>NC_064924.1:59998935-64998935 GCF_023897955.1 Schistocerca gregaria | reverse complement strand
ATTTGTGTAGACTATGGCTTCGCCACAGGAACAGGGTTCGCTGTCCGATTTGGTACGTTTTCAGGCTCAGCAAATGCCGCAGCTGCTTGCTGCCATAAATGGACTGGTCACACTATAAACTGCAGCTACTTCGGCGCCACCGCCTGTACCGACGCCGTCGCCGACGGCGCTCCATTTCATGCCTTCAATCCTGACGTTGAACGCTGGCCAGAATACATCGCATAACTCGAGGCACACTTCGCAGCATACAACATACCAGGCACAGAGCGGCTTGTCTTTTTCATTGCCAACGCGGGTTTGGTGCTACACTGTGTGCTCGTCAAGTTGTTTCCACCATCCACCCAGAAACTAAAACATACGATGAAGTTATTGATGGTTTGAACTCCCACTTCCGTGAAAGTGTAAATGTGGTAGCTGCAAGCAACAAATTCTTTCGCCTCCGGCGTGGCTCTACTCAGCCCAATAAAGCTTTGTTAGCGGACCTTCAGGGACTAACATCTGATTGTGACTTTAATTGCTCATGCGGACGCTCATATGCGGATATAATGATTACAGACGCTATTGTGCGGAATATGGCGGATCACCGCATCCACGAGCAAATCCTGAAATTTAAAAACCCGTCTTTGCAAGAAGTAGTGGACTTGCTAGACAGACGAGATACATTAGACATGGCTACTTCCGCGTTCGACGTGATCCCGGGTGTGTGTACTGTTAGCGCGGCACAACACGTGCCCTCCGCCAGACTCCAGCACGGCCAGCCACGCCTTGCCGCTCGCACGCACGTAAACACCTTTCACACCAGGCTTCTATTCAGAAACTGAAATCATGTACGAACAGCTATCGTGCCCACCCACGGGACAGTCGCCCATCCCGTCAAACACAGTGCTATTTTTGTAATAAGAAAGGACATGTGCAAGCTGTGTGTAGCAAGAGAAACCCTAATTTACAACTTGTCGCCCATTCGCGTGACTCGCGTGGGAGTCACCGCAACAACCTCCATAATCAGGCTTCACATCAGCCTATGGACGTTAATGCCATCTTTTCAAAGCCTTCTGCTTCATGTGCTTCGACAGCTCGTCGTGTGAATCAAATTCTGCCAGACACTTACTTTCGCAATCAGCGTGATGCTTTGTGAATTTGAACATTTGTGGACGATCTGTTCGCATGCAGCTGGACACTGGTGCGTCAGTTCCTTTACTGAACAAATGTACGTAGGACTTGCTTGGTTCGCCCCCGCTTCGCCGTTCGCATTCCACGCTGACTGCTTTTACTGGACAGGAAATCTCAGTGCTTGGTGTGTGTAGTTTGCAAGCCACATATGGTGCAACGACCCATACAGTGTCTTTCCATGTGCTCCGCTCTAGTGATGCTACGAACATTTTTGACATGGATGCATTTGAACTTTTTGGCCTCGCCATTCAGGACAATGTACTTTGCATCAACGCTAGTGACCATGTAGACAGTGTTGCCGCACTACGCGATGATTTTTCTGAACTCTTTTCTGAGGGCCTTGGTTGTGCCACAGACTTTGCAGCGCATGTTGTAGTTAAAGACAATGCCATGCTTCTTTTCCGGCGCGCACGCCTGGTACAGCATACACTGCGCGAGGCCATAGCTGCTGAACGCATTTGCAAGACAGTAGTGTCATTGAACCTGTTTCTGCTTCGCCTATAGTGTGTGTGAAGAAACCAAACGATCGTCTCCGTATTTATGCTGACTTTAAGTCTACAGTAAATCGCCAGACAGTATTGGCTACATTTCACTTACCGCCTCCTGAAGACATTTTTGATAAACTTGGTGCGGGAAAATTCTTTTCCACGATTGACTTGCGGGACGCATACTTTCAGGTTCCACTCGACAAACAGTCGCAGCGCTATTTTGTGATCAACAACCACCTTAGATTGTTCAAGTTTCGCCTTCCGTTCGGTTGGGCTTCGGTCCATTCTTTGTTTCAGTCTTACTTGCAGCAGTTGTGTGCCACTGTCCCTGGTTGTTCCAATTATCTGGACGATATACAGGGTGTTTCAAAAATGACAGGTATATTTGAAACGGCAATAAAAACTAAACGAGCAGCGATAGAAATACACCATTTGTTGCAATATGCTTGGGACAACAGTACATTTTCAGGCGGACAAACTATAGCAGTCCCTTTCAAAGTTACTAAGTCCAAAAAGTCCTCTGTTACACAAAGTGCGTTATCGACACCTGGTATGTATATGACAACCTGGGCTGTATCTGTAAGATCAGTTGCTTCATCGAGCGCAACAGAGAAAGCAACAAAGTCTTTAGCCTTATTTATTAGCTGTCTGAGCACATTGCCAGCCATAGCACTGATACGTCTTGTCAATGTTTGTTTGGATAGACGGATTTCTTGAAACCTGCTAACGTTCGTGGGACACACAAGTTCTGCAGCATCAATCAGACACCCTTTCACAAAGTCCCCTTCGGAAAAGGGTTTCCCAGATTGTGCAATTCTTAATGCGAATTTAAAACTTGCTCGCAGAGAAGATTTAGTGTGGTTGTCATTCTGGAAAACTGAAAACAGTACATTGTACAGGGTACAGTAAAATAGACATAAATGTAACGCAAGAAACTAAGAGTTCAAGAAGTATCAGTTACTTTAACGAACAGCAAAATCGAGTTGTTGTGTCTCATCCATTTTCTGAAGGGCATTTAATTTTGTTTGCCTTTCTTCACTGTTGAGTACGTTACACTCGTCTTTGTGATATGTATTGTAGTGTCTTTCAATTGAAAGCCGCCTATTATTCGCGCGGCATAGCAAGCACTGTGAGTTTTCATCAACGGCTACAAAAAAGAATTGCAGTTCCCAGTCATTTTTAAACGACTGAAAACATAAATCTCCCGTCCTTTGCTTTTTCACAGTACCTGCCATTTCTCAGTACTTCTCTGTTAAGGTTACAGTCACCAGGGGTAAACTAGACTGGGTATATTGAGCTCTTGCCTGTACCACATAAACAGGGAAGTGGAGCCGCCGCCGTTCACTTAGGACACTTGTCTAATAACAGATGTCGCTGTCGCACACGTGCAGCACTTCTGCACGTCTGCACACTATGCAGCGTTTGGCCGGCCCTGCTGTATATACTACTTTAGCTGATGTTGCTGCTGTTCCTGCCGCTGTTGGTGCTGTTGGGCAGCTGCATCCACTGTTGCTGCTGCTGTTGCTGCAGTCGAATCCACTGCTGTTGCTGTTGATGCAGCTGTAGCCTCTTGGCCTCTTCAATTACCCGCTGGATATATGATGAAACAATTAGACATGTGTTCAATGCGAAATTCTTACTGAAAAAAACTATTACAGTCATGGATTTTGATCCCTCGAAATAATTTACGGACTTGCTGCACGCACCAGTACTTCAAAGATTGAATATATACTTATACTTACAATACTGATGCAGCAGTTGCTGCCACTGTCTCAACTGTTGGACTACAGGTTTCATTTCATCCACGCTTTGGTGTTGGTGGATATGCGCTGAACTACAAAGAAGAAGAAATGTATTAACTACTATGAAATTCTTTGCGGAAGAGAAAAGTTATAGTTACTGATTTGAATCTGTACATACCAGGTAATTCCCCATCACCCTCTAACGGTCTCTGCCGTTTTTCGCCACTGGCACTATCGATGGTGCTTGAAGCTGCTGCTGAATGTTTCATTTTTTTCACCTAAACTGGTAACATGCACGCAAGATAGGAGCAAACTGACGTGCATGAGCGAGAGCAAAACGATCGACCTCACACTACGGTGGTTGACGACAGAACGAGGGCGACTGGGGATGGAGTGGCCTTTATACACTCTCCCCCTCCACTCATCACTTCCCTCATGGAGCCAACAGTAACACAGCATTCTCCCCCACCAGCAGGAGAACATGGGTCTGAGCGTGCTGGACGGGTCGGTGCCTGTCTGACTACTCCGGACAAGTCTGCGCCAGTCTGCAAACACTGCCTGTGTCCAACTGGTTGTACGAGTTTCGCTATTCGACAAAACTGAACGTAACATTAAATGTAGGTAATGCTATCCCCCATTTCATGACAACTCTACGTTCACCTTTCTACGTATCTAGGTTGTCACAACTTCTGTCTGACAAACCGGAACATTTCTCTCATAACTGAGTAAAGATGGAGGCGCTAACAATTAATTTATAATTGCTGTTGATTTTGTTACGCCCAAAGTTGCATTTTTTGTGGCTTCAGAAACATTAAACAGTTTAGAGTTTAGTGTGAAAGTATAGTTCACTGATTTCAAAGACGTATGACGTTTAACGGTATGACAGCCATTTGTAATTTCCGTGCTGTTAATAACTGCCCGTTTCTGAATGAATTTGATGCAAAGTAACTGTCCATTTCCTTAATTGCTTTCAGAGTACACGTTTGATATGTCCTTTACGTCAGCTAAATTATCCTTAATATCTGTTCTTCTCCCATCCACATTCTGCACCCTTCATAGTCACGCCTCCCTCGTTCAGTGAAGAGCCATTCTGAATATTTTTCCTGAAATGAACACCTCCTTTTCGGAATTTTGAGTTCACTTGAAGCAATCAAACACCATAATAACAAATTAACCGCAATACGACTCAGAGAAGCAGAGAATCACGTTGCAGTAAAGATTAAACTGAAGTGACATAAGGGACACTGATAGTAGTCGATCAATGTAGCATTGTGCATTCGAGTCATAGTGCTTAAAACAGGGCTCATCCCACTTAAATACGTCAGGTAGTAAATAAAATATATATCACATAATAATGATACAACAAAATCTTTGTATGACGCTCTAACAGGCTCTTTTTCTAGTAACAAACTCAATTTTGCTATGTGCAACAACAGGTCCGACTAGGTTGCTGCTCCAAAGTGTTAAAAAGGTACGGTGCTTAGCAACAGGAACTTAAAAGTGTGCTTAGACTCGATACAGTATAATTTTGCGGTTTCACCACCCATCTGCTAGGGACCGGAAAATTACCTCTGAATGGACGAACTCAAGTATATATTGCCGTCGCAATGATTTCTTAGTCAGGGGAAATTAGTATGATCTATGAGTGGTACATAGGTCTACGAAAACTATGCATGGAACGCACTGACACAAACACCGACTTTGCTACCTGAATATATAGAAGACGCCACTGTGTGTTGATTAGATTTAAAGGTATCAAAAATCACTAAAAGATTTCGTGGAAGCGATGAAATCAATAAAACATAAAAAGACGCTAGGGCTTTCTTAAATTGAAATTACACCCGTTATTCATAGACAAATATGTGATAGCGGGAGGCTTTTTTTCAGTGTGAAAGCGACACTCAGCTAGTGCCAGTGTGGACATATCATAATTTTTTTATGCACCTACAATTGACTGTCAGAAATTTTATGCTGCTGCTTGAACGTAAATGTACTGTGGCTTGTGTTCCGAGAAATCACCACACGTTTGTGGAAAGACAAAAACTAAAAAAAAATGGGTGTGTCTAGTCGTAAAGGAAGGATACATTTGACATGGCGAATTATGATTTCAACGCACTGAGGAGTACATCCGAACGTAAGGGGTATATATTCATTTCGTAAGCAGTTGCGCAATATAGCAATGCGAGGGTTCAACTGGATCTCCTATAGTGTACAAACAGGACGGACAACATGCCTGTAACAAAGTGGATACACAGAACGTTCCCTCATCGGCTCTCCTTAGTAGATCCTCACATTTTCTTTGTTGCACTATCGACTCCGACGTAGATTGCAGCACATCAAAGCGTATCGGTGATGTCTTTCGAATCCTTTCGCCCACAGGTGCGCTGTTGATTATCACATAGTACCGGACGCCTGTGCTTTTATAACACTTGTCTGAGAGAGTCTTGACAGGACTGATTGGAAGACTTAAACGTCAGATAATTTCCTAGAACTGAAAAGAATCGAGATACATAGTTGATGTGAGTGTGGGCATACCATATTTTTTTAGGGTGCTGTACAGATATAAACGTTAACTGCACTGCTTGCGTAAAATGTGTATATATTGCAGCATAAATTTACTGTGGCTTATGTTCCGGCATGTCCAGAGAAAATGACTCAGTGTCCTACCGTGAGGGAGGTATACATTCAGCACATCGATAGCTGTAAGGGCATGAGAGAACTTTTATGTGTAAAATTATGTGCGCTATAGACACTGAAATTTCAGCTTGAGCTTCATTCCAGAACCACAGTTGACAACAGAAGACATTTCCTGTACATCGACCGGTGTCATACTGCAGCACCAATCGTAGCATTTAATTGTAGTCATACTGATAAATACACTACTGGCCATTAAAATTGCTACACCACGAAGATGACGTGCTACAGACGCGAAATTTAACTGACAGGAAGAAGATGCTGTGATATGCAAATGATTAGCTTTTCAGAGCAATCACACAAGGTTGGCGCCGGTGGCGACACCTACAACGTGCTTACATGAGGAAAGTTTCCAACCGATTTCTCATATACAAACAGCAGTTGAGCGGCGTTGCCTGGTGGAACACTGTTGTGATGCTTCGTGTAAGGAGAAGAAATGCGTACACCTACAACGTGCTGACATGAGGGAAGGTCCCAACCGATTTCTCATACACAAACAGCAATTGGCCGGCGTTATCTGGTGAAACGTTGTTGTGATGCCTCGTGTAAGGAGGAGAAATGCGTACCATCACGTTTCCGACTTTGATAAAGGTCGGATTGTAGCCTATCGCGATTACAGTTTATCGTATCGCGACATTGCTGCTCGCGTTGGTCGAGATCCAATGACTGTTAGCAGAATATGGAATAGGTGGGTTGAGAAGGGTATTGCGGAACGCCATGCTGGATCCCAACTGCCTCATATCACTAGCAGTCGAGATGACAGGCATCTTATCCGCATGGCTGTGACGGATCGTGCAGCCACGTCTCGATCCCTGAGTCAACAGATGGAGACGTTTGAAAGACAACAACCATCTGCACGAACAGTTCGACGACGTTTGCAGCAGCTTGTACTATCAGCTCGGAGACCGTGTTTGCGGTTACCCTTGACGCTGCATCACAGACAGGGGTGCCTGCGATGGCGTACTCAACGACGAACCTGGGTGCACGAATGGCAAAATGTCATTTTTTCGGATGAATCCAGGTTCTGTTTACAGCATCATGATGGTAGCATCCGTGTTTGGGGACATCATTATGAACGCATATTGGAAGCATGTATTCGTCATCCCCATACTGGCGTATCACCCGGCGTGATGGTATGGGGTGCCATTGGTTACACATCTCGGTCACCTCCTGTTCGCATTGACGCCACTTTGAACAGTGGACGTAACATTTCAGATGTGTTACAACCCGTGGCTCAACCCTTCAGTCGATCCTTGTGAAACCCTACATTTCAGCAGGATAATGCACGACCGCATGTCGCAGATCCTGTACGGGCCTTTCTGGATATGGAAAATGTTCGACTGCTGCCCTGGCCAACACATTCTCCAGATCTCTCGCCAATTGAAAACGTCTGGTCAATGGTGGCCGAGCAAGTGGCTCGTCACAATACACCAGTCACTTCTCTTGATGAACTGTGGTATCGTGTTAAAGCTGCATGGGCAGCTGTACCTGTACACGTCATCCAAGCTCTGTTTGACTCAATGCCCAGGGGTATCAAGGTCGTTATTACGGCCGGAGATGGTTGTTCTGGGTACTGATTTCTCAGGATCTATGCACCCAAATATCGGGAAAATGTAATCAAATGTCAGTTCTAGTATAATATATTTATCCAATGAATACCCGTTTATCATCTGCATTTCTTCTTGGTGTAGCAATTTTAATGGCCAGTAGTGTATATGCAGGCAAAGCCATAGCGAAAAGGCTTGTCTATATCTAGAATACAATTCATTCATGTGTGAATGTCCAGTAGCCCCTTTACATCAATAGATCGATTTCAGTCACAATTGGTGCACATGCCACTTGTTATATGAGAATCAGCACTGTGGGAGTTAGAAACTCTTAATTTCTATAGGAGAGGGTATATGGAGTAAAGTATTTTTCTACTTCTGACATCTAGGCCACCCTGCACAACAGGTATGTTGTGTGGGTAGTATCTACATGCTTTGCATGGGCTACATGTGCAGATAGGCACAGCTGAGCAAAGAGAGAAGGGAGGAGGAAATAGGCAGAGAGAGGGAACAGGATGAAATGGGTAGAGAGAGAGGGGAGGAGAGGACACAGACAGACAGATGTGGAAGCCACAGATGGACATAAACAGGGAGAAGGAGATGGACTGCCTGAGAGAGCTGGAGGTGGGAGCAGAATAGGGGAGGAGGAGATGGATAGTGAGAATGGGAAAGTTCAATGGAATGGCAAAGGGGAGGATGAGATGGACAGAGAAAAAGGGAAGAGGAGATGGACAAATAGATGTGGGACTATGAGATGGACAGAGAAGAAGTTTGTAGGAGAGGATGGCAGACAGAGAGTGGGTGATGATGAGATGGTCATAGAAAGAGAAAGTATGAAATGGACAGAGATAGGGTAGGTGTACACAGAGAAGTGAGGAGGAGGATACAGACAGAGCCCCAGTGGAGGGTGAGAAGGACAGAGATATGCTGGCGAGGAGATGGACATACTCGTACACGAGATACACATATTAAATGAGACATGGATACATATAACACACGAACAAGACAGTGCAATAGTTGGTACAAGGCAAGTCCTCAAAGTTGCGAACCGCTAGGACAGCTTTCACCTGCGAAGTTCTATCGACTACAAAATCAAAACAATAGCTGTCAACATAGCATCCCTGTATCAGTACAAAAGTCGTTCATACCTGACAGCTGTGCATTTTGTACATATCACTGAACAACCAAGCACAAGCAATAACATACAGAAACCACTGGCCATCGACTTAGCTCAAGCAACACCAAGGCTTTGCCACAGAGACGACCACAAATTCGTATCTCTTAATTGGAGGAGTGAGGAGCGAGCAAAAGCAGTGTTACACAGAGTGGAAAAAATACATTCTACTCTTTTCCTGCACACAGGGGGAGGAAGAACTGGGCAGAGACAAGGGAAGGACGAAACGAGCGTAATATATGTGTCGAATGTTCAAGGATATGAAACCATGGGAGAAGGCTAGTACATACATTACAGGCAAATTGTCAAACTCGTTATTTTTTGGGATGTGTAGGAAATACCAAAAATCATTAGGCTGGGTATGAAATGAATCTTATTTAATAGAATGCTAGGTACATTTAAGGCAAAGTGTAAAAGAAACAAATTCAGATATTCTGACAGTTACAAGAACCACAGAGATCATTCTTGTAAAAGTTTTAGTATAGTTTGGTTGGATTTCAGTTGTGTCAGAGTGTCACTTTCGCTATAATGGAGGTTGCATGTGATTATTATGGAAGTGTTGTGGTTGATGATTGTGCAAATGCAACAAAACGAAGATTTTATTGGGAGTTACAGACAATGAGGTCTAATTCTTCAAGAAACGGCTAAGACCATACAGAAGAGGTAACCTCATCATTATTGGTTAATGAAGAAGTACAGTGTGATCAATGTCCAAGGAACACAGGAACCAATACAAGCACTGAATGAAATATATGGTTCAATCAAATTATACACACCAGACAGTACGTTCTACAACATATTTTATGTGACCTATTCTTCTGTTGGCTATAGTGGGTGAAAGAGAATGATGAAGGAGTTCACAGATTTGTACCGAAAGCTCTATATCATGGCAAGTTATATTAACATACCTAATAGACAACTCTTTTATCATCCTGTCTCGCCACCACGGCCAGTGGAAGAGTTAATCTCATGAAGTATTTTAAACAACTTGCCATTTGGTAAGTAAAATATGATTTCATTAGACAGTTGTAACCATTTCCATGTTCCCTGGACGTTCATTACACTGTATTTCTTCATTAACCAGTAATGCCCAGGTTGCTTCTTTTGCACAGTCTTACCCTTATTCATTAAACATATATGTTTCTAGTTTTAACATGTTATTACAACGTGATTGTATACTTTGCCTGTGTCCATTTTGCGTTTTGTAAAATAAAGGTAATAAATTAAACACCTTGCCTTCAAGGCATTCTATACCTTGCCTATGCATTCTGTACTATGCCTTGCTTTGACACTTTGCTAGTATATAATGAGATGTAGATTTATGTGTATCCCAAGCAGCGTCTTCTCCTAAACCACTGGAGCAATTTTGATAGACATACCATTTGATGTATGAAAATCAGCACTGTGGAGTTTAGAACCTCCTGCCTCCCGTAAGATCAGATGTATAGGTAAAAAAGTGGGCTTCTACCCCTGACATCTAGACTGCCCTGTACAACAGACCTGTCGTGTGGGTAGAGCCAAAACACATTGCAGGTACTACACACATGGATTGGCACAGTTGGGCAAAGAGATGTAGCAGGAGGAGATAGTGAAAGGAGAGATAATGTGGTGGACAGAGAAATGTGCGGTGGGGATGGACAGTCTGAAGTAGGGGATGACGATGTGGACACAAAGAAAGGGGTCGGAGGAGGTCGAGAGACAAAGTGAGTGTGGAGAAGGAGATGTGTAGACAGAAGTGGGAGGTTGAAGTGGACTGAGAGAGATAGAGACAAGGAGATGGACAGATAGAGATAGGGCAGATAAGATGGACAGAAAGAGAGGGCAGAGTAGGTGGTGGACAGATGAGGATTAGGTAAGAAAAGATGGGCAAGAGGAAGAGATGGACAGCGAGAGGGGAAGTGGGAGTTGGTCTTAGAGACTGGGGAGGACCAAATTGGTAGACAGATTGGAGCAGATGAAATTGATACACAGGGGTGAGGGAAGTGGATGACATAAAACAAGAGTTGTGTGAGGGTGCATAACGTGGAATATGGAGAAGGGAAGTGAGCAGGTGGTAAAGGAAGAGGGAGGGAAGACACGGAATGCGAGAGGGGGAGGAAGATGTGGACAAAGATAGGGGGCATAGAAGATGAGCATCACATAACTGCTCACAATGAGCTGATCCTGCCACATTTAAATGCAGAGGTGTTGATATCATGGTAAGGTTGGTATTTGTTATGAAACTGTTGTCAAGCAGTAAGACCGGTTCGACTTCATCACGTGCTACTGTTGTCACAGTCAAAGTTATGAAGCTGCTGACCAAACAGTCCACTGGCCAGCGACAGACTTTTGTCTGTGACCTGATTTCATCCATGTGCTATGCTGCTGGTTCTACATGTCATTTATAACTGTGCCCTTTAAATATAATAATATGTAATATGTAGGCTAAATATTTTAAGACATTACATTACATTCTCTTGTTGTGTATTACAAATACATATTCTGAACATACTGTAATCAAGTGGAACCAAATAAATGTCAAATCATATCAGTTAAGTCCAGAAGTTCTAACCATCTGTGCCTTCAGATTGCCTTACTTCACTTCCATCAACAGTAATCAGCACAAAAGAGAATTTCCATTTGCTGCATCCATAACTGAAAATTGCCCTTGGCTAATTTCTAGACACTGGTAAACTTTATTCAATCTATCCTTTATCTTCTTACTTTCCAAGTCAAAGCCGTTGATGTGATTAAACTCACTTCAAAGATTTGTTGATTGGTATAAAATAAGACATTATCCCAATTAATAAACATTTTTCACTGGGCCTATAGCCCATAGGACAGATTGTAATAAAGTTATTTTAGTTTGGGATGACTAAGTTTTATTACTTAACAAGAGAGGAAGGCATTTCAGACACAAGAAACAGAACATATTCATTAACAATGACAACAAGACAAAAAGTGTGCAAAAGAGTAAAAGGCTGTCTGTCAGTGAGAAAGAGTAAAGATTTAAAAACATCAAATGCACTGATAAGATACTATCCACCTGGACACAAGTATCACAAGATAATCAACACAACAGGCCATATTATGTAACAGAAACCGCATAAAAATTCTGTAGATGCAGTCTCTGATGATTATGATTGAAAAAAGAGTAACTGTGGAGCAATTTTTCAAAAGTCGATAAATACTCAATTGTTTAAAGTTTAGATTTTTGTAGTTGCAAATCAAACTTATTGCCATCTATGACAGGTTGAATCGGTTATGTAAAAAGCTGATATTTGCTGTTGTTATAGGGTGTCGTAAATGATGAGTTTCAGCAGAACTCGATTTTTGCTCTCAGCTGGTTAAAGCAAAAGCCAATAAACATAATATGTGCCTTGGTTCTAAGAGACAGGAAGGGACAATAACAAAGCATGACCTCATTTTCAATGGTAGTGTGAAAGAGCTGTTCGCAGAAAAAAGGACAGAAACTGTAGGTGTGCACTCGCCACCAGAATCAACAATATAAATAAATTAGTGGTTTACACAACAACATTAACTTCTGATTCTTGTTTAGTTCGAGCCAGCTTTGTCAAGGAGGAGAACCATCAAGAAAGAACCTAAAAGGAGTACTGTTTCGACACAGCACAGAATATAGAAAAAGAAGGCTACAAAGTACCAGCACGCGCCGCGATATTTCAAGCAACAGCAGTCATGTCCAAAGACAGACTCTCAAAACCAACAAGAACTGGACAAAAAAAATCAAGACATGAGAGGTAGCACAAACTTCATGCAAAAAAGTTCTATCCAGTAATGGAGAAAAATCCAAATGTGGTTAAATAATTTTTGATATACAGCAGAATCAGCACATACCAAAACTGTCCATATGTGAAGTATTCAATTCGAGACAGGTTTTGCTATACAATTTGTGCATTATGATTTATTTCCAAGTGTATACAAAGGCAAGTATTGCTTTTTATACTTGGCTTGGAACAAAAGTACCAACAGGATGCAACCATGTAGCCTCTACTCTACTGCATTTTCTCAGAAACCTTGAGGCACCCCTGCAAAAAAAATCTTCCAGATGAAAACAATTTATTTTCTGACTGCTGTACCAGTCAAATTAAAAGTATATGAATGATGTGTACACTGATGGCCTTCACAGAAGAAAGCAGAAAATTTAATAAGCTGGTAAGTTCAGAATTTTAATGTTCGTGGACACAGCTATAATAATGGCAGAATGTTTGGTAGGGTGGATAAAGATTGCCAGAATGAGGAAAATTTTCTTTCGCCTACTGAATACTATGATGTGTTCAACAAACTTGGTATTTTCAAGATTCTAAATAGAGATTGTGAAGCAAAGGATCTCAAATCTATATAAGATGCCTTTCAAAATAACTGCTCAGTGAGAGATGGCCTATCAAAAGCCGAGGAAGAAATTATGTAGAATTGTGGACAGTTGGGAATGTGAGTCTCACGGGAAGCGTGCAAGGGATAAGTCCCTGTAGTCGCACTATTCATCTGTGTCCTCGGTGGCTCAGATGGATAGAGCGTCTGCCATGTAAGCAGGTGGTCCAGGGTCCAAGTCCCAGTCGGGGCACACATTTTCAGCTATCCACATCGAGGTATATCAACAACGCCTGTCGGCGGCTGAGGTTTTCAGTTAGTTATCATTTATCCCAGGGAAAAGCTGTACGGTCATGAACAGTAATTGCTTCTTCGAGACCAAGTTACTGTCTTCGTATAGAAAGTAATGTTGTCAGTATCACGCATTTGTAATGCTAAATCTGCGGTATGAAAATAAAGTGGTTCATGGTGTGGGTTCCTGGTGTCATGTCCTAGTTAATGAACCACGGGCAATGTATGAGTGGCCAAGTAAGTGGTCCTGACAGTCGGAATACCAGGTACTTTGGAATAAGGCTGGGCATCTCGGACATATTCTGAGTCGTGGTGACCTTTGTGCTCAGATGGCAAAGACTACCAAATCCACTGGTTAGTCCCTCAACCGTTAGGGGTAAAACTCAATGGTACCCATGGCAAGTAAGGCCAGCAACCTGCTTCCCTGGTACTTTAAATATGATGCTGGCAACAATCAGAGCAAAAGGCCTTGGACCTTTGGAGATGATGGAGCCCCACCTCTAATTGACAAACCATGGACTCCTAAGATATGACTCGGCAAACGAATGGTAACGAGATGGGGAGCTATTAATATCAATGGGGGCTACTCTGGGAAGAAGGTAGAGCTGGCAGAGGCTGCAAGTAAGATGGAGTTGGACGTTTTAGCTGTTAGTGATATTCGGGTAAGGGGTGAGAAAGAAGAGGAAGTGGGAGAATACAAGGTCTACCTGTCAGGAGTGAAAGCAGGTATAGTACAATGCAGTGTAGGGATTTATATCAGGAAAGAAAAGGAACCCCAGGTAGTTGCAATAAGGTATGTAAACGAACGACTGATGTGGATAGATTTGACAGTGTCTGGCAAGAAAATTAGGATTGTGTCAGTATATTCGCATTGTGAAGGGACAGATCAAGATAAGATGGATAGTTTTTATGTGGCACTCAGGGATGTAGTTGTTAGAGTAAAGGACAAGGACAGTGTTCTGCTCATGGGTGATTTTAAAGCCAGGATTGGAAATCGAACAGGAGGGTATGAAAAGATTACGGGCAAATTTGGAGAGGATATGGAGGCCAACAGGAGCGGGAAACAACTCTTGGATTTCTGTGCCAGTATGGGCTTAGAAATCACAAACTCATTTTTTAAACATAAGAACATTCACCGGTATATTGGGAAGGCAGGGGAACTAGATGTGTCATTAACTATATCATAACAGATCAGGAATTCAGGAAGTCTGTGAGGGACACACGTGTATTCAGGGGATTCTTTGATGACACTGATCAGGAGGGTATGAAAAGGTTATGGGCAAATTTGGAGAGGATATGGAGGCCAACAGGATCGGGAAACCACTCTTGGATTTCTGTGCTAGTATAGGCTTAGAAATCACAAACTCATTTTTTAAACATAAGAACATTCACCGGTATACTTGGGAAGGCAGGGGAACCAGATCTGTCATTGACTATGTAATAACAGATCAGGGATTCAGGAAGGCTGTGAGGGACACACATGTATTCAGGGGATTCTTTGATGACACTGATCACTATTTAATCTGCAGTGAAATTGGTATCGTGATGCCGAAAGTGCAGAAGGTCAGGTCCACATGTAGGAGAATAAGAGTGGAGAAACTTCAGAATAAGGAAATCAGGCATAAGTACATAACAGTGATTTCAGCAAGGTACCAGTTAGTGGAATGTAGTCAATTACAGTCATTGTAAAAGGAATGGACAAGGTACAGGGACACAGTACTAGAAGTGACTAAAGAATGTCTTGGAACAGTAGTGTGTAAAAGAAGGATGAAGCAAACAGCTTGGTGGAATGACACAATCAAGGCAGCCTGTAAAGGGAAAAAGAAGGCATATCAAAAATGGCTACATAATAGAACTGAGGTAGACAGAGAAAGTTATGTTGAAGAAAGAAACAAAGCCAAACAGATAATTGGAGCATCCAAGAAGAAATCTTGGGAAGACTTTGGAAACAGGTTCGAGACTATGGGTCAAGCTGCTGGAAAACCATTCTGGAGTGTAATTCGCAGTATTCGAAAGGGAGGTAAGAAGGAAATGACAAGTATTTTGGACAGGTCAGGAAAACTGCTGGTGAATCCTGTGGATGCCTTGGGCAGATGGAGGGAATATTTTGAAGAGTTGTTCAATGTAGGTGAAAATACGATCAGTAATGTTTCAGATTTAGAGGTGGAATGGGATAGGAATGATGATGGAAATAGGATCACATTTGAGGAAGTGGAGAAAATGGTCAATAGATTGCAGTGCAATAAAGCAGCTGGGGTGAATGAAATTAAGTTGGAACTCATCATATACAGTTGGAATGGCAGGTCTTAAATGGCTACACAGGATAATTGAAATGGCCTGGGAGTCGGGACAGGTTCCATCGGACTGGACAAAAGCAGTAATCACACCAATCTTTAAACGTGGAAACAGAACAGATTGTAACAACTGCAGAGGTATCTCTTTAATCAGCGTTGTGGCTAAAATCTTATCAGTTATTGTTGAAAGGAAAGTGCGAGTATTAGTTGAGGATAAATTGGATGAAAACCAGTATGGGTTTAAGGCTCTTAGAGGTTGTTAGGACCAGATCTATAGCGTACGGCAAATAATGGAGAAGTTTTACATGTGGAACAGGGAATTGTATCTATTCTTTATAGATCTAGAAAAGGCATAAGACCGGGTTCCTACGACGAAGTTATTGTCTGTTCTAGGAGATTATGGAATAGGAGGCAAACTTTCACAAGTAATTAAAGGTCTTTACATAGATAGTCAGGCAGAAGTTAGAGTTGATGCTAAATTGAGTTCATGGTTCAGAGTAGTTTCAGGGGTAAGACAGGGCTGCAACCTGTCTCCACTGTTGTTCGTATTATTTATGGATCATATGTTGAAAACAATAGACTGGCTGGGTGAGATTAAGATATGTGAACACAAAATAAGTGACTTAGTTGTGATGGCAGACTCGATTGAAAGTTTGCAAAGTAATATTTCAGAGCTAGGTCAGAAATGTAAGGACTATGGTATGAAGATTAGCATCTCCAGAACGAAAGTAATGTCAGTGGGAAAGAGATACAAACGGAGAGAGTGCCAAATAGGAGGAACAAAGTTAAAACAGGAGGACTGTTTCAAGTACTTCGGATGTATATTCTCACAGGATGGCTACATTGTGAAAGAACTAGAAGCGAGGTGTAGTACAGTTAATGCAGTGAGCGCTCAGCTACGATCTATTCTCTTCTGCAAGAAGGAAGTCAGTACCAAGACTAAGTTATCTGTGCACCGTTCAATCTTTCGACCAACTTCATTGTATTGGAGCGAAAGCTGGGTGGATTCAGATTAACTTATCAATAAGGTCGAGGTTGCGGATGATTGCAGGTACTAGCAGATGGTAACAAATTTCAGGAGGGTGTCCACAATGAGGAAATCAAAGAAAAACTGGGAATGAACTCTATAGATGTAGCAGTCAGGGCGAACAGGCTTAGATGGTGGGGTCATGTTACACACATGGGAGAAGCAGGATTACCCAAGAGACTCATGGGTTCAGCAGTACAGGGTAGGAGGAGTCGGGGCAGACCAAGGAGAAGGTACCTGGATTTGGTTAAGAATTATTTTGAAGTAATAGGTTTAACATCAGAAGAGGCACCAATGTTAGCACTGAATAGGGGATCATAGAGGAATTTTATAAGGGGGACTATGCTCCAGGCTGAATGCTGAAAGGCATAATCAGTCTTAAATGATTATGATGATGATGATGAGGAGGAGGAGGAGGAAATACACATAAGTGACGAAATCAGCCACCTTGGAAAAGATGAACATGATAAGGGAGGAAAAGAGAAAGTGTGTCTTAAGACTTATGGGGCATTTTAATATACCTGAAGCAGTAGAAGAGTTTTATAAGGACGCTGTAACAACATAACATGCCAAAACTGTAATTGCAAAATAAAATTCTAATATTTGAAAGCAAGATGTCATCCTTTTAAAAACTTTATAGGAATGGTCGATACATTTTAAAAGAAAATAATTTTTTGTGTTTATCTCCACATAGCTGCTCATTAAAATTCGGCTTTATCAACTGGAATTAAATGGTATTTGGATGCTGGAGTTACAGAGCATAAACATATATGGTTGAAACTCATGAAAACGTTGCCAAAGCTAATTAAAATTGAAGTTGTTAAGTCTGGAATATTTCTATGTGCTAAATGTGTTGAAACTGAGGTTATAAGTTGCGTAAATGGCAAGAAAATTCCTGCTTTGATTATAGGTATACTGTCAGTTTCAGGCCTCGTCTTTAACGTGCTGTCAGTACATAAACTGCAGTCAGTTTCAGGCCTTAGCTATAACCTGCTGTCAGTACATAAACTGCAACCAAAATATTTGTGAGTAGTTTTTGAGAGCTGTAAGGGTATTATTCAGAAAGAAAACGTGACTGTTTCTGATACACAGCGAAATGAGTCAAACATGTACATACCAGTACTAAATTTTATATGTAAGGAACTTCAGTGTCATGTAGCTTCACCAATAGAGACGACTGAACTAGGCAGTAAAGGTTGACTCTCCTGAATTACAGTAACATTCATAAGTTTTGGATACAAGTTGATGGAATGAGCCTCCGATGTAACCAGTCAGATTAAGACATTTGTCATATATGTGTTGAAGAGAAACAGACATCACAGCTCCATAAACCACGATCAGCTAAAACAATAAGAGCAGTAGAACTTATGTATAGTGATCTAAGTGGACCGATTACTCAAGTTCATATGATAGTAAAAGGAACGTTTTAATATTTTATTGATGACTTTAATCATTTTCCTTGTGTTTATTTTCTTGAAACAAAGTCAAAAGTGCTATAGTTTACAAAATTATTGCAGCAATGTCTACAACTCATTTTAATTTGCAAATAAATCGCCCTAGTTGATAATGAGCGAGAAAATACATCGAATGAACTTAAGACTTTCTTTGAAGTCTTAGGCATTCAGTATGAGTTCACAAGGCGTTGTACACTGCAGCAGAGTGAGGATTCCGAATGTCTAAATACGGCTGTTTTGGGTGAAGCACATTGTCTGATACTCAGATCACAACTTGTTTAGAGCTTTCCAATAGAAACAGCATTGGTCGCAATCTATATCATAAATTGGAATCAAATTACAACCACATACCAGCAGCTGTATAGTACAGAAGAAAACGCAGTGTGGAGAAGGTGAAGGCTTTTGGTTATGTAGGCTTTTTAAAAATTCCAAAGGAACCTGTAGTTAGAATGTTTGATTAGCGTTCACTTAAAATCGATTTTATTGGATGTTGTCCAAATGGATACAGACTTTGGTGTCTCTAACTGAAGAAAGTAATTTCGGTAAAGGATGCAGTTTTTGATAAAATTAAATTCACTTTCGACGACACAACTAATGATCAGTGATTTTCAGGAGAAGCACAAAACACGATAGAGGAATACACAGTCGAAAGCAAGACAGAAGAAAAAAGACCGAAAATTCAAGAGAATCGGTCAAGATGCCTGAAAAGGAGGAAACTCTTCAACAAAGCAACGGGGAATGAACAATGCCTGCAAAGGAAACCTGCACCATTTGACAGTTATGCAGTACTGGCCTAGCATTCTAATGTTCCTGAATACTATGAAAATACACAAGCGAGGTATGTTGAACATGAATGGAGAGAAGTGAAAACAACAAAATAAAATCATTCAAGCTTAATGATAGATAGGAGTTGGCTGAGTGCTGTCCAGAGAAGGAGCCAACTGACAGAAAATGGGTCTTCAAAATTAAAAGTAATCAACTTGGAAAAATTGGAAGTTATAAGGTGAGGCTTGTATCGAAGGCTGTGCACAGAGGAAAGGTTATGATTGTTATGAAATGTATGCTTGTGTTGCACATTTGGCTATGATGAGAACACTGGTGTCAATCATCATTCAAGAGAATCTATATAGATGCTAAATAGATGCCAAAGGTTGTTTCCTACATATGGAACTGCATGAAGACATCTACATAAAGATCTCTCAAGGCGTCACAGGCAAAAAACATTAAACCTCCAAATTAAAAAAAGGTATTCCCTGGATTGGAATAGGCTCTTGGTACATGGAATGCAGCATTAGATAGTTCTATCTAAAGTATTGGACTTAGTCAAATGCTTACAGATGTTTGTATGTGAGGGATTTGGAAAGTAATACAGCATATCTTCTATATCTTCTTTTTTATATAAATGCAGGTAATTTTGATGATTCAATAAGAGTAAAAGGATTCTGCAAAATTAATTTGTCATGCAAGACATGGGAGAGTTCAAATCATTTCTTGGTACTGATTTCAAAAGGCCAGGGGGTGGAATAATTATGAATCAATGTATACCAGTATACTTCCAAAAATTACTGGAATGCTTTGACGTGCATCTCTCTAATCTGGTGAAAAAACGCATGGAAAATAACGGAAAACGAACCAGAGTTGAATAATTAAGATTGCATAGGAGAATTCAAACCATTTTGTTAACTGACAGGTTGTTTGATCTATACTATCCTTACAACAAGATCCAACATGAATGTGGCAGTAAATTATTTCTCTAGATTCCAAAGAGGAATTTAACAGAGTATGAAGCAAGATACAAGAAAGAAATGTAGGATTTTGCGTTGTATCGTGCAAGAGGAGGAGCGTATATGGTTCTTTGCTCAGCAGATGCAAATTTTGGCAGTGGAGAAAATAGGAAGTCTACATCAGGATTCTCTTGGAAGTTTACATAAATACTGTTTGTTGGCCACAAAGCGTCAACGATGTGTTTTTTCATCTCCAACTGAAGCTGAACATGTAGTTTTGGCTAAACACAATGTTAATTAAACTGTTGTCTGATGTAGGTCTCAAAGTTAAATACCCAGCAAGGATTCTTGAAGAATACAGTTCTTTCACTTGAAAAATGGTAACAATGAAGAACAAAGCACATTGATATTAAATACATTTTTGTCTGAGGCTATGTGAGCATGATGATATTTGTCATATAAATATGAAGGACCTGTTAACTCAGCCCCAAACAAAAAATACAAAAAGCCACGAGCTTGCTTGAATGTTACCTTTGAGGGAGTGTTGAGGGTTGCAGTTGAAATGTCTCAGGTTATTTTTTTAAGTACGTTCCTTTCCTTTTCGATGGCAGCTCTGCCATATATATTTTTTGTGGCTGTACCGGATTCAGTGACACATAAACTCTGTAAAATATGTATATACACACTGGACAAATTTGTCTTTTGTTTATCTCTGTTCATCGCTTCCATTGCAACTGTTATTAAGAAGTTATATGTGCAGTCTTGGTAGTTTTACTTGTGTGGTGAGAAATACGGGGTGCTCTGAAATCCCCTTTACAAATTTCAATGACTTGAAGAGGAGAGTGGGTACCTAATATTTTGAATAGGGATCCATGTCCAAAAACGTACCGTTTGTTAGCTACATTTTTGCTAGGTAGGCATGCAACATGGTAGTCACTGTAGGAGGTGCTTACATGGGATCGGCTGATGTCCTTTGACGTCTATCCTACCTCTCCGACCTGGTTCGGGCATCATTCAGGTGCCTGTGAGTGTTACAGCAACATGGTTGAGTCAATGTTTGTAGAATACACTGACATGATCCATCTGAATGGCGAAGCTCACGGAAATGGAAGAGATGTTCGTCACCTTTATCAAGACTTCTTCACAATGTACGAGTACATCACATATGCTTTCTGTCACAATTATGCAACAGCTACAAGAAAGGAATACCTCCACCATCAGTAGGCATGACTGCGGTGCTCCAAGGGGACGGCGCACACCCGAATTGAAAGATGCCATACTGCAGCTTGCGAAAGAGAACACGTTACCGTGTACACAAGCAATTTCTTTGGCTATAAGTGAGTGGAATTGTAAAAAATGTGATGTATTGGGTCACACCTAATCAATTACTTGTAATGTGATCGCATTCCCAGCGTATTTTCAAAAGTGATCGCGTTACCAACAAGTTCTCAAATAGAAACACCACGGAAACGGTACCTTTGGGTTCCAATTCAAAATACTATCTACTCACTCCACTCTAGAAGTCCTAGATGTTTGTAACAGGAATTTCCTAACGCCCTGTAGATAGTTATTTTTACTAGACACCACAACTGGCGACACTGACGTGATAGTGAGTACACTAGAATAACTTTTTCATTATTTCAGTTTTACTGGGGCAGATTAAATACGACACTGGTATGCAAATATCACGTGTGACAGTGAAAATAATGAAAACTGTTATGGCCTGGTGTGCATTTCCCCAGAAAATGATACCATACTTCAGTACTGATTGTACACAAGAAAAATAATACAGCCATAACTGCTTCTAAACAGAGAATTCTTACTACATAGCTCATTTTTGCTAGTTTTCCATTTAGGGGTGTAATTAAAGTGTTCCATTTAAGATTCTCCAGGATATGGATCCTAAGAACCTTAGTTTCATTGACAGCACTAATGTTTTGGTTATCTATACTTATTACAGGTTGTGCCGGATTTTTATTTTGATCAGTGTGTAAATTCATGAGTACCGTTTTTTGGGGATTAACGATTAGCCTGTTTCTGGTAAACCATTCAGACACTCTTTTTGTAATATCTCTTACAGATGCAGTAAGATTTTCTTCTTTATTCCCTTCAATTAACAGACTGGTGTCATCTGCAAACAGTACTGGTTCAGAATCCCTAATGTGTGATGGGAAATCATTAATGTAGAACAAAAAAAGAAAGGGACCTAAAATGGAGCCTAGTGGAACACCATGACTTAGTCCACATGGTTCTGAAAGGTGTACCTGGAGTTCATTTCCTTCTATGTACCTAATTTCATTTACCTGGGAGCGATATTCCAAGTATGATTCAATCCACTGATTTGGCACACCTCTTACACCATACCATGCAAGCTTCTTCAGGAGTAGAGAATGATCAATCACGTCAAAAGCTTTTGTTAGGTCCAAGAATAAACCGAGATATTTCTGTGGTTGTCCACTGCATTTCCCACATGATTTATCAGATTGAGAGTGGCTGTTCCAATTGATCAGTGTGTCTGTTGACATCCAGAAATAATATTATTCTTGTCAAAGAATGTAATTACTTTTGAAAGGAACACTTTTTCAATAATTTTCGAAAACCATGACAAAAGAGAAACAGGCCTGTAGTTACCCGTACATTGATGATCACCTTTTTTATATAGGGATATTACATTTGCCATTTTCAGTTGCTGAGGGAAGACACCACATGATAATATGGATGAATTGCATATATCTAATAAAGGCGAAAGTATTTGTCTTATTGTTATTGTTATAATATAATCTGAAATATCATCAGTACCAGTTGAATACTTACTCTTCAGTGAATTAATAGTATTTAGGAGCCCTGTTGGGCTTACTGGAGTGAGGAACATGGATATATTATTTATTTTGATGGATTAAATTTCTTTCCATGTTGTATTAGGTGGATTTCTAATTTTTCCTTCATCAATTTTCCAGCAACAGTTGATAATAAGAATTTAAAATGTTTGCAACTGCCCTAGGGTCAGTGACATTCTTGCCATCATGTAATATCACAAATTTTTGTGAGTTGCCTTCTTCCCATAAGATCCTGCACAGCTTTCCACATGGACTTAGTTTTACTAGATGACTTCATAATATATTTGTCATTTTCCTTAATTTGGGCCTCTTTTATGACCGGTTTCAAAACTAACTTTTATTTTTTTAAATAATTAGTAAATCCTGGACTGCTGTATGTTTTTGGCTGCAGAAAAAGTTTTCGCTTTCTTTTACAAGATACTTTAATGCCTGATGTAATCCAGTTTTCGAATCTATCTGTGCTTTTGGATATCACTTTCCTTTGTGGAAAAGCTATGTCAAAGATATGCTTGAAAATGTTCAAAAATTTTCCATCTTTTCGTTGGTAATAGAGCTATCATATACTTATAATCCCAGATTGTTCACTGATTAGGTACTGGAAGTATTCAATATTTTTCCTACTATAAATTCTTTTATGGATGACACTTTCTATACTGGTCAAAACGTGATTTACAAGTATGGTCAGTAATTGCGAAAGGTGGCCACTATAGCAGGTATTAAAGTTTTCTGATGTACACTTGTCTATGTTTACACATACCTGATCAAGGATACTAGTTTTTGTTACATGTGTTGGGGAGCTAACAGTCAGACAAAGATTGTAAGCTTTTATAATATTTAAAAACGTTTCCCTGTGAGGGCTATGGCTCAGCAAGTCAGTACTAAAATCATCACATAGTACCACTGTTTTCCCAGATGTCTTAAGTTTGCATAAAGCAAGGTCCAATTTTTTGAAAGAAAAAACACATTTATATTGCTAACAGGAGAACTACACACACATAAAATAATAGTTTTTTTAGACATTAACTCAACAGTTGAGATTTCAAAGTCTCTTTCACAATCAGGTTTGCAAACACACGCTATACTCTTATAATCTACATTTTCTCTTACATATATACGAGTTCCCCCATGTTTTGATTCCATTCTACAAAAATAGTTTGCAAGGTTAAAATGCAATATTTTTAAGTACTGGAAATACTCATTTTGTAACCAATACTCACAAAAAGATAACACTGAAACATCCTTCCATTCACTATTGAGGAATATATTTATTTCATCAACTTTGTTTGTTGATGACTGTACATTCTGGTGTACATTCTTCAGTGTGTATTTGCAATTTAATTCTGCATCACATTTTTTTGTGACACAGTCTACTTCCCTAAAAAATGTCTTTCACCATTTCTATAAGACATCACATCTTTCTTTATGACCCATGTGTCCAAAGTACTTTGGACTGCTTCTATATTATGTCTATTGTGACTCAAATTTGCTAGATGACAGATTTCTTCAGCCAAAGATTCTTTCCCACTACGATTTAAATGAAGGCCATGGTTGGTGTGTATGGACCTGTCTAACGTGCTTACATTTATTAAGTTCACATACAGAAACGTTTTGCATACAGCATCTATCTCTTTGTTTACTCTGCCTATTAATTTATTAACACATGTCCAAGGAGGTAGGTCGTATCTGTGTGGTTAAATTACATCTTCTACATTTGTGTTGCTTAATTTGGGTAGCACACTTACAAGAACAATGATGAGTTCACTACCTTTATCTCTGGCAACATCATTTGCACCTACACAAATTACGACATAGTCAATGGGTTAAGGCATTCAGACGATTTTACCACTGCTCCTGGTTTGACAAAGGCTTGGACACTTGCGTTAGTTTGTGTATCTGCTACCTTTTCTACTATCTGACGTCAATGATTATCGACAAAAATTAACACTTTTTGTTCTTTTTTGCACACTTGAGGCCAGTCGACTGATTTTTTAATCACATTTCTTTGTTTAGGATGCGACACGCGTGAAAAATTTACAGTGCAGGGCTCTTGTTGTTTGTAATTATTATCTGCAAGAAGAAGTGGCCACGGAAATCTTCGCTGAAGGCCTATTTCTCCATACCTAGATATTATCGTAACGTATGCAGCATAGCTGCCGTTTATGAATGTTTTTGTGATCTAATACTGTCACTGGCAATACAGGAATGTCTGCTACAGAATCGAGCGGAAGTTGAAAATGTGTGTTGCGATCTGTTATGAACAGGCGGCAAGATGACTTAGCCTCTTCAATTTGTGGTGTGCCAAGCGCACTAGTTTTCCGTCTGAGCGTTCGGACACTGTTGAGAAATAAATGAACATGGGGATGTGCTTTCACGCGTTCTATTTGAATTTATAATGATACCAGCACACGGAATGTTTCTGTGCACACGGCAGTGCTCTCGATCTACTACTCGGTCGTGATTCAGTTCGTAGTTTCTGAATCTGGTTCGTTAGTCCCGAAAGCAGTCTTTCCAGATGGGAAAGTCTGTCATCTTGAGACGGAGACGAATCAGTCCATACTATATACGATCTGATGGGGCGTCATAATCTCTAGTACTGTATTTTGTCTGCCATAGAAGCCACTGCTTAGAAATTTGCGTCTTGATTAGCTGCTAGTATAGATCGCGCATTAGATGACAGTCGTTGATGAAATATAGCTCTTCAAAATCGTAGGTTTTTCGCGTTCCGATAAGAGCGCGTATCTTGCGTGATTCTAAGTCTTCAAGTTCTATAGTAAGACCTGTTTATAATTTATAGTGGTTTGGACATGAAATCTGAAATCAGCTCAGCAACTTCACAATCAAGCGATCTCAAAGCGCAATGACATTTTGTCTTCTCGTTGTTAATATTTGCAGTAATAAATTGGCACTCCGAAATTCCTTCGCCAGAGAAGACGAAGTGAATAAGCTAGAATTCGAATCAAGAACAGCTGCCAACATAAGCAACTTAGAAGTAGATAACCTTGGAGTAGTGAACAACTAAAATCATTTAATAAAAGCAAACCTTCCGGTCCCCACTGTATACCAATTAGGTTCCTTTCAGAGTATGGTGATCTAATAGTTCTATACCTAACATGCGAGAAAGGTAGTAGGAGTAATGCCCATATCATTAACGTCGATTTGCAGTAAGATTTGGATTATATATTGTGTTAGAACATTATGAATTACCTCGAAAGGAATGGTCTATTGACATGCAGTTGACACTGGTTTAGAAAAACATCGTTCGTTTGAAACACAACTAACTCTTTACACATACGAAGTGTTGAGTGGCATTGACATGGGATTTCAAATTGATTCCGTGTTTCTAGATTTCCTAAAGGCTTTTGACACTATACCACACAAGTAGTTTCTAGTCAAATTGCTTCCTTTACTGAACATCGTATCAGTTATGTGCCTGAATTCATGATTCCCTGTCAGATGATGATGAGAATGTTTGACTTTGTGGGGCGCTCAACTGTGCAGTCATCAGCGCTCATACAAAGTCCCATACAGAGCTCATACACAGTCCAATTTTTACACAGGCCAATACAGCCACTGTCACGGAATGATGGTGAAGATGAAATGATAAGGACAACACGAACACCCAATCCCCAGGCAGAGAAAATCCCCAATCCAGCCGGGAATCGAACCCGGGATCGCATGATCCAGAGGCAGCTATGCTAGCCACTAGACCACAAGATGCGGACATTTCCCATCAGAGAAGTCATAGTTTGTAGTAATTGATGGAAAGCCATCGAGTAAAACAGGAGTGATTTGCGGCGTTGCCTGAGTTAGTGTTATAGCTCCTCTGCTGTTCCTAATCTGTATAAATGATTTAGGAGACAATCTCAACAGCTGTCTTAGGTTGATTGCAGATGATGCTGTCGTTTATAGTCTAATAAAATCATTATAAGATCAAAACAATTTGCAAAACGATTTAGGAAAGATATCTATATGATGCGAAAACTGCCAATTGAACCTAAACAATGACAAATGAGATGTCATCCACATGAGAGCTAAAAGGAATACGATAAACTTCGACTACACGATAAATCTGTCAAATCTAAGGGCCGTAAATACAAGTAAGTACCTAGGAATTACAATTACGTGCAACGTAAATTGGAAAGAACAAATAGAAAATGTTGTGGAGAAGGCAAATCAAAGACTGTGTTTTACCGACAGAACACTTAGAAAATGTAACAGATCTGTCAATGAGACTGCCTACATTCCTCTTGTCTGTCCTCTTTTGGAGTACTGCTACGCAGTCTGGGATCCTTACCAGTTTGGATTAATGGAGTACAAAATCGAGGAAATTCAAAGAAGAGCAGCACGTTTAGTATTATCGCTAAATAGGGGAGAGAGTATCATTGACATAATACAGGATGTGTGGTGGTCATCATTAAAAGAAAAGCGTTATTCGTTGCGACGAAAGCTTCTCACGAAATTTCAATCACCAACTTTCTCCTCCGAATGTGGAAATATTTTGTTGACGCCGATGTACATAGGGAGAAACGATCATCGTAATAAAATAAGGGAAATCATAGCTCGCACGGAAAGCTATAGGTGTTCGTTTCTTCCCAGCGTGGCCGAGCGGTTCTAGGTGCTACAGTCTGGAACCGCACGACTGCTACAGTCTCAGGTTCGAATCCTGCCTCGGGCATGGACGTGTGTTATGTCTTAGGTTAGTTAGGTTTAAGTAGTTCTAAGTTCTAGGGGACTGATGACCTCAGCAATTAAGTCCCATAGTGCCCAGAGCCATTTGACCCATTTTTCCCAGCGCTGTTCAAGATTCGAATAATAAGAATAAGGCATTTAAGGGTGATTAGCGGAGTATCCATGGAGATGTAGATTGCAAAATCCATATCTTTACTTTCTACTTTCCATACTTTACAGAAGGTCTCCTGTGATCCTTGCAGGAGGGCTTCTGTAAAGTTTGGAAAGTAGGAGACGAGGTACTGGCAGGAGTAAAGCTGTGAGGACAAGGCGTGAGTCGTGCTTGGGTAGCTCAGTTGGTAGAGCACTTGCCCGCAAAAGGCAAAGGTCCCGAGTTCGAGTCTCGGTCCAGCACACAGTTTTAATCTGCCAGGAAGTTTCAAGATTTAAATGAGTTTGAATGCGGTATTGTAGTCGGCGCACAGGCGATGGAACACAGCATCTCTGAGGTAGCGATGATGTGGGGTTTTCCCGTACGACCATTTCACGAGTGTACTATGAATATCAGGAATCCAGTTACGCATCATATCTCCAACATCACTGCGTCCAAAAAAGGGACCAATGACGGCTGAAGAGAATCTTTCATTGTGACAGAAGTGAAACCCTTCCACAACTTGCTGCAGATTTCAATGCTGCACCATCAACGAATGTCAGCATGCGATCCATTCAACGAAACATCATTGATATAAGCTTTCGGAGTCAAAGACCCACTCATGTAGCCTTGATGACTGCACAATAGAAAGCTTTACATCTCGCATGGACCCATCAACATTGACATTGGAATGTTGATGACTGGAAACTGGTTTCCTGGTCGGACTAGTTCCCCAGTTTCAAATTGTATCGAGTGGATGGACGTGTACGGGTATGGAGACAACCTTATGAGTCTATGGACCCTGCATGTCAGCAGGGACTGTTCAAGCTAGTGGAGGCTCTGTAATGATGTGGTGCCTGTGTAGTTGGAGTGACATAGGGACCCTGATACATCTAGATTCGACTCTGACAGATGATACGTAAGCATCCTGCCTAATCAGCTGCATTCATTTGTGTCCATTGTGCATTCCGACGGACTTGGGCAATTCCAGTAAAACAATGTGAGACCCCACATGTCCAGAATTGCTACAGTCTGACTCCAGAAACATTCTTCTGATTTTAATCACTTCCGCTGGCCACCAAACATCCCAGACATGAACATTATTGAGCATATCTGGGACATCTTGGAACGTGCTGTTCAGAAGAGATCTCCACCTCCTCGTGCTCTTATGGATTTATGGGCAGCCCTGCAGGATTCATGGTGTCAGTTCCCTCTAACACTACTTCAGGCATTAGTTGAGTCCATGTCATGTCGTGTTGCTTCATTTCTGCTTGCTCCTGGGGGCCCTACACAATATTAGCCAGGTGTACCAGTTTCTTTGGCCCTTCCGTGTAATACAGGGAGTTTTAGCTTACAAAGAAAACCGCAGGTAGCTGTTATGGGGGCAGCTCCATCTGTATCTAGCATGATGATAGAAGAAAACCTTATCAAGCATAGAAAATTTTTAGTGTTCAATGCAGAAAAGAAGTCTGACCATCCTGTTCAGTAATATACCAACTAACACTTGGCTAGATAAATAAAAAATCCAGTTAATTGTTTCCCAGATAGAAGGAGATCCTGCACTGTGGGGAAAACGAGATAGTAGATGGGTGGCACACTGCTGACGAATTGGAAAGATCATCTTTAGCGAAGTACTGGTCGCCTTCAATACAAAGCGACTAAGAACTGAAGTCTACAGCCTTGAGACATACAATCCAAGAGGGAACTTTGATAAATATTTAAATAAGATCAGGTAGTGTGACGAACCAATTTCGAATCGAGATGTGATTAGGATATTTAAATTAAGACAACTTACTCGCATCAGAGATAAATTAATAAATGTATCAGAAGATGATCTAGGAAAGTATCATTCTGTGTTAGATGGCACTGACCTGGCACAGGAGGACACAAAAGCAAGCAGAGAGCATGGGAATAGTCTATAGTCTCAGTGAACCGAAATGCTAATTCAAACCAAGGAAGTGGTAATGGGAGTTAGTATGAGCAATGACATGGTAATGGTGGATGGTAAAACAGAAATGGTCATGCACAGTTTATCAGAAAACGGCGCTATAATGATAGATTTTATCCAGGTTAAAACAACAATAGTAGTAATCAGTGGAGGAGGGATAACAGAAATCAGTGGAATATTAATAACAATAATAATTGTAATTATACAGTACAGTGGATCCAGAGCACAGGACCACCACGACGAGACAATAGTCCTGCAAATCAAAATTACTGTAGGAATTCAGGAGAGAAGGTAATCCTCAACCAATAACCCTGGCCTGATCCGAATGATAAGAATAGTCGAGGTGACGAATGAGAACTCTTCGAATCCCTTGCTACCGTCAAACTACAATCGACTATAGTAAGCTTCCCACTGCTGGACAGCGGGCGGAGAGGGGGCCTACCTCTTGACAATAACGCGAATACACAAACGCTGAGGTATAATGATGGTATCGATGTGCAGAAAGATCCACTAATGGAACCACATGGGTGCAAGAGCACTGGAGCTGAGATAGTACAAGTGATAGTCAAAGCACGTATAGGTAGCGTATCTAACCAGTGTAGGACTGTAAGGTAATTGGAGCCATTGGTGCGCAGGCACAAGATATTGAATACCAGCTCAGATAGATATTTTCATAGGAGAAGAAGCCGTGAAATGCTCTTTTCTTGTGATTAAAGGATTAACAATGGCCTGTATCCTGGAGTGTGGTCTCTTATGTGAGAGGACGGAGAATTCAGCACAGCAAATGGAGGTAGGAGAATTGTTCTGGATTTCGTGTGAACCAAGGAGATACATTTCGAATACTGCTGGAGTACCCAAGTAAAGTGATGGGGGCTGCAAATACTACAGATTAGCAGCGACTTAACAGGCCAGGAGTTTTATTATTCGGAAACTAAGTAAGATGATAGTTAGGACAAATTTGATTAACTCCAAGACGCAGGAGTCGGATTCTTTGGATCTGGAACAACTAAAGCAGTTGATTCAGCTATTAAATGGTTATTTAGATGTTTTTTTATGAGAAACCAGGTATAAGTAAAGGTTATGTTTACAATATTGAAGTGGTACCCCACAAAAAAATTTTGTGATGCAAGCTACTGTGTCACATGGACAAAAAAAAGATGCAGTTTCCAAAGAAATAAGAAAAATGATACAATGGGTGTAATAGAACTATCTTTATCGCCATATAGCAGTCCATTAATCACATTGACGAAGTTGGCAGGAGCACTTACGTTGGCGTTGAACGCCAGAGACATTAACAATATTAAATTCTGTGTATGCCACACAACTGTAGCTATGTGCTAACAAATGTGGAGACAGGCAACATAAAGGGCTTGTATACATTTAAGGATCTTAAAATATATATACAATGAATTTTGTACACTAGATGCAGACAATTACTCCTCTTTTTATGTGTTAATATATAAGTGTTTATCATGAACGGTTTTGTGCCAATTGCCTAGTGTATTTGTGTAGACAAGTTTGAAATGGACAACTGGGCATAAGACCTAATAATTTTGGAAGAGTTAATTGCGTATTACCTTGAAGAGTAGAAGTTATTACTGAGGATTAAGAAATCGATGAGTAAAAGGCACCTTATATTTGTACTGAAATTTCTTTGCTTATTATTTCCACTTCAAATGTAATTCTTGTTCTTTGAAACAGATAGAGAAGCTACATTAGATTTTCATTACTCATAGCTGTAAGTATTTTTATTGCAGTCATGCTAACGAAAACAGAAAGAGACTTTCATGAAATCAGTAGAGGAAATTATTATGTGTGTAATGCAGTGAAAATAGTAAACACCATGAATTATCTATGATGCTGCGGCAGTAAAACATGCAGGATCATCCGTTTTAGTTGTGTCATACCATTTGAGTACAGGTATTAACTAAATTTTGGCCTGTGATCTAAATTTAACTTTACAATAGGATCCACAGCTAGCTACATGAGTAGAAAGCAAGAACATGCTTGGCAGTCCTATAAAGATAAATGTAATTATGAAGTACAAATACTGTAAAGTCAGGCCAGAGTCTTGTTACCAGTCTTAATGATCGATTGATCACAAAACCTTGAAATGGAGTGCTATAAGTAATAACAAGGAAATACAAATAAATATGCACCAAAATGTTCACGCCCAAGATGTTCAAAAGATTTGAGCTGTGGCATATAAAGGAACATAAGGTTGTAAAGTCATTGCAACCAAATCTGCTAAGCTGACATGAACTTTAAAACAAAGGATGTTGGTGAAATGCCAAAAACAGTGAACATTTGTTGTAACAATGACTGAATTAACTATGGTTAGTGACAAGAGCAGTCACAGTCAGCTGGTGGGGAGCAGGCGATGACATGATGTATCATCCCCTATCAAATCTATTCAACAAGAATCAGCAACATTAATGGGCATGGGTCCCTTTGAAGTAAAATATTCCAGAGGTAAACTAGGTTCCCATTTGGATCTCTGGGCGGAAGATACTTCGAAGAGATTCAGGCCAAAAGGAATTTTCAGGTTGGGAAAAATGAAACGTTAATAATTTGAACAGGCTAGGAACGTTCCAGACATTATTAGACGAATTAGATACACATGATGTAGACTTTACAGCTACTCAAGAAACTCGGTGGCAAGGGGAGGGTAGCATAAAGAGGGATAACTATACATTTTTCTATGGAGATGTAGAAGCTCACAGTTTCGGAACAGGTTTCGCAGTACAGAGAAAAGTGCTTCATGCAATCAGAAATATAAGGTTCATTAGTGACCAACTATCAGTTATAGTGTTGTCCAGCAGGTAGAATAGACTAGTAGTAATTAATGTACAAGCACCAACTTAGGACACTGAAGAGGTTGTTAAAGACGGCGTTTATGAAGAACTTGATCAACTGTGGGATGAGTTCTCTTCGTACAATACAAAATTAATCATAGGTGATTTTAATGCGAAAATAGGGAAGGAGGAAGCATTCTGGCCAACAATTGGGAAAGAAAGTTTGCATAACATTTCGAATGATAATGGCACAAGGGTGGTTAATTTTGCTGTTTCAAAAGACGTGATTGTTGAGAGCACATATTTCAAAAGGAAGGACATTCGTAAAGCAACTTGTGTCTCTCTGGATGGACACACCCGAAACCAAATTGATCATGTTCTTGTAGATCGGGGATGGCACACTATTATAGAAAATGTTAGGACTTTCAGGCGAGCAGACTGCGATTCTGATCATTTTCTTGTAGTTTCCAAAGTTCACCAACGGCTATCTAGAGCAACATCAAGGTGTCACAATGCAGAACTTGTTAGGTTCGATACTGACAAGCTAAATGATGAAAACTTTAGAAGAAGGTACATGATAGAAATTTCAAATAGGTTTGATGCTCTCAGGACACACGAAGATCAAGACAAGGATGTAAGTAAACAGTGGATCACTGAGAGGCATAATATAAGAGAGACAGCGAAGGTCACAACAGGTACAATTAAGAAGAACAGGAGAAAACTGTGGTTTGATGAGGAATGCAAGAAATTGGTAGAGGAAAGGAGAAAAACGCGATTAGATTGGGATAGAATGGGAGAGAGAAAGCGAGAGGAGTTCTTGAACATGAGAAGGGAAGTTGGTCATAAGCTACCGGCAAAGAAGAGGCATTATCAAATTTAAAAAAATGGAAACAAACAGTAAAACAAAAAACATTTGGGAAATTTACCTAGACATAAATGAGTATAGGAAGGGGTTCAAGGCTAGGAGAAATGCACTTCGAGGGGATGCTGCGGGAATACTGACAGACCATAGTACTATATTAAGTAAATGGAGGGAGTATTTTGAGCATCTATTAAATGTACACTAGGAAACAGGGAATGAGCAGGCATATGAAATACATACAGCAGAACTCCAGATACCTGAGCAAATGTTAAAGGAAGTAAGAGATGCAATCAACAAAGTGAAAAACCATAAAGCACCAGGATCAGATTGCATAACTGCAGAATTAGTTAAAAATGGGGGACAGCAATTGGTGGAAGTAGTTTACGAAGTGATAATTAAAGTATGGAACTCAGTGATGATACCTGAAGAGTAGCACGAGTCGATTCTGATCCCAATTTTTAAGAAGGGCGACATAATGTATTGTAGTAATTATAGAGGGATATCGCTATTACCAGTATGTTCCAAAATTTTCTGGAATATTCTGCTAAGCAGGCTTACACCATATGTAGATGAAATTGTGGGGGTATCAAGCTGGCTTTCGGAGGAACAGACCAACTATAGACCAAGTATTCACCCTGTGTCAAACTTTGGAAAAAAAATGGGAATACAATAAACCAGTTCATAATCTTTGCATAGATTTTACAAAAGCATATGATTCAGAATTGAAATCAAAATTATACAGAATTCTTTTGGAACTTGTAATACCAAAGAAGTATGTTAGACTTATAGAAGCGAGTCTGAAAAACACATAAGGTAGAGTATGCATGGGGAAACTGGAGTCAGAAGAATTTGTAATAAAGAACGGACTTAAGCAGGGAGATGCCCTGTCTCAGCTACTTTTTAATTTAGTCCTAGAATATATTATACGAATGCCAGCAAATAATTCAGAGGGTGTGGAGTTAAATGAAAATATTAGGAAATTAGCGTATACAGATGATCTAAACATCATTAGCGATAGAAAAGAATCTGTAAAGTGTAACAGCAAATGCGAATGCGTTAATCAAGACTAGTGAAGAAGTAGGTCTAAGGATAAGTGAAGACAAAACTAAATACCTGGTTACTACTAGAATACCAACAGCAGTAGATCAGGAAATGTTAAGAATTGGAGACATACAGTTTGAAAAAGTGAACACATTTACGTATCTAAGCGTGGACATCGCTTCGAGAAATAAGATTGAATCCAAAGTGAAGAGATTACGGGCGGGAAATGCATGCTACTTCTCACTGAATATATTACTTTCATCACGGATATTATCTAGGAGTTTAAAGATTGGAATAAACAAAACTACTATTCTATCAGTTATGCTGTATGGGTGTGAGACTTGGTCTCTCACTGTGCAAAATGAAAAGCTGTTTTGAGTATGTGAAAGCAAATTTTTGAGGAAAATTTTCGGAACAAAAAGGAGCAGAGAGTAACGAAAACTGCATAACAGAGAGGTTCACGAACTCTTGTTCAAGCCCTGACATAATCAGTATCATTAAATCACGTAGGCTGCAATGGGCTGGTCACGTAACTTGAATGGAAGAGGGCAGGGCAGCACGCAGAGTACCGGTAGGGCACTTAGAGGGAAAACGTCCTGTGGGGAGACCGAGGCGTAGATGGGAGGACAATGTGAAGGCTGATTTGAGGAGCCTAGGTATTGAAGGTGAATGGAAGGAAATAGCCCAAGACAGGGACAGATGGTGAAAATATGTCGTTGCGGTAATGGACTCTCGAATCCGGTATGACCAGTAAGTGAGTGAGTGAGTGAGAGAGTAGTGACAGAGTGTAATATTGAGCACTAGCTGTACTATGTACAAACTGTGGCAAGAGATCAGTAGCACAAAAGAATGTGAGATGTTAAGAAAGTGATAAGACTGTAGAACAAAAACACTTAAGATAGTGTGTTTGGAATGGACACTAGTTGCAGCGCATCAACAATGTAAATTTCTGTTCTGGACTCTGTTTTGCGGACTCTAGCTAAAATGAAAGGCGAACGGGTGTGCGTGGTAATGTTTGTGGAACCGTGCGTAGGATGCAAACTGTCAGTGTAGTAGAATGCTTATTAAGTACCTACGTAGTGAAATACATTATAATTTCACAAACCCAACTGTTTTACAAACTATTTGTGAACCATTTGCGAAATAACTTATTTCATACAAATTAAAGCAACCTGTTTGGAAAATTCAGACACGAAATGCTCATGCAAGTGTAGTGTGGCAGAAATTGGGTATGTATGGAAAGATAAATAGTAGATTAATGAAATTCTATCCTGAAGTAAAGTCAGATGTTTAAATGTATTTTCACGAACCCAATCGTGCTGAATCGATCGGTCATGCTGAGCATCAGAGCAGAAGGTGTTGGCCTAAACATCACCAGTGATGTTACAGACCACCACCAGCATGTCTGCGGGTTCGGATTTCGAGACCTGAATGTGTGCTCCGGCTGGCATTGACTTCACTGACAGCATTGGTTTCCAGCTGACGGACTGCCACTCCAGTCAGCATACACTTATGACGATGTACAATGACTATGGTGATGCATAAATACATCGGCATTCAAGAAAACATGTAAATACACCATTGGGCAGATGCTCATAGAGAAAATTAGAGACTTTCAACATATAAGAACTTTTCGAAACAAATAATAATCAGAAACCTTTAATTAGAAAATATAGTGATCACATTTGTGCCTACAGTAGTAAATTTTGAATAAACTGACAACACAAAACAAAAACTGAAACCTAGAGAAGTTAAATCTTCACACTCTAATCTGAAAATCGTTTGTCCTGTGCCATGTAATATCATGATATGTAGAGATGATATCTTTTGCATTATTCTTTGTAGTATATCCAACACCGTTCCTGTAAAACTGTTTTAATTTCGCCTTGATGTATGGCAAACAAAAGCATAAAATGAAAGACATGAGTGGTATAGTCTCTCTTCTCTGCTAGGATCTTCTCAGGTTATCCTGTGAGCCCATATCCAAATGGAGGGGCATCCAACAAAAATTAGTCCCCATGATACAGTAATCTGCAGACTAGACTCAACTGAACAAATAACTATGTAGAAATATATGAAGTTTTTGTTTAATGTGACTATGTAACACCAATTAAACCAAATCTAGATTCAAAGACGCTAAGAGCTCGTCTATGTTTCAAAAGGTGTGTGCAAACATTGTATTGTACCCAAATATTTGAACTTGTAAAAACAAGATTCATATTATTTGTATAATAAAGTGACACTGAACACTTATGTGGCATGTCACTAACAAACTGATCAAACGTGCTCCTGACATTGCAGGGGGTGATATATAACATCTCCAAATTTGGACATTAAAGACTATGTGATTTTTGTTACTTATTACTAAAATGTCTGAAGTGTACAGTAATTATTTTTCGTAAACCATCGCCGTCTGCACAGAACACCTGTTGGTTACCACAGGAAGTGTGGTAATGATGCGCGGAAGTGTTCACCACCTTGTAAGTGGAAGCATGAATCAGACACCGTAACAGCGACAGCAACTTCTATTGCAAACAGGCCATGACTTTTTGTGACTCATCGCGATACAAAACTATAATACTTCGTCGATACAGGGCCACAATTGTCGATATACCCAACAAACTGCCTTCAGCGCTGGAGTTGTGACGATTGCTGTTTATTCGCCACTAATGACTCCAAGATTAGAATGTATGGTCGAGTAACATTATTCTTTAATCTGGGGTAATGTCGTGTGTTTGAATGGTAATTACTGTGGCAGATATATCACAACCTATTATCAGAGCAGATTATTTGTCTTTCTATGACTTACTGCCAAATCTGCGAGTGAGCAATTAATAGATTTGACTATTAATCTGCATAACCCAGGAAAAGCCTATTGTGAGGTACACACAGTCACAGACGATACACCATACGTATGGTTACTGAAAGGATACCCTGAGATGACTCAGCAGTCACCTAATCTCCCACAGGTCAACAGGTCAAGCACATGACCATTCACCACGTTTTGACCTGCCAGCCGGTGTGGCCGAGCAGTTCTAGGCGCTACAGTCTGGAACCACGCGACCACTATGGTCGCAGGTTCGAATCCTGCCTCGGGCATGGATGTGTGTGATGTCCTTAGGTTAGTTAGGTTTAAGTAGTTCTAAGTCGTAGGGGACTGATGACCTCAGCAGTTAAGTCCCATAGTGCTCAGAGCCATTTGAACCATTTGAACCAACATTTTGACTACGCCAGGACCGACGGCTCACGCTCGGCCTAGATGTTTGCTGCCTGAAAAGCTAAAGGTGGTAAAACAGGAATTTCGCAGCATATTATCACAAGGTATCTGCAGAGTTTCTAGTAGCAGTTGGGCAGTTCCAATTCACGTCGTGCCTAAAAAGAAGAATGAATGACGCCCTGCAGTGACTATCGCCAACTCAATGCAAGGACCACCCCAGACTGGTATCTGGTCCCACATATAGAAGATTTTTCTGCAAATGTTCACGGTAAGACGACATTTCTTACGTTGTCATAATCCAAGCATGCTATCAGATCCCTGTAGTTACGGAAGACATTCCCAAAATAGGAGTAATGACGTCATTTGGTCTGTTTGACTGCACCAGGATGCCATTCAGACTGCAGTAACACAACTCAGACCTTCCATCACTTTATGGACAAGTTGACAAAAGATTTAAATTTCTGCTGTGTGTACATAGATAAAATGGTTCGAATGGCTCTGATCACTATGGGACTTAACTTCTGAGGTCAACAGTCCCCTAGAACTTAGAACTACTTAAACCTAACTAACCTAAGGACATCACACACATCCATGCCCAAGGCATGATTCGCACCAGCGACCGTTGCGGTCGTCCGGTTCCAGACTGTAGCGTCTAGAACCGCTCGGCCACCTCGGCCGGCTGTACATAGATGGTGATATCCTCATCAGAACAGAAGCACTTACAAGATTTGATACAAGTGTTCGACTTGCTACACACAGAGGGACTAGTAATTAATCCTGCCAAGCGTTTTGGGAGAGAAAGAGGTGCACTTTCTAAGATATTTGGTGAACACGCAAGGTATTCGACCACCACACAAAAAAGTTGAGGCCATAAACAGATACCCCCAGACTATCACAATTAGGGACCTATGGCAGTTCCTAGGAGTAGTAAATATCTGCCAGAAGTTCATTTGCAATCGTGCACTGGTAAGTACATCACTGAACGGACTACCTATGGGCACATTGAAGCCTAACTACAGGGTGCATTGGACTAGGTAGACATCGCGTTTCATGCCTTGAAAACAGCTATAGCAGAGGCTGCCCTATTAGCATACCTGGTTGTGTACATCCTACTTGCACTCATGGTTATTGCTTCTCCCACTAATGTTGGCGCTGCACATCAGCGACAGATTTATCAGTGTTTCCAGGCCATTGCATTCTATAGTCATAAGTTGTCGCCATGTTAGCAACATTGGGCGCCACTTAGGTTGCAGTCAAAGAATCCAGACACGTATTAGAAGGACGACAGTCCATCATCTACACAGATATAAGCCACTTACCTACACTTTTAAAGTAAAGCTGGAGAAAGCACTGCCTAGGTAGCTGTGACACTTATACTATATCAGCCAGTTCGCGAACAACACTGTGTATATGGAACAGAAGCTAAATGTTCCAGCGGCCGCACTTTCGTGTGTAGAAACAATGAATGCAGTAGCAGACGACACCACACTTGTGGAAACAGTGACAAATGCCATTGATTGCTAAGCCTTCGAGCAAGTCAAACAAAACTTTATATAGCCAGGTATGCAGACAGACTGCAGAACTATTGTAAAGTGATGCATGGCACGCAAGACAAATAAAATCGCGCGACATGTGAGAGCACCGTTAGGCCCATTTCTTCCAGCAAATCAGAGTTTTGAGCACGTGGACGCTGGTATCGTAGGGCCACTCACATCTTCAGAAGAGTACAGTTATTGCGCACAATAGTAGACAGGTTCACCAGGTGACTTGAAGCATTTCCAAACCACTGACAGCCATTTGAAGCCTACATCATCAGAGCATTGACCACATTATTAGGCACCAAGTGCATATGCATCACAGCATACCACCACACATCAAACTGTATAGTTGAGAGTCTTCATTGGCAGTTAAAAACAGCACTGAGATGTCACGCAATACCGAAATGGAGAGAGACACCACCTGTCGTCCTTTTAGGTCTACAAACATCATTTAAGAGTGATCTGAAGAGTACCAAAGCGGAACTGGTAAGTGGACGAAGGTTACACCTACTTGTAGACTTTGCACAAAATAGATCACAAAGACACCACCTCAGATTTCACCACCCAATTAAGAGAACATGTATGCCAGCTGAAATTTACAATGCAATGGAAAGATACTCGTTCAGTTTTGCAGAGCTAGACAAGTGTACACATGTGTTCTCATGCAACAATGCAGATTATAAGCCATTGCAGCCACCATATGGTGGACCATATTCGGTAGTCAGTAGGGGCAGCAATACTTTCTACATAATGATCAATGGTAAATCCATCACAGTCGCATTGCATCAGATCAAGCCAGCGTTTCTGGATGAGATATTACATCCACCACAGAACGCAAATGAGAGTAGACACAATAATCAGCAACAAGAGGTGTTCTATACCCCACAACCACCACAGTTGATCAGACAATGAGACATCAAGACCGACGTCGAGAATTGCTATCCCACTCTCTCTGTTAGAACCACTGACTCACGAGATTCACTGCCTGGTTTCAAGAAAGGAGTAATTACGACGGTTGGACGGCATGTGAAATTCAGTATGCACTGTCGTTAGCACTAAAGATGCTACACCTGTGCGATTTTCCATGCGCAATTGGGACCAGAGGCAAGGAGGTGTATGCAGCGGAGCATACTCGCGCAAGATTCTGACTTGTAGCACATGGGGGTAGAGTCTCCTCATACCTGACAAGGGGACACGTGTCTCTGCTTGTGTGTCGGGCAAGCGCAGCCGCACGGCGACTAGACGCAAGGCACACAGGTGTAAACACACCTTAAAGGGGGAGTCACGTAGGGATCTTTTCTGACGTTTTGTTCTCACAAATGTACAGTGACGCGCAAACGTTCCGTGCTGTGGCAATTTTAAGCTGTTTCATATAGTGGAGCTTTGGTTTACTTTTCTGTTATTCCATGCTTTATATTGTGCAAATATTCATGTTTGTACAACTGGAAGCTGTTATCAAGTATATGTGGGACTAAATACACTCCTGGAAATTGAAATAAGAACACCGTGAATTCATTGTCCCAGGAAGGGGAAACTTTATTGACACATTCCTGGGGTCAGATACGTCACATGACCACACTGACAGAACCACAGGCACATACACACAGGCAACAGAGCATGCACAATGTCGGCACTAGTACAGTGTATATCCACCTTTCGCAGCAATGCAGCCTGCTATTCTCACATGGAGACGATCGTAGAGATGCTGGATGTAGTCCTGTGGAACGGCTTGCCATGCCATTTCCACCTGGCGCCTCAGTTGGACCAGCGTTCGTGCTGGACGTGCAGACCTCGTGAGACGACGCTTCATCCAGTCCCAAACATGCTCAATGGGGGACAGATCCGGAGATCTTGCTGGCCAGGGTAGTTGACTTACACCTTCTAGAGCACGTTGGGTGGCACGGGATACATGCGGACGTGCATTGTCCTGTTGGAACAGCAAGTTCCCTTGCCGGTCTAGGAATGGTAGAACGATGGGTTCGATTTCGGTTTGGATGTACCGTGCACTATTCAGTGTCCCCTCGACGATCACCAGAGGTGTACGGCCAGTGTAGGAGATCGCTCCCCACACCATGATGCCAGGTGCTGGCCCTGTGTACCTCGGTTGTATGCAGTCCTGATTGTGGCGCTCACCTGCACGGCGCCAAACACGCATACGACCATCATTGGCACCAAAGCAGAAGCGACTCTCATCGCTGTAGACGACACGTCTCCATTCGTCCCTCCATTCACGCCTGTCGCGACACGACTGGAGGCGGGCTGCACGATGTTGGGGCGTGAGCGGAAGACGGCCTAACGGTGTGCGGGACCGTAGCCCAGCTTCATGGAGACAGTTGCGAATGGTCCTCGCCGATACCCCAGGAGCAACAGTGTCCCTAATTTGCTGGGAAGTGGCGGTGCGGTCCCCTACGGCACTGCGTAGGATCCTACGGTCTTGGCGTGCATCCGTGCGTCGCTGAGGTCCGGTCCCAGGTCGACGGGCACGTGCACCTTCCGCCAACCACTGGCGACAACATCGATGTACTGTGGAGACCTCACGCCCCACGTGTTGAGCAATTCGGCGGTACGTCCACCCGGCCTCCCGCATGCCCACTATACGCCCTCGCTCAAAGTCCGTCAACTGCACATACGGTTCACGTCCACGCTGTCGCGGCATGCTACCAGTGTTAAAGACTGCGATGGAGCTCCGTATGCCACGGTAAACTGGCTGACACTGACGGCGGCGGTGCACAAATGCTGCGCAGCTAGCGCCATTCGACGGCCAACACCGCGGTTCCTGGTGTGTCCGCTGTGCCGTGCGTGTGATCATTGCTTGTACAGACCTCTCGCAGTGTCCGGAGCAAGTATGGTGGGTCTGACACACCGATGTCAATGTGTTCTTTTTTCCATTTCCAGGAGTGTATCTTATTGTCTCCCTTACCCACAGCTGCGTAGACACAAGTAATGGGATAATAAACTCTGTAAAATTCGTGGATACACACCGAAATAATTGATATTTTGTTTATCTCTGTTTATCAGCTACAGTGCAAATGTTATTAAAAAGTTGTAAGTGCTCTGTTGGTAGTTTTATTTGTGTAGTGTGAAACAGATAATTATTTTTATTAGAAATCACCTTTTTATTCTGTCTGTTGATATGTGGTTGCCGCGTGACTGTTTTTGGATTTTCAGAAGTTGCTGTGACCTATAAATTATATGCATGAGGAATGCCCGCAAGTCTCTAAATTTATCAACTTTAAAGTCTCGTTCTGTCACGTGATACTCGTCGTGTACAGCAAATCTGAAGTTCTTTGCCTTGTCGCACCATGTTATGTTTCTGTCGTTTTTTGTAGTCAAGGAGAAGGAAAGGAAGCGAAGCAGGCAATCAGCTGGTAGGAAGTCGTCAGAAGGACGGTTGTGGAGCTGTCATTTCGAAAATGGCTGTTGTGCATCGGGAAACTATACAAAAACAAATACAGCAGGATTGGGCAAATCGTGAATATATTGAAGTAATCACCGGAAGCATAAAAAAAATTACTGATTTCTTGAACTCCTTCGGTACGCATTTGTACTAAAACTTACGTGAAAAATTAATAGTTGAGCGAGTTTATGTAGAGGAATTGTCTTGCTAGCTTAATAATAAGTTTTATGTTATTTTTGAATGATAGAAATTTTAATTGGGGAATAATTCAGAACAACCTTTAGAGCTGGTAACAGTCATTTCTAAGACGAATTGGTTCGCAAAATGGTTTGAAAACTAGGAAGTAACAAATGAGTCAGTTGAAATTACCCCCTCCCCCTTCCCCCCCCCCCCCTTTTTTTTACAGTCGTATTCTGTTTGAACTTTCTTTCGATCAGTCACGTGTGTTAGAAATTTTCAGCGTTCTTGGATGTAGTAAACTGTAATGTAGTTGTTTGCTAATATTTTCAACCACCAAACCAAAAATCCTTTAGAACTTAGTGCATACTAATCTTATAATGCTAGTGCAAAAAGTTGCTCCTATAAGTATCAGTATATATTGGGATGGAAAAAAAACCATACTTTCTGATACTGCTTATATTGAATATAACTGCTCCATATGGTTCCTTTTAATATTGTATCTGTGATACCTTGATTACAGAGGAACGAATAAAGCTTGGAAATGGAACGATGAAATATATAGAAATAAGTTTCACTAATTCTTCTGGAATAAACAGGACTGGGTGGGTGTTTTATTTGTTTCATCAAGGATCATCTCTCAATGATAAGAGTTGTCACATTAATACGGTGAAAATCAGTAGCTCTAAATATACTGTGAATTCTTAAGTATGCACTATAAGGGTATGACAGGTGGTCACCCATGGGCTTGATTAAGGAACTGCCTTGGCATTTGCCTGAAGTTACCCAGGAAAATCCAAATCAGGATGGCCAGACAAAGCAACCCCCCCCCCCCCCCTCTTGAATACGAGATCAGTGCCTTGACAACTGCATCACCTCATTTAGTTACTCCATATTATACAATGTAATTTGGGAAGTGTTAAAAAGTTACCAAGAACGCTGGCCACATTTTTGTTGTCCTTCATGTTAATGTGTGAATTTTATTTCAGTATTTATGTATAGTCTAGCACTGGATGATCTTTTAGCGTTTTGCATGTCAAGAAACATTCTAGTGTTTGCAGTATAAAATATATATCTGGGGACATACATTGTGACTTGCAAGATTCATCTGCTTCTGATTATTCTAATTCACTGTTCTACATGAGTATAGGAAAAGTACAGAAGCAAGAATAATAGAATCCAATAAAACTCGGTACGTACCGTGTTAAGGGAACACACAAATGCTAGTCAGTTTTGTATGTTATTAGGTCTGAGGATTTAAGCATTCAGTTTAATTTTTGCTATTGTAGTCCACACATCTATAATGTTTATTTCCTATAATATACCTCTCTGCAGCTACAATTGGTTATTAACGATATGTGCTTCACAGTTAATACTAGGCCTAATTTAATTTAGTTCCAATCTAATTGTAATACTTAAGTGTTTGTTTCAGTATCAGAACTTCTACTGTCTTTGACTTTCAAGCATTTTTATTGGGCTGAAACCTTCAGCCTTTATTAACATTACAGACCTGTTCATTATGAACTATTAGCCCTTTCAGCTCTTGTTTCATTCTACCATTTGTTCCATTCTACTGTCATTGCTTATCTATTAAACTGTACTGGCCTGACAGTTCAAAAACTCTGTCAACTTTTGATTAACAACTGTGATCACTCTGCATTCATTGTTTTGCTTTTACATTTCATCTCTAAATGCCTTGTACCAATGGTGTCATATCATTGCAGTTGTGTCTGTATTTACTCCTCTTTACCATATTTGCTATGTCCAGCAGTTTTCATCATCTTACTTCATGTGTGTTTGAAAGCAGTACAAGATTCAGACTTGTGAGTATCCTGCTACATAATCTTGCAAAAGCATCTTGATTGTTGGATACTGACGGGATAAAGATATTCTACAGCGGCTAATAATGTTCCATTAGCTTAATATGCCTATTTCATTGATCACCTTCATTTTTGGTTTGTTTACCATTGTGGGGTTTTGCTTATTATAAAATTATCTTTCATGTTTAAATTTTCAATACTGGAAGGAAAACACAATAGGTGCAAAATCTTTCTGCACTGTGCAACTGGGGAAACATGCATGTGTTCCTTCCCTCCCCCCTCCCCCTCCCCCCTTTCCTAGAAACGCGTGTACAGGGAGAGCGAAGGAGAAAAAGGTTTAGATTGAAGTCTTCCCTGACTGGAGATTACGCTGTGTGTGAAGATTTAGAAATCTATGGAGCATTTCAGATTTAGTCATATGGTCACCTGGATGCAAAAAAAAAAATTGTGGGGTTATGAAATACAATAATCATTTACAGTCAGTTTAAGTAAAGCAGCAGACGTACATTGATTCATTGGTAGGGTACTGGGAAAATACACTCAATCTCTATAGGAGATCATTTATAGAACACTCGTGACAACCATGTAGGCATAACTTGGTTAGGAGTTATGCACTTTTGAAGTCATTTCCCTGTGTGCAGTATACTTCTTTGTTGCCAATAGTCATTTTTCTGTTGTCCCCCTGTCATTAATTTTTGTTCTCTACTTTTCATTTGATAGTGAGTGGTATTATCTAATGTTTTAAAGTGTTGGGTGTCTGTAATGTTTTCTCTCTGTATACAGCCAAACCAAGCTTGAGTTCCAATAGAACTCAAGTGTCACATCTTTTGTATATGTCTGTATGCCCTTTCCTCCAGCAGGTTGAATTTTATAATTTTATTTGGTTGCAACTTGATTTCGGACAGCTCTCTTCTAAATATGTTATTCTAATGGCAAACATTTTGAAGTCCTTTGTACATCAGTTTTTTATTCTTATTATTTTCCTATTGCAGACATGTCATGTAGGTCACGATTAGCAACCTTAAATGAAAAACTTACAACACTGGAGAGGAGAGTGGAATACCTAGAGGCAAGAGTAAGTAACTTCCATGATTTTTTATATATATATATATATATATATATATATATATATATATATATATATATATATATATATATATATATATTCATTGTAATATGCAGAAAAAGGATAAACTCTTTTTCTGTTTCAGGTTACTAAAGGAGAAACATTAACATGAGAGAAGAAGTGTAAATTGGTCAACCAGTGAAATGACTTATATTTCCTTATTTTTAAGACAGAAGTATTTAATCTCACATTATTTATCATTATGTAAGACAGACGTACCATGCAGAAAGTGGGGGAACTTTGCTTTTTCAAAATGACTTCTTCAAGATTATATTGTTACTTCAGGATGCTTTATTTATATGAGCATATTGTATAGTTTAGTCAAAAAAATATCATTTTGTACATTTCAAACCTTTGGTTTATCAGTTCTCTGTATAACCTTGAAATAATGCAGTTGTGTGTAGAATGTTGTTTTTTTCAGTGAGCAATGTGTATGAAAGTATATGTTTGACTGTGTTCAGGAATGTCTGTAAATATTGCTGAACTGGAATTTTTCTTTGTCACTGTCTCGGTCAGTGTTAACAGTTGCATGAAAATTAGGGAAATTTTGGAAGTTCATTGCATATGTGACAAAAAAGATAATGACTTTGAGGGAATAGACCCAAGGTGTGATAAGTAATGGTGTCAGTTGGATTCAATCATCATGGTACATAGAGACTATTAAGAGGATGAATCCCTTCAGGGATGTGGACCAAGTTAGGGTGTATATTAACAAAAAAAATAAGCAAATCATAGGAACTTGCTCTGTACACTCTATTAACGATTCACAATTGCTATGCAGGTTGGTGCTATTCATGATTATGCCTGCTAAATTTAACCAAATACATGAGAAAGAAAGCTGCATCTATGAAAAAAGTAGCTTTATATAGCTGCTGTTTATCTCGTATTTGCTTTATTTTAGGTGGGAATATGTTTAATACTTTTGCTCCAGTGTAGATAACTACACAGGGAGGCAAAGACTACGTAGAAATCATTTTTGTGGCTTGTGTCATAATTTTGCTAGTCAGTTACCCAATACGGATTTTCATTGTCAAAAAAAATAAAAAAATGAAGTATTAAGGGTATATGAACCGGGTAGTAGATATGAGAATCCTTAAAAAGGTCTCTACAAGAAGTGTGGCTGTCTACTATCTACTATGTTTTTATTGCTAATTTCTGCTGAGCAAATATCATATTTTATTTTACATAAAATAAGGGAGAGGCACTCACTGTTAGTGGATTGATGTGCAGTGCATAGAGACATGTATCGGAAAACAGTATTCCACTAACTTCCATTCTTGATCTTTTCTACCAAAAATACACATTCACATACATCCACACAGACACCCAAATGCATACTCCTGTGATGATGAGACTGATAATTGATTATTGACAGCAGTTGACTGAGCTGATGGAGTTGGGTAAGGGGTAGGGAAGGACACACGAGGCAAAGAGGGGGTAGCAGGATAGTAAGAGGCAGATTTTTTGACAGATGACTTGGTGGTTGCACAACAAGGCAAAAGGAGTCAGAGGGTAGAGCATGTAAAAGATAGAGAGCAGGAGTTGGAAAGGAAGTTGGCGATTGGGGGGGGGGGGGGGGGGGGAGTGGGGAGTTGTGAGGCTGTGTTGTGAGGGAAGGCAGTACACAGTCTGGATGGGAGATGAATCGTGTGGACAGAAGAGGGAAGGGAAAAGGTAAGATGAAGCATGAGGGCATTGAAATAATTCCAGCAGGGTTGCCACAGGTTCTGTAAACCAGGGAATTTCAAACATGTGAAGGAAACTTAAAAACCCACACCCTGGAAAAATCTCATTTTTTTCTCAATAAATGAAACGGTTTGTTTACTGAGGTGTCGTGCATCACTTTTGGGTGGGTGTAGCTGAGCACATGTGCTGCTTCCCTTCTCCCTCATTCCTACTGCTTCCCCCCTTCCTATCAGTCCTCTCAGCTTGCTGTCAGTGCTGCCAACAAATCTTGTGGCTAGTCTAGCGGCTGCCAATGAGACAGGGAGGCATCAGGAGTGGTTTGTTGGAATCTGATTCTCAGAGACTAGAGGGAACAGCTGGAGACAGTGGTCATGTGTGCCTGAGTTGTGCCCAAGTATTGTGTTAATGTGTACATGCTCTCACTTTCTGACAAAAGCTATGGCTGAACATTTAGTTGTGAGAATGTGATTCTTTTCTATGTCCTGTCTATGACTCGGCAATCATCTTTATGGTGAGTTGCTACCTATCCTCATTATTATTGATTGTCAGAGTATTTGAACAAGTTATCTGTTGAATGGATTGACCACCATGGTCTCATTTCATCAACACGCTGTCTGTGGCTCATGAATAACTGCCCACAGAAATGGATTTCTGTGATGGGCCAATACTGGAGGTTGTTTCTGCAGGTATCTGTAATAAGTCGGACCTGCTGATCTGAAGCCATTTGGTTCCCACTAATATGCAGGCCCTGTCTCACCGATCTGCGCACAGGCTGGATCTGTCTGAGTGTGGCATAATGCAGTGGATTATCATGGTTTATCCATGGACCCATGACTGCAGTACTCCTGAGCAAGTCTCCCAGGGGGCTCACGGTTCTTTTGTGAGTTTGTGAGTGGTGCACATAGGGCCCCGGGCTTCCCTGGCTGCATTTCCTTCACCCTGCCCTTACCCTCACTCCTTCCCAGTGGCCCCTTCCTTGCCTTGTTTTTGTGTTCTGATTTTTATTGACCCGGCTATTCACCTGATTCCCTATATTGCTTAAGATTTTGTTCCTTCTGTCTGTTCTGCACACAGTGTGCAGAAGGGAGGCAAGGACAACTGCATCAATACCAGTGCCTTCATTCTAGCTTTTGAGGGGATACTCTCCCAGAGAAGGTCAAGGTTATGTGCTACAGGTGTGACGTGAAGCTGTTCGTCCCACTACCCATGAGGTGCTTTTGGTGCTTGCATTTTGGGCATAGGTCTTCCTGCTGTACAGTGGACCCTCCGTGTTGTGACTGTGGACACCCATTCTATGAGGAAAGCCTGTGTGTTCCACCACTATTGTGTGTCAGTTGTTATGACCACCATTCCCCTTGCTTGTCAAATTGCCCTGCTTAGACGAGAGAAAAGAAGATATAGAGTAAAAGCCCAGGATCGCATGTCTTATGCTCAGGATTACTGAAAGTATGAGAGACTCCATCCAGTGCCACGATCTTCAACTTTTGCCTCTTAATTCCTTTCCCTCTCCTTTCTTTCCCTTACTCCAGCCCTATCCCCGCTATCCTCCTCCTCCCCTGCAGTTCCCACGTCCTCCCATCTGAAAGCGACTCTCCGTCCCCTGCTGAAGTAGTTCTTCCCTTTTTTCAGTACCTGCTGGTGACTGGGCTTTCCCCTGGGACCCCTCCCTCTGGCTCAGTCCAAAGCCTCCTACCATCACTCAGCCAAGTGACGCACTATCTGTGCACCCCAATGTCGCCCGCTCTCTTTCGGTTCCAGATCTTGCAGACACCTGTACTCCTTCTGTGCCCTGCTCTCCTCCACCTTTGAAAGAGAAAAGTAAGGAACATAAGTGTCAAGATAAGCTCTCCCCCCCCCCCCCCTCTCCCAGCAGCCCTGGAAGTGTCATCTTCCTCCCTCACAACCTGAGTCTGACCTCTTACTTAGTGATGTCACCCTAACCTTGTCGGTGATGACCACTGACAGAGTGACGTGATCTCCTCTCAGCTTCTTTATGTCTAACCTGGACTCGCACCACTAAATCATCGAGTGGAATTGCAACAGATACTATTGTCACCTACCAAAAATACATCACTTGTCTCCTCGTATTCTGCATTCTGTCTTGCTCTTCAAGAAGCACACTTCCATGATGACCACTCTCCAACATTTCATGGTTATCAGGCATTCTGTTGGAACCATGCTGGCCCTGAGGTAACATCTGATGAGGTCTGCACTTTGGTTCGCTCCGATGTCATCAGTGACTGGATCCCCCTACATACCAACCTGGAAGTGATAGTGGTTAGAGTGTAAACGACTCTGGAAATTGCTGTTTTCAATGTCTACCTCCCTCCTGGTAGGCCACTTCCTTACATTGAACTGTCTGCCTTAATCCAGCAGCTCCATCATTCTCCTCCTTGCTTGGGGAATTCAGTGCCCACCACCTACTGTGGGGGAGTGCCACTTCAAGAGGTTGGGGTATCCTAATTGATCAACTTATTATGGACATCGATTTGTTCCTCGCCAATGATGTTTCCCCAATCCAGTGCCACTGATGGGATCCTTACTGCTATCGATCTCACAATCTCCTCCCCTGCTCTTGTGGCTTCCCTACATTGGTCATCCCATAATGAACTTTATGACGGTAACCACTTCCCTCTTTGCAAACAAGGGTTGTCTCCCTCCGAACAATCGCCCACAGGTGGGATTGCCTGTTGACATGTCTCACTTTCCTCTGTCGGGATCTACATCTCCTCTCAGTGGGATGCATCCCATGTATTGGTTGTTTGATGAACCGTCTGCCAGGCACTTAAATGTGATGAGTATCCATGTAGGTGTAGATGTATTTCCTCCCATAGCCCCCATTGGATGATGCCTAGACCACAGATTAAGACCGACGTATTCCAGGGTCCTAAGGTCTTTGTCACCCCTGTGGTTTTCCAGAGTCTTGTACGTGCTATCCTTGCAGAGTTCCAGGGTGCCACCATATTTTACACTGATGGTTCTGATACAGTTGACAAGATGGGATACACTTTCATGTCTCCTACGGCTCGAACACCATTTATTGCTGGGATCAGGTAATGTGTTAAAAGCAAAGCTTCTAGCCAACCACAGAGCCGTCCATTTTGTTTCTTAGGCCACCCTCCACAGTGTTTTAATTTTTTCAGACTTAATGAGTAGCCTGCAGACAATCGACCGATGCTACTCTCGTCACCTTTTGGTCTCTGCTGACCATGACCACCTCTCTGCCCTTGGCCATGCCGCCTGCTTAGTTGTCTTCCCTGGGTACAAGTCACGTGGGCATCCCAGGGAATGAACTGAATTACTGTTTGCTTAGAGAAGCAGGTATTTACAACCCCCCCCCCCCCTCCCCCCCGGCCCCCTCCATCCCCAAATTCCCTTTCATGGTTATAGCTGTGGATATGCAGGTCTATGCCAGATCTCTCTTTCCCTAAAAGTGGAATGACATCTAGTGCACTACTGCTCATAATAATAAACTCTGCACAATCAAGGAGTCTACAGCAGTCAGTTCTAGGCGCTACAGTCTGGAACCGCTACGGTCGCAGGTTTGAATCGTGCCTCGGGCATGGATGTGTGTGGTGTCCTTAGGTTAGTTAGGTTTAAGTAGTTCTCAGTTCTAGGGGACTGATAACCTCAGCAGTTAAGTCCCATAGTGCTCAGAGCCATTTGAACCATTTTCTATTGCAGTCTGGCACTCTTCCTTCTGCTCCCCTCGGAAAGAGTCCACTGTTTTCTGCTTTCCACGCATTGGTTATACCAGACTCGCCCATTGTTTCGTCCTGCTTAACGAATCACCATCACAATGTGGCTGTGGAGCCACTGACGGTGTCCCACATATTTGTGGAATGTCCCCTTCTTTTGGCCTTTTGTGCTAACTATAGTCTTTCCAATTCCTTAATTTTAATGTTAGCAGAAAATTCATAGGTGGTTGAACTTGACCTCAGTTTGCTCCATGAAAGTAGTTTTTATTTCCAGATATAATGTTCTGCTTTACTCTTGGAGCAGGGGCAGGGTGGTTGTATTTGAGATCTCTCTGCATTGGATCTGTCCACTTTTTTAGAAGACACTCTTTCTTCTGTGAGTAACTAAGGAATTGCGCGACTGATGACCTCACCATTTGGTCCCGTAAACCCTCTCAATCAATCAAACCTCAGCAGGGCAGAGTCCATGGACTTTAGGAATTGCGACTGTCTCACCGCAATTACGTTTTGCAGTCTGCCAGTTTATGGACATTTTATTTGTTCTAGTACATTTTGAGTGTTAGAAAGTATTAACGATAAGAAGAAAATTGTGTCAGTCACTGGCAGTTTGTATGCTATGTACTCATGTATTTCTTGAAAGAAAAATCTCACAATACCTGTAAAATAATATAGTGCAGTAGGTAATAACAACAATAATGAACATAGCAGAACCAACATTTTATTGGCAATCACCTACAGCGTTGGTTTACAGTTCTTCCCTGCATTATGCACTTCTTACAAGAGGCATATCTTTTTCTGAGGTTATTTCTGAAATCTGTGAAGGTATTTTAAATCTGTCTTGTGACTCCAAGGAAATGCGTATTTTTGTCATACAAGTACTTCTTTCTATTGAATTAAAATAACATCAGAGGTCTTAATGAAACACGTTGGATTGCTTTCTCCATCTAAAAACAGTTCATTACAAAAGATGTTGACGTTAGTTCTTAAGATTTTTGCTCACATCAGGGGATGCAAACTGCTTGCACATTTTTCTTAGATATTGCCTCATTTGCACTATCGAATCTTGTACTGTAGCTGCAAAGACAGACTGTCAACTTACGTCTTAACTTACCCTTGAGATCTCTAAAATTGTCAGGGAAAAATGCTAAAACTTGTCTGCAAATCAGGGAATTTCACTTGGGGAAACTTGTGGCAACCCTGAATTCAATGGTCGCAAGTGAAAATTCTTGCCAGACCGGGACTTGAACGCTCATGTAACATAGCGTCGGTAATTCTCTTTCATCATTTGTATATACTGCCAGAGAATCATGACTGTGTAGTATTTTTCCTGTCAGCTATGTCCAAAAGAACACACCACGCATATAATAGTAATATCTATGCCTTGACGGCATTTTGTGATATCTTCATTGTTGATGCATCCTAGGTCTGACCTCTGGCAGGAACCGTACGAGGTGCGACGAGCAATGAGTAAAATGGACAGAGGGTGCTACAGAAGTAGTGTGTGACAAATTGGGGATTTGGTTGGATGGGAAGTGTGCAGTTAAGGCGGCCATCACATAAAACAGGAAATCAGCATTTGAGCCCAACCTTGCAAAAATTTTCACTTGTCACCATTGAATTATTTCGCTGGCCTCATGTGGGTGACATTGGTATTTCTCTTTCACCATTTATATAAACGGCCACAGAATGATAACTGCGTGGTGTCTGTTCTTTTTACATATCTGAAAGAACAGATAGCACACATATAATATCGAACTGTGGTATGTTCTCTAGTATTTGCCACCTAAATACATATTGCCACAGGAAATGACAGGAATTCGTAATTTTGTATGGAATGTGAGACCATCATATAAAATGTTTTATTTACTTCTGCAACAAAAATTAATCCATTGTGTAAAATGGTTTGTCAGACAGGATCTCCTTTAGCTTAGTTTTGGACAAAGATGTGTTACTTCTTGTGCCTTTGATATTATTTGGCAGCCAATCAAAAATTAACACACTTTATTCATTTTTGTATGAGTACCGAACACTTCAGCTCAGAGCAGAGATTGTATTTCCTTTTAGTGTTATGCTCTCAGTGTTGGTAGTATTTTTTAATACAGAGTAAGGTTATTTATTACAAATGACAGTGGCTTCAAGGAGTAGTTTCAGACCTCTCTACCTCACAAAAAATATGAGGTGCTATCAGAAATCGAACCTGGTTCCTTCTGCATTGAAGGAAATGGTGTCTGGTATGTCATGCATGTAGTAGGCTATAATATCAGCATAGAAACTCCTCATGAATTGCTCTAGTTAATATTGATGCACCCAGATATTGTTGATTAGTACACGAGATCATGTGGCAAGCATCTTCCCTAAAAATTGCCATATATTAGATTTGCCCATACAGTTGTTTGGGCTGGATATTTTTTGTTGTTATTTTTTAATGCTGGCAATTTCTATGGAAAATTATGCTGTTAACACATTAATGAATAAAAATAACCAAAATTGTTTACTTTGAGTTACTGCAGTCACCAAAATAGGACACCACTCTTAGAAAAAATGTTGGTGATGACAACCATTTTAGGGTCTGGAGTACATGATATTCCTAGTTCAGTCTGCTATGTACATGGATGTCAAGAAATTCTGCAGTCTAGTTGCTTTATTACCCAGTCATTAAGCTCAGTAGCTATTTCTTCTGGTTTCTTGCATTTGCAAAGGGGAGGGGGGGGGGGGGGAGGATTGAAACTAGTCTTTCTTACATTAATTGAAAGGTAGCTGATTTTGAACCAGTCTAAAACATCCTGAAGTAAAAGTATGTCCTTGATATCAGACTCAAGTTTAGTAACTAATGTGTTATCAATCAAAATGTTTGTGTCATCGGCAAACATTGTGATCTTTTTTTACTGACATCTGACATAGGCAGATCATTTCCACATACAAGGGATCAAAGGCAGAATGGTCAGTATGCAGGGATATGACAGGAACTCTCATTTGAAGGAAAGAGCTTTGTATGTACTCATGCCTTATTGTGAATGGTTTCCAAGATGGAACATATTTAATGTACATTTGTTTTTGGGTTAGTGGCACACTTACTGTAATCACTGGACTTGCCATGGTGTGAAGCCTGACATACAAATGAAAGGCAAATATGAGAGATGAACAGCTCAATTGCATTATGGGAGCTGCTGCCCATATTAAGGAATGTGCAGAGGCACTCAGATAAGCAACACGTGCTCCCAAGAGTGCACAAATACATTGAAGTTGATTGTGGGATATTCTATAATTTAGAACTGTACAACTACTATAATATTACATGTATGATAATGCTTGGAAGTGTTAAAAAATTCATATTTTTCTATTGATACTTTGTAAAATACATGTTGTAATGTTTATAATATGTTGTGCATGTTTATATATTCCATAAACCTGACAGTGTATCAAATAATGCAGAAATTAAATAAGAATGTGCACGTACGTGTTCCATCTCAGAAACCATTCAGAATAGGGCATACACTATGTGATCAAAAGTATCCGAACACCCCCAAAAACATATGTTTTTCATATTGGGTGCATTGTGCTGCCACCTACTGCCAGGTGCTCCATATCAGTGACCTCAGTAGTCATTAGACATTGTGAGAGAGCAGAATGGGGTGCTCCGTGGAACTCACGGACTTCGAACGTGGTCAGATGATTGGGTGTCACTTGTGTCATACGTCTGTACGTGAGATTTCCACACTCCTAAGCATCCCTAGGTCCACTGTTTCCAAGGGACACTGATTGGCGCAACCTGCCCGTGCCAAACAAACTCCGTCGTATCAAGGAGATGATGACTATGTGGCAGTCATCCATGTGAGCCAACCGCAGGGACTCAGTCGTCCTGTGTCGGCTCCACATTGGCCACACCCGACTGACACACAGTTATTTACTGTGTCGTGAGGATCCACCTCTTTGTCGTTGTGGGGCGTCCTTGACGGTGGTCAGTATTCTGCTGGAGTGCGCCCTTTTAACTGTGCTCAGGCAGACTTTTGCACTGCCTGATACGCTTCCTACGCTTTTAACTGACGACTCTTTCATAGCAGACTTAGTTTTGTGTTTTATTCAGGCAGGGGGATTTTATCGCTTAAAGTGTGTGTGTGTTTTTGTGTTGATTCTGGCCTATGGCCTACGATTTGTCCGATTTTTTTTTTCATGTGTTTCATGTGTTTCTCGGTGGTTGGCTTTTCACTTTTTGTTTCTATGGTCGGCCAACCACCGTCACACTCTGTGTAGTTTTTGTTCATCTTGTCTGGTCTTTGTCTACGTTTCTCTTGTTCTGTGTCGTCTGTCTTCTCGTCTGTTGATTGTTTTTATTCTCTGTTGATTGTTTTTATTCTCTGTGGGTGTTTTTAGTATTTGGAAAAAGGGACCGATGACCGTAGCAGTCTGGTCCCTTTAATCCCCCACAAACCAACCAACCACTGTTTCCAACATGATAGTGAAGTGCAAACATGATGAAGGGACACGTACAGCACAAAAGCGTACAGGCTGACCTCGTTTGTTGACTGACAGAGACTGCCGACAGTTGAAGAGGGTTGTAATGTGTAATAGGCAGACATCTATCCAGACCATCACGCAGTAAATCCAAAATACATCAGGATCCACTGCAAGTACTATGACACTGAGGCAGAAGGTGAGAAAACTTGGATTTCATGATCGAGCGGCTGCTCCTAAGCCACACGTCATGCCGGTGAATGCCAAACAGCGCCTCGCTTGGTGTAAGGAATGTAAACATTGGACGACTCGACAGTGGAAAAACATTGTGTGGAGTGACGAATCACGGTACACACGTGGTGATCCGATTGCAAGGTGTGGGTGTGGCGAATGCCTGGTGAACATCATTTGCCAGCATGTATAGTGCCAACAATAAAATTTGGAGGTGGTGGTGTTACGATGTGGTAGTGTTTTTCATGGAGGGGGCTTGCACCCCTTGTTGTTTTGCATGGCACTATAACAGCACAGGCCTACATTGATGTTTTAAGCACTTTCTTGCTTCCCACTGTTGAAGAGTAATTCGGGGATGGCGATTGCATCTTTCAACACGATTGAGCATCTGTTCATAATGCACGGCCTGTGGCGTACACAGAATCCTGATCTGAATCCTATAGAACACCATTGGGATGCTTTGGAACGCTGCCTTCATGCCAGGCCTCACTGACTGACTTTGACACCTCTCCTCAGTGCAGCACTCCATGAAGAATGGGCTGCCATTCCCCAAGAAACCTTCCAGCACCTGATTGAACATATGCCTGCGAGAGTGGAAGCTGTCATCAAGGCTAAGGGTGGGTCAACACCATATTGAATTCCAACATTACCGATGGAGGGCACCGCAAACTTGTAAGTTATTTTCAGCCGGGTGTCTGGATACTTTTGATCACATAGTGTATATCAATGTCAGGTTTTTTGCTTCAAATGATCATCCTGTCATAAACTGAGGTGACAAGTCATAGGATAGCGACACATGTATATGGCCGCACAACGGGAATTAACAGTCTTTGAACACAGAATAGTGGTTGGAGCTAGACATGTGGGACATTCCATTTTGGAAATTAATGTGGAATTAAATATTAATAGTGCCAAGAGTGTGCTGAGAACACCAAATTTTGGGCATTACCTCTCAGCACTGGCAATGCAGTGGCCAATGGCTTTTACTTAACTACCGAGAACAGCAGCATTTGCATAGAATTGTCAGTGCTAACAAACAAGCAACACAGCATGAAATAATCACAGAAATCAATGTGGGACATACAACGAATATATCTGTCAAGGCAGTACAGCAAAATTTGGCATTGATGGGCTATGGCAGCAGACAACTGACACGAAGACCTTTGCTAAGAGCACATCACCTGCAATGCCTCTCCTGGTCTCATGACCATATCAGCTGGACTCTAAACAACTGGAATACTGTGGCCTTGTCAGGTGAGTACCAGTTTCAGTTGGTAAGAGCTGATGACAGGGATTGAGTATGGTGCAGACCCCCACAAAGCCATGGACCCAAGTTGTAAACAAGGCTCTGTGGAAGCATGTGGTGGCTCCATAATGGTGTGGGCTGTGTATACATAGAATAGATTGGGTCATTTGTGCCAATTGAACAGATCATATTTGGCTGTTTGGTGACCATTTGTAGTCATTCATGGAATCCATGTTTGCGATTGGTTTGAAGAACATTTGGGACAATTTGAGTGAATGATTTGCCAGCCCCCATCATCTGACATGAATTCCATCAAACATTATGGGACAGATTCAAGAGATAAGTACATAGACAAAATCCTACACTGGCAACATTTTCACAATTATGGACAGCTATAGAGGCAATGTGGCTCAATATTTCTGCAGAGAGCTTCCAATGACGTGTTGAGTCCATGCCACTTAGAGTTATTACACTACGACAGACAAGAGAAGGTCCGACGCAGTATTAGGAGGTATCCCATGACTTTTGTCACCTCAGTGTGTACTTAAATATTGACCACATCTCTTGGAACACCCCATATTACAGTAGCTTACAACCTATTTAACCTGCTGCACCCCTTTGCAACCTGAAAATATTTGATGCTCCTGTTTATTTATTTTACTTATTTATTTATTGATTCTTTTGCTTTTTTCAAGAAACTTTATCTGACAATAAGCTGCAATCCGCACTTCAGTGAAAGATGTTATCAAATATAGAGTAACACTTGCGCAGAGCACAACAGGTGCAGTATCAAGTTAAGAATGCAGAGCACAGACTGAAGATTTAGTTGTGTCAGTAACTACTTGGAGATGCGCTAAACAAAGCTGATGTTGCCAACTAAACTAAAAATGCACTCGCTAACTGAAATAGGAATATAAAATTTTTACATACCTGACCACATGTGTCTGCTTTCTTCTCAGCTGTCTGTGAACCCCCTACAAACCTCTCATGTCATCCCCCCCCCCTCCCCCACTGTCTCCTCCCAGGGGGTCACTCTACCCCACCATTGCTGCATTAGGAACAGCAAGGGCCCAGAAAAGGGTTTGTTTGGTGCAACAATACTAAACAAATGAAAATACAAATTTACTGTCAACACAGAAATAAATTTACAGTTCAGTGAGCCTACAAAAGATGTTCAAGAGGTTTCCATGTTATTCTAAGGAAACAGTGAATGTTTTCAACACAGATTTTCAAATTTTGTCACAAATCTTCTGGGATTGTAGCTTCTCAAATTCTTATTGGATTTGTTCCTTAAATTGCTCAACATCATGAATCTTGAGGGAATGAACATAACTGTCTAGCAAATCCTAGACAGAAAAATCCATGGGTGTGATATCTGAGGATTATGGAGGCCGTTCAATAGCACCCCATCTGCAAATGCATTCATCATGTCATTATTTAGAAAGTCTCTCACAATAGCTCCGCAGTGTAGGGTTTCTCCATCTTGGCGTCATATCAACTTTTCCTTAGCTGGATGCAGATGTTGAAAAAGAGAATTTCCGCTTCTAACCACACTTCTTGACTCATATCTAGGTAATTTACAGAACTGACAGAAGGCCAATTAGCCCACTGCTCAAAATCGTTGCTCATACACTTACAACAGGATGGTTTAACTCAGTCTCCATTCCTGCATGACACATTTGCATCCATTCAGTCTGAAAAGTAAAACTTAGTATCAAACTCTTGGCAGATTGTCCACAACTTGTAGAAACCCATATGGCTATCCGTGTCATCTTGATTTAGGCCTTGAAGTAAAGAAGACCTGTGTGGCCCCAGTTTCAACTTTTTCTAAGTCCTTTGTAGGCTTTTTCTTGCTATTCAATACTCCGTGGGTGCTTTTATTTGAGATTTAGTAGATGACTGCACTAAACCTTGTGGGACAACATTAAGATTATCTTCTATAGTAAGAGGCTTTGCTGTATCTGAATGAGCAAGCTCTGCTATTGACCCACTACCTTCAGACTTTTACTTTGAATGCCTTGTTGCGATAGAACTGAAGATTTGAAAAAAGTTCCACAAACATCACTATAATTATAATCATATTCCCACAACTCTTGCAAAACAAATATACACTGTTCTGTACTTTCTATTGTTTCTCAGATAACAACAAATAGTAAACTGCTACAGTTGCTACATACTAGTGAAGTTCACAACTGACTACCACTACGCTAGGCAAAACTAAGAATTGGTAGCAACTCCTGACTTATGGCCCAGATTTTACGTTTTCCCACCATTTACATGATCTTCTGTTGGTCTTTTTCTAACTCCTTTTCTACCAATGAACTGTTTTCCTGCCATTAAAAATTGTATGGGCCCATAAAACCAAATTTTAGTGTTTATTTAGAATGATATGTTTTGTTTGTGCAAAGAAACAATTGGTTTTAAATTAACAGCTAAGAAAAAAAGAAAGAACAGGTAATTAAATTCAGCTCCGTAAAACTGGTAGTAGATGGTGGACCCTAGTTTATTGATAGAATTTTAGGAAAGTGTACCTCATCTATAAAGAGGACTGTGTATAGAACACTAGTGTGAGCCATTCCTGAGTGCAGCTTGAGTGTTTGGGATCCCCACCAGTACAGATCAAAGGAAGACATCTGTTGTAACTCAAAACATAAGAAACACAAGAAATCACCTCCTAAACTTTAATTATCTCACAATACAATAATTCATACAGATGATACAAGATATGGAAAGCCACATAGCAAGGTGAGTACAGTGCAGTTCCAGCTACCATAGTAATTAGCACAGTGAGCGAGAGCAATCGTGGTGCTGCTTGCATATGTAGATGGCATTATCCTGTAAGGTGCCTGCACAGCTATTGTGCATGGTTGCTTGGCCATGTCGTACCCCTGGGGGCCACGCTTTGCAGTAGTGGATGTAGAGTAACTGTTGTGTATTATGTGCCAGTCGTGCAACAACAGCTGATATTGGAGATGACGGATGGTACGTGACATCTAGATGGTAGCCCAATGGGTTATCACATTACTTCTTCTACGGGGAAGGGGTGAGCTGTGTCTCAGTGAGTTGACTCCAGCCCAGCTGGGTGCGTGGGCAGTGCTCCAAACCAGACCAATGTCTGCGAAAGTGTTGGATGGCCTCTTCAGTTTCACTAGTTCCCAGTCAATATGGACAGGAGCATACGGCTGAAAGGTCCCCACCACTGGCACAGTCAAAGTCTTGGTGGCTCTGATGCTGGTAGTGGAGGGCCCTCAATGTCACATTGGGTCCAGGCATGAAAGGGAGCTGCAGTGGTGGGGCCAGTGCTGGCAGAGCCAGTACTTTAGCCTGATCTTCTGACATCTGGTCTCTCTCGGTTTGCCTATAAACAGAAGGAGATGAGGATGAAGCTGAGATTGGTGAACAGGACTGAGAACCAGAGGGAAGGAACAATTTGTGAGCAAGAAGGGAGATAGTGGAGGATCCAGCAGAAGAGAAATGAAAGGTGGAGGTGGTGTTGTGCATTTCCACTGTAGGGCACAGACATGTCAGTAGCTGGGTCCCTGTCTGCAGGCAGAGCTGTTTTGTCCTCCATGGCCAGGGTGGACATACAGTGTGTGCAACTGTCAGATAACCACTGGAATCCACTTGTCTTCCGAAGTACCATGCTCACACATACACTATGTGATCAAAAGTATCCGAACACCCCCAAAAACGTGCAGTTTTCATGTTAGGTGCATTGTGCTGCCACATACTGCCAGATACTCCATATCAGCAACCATAGTCACTAGACATTGTGAGAGAGCAGAATGGGGTGCTCCGCAGAACTCACGGACTTCGAACGTGGTCAGGTGAATGGGTGTCACTTGTATCATATGTCTGTACGTGAGATTTCCACAATCCTAAATATACCTAGGTCCACTATTTGCAGTGTGATAGTGAAGTGGAAAAATGAAAGGACACATACAGCAAAAAAGCAAATAGGCCGACCTCATCTCTTGACTGACAGAGACCACTGACTTTTGAAGAGGGTTGTAATGTGTAATAGTCTGATATCTATCCAGACCATCACACAGGAGTTCCAAAGTGCATCAGGATCCACTGCAAGTACTATGACAGTTAGGCGGAAGGTGATAAAACTTGCATTGTCAAACAACACCTTGCTTGGCATAAGGAGCATATACATTAGACGATTGAACAGTGGAAAAACGTTGTATGGAGTGACGAATCACAGTACACAGTCTGACAATTCGATGGCAGGGTGTCGGTATGGCAAAGGCCGGTGAACATCATCTACCAGTGTGTGTAGTGCCAATGGTAAAACTTGGAGGAGGTGGTGTTATGATGTGGTCACGTTTTTCAGGAGGGGGCTTGCACGCTTTGTTGTTTTGCATGCCACTATCACAACTTAGGCCTACATCGAGGTTTTAAGCATCTTCTTGCTTCCCACTGTTGAAGAGCAATTCAGGGACGGTGATTGCATCTTTCAACACAATCGAGCACCTGTTCATAATGCACGGCCTGTGGCCTAGTGATTACATGACAATAACATCCCTGCAATGGACTGGCCTGCAGAGAGTCCTGACCTGAATCCTATACAACACCTTTGGTATATTTTGGAACACTGAATTCATGCCAGGCTTCACCGACCGACATCGGTACTGCTCCTCAGTGCCGCACTCCATGAAGAATGGGCTGCCATTCCCCAAGAAACCTTCTTGCACGTGACTGAATGTATGCCTGTGAGAGTGGAACCTGTCACCAAGTCTAAGGGTGGGCCATCACCATATTGAATTCCAGCATTACAGATGGAGGACACCACAAACTTGTAAGTCATTTTCTGCCAGGTGTCCAGATATTTTTGATCACATAGTGTAGGTATCAGGCCGTAAGTGTGGAGGCTCTGCCATCGATAGCCCCACAGGTGTTGGCGGCATGAAATAGAGAAGTGTGCGGGGCTGATGGGCATGGAGGAGTGCTGTCAGACTCTTCTCCCCTATCGGCATCAACCTGTAGGGAAAAAACTGATAGTGCCTCATCCTTACAAGCATTCTCCACATATTTCTTCATCTGTGCTTTAAGAATTCACACAAATCTTTCGGCCTCATTATGAGGATGGAAAGGCAGAGACAGCAGGTGTTTAATGCCAATCCTACGATATGCTAGTGAAATTGTTGTCCATCGTCCGAGACGAGTGGGAGAGGAAGTGCTTCAGTAGTGAAAATTCTTCTGAGTGCTGCAACTGTACCTTCCACACTCGTGGACCAACAGTTGATCAACACATTGAGGACAATCAGCCAGGTAGTATCCAGGAAGGGGTCTGTGAAATCATCACGAACCTGCTTCCAAGTCCATGAGGGTTTCAGCCAGGGAGAGAATGTTTGTTGGAGACCCACTTTCTGATGTTCACACTGATGACCGTTCTGGACAAGATGTTCGACCTGATGGTCTATACCTGGCCAGTGCACATGGCTCCAGGCGAGCTGTGTAGTTTGCGAGATGCCCTAGTGACGGTGTAAGAGCTGTGAGACTGTTGGGCCCATAGGTTCAAGCAGGACCACCCGGATAGACTGTTGATCTTTGTTAGCAGGATAACTCCATCCACCAGGGTTAGGTGGTGGCGGAGGTTGAAGTAATGCTGCAATGGGTTGGCGTCCTGTCCAGGAATGCGGTCCAGTGAGCCCTATTGTAAGATGGTGTCCTTGGCCACGGCCGTAGCCACACAGCCCCCAGTCATAGGGAAAGCATCCACCACCAGGACTGAAGGGCGAAATAAATGGCTTGTAATCCATAATGAGATGAAAGCTGTGCTACATAGAAATACATGGGATTTCTTCAGTGAAAAGCTGATTGTGAGTGCCTGTTTTTTGGTTTCCAAATCTCTCTTGTGTTTGGCATCAAGTGTCTTCAATGGAAATGTGATTAGATGTTCAGAGCCTGTGCCAGGATGGCCCCCAGGTCCTGTTCAAAAATGTCTGCCTCTATCACTCACTGTTCACTCAGTTGAAATGTGGCGAGATATGGTGTGAATAAAAGGGCCTGTTTCAGGGTCTTGAATGCCTGTTCACATGCCTCTGACCATACAAAAGGTATGCCCTTTGTCTCTTTATCTGCAGGTTGTTGAGCGAGTGCATAGTCGATGCCACACAGCCAGGATAAATTTTTTATAACACATTGTTTTTCCCAAGGAGGACTGGAGCTAGTTTAAATTTGTGGGGCAAGAAAGTGCAATGATGGCCTCAGCCAGCTTTTGTATAGGCATAATACCTTCGCGAGAGACAATATGTCCTAGGTATTCTACTGACAGTGAAAGAAAGAGAGACAGCAAATGAGGTTGCATATGAGGTCTGTGGACTGGAGGGTGTAAAACAGCTATTGCATGTTTCCTTTTTTTTTTTTTTTTTTTTTTTTTTTTTTTTTTTTTTTTTTTTTTTTTTTTCTGGTGTGACCACCATCACCACAGTGTCATGTAGATAATGAACATCTTACTGCATTTGCTTGAGGAACCTTTGAAAGATTGCTGGGGCACTGGCCACCCCAACTGTGATTCCTCAACCAGTGGTATTTGTAAGCTTTGGAGAGATCACTGTTAGAAAAATAATGGCCTTCTGCAATGACAAAGAAAAGTTCATCTGGCTTCAGAATGTAACGTGCATCAATCTCCCACTGGGAAGTGACAGGAACCTTAAAGTTTCTATACAGGTGCAGTTCCCTGAGCTGGTTTTCACAATAACCAAAAGTGTTGCCCACTCAATTGCAGGCATTGGTTCTATGACATCTAAAGCTATCAGTCTACAGATACCATTCTTGACGGCATCCCACAATGTAAGGGGCACAGGCCATGCAGTGAAGAAGCAAGGGTGCACCAATTTCTTTAATGTAATGTACACTGTACAGTTCTTTTCTTTCCATAAACCCCTCCCTCCAGATAAATAGTCAGGTTACTCCATAATGAGGTTTTTCAATTCCGAAATAGTACTTGATACCAGGTGGAACAAGTCATGGACAAAAAATCCAAAAGTGGGAAGAACATCAAGACTGAATAGATTCTCTGTATTCATGCTGTGAACCACAAGGAAGGTGAGATGCCTTACGACATATTTGAATGTGGCCATGATTGTGAGTTGCCATTAGGTGGAATGAGTTGTTTGATATACGTCACCAAGCAGTGAACAGAACTTTTTTATTGTACAAAGTGAATATGATGAACAATTTCTTAGGTGACACCACTGTGGTGTGCAACTCTGACAATATTGCATTAATGTTCATTACGCCCTGCTGAGCTAAGTGCTTTTGTCCAGAGTGCAGCAGACAGGCATGAGATGTCCTTCCTTCCTTCCTTCATTCAAGCATTGCTCTGTGTCCACTTGTTGGGGCAGTCTTCTCTGACAGTCCAGGCACAACAAAAACAAATGCTGGTTGGGGGGCTGAGACTTATTTACTCATGTATGAGAAGGAGCTACATGTGGCAGTGTTTGTACTGGATTGTTGTTGCATATGACGTATCAACAAAGTTGGATCCCTCTGATGGCTCTGACACAATGGCTGCTTCCTCACCTCAGAATACTAATTTATGGCCCACAACCCGGGAAACTTCAAAGGATTGGATCCATTTTGAAACATTCTCCAAAGTTTGGTCTTCAAATTGTAAAGCTTTCTGGTGCACCACCTTTTCCAGAGCTGCCTGAATGATTGTATCCCTAATCATCACCTCTGCATACAATTCCTTATTTACCAGAGTCACAAAATGACATTTCCTACCAAGTCCCTGCAGTTCAGCTGTCTGTGCGAAATGGGACTGATTTGGCTGTTTATAACACTGATAAAATTCGATATGGCATGCAGTGACATGGCAGTGTTGATGAAAGTAGATAGTTAGTGGAGCACATATTTCCTCAAAGGTTAGCTGTGCCGGTTTCATGAATGAGGCCAGTTTGCACAAAAGCTGGTATATACAAGGTACTAGGTGAGACCCACAACAGATGTGTTACCTGGAATGCAGCAAAGTGCTGCCAGAGGCACTTCTCGTGTGCTTCCCACTTTCGCCAGCTCATCATAAGGCAAGAACAGTGGCAGATTTGTAGCTGATGGATGGGAGAGCAGTGCAGGCAACAAGGCTTCCAGACAGTTCTGCCCCTGTAACTGCTGTTGCAAAAATTGCTGTAGCACAACTTCCATTGCATGTCTGGTAAGGAAGGCTGTTGCGCATGGTCAATGGGTATGTAACAAGCACAAAAAATGACCACGATCATCGTTAGTTTTGTCAATTACTTTGTTATTCACAATATAAAAAATAAAGCAGCGACTCCAAAACAAGTATATTTAACAATCTCACAGACACAGTGTATGATGTAACCATGTGATAAGACAGGTACAATTCAGTCCTAGCTAGTGGGATGAGGAAGAGCAGACTGAGAGCGATCACCAAGTGACGATTGCATACATAGATAGCATGCCACAGATGGTGCTGGGAGGCACCTGCTCATCCGCTGTGCACAGTAGGAGATATTTGCTGGTGCCCGACACTTATGTGGCAGCCTAGTGAATTACCATAACATCAAATCAATTCAGAGGCGTGTTGCTAGATTTGTTACAGGTAGGTTCGATCAACATGTGAGTTTCACAGAGATGCTTGGGAACTCAAATGAGAATCCCTGGAGGGAAGGCAATGCTCTGTTTGAGGAACCCCACTGAGAAAATTTAAATAACCAGCATTTTTCCCCCTGCTCTGTTTGCAAGCAGAACAGGAAAGGAAATGATTCACGGCAATCAAAGTACCCTCCGCCATGACCATATGGTAGCTTGCAGAGTATGTACTCAGCTGTGTATGCAGCAAGATACTGAAACATGGTAGGTATGTGTGTTAATTGCCACACTCACAAATTATGGTGAAAAAAATAATAGTTGCACTTTCTGTCACTAGGTGAAAATACAGTGCTGTAAGCAGTCGCAATGTAAAATGTTTCATGTTTTGACGTCAGTGTGCCATTTGTTGCTTGGTGACACGTGTTGAATTCTTTTGTGAAGTGACTGTTGGTATAAAGGGTCCAGAAGAATAAGTTTTTCATATGAAATGCAGTGGCTGTTAAGAAGAAAGATTGTGCATTGCTGGTAAGGTGGTTTTATCATAAGCAGCAGCCTTGGTTTGTGGGAATATTGCTAACAAAAACAGCTGTGAAGAGGACCATGTCAATAAATGAGCTAAAGAATATGATCAAGAAATCTGAAGAAACAGGTTATTTAGATAGTGCAACAGGGAAGGGAAGGTGGCCCATTCACGTGGCAACTGCTGATGAAGTTGCTGTAGCTATAGCTGACCATAGTGTAATTTCTGCAGCCAGTTTCAAGCTGTGCCATGGGAATTGTGTCTTCCCTACTCCACAGTTCAAAAGATTTTGTGGTGCATTTTACACAGTTAGCCCTACACGATTCAGAAGGCGCACAAAATGAAGCCCTAATATAGGCTGCAATGCTGTGACATTGCCCTTTGTTCTTTGGCTTTCATGGAAATAGATGATACAATATATGGCCATGGAATATTCTTTGGATGGACGAGACATGGTTTACTCTGCACGGTGCCATGAGTGTATGGAACTTTTGTGTATGGGGTTCTTCTCCACCATATTTTGAGCAGAAGTGGTCACTGAACTTAGCTTATGTGACTCTGTGGTATGGTTTCACAAGCTGCTCCATTCTCGGTCCACTTTTCTTTGAAGAGATGACGCCTCGCAAGCCTGTTAGGTGTACTGTGACATGTGCACATTATAAGGACATCCTTGTGCAATACGATTCCAGTTTTGCAAGAAAGCAACTGTGGCGAAACTACTATTTTCATGCAAGATGGACTAACACCACATGTTGCTTGCCAGGTGAAAGACTTGATTTGAGAAACCTATGGTAATGATCACATCGTCTCTAGACACTTGCAAGATGTGACCTTCCAGACCCATTACCTAAATCCATGTGACATTTTGGTTGTGGGGATACCTGAAAGATCAGTTCTATCAGGGATGTATCCAGATTCTCTGATCTGAAGGATATTATGTAACAACATATACTTCAATTAAACCAGATATGCTGTGACAAACCACCGACCTTGCCGTGTTATGGATGCAGCATGTAGCTGAGTCGGGAGACCATACTGAGCATATGTTGTAACTTGTGACCATATCGTAATAAACATGCCAGAACCACTATTATCATGTGTTTGATGATTCCTCCCCTTTTCCTGCACCCGCACTACATTCTCACTGCTTACAGCACCAAATTTTCACCTGTTACCAGAAAGTGGAACTATTATTTCTTTCAGTGTACCCCACAAGAGCACTGATTAATGAACATACTTATGATGTTTCAGCATCTTGCAATGTCTACATCCTGCTCTGTGGTACTCAGAACACCAACAGTTTAATTATAGCCACCTGGTAGATGTGGGTATTTAACTTCATTACAATGAAAGTGCACCTAACAATAGTGTCCTACAGCTACATTGCATAGAAACTGGGAGTAATTGTTTCAGTTGATATCCCCCCATTCTGGAGTATGTGTGTTGCAAGTGGGCCTATGCTGCTTCAGGAAAGGTACAGAAGTTACAAGTGCTATAAAACATAGCCTTGTGGCAAGCATTACTTCATGAGGATTGTCGCGTTGCATATGATGTCTGCGTTCCACCCTACCACCAGTGATATAAGTCACTGGCAGCCAATTTTTATCTTTCCTGTTGTACTTCGCAGTACTAGTACACCTGTAACCTCAGGATGTGTGACATGAATGAAACCTTAAACACTGGTGGCTCTTCTGGCTGCTAAGGGATTGAGACTACTCATTTTCAAGTCATCGTCATTTCAACACATTGCATCCAAGCCACTCTCATTATCTCATTAATCATCAATCACTAGTCATTTACCATCATGTCATATCAATCAATGGCAGTACCGTTAACACCATCAAAGATTCCAAGCGGGAAAGCGCCGGCAGACAGGCACAATGAACAAAACACACAAACACACACACAGAATTATTAGCTTTCGCAACCGATGGTTTCTTCTTCAGGAAGGAGAGGGAAACACACACACACACACACACACACACACACACACACACACACACAGGCAGACATATTTAAAGGCAAAGAGTAAGGGCAGAGATGTCAGTCGAGGCGGAAGTACAGAGGCAAAGAAGTTGTTGAAAGACAGGTGAGGTATGAGTGGCGGTAACTTGAAATTAGCGGAGGTTGAGGCCTGGCGGATATCGAGAAGAGAGGATATACTGAAGGGCGAGTTCCCATCTCCGGAGTTCGGATAGGTTGGTGTTGGTGGGAAGTATCCAGATAACTCGGACGGTGTAACACTGTGCAAAGATGTGCTGGCCGTGCACCAAGGCATGTTTAGCCACAGGGTGATCCTCATTACCAACAAACACTGTCTGCCTGTGTCCATTCATGCGAATGGACAGTTTGTTGCTGGTCATTCCCACATAGAAAGCGTCACAGTGCAGGCAGGTCAGTTGGTAAATCATGTGGGTGCTTTCACACGTGGCTCTCCCTTTGATCGTGTACACCTTCCGGGTTACAGGACTGGAGTAGGTGGTGGTGGGAGGGTGCATAGGACAAGTTTTACACCGGGGGCAGTTGCAAGGGTAGGAGCCAGAGGGTAGGGAAGGTGGTTTGGGGATTTCATAGGGATGAACCAAGAGGTTACGAAGGTTAGGTGGACGGCAGAAAGACACTCTTGGTGGAGTGGGGAGGATTTTATGAAGGTTGGATCTCATTTCGGGGCAGGATTTTAGGAAGCCGTATCCCTGCTGGAGAGCCACATTCAAGGTCTGATCCAGTCCCGGGAAGTATTCTGTCACAAGTGGGGCACTTTTGGGGTTCTTCTGTGTGAGGTTCTGGGTTTGAGGGAATGAGGAAGTGGCTCTGATTATCTGCTTCTGTACCAGGTCGGGAGGGTAGTTGTGGGATGCGAAAGCTGTTTTCAGGTTGTTGGTGTAATGGTCGAGGGATTCAGGACTGGAGCAGATTCGTTTGCCACGAAGGCCTAGGCTGTAGGGAAGGGACCGCTTGATATGGAATGGGTGGCAGTTGTCATAATGGAGGTACTGTTGCTTGTTGGTGGGTTTGATGTGGACGGAAGTGTGAAGCTGGCCATTGGACAGATGGAGGTCAACGTCTAGGAAAGTGGCATGGGATTTGGAGTAGGACCACGTGAATCTGATGGAACCAAAGGAGTTGAGGTTGGAGAGGAAATTCTGGAGTTGTTCTTCACTGTGAGTCCAGATCATGAAGATGTCATCAATAAATCTGTACCAAACTTTGGGTTGGCAGGCTTGGGTAACCAAGAAGGCTTCCTCTAAGCGACCCATAAATAGGTTGGCATACGAGGGGGCCATCCTGGTACCCTTGGCTGTTCCCTTTAATTGTTGGTATGTCTGGCCTTCAAAAGTGAAGAAGTTGTGGGTCAGGATGAAGCTGGCTAAGGTGACGAGGAAAGAGGTTTTAGGTAGGGTGGCAGGTGATCAGCGTGAAAGGAAGTGCTCCATTGCAGCGAGGCCCTGGACGTGCGGGATATTCGTGTATAGGGAAGTGGCGTCAATGGTTACAAGGATGGTTTCCGGGGGTAACAGACTGGGTACGGATTCCAGGCGTTCGAGAAAGTGATTGGTGTCTTTGATGAAGGATGGGAGACTGCATGTAATGGGTTGAAGGTGTTGATCCACGTAGGCAGAGATACGTTCTGTGGGGGCTTGGTAACCAGCTACAATGGGGCGGCCAGGATGTTTGGGTTTGTGAATTTTAGGAAGTAGGTAGAAGGTAGGAGTGCGAGGTGTCGGTGGGGTCAGGAGTTTGATGAAGTCAGGTGAAAGGTTTTGTAGGGGGCCTAAGGTTCTGAGGATTCCTTGAAGCTCCGCCTGGACATCAGGAATGGGATTACCTTGGCAAACTTTGTATGTAGAGTTGTCTGAAAGCTGATGCAGTATGTGGCTGAGGGACTGCCCATATCCTTTCATCTTTCCTTTTCCTTCCCTCTTTCCTGGCGAAGCAGCCGCAGGTTGCGAAAGCTCGAAATTCTGTGTGTGTGTTTGTGTGTTTTATTTATTGTGCCTATCTACCGGCTGTCCCGCTTGGTTAGTCTTGGAATCTTTGTTTTTAATATATTTTTCACATGTGGAAGTTTCCTTCTATTTTATTTACGTCATCATCATATATATATAATACTGAGATAAATGCCAACTAGTAACAGCCATTTGAGGTTTACGAAGATGTGTGCAGGTAGTGATATGAGATCCGGGGGGGCTGGGGGTGACTTTTTTGTCCCCTAGGAAGGCAATATTTCCCAGACAGAGCTCTCACCATTGCTTTCTTCTACATCTACATATATACTCCACTAGCGCCCAAGCGGTCTGTGGCGGAGGGCACAATTCACGCCAACGTCATATTTCCCCCCCTCTGTTCCACTCGTGGATCGTGCGAGGGAAAAACGACTGTCTGAACACCTCAGTACGAGCTCTTATTTCCCTTATCTTTGAATGATGATCATTACGCGATTTGAAAGTTGGTGGTAGAAATATATGCTCTACATCCTCGGCGAAGATTGGATTTCGGAATTTAGTGAGCAGCCCCTTCTGTTTAGTGCGTCGTCTATCTGCAAGTGTGTCCCACTTCAAACTTTCTATGACATTTGTAAGGCTCTCGCGATGGCTAAATCTACCAGTCATGAATCTTGCTGCTCTTCTTTGGACCGTTTCAATCTCTTGAATCAGACCCAACTGGTAAGGGTCCCATACAGACCAACAATACTCTAAGACTGGATGAACTAATACATTGTAAGCTATTTCCTTTGTTAAAGGACTGCATCGCTTCAGGATTCGACCAATAAGCTGCAATCTAGAGTTCTCCTTACCCGTTACTTGTGTAATCTGATCATTCCATTTGAGATCATTTCGAATAGTCACACCCAGATACTTGACTGATTTTACCACTTCCAAAGACTGATCATTTATTTTGTACTTGTACATTTATTTGGATTTTCGCCTTGTTATACACAGTAGGTTACACTTACTAATATTGAGAGATAACTGCCAGTCATTACACCATGCATATATTTTCTGCAAATCCACATTGATTTGTTCACAACTTTCGTGTGGTACTACTTTTCAGTAGACTACAGCATCTTTCGCAAACAGTTTAAGGCCGCTGTCAGTACCATCAACCAGATCGTTTATGTAAATCGTAAAAAGCAGAGGATCTATTACGCTGCCCTGGAGCACACCTGAAGTTACTCTTGTTTCTGTTGAAGTTACCCTGTACAGGATGACATACTGCTCCCTGTCTGTTAGAAAACTTTCTATCTAACCGCATATGTCAATGGATAGACCGTAAGTGCGCACTTTTCATATCAAACAACAGTGCGGAATTGAGTCGAACGCCTTTCGAAAGTCGAGAAATATGGCATCAGCCTGGGAGCCGGTATCTAGAGCCTGTTGTATATCATGCACAAAGAGGGCCAGTTGTGTCTCGCAAGACCGCTGTTTCCTAAAACCGTGCTGGTTCCTGCAGATGAGCTTCTCAGAGTCTAGAAAGATCATTATGTATGAACACAAAATATGTTCCATGTTTCTACAACAAATCGATGTCAGTGAAATTGGCCGGTAATCATGTGCATCCAATTTTCTACCCTTTTTATAGATTGCTATCACCTGGGCCTTCTTCCAGTCCTGTGGAACTTTCCACCGTTTCAATTATCTCTGACAGATAACAGATAAGAATGGTGCTATATCATAGTCAACACAAAATCTTACAGGGATACCATCTGGGCCAGATGCCATCCTGGCATCTAAGGATCTTAACTGTTTTACAATCCTAGATACATTAAACACTATGTCAGCCATCCTTCCATTTGTTCGATAATTGAAAGGGGAAATGGTGCTGCAGTCCTCTATTGTAAATGAGTTTTTGAAAGCTAGGTTTAGAATTTCGGCCTTCTGTTTATCATCATCAGTTACATTACCCGTACTGTCAGCAAGAGAAGGTATTGAATTATTTGTAGCATTCATAGACCTCTCGTACGACCAAAATTTTTTGGGGTTATTTTTAGAATCTGCAGATAAAATATTGCTTTCAAATTCATTAAAAGAGTCTTTCATTGTCCTTCTGACAGCTGCTTTCATTTTGCGTAATTTCTGTTTGTCAGTGGGGCAGTGACTATGTTTAAAACGACTGTGCAAATTTCTCTGCTTTCTCATCAACTTCCTAATATGTTTGTTGTACCAAGGTGGATCCTTTCCCTCCCCTATACTTTTGCTAGGCACATACTTCTCTAGAACATGGTGGACAATACCTTTAAATTCCGACCAAAGATGCTCAATATCTTTGTGTCCCATGGTGAATGCTTGGAGCTGACTATGAAGATATTCATTAATGACACTTTTATTTGCTTTCCTAAATGAGAAAACTCTACACTGTTTCTTTCTTTCTTTTTAAGCAAGCTTGCTTGCTTCCTTCCTTCCTTCCTTGCTTGCTTCCTACCTTCCTTCCCATCTAGAGTTGGTTTTATAACCAGCTGTTCAAGGTTGTATGTTGACAGCACTCCTAGAATAACTTCACATGAATCTTTGCTTCTGCCCCCTGTGATAAATGTGTAATTTTCCCAGTCAATGGATGCTAGATTAAAGCCTCCACCTATAACTAATGGATAATTTGGATATTTACTTCCTATCTACTCAAGACTTTTCCTGAAATGTTGTGCAAAGTTTGTTGCAGATGCTGGTGGTCTATAAAAACATCCTAATACAATGGAGTAAATAAAACAGAAAGAAACTTCCACATGGGAAAAATATATTAAAACAAAGATTCCAAGACTTACCAAGCGGGAAAGCGCCGGCAGACAGGCACATGAACAAAACACACAAACACACACACAGAATTACGAGCTTTCGCAACTGACAGTTGCTTCGTCAGGAAAGAGGGAAGGAGAGGGAAAGGGAAAAATGAATACAATGGTCAATCCTTGTCTGATTGACAGCTTTATCCAGACTATTTCACAGTCCGGCGCAGTATCGATCACAACTGCGTTTAAACTGCTCTTAACTGCAATGAACAGACCACCTCCCATAGCAACAGTCCTATCCTTCCTAAACATTGTCCAATCGGAGTTCAAAATTTCACTGCTTTTTATGTCTGGTTTCAACCAGCTTTTGGTACCTAATAAAATATTGGCATTGCTACTGTTTATTTCGATTAACTCAGGGATCTTGCTACAGACACTTCGACAATTTACTAACATGAGATTAAGCATATTTAAATCCTTTGGAACGACCTGTTTAGGCATACTAACAATTTTTACAGTTGGCACACCTATCTCAGTGTCATGAACTAGTAATTATTTGGGCCAGCGGTTTGTTCCCCATGGGGAGGAACCTAATCTAAAAAGTGCATGCCACAAGTACTGTGCTACCCTTCCTTAATGGGGCCACATACACATGTAGTAGTTTTGGCATTCAGTTGTTAGGTGGCTTCATTTCATTATTTTATAGCAATGCCTGGAGTTTAGTCAAATGTGATCTTTCTTTGGCTGTAGAAATGTCAACTTAATTTTGCATTTTCATAATATAGAAGCCATACTGAACTTAATTTTTGAAACATAAGGCAATTTTTAAGACTGTACTTCGTTTTTTACATGTTTGTGTTTAACAGTCTTTCATGACACAGCATTTCATTCTTATTATGTTGGCAAGAATAAACAGTCATGTGTCACTAGGAAAAAATGGAACAATGTATTCACAAATGTAACAATGTATTCATAAATGTTGAAAATAAATTGGTTGTTCATTTGCGATTTACCAGTGTCTTATCCCTTTCTACTGTTTAGATGTGCTTCTCACTGAGCTGATATGATATGCAGTATGACATGTTGCAACAAAGGTCGTGTGATGTGATGCTTATCAGTGCAACACTTGTGTTTCATTGGGATGATACAATATGAAATATGATACGTGACGTGACTCACAATATGATAGTCAACAAGACAGCATGAATCACATTACTGTTTCCATTTCAGTTGCCATTATGAGCTGTTCCAAAGAGAATGTTATTGTGGTATATTATTTATAAGTTAAAATAACTGAAAAAGAAAATGAAATACAAAGCTGTAAATATCAAACTGTTTGGCTTTGTTGGCCTTGAGCTCTCTCAGTAGGAATATGAATTCCATGAATGTTGCAGAATGCGTCGAGACAGTTTCCACCTTTTGGAACAACTGGTATCAGCTACTCAGACAAAGCAGGACACAAATTTTCACCTTTCTATCTCGTGCTGAGAAGATGCTCATTACAATAAGGAAATTTTATGAAAGTGTGTGAATGACATAAAAATGACCACCATAAGAAGTTTGTTTTTTGTAAGACAACGTAGTATGGTACTTTGTTCGGTGTGGTACACATATAAATAATGGTTATAAATTAATAAAGCTAGGATAGTATTTCTACAACTGTTCAATAAAGTGCAGGCTGTCCAGAAATTAAATATAAATGTATCTAGAAAAATGATGGTGTAGCGTAAGATGTACATGCTAATGTAATTCTAACTCAATGGGGGTGTATATGCTACTGTAGTGCTCATTGTAGAGGTAAAATTTGTAGTTAGACAAAACTCTCTCTCTCTCTCTCTCTCTCTCTCTCTCTCTCTCTCTCTCTCTCTCTCTCACACACACACACACACACACACACACACACACACACGCACGCAACTTACATACACATAACTACTGTCTAGCTGACGAGGCCAGACTGCCTCAGCAGCCAGATACAATGTCCATGTGTGTGCGTGACTTTCAATCATGAGTGAGTGTGTGTGTGTGTGTGTGTGTGTGTGTGTGTGTGTGAGAGAGAGAGAGAGAGAGAGAGAGAGAGAGAGAGAGAGAGAGAGAGAGAGAGAAGGGGTGTGTGTGGGGGGGGGGGTGGGGGTGGGGGCACTGCCTAATTCAGAAGGTCTTTTGGCCACTTACTTGTTCAGCAGTCTTTTTGTTATGCCTGTCTGCATCTCTACATGGTGCATAGCAAACATAATTTTCAATTGTTAAAACAAAATTGTGAGAATTTGGTGGCAGTGGGTGTGTAGAATGAAGTCAAGATACTCTTGCCATGAATTACATTCTTCACTGATGCGATTACACATAGAATAATTGCAGAGCACTTTACACCAAAGCAAACACCACCATACAACACTGGAACAAAAAGATAAAGAAAACATTTTCTATAAACACTTGTTCATTATGTTTATTATAGATTTGGTGGTCAATGTCAATCTTGGCAATCGATGTTGCCACGGAGCTCAAGTTTGGCCTTCACCAACTGGTTGTCTCTCTCATGCTGTAACTTCCGTAGTAACAAATTTGTGTCTTGCAAAGTGAGGACATTCCTTTCTGCTGTCACTGTATAATTTATTGGTTGGTGCCAGTTGATCCTTGAGGTACAAAAGTAGGAATGTAACTGTTGAAGCCTATACACAGGGGTTTTGGAGGTGTGTGTATGTTGTGGACCAGCCTGTGTCAAAGGTCTTCCAATCTCACCATGAATTCTAACACAAGATGTTCTACACCAGCGCATTCCCCTTCACAAATGGAGGTGGCGTAGGAAACAAGATAGCCACTCTGTCTATAGTGCATCAGATAGCCTCGGACACAGTTTGTACTGCACGGTAGTTGTTTATCACTTTGACACACACCATGGCTGCCAACTACATGTAGTGCTGGTGACTGCTGCGTAGTGAGGGCATCCCTAAATGTAATTTAACCTCTTGTGGCAGTCTTTCATTACATATTAAAAATACTTGAATTTCTTGAGGCAGTTTGCTTGTCAGTATGGCTCGTGGTGAAGAGTCAGGCATTAATATAGGACTCACTAAAATTTGTAGGTGACGCTACAACTGTGAGGATGTCCGTTCATTTAATTTGTTGTGAAAAAATAGCCCAATGAATTTGCTGCTTGGGTGATTTGCATAGTCTTTGAAGTAATGCTGCCTTTGGTGCCTCAAACTTGTCGAAAGGAGGTCGAGGTAAACTGTCATCACTGATGCATCATGTTAACCTTTATGACACAACGTGTGTTAACACTATAAGTAATACAGACATGAATTACTAATAATACTAAGACAAGGATCACATATGGACAGAATCTATGTAAATCTCTGCATACTGTTCTACAATTCTAGAGGGGAAATTGATTCTTAGTCATTCTGTACCGCAGCTGTAGCATTTCTCTGCGAAAGGCAACTTCCCCCACCATGAGTGCAGCTTGCTTTTCAGCTGACAGACAAATTATACTTCCCCACCACTTCCTGTCCAGTTCTCTCATGTGAGTGGACAAAGTAATTTCTCTGAGCTTGGGTTTAAAAAATGGAGTTACTTTCAGTTTAGTGAGTGGGTATTTATTTACAGTTGTTAAAGAGCTGTTATGTAAAAAAGCTCAACAACTGGAGCTGTCAACTGTCTACCACGCTAAAGAGCTTGTCCCAAGTGTAAAATGCTATTGGTATTTATTCGAAAGTGTTGATTTCATTGTTTCCATTATCAATGACTGGAATACTTTTCACAGCTTGAGATTATCAACTGCATCACTCCAGCTTCAGCTCTCCCAACATCTGAAGAGGCCCACAGCATAAATTGTCTCCCACTGCAACAGAAGTGAACTTCAGATATTTTAGAAGTCAAGCAATGCATTACATCCCGTTTCTGTCCTAAGTTTAAACGTGATCAGTCCTATTCGATCAGACATATTGTCACTTACTTTGCAAAGTATGCTGTGGATGTGTTGTAAGTGCAAGTGGAGTCCCCTCTACAAGTTCCAGCGGTTCGTGAATGAAAGAGATTTATGCAGTCTACCAGTAACACAATTAATGACAAGAGAACTGCGATAACTTTCTGCTCACTCATTATTTCACCACCAAGCGACAATAAAACAATCACGTGGCTTTACAGCATGCTGTCAATGACAAACAGCAGCAAGAGCCCAAATTTACCAATTCAAACCCTTTTCCACCAACACTACATAGGTCAATATCTCACAAATTAAGCACTTCTCAGGCATTGTTAATGGGAATGTATTTTATATAAAAGCTCACTTAACAACTGCAAATAAGTACCCAAGAAACATAAATACAAGCTCAGTGAAATTATTTTGTCTTCTTACGTAAGAGAACGGGATAGGAAATGCTGAGGAGATACAGTCTGCCTGTAAACTGTAAAGTGAGTAGTGCTCGTGGTGGAGGAAGCTGCCATTTTTGGAAGAATGCTACATCTGCTGTAAAGGGTGACTATGAATCAGTTCCCCCTCTAGCAGTGTAGGCAGTGAGCAGAGATTTACATAAACTGTGTCCGTACACATATTTGTATTTGTATTATTAGCAACTTGTAACTGTTTTCAATGTCATGTTCACTCACTTTGTGAAAAATAAACCAGTCACCTGCCCCCTATGCCTCCTCCCCACAATTGCCTGGACAGTGTGCTGCCAGTGGTTAGGGAATACTAGCTTGCTCCCTGTTTTGCATATGTATGAAGGAAGGAACTGCATGACTACAATTCGACAACCTACCTTTGCTCATACTCCTTCCCTACCCTTGGATTTCCGCCCACTTACACCCAAGAACACAATTTATTCCTTAATATGGTTCTAGTTCACTTAAATGTGGTACCAATATATGTGCTTAACCCATTCATTTGTGCTAGAAGCTGCAGTTTTCAAGTTATTTAACAAAACCTTACAAAAGTGATCTTTACAACCCCCCTTCCACCACCCCCATGCTCCCATCACACCACTCAGGATTTTTAGTAGGTAATTCATTACACTTCCCTCTACCACTGTTCAAAAATTTTCTGATTATGTGAACTTCTTCCTCCAGATAACATTTTGTGCTCTTCATTGATTGGGCTATAAGTAACCATTGTGAAGCTTTAGTAGATTTGTGTGCGATGTTGTGTGTACTCACTGTTAATACTATTTACAAACATGAATGAAGGAGGTGTATGTGATCCTCCAAGCAACTCACCATCATCAACTCTCGTTTCACTTTTACGATGCATTAATCCATTGTATGTTTGTTTCTTTTATAAGGTATAAGCATGCTGCTCTGGGAGAGTGAGGCGGGCCTTCTCAGCAGCCACTGTATTACGAGCAGATCACAACCTTTTATTTCCCACATTCTCTGTTCAGGGGCCTAATTAAAGTGTGTGATCTTTATAATGTCATCCTGTTTTTATTTTACCTATGGCAGTAGAAACTTTTTGTTTATTTTGACAATGCCACAAATAATTTTTTTCACATAAGATCTTTGACTGAAGAGATACTTGTGTAATAGCTATCCACAAATAATACATGGCCTGTGAATAAAAATCCATTTACTAACCTCATTACGAGATTACATGAATGTTTTTTCTCAGTTGTTGTTGTATTTTTATAAATGTCAATATTATGAGTAATGTTTAGGAAGTCTCAGTTTATACTGTACCCTTTTTTATCACACTTACAGCAGCACTTACTTGGAATATAATGGCAAAAACTCAAGACGTTCTGTCAATGCAACTACACTTTCATGAATAACAATGTTTTTAATTTAACAAACACTGTTTTTTGCCTTGTTTCACAAATTTTATTATTACTGTTACTGCACAACCTAGGTTTTGGGTGGTAAACCGATTTTGTTGTGCAGTAATATTAATAATAAAATTTGTGAAACAAGACAAAAAACAGTGTTTGTTTAGTTAATTTACAATGTGTCACCAAGAACCCACAGTTAATTCAATTAAAACAATGTATTTTCCAGGTTTAACAACATTTTTGAAAGTATCAACAATTGCTTGTGTAATATTTTGAAGTTTGTTCAATCGATCTTCAGTTTTAGCTGTGGTATTGTTTGAAAAATGTAAAAATGCCTATTTGGATAAAAAAAATGATCACATTTGAAGGAATTTTTATGTGAGTGTTTGTATACATTTTCTTTTTTAACCGATACAGTCTAATTTCCAGTAGTCGCTCAGTACCGATGGTAAGCAGTAGGCCAATAAAGGTATTCAATTTGCCAGGTCTGTTGGTGTCTTATGCTGCTAGGCAAAGGATGTATGCTTTATACAGCATATTTATTTGTTTCTTCAACTATCATTTCTAATACATAAACTGTGATGAATAATTTCTATAAAGAAACTGGATCATTGCAATCAATGTTTTTAATTAAAATTACACTTCTAGCAAATATTCATTTACTATTGATCTTCTGTTTCTTATTCCTGCCATTCCTTGTCTTCATCCTCATCTTCCTTTGTCAATGAATCAGACTTGGAATTATCTTCCGCTGTGGTAGATTTGTTCACTTCAATCCAAATATGAACAATATTGTCATTTGAAGAGGTTGAAAGTATTCTTGGTCTTTTATTTTCACTGCTTCTATTTAAAAATTCATCACACAAATGATTTATTTCCTTATCCATGTTATAAATTATTTATAAGGCCAAAAATTAAAAATGGCAAAACGCCAACCCTCTTTTTAGTTACAGTTACTGTACAAATGTATGGTTCGGATGAACAAACACCATATGTTTTCTATAGCTTCTGACACAAAGTTGTAACAGTGAATACTTTGCCGGGGATGGGAGAGGGGGATAATTATACATCTGGAAAGATGTTGATTTTGATGTGATGATGCCATACACCACCTGGAGGACAGTAAATCTACTGATAATAGTTTCAACATCGTACATCAACAGATCATATTGTCATGTAGCTATCAGAGCACCATCTATTTCTGCCCTTTAATAGGGAATGCCCACAGCCAGAAGACTTGATGTGGTTCAGACGTGTGAAGCAAGCAGGCAATCCTGCCACAGAGATGCACTCGTGCTTCCTTCAGTCACTGAATGAGTTTGTAAGGGGTCACTGGAGAATTTCCACACACATTCAATGTGCTGCATCAATTGTGCTGTGATTCTGGTATCAGTGGTCATATGAATATTCTCACAACCATAGATAAGGTTCTGGGCATCCACACAGCACAGACGCCCACCAGGATTGTTGTTAAGGGCAGCAGCAGTGGCAAATCATACAGCTACCACAGAACAGATAAGAGGGCTTGGGAGTCCAGACATATCAACATGAACTGTTGCAAACTGGTCATTAGCAGTGGAACTACAGGCACACATATCTCTAACTTGTCTTCCATTCATGCCACAGCATCAGTGTGCACGGCTTTACTGGTACTGTCAGAGAATCACTCGGTAGATGGAATGGCATGCCGTGGTCTTCAGCAAAGAAAGCAGATTCTGCCTGCACACAACTGATGGCAATTTGTGCATATGATGTAGACTTGGTGAGGGCTGTCTCATAGAGTTTATTCATCCAACACACATGAGCCACATCTCAGGGGTGAGTGATAAACTATCTTTGGTGTTTCTGGAGGGGACACTAACCAGTTCTCAGTATTCACAGAATGTTGTTAGACTTGTTCTTTTGCAACAGGAAGGTGATGTGTTGTTCCAACAGAAGAATGCTTGCCCATGAAACTCAATGTGCCCTGCAAGATGTGCAGAAACTTCCCTGGACAGCGTGATCTCCAGACTTGTACCCAATCAAGAAATTGTGGGATATGATGGGGTGAGAAATGACTCGTGTGATTTGTCAACCAACAACTCTTACAGAACTATGTGAACAGCTTGAGCGGGCATGGTATAACATATCCCAGGACAGTATTCACCATCAGTATGATCAAATGGATGCCTGAGTCAGCACCTGCATTGCTGCCCATGGAGTCTACACCACATACAAATATAGATGTTTCAGCATAATTCGATACCTGGTAATCTGTAAATGTAATCATTTCATGTACTTCATATGCACCATTACAAAGTAAGTCTTGAGTCAACTGGAAACCTCTAAAAGGGTGTACTAATTTTTTTCCAGCATGTGGATAACTGAAGTTGCGTCTAGTGGAAGTCAAAAATAGCCCAGTATATAACTCAACAAGTACTGTATTTTACCAACTACAAAATGCAATTTTTTCTTCAAAAAATTCAGGTGTGTCTTGTACTCGAAATTAATATAAAAATGTCCAGCATTTGATTTAAAATTCCCACCAATCTTAAACATGGCCATATATTTGATGCTGTGGAGACCTCTGTCTATCTGGCAACATTGGATTCAACTGGCAGCAGCAGTGCACAGATGCAACAAACATGAGTTGTACTGATTCACAAGCTTACCAACACTGTTTCCCCCCACTACCCCACCATCACAAACCTGGAACACTGTATAGCCTATTATGCATGATCGCAATCTATGGTGTTGAGGCGATTCCTTCCCTAGTCTCCATATCAAATGTAGTAGCAGATAACAGGCTGTGTAGACTGGAAATCAGCCCCCCCCCTCCCCCCCCCCCCCAACACTCTCGCTGGTCACTCCGGCTGGAGGGGGAACTTAGATGGCTATGCTTTCTGAAAGGTAGGCATTCCAAACCATCACCTGACCAGTCTCTTGTTCCACAATGACAAAGCAACATTCCCAGCAGCTCACCTGCTCAACTGGATGTGGCCCATGTCATATTTTGCCAGGGTATGCGCCAATCGCAGAATTCTCATCTCACACTCATCACTGTCCTGTTGCAGTCCATTTAATAAGAGGAGTGCTACCATGTTTTTTTCCATGCTGCTTTCCTGAGCTGCATTTTCTTGAGGTACTTCTACTGACTTAAGGAGTACAAAGCCTGATGCTGGACACCTGGTTCGTCCTCCCGATATCAGCAATTGGGATACTGTGTGCACTGTAGTGCAAATAGTGGACTGTGCACCAGGACTACCAGGCTGATTTATTTCTGTTCTCTGTCCGGCCATTTTGGCACCACTTTGCCCCATAGAAGTGTTTTCCCAAGCTGCCGAACAAAGGTTGTAAGCCACCCATGGTCTGCCCAGTCCAGACCCTCCTCAATTAAGAGGTATTAGCTCATTTTGAATGTTACTATAGTCATCAACTTTTGGGTTAATATTTTAGAACCAGGCCGTGTGGGTCTTCCAGCTTGCCCCCATACGTATTGCCATTATCTTAACTAGCACGCTGCTTAGGCACGTGCACCCCGTAGATGTAAAGTAGGGAACATAAACCATTCCTTCACTGGTGACCCCCTGTGAACCAAAGTGCCAAGTCTCATTACTGACATATGCTGGTTTTCCTTTCTTATTAATCCGATTAGCACAATTCATGTAGTCGCAAAATCTGTTCCTATTAGGTTGGCCGGACACATCCATTTTGAACCCCCACACGCCCCTTGTCCTCTCCATCCTCCTGCAACCCTCCATGCATGCCACCCCACCTCATGCATCTCTGCCCCCTACCCCTCCCCCCCCCCCCCCCCCCCACCTCCCCCACTTTCTTTGCTCAAACCTCTCCGCACACACTATCCCTTTCGCTCACCGCCATCCCCCTTCCACACCTCTGTGTATGGCGTCTCACCGTGCACACCACCATGCCCCTCCCTGAGCTGACAGACGTTTGCCCAGACAATCCACAGTGTAACCATGCGGCATAGTGAACACCCCTTCCCGGAAAAACACATGGTGGAGAATGTATTGCACAATCCATGCCGTGCATGACCTGCCTACCTTCTTCTCCACAACATTGCTTACCAGCACCCTCCCTCATACCTCAAAATGCTGTCTGCAGGGTTAAATTGCTATGCCTCTGCTACATGTTCCCACCCCTATGGGGCTCACACCTGATGGGTTCTTTAGTCAGCAGCCACCTGTTACTCCTCCCGCCCCAGCACCCACAAGCACTTTGGAGTTGTCGGAACCCCTCACGCAACTTTCAGCACTATAGAATCACTAGACTCAGCTGACCAACAGGGCAGTGTGCCCAGTACAAGCTGACTCTGCAGACCCTCTCTCAAGTCACGCTGCTGCTCATTTGCTTCCCTACAACGCATGCCTGTGGTTTGCTTCCATGGAGACACTTTTCACAGGTTGCTCCATCAAGAGAGATGCAATGAAATTCACGATTCTTGTCAGCTGCCTCAACCTGACCACTGCTGACCAAGTCTTGGACATTGTTTCACACCCACCCCCCTCTTGTAGCTACAGTGAACTAAAAGAATGCAGCATCTCCAGCTTTGCACCCTCAGAGTTGCAAATGGTTGGCTCTGAGCACTAAGGGACTTAACCTCAGAGCTGCAAATGGGCACGTAATTTGTTATCATCCAAACTGTGTGACAACATGTACTTGTCCCTGTTGCTGGATCACATCTGAGCATTTGCTAAACCACACATCCTTCCTAAAGGCCTGCTCTTAAACTGCTGGTTCATGATCCTTCCCACCCCCATTCGGGCTGTTTGCACACCCACTTATTGTTAGGCTATGCTGCTGTCTTGGGCGACAAACTGTTCTAAACCTTGAACTTCTTCCCCACTGTGGCTGCAGCGCAGAACGCCAGCTACTGTGCCGCAGCTCTAGCCGCCTATTCACACAGCCCTCCGATCCCACCTCAAGCTATGATGTGCATGATGTCACTTGCACCACCTGTTGCTAACAAGCCTCCAGCACACAGGCCACCTCTACCAAATTCTGGCACATCAGAGCTCTGAGATGGTAGCACTTAACACCAGCATTGCCTCCCTACACTTCATGCAGATGCCACTAGGTGCTGACCACCCTCACACGTGGGGCCATCCCAGGTGAAAAGAGCTGTCCCGCATGCACGGTTCTGGTACAATTAGAGGTTTGGTGAGAATGTGGCCAACTGCAGACCTTGCTCCTGGTCCCCAAACCCCAGGCCACCAGCAGTGGGTGTGCCCAGTTGCTGTGCCACTTCACTGTGCCCATTCATATGGGATTTGAATGACACAAATCCCCCTGCCCTCTACATCGTCAACACTAGCTCAGAGTTATCCATTTTCAACAAAAAACTATTCCTAAATCCCAGCACCCTCTCTCCTCTCCTTATCCCCATCGCCAACAACTCGGCCATCCCTACTTATGGCTGGAACACCCGATTGGTCAACCTAGGTTTCCAGTGTGAACTCCTGCAGGCCTTCACGGTCATGGACATTACCAGCCCCATTCTGGGTGCTGACTTCCTTGGTCAGTTGTAGCGAAACACCATTTGGTTGATAGCACCTACAGCAGCACTGTCTGCTGCAGCTTACACCCCACCACATACTTCGCTGTGAAACAACTGGCAGCTTCAGGCCGATATGCTCAGATCCTTGCAGAATTCCCACTCCTCATCCAGCAATCCAGTGCCGCCCCCATAATGTTCAGCATGGGAGTGTGCATTACATCGCCACTACATCTGCCCCCCCCCCCTCCAGATATTCTGCTGTGCCCGCTCCCTGCTCCCCCACAAGTGCAAAATTGCACAAAGGTATTCAAAGGGCTGGTCACCGTCAACTTACTTCACCCTTCCAAAAGCTCCTGAGCTTCAGCTCTTCACCTCACCCCAAGGAGGATAGCTCCTGGCACCCTTCGCAGGTAGCATAAACTCAATGCCCGCACCCCCCTGACCATTGTCCGGGCCCACTCTGCCGCACCTACAGTGCGGTACACCTACAGAGATGGTATATCTCAGGAGCTGCTGTCTTCAGTAAGGTAGAGTGCACTAAAGCCTACACACAAATCCCAGTTGCCCCAGAGGATAATGAGAAAACAGCCATAATCGCACATTTCGGACCATTGGAGAGTGCATTCATGATATTTGGCCTTCGCAATGCCACAAAAACAAGGCACCAGGGTGTTTCACCTACGTATTTGACATAGTCATCTACTCCACAGATCCTACTGAGCATCACGGACACCTACGTAACATTTTTTTTCCCGCCTGCAGAAAGCTGGAGTGGTTCTCTACTTGGCAAAATGCATTTTGGGGGTGAGCGAAGTCGAATTTCTCAGCCACTTAGTGTCTGCCGCTGGCTCCTGCCCCCTTCCCGAAACAGTACAGGAAGTAGTGGACTTCTCACCCCCTACTAACTTCAAAGGCCCCTAGCATTTCATTGGCATGGTCAACTTTTGCTGTCACCATCTTAAGGACGCCGCTCCAGCCAAGTGCCCCTTATTACAGCACTCCGTGGTTATAAAAACAAATGGAACAAGCTAGTCCCTAGGGCCCCGGCCATGATCGAGAGCTTCAAGAAAACAACAGAAGCTAGCCAGTCCTCCTGGCCAATCCCCACCCCCATGCCCCCTCACAGTAGTGGCAGACGTGAGCCAGACAGCTATCGGAGCCATCCTGCAACAATACATGGACAACGTCTGGCAACTGCTCACTTTCTTTTTGTCCAAGCTCTCCAATGCATGCCACTGTGGCACATATGACCATGAACTTCTATCAGTCCATGAAACCGTCTGCTATTTACGATCTTTAGTCGAGGAACATGTCTTTGCAATCTTCTCAGACCACTGCCCTGTCACCTCTGGTTTTTGCAGGAAAGACATAGACCAGATCTTGCCTTGACAGTTTTGGCTACAGTATATTTCACAACTCACCACTGACATCTGGCATGTTGCTAGCATCAACAACATTGTGGCAGATGGCCTTTGCTGCTGCTCCTACACCAACACCAAACACAGACTAAAATGCCCTGGTTACTGCTCAAGACGGTGACTCTGGCCTCAAACTTCAGCTAAGATCCATACCCGGCTCCAAATGTAAGATCTGGTGTGATGTTCTCATAGATACTTTACAAACCAATGGTTCCAATGATTGCTCCCACCCCTTTCTCCTTCCCACCTTACAGAATCCAGAATTTGACTGTGTCGGCGTGTAATGAAGCAAACTTTATTTTCCCTCTTGTTTTGCCATCTGCATCCTTAAAATTCATTTTTTTTTCATTTTTGAATGAATCACTATTAACATATGTGAGTATAATCTGTATTTTCATAAAAGAGAAATATTGGCCATCAGTTTTAAAGCATGTAACCCCAGATCTAATTTTGTGCTTAATTTTATGTATGTAATTGATTTTCTAATTTATTCTCACTATTCCTAGCTAGTACCTTTTGTTATAGGGTAAAATCAGTAACTGTGTCATAACTTAAATTCTATTGTTGATGTATAAACAAATATAAATTCTGTGCTAATTATAAACATTTTTGGAGGAACAACTAATAGTATTCTTAAAGGGTCTATTTGGCTCTATTTGAAAACATGTTAGCAAAGTCAGCACTTAATTAATTCCAAAGTAATTAACAGTTTTGTCAAAAATATTGTTCGTGTAACTCTATATGTTAATTTCATGATTTAAACAAATAATTCAGCTTAACCCTTGTAGTAGAAGAAATTGCTAAGAATAAACAATTTTTCGATGTATTCAGTTAATTTAATGAGTTAAGTTTTAATTGTAATATCTGTAAATTTAACTTCGAAAAATGTGTAGTTTCAGTACCTATTATTGTGAGGATATATAAGGGCTCAATTTTTGGTGCCGAGACAGTCAGTCCACGGTGGAGTTTCAGATGAGAAACCTGTGTTGATTAGAACAGCAACTTGAAATAAGAGTTATGTAATTAGGCCGTGTGTCAAAACAATGATAGTGCTTGCTCCATACATACCTTTCTATTCTTCAAGAACTATGAACTTTTTGGTTAAGTTTTTACTGCTCGTAGATGTTCCATAGTAAACTATTGTAGCAGTATGTGGAGATTTGCCAGCAAACTTTTAATGAGGCTTATGGAAAGTTAAAACAGTAGTGCACTGGCCATATATAACTGTATTATTGAGGGGTTGTGAACAGTGAAAGTAAACTACTGTGAAACACAACTGTGTACCTGTTTGCTACATTATTTAAAGTAGTCAGTGTTGTACTTCCACACCCCATTTTTCAGCCAGTATCACAACACATTATGTTGACACCCAGGACAAAAAATGAAGAACCCTAAAGAAGACACCCAGGCATCAGTGCTTCTACCACTCTCATGAAACAATGCTTTGTTGGGCCGAGCATCCAATGTGACTGGAGCAAATGGGCCTGGTCCTGTGTTCCTTACCAGCATGCCAAGGTTGGATGCCATGTTCAGTCCCCTGCAGCAATCTTTATCCCCACACAACACTAGTTCATGCACATTTACCTCCACCAATAGGTATTGATATCTGCTGACAATTATTGACAGATTTACTTGCTGGCTGCAGCCTTTGTTTGGTCCTGGGTATTCTGCTTCGGTTGCCCATGCAACTCTACCATCTGGTGAGCAAGATGTATGAGACAGGCAAAATATGCTCAGACTTCAAGAAGAATATAATAATTCCAATGCCAAAGAAAGCAGGTGTTGACAGATGTGAAAATTACTGAACAATCAGTTTAATAAGCCACACTGCAAAATACTAATGTGAATTCTTTACAGACTAATGGAAAAACTAGTAGAAGCCAACCTTGGGGAAGATCAATTTGGATTCCGTAGAAATATTGGACCACGTGAGGCAATACTGACCTTACGACTTACCTTAGAAGAGAGATTAAGGAGAGGAAAACCTATGTTTCTAGCATTTGTAGACTTAGAGAAAGCTTTTGACAATGTTGACTGGAATACTCTCTTTCAAATTATAAATGTGGCAAGCGTAAAATACAGGGAGCGAAAGGCTATTTACAATTTGTACAGAAACCAGATGGCAGTCGTAAGATTCGAGGGACATGAAAGGGAAGCAGTGGTTGGGAAGGGAGTGAGACAGGGTTGCTGCCTTTCCCCAATGTTATTCAATCTGTATATTGAACAAGCAGTAAAGGAAACAAAAGAAAAATACAGAGTAGGTATTAAAATCCATGGAGAAGAAACAAAAACTTTGAGGTTCGCCGATGACATTGTAATTCTGTCAGAGACAACAAAGGACTTGGAAGAGCAGTTGAATGGAATGGACAGTGTCTTGAAAGGAGGAGATAAGATGAACAACAACAAAAGCAAAATGAGGATAATGGAATGTAGTCGAATTAAGTCGGTTGATGCTGAGGGAATTAGATTAGGAAATGAGAGACTTAATGTAGTAAAGGAGTTTTGCTATTTGGGGAGCAAAATAACTGAAGATGGTCGAAGTAGAGAGGATATAAAATGTAGACTGGCAATGGCAAGAAAAGCATTTCTGAAGAAGAGAAATTTGTTAACATCGAGTATAGATTTAAATGTCAGGAAGTTGTTTCTGAAAGTATTCATATGGAGTGTAGCCATGTATGGAAGTGAAACATGGACGATAAATAGTTTGGACAAGAGGAGAATAGAAGCTTTTGAAATGTGGTGCTACAGAAGAATGCTGAAGATTAGATGGTAGATCACATAACTAATGAGGAGGTATTCAATAGAATTTGGGAGAAGAGGAGTTTGTGCCAAAATTTGACTAGAAGAAGGGGTCAGTTGGTAGGACATGTTCTGAGGCATCAAGGGATCACAAATTTAGTATTGGAGGGAAGTGTGGAGGGTAAAAATCATAGAGGGAGACCAAGAGATGAATAAACTAATCAGATTCAGAAGGACATAGGTTGCAGTAAGTACTTGGAGATGAAGAAGCTTGCACAGGATAGAGTAGCATGGAGAGCTGCATCAAACCAGTCTCAGGACTGAAGACCACAACAACAACAACAACAACATGCAACATCACTACAGATCACAGGTGCTAGTTCCCCTCGGCTCTCTTCCAATCTTTGGTACTTCTCGGCTTGCGGATTGATACAAAACAGAACTGAGAACTTTAGTTGCCATACTGGTATTTGGACAGCCACAAGCCATTCCTGGTGGTTTTTCGAAAGTGACACTGCTCCCTCCTCACAGCACCATCCCAGGTTTCATGTAGCAGCTCCAGAGCTACATGGCCCAACTGTGACCAACATCTCTGCACGGCACGGTGTGCACTGTACCTTCATCCACTGCTACCTCACAGCTGACACACACATCATTCTTTGAGTGGATGCATACCAACTGCCACTCTGCCCTCTGCGTTGGGGCCTGCAACTGGTGTTGTGACATGGGGATAAGACATTCTCCATTCATCTGATTGGGGTCACAACAACCACCTACATAGATAGGCTTCAGCTGGCCTATGTCCTAGAGCCCCCTCCAGCCAAAGGTAGAGTTGCCCCCACCTGCAACCAGATCCAGCCAAAGCACCACCGCAACCTCCAGCTGCCTTGGACAGCACCACACCCCCACAGGTGCCCAGCACTCTCAACAGTGTGTTGTCACCACCGCAGCTAGCTCTTGCACCATTGAAGCAGCGACACTATTTCACGTGCTCCCAGCACCAAATGCAGGAGCTGTCCATGCCCTACCAGAAAACATGGCACAAGCATAGCAGCAACAATCTGTGCATGCCCCGCAGCAAGCGTCATCAGTCAGCTTCAAACACCCCTCTGTGCAGTTGACAATGGCGTTTTCCTCTCAAAAGGGAGGGACTGTGTGGTGACTCCTTCCCCAGTCTCCAATTGTAGAAGCAGACAACAGGCTGCGAAGACCAGAAACCAGCCCTCCAACGCCCTTGCAGGACACTTCTGCCCAAGGGGGAACTTAGATGACCAAACTTTGTGGATGTTAGGCACACCGAACCACCGTTCAACCAGTCTCTAGCTTGCTTGCGGAATACCATGTGGCCCGCGTCTTTTTCCACTGCATTTTGCTGGGGTATACGTGAACCGTAGGATTCTTATCCTATTCTCGTAATATTGTGCTGTCGCAAACAGTTTAATAAGAGGAGTGCTACTGCATTTCTTCCATGGTGCCTTCCCAAGCTGCATCTTCTCGAGGTACTTCTTCTGACTGCTGCAGTACAAAGGCTGATGCCAGATGCCTGGTTCATCCTCCCAGTATCAGCAATTGGGGTACTGTGTGCAGTGTAGTGCAAATAGTGCAATGCACACCAGGACAACCAGACTGATTTATTGCTATTCTATCCCTGGCCATTTTGGGACCCCTTTGCCATCCAGTGCGCCATTGAAGTGATTTTCCCACTCTGCTGGATGACACCGATCAAAGGTTGTAAGCCACCCATGGTCCTCCCGGTCCAGGTCCTTCTCGATTAAGTGGTATTAGTTCATTTCGAAAGTTACTGTAGTCATTAGCGTTTGGGTTAATTTGCTAGAACAGCTCTTCCAGTTAGCCCCATCATGTATTGCCATTTTCTTAACTAGCACACTGCTTAGGCATGTGCATCCCTTAGATGCATAGAAGGTAACGTAAACCGTTCGTTCAGTGTCAGAGCACTTGAACTGAACGTGATTTGCATTATCGGTAACAATACAATACATTTGTTAATAATTAGTTTCCTAAAGGAAAAATAAAAGGTATTCATATAATGTGGACTGTAAATTGAAAGTAATAGCATATGCAGAAAAACATGGAAACAGAACAGCTGAGTGACATTTCGGCTCTACATGAACAGAGAAAATCATTCACGATTGACAGGCTAGTAAATAAGAACTGAAAAAAATAAGGAAGGCTAAATGTGCAGTTAAAAGACCTGAAGTGTTCTCTTGTTGGTTTAGGGTATTATGTAGCTGTTGGCTTGTTCCTCGTAGTTGAATCTGAGTCAGAACAATTCATGAGATGCCACACGATGTAATATTGAAATTATTTACCTCTTTTATTTTTAAGTGCAGTTCCTGCAATGAATAGCCTCTGAAATCCAAGGTGTAGCCGAGGAAAGGCTTAACTTCTTCATGTTCTACAGCTGTTAATGGAGCAAAAGAAGATAAATTCCACTTATACCACGAAAAACCATGTACACTACTTTCCTTTTACAAACACATCTTCCTCTGAATGGGTGTACAAATCATTAGTGTGACTCATGAATTAGAGTAGAACATGCCTTTCCATTTGAATATGCCTCGAAGGTTCAACAGGACATCCAAGTTTACAATATATTTTATTTGTCACTAAATCATCTTGTCTTTCATTTTGATTCTTGGAGAGTGTTGTTGCTCCTTGGCGGTCAAGCCTCCACCAAGCTGCTATGTCAAAATGTAAAAGGTCCCACCCAAAGCATGTGAAGTGGTTTACTTGTTGTCACATCCTGTCATTTTCTCATATGCCACATCTCCGGTTTAATGTCAGTACACACAAAAACAAACACCCGTACACAGCATACGTTCTGCAACATACTCCCTACTATTCTGTCAGCATCATCTTTCCTTGTACTACACAAGGAGTGTGAAATGTCATTTGCCTAAATGGCATGTAACACTTCATATTCCTCTGCCTAAGGGAAAGATGTTGGGTCCTCTTGCAATATATATACAAAAAGAATTGATTTCTCATTAACATACAACTATAAACAACCTAATTACTTAAAAACGTTTGGTATGTTCTACTTCTTTGAAAAGGCATAGAACTTCATTTTTAATAACAAGTCTTTTCAATTTTGTTGTTTCATTGTACGTAAGTTGTGCTAAACAATGTTAGTCTACTTATGTACCTCCATCTCATTTACTCCACATCCCATGTGATGCTGGAAATATCCTGCAATTTCCTGTCTTTCTATGTACAAAGATATCACTATAATATATGTGTGTATTGTGATCCAACTTAAATAAACTTCTTCAACTTACTTAAGGTTTTTAAAGGGTGACAGTTATTGAATTATATAAAATAAAATTGTCATAACTTCTGAGCGGTTTGCATTAGGATGTTCAAACTGCACAGCTGGTGGCGAGGCATGATGGGAATTAGTGTGTGCATGCACACATGCCTTGTTGTTGTTACTCACTTTCAGTTGGGTGGGTTCATCAATAAGCCTGAAAATCCGCATTTCGCTATCAAGAAGTCTCTTCACCCTCAATGGGTGACTGCGTGGAGTGCAATGCCCAGTTACGGAGTAATCAGTGCAATATTCGTTGATGACACGGTGACTGCCAAATGGTACATGAAGATTTTAGATGATGATTTTATCCACATTATCAAAACTGACCCTGATTTCAACAATATGTGTTTCATACAAGACAGAGCTCAATTCCACTGAAGTAGGAGAGTGTTTGATGTCCTAGAGGCGCACTTTGGTGACAGCATTCAGGCTCTGGTGTATCCAGAGGCCACTGGCATGGGCCTCAATTGGCCGCCAAATTCTCCAAATCTGAACACCTGCAACTCCTTTTTATGGGGCTCTATTACAGACAAGGTGTAGAGCAATAACCCGAAAGCCGTGGCTGAGCTGAAAACAGTCATTCAGGAGGTTATTGACAGCATCAATGTTCCAACACTTCGGCAGGTCATGCAGAATTTCACTATCCATCTGTGTCACATCATTGCCAATGATGGCAGGCATATTGAACAGTCATAACCTAAATCCAAATATCTGTAGTGTTATTTCCATATTGAATAAAGTGTGTGAACATCATAGGTTGTAATTAATTTACATTTTTTTCATATAGTTCAATAATTGTCACCCTTTATATTCATTAATTTGTTTAACATTGCATACCTGCAAGCCAGTATACTCAAGAGTTTCTTGTTTACTTTTTGTATATTTACCTAGTTAGTTACCTTTTACTCTTTCTCACATTATTATTGCCTGAGGAGTTGCTTGTCGATGTATGCATACTATACGGTTTCCAGAGTCAAATCTGAGTACAGACTCTAGTCAATGAGTGTGGAACATTCTTGCTCCAGCCATATACTATCAGGTAAGTCTATTTGCTTATAGAACTACTGGAGAAAACTTTCATATCATGACCAACATTTGTTATATAGTTTCATACTTCGGTATTCACGGCACTTACACACCTTCTAGGGCAGTCACTGTGTCAAACCTCTATACCATAATAGATGTGGGAGGGCCTGGGTCATTCTCTCAACAGATTCATCTGACCAAGGTATGGACCATCCCTTCTGTGGGTCCATCTAGCCTTACCTCTCTCTCCCACCTATATTAAATGACACAAGTCATTCCTCCCACAAATTCAACTGACCAAGGTACGGGTCATTCCTCCTACAGGTTCACCTACCCTTTTTTTCTCCTACAACTCATTTGCTATTTGGATATGCCCCATCTTAACTTCATGTGCAACCTTGGCTAACTAAAGGAATAAGAATATCTTGCAACCGTAAAAGAGAACTGTATCTAACAGCAAGAGGGAGTACTGACCCCGAAATTGTTCAATATTATAAAAACTATTGTGTGGTACTAAGAAAAGTAATTAAAAAGTCCAGAAGCATGTGTATCATGTCTGTGATCAGTAACTCTGATAATAAAATTAAAGCAATTTGGAATATTATTTAAAGGGAAACAGGGCAACCAAGAGCACAGGAAGACTTTAGTGCCATAAAACTGAATGACAAGTGTACTAACAAACAATCTGAAATTGGAAATATTTTCAATAATCATTTTTTAAATGTTGTGAAGAAAGTAGGATCTAGATCTTCACTAGAAGAGGCAAGGCTTCTAATAGAAGAGGCCATACCTGTGCAGTTTGAAACAACTGTATTTCCACGAACCTCTCCCTCTGAAATCAGTAAAATAATAAACTCACTGAAAAGTAAAAGCTCTTATGGAATTGATGGCATTTCCAACAAGATACTTAAAGCTTGTTCCCCACAGATAAGTTGGATTCTCAGCCACGTATGTAATACCTCTTTGGAGCAGGGTGTTTTCCCCGATAGACTGAAATATGCCATTGTAAAACCATTGCATAAAAAGGGGGATACATCGGATGTCAGCAACTATCGCCCAATCTCTCTTCTGACAGCTCTATCAAAAATTTTTGAGAAAGTAATGTATTCAAGAGTAGCCTCCCATATATGTAAAAATGAAGTACTAACAAAATGTCAGTTTGGTTTTCAGAAAGGCTTTTCAACAAAAAATGCTATATACGCTTTCACTGATCAAATATTAAATGCTCTGAATAACCGGACATCACCCATTGGTATTTTTTGTGATCTCTCAAAGGCCTTTGAGTGTGCAAATCATGGAATTCTTTTAGATAAGCTAAATCATTATGGTTTGAGGGGGGCAGTGCACAAATGGTTTAATTCATACTTAACTGGAAGAATGCAGAAAGTTGAAATAAGTGGTTAATGTAATGTTAATACAACAGCTGATTCCTCAAACTGGGGGGCTATCAAGCACGGGGTCCCACAGGGTTCGGTCTTAGGTCCTTTACTGTTCTTGATATACATTAATGACTTACCATTCCATATTGATGAAGATGCAAAGTTAGTTCTTTTTGCTGATGATACAAGTATAGTAATAACATCCAAAAACTAAGTGCTAAGGTAGCTAAGGTAGAATTTTCAAAATTTTTAGGTGTGTCCATTGATGAGAGGTTAAACTGGAAGCAACACATTGATGGTCTGCTGAAACGTCGGAGTTCCGCTACGTATGCTATTAGGGTTATTGCAAATTTTGGTGATAAGAATCTCAGTAAATTAGCTTACTATGCCTACTTTCATTCACTGCTTTCGTATGGTATCATATTCTGGGGTAATTCGTCGTTGAGTAGAAAAGTATTCATTGCTCAAAAACGTGTAATCAGAATAATTGCTGGAGCCCACCCACGGTCATCCTGCAGACATCTATTTAAGGATCTAGGGATCCTCACAGTATATATATTCACTTATGAAATTTGTTGTTAATAATCCAGCCCAGTTCAAAAGTAATAGCAGTGTGCATAGCTATAACACCAGGAGAAAGGATGATCTTCACTATGCAGAGTTAAATCTGACTTTGGCACAGAAGGGGGTAAATTATGCTGCCACAAAAGTCTTTGGTCACCTACCAAACAGCATCAAAAGCCTGACAGATAGTCAACCAACATTTAAAAATAAATTAAAAGAATTTCTAGATGACAACTCCTTCTACTCATTGGCTGAATTTTTAGATATAAATTAAGGGAGGGAAAAAAACTAACTTAAGCATTAGTGTCATGCAATATTTTGTGTAATGTAACGTCTTGTACAGACATCTTTCATTAACCTGACACATTCCACATCATTACGAAGTGTCGTATTCATGATCTATGGAACAAGTATTAATCTAATCTAATCTAATCTAATCTAATCTAATCTAATCTAATCTAATCTCTAATCATCAGCAAACACAGTTACTAGCCCCCTTTCACTATCTTTTCTCACTCTAAAAGATAAATTTCTCTCATAATTGCTTTCTGCTGACATTACCTTATTGCTGTCTCTCTAAATATCCTAACTCCTCTCTTCTAACTTTTTCTTCCTTACTCTTGTTTGTAACACATATAACATCACTACGTACACATACTTCTCACACTTATGTATCTTTCTTCTACTTACCAATACATATAGCTTATCCTTTATACTCCTATAGTAATAGATTTAGACAATACAAAGGATTTTATTCCAGGTATTTCTAGAGAATACACTAGGATAATGTTGGCACTTTGTCTCCTATGATTAAAATTCATCCCTCATGGACCTACTCCTTGTTGAATACTAGTTATCAAACCTTCTGCTTCTCTTCTTAACTATTAATATCTTGCTTCTTATTTGGCTATGCATATTAGCACGCCATCAGTTTGTCTTGCCTCTCATCTACTATCTGGACTCTTCTCCCGTAAAACATGTGGCATGACTAACATATGTCACTTACTTAACCCTAAAAAAAATCCGGTTAGTCTATTGTCATCGTCATATGTGAAATACCCGACAATGCAATCTTGCTGTTTTAGATTGCAAATTCCACTATATAGACGGTAAAAAGAAGAGATTCCGCAATAGCAACTTTGAATATGGACAGAGGGAACATAGATTTGGTACTCCTAATGCAGGATTAAGAAAAGGAAATAGAGAGACCTGTACTTTAGGATCGAAGAAGGAATGAAGACAGTACCCTATAGATGGATACCCTTATCACCCCCGACCACAGGGATTCCATTTGCTAAAGTACCTCACTGTAACACTCGTGGAAGTTGTCCAACATTCCCTACAGAATGAACTTGCCATGGTTTCATCATCGTAGACACTCTGAAAATTGCTCCTAATGAACTCCTATGAAATACAATGAAATAGGCAAGTATATTCATGTAAGTCATCGTCAATAGATCACCTCGATAGAAGTGATATCACTACCCATGATTAACCTCCCCTTAAAAAGTCAAATACAAACCCAACATCCTATTCTTCATTCTTTATGTTTAAAAAATGTAAAAAACCAATAACTTCTTATTCTAAATTCCAGAATATTTAGCTTATGCAAAGACCTCATGAGTTAAAGCACTTCTCTGCAAGTGTCATCGTGCTAAGAACTTCTTCCACTTTTAATAGAGTTAAAATCATTCTTATTCTTAGCATTTTGTGTACTATGTGTACATCATACTTCTTCATAATTTTCCTTTAAATGTTAATTTATAGGTAAGTTTATTAACAAAACTCATGGCTTTCTTCATAAATATACCGATGCAATTATTACTGAATAAACACTAGATGCTATGCATACAGGTGTTGGGGTTATATTTTTCATAGTTATATTTCTGGAAGAAGTGGTAGTAGAAGGTATAATATTAATAAAAGATAATAGAACAGTCAAAAAAGACCAGAAAACTAAAATAGAAATATCTCTATTCATCCATTATGAACTGGTTAAGTAACTGTCAATGTCAATGAAATTCACCAACTGCCGTGTAACTTAAGATGTTATTTTATTTTATTTTATTTTGAAGGCTACTAGTTTCAGCGTTTCATTATGCCATCGTCAGGCCCCATATGTATCTCTCCAATTATCGAAAATGTCATATACGGCTGGATGTCATGAATTCAATCATTACACTAGTGCTTCATTCGAAGACTTGATGGCAATAGAAATATGGAAAAAATTTCACTTGGACGGCCAGTGGTCATCGATCCACCAATTTTGCAAAGGGTGTGAGTTCTCCTGGGGCCTTAAATCTTTTACTCATACCTACATTGTACAATCCTTTATCTAGCCGTCTATCAGGGTCTGTTAGATACACTGCATTTGGATGTGGTATATTCTGAACTTTATAAGCTCCACTATAATGCTGAAAAAATTTGCTTATTTTCTTCTTTAAATATGAGCTATGATGTAAATCACATACTGATACCAAATAATTTACTTGAAAGTTTGGCACAACAGCCTCATCATTAAAAATTCTAACTCATGTTTGCACCTGTGTAATCAGATTCTTTTGTACCTTCTCCTGCAACTTTTCCAAGAGAATCGCCAGTGAATTCGTCCACATAAATAATTTTAACAAGGGTTCTCCTATGAAGGTTTCATCCATAATTTCCAAAGGAGCTAATCCTGTTGGAATATATAGAATTCATGAAGGGTTACATGAAATATTGTCACTAGTTGTGCGAGGGTAGTGTGCCTCGTAGAACAATACATTTTACACAGACATCCTAATTCCTTCATAACACATCCAGAAGGACTAGTTTGTGGACTATACCTGCATATAGTTACATGTCTTACCACTTCCCAAGTCAAGAATTCCTTAAAATTATGCATAATAAATTGTGGAGCATTATCTGTTTATAGATGTTGTGATTTACCCACATCTTGAAGATAATCTTATAAACAATCCATTACTGTCTTTCTCTTCTAATAACCATATTCTTCCAATAACCATTTTCTTTATCTTATGGATAAAGGAAACTAACTTTTCTATCTATATCCCTAATAGCTGTTCCAGTATGTTCTCTGTTTTTCATAAATATTATAAGGTAATACGTTTCAATCACTGTATTCTCTGTTCCTCTTTGATTTCCCCATGTTCTGTTGTTCTCACTACAAGCTACTACTTTAGGTAAAAATACTTGTGAAGGTATATTTGTGTTTTGACACTCTTTATTGTGATGAGGGTAGGAAATGTTTCCCCCCACACCCTCACAGGAGTATGCCTGTTTTTGTTTTCTCTTCATACTTGGCAAAGAATGGTATTTTCTTCTGGATGAAGTTGTTTTGGTAATCATTTATTATCCATGCTATTACTTCCCCTTTTATATTCTGGCACATGTTCATTCCTTTCTTTGTTCGGTATATCTAATCCCTAAACAAAACTTAACAAATCATTAACTGTTGTCCAGCCTTTATACCACACTTCCTTTCATACATAATATGGTCACCTTCGTACCAATATTTTGACTAAATGGGACTTCTCTGTTGGCATATCTAAATATTTAGAACACGTTAGGTGCCATTCTATATACTTCTAAAAACATCCCCAAGAGTTAATATCATATTTTAGGTGTAATAACTCTAATGTCAATTGCTCTTGTGTGCTAGTAGACCTCAATTTCTGCTTAAAATCCTCAGAATGAGCAGTAACCCATTCTGCTGCATCAACTGTCAAATTACTGAAGGCAAAATATATCTTTTTCTGGTCCTCCAAGGTTTTTGGTAAACATCTAGAAAATACTCTCAAAAAATAGGTGGGGTTAACTTCATCATCAGGTTTGAATTTAGGAAATTCCTTTGATTAATCCATATTTCTTCCCAATTGTAACTTCTCTAATAAACTACTCAATAAGCCACTGTTATTTATGTCTGCATTTTTATGGATTTCCTGCTTAGTACTCTCAATAGGTTAAAGCTAGATATAGTGGGAATTAGTGAAGTTCAGTAACAGGGGGAACAGGACTTCTGGTCAGATGAATAGAGGTAATAAACACAAAATCAAATAGGGGTAATGCAGGAGTAGGTTTAATAATGAGTAAAAAGTAAGAACGCAGGTAAGCTACTATGAAGAGCATAGTGAACTTATTACCGTAGCCAAGATAGACACGAAGCCCACACCCACCACAGAAGTACAAGTTTATATGCCTACTAGCTCCGCAGATGAGGAGGAGATTGAAGAAATGTATGAAGAGATAAAACAAATTATTCAGATAGTTAAGGAAGCAGAAAATTTAATATTCATGTGAGACTGGAATTTGATAGTATCAAAATGAAGCGAAGGAAATGTAGTAGGTGAATGTGGACTGGGGGAAACGAAAGAAAGAGGAAGCTGCTTCGTAGAATTTTGCACGAAGCATAATTCATTAATAACTGACACTTGGGTTAAGAATCATGAGAGAAGGTTTATGTGGAAGAGACCTGGAGATACCAGACAATGTCAAATTGATCATATAATGCTTAGACAGAGATATAGGAACCAGATTTTAAAGTGCGAGATATTTCCGGGGGCAGATGTGGACTCTGACCACAATTTATTGGCTATGAACTGCAGATTAAGGCTGAAGAAACTGCAAAAAGGCAGGACTTTAAGGAGATGGGACTAGATAAACTGAAAGAATCAGAGGTTGTAGAGGGTTTCAGAGGGAGCATTAGGGAATGATTGACAAGAATGGGGAAAATGAATACAGTAGAAGAAGAATGGGTAGCTTTGAGAGACGAAATAGTGAAGGCAACACAGGATCAAGTAGGTAAAAAGACAAGGGTAATCCTTGGGTAACATAAGAGATTTTTAATTTAATCGACGAAAGGAGAAAATATAAGAAAAATAAAAAATGAAGCGGGCAAAAGGGAATACAAACGTCTAAAAAATGAGATTGACAGGAAGTGCAAAATGGCTAAGCAGGAGTGGCTAGAGGACAAATGTAAGTATGTAGAGACATATATCACTAGGGGTAAGATAGATACTGCCTACAGGAAAATTAAAGAGACCTTTGGAGAAAAGAGAACCACCTGTATGAATATCAAGATCTCAGATGGAAAACCCGTCCTAAGCAAATAAGGGAAAGCAGAAAGATGGAAGGAGTGTATAGAGGGTCTATACAAGGGAGATATACTTGAGAGCAATATTATGGAAATGGAAGAGGATGAAGAGGAAGATGAGAAAAGAGATATAATACTGTGAGAAGAATTTGACAAAGCACTGAAAGACTTAAATTGAAACAAGGCCTCGGGTTAGACAACATTCTGTTAGAGCTACTGATAGCCTTGAGAGAGCCAGCCATGACAAAACTCTACCATCTGGTGAGTAAGATGAATGAGACTGGTGAAATACCCTCAAATTTCAAAAAGAATATAATAATCCCGATTCCATGGAAAGCAGGTGCTAACAGGTGTAAAAATTACTGAACTATCAGCTTAATAAGTCATGGCTGCAAAATAATTCCATGAATCCTTTTCATCAGAATGAAAAAACCTTAGAAGAAGACCTTGGAGAAGATCAGTTTCGATTCTGGAGAAATGTAGGAACACACAAGGCAATACTGATCTTATGACTTATCATAGAAGATAGATTAAGGAAAGGCAAATCTATGTTTTTAGCATTTTTAGACTTAGAGAAAGCTTTTGACAATGTTGACTGGAATACTCTCTTTCAAATTCTGAAGGTGGCTGGGGTAAAATACAGGGAGCGAAAGGCTATTTACAATTTGTACAGAAACCAGATGGCAGTTATAAGAGTCGAGGGCCATGAAAAGGAAGCAGTGGTTGGGAAGGAAGTGAGACAGGGTTGCAGCCTATCCCCCATGTTATTCAATCTCTATATTGAACAAGCAGTAAAGGAAACAAAAGAAAAATTCGGAGTAGGAATTAAAATCCATGGAGAAGAAATAAAGACTTTGAGGTTCGCCGATGACATTGTAATTCTGTCAGACAACAAAGGACTTGGAAGAGCAGTTGAATGGAATGGACAGTCTTGAAAGGAGGATATAAGATGAACATCAACCAAAGCAAAACGAGGATAATGGAATGTAATCAAATTAAGTCCGGTGATGCTGAGGGAATTAGATTAGGAAATGAGAGACTTAATGTAGTAAAGGAGTTTTGCTATTTGGGGAGCAAAATAACTGATGATGGTCGAAGTAGAGAGGATATAAAATGTAGACTGGGAATGGCAAGAAAAGCGTTTCTGAAGATGAGATATGTAAACACTGAGTACAGATTTAAGTATCAGGAAGTCCTTTCTGAAAGTATTTGAATGGGGTGTACCCATGTTTGGAAGTGAAGCATGGATGATAAACAATTTCGACAAGAAGAAAATAGGAGTTTTTGAAATTTGGTGCTACAGAAGAATGCTGAAGATTTGATGGGAAGATCATGTAACTAATGAGTAGGTACTGAATACAACTGGGGAAAAGAGAAATTTGTGGCACAACCTGACTAAAAGGCAGGACACATTCTGAGGCATCAAGGCATAACCAATTTACTGCTGGAGGGAAGTGTGGGACATAAAAATTGTAGAGGGAGACCAAGATACGAATATATTAAGTAGATTCAGAGGGATGTAGGTTGCAGTAGTTACTCAGAGATGAAGTAATTTCGTTGTTTCTTTTTTGTGTTCTTCAGCACCTTCCTTAGAAAGAGTGTTAGTATTAAGTGATTCTTCTGCTTCCTCTTATTCGGTACAATTTACAAATTTATGAACTCTTTCCCCCAAATTGGACAGCGTATCAGGTATGTTAACTATTTCTCTAAATTCTTTTCATTCTTTTAAAACAGTTGCACGACCTTCTTTTGCCTCTGAGATTTGCTCTTTAACCTAGCTGAACATTCTAATGTCAAACTGACCTACTTTGTTAATTTTACAATCTAATACTCAGAACTGCTCTTTTACTCCCTCGTGAACTAAATTGGTTATTGATCTCATCCTTCAACTCCTCAGGCAACTGAGTCAAAGTATTTGCAATGTTAGTTAATTTAGCCGCCATTTCCAGTCTGATGTGTTCTGTTATCTCCAATTTTAATTCTTCCTTCATATTTTCTCCCTTGACAGACAACTCATTACATTTAGACTCTACTTTGTCAGATAGTTCCTTAGTATTAGAATCTACATTATCAGATAATTTCTTAAAATTAGAATTCATTTCATCACTTTTTTTAATAATAAACCTTGAAGCCATTCTGGAACCTCCGCGGCTAGTTTCCTTGTAATGACAGACATACAATGGATATATTATCTAATGTATACCCTCCTTTACACTAATAAATGGATAATGCACAGTTTTCTTAAACATGATAATACTGAGCAATGTGTCACTGTCTAAATAAAAATAAGGTTTTCAAAGTGTATTTCTTTATTTTCGGAACAGCTTGCGTTTTCCAATGAACTGAACTCTCTCGTCACATAGGTGATTCAACAACACGTACATGGGGATGTGACACAATGATTTACACTGCCCAGTGCAGCCAATGTCTCAAACACAGTGATAGGTGGACTGCATTGTGTTGCACAGCAGCACCCATGCAGCGTTGCTTAGAAACTACTGTGCTCCCCGGTGATGTCAGGGTTTGAAACAGTGTGTTGACACACAAATTTAATTGAAGCTGCTGTAATACTTGTCTTACAACTGTATCAGTGTGGTTTGTCTACAGATTCATGAAATGTTCTGATATTGCTTTCTTCATAACAGATTGTTACTGAGTTTAGACAATATAATTATGTCCATTCACTTAAGAGTTTAGTTTAATCCTTGTTGCTCTTAGAAACACCATAATTTATCACTCATTTAATTTAAACATTTTGTAAATTTATAGTTCTTCATTTTCTTCCTTTTGCTCCAGTGCTCCATGTCTTGAACACTGGGAGTCGCATGAAGTGTTTTTCTTGTTGGTTTAGGTTTTTATGTAGCCTGTAGCTGCTGGCTCACTCTTTGTAATTGAAGCCAAGTCAGAACACTTCACGAGATATGTCACCCAATGTAATATCTGACATATTTACTTTTTTTTTTTAACTAGACACTATAGTTGATTCTCTTGAAGTACAGGTCCTGCTAAACAGTGCATCTGAAATCCTGTGAGTGGCTGAGGAAAGGCTTGACTTCTTCATGTTCTGCAGCTGTTATTGGAGCAAAAGAAGATCATTTCTACTCATATAACGAAAAAACATGTTCACTATTTTCCTTTTACAAACATGTATTTCCTTGAGTGGGTGTACAGATCATTAGAATGACTCATGAATTATGGTAGAATACAACTTCTCAGACGACATACGCCTCGGAGGCTCTACATGATATTCAAGATCAGAATACCAGTATATTTTCTTTGTCACAAAACCATCATGTCTCTTGTTTTTCATCCATGGCGAGTGTGGGTGCTTCTTGACAGCCAAGCCACTACCAAGCCACAATGCCAAAACGGAAAAGGCCCCACCCACAGCAGGTGAAGCTATTCACTTGCTGTCACACCTTTTCTCGTCCTGTTTAATGTTTTGCACATATGAAATCAAACACATTCGCACAGTATTATGTTCTGCGACTTACTCCCTACTGAATATTTTTCTGTCACAATCACCTTTCCTTATACTACACAAGGAAGAAGGAAGGTGAAATGTCATTTAGCTAAATGGCATGTAATACTTCAGATTGAATTCAAAATGACCAAAACTAGATGATGACATATTGAAATGGATTCAAGGACACTGTCAAAATGGGATTGGAATTAATACAAAAATGATTCAAATACACACTTGTAAGCTAGCGCTACAGTGGAACTTAACAGACTTTAAGGGTGGAGTTGGTTGGTGCTACAGGTTTATGAAACGTCACAGACTTAGCATGTGAACCAAAACCAAAATATCTCAGAAAATGCCACAAGATTATGAAGAGAAAATATTACCTTCCCATCGCTTTATTACTCAACTTAAAAAGAAAAATAGTATGGAACTAAGCCAAATAGTGAATATAGATGGAACTCCTCTAACATTTGATATGCCTAGTAACAGAAAACTATAAACACAAGTGGACATGAAAAAATGCACTATACTGTTATGCTTATATGTTGTGCTGATGATACTAAACTTACCCCAGTGATCATTTTCAAGTACAAAACAATGTCAAAATCTTCTGAAATACCATCTGGTGTTTTTGTACATGTACATGACAAGGGTTGGTTGGATGAGGCTAGTATGAAATTATGGATTAACAGAGTGTAAGAGAGGGAATAGTGCTTTATTGAAGAAGATTTCTCTGCTTGTGCTAGATCATTTTAACAGTCACTTGAAAACTTCTGTGAAAGAGACACTGAGACAGGGAAATATAGAGCTTGCTATTAACCTGGGAGGACTTACTTCACAATTGCAACCTCTTGATGAATCAACAAATAAACCATTTAAAGAGTATATGAGAGAGAAATGGAGCAAATGGATGATGGATGAAACCCAACATAAATTCACAACAACAGAGCTTTAAAATGACCTACAATCAAACTTGTGTCAGTGGATAAAACAGTCATTGCCCAGAGTAAAAGGAAACATTATTGTTAAATCTTAAAAGGAGTGTGGTATAAGTAATGCTCTCGAAGGCAGTGAAGACAATTTTATATATGAAGAGTACAACAATGACAATGAAGAAGAAGAAGAAAAGAAGAAGAAGAAGAAGAAAGTTCAGATGATGATTTGCAGGGATTTTAAAGATGAGTTCGATTTTACAAAGTAAGAATTTAGCTCTGCAGTCTAATAATAAAAATGATATCTAAAAAAAAAAGTTTAAATATTAAGGTGCATCTTATAGTCCATAGCGTTGCATAGTCCGTAAAATGTGGTAACTGCAAATGCGCTAAAATACAACTGGCTTTGACATTCCATTAAAATGTCCATTCATTAACAATATCTCTGGCAACACTTCGCACTGGTGGTTTTGAATACTAATACACTTGGACCAATAATGTGACTCCCCAGGTAGCAATTACACATAACAGCAAACTCACAGCATCTGAAGAAGATGGCTGGGTCAGTCGTTGAGATATTGTGCACAAAATGGGGACAACCAGACAGAACTCCCTTAAGCACAGTATTAATCAACTGTGCTGAGAAAAACTTAGGGGTTACTTACATTGAACCATTTATTTTGAAAGTGATGTAAGACTAAAAATAGTCTGTGGCTGTGCTGTGATGGTGTTGGTTGGGAGGGGGGGGGGGGGGTACTCAACATCATGGTCATCAACATCCATACAATTTCCAATCTTTTCATTTCTAGTCTCACCACTACCCGAATGATGATGAGGGCAACACAAACACCCAGTCCCCGGGTGGATAAAATCCCTGACCCGGCCGGGATGCGAGCCTGGGACTCCACGATCCAGAGGTAACACTAGTCACTAGACCATGAGTTACAGACATAGCCTTGCTGTCCTTAACATAATTCTTCATGAACAGCAAATGAAATTGAGTGTACAGTTGTCCAGCCTTCATTGTGTCCCTATAATGCTACCAGCAGTGCACTAATATATAATGTATTACCTACAAGCCAGAGGCAAAAAACAGTTGTCAATACAATTTTGTGTGTCCCTTCAAAGAGACAGCTTTCTGAACGAATGAGGTATCACATAATTTGTGTTTAATTTAATGCAAACTTTTTTTATTTCCTTGAATATCTCATCTTTAAAAATGGACTAACACCACTTTCAAAATAAAAGGTCAATGTACTAAAGTAGTAGCCTACGGCATTTGATATGAGCACATCCCCATGGCGAGAAACAGCAAAAGCAGCATCACCAAATGAAATAAAGCATGAATAAACACAGCACTCCACGGCGAGGAACACAATTCTCAGTGACAATGTGAATGTGTTAAAACATTTATCTGGCAGTGAACTTGTCCCACTCTCACTGGAAGTAACAGTTCTCCCGTTTTAACTTAGTGCCTTGGCTAAGGAGCACACTTCCTAGCGTGGCACAGAAACATGGCCTGTATCATGAGACCAAAAACAACCTTCCAAAGTGCTGAAATTAGTCCTGGATAACGTTTTTCAAATTGTACTGGCAAAGTTTGTGCATCTAATATTTGTAATATTTGGAGACAAGCACAATATAATGAAAGTTATTTGGCATATAATCGAGATACAAAGTACAATTTCAACTATAGGAAGGAACAGATAAAGAACTTCAGCAACAAACAAATTATGGTTCTTAAAAGGCAAGCTTCATAACATTCTTTGAAAGCCAAGCCATTCTGCGTCAAGATGATATATCACAAGGATGCCCTGTGGATAAAGATTACTACACAGTTTATGGTGTTGAGACAGCAACCAGCCACAAATTTATTTGCAGTTCCTTTCTGACATGCACCACATGTTTTGATAGATACAACGTATCTACTAGAACATATGGTGCATATTAGAAATCTATTCTGTGACAAATCTAAAGTGTCCAGTGAGAAAAATTTACATGTGCAACAATAAGAGTGCACTGGGAATGTATTCACATCTGTTGGATGAAAACTATGAAAACAAACACTCCAAACCGACATTTCATGACAATTAATCTGTAAACAAATGCACCACATGTTCTGATGAAAGCATGAAAACCGTCTGAAGATGAATCATAATGATTCGAACCTTTTGAATAAAGAAACTGAAAATAAATTTGTGGCTGGTTGCTGTCTCAACACCATCAACATGTGTCTTCAAATAACAGCCACAGTCTCCAACCATGTCATCATATGACAAAATTGCATACTACAGGGTTGTTTAGAATGCCAGATTACCTGTTACCATCATATTTTCTGAACTTAATACCTGTATTATTTTTCTCCTATAAGTCAGTTCACCAGTGTGCTACATAGCAATAAATGGTCAATTTATGTTTCAGAAACAAAACAGTGTTACATGTCTCTCCTTTGTCATGAGAATTATCTTCTATGGATTAGTGCTTCTCCCCAAAAGTAAGATTACATTCTGGAAATGCAAAGTTTTATGTAACTGGTAAAATGTGAATCAGGGTTTTGCACATATCTGGTGAAATGGGCTCTTGAAACCAAATATAATAAATAAATAAAAACAATTTTTGCACAAGACTCTTCTGCAACAAGAAGATATAAACACTAGCTAAATAGAGTACTGCCTCAATTAAATTATATTTTAAGCAAATAAATTGGAAGAAGGATCTTTTCCTTCTTCCTAGAAACTCTGTTCCTATTGTATAGACTACTGCATCTTATGTACTTTGAGACTTATGAAAACTTTTAGTAACAGGTGCAGGTCGTTGCTCATATATGAATTTCACTATTTTGTGACTTTACTGGTTCAAACATTGTTCTCTTTGGTGATGACATCTTAACAATATTATTTAAATTTCCTCACTTGCAACTTCACAAGATGGTGATCTGACTATAAAATACTGATATGTGAAAGAAATTTATGACAGTTTTCATATCCCTCATTATCCTCCAGCATTCATTACCTCCTCCTCCTCCTCCTCCTCTTCCTCTGTAAGGCATTTTATCATTGAGTTCTACCATACAGAATATTACCGTATAACCTCTTCCTTACAGCAAATTTCTGTTAGTTTCTTTAAACAAGCTACAAATTTAATTACCTTTCCCTAAAAAACTAACTGTATTGCAGAACTAATTCACAAATGCAATTAAATATCTCAGTATTTACCAACTGTACTGAGATGGCTAATTGCACATACATTTTGAGTAGGTAATAGTGGTGGGCAGTTTGTGTGTGTATGCCGAAGATGATGTTTGGTTTGTGGGGCGTTCAACTGCGTGGTCATCAGCGCCCTTACAAAAGACCCAATTCTTACACAATCCAATTTTTTACACAGTCCAATCTAGCCCCTGTCACGAATGATGATGATGATGATGATGATGATGATGATGATGAAATGATTAGGACAACACAAACACCCTGTCCTCAGGCAGAGAAAATCCCCAACATATGTTGAAGTTACTAATTAATCAATATTTGAATTATCCCGTCTGTAACTCGGTTAAGCAGTGTTCTTTGGCCCTGTTCTTCTGTAGCTCATGTTCAGCTTTTGTTAGTGTTCATTGCTATCTAACAGACCACATGCATCATTTTAGTATTTTGCACTTTGTATTTTGTAGAGTAGCATCATGAGAAAGTAGCAGCCTAGTTGTGTAATCTGAACATTGCAAATCTTAAAAAGAAAGAAAGATAATTTTCAGATTTCCTATTGTAGATGTCTTGCTATAGTTCTTAAATCCACCTCCAACTGGTAAATTTAGAACTTTTTTGTTTACATTAGTTATAAAATGGGAGTCTGATATACATGCACAAACTCTGAAGAGAGGTTGCTTACACCAATATAAGTACATCTGTTAACCTTATAAGCCATGAAAATGGTCTCCCCTACCGTGTGTTGTAGGGTACAATGGAGCAGGTGAAGGTCATTTTAAAAATTTAGAATAATTGACAATTACAACTAAATATATCACTATTTAGCACTTATATTGTAAAATATATAGCACTGTCATTATATCATATTTATATACTTTGCTGGTAAACTAGACGTTTCTGACACATTTCTATAAAATTTCTTACTTTTTCTGATGTGAGCAACTTTCCCCCAAAATTTGCAAGAACTTTTCAACCTCACCTATCAGTTACTTTTAACCTTACCTTTACAGAAAGGCAGTCACATGCTGACTTTGTGCACTCTTATTTATATCACTGCCGCCTGGATGGCGACCATGCCACAGAGAATCGCACAGTCTCTTTGTGAAAACAATGAGGTCGCTGACCATCAAGTATGGTATACATTAAAACAAAAAGTGCACTATCATTCAAATATATTTCCAAAAACTTTCAGTACAAAGCTTTTCAATGTATGAAATTTTTTGAAACACTCATCAGGGTGGAGAACTGGGTTGTGTGTGCATGTTTCGCAGTAATACACAGTTTGACACCTGCCATCTTTCTTTTTTCCTGTCTGAACACTTTGCACAATCTTTATGCTTGTTCCCAGGAAGCTTATTGATAATGTGCAACTGTCCATTCAAGCATTCCTCGTTATCAGAAGTTGAATGATGTCCTCGTTTCTGCCCTGTATTTCTTTCTTCGCTAACTAAGTCTCTTATAACACTTGCATGGAAAACTTTGTGAGACAGTTTTTCATGCTGTTTTTGTCGCAGTGATTCTTGTATGGCAAATAACTGTTTACTAGTCCTACCTCCAACAACTTGAAATACCGTTTTCGCTACCACTCCAGACTTTTCATTAGAAAACCATAACTGGAAATAAAGTGGTCAGATTTATCAACTCTGTCCACTTTCAAAGTATAATCAATAATCACATTTGGTTTCATTATTTCTTCCCTTTTCTTTCTGTTTCTCCTTTCTATAAGTGACGCTGAGTTATTTGCTCTTGTAGAAAGCAAGAGAACAGTTTGTTTATCATGCCATGCCAGAACCATCTTTTTGTTACTGGAGAGGCATTTTATTTCATGCTTCTTCATACTTAGAGCTCCTTTCTTGATTGCAGCTAAAAGGCTTTTGCAATTGGCCTGGATCATTCCTGTGAGATGCACATTCTGTTTCAACAGTTCCTCAGCTAATGCAACACCTGTATCAGAATGGTTTGTATAAAAATGATAGTCTGATTCCCCTGTAGCATTTATAATATCAGCCAGCAATTGAGGAACTACTCTCTCAGAAAAAATCAAGTCTGGACAAATCAATGACTCTGTTATTACAGCACCAAAACAAACTACAAATATAATCATTTGATGAATCCTAAATCACAAAAACTATGAGTCCCCATTTTGTTGGTTTTTTAGGGTTGTACATTTTGAATAGCACATGACTCTTGAATGATACTGTAGATTCGTCAGCAGCTAAATACCTATATGGTCCATAAATTTCAAGAAACTTGCAAGGCAAGTAATCCAACACATTCTTCACTTTACTCAGAGCGACTGAATCTGAGGGCTGGCATGTGTAACACTCTCTGGGTTAGAAGCATGAAGTACTCAGCAAATTTGCATGAACTGTCTGATAAGAAGTCAGATTATTGTAACCATTCTCTTGAAAAAAAGGTCCTGCAAGCTCTTACACTTTTGTAAATCGATACTCAGTAGCACACCATGGACGTATTTCATTTCCTCCTGGGTAACATTTAGTCTCTGAATGCCCATCTTTTCAAAGATGGTTGTGAAACTCAGTTGTTCAGTACAGAATGCCAAATCAAACACTTTCCATCTATTAACTTCCAAACGGTTATTTTAATGGGCTACCAGTTTCACCAATATACTGTGCTATCTTCAGGGCCCCGACTGATGTGTAAGGAGATTCCAATCTTGGTTCTGATCAGAATAAGGGCCAGCATTCAAAGACTGGTATCTGCAGATTTCTGCTTGATACAGCAATCATTTCAACATATTCTGTCGATGAGCAGAGGATGGTTGAAGTGATCACTGTATCAGGCAAAAATTTACAAATACCAGTCTTTGAATTCTGGACCCTATTTTGACCGGAACTGAGGTTGGAATCTTCCTACATGTCGGCCAGGGGGCCTGAAGATGGGGTAGTAAATCGCTGAAACTGGTAGTCCACAGTTTGGAAATGGGACAGCTGAAATGTGTTTGATTTGACATTCTTGGTAACATTTCCCCAGTCCCACCACACTCAATGTTGTGGAAATGGTGTCAAGTTATGTATTTTTATTGTAGCGTACATCTTCGTTTGGTCTGGTATTTGTTGGAATAGGTTGTCTGTAAAAATTACTAAAATAAACCAAGTGGTGATGATGGAACATTATCAGTTTCATTGATACAACCACATTTTGTTTCGTCAAATGGAAACCTCTGTAAAGTCAGTCATTTTCGCTCTGCATTCACCACAAATCTTCAGATGAATCACTAGAAAAATGCACATTTCCACAGTTTTCATTGTCAAACATCACTAGAATTGTTTAGAAATGTACCACTCTCATAATCAAAATCACTCTATCATTGTCACTTATGGATTCATCTAAAAGCTGTAAACTCTGTTCCTCAGAAAGAACTGAATGAGACAATTGCATGTGCACGAACTTGAATGTAATAATGACAATATTCCTTACAATGCAACTGCAACAGTCGGACACTAAGCTAACACAGGTGCTGCTAGCTGGCAGTGCTAAGCATCATTAAGGCCTAGTACTGTCAGAATTAAGAACTGAGCATGTGAGAGTTGCGAAAAATCGTGTCGAATGAGGCTCAACATCAGAGCAGAAAACAAAATTAACAAGGTTGAGCACCACTCGACACTGGAGTGGAAAGGGTTAATGATGGATGGAAAAGCACCATGCATCTTGTGTGCAGGTACAGAGGGAATTGGCTGCTGTTTGTGAACAGTTAGAGGGTGTGTTGGCCACAGTCTACAGGCTGCTGTTCTGGGCTTCAACTGTGATGTATGCGTGGGACGATGATGACGACATACTCATTACCTTTTGGCTATTGCTTAAAATATATTGAAACCAATGTCACACTTCATTTGTTGCTCCTAAAAGACCTAGACAAATGCAGAGGTTGAGTGTACTGCTCAATGCGATTTCTCACAACTGGCGGAGTCTTTCCACCAGGTAATCCCTGCAGTTCATAAACGTAGTATTGGAGCCTTTGTCAGCAGGTGGTATTATAAGGTCTGGATAAGTTTTAGTTAGTGGAGGGTGGTTTTCTCTGCAGGTGGGAGATTGGTTTCTGTGTTGGGGGTTTGGCAAATGTTGGTGAGGAGAGTTCGAGGTTAGGAAATTCTGGAAAACAGTTTGGTGGTGGATCAGTGATAGATGTTCGATATTGGTTTTGAACTGCATTTGTTTGGTAAGGTTAGTAATTAATAAGTTATTCCATTTCAGGGACAGGGTGAAGAAGAGGAGTTCTTTAAGAAGCCCAGCATGACTGACTTTATGAATACTGCAAAAGGCCCCTGCAAAGGACTGATACTTTTGTGGGACAGAGGTTTTTTGGAGGACATGTGGCCTCTGTTGTCTCCAGGAGGTAAAGCATAAGTACAACAGCATCTGAGGTAAGCAGCAGTCTCTGGTGGGGTGGGTAGGAGGTCTACAAACAAGGTGCAGGTAACATAGAATAGGAAATCGGTAACTTTAAGGCCCCTGTGGTGTCAATGACTATGGGCGTAGGAGTTTTAAAAAAGGGTTTCTGTTTATCTGAGCAGCCAACATCAAATATACAGCTCAGAGGCTGGAAATGATGTAGAGTAATGGCAAAACTGAAGATTATTGTATAATACCAAGGAAGATTGTTAGAGATGGGAAAGATCTGCCTGCCATGCTTCATAAATTATATAATACCAAGGAAGATTGTTAGAGATGGGGAAGATCTGCCTGCCATGCTTCATAAACTGTGTTCAACAGTTTCCACACAAGCAGTGAAGTGTGCTTAATCACAAATCTAAACAAAGCCATAGCAGTTTTGATAATCAAAAACTGAGCAAAATCAAAGTGAGCTCGAGATAATTACGACATTGTTAAGTGAATTTCAAAGCAAAGTCTTTTCCACTGAACTGATGCAAAAAGAGTATTAGTCTTACATTATGTCTACCAAAATATAAAATTCATAAATTCAACTGAAATAAAATACAAGTCAAAATACTGATTTTTAAATTGTTTTACTACAGAAGGCTTCACTATAGTACCTCTTCTAACAGTAGCATTCACTGTTGAAGTGACAGGTACAGAGAAACAGTGGTTTGCAGAATATAAATGATGGTGTAATAGAGGGACATGTGAAAGATATCTATAAAGTTGGATTCTGACTAACTTCACTACAATTATAAGCCCAAACATGTTGCACAGTTATAAGGTAGCAAGCTAAAGCTGTAATCATCAAGAATAAAATCTCTATACACAGAAAGATGTATATCAATTTATTAGCTTTCATATTTTGTAAAAAATGCACAAACACAGTCTGTAAAATGACAGTGTTGTAGGAGATGCAGAAAAAAGAATTCTGAACACATCTTCTTAACACGGCACAGCACACATAAAGTACTTTATATGAATACATATACACTAGGGGAACTACAACTTTTTAAGGTTCAGTCTTATTCTTGGTAGGTCCAGGCGTGACAACACCAGCTTCTCCAGATTCTAACTGTTTCAAGAGACGAAACAGTGCAGCAGCTTCTCTGATGCGGCTAAATTCAATACAGAAGGCCTGTACTTCAATAAACAATTCCTGAAAATAATTTAAAATTTTGTTATAATAATGAAGTTATAAATAAAATGACTGAGTAATCAATACAGCATACCATAAGAACACATTAAATTATGTCTTAATGTCAGAATCTGATAGTTAAGCTGGAACTCTACATGCATACACACAACACTAGCTGTCTTGCATTTTAAAATGCATAACTCAGACTATGAATAACTGGGTGTGATGACACATCAGAAAAGTTAAAAGCCACTTAACTTTCTGCTACAACTGCCCATCAGCTTTCACCACACCAACAGTGCCAGAAAGTGAAATTCACCAAGTTTTTCTGTGCAAGCAAGTTTTGCCTAACTATTCAGTCACATATTTTTTCATGACAAGAAACCCCCAATTATGGAAATAGAGGAGTGAGTATCATGACAGAAATCTAGGGAGGAAACATTACAAAAACAATGTGGGTATCAAGTGAATAAATGTTTCAGGTATGACAAACTTGCAAGTCTTCTAAATGCTACCATCCAGACAATTGTGCATACATGAAATAAAATTACATGCTTCATAAAATGTCAAAAAGCACATAATTTTGGAAGTGGTGGCAATCTCATTCCAGCTTCCGAAAAATTATTTTTGCCACTGACTAAAATTCATTTATCATCATTTACAGTAATACAACTTATTTCACAAGCTTTGTATGAGCTTTCAGAGAATAGCTTTACTATGAACTTGTCAATATTTTGAAACTACTTTGACTTCAAATTAATGGTGATAAAATTTTACTATTGTTATTACTGCAATAAGTGCAAAACAAACATTAGATTTTTAAGTTATTGTTGAATGTACATTTTCATGTATATAGAATAGACCAATATGCATTCAAATTTAATATTCCTCATTTGGAACAAAAAAAAACTGAAATTAGGAAAAATGGCCTTGGCATATGGAAACAGTAGGTGCTGGGGTATGCATACGGAAATGTGGCAGGTAGAAACCCAACTTTAGACTCTATGGCTAGACAGTACCTTTACACAATGTTTCAAAGGGAAATTATTTATATAGACATACTACTTTAATGTAAAAGATTTTGTTTTGTTTGGTGAAATTTAATTTCTAAAGATTTTTTCAGACTATTTCCCAATTTAAGTTCAATTAATCTGTTGTGTTTGATGTAAATAAAATAGGGATATCAAGTTGCAACCAATAAAGAAAGCTATGCGGTTCACACCAGAATCATACAAAACACTGTGAGATACTGTAAAATTTTTGGCTCAGACTATCTGGAAGAGTTAGTTAAGCAGTAGTTGACAAACATGCTGAAATGAAATAAATTATTATAAAATGCCCATTATATTTAAAAATTTCTTCTTCATACAATGCCAACAGTGTATTGTCTATTAATTAACTACAATCATAGCCTGTTCACAAAGATTTGAAAAAGGGCTCACTAGTTCTTGATTGGTAGAAATCAAATCAGTCTGCTCACATTTTGTGCCCAGTCATTACCAAACTCAGCTATCTAAGACAGACTTTGTAGTTACTGCAAAGTGATTCTTGTATTGTGTTATGTAGTGTCACAAATTAATATGAACTGTTTCCCAGCCCTTCTTGGCCAGTGCATATACTCTTCCGACTCCTCGGAGAAGTACTTTACGGACTGGAGTTAGAAAAATAATTAATAATGTCACTGAATGAAAGAGTTGTTCCCACCTCTCTCTCCACCAGTGAGATGAACAGTGAAGTATGTACACAGGAGGAAGTTTCAGCTCTGTGAAAAGACTTTAGAGGTTTTGCAGAGAGAATCCTGGGAAATTACCATAAAACTCAATTAAAATTTTTCAGTTTGACAGTACTTTAAAACTGTGCTTTCCTCTTTGTCTGAATTACTTTCACCCCTTAATGTCATGTGTCACGAATTCACATCATACCAAAGCAACTCTAATAAACAGAAGGTTAATTGCTTTCGAGCACCAGTGACAGTAAATGCAGATTCTACATAAAGCTACTGATTCCTCTGACATGTGCTGCCACTTATTGAGTGCTTTTGATACTTCTAGAGCAGCTAGATATAGAGGTAAGGTAAATTCAGTTCTGAAAATTATTTTTTTTCTATAGTATCTGTAAAGTGATGTATATCACATTTTGATGTTATAAACAAACTGCATATGCAAGTGAATTTGAAAATACTGTTTGAGAAAAATACACCAGTAAGTGGCACATGGTACAAGGAACATATTAAAAAGATTGTAGATGATTGCTACTGTGTGTGTTAGAGCACTCCCAAAAATATTGGATTTATTTTAAATCAACATTTTTTTCCAGTTGAACATGTATGGCTGAACAAGTGTTACCAAAATATGCAGCAACTTTAAAAGTATTGTGTCAGCTGCAGCCCCCCCCCCCCCCACTTCTTTTTTGAAAGAAGATAAAGTGGTATCTATACCCATCTTTTACTAAGTGTACATTCTAAGACTGTAAGAATTGCTCTTGACACTAAAGTAAGTTTACAAAAACAATATTTGTTCATTGCAGTATGTGAAACATGTTAGATTAGAGCAACCATTAAGAAAATTATTAGGCTCCTCCCACATTACATTACAAGTCATAGGTAGGATTCTCTCTGCTGTTGCAGTCTATTGAGTGGCAACTACTGTATTACAATGGGGAGAGTTTAAGATTAAAATTCAGAAATACGTTTGAAATAAATACATCTTTAATTAGTTGTACTTTAGATACTGACCTGCACATTAATGATTTTATTCCTTATTAGTGACTGTAAAAATACACAAACAAGGCGGACCAGACGATTTTGCATGTAACGATCTTTAATGGTTTCACATGTTGATATGCAGTTTGAGATGTACAGATGTACGAATTCTGTTGGAAGATCAACAGTGGTTGTCAACCTATAGATACAAACCAAATAATTATACTTCACAGCAAACAATGTTAGCACGTTTTACAAAGATAATAAACAATACTATATTTCAGTTAAATGCAGATCTGCTTGTATTTTCTTATATAACTGTAAACATTATTTTGCCTTTCTTTCCTCAGGGATGATCTTTCTTGAGGAAAATGCTCTCCTTTTAAAAAAGGTCAGAGAAAAATTGCTGCTATTCCAAACAAATGTTACATAATTTGCTAGATCATTAGGAAAGACATGATAAACATATATGCAATAGGTCATAGTACAAGAGTGCACTGTTACTAGTGACAATAGGAATTATCCAAATTATTAACATCACATTCCTCCACCATCCTTGATGTCCAGTATAAACTTTTCCACTTTCCACTTAGTTCTTAATGGCACTTCTCATTCCCTTCCCATTTCTCTTCCTTTTAATCTATCTTTACCTCTCACTTGGTCTGGACTTCATCTGGCACAGCACTTACCACTTTATCACCTTTGACCTCCTGTTCTATCTAAAACCTTCCTCTTCATGTTTGTCTTTCCTCGTTCTCTGGCCCTAGAGTTTAGGTGACCAGCCTTTCCTTCCAGAATTTCCAAAACCTATTTCTCTTTCCTCCCTGAGGAAGGAACTAGTAGTTCCTAAATCTACGCATAGCTTTTTAATTTGTGTATCAGCAATACTGGAATTTCACCTTTGGAATTTAAATACAGTAATAGCCACAGTGGCCACCCATTCTGCCTACTCAAAATTCTGAAATAATTTCTTCTTGTAGCCTAATCATTCAAGTACTCTTAGGACATCAGAAAGATCTTTCAGATAAATCTTTAAATATATTTTTGTTTTGTCTCTTTGTCTTGACTAATTATTATAGTGCAGATAACTAGTTTTTAAAGACATGTTTGTATCTTTATAACATTTACAACCAGTACTGCTTATCAAATCACAGTAACAATAATGTTCACTGCTTCACTAATTTTACCAAGTTAATTAGTATTTTATTCATTTCATATGCAACTGACAATGTCCTACGTGAACATGATAATATGGTTAAAAGATAAGATAATATGGTTGTCCACATTGTATGCATGCAAGTAAGAAGTAATTCCAAGTAAGAAGTAATTCAGCAGAATTCAGTGGAGAAAAAATGGCTAGTTTCTGTAAGATAATTATGTTTGAAAGAAGTGCAGATATTCATCAGCTTTCAGAAATAAATGAACATAAAAAATGACAAAGAGTGCCAATGTTGAGAGAACCAACTTTTCAGTATTTCGTATTTATTGTTTAGTCAGTCAAGTTTGGTGACGCAAACAGTCTTCTTTTTATACTCATTTATACCCTAATATTACAAGATTGGTATACTATGATCTTGTGTGGCAAGAAATCTGGGAAGTATTTATTACAGAAATAGATATAGTTTTACCTTGAGTTGTTCTAAACAGAACACAGGAGGCCATTAACTTGTTATCACATTTACATTGAAGTTTTAGAACAGTCTTACAATATTATGAAAAAGTGGACTTCTATTATTTCTAATGGTGACAAAACAAACTTTTAATTTTTCATTGAAAGATTACATGGCTACACTGAAAAGAGTTTCATGTAAGTAAAAATTCACCCCTAAGAGACAAAAGCTGAACACATAGTAAGTGTAATGTCAACACACAATGAAATAGAGTTGATTTATGATAAATACATCTATAGTCAAGATGACTGTGGAAAAACAAATGAAAGTTTGTATCATTCAGGGTACATTCGGGGTTTATCATATTGTATATTATACTAGCTTTTTATTTGGAGCTTCACCCACGTACATGTATTCCACATATATTACAAACATATGCATCAGAGTCTCTGCTGTTTTGCACCATACAAATCCAGAGAGGATACTAATTTTATTGTGATATTCAGACATATGGCATGATCATCGATCCCAAAACAAGTTGACAAATTTACTGGCTTACTGCAGCACTCATTCTCGTGACTGGGTTGACATACTGAACAACACAAATAAGAGACAAATTGCACTTTTCACCCTCACACTAAGGGGAGCTAATGAGTTCTCTTACTGTCACAGTAACTTTTTTAACAGGTTGCATGTGAAATGTGTGCCCAGTTTGGTTGAAATTGCTTCAGGCATACAGAAATGAGCTGATATTTCACTGCACTGTTACTGCGCCCCCACCCCCTTCCTCTCCACATACACACTTCTCAATCCTACCCCTAGGAGTGGCAGTTAGGGGTATATTAGCCACAAAGTATTTTCATACAATTAATGATAACGTACATACAAAACATTTTTGAAATTGCTCCAGACATTCCTGAGTTATGCTTCTATGTCATCCTGTTTTCACACCCATACCCACTCCTATGAAAGGTAGATAGTTCTTACACAGTGCTTCTTTCCAGATAGTAAATGATCTGTTTACCGACTCTGGCTGGAGATTATGGAATGTACATGCATATATTTTTATAATACACAAACTGTTTACCCGTGGCTTCACTCACATATGCATATGTCTCATTACATTGCGGTACACAGACGTCACATTACATAGCAGTAGACACATGTTACATTACACTGGACACATACACCAGTATGTCTAAGTCTCTGCTGTTTTACATCACACAACTTGAGAGAGGATATTAAATATATCTATGGTATCCAGTTGTGTCGCATGATCTCTGGACCCAAAACATATTGATAAAAATAATGACTCGCTCTGGTGCTTGTTCTTGCAATCTGGTTGACATATTGAATAGCATAGATAAGAGGCAATTGCACTTCATACTTTTAATGTATATCAAGTCAATTAATCCTTGATGTAAATGGATGCTACAATTTAATCAAAATAATCCACAACAATTTAAATATCTTCCCTGAGCCACCTTCCCACTTCTATCTCTCTCTCTCCCTTCTTCCACTTGCTTCATCATGCCCCATACCTCTTCCATCTGTCTCCTCACAACCTGTCCCTTTTCTACCTGCCTCCTCATAACCCCTCCCTCTTCCACCTGCATCCTCACAACAAATCCCTCTTCCATCTGCCCCCTAACCTACACCTATTCCGCCGGCCACCTCACACCCTCTCCATTTTCGACCTGCCCTCTTATCTTCAGTCTGCCTTCTACACTTCCCTGTACTCCCTTATCACTCTGTCTATTCTCCCCCCCCCCCCTCCCCCTCTCTCTGTCCAACTCGTAACTCACCTCATTTTTATATACCCATCTACCCGAATGAGAGGTATGTAGTTCTTACCCCCAGGGTGCTTCTTTCCACACAATATATGACATGTGTACCAAGTTTGGTTGCAATCAATCCAGTGCTTTAGGAAGAGATGTGGAGCATATGTATATACATCCATTTTTATATCACACAAGCCAAACTGACAATGCTATGCAATTATGGGAACTGGATATATGTCCTGATATGTAGTATCCTTGGGAACTGTGCCAGGGCACAAATTTTGCTGCTCATTGCCACTTCGCCAACTTCGAAGGTATATAATTTGATATTACAATAAAGCATATAGAATATGAACGAGAAAGATGATGAAAAGTTTATGATCCAATTTACCTCAACTTTTTGCAAGGTACTCTAAAAACATTCAGACAGACATCGGCTACACTCTTTTAAACAGTGCTATACAGGTTTTCTGTTGAAACTGACTGCGAGAAAAAAATGCTGTGCTGTGAAAATGTGCAGTTTTGTTTTCATTCTTGCAGCCAGTTTTAACTACAACAGTAGGACTTTTAGACCATTAGACAAATTGTTTTTTCCAAATATACTGTTTCTCTGTACATATAATTTTAAACAAAAATTGTGTACACAACAATGTGCTGTTTTGTTTTCATCTTCACAGTCTGTTTTAACAGAAAACCTGTATATTAGGAAATTTGTGTTCACAGCTCACTGGTTTATGCTTAGAATATTACTACACAATCTGAACCATCCAGAACTTTATGATGTACCCATTTGAATATTATGTGAAATAATGTCACTGAAGCTACTATCCTCACAGATCCAGCAGCTGGAGACGCCCCTCTCATACCCCATACACCAATTATGCCTATCAATTTAACCCTTTGGTTTAAGCTTTCGTAGTTAACACAGACTGCAAGAAAGAAAACAAAACCACATATTTTCTTTCTCACTGTCAGTTTTAGAGAAATACCTATACAGCGTTGCTTAAAAAAAATAAAGTGCCTATGTCCATCCACATGTTTATTAGATATATCTACAAAAATAAACAATTTTTGAAAATATAATCCAATTGGATAGATAAAAAAATCTACTCACCAAGTGGTGGCAAGAGAATGTACATTTAAGAGGTATAATGTATGCATACTTTTGGCTCCTTCTTGTGGCAGAAGGGTTGAAGGGGAAAGAAGTAAAGTGAAGGAAAAACACTGGTGAGGTTTAGAAAAAGGAGTAGTGTTTGAAAAAGTCATCCAGAATCCCAGGTCGAGGGAGGCTCAGCGAACGGGATGAAAAGGAAAGACAGATTGTTGAGGACTGCACTGGGTGAGAGCTGAAAATCTGAGAGCTTAAAGGTGGAAGATAGGGTTACATGAAAGACAGAGGTTACAGCTAAGACATCCTGCATGATGTGACACAAGATAGGAGGGGGATGGTGAAAAACTGACACGTCAGCAAATGAAAGATGTAGATAAATAAAACAGAGTGAAGAAAGGAATAATTACTGTGAAGAAACTGCAGAGTTCTGAGAAACTGAAGCTGGTGCCTGTGGAAAGAATCCAGGTGAAAACAGCCACTGAGATCATGACTGTCATGTTGTAATGCAAGTTCTGCAACAGGATATTGTGTAAATCTTCAAACTTTCCTGGCGATATGTTGACATGTTCAAAATTGGGTATCTGTCAGTTGTTTGAGTCGTTCTGTCACAATATTTCGATAGTGTACCTCACTATCTTCATCAGGTGCTAGCTGAGACTGATCTAACCGAGGATCTAGTGCAGTATTTATGTCCGTCTGGTGTAGGCCACTCCCTCTGCGGTCCACACCCGCCGGGCTCCTTCCTGGGCGGTACGCGCCCGCCAGGTCGCTCCCTCGTCGGTCCGTGCCCATTAGGCCGCTCCTGCTGCGGTCCGCACCCACTAGACTGCTCCCTGTGCCGTCCGCACCCACCCGGCCGCTCCCTCGCTAGTCCGCGCCCGCCCGGCCGCTCCTTCACTGGTCCGCGCCCGCCTGGCCACTCCCTCGCTCGTCCGCGTCCGCCTGGTCGCTCCCTCGCTGGTCCGCGCCCACTAGGCCGCTACCGCTGCATTGCGAGCCCGCTGGACTGCTTCCTGGGCAGTACCCGCTCGCCAGGCCGCTCCCTCGGCGGTCAGCGCCGGTCAAGCCGCTCCTTCTGTGGCCTGCTCCTATTTTGATCATCTCCCACCATCGTGACATCTCCCTGGTTCTCTGTTCCAATTCCGTGTTGCTCTGGACTATGTTCTGGAATCTTATCTGGTGGAATGTCGTCTCCAGTCTGTTGCGCTCGCAGCTCCATCTGGGACCCATCTGCTTGTACCTCAGCTACAATGGGAGAGGTCTGGTGTTGTCTCTGTTGCACTTTCAGAAGATCCAGTGCTGGATTCCAGGCAGAGCTGAGTTGATAACCAGTGTCCCGGTTGATGAGATTTTCAGTGACTTTGATCTCCATCGATTCTTTTATGATGCTGTCGCAAAATTTTTGGGTCTGCACCAAAATCTTGGTTTTGTTGTAGTCCATCACATGATCAAGTTCCAGACAGTGTTCTGCTATAGCAGATTTGGTGACCTGTCTGAGACTAGTATGCCGAGGGAGCGGCCTGGCGAGCGGGTACTGCCCAGGGAGCAGTCCAGCGAGCTCGCAATGCAGCGGGAGTGGCCTAGCGGGTGCGGACCAGCGAGGGAGTGGCCGGGCGGACGCGGACGAGCGAGGGAGCAGCCGTGCGGGTGTGGGCAGCGAGGGAGCGGCCGGGCGGGCGCGGACCAGCGAAGGAGCGGCCGGGCGGGCGTGGACCAGCAAGGGAGCGGCCGGGCGGGCGCGGACGGCACAGGGAGCAGTCTAGTGGGTGCGGACCGCAGCAGGAGCGGCCTAACGGGCGCGGACCGACGAGGGAGCGACCTGGTGGGCCCGGACCGCCCAGGGAGGAGTCCATCAGGCGCGGACCGCAGAGGGAGTGGCCTACACTGGACAGACATAAATACTGCACCAGATCCTCGGTTAGATTAGTCTCAGGTAGCACCTGATGAAGATAGTGAGGTACACTATCGAAATATTGTGACAGAACAACGCAAACAACTGGCAGATACCCGATTTTGAACATGTCAGGATATTGTGTGTTGCCAGTATACCCCCTGGTCTATGCACATTCATTCTAACTGACAACTTGGTGGTAATTATTATGTTGTAAAAGGCTGAACAGTGTTTACATAACAGCTGGTATATGACATGTTTCATTTCACATGTGGTTCTCCCTTTTATAATATATGTTTCGCCAGGTACAGGTCTGGTATAGGTGGGTAGGCGAGAGCAAAGGGCAAGTCTTGTAGTGAAGACAGTCACAGGGGTAGGAGCCATAGAGTACAGAGATGAGTGCAGAAGGAGCACAGGGTCTGACAAGGATATCGCAGAGATTGAGAGTCAATGAAAAACTGTTCTAGGTGTGGTGGGCAAAATTTCGGACAGAATTAACCTTATTTTGGGGCATGATTTTAAGAAGTCATGGCCTCATCGAAGTAGCTAATTGATACATTCAAGACCAGAATAATACTGAAAGACAAGTGGTGTTCTCCTGAGTGTTTTTTGGTGAGATCAACAGTACCAGGATTGCATGCGATGGCCTGATGGCCTGAGAAATCTGCTTTTGAACTAGGGTGATGGAACAATTATGTCAAGTGAAGGCTGAGGTGAGAAAGTTGGTGTATTGCTATAGAGTGTCTGCATCTAAACAAATAAGTTTGCCTCATATGTCAAGGCTGTATGGGAGGGAACATTTGAAAAGGAAAGGATGGCAACTGTCTAAATGTAAGTACTGTTGTTTGTTAGTAGGTTTAATGTGAACACCAGTGTGCTGCCAGTGTTGTGAGGATGAGATCAACATATAAAAGTTGCATGTGATTTGGAATAGAATCATGTAAAATTTAATTGGGATAATGTCTTTAGAGATTTCAGAAATTGTAACTGCTCAGCCTCAACCTGAGTCCATATGGCAAAGATGTCACCAATACATCAAAACCAACCCAGAGGCTTAAGGCTTATGGATCCCAGGAAAGCCCCCTCCAAGCGACCTACGAGAAGGTTGGCATAGGAAGGAGCCACCCTGATTCCCATGACTTCTTATCTGTTTGCATGTCTGCCCCTCAAAGGTGAAGTAGTTGTTGGTAGGCATAAAGTTGATTAAGGTAGGCAGGAAGGAAGTCATAGGTTTGAAATCAGGTTGGCGCTGATTGGGGAAATATTCCACAGCAGACAGACCATGTAACTCAGCGAGTTCGGTATAGAGGGAGGTGGCACCACTGGTGACAAGCAAGGTATGTGGTGGGAATTGGAGGAGGACAGATTTCAGACATCTAGGAAATGGTTGGTGTCTTTAACATAGGAGGGAAGTCTTTGTACAGTGGGTTGTAGGTGTTGATCAACTAAAGTAGATATATGTTCAGTGGGGGCTTTGAAGCCAGCAACTATGGGATGGCTAGGATGATTAGGTTTGTGGATCTTAGAAAGACAGTAAAAAGTGGAGATTCATGGTCTGGATGGGGTAAGAAGTACTATGGATTGAGTTGCTAGTCCTTGTGAGGGGCCTGAGGTTGTAAGGAGGGACTGCAGGTGAATTTGAATCACAGGAATAGGTTCTTGATGGTAGATGCTTTACGTAGAGGTGTCCGACAGCTGGCACAGACCTTCCCTAACATACTCCTGGCAGTCAAGTATCACAGTAGTAGCTCCATTGTCTGCTGGGAGGATAATGATGGGGTTATCAGCTTTTAGGAAATGAAGAGTCTCAAGTTCCGCAGAGGACACATCAGCATCACTTTGAGGGGACCTGAGGAAGAGTTGCGAAGCAATGATGGATATGAGGAATTCTTGGAAGGTTTATAAGGGTTGATTTTGAGGTAGTGGAGGTGGATCAAGTTGGAATCTCCAAATACATTCTCCCAATTAAATTTCACATGGTCCTATTCCAAATTCCGTGCTTCTTTCCTTGATGCCGATAGCATCCTCACCACACTGCTGTTCACACTAAACCTACTAACAAACAACAGTACTTACATTTTAACAGTTGCCATTCTTTCCATGTCAAATGCTCCTTCCCAAGCAGTTTTGGCATTTGAAGCAAACATAGTTCTTCAGATGCAGACTCTTTACACCAATACTCCACCATTCTCACTTCAGCCTTCATTGGACATAATTACCTCACCAGCCTAGTTCAGAAGCAGATTTAATGGGCTATCACACCCAATTCTGTTACTGTTGATCCCTCCAAAAAACAACTCAGGAGTACACTGCTTGTCTTTCAGTATTATTCTTGTCTTGAATGTATTGATCACGTACTCCGATAAGGCCATGACTTCCTAAAATTGTGCTCTGAAATGAGGTTCATTCTGCCTGAGATTTTGCCCACCACAACTAGAATAGCTTTTTATCCCCCTCCCAATCTTTGCAACATCATTGTCAAAGCTCTATGCTCCTTCTGCACCCATCTCCCTACCCTATGGTTCCTACCCCTGCTGTTGTCCCCACTGCAAAACTTGCCCTATGCACCCTCCTACTCACCTATACCAGCCCTGCACCTGGCAAAACATATACTATTAAAGGGAGAGCCTCATGTAAAACAACAAGCCATACACCATCTGTTACGTAAGCACTGTTTTGCCTTTTATATCGGCATGACCAAGCTGTCAGTTAGGATGAATGGCACAGACACAGGGTGTATACTAGCAAGACACAATATCATGTTGGAGAGTAAGCGCTACATCACAGTCATAACCTCAGTGCCTGTTTTCACCACATTTGCCATCCAAATTCTTCCCCTAGACACCAGTTTCAGTTTCTCAGAACTCGGAAGGTGGTAACTGGTGCTGCAACATGTCTTTGGTTCTTGCCACACACCTGGCCTGAATTTATATTAATTTCATCACTCCAAGCATTTCTTCACGGAAACTATTCTTTTCTTCACTCCATTTCAGTTTTCTACATCTGTCATTTTCTGGTAGCCTGTTTTTCACTGTACACGTCCTCCCACTTCTGTCACATACAATTCACTTAGATCTTCACTCTTATTAACTCATGCGTGATGTGATAGCACTGATCTCGGTCTTGCATATTAACCTATCTTCCACCTTTAAGCTCTCAGATTTTCAAATCTCATCCGGCGCAGTCCCCAACAATCAGCCTTTCCTTCTCATCCTGTCCAGTAAGTCTCCCCTGGCCTGGGGCTCTGGGTGACTTTTCCGAACACTACCCCTTTTCCTAAACCTCACCAGTCCTTTTCCTTCACCCCTCTTCCTTCCCTTTCAACATTTCTGTCAGAAGAAGGAGCCACTGGCTCCAAAAGCTTGCATACATTATACCTTTTATATGTCTGTCAAATGTTAATTACAGTATTATGGAGGAATCCGAAGTAAATCTGTCAATAACTTTTCAAGATTTTTGGAAACAATGTTTCCCTTTTATATTAGTATAGATACAGATATACTGCGCTATGTATGTAGCATTATACCATTACTGACCACACACAAACTAAGCAATACAGGCTTTGTGAAACTACTGTGGGAGAGCATGCAGCTAGTGCCCCCAACTAATACTTTTGAGAAAGTACAGGAAAAAAGAACAGACATCCACTACAGTGATAAAAAATTCTTAGATTGCGTACAAAAAGACAAGTGAGCAGAAACGTCACTTATCATGAAATTAAAATTATTCTATGCTACACATAGAACAGGGAAAATATCTTATTCTAACTAAAAGGCAGACACAAGAATAATTTCATCACACTCTACATCAATATACAATACCTGTAATGGCATGTTTTTTGTGTCTTAATCCATCGCTTGCAATGCAGAACAAATGTTATTAAAAGGAAACTTCACTCACAGGAGACGGAATTGCTGGCCTGTATTACCTTCAGAAGGTGAAACTGCAGTACTGTCGATAGACACACATCAACATACATGCACTATCCTAACTTTTGAAATGAACAGATCCTTGTTTGGTCAAGTCCCTCCCATCCTAGGTTCTGAATGCCCTGCCCTTCTTTTTTGAGCTCCTGCAAACTATTGCTCTCTGCTTCCTGAGGGAAGGAACCATTAGTTCTGAAAGCATGGAGAATATATGTACTTTCAAATGTTCCCTTTGCCAGTATTGCAATTATGCCTCCTAGAGGCAAATATTGACCAGCAATTCTTTTTCATAGTTCCATAACAAATCTTATAAGTCTACTACCACTAAGGGAGCAGCAGGAACATGCAACAACCTTTATCTACTACAACGTCTACAAAGAGCAATACAAAAAAATTATATTAATACATACAACACGACCTTTATACATGTATTCATATACCACCATAAAAACTTGAACACAGTATCCTGACTTTGGTATTTAACATACATTTAATGTGTGTGATTTTGAGCTTTCCCTGTATCATGGAAAAATAACCGTTAGAAAAAAGAAGTTGTGTATGACACTTTAATTCTGAATTCCCTAAGGTGAATGAAAAAAAATTAAGTACCACAAAATATCAAGCACTGACTACGGAAAAGGCCACCTCCATAGCTGAGACGTCAACATGTCTACCTGGGATGTGGAGCACCCAGGTTTGATTACCGGTACTGCCAGGCATTTATCTTTTGTGAAAGGACTGAAATGGGCTGTATTCAGCCTTGTAAGACCAACTGTTTGTATGGGGCAGTGCATCTGATGAAAACCACCTTTGTCGAATGGTGCGCTAAGTATTAGGATGGCCGCAGTGCGAAACACGATGCTGGTCGATCTGGGACGCCAACCCAGAAGTTATGCCAACTTCAGTGGGAGATACTCGAACATATGTCCTATGCGATTAGGACACCTTTGGTCCCTTAAAAAAGGCCTTGAAGAGTTGACATTTCCTGTTAGATGATGATGTGCACAGGAAATTATGGACTTCTTCACACAGCAAGACACAGTGATTTACGAAAAAGGTGTCATCACAACCTGGTGCATCAGTGGGATGATTGCCTCAATGCTCATGGAGATTTTGCCTGACTGGCGTACAGATTTTGGACTACACAGCCACTGAACTGAAACTTTTTGATCGCCCCCTATATCTTTCTGGCAGCCTTCTCCTTCAATAGAATATGTAAACTATAGCTCCATGTACTGGCCCTAACGGACCATTCAGTAGCTTCTGGCCACCATATCATCTGCCAACGGTGTCATTCAGATGCAGTTGGTGAATGAGTTCAGCACACTGGTCTCATGGCCAGTTAGCTCTCAGAACTTGGAGCTCCTACTTCTCACTCAAGTAGCTCCTCAATTGGCATCAAGAAACTGAGCACACCCTATCCAATCCTCCCACCTAGAAAAGTCTCTGGCAATATTGTGAACTGAATCTGGGTCCTCTACATAGCAGTCAGACATGACGATTACTCAGCTACAGAGGAAGACATAGTATGTAAAGCATATACCAAACTTAGATGTTGTGCTCTAGACATGGGGAATACACAGAAAATTTCTCGACAAGTTCTTTCTGCCGTGGTTCATGGTGTGGGTTCCTGTAGTCATGTCCTAGTTCATGAACCACGGGCAACGTATGAGTGGCCAAGTAAGTGGTCCCGACAGTCAGGATACCAGTTACTTTGGAATAAGGCTGGGCACCTCGGACATATTCTGAGTCGTGGTCACCTTTGTGCTCATACGGCAAAGATCTACCAAATCCACCGGTTAGTCCCTCAACTGTTAGGGGTAAAACTCAATGGGACTCAGGGCAAGTAAAGCTAGCAACCTGATTCCCTGGTACTTTAAATATGATGCTAGCAACAATCAGAGCAAAATGCCTCAGACCTTTGGAGGTGATGGAGTCCCACCTCTAACTGACAAACCAGGGGCTCCTAAGATACAACTTGGCAAACAAATGGTAATGAGATGGGGAGCTATTAATATCAATGGGGACTACTCTGGGAAGAAGGTAGAGCTGGCAGAGGCTGCAAGTAAGATGGGGCTGGACATTTTAGCTGTTAGTGACATTCGGGTAAGGGGTGAGAAAGAAGAGTAAGTGGGAGAATACAAGGTCTACCTGTCAGGAGTCAAAGCAGGAACAGCACAATGGGGTGTAGGGCTTTACATCAGGAAAGAAATGGAACCCAGCGTAATTGCAATAAGGTATGTAAACGAACAACTGATGTGGATAGGTTTGAGAGTGTCTAGCAAGAAAATTAGGATTGTGTCAGTATATTCGCACTGTGAAGGGACAGATCAAGATAAGATGGAGTTTTTATGAGGCACTCAGTGATGTAGTTGTTAGAGTAAAGGACAAGGACCGTGTTCTGCTCATGGGTGATTTTAATGCCAGGATTGGAAATCGAACAGAAGGGTATGAAAAGGTTATGGGTAAATTTGGAGAGGATATGGAGGCCAACAGGAACAGGAAACAACTCTTGGATTTCTGTGCCAGTATGGGCTTAGTAATCACAAACACCTTTTTTCAACATAAGAACATTCACCGGTATACTTGGGAAGGCAGGGGAACCAGATCTGTCATTGACTATATAATAACAGATCAGGAACTCAGGATGGCTGTGAGGGACACACGTGTATTCAGGGGATTCTTTGATGACACTGCTCATTATTTAATCTGCAGTGAAATTGGGATTGTGAGGCCGAAAGTGCAGGAGGTCAGGTCCATATGTAGGAGGATAAGAGTGGAGAAACTTCAGGATAAGGAAATCAGGCACAAGTACATAACAGCGATATCAGAAAGGTACCACTTAGTTGAATGTAGTCAATTACAGTCATTGGAAAAGGAATGGACAAGGTACAGGGACACAGTACTAGAAGTGACTAAAGAATGTCTTGGAACAGTAGTGTGTAAAAGTAGGATGAAGCAAACAGCTTGGTGGAATGACACAGTCAAGGCAGCCTGTAAAGAGAAAAAGAAGGCATATCAAAAATGGCTACATACTAGAACTAACTCAGGTAGACAGAGAAAGTTATGTTGAAGAAAGAAACAAAGCCAAACAGATAATTGCAGCATCCAAGAAGAAATCTTGGGAAGACTTTGGAAACAGGTTCGAGACTATGGGTCAAGCTGCTGAAAAACCATTCTGGAGTGTAATTCGCAGTCTTCGAAAGGGAGGTAAGAAGGAAATGAAAAGTATTTTGGACAGGTCAGGAAAACTGCTGGTGAATCCTGTGGATGCCTTGGGCAGATGGAGGGAATATTTTAAAAAGTTGCTCAGTGTAGGTGAAAATACGATCAGTAATGTTTCAGATTTCGAGGTAGAATGGGATAGGAATGATGATGGAAATAGGATCACATTTGAGGAAGTGGAGAAAATGGTCAATAGATTGCAGTGCAATAAAGCAGCTGGGGTGAATGAAATTAAGTCGGAACTCATCAAATACAGTGGAATGTCAGGTCTTAAATGGCTACACAGGATAATTGAAATGGCCTGGGAGTTGGGACAGGTTCCATCAGACTGGACAAAAGCAGTAGTCACACTAATCTTTAAACATGGAAACAGAAAAGATTGTAACAACTACAGAGGTATCTCTGTAATCAGCGTTGTGGGTAAAATCTTCTCAGGTATTGTTGAAAGGAAAGTGCGAGTATTAGTTGAGGACCAATTGGATGAAAATCAGTGTGGTTTTAGGCCACTTAGAGGTTGTCATGACCAGATCTTTAGCTTGCGGCAAATAATGGAGAAGTGTTATGAGTGGAACAGGGAATTGTATCTATGCTTTATAGATCTAGAAAAGGCATATGACCGGGTTCCTAGGAGGAAGTTATTGTCTGTTCTACGAGATTATGGAATAGGAGGCAAACTTTTGCAAGCAATTAAAGGTCTTTACATGGATAGTCAGGCAGCAGTTAGAGTTGATGGTAAATTGAGTTCATGCTTCAGAGTAGTTTCAGGGGTAAGACAAGGCTGCAACCTGTCTCCACTGTTGTTCATATTATTTATGGATCATATGTTGAAAACAATAGACTAACTGGGTGAGATTAAGATATGTGAACACAAAATAAGCAGTCCTGCATATGCGGATGACTTAGTTGTGATGGCAGATTCGATTGAAAGTTTGCAAAGTAATATTTCAGAGCTAGATCAGAAATGTAAGGACTATGGTATGAAGATTAGCATCTCCAAAACAAAAGTAATGTCAAAACAAAAGTAATGTCAGTGGGAAAGTAATATAAACGGATTGAGTGCCAAATAGGAGGAACAAAGTTAGAACAGGTGGACGGTTTCAAGTACTTAGGATGCATATTCTCACAGGATGGCAACATAGTGAAAGAACTGGAAGCGAGGTGTAGCAAAGATAATGCAGTGAGCGCTCAGCTACGATCTACTCTCTTCTGCAAGAAGGAAGTCAGTACCAAGACTAAGTTATCTGTGCACCGTTCAATGTTTCGACCTACTTTGTTGTATGGGAGCGAAAGCTGGATGGATTCAGGTTACCTTATCAACAAGGTTGAGGTTACGGATATGAAAGTAGCTAGGATGATTGCAGGTACTAGTAGATGGGAACAATGGCAGGAGGGTGTCCACAATGAGGAAATCAAAGAAAAACTGGGAATGAACTCTATAGATGTAGCAGTCAGGGGGAACAGGCTTAGATGGTGGAGTCATGTTACACGCATGGGAGAAGCGAAGGTACCTGGAATTGGTTAAGAATGATTTTGAAGTAATAGGTTTAACATCAGAAGAGGCACCAATGTTAGCACTGAATAGGGGATCATGGAGGTATTTTATAAGGGGGCTATGCTCCAGACTGAATGCTGAAAGGCATAATCAGTCTTAAATGATGATGATGATTTCTTACTGCCAAACACTGAAACTAATAAAAGGATGAAAGGTGACAACTAACAATACAGTTGAAGCTTTGAGTGATCGGTAAGCATATAAACAGGACTGAGAATGTTGCTATGATTTCGGATGAATCTTTCTTCACACACACACACACACACACACACACACACACACACACACACACACACACCTATGTGGCTACATTGTCTTGACTGGCTATGTTGTATTGCAATGTAGTTTAATTGGGTAAGGTGCTGCATTGGTGAGAGTGGGCGAGGGGAGAAAGGAGTTGGGGAGCAGGAAGAGGTGTTGGAGGGAAGGCTTGCTGACAGCTGGAGGGGCGGGGAGGGGGGGGGGGCAAAAACAGCAAGCACTAATGATAGGAAGACAGTCCAGGTAAGTTGTGTGTGCTGCTCACTGGGAAGGGGATAGAAAACAGAGGAACATGGAAACTGAATAGGGGACAGAGTGAGTGTAGAAACAGTAGAGTGGATGCTGTGTGGACTAAGTTGAAGATAGCTGGGGCCAGGGGATAGTGGAGAACGAAGCTAGGGCATTGGCACATACATGGTTATTTTACAATGACGATTCCCATCTACATAGTTCACAGAAGCTGGTACTGGGAGGGAGGAGGGTTGGGCAGCGATGGATTCAGATTGAATGTGTGGTGAAGCAGCCACTGAAGTTGAAAATGTTTAACTACCAGGTGGTCAACTCTGCCACAGTTTAGTGCCATCATTCCAGTGGACAGCTAGTTGGTTGTCATGCCAATAGAAATTGCTTGCAAAAGTTACAGCAAAGCTGATTTGTAATATAACTGGTTCCAAGGTGACCTCACCTTCAAGGATAGGCTATGACTGTGACAGGACTGGAAAAGGATGTGCTTGGCATGTGCATAGGACAAGTCATGCAATTGCATCTTCCACAGGTATATAATTCATGTGGTAACGTGCTGGAAGAAAATGTAGCATTAGGATGGTTCAGGACATTTTGTAGACAAGGTACGCAGTGGAGTATCACTAAAAGTTTTGGGAAGGATTGTAGGTAGTATGTTCTTCATTTATGGATAAGATGCTAAGTAGTTGATGCTCTGGTGAATGATATAGTAAAGCTGTCTCAATCTGGGGTGATACTGGATAATGTGGACACTGCTCCTTTTCAGTTGGTTCATGGGAGAGGTTGGAGGATTAAAAACACATGTGAATATGCCATGGGAAATCTGTTGGTAAAATAGTTTTTGAGAATAAGGGCTTTCTGTGAAGGCCTTAGTAAGATTTCCTGCATAATGGGCAAAGGGTTGCTCAATCACTGCTGATGTGCTATCAATGAGTGTCTTAACTGTATGGTAGTGGCTTTCTAATGTGGAACGGATGGTAGCCTTCAAAAAGGAGGAACTGTTTATAGTCAGTTAATATGGCAGTGGTTTTTATGGAGACATAGGAGATGTGGAGAATAATGTCCAGGAAGGTAGCAAGAGGTGACATAGATTGGAGACAAGGTGTAGACGAATGAGGATACTGTCTTGGCCCTGAGGTCAGTTCATGAAGATATCATCAATTAATATGAATCAGATAACGTCTTTTCTCTAGATAAGCCATAAAAGATTAGTGTAGGGTGGTGCCTTGTGAGTGCCCACGGCCATGTCATGGATTTGTTTGTGTGTCTTTCTCCCAAGGGATAAGTAATGTAGTTTATCAGTAGTTGCATGAGAAATAAGGTGGTGGGTCTGGAAGCAGTTGGACATTGAGAGAGATATCATTCATCAGCTACAGTGCCATGGGTATGGGAAATGTTGGTATACACAGGGAGGTGGCATCAACAGTGACGAAAAGAAATCCTCGTGGTAATGGAGTGGGAATTGTTGACAGACGATGAAGGAAGTGTTTTTTGTCTAAGGCATAAGAAGCTAGGATACAGGCAACAGGATGGAAGTGTTGGTCCACAAGAGGTGAGATTCTTTCCATAGTAGCATAGGGAAAAATATATGAGGTTAGTGTGTTGGGAGCAGCTGGCATGAGGAGGCAGGTGGATTTAGAGAACAGGTTCTGGATAGACCTAAGGATTTGAGTCAGGATTGGAGATTATATAGACTTCTGATATTGGAACAGCACTTGCAGGTGGAAGAATCAGACTGCCAGGGAGCCATTGTGTTTCATCATGAAAGTGGCAGGCACAGGGAGGGTGATTAGATTACGGTCTGTCTTATATTTATGAATGGCTGTTTTCTTTATCTGTCAAGAAGTCTGTGTTATTGGGAAGGCACCTAAGAAAAAGGGGCAAGGTCAAGTTGCAGGTAAGAAATTGCTGATAGCTACCAAGGGTGTGGTTCAGTGGGAGTGTTGTCCATACTTTGTTGTTGTTGCCTTGTATTCTCTCTCTCTCTCTCTCTCTCTCTCTCTCTCTCTCTCTCTCTCTCTCACACACACACACACACACACACACACACACACACCATTTGTTCGATCTTCCTCTACGTTTTCCTCTAATCTATCCACCTTCCTGCTACACACTGCTCCACTGATTATTTCACTTTATATGTGTGGAGAAACATTACCAACGAAGCAAGGTTTTTTTTCTTTACGTAATGATCACAGCATCTTGATCATGACTGAACTAGCCTGCACCCCAATGGGTAAAACAGCATCAACTCAAACCTGCCCATTCTCTTAAGATGAGTTTTCAACATCAATTCATACAAATGGACATCTGCTGCCAGTGTAATGATTGGAATTTTTTACAGGACAAGGGAATTAAGTGAAGAGCTATTATTAATATTAACTTCAGCTCTTTTTCAAATGATTCAGTTATCTATAATGAAGCACTGTCTGAAAAAAGTTGCACAAATATGATTTCAAAGTGGTTCAGAGACTGGCAACTTGTTCAGAAATGTAAAACTGTGCACTTCATGAAATACAGAAAAGTAATATCTTATGATTACAATATCAATGAGTCACAACTGGAGGCAGTCAACTTATGCAAATACCTGGGTGTAACAATTTGTGGGGATGTCAACTGGAATGACCACAAGGGGTCAATCATAGTTAAGGCAAGTATCAAACTATGATTCATTGGTAGAATACTGGGGAAACACTGCCAAGCTACAATTAACACTACACACACACAAAACATTTATGCATCCCATCTTGCTCAAGTGTGGGGGACCCATACTGAATAGGACTAAAAAGGGACAATAGCTATCCAGTGAAAGCCTAATTACAAACTTTTAAGAACCAGTATTAGTGAACAATCCAGAGGTACACTTCTGCCCCCTACGTATCACAACCAAAGCGTCCACAAAGGCAAGATTGCACTAATTCAGGTGCACACAGGGGGATTTAAGCAGTCACTTCCTGTGCTCCATATAAATCGGATATCCCTCCTAAGAATCATCAGGTGCATTTTGTGTCATGTTTCAGCAGACATTTGTAATTTCGTTTTTGCAGTGTGTAGTTGGAGTCAGCCCAAACAGATAGTGTTCATCACAATTTTCATGTGACATTCAAGCATTGTTTTTTCCCCCATTTCAAACAAAATGATTGTTAAAGTGCAGTTTTATATGCAAAGTCAATAGAGTGGCCCCAAATCAGTCTAATGTGATATTAATTTTATCAGTATACAGGGTGTGTCATGAGGTTTCCCCCGGTTTCTGGAGGGTATTCCTTATGTTATGTGGGACAAAAAATGTAAATAAAGTAATGGGATCAGATCCATAATTAAGGAGCTACAGTAATCATAAAACCCAGGAAAATGGCAGAAAAAAACTTTTACTGTAGGATTTCACTATCAAAAATGCACATAATAATTAATTTACACAATTTTGTAGCAGTCTCCTGCATTCAGAGAGGACTTAAAGCAAGTGTTCAAAATTTCCTCCCTGCATTCGACGGAAAATATTCAGACAGGAGTGAACTACATGAGTAGCATTTCATAATTTCACATGCTTGTTCCTTATTGACATTGCGACATCAAAAATGCATTGTATGAATTCTTCTCATGTTTCCACATTAACTTCATACACAATGTCTTTCATCCACCCCCAGATGCAGTAATCCAGGGGTGTTAAATCTGGGAATCTGGCAGGCCAGTTGATAGGGCCCCCACGACCTATCCACTGATGTGGGAATTGCTGATTAAGATAAGCTGTTACCACATGGTAGAAGTGTGCAGATGCCCCGTCATGTTGGACATACATGTGGTGCCTTGTTTCCAGAGGAACATCTTCAAGAAGCTGCAGTAAATCTTCCTGCAGAAAGTTACCGTACATCTGACCATTTAAATTTCCCAGGAGAATAACTGGCCCCAGAACTGGTCACACACAACATCACACCAGACACTGACACTGAATCTGAGTTGAAATTGAGATACTACTATGGTATGGGGATTTTCATCTGCCCAGCCATGCAAGTTATGCATTTTGTTGATGCCACCTCTTGTAAAGGTTGCCTCATCACTGAACATTATGAAGCAACAGAGCTGCTGATTTTCATTTAACCAGTTACAAAAGTGCAAACGGCTGGCACAATCATGTGACTCTAAATGGTGAACTTCCTGCACATGAAAAGGATACAGTCCATTCTCATAAAGAATCCTACATACCTTAGATTGTGAAACATTCAATCAGGTAGCTAGGCATCTTGTACTTGAACAAGGACTGCGCTCTACTAAATTAAGGATGCTTTCTTACTTCTTCAATGTCACAATACCTTTCGGAGTGAATACCAATAATGGGAAGAGTACCAGTTTCTAACAATGTTCGGTATGTTCCACTCAATGTTTTGGGACTTGGAATCCTATGATTAGGATACCTACAGCCATATTCGGCAACAGCAGCTTCTGCATTACCATCACAGAAGCCCAAAATGTACACCATCTCTCCATACTCCTGCGATGGAAACTTGTATGGCATTGCAAAGAATACTGTACACAGGAGACAATAACAGTAAATGGTGACTGCAGTATCAACAGCATGGTTGTTATGAAAACGTACCACTCGCTGCACTTGTCTACCTAAGACTGATCGTGTGTCCTGTGAACACAAGTGTCTCGCTCCATATACTGTGGCACATTTAGGAACTCTCTTGTAGCTCCTTAATCATGGATCTGATAACATTACTGTATTTACATTTTTTGTTCCAAATAACCTAAGGAATAACCTCCAGCAACTGGGGGAAAACCTCATGACTCACCCTATATATTAACAAGAAGAATTACCAGTACTCCTGCGGTCAAAGCACTGCCCTGGTCCAAGCTGACTGCTACCGCCATGCAGTAGTGCTGCCCAATAGTTCCTGTGCTACTGGTTATTATTTGGTTTCACAGCTCCTGTTAATACATACTGATAAAACGAATGCTGCACTAATTTGGACTGCTCTATCAGACGAGCATGTAAAATTGCACTTTAAGCACAATGTTGTTTGTAACAGAAAACAAATCAACACTTTCCATCAATACTGACTGTTGCATGAAAGATACGATAAGCAATATTTGTTTGAGCTGACTCCAGCTATACTTTGCAAAAAGGAATTACAAATATGTTCGGAAACACCAGAGTAAATGTGCCTGCTGACTCACATGAGGGGTATATATTCTTTCATCTGATGCACAAATCTTCACAGCCATTGTTTTACGAAACAAACTTCAGCTCAAAAGAGCTGCTCTCTTAGTATGAACACTTGCTAACTTCTATGGGCTACTATCCAAGAGTAGAGTTTACATGTCTCCTCTAGCAAGACCGGGTGCCGAACGCCATAACTTTGTATACAATGAGCTCTTCATCTCAGACTAGTGGTTACAGCCAACTTCCTCTATGATCTGTTGGGTATATTCCAATCTCTCTCCACCTCTACAGTCTTTACTGTCTTTAGCTCCATCTACTACCACGAAAGTTGTTCCTTATGTCTTAACACAAGTCCTACCATCTCCTCCCTTCCTGCTTCTAGTATTATCGACATATTCCTTTCTTTACTGATTCTCAAGTGAACTTTCAGATTTCTGTCTTCCGAGTGCACCTATTTGCCAACATCATTCGATAGCACCACATCTCAAATGTTTCAATTCTCTTCTTTTCTGGTTCCCCACAATCCAAGATACACTTCCCTGCAATGCTATGCTTCAAATGGACATTCTCAGAAATTTCTTCTCCCAATTTAGATCTATGTTTGATGCTAGTTGTCTTTTGGCAGGAATAACCTCTTTGCCTGTGTTAGTCTACTGTTTTGTCCTTACTGCTTTGTCTGTCGTGTGTTATTTTGCTTCTAAGGTAGCAGAATTCCACCATTTCATCTATTTCATGGTATTACTCCTCATTACATTCAACTTTCTTCAGTTTATTGGTTGGTTGGTTGGTTGATTGATTGATTTGGGGGAGGGGACCAAACAGCAAGGTCAATGATTCCTTTGGATTAGGAAGGATGGGGAAAGAAGTCAGCCATGTGGAAAACCTAAATCAGTATGGCTAGATACGGGTTTGAACTGTCGTCCTCCCAAATGCAAGTTCAGTGTGCTAACCATTGCACCACCTTGCTCAGTCTTCAGTTTATTGTAATTCTTCTGAGACTGTCAGTGTCGCCAGGAATCTTATCGATGACATTGTTTTACCTAGAATTTTAATCTCATTCCTGAACTTTCATTTTTGCACATACGCATTTCATTTTTGCCATTGCTTCTTCAGTGTGTAATTGAACAGTAGAGGTAAAAGACAACATCCCTGTTTTATAATTTTTATAATCCATGCACTTCATTCTTGGTCTTCCATTCTTTCCCCCCACTTGGTTCTTGTACATATTGTGTATTAGCCATCTTTCCCTATACCTTACATCTGTTTTCCTGAAAATTTTGAACATCTTACACCATTTTATATTGTCAAATGCTTTTTTACGTCAACAAATTTTATGAATGTGTCTTGATTTTTCTTAAGCCTTGCTTCCAATATCAAGCACAATGCCAAGACTGAGCACAATGCCAAGACTGCACCTTATGTCTTTACCTTTCCTAAGGCCAAACTGATATTCTTCTAACAGGTCCTCAATTTTCATTTCCATTTGTACTTTATTCTTGTCAGCAACTTGATGTATGAAGTATTATGCTGATTGTGCAACAATTGCACACTTATCTGCCTTTACTATTTTTGGAATTAAGTGAATCATATTTTTTCAGAAGTCTGATGTTATGTCTCTCGACTCTCAGATTCTGCAAACCAACCTGAATAGCAGTTTAGTTATCACTTTTCCCAATGATTTTGAAACTCACCTGCAAGTCTTCCAAAGCTCTGTTAAAGCCTGACTGTATCAATATATAAGCAATATCTCCCATACACTCCAATTTCTTCTTCTAGCATATTGCCAGACAGTTTATCTCCCTTGTAGAGGCCTTTAATTTACTTTTTATATCTATCCCCTCCCTCCTCTGCATTTAACAGTGGAATTCCTCTTGCACTCTTAATTTTGAAGCCTTCGCTTTTAATTTTACCACAGGCTGGTTGACTTTTCTCTATGCTTAATCAGTCCTTCTGACCACAAATTCTTTATTGATTTGTACTTACTTTTCCTGCAGTAATTCTGCCTCAGCTTCCCAGCACTTCCTTTTTATTTCATTCGTAAGTGACTTGTATTCCTGTCTCTCTTGAATAATTTTTACTTTTATTGATTGGCTGAAATTTTTTTTTTTTCAATATCCCAAGTTTCTTTGCAATTTCCTTCCTTGCACCCATAGGCCTATCAGCATGCCCAATTTCTGTGATTACTCTTTTTTGTGATGCCCATTCCTCTTCAACTGAACTGCCTGCTTTGGCATTCATTATTGCAGTATCTACAGCATTCGACAACTTCATATATATATTTTATCACACTGAAATTTTCGCTCTTCAGGCTCGAGTCTCTGTCAGCACACAGTTTTAATCTGCTGGAAAGTTTCATATTAGCACACACACTGCTGCAGAATGAAAATTTCATTCTGAAAACATCCCCCACACTGTGGCTAAGCCATGGTTCCGCAATATCCTTCTTCCAGAAGTGCTAGTCCTGTGGGTTTCACAGGAGAAGTTTGGAAGGCAAGGGATGAAATACTGGCAGAAATAAAGCTGTGAGGGTTGGTTGTGAGTCGTACTTGGGTAGCTCAGTCACTAGAGCTCTTGCCTGCAAAAGGCAAAGTTTCCCATTTTGAATCTTGGTCTGGCACACAGATTTTATCTGGCAGGAAGTTTCATCTATGATCATACCTCAGTACTTTAGTATCCCACTTCTTTCCGCTTCTTCATTGTCACTAATTTGTGACCTGCTAACTTTAGAATATAAGTCTCACCATAACCTCCCTCTTGTGATTTTTGAACAATGTATTTACAATTATTAACTAAAATTTATTCAAACTCAATAGGTTTTTCTTCTGTCTCATGCCTAGTACCACACCCTTATTCTCCCATACTTCTATCTTCTATTTCTTCCCCTAATACAGCGTTCCACTCTCCCATGCTTATTGGACCTCCATCTTCCTTTGCATACAGAATTACCTGTTCAATATTCTCACATACTTCCTCTGTATCTTCACATTCTGCTTATGGTGTCAGCATGTATATGTGAACTATTGTCATTGACATTTATTTGCAGTCAATTCTAATGAGAAGAATTCTATCATTGAATTGTTCACATCAACTCATTCTCTGCCCTACCTTCCTATTAAGAATGAATCCTACTTCCATCATACCATTTACTGACACTGTTTATATTAATATTTGTCTGACCATAAATCTTATCTTCTTTCTACTTCAGTTCACTGATCCACACTATATCTAGCTGGACTCACTGCACTTCCCTTTTCACATTTTATAGCTTCCCTAACACATTCAGACTTCTGTAATTCCATGTTCCAACTCTTAGAATGTCACCTTTCTGTTTGTTATTCAATTTTTTTCTCTTGTTTACCTCTACTTGGCAGTCCTCTCCCAGAGATCTGAATGGGGGACTAAACCAGAACCTTCTGCTGATGAAGAGACCATCATAATAGTTTTACAATTACAAGACATGTGTCCTACATATACTCATTATGCAAGTTTAATGCAGTGGTTTCTACTGACTCCTGTGCCCTCACACCAACGATCACTATTGATTCTTCTGTCTTTAGGGGCAGTTTAACAACCCGAGGGCAATGTAGTAGCCTGAATCTCTTCTCATTCCTACACAGTCTCTGACAAGACTGTATGTACAATGAGGGTTACTCCTTATACTGTAAGCCTTCAGACACCGTTGTTGGTGATCTTTTAAACAATTTAAGCAGAGGCTGAAATCAAACCGGAGACTCAGGACATTTTGATTAGCAGTCAAAGACGTTCCTCTTAGGCCATGGTGACACACATTATAATAACAGAAGGCAATATGAAAGTTAACATAACAATCTCTATTTTTTCTGTGTTGTTGGCTCATGAAGGCATTCTCCATACATAAACAGTAACAATTCCACTGACTCATTTATCATCAGAACCAGAATGTGGTTATGTTTTCCACTTCAAAAATGAAATATACCAATTTTGCAAGTACTCACCTATTCACAACCTCCATCGAATGCAATGACATTTCCATATTAACAAGGACACTGAAATATTCTGTGATTTGGCTTGACTGCATCAGCTTTAGTAGAACTTCTATAGCTATTAATGGATTACTTTCGACCAGATCTGGAAGCTATGAAAAGTCATTAGGTTTATGTTACTTGAATTATATGCAACATTAACATGCCTGTACAGACAATTATCGACTAATGTGAATATCTTTTATCAGTGTAATGTTTCCTTTGTCCATATACAAATTTCAATTAATTTTATAAATCAAGAACTTTATTTTGTTGGAAAATTAAAACAAGTGAGATTATGTTTTGGAACATGATGCAGAGATTCTTTTAATCAGATTATTACTAACTAGAGACATGATGAAATTACATAAAGTTCTAGAGTAATCAAGTTCATCATTGGTAAGATGCTAATTTTCCATTCTTTTGCAAATTGCATGAGAAAGTAAAAGCACAGTCCACATTCTCCTAAAAAATAAAAGAAAGAAATCATAACTTTTAAGTGTTCCTATATCTAGTATCATTCTGCATTCAGTAACAAAAACCACACCACCACTACCACCACCACCACCACCACCACCACCACCAACAACAACAACAACTATACCTACAATGAATGAGCCTTTACCAGCTTGTCTCACATTCAATGCAGTGTCTAAAGCCAACAATGAAAGCCTATCATGCTGATACTATCAGTACTGACTCGAATGTTAGAATGTGGTACTACTGAAGTGAAAGAAGTCTCAGCATCAGAGTGGTAAATAAATGTTTGAAATCAGTAACACAATATTTATTGATAGTTGTTCCTAACTGAACTAATAAATAAACATCTTCTCCAGCCTTTTTGTAAAACTGTTTGTATTTCCACTGAAAGTAAGTAAATGAGAATTTAGGTAACATTTCCATTACAAACAAATGGCCATGATCCTTACTAAATGACAATTACAGACTTTCATGATAATGTAGTTGAAAACAAATGGGGATAGTGGCATACAGTAACTTAGACACCTTAATGAGTTGTTAGAAGTTTTATGAGCTAACTGCTTTAATATCACACACGGATGTATGATTACCTACAGGCACATCTCTGGAAGCAGCTACAGTACCTTGTTTAACTACCAACTTCCATTTAAAATGAGTATGTCTAATGACATAGTGTTTGGTGCTAAATTGCAATATACTCTCACTGATTAAGCTCTACAACATAAAACACATAATTCTGAACATAAAACACATAATTCTGCTGTTGCTTTATATCAAAATTTGAATTCTTAGCACAGTTCCTCACTCTCACATTTGTGAATGGGAAACTTGCTTGTCCTGTACAACTTCCGATTAGAGAAAGTTTTAGAACAGTGGTAGCAATATCAGAACTGTTTTCCATCAGTAACTGTGATTGTGTAAAAGGCATGGAACACAATCAAGTGCAAGTTAAAATGAAAATTAATATATCTTAGAAAAAAATAATATTACAATATCACTGCAGCTACATTAGTACCACATCAACCAAAAATGAATCACAAATTTAAACCTGTTATTTAGGGTTCAAAACTGTTAATAAATTTTTGTTTTGTTTTACACAACAGAAACAAAAAATCACCAATTTGCAAACTAGTCTTAGTGAAAGAAAAGTGCATTTGTAATTATAAATATAACTATCTAACAAAAGTGATGGTAAAACATTATGATTACAGCACCCAGAAACTTCTTTTAGGCACCAAAATGTGACATCCATAAAATCCACTGAACAGTACTACTGGTTCATAGTGCCCAATGGGCACAATATTTTGGCGACCAGACATGTTGCCATCATTTGCAGCGCGGATGAACTGACCTCTGAGGGGTGCACGCCTGAGTTGCATCCCCTTCCCTCAAGGGGCGGTCTGTAGGCAGTCTGCACCCAAGGGTACGCATTGTTGGTTGAAGAGGCGATTGCACTGGTGTCTGTGGCTGACAACGCCTGCTGAGGCATAGATTTAGGCACTCTCTCTGCCCTGGCCGCCTGTTCACTACGTTTGTTGATTACCTACTTAATTAGACCCAGTGGTGGTTCTCGAGCATTGGGGAGGCTATAGCCACAGCCCCGGCTGATGAGATTGCTCATTCAATGGCCATCAAAATATGCACCAGGGACAAAGTCATCAACCAGGATTGTGGCTAAAGTCTGGAAAGGGAAAACATCCAATTCAACTTCGTATTTTAAGGAGAAAAAAAGCACACCTGCAAGATATCAGCCCCAGCTATAGATTCTGTGTGAAAATTTGGACCATAATTCTCACAGTATGCAGTTACAATTGTCTGAATGTACAGCTTTAAAGGAGCATGCTCACTAGGTGTTTTGTCACTCACTCTGCCACACTGAGGCCCCTTAATGACCGAGTGCAAAGTACTGCACAGTGGAGCAAGTGAGAGGTTTGTCTGCATGTCAGTGAACCAGGAACAATACTGAATGACGGGCAAATTGCAGCATTTAAACATTAAAGAATGGAAGCTCCTGAAAGTCATGCGACAATTCAACTAATTTTTATACAATACAAATGAAATTGTATGTGGCTTTTTTGGGCTGTTATTATACCTTTCAATCTTGATACACAGATAGACAACTTCATAAATGAAGACATGCTAGATGCAGGCCAAAAGGGTGGACTAATGTTCGATGCTTCTTAACCAGAGGACAATGATGACAATGACAGTGAGGCTGTCCTTTCATTAGTCACATCTGTCGAACAGCTTTTGTATAATGGGGCAGGGTGTCAAAATGAGGAAATAAGTGAGGGTGAAGCCTGCTTTGGAGGTGTAATATCATCCAATACCACTGTGCCCCTGTCTGTAACAGGGGAGTATATTATTGGAAATGTGGAAATGAGGGAAATCTGCCTTTCAGGACTGTCAAGAGGAATTTTAAATTATTAAACAAAAAAAGGGACCTGGACTTTTGGAGTAAACATATTGAAAACCAGGGTACGCAACAACAGAAATTTTCAAAGGTCAACACAATCTGTCCACCTAAATTTAATATTGCACACAGGAAGAAGATGATGATCCATGAGGTTAATACACAGCAGTGAGACATTCAAGCCACAATGGAGGTGGGACTAAAAAGGGGGAGTAGAAAGGTTTAAAGCATCTGCTGTGTAGGTGAATGTTTTCAAGAAGAAACATGGCATTGTGTCACAGGAAATAACTGATCTTATTACAACTTGGTAACAAGAGAGCCATATTTACTGCATGTGAAGAGTTTATCACTGGCGACAGATCTCTAATGGAAATTGTCAGCAGGCAGAATGTGTACAATAGCAATTTAAGTGGGTTTAATTTATAAATTATATCTGGCCAAACTCTTGCCAAAAAAGGAATGAAAGATGTTGACACAGTCATGTGGTTCATCAGTAACAAGACACAAAGCTGCACCATAATGATAACAGTATATGCAGATGGACACTCGTTATCACCTCTGCTTGTGATTTTAATGCAGCCAACTGGGAAATTTGTGTAGCGAGTTAAACAAAGTTTGTTTCTTGAAGACAATATTTTAGCAGTTGCCTCATCTTCTGGAAAGTCAATGAGCAGCATTTACAGGTGTAGTGAAAGAAAGTGTATGCTAAAATCGTACAAGATGGCACCAGAACAGTTTAATCATGGACTCATTTTCCAGCTACAAAAGCTTGTAACTGGACAGAAGAAACTGCAGTTTTTGTACTGGCAATACCAAGAGGTGAAACTTGATACTGTCAGTCATTTGATGTATTTGGCTTATGCAAATTCAAGGGTCTTGCCTGCATGTTTACCAAATCGGCATGACTTCTGGCTGTCAATGCGTACTTTGGCTAATGTAATAACACCCTTCAAATGCAATTTGTTCTTTACCAGCAGGTATGTGCACTAGTGTTTCAGCTGGTCATCCAGTATGCTTGGTATTGGAAGTGGTTACACCAGTGATTGGACAGATCACGTTGATCATCCAGTGGAATATTATTTTGACATTAGTAACACTCTTCATTCATTGTGTCAAAGTGTGCTTTTCTGACCTGTAGCTTGTGATAGAGATATCTTTGCTCTGAACATTTAATATTGTGATTCACAAATGAAGGTTAAAAGAATGATATTAATGTTTCATTAAATAGTGGCATAGTGGAAATAAATTATATTCTTAGGATTGTAAAGATTACACTGTTAAAGTACACTTGCAGGAGTAATGCTATTCTTCCATGTGACTAGCAGGATTAAATTCATTAACTTCATTTCATAATAATTCAGCTGCTTATGTTTATTGAAAAATCATTAAAATAATATAGAACATATACGTGTGTGAGTTGACATACATATTATGTAACCATAGCCTTCTTAAAATATGAGGTCAAGTTAGTGATGTTCCGTTGTCAATAAGGTTTGGGAACCAGCACTAGGTCTAACTAAGATGCCGCTATGCACTAAACAAACAGAATGAGCTGACGGACACGATGGATAGATTGCCTATATCCATGTTACCACTGCTGGAATAACCGCCAGATGTTGCTGAATACGAATGCCAATGCAGTTGCCTCTTTGGCCACCAGTGTGCGCCCTCAGGTGTCAACTGTGTATGGAGACTCATGAGGAGAGGGGATATAAGTTAGCTGTGCATCCCCAGAAGGTCAGCTGATATGTCTGACTGTCAAAATATTGTGCCCGTTGGACACTATGAAACAGCAGTACAACCATTAACTGTTCCATCAGCTAATATGCCAGGAGTAATAGAAGAATTACAACCATAAAACTGTCAACATAGAAGATATTCAATGAACGCCATCACACAAAACAAATCAGAATGGATATAGACAATGAGGAAATATAGCCTTTACAGTATGAGTACCCTTCTCTTTAGCTGTTATGACAAAAGGCAGTTACACACAAAGTTTTCATAATTTACGAAATAAAAGCAACAATACAAATTAAAAACAAGGACGACTGCATGCTGTTTTCCTTTATTTTGCATCAGTACATGCACAATAAAATTTTTATTTTATATTTCATATTTTTCATGAAATTTAATATGAAGCAATTTTTTACTTTGTTTTTATATGATAGAGGACCAAAACATCAAGTTTCCTTTTGCCTTGTTACGAGTATTTTGCAGCACTGCTAACAAATATACTGAACAATTAACTTTAATTTGTATTAACACGAAACAGGCACAGCAGGTAATGGGAAATGCAAGACTAACACAGTAATTTACCAACGAATTCTATGAAATACATACGAAAAGTTCAGTACAATCGAAAGGGGATTAATGAGGGAAATTACAACACTGGTTGGACTTTAATCCATAGGAGTAAGTAGATACTCATGAACTCATGATTAAATAGAAATTCTGTTTGCAGGTATTATAAAACAGTGGTTTGACATGTAATCAAATGACACTACGAGTGCAATCACATTAACATTTAGTCTTCTATAAATGTGCCCAATAAAAACCTTTTGTATCTGTGAGTCCATGTTGTTCTTTGTATCTGTATGATAATAAAAATGGGAACTATATTATTTTATACAATGTGGTTCAGCAATATCAATTCCATTCATTCATTTTAACATCATAGATATACAAGATAATTAAAAGAGACATCTGGGCTTCAGGAATGTTTCTGGCTATATCTACATCTACAGCCATACTCTGCAAATCACTGTGAAGTGCACTGAGGGAGGAAGCTTCCAATTGTAATATGCAACAATAAAAACAAGAACTATAAGAGCTACTACAGTTGAAGGTTTTCAAATAAAAGCAGACACAACTGTGTGCTACTATTTTATTTATTTACTGTAAAAATTTATTCTAATACAGCTGTTGAATTTTTCTTTTCAACATTGATTTCTTGAACAATGATAATGTCAGATTGAAAGATCTGATCAGTTGGTACAGGAGGGTAATAGAATCAACAAGATGATACCCCAGCCACAATAATTTCTAATTATTCAAAAAGGGTCTTTTACATGAGTAGCCCAAGTATAAAGTGATACTGGAATTGAACTTCTTGCAAAAGTAATAGGTATACTTTAAAAGTGTGACTACTTTGATTCTTCAAAATAAAAAAAGGCACTGAGCAAATTTAAGCTGTAACTGTCATTTCTTCTATCCTTCATGCTTTATTTTCTAGCAACGCTGAGGCAAATCACAACTGAAGACTGAATTTAATTTGTTATACATCAAAGCAAGTCGTATTGTCATTTCTGTTTATCTGTATAAAGATTTCTGATATTTCTGTTGTGACTATATCAAACTTATAACAACTTGAGAATAACTTCCATGCTAGAAGTGGAACAAATAACTGAAATTGTTGCACATGTTTTCTAACTGATAAAGACATACTTAGAAGGGAAAAATCTCTTTTTCACAGATGTCTCAGACACATATTTTATCAAGACATTTTTCCATATTCCTTATGTGATATGGATGCATAGAAAAATTAAATGGGGACAAGCTCACCAGGTTTTGAAGTACAGGGTTATAACTAACTGTCGCTGTGAACCTTTCATAAATACATGGTGATTATTATGGAATGGACATTTGTGCAAATAAACATTTTTTTGCTTATATATAAAAAATTGTAACTAAGACAGGAAGTCCTGAAACTGCACACTTCAATTGCATATGAAATTCTATTCCACATAAAAATACATATTTTTGTAATATTTTATGTAAATAAATATTTTAAGTAATTTTCCTAAAAATAAACAATTTATCGTTTTTCTTTGTTATAATTTTTAAATTGAATAAAAATCTTATACACTATCATACTATGAGAATACAATTTCAATCAACTTCATTTGTAAGCATACTGCATATTGAGTGAGGTCTACTACACATGTTGCCTTGCTAGCTTACAGATGGTTGCAGCAATATATTATGCAAATATCTTAGAAAAATTTAAAACACTGATTGATGAACTAAATAAGGATGACGCTTCTTCAGAACTTGCTCAACGACAGTCCACTAAAAAATGAATTGCCTTATAAATCGGCAAATCTGAGTTACTTGTTTCTATCAAAAAATTAGAAGAATCAACCAGCTTGTTAACTGATACAGTTAATGAAGTGCAGTGTACTTCATACTATGTGTAAAATTGCCAGTGTTTTGGAAGGGATAGTAGACATTGGTGAAATTGTCAATGAGTGTGCCAGTGACATTCCTTCGATGAAATATGCAAGACTATCATCATGTGCTGTTAAAAGGTCGTTCTCCCAGTATAGTGCATTGTTTCAAGACAGTGACATTAGTTTGTGGTGGAGAACTTTGGGAAAGATTTTGTGGTTCACTGCAACAGTGAGTTGTTTCAATCCATCACAGCAACACTGTGATTGCTGACTCATTTTTTAACGTAAGTATTTACAGTTATGTAATACTGAAAAAATCTTTTTGCATTTTTATGCATATTTTAATTTTTCCTGCATAAATATGAAATATTTAAAATTTTTAACACTTAAAACCCATTCCCCAGTGATCATAACAGCTCTAGTTTCAAAATGCTGTAAATAAAAACCAGTGAGTGTACAGGCAACAGGACCCACAAGGACCCATCATCTTGAAAAAGTACACCCCTACAATAAACAATGCTGTCCACCCACACCACACAATTATCTTTGCACAAAGTAGCAGTACTGGATGATGTGTGAGTGGATTTTCTGTAGCCCATACCCTGCAGTTATGTGTACTGATATGTCCTTACAGATGGAAATTGGCTTTGTCTGTACACGGAATGTTCCACAGCCATTCACTGTCCAGTTCCATGTAAGCAACAAATTCTAGAACAAATGTTTGACTTAATTCTGTATGGATAGCAATGCAGGATGTTTTGTAGAATTTTAAGCACTGTGCTCCCATGCATGTCCAAAGTTCAGGCAGTTCCCATGAACTGCATGTTTGCACCTTACCGTCTGCCCCCATCATGTAGTGCTGTGGCCACATCTTTCTATCACAATGCACTTCCAAATAATCTGCCTTTTCGAATTTCATAATGGTCAAATGTTTGTTATATTTATTTTGTTTATCATAACATTCCCCCCTTCATCAATAATATTCAGTTCAAATTTGACATAAGTTTGAGCAGTTTTCTTCTTTTTTTTTTTTTTTTTAAACAGTTTTTTTGAAAGTGGAACCTAATTATAATTATCCTGTATGTACTTTGCTGCTACAATCTGGTTTGTTTTGCCACAAAATGATATTCAACATTAGAAATTTGGGTGAGGCCAGGAGGCGTGTTTGGACAGACAGCAGCTTGCAAAAAGCAGGAAATCTACACAAAGCCCTGTGCGTGAAACAAAATTTTAATTGTTACTTTTGATGTGATTCAAATATTCATTCAACTTATGGGGGACAATTTCCTGAATTTATATTATCAAACAAATGGAAAATCCAGGATGGAATGTAACAGTTTTAGAGAAGGAAAGTTGCTACTCACCATATAACAGAGATGCTGAGTCGCGATAGGCACAACAAAAAGATTCACATAATTATAACTTTCAGCCATCTATTACACACAGACTCTGCAGGTGTGTGTGTGTGTGTGTGTGTGTGTGTGTGTGTGTGTGTGTGTGTGTGTGTGTGTTGCTGACAAAGGCCTTAATGGCCGAAAGCTATAATTATGTGAATCTTTTTGTTGTGCCTATCACGATTCAGCATCTCCGCTATACGATGACTAGCAACTTTCCCTGTCAAATATTGTTGAATTTACATTATGTAACTTTTAAGTTATGCGATTTGTAAAACAGCAAGTTGCGACATATGCAGAAGGGTTAGGAGTGTATTACTTCAGAAACACAATGACAAATGTCTGCACTGTATTCCACATTAGACTAGATGCACACATGTCATAATCTGCACTATTTATTTTCTGGTACCTGTTTCCACAATGCAAATGACAATATTTCTCCTTTCATGTCTATATTTTTATTTTGGAAACAAGGAGAAGAAATGACACTGTAAATAAACTAACAAATTGTGGAAGGTTCTTTACTGGAGAAGCTCTTTCCCAATGGCAATTAACGAAAGACCAATGTCTCAGTTTTACTAAGGAAGGAGGATGATGTAGGGGAACTACATGAAGCTAAATAAGGACTGAAAGATTAGAATTTAAACTCAAGCTATCTGATCAGAAGTCTAATATCCAACACTTATTTGATCTGTTCAGCACTTAGGAAAAAAAAAGAGTCCTTTTGTCCATAAAACTAAATACTCATTTTCTACTGCTCAGCAATTTTATGGTTAAAAAAGTGTTTCTTGAATTGACATCATTACAGAATCAATGCCACTGATGTATCATGTGGACTAAACATATCATTGTAATTAAATATAAAATTCAGATCATTTTTGATTGTTAAAATAATACTTCCACTTTTTTATATATATTTTTTATTGTTTATATTTACAGTGGTGGTCTTCAGCTGTCCTCTCTTTGGTTTGGTTTAGTTTAGTTTCAGTTTTTGTATGAATCATTGGCTCATATTAATGGAAAATCGCTATGATGTATCATAAGTCTTAAAAACAAGATACATTTTCTCTGTGAAAATAAGGTGACATGCTGGGCATTTAAACAGCACTTTTCTTTAAAAAAATAATCTTAATCCACAATATATAATACAACCTAACCACATACCGACACTTTCTATTCAGAAATTCATTTACGGAGTAGGAGTCGTCAATCAGTAATGATTTACATTTATTTTTAAATCTTTCATCATCTCTGGCAGCAACTTTAATTTACTAGGTAAGTGATGAAATACTTCTATGGCTGAACACTTAGTTCCTTCCTGTAAAAGAGTAAGGTTTAATTGTCAGTGGCAGAGGTGTAACTTATTCCAAAATAAAATCTCTCTAATCATTTTGATATTCCGCATGAGAGGTTTTGTCTCTTTGGTATCTTGTTCATATACTGTACTCTCCACAGGATTTTTCTGAAAAATTAGTTTTAGGGCTTTTACTTTGACTTTTATTTAAGATTTTGCTGTTACATCAAGACCGCACATTGTATCCCTTTAGCTTACTCTTAATTTTGGGTCAGGCAGGAGAAGAGGGTAGGGGAGAGGGGGGGGGGGGGTGGAGGTGGAGGATGCAGAGGTCTATACAGAAGCATAGTGGCTGACTTGTAACAATACTAATGATGAGTCTCAGTTGCTTCATGTGTGTTCACACTTTTTAAGTTTTATATCTTTGTTTGTATTGTTTTCACTATAGCTCAGGGTGTTGTGCAGCTCCATTTCAATAGCACAATAGCATATCCTTTTACAGATTTAGCTACATGGAATCTTGTTGCTTGAAAGGGGAGGGGGGGGTGGAATAATGAAGTTTCTACCAACAAAGTCCCATTTCTCAAATAGTTGAATCTTTTTAAAAGTGACAGCAATCACTTCACCACCTTTCTGGATGTAGAAAGCATCCACTTTTTCAATGCTACCTTCTCGTCTTCTTACCTCTAAAACTATGAAAACCATACTGAAAGTTAAAACAAACCCACTGCTAAAATTCTAGGTCCAAAAAGGTACAAAACAGATTGCAGGAACATAATCTACAAAATTTACACCATACTGTCACATCATTGGCATCTATTATGCGACCACAGGCAGTACTTTCAAAATGATCAACATCAATGGCTCTAAGCACTATGAGACTTAACTTCCTCATCAGTCCTCTAGAACGTAGAACTACTTCAACCTAACTAACCTAAGGACATCACACACATCCATGGCCGAGGCAGGATTCGAACCTGTGACCGTAGCGGTTGCTCGGTTCCAGACTGTAGGGCCTAGAACCACTCGGCCACCCCAGCCGGCAATCAACATCAATGTTTCATTTCAACAGCATGATGTCATTGAATTCTTTGTTAGAGAGAGTAAATTCATCTCAGATTTCAGTGTCTATAGAGATGTCAGCATGGGTGTCAGCAGTGTTACATGATGGGTGAAATCTTTCAAAGATGGAAACACCAATCTCCAAGATGAGCCTTGTAGGTCACCCTCAAACTGCCTCCACAGAATGCAACAAGGAGAAAACTGATGAGTTCATTAGAGAAATCAGGTATGTCACAAAGAATGAAATCACTGCATAACTTGCAGCAGGACACACTGCAGTGCAAGAAAGGATTCAAAGCTTAGATTATCAAGTTTGTGACCAGTGGGTCCCACATTTATTAATCACACACCTCAGTGATGAACCATCACCCAAAACCTTCTTCAGAGATTTCAGAATAAAGGCAAATATTTTTTGGTAAGTATTGTGATGCAATGAAAGCTAGTTCCATCATTGAGCACCTGAAACTATGTGTCACAGTATGGAATTTCACCACCTGGATTCACTAGGAAGAGAGTGAATAAAATGCCATCAGCCACTTAGTCGCATTTCTGACTGATTTCCTCGGACCTGGAAAACCACAAATACTTCCTGTTACATCCAGACACTATTGAAACTCCATCGTGTACTACATGATTAACATCCTGAGCAGATAATCTCGCACAGGATAATGCATGTTCTCACACTGCTTGTTTCAATGTGGAGAAGATTAGGACATTGGGGTGGAAACTCTTCCAAATCGACCCTACAGCTACGACTTGGCACACTGACTACCATCTTTTTAGTTCTTTTCAGGAACAAATGCAACGTCAATGGTATGTGATGTTTTAGGATGTTCAACTTCTTAAGGAAGCTGGACTGGAGTTCTATTGCAATGTTATTTGCACACCAAGACAACGCACCAGAGCATTGGGCAAATGTAATGTTGCAGCTTGTTTGTGACTACAAGTATGAAGGTATCTTAGTGATTTTTGATGGTTTTCAAAGATGAAATACACTTTCTACGGTTGCACACTGACTAGTCATGATGCTATTGGATCAGTGATTTTCCGGTGGCCAAACAAGATTACCACAGAAGAATCTCCAGTGGCCATTGAATCAAGCCATTAACTTTATGAAAAATGTGTATGGCTGCAGGAAGATTATGTGAAGAAGTGACACACATTCCCCAGTTTTTGTGGGATTAGTTTGCAAGAAAAGAAATCAGAGGTATTATGTTCGAGGTGTGGCTTTTAAATAATACAATTGATGTTTTCACAGAGTAAGTATGTATGCACCACCAAGATGAGCAACTAATAGATTTCGTGAAGCATGAGGATTTCTCTGCCAAATGTGGGATTCCTGATGATTGTAGACAAATAAGTAAGGCTGTGGCCTTTGTTTTGTGGATCTGCTGTTATTTTATTTTGCTAGAAAAATGATGAGTGTAACAGAGCAATGAACTGTCATGAAGTTTCACATGAAACTTGGAAAAACTGCTGCTGAAAGCTATCTATTACTAAAAGAAGCATATGGTGAAGACCGTTAATCATATACACGAGTTTGAGTGGTCAAGTGTTTCAAAGATGGTCTTAAAAGTTGTTGAAAATTACTCACACTTGGGACGCACTTCAATACCAAAAATGGATGAAAATATCGAAAATGTAATTAATTTGATTATCAATGGCCTAATCTGATTTTCAATGGCCTTGCTGCATTGGCAACACCGGTTCCCATCAGATCACTGAAGTTAAGCACTGTCAGGTTGGTCTAGCACTTCGATGGGTGACCATCTGGTCTGCCGAGCACTGTCGGCAAGTGGGGTGCACTCAGCCCTTGTGAGGCAAACTGAGGAGCTACTTGATTGAGAATAGTGGCTCCGGTCTCGGAAATTGACATATGGCCGGGAGAGTGGTGCGCTGACCACATGCCTCTCCATATGAACATCCAGCAACGGCGGCTGGTCGGTACAGGTGGGCCTTCATGGCCTCTTCGGGATGAGTTTAGTTTAAGTAATCTGATTTGACCTGACATTGGCAATGTATTTAATTGATTGCTGAAACTGTAGGAATTGACAACGAATGTGTAAGGCAAATTTTACATAACCCATTTAACATGAGAAAATTGTGTGCGAAACTGGTGCTGAAAATTCTCATGACCGAACAAAAAACAGCTTGTGAAAACGTTTTGTACAGACACTTCCATTACCATTGAAAATGATCCTAATTTCTTGGAAAGAGTGATAACATGACCCAAATCTTGTTTTTTCACTTATGATACACAAGCTAAGTACCAACTCATGCACTCAGAGAGAGAAAAGGAGCTTGAATGACCAAATCATATTCAAAGGAATAACGGTTTCTTTTTAATACATATTCATGAAATTGTGTGTAACTTTACAACATTGAGGTTCTCACTCAGTTCCATGAGAAAATAATAAAAAAGTAGGACACCAATTGTGAACACAACATGGGTTCAGCATCAAGACAATGCACCAGCTCATACTGCATTGTCTGTTAAGAGACTTCTAGTAAAGTACAGCATCCCAGTATTGGCCCACCCACCTTATTTGCCTGAACTAGCACCATGTGCTTATCTGTTCCCAAGGTTAAACCTGCATTAAAAGGAACAAGATTCCAGTTCGTTGAAGCAGTAAAAGAAAAAGTAGACCATGTCATACAAGAGCTCACAGAGGAAGACTTCCAGCACTGTTTCCAGCAAAGAAAAATTTGCATGACGCATTGTACGAATACAAGAGGGGAGTTACTGAGGGTACAATAAATAATATGAAGGTTTTTAAAATTTAAAATGTTTTACAGCAATAGACCTGTTACTTTATAGCCACACATCATAACTTTCATGCAACTCGTATTGTTCCCTTTGGATGCTGACATCCAGCCATTCACATGTGTACTGATTTGTTATGAATTATGCCTGGAGAATCTGAAGCATCACACTTCCACAGCTGCTTCAATACCCACTCCATTTCAACTCCCCACCCCAGCCTCATCTCACCTTAACTGCAGACGTGTTACCTACTCCTGCAGCACATCTTTCCATACCATAATCATTTTGATCTAAATATCAACATGTGCTCACCTTCGTTCCAATCATCCTCATCCCCCCTCCTCACCTTACTTATTTCCACTTCTTTGCCCTCTTTTCATTCCATTGTACTCTGCTCTCACCATTTCCACTGATGACTTAGACTAACGGTGGCCATGGCCAGTTTTTCCATGGAGGTTGAGTTTTCATACCATCACAATTGGTCTCTAAGTTGCTCAGGTTAAATATGAACAGAGGGAATTTCAAACAGCTAGCCTCCATAGTCTATCAGCTAATTTTTCATCACTAAAAATCATTGTGGACTTAAAAAAATTACTAATTAATAGTGTTATGACAAATATTTTACGAGGATCACAAAGTAAATGGAACTTTGATGTATCTGATCTACCCATACTGATTCCTCTGGACTTCACTGTCCTCTCCCCCCTAATACAATTTTATCGACACAGTAATATAGTTTTGCTCATGTAAAAACTAAATCTGTAGCAGCTTGACAAGCTGCATTCAACTTCAAATGACAGAGTGAGTGGAGTGGATCCTGAAGAATAGTGGCCTCTTAGGTACAACACACTGGATGCCAATGGAATGTCATATTATAAAAGCGCACACTCCATTTTAATTATGATTGGTTCATACTAGACTGGAGGTCAACCTGCTCACACACTCCAGTACATAACGATGAAAGTGAGATTATGCAGGACCATCCATTGGACGATATTTTCAGTATTAAAGAATCAGTAGTGTTACCAGTTGCATTTATTTATAGCCAAAGAAAAATATATAAACCATCTTCTTGGCAAAGCTAATATGGTAAATACTACATACTGCAAGAAATATAAAAGTGGGAAAAGAAGTATACAAACATTGTAATATCCACATTCATTTTCCAAAGAAAAAAGTGTATATAGAAAACAGCAATATCTAGAATGCAATGCATATCACCATATTGCCTTACCTTGTGAATTATTTTTTTTTTAATTTGTTGAGATAACATTAAAAAAGTAATACATAAATAAGAAACTTAGAATAAAAAAGTAGCCAAGTGGGAGTAGTAGGTCTTGCACGCTAAGGATTCCATACAAACAATTATGTATATAGATAGTTCATCCATCCCAGCAATCAAGAATCTTAACAATTTTTGCCTGTTACCTATACCAATACCGGCAACATATCGGTCCTGAGAATTCCAAGAACATACCAAAATCTTTATAATAGTTCTTGAGACTCACTCAGACATACAAAAAGAAGCAAGCAAAGGAACTTAAGTTTATGTATGAAGAGAGACAGAAGATTTGATGGAATATTTTCATTTTCTTACTAAAACATGACTAAAACTTACATTTTATGTTTGCATGAAGTAATATTTTTCTATTACACTTGCAACCAATGATAAATACACTGTAAGTTCTAATGGCAAAAAGATATTTTTGTGACCCAATTACAATTTAACAATTTTCAGACTCTGTACTGTGAAACCTAGCTTTTTGCCACATTTCATGAGTCAGAATGTATCCTACAGGTATAGATGAGTGAGTTTGTATCAAAATGTGACTTAAATAGCCATTTTTTGATTGCATTGACTTAGAAGCTTCAATGTTTTACTCTGCCAAGGGACCATAGACTTTAGAATGTGAAAAATTTGAAGTTGATACCTACTTATTCCTGAGAATAAAGGTTCTTAATAGACGAACAAAGCGATCGTATAAGGGTTCTGTTTTTACCATGCAAGGTTTGCAATCCTAAAAACTATATTTTTCTTGCTCAAAGGAGCCCAGTGTTCCACTACCAAACTAATTGACATAAAAAGCAACTTTTAAGTATGACTATGTTCCCATTAATGCACTGACTATGCTTTTCTTACTGTCTATGTAGCATAAAATCTAAATAACATTTTGTTTCTTTTCCAGCAGAACAATCTCAGGAAAAATAATAACTCTTCACAAAGATATTTCAATGTGTCACATAAAGAGCACATGCAATAAATAATGAGCATAATCCTAAAAATAAAGAATGTTTTGACCTGATGAGTTGCACAATTCTCTGCTCACCCACACCACGTGTCACTGACTTCCCTAAATGTTGATACCGGCATGGCACTAACAGCACGCCCGAAGTATTATTTACTATTTATTTGTGAGATTTTAAAAGGTGTAACAAAAGTAACAATTCTTCCAAGTGTGAGGCTCGTACTGTAATATGGTTCCTGAATGCAAAAGAAGTTTGCTCTATCATAACTTACAGACATGACACAGAAATTTATGGAAATGAGATTAGTGAAGCTTCAGTTCCAAAATGGTGTATCACATTTAATGGTGTCCGCATTCATAGCTGAATGGTCAGCGTGACGGACTGCCATCCTAAGGGGCCCGGCTTCGATTCACGGCTGGATCGGAGATTTTCTCTGCTATGGGACTGGGTGTTGTGTTGTCTTCATCATCATTTCATCCCCATCCAGCGCACAGGTTGCCCAATGTGGCACCGAATGTAGTAATACCTGCAGCACGGCGGCTGGACCTGCCCTGTAAGGGGCCTCCCGGCCAATGACACCAAACGCTCATTTCATTTCCATGTTTAATGGAAGACAAATGAATATTCAGTTACAACTGCTCATCACTTGTACCTGACTAACTCCAACCAAGAACTGAGGAAAAAAAATTCAAAAGGATAGAAATTTCATTATTAATGGATTAGCTAGTACTTTCATGAAATTTCCTCATCAGTTCTTCACCAAATTCTTATTGGTGATCTGGACTGTAGAAGAGTTTGTGCGAGGTGGGTTCCTTGACTTTTTGACAGACGAACATACAAAACAAAAGAATGAAAGCTGCGCTGACTTTTCTCACTCAGTACAAGGAAGGAGAGCAGTTTTTAGACCATACTGTTACTGGTGACAAAATCTGGGTTTTGCATAATATAACCATATTGCCAGTCAATGGAATGTAATCATTCACAATCCTTAACAAAACAAAATGCCAACCAAACTGAAGCACCACAAAGGTTATGGCCAAAGTATTTTGAGACTGAAAGTGCTTGCTAGTCACTGACATTATGCCTAGACAAGAGAGCACAAATACAGCGGCCTAATGTCAGACCTTTTACCATATATACTGTGCCGTTCAAAACAAATGGCATGGATTGTTGTCTAATGGTGTTACACTACTTCACGGCAATGCCCATCTGCATTTTGGTACACTGATGAAAGTTTTTTTTTTAGTTTAAATGGGATGTTTTTGAACATCTGCCTTATAGCTTGGACTGTTACCATCTTTTTCCAAATTTCAAAGAATTTTTTGGTTGCAAAGCACTATGTAAATGACAATGAACTTAAAGAGAATGTTAGTGACAGGTTCGGTGACTTCATATCAACTGAGTATGTGGAAAGGATACAAAATCTGATAGCCTGCTATGACAAATGTTTAAATTTGAATGGTGATTACACAGAAAAATAACCAAGCTATCAAAATAGATTGTAATTTAAGTTTTGTTTCCTAATCTTGAATAAAAATGACTGGAGGTATGAAAGTTCTCTACTTTTAGAATGACCCTGATGATATTGTAGATAACAAAAGCACACACTCCATTATTATAATCCAAGTAAGCAGCATGAGAATACGTTACATTCAGACAATACTGCTTCATTATGTCAGATAGTCTTATGATGCTACTGTCCCATCAAAACCAGAGCATTTTTCTAGTAAATCCTTGATGTAATATGAAATTTTCTGCAGCTTTCCATTATGATGGAGTTGGTGTAAATGCTGTCATTTGAAATAGGTTATGGAATGGTTTGACACAAAATTCAATAAAATGATGAAACATCCACCATGACTCAACCTTTATTTTGCATATGTGCCCACTTATGTTTCATTTACGGGCTCATGCATATCAATCTGAAACAGAATATGACACTTTCTGCATTATAAGGGTGTTGTTGTTGTTGCTGTTGTCTTCATTCCAAAGACTGGTTTGATTCAGCTCTCCATGCTATTCTATTTCGTTCAAGCTTCTTCATCTCCAGATAACTACTTGGATAAACTAGTACAAGGGTACTGTACTACTATAATTGTAGCAAACTGAAATTTTTGCAAAGTTTTAATGTGTCAAATTGGGGAAATAAGGACCATTGTGTCTTTGATCCTCGACTGCTGACAGTTGGTTCCACTTCCCAATTTGAGTGTGATTTGTGCTGAAATGTTAAGGATTCCGACTTTCCAGAATATCTTCCCACCAGACTACATAACTCCATTCTGAATGGTAGACAAGGACAAAAAACCTATATGGAAATTACTTTGTCTTCTATTGTAATTGCATAAATCAACTGTTCAGCTGAAAATCATTTTTTTATCAGCAACAAAAACCATTATGGAGGAAATGTATTAGGGAATGCAAGCATTCCTAGATTATTAATTAGGGTTCAGCAAACTGTATGTTATCAATATTCTTACTGCTTGCTTTAGCTGGCTACTACAGAAGATAATTCCTGAAGACAACACGTATTGAAAAAATGCAAAATAAACCAACACTCTTGTCATGCAAACAACACAGCAAGAGATATTTCTAATAGTAAAATATGCTGAACTGAGCTGCTTGATAAATTTATTTATGTGTTGACTCCATTTTAACTTGTTATTTAACTGGATCCCAAGGAATTTTACACAATCTGTATCATTCTGTGTGTGACCATGAATGTCTGGTGCTAACTTGTCATTATTAATTGTTTGACATTGCATACAATCAGTTTTTGTAAGCTTAAGACTTAAACTCTGAACCACTTTTACGCTTGTTGACCTATCAGAAGTAAAATTTCTGGTGAAAATTAAAAGACTGTGGCAGAATTTACAGCCCATGGCCACCTTCATTTTGGCACAACAAATTATTTTAGGTAGAACTGCTGGCAGTAGTGGATTTCTTGAAACAGTATAATTTTCTCTATCTACTCATCTATTTCAAGGTGGAATAAGAACAGGAGCCAACAGAATTAAATAAGGAACATCACTAAACAAAATGGCGTAATAGATTAAGGAATATGAAATAAAGAGGTCAGACAGACTAAATGATGTCATCTGAATAATGGTAGCAAAATGCAAAATGGGAAAATAAACAGTGTTACTGACAAATTAATATTTATTCATTTTGGTTTATACGGACGACGATAGTTGAGATTGTGCACAATGCCTGATCCTTATAATGTATACAAGAAGAAAACCATGCAATATTAAACGCAAAATAATCTAGAGACACAGCTAATTATTATAATACACAGATCTTATCATTTTGTATATATTACACATTGAACTGTATATTACACATTGAACTGGGCAAATGCTACAAAACAACTACAAATAATGTCAAAGACAGTAATTCCCATCCTCTCTTGCTCTTACACTTTTCGCACCATTTCTGGTTCTGGCACTTTGTGGGAACTATATCAAGAGTTTATCACTACCATTCAGTCATTATCATCTATGTATGAATCACATGTAAAAAACATAATATTTCTGACTAGTCCAGTAATTCAATTGCATACAGCGCTGAACAAAAGTACACTGATGACTATATACAGTGATAGGTATAAAAGGTATTAAAAAAGAGCATAAAAGAGCAGCAATAAAATTCCCCAATTCATGGACAAATATCAAGCTATAAATAGGTGAATCCAGCCATTATTATGCTTTAAAAATAGTTTTTTTACAATAACTAAATGTTTAACAGTATAAAAGAATGTAATAATATTTGCAACTGTACATTTAAAAAGAAGGACTATGCAGATTAAAATGATGTCTGTAACACACACTAGTAAATAATTAAAAATATGGATAACAGTTCACAAAAATTTTGACGAGGAACACACTGTAGGAAGATTATAAAATTTAAAGTTTATTATTCGTGTTAAAAATGTTATGAGGTTAACACACAAGAACAACACTCTCCACTGCCCTGTTCTTCACGGAATACCAAAAATTGCAGATGCTCCAATCCCATCTTCAATTGATAAAAGGAGGTTTAAATTTGTGTTTAGTTGCCACATCAGCACTTTATACAATTTACTGAAATGAACAGACACATTCCTTCAACTTGTTGATTACACATCACGATTTTGAGAATAATATATTCAGCCAGATAACCTACAGCTAGCTGAGACCAAATTAATCTCAGGTTTCTAATAACTGTAACAACCACACAAGAGTGTGTTCATTAGGCATTACAAAAAGAATTTGGATTCAACTCCTGGCTGACCATCAATTTTAAATGTATCTCTGCTGTAGACAACACTCAGGATGAGAAAAAATTCCTGAACCTTTGTTTCAAACTACCTCTACGTTAGTTTCACTCAACAGAACATGGAATGATGGGTAAATGAGAGGGACTAAGGACTAGGCCGCAAAATGTTAAGTGCATAGTTCGCCAAATATGAGTGAAAATCTAGCACGTGGAGCTCTTTGTTGCTGTCAGCCATATCAGGGTAATGTGGTTCCAAGAACTTAAGAAATATGCACGATAAAACATTTCTATGAATCATAGAATGATAAGAAAATTTTCAGAAATATAACTTGTCCATTACATAAAATATCTCATTAATGTAGTGATGAGAGAGATTTTGGTTAAATCATAATATATGAAGTTTCATATCTCTCTCTCTCTCTCTCTCTCTCTAGCTTAAATAAAAACAAGATACAAGAGCACACAAATGACATTTCTAACCATGTGCAGTAGCATAATAAGAACTTCGTTTTATTTCTTTGCGTGGCCTTTTTACTTAGCACATAGTTGAGGTATCATGGACCAGTGTACCAAAACTGAACCTACCTTCATATTTATTAGAGACTGTAGGCTCCCCCTTATCAACACAATCCACAATTGGTTGGTTATAATTTTTTTTATTATGTTATTATATGCTCTTCAGTCTGAAGATGGATTTGATGCAGTTCCTGTGCAATTATCATCATCTCTGCATAACTTTGGCAAGCGACATTCATTTGAGCATGCCTAGTGTAGTCAAGTCTTAGTCTCCCTCTACAATGTTTAACCTTCCCCCAATCATTTCCCCACACTTCCCTCCATTACCAAATTAACTAATCCTTGATGCCCACGATGTATCCTATTAAGCTATCCCTTCCTTTAGGGAAGTTGTGTCAGCTCTTTTACCCCTATTAAATTCCACATCTCTTCATAAGTTATTTTATCCATCCATCATACCAATCTAATCTTCAACATTATCCTGTAGCATCAACTTTTAAAAGCTTCTAGTCTCCTCTTGTCTGAACTGTATATTGTCCACAATTCATGTCCATGTGAGGCTATACTCTAAACAAATATTTACATGAAAGGTTTTCTAAGAATTAAAACGTTGTTGTTGTGGTCTTCAGTCCTGAGACGAGTTTGATGCAGCTCTCCATGCTACTCTATCCTGTGCAAGCTTCTTCATCTTCCAGTACCTACTGCAACCTACATCCTTCTGAATCTGCTTGTATATTCATCTCTTGGCCTCCCACTACAATTTTTACTCTCCACACTTCCCTCCAATACTAAATTGGTAATCCCTTGATGCTTCAGAACATGTCCTACCAACTGATCCCTTCTTCTAGTCAAATTTTGCCACAAACTCCTCTTCTCCCCAATTCTATTCAATACCTTCTCATTAGTTATGTGATCTACCATCTAATCTTCAGCATTCTTCTGTAGCACCACATTTTGAAAGCTTCTATTCTCTTCTTGTACAAACTATTTATCATCCACGTTTCACTTCCATACATGGCTACACTCCATTCAAATACTTTCAGACTTCCTGACACTTAAATCTATACTCAATGTTAACAAATTTCTCTTCTTCAGAAACACTTTTCTTGCCATTGCCAGTCTACATTTTATATCCTCTCTACTTCGACCATCATCAGTTATTTTGCTCCCCAAATAGCAAAACTCCTCCTAATCTAATTCCCTCAGCATCACCCGACTTAATTCAAATACAGTCCATTATCTAAATAATTAATGGAAAATCTCATATAAAGATGTGAAACAAATACTAACAAAGAGATAGAGAGGCTGGCCAGTACTTACCTCAGCTCAGTACAGCCGATAGATCCACAAAAAACAACCGAAAATTTAAGTTCCTAACTTTAGCTTTTGGAATAAATGTTCCTTCATCAGGGAGGAGGGAGGGACAGAAAGGGAAGAAGAGAAAGTGGATTTAGTACTCACAACCCAGGTTATGAAGCAACAGGGAAAGGAAAACAGGGAGGGTAGCAAGGACGGAGGCATGGTTGTCAGATGCATGGTTTCAGTAGTTGCCCCTGCAACTACTGAAAAGGTTGCTGCTCCTCTTCAGGAAACACATTTGTCTGACCTCTCAACAGATACCCCTCCATTGTGGTTGCACCTACGGTACAGCTATCTGTATCACTGGGGCACACAAGCCTCCCCACCAAAGCATGGTTCATGGGCGGAATTAAAACATATTAAATGTTAAATTTCTTTTTTCCAAAAACACTTATTGTCACTTTGCATTTTATGTTCCCTCTACTTCCATCTCCCCCCATGAACCATGGACTTTGCCGTTGGTGGAGAGGCTTGCGTGCCCCAGCAATACAGATGGCCGTACCGTAGGTGCAACCACAACGGAGGGGTATCTGTTGAGAGTCCAGACAAACGTGTGGTTCCTGAAGAGGGGCAGCAGCCTTTTCAGTAGTTTCAGGGGCAACAGTCTGAATGATTGACTGATCTGGCCTTGTAACATTAGCCAAAACGTCCTTGCTGTGCTGGTACTGCGAACGGCTGAAAGCAAGGGGAAACTACAGCCGTAATTTTTACTGTATGGTTAAATGATTATGGCGTCCTCTTGGGTAAAATAGTCCCCCATACGGATCTCCGGGCGGGGACTACTCAAGAGAACATTGTTATCAGGAGAAATAAAACTAGCGTTCTGCGGATCGGAGCGTGGAATGTCAGATCCCTTAATCGGGCAGGTAGGTCAGAAAATTTTAAAATGGAAATGGATAGGTTGAAGTTAGATATAGTGGGGATTAGTGAAGTTCGGTGGCAGGAGGAACAAGACTTTTGGTCAGGTGAATACAGGGTTATAAAAACAAAATCAAATAGGGGGTAACGCAGGAGTAGCTTTAATAATGAATAGGAAAATAGGAGTGCGGGTAAGCTACTACAAACAGCATAGTGAACGCATTATTGTGGCCAAGATAGACACGAAGCCCACACCTACTGCAATAGTACAAGTTTATATGCCAACTAGCTCTGCAGATGATGATGAAATTGATTAAATGTATGATGAGATAAAAGAAATTATTCAGGTAGTGAAGGGAGACGAAAATTTAATAGTCATGGGTGACTGAAATTTGAGAGTAGGAAAAGGGAGAGAAGGAAACATAGTAGGTGAATATGGATTGGGGGAAAGGAATGAAAGAGGAATCTGTCTGGTAGAATTTTGCACAGAGCATAACTTAATCATAGCTAACACTTGCTTCAAGAATCATAAAAGAAGGTTGTACACATGGAAGAATCCTGGAAATACTAGAAGGTATCAGATAGATCATATAATGGTATGACAGAGATTTAGGAACCAGGTTTTAAATTGTAAGACATTTCCAGGGGCAGATGTGGACTCTGGCCACAATCTATTGGTTACGAGCTGTAGATTAAAACTGAAGAAACTGCAAAAAGGTGGGAATTTAAGGAGATGGGATCTGGACAAACTGATTAAACCAGAGGTTGTAAAGAGTTTCAGGGAGAGCATAAGGGAACAATTGTCACAAATGGGGGAAAGAAATACAGTAGAAGAAGAATGGGTAGCTCTCAGGGATGAAGTAGTGAAGGCAGCAGAGGATCAAATAGGTAAAAAGATGAGGGCTAGTAGAAATCCTTGGGTAACAGAAGAAATATTGAATTTAAGGAGGAAATATAAAATGCAGTAAATGAAGCAGGCAATAAGGAATACAAACGTACCAAAAATGAGATCAACAGGAAGTGGAAAATGGCTAAGTAGGGATGGCTAGAGGACAAATGTAAGGATGTAGAGCAGGCTGTTCCAACTGAGCTCCAGGGAGCCGGAGCGCTCACTGCGGCAGCTCAGAGCCCTCGTGGAGGGGGAAACCGAACTCGCTGGCCCCTGGCCGCATGCAGCCGCAACTGACGCAATAATCGGTGTTCAATGACAGCTATGACTAGCCGCGGGAGTCCTGTACCTCCATTGGAGGATACCTCTCTATTCATTGAAAGGGATTGTCGTCCGCAGTGTCTTCTATGTCATAAAGTATTTAATTCTGCGAAAAGGTTCAATATACAACATTATAAATGTCTTCATGCAGCGCACTACAATCAGGTAGAAGTCGTTGCACGCAGAGAACTGGTAGCCAGGCTTAAGTACGATATACCAGGAGACGTAAGTTTAAGAACGGTTTTGTAATACAGAGGGTATCAGAACATGCAACATAGTTTGTGTTCTGTAATGCGTTTATAATTTTCAGGTGAATGAGAGCGGAGGAAACACTACTGAATCTACAATTCGAGCAAGCTACAGGGTCTCTCACATCACTGCGACGAGTGGCAAGCCGTTTTCGTTGGGACCACTAGTAAAATCGTGCATGGTAGCAGATGCAGAATGTTTGTTTCCAAGGGAGGTGCAGGCAATTGAAGGGGTCTGCCTGTCGAAGCAAACAATGTCTCTTCGAATCCTGGACATGCAGCGGATTTAGAGACACAGCTCAGGAAAAAGGCGGAGAGCTTTGCTTCATTTCTAGCGCTTGACGAAAGCACCGACATATCGGACTGTGCTCAGCTTGCAATCTATGTGCGTGGTGTCGACATAGAGCTGCAAGAAACTGAAGAATCTTGGATGCGGCACCACTTGATTACACCGCAACAGGACGTGACGTTTTTGAAGCTGTTTGTGAATCAGTGGACAATATGAATTTGCCGTGAGACGAGCTCCATACTGTAGCGACAGACGGTGAACCACTAATGATCGGGTGTCACCAAGGTTTTGCTTCTAGTTTCAAAAATAAACTCAGGACAAATTTGGGAAAGACATTTTGACTCTTCAGTGTTTTATTCACCAAGAGGCACTGTGTCCTGAAACAGTAGAGCTAGGTGGCGTAATGAAAGATGTCGTGAAGTGTGTGAATTTTGTGCAGCCTCACAGTATGAATCACTGCCAATTTAAAGGATTCCTGAAAGATATGGAAGCGGAGTATGGGGATATACCTTACTACAGTACAGTTCGTTGGCTGAGTCGGGGAAAAGTTCTTGTTGTTTTCTTTGCCATTCGTGAGGAAATATCCCTTTTTCTCTAAATGAAAGGGGAAGAAATGCATTGTCTGAAAGATATAAAATGGATATCGGACCTGGCGTTCCTAGCTGACATAACTATGCATCTGAATAATTTCAATCTGTCATTGCAGGGCAAAGGGCAGCTAATTGTTGATGTGCATGACCAGATCAAAGCGTTCATGGATAAGTGACGTTTATTTGAGAGGCAGATGAGTAATGGACATTTAATGCTCTTCAATCGTCTTACTTCTTTAAAACTACCTGAAGGTACTACTTTCAGCGATTACCAAGCAAAGTTAAAGAAGCTCATCGCGTCGTTTGAAACACGATTCCGAGACCTCACTAGCTTGGAAATGGAACTTAAGATGTTCAGCACTCCTTTTTCAGTTTCCCCCGATGACTTGTCATCGTCACTTCAATTGGAGATTAATGATTTGCAAAATTCAACTTTGTTGAAAGAGAGGTACTACAACACGTTGGATTTGTCATGATGGTATCGTTCATTACAGCAAAAAACATTTTCCAAGCGTCACAACAATGCCGCTCAAATTATGTGCATGTTTGGATGTACAAATTGTTGTGAGCAGCTTTTCTCAGCAATGAAAAGAGTAAAAAGTAAGGAACGATTGTTTCTTCAGGATGCAACAATGAAGGCCATCCTCCGCATTAACGCTGCGAACACTTTGACGCCTGATGTTTCCTATCTTGCAATGAAAAGAAAATGTCAAGCTACAGAGGCCCAATAAATTTAGTATGCAATTTCTTGTAAAACAGTTGTTTCTTATTTATTTCCCGAACATCGTATTTCCTGGTGTAGCATGTCACCACGTCTTGGCAGCTAAGAGTATGAGGTTGTCAATCTTGTAAGACGCAGCTGACACATCAAACTGCTTGCCTTGCCACCTGCCTCAGCCAACCGTGCCACGTGCGGCCCACCTGAATGGTTACAGCGAGCGACATGGCTCCCTGGAGCAGAGAGCGCTCCGCGGCTCACAACGGAGCCGACGAGCTGGAACAGCGTGATGTAGAGGCTTATCTCAGGAGGGGTAAGATAGATACTGCCTACAGGAAAATTAAAGAGATTTTTGGAGAAAAGAGAACCACTTGTATGAATATCAAGAGCTCAGATGGAAACTCAGTTCTAAGCAAAGAAGGGAAAGCAGAAAGGTGGAAGGAGTATATAGAGGGTCTATACAAGGGCGACATACTTGAGGACAATATTCTGGAAATGGAAGAGAATGTAGATGAAGAGGAAATGGGAGATATAATACTGTGTGAAGAGTTTGACAGAGCACTGAAAGACCTGAGTCAAAACAAGGCCCCAGGAGTAGACAAAATTCCATTAGAACTGGCCTTGGGAGAGCCAGTCTGACAAAACGCTACCATCTGGTGAGCAAGATGTATGAGACAGGCGAAATACCCTCAGACTTCAAGAAGAATATAATAATTCCGATCCCAAAGAAAGCAGGTGTTGACAGATGTGAAAATTACTGAACAATCAGTTTAATAAGTCACAGCTGCAAAATACTAAAGTGAATTCTTTACAGGTGAATGGAAAAACTAGTAGAAGCCAACCTTGGGGAAGATCATTTGGATTCCGTAGAAATGTTGGAACACGTGAGGCAATACTGACCTTACGACTTATCTTAGAAGAAAGATTAATGAGAGGCAAACCTATGTTTCTAGCATTTGTAGGCTTAGAGAAAGCTTTTGAGAATGTTGACTGGAATACTCTCTTTCAAATTTTAAAAGTGGCAGGGGTAAGATACAGGGAGCGAAAGGCTATTTACAATTTGTACAGAAACCAGATGGCAGTTATAAGAGTCGAGGGACATGAAAGGGAAGCAGCGGTTAGGAAGAGAGTGAAACAGGGTTGTAGCCTCTCCCCGATGTTATTCAATCTGTATATTGAGCAAGCAGTAAAGGAAACAAAAGAAACATTCGGAGTAGGTATTAAAATCCACGGAGAAGAAAGAAAAACTTTGAGGTTCGCCGATGACATTGTAATTCTGTCAGAGACACCAAAGGACTTGGAAGAGCAGTTGAACTGAATGGACAGTGTCTTGGAAGGAGGGTATAAGATAAACATAAACGAAAGCAAAACGAGGATAATGGAATGTAGTCGAATTACGTCGGGTGATGCTGAGGGAATTAGATTAGGAAATGAGACATTTAAAGTAGTAAAGGAGTTTTGCTATTTGGGGAGCAACGTAAGTGATGATGGTCGAAGTAGAGAGGATATAAAATGTAGACTGGCAATGGCAAGAAAAGCGTTTCTGAAGAAGAGAAATTTGTTAACATCGAGTATAGATTTAAGTGTCAGGAAGTCGTTTCTGAAAGTATTTGTATGGAGTGTAGCCATGTATGGAAGTGAAACATGGACAATAAATAGTTTAGACAAGAAGAGAATAGAAGCTTTTGAAATGTGGTGCTACAGAAGAATGCTGAAGATTAGATGGGTAGATCACATAACTAATGAGGAGGTATTGAGTAGAATTGGGGAGAAGAGGAGTTTGTGGCACAACTTGACAAGAAGAAGGTACCGGTTGGTAGGACATGTTCTGAGGCCTCAAGGGATCACAAATTTAGCATTGGAGGGCAGTGTGGAGGGTAAAAATCATATAGGGAGATCAAGAGATGAATTCACTGAGCAGATTCAGAAGGACGTAGGATGCAGTAAGTACTGGGTGACGGAGAAGCTTGCACAGGATAGAGTAGCATGGAGAGCTGCATCAAACCAGTCTCAGGACTGAAGACCACAACAACAACAACTTCCATCACTGCCAGCTACTTTTTTGTTCAAATAGCAAAACTCAACCATTACCATTAGTGCGTAATTTCCTAAATTATTTCCCTCTAACTCTAATTCTCTCAGCATCACCTGATTTAATTTGACTAAATTTCTTTAGTCTTTTTTTTTACTTTCCCTGATGCTTATTTTATAATGTCTTATCAGGATGCAATCCTTACTGTCCAACTGATTTTCCTAGTCAGCTACTGCCCCTCACTGAATTACACTGTCATCAACAAACCTCAAATTTTTATTTCTACATATCAGGATGCAATCCTCACTGTCCAACTGATTTTCCTAGTCAGCTACTGCCCCTCACTGAATTACACTGCCATCAACAAACCTCAATTTTTTATTTCTGCACCTTGAACTTTAATAATTTCCTTCCCAATTCCTCCTTCATTTCCTTTACTGCTTACTCAATATTTGGTTTGAATAACAGCGGGGACACAGTACAACTTTGTCTCACTTCCTTCTCAACCACTGCTGCCCTTTCACACCCTACATCATTTACAACTTCAGTTTGGATTCTGAGCAAGTTCTAGGTAAACCTTTGCTCCCTGTATTTTACCCCTGCTACCTTCAGAATTTCAATGAGTGCATTCCAGTCAACAAAGTTAAAAGCTTTTTCTAAATTTACAAATACTATAAATATGGTTTTGTTTTTCTTCACTCTATATTCTACGGTAAGTCTATTTATCTACGGTAAGTCCCATGGTAGTAATGAAATGCATGTTCTTACATTTCTCTAGAACCCAATCTTATCTTTCCCCAGGTCAGCTTTTACTGGTCCTTATTTTGCATATCACTAGTACAAATAGCATGACTTCACACTGAAATATGTTCCATCCTAGGATCAACAAGCTGACATCCTAATGTATCCAATGCAAAAGGTGACATTAAAGACCAAATGAAAGAGATTGAAAATCTGAAGCATACAGGACGTTCAAAGAATTCTCAATGAATGACATCTTACTGTCGGCTAAAAAAAAGGGGGAAGGAAAGAGTTCCAAACAGAATTGTATATTTGAGTCCTCATTTTTGTGGGAGTGTTAAAATACTAAAATGGACATATTTATTTTTGTGTTCACTCAGTGATATCATTTGTACTGTGCTTGGACATCTTTTTTGAGAATGCACTAAGTTTTGCATAGCCAGTTTTGCTGAATCATTGTTGTCTGCACTGAGAATATCTTTGTATCTCACGTCTGTATCACCTACACTTGTGTGATTTTTAGTAGTGTTTTATATTATTATTTGTTGATCCACAACTTATTATTTTAATGGTAATACAGACATTAAACTAATTAACACTATTTGGAACCTTATAGGATTTTTTACTGTCACTTTACAAAATAGTTTGTGGCACAAATACATGTTAGCTTTCTTACCTTGTGTTTCCCTTTCCATTCCTGACTTTTAAACCATTCATATGTCACTGGAGTGGTACACTGTTAGTTGACAAACCATTATGCCAGACACACAAAACCTTAAAGGTATTCTAAGCAGCACCACATGTCATGCTTAAAAAATGAAAGCAGTGCAGAGCAGCAAGCAACATACATTAAGCCAATCAGAGGAAAAGCTTTTAAAGCATAGCTGGCCTACATTGGAAAACAATTAATGGAATTATGGAAATAAATAATGGGCATTCTATAGCTGTTCAGTTATAATGTAAATGGAAGCAATGCCAATAGTACCATTAAGGCAAGAAAAGAAACTAATTTTCATTCAGGAAACGAACAAAAAAGAAACCTACCTTACTTGGTGTAAGTCCTATATGGTATACAAGTTTTGGATCATTATCTAGTTCAGTCAGTAAATGTTGCTGCTGTTGTAACGTTAAAGCACCCTTGAATGCTTTTGCCATTAGACGCTTTGCCTCTACTCCTTCACTGTTTGAAACACACATTGTGACATCATATGCTGCTTTAAGCTCCGAAACACCAGTGACATTTAGCCACACCAGCTGGAAGCAGTTCATAACAAAATTAATGATAATAGTAGTGTCAAATTTATCTAAGGAACAAATAGAAGATGAGATACAGCAACAGAATTATGCATTAAAGAAATGTTTCAATGCAGTAGGAAATGAGTACTCAACAGTCAAAAAAGTACAAAATATTCCTAAACTTTACAATATTCTTCATGGAATATCAGAACATCATTAAAGGGCTGTCATATTAAAAACAACATGTCCTCAGTATCACCAAAAAAAATTCTCACCTCATCTTCACAACTATGCAATGGTGGTGCTAAACGAAGGAATTCTGGCTTGTAGTACTGATCAACAACTGGATTGTTGCCTGTCAAGAGAGCTTCAGCTGTCTTTTTTGCAATGTTCTGCTCAGAATACATACTGAAAATAAATAATAACTTTAAAAGAACCAGCACTTCTAGATAGAGTTAGTATGAACAGTTCATTTTTATTTAGTTAGATAAACAGAGAAGATGAATAACAATACAGGTATTCCAAATTTAAACAGCGACATCTTAACATCACAAGAAAAATGTAGAATAATATGAGACCTTGTTAAATACAGTCAGTTTCCAAAATAGAAAGCTAATATGAAAGAAACAAGGTACCAACAGAAGAAACCAGAAACATGCTGGAGAAGGGGGATGATATCTGAAGGGAAAATGTAAGGAAAGTAGATGAACGTACAGTTGGGATTAAACAGACAGGACTACAACAACTACATTGCAAGTTGAGAATGAAGCTCTCTCTCTCTCTCTCTCTCTCTCTCTCTCTCTCTCCCCCCCCCCCCCCTCTCTCTCTCTGTCTTCTGGTTGGTTAGAAGCATCCCCATGAATTCCTCTCCCATCCCAACCTCTTTGTCTCAGTGTAGCACTTGCAACTTATATCCTCAATTATTTGTTGTATGTATTCCTGTCTCTGTCCTCCTCTACAGTTTTTGCCCTCTACAGCAGCTCCTTCTAGTATCGTGACAGTTATCCCCTGATATCTAACATATGTACTATCACTCTGTCCCTTCCTGTTGTCTGTGTTTTCCATAGAAGTATGTTGCTTTCTTTGCTTCTACAAAGAACTATCTTATTCCTTATCAGTCCACCCAATTCTCCATATTCTTCTGGAGCATCATATCTCGAATGCTTCGATTCTTTTCTGTTCCAGATTTCTCCTAGTCGATGTTTCACTACCACACAATGTTGTGCTGTAAACTTACATTCTCAGAAGTTTCTTATTTAAATTACAGCCTAGACTTCTCTTGGCTGGAAATGTCCTTCTTGCCTGAGCTAGTCTTCTGTTTACATGGTTCCTTAACTTTGTCTACTTCATGATCATTTCTGTCATCTTTCTTAAGTTTACTCTGAATCCATCTTCTGTCTCATCAGGCTGTTCACTGCATTAAAGAAATTCTGTAATTCTTCACCGTCATCGAGGATGACATCATCAGTGAATCTTATAATTAATATCTTTTCTCCCTGAATTTTAACCCCCCCCCCCCCCCCTTTCATTGAAACTTTCTTTTATTTCCACCATTTAATCTGGACACTTTGTTCCTTGTCTTTTATCTTGTTTTTCCTTTTTCATTCTTGTACGTATTGTACATTGCTCATCTTTCCCTACAGCTTAGTCCTATTCTTCTCAGAATTTCAAACATATTGTGGCCTTTCTCACTGTCTAACGCTTTTTCCATGTCGACAAGTTCTGTGAACAAGTCTTGAGTTTCTTGCAGTCCTGCTTCCAGTCTCAAGCACAACGTGAGGACTGTCTCTCTGATGCCTTTACCTTTTCTAAAGACAAACTGGTCCTCATCTAACAGATCCTCAATTTTCTTTTACATTCTTCTGTATATCAACTCCAATTTCTTCTTGTGCCATGTCATCAGACAAGTTCTCCCTCTCATAGAGATCTTCAATGTGCGCTTTTGATCTATCCGCTCTCTTGTCTGCATGTAACAGTGGAATTTGCACTGCACCCTTAATGTTGCCACCTTGCTTTTAATTTCACTGAAGGTCATTTTGACTTCTCTATGCAGGTGAGTCCTTCCTGTGATAATTTCTATTTCTTCACTTTTTTTTTCTTGCAGCCATTTTGTCTGGGCTGCCCTGCACTTCTTATTTATTTATTTCATTCATTAAGTGATTTATATTGCTGTATTGCTGTCTTTCCCTAAAAATTTTTTGTACTTCCTTCTTTTGTCAATCAACTGAGTATTTCTGCTGTTACCCAAGACTTCTTTGCAGTTACCATCCTAATACTTATGTTCTTTTTTCCAATATCCGTGATTGCTCTTTTTAGAGACGTTTACTCCTCTTCAACTGAAAACTGCCTAATGTTATTCCTTAGTGCAGCACTCACATCATTAGCAAACTTCAAACACATCTCATCCTTCCTCAGTTCTTCAAGATCCCACTTCCTTCCATAATGATTCTCCCATCTGATTCTCTTACACTTCAGTCTACCCTTAAATATTACTAAATTGTTATCCGAGTCTATTTCAGGTTCTTGGTATGCCTTACACAATCCATAATCTGATTTCAAAATCTCTGTCTCACCATGATGAAATCCAGCTGGAATCTTACCAGGTCTCTGGGACTTTTTAAGTATACCTCTTGCTCTTGTGAATGTTGAACAGAATATTCAATATTAACAGCTGAAATTTACTGTAGAACCCTAAAAGTCTTTCTCCTCTTTCATTCCTGCTACCCAGACCATATTCTACTCCGACCCCTACAACTACATTCCAATCTCACAATACTATCAGATTTTTATCTCCTTTTAGGAACTGAATTCCTTGTTCAGTATACTCATGTACTTTCTGTATCTTTTCGGCTTCTGCTTGTGATATTGGCATACATATCTAAACTACTGTTGTCAGTGTTGGCTTCCTATTGATTCCAATGAGAACAACCACATCACTGAAGTGTTCACTTTTGTGCCCTACCTCCCTATTCATAATGAATCCTGCTCCCAGCATTTTCTGTTGCTGCTATTACCCTATATTCATCAGACCAGAAATCTCTGTCTTCTTTCCACTTCATTTCCCTGACTCCCACTAAACCTAGACTGAGCCTTCACTTTTCAGATTTTCTAGCTTCCCTATGACATTTGAACTTCTGAAATTCCACACCCCGGCTCACAGAATGTTACTCTTTCATTCATTATTGCCTTCCCCTCCGCAGTCCCCTAATCAATAATCTTCTGCCAATGGAGACACACCATGATACTTTTCCAATTATATGATACATGGCCTGTAGGTACACCTTATGTGTCTTTAATGCAGTGGTTTTCATTGCCTTCTGCATTGTCATGCTACTTATCATTGCTGATACATCCATATGAAGGGGCAGTTTCCCACACCAAGGGCAAGTTAATGTCCTGAATCTCTGTCCTTGACAAAGCCACTGGCAGAATGTGACTTTTTATACGGAAAGTATTTGGACACCTTGCTGGCCTAGAACAGATGGAACAAATTAAATAACTGAAGAAGTTATTGAAACTACAATACCTCACTGGATACAGAAAGAGCAGAAACGGGTCATGGAGAATGAGAGAAACAAATAAGTGCTTAAGAAGAAAATATCAAAGATTACACACAAATATTAGCTACAGATGTCACATCAAATAAATATGAGTAATGAAAACAGTCAGTAGTACAGCAGTATTTCCTGTTGACACTGGCCAATGGGGAGTGAAAGAAGCAACAAGAAGAGACTCAAAGAGAAAAAAATATAAGCAGTGTACTGACATAAGATACAGGTAAATGCGAAACACTCTACGTCTTTTACTTGTGTTACTGACAGTTTCGACTGTTAAACCATTACTGAACGCACAAAATGTGTACCAGACAAAAAGTAATTTTTTCAGATTTTTAAAAATCTGTAAGTTAGCAAACAAGAGTATGGGAATGGATAAACACACAAACTGTGAGTTAAGCAAGTTCCACCTTAAGAAAGCTATGTGCAAAATAAATGGGGTTCTACACCACAGCTCTAAAATCATCAAAAGTTGTATACAAGTGTTAGTGGACGTGGATAGTGCTGATGAGAGTGGTACAACCACTTGTTTACCACTTGAAATTTTTAAGATTTAAAACTGATAATTAAGGGTGCACTTATGATAGGTAAACAGTATATAAAAAACGGCAACCAATCACGACAGTAGCACGGAGCAACAAATTAGCACTGATTTACACAACTGAACAGACACTGGTGAAATTAGTATCACTGTTGTACCTTATCAGTCATTGTTGTTATGCCTGGTCTTTGGAAGACACTTCCAGGCGCATCTCAGTCATTAATGCCCAATCTGGTCTTTTCCAGTACAAACACCTACCCTCTGGCATTGTCAGCAAGCTGACAATATTTCAACAACACTTAGAATGTTTGATGCAAGGAGTTCTGAGCACAGCTGATTATCTTGACAATATCCGACTCACTGGTAGAAACATGAAGAACCTTACAGAAAATTCAGAAGCCTTATTCAGTGTTCTCCAACAACCCAACTCGAAGTGTAACAAAGACAAATGCTATTTTTTACCATAAGCTGAATATGTAGGGAATTTTTCAGTGCTTTAGGGATACACACCATGCACAAAAATACAAAATTTGACAGTTTCAAGGGATACCTGACAACTAAAAAGTGTTGTGCCAGCTGAACTACCACTGAAAATCCCCATTCAGTGATGATTGCCAAACTGTTCCATCAGCTGCTTTGCAAAAATCTTAAATGGCATTAGCACTCACGATAAGGCTTTTCAACACTAAGCAGGCACTCCTCAAGCAAACGTGCCTCATGACTTGTGGCTAAGACCCTAGGAAGTTACCAATTGTCATAGCAGATGTGTTGGACTATGGTCTTGGGGGCATTCTTTCCCACAAAATCAATGGGGTGGAATGCCGATTGCATTTGCCTCAAAAGCTCAGACACCTTCACAACACAATTACACTCAATTAGAGAAAGAGGTTTTGGTCATCATCATCTTGGCTCTCAAAAATTTTCGTGATTGTGTATGGACAACATTTTCATCTTTTAACAGATCATAAGCCACTTCTGACATTCTTTAACTCTCACAGAGATGTACTTACCAACATTTCACAGTGCCTGCATTGTTCGTCTCTGGATGCTGCTACAATATCTTTATAAAACCCAAACCATAACCTCGCAGACACCAGAGGATTCCATCCTCAGTGACATAATCAAGTTCGTGAAACATGGGTGGCCGGAGGATTGCAAAATCATCCAACACGCCAAGATTCAGGCGTACTGGCACCATTGGCATGAATTATGAATGCTCAATGGTGTCGTCCTGTTGCATAGGGACAATGGTCACACCAGGGTCATCATACCAAGAGCTCCCCTACATTGGATACTGATGTTGCTCCATCAGGATCATTGGGGGAGTGTCATCAAGGAAAGACTGGCTCAACAATTTTTTATGGTTTATTGTGGCTTGCCAGAGCAAGTAGGCAGCCCCAGCACATCAATCTTTCCCATGGCCTAAAGCAACACCCCTTGGTCCCAGTTTCATCTGTATTTTGCCTGGGTTCCTCTAGGTTGATCCTGGTCAAATTTCCCTATGTTTCTCATAAGCAATCAATTTAATCGGCAAAAACCATACAAGCCTTAGTATGCATTTTTTCCATTGACATTCTACCAGAAACCACAGTTTTGGACAATGGGACACAACTCACATCGGCAGGATTTTGCTGCTTTTGTGAAGAAAACGGCATTCATTTGGCCCATACAACATGGTTTTGTCTCACTTACAACTGCCTGCCGGAAAGGTTTGTCCACACTTTTAAAATCAAAGTGGCACCAACATCGTGGTATTGATGACAAGCTTACCTCATTTCCTGCTTGCTATTGCTCCACACCATAGTACAGGACTGCAACAACCACAGTTCTTCATTGTTCATCCCTCCAATCATTCACCTCCACCCTGATAGCCTCCCAACCGTTGCTATTCTCCTCAGGATGACATATGTGCAATGGTGTCCTAAAAGGGCCAAAACACTGTCTGCTCACTCATGTCACCTGCTGCTTGGCAGAGCCTAGGCCAAGATCCAACTGACAAATCAAACCAGGAGCCACAACTGCCTCAATCCAGTGCACCCAAGATTTCTCCATGATTTCTGTTCACGATCTGGTACATCCAGCACCCAGGGATGGCAGCCACCACCACTGGTGGCAACATCTTCAGGATCCAGTGGCCTCAAGAATCACAGACATCAGTCTCCCAGCTGACTTGTCTTTAGCAGCCAATGCCCCTGTTCCAGATGTCGACAGCAGTAGACTGAGTTTGCCACAATCTTCTGACATCAGTAGCAGTGATGCCTATATGTGTTGGTATCTCTCCCTGAGGGTGGGTAATGAGTTCTACATCTTCTACAACGTGATTAACCAAGCACTATTGCTTTTGCAAAACATGGAATAGGTTGGCCACAACAATATCACCTGAGGTTTCCAATTGTCTTGCATCAACTCCATGGTAAAGGGCATTCAGCAGGAAAGCAGAACCATAGGCCACCCACACTGCCCATGTAGAACAGCAATTCATTGTCCATGGACACTCAGGGGATACCCAGCAAGCTGCTTCTCTGTTGGCTTATGCAGGGGCTAATTAATGTCTGTTGCTTCTTGCAGCAGTTAAATTCAGAAGTAGAACTATATGGCTTAATCTATGAACATTTGAAAATGTGCTTGTTGGAATATTTTGAGTCTCAGGTTCAAGTGGCAGCCAAGGGGGCATACACTTTTAATTCTCATAAATGAAACAGACAGTCCTACTGGGAGTGGTCAGTTCCACTACAGTAGCTTACCTGGGATTGACATTTTCTGTGTTCCAATGCTAAGTGCAAAAAGTCATGTGCTGACTCACTGGTTAGGGATACAATTCTGGTACATTCCCAGGTGAGGGGCGCCAGAATAACTTTCTCAAATTAAGTGACCCAGTGACCCATCTTTAACATCCTGACTTCCACTCATTGAATAGTCAGTTCTGTCACAGGTATTTGCTAACCACCCCACACGCAAGACTCCGACTTGGTCCTGTCCCCCCCTTCCCCCCCTGCCACAAAGCACATTTTTCTACACACACACACACACACACACACACACACACACACACACACACACACAATACACTGACTCTGGCCACCTCAGCACTACAGTGGTAATGTATGTATGAATTCTGATTTTGTGTGTGTGTGTGTGTGTGTGTGTGTGTGTGTGTGTGTGTGTGTGTGTGTGTTTTCCACTTTAGAAGAACACCTTTTGGTCAAAAGCTCAAACATACAACAGTCTTTTTGTCAGGCCTGTCTGAGACTTAAAGCCTCCTCTATACAGTGAGAATAATTCATCCTTTTCATAATGTTGCCATCAGTTAATTCTGTTTGATGATGACTACAAGGCATTATGAAAGTCATTATGGTCACTGAAGATTAAGTGATTAACTTTAAATGGCTGAAATTTGTGATGAAATGAGAAAAAAAATGTATTCTCTGCTTAAGAGAGCTGTTGCCAGAGAAAATTATTTCTGTCAACGTGTACTATGATGGAAGAGAGTGTCTAAATGCATGGAAATGGGTTTACTGTCCCTGTACAAATTGGTACAGACTTTTTTGTGTCTCAGGAACCCACTGTTACCTGGAAACCATTTCAGTCACTGGGTGGAATCTACAGACTTGGTGGAATCTACTGACTTTCTGTCACCACTGCTGTTCCAGATTAGAAAGCATGGTGTACTGAACATCATGACTGGAACAACTGGGAGAGAATCATGCTGAGGGTTCTCATATCAATGACAGTTTAATGTAAAACACATTTTTAGCCACTAGGCAGTATACTGTTTTCTCTAAATCACTTCACGCAGCTGCTGTGATAGCCAATGGCAATCTTCTATTTGCCTAGTTTGTGACACTGTGCAATAGCTAATGAACTTGAAATTGAGAAAATGTTAGTCCGTAAAATTTCTTCCTTCTGTTACCTATTGGTAAAGCTAAAATGTCTAACATCTTACCATGGCAAATTTGGAAGATGACAATACTTAAGAACATGAAAAGCATTATGATCATTGTGAGATCATCATAGCTTATAGCATTCACAGGGGAATGGCATTTTACTAGGATATTAAAGGCACATGTCCATTTTTTATACTGTGCAACCTGACATAATTTTCATAAATAAAAATTATTGCCTATTGCCCCACAGCATTTCCCATGTTGATAACACACTGGAGAGTGAAGGCATAATGTGAATGGAATGAACTGCACTTTGGACAGACTTTTAACTTCAGTGTGAACCTTGAATCTCTGCCTACAGCACTCATAGTAGAGAATGGAGCTTTCCTCACTGTATCTCCCCCCCCCCCCCCCCCCTTTCCCAGCAAGAGTTCATAGACTGTATATAAAATTGTCATATTGTGTAGATATTCTAATGGTCATTTTTATGTTCCAACACTCCCTTTTTTAAAAGCACAATGCAATACCATTGTTCTTAACAAATGTCAGGGAGTGTAGTTGGTCAGGTCACAGGGCGCTACTGAATTACTCTGTCCATTAACATCAATTACAACATTGTATTTTCACTATAAGTCAAGATAACTGCATCAGATAGGCAACTGCCTTTCTCTTCGAAGAATCTCTACAACTCTTATCAAAATTCTAGCTATTCTTAGGAAAAGTTAACAAGTGTATTCAATTAATATAAGGCAGTACTACATTCATCTAGCATTGGTAGGTGCTTGCTCCAAATGGAAATTTGAATAAATGCTAGATGAAGCCATGTTCCTGAAAGATTTTCTTTCAATCTATACTGTGGGCTAATCAAATGTTACTTCAGTCTGGCTTAGTGTGTATAGATCATACTACAAATCAAAAAGTGAAGGATTGATGTTTGTTCAGTTCTGGGACTTGCTTCAACACCATATTCAAGTTCCATATTTGACAGTGCTGTGTGTGAAGGGAAGAAGGAAGGAAGGAAGGAAGGAAGGAAGGAAAATTAGGATTTAATGTCTTGTTGACAATGAGATCATTAGAGTTGGAGTTCAAGGTTGTGTGGGGAAGGAAATCGACTGTGCCCTTTAAAAGGAACCATACACACACACACACAAAGGGAAAAAAGATGAGGCATGAAAAATGGATCCATAAGCGATTTCAGAAATAAAGGAAACTTTTCAGATAGACAAACTGTGCATAGATTTACAAATATGACATAGCTCCTCCACTAATTTTACACAGTATTCTCACATATCTTCATCTCTATAAAAATTGCTAAAGTACCTTACCCTCCTATTCTGATTATCACCTCTTGATTTTATTTGGAGTGATCCATCTTACACAGCCTTCTAATTTCTCTGTAATTTAAGACAGTCATCGTTTTTCTCTCTGTGCACAAAATGTGTACTACACATTCACTTCTACAGTTTACCCTATCTACTGTCCCTCCACAGCTAAATACATTACTGTTCAATATCTTCATATATCATTAATCTGTCTCTTTCTAGTACCTCTGATTTTGTCCCTCATTTGACAATTGTAACCAAGTTTCAACAGCTTTCAGTCTCTCCATTTGTGATCAAATTATTAGTGTAATATTTATGAAATATTAGTTTTTTTTCCCCTCTGTAGTTCATTAGCACAACATAGATCTGTCCCCTACATTGAAGTATGTACTCCTCACGTCAAGAAAAACAGCTGCTTACCTCATCAGACCCATTCTTGGCTCTGACCTATTATCACCATCAGGGAGAATTACAGGAATCCCACTTCTGCAAGTAAGAGGCAACTCAGACTGCCGCTCAGCAAGTGCCAGCTGAATGCCAGTGATATCTACATTAGGATGTGTATTTGCCAGATCACTGTTTAATATTTGGTTTGGAGTCTTTTTCAATACCTGTAAGCAAAAAAGACATTTAATGAGACTTGCAATTATGTAAATTTATCTCATGGCAGAAGTACATTTCTTACTAACCTCTTTTGTGGGATTCGTAATCAGATGCATCAAGAAGTTCTTCTCTACTTGTAGAAGTCGCGGTAACTGTCCAGCATATTCAAGCTTCCTAGTTGTGAGTTTGCTGACTTCATCTGGGGGATGCTAGGGAAAAAGAAAGACACTGACTAAGCCAAGTAAACAGTTCCATGTATGCAACAACTTTCTAGAAGGAAAATTCAGAAAGATGTATAGCTACGCAACTATTCACAAGATAGGAGAAGCTACACACATCTGTTATTGTCTCCCAGCAATCCAGCCCCAATGAGCACAATGTGGCTGAGTGAGGCAGGAAGGCAGTGAGATCACTCTCATGGAGGACGTTGTTCTAAAGCTTAGCAAGATATCTTACTTTCCAATGAGCATGTCTGTTTGTTAGAGCTTCTCATATTAGATGAGTAAGGATCTGTACTCACATTCATAATTAAATCAATATCTGGATCAACAATTTATATATATCTGATCATCAATTTATATATCTAAAAATAAACATGCTGTTACTTACCAAACGAAAGTGTTGGTATGTTGATAGGAGACAATAAAAACACACAAACACCCACATAAATTTCAATCTTTCGCTATTTGCAAAAACAAAAAGAGAAAGTAAGATGACAGGACAGATTTAGAAATGCAACCGTGACAATAACAAATGTAATTGTTTAGATATATTTTTCCCATGTGGAATGTTTCCCTCTATTATATTCTGATCATCAATTTACACACACTTGCCCACAAGCCTTATCACCGCACTACCCACAGTAACTAATTCAGAATATTTCACCATTTGCAGTACATGCTGTCATAACCACTTCTATCTATGTTTGTATCAAATACTGAGCAAGTGGTTTGTTTTTCCTTTTTGTTGCTGAAGCATAATGGTAAGATGGAACCACAAGATGACTATTTTCTTCTTTTTCCAGAGTTGCAAAATATATAAGGGGTAGTCAAATGAAAATAAAGACAGTTGGAGAGAAAGTAAGTAAACTGTTTATTATGTTAAAGTAATCGCCACAATTGTTAATACATTTACCCGAGGTCAATGCCCCCATGGAAAATGTTTTTGGTTGCCTACAGAACTGGGATTTTACCCAGATGAGCAGCTCTTCATTTGAATCAAATCAATGTCAATGACCACTAATGTCTTTCTTCAAGGTTCCTGCACCTCTTATTTTATATACAACTGTCTTGGTTCCTGCAACTAAGAGAATTAAAAACAAGAGCTCGCAAAGCTTTTGATACTGGGAAGCATTTGAATGGGAAGAACTGGGGTGCAGTCAGATCTGTAAAAGTGTTGGATCCATTCGTAAAACTTTCCAATCACACCTCGTATATGCATAGCACTGCCACCTGTTGGAACTCCGTGACACTATAGGAACTGAGGAATTGTCAACAGATGTTTTGAAAACATTTTTTGCCTTTCTATACCAAATGGAAATAATTCAACTATTGCACCATTTACTATTGTAGCTGTTTGTTAGAGCCTCTCATATTTGATGAGTAAGGATCTGTCCTCACATTCACAATTAAATCAATATCTGGATCAACAATTTATATAAAAAAAAACAACAGTTAGCCAATATTGCTGTTCATAATGAAGGGAGGCTTAAAGCTATGTATATACAGATTTACAACAGACAAAGAAATTCTAAAGACAATAGAGAACTAGTTTCACTTCAAATTACGATACAGTACGGAGACTTATTTTTTAATCTGGAATGGGATATGCGGGATGGAGCTGATGTGGAATCACGAGGAAGCTATTTGCCAAAAAAATAGAGAGAATTTGATGATTTCCTAACAGCCCCCCCCCTCTCTCTCTCTCTCTCTCTCTCTCTCTCTCTCTCTCTCCCTCCCTCTCCCTCCTTAAAAGTCTTATTCATTACCCTGAAACAATGACAATTTTCAAGAGAAAACACACTGCTAACCTCTATGCATAAAACATACTTTTTAAATATGCTATAATGGAAAATCTCCCAAAAACAAATAAACCTTCTGAAGATATCTGAAAAAAAAATGTTTTTCAAAAACAAAGCAAGTTTTATAAGTGACAAAGAGCAATCAATGTCTTTGGCATTTGTATTAATCTATTATTTGTAAACCCTTTTATTCGCAGTTGACAAATAGTTTTACTTGCAAAAATGAATGATCAAATAAATGTTTTTATTTGTTGTTGACATGAATAATAATTGTTATCCTTATTCATTATTTGTCATTTGAATAAATTCTGCCCAACTGGGACGTGTAGGAAGAGAGGTGAGGAGTGATAACCATCATTAACAAATATGATGACATATCACCACTGGGGGCCAAACCACACAATAACTATGGGTTGTTGGGTTCTGTGTGGACTACTGTGGCCTGTTGTGGGGTTGTGAACCACTGAGGGCTACGGCGGGACAAAGGCTCTCCGTCGTTTATAGGTTCCCAGTTTAAATACACAATACTATATAGGTCACATAATCATTCATCCTTATTGGCTTTGGCATTCTTGACTATCTTCTGAGTGTTTGACTTAGCTGTGAGGATGCAGAATTTTTATTTGCATTTGAGTCTCCTGAGCTCCTTTGATTGGGTAATATATGCCAGTAATAGGCTTAGGATGAACTATTTCAGATTCATTTTTATTAACTTCAGAAATAATGTCTGTCTCCTGAGACTTCGTACACACTATTATATCATCATTCTTCTGAACAGTAGTTTCTTTAAATATTAAATCTCTCATCTTAACTAATTGTTTGGTTTGGAATAGCTGTTATGCCTCACTCTGTTCACAATATCCTACATGTATGCATTCTATGTTGTTCTTATCCCATTTATACCTGCTTGCTTAAATAGTTTGATGGAAGAAGGTCTTGCGCCAAATATTCTTAAATGCTGAATGTTTGATTTTTTTCCGGTTAATGCTTTTTCTGATTTCACGTCTTTTAAAGATTTTGTAGCTGATCTATTAATGAAGTAAATATCTGTAGATACAGCCCCATCCTCCCTTCCCCCAGTATGCTTTTAGCAAGCCAGCATCAAATAATAAGCATCTGCCTTTTTCTACTGTGGTGTCACCGCCAGACACCACACTTGCTAGGTGGTAGCCTTTAAATCAGCCGTGGTCCGTTAGTATACGTCAGACCCCCGTGTCGCCACCATCAGTGATTGCAGACCGAGCACCACCACACGGCAGGTCTAGTCTAGAGAGACTTCCTAGCACTCGCCCAGTTGTACAGCCGATTTTGCTAGCGATGGTTCACTGACTACAGATGCTCTCATTGCATAGACGACAGTTTAGCGTAGCCTTCAGCTACGTCATTTGCTATGACCTAGTAAGGCGCCATATTCAGTTACTACTGATATTGTGAATCATGTACCTTCAAGAGCGACGTTCATCATTAATGGATTAAAGTTAAGTATCAAACTACTTCTGTCCGCTTTCTGAATTGCAATTCCTTGTCATGTTACAGACCTCACGTCAGTATAGTTCTCCCCTCCTCACGCCAGCCTGCATGAGCTAAAACGCGTGCATTTCAGCCTCCTCTAGTAACCCGTTGTTGGCTCTTCTGCCAACACTACATCTACCGATGTCATTTTAAGAGCTGTGTCACAAAGAATAGAGCGACAATTTTTTTTTTTGTACATCACTTCTTACATTAATTTAGTGGTGATGATGATGAGTTGGGTTGAAGGGGCACTCGACATCACGCTCATTACTGCCCTGATGAAAAATCAACATAAAATCTCATGGGTGGGGACAAAGGCTGTCCCCACACGCACAGCAGTTTATAACGTACTAAAGTCTACCACCCTTCCCCACCAGTTTAGGGATGAGGTCTGATAGTTCACAAAAATTCACCACTCTGTTAACACTGGTATCGGTATCTGCAAGGACGGTGGGCAGATCTCCAGTGAGATCAAGGGCTGCTCTATTATCAGTATACAGGACACACGTAGCCACAATATCCTGAACTGAAAGCAACTTGAGGAAGCTATGTGTGAAAGGGCTATGCCCGATGTGCAGTCTGGTAAGCAAAATCTCCTTCCAGCGGCGAGGCTGACACGAAGTCCGCCAAGCTTTTGTAGTCAGTTTGAGTGACCACAGTTTGTTGTCTGACACCTGCAACCAGTCAGTCTCCCACTGACGCATCATATCTGTCAGAAAATGAGATAATGGCATGCAATGGGATGGGACATTGATGGACAGCACCATCCCAACATGCTTCCTTGGCAGAATTATCAGCCATGTTGTAACCCTGTATCCCAACATGGCCAGGTACCCAGCAAAAGATCACCTCCTTTCCACGGCGTTAAGAGCTGCTGGAAGCAGTCATGGATGAGCTGAATCAGCGGGTCTACCGGATACATTGGTGAAGCACTTGCAGTGCACTAAGAGAGTCGGAACATACAAGAAAAGTCGTACGGTGATGTTTGTGAACCCTCTCCAGTGCCATTAGAATGCCATACAACTCCGCAACATAATTTGTAAATTGTTCTGAAAGATGCACTTTAAAAACCCTTTGAGGGAAAACCACAGAACAACGGAGAGCATTCCCCTGTTGGGATCCATCTGTATAAATAACGATAAAACTATGGTACATACTTAAAACAGACAAAAACGAAGTTGTAAAAACCATATCTGGAGTACAATTTTCCAGGTACTGCATCAAGCTTAAAATCACTTTGGGTCTCTGAAGACACACAAGCAACAGTGCGTTCCATTCCTGGGTGTGAATTTTCATGCCCGAGAGATCCCGACCGATCCTTGAGGCAGGCTGTAGCATGTATACTAAATGGCTGGGTTGCGTGGGGCCGTTTCCTGAATAGACTTTCGAAGGCGGGTTGATCACTGAACTAAATGCCAACAACTGGGGTTACGCTGAGATTTTCAGCACCTGTAGAGCCAAAAGTATACATCGTCGAATCCAGAGTGGTGGTTCACCAGCCACTGTACACAGACTATGGAGTGGGCTGGTCAAAAGGCTCCATTCAATACCTGAATTCCCAGCATGGTGGACAGCATCTAACATCCGCAGGTAGGAAGGACAGGCCGATCCATAGACCACACTGCCATAGTCTAAGCGTGATCGAACAAATGCCTTATAAAACTGTAGGAGGCAGGACCTGTCAGCTCCCCGTGTTTTTCTACCAAGGCATTTCAAAACGTTCAACAACTGGAAGTCCTTTGTTTGTAGGTCTTTCAGGAGTGGGAGTCATGTTAATTTTGAGTGAAATAATAAACCCAAAAAGTGCACTGACTCTGGAGAAAGTAAAATGCGGTCCCCCATTGTAAGCTGTGGTTGGTTAAAACTCTGATGAGCACGATTAAAATTGACACACACAGTCTTCTCAGGTGAGAACCGAAAACCAGTTGTCTGGACCCAGGTTCCCAGCCTCCTAATGGTCAGTTGTATCTGCCTCGTCAACATCATAAGATCAGAGGAAGAGTAGAAGATTGCAAAGTCATCCACAAACAAAGAGCACTCGACAGGCTCCTGACTGCAGAGGAAATGCCATTGATAGCGATGGCAAACAACGTAACACTGAGGACACTGCCCTGGTGCACACCATTCTCCTGAACATAGCAATTAGATATGACATCTCCATGAAAATGCCTGTCCTCAAGAAAGGATTGGATCAGAAGTGGCAGGCGTCCACGTAGTTCCCATTCGTGAAGTTGGAGAGATATGTTGTACCTCCAAGTAGTGTCATATGCTTTTGCGAGGTCAAATAACACACAAACTAAATGGTTTCAGCGTAAGAAGGACTCCTTTACCGCTGTCTCCAGCAGAATTAAGTTGTCAAGAGTCGAACGGTAATGCCTGAAACCACACTGGGAGCGGCTCAGGTAACCTCAGGATTCGAGCAGCCAGACAAGGGGGCAGTTGACCATGCATTCAAGAGTCTTACCCATACAACTAGTAAGGGTGACACTCCAATAACTGTTAGGGGCGCTCCGGTCCTTACCTGGTTTCCAGAATGGAATTAAGATTGCCTCCTTCCAAGTCGTGGGGTACTGTCCGTCAAACCAAGTCTGATTGAAACAAGAGAAGAGCTGACCTTTTGCTTCAGGGCACAGATGACGAAGCATGGTATAATGGATCATATTAGGTCCTGGAGCAGTGTCTTTGGCTGCAGATAAAGCTGATTCCACTTCCCACATGGAGAATGGAAGGTTGTAGACTTCTTCATTACGTGAGAAAAAATTGAGCTTCCTCGTCTCTGCAGTCCGACGGAATACCTGAACAACAGAAGGTTGTCTGGAAGACTTAGTAAGAGTAAAGAAGTGTTCAGCGAAAACGCGAGCCCTAGCCATCTCTTCTGGCGTGTCTGTCAAGACCCCATTATTTGACAAGGCCGTAAGGTGATGGGGACTACCCTTGCCTGAAATCCGTCTTACTGATTCCCAAACGTGAGCAGCGGAAGTGGACCGATTAATGGAAGTCGTAAATTCCCTCCAGGAAGCCCTCTTCCGTTCTTTGATCACTCGCCTTGCATGTGCTCTCGAAGACATGAAGACTTTCTGTAGTTGGACACTGTTTGAAGTTCCGAAGAGCTGTCCATCTGGCCCTGATTGCCAATCGACAGTCGTCTTTCCACCATGGTGCAGGCCGTCATCTGAGGTGGTTACTAGACCTGGGGATGGACTCTGCGGCAGCCCTTTGGATCTCATGAGCGATATGGGCCACCGCTTCTTGTGCGCAATCCTTTCATTCAAAAATAGCCTGTCGACAGTACTGTAACCAATTTGCCCTTTGTATCATCCACCTGTGTGGTTTCCTGCTGGTCACTGTTCTAGGCAGCAGCTGAACCCACTAGAATGTAAATCTGGAGCCACTTCCCACTGAACTGAATCTGCAATAGCTGCAGAACAAAACCAAAGATCAATAGCTGAAAAAGACCCTGTAGCTGTGAAAAAGTGAGTCATCTGACCCGCGTTCAGTAGGCAGATATCCTCATAATGGACAAGCCGCTCGATCAGCCTACCCCTGGAGCAAGTAGTAGCGGAGACCCAAAGCACATTGTGGGCACTGAAGTCTCCCACAAGAAGGAATGGGCATGGGAGTGCCTGGAAGAGGTCTGCCAGTGCGTTCACATCCAAAGTGTCATGGAGGGGGGGGGGGGGGGGGGGGCAGGTACAAAGAACACACTGTGATAGTAAACGGTGAGAAAACTTTCACAGCAATTGCTTGGATGGTCATGGTGAGGGGGACAGCAGAGGAGTGATACCTGTCATCAAGGAAAATTGTCACTCCACCTTTAGCCCTGCCTACAGTAGTATCGTCTTTCCCGTATATGTGGTAGCCCAGTAATGTAGGTGTGTCTGTGACTTTAAGATGCGTTTCTTGTAAGCAATGCAGAACGGTTTATCCTGGATCAGCAACTGCAATTCTTCCAAATGTGAGTGATATCGATTCAAAATACACTGCAACACAGAAGTCCCTATGGAAGCCATTGGTTAGCGATGATGGTTCTTTCCTTTCTTCCTCGTAGGCGGTGATTTACCGGGGAGATCAGGGGGAACGTTAGCCAGTTCCATGTTCTCAAGTTCTTCCGATTGGAAGTCCATATCTTCAAGAGCATAGTTGCCTTTAGAAAGGGAGAGTACTCGTCGATCTGAAGGCTTACCTACCGCTTTCTTGGACTTTAGAACTACTTGTGGAAGTATGCTTTTCTTTACTGACAAGAGGAGGAGGCTGTCTGGGTTGCTGGGATGGCTTAGGTGGCTTCTGAAGTTGGGGTGTGGTATGTGGCGTAGGTGGTAAGTCTACTGCTGATGACTTCCGAGCAACATCAGTTGCAATTGGAGCGTTTCCCCCACAGGTACAGGACAAGTGCATGTGATCATACTTGAATCTGTGGTCTGAGTTTGCGTGAAGCCATTACACTTAGCTATTGGTGTTTTAAGGGCTGATGCAAAAGAAGTTGCAAAACCCGATGGTTGCATGGCTTTGTGAGCCTTTTTAGCTCCACCATAGGGTATGCGTCTCTGTACTTTCAACTCTTGAATTTTCTTTTCCTCGTTGTAAAACCCACACTTTCTGCTCTACACTGGGTGATCCGCAGAGCAGTTAACACATTTCAGAGGAAGTGTACAAGAAATCCCTGACTCGTGAGCGGAGCCTCCACAATTGCCATATGTAGCCTTCCCATTACATCCCATACTGGTATGGCCAAACCTTTGACATTTATGTCAGCGCATGGGGGTTGGGAACAAACGGGTAAACCTTAAGGCGGATATAGCCGGCAAGGATATATTCCGGTAATTTGAGAGTACTAAACGTTACAATAAACGTTGATGATTTTTCCAATTTGCCACTGACTCTCCTCATACAATTTTGCACCTCTTTGATGCCCACATTCTTCCACTCTTCATGCAACTCCACAGGGTCCATCTCCATTATATCGGAGGAGGTAACTGTGCCCTTACTATAGTTAAGGGTGTTATGCAATTCAGCCTCGATTGGGTAGTCACCTAAGGCTTTACATCCCAGCAGCTTAGATATTTGGGTGGAATTAGCAGTTTCCACCAAAAGCGTTCCATTACGTAGTCGTTTGACACTTTTCAGAGACCCACCAATGCCTTGCAATGCTTTGTTAATATAGAAAGGGGATATATTCTCAAAGCTTCCCCAGTTTCGCTTGATTACAATGAAAGTGTTATGGCACACTAATGCCCTGTTACTATTACTCGGAGACTTCTTTTCTGGAGGACTGACCAACCGAGTTCTCTTTGAGGAGTGGGTGTAGGTGTTGCCTGACGGTACACCCATCCCGTCAGGAGTAGTAGTTTCACGAGACAGTTCCACTGGGATCCCACGAGATGCTAGGGAAACTACCGTCGACCCAGGCAGAGCCCTCCATGCCTGATTCAACTGGGGTGCGGCAGGTGCCCCAGAGGTTGCTCGCTACAGAATGTTTCACCTCAACAGCCATTCACCTCAGCACGTAGCACACCTTGAGGTTGACATTTTTTTTATAGAGGTGGGTATCTTCCTCACAGTCCAAGCAGTGAAGTGAAGAACCCGCTGCGTTGCACGGTGGCCATTGAAGTATGACCAGGGCTTATGGTGACAGAGGACTGGTGGGGCTTACCAGTCCCCAGCTCAAGAACCCTGGGGTCGCCAAGCCCGTACTCAGCAAATGAATGCTGAGCCTCTGAGGGGTACAATAATTTAGTTTTAATAGAGTTTCCAATTGCTGGTAGTCTCTCAGCTCATAATCATTGGTTTGTAGTCATCCAATAATCCTGACAATAAAATGCACCCTACCCACTCATGTTTCCCTTCAAAATTCAAAGTATTTAATTTATTACAAATGGAAATTATTTTGTATCTTTGTTCTCATGTACAGTCGCCAGTCAATTTGTGAGAAGTGTAGTCAACAAACCAATTTTCCTGTAAAGTCCTCAGTCTTCATATACACTACCTGTTTTAATCCGTTCCAGGTGTCTTTGGAAGTGGTTGTGTTCTGCAGGTGCACGCAAATTGCTGAATCAAATGAAATTCTTATTTTGGCTCTAGCATTGGTCACTTCCAACTTATCTGTTGTTTCACCCAAGGTACATTCCCATGGCTTTTCTATGTTGAAGATACATTTTTCTATGAACAGTAATGAATTTAACAAACAGATTGCTTACCTTAGTTATTTTTTGTTTTGTAAATTTTAACAATCTGCATTTACTGGGTGGTCTGAGTAGCCTGGGCCCAAAATCTATTGTTTTTAGCTTTAGTATTCAGTAAAGTGATTAAGCAAAGCAATCATGGTTGGAGGTAGCACACTTGAATTTTTTTGTTATACTAATGCACATACATACCAACAAAAATAAAGAACATACATGGAAATGAACGGCAAACAAACAAATGTATCAACAGAGATTGTTGCCATTTTGGGTCAACAAAAGTGTCCAATTCCACCCATCTGCTTTGACCTGTGACGTAATAGTGGTGTGGCATATGACATCACTACAGCATAGAGGTTTCGAGTTGGTTATGTTTGCAGATGGTGCCCTCTGATGGAGGATGAAGACATGCTGAGTTTAAGGTGTGGTACTGTGTTCATTTGAGTTTTTGTTGTCATCGTGCTAACGTGGTTTTGAGTTTAGATAGTTGGTGTGACAATGGTGGTTTGTGGAACTGTTTTTAGTCAGTTATTAGAGTTCTTCTTTTTTGTTTTATTCATTGTTTATGTGTATGGCATTTTTGTTAGGTCTGATTATTTGTTATGCAGAAAGAAGCTTTTTTTTTTTTTTTTTTTTTTTGCTAGTTATGGATATGATAGTAAAGTTCATGAGCATATCACTATGCTTTGAGATGGATGGTGATATGATGTCTGTCGTATAGTTTCTGCACATTTTTGGTAATTCTGATGTTTTGTGTGTCATATTTATGGTAGGCTGACTTCGTTTTAATTGATGTAGTGATATGGGGTATTTGGGTTTCTGAGTTGCTGATTTTGGTTCCACTTTTCGGAGTTGTAGCTGTTTGTTTTTTGGTATCAATAGCTCTATGTAGGTCGAGGTAAATGTCCAGTTCCCCTTTATGGGGTAGCAGGTGTTGGTTTTCGGCATCGTTATCTGTGGTTGAGCTGTATAAGTCAAGGGAAATGTCTGATTCCTGTAGTTTTACTAGTGTAATTCAATACCTGTAATTCAAATTTTTTATATTGTTTTGAGATGGTGCAGTGTTTTTTTATTATTATATATTTAGCTTGTCCCCGCCCTCAACACCCAACTTTCCATGGTTGTCCTGTTAGTTTCATTCTATTTTTTGAGTGAGACATTATTATGTCATTTTATTTGTGTCGGTGTTCATTGGCATTTTTATGTAGTGATGCTATTTTGTATAAGCTGAAAGTAGCATTTTTGCCACATTGACGATGTCATGGGTCAAAGCAGATGGGTGGAATCGGTTGCTTTTGTAATGCTGCCTTTTCTAACTAAAACCATGGAAACAGAGAGCATCATCAATACAGGGGATACAGTCACATAGCATGACACCAGAATCATTTTAATACACAGACAATATAATTAACGTTTTTTTTAAAAGACATCCTAGTCGCGGTTGACTATATGAAATACTTATTATTACGACAGCAACTTTGGCCTTAGGGACATTTTCAAGTAACACTGCAAAAGTTATTTCTGTCAGAACATAAGACTATCTGACATGAGTACATGTCGTCGACAAAATACAGCCTTCTGACTGCGAGAGTCCCGCAAGATCCGATGAGTACAACACTTATTACATCGTAAAATGTTGTTAAATATGTGCCGTATTGTCAATGTTACCATCATTCTAATAATCTATCACAAATAAAAGCTCAGGTGCACTGAGCATATATTTTCACGCCTACAGACTTAGTTCCACATGTTGTCAGTGCACCTGAGCTTTTATTTGTGAGAGATTATTAGATCGATGGTAACATTGTGTCATACTCATCGGATCTTGTGGGACTCTCCCAGTCAAAAGGCTTCATTTTGACGATGATATGTACTCATGGCAGACAGTCTCATATTCTGACAGAATGTAACTTTTGCAGTGTTACTTGAAAGTGGCCCTGAGGCAGAAGTTGCAATCGTAATAATAAATATTTCATACAGTCAATGGCGACTATGGTGTCTTTTAAGAAATATTGTATGACTGTGAATATCAGCCATGAGAAGTTAATAATTAAGAGTGTTGGGTATAGCAAGGCAAGTATAATACTAGCAGTACAAGAAATTCAAAAGAAAAACAGCATGCTTACCAACAAGTGCACAAACACTGCAGCAAAAGGATTTGTTGACATCCCTTCTCCTCTATAAAGTTCATGTAGAAGACAAATAGCAGCCATTCGTTGCGTCGGTTTGGGTAAAAGATCTGCTTGCTGCAGTAGCAATATAATTGCACATCCCACTATAAATGAAAAGATAGAATTCTGTAACTGATTCTAGTTCCAGGGTTAATTAAAAATATTCCAACTGATATCTATCAACAAAATGTATATAAAAAGGATATCCATGGTAAACGCCTCTGACACTGGTTAATTAATGTTCGGATATTAAAAGGATAAATATTGGTGTTAATTTAGTTAAAAATGACATGTATCGTCGAAAGGCACGCCGAGACGCCTATTATACACTTAAACTACACGCCAATAAATGTACATAAACATTTTCCAAAAGATTAAAAAATTGAAGATCTTGATATTCTATTTCTCACAGATACATCTAATAACATATCTTCAGTAAAGTACTGTAAAATAAACGGAGACAAGTAAATAAATATAACGAACAAATTTTATCTATTGATGATATAAATACAGTCGCCAGGTGTAACCGCTGGAGTAACGTAACATACCCTTGTAGAAGTCCTGTTTAGAAAAGCACTGATGCATTTGGGCAGATAGTGTTTCCAGTGTCTGGTTATCGACATTATCCTCGCTAAGAATGCTGTCAAAGGAAACAAAACTTACTAGATAATTCACGATATGGTAAAATTATAGCCCGTTATGTATAGTTATGCTACCTTAGTAAAGATGACAATTCTTTAACTGACAGAGACATTTTTTTCTCTTTTCAATAAATCTGTTGTTCTTAGAAACTGGGGGCGGAATGTGATGTTGATGTATGTAGATGTACTAAGTTCATTAGTACAATATGACAGCCTCCCGCCACACTACACAAAACACGCCATTTACATAAAACATCTAGGTAAACTCAGCAGACGCATCTTTTTTATGTATACAAAACCAAAGATATGATTCCGCCGCAAGAACCTAGATAGATCAAAGATCTTCTTTTACACTTGTGTCTTGCCACAGCCGCCGCGGATTACCGCATGCAACTACAGCGTCGCCAAAGCAAGTGACATGACATTTCACGCGGGTGTGGCACCGTGTGCTGCTGTTTCCACACGTCACTATTTGCAACAACGTTATTATACATTAAAGTCTTTTTACTCTCTTGATGAATTTCTTTACGTAAACATTTCTCCATTTTAATTTAGGAGTGACACACTTAAGTGTGATATTTGATATTGAATACTATAGGCTACCTCATCATTAAATTTATTTATACTCTGTTTACTTCTGTACTTGTTTTAGCGATTTTGTTGTTTGTAATATGAAATTGTAATTTATAATGTGAAATATCTGTAATGTGTGATTTGATTGTTTTATACTTCTGTTTCAGTGTAGTAAATGTTCAAGTTTCTAATTATTAGCTTATTTTGTTCGGGTATACATGATATGTCACAACAATTTGCAGTTATTACAACATTTAATAACTGTTCACGTATATGGTTACAATATCCCTTTTTTTTAACTATGTGAAACATGACACATACCTTTTCCATGTAGTTCTTTTGTTTATTGGATCAACATAACACTGATATAAAAATAAATGCAGTACAGCATCTACTGAGAAATAACGTGAGGCTTCAACAACACGTTAAAACCATGTTTGCACACACACACACACACACACACACACACACACACACACACACACACACACACACACACAGCCCCCCCCCCCCACACACACACACAATAGTGACACAGGCCATGGCTTGCTGCAGTGGCCTTAAGAGCTACCTTTGACAGCAACGAACACTTGCAAAGGAAATTACATGAAGACGTAATTGCTGTCTACTATGGCAAACCAAAGCTTGTGTATATCTTATCTGTTTATTTATTTACTCATTGATTCTATAGCGTCGCCATGTGGATACACATATTAAATAATATAAAATATTAAACACATCAATGTGAAGAACATTACATGTGAAACCTGATTATTATTTTTAATACACGTTATGACTAATGAAGGATAAACGCTGTTTATGGGTGAATAACTGCAAAAGAATTTTACTTATTTAGGCAAAAATAACAAAATCTTTTTTTTTTCATTTTTTCCTCTGGTTTATACTTTTCTCCCTCAAGTACATCCATCTGTATAACATGTAAAGATTTGTTTTAAAAAGCAAAAAGAAATAAATATTTTACAGTAGAGGGACAATTCAGTCCACATACAAATTTCCTTGTATGGATGTCACCATTATATGTACCAGTACACTATTTATAGCCAATGAACACAAGACAAAATTAATTAAAAACAGGACTACATATTGACACCACAGTAATGTTGTAACACAAGATTCCTCTGATAATACACCCTAGTTCTTTCACTAAACGTTGCAATTTACAAATTAGATACACATCGTGTTGCTTACATATACACTCCTGGAAATTGAAATAAGAACACCGTAAATTCATTGTCCCAGGAAGGGGAAACTTTATTGACACATTCCTGAGGTCAGATACATCACATGATCACACTGACAGAACCACAGGCACATAGACACAGGCAACAGAGCATGCACAATGTCGGCACTAGTACAGTGTATATCCACCTTTCGCAGCAATGCAGGCTGCTATTCTCCCATGGAGACGATCGTAGAGATGCTGGATGTAGTCCTGTGGAACGGCTTGCCATGCCATTTCCACCTGGTGCCTCAGTTGGACCAGTGTTCGTGCTGGACGTGCAGACCGCGTGAGACGACGCTTCATCCAGTCCCAAACATGCTCAATGGCGGACAGATCCGGAGATCTTGCTGGCCAGGGTAGTTGACTTATACCTTCTAGAGCACGTTGGGTGGCACGGGATACATGCGGACGTGCATTGTCCTGTTGGAACAGCAAGTTCCCTTGCCGGTCTAGGAATGGTAGAACGATGGGTTCGATGACGGTTTGGATGTACCGTGCACTATTCAGTGTCCCCTCGACGATCACCAGAGGTGTACGGCCAGTGTAGGAGATCGCTCCCCACACCATGATGCCGGGTGCTGGCCCTGTGTGCCTCGGTCGTATGCAGTCCTGATTGTGGCGCTCACCTGCACGGCGCCAAACACGCATACGACCATCATTGGCACCAAGGCAGAAGCGACTCTCATCGCTGAAGACGACACGTCTCCATTCGTCCCTCCATTCACGCCTGTCGCGACACCACTGGAGGCGGGCTGCACGATGTTGGGGCGTGAGCGGAAGACGGCCTAACGGTGTGTGGGACCGTAGCCCAGTTTCATGGAGACTGTTGCGAATGGTTCTCGCCGATACCCCAGGAGCAACAGTGTCCCTAATTTGCTGGGAAGTGGCGGTGCGGTCCCCTACGGCACTGCGTAGGATCCTAAGGTCTTGGCATGCATCCGTGCGTCGCTGCGGTCCGGTCCCAGATCGACGGGCACGTGCACCTTCCGCCGACCACTGGCGACAACATCGATGTACTGTGGAGACCTCACGCCCCACGTGTTGAGCAATTCGGCGGTACGTCCACCCGGCCTCCCGCATGCCCACTATACGCCCTCGCTCAAAGTCTGTCAACTGCACATACGGTTCACGTCCACGCTGTCGAGGCATGCTACCAGTGTTAAAGACTGCGATGGAGCTCCGTATGTCACGGCAAACTGGCTGACACTGACGGCGGCGGTGGACAAATGCTGCGCAGCTAGCGCCATTCGACGGCGAACACCGCGTTTCCTGGTGTGTCCACTGTGCCGTGCGTGTGATCATTGCTTGTACAGCCCTCTCGCAGTGTCCGGAGCAAGTATGGTGGGTCTGACACACCGGTGTCAATGTGTTCTTTTTCCATTTCCACGAGTGTATATACGTCATGGAAGGTAGTGTGGCTGCGTTCTTTTCAAAGAGCTTTGGCTTTCAGGAAGGTAACGATAGAGATCTTTGTTGTCAAGGTATAATCGTGACTGCAGCAGCGATTCCAGCAGACAAATTGAAGCAGACACTATTTTACGTTCAACAGGTTCATGCATTACAAATTTGGAAACTATGGCTGTATTTTCTTTCTTTATATTCTTTATTTACATAGTGGTGTACAGTATGAGACGTACTTAAAAAGCTACACAAATGCTACAGAAGTGAGCTAGTTTCGTAAATTATGCTCTAATTTCTGCAAAAAATTACACTTCAGTGGCAGGAAGGCAAACTTCTTCTTTCGATCTTGAAACTAACTGAAACACCAGCAGAAATATGCGTGCACGGGTACCAGAATACATTTTGTATGCATGAGTGCTTAATTTGAAGACACTCTTGTTTGTAAAAGAGCTCTTCTAAAGTAACTAGCTTCTAAATTTTCTGTTGAATTTTATAGGCCGCTGACAGTGAAACAAAGTCACCAATTAATTCCTTCTCACATGTGTCACTCTTTTTTATGTTTTTTTTTACTGATGGTGAGTGGTAGTTTCTTTTTATCAGATAATCCACGTATTTTGAATATTCACTCGCATTTCCATGTTTCGTAATGAATTTGTATATTACTGACAACAAGTCTCAGAAGTTCTCATAACTGTGAAGATGAATTACAAACTTTTTGTAGATGGCAGAACACAACCCAAAACTACCAGAATAATTTAACCTCCTCATCCACAATTGAGGATGTTAACCACTACACCACTTTAATGTCCTGGAATTCACAACTCTGCCCTGTGTCATACATCTCCTGAAAGCTTTAAATCTCAGTAATTCATTATCTGACATTTAATATCAATATATTGTACCTTTTCGAGAGATCCTCAGTGTACTAGTGTTGTGGAACTGCGTTTGTGATAAATTATTATGTAGTTATAATATAAAAAACACAAAATTCGAGTTTGACGAAATCCAGTATGGTCTCACCTAGGTGCTTCAGCCAAGGTGCTTGAGTGGAGTGCAGCCACAGTATCTCTCATAATGTACAATGCAAACAAAGGCACCTCAAAGCATAGTGGTCAGAGTCTTAAATTTAATAATTTTATCTGGGTACAAGCAACCATTGAGTGTGGTTTGGTGATCGTGCTTGGAGCTCTTACCTACATATTACTCAATGTTTTACTGTGTCAGAATTGTAGTGTGAAATGTGTATCCACCTGGAACTGTCAAAATACCCCACTTGCTTTATAACTGAATGCAGTGGGTTCTTTGCTGACTTTCGGTCATTATTCTGATGCCATGTCTTTGCAGTTTGAACACTTCTTCATATCCTGAGCATTTTCATCGCAGCACACTATGCCATAAATCATAAATGATAATAGAATTTACCTTCCTAGACCTAAAACCAAACTGCACTTTACACAAAAGTTGGCACTTATTTAAAGAATCCAAATGGCTGATCCTCATAACAGTTTCAATTCTTTCCGAAAAAGAAGGCAGTACTGAAACTGGTAAGTAAGTCTATATACTTTCTGTTTCATATTTTTTGTGGGTCTGAAGAACTCCTTCTTGCTTTATACAGTCGGGAAAGCAAATGGATTTGAAGGCAGGTCTCTTTTACAATGTTTGTTAGGAGTGCTTGCATGCTGCTCTTACATTCTTTTAACTGACACAATTTAACCTCTTGCAGATATATGGACATTTTACTCTTAAATTTGTTAACAATCCAACTGGCTTCTTCTTTAGTAATACATAATAGAGGCATTGTGTTTGACACAACGTTATTTGTAGCGGCGTTGTGTAGTTTTAGGCGCTTTTCTTAGGTTTCTTTCTATATTATTGAATTAGTTCTTTTCAAGGTTGCTCATGACCTTCATGTTATATGTTAAACCTCTTTATTTGGATATATTTACATCTACATTTACATCCATACTCCGCAAGCCGCCTGACGGTGTGTGGCGGAGGGTACCCTGAGTACCTCTATTGGTACTCCCTTCTACTCCAGTCTCGTATTGTGGGTGGAAAGAAGGATTGTCGGTATGCTTCTGTGTGGGCTCTAATCTCTCTGATTTTATCCTCATGTTCTCTTCGCGAGATATACGTAGGAGGGAGCAATATACTACTTGACTCTTAGGTGAAGATATGTTCTCGAAACTTTAACAAAAGCCCGTACCGAGCTACTGAGCGTCTCTCCTGCAGAGTCTTCCACTGGAGTTTATCTGTCATCTCCGTAACACTTTAGCGATTACTAAATGATCCTGTAACGAAGCGCGCTGCTCTCTGTTGGATCTTCTCTATCTCTTCTATCAACCCGATCTGGTACGGATCCCACACTGCTGAGCAGTATTCAAGCAGTGGGCGAACAAGCGTACTGTAACCTACTTCCTTTGTTTTCGGATTGTATTTCCTTAGAATTCTTCCAATGAATCTCATTCTGGCATCTGCTTTACCGACGATCAACTTTATATGATCATTCCATTTTAAATCACTGCTAATACGTACCCCTGGATAATTTATGGAATTAACTGCTTCCAGTTGCTGACGTGCTATTTTGTAGCTAAATGATAAGGGAACTATCTTTCTATGTATTTGCAGCACATTACACAAGTCTACATTGAGATTCAATTGCCATTCCCTGCACCATGAGTCAATTCGCTGCAGATCCTCCTGCATTTCAGTACAATTTTCCATTGTTACAACCTCTCGATACACCACAGCATCATCTGCAAAAAGCCTCAGTGAACTTCCGATGTCATCCACAAGGTCATTTATGTATATTGTGAATAGCAACGTTTCTATGACACTCCCCTGCGGTGCACCTAAAATCACTCTTACTTCGGAAGATTTCTCTCCATTGAGAATGACATACTGCGTTCTGTTATCTCGGAACTCTTCAATCCAATCACACAATTGGTATGATAGTCCATATGCTCTTACTTTGTTCATTAAACGACTGTGGGGAACTGTAACCTTGCGCAAGTCGAGAAACACGGCATCTACCGGTGAACCCATGTCTATGGCCCTCTGGGTCTCATGGACGCATAGCGCCAGCTGGGTTTCACACGACCGTCTTTTTCATGCTAAAAGTTTCTCGTTTAACTGTATTCCACATTTCTTTGTGTTTTTGTTTAATTCTGTATGTACTTATCACCTTTGATTCTTTGTGTACCCTGTAGCAATTTCCTGTGAGTCCTGTATCTGACAAATACTCTTAGAAGGCTGAGTCACCCTCATTATTTTTAACAGAGCTGAGATACTTGAGTTATGGATGATTTTCAGATATCTTTTGTTACCCACTTTCTTCTAGCTGATTCCATAATGGAATTACTATTTTAGGAAACGTCTCCTGAAATTTTTGTTTGAAGATAGTAATGAATCTGTTGAATTTTTCATTTACATGTATTCCTGAATACGCGTCTCTTAATATGTTTGGCTGGTCTTAGTACCTTCTTGATAAAGAATAAAACTGCATCTTTCTATGACTAAGTACTTTTGTTTGTTTCTTTTTGGATATTTTAAGCTTTGCAGTTTGAGCATAATGGCCTCATAACCAAAGGATTCTCATCTGCAGGTGCATCTCACATCCAAGATTTATAACTTTCAGTACATCTGTTAATGTAGGCTTCTTGAATACTTCTAAATTCTTCTTTTGCAGCTCTCACATCATGACTCAGTCTCGCGTCCTTCGGCCATCGTAATTTAATATATTATTATTATTATGTTAATTGTTGCCGACTTACATGGTGTTCCTTAATAAAAATGATATTTCATTCAATTTTGATTTATGAGTAAATGCTTTTGAGAAGTTCTCCTTTTTAAAAATATTAATCTTAAATTATTTGTTATGTTAATGAATGTTAGACTCTCTGAATCTTAAGATATGAGCATATAAGTTGAACAATGGAATAAACTTTTCATATTAATTTCCTCAGCTAGTCAGTTCACTTTAAAGCAAAAAAATCTTTAGTTGTTAATTACAATTGTGACCCACACACGCACGAGAGTATTTTTTCTTACCTCCATTAACCATTGGACTGTAGTCAGAGTCCTGGCTCTGGCTCTCGGCTGTGGTACTGAAAATAAGAACCTTAAAGCTACATATTTTCTGTAACGTCGGGCGGCTGTGGAGAAAAATGTATATTATGTTAACAGTGGGCGAGTTTTTCGCTTCCGCTAAATTTTATAAGTTAATATCGCCTTGTAATGGCGTCGTTGGCTGCATCGGCCATTGCGATTGTTGAACTGTAAATTACTCGAATGCAGGTTAATTAAAAGGAAGGCAGACATGAAATCGGGATCACCTCTTACAAATTAAAAGTGAACAATAATATAAAATCAATACATTATCTTCTTAATTAGTACAAATATGCTTACATTTGCCAGCACTCGAAAGATGTCCGCCTACACGCAACGAAGACAATAGAAGTAGTGACGACAACTAAAGAATTAACAAAAGAGTGTATCTTCTCGTCTCTTTAGATCATTTTGTTATATTTCTTTGCACTCGAAACTTACACAGAGAAATTATTATAATATGGCTACATGATAAAAAATCTATATGATTCAAGTTTTAAATGTCTGTTTATTATAAATACCGTTTTTAAAGTCTTTTTGTATTAATTCACTGGGGACACTATACACAGGAACTATTTACCACATACAATTCACAATTTCTATAGTGCTTGGCCTCTCAAACCAAATTCTACATAAGGCTTGATTTTTAGTTCTATATATATATTATTTATTTATTCATTTAAAAATCTTTCCAGATTGCAGAATAATCATTTTTATAGGCATTATGTATGAGTGGGAGGACAAAAACACACACACACACACACACACACACACAAACACACACACATACTAATTCTAGAAAACTTGACCATTTTTTCGACATATTTTCAGTAAGAAAATGAAAATATTTTAATTGAACCACCCACAGCAACAATTATTCCGCAAAAAATGGGACAGAATGTTGGTATTTCGAAATGTTACTACCAGTTAGCAGTAGTGCAGTGCTTTTCACAAGTGGTGGAACGGTAACAGTGTCACTTAGTACTAATATGGCAGAAAGTGACACTACTGCAATCATGCAACCGAAATAGATGCTCACACATGTATCTTAGATGCAACTGCACTATGTCATGAACAATGACATCACTTTAGTTACATGTGTGAACATGTCTCTATGCAAAATAAACCTTAAAGAGTTGGTAATTCGAACTGTAAAGGATTCTCTGGAATGTTGATTTTCTATTTTATAGCTTTTAAGTAATACTTAACATAAATTAATTACTAGTTCAAAATTGCAGCTTAATTACCTAAAATTATAATAATAACTGGAATTCTAATGTTATGAATCACATAGCTTCCTTTGCTTGTATTTTAGTTCATCCTGAAATGTATTGTAAATACCTTCTTCCACATATTGCACTGTACATTACATAAGATGTATGCTTCATGTACAAACCACCAACACTTTCTAGCATCTATTGTCTTTGTTAGACATAATATTATCTTGTTTCTTTTTAATTGTGACATATTTGGGCCTTAGTTCTTCCTGCAATTTGCATGCAAAAGTTTGTGCATTGAAAATTAGCACTCTTTTTACCATTTTTTGCTCTGACACATAACATGTATCTTACTGGCAGAACAACATTATTTTATTGCTTATCTGAGTTCTAGCTTGAGTGTAGTGTTAAATGTTGGTTTCAAATTTATTTAATTAATCTTTTCTCTAAATGTGACAATATCAATTCTCTTGTTTTCAACAAAGTCCTTGATATTTGTCACAACGGCCACTCGACTCAAGAATGTTCACAAGAGTGTGAGTCTGACATTTTGACCGTTTCTTACTCATATTTACAATTCATATTTCTTCAGATAACAGAGAATCAGCTTTCACGACCAAAAATATCCTGTGAGTTCCGTTTGCATTTCCGAACTAACCAAACAGAAACACTTTCCCAAGTATTACTAATTGGCAAATAAATGGGCATCACACAACATGTACTCACAACTGTACTAAGCTAGAATATTCCTGCCTTATCTCTGGATAGTACCATTGGCTCTAAGTAACTATTAATGGTATCTATGTCTGATTCTTATGTTTAAGGGTAATATTATTTATATTTAGGAAGATAAAAGAGTAGAAATAGTAATACCATTCATGAATTAATTACAGAGCGTTCTTTGACTTTTAATGGCGTGGAATACTTGTGTTTGCAGAAATAACACTGGGTTCTAACTACATTCGCAGTACACAATTTTTTCTTAATTTCTTCATTCAGATATATTGAGGACATCTGTGCCATCACATCTCTTTGTTATTAAATATCTGCATTCATTTTAAATATTTGAACAATAGCATTTATGATTGGAAATTAAGCTTAAATATTTTTGTTATCACTAAGTTTATGTTAATCAGTAATTATGAGGTTAGCAGTATATGAATTCATTTTTCGTGGGACAGTCTATGACCTGCTACAACATTACCATTTTGTAAAATGGCCAAACGATAACTACAACCACTTAAATTACGTGCTGTGATCTCTTTTTGACTTATTAACATTTTTTGGCTATTATGGAATGGTAACTGAATAAGCTACTGTTTCGTTCTCATCAGAGGATGACACTTTCAGGAGGGATTGTAGATTGGATGTGTGTCCAATTCATAGTGTAGCTCATTACTAATTGGGTCTAAAATTTGACACACACAACTCACTACGTAAGTGTCAAATCACTTTTTCCCGAATTTTAAATGCAACTTGACAATTGTCAGTTGTCAATACTGTCGATAACACCCAAAAGAGGATGACTGGTCATGTATAAACTACCTCTTCACAACTAGGAACCATGTATTACTAAGTTTCACACTTCCCTCTTTTGGTTAAATTCTGTCACCTTCTTGTACTACCTACCACAACATCTACTTATTGTTGCCAGGATTTGGCATTTAATATATTAATTTCCTCCATTCAACAGTTAATGTTACGTTTTTGCTTTCGTTTTTCTATTATCAAATAAGATTAGGTCAGTGAAGCACACATGGAAGTCTTCATAAAAGGAACCATAAAACTGTGGTCAGATCTGCATTTTTTAAAGTATTGGATCCCACCTCCACAACAAATCATTTTTTTAAAATTTCGAATTGAGTCCACAGGGGCAACATCTCAAAATTTGTATCACTTTCAGTGTCTGTATCTCATTCGTTGTCTCACTTTGATATTCTGCCAGTATCTCTCGAGCCACTCAATCTGTGGTTTATTTTGTTCCTCTGGTTAATATCATCACATTACATTGATAATTAATTACTTCCCAAGAAAGTATTCTAACATCAAATCTAGGATTTGGAATGTATAAGACCTACATAAACATCAAAGTATCTAAAGATGTCACTGGTTCAGTATTTCGACTGGAGCAGTTGCACCTCGGAGCTGTGCAGACAAACTAAGATTAAGATAAACCTGAATAACTTACAGCAGGCACATCATAATACCACCAGGATTAGTTATTGTATCAATGCACTTTACTGACAATCCGATTTCGGCGATGATGACAGAAGACACACATTTTCTCTCTTTTACATTAGTTAAATTAATCTCGTTTCTACTCGTAAATTCATTGTTGTTAGTGTATTTCTGATATGAAGAAATGTGATTCAGAGACTGGAAATGAAACCCCCAGTGTGAGAATTAAGTCTTACCTCATATGCACGAACTGCTCTGAACCCTTATCCACAGTCTCACATACACTGTATGAAGTGCCAAATATATGATCTAGGAAACATATGAAGATATAGTGCTGTTTAATTAAAGTTACCGGAATGGACTCATAACCACCTTAATTTTACAACAGGTAACTGTTTGGTATATAAGAAATTTAATTTAAACTGATTAACTACATCCAACGTAGTAGCAGCTTATCTGTTTAGCGTTAACCAAATGCACATTTGTTGCACGGCAAAGTTGATCCTTGCCTGTGGATATAATAATGATTATCTGATGGAATTAAATTTTCCTTGTGACATATGAGCCTCAGCTTTGCCTCTGACAGTGATAGAAGTTGAAGAAATAAATTAAAATTTGTGCCACAGCTGGACTTGAATCTGGGTTTCCTGTTTACCAGGCAGATGTGCTAACCATTATATCGCCAATGCAGTATCACTAACACAGCTGCATGGTCTACCCTAGTCCAACGCCATCCCAACCCATACTTCAGTTGACATTCATTCATTGAATGGGCTGAAGGTGTGGGTAGAAGTGTCTTATCTACACTGCTACATTGGTGTACTGTATACCTCATGTGCCGAGTAAACAGGAAACCCAGGTTCAAGTCCTGGCCGTTACACAAATTTTAATTCATTTCTTCAGCTGCTATCATTATCAAAGATAATAATGTTGATTTTTGAGTCTTACTTTTCTGTTGGTTGATTCACAGTCATGTTGATATCAAGGAGAAACATTGTTTCTTTGCTTTTCTCCTCATTTTGTGCACTATTTTGACATATTTTCATACTTTTGAGCTACATGTTTTACAATGGCGAGCTCTTGGAAAATTCAGTATTGGCAAATTTCCTTAATAATCTAGGGTATCTGTGTAAAATGGAAACTGTGTGCTCAATTACTGGACTCCCCTGAGAGCATGTCTTGTGTCATGTTACCAAAACTTTGTCAATAATACATTCAGTGTGGTAAGAGCTGTCAGCGGAAGTGGAATGTGGTAACAACATAGTTAACTTATCAGTATCTACAAAAGGGAGATGAAAACATGAATTAAATGAAGTTTGTCCCAAGACAAGCATGCCAACTCTAACATAACCATCTGGAGACATTCCACTCGTCATATAATTCACTTCATTAATATTTCCATGAATTCACATAATATCTTCTATGTTCACATTGATGCATGGCCCAGTCTCGATGGCCCTATGGCCTTTCAAATAGTAACTGATAGTAGTGTAGGGTCTGCTGTGGAGCCCCATATTCAACAATGCATGCTGAGAGATTCACTTCGAAATAGTTTCACATTACTGGCATCCTATTCTGTAGTCATCTCTGACATAGATCGTCAGCTATTTTGGTTTACAGAAAAGACAGGTTTCTGGCATCCATGTTCTGTGTTCAGGTGTCTATAGCCAACACCTTGTAGCCTATTGGTGGTTTCATCATCCTTCATCTACTTACCATAGGTGCCCATGACAGTAGCACATGAGGAGTCGAACAGGTTCATCATTTCCTAAACGCTCATTCCCAGGTGCCAGCCCAGCCTTCTATCAAAGTCTCTTATGCGAGTGGATTTCCTCATTTTCAGGCCAGATCGTAGCTAGGATGATTCCCTATTCTGATTAACTTCACATTATGTCTTTTAAAAATATCGCCTATCTGTCTTCGTCCCATTTGTACTTTTTTCTCATCACTTCATGTGCCGTTAATGCTACTGCTCAGCATTCTTGATTATAATGCATAGTGTCGTATAAACTTGTGTGGATGTAGGCATTTGTTTTTATATTTTCTAATTCACCTTTAATTTTAAGTTTATTTTAATTTTTATTTTATTTTGGGCAACAGGGAATGGCTTGTCTTCAGAGAGTCTAGGGAACTGCCCCTGCTGCTTTAGCATAGTTAAGTATGATATATTTCCTTGCTAGCTGAATGCTGTTCAAGAGGTTTTTACTTCTGCCTTGGTAGACTGGTTTGCTTGTGGAGATGGTACTGCCAACAGTGATGAATCTGTTGCAACAAGGGTTCTGCTGTTATATCAGATTAAATATGCATTCTATTAAATAGATCAACAGGGAGTAGATACTCAAGTGTGTGAAGCAATTGGTAAAACATGAATACATGTTACATAATCACAAAAAAGGTGATGTGCCAACGTTCCTCTCACAGATCCTGCAGAAATGATCATAATGAAATTGGAATAAGTAAAAAAATTAAAGAAGAGGTAATGACAAACTTGTCACAAAGCACGTGAATGTATAATACAATGAGATGCAAATGACTGTTTTAGGGTTTGTAGTCAGACATCATGAAACTGAAAATCAGTTTATAACATTTAATTACATTGACCATATTACTACATTGCATATGTGCAGAAATGAGATATCACTCACATTATTTGGTATTATTAATAATATGCACATCAATCAAGTCTACTGAGAAATTCATCAGTGGAACAAAAGAAATTGGTCACCAATAAAAGCTTTAGGCACCTCTTCAGCTGAAACTTATTTGTACCTAAACTTTTTATGCCCACAGCAGTTTGATCTCATAAGACCTTAAGACAAATTTCCAGTTTCCAAAACAGTCAAAACAGCAAAAGAACTTTATTTTGTGGTTACCGGGTTCAGTCTGTTTTTGAACAATTTCAGACCTTATACCATGATGGTAGTTGGTGGCAGTGCGTGGAGCAGGTGCCACAAGTGCACAAACATCAATTGCAGTTGTGTAAGATGGAATTACTTTAGTACATATAGGTGAAACTGATAAAACCACACATTCAGAGATAATTGTTAATTGGTGGCTTTAATTAAGTACAGCTATTGATGTGGGAAACTAGAGGAGCGCGCTTATTACGCACATATTTCCACGTAAGACACTATTTTTTTCGATTCAGAAAAGATGCCACGACGATATATGCGTAAACTAGGTTCAAGACGTTACCAAAATGACAGCAATGAGACTCTGTAGGACGCTCTTGATCAAATCAAAGAAAGGAAAATTAGCTTCCATGACGAATCTAAAAGGTGTATTCCTGACAAAAATTCTGTAGCTATATTCTACTGTATTTATGAGTGTAAACGGACTTCTCGCTTTTAGGCTATAATATTTATGTCATTTTGAAATAGGTAATACAAATTCTCTCTCTTTCTCCAGTCTCAGATTCCAAATTTCATTGAATAGTTTAATGCTGGAAATGAAGGTCAGGAAGCTAGCCGAATTATTAGTGAAATACACAACATATTTCATGCCAGAAGAGGAAGAAATGATGACTGCTCACACTGTGGCACTTTCTGTTCTAGGATTTCCTATTACCTTAGAGCATCTGAGATACATTGCCACATCATACTTACTTCGCACAGGGAAAAAAATTGAGGAAATTCGAAAATCACTTCTGTTTAGTAATAGATTGGATATACTGATTTCTGAAACAACACAGGTAGGTGTTCAGCCCAAGAATGATCAGAAATGAACAATGAAACGAGCAGCTGTGGGGTCAGAGGAAATCAGGCGTTATTAGGACAACCCCAAAGAAGAAACTGCAAATGTCCCTCCTTCAAATCTGTGGAATTATGTCGAAACAAACGTTGTGGTTCATCCTGGTGTCAAAGTTGTTGTAATAGAATGTGCTACCAAATACCTGGAACGAATATGAAATGCACCAAAAGTATGTATGACTATTATGAGCTATGGGGGCTCTATTATATATTGACAACAAAGCAGGCAGTGTTTACAAAGAATGGCAAAGAGGTGGACCACCTGAGTCACACTATAATCGAACCAAATATGGATGGATAGATTTAAAAGCATTTGAAGACTGGTTTTTGGGAATGATATTACCGCAGCTTAAGAAACTCCCTTGGAATAATTTGTCAACTGAATACAATTTAAGTTCCCATTTGAGTTATGCAGTCATGATGAAATGTCGAGAGAATAATTCACATTTGTGTGCCTCCTTCCCAACTCTGTACATCTGATGCAACCCTTACATGTAGGTGCATTTCGGTAAATGAAAGTCTCATCGAATGACACACTAACAAACTGGAAACAAATGGGAAAGCAATGTGCAACAGTGCCAAAAGCTGTCCTCTCCAAATTAATGAATCAATTATTTGAGATAATGAGAGCAGCACAACTGAAGTAAATCTAAAATCTTGTTTCAAATCTTGAGGGATATATCCCTTTAATCAGAACAGCGTTTTAAGCAAATTAAGCAGTAGCCTGTTGGCAACTGAAAGAGAGAACCTGAAAGGCTGTATGTCTGATTTGTTTCTGCAGCGTTTGCAAGAAATACGAAAAGACAAAGTTGGTATAGCTAAAAGAGGGGTACAACAAAATAAATGTTCCTCTAGGTCAAGGCATTACACCTGATGACTTTCACCAGGTAAGTCCCTTTTCACCCAGTCACCAGCACCAGTACCTCTTCAGGGGAAAAAGCGAAACATTGCTCACAGAAAGAACAAAATCAACATTGATGACAATAGCTCTTCTATAGATCAGCTTCTGCAGATCAGATTCCTGTATCAGCTGTGCAGAAAGTGGTGGCGATCTGTCAACAATTGAAGAGCTTTGAGCTTTGAAGAATGAAAATGAATTCAGTAAACACATTTGAACACTGCACAGAAAGAAGGCGTTAAGTCCAAATCTCACGAAGATGAGTTAGTGGTATCATCGTGAAGTTCAACAGATGTACTTTCACTTGGGTGAATTTAAATGAATGTGATGGACATAGTCATGGAGTTGTAGACAGATTAAAATGTGGTATACATGAAGAAAATGGGTTAAGTCAGTCAAATACATGGACAGAAAGGGTGAAGTCAGGCAGGTGCGGATTTATGAGCTGTATTGATTCTTTTGTCTGCTGTTATGTAAGTCTCGTTGTTGACATTGTTAAATGCAATGTCATTGTTTATCTTTCTCATATATTCTCGAAGGTAACGCAGAGCAGATTTGACATTAGTTTCTTGGCTTTGTGCTATGGTGGAATGAATTTCATGCCGTGATTTGTGCTAACACAGAGCAAACTTGACAATCGCTTCAGCTCTGTGTGATGTGGTAGACAGAACTGAATTTCGTGTAAAATTGAACGGAGGTCGGTGTTTAAACTGGCGATGGAATATCCAGAATCAATCTGCAGTGGTAAGTCTAGGAAAAGACAGAGGTATGGTAGACAATCTGAAGTATCTAAAATGCTACGAACAATGTCACATGATAGAGGAGAGCATTGTAACTGCAAGAAGAAATGTACTGATTTGCTAACTGATGCAGAGAGGTCTACATTAATATCTAATTTCAGTTTGCTGAAGGACTGGAATGAGCAAAATTTTCACCTGACAGGACTGATTTCTGTTGACAATCTACAACACCGAAGGCCTTGCAGAGAAGAGACAGCAGCTACCTAGTGCGATTATACATTTCATTATAAGATCAGGATAATGAGAGACAATACTGTGACAGAATTGTCTGTTTGTCAAAAGGCCTTTGTATCACTGCATGGTATTTCAAAGAAAAGATTACATACTATTAGGAATTCCTTAAAAAATGAAGGCATGGCGCTAGTTGATAAACGAGGAAAACACAGAAACCAAGTTCATAAAATTTCAACAGAAACTATGCAAAACATCTGCTCTCACATGAAGTCATTTAAAGGACAGTCCACTCATTACAGCACAAATAAAACACAGAAACTGTATTTGCCTGAAGAACTCTCTGTCAAGAAGACGTTCAAGATGTTCGGTATCATATGAAACTTATCGTAAAATATTTAATACAGAATTCAATATCTCATTTCGTGTTCCTCAAAGAGATACATTAAGTACTTGTGATAAGTTTCCTGTAATTTTTAAAGCTCTAGAGGCACAACTCACACATGCATCAAATGGAAAGGAAAGATCAGACGTTCAAAGTAATATTAAGAGAGAGAAGATTGAATATGAACTGCATCGCTGTAAAGCTGATGCATTCTGTCAGTGTAAAAGACAATCTCGACAGAGAAGCAGAAAGTTTACAGACACAGAATCGATATGTATGGATTTCCAACGAAACCTTCCATGTTCAAACATCAGCACCAACACTGTCTATTATAAGCGACATCTTTCTCTGTATCTATTTAACATACATCGAGTCTCATACAGTAATGCAGTGTTTTATGTTTATCCTGAAATTATAGGGAAGAAACGTTCAAATGATGTAGTTTCTTTCCTGCATCATTATGTTACTTCTCTTCTGGATGCTGAGGTCAAAAATTTGGAAATCTTCTGAGACTCATGTGGTGGTCAAAACAAAATCTACACCCTTTTCAGGTTCATCCATTATCATTATCTTGTCCATCATGCAATCAATTCATGTGAGATTCCCAGTAATGGACATTCATATCTGGAAAGTGACAAAGACATGGGTCTCATCAGATGTAAAACAAATGCTGAGCCCCTAAAGGACTGGACAGACAAAATATGTTGCAACCAAAATACCGACCAAAATGTCCATTCCTGTGGCGAATTATTAAGGAGATGAAGATAGAACATCACCATCTAAGGCTTATCATATATTGTGACACTTACAACAGATCTTGGATTACATCAGTTGTTACTGCTTCTGCTGAAAAATGGAAAAGGAACCAGAATTTACAGAAGGAGAGTTTTTGTTACCTTCGCCCTGTTATGAAGGTACATTGGTAAAGACTTTCGTCACTGTAATTAAATGAAACTAGATCATATCAGTGTGTGAAATAGCATGTCCTGCTTTATTATAACAAACCTATTGAGATAGTATGCTAATAAGATGTCACATGTCTAGTGTTTCTGGACTGTTACCTATCACCAATGAAAAGTATTGTGATCTGCAAGAACTGAAGGTGTTCTGTGACACAGGGGCCCAAGTGTTCTATACCAATATTCCTTTCTGGCAGTGAATTTACAACACGTTTTGTGTTACTTGTTTGTAATACATAAAAAGTGAGATGTGAAGATTGTTGATTATAAAAACTGTGATTTATGCTGATAACTGAAATTATGTCCAATTAAAAATATTTTAATGTGTGTGTTGTAATCATTTATTGAATACTTGTTGGTAGTTGTATACTAGATGATTTAAAGATACAGAAGTTGAGACATGGGCTTATTAATCGTTATAATTTACATGGGGTCAATGAAAATAAAACAGAATATTGATAATCAGTATTTTTCCTAAGATCTGATCACTCATGAACATTCTGTACAATAATGATTATCCTTAAAAGTAAATAGATCTTTGTCAAGGGAGTTGCAGGGAGGTTTTGTAGTGAAGTATCAATTCCAATATGACATTACATCCTGACTTTTACATCTAACTAGTGCATTATACAAAGAAATTAAAAAATAGACATTCAGATAAAAAGACATACAGAATCAAATTTTAATAATATTTTCTTCCACTTTTAAGGAATTCTAAAGAAAAGGCCGTTGAATGTACTGTATAAATTACAAATCATATTTCAATAACCAATCAAACTGTAACGTTTTAAACTTTAAAATTGCCCACATGAAAAATCTATAAAATGGACTTAACCCCTTCTTTCCTTGTGGTCGAATCTGAAAGGCCGCATGTCTGATTTGCTTCCGCAGCATTTGCAAGAAACACGGAAAGACACAATAGGCGAGGTTAAAAAGGAGGTACAACAAAATAAATGTTCCTCTGGGTCAAGGCATTACACCTGATGGCTTTTGCCAGGAAGACCCTATTCACCCAGTTACCAGCACTGGTAACTCTTCAGGGAAAAAGCGAAACATTTCTAACAGAAAGAACAAAATCAACAGTGATGAAAATAGCTCTTCTACAGATAGAGATTCCTGTATCAGCTATGCAGAAAGTGATGGCAAACTGCCAACTGTTGGAGAACTTTGCCCTGGAAATGACGAAAATGAACTCAGTAAAAACATTTATAACGCCACTGTATTATCTCATAACAACCCAAATCTCATCATATAAGTTGGTGAGCATGTTGTCCTCAGCTATGAGACATCACAATACGCAGAACATGTTATTTTAGTACAAGACAAGAACTTTAAGATCTCATGTACAAAAAAATGTGACAAACATTGGAAATAGCCAAATCCAATTGATGAAATTCTCTTGAGAGCAAATACTATGCACATTGTAACTCACAAAAAATATGTAGAAGGGAGATATTTTTTGTAGACATGAAATTTTAAAGTGTGTTCCTCAGATATAGTCACTTGAGATTTCTTTTTATTGATTTTTTGCCACTATTAGTCAGTTAATTGTGTTAGTAGTAGCTGATTTAGTTTATTTCAGTATAATTTGCAAAAAAATTATCTAAAAAAACTAATGGACTTAAAAAATTATAAATTTTAAATGAATGTTGAAATAAGAATGGGGTGGTTATAATTAAACTTTACCTGTTTAACACGTTATAACACGAAAAGTAATTACCATACGAGGACAAGATTTTTGTAGCATTAATGTCAAGGACGTGGGTAATAGAAATAATGGAGAATCAGTTCAATTGAAACACTTTTTATATCCTGCTACACTACATCATACCATTACATACTGGTACCATTATTTGTACAAAAGGAGCCGAATGTGGCTCCCAAAACTGTTCAGAAGAGTCTGAAAGCAGAGGATTGCATTCGGCATAGCAGAACGAAGCATGCCCATATATATTCTGGCTATCTCTCATGATATACTGCGCTTTAGATCAGCACATGTATGAATGTTCCCCTGGTAAACCCTGTTTTCAAGTAGCTTCAAAACCAGAAATCACAGTGTGTGAGATCAGGAGATCGTGTCGGCCTAGCATTTAGAAACGATTGGCTCATAATTCTATCGTTTCCAAACGTGTTTTCGGGAAGCAGGTGAACTTCACGAGTGATGTGTGGTGACGCCCCATCTTGCATGAAAACTGCTTAGTTCAATGCGTCTCTCACCTCAATGGCAGGTATGACATGCTGGCGGAGCATATAGCAGTAATGCTGGCCAGTCACATTGCTCATATTTGGCCCTTGAGGGCCAACCTGTTCAAAAACGAATGGGCCCATGATGAATGTAGCCCTAAAGCCCCGCGATACAGTGACATGTTCTCCATACATAGGAACTTCATGCACAATGATGGGAGGTGAAGATCCCCACACTCAGAAGTTCTGTATGTTCACCTCAACCATCAGAGAAAAATGAGCTCGGTCCATTCATAGCCCTCACCAATTTCAATCCTTGGGAGAAAGTGGAGAGTGAAGTCATCACATCTTTGTGTGTCCTGTGGTGCAAGCTGTTGTACGATATGTATCCTGTACAGATACGTTTTGAGAATGGTTTGAAGCACCTTCTGTACAGTGTACCACGGGATGTCCAACAGTCGTGACACAGCATGCTCACAGCCTGACGATCGGGCATTGGGAGCAGCATTGTGGGCCATAGCAACAGCGTTTTCATCAGCCACCTGTCGTGCAACCAGTTGTCAGCCTTTTCCCCAGTTCTCCAGTTGAATCGAAATTCTTCATCATGCTCCACTCAGCAGGTGCAGTAAGAGGACCATTCTGTAATCCTTTTCAGCTGGCGTTATTCTCGAAGTGCAGCTTTAGCATTACTATTGTTTTGAAAACAGAGCTTCACCAAATATGCCCTGCCCCTTTTGTTCAAGCTGATATTGACATGCAAACAAGTGCACTGCGACTGGTCAGTTGTGTGAGACTATGAATGATCTCGAAACATGGTGGCCACAGTTGGAACTATACGGTGGCACTGTGACGCATGGAAATCATGCATCCGATACTGCAGACATTAATGCTACCAAGTTTGGTACTCATACAGTAATTGGTTTCTGTGTTATAATGTGTTAAATAGGTTACGATTAATTATAACCACCTAGTAATTTTCTGTCGATATTTGATCTAGCTAACCTGTTAACAAACATATCTTTATGGGATGAGAATGGTACATTGGACCTGGCTGCAGTTTTCAGAGGTCTTTGAACTAGTACTAAATCGAACCCACTTTATGTGATAGCATTAGTACAAAAAAAAATTCAAAATTTACGTAATACACATAAAGGTAGTAACAATAGCTGAATAACTTGACTAGTGTGGGAGATTTAATTTGAGAAATAAAGCAGATGTTTCTAGCAAACATAGTGTGATACATCTTCAAAAATATGCCAAAACTATGCTCAATGAGACACATGTTACAGTAACAAATTCAGTGTATACTAAAATGATTTGAAGTAACTAAATGAACTATACCACATTCAACAATGTTTGGTTTATTAGGTAATTTTTCAACCACAAAATTGTTAAATTATTTAACTAAACTTTTATTTCAGAATTTAATAATCGTCATATTTTTTAACAGTTTCTTTGAACTTTTTTAATTCCTTCGCCTTCCATCTCTAGTGCTAAATTAGATGTTTTCGTTCTTATGATTCTGCATTATGTTTTCTTCATGAACTGATTTAGCTACAGCTGCTGCTTCATCAACTAAAGAGCTGATACCTCTCAATGCTGCTAATAAAACTGATTCAAAACCTTCCTTATGTTTAGTTAAACCTGCTCCTTCTTTCTTTTTCGTAAAATATTCAATAATTTTTTCATAACAGGTATACATGCGCTTGTAGGAAACTTTCCACTACTTTTGATCTCTCTTTCTCTTTCGAGCATCAATTAAAAATTGGCAATACTATGTAACTGAGCGTTACTGAGTATAATTTTCATTAGTTTAGCTTTAGTTTAGCCACTTGGTAGAACAGTATAATCGTTTCTGTAGTTATATATATTAAGAAAATAATTAAAAAATTATAATCCCTATCTATTACCATCTGCTTCAATTTCTTTAGGGCAACAGCCTTGCTGCAGTGGTTACACCAGTTCCCGTGAGATCATCGAAGTTAAGCACTGTCGGGGGTGGTCGGCACTTGGATGGGTGACCATAAGATCCGTCATGCGCTGTTGCCATTTTTCGGGTGCAGTCAGCCTCTTGATGCCAATTGAGGAGCTACTCGACTGAATAGTAGCGGCTTCGGTCAAGAATACCTTCTTACAACCTGGCGAGCGGTGTGCAGACCCCATGTTCCTCCTAACCGCACCTTCCACCGAGGATGACACAGCGGTTGGATGGTCCTGGTAGGCCACTCGTGGCCTGATGACAGAGTGCTTTTTCAATTTCTTCACCTAATTTTCTTTTAACATACATTACTACTCTAAATGCTGTTGTGGCATATACTTCTCCAAATGATGCATCCTCACCATGCTTCCTTTCTTCAGTGAATACTGAATTGTTGTTCTGATCCATATGTAAATCTATGTCATGATTGTCTCTATATGAACTATCATGTTTTTTACCTACTTCATCTAACTGATTTATACCTTTATTTCTCTAGCTAATGTTTCTTCTACATTCTTGACCACAGTAATTATAGACAGCTGGATGCATTTCAAATTTTAATTTATTAATTAATGTATTGACAATTCCTTTCAGTAATGTTTTCCCAAGATGAATAGAGTAAATTGTTCGAAAAACTAATTAAATAAAGTATAATTTTGGACCACTCAAAAGGTGTCTTGCTCCACTTGACTTCAGTAGTGTTCCCCCACCAACCACTTCTCCATTGGCTGAAGACCATCCCCATCAAAAGTAGGTCGCTCTTACGTTCTACAGGCATCATCTCACTTGACCACTTTCCATGCTAAACGAATACACTGAGTTGACAAGGATCATGGGATACCTCCTCACATAGTGTCAAACCTCCTTTGGCCTGGTGTAGCGCAGCAACTTGACATGACATCGACTTAACAATTCGATGGATGTCCCAGAAGAAATATTGAGCCATGCAGCCTCTATAACCATGCATTATTACGAAGTTGTTGATGGTGCAGAAGTTTGTACCTTAAGTGACTTGTCAATTATATCCCATCAGGACACAATGGTCACTGTAACAACACAGACTTCCCTGGAATGCCTCCTGTCAGACCCAAATTCTCAACTAATACCACACATTACTGATGTAGTAACCCTGCTCACCAGCCTCATTACTCGCAGAATCCCGCCAATTGCCATAAGAGTTCTAGCTTATGTGTGCATCGTGTCCAAAAGAACAGACACCGCATATATAATTGAGCTAATGACTGTCAATGATCCCTTCAGCGTAGATGCACACTAAGCTCGAACACTTACGGGAATCAGTGAGTAATGGGGCTAATGAGCAGGGACACTACATCAGTAGTGTGTAGTATTAGATGAGAATTTGGGTCTGACAGGAGGCATGCTAGGGAAGTCTGTGTTGTTACAGTGACCATTGTGTCCTGATGGCATGGTGGTCAGTGCATCTGCCAAATGACCAGGACACTCGGGTTCAAATCACCGTCTGGCACGAATTTTCAACTTCCTTATTGATAAACCAATGCCCACTGGCAGTAAATGCCACAATTCCTTTGTGTGTTGATCATTAGTGGTTGTAGGCTCAAAATGGTGTCTGCGGTTTCATAGATGTCCAAAAGAACAGGCACCACTCAGAAAATAATCTCATTAGTGTATAGATATACAGTATTGTTACCAAAAGGATACACTTAATTTACGAGCCCACTTGGGTCCTCAGAAGGGTAATACAAATATGAATTTTCACAATGAGCTATCAGAATACTATTTCCTCAGTACACAATTTTTAACAGGATAATGACTCTTCTGTAATTCAGGAGAGGATGATAACTTTGAATCTACAGCACCATTAATGTAAAAGATATTATTCAATCCTACAATCAGCTCCCATTTAACCAAAACTTAGTAACCTGTGAGGTTCCATGTCACCATGCACATGGATATTGCCGCAAGTCTGAGTGTTGAGCAATCACAAATAAACTGAGCAAAAATTTAGAATACACTCCAGAAAGAACCTAATCAGTCACTTAACATTCACCACAGCTAGTAATTGAAATTACCTCGCCCAATTTCTTCACCAATACAGAAATTCCAATGCAGGTAGCGCTAAACAGACAAAACCAGCCTCTTCTCAAATCAAGAAGAACTCTAACCATCATGGGACCAGAATACAGAATGGCAGAAGCCCATTCAAACAAGGAACATGTTGTGGCTTCTGAACCGAAAAAGCTTCCTATTCTTTGAGAGCCAAGCTGACCTTACAAAGATCTGAAAGCACCTCAGTGGATATACAAAGATGCTGTTCAAGGAGCTTATTTTGATCAGTCGAAGCTGAGTATAGCAGAGATGTGTTTAGTACAGTAAATTTGATATCATGGTTTATGAAAAGTAACAGTATAGGGGGTAAAAGAAATTATCAAGTGAAAGGAAACTTTCAACTGCTTGCTTGCATTTCTGATTTCAACTGTTCATTATTTGCTTACAATTCTGATTTTATTTCTGACTTTAACTGTTTACCATTTGTTCACATTTCTACTCTCAATTTACTCTACTGAACTCCAATTATTCTCACCATTTCTTCCAACTCTAGAGTCTTACTTTTCCTACCTACATTACTCACATTCTGATCTCAACTCTTTTTGTACCTTTCACTCACTGAAAGTCATTTTAACATATTCACTGATATTGTTAACAAAAATAAAATACACAGATTTTTAAAGTACTTAACTAACTTTTTGTCAGGAGTCCACTTCATCATTAATTCATGTTCCTCTTACTTTTGTGCACCACTGTTTTTGTTTGCACACATATTACATCATCACCATCTGCTTTTTCAGTGTTAATATGCAACTCTATTTCTGGGACTGGAAGACATAAAAGGCAATAGTATTTCAATCACTTTTCTCATGTCAAGGATGAGAAACCACCACTTTTCATATACCTTCCTTTATACAGTAAAATTAAAATAAACATCAACCAAATTAATACACATGATAGGTAGTAACAGTCACCATTTGTGCTCCAATTAATTAACATTGGTAAGAAGTAATTAGAAATACAACAGTTATTTCCAGCTCCTCTTCCAATACAAGGTTTGTATGTGATGACTGAAACACATTTATTGGCTTTTTACATAATTTATTAATATGAAAACAGATTCTCAAAGCCCTTTTCCTCAGCAAAATAATAATAATTTTCGGATGAAAGAGAATGAATATATTATGTTTGCAAGCTGGAATTCGACGTAATATCTGTACAACTGGAAGTTACAACACGGACTAAGATGGAATTTGTACAAATCGCCAATACTTATAATCTCACATTTACCATGAGAGTTTTTAAAAAGCATATTTTTTTAATTAAAATGATATCACAATTTATGCATCAATATTGATAAAAATACACCTTTTTAGAAAGCTGAAAATTAAAGTTAGAGGAATATAATATTAGTTCATTAAATCTTTTTAAGTTTCCAAAAAGGTGGTCTGCAACTCAAAACTTGGCATTATTAATGATTTTCAAATTGAGATATGTCATTTATTTATTTAATAAATGCATAAATAAATAAATAAATAAGAATAATTTGTACCTGTTTATGCTTTTATCCAATATCTATTTTGTAGACATGGTAATATTATCAAATTTCTTTTAAAAATTGTTTTAAATAAAATTCAATACCCTGCTACACTGTAGAGATTGAGAATTAAATACTGAACAATAAACTTGAAGCCAAAACATTGTCAATAAAACTTCTAAATGTCTGGAAGAGACTTACCACACTTATGCTTTTAATATATAGTATAAAAGGAAAACAAAGTATTGCAGGCGTCTCTGGAATGTGACCTCTATTGATGTAGGATGACAAAACGTGGAGTGTGGTGGTGTGGTAGCAGGGCCAGTCAGGCGCCCAGGTGCGCTAATGAGACACCATTATCGTTTTATACAATTAATGAAGGCTCTAAAATTGAATCATCTACTCTGTGGCAGTGGCGATGGCAGCAAAAATGGCACACAGGTTGGGAATGCACTGATGCATACTCCTCAGTATTGCAGCAGAAGTGGCACACACTATTGGAATGCACTGATTCATACTTCTCAGTAGTCTTGAAGGCGTCGGCGTAGTCAGTGCCACCAGCACAGCAGAAGTGGTGACGTGCAAGATAGCAGGCCCAGCTGGTGGCAAGTCGTTGTGCATTCAGCAGTGATGCCCAAAAATGTGATGACATGGCTTACTAGGGTGCTCTGGTGGATAATAAAGACAGCATTCCAGTAAGCTCCAAGTATGGTATGGTAGAGCTATGTAATGGCTTCTCCACTAAAATAAGATCTTGGGCAGTATTTTTCATTCACAAATCATGTTGGGGAGCAGCAGCATCTAGCGTACCTCCTGGGAACAGCGTCAGTTTGGTAGTTCACCAAACAATATCAAATTTGGCCTCAATGAGCATGTGGTAGAAGGCTCTAAGCCTTCACATCAGCAGAGGAGAGGACTGCAGCTCAAAAAGGCTAAGTCCAGCAAAATGGGCTGGGTGCTGTCTCGAGGATAGCAGTCAACTAGCAAACGGTAGTCGGTGCATCACAGGCCCTGCCTTGGAACTGTTGCACTAACTAGAGGAAGAACTCAGAAGTTTAATTATTTTGAGTTGTGTATCAGAGTCAATGACGTTCTCCATATACCAGATGACGAAATGTGTCCTGGTTTCCCAGGCACATCAGTGTTCCTTCCCACACCATGCTGTCCTGATCTTTCGTTATGATTCAGACACATCACTCATGCTATATGTAACAATGTTTCCGGTTTTCTTTCATGCTGTTTGCACTATAGGTTATTCTACCTGTTTCACATTCTGATGAGGACGTTGCATATGAGCCTACCTTGGTTTAGATAAGCACCAGGGGGAGACTTCAAAAATCTCATAGATTATTTCATTTATTCAGAAATGAAGAAAAATCTATTATAGTCTTTGTTTGCAACTTGTGTTGTAAAAAAAAATAAAAAAGGTACCTCCACAAACAAAATGCAAGAAACAGGAAGACAGGAAGATATGTCAAGCTGGTCTGGACAGTGGCTGCTTAAATGAAGGCAGGTTTCACACATAAATTTACTTCATGAGCTGCAGGGCGAGCTTGACAACAATTTAATTGTATGCAGATGGATTTTGAAACGTATAATTATATTTTCACACTAAGAAATCCTCATATAATATGGAAAAATACTTGTATACGGATTTCTCCACATGAGCAGCTGACAGTGACGTTAAGATTTCTAGGAACAGGGAGAAGCCACAAGGGTCTAGAATTTTCTACTGCAATTTCGAAACAAGCATTGAGTGAAATCATGCTCACCACATGCAAAGCTATTTACGCCGTCCTTAATGGCGATTTCATGAAGGCAGCTTAAGCACTATACCTTAGTTCTGAGGAGTTCAATATAATATTTTTACCGCCATAGACATCTTTGAAACGTAGTATATTTTTGAAATTATTTATATAGTTTAGTTTGTTTCTGAGTTGGAATTTTCAGTTTCCTGTCTGAAGCCTACCGAAAACCTGTTAAAGATATTCACACAAGAATACAAAACCCTATCCTGAACCGAAGACAGGGATTCATCGTTCATCTGAGAAGTTTTACTTTTAACATGACAGTGTATTCTACAGCTCACCTCCATCTCAATTTTGTTATGAGACACATATCATATTAGGAAGTGAAAGTAGTGTAATTTTCCCTGAAGGCACTGTTTCAAGGTCTTTCGTTATCACCTTAACACAACATTCTGTTTGTTACCTTCTTTAGAACACGTATTTTTTTACTGAGCTGTCTCATAAGATTGTCTCATATGATAGTGACGAGTGAATTATGCTAGCAGTCTCCCTGCGCCATATCGAATGGATTCCATTACTTTGCTTAGCTCTTTCCTGTAAACAGTCCACAAAGACCTTTTTTTTACTATTTACCTGTTTCTGTAAGTTCAACTATTCATAATTTCCCTGTTAAAAAATCATAAACAGCTACTTCCTTAATTGTCGCTCTATTCTGTGCTCTTCACTTTCCATTAACATGTATGGCTCTTATACATTTCGACAAATTCGGCAATGAGTTCTCGAAGCCAGTGACGTGTAGCTGCCATTTTAAAATTCACTATGCACATACAGCCAAGAAACACGTGACTGAAGAGACAGCGATCTGAAACACGTTTCACTCGCTTCATTTGTGGCGCTCTCCTGTCTCCACGCTCCAGCTTATCATTGTAAATGAGATTTGGACAGTTTCACTCAAACCTTCATATTCGAGGTTTGTGCACAACTCAAATCTGCTTAAATTTTCTGTTCACACGCAACTATCTATCTGCGCGCATGTGATGTGCGAGGACATATGCGCAAACGGATCGTTGCTTGTGCGGGGACCTTAAATTACTCTGTGGATGAATAGACAACTAAATTGTGATCGCTTTCAAATATCGACTATATTAGTTACAATCGATATCCGATACCGTCGCTCAAATCGTGTGAACCTTCCTGTATCGACTACATGTCGATAGGCGATGGCGATGTGTTAAAGTCTGTGACGAAAGTATGTAAAGTCAACCTAATCAGATGTTTACGAGAGTCGAGAAACATCAACTATCAAATACTAAAGCACTTTAAGTGTTATCTGTCAAGGAGAGTGTCATGAGTGTTTAGAGTTATTAAGTTGTGTTGTGGTACAACTGTATTTGGATGCATGTGTAGTGTGAAATATTACACAACTTGGTCTTACTAAATAAGAATCGTCAGGTAAGAAACAGAAAAGAATACAACTAAGAATGTTACAATGTGTGCAACTCTCGAGATAATGGTAGACACGGAAAACAGCAGAATGCCAGATATGTCATCGTGATTTATACGTATTTCTTTTGTGTAGTTTATTTTTTGTAATTCGTAGTGCAGCTTGTATTGTGTATCATTAGTCATGGTATGTTTATGAATCCTTCCCCCTGTTTGGCATATATAGTCAATCTTGTGTAAATTGCGGGTCAGTTTGTCATGCTCGAATGGTTTGGTCTTTCATTAGCCAACATAGTTTCCATTTTCTCTACCCCCAAAGGAGCAGGAAACTCACTGATTGAATTAAAACAGTGGTTTAGTCAGCAACAACTAAATTAAGGCTGCGTATTTGACAGTTTGAATGCTGTTACATTGAAACAAAGCTACTGCATCCCTATTTTTAATACCAATAGCCTATAGCTGCTGTTGATGTGCTATTACTAGCTTAATATTGATTTTATTATAATGGAATTTTTCAGATAAAATATTTTTGTATCTTTTAGTACTGAGTTATTTTCTTGAAGATTTAGTAATGAAGCATAATTTTAATTTTCTTTAGAGTTGGTTGGCAATCCACATTTCTTGCTTAGTGGAAGACAGGATAGTAGACAGGAGCTTGTGGAATATCTTACTAAAAGAGCATGTAGGCCCAAACACTTGACAAGTAGGCAAAGTCTACATGACAATTATTGCTGTGTCCTTTATTGTGAGTTGTATATCACAGTTCAGTTGAAACTGATTTTCATAATCAGCAATGTTCAAAAGCCATTAAGGAGTAAATATAGTGAAAGTGAATTTGCCGGCCACTGTGGCCAAGTGGTTCTAGGCGCTTCAGTCAAACCGCGCTGCTGCTGTGGTTACAGGTTCAAATCCTGCCTCAGGCATGGATGTATGTGATGTCCTTAGGTTAGTTAGGTTTAAGTAGCTCTAAGTCTAGGGGACTGATGACCTCGGATGTTAAGTGCTTAGAGCCATGTGAACCATTTGAAGTGAGTGTAATAATGCAAAGCTTCTTAGGATTTCTGCTGGATGTACCTGCAATTATGTACTTTAAACAATAGTCTTACAGCTTGGTTCTGCTGAACAAACACATTATTTACTTTAGGTGCATTGCCCCAGATGATAAATCTAAAAGCCAATGGGCACTGAAAGTATGCAGAGTAAGCCACTACTCTTGTCTTTAGGCCAACACAATGGGAGAAGCTTCAAAGGTCATAACATCATGAACCGAGCTTCTTGATGTGAGAAGTTAAGTAAGTCACCTACTTCCAGTATAGAGCATACTTGTATATTCACTGTTAAGGGAACATTGACGGCAACAGGTGCATGTGAACTGTGCACGAGTGATGAAAGTAATACATTCATTTATGTTTTTATTAAATTTTGTTAAAGTTACTTTTCATTAGGATACAGAGCACACAAACACCTTGATAGAAGTTTTTATTGTGGATAATGCAAATCATACAAATTTCCTGTAAAACATTGCATGACTTAATGCAAAAAAACGGTTTGAACTAGCTCTTTGCTAACAATGCTGTGACGTGATTTTTATTAGAGTCTAAGACTATACAATTTCAAATAGCATACACAAATTTTAGAATGAAATCCAAACAATATGGCATATAGTGGGGCCTAAGTTGGGAAATAAACAAAAGGGTTAGGCTAATTTGTCAGTTTACTGAAGTCCAGTTTTAAGGTAGCGCTACAGTAATTGCTCGTATGTTGTGAGTAAATTAAATTAAACCTGGCTGTATAACAGAATTTCTTACATAATGTTTCCTTAGGTAGAACAGATAGAGGATGAATAGCAAAGAAACTGAGGTATTTTAGTAGCCCCTGAAGTGAAAGGGTCCGACCATACAGTACCGTTAAGAATAATGATGGTTTGCGCACACCGAACCCAGGGTTATTGTGTGGTTTGGCCCTCCCAGTGGACCCTCCAGGGAACATCTCATACCAGACAAGTGTAACCTCAAATGTTTGCGCGGTAGAATGATTATGATGTACGCATTTGTGGAAACGGTGTTTGCTCAGCAATCACTGACACACTGTAACTAAGGCGGAATAAGGGGAACCAGCTTGCATTCCCTGAGGTAGCTGGAAAATCATCTTAAAAACTATCCACAGGCTGGCCGGCTCACTGGACCTCGACACTAATTGTCCGGGCGGATTCACGCCGGCGACCAGCTCGCATTCCCGCTTGGGAAGCAGCATGTTAGACCGCACGACTAGCCGGGCGAGCCATTGAAGCTTATGTTGTTTGCTTTCATTCTTTGATTTTCTGTTAGATAGGATTTTGGACAATTGAGTTCAGTCAGGAAGATTACTATTAACCAAAAAGCAAATGATATGTGCCATATGAGGTGTTAATTTTTGAAGCTCATGCAAATTTCTTTATTGTGAACTGGAGATTCTTGCCTTGATATCTCAGTACATTGGCTCGATTATGAGATTTGTGGTTGGCAACACAAGCTTGTTTAATGAAAACAGCAACAGCATCCATTGGTTGCAAAAATTAGAAACAGTGTTGTGAACCCACAATTTTGTTTAAAAGACAAGTCCAGCATTCTGTAATATATATTTTCAGTAACCTTCCACCAGATTTGAGGCTGTTAGCAACAAACCAGATATTCAAAACCAAGCTGGAGGTTGATCTTTGGAAAAAAAAATTGTTATGTTGTGATATTTTTAGATCACTGAAATGAAAGGAAAAGCCATTGATGTGAGGAGAATTCAGGCTTAGTTACCTGATCCAGAAATTCTCATTTGAATATACTACATTTTCCCTAAATGACTTCTCAAAAAGTGTGGATCTTTCCTAGTGATAGATCACAGTGGACACTCCCCCTCCACCCATTATCAAACATAAAAAAATGGTATAAATGATTATGTTGTAGGGAAGTTCTTTAGGATATAAATCTCTTCTCTTGTGGTCTTCAGTCGTGAGACTGGTTTGTTGCAGCCCTCCATGCTACTCTATCCTGTGCAAGCTTTTTCATCTCCCAGTACTTACTGCAATCTACATCCCTTCTGAATCTTCTTAGTGTACTCATCTCTTGGTCTCCCTCTATGATTTTTACCCTCCACCCTGCCCTCCAGTGCTAAATTTGTGATCCCTTGATGCCTCAGAACATGTCCTACCAACCGGTCCCTTCTTCTTGTCAAGTTGTGCCACAAACTCCTCCCCAATCCTATTCAATACTTCCTCATTAGTTATGTGATCTACTCACCTAATCTTCAGCACTCTTCTGTAGCACCACATTTCGAAAGCTTCTATTCTCTTCTTGTCCAAACTATTTATCGTCCATGTTTCACTTCCATATATGGCTACACTCCATACGACTTCCTGACACTTAAATCTGTACTCGATGTTAACAAATTTCTCTTCTTCAGAACGCTTTCCTTGCCATTGCCAGTCTACCTTTTATATCCTCTCTACTTCAACCATCATCAGTTATTTTGCTCCCCAAAAAGCAAACCCCCCCTGTGGGTTCGGGGGTAAGAATAGGCCCACGGTATTCCTGCCTGTCATAAGAGGCGACTAAAAGGAGTCTCAAACGTTTTGGCCTTGTGAGATGGTCCCCTAACGGGTTTGACCTCCATCCTTCTAAATTTTCCGAAGAGCGAGCCGATTGGGGAAGGGCGCCTTACAAGGAGCAATGTGTCCATCATGCATTACCATCTCTAGCCAGGTTTGTCGTCATCGCTTAGCAGTCCCGCTCACCTACCATCTCTTGGGCATGGATTTGTTCTTGGGTGCAGTTTATTGCAGTCTGCTATGCTGTGTCGCTTTATGCGCCAATGACGATATTGGACTACATCACCTGAAATCCAGCACGGTAGCCAGTCCGTTGTGGTGGGGCCGCCATGTACCCTGTTGGTTGTAGCCTCCTGACTGCACAGGGATCGCTCTGCTGATGCCAGCACCGTTAACTCCCCACGTATGCCAAGGAGTAGATGCCTATCTCCTTGGGGCATTGGGACTCCCGGCAATGGCCATCCTGCCAGGTGGTCGTTGCTGAGGCTGGGTGGCGCCCGTGGGGAGGGCCCTTGGTCGGAGTAGGTGGCATCAGGGCGGATGACCCACAATGAAGCGTGGTACATCATCTCTTGCTGGCGGCCAGCAGTCTCTAAGCGTTCCAGGGCTCAATACAACGCAACTACATATGATCCCAAATCGTTCCCCTCCCTGGCTACACCATGGGAGGAACGAAAGACTAAGGATGCCAGCGAACCATACTCGCCCCGCTACCTGGTGTGTGCGAGAGCTGATGGTGAATCCTTTACATCCATGAAGCCTCAGTTCTTCGTCGAGCACTTAGAGGACAAGTTCGGGGAGGTGGAGGGCTTGTCCAAAATGCGCTCGGGCTCGGTTTTGATCAGATCGGCATCCTCTGCCCAGTCCCGCCGGTTACTCGATTGTAACAAGCTGGGGGATGTTCCGGTTACAATCACGCCCCATAAGAGTCTTAATATGGTCCAGGGCATAATATTCCATCGGGACCTTCTATTGCAGTCCGATGACGAGCGGCGAGGTGCTCACTTCGTCCGGCGCATACATCGTGGTCCAAGGGATAAGCAGGTTGCCACCGGTGCCTTCATCTTGGCCTTCGAGGGTGATACTTTACCTGAGAAGGTCAAGGTGATGGTCTATCGTTGTGACGTCAAGCCATATATCCCTCCCCGATGCGGTGCTTTAAGTGCTGGAAGTTCGGGCATATGTCTTCCCGCTGTACTTCCAGCCTCACATGTCGAGATTGTGGACACCCATCACATCCTAATACTCCATGTGCTCCGCCTCCCATCTGTGTAAACTGCGGAGAGCACCACTCGCCTTGCTCGCCGGACTGCAGGCTCTTCCAGAAAGAGCGCAAAATCATGGAGTATAAGACCCTGGACCGCCTGACATACACTGAGGCCAGGCAGAAGTTCGAAAGCCTCCATCCTGTTCGAATGACTGCCTCTTACGCCGCGGCTACTACTGTTATGGCCCCATTAGCTCTCCTTCAGACTGCCACCTCTCAGAGCCGGAATGCTACACCTGCCCCCTTGATGGTGGGGGGCACTTCACTCCCTGCTGCTCCTGCACTACCTGCCTCAGGAGCAGCAACCCCCCAACCCTACGTGGTTATCGGGGTTATTACAAGAACCGGGCAGCTTATGACAGGGTATCTGGTGGAGTCTGCGTCTACATCCTTAACTCTGTCTACAGCGAATGTGTACACACCTTTAGAGGCTGTCGCTGTAAGGATGTGGACGCCTCAGCCTATTACTGTCTGCAGTTTGTATCTTCTGCCAGATGGTGATGTCTCGCGTCATGTGTTGGCTGCATTGATAGCACAACTGCCTCCTCCTTTTGTGTTACTGGGCGACTTTAACAACCATAACCCCCTTTGGGGTAGCGCCGCGATTACTGGCCGGGGTAGAGATGTCGAGACTCTTCTCTCGCAGCTTGACCTCTGCCTCTTAAACACGGGAGAGCCGACACATTTCAGCGTAGTCCATGGCATATTTTCGGCCATTGACCTTTCTATCTGCAGCCCCCGACTTTCACCATCCATCCACTGGAGTGTCCATGACGACTTATGTGGTAGTGACCATTTCCCCATCTTTCTGTCACTACCACAGCGTCACTCTTCTGAACGCCCCTCCAGATGGGCTCTGAATAAGGCTGATTGGGGCTTGTTCTCCTCTCTCGCCACTATCGCACCTCCTTCCCCTGACACCATTGATGCGGTGGTTCAGTCGGTCACCACCGGCATCGTTTCTGCGGCGGCATCTGCGATTCCCTGTTCATCCGGGTCCCCTCGGCGGAGGACTGTGCCTTGGTGGGCGCCCGAGATCGCAGAGGCGATTAGAGATCGCCGGCGGGCTCTTCAACGCCATAAGCGGCACCCGTCCTTGGAGAACCTCATCATTTTTAAACAGCTCCGTGCCCGTGCCCGACGCCTTATTCGCCAACGGAAGCAGGAGTGCTGGGAACGGTATGTTTCCACCATTGGCATCCGTACCTCTGCATCGCAGGTTTGGGCTAAGATTAGGCGACTCCATGGCTATCGGCCGCCTGTCTCTGTCCCTGGGCTTTCGCTGAATGGAGTGGTGTGCACTGACTCCGACACGATTGCGGACCGGTTAGCAGCGCATTTTGCTCAGTGTTCCGCATCTACGAATTACCCACTGGCCTTCCGCTCCCGGAAAGAGCGGTTGGAAAGTTGGAGGCTTTCCTTTCACACGCGCCACGCGGAGTTGTACAATGCTCCTTTCAGCGACTGGGAATTCCAAAGTGCACTATCTGCTTGCCCTGATACGGCTCCTGGGCCAGACCGCATCCACAGCCAGATGCTGAAACACCTCTCTGTGAATTGCCAGCGACGCCTCCTAGATGTTTTCAACCGCATCTGGGTTGAGGGTGTGTTCCCGTCTCAATGGCGAGAAAGCATCGTACTCCCCGTGTTGAAACCTGGCAAGAACCCGCTGGAGGTGGACAGCTACCGCCCCATAAGCCTCACCAAAGTTCTTTGCAAGTTGCTAGAACGTGTGGTGAGCCGGAGGTTGAGTTGGCTCCTCGAGTCTCGAGGCCTTCTGGCTCCGTCTCAGGGTGGGTTCCGTAAAGGCCGCTCTGCCGTCGATAATCTGGTCTCCCTAGAGACTCCGTACAGCCTTTGCACGCCGCCAACATCTGGTTGCCGTCTTCTTCGACATGCGGAAGGCGTACGATACGACTTGGCGATATCACATCCTAGCCACACTTCATGGGTGGGGTCTTAGGGGCCCGCTCCCGATTTTTATTCAGAATTTTCTGTCGTCTCATTCCTTCCGCGTGCAAGTTGCTGCGTCCCATAGTTCCTCCTGGGTCCAGGAGAACGGGGTGCCACAGGGGTCTGTCCTCAGTGTCTCCCTGTTTTTAATTGCGATCAATGGGCTCGCTGAGGCGGTGGGATCGTCCGTCGCAGCTTCGTTGTATGCAGACGACTTCTGCCTCTACTACAGCTCCGCTGGCATTGCAGTTGCTGAGCGCCAGCTGCAGGGCGCTATCCGCAAGGCGCAGTCGTGGGCTGTAGCGCACGGCTTCCAGTTTTCGGCCGCTAAGATCTGCGTTATGCATTTCTGCCGGCGTCGCACGGTTCACCCTGAGCCACGCCTTTACCTTGACGGTGAACCTCTTGCTGTGGTAGAGATGCATCGGTTCTTGGGACTGGTATTTGATGCCCGGTTGACTTGGCTGCCTCATCTTAGGCAGCTTAAACAAACATGCTGGCGGCATTTAAACGCTCTCCGTTGCCTTAGCCACACCGGATGGGGTGCCGATCGGTCCACCCTTCTCCGGCTGTATCAAGTGCTGATCCAGTCCCGCCTTGATTATGGGTGTGTGGCTTATGGTTCGGCATCGCCATCAGCGTTGCAATTGCTGGATCCCATCCATCACTGTGGGATCCGACTCGCCACAGGAGCATTTCGGACAAGCCCTGTTGACAGCTTACTTGTGGAGGCTGGTGTTCCTCCATTGCGGATCCGGCACGACCGACTTCTGGCCGCTTATGCTGCCGACGTTTGTATCTTGCCAGGGCATCCCAACTACCGTCTCCTGTTCCCGCACTCGATCGTCCATCTTCCAGACAGGCGGCCCCGGTCAGGGTGTACGATCGCGGTCCGCATCCGGGCTCTACTGTGTGGGATTGAGTTTTTTCCTCTCCCGCCTGTTTCCCGGGCCAATCTCCGTCTGCCCCCTTGGTGTGTGCGCCGACCGTGCATTCGGCTGGATTTGGCACAGGGTCCGAAAGACTCGGTCCCTCCTCCGGCCCTCCGCCGCCGCTTTGTTTCTCTCCTTGCCGAGTTTCCCGGATCTGCCGTGGCCTATACCGACGGTTCGATGGTCTCTGGTCGCACTGGTTACGCTCTTACTCTAGAGGATCATTGTGAGCAACGGTCGCTGGCACCCGGGAACAGTGTATACACTGCCGAGTTGGTTGCCATCTATCGTGCCCTAGAGTATATCCGCTCCCGCTCAGGTGAGTCCTTTGTCATCTGTAGTGACTCCTTGAGTGGTTTACGAGCTCTTGACCAGTGCTTTCCTCGTTCCCGTCTGGTGATGGCCATCCACGAGTCGCTCCATGCTCTTGCCTGTTGCGGCCGCTCTGTGGTCTTTGTTTGGACCCCAGGTCATGTCGGCATCCCGGGCAATGAGCAGGTTGACACGCTGGCTAAACAGGCAGTGAGTTCACCGGCTCTGGAACTCGGCCTTATGGAGTGTGATCTCCTGTCGCTTTTGCGCCAGAAAGTGCTTAGTGCCTGGGGTGACGAGTGGCGCACCCTGCCCACGCCCAACAAACTTCGGGCGGTGAAGGAGACGACCGGTGTGTGGCGCTCCTCCATGCGGGCCTCTCGGAAGGACTCTGTCGTCCTCTGCCGGCTGCGTGTTGGCCACACGTGGCTGACGCACGGCCATTTGTTGCGCCGGGAGGACCCACCGCTATGACGCTGCGGGGCAGCTCTGACGGTGGTCCACATTTTGGTGGACTGCCCGCTTTTAACAGGACTCAGGCAGACGTTTGCGCTGCGTGATACCCTCCTTGCTCTTTAATGTGATGACGTTGCTATGGCGGACCTCGTGTTGAGTTTTATTAGGGCAGGGTGTTTTTATCGTATGATTTGAGTGTTTGTCCTTTTATTTCCTGTATTGACTTGGGCCTTTGGCCTGTGGTTTTAAACTGTGGGTTTTAATGTCATTTGGTGGTTGGCTTTTCCTTATTTTCATGGTCGGCCAACCACCTTCACACTCGGTGTGATTTTAGTTCCGTTTGTCTGGTCTTTGTCTGTCCTTCTTGTATTGTGTCGTCCCTTGTCTCAGTTCTCCGTTTTTAACGACTGACAGTTTTTATTTCGTGTGATTTTATCGTGGAACAAGGGACCGATGACCTTAGCAGTCTGGTCCCTTCAATCCCACACCCAACCAACCAACCAACCAAAAAGCAAAACTCCTTTACTGCTTTAAATGTATCATTTCCTAATCTAATTCCCTCAGAATCACCCGACTTAATTCGACTACATTCCATTATCCTCATTTTGCTTTTGTTGATGTTCATTTTATATCCTCCTTTCAAGACACTGTCCATTCTGTTCAACTTCTCTTCTAAGTCCTTTGTTGTCTCTGACAGGATTACAATGTCATTGGTGTACCTCAAAGCTTTTATTTCTTCTCCATGGATTCTAATACCTACTTCGAATTTTTCTTTTGTTTCCTTTACAGCTTGCTCAATATACAGATTGAATAACATCGGGGAGAGGCTACAACCCTGTCTCACTCCGTTCCCAACCACTGCTTCCCTTACATACACCTCGCACCTCGACTCTCATAACTGCCATCTGGTTTCTGTACAAATTGTAAATAGCCATTTGATCCCTGCATTTTACCCCTGCCACCTTTAGAATTTGAAAGAGAGTATTCCAGTCAACATTGTTAAAAGCTTTCTCTAAGTCTATAAATGCAGGTTTGCCTTTCCTTAATCTTTCTTCTAAGATAAGTCAAAGTCAGTATTGCCTCACGTGTTCCACTACTTCTACAGAATCCAAACTTATCTTCCCTGAGGTCGGCTTCTACCAGTTTTTCCATTTGTCTGTAAAGAATTCGCATTAGTATTTTGCAGCTGTGACTTATTAAACTGATTGTTCAGTAATTTTCACATCTGTCAACTCCTGCTTTCTTTGGGGTTGGAATTATTATATTCTTATTGAAGTCTGAAGGTATTTCGTCTGTCTCTCTCATCTTGCTCACCAGATGGTAGAGTTTTGTCAGGAATGGCTCTCCCAAGGCCGTAAGTAGTTCTAATGGAATGTTGTCTACTCCCAGGGCCTTGTTTCGACTCAGGTCTTTCAGTGCTCTGTCAGTATCATATCTCCCATTTAATCTACATCCTCTTCCATTTCCGTAATATTGTCCTCCAGAACACCGCCCTTGTACAGACCCTCTGTCCTCTATATACTCCTTCCACCTTTCTGCTTTCCCTTCTTTGCTTAGAACTGGGTTTCCATATGAGCTCTTGATATTCATGCAAGTGGTTCTCTTTTCTCCAAAGGTCTCTTTAATTTTCCTGTAGTCAGTATCTTTCTTACCCCTAGTGATACGCGCCTCTCCATCCTTATATTTGTCCTCCAGCCATTCCTGCTTAGCCATTTTGCTCTTCCTGTCGACATCGTTTTTGAGACGTTTGTACTTCTTTTTGCCTGCTTTATTTAATGCATTTTTATATTTTCTCCTTTCATTTATGAAATTCAATATTTCTTCTATTACCCAAGGATTTCTACTAGACCTCGTCTTTTTACCTAATTAATCCTCTGCTGCCTTCTCTACATCATTGCTCAGAGCTACCCATTCTTCTTCTACTGCATTTCTTTCCCCCATTCCTGCCAATTGTTGCCTTATGCTCTCCCTGAAACTCTGTACAACCTCTGGTTTAGTCAGTTAATCCAGGTCCCATCTCCTTAAATTCCCAACTTTTTGTAGTTTCTTCAGTTTTAATCTACCGTTCATAACCAATAGATTGTGGACAGAGTCCACATTTGCCCCTGGAAATGGAAATGTCTTATGATTTAAAACGTGGTTATTAAATCTCTGTCTTACCATTATATAATCTATCTGATACCTTCTGGTATATCCAGGATTCTTCCATGCATACAACCTTCTTATATGATTCTTGAACCAAGTGTTAGCTATGATTAAGTTATGCTCTGTGCAAAACTCTACCAGACAGCTTCCTCTTTCATTTCTTACCCCCAATCCATATTCATCTACTATGTTTCCTTCTCTCCCTTTTCCTACTACCGAATTCCAGTCACCCATGACTATTAAATTTTCATCTCCCTTCACTACCTGAATAATTTCTTTTATCTCATCATACATGCCATCAATTTCTTCATCATCTGCAGAGCTAGTTGGCATATAAACTTGTACTACTGTAGTAGGCGTGGGTTTCGTGTCTATCTTGGCCACAATAATGCATTCATTATGCTGTTTGTAGTAGGTTACCTGCACTCCTTTTTTTCCATTGTTAAATCTACTTCTGCATTACCCCTATTTGATTTTGTATTTATAACCCGGTATTCACCTTTCCAAATGACTTGTTCCTCCTGACACCGAAGTTTACTAATTCCCACTATATTTAACTTTAACCTATCCATTTCCCTTTTTAAATTTTCTAACCTACCTGCCCGATTAAGGGATCTGACATTCTATGCTCCAATCCGTAGAATGCCAGCTTTCTTCATCCTGATAACAACGTCCTCTTCTCCCTACTTATACCTCCCGTGGAGATCACGAATGTAAAATTAGAGAGATTCGAGCATGCACGGAGGCTTTCAGACAGTCGTTCTTCCCACGAACCATACGCGACTGGAACAGAAAAGGGAGGTAATGATAGTGGCACGTAAAGTGCCCTCAGCCACACACAGTTGGGTGGCATGCGGAGTATTAATGTAGATGTAGATGTAGATGTAGAGTAGTCCCCACCTGGAGATCTGAATGGGGGACTATTTTACCTCGGGAAAAATTATGGCTGTAGTTTCCCCTTGATTTTAGCTGTTCGCAGTACCAACACAGCAAGGCCGTTTTGGTTAATGTTACAGGGCCAGATCAGTCAATCATCCAGACTGTTGCCCCTGCAACTACTGAAAAGGCTGCTGCTCCTCTTCAGGAACCACACGTTTGTCTGGCCTCTCAACAGATACTTTTCTGTTGTGGTTGCCCATATGGTACGGCCATCTGTATCGCTTAGGCTTGTAAGCCTCCCCACCAACGGCAAGGTCCATGGTTCATGGGGGGGGGGGGGGGGAGGATGTAAATACTTTTGGATTAAAGGAGACCAACCACTGAAAAGCAGAAGTGTTCTGAGTCATTGATATGTACACAAAAAGAAAGAAATCATGCAAGCTTTCGGAGTGACCCTTCTTCAAGCTAGAGTTAATTACCACACACACACACACACACACACACACACACACACACACACACACACAAGCAAGCATACATACATATGTGCCCTACATGGTGCCAATTGGATGTACACTGCCAGTACTGCATTTTGGCAGGTGGACTAGGTTTTGGGTGGGTATAGGAAGAGAGAGATGAAAGGGATTGGGGACAGGTGTCTAGCAGCTCAGAGGGAGGCAATTGGTTTGCCGGTGAGAAATGCTGGAGGGATGGGTGACAGGTACATGGGCTGGGCACGTGATTCGTCTTTGTCAGAGCTGGTGGGGAACGACATATGCTTTGGGGACATGGGTTAGGAGCGGGTGACGGACTGAACTTTTGGGTGGAGGCTGTGGGGACATTGTGTTAGTGGAGATTCAAGGAGGAAAATTATGGGGGTGAAGGATGTGTTGCAAGTATAACTCTCATCTGCATAATTCAGAGAAGCTGGTGGTAGAGGGAAGGATCCAGTTGGCCTGGGTTGTGAAGCAGCCACAGAAATTGAGCATGTAGTACCACCAGATGGTCAGCTTTGTTTTTGGCAACAGTTTGGTGGTGGCCAGTAATTCTGAGGACAGCTGGTTAGTATTCATACTCACATAAAAAGCTGTGCAGTGTTTGCAGCAGAGTTGGTATATGACACGACTGCTTTCACAGGCAGCCTGGCCTCTGATGGGGTGAGACAAGCTTGTAACAGAACTGAAGTAGGAAGTGCTGGGTGGGTGGATTAGGCAGGTCTTGTACTGTGGCCTTCCACAGGGATCATGGTATATGAGACCTCCGAATACACAGCCAGGGATGAAACAAATTGACACCTTAGCATTTTCAGAGGTCCACAGTGACTTTAGGCTTGACACTGTACAAGAAAACTTGTACTCCTTATTACTTTTTTTCCTACTCTTGTTTTCTTCCATTTAAAGGATACACCTTAGTTTTATTATTGTTTATATGGATGGACCCCGTCAAGACTAATTTCTTGGTTGTTCAATTTTTTCCCTTGTATAGCTTCCAAAGTGAGCCTTCTTGAACAATTTACAGATTTTAACGCTGAGTTAAATGGCATAATGATGGCACTGGAGTAGATCGCAAGTATTCCAGTACATGGTTTTGTGACTGATCTGGCTCGCTCAGTGCACTGCAAACAGCCATCAAATGTATCTAGTACCAGTTAATTCAGCTCATCCATGAGTCTTAATGGTGGGTCCAACACCATGGTAAGGAGATGGTATTTTGCCGGGTGCCTGTACATATTGGGATACAGGGAAATGACATAGCTGATAAAGGAGCCAAAGAAGCATGTCAAGCTGGTGGTTTATGTTGATGGGCTATCCCCTTGGATGCTGTCATCTCATTATCTCACAGGAGGATCGTGTGTCATTGTGAAACTGAATAGTTGGAGATGATTAAAACAAATTGAGTCCCTTAAATTGATCACACAGTTGTGGCAGACTCATGTCAACCTCAGCAGCCTTTGGTTAGGCTGGAGATCTGCCCAGCATCGTTGCCAACACGGACACCAATGTTTCACAGGTTCTAAAATTTTTTGAATTGTCAGTCCTCATCCATAAAGTTCTGGAGAGGGGAGATGGGCTTTAATGTATTATACTAAACTACTCTGCATGTGGTGAAAGCCTTCATGTCTACACCCCTCCTCCCTCCTTTCATTAGAATTACATGCTGACCTTCCATCAGGGCAGTGGTAACCATAATGTTGAGAACCCTGCACACCCAAACTCAAAATCATCTTCATCGGTGTATAGATTGAATAACATTGGGTAGAGGCTATGACCTTGTCTCACTCTATTCTAATCTACTGCTTCCCTTTCATATCCGTCAAGTCATAATTGCAGACTGGTTTCTGTACAAGTTGTAGACAACTTTTCGCTCCCTATATTTTATCCCTGCCACCTTCAGAATTTCAAACAATATATTTGAGTCGACACTGTTAAAAGCCTACTTGAAATCTACAAATGCTATAAATATAGGTTTGCCTTTCTCCAGTCTATGTTCAAAGATAAGTTAAAGGATCAGTATGGCCTTGTGTGTTCTCCAGAATCGAACATATCTTCCTTGAGGTTTACTTCTATAAATATTTCCATTCTGTTGTAAATAATTCGTTTCCATATCCTGCAACTCTGACCGATTCAACTGATGGTTTTTTAATATTCGCACCTATCAGCTCTTTGGAATAAGAATTATTTTGTTCCTTTTGAAGTACTTCAGACTGACTCTCCCAGTGATCTCGGTAATTCTGGCAGAATGTCATTTACTCCAGGAGACTTGTTTTGACTTAGGTCTTTTAGAGCTCTGCCAAATTCTCTATTCATGTTGTCTGTGTTTTAATATTTCACTGCTCCCTCTCCTCTTATATTTCACCACCCCTGGCTGCTTGACAAATACACAATTGAATTTTATTTTCTTGCCACAGTCTTTTTTGTGTTAGGTCACTGTAAATTTGTTGTGCTGCCCAAGTGAAACATTGCACTTGTGCTCTTGTATGCATATGACTACTGGCCTGATGGTTTCACCAATGTAGAATTGTCCACACTTATGGCTCACCTTCTACACATCTGCATTGTGGAGAGCATCTACATCTACATTCATACTGCGCAAGCCACCCAACGGTGTGTGGAGGAGGGCACTTCACGTGCCACTGTCATTACCTCCCTTTTCTGTTCCAGTCGCGTATGGTTCGCGGGAAGAACGACTGTCTGAAAGCCTCCATGCATGCTCGAATCTCTCTAATTCTACATTCATGATCTCCACGGGAGGTATAAGTATGGGGAACCAGTATATTCGATACCTCATCCAGAAACGCACCCTCTCTGAAACCTGGCGAGCAAGCTACACCGCGATGCAGAGCGCCTCTCTTGCAGAGTCTGCCACTTGAGTTTGCTAAACATCTCCATAACGTTATCACGGTTACCAAATAACCCTGTGACGAAACGTGCCGCTCTTCTTTGGATTTTCTCTATCTCCTCCGTCAACCCGATCTGGTATGGATCCCACACTGATGAGCAATACTCAAGTATAGGTCGAACGAGTGTTTTGTAAGCCACCTCCTTTGTTGATGGACTACATTTTATAAGGACTCTCCCAATGAATCTCAACCTGGCCCCCACCTTACCAACAATTAATTTTATATGATCATTCCATTTCAAATCGTTCCGCACACATACTCCCAGATACTTAACAGAAGTAACTGTTACCAGTGTTTATTCCGCTATCATACAATAAAGGATCCTTCTTTCTATGTATTCGCAATACATTACATTTGTCTATGTTAAGGGTCAGTTGTCACTCCCTATGCCAAGTGCCTATCCGCTGCAGATCTTCCTGCATTTCGCTACAATTTTCTAATGCTGCAACTTCTCTGTAAACTACAGCATCATCAACGAAAAGCTGCATGGAACTTCCGACACTATCTACTAGGTCATTTATATATATATTGTGAAAAGCAATGGTCCCATAACACTCCCCTGTGGAGTGTCCTTGGTGGAGTCCAGCACAATCTGGATCACTCAGGTGCTATAGAAGACAGGTCAGACACCAACCTGGCAAAGGTGTTTATCATTTCGTTCAGAAGGACATTGTAACTTTAGCCCAAACATTGGTTTCATCAGTGATAGTTATTTACAATACAAAGTATGTAAATAAAGTAATGAGGCAGATTTTTTCACCTTTTTTGTTCCAATAACATCACAAGAGAACATTGTCTCCGTCAAAGTACTTGCATTAGGAAGCCACACAGCACCGGAGATCGTTCTCCCACTCCTCAAGCCAGTGCTGGAACTCTGATAATGGAATGACCGTCAGTTGAGTGGTTACAGACATTTGAATGTTGTCCAGGGCCCCAAAACCACGTTCCTCAATGTGCATTTTCAGTCTTGGAAAGAGGAAAATCACAAGGACTCAAGTCAGGTGAATAGGGAGGATGAGAGACCACAGGAATGTTCTTACAGTCCAAATAATGGTTTACTGAAACTGCTGAGTTAGAAGGCACTGTGTTGTGATACAAAACCCAGTTGTTTTTTATGTTTATTCTCACACACGACTCTTTGTTTAGTCCTTCAAGAACCTCTCTGTAAGTGTTGATGAACCTTTTGCTCAGTGTTGCTTTTTTTTTTTTGTCTTGGACGGCTTGGAGTGTGCCATTCCATTTTGTGGTGCTTGGTTCTAGGTCACACTCAAACATTCTAGTCATGTCACCTGTAATGGCATATTTCAGAAAATGGGGATCATTTTCAGTTGATTTCAGAAAGTTAATGCATCTGCCCCTGCTCATGTTCTGTTGATTGGTTTCTGAGAAGCAATTTTGAGCAGATTTTTCTTATCCCATACCGGTATTCATTGGTCAGCATCCGATGAATGGTGGTGTGACTCAACTTTGCCCCAATTGTTCCATTGTCAGTTAATGATCTCCATACACAAGGTCCTGGACTCTGTCAACATTTGCACCAGTTCTTGAAACCAAAGGCCTTCCACTGCTAGGTTCATCTTAAATTGACAGTCTGCCCTCTGCAAATGTCTTACGCTGGTGAAACACCTGGGGCTTGACAAAACACACTATCTATAGGCCGGCCAAAGCTTTGCAAACATTTCTGTTGCACCAAGTTGGAATCCGAAGAAAAATCTTATTGCAGTCTGTTGCTCAGAATTAGTGTCACTTATTATCAGAATGAACAAGCAAACCCTTCTTCATTAAAAATGTCCAACAGTAGCATGGTCCAACACATACTGATTGAACATCACTAGTTCACCCGCTCCCTTCCAAGTGTGGCATCATCAGCATAGCTGGATCAAACACAGTGCTATCAGTTTCATTAGCCTACACCTGGTATGAGACGGTACCATACCCAGCAAACTTTCATGTAAATCTTTGCATCATGCTAGTAAACCTGCCAGTGCTTCACAGTTACTAAATATGTCTATCCATTTCCTAATCTCTACTCTCTTTGTCCATCTTCTCATCCCCCTCCCCCATCTCTCTAACCCCACTTACCCTGCGCATCAGCTCCACTCCACCACTCTCTGTCCATCTCCTCTTCCCCCCTTTCCATCTTCTGCTCTCCATCTCTGTCCATCTCTTCCTCTGCATCTCTGTCCATATCCTCCACCTCCTCTTCTCCCCTCTCTCTGACCTTGAGTAGTGTTGCTTGTTATTGTGAATGAAACTTTGATTAGGAATTGAAGTTGCTTAACATGAATTGGTAATTGGTTATGATCATTTGTGTACAGTATCCAAGAGAGATTTTTCCAGATGTTGGATCTATGAGGATAGCATTTCTTAGTTTTAATCTGCAAATGGGTTGAATCACAAAATTTTGGACAAAAAATTAATTCTGTAGTTGTATTCTGATCATAAGCTGATAAGCCATAAAAACAACTTTCCTGTTTTCTGTAATACTGGAAGAAAACAAAACCAGCTGATTGTTGTGTATACAATGATTCTTTAAAATTATATGTAGGGAGAATATATATTAAAGGTTTACATGCCCTGCTATCATTGTTAAAATTCACTACAAGAAAGAAAATGAAACAGCATAGCACAACATTTTCTTTCTGGCAGTTGGGTGTAAAAGAAGACCTGTACATTTTCTTTGAAAAATATGGCCTATATCTGTCTGTACGAGGGGCGTTTGAAAAGTCCATGCAAAGTCCTAGAGATGGCACCACCGGTGCATATTGAGGTCGTGTAGAGTTAGTAACATCTTTGGAAAGAACACACACCAAGCTTCAGCCATATTGGTCTGCTTCTTTGTGTTCGGCATTCTTGTGAATCAAGGAAATCGAGTGATTGTCAGAAAATGAACTAAAGAATTTCATATGGTGATTAAACATTACTTTATGAAAGGAAAAACACCTCAGGAGACTAAAGAGAAGCTTTATAAACATTACAGTGACTGCACCTTTGATTAGAAACAGTTTATAAGTGGTTTCAAAATTTTCGGAGTGGCCATATAGGCACCAGTGATACTGAATGTTCTGGTGATGGATGACAGAAAAGTTAAGGTTCATGAGATTGCTAGTGCAGTGGGAATCTCGAATGAACAGGTACATAATATTTTGCAGAAACATTTGGACATAAGAAAGCTATCTGCAAGGTGGTTTCCGCAATTGCTCACACTTGACCAAAAACGGAATCATGTGAAGTGTTGCAAGGATTATTTGCAGCTGTTCAGGAAGAATCCGCAGGACTTTAAGCATTGTTTCGTCACTGTGGATGAAACATGGATACAACAATCTAAACAATGGGTTACCAAAGGAGAATCTGTACCAAAAAAGGCGAAGACCATTCCTTTGACGGAAAGGTTATGGTGACTGTCTATTGGGATTCGCAAGAGATAATTCTTATTGACTATCTGGAAAAGGGTAAAGCTATTACAGGTGCATATTATTCATCATTATTTTACCGTTTGAAAACCGAGCTGCAAGAAAAACGCCCGCAATTGGACCATGAAAAAGTCCTTTCCCATTACGACAATGCACCAGCACACACCTCAGCAGTTGTGGTTGCAAAATCATTGGAAATAGAATTCCAACTCGTTTCACATCCCCCCCCCCCCCCCTATTCTCCAGACTTGGCTCCCCCATACTACTATTTGTTCCCCAATTTGAAGAAATGTCTGGCGGGACAATGATTTTATTCAAACGAGGAGGTGATTGCAGCAACTAATAACTATTTTGCAGACTTGGACAATTCCTATTATTCGGAAGGGATCAACAGATTAGAACAGCGTTGGACGAAGTGTATAAGTCTGAAAGGAGACTATGTCGAAAAATATATACCAAACACGTAAGTAGTTTTTCTTTTTGCACGGAATTTTGAAACACACCTCAAAAAAGTTAGTTAGTCAAGAACCTTTCAAGATTTTTGGTAACAACATCAAATGATGATTTGTCTTTATATAGTAGCAAGGATTAACAGTGAAATATCACTATAATGTTTAGTGCTATCTCTGCTTATGTCATCTAAATTTAGTAGAACAAATTAGTAAAAAAGTTACTATTTTCAAAAAAAAACTGCTGTCTCTTCAATTTTACTGGACAGGTGCTGTTTAACTGATATTAGTAGCTTAGTATTTACTTGATTACAGTGGTATTTTTCAAAGGAAGATTGTATGCCACAGTTCAGTTGAAATAGATCTTTATCATCAGCAATTGGCGAGTGAATGTAACAATTCAAAGATCCTTAAAAAGGGTTCTAAAAGATGTATGCTTATAGACTTTAAATAATATTCTTATTGCTTAATTATGCTGAATAAACACTTTATTTAAGAAGATAATTCCACAAGGCAACAAGGAGTGAAAATATGCAAAGAAAATGAACTCTCTTGTCTTAAGATGACAACAAGAGGTGCTTCTAAGGGCATAACTTGCTTAACTGAGGTTCTTGATGAGGTAGTGTTATTATGATTATTATTTTCATCATCATGATGCCAGAAAGACACATAATTAATGAACATTACAGTGTATAAAATTTGACCAAAGCTTGTCTACTTCTAGTGCATTCTTTGAAAACTACAAATGAAGTAGTTTGACACAGTCACCACTGAAGCAGATACAATTAACTGTGTGGTTTTTCTCCACAGCTGCACTTGACACTGTCTTCTTTGTCATAGCCCTATCTTGCCATATTAACCTTGGGTCTACTCACTTCAGATCTCAATCTGTTCAAGAACTTCAGTGTATATTATCCCTTGTAATAACCCGAGATTGGAATTTCATATACTCCTTTCTATTGAAGGAGAATGGGGTCCATTTCTTTCTACAGTTGTAACCTGGTTAATTCATCTGATGTTCTGAGAAGCTCCTCCTGGATTTCAGTCTGAGCACATACATTTCATGTCCAATTAATGGATAAGTTATATCCTGCTCCATTTTTGGTCATACCTTGTTTGAAATTATTTCTCTTTGAACATAACTGGAGCTTGCCAAGTGTTAGTCATGTGGTGTAGATTTTAAACAGTGTTTTATAAGTCTGCCTTTGCCATTGAGGGGTACATCCACATGTTTGATGTGACCTGAGTATTACTAAACAAAAGAAGTGTATTTGGCAGCAGAATAAATAATGTCAGTGCAGAAGTACAAATTGTTTTGGGTTGACTACCCCATTGTGAACCATCCAGTTATGTAAGGCAATTATTTTTGGTGGAAATTGTCAACTTGATGTTTGTTAAATGATTCTTGAATGTGAGAGATCTATCAAGTGTCCTTTCTAGGTACATTGGAATATCACATTGTTCCAGCTCAACCTCCTTTTTAACTTGTTACCTAACTAGAGCTGAATCAATTTTGCTCACTATGTTTCATTCATTGTATGACCATTTATATCTAATCTCTGCTAAAATTAAAGGTTATTCGAGTGTTGTGGAACCACATTTAGGGCTGTTCAACTGTCATTTGATCTGTCTCTGCTAGGGTTGGATTTGGACACTTGCTTGTGTCATCAGCAAGTGTTATAGTTTTTGATCTGCCCTTTAAAGACATTGGAAGATTGTCTCTGTAGGTTAAAAGCAAGACAGGGCCCATACCAATCCTTATGGCACTCCACATGGATGCTCCCCCATTCTGATGCTATTTTAATGCCTGAGCTAGTCTTGAAATTTATTCCAGAAATTCAGTGTAGCTGTAAAGGTACAGATGTACTACATAAAGTGGCATGTGAAAATTTGTGCCAAATTGGGATTCAAACATAGGTTTTGTACTTATCGCGAGCAGTCACCTTAGCACTTAGGCTGATTGGGCACACTCCCTGGACTGACCTAAGCTCCTGTATGTGACACAAACACATCTATTTCTTCTCATAGATTACTAATTCATTTACTTGCACTCATACACCTTGTGGTTCCCATGCAGGTTTTAGAATCAAGACAATGAGAAGTCATAGACTGTCGTAGTCATTTTTGTCACTGTCCCATTTTCACCTTATTTATATTTACATTGGACGATGAAATATAAACAAGATTTGTAAATAATAGATTTCAGCTATCAGTTGTCCTTTATAATTTTATTGGCAAATCTAGATTTGAGCTAGAAGCGAGCCATTCTCAATGCACTATCATTTTTGATCAATGCTTGTAATGCCTGTTGGTCAGGCTTCCACAGTGGGTAAAGCCTGACCGACAGGCATGCATTGATCAAAAATGATAGTGTGTTGAGAAAGGCTAGTTTCTAGCTGAAATCTAGATCTGTCAATAAAATTTATAAAGGACAACTGATAGCTGAAATCTGTTATTTACAAGTCAATATAACAGTTGCTGAGTGCAACAGTCCTCCGAATGGAAGGTAACCTGATAAACAAGATTTAGTCTGTTAATGAGTCCCTCTGCTTTCTGTTATGGAAGTAAGGTTCTGTTGCTGCAAGAGGGATTCCATGAATGCTATAACACTTTAATTTGCGAAGTACAATTCTGTGATCCACACAATCAAAGGCTTTGCAAGGTTAAAGAACAGACCAGCAGGGTTATATTTTATATTTATCTGTGATGGCTCTTCTTTTGTGAGATCTTCTATTAATTTTGGAGTGGAAAATTTTATATTGAAATGAAAGGTGGTTAACAAGTTGTGCTCATTTAAATGAGTCCGTATTCTATTAGAGGCCACTTTGTCAAAGACTTGTGGAGTGACTGGAAGAAATGACAGAGCCATATAATTAGAGGCAGCTGGTCTGCCTCCAAATTTGTAGATAGCTGTTGCTACAGCATATTTGAATGAGTCAGGAAATGCCTCCTGAGTCATTGATTGATTGTAATGTAAGATTTTAATATTCTGGTAGAAACACTATCATAGCAAGCAGAATTATTACTTTTTAGTGACGTGGTTGAACTGTATAATCTCCTTAGGTGTTGTACTTGAAACTAATGTCTCTTGGTGATGCATGCAGCATCTGCATGAGTAAATGTAACACGTCTGTGTTTGATTGTTTATCAATGGGTGTAGTGTTCGCAGTTGCTGTGAGTAAGTCATCATTGAATTTGGTGGCCATTGACTTGAAAGTATCGCCATTTATGCTGGACCTATTTTCTGGAGAACTCAGTTTCGTGTGAATGACTGGTTTTGTTTAATAATTTTCCAAATAGTATTTACCTTAGAGTGACTGGTCTTCATGGCAGACATCTTACAATGTATATCGTGGTTAAGGCAAGGCAGAGGCAGGCATTTTTATTGTGGAGTCACCAGCAGTGAGGTTTAACCATGAACGAATTTTCTCATTGTGGTTTACAGAACACTTCATATCAAACATGCATCTCGTAGGGAAATGGTAATCAGTACAATAATGGAGGTATAGTGGCAAGAAACTAGTAGTGGGAATGGGGCTGTGATGTATGAAGGCATATCATGAAGCTTCACATCTTAGTTAGTAGTTAGGGGAGTAATGTTAATGCCCAGAGATACTGCAGCTACAGTGGTCTGTTCTCTTGTGCAGTTGATGCAGACTCCCTATTCATTAAACCTATCTGGTGGCTGAATTTCTCACATGTGAATATGTCAATATCTGATATATCCAGATCTGAATCTCAGAGAGCATATGTGAAAATCAATGGAGAGATGTGCTGGGAGCCACCAGGAGTCTTTCAGACTGCTGCATTGCTCTTCTTCAGGGATGGAATTAACTGAAAATAGACCTCCCACACAATAGAGTGTATGTTTTATTGCTGTCAAGCATTCTGAACTTTTCTAATTATATTCCTTGACCACTGTTGTTTTCCTGATGCACTATTGTATTGTTATGGACTTTGGCTTATAAAATACATGCCGCCTGACTGCAGTTGAGCTTCAGTGCTTGGAGATGACAGTGGAAATGTTTTTTATAATCTGAAGGACTTTGTCTGATAGCATAGACTACTTTTAAATGTTTTTAAACGCACAACATGCCTGCCAGCCACACAGTGCCTCATCTGTACGGTGAGTGCAAGATGCAGGGTGTCCAACAAAGTAGTTAAAGATTTCAAAATTAAATATTTTGAAAACTAAGATCAGTAGATGAGGGCGACACAGTTATGTTTATTGTGAAAGCTCTAAGAATTTTATACAGAAATTTTGAAATAGTTTAAGAAGCTGCTAACAGTTGGCACTGTAATTGCAATGCATAGTATCTGTAAAAATGTGATACAGCTCAGAGCAATCACTTCCACCATTGAAAGGAATTTAGCATACTGAAGGAAGAAGTTGAAATCACTTATTTCATTGAACAACATGTTTTTTTTTCTGAAATATTGGAATACCGCAAGTTAGAACACAGTCCTACAGCAACAAAGCACAGTTTTCAGACATGATTTAATGTTCCAAAAGGTCCAGGTGTGAAAACCATTTGCAAGCTACTTGCCAAATTCTGACTGACAGACAGCATGGCTGATGATGTAGCTGGGTGTATCAGCCCCGAGCAGATTGTAGTTACTCCTGAAAATGTTGCCACTGTTTCTGGAATTATTGAGCAATATCCAAGGAAATTTGTCCGAAGAATTGTAGGAGAGACTGATGTGAAGCACTCTGGCATGCAAAATGTACTGAGAAAGAGTTTACACATTTTCCACTCAAAACCCAAAGCCACCAGGCCATACCTGTCATACCTGTACAAGCTGTGTGACAGAGGGCAGACTTTGTGAACCAGATTCTCACAATGATTGGTCATGAAGGATTTGATTTTGGCTGCATCTGGTTCATGGACAAAGCTCAGTACCAACTGAATGGAGTTGCGAAAAAACAAAACTGGGATTTTGGGGTTCCAAAAATCACCATTTATATTAAGTCAAACCACTGTATTTCCATAAAGCTACTGTTTGGGCTGCAGGATGCAGCAGATGCTTTGTTGGCCCTTTTTTTGAACATTATGTTGCACTTCCAGAACAATTCATCGCCACGCAGCTAGCGTTTGAGGACTGACCAGGCACCAAGTGGTTCATGCAAGGTGGGATCAGACCACAATCATACCAAACAGGTATTTCATTTTCTTGATAAATACTTTGGGAAAAGACTCTTTACATTGGTTTATTGCAAAGTATCTGATGCAGAAATGGATTGCCCCCGATATTCGCCCTATCTGACTCCTTGTGACTATTTTGTGTGTGTGTGTGTGGGGGGGGGGGGGGGAACTACTGTTTTGGGGGTTACCTTGAAAGACACTGTCTACCAGAACCATCCCACCAAGCTGGATGAGATTAAATCAGCAGTCTGTGTGGCAAATTTCATTGTTTGTTAGTGCTGCCTCCATACTGCAAATGGAGGCAGACATTTGGAAGAGATTGTGAGGTGACTGCAATGACTGCATGCAGAGGATGAATTTAATTATGCTTGCTGATACTGTATGAGCTGCACAACATACAGCACCAGCTGTTATCAACTTTTCAAACTATTTTGAAACTTCTGTGTAAAATTGTTACAGCTTTCACAATAAGAATACCATTTGTTGCACTTGTCTATTGATCTTAGTTTTTGAGATGTTTAATTTTAAAATCACAGACTCCTTCAGTGGTCACTCTATATCCGAATTCATATTGCTGTTATTCCATTCTGGATTTTCCATTTTTTAAATATCAATTGTTCTTAGTCCCATTTTAGTTGCAGTATTTTTTTCCCCCTCCCTGAGAATGGTGTCAAGCTTTTTAGGTCGATAAAACTCATTTTCTGTTGATGTGGGGCCATCGTGTCATCATCCAGATGCACTAAATAAAGAGAAATACGTTTCATTTATAAACTGACCACCAGAGAACAGCAAGAGATGTCAACATCAAGGATTCTGTCGAAGAAAGTTTTGATGTCGATGGGATAGTGGTATTGTTAGCTAACATCTGAAACTGACCTTTTCTAATAACAATTACCCATATTATAGTACTAGGTTTTGTGCCTTATTAATCTTTCATTTATTGCTTGCACTTTTTTGTATCACATTCCAAAGGTTGCATGAGAACTTGATATTTTTCCTCTGAGAGTTCTCTCAGGAAGACCCAATATCTGAAATTGTAACAGCATATGGCTTTTACAATACCTGGACAAAGAAGAGGTGTACCAAAACTTTGTTTATTATCCTCAACATAAATACGTTCTAAAAAAAAAAACTTCTTTACCATCACTGCTTCAGCAGTGTAACTGAAAGTTTCATAAAAAGTGAAAAATAGTTTTTCTTACATTATTTGGTAACTTTAAAAAAATCAAATTAGAAATCAAAAAGGGTTATATGTAGTATCTTCTAAATATTTTTGATATAATTATTGATACGTTTGTACATTTGTATCTTCTCCTTTAACTGGGCTGACATAGACTTTGCTACATCACCTTTATGAATGTCTATTCATAATTTTCCTATATCCACTGACAAATTATAGTGCTATTTGTTATTGCATTAATTTTGAATCTTACTCATTTTTGTAGGACTGATGCTTATTTATAGCCTCATTTTTATTGAACGGTGTGGCATGATGGTGTGTTGACATTCCACGTAGTGTGAACACACGACCCATTTGCCATTTCATGACTTGACATTCTGTTGATGTCCTGCATGAATCGGCATTTTAGGAAACCCTCTATCGTCTTTAATCATCAGCATGTTTTGGTGATAACCAAATAAGAGGATTGCCTTCAGATGTTTCCGTTGTGGTCTGCTCTTTTCCTGATTACTGAATCTCATAAAATCCAGGAGAAACAACGTCAGCAAGACAATGCAGGCAGGCTGTAAAGATGGAGCATGTCTTATTGGTAGTACTTTTATATGATGAAATCTGTGCTGTACAGGGCTTCCTGTAGAACATGCAAAGCTAATGCAGAAATCTTGATAGTGTCTGCTTGTGCTCCACATGTTATTCCTCTCAAATAGAACCCAACATTATTCTCGACAATCCCTCTTGGCTTGATACTGGGAACTGCTTCTTAGATGAGATGCTTCCAGCAAAGGTTCAAGCTCCCATTGCCTCCCTGTTGCCTCGGACTGAAAGCTCTCTGTGAGTTTTCAGCTGGTAGGATTTCAGTTGATTACTCTCACAGTATAGGTGTCAAGAACTTTCCCTCTCCATTCTGATTACCTGTCTTGGGCTTGGGGCTGTACCAATGTGGAATATAAGAGAATCCTTATGGGAAAACAAACTACAGATTCTGAACACTGGTACCACCTGCCAACTAGAGGTAACTATCACTAAAATATTATTGATAATAAACATTTCAGAATCAGATTTTGAATTGTAAGTCATTTCCAGGAGCAGACATGGATTCTGGTCTCAATTTATTGGTTATGAACTGTATACCAAAACTGAAGAAACTGTAAAAAGGTAGAAAATGATGATGCGACCTAGATAAGTTGAAAGAACAAGGGTTTATTGAGAGGTTCAGAGGAAGCATTAGGCAATGGTTCAATAGAACAGGGGTAAGGAACAAAGAAGAATACAAATGGATAGCTTTGAGAGATCAAATAGTGGAGGCAGCAGAGAATCAAATAGCTAAAAATACAAGGCCTAGTAGAAATCCTGGGATAAAATAGGAGATATTGTATGTAACTGATAAAGGAGGAAATATAAAAATGCGGCAAATGAAGCAGGTGAAAGCGAATTCATTGAGATTGATGACAAGTGTACAATGGCTAACCAGGAATGGCTTTAGGACAAATGTAAGGATATGCATTAGGGGAAATATAGATACCACCCACAGGAAAATTAAAGAGGACTTTGGAGAAAAGGGAAGCAGCTGTACAGATATCAAAAGCCAAGACGGAAAACCAATCCTAAGCAAAGAAGGGAAAGCTGAAAGATGGAAGGAGTATATAGAGGATCTGTACAAGGGAGATGAACTTGAAGGAAATATTACAGAAATGTAGAAGGACGTAGATGAATATGAGATGGGAGATGTGATACTGCAAGAAGAATATGACAGAGTGCTGAAGGACCTAAGTTGAAACAAGGCCCCCAGAGTAAATGACATACTGTCAGAACTACTGATAGCCTTGGTACAGGCAACCATGACAAAATTCTTCCATCTGGTGTGTAAGATGTATGAGACAGGCAGGATACCCTCAGACTTCAAGAATAATGTATTAATTCCAATTCCAAAGAAAGCAGATGCTGACAGGTGTGAATATTGCCAGACTATCAGTTTAATAAGTCATGGTTGCAAAATAATAACATGAAAATCTTTACAATAATGTAAAAACTGGTGATCCTAACAGACTGCATTTATCACTGTGAACATCGACATCAGTATGATTACTCTGCAATTTACAGTTATGTGCCTGGCAGAGGGTTTACCTTAAGCTGCTTCTCTACTGTTCCACTCTTGAATTTGGAAAAATGAACACTTAAATCTTTCTGTGTGAGCTCTGATTTCTCATATTTTATTATGATGATCATTTCTTCCGATGTAGGTGGGTGCCTACAAAATATTTTCACACTATGTGGAGAAAGTTGGTAAGTGAAATTTTGTGAGAAATGAAAAAAAGTGTCTGTTGTAATGACCGCCTCCCCAATTTTTGTATCATATCTGTGGCACTCTCTCCCTTATTTCGCGATAATACAAAACGCGCTGCTCTTCTTTCAACTTTTTCTATGTCCTCTGTCAATCCTACGTGATGCAGATCCCACACCGCACAGCAATACTCTAAAAAGTTATGTACAAGTGTAGTGTAAGGCAGTCTTTAGTAGACCTGTTAAATTTTCCAAGTGTTCTGCCAATAACACTTTGGTTTGCTTTCCTCACAGCATTATCTATGTGATTGTTCCAGTTTAAGTTATTCATAATTATAATCCCTAAGTATTTTGTTGAGTTTACAGGCTTTAGATTTGTGCACTTTATCATGTAACTGAAATTTAGTGGATTCTTTTTAGTGCTCATGTAGATGACTTCACACTTTTCATGATTTAGAGTCCATTCCTACTTTTTGCACCATACAGACATCTTGTCTAAATTATTTTGCAATTTATTTTTGTCATCTGATGATTTTACATGACAATAAGTGACAGCCTATATGCAAACAATATGACAGCTCACATTGTCCCCTAAATCATTTATGTTGATCAGGAACAATGTAGGGCCTGTAAACTTCCTCGGGGAACACCAGATATTACTTCTGTTTTACTTGATGACTTTCCATCAGTTATTATGAACTGTGACCTTTTTTTACAGGAAGTTACGTATCCAGTCACACAACTGAGATGATACTCTATAGCCAAGTAATTTAATTAGAAGTCACTTGTGAGGAACATTGTCACAAGTCTTCTGGAAATCCAAAAACATGGAATCAATTTGACATCACCTGTCAATAGCACTCATTTGTTAGTTGTCTTTGACAAGAACAATATTGTCTGAATCTGTGCTGACTGTGTGTTAGTAAATCATTTTCTTCGAAGTACTTCATAATGTTTGAATACAGTATATGTTCCAAAACCCTACTGCATACCAACATTACTGATATGGGTCTGTAGTTCAGCAGGTCACTCCTATTTCGTTTCTGGCGTATTGACGTGACTTGTGAAACTTTCCAGTCTTTGGGTACCGATCTTTATATGAGTGAGCCATTGTATACGATTGTTAAATATGGAGCGATTGTATCTGTATATTCTGAAAGGAACCTAACTGGTATACAACCAGGACCAGAAGCTTTTCCTTTCTTAAGTGTTTTAAGCTGTTGCACAACACCGAGAATATCTGCGTCCAAGTTACTCATGTTGGCAGTTGTGCGTGATTCTCATTCTGGAATATCTACATCATATTCTTTTATGAAGGAATTTCAGAAAACCAGGTTTTTAGTGACTTTACTTTAGTGGCACTGTCATCGATAACATCACCATCGTTACTGCACAGTGAAGGTATTGATTGTGTTGTGCCACTTTACATATGACCAGAATCTCTTAAAGTTTTATGCCTGTATTTTGAGACAGAATTTCATTGTGGGAACTATTAAAAGTATTTCACAGTGAAGTTCATGCTAAATTTTGAGCTTCTGTAAAACTTTGTCAATCCTGGGGATTTCACATTCTTGTTAATTTGGCATGCTTTTTTGTTGCTTATGCAGTAGTGTTCTGATCTGTTTTGTGTACCATGGGTGATCAATACCATGTCTTATTGATGTATGTGGTATATGTCTCTCAGCTGCCATTGATACTATTTCTTTGAATTTAAGCCACATCTGTTCTGCACTTATATAGTCAGATTGTAAGGAGTGGAGACTGTCTCGTAGTAATGCGTCAAGTGAATTCTATCTGCTTCTTAATATAGATGTATTTTGCATTTATTTTTGGTGGGTTTACATGTTACTGTGTACAATCTAGATAAAACCACCTTGTAGTCATTAATCTCTGTATCTGTCACGATGAAGGTGTCCTATATGCAGATAACCAACACAATGCAGCATGGGAAACCTAGTGGTGAGGGGGATAGCTCTCCCATAATCCCACCTCTCCGCCCTAGGAAAAAATGGTCTCTGTGAACATAATGCACACGCTGCACCATCACAGAGACAGATGTACGAATTCAGTGCCAGTTTGAAGAAATGCAGAATGTGTAATGAATATTGATTAGTAGCAAAAGATATACAGACTCTTATTTGTCATTCACACAAAACAAGTGTGTTAAAGTGCTTCAAAAGTACCAATCCATAAATATTTGTTATCTAATTCTAGAAATATTTACATTGCAACACTCCCTTTAGAGTGGCTGTTGTAAATATTATCATATCAAAGGAAAATTCAGTCACAAAAACAAATATGAGACAGAATTGCTCCCCAACAGTTACCTGTAGGAGGAGAAATGTTAGTACTTCTGATAGACACATATAAAAGTTAAAGGGACACACTACCTGTCTTTTGGAACTAACTGCTCCCTTGTTGGGGAGGAGAGCATGATATGTTGGGGAACACTGGAAAGGGTGGGCAGTCACTGAAACAGACATGCATTCAGCATGAGGGTAGGCAAAGAACATGTCTGAAAGATCTGCTCTTCCTTTTCAACTTTTCCCAACATATCCCTCTCTCCTCACTGAGAAAGTAACCATTAGTTTCGAAAGCTAGGTAGTGTATTCTTTGTATTTATTTGTATCAGTAGTGCTGTATGTTTAACCTCCTGAAAGAAAGTATTGTCCAGTAATTGTGCCTCATAATTTATTGTAAATATGAGGGTGAGGCAAATGAAAACCTAAAATTTGTAATAACAAATCGAAATTCCGTGCCATTATCCTGTAAGTTGGTAAGCGTGCTACAAACAGCGTGCAGAATGTCCTGTAGGTGGCAGCATAGTGCAGATGCACACATACCGTTGCAGTATCAGTATAAAGATGGCCACCCCACTTGCGGCTTGTACAGGGAATAGCAGTGTTCTGTTATTCAGTTTTTGCATAGTGAAGGTGTGAAACCTATTGAAATTCATCGACAAATGAAGGTTCAGTACGGTGATGTATGTTTGTCACAGCAGCAAGTCTACGAATGGAGTAGGAAGTTCGCAGATGATGTGACTTCAGTGGAAGATGCTCGTCGTCCATGTCAGGCACAACAAGTTGTGACTCCACAGAACATTGCAGCAGTTGAAGCCATAGTGTAGTAAAACCGCTGAGTGACACTGAATGACATAGGAGCATGTTTACAGATTCGTCATGAGTCTGCACACTAAATTGTGCATGATGTGCTCCAGTTTCACAGTATCTGCAAGATGTGTGCCGTGGTAGCTGACTCCTGAAATGAGAGAACGATGTGCTGATGCTTGTGAAGAACTTCTTTGGTGCTTTGAATGAGAAAGTGATGGTGTCCTTGCAAGACTCATTACTGGGGACGAAACCTGGGTTCACTTCCACCAACCGGAAATTGAAGAGAGCGAGCAAGGAATGGCGCCATTCCTCATCACCTGTCCGCAGCTCGTGGTCTTGCGGTAGTGTTCTCGCTTGCCGCGCACGGGGTTCCGGGTTCGATTCCTGGCGGGGCCAGAGATTTTTTCTGTCTCGTGATGACTAGGTGTTGTGTGTCTTTCATCATCATTTCATCCTCATCGACACGCAAGTCGCCGAAGTGGCGTCAACTCGAAAGACTTGCACCAGGTGAACGGTCTACCCGACGGGAGGCCCTAACCGCACGGCATTTTTTCATCATCACCAAAACCAAAGAAGTTTTGCACAGAACCATTAGCAGGGAAGCTTATGCTGACACTCTTTTGGGACGAAAAAGGCATCATTTTGGAGCATTACATGCCTAGAGGGACCACTGTCACCACTGCATCATACACAGATCTCCTAAAAAATCATCTGCAGCCTGCAATCAAATCAAAGCGATGTGGATTGCTGTCAGCAGGTGTCCTTATGCAACATGACAATGCAAGGCCCCACACTGCTTGTACAACAGTTGCAACAATCACAGACCTGCAATTTGAGTGTCTTCCTCATGTACCATACTCACCAGACCTTGCCCCAAGTGATTTCCGTATGTTTGAACCACTCAAAGACACAATGGGAGGAAAGAAGTTCCATTCTGATGAAGAGGGCCACCACACGGTGCATGACTGGTTGCGCGGACTACCAAAAGAATTTTTTTCTAAAAGAATTTATGCACTTTGTAAGCCATGGAGGACTTGCATTGAGCTTGGGGGAGATTATGTTGGAAAGTGATGCAGCACTTCTGTACAATAAATAATATTTTTTAAAAAAATTAACGTTTTCATTTGATTCACCTTGTGTCGTTACTTTATGAATTAAGTTATTCTTTTTTGTGAAATGCATGTAGGGATTGAATTTTGCTTACTTTCTGTTTCAGATTGAAAATAGAAGAAGTAACAAGACAGCATAAGTAACAAAGATGTCTTCACCTGGGGCGACCATTCAAGAATATTCCATACGTGTTCCTAAGAATGTTAAAAAGAATTTCAAAGTGATGAGATTTAACTCGTCAGTGAATGTAGATTTCACAAAATGGTCACAGGTCAAAATGGAAAGAGAGAACAACATGAAAGAATATAGAGGGCTAGACGAAGAACAACCAAAATTTGGTGCTGGCAGTGAATTTGGACGAGATGCGAGAGAAGAAGCTCGGCGGAGAAAATATGGAATAAATACTAAGAAATACCGTCCTGAAGATCAGCCGTGGATTCTGAAGATTGGTGGTAAAACTGGCAAAAAGTTTAGAGGGACCCGTGAAGGTGGTGTTGCAGAGAATGCTTCGTATTATGTGTTTACTCATGGTCAGGATGGTGTAATTGAAGCATTCCCAATTCAAGAATGGTACAATTTTCAACCCACACAGCGGTACAAGGCCTTGTCAGCAGAAGAAGCTGAACTAGAATTTAGCAAGCGTAACAAACAAGTGAATTACTTTTCGTTGATGTTAAGAAAGCGTCTGAGAGGAGATGAAGAAGCAGAAACTGAGGAAGGAGAAGAAGCAGGGAAATCAAAATCTAAAACAAAAGGAAAGAAAGGTGAACTTAAAATATCAGAAATGGATGACTGGATAGATTCTGATGATGAGAAAGGGTCTGAAAGTGGCGAAGAAAAAGAATCGGATGAGGAAGAAAAAGAGAAAAAGAAAAAGAAAGAAGATCCAAAGAAAAAGAAAAAGAAAGATCCTCTAGATGAAGCATTTGAGGAAAGTGATGATGGTGATGAAGAAGGCAGGGAAGTTGATTATATATCGGATTCATCAGACAGTGTTTCTGATCATGAAGCAAAAGCAAGTAAAGAACTGAAAGGTGTGGCTGAAGAAGATGCACTTAGAAAACTACTTTCATCTGGAGAAGAAGATGAAGATGAAGAAGATAAAGAAAAAGAAGAAGGCAAAGACAGTGAAGGAGAAGATAAACAGAAGGCTGAAGGTGCAGGAGGTACTAAAGAAGACAAGGAAAAGAAAAGTAAAAAGAAGAAACATGAAAAGAAAAAGAAGGATGATGGAATTGTTAATGATTCATCATCTGACATGAGTTCCGATAGTTCTGACTCTGAGACTGACAACAAGAAAAAACATAGCACCAACAAATCTCAAAAGGAACCAAGTAGTGCTGCCAGTTCACGGTCCGTGACACCCACTAAAGATACGACAGGACCAGAGAGCAATAAACGGAAGTCAACAATAGCTATTGAGCAAATGATGAATAAGAAGGCTCGGTTGGACAATTTTGCGTCTGCCTCAGTTCCTACATTGTCGTTGGGCAGTAACGATTCTGGTATTACAGAAGATGCAGTAAGGCGATATTTGATGAGGAAACCAATGACAACAACAGAGCTGTTACAGAAATTTAAGTCCAAAAAGACTGGTTTAACATCAGATCAGTTGGTCAATATCATGACACAAATTCTTAAACGTATTAATCCTGTAAAACAAACAATAAAAGGAAAAATGTACCTTTCAATAAAGGCTTAGTGATTAGCAGTGGTATTGATGGAAAATAAGGTGAATTGTTCACCATGAAAAGGAATACAGCAGTGCAGAGGAGCATGCATGAAAATGTGTGAGGAAGTTGGCAAACTCTAAGAAATAAATAAAAACAGATTTATGAGTGAGAGGTGGTATTTTTTAGAAAATATAACTTCATTGTAAGTCAGGTATAACAAACGAGATAAATTAAAAATTATTATTATTTTTTCAGTTTTTGAACTTTATTCTTATATGTGTGAGCCCTGTTGCTACTACATGAATGTGAAAATATGCAGTGACAAATTAACAAGAGCTAATCATTATTTTGTACGTACTTGACATGATGTTTTGCATAAGCTGTTACTTACAGAGAATCACATTCAAGTAGTGTATGGTTCCAGTAAACAGAGAAATGAGGTCACAAAGTATAATATATTATTCTCATCCTGTTACTTTTTAGTGCTGTGTATCATTTTTCAAAAGTCATGTGTTTATCTTTCCAGTTATTCTAGTCATTTTCTTCTGCATCTTTTGTCTTATTCCTGACACTTTCTTGTTATATGTTTATGTCATGTGCATTTGGCCCTACGATTCTTTGTTTATTGAGTTGCAGCATTTTAGATAATATGAGCTGAGTATCAATTTAAAGAAGCAGTGAATCAGATTTGGTTTAGATATTGGTGAACATGTTAAACTAAAACCTTCCACTGAGAAATAATCTTTTCATGTCAACTGTTCTATGAAAGAAGTATATCTGATGCAGCTCTCCATGCTACTATATCCTGTGCAAGCCTCTTCATCTCCAAATAACTACTGCAACCTATATCCTTCTGAATCTGCTTAGTGTAATCATCTCTTGATCTCTCTCAACGATTTTTACCCTCCATACTTCCTTCTAATACTAAACTGGTGATTCCTTGATGACTCAAAATGTGTCCCACGAAGCGATCCTTTTGACGTACTACAAATTCATTTCCTCCCCAATTTTATTCAGTACCCCCTCATTAGTTACATGATCTGCCCATCTAATCTTCAGCATTCGTCTGTAGCACCAAATTTTGTAAGCTTTTATTCTCTTCTCGTCTACAATGTTTATTGTCCATGTTTCACTTCCATACATGGCTACACTCCATACAAATACTTTCAGAAAAGACTTCCTGACACTTAAATCTATAATTGATGTTAACAAATTTCTCATCTTCAGAAATGCTTTCCTTGCCGTAGCCGTATCCTCTGTACATCGGCCAACATCAGTTATTTTGCTCCCGAAATAGCAAAACTCATTTACTACTTTAAGTGTCTCATTTTGTAATCTAATTTCCTTGTCTTCACCTGATTTAATTCGACTACCTTCCATTATCCTCATTTTGCTTTTGTCGATGTTCATCTTATATCATCTGTTCAAGACATGTCCATTCCATTCAACTGCTCTTCCATGTCCTTTGCTGTTTCTGACAGAATTACAATGTCATTAGCAAACTCAATCACTGCTTCCCTCTTGTGCCCCTCGACTCTTATAACTGCAGTCTGATTTCTGTACAAGTTGTAAATAGCCTTTCACACTCTGTATTTTACACCTGCCACCTTCAGAATTTGAGGGAGAGTTTTCCTGTGAACATTGACAAAAGCTTTTCCTAAGTCTACAAATGCTAGAAACATAGGTCTGCCTTTCCTTAACCTATTTTCTAAGCTAAGTCATAGGATCAGTATTGTCTTGCATGTTCCAACATTTCTATGGAATCCAAACTGATCCCCAAGGTCGGCTTCAGCCAGTTTTTCCATTCATTTGTAAAGAATTTGTGTTAGTATTTTGCAACCATGACATGTTAAACTGATAATTCGGTAATCTTCACACATGTCAACAACTGCTTTCTTTGGGATTGGAATTATTATTATTCTTGAAGTCTGAGGGTATTTTGCCTGTCTCGTACATCTTGCTCACCAGATGGTAGAGTTTTGCCAGGGCTGGCTCTCCTAAGGCTATCAGTAGCTCTAACAGAATGTTGTCTACCCCGGGGTCTTGTTTCGATTTAAGTCTTTCAGTGCTTTGTCAAATTCTTCTCGCAGTATTATATCTCCCTTCTCATCTTCCTCTACATCCTCTTCCATTTCCATAATATTGTTCTCCAGAACATCGCCCTTGTACAGACCCTCTATACTCCTTCCACCTTTCTGCTTTCCCTTCTTTGCTTCAGACTGGTTTTCCATCTGAGCTCTTAATATTCATACAGGTGGTTCTATTTTTTTCAAAGGTCTCTGTAATTTTCCTGTAGGCAGTATCTATCTTACCCTTAGTGACATATGCATGTACATCCTTAACATTTGTTCTCTAGCCATCCATGCTTAGCCACTTTGCACTTCCTGTCGATATTATTTTTGAGACGTTTGTATTTCGTTTTGCCTGCTTCATTTACTGTATTTTATGTTTTCTTCTTTCATCAATTACATTCAGTGTCTTTTCTGCTACCCAAGGATTTCTGCTAGCCCTCATCTTTTTACCTACTTGATACTCTGCTGCCTTCACTGTTTCATCTCTCAAAGCTACCCATTCTTCTTCTACTGTATTTCTTTCCTCTGTTCTTGGTCAAATGTTCTGTAATGCTCTCTCTGAAACTCACTACGACCTCTGGTTCTTTCAGTTAATCTAGGTCCCATCTCATTAAATTTCCACCTTTTTTCAGTTTCTTCAGTTTTAATCTATAGTTCATAACCAATAGATTGTGGTCAGTGTCCACGTCTGCCCCTGGAAATGTCTTACAATTTAAAACCTGGTTCCTAAATCTCTGTCTTACCATTATGTATTCTATATGAAACCTTCCAGTGTTTTCAGGCCTCTTCCATATATACAACATTCTTTCACGATTCTTAAACCAAGTGTTAGCTATGATTGAATTATGCTCCGTGCAAAATTCTACCATGCAGATTCCTCTTTCATTCTTTATTCCAAGTCTGTATACACCTCCTACTTTTCCTTCTCTTTCTTTTCCTACAGTTGAATCCCAGTCTCCCTGTGACTGTTAAGTTTTCGTCTCCCTTAACTGTGTGAATATTTTTTTTTTTTTTTTTTCGCATTATTCGTTTCTACAATCTCTACATCTGCAGAACTAGTTGGCATATAAACTTGTACTACTGTGGTAGGCGTGGGCATCGTGTCTACAATAATGCGTTCACTATGCTGTTTGTAATAGCTTATTTGTGTTCCAATTTTTTTATTTATTATTAAACCCACTGCTGCATTACCATTATTTGATTTTGTATTTACAACCTGGTATTCACCTGGCCAGAGGTCTTGTTCCTCCTGCCACTGAACTTTACTAATTCCATTTCCTTTTTTCAGTTTTCTAACCTACCCGCCCAATTAACATATCTGACATTCCACAATCTGATCTGTAGAATGCCAGTTTCGTTTCTTCTGATAACGACATCCTCGTGAGTAGTCCCCGCCTGGAGATCTGAATGGGGGACTATTTTACCTCCGAAATATTTTACCCAAGACGACTCCATAATCATTTAACCATACAGTAAAGCTGCATGTCCTCGTGAAAAATTATGGTTGCAGTTTCCTCTTGCTTTCAGCCGTCACAGTACCAGCACGGCAATGTGTTTTGGCTGATGTTACAAGGCCAGGTCAGTCTGTCAACCAGACTGTTGCTCCTGCATCTACTGAAAAGGCTGCTGCCCCTTTTTAGGAATCACTTGTTTGCCTGGCCTCTCAACAGATATCCCTCCATTGTGGTTGCACCTACTGCACGGCTATCTGTATTGCCATAAAAAGTAGAAAATTTTGATCGGAAGAATATTTGTAGGTATATATTAACAAAAGACAACCAGATTATAGAAACTTAACCTGCACAGTGAGCTAACACTACATTATCACTGACCTGCTTAGTGCTGTTCATGCTGAGGCTAGCCAAATTTAAACAAAATTTTAGAAAGAAAGCTGATACTTTGAAAAAAACTGCCACTTATTTCCTATTAAAAGCTAAGGTTAACAATTACAATTTAAAGTAAATAGTTACCCATGTATGTAAATGTTTTAGTTGCCGTATTGTATTACTCTACTCGTGCAGATTAACTATGAACACCGCTGATTCTTATACAGCTAACAGTGTTTGTCAAACCTTGAATCTAGATATTCAGATAATTTGTGTAAACTGTGTCTAATGAGGAACCTTTTTATTTAAAAAAAAAATTCCGTTTATTCCAAATTTCTTTCTCTCTGTTAGGTGGAAGGTTGTTGAATACATCAAGTGAGGTGGCACAATGGTAAGACACTGTAGTCAGGAAGATGGCTTTTCAGATCTCATCCAGACTGAGGTTTTGCGTGGTGTTCTTAATTCGCTTAAGGCAAATAGCGAGGCTCTTACTGTGAAAACAGCAAAGCCATTTCTCCTTTGCAATCGGAGCTTGAGCTCTGTCTTCAGTGACTTTGTTCATCAATGGGTCTTTAAAATCCAGTCTTCCTTCCTTTTTTGTTGAATACCTTTGCATCAGAATATGCCGTTCTCTGAACCCTAGACAAAGAGCCAAGTTCAAGTAAAGCTATTTTTGATTATTGTTTTGTGATTGTATAGATCACAATTCAACTGGAATATTAGTAGGAATTTGCATATTGAAAGAAGGCATATTATGAGAGTCAGACTTACAGTTCTTAGAAAGTAATTCAAAATATTCTTTCCCAAAACTCTCTCCTTCAAATTAAAGATGGAGCATACTTTCACATCATGCAGTGAATGTTCCCTGGGGAACATAAATCACGTGAAGTCAGTTCTCAGTTATAAAATAGGTGTGGAAGTATCTGGGTTTTGGATTCCGCAATAAATGCTTATGTTTTTGTTGTAAGATCCCTTGTGCAGACCTTACTTTACCTATTTTTTGTGGATTGTTAAAAGAACGCATAAGAATACAGACTACAGTATGATAAGTTGTGGCTACTACTTGTTGTAATCAAGTGCCAGTGTGCTATTTTGACTACTTGTAATGAACACAAAGCTCTCCATTATTTTGTGTACACCCCTTGCTGTCTTTGTTTTTGTTAAATGGGCTTCCATTGGAAAGACTCAGAGGAATGATTGTTGCGTTTTCAACAGATTAATACATTTAGTTACAATGGTTCAGTATTGATTTGACATTCCAACATTAAGCCTATCTAGCATCTATTGGCAGGTCACCAAACAGAGGCATCTGCTTCTGAATTAGACATTGCAGTGTCCACAGACTAATAATCTTCCTAACATGAAACCTCTACTTTAAGAACCCAGACAGAAGTACTGAATCAAACAAAAGAGTACAATGTGTTTGCTGTCAGGCAAAGGTCAGGCAATGTGGAGATGCTCTTTAGTACCAAGTGAAATCCCCAAGATAATTATTTCCACACAAATCAATTTCAGATTTATTAAAAAAAAAAAAAAAAAAAAAAAAGTCAACAACACCACATGCAAAAGATACCGTTTAGTGCCATGATATGCAGTGACTGAATATCTGCAGAGCATGGCAATGGAGAGTCTTGTGCTGGTTTTAATAGTTCCATATTGTTGACACTTGAAACTGTAGATTACATCAACTTATATCATGTATGCGTCTGATAAGTGTGTCATTGAATCAGAATTCAGTGTTTATCAGAACTCTGAATGCTGTCCCTATGTAAGTATTATAATACAGAAAAATAACAAGCAGAGATAAAATTGAGAAACTCATTCCATTAGTTCAGTTATTTAAACATGCAGTTTAAAGCCTAATGTGCTTCATTACCCTATATGGAGATATAGTGGCACTTCTAAAGCAATGCCTAATTTTCTGCTAGACAGTACCTTTCAATTTTTGATTCATTAGCTGGAGCTGATAATGAAACATAACAAGGTGAAATATCTCGCTTGCTATAATCCCACTCCTTAAATATTTGTTTTTCTGTTGTGTTATACGGATAATCCATTTACCCTGTGTACATGAAATTGTTGAATTCTTATCCATGCCGTAGTTTATTAAACTTTATTATTCAGCGTATATTTTTTCAGACCTGTGATTCTAACAGCATTATTAGCTTTTGAGGAAACTATTTCTGTCATGCAATGTTCTAAACTTACGAATCACTAAAGCCACGTGCACTTCAAAATTCAACCCTGCTAATAATTAGTTGTCTTAGGAGTGGCATATGTTAATTGAAAGCTCTCATTCTCCACTTTGCATTGGACATTTTACTCTTTCCAAAAATATGTATTTTTAGCTATTACTATTAAAATTATTGTAATCATTGCACATTCAGCCAATGTAAATACTATGTCATTCAAGTCAGTCAGTATCTGGTAGTCAAAATGTAAGCATCTGTGTCAATCCTTTGGGAGAGCAAGCTTGCAGTCAGCTCTAATTGGTGTGTTCATTCATTCTTTCAGTCACTGCATAGCATTCAGTGAGTGTAGTTAGTTGTCTTTTGTGCTTGTGAAATTTTGTTAAACTCATAGGCTTTCTGAGTTGTTGACATGTGTGATGATAATTGTCTAAATTACTAACTGAAAGCTGAAAATTATAGTGTAATGGGATAGATAAAATATGTGCTGACCAAGCAGTGGCAGGAGAGCACACATATAAAAGTATAGAAATTTGCAAGCTTTCAGAGTGGCTCATTCTTCTTGTAGAAGGGTTGAAGGCAGAGGAAGAGGGAATGAGAGGAAAAGACTAGTGAGAGATTTAATAAATGGGTAGGGTTTGGAGAAGTCGCCAAGAACCCGGCGTCAGTGGAAACTTACTGGACAGGATGAGAAGTGTAAAAGAACTAAACAAGTAACATGTCTGTGCTGCATTGTTAACTTTCTTTAAGAATCTATTAATTACTGAAGGAGATTCATGAAGATGAACTTCCATGAGACTTGGGACACACAATAACAGGTCTGTAACTTTTCATCAATGGTCATAGAATTAATATTCAATTAATGTACAAGGGAATAAACACACCAGTGAGAAGAAAGGAAGAGGAAAATAATGAGAGTGGGGGGGGGGGGGGGGGGAGTAAGGGAGCTCTATTTAGAATATCTGATCTTTTCACTCTGAGTTTGTTCTATTTTTCTCAGAATATTGCTTCTACCTCTCCCCTCCTCCCCTCCCTCCCTCCCACTGCCATTCTCTCTCCCACCCCTCACTTCTCCCTTCCCTTCTTCCCTATCTTCTCTCCCTCCATAACTTCTCCCAAGTGAGTAGGGTGATTAGTTCTTTTTTATTATTTTTTAAATGCGAACATTTTAGGTTGACCTTTAACGTGACTCTCATTGACACGTATGAAACATTAAGTTTACTGTTACCCATCACTGTTTATTTATCTCCATAATGGGTTTCAAAGGTTTAAACCTCCATCATCAGGTGGATTATACATTTGTTAGTTTGACGTGTGTTGAGTTCCTCCAAAACTCATAACACAACACACGTTTATGTACTACATGCAGGAAGTGACTACAAGGCTAGCGGAGAACATGTGGAGTGCACATGTGGGTTTTTTAAGGTAGAGAATCCCCTCCCTAGGCCCACCAAGATGCCTTCTGAGACACAAGGAGGCAGCAGTAGGCTAAACACAACAGGAAATGACAATATTAATGTGGTAGTAGTAAACTGCAGGAGTGTCTATAGAAAGGTCCCAGAACTGCTCTCATTAAGGTCCCAGAACTGCTCTCATTAATAAACGGTCACAACGTCCTCATAGAACTAGGGATGGAAAGTTGGCTGAAACCAGAGGTAAACAGTAATGAAATTCTAAACTCATATTGGAATCTATACCGCAGAGACAGGCTGGACAGTGAAGGGGGAAGCGTGTTTACAGCGATAAAAAGTGCTGTAGTATCGAAGGAAATTGTTGGAGATCTGAAATGTGAAATAATTTGGGTGAAGGTCACGGTTAAAGCTGGCTCAAACATGGTAATTGGATGTCTCTATAGGCCCCATGGCTCAGCAGCTGTTGTGGAAGAACACCTGAAGGAAACTTTGGAAACTTTGGAAAATATTTCGAGTAGATTTCCCGACCATGTTATAGTTTTGGGTAGAGATTTAATTTACCAGATATAGACTGGGAGACTCAAACGTTTATAACAGGTGGCAGGGACAAAGACCCCAGTAAAATTTTTTTAAGTGCATTATCTGAAAACTACCTTGAGCAGAGAACTTACTTGTGGTGGTAACATATGAGACTTGGTGACAAACAGACCCAAACTATTTGAAACAGTTAACGCAGAACAGGGAATCAGCTATCATAAAGCAGTTGCAGCATTGATGATTTCAGCCATAAATATAAATATTAAAAAAAGTTAGGAACATATTTGTGTTTAGCAAAAGTGACAAAAAGCGGATTTCAGAGTACTTTACGGCTAACACAAAAGTTTTATCTAAAGTACAGATAGTGTTAAGGATCAGTGGACAAAGTTCAAAACCATCATAAAAATGCCTTAGATGAGTATGTGCCAAGCAAGATCATAAGAGATGGAAAAGAGCCAACGTGGTACAAGAACCGAGTTAGAAAACTGCTATGGAAGCAAAGGGAACTTCACAGCAAACATAACCATAGCCAAAGCTTTGCAGACAAACAAAAATTACACGAAGCAAAATCTAGTGTGAGGAGGTCTACGCGAGAGGTGCTCAAAGAATTTGAAAGTAAAGTTTTATGTACTGACTTGGCAGAAAATCCTAAGAAATTTTGGTCGTATGCCAAGGCAGTAGGTGTATCAAAACAAAATATCCAGACACTCTGTGACCAAAATGGTACTGAAACAGAGGTTGATAGACTAAAGGCCGAAATCCTAAATGTCTTTTTCCAGAGCTGTTTCACGGGGAAGACTGTACTGTAGTTCCTTCACTAGACTGTCGCACAGATGACAAAATGCGAGATATTGAAATAGATGACAGAGGAATAGAAAAACAATTAAAATCTCTCAAAAGAGGAAAGGCCACTGGACCTGATGGGATACCAGTTCGATTTTACACAGAGTACGCGAAGGAACTTGGCCCCCCCCCCCCCTTTCTTGCAGCAGTGTATCATAGATCTCTAGAAGAGCGTAGCATTCCAAAACTTTGGTAAAGGTCACAGGTCATCCCCGTTTTCAAGAAGGGCCTTCAAACAGATGTGCAGAACTATAGACCTACATCTCTAACATCGATCAGTTGTAGAATTTTGGAACACATATTATGTTAGAGTATAATGACTTTTCTGGAGACTAAAAATCTACTCTGTAGGAATCAGCATGGGTTTCAAAAAAGACAATCATGTGAAACCCAGCTCGCGCTATTCATCCACAAGACTCGGAGGGCCATAGACATGGATTACCAGGTAGATGCCATGTTTCTTGACTTCTGCAAGGCGTTTTGACACAGTTCCCCACAGTAAAAGAGCATATGGACTATCAGACCAATTGTGTGATTGGATTGAAGAGTTCCTAGATAACAGAACACAGCATGTCATTCTCAATGGAGAGAAGTCTTTCGAAGTAAGAGTGATTTCAGGTGTGCCACAGGGGAGTGTCGTAGGACTGTTGCTATTCATGATATATATAAATGACCTTGTGGATAACATAAGAAGTTCACTGAGGCTTTTTGCGGATGTGCTGTGGTATATCGAGAGGTTGTAACAGTGGAAAATTGTACTGAAATGCAGGAGGCTCTGCAGCAAATTGACACATGGTGCAGGGAATGGCAATTGAATCTCAATATATGCAAGTGTAATGTGCTACGAATACATAGAAAGAAAGATCCTTTATCTTTTAGCTACAATATTGCAGGTCGGCAACTGGAAGCAGTTAATTCCATAAATTATCTGGGAGTAGGCATTAGGAGTTATTTAAAATGGATTGACCATACAAAATTAATCATTGGCGGAGCAGATGCCAAACTGAGATTCATTGGAAGAATCCTAAGGAAATGCAATCCGAAAACAAAGGAAGTAGGTTACAGTATGTTTGCTCGCCCACTGCTTGAATACTGCTCAGCAGTGTGGGATCCGTACCAGATAGGGTTGATAGAAGAGAGAGAGAAGATCCAACGGGTAACAGTGTGCTTCATTACAGGATCATTTAGTAATTGTGAAAGTGTTACGGAGATGATAGATAAACTCCAATGGAAGACTCTGCAGGAGAGACGCTCAGTAGCTCGGTACGGGGTTTTGTTGAAGTTTCGAGAACATATCTTCTCCTAGGAGTCAAGCATTATATTGCTCCCTCCTACATATATCTCGTGAGAAGACCACGAGGATAAAATCAGAGAGATGAGAGCCCACACAGAGGCATGCCGACAGTCTTTCTTTCCACGAACAATACGAGACTGGAATAGAAGGGAGAACCAATAGAGGTACTCAATGGACACTCTGCCACACACCGTCAGGCAGTTTGCGGAGTGTGGATGTAGATACTAAGAAATGTACACCCAAATGATGATGGAGGTGTAAACCTTTGAAGCTCATCGTGGAGTTAAATAAACTCTGGTAACAGTAAACTTGGTTCACTGGATGATTAGTTTTATTTTACTTTATTTCACTATGACAGCTGCAAACCACGTGCATCTATTCATGTTTGTTAAAAATGAAACTCCTCCAGCTGTACTTAAGATTTTATATTTATTTAGCTACTAGTATCGGCGTTGTATCAACGCCATCTTCAGGCTCTATATAACAGCAGCACACACAAAACAAACAATGTGAGACATCAGTAGTCTGTGAACTAGTGTACAAAATAAATATATTATAAACAGGATGAATTCATTCAAAGTAGTTACATTTCGTTCATTTTCACTAAGATGCAATTTACCTTGACATCAACAATTTTTATGGTACAAACAAGTACAAATGATGATAAATATACACGGTTATTTCCCTTATAGATCAATACCAGACAATAGAATAAAAATGGGGCTATATATAAGTCTAGGTGACATGCCATTACTCTTAAGAGATAATAATATAGGCATAACACAGTACTAAAATTGTGTTAAAATGAATATTAATATTGGTACCCTAAAACTCTTCTTTGTGTGTACAGTTTAACTAACAAGAAGGAAAATATGCATTGCCAATCAGACATATGTAAGGTATGATTCCATTGTTCATAAATAGTGAATGGTGGGAAAGGTGGAAAAGATTTACTTCGCATAACACTGTATCATCACCACTATAAAGCAACAAAGTGAAACAGGTTACTGAAACATCATCATTCATAATGATATGAAACACAAGTGAGGAGGAACTGGAAGAATGGTACGGAACCCAGTTAATATATTAAAAGGTAGTCAATGGTGTAACATCAATGTGTAAGAGTCAATTCATTAATCTCATTCCAACAAGAGAAATGTAAGCTAACATGCCACAAAAATGTACCATTTCAATGTCGGTGCCAAATTTAAAGCTGTGGCCCAGGTCTAAAGTAATCTAATTCTAACATGCCTGCATTACTAAAAGAACGATAAACTACATAACAATGCTCCAATTAGAAGTAAACAGTGTGTTGTCAGGCAAAACAGTTAGTCACATATGCAAAATACTTGTAGTTCCTCTAATAACTAAAGAAGAGTACACAGTAAGGTAATTAAAGTAAAACTCTAGTATTGTTATATATAATCCAGTCAAGGGTTGACATAAGCTAACAATAATCATAGAAATGTCTAATCACCCACTACTTGGACGACTAGAGTCTAACATTTATATCATCACTACACTAAATGTTAAGGCTTTAGTCGTCTAAATAAGTGGACTGGATTACGTATAACAATACGAGAGTTATTCTTTGTATACCCTACTGTCTACTCTTCTTTAGTAATTAGTTAGTGTATTCGATTACGACCACAGGTTCCAAGCAAGCCTCCCGAAAATATAACACTGCCCCCACCAGCCTGCGTCTGTGGCGCATTGCACGCTTAGAGTCGCCATTCAACTTGATGACGGCGTTTGTGGATACGACCGTTGACATACTGTAATAAAAATGTGATTCATCTGAAGAGCCGACATGTTTCCATTGATTGAGAGTCGAATTCCGATGGTTCAATGCCCTGTGCAATTGTAATTGACGGTGTAGTTGGGTCAACATGTGAACAAGTAAGGGTGGTCTGCTGTGGAGCTCCATGTTCAACAGTATACGATAAACGGTGTGTACCAGCATTTTGCTCTTTCGGCAGAGACACCATCTACCCTACTTATCGAGCAGAAAAGCCTTCAAACCCCACGCTCTGTGAAGAGTCATGGACGTCCAATCATTTTAGCGCCTAGCGGTTATATCAGTGCCCTCCTACCTCTTTCTGTAGACGTTCACAACAGTAGCACATGAACATTCGACCAGCTTTGCCGATTTCGAGACACTTTTTCGCAGGCTCTGCATCATAATAATCTGGCCTTTGTCAGAGTCGTTTATCTCCATGGATTTCCCTATTTGCAGCCCATATCATCGCTGGGGTGAACCCTTGTCCCTGTGTACTCCTCTTGCACGCTTTTGCTGCCGTGTCCCATGTCCGGAATGCCACCAGGCGGCATCCAACATTGTTGTGGGCAGTGGTCGTAATGTTTTGGCTGATCAGTGTGTGTATCTGGAAATGAAAAAAGTCTTGGGAAATATCCTAATATCCTTTTGCTTGGCATAGTGGAGCAACTCAACGTGGCATGGATCCAACACGTCCGAAGTTCGCTGCAGAAATTTTGAGCCACGCTGTCTCTATAGCCGTCCATAACAGCCAAAGTGTTGGTGTACAGGATTTAGTGCACGAGCTGACCTCTCGATTCTGTTCCATAGATGTTCGATGGCATTCAGTTCAGGCGATCTGGGTGGCCAAACCATTCGCTTGAATTGTCCAGAATGTTCCTCAAACAACTGTGGCCTGGTGGCATGGCGCATTGTTATTGATTGCAATTCTATCGTTGTTTGGGGACGTGAAGTCCGCCGATGTCTGCAGGTGGCCTCCAAGTAGCCGAACATAACCATTTCCAATCAGTTTAGTTAGGCCAAAGGACGCAGTCCACTCCGTGTAAACACAGTCCACACTAATACACTTTCCCAGCTAGTGCGCCGCTCGCTAGTGTCCCTCAGCTAATAGTGGCCTTACTGTCTGTCAAACAGCGCAGCAGGCAAGAAGGCACAGTGCAACCAACTTATCGTCAGTTCACATGTATTCTTAGCGTATCATACAGGAAACAATAAGTGAGATGCGAACTGGAACGAAACCAAGAGTAATTTTAAGCAAAAACACCAATTTTCCTCTACTATAACACACGAAGGAAACTTGACATCAACGGACGTACCCACATTTTTGTACGGTATCATGTGGACCCTGTAAACGGATTTTCTAAGTGTTTTATAATTTTAATTGTGATGAGATGCACATAAACTTGTCCTATTCTTCCTGATTGTCAAACGACAAACTAAAGCGAAGTCTGCTATCCAGCCCTCATTTAACCTGGATGAGTACAATTAGAATAGTAAAGCTCTCACACGAGCTGTTTTTTTAGAGGCTTTTGCCTATCCAAGCCGACGGATCCGAAAGTTAAACCATGCAGCCATACCAGCACGTGTCTGTAGCTCCGGTTCTCGTTTGTCGAGCTACTAAACACATACTTTCCTGCAAAACAGCCAGTCAACCAACACGTGCTGGACCCGTCTGTTTGTTGACAGGAGATATGGGAGGGAGAGGAGAGATCCTGCTTTAAATCCTAAGGAACAAATCACTAGAGTCCATAGAGCTCCACAATTTTTCCACACTATCCATCCACTGCCTGCGTCAAGCGCTACGATGATAACTGGATTTTGACGAAAGTGAAGTTTTCATTCTAATTGTCTTCACTTAATAACGTAAAATTTTAATTTGTATGTGAGATAAATATAAGCTAGCTGTGTCTTTGTTGTTGACGATTTTCTTTGTTTGTGTTGTTCAGAAGTGCGATGGAATGTTCCTTCGGACATGAATCGTACTTCTGAACAACACAGGCACGGAGTATCGGAATACATTATTTATATACCTGCTAGGTGTTGTATATCAGTGTAAAAATATTACTTCTAATGGTACCCATAGGAAAGCAAACCGTTGGGTTGCAGGCTGCAGTGGTTATTAGTTTTATTAATATCGCGTCCAGAATGAGCAAGTAATAAGAATGGAAAATGTAAAAATTTAAGACAGCTTTTAGTTAATAACTCTCATACATGAATACCAACTGCTACGAATGTTGACAATCGATTGTGAACTTTTACAGTCACAACTAATAACTGATTAAAATTGTTATTTTAGTAAAATAACTAATGATTACCGCTCGTTACTATATTGGAGCCTAATGTTAATACAAACGATTATTCGAAAGGAAAAAATCAGTGTACGAGTTTTGCTGAAAGGAGACCTTTTTGTTTAAATTAGACAAGCTAACGTACCATTGGTCAAAACTTGTCTCATGTCCATCCTTTTTCACGTTTTTCTTGTATTTCTAAATACTTCTTACTATGTTAATACCATTACAAAGACAAACACATATCTGATATTAATAACACAGAGGAATCACAAAAATTATGAAGAAATTTCTGTCGTTATTCGCGGTCTTTTTCTGTAATCTTGAAATATTTGAGCTGTAAGAAAACAATTACTGGATGGTTATAATTAAACTTTCGCTATTTGAGAGGGCCTCATGAAAAACGAATGATTGTAGGACAATGAAACTTTTAGGGAACTTTAGTAAGGACACGCGGAAGAGAACGAAACAATGCTCCCAGCTTCAGGCAGTGTTGGCTTCGGTCACACAGCTTGAGGCTGTTGCCAATGGGCATCACTGTGGGGGTCCGGATGGGGGTTTGTCGGAAACGGCCAGCTCGTCTCATGCATCCCCCGGTCGGACTATGACTGTGGCTGTCCGGGATACTGCCCACATTGAGGCTGATCCCTCACCTGTGGTAGAGTGGGAGGTCGTCTCGAGGTGTGGCAGGGGGCGAAAGACATTCCAGAGGGCTGAACGGAAGGCCTCTCCAGTTTGTCTGACGAACCAGTTTCAGGCTCTGTCTCCCGCTGATACTGATCTTCGGCCAGAGATGGCTGCTTGTCCTGTTCCAGAGGTTGCCCCTCAGTCTGCAAGATCTGGGCAGTTGCAGAGGGTGGGCTTACTGGTAATTGGGAGCTCAAACGTCAGGCTTGTAATGGGGCCCCTTAGGGATATGGCAGCAAAGGAGGGGAAGAAAACCAATGTGCACTCCGTGTGCATACCGGGGGGAGTCATTCCAGATGTGGAAAGGGTCCTTCCGGATGCCATGAAGGGTACAGGGTGCACTCATCTGCAAGTGATCGCTCATGTCGGCACCAATGATGTGTGTCGCTATGGATCGGAGGAAATCCTCTCTGGCTTCCTGCGGCTATCTGATTTGGTGAAGACTGCCAGTCTCACTAGCGGGATGAAAGCAGAGCTCACCATCTGCAGCATCGTCGACAGGACTGACTGCGGACCTTTGGTACAGAGCCGAGTGGAGGGTTTGAATCAGAGGCTGAGACGGTTCTGCGACTGTGTGGGTTGCAGATTCCTCGACTTGCGCCATAGGGTGGTGGGGTTTCGGGATCCGCTGGATAGGTCAGGAGTCCACTACACGCAGCAAGCGGCTACACGGCTAGCAGGGGTTGTGTGGCGTGGACTGGGCGGTTTTTTAGGTTAGATGGCCTCGGGCAAGTACCGAAAGGGCAACAGCCTCAAAGGGTGCGGGGCAAAGTCAGGACATGCAGGGACCAAGCAGCAATCGGTATTGTAATTGTAAACTGTCGAAGCTGCATTGGTAAACTACCGGAACTTCAAACGCTGATAGAAAGCACCGAAGCTGAAATCGTTATAGGTATAGAAAGCTGGCTGAAGCCAGAGATAAATTCAGCCGAAATTTTTACAAAGGCACAGACGGTGTTCAGAAAGGATAGATTGCATGCAACCGATGATGGCGTGTTTGTCGCTGTTAGTAGTAGTTTACCCTGTAGTGAAGTAGAAGTGGATAGTTCCTGTGAAATATTATGGGTGGAGGTTACACTCAATAACCGAGCTAGGTTGATAATTGGCTCCTTTTACCGACCTCCCGACTCAGCAGCATTAGTGGCAGAACACCTGAGAGAAAATTTGGAATACATTTCACATAAATTTTCTCAGCATATTATAGTCTTAGGTGGAGATTTCAATTTACCAGATATAGACTGGGACACTCAGATGTTTAGGACGGGTGGTAGGGGCAGAGCATAGAGTGACATTATACTGAGTGCACTATCCGAAAATTACCTCGAGCAATTAAACTGAGACCCGACTCGTGGAGATAACATCTTGGACCTACTGATAACAAACAGACCCGAACTTTTCGACTCTGTAAGTGCAGAACAGGGAATCAGTGATCATAAAGCCGTTGCAGCATCCCTGAATATGGAAGTTAATAGGAATATAGAAAAAGGGAGGAAGGTTTATCTGTTTAGCAAGAGTAATAGAAGGCAGATTTCAGACTACCTAACAGATAAAAACGAAAATTTCTGTTCCGACACTGACAATGTTGAGTGTTTATGGAAAAGTTTAAAGCAATTGTAAAATGCGTTTTAGACAGGTACGTGCCGAGTAAAACTGTGAAGGACGGGAAAAACCCACCGTGGTTTAACAACAAAGTTAGAAAACTACTGTGAAAGCAAAGAGAGTTTCACTCCAAGTTTAAACGCAGCCAAAACCTCTCAGACAAACAGAAGCTAAACGATGTCAAAGTTAGCGTAAGGAGGGCTATGCGTGAAGCGTTCAGTGAATCCGAAAGTAAAATTCTATGTACCGACTTGACAGAAAATTCTAGGAAGTTCTGGTGTTACGTTAAATCAGTAAGTGGATCGAAACAGCATATCCAGACACTCTAGGATGATAATGGAATTGAAACAGACGATGACAGGCGTAAAGCTGAAATACTAAACACCTTTTTCCAAAGTTGTTTCACAGAGGAAGACCGCACTGCAGTTCCTTCACTAAATCCTCGCACAAACGGAAAAATGGCTGACATCGAAATAAGTGTCCAAGGAATAGAAAAGCAAGTGGAATCACTCAACAGAGGAAAGTCCACTGGACCTGACGGGATACCAATTCGATTCTACACAGAGTACGCGAAAGAACTTGCCCCCCTTCTAACAGCCGTGTACCGCAAGTCTCTAGAGGAACGGAAGGTTCCAAATGATTGGAAAAGAGCACAGGTAGTCCCAGTCTTCAAGAAGGGTCGTCGAGCAGATGCGCAAAACTATAGACCTATATCTCTGACATCGATATGTTTTAGAATTTTAGAACATGTTTTTTGCTCGAGTATCATGTCGTTTTTGGAAACCCAGAACCTACTCTGTTCAACATGGATTCCGGAAACAGCGATCGTGTGAGACCCAACTCGCTTTATTTGTTCATGAGACCCAGAAAATATTAGATACAAGCTCCCAGGTAGATACTATTTTCCTTTACTTCCGGAAGGCGTTCGATACAGTTCCGCACTGTTGCCTGATAAACAAAGTAATAGCCTACGGAATATCAGATCAGCTGTGTGGCTGGATTCAAAATTTGTTTGCAAACGGAGCACAGCATGTTGTTATCAATGGAGAGACGTCTAGAGACGTTGAGGTAACCTCTGGCGTGCCACAGGGGAGTGTTAATGGGACCATTGCTTTTCACAATATATATATAAATGACCTAGTGGTAGCAATTATTTCTGTAAAGTATCTGGGAATATGCGTACAGAACGATTTGAAGTGGATATTGTATGATTTTATGATAGCGGAATAAACACTGGTAGCAGTTACTTCTGTTCAATATCTGGGAGTATGCGTGCGGAACGATTTGAAGTGGAATGATCATATAAAATTAATTGTTAGTAAGGCGGGGGCCAGGTTGAGATTCGTTGGGAAAGTCCTTAGAAAATGTAGTCCATCAACAAAGGAGGTGGCTTACAAAACACTCGTTCGACCTACATTTGAGTATTGCTCATCAGTGTGGGATCTGTACCAGATCGGGTTGCAGAGGAGATAGAGAAGATCCAAAGAAGAGCGGCGCTTTTTGTCACAGGGTTATTTGGTAACCGTGATAACGTTACGGAGATGTTTAGCAAACTCAAGTGGCAGACTCTGCAAGAGAGGCGCTCTGCATCGCGGTGTAGCTTGCTCGCCAAGTTTCGAGAGGCTGCGTTTCTGGATGAGGTATCGAATGTATTGCTTCCCCCTACTTATACCTCCCGAGGAGATCACGAATGTAAAGTGAGATTCGAGCGCGCACGGAGGCTTTCAGACAGTCGTTCTTCCCGCGAACCATACGCGACTGGAACAGAAAAGGGAGGTGCCTTCCGCCACACACCGTTGGGTGGCTTGCGGAGTATAAATGTAGATGTAGATGTAGAACCATCCAAAGAAAAACACTTTAATATCGAGATGAGAGCGTAACACCTATTAATTGTTTGCTATTGTTTAGCTTACAGGTTATAAACGTTACTCTGTGCGATGGGTGCTTGTATCCAGGATATCACAGATACCAATTCATAATTGTTCACAGCACTGTTCCAACGGTGGACCGTGAAATGTTCAGATGTCGCTATAAAGCTCATGCACTGCTTGAAAATTGGACTTTATGGTCAGCATTCTTAGCCATGACAACAGTAACTTCTTTACCAATTTGAGCCCTCCCTCCCCCCCCCCTCCCCCTACAGGTCCGGGGGTTAGAATACGCCCACGGTGTTCCTGCCTGTCGTATCTAACGAGGCGACTAAAAGGAGTTTCGGCTTTTATGTTTGTGGGTTTGACCTCCATTCTTCAAAATTTTCCCGAAGGGCGAGCCAATTGGGGAAGGGCGCCTTACAAGGTGCATTGTGTCCATCGTGCATTGAGATCTGTAGCCGACTTTCTCATCGTCACATTGCAGTCCTGCCCATTATCCATCTCTTAGGCGAGGACACCTTCCTGGGTGCGTTTTCCACGATGCACTATGCAGTGTCGATTTCAGCATCGACGATGACCATAGACTTCTTTGCAACTGATATCCAGCACGGTAGCCAGTCCTTTTGTGGTGAGGCTGCCATGTACCCTGATGGTTGTAACCCCCTGACCACACAGGGATAGCTCCGCTGATGCCTGCGCCATTAACTCCCCACGAATGCCAAGGGGTAGATGCCCATCCACCTGGGGCATCGGGACTCCTGGCTATGGCCATCCTGCCAGGTGGCCTTTGCTGTGGCTGGGTGGCGCCCGTGGGGAGAGCCCCTGGTCAGAGTGGGTGGCATCAGGGCACATGACACGCAATGAAGCATAGTCCATCATCTCTTGCTGGTGGTGAACCACCAGTAGTCCAAGTGTTCACGAGCTCAATTCAACGCACACCATGGGAGGAACGTCAGGCTAAGGATGGCGGCGAATCTTATTCGCCCCGGTACCTTGTATGTTCGAGATGGGGAATCTTTCATGATGATGAAGCCTCAGTTTTTTTATTGGGAATTTAGAGGACAAGTTCGTGGAGGTGGAGCTTGTCCAAAATGAGATCTGGGTAGTCTTGACCAAAACAGCATCCTCTGCCCAGTCACGGGAATTACTCACTTGTGACAAGCTGGGCGATGTTTCTGTAACCATCACACCCCATAAGAGCTTAAATATGGTCCAAGGTATCCTATTTCACAGAGACCTTCTTCTGCAGTCCGACGATGAGCTGTGCGCCAATTTAGAGCCGCGAGGTGTAAATTTCGTCCGCCGTGTCCACCGGGGTCTGAAGGTTAATCAGGTTGCCCCTGGTGCCTTCATCTTGACTTTTGAGGGTGTTACATTGCCTGAGAAGATCAAAGTGATGGTCTACCGCTGTGGTGTAAAGCCCTGTATCCCTCCCCTGAGAAGGTGCTTTCAGTGCTGAAAGTTCGGCCATACGTCTTCCCACTGTACTTCCAGTGTCACATATCGAGGTTGCGGACGCCCATCACATCCCAATACTCCATGTGCCCCGCCTCGCATCTGTGTCAACTGCGGAGAGCACCATTCGCCTTGCTCACCTGACTGCAGGATTCTCAAACTGGACAGACTGATCTCCACTGAGGCTAAGAGAAAATTTGAACACCTGCATCCTGTGTGTATGACATCGTCTTACGGCGTCGCTACAACAGTTCTGACACCATCAGCTCCGCCAACCCAAGTCACCTCTCAGAGCCGGAAGACTACAGCTACCCCCTTGAAGGTGGGAGGCATTTCCCTCCCTGTTGCTCCTGCACAACGTACTTCAGGAGGAACACCCCTCCCCCCCCCCCCAACCAACAGGGACGCCCATCCCCACTCCACTTGTAAGCAGGAGAAGCGTAAGTCTTGTTTGGCTTCTCTCGCTAGGAAGGGGTCACTTGGGTCACTGCCTTCCCAGGTTTCTGCTAGTGGGAGAGAAGACACCCACCAGCGGCTGAAGAGTTCAAAAGCACTGAGCCAGTGAATTCCTCCCAGCCAGGGAAATCCAAGGAGCAGCGAGAGAAACCCAGAAAGAAAACCCTTAAGATCAAGGATATTGCGGTGGCACCCACACCACCGCCACTTACAAGCTCTGCGGCCGAGGATAAGGTGGAGATTTTGGCGTCCGCTGAGGACCTAGATCTCGCCAGACCCTCGGACCCAATGGATATAGATTGCTCAGGCATTAAGTCGGTGGCAGAAGGTGACCCTGAGACGTAAACTGCCTATTGAATGTTCCATACCTTCCCAGTCTCACGATGAGGTCATCTTCCAGTGGAATTGCGGCTGTTTTTTCCACCATCTGGCTGAACTATGGCAACTGTTAAGCTTTACACCTGCTATCTACATTGCCCTCCAGGAAACCTGGTTCGCGGCAATGCGGACCCCTGCCCTCCGTGGCTACTAGGGATATTACAGGAACTGTAGCGACTACAATCGAGTGTCAGGTGGAGTTTATGTCCTAAACTCGGTCTGTATTGAACCTGTGCCCCTTCAAACCCCTGTTGAAGCTGTGGCAGTCAGAATAAGGATGATGCAGGAAATAACTGTCTACAATGTATATCTTCCTCCAGATGGTGCAATACCCCTAAATGTATTAGCCGCACTGTTTGATCAACTCCCTAAACCTTTACTTTTGGGAAATTTTAACGCCCATAACTTCTTATGGGGTGGTACTGTGCTTACTGGTTGAGGCAGAGATGTCGAAACTTTACTCAGTTCAACCTCTACCTCTTAAATACTGGGGCCACCACAAATTTCATTGTGGCTCATTGTAGTTACTCGGCCATTGATTTATCAATTTGCAGCCGAGGACTTCCCCATCTATCCACTGGAGAGCCCATCAGCCTCACCAACGTTTTTTGTAAGCTGCTGGAACATATGGTATGTCGGCAGTTGGGTTGGGTCGGGTCCTGGAGTCACGTGGCTTGCTGGCTCCATGTGAGGGTGGCTTCCACCAGGGTCGCTCTACCACTGATAATCTTGTGTCCATCGAGTCTGATATGCGAACAGCCTTTTCCAGACGGCAACACCTGATTGCCATACTTTTTGACTTGGCTACATCATATCCTTGCCACATTGTATGAGTGGGGTCTCCGAAGACCACTTCCGATTTTTATCCAAAACTTCCTGTTGCTTCGTACTTTCCGTGTCCAAGTTGGTGACTCCCATAGTTACATCCACATCCAGGAGAATGGAGTCCTGCAGGGCTCTCTATTGAGTGTGTGTCTATTTTTAGTGGCCATTAACGGTCTAGCAGCAGCTATTGAGCCCTTCGTCTCACCTTCTCTGTGTGCAGAAGACTTCTGCATTTCGTACTGCTGCTCCAGTACTGTTGTTGCTGAGCAGCACCTCCAGGGAGCCATCCAAAAGGTGCAGTAATTGGCCCTAGCCCACCGCTTCCAGTTTCCTGCCGCAAAGTCTTGTGTCATGCACTTCTGTCGGCGTCGTACCGTTCATCCGGAACCTGCACTTTACCTTACTAACGTTCCACTCACTGTGGTGGAGACATATCAATTGCTAGGACTGCTTTTCGACGCTCGATTGACTTGGCTCCCTCATCTTCGTCAGCTTAAGCAGAAGTGCTGGCAGCACCTCAATGCCCTCCGTTGCCTGAGCAACACCAATTGGGGTACAGCTGCTGCAGCTCTACAGAGCCCTTGCCCAATCCCAAATTGACAATGGGAGTGTGGTTTATAATTCGGCAGCACCTTCAGCATTGCAATTACTCGACCCTGTGCACCACTGCGGTGTTCCACTAGCGACAGGAGCTTTTAGGACGAGTCCGGTGACCAGCATACTGGTGGAGGCTGGTGTCCCTCCACAGCAGATCAGACGTGCGCAACTGCTGGCCAGTTGCCCTGAGCATTCGAATTACTGTTTCCTTTTCCCACCCGTGGCCGTCCATCTCCCGCATCGGCGGCCCACCTCGGGGCTAGCGATTGCGGTTCGCGTGCGATGCCTTCTCTCTGAACTGGAGTCCTTCCCTTTACCACCTCTACTTGAGGTCCGTTCAGTACGCCTCCATGGTGTACGCCTCGGCCGCAGCTTCGTCTGGACCTTTTACATGGCCCTAAGGACTCCGTTAACCCTGTCGCTCTCTGCTGTCACTTCCTCTCTATTCTTGACGTGTTCCGGGGCTCTGAAGTGGTTTACAGTGACGGCTCAATGGCAGATGGTCACATATGCTTCGCATATGTTGATAGAGGACATATTGAGCAGCACTCCTTTCCAGGTGGCTGCAGTCTTTTCACTGCAGAGCTAGCGGCCATATATCGTGCTCTCGAGTACATCGGCTCATGCCCTGGCGAGTCATTTCTCCTGACTCACTGAGCAGCCTACAAGCTATCGACCAGTGCTACCCTCGCCACCCTCTGGTAGCGTCCATTCAGGAGTCCTTCTATGACCTGGATCAGTCCCGCCGTTCCGTAGTGTTTGTGTGCACCCCACGGTTTGGATTGTCGATTCTATTCTGCTAGTGACCGTTTCTAGGTCCAGGTTGTTTGTAATCGTTATTGGGTCGGATAGTTCATTCTGTATTTTTTGCTGGTACCCTTCCCAGTCTGCTGCTCTGTAGTTTCTGATCGTTCGTGTTTCGGGTCTTGGAGGTGGGGGGGGGGGGGGGGGGCTGCGGTGGTTGTGAACAGTATTGGCAGGTGGTCGCTTGTTACTGTTGGGCCTTTTTCCTGGTGTATTATGGCTTCTTGTAAGCATGGGCTGTATATGATGTGGTCTGGAGTGGTGTCGGCTGATTGATTGGAAGTCTGCTCCACAGTTCGGTTGTCAGTAGATCGAATAAGAGTTGTCAGCAGTTATTTTCGGTGGTAACTCCTAAATTTCTGTGTCTTGCGTTGGCGTCCGACATTATGATTACTTTTCGGAAAGTCTGTAGGTATCGAAAGAAGATTGTTGGGAGGGGGTTCCTGGGGGGTGTGTAGAGGCACGCCACTGTTAGTTTTTCCCTTCCCCCGATTGGTATTTGTATTACTATTATTTCTAGATCCTGGTGTTGTTGTGGAAAGCTTAGTTCTGTGGCTGGTAGTTTCTTGTCTGCGTATATGGCCACTTCACTTCTGCCGCTATCGTCTACCCTGTGTTTTATATGGCAGTCATATCCTGGGAATTCTATTTTGTCATTTTTCTTTGTCCAGTTCTCTGCTACCCCCATTATGTGAATTTTGTCTTGGTGAAGTGTGTAGTTAACTATGGCCTTTTTGTTTATTAATCTATTTGCGTTTGCGTATAGGAAGTTTACTTGTGGGGCTCTTCTGTCTGCTTCTGCCATGATCGGTTTGCTTGGGTTCGCTGTGTTTTGTTCTTAGGCGTTGGTGTGGTTAGAGTTCAGTATTTTTGCCTGGAAGTAGCTGGGCGTTCCCTAATCGGTCCGCGCCGCGTCGTGTGTTCCGTCTGTGGTCCGCGCCCGCCAGACGCGGCTACATTGTCCCTCTCTGGTCGCCGGTGTTCCGACCGCCGTCCGCGCCCGGCCTGGCCGTCTTCTGAAGTCGAGTTCATGATCTGGGGAGTGTCAAATCTGGACTCTAATGTCCGACACCTTGTCTCACGGCTGTTCTCTCGGTCTCCACGTCTATTTCTTGTAGAATCCCAGAGTGTCCTGCGTTGAGTTTTCACAATCTCAAGCACTGGATTCCAGGCAGTGCTGATTTGGTATCCCCAGTCACGGTTGATTAGATTGTCTGTGACCTTAATCTCAATGGCTTCTTTAATGACACTGTCCCAAAATCTTGAGGTCTTGGTGTTATTGTAATCCATTGAATGACCAAGTTCCAGACAATGCTCTGCTGTGGCTGATTTAGTTGCCTGTCCGAGTCTGGTATGTCTCTGGTGTCCCTTACATCTGATGCCCACATTTTTGGTGATCTGGCCATTGTATGACATCTCACACTGGCATGGTATGTTGTAAATACCTGGCTTGCGTAACCCCAGGTCATCTTTTACATTCCCCAAAATAGCCCCAATTTTAGTGGGTGGGCAAAATACACTTCTGGAAATGGAAAAAAGAACACATTGACACCGGTGTGTCAGACCCACCATACTTGCTTCGGACACTGCGAGAGGGCTGTACAAGCAATGATCACACGCACGGCACAGCGGACACACCAGGAAACGCGGTGTTGGCCGTCGAATGGCGCTAGCTGCGCAGCATTTGTGCATCGCCGCCGTCAGTGTCAGCCAGTTTGCCGTGGCATACGGAGCTCCATCGCAGTCTTTAACACTGGTAGCATGCCGCGACAGCGTGGACGTGAACCGTGTGTGCAGTTGACGGACTTTGAGCGAGGGCGTATAGTGGGCATGTGGGAGGCCGGGTGGACGTACCGCCGAATTGCGGTCTCCACAGTACATCGATGTTGTCGCCACAGGTCGGCGGAAGGTGCACGTGCCCGTCGACCTGGGACCGGACCGCAGCGACGCACGGATGCATGCCAAGACCGTAGGATCCTACGCAGTGCCGTAGGGGACCGCACCGCCACTTCCCAGCAAATTAGGGACACTGTTGCTCCTGGGGTATCGGCGAGGACCATTCGCAACCGTCTCCATGAAGCTGGGCTACGGTCCCGCACACCGTTAGGCTGTCTTCCGCTCACGCCCCAACATCGTGCAGCCCGCCTCCAGTGGTGTCGCGACAGGCGTGAATGGAGGGACGAATGGAGACGTGTCGTCTTCAGCGATGAGAGTCGCTTCTGCCTTGGTGCCAATGATGGTCGAATGCGTGTTTGGCGCCGTGCAGGTGAGCGCCACAATCAGGACTGCATACGACCGAGGCACACAGGGCCAACACCCGGCATCATGGTGTGGGGAGCGATCTCCTACACTGGCCGTACACCTCTGGTGATCGTCGAGGGGACACTGAATAGTGCACGGTACATCCAAACCGTCATCGAACCCATCGTTCTACCATTCCTAGACCGGCAAGGGAACTTGCTGTTCCAACAGGACAGTGCACGTCCGCATGTATCCCGTGCCACCCAACGTGCTCTAGAAGGTGTAAGTCAACTACCCTGGCCAGCAAGATCTCCGGATCTGTCCCCCATTGAGCATGTTTGGGACTGGATGAAGCGTCGTCTCACGCGGTGTGCACGTCCAGCACGAACGCTGGTCCAACTGAGGCGCCAGGTGGAAATGGCATGGCAAGCCGTTCCACAGGACTACATCCAGCATCTCTACGATCGTCTCCATGGGAGAATAGCAGCCTGCATTGCTGCGAAAGGTGGATATACACTGTACTAGTGCCGACATTGTGCATGCTCTGTTGCCTGTGTCTATGTGCCTGTGGTTTTGTCAGTGTGATCATGTGATGTATCTGACCCCAGGAATGTGTCAATAAAGTTTCTCCTTCCTGGGACAATGAATTCACGGTGTTCTTATTTCAATTTCCAGGAGTGTATGTTCTTGATGTCATATTTCTCGAGAATCCTGCTGATTTTGGCAGATATAGGTCTGGCGTATGGCAGGTATGCCACCTTCTTTGCCTCTTCTGGTTCTTCTTCTGGATCCTTGGCAGGTTGAAGTGCCTTCTGGATATCTCTAGAGGAGTACCCTTTCCTGCTGAACACTGATCGTAAGTGTTCTATCTCTGTGGCCAAACTATCAGGATCTGACAGAGTTTGTGCTCTGTGGACCAGTGTTTTGAGCACTCCATTCTTCTGTGCGTGATGGTGGCAACTGCTAGCTTGTAGGTATAAGTCAATGTGCGAAGGGTTTCCGGTACACACTGTGTCCAAATGTGCCATCTGCCTTTCTCTTCACTAGAACATCCAAGAACGGAAGTAGTCCATCCTTCTCCATTTTCATTGTGAACTGAATATTCGGATGGCAAGAGTTCAGATGTAGCAGGAATTCATCTAACTTCTCCCTACCATGGGGCCAGATGACAAAGGTATCATCGACATACCTAAAAAATCACTTGGGTTGACATGTGGCTGAAGAGAGTGCCTCCTCTTCAAACCTTTCCATAAATAGTTTGGCCACCACTGGTGATAGAGGGCTGCCCATCGCCACCTCTTCTGTTTGTTCGTAAAACTGACCTCCATATAGGAAGTATGTCGATGTCAGTACATGCCTGAACAGGTCAAGGAGAGCCCCATCGAACTTCTCTTGATTAAGTTCAAGTGACTCCTTCAGTGGTACCCATGTGGAGAGAGACACCATATCGAAACTAACTATAATGTCTGTGTCTGTTGCTGGCTCAGCTGTTTTAGGAAACCCTCTGAGTTCCGGATTTGATGTGCACATTTACCCACATGTGGTGTCAACATCATCTTCAGGTATTTCGCAGCAGGGTAAGTTGCCGCACCAATATTGCTGACAATAGGTCGCAGAGGAACCCCATCCACTTAAAGTGGTAGATGAGTTTTGCTATTCAGGGAGCAAAATAACTGATGATGCTCGAAATAGAGAGGATATAAAATGTAGACTGGCAATGGCAAGGGAAACGTTTCTGAAGAAGAGAAATTTGTTACCATTGAGTATAGATTTAAGTGTCATGAAGTCGTTTCTGAAAGTATTTGTATGGAGTGTAGCCATGTATGGAAGTGAAATATGGACGATAAATAGTTTGGACAAGAAGAGAATAGAAGCTTTTGAAATGTGGTGCTACAGAAGAATGATGTAGGTTAGATGGGTAAATTATGTAACTAATGAGGAGGTACTGAATAGAATTGGGGAGGAATTTGTGGCACAACTTGACTAGAAGAAGGGATCGGTTGGTAGGACATGTATTGAAGCATCAATTTAGTATTGGAGGGCAGTGTGGAGGGTGAAAACCATAGACAGAGACCAGGAGATGAATACAGTAAGCCGATTCAGAAGAATGTAGGTTGCAGTAGGTACTGGGAGTTGAAGAAGCTTGCACAGGATAGAGTAGCATGGAGAGCTGCATCAAACCGCAAATAAAAAAACAACAACAACAACAAGCTACACCGACGGTAGAAAAACGCAACATAAAAAAATAATTAATTTAGCGTAATACAATTCCGGGAGTACGTTTGTTTAGGTAACATATTTAAGTGATTAACGTTGCAAGATCACAGGTTAATGCAGCGCAAGATAAGCCACTGCAAATGTTAGATGTTGGCACATTAATAAACTCCAGAATGTTCGTCGTGTCACTGTGGCGCCAACCACTGCAGATGCACACGCTGTACGACGCGGCAGAGAGTCCGGAGTCCGGACTTCTTATGACTGTACATTCTGGTGTGGTTATGTAGAATTTCCCGGCGTAATAAGTCTCTTCCGGTTCGTTGCCGGATCCTAAAATCAACTTGATATTTCAGCCATCAAATTGGTCGCCATCTTCAGGAAAATGCTGCTTCTGCTGATGATTCCCTCTGAGAATTGAAGCCGGGCTGCAAATCGACGTCCTATATAGGCCACCGTTCAGTACACGGCACATGCGCCGCCCATCACGGTTGCTGCCCTCCAAGACAGGGAGGTGGCGTCGCCCTTAGTGGAACACTGCTGGCAACGATACATCGCACTCAGGGCCGCACCGAAGAACGTTCAATTTTGATGCGAGATAATACAGGAATCCACGTTTTGCTAAGAGGAAACCAATTGTCTCTGTTGATTAAATTATCCGCCAACCTAATTTCAATCGCCTCTTTATAGGCACTGTTCCAAAAACCGGAAATGTTGGCAACTACCACAGTTTCATCAAATTTTACACTGTGTCCCTCATTTAAGCAGTGTTCTGCTACTGCCGATTTTTCCGGCCCTTGTAGCCTCGTATGACGGCGGTGCTCCACGCACCTGTCATGCACTGTGCGAATAGAACGGCCAATATAAGCTTTCCCACACTGACACCGGGTTTCCTAAGCCCCAAATCATCTTTCACAGAGCCGAGCAGTGTCCTAATCTTAGGTGGACGGTACACACTCTTAATGTTAAAATTCCTTAAAATTCGTCCAATCTTAAACGCTAAGCCTCCAGCATAAGGAAGAAAGGCCACCGATGTATGTTCCTCTTCATGCACCTCCTGAGATGGTCCACACTCCATAGCCCGACGAATCTGCTTCTCGGAGTATCCATTTTCCTTAAAAACAGCCATCAAACATGCAAGTTTTTGGGTTAAGCTATCTGTGTAGGAAATCGCTTATGCTCTCCGTGCCAAAGTCTCAAGGACGCCACTGCGTTGGTGTGGTGGATGACAACTCTTAGGATGCAGATACCAATCTGTGTGTGTCGGCTTTCGGTGAACACTGTGTCCCAAAGTACCATCTGGTTTTTATAAACCATAACGTCTAAAAATGGAAGCATCCCATTATTTTCAACCTCCAGAGTAAATTTGATGCGGGGATGAAGACAGTTGAAGTGGTTCAAAAACCTATTAAGTGCATCACGTCCATGCGGCCAAACGAAAAAGGTATCATCCACATATCTCCAGAAGCACATTCGTTCCAAAGCTGAAGTCCTCAGTGCCATATCCTCGAAGTCCTCCATTCTGGTGATCACCACTGCGAGCAATCATGCACAGTGGCTACATTCCTGCCAAATCTTCGTGCAATATCACTGAAGGAAGATCCAGCCTCTCGTAATTCTATTACATCATATCGTTCCAACTCATTGAGGTATTTTAGAATGGCGTCTTTGTCGCCTGAAAGGCATTCTTGATTAACAACAATTCACGACGTCCAAACTCAAAGGCACCTGACGATCACGGCCGTTACGGCGTGCATTTAAAGCAAACCTGATTTGCATTCTCATAATGGCGCTACTATACCCGAATCACAATAAAAGTAATTCCTGTCTAGCTGCTTACAGGGCTGCTGCCACAGCAACAGCCAATCACGGAACGCCGTCGGCCACGTCTCCTGTGCCGTGAATGGTAGTCATGTCCGCCTCTGTAGCGTAGCGGTAGCATTACCGCCTACCACGCAGGGGGCCCGGGTTCGATTCCCGGCAGGGGAGTGAGTGCGCTGTGTCCTTCATCACCATTGACTTGCAAGTCGCCAAAGGGGCGTCAACTTAAAAGGCGGGCGAACTCCCCCGAATGGGGGCTCTCCCGGCGAACAATGCCATGCGATCAATTCATTTTCAATCGTTGTCATAACACTCTGCTACTGCATGTAGCGACTATTGTAGCCAGTTGTAGGCGACGCTCGCAGCCGGTAACGTAAACAGTTGTGGTTCGTTTCGGTGTGCGCTTTGTTTCTCTGCGGGGCAAGTTTATTTTGCGCTACAGAACCTCTGAAGCTTGTAGTGGAAGCGTGCAATAAAGTGTGGCTGCTAAACGGAAAGTTCAGCGATCTATTCATGTTTTGCGTGGTCAGACACGTCAGTTCGTGTGTTCGATGCGAAAATACTTCGAGAAAGAGAGGGACAATGGTGCAAGTCTATTCCCTCTAACGAAGGTAATCGAAAGAACTGGAGACACCTTGAAGGTACGCAAAAATACTGTCGTCAAAATTTGTAAGGAGAAATACTGTGCGGAAGGGGAAGAGCCTGGTTCACCAAACTGCGGACACCCGGAAAGAAGAGAAGGACAGAACCACGTGTAAGAAACTTGGACTCTTTTTCAAGAAGATGCTGTTCGTCGCGACATATATCGATATTACGGGAGAAAAGAGCACCCAACCATTAAAAAACTGTGCGTTACTCATCGCGAAGCCGAGTTATACAGTGTTAGCAAAACGTCTTTGCTAACGATGTCTGCTAACGGTTGTCAGAGCCCTCGGTTTTCGCTATAAAAAAATTACTATACGGGAAAGTACAATGGAGAGAGGCGACATTGTAGCGTGGCGTTGCCGATTTTTAAGACACTAGTTAAAGTAACATTTGAAGACATTGTGTGGCTCGACAAACCTGGAAAAAGCGTCATTCTGTCAGAAAAAACTGGACAGATGATAGTATATGTGGAAGTACTGCTATTCCAGTGGAAAATGGCGTAGGAATTATTCTCTTTCATGCTGGAACTGCATCTGCTTTCGTACCTGTCTCCTCTATTACAAATAGAGGAAAACACACGACTTCCACGAGGAAATGAGCCACGATAGTTTTCTGAAGTGCTTTAAGGGGCAACTACTGGGAAACTTAAATCGGCCGTCTGTCATTCTAATGGTTAACGTCCCATACCATTCAGTTAAGACAAACCTCCAACTGTGGCAACGAAAAAGGCCGACATTGTTGAATGGTTGAAACGCCAGAACGTGAAAATTCGGGACGATTTATGTAAGCAGAATTCATGGAAACAGTGAAGAAAAATGTCAACAGTATGTTGTAGACGATGTAGCTAAAGAACATGGCCACAGGGTTCTTAGGCTTCCACCACACAACTGTCACTTTAGCGCCATCGAAATGATTTGGGCACAAATTAAAAATTAATTGGCAACATTAACAAAAGCTTCACTGTGGCAGACTGTAAGAGGAAGCGTGGCACAAATTACGCCATAGAAGTGGAGAAATGTTGTATGCCACACAGAAAAGGTTGTTAAAGAAGCGTGGAAAAGTGAAGTGTGTGTGTCGAGAGAAAGGTAGAAAACATATTTATATCCTTGGGAAATTTCTGTGGCTCATTCATGGACGAGAGCTCAGATAACGACATTGTCGAAGAAGAAAGTCACCCTGAGCTAAGTGGCATTTACCCTGTATTTACATGAACGATTCAGATCCATTTTAACACCCATTACGTATCGAATACGACGATTACATGTAATTCATTCTGATTATTGAAGAACAGTGCTCTTCCTGTTGCTTTTGTTGTGATATACTTAATTAATAGGAACACAGTATCATTTTATACATGGGAGTGTGTTTGTTAAGCCACAAGGATATAACGCTCCTGTTAAGCGAACTCAATACTGCACATTAAAAGGCAGCGTGAGAAGGTAGTTCAATAAAAAACCGCAAAGCTGCTACTGTCACAGCCACAATGCACGCGCAGGTACCGGCAAAACGACAACATCGACCCCTTCCACGCTCAACTGTGCATCGCTGTTAATCACTTTGTCGCACATCTCTTTCTTGATGCTGCGATTTTTTTTTCAGTCAGTGTATTTCTTTCTGTTAGTTAAGAGGCTAATGGTCTGCCAAGGTGTTGTTGCATCATTGGACTAACGAGTCCACTCGCTGTTGACTTCAGGTATACCACTATATCGTATTTTTGTTCTCCATTAAACACATTTTTAAATTTCCCATCTGGTTTCTCAGCTCTGTAGTTGGGATTATTCTTAGCTTTGTGAATGTACCTTTCCAACCTTGAGTTTGACACATTAAACTCCTTAGGCGCTTCTAATACTCCCACTTTAGAATATAAATCAGCTGAAACTGTCATTTCCTTTGATGCAGTATCCATTGGTGTCTATCAGCTTACGCTATCTGGAAACGCAAGAGGAAAAAGAAATATATGATTGGAATCTGCTTGCATCAAAAAATGACTGCGCAAACCGGCACACTATCTCATTCTGCCTGGTGCCGTTCCGCCGCATAAGACATTTCAAGTTTACGGAGTGTAATAACTGACACATTTAAACGTATTGTGTAACTAACGTATAGCGAATGGCATCCACTTCAATATTAAGCGTCATTTAAGGGCGTACAATAGCAATTACTTGCTTATCTAGCCTATAAAAACACAATTGGAAACATGAGGGACAAGGGTTCACTTAAAAATGACTTTCCAAACCAAGTCAGAATGGCTACCGGACCTTCACTTAAACATTCAGAGACATAGTCACATGTTGCTACAATAGCTTGCAGCATTTTCAGGCTAGAAAACAGCACAATCGCCCTGAGTTCTTCTACTCGTAATGACATTTAACAACGAGGGTGACATATAATGAATACTTCGTAATGGGTATGTACCTCGAGACGACCGAATAATTAACTAATTCCGCCTGAACAGGCCATGAAGGCCCAACGACGGTGCAAAATTTAGTCACTGCTTTTACATTCTAGTCTGGAGCATGGCGACAGCTGCAACTTCCCAGTGCGATGCAACAGAGAGACGTGTTCCGACAATCGTGCCTATACAACAACCGGCACAGGATGGGCAGCACGTTGTCTTTCAGAAGAGTCCCTTTTCTGCATACATCAACACGTGTGGAATCTCCAAAGATAACGAACGTTGCTAGACTGCAAACATCATCGTCGTAAGGGTCGAGCACATGGCAGTATGGTATGTAGTGCACAGCACGATCCCTTGGGGTTTGCATCTGGACAGAAGACGTTATGTACTGTAAGAAAGAAAGAAAAAAAAGAAGCATCACGCAGAATTATCCAAATGGGACGGAAATCAGTAGATGTGATGTATACAAACAGACAAACAAATGATTACAATTTCAGGTTAATTGGATGATTTAGATGCTTTATTTAAGAGAAAGAGTTTCACAAACTGAGCAAATCAATAATGCGTTGGTTCATATCTGGCCATTATGCAAGCTGTTATTCGGATCGGCATTGATTGATAGAATTGTTGGATGTCCTCCTGAGGGATATCGTGCCAAATTCTGTCCAATTGGCGTGTTAGATGGTTGGAGGGCCCTGCCCATAATGCCCCAAAGTTCTCAATTGGGTGACCTTGCTGGCCAAGGTACGGTTCGACAGACACGAAGTCAAGCAGTAGAAAATCTCGCCATGTGTGGGCGGGTATCATCTTACTGAAATGTACACCCATTGTGGCTTCCCATGAAGGCCAATAAAACGGGGTGTAGAATGTCGTCGACGTACAGCTGTGATGTTAGGGTGCCACGGATGACAACCAAAGGGCTCAAGCTGTGTAAAGAAGTGGCAGCACAGACCATCACTCCTGGTTGATGGGCCGTTCGGCAGCTTCGTCAGGTTGGTTCCAACCGCTGCCCGGGGCGTCTTAATAAAGATCGTTTAAATGGAAGAAAACATTACAAATTATTATTTTTTTTTCATTTTCATGTATTTTACACTTCACAAAAATGCTTGTGGAATGAGCACCTTCTTTAAAAGATCTTAAATAGTCAATACTGGAACACAGGCTGCCTACGGGGCAAGTAAGCATCATACCACAGAGCCACGATGGTTATCGAAGGATTGACTTTTATTTAGGGTATTATAGACGAAAAAAACTGCAAAGTTATGATAAACATAAAAAAATACAAAAATCCTATTGCTGTGTGGTCTACTTGGGAGTCGAAACTTACGCAACCAAAAAAATGTTGCAGGGTAGCTCTGCCAGTGGGATATCACAAGCTAGGGACTGATATACGTGTCCTATACAGAAAGAAAATTACATTTTGATATTACAAAACGAAGTATCGGAAAAAATTGCCTTTTATTCATTTGAAAGCAACACTGAAACAATGTGGTCTCAACCCAGCACTTGAAGCACTGCTGCCCGAGACTTCAACCAGTTTTCACGTCATCCCGCAGTTCCGCACCATCGTCAAAGCACTACATTGCGAGCCAGATCTGCATCATTGGAAAATGAAGGTAGAGTCCACTGAGAACACATGAATAGTAGGACAAAGTTCATGTCACCCCACTCTGCATCGTTACCAGATTTATTCAAGATGGTGGATCCAAGATGGTGGTGATAGATAAGGCAATGTTTGCAATGACATCATAGTGGGGAGTTCAAATGTTGGCAGGAAAACAGGTCAACTTGGCTACCTCCACTAACCTAACCCCCCTCAAACCCTATCCCAGACGTGACATATTGTGGATCCACATCCCAACATCTCTTCGGATATAACGCCCGTTGGAGCCATATTTGAACGCTAACTCAGGTCTAATATACGTCCTGGGAGCCTTCTGTGACATGTACAGACACAGACATACAGAAAACAGAGCAAACACGCTGCAGCTGTAGAATATGTGGGCGGAGGTGACTGGATGCATTCGAGTAGAGCGCTATACTATGCCACTCGACCAGAAAAATAGTTCATTTTCACTAGGTGTTGAAAGCTATAGTACATTTACAAGCAATTTTAGGACACGGAACGAGAAGTGATGTCATGATCGCATGGATAGAAGTGACATAAAATCGACAAAATTACGAAAAATGTTGGAAAATACGTATGAATTGGAAAATACACCGAAATGCGAGAAAATTGAGGAAGTACTTGCGTGTCTTCTGACTGGTGCAGAACAATTCTTTTACATGGAAACGAGTATGCGACAAGAAGAAAACGAAAAAACGTTGACATGGAAGCAGTGGGAACCAGGGAAACTCATTTTTCTCATCGAGACAACATTCTACTGTATGCCTATTGAGGTAATAGGGATACACATGAGTTGACTGCTGTCTTTAATGCTTTCCTGGTAAAACAGAGAACCATCTGTCTCTAAACTTACACCTCTCGGTCATGAGAGGACTCCCATCTTATGTGCGATGAAGCGTGACCATCCTGTTTCGACATATTCTTCTAAACGAACGAAAATTTACGCTATGCACACCATGCGCCTTTCACATCTTGGGTATAAAATCGAGACTTCAGTTTCATAACTAAGGTGATTCTAAGTTACCGACAGGTGTTTCTTAGGCACTGAAATCCCTGTGTACATATCTGCTTGACAGATATCCTGTTTACAGAGTTAGTGGCGGCATGACGTGTAATTTCACATGTCAAACGCCGCTGCTATGCGTTTATCTGTTTTCTTGTAAGGGGTATCCTCCGTTACTAACGATCATTTTATATAGGACTGATGCGAGCATAGTCTAATTTCTGAACCGTGGTCGGATGTGAACAGTGGACGCTATATCGTGCATGTATCACACAGAACCGATGCTTTAAGGAAGTAGTTTCTTCATTTTACAGTTGTCCGCCCCTGGTAACTGAGTGGTCATCACTACGGAATGTCAATTCTAAGGGCCTGGGTTCGATTCCCGGCTGGGTTGGAGATTTTCTCTGCTCTGGGACTGGGTGTTGTGTTGCCCTAATCATCGTCATTTCATCCCCATCGACACGCAAGTCGCCGAAGTGGCGTCAAATCGAAAGACTTGCATCTGGCGAACGGTCTTCCCGACACTAGTCAAATGACATTTATTTATTTTACAGTTTGGTACCATAGTTTATCGTAGAGAAACCTGCAGGAAGGATGTATGTCACGCGCTGGAAATATATTTCTTACGTTGGAATATTAACAGCGTTGCATTCCACACAATTAATAGGTAGGAAACTGGAGTGAGATATTATTATAGCCTGTTTTAAGTGCAGAACCATGTAGCCTTAAGAGTGCGTGTGTTTGTGTTCTCTCTTACCAATACAGTCTTGGTACTGATCGCAGACACTAGAACAACAGTTTAGAACTGATAGCGTAGTTGACTTACGTAAAATGCTTCGAACCCCATCCATCTGGAGCTCCATCATGCGTAAAAACCACCTTTTTCTTCTTAATCGTCTGCTATTACATCGCAACACTTTCATATTTAATGCTATACACTGATAAGGGGTGCTAACATCCTCGACATGCGCACATCTTGACAAATCGTGTGCACTTTGATGGGTGTGGAACACCATTACGGACTCAACACGCTCCACTCATTTATGGGACGCGGAATGTAGCGGTCTACTTCTGGTCAGCTGCAGATTAAATCGGTAACGGTGCCGCAGGGTGGGTTGGTCAGAGACTGTGCTAAGGGATCTTTAAATCTCTAACTTTATCCTAAGAATGCGAGAATGCCCTGTGACTCCCATCCACATCTGTCTGGTATGCTTTCATGATATATATGTTCGAGAATTAACACTGAATGGCCGTACTGCACAGTCATCTATCTACATTCGCAATGGTACTCACAAAGTAGAGGAATGGCAGTGATGACAAGGAAGTTGGGAAGCATGCTGTCGCATCATTGGTCAGTGCTGAAATTACTGTAACATTGTTAAAATTGTTCGCACTATCAACTGTGAATGCTTATTATTACTGTAAATCGATGGTGTCTTTTCCATCCCAGCCATCCACTGGTGCACTGTTGATTAACTGACTTCTCTTGTTTAAGATGAAGAAAGGGTTTTGGTGGAGGGACAACACTTTCTGGGGATGGATAACACCGAAACAGCGATCGCGTACATGACTGCAATGTGAGGAATCAGTCGAAATGGAACGCAGAGCCATCAGTTATTCCGTCACTGTGACAGATGAGTTTAAATGTAGGTGTCGGCAATCACTTTCGGACAGCAGTTTGGAAACTCTCAACAACGCCGCCAAACTATTCCAGTTCCCTTATGTTGTAACTGTCTTTTATTTAAAATCATCCAGTGTGTTTGGCGTGTTATGGTAGCCGGAGCAACAAGATGATGTACACCATGCGACATCTAGTTTTCTGCGAGAGGCAACGGACCAGAACGTGTTAATGTCAGTTTAGAATCAGACACAGAGCTCAAAGTCGTGGCGGGAAAACAAAATGTATGGCAGTGTACAAGGCGTGTTACAGCAGAAAAAAAAGCAATGTTTCAAACAACGATATAGGGTCACAGGGAGCATCTCTTGCGGCTTACAGTATGATGTGTGGGATACAGTCATCCTCCTACAGTACAGGTGATAAAACTTTAAACTGGTCGGTGCAGTGGATCAACGCCTGCATTTTTAACAGAATCGCATGTGCTCGATGGTATTTGGTGGCAATGTATCGGAAGAGAGAGATGCGGTAAAAATGTTATCGAGTGCTCTTGAACCGTGGTACTGCTCAATAAATTAGAAAATCAAAGTACAATCTCACCACAGTTCTTTAAAGAAATTAGGAAGCCTGGGATCACTGGTGATGGACAAGATTGTGATTGTTTTACAGTTTTAATTTGACTGAAAACAGACTTTATTATAAACTTCAATTCGGACATTTGCCCTCTTATTGATGCAATATACAAATGTTCACTTTAATTGAATTACATAAACACGAATAAGAATCATTTTGCATCTGCAACCAAAAACATAGATAGTAGTCACAGTGAATAATCAATCATAAACAATCGTTCTTGTTTAACCACATCTCAAAAGTCTGGTAACACTATACACTTCCAACCCAAGGTTACACAGCCACATAATACCACAACTTCATTAAAAAAAACAAAGATCTTAAAGCTTAATAAAACTGAACTGCCCACGTAAAGGTCCACAGTGAAACATGCTTATACTAAAAATGCAAAGTGGGTCAACCAAGCTCGCAAAACTGCCACACACGAAAAATAACAAGTTGCACATTCATTAAAGATACACAAAAGATTAACACAGGTGTTGAATAAGAATGGCTAGTAATAACCAGTAAAATAACTTACGGAAACGCTAATATTAACAAGTGGCCTCACTTAACTTTAGAGAACAGCGTTACAGCCCACAGCAGTATTTGGAAGTAATAACGCTACGGCCGGCAGGCAATATGAGCGTTCACTCCCCACGGCTTGTTCACAGCCTCACAAGCAGGCAGTATATATAAATCCGACCGGCCTCGGTCCTAACAAGAATCCATAACGGCACCGACGCCAGGAAACGAGCAGACTTAAGAAATGGCTTGCACCACAAGTAGGTTGCAATGAAAACAAGGTCAAATCACAGCCACACTAGAGTATATAATAAGCATGCCCCCAAATTCTTATGGAACAATACTCTAATATTATCTATCTCCCAGTAATACATTACAAATACTGTAGAAATACCTAGCAGTGGCATGAGAGCGTTGAAAATACTAGCTTCATACTGTGTTCCTTAGCTGAATCACTTTCTAAATTCGGTGACTTTATTATGATCATACTCTGTCGGCTACGTATAAACGCACTGTTGGTCTCATATACACTGCAGGTATCACTGTCAGTAGGGAGGGGGGGGGGGTGTCATCCCACTCTCCATTGTTGCCAGATGTAACCAAGATGGTGGCGATGACATCATCCAAGATGGCGGCGTGTAGACTTGGCAGAGCTGAAGCTGCAACCCACTGAGGAGGCTGGGAAAGTTCAAAAGTGTCGAGGGGCAGTGCAGAGTGATAGAGCGGTATTCAGTAACATTCGTTTATTCAGCTAATTTACAGTACTCGGTGGGTGAAGCGTAATGTCAGCGTGCTGCTGTGCACGGCCCTGTGAGTCCAGCAAGCTCAGCAAACTCCTGGTATGCTGATGCCACTGCTGACATCATCAAGGTCGCCTGCTGATGGAAGTCGGCTGCACTCTCCCAGTTGCTGCCCACCGGGGTGTTGCCACTGGTGCCACTCCGCTGCCCGCCATTCTGGAGACCGCTACAGTCCTTGGGCCTCGCTGTCTTCCACCCCACTTGGCCTGCTCTGTCCCACCATGAGACGAAGGTGGGTGTACTGGTCATTGTGGCCCTCAGGCCGCTGCTGCTCCCAGGACACTACCGGACTCGAACCCATGCCCTCCTGGACATTGTGCCGCAACTTACCACTAGTGATGCTTGTCAGATGGCAACACCTGCCACCGTCTCTGGCAGTGTTGCAGCGTTGCTATGCCTCCCACAGCATACGCCTCGCCCGGATCTCAGTACGCCAGGTGGGAAGCAAAAGTGGCCTGTAAACTCGAGTGGAACCGAGCCCTTCCTGGACCCGCTGCAGCCCTCTGTCACTGTCCTCCTTCAGGCAGACTGTGTGATCTCCAAGTTCCAAGCTGCTGTTCCATCCTGCCCTGGTGTTGTGTCCCCGGAGGCGGAATATAACCCAAACAAGTATAGAGAAACAATGTACAAGTTTATGCAGAATACTTATAACATTCGTGCCAGACTGCCCCCTATAGGCGTAGACCAACACAGGTCCTTCCCGACACTCAACTGACTGTGCACACTCAGTCTCAAGCTAAAATTGCCCATCTATTTATATTGGTTTTTCCCTCACTTCTGACGTAGGGTCAGAGAGAGACAGTAACTATTAAATCTCCCTTCACTATCTGAATAATTTCTTTTATCTCAGCATACATTTCTTCAATCTCTTTGTCGTCTTCGGAGCTAGTTGGCATATAAACTTGTACTAGTGTGATAGGTGTGGGCTTCATGTCTATCTTGACTACAATAATGCATTCACAATGCTGTTCATAGCAGCGTACCCACTGTCCTTTTCTTAAATTCATTATTAAACCTACTCCTGCATTACCCCTATTTGATTCTGCATTTATAACACTATATTCACGTGACCAGAAGTCTTGTTCCTCCTGCCACCGAACTTCACTAAATCCCACTATATCTAACTTTATCTTATCCATTTCCCTTATTAAATATTCTAACCCATCTGCCTGATTAAGGTATCTGACATTCCATGATCTGATCCATAGAACGCCAAATTTCTTTCACCTGATATTGACATCCTCCTAATTACTCCGCACCTGGAGATTCGAATGGGGGACTATTTTACCGCTGGAATATTTTACCCAAGAAGACGCCATCGTCATTTAACCATACAGTAAAGCTGCATGCCCTCGGAATAAATTACGGCTGTAGTTTCCCTTTGCTTTCAGCCGTTCGCAGTACCAGCACAGCAAGGCCATTTTGGTTAATGTTACAAAGCCAGATCAGTCAATCATCCAGACTGTTGCTCCTGCAACTACTGAAAAGGCTGCTGCCGCTCTTCAGGAACCACACGTTTGTCTGGCCTCTCAACAGATACCTCTCCGTTGTGGTTGTACCTACGGTACGGCTATCTGTACCACTGAGGCATGCAAGCCTCCACAACAATGGCAAGATCCATGGTTCATGGGGGGCAGGAACTTACTTATGTTCTTGTAATCCCAGAGTCTGGAGATGGCTGTAGAAAGCAACAAAGCAAGCAGGTTGGGGCCAGAAACAGTAACGCTTTTTTGTCGAGGGGAACCAATTCAGCCTTTGTACAACAGTTCAGAGAGTGACCTCAGTCTGTTGAGGGCACTCTGGTCATGCATCAGGCCAATGTGTGTGGGCGCAGATGACTTGTGAACGTCGGCTGCAGTGGATGACCTACTGAGTTTGTGGGTAATATGTAGTGCTGTGAGGACTACATACGGACTTTGTGCTTATGCTGTCTGTCTTCGTGGAATATGTACCAGTACCTGATGGTCGATAGCTATATGCAGGATGCAGAGATGGTGGTTTTGTATGGTGCAGGGTACGAATCGATACAGTATGTGGTGATATATAGCCAGGTTGGAGAGCAGTTTCACGCTGAAATGTTCAATGTTCTGTCATCAGTGGTATAGCAGTGTAATTGAGGAAGTGTCTTTTCGTATTTGATGATCTGTAGACCACTTTTGCAGGCTTTAACTGTCAGTGCAATATGGCGAGCTGTACAAAATACTTTTGCCGCTGGGAGTCTCGTCTGCATAAAAAAAGGCATACAGTGCACCCTCATTGCAGCATCAGTAATTTGGCGGGTAAATTCAGTAAGAGCGAATCAGAATGCTCCTTTCATTCACAAGACATCCTTTGTGCTGGGACAGAGGAGCGTCAACGGACTGGGTCGACCATGATGGGGGGCAAGGTATCTGTGGGAACTTCTGTGAGTAACATGATATCTTCTTTGTTCAAGTGTTGAAAGACAAGTTCGAGCAGACCATCCATCTCTGGCGAGATGCTGTCCCTCATCCACCATTGTGGCATTATTACACCTCCAAACCAATCGTTGTAGGACCCTGAGAGTTTCCACCATATTTTTCTTCTGTAGGACAGTGCTTCGAATTCTGTTTGCATAATTGTTCTGATTTTCCCATCTGTGCTTACACAGTGCTCTCTTTTCAGACAACAAGAATGCTTTTATGATTAACGGTGTTTCCACAGGCATGCACAGACATAATGAAGGCTTCTACAAGCGAGAACACGAGCGAAACGTTTACCGTTTCTGAGATATATGTTGACCGCATGATGTTACGATTTCAGGGAAGGGTAACATGTAGTGCACAGGCTGCCCATTAGGACCATCAGGTGGAATGCATTCGGCGTTATTCTGGGCTATTTTCGTAAACAGGTCCTGTTAGGACAAGATTTTCCTTGCACACAAGCTGAGACATCACAAATGCTCCTACAACAACAAAATGACAATTAGCTACTTCTGTGGCACTTTGCGATTTCCGGGAAGGGTTGTGTGTAATGGACAGGCTGTCCTGTTAGGATTTCTAGGAGAATTCATGCAGTGCAGTGTTATTTTAGGATATTTTTGTAAACAATTTCTAAAAGCTTTGCAAAAGATTTCTATAGCGTGTCTACAGGGATACAAGGCTGTTAATTACATAGACATGTGATGACAGTATAACGCTGGCAACCTTTTAACTGCACCTATGAGGGAGAGTCACTAGATAAACATCTCACTGGTACTGCAGGCACAAAGGCTATGTGTCATCGCCCCAGAAACTGTGGTTAGGTAAACATGCGTGCATCTGGAGGCCTCTCGCATATGAAGCAGGCTGGACTGGCGTGCAGCCCGACACAATTAGTCATCATTCTGGCTTGGATCTCTGTAGGAAACAGGTCGCTGATACGTTGCAGTCGAATTTATTAACGATAGTTCGAAAGCGTTTTCAAATGAGTGCTTGTGGAACGCATTATTTTGGCAGTTTCAGAATTGTGAGTATGTTTGTAGAGCGTTATACATGCAATATTTTTGACAGTTTTATGCTTAGTGAAAGTGTCTGTGCATCTGTGTACTGCATTATTTTGTGAACGTGTCTGTAGGCTGTGCAATGCATTATTTCCACAGTTTACAATCAGTGAGTGTGTTTGTAGAGCGTTATAGATGCATTATTTTGACAGTTTACGAGTTATTTGCGTGTCTGTACATCAGTGTACTGTATTATTACGGCAATTTACGAGCAGTTTGCAGGTCTGTAGGCTATTTATTGCAATCCCAAGCATGTCAGGGCGAGTTTTTTGTGTCAGCATAATAAATTCATAAGCTACGTGAAATCCATCCCTAAATAAATCGTTCCAACTACCTACTGAAAAAAAAGTAAACTCCTTCCTCTCTCCAGCAGCTGGACACAGGCGGAGTCCTTCTCCTGCCATTTTCCCCCAGACCGCCGTCTTGGATTACAACACTGGACGGCTTATAGGCTGATAGCGCTCTCTTGTGGCGTTACTATGTACTAGGTCAGTTGGACTCTGGACCTCATGGTGAACATATTGGATGGAACAACTGGCTATGACAACTCAAATTGTTTGAATAAAAATGCAAAATGAAGACTTAGGTCCATCCTATCCAGCAGCCCAACACAGAGTGAGTCCTTTTCCCGCCAATTCCACGAAAGAGTTGGTAGCTGGATGACTTTAGTGGAGCTAGCCCAATTGATCTATTTCACTCCAAATTTTCCCGCCATTTTCTTAGCTTAGTGGGGGTAGCCGAAGTGACCTTTTTCCCACAATTTTTTTCCTGCCAAATTTTCTCGCTATTTTCTTGGGGAGGGAAGGGGAGGAGAAGGGGTTAGCCCAATTGACCTATTTTTCAGCCAAAATTTGAACTTCCCACCATGACTTAATTGCAGAGTTGCCACATCTATCGCCGCCATCTTGGATCCACCATCTTAATAAATCTGGCAACAATGCATTGTGGGGTGACACAAACTTTGCCCTACTACTGCCATGGCCGGTAGTTGCAGAGTCGGCAGGGCACGCATGAGGAGAGCCGTAGTGGTTGGAGTTACTGGTAGGCGCTGGAGGGGAATGCCGTTTTAAACTTAAATCTGCACTCACACTTTTTCCGAATATTAAGCGGAGTCCCCCCATTCCACACTTGCATGGTGACCATCTGAAAAGATGTCTTCTTTGCTTTGGTTAGTATCTGAAAAGAAATCCGCTAAAAATGCAGCGATTTATTTTCGCCTGGCTTGTTAACCAATTGTAACCTTCTGAGAAGAATCATGATTGACGAATTTTGAGTAAAACCTTATGTTTCTCTTGTTGCACTGTTAAAATATTCTCCTTTTGCCATAACACAACAGAATTAACATAGTCTCACCTCACTAATTCGCTGTGCAGACGCAACTGCGAAAAAGTTGTGAAACAGTTGTTTATTAAATTTGTTAAGTGAGAAACTAAGGAAAAGTAAGGTGGTAACTTATGAAAAAGCGCATCCTCAGAACAGATTGAAAGTGTAATCCTTCTCTTACATTGTTCTAGAACCAATTTCATTTCTCGTATCATCAGATGCTGATGGCTCTTAAAAATTACCTTCTTTCATAGAAAAAGTAATTGGTGGAGTAATGCGTTAGATAATTAAATTTTGCCTAATAACCATGTGGCAATATACTCTCCTCTTTGCATGTTATTATTTGCTAAAATCTCATTTCGATGTATCAAACCATTTGTGAAATACTACGAATGTTGTAAATATTCCACTCTGGCTTTATCGCTGGCGCAGCACGATGGCAAATGAATGTGCTTCATCAGACAGTTTTCTTGAGATTGGTGACAGACCTTCACCCGAGTGCAAAGAAAAAAATCAGTATGCTAGCTAAATTTCATATGAAGCAAAATATTATGTAATATGCGCCAAACGCAAAATGTTAGCGACGTCTATTTTTCATTGCAAGCTTTTTCGAATTTCGCGCAGTGTCTTACTTGCACGCAAATATCACAATAACTGTGACCTTTAACAAAATGATGGTCGCATCATATTGAGGCTGATATAGAAAGCTACAAGCAGTGTAAAAATGAATTTCTTTTTACCAAATAGATTCTGTAAAACCACTGGAGAAAGAATAGAGGGCGTGCCTCTCGATTCTGTCATCACCGACCGGCCGAAAGGAGATACACACTGACGGCCTCCCCTTCCGAACAAACGAATGAACTCGACCATGGCTTTGGACGAAACTTGGTTACTGGGCATCGGCCTCCGCATCCCGCCCTGCGCGGACTGTAATGGGTGGGAGCAATATCCGTACTGTACAGTGGGTGAGGAAATACCTTCCACTTGAAAGGTAGAGGAGTTCTAGAGTGCGATTTGCCATCTGTGGTTCAAATGGCTCTGAGCGCTATGGGACTTGACATCTGGGGTCTTCAGTCCCCTAGAACTTAGAACTACTTAAACCTAACTAACCTAAGGACATCACACACATCCATGCCCGAGGTAGGATTCGAACCTGCGACCGCAGCAGTCGCGCGGCTCCGGACTGAAGGGCCTAGAACCGCGCGGCCACACCGGCCGGCCGCCATCTGTGGTCAACCGTTATAGTGCAAGAAATAAAATTTCTGAGCTCAGCTATCTTCTACGCTTATTCTGAATTACTCAAGTTTGCCAAAGGTTAGTTACCCTTTCTGATTGATTCGTAACACAACGTCAGTTGCAGTTAATTCTTGCAAGCGGCAGTGTAGCGTCTTGGCAGTGCAAGAGAAGTTTATTCTGAGTCTATAGTATACGTGTATGAATGATATAGTGAATTTTTACTGGACAATTTGTGTTTGTGTTTCTTTCGTGCACAATGGGAATTGACACAAACAATTTGTTGGAGGTTTTACACCAGACTGAATTACCGTATCCATCAAGGGGAAGAGACACGTGCAAACACTATCTTCCGTTTGATCAAGAAACAACACTATCTTCGGTTTTATCAAGAAACTTTGAGATGCCACTATCACTGAAATTCTGGAGAATATGTCTTCCGAGAACATTACTAATGTCAAACCAATTTATGAGCCTTTTGATGCTGATGTAGCTAATAACTATGGTCCTTTCGATTATGACAAGAAGTAATGAAGTCAGAAATAAAGGCCGGTCATTGAAAACAATTATGCATCACTTCAGAAGGTTCAAGGACAGGATCAGAGATATTATGAACAATAAGGAACAAAACGTGAGAAACTAAAGGGCAGAGCGGAGTATGTTTGGTCTACGTTTAAATAGCCAAGACCTAATTCCATGGCTGTGTAGGATGCTGATATAAGGCGGTGGGCATGCACGTAAGCTAGAGCGCTTCAACTCTGGATCTGCCTACGTATTGAATTTTAAGGCAGTTTACAAGATTGTGAGTCGCAGAGTTACCAGCTTTGTAAGAAAAAAATTGTTCAAATGGCTCTGAGCACTATGGGACTTAACATCTGAGGTCATCAGTCCCCTAGAACTTAGAACTACTTAAACCTAACTAACCTAAGGACATGACACACATCCATGCCCGAGGCAGGATTCGAACCTGCGACCACAGCGGTCGCGCGGTTCCAAACTGTAGCGCCTAGAACAGCTCTGCCAATCCGGCCGGCCAACTTTGTAAGAGACAGAGAATTCTGCTATTCCATTTGGTAGTGAATTCAGTGACACTATCGTTTCCAACTATTCAGCAGCTAAAATTCTACGTACCGACCAATCTGGATTTAATTATGACATTCATAGAGGCTGCACACTATTTAGCAAGGGTGAATGGCTGCACGGGACGCTATTGTTGGGCTGCAATCAGCGTCCGAAATATCACATTCGTACACTATTCAGCCAATTATTTTCATACAATATAGCCTTCTTTCTCCACTACTCATTTTCTTCCGTGAATCAAGTGGTACATTTGGTCCCCTTGAGCAAAAGGAACCGACCTCCGAACGTATACATAACGGCTTCAAAATCAGGCGAAGTGGACTAGAATATTCTTGAACAATGGCGGAATTACTATATCTCTCCCAGTATCGGAACAAAATATTGCCTGGTTCTGGATGCATTTTCATTCCATCAGCAGGACCTGTTCGTAATTCCACATAAACACATACAGGTAACAACAATTGCACCTGGCGCAGTGTCCCTTTCTCAACCTTTGCTTGTATACTTTTTCCGTCAGCGGAAAAAGTGCACTAAACGTTTTCTCATGAGCGAGTTTTATTCAGCGACATTGATCCACATTCGTAAGGCTGCCTTAGACCTTCATGCACTTATCTATTATCAGTTTAGAGCCCCCATATTTAAAAAGATGTTTAAGTAAACTTTATTTCCAGCTGAATGTAATGCTTCTAAAGCACCCGACAATGTGTTCTGGAATACGGAAGGTTCAAGTTGGTCAACACCCAACTGTGTCATTTATCCAATGCTCATATTGTCGTTTACATTTGTGTTTAACAGACCCACAAACATGCTTAATAATAGGTAATTACAGCTAAATGGAATAAATAAATAAATAAATAATAATAATCAATAAGTTACAACTGTGTTTCTTGTCCTATTCATTATTACACCACTATCTACAAGGCTCACCAATATCTATAATTACCGCTACGGGCAGCTAGAATTTGTACAGTAAGTATTGTTTACACCTGACATTTCCATCTTAATTAATTTTGTTTCAATATCTGCGAGATATTTCGCGAATATATTTTGTCAGACTTCACACAACCACACCAACAAAAATCTAATAGCGTAGGGTCTGGCGATCTTGGTGACCATTTAATTGCACTATCATGACTATTCCAGCAATTAGGGTAAGTGCGGCTGAGATGTTGCCTCACGCGTCTGCTAAGATGTGGAGGGGCTCCGTCACTCCGGAAATTCTTTACAGTCCGCATGGCCAAAGGAACGTCCTTAAGGTGTTTAACGAACGAGTTTCCCCAAAAATGCAAATAAGTCTGTAACATCATTCGTTCCTCAAAAATGACTGTACAGCCCAAAAACAAATGTACATTCAGTCTCGGAAACCATTCGAAATATCGCTTATATCTATAAGAAGTTTTTTGTTTCAGTTGAGTGTTCCTGTCATATCCCTGAATGCTGACCATTCCTCCTGGGAAGGCCTGTCTAATCTAACAGCGGTTACTTCGGGTCCTGGAGCTTTGTTCGGTTTGAACAATTGCAGCTGGATCTCGAAGCCACTGATACGAATATCTATTTCACTGATCTTTGAGTGATATAATAATTAAACTGGGGGAGATACTCCGACATTTCCCTTTGTAAAGGAACATTTGAAAACAGAGTTAAACATTTGTTTTTACTTTGCCATCTTCAAATTCAGATCCTGTCTCGTCCACGAGTGTCTGGGCATTAATGCTATCAGCCTTCATACAAAATCGCCTCCAGCGTAGAAAGTACATTTTCCTTCGATACATTTTAAGTTCGTTATCGTCTGCGATTTTATAGCGAGGCTCCGATTTTTTCTCTCTGAATTTTCAATTGTCTTTCTCTCTGGGGAGACGCAGACAATAGATCTGGTTCTTTAGTCAAATAAGCTAGAAGCTTTTCGGAAAGCTCCGATTTATGCACTTGCGCACCATTTTATGAAAGCTTACTTTAACGAAATATTACTGCGGCATATGAAGTATTAAGCCTAGTCATATGAAGAATGTAATCGGCGCGTGTTGGAAGTTAATGTCTGCAGTGCCCAAAAGTAGTTAAAGAACTACGTACTAAATTTTCTCTCTTGTCGGTTAACGGTAACAATCTTTTATAAATTTATGTTGGCAGAGATAGCTGCCGGACCGTGACGGAAGATCACAGACAAAATAATTGTTCTCATATCTCGTACGTGGTAACCAAAAAGACAAAATATTAATCATTCCAGTTTAAGGGAGGTAGGACATCAAACGTGACGATTTGGAGCAGGAGAGGTACCAGAGGACATTTTACTTTCACTGTCTATACTTTTACGAATAAATTCATAAAACTTTGTCAGAATGGCCAGAAAGGATTCAGGATTTACACTCATAGCAGTGGAAGTTCAAAAATATAAGAAAATATTTTTTTTTTACATTTAAAAGTTGACATTTTTTTCTCTTACGAATGGCTGCATTTGTTGCTATAGGTACACTTTTCTTCATAAGTAAGGGAGATTCTTTGATGAATTTTGCACAGCATACAAACCATACTTACAGGTGTATGAAACTCTAGAATTTTCCAAATCTATTGAAAACTGTGGTAATAATTGAGATAATTAACTATAAAATTTGAGTTTTTTCTAAACACGAAGTTTAAAATGTAACAGCACCATCATTTTTTCATAAATTAAATAACTTCTAGAGTTTCATACACCTGTAAGAACCTCTATTACTTAAGAAGAAAAAAGTTTTTAATTTTTTTGAACTTCCACTGCTATGAGTGTGAATCCTGAATCCTTCCTGGCCATGCTGACAAAGTTTTATGAGTTTATTCGTAAAAGTATAGACAGTGGGAATTAAAATGTCCTGTGGTGTCTCTCCTGCTCTAAGACGGCCCGTTTGACGTCCTACCCCACTTAAGACTTTTGGAAATTGTAAAAAATAATTTCGTAATAGAGATACGAGAGCAGCCTAGTGCGTTATTCACTCAGCACTTCTCCTATGCTTCGCTTTACACAGTAATATGCAGCAGTCGCTGTTTCTTTAGCAGTACCTACACAGAGACCGTATACTGTGGAGCGTCCTTCCCATCACGACAAGATCCTGTATAAAACGAGCCACAATTTTGGCCTTTTATCCGCTGCGCGCGTCGCGTCGCGTTATCGAACGCCCTGGACGTGGCGGCGTTAGCACAGTGTGTGTTTTTCGCAGGGCGCGCATGCGCGGCGCTCGCCTTGCGGGTTGCCGGCCTCGCAGAGTGTCGGGGCAGAGCGCTAGTCCTCTCAGTGCCGTCATAGGCTGGTAAGAGAGAGGCGACCATGTGGCGGCTACAGCGGCATCCTCTGCAGGTAAGCCCGCCGCCTAAGTCTCGCTTGCGCAAAGTACTTCCCCGTTTCTGTGGCCGCTCTGCTGCCTTAATGAGAACTGGCGCGGAATACAGGTTCTAGATGAGATAGTCTGTTTAGGTGGGAACTAGGTCCTAGAAATAACTGGATGATTCGGGGAGGGAACCAATCCTGGAACTGTCTGTATTTTCGTAATGGAAGTGGTCACAGTTAATGTGCGACGTGCATCGATAACAGTAGAGTGTAATCACTATTTTACAATGGTAATGGAGATCGGTCGCGACTAGGGACAACGAACCGTTTTTTAGCAGAGTGTTTTATGGAAGCCACAATAAACTAAATAACAACGGCTGGACGAATACAAGATATATGTTCAAAATGGTTCAAATGGCTCTAAGTACTATGGGACTTAACATCTGAGGTCATCAGTCGCCTAGAACTTAGAACTACTTAAGTCTAACTAACCTAAGGACATCACCCACATCCATACCCGAGGCAGGATTCGAACCTGTGACCGTCGCGCGGTTCCAGGCTGAAGCGCCTAGAACCGCTCGGCCACACCGGCCGGCCAAGATATATGTCCTGCATCGTGACCACTATGGCATTTCGTCCTCTAATTTTCGTATAAGTTATTTACCAGCACGGATTCCGTGAACATCGATCATGTGAAACCCTATTCGCGTTTTTCTCTACGTTGATGAAAGCCACGGATCAAGGCAGTCAGGCACATGAAGTATTTCTTGATTTTCGAAAAGTGTTTGATTCTCTACAACACTTACCCGTATTATCGAAAGTACGATCGTAGTGGGTCTCAAGCGAAATTTGTGAACGGACTACTAGGTAGGGGGTACTCAGCATGGCTTACTTCAAACGGCTCTGAGCACTATGGTACTTAACTTCTGTGGTCATCAGTCCATTAGAACTTAGAACTACTCAAACCTAAGGACATCACACACATCCATGCCCGAGGCAGGATTCGAACCTGCGACCGTAGCGGTCGCGCGGTTCCAGACTGTAGCGCCTAGAACCGCTCGGCCACCGCGGCCGGCGTACTCAGCATGTTCTCTTGGGTGTAGAGTCATCGACATATGTAAAAGTAACTTCAAGTGTGTTCCAGGGAATTATGCTGAGACCCTTGCAATTCACATTGTATGTTAATGACCTTGCAGAAGGTAATATCAGACTTTCCGCAGATGATGACAGCTATCTGTATCGAAACAGTCTGATAAAAGACGCCGGCCGGAGTGGCCGTGCAGTTCTAGGCGCTACAGTCTGGAACCGCGTGACCGCTACGGTCGCAGGTTCGAATCCTGCCTCGGGCATGGATGTGTGTGATATCCTTAGGTTAGTTAGGTTTAAGTAGTTCTAAGTTCTAGGGGACTGATGACCTTACAAGTTAAGTCCCATAGTGCTCAGAGCCATTTGAACCATTATTTTGAAAAAAGGCACAGAAATATTTAGTCAGACTTTGAAAATATTGGAGCAGAGACAGCCATCTTGTTTAAGTATTCAGAAATGAAATTTGCACTTTTCAAAACGAATAAACGTAGTGTCCTGGACTACAGTACCAACGAGTCACAGCTAGAATCGGTCAGTTCATATAAATACCTGCGTGTAACAATTTTCTGGTATATGAAATGGAACGAAGAGTAGGTTCAGTCATAGGTAAAGCAGGTGGCAGACTTCGATCCACTTATGCGTGAGTAGAAAAATGCAGTTAATGTATCAAAGAGACAGCTTACAAATTGCTAGTGCGCTCCATCCTATAATATTGCTCAAGTGTGAAAATATTAGGTTGGCGCATAAGATCCTAGCGTTTTTGTTTTGCATGTTGGTATTTCCGCTGCTGTGGATTTGTTTATCCATTGTCATTTTGTATTTGAAGAGCACTGTTCAAATGGCTCTGAGCACTATGGGATTTAACATCTGAGGTCATAAGTCCCCTAGAACTTAGAACTATTTAAACCAAACTAACTTAAGGATATCATACACATCCGTGTCCGAGGCAGGATTCGAACCTGCGACCGTAGCGGTCGCACGGTTCCAGACCGAAGAGCCTAGAACCGTTCGGTCACAGCGGCCGGCAGTTCACTGTTGCTGTCTGAGTTTACATATTGTTATTTGGAAATAGTTGTCCTCGATGGTGAGTGTTCATCGGAGGTGAGGGTATCATCTGGAGTGCCGCAGGGAAGTGTGGTAGGTCCGCTGTTGTTTTCTATCTACATAAATGATCTTTTGGATAGGGTGGATAGCAATGTCCGGCTGTTTGCTGATGATGCTGTGGTGTACGGGAAGATGTCGTCGTTGAGTGACTGTAGGAGGATACAAATGGCAGCTAACTCTAAATACAGATAAATGTAAATTAATGCACATGAACAGGAAAAAGAATCCCGTAATGTTTGAATACTCCATAGTAGTGTAGCGCTTGACACAGTCACGTCGATTAAATGTTTGGGTGTAACATTGCAGAGCGATATGAAGTGGGACAAGCATGTAATGGCATCTGTGGGGAAGTCGGATAGTCGTCTTCGGTTCATTGGTAGAATTTTGGGAAGATGTGTTTCATCTGTAAAGGTGACCGCTTATAAAACACTAATAAGACCTATTCTTGAGAATTGCTCTAGCGTCTGGGATCCCTATCAGGTCGGATTGAGGGAGGACATAGAAACAAAACAGAGGCGGGCTGCTAGATTTGTTACTGGTAGGTTTGATCATCACGCGAGTGTTACGGAAATGCTTCAGGAACTCGGGTGGGAGTCTATAGAGGATAGGAGGTGTTCTTTTCGTGAATCGCTACTGAGGAAATTTAGAGAACCAGCATTTGAGGCTGACTGCAGTACAATTTTACTGCCGCCAACTTACATTTCGCGGAAAGACCACAAAGATAAGATAAGAGCGTTTAGGGCTCGTACAGAGGCATACATGCAGTCATTTTTCCCCCGTTATGTTTGGGAGTGGAACAGGGAGAGAAGATGCTAGTTGTGATACGAGGTACTCTCCGCCACACACCGTATGGTGGATTGCGGAGTATGTATGTAGATGTAGGTGCAGATAGTATGTGGAGCTGTGGCCGCTACGAAATGGAGTGGCAAGTGGAGCAATCGGAACATTTACGAATTATTCTCCTGTTTGAATTCAGTAGAGGGTTGAGAGCAGCGGAGGCAGCCAGAAACATTTGCGCCGTGAAGGGGGATGATGCCGATGGACAGAGCACGGCAAGAAAATAGTTTTCTCGTTTTAAGCAGGATCGTTTTGAAATTAGTGAGTCTCCACGGTCAGGAGAACCTTCGGGGTTTGATGAAGATGGTTCAAACGGATTAATCCGCAACGATCCACGTCAGAGTACTCGAGAACTGGTAAATGAGATGGAAGCGTGATCATTCCACCACTGTGCGTAATTTGCGTGCAATGGGGAAGGTTAAAAAAATGTAGCGTATGTGTAACGCATGTTCTAAGTCAAAATCACAATAATCAGCTGGTGGTCATGGGTGCATCGTTGCTTGCTCGTCATCAATTGGCTCGTGAACAACACCGACCGTTCCTACCCTGTATCGTTACTGGTGACGAGAGATAGTGTCTTTATGCTAACGTAAGGAGAAGAAAGCAATGTTTGAGCCCAGACAAAGCACCGACTACCCGTGCAGAGACCCGCGCGCATCCACAAAAGGTAATGTTTCGCATCTGGTGGGACACCGACTGTGTGGGGTGCTACGAATTGCTTGCTGGAGGTGTAACCATCACTGATGACATTAACTGTCAACACCTGAGACGTCTTGGAGACGCGTTCCAAGAACAACGACCATGAAGACTGCCGCCTGCTTTGTGCTAGACTGAGGAAAAAAGAAAACACTGTACAGGGCTGGGAACTCATTCCGCTACCACCTTATTCTCTCGGTCTTGCGCCCTCAGAGCTCACCTTTTCCGCTCTTTATCGAACAGTCTACAAGGAACTTCCTTCGCGGATGAAAATACGCTCCGAACATGGCTCGACGAGTTCTTCACCTCAAAACCACGACATTTCTACAGTCGCGGAATCGAAAAGTTGACTCAGTTTTGGCAGAGTACTGTAAATTGCGAAGGAGAGTATATTATGATGACCAAGGTCTCTGCTATGTGTGTGTGTTGTATTTGCTAACCACATGGAAAAACTCACCGACCTTATGCACCATCCCAATATTTGCAAGAACCTCGTGTGCTTGCTCGGTAGCCGTGGATACCGCAGCGTAAAATGAAGAGAAAGGGGTAACACAGTGGACAGGCAGGGTGGATACGAGCTACCGACGGCCTGACTGCTACAGATGACAGTCCATCGGACCGTATACTCTCGCCAGCCCGGGTTCAACTCTGTAAACACTCAGCCAGCAGGGAACTGTGATGAGGCATCGCTGGAGGAAATCCCTATCCCCGGATACAATCTAGCGATTCGTTATTTTCTATCAACCACCTGACATAATAACAGGGACAATAACCAGCTGTACAGCCACTTCTCCATAGCAATTTTTACTTCAAATTGTCCGGTGGCATCTCAAAATGTGACGTCGGCGGCCATCTGGCAACCGAAATAAGACAGTACGTAGGGGAAGACCATCACCAGAATCCAGCAGCTAGTTGCCAGAAGGGAGCGGCTGCAAATTCCGTCGCAACGTCGGCATTTTACTTGTTTTACTGTTTCATAATGACGTAGTCTAGTCCCAAAATGATTTTATTCGAAATGAACCAGGATCTTTATTTCAGCTTAATTGCTGACTAAATATTGCCCTTGCTTGTACATCTACATCTTCAGCTGCATCTACATAGATTCTCCGCGAGCTAGCGTATGGCCCGTGGCAGAGGACACCTTGTACCACTACGAGTGATTTCCTGTCCCGTTCCACTCGCAAATAGAGCGAGGCAAAAATAGCTATCCATATGTCTTCGTATGAGCTCTAATTTCTCGAGTCTTACCGTCGTGGTCCTTACTTGTAGTGTATATTGGCGACAGTAGAATCGTTCAGCAGTCAACTTCAAGCGCCGGTTCCCTAAATTTTCTCAATAGCATGTTTCGAAAAGAACATCATCTTTCCACCAGGGTTCCCATATGAGTTCCCGAAGCATCTCCATAACACTGTGTTGTTCGAACCTACTGGTAACAAATCTAGCAGTTCGCCTCTGGACCGTTTTGATGTCTTTCTTCAGTCCGACCCGGTACGGATCCCAAACACTCGAACAGTTGTAAGATAGCAAGAACTATGCCCCTTACATGAAGTCGTTAAAGATCACCGAACTCAAGTTGAGCGAACAGTAGGGCTAAACAAAAATGACTGACAACGCACAATGCATCTTGTAGAGAGTATAGTATGAACGTAGTGGAATAATTAATGTTGGGTGATGGTTTTAAAGTAATTCACGCCATGTAAAAACTTTGCGGAAACGCGCCGATTTACTGGAGCCTAGTTTATCCCAGGGAAGCATTCAGAGTTGACCGTGGCCGGGTGGCAGCGCGCGTCTGGGGAGTGGCGAAGGGAAGCGACAATAGGCAGCTTAGGGCGGCTCAAGCTCTGAGAAAGCGGTAACGGGGCGTGGCCTCCAGCTGCCTCAAGATGAGTGACAGTGAGTGGGTGGTTGACCCCATGCTGGTGTACCGGGAATCAGACGGAGAACTTGTACGCCTGTTGATAAATGTCCGTCGTCCCGTTTTCAGTGAAGCATGCGAGAAAGCCGCGCAAAGCTACGGTGGAGCGGTCAACAGAGGTCAAAATATGCGTGTTCGTGACTATAGCAACTTCACGCTGAATTCAAAGTCTGCAGAGTCTGAAGTAAATCAGGTGAAGAGTGACAGAATGAAATACGCCGGCCTGTGATGGGAATGTAGGACCAAGGAGTTTGAAGTACTCTCCTGGGAGTCAGAATTCTGGAAATATTGATGTTTTGTGCAGATGCTAACCTTGATGGGTGTCCTGGGAGGAGCTAAATAGCAGAAGTTGAGAGGAAGGGAAATTTTGTGGAAATTTGTTCACTTCCCAGAGCAGGCATTGGTCGGCGCAGGGAAGCGATGTATAATTAACGCGATTTGCGCTGCAATTTGCGTAAGTGATTTTGCTGGAGGGGAAACCGAGGCGAAGAGCGGACTGGCAGAAGTCTCTGTAGAGGTTTTTTTTCCGTTCCCAGCTTGCGGACTTGGCGCTCTTTACTCAGCTTGCCTGAGAGAGAGTGAGCATCTCTGCAGTTTAGGACTTAGCAAACGGAACGATTGAGCTTGGAGATAGAAAGTTTTCGTTCAGCTATGTACTGAGCAAGATAGCTAGGAGTGAATAGACGAGCGCAGCCTTGCAGCACCACGAGGTCGGTCGACGTCCACACAACGACGCCTCTCTGCCACGCTTTATTCGGTGATATTGCGCCCGCACCGGCCACTGATTAATTTGTTTGATCACGTCGGCAAAGTTTCCACGAGGGTTTCATGGGCCGTGTATTGTGGAATTCTTCTCACACTTTGCATTACGCCTGCGTCAGTCGATAGGAATTAATTTTGATTTATCGCGCTTTACTCCACGCAAACGCAATTTATTCCCACTGCCCGTTAGGAGAGTCATGTAATGTGATGATTGAAGGTCGTGAGTTAAAATAAATTTGTGCTAATCGACTGCATCCATTTTCAGTCAAGTAGTTGAAATCCCAAGTCACTTTCTTAATTAATTTTATGTTCAAAATTTGCATCTGGTGTTCAATAGCTGAATATAACATCAATGTGCACCCCTTTTTAATTAAAAGGGATCAATTCTGAATCAATTAATATCATCAATCAGGAGTCACAGGGCCTTATTACTTTCTTTGCGTTATCCGATATTGCGGCAGTTTTGCACTCTCTGTTGATCTGTTAGTCAATTATCTGAGGTGAACACACACCAAAACCAGATAAATGACGGGTGGGGTGTTACACACTATTCAAGAGTGGGTCCTCCCAGCGTCCTATATGTGGCCTCCTTTACAGATTAACCAGTCATTCCTAAAATCTTCCCAAATAGCCGAAGCTGACCATTCGCCATCCTTATCACAGTTCTCACATCTCGTTCCATTTCATACCGCTTTGCAGCGTTACGCCCAGATATTTAAACGATTTGACTGTGTCAGGCAGGACACTAGTAATACTGTATCAGAACGTTACAGGCTTGTTCTACCTGCTCATCCGCATTAACTTACTTTTCCACAATTAAATCTATCTGCCACTCATCACACGACCTGGAAATTTTGTCTAAGTCGTCTTGTATCCTCCTACACTCACTCAACTTTGGCACCTTAACGTACACCATGGCATCATCTGCAGGCAACCACAAATTGCTACTCATCCTGTCCGCCAAATCAATTGTGTATATAGACAACAACAGCGGTCCTATTACACTTCCATGGGGCATTCCTGACGATACCCGTGTATTCGATGAATATTCGCCTTCGAGGACAGCATACTGGATTCTATCCCTTAAGAGGTTTTCGAGCCACTCCCACATCTGTGAACTTATTCCACATGATTGTACTTTCATTAACAACCTGTAATGGGGCACCGTGTCAAATGTTTTCCGGAAATCTAGAAATATGGAGGAGGAAGAGGAGATTGGTGTTTAACGTCCCGTTGACAACGAGGTCATTAGAGATGGAGCGCAAGCTCGGGTGAGGGAAGGACGGGGAAGGAAATCGGCCGTGCCCTTTCAAAGGAACCATCCCGGCATTTGCCTGAAGCGATTTAGGGAAATCACGGAAAACCTAAATCAGGATGGCCGGAGGCGGGATTGAACCGTCGTCCTCCCGAATGCGAGTCCAGTGTGCTAACCACTGCGCCACCTCGCTCGGTAGAAATATGGAATCTGCCCTTCATCCATAGTTCGCAGGATATCACGTGAGAAAGGGGGAAGCTGAGTTTTGCACGAGCGGGTTTATTATAATCGAGCTGAGAATATGTTCAACGATTCTTCAACAAACCGAAGTTAGGAATATTGGTCTGTAATTTTGCGCCCTCTTCTTCTACATTTCTTATGTACTGCAGTCACCTGCGCCTTTTTTCCGGTCGCTCAGCACTTTGTGCTGGGCGTGAGATTCACGATAAAAGCAAAATCATCATCTGCATGATGAGTGTGCTGTGAACACTTCGTCTTCCAAGACGACAGCAGTCGTTTTCATAGGGCTGCACGCGTTCGTTCCTGCTTCGACGAACACTCAAGCTTCCTATCGTGCCTCGACCGGCCCGCTAAATAATCCAAACTTAATCCTACAAATAATATCTCGATCTCCTTGAACAACGTAGAGAAAGTGGCAATCAACATTCCCGCAGTTTGGTAGCTCTTCGAGATCTACTCATCGAATACTGGTTTCAGCTTAGTTTTTTTGTCAAAGATCTTCTGACTGGTCTGCTATGGCCCGTCACGAATTCCTCTCCTGTGCCAACTTGGTTCAAATGGCTCTGAGCACTGTGGGACTTAACATCTATGGTCATCAGTCGCCTAGAACTTAGAACTAGTTAAACCTAACTAACCTAAGGACATCACACAACACCCAGTCATCACGAGGCAGAGAAAATCCCTGAACCCGTCCTGTGCAAACTCTTTCAATTCATAGTAACACTTGCAACCTACGTCCTCAGTTATTTGTTGGACGTATTCCAGTCTCTGTCTACCTCTGCAGTTTTTACCCTCTGCAGCTCTCTGTACTACCAGGGAAGTCATTCCCCGATGTCTTTACACATGTCCTATCGTCCTGTTCCTTCCCCTTGTCAGTGTTTCCCACACACTTGTTTCCTCGCCGATTCTGCGGCCAACCTCCTCATTCCTTTCCATGTCACCCCGTCTAATTTTCAACATTCTTCTCAAACTCTTCGATTCTCTTCTGTTCCGATTCTCGCACAGTCCATCATTCACTACCATAAAATGCAATGCTCAAAACGTATTTTCTCAGTTATTTCTCAAATGAAGGCCTGCATTTGATACTAATAGACATCTTTTGGTCAGGAATGCCACCTTTGCGTGTGTTGGTATGCTTTTTATGCCCTCCTTGCTTCTTACGTCGTGCGCCGTTCTGCTGACAAGGTATCAGAATTTCTTAATTGATAACTTGAATACACTGAATTAATGTACCACAATAAGTTCGTCTATTTCGTGATCACCAGTCTTGATGTTAAGCTTGTCGCTACTTCATTTCAGCTTCTTCTCATTTGTTTTGTCTTCCTTCGGTTTTCATTCAATCCATATTCTGAACTCGTTATATTGTTTACTCCATTCAACAGATTCTATAATTCTTCTTAACCTTCAACGAGCATAGCAATGTCATCAGGGAATCTTATCCTTGATATCTTTTCACCCTGGAGTTTAATCCCACAGTTCAACCTTTCTTTTATTTCCGTCATTGTTTCTTATATATATAGATTGAACAGTAGGGGGCGAAAGACTGAATCCAAGCACTTCATTCTTGGTCTTCCAATCTCACTCATGGTTCTTGTACATATTGTATATTACCCGTTGTTCCCTATACCTTCCGCCTATTTTTCCTAGAATGCCGAACATCTTGCAACATTTTTCATCGTCGAAGGCTTTTCCCAGGTCTACAAAACCTATGAATGTGTCTTGATTTTTGTTTAGGTTTGCTTCCATTATCAACCGCAACGCCAGAACTGCCGCTCTGGTGCCTTTATCTTTCCTAAAGTCAGACTGATCGTAATCTAACAGATCCTCAATTTTCTTTTCCATTCTTGTCAGACACTTGGCTGCATGAGCTGTTCAGCTGACTGTAAGCATGTTCTTGGATTTATTTGTATTTGCTGTCTTCGGAATTGTGCGCATATCAATTTTCTGAAAGTCTGATGGTGTGTCGCCTGTCTCATAGATTCTACACACCAACTTGAGTAGTCGTTTGGTTGCCACATTTCCCAGTGATTTTAGAAATTTCTGTGGATTGTTGTTTATCCTCTTTGCCTTATCTGATTTCAAGTCTTCCATAGCTCTTTTGAATTCCGACTCTAATATTGGATCCCCTATGTTTCCTATATCAACTCCAATTTCTTCTCATATCACGTCACCAGAAAATTCGTCATATAGGTCTTAAATATAGTCTTTCCATTTATCCGCTCTGCGCTTAACAGTAGGATTCCCTTATCACTCTTAATGTTGCTGCCCTTGGTTTTTCATTTCACGGAAGGTTATTCTAACTTTTCTGTAAGCTGAATCAGTCCTTATGGTGAGTATGTCTTTTTTAATTTATTCACACTTTTCCTGCAGCCATTTCGTGTTGGCTGCTCCGCTCTTCCAATTTATTTCATTCCTAAGTGAGCTATAATGCAGTAGTCCTGTTTTTCCCTGAATGTTTTTGTACTTCCTTCTTTTGTAGATCAATTGAAGTATTTCTCTTGTCATGCAAGGTTTCATGGCAGGTACCTTCCTTTTACCTACGTTTGTCTGTCCAACGTCTGTGATTGCTCTTTTTAGAGATGTCCACCACTCCTCAACTGAACTCCCTACTGTGGTATTCCTTAGTGCAATATCGTCAAACGCGTCTGATCATTTCCATGTACTTCAGTGTTCCATTTCTTACCACACTGGTTCTTCCGGACGATAATCTTAAATTTCAATTTACTCTTCATCATTATTGGCAACGGCCTTGCCACAGTGGATACACCGATTCCCGTGAGATCACCGAAGTTAAGCGCTGTTGGCCGTGGTCGGCACTTGGATGGGTGACCATCCAGGCCGCCATGCGCTGTTGCCATTTTTCGGGTTGCACTCAGCCTCGTGATGCCAATTGAGGAGCCACTCAACCGAATAGTAGCGGCTTCGGTCAAGAATGCCATCTTACGACCGGGAGAGCGGTCTGCTGACCCGACGCCGCTCCTATCAGCATCCTCCACATGAGGATGACACGACGGTCGGATGGTCCCGGTAGGCCACTCGTGGCCTGAAGACGGAGTGCTGTTTTCTTCATCATTATTAAAATATGATCTGAGTCTATATTTGATCCTGGACACGCTTTACAACCCCATATCTGATTTCGGAATCTCTGTATGATAATGATGTCATCCAGCTGGAATCTTCCCGTGTCTCTGGATTTTTTCCCAGGTATATCTCTTCCTCTTGTGATTGTTGAACAAAATATTCGCTATTACTAGCTGAAATTTATTTCAGAGCTCATTATCCCGTCTCCTTTCTCATTCTTACCACCAAGTTCATATTCTCCCCTAACTCTTTCTTGTACTCCTTCCCCTACAGCTGCATTCGAATACCCCATGAATAACAGATTATCATCTTCCTTTAAGTGAAGGCCTTCGACCACTGCGTTGTCAGTGGTGAGAGGTACCGCCTGAAATTTGGTATTCTCGGCACACTCTCGACACTGTGGATTTCGGAATATTGTATTCTCTAACGATTTCCTGCATGGAATGTTCCGAGATCAAAGTCTGTTAATTTCCTTAGCGAGGCGTGATCACGTCTGAAACTTTTTCACATGACTTTGCAAAAACAGACATAATGTCTTATGGGACATCAGCAATCAGTGAAATTATAGTGTTACTTAAAAACCGTCTTGATTGCAAATATTTTTATTCATATGACCGGTTTCGGTTCATTCAGAACCATCTTCAGATCTGATATTTCAGTTACAAGAGTAACCCGTCCAAATCCAGCAGTTTTCACATGCTACGTCACATCTGATGTGACGTAGCATGTGACATAGCATGTGAAAACTGCTGGATTTGGACGGGTTACTCTTGAAACTGAAATATCAGATCTGAAGATGGTTCTGAATGAACCGAAACCGGTCATATGAATAAAAATATTTGCAATCAAGACGGTTTTTAAGTAACATTATTTTTCACATGAATCACCTGAGTACAAATGACACCTTCGCCCATCCACTACCACGTATAACTTATGTACGCAATACTGCCGCCATGTATATACGTGCGAATCGCTATTCCATGACTTTTGTCACTCCCGTTATAACATTTTCTGCTGCTGTTGGTATTATCCTACATTCTTCTGACCAAAAATCCTTATCTTCTCTCCATTTTAGCTTAATCTGAACTGCAAAATAGACATACAACCATTATCATACACATTTTTCTTTTTGTCACTAAATTCACAAGTTGACAGTCCATTGCATTGTCCAGCATACTGTTTCATAAAAGCCTATTATAAACTGGAAAAGGTCAATTTACCTGTAATAGGTCTGGAAACATCCCTAAGTGATTCATTTCCCGTTCTTTCCTAGACGGAACTAGGGTTTCAGCGATCTAGGCTAGGATGAGAAAGGTACCGCTTACGGAATCATTTGAAGATACACCATAGAATTCGGATGAAGTGACAGAGGGAACTATTGATAACAGAAATGCGTGTGTATTCCTAAGGGACCAAACTGATGAGGTCATCGGTCCCTAGACTTACATACTACTTAAATTAATTTAAACTAACTTATGCTAAGAACAACACACACTCCCATGCCTGAGGGAGGACTCGGATCTCCGGCGGAAGGGGCTGCGCAATCCGTGATATGGCGCCTCAAACTGCGTGGCCACTCCACGCGACTATGGATTACACGACAGACGGAACTAGAGTTACAGTTTCAACGACACCTTGAACTAACATCAATGAAAACAATCATTTTGAAGTGTGTGGCTCGGTAGCTGAAGGCTAAGTGTCTGATTACAATTCAAAAAGTACTAAGTTCAAACCTCGTTTGTTTTGTCAGTTATCACTTTCTTCGAATATGGTAATGTTTTGTTAATATAAGATTTATTGAGTTGCAGGGATATGTCACCTCAACCAAACCAAATTCAGGCTGAAGAAAACTTTATGTCGTTAGAGTTGACAAAGTGTTCCTAGATTTGATAGAACTTACTTTATAATTGCTTACACACGAAGAAAGACTGTTATTTCAATGAGATTTGCTGTTTGTGAGTTCGGATGTAGGTTTCCTAAACATCAAATAAACATCAAAGAAAGGAAGATTTTTCTTCACGATAATTCCTGTACAGCGCACCCTCAACTCTTCATAATGAAGAATCTCAATCAATCGTGTATCTGTTGTTGCTCTGTGAGCGTGTCATAACAAGTATCTATCTGCTACGTGGTGCATAACTACTATCACACCGTGGTTAGTACAAAATACGACAGCGTGTTTAAGAGTAATGCCTCCGAACTTTTATGCGAACACTCTTAAAGTTTTCTAAATAAAACAAACGTTATTAACATTGAAACTTCCTGGCAGGTTAAAACAGTGTGCCGGACCGGGACTCGATCTCGGGACCTTTACCTTTCGCGGGCAAGTGCTCTACCATCTGAGCTGCCCAAGCACGACTCACGCCCCGTCCTCACAGCTTTACTTCTGCCAGTACCTCGTCTCCTACCTTCCAAACTTCACAGAAGCCCCCCGGTCACACCGCTTCATCACTATCAAAGCGAAATCGTTGAAGATGTTCTTTACATTTTGGAAACAGATGGAAATCAGATTGAGCCAAGCCTGGACCGTATGGAGGATGATCGATGACAGCGAACTCAAGACGTCGGATTGCTGCCGACGTCGCAGCGCTCTTGTGTGGTGTGGTGTCATTGTCATGCTAAAGTAGCAGGTCAGGTGCTCCATGTGTGGCCTGACTCTTGGAAACACGATTACATCACGCCATTTCTCACGCACCGACGTAGTTGCGTTACATACCGCCATGTTACACCCTACAATTTGGAGGATTCTAGCGACAGATGGCTGCAATTACGTACTTAAAAAAAAGCAGATAAAAATTCGCTTGACACCTTCCTAAGAGACAGTCTCTACTCCATCCAATATGACTATGAAGGCGTAGGTCAGATGAAATTTAAATTCAAAGAAACAGTATCGACGGCAGTTGAGAGATATATACCAAATAAATTAAAAAGACGTGGTAGTAGTAGCATGGTACACAAAACAGGTCAGAACTCTGTTGCAGAAGCAACGAAAAAAAACACGCAAAATTTAAACTAACGCAAAATCCCTGAGATTGGCAAGTTTTATATAAGCTCGAAATTTAGCGCGAACTTCAATGCGAGATGCCTTCAGTAGTTTTCACAATGAAACTCTGTCTCGAAATCTGTCAGAAAACCTAAAGAGATTCTGATCGTATGTTAAGAACACCAGTGGCAATACGCAATAAACAGCTTCACTGCGCGAGAACAACGATGATGTTGATGATAGTGCCACTGAAGGAGAGTTCCTAAACACGGTTTTCCGAAATTCCTTCACAAAAGAAGAGGAAGTAAACATTACAGAATTCGAATCATGAACAACTGCCAACATGAGTAAGTTAGTAGATATCCTCGTTGTAGAGAAGCAGCTTAAAACACTTAAGAAAGGAAGGCCTCCGGTCCAGATTGTATAAAAGTCAGGTTCCTTTCAGAGCATGTCGATACAATATCTCCATAATTAGAAATCACAATCAACCGCTCGCTTTTAGAAAGACTGGAAAGTTGGTCAAGTCAAACTCATATTCAAGAAAGGAAATAGAGTAATCCGCTGAATTACAAACCCATGCCACTAACGTCGATTTCCAAAAGGATTATGGGACAAATATTTTACTCAAGCATTATGAATCACCTCGAAGAAAACGATTTATTGACAAATAGCAAACACGGATTCAGAAAATATCATTCTTGTGAAACACAACTAGCTCTTTTATCTCACGAAGTATCAGTGCTGTCGACAGATGACGTCAGATTGATTACATATTTTTAGCTTAGCTATATTAAAGATGGTGCGATGAATCCTGTGCCAGGTACTTAATTATATGATGTGGATGTAGACGAGAAGAGTAAAGGTGCAGTATGTTTATAACGTTTGTTTCATTTAACAAGCTTTTAGAGTTTTCACGTAAATATTCGAAGTCATTGCTTTTCAGCACTCCCTTGTACTTACGTCGAATAACTGTTGAATATGGAAATGGATGGCGGTATGTTGCTAAACTAAACTGGCAACCTGGCACAGCAACTTTAACTAATAAAACATGCACTGATGAGCAAAATAAAATCATTATGATCGCCTTCTTAACGGCGCACTGGTCCGCCTTTTGAATGGAATTCAGCAACGATTCTGCGTAGCATAGACCCTACATGTCCTTGCTAAGCTGCTGAGGGTGTATTTTCCGTAAACTACGGGCCGGTGGTCTGTTGTTGCAGAGATAGCTCCAGAGGCGATAGGGTCTAAGATGTGTTCAGCCGTGAGTTCACTATCATGTTTCTTAAGCCAGTGTAGCGGGAATGTAGCCTTGTGACACAGACAGTTATACTCCTCAAGGACGCCAACGTCACTGAAGAGACATCGGGCATGAAAGGATGCAATTGGTCGTCAACAACGTTCACATAGTCTACAGCCGTCATGCCTTCTTCGATTAGTACTACAAGTTCTAGGGCATCCGAGGCGAGTATCCCTTATAGCACAATAGTGTCCAAACCAGCCTGTGTCAGTAGGGAAGTGCGTGTTTCAAGAAGGCGTTCGCCTCGATGGTGGTGTATCCAGACACGACCGCCGATCTTGCGTAACAAGAAACCTGATTCATTCGACCAGAGGACACGTTTCCATTGATCGACGGCACTGTCTCGTTGATACTGTGCCCGCTGCAATCGTAAATGACGATGTCGTTGAGTCAATATGGGAACACGTAGAGGTCTTTTGCTGCAGATCCCCATGCTCAGCAATGAGCGCTCAGCGGAGTGCTCTGAAACACTTGTGTCTGCACCAGTGTTTTACTCTCTCATAAAATCTGCCACAGGTCGGCTCTTATGCTGCTTTACAGAACGAGCAAGGGCCTGAAATTCACGTACTATGATGAAGAGCCCAAATCCAACACTTTTAACGCTGTTTCACTGTCTTTCAACTACTTTGCGCAGCCGACCGGCTTCGTCGGTTTGAGAGATGCTCGTTCACAGTCGGTGGGCCACAGTAGTCTGCTCTTTCTTTGTCCAAATCGCTTGTTTCAGTGGATTTCCCCATTTTCCGCCAGTGTCGTCATTAAAATGTGTTTCCATAACAAGCTTTAGTAATGATGGGTTTTTCTGTGTCCCTCCAAAGTGAAGTGGCTTTGTCCTTATGTTTCCTAATGTGTTGGGTGGTCTCTCTTGTATTGCCCTTCTGCATATGTTTCATTACCGGTGTTGCCAAAATTTTAGTTGCACAGCAGGTGGGGTCAGGCACAGCACGGGTGTTCAAGGAGGGTGTATGAGGCGATTTGGTAATCTCTTTTAGTAGAAGATCCACACAATCCGTGAGGACCTCTCGCAAATAGTAAATACCTGGCTGATCCTGCATAGGTCGGCAGAGGGGATATATCGAGGCAGATGCATGGCGAGGCGGATCGCTCTGTTCTGAAGTCCGTGGAGCCACTTTACGTCCGTCTCTGCAGCAATGCCCCATACGGTGCAAACGTCCAGGAGGTTGGGACTGATTAGGGTCACATATTTGGTGACTCCAACAAGGGAGGTGGGGGAGTTAAGATTGCGGGTTGACAAAGGATTGGAGTATCTGCAGCCTACCTGTCACCTTTTAGTTAAGGTCATTCGTTGTGTTGGCTTCAGGACTGCGACTGTAGCCTTTGGAGAGCGACAGCTGTCATTCTACATGTTTTCGTCCAAAAGGGAGAAACTATTGAAGATCTTTTTCATGGTATGCTGCACCAATTCAAGTTGGAGCATGTACAACAGCACCTCTGGTGCGGCCTGCACTCTGTTACATGCCTCTCATTACTGGTGATGTACAAAGAGAAGCCACTGGTGCTCACTGTGATGTGTGTCATGTCCCTACACCGTGGCATCCGGTGCGTGACGCACATCCCAGCGATCCCCGTGACGACAGAGAACTTACAGGAGAGGAGATTCGCAATGCTATAACTGTCACTTTGTTAGCCGCATTGCGTTGCGCTACCCCATCCCGATGCTGCGCGTCAAATATGCTGCGGAAAAGTCAGCCATGACTGCACTAGCAAAATGGAAGAATAACAGCCCCTCTGCGCAGGCTGTGGTCAAAAACATGCACTGGCTATTGTGACTGCTTCTACTTCAAGAACCACATTGAGACGAGATTTGTATCCCAAAGCCTCAAAAGCATCGACCAATCGTCTAGCAGCTAGTTTTTTACGGACTGTCTCCTCCCTGGCGTTGGAAAAATTCACCACCACTTGCAAAAAAACTGCAGCCACCAGTGGGGAAGGGCAGCAACATCGCCGCAGCTAGCGCTCCAAGTCACGCATCTGAGATGACTCATCCTCCACTGTCGAGGATAGTGGCTCACAGGCAGTAAACCTAGCTGATCTTCTGGCCAACGTTGTTCCATCTATCTCAGGAAGAAGAACGCCAGGAGAGCGTCACTGCAGCATCACCACCATACGAATTATCAAGTGTCATTGCTATGTTCAAGACGCTTCTCAGTTTTATGGAATAACTGCTAAAGAGCATCTCACAACAAATCCCAGATGCAATCAAGGTGACCATCTAGGTTACCACACGACGTCATGAAGTGACGATCGATGGTGGCTCCCAGCTATTTAGCAATGTGTCCCAAGATACTGCGATGTGCGGTCTGCAGGAACGAATCTTCTGGCAGTTATGACGTCTGCGTCTTTACCAGTTTGAATTTTGGTCGCCACTGCATGTCCCACTGTCAGAACATCGAAGGCCCATTGGAGGCAACGTTGAAACTGAACGCCGTTCAGTCGTAAATGTGATGGTATATGGAATCGGTGGGTTCAGGAGGGTAATACGGAACGCCGTGCTGGATCCCAACGGCCTCGTATCATTAACAGTCGAGATGACAGGCATCTTATACGCACGGCTGTAACGGATCGTGCAGCCACGTCTCGATCACTGAGTCAACAGATGGGGACGTTTGCAAGACAACAACCAGCTGCACGAACAGTTCGACGAAGTTTGCAGCAGCATAGAGACCATGGCTGCCGTTACCCTTGACGCTGCATCACAGACAGGAGCGCCTGCGAGGGTGTACTCTACGACGAACCTGGGTGCACGAATGGCGAAACGTCATTTTTTCGGATGAATCCAGGTTCTGTTTACAGCATTATGATGGTTGCATCAGTGTTTGGCGACATCGCGGTCAACGCAGGTTGGAAGCTTGTATTCGTCATCGCCATACTGGCATATCACCCAGCGTGATGATATGGGGTGCCATTGGTTACACGTATCGGTCACCTCTGTTCGCATTGACGGAACTTTGAACAGTGGATGTTACATTTCAGACGTGTTGTGACCCTTGGCTCTACCCTTCATTCCATCCCTGCGAAACTCTACATGTCAGCTGAATAATGCACGACCGCATGTCGCAGGTCCTGTACTGGCGTTTCTGGATACAGAAAATGTTCGACTGCTGCCCTGGCCAGCACAGTCCAGATCTCTCACCAATTGAAAACGTCTGGTCAATGGTGGCCAAGCAACTGGCTCGTCACAATACGCCAGTCACTAAGTTTGATGAACTGTGGTGTCTTGTTGAAGCTGGATGGGCAGCTGTACCTGTACACGCCATCCAAGCTCTGTTTGACTCAATGCCCAGGTGTATCGAGGCCGTTATTACGGCCAAAGGTGGTTGTTCTCGGTACTGATTTCTCAGGATCTATGCACGCAAATTGCGTGAAAATGTAATCACATGTCCGTTCTAGTATAATATATTTCTTCTTGGTGTAGCAATTTTAATGGCCAGTAGTGTATTTCAGTTACCACGTTTGGTGAAAATTAAATGTCCCTTAGAATGACCATTTTACGTCATGTTCTCCTACATCAACGTGATATTTTTCGTTTTGTACCCATGCCAAACCTAAACACCGCATGCAATTGTTCTGGGTACTGATTTCCCAGGATCTATGCACCCAAATTGCGTGAAAATGTAATCACATGTCAGTCTTAGTATAATATATTTGTCCAATGAATACCCGTTTATCATCTGCATTTCTCCCTGGTGTACCAATTTTAATGACCAGTAGTGTAATTCCCTTACGGCGCTACGTGCCGGCACCGCAGGTGGCATTCATTCTCGCGGTGAACGTTTGTCGTGTTTTTTTGGCTCATCACAGTATAGTTTACTTTCTTTTAAACTTGTACCACAGCCATACAAAATTTTTGAAGCGACATTTCCGCCACCTACTGTAATTACGCATATTTTCCGCTACTGGCCAAATTCGGCTATTATGACACCTTTGTACCACTTTTCTGCATGTCTGCTTGTCGTGGTTTGCTCGCGTTGTGTTGGTGGCTGAACACCTTGATGGTTCGTCCCTACCGACGACAACTGTAACTTGACAATATTGTAATAGCCGAAATTGGCCAGTGCTGGAAAACGACAATTATTGCAGGTCATGGTGGAATGTTGTCTTTCAGAAACAGATACTTTACACATTAACAGCTCACAACGCATGTAGTGGATGAAAAAGACAGTGGGAACTGAAAATTTCTTCTTATATATTTATTCCAAAGTTGACACACAAATTCACAAGCAATTAAATAATATCAACACCAATGGAATAATTTTAAACACTTAATGAAAATGTTCTGTGTGGTGGGTTGGCATGAATTACTAAGGATTCAGAATTTTCACCTTGCTGTATTCCAGCAGCCGTTCATTTACTGAAATCAGACATGTTTTCATTCATAACAGTTGTGCATGAATTTAAGGTACATTTTTTTGAAGAGCGACACGTGTTAACAAAATTGTATTTTCAACATCTCGACACTATTTTCTAACCTTTTCTTCACTCATTGCCTTAGGCCCATAAGCTATGTGCAGACCAGGACAAATTTGCGCAGCTGTACACCGTTTCGCATACAAGAATACAATTACGGCACGGACTTCGCAACTGGCGAGAGCAACTATTTCCGAAGTCAACACTGTACGCTTTTTCCCACAACAAGTGATTACTTGAACGAAATGTGACTTCTGCGGCTATGTAACCAACCAGTGCGAATAGGTAGCGCCGCATTCACGCAGCATCGTCCTGAGCTACCAAATACAATGCTGAAAATAAAGTCTCTACACATTCCTGTGGAAACGCAAAGTTATTAAACATCTATGATATCACAAATCAGTGCATTTCGTTGTGACTGCCCTCCAAGTCTGTGCATATCTGCCAGCGCTCTTCCACAGACCAAAGCACTCTCTTCAGTGTAGCTGGAGAGGTTTAATAAACAGTCTGTAGTCCATTGTTTCGTTTGTGCTATGCTGTAAATATCACCTAGCACGCTTTAACCTTTAACAGCCTCCACGCAAGGATATCTTAGTGGTAAGGTCTGGACACTGATGGGCACATGCAATCCACCTACTGGGAAAAGCAACGTACAGGTAATTGCGGACAACTAAAGCAATATAGGGTGGTGTCCTGTCGTGCTGGAAACAACTGAATCCTTAATCACAATTTGTATTCATTGTGGCTTCAGAAAATTTTCCAACATACCAAGGTGTGTGTCAGGGATAATTATTTTCTCTTTAAACATAAAGGGTCCACAGAAAGTAGCACTTGCCACTCCTAAACATATATTCCCTTTGGGGGCGTCTCGCTGCCCTTCTTGCAGTGAATGTGATCGTTCGTTTACCCAGATTGTGCAGTTACGTGTCATGAGATTCTCATTTTCGACAGATCTTAAAACATAGCCTGCCCGGCTTGAAGCTTGTGCAGAATATGGACGTGGTACGCACGTTTCTTCAACGTATACAGCACAGTTTTGCAAGTCGAGGGTTGTAGAATGCCCAGCTCCCAACTCTTCTGGTGTGTGCAGAGGGGCTTAGTGCGATTGCACCACTTGTGCATCCCACCTTTTCTTGAGTTGTGGACAGCCTCCCAGAACGTTCCTCATTACCGAAACTAACCATACAGTTCATTTTGCTAAGGATACTCTTGAACGCCAACCTTGTGGGACCTGGCTTTCTAAATTTACAGGTGAAATCCTACATCTGTTCATATGTCATTCCATCCAAACGGACACAAACAACAGCTGTAGTTCTTTTTCTGTTGTAGGCATTCTGTTGTACTAGAGCTGTGAAACTACCGTATGCTACCGTAGTAAGCGTAGACTAAGGTAGTTTTCCTTGTAGCCTTGGTCAGGTAAGATACTAATCTCGTTACCTGTACGTTAGTTGTGTTGCGTACCCATCGGGCATTGCCTCATTTCGATCCCTTCGCGTATGCGATCAGAGTCTTACTAGATTCCCACAGAAACTGGAAGCGGTGAACCGTCTTGATAATGTTGGTGACGTTATATGAAGGGCTATGTAGCATGCGAAGCATTTTTGGTCCACATAGTTATTCTCCTGTCTGTTACTGAAGAATAAACATTATTTATAGCAAGATTGCAGAACTGAAACTGTCAATGTTTAATTCAGTTTTTATTGATAAGTTGTTGATTTGTTATGTGAAACAGAGGGAAAAATTAAAAAAAACGATACAGATACAGCATATAGCGCTAGAAAACGCAGTTTCCTAAAAAATGGGTAAAATTAAAGAAAAACGCAAAAAATATCAAATATCGCTTGAATGTTTCATCGAGCTCATAAAAACAGGTTTCTGTTGTTCGTAAACAACTTCTGCACTTATCAATAATGACAGGAACCTACTGAATTTGATCAAGGTGAACATTCTATTGGGTACAAAACACACTGGTGTGTATTCGCTATATAATATTATAAACTGTCTACAGATGTACGTACGATCGTATTCTGCACGGAAGGTGGCATTCCGGTCAACGGACAACTACGCCAGTCATGACGTCAGCGGAGCCATCAAAAGGGGGCAGTACTTTGCCAGGTGGTCCCATAACCACAGTTATTATATACAGTCACAGACGGTGCAGCATGACACAGAGAAGGCGCCTACGAGATTCTGTGCAGTGAAGGGCCTTAGGAAGAAGGGAAGCAGGACAGTCGCACACTGATGTGGACCGATGCCTTAATGTGATTCGTTCTATTATTTGTGGGATGTTGCGACAGTTTATAAAGACCAAAACTTCACCCCGAAGACCAGGGCAGAGCCGCCCACGTATGACATCAGAAAGGGAGGACCGTTATTTGGCTGCAAGGGCATGACGGAAGCGTCTTAGTACTGCATGGCTTTTGGCATCTGACTTCGCGGAACCCACTGGACGTAATGTATCGAGGCAAAAGACTTCAGCAGATTGGCCTTTATTGTTGGAGACCTGCTGTGTGTCTGCCCCTGTTGCGTTTTCACAGAAGGGAACGTCTAGAATGGAGTCGTCAATATCTTACCTGGACGATCGAACAGCGGGCCAATGTTCTTTTCACAGAAGAGTCCTGATTTGGTCTGGAGAGTGATTCTCGATGGATTCGCCTATGGAGGGAATGCGGAACACGTTTTCGGGATCCAAACACTGTGGAAAGAGACCGATATCGAGAAGGATCCGTAATGGTGTGGTCAGGGATTATGTTGACCACTCGAACACCACTTCATGAAATTGTACGGGTGAATTGTCCAGGTCTAACTGCTGTCAGGTATCGTGACGAGATCTTGGGACCTCAAGGCGGTACTTGTGAGCTGCTGTGGGCCCAGACTTCGCACTGAAGGATGATGACGCTCGACGTCACGAGTGGTTGATGTTTTCTAGGAAACGGAAGTTATTGCATGCATGGCTTGGCCTGATAACTTTCCCGATCTGAATCCCATAGAGCATATCTGCGATGCACTAGAGAGGCGGGTTGCATCACGTCAGCATACACCAACATCTCTCCAAAACTTGTGAGCAGCTCTACAGGAAGAATGGCCGTCATTCCCTCAATGTGAGGTTGATGACTTTATTCACAGCATACCCTATCGTTGTCAAATCTGTACTGCTGTCAAAGGTGGTCACACCCCACACTGAGCACATTAACCAATTGTCGCAACGTTTATGCAAATCCGTTAAGTTGGAAAGAAATGAAGAACTTTTTGTCTACCGGGCCAAATATATCACGAAATAAGCATCAAAAGAAAAAACTGCAAAGAACGAAACTCGTCTAGCTTGAAGGGGGAAACCAGATGACGCTATGGTTGGTCCGCTAGATGGCGCTGCCATAGGTCAAACGGATATCAACTGCGTTTTTTAAAAATAGGAACCCCCATTATTTATTACATATTCGTGTAGTACGTAAAGAAATATGAATGTTTTAGTTGGACCACTTTTTTCACTTTTTGATGGATGGTGCTGTAAATAGTCACAAACATATGGCTCACAATTTTAGACGAACAGTTGGTAACAGGTAGGTTTTTTAAATTAAAATATAGAACGTAGGTACGTTTGAACATTTTATTTCGTTTGTTCCAATGTGATACGTGTACCTTTGTGTACTTATAATTTCTGAGAAAGCTTGCTGTTAAAGCGTGATTACCTGTAAATACCACAATGATGCAATAAATGCTCAAAATGATGTCCGTCAACCTCAATGCATTTGGCAATACGTGTGACGACATACCTTTCAACAGCGAGTAGTTCGCATTCCGTACTGTTCGCACATGCGTTGACAATGTACTGACGCATGTTGTCAGGCGTTGTCGGTGAATCACGATAGCAAATATCCTTCAACTTTCCCCACAGAAAGAAATCCAGGGATGTCAGATCCGGTGAACGTGCGGGCCATGTTATGGTGCTTCGACGACCAATCCACCTGCCATGAAATATGCTATCCAATACCGCTTCAACCGCACGGGAGCTATGTGCCGCACAGCCATCATGTTGGAAGTACATCGCCCTTCTGTCATGCAGTGAAACATCTTGTAGTAACATCGGTAGAACATTACGTAGGAAATCAGCATACATTGCACTATTTAGATTGCCATCGATAAAATAGGGGCCAATTATCCTTCCTCCCGTAATGCCGCACCATACATTAACCCGCCAAGGTCGCTGATGTTCCACTTGTCGCAGCCATAGTGGACTTTCCGTTGCCCAATAGTGCATATTATGCCGGTTTACGTTACCGCTGTTGGTGAATGACACTTCGTCGCTAAATAGAGCAAGTGCAAAAAATCTGTCATCGTCCCGTAATTTCTCTTACGCCCAGAGGCAGAACTGTACACGACGTTCAAAGTCGTCGCCATGCAATTCCTGGTGCATAGAAATATGGTACTGATGCAATCGATGTTGATGTAGCATTCTCAACACCGACGTTTTTGAGATTCTTGATACTCGCGCAATTTTTGCTGCTACTGATGTGCAGATTAACCGCGACAGCAGCTAAAACACCTACTTGGGCATCATCATTTGTTGCAGGTCGTGGTTGACATTTCACATGTGGTTGAACACTTGCTGTTTCCTTAAATAACGTAACTATCCGGCGAACGGTCCGGACACTTGGATGATGTCGTCCAGGATACCGAGCACCATACATAGCACACGCCTGTTGGACATTTTGATCACAATAGCCATACATCAACACGATATCGACCTTTCCCGCATTTGGTAAACGGTCCATTTTAACACGGGTAATGTATCACGAATCAAATACCGTCCGTACTGGCGGAATGTTACGTGATACCATGTACTTATACGCTCGTGACTATTACAGTGCCAGCTATCACAAAGCGAAAAAAGTGGCCCTACTAAAACATTCCTATTTCCTTACGTACTACACGAATATGTAATAAAAATGGGGGTCCTATTTTTAAAAAAAACGCAGTTTTTATCCGTTTGACCTATGGCAGCACCATCTAGAGGGCCAACCATAGCGTCATCTGGTTTCCCCCTTCAAGCTAGACGAGTTTCGTTCTTTGTAGTTTTTTCTTTTGATGCTTATTTCGTGAGATATTTGGACCATTCTGTATTGTGCAGTTGTTTACTTTCTGCTTTCTTTACATTCTTTCTACTTCGCTGTCACCTGTTTGTAGTGTTTCGTGTCAACAATATTTATAATATGTATTAATGTTTGAGCATGTAAACTGTTCTTACGTCAAAAGTAATTGCTTTGTTTCGGTAAAAGAGCAGAAGTTACGCGATCAGCTAATTGTTATTATAAAATGCATCTTATATTTTGTAAGGATATTAAATACACACTGGACTAAGACTGAAGTATGTGAGGTTCTAATCATGTTCAGAACAAACAAAACACAATGAGAAGTCGTCAGCTCCCAGTTTCTCACACATTCTGTTGTGTTGGCAGAAGAGCCAACACCGTGTTACTAGAGGAGGCCGAAATGCACGCGTTTTAGCTCACGCATGCTGGCGTGAGGAGGGAAGAACTATACTGACGTGAGGTCTGGAACATGACAAGGAATTTGAATTCAGAAAGCGGACGTAATTAGTTTGATAGTTAACTTTAATCCATTAATGATGAACGTCGCTCTTGACGGTACGTGATTCACAATATTATCAGTTCAGAATAAATTCTTGAAGAATATGGCGCCTTCCTAGATCGTAGCAAATGACGTAGCTGAAGGCTATGCTAAACTGTCGTCTCTGCAAATGAGAGCCTATGTAGTCAGTGAACCATCGCTAGCAAAGTCGGCTGTACAACTGGGGCGAGTGCTAGGGAGTCTCTCTAGACTAGACCTGTGGCGGCGCTCGGTCTGCAATCAATGATAGTGGCGACACGCGGGTCCGACGTATACTAACGGACCGCGGCCGATTTAAAGGCTACCACCTAGCAAGTGTGGTGTCTGGCGGTGATATCACACATTCACTTATGTTTCTTTCTCTAACAACTCCAACAGTACTACGTCATTTATGTACTGTGTCAAAACTACCAAACAGTAGCTTTGGCAGAGCACAGCTCTATTTATATCACATGTAACAAAATGAGAATAAGCTATAATATCGGACAAAAGTATGTAGACTTTATGTCACGCTGCATAAGCAAAGGACCCTTACTTACCGAACACTCCAGGTCCCAGACTGTGTTGCCTTGGGGTCCAGTTGTTTTCTCGGGTCGCCGGTACGTGTAGTGTGGCGCTGTCCTGTGCCACACAGATGCGTCACGGCCTCGGTATGCCGGCAGATGGGCTCATTGGCCGCTGCGTGCGCCATTTACGTGAATGGCAGCGAAGGCCGCGAGTCCGGCCCGTGGTCACGTGCGGCGCCACAGGTCACGAGGTTCATGTCGCTGCTGGGGCCGGCTGGCTGCGTAATTGGACCTCACAAGGCCACAGTCCGTGCGGCAGGAGAAGACCCCTGACACTTAAAGTGGGCTTGGCGCCGCTGCTTCGCGTGTCTGCCACAACCAACTACGTAACACAATTTTGTATTCGCCTATATTGCATCGATTCATTGTTGGCGCACCGATTCATTGTTGGAGCAGATATACGTAGGGACTCCCGATATTTCGGGGTAATTATGCTAAACAAAGAAGGACAAGCTGAAAGATGAAGTGATTATACAGTGCCGTGCGTGATTAGCCGAGCGGTGTAAAGCGCTGCAGACATGGACTGTGCAGCTGGTCCCGGTGGAGGTTCGAGTCCTGCCCCGGGCATGGGTGTGTGTGTTTGTCCTTAGGATAATTTAGGTTAAGTAGTGTGTAAGCTTAGGGACTGTTGACCTTAGCAGTTAAGTCCCACAAGATTTCACACACATTTGAACATTTTTTGATTATACAGTGGGTCTATACGAGGGAGATGAACTTGAAGGCAATATCACAGAAATAGAAGAGGACGTAGATGAAGATGAGATGAGAGATGTGTTACTGCGAGAAGAATTTGACAGACCCCTGAAAGATCTAAGTAGAAACCAGGCCCCAGAAATAGAGGACATTCCGTCAGAACTATTGATTGCCTTCCGAGAGCCAACCGTGACAAAACTTTTCCATCCTGTATGCAAGATGTTTGAGACAACCCTCAGACTTCAAGAAGAATCTGATAATTCTAAATTCCAAAGAAAGCAGGCGCTATAGGTGTGAATATTACAGAAGTATCATTTTCGTAAGTCATAAAAATACTAATACGAATTCTTTACAGAAGAACGGAAAAACTCCTAAAAGCTGACCTTGAGGGACAACGGTTTGGATTCAGGAGAAATGTAGGAACACGCGAGGCAATAATGACCCTACGACTTATCTTAGAAGACAGATTAAGGAAAAGCAAATCTCCGTCTGTATCATTTGTAGACTTAGAGGAAGCTTTTGACAATGTTGATTGTAACAATTTTTTTGAAATGCTGAAGGTAGCAAGGTTAGAATATAGCGAGCGAAATACTATTTACAACTTGTACAGAAACCAGATGCCAGTTATATGAGTCGAAGGGCATAAAAAGGACGCAGTGGGCGAGAAGAATGTGAGACAGGGCTTAGCCTATCTCTGATGTTATTCAGTCTGTACACTGAGGAAGCAGTAATGGAAACCATAGAAAAATTTGGAGTAGAAGTTAAAGGCCAGGGAGCAGAAACAAAAACTTTGAGTTTTACCGATGACATTGGAATTCTGTCGGAGACAGCAAAGGACTTGGAAGAGCAGTTGGACAGAATGCACAGTGCCTTGAAAGGGGGTATAAGATGAAGCTCAACAAAAGCAAAATGAATGTAATGGAATGTAGTGATGCTGAGGGAATCAGATGAGGACATGAGACATAGTAGTGGACGAGTTTTGATGTTTGGGCAGTAAAATAACTGATGATGGGCAAAGCAGACAAGATATAAAATGCAGATTGGCAATGGCAGGAAAATCGTTTCTGAAGAAGAGAAATTTCCTGACATTCAGGATAGATTTAGGTGATAGGAAGTCTTTTCTGAAGGCATTTGTGTTGACTGTAGCCATGTATGGACTTCAAACATGGACGATGAACAGTTTATACAAAAAGAGAATGTGGTGCTACAGAAGAATGCTAAAATTTTGATCAGTAGATCATGTAACTAATGAGGAAGTACTGAATGGAATTTGGAAGACAAGAAATATGTGGCAAAACCTCACTAAAGGAAGGGATCGTTAGATCGGACACATGAAGAGATCACCAGTTTAGTACTGGAGGGAAGTGTGGGGGGGTGAAAATCGTAGAGAGAGACCAAGAGATTGATACAGTAATTAAATTCAGAACAATGTAGACCGTAGTAGTTATTCAGAGATGACACGATAGAGTTGTGCGAAGAGCTGCATCAGACCAGTCTTCGGACTGAAGACCACAAGCCTAGAATGGACAACTAGTACAGCCTGGGTATTGGATGTACCCTGTACTCATTTTGATAGTGCACACAGATCACAGATTCTCTGTAGCTATCATTAGATTTACTGGTTTTGCACCTAGATACAAATGGATGCAATCACAGTACATATGGTATTAGCAATACGACAAAACTGACAGCACATCATTGACATACAATGAGAAGAGAGCAGCAATAATACCGAACCCTGAGGGACACGTAATACTCCCCGCCTCCATTGTGACTTTATTGTGTCACACATGACACATTGCTAACGAGATGAGCTCCCCGATCTACAGTAATGAGCCATAATTTCATCCTACTTAGGTTCTTAAGGCGGCTATACTCTTTTGAAACTTCTTTTGCCTAGCAATTTGCCAACCTTTTTTTTTATTACGGTACTTGTACACATTACTTTTCACGTCCCGTAACTCAGGTTGTGTACATATTGCATTCATGAAATTAATTGTTCTGCACAACTAAAATGTCGACGTCGACAGCGTCAAAGGTTTACTGAAGTCTAAAAAACAGCAGCTTCTTGTGGATCCACGGCAAGTTGAGGTCATCCGAAGGCAGATGTCGTGCTGTAGTGTTTACGAAAAGCTGATTGGTATTCATCTAGTAGATTGTTCGTAGATAGTTTGTTAGTTTATCGTAGACTACAAGGTCTGTTCAAAAAATGCCGGAACCTTGTCCACAAATTTCTTTCACTCTTACCTATTACTTATTGTGCATGGTCTTCGAAATCCTCTCCTCCACAACTGATACACGATCCAAAAGCCGTCTCCAGTTTCGAAAGCAGTGTTGGTACGCCTCTTGCTAAGTACCGTCTGCTTATTGCCTTTTCTCTGCTCTACCTTTGCAAATCCTCGTCGTTTCAGTGGGGTTTTGAACTTTGAAAATAATAAAAAGTCCTCAGCGGCCGTGTCTGGAGTGTACGGAGGCTGGGACTACACAGTGATTTCATTTTTTTGTACAACAGTCACTCACCAAGAGGGATGAATGGGCAGTTGCGTTATCGTGATGCAAGAGCCATGAATTGTCTCACTACATTTCGGACCGTCTCCTTAATGTTTGTCCCTGTAGCACTAATTCATGATGAACCAATCCTTCAAAGTCAAAGTAAACTATCAGGATGGCTTTGACTTTTGACCTGACCTGACGAGCTTTTTTCTGTCTTTGAGAACCTTTGCCGGCCGCGGTGGCCGTGTGGTTCTAGGCGCTTTAGTCCGGAACCGCGGGACTGCTACGGTCGCAGGTTCGAATACTGCCTTGGGCATGGATGTGTGTAATGTCCTTAAGTTAGTTAGGTTTAAGTAGCTATAAGTTCTACGGGACTGATGACCTAAGATGTTAAGTCCCATAGAGCTCAGAGCCATTTTTTTTAGAACCTTTCCCAACCCATTGCGAAGTTTGAACCTTGGTCTCAACATCATTCACGTCTCATCGACAGTTATGATTTCTTCGAGGAACATCTTGTTCTTATTTGCGCGATCCAAAAGCTCTTCACAGACAGCGACACGAAGGTCTTTCTGGTCTTGACTCACGAGCCGTGGGACGAACTTTGGCGGTACAACGATGCATTCCAAATGCTTTGTTAGGATTTCATGACATGATGCAACTGAAATGTTACATTCTTCTGCTATCTCTCAGACAGTTAGTTTTCGATTGGCACGTACAGTTTCGTTGACGTTCCAGACATGAGAGTCGTCGGTAGATGTCCAAGGGCGCGCCGAACAAGGGTCATCTTCAACTTCCATCCGGACATTTTTAAACGAAACTAACTTATGAATCTGTCAAGCCCAGGCAAAACCTACTCTCGTCATGCGACAAAGAGCGCCGTGTGATGCGTGGTTGGTATGGAAAAATCTCCTCGAACCGGCCCTGGTAACACTAATATCCTATGAAGTACATGTGCCACGAGTTTCAGCTGTGGAAACCTCGCTGTGTTGGACAGGTGTGCGTCTGGCGGTGGGCGGCGACGACGGCGGCGTGTCTGCTGGTGGCGCTGCCGGCGGAGGAGGCGGACGCGAGGGCCACCAAGCGCAGCGTCACCGACACCTCCGTCATGGGCTACCTCACCGAGGTGAGCGCACAGGAGCGTCGCAGACACCCCCGTCATAGGGTACTACGTGGATAGCAGTGTCACCGACACCTCCGTCATGGGCTACCTCACCGAGGTGAGCGCACAGGAGCGCCGCAGGCTACTACGTGGAGGTGAGTAGCGTCGTGTGATGCCTCAAGGAGGTGAGTGCACAGAAACATCACAGACATTTCTGTCACTGGTTACCACATGGAGTTGAGGGCACAGCAGCATCATGAATACCTCCGTGATGGTCTGCCACATTTTCGTGAGAGCACAGAAGTGTCACAGACACTTCTGTCTAGGGTTACCTCATGGCTGAGCGGTTCTAGGCGCTACAGTCTGCAACCGCGCGACCGCTACGGTCTCAGGTTCGAATCCTGCCTCGCGAATGGGTGTGTGTGACGTCCTCAGGTTTGTTAGGTTTAAGTAGTTCTAAGTTCTAGGGGACTGACGACCTCAGAAGTTAAGTCCCATAGTGCTCAGAGCCATTTGAACCATTTTTTAGGCTTACCTCACAGAGTGAGTGCATAGTAACATCATGGACACCTACATCGTGGGTTACTTCAAGAAGGTGAGTGCACAGAAACATCACAGACATCTGCGTCATGGGTTACCTCACTGCTGCACAGAAGCGTCATAGACAGCTCCATCATGGGCTACCTCATGGAGGAGAGAGCACAGTAGCATCACAGACACCACTGTCACGGATTACAACACGGAGGTGAGTGCACAGAAGCGCCGCTGACACTTCTGTCTTGGGTTACCTCACAGAGTGAGTGCATAGTAGCATCATGGACACCTCCATCGTCCTCAAGGAGGTGAGTGCACAGAATCATCACAGACACCTGGGTAATGGGTTACCTCACGACTGCACAGAAGTGTCACAGACACCTCCATCATGGGCTACCTCATGGAGGAGAGAGCACAGTAGCATCACAGACACCCCTGTCACGGATTACAACACGGAGGTGAGTGCACAGAAGCGCCGCTGACACTTCTGTCTTGGGTTACCTCACAGAGTGAGTGCATAGTAGCATCATGGACACCTCCATCGTCCTCAAGGAGGTGAGTGCACAGAATCATCACAGACACCTGGGTAATGGGTTACCTCACGACTGCACAGAAGTGTCACAGACACCTCCATCATGGGCTACCTCATGGAGGAGAGAGCACAGTAGCATCACAGACACCGCCGTCACGGATTACATCACGGAGGTGAGTGCACAGAAGCCTCACAGACACCTCTGTCATAGGCTACTACGTGGATAGCGGCGTCATGGATACCTCTGTCGTGGGATACTTCAAACTGGTGAGTGCACAACAGCATCTCAGACACCTCCATAATGGCTCACCTCACGGAGGTGAGTGCACAGAAACATCACAGACGTTTCTGTCACTCGCTACCACATGGAGGTGAGGGCACAGCAGTATCATGAATACCTCTTTGATGGTCTACCACATTTTGGTGACAGCGCAGAAGTGTTACCTCTGTGAGGTAATCCGTGACGGGAGTGTCTGTGATTCTAGACACCCCCGTCACGGATTACCTCACGGAGGTGAGTGCACAGAAGCATCACACACACATCCGTCGCGGGTACCTCATGTAGGTGAGTGCAAAGAAGCATCACAGACATCTGCATCATGGGTTACCTAACGACTTCACAGAAGCGTCACAGACACCTCCATCATGGGCTACCTCATGAAGGAGAGTGCACAGTAGCATCACAGACACCCCTGTCACGGATTACACCACAGAGGTGAGTGCACAGTAGCATCACAGACACCCCCATCACAGGTTACCTCACGGAGGTGAGTGAACAGGAGCGTCACAGACACCTCCGACAAGGGTTATCTTGCGTAGGTGAGTGCATAGAAGTGTCCCAGACACTTCTGTCATGGGTTACCACATAGAGATGAGTGAACAGCAGCATCATGAATACCACTGTCTGGAACTACCACATTTTGATGAGAGTACAGTGTCACAGACACCTCCATCGTGGGTTACCTCACAGAAGTGAGTCTGCACAGCGCATCACTGCTGGCTGGAGGGCAGGTGTTTGTAGCCAACAGTGCTGTGCTCTGTCAGCATTTCCACGGAACAACTTCAGAATTGACAAGATAAAACTGGCACAGAAAATATTTATAAACATGACTCGCAATTGACCCTAGTTAACGAACAGGAAGACTGCCCATCAGAGGCAATGCTGGAAACTGCGATTTGGATCCAATAATCGGTTGCTGTCAAATGTCTGTGCATATGTATCTTCCACATGGTCTGTCCCAAATATTTCGTTGTTTCATTAGATCTTAGTAAGTGAGAGTAGATGACACTGCTTTCCTAGCCCTCTCCCTTACACTCCAGAAATCCCAACAATCCTTCCAAATCTACCTCAATCAGTTTACCTCCTGGTGTAACCAATGGCTTGTCAAAATCAATCCTTCCAAAACTCAGGCAATAATTGTAGGACAAGCTGCCAGTACCTTCCCCTGCATGAGTTCCACCTTACCATTTACGATTGTCTTAGCCACTAACGCACTAAAATTTCTTAGACTAATGCTCAACTGACAACTAATGTGGAAATCTCACTTATTATCCATCCAACTGAAAATCCACGATAGACTAAAACTACTAAGCAGCCCAATTTGCGATTACACCCCTCCAGTACGCTCCACACCTACAAAACCCTGATCTGACCCATCCTCTGTAATGCAAGTGTTGCATAGATCTCCACCCTATCAAATCGTCAAATGCTATGCACTCCGCCTCACTTTCCCCATCCGTTAGCTGTCCCCCACATGGTTTATCTATCATCTTATCAAAATCCCACCTCTCCTCAACCACATCGAACTCCTCTGCATCTCTTATACTATCCGCAAACTAGATTCCAATAGCCCTATTGTCTCCGCTCTGATCACCAACCCTGATTTGCTGATGTGCTTTCACAAACACATCCTACAACTCCACACACTCCATATCCCATCTCAACGCTACTTCAACCAATTCCCTCTCCCAGGCAATGAGATCCGCCCCAATATTTATCCCTCTTACCTCTCCAACCCCACCTTAGAACCTCCTTTTCCCTCTCCATCCATCCCGGTCACTTTGCTCTTGTAAGCACAACCCTCATAATACACGACACTACTTCTCACCCTCTGTCTTTTCCACTGACTGTATTCTCACTATCTGCCTCACCTCATACGTATCATACCCACAGTTTCCTTACCTATTTTCTGCTCCCTTTTTTCTGTTGCTGTTTTTTACTTAGCGAACATCATGTCATCTGCAACCACGTGAACGGCTGTATTTGTTTACTAACAGCCGCTCACATGGTTGCAGATGACATGATGTTCGCTAAGTAAAAGATGGCAACAGAAAAAAAGAGCACAGAAAATATGTCGCAAACAGCGCTAATAATTGCGTAAAACATGCTGTAACATACAGTAAATAATGTAGTATGAAAGTATACATAGAAAATTATATTTAAAAAGACGAATAGTAAAAATGTAATAATGTTTTACTGTATTTGTATAACCATGCTATTTTTGCATGTTTTAGATTAAAATAAAAAAACCACTGATGATGGTGATATTTGTTGCCGAAACAAGTTTGGGATAATGAAGAAATAAACGAATAACAAGGTGTTTTGCTTCAAGGCGGACTCAATTTCTGATATTACTGTTTTTCTATGCAAAAACGGACTAAATGGAGGAGTTCCAAGATAAAATCAAAACTAGTCACATTTGAATGGGAGGATTCAAACACACGGCTGAAGATATTACCATTAACTCTCATGTCTACATCTACATCTGCATTTATACTCCACAAGACACCCAACGGTGTGTGGCGGAGGGCACTTTACGTGCCACTGTCATTACCTCCCTTTTCCGTTCCAGTCGCATATGGTTCGCTGGAAGAACGACTGCCGGAAAGCCTCCGTGAGCGCTCGAATGTCTCTAATTTTACATTCGTGATCTCCTCGAGAAGTGTAAGTAGGCAGAAACAATATATTTGATATCGCATGCAGAAACGCACCCTCTCGAAACCTGGATAGCAAGCTACACCGCGAAGCAGAGCGCCTCTCTTGCAGAGTCTGCCACTTGAGTTTGCTAAACATCTCCTAAACGCTATCACGCTCACCAAATAACCCTGTGACGAAACACGCCGCTCTTCTTTGGATCTTCTCTATCTCCTCTGTCAACCCGACCTGGTACGGATCCCACACTGATGAGCAATACTCAAGCATAGGTCGAACGAGTGTTTTGTAACCCACCTCCTTTGTTGATGGACTACATTTTATAAGGACTCTCCCAATGAATCTCTACCTGGAACCCGCCTAACCAACAATTAATTTTATATGATCATTCCACTTCAAAACGTTCCGTACACATACTCCCAGATATTTTACAGAAGTAACTTCTACCAGTGTTTGTTCCGCTATCATATAATCATGCAATAAATGATCCTTCTTTCTATGTATTCGCAATACATTACATTTGTCTATGTTAAGGGTCAGTTGCCACTCCCTGCACCAAGTGCCTATCCGCTGCAGATCTTCCTACATTTCACTGTAATTTTCTAATGCCGCAACTTCTCTGTATACTACAGCATCATCCGCGAAACCCCGCATGGAACTTTAGACACTGTCTACTGGGTCATTTATATATATTGTGGATAGCAATGGTCCCATAACACTCCCCTGTGGCACGCCAGAGGTTACTTTAACGTCTGTAGACGTCTCTCCATTGAGAACAACATGCTATGTTCTGTTTGCTAAAAAGTCGTTAATCCAGCCACACAGCTGGTCTGATATTCCGTAGGCTTTTACTTTGTTTATCAGGCGACAATGCGGAACTGTATCGAACGTCTTCCGGAAGTCAAAGGAAAATAGCATCTACCTGGGAGTCGGTATCTAATATTTTCTGGGTCTCATGAACAAATAAAGCGTCTCACACGATCGCTGTTTCCGGAATCCATGTTGATTCCTACAGAATAGATTCTGGGTTTCCAGAAATGACATGATACTCGAGCAAAAAACATGTTCTAAAATTCTACAACAGATAGACGTCAGAGATATAGGTCTATAGTTTTGTGCATCTGCTCGACGACCCTTCTTAAAAACTACCTGTGCTCTTTTCCAATCATTTGGAACCTTCCTTTCCTCTAGAGATTTGCGGTACACGGCCGTTAGAAGGGGGGCAAGTTCTTTCGCGTACTCTGCGTAGAATCGAATTGGTATCCCGTCAGGTCCAGTGGACTTTCCTCTGTTGAGTGATTTCAGTTGCTTTTCTATTCCTTGGACACTTATTTCGATGTCAGCCATTTTTTCGTTCGTGCGAGGATTTACAGAAGGTACTGCATGCGGTCTTCCTCTGTGAAACAGCTTTGGAAAAAGGTGTTTAGTATTGCAGCTTTACGCGTATCATCCTGTGTTTCAATGCCATTATCATTCCTGAGTGTCTGGATATACTATTTCGATTCACTTACTGATTTAACGTAAGACCAGAACTTCGTAGGATTTTGTGTCAAGTCGGTACATAGAATTGTTTTTCGAATTCACTGAACGCTTCATGCATAGCCCTCCTTATGCTAACTTTGACATCGTTTAGTTTCTGTTTGTCTGAGAGGTTTTGGCTGCGTTTAAACTTAGAGTGAAGCTCTCTTTGCTTTCGCAGTAGTTTTCTAACTTTGTTGTTAAACCACATTGGGTTTTTCATGTCTCTCACAGTTTTACTCGGCACGTACCTGTCTAAATCGCATTTTACGATTGTCTTGAACTTTTTCCGTAAACATTCAACATTGTCAGTGTCGGAACAGAAATTTTCGTTTTGATCTGTTAGGTAGTCTGAAATCTGCCTCCTATTACTTTTGCTAATCAGATAAACCTTTCTCCCTTTTTTATATTCTTCTTAACTTCCATATTCAGGGATGCTGCAACGGCCTTATGATCACTGATTCCCTGTTCTGCACTTACAGAGTCGAATAGATCGGGTCTGTTTGTCATCAGTAGGTCAAAGCTGTTATCTCCACGAGTCGGATCTCTGTTTAATTGCTCGAGGTAATTTTCGGATAGTGCACTCAGTATAATGTCACTCGATGCTCTGTCCCTACCAGCCTGGTAAACTGAAATCTCCACCTAAGACTATAACATGCTGAGATAATTTATGTGAAATGTATTCCAGATTTTCTCTTAGCTGTTCTGCCACTAATGCTACTGAGTCGGGAGGTCGGTAAAAGGTGCCCATTATTAACCTAGCTCGGTTGTTAAGTATAACCTCCACCCATAATAATTCACAGGAACTATCCACTTGTATTTCTCTACAGGATAAACCACTAACAGCGACAAACACGCCACCACCGGTTGCATGCAATCTATCCTTTCTAAACGCCGTCTGTGTCTTTGTAAAAATTTTGGCAGAATTTATCTCTGGCTTCAGCCAGCTTTCTATACCTATAACGATTTCATCTTCGGTGCTTTCTATCAGCGCTTGAAGTTCCGGTACTTTCCAACGCAGCTTCGACAATTTGCAATTACAATACCGATTTATGCTTGGTCCCCGCATGTCCTGACTTTGCCCCACACCCTTTGAGGCTGTTGCCCTTTCTGTACCTGCCAGAGGCCATCTTACCTAAAAAAAAAAAAAAACGCCCAGTCCACAGCACACAACCCCTGCTATCCGTGTAGCCGCCAGCTGTGTGTAGTGGACTCCTGACCTATCCAGCGGAACCCGAAACCCCACCACCCTATGGCGCAAGTCGAGGAATCTGCAACCCACACAGTCGCAGAACCGTCTCAGCCTCTGATTCAGACCCTCCACTCGGCTCTGTACCAAAGGTCCGCAGTCAGTCCTGTCGACGATGCTGCAGATGGTGAGCTCTGCTTTCATCCCGCTAGCGAGACTGGCAGTCTTCACCAAATCAGGTGGCCGCCTGAAGCCAGAGAGGATTTCCTCCGATCCATAGCGACGCACATCATTGGTGCCGACATGAACGACCACCTGCAGATGGGTGCACCCATAGTCGTTCATTTTCTGTGAATTAATCCACATATGAATTAAACAGTCTATGGACTTAACTGATTAGCTTTAATTCCCATATGCTGACCAGCTCTTGTCCCACTCTCCATCCATAACACAAGATGGATGTACGAAAGAAAGACTATATGGGCATTTTCAGCAAGACTGAGCAACAGTACACACTGACTCGATGACCTAGTCACGAGCGCGTGAGGTGTTCTGTGAAAAGAGGACAATCATCAGAAGCAGCAAAATCTGCTGGACACCTCGGTCGCCTGGTCTCTCACCTTGTGGTTTTTATCTATGGGGAAAACTGAAGGTCAGGTGGCCTCACATAATACCCATACACTGGAAGAATTAAAGCAGAATACTGAAACGTTATAGAAGCTATCCGTCAGGCAAAGCTGCTATGTGTGTCTCACAGTTTGATAAATGGGACAGTGCTCTGCATCGACGTGAATGTTGGTCATTTCCGACATCTTCTGTGACATTCATTAACAAGGGTATACCCTGTGTCAATCTTATCAATATAAATAAAAACGTAAATTGTCGTTTGGTCAAAATTGTTAACCTCTGAAAGTTCTTGATGGACTGCTTTGAATTTTAGACAAAATGTTGCATTCTAAAACAGGTGTGTTTTTAGGTAAGTATTTCTTTGTTTCCCTACTATTAAATGTTTGTCACAGTGTTTCCCTATTAGTAAGTTTATAAAAAAGCATATTACATATATAAAAACATAGGTGTAAAAACTGAACTTTACATATAATAAAAAGTTGTGTAAAAAACACTGTTGTATCAAAATTTCAAAGCATTTGGTCATAAACTTATGAAGATTTGCGATTAGGAACTTTTACAGTGTCCATATAAGTTAAACTTATGAAGATTTGCGATTAGGAACTTTTACAGTGTCCATATAAGTTCAAGCGTTGATGTTCGTTTCTTCAAAATTTCAAAGCTCCAAAGGCTCTTCACGGAATGCTTTCAAATTTTGACACAACATAGCATTCGAACACTCATGTGTTTTTATATACCTACGGGACTGCCATTTGGTGTATATGTAATCAGTATGTAGTAAAAGGGGTAATGTTATAAAAATGTAAATACCAGTTTGTACAAAATCATTAATCTCCGAAAGTTCTTGATCGATTACTTTGAAATTTTTACACCTCGTTGAATTCTAATACAGGCGTATTTTATGTACCCAGTTACTTAATATATGCATATTTTCAATACAGGGTTGTCCATTGATCGTGACCGGGCCAAATACCTCACGAAATAAGCGCCAAACGAAAAAACTACAAAGAACGAATTGTCCCCAATTTCCGTCTTCGTCGCGTGAAATGTGACATCGATTGCACATTTAACTGAATAAACCGCAATGTTAGAAATAAGACCGGAGAACCAGCATCGAAAGCCTTACATCCCCAAGAAAGGCACTGATTTTGGCCGTTAGGCGGAAGGATACATGCAGTCCCGACAACCTATCCCCGAGGGCATTGAGCACAATACACCTCCGCAATATAAATTTTTCTACATGATTTACGAAACTATTGGCTAATGTTCATGAAATAGGTGAACCCATTGGTAAACCTTCTACTTGTATGTAGTATTCTTGATGGAATTCAAAATAATTTTGTTGTATTTTTAACTGTAACAACTTTATTGTTGCACATGTGTGTTCATAGATAGCTGATTGTGTGTTTTCAGGTTTTCTTCACTTATTTTAATGGTTTCGTTAACATCGATGCAACTGTAGATACTTTCTACATCAAAGAAGAGCAGTGTTGATGTGTCAGGGATTTCTGATTGTTCTATCATTATCTAGTTTATATTATTGGGTGAGCTGCAACCGCCTTTGTTTTGCTAGTAAATATGTACGAGCTTCTCTGCAATTCAGTACTGGACGGACTGGATAATTTTCTTTATGGATCTTTGGTTGACATCTCATGTTGGCGGGCAGAGGATTTTTTAGTACACGTCTCTGTTTCTGTCTGTAAATGTGTACTCTATGTTTCTGAGTGTGGTTTTGACATGTGTTTGAAATCTGTTAGTTGCGTTTGATTTTAACTTTTTTATGTTGTTTTCGCTGATGAATTCTTCTGCTTTTTTCTACGTATTTTCTGTGTATTTACAAGTTTGTACAGAAACCAGACGGCAGTTGTAAGAGTCGAGGCGCATAAAAAGGAAGCAGTGGTTGAATAGGGAGTGAGACAGGGCTGTAGCCAATACCCTATGTTATTTAGTCTTTACACTGAGCAAGGAATAAAGGAATCGAAAGAAAAATATGGTATATGACACAACGTCCATGGAGAAGAAATAAAAACCTTGAGGTTTGCCGATGACATTGTCATTCTGTCAGGAACAGCAAAAGACTTCGAAGAGCAGTTGAACGGAATGGACAGTGTCTTGAAAGGAAGATATAAGATTAACATCGACAATAGCAAAACTAGAATAATGGACTGTAGTAGAATTAAATCGGGTGATGCTGAGGGAACTAGATTAGGAAACGAGACACTTAAAGTGGTAGATGAGTTTTCCTATTTGAGCACCAAAACAACTGATTATGGCTGAAGTAGAGAGAATATGAAATGTAGACTGGCAATGGCAAAAAAAGCGTTTCGGAAGAAGAGACATTTGCTGAGGTCGAGTAAAGATTTAAGTGTCAGGAAGTGTTTTCTGAAAGTATCAATATGGAGTGTATGGAAGAAAAACATGGGTGCTAAATGCTTTAGACAAGAAAATAATAGAAGCCTTTGAAATGTGATACTACAGAAGAATGCTGGAAATTAGATGAGTACATCCTTAGCTAATGAGGAGGTACTGAACAGAATTAGGGCACAAAGAAATTTTGTGGTAGGACACATTCTGAGACAATTTAGTATTGGAAAGAAGTGTGGGAGGAGGGGGGATGGTAATAATCGTAGAGGGAGACCAAGATGAATGCAGTAAGAAGATTCAGAAGGATGTAAGTTGCAGTAGCTACTCAGAGATAAAGAGGTCTGACAGGATAGAAGCATCAAATCAGTCTTTAGACTGAAGATCACAACAAACATTTGCGAATGAAGACACTTAAGCCTTTGAGTTCCAATAAGATAAAAATTAATTATAACATTTTTCACGAAATTTACCTTTATAGTCATAGTAAGTTACAAATACAAGAAGAAATCAGCTAAAACTAAACAATCAAACATTTTAAGGACGTGATTTCACTTTGGAATATAATTTTAAAATTGTCCACAAAAATTAACCTTTATTTTTATCGTAGTAAGCAGCATATGAAAGAAGAAATTGGCAAACCTAAACAATGAGTTGTTTTAAAATTGCAACCACTGAGACATATAGTTTTCAGTCATCCATCATTTCTTGAGACACGTTTGAAAGCAATTTCGCAGTAACAGTAAAACTAACTGCTGAATGAAGAAAAATCCAGATCCTCTTACTATTCGGAATTTACTTATGAGTGACGACATTGCCAGCCGCTGTGGCCGCGCTGTTCTAGGCACTTCAGTCCGGAACTGCGCTGCTGCTACGGTCGCAGGTTCGAATCCTCCCTAAGCCATGGATGTGATGTCGATAGGTTAGTTAGGTTTAAGTAGTTCTAAGTCTAGGGGACTGATGACCTCAGCTGTTAAATCCCATAGTGCTTAGAGCCATTTGAACCATTTTGAAGTGACGACAATTTGAGTATTATACTGAAACTGACTGAGTAAAATAAACAACTAAAAGCCTGAAAATGATGCAAATATTGGTATGAAGCTCATTTGTGTGGCCTAAAAGCATTTCTCGTGCTTCCATTCACCGTGCTTTGGGTGTAGCAGAACCAAGCGCAGAAGTCTTTGTAGAACGACTACAAAAACGCAAAACATGCTCCACCTGTGACCCAAATAAAAGAAAAGGATGTCCCCTTATGTCTGCTAGTGTTGCAAGAAGCCAGTTTGCCGTGAATGCTCTACAAAAATTAGCAGCTAGAAGGAAACTAAAAACCTAAAAAGTACTAGGCTAATTTGAATTTTTATTGCTATTTTATGAGAGTTTCTTATGCATTTATTACTAGGTGTAGACTGAAGCGCGAAAGAAACTGGTATAGGCATGCTTATTCAAATACAGAGATATATAAAGAGACAGAATACGGAGCTGCAGTAGGCAGCTGCTGTGGTAGATAAGACAACAAGTGTCTGACGCTGTTGTTAGGGCGGTTACTGCTGCTACAATGGCGGGTTACCAAGATTTAATTGAGTTGGAACGTGGTGTTGTAGTCGGGGTACGAGCGATGGGACACGGCACCTCTGAGGTAGCGATGAAGTAGGGATTTTCCCGTACGACCATTTCACGAGTGTACCGTATACAGTGAATCCGGTAAAACATCAGATCTCCGACGTCGCTGCGACCGGAAAGAGATCCTGCACCAACGGTACCAACGACTACTGAAGACAATCGTTCAGCGTGACAGAAGTGCAACCCTTCCGCGAATTGTTGCCGATTTCAGTACTGGGCCATCAAAAAGTGTCAGCGTGCGAACCATTCAACGAAACATCATCGATATTGGCTTTCGGAGCCGAAAGCCCACTGGTGTACCCTTGATGATTACACGATGCAAAGCTCTGCGCCTCGCCTGCCCCCGTCTACACCAACATTGGACTGTTGATGACTGCAAAAATGTTGCCTGGTCGGACAAGTCTCGTTTCAAATTGTATCGAGTGGATGGACGTGTACAGGTATGGAGGCAATCTCATGAATCCATAGACCCTGCATGTCAGCAGGGGGCTGTTCAAATTGGTGGAGGCTCTGTAGTGGTAAGTTGGGTCTGATCATCTGCATCCATTGGGCAATTCCAGCAGGACAATTCGGCATTCTAAACGTTCAGAATTGCTACAGAGTGACTCCATGAACACTCCTATGAGTTTAAACACTTCCACTGGCCAGCAATCTCCCCAGACATGAATATTACTGAGCATATCTGGGATTCCTTGCAACGCGCTGTTCAGAAGAGACCTCCATCCCGTCGTACTCTTACGGGTTTATGGACAGCCCTACAGTATTCATGGTGCCAGTTCCCTCCAGCACAACTTCAGACATTAGTCGAGTCCATGCCACGTCGTGCTGCGGCACTTCTGCGTGCTCGCGGAGGCCCTACACGACATTAGGCACGTGTACCAGTTTCTTTGGCTCTCCAGTGTATAATAGGCAGCAGAAATACAGCAAGAAGTGAAATTTAGAGTACACGGTTTTTGAGTTTTTATTGCATTAGCGCTATCATAGAATCTTGTTCTTTTTCTTGCGTTACGGTCTCTGTAGGACCACGGATAGCCCCTTCGTGGACTGCATTTTCCTCTTCCAGAACCTCTTCATTCTTTCTCTTCTGCTCTTCCGTTCTTCTTCCGAGATCTTCAATGTCCCTTTCTCCTGTCGGCTCCACTGGTGACACTTTAATCGTTTCCTGTATTCTTCCCTCCCGTTGATCTCCGGCATATTGGTCGGTGTTTGTTTGTCCCTCCAATTTTCCTTTCCTTCGACCTTGATCCCCAATTCCAACCAGTCCTTCCGAAGTTGAACAACCCACTTGGTTCCTGTCTTTCCCCTTGTCCTCCCTGTTGTTTCCTACACTCTCTTCGACATTCTGTCCATACTCATCCTAACTACATGTCCAGCAAACCTTGCCCTTTTGAATCTGATTTCCCCAGATATTGTCCTCATGTTCCGGTATAAATCTTCCCTAGGTCTTCGCATCCACCTCTCTCGACCTCTTTTGGGACCTAGTATTTTTCTCAGTGTTTTTCTGTCTTCTTTCTCTAGTTGTTCTGCCCCATTTCTTCCTAGTGTCATCGTCTCAGCAGCATATAATACTGCATTCCTCACTGCTATCTTGTAGTGGCTTATCTTTGCCTCTGTGGATGTATTCTTTTTATTGTATATCTCTCTCGTCATACAGAAGGCTGACCTCAACTTCTTTATCCTCTGTGTTATTCCCTCCTTGCTCCTGTTCCTTCCCGTTAAAAATTCTCCCAGGTATTTAAATATGTCCACCATTTGCACAGTGCCTTCCAGTGTTTCCCAGTCTGCACTGGTGTTTGATGTCATTGTCTTGTTACAGGCGATCCTCAGTCCCACCTTTCAGTCTACCTTACTTAAGTTGTTCATTTTGTGCAGCTTTCTGATTAAATGTGTTTCTTTCGTAATAATAAACTTTAAGATCGCCTGAATATTTGTGTGTGTGTGTGTGTTACTAACGTAACATTTTCCATAAAAATCTGAATTGTTTCAGTGAAATTTCTGGATTCAATTTTTATGGCTATTTAAATATTGCAGTCTGTCAGACCACACCTGGGGCAGAAAGTGAAAAAAAGGGACTGGGAAGTTAAGTGTTAAAACATTTTCGTTGTTCATGCAGTTGAACTTCAGCATCCGGTAGAACGTTATAAATTATTACTTCTTTATTACTAATTGTATTCGTAACATATTTTTCATATATCATCGACAGATACCACTAAATGTCATATTATTCACTGTGCGGCACGTATTTCAGAAGATATGACGTCATAATCACTGAGATATGTGAAAATAAGTATTTTCTTAAAACGGAATGCAAATTAGCCAGACTGCGCTCATCCAGTGTTTGATAATGTGAGCGCTCAGCAGTTTCCGAAGTGATGTAATCAGACTTTTGAAGCAGTTTTGTACATGTGAGTGCGACTCTTTAAGGAATCGGGTAGTGAAGAGGGATTCCTGTTACACATAGAGACCAGAAGATAAGAATGCTGTGTCAGCTGTGGTTTTCAGTATTGAGACTAACGTCCCCTGGTTAGTACCAGGTCTGCAGCAGTGTCCCACGTCTTTTCGCAAATAAACAAATTCCTTTTCGGAGTGAGTACGCCTGGAAAACATTCTGGAGCAGCAACGCCTGCGGACCAGTGAGACAGCAAAAAAAGCGACAGGCGGCTCTGAGCTGCCGCCGCGCTCGCTTTGTTCTCCGTGTCGTTGTGGCGGCGAGACGGCGGGATCAATGGCGCTACGCAGCGCAGCACGAGTGAGCAATGGGCGCCCGTTGTTCTGAGAGTTCTTTTGCGACAAAGGCCTGTCCTGCTGCTGCTGATGTTGTTGCTGTTGCCCGTCTGAATGGGGCACAAGCGAGTCAGGGGGTCGACGCGTCAGCGTGAATGGCGGACCTCTGTCCGCCAACTTCTACCTGCCACGTGGAAAATAATTTATTGATCCTTTTTGTTCATTAAACCAGTTAGGTGAATCAATTGAACGGGTATACAGGTTTTTCCCAGCAGAATGTAATGACACATTCAGACGCAGATATATGCAATACCTTAAAGGCTACGCTAAAGATTAAATTGAGAGGGATGTAGAGTATAATCTCTGTAATGTTCATATTGGATTCTCTTTTGTTTCATACTCCAAGAAGGAGTTAAGACACACTTTCAATTGTTACCTAGTAGGGGATGGACGTAATTTTTGGTGTGTGCGGAAAGGCAGCCATCTTGTTAGTATTTATCGTTTGTGCGACGAGCAGAGCAAGTCTTATTGTCTTGTTAATAAAAAATAGTGAGAATTATCTAAGTTTTACGAGAATTGTTTAAAGCGACGAAGCATTGTATTCCTTGGTTTCCACCGCCTTTGTGAAGTGAACCGATGTCGACTCAGGAAGATACACACGGTCAACAAAGAGAAGAACATCGATGGCGACTAATGAATTAATATTGTGGCAGAAGGACGAATTCTGCGTCTAAGGTGAGAACTCTGAATAAATCAACAATGACGTAGATTCAAAAATGTAATTATTCGGAATGGTAAATTATATTACAGGCAAATGTCACACAGCACTGAATTTGTCCGCATTCAAGCCGGTCAATACAGTGCGTAAAATAGCCTTTCAAAAATTCTAAATTTGCAGTCCCATATCCATAATTTTTTCTCTTTTCAAAAAATCAATAAATTAAATTTTTTTTATTTATTTCGCCACCAGAATCATCATCACCCTTGCTCCGACATTATTCCATTCTGTCCTTTTTAGTACTGAACTCCTTCAATAAGCAGGTGACAGCTTTGGACGATTTTCAGAAAGACGCTATTCGTCGTCATATATACAGCTATTATAAGAGAAGGGAACATCCCACTCTATCTAAATTACTGGTGTCGCTTCAGAAAGACGATCTTTTTAAAGGGAGCAAATTTTCATTGCGTACAGTGTTTAAAGACATAGGCTTCAGCTATTGACTGTTTAACGGACGCAAAATATTAATGGAAAGGACAGATGTAGTTGTATGGCGGTGCAGATTTCTGCGCAGGATCATGGGTGTGGAATTCGAAAGTACAGTGTGGTTAGATGAAACTTGGGTCAATGCCAGCAATTCTTTACGTAGAGGCTGGAATGATGGAACGCCCGAGGGGACAATGGCAGTGCCTGTTGGCAAAGGAGGGCGTATTATTGTCTTACATGCAGGAACATCGAAAGGTTTTGTGCCAAACCGCTTGAAAATTTTTCGGTCAAAAAAGACGGGAGATTACCATGAAGAAATGAACAGTGTGGTATTTCAAGAATGGTTCGAGACATCGCTTATGACGAATCTGACAAGTCCATCAGTGATTGTTATGGACAATGCGCCTTATCATTAGGTTGTTCACGATAAGGCACCAACCTTGGCAACAAAAAAAAGACGATATAATTCAGTGGTTGAAACGGCGAAAAGTAGATTTCAGAGAATATTTAAGGAAGGCGGAACTGCTCGAAATTGTGGCACAAAAGAAACCCCAATTTCCAACATATGTAATTGACGAGATTGCTAAAAGGCACGGGCATGAAATCGTTCGGCTTCCTCCATACCACTGTCACTTCAATGCAATTGAAGGAGTGTGGGCGCAGATAAAAAATTACATTGCTGCAAACTATAAAAAATTCACGATCTCTGAAGTGGAAACTCTCCTTCCAGTAGCTATCAATAAAGTGACAAGCGAGACGTGGGCTAAAATTGTAAACAGCACTGCAAGTGCCATCAGAGAGGCGGCCAAAACCGAAGGGGTTGTGGAAGAATGCATCGAAAGTTTAATTATACATCTGGGAGACAGCAGTGATAGTTCGAGTAGTGCTGAGGAAGACAATGTGAAAGCAGATTCTGACAGTGATGTGAGTGGTGTTTTTCCATTACAGTAACTACAAGGTATTCAGGAATGTAAGGAGGGAGTTTGCTATCGATCTACAACCAGATCATCATATTGTGAGTACTTTCTTCAGATTATAACTCTTAATACACTGACCAATTATTCTGTAGCTTGTAGTAGAACAAATTAATAATGCTAATACTTAACAATGGAAACCAAAACTGCTAATGTTCAACAACTTGCGAAATAGTTTTCATTTCAGTTTTGAAGTTTAACAAACAACTTTATTATGTTTTAGCATTTTAGATACTTGTACTAAATAGCTCTTATCAGTTTTCGAGTTAATATACTTCAAGCATCAACTTTAAATAAATTCGCGCGTACCAATACGACTTGTATTTTGTCTCGCTTTTATTTCTGCTGCTAGAGAATGCGTGTAGCAGACAGGGCGCCGTGGGTGCTGTGAGCCACGTTCGGCAACAGCGCCGTCTGCCCGCCGGAACTGTCAGTACCAATCACTGGTCTCACGGACTATAGTGCGGGCTGCTTCAGTAGTGATGGGCAAAACTGCGATTTTCCGACATCAGTGATTTCTGTGAATGCTACTTTTCAGTATCTGTTATTCTTAACGGTGATTTGTCGCAGTTAAGGAACCGAGGTCGTGTATCCCTCCGCCACTGCTATTTCTGCTACTTCCGCGATTTCTGCGACTTCTGCGATTTCTGTGACTACTGCTACATCTGCGATTTCTGTGACTACTGCTACTTCTGCGATTTCTGTGACTCCTGCGATTTCTGTGTACTAAAAACTTACGTCTGTCCACACAGAAAATTGCATCTCAACAAACCTGTCATTGGTAAGTATGTTTTACGTTTGTTCTTCAGTTGGATTTAATTATGTATTAAAGAAACAACTGTGAAAATATTAATAGTGTAATTAATATGTAAGTAGCCATACAGTACCGTAATAGTTCGTGTTTAGAAAATGAATTCTAACATATTGTTATGTTCACAGGTACCTGAACTACATTTCAGTCACTCAGCAAAGTGATATCTCAAAATATCATTGTCAACAGATCTGCAGAAATTGCCACTGCTCTTCAGACCATTTCGTCAGACGAGAGGATAGTTTCTAAGTGTTTCGATGGAGTTAATCACTTCAGTGAGACCGTTCTTGCAAATGTGAAACATACCTCATAGAGTGGCTTTCATTACAGCAAATATTAGCAATCTACTCTGTCAATTATATTGCATGTAATTAGTGACAGCAAAAATTGTTTAATAATCCTTGTGATTTTGCAGACACAGTTCTGACTCTGATTCCTGGTTGCTGTACGTATCTATCCACATCAAGGCTGTTGAGAGAGACTCGAGAAGATTCAAGACCGCTCTCAGAGGATTTGCAGTTTAAAAGTGACATTATTGTGAAATAAGTGTGCAGATGAGTGATTAAACTGTGTTTTATTGAAGTTGTTATGCGATTTTAAGGGAATAATAAATGTTAAATACAGTGAGTCAATAATGAAAATCTCATTTTCCACACGTTAAGCCGTCCTATACCCGTAATTTTCCGCCACTTATTTATTGGTAAACACTTGGAGAGTGACATGCCCCCCCCCCTCCACAATCTTGGTGTGACACTGACCTGTAACATATCCCGTAGTGTACAGTATGCATTTTGAGGCTGTTAATATGAAAGTGGGAAGTACAGATCTTCCAGTTAAATCAGGAATAGCTTAAGTGCATTACTTGAAAGTAACACAGGAAAGCTTACTTTGTAGGTGGTAGTAGTGTCGGCAAAAAGTTCTTGTGTGTGAAGTAGTTAAGTAGAACACCAGGTGTAAAACGTTTCTCCCGAGTCTTGAACTGTGTCGGAACAAAAGTAAGGCATTCATATGACTCAATAATACTGTTTTCATTTCACTACACTTATACAGATATCTGAGTTCTGCTGTGTTAACATTTCAAAGTCCTGTAGGCATGTGGAATATTAACCAAAACTGTCATATTGGAAGCAGAATCAAACACATTTTTTACTTTACTTGATATTTTCAGGAGAAAAAGGCAATGTTGCTTCTTAGTAATATAATACATTCAGAGTCACAGCGGTGTTTGACCGACCATAACTGATGCTTTTTTTTCCCTTTATTGTTATTTTAATACCTAGACAAACAGGTAGGCTGTTAGCGGCATGCTACGCCGATCTTCAGCCATAGTGTTGACAATGACAGAACACAGGTTGGAGAAACAGAATGAACATAGTGACGGGCTAAAAAATAGTGGTCACAGATACACAAAAAAAACACGGAGCCGTTCACACTCGACGATAACGACACCGAAAACACGTTGACACGGCACACAGAACACTGACGAATCCGATGGCACAAGGGAACGTAGAAGCGTGACGGTGGACACTAAAAACACAAAACGACGTCACACACACACGAGACACAGATGGCGATGATCTCCGGCGCGCGATAGTCCACGTAGCGTGTGCGAGTCCGGGGACCTGCCAAGAGGGGAAGAAAGGTGAGGGGGGAGACGGTGGGGAGGGGAGAGCAAAGATGTCAATGGCTGAGGAGATGGGAGGAGGGGGAGAGAGACTGGGGAGGCGAAGCCCGGGGGAGGGGTGGGGAGAAAGGGAGGAGGGAGGGAGGGTGCCCAAAGGAACAGACAGAGGAAGAGGGAGGGAGGATCAAAGTTGATAGGAGGGATAGATGGAGGGGAGGAGGACATCATCAGGGAGGAGGAGCTGCCGGAAGCCACCTTGGGAGAGGATAAGGAGGGTGGAGAGATGGAGACCGGGTGGGACGTGGGAATACAGGCGCGGCAGCGAGCGGGGTTGAGAGAGGATGGGTGAGACAAGCGGGAGAGGAGGGTCGAGTTTGCGGAGGTGTACAGGATCCGTATCCTTTCAAGGAAAAGGAGGAGGTGGGGGAAAGGAATGAGATCGTACAGGATCGGCGTGGGGGCGGGGAGACGGATGCGATAGGCGAGGCGGAGAGCATGGCGTTCAAGGATTTGAAGGGATTTATAAAAGGAAGGGGGGGGGGTGGAGATCCAGGCCAGATGGGCATAGCAGAGGATAGGGCGGATGAGGGATTTATAGGTGTGGAGGAGGGTGGAGGGGTCCAGACCCCACGTACGGCCCGAAAGGAGCTTGAGGAGGCAGAGTCGGAAGTGTGCCTTGGCTTGGATTGTCCGGAGATGGGGGTCTAGGAGAGGCGACGGTCGAGGGTGACGCCAAGGTACTTGAGGGTGGGAGTGAGGGCGATAGGACGGCGATAGATGGTGAGATAGAAATCAAGGAGGCGGGAGGAAGGGGTGGTTTTGCCTACAATGATCGCCTGGGTTTTGGAGGGATTGACCTTGAGCAACCACTGGTTGAACCAAGCGGTGAACCGGTCAAGATGGGATTGGAGAAGGTTTTGGGAGCGCTGCAGGGTGGGGGCAAGGGCAAGGAAGGCGGTGTCATCGGCAAACTGGAGAAGGTGGGCGGGGGGGGTGACGGCGGCGGCATGTCCGCCGTATACAAAAGGCACAGAAGGGGGGAGAGGAAGGAGCCTTGGGGCACACCGGCGGAGGGAAAAAAGGTGTAGGAATCTGTGTTATGGATGGTGACGTAGGAAGGACGGCGGGAGAGAAAGGAGCCGATCAGACGGACGTAATTAATGGGAAGGGCGAAGGTTTGGAGCTTGAAGAGGAGAGCGGAATGCCATACACGGTCATAACTACGCTCAAGGTTCAGGGAGAGGAAGATTGCAGAGCGACGGGAATTAAGCTGTTCAGAAAGGTGATGAGTGAGGTGAAGGAGAAAGTCGTCAGAAGAGAAGGATGGCCGAAAGCCACACTGGGTGATGGGAAGGAGGCGGTGCTGCCGGAGATGCTGGTGGATGCGGCGGGTGAGGATAGATTCCAGGACCTTGCTGAAGACCGAGGTAAGGCTGATGGGACGTTAGGAGGAGATGGGTGATAACGGTTTACCAGGTTTAAGGAACATCAGGATACGTGAGGTTTTCCACAGGTTGGGGTAGTAACCGGTGGACAGGACTACATTGTAGAGCCTGGCCAGGGTGGAGAGGAAAGAGACAGGAGCTTCACGAAGGTGACGGTAGGTGACACGATCATGACCAGGAGTGGTGTTGCGTTTGGTGCGGAGTGTAGCAATGAGATCCTGTGTAGTGATAGGGGCATTGAGTTCTGTGTGTGCAATGTTGTCCAAGTACTGGAAACCAGGTACTAGGGGAGGGACAGAGGTGTCAGTTCGATCGCGGACATCCGGGAAGAGGGAGTAATCGAACTGGGGATCGTTGGGGATGGAAAATACATTGGAGAGGTAGGAGGCAAAGTGATTGGCCTTACTAAGGGTGTCAGGGAATGGGTGATCATCATGGAGGAGAAGATAGTAGGGGGAGGGTTTAGTTCCGGTAAGGCGACGGAAGGCTGACCAGAACTTGGACGAGTTGATAGGTAGGGTGGCATTCAAACGGGTGCATGTCTGTCGCCAGTCCCGGCATTTCTTAGCTGCGAGCAAATTACTAATGTGTCGCTGGAGTTGCCGGTGGCATCGTAGTGTGTCCGGGTCACGTGTGTGGAGGAAGGCACAGTAAAGACGGTGGGATTCACGGAGGAGGAGGACAGCCTGTGGGGGTAAGGTAGGACGGTGGGGGTGGATGGCGATAGTAGGGACGTGGGCCTCCACGGCCTCAGACGAGGTCTGCTGGAGAAAGGAGGCGGCATGGGTTACATCGTCAGGGTGGCGGTAGGTGAAGGGGTGGCTATCGACCTGGGTGGAGAGGGTATCCCGGTAGGCATTCCAGTTGGCATGGGAATAGTTATGGATATACTTTGGGGGAGGGTCATTACGAGGGTCAGGGCGGGGGCGACGATCGTCAGAAACGGTGAGGAGGACAGGGAGATGGTCGCTACCAATAGGTTCCAGGACATCCACCATTATGCGGCCAAGGAGGTTAGGGGAGGAAAGGATAACATCGGGAGTGGAGTTGGATTTGGGATGGGTGTGCTGGGGGATGGGGATGAGGTCCCCTTGAAGGGAGGAGAGGAACCGATGCCACCGCCGTAACTGGGCGGCAGAACGACTATGGATGTTGAGGTCGGCGGCGATCACGTAGGAGGAGAAGGTACGGTCAATGTGGGAGAGGAAGTCGAAGGGAATAGGGACGTTAGGGCAGACATAGATGGTGGCGCAGGTGACGATAAGGCCAGGGAAGAAGAGACTAAGGATCAAGTGTTCGGTGGGGTCGGGAAGGAGAGGTTGGAGCCGTACTGGGATCTGGCGGTGGTGACCAATGAGCAGTGAAGGAGGTAGGGCGACGTGTGGACAGTGTGGTGGGGTTGGAGGAAAGTTTCATTGAGGAGCAAGGGATCCACGTGGTGGGTGGCAAAGGTGTGCAGGAAGAGGTTCTTGTTGGCGGGAAGGGAGCGGATGTTGTTGAAAAGGATACGGTGCTGTCGCGCCATGACAGGGATTTAGACAAGGGTGTCAAGACGGGAGAAGGTGGAATGGGCCTGGTTGTTGGAGTAGGTGGCATACATTTTCAAGTGGAAAATGGAACGGGCGGCGAGGGAGACCTGTTGAAGGGTGTGAGGGCGCTGGAAAGGGTGGACGTTTTGTAAGACAATGGTGAGGAACCTGATGATGTCCTCAGCGGTGGGAGGGGGGGACGAAGGGAATTGCCAGGAGGGGTGGGAGCGTCCAGAGGACGGACAGGTACAGTGAGTTCAGGAGTGGTCGGAGGGGGTTGGACTTTACACTTTTGGGAGTAGGTGGGATGGAGGAGATTGCAGGTATTGCAGGAGGGAGGGGATTGTAGGTTAGGGCACTGCCGGAGGAAGTGCGTTTGTTTACAATGCGGGCAGTTGGGGGCCTCGCGGCACTCAGTTGTTGGGTGTGCGTTATAGCGCAGACACCTCTGACAGCACAGGGATTGAGGAGGAGAACGGGAGGGGTCGACCTTATAGCGCTGGTGGAAGAGGAGGGCATCCTCCTTCAATAGACAGTCAATGGATGGGGCGTACTCGGAGAAAACCCGCATGAGGCGGGTGGGGCCGGACAAGTTGAAAATGCGGCGGACCGCCTGCACCTCCAGTGTGGGATGCGCCTTGAGCTCCGCTAACACCTCCTCCTCCGTGATCGTCGGACTGAGCCGAGTGATCACAGCGGTGAGGGTCGGCGGGTGGCGCGGGGGTTGGGGTTTGCGGGTGGGAGATGTAGAAGGAGCAGGGGTGAGGGAAGCGTTGGGGCCAAAAAGGGTGATGGGGAGGCGGGAGAGGATGTCAGTATGGAGGGTAGGGTTGGGGGAGGAGATGAGAACGGAATCCCGTCTGGGAGTGAGGAGAGAGACGGGGGCACCAGGGACGTGTTGACGGTGGAGGAGGGAGAGAATCCGGGCCTCAAAAAGGGAAGGATCCGGATCGGAGAGGAGGTATTTGTATAAAGAAGGGGGGGAGGAGGAGGAGGAAGCGGAGGGAGCAGCGGCAGGTGGGGCGACATCCATGGCATCCTGGGAGGGGGAAGGAGGATGGGGCGGGGCGTTTTTGGGAGCAGAGGAGGTGGCGGTGCCACTTGGACGTTTAACGGCGGCAGAAGGGTGGGTGGTGACATGAGGGATGGGAGCTATAGGGAGGTGGTGGGAACGGGCAGGTCCTGGCGTGGACGCAGCAGACGGCGCCGGAGATGGTGACGGTGAAGGCGACGGCGGTGGCGGTGACGGCGAAGGCGATGGGGAGAGTTGGGCGTGGGCAGTGGCTGACGGGCCACCACCCTAGCTAGAGCTGCAGTAACAGGCTGGGGGAGTGGGGGGAAAGGATCAGAGGGAGAGGAGCGGGAGGATGAAGCTGGAGAGGGGGCGACAAAGAGCGAAGGCGAAGGGAGAGTGAGAAGAGGAGGGATGGAAAGAGGGGGGTGTGACTGGGCACACCATGTAATGGTGGTGATGGCAGCAGAGGGGGACGTGTAGACTATGGCTGTGGTAGTAGTGGCCGTAGTGGTGGTGGGGGCTGACATGATGACAAGGATATAGAAATGTACACAGGACAAAAAGGAAAGGAGAAGAAGAAGAAGAAAACTGGGGACAGACGAAGACGGACGAAGACAAAGACGGACGAAGACGGACAACGACCAGAGTCCCACGCTGCTGGCGCGGAAGCTGAAGCTGACGCCGACGCCGATTGGCAGGAATGACGCAGCTGGCGCCGCTACCGCGGACGGGGCTGCTGCTGCTGCTGCTGGAGGGTGGGCTGGCTGGCTCGCTGGACCGCTGCTGCAGGAGGGGTGGCTGGCTGCTACAGGCTGGACCGCTGATTCTGGTCGGGACCGCTGCTGCTGCTGCTGCCGCTGCTCGGCTGTACCTCTGGCTGGCTGTCTGGCTGTTTGGCTGGCTGGCTGGCTGGCTGGCTGGCTGCCTGGCACCTGCAAAACTAGCGCTTCGATTAGTGCTGGAATGGCACAACCGAAGGGTGGTAACCTTGCAGAATACCGCTGGAGATCTGAAACTGATGCTGAACGTGCATGTCGTCATATAATATGAAGGGCTTATTTCAATAGTGGTACAAGTCAATTACCTCCCTTTTCTGTCTATAATGCTTCTGAAATCAATGCTTGAATATTTCTGGTATCTCAACTGCAGATTTTTCAGCGCTCATTTAACTTTACGACTCTGTATCTCAAAATGAACAAAAATGGACTTTTACCACTATTGAAATAAGCCCTTCATATGCACACACAGCACATCGATCTCGTGAGGCACAAGGCTGTCATATCGAAGTACGTAGGTCGGTCAACAGATGGCACTAGGAAAAGAATGTTAACTGCGCTTTTCAGTTGCTACTTGCGACTCTTACTAGCGATTTGTCACAGAAATCGCAGTTTGACTCGGTAGCGAATAGCATAGTATGAACTTTGCTCAACAGATTGCACTGCTAACTGCGCTTTTTAGTTGCTACTTGCGACTCTTAGTTGCGACTTGTCACTGAAATCGCAGAAAGCAGTATGGAATTCGGCCAACATGCGGCTCACGGCATTGAATGTGAAATGCTACTTGCGACTGCTAACTGTGACTGAAATCGCAGTTAGATTTTGTAAAGTTGTTATTGTGATATCTGTGACTTCTCAATCACTGTGATTTCTAACAGATACGCGATTTCGTGCCCACCACTATGCTTCAGTGTGAGTGGAGCAGTGCAAAGTAGTATTGGGCAGCACGATTCTTTTTCCTGATTCGATTCCTACGATTCAATCTCACATTGCGAATCGATTCCTGCAATTCGTTCACGATTCTTACGGAATGCAAAAAGTTCTATATCTTACTCACAGATGGTAGGACATGTCTGAAATTGTCAATGGGGTTAGAATCGAACTGTATCATGATCAGATATGCCAGAAATAGTTTATTTATGAGTAAACATGCATATGACGTTACAAGTGTGATTCTCGATTTATACGTGTCATGCCTTAATTGATGAAAGGTCACGTTTGATTTGATTGCATCTATTGTTTTATTTCAGTATGCCAGGAAAGAGGAGTCAATTTGTGCGAAAGATGGTGCAAAATTACGTGGTATGCCAGTTTGGTTTTGTGCTGTAAGGAAAGACACCTATGTACAGATAAACGTAAATACCAAAACCTTAACTACATTCAATACGTACTAACAAAGTTTTACGAGATGGCATTATAAAACATGTGAAATAGAGTTTTTATAATATAAAATTGCGTTCTTGCGAATGGAACTACGTAGGATATATATATTGTAAAATTGACTTTTTACGAAAGAATGGAACTACGTAGGTGAACTCAAAAAGCAAAAACCAGTCTAAATACAAATTTTTTTCCAAATCGTTAAGGCCGTTTTCGAGATACGCGAAATATAATACATAATCCAAGTGCTATTGCCCGTGTGTAAAGAAGGTGTGTGTGTTTTGCATTGCATCTGCAACAAATGAGAGGTATCAATTTGGATTTGTTTATTGTAATCGTGTGTACTGGGAGCTGTGTACTCGCTGTATATCGTTTTTGTCGTCACTAGTTCGTGCATTACTCGCGTAAACTAAGCTGACGTCGGTGCGGTGGCAGATGGTGGCGATAGTAAATGGGAAATGCCTTCACGCTCGTTCCCGCCAGCCACCGCCAACTGTGAGCTTGGTTTTCACGAGTAATATTATGGCCCACGAACTTCGTTTGTTCGTTCCGAGCTTCCTTTGTTCACACGCATTCTCCACTTGACTGCCATCTGGCGGTCGTAATCATTCGGCACGACTCGGCATGATTCGGAAGTTGCTTTCGAAGCAAAGCGTACTAAGTAAGAATCGATGAATCGTTGAAACTTGGAATCGTCACGACTCGGAAACACGCAATCGTTCTTATGATTCTTTTGGACGACGATTCGTCCGTATCACGATTCGATTCTTACGATTCTTTGTTTAGGGTCGTTCAAATGAACGACTCATTCACGAATAGCCACAACTCTAGTGCAAAGCGGACGGTGGTACTGACAGTGGAGCAGCGGATGTTCGCCGTGCAAAGTTACGTGACAACAAAGACATGTAATCTGTATGGTCAGTTGTTGGCTGAGAAATTAATGGTGCCAAAGTGCCAGCAAAGTGTGCCATGCAACGCTTAATCCGAAAATTGTGTCAGACACGATCTGTTTTGAATAAGTCAAAATACATTCCGAAACGTGCCCACAAACTAGAAAATGTGCCTGCATTTCACCAAAAAATGCTTCAGAGTCCTATCAAATCAACCCTACGCCTTTCGCAAGAGACTGACATATCACTTCGATCGTGCGGACGAATACTCCACCTCGACATACACATGGGTCCTTAACGAGTGTCTGTTGTTCATGCATTGAAATTAGCAGATTCTCCTCAGCGCCACCACCTTTGTGAGTAGATGATCACTGAAATAACAATGAACGACTTGGACATGAAGCTCTTCTTTATGTCTGACGAAGCCTTGTTTCACCTGAGTTGTTATGTCAACTCATAGAAACTCAGGTTCCGAGCAGTGGAGAATCTGCATAACTTCCACGAAATACCATTGCAAGATCAAAACGTTGGGGTTTGGTGTGCAGTGTCTGCAGTGTTTTCCCTATATTTATCATGAGGCTAGCAATCTCTGCTTCTTTTTTCAGTGAGTGTAATTTAACTTTGGCATCTATAAGCCTTTGAGTTAATAAAACTATGTCGTATTTTTAATACAAATGTGAAGTGTGTCCTTCTGTTGTCCAGTGTAAGCCGGAAAGGAAATAAGAAGATAGCGTCTCAGTTACAGAGCTTCATAAATTGGTGTTTCCGACGCCTAATGAGTGTCTGGTGGCCAGAAAAGATAAGAAATAGGGAGCACCGGAGGAAAACAAACCAGATGCGTATACAAGACCACACCATTACGTGTGACAAAGTGATGATGAATGGGGCACACACTGGGAAAGTCTGACAGAGAAGTCGAGAAGAAGGCATTGGAAGGAAATTCACAGGGAACAAGGAAGACAGATAGGTCTAGAAGTACGTGGAAGAGGACGGTGGAAGTGTAAGCAAGGAGATTTCGCAAGACCTGGGGGGAACTGAGGGAAATGCCTTATGCCCCAATCCGGACCAAAAGAACTAAGTAAAGTTATTGTTTGTAATCCTAACAGTTAATTCTTTTTTATTTACTTTTTCTTTGTAGACTTTGCCTTTCAGCCATCCGCAAAAAGCCAAAAATCTAGAGGGATGAAGTTTGGGGACCACAGTGGTCCACAAAAGCGATCATTACTGTCGATCCATCTTCAGGTTGATTTTAGATTTAGGAAAAGTGTCACCTGACGACTACAATGCGACTGCAGGAGGGCTCTATTCAGAGTATTGTTCTACACTACTGGCCATTAAAATTGCTACACCACGAAGATTACGTGATACAGACGCAAAATATAACCGACAGGAAGAAAATGCTGTGATATGCAAATGATTAGCTTTTCAGAACATTCACACACGATTGGCACCGGTGGCGACACCTACAGCGGGCTGACATGAGGAAAGTTTCCAACCGATTTCTCATACACAAACAGCAGTTGACCGGCGTTGCCTGGTGAAACGTTGTTGTGATGCCTCGTTCATGGAGGATAAATGCGTGCCACCACGTTTCTGACTTTGATAAAGGTCGGATTGTAGCCTATCGCCGTTGTGGTTTATCGTATCGCGATATTGTTGCTCGCGTTGGTCGAGATCAAATGAGTCTTAGCAGAGTATGAAATCGGTTGGTTCAGGAGGGTCATACGGAACGCCGTGCTGGATCGAAACGGCCTCGTACCACTAGCAGTCGAGATAACAGGCATCTTATCCGCATGGCTGTAACGGATCGTGCAGCCACATCTCGATCCCTGAGACAACAGATGGGGACGTTTGCAAGACAACAACCACCTGCACAAACAGTTCGACGACGTTTGCAGCAGCACGGACTATCAGCTCGGAGGCCATGGCTGCGGTTACCCTTGACGCTGCATCACAGACAGAGCGCCTGCGTTGGTGTACTCAACGACGCACCTGGGTGCACGAATGGCAAAACGTCGTATTTTCGGATGAATCCAGGTTCTGTTTACAACATCCGCGTTTGGCGACATCGCACTAAACGCATATTGGAAGCGAGTATTCGTCACAGCCATACTGGCGTATCACCTGGCGTGATGGTGTGGGGTGCCATTGGTTACACGTCTCGGTCACCTCTTGTTCGCATTGACGGAACTTTGAACAGTGGACGTTACATGTCAGATGTGTTACGACCCGTGGCTCTACCCTTAATTCGATCCATGCGTAACCCTACATTTCAGCAAGATAATGCACGACCGCATGTTGCAGGTCCTGTACGGACCTTTCTGGATACAGAAAATGTTTGACTGCTGCCCTAGCCGGCACATTCTCCAGATCTCTCACCAACTGGAAACGTCTGGTCAATGGTGGCCGAGCAACTGGCTCATCACAATACGCCAGTCATTACTCTTGATGAACTGTGGTATTGTGTTGAAGCTGCATGGGCAGCTGTACCTGTACACGCCATCCAAGCTCTGTTTGATTCAATGCCCAGGCGTATCAAGGCCGTTATTACTGCTAGATGTAGTTGTTCTGGGTACTGATTTCTCAGGATCTATGCACCCAAATTGCGTGAAAATGTAATCACATGTCAGTTCTAGTATAATATATTTGTCCAATGAATACCCGTTTATCATCTGCATTTCTTCTTAGTGTAGCAATTTTAATGGTCATTAGCGTATGTGGATTTCCTCTGCCCGATCAGCATTTCATCTAACTTCAACCGCAAATAAAAGTTATGATGGTCCAATTTTAATCGACTGCCGTTACTGTCCCAACGTGTTTAAAAGTACTCCAGTACTGTACTACATGTAGATAAAAAAAAAAAACTTTGTTGCTGTTTCAGTTTTGCTAACTTACTTTCGCAGTAAATGAGTAGCATGTCTACCTTCTCTTCGTTGGTGTACATTGTACTCACACAAATCTTCGAGTGTAGCTGGTTGACTGAATGACCAGTGTCCGTTTCCCTGGTGTTTCCACTTGTTTAGTGTTAACTCCAGCAATTGGCTGAGTTACGTTATCCCGGTTACGGCACGTGCTAATACAAGACAGTTAAAGTCTATTTTGTGTTACTTTTTAATAAAGTCGTAGATAAGTAAATTCTACACACCGGTACGTTTTTGAACAGGTCTTGAGGAGAGGAAGTGAATTAACGAATAAAACATATAGGCTACTATTTAAAAAAGACGTACCTCCAAAAAGACGTACCTCTGTTCATATCTTCGTAAGGAACGAAGTTACCAGAAAGACAATCGTGCTGATTAACATCTCCATGGTAGTTTTTACTTGATAGATGAATTGTATTCGCAGTTGCTAATATGAACAGCGATCAGTTGTGTACGGGAATGACGACAACGAGCATCTGTGCCGGTCCGGGATTCGAGCTCAGATTTCCCGCTTTACGCGAGCAGTCGCCGTAACAGCTTCGGATATCCGTGCACGGATCACGGCCAGATCCAAACTTCCTGCGTCTTAGCCTGTACTCGAATATATACGTGTTTTGTAATTCCCGTACAGGGGAGGGCATTTTAATAGAAAGTCGCCTACTGGTAGTGCCTGTGTTATTAAGAAGAGCGACGCAGTGTTCCTTCGGACATGCATACACAAGCACTGCGGCGGCTACAGCCATTATAGAATACTGCAATTGCGAGTGCGAACAACCATCAGTAGTGTAAGGGACTGACGACAAAGAAAATTTGTGCCGGAGCGGGACTCAGACGTGGATCGCCCACTTTTCGCGAGCATTCGCCTTGACAGTGCACGAATAGCCAAAACAGCTAAGGCAGCCTCTCGCATAAAATGGAAATTCGGATTAGAGTCGCGATTGGGCTCAAGTTTTCGTTGTTGGAAACTGGAAATTTGTCGTAAGTTCCTGTGGGACCAAACTGCTCAGGTCATCCGTCACTAGGCTTACACACTTCGCAATCTAACTTTCGCTAAGGACAACACACACACGCATGCACGAGGAGGGGAAGGGGGGGGGGGGGTTCGAGCCTCCAGCAGGGGGAGCCGCGCGAACACGGCTACCCCGCGTGGCTTTCGTTGTTGTCATTCCCTTAGATATTTCGTATTTGCAACTGGGAGTACACTCTACGTATTTCATAACGGCCGTAGTCGCCACAGTAATGTCCGAAGAATCACTGCATCGTTATTCTTAACAACACAGACACTGTAATATGCAAAGAAACTTTAATATTGTGTAGGACCCCGCGAGCACGCAGAAGTAGCGCAACACGACGTGGCATGGACTCGACTAATATCTGAAGTAGTGCTGGAGGGAACTGACGCCGTGAATCCTGCGGGGCTGTCCATAAATCCGTAAGAGTACGACGGGTGGAGACCTCTTCTGAACAGTACGTTGCAAGACATCTGGGGAGTCTGGTGATCACCTGAAATGTTTTAACGCAGAAGAGGGTTCCCGCAGCCACTCTGTAGCAATTCTGGACGCGTGAGGCGTCGAATAAAAAATAGTTCAAATGGCTCTGAGCACTATGGGACTTAACTTCTGAGGTCGTCAGTCGCCTAGAACTTAGAACTAACTATACCTAAGTAACCTAAGGACATCACACACATCCATGCACAAGGCAGGATTCGAACCTGCGACCGTAGCGGTCGCTCGGTTCCAGACTGTAGCGTCTACAACCGCACGGCCACTCCGGCCGGCGGTGTCGAATCGTCCTGCTGGAATTGTCCAAGTCCGTCGGAATTCACAGTGGACCTGAATGGCTGCAGAAGATTAGATAAGATGCTTACTTACGTGTCACCTGCCATCGTATGTAGACGTATCAGGGGTCCCATATCAGTCCAACTGCACACGCCCCACTTCATTACCGAGCCTCCACTAGCTTGAACAGTCCCCTGCTAACATGCAGTATCCATGGATTCATGATGTTGTCTCCATAGCCGTACATGTCCATCACTCGATACAATTTGAAACGAGACTCGTCCGATCACGCAACGTGTTTCCAGTCAACGTCGGTGTTGACGGGCCCAGGAGAGGCGTAAAGCTTTGTGTTGTGCAGTCATCAAGAACACACGAATAGGCCTTTGGCTCCGAAAGCCCATATCGATGATGTTTCGTTGGATGGTTCGCACGCTGACACTTGTGATGGCCCAGCATTTAAATCTGCAGCAATTTGCCAAAGGATTTCACTTCTGTCACGCTGAACAATTCTTTTCAGTCGTCGTTGGTCCCGTTCTTGCACGATCTTTTCCCGGTCGCAGCGATGTCGGAGATTTGATGTTTTACCGGATTCGTGATATTCACAGTACACTCGTGAAATGGTCGTACGGGAAAATCCCCACTTCATCGCTATCTTGAAGATACTGTGTCCCATCGCTCGTGCGCCGACTATAACACCACGGTCAAACTCACTTAAATCTTGATAACGTGCTCTTGCAGCAGCAGTAAACGATGTGCCGGCCTGGGCGGCCGAGCGGTTCTAGGCGCTTCAGTCTGGAATAGCGCGACCGCTACGGTCACAGGTTCGAATCCTACCTCGGGCATGGATATGTGTGATGTCCTTAAGTTAGTTAGGTTTAAGCAGTTCTTAGTTCTAGGGGACTGATGACCTCAGAAGTTAATTCCCATAGTGCTCATAGCTATTTGAACCAAGTAACCGATGTAACAACTGCGCCTTTTTTTATATAGGATGGGGCCCTTCCACGCCAACGTGGAGACCAAACCAAAAGTTGTAGTGTCACCCCCGTATAACATGTTTGTTTGTGAATCAGGAGTCAGAGGATGCGGGCTGTGATGTTATCCATTCGTCTGGCTAAGATTACTCATGAACATGGTCCATCAGGAGATAGAAAGTGGATGAAAGCGATCGAAGGGTAGTGGTTGTAATGGCAGAGGAAAAAAAGTACCAAGGCAAGCGGCAAGGGAAAAAAAACCTCTGCGACAGTAGGACGGGTAGTAAGGGCAGTAGTGGCTTGCTAGCTGCGACACTGCATGCAAAAAAAAAAAAAAAATGGCTCTAAGCACTTAACATCTATTGTCATCAGTCCCCTAGAACGTAGAACTGCTTAAACCTAACTAACCTAAGGACATCACACAACACCCAGTCATCACGAGGCAGAGAAAATCCCTGACCCCGCCGAGAACAGTGCATGCAGGGTGTGGTTATGTTACCCTTGTCGTTGCGGAAGCTCGTTATAGGGCTTGCTGCAGTTGCTGTGTCCCTGTAACCGTTCAAGGTCGTCATACATTAGTGGGCGATCGGTCGTAGATCAGCTTACAGTGTAGGGGGTATATGTGGCTGGTTTTTGTGCTGTGTACAGTACGGTTTCCTTGCGGTTGCCTGTTTTTCGGCGGGCCGAGCATCTGGGGTTACCAGTAGCAGCAGGGGCTCGCCAGTATATTTGACCTTCTCGCGGTAACGTATTGGGCTTGCATGTAGTGGTATGGGTTGCAGTGCTGATGTCTGCGCAGTAGTTTCGATCTTCTAGTGAACAGAACGGCTTCGCACTTGTCGACGTTTACTCTAACGCCCTTTCACCAGCCAAGGCTCTGCCGCTCTGAGTGCAGTCTGTAGTCGTGAGTTAATGTTAGACGGCTTCCAATCTTCCGCAAGGGTGGCAGTGTCATCCGCGTAGATTGCCACCGTCGTGTTGTGTGTAGCTGGAAGGTTGTTAATGTAGAAGTGTTCAAATGTGTGTGAAATCTTATGTGAGTTAACTGCTAAGGTCATTAGTCCCTAAGCTTTCACACTATTTAACCTAAATTGTCCTAAAGGCAAACACACACACCCATGCCCGAGGGAGGACTCGAACCTCCGCCGAATGTAGAAGTTAAACAGTAAGAGCCCTAGAATGCTTCCTTGGGGTACTCCTGCCTGTATACCATGTCGTGTCGATTGTTTGCCCTGCACGTCGGTGTTGAAACTCCTGTCTGTGAGGTATGAGTGTATGAGACGAACGAGTCTGTCGGGGAACCCTGGGTCGCTGGGTTTGCGTATAAGGCCGTTGTGCCACAGACGATCGAAAACCTTTTCGATGTCCAGGAACACCACACCAGTTGCTTTGTTTGTGTCGTATCCGTGTGTTATGTATTCAGCGACGCAGAGGAGTTGTTGTGTCGTTGGGTGGTGATTCCTGAAACCGAATTGCTCCGGTCTGAGGGTGTCATTGGCGATGCAGTGCCTAGTGAGTCGTTGTAGTATCACCTTCTCAATGATCTTGTTGAGCGCGCTCAGCAGACTGATGGTAATTTTGTGGGAGGGAGTGCTCTTTCCCCGGCTTTCTGAACATCAGGACCATGGCCGTCTTACAAAAGGCGGGGAAGTGTTGGTGTTTAAGTATGGCATTCGTGATGTGTGTGAGGTATTCTACTGCTTTGTCCGTGAACTCCTGGAGGACACGGTTTTGAATGCCATCGTGACTAGGGGCCTTTCTAGCGGTGGTATGCATGATGGCCCACTTGACTTCAGCTGTGCTATCCTGTCCGATGATGTTGCGCGCTGGTTGGGCCAGAATGAGCGTAATATCCTGGTCGGTCGGAAATGAGAACGCTGGGTTTGAGGGATCCAGGTTCGGTGTGAATGACGCTGCGTGCCATCAATTCCACTTTTTCTTGTGCTGGTCCGTCGGGCCCTTGTAGCGTGCGTGTGTACAGTTTCTGCCTGGTGAAGTGTCGGGCCACCTGCCACACCCCAGGTCGCGTGGTGTCCAGCCCATCGAGTTTCTGGTCTCACTGTTGTGTTTTAAATGTTTGCATTTTGTCCCGGGTTATACGCTGGACTCTGTTCATGTGCTGTTTGAAGTGCTGGCGCCTGGTACGCTGCCAATGTGTCCTGAGGCGGTTCCTCATTGAGATAAGGCCGAGGTTCAAATGGTTCAAATGGCTCTGAGCACTATGGGACCTAACATCTCGGGTCATCAGTCCCCTAGAAGTTAGAACTACTTAAACAGCTAACCTAAGGACATCACACACATTCATGCCCGGGACAGGATTTGAACCTGCGATCGTAGTGGTCGGCGGTTCCAGAGTGAAGCGCCTAGAACCGCTCGGCTACCCGCGGCCGGCGAAGGTCCAGGATCTCCTGGGGCAGGACAGCACTGTGTTGTTGTGGTGTACGGATTGGTATGGTGTCGGCTATTGCGTCTTGTACGGCGCTGGTGAGGTTTTCAACTGCCTTGTCAATTTGGGCTGTCTCATTAATCGCGTGGGTGGGTGGGATGCGACTGTCAAGCGTTTCCTTGAACAATGTCCAATTCGCGCGCCTGTAGTCGAACATCCTGCTTTGCTCCATGTGCTGCAGTGTTTCTTCAATGTACAGTATAACGGGTTGGTGATTTGAGGGCAGATCGTTTTCAACGGCAACGTTGAGTGTCGTTGTTATGCCCTTGATGAGAGCCATATCTAACACGTCAGGCCTGTGTCCCCTCCGGTAGGGAATGTGCGTCGGTTCGGTCGGCGCTAGTGTGATGTAGTTTCGTCCTAGTGCGTGTTCGTGTAGTTCGTGATGCTTACGAGACACTGTTTTCTCCACTGGCGCGTGACAGAGCGGTGTGGCGTGTGGGTGTTGCAGCGGACGTGCTGGTGGAACGAGATCTGCAAGGAGGAGTTCCAGACGCTGTTCCGCTGCAAGTGCCCCGTGTGGTCGTTCTGCCGCAGCCCGGGCCGCTACTACAACGCCTTCTGCACGATGACGGGCACCGGCTACATCTGGACGCAGCCCGAGCCGTCGTGGGGCCGCCGCCAGGGCGCGCCCGCCGCAGACTTCGACGCTGCCGAAGGCGGCGACCCGCAGCAGCGCGCCAGGTGCCCACCCCCACCTCGCTTCTCCTCCCCCTCAGTGTCTTACCTACAGCCCTGTGCAGTACTGGGCAACACGGCCTAGTTGCCGGAGGTCGCCGTGCTGGGCGTATCACGATGCTGCTTATACAGGGTGCTCATCATTGAAGTCCCAGTTTCAAAACACTGTAGAAAATAGACGCACTGCTCAGAATGTGGTCAGAATGGAACAGCATTTTACTCACGTGGGTGGAACCGTCATGGAAAAAAAAGAAAACATTTGAAGGGTGAAGAAAAATTCGGGCATTCATACTTCGCAGCGCGGTTTCTCACATATTGTTGTTGTTGTTGTGGCTTTCAGTCCTGAGACTGGTTTGATACAGCCCTCCATGCTACTCTATCCTGTGCGAGCTTCTTCATCTCCAAACCTTGTGAATCTCCTTACTGTATTCATCTCTTGGTCTCACTCTACGATTTTTACCCTCCACACTGCCCTCCAGTACTAAATTGGTGATCCCTTGATGCCTCAGAACATGTCCTACCAACTGATCCCTTCTTCTACTCAAGTTGTGCCACAAACTCCTCTTCTCCCTAATTCTATTCAATGCCTCCTCATTAGTTAAGTGATATACCCACATAATCTTCAGCCTTCTTCTGTAGCATCACATTTCGAAAGCTTCTCTTCTTGTCCAAACTATTTATCTTCCATGTTTCACTTCCGTACATGGCTACACTCCACACAAATACCTTCAGAAACGTCTTCCTGACATTTAAATACAGGGAGCAAAAGGTTATTTACAACTTGTACACAAACCAGGCGGCAGGTATAAGAGTCAAGGGGCATGAAAGGGAAGCAGTGGTTGACAAGGTAGTGACACAGGGTTGTAGGCTAACCCCGATGTTGTTCAGCCTGTACCTTGGGCAACCATTAAAGGAAATTAAAGGTAAATTTGGACTAGGAATTAACGTTCAGGGAGAAGAAATAAAAACTCTGAGGTTTGCCGGCAACATTGTAATTCTGTCAGAAAGAGCAAAGGACTTGGAAGAGCAGTTTAATGGAATGGACATTGTCTTGAAAGGAGAATATAACATGAACATCAACAAAAGCAAAACAAAGATAATGGAATGTAGTCAAATTAAATCATGTGATGCTAAGGGAATTAGATTAGGAAATGAGCCGTTTCAAGTAGGATATGCATTTTGCTATTTCACCAGAAAAATAACTGATGATGGCCCAAGTAGAGAGGATATAAAACGTCGACTGGGAATAGGAAGAAAAGCAAGAAGAGAAATTTGTTAACATTGAATATAGATTTAAGCTTTAGGAAGTCTTTTCTGAAGGTATTTGTCTGGAGTGTAGCCTTGTATGAATGTGAAACACAGATGAAAAACAGTTTAGGCAGAAAGAGAATAGAAGCTTTCAAAATGTGATGCTACAGAAGAATGTAAGATTAGAAATGTAGATCACGTAACTAATGAGGAGGTATTATAGAGAACAAGGGAGAAAAGAAATTTGTAGTGCAACTTTATCAAAAGAAGGGATCAGTTGATAGGACACATTCTGACATCAAGGGATCATGAATTTAGTAATGGGGGGGATGTGTGGGGAGTAAAAATTATAGAGGGAGACCAAGAGACGAATACAGGAAGCAGATTCAGAAGGATATAGGTTGCAGTAATTATTTAGAGATGAAGAGGCATGTACACGATAGAATAGCATGGAGAGCTGCATCAAATCAGTGTAAGGACTGAAAACCACAAAAACACACAAAGAAAGGCAGCACAAATGGTCAGCGGTTTGTCTGATCTTTAAATGACAACTCTAGGAATATACTATAACTTGTTATGTATTGTTCACATGAGGCTTATGAAAATAAGACCAGAATAGTTACTGTGTGTACAGAGTCACTTAAAAAGTCATTCTTTCTGCACCCTGTAAGTGAATGGAATGGGAAGGAACCCTAATATCTGGTGCAATGGGATTGACCCTTTGCTGTGCACCTCATGGTGTTTGCAGAATGTAGATGTAGAAGTTGATGTAGATTTGAGAGGCACTCTATAACATTCGAAGAACTAATGTGCAGGGTCGATACTCGAACTCGGAGAGAGAAAAATTCCTGAGAATTCCAGGTGTGAGGAGGAAGAGGGTGTCAAGATGATCCTGATAAATTTATGGTGTGAGAGGGTGAGGGGGGAGGGGGGATGGATTAGGGGCAGCATATCACAATAAGGACTTCTCCTTCCTCTCGGCTGAGCTATATGCCAGCCATAAACAATAGTTTAACTGCAGTTTTAAACTTCATTAATTTGTATGGACTAATATTCATATAATTAACACACTTTGAAATATTGTTGTTCTTGTGGTCTTCAGTCCTGAGACTGGTTTGATGCAGCTCTCCATACTACTCTATCCTGTGCAACCTTCTTCAACTCCCAGTACCTACTGCAGCCTACATCCTTCTGAATCTGCTTAGTGTATTCATCTCTTGGTCTCCCTGTAGGATTCTTACCGTCCATGCTGCCCTCCAATATTAAATTGGTGATCACTCAATGTCTCAGAACATGTTCTACCAACTGATCCCTTCTTCTAGTCAAGTTTTTCCACAAGCTCCTCTTCTCCCCAATTCTGTTCAATACCTCCTCATTACCCATCTAATCTTCAGCACTGTTCTGGAGCACCACATTTCAAAAGCTTCTATTCTCTTCTTGTCTAAACTATTTATTGTCCACGTGTCACTTCCATACATGGCTACACTCCATACAAATACTTTCAGAAACGACTTCCTGACATTTAAATCTATACTCGATGTTAACAAATTTCTCTTCTTCAGAAACGCTTTCCTTGCCATTGCCAGTCTCCATTTTATATTTTCTCTACTTCGACCTCTCACATATTAGAAGTACAAAAATGTCTCTCGGAAAATTTCGTCTTGCGGATATTTCGGGCAGTAAATGGGCGTTAAAGATTGGAAATCTGCCAACACTGTAATCACTTGTTCGGTAACCACCATCAGCAGATTGGAGCAGTGCTGTGCAATTGGTGCAGTCACTATCGTTTTACGGTAGCATGCAGCAGATCGAGGGTTCGAGTCTGGCTCGAGGCGTATTTGTTTTAATCTGCGAAATGTAGTCTGCGTGGTAAGTTTCCTGGCTTCTTCGTTGTCATACAGCGTTTACAGTAGGTCTTCTACAAAACATTTGCAGTTACATACGAAGAACACAGAAGTGGAAGTACATTCGTTTTCATTGGTCAGCTTTTAAAGCAGCTTTTTGCACATCGTGGACACGAATTATTTCGTGCCACTGTATCTAACAGATTCCAAACCTGTTCTCTGTGTACTTTCCCCCCTACGGGCCCATAGAGATTATTTGCAAAGCTCGTTGCTAGCGCAACTGGTGACGTAAGACGCTAATGAAATGTAATGGACCTGAAGGTGGCAAGAATAGTAGTTGACATTATCCGATGGAACCTTTAGGGGAGGGTACACACAAAACAAGTTTGAAATCTAGTAGATGCAGTGGTGCGAAACAATTCACGTCTACGACTTGCAAAAGACTTTTCTACAAACTGACGAGTGAAAACGATTGTGTTTTCATTTCTGTGTTCGTAGCATATAACTGCAAATGTTTTATAGAAAACCCACTGTAATTGCTGTATGATGACTAAGACGCTAGATATTGTACCACGCAGACTACATTTAGCAAATAAAACCAAATAAGTCTCGCCCCAGAATCGAACCCTCCACCTCCTGAATGCTAACCCAAAACGCTAGCCACTGCACCAACTGCGCAGCACGGCTGCTCTTCGCTGACGGAAGTAGTTACCGTACACGTGATTACAGTATTGCCAGACTGTCCATCTTTACCGTCCATTTGTTGTCCGAAACACGCTTGGGACGAAATTTTGTGAGAGACATTTTTGTATTGTTAGTATGTGAGAAATCACTGCCCTCCCGGCTAGCCGTGCGGTCTAACGCGCTGCTTCCCAAGCAGGAAGGCGTGCCGGTCCACGGCCCGAACCCTCCTGGTGGATTTGCAGAATAACCCCAGTTCGGTGTGGGGTGGCGGTGGGGTGAGTGGACTGCTGTAGTCTGTTGTGGGGTTGTGAACCACTGAGGGCTACGACGGGGACGAAGCATCTCCATCGTTTCTAGGTCCCCAGTGTGATACACAATACAATACACAATGTGAGAAATCGCACTGCGAAATCCGAGTGCGCGACTTTTTCTTCACCCCGTATATGGCGCTATAAGCGGCAGAATGTGCACACACCAGCAGACGCGCGGCACATGACAGTTCCTCGGTTTGCGTCCCAGATTCCAACACGACTGTGTCCACAAAGGATCACGCGCTGCTAGTAAAGCTCCTTTACAAGAATGGTGACAGTGCGCCAGTAGCCCCACAGAAGTCCGGACACTCATGGGTATGAAAAAAGGCGTTGGTCCGACGTCTGGTAAGTGGCTGGACAAAATGATTACAAAATTCGAAACGACAGGTTCTTTTCGAGTGGAATATGACAGAGGGAGAAATGCATTTGATCCAATGTGTGCAGAAGATGTGGCCACAGCATTGGAGGAGTGGTCGAGCTGTAGTGTGCAAACATGTTGTGCAGTGGGAATTGCCCGAACGTTGGTCATTTATTTATTTATTGCAAATTTAAAGACCTGTCACCTGATCTTTTAAAACATGTCATACATCTTCCTGTTTTGTTTTCGTTCGTCATCTTTTTTGTTGTTCTTTTTCATTTTGTTATTTATCTACAATGTTTGACAAAGAATAATTCATTTTTAAAATACCAATATGAGGTTTCAATATAAATAAAATTTTGTTGTTTTGATAAGAGTGTAAAAACATGATAGGACAGAGGAGAGATTTGTTAGAGCCAGTAGTGGAACAAAGTATGTTGTGGTGCATTTTGTTAGTGTGGGTTGCCTACATCAGGGGCAGGTATGCACTCAGGGGCAAATTTATTGTTCTGTTAAATGGTTTTCCATGTCACCTCCATTTCCTTAAGCTATTGTGCCGCCTTTGATGCCAAGTTAGGTAATTAGTTATCTCCTCCCACCATTTTCTGGTACACTTTTCGAATTTCACATGTTTTTGAACACCATTTGTGGCGCATCCTTGAATCACCCACACCCTTATACTACTGTAATGCGTTTTACATAAAAATTATTCAAATTACCACAACTTAATCATAGCTAACACTTGGTTTCAGAATCATGAAAGGAGGTTGTATACATGGAAGAACCCTGGCGATACTAAAAGGTATCGGATAGATTATATAATGGTAAGACACAGATTTAGGAACCAGGTTTTAAATTGTAAGACATTTCCAGAGGCAGATGTGGACTCTGACCACACTCTATTGGTTATGAACTGTAGATTAAAACTGAAGAAACTGCAAAAAGGTGGGAATTTAAGGAGATGGGACCTGGACAAACTGAAAGAACCAGAGGCTGTACAGAGTTTCAGGGAGAGCATAAGGGAAAAATTAACAGGAATGGGGGAAAGAAATACAGTAGAAGAAGAATGGGTAGCTTTGAGGGATGAAATAGTGAAGGCAGCAGAGGATCAAGTAGGTAAAAAGACGAGGGCTAGTAGAAATCCTTTGGTAACAGAAGAAATATTGAATTTAATTGATGAATGGAGAAAATATAGAAACGCAGGAAATGAAGCAGGCAAAAAGGAATACAAACGTCTCAAAAATGAGATCGACAGGAAGTGCAAAATGGCTAAGCAGGGATGGCTAGAGGACAAATGTAAGGATGTAGAGGCTTATCTCACTAGGGGTAAGATAGATACTGCCTACAGGAAAATTAAAGAGACCTTTGGAGAAAAGAGAACCACTTGCATGAATATCAAGAGCTCAGATGGAAAACCAATTCTAAGCAAAGAAGGGAAAGCAGAAAGGTGGAAGGAGTATATAGAGGGTCTATACAAGGACGATGTACTTCAGGACAATATTATGGAAATGGAAGAGGATGTAGATGAAGACGAAATGGGAGATACGATACTGCGTGAAGAGTTTGACAGAGCACTGAAAGACCTGAGTCGGAACAAGGCCCCCAGAGTAGACAACATTCCATTGGAACTACTGACAGCCTTGGGAGAGCCAGTCCTGACAAAACTGTACCATCTGGTGAGCAAGATGTATGAGACAGGCGAAATACCCTCAGACTTCAAGAAGAATATAATAATTCCAATCCCAAAGAAAGCAGGTGTTGACAGATGTGAAAATTTCCGAACAATCAGTTTAATAAGCCACAGCTGCAAAATACTAACGCGAATTCTTCACAGACGAATGGAAAAAATGGTAGAAGCCGACCTCGGGGAAGATTAGTTTGGATTTCGTTGAAATGTTGGAACACATGAGGCAATACTGACCCTACGACTTATCTTAGAAGAAAGATTAAGGAAAGGCAAACCACGTTTCTAGCATTTGTAGACTTAGAGAAAGGTTTTGACAATGTTGACTGGAATACTCTCTTTCAAATTCTGAAGGTGGCAGGGGTAAAATACAGGAAGCGAAAGGCTATTTACAATTTGTACAGAAACCAGATGGCAGTTATAAGAGTCGAGGGACATGAAGGGGAAGCAGTGGTTGGGAAGGGAGTGAGACAGGGTTGTAGCCTCTCCCCGATGCTATTCAATCTGTATATTGAGCAAGCAGTAAAGGAAAAGAAAAGAAAAGTTCGGCATAGGTATTAAAATCCATTGAGAAGAAATAAAAACTTTGAGGGTCGCCGATGACATTGTAATTCTGTCAGAAACAGGAAAGGACTTGGAAGAGCAGTTGAACGGAATGGACAGTGTCTTGAAAGGAGGGTATAAGATGAACATCAGCAAAAGCAAAACGAGGATAATGGAATGTAGTCGAACTAAGTCGGGTGATGCTGAGGGAATTAGACTAGGAAATGAGACACTTAAAGTAGTAAAGGAGTTTTGCTATTTGGGGAGCAAAATAACTGATGATGGGGGTAGAGAGGATATAAAATGTAGACTGGCAATGGCAAGGAAAGCGGTTCTGAAGAAGAGAAATTTGTTAACATCGAGTATAGATTTGAGGATCAGAAAGTCGTTTCTGAAAGTATTTGTATGGAGTGTAGCTATGTTTGGAAGTGAAACATGGACGATAAATCGTATGGACAAGAAGAGAATAGAAGCTTTCGAAATGTGATGCTACAGAAGAATGCTAAAGATTAGATGGGTAGGTCACATAATTAATGAAGAGGTATTGAATAGAACTGAGGAGAAGAGGAGTTTGTGGCACAACTTGACCAGAAGAAGGGATCGGTTGGTAGGACATGTTCTGAGGCATCGAGGGATCACCAATTTAGTATTGGCGGGCAGCGTGGAGGGTAAAAATCGTAGAGGGAGACCAAGAGATGAATACACTAAGCAGATTCAGAAGGATGTAGGTTGCAGTAGGTACTGGGAGATGAAGAAGCTTGCACAGGATAGAGTAGCATGGAGAGCTGCATCAAACCAGTCTCAGGACTGAAGACCACAACAACAACACAACCTTGGTGTTGTGCACTTAACCTGCTGGTCTGCTCCATGTCACCCACTCCCCACAGACAGCCTCTCCTTAACTATTGCACCACTGACACTACATTGATATAAAAAATTAATGCAAATTAATTAAATCGATATTACTCATATGTATGGGATAGTTTTTTTTAAATTCATGGCCTCCTATTGGTCTTAGAATATTGTTCGTCTGTATGGGGGGGTTAACAGTTGGGTCTGATTCAAGAGATCGAGAAGGTCCAAAAAAGAATCACAAGATTCGCGACTGGTACATTTAGCTATCATGAGAGCATTACAAATCTCATTTAAAGTTTGAAGCGGGGGGGAGGGGAGGGGGGGGAGGGGCTCAAATAGATGACGCACCAAACGGAAGGGCTGCTGACTAAATTCCAAAGTACTGTCTTCACCAAGGATGTAGAGCACATATAATTACCACCAAGTTTCATATTGCGCAATGATCACCAACGGAAATTAGAGCTCGTGCTGAGACGTTCAGTCATTTTGCCCTCACGTGAACTGCGAGTGGAACAGAAGGAGGGAAGTATGACTTTGGCATGAATAGTGCCCTCCACAACACACCGCTTGGTCGCTAGCAGAGTATATATGTAAACGGAATATTCTTTAACCAAAAGATTGCTAATAATGAAAAACACATCCCGCCACTCGACGCACAACACAGATGCCAGAGGCTGGGTACACCAGCGCTCCAGTGACCGTTACGGTCCCACAAGGATGAGACAGCAACATCTAGTCCATACTTAACACTTGGGAAATTCCTATCGAAATACCGGTACGTGTTCACCCAGCTACCATTGTTGGTGTGATGACGCATAGCTGCAGTTCATTCCACAGCCTAGAGAATTCGCAAGGCGTCCCAGGGCACATTCCTAACGGGACAACCTGCCCGTCAGTGAATTTACCCTCAAACTACCTGTGTTGGAGCACCGTCCGCCTGTGTTTTCCGCAGACGAGACTTTCAGAGGCAAAATTACTTTGCACAGATCGCTACATTTCACTGTCAGTTAAACCCGCAAAACCGTTGTCCACGTGTCATCAAATACATACAAAACTCACAAGAATGTGTAACAGTCTAACTACAATTAAATATTGCGATTGTTCCTGCAGTCTGACACCGATTGGTGTACAGGTAATGTTTCCTCTGGATCGAATCACTGTATCTATAGTGCACATGTAAAAAAATCTCTTGCGGTTATCGATGTCCTTAATCTTTAAGTCCCTCGCGATAGGACACACACTCATACGACAACATAAGTCCCAGTAACATTACACAAACATTGCAGTTATCTTTTTACATCTGTACAGCGACCGAAAAAATTATGGTATACACATACTCACACATGCTATATGTCCCGATTCTCCTCAGTCCTAGGAAATTATCTGACAAAGTCGTTGAATCAGAGATTCTGGAAGGTGTTGCAAAGATTCTCTCAAACACGTGTTATGAAGGACAGACGTCCAGAACTGTGTTCTGGTAACGAATATCGCACCCGCGGACGTAATTCTTGGAAAGGCATCACCGACGCGGGTTGGTGTACCGTAATCAACATATCGATAGAACAGCAAGAAACATGCTAGGGTACGCTTGGGAGTGCACATGAAGGGGTGTATTGTTACACCGGATTCCCCGTCCTGTTTCTACACTATAGCAGGTACATTTGAGCACTTACATTGCTATATTGTGCAACTGTTTACGAAATGAATGTATCGCCACTTACGTTCGGGTATACGTCTCAGTGAACTGAAATCACAATTACCATGTCCAATCAATCCTTCTAGTACGTCTGGACATACGTAATCTTTTTCTGTTTTTGTTTTTACGTGAATAGAAGTTTGATTACTTCCCACAAACGTATGTCGGCACATAAGTCACGGCACCTTCACGTTCAAGCAGCAGTATAACATTTCTGACTATCAGATATATATGTGTATAAAAAAATTATGATACATCCACACTTGCACCAGATGGTATCGTTTTGCACTGCAAAAAGCCTTCCGCCATTACATATTTGTCGATAAATAAAGGATGTAATTACATTTTCAGTTTATCGATTTCACCACTTCCACGAAACATTTTGGTATTTTCGATACTTATAAATCCAACCAACACACAGTGGCGTCTTTTGTATATTCAGACAGCCAAGTCGAGGTTTGTGTCAGTGCGTTTAATGCATAGCTTCCACCACACACACACACAGACAATTTTCCCCCTGACTAAGAAATCATTCTGGTACGAAATATGCTACATTCATTCGGAGTTAATTTCATCCCTATAATTTACAAGGTCAACCAACGTGTTTCTCATGTCTAGAGAACCTGCAAACGTGTCTTCCACGCGCTAGATGCACACACGACAATCGATCTTCCCTCAACTAAATAAGGGCGCGAAATGTGCAGAAGCAGTCAACGGTACAATTTACGTGGGAGGGAATAACGGTCCAGCTCAAACATACGTCCATATTGAATCTTCTCAAATTTCCACTCGATCACGAAAGCTATCCGACACATACTAAGTATTAGTTCGCTATTCGGCCGTCTAGAGGATAACAGTTAACCAGCTACATTCCTACACTGCAACAGGCCTTTGTATTCGGACGGCTCCTATAGTTAACAGAAATGTGAATGACTCCTGCCACAAGTAACCGGCGCTGTACGCCAAGCAAGTATAGACAGAGTGGGCCTACGAAATCGTTAACACATGTATTTGATCGCTGTACTTACAGTTAAATGTTACGATTGCGGTTACACTTAAATGAAATTTGACAATGAGCGAAGTATCGGGAATACATCCTGTTAGCGGCTGTAATTCTGGAAATAAAAATATCGGTACCCATTCTTATGACTTGACATTCCCCTTGCTATCACAGTACTCCACGTCAAATCCACACATTCCTTATGACTGGACATAGTCATTTCCTTTGCACATGTCGGACCACAAACACATACATTACAAGCCTAACGCTCAAATGCGAACATATCTCGCACACCCCATTACTGCTAAGTATAATACTTGACCAATAAATGATTCCACACGAAACAAAATAATACTGACCGAAAATCAACGATGGGTGGGCATGTCTCTTAGGATGTTCTTGTGCGTGCTACCGCTGTGTCTTAGAAAGAGAGACATAATCGGCCAGACGTTTAAAAAAAAGCTGATCGCACCAACTACGGAATGTTACTATCACAAGCGATCTTGGTTCCACAGGTGCACACAAGTATCCATGTTAAAAGCTATACCCACTTTACGAATCGAGGTATGACATTACCTCTGAATTGGGTGGTTTTTTCCGGACAAATACCATGACGGTGATCATAGGAATGTGTATTATCAGACCAATATGTAGTCCACGATGCAACCTCGTGATAAAATTACCGCCTTTTGAAAGTGATTCGGCTAAGGAATGTGATATGTAAGCGGTATTTGCGACTACTTCACACCACCACAGCAAGATAATTCTAATTTGTAGCACATTATGTCTTGATACCATATCAAAGGTTCCGCGATATATCCACTGAGTTATAGGCGATGACTGATTGAGAAGGAACACAAACAGTAGTAGTAGATGATGTGCTGATTGAAGTCGCTAGAAATGAAGTCCATGATTTGGAATCAGGTCTTTCCATTCAAGTGCATACCTGCGTCGGATCCTATTGACAATTCCTATTTTTATACGCGATGGAGCTCCAGACCGATATACAGAAAACAGATCAAATTCTCTCCGAATGTGGAGGTGACTGGATACAGTTCAGTACAGTGCTACAGTACGCCTCCCGATCAGTGCATTTAGACTAGGTGTTGGCAGCTGTGCTACATTTACAAGCAATTTTAGAAAACAGAACGAGAGGTTATGTCACGATCGCATGCATAGATCTGATGTAAAATCGATAGATTTGTAATGCTCTCGTGGTGGCTGAATGTACCAGCCACGAATGTTGTGATTCTACTTTGGACCTTCTCAACCACGAAGAATCAGACCCAACTGGTAAGGGCCCCCCATACAGACGAACAATACTCTAAGACCAATAGGATGTCACGAATTAAAGAAAACTACCCAATACATGTGAAGAGTATCGATTTAATTAATTGGCATCAATTTTTATATTAATGTAGTGTTAGTGGTACAATAGTTGGGGGGGGGGGGGGGGCTGCTGTGTGTGTGTGGGTGACATGGAGCAGAACAACAGGTTAAGTACAGAATGCTAAGTTAATTTAAATAATTTTTATATAAAACGCAGTACAATAGTTTAAGGGTGTGGGTGACAGAAGGATCCGCCATAAATGGCGTTCAAAAGCGTGTGAAATTGGAAAAGTGTACCAGAAAATGGAGAGAGGAGATAACTAATTACTTAATTTGGCATCAAAGGCAGTACAATAGTTTAAGGAAATGGAGGTGACATGGAAATCCATTTAACAGAACAATAGGTTAAGTGCCAACAAAGTGCCAAACATTAGGTTAAGACACACACAGTACAGTGCCGAACATTAGGTTATGCAACATGTTTGCCACATGTAATTGCTTCTTGCAAGACCTATATGTTTCCAAACAGCATAGAATGATGAGCAAGAAAAATCCAACCCCCACAAACTGAAATTTTTATAAATAAACAATATACCCTTTCCATACGTTCCATACATTGTGTAAATTGTTTAAACAATATTCCATACAGAGCAATTGATTTCCCTCCAAACTACCGATCAACTGAGTCTTTTTCCCACCATTTTCTGGGGAGGAGTGGGTGAGAGTGGAGGAATTTTACCAGAGAGGGAGGGGTTAATTAACTAGTCAGTCAAACTAATAGTCTGTGACAGGGGCTATTCCAATAACTCAGATCTGAAAGTGTACCTGTAGCAAGAGGAGGGCAGGAGAGTTGGAGTGGGTGGGGGGGGGGGGGAACAATAGGTTAAGTGCAGTGACATAGAAAACCACTTAACAGGACAATAGGTTAAGCAACTGTCAATCAAAGGAGAACAACAGGATTGCCTCTGAGTGCATACCTGCCACTGATGTAGGCAACCCGCAGTAATAAAACGCGCCAGCATTTCCTTCCTGAGGGGGGAGAGGAGTGGGAGAGGGTGGGGGACAATACGTTAAGTGCGGCGTCATGGAAAAGCACTTAGCACAACATTAGGTTAAGTACCTGTCAATCAAAGGAGAACAATAGGTTGACATGGAAGAGTATTTAACAGAACAATGGCTTGACATGGAAAATCACTTAACAGAACAATATGTCTGCCTCTGAGTGAATACCTGTCCCTGATGTAGGCAACCCGCACTAACAAAATACGCCACAACTTACTTTGTTGCACTACTAGGGCCATCATCGATTTTGAATGGTAGTGAATACCTCAGAATGATTTATTTGAGCTGTTGACTGCCAGTCACAACAAAATAGTTTCTAGTTAGTACTAAAGAAATAGTACTCCTATTCCTATATATTAACGTAAGATACTCATTTGTGTACAACACTGGCTGCTTTCTTGGATAGTTCGCTAGCAGCATACCATATATTTACTCTAGTGCTCGCTATCTTTAATGTTATTTGACTGGTATGTACAATTTGTCAGTGAATTTTTCATGTTAAATCTTTCTTATTTACTATTACAATTCATCTTCCTCCTGTTCCTCTTCAGTGTCACTATTTTTGTTATCATTTGGAGTGTCGCTGTCCACCCTCTGTAGATAGTTGTTTTGTTGTATATTTTGTACGCATGTCTGTTATGCTATGTCTGCAGGTTCTCTTCATGTGTTGTTTTTGAAATACTGTTTGTTAATGCATTTAGTTCTGCCCAGTGTTCTTCGTTCTTATTGGCGAATCGTCGAAGTGTGCTGTATGCCTTTTGTTCTCATGTTGCCTGCAAAAGAAGACAGTGTGTTCTGGGGAACCTTCTTCCTCACATGTGTGTGTGTGTCTCAGACTCATGTGCTTGACATGCCCTTAAGCACGGTGCATAAAATCCTACGAAACATCCTGCATTGCTATCCACATAAAAACACCCACATGTGGAAGTTGCTTCCTGCTGACCTGCGAGCAAGACAAAAGTTCTCTCTGGAATGTCGTGCTTGCTTAGAAGTGGGCATCGAATGGCCATGGAACATTCTGTAGACAGACGAAGTCAATCTCCAAGGACATGTCAATACGCAGAATTGCAATATATGGGCAATGGAAAAACTGCATTCACAGCTGTCAGTACCATTTCTTTCTGTAAAGGTGACGACTATGTGGTACAGGTTGATGGCATCTTTTATCTTAGGGCCGTATTTTTCAGAGGAGATGAGTCCTGCAGGTCCTGTTACCTGTACCGTCCGTGATACACTGTGAGTGTCTTTGCGCACCAACATTCTTCCAACACTTCAACAACGTGGATGCACAGGTACGATCATTTTTATGAAAGTTGGTGCTCCTCTTCACATTCTACAAGCATTGAAGTAGCTGCTGCTGTGGCATTTCGGAAATGGTGGAATTATCAGACGTTATTCTTCTACAGTCTGTCCCTCCAGGTCACCTGATCTTAATCCGTATGACTTCTAGCTGTGGGGATATCTGAAGAATGTTGCGTTTAGTGCTCATATTATGAACCTAGCTGAATTAATGGCATTGAATTGAGCGCATTCTGAACGTGACCCTCGAAACACTCCGGTCTGCTATGGAACACGATGTTTCTCTGTTCCGCCTTGTGGCGGAAAACGATGGACAGCATATTGAACGACACTTGGAAGCTGATGTCATCTTGTTTTTATGTGCGTTCTTGGCCCCAGGACAATTATAAACATATGCCATTTTGTACACTCCTGGAAATTGAAATAAGAACACCGTGAATTCATTGTCCCAGGAAGGGGAAACTTTATTGACACATTCCTGGGGTCAGATACATCACATGATCACACTGACAGAACCACAGGCACATAGACACAGGCAACAGAGCATGCACAATGTCGGCACTAGTACAGTGTATATCCACCTTTCGCAGCAATGCAGGCTGCTATTCTCCCATGGAGACGATCGTAGAGATGCTGGATGTAGTCCTGTGGAACGGCTTGCCATGCCATTTCCACCTGGCGCCTCAGTTGGACCAGCGTTCGTGCTGGACGTGCAGACCGCGTGAGACGACGCTTCATCCAGTCCCAAACATGCTCAATGGGGGACAGATCCGGAGATCTTGCTGGCCAGGGTAGTTGACTTACACCTTCTAGAGCACGTTGGGTGGCACGGGATACATGTGGACGTGCATTGTCCTGTTGGAACAGCAAGTTCCCTTGCCGGTCTAGGAATGGTAGAACGATGGGTTCGATGACAGTTTGGATGTACCGTGCACTATTCAGTGTCCCCTCGACGATCACCAGAGATGTACGGCCAGTGTAGGAGATCTCTCCCCACACCATGATGCCGGGTGTTGACTCTCATCCCTGAAGACGACACGTCTCCATTCGTCCCTCCATTCACGCCTGTCGCGACACCACTGGAGGCGGGCTGCACGATGTTGGGGCGTGAGCGGAAGACGGCCTAACGGTGTGCGGGACCGTTGCGAATGGTCCTCGCCGATACCCCAGGAGCAACAGTGTCCCTAATTTGCTGGGAAGTGGCGGTGCAGTCCCCTACGGCACTACGTAGGATCCTACGGTCTTGGCGTGCATCCGTGCGTCGCTGCGGTCCGGTCCCAGGTCGACGGGCACGTACATCTTCCGCCGACCACTGGCGACAACATCGATGTACTGTGGAGACCTCACGCCCCACGTGTTGATCAATTCGGCGGTACGTCCACCCGGCCTCCCGCATGCCCACTATACGCCCTCGCTCAAAGTCCGTCAACTGCACATACGGTTCACGTCCACGCTGTCGCTGCATGCTACCAGTGTTAAAGACTGCGATGGAGCTCCGTATGCCACGGCAAACTGGCTGACACTGACGGCGGCGGTGCACAAATGCTGCGCAGCTAGCGCCATTCGACGGCGAACACCGCGTTTCCTGGTGTGTCCGCTGTGCCGTGCGTGTGATCATTGCTTGTACAGCCCTCTCGCAGTGTCCGGAGCAAGTATGGTGGGTCTGACACACCGGTTTCAATGTGTTCTTTTTTCCATTTCCAGGAGTGTATATCCATAACGCGTTTCGAAGGTTTAAATCTCCATCATCAGGTGGATTGGAATGTGCTAGTACGGCTTGTGTGTGATGTGTTATGGCTGTGGGTAGCCTGTAATACTGTCTAGTTATTCCAATGTCGTAACACAGCTCACACATGTCGTACTAATACACGTAAATCTATATGACGATATAGGTTTAAACCTTCGAAACACGTTGTGGATATAAATAAACAGTGCCTGGTAACAGTAAACTTGCTGTATTATTCGAAATGTGAAGTACACGAACTTTGTGGAAATATAAACTGTTCTCTGAAATTTCAAGCTAACAGCCAGACGTCGCTAAGTTGCTGCCACGATATTTAGGTGCATTTTTCTGGCCATCTTCAGGCGTACACTGAGCCAATGCCACCTAGAAAACAAAGCATCAAGCTGCTTGAAATTGCTAACTGTAATGAAGTCACTGCCTCAGTCACTGTACTGCGTACTCTGTTGCAGTAGCTCCTAAAACAGAAAAGGTCTCGTAATTGATTCGAGTAATACTAATGCTGGAACTTATATGTATTAAGTGTTGCAAATAAAACTTTACTATTAGGTAACTAACTCACAACTTTGACTTCATGTACAGTGTATGCTCTATTATAGGTGCAAAGGAAAGGGGCATGTACAGGACAATGACACAATCAAATGTTCCTAATAAACATATATTGGGAAACCTAAGATTTCCCTTATATGGCGTATTCTGACTGAGAACGTGAACCCCCGGTAATAAAGTCTCCCAAGGATCCAAACTGCAGATATGCAGTTCAGGACAAACACATTACAAGTATTCCGCATGGTCACAGACGGCAGGCTTCAGCATGTCTCCTCATTGATACCTGCACACGTTCAAAAATCTCAGGCATGTACCGAATGCATTGACAACCACTGACAATGCCTTCCTGAAGTTCATCAACACTATCAACACCAACGCTTTTAAATATCACCAGTCAACAAACAAATCAACGGGTTCCAGTCGTGAGGGCTGGGGACGCCATTGTGTTGGTGAGCTATGACCGATGGCGTCGCTGTCGGTGAAGTCTGTTAAGTATTCCCGAACAGCTACATGAAAATGTGGCGGTGCACCAGAACGAGAGTTCCACATACACAATGAATATAAACCCAAAACGTGGCCTTAGGCATGAACGCTAACAAGGGACTGACAGCACTTGTGCATATGTCGTAATGGGAAAACCACTGGTTCTGAGAACCTACTTCTATTAGCATTATTTGCTTGTTTGATTGTCCTCTAGTCTCTCCTTACATTTGTACCTATAATAGGAAAACGCCATAGATGATAATAAAAATAGTAATAATTTTCTATGTAGACGAAAACTATGACTATCATGAACACTTATAAAACTTTTTCTCCAAAACTCGCCTACAGATCATAATCTAAAGGGATTATTGTCATTTTTTCTTTTAAACTAGCAAAAAAACGAGGCAGAAATGGAGAAAACAAACCACTCATTTTTATCGTATAAGTACACTCCTGGAAATGGAAAAAAGAACACATTGACACCGGTGTGTCAGACCCACCATACTTGCTCCGGACACTGCGAGAGGGCTGTACAAGCAATGATCACACGCACGGCACAGCGGACACACCAGGAAACGCGGTGTTCGCCGTCGAATGGCGCTAGCTGCGCAGCATTTGTGCACCGCCGCCGTCAGTGTCAGCCAGTTTGCCGTGGCATACGGAGCTCCATCGCAGTCTTTAACACTGGTAGCATGCCGCGACAGCGTGGACGTGAACCGTATGTGCAGTTGACGGACTTTGAACGACGGCGTATAGCGGGCATGCGGGAGGCCGGTGGACGTACCGCCGAATTGCTCAACACGTGGGGCGTGAGGTCTCCACAGTACATCGATGTTGTCGCCAGTGGTCGGCGGAAGGTACACGTGCCCGTCGACCTGGGACCGGACCGCAGCGACGCACGGATGCACGCCAAGACCATAGGATCCTACGCAGTGCCGTAGGGGACCGCACCGCCACTTCCCAGCAAATTAGGGACACTGTTGCTCCTGGGGTATCGGCGAGGACCATTCGCAACGGTCCCGCACACCGTTAGGCCGTCTTCCGCTCACGCCCCAACATCGTGCAGCCCGCCTCCAGTGGTGTCGCGACAGGCGTGAATGGAGAGACGAATGGAGACGTGTCGGCTTCACCGATGAGAGTCGCTTCTGCCTTGGTGCCAATGATGCGTGTTTGGCGCCGTGCAGGTGAGCGCCACAATCAGGACTGGATACGACCGAGGCACACAGGGCCAACACCCGGCATCATGGTGTGGGGACCGATCTCCTACACTGGCCGTACACCTCTGGTGATCGTCGAGGGGACACTGAATAGTGCACGGTACATCCAAACCGTCATCGAACCCATCGTTCTACCATTCCTAGACGGGCAAGGGAACTTGCTGTTCCAACAGGACAATGCACGTCCGCATGTATCCCGTGCCACCCAACGTGCTCTAGAAGGTGTAAGTCAACTATCCTGGCCAGCAAGATCTCCGGATCTGTCCCCCATTGAGCATGTTTGGGACTGGATGAAACGTCGTCTCACGCGGTCTGCACGTCCAGCACGAACGCTAATCCAACTGAGGCGTCAGGTGGAAATGGCATGGCAAGCCGTTCCACAGGACTATATCCAGCATCTCTACTATCGTCTCCATGGAAGAATAGCAGCCTGCATTGCTGCGAAAGGTGGATATACACTGTACTAGTGCCGACATTGTGCATGCTCTGTTGCCTGTGTCTATGTGCCTGTGGTTCTGTCAGTGTGATCATGTGATGTGTCTGACCCCAGGAATGTGTCAATAAAGTTTCCCCTTCCTGGGACAATGAATTCACGGTGTTCTTATTTCAATTTCCAGGAGTGTATATTGAATTACGAGGTGTGTTCAATAAGCAATGCAACATATTTTTCCTCAGCAATGTTAGGTTGAAACAAACGCGGAATTTCTTGAGGGTCGTTGAGGAACACGCCCTCTTCAGACCCTATAGTTTCATGAGGTTCCGACGGTGGCGGCGCTATACGCAGCCTTCAAAATGGCCTCTGTAACGGAGGTGCGTTCCAAACAAAGAGCTGTCATTGCGATTCTTTTGGCGGAAAACCTGACCATAGAAGATATTCATAGGCACTCGCAGAAAGTCTACGGGCACCTTACAGTGAAGAAAAGCACGGTGAGTCGTTGGGAGAGGCTTCTGTCATCATTAGGGATCGGATTCTCATGCAAATGTATATGTTTTACTCTAGTGGCCATTAAAATTGCTACACCAAGATGAAATGCACATGATAAACGGTTATTCGTTGGACAAATATATTACACGAGAACTGACATGTGATTACATTTTCACGAAATTTGGGTGCAGAGATCCTGAGAAATCAGTACCCAGAACAACCACCTCTGGCTGTAATAACGGCCTTGATACGAATGGGCATTGAGTCAAACAGAGCATGGATGGTATGTACAGGTACAGCTGCCCATACAGCTTGAAAACGATACCACAGTTCATCAAAAGAAGTGACTGGCGTATTGTGACGAGCCAGTTGCTCGGCCACCATTGACCAGACGTTTTCAATTGGTGAGAGATATGAGAGAATGTGCTGGCCAGGGCAGCAGTCGAACATTTTCTGTATCCAGAAAGGCCCGTACCAGGCCTACAACATGTGGTCGTGCATTATCCTGCTGAATTGTAGGGTTTTGCTGGGATCGAATTAAGGGTAGAGCATCGGGCCGTAACACATCTGAAATGTAACTTCCACTGTTCAAAGTGCCGTCAATGCGAACAAGAGGTGACCGAGACGTGTAACCAATGGCACCCCATACTATCACGCCGGGTGATACGCCAGTATGGCGTTGACGAATACACGCTTCCAATGTGCGTTCACCGCGATATCGCCGAACACGGATGAGACCATCATGATGCTGTAAACAGAACTTGGATTCGTCCGATAAAACGACGTTTTGCAATTCGTGCACCCAGGTTCGTCGTTGAGTACACCATCGCCGGCGCTCTTGTCTGTGATGCAGCGTCAAGGGTAACCGCAGTCACGGTCTCCTAGCTGATAGTCCATGCTGCTGCAAACGTCGTCGAACTGTTCGTGCAGATGGTTGTTGTCTTGCAAACGTCTCCATCTATTGACTCAGGGATCGAGATGTGGCTGTACGATCCGTTATAGCCATGCAGATAAGATGCCTGTCATCTCAACTGCTAGTGATACGAGGCCGTTGGGATCCAGCACGGCATTCCGTATTACCCTGCTGAACCCACCGATTCCATATTCTGATAACAGTCATTGGAACTCGACCAACGCGAGCAACAATATCGCTATACGATAAACCGCAATCGCGATAGGCTACAATCCGACTTTTGTCAAAGTCGGAAACGTGATGGTACACATTTCTCCTCCTTACACGAGGCATCACAACAACGCTTCACCAGGCAACGCCGGTCAACTGCTGTTTGTGTATGAGAAATCGGTTGGAATCTTCCGTCATATCAGCACGTTGTAGGTGTCGCCACCAGCGTCAACCGTGTGTGAATGCTCTGAAAAGCTAATTTTTTGCATATCACAGCATCTTCTTCGGGTCGATTAAATTTCGCGTCTGTAGCACGTCATCTTCGTGGTGTATTAATTTTAACGGGCAGTAGGGCATATTATTGGAGAAGCACACTCTTTTGGTTATATATTCGAATTACATTTTACGTGTTTTTTAGTTAAAAATACTTATTCTTTAAAAATATGGACATTTTAAATTGTGTGTTCGCTTGTTGTGAAACCTTATTTTCATGAATTTATTTATGAGTTTCCTTTCTTCTCGAATCCCTGCTAGGAGTTACCCTGCGCGCTTGCTATGTAGTACGTGGCCCTGGTCGCTGAAATTCTCCGGTCTCCCCGCAGAGTTGCACTAACATGGGTAGTAAGGCATTCGTCGCAGTCTTTTGGAGTTACTTATAATGTAACTCCAAGCAACAGTTTTAGCACAAATTTTAATTTGTGTACAGCTTTTTTAAAAGTTTGATTTTATAACATTCATAACTTGTAAATTACTACAACACTAAAGTGACGAATGACTCATTTTCGAAGCCTCCCGCAGTTACCTATCTTTAGCTGACTTTATGTGCTGTGTACAGAAAATCAGTTCATATTTGTGGTGAGTGGTGACTACTGCCTAGTGGCTTGGTGGCATGTTCTAAATTCTTCACGATTAAGTCCGGTGCCAAAAATGAAAACAAGTAATCAGTCTAGATTGCAACAGTTTTAGCGGACGTTCGGAGGGGAGATGATAAAGACAGATGCCCAAATATTTTCTTGGCGTTTATGTAATAAACAATTGTTAGTGAAAAACTTTTCCAAGTTGTTTAGCATATATTTAAAAAATGGCTCTGAGCACTATGGGACTCAACATCAGAGGTCATCAGTCCCCTACAACTTAGAACTACTTAAACCTAACTAACCTAAGGACATCACACACATCCATGCCCGAGGCAGGATTCGAACCTGCGGGCGTAGCGGTCGCATAGTTCCAGACTGAAGCGCCTAGAACCGCTCGACCACATCGGCTGGCTTTTGCATATGGACACCAATAAACAGAAAGAGGACTTGAGACGTAAATCCACGAAAAGTGCTGCGGTCCAGATGTTGGTAGATGAATTTTCTAACAGTACTTTTGCGCAGTTTTCTTTTGATCTGTGCGAAGCTTTTTTGTCTGCGGATATTCCCCCGTGGAAATTAACTAATCCTGTTCTAGAAAATTTCATTAAGAAGTATACAGAGTGCAAAGTGGCAGACGAATCCACTTTATGTAAAAATTACGTACTGCGGTGTAACTACCAAGCTATTAAATAAGGGATCAAAGATAATTTTATATGGGTGTCAATAGACGAAGCACAAAACTGTAAGGGATGGTTTATTTCAAATATTGTAACTGGTTCTCTTAACAAAAATGTACAATCTACTCCGTACCTACTTGCAATAAAGTAGGTTCACTTGACAAATCGATTCCATGAATTTAGTATGGCCAATTGACATTCAATATCAGTGTGTATTGCTGTTTGATGCAGCAAGTTACATGATCAAAGCTGGTACTGCTCTCAAGCTCATGTTTTTCAATTTGGCACATTTGGATTGTCTTGATCATGGGTCGCACTGCATTGCTGAAACTACTCGTACTAATTTTCATCCTGTTCGCAAGATGGTGTCTGCTGTGAAGATGATCTTTGTTAAAGCACACTGAGGAGCAGCAGCACCTGACACCCCTTACCACCAGAACCAATCACAACGCGCTGGGGCACGTGGTTGTTTGCAGTGATTTACTACACCGAACATTCATAAACTGTTAACAGCGCCTGAAATCAAACTGCACGAGATGTTCTAAGCAACCCAGAAATAGGAGCTAATCTTGCGTAATTTCTGCACATTTTTGTCATCTTCTGGTGACAGTTCTTTCAGTAGAGACAGGCGCTTCTGTCTTTGTGATTCATCAAGTGTGTTCAAAACTACAGTCTCTAAACTTTATTCAGTCCTTGGAGGAATTAGTGAAACTGTGAAGAAAAAAGTTCAGAGCATATTTTCAAAAAATCTATGACGTGAACATATTTGTGAAATTGAAGAATGTTAGCCGGTAAGCGCAATTAACTTTCGAGCAATGCGTCGCTAGCAGCGACTCAATTACTTTTGTACATGCGCCCTTTAGTTCCTGTGAGGTAGAGAGGACTTTATTCTGCTACAGGCTCATTTTGCGAGACGGCAGCAGACGGCATACTTTCGGACACCTGGAACATACAGTGACTGAACTGTAACAGAAGGGAAATGGAAAATAAACTGAGTTCAATAGCTTTCCATATTCTGATATAAAGTAGTAGTTTCCTTTCATGTTTCTTAACGTTTCTTTGTGAATCATTCATAGGCATTTACGTATTTTCTGTACCACAAGGGTGCCAATTCCGTTTTATATCACTTTATGCTAACAGTTTATGTGCATGTTTGAGATTTTTTTGTACATAAATGCACACACATTAAGGATTTATTATTGAACGAAAATACAGTCCCACTGATCATCGCAACAAGGCTGCGAAAACCTCTCTGATGTAGCGTGTGACGGAAGGCTGCACACTGCTGTGATTGCTGAGAAGTTGGAACGTGCAGACACTCTCATTCGAGGTGATCGTCGGATCAAAATCTAACACCTCGCTGCGTAACCGAACATCTCTGTTGGTAGTGCTGACGCACTCGTCCACTAATTGGGGTACTCAAAGATGTGCGCCGGCTGGGTTTCTCGCTGCCTAATAGAAGACCATAAGGAGCAACGAAGGACCATCTGTGCGAATTGCTTGCGCGTTCCTAGGCTGATCGTTACAATTTTTTGCCGAACATCGACACAGGCGATGAACCATGGTCATCACTTAGAAGCGGAAACGAAACGGAATCCATGGGGTGGCGCCAAACCAACTCTCCTTCGAAGAAAACGTCCTCCCCTACCCTTAATCAATGCTGAATCATCTGCTTGTTTAATTTCTTCAGTGGTGAGAAAGTCTTTACAATAAGTATAAGTTTTTTTTAAGTATCTGGTATAAACAATAGAGTAATGGCCAAAGGTAGTAGTCCTCTATTTTATCAACATCGTTATCATCTGCTAGTGCATCTAACGGCTCTGGTGCAACTGCATCTTTTAAGTTTGGTATTCAACAAGAAGTCCATATAAGTGCACCATCAAATGCTTTTGACTTCAGTACAACAGCAGACGTACTCTGTGCCCTTAATATTTCTTCTGTTTCAAACACCTGTGTTAAAGAGGTGTGGTAATTTCCTCAATTTAGTTGGGAGTGTTTCCCAAACCTGTCCTCTAAATTCTCTGTTTGCAATTTTCCAAGATGCAAATATATTATCGTTATCTCAAAAGCCCCCAATTGCTTGAATCAATCAAGGCAGCAGTAGTGTGTTTCAAAGCGGAGTATGTTTCTCTTGTCGGCCCCTTTCCATGAGTGGAATCATGCCATGAAGACAATCAACACAGAAAGTTTTCCAAAAAATTAAGAATATGTTGTGAAGTGACAGTGACGCTCCAGGGAAACACCCCCTAGCCTTTCATCTTTAAGCGGTGTTTTAACATCAAGAACAGCCCACCACTGACCTATTGCTTTTATAAATGTGGCAATACTCTCCCAGTTTTAAGTTCCTTTCTTCAGCCAAAGTGGTGCAAACCAACAACTGTCATGTTGTTAAAAATACACAATGCTTCACATTTTGCCGTTCAGTTTAATCTGCATATAGTAACCTAAGTATCAAAGTGCTACCATATTGCAACACTTCACATTTTCCTGTTACATGCAGTTCCTTTAATGCTGTACCCGTTGCCCTTGCCTTCTAGCGCGGTTTGCCTTTACACATCGACCCTGGGCTCGGGCCGGTATAACTGTACTACTACTGTCTTCTTAGGAAATGGGAACAGTCAGGAGACAGTGGAAGATGTTCTGGAATGCTGCATGTTTGTAAGCTTTTGGGTAGAGAGGAACGTGTCAGCAAAGGAGTGTTTCCGGTAAACTTTCAGTTTATGGTGACTATTTTCTATTAGTTGATGTCTAGAGTATTAATGATGGCATCTCATAACTCCATACTGGCTTTTATATTATATTTTCCAAGAACCTCTGATGGAATCTTTCCACAATTTACTTTTAAATTCGTCGCAATGAAATCGTCTCAATCGTTTATGCATTCTACTCCACACACTGATGTATGACTGTCTCGAATGCACTGTTTTATAAATAGTCTCGAAGAGTCTCTGGATCTTCAAGGCTAGAAATCTGCTTTGCAGACAAATACGTAGGGCATCCAGGCAGCTTTGGTGCAAATATGGAGATAAGTAAAACAGTAACCTGGAAATTCTTTGTACTGTACTTGTCTTGTCATATACTCATACTGGACCCTTTATCAACATCGTAACGAACTTCATGAATAATTCATGTTTTAAAAATTGATTATAAGTATTTTCTCCTAACTAGTGAACAGATTTTCATCCACCTTTCTTGAAATATAGACTGCCCAAAGGAGCCGTAAACACTGTACCAGTTCTTTGGTCATACATGATATTACTGCTCAAAATGTTGTCTGTATTAAAATGCACTTCACGTACCTAAAAACAAACACATATCTTAGTGTTAGATATTTGACGCAAACTAAACAAAGAAAACTAAGAGTACAGTATAGGAAGTGGTTAATAATGCTTTGTTTTAGTTAATGGTTAGAGTTTTCTATTTGGGTACTTTTTGTTATTAAAAAAATAATGATTTAATAATAAAGATAAATGTGCAGATGTTTATGACAGACTGTTCAGTGTTTACTCAGTCTTTCCTGTGAATTGCCGGGATTCATTTTCATCTGAAACCTTCATCAGACGGGAATTTAAAAGCGTTAACTTTAGGACTGCTATCGTAGTTCCCCCGTAATTGGGCATAAAACAATTTCGAGTTACTTGGAATGGACACTAAATTATACTCTGACCCATATATCACAGTCTTAACGAATGAGATTTCCACCATAAATGCAATAAACGCAGCGATTACAAACACGTGTTTCAGATAACCTCAGCTACATACTTGTGACGTCACAAATGCCTCAGACGTAGGTACTACCACGGTGGCCACGTTACCAATTTAGTTGGCCACGTAATCACAGTAATTGTATTTGATGATGTCAGAAAATACAACTGAGTTAATCTGAGAAGTGGTTGACGCTGCCTCTACTTGCAGCCCTTTGTGCACTGAACCTTAGTAGTTCTCTCTGTGATATTCCTTTGGGAATGTTATTTCTAGTTACCCAGGAATCTGGGTTACCTACTTCAAAGGAAAGACCCGTATCTACATCATTGTTTTGCCTCGTGCTAGAAAAACCTGTAATATGACAACATAATGTCGTATACTGTGTTCTCCACATTCACATCTGCGTGATTGTGTTTTGGGAATTGTGTGCAGGAAGACAGGATTTCCCGTTAGGAGATGGATCGTGCCTCTACATGGGGTCATATACTGCAGTTTTCGTTCACGAATATCTGGAATTTGTTCGTAAATTTGGTGACCAGTTCCTTAGACTCCCAGTCTGCCTGTTGTGTACACGTCTTTGCTCCCCAGGACTTTAAATGAACTTCAACAGTGATTTGGTGCCCAGTGATCTGCGTCACTGTCTTTGTGGGGTCCTGCCCATTCGTCTTGTCCAGGGTGCCTAAGGGTGCTGCGTTCTTGGAATGCTATACAACGATTCAAGCAAATAACATTAATAGTTTTTATGACAATAAAGAAGATAGACAATACTTAACTTTGTATTACAAGTAAGGTTCGTAAACGATGGGCGATAGGCAAACAGTCAGTGTCTTTCTCTATTGCTATGACCATACAAGCAGTGGATACGGATCACTAATAACTGCTGTCGTAGTGCTCTCCTAGTACTGTGCCGAGCCCGGCAGGAGCGGCTCCTTGTATTCTCTTCTTGTAAAGGCCTCTCCTGTCGTAGTGCGGTCCTAGTCAGCGTCCTATTGGCTGACGTCGTCTCACAGCCTTCTCTGCTCTTGCGTTTGTCATCTTCGTGCCGCCGTTTGTGGTTATGCTGGAACAGCCCCAGTGCCTCTTTGCCGCTACTGCAAACATGCAGTTTCGTACTTGACGATTAATCGGCAGGATATGCTCCTAGAATTAGTAATAATGCTTTTACTGGTGTTGCATCAAATTCTTATATTAACTTGTTAATGTTATAGCCTGCACAAAATATTTTTCAAGTTGTATTCTACAGCTTGTATGAAAGACATTTTTATATATAACCACCACAAAACTGCCAAATTAATTTTTTGTTCTGGAATAACTTTCTATAGTATGCCATTGTCTGATAGGCCTGCTTATTTAATTTCTTTGGTAAATATTAAAATATATTATCTTAAAATTTGCTGTGGTTTCTCTGTCGCTGCTAAAATCCTTGGGGAATATCAGTGTTGCCGTAACGACTTCCACACAGTACAAATATCGTCTGTATTCGATACGGTATGATACATTAATTGTAATATGAATTTCTGATTCGCGTATAAGGCATGGTGGCTATAACTACTTCCTAACTGACTAGCCACACATAGTCTCTAGAACACCACTGTAAGTCATGTACCTGATTTCTGCTCCTATGTAATGTACATTAAAATTGTGTACACTATTGACTAAAATGGTCAGTGCTGAATATCTATCATTAATGCTACTCGCCACATATATTGGTACTTCAACAAGTTGACTGAATATGGACCCTATTTCAGTTGTGCATTGAGCTGGATATTTTATGCCTTAATCAGTTATGTGGTGTGAAATGCAGACGTTACTGGTGTGAAGTTGTTCTTAGTAATAGTTCTGTTGTACATCGTGAGTCTATTTACAGGCCCACTTACTTTCGCAGCATATTTTAAAATTGTAGACGTGTAATATACACCATTTCAAAATTTGAGAGTAAGGTCTTTAATTACATGGTATGATTACTGTATTACATAAATCTCTTTCGTCATGAATTTACATTTCTCACGAAATAAGCATCAAACGAAAAAACTACAAAGAACGAAACTCGTCTAGCTTGAAGGGGGAAACCAGATGGCGCTATGGTTGGCCCGCTAGATGACGCTGCCATAGGTCAAACGGATATCAACTGCGTTTTTTAAACTAGGAATCCCCATTTTTATTACATATTCCTGCAGTACGTAAAGATATGTGAATGTTTTGGTTGGCCCACTTTTTTCGGTTTGTGATAGATGGCGCTGTAATAATCGCAAACGTATTTGCTCCGTGATTCATTATCCGTGTTAAAACGGACCGCTTACAAATTTCGGAAAAGGTCGATATCGTGGTGATGTGTGGCTATTGTGATCAAAATGCCCAACGGGCGTTCGCTATGTATGCTGCTCGGTATGCTGGACGACGTCATCCAAGTGTCCGGACCGTTCTCCGGATAGTTACATTATTTAAGGAAACAGGAAGCGTTCAGCCACAAGTGAAACGTCAAAAACGACATGCAACAAATGATGATGCCCAAGTAGGTGTATTAGCTGCTGTCGCGGCTAATCCGCACATCAGAAGCGGGAATCGGGAACCTCAAAAACGTCGCTGTTGAGAATGCTGCATCAACATCGATTGCACCCGTACCATATTTCTGTGCACCAGGAATTGCATGGAGACGACTTTGAACGTCGTGTATAGTTCTGACACTGGCCACAAGAGAAGTTACGGGACGATGACAGATTTTTTGCACGCGTTCTATTTAGCAACGTCCGGCCCCGGTAGCTGAAGGTCAGGGCGACGGAATGCCAATCCTAAGGGCGCTGGTTCGATTCCCGGCTGGGTCGGAGTTTTTCTCCGCTCAGGGACTGGGTGTTGTGTTGTCATCCCCATTTCATCCCCATCGACGCGCAAGTCGCAGCAGTGGCGTCATATCGAAAGACTTACACCAGGCGAACGGTCTACCCGACGGGAGGCCCTAGTCACACGACATTTTTTTATTTATTTAGCGACGAAGCGTCATTCACCAACAGCAGTAACGTAACCCGGCATAATATGCACTATTGGGCAACGGAAAATCCACGATGGCTGCGACAAGTGGAACATCAGCGACCTTGGCGGGTTAATGTATGGTGCGGCATTATGGGAGGAAGGATAATTGGCCCCTATTTTATCGATGGCAATCTAAATAGTGCAATGTATGCTGATTTCCTACGTAATGTTCTACCGATGTTACTACAAGTTGTTTCACTGCATGACAGAATGGCGATGTACTTCCAACATGATGGATGTCCGGCACAGAGCTCGCGTGCGGTTCCTTCCGTCCCTTTACGACGAACCTGCACCTACCTGTGAACATTGTCTCAGCAGATCATCAGAAGGAAAGCCGAGCGAAACCTACTGTACTTCGACGTGAACCAGGCTACAATTAAAGTCACTAATCTACGTTTAGGGAGAAAGTTTTCACATGAAATGAAAGGTTGGAAATTTTGTCCTCAATTAATATATTCTGAAACTTAGGTGAACAAGTATCACTGCCAAGCCGTGCTAGTCGTAACAAAGTCACTCACAATCCCTTTTACTCACGTTACCAAGTTTATGGTGTTGAATTTCCCGCAAACGTAATAGCTACAAAAATACTGATTGTTTTTTATTGAGAATGCTCGCCAAATATTAAGTCTGTCGGTACCAAATGCAGTCACAGTTTTTTAGCCACCGACCTGCTAAATATGCCACGCGGAATTTATGTCTTTTCTCGTCGCAAAATTCACTTAGAAATTCCGAAATTTCTGCACACCCATCGGAATAGCTATGCCGTCACTTTACCACACTTTTGATGTATGAAACACTGCTAGATCCGGCAACTTATCGTTTCCATCGGAACTACCACTACACACGTCCGAACTGTTTCATGGCTAGGCTCCCACTCCTCCCTAAAATACTCTAAGTCTTCTCTACCAGCAGAGAAAGGCGCGCGAAGAACATTGCTTTACTATTGGTCAGTTTACTCAACAGCCAATAGCATAACAACATTCTCCCGCGTCAGTCCGCGCTTTTTCATCAATAACCAATCGCAAAATAGTAAACCTAACGACTGCACATTTTACCGACGTAATTATCTAATATGATGAAGTTTTGTTTATGCATGAAGTTATTTACTATTGTTATTTATATTTGATTAACTTTCCCTTTACCATAAACTTACTTAAGAAATCTATTCTACAAAAATCCCCTTGTCCATATCCATACATCTTCGAAATGTTCTCACACTAAATCCTACTACATAACTCGTTAAACAATTATCTTCATATTAACTTTAAACCACACTCACGCAACGTTCACACTGCTAAAACACATTTATAACATTTTACATACACAAAAGACATAATAACATTTTATGAAAATACTAGAACAGTTTATGAAAAACATTCTATTACTTTAGTGCACTCTAGTGGGCACAATGGAAACTAAAATCACAGTCCCCCTATCCAACATTGTCCTCTATTGGCTGATACATAAACTACGTGTGCGCCCAGTCTCGCGTCACCACCTGTCACTATCCAGCTCTGAGACACATCTCCCACTTATCCGCCTCCAAGGCAGGATCGGTATACGGCGCTACGCCTCAATAGCTCGCATGCGGTTGAAGCGACATTGAATAGTATATTTCACGACAAGTGCATTGGTCGTCGAAGCACCATACCATGGCGTGCACGTTCACTGGATCTGACGTCCCCGGATTTCTTACTGTGGGGAAAGTTGAAGAATATTTGCTATCGTGATCCACCGACAACGCCTGACAACATGCGTCAGCGCATTGTCAATGCATGTGCGAACATTACGGAAGGCGAACTACTCGCTGTCGAGAGTAATGTCGTTACACGTATTGCCAAATGCATTGATGCTGACGGACATCATTTTGAGCATTTACTGCATTAATGTGGTATTTACAGGTCATCACGCTGTAACAGCATGCGTTCTCAGAAAAGATAAGTTCACAAAGGTACATGTATCACATTGGAACAAGCGAAACAAAATGTTCTGTATTTTAATTTAAAAAACAAACCTGTTACCAATTGTTCGTCTAAAATTGTGAGCCATATGTTTGTGTGACTATTACAGCGCATCTATCACAAAGCGAAAAAACATTCATATTTGTTTACGCACTACACGAATATGTAATAAAAAATGGATGTTCCTATAAAAAAAAACGCAGTTGATTTCCGTTTGACCGATGGCAGCGCCATCTAGCAGGCCAACCATAGCGCCATCTGGTTTCCCCCTTCAAGCTAGACAAGTTTAGTTCTTTGTAGTTTTTTCGTTTGACGCTTATTTCGTGAGATATTTGGCCCGTCACGATCAATGGACCACCCTATATATGAGGGGCATTCAATAAGCCATGCAATACTTTTTTTTCCTGAAAGCAGGTTTATTTTGTTCATGATTCAAATACGCCCTGTTATTCTCCACTGTTTAAGCTACAAAACCCAGTTTTTCTCCATTATCTCCATTCAATGCTCTGCTCCATGGATTGCCGTTTTGTTTCCAGTTCTAAATGATGAAGACATGTTTCATCGCCTGTGACGACGTTCGACAAAAAATTGTCGCCATCAGCCTCGTAAGGTGCAAGCAATTCCACACAGATGGTCCTTCATTGTTCTTTATGGCCTCTTGTTAGGCGCAGAGGAACACAATGGGCACACACTGAGTACCCCAACTGATTGACGAGTGTGTCAACACTGCTAAGAGAGATGTCCAGTTGTGCAACGTGGTGTTCCATTGTGTTTTGTTGATCATCTCGAATGAGAGTGTCCGTACGTTCTATCATTGCAGGAGTCACAACTGTGAGTGGCCAGCCGGCGCTCGGAGGATCGGATATGTGTGCACGTCTTTGTTCCGCTGATGGCAGAGCCTCGCCCAACGACTCACTGTGCCTTTTTTCACTGCTGTGTCTCTGTACACATTCTGCAAACACCTACGAATATTTGCAGTGTTGTGGTTTTCCACCAAAAGAAACTGAATCACACCTCATTCCTAGAACGCACCTCCATTACAGACGCCATTTTGAAGGCTACTTATAGCGCTGCCACCTATCGGAACATCTGTTTAGCAAGAGTAATAGAAGGCAGATTTCGGACTACCTAACAGACCAAAACGAAAATGTCTGTTCCCACACTGACAATGTTGAGTGTTTATGGAAAAAGTTCAAGGCAATCGTAAAATGCGTTTTAGACATGTACGTGCCGAGTAAAACTGTGAGGGACGGGAAAATCCCACCGTGGTTCAACAACAAAGTTAGGAAACAACTGCGAAAGCAAAGAGAGTTACACTCCAAGTTTAAACACAGCCAAAACCTCTCAGACAAACAGAAGCTAAACGATGTCAAAGTTAGCGTAAGGAGGGCTATGCGTGAAGCGTTCAGTGAATTCGAAAGTAAAATTCTATGTACCGACTTGACAGAAAATCCTAGGATGACACGCCTAAAGGTGAAATACTAAACACCTTTTTCCAAAGCTGTTTCACAGAGGAAGACCGCACTGCAGTGCTCTCTTTAAATCCTCGAACAAACGGAAAAATGGATGACATCGAAATAAGTGTCCAAGGAAAAGAAAAACAACTGGAATCACTCAACAGAGGAAAGTCCACTGGACCTGACGGGACACCAATTCGATTCTACACAGAGTTCACGAAGGAACTTGCCTCCCTTCTAACAGCCGTGTACCGCAAATCTCTAGAGGAACGGAAGGTTCCAAATGATTGGAAAAGAGCGCAGGTAGTCCCAGTCTTCAAGATGGGTCATCGAGCAGATGCGCAAAACTATAGACCTATATCTCTGACGTCGATCTGTTGTAAAATTTTAGAACATGTTTTTTGCTCGAGTATCATGTCGTTTTTGGAAACCCAGAATCTACTCTGTAGGAGTCAACTTGGATTCCGGAAAAAGCGATCGTGTGAGACCCAATTCGCTTTATTTGTCCATGAGACCCAGAAACTGTTAGATACAGGCTCCCAGGTAGATGCTAATTTCCTTGAGTTCCGGAAGGCGTTCGATACAGTTCCGCGCTGTCGCCTGATTAACAAAGTAACATGGTTCAAATGTCTCTGAGCACTATGGTCATCAGTCCCCTAGAACTTAGAGGTACTTGAACCTAACTAACCTAAGGACATCACACAACACCTAGACATCACGAGGCAGAGAAAATCCCTGATCCTGCCGGGAATCGAACCCGGGAACCCGTGCGTGGGTTGCGAGAACGCTACCGCACGACCACGAAATGCGGGCAAAAACAAAGTACGAGCCTACGGAATATAAGACCAGCTGTGTGGCTGGATTGAAGAGTTTTTAGCTAACAGAACACAGCATGTTATTATGAATGGAGAGACGTCTACAGACGTTAAAGTAACCTCTGGCGTGCCACAGGGGAGTGTTAATGGGACGATTGCTTTTCACAATATATATAAATGACTTAGCAGATAGTGTTGGAAGTTCCATGTGGCTTTTCGCGGATGACTCTGTAGTATACAGAGAAGTTGCAGCATTAGAAAATTGTAGCGAAATGCAGGAAGATCTGCAGCACATAGGCACTTGGTGCAGGGAGTGGCAACTGACCCTTAACATAGACAAATGTAATGTATTGCGAATACATAGAAAGAAGGATCCTTTATTGTATGATTAAATGATAGCGGAACAAACACTGGTAGCAGTTACTTCTATAAAATACCTGGGAGTATGCGTGCGGAACGATTTGAGGTGGAATGATCATATAAAATTAATTATTGGTAAAGCGGGTATCAGGTTGAGATTCATTGAGAGAGTACTTAGAAAATGTAGTCCATTACCAAAGGAGGTGGCTTACAAAACACTCGTTCGACCTATACTTGAGTATTGCTCATCAGTGTGGGATCCGTACCAGATCGGGTTGACGGAGGAGATAGAGAAGATCCAAAGAAGAGCGGCGCGTTTCGTCACAGGGTTATTTGGTAAGTGTGTAGCGTTACGGAGATGCTTAGCAAACTCAAGTGGCAGACTCTGCAAGAGAGGCACTCTTCATCGCGGTATAGCTTGCTCGACAGATTTGGAGAGGGTGTGTTTCTGGATGAGGTGTGGAATATATTGCTTCCCCCTACTTAGACCACCCGAGGAGATCACGAATGTAAAATTAGAGAGATTCGAGCGCGCAAGGAGGCTTTCCGACACTCGTTCTTCCCGCGAACCATACGCGACTGGAACAGAAAAGGGAGGTAATGACAGTGGCACGTAAAGTGCCCTCCGCCACACACTGTTGGGTGGCTTGCGGAGTATAAATGTAGATGAACTATAACCGTATGAGTGGGGTATTTATTTGTTACGAGACTCAAATTTTCTCTGAACTGTTCAACAACTGTATCATCAGAGTCTGGGGGTCGATAGAAGGAGCCAATTATTAACTTAGTTCGGCTGTTAAGTATAACCTCCACACATACCATTTCGCACGGAGTATCTACTACGGCTTCACTACAAGATAAACCACTACTGACAGACACAAACACTCCACCACCAATTCTGTCTTTCCTGAACACCGTCCGAGACTTCGTAAAAAATTCTGCAGAACTTATTTTAGGCTTTAGCCAGATTTCTGTACCTATAACGACATCAGGTTCTGTGCTTTCTATTAGCGCTTGAAGCTCAGGGACTTTCCCAGCACAACTACAACAATTTACAACCAAAATTCCGACTGTTCCTTGATCCAAGCACGTCCTGTATTTGCCATGCACCCTTTGAGATTGCAGCCCTTCCCGAGGCCTTCTAACCTAAACAACCGCCCAGTCCACGCCACACAGCCTCCGCTTCTCGTATTATGACCACGTCTGCCAACAGACACACTGTTGAAACTAGTTGTGGAACAATGAATTATTTTAGCAGCGTTGTGGTGGTCACAAGTTAAAATGTTTTGTAGCCCGCGGTTAGCCTTGCACGTGGCTGTCTACTGTTGCGTTCCACCTGAAGCTAGCGATGTTTTTCACCACAGGCCGAGCAAGAACAAGTCGGGCAAGGGCAGCCGGTCATCGAGCAGGGCGACGCAGGGCAGCGCCTAGCGGCCGCCGGCCACCCCGCGGCCCAGGGCGGGCGCGGGGTTCGAACCCTCGGCCGGCGGCGCGCGCGCCCACCAGCCGGACCTGCCGTACGCCGCCGTCGTCGAGGACCGGCACAACCCCCAGCCACCTGCCGGCGGCAGCAGCGGGCTACTCGCCTCGGCGCACGTGTAAGGCGGCCCGCACCTCGCCACAGCGTCGCCTTCTCGCCTCTTCGTGCGTCGCAGAACAACACGTACTTACAGAAACAGAAATCATTGTCCTTGCGCTTAGACCAAGAAACAGGCAATTGGTCTGTTCTGTATCTGAACTTAATACAAGATGTATTCCATTAAAGTGTGGTGCACATACACGCACGTCAGTCTGAGTTTGTCTTGTCGGAAGGAAGGGAGAAGGAGCATAATTAATGATACTGTCGATATCGAGGTTATTACAGATGCAGCACTACAGTTCAATTCTTTTATCTTGGCGGTTCGCGCATGCCCGCCCAGACGCGGGAGATTGCTGCGTTGCCAGTTGAACGCGCCAAGAGAAGCAGCGCTATAGTATAGTTCGCAAATTTACGTTTTGGGGGGTAGCGCGCTGTTTATGAAGTAAAGCCACCACGGCCGCATTAACCCTTTCGCTGCTTCAGAGGCGTGCTTCCCGCATTCCGCGATGTGCGCGATTTTGTTATCATTGCACTGCTCGCCTGTGCGCACACATAGTGTTTCGACTGCTTTGACACACTTTATCATTCGATTTCACAAAAACTACTACGCCCAAAAATTTGATTTTTACACATCTTCTTGACTGATACCTTCCCCACATAAATGACTTAATTTTGTTTCGATGTTCAACGCAGTTATTGTGCAGCATTAGATGTAGTAAACCATTGCACGAAATTTTGAAGAGCTTGCAGAGGTAACAGTCCATAGTGTATACTTTCCGTATGGTTGATTTTAGTTGCCACTAGAAATTTCAAAAAATTACATTCAAACGAATAAAATTCATAAAGTAAGACACATCGATATTGTTTTTAAAATACTAAGCACTCAGCAAGGTTTGAGCTCAGAACCCTCCACTTTGCAGCCATACACGTTAACCATTACGCTAACGCAGCTCATCAATCATTATATATCGCGCAGGACTTTAAAATATCACGCAAAACACCGACAAACACTGTTGGTATGATTATGAATTACTCACGTTTCATCGAAGTACAATACGAAATAAACAGTTACCGCTGTTCTTTATTACGAAAAAGCGGTTAGTGAGAATGATACAAACACCTTTCCTTGCTATCGCCTGAATTAGGAGGCTTATTGCTTGTTTGGTTTAATTAATTAATAGAGTATGAAGCAATTGGTTTAAAGAATGCTCTTTCTTTTATAGAAAGTTTGGTATCAAGACATTGCTTTTGTTCAGTTACTTTATTTATGAGTGAACGTTTCTAAAACTGAAGACCTTCGTCTGTGCTCTGCACTGCACTCGAGCTCTGGCAACGTCGCTCTCTGTTCATTGGCTGACTGTGTTTCGTGACGTCAGATGCGCAGAACGAACCTGAACTCGGCCGGCGTCATAAATGACGTGCACTTTAGCTCATTTCTAGAGTGTTGGGAGTGGAAATCTGTCTTGGTCTTGTTATATTACATTTCACTTGTTGTATTCTGTGTCTCATTGACAGTGGTTTCCGGGATGTGGTAAGAAGTTGAAGATGTGAATTGTAATCTCTCTACTAGTAAACTGCTATTACAATTAAAATTCGGCAGTTGGAATATTTAATTAGCAGTAGACCTCACGTCTTTTACTCGTATTCGTTTCTAGCAATGACCGTGTGCCTATCCAAAACAGTCGTGGTTAAACGCATTACTGTATGTCCAATTACTGAACGAGAAAATATTGAATAACAACAGTTCTAATCTAACGGCACTCTTGGAATTTATTATCAGACATTATGATTCCTAGTTCTTTCACGCACACTGTAAAATCATAATTCAACCGTTCCTACATGTAAGATTTTTTTCTATCAATTTATTGGCTTTTGAGACGAACCCATAGGAACAGCTCCTTAGTGCAATGCCAGTTGTGACGATACAAATGTAAGGACAACACAACACCCAGTTCCCGAGTGGAGAAAATCTCCGACCGTCCTGGGGTCGAACCCGATGCCCTTTAGTTAGCAATCTGCCGCGTTGCCAATGGAGCTTCTTCTTCTTTTTTTAAAAAAAAGAAAAGAGAAGAAATATTGGCGCCTCAAGAGTACGTAGAAAATTGTGACACTGCCAAACAAAAACAGACTAAGTCCTTGCCATCCTAAGTGCACCTAAACCTCCCCCCGTCAAGGGACGATCGCTCGAGCGAAAATCCTTCAGGGTGACAGGAATGAGATACAGAAGATCCCAATAACCGTGAAACAACGATTGTTTTCCCTATTATACCCGTTCGTTGACCTGTACGTGTCGGTGCAACAGAGGCAGATACTAGGCGTCTGTTCGTTACCAGCGATAAGTTCTTCCAGTTTTATGAAATAATCAACAGAATTTACATTCTGCGTAAATATCATTCCGTCTCTTGTATATTAACTGATTGTGTCCATCTTCTAAGTCCACTGTAACACATTCAACGCGACCAGATGCCTCGCAGTCCCGCACAGACACTAGAGTCGACAGACTCCAAAAGTGTTCAAATATGTGTGAATTCCTAAGGCACTAAACTGCTAAGGTCATCGGTCCCCAGACTTACACACTATTTAAACTACCTTATGCTAAGAACAACACAAACACTTACGCCAAGAGAGAGGACTTGAACCTCCGACGGGAGGGGCCGCTCAATCCGTGACATGGCGCCTCAAACCCCGCTGCCACTCCGAGGGGCGACAGACTCCACACTGTTCCATCTAAACAACAGCTACCACTAGCCATATAGCTGAAATATCTCTCGAGAGAGCATTCAGACACACACAACAGATTTTGTGTTATCAGCACGCATTGCCATCGTGGTGACAAGGTCTCTAGAAGGCGTGGTCTTGACTGTAAGTGCCCTGTGCATTTAGATTTTCATTACATCCCGACACACATATTTCCTTTATATGTGCCGGGGATTTGATATAGGAGTTTTGTAAACGTCATAATAATTTGTATTTGATACTCGCAATAAATTAGGTTCATCGATCTGAAGAGCAAAATGAAGGAGCGTTCCGTTCCTTTGTGGCAAGTGTCACAGCCAAGATGTCCCCATTTTTTGATTCCTGTGGTAGCCACAGCTATTTTTCCTGTTTTATGCGGCATTTTTTTGTATTTCGGAATCTGTTATAGTAAATTTTCGCTTTGATGGCGTTGCGTAACAACTGGTAGCCCATTGTTCCAAAGAACACTGAATTAACTGAAAATTCGCGACTACACCTCCGGCTTCTTCTTTATTTTTTTGTGTATCACATAACCGTCTATTTATTTTTATTTTACTTTCATTCTACATTTGCTTAATTTTACTTTCGCATACTTTTTGTGCATTTTCAAGCTCCCACAACATTACGGTCTAAGTAAAAAGTGAATAAAATAAAATGGCACAATACGTCATAATAATATAACACGAACTTTTCCTCTTTTCACGTATTTGTCTTTGGATCCTCTGCAACAACAGAAAAAATGGCTCTGAGCACTTTGGGACTTAACATCTGAGGTCATGAGTCCCCTAGAACTTAGAACTACTTAAACCTAACTAAGGACACCACACACATAAACGCCCGGGGCAGGATTCAAACCTGCTACCGTAGCAGCAGCGCGGTTCCCGACTGAAGCGCCTAGAACCGCTCGGCCACAGTGGCCGGCTGCAACAACAGTCATGTAAATACTTCAAAATCGATTCTGGAAATCCGCTTCTAGTTGCCGAATTTCCGGTTACGCAATCGATTTTCGCTTCCACGTAAACGCAACCGGTTTTGAAACGTGCCTGGGTAGTCAAGTTACGTCTTTTTTTCAGAATATTCGATTAATATGGACTTATTATGGAGTGAAGCGGAAATAGTGCACTGAGCATGAAGGTGTCTACCTGTAATATTTAAATGAAGAGAAATAACGATTGTGCTGGCTGAATCAGAAACTAGATCGGCTGTTTTCCAGACGCCGTGTTTAACCGGGTTAGCAAATCCGCTTCAGATCTTACCATGTAGGCCAAAACACAACAGCGATAAACGGTTTCCGAAATTGGATTTTCGCCTTTCGGAAGACGTGTCGCATGTAAACTCAGATCACTGCTCTTTTTTTTTTTTTTGGTCATCAGTCTTCTGACTGGTTTGATGCGGCCCGCCACGAATTCCTTTCCTGTGCTAACCTCTTCATCTCAGAGTAGCACTTGCAACCTACGTCCTCAATTATTTGCTTGACGTATTCCAATCTCTGTCTTCCTCTACAGCTTTTGCCCTCTACAGCTCCCTCTAGTACCATGGAAGTCATTCCCTCATGTCTTAGCAGATGTCCTATCATCCTGTCCCTTCTCCTTATCAGTGTTTTCCACATATTCCTTTCCTCTCCGATTCTGCGTAGAACCTCCTCATTCCTTCCTTATTAGTCCACCTAATTTTCCACATTCGTCTATAGCACCACATCTCAAATGCTTCGATTCTCTTCTGTTCCGGTATTCCCATAGTCCATGTTTCACTACCATACTACTCCAGACGTACATCCTCAGAAATTAAGGCCGGTATTTGATATTAGTAGACTTCTCTTTGCCAGAAATGCCTTTTTTGCCATAGCGAGTCTGCTTTTGATGTCCTCCTTGCTCCGTCCGTCATTGGTTATTTTACTGCCTAGGTAGCAGAATTCCTTAACTTCATCGACTTCGTGACCATCAATCCTGATGTTAAGTTTCTCGCTGTTCTCATTTCTACTACTTCTCATTACCTTCGTCTTTCTCCGATTTACTCTCAAACCATACTGTGCACTCATTAGATTGTTCATTCCGTTCAGCAGATCATTTAATTCTTCTTCACTTTCACTCAGGATAGCAATGTCATCAGCGAATCGTATCATTGTTATCCTTTCACCTTGTATTTTAATTCCACTCCTGAACCTTTCTTTTATTTCCACAATTGCTTCCTCGATGTACAGATTGAAGAGTAGGGGCGAAAGGCTACAGCCTTGTCTTACTCCCTTCTTAATATGAGCACTTAGTTCTTGATCGTCCACTCTTATTATTCCCTTTTGGTTGTTGTACATATTGTATATGACCCGTCTCTCCCTATAACTTACCCCTACTTTTTTCAGAATCTTGAAGAGCTTGCACCATTTTATATTGTCGAACGCTTTTTCCAGGTCGACAAATTCTATGAACGTGTCTTGATTTTTCTTTAGCCTTGCTTCCATTATTAGCTGTAACGTCAGAATTGCCTCTCTCTTGCCGTTACTTTTCCTAAAGCCAAACTGATCGTCACCTAGCGCATTCTCAATTTTCTTTTCCATTCTTCTGTATATTATTCTTGTAAGCAGCTTCGATGCATGAGCTGTTAAGCTGATTGTGCGATAATTCTCGCACTTGTCAGCTCTTGCCGTCTTCGGAATTGGGTGGATGATGCTTTTCCGAAAGTCTCCATCACTACTATATTGTGATCTGAGTCTCTATCTGCTCCTGGGTACGCCTTACAATCCAGTATCTGATTTCGGAATCTCTGTCTGACCATGATGTAATCAAATTGAAATCTTCCCGTATCTCCCGGCCTTTTCCAAGTATACCTCCTCTTCTTGTGATTCTTGAACAGCGTATTCCCTATTACTAGCTGAAACTTGTTACAGAACTCAATTAGCCTTTCTCCTCTTTCATTCCTTGTCCCAAGCCGATATTCTCCTGTAACATTTTCTTCTACTCCTTCCCCTACAACTGCATTCCAGTCGCCCATGACTATTAGATTTTCGTCCCCCTTTACATACTGCATTACCCTTTCAATATCCTCATACACTTTCTCTATCTGTTTATCTTCAGCTTGCGACGTCGGCATGTATACCTGAACTATCGTTGTCGGTGTTGGTCTACTGTCGATTCTGATTAGAACAACCTGGTCACTGAACTGTTCACAGTAACACACCCTCTGCCCTACCTTCCTATTCATAACGAATCCTACTCCTGTTATACCATTTTCTGCTGCTGTTGCTATTACCCGGTACTCATCTGACCAGAAATCCTTGTCTTCGTTCCACTTCACTTCACTGACCCCTACTATATGTAGATTGAGCCTTTGCATTTCTCTTTTCAGATTTTCTAGTTTCCCTACTACGTTCAAGCTTCTGACATTCCACGCCCCGACTCGTAGAACATTATCCTTTCGTTGATTATTCAATCTTTTTCTCATGGTAACCCCCCCCCCGTTGCCCCCTTGGCAGTCCCCTCTCGGAGATCCGAATGGGAGACTATTCCTGAATCTTTGGCCAATGGAGAGATCATCATGACACTTCTTCAACTACAGGCCACATGTCCTGTGGATACACGTTAACTGTCTTTAATGCAGTGGTTTCCATTGCCTTCTGCATCCTCATGTCGTTGATCATTGCTGATTCTTCCGCCTTTAGGGGCAATTTCCCACCCCTAGGACAAGAGAGTGCCCTGAACCTCTATCCGCTCCTCTGCCCTCTTTGACAAGGCCGTTGGCAGAATGAGGCTGACTTCTTATGCCGGAAGTCTTCGGCCGCCAATGCTGATTATTTATCAAAATTTAAGCAGCGGCGGGGATCGAACCAGGGACCGAAGATGTTTTTGATTATGAATCAAAGACACTACCCCTAGACCACAGTACTACTCTTACCAATAAACAAACTCTAAAAACACAACAAACACGTCTATCATAAAAATTTCCAGTTTTGCTGAAGGTGTCAGCAAGTAGCGGTATCCCGATGTAGCTGTGCGAAGCTGTTGCACCCATCCCACTGCAACCGTCAGGAATCAGCTAGGCGCCGATCCCAATATATGGTGCCGCAGTTCAAACAGATCAACAACTAAACAAAGGGTACACCTCCCCTGGCTGTGGTGAACAGTTTACTTACAGCATACTATTTATGAGCAGTACAATGAAATGACAGCATTACGAAAGTCATTACAGTTCTATTCTAATTACGAAATAACCGAAGGCATTATGTTTCAGACTTTCTATGAATGTTTCAGAAGGAGTTTGTTAACAGGAAGCAAACGTCCTGGTATTATTTTTGAACAGATTAATCATGATTTTGTTGCATTATTAGTAGAGTTCAAAAATAAACACATCGTGTTCAGAAACATTGTAAAGTCATTATTTTAATGTTATTTATGAGTATAATATTTTAAGTGGTGCATTATTAATATGTTCATTATTTCCTGACAAAAAGGAGAAAAAGAGAAATAAACCTCTTCCCTTTTCTATCACGTGCTATGTATTTTGCTTATGTTTTCTTTCGCGGAACATCCTGTAAGGATATAAATTGTCGTTTTGGATAAAGTAGAAGGACATTCTCCAGGGGAAAAACATACACAATATTTTTTACTGCAATGCCTAATCTCATTAACAGATCTACTTTCCCACAGATTTACCAGGGTACTCACTACTTATCTTGGCAACGGCCTTGCCGCAGTGGATACACTGGTTCCCGTGAGATCACCGAAATTAAGCGCTGGTGGGCGTGGCCAACACTTGTGTGGGTGACCATCCAGCCGTCATGCCCAGTTGCCATTTTTCGGGGTGCATCCAGCCTCGTGATGTCAATTGAGGAGCTACTCGACCGAACAGTAGCGGCTTCGGTCAAGAATACCATCATAACGACCGGGAGAGCGGTGTGCTGACCCCACGTCCCTCTTATCTGCATCCTGCCCTAAGGATGACACGGCGGTCGGATGGTCCCGGTAGGCCACTCGTGGCCTGAAGACGGAGTACTCAGTACTTATCTAATTTTGTGTTAACTGAACGAGGCTAACTTCTACCTTTTCCAGTTCTGTTATATGTTTTATGGCTTTGCTAGATTACTGTCTTAATGTAATGGAAACATTGGTCACATAATGCAATATTTGTCCAGTAATATTATAGTTCACTTCTTCACAATAATTATTTCTTTTATATGCACATTGGTTTTTTGTATTTAAAGTAGTCTCTATCAAGAGCAAAAAGGTTCTATTTTTCATTTGAGTTAACAGTAGATGTAGAAGTTTCTCTTGCACACAAAATAACTTAATACGCAACTAAAATTTAGACAATATATAAGTAGCCATATCAACTGTAATGTTACTGTGTAAGTTATAAAATCGATTTGATAGATTCAACCTCTGTCTGTAGTTGCTATCAGTACTCTGTAAAGAAATGTTGTTACCCGTTGTAGCGTGTAACTGCTCCATCCAACTGTTTCTTACAAATATGCAAAAAGACTGCCAACATAAGGAAACATGGTGCTCTTACCCAGTACATTTCTAAAGTCTGTATTAAATAACTTTTTCATTAAAACTCTCATGTGTACGTTTGTGACTGTTATCAATTCATATTTTCGTGGGAACATGGGTCTTGTATTTTTTAAACTTCTAACAAATCACACATGTAACATTTTATAGAAAATATTTATTTTGGAAAATAAATTGTTACTTTCTCACTCCAACTCTTATTTTCATTTAATATTACGTACAATAATTGTCATTAGCCAGCATCTGGAACACAGTCGTCGAGGACCATGAGCGAAATAAGCTGAGTGTAACCAGATCTGATGCAACGCATCATCAATATTATCGTCCACCAGTGAACATCCACACTGATTACTATCAAAAACAGTCTTGATCACAATTTATTTATTACGGTGACCGGTTTCGACAAACTACTGTGGTCATCTTCAGACCAATGGGTAAGAACCTCTCTCAGCTGGAGAATCACTACTCAAGTAATTCTCCAGCTGAAGGAGGTTCTCACCCATTGGTCTGAAGATGACCACAGTAGTGGTCGAAACCGGTCACCTTAATAAATAAATTGTGATCAAGACTGTTTTTGATAGTAAATATCTGTAACACATTGGTCACTGTTCAGTCCCATATTGTATTCAAAAGTAGTCCACACTGTTGGTTACGGAATGTGTTTGTAGCCTCAAAGGTAATTCCATACTGTGGTGGCCGAATCTAAAGCACTTGTTAGGGATTCATCTTCGTCTTTAGCTTTCACTTCGTGGTTTTCGGTTTTGGCCCGGCCGGGGCTCTGATGACAATTGGGAAGCTGCTGCAGTGATCAGTAACATTCCTCCGAGTCGTAACTTAGGTATTAACGCTTATTACTTCGTTCTCCTGCACAAAGGGGATATGAACTCTGCTGGAAGCCCTTTAGAAATAGAAACGCGGAGTGGTTTGTGGAAAGCTGCCAATTCTCCTCATTTGCCTATTACCTTGCGAGACATAAAATAAAGTTTCTGAAGTCATGGACGATTGATATGACTGTGCACAAAACATCGACAAAAATACTCATTGTGTTGCAGTGATGTAATTCCAAGTGTAAAGGAGCAGATAATTCAAACGTACGACAAAAATTACACTGGTAAGGTAGCAACTCCAAGGTAAAATACACGTTTGCAATACAGAATTATTCAACACTGAAAGGCACCTGCTGTTCCACACCTTCCTCGCTGCGTACTCGCGCGTGCGTCTGTTAGGCATTTGTCTGCATCGAAGACCTGTTGTCAGTTGTCCGTTTGGTGGGTTAGTACATCTGTGGGTGAAAACAGAAAGTTATTTTGTATGAGGGACAGCCGTAGCCAGAAGCAGATATCTTGAATAATAACAGCTTGGCTGCTCTTCTAAACAATTTATTTAACGACCAAGTTTGTAGCTTAGAAGCCATATCATCAGCGCAGATATGTTAAATTAGGAAAAGCATTTGCTACAAAATTGTGGTCTATTGTAGTTACAATCAATAGTGACAAATTGTGCAAATTACTTACATGTTAAATCATGGCATTAAACTTTCGACATGAAGGGGACCGAACATTCCTTGACTGTGATTCGTCAGGTAATCAGAAAGCAATATGTTACCGTTGTGCAATATAATGCTCCTTAAATGCTTCGTTTATTTGCCACTTGTTTCTCACAATATGCTCAAGTAAGCAAGCCTCAAATAATAAAGTTATACGTGATTTTTGCCAGTATTATTCTCAACAGGTGCTTAATTAACATGTGTTAATTGTATTAATTTCTGCTCATGCTACTCTGTCACCTGTAATTGTTCTACTACGTTTACCTTATGTCATTCATGACAGGGTCCTAACATTTTTTGTCTACGAATATAATCATGCCACGCGAATTTTACTATCGGTCATATTGTGCGGTCCCAGTTTCCACGACTGACACAACTTCTCGCTGAGTCGTTAGCTGGGGATCCTGGCTAGATACATCGCGGTCTGTTGTACTTCTGTTGTGTCATTTTCATCTGCGTACAAATTTTCCCATCAGTTAATGGTCTTATACCGTTATTGTTAACAGGGTTCTTGTCGATATTTCCTACCTTTTTTTTTATTGATTTCTAGGCGCTTTTGATGGCTCGTGAAACTCGATCTAATGGTTAACTATGCAGCCTACTCCCCTTTTTTCCGGATTCGTGGTAGGCGCTTTTAATTTTTGACCAGGTGTTCCGGCCCATTATTGGCTTCATGTCACATGAGGTTGGGCAGATATTTCTTGATGATTCTTAAGGACGATATCTTAGGCACGCTTGAGGAATCGTTGACCCATGCTTTCTTCTTACCTGACGAATCGCTAATTGCAGTTGTTCATAGACCAGGAATGTTCGGTCCCGTCCATGTCGCACGTTTAATGTCATGATTTAATATGTAAGTAATTCAGTCTGTTTCTCACTATTGATTGCAACTACAATAGACCACAATTGTAGCGAACGCTTTATCTCATTTAACAGATCTAACGTAATGGACTCCTCTTCCTCCTAGGCTAAGGCCTGGTTCCTTCAATACCCCTCAGTCTATCACGAGATTGTCGCTCTGTCTTTTCCTTGGATGATCAGGACTTCTTTTCTTTTATCTTTTTTCCTTGGTTAAAAAAAAAGAAACATCTCCGGAACAAGCCTTGAAGGCTCAACGGTACCGACCGGCCGCCTTGTCATCCTCAGGCCTTTAGGCGTCACCGGATGCGGATACGGAGGGGTATGTGGTCAGCACGCCGCTCTCCTGTTGTCAGTTTTCGTGACCAGTACTATTTCTATCAGCATCTAGTAATTTATTTCTTATGATTTTCTCAGCCTTCGTTCATCCATACTTTCTACGTATTCGTTCCATTCATGCTTTCTCTTATGTACCCACTCATTAATGGAGTCGACTTCACATACTCTTCTAATGTTTTCACTTCCCCCTCTATCTCGCCGTGACTTCCATGTAATCCTTCGCAGATTTTTCATTTTCATGGTTTTCGAAAGTCTTGTTGTTTTTGATGTTTCTGGTCTTGTCTCAGCTGTGTATGTCATAAATGGTCTCACTATTGTTTTGTATATTCTTACCTTTGCATCTTTTCCTTTATGCTTGTTTTTCGAAATAGTACCATTTAAACACCCTGCTACTTCATTTACTTTTGTTTTTGTTCTCAAATTTCTTTAGTGACATTTCCACTGCTGGAAAGTTCAATACCACGATATTTGAATATCATTCATTACCTGTAGAATATTTTTTCCATCCACTTCCAGACTGGATCTAACTGGTTCCACAGATGTGGTTATACATTTGACTTTTTGAGTGGATATGACCATATTTAGGTTTCTGGGTTCCACGTTAAGCACCGGGTGATCAAAAAGTCAGTATAAATTTGAAAATTTAATAAACCACGGAATAATGTAGATAGAGAGGTAAAAAGTAACACACATGCTTGGAATGACATGGGGTTTTATTAGAACAAAAGAAAAGTATTGCTAGACGCATGAAAGATCTCTTGCACGCGTCGTTTGGTGATGATCGTGTGCTCAGCTGCCACTTTCGTCATGCTTGGCCTCCCACGTCCCCAGACTTCAGTCCGTGCGATTATTGGCTTTGGGGTTACCTGAAGTGACAAGTGTATCGTGATCGACCGACATCTCTAGGGATGCTGAAAGAGAACATTCGACGCCAATGCCTCACCATAACTCCGGACATGCTTTACAGTGGTGTTCACTATATTATTCCTCGACTACAGCTATTGTTGAGGAATGATGGTGGACATATTGGGCATTTCCTGTAAAGAACATCATCTTTGCTTTGTCTTACTTTGTTATGCTAATTATTGCTATTGTGATCACATGAAGCGCCATCTGTCGGACATTTTTTGAAAGTTTGTATTTTTTGGGTTCTAATAAAACCCCGTGCGATTTCAAGCCTGTGTGTCAATTTGTGCCTCTCTATCTACATTATACTGCGTTTTATTCAGTTTTCAAATTTATACTGACTTTTTGATCACCCGGTATATATAAAAGTTTATGCAGGTTATTTTCAGTGTTTGACAGCAGAACTGCATCGTCAGCATAACAAATGATTTTTAAGTTGTCGTCCCCTATTCTATAACCACCACCGACCAATAACTTCATTATCTCGTCCATGACTATATTAAAAACTAGGGGGCTCAGTCATCTTGTCTAATACTACTATTGACTGCTATGCAACTAGTTAATCTGGAATCAGTTTTCGCTTGGATGTAGTTGTTTGAATAAATGCCTTCAATTGTTTTTATTAATTTTGAAGGAATCCCCTTTTGTAGAGCAAGTTTACCTGGTTTGTTAACTGAATTTTAACCTAATGTGCTACTAGGCTACAAAACCGGTCGTTAAATAAATTATTCGCAAGAACAGCCAAGCGGTTATTATTAAATGTGTGAGTTATGTCGTAACAAGTCGTGCGAGCTTTGGTGGTGCTTAACCAATAAGGAAGCTTGAGGGCAGAAGCGGTTTGTAAGACCTCATGGGCAACAGACACACTCACTCTTGCCTTCCGTCTTTTCCCATGATTTAGACACGCTTTGTCTTGTGACAGTGAATTGGCCATATTCAGCCTACTTCGTTCTGGATTATGGTGGGATGTGCGGTGGTACCTAAGTGTTACTGCTGCGTAATTGCTCTTCTAAACAGCACCCCGTATGAGCGAACGAGTTGCATATTTACCTTCGGGTACTCATACCTTAGGTTCTTGGGCTAAGAACGGCTCCTTTTAGAAAGAATAACTCGATATCAGTCACAGGGTCGGGCCGCGCAGGCTTGCTTTCATGCCCTGCAGCTAATTCGCTGCAAAAAATAACTTATAGCTGTTATCCTGCAGTCAAACGGTCTATACATTGGCTACGATTACGAGTTAATAAAATACACAGAAATATGAAATAAAAGTTAAATGAATAATTTAATAAAATGGGTTCTCTCCTAACGTCTGTAGTTGATGCAGATGACAGAGAATTATGTTGCATAATGTTTATTCAAGAAAGGCCATCTCACATAAACGCGAAGTGGTCCTACGATATTCACTTAAAAAACAGACAGAAATACCAAATGCTGTAAAGTTACATTGAGAGCGTTACAAGGCTGGTAGTAAATCCCTAAACTAAATAGTCGTCAAAGATCCGCGAAGACTACGTCTTTTTTGTGACTACAAAAAAAAAAAGGTTCAAATGGCTCTGAGCACTATGGGTCTTAACATCTATGGCCATCAGTCCCCTAGAACTTGTTGTTGTTGTTGTTGTCTTCAGTCCTGAGACTGGTTTGATGCAGCTCTCCATGCTACTCTATCCTGTGCAAGCTGCTTCATCTCCCAGTACCTACTGCAACCTACATCCTTCTGAATCTGCTTAGTGTACTCATCTCTCGGTCTCCCTCTACGATTTTTACCCTCCACGCTGCCCTCCAATGCTAAATTTGTGATCCCTTGATGCCTCAGAACATGTCCTACCAACCGATCCCTTCTTCTGGTCAAGTTGTGCCACAGACTTCTCTTCTCCCCAATCCTATTCAATACTTCCTCATTAGTTATGCGATCTACCCATCTAATCTTCAGCATTCTTCTGTAGCACCACATTTCGAAAGCTTCTATTCTCTTCTTGTCCAAACTAGTTATCGTCCATGTTTCACTTCCATACATGGCTACACTCCAAACAAATACTTTCAGAAACGACTTCCTGATACATAAATCTATATTCGATGTTAACAAATTTCTCTTCTTCAGAAACGCTTTCCTTGCCATTGCCAGTCTACATTTTATATCCTCTCTACTTCGACCATCATCAGTTATTTTACTTCCTAAATAGCAAAACTCCCTTACTACTTTAAGTGTCTCATTTCCTAATCTAATTCCGTCAGCATCACCTGACTTAATTTGACTACATTCCATTATCCTCGTTTTGCTTTTGTTAATGTTCATCTTATATCCTCCTTTCAAGACACTGTCCATTTCGTTCAACTGCTCTTCCAAGTCCTTTGCCGTCTCTGACAGAATTACAATGTCATCGGCGAACCTCAAAGTTTTTACTTCGTCTCCATGAATTTTAATACCTACTCCGAATTTTTCTTTTGTTTCCTTTACTGCTTGCTCAATATACAGATTGAATAACATCGGGGAGAGGCTACAACCCTGTCTCACTCCTTTCCCAACCACTGCTTCCCTTTCATGCCCCTCGACTCTTATTACTGCCATCTGGTTTCTGTACAAATTATAAATAGCCTTTCGCTCCCTGTATTTTACCCCTGCCACCTTTAGAATTTGAAAAAGAGTATTCCAGTCAACATTGTCAAAAGCTTTCTCTAAGTCTACAAATGCTAGAAACGTAGGTTTGCCTTTTCTTAATCTTTCTTCTAAGATAAGTCGTAAGGTCAGTATTGCCTCACGTGTTCCAACATTTCGACGGAATCCAAACTGATCCTCCCCGAGGTCTGCATCTACCATTTTTTCCATTCGTCTGTGAAGAATTCGCGTTAGTATTTTGCAGCTGTGGCTTATTAAAGTGATAGTTCGGTAATTTTCACATCTGTCAGCACCTGCTTTCTTTGGGATTGGAATTATTATATTCTTCTTGAAGTCTGAGGGTATTTCGCCTGTCTCATACATCTTGCTCACCAGCTGGTAGAGTTTTGTCATGACTGGCTCTCCCAAGGCCGTCAGTAGTTCTAATGGAATGTTGTCTACTCCGGGGGCCTTGTTTCGACTCAGGTCTTTCAGTGCTCTGTCAAACTCTTCACGCAGTATCGTATCTCCCATTTCGTCTTCATCTACATCCTCTTCCATTTCCATAATATTGTCCTCAAGTACATCGCCCTTGTATAAACCTTCTATATACTCCTTCCACCTCTCTGCCTTCCCTTCTTTGCTTAGAACTGGGCTGCCATCTGAGCTCTTGATATTCATACACGTGGTTCTCTTCTCTCCAAAGGTCTCTTTAATTTTCCTGTAGGCAGTATCTATCTTACCCCTAGTGAGATAAGCTTCTACATCCTTACATTTGTCCTCTAGCCATCCCTGTTTAGCCATTTTGCACTTCCTGTCGATCTCATTTTTGAGACGTTTGTATTCCTTTTTGCCTGCTTCATTTACTGCATTTTTATATTTTCTCCTTTCATCAATTAAATTCAATATTTCTTCTGTTACCCAAGGATTTCTAGCAGCCCTCGTCTTTGTACCTACTTTATCCTCTGCTGCCTTCACTACTACATCCCTCAGAGCTACCCATTCTTCTTCTACTGTATTTCTTTCCCCTATTCCTGTCAATTGTTCCCTTATGCTCTCTCTGAAACTCTGTACAACCTCTGGTTCTTTCAGTTTATCCAGGTCCCATCTCCTTAATTTCCCACATTTTTGCAGTTTCTTCAGTTTTACTCTACAGGTCATAACCAATAGATTGTGGTCAGAGTCCACATCTGCCCCTGGAAATGTCTTACAACTTAAAACCTGGTTCCTAAATCTCTGTCTTACCATTATATAATCTATCTGATACCTTTTAGTATCTCCAGGGTTCTTCCACGTATACAACCTTCTTTCATGATTCTTAAACCAAGTGTTAGCTATGATTAAGTTGTGCTCTGTGCAAAATTCTACTAGGCGGCTTCCTCTTTCATTTCTTAGCCCCAATCCATATTCACCTACTATGTTTCCTTCTCTCCCTTTTCCTACACTCGAATTCCAGTCACCCATTACTATTAAATTTTCGTCTCCCTTCACTATCTGAATGATTTCTTTTATTTCATTGTACATTTCTTCAATTTCTTCACCATCTGCAGAGCTAGTTGGCATATAAACTTGTACTACTGTTGTAGGTGTGGGCTTCGTATCTATCTTGGCCACAATAATGCGTTCACTATGCTGTTTGTAGTAGCTTACCCGCATTCCTATTTTCCTATTCATTATTAAACCTACTCCTGCATTACCCCTATTTGATTTTGTGTTTATAACCCTGTAGTCACCTGTCCAGAAGTCTTGTTCCTCCTGCCACCGAACTTCACTAATTCCCACTATATCTAACTTTAACCTATCCATTTCCCTTTTTAAATTTTCTAACCTACCTGCCCGATTAAGGGATCTGACATTCCACGCTCCGATCCGTAGAACGCCAGTTTTCTTTCTCCTGATAACGACATCCTCCTGAGTAGTCCCCGCCCGGAGATCCGAATGGGGGACTATTTTACCTCCGGAATATTTTACCCAAGAGGATGCCATCATCATTTAATCATACAGTAAAGCTGCATGTCCTCGGGAAAAATTACGGCTGTAGTTTCCCCTTGCTTTCAGCCGTTCGCAGTACCAGCACAGCAAGGCCGTTTTGGTTAATGTTGCAAGGCCAGATCAGTCAATCATCCAGACTGTTGCCCCTGCAACTACTGAAAAGGCTGCTGCCCCTCTTCAGGAACCACACGTTTGTCTGGCCTCTCAACAGATACCCCTCCGTTGTGGTTGCACCTACGGTACGGCCATCTGTATCGCTGAGGCACGCAAGCCTCCCCACCAACGGCATGGTCCATGGTTCATGGGGGGAGGCCCTAGAACTTAGAACTACTTAAACCTAACTAACCTAAGGACAGCACACAACACCCAGTCATCACGAGGCAGAGAAAATCCCTGACCCCGGGAACGAGAGCGTGTGAAGCGAGAACGCTACCGCACGACCACGAGCTGCGGACACGTGATTACAATACATGAAATATTCACCAGGTCAGAACAGCTCAGAGTTCAACATGATGATTCACAAATTGACACATGCGATACAAAGAACAGTAACGCGTACTCTATCCTCAGTTCCTTGACACAAGTGGAATACGTTAGTCCTGCTTGAGACGCCCCGCTAAACCCGCCGAACAGGACAAGTAGTAGGAATTGTGGAAGGGGTCCACAATGAGTGGCTGTCAGTTACACTCCAAACATAACAACTTTATTTAGTTGCCCAAACATTACAGTGAAACTTCTAAGCTTGACTATCGACAGAAAACGTCTATAATTCTAAAACGACTGAAGGCCCACGAATTAAATACAACTGCTATAATTTTTTTTTTGGAGACAGAAGGCTCTAGGCTTTAACCTTAAATAGTATTTAAGGCCATTAAGGCCAAGCCATGTAAGACTTGACTAGTCACATAAAGTTTTTTAAAAGCAGCTGAAGGCTGATAAATTTAAAACAAAAAGCTACAATAACCTTTCATGGTGTGGGTTCCTGTAGTCATGTCCTAGTTCATGAACCACGGGCAACATATGAGTAAGTGGTCCTGACAGTCGGGATACCAGTTACTTTGGAATAAGGATGTGCATCTCGGACATATTCTGAGTTGTGGTCACCTTTGTGCTCATACGACAAAGACTACCAAATCCACCGGTTAGTCTGCCTCGGGCATGGATGTGTGTGATGTCCTTGGGTTAGTTAGGTTTAAGTAGTTCTAAGTTCTAGGGGACTGATGACCACAGCAGTTGAGTCCCATAGTGCTAAGAGCCATTTCAACCATTTTGAACCACCGGTTAGTCCCTCAACCCTTAGGGGTAAAACCCAATGGGACTCGGGGCAAGTAAGGCTAGCAACCTGCTTCCCCGGTACTTTAAATATGATGCTTGCAACAATCAGAGCAAAATGCCTCGGACCTTTGGAGGTGACGGAGTCCCACCTCTAACTGACAAACCAGGGACTCCTAAGATACAACTTGGCAAACAAATAATAATGAGATGGGGAGCTATAAATATCAATGGGGGCTACTCAGGGAAGAAGGTAGAGCTGGCAGAGGCTGCAAGTAAGATGGGGCTGGACGTTTTAGCTGTTAGTGACATTCGGTTAAGGGGTGAGAAAGATGAGGAAGTGGGAGAATACAATGTCTACCTGCAGGAGTCAAAGCGGGAATAGCACAATGGGGTGTAGGGCTTTACATCAGGAAAGAAATGGAACGCAGAGTAGTTGCAATAAGGGATGTAAACGAACGACTGATGTGGATAGATTTGACAGTGTCTAGCAAGAAAATTAGGATTGTGTCAGTATATTAGCATTGTGAAGGGACAGATCAAGATAAGATGGATAGTTTTTATGAGGCACTCAGTGTTGTAATTGTTAGAGTAAAGGACAAGGACCGTGTTCCGCTCATGGGCGATTTTAATGTCAGGATTGGAAATCGAACAGAAGGGTATGAAAAGGTTATGGGTAAATTTGGAGAGGATATGGAGGCCAACAGGAACGGGAAACAACTCCTGGATTTCTGTGCCAGTATGGGCTTAGTAATCACAAACTCCTTTTTTAAACACAAGAACATTCACTGGTGTACTTGGGAAGGCAAGGGAACCAGATCTGTCATTGACTACATAATAACAGATCAGGAATTCAGGGAGGCTCTGAGAGACACACGTGTATTCAGGGGATTCGTTGATGACACTGATCATTATTTAATCTGCAGTGAAATTGGGATTATGAGACCTAATGTGCAGGAGGTCAGGTCCATATGTAGGAGGATAAGAGTGGAGAAACTTCAGGATAAGGAAATCAGGCGCAAGTACATAACAGCGATCTCAGAAAGGTACCAGTTAGTTGAATGTAGTCAATTACAGTCATTGGAAAAGGAATGGACAAGGTACAGGGACACAGTACTAGAAGTGGATAAAGAATGTCTTGGAACAGTAGCGTGTAAAAGTAGGATGAAGCAAACAGCTTGGTGGAATGACACAGTCAAGGCAGCCTGTAAAAGGAAAAAGAAGGCGTATCAAAAATGGCTACATACTAGAACTCAGGTAGACAGAGAAAGTTATGTTGAAGAAAGAAACAAAGCCAAACAGATAATTGCGGCATCCAAGAAGAAATCTTGGGAAGACTTTGGAAACAGGTTGGAGATTTTTGGTCAAGCTGTTGGGAAACCATTCTGGAGTGTAATTAGCAGTCTTCGAAAGGGAGGTAAGAAGGAAATGACAAGTATTTTGGACAGGTCAGGAAAACTGCTGGTGAATCCTGTGGATGCCTTGGGCAGATGGAGGGAATATTTTGAAGAGTTGTTCAATGTAGGTGAAAATACGATCAGTAATGTTTCAGATTTCGAGGTAGAATGGGATAGGAATGATGATGGAAATAGGATCACATTTAGGGAGTGGAGAAAATGGTCAATAGATTGCAGTGCAATAAAGCAGTTGGGGTAGATGAAATTAAGTCAGAACTCATCATATACAGTGGAATGGCAGGTCTTAAATGGCTACACAGGATAATTGAAATGGCCTGGGAGTCGGGACAGGTTCCATCGGACTGGACAAAAGCAGTAATCACACCAATCTTTAAACATGGAAACAGAAAAGTTTGTAACAACTACAGAGGTATCTCTTTAATCAGCTTTGTGGATAAAATTTTCTCAAGTATTGTTGAAAGGAAAGTGCGAGTATTAGTTGAGGACCAATTGGATGAAAATCAGTGTGGGATTAGGCCTCTTCGAGGGTGTCAGGACCAGATCTTTAGCTTACGGCAAATAATGGAGAAGTGTTATGAGTGGAACAGGGAATTGTATCTATGCTTTATAGATCTGGAAAAGGCTTATGACGGGGTTCCTAGGAGGAAGTTATTGTCTTTTCTACGAGATTATGGAATAGGAGGCAAACTTTTGCAAGCAATTAAAGGTCTTTACATGGATAGTCAGGCAGCAGTTAGAGTTGAAGGTAAATTTAGTCCATGGTTCAGAGTAGTTTCAGGGGTAAGACAAGGCTGCAATCTGTCTCCACTATTATTCATATTATTTATGGATCATATGTTGAAAACAATAGACTGGCTGGGTGAGATCAAGATTTTTGAACACAAAATAAGCAGTCTTGCATATGCGGATGACTTAGTTGTGATGGCAGATTCGATTGAAAGTTTGCAAAGTAATATTTCAGAGCTAGATCAGAAATGTAAGGACTATGGTATGAAGATTAGCATCTCCAAAACGAAAGTAATGTCAGTGGTAAAGAAATATAAACGGATTGAGTGCCAAATAGGAGGAACAAAGTTAGAACAGGTGGTCGGTTTCAAGTACTTAGGATGCATATTCTCACAGGATGGCAACATAGTGAAAGAACTGGAAGCAAGGTGTAGCAAAGCCAATGCAGTGAGCGCTCAGCTACGATCTAGTCTGCTCTGCAAGAAGGAAGTCAGTACCAAGACTAAGTTATCTGTGCACCATTCCATCTTTCGACCAACTTTGTTGTATGGGAGCGAAAGCTGGGTGGATTCAGGTTATCTTATCAACAAGGTTGAGGTTACGGATATGAAAGTAGCTAGGATGATTGCAGGTACTAGTAGATGGGAACAATTGCAGGAGGGTGTCCACAATGAGGAAATCAAAGAAAAACTGGGAATGAACTCTATAGATGTAGCAGTAAGGGCGAACAGGCTTAGATGGTCTGGTCATGTTACACGCATGGGAGAAGCAAGGTTACCCAAGAGACTGATGGGTTCAGCAGTAGAGGGTAGGAGGAGTCGTGGCAGACCAAGGAGAAGGTACCTGGATTCGGTTAAGAATTATTTTGAAGTAATAGGTTTAACATCAGAAGAGACACCAATGTTAGCACAAGAGGGGAACATGGAGGAATTTTATAAGGGGGCTATGCTGCAGGCTGAACGCTGAAAGGCATAATCAGTCTTAAATGATGATGATGATGATGATGATGATGATGATGAATCTTTCAATAGGCAGAAGGCCGAAGCATTAGGACCAATAAGAAACCTTACTCCAAAACGGCTGAAGGCCTTTTTTTTTTTTTTTTAAAAAAAAACTGCAACCAGTTTTCCAAGGCAGAAGGCCTTACTTGATAAGTAAAATCCTTAAAATTTAAAGTGGCTGAAGGCCGATGCTTAAAACAATACAATAAATTTTCAACAGGCAGAAAGCCCACAGCTTTATCTTCCAAAAGGTAATACTTGATAAGTGAGATCGTCAAAACTTAAAGCGGCTGAAGTTCGATGCTTTAGAAAAATAAATTTTCAACATGTAGAAAGCCCAAGCTTTATCTTCACACAATGTAAGACTTGCCCAATTTGGAAATCTTACTTTTAAAACGGCTGAAGGCCTTTGATTTTAAAAACACAATTACAAGCATACAAATTCCAACCATACACAATTAAACGCCAACAAGAAAAGCAGTATAGGTAACAGCACTCAAAAGTTTCTAGGGGTCTCGCTTAGGTGAGACAAGAAGTCAGCTCAACCATAGTCCATCCGCTGGCAATGCAACCAAGAGACAGTGAGGGACCCACCGACAAGACGACTTGCTAACCACCGACCAGTATATGAGAATTCCAAAGCCAAAACGTTGCAGACATAGACGGCCATAACCAAAAATATATTGACCTGTCAAAACTACACACCATGTTGGACAGTGACAACAGGTGAGGAAAGGACACTAGCTGAATTTACGTCAGCGAGCAGGGCTGGTAACCGGAACACTAACGGCTACAAGACACAAAATTTCGCTGGTACACTTGAATTTCAATCCGACAAAAATAGCTATCACACGGCGGCTAAATCTTCATCAACTCGAACACCCACTGTTGCTGCCAGGAATACCGCCAACAGCGAACCACCAGCCAAGGGGACAACGTGAACAGACGTGGCTTCGGTAATGAAATCACCACTCTAGTTACATGTCCTGGGTCGGTGGGCCACGAACCTCGTAGCACTCTGAACAGCCCCCACACGCTCCGACACTACGTGGAGACCGCCAGCGGGTCGGCCGACTGCGCCGCGCGGAGACTTGCTTGCTGATCCACTCCAACTAACCGACTGGCTGCACACCGCCAAGCCGGAACTATGAACACCAGACCAAATATGGTATACGGTGCAAATATAGATACACATCACTGTTGCCACACGTAGAAAGAGAAAGAACCATGGCATAGCCGCAATAACAACGGGAAACCAAACGCAGAGTAACAGTCAAGTTTTAAAGCAATGCAATAGTCGGGGTCAGCACGGCTCACTGCTCTGGAGCACATTCAGTACTGTCGAAATATAAAGTCCCTTCAAAAGGTATTGTAGCGGCCGTTCACCGCCCAGAATCAACAATTTATACGACTGAATAATCCACGTTACCATAGGCACGTCTGCCTTCTTCCAGCACTAGACACAAAGGACCCAGAAACGCTTCCTTCAGCTCTTCACTCGAAAAGTCCCCTTCTCCAATTGACTCCTTTAGTTTCCTGCTACTGTCTGCTTTTCCATTGGCTGAGGGTCATCCCCACCAAAATACATCGTCCTTACATGCTAGATCATTTGATTCAAGATGACCACTCCCCCGACTAAACTATTATGTTACAACAATATTTAAACGAAAAAATGTCATAAACGTTTGGTCACATTCATTATAAATGAAGGATTATTCATAAATCAATAAGCTAGTGTCTAAACATTCATGGTGGTGTCTGATTATACTATATCGTGTCTCCCTACCACTTTCGCGCAACGACGCTCTGAGCGTGTTTTTTAGGGAATTAACTAGTTTGAACCTGGGACCTGTTGCTGGTAAGGAGACGCCAGACCACACATGACATGTAGAATTCAGAAGAGTTCAGTGAGACTAGCGATGATATAACCAAATACTAAATGATCTCAGCGTCAGCTCCACTGCACTCCCTGTAAAAGAATCTTAATACTAACTAAATATAGTGGAAAGGGTTCAAGGGTTTCCTATTTTTAGTTAGCTGGTAAAATAACGTCGAAAAAGCAGTTAAGTTTACCATTGGAAATTTTATTCTACTCTCAAAACATTGTTTATAAATTACACTATTGATAAAATGAAATGTTTTAATACAGGATGGTAAAAACCAACAGCGTTCAACAAAAATGTGAACGAATATTCCCTGAATGGGTTTCCAAGTTCTACAATCGATTGAAGGATGACCTATACCATATCACATCTATAATCTAGGTTTAAATTAAGTTTCACAAAAGAGAAAACTATCAAAATGGTCTACAGTGACCATCAATTATCTTTAATTACTTATCTAACCTGTCGTAAATTACAGTGGCTGATGTGGCTTCTCAATAACTAAAAATAGAAAAATTATCGCGTTTCAGATTTTTACTTCAAGTGGCAAATGTGAACACCATGAGTTTTAATTAACGATCGACACTAGTATTACGCAAAAAGGGGGTGTAACAGATGAGTCTTCTGCAGTTCTGAGTGAAGCCTTATGCGCTCAAAAATGCGGCATCGCGTGCGTTCATTACCTTGTCGGTGTTTAGGCAGCGTCAGGGCAGCGGCGGGCAGCACAGCTCCGCTCACCTCGCCATCTCGGAAGCAACTGTTTTCTAACTTCTCCTTACTACAATTTACCGAAGTTGGTTAAAAAAAAACTATCTGGCTGTGTTTTCATCTGACCAATCAGGGTCTCAATGTTAACCTTAAGCTCCGCCTACAAAAATTCTGTCAATCCAATGAGAAACGTTATACTTTTCGTGGTGGGGCAATGTTTTTAAACTTTGCAACGTAAAAGAGACGCTAAAAAGTCTCACGCCAAAACCTGCAGCTAGTGTGGTCCTTTTAGCGTTATCCTAAGATCTATACTGCTCTTCTGGACGGCTCTATCTTTTAACATGGGCTGGGGAGTGATCCTAATGTAACAGGCACGCGAAAAGGCTCACGCTAAAACTTGCGGGTGGTAGTGGCCCTTTTTGTGTTATCGTAAGATCTATACTGCTTTTCTGGAGGGCTCTAGCTTTTAACATGGGCTGGGGATTGTCCTTGACGTACCTGAGACGCGAAACAGTCTCACGCTAAAACGTGCGGGTTGTATAGTCGTACAGGTAGGCTCGCGGCGTGGGTGCCCAGCCCCTCCCTTATCTAGCTTAACACGGTTCTGCTCTCGGCTTCTGTCCTCGTTTCTCCCCTCGGAACTGCGTCTGCCTCACAGTGGGAAGGTACGACATGCATTTAGGCATTCTTGTGCTGGTCTGTGGTATTCCATTTGCTCACTCGTTACTCGTATTACTTTGGTTAATTTAATGTCACGATTTATTCGGAGCTATGTGACATACTACTGGATTTGCTTATCATGTCAGGGTTTTCATGTAAGGTGTTGGATTTGCCTGATACCTTACAAGTGTTCTTGCGCAAGTGCGCTCATGTTAACTGACAATGGTTCAATTGGCTCTGAGCACTATGCGACCCTAACTTCTGAGGTCATCAGTCCCCTAGAACTTATAACTACTTAAACCTAACTAACCTAAGGACAACACACACATCCATGACCGAGGCAGGATTCGATCCTGCGACCGTAGCGGTCACTCGGATCCAGACTGTAGCGCCTAGAACCGCGCGGCCACTCCGGCCGGCTAAATGACAATGAATTATCTTTAAAAATTATTTAAAGTTATTTATGCCTTCTTCACAGCAGAGTCTTTTGGTTCTCTTTTCAATTGTAGTGTCTGCTAATACATATGACTGATCCCTTCTAAATTAGCACAGTTTCTAATACTACTTGCAATCAACATTTAAATAAAGTTATTGGTAAAATAATAAACTGTTCTTAAGATAACTTTGCAAGTATGACAATATGTGAGGTATACATGCTGTTTCATTTGCTGTATAATTGTCGTCGATTTGATGTTCTGTTAAACATTTGCATGATGAAAAGATATAAAAAGCGTATTAAATCAAGAAATAAAATAGATACAGATAAGAAGCTTTTAGCAATGGTAGCTATACTACAACACTATCATCTGAGATACCACATGTTGAAACCGCATGAAGTGAAATGTTGTTACTTCATAGATTCAATATGTAAATGTTTAGTCACTGTGAAATATTATCTTCTGTGGTTTTAAAGATATTGAAATGCTGTTGTGTCACTGAAAGTGCCTCTTTTATCTGTGATCGCCGACGTATTCAGATTTGCTTTAGTACTTGATGTCAATTATTATAGACTGTCAAAGAGCTGCAAGAAGCTGTTTTTCAGCTTGTCTGAAATTCCACCATGTCTTCAAGCATTATCTCCTCCGTAAAGGCCACGCAAGCGACACGCATCAGGATTCTCCATAATGGGGCTTTCCCAATTCTGGCTACGCTGCTAGTCTTTGTACCTGGACTCGCTCGTACTGCTCACCTAGGTGGAAGCTGGATCTGCCGTACATCAAATTCACTTTACCTCATAGGATTTCTAGATGGTCAGTTAAACTACGTCCGAACAGGCTTTGGAGGGCCCAACGGTATCGACCGGCTGCCGTGTCATCCTCAGCCCACAGACGTCACTGGATGTGGATGTGGAAGCGTATGTGGTCAGCATACCGCTCTCCTAACCGTATGTCAGTTTATGAGACCGGAGCCGCTACTTCTCAATCAAGCTCCTCAGTTTGAGAGGTTCCATGCCCTCTTTTGCATGTCGCCTCTCATTTTCATCATTTTTTTTAATTGTCTATGTCATAGCACGGCAGTAACGGACCGAATAACGTTATCTCAGTGAGAGTATTTGTTCTGAGAGCTCAAAACATACTTTTCACTTGAGTCCTATACATGCTGGGTTAGTTCGCTGGGTGGCCTGTGTGAGGCAAACATCGGAGGATGCTGCACGCGGCATTTCTGGTTGGGGGCTGCAATTCTCTGAATTCTGAGGGGTTCGTACAATAGGCTTAAGTGCCTGGCAGAACGACTGACGTCGGTCGAGTTTCGCCTATTGTATGCAGGGGGAAACGACCTGCGAGACGTCTGACTGCATTGTCCTCTTGATTCTGAGAATACTCGTGGACTGTGCCCTGCTGGGTGCGTCTGTCTGGCGCCGGATGGCCGGTGGTCTAGGCAGGTTGTATTCGTAGCCAGTCAAACGGCAAGTTCAGTGCCCTCAGCTGAATAGCAGAGGCATGATTCGTCAACTTAAACTGAGGCTAGTTGATGTCATAAAGCCCTCCTCGAAATTGGAAGGAACGGTCTCTATTGGCGGATGCGATGTTCTGAGACATGTAGGGGAATTTTGGAATCAGAACTGAATGCTGATTCGCAGTTTTCGAGGAGAGTGGGGAGTAGAGCAATGTTAGCTTCGCTCCTGCGTTGCGCGGGCAGAGGAATTCGCGATCTGGTCTTCCTCAGAGTCGGACGGTCTTGCCACTTGGTCGCTCGTTTTCGGAAGAACTTAGAATTCTCAGACAGCCTACCGAAGACGTGCTGCAGATTTCATTACTGGTACAGTATTTTGTGGCTCCGGCATTGAAGGACCTTTTCAGTTTTATACTGAATCCCTCATCAGCACACGCGCTCGCTTTGCTACAAGTCCACCTTGCTTGTTTCTCCGTGTGATCCCATTTGAGCTCTCACCACTAATTGCGTTACTGCTATACAGTCGGGAGATTAATATTTGATTCAACAGGAACTCCAGTCATTATCGTCAGTCTGTTGCATCACAGAGAGCAGGAGCCCCTTGTTCTCGAGCCAACTCTTATTCTCATAATATTTCAGTATACCCTATCCTTTAACCTACTGTGTGTGTTGACAATCATGTGCATTTATGTTCTAATGTATAATAAATCTCACTGTAATATTTAATTCGCATATCATTTCGTAGATATAGACAGAATACCATTTCCTGTTGTTTATTATGATAAAGTTCTCTTTTCTTTGAGTAGATTACGATTTTTATTAAATTATTGTGAGTGTGCACTCCTTATTTTACCAACTTTGCAGGGTACACCATCATTTCCTTCTGTTACCATTGTGCGCATAATCAAATAGCTGGTAGGTAAGGAGGGGGTTGAGTACCTGTCTCCTTCTCATGAAAAATTCTTCTGAATGAAAGAGGTACAAACTCTTCTCCACTGGCACCTCGCAAGTTTGCCTAACAAGAGTTGAGTGCATCCCGCTTTTCAACAGTGTTCGGCAGCCCGACAGCGCGTAACTTCGGTGATCTGACGGGAACCGGTGTTACCACTACGCCAAGGCTGTTGGCTCGGCTACATACCCGTAAAGTTACAGATGGTCTCTGAGTGCTAAGTTTGCACTGTAGTTACGTGACTGAATTTTTTCTGACCTCCCACATTACTAGTATTGATTTCTTCCCACAATATATTTTGCAATTGAGTTTAATGTGGCAAATTTAAGGTCTTTGTTCGCACCTTCAACTTTTCACAACAGATGGGCTCAACATCCAGTTTCATTTTACTCATCAAGGATTTCAAGTAGTTCATCTGGTTGCACTTCACTCACAGCAAGCAATATGGCAGGCATTATTCCTAATATCTGATAATTTTCTTTTTACTGTTGTATCCAGACAGTAATGTAAAGGAGGCATATAACCTGTTGAATTGGTTCTGTTTATGAAATATGATAACATGTAATCAGGTATTGAGCAATGTATTAAATCTGAGCATAATTTGGAATTTTTTTCAAGCTTCTTCCTTCCATTTCTTCAATTTCCATTTCTCTTGCCTTAGTGACAGGATTCCAGCGCTTATGTTGTTGTATTGTACTCTTTCTTAAAAGCACCTGGTTAGAATATCGTTCAGCACGATCACAGAATTCTGCAAAGCACGTGAGATGATGCAAGTACATTAGCTACCTATTTCCTTCTGATCAATTGTTTCGGTGTCCCTGAATACGAGAAACATCAGACCAATATGCATTATGCTACGATTCTGTTGTATAATCTTGAATTAGGAAAAATTCCGATACTTAAGTCAACATCAATCCTTCGACATCTGTTATCAGGTTATGGCATCTTCCCAAGTTTTCCGTGCATACAACTGTAGCATTTATGGTTGATCAGACATATGCATCATTTAGATCTGCCACCCAGACCCATACTCACTGGTAAATTGCACTGAAGCATAGAGTTATCTATGTCTTGGGGTCTGTTATAAGAGGTATATTGTCACCTACACTGTGAGCAGTAGCGTGTAGGAATGGGATAAAATGATAACTGTTGTTCAATCACACGATCGAAAACCAATTACTGGAAGCACTTGTATCCATGAAGTATCTGGGAGTGCGCGTATGTAGTAGGTTAAGGCCGGCTCAAGCCCACTTTTGATATCAAATGGACATCGAATTAATATAAAAATTAATTAAATTCATCAATTATTTATGCCCACCCCCATTCCCATCACGCTCACCACCACACCATGTGTGTACCTTAGCCGGCATGTGGGTAACTGTCCCCACCCCCTCTTCAACCTCACCCTCCCCCTAACCTGCCCTAATGGCAGGAATTTCGAATCTTGATGGGAAGTTAGAATTTTGGCAAGAATTTAAAAAATGGTGGGAATTTCTTTGTTGCAGGGCTGTGCCGACATCCCAGACCCTCCACCCCCCACCCCCACCCCACCCGGGAATCGGAGGGACATGAAAAATGGCAATACCCTTTCTAGGAATCGAATCCTAGTCCTTCTGGACAGAAAGCTCATGTGGACCCCCCCACCACCACCACCACCACCCGCCAAAGCATGGAAACTGCCCAGTTGTGGGACAGGAAGATTAATTCAGTGTACTTTATTTATTTTAGTTGGAAAGCTGAAGTAAATATCGGTCCTAATTACGTAATTAATCATAAAGATTGGCCCTAATTTCACAACTATATGCATAGCGCTACACAAGAACTACCTAAAATCGCAATACAGCTCAAAAACTGACGATGCCATACAACTGGTGTTATTCTGCTGGGGGAAAAAATTCACAATGCCTCCAAACTATCGGCAGACACACTCAAACACTACCCTTCACCTATAAGCTGGTGGGAAAAAACTTGGTGTGAAATATATTCAACTGACGAGATACTGGTATTCGAGAGAGAGGAGTTTAGTAAGTGTATTACCTGTAAAACATATAGCTGAAAACTGTATCTATCACTGATAGACGTCAGAGTTCACTTCAGATGCCTGGTCGACAATCACCCAGGAGACAAGGTAATTGAAGCCAATACATGCTACCATAACTGATGGAAATTGCTTCACTGCTCTAGTTACACATCGAAACTTGTGAAAAAAAGCACTTGTAATCAATGGATCATAATGCAAAACATGTACTGGGGAAAATCGTCACCCCAAAAGACTGCAGAGGTGGCGGTAGTTGATCATGCATTCTCCTCAATGCTGAAATTAGAGGCCCTTTTACCCCATCTCATACCTCTCCCTCCCTCTCTCTCTCCCTCCATCTATGGTGGGGACACAGGCCCCTTCAGATGCTCAACTGCTACTGAGAACCTCGCTGTCTTTTTGTGGCCTATCACCCTTCTGTTGGTAGACGTAAGAACCCAACATGCCTTGAGGCGATGGGCCTTTGCCAACACAAAAAGATGTAAACCCAACTAAACAATAGGAGATATATGGAGGACTGCCCCAAGTGCAACTTCTTTGTTCATGTAAAATTTAGCGGCACAGCCGTGCCCTACACACCATGACCTTGTCGGGCACAGCTGCCTAGAGCGACCACACATTGCTCTCGCAAGTGGCCACCATTCTGAATGTGAAAACTATAACAATTGAATTTAGCATGTATCTCTAATAATCAAGAATCTACTAAAAACGAAAAGAAAATCACAATGATAATAAATGTTTTCTTTCCATTTTCTTTTAGTTTTATGAGCAAAGCCGGTATAATTTTTACATTCGAGTGTAGGATTCAATTTGCATCTCATTATTTTGCGACATTCAATGAAGCGCACCACCACTGATTACTAATGATCAGATTACAGAGACCTATACATGTTCACACTGCGTAAAATTGGGAAAGAAAACGTTTACTGTTTTGCTGCGAAAACCGCCGATCACCATAAAATATCCTCGTTATTTCGAAACCGTCATTGAAGGAAAGAAAAAGCGAGAATTTGAACTCCAAAGAAAAAAATCTATGTTATGCAATTTCTTTCAACTTATTGGACAAATTGCATGACCTGACAGTGTCTCTCATGTTAAAATCAGTGTCTGTAAATAAACTGCCATGCACATATGTATTACAGAAATTTCAGACATGTGACATAACATTACCGAATACAATCTTTCACACTATTTAGTCACATGTCATAGAAAATATTATTATTTTACTGAACCGTGGATTTAATTTCAGAGAATATTGTTAAAAATTTATTTTATTTACTAGCGATTCATCAAGAACATTAACACATTTAATCACACTATGTGAGCGTGGAAGTAGTTGCTAGAGAGTAACTGATGAAATCATAATCAAATTACTTTCAACAAATGGAAATTTTATTCCTAAAAGCGTATTTTTTTAAAGAAACAGACGTCACATGCGCCGACGCTCAAGACGGAGAAGTCATCTTGTGTCTCAGCGCGCGACTGACCAACCGATCGATCCAACCGCCAGTGACCATTGCCTGAGCAAACTCGAGCAGAATGGCGGCGTAACGCGCAGACTCAGATGCAGGAACACAGCCCCGACCGGGCGACCACTCGCTGAGTTCTCTTACTGGCGGAGTGGAAAGACTCTCATTTTGCCGGCTTTAAAGGTTGATCCGAACGACAAACATACTAGTACTCCGACCGACAAACTAGCAAGCTGGAGACGAGAGACTGACCCAGACTCCCTCAGACTGACCCAGACTGCTCAACTGGCGAGCTCATAGTGCCCCTTAAATGCACGTATAGAGGCAACCTTTCGCCTTTCGCACCGGAGGGAGACACCAAAGCTGCGATTGCCACAGCAGCAGCACCGCCAGAAACGGAGGGCGACTGCTTCTCACTACGCGCTGCGGCGCGCTCTTCAAAACAGCAATTTTTACCACGGCTCATTTACGTTTCACAACCACAAGTTATAATTCAAGAGGACATTGCTATTTTCTACACTATGCCAAGTTCCGTTAATGAAACAGATTGTGAGAGCTTGTCTTGCTATAGAACCTCCTATAAGATTTTACCATGTCTCTCTCTTCCGATAAATGGAAATCAAATAGCGTCTGCATGCTTACTTTTGAAGTTTTTGATCCATTACTCACCTCTACCGACATGTCTGTAAAGTTTATATCGTACAGCAGATCCTTACATTCTAGTTATGTAAGCAATTTGATCATCATAGCTTGTTTCATGTAGTCTACTCACATGTCTGGAAGAACACTATCATTTCTAGGTTCTACAACGAACTATAATACAAGTGGTGTCTGATTTATACTTAGATGTTATTAAGTATGAAATAAGATAGGACTTGAGGTAACACCTATTTTTAAAGAGACAATTATGACGATAATAATAAAAACACTCATAGTGCCATGAGAACAGATACAACCCATCCTATAAGATTTTACAGCATATCTCTCCCTCTTCCGATATCAAGAAACAAATACTGTCTGCATGTTGACATCAAGCATATTACTAATGAACGTATTGCACCACTGGAGAAGGTGGCCAGATTTCCAAGTCGCTTGCACTGATCTGCGTAAAAAATTTTCGACTATCCTGAAGAAATACCATATCCAACAGACAATCTATCACAAGAGAGATTCCTGTATTGTTCCTTCATGGTTGTAACACATCTAAGCACTGTACGACTACAGCTTTGTACATTGCCATACATTTTGTTTAGTTACTATTACTTCGAGGCCTGTGTCAGCTGCTAAACTGACATTAACAATTTTGGATCCATTGACTCCCCCAGAAAGCTGAACATTGCATGGTGTAAACAATACAGCTCCTTCAACACACAGGTTGGTAGAAATAAAACATAGAGGCAATGTTTCGCATTGACAACGATGTGGAAGACAACGCAACATATGGAAACTGGAAGAGTTTGCGGCATTGCAGCACGTCTCCATCAGCTATCTGAAGGTGATGACCTATACAGTTAATCTCATCTTCCACAGTGACGTGGACAAAATTCAGGTCGTCTTGGACATAGTTCCCTTCAAGGAACTTGATGACACTTGTGTCTCTTTCGTGTCTCTGTTCGAACCTGGCCTAAGTTGCACCACCAATTAAGAGGCACAGATTTCTCTACATCCAGTTAAAGTACCCCTTTTCTGTCAAGTGCGTCTACTTCCAGTCTCCCTATGGATAGCTGTTAAGCCTGGACTTAGTCGCCTTCATGAAGCTGGTGTAACTGAACCTGTCAAAACTAGTCCTTGGGCCAAACCTCTGGTAGTCGTTAAGAAATCAAATGGCTCCTTACAGCTCTGTGGAGATTTTGAGTCCATGGGGAAACCTACCACATATCACATCTATTTACAAAGCTTGTCAGTAGTGAATATTTTCTAAGACAGACCTCATCAATGCTTACTGATCCCACTGAATGAGGAATTGCAATGCATTATGGTCATCAGTACATGATTTGGCTTGTACAGCTAAAAACGTTTGCCCTTTGGGATCTCCTCTGCTCCAGCAATCTTCCAGAGATACTTGGAATAGCTAACTAAAACCATTTCCACGTGTACGTGTTACCTAGATAACTTCATAGTTATGGGTGCTATGTGCCAAGACTACCTGTGCAATCTCTGCACCCTTTTCACTACAGTGTATGATGCAGAATTCAAGTGCCACCTTCAAATATGCTAGTTTTTTTTCAGGAGGAAGTGAAATACCTTGGATGCTTGCTTATCAAACACAGGATTCAGCCCACTGACGTTTTGGCTGTTGACTCCATCCCATGGCTTCAAAACAAGCTGCTAGCTTCTTTGGGTAAGGTGAATTATTATTCTAAGTTATTCTTAGTTCCTCCCTCAAACAACCCACATTACGTACACACTCAACCAGTAGCAAAAGAAGGCAACCCATTCTGGTGGTCAGCTACCTGTGATCAGGCTTTCAGCCAGCTGAAGCACATGTTACACACGTCGCCCTGCCTTACGCTCTTTTCTTCATCACATCCACTGGCTGCTGGCGCTTTCCCTATGGCGTTGGTGCAGTGCTGACGCACCATAGCTGAACAACCCATCGCCTATGTGTAGAAGACACTGACGCCTGTGCAAAGAAACTACCCATAGAGCGAGAAAGATACTTTAGCGTTGGTCTTTGCCATTAAGAAAATCCATTTGTATCTCTTTGGGACTAAGTTTATCCTCATTACTGACCACAATCCGTTTATGGACGGCTATAGAGGCACCATGGCTCAGTATCCTGCAGGGGACTTCCAACGACTTGCTGAGTCCATGGCACGTCGAGTTGCTTCACTACGCCGTGCAAAAGTAGGTACGAAATGATACTAGGAGATATCCCATGACTATTGTCACCTCAGTGTGTATGAATAATTAAATTTTTTGGGAACCATCAGAACGTTAGTCCTATTCGCACTTGTGCATCTTGTTTTTTTGTAAATATAAGTTCTTTTGTGTTAAGTAACACGTCACCCTGAATACAGAAACAACTAAGGCAGTGAGAACCATAAAGACCCAAAGTACGCAAATAAAAGTTTGAGAAAAATGGATGTTTGTGAAAATCAAATTTATAGGCAAACAGCAAGTCTCATAGGTCTGAACTGCTTTTTAACCAAGTCTCAACAACTTGTACTTCCTATGAAAAAAGTAATGTACCCACTTTGTGATATAAAATATTAATTTTTATTAAGATTATAATTATTATTAATGTTATTTCACAAAATTTCCAAGTATATGCTTTTGGCAGTAGTCTCTTTTGACAGCTATAGACTTTGTAATTAACGTGAAAAGAGAATCAGAACATAAAGAACAGATACTAAATATTCATACAGAATCATGACCTGTTCCTACAATTTCACGGCACTCGTTTTCATCAAGCATTAACGTTCTGTAAAAATAGTCAATACACCTCTGATTATGAAGTATTACTAGCATGTACATGATGTAGACACTAAATTATCTTCACAACCCGGTTACGCTTTATGCTTTGGGCGCATTTGGAAATGAATATCCGACAAATCTTTGAGACAGCTTTTCGTGTATGCTTAGAAAAAACAGTGGGTGTTACGGATATACAGGGTGGTCCATTGATCGTGACCGGGCCAAATATCTCATAAAATAAGCGTCAAACGAAAAAACTACAAAGAACGAAACTTGTCTAGCATGAAGGGGGAAACCAGATGGCGCTATGGTTGGTCCGCTAGATGGCGCTGCCATAGGTCAAACGGATATCAACTGCGTTTTTTTAAAATAGGAACCCCCATTTTTTTATTACATATTCATGTAGTACGTAAAGAAATATGAATGTTTCAATTGGACTACTTTTTTCGCTTTGTGATGCATGGTGCTGTAATAGTCACAAACGTAATAAGTACGTGGTATCACGTAACATTCCGTCAGTGCGGACGGTATTTGCTTCGTCATACATTACCGGTGTTAAAATAGACCGTTTACAAATTGCGGAAAAGGTCGATATCGTGTGGATGTATGGCTATTGTGATCAAAATACTCAAGGGCGTGTGCTATGTATGCTGCCCGGTGTGTCCGGACCGTTCACCGGATAGTTGCGTTATTTAAGGAAACAGGAAGTGTTCAACCACATGTGAAACATCAGCCACGACCTGCAGGAAATGATGATGCCCAAGTAGGTGTTTTAGCTGCTGTCGTGGCTAATCCGCACATCAGTAGCAGAGAATCGGGAATCTCAAAAACGTCGATGATGAAAATGCTACATCAACATCGATTGCATCCGCACCATATTTCTATGCAGCAGGAATTGCATGCCGACGACTTTGAACGTCGTGTACTGTTCTGCCACTGCGCACAAGAGAAATGACGGGACGATGATAGATTTTTTGCACGCCTTCTATTTAGCGACGAAGCGTCATTCACCAACAGCGGTAACGCAAACCGGCATAATATGCACTATTGGGCTACGGAAAATCCACGATGGTCGCGACAAGTGGAACATCGGATACCTTGGCAGGGTAATGTATGGTGCGGCATTATGGAAGGAAGGATAACTGGCCTCCATTTTATCGATGGCAATCGAAATGGTGCAGTGTATGCTGATTTCCTACGTAATGTTCTACCGATTCTACTACAAGATGTTTCACTGCATGACAGAATGGCGATGTACTTCCAACATGATGGATGTCCGGCACATAGCTCGCGAGCGGTTGGAGCGGTATTGAATAGCATATTTCATGTCAGGTGGATTGGTATCGAAGCATGGCCCGAACGTTCACAGGATCTGACGTCCACGGATTTCTTTCTGTGGGGAAAGTTGAAGGGTGTTTGCTATCGTGATCAACCAACAACGCCTGACAACATGCGTCAGTGCATTGTTAATGCATGTGCGAACATTACGGAAGGCGAACTACTCACTGTTGAGAGGAATGTCGTTACACGTATTGCCAAATGCATTGAGGTTGACGGACATCATTTTGAGCATTTATTGCATTAATGTGGTATTTACAGGTAATCACTCTGTAACAGTATGCGTAGTCAGAAATGATAAGTTCACAAAGGTACATGTATCACATTAGAACAAGCGAAATAAAATGTTTAAACGTACCTACATTCTGTATTTCTATTTAAAAAACCTACCTGTTACCAACTGTTCGTCTAAAATTGTGAGCCATATGTTTGTGACTATTTACAGCACCATCTATCACAAACCGAGAAAAGTGGTCCAACTAAAACATTCATATTTCTTTACGTACTACGCGAATGTGTAATACAAAATAGGGGTTCCTATTTTAAAAAAGGAAAAACGCAGTTGATATCCATTTGACCTATGGCAGCGCCATCTAGCGGACCAACCATTGCGCCATCTGGTTTCCCCCTTCAAGCTAGGAATGTTTCGTTCTTTGTAGTTTTTTTCGTTTGACGCTTATTTCGTGAGATCTTTGGCCCGATCAATGGACCTTTGCCTTTAACCCAAATGAATACAGATTCGTTAACAGATATTTTCCTCCTGTTACGAGTATGCAATGACAAGGAAGAAGGAGAAACATATGGTAAGTGCGAAAGGCAATAATGTCTCTGTCAACAAAACTTTCAAGTCCAGTAACACTTGGTACTCCAGTACCTCCTCGAACAATGGCAACAGTAAACCATCCGTTACCATGACCAAACGTATCATTTATATCTAAACTAAAATTAAGTCTATGACAAGGAAGAGGGAGAAACATATGCAGATTTACCAAAATCCTTATTAGCTAATTCAGAAATATGGTAAGTGCGAAAGGCAATAATGTCTCTGTCAACAAAACTTTCAAGTCCAGGAACACTTGGTACTCCAGTACCTCCTCGAACAATGGCAACAGTAAACCATCCGTTACCATGACCAAACGTATCATTTATATCTAAACCAAAATTAAGTCTACAACCGACTGGTTCACCATAAGATGAAGAGATGTCAGGAGTATGCATGCATGCCACAATCTCAAAGTTGAGGCACAAACCTCTCCTGCCCCCCGCCAGTACACCTCCTGCAATATGCCGATCACACTGCATTTTCGCCCTCGCTCCTACCCTCCAACCAACAGTCCCAACGCCTTCTCCAGAATCACCTTGACCTTTCTACCACTTGGTGTAACCGGTGGCTCCTGAAAATCAATCCTTCCAAGACCCAGGCAATCATTGTAGGCTGTACCACTCGCTCCTTCCCTCTCCTGGATTTCTCCCTTAACATCTGCACCCGTCCTGTCCACCTCACCCCTCCCTCACCTACCTTGGCCTCACCATTGACCGTCACTTCACCTGTATCCCTCGTCACCGCTCCATCCAATCCAAAGCCCACAACTGTGTCTGACTCCTCAAACTCCTCTCTGGCTGGACATGGGGGTTGCACCCCTCCACCTTCCTCTACACCTACAAATCCTTAATCTGTCCAATCCTCTGTTATGCCCGTCCCACCTGGATCTTCCCCCCCCCCCCCAAATTCTATAAGTCCCTCCAGATTCTTGAGCGTCATGCACTCCACCTCGCCCTCCGTGTACGCCTACCGTCCCCCACGCATATCCTCTATGACCTCATTCTTTTCCCCCCATCTGCTCCTATTCCTCAAACATATCCACATACTCTACACCTCCCGCCGCCTTGATCCCCCTCACCCCCTGGTTGCTCCTCTCCTCTCCCGTCCCCGCCCTCTGCCATGCTTTCACTGTTGTGTCCCCTCTACCCTCCATCTCTACACTCTTCATCTACTTTCCCAAGGTGGCTTCCATCAACTCCCCCTCCCAGATGATGCCCTCTCTCCCTCCATTTATCCCTCCTATCAACTCTGATCCTCACCTCCCCTCCTTTGCTCTGTCCTTTCACTGGGCTCCCTCTTCCCCCCTTCCATCCTGTGTTTCTCCCTGTCTAACCTCTCCCTTCTCCCCCCCCAAGTCCTTTTGTCTTCCCATCCCCTGCCTTCCCCACTTCCTGTCGCGTCTGCCCAGCAACCCCCACCCCTCTTATGGGTCCTCATCCTTCATTGGCTCCTTCCCCCCTTCCCCCCCCTTTGCTTTTCCTCACCTTCCCCCCTTTTTTATTTTCCCATCATCTGTCCAGTTTACCCCCATCTGCTCTCGGTTGTGGTATGTCATATTTTAGTGCAGTGTTCCAGTGACTGTTCAGTGTTGCTTCGTCTTTTCCCATGCTGCGAACAGAAACCATGCTGTCGCTGGCTGCGAATTTTATGTCTTTTGCGAACAGAAACCAGACTGGCGCCATGTTTTTTAATTGTGTGTCTATTAGTTTACCTGTCTGCTTCATATGTATTTTATTAGCATCATTGTCCCTTTGTTTTTTTAAGTTCCACGATTTTTTTCGCCATGTTAACCTTTGTCTCCGATTTTGTCACCTGTTTTTTTTTTTGTTATATATTATCCTCTCCTTTTTTAAAAAAGTCTGTAGGCTGAAGAGCAGCATACTAAGCTGCTGCCAGCCCGACCCCTTCGGGGGGAATCGAAATTCAATAAGGAAAAAAAAACTCTCTTGTAAGTACGAAAAGAAGTTCACATTGCTTGTGCAAGAGCCAACTTAGAGCTTTCTAATGGCGCTAGGTCTACCAACGGTAATTGGACTGTCAGCACTCTTTCAGTACAAAACTTATAGATGCTGAGTTGAAACATAACATACGGACAACGCCACTCTTGCATAGGTTCGGATTCAAGGGCGGAAATGTGTTAAGCGGCGGCACAATCACAGCTGCGCTAAGTTGGCAGGCGTGGCAGATCGATAGTGTGTGCGCGGCGACCGGCGCCGGGCGGCGACGACGCCCCAGTCGCGCCTTCGCCGCAGCAGGGTGTGGAGCAGTCGAGAGCAGCGTCTATATCGAGCGACAAGATGGCGCGCCCTGGGCTGTGGCTGGCGGTGGCGCTGTGCATCTCTGCGCCGTGGCTGGGCGCCTGCGAGGACCGCAACCCGCGGGACCAGTTCTACGACGAGCTGGACCGCCTGCTGGGCTTGCGGCCGGCCAAGGTGAGGCCCGCACCTTAGTGCCAGCCGTCCCCCAACCTACACGCACTTCAGCCGCGTGGGACGCAGAACTGACACACTAGCATTTTCTCCACTCTCTTGACCAATACAGGGCGAGCCACCTAAATTTCGAGATCTCAGACTTGGCTGGTTAAGGGGGGGGTAGGATGTCGAACGGGCCGGCTTGGAACAGGAGACGTAACACAGGACATTTTAATTTCCTCTGTCTATACTTTTACAAACAAATTTATAAAACTTGTCATTATGACCAGGAAGGATACAGGATTCACACTCATAGCAGCGCAAGTACAAAAACATAACAAAATAATATTTTTTTTACAAGCGAAATTTCATCATTTTTTCACTTACTATTGGCTACATTTGTCGCTATATGTACACTTTTCTCCGTAAGTATGAGACATTCTTCGATGAATTTTTCACTGTGTGCAAATCATACTTAGAAGTGTGTTAAACTATAGAATTTACTTAATTTATGAAAAAATGAATGAGCTGTTACATTTTGAACTTCATGTTTAGAAAATACTCAAATTTTATAGTTAATTATCTGAATTTTTACCACAGTTTTTAACGCATTTTGAAAATTCTAGAGTCTTGCATTAAGGAGTTTGTGTTTAACAAGTAGCGCAAAATTCATCGAAGAATCTGTCTTACTTATGAAGAAAAGTGTCCGTAAAGAACATAAAATGCAGCCAATAGTAGTGAAAAAAATGATGAAATTTCACAAGTAAAAAAAATTAGTTTGTTATGTTTTTGAACTTCCACTGCTATGAGTGTGAATTCTGAATCCTTACTGATCATGCTGGCAAAGTTATACGAATTTGCCTGTAAAAGTATAGACAGTGGAAATTAAAGTGTCCTTTGGTGCCTCTTTTGCTCAAAGTCGTCCCGTTTGACGTCCTACCCCTCTTAACTCTTGGTAGCCAACCAGGGATAATAATGCTGTTACTTATCACTGGCTGAAAAGTTAGAAGCGATTTCCCAGCAACCAAAACGGAAGATTAGTTTCGTCACTACCTTAGCATCTATTGTGCAAATTAAACATTCGAGGGTAGCTGGTGTGGGTTTGCCGAAGTAGACTGTAACAAGAAATGCATTTTTTCTTCCATGCTTGATTCAACACATGGCACAGCAGGTCCACGTACAGTGTGAATCACCTAGAACTTGAACACGTTTTATTTCACGAACGGATTAAAAAATCGAAACGTGGTATTCAGCAAATAATGGACCCAGTGATGGGTTGGTTCAAATGGCTCTGAGCACTATGGGACTTAACTTCTGAGGTCATCAGTCCCATAGAACTTAGAACTCCTTAAGCCTAAGTAACCTAAGACATCACACGCATGACCGAGGCTGGATTCGAACCTGCGACCGTAGCATCAGCGCGGTTCCAGACTGTAGCGCCTAGAACCGCTCGGCCATGCAGTGATGGGTAATTTTGTTGAATGGGTAATACTCGTATGTCAACCTAAATAGTTAAGTAACCATTTTTTCTTTTCAAAATGGAACAATATACTCTTTCGAAAGAACATGCGACTACAAGGATACAACGCTTTTTAATGTTGGAGCTGCAACTTTTTGCAGATGTATCCGACAGATGTGCTAAAGTTGAGATACAACAAGCCCGGAATCGATTATTGTGATGGAGCGTTCACCAAGTGTGCTTCTCATGCAAAGACTCCATCATTATATGCAGCAGCAGGATAGACCCATGCTGCTAAGATTTGCTTTTGGTCCCACCTTATATGACCTAGGTAAAGAACCAGCTACGATCGCTCTAAGTGGAACTGAATGATAAGTCCTAACGTATCAGAAGGGACTTGGGAAAACTATTTCAGGTATGTGTACGTACTCATGTTGAAGTCAGCAGCTTTAGTGGGAATTAGTTGATACCGCGGCGTTCACGCCAGAGCAGTCTTTCCCAGGTTAGCACTATTTTTGTGGAAAGTTTCAATGCGAGTAATAGCAAGCGTTAGTCTGCATCTTTTCTAAGCCTATCAAATGCGGTAGAAAAAATACATGGTTCCATTTAAAAGAAATGTACTTACTTCAATATCTCGTTTGATACAAGCTTTAAGAGTACTGCCCAATTAACAAAAAATACGCATCTCTTTGCTTACAACCACTTGCCGAAAACCTCGTTTCCATATCTTGAACCATTCACGATGTATGTGCCGAGCATGGCTTATTTTTACATGTGTGTCTAACCATGCACAGCCAAAAAAAATTCATTTCAAATTACGCTCTACACCCATTGAATTACACTAGCCATCCTTGGATGTTTATATTACACAATAGTCGCTAAGGTACTGGTAAGTTTGGTCGCTGAGAAATCACTTGCACATTCCAGAATGAGATTTTCACTCTGCAGCGGAGTGTGCGCTGATATGAAACTTCCTGGCAGATTAAAACTGTGTGCCGGACAGAGACTCGAACTCGGGAACTTTGCCTTTCGCGGGCAAGTGCTCTACCATCTGAGCAACCCAATCACGACTCACGCTCCGTCCTCACAGCTTTACTTCTTCCTGTATCTCGTCTCCTACCTTCAAAACTTTACAGAAGCTCTCCTGCGAACCTAGCACTTGCCCGCGAAAAGCAAAGGTCCCGAGTTCGAGTCTCGATCTGGCACACAGTTTTAATCGGCCAGGAAGTTTCGCTTGCAGATTCTTAGCCAGAAAGCAGTAACAGATTTGCTTGGTCCAGATGGTTACCGTGACTTGTCCTGCGCGCAAATAAGACGCGAGGTCTCGAACTGGCAACAATATGGCAGGCGAAATATCGTTTCAACACCGCCCTTCTCCTTTTACCCAGTAGGTACCATCAGATCCTCATCTTTATCACAATAAGAAGAACAACGTCGATCTTTCCGAAACCAAACTACTCACAGTGGTGTTTAATCTGCTGTGCAAGGCAATGTGTTGCATTACAATTATCTTTTGTCCGGAACTTATGAAATTCCATCGAAGTTTGAAAGAAAATGCGTGCTGCTGTTTGCTTGCATTCTAATATCAGATAAACCGTGAAGACCAATGTTGATATGTTTTGTATCAGTTTGTTTAGTAAGAAAACAGATCATCTGGAAGCATATCACTAATGTAAAATCCATGTTTGCTGCTTCAGCAGAAATTTCCTTTTTCTTTATTGCGAAGGCTAAGTAAGATTACGAATTTCCTTTTCTTGACCTACATCAGTCGTATGTCGACATAATTCTAGCTCTATAGCTGACTTCATTACACATCCCATGCTACATAAGCCGTTCTCTGGATCAGTGTGAGATATAGTAAGTGTACTGTAAGTATATGATTTCTTTCGGAGGGTGCCCCACGTTTCATTTATTGTGCATATTCTTGTGAGTGCGTCATTTGCATATGCAACGCTTCTTTAAATAAGGGCCTGCTTCCATTTCTATGTAGAGTTGCTAGCGAAGCCATCAGAGAATTCAACAATAAGTGATACTGCAACCGGTGTTTTTGAAGCGTCTCAGATCAGCTTGACACGGAAAAAATAGCGGTAAACATTTGTTCTAGAGGTTTCTTAGAGTAATGAAATGATTGCGCAATATTGCGATTTATGTACGACTTAAATTTGAATATCGGTTTGTTATGGTCACAGAACCCATCACAGTCGACTTAAAAAAAAGACTGATGTAGAAAGATTAAGACAATTATCATTTATTAATCGATCAGACAAACGTCAAACTAGAAATAAATATCACCGCTCTGTTCGATCCATCTGAATAAGTTCTGTAGTTGCTTCCAAAACATTTGACGAGCTACTGCTAACATAGTCAGCTATTCTTTGAAACATCGGGAAGAAGGTTCTCTATCAAGAGGCTGAAACATTTGTCTTCGCTCTCTCACTTGGGGACAGCCGTCAGTTTTTGCAGGGTGAGGTCACCGGGTTTGCAGGCTAGCACGTCTCCGCCGCTGCCCGGACCTAGGAAGACCCCCACGACTGCGCGCAACAGGAGCGAGGCAATCAATACGTGGCTCTAGCGACCCCGCAGATTGATTTCAGAGCTCAGTCTGACGTAAGCGAGCGTGACGTCACAGATAAACGTCCATCCACGCCTAATGGCACCATCTGGTACAGCTGTCCCCTCGTGACCTTTACCGTGGCGAAAGCCATCAGTGCAGTGCTTTCTGCATTTTTGTTACCAAGTAACGACGTGTTTCGGCAGCACGCTGACACCTTCAGGAGCTTACACAAGTAGTTATCATTGAATCAAGTGTATCCAGAACTAAAATCATGTAAGGTTCTCAACGCGGTTTTGTGTCGTAGATACCTCATCGAGGGTGGGTAAATGCTTATTCCGTAATGTAATATTTTCTGTTAAGAGTACTGTATGCTTTAATTTGTGTAATTGAACGTAACAAGTTCTCGATAAGTAGATCCACGTTACTACAGTTTTTAATGGTTCCCTCGTACCGTTTTTTAAAAAATTACATGTCAGGATTCAAAGATCTAAACATTCTTGGCGGTGTCGGTTTGTTCTATATCGTGTCTCCCTACCACTTTCGCGCAACGACGCTCTGATCGTGTTTTTTAGGGAATTAACTAGTTTGAACCTGGGACCTGTTGCTGGTAAGGAGACACCAGACCACACGACATGTAGAATTCAGAAGAGTTCAGTGAGACTAGCGATGATATAACCAAATTCTTAATGATCTCAGCGTCAGCTCCACTGCACTCCCTGTAAAAGAATCTTAATACTAACTAAATTTAGTGGAAGGGGTTCAAGGTTTTCCTATTTGTAGTTAGCTGGTAAAATAACGTCGAAAAAGCAGTTACGTTTACCATTGGAAATTTTATTCTACTCACAAAACATTGTTTATAAATTGCACTATTGATAAAAGGAAATGTTTCAATACAGGATGGTAAAAACCAACTGCGTTCAACAAAAATGTGAACGAATATTCCCTGAGTGGGTTTCCAAGTTCTACAATGGATCGAAGGATGACCTATGCCATATCACATCTATAATCTAGGTTTAATTTAAGTTTCACAAAAGAGAAAACTATCAAAATTGTCTATAGTGACCCTCAATTATCTTTAATTACTTATCTAACTTGTCGTAAATTACAGTGGCTGATGTGGCTTCTCAATAATTATATAACAGAGAAATTATCGCGTTTCAGATTTTTACTTCAAGTGGCAAATGTGAACACCATGAGTTTCAATTAACGATCGACACTAGTATTACACAAAAAGGGGGTGTAAAAGATGAGTCTTCTGCAGTTCTGAATAAAAGCCTTATGCGCTCAAAAATGCGGCATCGCGTGCGTTCATTACCTTGTCGGTGTTTAGGCAGCGTCAGGGCAGCGGCGGGCAGCACAGCTCCGCTCACCTCGCCATCTCGGAAGCAACTGTTTTCTAACTTCTCCTTACTACAATTTACCGAAGTTGGTTTAAAAAAAACTATCTGGCTGTGTTTTCATCTGTCCAATCAGGGTCTCAATGTTAACCTTAAGCTCCGCCTACAAAAATTCTGTCCATCCAATGAGAAACGTAATACTTTTCGTGGTGAGCCAAAGTTTTTAAAGTTTGCAACGTAGCAGAGACGCGAAAAAGTCTCACGCTAAAACCTGCAGCTGGTGTGGTCCTTTTAGCGTTATCGTGAGATCTATACTGTTCTTCTGGAGGGCTCTAGCTTTTAACATGGGCTGGCGGGTGGTCCTAGTGTAACAGACACGCGAAAAAGTCTCACGCTAAAATTTGCGGGTGGTAGTGGCCCTTTTTGTGTTATCGTAAGATCTATACTGTTTTTCTGGAGGGCTCTAGCTTTTAACATGGGCTGGGGGGGTGGGGTGGTCCTTGACGTAACAGAGACGTGAAAAAGTCTCAGGCTAAAACGTGCGGGTGGTAGTCTTAGAGGTAGGCTGGCGACGTGGGTGTCCAGTCCGTCCCTTATCGTAGGGCCTTCTAGCTTAACACGGTTCTGCTCTCGGCGTCTGTTCTCGTTTCTCCCCTCGGAACTGCGTCGGTCTCACGGTGGGAAGGTACGACATGCATTTAGGCATTCTTGTGTTAGTCTGTGGTATTCCATTTGCTCACTCGTTGCTCGTATTACTTTGGTTAATTTAATGTCACGATTTATTCGGAGCTATGTGACATACTACTGGATTTGTTTATCATGTCAGGGTTTTCATGGAAGGTGTTGGATTTGCCTGACACCTTACAAAGACAGGATAATTTGGTGCAAAACAGCTGACTGGGACATTGGTCCAGATATACTGTAGTATGAAAATTTTTACTCACGCTGGGTCTCGCAGCCGTCACAGATTCAGCAAATGACAAAATCATTTCCACCTCTGCTGCACTTTGTCGTAATTTATTATTCTTTAATTACTCTACAAGTTCCTACCCTCTTGGCATTTTCCAGAACCAAATGCAATATAATCCTAATCTGCACCACAAGATGATTAATCCTATACCGTCTAAGCATTTGAAGTGCGCACTTCGCCTCATGCAACAGGGTACGAAAATAGTCTGTCATGAACCAAGAGTTGCGCAGTGGTGTCTGTTTGGATACTATGCTTGCTTTACGGGTCGTTAAGCTGTTTTCAGTCAAACAGACACACAAAAATATTCCTTTTGTGAGATACCTGCATGAGATGCAGAGCTGACCTGTCACATAGATGAAAAATGTATAAGTTATATGTACTACTTGAAAATGGCCAAATGACAGAAATCCCTTGAGGAGTAAAACAATAATAAATTACCACTAAGTTTAACCAAAGAGGAAATTTGGTTTTGTCATCTGCTGCCTGAGCAAAGCTTACTTTCTTCAAGTACGGTGAGAGGGCACCAGTCAGTGTCAGCATATTTTCAGTGTTTTTCAACTCTCTGCAAACGAAATAGGTGTACCTTATTTGCGCACATCTTGTTTGGCGAAATAGTTTGAAAATTACCTGTCTCGTTTCGTAAAGAAGTAGTGCACTGGCATGCAATTAGCTGATTTAGTGTGAAGTATGAAAAACTGTTCCTACTTGGGACACGTGACGCAATTGAAATGAATGGTGAATAGCTTCTGCTTAGCACATCCATCTTTTATACCTCTAAAAATGGTGCTTTGCTACTGCAAACAACAGAAGATCGCCACACTGAAGCAAACATCCTAGAAAAGCAGGTGGTTAAATTTATCATTTAAAGCTGCAGTAACCATTGGGGCATTGTACGACATCACAATATAATCCAGATAGAGAATATAAAACTTGGTTTTAAACTAATCATGTGAAGAAATGACAATGAATAATACAGAAAAATTTTCTGAAAGTGGTAGAAAACTAAAATCAAGTGACTCTAAACTCCGCCGGCCGGAGTGGACGAGCGGTTCTAGGCGCTACAGTCTGGAACCGCGCGACCGCTACGGTCGCAGGTTCGAATCCTGCCTCGGGCATGGATGTGTGTGACGTCTTTAGGTTAGTTAGGTTTAAGTAGTTTGAAGTTCTAGGGGACTGAGGATCTCAGAAGTTAAGTCCCATAGTGCTCAGAACCATTTTTGAACTCTAAACTCCGAGGGACTCGCTTTTAATTGGAAGACTGCAGGACGCAGAAATAAGTAAGACTTTAACATCTAGACTCCTCAAAAATGCAAGCTAAAAGAGACAAATATTTGAGAGAGGTAACTGTCTTTTGAGAATGCATAGCTAAATGAGTTACGGTGACAGGGCACCAGACAGCATCAGACAAGAGCCAGGAAGCGAATCCTCTCCAATCAAAGTTCTCTCCAGACGCCGCATAGTTCTCAAGCTTCACTTGTAGGGGAGACTGAATGCTGCTGCCAATATGATGAACAAATATGTTCCCTCTTCTACATAAAAACAGAGGAAAGCAACAAACACCTCCCAGTCAAACCTTCCAAAACAGGATCATTACGAGTCATGACGCTGGTACTATTTTCAAACAATCTGTCTCTATTGGTCACCCCATCTGGTGCCAGCAGTGTTAGTTTTGATTGAAGAGTCCGTAATTTTGGAGGGAAGCAACGAACTTTCTCACTCGAGGGATGCTCTCGCAGGTGGTTCTTCTTTAGTGTGTGGATAGAAAGACAAATGTCACCCTCAAGTACACTCGGGGGAAATCTGTGGCAGCTGGCGGTACCGTGCCTGTGGCAATCGGATTAGCGCGAGGACCTGTCCACAATAAGCATTGCAGCAAACAGAACTTGTTTCGTCAAAACTGGCTGCCACCCTAGAAATGCTCGTTCCGTGCTCTTGAGACACCATAGAAAGCCTTCGACCGACCTTACAGGACCGCTGATCTGTCTGGACCCACTCCCTTCCGGCGAGAATTCGAATACTTTCCACTTCCAGAAAAAAATGTAACAGCACAATTAATTAACGCTTAATCGTGACAACGCTGATTTAAAATCACACAGCGATACGTGACAGTAAGCCTTTTCACGCTAAAGTAGAAGAGTTTATTTTCTTTCCCATAACATAATCAATTTACATGTGTAACAAACTGTGCAGTAATTTCTTTTCCACGTCTAACTTCAATAGAGTTTTATCTCGTCTTGTGCTGTTTAACAACCAGACAATGGAGTGCTATGCGGACAACATTCCACAGGTCTGTTTTGCTAATATTACTGTGAAAGACTTACATTACAAATCATAGATAGCACGCAAGCGTGGATCCTTAGAAAATGGACTCAGACGTTGTGGACCTATAAGGTTTTCATATAGAGAAACGGAGCTAGAGAGTCCTTTGCAGGAAATTCGCAGACCAAAACGGTGCAGCTATAGGTGTTTCCTTTTCCAGGAAAGATTGCAGTGGTTTTTTCCCCGACGTTTCTCGCTGGATGTGGCGACGTCCTTCCGCACTGTGGGGCAGAAAACGTGAGCACCGGAGAACGACACGCGCCAGCGATCTGCAACAAACAGCCCGGCACCCATTCACGTCTGTTTTACGTCGGTGCACAGTTGTCGTTGCACGACTGCTGCGACCATCTCTCCGTTATGGGGCCTGCCACCCACAATCGTTCACTGAACTGTTGCTGTGACACGAATCTGTCTCCCTGCTTTATCTGAACAGTAAACTGTTCCTCTTCAACATATTAGTTTATTTTCAGGCGCTGTAACACTGTGCATTTTTCTCGGTGTAGCGATTGATCGTGACCGGGCCAAATATCTCACAAAATAAGTGTCAAACGGATAAACTACAAAGAACGAAACTTGTCTAGCTTGAAGGGGGAAACCAGATGGCTCTAAGGTTGGCCCACTAGATGGCGCTGCCATAGGTCAAACGAATATCAACTGCGTTTTCTTTTTAATAGGAACCCCCATTTTTTATTACATATTCATGTAGTACGAAAAGAAATAGGAATGTTTCAATTGGACTACTTTTTTCGCTTTGTGATACATGGCGCTGTAATAGTCACAAACGTATAAGTACGTGGTATCACGTAACATTCCGTCACTGCGGACGGTATTTGCTTCGTGATAGATTACCGGTGTTAAAATAGACCGTTTACCAATTGCGGAAAAGGTCGATATCGTCTTGATGTATGGCTATTGTGATCAAAATGCTCAAGGGCGTGTGCTATGTATGCTGCCCGGTGTGTCCGGACCGTTCACCGGATAGTTGCATTATTTAAGGAAACAGGAAGTGTTCAACCACATGTGAAACATCAGCCACGACCTGCAACAAATGATGATGCCCAAGTAGGTGTTTTAGCTGCTGTCATGGCTAATCCGCACATCAGTAGCAGAGAATCGGGAATCTCAAGAACGTCGGTGATGAGAATACTACATCAACATCGATTGCACCCGCACCATATTTCTATGCAGCAGGAATTGCATGCCGACGACTTTGAACGTCGTGTACAGTTCTGCCACTGCGTACAAGATAAATTACGGGACGATGATAGATTTTTTGCACGCCTTCTATTTAGCGACGAAGCGTCATTCACCAACAGCGGTAACGCAAACCGGCATAATATGCACTATTGGGCAACGGAAAATCCACGATGGTCGCGACAAGTGGAACATCGGTTACTTTGTCGGGTTAATATATGGTGCGGCATTATGGGAGGAAGGATAACTGGCCTCCATTTTATCGATGGCAATCGAAATGGTGCAATGTATGCTGACTTCCTACGTAATGTTCTACCGATGCTACTACAAGATGTTTCACTGCATGGCAGAATGGCGATATACTTCCAACATGATGGATGGAAGGCACATAGCTCGCGTGCGGTGGATGCGGTATTGAATAGCATATTTCATGGCAGGTGGGTTGGTCGTCGAAGCACCATGCCATGGCCCGCACGTTCACAGGATCTGACGTCCCCGGATTTCTTTCTGTGAGGAAAGTTGAAGGATATTTGCTATCGTGATCCACCGACAACGCTTGACAACATGCGTCAGCGCATTGTCAATGCATGTGCGAACATTATGGAAGGTAGACAACTTGCTGTTGAGAGGAATGTCGTTACACGTATTGCCAAATGCATTGAGGTTGACGGACATCATTTTGAGCATTTATTACATTAATGTGGTATTTACAGGTACCACGCGTTCTTAGAAATGATAAATTCACAAAGGTACATGTATCACATTGGAACAAGCGAAATGAAATGTTCAAACGTACCTACGTTCTGTATTTTAATTAAAAAAACCTCCCTGTTTCCAATTGTTCGTCTAAATTGTGAGCCATATGTTTGTGACTATTACAGCGCCATCTATCAAAAAGCGGAAAAAGTGTTGCAACTAAAACATTCATATTTCTTTACGTACTACACGAATATGTAATAAAAAATGGGGGTTCCTATTAAAAAAAAAGCGCAGTTGATATCCGTTTGACCTATGGCAGCGCCATCTAGTGGGCCAACCATAGAGCCATCTGGTTTCCCCCTTCAAGCTAGACAAGTTTCGTTCTTTGTAGTTTGTCCGTTTGACGCTTACTTCGTGAGATATTTGGTCCGCTCACTATCAATGGACCACCGTGTACTCGATTACTGTACGATAGTCTCTCAGTATTCCGGTCTTCCCATGGTCCACATGCACTCCCATGCAATACTGTACTCCAGATGTCCAGACATACATTCTCAGGAATGTCTTTCTGAAGTTACAGCCTACGTCTGACACTTGCGGTCTCCTTTAGTGACGACTGCTGCTCTCTTTGCTTGTGCTAGTCTGCTTTTCATGTGTTCTTTGCTTCATCCGTCATACGTTATTCTGCTTCCCAACTGTAGAATTCCTTTACTTCTACGATATGGTCCCCAAATTTGAAGTTAAGTTTGTCGCTAATCTCATTTTTGCAGAACCTTAATACTTTCACCTTTATTTGGCTTCCTCACAACCCAGATTCTACGCTCATAAGCCTCTTCATTTCATTCACCTGGTCCTGTAATAACTCCTCACTTCCACGGAGAACAACAATGTCATCTGAATCGTTCTTTCATTTCCTTCATTCCTTCCTCGATGTACAGGATCCTTTCTTTTTTTTAGTCATCAGTCTTATTACTGGTTTGATGCGGCCTGCCACGAGTTTCTCTCTGATTTCCTCACAACCCATATTCTATGCTCGTAAGCCTCTTCATTCCATTCAACAGATCGTGTAATTCCACACTTTCACAGAGAACCGCAATGTCATCAGCTAATCTTATCTTCTTTTGTACAGAATATTACCCCTGTTTTCTTATGTTGTGCAGCTACGTTTCTGAGGATCTTAAACATGTATGTAGACGGATTCTAGGAATAAGTCTTGATTTTTTGTAAGTCTTACTTTCATTGCGAACTGCAACGTCTAAACTGCCTCTCTGATGCCTTTTCATTTCCTACAGCCAAAGTTATTGTCATCTATCAAATACTCAATTTTTCTCCAATTCCTCTGCATATTATTATTGTGAATAACGTTGGTGCATGAGCTTCCAAGCTGATTATGCAATTCTTCTCGCACTTATGTGCCCTTGCTACTTCGTGTCTGGTTGGATAGTATTACTTGGAAAGTCCGAGGGCATGTCTCCAGTCTCATAGAATCTACAAACTAAGCTTGGATCATCGTTTGGTTGCCACTTCCCCATTGATTTCAGAAATTTCGCTTCTGTTATGTTATCTATCTCTGTCTTGTTTAGTCACAAGTCTTCCAAAACTCTGTCAAACTCTATTCTTGGAGCTCCTATGTCCTCCAAATAAACGTAAATTTCTTGCTCTACGGGTATCGATTGACAGGTCCATTCTTAATGCCTCCTTCAGACGACATTCTACTTTTCGATTTCTTCACATTATTCCTGTGATTCATATTGACTTTGTTTCTAAATGGCTTATAACATTCTTTTCATGACAACGTCTATGTTTCCTTCTTTCGTCGATCGATTGAAGTTTTTCTTCTGGAACCCGCAATTTTTTCGCAGTTGCATTTCTTACACCTATACTTCTCTGTACAAGTTCTGTGATTACCACCTTTAGAAATGTCTATTCCTTCTTAACTGAAGTACTTATAGCCTGTTCACGACATCCTGACCAAGGATTTAGGGGGGGGGGGGGTGGAGTTGTGGAGAGGGGATAAAGCAAATTCCGTTTACCGAAGCCCAACACGTAGATAGCATCGGAGAGAGCTACGATGTGGGGGTGGGGCGAACAAACTGTCTTTTCCTCAAACAGCTCTCGCACTACATATATGCTTATTTGTTTGGCACGACACACAAGGATAATCATTTCGTAACGCTACGGCACACGTTAAATCGTCAATGTGACGTGGATGCGATGCAGCTCTGTACTGTGATCTGGGACGATTTACTGTCGTTGCACACACGTCGTCCATTTCCGGACACATGTTCGGAGGACCTTTTCTCCGCAATTTCCAGCCAGGAATCCATCACTGCAGTTTGTCGGTTTTATTAATACTCATACTGTATATGTCAGACGTATGGGCGTGCGCAGAAATTTATGTAAGAGGGAACAAGACGTTAAAATTGTCGTGTTTTATATCACAAAACTCGGGAAATTTCGCTCGATTATCACCTAAAATAAACTGTAGCCGTGCACAGCCTCTTTTAGAATTCTGTTCCCAAAATACCACCTAGAGGGCAAGCGTCTGCTCTTGCGACCCCTCCCCCCCCCCCCCCCCCTCCGCGGCCGCCTATGGCTAGGACATTAGCGCAAGTGAATAACGAGACAAATCGCCTCCTTCTCCTTCCTTTCGTGGAAAAATATAGTAATACAAATTTCTTCCATTACCAAATTTCGGGAAAGCCTATCTACAGGATATTAGAGGCTTGGGCAAGTACACTACTGGCCATTAAAATTGCTACACCAAGAAGAAATGCAGATGATAAACGGGTATTCATTGGAAAAATATACTATACTAGAACTGACATGTGATTACATTTTCACGCAATTTGGGTGCATAGATCCTGAGAAATCAGTACCCAGAACAACCACCTCTGGCCGTAATAACAGCCTTGATACGCCTGGGCATTAAGTCAAACAGAGCTTGGATGGCGTGTACAGGTATAGCTGCCCATGCAGCTTCAACACGATACCAAAGTTCATCAAGAGTAGTGACTGGTGTATTGTGACGAGCCAGTTCGGCCACCATTGACCAGACGTTTTCAATTGGTGAGAGATCTGGAGAATGTGCTGGCCAGGGCAGCAGTCGAACATTTACTGCATCCAGAAAGGCACGTACATGCGGTCGTGCAATATCCTGTGGAAATGTAGGGTTTCTCAGGGATCGAATGAACGGTAGAACCATGGGTCGTAACACATATGAAAGTGACGTCCACTGTTCAAAGTGAAGTCAGTGAGAACAAGAGGTGACCGAGACGTGTAACCAATGGCACCCCATACCATCACACCGGGTGATACGCCAGTATGGCGTTGACAAATACACGCTCCCAATGTGCGTTCACCGCGATGTCTCCAAACACGGATGCGACCATCATGATGCTGTAAACAGAACCTGGATTCATCCGAAAAAATGACGTTTTGCCGTTCGTGTACCCTGGTTCGTCGTTGAGTACACCACCGCAGGTGCTCCTGTCTGTGATGCAGCGTCAAGGGTAACCGCAACCATGGTCTCCGAGCTGATAGTCCATACTGCTGCAAACGTAGTAGATCTGTTCGTGCAGACGGTTGTTGTCTTGCAAACGTCCCCATCTGTTGACTCACGGATCGAGACGCGGCGGCACGATCCGTTACAACCATACGGATACGATGCCTGTCATCTCGACTGCTAGTGATACGAGGCCGTTGGGATCCAGCACGGAGTTCCGTATTACCCTCCTGAACCCACCGATTCCATATTCTGCTAACAGTCATTGGATCTCGACCAACGAGAGCAGCAGTATCGCAATACGATAAACCGCAATCGCGATATGCTACAATTCGACCTTCATCAAAGTCGGAAACGTGATGGAACGCATTACTCTTCCTTACACGAGTCATCACAAGAACTTTTCACCAGGCAACGCCTTTCAAGTGCTGTTGGAAACTTTCCTCATGTCAGCACGTTGTAGGTGTCACCACCGGCGCCAACCTTGTGTGAATGCTCTGAAAAGCTAATCATTTGCATAGCACTGCATCTTCTTCCTGTCGGTTAAATTTCGCGTCTGTAGCACGTCATCTTCGTGTTGTAGCAATTTTAATGGGCAGTAGTGTAATTTTGTACTGTGGCGCAGTATCATCACAGTTGTTTCCTTTACAATTTCCTTCAAGTGAAACCGATGGTTGTTTCTACACAGGAAGTTTAAAATCCGCCCACATGACATTTTACATATAATAGCCAGTAAATGTGATTCAGTAACCAAACAACGACCACTAGAGCGCCGTATGGTTACTGTGCAGGCCTCTTCATGAGGTTATAACACTACAATACAGTGGCTCATAATTGTCACTGGCCAGTGACATCACTTCATTATCACTATCTCGGACAACATAGAGGCTTATAATTATCACTTCATTATCACTATATCGTAAACCAACCCTCACAAATCTATACCTACTTGCCTGTAGCTGCCATCACCCTTCACAGACCATATGTGTCCTTAAGACCTTAGTGCATAGGGCGCACTGTATATCCGATAAAGATAATTTGCGAGAAGAGCTCACATACCTCGAGAGCATTTTTAAGGCGAATGGATTTTCTCCGCAACAAATTCGTAGAGCATTCAATGCAAAACCTAGAATGCAGGTATGTGATGGGGAAGAAGATAGTAATTCCTTCAGGCCAAGTGCGTTTTTGCTCTATGAGGGTGCTCTATCCTCGAAGATAGGCCGTATTCATGAGAAACACTGTGTTAAGGTGCTCTTCCGACGGCCCCCCCCTCCCCCCCCCCCCCCACGAAGATTGCAGATTTACTCGGCTCTGTAATGGACGATTTACTGCTTCTTAAAGTGGGTGTGATCAGATTCCTTGCGGAAATAGTGAGAAGTCGAAAGGACGATCTACTTCTTCGCAAAGCGGCTGTGTATCAGATTCCTTGCGGAAATAGTGAGAAGTCGAAAGGACGATCTACTTCTTCGCAAAGCGGGTGTGTATCAGATTCCTTACGGAAATAGTGAGAAGTCGAAAGGACGATCTACTTCTTCGCAAAGCGGGTGTGTATCAGATTCCTTGCGGAAATAGTGAGAAGTCGAAAGGACGATCTACTTCTTTGCAAAGCGGGTGTGTATCAGATTCCTTGCGGAAATAGTGAGAAGTCGTTCATAGACCAAACAACGAGCACTGCTCATGAGAGATGTGTGGAGCATCGAAGATACACATGCTTATCACAGCCAAACAAGTCAGCTCTGGCCGAATATAGTATTGATACAGGGCATTCCATGAATGTCAGTGATGTGAAGATTTTAACATCCACGTCTTCCTTTGGGAAACTGTCTTCAAGGAAGCTATAGAAATCTGATTAGCTAATAATTTAATAAATAGAGATAATGATTTCAATTTGGACAAAGCATGGAATCCGGCTCTTGGGGTAATTAAACTGCAGAGAAGTCGTCATGGTGTCACCGCCGCCGATTATGCATCGTTAAGCGAATCGAATGTCTACACGCCTTCGTCACAGGCGGCGCATGTGTAAGGGTATTTCTTTTCCGGTGACCACCATCTGTGACCTGCATGCGCAGTACCGCCGCTGTGGAGCATATAAGGCAGCACTTGGCATCTTGTCATCACGGATACGGATCCTCTACACCTCCTGTAAACTTGATCCCCCTCACCCACTTGTCTCCCCCATCCTCTCCCACTCCCGTCCTTTGCCGCACCTGTACTCCCACGTCCCACCTGCTCTCCATCTCTCCACTCCCCATACCCTCATCCAAGGTGGCTTCCGCCAACTCCCCCTGCCTAATGATGTCCTCATCCCCTCCATCAACCCCTCCTACCAACTTTAAACCTCCCCTTCCACCCCCTGTGTCTTTTCCCAAGGGCACCATCTCTCCTTTGTCTCCCCCCTCCTTTCCTCCCTCCCTCCTCTCCCCTGGGCTTCCCCTATCCCCTCCCATCTCTACACCCTCCCCTCTCCCTCCTCCCCCACCTTTTCTCCTTTCACAGATCCCCAGACTCACACACATATAGTGAACATTTGCACGCCAGAAATCATCGCCTATCATCGCCTAGTGTTTGTGAGTGCCGTCTTGTTCGTGTTCCAGTGTTTCATCGTTTGTGCTCTTTCATTCTCGTGTGTCATCTCTGTGCTTGTCCACGTTTCTTACCGCTTTTTATTTTGGACACTGCGCCCTTGAGCGGCTTGAACTGCTCTGTGTGTTTTACTTTTGTATGTCTACGTTTGTTTAACCACCATGTCTGTTTTTCACTTGTCTCCTTTTGTATCGTTTGTCATCTCTGTGGCCGAAGAGCGGCATAGTATGCCGCTGCCGGCCTACCTGTATTAGGTGCGAAAATAACAATCAAGGGGAAAAAAATCTTGTCGTCAGTCTTGTGACTCATTCTGAAGAGGGCCGGACGATACGCGGCCGAAATATCAGTGGAGGAAATTTTACTTGCTCGGCTGCGTGCCCGAATTTTAATGGACTATCACTTCATTTATTTTGCACTGTAACAAATATATCTGCAAAGGCTGTCTGCAGAATCTCGGTTCTGAGGGCGTCTTGATACTAGGTGTGTATTTGAGCTAGGAACGTGGAGTAAAAAGTTTCTGGTATAGCCCGGACGAGCGGTTATTTGTGTAGCGATTCGAACATCTGTCTTGCTGTACCTCTGTTACAGTATGTCCGTTCAATTGATTCCTTTGGCAAAAGATTTTAATTGGGCTAAAATTAATACTTAGCTAACGGTACCATTTGTATGTGCACTATCGTGCGAAAGTTACTCTTAAATAACTCCGGATGGAGTGAGACTGATGGTTCAAATTTGCTCCAGCAGTGTACAGGGCCTTGGACTAAGACACATTTTAATCATTTGAAAAAGCCGCTTCGTTTGGATATTAGGGGCAAGAAAATAAAAATAGTTCTATCCTATAAACTTGTACGAATCGGTTCAAACTTTGCACGACGATAGACAAAGGCATAAAATCAAAACGAAATTTTTTGTCCAATAATCTTCATGCGTTTTCGAGATGAGGTGGTTTAAAGTCGAGCTAAATATAGCGCCTCAAATTAATTTTTTCGTGAACTGAATGCGCGGAAACGGTTTAAAGTTAATCAAGTAAAAGAAAAATGCATTCTTATGATAGAATTGAAAACTCGCTTTCAAACATCTAGCTTCATTAGGTTTTTACGTGCAAAAACCTTTTGTTGTGAGGTGTTTTTGTTTTTACTATCGTGAGACGTGGGACTTAGGGAAAGCAGGAAAGTTGTGGGGCCTAATCAGTTACCGTTGATTGCACAGAAAACACATACACTAACCATTCTGATCACTGGTACAACGATGGAATGTTGTTAGGCAAGGGAAAGGGCGAAGGGATAGACAGCACAACGTCTTCAGAAAAACACCCAACTCCGAAGGAAACAGTAGAACCAAGGTAGACCTTCCAAAAAACATGTGCCCAGTACAGTTCAAGAAGCTGTCGAACTACGCGCCGTGTCGGGCAGTATCAACACGACGAGGAAAGGTACACTGCCGGAAAAGTACGCTAACCTCCAGTGCAGGTAACTGGGGCTTTAGCGGCCACGAGGCAGAAAAAAAAACCGCTGGTTGCAGTTCACTACTAAGAATAGTACTAAATCCAAACTAACATCAAGGAGTAGAAGGCGGCTAGTAGCTTCAACCAACCTGACAGACTCCATTTGTTGCGGTTGGTCTCATCGACCCTGGGAGCAGCAACACGCAAACAACGTCAAAATCTCAAACAGTTGAGGTTTCAGTACTGGACATGGTTCAAACGACCTTAGTTCAGTCACTGGCTACAGCCCCTCGGTCCGACATTGCCTGCACGCCGACAGCGGTCCCAGCTTGCCCCGCGCTGCAGACTTTTCGCTCCTCTGTCCGAAGCCGAACTTCCGACCCAAGAACGCAAGCAGCATTTAAACAGCTGGACTTTAAAAACCACACAAGATACACAAGGACCTGCGAAGACAATTCCACAATGTCTCCAACAATACTTAAAACCAGTCACTGTGAAACAACACGGACGAATTACAAGTCGGCACAAAAACAGAGAAGCCAGAAGCGATCGGAAAACCAGATGCATGTCGTCTGCTGCGACGACCGATCGAACGACCAACCAACGGTCGTCCCCGCTTAAGTCAGGCACAGAAAAGATCCCAGCATAAATCTTCGACTGACAACTTAATGCCATGAGGGCACTCTGACGGGCGGATACACACAAGCAGGTGAAAGTTGCACTGCACGAATTCATTCAAGTAAAACTCGCTGAATCCGGCCCTTGACATGGTCGTGCACTCTCGCGACCTCATCCTTCTGTCGCACAGTGCATATGAGTCGCCAGCCGTCGGGTGAGTACTGGCTGTCCGGTCCTCATAGCTGCTCTGTCCCAACTCCACTTCCTGGACACACTTTTTGGAGGCCGCTCCAAAGATTGTACCACAGTACGCGCTATCGATAAGCGCTGCTGCTGGCACTCACAGGCAGACAAGGCGAGCAAAGGTAGTGGCGCCAGTGAACTCACTAAGAAAACGAGACGCCACTATTGCTACTACAAGATGCGAAGCTATGAACGGCATCAACGCGAGCCGCACACGGCTGAGATCGCCACTTTTATGTATCAGATTGGTGCGAATTGGTTCAAATTTTTAACGAAGGTAAATAAATACATGTACGAGGGTTGGAACTTTAATAGTAGCAACTTTTTTTACAGCTCGAACTAAATAGATACGTGTTTCAAAGTTTTACTGGCCTTCAAAGTAATCACCAGCAATGTGTACAGCCCGTTGCCAGCGATGTGGAAGTCGTAGGATGCTCTTAGTAGTGCCAGTATTGTTGACAGTTCGAGCGGCGCTGTCTATTGCCTGACGAATTTGTAGCAGTTCTGAAGCGAATGTCGTGAAGCGTGTCCTTCAGTTTAGAAATAGAATTGAACTCACGAGGGCTTAGGGGAGTGCAGTAGGTGGTATAGTACTTAGCATCCCCATCAGTCAAACTAATGAGTAGCAGCTTGCACTGTACGTGCTTGAGCATTGTCCTGCAAAGTGATGGTCAGGTCTTGCAGAAAGTGTCATCACTTCTGTCTCTACGCTGTTCATTTTTGGAACACATCCTACGACCAGCTTACAGAAGTGATGAAACTTTCTGCAGGACCTACCATCATGTAATGTTATAGATGTGATTTAATGTTGAAGGACTATAATATATAATTATAACGAACTCCCCGAAACCAATGTTTTTAACACTGAAGCAGAACCGCTGGCGAAGTCAGGGACATCATGCGTGAGTGCACAGGGCAGGCAGATGAAATGCAAGCTTATGGTGGTCGAGAATGGACGCAATGCGGCTGTGCTAGCGTGAATAATTAAGTGCACTGCCGATGTGGTGTCATAATTGCGCAAAGACATTGTAAATGTTCAACGAGCGAGCATATATCTGCGTCACAGTAGAGAGTTTGTTGAAGAAGTCAAAATGGATTATCGTAAGAAGTGTTCTGTGTGACCAAAGTTAATACAAACTCCTCGTTAGTGAAGAAAGAGCCTGTTGCTAATTATTGTTGTCGCGGAGCGCAATGTGCCGCACAGTCTTCAACTCATCACAAAATTAGACTGTGCCATATCGCAGCGAAGTATTCTGAAAGGCTTGCCAGTGTCGTAGATTTCATATGGTTCAAATGGCTCTGAGCACTATGAGACTTAACATCTGTGGTCATCAGTCCCCTAGAACTTAGAACTACTTAAACCTAACTAACCTAAGGACATCACACAACACCCAGCCATCACGAGGCAGAGAAAATCCCTGACCCCGCCTGGAATTGAACCCGGGAGTAGATTTAATATTTTCAAACGTTATTGTACTTTAAATAGCATTCGGTGTCAAGGTTTCACTCAACTCATTAACCATCATAGCATCCTTCCCTATCATCATTATTACCGAGTGAAACATTACTCAAGAACGTCTTATTTGATTGAAAAGTGCTTGAATGCACTTGCAATTGATACTTAAATTTGGTCACAACTACAAGCCGTGGTAATTAAATGATGTTCATATATTATCATAGTACGTTAACTGCGTTCTATAATTACACGAGGAAGAAATTTTGTGCATATTAAGAATAAATGAAAAGTACTGGCGAAGTGTAGTGAATTACTACAGTATATTTAAACTAAAGTGACTGTGTTTTATGTATTAAGCACACAGGGTGTCTAGGAGGAATGGTCAGTATTCAGAAACAGTAACGATCATTGGAAGCAAAAAGTTTAGTAAAATGGAGGCTAAAACGCATCGTTAAGAGCTGAAACCACCTCTTCAACATCGTCACTATGAAACAAATCTCTTCTTCTGCCTGCGAGCACTTTGCACTCCATATTTTTGAGGAGGTAGTATGGACCAAATCAAGAAAAAAATGTCTGGTAAACACAGGTTGTAACATGAACACAATGAGAGCTGTGAGCGCTTATTCAGCAGAAGAGACGTTTCACAGTAGTGAAGATGAACAAGCGCTCATACATTATGTGATCAAAAGTATCCGGACAGCCCCAAAAACATCCGCTCCTCATATCAAGTGCATTGTGCTGCCACCTATTGCCAGGTACTCCATATCAGCGACCTCAGTAGTCATTAGACATCGTGAGAGAGCAGACCGGGGCGCTCTGCAGAACTCACGGACTTTGAACGTGGTCAGGTGACTGTCACTTGTGTCATACGTCTGTACGCCAGATTTCCGCACTCCTAAACATCCCTAGGTCCACTGTTTCTGTTGTAACCGCTACCGGAAGGGTCGCGGGGTGACCGAGAATGAAGCGCGGCGGGACCAAACAGAGAGCAGCCCGCCAGCAAACAAGCGAACGGAAAGGACGGACACGAGCGAGCGAGACCTTACGGCGACAACACGCAAGAAGCAACGAGGTCACACAGACAACGAAACGAATCCACAAGTCCACTAATAACGAAAACAAAGTACTGCAAACACGCTGCCTGTTGCCGAGAGGCCGGCCGCGGTGGGCTCGAGGTTAAGGCGCTCAGTCCGGAACCGCGTGACTGCTACGGTCGCAGGTTCGAATCCTGCCTCGGGCATGGATGTGTGTGATGTCCTTAGGTTAGTTAGGTTTAAGTAGTTCTAAGTTCTAGGGGACTGATGACCACAGATGTTAAGTCCCATAGTGCTCAGAGCCATTTTGTTGCCGAGAGGTCGATAGACTCCATGAAGTTCAGACTGCCTAGCTGAGCGAGAGGCAAGTTATACGCGGGCCAGGAACATGCGCAGCCGCGGCTTACGGCGCGACTGCTGTAGAGACCTCTAGTGGTAATCAAGTAAGGTCCATGCCGTCTGGAGCGGATGCAAAACCCGCGGCGCTCGGTTTCGGATGTGATAGTGAAGTGGAAACGTGAAGGGACACGTACAGCACAAAAGCATACTTCGTCTGTTGACTGACCGAGACCACCGACGCTTGAAGAGAGTCTTAATGTGCAATAGGCAGACATCTATCCAGAACGTCACACAGGAATTCCAAATTGCAGCAGGATCCACTGCAAGCACTATGACAGTTAGGCGATGGAAAACTTGGATTTCATGCTCGAGCGGCTGCTTATAAGCCACACATCACAGGAGTAAATGCCAAATGACGCCTCGCTTGGTGTAAGGAGTGTAAAAATTGGCGACTGAACAGTGGAAAAACGTTGTGTGGAGTGACGAATCACGGTACACATTGGGGCGATCCGATAACAGGGTGTGATATGGCGAATGTCCGGTGAACGTCATCTGCCAGCGTGTCTAAAGTCAGCAGTAAACTTTGGAGGTGGTGGTGGTGTTATTGTGTGGGCGGTGTGGGCGTGTCTCTCATGAAGGCGGTTCAAATGGTTCACATGGCTCTGAGCACTATGGGACTCAACATCTGTGGTCATCAGTCCCATAGAACTTAGAACTACTTAAACCTACTTAACCTAAGGACATCACACACATCCATGCCCGAGGCAGGATTCGATCCTGCGACCGTAGCGGTCACGCGGTTCCAGACTGGCGCGCCTAGAACCACACGGCCACACCGGCCGGCCATGAAGGAGGCTTTAACCACTTGATTTGCGTAGTACTATCACAGCACAGGCCTACATTGATGTTTTAAGCATCTTCCTGCTTCCCACTGTTGAAGAGCAATTCGGGGATGGCGAATGCATCTTTCAACACGATCGAGCACTTGTTCATAATGCACAGTATGTGGTGGAGTGGTTACACGACACTAACTTCCCTGTAATGGACTGGCCTGCACAGAGTGCTGACCTAAATCTTATAGAACAGCCCTGGGATCTTTTTGGAATGCCGACTTTGTGCCAGGCCTCACCGACCAATATCGATGGTAGGGGGACAGCCTTCGGGCAGCCCAAAAGAACTATTATCCAAGATGGCGGCCGTGACGTCATCTGATGACTTCATACAAGATGGAGGTTGTGAAGTCAGCTGATAACGGGATTGACGTCATTCAAGATGGCTACCATGACGTCAGCTGATGACGCGAGTAACGTTACCCAAGATTGTGGGAGAGTGCCACACCCACATGGTGGGAAGTTTGAATTTTGGAGAGAAAATGGGTCATTTGGGCTATCTCTACTAACCTAAGAAAATGGTAGGAAAGAAAGGGCAGTTGGGCTACCTCCACTAACCTGTCATCCAACCGCCAACTCTTCCTAGGAACTGGAGGGGAAAAGGACTCAGCCTGTGCTGGATATAAGTCTTGATTTTGAATTCAATCTTTGTTTAAACAATTAGAGATGGTACCACCATCAAGTGCGTTCACCAATGGGCCCAGTGTCCAACTGACCTAGCACACAGTACGGCCACTGGAGAGCACTGTCATCCCTCCCATGACATAATCCAAGATGGCAAGGGGGGAAAATGGAGGGAAAAGGACTCAGCCTGTGCTGGATAGGATGGATGTAAGTATTTTGCAGTCAATCATTATTTAAACAATTTGAGGCAGTTCCTCCATCCAGTTCAAATAACCTAGTACACAGTACTGCCACCAGAGGTCACTTCTCCCTCCCGTGACGTCATCCTAAATGGAGGTCTGGGGGAGAAATGGCAGACTTTTAAAGTATATGTTTGTGTTCTGACATATGCAAAGGAAATGACTATGTCCAGTTGTAAGGAAGATATGGATTTGATGAGGAGCACTGTGATAGCAAAGGGAACAGTATGTCAAATCATAAGAATCGTACCAATATTTCTATTTCCAGAGCCACAGCCATCAGCAGGGTGTATTTCCGACATTTCACTCATTGTCGAATGTTTTTCAACCAAGACCACAATTGTAACATTTAGTTGTAAGTACAGGGATAAAATATATATGAGACAAGATATTTTCTAGGATGATTCTGTCTATGCGTGCTTGGCGTGCAGAGCCAGTGACCTGTGCAGGAATTATTCACTTTTCCTGTTAACGGTAGGAGCAATCCAAATGGAGAGGCCTGACGGAGTGCAAGAATGTAGCTGACTTAACCCTGTTGACCTCTAGATGGCCGAATAACGAACTAATACTTAGGATGTGTTGGATAGCTTTTGTGATCACATGGAAATTTGAGAAGATTCAGTATGGACGTGTGTTTGCACTCGACCATTATCCCCATCCATGTAAATTGTATGGTTCACTGCTTCTGCACATTTCGCACCTTTATTTAGTTCAAGGAACATCGATTGTGGTGTATGCGACTTTCTAAATTATAAGGATGATTTGGAATCTGTTACATCACCGACATCGGAATCTGTGAGTGAAAATATCAGTTTCCTCTATTTTTTTCGATTTCTCACGTAAAGATCTCGGCACACTGGACAAGTTTCTAGTTACTCAGTGGTTTACAACACGCTCCACTTCGCTAAAGTTAGGGTTTGTAGAGAAATGATTTCCAGTTTGTATCTTCAAAATTATGTTGCACAAGCAATCGGTAGGATACTGCTGTGTGCTTGATGTCGAGAAGTACAGCGAAAATGGTATAATATTGTGGAAAAACATGAGAAAACACATGTGTTCTTGTAATCCTGGAGTCTGGACTGGGTGAAGAAAAGGAAGCAAGCAAGAAGGTCCTGACCAGAATCAGTAATGCGTTTGTGCTAAGGGGAAACGAGCCCAAATTTGTAGAACAGCTCTGAGAGTGACTTCGGTCTGCTGAGGGCGCTCTGGTCACACGTTGAGAGTTGATGACTTGTGACCATCGTCTGTGGGAAAATATCTAGTGCTATTAGGAGAATTATCGTGCTGTCTGTCTCTGCGGTATATATACATGAATGATGTAAAAGGGGCGATTTTTGTATGGCGCAGGATATGAATAATGTGTTTACTATGCAGTGATATATAGCTGGGTTGGATATCGGTTTCACGCTCTAGTATTCAAGCTCTTGTCCTCAGTGGTAGAGTAGTGTAATTGAGTAAGAGTCTTTCCGTATTTGACGATCTGCAGGCCACTTTGCAAGGTTTAATTGTTGGTACAATATTGTGATCTGTGAAAAATAGTTTTTTGCCACTGAAAGTCTCGTCTGCAGAAAGAAAGAAAGAAAGGCTGAAGGTGCTTCCACACCGGTGGCATCAGTAATTCGGTGAGTAAATTCAATAAGAACCAATCACTATGCTCGATTCATTCAGAAGACATCCATTGTGCTGGGATATAGGAGCCACCACATAGCGGTGAGAATGTTTGTGTATGTTGAAAGCAGGAAGAGTAACACACGATGGATGGGGTGCCACATTAGGACCATCAGTAGGAATGCAAACGGCTTTATTCGGAGCTATCGTAAGCAGTTCCTGCTAGGACAAGAATTTCCATGCAGACAAGCTGAGACATCACAACAGCTCCTACAAAAGCGACCCTTAACTATTTATGGGACACTATAAAATTTCCGAGAGGTGGACTTGGCTCTTAATTCCGTATAGCATTGAGTACTCTTTAGATGGTAAGTTGCCCAGCAGATATTTTAGTGGTGATGCATCAGCCAAGCTGGGTATGTGTGCACACCTAGACACAGCTCGAATGTCCATTAGGATCGCTATGGAGAAAGCAGCCTGTGCTATTCTCGAACAGATTTCTATAGGGCGAGCTGTCATCAGTAACCACAGGTATGGCATTAGCAAGGGTAAACACACGTGCGCGTGGCCCAGAGGATGACTTGGTGCTTATTTAGATAGACATGTGACGTCAGTATAACACTCGAAGTCCTTTAACTGCAGACATGACTTTCACATGCTGTCGACAGCAGAATGAAATTGATGACTCGCGCTGGCTTGTGTGTGGTGGTGGTTCGTGGAGGCATTGAAGCGCAAGTCCACTGAACGTCTGATACGTTGATGACAGTTCGAAAGCTTTTTTATGTTAATGAGTGTTTGTGGACTATATCATTTCCGGCTGTATAAGCGTTGTGAGCGTGTTGGCATAGCATTGTATATGCTTTATTTCAGTGACTTACGAGTAGTTTCAGGTCTGTATGCTGTGTACCGCACTATTGTGACAATTTACATTTCCTGTCTGCACAGCAGTGTACTGCATTGTAGTTTTCATGACTGTGTGCTGTGTAGTGCATTATTTCGATAATTTAGGAGCTGTTTGCGTGTCTGCAGGGCGTTTAACATGCGTTATTTCGGTAATTTAGAAGTAGTTTGCCAGTCTGTAGGCTGTGTGGAGTGACACCAAGCATGTTGGAGCATGTGTTTTGTATCAGTGTAACAAATAAACTATGTGAAATCCGTCCCTAAATAAAAGGAATGAAATGAAGTACACTCCTTCCTCTCTCCTGCATCCCAGTGCAGGCTGAACCAGTTTCCCGCCATTTTTCCTCTCAGACCGCCATCTAGGATGACATCATGTGAAGGACGACAGTGACCTCTGGTGGCAGTACTGTGTACTAACTAGGTTAGTTGGACTCCAGACCTCATGGTGGTCACACTGGATGGAGGTAGTGCCTCAAATCTTTTAAATAAAGATGCCTGCAATATAAAGAGTTGTGGCCATCCTATCCAGCACAGGCTGAGTTCTTTTCCCTCCATTCCCTCCCCCCCCCCCCCCCCTCCATCACGGATTACGTCATGGGAGGGATGACAGTGTCACCTGGTGGCAGTACTGTGTACAGGTCAGTTGGACTCTGGACCACTTGGTGAGCACACTTGATGGTGGTACTGTCTCCAATTGTTTCAATAAAGACTGAAGGCAACGTGAAGACTTATGTTCAGCACAGGCTGAGTCCTTTTCCCCTCCAGTTCCTAGGATGAGTTGGCGGTCAGATGACTTAGGTTAGTGGAGGTAGCCCAAGTGACCGATGTTCCCGCCATTTCCTTAGGTTAGTAGAGGTGGCCATGGTGTATTGCATTGTCCTGATAGAATTTGAACTTCCCGAACTCGACATTATCTGGGGGAGGGGAGGGTGTGTTAGGTTAGTGGAGCTAGCCCAACTGCCGTTTCTTTCCTGCCATTATCTTACGTTAGTGGAAGTAGTCCAACTGCCCTTTCTTTCCCACCATTTTCTTAGGTTTTTATAGGACAAGTGCCCCTTCTTTTTGTTTTGGTTCTGATGGTGTTCGCGAGTGCCACATTCAGTTCTGCGATGACTTTTACAGCTGTCATCCTTTTGTTTTTTGTCACAATCCTCTTCAGTCATCATCTGTCACGATCACTCGACACATACTTTCGTCCGCGTTATGACTTAGCCGATGATGTTTTGTCACTCTGCCTGTTCACAGTGTAAATCTTCAATGCGGTGCCTCTTGAAACACCGAACACTATAACTCCTATGGCTGCAGAAGCGCCCACCATACGAGCTCCAACAATTTACTCGCGTTCGAATTCACTTACCTCCGATGCAATGCACTCACAACTACACAGAACACTGTTGTGACCGCGGCTGACATTTGCAACGGATTGATGGCGTTGCACAGGTACCGTTCGTGTCAAATAATACAGAGCTACCTGTACACTTGGCTAGGCATGTTCAGGCATGCATTTCTAGCAGTGTTTCCATTTTTATGTCTGTCCCTGTGTATTTTGCTGCGCAGTGATACTGAACTCCGCAATGTATATTTCATGTAATTGCGATCGGACACATAGTTCCGCTCTGCTATCGACCTCTGCAGCAGGCCCATAGAATTCGTTGGCGCTCTCGCTTCGGTTGGCGGGCCAGCCGTTCTGTGTAGCTTGTTTTGTTCGAGAGGAGTCCCCCTCGTAAACGCTGTCTGGAATAGCTGCCGATACGTTTTCACATATGATCTACATCTACATCTACATTTATACTCCGCAAGCCACCCAACGGTGTGTGGCGGAGGGCACTTTACGTGCCACTGTCATTACCTCCCTTTCCTGTTCCAGTCGCGTATGGCTCGTGGGAATAACGACTGCCGGAAAGCCTCCGTGCGCGCTCGAATCTCTCTAATTTTATATTCGTGATCTCCTCGGGAGGTATAAGTAGGGGGAAGCAATATATTCGATACCTCATCCAGAAACGCACCCTCTCGAAACCTGGACAGCAAGCTACACCGTGGTGCAGAGCGCCTCTCTTGCAGAGTCTGCCACTTCAGTTTGCTAAACATCTCCGTAACGCTATTACGCTTACCAAATAACCCTGTGACGAAACGTGCCGCTCTCCTTTGGATCTTCTCTATCTCCTCTGTCAACCCGACCTGGTACGGATCCCATACTGATGAGCAATACTCAAGTATAGGTCGAACGAGTGTTTTGTAAGGCACCTCCTCTGATGATGGACTACATTTTCTAAGGAATCTCCCAATGAATCTCAACCTGGCACCCGACTTACCAACAATTAATTTTATATGTTTGTTATCAGTAGGTCCAAGATGCTATCTCCACGAGTCGGTTCCCTGTTTAATTGCTCAAGGTAATTTTCGGATAATGCACTCAGTATAATGCCACTCGATGCTCTGTCCCTACCACCCGTCCTAAACATCTGAGTGTCCCAGTCTATATCTGGTAAATTGAAATCTCCACCTAAGACTATAACATGATGAGAAAATTTATGTGAAATGTATTCCAGATTGATAGGGCCCCACATCCAAAAGAAATTTATTGAAACATACGTTATCACTAAGAATGCTGAGTCTTGTGTCTCGTGTTTGATCGTGTGGCGTCCAGCGAATGTGAATTTTCCTGGAATGAATACAGTTGCCAGTCCAATCTCAGGTGTGCAAATAATATGCTGGTATGCAGAGAAAGCGTTCTCTCTCAACAAGAGAAGAGGTCCCTTCGGTAACCACTGATGTAGGCCGCCCGCATAGTCCTTTGTCTTCACGAGAATTCGTTGATTTCACTGAAGCTACTCTTTGTCGAAAGAGAAAGATCCCAAACTTTACATGCATTACCTCAACTTTTCATTTAAACTTGCTTTGAAGTCATCAACTTTATTGCACAAGAATGCTCTCGTTTCAAATCCTCGGATGATATCAACGGATGGTCTAGTGAACCCAGTCACTGGTAGGATCTTTAGCAGCTGCACGTTGTTGAAGCAGTTGGATGGATTAGATGCTTGCTGTTGTTACACGTCCGTAACGTAAGGGCAGCTATAGAGGAGGACTGTTGTACTTGCAACAGAGACGAAAGTGCCCAGAAGGTTTAGATAATCCCATACTTGGTCAGTTCTCTTTTGCAAACTCAGGACCAGCATAATAACAAGTATACTGCTTATACAACTCGGCATTGACCTCAATGAACGGTCGTAGTTGCTTTTGACCTTCATTACTAATGGTTATTCTTACAGCTGGGGGTGTTTGGTTCATTTGCCGCATTACATCACACAGTCTGCAAGTCAACTGAAACCGTGTTTTGCAATTTCTCTGAGTTGTGAGACAAGGTAAAAGGGGGGGGGGGCTTACAGACAGGCATAGGAAGCACGTTTTACTATGATTGTGTTTATTTAAGTTGGTTGCGTTGAATAAATACTTATGCTTTACTAAATAACTAGCTGACAAACAGGACACGGCCCACGTAATCATTTGGAAAATTTTGTATTAGGAATGAAAACAAAAAATGAACTGTGTTTGTAATGTAACATCGAAGAAATTTCATTTCTATGTATTCTTGGGAACACCTTTTAAATTATGAAACAGTCCTACAAAGAAATATGCGTAATACGCAAATGTATAAATACAGTATCTAAATTAAGAAACATGATTCCGGACAGTTTCTATACGCTGGGCGCAGCTGTTTCGAATGTCTATAATGCGATTTTGTGAACATCTCTACGGCAACACCTCTTCATAGCTCTAGAGACAGCTATCATTTTCGCCTAGAGCCGTCTGAGTTTTGCAGTTGATATCTGTGAAAAGCTTTGCCAGAAGTCGGGGATTTCCTTATGTTGACTCGACTGTACGAGTATCTTAGTGGTAAAGAATAAATATTAAAAGTTCATGTGTCACGCAGCATTTTTCACGAGGGTTAGTCCTTATGACGTGATATCTCTTGAGCTACACGTAGTACAATGATATACAGTATTTGTGCAGGAACATTCAGTGGACGTTGTCAACGAAAATGTTGCGAATAGAAGTAATAAATTTAAACGCAGTGCATGATGTGGCAATTTTTCATGTATCTCAGTGTTCATGGCGTCATATGTCCTAGTCTATGTGTCATACAACGATATAATATTGTAGGTTCACTGAACGGCATATGTGCATACCGTCTGCCAAATGTTTTGCAAAAAGAATCGGTGGAAAAGAAGTAATACATTTAAACTTCATGCACAGTGCGGCAGTTTTTCAAGCATCCCAGTCCTTGTAGCATTATGTCTCCTGAACTATGTATGGTACCATGATACAATTTTGTAGGTGCATTTAGAAGCATATGGGGGTGTTTGCCAAATATGTTGCGATGAGATTAGCAGCACAGACGTAATACATTTAAACGTCATGAATCATGCACACATACACATACACACACACACACACTCACACACACAAGTACATCTATTTTTATAATATGTATGGATGTATTTGCTGCATAATGTGTATTAAGTTAAAAAAATGACATTATGAGGAACTTGAAATTTTGAAGAAACATGGAAGGTCAAATTATTAAGAACATGCTTCTAACAAGTAAAAGCAATATTTTGTATTATAACACTGTTGTTCAGTAGCACTTTCATCCGTTACTTGGTTTAGCTTTTATTTGACATAAAGGTGAAAGATGTATAATACGGTCTGGACTTAACTTACTTAAGACTAATGAACTCAAAACTGCTATGTGATGCATAAAGCAAGCCAAAATATATTTACTTTATTTACTCTTTATCTTAACATAGGAGTTAGAGAAAATTATAGAACAATGAACATAATTACAAACGTTAGGTACTATTAAAGACATTTTGTATATAATGACTCAAAATTTTCTCTGACGCACAGAGTTGCTTACAAGTCATTTCACTGCACATTGGGCGAAAAATCTGAATTAATGATTCACAAGAACCTTAGGTATTTTTTCCATAAAAAATAATAACTTCCCTTGTCAGATATCCTTATATCTTAGTGAAACTGATGAGTTATTGGTTAGATGAAGTCCGTTGGAGTCAATAACATAGACTTCTTTTCTTGCTAGATCATGTGCAGACCATTGTACTGTCTGATGAAGAAAGAGAACTAACTTTATTCCTTCTGCTAAAATTCATAGTCTCGAATGATTCCTCATTATTAAATGTTGGTTTGATGAATAATACTCTACAGTCATCTCTAGTGAAGTGTAACCATTTCACATTTCTCCATTTGGATGGTTGATTTTGAGTTGTAGTACCTGACTTTTTCAACACTGATGCAAAGTCTGCGAAGGTTCATGAAAACGAAAGGCTTTCATTTTACCATACAGCTAACTGAGTTACGCCTCATAGGAATACTCATTAGAACAACGGAAGCATTTCTATTTTCTTACGATCACGTTTTCCGATGCATCACACACTAAATACATAGAGGAGAGATATTTTTGTGAAAATTTTTGGAATATTCGTCTACTGAGACGGAAACTATTTCCCCTCAATCTTTTCTGGAATACACCCTTTTATGAACAGGTATTTTAGATAGAAAATTATAAACTTGCTGTATTATTTATTCTAGTACACTACTGGCCATTAATATTGCTACATCAAGAAGAAATGCAGATGATAAACGGGTATTGATTGGACAAATAAATTATACTAGGACTACAATGTGATTACATTTTCACGCAATTTGGGTGCATAGATCTTGAGAAATCAGTACCCAGAACAACCACCTCTGGCCGTAATAACGGCCTTGATACACCTGGGCATTGAGTCGAACAGAGCTTGGATGGCGTGTACAGGTACAGCTGCCCATGCAGCTTCAACACGATACCACAGTTCATCAAGATTAGTGAATGGCGTATTGTGACGAGCCAGTTGTTCGGCCACCATTGACCAGACGTTTTCAGTTGGTGAGAGATCTGGACAATGTGCTGGGCATTGCAGCAGTCGAACATTTACTGCATCCAGAAAGGCCCGTACACGCAGTCGTGCAATATCCTGCTAAAATGTAGGGTTTTCGCAGGGATCAAATGAATGGTAGAGCCACGAGTCGTAACACATCTGAAATGTAACATCCACTGTTCAAAGTACCGTCAATGCGAGCAAGAGGTGACCGAGATGTGTAACCAATGGCACCCAATACCATCACGCCGGGTGATACACCAGTGTGGCGACAACGAATACACGCTTCCAATGTGCGTTCACCACGATGTCGCCAAACACGGATGCGACCATCATGATGTTGTAAACAGAAAAAATGACGTTTTGCGATTCATGCAGCCAGGTTCGTCGTTGAATACACCATTGCAGGCGCTCCTGTCTGTGATGCAACTCAAGGGTAACCGCAGCCATGGTCTCCGAGCTGATAGCCCATGCTGCTGCAAACGTCATCGAACTGTTCGTGCAGATGGTTGTTGTCTTGCAAACGTCCCCATCTGTTGATTCGGGGATCGAGATGTGGCTGCAGGATCCGTTACAGCCATGCGGATAAGATGCCTGTCATCTCGACTGCTAGTGATACGATGCCATTGTGATTTAGCACGGCGTTCCGTATTACCCTCCTAAAGCCACCGATTCCATTTTCTGCTAACAGTCATTGGATCTAGACCAACGCGAACAGCAATGTGGCGATACGATAAACCGTAATCGCAATAGGATACACTCCGACCATTATCAAAGTTGAAAATGTGATGGTACGCATTTCTCCTCCTTACACGAGGCATCTCAACAACGTTTCACCAGGCAACTGCTATTTGTATATCACAAAACGGTTGGAAACTTTCCTCATGTCAGCACGTTGTAGGTGTCACCACCGGCGTCAACATTGTGTGAATGCTCTGAAAAGCTAACAATTAGCATAGTACAGCATCTTCTTCCTGTCGGTTAAATTTCGCTTCTGTAGCACGTCATCTTCGTGGTGTAGCAATTTTAATGGCCAGTAGTGTATTATTATTTGAATTTTCCTGTTGTATCTTGACTGTTAACTTTCAGTTAACTCTAACAAACGAACAGCAAAATCTACACTTCTGTTGCAGTCATTCATCTTCCAGTATACTTTTGACATTTTCACGCAGACTTCATTCAAGACGTCTGCTTTACATTTCCTTCATCTTTCAGCCAGTGCTCTAATCTTCTTTTCGTGTTACATTAGGAAGGAATCAATTACACAGGTCTGTTTAAGTCAAGCTTATAGCGTGAGTCCGTGTTAATCTTCTTACAGCTCACATGCTTCTTTTTCTTTCTTGCGAATATGTTTTCAACCGTGCAAGCCCGCAATCCCTTGTGAGCAAGTGTACATGTTTCGAATTGGAGGGCCCTCGTCATAGCACATTGCTCTCTGGGATTCGTGGGAATGTGTTGCGCTATTTAGCAGACGATAGGCAGTTGTTGTCCGTGTGTGTTTCGTAGTGTACTGTGTTGTGGTTAGGCTTCTAGGCTATTCATGTACAACGATGTCAGTGGCCTTTAAAGAAAACGCGCTGAAGTGTGTAGGTGACTATGCAAAAATGGTTCAAATGGCTCTGAGCACTATGCGACTTAACTTCTGAGGTCATCAGTCGCCTAGAACTTAGAACTAATTAAACCTAACTAACCTAAGGACATCACACGCATCCATGCCCGAGGCAGGATTCGAACCTACGACCGTAGCGGTGAAACGCCTCTAGTCATATTACTGTAAAAAAATAAGTCTCTATGTAGAAAAACAGAAAGGGAGCAGCCTACAAATTTATGAAAAGTAAATTTGAAACTCGTGGACGAATATTCACGCTTTTATCACATAGTAATTCAACAATAAGGAGCTTGATATCTGAATAACTTGCAACACTGGAGCTCCTGAACAAAGTACTAGAAACCTAAATGAAGGACATTGAAGTTAGGAAAAATACGAACTTGGAAAACTCGAATCTCATTTGAGAGAATTCTGGGGTCGGATATCTCAAGTCCGAGAATGTTAATCTATAGTCTACTCTGCGTGAAGTTGTGCAAACATTTGTTACATAAAATAACATAAAAATGACGTAATGAGAATCAACTAATCTTCGTTGATCACTAGATCAAACTGGTAGACTGCTAGCTCATTGCTGCACAAATTGCTCTGTTATAAAAATATCTTGCCTAAAGAGACAAGCCCTCACTTTCAAGTTGTGCCACAAACTTCTCTTCTCCCCAATCCTATTCAATACTTCCTCATTAGTTATGTGATCTACACATTTAATCTTCAGCATTCTTCAGTAGCACCACATTTCGAAAGCTTCTATTCTCTTCTTGTCCAAACTACACTCCTGGAAATGGAAAAAAGAACACATTGACACCGGTGTGTCAGACCCCCTTACTTGCTCCGGACACTGCGAGAGGGCTGTACAAGCGATGATCACACGCACGGCACAGCGGACACACCAGGAACCGCGGTGTTGGCTGTCGAATGGCGCTACCTGCGCAGCATTTGTGCACCGCCGCCGTCAGTGTCAGCCAGTTTGCCGTGGCATACGGAGCTCCATCGCAGTCTTTAACACTGGTAGCATGCCGCGACAGCGTGGACGTGAACCGTATGTGCAGATGACGGACTTTGAGCGAGGGCGTATAGTGGGCAAGCGGGAGGCCGGGTGGACGTACCGCCGAATTGCTCAACACGTGGGGCGTGAGGTCTCCACAGTACATCGATGTTGTCGCCAGTGGTCGGCGGAAGGTGCACGTGCCCGTCGACCTGGGACCGGACCGCAGCGACGCACGGATACACGCCAAGACCGTAGGATCCTACGCAGTGCCGTAGGGGACCGCACCGCCACTTCCCAGGATATTAGGGACACTGTTGCTCCTGGGGTATCGGCGAGGACCATTCGCAACCGTCTCCATGAAGCTGGGCTACGGTCCCGCACACCGTTAGGCCGTCTTCCGCTCACGCCCCAACATCGTGCAGCCCACCTCCAGTGGTGTCGCGACAGGCGTGAATGGAGGGACGAATGGAGACGTGTCGTCTTGAGCGATGAGAGTCGCTTCTGCCTTGGTGCCAATGATGGTCGTATGCGTGTTTGGCGCCGTGCAGGTGAGCGCCACTATCAGGACTGCATACGACCGAGGCACACAGGGCCAACACCCGGCATCATGGTGTGGGGAGCGATCTCCTACACTGGCTGTACACCTCTGGTGATCGTCGAGGGGACACTGAATATTGCACGGTACATCCAAACCGTCATCGAACCCATCGTTCTACCATTCCTAGACCGGCAAGGGAACTTTCTGTTCCAACAGGACAATGCACATCCGCATCTATCCCGTGCCACCCAACGTGCTCTAGAAGGTGTAAGTCAACTACCCTGGCCAGCAAGATCTCCGGATCTGTCCCCCATTGAGCATGTTTGGGACTGGATGCGTCGTCTCACGCGGTCTGCACGTCCAGCACGAACGCTGGTCCAACTGAGGCGCCAGGTGGAAATGGCATGGCAAGCCGTTCCACAGGACTACATCCAGCATCTCTACGATCGTCTCCATGGGAGAATAGCAGCCTGCATTGCTGCGAAAGGTGGATGTACACTGTACTAGTGCCGACATTGTGGATGCTCTGTTGCCTGTGTCTATGTGCCTGTGGTTCTGTCAGTGTGATCATGTGATGTATCTGACCCCAGGAATGTGTCAATAAAGTTTACCCTTCCTAGGACAATGAATTCACTGTGCTCTTATTTCAATTTCCAGGAGTGTATTTATCGTCCATGTTTCACTTCCATACATGGCTACACTCCATACAAATACTTTCAGAAATGACTTCCTGACACTTAAATCTATAGTCGATATTAACAAATTTCTCTTTTTCAGAAACGCTTTCCTTGCCATTGCCAGTCTACGCTTTATATCCTCTCTACTTCGACCATCATTAGTTATTTTGCTCCCCAAATAGCAAAACTCCTTTACTACTTTAAGTGTCTCATTTCCTAATCTAATTCCCTCACCATCACCCGACTTAATTCGACTACATTCCATTATCCTCGTTTTGCTTTTGTAGATGTTCATCTTATATCCTCCTTTCAAGACACCATCCATTCCGTTCAACTGCTCTTCCAAGTCCTTTGCTGTCTCTGACAGAATTACATTGTCATCGGCGAACCTCAAAGTTTTTATTTCTTCTCCATGGATTTTAATACCTACTCCAAATTTTTCTTTTGTTTCCTTTACTGCTTGCTCAATATACAGATTGAATAGCATCGGGGAGAGGCTACAACCCTGTCTCACTACCTTCCCAACCACTGCTTCCCCTTCATGTCCCTCGACTCATAACTGCCATCTGGTTTCTGTACAAATTGTAAATAGCCTTTCGCTCCCTGTATTTTACCCCTGCCACCTTCAGAATCTGAAAGAGAGTATTCCAGTCAACATTGTCAAAAGTTTTCTCTAAGTCTACAAATGCTAGAAACGTAGGTTTGCCTTTCCTTAATCTTTCTTCTAAGATAAGTCGTAGGGTCAGTACTGCTTCACGTGTTCCAACATTTGTACGGAAGCCAAAATGATCTTCCCCGAGGTTGGCTTCTACTAGTTTTTCCATTCGTCTGTAAAGAATTCGTGTTAGTATTTTGCAGCTGTGACTTATTAAACTGATAGTTCGGTAATTTTCACATCTGTCAACACCTGCTTTCTTTGGGATTGGAATTATTATATTCTTCTTGAAGTCTGAGGGTATTTCGCCTGTCTAATACATCTTGCTCACCAGCTGGTAGAGTTTTGTAAGGACTGGCTCTCCCGAGGCCGTCAGTAGTTCCAATGGAATGTTGTCTACTCCGGGGGCCTTGTTTCGACTCAGGTCTATCAGTGCTGTGTCAAACTCTTCACGCAGTATCTTATCTCCCATTTCATCTTCATCTACATCCTCTTCCAATTCCATAATATTGTCCTCAAGTACATCGCCCTTGTATAGACCCTCTATATACTCCTTCCACCTTTCTGCTTTCTCGTCTTTGCTTAGAACTGGGTTTCCATCTGAGCTCTTGATGTTCATACAAGTGGTTCTCTTATCTCCAAAGGTCTCTTTAATTTTCCTGTAGGCAGTATCTATCTTACCCCTAGTGAGATAAGCCTCTACATCCTTACATTTGTCCTCTAGCCATCCCTGCTTAGCCATTTTGCACTTCGTGTCGATCTCATTTTTGAGACGTTTGTATTCCTTTTTGCCTGCTTCATTTACTGCATTTTTATATTTTCTCCTTTCATCAATTAAAATCAATATTTCTTCTGTCACCCAATGATTTCTACTAGCCCTCATCTTTTTACCTACTTGATCCTCGGCTGCCTTCACTACTTCATGCCTCAAAGCTATCCATTCTTCTTCTACTGTATTTCTTTCCCCCATTCCTGTCAATTGCTTCCTTATGCTCTCCCTGAAACTCTGTACAGCCTGTGGTTCTTTCAGTTTATCCATGTGCCATCTCCTTAAATTCCCACCTTTTTGCAGTTTCTTCAGTTTTAATCTACAGGTCATAACCAATAGATTGTGGTCAGAGTCCACATCTGCTCCTGGAAATGTCTTACAATTTAAAACCTGGTTCCTAAATCTCTGTCTTACCATTATATAATCTATCTGATACCTTTTAGTATCTCCAGGATTCTTCCATGTATACAGCCTTCTTTTATGATTCTTGAACCAAGTGTTACCTATGATTAAGTTGTGCTCTGTGCAAAATTCTACCAGGCGGCTTCCTCTTTCATTTCGTTGTCCCAGTCCATATTTACCTACTACGTTTCCTTCTCTCCCTTTCCCTACTACCGAATTCCAGTCACCCATGACTATTAAATTTTCAACTCCCTTCACTATCTGAATAATTTCTTTTATTTGATCATACATTTCTTAAATTTTTTCGTCATCTGCAGAGCTAGTTGGCATATAAACTTGTACTACTGTAGTAGGTGTGGGCTTCGTATCTATCTTGGCCACAATAATGCATTCACTATGCTGTTTGTAGTAGCTTACCTGCATTCCTATTTTCCTATTCATTATTGAACCTACTCCTGCATTACACCTATTTGATTTTGTGTTTATAACCCTGTAGTCACCTGACCATTAGTCTTGTTCCTCCTGCCACCGAACTTCACTAATTCCCACTATATCTAACTTTAACCTATCCATTTCCCTTTTTAAATTTTCTAACCTACCTGCCCGATTAAGGGATCTGACATTCCACGCTCCGATCCGTAGAACGCCAGTTTTCTTTCTCCTGATAACGACATCCTCTTGAGTAGTCCCCGCCCGGAGATCCGAATGGGGGACTATTTTACCTCCGGAATATTTTACCCAAGAGAACGCCATCATCATTTAATCATACAGTAAAGCTGCATGCCCTCGGGAAAGATTACGGCCGTAGTTTCCTCTTGCTTTCTGCCATTCGCAGTACCAGCACAGCAAGGCCGTTTTGGTAATGGTTACAAGGCCAGATCAGTCAATCATCCAGACTGTTGCCCCTGCAACTACTGAAAAGGCTGCTGCCCCTCTTCAGGAACCACACGTTTGTCTGGCCTCTGAACAGATACCCCTCCGTTGTGGTTGCACCTACGGTACGGCTATCTGTATCGCTGAGGCACGCAAGTCTCCCCACCAACGGCAAGGTCCATGGTTCATGGGGGAGGCTGAGATAATTATGTATACGAATTAGCCAGTTAATAAGTACTTAAAAATGTAAAATAGTACTTGTAATAAGAGAATATGAGAAGGGAGTCTCTTATTCGTGATTAATATCTTTGTAAAATATAGATATTAATCTGGACATCTGCTCTTTGGCACAGTTAAAAGGCTTTTTTTCTTTAAATTTTTCAGGAATAATAAGTTTTAGCGAAAAATTGGCACGCAATATTTATAGTCGGTTAAAATACTTTTCTAACGATACTTCACTCATCACAACACGATTAGTACAGGGAGGCACTTAAATCTGAACAAATTCCAATTTGAATTTACGGCCATATAATGTTAAGCCTTTTAATCTAGCATGGACATGTCGAAGGAAAAGTTCCAGCGAAATGGCGAAGAGTGACATGGACAAAGGACTTCCTTCAGGAACACCTAGTTGTATTTGCATCGACCTGGACTGTTGACAATTCACCGCTATTTTAGCATTTATTCCAGTTGCTATGTTCTTAATCAGCTGTATGACCCTATCGTTGAAACCTATTTTCTTCAATCTCTGTAGAAGATATCCATGATTTACTACATCGAACGCTTTATAAAAATCTAAAAACAATAAAGCACACTTTATGTTTATTACAGAAGTTATTGCAATGATATCCCTAGATTTTGAAAAATGGTTCTGCCTCGTGCGCAGTTCTGATGTTGACTAATAATTTTATCTGTAAGGCATGAAATTTTCTTGTTTACTATTCTAGCTATTAATATATAATCAGAATTCAGCAGTGAAATTGGACGAAAATTATTTAAATATTTGTTTCCATTATTTTTTTGCACCAGAACAATTTTTCTCTCCTTAAACTCAGCCGGAATCATTTTACCCTGAATAACCTCATTTACATTGTCTGATTTTCGCAGGTACTATTGGGGAGTAACGGATGTAAAACTCGGCTGCCAGACCATCCGTTCGTGGGGATTTTTTTGGTGGTAAGCTGCACAGAGTCTCATACACGTCTTCTTCACTGACAACCTTGAGAAAATTTTCGTTGTCATCTTCTGTCAGCTGTGGGGCTAGAATGTCAAGGAATTCTTCCAAGGAAGCATCACTACTTTGATGTTCACAATATAGCTCGCACTAACAGCGATAAATCTCGTCCATAATACCCTGCTTGGTTCTGAGAATCGTACCGTGTTTTGTTCGAATTTCATCAATAAAAGTCCTTCTCCCATTCTTCGTATGCTTTACTAAATGATATAGGGAAGTAATTTCATCTTCTGACACCGAATTTGCCTTCGATTTTATTTTCAACCCTTCCATTTCACTTCTCTTGGTATTAAGTAACTTGGCTTTGACTTTTTTGATGTCTGCTATCTGAAGTGAGGAACCTGCTGAAACTTGATAATATAGATCTCTCAAAATGGAATAGTAATATCCTATAGTGCATTTCATTTCCCTTGCGCTCTGGGCACTGTATGGAATAAGAACCTTCCTCAACTTTGGCTTTGCCATTTTAACCCACCAGTCAATAGCAGTAGCATATCTACTACGAGCATGCAGGCATATTGCCCATGTTTCTTTAATCAGGTCTTCTAAATCATGATTTACTAACAAGGAAGTGTTCAAATTACACTGATTCTTGAACCAGCGAACCGGCTGTTTTGTTAGATTTATGCAAGCTAAGACACGTGAATGGTCTGAAAAGTACGTAGGAATAGTTTCTAGTTTTGTCAAGGAAGTTTCAAGATTTTTAGAAATATATAGTCTATCAATCCTGCTACATGCCGTGACATAAGTGAACTCAACACTGGAGGCATATTTGATTTCCCATATATCCTTTAATTCTAAACCAGTAACTAGTTGTTTTAGTTCACTTGAGAAATTAAAATTAGGTAACTGATCTTTTCGATTTAGAACACAATTAAAATCACCTCCAAGTAATAACTGTCTTGGAGTTTTCCGTAACAAGTATATCAGATCGTCTTTGAAGAAATGTGCCCTGTCAGCTCGGTGACAGCTTCCTGAAGGGGCGTACAAGTTGATGATAGTCACATCATAGATTTTTAGTCCTATTCCCCTTCTGGATTCCAGTCGTTCCACCTCGCTTACTTAATCCCTTCCCTCACCAAAACAGCTGTTCCAACACTTGTTTCGAGAGACGCATCTATGTAACTGACAAAACCGGGAATTACTAAATCCGAAATTAGAACTTCTTGTAACAGGGCAATATGAGTCGCAGATTCGTACAAAAATTCCTTAAGGGCCGGTAATTTCAAACCGGTCGTAATTTTATTTATGTTTATAGTGGTGACAGAATAAGATTGCGTCATTGTGCTGTCACTATGTAGTTGTTTTGATGAACTAATTTAGGTTCCTGTGGTTCAGGGTTCAGTTAAGCTGTAACAGTTTTCTCGGAAGGCTGAACATGGGATAACACTTAAATCAGTTTATTAGTTACTGTCACGTTTTTTTTCTACTTTCCCTTGGTTACGAGCTACATTCTCATTTGGTTGCGTCGGTATTTTACTTCGCGGCTCATCTCGAGCAGCAGCAGACGCTTTCGCAATTTTGGTTGCCGGGGCCTGCCCTGAGGTGTTGACCGTGATTTCAGTTTGGCCACCACTTCCTCGTTCTTTATTAATTTCACTCACTTCCTAATCGAGGGAAACAAATGGAGACTGCAGTTTTGCAACCTCTCCCTGAATTTGTTTATTAACAGATAGCTGCTGATCTTTGCAATCAGCTACTGCATCTGTTGTTTCTTGCAAATTAATGCTTATTACACCCCCTTCATTTTCTGGTACCGTATGTGTATTATCTTTCTGTTCATCAGTATCTATTCGCATTTTGCCTTCAGGTTCCTCTACCTCCTCATCGCACTGTTTTTGCTTGCCAAGTGAGGGAGTGGGACAAGACAGCTCGTAATCTGAACAACTATCAGTTATCTCCAGAGGTCGTTTTCTCAGTTGCATTTCAGTTTCAGAAGCAGTGGTAACAGGGTTTCCCTTTGTTGTTAACGGGGGAAGTTGACTGTTACTGTGAAGGGAGACATCAGCTTGGCCTGCTGCGTTAACATCCTCAACCAGTTGATGCGGGCTATTCTTTGGTAACAGATCATTTAAGGTAAGCTTGTGACGCTGTATCAAATTACTTTTAAGAACAACAGTTCGCCGCGTGCATTCCTGTCTGAAGTGGCCAGTTTCGTTACATATATAACCTGTATAAACAATTCGTGCCTTCTACCCAAAAACAGTTATGTGAAACGGAATACTCGTCTTAACGTCCATCTCTACACAGCAGACCCCGTTGAAACACTGCAGTTTAAAGCAAGGCGACCTTCTTTCATTTGCAATTGATTTAACGTCTCCGTAGTTTGAAAGAGCTTCCTTAATCTTCTCATTTTCAGTTTCAATGGGAAGATTCAAGACACGAACGGTTTTGTAATGAATGTCCGCTCTATAGATGGAAACCTTACTTTTATAACCATTTCTATGCACAAAATCTACTTCATAGCCCCACTTTCGTAACACTTTATCAACAGTCGCAGCAGTGATTAACTTGACAGTATTTTCCTGATCCAGTTGCCACGTATGGACGGTTTCAGAATTGAGACCAGTGTAATTGAGACCTGTGTAATCCAGTCATCTATTTTCAGGGATGTTGGCTGAACAGGACGGGATTCCTTGTCAAAAGCAAATACCAGAGTATTCTTCCTGAGGTTTGTAGCCATGGTTAGTCCAGCGACGCAAATTCGGTTAAACAACCGAAATTACAATTAGCAGCAGCAAGACCAGAAATAGAGATCAGATCACAAAGAATAGGAACGAACACAGAGATTAACGGACGAACAGCACTCGGCGAAGCACAAGTACAGTGATGTATACACGGAAGTGCGGAATTGGGCTTACAAAGTCGTGTCATCAGGTATTCCTAGTTTTAAACTACATGGTTGCTCTGCTAAATCATTTCGGCCACTTGTAGTCTCAACGCACTTTACGTTGCCACTATAATTCTGTCTACTTGCCATGTTGAAAATAGGAGTCGCCCCTCGTCTTAAAGTAACCACCAACTATGCCGGTACAAACCTATTCAGTAGTGAAATACAGTATCACCCCATCACCGTTTCCAGCACAGCAGGTTGCTTGCTTCTCCTGGCCTCTTCCGGTCGCAGGCCGAAGCTCATTTCAGCGTCCGCCTGCCACCACAGGTGTGTGCTGCCCTCTGCTCGCTACCGTAGACACTTCGACGACTCGGAGGCCGAGCGTGGCTCTTTCCAAACACCACATGCGCGTCATGCTCGTAAGATTCATCGAAATATACATAGCATTCCTGGAGTAAGGACTGTCATTTTCCAAACTTAGTATCACCTACGTCAGATGATCCTCACCAGAGATACTCAAACACTCGGCACCAAAAGTACGATAGTAAATATAGGGACGGGAGCACCGATAAACTGCAGGGCTTCTCTTGTTTTCCGTCAGATGACTAGTTTAATGCAGTGCTCTACGCTGGTCTATCCTCTACAATCCCCCCACCCTCAATCCTTCCATAACCAAACTGACGATTCCTTGATGCCCCAGGATGAATACTGGCAACCGATCCCTTCTTTTATTTAAGTTGCACTACAAATTTCGCCAGCCGCGGTGGTCTCGCGGTTCTAGGCGCACGCCGGCACGGTAGCTCAGCGTGTTCGGTCAGAGGGTTAGCTGCCCACTGCAATAAAAAACCGAGTGAATGGATCAATAACGAACTTCAATAGGCGTCAGGGCACGTCCGCCACGAGCAATTACAACGAACGATAACTAACAAAATGAGACTTAAAAAATAAAAATAAAAAACGGCGCGCAGTCCGGAACCGTGCGACTGCTACGGTCGCAGGTTCGAATCCTGCCTCGGGCATGTATGTGTGTGATGTCCTTAGGTTAGTTAGGTTTAAGTAGTTCTAAGTTCTATGGGACTGATGACCACAGCAGTTGAGTCCCATAGTGCTCAGAGCCATTTGAACTACAAATTTCATTTTTCCTCGATTCGATTCAGTACTTCTTCATAAGTTATTTTATCAGTCCATCTAATTTTGAACATTTATTTGGTCACGAATCAGCTTTCTGCTTCTCAGGCCATCTTCAGGTGACAACTGAATGTCGCAAACACAGATAAATACGGCGTGCGACCTACACAGATATTATTTGTACAGAAGATACAAAAATGACAAACTGTCTATATAGGAAAATACTACAATAATCACATTAACTAAATGATGAGACTCAGTTTCCGTTTCCTACTTTGTTAAATAAATTTTTCGTTAAAAATACTAGAATCGGACTGTAAATTCATCTAATGTACCATCATTTGTTTATTTCCACACAAAAACTTTGTTTACCTCCTTTTTTAGGGTTTATATACACTTCGTCATTTTACTATCCCGTACAAATAATGTTTGTGTAAGTTGTACATCATGTTTACCAGAGTTTCTGACAGTTGTCACCCAAAGGTGGCCTGAAAAGCCGAAATCCAGTTCGTGACCAAATAAAAATAATTTTTCAGAACATTAGCAAGTGTTTTTCTTTTAATATTGTCCATGTTGCTTCACGTCAATAATTTTATTTCTGCAAATTATGTGTGTTCTCATCGTAAGATTCTTGCTTTTGTTTTTGGCTTTCTTTTTTGACATCGTGGGTAGCGCTTGTAGCTTTTTTGGAAGTCGAGACCACGATTTACTCGCAGTGAGGGATAACGTTTCGTGCGGTTGTGAACTGTATGTCCTGGTGGAGAGCTTGGTAAAAGAGCACTGCTCCACCAGCTTCTTGACATCTTTTGCTTACGGCCTTATCAAGTAATTTAGTTATCCCAGTCAAAGCTGTAGGTCGTAATACCTCGATTTAAGTTTCAGACAAAGAGTTTCACGTTAGAAAAAAAATTTTTTAATTAATAATTAAAATGAATAAGAGTACATAGATAACTTTAAAAATACACAGCCTTGACAGAATTTCATTGCTACTCCCCAAATCAAGTGCTATCGTTTAATGTACATAATAATAATATTCTATGTGGTTGTTATTTTGGACACTTTAAAGTAAACCTTGTCCCTCTATGTTTTCATTGTTTCCATCCTAATGTCATCCCTGCTATGACAACATTTGCAAGCAAAAATAATCGGTGTCCTCGTTATTGTGAGTTGAATCAAGTAGAAAACTGGCCTGCAACGTAATTTAAAACTGAAACTAGCCTTCTTTTTGTCGTGACTTAGTATTGCATCTTCGCGGGGTCGACATAGTTACCATTGCATTTGGAATGGTTAATTTAAGTGGTGGCCAGATGCTCTTCCAGTTGGCTCCCCGTTACGTGCCCTCCCCCAATCCCTTCCCCCACTGCCCATCGCATACTGTCACATGACAGGTAACACATGAGGATGCAGGATGTCTGTGACGTACCGTTGTGCCGTCCGAGTTGCCTCATTCACTACCAGCTGATGGTTTCCCCCAATCGTAACGCCAGGAGTAACATCGCGATGCCTCTCCAAAGCATTGGAAGAATGGGGAGTATCCTAAAGTGTCTACAATACTTGCCTGCAGTGGTCATCCGGAGTAGCGTAGAACTGCGATTCATTGCTTATCACAATGGACGCCGTTAATCAGCAATCCATGCTTTCTGGTCGCGGCACGACTCCAGACGCAGCCGTCTGTGTTGTGGTGTTGACGGCAGCCTACGCATCGGACCGAAATCATCTAATTCGCCAGGTCTAGTCTCTGACCAATGGGATTTCATTGTTTCTTCTCGGGTGTCAGACACAGATGTGAAAGGGATACGATGGTTTGTCTTGGTACGAAATACGGCGATCCGTCTTTGTGGTTGTCACAAGTGTTCAACAGGGACCTTGAAGATGAATATGCCTGGCGTCACTCTCCCCTGCAGTCGAACATACGATCAGTGTCACATCTCAATGCATCACCAGCCGGTCGAATGCAGACCCACAATGAAGCCGCTTTCACACTCTGCCAAACGCTATTAATGCTGTCTCAGACGTGTACGCGACATCTTGTTGTGTACATAGTTCCGCTTAGTCAGCGCGTACACAATTTTCCCGCTAGAGCGCGCCCTGCTAAGCACAACAGCGCAGGCGCAGCTATGACAGGCATATCGACATGTCATATCCTAAATCTGAATGTCTGTAGCGGCGTTTGCATGTTGAAGAAAGTGTGTGCGCCCTGCATTTGGTATCTAACTTACGTTTTTTTACATATAGTTCAATAATTGTCACTTTGTGCATACTCGCTGATGGTGTGTCGAAATTACATTGACATTCGATTACGTCTTCTGTGTGCTTCACCTTTTTTGTTGGGCAGAAACATAAGTACAACTTCGAACAGCCAAGATCGCTACTGCAGACCATTTATTGTGACGACCGGTTTCAGCAAACTACATTGCCATCATCAGATCTTCTGCAGTATATTTCACTGAATCTTGACCAATATCATATCATGTCACAGAACGATATTTCATGAACATGAGAACAATAGTATATCTGCAAGTCAAGCATAAAATAACTGTTACATAAAATAATGTATGTACATATTTCACTGACTGTACAAGCTCATGTTCGTTCATTATCAGAATCAAGAGTCTTCAGGCTCAGTCGAACCTGATTGTCACCCACAACAAGGCCTGTCAACCAGGAGTGATGGTGCAACAGCAGGACCCCTTTGGTTGTCATCAGCGGCATCCTTGTAACACAGCGGTATGTGAGCGATATTTTACGCCGCGTTTAGTTGTCCTTCATGGCAAGCCATTCTGGGCCTACATTTCAGCAAAATAACGCCCGCCTGCGCATGGCGAGTGTTTCTGATGCTTGTCTTCCTGCTCGCCAAACCGTCCCTTGGCGAGCAAGATCCCTGGATCTCTCCCCAGTTGAGAACATTTGGAGCATTATGGGTACAGCCCTCCAACCATCTTGGGATTTTGATGATCTAACGCGCTAGTTGGACAGAATTTGGCACGTTAGCCCTCAGGGAACATCAAACAGCTCTATTCATCAATGCCAAGACGAATAACTGTTTGCTTAAGTGCGAGAAGTGGACCAATGCGTTACGAACTTGCTCAATTTACGAAACTCCATCTCTCGAATAAATCATCAAATTTTTCTGAAATCGTAATCAGTTGTCAACACATCAATCTACCGATTTCCGTCCCATTCGGATAATTTCTTCGTGGTGCTTCGGTTTTTTTTTTTTTTCTTAGAGCGTGTTTGTTGAATACAAAATTGAATAGAGGTGGCCAAGCATCTAGCTTCTACCATCTGATCTACACATTCGAAAGAGACGCATTGTAGTTCGTTCTGGCTATCTCACGAATTAATATGGGATTCACTGTTTACAGCCATAACATATAAATGAATCGTTTCGTTTTCAGAAGACAGAAGGAGCGATCTGTTTTACTTGCTAAAAGCTTTCTAAAACGAATATCGCAGATACATTTCTTTATTTAAAACAATCGGTTTCGACAGACTTTTCTGTCGTCTTTAGGTCTTATGGACATTGCCATCTGCGCAAGATGTTCTATATTTTTAAATATTTCAGTTAGGACAAACCTTTTATAATGCGCTGTTGTTTCCACATGACAACGTGGCGTGAGGTCCCACTTAAAATGAATACGTTTCATAACAAAAGGTTTTCTAAGAACTGAATATGAGAGCGAATAAAGTCGAAACCGGTTGCTTTCATTAAATTCACATTTTATGAGATATTGGCTTTAGGAAAATTCAAGCAGTACCTATTTAGCCCACCTCAATGACTCGCTGTTTCTTTTGATGCCCATCGGTGGGTGACAGTTTCTCGTAATGAGGCTGCGTACATAATAGACTGACGTCTGTACAAGTGAACGGTCCATAATTTAAGTCCGTAGACTAGACTCCTCTCCCGGATCTAAGCCAGCTGAAGGGCCGAGATGGTACTGCTTACGATCAGTAATACCGGTACTGACAATGAGTGTCAACAGTTTTTGATGTTGCTGAGCAACAATCACACAAACATTTTTTAATAAACACACCGCCATTTGACTGTATTCCTGTTTATTTAATTACTACCCAGGTTTCAGCCATTTACGGCATTATGAAGTGATTGAGTTTATGTCATTAACATATATTGCCTAAAAAGCCGAAACCTGAGTCGTAATTGAATGAACAGCAATACAGTCAAAAGGCGGTGTGTTCACTTAAAAAAAGACAATGAATGTATATTCTCCCTCTCGAGGTAGACCATTCCGATACCATCACCCCCCCCCCCCCCCCCCCCCGTTACGTGTGAACATTCTACTGACTTGCCAAGATCAGGAAAATTCCTTTTTCGTCCGTCTTGTAATCAGCTCTCTGGGACCTATGGTGAGTTGCTGTATGACTGTGCCCTGTCGCGCCGTCTCTTACATCTTAATTTCTGATTCAACTATTTGTTCCTTATCTACTGCTGGTACAAGGTACATGTTGTGAATAGGAAGAAATTCACATGAGTTAATATTCTACATAGCTCACATTGATATTTTTAAAGTTTAGCATCACCTTGGTTCCGAGAGTTCCGGAACCTGTATAGAAAATTGGAATGTAGATCAACATAAACATCATTTCCGCCCATTTTATTGCTCATGAAAACCACACATTGCAAGTTTTACCACCATACAGTGGTGATGCAGACTCCTGTACACCCCGGGTCCTCTAATAGCCAGTAGCACGTCCTCTTGCATTGATGCACGCCTGTATTCGTCGTGGCGTACTATCCACAGGTTCATCAAGGCACTGTTGGTGCTTATTGTCCGCCTACTCAACGGCCATTGGGCCTAGATCCTTCAGATTGGTTGGTGGGTCACGCCGTCCATAAACAGCCCTTTTCAATCTATCCCAGACATGTTCCATGGGGTTCACGACTGCAGAACATACTGGCCACCCTAGTCGAGCGATGTCGTTATCTTGAAGGAAGTCATTCACAAAATGTGAGATGTCCACGATGGGGGCTCGAATTGTCGTCCATGAATACGAATGCCTCGACAGTATCCAGCCGATATGGTTGCGCTATCGGTCGGAGAACGGCAGTTACGGCGCCTTTCATGACCATCAGCGGCGTACGTCTGCCCCACATAATGCCACCCCAAAACAGCTCAGAACCTCCACCTTGTTGCACTCGCTGGACAGTGTGACTAAGGCGTTCAGCCTGACCGGGTTGCCTCCAAACACGTCTCCGACATTGTCTGGTTGAAGGCATGTGTGACACAACACTCATCGGTGAACAGAATGATGCCAATCCTGAGCGGTCCATTCGGCATGTTGCTCAGCCCGTCTGTACCACGCTGCATGGTGTCGTGGCTGCTAAGATGGACCACGCCATCCATGGACGTCGTGAGTGAAGTTGCGCATCATGCAGCCTATTGCGCACAGTTTGAGTGGTAACAAGACGTCCTGTGGCTGCATGAAAAGCATTATTCAAGATGAAACTTCCTGGCAGATTAAAACTGTGTGCCGGACCGAGACTCGAACTCCTTCTGCGGGCAAGTGCTCTACCATCTGAGCTACCCAAGCACGACTGACGCCCCATCCTCACAGCTTTACTTCTGCCAGTATCTCGTCTCTTACCTTCCAAACTTTACAGCTCTGCTGCGGACCTGCAGAACTACTGAAAGAAAGGATATTGCTGAGACATGGCTTAGCCACAGCCTGGGGGATGTTTCCAGAATGAAAGGCAAAAGTCGTGTCTTGGTCCGGCACACAGTTTTAATCTGCCAGGATATTTAAGATCAGCGCACACTCCGCTGCAGAGTGAAAATCTCATTATTCAGCATGGTGGTGTTGCAGTCAGGGTTCCTCCGAGCCATAATCTGTAGGTAGCGGTCATCCATTGGAGTAGTAGCCCTTAGGTGGCCTGAGCGAGGCATTTTATTGACAGTTCCTCTCTCTGTATCTCCTCCATGTCCGAACAACATCGCTTTCAGAATGAGATTTTCACTCTGCAGTGGAGTGTGCGCTGATATGAAACTTACTGGCAGATTAAAACTGTGTGCCGGACCGAGACTCGAACTCGGAACGTTTGCCTTTCGCGGGCAAGTGCTCTATCATCTCAGACACCCACGCACTACTCACGCCCCGTCCTCACAGCTTTACTTCTGCCAGTATTTCGTCTTCTACCGTATAAACTTTACAGAAGCTCTCCAGCGAACCTCAGCTGTGAGGCTGGGGTGTGGGTCGTGCTTGGGTAGCTCAGATGGTAGAGCACTTGCCCGCCTAAGGCAAAGGTCTCGAGTTCGAGTCTCGGTCCGGCACACAGTTTGAATTTGCCAGGAAGTTTCATATCAGCGCACACTCCGCTGCAGAGTGAAAATCTCATTATTCAACACGGTGACCTTGCTGTCAGGGTTCCTCCAAGCCATAATCCCTAGGTAGCGATCATACACTGCAGTAGTAGCCTTTGGGCAGCCTGAGCGAGGCATGTCATCGACAATTTCTCTCTCTCTATTTCCTCCATGTCCGAACTACATCGCTTTTGTTCTCTACAAGACGCTTGGTCACTTCCCATGTTGAGAGGCCTTCCTGGCACAAAGTAACCATGCGAACGCGATCGAACAGCGGTATTGACCGTCTAGGCATGGTTGAACTACAGACAACACGAGTCGTGTACCTCCTTCGTGGTGGAATGACTGGAACTGATTGGCTGTCGGATCCCCTCCGTCTAATAGGCGCTGCTCATGAATGGCTGTTTACGTTTTTGGGCGGGTTTAGTGACATCTCTGAACAGTCAATTAGAGTGTGTCTGTGGTACATTATCCAGAGTCAACGTGTATCTTCAGGAGTTCTGGGAACCAGGATGATGCAAAACCTTTTTTGATGTGTGTATATGGCTATTTACCTATGTACGATGTCAGTTTGGTTGTATTCGACATTGGAATAGGGTCACGCATGCTTGAGCTTGAGCTGAGACGTTGAGTGTGTGGTGTGTGTGTGCGCAGAGGGAGGCTCGGCGGCCCGTGGTGTCTGCGGGCTGGCCGCGCACGCTGGAGGGCCTGGGCGAGGTGAGCGGCGTGTCCGTGGACCCCCACGGCGACCCCGTCATCCTGCACCGAGGACCGCGGCACTGGGACGCCGGGTGAGTCGCGCCTCACTCTGCACCTCCTCCTACTGGCCGCTGCCCGGCTGTCTGGCGAGATTCTGCTGCGCTAAACCGGTCAAGTTACACTACTGGCCATTGCTACACCACGAAGATGACGTGCTACAGACGCGAAATTTAACCAACAGGAAGAATATGACGTGATATGCAAATGATTAGCTTTCCAGAGCATTCACACGAGGTTGGCGCCGGTAGCGACAACTACAACGTCCCGACATGAGGAAAGTTTCCAACCGATTTCTCATATACAAACAGCAGTTGACCGGCGTTGCGTGGTCAAACGTTGTTGTGATGCCTCGTGTAAGGAGGAGAAATGCGTACCATCACGTTCCCGACTTTGATAAAGGACGGATTGTAGCCTATCGCAATTGCGGTTTATCGTATCGCGACATTGCTGCTCGCGTTGTTCGAGATGCAATGACTGTTAGCAGAATATGGAATCGGTGGGTCAGGAGGGTAATACATAACGCCGTGCTGGATCCCAACGGCCTCATATCACTAGCAGTCGAGGTGACAGGCATCTTATTCGCAAGGCTGTAACGGATCGTGCAGCCACGTCTCGATCCCTGAGTCAACAGATGGGGACGTTTGCAAGACAACAACCATCTGCACGAACAGTTGGACGACGTTTGCAGCAGCATGGACTATCAGCTCGGAGACTACGGTTGCGGTTACCCTTGACGCTGCATCAAAGACTCAACGACGAACCTGGGTGCACGAATGGCAAAACGTCATTTTTTCCGATAAATCCAGGTTCTGTTTACAGCATAGTCGCATCCGCGTTTAGCGACATCGCGGTGAACGCACATTGGATGCGTGTATTCGTCATCGCCATACTGGCGTATCACCTGGCGTGATGGTATGGGGTGCCATTGGTTACACGTCTCCGTCACCTCTTGTTCGCATTGAAGGCACTTTAAACACATTTCAGATGTGTTACTGCCCCTGGCTATACCCTTCCTTCGACTCCTGCGAAACCCTACATTTCAACAGGATAATGCACGAACACATGTTGCAGGTCCTGTACGGGTCTATCTGGATACAGAAAATGTGCGACTGCTGCACTGGCCAGCACATTCTCCAGATCTCTCCCCAAATGAAATCGTCTGGTCAATGGTGGCCGAGCAACTGGATCGTCACAATACGCCCGTCACTACTCTTGATGAACTGTGGTATCGTGTTGAAGCAGCATGGGCAGCTGTACCTGTACACGCCATCGAAGCTATTTTTGACTCAACGTCCAGGCGTATCAAGGCCGTTATTACAGCCAGAGGTGGTTGTTCTGGGTACTGATTTCTCAGGATCTATGCACCCAAATTGCGTGAAAAGGTAATCACATGTCAGTTCTAGTATAATATATTTGTCCAATGAATACCCGTTTATCATCTGCATTTCTTCTTGGTGTAGCAATTTTAATGGCCAGCAGTGTAGTTTTCCGCCATCTCCTCCTCAACCCTAAAGACGGGTCTCAGATGGTTTCTTTGCGTCGCCGTCTAATTCATTTTTCCTACCTTATAGTCCTTCCTTTATAACATTCATACATTAGCTATAAGGTCTTCCTCTTTTTGCTTCTTTCTTAAGATTTCTCCTACAATACTACTGGTGCACGAGTTATTTAATTTCATCGTTTTTCTTTTTTTTTTTTTTCATCGTCGTATCGTCTGTTATCTACGGCTGTCGCCGATTCTCGTTTCCTGTTATCCACCTCTTACCTTTTAGCCTGTCACATTGCTGGAGGCTGCCTCACACGCACCTTGCTTTCGTCTTCTAGGTTGAGTCTTGACTTCCTTCCCCCTTGTGAAGTCCATTTCCAAATTAGTCTTGGTCACCTGTTGGCATCCATCCTTTCTAGATGCCCGAGCAAAACATAGCTGTTTCTGTCGCCTCGGTAACCGTCTCGCTCGCTCTCTTAATATTTTTTTACTGCATTATGCTTCACACGACTCAACCTCTATTCTCCAAACGACCATCTCCAGAGTAATCAGCCTCTCTCTCTCCCTTTTATTCAGCTCACACGTTTCTACACCATGTCTGAGAATACTCTGAACAATAGTTTTTGTTTCACACCTCTGATAAATTGTAGAATTGACATGTTGTAACACGTCAAGCTCCTAAATAATTTATTTCTAATTGCATAACTGGTTTCGATCAGAGACCATTTTCCAGTAACTGTTGTACTTATACAACGATTTGGATATAGGACACATTCACGTGACTAGGCTATTTGGAAACCGTAGTAAGATATACACAATACTTCAAGTTTTTGTTAATAACAGGTAACAGATGGTTGTCTTAAAACAATTGCCAAAATATTACATTTGTAAATACACTACTGGCCATTAAAATTGCTACACCAAGAAGAAATGCAGATTATAAACGGGTATCCATTGGACAAATATATTATACAACTGACATATGATTACCTTTTTCATGCAATTTGGGTGCATAGATCCTGAGAAATCAGTACCCAAAACAACCACCTCTGGCCGAAATAACTGCCTTCATACGCCTGGGCATTGAGTCAAACGGAGCTTGGATGGCGAGTACAGGTACAGCTACCCACGCAGCTTCAACGCAATACCACTGTTCATCAAGAGTAGTGACTGGCGTATTGTGACGAGCCAATTGCTCGGCCACCACTGACCAGACGTTTTCAATTTGTGAGAGATATGGAGAATGTGCTGGCCAGGGCAGCAGTCGAACATTTTCTGTATCCAGAAAAGCCCGTACAGGTCATGCAACATGCGGCCGTGCATTATCCTGCTGAAATGTAGGATTTCGTAGGGATCGAATGAAGGGTAGAGCCACGGGTCGTAACACATCTCAAATGTAACGTTCACCGTCCAAAGTGCCGTCAATGCGAACAAGAGGTGACCCAGACGTGTAACCAGTGGCACCCCATACCATCACACTGGGTGATACGCCAGTATGGCCATGACCAATACACTTTTCCAATGTGCGTTCACCGCGATGTCGCCGAACACAGATGCGACCATCATGATGCTGTAAACAGAAATTAGATTCATCCGAAAAAAAGACGTTTTGCCATTCGTGCAACCAGGTTCGTCGTTGAGTACACCATCGAAGGCGCTCCTGTCTGTGATACAGAGCCATGGGTAACTGCAGCCATGCTTCAAATGGTTCAAATAGCTCCGAGCACTATGCGACTCAACTGCTGTGGTCATCAGTCCCCTACAACTTAGACCTACTTAAACTTAACTACCCTAAGGACATCACACACATCCATGCCCGAGGCAGGATTGGAATCCTTCGACAGTAGCGGTCGCCCGGTTCCAGACTATAGCGCCTAGAACTACTCGGCCACTGAGGCCGGCGCAGCCATGGTCTCCGAGCTAATAGTCCATCCTGCTGAAACGTCGTCCAACTGTTCGTGCAGATGGTTGTTCTGTTGAAAATCGTCGCCATCTGTTGACTCAGGGATCGAGACGTGGCTGCACGATCCGTTACAGCCATGCGGATAAGATGCCTGTCATCTCGACTGCTAGTGATACGAGGCCGTTGGGATCCAGCACGGCGTTCCGTATTACCCTCCTGAAGCCACCGATTCCATATTCTGCTAACAGTCATTGGATCTCGACCAACGCGAGCAGTAATGTCGCGATACGATAAACCGCAATCGCGATATGCTACAATCCGACCTTTATCAAAGTCGGAAACGTGATGGTACGCATTTCTCCTCCTTACACGAGGCATCACAACAACGTTTCACCAGGCAACGCCGGTCAACTGCTGTTTGTGTATGAGAAATCGGTTGGATACTTTCCTCATGTCATCAAATTGTAGGTGTCCCCACTGGCGCCAACCTTGTGTGAATGCTCTGAAAAGCTAATCATTTGCGTGTCACAGCATCTTCTTCCTGTCGTTTAAATTTCGCGTCTGTAGCACGTGATCTTCGTGGTGTAACAATTTTAATGGCCAGTAGTGTAATGTATTGTTCGGCAAAGGGAGGTGCGTGGAGTGTCCATTATCCTACTATCCTAAGAATATATAAAATGGCTAAGAATTGGTTTAATGACCAGTATTATCTTTGTAATACATTATGGGGTAACGCTCATTTCACAGCAGTCCCCGTAAACATGACGTCATTTTCACGTCACACACAATATCGATGACCTCATGATCGGCTAGCGACTTTCGTTAGCATTCGATACGGGTCTTTCACAAGGTCTCATGCGCGGTTACCAGAGATTTACAAAAACACGTCATCCCTGGAATGAATTATTAGCAATATTCCTATAATAAAATGTCATGTTATGTTTTAACGACGGTTAATGCCTTCATATAAGTGTGATCTCTTGGAAGTGAGTTATCATTGTCAATAATTTACAAATTAAGAAATAAACACAATTGTTTTATAATTTGCAGTACGCGGTTTCTGTGTAACGGAGCACTGAAAATTTATCAAAATCACATCACCATTATCATTAAATGTCGCTTATAAACGCATCAAAGAAAGAAGCCTTCAAGATGGGATATGATAACGAAGACCAGAGTGCTAACGTAATGAATAACGTCGTGATTTCTGGAGATGAAAGTTGATGGTTCGCATCCCGTTACATGCAATTTTTTTCGTGTCAGGATTGTTAGCACTTTCTCTTACGATCTTATGAATGTAATACAAGTATGTTCTGCAGTAATGGATTTTATTTACATTCAGTCCGATCTGGGAACGAAGGATTAAACAAATATTCAGCTATTTCCGAGTATCTGGTTAGTGAAGAACCTAAGAGGACAGCTTAAATTGGTGCGATTGAAACAAAGAACAATAAAATTCATATTCTTCATTCTCACAAATATTTAACTCTTAATTTCCGAATACGTGCCGCCCTTCGAGTGTACGGTTAGGCAGGGACCTAAGAGGACAATCTGAATTGCTGCGAGTGAAACGTCGAGCATTAATTTTCATATTTTGTCAAAAACATTTCACTGTTTATTTACGAATAAGAGACTATTTCCGAGTGTGTGGTTAGGCTCATGTTGCTCATTCAAAATGAAATTTCGATCTTACTAATCTTGAATTATGTTAAAGATCCGAATTTCATTTTAAATGAACATCTTAAACCGAAAAACAGTTTATTGAAAATTTTCATGATAGTGTATAACAAAGGTGATACTGTCATAACAGCAGTTATTTGCATTTTCATTTTATGTGTCCTTCGGATAGCTGTTTAACGGACATTCCACGTATTTACCTTTGTACAACAATATGTTATTTATCTTATACAAATGTCATATTTTAACAATTGTTTTATGAGATGTATGTGACACCTGTTATTGACAAACTATTGGACTAATCCCAGGGTTGTCCATATTTTGCGTTCCCTTCGTCTTCAGGCTTCGTGAGCTTCCTGTCTTGGTTTGCACGAGTATTTCCCTTTTTCCTCTCTACGTCTTCTCCGGCTCCCTCCCTTCATTTGTTAGGCATCCTTAGTCTTTGCCTTATAAACACCAAGACATCCGTTAGATTTTTTGATTATCCATTGGCGTTACGCTATCTCTTTCCCTTCCACTATTCTCTCAAGTGGATTGTTCTATCACTCCTCATTTGCGCCGATTCATGTGGGTTGCTTTTTGCCCACGGTATCAAAGGCTGCACCGTGTAGTATTTTCTTTTCTAAAATCATTTCGTACACATTATTTGCTGAATCGTTCTGAATATTCCTGATGGAATGACTGGAACTGATCTGCTGTCGGACCCCTCCTTTTAATAGGCGCTGCACATGCATGGTTGTTTACATATTTGGGCGGGTTTAATGTCATCTCTGAACAGGCAAAGGGACTGTGTCAACGTCTGTCTTCAGGAGTTATATTGCCTGAAAGAAAAGCTGCAAAATCCATTCGTAGGTAAAGCGGGTTTGAAAGTATGGTTTATTGGTAGGATACTGGGCAAATGTAATAAGAAGATTGCTTAAAATAAACTCGTGCTACCCATATTAGAATATTGCTCACTTGTGAAGCGAAGGCAGAAAATAGGGCTAACAGGGGATATTATTATTTGTATGGCTTACATGATCATTTGCAAGGACTTTATATGTAAATGAATAAATGTACTTAAAGAATACATATAAACGAACAAAAAATTATGTGTATGTCTTTCAAGCAGACCACAGATCTTGGTGTCAGCAAATACAGTTCAGTAGCGTCCAACAGGAAATTCCTGTAGTAAACAGTCTGCATTCAGTTACTTCGCAATTTACACAGGAACCCACACTCATAGAAACAGACACCGTTCCGCCATGCGCAAAATGGTTCAAATGGCTCTGAGCACTATGGGACTTAACATCTGTGGTCATCTGTCCCCTAGAACTTAGAACTACTGAAACCTAACTAACCTAAGGACATGACACACATCCATTCCCTAGGCAGGATTCAAACCTGCGACCGTAGCAGTCGCGCGGTTCCGGACTGAGCGCCTAGAACCGCATGACCATCGCGGCCGGCTTCCGCCATGCCCTGTACTGAATCGATTCAGAGCTCTCCATAGTTTCCTAAGAAGACCGCATCTGTTCAGACGTTTACTAGAATCAGAAATAAGGCGAGAATTAGCTGGAGGAAACTTCTGCCAGAACTGATTCCATCTTTGGCTAACGTACAAGAGGCGCATTTAGCGTCAACTGGGCGGTTTTCTGGATTTAAGTCTGCTGGGGGCTATATTCTGTAGTTATTGTACAGATGTGAATTCTGATGCGTAATACACTTCTGGAACTTTCTTAGAGTTACTGCTTCTCTCTGATTGACGGTGGTGCAACATTACGTAATACATACAATCAAATAAGTAGTGTTGATTGAATATTGCCACTATTTACTCTCACTTCTTGATTTAGTTTAACCGCGACTCTGTGTGCGTGTAAACTGTATTTGCATTAAACAGCAGTAGAGTAAACCGAGACCAGTGTATCTGTATGAAGGGTATCTGTATTTGCACCAAATCTTGACCCAGCTAGTTTCTTATAGTATCAGTTCTGGCGTTCACTTTTTGTCCAATATTTTCTAAGGGTTCTTAAAGGTAAGGACCCGGTCCAAACTGACCAAGTATTTTGGATTGGGTCATGTTCCAGAGGAAGACTATCAGAGATCACATTTAATTTGTGATTCGCCTCGTGGTTATGAAGATGGTAAGCATTCGGCCCTTCCAAAGATTTGGCTTCACACTCTAGTTATTAGAGTAATAAAAGAATGAGATTTTCACTCTGCAGCGGGGTGTGCGCTGATATGAAACTTCCTGGCAGATTAAAACTGTGTGCCCGACCGAGAATCGGTCGGACTCGGTCGGGCACACAGTTTTAATCTGCCAGGAAGTTTCATATCAGCGCACACTCCGCTGCAGAGTGAAAATCTCATTCTGGAAACATCCCCCAGGCTGTGGCTAAGCCATGTCTCCACAGTATCCTTTGTTTCAGGAGTGCTAGTTCTGCAAGGTTCGCAGGAGAGCTTCTGTAAAGTTTGGAAGGTAGGAGACGGATACTGGCAGAAGTAAAGCTGTGAGTACCGGGAGTGAGTCGTGCTTCGGTAGCTCAGATGGTAGAGCACTTGCCCGCGAAAGGCAAAGTTCCCGAGTTCGAGTCTCGGTCGGGCACACAGTTTTAATCTGCCAGGAAGTTTCAGAGTAATAACACTTTATATTTAAGCCTGTGGTCAAAGCTCCTTTCTCATATATAAAAGGCAATATCCTGACTGATCCGACATCTCCCAGTCCCAACCGCTAAGCATACAAACTTGACATTTGGAGAGGACGTAACTGCAGACGTCGTTTAAGCAGGGATATTTAAAAATTCCTACCCCAAGGAGGTGAAACAGGGTGAAAGGGTTTTTGAAAATATGTCGCTACTAAGGCAGTTTTGAAGCTAGACCTTCAAAAATTGGCATCTGGTTCTCAATCGGAAGTAAAGAAATATGTTTCAGCTATTTTGGAAATTTAACCCATAAGGAGGTAAAATAGTGGGTGAAAGGTTTTTTGAAAATAAGTTATTATTAAAGAACTACTAAAGCGTTTTTGAAGCTAAATTTGGTATTTGACTTCTCAGTTAGAACTAAACAAACAAAGTGTTAGGGAATGAAGTTTTCTGTGGAAATATCACCACACGCACGCAAACGGGGTGATGAACAAAAACTTTGGAATGTAGTTACCAGAATCACTTTTTGGTCAGAAGTACATTCGGGAAAGATTATTCTTCTATGGCTTTCATTAGCGTGTCAAGTTCAGAAGGTGTTACAAATTTCTGCCAGTTAACTTACAGCAAGCATACACGCTCTCAAGGTAGTACTTGAGAACCATTACAACATTCCCCTTTCAAGGCAACAATTGCAACTTGCAATGAATTGGCAAACTTTTGCATGGCAAGAAAACACACTTATAACCAACTACCTGTATAAATCACATAAGCACAGTGAGTAAAAGCCTTAAAAGGTATTGAATTGGAAAAATACACAAGTTTTGCTGACTATAAACAATATAAAAAAATCCACTACGGCGTACATTAACAACCTTGCTTGATTATAGCCAAATATACATAAACACAAATTTAAAGTTAGAGCTCCCAGATGAGCAGGAATTCGTTATGCAATTGACTAGTTCTTACCACGAAGCAAAAGGAATTTTTCTTCTTTCTTAGAGTATTTTTGACACGTGAGTCTAGTTATACTAGCTATGGCAGGCGAGAGAATGATCAGGCCTTAGTGCCTTGCATTTTAAACAGTACAGCCATTGGTGCATTATATTTTCACAGACATAGCAGAGGCTCACAGTCGAATAAATCCGTAAGTAAGCTGGGAAGGGAAAGAAGCAAGCCGAACCACAGATTTACTTTGACTCCCCCCTCCCCCCTCTTTCGTCCTCAAAAGGGGACAAACGGACCACCCTTCCTACTATTACCACCTTCCCGCGGGTGGGCAGACGAGAATGAATGGCGGGAAACCCCAAAATATATTGGGTGGTATAATTAACAAGAATAAGTAAATTTAATTCAGTTAAACTTCATCAAATCTGTTAACAATCAATGCTCAACTTCTGGTGCGTCACGACTCCCACGACTGAACCAACGCAGCACCTCCAAATGCTCTGCCGAGCCGCCCGCTGCCAGCCACGGACGCAGGAAGGCGCCCCGATTTTCAGAACCTCCTCGCCGGTCGACAGCATACGGCCGAACTGCAAATTAAGCCCCTCGCGGACCCACGCTCAGGAAGATGCCTTTCGCGACTAGCAGTTAACGCCCCATACCACGGAGACGCTGCTCGCGACTGCTTACGCTGATGCCGTGGTCTGCGTGCTGTCCCTCTAGCACCGGTAGAGAAGTCACTTCTTGATGCAATGACTGCCAACTCTCCACTAGAGCTTTTTTTTCCTTTATTGTATTTTGATTCCCCATCGGGGTGGGCTGGCAGCAGCATATACGCTGCTCTTCAGCCGAAAGACATAGAACAAACAATAGAAGGCATTTAAAAGTATACAAAGAAGAAAACATGGTGAACATAGATATAAAAAAAGGGGGAACATCATGGGAGGCAATAGACAAAAAAAGGGGGCGACTGTAAAATGGAGATAAAACCATAAAAAAGTAGTGCACACAAAAACCCACGCACTGCGACAATTAAAAGAACACAAGGCACAGTATGACCAGAGCATAAAGTATTGAAGGATGGCGTAGCACCTAACAAACACTGACAGTGACACTAAGTACAAGGCCAGCACACAATTAAAATCACATCTCTTGACACACAGGAGAAACAGCACTAAACCCAACACTGACGTGGCACACTGACGATGATGAAGACGGAGGATCTTCCAGGTGCAAGGAGATGAGGGAGAAGGCAGGGATGGAGGGGAAGAGAGGCGGGGTATGGACGGGGGACGTGCTGAGGAGGGCCAGGTAGAGAGGGATGTGGGAAGGAAAGAGGCAAGGATGGGGTGCAGGGTCTCAGGGGCGAAGGAGGAAAATCCGCTCTGGGAGAAGGAGGGGGGAGAGAAAAGGGGGCGCTGGGGAGGGGGGGAACAAGGCTAGGTTATAGTTGGAAGGAAGGGTAGATGTCACAGCGAAGTTCATCATCCGGGAGGGAAAGGCGCTGGAAATTGCCCTGATGGAGGGTGTGGAGGTGGAGAGAGGGAGGGATACAGCGATAGAGGCACAGCAAGGGGGAGCCGGAGGGTGGGGGGGCGGTGGGGATTAAGCCTGCGGACAATGTAAAGGATGTGGAGGTGTTGGAGGAACAGGAGCACGTGGGGAAAGGGGATGTGTTCATATAGGAGCCGTGTGGGGGAAGGAAGGTGGATACGGAAGGCAAGGCGGAGCGCATGGTGTTCGTGGATTTGGAGGGCCTTGTAAAAGCAGGTGTATGTGGAGATCCAAGCAATGCTGGCATAACAGAGGATAGGAGGGATGGTGGATTTGTAGGTGTGGAGGATGGTAGAAGGATGCAATTCCCATGTCCAGCCAGACAGCAGTTTCAGAAGGCAGAGGTGGGAATGGGCTTTCTGGTGGATGGTCTGGAGGTGAGAGGTGCAGGTGAGGTGTCAGTTGAGGGTGAGGCCAAGGTATCTTAGGGAGGGGGTGAGCTGGATGGGACGACCATAAAGGGTCAGGTAGAAATCATGGAGACACAAGGAGCAGATGGTGTGGCCGATGATGATTGCCTGGATTTTGGAGGGGTTGAGACGGAGGAACCACTGGTTACACCAAGTGGTGGATTGGTTGACGTGGGTTTGGAGGGTACATTGGGACCGTTGAAGGGTAGGATAGAGAGCCAGGAAGGCGGTGTCATCAGAATCCACGACAGCCCGTACAGCCACTTCTTAAACCCACGCGAACAGCCCACTTTTCCCCTCCCTAGAGGGAGACACCAAGCCTTCAATTGCGACAACGGCGCCACCACCAGAAAACGGAGGCGACTGCTTCATGCTACGCCCTGCGGCGCTGTTTTCAAAGCTGACTTTACTATGGCTCAAAGACCATAAAATTCGATTAAAGAAACATACACACACACACACACACACACACAGAGAGAGAGAGAGAGAGAGAGAGAAATCCATGCAGACCACGCTGTTAAGGAGTGGGCGCTAAGCTGGTAGGGGATACAGGAAGTATACAAAGGACGGTAGGGATGATCACACAACGGGGAGTGCCACTGAATATGATATGCTGAAAATCATGCACTTAGATACGACAACTATCTGCACAGATGAATTTAAGCAGTGATTGTTCCGACGCTTCGTAGGCGTCATCGGTGTAGGCGTTTAGTGCAGTGTGGTGTGCGTGTTGCGGCAGGACGTTCAATTCGACGACGCACTACCAGCGGCGGGCGGAGGGCCCCATCGCGGTGGACACCGTCCTGACGCTGGACGCGCACAGCGGCCGGCTCAAGCGCTCCTGGGGCCGCGGGCTCTTCTACCTGCCGCACGGCCTCACCGTCGACCCCAGGGGCCACGTCTGGGTCACCGACGTCGCCCTCCACCAGGCGCTCAAGGTAACCTAACTGTAGCACCGGCTCCATTCTACCACCACCTTAGCCTCGTCCAAGTCCAAAGCATACACACGTAGGTAGCTGTTGCGTTGGAGAGCGAGGGTCCCTGTCGCTTACTCAGTTGCTGAGCGTTTTACTTGACTGCGATATAGTCAGACCTTGTTCTGGAATTAAGCTTCCCAGTGAGGTGAGCTCTTGTGAGACAGTTTCCCCAGTCCGTACACTATCTGATCAAAAGTATTTGGATATATATTAGTGGACATCGATATCCATCCTTTGCCTTTATAACAGCTTCAATTCTGCTGGCGACACTTCCAATTTGATGTCTGAATGTTTGTGGAGGAATGGTAGTCCATTCTTCTTCATGAAACAAAACCAGAGAAGGTAGTGACGCTGGATGCTGGGGTCTCGAGCAAAGTTACCCCAGAGTTGTTCCATTGGGTCAAATTGGGACTCAGGACAGACCAGTCCATTTCGGGAATTTTATTGTCCACAGTCCATTGCCTCACAGATGCTGCTTTTTGAGAGGGTGTATTGCGTTCATATCCTTCCGCATTTAGTGTTTCCTTAATGGGACTAGGATGTCAAATGGGCCGACTTGGAGCAGGAGAGGCACCACACGACATTTTATTTTCTACTATCTATACTTTTACAAATAAATTCATAAAACTTTGTCAGCATGACCAGGAAGGATTCAGTATTCACACTCATAGCAGTGGAAGTGCAAAAACATAACAAAATAATTTTTCTTAAATATGAAATTTCATCTCTCTTACTTATGAAGAAAAGTGTACCTATAGCAACAAAAGCAGCCAATAGTAAGTGAAAAAATGATGAAATTTCACATGCAAAAAAAAATTGTTATGTTTTTGAACTTCCGCTGCTACGAGTATAATCCTGAATCCTTCCTGGTCATGCTGACAAAGTTATATGAAGTTATTTATAAAAGTATAGACAGTGGAAATTAAAACGTCCTGTGGTGCCTCTCGTGCTCCAAGTCGGCCCGTTTGACGTCCTACCCCCCTTAAGCGCAATAATGAGACCACACTTCTACCACGGAAAACAAACCCCCATACCATAACATTGCTTCCTCCGTACTTCACTGTTTGCGCTATTCGTTCGCCAAACCTACATCCTTCCATCGGATTACCACAGGGTATGCGTGACTCATCACATCAGATCACTCGTTTGCTGTCATCCATTTCGTTACACCACCTCAAGTGCCGAATAGCACTGTCCACAAAAGTACACTACTGGCCATTAAAATTGCTGCACCACGAAGATGACCTGCTACAGACGCGAAATTTAACCGACCCGAAGAAGATGCTGTGACATGCAAATGATTAGCTTTTCAGAGCATTCACACAAGGTTGGCGCCGGTGGCGACACCTACAACTTGTTGACATGAGAAATGTTTCCAACCGATTTCTCATACACAAACAGCAGTTGCCCGGCGTTGCCTGGTGAAACGTTGTTGTGATGCCTCGTGTAAGGAGGAGAAATACGCACCATCACGTTTCCGACTTTGATAAAGGTCGGATTGTAGCCAATAGCGATTGCGGTTTATCGTATCGCGACATTTCTGCTCGCGTTGGTCGAGATCCAATGACTGTTAGCAGAATATGGAATCGGTGGCTTCAGGAGGGTAATACGGAACGCCGTGCTGGATCCCAACGGCCTCGTATCACTAGCAGTCGAGATGACAGGCATCTTATCCGCATGGCTGTAACGGATCGTGCAGCCACGTCTCGATCCCTGAGTCAACAGATGGGGACGTTTGCAAGACAACAACCATCTGCACGAACAGTTCGACAACGTTTGCAGCAGCATGGACTATCAGCTCGGAGACCATGGTTCCGGTTACTCTTGACGTTGCATCACAGACAGGAGCGCCGGCAATGGTGTACTCAACGACGAACCTAGGTGCACGAATGGCAAAGCGTCATTCTTTCGGATGAATCCAGGTTCTGTTTACAGCATCATGATGGTTGCATGGGTGTTTGGCAAAATCGCGGTAAACGCACATTGGAAGCGTGTATTCGTCATCGCCATACTGGCGTATCAGCCACCGTGATGGTATGGGGTGCCATTGGTTCCACGTCTCGGTCACTTCTTGATCGCATTGACGGCACTTTGAACAGTGGACGTTACATTTCAGATGGGTTACGACCCGTGGCTCTACCCTTCATTCGATCCCTGCGAAACCCTACATTTCAGCAAGATAATGCACAACGCATATTGCAGGTCCTGTACGGGCCTTCCTCGATAGAGAAAATGTTCGACTGCTGCCCTGGCCAGCACATTCTCCAGATCTCTCACCAACTGAAAATGTCTGGTCAATGGTGACCGGGCAACTGGCTCGTCACAATACGCCAGTCACTACTCGTAATGAACTGTGGTATCGTGTTGAAGCTGCATGGATAACTGTACCTGTACTCTCCATCCAAGCTGTTTGGCTCAATGCCCAGGCGTATGAAGGCCGTTATTACGGCCAGAGGTGGTTGTTCTGGGTACTGATTTCTCGGGACCTATGCACCCAGATTGCATGAAAAGGTAATCACATGTCAGTTGTATAATTTATTTTTCCAATGGATACCCGTTTATAATCAGCATTTCTTCTTGGTGTAGCAATTTAATGGCCAGTAGTGTATATGGCTTATGAGGAGATGCTGACCGTTTATCCCATATTTTTTAAATCCCAGTGCACAGTCATTGTACTAGCTGAGCTGCTGTAGGACTTTGGAACTCTCGAGTGATTCCTTCCGCTGTATCTTACGATTTTTAAAGCCACCATCCGCAGTGATCGACAGCCACTTTCCCGTCAGTACATGAGATCTGTCAGGTCTTGGTTTAGCTATGGTTGCCCCTCGTGTTTCCACTTCACACCCGTGTCACCAACAGCCGTTTCACGTTCGAACTCACTGAGCTACTCCCACTCACTGTTCTGCTGTTACTGCTTCTCTGTTGACAATACTTCCAGCCCAAATCCAGTATCATTTCTGTGAAACACTCTCCCATATTTCGCGATAATTCAAAACATGCTGTGCTTCTTTGAACTTTTTCGATGTACTCCGTCTGCCCTATCTGGTAAGGATCCCGCAACGCGCAGCAGTATTCTAAAAGAGGACGGACAAGCTTAGTGTAGGCAGTCTCCTTATTAGGTCTGTTATATTTTCTAAGTGTTGTGCCAATAAAACGCAGTCTTTGGTTAGCCTTCCCCACAACATTTTCTATGTGTTGCTTCCAATTTAAGTTGTTCGTGATTGTAATACCTAGATATTTAGTTGAATTTAAGGCTTTTAGATTAGACTGATTTTTGTGTAACCGAATTTTAACGAGTTCCTTTTAGCAAGCAAATGGCTCTGAGCACTATGCGACTTAACTTCTGAGGTCATCAGTCCCCTGGAACTTAGAACTACTTAAACCTAACCAACCTAAGGACATCACATATATCCATGCCCGAAGCAGGATTCCAATCTGCGACCGTAGCGGTCGCGCGATTCCAGACTGTATCGCCGAGAACCGCTTGACCACTCGGGCCGGTCCTCTTAACACTCATGTGGATTACCTGACACTTTTCGTTATTTAGGGTCAACTGCCACTTTTCACACCATTCAGATATCTTTTCTAAATCGTTTTTCAGTTTGTTTTGATCTCCTGATGACTTTATTAGCCGATAAACGACAGCGTCATCTGCAAACAACCGAAGACGGCTGCTCAAATTGTCTCTAAAATCGTTTATAGCGATAAGGAACAGCAAAGGGTCTATAACACTGCCTTGGGAAACTTCAGAAATCTATTTTACTCGATAACTTTCCGTCAATTACTACGAACTGTGACCTCTCAGGCAGGAAATCACAAATGCAGGCACATAACTGGTTCCTTAAGCACGCAGATTCACTACAAACCGCTTGTGTGGTACATTGTTAAAAGCCTTCCGGAAATCCAGAAATATGGAATCGATCTGAAATCCCTTGTCAATATCACTCAACACTTCATGTGAATAGAGAGCTAGTTGTGTTTCACAGGAACGATGTTTTTGACTCGGTCAAAAAACTGTTCAAATGTGTGTGAAATCTTGTGGGACTTAGCTGCTAAGGTCATCTGTCCCTAAGCTTACACACTACTTAACCTACATTATCCTAAGACAAACACACACACCCATGCCCGAGGGAGGACTTGAACCTCCGCCGGGATGTGCCGCACAGTCCATGACTGCAGCGCCTTACACCGCGCGGCTTGACTGCGTCAATAGACAGTTTTCTTAGAGCTAATTCATAATGTTTGAACACAATTTATGTTCAAAAATCCTGCTGCATATCGACGTTAACGATATGGGCCAGTAATTTAGTGCATTACTCCTACTACCTTTCTTAAATATTGGTGTGACCTGTGCAAATTTCCAGTCTTTGGGTACGGATCTTTCATCGGGAGAACGGTTGTATATGATTGTTAAGTATGGAGCTAATGCATCAGCATACTCCGAAATGAATCTGATTGGTATACAGTCTGGACCAGAAGACTTGGTTTTATTAAGTGATTTGAGTTGCTCCACTACTCCGACGATATTTACTTCTACGTTACTCGTGTTGGCAGCTGTTCTCGATTCGAATTCTAGAATATTTACTTCGTCTTCTTTTGTGAAGGCATTTCGGAAGGCTGTGTTTAGTAACTCTGCTTTGGCAGCACTGTCTTCGATGGGATCTCCATTGCTATCGCGCAGAGAAGGCATTGATTGTTTCTTGTCGCTAACATACTTAACATGCGACCCGAATCTCTTTGGATTTTCTGCCAGGTTTCGAGACAAAGTTTCGTTGTCGAAACTGTTATAAGCATCTCGCATTGAAGTCCGCGCTAAATTTAGAGGTTCTGCAAAAGATAGCCAATCTTGGGGATTTTGCGTTTGTTTAAATTTGACATGTTTATTTCTGAAACATTGTTCTGACCCGTTTTGTGTACCAAGGAGGATCATCTCCGACGTTTGTTAATTTATTTGGTATAAAGCTCTCAACTGCTGCCGATACTATTTCTTTTAATTCAAGCCACATCTGGTCTACACTTATATTATTAACTTGACTGAGTGGATATTGTCTCTGGAAGGCGCCAAGTGAAGTTTTATCCGGTTTTTTGAGTGTGCATATATTTCACTTATTTTTTGAGGATTTGGGGATTACAATATTCAATCTCGTTACGACAACCCTGTATTAACTAATCCCTATATCGTTTTTGATGCTCGTTATTAACTCAGGATTATTTGTTGCTAAGAGGTCAAGTGTGTTTTCACAACCGTTTACTATTCGCATGGGCTCCTGAATTAACTGCTCGAAATAATTTTCAGAGAATGCGTTTAGCACAATTTCGGATGATATTTTGTGCGTACTTCAGGAATTAAACATGTATTTTCACCAGCATATTGAGGGTAAATTAAAGGCACCACCAACTATTATCGTATGAGTCGGGTACGTGTTTGAAATCAAACTCAAGTTTTCTTTGAACTTTTGAGCGATTGTATCATCTAAATTGGGAGGTCGGTAAAAGGATCCAATTATTATTTTATTCCGGTTGCCAACAATGACCTCTGCCCATACTAACTCACAAGAAGTATCTACTTCAATTTCGCGACAAGGTACACTACTTCTGAGAGCAATAAACACGCCACCGCCAACCGTGTTTAGCCTCTCTTTCGGAACACCGTTAGGTTCTCCGCAAATATTTCAGCTGAGCTTATATCCGGCTTTAGCCAACTTCCAGTGCGTATAACGATTCGAGCATCAGCGCTTTCTATTAGCGCTTGCAGCTCTCGTACTTTTGCAACACAGCTACGACAATTTACAACTGTTATATCAATGGTTCCTGTATCTACGATCTTCCTGTGTTCAGCTTGCACACTTTGTGACTGAAGCCCTCTTGTGTTTTCCCGAGACCCTCTAACCTAAAAAAACCGCCCAGTCCACGCCACACAGCCCCTGCTACCCGTGTTGCCGCCTCTTGCGTATAGTGGACATCTGGCCTATTCAGCAGAAACCGAAACTCAACCACCCTTTGGCGTAAGTCGAGGAATCTGCAGCCTACACGGTCGCAGAACCGTCTGAGCCTCTTATTCAGACCCTCCACTCGGCTCTTTACCAGAGGTCCGCAATCGGTCCTGCCGACTATGCTGCAAATAGTCAGCTCTGCTTTCATCTTGCAAGCAAAACTGGCAGCCTTTACCACTTCTGTTAGCCGCTCGAAACCACAGAGAATCTCTTCTGATTCAAAGTACCGACGTGAGCAACCACCTGCAGTTGGCTGCACCCTGTGCTCTTCATGGCATCCGGGAGGACCCTTTCCACATCTGGAATGACTCTACCCGGTATGCACACGGAGTGCAGATTGGTTTCCTTACCCTTTTTGTCAGCCAAGTCCCTAACGCGCCTAACGTCGGAGCTCCCAACTAACAATAATCTCACCCTCTGCGACTGCCTGGATCTTGCAGGCTGAGTGGTTTCCTCTGAAACAGGGCAGGCTACAGCATCTGGCTCAGCGACAGTGTCAGCCACTGACAGCACCTGGAACCTGATTGTCAGACAAACCGGGGAGGCCTTACGTGCGGCCGCCTGGTAAGTTATTCGCCGTCTGCTTCACTCCAGGGCGACCACCCACTCGATCACAGGTGAAGCGTCACCCTCGGTGCCAACAGTAATTGGGTTGGCCACCGGTGAAGACCGATCGGAGGACTCTGACGCGCCTGACGTCCGTTGGATCCCCACGGCCGGCCCACAACAGTGGTGCCCATCCATTGCAGCCTCAACCTGTGTAACCGAAGCCATCACAGCCTGAAGCTGAGAGCGAAGTGTCACCAACTCGACTCGCAGCCGCACACAACAATCGCAGTCCCCGTCCACACCAAAGACCGTGGAAAACTAAACTATACAGATAAACGCACTATCGGCACGTGCTGCGCAAATATACTCTAGGCCCCGACGGAAACGCACGAACTGTGTCTAGTAATGCGCAGATATTCGGAAACCTAACAACCGCAGCACTCAGGTGAAACTAAATACTTTGCCCCTGATTATGAACTTGTAATATGTCACAAAATCGGTTTACTTTCCAACGCAAACGAAAGCGCGGTAACGTGGATATTATATATTAAATTTACACGCATAAACTCAATAAACTAAACTATTAAAGCACACAGATGATACAATAAAATTCGCTCCTGGTTAGGAACTCGTAAATGACACAAAAGCGGCTACTTCCCGGTTGCTGCGACTGTCTCGTTCGGCTACTGCTGCCTGACTGAATATTTGCAACGCAAATATTGAGTGAGAACTTTCCTGAACGTTGGGTAGGACTTAATTCTATTTTAAAATGGCCTGCAAGGGCTAACGATTTGACTATTCTTGATTTCATCCTTTGGGCAGCACTCAGAGATGGTCTATGACGAAATCCCAACTATGCCAGACAATATGTGTCGACGAATCGCCAGTGCCTTTCAGTACATCGACAACAGTTGGAACACGTGTTTAGATGAAGAAAAAAGTTATTTTTTTGGAATACAAAATTACATTTTTTGATTTGGTCAGTTATAAAAACAGTGTTAGTAAACTGTTTGTTTCATTTACGTGTGTACGAAATTGCATTGCAATGTCAAATAAGTCGACAGCGTGTATTGCACGTAGTTGGAAACACTGTCATAACGCGCTTACATTCTGCGTGAAATGACGTTTTATTCTGCGGTGTGTAGGTGGACACCAAACTTACTTACTTACTCCTTGGCTCTACAGCCCATGTAAGGCATTGGCCTCTCTGATGTTCACTGCCCAATCCTGACGATTTTCTGCTCGTTTCCCCCATCTCTTTACTCCAATTTTTCTCAAATAATTTTCCACGTCTTCCAACCATCGTTTCTGGGGTCTCCCTTTGCTCCTTTTGCCACATGGATTTCCTGTGTAAGGCTTTTTGACAGCTCAGTACTCCGACATTCGCTCTACGTGGCCCAGCCATCTCAGTCTGTTACGCTTGATTTCAGTCACCAAGTCAGGATTTCTGTACAGTTCTTCCAATTCCTTGTTCCTCCTTATCCCCGTTGCCCTACTGCATACATGGCTCCAAAAATCTTTCATAATATTTTCCTCTCCCATCTTCTCAAGAGCTCTTCTTCTGCTACAATCATTGTCCATGTTTCTGAGCCAAACATTACCAACAGTCTTATGACTATCGACTTTCTGCTCAGGCTACGTGAGTGAAGGATCTTGATCAGGGACCAGTAAGCTCTATTTCCTACAACAATCCTAGATTTTATTTCTTGTCTTATTCTGCTATCCTCTGTAACGAGCACCCCCAGGTATTGGAACTTTTCACATCTCTCATAATTGCCTCTGTTCAACTTAATATACTTCTCTTCAACAACATCATGTTTTCTGGAAGCAAAGAGATACTGCGTTTTTGTGTTGTTTCCTCTAAGTACCAACCGTTCTGCCTACTTTTCCAGGCTGCCAAGTCCTTTCCCATTTCTTTCAAACTTCTAGACAGCATACACACACATCATCGGCATAAGCTAGATTTTGGTACATACATAGTTCCGCCTCGGCTATCAATCTCCTTCCTTCGCATCACTCTCTCCAACACTATTTTGAAAAGTAGCGTGGATAACACATTTCCCTGTCTTAACCCTTGGTTCACCTCAAATTCTTTAGAAAGTTATCCTACCACTTTTACCTGGCATTTTGTGCTGGTGAGGGTCATTTGTACCAGTCTGATAAGTTTACTTGGGAATTCCATCTCCATCAAGGTGTCATACAGCTTTTTCCTTCCAACACTACCATTGGCCTGTTTAAAGTCTATAAAAGGCTGGTGTACATCCACGTAATGTTCAAAGCACTTTTCCTTTATTTGCCTTATAATGAAGATCTGGTCAGTTGTTGACCTGTCTCGTCTAAAGCCGCACAGGTAGTCCCCGAGTATTTCTTCTGTAATCGGTCACCAAACTATTTTTAATAAAATATGTGGTTCAACGAATGTATCCCGTGTGATATAATTTAGAGCAATGTAGATAGACGCAGCTATCCGACAGCATTTATTTTTCCTTTAAGAAACACACAGCCACATATATGAAGAGACAGTTCAAATCTTCCTTCTAACATTTAGATATGTAATTCAGTAGTTGCTTTTTGCAGAGTGTAACACCTATTTATTACTGAAGATTGAACATTTGATTTCTGTGTTTCAGCTCACTTAAATCTGGGAGCATATACAAAAGTGAAATAGTATTCCTAAGCCATTTGTGATAAGCTAGATTCTACTGTGTGTTATTTCCATATGCAACAAATGTAGGTGAACCTGCATCTAAGTCGTAAATTGGTTCAGGGGGAAATAAAGCTTTATTCCCGTAGCACAGGCCTTCCGTGGGGTATACAACTACGCTGTTTGGCAGATTTTACACCACATATTCCGTTTCCGGTCACCGTGTTCTCACACTCTAGGACATTTATCGAATTCTTTGACGACAGATTTCCACGTAAACATTAACAGACGCGTCTCAGGAGATATTGAATGCAGTTGTAAAAAGTATACAATTTCATTTAAACAAGGGTGTTACTTCAATATAATACCAGGGCTGAAAACATCCACCAAGCAAAATCATACAACTCCTCGACACTCTAACATTTGCTGAAAACGGCGTTTTGGTATGTGTAACCCTTCACGAAATCAAAGGGGTGTTACGTCTTACGTGAATCACCCTGTAATGTGTATTTGCGCAAAAGTCCCAGCTATACCAATCTGAAAAAAAATAAAATACAGAAAGCTGAATAAGAGAAATTAATATAATGTTTAAAACGTATTCTAAACACGATTTGACAGTTTTGCTGAAATAACGGGTTTTGGAAATGTATCTTTTTTTACAGCATTAATTAGCACTGAATGTAACGGTTTTATTTACCGTATGTTAAAAAAACAACAAGTTCAGTTTCATGTCCATGCAAAAAAACAGTATCTCAGTTTAAAAAACATGGAAGATCAATAGCCTATGTAAGAAACAACAGCTGAGATAAAATTGAACCTTGTGGAAGTCGACTAATATTATAAATTATTAGCTAATTGGTTTGCACTACTTACAATATCTTAATAGATTAGTTGTCTTAAAATATGAATTCAGTACTCAGAAAAGCCAAAATGTTGAGCCCGCCTTCCAGTATGGAGTCTCAAGGTATGTTTCTGATCAACCTCGGTTTTGAAAATGACTTTTTGGAATGCTGTTTCTGGTAATATGCGACAGTTACATTCTTAAAGCAATTTCGATGCAAGAGAATGTCACCATGGTTGCTGATTTGGATGAAACGAAGTATGAAATTAATAAGCTTCCCGCGGAATCTAACGCGTTTCAGACTGCTAAAATCCCATTAACCATTCTCTTAAAAGTCTTAACGATTTTGCCAACTGAACTACCACATGGATAACTGGGTGCGAATGGGAATTTGATGTTAGGGAGTGAGGGTTTTGAGAGGTGAAAGTTGACATAATTCGTATCAGCAGAATAAGCAGATAGCTACAAAACTATTACAACTACACCGTTTGCGGTTACAAGAGGCCCGAACCATAGTAGTGAAACTAGGACGTTTTTCATTTCAAGTGTTTGTGGTATGGGCCATTAGGCTGTAACCTGGACAGTTGTTGTTGTTGTGGTCTTCACTCCTGAGACTGGTTTGATGCAGCTCTCCATGCTACTCTATCCTGTGCAAGCTTCTTCATCTCACAGTACCTACTGCAGCCTACATCTTTCTGAATTTGCTTAGTGCACTCATCTCTTGGTCTCCCTCTACGATTTTTACCCTCCACGCTGCCTTCCAATACTAAATTGGTGATCCCTTAATGCCTCAGAACATGTCCTACTAACCGATCCCTTCTTCTAGTCAAGTTGTGCCACAAACTCCTCTTCTCCCCAATTCTATTCAATACCTCCTCATTAATTATGTGATCTACCCATCTAATCTTTAGCATTCTTCTATAGCAGCACATTTCGAAAGCTTCTATTCTCTTCTTGTCCAAACTATTTATCGTCCATGTTTCACTTCCAAACATAGCTACACTCCATACAAATACTTTCAGAAACGACTTTCTGATCCTCAAATCTATACTCGGTGTTAACAAATTTCTCTTCTTCAGAACCGCTTTCCTTGCCATTGCCAGTCTACATCTTATATCCTCTCTACTACCATCATCAGTTATTTTGCTCCCCAAATAGCAAAACTCCTTTACTACTTTAAGAGTCTCATTTCCTAGTCTAATTCCCTCAGCATCACCCGACTTAGTTCGACTACATTCCATTATCCTTTTTTTTGCTTTTGTTGATGTTCATCTTATACCCTCCTTTCAAGACACTGTCCATTCCGTTCAACTGCTCTTCCAAGTGCTTTGCTGTTTCTGACAGAATTAAAATGTCATCGGCGACCCTCAAAGTTTTTATTTCTTCTCAATGGATTTTAATACCTACTCCGAACTTTTCTTTTCTTTTCCTTTACTGCTTGCTCAATATACAGATTGAATAGCATCGGGGAGAGGCTACAACCCTGTCTCACTCCCTTCCCAACCACTGCTTCCCCTTCATGTCCCTCGACTCATAACTGCCATCTGGTTTCTGTACAAATTGTAAATAGCCTTTCGCTCCCTGTATTTTACCCCTGCCACCTTCAGAATTTGAAAGAGAGTATTCCAGTCAACATTGTCAAAAGCTTTCTCTAAGTCTACAAATGCTAGAAACGTAGGTTTGCCTTTCCTTTATCTTTCTTCTAAGATAAGTCGTAGGGTCAGTGTTGCCTCACGTGTTCCAACATTTCTACGGAATCCTAACTAATATTCCCCGAGGTCGGCTTCTACCATTTTTTGCATTCGTCTGTGAAGAATTCGCGTTAGTATTTTGGAGCTGTGACTTATGAAACTGATAGTTCGGTAATTTTCACATCTGTCAACAGCTGCTTTCTTTGGGATTGGAATTATTATATTCTTCTTGATGTCTGAGGGTATTTCGCCTGTCTCATACATCTTGCTCACCAGCTGGTAAAGTTTTGTCATGACTGGCTCTCCCAAGGCTGTCAGTAGTTCTAACGGAATGTTGTCTACTCCCGGGGCCTTGTTTCGACTCAGGTCTTTCAGTGCTCTGTCAAACTCTTCACGCAGTATCATATCTCCCATTTCATCTTCATCTACATCCTCTTCCATTTCCATGATATTGTCCTCAAGAACATCGCCCTTTTATTGACCCTCTATATACTCCTTCCACCTTTCTGCTTTCCCTTCTTTGCTTAGAACTGGGTTTCAGATCTGAACTCTTGATATTCATAAAATTCTTCTTTTCTCCAAAGGTCTCTTTGAATTTTCCTGTAGGCAGTATGTATCTTACCTCTCGTGAGATAAGCCTCTACATCCCTACCTAGCCATCCCTGCTTAGCCATTTTGCACTTCCTGTCGATCTGATTTTTGAGACAACCTGTGCTTAACTGCAGCTCTGATCCAGTCATGTGTTATGCGCTTTACACAAGTTGCATGACATTCGAAAAAAGGTGGAAGATTATGATTTAACGTCCCATTGACTATGACAGAGCCCAAGAGGACAACACCAGGTTAGGAAATCAGGTGTACTATGTTCAAAGGAACCATCTCGCGATCCACCTTGAGAAATGTAGGCAAAGTGCGGAAAACCTTAGTCTGGATGTTCACGATGAGAGTTTTAATCCCGAATATTAATTGGAAATTCCAGTTTGTTATTTTAATCACTCGCTGATCGCATTCGACTCATAACTTTTTGAACTACGTGTGTGTGTGTGTGTGTGCGTGTGTGAGTATGTACAAATGTTTTATTGCAGTTCGCACCGGGCTCCCCGGAACCGCTCATAGAGGTTGGTACTCGGTTCGAGCCCGGAGTGGGGCACTACCACCTGTGCCAGCCCACAGCCGTGGCGGTGGCACCGGAGCCCTCGGCTGAGGTCTTTATCGCGGATGGCTACTGCAATTCACGCATCGTGGTGGTCAGCTCGCAGGGCCGATATCTTAACCAGCTGCCTCGCTTCGATGGTAAGTCTCCACACAATATCATCTTTTGGGATATTGTAGCCTTACACTTATCTGCCTGCAAAAGAGGAACAATCGAGAAACTAGTATCGGCAAAGTGCCATGTACTTATGTAATGCGATACTGATGTATTGTTCTTTGACCATTACAGATTTCATTATTTAATATGTCCAGTGGATTTGCTATTTGTTTACCTCTCTGCAAATTCTGTCTCAACATAACAGCTCTTTAACACTTGTAACTATTACTACAAACAGGCATAAAAAGTGCTGGTCAAATTTCTACATGCAGGTAACGACTTTGACACATGTTGGTGTAATAATAAGTCGTATTGGCCACTAAAATTGCTACACCACGAAGATGACCTGCTTCAGTCGCGAAATTTAACCGACAGGAAGAAGATGCTGTGATATGCAAATGATTAGCTTTTCAGAGCATTCACACAAGGTTGCGCCGGTGGCGACACCTACAACTTGCTGACATGATGAAAGTTTCCAACAGATTTCTCATACACAAACAGCACTTGACCGGCGTTGCCTGGTGAAACGTTGTTGTGATGACTCGTGTAAGGAGGAGAAATGCGTATCATCACGTTTCCGACTTTGATAAATGTCGGATTGTAGCCTGTCGCGATTTCGGTTTATCGTATCGCGACATTGCTGCTCGCGTTGGTCGAGATCCAATGACTGTTAGCAGTATATGGAATCGGTGGGTTCAGGACGGTAATACGGAACGCCGTGCTGGATCCCAACGGCCTCGTATCACTAGCAGTCGAGATGACAGGCATCTTATCTGCATGGCTGTAACGGATCGTGCAGCCACGTCTCGATCCCTGAGTCAACAGATGGGGACGCTTGCAAGACAACAACCATCTGCACGAACAGTTCTACGACGTTTGCAGCAGCATGGACTATCAGCTTGGAGACCATGGTTCCGGTTACCCTTGACTCTGCATCACAGACAGGAACGCGTGCGATGGTGCACTCAACGACGAACTTGGGTGCACGAATGGCAAATCGCTTTATTTTTCGGATGAATCCAGGTTCTGTTTACAGCATCAAGATGGTCGCATCCGTGTTTGGCGACATCGCGGTGAACGCACATTGGAAGCGTGTATTTGTCATCGCCATACTGGCGTATCAGCCACCGTGATGGTATGGGGTGTCTCGGTCACCTCTTGTTCGCATTGACGGCACTTTGAACAGTGGACGTTACATTTCAGATGTGTTACGATCAGTGGCTCTACCCGTCATTCGATCCCTGCGAAACCTTACATTTCAGCAGGATAATGCACGACCGCATGCTGCAGGACCTCTACGGACCTTCCTGGATACAGAAATTGATCGACTGCTGCCCTCGCCAGCGCATTCTCCAGATCTCTCACCAATTGAAAACGTCTGGTCAATGGTGGCCGAGCAACTGGCTCGTCACATTACGCCAGTCACTACTCTTGATGAACTGTAGTATCGTGTTGGAGCTGCATGGGCAGCTGTACCTGTACACGCCATCCAAGCTCTGTTTGACTCAATGCCCAGGCGTATGAAGGGCGTTATTACGGCCAGAGGTGGTTGTTCTGGGTACTGATATCTCAGGATCTATGCACCCAAACTGCGTGAAAATGTAATCACATGTCAGTTCTAGTATAGCATATTTATCCAATGAATACTCGTTTATCATCTGCATTTCTTCTTGGTGTAGCAATTTTAATGGCCAGTATTGTATTTATTTTAACACAATCGCTAATTACATGCTCTGCTGTTAAGATTTCGGTATACAACAACAGTTCCTGGTTGGCTGGAGTTTCACAGAGAATGGGCACTATGTAAGGCCGAAGTCTGTCTTATTGCTACGAGAAATTCAGCTTGAGACAAACATCAAACATAGTCCTAGCTCGCAGCGTAGGTTGTCAACAGAACGATGACTGTGATGTAGTTATTAAGCTTGCAGGGAAGGATACGACACAGGCTTGGTGTCACTGCGGCAGCTTTATGCCGCTTGGAGACCACGAGATGGCGCCACGTGACATGACGTGGTGGAGGAGGGAATGCCTTGGGCCCTCTGCCTGCTGAGTGCGTGTGACGCCGCCGGCTACGGGAGTGGTCACTCTGAGTCGGTGGCTACAGCAGCTTGTACTTTCAATATTTATGTTTGTGTTTACAAGTAGTTGCTCTATTTTGAAACACATTTGGCTCAGTGGATTTTTCAAAGTACTCAGATGTAATACTGTCTCTAGGTGAAACACGTACCACAGTCTATATGAACGGCTCATAAGTTACTATTACTACCGATGTTTTCTGCCGCAATTTAAATATAGAATTTCATCATCATCTTCTGCCAGCACTAGGTTTGGCTTGTTAACCAGAGTCTTTCCATATGGATTTGTGGCTCCATTTGTTTCTTCATCTCCTTGCTTTGTATTTCCCTAGCACTTTTGGTAGTCTGTCACTCCCCATCCTACTGATGTGCTCTTTCCGTTTCCTTCTGTATTCCTCAATTTCTTTCATTTATAGATATTAATCTTAATCCTGCTCTAATTTTTGTATTTCTGTTTCGTTCTTTTCTTGCGTATCCAGCTACTGTCTGAGAAACCTCATTTCTGCACTCTCAATTCTTATTGTGCCCTTTTTGTTACTATCATAGTTTCACTCCCTTACATGAAAACTGAGAGTGATAGTGTTTTGTAAAATTTCAGAAATATCACTTTTCTTACTTTCCTTTGTAAGGTTCGTCTCACAGCTAAATTTCTCTGTCTTATGCCGAAAATCAGTTTTGTCTGCATGCGAAACTATGTAGTATTCCAATATTTAAAATTTCTTACTTCCGCTGCTATTTTCCCATTTATCACAATTTTCAACCTAATTTTGTTTTTATCATAAAACAAACGCCTTCGCGTTTGTTTTGTGCTGCAAGCTGATTAAAGCAGAGAATCCTTGCAGTTAATATGCTGCTCTTCGCAGATTAGTCTCACTGTTAGCAATACTTGCTCGGCACCTGCAGATTGCAATGTCACTAAATAGTCTGGATTTTAAATTCAAATGTTCAAATGGTGTGAAATCATATGGGACTTAACTGCTAAGGTCATCAGTCCCTAAGCTTACACACTACTTAACCTAAATTATCCTAAGGACAAACACACACACCCATGCCCGAGGTAGGACTCGAACCTCCGCCGGGACCTGCCGCACAGTCCATGACTGCAGCGCCAAAGACCGCTCGGTTAATCCCGCGCGGCTGGTTTTTAAGATGAAGAGAGTAAAATAGTATTGCATTTGTCCATTCCAAAAGGATTTTATTTATGTAGGTATTACAAAACGTTGGTGATAAATTGCAGCCTTGTCTGAAGCATGATTTGATGCTCACTCTATTCTGGTCACCACTGCCTGCAGCAGATATTTGTGATTTTTCATAATACATCTCGTAACGTCTGTTTTTTGTGTTGGTGTGTGCAAGTAATAAACGTTTTGTTGTTGCAGCTGACATGTAGAAAAGTATATCCTGCTACAATGTCGCTCCAGCACAGTAGTTAGTTTATGTAGGGTAACTTCAAATATTTTATTGTCTTACGCCCAAAAATATTTTATTGGCCTAATTATCATTAACAAAAACTTTAGAAACAGTCATAAGACCTGCATATCTTACCTTCCTAATCAGCGTGTGCCTTTGATACTTGTTCAAATATGAACTACAATTTATGAATTAAAAACTGCCATTCCCACTTGTAAAAATTGTTGTTAGTCTTTACTTCCTTTAAAAACTATTATCCTTTCAAAAATTGACAAACAGGTATATAAACAGCAAATCCACTAAAAATAACACATAATATGCTGAAACAACTATTCGTGACGGAAAAATGAATCAATATTCACCTTCACAGGCAGAATTTCCATACTGGTTTCTCTACGTTCCAGTCTCGAACATTTCACATTTCTGCGTTCAGTCGCTCACGAAAAGTACCTGCTCTGGTTGCATTTGGGATTAATATATAGAATGACGTCAGGAGGAGTGTGACCACTTGCAATTTTATAATCACAGTAACTTATTTTACTTTTATAGCTCATCTTCATAAACCCTTCTTCTTTCTCTTCTTCTTCTTCTTCTTCTTCTTCAATCTTTTTTCGGATAAAACTGTTGAGAGTTAATACGTAATAATAATAATTCAGGAAAGGTCTCTTCGAAAGCTACACCTTAAGTCTTTGCTTGTTTAATCACAGTTAGATTCCATCTAAAGCTTTGCTCTTTTCCCACATCTTATGAATGGTCTGCTGCGGCCCGCAACGTCTTCCTCTCTTGAGCCATCCTCTTCATCTCAGAGTCGTACTTACAGCCAGCTACCACGACTGGTGTTGGATACATTCAGTTTTGCTGCCTCTAGCACCATGGAAATTACTCCCTGATGCCTGATACCTTAAAACATGTTCTGTTATCACGTGCCTTCTTCTTGTCGGTGTTGTCCAAGTATCTCTTTCATCGCTGATTTTGCGCAGCATTAATTACCTTGTCAGTCTATTTATTATCAAATACGTAAACCAGGTGTATAGTCACGCTTAGAGTCGTCAGGTAACATTTAAAGTATGCTTCTTCACTAGTCCACCGTCCGATAAACATTCTTCTTCTGTCTGTGGGCATTAGAATATAGGCCTGTTGCGACGTTTTTTTATCCTTTTGGTCTTCTCATCTTTCCTATGGTCATTCCACTGCCATTTGTCTCTTGGAGCAGACAACCATGTCTTTTTAGGAACTAGCAAGGTGTAGTGATGTCTCATTCTTTGCAACTCTGTCCTTATTTAAACATTTATTTTCCTGCCTTTTCTCGTACAGCCAACTGTCTGTCTCGAAACATGACTTCTGCTGCATTTAATCTACTGTCTTTCTCTTTCGTTAAAGTCGTATGTCACTTACATACTCTAGAATAGAATTCGCCAAGATTTTGCACAATTCTATTCTTATTTTTTTAAATTTAAGCGTACCATTAAAGTAATTAACTCTTGCTACTTTGTTCACAGTTTTCGCTTCTACTGGAAATGGTAAGGTGCATTCTAGTGTGTAGAATAAGTTTACTGTTACTATTAATTTTTTTCTGTTACTGTGCCATATGCAATAGGTTTTATGAGTAAGATGATTTTATTCTTGGTCGAAATAGCAAGGTATCGGGCACAGTGCATGAGATGTTTTCTGTAAGGACTCTTTCCAGCCAGCGAGTAACACAACTGTAACTACATATTTATTATTTCGTACCCTGTGTGTAGTTATTAATCTCCTGCAATTAATGTCCCAAAACAGCGTCTCTTACAAAGTTAACATGTATGGTGGACGTGCTGCATACTTGTTGTACACCTATATATGTGTTTTTTCTTATAATCGACCTTTCACACAGTATTGACCTATATATCTAAGTAAATCCGTTTCATTCTATAATTAAATGTAATGGTAATGTCTTCTCCTACAGAATGGTATACAGTGTTCGATAGTTAACTTTATAATATTCTTTTATGCATACATAAGTTTTGTCTTTCTAATATTCTTTGATGTTTCCCAGCTATTTCGCTGGTTGTAAATATATTATGTACGTCTAGGTTTCTTCCTGTACGAAAATTTGTTTGCTTTTCTACCAAAATATTTCTTACTATTTCGCCTTGCCTTTGGGTTATAACTTTCTAATGAGTCTTTTACGCTGTGCTGTGTAGCATCGTCACAGTAACGTTAACCGTTTGATACTTGTCACTGACCGTTATTAATGACAGTAAATAGAACTGCATACGTGTCACAGCGTCCTTTATTGTTGATGCTCTTCACGTGTGTGTAGCCCTATTTCATCGTCCTGACGATACGATATTTCGACGGTCCAACTGCCCACCATCTTCAGGTGGAACTGAAAGTGCACCATCACGCCGGGACTGAAGTAACATCAGATACGGTGGCTCCTATACACCAGGAGCAGGCCGCTGCAATAATTTGCGGCTATTTAAACGACTGTATTGAGATAATGTTCAGCGGCGGTAGATTTTTCATGACGGAGTAAACATGTTGATGCTCCATACATCGGTCATAAACCGTTCAAAATGTTTCAAATGGTTCTGAGCACTATGGGACTTAACTGCTGAGGTCATCAGTCCCCTAGAACTTAGAACTACTTAAACCTAGCTAACCTAACGACGTCACACACATCCATGCCGGAGGCAGGATTCGAACCTGCGACCGTAGCGGTCGAGCGGTTCCAGACTGTAGCGCCTAGAACCGCTCGGCCACCCCAGCCGGCGGTCATAAACCCTGCGGACAATCTGTCCAATATAAGCCTTCCCGCAATGGCAGGGAGTTTTTATACTCCAGCCTTCTTGGATCTCGAATTGTCTTTAACAGATCCAGGAAGAGCTCTAGTTTTGACCAAAGGCAAAAGCGCCCTTTTTATATTGTAATTTCCAAGGGTTCTTGAAATTTTCAAAGAATACTCGCCGTAAAGGCTAAAAAAGCAACTGATTCAGATGATGGTCCAAATTGGAAAGCATGAACAATGTGGTGATCAGTACACCCGTTTTGGCCTGAAAACGACCTTAAGATTATCCAGTCTCTGCGTCAAATATCAGAACCCTAAATAGTGTAGGTTCTCGTGCTTAGTGTATGTAAAACACCCGTGTGTCGATGTGGTGGACTTTTGGATCATTTTAACTGCGTTCATCCACGCATCAAAGTTTCGATGGAAATTGAAAAAGACGGTAAATTACCTTTTTTGGATGTTTTTATCACACACAAAAAAGAAAATGGGACTTTGGTACACAGTTATCCGTAAACCTATGTATACGGACCGTTATCTCCATAACTAGTTATTATCCATCGCATCACCGCATGGGAGATTTATGTAGACTGGGCAAATGGGTTTATGCTATTTCGGGGCTGATCATTTGACACACAAACTGGATTATCTTAAAATTATTTTAAGGCAAAATGGATATACTGGTCATCACATTGTTCGTGCTTTCGAATTTGGACCAACAAGTGAACCAACAAAGGACACATGTAAATCAATACTTTTTTATCTTTGCTAAATTCTTCGAAAATTTCAAGAATTCTCGAAAATACGATATTAAGGGGGTCCTTTTGTCTTTGGTCATAACTAGAGCTCTTCTTGGATCAGTTAATAACGGTTTGGGATCGAAGAAGCCTGGAGTATATAAAATTCCATGCCTTTGCGGAAATGCTTATACTGGACAAACTATTCGAACAGTTCATGGCCGATGCATGGAGTGTCAACGTCACATACGTTTGCTTCAGCGTGACAAATCTGCCACCGCTGAACATTGTCTAAATGAATGGCATAATATCTCATTTAAAGAGACGCAGGTTGTTGCTCCGGCTTCCCGTTACTGGTTTTGCTTTAAGGAAGATGAGCAATCCTAAATCAACAACGGTCTGGTTTTCGTCCTGCTGCATCTTGATTCGCGATTCACCGCTATTGTTTTGTTTCTACCGCCGGCAGCGCTGCAATTCTTCGCTTCGCAGAGGGCAGTTCTTGTGCCCTTCGTGCACACGCAGCGGCCTGCTCCCGGGGTATAAAGGAGCCGCCGTATCTGATGTTATCTCAGTTCTGGTGTCATTGTGCACCTCCAATCTCACGTGAAGATGGTGGCCACTTGGAACGTTGAGAACGATGAAAACCGGCTGCATATCCATGAAGAACACCAAAATAAGTTTTGCATCACCTCGGTTTCCAGAACTCCTGAAGATAGACGTTGACTGTGGATATTGTATCACAGACACAGTCCCTTTGATTGTTAAGAGATGTCACTAAACACGCCAAACGTGTAAATAACCATGCATGAGCAGCGGCTATTGGATTGAGAGGGTCCGACAGCCGATCAGTTCCAGCCATTCTACCAGCAAGGAAGTACACGACTCTTGCTGACTGTAGTTCAACCATGCCTAGACGGTCAATACCACTATTCGATCGCGTCGGCATTGTTACATTATGCCAGAAAGGGTCTCTCAGCAAGGGAAGTGAACCAAAGCGATGTTGTTCGGACATGGAGGAGATACAGGGAGAGAGGAACTGTCAATGACATGCCTCGCTCAGGCAGCCCAAGGGCTACTACTGCAATGGATGACTGCAACCTACAGATTATGGCTTGGAGGAACACTGACAGCAAAGCCACCAAGTCGAATAATTCTTTTCGTGCAGTGACAGGAGTATTGGTACAGGGGGGATTCTAGCACAAAGTACCATTATCCAATATGGCGACGATGACCTCATCCAAGATGGCGGCATGTAGACTTGGCAACAGCGCATGATGGCACCCAAGACGGCGGGCATGACGTCAGCTGATGATGCAAGTACCGATATCCAAGATGGCGGCTTTTTCCGAGAAAGTGCCACGCTCCCCTCCCCCAGAAAAATGGCGGGGAGTTAAAATTCCAACAGGATAATGGATCACACCACAGTTATCTCTACTAACCTAAGAAAATCGCGGGAAGATAGGTCACTTGGGCTACCTCCACTAACATAAGTCATCTGGCCACCACTTCTTCCTATGAACCGGCGCCAAGATTGAATTTTGGCGGTAAAGAAAGGTCAATTCAAAGGTCAATAAGCTAAGAAAATGGCGTGAAACAAAGGACACTTGCACTAACCTCAGTCATCCGCCCGCCACCTCCTCCTAAGGATTCTTGGGAAAATGATTCGACCAGTGCTGGACATAAATCTTTATTTTGCATGCACCAGTCTTTATTTAAGCAATTTCATGCAGCACAGCCATCCAAGTGTGTTCACCACAAGGTCCGGACTCCAAACGACTTAGTACACAGTACCACCACCAGAGGGCACTCTCATCTGCGACGTAATATGGCGGGAAACAGTGTGTTCGCCATGAGGTCCACACTGAAACTGTCCTACTACACAGTGCCACCACCAGAGGGCGCAATAGTCCAAGATGGCGGCCATGACTTCAGATGATGACACAAGTACCTTTATCCAAGATGGCGGCAAACAGTGTATTCACCACAAGGCCTAGTACATATTGACACCACCAGAGAGTGCTACTGCGGACTTGAGATGAATTTTCGCGAGTGCCATGGGCACCTGGATTTGGAAGGAAATAGTTAAAGTCTCCATCACGAACCTCAACCGACAGCCACATCCACATACCAACGGATTTTGTCGGGCTAACGTGTACTAATGTACACTAACATGTACTAACGTGCAGAAAAATGGCAGCAAGTCAAATACCAACATGATAATGCATTACAACACGGTTATCTCTACTAACCTAAGAAAATCGGGAGAAAATATGTCACTTTCGCTACCCCCACTAACCTAAGTCACACGACCGCCACCTCTTCCTAGGAACTGGCACCAAGTTTGAATTTTTGTGGTAAAGAAAAGTCAATTCGCGTACCTCTACTAAGCTAAGAAAATGGCGCGACAGAAAGGACACTTGTACTACCTCCACTAACCTATGTCACCCGACCGCCACCTCATCCTAGGAACTGGCGCAGAGTTTGAATTTTGGCGGTGAAGAAAGGTCATTTGGGGTTTCTCTACCAACCTAACACAACTGTGGGAAACAAAACTGACCTCCACTAACCTAAGTCACCCAACCACCACCTCTTCCTCAGCCTGTGCTGGGCTGCTGGAGAAAGGAAGGAGTGTGTTTTATTTATTTTAGAACAATTTAATTACAGATGGAGTATATTTATCACACTGACACAAAACATCCGCCCTGATGTGCTTGGGGTCACAATACATAGTCTGCAGACATGCAAACTCCTCCTAAATAATGCAGCACAGTGATGTGCCAACATAAAATCATGAACTGTCCAAATACAGATCTGCTCGCAAAATAATGCAACGGACATGCAATCAACGTGCGTAAGCACCCACCGCCAGGATGTTAATGGCAGCCCCCACGAAGTGACGTGGCCATCAGCTGTCAAACCACACACACACGCCCATTACATTGCTGCACGCATGACAAGGTGGCACCACTTTCATACTTGACACCTGAGAAATTCCTCGGGAAATACAGGTTCACCTAGGCACCGGTGCTGATGCACCGCACTGGAGCGCAGACCCTCCAGGATCACACGCGCCATCACAGCTGCTAGCTGCAGCTGGATGCAGGTGAAAGTTGGTCCTGTTTTCGAGTATACAGTCAGTGCCATACTGACACAGAACCCCAAAGCACACTCATGCTGATCTCATATGTGAGACGCTTCTGGACAGTACATGTCTTTACCATTAATGACAGAGGAAATTGTATAGTCTACCAGAAATAGTTAACGCTCGCTTTCTTGATGTCTCAGCTTGTATGCACGAAAATTCTTACCCTAACAGAACCTGTTCACAAAAGAATGCAGAAAAACCCAGTCCATCATATACTACCCTTTCTGCTCTCAATGTACGCAAACGTCCTCAACGATATGTAGAGACTCCTGTATCCCAGCACAATAGATTTGAATTAATCGAGTATTATGATTGGCTCTTATCGAGTTTACCTGCTGAATTACCGATGATGCTGGTATCGAAGCACCATCCACCTTTCCTTTCTTTCTGCAGATGTGACTTTCAGTGGAAAATTTATTTTGCACAGATTATTAAATTGCATTGACAGTTAAACCCGCAAAGTTGTCTACAGATCATCAAATACATATGAGACTCACAAGAATATAGGGAGCCAGGAAGATATTCACCAGTGTACCTACAATTAAACATTACGATTGCTGCTACAGTCTGACATCGATCAATGTACAGGTAACGTCTGCTCTTGATGACTGTACTTCTGTAATGAATCTCACTATCTATAGTGCACATAGCTTTCCACGTAAAAAATCTCTTGTGGTTATCGATGTGTTGAGTCTCATGATAGAACACATAGTTATCCTCTCTAGTCATACCACAACATCAACAGTAGTAACTTTACAATGCAGTATATACACATTTTACACTATGTAAGCCACAGTAACTTTTCAGTATAATATAGACACACTTTACACAACATTGCATTATCTTTTATATCTGTACAGCACCCGAAAAAATTAACACTTACACCGGTTATATGTCACGATGCTCCTCAGCCCTAGGGAAGCACCGTCAGCCTTTTCTTTCTTTCGACAGACGTGACATCCAGCGGCAATAAACTATTTTACACTGATCACCATATTGCAATGACAACTAAACCTTACAAAGTGTCATATATATATATATCGTCAAATATGGAAAGACACTTACTCAATTAGACTGCTCTCCCACCAAGGACAGGAGCTTGAATATTAGAGCGTGAAACCGATCTCCATCCCAGCAATATATCACTGCATACTGTGTTGATCTAGTAGACATACAATTCATATCCTCCACCATACAAAATCATCCATTTTACATCAGAGCACCCTCAGCAGACCGAAGTCACTCTCAGATCTCTTCTACAAATTCGGGATCGTTTCCCCTTAGCACAAACGCGTTACTGTTTCTGTTCCAAACTTGCTTCCTTGCTTGCTCGCTTTTCTAAGCACATCTCCAGACATAGGGATTACAAGAACACACGTATTTTTGCATGGTTCTCCATAATATTATAACATTTTCGCTGTACTTCTTGATATCAAGCACTAGGCAACGCCTTACCGATCACTAGCGCAAAATAATTCCCAAGATATAGACTGGAAATTATTTCTCTACAAACCCCAAACTTTAGCGAGGTGCATCATGCTGTAAACCACTGAGCAACTAGAAACAAATAGAGGAAACTGATAATTCCACTCTCGAATACCGATATCGGTGATGTAACAGATTCCAAATCATCCCTGTAATTTACAAGCGAACTAAGGTGTTTCCTGTGTCTAGAGACCAGATAAACGTGTCTTCCACATGCTAGAAGCACACACTGCAATCGATCTTTCTCAACTAAACAAAGGCGCGAAATGTGCAGAAGTAGTGAACCGAACAATTTACATGGTTGGGAGTAACGGTCCCGTGCAAACGCACCACCATACATAATCTTCTCAAATAGCCTGTCTGCTAGAGTAAAATTAAAACCTGGTTTTAGTCAATCCCTACGTATCTTGCAGCTGCGCCCATTTCTACATCTTCGCGCATGTGATCATTCCATTTTAAGTCGGAACTGAGCAGAAGTCGGAGAAAACCACATCCACCACCTTCTGCAACCTGTGTAGAAACAGAGAGACTTGAGTTAGTTTGATAGGAGCATGTTGAAACATCCCCTTAGAAAAATTTGTAAATGACAGTGCTGGAACACCTCTACGTTATTTGATTTTCAAACAGCTGAGCAAAACTGAATGTACTCAGACATTTCTCTCTTTACTTACTCTGACATCAGTTCATGACATCCAGTCTTACTAATTTCCTTTTTCTGACGGACACAGGTCCAGACCGTCCGCTCTCAAAACTCTGCCATCTCTCTCCCCACATCCACCACTGCTGGTGGCTCACCTCCAACTGCACAACGCTAAGCGCTGTTCACATCCAACTGTCCAACACTACACAAGCGAATATTCCAACAATGAGTCCAACCAGCCACAGACTGCACACAGCACAGCCAGTGATTTTCATACAGAGCGCTACGTGGCGTTACCAACATAAAAACCTAAACAGCTTACTTACAATGTTTTGACCATTCGATGGAAATGCGCGCATTGTGGTGCATCCCCAAACTACATACAAGTACTACAGATCCGTGTCCATTCAAATCTATCACCCCAACATGCTAGCATCGTTATTCTCTACCCCCAAAGAGAGAAAACTTAAGAAGTACACAAGCTCCACAACTTCATCCAGTATAGACCTCACCTAGCCACCATTGCTCGGCCGATGAGTAAAGCTGCGGTGTGACTCCAGCGCAGAGAGGGAGATTTCGCAATGCTTCCCCAGAATAGCACAGTGTGCAGCCCTCTAAGCATTCCTAATGGTATACATCGTCCCACACCGAATTTACACCTCAAACTGCCGATGCTACTGCTGCCTGTGCGTCAGGATCCTATTAAATATACAGGCACTGCAGAGGTCACTTTAAAGTTTGATCACCTATACTCCAGGCGAATGGTCGTATCCCACAGACTATACTAAGTCGCAAAAGACGCTTCCCCTGGTCCTGTTTACTTGTTTGAAACACTGTTTTCTAACACTCTTTGTACAAGACCAAACATTTCGTATTTTTTGCTACATCTTCGAGTCCTGTCCCAGGTTCTAAACTGACACTAATAAGTTCTGATACACAGCCTTTCGCAGGAAACTAGACATTGCATGGTGTAAATCATGTTCTTACGGAGAATACCATAACACATCGGCTGATTTTAAATACATTCCTGGAAACTGAAATAAGAACACCGTGAATTCATTGTCCCAGGAAGGGGAAACTTTATTGACACATTCCTGGGGTCAGATACATCACATGATCACACTGACAGAACCACAGGCACATAGACACAGGCAACAGAGCATCCACAATGTCGGCACTAGTACAGTGTATATCCACCTTTCGCAGCAATGCAGGCTGCTATTCTCCCATGGAGACGATCGTAGAGATGCTGGATGTAGTCCTGTGGAACGGCTTGCCATGCCATTTCCACCTGGCGCCTCAGTTGGACCAGCGTTCGTGCTGGACGTGCAGACCGCGTGAGACGACGCTTCATCCAGTCCCAAACATGCTCAATGGGGGACAGATCCGGAGATTTTGCTGGCCAGGGTAGTTGACTTACACCTTCTAGAGCACGTTGGGTGGCACGGGATACATGGGGACGAGCATTGTCCTGTTGGAACAGCAAGTTCCCTTGCCGGTCTAGGAATGGTAGAACGATGGGTTCGATGACGGTTTGGATGTACCGTGCACTATTCAGTGTCCCCTCGACGATCACCAGAGGTGTACGGCCAGTGTAGGAGATCGCTCCCCACACCATGATGCCGGGTGTTGGCCCTGTGTGCCTAGGTCGTATGCAGTCCTGATTGTGGCGCTCACCTGCACGGCGCCAAACACGCATACGACCATCATTGGCACCAAGGCAGAAGCGACTCTCATCGCTGAAGATGACACGTCTCCATTCGTCCCTCCATTCACGCCTGTCGCGACACCACTGGAGGCGGGCTGCACGATGTTGGGGCGTGAGCGGAAGACGGCCTAACGGTGTGCGGGACCGTAGCCCAGCTTCATGGAGACGGTTTCGAATGGTCCTCGCCGATACCCCAGGAGCAAGTGTCCCTAATTTGCTGGGAAGTGGCGGTGCGGTCCCCTACGGCACGGTCTTGGCGTGCATCCGTGCGTCTCTGCGGTCCGGTCCCAGGTCGACGGGCACGTGCACCTTCCGCCGTCTACTGGCGACAACATCGATGTACTGTGGAGACCTCACGCCCCACGTGTTGAGCAAATCGGCGGTACGTCCACCCGGCCTCCCGCATGCCCACTATACGCCCTCGCTCAAAGTCCGTCAACTGCACATACGGTTCACGTCCACGCTGTCGCGGCATGCTACCAGTGTTAAAGACTGCGATGGAGCTCCGTACGCCACGGCAAACTGGCTGACACTGACGGCGGCGGTGCACAAATGCTGCGCAGCTAGCGCCATTCGACAGCCAACACCGAGGTTCCTGGTGTGTCCGCTGTGCCGTGCGTGTGATCATTGCTTGTATAGCCCTCTCGCAGTGTCCGGAGCAAGTATGGTGGGTCTGACACACCGGTGTCAATGTGTTCTTTTTTCCATTTCCAGGAGTGTAAAAGACTGTTACAACGTAAGGAAACCGGAAGAGTTTTAAGGCGTTGGCGTAGGTTTGCAAACTACAGTCTGAAGATGATTCACGAGCAATACATTTACGCTCGTCTCTCACACTGACGGAATAGCCGATAACTCTACGTTTCGACTGATTCCTCAATTGCGATCATGTACGCGAGCACTGTTTCGGTGCTAGCGACCCCCAAAATGTGTCTACCATCCACAAAAACTCGTTCCCCAACTCAGACAAGCGCTGCCAGTTAATTATTATGTGGTAACCAACAGAGTGCCATTGCACGGATAGGATGAAGAAGACACGGCCGATGTACTGTAGTAATAAGCATCAGAGTTTATAGCGCGAGCAATTTTAGCAATTTTACAGAAACTTCAACACCGGCCAATGATGTGACAGCATGTTTCCCCAATTTCAGTATCATAGCTAAACCTCCCCTTCTGCACTTTGCAAGTATCATTGCGAACATGGATAGACTATTGTCCAGTACGTCCATTCAGTTTTAATTCTCGAACACATAAATCATGAAAGTATACCAGACAGCCCTCCACATATTTCTAACACCTCGAGCATAGTGATAAATTTACGATTTATCTCTAAGCGTATGGGAGTCACAGAGTATTCTCGCTGTCTTACAGTAAAATTAGAGAGTGAGAGACACTCCTCACACTGTCATTGACCAACCCGCCATGCATCACCGTTACCGAATTAATGTGCAACTGACTAGAAGAAGACCGCTACACTCCACGTCTCGTGAATGAATGGAGCTTTACAAGTGCACGAGATTTCTCTAGATGCACCCATGTCGACCTTAGCACTCCTTATCGATGTATAGTTACAGACTTCAAAGTGTCGTGATGTAATTGCAGATGGTTAAGAAGAACAATAAACGACTGATTTTTGTGCGTGATGGAGATCCAAACACATTTTTACTTAAATCAACCAAGCTATCAACTCTAACGTATTGTTATATTGTCTACGATCGTTACCTGTAAGGTATCGGTAAGAGAGAACATAAGCACACTCACCTCTAAGGCTACAACGTTCTGCACTTAAAATGGGCTATAATGTTAGATCGCCTGCGTTTCCAACCTATCAGTCATATGGAATGTACCGCTATTAATATTCCAATGTAAGAAATATATTTCATGCTCATGACATTCATCCCTCTTCCCGGTTTCTCTACGATAAACTATGTTATCGAACCCTACAAAGAAAATACTACTTCCGTAAAACATTTGCTCTGCTTGATATGAGCACAATATGGTTTTTCGGAGACATATAGTGTCCAATGTTCACATCCGACCACGATTCAGAAATTACACGATGCCTGCATCAGACGTATATAACATGATCGTTAGTAGCGGCGGATACCTCCTACAACGAAACAGATAAACGCGTAGCAGCAGCGTCTGACATGTGAAAATTACAAGTCATTCCGTCACTAACTCTGTAAACAGCACATATATCAGGCAAATGTGTACAGGGCCACACATGCACCTATCGCTAACTTAGTTACCACGCTGAAGTCCCGCTTTTACACCCAAGATGCGACGTGGGGGAGGGGGGGGGGGGAGGGGGGTTGGAGTACATCGCATAAATCAAAGCTAGTTTAGAGGAATGTGTCAAGTTTCATCACGCATGAGATGCAAGTCATCTGATGACCGACAGGTTTACCGTTAACGATCGCAGACAGTGCTTTAAACCACATACAGAGCAGGTAGCTGTATACGAGTACAACACAGGCTACGTCACGCGACTGATGCATCCGGGCAGAACACTGGAAAAATTGACCTGCAGCATCTTCTCCTTCTCTAGAATGCATCAGTCAACCATTAAATCGTACCTGGTTACAGCTTCATCTCAGTCGATCACCCCGTCCACTCTCTCTTATCCTTTAACGCAGGTACAGGTAAGTTTAGAGGTGAATGGTTCTATGTCCTCCTGAAAAGCATCAAATACAGTAGTCGAATCGCTTGTATCACTGGTAGCTCAATAGACATACAGTATAATGCTGCCTCGACGGAAAAATAATTGACTGCCTCCACGATTCCCTTCGTTGTGATGTCGACGTTTCCTCGGATTTCTCTTGTTGGCGCATACTTGTTCCCATATACAAATTGTTCGACGCGTACCAGAAGATACCCAAGTACTTACTCAATTTACCCGCATTTCGATGTATATTCGGCCAATTTGATTAGAACAATTTATACAAGACTGTGCTTAAACTGACACACAATATATTTTTGGCGCAACGCAATCTGACTTCCAACAATCCCTACGAAAGAATGGCCCTGACTAACATTAACCTATATGTTTCACAAATCACTTACCTCACAAAAATCTTCGTTACTCAAGCTACTGCAATACAACGAGCGCCACTACTGCCAGCTAAATAAAAGATTCAAACTACGAAAGGCACTAACTACTGATAGCCATAGTTAGCAAATGAAAGATTTTAATACAGAACAAACAATGTATTTACCTTAATAGTCATAATATATATATCAGTTCATGACACCAGTTCTTACAAATTTCAAAACTCCGCCATCTCTCTCCCCACGTCCACCACTGCTGGCGGCTCACCTCCAACTGCCCAACGCTACGCGCTGTTAACATCCAGCTGCCGCTGCCCGACACTACAATGGCAAACTAGCCACAAACTGCGCACAGCACAGCCAGTGATTTTTCATACAGAGCGCTATGTGGCGTTACCAATAAGAAAACCTAAACAGCCTACTTACAAATTTATACCTATTCTCTCTTCATTTTTCGCAATTCTATCGATTTTATGTTAGATCTAACTATGCGATAATGACATAAGCTCCCGATCTGTGGTCTAAATTTGGGTGTAAATGTAGCACAGCCGCCAACACCTAGCCCAAATGCACTGATCGGCAATCGTAATACAACACTGTACTCGACTGTATCCAGACACCTACACATTTGGAGAGCGTTTGCTCTGTTTTCTGTATGTCTGTGTATATGTATGCCTTGCGCACCTGTAGAACCAAGATCGCTTGTGACAGTAACATACAGTAGTTGTTGCGATTGTGTTATTTTTTCTTTTTCTAATATCTGGCCGATTACGTCGCTCTTTCTAAGGCACAGTGGCAGCACTCGAAAGAAAAGAAAACCTGCGAGCCATCCCCACCCATCGGTGATTTTCGGTCAGCATTATTTTGTATCGTATTATTGTCACTATTCCACAACATGTCGTCCTAGGAGCCGTTAGTGGCACAAAAAATTCCAGTTTTTGTAAAACTCTTCGTAACAATATCGACACTAATTTTCTCCCATGCACAGATTATCCACTTGCACATCGTCAGTAGTGATGACTTCATTATCTTGCTTCTTGGAGTCATCTGATAAGATCCCGCCGCCATCCATTCTGAATAGAGGCGTCGAAGGTGTTCTTTGCTAGGTTTATCGACGCTGACATCTAAAGGTTGAAGAATGGACGTTAAACCTCCAGGTGTGATGACGGGGTGGCACTTCATCTGTTTCATTTTCTGTAATAAGGTTTCCACGAGGTGACCCCGGAAACTGCGTAGGACAAAGAGGGACTTCTTTTGTCATAATGCACCTGGTCGTCTTCCCGAGCAGACTTTCTCCAACCAGTCCAGCTTCAAATCTGCCGTTATCCAGCCATTTTGCTGAACTCGAAAGTGAATTCCATGTGGGGTAGTCTCCTTAGGCAATGTTTTTCTTTTGAAGATGGCATACGGTGGAAGTCTATTGCCGTCTGCTGTAATGCACATCATCATCATTGTGCATCTTAGATTCTCCGCTCCAGTCGTCTTCGCAAGAACACTTTTTGAGCCAGTTGGAGCAACAGTGGTGGCTGGTCAGTGTTACCAGCCTGCGAGAGCAACTAGTCATAGTGCTGCCGCTCTTTTGTTACATAACGGTGGAACTCGATTACCTTATCTGTGTAGTCTCGAGGTAAACGCTGGCGTAAAGATCTTCTCCTTCGTAGACTGAGATTTTGCTGACTCATAGAACGTATCACCCAACCAGTGCTTGCTTTAAAATCTTTTCTGTCGTTGTTGACCGTGGCAGCTATTTCGAGAGCTTCGTTCTGAATCATTTGGTAAGAGACATCACAAGCATCATTTCAAAGTTTAATGACGTTAGCAATTACACCATTATCAGTTTCGGGATATCTTCCTGTTTTACGCCAAACGATAGATTTGGAGCTTGCCTTTGCAGCGATGAGCTTATATGTTCGTTCTGAATTAGAATCAACGGATAATTGCCTTCCTGCAGCTTTCACTCCGTTTGTATCGGCGTAAGATAACACATTTAGTTTAAATTTTGCTATGTAGATTGAATATTTCGACATTATGCTACTTGTAACAAACTGTCCTAGAAATACGTCTGTAACTTCACTTTTCAAGTTTACAGTATGTCGTCATAACGGAAATATTTCATGCCAAATACTGCTGTGTCCATTGTTGTTCATTGTCAAGTCATTCGAAGGCCGCTCCAGTTAGAACGAACCAAGGGAGGAAATTATGCGCGATATTAGTAAAATAATTTTAATGACGAAAAATCGTAGGGGAGCGGAATATGTGAGGGGGGAACTTATTCGATGAAATACGGTAGATGTAAACTGCCGAATATTAAACTGTTTTCTTCGGCTCTGAGGGAGCCCCCTATAGAGAAGTGTGTACCTTCCATCAACCATGGAGGGTGTAGTAGGAAAGGAAATGAATCTGCAAATTACCCTCTGCTCACGTTTATGTAACGAGTTACGTTATCGCTGTCGACAGCCTAGACACCGATTTAAAATGACGGCTTATGAACAAAGTGCCATTGTGTTCTACAGGCTTCAAACTGTCCTTGCTTTATTGTTTTGTCATCGCTATCTCTAAGGAATGAATACAGCCCGTAGGGGCTGGTGCTGTAAAGGGAGGAATGTTATCAGTGCCATCTAACTTGCTAATTCGGCACGAGAATATTATTACTGTCGTATCATTTCGTGCTGCTAAATATTCATTGCTGATCCCCAGATACTAAAGCACACACAGCTTTACAATGTTCTTGTACCTCTTGTCGTAATAAATGACGTAATGGGTCTAAACGTGACCTGTAATAATGGGTGTCGTCGCCTTTTACGGCTCCATGACATGAAAGCATTACTGGAAAAGACGTTGCTCATTGTGGATGGAGATTGGCGGCATTGACAAACATTCGAAAATAATTATATGACTTGAAAGGCAGTGGTATTTGTAATCACTGTGAATTTGTTGTTTGACGATTGTGTTGCGTCACAACCGCTTATCTCTTTCAACAAATTCCCCGGATCTCTCATGTGGTTCTTCTCCGTGTAATTATTTTCTATTTTAAGCCTCGTATTGCTGTAGCTACATCGGTATCAATACTTTTGACGAATTTCGTCTCCTGCTGCTTTATCTCCCATGGAATCCATAATTCCTGTAGCAGCTGCAAATGTTTCAATTAACTACTGCGAGCTTGATTCGATTCTACCCTGAAAATATTTTTTAATTGTACAGAATATAAATGAATGATGCGTGTAGCCAAACTGCGACAGTCATTCCGAATTTCAGATGATGCGGTGGCATCACTTGTTCGATGTTCAGTATAAATAACAGAAATACCTGCTCTCGCCTTACAATTTAAATTCTTGCATTCCTTAAATACATAAATACTGATTCAGTTGGGATGAGGATGTAGTTCACTAAATATCAGCACATGAAAAGGTAAAAGTATATAAATGCAAACTTCATGTGCTTAAAGGCCAAATCTCACAACATGTAATAAATATAACAGTCGTTACTGCATCACCTCCTACCATCGTTGACAGTAATTCATTATAATGCTGCGAACTTTATACATGGATAACATGGAATAATATTAAAGATTAACCCATTGTAATACGATCGACCAAGAAGACTGCGAGAGACACTCTACTACTTCATGTGAGAATGAGCAAACATGTATTTTGACTTCTTGTTGCAACTCGCATATTTCTTTTTAAGGTTGCGATATATTAACACAAGTCACATCGAATATTTGCTAGAAATTATAATTCATGTAAGGTAGAGCCTATTTTAAGTATATATAGCTATAGAAAACGTTGTGTAATAACCACCTGTGATGGCATGTATTTTACAATCAGAAAATTAGATTTATACTTGTTTTTATACTGTGCACATTTCAGATATCTCACATTTCTTCACAACAGTTTCGTCGTATGTAGCAGCTAAGACTCCAATTCGCTTGAAAGACACTTATGTGTCCTGAAGGCCGAAGATGAGAGCATTAAATGTTTCACTGAAGTATTAAGGTGGTTTCTCAAATTGTATTTCGCGGAACACTTGTGTTTCGTGGATAGTGAATAAGTGCTCCGCGAATAACTGCTAATGACAATTCTAATAATTTAAAAAAAGTTGTTTATGGTTTCTGTGTTATTACCTATGGTTTGACATTGAAGTAATCACTGAATGAAACAAGCTTTTTCTAATTTTTTAAAAAATTATTAACTTTCAAATAAACAAGGTGTTCCATCTAAGTACTAGGGTTCTCAATGTGATCTCTCAGAGAAAGAGTTTGGGAAACCCCGCTTTAAAGTGAAACATGCAACTTTTAGAAAATAAATCTATTTTTTCCCTCCACAGAGAAAATAAATTACCAGCGCTCCAATTGTGCAATTAATGTATAGCCTTATAGACCTGTCCTTCAGTGCTGCAAATTATAAGTGGAAAGGTTTCATTTATTGCTTCGCAATGGAAACCATGGTGAGGAAGTCTGACAGTCTGTTCCGAAGCATGTACAAAAACCTTGCGTTGCCTTACATTTGCCATGATAACACTTCTGTTTTACATCCTCTGCGTTGAGAGGCACCCACATGCCTTGCTCATACTGTGGCATCAAGCAGTCAGGCCTGCAAGATGAGTGGTCTGCCAAGCGAGTGGATTTATTCTTATTTATCGAGTAACATCAATGACTGATTATGAGCTCTGGTACCCAGAATTAAGGTACAAATTATTCTCCTGTTTGAATATTACGCAATGGAAACGGATAACGCACATCTGACTATTAGTAACTTGCACAATTCTGATTGTTCACTACGCACTGGCAATACCACATTTTCTTCCTTACCCAACGGCTTTGATCAACACGTGGCCATCGCACTAATATGAATGGCGCACACATTATAAATTCTGGATATCATCACTACACACTATTCGAAGAACAAAGCCACCAATCTTTTTCTTTTCACTATCTTTTTTATTCCGATAAATTCTATTATGATTCAAAGATAACCTAAATGCCACATTACATTTTCTACAACAATTACACATGAGAAACTCCGCCCAGTGGGCATGGCTTTACATTGGTGACTCTCCATCTTATGGTCTCGTAATTATCTAACGCTACAGTGCACTTTCTGGATAGGATGGTGGATCTTTTGCTATATCTCACACTTCGACTCTCACACCCATCCTCACGAAAATTTCCTCGAGACCGAGCGGTACAAAAAGGAACATGCACAACCCACTGCCTCTGAACCTATCTTGTTACTCCCCCATGCCAACCACAGATACTTAAATTACATGAAATACATCACACTGGCAACATAGAATACATCACAAAGAATAGTCACTACGTTAGAATCACTTCACTTTCAGCTTTCCCACTTAAATTAGTATTCATCCCAATTTCACACGACACTGCTCCACTTCGTAACTTTTCTTTCCTACTACGAACTCTGGAGGGTATATGCACGTCTTCCTGTGCAATGCAAGCCAAGTGGCGTTGCTGGATAGACGACTGACTCACCTTGCTTCTCTCTCAGAGTATCAGAGTTTGAATCTAGCGTCACACGGAAACATAACACGCAAAGTAATATTAAGAACATATTCGTCACACACGCGAGTCCTCAACTGATACCATGGACGAGTACTTTTCTTTATCCTTTGTCTCATGCACAGATTGAGACTCACACATTATTCACCACGTGGAAGTACTCGTCTCTAATTTCAAGTCATGCACACGACATTTCTTAAATATTTCCAACTTATAGTACACACGCCAGTAATTCAGCTTAACTTTAGCACTCGGAAGTATTTCAACTTAGTACTAGCACTCGCAAGTATTTCAACTAATTGCTACACATAGTTTCATTGTGACCGTTGGTCACTTCCGAAGATTACTACGATCCCCTTAATATTACCTGCCTGTCATTTAATTCTCCCGCCAAAATTTCCTGAAATAGAGAAATAATTGTTCCAAACTACTCTTAAGTACTTCACATGTATACCATTCTCTCCACTCTTTTGTCTTTATGGAGCACACCTAAGACAGGTCTTACCAACACAAGATCCAGCGCCAGAGTGCTGAAACATGGCCGTTCTTCAGGTCATCTCGCACCCCGCTGAGGTGGGGGAGCACCTTGCTACCGTATTGGTCAGCCACATTTCAGGCCCTCAAAGCTCAGGTAAATTTCATCTCTTTGGTTCCACCAAAGGTGACCAAAGGACCGTCTCAAAGATGACCATATATTGCACATTCACTATCTGCAGTTAACAGATGACCATACATTCATTCATTTCATAGATCTCACCAAATTGGATGTAGGGAACTATTTTGTGGGAGTGCACATGTGATCAGTTAAATAAATAAATTGTCCTTCTTTCCTACACTGGTATCCGGCTTCGGTGTATTAAGTGAAATTGAGTTATTATTACAAAAAAAAAATGTTGTTCTGACAAGAATAACGAAGAATGTTGTACCTATTTTCAATGTCGGGCGGTACTGCACCCTTTCAGCGTTATAATAACATTAATTGTTTTTCTGCAGCGCTCGAATGTGATTGGTTGCGGAAAGTATAAGGTCCTCTAAAAAGGGCACCCATTTGGATATTTCAAGTTATGAACTTTATTGCTTCAGAACACATTATTTTGGGGTTTACTGACATACACCAATGATTTAAAACAACCTGAAAGAAAAAATAGCAAGGGGTAAGTCACAAGTGGCCATTTTTAGTCACCATTACGCGCATGAGGTGATGCGGAAACAACTCAGTTGTTTCGCTCGAAGAGTGACAAGCGAGATCGTCCTGCTGAAACCACAACTGGGGCCATCAAAAATCTCGTATCATCGCACGGTACCGTTTTCCATTGACTGTCACTTCTTGCCCTGCCTCACCTTCAAAAAGATGAGAGTCGATGATGCTGCCCACCAAAGAAGCCACACCAAACAATCACACGCTGTGAATGTACTCCCCTTTCTTGAACCATGAAAGGGTTTTCTTATCTCCAGCTGCGGCAGTTCTTCAGTGACTGGCCCGAGAAACGCAACACTTCAATTTCTTGCAAAACCTTTTTATTTTAAATTTGGGCCACATTTATGACACAAATCTACTATTTTATGGTAAAATGGTGTACTACGAATTGCTTTCTCGAGTTGTAATCGTCACTGCTGACACTTAGTGTCAGCAACTGAGACGCGTAGTAGACGCTGTTCAAGAACGACTCCCAGGAAGATGGCGAGAAGGGATGCTATTCTGCGATAACGATCGCCCACATTCTGAGAGACTGACAAGACACAGTGTAAGGGAGTTAGGTTGGGAAGTCATTCCACGCCCACCTTATTCACCCGCTCTTCCGCCTTCAGATTTTCAACTCTTCCGCTCTCTGTCAAACAACCTTCAAAGAACTACCTTCCCGGATGAAAATGCGCTCCTAACATGGTATTTCATCTCAAAACCACGTGAATTCTACAGTCGCGGTATCTAAAACAGACCCCAGCATTGACAAACTGTTGTAACTAGTGAAGGAGAATATGTTATTGATGACTAAAGCCTCTGTTATGTGTATCTGTTGTATTTATTAAACTCATGGAAAATTGCTACGAAATTTTGCACCAACCCAATACTTAACATGATTTCAAATGTGCGAAGATAATCTAAATCATAATACTACACATGATTTCAAACGTGCTAAGCTAATCTAAGTCATTCTAAATGCCCTTCATTATTACTATTATTGTTATTAGTGGCAGTTATTTTTATCATTAGTTTCTTGTCATACTTATTATTATTATTATTATTATTGAGAAGGTTATGTAATATGTTTGGTATGCATTCCTCGTGGTCGGATTAAGAGAGGGCCTAAGGCCTTAATCTAGTCAGGCTAAATAAGCAATAAATAAATATAATATGTGATAAAGTGCTAAAATTTGATTAAACGGATGATTACACATCATTTATGATGTATTGGATTTTTCGTGCCGGCCTGTGGGAGTGCGCCTTGCCTCGTCTATTTCCTTACGAAACCGTCGCCTTCCTCTGAAACCATTCGACAAAACATCTCTTTTTCTTACGATCGGGTTCTTTCAGCTGCTCCGCTGTGAGTTTCGAACGTGATGTAGAAGAAACAGCGCTGGCTGTGGAGACGCTTATAATGAGGAGCGGAGACGGTGGTGGGGTAGTCTGCTCTGAGCACGACGCAGTGTTTTATTTGGCCGGCCTGCCGCCAGGTGGCAGGTGGCGCGCCCTTCCCCCACCCCAGCCGCGGAAGCGCGGCCAGCGCTCATGTTTAATGCATCTCATTTACAGCCAGCGAGGCCGGATCTGAAGAGCTCTCTCTCCGTGCTCCCATTCACTGCGAGAGCCGCAGCCACGGCCGCCTTTATACTCCGCCAGCATCCGCGCTGCGCACGCATCAAGACTACAATTACCATTATCTTCTGACTGCTTCCCCAATCTATTCTGAGAAAGAAAAATGACGGTCTGTGTTGCCTGCACATGTTTCTATATCTCCGCTTTAACACAATGCGGCGGCCCCCAAGAAGCAGATAATTTCTTGGATACAATTCAAAAGTCGAGTTTACCGAAATATGTTTTTAGCATTATTAATTAAAACTTCCGGACTTAAAGACCATGGTCGAACAGTAGAAATTCATCCTCCTGACGTTTCGTTGTGAACTACGGGCAACATCTTCCGTGGAGAGTCAACGACTTGCTGCTTGGGTGTGGAGGTCCTGCTTATATGGCGTGCATAGAGTGCGTCACCACTCGTCACGCGCTGTTGACAGTAAAACTATCTCTGACTAACGTCATTACTCTCAAAGATAATCTATTGTTACATCATTGGTACGAAGCCGACCGCCATAGTTTATCTAACTTTCAGCCTTCTTCTTTTCTGTTAAGAGCATTGGGGTGTTTATAAATCTCTATGTGCAATCTATATGTGCATAATCATGCGATGTCTTAGCTCGCACGCTTGTGTCACTAAATTTAATTTCCTGATTACCGCCTTCAGAAACATGTTCCGCTACAGACCATTACCACAACTGTACGGAATTCCATAAAATTCTTAAAAGGGTGTTCTGCGTCTTTCTCCGACCTTAAAATTCACTGATCGTCTTGGTGGATCTAAAAATTGTCTCAACTCGAAACTTGGCCATAACTTTTCCAGAATGGTCAGTAATATTGAGGATAAATGGAAGAAAAACTTGTTGCTGTTGCATGTTTTCGGGCACTTTTCTTCTGGAATGAATCTCATTATAAATGCATCCATTTTTCTTAAGAGCTGTTCGCAAATGATTTAGTTCCTCTTGAAATAAACTGGCTCACAGTTTTTATTAACCATGTCCACCAATGTTTTAATAACACTTCTCTTCTGCCTGGGATGATGATTCGAATCCTTATGGAAGTAACGTTCGGTAAGTTAGAGCATATAAAATATCTTTGTAAAACTGAAACCTACCCTCCTAGATTATATGGCCACCTAAGATGCATAAACCTAATGTCCCACGGGGACCTATAATGAGTGCTATTGGATTCCCTACGCAGGATCTCTTTCAAATTCTGAAGGTGGTAAGGGTAAAATACAGAGAGTTAAAGGCTATTTACAATTTGTACAGAAACCAGATGGCAGTCATAAGAGTCGAGGGGCATGAAAGAGAAGCAGTGGTTGGGAAGGGAGTGAGACAGGGTTGTAGCCTCTCCTCGATGTTATTCAATCTGTATATTGAGCAAGCAGTAAAGGAAACAAAAGAAAAATTTGGAGTAGGAATTAAAATCCATTAAGAAGAAATAAAAACTTTGATGTTCGCCGATGACATAGTAATTCTGTCAAAGACAGCAAAGGACTTGGAAGAGCTGTTGTACAGAATGGACAGTGTCTTGAAACAAGGATATAAGATGAACATCAAGAAAAGCAAAACGAGGATAATGGATTAGGTTAGGTTAGGTTAGTGTTGTTTTAACGTCCCGTCGACAACGAGGTCATTAGAGACGCAGCGCAAGCTCGGGTTAGGGAAGGATGAGGAAGGAAATCGGCCGTGCCCTTTCAAAGGAACCATCCCGACATTTGGGATAATGGAATGCGCTCGAAATAAGTCGGGTGATGCTGAGGGAATCAGATTAAGAAATGAGACACTTAAAGTAGTAAAGGAGTTTTGCTATTTGGGGAGCAAAATAACTGATGATGGTCGAAGTAGAGAGGATATAAAATGTAGACTGGCAATGGCAAGGAAAGTGTTTCTGAAGAAGAGAAATTTATTAACATCGAGTATTGATTTAAGTGTCAGGAAGTCGTTTCTGGAAGTATTTGTATGGAGTGTAGCCATGTATGAAAGTGAAACATGGACGATAAATAGTTTGGACAAGAAGAGAATAGAAGCTTTCGAAATGTGGTGCTACAGAAGAATGCTGATGATTAGATGGGTAGGTCACACAACTAATGAGGAGGTATTGAATAGAATTGGGGAGAAGAGGCGTTTGTGACACAACTTGACAAGAAGAAGGGACCGGTTGGTAGGACATGTTCTGAGGTATGAAGGGATCACAAATTTAGCATTGGAGGGCAGCGTGGAGGGTAAAAATCGTAGAGGGAGACCAAGAGATGAATACATTAAGCAGATTCAGAAGGATGTAGGTTGTAGTAAGTACTGGGAGATGAAGAGGTTTGCACAGGATAGAGTAGCATGGAGAGCTGCATCAAACCAGTCTCAGGACTAAAGACTACAACAACAACAACAACAACAACAACAACACTCAGGATCATCACATTAAAAATTCTATGCACTTTATCGTAAAATTAAAGGAGATTCGTGGTAGCCCAAGTGATATCCTTGTCAGTTTTTACGTGGTATCCCCCTCCACCATGGTTCAGATTAACGAAGCTCTTTCTTACATAGCTGATGTGTTTGCCACTTATATAGAAGCTTTGCTTGGGCACTCCCTTCAACGACTTATTTTCAGTATAATAATGAGTTCTATGAACAAATTGAAGGAGTGACAACGGGCAGCCCTCTAAGTCCAGCTGTTGCTAATCTTTTAGTGGAATTTTTTGAACAGCCGGCGCTGCAGTCATCCAATAAAAGTCCTCTGTATTGGTGTCGATATATGGATGACACTTCTTTCATATAGAATCACGATGTAGAGGAACTGAATGGCTTTTTGGTGCATTTAAATAGTATTAAGCTAAAGATACAATTTACTATGGAGACAGAGAGTAATGGGCAGCTTAATTTTTTGGATGTTTCAGTAATTAAACGGGCAGGTGGGATTTGGTCATAAGATGTATAGGAAACATACACGTACCGATCGTTACCTCTATAAAGGTTTGAATCATCATTCCAGGCAGAAGAGAAGTGTTATTAAAACATTGGTGGACAGGGCTAATAAAATCTGCGAGATAGTTTATTCGCAAGAGTAACTAAATCATTTCCGAACAGCTTTTAAGAAAAATGAATACCTTGATAATGAGATACATATAGCACTCCATCCTGGAAGAAAGGTGTCCGAAAACATGCAACAACAACTGTCGGCTGGAAAAGTTTTTCTTCCATTTATCCACAATATTACGGACCGTACAGGAAAAATTCGGGCCACGTTTCGAGTTGAAACAATCATTAGCCCCCCAAGACAATCAGTGAATGTTTAAGATCGGTGAAACATGCATGACACCCTTTGGCAACCCCTGGAGTACATAAAATTCCGTGCAGTTCTGGTAAAGTTTATATTGGAACAACGAAAAGAAGTGTTAATACCCGCCTAACTGAAGACAAAAGGACCTGTCGTCTGGGGCACACCGACAAATCGACTCTAGCGGAACATATTTTTGAAGACGGTGATCATGAAACAAAATTTAGTGACACAAGCGTGCTAGCTAAGACATCCCATTATTATGCACGTATATACAGAGAAGTCACAGAGATTTATAAACACTACAATATTTATAACAGAAAAGAAGACGGCCCAGAGATAGATAAAATATGTCGGTCGTTTTCTACCAACGATGTGGCAATCGGTACCTCCACAGCCCAGCAGATTCCCCCCCAACCTTTTCGTTTTTACCTCTCCTCCCTCCTTGTTTTCCCCCCTCCTCCAGGTCCCCCCACCCCCCACCCCCCCCATCTGCCTTTGGCTCGGTAGTGTCATATTTGCGCCGCCGTTTTCGTGCAGTGTTTTACAATGTGTGTTTTTTCAGTGAGTGTTCCGTGTTGCGTCTTTTGGGAAGTGTAGCGAACAGACATCATACTGTCGCTGGGTGTGATTTTTTATCTCTTGCGAACAGAACCCAACAGTCGACATGTTTTTTAATTGTGTGTCTACTATGTTACTTGTCTGATTCCTGTGTATTTTATTAACATTCGCAACCCCTTTTGCTTTCTGTTTTAACTTTCCGCATTTTTACGCCATTTTACACTTTAAGTCACCATTTTACCGCCTGTTTTTCCTTGTTACTTTCTTCTTCCATTTAAAAAAAAAAAAAAGTGTAGGCTGTGGAGCAGCGTACTAAGCTGCTGCCAGCACGCCCCCTTCGGGGGGGAATTGAAAATCAATAAAAATAATAAAAAATAAAAGCCCAGCAGCCAGTCGTTGACTCACCACGGAAGATGTTACCCGCACTTGACAACGAAACGTCAGGAGGAAGAATTTCTAGTGTTCGACCATGGCTTCTTAGGCCGGAAGCTTTAATTAACGAAGACGCCGGCCGTGAAAGCCTACACGTTACGATCTTTCATTAGCATCACAGAACTGATGTGCTGAAACTTATATCTGGAGAACTACCGTAGGCTTCCAAGACTATCATGAGGAAGCGTAGACTACAGTAGGTTTCGCTGTAGACTTGCTCAGTTAAGATCGTACCTGCATTACCTTCACGTGAGGTGAGTTGCATACCTATCGGACGTTACCTCACTTCGACCGCTTTGCGTATGTGACCAGTGTCTTACTAGAGTCCCCTACAAACCGGAAGCGCTAACCTTCCAGAAACTGAGTAAGGATATATAAAGGATGGTCCATTGATAGTGAGCTGGCCAAATATCTCACCAAATAAGCGTCAGACGAAAAAACTACAAAGAACGAAACTTGTCTAGCTTGAAGGGGGAAACCAGATGGCACTATGGTTGGCCAGCTAGATGGCGCTGCCACAGGTCAAACGGATATCAACTGCGTTTTTTTAAAAATAGGAACCCCCATTTTTAATTACATATTCGTGTAGTACGTAAAGAAATATGAATGTTTTCGTTGGACCACTTTTTTCGCTTTGTGATAGATGGCGCTGTAATAGTCACGAACGTATAAGTACGTGGTATCACGTAACATTCCGCCAGTGCGGGCGGTATTTGTTTCGTGTTAAACGGACCGTTTGCCAATTGCGGAAAAGGTCGATATCGTGTTGATGTACGGCTATTGTGATCAAAATGCCCGACGGGCTTGTCGTATGTATGCTGCTCGGCATCCTGCAAGACATCATCCAAGTGTCCGGACCGTTCGCCGGATAGTTACGCTATTTAAGGAAACAGGAAGTGTTCAGCCACATGTGAAACGTCAACCACGACCTGCAACAAATGATGATGCCCAAGTAGGTGTTTTAGCTGCTGTCACGGCTAATCCGCCCAGCAGTAGCAGACAAATTACGCGAGAATCGGGAATCTCAGAAACGTCGGTGTTGAGAATGGTACATCAACATCGATTTCACCCGTACCATATATCTACGCACCACGAATTGCATGGCGACGACTTTGAACGTCGTGTACAGTCCTGCAACTGGGTACAAGAGAAATTACGGGACGATGACATGTTTTTTGCACGCGTTGTATTTAGCGACGAAGCGTCATTCACCAACAGCGGTAACATAAACCGGCATAATTTGAACTGTTGGGTATCGGAAAATCCACGATGGCTGCGACAAGTGGAACAATAGCGACCTTGGCGGGTTAATGTATGGTACGGCATTATGGGAGGAAGCATAATTGGCCCCCATTTTATCGATGGCAATCTAAATGGTGCAATGTATGCTGATTTCCTACGTAATGTTCTACCGATTTTACTACAAGATGTTTCACTGCATGACAGAATGGCGATGTACTTCCAACATGATGGATGTCCGGGACATAGCTCGTGTGCGGTTGAAGCGGTATGGAATAGCATATTTCATGACAGGTGGATTGGTCGTCGAAGCACCATATCATGGCCCGCACGTATACCGGACCTGACGTCCCTGGATTTCTGTCTGTGGCGAAATTTAAAGGATATTTGCTATCGTGATCCACCGACAACGCCTGAGAGCATGCGTCAGCACATTGTCAATGCATGTGCGAACATTACGGAAGGCGAACTACTCGCTGTTGAGAGGAATGTCGTTACACGTATTACCAAATGCAATGAGTTTGACGGACATCATTTTGAGCATTTATTGCAATAATGTGGTATTTACAGGTAATCACGCTGTAACAGCATGCGTTCTCAGAAATGATAAGTTCACAAAGGTACATGTACCACATTGGAAGAACCGAAGTAAAGTGTTCAAACGTACCTATGGTCGGTATTTTAATTTAAAAAAGCTACCTGTTACCAGCTGTTCGTCTAAAGCGAAAAAAGTGGTCCAACTAAAACATTCATATTTCTTTAGTGACTACACGAATATGTAATAAAAATTGGGGGTTCCTATTTAAAAAAGCGCAGTTGATATCCGTTTGACCTAGGGCAGCGCCATATAGCGGGCCAAACATAGCTCCATCTGGTTTCCCCCTTCAAGCTAGACAAGTTTCGTTCTTTGTAGTTTTTTCGTTTGACGCTTATTTGGTGAGATATTTGGCCCAGTCACGATCAGTGGCTGTGCCTGCTGCTCCCATTGTCGCTATAAACCGAAGGTAAGGGGTCCATGTGACTTGAACAGACCGGCAGGATGCCTCACAGACGTATGTGCGAACCGTACCGTCAAATCAGTGAGTTTGAAAGAGGGCGCGTTATTGGGCATGAGAGAATGTGGTGCGTCCCGTGTGGGACGAAGTGTTTCCGCAGTGCAACGAGAGTGTGCAGAATGGTTCACGGAAGGCTGTAGAACACTACGAGTGTGTCAGGTCACCCCCCCCCCCCTCCACCTCATCCGAATGGCATTGCAGGACAGATCTGCGACCACCTCGGCTCTGGTGCAACAGCAGAGTAACACATCGTATACTATCAGGTGTGACAGCCCGTTGCCGCGTTTACAGCATAGGTCACGTGCGCGTCGTGCACTTCTCCGCTTTGACGAATGTGCAGATACGTGCTAGACGGCAGTGGTATGTTGAGCGACGGCACTGGGGACAGGAATGACATCGGATGACGTTTTCGTTCTCTTTGTTTGAAAATGATGGCTGCATTTTGCTTCACCGGAGACAGGGGGAGCCACATCATAGTGACATCATTCGCACCAACGTATAGCATATAGCACCAACTCAAGACGTTATGGTGCTATTGGGTACAACCACAAGTCCCAGTTGATGCTTGACCAGAGCGCTGTGACCTGTGTCACCTACGTGTATGACATCCTGCCACCTGTAGCCGTACTCTTTGCCCACAACAACCCAGACGCCATTTTTCATCAAGACAATGCACGACCACATGTTGCTGCACTAACACATTCGTTCTTCGTGTCAGCCTTTTGCCCTGACCTAGCACATCGCCAGACTTGGTCACCAATCGAAAATGTGTGCGACATGGCGAAACGGCGGGTGGAGTGCTCTGACCCAGTGCCAACGATTACAGATGAACTTCGGAACTAGGTGAATGAAGCATTGATGGCTGTACCACAGGACGCCATTCTCACCTATACGCATCGATGCCACCACGCGTGGAACAAGTTATAAGAGCCCATGGCGCACCGTGTGCCTACTAGGCAACATGACATGCTGGAAAAGCGGAAATGATTGTATGGCATTGTTGGCCGGGATGCTCCATGCGGGGGAGTTCGGCCGCCGTATCTCTGTAGTAGTGACCGCCACAACATGAAGTGCTGGTTGCTTCTCACAGCTTGTGTCGTACGATACACAGGGAAGGAAAGTTCAAGTCATCCAATGTGCCTAAAAATAAGTTTTATGTTGATGAAAAGTGATACATTCGTCTCTGTAGTTACTTTCTCTGTCAAATCTTTGCTTTTCCAGCAAAAAAATTAAAAGCCACTGCTTTGGGACTGAACAGAGCTTCTGCTACGCCGTATTTCTCGTTATACTTACTACCTGAGCCCCCATCTTACTGTTACTCGCTCCTGAGAACGGGAACGCGTTATGCAGATCTTGGTGCCTCTCGCGGCCATCTTGAAAAGATAACCTGAAGATGCCTAAATAAGGCGAAACGAGTCGCTGAAAAATTAAAAAAAATTGCAACCAAGACTGTTTTTAACCACTACTGTTAAGCACTAGTATGCTGTTATGCCTCATATGGACTGGAAGAATTTCTTTGAGGAAAGTATTTGTTTAAAAAAATGAAAATCACCTTTTGGCGTCTTATACACTACATCACAGCTTGATAATGCACTTATTTTATTTTCATTGTTGCCCATAGTTGTTCTGATACTTCGAAGTAAAGCAAGACGCCGCCAATACTTTGAAAACTTCGCGTGAAAAATGTAGTCCATGGCCAGTTTACGTTTGGTTCATTTTCTGGCATACACTGAGCTGACAAAAGTCGTTGGATAGCGATACGCATGTATACAGACCGCGATACTATCGCGTGCACAAAGCTTTAAAGGGCAGTACATTCTCGGGCTGTCATTTATACTCAGGCGATTCATGTAAAAAGATCTCCCTCGTTATTATGGCCGCACGATGGGATGTAACAGACTTCGAACACGGAATTGATCTTGGAGCTAGACGCGTGGGCATTCCATCTCGGAAATCGTTCGGGAATTCATTATTCCGAAATCTATACTGTCGAGAGTGTGAGAAGAGTAACATATTTCAGGCATTACCGCTCACCAGAGACAACCCAGTGGTCGACGGCATAAACGACCGATTGCAGCGGCGTTTGCATAGATTTGTCATTGCTAATAGACAAGCAACACAGCGTGAAATAACCGCAGAAATTAATGTGAAACGTACGACGAGCGTATTCCTTAGGACACTAAGGCGAAATATGCTATTAATGGGCTATAACAGCAGACAACAACGCGAGTGCCTTTGCTAACAGGGCGACCTGGCCTGCAGCGCTTCTCCTGGGCTCATTACTATGTCGGTTGGACCCTGGAAGACAGGAAACTCGTAGCCTGAGTCCAGATTCCAGTGGGTAAGAGCTCATGCTGGGGTTCGAGTGTGGCACTGAGGCCACGAAGACATGCACCCCACTTGTCGACAAGTCACTGTGCACGCTGGTGGTAGCTCCATAACACTGTGGGCTCTGTCTGCATGGAATAGACTGGGTTCTCTTGTCCAACTCATCCGATAATTGACAGGAAATGGTTATGTTCGGCTACTTGTAGACCATTTGCAGCCATTCATGTACTTCACGTTCCGAAACAACGATGGAATTTTTATGGATGACAATGCGGGGTTGTCATCGGGCCACAATTGTTCGCAACTGATATGAAGAACGTTTTGGACAATTCTAGCGAATTATTTGGCCACACAGACCGCCCGACATGGATCCCATCGAATCTTTATGGGGCTTAATCGAGAGGTCAGTCCGTGTACAAACTCCTGCACTTGCAACACTTTCGCAATTATGAGCGGCTATAGAGGCAGAATGGCTCAATACTCCTACAGTGAATTACCAAGACTTCTTCAGTCCATGACACGTTGATTTGCTACACTATGCCGAACAAAAGTATGTCCCACACGGCATTAAGAGGTATCCTTTGACTTTGGGTACCTCATGTACATTGCTGCACGTGAATGTGGAAGGAGAGCGATATCTTTTTCCACTCTCGAGAAAGTGCTTGAGGCATATTGGAGACTGTTCGTGATGAGGCAGACAGCTACTATCCACACGGGAGACTGTTGGCGCCTGTTGGAAGTCCGCTGAGTGAATCCTGTTCAAAATATATTGCAAATCCGCTTGAATCTCTTCTGTGGAGTCAAAATGCCTCCCTTTCGACTGCAGTTTCATTATCTGGGAGAGGAAGAAATCACAAAGGGCCAGATCAGGAGAGCAGGGTGTGTGTGTGGCTGTTGTCACGCTGTTCATTGCCAGGAATTGCTTCACGATTTGTGATGTGTGTGCAGGTGCAATGTCAAGATGCAGCACCCAACCTTTGTTCTGCCACGTCTCAGGCCTTTTGCATCTAATATAGCCCCTCACTCACCCCAAGGGATCGCAGTAGAACTCCCCTATAACTGTCTGATGTGAGGAAGAAATTCCTTATGAACGATCCCATTAATAAATCAAAATCATAAGCATTGACTTGATGCTGTTGTGAACCTGTCACGCTATTTGGACCGCGGAGACAATGGTGTCTTCCATGACGAAAATTGTGGTTTTGTTTCAGAGTTATAAATGTACATGCACGGATTATTTGCAGCTATGATCGTGGGTAGGAAATATGGATCATTTCGAACTGTTATTTGCAGTTCAGTGCACACCTGAAAATCATGGAATTGTTGGTCAACATTAAAAAGATCGGAAACAAAATTCGCTGCAATATATGTTTAATTCATCAGTTGAAATTCGTATGAAATTATAATAATTTTATAAACATCATAAAACGTCTGCCCTATTTTCTTGTGGATCGCATCACTCACGTTTGCGATCGTTTCCAGAGCGCGAATGTATGCTATCCTGCACACATTCCCAACCATCTTCAAATTGCTTCAACCATTCAGGAGTTCTTGCTTGGCTCAAAGCTTGTCTACGTGGAACCTGCTATGAATGCGGTGGGTTTCAGCTGCAGTTTTGCAGAATTCCAGAGGACTCAATGCAGATCCTTTGTTCCTTCAAATCAGCCATTTCGAAATTCTCAGACACAGTAAACAGAATACGGTGTAGAGAAATCAGCAACAACATTAACACCGTCGAACACAATGACGTCACATGGTAGACTGGAAGTTGAAAGATACAACTAGAGACGCCTAGCAGCGGAGCTTTGCACTGCTGTTTTATTGGGTGCAGTACTCAAATTCTCGAAAATTTTAGGTAGCACTGGTGTGTATAAAAGAAAGAGACGCTATCACTTCTCTAGAAGATGGAAGCAAAGTAAATCACGTAATCATATTGCGAACGGATGCGGCAAAAAAACGAGAAGATTTTACAACACGTATATTTCGTCTTGTTTGTCTAATTTCTTGCAAAGTAGAGCAATCATTGTATCGTTCACGTTTTGTGGATTTCTCTTCATACACATACATTTTGCAAATAATTTAACAAGTTTGTTTGCATTACTTCTCCTTCGCAAGACACAAACTGGTTAATTACGTTAACACGCAGAAGCAAAATATGCCCGTCATAGGCTTAGTGACGTGGCGACAGTGATGGGGTCCAGACAGAGGAATATAAAAATTCCGAATACTGGATGGAGAATGCCCGTGACGTTTGAACTCAAAAAAAAAAAAAAAAAAAAAAAAAAGCGGCACAACGTGAGAGAGAGTGAGTGTGGCTGAGTGTGTGTGTGTGTGTGTGTGTGTGTGTGTGTGTGTGTGTGAATGAGTGTGTGACAGAGAGAAACAATCTATAGTAGAAACTGAGACAGTGGTTGCTCTGCCATTAATATCCAGTCACTTCATCGTTTCTAGTAGTTTTTGTTATATTTTCACATATATATTCAACAAAGAAAAGAAATGGTGATAAAAGAAAAATGAATAATCTTAATAAATGTGAACTATAGCTCATAATTTCTTAAGTAACACATTAAGACAATATTTTATTAAATAATATTTCACAGTTTAAGAATTAAATATTTTTTCGAAAACATTTTGAGAAAAACAGAAATAGATTTTCACGACTGTATTTAGAAAAACAGTCTAGGTCGCACAAATCACATTTAACAACTGAAGTGTTTGACGGTATCTGGTGGCTTCTGCAATTCCTACTCCGTTGAACCGTCTACGCTCATCGACTCTGGAGTACTATCTCAAGAATGTCCGCCTTTGGACCCAAATGGGTCGACAATAAATGTGATCTGTGAAATCTGCACTGTTTTTCTAAGCGCAATTAAGGTTATAGTGTCTTCAATAGTGGTGTACAACGTAACTGTTTTTGGCTCATAACTGTTCTAGGTTAATGCTATTTGTAATGGATTAACGAATTGCTCACTTGAAGCAGGAGTTGTATTGTGCGTTATTTTAACTAAGCCAGGAAGTACTACGTGTTACTTGACCACTGAATTACTCTATTTACACCGTCTGTTCTTTCGACTGTTAAAATATTGTTCAATCTAAGGAAAGACATTGATGTTGTTGGTTTTCCCGAGCCAGCTAGCGAAGAGTGTTGGATAACAACTTAATTGTCAACTTCCTTATTGTTACATCTTAAAGCAAAGAAAAATATTGAAATGTGTCTATGTAGATTATGAAGGGTATCTGAAGAAATCGTGAACTCTATCGCTAAAAATTCCGCGAACAACAAACGATTTTAAATTAGCGCACGAACGCTATGGCTCTTTCATCAAACGGGAGTGTGCCTTCTGTTTTCAGTCAGGCAGTCGATCTGTTCGTAGGGAATGTACTTCAACTTTATAACGTTTTACTGAACACGCAATTAAATAAATAGGCTTTCATGAATTGCACAAGGGACAAACGATGTAGAATGTATTCTATGGAACAGAGATTAGGATATGTGGGATAAAACATTTACAATGAAACTTAATTTAAACTAGATTTCACATTTATTTTAAGTAATCAAATCAGAGTAGCACAACACATTTATATAAAAACTTAACTGTTGCTGGTGCCTGCTTTAAATAACCACGTGGCTGCAGCAAATAAATAGATATCTTGCCTAATGGCTTGTAAATCATTAGAGTCTCATAAAACACGAATCACTTAATGGTAAGGAATGATACACTTCAAATTCATACTATTACTACAGAGTAGATGGAAAAGGAAGTAGAAGAACTCCAGCGTACACCACATATGGTCGGCAAAAGGATTGCTCCACTTGCCTAACGCAAAATGCGGAAAACTCAAGCAATGGAACTGAACGAGAATAACGATGGGAAATGCAGATCAGATCGGGAACGCCCGTGAAACGTAGCACACATGAAGGCAGTTTAATGCAAACCCCTACAAGTATAAAATAAGAGCGGAAAAACGACGAGCTGAGGGTCCTTTCGTTTTCCCAACACATAACCCTAGTGAGACAAATAAAAAATATAAAAATTTCTAAAAGTCGGTTAATCCTTGAGAGGAACTACTCATACAAGTAAATCACTGCGGAGTAATTGCAAGATGAAACAGATCCGAAATAGCGATGAACACGTGACACAGCGAACAAAGGCACTCGCAGTAACGGATGGAAATTATGGAATACAGATGGAACTAACGAAATAGAAGAAGAAATAATATATCAAACACAAACAATCGCACATTCACACTGGGAAATACTCTAATTTTCGCACACCAACCGCCACATTTCTAAGTTCTGGTTGAACATAGTAACTACTAGTAAAATCGAACTATTACAAAAACTCTACCAATTACCATTCAGATTGGAATACTTCGCATGATTATAAAGGTCTGAAGCAAAAAGAAGAATGGATTAAACTTCGATTCGGGTGAAACTTACACAGATTCAGTTACCAAACTCACAACTGCAAACAAGAAGCCATGAGCAATCTCTCTCATCAAAATCCCAGGAGCGAGTCCCCAGCACACTGTCTTAATCGAGGTCCCCGTACACAGGTAGCGGAAATTGTCCAACAACACCCTTACCGCACCTTGCGAACTTGAGTACAATAGCACTTCAACTAGGAGGGAATGAAACCTTCACTATGTGATCAAAAGTATCCGGACACCCCCCAAAACACACGTTTTTCATATTAGGTGCATTGTGCTGCCACCTACTGCCAGGTACTCCGTATCAGCGACCTCAGTAGTTATTAGACATCGTGAGTGAGCAGAATGGGGCGCTCCGCGGAACTCAGGGACTTCGAACGTGGTCACGTGATTGGGTGCCATTTTTGTCATACATCTGTACGCGAGATTTCCACACTCCTAAACATCCCTAGGTCTACAGTTCCGACGTGACAGTAAAGTGGAAACGTGAAGGGACACGTACAGCACAAACGCGTACAGGCCGACCTCGTCTGTTGACTGACAGAGACCGCCGACAGTTGTAGAGGGTCGTAATGTGTAATAAGCAGACATCTATCCAGGCCATCACACAGGAATTCCAAACTGCATCAGGATCCACTGCAAGTTCTATGACAGGCAGAACGTGATTTCATGGTCGAGCGGCTGCTCATAAGCCACACATCACTCCGGTAAATGCCAAACGACGCCTCGTCTGGAGTAAGGAGCGTAAACATTGGACGATTGAACAGTGGAAAAACGTTGTGTGGAGTGGCGAATCACGGTACACAATGCGGCGATCCGATGGCAGGGCGTGGGTAGGGCGAATGACCGGTGAACGTTATCTGTCAGCGTTTATAGTGTCAACAGTAAAATTCGGAGGCGGTGGTGTTACCGTGTGGTCGTGTTTTTCATGGAGGGGGCTTGCATCCCTTGTTGTTCTGTGTGGCAATATCCCAGCACAGACTTACACTGATGTTTTAAGGACCATGTTGCTTCCCCCTGCTGAACAGCAATTCGGGGCTGGCGATTCCATCTTTCAATACAATCGAGCACCTGTTCATAATGCACGGCATTTGGCGGCCTGGTTACACGACAATACATCCCTGTAATGGACTGGTCTGTACACAGTCCTGACCTGAATCCTGTACAACACCTGTGGGATGTTTTGGGACCAGCTTCGTGCTAGACCTCACTGACCGATATCGATACTTCTCCTCAGTGCAGCACTCCGTGAAGAATGAGCTGCCGTTCCCCAAGAAACCTTCCAGTACCTGATTGAAGGTATGCCTGCATGAGTGGAAGCTGTCATCAAGGTTAAGAGTGGGTCAACACTATACTGAATTCCAGCATTACCGATGGAGGGCGCCACGAACTTGTTAGTCATTTTCAGGCAGATGTCCGGATAGTTTCGATCGCATAGCGTATTTGCCACTCTCTAAGCTTACGCCAAAATTGACTAAACTGTCACAGTAGTAGGCAAGAAGTTTACCCACCTACAGACATTATGAAAACTCAAAATACCCACGCATTCACTCACTCTGTCGTTCTAAGATGTTAAGAATGGCAAGAAAGTAGGTAGCGGAACAACATAAATACATTGTAATTAATGGTGAGGAACGTATAAAATACATGGATATAAAATAGACTTTGAATAAATATGAATTCATCAAATGTATGCAGTTGTGTCTCATTGGAGCATGCTCAGATGCAGATTTTTTCACCCGGCATGTTTAGTGAATGCTCCAGAAGTATAAGGTATTAAAGGACATGTGAAATGACAAATTTTATTTTAATTTTATGAAGGGACTAATATGGAGGCCCTTCAACGTTTTCATTTTGGCATTTCAGTTCTAAAATATCTAAATATTGCCGTATTTCACATTCCCTTACAATAAGAAATTCTTTTAATTACGTAATGATGAAGGCTTTTAAGTTTAATGTGTCGCTTAATTTGTGTATGATGAATTAAATTTAATGGTCAATATAAATTGCTCAAACATTAGTTGTCATTTTGGCTCCAGTCAAACCGCAACATCAGATTTCCTTTCGAGTTAATGGTAGTTGTATCTACCTTTCTATCGAGATCGATAGATTCTCTATGGGTTAAGGTCTGGCGACTGGGGTGGAGTCTGGCCAACCTTCTGACAGTCATAAAGAAGCACTTCTCTTAAAAGTTTTGATGTGTACTTCGTGTCATTATCGTGAAAATGTCCTCAAAATTTCTCCAGTCCTGTGCAAATTTTGTTTCAGAATGATGAGACACCTCTTGTGTAACGTGTTTCGAATGGAAGTAATCTCTGACACTCCAAATGACATAGAGTCCCATATCAAAACACTTCCCACGAAGTATCTTACAATAGGTTGCATAAGCTAACATTGTAGCTCATTATTTGGGTTTCACCTTACTAGAGTCCTGCCACGTGTTAAAAAGACATTGAATCTGCTCTCACAACACGCAAATTTTTCCCCTTGTCACCTTCTCATTGTTGCCTTCTTGTCAGGTAATATTCCAGATATTTGATTCCCTAACTCGTACATCACATTCTTGCAGCAGCTAAATCCCAATTGTTAGAGAATGTAATCGTTCTTTTCTTTCATTTAGCTTCGTTGGCTGCACTTTCAAACCGTCTTGTACTGTCCCCAGTCGTACGTTTGGGTATATTCAGCAAGCTAGCAATATCTCCGTGACTGCTATCCTTCATAAAAGATGACAAGTGGAGTGTCGTGAACTACCTTGTATAGTACCGACAGGACGCAACAAGTGAGCGGCAGTACTACACCACACACAACGCGATAGTGAGGTCATACTCTTACGTGACTGAATAATAATGATTCATCCCTTTACGAGCTATGCAAATTAATTACTTTAGCGATCTTTTATTAAAATCTTACACTGATTCAAAGACGCTTTGTCAGTAAGTTTGGTATGTACTTACTCAAATGAAATTGAAATTTTTTTTTAAATGCGTAACCAATATTAATGACAGCTGCTGAATTCCTTAACAATGTATGAAATGAAATTCTTGTTGCTATTAATTGTACATTAAATTGCGAACTTCACTTGATACTCTTGCACCTCATCATCAACTGAAGATGATAATGTTTCAGAAACATATAGATGTCTTTCACAGAGCAATTAAAAATTATGTACTATTTCAGTAATATAGAGTTCCTGCTCAGATAAAAGATTCTTATTTCTGAAGAAAGACTGCAGCCAGCCACATTGCTTGAATCAATATCTCGAGTTTGAGCCTATTGTCAGATGGCATCGTGGATTGCACGTACGAATTTCATATTTTTGTTCTACAGTACAACAGAATATCATGATTTTCTTGTATACAAATGCCTTACATTAAATACAACTTGAGGAAAGGTTTTGCTTTATGCATCACAGCATACAGGTCTGTATCACTGTATGTGACGTGTTGAACATGACTAGACTAAAGACAAAATGGTGAACTCATGTGTTTACCTCTGACGTCGCACCTGATTGCTTGTACCGAAGAACAAGATAATACAGTATTGGACTACATAAGCTATGATACATAGTATTGCAAAAAATCTTGTTCTTAACCTAGACGGTGATGGGGACTACATATTTAACTTTTAAAAAATAGTGTCAATGTCCACTGGTTTTTTAAAGGACCAAAATGTAAAATATGTAATTGAAATCTTCGCTGTCATCGACGATGGGCTCAGACCTGAAACTCATTACAGTTAATTAAATCATTCATTCACTAAGTGTGGCTGATTACAGAAATATTTACGAAAACATTGTTCTCCAAATATCTTGTCTTCTTCTTCTTTTCTTCTTTCTGTCTGCCATCTGTACACGCTGTTGTTGTGGTGTTCAGTCCAGAGACTGGTTTGATGCAGCTCTCCATGCTACTCTATCATGAGTAAGCTTCTTCATCTCCAAGTAACTACCTCAACCTACATCCTTCTGAATCCGCTTAGTGTATTCATCCCTTGGCCTGCCTCTACGATTTTTGTTCTCCACGCTGCTCTCCAATACTAAATTGGTGATCCCTTGATGCCTCAGAACATGTACTACCAACCAATCCCTTCTTCTAGTCAAGTTGTGCCACAAATTCCTCTTCTCCCCAATCCTATTCAATACCTCGTCATTAGTTACGTGATCTCCATGCTACTCTATCCTGTGCGAGCTGCTTCATCTCCCAGTACCTATTGCAACTTACATCCTTCTGAATCTGCTTAGTGTATTCATCTCTTGGTCTCACTCTCAACGATTTTTACCCTCCACGCTGCCCTCCAATACTAAACTGGTGATCCCTTGATGCCTCAGAACATGTACTACCAACCAATCCTTTCTTCTAGTCAAGTTGTGCCACAAATTCCTCTTCTCCTCAATTCTGTTCAGTACCTCCTCATTAGTTTCGTGATCTACCCAGCATTCTTCTGTTGCACCACATTTCGAAAGCTTCTATTCCCTTTCCAGTCTAAACTATTTATCGTCCATGTTTCACTTCCATACGTGGCTATACTCCATACAAATACTTTCAGAAATGACTTCCTGACACTTAAATCTATACTCTACGTTAAAAAAGTTCTCTTCTTCAGAATAGCTTTCCTTGCCATTGTCAGTCTACATTTTATATCCTCGCCTACCGTCATCAGTTATTCTGCTCCCCAAAACTCATCTGTTACTTTTATTGTCTCATTTCCTTATCTAGTTCCCTGAGAATCACCTGATTTAATTCGACTACATTCCATTATCCTCGTTTTGCTTTTGTTGATGTTCATCTTATATCCTCCTTTCAAGACACTGTCCATTCCTTTGAACTGCTCTTCCGGGTCCTCTGCTGTCTCTGAGAGAATTACAATGTCATCGGTAAACTTCAAAGTTTTTATTTCTTTTCCATGGATTTTAATTCCTCTTTTATATCTTTCTTTTGTTTCCTTTACTGCTTGCTCAATATACAGATTGAATAACATCGGGGTAGGCTAAAACGCTGTCTCACTCCCTTTCCAATCACTGCTTCCCGTTCATGCCCCTAGACTCTTTTAACTGCCATCTGGTTTCTGTACAAATTATAAATAGCCTGTCGCTCCCTGTATTTGACCCCTGTCACCCTCGGAATTTGAAAGAGAGTATTCCGGTCAACATTGTCATAAGCTTTCTCTAAGTCTTCTAATGCTAGAAACGCTGGTTTGCCTTTCGCTAATCTATCATCTAAGATTAATCGTTGGGTCAGTATTGCGTGTTCCAACATTTCTGCGGAATTCAAACTGATCTTCCCCGAGGTGTTAGTATTTTGCAGCCGTGACTCATTAAACTGATAGTTCGATAATTTTCAGTTCTGTCAAGAACTGCTTTCTTTGGAATTGGAATTATTGCTTTATTTATGTAAAGAAATGTTTTCATCAATGCAGCAGACGACAACTTTGAGCGTTGTGCTTTCCTTGAATCAGTCCGAGAGGCAGACATGGTTCTCGGTGTGGCAGAGCGGGAAGGTCTGCCATAAAGGGTCCGCCACAAAGTGTGAACAATAAATCAGTGCGTACTAAACTTTTCAAGAGGAGTGCTGTTATGGACTCACATCTCGATGAGGTGTGTTTATTTTCATTTTTTTTATTCTGTTTTATTTGTGGCTTGGGACATGATCCACTCAGCCAGTCTCCGATACATGATACGCTGCAAAGTAAAAGCATATTCAATCAGACACACACATATATCTGTGACTCACAAAAGATACTTACAATATATTAATTATGTTATGTGTTCCCATCAGTGCCACGAGATGTCACGCCAAACGTATTTAAGTATGTAACGGGTAACGTTAGTACTTACTGAGAAATTTTCTGGTGTGCGCTGCTTAAACCGTTTAAATTATACGAAAGTGATGATATTCTGTTAGCTAACACGTTCACTAAATTTTATTCGTTACTCTACAACAGTGGCCCGTAGTCGAAATCATTGGTACACCAGACGAGTTCTCCGTTAGTGCTACCGATGCGAAGTCGGGGCTGATCGCTAGTCATGAATAAAATAAAGATTCTTATTGTTGATAGGAGGAACGGGCCGATGTAAAAAGTAAAAGAGATCCTCGGGAGTAATCTCTCTACTCTGGCTGGCCGTCGTTGATGAAGACGTTGCCGAGGAGAATAGCCGCAGGGGCAAACATCGGACTGGAGCGAGGAATTCAGGAGTGTGTCAGGGTGGGAGGAAATGGAGGAGAAGGCCGGTCCTCCGACAAAGGAGGACAGATTGGTGAGATGTGTGCTGGGCAACCTTGTTTGTGGTGGGGGGAATGGGGGGGAAGGTGGAGGGAGGGGTGGGGGTCAGGCACAGAAGTGTGCGATGGTGTGGGAGGAGGGGGGGGGGGGGGGACGAGAGGCGCGATGTCGCGCCGGCATCAGATAATTCAGCCGGCCGATACCATCTGGGCGAATAAATTCCCGCCGGAATGGGGAGGGAGAGAGAGAGAGAGAAGCTTGGCCGGCCTTGTTTTATTCGCCGTGTCCTCGCGCCGCGCTCCGTGGCTAGCTGGGCTCCATTTGGTCGCTTTGGGAGCGCCGGCCGGCCGCGAGAAGCGAGAAGCGACACGGCTGCGCGCGCGCCGGCCGCCGGCTGAGTTAGTGGCCGCAGAGCCAGCCTAATTGGCCAGCGCGCCGCTGATGGCTTCATCTGGCGTGGAGGGCGTGTGGCGCGCCACTCGCGGGAGGTATCCGCACTGCGGCCGCAAGTGCAAAAAGTGAAACCCACAGGGGTCAGTCTCAGGCCCCGCGCTATGACAGGCTTAAGAGGGGTTTAACATTACTGGTAACTCTGTTCCAACCTGTTGGACGCGGTGTCTAAACTCATAAATCGCAACACCTTAGCTGCAAGTGATTTACATTAGCGTTCAAAATCAAAGCAACAAACCACTTCTTCCCCGTCCTATGTGTAATTCACAATATACGCGTTGTGAGCGTGGGGTTGATCTGCTATTCTGTTATTATGCACAACGGATTAATCTGAGATGTACCCTTTACCCTGTGGCTCCTGCAAGATGCAATTTCCACCCCCACACTACTACAGAAGTCAGACAAACGCTCCTAAAATGGTTCAAATGGCTCTGAGCACTGTGGGACTTAACATCTGTGGGCATCATTCCCCTAGAACTTAGAACTACTTAAACCTAACTAACCTAAGGACATCACACACATCCATGCCCGAAGCAGGATTCGAACCTGCGAGCGTAGCAGTCGCACGGTTAAGGACTGAGCGCCTTAACCGCGAGACCACCGCGGCCGGCGACGCTCCTAACATTCTAAAGAAAAATGCCTGAAAAACTTTCGGCAATCTTCTGGAGCCGTCTGCTGTAAGGAAATGACACATCGCAGGTTCGAATCCTGCCTCGGGCATGGATGTGTGTGATGTCCTTAGGTTAGTTAGGTTTAATTAGTTATAAGTTCTAGGGGACTAATGACCACAACAGTTGAGTCCCAAAGTGCTCAGAGCCATTTGAACCACTTTTTTTGAAATGACACAAAAATTCACAAAATTTCTTACGTAATTAGTGGGATACTGGGGTACTGGTGTAGTGCTAGTTAATGTTAAGTTAAAACATGAAACTAACGAAAATTATTAATTATTTTGCAAAAATTCTGAGAAATCACAATAGCACTTTTAGTTTGAATTAAACAAGTTATATCCTGGTTCTTTTCGGAATGTGAAGTTACCTCTGAAGGATAGGATTCGCTAATGAAATTGCTTTACAAAGTTTAAGATTGTTATTGACTTGGCAGAATGGCTGAGAGGCGCGCCTACTCAACTTGAATAATTATCCTTTAGAATGTTGCTAGGTATGGTCAAGGCTGTCGCGTGTGAAATGCAATGAAGTGGACTGTTGTGGAGGAAACATGGGGCTCGCAATAGCTGTAGCGCACAATACCATAAGCTGCGATGACTGCTGTCTGCGCCGCTCGTTGCTGACAAATAACATAACTCTCGTTCTATCTGGATTGACCTTCGCCAATCAAACTCTCCCTACGCCTTGATGAAGTCAAGGATTCCTATTCGTCCCTAGTCTAACTATTGGCGTGGTACACCGGTCAGATAACCAGTCCACCGCGATGCCATTCAAAAATTCGCTTGCAGGCGTTTAACTATAGCTCTGTCCGTTCACAGCGCACAATAAGTGGTTCAAATGCTTCTGAGCACTATGGGACTTAACATCTATGGTCATCAGTCCACCGCACAACAAGTGTTTTGGCCAACACAGTGAACAACGCTTAATCACAAGGACTCCATATAGAATCGCACTTCGATTCGCTCTCGACAGAGGTGCTCTCCCAGTGAATTACTGAGGAGAGACTTGTTCCTCGCTCCAAGAGCGACAATGGAACAGCGCCTCTCCACGTCAGACGTGAAGGGGTATATCTTTCGGTCTCTTCCATTACTCCTTCAGCTCAAGGCGTCAGAAATATCGTCTGCCAATCAGCATTGCTCTTCTAAAACGGGAGAATGACGTTTCGTTTAAGGCGACAAATCCGGAAATCTGTAGTATCTGCGTTTGGTATTTGCTGTCTCCTTGTGAAAATCTCTGAAACTGCATGCAATGTGTAAAGAATGCGTAGGTTGGACGCTCCCACACAATGGGGCGCAATTTGCTTTTAAGCCAAACACGGGGTCGTTCCCCTTTCACTCGGGCACATGCTATCTTCTCCACAGGTGGCTGAGATTGACTTGTCCTCTGAAGGGACTGGCCTCCCGGTGTGTGGCCTGCCTCTCTCGAACTAAAACCTCCTGTGACTGTCGTGTCTGGAATGTATGTGTGTACGCCAGGCGCAAGTATTTCAACCCCGGTGCGCACTTGTTATTTGCATATCGTTTACATGAATTCGTACAACATTGACTTTATCTTATCGAGTTCGGGTGAAGCATCTTGATGTGCGTAACATGATTATGAGGGCGGAATATGTAAGCAATGAAGGTCAGGAGACCACGACGTCTTACAGAGTAATTATATGAGGGTGAGTCAAATGAAAACCTAAAATATTTTTAAAGTATTATTTATTGTGCGGAAGTGGTACAAAGCTGTATCACTTTTCAACATAATCTTCCCCACACTCAATGCAAGTCCTCCACCGCTTACAAAGCGTATAAATTCCCTTAGAAAAAAAAAATCTTTTGGTAGTCCGCGCAACGACACATGCACCGCGTGGCGTACCTCTTCATCGGAACGGAACTTCTTTCCTCCCAATGTGTCTTTGAGTGGTCCAAACATATGGAAATCACTTGGGGCAAGGTCTGGTGAGTATGGTGCATGAGAAAGACACTCAAAATAATGCAGGTTTGTGATTGTTGCAACTGTTGAACGGGCAGTGTGGGGCCTTCCATTGTCGTGTTGCAAAAGGACACCTGCTGACAGCAATCCACGTCGTCTCGATTTGATTGCAGGCCGCAAATGATTTTTTTTAGGAGATCTGTGTATGATGCACTGGTGACAGTGGTCCCTCTACATCTACATACATACTCCGCAATCCACCATACGGCGCGTGGCGGAGGGTACCTCGTACCACAACTAGGATCTTCTCTCCCTGTTCCATTCCCAAACAGAACGAGGGAAAAATGACTGTCTATATGCCTCTGTACGAGCCCTAATCTGCGCAAAAACCGAATAACAGACGGTATGTGTGAACCTGCACTATGCTACCAACTTACAGGACAACGGCGCGAAATTTCGATTTGTTATTACAGATTTAAGGTTTTCATTTGACTCACCGTCATACAAACTGTCAACAGATGTCCGTACCATCGTGCCCTGCACGAACGATAGTATTCTGGTCAACGGACAGCCACGCCAACGATGATGTGAGAGAGCCTATTAAACAGGGTAGTGTTTGCCGCATAATCGTCCCACATCCAAGATCGCTGTGTACGCAGTCGCAGACGGTGCAGTACAGCACAGAGAAGACGCCTACCAAGCTCTCTACGCTGGAGGGCCAAGGGCAGAATGGAAGCAGGGCAGTCGCGAACTGATGTGGCACAATCGCTTAAAGAGAATCGTTCTGTTGTTTTTAGTATGCTGCTATAGTTTATAGAGACCGAAGATGTATCCCAAAGACCAGGGCAGGGCCCGACCACGTGTGACATCAGAAAGAGAGAACCTTAGTTGGCTGTAACGGCACGACGGTACCGCCTTACTACTGCATGGCAACTGGAATCTGACCTTGCAACATCCCCTGAATGTGTTGTATCGAGGTAAACGGTGTATAGAAAGCTTGGGCAGAGTGGCCTTTATTGTCGGAGACCAGCCGCATGTGAACCTCTGACGCGTCTTCAGAGAAGGGAAAGTCTAGAGTGGAACCGTCAACACGCCACCAGGATGGTCCAACAGTGGGCCAATGTTCTGTTCACAGATGAGTCCTGATTTGGTCTGGACAGTGATTCAAGACGGATTCGCATCTGAAGCGAACGTGGAGCACGATTTCGGGATCCAGCCATTGTGGAAAGAGACTGATATCTAGGGTGATCCTTAATGGTGTGGCAGGGATTATGTTGGCCACTCTGACACCTCTTTATGAAATTGTACGGGTGAATCGGCAAGGTTTAACTGCTATCAGGTATCGTGGCGAGATCTTGGGACTTCATGTGCGATTGTTGGGAGGTGCTGTGGGTTCAGGCTTCGTATTGCTGCAAGGTAATGCTCGACCTCGTAGACCACGTTTGGTTGATGTTCTCTTGGAAACGGAAGATACTGCACGCATGGCGTGGCCTGCTCACCCTCCCGATTTGAGTCCCACAGAGCACGTCTGGGATGCACTAGAGACACGGGTTCCATCACGTTACCATCCGTCATTCACCCTCCAAGACTTGTGGGAGGAACAATGGGCGTTATTGCCTCACCATGAGACTGATGACATCATTCACAGCATGCCCCGTCGTTAGTCAGGCCTGCATTGCTGCCACAGGTGGTCACATCCCACATTGAGCGCATTAACCAGTTGTCAGAACGTGTGTGTAAATCCATTACGTCGGAAAAAACGAAGAACATTTTTGTCTACCGTTGTGCATGCTGCAGTTGTTTAGGTGTATTCTATGTATTGTTTCTATTATACTGTCACCTGATTATACTGTTTTGTGGCAAAATAAACGCAACCTTGCAGAATTTCGGTTTGTTGGTTTAATTTTGGACACCATGCATGGGGAAAGCTGAAAATTTGTACTGACCAGGATTCGAACCGGGTCTCCCACTCACTAGTCAGATGCTCTGATTACTTTTTTTATGGTTATTGTACTCCTCATTTGTTTGGGGCCGATGTCACAACATGACACCTGTTCAAGTTGGGCGCTGAAGACTTCACTCAGTGTTTTTTAATTTATTTTTTATTTTTTTATATTAGGGTGCAGCAGGCCCTCTGACCGAACACGCTGAGCTACCGTCCCAGCGGCACCACTAAGCCATCCGCAGACAATAGTTATCGCAGCTGCACAGACAGTCGTATCATGCCTCCCGACGGACCAAAATTCTCAACTTATCCCTACTCTGTAAATTTACTGCCCGTCTCCTTTATTTATTCCTGATGGTTAGCTTCGGACGTGCGTTCATTCATAAACCACCCCATCGGAGCAGAATTACAGCAGATACTTTCCTTTAATCCAACCCAGGCGGGCACCATCATCTGCGTAGCACAGCAAAAACTCTGCCACAGACAATGTACGGTAATGAATTGAGGCAGTGCGTCTGAACAATGAATCAATGTGTGCGCAAGAGGAGTGACGTCACAGGCTCATCACTTGGAAGTCGCCGGTGTTCTTCAGTGCTAGTTCTCTTCGCACATTTTAAGTTGTCTACTGTACGATTAAATATTACCATTAAGCATTACCATTCTAGTTATGATATGTTCCACACATACATACAGGAGATTAACTGCTGCAAGAATGTGGTATGCGAGTTAGGGACTCTAATGTCTGAAATATTATCAGAGAAGAAGGCAACAATGAGAGAGTGGCAAAGGAATAGACGTACGTGAAGTAAATGATGAGAGCAAATTCAATATATTTTTAATAGATGGTAGCATTCTGGTCAGGCGAAACCCAAATAATCAACTGAAGGTTAACTTATGCAACCTATTGTAAAATGGTGCGTGGGGACTGTTTTCGTATCGAGATATTACGTTCATTCGAAGCATGTTACACAAGAGAGGTATCTCAACATTCTGAATGAAAACTTGCTCAGGATTACAGAAATTCTGAAGACTTTTCCAACACAATGACACGAAGTACACTTCAAATTTGCAAAAGAACTGCTTCTTGATGACTGTGCAGATACCACATCAGTCGCCAGACCTCAACTCCACAGAGAATCTGTCGGCCGATCTCGGTATAAGGGTAGAGAGAAATACCGTCAATTCGAAAGGAGATCTAAAGCAGAAGGTGAAGGAAGAATGGTGAGGCGCGACATGTGGAGGAGATTAGAGTTTAACGTCCCGTCGACAGCGAGGTTATTAGAGACGGAGAACAAGCTCGGATTAGGGATCGACGAAGAAGGAAATCGCCCTTGCCCTTTCAAAGTAACCATTCCGGCATTTGCCAGAAGCGATTTAGGGGAATCGCGGGAAAGCTAAGTCAGAATGACCGGACGCTGTTTTGAACACACCCGAATGCGATTCCAGTGTTGTAACCACTGACCTACCCCGTCAGGTACGTGCATACATAACTGTCATCGATCGCCTTCTAAGACGATATGTAACCTTGTTTGTATCATGTTACAACATGGACTACTGTCACACTCATGCTGTTCTGGTATTGCTATTATGACGTCTGATGTAATTCTATTCCAGTAGAATGGGAAACTAATCACTATCGATAATTAAAGGAGACTTCTTAGCGCAACTTGCGAGGTTACTCCAACCATTTATTTCATTGACGATAAAACTATGTCCGTACTTCACGTCCGACACGCTGGATACTCGTTATAGACTTTTCTTTATTTCATAACACAATCAATTTTTTATCGCAAAATCGTAACGGCCATCTTCAAATTATGTTCAAGTATGCTGAACGTCTATGTCGGCGATTGCTGCGCAAACACTGTCCTCCCGTACGCGCACACCATAATTACTCTACCACGCAAACATTTGGGGTTACACTCGTCTGGTATGAGACGTTCCTGGGATGGGGGGATGGTCCACTGTGGGCCGAACAGCACAATAACCCTGGCTTCGGTGTGGGGCGGCGGTGGGGTGGGTGGACTGCTGTGACCTGTTGGGGGGTTGTGAACCACTGAGGGCTACGGCGGGACGAAGCCTCTCCGTCGTTTCTAGGTCCCCTGTTTAATACACAATACACAGTGCTGAACGTACCCTCATATTAGCCCTATCAACGAAGATAAGTCGACTGAGAGGGAAGATCGTGTAGCCACAAACATTTTTTTTTCTGTGGTAAGTGTGTGGGTGGTGGAGTAAAGAACATAATAGAACTCTTGAGCGGTCGCACGTGAGCGTGCGGTTGGGGAGCGTTAAAAGACGTCTTATATGTTTCTTTTGAGTATCTCGAAAACCGCGGCTTCTAGCGAAGATGTTTCGCCGTGTTGAATTAAATCCCAGACAAAACAGACGTCTTTAAACCCTTGATGGACAGAGGCAAGAAAATCTGGGCGCAGGTTCATTTGCAGGATGAATTAAATCGCTTACGGTCGGTCTTCAAGAAAAATGGATATGGTAGTACCTGAGATTGATTGTGCACTCCATAAAAGACGAGAAGAAGCCGGAAGTACTGAGCAACAACGGCCTCAATCCGAAAAAGGATTTTTGTAAGTCTATTAATAAAATTATGGAGCGCATGGGAAACTCTTGACCACGTATGCAATCGAAACGATCCTTAGACCCACCAAAAGGACAATGAACGGCAAAACATGCACGGCATCACCTAGCAATACCTGGGGTATATAAAATAAAAATTCCATGCATTTGCGGACAAGTGTGTATCGGAACCACAAAAAGAAGTGTCAGCAACCGCATAGCCGAACACAAAAGGAATTATTGTCTATGGCATACTGGTACCCAAAAAACAGACCAGTGCATTGCCAGAGTTGTCAACAACCGCATAGCCGAACACAAAAGGAACTATTGTCTATGACGTACTGGTACCCAAGAAACTGCCGAAGCGGAACGTGTTTTTCGAGATGGGAACCACGAAATAAAATTCAGTGAGACGAGCGCTTTAGCGAGAGCACCGCATTACCATGAACAGAAAATATATTAGATAAAATACGGATGTCAACTTTGCGCCAACGGAAGGACAATCGATTATTTTTAATCGAGAATTATGACGCCATCCAGAGACAGTCACACAGCTGGCACCACGTGACTTATGACTCAAGCCTTAGTGGTAATAGCCGTTTTGCCTCGAAAAATGTCTCCGGCAGTTGGAGGAAGTTTTATACATTGACCACGGCCTCTCAAGCAGGAAGTTTTAACTCGAGAAATTGTGAAATCTTCTTCAAGTAATGGCAGCCGAAATCAGTTCACGTTCATGCTTTAATCCACTGTTAAATGGCTAGATACTTCGAAATAAATTTGATATGCAATTATGGATTCAGTAGGGTTTTTTTCTTCATCGGAAGGTCGCGAATTTACCATCCGATTTCATATTCTTTGACTTCTTCTCGAGATATCCTTTGTTTGCGGTCTTGAGCTGCCGCCCTCACGTTCGTGACGGCACGTAGCCCTTTTGGGAGGGTTGGTAGCAAAATGTGCACTGAGGTGACAAAAGTCCCGGGATAGCAATATGCACATATACAGGTGGCGGTAATACCACGTACACAAGGCATAACAGGGCAGTGCATTGCCAGAGTTGTCATTTGCACCCAGGTGATTCATGTGAAAAGGCTTCCGTCTGGATTCTGGCCACACGACGGGAGTTAATACGAGGGTGAGTCAAATGAAAACCTTAAATTTGTAATAACAAATCGAAATTTCGCGCCGGTATCCTGTAAGTTGGTGAGCGTGCTACACACAGCGTGCAGAATGGCCTGTAGGTGGGAGGATAGTGCAGATGCACACATACCGACGCAGTATCAGTATAAAGACGGCGGCCCACTTGCGATTTGCACCAGGGAAGAACAGCGTTCTGTTATTTGGTTTTTGCGCAGTGAAGGTGTGAAACCTATTACATCGCCGAAAGAAGGTTCACTCGGTGATGCATGTTTGTCACAGCAGCAAAATGGCTCTGAGCACTATGAAACGTAACTTCTAAGGTCATCAGTCCCATAGAAGTTACAATTACTTAAACCTAACTAACCTGAGGACATCATACACATCCGTGCCCGAGGCAGGATTCGAACCTGCGACCGTAGCGGTCGCGTGGTTCCAGACTGTAGCGCCTAGAACCGCTCGGCCACTCCGGCCGGCCACAGCAGCAAGTCTACGAATGGAGTAGGAAATTCGCAAATGGTGTGGTTTAAGTGGAAGAGGCTCCTCGTCCAGGCCAGGCACAACGAGTTGTGACTCAACAGAACATTGCTGCAGTTGAAGTCATAGTTAAGGAAAACCACCGAGTGACACTGAATGACATTGCAGCATGTTTACAGGTTAGTCACGGGTCAGCACACCACATTGTGCATGATGTGCTCCAGTTTCACAAAGTGTTTGCCAGATGGGTGCCATGGCAGCTGACACCTGAAATGAGAGAACGATGTGTTGATGCTTGTGAAGAACTTCTTCGGTGCTTTGAACGGGAAGGTGATGGCTTCCTTGCAAGAATCGTTACTGGCAATGAAACCTGGATTGCCTTCCACCAACCGGAAAAGAAGAGAGAGAGCAAGGAATGGCGCCATTCCCCATCACCAAAACCAAGAAGTTTCGAACAGAACACTGCCAGTACAACAAGCGATTTAAATATGTTTGGACCACTCAAAGACGCGATGTGAGGAAAGAAGTTCCGTTCTGATGAAGAGGTATGCCACGCGGTGCATGTATGGTTGCGCGGACTACCCCCAGGCTGTGGCTAAGCCATGTCTCCGCAGTATCCTTTCTTTCAGGAGTGCTAGTTCTGCAAGTTTCGCAGGAGAGCTTCTGTAAAGTTTGGAAGGTAGGAGGCGAGATACTGGCAGAAGTAAAGCTGTGAGTACCGTGCGTGAGTCGTGCTTCGGTAGCTCAGATGGTAGAGCACTTGCCCGCGAAAGGCAAAGGTCCCGAGTTCGAGTCTCAGTCGGGCACACAGTTTTAATCTGCCAGGAAGTTTCATACGAAAAGAATTGTTTTCTAAATGAATGTATGCACTTTGGAAGCGCTGGGGGACTTTCTTTGGGCGTGGGGGAGATTATGTTGAAAAGTGATCAGCTTTGCACCACTTCTGCCCGATAAATAATATTTTAAAAAATATTTAAGGTTTTCACTTGACTCACCCTCGTAGAAGTTGAACGCGGAATAGTAGTTGGAGCTAGATGCACATTTCAATTCGGAAATCGTTAGCGATGTCAATACTGCGAGATATACAGTGTCAAGAATGTGCAGACAATACCAAATTTTAGGCATTACGTCTCACCGCGGAGAACGCAGAGCCCGACGGCCTCCACTTAACGACCGAAAGCAGCGGCGTTTGCTTAGAGTTGTCAGTGCTCACAGACAAGCAACATTGCGTGAAGTAATCGCATAAATCAATGTGGGACGTACCACGAACGTACCCCTTATGACAGTACGGCGAAATGTGGCGTTAGTGGACTGAGGCAGCAGACGACCGACACGAGCGTCTTTGCTAACAGCACGACATCGCCTGCGGCGCGTCCCAACCATATCGGTTCACCCTGCACGGCTGGAAAACCGTGGGCTGGTCAGATGAATCCCGAATTTAGTTGGTAAGAGCTGATGGTAGGGTTCAACTGTGGTGCAGACCCCACGCAGTCACAGACTCAGGTTGTCAACAAGGTACTGTGGAAACCGGCAGTTGCTCCGTGATGGTAATATGAAATGGACTGGGCTCTCTGGTCCAACTGAACCAATCATTAAGTGGTTATGTTCGGCTACTTGGAGAACATTTTCAGCCATTCATGGACTTCATGTTCCCAAACAACGATGGAAAATTTATGGATGACAGCGCACCGTGCCACCGGTCCACAGTTGTTCGCGGCAGGATCGAAGACCGTTCTGGACAGTTCGAGCGAATGATTTGGCAATACAGATTGCCCGACATGACTCCCACTGAGCATTTATGGGACATAAGCGAGAGGTCAGTTCGAGCACAAAATCCTGCGCCGGCAACAGTTTCACAATTATGGATGGTTATAGAGGCACCGTGGCTCAGTATTTCTTCATGGAACTTTTAACGATTTGTGGAGTCTATACCACGTCCAGATGCTGCTGTACGCCGAGCAAAGGGATGTCCGACACGGTATGATGAGGTATCCCATGTCTTTTGTCGTCTGTGTTGCCGATCTTCCGCATGAGTCTCTGGTTTTGTGTAGCTGCCTAGACTAGCGCTTGCCGAGGCCGTGTCCCGCTGTGTGACGCGTAGGGGGGGCCCTCTGTGCGGGCCGCGCAGAGTTCTTGTCGCTTCAGGTGCCGCACGGCTTGGCGCTGCTGCCCCACCGAGACCTGCTGTGCATCGCGGACCGCGACAACATGCGCGTCGTCTGCCCCAGGGCCGGGCTGGTGGGCCGCACGCCGCCCACGCCGCCCTCCACCATACAGGCGCCGGACATGGGCCGCGTCTTTGCAGTCGCCGAGACAGGCAAGTACTTTACTTATTACACTGTAGCCTGTGTGCCTAGAAACTTCAGCTACTCCAATAGAAAACGAATACAGAATGACATATACAGGGTGTTACAAAAAGGTACGGCCAAACTTTCAGGAAACATTCCTCACAAACAAAGAAAGAAAATATGTTATGTGGACATGTGTCCGGAAACGCTTCCTTTCCATGTTAGAGCTCATTTTATTACTTCTCTTCAAATCACATTAATCATGGAATGGAAGCACCCAGCAACAGAACGTACCACCGTGACTTCAAACACTTTGTTACAGGAAATGTTCAAAATGGCCTCTGTTAGCGAGGATACATGCATCCACCCTCCGTCACATGGAATCCCTGACGCACTGATGCAGCCCTGGAGAATGGCGTACTGTATCACAGCCGTCCACAATACGAGCATGAAGAGTCTCTACATTTGGTACCGGGGTTGCGTAGACAAGAGCTTTCAAATGCCCCCACAAATGGAAGTCAAGAGGGCTGAGGTCAGGAGAGCGTGGATGCCATGGAATTGGTCCGCCTCTACCAATCCATCGGTCACCGAATCTGTTGTTGAGAAGCGTACGAACACTTCGACTGAAATGTGCAGGAACTCCATCGTGCATAACCACATGTTGTGTCGTACTTGTAAAGGCACATGTTCTAGCAGCACAGGCAGAGTATCCCGTATGAGATCATGATAAAGTGCTCCACTGAGCGTAAGTGGAAGAACATGGGGCCCAATCAAGACATCACCAACAATGCCTGCCCAAACGTTCACAAAAAATCTGTGTTGATGACGTGCGGATTCTCGTCAGCCCACAAATGTTGATTGTGAAGATTTACAATTTGATCACGTTGGAATGAAGCCTCATCCGTAAAGAGAACATTTGCACTGAAATAAGGATTGCCACATTGTTGGATGAACCATTCGCAGAAGTATACCCGTGGAGGCCAATCAGCTGCTGATAGTGCCTGCACACCCTGTACATGGTACGGAAACAAGTGATTCTCCCGTAGCACTGTGACGTGGTCAACGTTACCTTGTACAGCAGCAACTTCTCTCACGCTGACATTAAGGCTATCGTCAACTGCACGAAGAATTGCCTCGTCCATTGCAGGTGTCCTCGTAGTTCTAGGTATTCCCCAATCGAGGAAGTACAGTACATACTGACGAAACTAAAATGAGCTCTAACATGGAAATTAAGCGTTTCCGGACACATGTCCATGTAACATATTTTCTTTCTTTGTGTGTGAGGAATGTTTTCTGAAAGTTGGGCCGTACCTTTTTGTAACACTCTGTATTAAAACATTAACATTACTTTTATCTAACGTATTACCAAACCCATCACAACAAATCTTCATAGGAAAGATAATAACATTAAATTCTGGAGCAGGGATGGTTTATGAATAATAAGCCATTACAGAAATACAAAATAAATTATGCTTCGATTCCAGTTAAGATCGAAAGCAACGCAACACGGGTTCCCTAACACGTATTTCCAGACATATAAATTATTCCACATTTCGCAGTGACAACAACCCAGTAATACTAAGAGGATGTACTGTATACGGATCCAAAAATGAGCGGAGCTCAGAATTATTCCAACACATATTTTAGTTGTGAATCTTTCAAGTGCTTCCAGTCGTTCCATAACCGCACATCTCTATATTATAATTTTCTGCAGAGAGCTCCCTGCACTCTTACTTGATAATTTTTTGCTTAATATCAGTAATAGCATTAATAAGAAATGAAACCAACAATACCATTACTAAAATCCAAAACTGCAAACTAATTCATCCATTAATAAATTTAAAGGCACATTATTAGAGAACATAAGGATCATCAAAATACAAAAAAAGGGTTCAAATGGCTCTGAGCACTATGCGACTTAACTTTTGAGGTCATCAGTCGCCTAGAACTTAGAGCTAATTAAACCTAACTAACCTAAGGACATCACACACATCCATGCCCGAGGCAGGATTCGAACCTGCGACCGTAGCGGTCGCTCGTTTCCAAACTGTAGCGCCTAGAACCGCACAGCCACTCTGGCCGGCATCAGAATACAAAACAAACATTTACGTAACCTGCAAACATCGGCGAAATGGCTCATGCACTTGCATCTCCAGCATGCTATATTTCCACTCATCTAACCGTCGTTACTTGTCCGGACCTTTCTATTTACTGTCTACATAGATAATAGGTAGTTACTCTACCTAAGAATAATCTGAAACAGAGATAGCAGACGATACAGCTCCTGCTTCCCAGCAAATTCACGTGAAGTCCCATGACACAGTTAGCATTCCATAATTACGTGAAAATAATTTGATACAAAAAATGCCCTACAACCGAGTCCACACATCACCGTTTTGTGAATTGTATACTCGCACCACAGCACACGCACTAACCCGATGAGCAAACAATCATCAATCACTACAATGAAATTTTCACTCTACACTGGAGTGTGCGCTGATATGAAACTTCTTGGCAGATTAAAAGGGTGTGCTGGACCGAGACTCGAACTCGGGACCTTTGCCTTTCACGGGCAAGTGCTCTACCGCTTTGCCGCGAAAGGCAAAGGTCCCGAGCTCGATTCTCGGTCCGGCACACCGTTTTAATCTGCCAGGAAGTTTCAATCATCAGTCACGTCTGTTCCGTTATGTGAGTTCTATATTGCTTAGGGGGCCACAAAGCAAAGGCCAACTATACCGGCCGTGAGTTTGCAGCAAAAGACAGTGATAACAAGCAATGAATAACGTTAGTTCAGAGCAGCAAATTCCCTTCCGTACGGCATTACTCAGAAGGCCTACCATGTAGCAGTCCCTTGACTTGGCCCCTCCATACTACATAACAGGAAGCTTCTCACATCTGCCACATTCCATGAAAAGACACATACCATCATGTCCAAGATATACAGGCCTCATACCTCTCTGATAGCACTGACTCAGTGTCTCCATAGCTATCATGTCCACGCTAAACGGGCTTGTTTTCTCTCTGAAGACAGTGACTCAAAGTCTCCACAAACTTAACCACAGTAACCACTGAAAATTTCCTCGTCAGTCACAGAACATCGACTATCGTAGCCCCACTTGTTGTTATACACGAGATCGGTTACGTACTGCTCCACTAGGTCGTTATAGCTCAGCGGTCTCCTATGTAAAAACAGTTCTTACTGCAGCCGCCGTCCTCTCAGCGATGCAAAACATGCAGCCCATCGACCACCACAAAGCTATCGATAGACAAACACGTGTCAACTGGCACACCAGTGACAGCCTATGATAGATGATAGAAGACGCACTGTTACAGCTAATGTAATAAAACTTCCCAAAACCATTACTGTAAGGGACAGACAAATGAAAAGGCGACAGGTTGAAAAAAGTAAGTAAACTGTTTATTATTTCAAAAGTAATCGCCATAACTGGTGACACATTCTTTTCACTGTCAGCCACCACGGTCAATGCCTTCATGAAAAAATGTGTGCGGATTCCTATATGTATGCATGCAACACCATGCGTACCTAGTATGTTCCAAAACATCTCGCACTAAACGGGGTTTTCCGTTGCTCGTACCTCAGGTTCTGTTGGTGGTAAAAAGATAGTTCAAGTGTTTTGGCTACCCTTGGGCTAGATACCATTTGTACACGCAACAGATCGATCGTCCCAGTATCACTGGCCTACAGTACAGGAACAAAGTATGAATATTGCACAGTTCCTTCCGGACAGACAAATGCAGCAGATTGCTTGGTTCTTTTTGCATTTAATGTGACCTATGGTGGGCTTGGTGGAATCTATGGAGGCATGGCCGATTCCTCGGAAAACCCCAAGAAAGGGTTTTTAGTTTTGCTATCTATTCGCTATCACCAGCAGACAAAAACGCAGCGGAGCATTCCAGGATGACAATGCACAGCAACTGCCAGAAATTAGTACGATATATTCCTAAGGTTCCGATCTCGAAGTACCTTGAAAATTTTCGTGACGTCTTTATCCATTTCAAAGATACAGCGGTTCAAACTTACCCTGCTTTTACACGTAAAATCTAAATAATAGCAGCATATTGCTCAAATTTTTAACATTATGTTCTCTAGGTATTTAACTAAAGAGCCATTACTTCGTTTTCAAAATTCTTTATCCGTTATTGAGAAATACCCCAAAAACTTTCTTTTTTTCCTTTTTGCGTAGCAAAACCCAGCCGCGAATTACGAGACGACGATTCTTTCTTCTTCTTTCGTTTCACCCTCTTTGGGGTACGCTGGATCAATCATTTCTTTGTGCGTTGTTCTTTTTTTAGGGCCCAGTATTTCTTCATTCTTTCTGATCTTCTTCTCCTTTCTTCTTCCGAGATGAAGGGTTTGGATTTTTGTGTGGATTTGTCTTGGAACCTTATGTTTTCATCTTTAATGATTAATTTAGCAGTTCGATCAATAAGTGAATTTTCTGAAATCTTTAATTCCACTAGGTCTTTCTCAGTTTCTTTAAACCAGTTGGGCTTCGTTTTTTGGTTACGGAAGAAGTCAAAGATTTGTTTAGTTAATCTGTTGGAATTCATTCTGAGAAGATGACCATAAAAATTTATTCTCCTTTTTCGCATATAATCTGAAAGTTTTTCAATTTTTCTGTAGAGAGTTTCATTTTTTATGTATATAATCTTATTGTCTTGAAATTTTGCCCCAATGATTTTTCTTAAAATTTTTCTTTCCTTTACCTCAAGTTTCTCTATTTGGCCTTTGAAATTCATGTTAAGTGTTTTTGCTGCATACAGTGCTTCTGTCTTAATCACTATCTTGTAATGTGTAAGTTTGGACCCCCATGAAAAGGATTTTTTGTTGTATGTATTTTTTGTTAGTTGGAAGGCCAATTCAAGTTTATTTTTTCTGGATTCCATTGCTTTGCTTTCCCCAGCATTCCAACTAATCCTTCTCCGAGATATTTGAATTCTTTTACTATTTCAATCTTCTGTTCTTGAACGTTGACATGAGTGTTTGATGTTTGTCAACATCTTAGTTTTTTTCAGAGGAGATGTGAAGACCAATTTTAGCTGCTTGTTTCTTTAGTTCAAGGATTTGCTCCTGTGCTTCTTCCATTGTTTCAGCAAACAGGGCCATACCATCTGCAAAAGCAATGCAATTTAAGGTTTTTCTTTTTGCAACCCAGTCTTATACCACTCTTAATATTTGTGTTCCATTGTCTGACTACTTTCTCAAGCGCACAATTGAACAGCAACAGCGAGAGCACATCTCCCTGTCGCACTCCCGTTTTTATTTCAAAGGGTTCCGATAGTTCGCCCATAAATTTAACTTTCGCAAATGTATTTGTAAGGGTCGCTTTTATAATATTAGTTGTTTTCTTATCCAAACTCATTTCTTCCAGGACTGACAACAGAGATTCTCTATCAATCGAATCATATGCTTTTTTGAAATCAATGAAGGAGATTACGTACGTCTTTGCCCTTGATTTTTGGTATGCCATAATGTTTTTGAGATTTAGTATTTGTTCCGAACATGATCTGCCCTTTCTAAAACCTCCCTGGTATTCCCCGATTTGTAGATCCAATTGCGGCTCTGCCCTGTTCAAAAGGACTTTAGAAAGAATCTTGTACGTTATATCCAGCAGTGATATTCCTCTGTAATTGTTGGGGTCTGTCTTCAAACCTTTCTTGTGGATAGGGTGGATGAGAGCTGTTCTCCATTCTGTGGGGATCTCTTCTTCTTTCCAGATTTGATCGAAAACACACTTTAGGGATGTAACTGCATTTTTGTCAGCCTTTTTCCATAGTTCGTCCACTATTTGATTTTCTCCGGACGCCTTGTTGTTTTTAAGTTCTGAAATGACCTTCTGTAGTTCTTCTGTCGTCGGTGGTTCCGAATCCGGCTTCTCACGGTTGTTTGGGATGGATTCAAATTTTTCAAGGATGGGTTCACAATTCAAGAGTTTGTTAAAGTAGCCTGCTAGTATTTTGCAGTTTTCCGTATTGTTGTGAGCGATGGTCCCATTTACATCTCGAAATTGGAGGGTGGGTGCTTTGTATCTTGATAACCTTTGTTTGAAAGTTCTGTAAAAGCTTCTTGTGTTGTTTTTAGCAAATTCTTCATCAATTTGGAGGAGAGTTTTGTTTTCATGTGTCTTCGTAATCCTTTTTATATTTTTATCTACCAGTTTTCTAACTGTAATGAAGTTCAGTCTTCTTTCTTTTGTTTTCTGTGATTGCCAACTTTGCCATGCCTGTTTTCTTGTTTCAATGAGGGCATCACATTCCAGTGACCACCAGGCATGTTTTTTACTTTTTTTGTTAGGTGCTATCCGTTCAGCTGTAGTAATGAGGTTTTCCTTGATATACCCCCAGCTTTGTGTCTGAATGGTTTCTGTTGATTTTGTGAATTCATCTGATTTTAATATCTTTTCTGTGCTGTACTTCCGCCCCTTAATTTGTTTGACGCTGCATTTCCTGTTTGGGATGACTTTGAACTTAATTTTAGAGAGGTAGTGGTCAGAATCCAAGTTTGCACCCTGAGTACCCTAACATTAATGATTTCTTTGCTAGAAATCTTCTTGATTGCCACATGATCAACTTGAAATTCCCCAATGCTAGGATTTGGGGATACCCATGTCTTTTGTCTTCGTGGTAGTTTCTTGAAAGCTGTGGATTTAAGAATTAAATTGCGTGCTTGGAAAAGTTCTATTAGCCTAACATCATTTCTGTTTGTTCTCTTGCGTGCAGGACAGTCTCCAACTATTTTCTTATATCTTTTTTCTTTACCAATCTGTGCATTAAAATCTCCAAGAAGAATGATGATGTTTTTATCTGGAATTTTCTGAATAATGTCATATAGATGATTCCAAAATGCCTCCACTTTTTCTTTGTTTTTCCTGTTATCCTCGTTTATAGGGGCATGTGCATTGATAATTGTGTAGATTTTGTTTGTGCTTGTGAATGTAAGACTTGAGATTCTTTCTGATTGTGAATCAAAGCCAACTATTGAGTTCAAGATTTGTTTGTTGATTATAAAGGCTGTCCCAAGATGTGGTACATTTTTCATTACTCTCGGTCCGACTTCCCCTTTGTATATCCATGTATCGTGTTTCTTGAATGGCTGCTATGAGTATGTTGTGGTTCTTTAGCGTATCTGTTAGATGTTTTAGTTTTCCGGTTTTCAACAATGAGTTGGCATTGATAGTTGCTAGGTATGTTGATTGCCTATGTTGAAATTTGGATGAGATTCCAAGACACTCCGACTTGTCTTTGTGCAATGTTGCAGACTCCCCAGAATCCGAATGTCTGCTGACGTACTGGCGTACGGTGGATATTCCACCTGGGGTAAAATAGTTTACATCACACACTTCCATGATTGATGAAAGTTATTTTGGGTGTGGCCCAAAGGCCACAAAATATACAACCAAGATTGTGAGTCCTGGAGGTAGTTCTTCCGCTCTCTCCGCCGTTGGGAATCAGAACTTCCTCTTCCGCCTTTGAGACCGTTGACCAGTTTTCACCCAGGAACCCTAGGCAGGGGCCCTTACAGGGTGCTACCACCCGGAGCCAGATGGACCCAGGTTTTTTAACGAGGTGTTACTCCTCCCCCTCCTCCTTCCTCATCACTTGCAAAATGAGGCCCCGGACTTGGGACCGGTAGTGGTGGACGACGATTCATAATAAATGGCTGTAATTTTTACGATGTATCCAGATCTCGAACGTCATTGCAAATTTTCTTGTTTTCTTCATATCTTTATCCGTCTCCTAAACATAGAAGTTTGAAGTTACCCTACTTGTACACGTAAAATCCGATGTGAGGTGAATACGCAGATTATAAAGTGACGTTGCACGAATAAATATGATTTAATGTGAAACTTCCTGACAGATTAAAACAGTGTGCCGGGCCGAGACTCGAACTCGGGACCTTATCTTTTCGCGGGCAAGTTCTCTACCAACTGAGCTACCCAAGCTTTCTTGGGTAGCTCAGTTAGTAGAGCACTTGCCCGCGAAAAGCAAAGGTCCCGAGTTCGAGTCTCGGTCCGGCACACAGTTTTAATCTGCCAGGAAGTTTCATACCAGCGCACACTCCGCTGCAGAGTGAAAATCTCATTCTGGAATGATTTAATGTGTTTCCGTTATAATCTGAGAATCCGATATTGTAGTATGAAGTACAGGGATTTTTTTTGCACGTAAAATCAGTTTCACATAAGTAAACTGTCCAAATTTTTTTCATATGGATCGCATGCCCTACTGCTGCAGGGGAAAGAAGGGAAGCAGCGGAAAACTGCTCCTATGTCAGCGCAAAAAGTGTGAATAGTTCCGGTTTATTTAAAAGAGTCTGACTGAAACGTGGGGTATCAGCTGCCTCATTCTAACTTCATCAGCATGTTTAAAATTTTTCCCAAAAGTTTTGGCATACAAACATATTTGCGCTTTTTTATGCTGAGAGAGAAAAATGAAGTGACAGTGGCAACGAGATGGAAGAACAACAAGTTCTGGAACATACTAGACAGTGGTTGTGTTATAGAAGAGCGAAGGAGACAGTGGCATAGAGGGACACAGTGGCAGTGGAACGTGGTTGACATTGACAGAACAGTGTTGGGGAAAGCCTGAAGGAGACAGTGCCAGGGTGGGAGGGGGGGGGGGGGGAAATATAGAGAAGGAGAATATGGAAGTGGGTAAGAGCCTGTGATAATGAGAGACAGAGTATATGAGAATGATGAAGATGAAGAGACAGCACCAGTAAGAAAGAAGGAATGAGACATTAAAGAGAGAACAAGGGGGGAGACAAGCGACAGTGATAGGAGACTGTAGCGGTGGGACAGAATGAAGGGGACTGTGGTTGTGACACAGGAGGCAATGACAGTAAGTTGCGTTGAACAAATAGGTGATAAGAGTAACAGGGAATGGAAGAGTGTGAGCCTGAATTACAGTTAGTGGAGCTTGTGGGAGTTTGAGTTGAGCTGCAAGCTGAAAAAAAAAACGTGAATGTGTTCACGTGCTTTAAAGGTGCCGACGAAGGTAGAATGAGGCAGCTGTTAACTGAAATTTCAGTCACAGTGTTTTAAATAAATAGGAATATATTAGCATCTTTTGTGCTCTGATAGGAGCATTTTTTCGTTGGTAGGACCATAATTTTACTCAGGTACGTACCTCTTCGTCCGAAGGAAATCGACGGCGATGAATGTCTTCAGAGCTCCACATGTATGGAAAACACATAAGGACAGGTCGAGACTGTATAGAGGATTTGTAAGGGCTTTTCAGCGGAACTTCTGCAGCATGAGAACTGGAACTGCTCTAACTAGGCCCTTACAAGTGTGCCGTTAGAAAAGTTCTGGAAGACTTCAAGCTTCCGCACCGACAAAAAATGATTATAGTCAAAGCACTCCATTCCGCACTGGGGCAACAGTTCGTGCAGGTTCATCCCATTACATCATCCATATAGTGTATCCACATAACCTGATTCATCACTCCATTTCTCCCTCACGTTGCGAGTCACTTTCATCGCCTCCCCTATAACTGTCTTTATCCACACAAGCTCCGTCTTATTCCGCCCATCCTAACTGTTGTTCGGTGTGCGACACCCGTTCATGAAACTTGTTCGCAGCGCTCTTGTGCCGTTTATGTATATGAAAGTGCCCTTCTTTGAATTTCAGAAGCGACCTGACATGATGCGTAGCCGCTGACGGTACTGGAGCGGCCCGGCCCTCACTCCTGACCACTTCCCTCGAATCTTTCACACCCTCCGAGAGTTTAGCAACTTCCCCGTTCAGACCGGGACTTTCTCCAGTGCCAGCCAGTTTCAAGGCTTTGAATGTACCTTCTAATTCCTGTACAGCGACACCGATTTCCCGCAACTCTTTCGTTTAGCAATCCTCCCTCCTCGGGATCTGCTCTACCGGTTTCTTTCATGACCTCCTCTTTATCTTTCTTGCAGTTCTCCTTCATCTCATCTGAATCGTACGGCTTGACTTCCTCGCGAATCTTCGTTTGCTCCGTTTCCATGGTACTTAATCGAATCTCCCGCTTCTCAACACTGGTACCAAGTTCAGAAATTAATTCGTCTCGAATTTGAACCTTCAGATTCTGAAATATTTCGCTACGACCGTTTCGCAACTTTTCAGCTCTTTCCACGATTCTCTCCTCCGTTTCACTAGATCCCTTCGCTGCTTCGCGACATTCCCTAGCGGTCTCGTGACATTCTTCTGCCGTCCCTACGATTTTGGTTTTTATGCCCTTATTCTGTTTCTGTATTACTTGTAACTCCTCATTTCAGCTTTAATTTATTTGACCCATCACGTCCATGAGGCTTTTTGTTATCGCCGTTACTGATTTCCGCCCAACAGACTCATTAAACTGCACATCTTGTCCAAGCATTTGAATTTCTACAGCGACGACAATCCCGCTGCGAATTTGAGAAATGTTGTTTGTATTTTTGTCATCGGCAAGGGGAGCTGCTTGGGAACGGTTTAAGTTTAACATGCACAACTGTTGGTGAAATCTGGCTCTGGAGCTTCAAACAACATTTCGTGCTTGTAATTAGAATAAGTTGTTCCATGTTCTGTATTCACTTTAGAAAATGTGACTGTTCCACCCTCAATGGTCTCAAATCCTATATCTCGCGTTTCTTTTGCCACTGGTTCTTCTCTCACATGTAATTTATCTCTGCTAGAGCTCCTCTTGGGAGGAAGTATGCGAAGCCATTTTCAGATTCTATAGTACACAGATCCACCCTTACAAAACGACACACAAAAATTAGTTAAGAAAATTTTCAAAGCCCATAGCAATACCTAATATTTATTAATTACTAAAGTACTTTCCGTGGCTCACAAAAATATTAAAGTCCCAAGGTTACTAACAAATGATCACAAGCTATATAATATTCTCTCAGAATACACGAAATATGATAACACTTGCACAATTTCCCCCAGAATAAACACTTCAAGACAATACAGCTTAATCAGCGATGTTCCAGCAACGCTACTGCGCACACATGGAACTGTCGGACAAGGAGATCTGGAATATATTCATTAATCAGCCATTCTGTTCTACCTGCCCGCTAATCAGAAGATTCCTACGATTAACGGAATCCTAGGCAAGGATTGTCATTTACAACTCTGCTACTGTTTATTAATACCGGCGAACAAGGAGGAAAAGACGGTATCTAAGTGAACAATCTTGGCAGCCTTTTTGTTATTTATAACATCTCTTGAGTGGTATGAATGATCTGAATGCGGTCAGATACACACAGTTTCTTGTGTTGTTGAAATCGTTAACACGAAGTGTTAGTGACTGTTCTGTCAACTGAGGGTAGAATGTTAGTTGTATTACATCTAAAAGTTGAAGAATTGAATCGTACAATATTACACAGGATTTCTGCATGAATTCGGGAAAAATATAATTATTAACCCAGTATCCTTATGGGATTACTGATGCAACACATCTTGATTCTCACACATGAAGCGGTCCAGGCGGCAATTGGCTGGGGCCGTTTTATTCAACTGCCAGGTTGCTGATTATTGGCTTGAAGTAGAGTATTACGTAACACATAAACTATTAAACACAGTACTTACAAGGTTTTTTCGACTGAAACACATTTTGAGCGGAATTCTTTTCCGTGTACAGACCATCTTGAACTTTGCAACAGTTTTCGTATTTGGAAAAACCTTACTTTTCCGGAGTAATATTTGTAATCTCGGAAAACGATGTAGCACACATAAGGCGGATGCTGTCATATCAAAACAGAATAAGAAAAGGTTTCTAACATGGTTGTCAATCAGCGACTGTTTTATAATAAAAAATTTTGAAAAACACAGCCCTCAGCTGCGAACACAATTAATTTGTAACCTAGGTTTCGGTGTAGCAAGAGACACCTTCTTCGGACAAAATTAAAACTAGATGTTACAGCATAACGTACCAAAAAATACGAGAGCTGCGGTCATACCTGACAGCGTCAGATAGTCAGAATTAAAATAAAATGCAACAGAAGTGCAAGCCACTAGGGGCTGCCATGTGTCCTCTGCTACAGTCAACACAAAACTGTTTTTCAAAATTTTGTAGAATGAGAAAACATGTTAAACTTGTATTACAAAGCCGAACAGAAACAATAGTCTGAAAAGTGTTTTCAAGTTGCAACACACAACCCTATACAGCTGCCGAACAAACAGGAAGAAACTGAAACTTTTGACGTCTACATTGTAACATCAAATGCTAGTAATTTCCTGAAACAGTTAACATTTAACGTAGTCCCCCTGATTAAGAGAGAACTGCTCGCTCTCTGTGTCAACTATTTTTGCTTAGGTTGTTGTTAGCGGCCGCATTGTGATGTTCGTAGGTGGTCTGCTGTACGCAGTGAATGGGCCGACCTCACCCCGGATACCAGTCCGGGGCTTCACCTTGGATACGGACAACGAGTCCGTCGTCGACCGCTGGGGAGCAGAAGAGGTGAGCATCGCGCCTCCCAAAGCAATCAGCGCGCTGTTGGCAGAGTCACTGCAAAGGACTGTTACAACGTTTTATTTATCAGTTCCAAAAATATAGGTGTTACTGTGAAATGAAGTGCTAGTCCTTCTTACCATGCACTATCCGGCCACCTATTAGGAGCCATTAATATGAGGTAGGTCCACCCTTCTCCTTCATGACGGCTTGAACTCTGCTGAGGACACTTTTAATGAGGGTCTGAATATCTGTGGAGGAAATACAATCCATTTTTCCCTAAGAGCGGAAACCAGAGAAGTTAACAATGTTACACGCTTGGTTCTGTAGTGGAGCCGACGTTATGAGATATAGCGAAGGTGTTCCATTGCGTTCAGGTCGAGACTCTAGGCACGCCTATCCCTTTCAGGAATGTTATTGTCCAAAAACCACCCGCCAGGATAGCCGAGAGCGCTAACGCGCTGCTTCCTGGACTCGGATAGGCGCGCAGGCCCCGGATCGAATCCGCCCGGCGCATTAACGACGAGGGCTGGTATGCTGGCCAGCTTGGATGTGGTTTTTAGGCTGTTTTCCACATCCCGCTAGGTGAATACCGGGCTGGTCCCCAAGTTACGCTTCAGTTCACGTCTCACAGGCATTCGAAAACGTTCGCACTATTTCATGACTTACACTAGACACAGACAACAGGGGTACACTACTTCCGTCCCAGGGGGTTTGGGGTGGCATCAGGAAGCGCATCCGGCTACCCTCTGCAATTAACACTGCCAAATCCGTACTAACAAAGCCGACCCAGCGTGTGAGCGGGACAAAGGCCCCGAGAAAAAAATTGTCTAAAAACCATTGCCTCACAGGTGCACGGGTGCGCTCTATTGATGATATAGCCATCGAACTATTCCTCTACTGGATGCAGTGCACAATGCTGTAAAGTCCGTTTATATCCTTACCCATTTAGTATTTTCTTAAGCGGAGTAAGGAGACCACACCATAATCATGTAAAAAATTACCATACGGTAACAGCACCTCCTCCTTACCTCACTGTTGACACTACATAGGGTGGCAGGTGACGTTTTCCAGGCCGTATACTGTCGGGTCTGCCTCTCGTGACATCTAATGGTCAGTTCCACATTACTGTACATAAGGTGTACAGATGCTTGTTATCGGATATAGATTTCACGCTTCAATGCGCCAACTTTTCCCAACGATGGATTGTAGAATTCTGCAGATTGGCCGTTTAGAAAACGCCCGCTACTTGATGGCTTTTCCAACAAGGTAAAGAGGATGAAGTCACTGGGAACCATGTCAGGAGAATACGTGGTTGATGGAAAATATGATAGCCCGAAAAAAGCAACAAGTGTGACTGTCCCCCGTGTAGAGCGAGCTGTGGCATTGTCGTGGAGCAAAAACACTGGCCAGAGAGCTCCCCACGACGCATCGTCTTGACAGCTTCCCATAACACCGGAAGGAGGTTTGGGCAGCGTCCTCCCATGACGTTTTGTCCCTTATCAGCGTAGCTGGTACCACAACATCATGGCAGTCGCAAACAACACCCAGCATCACCTTGCCAGACGGTGGTTGGGTAATGGAGACAGGTATTAAGGGTCCCAAAGCATCATTAAGGAGTGAGTCGCCCTGGCGCATCTTGGACGATACTGCAGCCACAGTATCCAGAAAAGTCAAGGCAGATTCACGAGGGATCCATCCACATGTCATCATGCTGCCATCCATGCTAGACTACATACTATGCAGAGGGAGAGAAGATAACTGATGTCGAAATACTGTCCCAAGAATCCACTGCGTTGGTGCAAGTGATCATGGAAGCGTGGACTTTCAGACGTAATATTAATGGGAGGAGTTACTTGCAATAGAGGAAACGCTGCTGACATGCTGTTTGACGCAAAAGAAATCCAGCCGACTATGGCTGTTTACCGGGGTTATATGGGGGCGGATCCAGCAGCGGAGACAACCATCTACAAGTTAAATACACCAAAATAAATGAACAAGCAGAGAACAACTTCTGTAGTATTTGTAGTAGAGTAGTAGCCAGGCAGTTGGTTGAAGGTTAAACGTAGTTTTGTAGTAGTTGTAGTTTTTGTTTTATATTTAATAAAGTATCAGAAATAAAAAATTAATACATAATTTATTACTACCCAAGGATATGTGATATGTATGGCCTATTTTAGCTTTTCAGATAATGGGCTGTAATTACGAAGAATAAATAAATACATACCGCCCGATACGGCGTTAGCGTACCGGAGAGTGGTGGTCTCTCGTGGTGTCTCAGTCTTCCCCACGTCAACTGTTCCTCTCATCCACGTGGTCAAAGAACATCGTTAGGAGCGTCCCTAAGCCGTAGTTTCAGACTGCCCACAGAAGACCTTATTCCGATTACAATACCGAAAGAGATGCGCATTCCAATTACCCATCTACTGCCTCCCATCGGGTTTCTTGAAGCTATTCAGTAAAATCTTAGCATTACAGTTAAAAATACTATAATGTCAATGTAACAACGTCAGCTTAAGCAAAAACAAATCGCTTTATTGTCACGTTAACAAATGCATGGAACACTGACTCGCAAATACTTCGTAGTGGATCAGAAGAGGGTTGGGTATGTAGCGGCAATTATTTTTATCATTTAACCAATAACACTATATGTCTTACAGGTAGAAAACAAAATTTGAGGTGTAATCTGAAAGTTTTGGAACATTGCGTGGATAGAGAACCGTAAGCAAATTGAAACGCACAATATTAACGTGCCACAGTAATGTTTTGTTTTGTTAAATGCCTTCCGGTTTACCGTCATCTGATAACTTACGACTGACTAGAGTTCACAAAACATCGAAACTTGTAACTGTACAAAGACAAGCTGTAATTTTCCAAACATGTGTGACTATAGTGCTGCTACACGAAAAACATAAATTGCATGCGGTGTTTAGGTTTCGCATGGGTACAAAACGAAAAATATCACGTTGATGTAGGAGAACATGACGTAAAATGGTCATTCTAAGGGACATTTAATTTTCACCAAACGTGGTAACTGAAATACACTACTGGCCATTAAAATTGCTACACCAAGAAGAAATATATTATACTAGAACGGACATGTGATTACATTTTCACGCAATTTGCGTGCATAGATCCTGAGAAATCAGTACCGAGAACAACCACCTTTGGCCGTAATAACGGCCTTGATACGCCTGGGCATTGAGTCAAACAGAGCTTGGATGGCGTGTACAGGTACAGCTTCAACGCGATATCACAGTTCATCAAGAGTAGTGACTGGCGTAATGTGACGAGCCAGTTGCTCGGCCACCATTGACGAGACGTTTTCAATTGGTGAGAGACCCGGAGAATGTGCTGGCCAGCGCAGCAGCCGAACATTTTCTGTATCCAGAAATGCCCGTACAGGACCTGCAACATGCGGTCGTGCATTATCCTGCTGAAATGTAGGGTTTCGCAGGGATCGAATAAAGGGTAGAGCCACGGGTAGTAACACATCTGAAATGTAACGTCCACTGTTCAGAATCCCATCAATGCGAACAAGAGGTGACCGAGACGTCTAACCAATGGCACCCCATACCATCACGCCGGATGATACGCAGGTATGCCGATGACGAATACACGCTTCCAATGTGCGTTCACGGCGATGTCGCCAAACACGGATGCAACCATCATGATGCTACTAACAGAACCTGGGTTCATCGGAAAAAATGTTCTGCCATTCGTGCACCCAAGTTCGTCGTTGAGTACACCATCGCAGGTGCTCCTGTCTCTGATGCAGCCGCAGCCATGGTCTCCGAGCTGATAGTCCATGCTGCTGCAAATGTCGTCGAACTGTTCGTGCAGACGGTTGTTGTCTTGCAAACGTCCCCATCTGCTGACTCAGGGATCGAGACGTGGACGCACGATCCGTTACAGCCATAAGGATAAGGTGCCTGTCATCTCGACTGCTAGTGATAGGAGGCCGTTGGGATCCAGCATGGCGTTCCGTATTACCCTCCTGAACCCACCGATTCCATATTCTGCTAACAGTCATTGAATCTCGACCAACGCGAGCAGTAATGTCGCGATACGATAAACCGCAAACGCGATAGGCTACAAGCCGACATTTATCAAAGTCGGTAACGTGTTGTTGTTGTTGTCTTCAGTCCTGAGACTGGTTTGATGCAGCTCTCCATGCTACTCTGTCCTGTGCAAGTTGCTTCATCTCCCAGTACCTACTGCAACCTACATCCTTCTGAATCTGCTTAGTGTAGTCATCTCTTGGTCTCCCTCTACCATTTTTACCCACCACGCTGCCCTCCAATATTAAATTAGTGATCCCTTGATGCCTCAGAACATGTCCTACCAACCGATCCCTTCTTCTTGTTAAGTTGTGCCACAAACTTCTCTTCTCCCCAATCCTATTCAATACTTCCTCATTAGTTATGTGATCTACCCATCTAATCTTCAGCATTCTTCTCTAGCAGCACATTTCGAAAGCTTCTATTCTCTTCTTGTCCAAACTATTTATCGTCCATGTTTCACTTCTATACATGGCCACACTCCATACAAATACTTTCAGAAACGACTTCCTGACACTTAAATCTATATTCGATGTTAACAAATTTCCCTTCTTCAGAAACGCTTTCCTTGCCATTGCCAGTCTACATTTTATATCCTCTCTACTTCGACCATCATCAGTTATTTTGCTCACCAAATAGCAAAACTCCTTACTACTTTAAGTGTCTCATTTCCTAATCTAATTCCCTCAGCATCACCCGATTTAATTTGACTACATTCCATTATCCTCGTTTTGCTTTTGTTGACGTTCATCTTATATCCTCCTTTCAAGACACTGTCCATTCCGTTCAACTGCTCTTCCAAGTCCTTTGCAGTCTCTGACAGAATTACAATGTCATCGGCGAACCTCAAAGTTTTTACTTCTTCTCCATGAATTTTAATACCTACTCCAAATTTTTCTTTTGTTTCCTTTACTGCTTGCTCAATATACAGATTGAATAACATCGGGGAGAGGCTACAACCCTGTCTCACTCCTTTCCAAACCACTGCTTCCCTTTCACGCCCCTCGACTCTTATGACTGCCATCTGGTTTCTGTACAAATTGTAAGTAGCCTTTCGCTCCCTGTATTTTACCCCTGCCACCTTTAGAATTTGAAAAAGAGTATTCCAGTCAACATTGTCAAAAGCTTTCTCTAAGTCTACAAATGCAAGAAACGTAGGTTTGCCTTTTCTTAATCTTTCTTCTAAGATAAGTCGTAAGGTCAGTATTGCCTCACGTGTTCCAACATTTCTACGGAATCCAAACTGATCCTCCCCGAGGTCCGCATCTACCAGTTTTTGCAGCTGTGACTTATTAAACTGATAGTTCGGTAATTTTCACATCTGTCAACACCTGCTTTCTTTGGGATTAGAATTATTATATTCTTCTTGAAGTCTGAGGGTCTTTCGCCTGTCTCATACATCTTGCTCACCAGCTGGTAGAGTTTTGTCATGACTGGCTCTCCCAAGGCCGTCAGTAGTTCTAATGGAATGTTGTCTACTCCGGGGGCCTTGTTTCGACTCAGGTCTTTCATTGCTCTGTCAAACTCTTCACGCAGTATTGTATCTCCCATTTCGTCTTCATCTACATCCTCTTCCATTTCTTTATATTGTCCTCCCTTCTTTGCTTAGAACTGGGTTGCCAAAAGAGCTCTTGATATTCATACACGTGCTTTTCTCTCCAAAGGTCTCTTTAATTTTCCTGTAGGCAGTATCTATCTTACCCCTAGTGAGATAAGCCTCTACATCCTTTGTCCTCCAGCCATCCCTGCTTAGCCATTTTGCACTTCCTGTCAATCTCATTTTTGAGACGTTTGTATTCCTTTTTGCCTGCTTCATTTATTGCATTTTTATATTTTCTCCTTTCATCAATTAAATTCAGTATTTCTTCTGTTCCTCAAGGATTTCTACTAGCCCTTGCCTTTTTACATACTTGATCCTCTGCTGCCTTCACTACCTCATCCCTCAAAGCTACCCATTCTTCTTCTACTGTATTTCTTTCACCCAATTCCTGTCAATTGTTCCCTTATGCTCTCCCTGAAACTCTGTACAACCTCTGGTTCTTTCAGTTTATCCAGGTCCCATCTCCTTACATTCCCACCCTTTTGCAGTTTCTTCAGCTTTAATCTACCGGTCATAACCAATAGACAGTGGTCAGAGTCCACATCTGCCCCTGGAAATGTCTTACTATTTAAAACCTGGTTCCTAAATCTCTGTCTTACCATTATATAATCTATCTGATACCTTTTAGTATCTCCAGGGTTCTTCCATGTATACAACCTTCTTTCATGATTCTTAAACCAAGTGTTAGCTATGATTAAGTTGTGCTCTGTGCAGAATTCTTTCAGGCGGCTTCCTCTTTCATTTCTTAGCCCCAATCCATATCCACCTACTACGTTTCCTTCTCTCCCTTTTCCTACACTCGAATTCCAGTCACCCATGACTATTAAATTTTCATCTCCCTTCACTATCTGAATAATTTATTTTATTTCATCATACATTTCTTCAATTTCTTCCTCATTTGCAGAGCTAGTTGGCATATAAACTTGTACTACTGTAGTAGATGTGGGCTTCGTATCTATCTTGGCCACAATAATGCGTTCACTATGTTGTTTGTAGTAGCTTACCCGAGTTCCTATTTTCCTATTCATTATTAAACCTACTCCTGTATTACCCCTATTTGATTTTGTGTTTATAACCCTGTAGTCACCTGACCAGAGGTCTTGTTCCTCCTGCCACGGGACTTCACTAATTCCCACTATATCTAACTTTAACCTGTCCGTTTCCCGTTTTAAATTTTCTAACCTACCTGCCCGATTAAGGGATCTGACATTCCACGCCCCGATCCGTAGAACGCCAGTTTTCTTTCTCCTGATAACGACATCGTCTTGAGTACTCCCCGCCCCGAGATCCGAATGGGGGACTATTTTACCTCAGGAATATTTTACCCAAGAGGACGCCATCATTATTTAACCATACAGTAAAGCTGCATGCCCTCGGGAAAAATTACGGCCGTAGTTTCCCCTTGTTTTCAGCCGTTCGCAGTACCAGCACAGCAAGGCCGTTTTGGTTAATGTTACAAGGCCAGATCAGTCAATCATCCAGACTGTTGCCCCTGCATGTACTGAAAAGGCTGCTCCCCCTCTTCAGGAACCACACGTTTGTCTGGCCTCTCAACAGATACCCCTCCGTTGTGGTTGAACCTACGGTACGGCTATCTGTCTCGCTGAGGCACGCAAGCCTCTCCACCAACGGCAAGGTCCATGGTTCAGGGGGTACAGTGTTTATAGGTCAGTAATTCAATGGGTTTGGGGACTCTTTAGAGTCTAAAACATTCAGTACGTCATTACATAATACTTTTTGCTTTGTAATCACTACACATTGAAACTTTGTAGTTTGTGTTTTTCGTGTGGAAGAACAATCATCATGTATCTTCGGAAATAAGTCTTTTTACAACTAGGAGGTTTCACTGATGTTATGTGAACTGACTATTCAGTCGTATGTTAACGGATGATTACCTAGAAAGCTGAAAGATAATTCACAACAAAATACAAAATAAATATCATTGCAGAACAGTATCTAACAAAATTAATAAAAACTTGCTTTTGGAGAACTCCCATTCCAAAGACGAATATTTAGTTATACAACAGTAGGATGTGTAATATAGTTTGGTTTCCTAATGAGTAATTAATTGACATAGTTAACCAAAGAAGGAGCAAGAAATTTAAAAATATTTGCAGGTTAATTACCGGATTAGTCCTGGCCATTTCGTTCCGACGCAATTTACACTGTGTAAAGACTTCGTCAGCTTTTAGTTAGTGCTACGAGGAAATGTATTTCAAGCAGTAAATACAGTGATTTGACGAACGCTATACTGTCAATAATTTCCAGCGTCCTTCCCGACAAACCTAATATGTGTAGACAGTGACTTCACTGAAGTCAGTGCAAATCCTCTGAGTAATAATTAGTAGGCGATGTCATGATAAGGCTACGGTTTGTTTAACTACAGAACCGATGATGAAAGAAAATCTGTCACCTAAGAAGCCATCACAGCAGATGTCTGAAAATAAATGGTAAAAAAATTAAATAATATAAGACCTACAGCTTCTCTCCCGTTACGAGCATACTGTTTTGTATCTAAAGCAAAATGGAACTGTCCGTTCGTATACTACTTCACTCAGTTTATCGTAATCGTTTTCTTTCATTCATGTATCTTATCACTAGCTACCTTCATTTTGCCGGTAAGGTATTTTTCGAGGTTGGAGCTTACTCTTCCTTACTGGATATATCATGTGTATGAGTAAATTTTATTTGTCATGTGTTTTTTTAAAGAAAAAAACAGTTATCGAATGCAATAGTTTATCACGACATATCATATTTTATAATAATACCGTAACAAATTTAGTGCCAAACGTCTGGTCGCATGCTGGTTGAACTACTTGTTTCTGCTTCGAAACATAGAGTTATTCAAAGTGAGTGTAAAAAATGCTTGTATTGAGATAAGGATGATTAAATGTATGGAAAGAGTTTCTCAAGAAGTTTCTTGTATGATGGTCATACATGTTCAGTGTGTGAATCAGTCACAAGCCATACATCCAGTCTGTATTCGAATTCGGCCCAGGTTTGCCCCCGTGGGTCCACTTCGATGTCAGTCACAGCTAGTTTGATACGTCCTCGTAACTCAGCGACCTCATGAGCAACTGAAGGTTTGAAAACAGTGTATTTGACGTAACCTCACCGGTAAAAACCATACCCTGTCGGGGTCGGCGAACGTGAAGGCCATAGTTGTAACTGAATAATGCCAGCTGATGAACAACAGATCATCGACACGGTATCTGTTTCCGAGAACTCGTAAACGTTGCTGTAGAGCATCAAACTGTTGAAAAATATATCGCTTTTCTCCTACACTTGCGGCACGAGCCACGTCTGAAGCATGTCCAGCTAAGAATGTCCATTGATCGTCGCCTCCGCAGGTAAGATGTGTCCCTACTGTACGCTTTTTGCCTTGATAAAGCGCAAAAACATTTTTTGTGGATCCATGTACATGTTCGCCGACAATGTCGAGAGTCTCTGCTCCTCATACTCTCACGTTGAGTGGGTTTACTTCGCCGTTCAGGTGAAATGTAGATTCATCGTTGAAAATCAACCTGCCGGAGAAATCATCCTTTTCCATTAACCACTACATATCAATGGAAAACTGTTTCCTCAAACTTTTTCACGCAATTTATAATAACTCGGGGCAATTGAATACGATACAGTTTAATTTGCAAACGTTTTCGCAGCACTCTTCAACCAACTGCTTATGGAATTCCTAGTTCGGAACTGGCACGAGACATTGATTTGTTTGGACCTCTGAGGAAGGTTTTCTTGATCCTTTCAGCCTGTTCCTCAGATGCTGATGTCTGTCCACAGCTTTTACCCTTACAGGGACATCTTCTCTGTTTCAAATTTTGAAGCCATTCGAAAATGGATTGTCTGGGAGGTGAATAATTATTATATGTTGTCCTGAATTTTCGATGCAATGCGTTTGCGGGTTCGCTCTTGCAGCAATCAATCAAGCAAAATGTTTTCTCCGTTGGCCTGGCAGCCATGTTGTTGGAGATCACTGAAAACTTCTTGAGGTGCCGTTCCCGTACATATAATCATATAATGCTTTATCTCAGTACAAACTTCTTTTATAGTATAGATAATTTTGAATAATTCTGAACTATCGTTTCAGGTATATGTTTATATGAGGGCAAGTCAATTATTACCCGCAAAGTAATTGTAAAATTTTATTGTAATCAAATGGGAAACTTACAAGAACATCATTTTTCGACATAGTCTCCTTGCGTTTCAACGCACTTGGTCCATCGTTGTACAAGCTTCCTGATGCCCTCATAAAAGACGGTCCTCGGTTGAGCCGCGAGACAGGAATGCACCGCTTCTTTCACTGCTTCGTCCGAGGCAAATCGACGACCCCTTACGCCTGTTTGAGTGGACCAAACAAGTGATAGTCACAAGGGCCGAGATCGGTGCTATATGGAGGATGATCCAGCACTTCAAATTTGAGTTTCTGGAGCGTTTCAGCAGTGTGGGCAACAGTATGTGGACGGGCATTGTCGAGCAACAACACAACACCTTTTGACAGCAATCCCCGGCATTTGCTTCGAATTGCAGGCTTTAGCCTGGCAGTAAGCATCTCACTGTAACGTTCACTGTTTATTGTTGTGCCCCTTTCCCCATAATGTTCCAGTACTGGACCTTCTGCGTCCCAAAAACCGTGAGCATCAGTTTTCCTGCGGGTGGTTTGGTCTTGAAATTTTTCTTGCACGGCCAATTTGGATGTTTCCATTCCTTACTCTGTCGTTTGCTCTCCGGCTCGTAATGATGGATCCATGTTTCGTCACCAGTAATGATCCTGTCTAAGACGTTGTCTCCTTTGTTACCACAACGATCCAAATGTTTTTTGCAAATGTCCAAGCGCGTTTGTTTAGGTAACTGAGTTATTTTGGGACTCATCTTGCACAGACTTTATGAAACCCAAGTCTGTTGTGGATGATTTCGTAGGCAGAACCGTGCATAATTTGGAGGAGCTGTGCCACTTCGTCAATAGTTAATCGTCTGTCCAAGAGAATCATATCTCGTGAACGCTCAGTGGTTTCTTCATTTGTGGCGTAAACGGTTGTCCGGTTCCTTCATCGTGCGTAACATTTGACAGTACTACCAAAATAAACAAAATGTAACTAAATTGCAGATAGTAATTGACTTACCCTCGTACATTAATGAAGTGAATAACTTGTAGAATGACGTCTGACGCCCTCAGAATTCGATGAAAACTAGCATCGAGATTTTGAAAATAAGAAGCTGAACTGACTGTATCCACTTCTCTTGGTGTTTCTTCGCTCCGTTACGCGAAGCGCTGTCGGTTTCTCCTCTCGCGCCTTGCGGCAGGCAACACGGCAAACCTCTGAGCGACGCTGCGGGCCTTCTTCGGAACCTCAGGCCGCTGGTTTGGCGTAGTTCGGAGAATGCATGTTCTGTAAATAATCCATATCCATAAATATTATAAAAATGTATTTATGCGTGTATGTTCAATATTTCCTCATAAACCGTTGGATCGATTTCAACCAAAGTTAGTACACAAATCACTTGACATGGACGGAAGCACTGTTAAGGGTTAGAATCATCTGCCTTTCAAAGGAGAGGGGGGTGGGGTGGAAAATGAACGCAGCACTCCGCATGCAAATAGCTGGACTATATTCATCCATTACTTGAGAATGAGAACACTTAGCGGGTAGCAACTTTACATATATCTTCAAACCTTTACGAAAATTTATCTCGTTGACACCCCCCACAAAATGACGAAAGGTACAATGTTTGTCGCTAACGACATTTTCAAAGTTCATGCAATAATATTGCACATCAGGCACTAAGTTTTCAGTTCTTACTTTTTTACTATTGACTCTATTCGCAGCACATTTTGCAGACAGTATTCACATATAGCACTGAAAGTAAGTGAAAAATTATATTATTGTACGACACATAGTTCAGGAAAAATGACGCCATAAACACAGAGATGCGTGAAAAACTAATGCGTCTTGAGTGAAGTTTAATTTTATTGCTTCTTTGCTACTAACTCTATTCGCAAAACTATTGTAGGCAGTATTCAGACGCATACCGCTGAATGTGCTTGCAAAATTATATCATTGTACTGGACATAGCTCAGGAATATTATGTCATAAACATTCAGATGCGTGAAAGCGAAACTGACGGGCGAAATTCGCTGGAAATACGGGTGGAATAAGTGTACAAATATGTGTAAAATATGATAATATATGTGAAATACATGTCACGTGTGCGTTCACGGGCGAGGCCGCGCATGAAAAGCTGATCCTAAGCCCGTGGATAGATTACAACCAGTTTTGATACATACATTACTTGCCATAAGGAAAGTAACACTATGGTTGTAAGAAGCGCCAACTTCCTATTGGGGTGAGGGTACTAAGTGAAGAGACAAGCAGGGAGAGAGAAGGAGGATATGGACACAGATAGAGGAGAGTAGGTTATAGAGACAGGAGGGCGGAAAATGGACGGAGAAAGGGGAAAAGAGCAGATTGACAGAGACAAAGGGAAGGAGGAGATAGAGAAACGAAAGCGAAGATGGTCAGAGAGATAGGGAGGAGTAGGTGGATAGTGTGAGACTAGAATAGGAGATCGACAGAGAGAGGTTAGGTGAGAGGGAGATATAGGGGACGAGGGGGAGAGAGATGGCGAAGGAGGAGATGGATTTTAGAGGGGTGAGGAGGAGATGGACAGAGAGCGGGGAAAGGGGAAATTGGAATAATAGAATTTGAAATTAAGACTAACCCGGGCAACGCTGGGTGCTCAACTAGATAAACATAACGTTTGTTGCAGACGAGAGTTCACCTCCGAAACTGTTCATATGATAAACACAGAAATATACAGGGTGAATATTAATAACAAAAAACTGCATGGACGAACTACGAACTAGAAATGGAGGGAAAGAAGGTCCTATTAACGGGTCCGGAAATGGATCGTTGCCGCGGTAGATGGTGCTGACGAAATATCCGCTGACCACGTGCATTGTGTTCCTTTATTGTAGGCTGTGTGATATGACGCAGCATACTGTAAGCAGCAGAGTGGTCCGGTATTCGTGTAGGGAACAAGCCGAGATTGTGTTCGTGTACGGCCAAGCAGATGGGAACGGTCGAGAGACAGCACGGCTGTACCAAAACAAGTACCTTCACAGACAAAAACCACAACCTCTCGAGCCCTTTTCGAGCGTTTGTGTAATCATGGGTCCTTTCAGGGAAGCGGCTTGAAATGTTAGGTGACGTGTATGGTGTCTCTGAGAGTACTACTTTTGGTATAGCCGGTGCTGCCTCTCGACCGTTTACATCTGCTTGCCCGCGCATAAACACCATCTCAGCTTGTTCCGACAGGAATACAAGACCATTCTGCTGCTTACAGTACGCTGCGCCATCATAAAGCCTGCAACACACAAGGAACACACAACACGTACTCAGAGGTGACTTTCATTGTCAACATCATCTACCGTGGCATGTTCATAGGAGCTTTCTTCTTCCATTTTCAGTCAGGAGTAAGTTCCTGCAGTTATAGATTTTACACTACTGCCCATTAAAATTGCTACATCACGAAGATGACGTGCTACAGACGGGAAATTTAACCGACAGGAAGAAGATGCTGTGATATGTAAATGATTAGCTTTTCAGAGCATTCACACAAGGTTGGCGCCGGTGGCGACACCTACAACGTGCTGACATGAGGAAAGTTTCCAACCGATTTCTCATACACAAACACCTGTTGAACGGCGTTGCCTGGTGAAACATTGTTGTGATGCCTCGTGTAAGGAGGATAAATGCGTACCATCACGTTTCCGACTTTGATAAAGGTCGGATTGTGTAGCCTATCGCGATTGCGGTTTATCGTATCGCGACATTGGTGCTCGCGTTGGTCGAGATCTAATGACTTAGCAGAATATGGAATCGGTGGGTTCAGGAGGGCAATACGGATCGCCGTGCTGGATCCCAACGGCCTCGTATCACTAGCAGTCGAGATGACAGCCATCTTATCCGCATGGCTGTAACGGATCGTGCATCCACGTCTAGATCCCTGAGCCAAGAGATGGGGACGTTTTCAAGACAACAACCATCTGCACGAACAGTTAGACGACGTCTGCAGCAGTATGTACTATCAGCTCGGACACCATGGCTGCGGTTACCCTTGACGCTGTACTCAACGACGAATCTGGGTACACGAATGGACCTACATTTGAGCAGTATAACGCACGACCGCATGTTGCAGGTCCAGTCCGGGCCTTTCTGGATACAGAAAATGTTAGACTGCTGCCCTGGCGAGCACATTCTCCAGATCTCTCACCAATTGAAAACGTCTGGTCAGTGGTGGCCGAGCAACTCGCTCGCCACAATACGCCAGTCACTACTCTTGGTGAACTGTGGTATCGTGTTGAAATTGCACGGACAGCTGTACCTGTACACGCCATCCAAGCTCTGTTTGACTCAATGCCCAGGCGTATCAAGGCCGTTATTACGGCCAGAGGTGGTTGTTCCGGGTACTGATTTCTCAGGATCTATGCATCCAAACTGCGTGAAAATGTAATCACATGTCAGTTCTAGTATAATATATTTGTCTAATGAATACCCGTTTACCATCTGCATTTCTTCTTTGTGTAGCAATTGTAATGGCCAGTAGAGTAGTTTTGGTACAGCCGGTGCTGCCTCTCGACCGTTTCCATCTGCTTGTCTGTGCATTAACACCATCTCGGCTTGTTCCGATATGAATAGCAGACCATTCTGCTGCGTCGATCACAAAGCCTGCAACACACGAGGAACACACGACACGTGCTCAGAGGGACTTTCATTGTCAACATCATGTGCCTTTCTTCTTCCATTGTAAGTCAGGAATCCGTTCACTTTATATGTAACCAATCTGCAGCGTAGCGACAGTTTCCCTTTCATCAGTGTCGCATGAATTCTTAAGCTTGCTGCAGTCTCCACTCGTTGGACGACGATACAGTTTCCCCGTATGTGTTCTCTCTGTGCTTGCAGGGCCTGGAGACACCGCATGCCCTCGCGGCGTGCCCCAACGGCAGCGCCCTCTACCTCAGCGAGCTGTCGCCGCCACGGGTCTGGAAGTTCGACCTGCGGCCGCTGCCGCACTTCTAGCTGGCATCTGCCCCCGTGCCCGCTCCCGTCTCTGCCTCCCACCGCCCCACACCTCGACCCCTCAGCGGCCAGCTTAAAGCTCCACCACTCTCGCAACTTCTCCTCACTCGATAGGCCGGCTACAACCGGACGTGACCAACTGCAACGCACAAAATACCTGTAACGTTTCGGGAAAACATCGTCAAGAGTAACTCTTTTCTTAAGATTTCTTTCCTATTAATACACAAAAGTTTCGTAAAATGGTGCTCATCCTCAGGGGAAAAAAATCGGGTTTCTTATATGGCGTATTGCTGACGAAATTATCTCTCGTTATCAGTCGAATAACACCGACAACTCGAAGCAAAAGTTCGCCACCTCTTCTACTATTCATCTTCGGGAATGCTGTAAATTTCGTCTGCACGTGACGGGTAGATAACTTCTCGAATTGTTGCTTCAAGCTGACGGTGTTATTTACTGGTAAACCAAAACTTCTTCCCAGTGATCTGCTAAGAATGCGTGCATTCTACTACGATGTAGTCGTTAGCGATTTGATGTTAGAATCATGTATCTTCTTTTGATTACACAAATTTGGAAAAAAAACACACGTTGGGTGTAACAGCAGCAAATAATTGCCATTTGAACGCGCAGTGCTTTCCTTTGAGAAGGAAACCACCCCAAAGTGAGCGAAAGCTTCTGTCGAAGTAATATCAAACTTGAGTAATCCTCCGAAATACGGACGGAAAATTACCTCGTTTTAGAGAACAAACTGAAAGTTTGTGTCAGTACCACTGGCTGTGACTTTGGACTGGGTGTCGCAGTCGTAAGATAAAACACACGGTTTTATAATTTATCGATTAGTCACCTCACCGTATACGGAATCATGTGTTACAGGGAGAACTAAGTACTCCTTTTAAGAGGTATGTTTTTGTCGCAACATATATCTCCCAGAGCGTACACAACAACAACTTGAATGCAAAACTGGTGAATATCAACCAGGTTCCACACCACATGGATCTTGCCCAGGGTAAATTTTAGTTATGAAACTAATTATGAGGTTACTAAAAAATTTACAGTAAGAAAGTAGTCTGTATCTTCGTAGATTACAAAGATGACGCAATGAACTGTACGTCTCTCCTCCAGATTCTGAAGTAACAGGGTCTGGAACCCAAAACCACGGCAGTTATTAGTGAAACACTAAACATAAAAAAATCGAAGGTGAAATACAGAGCACAATTTTCGGAACATTATGCAGTTAAAACTGGAGTGAGACAGGGTCATGGGCTCTCCCCATTACTTTTTAACTATGTCTTAGAAACAGTTGTTCAAAAGCGGAGATAACTGAAAGCAGAGCTTTAAATTGACGAACCAACCAAATCATGAAGAACCAGTAGTAGGAAATAACTCAAAAACCAATACAAATTCTTAAACAATCAGCAGATAGAGTAGGGGTCCAAACGCCATTTTAAAAAACAAAAGATATATCTAGCGACTACCTGCAATCCAAAATTCTAAGTATCAAATATAAGAAAAAGGAGAGAGTTTCTCTGCTCAAATACTAAGACAAAACTACCCAGGAAATCCGTCTGAGAAAGAATGGTAATGAAATTCGTTGTCACAAAATGGAAACACCATTCAGACTTACAAAAGTAAAAAAAAGAGCTTTTCAGAATACATCAAGCTGAGGCACTACAACACAATCAAACCAGATTGTCTATATGGTGATGAAACACAGGTTTTCAACACAAAGAGGGACACAAAAAAAGAGAGGACGAAAAGTAATCAGGAAAATATTAGGATCCAATGACACCGAAGAAAGAAGACATTTTACACAAGTTTTAGGTAGTATTGACAATTCAAAATTGTACTAAATTGGGCATTTGTGATTAGGAAGTTAGTTGAGTTAACAATGGACACAAGACAAAAGTAAAAGAGGACAAGAAAATGACCTAGAACTTTAACTTTACGAATGGATTGAAATAGGATGATGGTGTATCTGCAGTCCTTTTCAACTTAGCGCCACGTAGTCTGATACAAAAAGTATACAAGAGAGAGCAGTAGTGATGAAATTGTTTTAGAGATGTGCAGTTGTGACAAAAGATATAAACACCCTTAAAGAAATGTACGTAATGATGGAAGCAGAAGGAGCAAAAATTCATTTTACGGTAAACGAAAACAAGACCAAATAGACGGTAATGTCCAATTCTAAGGCAAGAAGAACACCACATGATCTGAAGGCCTCTGATGATTGTTTTAAAACTGCCAACTGCATCCATTATTTAAGTGTCCTCTTAACCAGCGATAATAATATGAGAATGTATTAGAGAAAGGATACAAAGAGACAGCCTGTTATGCAAACTTACAGATATTCGAGAATTCCATTACTTCAAAATCAACCAAGTTAAGAATATACTATTCCTTTGTGCGACCAGTTGTTATATATGGGTCAGAAATGTAGACGATGATAGAAGCAGATATGAATAACCTACGGGCATGTGAAAGGAAAATTCTGCGAGAAATTTTTGGGCCCATGAGAGAGGCAGAGGGTGGGAGAATACCCCTACAATCACGAAATACAAGAGCTTATACAACATAAAGATATAGTGAAAATTGATAAAACTCAAAGAATACCCTGTTTATGACATATGGAGAGGATGACAGATGAGAGAATGCCGAAATGAATAATGAAAGGCAGATTGTATTCCAACAGAAGGAAGGGCCGACCAAGAGCTAGATGGCTGGACAGTGTGTTGGCTGACGTCAGAAAGGTGGAAATTCGAGGATGGAAGAGAAAATCAGAAAACAGAGCTGTATCGAGGAAGACTGTTGAGGAAGCCGAGACCCGTCACGGGGCTGTAGGGCCAAAGAAGAAGAAGAAGAAGAATTAGAAGAAGAAGAAGAGGAAGAAGAAGGAGAATTCTAAGAAGAAGAAGAAGAAGAGGAAGAAGAAGAAGAAGAAGAATTAGAAGAAGAAGAAGAACAAGAGGAAGAAGAAGAAACACGCAAACTAAGAGTAAATAAAGACATTAAAAAATAAACCAACGTTTATTCGAGTACGAAAAAAAATCCCATGTTCTTGGGGCATATTAAAGGACTGGGGAGAAGTCTGTGAAACCTGCAGTAAATCTAAAATTGAAATAATAAAATGGTTTGACGTATTAAAAGAAGATCTGAAGGAAGCAGAAATAACGTAACTTGATATACTACACAGAAAACATTTTAGACAGAAAATTCACAACTGGGCAGTTGGTCTACAGAAAAACCGAAGAAGAGTGTAAAAGTTTGGTCCGACGAGCGGAAAAGAGCCAATTCTGAGAGAATAAAAGCAATGTCGGCTGAAGGAGTAGCTAAAAAAAACCTGAAAATGCCTCTTGTTGTGCATCGAGTAATCTATCGAACGTGGATAATACATAGTCCTAAAATCGTAACGCTGGGTGGGAAAAGAAAATTACAAAGATAATGCCACGAAAAGCGCAGGGCCCAAAACCAACTAGAGGTACTGCAGCGATTATAGCCAGCGATATAATTTTCGTGCAAGCCACATGGCTTCTGGCAAGCCTGACTCAAGAGCCGCTGTGGATTGTGTTGTTGGTGAGCGGAGATCCATCGCAACCAGTCCGGCACATCTCATGGCGGCAGAGGCCCACATTTGGATCCGGTTTGACAACAACACATACGATAGTTAATGTTAGTATACTAAACACGATTGTCGTGTCCATGAAAATAAATATGTCGCTACAGACACTATCCTCTTCTTCGACTTTCTAAAATTACGAAAGAAAATCACAGATACGACCAGGAAATAGCAATTACAATTACAAAATCTGTACTTAATCGACAAAGATACGAAACAACTGCGTAACAGAAATTCATGAAGGCCTAAAATAAACTGCCTTACTAACAGAAATAATTCAGGATCGAACAAAAATCAGGGCAACAGTTAAGAATCACAATTTTTCTAAGACATATCTTGTATGTGTGTGTGTGTGTGTGTGTGTGTGTGTGTGTGTGTGTGTGTGTGTGTGTGTGTGTGTTGCATGTGCGTGCGCATGCGCGCCAGCGGATATTGTATGCTGTTCTTAGAATCAACGCGAAAATATGCCACATTTCCTGCAACCAAAGAAGAAGATTTGAACATTAGATCGTACAACAGAAAGAGTCAGAATGTTTCTTCAGTACTCACTTGAATAGAATCACAGCTTTCTGAACAAGTTTGTGATCTAATCAAAGACTATTTTTATGAAATACTTTCCGTAGCTGGTTTATTTTTTATTTTAATACGGCTCACGATTAAATCAGACACGGAATTCGACGGAATTAATGAGACGCACAAAATATTATCGTAAGTCGTTCTCCGCATGTCTGAGTTTACCGTATCCAGAATTTACGCCTGTACATGCAGCATGTCGAATTGGGACCTATCGAAGTCTGTCTCCAACAGAGTTGTCAGATTTACAGCTCAGTGGCTCTTTTGACCATGCGAATTTGTTAGTGATGGCTGATGCGCTCTTAGTTTTATTTACAAGTATACTGATGTCTATTTAAGTACTTAATAATTGGATCTGAACCCAAGTTAAATTAAGATCGGCCACTATGAAACAGGACTCCCCACTGCGATAGATTCTGTGTAATACCACACGTGTCAATTGTCTTTCCTAGATACAATGACAACGCAGTTTTTCTTACGCGTGTAAGATCAGCATCACGTTATTGTTGAGATTCGTAATTAGTTGCACTGCCATGTCTTATCTTTGGGCTAACTTTTCTTTTTGCACTTAGTTCGTTCTGTAGAGGTTTTATGGAAGAGGAGAGAGGTCCCAACGGTTGTTTTTCCAACTGCAGTTAGATGAAGTGCTATTTGTACATTTTCTTACTTGGAAAACTGTTTTCCATCCTTTGGGCCATTATTTCTTCAATTAGTCCGAAACCGCTCTCCAGTTCTTATTGTAATGTGCTAGTCATTTTATCTCTGCCAACGATTTAAATTCATCATCATCTTTAATCTCTTCTGTTAATCCGTTCTTTTTCGTCTCACTGCAGTTATTTGTCTTTGCTGGTTTCTGTATTTCCAAATTAACAGAGGCAGATATCTGATCACATGTCCGCTATACCCCCATTGCGAAGGATTTCGCGTACATTCATCTAATCGACGGCTCAGCCTACTATATAAATATGACAGAACTTTCCTAACTACCCGGAAATAGCAAACATCTCATTTTACGCAGATAAGAGAATTAGTGTGGTTGCGTTTTCTAGCTACTATATTTACAAAAGAAGAAAAGTAATCGAAAAAGGCACGAAATTATAAACATTTTGGTGATATTTACATTCAGAAACGTCGAAAATTCGAAAATCTGTATATGATAACTAGGTCGTAGAAACAATATAGGCTCCAGAACAAATAGCGAGAGTGGTAATGGTGCTTTAAACTTATATACAGTCTGGCACAAACTGTAAATTGTATCTCCATATTCATGTATGCAAATGATTTTTCACATAGGAACGACATCAAAAATTGCAACGAAAACGAATGACAGAGTAATAAAAAATAACTGTTTCGATTAAATCATAGGATGTTCATGTCAAATCAAATATTAATATATAGGCTTCCTCTCACAGGTTGTTTTCCCACCTACTTAGAAGTTACTCAGTTTAAATGAGGTGTTTTTGTGGAAAGTTTAAAATGTTTCTCCACTTCTTTGTACAACCAAATTGTTTCTGGAAATTACAACGGTACAGATACAGGAGCACAACTTCGATCGCCATTGTTGGTTTTATGTTTTCGAAGCAATCACTGCCATTCGAGCTGATCATAAGTAATGTTCACGCTGGGTTAGCCTATGGTGTCTGTAGGATGCCGAGTACCTTCCAACAGTTAGATAGAAACGCAAATGAGAAGGAGAACTGCTACTAGCATTGTCGGGTCCAACACAAGATCTAATTCATTGCTGTGACAGAACGCAATTACTACTTTCGACATGAACAACAACGTTCGCTCATAATCAACTTCACTGCGCAACAGCTAACAACACAAGAATTCTCTGTATCTTCTCTCGTTTCACAAGAAGTGTTTGTTAAGCAGTTTATTAGTCGAGATGGTACACTTTAAGCTGGCCACATTCCTAATACGTGACGTCTTCCTACTCTTCGTAGACTGCATGTGTTTGTCACTACCTGTTTCCCAACAGTCCAGGATATGCCACATGTTCATGATCACACAATTTTATCAGAGTAGCAATGATCCAAGAATTCTCTCTAGAGAAAGAGAGCTGTTGTTACTAATTACAACACATCCTACCTATTTTGTGTCTCCTACGTAGTAGTCGATGAAACAGAAGCAACTGCACAAAACCTGAGCACAGGAGGAAAATACTGAATATACTGTCCTATTATAGCTCAGAAAATAGTGTGTTGCACGATAAAATCACCTTAATTCTTGACAACGTAGAATTTTATTTTTACATAGGACGCTAGGAGGGAAATGCATATGCATAAGTCAAAGGTAAGGAAGAAAAGTCTTTCAGATTCGAGGCCTCTCGGTGAACTTTTATGTTGCATCGTCAGGTCGCGACTTAATAAAACAAATGGGGAATATACGAGAGGTACAACTGTATATTTTCAGAACAGTGAACAGTCAGATGTAACGACAAAATGTTATTACTACTTAAAATAAAATTTTCACACTGTCTCATGAAGACTAGCTTTTGCTGATATGCAATTGAACTTTCCTTTGTGTTATATCTGTCCACTGGTTTTGTATGTATCTTTACAGACGCCTAAAATGTTGATACTGATGGTTCTAACTATTAATAAACTCGGTTTATATTCTTCTATTGTAATGACAATTGACTTTTAAAAAGAACTATTTTTAAGAACTATTGACTTCTTATCACTCGTTCCTGTCAGTTTTGATGGTTTTGATTTCGTGTTACATTCTGAAAATACGTGAAGGACGTAATTCCTAATGGCAGAGAGAAACCAGAAGGTATTAAGGCGTTTGTTACAAAAAAACATTTAGTTTTTGAGAAATGAATTTATGTCTGATTTTGTGATCAAATTGGCTATAATTTATTGTATATTTATGTACCGATTTCTAGAAAATAAATTTATCGATTAAAGAACACTATTGAATATAAACATCTAATTTTCCCATTTGTATCCGATGCCCATGTCCACGTTTCCTATAATCGCTGAATATCACTGGCATACGTAAAATCAATAACGTCTGAAGGGATTCCAGAGATGACATAAGAAACGAGGTGTTTTACAAATGATGATAAACTGTGAGATGTAACTAGAACTTTGGTACCTTAGGCATGGCTCACTGGTTAACAAATCTTCCAGGTAACTCTTTGTCACTGACACTTATATGCGCTCCAGTTCCATACGTCTTTCTTAGTTTATAAAAATAATTGATTTTAGTGATCTTTGAAAGCTCCGTATTCTATGTAAAAACAAGTACCATATTTACATGACAAAACTAAGTGAAGAAATGAAGAAACAACAGTGATGAAGCGATACAGTTATAGAATGTCATCTTCACTACTATACAAAACAAACTTTACCTTTCGTGTTTAGTATCTGGTAGTTATACAGATGTCACCGCCCTCTCTCACTCTGTCTCTTTCTTTTCTTTATCTCTGTCTCTGTCTCTGTGGTGTCACAGTCAAAACTTCGAAATCAAAGCTGGAATAAGGACAAAGGAAAAGCACCAGACCCGAGCATATGTATCTCTAATCAGGAGGAGCTTCACGTAACATTTTCAGTGCCTGGTGTGAAGCAATAACGACATAAGTCGGATTAGACGAGAAGGATGCAGACTTATCACATCAGAAAGGTTTTCGTAAATAATCCGGCACAAAATTACTACCAATCTAGAGGGAAGTGACATGCACGTTACATATGACAATATTTCAAATGAAGACTAAGAGAGTTACTTTCAGGTGAAGAGTGCAAATAGCGGAAATAATCCCACTGACAGTAAAATTGCTGAATAAGTTTTGGAGCTGACGTCGCCCAATAAAATGAGATGTCATATAGATCCATCGTAAAAAGGTTAGATGCTTCGTGGGAAGATGTAATTAATGCTGGATTACATGTTTGACATAACACAGGTTACTCTATACTTCCAGGGTCAAAGCTATAAAAGCGCTAGAGACTGGTGAAGTGAGGATCTTCCGACATGAATCAATGTCCGGCAATGAATATTTCAGACGAGAGGACGTCTTGAATGAGTAATGTGCTACGTTTCGTAACAAACATCTGTCATGTCGGTGTTTGTGAGACTACCTTGAAAAACAATACACAATCGTCTGTGATGCGCCCATGATGGCGTTTAGCACTGTTCCGAGTTCACGACAGGTAGTCGTTGCATGAGCTTGGAGACACGCATCTAATGTGTGCCGAAGCAGAGTGTAGTTCACAATGAGCCAAATGAAAATCCAGAAGAAAGTTTTAGAAAAGTCGTCATCCAAAACAGGAAAAATTTACAAGAAACTGGGTCTCGCATCCTTGCCATTGGTTGACGACTATGTATCACTGGCAGAAACCGTGGACATCGTAATCTAGCGGCGCCGACACAAACGAACAGTAGTAGCTTTGTTCTTAGAAAAATAGTACTCGATGAAAACTTCGTTACACAATGCCAAATCAAAAACTATCCCGGGCTTCGGCAATACATTTACTTCAGACCTATTTCTATATACTTATACAGTCTAAAACGACATAACTCGAAGAAATTATCCAAATGTGTCGAAAGATGTGGTGTACATGGACACACAAACAAATAATTACAAGCTCGCCAGGTATGTCCGCATTTGAGAATGTTTGGAGCATTATGGGAAGGGACCTCCAGCTAGCTTGGGATTTTACGATCTAAGGCTCCAGTTGGACAGAATTTGGCTCTGAGCACTATGGGACTTAACTTCTGAGGCCATCAGTCCCCTAGAACTTAGAACTACTTAAACCTAACCAACCTAAGGACGTCACACACATCCATGCCTGAGGCAGGATTCGAACCGGCGGTATCGGACTGTGGCGCCTAGAACCGCTCGGCCACTCCTGCTGGCTTGACTTACTCAATTTGTGACACTCTTCCTCTTGAACAAATCATTCTTTATTTTTGAAACTCGTCTGTACATGTACGTCACATCTTCCGTCCCATATAGATCATTTCTTCGGAGTTCATCGTGTTTTTTTTCTTTCTTTCTTTCTTTTTTTTCTTTTTAGACACACTCACATCCGTATGTTGTTTTGTTCGTATAACGAGTTGTCTTGACGCTCGTGTGAGATTTCTGTCAAGTCGTTCCAAAGTTGCAAGGATGCACGGATGCAGGAAAAGCACCATGAAAACGTAGTAAAGAACCTGAACTAGTGATAAAATAGAACATTCTTCCCTCAAAATGAAAATAAAAACAAATTACAAAAAGAATGTTAATAAGAAAAGGAAAGAACACGACACAATATATATTTACTATTATAGCTCATAAATTCTACAAAACAGATAGAAAGTTCTGAGGTCTAACGGCCTATATAAATGCACACAAGCAAAAATAAGAAGGTTGGGGTTTTAACAGTGGAAGTTATTTATTTGTAGTTTATACAAAATAGATGCTTGCTTCAGAGTTTTAGTGCCCTTCAAAGCAGTCACGAACATTATATGTTATCCATTGCTAGCAATGTGGAAGTCGGGGGACACACATAGCAACGCCAGATGTGTTGATAGTTCGACTGGAGCAGTTTATTGTGAGGCAAATCCCTGTAACAGTTCTGAAGTGAATGCCATGATATGCTGGCTTCATCTTTGGAAACAAGTTGAAGTCACAACGGCTTAAGTCCGGGAAGTGTGATGGGCAGTGCAGCACTTCCCAGCCCTCTCGAGCGAACAAATCAGTCAGAACTAGCGCCATTTGTGCCCGAGTACTGTCCTGCAAAATGATGGGAGGGTCCTACAGAAAGTGTTACCGTTTGTTTCTCTAAGCTATCCATTTTTGGAACAGAGCCTGCTACCTGCTTAGAAGAAGCAGCGGCGAAACTTTCCGCGCGATTGCCTCTTGCTCTCCATAAATATCAGTCGAGGTTCCGCTCTCACCGACTGAAAGGCTTCAATGTCCTCTGCGCTGCTATCTTCACACTGCTGCCTGCCTCTACCTTGGTTCAGAACGACTCTTTTGCTTCCACCAATGGACAGGCTGCCTGCTATGGTGGCCGGAATATTTTGGTACAGATTCCTCAGTGACAGAGTGGATCACATTACAATTCTGGACGCTGTATCGGTGCTCAGTTTCTGGTCACTGACTGTAGAGAGTTTAATTTTTCTTGCTCATCGTCCGTTTGGATGGATTTCTTTCTGGTTCTGCTCACTGGTGGACACAAACTGGGAAGTGGTCGCTGTAGTGGAGGTCGTCTATCACCTCCCTCTTACCAGAATATGCGACGGATGGGGAGCAAAGCGAAATATCTAAGGCGGAGAGGGAAACTCGATGCTGGGCAAAATACATCCTTCCTCCTGGGGGCTTATTTTTTATGACCTTAATAGATTTTCCAGCACTCAATCCTTGGGACAGATGCAGTTGCAGCCCCATAAAGTATTTTGTGATGAACGACGGGGGAAGCTGGCTGCTGCTCTGCTCCAAGACCGCTTCACTGTCCGGCGGTTCCTTTGGCGGGAGATAATTGGAACCCTTTGTTCAAAAATGGATCTGAGCACTATGGGACTTAGCTTCTGAGATCATCAGTCCCCTAGAACTTAGAACTACTGAAACCTAACTAACCTAAGGACATCACACGCATCAATGCCCAAGGCAGGATTCGAACCTGCGACCGTAGCGGTCGCGCGGTGCCAGACTGTAACACCCAGAACCGCTCGGCGGAACCCTTTGTTATCTGGAATGACATACCATGTACTGTAGCAGCAACTACTTGTAGTACGGTAGTTAGGGTGAGAGAAGGGGAGTAAAGTGAGTCAGTGACGAACACTCCCACTCCTGTCTTACCTTCTTCTCCTCTTGGGTCACACTTTGTATGCAGGTGACGGCCTCGCAGGAGCCTTAAAATGTGCCTCTTTAAGGCATACACACGCCGGTCTGGTCTGTGCTGGGAGCTTAAGTTCTTCTATACGATTTGTGAAACAATTTAGATGCCGCTGTAATGTCTCCAGTATTGGCTGATGAAATTTACCTTCGCTTTCTTCTTCCAACAGGATGGAAAGTCCATGGCTACTGGCGGTGCGCTAGAGGGACTTGGTGGTTCCTCCAAGGTGAAAACTTCCATTTCCAAATCTTCAGTGCCAGAAACAACTGCTGATTTTGACTATGTTGCTCTAATATCTGTTGTATTGCACTTTGAATTGTTCCGGAGTATCTTTTTATTCTTTTTGGAAGGAAACGAGGAAGAATCTATTAGATCGTGGGTCAGACGTTGCTTGTGAGATTTTCGATTTTAGCGATATTGCCGACACGCTGTCAGTTTCTAAAGTGTTCTGAACTCGTTTTCTGCCAAGTGTTGGCTTTTTTTGAGTTTGTGATTTGACATGTGCTGCAATATGAATAGGTGTTGGTAGCGGCATATACAGCTTGTGTCTTGCTGACACGCTAATCTTAACACTGAAAAGAACGGTGAAGGCTGCATAGATTTAAATAATTAATTTGCACCAGCATGTAAGACTGATCTCCTATGTTTTTTCTACCCTCTATAGGTGGGACACTGGTCAAACTGGATGTCTGTTGGAGCAGTTAACAACAAACTAGTGCAGCTGTTCGTCCTACATCTGGTGCATAAGCTGTTTGGTCACAATTTCCGGAAGTAGCACAAACGTTACATGCAATTGTAGCGTGGCTAATTATTTGGCGCTTTCATAGAGCAACGAAGTTGTCACACATAAACGGATATTTAAGCCTAATAAACCAGTCTTAATGCGACTGGGACTGCATGAATCCAGCCTCCTGGCTGAAGAATACATCATTAACAACAACAAAAACAACAATATCACCCAGTAAGATTGGCGAATTATAAGTTAACACGAATGTAGATGGTTTCTCATTGCTTCTATTCATGCTCTTTATCATGTTCTGCTGTTTGTAATGCCTTCATCAGGGCATTCTTTATGTAATACGAGATCTTCGTGTATTAGGTTTTCGCACGACAACATCCCTACACCTGTAAGATAGTTTCTACAATCCAGCTACAGTGGGATGTTTTCCAAATTTCGTAGATTTAAATAGTTTATTACTTGTCCAGAAGTGTCAGTTTGGCAGTCTCTTCATTGGTTTTGATTACATATTAGATCACCTGGATCTTTTAGAATGCGGAGTGGGGATTCCGAATCAAAGAGACTCACTTCTTTTTAACAATCAAGAAAATATTACTCGGCTTTGCCCTAGCATTATGACTGCTCCTTATTTTGGTAGAAGAGTGCTTATCCTCAAGTTCATTTACTGGGAGGGGAACAGGTGCGCACAGCATACCTTAAGAGGATTTTTTTTTGGCCAAGTTCCTCACTCCCTGTGCATGCTGAAGTGTGCCAAAAGCTTAACATTACCGAGGACTGGCGGTTTCCATAAGACCCTAACTGAGGAAACCCAAGCTCTCCCGTACCAATTATCGAAGGCTGGTCTCCCTGCGGTTATTGCAATTTAGATAGATCCGTAAGGTAGTGGTTGTTTGTCGAATGCTGGAGACGTGCTGAGTTTTAACCCCTTACGATGAAAGGGCGCTGCTGTCACTAAATATTCGCTGATGAGCCCAGACATTAGACCGTCTGCTTAACAGCGTTTTGCACTATCTTTTGAAGGTAATACAGCAGTAGTTCTGCGTGGCATGGATTAGACAGGTACTTGATAGATTTACGCACGTGTCTAGGCACAGGCCACGAAGTTTACGTTAATTAGGAGCCGGTGATTTATGGGATCGGAGCTGGCGTCCACTGATGTCCCAGATGTGTTCCATCGGGTTCGGCTCAAAATGGTTCAAATGGCTCTGAGCACTATGGGACTTAACATCTTAGGTCATCAGTCCCCTAGAACTTAGAACTACTTAAACCTAACTAACCTAAGGACATCACACAACACCCATCCATCACGAGGCAGAGAAAATCCCTGACCCCGCCGGGAATCGAACCCGGGAACCCGGGCGTGGGAAGCGAGAACGCTACCGCACGACCGCGAGATGCGGGCTGCTTCAGATCAAGCGAATTGGATGGACAAGACGGCAGTGTAACGTCACTATTACGCTGCTTAAGCCATTGTAGCTTGATTCTGGCCTTGTAACAAGGACAGTTAGCCTGCTGGAAGCTGTCATAGACGTCGGGCAAGACATCAAGCACGAAGCGATTTAGGTGGCTCTAATAATGTTCACGTAGCTCACAGCTGTTACGGTACGTACGATTACTACTACGGGCACCATGGAGGCCCAGATGAATGTCCCCCATAGTTAGTATTGCTTCCACTGGGATACGTCCATGGTGTGATCAGCGTTTCGAGCTGCCCTTTGCCTGTAAGACGCAGTATCTGGTGCAACAAGAAAAGCAATTCATTCAAACAGGGGACACGATTCGAATGATCCACGATCCTATCTCACTGGTCCCAATCGTAACTGACGACGCCGTAAGTCAGGAGGGGAAAACATGTTATACACGTTCTTTGCCAAGAAACATGCCCGCAACGGCACCAGGTAGCATTCAGTTTTCCAGTGTGTAATGGTCATTAATATACTACAGGCCATTAAAATGGCTACACCAAGAAAAAATGCTGATGATAAATGGGTATTCATTGGGCAAATATATTATACTAGAACTGACATGTGATTACATTTTCACGCAGTTTGGGTACATAGATCCTGAGGAATCAGTACCCAGAACAACCACCTCTGGCCGTAATAACGGCCTTGATAAGCCTGGGCATTGAGTCGAACAGAGCTTCGATGGCGTGTAGACGTACACACGTACAGCTGCCCATGCAGCTTCAACACGATACCACAGTTGATCAAGAGTAGTGACTGGCGTATGGTGACAAGCCAGCTGTTCGGCCACCGTTGATCAGGTGTTTTCAATTGGTGAGAGATCTGGAGAATGTGCTGGCTAGGGCAGCAGTCGAACATTTTCTACATCCAGGAGGCCCGTACAGGAAATGCAACATGCGGTCGTGCATTATCCTGCTGAAATGTAGGGTTTCGCAGGAATCGAAGGAAGGGTAGAGCCACGGATGGCAACACATCTGAAATGTAACGTCCACTGTTCAAAGTGCCGTCATTGAGAAGAACAGGTGACCAAGACGTGTAACCAATGGCACCCCATACCATCACGCCGGGTGATACGCCAGTATGGCGATGACGAATACACGCTTCCAATGTGCGTTCACCGCGATGTCACCAAACACGGATGCGACCATCATGATGCTGTAAACATAACCTGGATTCATCCAAAAAAAAATTACTTTTTGCCATTCGTGCACCCAGGTTCGTCATTGAGTACACCATCGCAGGAACTCCTGTTTGTGATCCAGCGTCAAGGGTAACCGCAGCCAAGGTGTCTGTGCTGATCGTCCATGCTGCTGCAAAATCTCGTCGAACTGTTCGTGCAGATGGTTGTTGTCTTGCAAACGTCCCCATCTGTTGACTCAGGGATCGAGACGTGACTGCACGATCTGTTACAGTCATGCGGATAAGATGCCTGTCATCTCGACTGCAAGTGATACGAGGCCGTTGGGATCCAGCACGGCGATCCGTATTACCCTCCTGAGCCCACCTATTCCGTATTCTGCTAACAGTCATTGGATCTCGACCAACGCGAGCAGCAATGTCGCGATACGATAAACCGCAATTGCGATAGGCTACAATCCGTCCACTATCAAAGTCGAAAACGTGATGGTACGCATTTCTCCTCCTTAAGCGAGGCATCACAACAACGTTTCACCAGGCAACGCCGGTCAACTGGTGTTTGTGTATGAGAAATCGGTTGGAAACTTTCCTCATGTCACCACGTTGTAGGTGTCGCCACCGGCGCCAACCTTGTGAGAATGCTCTGAAAAGCTAATCATTTGCTTATCACAACATTTTCTTCCTGTCGGTTAAATTTCGCGTCTGTAGCACGTCATCTTCGTGGTGTAGCAATTTTAATGGCCAGTAGTGCACGGTGAGCAAAGGACCACGAAGGTAGGAGAATTAGGGCTCATATGGAGGCATGTAGACAGTCGTTTTCCCCTCGCTCTATTTGCGAGTAAAACAGGAAAGAAAATGACTAATAGTGGTATAGGGTACCCTCCGTGGCTTGCTGAGTATATGTAGATGTGGATAAGGTACCTGTCCCTAAAATTGGTCGGTGTTTTTCTTTCGGGTATCCTGCATATATGTAGATGCAGGTATAGATATACATATGGTGTTGTATGTCCAAATAATTTAAAATGTGTTGCTTAAACACTCGGCTCGCCTGCATGTTTTGCGGGAAGGCTTGTCCAGCAGGCGTCTGACTTGCAGCGAGCCCCGGTCTGCCCGTGGGAGGCCTGTAATTGAGAGCAGACGCGGCTCAGCCTATCGCGATCCGCCTGCTGGCGCTCTAACGAAGCCGCCAGGGGCCGCGTGCCGGCCCAGAAGGCAGCGGGCCAGCCGCTTCCGTCTGAATCAACAGCCCGGTTCACTTTTTTTGCACGGTCTTGGGCTTCGTGGTGTTCTGGTAAAGAGCGTGCCAGGAAACCGAAAGGTCCTGGAATCGAATCCCTATTGGGCCACACAGGTAATTTTCAGCCTGTCTTTAATTTAGCCTTCACTCCTCAATTATGTCAAGATTTGCTAGAAAAAACAGGTGGTTCGGATGCCACATTAAACTGTTGGTCCCCTTTCATTAGTTGAATAACTGTGGTAGGTTAGGGACACGCAACAAGCTGAAATGGCGTCAAGCTGATAGACATGCACCAGGCCCTTGAGTCACGCGATATTATTGTCATTATTTTGCCCATTTAGGCATTTCATACAATTATGTTAGCGTTTCGTGTATTTTAGTGCCATAAGTTATGTATGTAACACGGTTGTTGCGAGGTTAAGTGAGAATGTTGTTGTGGCCTTCAGACCGGAGACTGTGTATGCTGAACAAGCCTCTTATCCGTATGGCACTAACGGATCGTGCAGCCACGTCTCGATCCCTGAGTCAACAGATGGGGACGTTTGGAAGACAACAACCACCTGCACGAACAGTTGGACGACGTTTGCAGCAGCACGGACTAAGCTCGGAGACCAGGGCCTGCGATGGTGTACTCAATGACGAACGTGTGTGCACGAACGGCGAAATGTCATTTTTCGGATGAAACCACGTTCTGTTTACAGCATCATGATGGTCGCATCCGTGTTTGATGACATCGTGGTGAACGCACATGGGAAGCGTGTATTCGTCATCGTCATACTTGCGAATCACCCGGCGTGATGGTATGGGGTACCATTGGTTACACGTCTTGTTGACCTCTCGTACGCATTGACGGCACTTTGAACAGTGGACGTTACATTTCAGATTTGTAACGACCCGTGGCTCTACCCTTCATTCGATCCCTACGAAACCTACATTTCAACAGGATAATGCACTACCACATGTTGCAAGTCCTGTACGGATGTTTCTGGATACAGAAAATGTTCGACTGCTGCCCTGACCAGCACATTCTCCAGATCTCTCACCAATTGAAAACTTCTGGTCAATGGTGGCCGAGCAGCTCGCTCGTCACCATACGCCCGTCGCTACTCTTGATGATCTGTGGTATCGTGTTGAAGATGCATGGGCAGCTGTACCTGTACACGCCATCCAAGCTCTGTTTTACTCATAGCCCAGCCGTATCAAGGCCTGATTTCTCAGAGTCTATGCACCCAAATTGCGTGAAAATGTAATCACATGTCAGTTCTAGTATAATATATTTGTCCAATGAATACCCGTTTATCATCTGCATTTCTTCTTGGTGTAGCAATTTTAGCCAGTAGTGTATATTGGCGGCAGTAGAATCGTATGGCCGTTGGCTTCAAATGCGGGTTCTCCAAATTCTCTTAGTAGTGTTTCTCGAAAAGAACGTCGCCTTCCCTCCAGAGATCCCCATTTGAGTTCCCGAAGCATTTCCGTAACACTTATGTGCTGTTCAATCCCAGCAGTAACAAATATAGCAGCTGGTCTCTGAACTGTTTCGATGTCTTCCTTCAGTTCGACTTGGTAGGGGTCCCAAATATTCGAGCAGTACTACCAACGTCCTACATGCGGTCTCCTTTACAGATAAATCACTCTTTCCTACAATTCTCCCAATAAACCTTCCATTCCACAGTACTCACGTGCTCATTCCATTTCATATCGCTCTGCAACATTACACCCCGATATTTAAACTACTTGACATTAATACTGTATCCGAACGTTACACGTTTGTTTTGCCCATTCACCCTCACTTACATAAATTTCTCCACATTTAGAGCTAGCATCCATTCAACACACCAATTAGAAATTTTGTCTAAGTCGGCTTCTATCTTACTACAGTCACTCAACTTCAGCACCTTATCGTACACCATATCCGTCCCCGGAAGCTGAGTGGTCAGCGCGACAGAATGTCAATCCTAAGGGCCCAGGTTCGATTCCCGGCTGGCTCGGAGATTTTCTTCGCTCAGAGACTGGGTGTTGTGTTGTCCTAACCATCATCATTTCATCCCCATCGACGCGCAATCCACCGAAGTGGTGTGAAATGGAAAGACGTACACCAGGCGAACGGTCTACTCGACGGGAGGCCCTAGTCACGCGACATTTACCGTACATCATGGCATCATCAGCAAACAACTGTAGACTACTGCCCACCCTGTCTACCAAATCATTTATGTATGTAGAGAGCAACAGCGCTCCTGTCACACTTCCCTGGGGCACTCCTGACGATACAGTTGTATCTGATGAACACACTCCGTGGAGAACTTGGTCAAGAGATCCTCGAGCTACTCACATATCTGTGAACTTATTCCATACGCTCGTACCTCCGTTAACAGCCTGCATTGGGGCACTGTCTCAAACGCCTTCCGGAAAATTAGAATCTGCCTGTTGCCCTTCATCCATACTTCGCAGTATAACGTGTGAGAAAAGACAAAGCTGAGTTTCGCACGAGCGATGCTTTCTAAAACGGTGCTGAGTCGTAGGCATAAGCTTCTCAAGCTCAAGAAAGTTTGTTATACTCGAACTGAGAGTTATTCAAGGATTCTGCGACAAACCGAAGTTAGGGGTATTGGTCTGCAATTTTTCGGGTTCGTTCTTGTACCCTTCTTGTCCACTGGAGTCACCTGCGCTTCTTTCCAGTCGCAGTGGACGAGAGATTCGCGATAAATGCAAGCTAGGTAAGGGGCTAATGCCGAAGACTACTCTTTGTAAAACAGAACTGGGATACTATGGGGACCTGGTGATTTATTTTCTTTAAAATCTCTGAGATGTTTCTCTACGCCAGGCATGCTCATTACTATGTCTCACATAGGGGTATGATGGTCAAACGACGGCATGTTTGTACGATTCTCCTGTGTGAACGCTTTCTTGAATATGAAATTTAAAACTTCGGCTTTCGTTTCGCTTTTTTCAACTGCCACACCTGACTGAAAAAAGTAAAAAGGTTTAGTAAACACGGCGCTGTTAAATGCTTACCGTAAGAGGTATGAGCACTTCTACATCTTTGATACTGTGAAGCACATCTCTTGCACTGCAAGGTCTTTGATTTCCATATTTTGGGAGGAAGGAGTATTGACCGAACCAAGGAAGAAATGCCTACCAAACATGGCATGTAGAATGAATACTTTAAGAGCTATGAACACTTTTTCATCTTCTCTGTTGTGCTCGTATCTCTTACCGTTACTAGACGTCTTTGGTGTAAGGAATTTGTCCATAAAGTTTGTCGGTGTTTCTTTGTAACACCCTGTATTTGTATACTCAGCAAGCCACTGCGAAGTGCATAGCACAGACTACCTACAACCTTACCACCTGTTCAGTTCGCGTATGGAACGCTAGCAGAATGACCGTTCAAATGCCTCTGTGAGTTCTGTAATTAATCTAATCTTGCCTTCACGGTCTCCACGGGAGCGATACGTAGGTGCTCTGGTATACAGATTCTCCACCTAATGCTGGCTCTTGAAAAAAGGTTAGCAGGCTTTTGAGGGGTAGTTGTCGTCTGTCTTCGAACGTCAATTCAGACGATTGAGAATTACAGCAAAGCTCACCTTGTTGCTGTGATCATTCTTACTGCCGTTCTTTGTATACGTTCAATAACGCTTGTTAGTCCTGTCTGGTATGGATCCCATATGCCATCCCCTAGACTAACAGCGAACTAATGTCTGCCACCTACTGTACTCAATACTTAGATTTAGGTGATCATTCCGTTTCATGTCCGCCTGCCTAGCTGAGTGGTTACGTACGTGACTACCGTACAGCGGCCCGGGTTCTATTCCCGGCCGGGTTGGAGATTTTCTCCGCTGGTGAACTGGTTGTTGTGTTGTCCTCATCATCATTCCAGTCTCATCACCGGCCCGCGGGTCAGCCAATGTGGCGTCGACTGCAGTGAGACTCACACTCGGCTGCCGAGCTTCCCCGAATCAGACTTCCCGGCCGGCAATGCCATACCATCATTTCATTTCATTATACTCAGATCTTTGACTGACTCGACTGATCTCATTCATGACTTAGTGCTGATGAAGTAGCAGGATATCAAGTTTTATTTTAATTTGGCGTGTTGCACAGTTTTACGCTTTTGAACATTAAAACAACTTCCCAAAATTTACGCTACATTGAAATGCTGTCGAGATGTCTCTGAGTATTTCTGCAGCTTTTTTTTCGTGTAGTAACTCATTAAGAATGGCTGCATTGTCTAGCAAAATGTTGAGGTTTCTATTAACATCGTCTGTTGGAACACTAAACAGCTAGGATCCCGTCACCCTTACTTGGTGCAAGCCAGAAGTTACATCTGCATCTGCCGGTGGCTCTACATCCAAGAAAATATACTGCCTCATCCCTATCAAGACTTTCTCAATCCAGTCGCAGTGTTTATTTCATGCCCCATATGACGGTAGTTGCGTTACCAAACACTGATGTGGAATTGAGTAAAACGCTTTTCGGAACACAAATATTGCATCCACCAGACTGCCTAGATCCATGATTTTCAGGATTTCGTTTGAGAAATTCTCAAGTTGCGCTTCACTTGACCAATAGTTTCGGAATATATGCTGCTTAGCATTGAGATGGTTATTCTGTTCGAGATACGTCATCTGGTTTGAGCTCAGAATGTGTCTTAGAATTCCACAACGTGCGGTGATGCATCCAATTTCCTACCGGCTGTTCGGATCGAGTTAGTAAGCAGGGTACTATAGCTACAGTAAGAATCAGTGAAATTAAATGGAAAGAAGATGATGATTTTTGGTCAGGCGATTAAGTGGTAAAATGAAGACCAACAAAACATGATGTAAGAGGAGGGGAATATGTTATGAGCAGGAAAACAGGACAAATACTGAGTTACAAAAAAGATTTACCGATAGAATCATTGTCATTACAATTATTCTCGTCAGATTCGACAGGAATCCAATGTCAACAACAGGTATACTCACAGACGTCACTAGCAGACGATAAAGAGATATAGAAAATATATGAGGGCAGTTATAGGGTAATACAGTTTATAAAAGGAGATGAAATTGTAGACGTAATAATCATGGGAGATTGGACTGGTATCGTAGGAGACGTTAGAAGATAGAATTACAAGAGTATGCGGGCACGGTAATAGAAACAGAAGATCTGTAATGCTTTTCAGCTAGTAGCAAATTAACTGTTCAGGAATCACAAGGAACGTAGGTATAGTTGGAAAAAGCTTGGCGACAAAAGAAGAAACCAGTTGTATTGCATCACAAAAATCGCAGATTCAGAAATCAGGTGTTGGAATAAAGCGGATCCAGGAAGATGTGAAGATTAAGATAACAATTTAGTAATGAAGAAGACTAGCCTGGAGTTTAACAGAATCGCCAGAAAGGATCAATATGTGAAGAAGAGGGGTACTGAAGTATTTAGGTGTGATTGTGTGTGTTTCGACTTCTCGAATGCTGTAGTTATTGTGATAATGGGAACCATAACTCAGTTAGGGGGCAATGGGCGACTCTAAAAGCGGTAATCATAGTAACTGAACGGACAAATATAGGTACGAGGAAGAAAACTGTGTAAATCCTTTAATAACAGCCGAGATACCTTAACTGCTCAATGAAAGAAGCAACTACAAAAATTTTCATCAAAAGAAAATAATGCTTCGATAAATCACATATGAAGTGCATAAATGCTAAAGCGACTCCAGAAAAATGTGAAGAGACAAAAAGGAAATGGTAGTTAGAAGGAATTATCTAGACCATTGGTTCCGAACAGGTGGTCCGCGGACCCCAGGGGTCCGCGAGCTATGCCAGAGGGGTCCGCAAGATGCTATTAGAATAAAAATATAGTAAATATATTTAGTATGATACTCAATTGTTATTTTTTAAGGAGTCTGTTATACTAAACACCCAGATTTGAAGACAAAGATTTTGAGCAAAAATCAAAAGTTTAACAATAACAATGGTGGCTAAATTGAAAAAGGTTTAAGCTCGATATTTTTTCAATAATGAATATATCAATTCTTTTCTATGTACAGAAACAGAAAACGTATAGAAAAGACTCTTAATTTGGCTTTTTTAGGTACTTGGTACTGTGATATGACAAGGTACCAATCATGCTCGATGAGGGGTGCACGAGAAAATTTTGTTGGGAACCCCTGATCTAGAAAATACCGATATCAAAATATCTTTCGGTGTAATTACAGGTAAAGGCTCAACATGAGAAGCGCCAAACGAATTCTGCTGTTAAACGCAGAGATCGTATGAGTGGATATAGTACATCGCGAGACTCCACAAGGGGTGGAGCTGCCTGCTGACGTTACAGAAGATTAACCGCACGCCGATTTGAATGGCATAAAGGATCTAGTGTTAGAGTTTGACAGAACTCTAAAGACTTGCGATCAAATAATATGAATGAGACGGAGAACAGTCCTCTGAAATTTTTAAAGTTATTGTGGGAATGCAACTTGATCTATGTAACTGGACTATAGGAAAAATATCATACATACAGTCCCAAAAGAGGCTACTATCACAGAGTTAGCTTAACAGGTCATACATCCAGATTTCGGATATGAATAACGTACAGAAGAACGGAAAATACTGAATGTCTGTTAGATGACAATCAGTTTGGCTGTAAAGGCATCGGAGAGGAAGTTCTTTCTTTTCGCTTGATAATGGAAGTAAGAATTAATAAAAATCAACCCCTTCATGGGATGTACCGAACTAAAAAAAGCAACAGACAATCTAAAATGACGCAAGCAGTTCGAAATTCTCAGAAAAAAAGTTATAGGGAAAGACGGGTAAAGCACAGTACCGTACGCCGGTACCAACAGTGACACAACTCAAAAATGCACTACTTGAGAAAACTCGACTTCAGGAATTAATTCCACAAAACGTACACTGAAGTAGTATAAGCTTCCTTTAAATTTCGAGTAAGTGTCATTGGCTGTAAATTGCTCTACATTTCTCGTGCACCTTGTGTGGCGAAACAAGCGCAGATACAGATACGAGCGAGTGTGCCGGGACTTACCCACTTCACTGCAAGCAGCGACGTCACCACAACGCGTCTGTGCGTAGCGCACAAGTATTGAACCGTGATTGAGAATGAAATCAAAAGTTAAAGTTGCTTTTTCAAACTTTGTCAACATATGCTTTAGTGTAATAATGTTTAAACTGTCATGTATCAGATTCCTTAGGTCAATATTTTACCTAAATACATCAGTTCAAGAAAAAAATAAGTGACGCTAAATAATAAAGCTGGGAAGCCAGACATTGGTCACAATGTGCAGATGTATGTCAAAAGTAACTGGTGCAAGTCTCAACGTGATTAAAGAAATATTTTAGTTAGAATCCACGGTCTTCATAAAAATTGAAGGCGCTAAATGTTACACTTAGAAATGTGAAATTTGGTATGACGCTTCAGTTCAACAAACTTAGACTTCTTAAGTAATAGAACCCAGTTCGTTATCCTCGATGGTGAGTGTTCATTGGAGGTGAGGGTATCATCTGGAGTGCCCCAGGGAAGTGTGGTAGGTCCGCTGTTGTTTTCTATCCACATAAATGATCATTTGAATAGGGTGGACAGCAATGTGAGGCTGTTTGCTCATGATGCTGTGGTGTACGGGAAGGTGTCGTCATTGAGTGACTGTAGGAGGGTACAAAATGACTTGGACAGGATTTGTGATTGGTGTAAAGAATGGCAGCTAACTCTAAATATAGATAAATGTAAATTACTGCAGATGAATAGGAAAAAGAATCCTGTAATGTTTCAATACTCCATTAGTAGTGTAGCGCTTGACACAGTCACGTCGATTAAATATTTGGGCGTAACATTGCACAGCGATATGAAGTGGGACAAGCATGTAATGGCAGTTGTGGGGAAGGTGGATAGTCGTCTTCGGTTCATTGGTACAATTTTGGGAAGATGTGGTTCATCTGTAAAGGAGATCGCTTATGAAACACCAAGGCGACCTATTCTTGAGTACTGCTCGAGCGTTTGGGATCCCTATCAGGTCGGATTGAGGGAGGACATAGAAGCAATTCAGAGCGTGCTGCTAGATTTGTTACTGCTAGGATTGATCATGACGCGAGTGTTACGGAAATGCTTCAGGAACTCGGGTGGGAGTCTCTAGAGGAAAGGAGGCGTTCTTTTCGTGAATCGCTACTGAGGAAATTTAGAGAACCAGCATTTGAGGCTCACTGCAATACAATTTTAGTACCGCCAACTTACATTTCGCGGACACACCACAAAGATAAGATAAGAGAGATTAGGGCTCGTACAGAGACATATAGGCAGTCATTTTTCCCTCGTTCTGTTTGGGAGTGGAGCAGGGAGAGAAGATGCTAGTTGTGGTACGAGGTACCCTCCACCACGCACCGTATGGTGGATTGCGGAGTATGGATGTAGATGTAGAACATAAAAATAATAACTACGTGAGGCCATTAAGCTACTTCTAATAGTTTTCGAGTAATTTAATGAAAGCTAAATTTGGAACAAAAATGTCTTTATATTAATGCTAGAAAGTTTTGGTTACCGCGCATGATGAAACCTACCAAATAATACATCCATAACAAGTTTCAGGATCTTGATGAAAATAACAACCAATTCAAGGTCTCTTAAAGTTGTAGTTCAGACATCATGTTTTACTGTCAGTTCTGCTGAAAAATTGTAGAAAGTAAAGTTTTAATGCATGTGAGCTAAAACGTTTTCTGTGGTTTTCACCAACTTACCTACATGCACGCAAAAATTACGAAGATTGTAAATGGGTTCATAACATTGTTATAAAATATCGTGTGGTCGAGAAAGTGGCCGTTTAGAGACTGCTACCAGGTGCATAGGGCGGATGACAGCAGGTGTTCCCTTGGCCGTCCGCTACGCCACATACATAAATACGCCCGAGAGGCAAGACTAGGCTCCATTTCGCACCCAGCCACCGTAAGATCTGCGTCAGTCAAACGCCGGAGTGCGCGCTGCCTCGGATGACGTCAGGCTGTTACAGAACGCTTATTTTCAGTAATAACAGAAAGTGAACTCGCAAGGACTGTGCACCGTCCTGAATCGCTTAGATTTCGCAAAAGTAAGTGTTAGTGTGCCGTCCGTAATGTTAACAAATCCACGTGGCAAGCGGTGACAAATATTTTCCACTTTTGTGGCGAGTATTTATTTTGATTATCAGTACTCTGGGCGAAAGACAGCTTAGTAGGAACTTACCGTAGAGGTAGCCACTGAACTGCTCATAGTGCTGTTTAGGATAGAGAAATTTCCTGTCAGTATGAACACAATGAATATTACAATGTTGTGAGACGGCCGCTTGACCGAGCGGTTGTAGGCGCTTCAGTCTGGAACAGTGCGACCGCTACGGTCGCAGGTTCTAATCCTGCCTCGGGCACGGATGTGTGTGATGTCCTTAGGTTAGTTAGGTTTAAGTAGTTCTACGTTCTAGGGAACTGATGACCTTAGATATGAAGTCCCATAGTGCTCAGAGCCATTAGTACCATTTGAAGAATGTTGTGTGTGTGTGAAACTTTACCAAATGCATGTATCAATTGTAACTCAAAATCTTCATTTATAATCATAGTCCTGATCCCACTGAGCAAATAGAGACTAGACACTCTTTCAGTGGGCCGGACAACACAATGGACTTGCAGACTGGGGACTGTGGTCAGTATGTTCTCCATCGCTTTCTGACTGACAACAGAAATAGTTGCCGAACAAGAGCACTTGCCCGCGAAAGGCAAAGGTCCCGAGTTCGAGTCTCGGTCGGGCACACAGTTTTAATCTGCCAGGAAGTTTGATAAGATTGCTGTTGTGTTGGGCTGAATGAACTGAACAATGAGCATGGAATATTGTTTGAAAGAAAAAAGATAATGAGATATGTGACTAGCGATAAACTTAACGTAAAAATGGGGTCATCTTGTAGACAAAGTGAAGATATCCTACTATTTTGGAAGCAAAATAACACTCGATGGACGAGGCAAGGAGCGGGTAAGAAGCAGATTAGCACAGGCAAAGTGGACGTTCTTCGCGAAAAGATGTCTGCTGGTATCACACATAGCTCTTCATTTGAGGAAGATCATTTCGAAGATGCAGCTCTGGAGGATAACCTTATATGGAACTGAATCATGGGCTGGAAAAAGCAGTAAAAAGAGAATCTAAGCATTTGAGATGTGGGGTTACAGAGGGATGCTCAAAATGAGGTGGACTGATAACATTAGAAACGAGGAGGACCTCTGCATAGCCGGCCGGGGCGGCCGAGCGCTTCTAGGCGCTTCAGTCTGGAATTGCGCGAACGCTACGGACGCAGGTTCGAATCCTGCCTCGGGCATAGATGTGTGTGATGCCCTTCGTTAGTTAGGTTTAAGTAATTCTAAGGGACTGATCTCAGTAGTTAAGTCCCATACTGCTCAGAGCAATTTTGAACCTCTGCATAGACAGCGAGAAAGGAAACACGTGAGAACGCTGATTAGACGAAGACAGGACGATAGGACATTTACTGATAAAGAAAATAAATTCTCTGGCAGACGGTAAAAACTGTAGAGGAGGGCAGCGTCTGGAACATAGCCAATAACCTATCTGAGGACATTATGTGTCAGTGGTACTCAGAGGTAAGGAGATTGACTCGTGGCAAGTCTATTGTTCCGCTTTAAATCAAACACAAAAAAGTTAGCCATTCAAAATACACTTTAATTATTGTGGATACTCACTTGATGGTCGCACGTGACGCGTACCTATTTGGACTATGACTGATTTCCATGAGAGAAAAGCCTCTATCCATAAATCAACACGGGTTTAGAAAGCAAGGCTCGAGCGAAACTCAATTTGTCCTTTCCTTGCATAATGTCCTGCGAACAACGGCTGGAGAGCAACAGGCAGCTTTCATATTCCTAGATTTGCGGAAAGCTTTGATATAGTGTCCCACTGCAGACTATTAACAAGTATCCGAGCATACGGATTAGGTTCTCCGATAAGTGAGTGGCTCGAAGACTTTTTAAGTAATAGAAGGCAGTTCGTTGTCATGGTCGGCAAATGTTTATCAGAGGCAAAGGTATCGTCAGGAGAACCCCAGGGAAGTGTGATAGGACCGCTTTTGTTTCCTATATGCATGAATGATCTGACGGATAAGGGAATCAGCAATCTACGACCGTTTGCTGATGATGATTTAGTATACGGGAAAGCATCGTCGTTGAGCGATTTCAACAGGACAGAATTTCTATTTGGCTGTTGAATGGCAGCTTGTGCTAAATACAGAAAAATAAAGTTAATGCAAATGAGTAGGAAAAACCAAGCACTAAAGTTCGATTAGAGTATTAGTGGTGTGATGCTTAACATAGTCACATCGATAAAATAACGGGCAGTAATATTGCAAACCAGAATGAAATGGAACGAGCACATAAAGGTGGTAGTAGTCTGTACACATAAAATCGTGTTATTGTTGTGGTCTTCACTCCAGAGACTGGTTTGATGCAGCTCTCCATGCTACTCTGTCCTGTGCAAGCTTCTTCATCTCCCAGTACCTACTGCAACCTACATCCTTCTGAATCTGTTTATTCATCTCTTGGTCTCCCTCTGCGATTTTTGCCCTCCACGCTGCCCTCCAATGCTAAATTTGTGATTCCTTGATGCCTCAGAACATGTCCTACCAACCGATCCCTTCTTCTAGTCAAGTTGTGCCACAAACTTCTCTTCTCCCCAATCCCATTCAATACCTCCTCATTAGTTACGCAATCTACCCACCTAATCTTCAACATTCTTCTGTAGCACCACATTTCGAAAGCTTCTATTATCTTCTTGTCTAAACTATTTAGTGTCCACGTTTCATTTCCATACATGACTACACTCCACACAAATACTTTCAGAAACGACTTCCTGACACTTAAATCTATACTCAATGTTAACAAATTTCTCTTCTTCAGAAACGCTTTCCTTGCCGTTGCCAGTCTACATTTTATATCCTCTCTACTTCGACCATCATCAGTTATTTTGCTCCCCAAATAGCAAAACTCATTTACTACTTTAAGCGTCTCAATTGCTAATATAATTCCTTCAACATCACCCGATTTAATTCGACTACATTCCTTTATCCTCGTTTTTCTTTTGTTGACGTTCATCATATATCCTCCTTTCACGACACTGTCCATTCCGTTCAGCTGCTCTTCCGGGTCCTTTGCTGTCTCTGACAGAATTACAGAGTCATCGGCGAAACTAAGTTTTTATTTCTTCTCCATGGATTTTAATTCATAAAAACCATCTCTGTATGAGAGCAGCAAGCCTTGATGCCTCAGAATATGACCTATTAACCAATCCCTTCTTCTACTCAAGTTGTGCCACAAATTTCTCTTCTCTCCAATTTTATTCAATACCTCCTCATTAGTTGTGTCATTTCGTTTGCATAAGTACCTTCACCTAAGATTCAGGATGGATCGCCAATTTATGCTGAGGTGCTATTCCATAACATGGAGAGCCTCGAAAATTCCGTTCGTGTGTAAAGGGGAATCTAAAGTACGCTGAGGCGGTAGTGAGAATTTGGATCGAGGAGGGAAGCATGTCAGGGTAATCCGTGCAGTTGTCTTAACTGCTGTGCCAAGGTGGCTTAGTGCCTAGCGCACCTCCCTAGTAAGCAGGAGATCTGGGTTCGATTTCCGACCTTGGTAGAAATTTTCACTCGCCACCTCAGTCTATGCACGTAAAGGGTAGTGGAATAATTGTATCGTAGACCTCGGTTTGTTGGGAAGTACCAGGAAGGTGTAACTCATGTATAAAGGAGACAGCGTATAGGATACTTGCGCGACCCATTGTTGAGTACCAATGGTGTATTTGCTGTCAGCGAAAGGTCAGATTAAAGAAAGAGATATCGAAACAATTCTGATGCATGCTGCTAGATTTGTAACCGGCAGGTTCGATCAACATGCGAGCATTACGTAAATGATCCATGAAGTCAAATGGGAACGCCCCGAAGTAACGAAGACCTTCTTTTCGCGAAACACTAATGGAAAGCTTAGGAAAAAATGTTCAATTATCTCTGAGCACTATGGGACTTAACATCTGAGGTCATCAATGCCCTAGAACTCAGAACTACTTAAACCTAACTAACCTAAGGAGATCACACACGTCCATGCCCGAGGCACGATTCGGACCTGCTACCGTAGCGGTCGCGCGGTTCCAGACTGAAGCGCCTAGATCCGCTCGGCCACAGCGGCCGGCGGAAAGTTTAGAAAACCTGCTTTCGTGACAGACTGCCGAACAATACTACTGGCACCTACATACAGCTCGCATAAGGACCGCGAGATAACACAAACCTGGCCTGGTACGAAAACATATTGCCCGTCGTCTTTCTCTCGCTCCATCTGCGAGTGGAACAGGGGAGGAAAATATCAGCAGTGGTACTAGGTACCATCCACCAAGCTCCATCCAGTGACTCGCGGGGCGTGCATGTAGATGCACATGTAGGAAAAAATAATAAAATAAAATAAAACCGAGGTTCTTTATTAACCGTCTGGTAAAATAGGGTCATAGGAAAACGCGGAACGAACAACTCAGGTGCAAATCGCTTCTGTTGTTCTTATGGTGTACAGCGCCCAAGGGAGACGTAACACTGACTGTAAGCAAAGTAGATCGGTGCGGCTTACTCCAGAGGCGACGTGAAGCCCGTGCTGAGGTCACGGCGCGACAGGACTGGAGGCTGGACGTCGCGGCGGGCATACGTAAGTGCGCCACGTCACCCATCAGCCGCAGGAAGCGGTGCTTCACCCCACAGCCACTGGCCGGAATAGGCTGTTAGCTGGCAGTCCACAGCGCAGCCACGGACTTGTCGAGGCTACCTGACTACGTACTTTATCCAGGTCCGTGTGACATGCAGAGGCGACTTTTGATGCAAAGCGGGAAGCATAGTAAATCGCGAAATGCTGCTTATTCTTGTATACAATCTAAGGTGGAGTACATGATTTATTGACGACCAGTTTCAGATGGGAAGAATCCACTATGAAATTTCTAACTGATAGCAGAATCTAGGGTTACTGTCAATTTTCAAAGTCCGCTAGAAGTTATAACGAAGCAGATTTTCGGGGCTCTTTGATAAATAATAGTTCACCCGTATGACGAAATCTGCGAACCCATTCTTTTTTCAGGTATGTTTCATCTAAAATTGCAAGTCTGAGATACAAGAGGCGAGCCAATTTTAGAATTTGTTCTGTAAGACTTTGAAACCTTATCTTATTTTTAAAAGAGGCGTTTTGATGCAAAATCAGACGCAAGTGGCGTGTGTGTGCACGGTTTGCTATTAAAATGGCAACAGCGGGGCATAGCAAATCGCGAAATCCTCGTATTGTGTACACGATTAACTGACGACCAGTTTCAGGTGGGGAGAATCCACTATCAAGTTTCTAACTGAAAACAGAATCTAGGGCTACTGACAATTCTCAAATTCTACTAGAAGTTGTAACTAAGTAGATTAACGGGGCTCTTTGATCAATAGTCATTTATGATACTAAACTTGTATGACGAAATTTGCAAGACCATTCTTTTTTCAGGTATGTTGTCGCTAAAATTGCAAGTCTGAGAAATAAGAGGCGAACCACTGAGATTAGTGTATTGTGTGGAAATATTTATTTAATTTTTTTAGAATTTGTTCTGTAATGCTTTGAAGCATTAGTTTTAATTCTTATGTTAAAAGAACTTTTTGTCCTATAAATCCCATTTGTTTTATTTGACCATAAATCTCTTATATTTCGCTATTAAGAATATTTCGGTTACGAAATTTCTCATAATCTTTTAAAAACTATCAAATCCAAAACAGTTATAATTTTTTGAAATCAAATTCAATTTTCCATAAAAACACAGTCATGTGAAAGAAAATATGAAATTTTTATTATTTTGACTCCGTGGCATACTTCACATTTTAACAAAGCTTTGTTTCAAAATTATGTATAATAACGTATAATTATTTTTATTTTTATAGATTTTAGGAACCTCAAGTGCCGTGATATCTTTGTAACCATTCATGTACGGAAATTACTATGTACAAAAGTTAATTACTCCAGTTATAGTTCTAGAATAATGTAGATCCTCATGCTGTAATATATTGTTCGTCATATGGGCCAAAAATCATTAGTCGTTGTCACGGGCTCAGGTCGCACAGTCTTTGTCTAGACGCAGTTATGAGTGAGTACATCTGCTGTGGACAGAATATGCATCAAGTTCGACTTTTTATTTTGTAAACTGTAATTTGTATTGAAAATGCATTCGTAATGTTTTACAAACTTGTTGATTGAGGGTTGTGTTTAGTGCGAAATATGTGTGTTCGAAAGAAGACCCTTCTTAGCGATGTGACACATACGTTTCATTGTTCCGCCGTGCCTGGCTGCGAAATAAAAGAAAGTGAGATGAAAATGTGAATAAGTATCTTCATCATCTCTTAAGAAGAGCTTTGGAGATACAAATACATTCACCAAATACGGTAAGTAATCGAAGGTTTGTTCATTACATCATGCATTGTAGAACTGTTTGTTTTTGGTTTTTTTGTTGTTTTTTTTCACATTGCTCTTCCCGTACGCATTTGACTAACTGAAGACGTGCAGTTATAAGGGACAGTGAAATGAAAACCGAACATCAGCCACAACTGGACCAAGGAATGGTTCCATACAAAAGTAATCGCCACACACCTTAAGACATTTATCCCATTGGGTGACGAGAGGCTGAGTTCCCGTTTCGCAGAACGCCGGCAGCCGTTGACGGGTCTACAGCCGCACCCCACTGTTGCTCTTTCTCGTCCGTCAATACCGGCGTCCACTCATGTACAGTACTTCAGATCGCCAAAGATGTGGAAAGATCCGGGCTGCACGGAGGACGTTCCAGTGTTTCCCAACCAAATCGCCGAAGCGTAGCATTCGCCCGTTATCAGTGTGGGGGCTCTTGTAGTTGGCAGGAGAGCAAACACCGTGCCACTAAAGGAGGCCGAAATGCACGCGTTTTAGCTCACGCAGGCTGGCGTGAGGTCTGGAACATGACAAGGGAATTAGAATTGAGAAAAACGGACGTAGCTGGTGGAATACTTAACTTTAATCCATAAATGACGAACGTCGATCTGGACGGTACATATTTCACAATATCAATAGTAACGGATAATGGCGCCTTGCTAGGTCGTAGCAAATAACATAGCTGAAGGCTATGCTAACTATCGTCCCGGCAAATGGGAGCGTAGAAGTCAGTGACCCATCGCTAGCAAAGTCGGCTGTACAACTAGGGCGAGTGCTAGGAAGTCTCTCTAGACCTGCTGTGTGGTGGCGCTCGGTCTACAATCACTGATAGTGGCGACACGCGGGTCCGACGTATACTAACGGACCGCGGACGATTTGAAGGCTACCACCTAGCAAGTGTAGTGTCTGGCGGTGACACCACATTCCTCCCCCGCAAATCGGCGTACGGTTGTGGCATAAGGCTTCCGCCCGCCGTAGGGAGGACCGCATGTTGACGTATGCGACGAGGTGGGGAGCCTAACAACAGGCGAGGCTGTGCCACCCGCACCCTGCCATTCGGACCGCGGGGAGCTAGGAAACGCCTGAATACCAGCTCCAGGGTGCACGCCAACATGCGGTGTATGCGCCCGTAGAGAGACAGGAGGGGCTGAAGGGTCGACCTCCATCGGGCCGGGGCACCCGACGGGAGAAGACGACATATGGTCTGGAGCGGACAAGAGTTCCATGTCGGAGGACAACTGGTCACGGGAAGCGATCGGCGGCGCGTGACCCAGGGAGGCGCCCGGCGGTTGCTGTGACACGTCCACTGCGGGCGTCGCCGGCGTCGCCATGAGGCAAAATGGAAGGTAGCGTCGGTAACACCTGGGGCAGAGGCGAGCCAGTAGATGGGTCCCCGGGGCGCGAACCTGACGGCACCGTCGCTGAAAGCAGACGGCGAGCGGCAGAGCCCGTGCGACGACAGAGCCGCAGCTGATTGAGATGCCGACGCACCTCACCAGAGGCCCCCAAAAACCAGATACATAGCGCGTCCGAGGCAGTGAAGAATGCGCCCTTCTAGCCAACGCCGTGAACCTCGGTAGTGGCGATAGTAGACAACGTCGCCTGGAGCAAAAGCAGGTGTCTGCCGCTGCACAGGAACCTGATGCTGCGGATGTAGCAAAGACATCAAGCTTCGATGAGGGCGACCGTGGAGCAACTCAGCCGGCGAGCGACCATCTCGGGGCTGAGAGCGATACGAGGACAAAAAGAGCAATAACGCGTCCTCCCGAGAATGCGACTCCTTCAACTTCAACATCTGTGACTTGAAAGTCCTGACCAATCGTTCAGCGGCACCGTTTGACTGTAGCGAAAACGGTGCGGACGTCAGATGTTGAATACCATTGGCCTTGCAGAATGACTGAAATTCTGCGGATATGAATTGAGGGCCATTGTCGAAAACAATAGTCTGTGGAAGACCTTCAATGCAAAAGATAGTGGATAACGCTTGGATGGTGGCAGATGACGTCGTGGAAGACATCCGGACAACAAAAGGAAAATTACTGAATGAATCTACCACAACCAACCATCGAGCATTCCAGAATGGACCAACAAAATCGATGTGTAAGCGTTGCCAAGGGGAAGTGGCTTTTAGCCATGCAAAGAATTTTCGCGTGGGTACTGATGGTTGTTCGGCACACACCATGCAAGAAGAGCACATATTCGTAATCGCGGCATCGACTCCGAACCAAGTACAGTGCTGACGAGCAAGTTGTTTCGTTCTCACTATACCCCAATGTCCCTGGTGGAGAAGCTATAAGACAGTGGTACCACGACCCTGGACTGATCATTATCAGAACGTAACAGCAAAACACCACATCGTACGAAAAGTCTCTCCTTGTGAGCAAAAAATCGGCGAACCAACGGGTCCCCGATCCGTGACTTTGACAAGGGCCATTGCGTAGCAACAAAACGCAGAACGGGAGCAAGGACAGGGTCGGCAGCCGTGGCTGTAGCTACACGACGAAAATCAATCGGAAACAATTCGACCACGTCATCGGTTTCCGCATCAACGAACATTCAAGCAAGTTCGGAGGAATCGAATGCCCTATACTCAGCAACAGGCAAGCAGGACAACGCATCGGCGTTTCCGTGCTTATCAGGGGACCAATACAAGATATCGTAGCGGTACTGCGGGAGAAAAATAGACCAGTGAATGAATTTCTGCGCTATACATGGAGGTACAGGCTTGGTCGGATGGAAAAGCGACGTCAAAGGTTTGTGTTTTGTGATTATGGTAAAATGACGACCATACAAGAAATCATGAAACTTTGTAACACCAAATACGAGAGCCAATGCTTCTTTCTCGATCTGTGAATAATTTCTTTGGGCAAACGAGAGCAAGTTGGACGCAAAGGCAACAGGGCGACAGTGCGATCCATCTTTGTGCTCCAGCACAGCACCGATCCCGAAATCCGATGCATCCACCATCAACAAGAGGGGCTTCTGGGGCTCGAATGGCGTAAGGCAAGTATTGGAAAGCAACGCCGATTTCAACCGGCGAAAGGCGCGTTCGCATTCCGTCGTCCAGACGAACGGAACACCATTACGGTGTAAACGATGAAGCGGAGCTGAAATGAGAGAGGCATGTGGAACATATTTGTTATAGTAATTTATTTTTCCCAGAACACTCTGTAGTTGCTTCAAATTCTGCGGCGAAGGCAAGTCTTGTGTGGCACGAAGGTGCGTGGAACTGGGATGTATGCCTTGGGCATTGATTACGTATCCCAAGTACGGCAAGTCCCGAGCAAAAAACACATTTGTCCTTCCGCAAGCGAAGACCATTTTGTCGCAAGACCTGATATAATGTTCTGAGATTGGCCAAATGTTCTTCTTCCGTCTTTCAGGAGATCACAATATCGTCCAGATAATTTGCTGCAGTGGGGACCGACGCACAAACAGTTTGCAGATATTGCTGAACCAATGCAGGGGCGGATGCACACCCGAATGGCAGTCGTTTGAATCGATACAAACCAAGATGCGTGTTAACCACCAAAACACGCTGGGATTCCTCGTCCACCGGTATTTGCAAGTAGGCATCTGCGAGGTTCAACCTTGAAAATATTTACCCGGGCACAGTTTGTCAAAAAGATCTTCCGGGCGGGGTAAAGGAAAAGTTGCAATCACCAGTTGTGGATTCACTGTTGCCTTGAAGTCCACACGAAGTCTCAACTTTCCGGAAGGTTTTGGCAAAATTACTAAGGGTGATGCCCAGAGAGAAGCCTGCACACGTTCAATTACACCTTGTGATTCCAATGTTTTTGTGACCTCATCACGCAATGCGTGGGGAACATTGCGCGCTCTGAAAAATTTCGGTTGCGCGTTTACTTTCAGTTCCAAATGTGCTGTATAGTCCTTAGCGCAACCGAGGCCCGGTGCAAAAATGTCTGCAAATTCTTGACATAGACGAGAAACACTGTCTGAAGGCACCGTCTGGTTCACTGATAGGACCTGATTTGCTATAGACAAGTTAAACAACTGAAATAAATCGAAACCAAACAAGTTCACTGCAGAAGAAGAACGAAGGACGTAAAATGACACAAGTTTTGTTTGTCTTTTGTATGTTGCAAGAAGGCTGCACTGTCCTAACTCAGGGATATTTTGACCGAATAGCTAGTTAACTTAACAATTGCGGCACGCAACGGAGGTGTGCCCAGCAGTTTGTTCGTGTCTTGATTGATCAGTGAAACTGCAGCTCCGGTATCGAGCTGTAATGGTATCACTTTGCCGTAAATGTCCAAGTCTACAAAAAGTTTATTGTCCTGCTGACGACAAGAGCGACTGTCTCGTGCAACATGAACTGATATTGGTACATAATCACTTGCGACTTGGGAGTTCCGGCGATGTCGACGCACACTATTTTTGGGACGAACACAGTCACTGGTAGAGAGAGTGGCACTGGGCGGAGTGGAATGAACTACATGAAGTTCCATGGGCGAAGTTTCGCGAGCCTGAGCATCCTTGGTTCGATTCCGATTCCGGCGCGAAGCATAGGGCCTGGAACGGTTCTGAGCTTTTTGTGGCAAACACTCTGAACATGTCCTTTTTGATTACAGTAAAAGAAAATAGCTTGGCGTGACGGGCAATTCTCACGCGAATGTTTAGTAGCACACCGCGGGCATGATTTGATCACTGCATTTGCTTGCCAGCGCGGCACACGTGGCTGACAGCCTGGCGGCAGCGGCGCGGCCGGGCGCGAGGACTGTTTACTGTTCCGTGCAACTCGCCCGGCGGGCCGGTTAACCTGACACACTGCCGGCGAAGTTTCAAATGATTCCTGAGCAAAGTCAAGTGTGTCCTGCCGATCCAATATATCCACCAGTTGTTGAAGGGAGGGATTTACTAGTTTCAAAATATTTTCCCTTATACGAACATCAGAAACGTTCTGTGCCATTGCATCACGTACCATAGTATCTAAATAAGGGAGTCCACATTGACACTCAAAAGCACAATCCCTAGTAAGGCCTTGCAAGGTTGCAACCCACTCCCGATTAGTCTGACCTGCCGTACGTTTCGTACGAAAGAAGGTATACCTTTTCGCAACTACATTGACTGATTCTTTGAAATATGCATCTAATGCAGACAAAATTTCTTCGTAGGACTGAGTTGCTACGTCACGCCGGGAAATAATTTGACTATCACACGGTACGTATTCACGCCGACAGAAGACAACAAATAAGGCTGCCGCTCGTTACCTTGAATTCTGCAGGCGGCGAGATGGAATCCAAATTGGCGTGACCACTCCGTCCAGCTTTCCAGTGCAGCACCAAAAGGTCGAAAAGTGGGTGCAACAGCGTTTTGTGGCTGCATTAGCGGTGGAGCGGCTGCTGCCGCATCGTTTTGCATCGCACGTTGAACCTGGACGAGCTGTCCAAGGGCATCCAGTAAAGCCTGCGTCTGCTGATTCTGTAAGCGACAAAATTCGTACAGTACATCTGGAGATTGTGGCGAAGCCATTACACAAGTAAATCAGGGCAATATCGATAAGAACGCGGTTTTGCCTCGTCGCCAATGTTTTAGTTGGCAGGAGAGCCAACACCGTGCCACTAAAGAAGGCCGAAATGCACGCGTTTTAGCTCACGCAGGCTGGCGTGAGGTCTAGAACATGACAAGGGAATTAGAATTGAGAAAAACGGACGTAGCTGGTGGAATACTTAACTTTAATCCATAAATGACGAACGTCGGTCTGGACGGTACATATTTCACAATATCAATAGTAACGGATAATGGCGCCTTGCTAGGTTGTAGCAAATAACGTAGCTGAAGGCAAATAAGAGCGTAGAAGGCAGTGAACCATCGCTAGCAAAGTCGCCTGTACAACTAGGGCGAGTGCTAGGAAGTCTCTCTAGACCTGCTATGTGGCCGCGCTCGGTTTGCAATCACTGATAATGGCGACGTATACTAACGGACCGCGGCCGATTTAAAGACTACCACCTAGCAAGTGTGGTGTCTGGCGGTGACACCACAGGGGCGGGCGATATCGAGCATCAGGGTGATTCCGTCCGACAGCATTCCTGGACGTTTTACTTCACAGCGCGTCGCAGTTTCTGTAAAGTGTCTTCTTAGCACTGCATATTGACTGTGGTTCCGCGCTCGAGGAACTCGATGAGCAAACAGCTGCTGCAGTCGAAGAAAAAGATCTTGATGATCTTACCGGAACTTGTGTAATCAACTTTATACTTCTTTGGCAGGGGGAGTTTGGTATGTTTCCACTGTTGGCTTTCCCGTTTACCCTCGGGCTGTAGGAATGCTGTCGGACGGAATCATCTACATCTGCATTTACATCTACATTCCGCAAGCCATCTGACGGTGTGTCTGCGTTCTACGAAACAGGATTGGTTGGCTGGTTGATTTTGGGGAGGAGACCAAACAGCGAGGCCATCGATCGCATCAGATGAGGGAAAGACGTGGAAGGAAGTCGGCCGTGTCCTTTCAGAGGAACCATCTCTGAATTTGCCTGAAATGATTTAGGGAAATCACAGAAAACCTAAGCCAGAATGGGAGTCCAGTGGGCTAACCACTGCGACACTTCAGTCGGTACGAAACGGGAATTGACCGTATAGTGTGCCGGGGGTAAACGTCTTAACGTGGATGGTTGATTACTTTTGAATGAAACCATTCCGTGATACCATTCCGGCGTGTCTTCGGTTTTCGTTTTGCTATCACTCTTAGGTATCAACAAATTTCGTAACAATGACTTTTAAATGGGCATAAGGAGCAGCATTGTTAGAAAGTCTAATGACTTTGAACCGTATATTTAGATTATGATTAGTATACTTTTAGATTCAGGTGTACAGATAAATTCTCTGTGTAATCTCTGTGACAAATTGGTAGCTTCATCACCATCTGCAGACAAATCGATTGTGTCAGTAAGCACATGAGATAAAAAAAATGCCTTCCCAACAGAGAACTATCTCTAACACTTCTAATGGTCTATGCTCGGTAAGGCAGGAAGTCGACGCGGTTCTTCAGGGCTGCCAGATCCAGCTAAATGCACTCATTGACGATAAGATTCGACAGAGCTACGATGCTGCTGGTATGATGATTGCTACGATACGCTCACTCTTCTAATTTATAAGCGATTGCTCCGACAGTATAGTGGCCCAGCGGAGGTTCGACAGGGTGCGCCGTTGTCATCCTTGCCATAAATACGCAGAAGACAGGATAACAATTCATCACCGATAAAGTGAAAATAAACACGTTGGTTCACATTTCCTGGAAGTGTTATGCTAGACGGCACTCGATCCTGGAACCTTTGCTTTTCGCGGGTAAATGCTGTACCAAGTGAGCTATCCGTTCCTGAATTGCTCCGTCGGTAAGACATTTTTCCCTAAAAAGATAAAAAATGCTTTTTCGGTTAGATTTGTGAGCATATCGCTCGGTCGGTGTCCGACTGAGATCAATAAATTAGCGATGCACCGGTATGGGCGGCTACAATGACTACAAAAAAATAGCGTCGTCCAAGCCACAGTGCTTGGAAAGAGCAACAGCGCACATTACTCGAAACAAATATGCTGTGGATCAAATGGCTCTGAGCACTATGGGACTTAACATCTGAGGTCATCAGTCACCTAGAACTTAGAACTACTTAAACTTAACTAACCTAAGGACATCACACACTTCCATGCCCGAGGCTGGATTCGAACCTGGTACCGTAGCGGTCGCGCGGTTCCAGACTGAAGCGCCTAGAACCGCTCGGTCACACCGTCCGGCTGCTGTCGATCACAGGGCATCAGTTTGTACCTACTTGCAGGGTTGAACAGCAATACTGTGGCTGTGAATCGATTCCAGAGATTCATAATGAGTGAGGACAGCAACACACAATCTATTATTTGGCTGGTCAAGTCAAAGAATTGGTAAACAAAGAAATCCTGATAAAACTTACATATTTTTTAATGCATTTCAATTCACAAGTTGTAATAATAAAAAATCGGACAAGTACGAGTTGGTCTCGCGGTCTGAGGGTTCCGTACATACATAATTATGTATATAGACAATAATAATAATTTCGTGTAGCCCAGTCGCCTGGTGCAAGTCTTTCTATTGACACCACTTCTGCGACTTGGGTATCACTAACCTATTGCAGTTATCTAACTCGCGAAACGGGACCTACATTTTAACGTGGAATCCCCAGCACATATTATTTCTGGCGACTCTAGATATCCTTAAGATGTGAAGGCTGGGTTAAATCGAGGTTCATTCCCGGGACCTCTCGGTTTACATGCAGTTGCTTTACCGCTAGACCGCTAGATGTATGTAAATAGTGAACCTTTTATGTTTTGTTGAGTGAGTTTACGAATATCAAAATGTGTGACATATATGACCATATCTTTTGGCTTGATTACCTTAGAAGCTTAAATTTTTCGCACTGCAAAGGGACTTTAGACTTCAACATTTGACACAAATTTCGACTTGATACCTCTACCCGTTCCTGAGAAAAAATGGGTGTTAACAGACACACTTGCAACAAATGGCTAAAAATATTTTTTCGTGTGATATAATCACAGATTAATAATTGTACTGCAAACCTTAGTTTCTTGTCAGATTTCATGATTCAAGCTCAACAGAAAGAACCGTATAGCTTTTGATGAGTGATGTACTGTTTCTCCTGGGTGGACTTGTGTTCTAAAATTGTGAACTAAATATTACGATAAATTTTATAAATAATCGACAAGTACGCCAAAGAAGAAGAGATAGAACTGCAATGGACATGTTATTCCATGGACTCTTCCGCTTATATGCATGAACCAACTTTCCTTTGTCTTTCTCTTATCTTATCTGCTTGGATTCGGACCTAAGACGACGTTCTTGTGTAAAGCTCATCTTTCTGTACCAGCTGATAATGTAAGTTGTACTTAAAACCCGAAAGGTTATTTCGTCAAAAGAATTTGTGTATGTGTCCAGCCTATTGTTCTTCTGATACCTGTATTTCCTTAAGCAGATATGAGCCTTAACAAAGAATTTTCGTTGTTAGGTGCCATCGTAGAGAAATCTTTAACAGTTTTCTTTTAGCTCATCTACGAGACGTGCCGTCGGTTAGGACAATTAACTTTATTTCAGATCCCACGAGACCGGAGACAGCTACTAATAATTTAACAACTTTACTTACAGATTTTCTTTATATAACGAGATAACATCCCAGGCAAAAAAGGTCTGGTCACAGGATTCCAGTTCCCTTATAGAATTTCATTTGTAGATGCTACTCTTGTTATTTTGGGGAACCGAGACGCAAACACGATTTTGAGTTGCGGAATTTATTGTTGTACAGTGAACAGACTTGGCAAATATTCTCTGGTGCAATAATAACACGACTTCTCACGAGCCTGGAATAATATCCGTAGTGTTGGGAAAAAAGAAAAGGACAATTAACTATCGGCGATTACGTAACTACCCTGAGAACTGAGCTAGTTTACTGAGTGCTTATACACGTCGGGCTAAATTAAACAACGTACTACACTGTTTATAATATTCCTACATTAGTTATTTCTCTTTTGTGCTGAGCCATTGCATTAATGTGTGTTTCTTTTTTATGTAAGTCACGGCTCATATTAATTCTATTACATTACACTGATAGTCAAGAAAAGGAGTCACAAATAAAAATTTATATTTTATTACATTACAGTGAGTTTTCGAGTTTCGAGGTACGTGACGTAAGTGACCTGTCTTTTGATTGCGTTGACTTAGAAGTTTAAATATTTCACACTGTCAAGGGACCCTAAACTTAGCGTTTGACAAATTTCAGCCTGAGAAAAAGAGGTCTTAACGGTCAGATAAACAGCCAGACACACAGATGGACAACAAAATAATTCTGTAAGGGCTCCGGTTTTACTTACTGAGGTACAGAATACTAAAAGTGCACAGAAATGGGATGAGCATGAGAGAAAAAAGAACAGTTACGTGATGGTTTTTTTAGGCACGGAGATCTCACTTGCAAACTGGAACACTGTTCGTTGCGGCCACAGTGGCCTAAATTACGCACGAATACGACGTTGGAAGCAGCGGCCTTTCCTTCACGCAGACGGCTGCGCAACACGTGTAGTCTCAAACACCGTCCCTCTACGAGTAGGCTGTTGTACCACGCCGAAAACCGTTGGCCTTTCCTTTGGCAGTAGGCTTCACAGAATTTGCTACACTGGCTCTCGCCGTGTTAGTATCCCAAATGATCCTGTAGGCACGCTCCTCTCATGTGAACGATAAAAGAAACTGCCTCTGTGGACGTTTCTGTTACGGTCGATTTTTCATGAGCCCTGAGACTGAGAATCTCTTTCTCCACTGCGTTTGAACTTAAGGAACTCATTCTCCCTCCTTGTCCCAAGAAGCGGCCATTTGAACAAAAACAACGTCCCAACGCGCGACCGAGAGTCTCTAGTATGATAGAAGAAAAAAAATTTAATGTATTTAAATTATTTCAATTTTAATCTGATAATTATATATGTAACGCAGGGGCAGCTCCTGTATAGGTTTGCAGGTTTTCGCTACCCCCAAGGATTAATTTTGTTCAACTGTGTTTGCCTTCTGAGCGTTCTATACTAGTGGAGAAGTAGCGCGCCGTTTATCTCTTTTGAAATGCCCGGGCTCCAAGCGCCGAACGCAGTGGACTTGGACGGAATGTGCCGACAGCGACAGCAGGTTGCACTGTGGAAAAACTTGACGGAACACATTCTGCAAAGAATGAACGCCGTAACATGACCAGAGGTGGTCGTGGAGCCTGTTACTAAAAAGGCTGACGCCTTTGACGTTATCCGTTTTTGGTGTCTGGAGTCTTCTGGCAGTATAACGTAAACTGATGAAATTAATGTGTATTTCGATGTCATTAAATTCATGGGGATACGAATTCTTTCCGGCCATTAGTACTGAGCCGAACAGCCAGCAGCTATCGCGATTCCATTTTTGTAATTTTCCAAGTACTGAAATTACGTTGTATTACGACCGCTCATTTTGATTACAAAGTTGTGAACTGGATGCCTAAACACCTTGGTAGCCAGAATGTCATGCATTTATAAGTAATACTTCAGAAGTTATTGGTATTCTATCGAGCTTTGATTGAAATTGAGATCGCCTCCGATCTAAAGCTTCCAACGCAGATTTCGTGTGAGGGTCTCTTACGATATTACATTCATGGTGTTCCGTTTTGTAAACATAGTAGTAGTTTTTGAGTTATTAGTGTTTGTTTCCATTCTGATAGTATCGTTGTAGATTACCTGGTATTCGTTTCGCTCGTGGGTCAAAACTGTTGGTGGGCTTGTGTAGGGCAATGCAAATGAGGGATTTCGTAAGACAGATGACACCGAACATAGGAATTTTTTTGGATAATCAGTTGTTGTTGTGGTCTGCAGTCCTGAGACTGGTTCGATGCAGCTCTCCATGCTACTCTATCCTGTGCAAGCTTCTTCATCTCCCAGTACTTACTGCAACCTACATCCTTCTGCATCTGCTTAGTGTATTCATCTCTTGGTCTCCCTCTACGATTTTTACCCTCCACGCTCCCCTCCAATGCAAAATTTGTGATCCCTTGATGCCTCAAAACATGTCCTACCAAACGGTTCCTTCTTTTTGACAAGTTGTGCCACAAACTCAACTTCTCCCCAATTCTATTCAATACCTCCTCATTAGTTATGTGATCGACCCATCTTATCTTCAACATTCTTCTGTAGCACCACATTTCGAAAGCTTCTATTCTCTTCTTGTCTAAACTATTTATCATCAGTAAAATTCGTAAAAAAATATTTTCTCAGAAAAGGTCGCATGGCCGGTCTTATCAATATATAGGAAGAAGAGAAAGGAGAAAGCAAGTTATATCCGTTTAATGAAAAATTCAGACATTAGTAGATGCCCAAGTTAGATACCTGGAGGCGACTGAAGGTATCCTCGGCTAAGGGTCGACATATGAAACGTCCTCTTTGAACAATTATACAAGACTGTGCTTAGACTGACACACAATATTTCTTAGCGCAACGCAATCTGACTTTTAAAAATCCATACGAAAGAATGGCCCTGACTAACATTAACCTATACCTTTCACAAATCACTTACCTCACCAAAAATCTTAGTTACTCGAACTACAGCAATACAGCGAGCGCCACTACTGCCAGCTAAATAAAAGATTCAAACTACTGATGGCACTAACTTCTGACAGGCATAGCTAGCAAATGAAAGATTTTGATAGAGAACAAACAATGTATTTACCTTAATAGTCATAATATATATATCGCAGTTCATGACATCCAGTATTACAAATTACAAAACTCCGCCATCTCTCTCCCCACGTCCACCACTGCTGGCGGCTCACCTCCAACTGCGCAACGCTACAAGCCGCTAACAGCCAACTGCCCAACGCTACAATGGCGAGTATTACAACAATGATTTTCATACAGAGGTGGTGTTACAAATAAAAAATCCTAAACAACCTACTTACATAGCCCACACGCTCCCCACAAAAAATTTTACAAATTGTTTTGGGCACTCACCAATACAGATTTGAAAAAAATTTTCATCATTATAATTACAATAACAAAGAAATAAAATGCACACACTTATTGATGCAATGTTGGTCAAAAGCTAAAATTTTCTCACAGTCCATAAAGATAGTCCTGATCATTCATCACAGTAGCAGTGTTTTTCTCAAAGTCTGAGCAGTAAAAGAAAATGCCCACGGAAGTAGTGGATTTCCATGCAGTCTTGAAGTAGTAGTGTTGTCCTTCCAACGGAAAGACAGTGCTGACTCTTGACATACAGACAGGTAATGGGCCACAACAGAGCAAACCCACAGCAGAGTCAGTCGAAGTTTTGATGAATATTGGTAGGTTGGCCATCACAGAGCAGACCCACTGTAGTCCTGGTAGAGATTATGTTATTGGTGGGCCACCAGAGGTGCAGACCCACTGCAGTACTTGTAGAAATAATGGTATTGGTGGGACATCAAAGGTGTAGACCCACTGTAGTCCTTGTAGAGACGGCCAACAGCCATCTGTTGCAACTGTGCAGGTGCACAATCACCATCGAAGAGTCTTGCAGAGAATATAGCAAGTCCCTTAACCACCACTTGTCCACTCACAAAGAATTTGTTTGAAATGTCCTTAGAACCAGCAATGCTGTTATCCAGTCCCTTGCTGAATTACTAACACACGTGCAAACACTATCAGTCCCTACTTCTCACATATTGTCCATATACTCTGACCAACAGAAAAGTGTGCATTGAAATGTAATTTACAAGTTACTTAAGTTGATGAACTCGTGTCAATTACAATTTTATAATATGAGAATACAATAACAAAGGTACAAAATATATTATTAAAGAACATAATAGTACAGTTAACATTTGCAGTAATACAGGCTTTACAAAAGAATCGAAATAACATAAACATCAGTGTTAAGGAATTATGGCATAAGTACATACATAAAAGATCAGAATAACTTTTGAAACATCAACTTCACACATGAGCATTAAAACAGAACAGAATAAATAATGTCTAAACATCTTTACGAAGTAACTAACATATTATTAATGCAAATTATATGTGAGGATAATAGTATTCCTCATCATATTGAATGTAGCTTAGTATTAGAAGAGAAAAAATTCTATGAAACAGTACACAGAAACAGGAAGAAAACAAATACACAAGGGTACACAAACACATAGTGGGATAACACAAAAGGAAAGGACAGGGTTTGTTTTCAGTGTAACATTTGGTACTGCAGTCCAACCCAAAACTTCATTCCATAGATCATCCCTCTTATTTTAACATTTGCTCCAACCAAAAAAAAAAAAAAAAATCCTATCCAAGCATGCTTTCTGTATTCTGTTCACATCCTCTTTCAAAAAGAGTTTTTCTCCACTGTACGCTACATTTTGGCCAAACCATTTTCTTATAGCTCCTCAATGCTTTCCTTCCAATTCATCATAGTTAGTTTCTTATATAGTCTACCCCCTCTTAAGCTAACTTAAACCTACTGAGCTCAGATGCTAAACTAAGTGATGACGCAATGCAGCAGCACAAAACAATTAACACAAACAGCAATGACAAAAAATGCAAATTGGCAAAAAAGCAGAAATATAGGACTTAGCAAAGCAAATGTGACATTACAACTAATATGAAGCAATGAACAGCAACAAAAAAAAATCCGTAGTAAATCTGGCTTAACAGAGTAATACAAAGTGAAATACAGTAACACTATGCCTGGCAAACAGCAGCAGCAAATGCAATAGCTTATATCTAAACATGACAAAGCTCAAGCAGAAAAAAAGTAAAGACAACAATGCAGAAAAGGGAAATGTCTATTCACATATTAATATCTATGTCATTAAAGTGGTGATCCACAAAACTAATTCTACAAAAGATATTACCTAGTAGTTGAAAAGAAAATTAAGTATGCAGTAACTGTTATTAATCTCTTCTTATTGTTCTTTCCTTTCCAAGTGCTCCTTTTTCGAAGAACGTGGATCATAAAATGATTATTTAATAGATCTGTTGACAGAAAGTGTTCACATTAGCAAATACATTTAATTTTATTTTATAAAACCAATGCTGCAACACAGCTGGAAGCCAGATATCAAATGAAATAAGCAACTATGAAAGGCAAAGCATAAAAATATCATTCAATAGTCATGTGGCATTTCATAAGTTAGTACAAATTCTCTCAACTCTCGTAGAAAGACGCTTATCATTATCAGGTGTGCAGATGTAAGTAAGTATCTTTCCAAGTAATGAGCGTGTCGTTTTTGCGATGCTTTCTACAAAGGAATGTCAAAAGCGAGGATAATGGCCTCTTTTTTTTCACCTAATAGCTTTCTTTTGTCAGGTGGCTGTCGCGCAGCTGGGTGCACACGACGCATTACGTGCAGGTGGTCACTTAACTGTCTTAACGAAATATTTACGACACCAGTTTCCGCTACAGTGGCAGTCTCATATAAAAAATTTCACAGGTCAAGAATTTGCGTTACACATCTATAGAAACAAAATCCTATTGATACAACAGTGTCCAAAAAATTTTCGTCGGCATTGTAATACATTCACGCATTTACACACATTTCATAACTCTTAAAGTACGATTCTTGGTTTCCAACAACCTTTTTCACAAGCCAGAGCCTCTAACCACTACTCATTATTCCTTACCTTATTCGTCGACACTCCTTCAATATTTCATCATAATAGATACGTATCATAATCAAATAACTCATATAGCATCAGCTTATTGATCATGAACATACCGCAACAGCATAATACACATAGTCATCGTAATAATAACATCATAACACCTCAGTCAACTCTCAAAATCGTCGTAGCTTCCTCCAATAATTTCAAAACCTAAAAGAATTCTCTGCTCATGTCAAAAGTGTCATCTACCTCAAACGTAATTTAAAAATCATGATCTCATACAAAATACATCATTCAAAGCTCTCATAGTATCACAATGGTTCCGAAAAAATATGAACATTTCACAGAGTACAGACAAAATACACATAAGTGTGAAGTTATCCAACTGTGTAATTACGTAAACATCTGTCACTCATGTAGTAAAATAAATATTTGCCTCTCTCAGTTAAATGATCAGATAGCTGTGTAATTTATGTGTTAGAGAAATATGGTACCGATATGTAAAGTTGTATAAGCAAATACCACATTAGCTAGGGCTCCTTGTGCTTGCCAGACACATGGTACACAAAGTAAGTGTGTACCCCCCTGAGGATTAATGTAATTATATCCTCAGGTGTTACAGATTACAGCAGTGGAATGAAACGTATCACGGAAAACCTTTGTATCATTGTACTTCAAATATATTTAAAAATAAATGTTTTAAGTACAAAATTAATCACTCAAATACATGTACTGTAGCGCTAAACTGTGCGTCGTGTTGTAAGATAATCTCTGTGGAAGTGTCGTAGTTATCGTCCTCCGAAAGCTACGTCCTGCAGAAGTCAATGTACTTACCTCATGATAAACAAAAGTGAAATGCTTTGTGTATTGATATCGTAGTTACTACGCTTCTTGCCGTGATGAAGTAAGTACTGTACTGTAACGTATTGTTGTGCTACAGAAAAGGCTGTCTCATTGTAGCTATACCACAAAGTTACTACTAAAACATGTTTTCATTTCCAGAAGAATACAGAAAAACTGTGCAGATATAAAACAGAAACACCGCAAAAGCAACATTGTAAATTGTCACATATTAGTAGCGTCGTGATATAATCATATAGCTGTCAAATAAACTAACCACTGAGTCATCTGGTATCTCTCAGAAAGCACTATAAATTCAAAATGTATTTTCAAGTAAACCAAAATGTTGCATTAAAATCTCATTAGCAGTACTGGTAAATGTTCTAAGCATGTGAGCCTTATGGTCGTTACGTAATCGTGCCACTAACAAGCAAGAATGTACACGCACAATAACACTGTGTCGTCTGTTCACTATAACAATGCATTGGTAATTTCTGTTTAAATAAGTTCTCTTGGTTCTTGATTGGATATTTAACTTCAAACATTGTTGCATGTTAACAGATTATAAGTCTGACAAAGCATACTAGTAATGTGAAATGAAAAGTTATATGGCAAATACAAAGTTAAAAAAACAGATTATCTCTCAGTAAGCGGTTTTACATGTGAAGTGTGGTGCAATCCTTTACTCTTCATAGTACTCAAGAGTTTGAACTTGAATGCAGTTATCATGCGGTATACGTCGGTAAAGAATACTGGAATTTTTCTCAAGTTTAGTGTCTATGTTATTTTTCGCTGAGCCAGCCGGAGCACGTGGCTGCCTGCGGTGTGAGTCATTGTCTCTTTGTTGGCGTGTGACGTTATTGGGATTTGGAGACCTAACTTCTTCAAATTCATCTTGTCGAGAGGGCCCCACCCTGTTTGGATCCCGCCAGTTCTGATGCAATTCAGGTCTGTCGTTACGATTATATCGTCTGTCGTCATGTTGGTAGATTCCATAATTTCTTTCTTGTTGGTCACGTGGTGGAGAATTTCTCCCTGAATCGTAACTGCGCGTTGGACCGTGGCGTCTAAAGTTATTCTGTCTCCCTTGATAATAATTATTTTAGTTTCCATATTGTCTGTTTCTCTGATTGTCTCTGTGATGGTCATTACTGTGGAGAGGCGACCTTTCCCTGTAATTATTACTACTCTGCCAACGGTTGTCATACGGGTGGTGTCTGTTTTGGTCACGATTTACGTTGTAAGAATAGCCTTGACTTGTATTATTTCTGTCATCGCGGAATTGTGACAGATGTGACCTGTAATTGTTGTGCTCCTGTTTTCGCGTTCCGCGATTGTCAATGTCAATTTCCTGTTCTTGTAACAGTCCCTGAAAAGCTTCAATGTCGTCTTTGCATCGTCCTGCTGAGATAATCTGTCGTAAATGTTCAAGTAATTTGATTAAGCAAATGCGGTTGAGTTCTGAGGGGCGGTATGGGTTTGAAAGATACTGATTCTTATGTAACATTTCTTCGAAATATTTGACAAGACTGGAAAATTCAGATTGTTCGAAATATTTCGTCATTATGATGCTATGTTTTACTCGGTCTTGTGTAGCTTGAGACCAATATGCTGAGAGGAAGGCATGGTAAAATTCTCCTTCACTGTGGCAATCGTGAATGACCGATCGCATTCTTACAACTGGTTCATTCTCCAAGTAGCCACACATAAATTCTAATCTGTGCTCTAATGATCAGTTGGGGGGGGGGGGGGGGACAATGAGAGAATTGATGGAGCCACGCTTGTGAATGAATGTCGTTGCCAGAATTCTTAAATGTTTTGAATTTACGTGCAGTATTGAACAGCTTATAGTCAAAATCATCGTGTCGGCGAGAAGCATATCGGTCATTGTTATGTCGTGTCGGCGGTTCCATCTCAAAATTCGGTGCACCTTGCCAATTTCTTTCATAATTTCCGAAATGCCCTGTGTTATTCTTTTGTGGCTTTTCCGTATTTCTAAGTCCCTCTTCCCGTGTTGGAGCGCGAATGTCCTCTGAAATACGTAATTATTGTATTACCTGTGTCAGCTGATCTTGTACTTCCCGGATTTCTCTTTGGTGTTGCGTATTAATTTGATTCTGATTTCGTTTGAATTTCCTAATTTGTTCGCACTCTTCTGTGTCATTCAGATCATCATCTACCTTTGCAGACAAGTTAATAAACTGATCCGAAAGTTCGGCTACTGTCTCCGATAGTGCACTCATTTCCTCAGTGTGTTTTTCTGAACCAAATTTCAGAGTGTCCATTTGTGTTGAAATCGTATCTACAGTGTCCTTTAAGTTTTGCTGAGTTTTTGCAAGTTGCGTAACCGAATCGGTAGATGCAACTGAGTCAATTTTGGCTTGCAAGGTCTCATGATTTTCATGAACAATAGTTTGCAGTTCTTTTCTGGCTGCTTCGTGATTCTGTAATGCATTTTCATGCCGCGAAAAAATAGGCTGAAAATGCTCACAATTTTGTGTTTTTACGTCATTACAGATTTTTTGACATTTCGATTCAATGTTATGTAACTCAGTAGTTACATTTTTACGTGTTTGTTCAAGTGTGGTGTCTAACTTCCGAAGATTTTGTTCCATTGTGTCTACCTTTTGAAGCTTCTGCTGTGTTTGTTTCTGATTTTGTTCCAAGGTGTCTAACTTTTGAAGATTTTGTTCCATTGTGTCTAACTTTTGAAGCTTTTGCTTTGTTTGCTCTGATTTTGTTCCATTGTGTCTAACTTTTGAGGCTTTTGCTGTGTTTGTCTCTGATTTTGTTCCATTGTGTCTAACTTTTGTCCCATTTGTTTCTGATTTTGTTCAAGCGTTGTGTCTAACTTTTGTAGTCTTTGTCCGATTTGTTGCATTAACTGTAATAACGATGCACTGGTGTCTGAAACATGTTCCTCAGTGCTATTCGGCAATGCCTTTGAACCGGCAATATTCGCATTTTGAAAAGCAGAAAATGTGTCTTGATTTATTTGAGAAAACGGTGAGGACGCAAAATCTGAATCTACAGTATTTGCAAGATTGTGTCCTGTCATTTCGGAATCCTGAGGCGAGCTGTTGCCGACCGATCGATTGATAATGCTTCCCTGTTCACTAATTGTTTCACTGCCTACGCCATTATTTGCAGCCCGCTCCGTTTCCCTATGCACAATTACCATATTACCACTTTGAACATTAGTTAATTCATTACATGGTAGCGCTAACATACTGCTTTCGTCTTCACCGTCATTTCTCAGTTTACTTTGGAGCCTAGTATTACGTATTTCACACGCCATAATTGTCGCAATATTTCACACGATAACACAGAGAAGCACAATTTGAAGAGCAAAAATAAGAAAATACATTAACATAGCACTGAAAATAATATCTAGTTAATTGCAAGCGCAGCTGCGAAATACTTGGTGCAAATCTACATGCATGCCACAACTGTTTTACTGTACAACAATGAAAGACTGCAACTACAAAGGAGATTCTCTCTATGATTACGCGTTAGCAATAAACAAAATCTACACTAATTACACAAACTACGAGAAAAAATCAGAAGATTCCAGTGAGGTATCTTCGGCTAAGGGTCGACATATGAAACGTCCCCTTAGAAAAATTATACAAGACTGTACTTAGACGGACACACAATATTTTTTAGCGCAACGCAATCTGACTTTTAAAAATTCCTACGAAAAAATGGCCCTGACTAACATTAACCTATACCTTTCACAAATCACTTACCTCACCAAAAATCTTAGTTACTCGAACTACAGCAATACAGCGAGCGCCACTACTGCCAGCTAAATAAATGATTAAAACTACTGATGGCACTAACTACTGACAGGCATAGCTAGCAAATGAAAGATTTTGATAGAGAACAAACAATGTATTTACCTTAATAGTCATAATATATATATCGCAGTTCATGACATCCAGTCTTACAAATTACAAAACTCCGCCATCTCTCTCGCCACGTCCACCACTGCTGGCGGATCACCTCCAACTGCGCAACGCTACACGCCGCTAACAGCCAACTGCCCAACGCTACAATGGCGAGTATTACAACAATGATTTTCATACAGAGGTGGTGCTACAAATAAAAAAACCTAAACAGCCTACTTACAGCTCTAACGCTTTACGAATGTGAGGTCTGGGCTACAGTAAAAATGACAGTCGTTTTGCATGCGACCCGCTCCATTCATGTACACTGACGGAAAAATCGAAAGACCAAAAAATAATTCGAGCAATGAAATTTCAGGAACTGATTTGCCTAGGTAATATCTTTAAGTCATTAACACTGCAAGATCACAGGTTAATGTAAACGTGAGATATTCTGTTACAAACGTGAACTCCTGATAGATTAAAAACCGGTGTAACCACCAGAATGTTGAATACAAGCATGCAAACGCGCTTGCATTGTGTAGTACAGGTGCCAGATGTCAGTTTGTGGGGTCCCATATGTGCCCCATTGGAGAGAGAGGTGGTGTTCGAGCAGGACAAGGCAACATGGCGACACTATATAGAGCATGTTGGGATACAACAGCGGTGCGCGGGCGAACGGTATCGTGCTGGAAAACACCCCATGAACGGCATCACTATAGGTCGAATAACCCACCACATTGGAGTAAAAATCTGCAATCAAGGTTCATGAGAGAACCATGAGAGCGCTCCTGCTGTCATACCAAATCATACCCCAGATCATAACTCCAGGTGTAGGTTCCAGTTTGTTTAGCGCGCACGCTGGTTGTTTGCAGGCCCTCAAATTGCCTGCTCTTTACCAACACACAGCCATCACTGGCACGGAAACACAACAGGACTCCACCGTGCCCTCCAATGAACATTAACTTGACACGGCTGAAGTCGCGGTGGCTTAGAGCCGGTGAAATGTACGTTCCACTGCCTCTGGCTCGGAACTGACCTCGAAATAACTGATTTATGACAGTCCGTTGTGCCACCGTGGTGCACGCTAAAGCCAAAATTGCTGCTGCAGGTGCAGTACGCTGCGCCAGAGCCATACGTCGAACACGATACGTCTTCTCTCTCGGTAGTGCAACGGAGCCTCGTCTTCTTCCGACCGTACATTCTCGAGACCACCGCTGCCAGCAACCTTGCACAGTGACTATATTACCACAAAGTCTTTCTCCAATATCGCGGGAGAAACATTCAGCTTCTCGTAGGCATATTACACCACCTCGTTCAAACTCAGTGAGGTATTGATAATAGCGTTCAAATGTGTGTGAAATCTTATGGGACTTGACTGCTAAGTTCATCAATCCCTAAGCTTACACACTACTTAACCTAAATTATCCTGAGGACAAACACACACACACATACACACACATCCATGCTCGAGGGAGGACTCGAACCTCCGCCGGGACCAGCTGCACCGCTCAGACCGCTCGGCTAATCCCGCGCGGCTGATAATAGCGTCTTTGTCACCTTAAAGGCATTCTTGACTAACATCAACTTACCACGTCCAATATTAAAAGTACCCAACGCTCACGACCATTTTAGTGTGCATTTAAAGCAAACGTGATTTGCATTGACTGGCGCGAAATTTCGATATACATCATCTTTCGGCTGTACAAAAAAACCCTACCAGCGTTCGTTTATGTCGCACAAGTCCTTCTTGGTGTTGCGATTTTTTTCCAGTCAGTGTATATTCTGAGTCAACGTCCTCCATTCTGTGTTCCGTGGAATGTTATAAAGTTACGGACTTTGAACGTTTTTAGGCCAGACAGCGACGTGTTATAAAAATACGTTTAGAATTTTATGTCCAGTTCCGGGCTCGTTTCTAGAAGGCCTTACCGAGTAGACAGAGTTCTACTGCGGTGTGAACTTTATCATTCATGACTGTGTTAGACTTCTCTTTTAGACAAATACATAGACTCGAAATTTTGATTAGACCTGATAAAGTATGACGGTCTGCACACTCTCGTACGCTTTCCGTGCTGTGCTGTAACAACCGCGCGGCAGCATAAATATTTCGGAGCGTTCGTGTTTTGGGACGAGCAAACAGTTTGAAAGGTCTCTGTTGGATTCCTTTCATGTTAATTTCTTAAATCTGTTGTCATTTACGGCATAAATTCCTCTTCTAAATTTACTGTGGTGTTTCTGACTATCTGGGAGGAGACTGAGCAGTGAAACGTGTTACTTTTACACATAAACAAGAACGATCTGTCACACAACTACACTTTAAAACACAGTTTATATGTAATTCATGTCACACAGTCTCGTACGGAACCTACATACGCTTTCTTTTATATACTGTATATGATATGATACTGTCATCCCCCTTCCCTTCTGTGTGAGAGGATGAATGAGCAAATGTATTTCTAGTTGCATGCTTGATGGTAGCAGACAAGCCTGTCTGCTAGAGAACAGTAGGACCAACGTCGGAACAGGTAGCTACACTTTCTAAAAGGAAAGAGGTTTCTATCCTTAGTATTGTCCTGTCCGTCCCTTGTCATGTTGGTATAGGAAGCTGCCTCTCTGGTCACTTCCGTTTTGTATACGGAAGCGCCCTTAGTAGGAGCCCATCAGGTCAGTCTGTCCGCTGCGAGCGTCTGAAGTGGTAAGATCTCCGGCTAAGCGCGTGTCTGCTAAGTCCGCAGGACAATGGATTTCTTAAGTTCAGCCTAACTGAAAATTTAATCACCTTTATTTCAGGTTTTAGCTCTAAAATATCTAATGTTATCTTAAATTGCAACGCAGTGTATTTCGAGTGTCAACTTTAGAATATCTTCCAGTAGTTGCTTTGTCACTACTTTGTGACTAAAGTGGAACCACGTGTTGGTCAGAAACTGTAACTAAGATCATCAATCTTAAATGCGAATGTGCGTGAGATTATAACGTCTCGTCTTAACAATATTTTTCAATATAGCAACTTTTCTTTATGTTCAACCCACGTGGGGTGTACTTTGTGAGACCAGTACCACGTGCTTATACAATTGTTTGACCCATCAGGTAAATAGTAAGACGATAGTAACCAGTTCGAGGTTTTTCTTTTGTAAATTGCGTTTCGATGTAATTTATTTTAATTATCAAAATTCTTGTGGAGTTACACTCTTTGTGTAAACCAAGTTGACCACGTGAAGCATGTGGTGTAAGCATCAAAGTAGCCCTCAGCTATTCTTTTCGGGAAGATTTCACAGAGAGTTAGTATGAATTTAGTATATCAGTGTGTGGTAATTTCATGACGGACAGGATTGCGCAACGAACGTAACTTCTTTGGGTGAAAATTGAATCGGTTGGTTGTCGTTAATTTCCTCTTGCATATGTTTCAACGTTCTTCGTGTGTTATTTTATGAATGCAGTGTTGTATGTAGTCTCCCAATCTTGGCTCCTTATTTGATGTGTTCCGTAAGATTACAAACTCACATTTACACAATCCTAAATAAGGCACCAGTTTAGTTATGAATCAAGTTTGATATGCTGATATTTTAACGGAACAATGATCAATGTTAAAATAAATGTCCAAATATAAACTGATTTATTTCTTTTTATTTAAATTGTCTTTTTACATATATATCACCGGTTATCGTACGATGAGTACTAAAAGATTATAATTAATGTTAGTCTGGTTGGGAATTTGGTAAGCTAGAGTGGATACCTAGTGAAACAGTTGTGCAGCAATGCAAGGTTAACTTCCTCAGATAGCTCACAGCTTTTAACCCACTTTTATCGTCTTGAATATCAGCACCGCTTTCAGAACAAATTAATGCAACAACATTACAAGTTTTCATTCTTAAGCTAACAGGATGTTAGGATATTGAAAGATTTTTTATGGAGTTGTTCTGAGTAAGAGCTGGTGCATTCTAGCGGTCCGTCCATGAGTATAAATATGATTTTCCATGAGATCATATCTCCGGTTCTATTGATCATAGAGATAAGGAGGATAGTCTTTGGTCTTGGGACTATTTGTATACCTGATGGAATATTGCAGCTAGCCTACACTACAGGGTCTGAAACATTACACACTTTCTCCAGTCTAGACAAATTGAGCATATCGGTTAGTTCTTTCGCGTTAGGTGTGGTCTTGGATGGGGCTGAAGGTCATTTGTTCACGGGCTGTTCCTGAGAAAATATATATTAAAAAAAACGTAGCTTTTCACTACAAAAAGTACTACTTTTAGGGATGGTCACTGCTACAATTTCTATTCATGGAAAATCGTCAAAATTTCTATCATATGCTCTTAAGATGATGTTATAGAGGATTTTTTTAATATAATATTATGCGTTACCGAGGTTCAGAGGTTAAAAGTTACCGTACTTATGCATGTAAAATGTGCACGCAATGTCCTGTCTGATGCGTAAATGTAATTTTAACTGGCGTATTGAACACATGGAAAGGATTCTGCAATCATCGCAAGGGTTCTCAGATCACCAAACTATGTATTCAGTCGTGCCATTTTCTGTGGCAGTAACACTTTGACACGCTGTCTTTGTATAACGGACACTTCACTCCTATGCGGCCCGTCTTGAAATGAAAATTATTTGATATGTGCTCACGGCGGTGTAAGCACCCTACGAAAAATTGTTTTGTCATGCGAAACTCTTGGTACTTGGAAATCAAACACGAAATTTCGTGGTACACTATAGGTGTAGCCTAAAAATATTGTGAATTTTATGTAAAGTAGAGTAACGTGAACTTCGCAAATAGCCCTGTATTTGCTACAAATAGCCATGTATTTGCTATCGTGGGATCCTTAATTGATAAGCAAGTTAGGTGCATATGTTATTCAAATCACTCCCAAGTGGGTTTACACTGGTCTGTAACACAGTCTTATAATAGCCCTGATGGAAACGCTACTTGGGGTGTCTAGCCTCTCATACAATCTATTCATTAACTGATGAAAATTGCCCTCCAAAAATGGTTATTAAAGAGTATTTGCCAGATAAATGCAGTTCTAAAAGTTCCATTTATTTTATAGAAATTGAACACAAAATTGATCATGAATTTGTACAAGGAACAATCATGTATATAAACATAAACTAAATATGTAAACAGTCTTCATCTGAGAGAGATGTTCGCAAGAACCTAGTACAAATGACACTGAAAGGAATCTATTGCGCTTCTCTATTGCGAGAAGGGGGAGCAAAGAGAACAGGTGAAATGTATAATATATATAAACAAGTGGATAATCGGATGCAGTTCCACTATACAAGCCAAGAAGGCAAAGAGGTTCTACAGATGCAACTGCTAAAAACCTCACGTCGAATTTTGGGCTGCTGAAAAAATCAACTGAAATCCTACAGGCCGGAGCTGCGTATAATACTCACAATACCGTGCAAGGCGGCGTGCAGACGATGGCTGCTAATCGTGGTCGGTTCCACTGCGTGGAGATGACTCTTGCCTTGGAGACCGATCAAAGAGCGAGCGCGAAATAAACTCGTTAAGTGTTTGTCCGCGTGACCGCAAAAGTGAAACTGCGAATGGAATTTCTCTCTAGCAAGGGAAGCAAGGTACGTGATCTGTGGCAGTCAGGAATCTATTCCATCCCGCACCCAGAGAGCGATCACTCCGCGTGCCAGAACTCGCCCGATTGTCGCCGATAAACAAAGCTTTCGGCAGTTATGGCCTATCTGTCTACACTCCCGCTACTGTACTCCATCAGCCTAGGCGCAAGTACCATTCCTCCCCGCCAATTCCCAACAGTGACCACAAACGTGTGCTGACACAATATCTGAGCAGCTTACCACAGACTACGCGACGACTTTGCACGGGTAGCTTCCCGCCGACGGGCGCCAGCGGGATGTGATGATTGGGGTGTGGCATGTGGCGCCGTCCTGTCGGCTATCCCTCGAAATTTGTCGACGATTTCTCCGAAACGACCCAAACAATAGCACAGCCGTGACGCCGAGCTGGCGTGAAAACTGCCCACAGATATCGTAAAAATATCGAGTGTTCATCACTTTGGTCCCTGAGACCAGACATCAAAAGACTAAGCCGTCAGCCACGGGTCGGGACCCCGTCTGCAATTCTCAATGTCCCCCGCGTATTCCCCCCTCCTCATCACCCTTGGCTTCTTTTGTGAGCGTTTGGCCTCCTCACACTCCTTTAAGTTCCTTCTTGTCACCAACGTGAAATGAACAGAATTATAGTATGCAAGCATTCTACTCCCGACCACGTAAATGCCGGTAAATAGCATCCGATTTCCTACTTTGCATGGCAGTGCAATACGGTAACGAAATGACGTTAATTGTGTGTAAGCAAATTCAGATTTTAGGAATGCGAGATAGGCTGGTTTGACAGCCCTCTAGAAGTGTATGAAGAGGCCAGAAGGCCTGCTGTACTGCAAATTGAGCTGAATGAGAGATAACTTCATGTTAACCTTATATTGTGTGTACTTGTTTGTGAGTGTGTAAACAAAACCGTCTAAATTTTACTGACCTACATAATTCGTTTTATATTCGTAGGATAGTCTATTGTAAGAGGGAAAAGTAGGGAACCCGCTGAAATATGCTACTTTTGGAGCACAACAAGCACTCTTTCAAATGCTTTGACAGAAAAGTGGGGAATCGGCTGCCTCAAAACTCATTCCGTCTTCTTCGTCAAAAATTTTGGCATGCGAACGTATTTGCTCTTTTTTTGCACTGAAAAAGGGTAGCAGAGAGACAACGACAGTGGGAGAGAAAGAGAGAAAGTGGACTGAAAGACAAAGAGAATCCGATGAAGACAATAGCGGTGGGAGGCAAAAAGAAAAGAGATAGTGAGGCCAGCGAGTAACAGTGGCTCTAAAAGAGAGAGAGAAAGAGAAAGAGAGATATGGAGATGGTAGCAGCATCAGAAGTAGGCTTGGTGTATTTGGGCATCCTTGATCCAGCGAACTTTAACAGGAAAAAATTTATTCACTTTCCCCAACCTCCAATACCCCGTATTAAAGCTTCCCGGTCTAGGGGGCAAAACCTTGAGAAACCTTTCACAAGGACATTTGTGGAGAGGAGACAATGGTGGTTGAAGAGAAAGAGAGTAAAAGAGTGGGTCAAAGGCAACGGCAGTGAGGCAGAGAGACGACGAAAGTGATAAGGAAGGGCGAGAGAAAGGGATGAAGACAGTAGGAGAGACAGACAGAAGAATGTTCCAGTGGCAAAGAAAGCAGTGGGAGTGTGAGGGAGATGCTGGGTATGAACACTTCACTACAAAGAGAGACTAGGTACAAGGATTTACAATCACAGTCGATCACGACTGTGATCGCATGCCAAAATTTTGTGTGAGGAAATGGCAAAGAGGATTGAAGCAGCTGGTTCCCCACTTTCTTGTCATCGACCTTTAAAGACGAAAATATTCGATCTGCTTTGGCTCCAACAGGAAAGTTTTCCAGCTGGTTCTAAATGGTTCAAATGGCTCTGAGCACTATGGGACATAACTGCTGTGGTCATCAGCCCCCAAGAACTTAGAACTACTTAAACCTAATTAACCTAAGGACATCACACCCATCCATGCCGGAGGCAGGATTCGAACCTGCGACCGTAGCAGTCGTGCGGTTCCAGACTGTAGCGCCTAGAACCTCTCGGCCACTCCGGCCGGCTCCAGCTGGTTGAAGAATATACGAACTGAATGGCTGGCTAGCGGCATTGTTCAAGTTACAGGTTGCCTATCCGACGATTTCCAGGGGCAACAAAAATTTGGTTTCCAGTATTTTATGCAGTGATAGTAAAAATTTAAAATGCTATCATAATCTTCTCAGTAACAGATATAATTTCGTGTTAAAGGTTTAACACAATAAGTTAAATATTACAGTTAGAAACTGCATTGACGCATCATAACTCACACAATACAAATTACCCAAACTATATTGGCCCAGTATTGGATACTGAGAGAACTGTTCGACTTCCAACAAACTTTACACAAGATTTTAAGTCATTTCGGTTTTTTTTCTTTCTTTTCTCTCTTTTCTCGTCCTGACGGTCCCCACAAATTGATGAAAGAAAAAAGTTTATCACTTATAACATTTTCGCTGATCATGCAGTAAAATTGCCGCATCAGGCATAAAATTTTAATTTCTTACTTTTTTTTTACTGTTAACTCTGTTCACAAGACATTCTCAGACAATATCCACTTATACCTGCAAAATTGTATTACTATATGAGGCAAAATTCGGGAGACATGGCATTTTCTACAAGAGAATACGATTCTTTAAGGAAACAGGGGTGGGGTTTGCTGGTTAGATCATAGAGTGTGTTTATTATTACACCGCTACGAAATTACGTGCATAATTTAATAAATTCCATTGGAAGCCTGGAGGTCCTCGGTAGCGTTGTGTTATGTCGTTTCTTCCTGTGACCTTACTGAAGGCAGCATAGATTACTCGCTTATGGGGCAGTCTAATATGAACTGAAGGCAATAGAAATTTAGTAACAATAAAGAACTGCATACTGCAGCCCCGTACATTCCTTCGGGATGTATGAAGCAAAGGTAAATCAGAGATGTGTTTCCTCTGGAACAAACAAACTTTGTGTGTAGAAAGATACGTATGCTCTTTCGCTACTTTTATATAGACAGTTCGGTCGGTTGCTGATTTGCTGCCGTAATATATACGGTTGATAAACCTTTATACGAAGCAGCATGCATGCTGTTTTTACGTTATTTTCACAAGAGACCCGTAGCTGAAGGAGCCGGTGATCGGCTGGCAGCATCCCAGACACTCCCAAACGAGGGTGGGAAGACGGATGACCCTTTCAGCCGCAACGTGGGCCCATGCGTTCTGCTGAAGCAGGAGTACTCCGGGACACAAAAGCAGACGTCTCTTTTCGCGAAGGGCAGCCTTCGGTCGCTTCAGGTAACGCCTATCAGCATCGATTGTTCTCTACACAAAGCTGAACAAAAGACGGCGCCGCGTCTCCCAAAAGGCGCGCAAAGTCACGTTGCCTGCATTGAAACCTGACTCAATGGGCTCCTTGATGGAGCTGTTCTGGCTTCCGACCTACTGCCCTCAACTGCCGCCTTCATTCAGTGCCTGCACGGAAAAATTCGTTGCCCGCTGGTTGACAGAAATACCTGGGCACACCCGTCTACAAGAAGAGCGGCGGAAGTAATACACAAAACTAGAGGCTAGCATTCTTCATACCCAGTCGTTGCAATATTTTAGAACATACTTGGAGCTCTAATGGAATGACGTATGTCGAACAGAATGACCTTCTTCATGCTGACCAGTCAGCACAGGTCATCTGAAACCGAGCTTACACTTTTCTCACATGACAGCCTTCAGTAAGAAATCTAACAAGAAAGACTTTAACAATTATCGTCCAGCTTCTTTACTGATATGTTTGTCCAAAATGCTCGAAAAGGTAATGTGCTCAAAAATAGTCTCATATTTCAGTAGGAACAATTTTTAGTATCTTATCCTCGTCGCCACTGTGTAGTCTTGTACCGTAGGAAGGAATGGAGAGGATGTTGTTATGGGTGGCCGGTATTACCGTTCTACAACACAAGTGCGCACGTGGATTAACACAGTTCTTTATTTACATGAAGCCGCTACTTAACTTGAATAGAGTCCATGTTCGTGGCACAAGCTTGTCAGTAATAGTCCTCTTGCAGACAATGTCGGTAATCTTGCTGTTATACTAATCTGATCGCCATGTACTGTCTCTTGATTTCAACACAGCAAAATTCAGTCTCCTAGTGTGAGATTTGTAAGTGGCAGGCAAAGTACAGTGTCCAAGCAATGGAATTTCCTGTCCGTTGTAAGCAGTGAGGTGGTTGCTACATTTACAAAGGCGTGGTGAGCCTAACTGTTAGTACGTGGCAGTGTTAAGCAAAGTTACTGAGGCGCCTGCGTCCAACTGAAAGTCCACACGTCGGCCGGCAATTCGTAGCGAGACAAACAGTGTGTCAGAGTGTCGTTGCACAGCACTAGGGCGAGAAGGTGGCACAACCTTAATCTTATTTGGGTCAGAACGTGTTGTAGGTCCTGAAAACAAGCTCATGCATATGATGTGAACGCTGTTTTCATAACCTGCATTTCGCGTAACGACCACGACGATAAGAGAAATGTGGACCCGTACGGCGACGAATAGACAGTCGTTTGACTAGTAGCGGTAGAACGTACCCTTCGCTACACACCATACTGTGACCTACGGAGTATAGAGGTATGTAGATTAAGATTAGCACCTTGTGATTCCACTCTATAAACCATATCGTAGACGGGCGTTAAACTTTCATTTTGCTCCCTTCGGCCTTGTGGAAGCAAATGTGGTATTGAAAGGTGACTGGGACGGAACTTCTGGTTGAAGGAAGATAAGGTTTAACGTTGTTCGACGAGGAGAATAAGCTTGTGTTGGGAAAGGGAATCGGCCGTGTTCTTCTCAAAGGAACATTCCAGGCATTCGTCTTAAGTACACTGCTGGCCATTAAAGCTGACGTACTACAGATGCGAAATTTAACCGACAGGAAGAAGATGCTGTGTTGTGCAAATGATCAGCTTTTCAGAGCATTCACACAAGATTGGCGCCGGTGGCGACACCTACAACATGCTGACATGAGGAAAGTTTCCAACCGATTTCTCGTACACAAACAGCAGTTGACAGGCGTTGCCTGGTGAAACGTTGTTGTGATGCCTCGTGTAAGGAGGAGAAATGCATACCATCACGTTTCCGACTTTGATAACGGTGGGATTGTAACCTATCGCAATTGCGGTTTATCGTATCTACATCTACGTCTACATTTATAGTCCGCAAGCCACCCAACGGTGTGTGGCGGAGGGCACTTTACGTGCCACCGTCGTTACCTCCCTTTTCTGTTCCAGTCTCGTATGGTTCGCGGGCAGAACGACTGCAGGAAAGCCTCCGTGCGCGACATTGCTGCTAGCGTTTGTCGAGATCCAATGATTGTTACAAGAATATGGAATCGGTGAGTTCAGGAGGTTAATATGGAACGCCGTGCTGGATCCCAACGGCCTCGTATCACTAGCAGTCGAGATGACAGGCATCTTATCTGCATGGTTGTAACGGATCGTGCAGCCACGTCTCGATCCCTGAGTCAACAGATGGGGACGTTTGCAAGACGACAATCGTCTGCATGAACAGTTCGACAACGTTAGCAGCAGCATGGACTATCAGCTCGGAGACCATGGCTGCGGTTACGCTTGACGCTGCATCATAGACAGGAGCGCCTGCGATGTTGTACTCAACGACGATCCTGGGTGCAAGAATGGCAAAACCTCATATTTTCGGATGAATCCAGGTTCTGTTTACAGCATCATGATGGTCGCGTCCATGTTTGGCGTCATCGCGGTGAACGCACATTGGAAGCGTGTATGCGTCATCGCCATACTGACGTATCACCCGGCGTGATGGTATCGGGTACCATTGGTTACACGTCTCTGTCGCCTCTTGTTCGCATTGTCGGCACTTTGAACAGTGGACGTTACATTTCAGATGTGTTATCACCCGTGGCTCTATCCTTCATTCGATCCCTGCGTAAGCCTACATTGCAGAAGGATAATGCACGACCGCATGTTGCAGGTTCTGTACGGGTCTTTCTGGATACAGAAAATGTTCGACTGCTGCCTTGGACACCACATTCTCTCATATCTCTCACCATTTGAAAACGTCTGGTCAATGGTGGCCGAGCAACTGGCTCGTCACAATACACCAGTCAGTACTCTTGATGAACTGTGGTATCGTGTTGAAGCTGCACGGACAGCTGTACCTGTAAACGCCATCCAAGCTCTGTTTGACTCAATGCCCAGGCGTATCAAGGCCGTTATTACGGCCAGAGGTGGTCGTTCTGGGTACTGATTTCTCAGGATCTATGCACGCAAATTGCGTGAAAATGTAATCACATGTCAGTTCTAGTATAATATATTTGTCCAATGAATACCCGTTCATCATCTGCATTTCTTCTTGGTGTAGCAATTTTAATGGCCAGTAGTGTAAATTAGGGAAACCACGGAAAGCCTTCAGAATTGTAGTCCATTGTGCTAACCACTGCACAGTCTCGCTTCGGTTTCTAAGTACCGGTATCAGTTTACTGTGCATACTTACAGACACGTCTAAGCCAAGAGCTCCACTGTAGTAAGGACCGCAGGGTTTGGGATAGGAGGCGCAGGCGCCCTCGCCGTCAGGCCGCGAGACAAGAGCCGTCCCTCCCCAGAATAAAGGCCGGCGAGCTCATCAGTCATGTGGGCGGGTCGCGGCGCGACACACGAGGGACCCTGGAAACACCCGCCAGGACGAGGCAAGGGGCTGGCTGCCTGGCCTCACAGCCGCGACCTCGCTGCCGCTGCACGAACAACGCCAGTGTCAATCACAATCAAGAAAAGAGGGTATACTCCGTGACCAAATTGTCCGCAGGGTTGCGGGACCACGTAACACTTGATATTTGGTATTCATTATACAGAGTCACAATACTGTGAGTAGCACTGACGCCTTTCCCGCCTGAACGACGTCAGCTAAATACACTCATGCTCGTAAGTTAAGGATAATGCTGATACATGGTGAAACAACGCTCTGGTGGGAGGTTTGCGGGTTTAAATCACCTCGGGGTATGACAATGCGGTGCATTTGACCTGCGGTCGTCGGTGGCCCTGCCAGCAGTGCACATACGCAGAGGTGTGTTGGTGCACGTCAGAGTACGGTGCACCGAGTAATTGTGCAGACGTTTTCAGATTTGCTAATGGTGACTGTGTGTTGAAAATGGCTCAGAGAACACATATTGATGACGTTATAAAGGACAGAATACTATGGCGAATGGAGGCTGCTCAAACACAGCAGGTCGTAGCACGGGCCCTCCGTGTGCCACCAAGTGTGGCAACGATTCCAGCAGACAGGAAACGTGTTCCTGGCGCTACAGTACGGGAGTTCCACAGTGTACAACACCACAAGAACGATATCTCACCATCAGTGCCTGGAGGTGGCCACGGAGTACTGCAGGTAGCCTTGCTCGGGACCTTACCGCGGCCACTGTAACAGTTGTCTCCAGACACACAGTCTACAGACGACTGAACGGGAATGGTTGATTCGCCAGGAGACCTGCAAGGTGCATTTCACTGACCCCTGGTCACAGGAGTACCCGAAACCCTGGTGTCAAGAACACAGTACATGGTCATTGGAAAAGCGGTCCCAGGTTATGTTCACAGACGAGTCCAGGTATAGTCTGAACAGTGATTCTCGCCAGGTTTTCATCTGGCGTGAACCAGGAACCAGATACCAACCCCTTAATGTCCCTCAAAGGGACCTGTATGGAGGTCGTGGTTTGATGGTGTGGGATAGGATTATGATTGCTGCACGTACACCCCTGCATGTCTTTGACAGACGAATTGTAACAGGTCAGATGTATCGGGACGTCGTTTTGCACCAGTATGTTCGCCTTTTCAGGGGTGGAGTTGGTCCCCCCTTCCTCCTGCTGGATGATAGCGCACAGACCCACCGTGCTGCATCGTGGAGGAGTACCTAGAAACAGAATATATAAGGCGAATGGAGTGGCCTGCCTGTTCTCCAGACCTAAACCCCATCGAGCACGTCTGGGATTTCTCTCGGTCGACGTATCTCTGCACGTATTCACACCCCTAGGCACTTCAGGAGCTCCGACAGACACTGGTGCAATAATGCGAGGCTATATCCCGGCAGCTGCTCGACCACCTGATCCAGAGTATGCCATGCCACCTGTGCATGTTGATCATATCCTATATTGATGTCGGGGTGCATGCCCGGGAAACAGTGGCGTTTTGTAGCACATGTGTGCCGGCCGGTTTGGCCGTGTAGTTCTAGGCGTTTCAGTCTGGAATCGCGTGACCGCTACGGTCGCAGGTTCGAATCGTGCTTCGGGCATCGATGGATGTGATGTCCTTAGGTTAGTTAGGTTTAAGTAGTTCTAAGTTCTAGGGGACTGATGACCACAGATGTTAAGTCCCATAGTGCTCAGAGCTTTTTTTTTTTTTTTTTTTTTTTTTTTTTTTTTTTTTTTTTTTTTGGCGCATGAGTTTCGGGACGGTTTTCTCAACTTATCACCAATACCGTGGACTTACAGATCTGTCTCGTGTGTGTTCCCTATGTGGCTGCCGGCCGCGGTGGTCTCGCGGTTCTAGGCGCGCAGTCCGGATCCGCGCGACTGCTACGGTCGCAGGTTCGAATCCTGCCTCGGGCATGGATGTGTGTGATGTCCTTAGGTTAGTTAGGTTTAAGTAGTTCTAAGTTCTAGGGGACTGATGACCACAGCAGTTGAGTCCCATAGTGCTCAGAGCCATTTGAACCATTTGAACCCTATGTGGCTATGCCATTAGCGCCAGTTTTGTGTAGTGCCACGTTGTGTGGCACCACATTCTGCAATTATTCTTAATTTATGAGCATGAGTGTATATACAACGTTTTATTTCAATGTATTTATGTTAGACTGCCTGAAAAAGATGCGCCTCACTTGGTCTTTCTTTTCAAAAATATATGTTGAATGCTAAGATTCCTTGTTGTTGCAGTTTTGAGTCTGTAGCAGGAATGGGAACACATTAATGTGATCATTAAATCGAGTTGAACTCGATTTAATGATCACATTAATGTGTTCCCATTCCTGCTACAGACTCAAAACTGCAACAACAAGGAACCTTAGCATTCAACATATATTTTTGACGAATGCTTGCGTTAATATTGACATAAATGCTTCCACATCATTTCTAAATAATTTCAGGCGAATGTGGATGTGCTTCTCTCAACAAGGGCGCTTGAGTGGTGCATATAATAGCTGTAACCCCTGTACAACTTGAATGGAGTACTCTGATATATCGGAAACAGCCTCAAACGTACTAACGTTTTTTACACCATTTTCCCTTTTTAGTACATGGCCTTTTTCAGAGAACTCTTAGAACAAATCTAAACCTTTCATCCGCTTCTCATGTACTACTAATGTTCTGTGCTTCACTATACGTGTTTTACATTGCACACTTAACATCAGACATCTCTGTAGAATTTCTAAATGGAGACACCCAGCATAAATACAGCGAATAATTAAATTTTCGTGTTAATTTTATGCTGAAACCGACGAATATCTTATAAAAATCAACGAAGTTTGCACCTAAAGAGCAGAATTTCGCGTCATACCTGGTGCATGCCGTTACAGCCGGTAACTGTGGCCGAGCGGTTCTAGACACTTCAGTCCGGAACCGCCGCGCTGTTACGGTCGGAGTTTCCAATCCTGCCTCGGGCGTTGATGTGTGTGATGTACTTAGGTTCGTTAGGTTTAAGTAGTTCTAAGTCTAGGGGACTGATAACCTGAGATGTTCAGTCCCATACTGCTTAGAGCCATTTGAACCAATCCAAGCCGTTACACTTTCGTCTGTGGCTATACATAACTTGCAAGGACACCCTACTCGTACTAATCCCCAAGAAATGCCTCAGTTTAGCCGTGGAGTCAGTAAATGGTGGTATAAGGGGCGTACAGTACAAGTGGCTACGCTTTCCCACCCGAGTTTTGCGACAATTATGCCAGTCCGTCCTTGAAGTGACTTGGTCAGCCGCCGCATAGAAATTCTTCTTACCTTTTATGCGGAGATGCTCTCGTAGTTTTCTATATCCTTGCAGAGCCGTAGCAGCACCGCCGGGTTCTGAAACGTTTGTCTACGTTTTACATAATGAAGCGTGAACAATGTTTTTTTGTGCAAACAAAATGGTGCGTATATTTAAGAAACTCTATAAAATGAACTTGTTCACACTGACTATAACCTAAATATTAACAGCACAAGAATATGATCTACTTCATGCCTAGATCGAAAGGCATCCTACTGCCGACTGCCGAATATGGCGCTCAGTCTGTAACTTGAGTGTGCAATCGGTATGGTTCGTATAAGATCCTATATCTTTGGTTATGTCAAAGTTATTCATTTATTTATTAATATCAACGTTTCCTGTCATTGTAAAATTACTGAAAGGAAGTATTCATCACCTGTAGACTCTTCCTGATGTCTGAGTGGTAAGAGGCAACATCTGTTAGCAAATATTTATTAATAAGAATTACTTGATTCGCTCCAGAATAAATATACTTTCCATACATATCTCTTTGCTGACGCCACGAGTGATTTCCGCCTCGTCACCTTACCCCACTGCCTCTGAAACCGCCAGATGGCCAACTGCCTCTGCTAGCCAGCTTGGGAATCTACGGCTCACTCCTTACTCCATTAATGCAGCCCTGATTATTCACTTACACGTATGTGAAATATCAAAACCTGTAAATAAAGTAATATGCACTTTTATCATGAAAAGAGGGGTACCTTGCACATCTCTTTCAGTAACTTCTTTTCAGAATTGTGATTGTTCCGTTCACACAAAAACGGAATTTTTTTAACATGAGCTCTTAGGAGCAGCCTGTATGCCTTAGGTCATTTTATATTATGCCAGTTATTTTAAATATTCTTTTTCTCTTCAAATATAGTTTTAATAGTTTGGCAGATATCTTTTGAATGCAAAAGCTACTGGTTTATGAAACATTTGAACCTGCTGAAACAGCTTTTCTAGCTTCCTGTTATTAGTACCGGCATATTCTTTGAGTTTTGACTACTATGCTCTCCTAAGCTTCAGTTAAATTCTTTCAAAATATCACATTAATATGTATCAACAAAATGTATTATAAGAAACGCTTCAAATATACTCGCAAGGACAAATAAAATTGATCTTTGGAAACATTTATCAAGCACATAAATTTTTTTTAACAAAATCGTAATAGAACAGTTTGATAAAATTAGCATAAATCTAGAAAAATTATTACATATGTTAAGCTTACGTTTTCAAGCATCTAGTTGCTTGTCCCGCAGGAGACCATTGCAGCATAATTTTCCAGAATTTTCCTAAATACGCGATATATACAAAATATGCAACACGTTTCATAAAACCACATGAAAAAGTTTTTCTTTTTACACTGGTATTGAAATTTACGGAGCACTTATGACTCAAGGCTGTTCTTTGATAAATCACTGCACTGATACACTTAGTTGACAAGAAAAGTTATTATTCTCTGCATTGCTTGATGATTATCACCTGGGTTGGCTAATTAAGCTGTCCTCTGCACATGTCATTAGCCTCTGCTGCCTGTGCGACCCCTTTAATGGCCTTGCTGACTACTACATCAAATTCTCTCGAGGTTCACTTAACCCCTGGCTTTTGGTTACAAACACATAAACTGGACATATGTCATTTCAAAAAAATTACAACTACTATTTACAATTCATTTCATGTTCATGTCTGTGTTTTCCACAATGTATGTTCTTTATTATTTTACTAGAGAGATATTCTACATTGTTACTGATATTCAGGCACATCAGAATTTGAAAGCTTCCCTTTAATTACAATAGACTTTCTTAACATCAACTACATTGTATATACCTTTTACTACATGGGACTCTGGAAGTGCTACTTCAATTATATTAGGGCGTGGCACCCTGCTAACCACATGTGGTCCTTCAAAAATTATCTGCCACCAACCAGCAGTCAGGTCGAGTATCCTCAAATTTCTGCAATAATTCGTCTAAAGTTTCTGGTCTATCGTTCTTATATTCTGTTACCTTATTTAGCACTCTATTGTCCATTGTCGCTCATAGTGAACCATCTATTCTGGTAACATAAACTAGTGAGTTACAGTACTGACTGGCTGCGCTCTCTATAACTCGTAAAGACAACATCCTCTACATTTCCCTACCCTTGTCCTCCTTTTTGATACTGGTATTTCATTTTTTTTAGCTTAAAAAGCTGATGTGGCTTGACTTCAAATTCATAAGGTTCTCCCTTCATTAATCCTGGTCCATCAGAAAATACGTCTTTATATTTTAACAACACATTTTCTAGCTCTCTTTTCCCACCCATAACTATAACACAAACATTCTTTACTTTATTCTTTATTTCATTTACTATCCCTGAAGCAATCTTACTCTGATTCTGATTCCCTTTTCTCTGTGAAATACCTTCCTCTTTATCTACTTCCCACTGACAACGTTCGCACATTATTTTAAGGTAGTACTTATCCTGCTCTTTCCCTTTGGGACTTACCATGTTACCAGATGTAAGTTCTCTCTGAGCCATTTACCGTTAGTGTCATACTACCCTTTCCCAAATCCGTAATTGCTGTGTGGTCCACTAACAAATATGTCCCTATTAGCAACCCAATACAAAGATTTCGGACCACCTGTAAAATTCTTTGAATAATTACCTGTAATAACACTTGATTCTTTATTTTCTGACTCTTTCCTCGTACTGCATCTATAGCTGTAACTCCTTGTAACGGTTCATTTCTAGCTCTTATTTCGTCATAGGACCCCTATGCTTCAGCACAAAATTTGCTACCTGTATTAGTAACAGCTGTTGCTTTAATTCCATTAATTTACACATCTACAACTGGTTGATATTCCTCTTTACTATCTATTTCATTTTCTTCGAAAAAACTTCTCTACCATCCCCAGGACCTTCCCTTACCAACCTTTTCATAGTCAATGGTCCGTCACTTACCTGAACTTGTGTTCGAGCCTCACACGACTCCTTTCTAGTTTTTCTTCTCCTGGTCTCCCCTTTCGTGATTTCTTTCTCTCCTGACATCATAGCGTCTCTCATTGTGCCTTTGATATCGCCTGTCACCGTGATTATCATTACCTCCTCAATTTCAACCTCGTGTACGACGTCTGTTGAACACTTGGCACATGTTTTAGGATGAAGTTTCACTTTTGTCGAAAAAATATGTTAAGTACAAACTTTTAATTAGTGGCCTTCATTTATATTGTTTCCGCTACTATTTACAGCAATAACATCTTCTAATTTTGAATCTAATTTCTTTTCAATCCTTTCAGGAAAGATACGTGTCTCTGTTAGAAAAATCACTGACTTCTTTCTGAATACTACTACTCAAAGCTCAATGGCCACCACCACCACCTAAGGAGAAGGCTGTGGCGCACTCGGTGTGACATCGTCCAAAGAGGGCCAGACTTGGCGTGAGACTGCGCTGACAGAATCGAGGCGCAGCCACGGCAGTTTCTGCGTCATTTGTAGCTTTATATGTCACCTAAATGACGAAATGTCCACAATGTCGTTAATGGTCATAGTTATTGTGGTATTAGCTGTATAAATAATAAATTCTTAAACGTTGCAATGAATAATAAGGGGTCACTATAAATTTGCTTCAGGTGTATATTACACCGTGTGATACAGCGAATGAGATTTAGCTACGACATTGAAGTTTTCTTTAAATTTGGTTGATCTCTGCCTGTATCCAGTCTCGAGAAAATGGATTTTAAGTGCCTGTCCACTACCGATCACACGAGCGCGGGAATGACACATTCATAACATCCCTCACACATCGCAAAGAGTTCTAGGTAACGAGATTTTGCCTCTTGATAGCACGCAAAGAAGAGAGTGTTTTGCCATGTGGGTATGATACAGACTTTATTTACGGATATATGGCAGGAACTATAGTTTTTATTTTAGTTTTTTCAGGCCAGTACTGTATTTTTGAAAACAAGTGAAACAGAATTTGCTAGTATAAAAAACGAAATTTCTTCTCTTATGTTACTGTAAACCGACACAGTGAAACTTACTAAAGAATTTTCTATATACATGAAAATGTTCTTACGGACGTATATACAGTTCAGGCACTGTTTGTGCATCCGCACAGAAGAAGATGGTCAATATATACAGGGTGAGTCACCTAACGTTACCGCTGGACATATTTCGTAAACCACATCAAATACTGACGAATCGATTCCACAGACCGAACGTGAGGAGAGGGGCTAGTGTAATTGTTTAATACAAACCATTCAAAAAGGCACGGAAGTATTTTTTTTAACACAAACCTACGTTATTTAAATGGAACCACGTCAGTTTTGTTAGCACATCTGAACATGTAAACAAATACGTAATCACTGCCGTTTGTTGCATTGTAAAATGTTAATTACATCCGGAGATATTGTAACCTAAAGTAGACGCTTGATTAGCACTCCTCCGCTGTTTGACCCTGTGTATCGGAGAGCACTGCAACATACATCGCGTTTCTACAGAATGATCTGCCAATGTTGCTCGAAAATGTCCCACTGGAAACGCGTCGACTTATGTGGTACCATCATGATGGTGTACCTGCACATTCCGCAATTAACACTATGCTGACCCTTGACAGGATGTTTCATAGGACGTGGAGGACGCATAAATTGGCCATCCCGTTCTCCTGATATTACACCTCTGGACTTATTTCTGTGGGGTATGTTAAAGGAGAATGTGTACCGTGATGTGCCTACAACCCCAGAGGATATGAAACAACGTATTGTGGCAGCCTGCGGCGACATTACACCAGATGTACTGCGGCGTGTACGACATTCATTACGCCAAAGATTACAATCGTGTGCAGCAAATGATGGCCACCACATTGAACATCTATTGGCCTGACATGTCGGGACGCACTCTATTCCACTCCGTAATTGAAAACGGAAACCACGTGTCTACCTCACCCCTTATGGTAATGTACATGTGCGTGAGTGAAAAAGACCAATAAAAAGGTGTTAGTTAGCATGTGGACGTAATGTGCTGTTCCAGTCTCTTCTGTACCTAAGGGCCATCACCGTTCCCTTTGGATCCCTACGTAATTCGGTGCTCTCCGATACACACGATCGAACAGCGGAGGAGTGGTACTCAAGCGTCAACTTTAGGTTACTATATCTCCGGATGTAATTAACATGTTACAATGCAACAAACGGCACTGATTGCGTATTTGTTTATATGTTCAGATGTGCTAACAAAACTAACGTGCTTCCATTTTAAAAAACGTAGGTTTGTGTTAAAAAACATACTTCCGTGCATTTTTGTATGGTTTGTATTAACCAATTACACTAGCCCCTCTCCTCACGTTCGGTCTGTGGAATCGATTCGTCAGTATTTGATGTGGTTTACGAAATATATCAAGCGGTAACGTTAGGATCACAATATAGTAGTGATGAAGAGTAGGCTGAAGTTCAAGACATTAGTCAGGAAGAATCAATACGCTAAGAAGTGGGATTCGGAAGTTCTAAGGAATGACGAGATACGTTTGAAGTTCTCTAACGCCTTAGATACAGCAATAAGGAATAGCGCAGTAGGCAACACAGTTGAAGACGAGTGGACGTCTCTAAAAAGGGCCATCACAGAAGTTGGGAAGGAAAACATAGGTACAAAGAAGGTAGCTGCGAAGAAATCATGGGTAACAGAAGAAATACTTCAGTTGATTGATGAAAGGAGGAAGTACAAACATGTTCCGGGAAAATCAGGAATACAGAAATACAACTCGCTGTGGAATGAAATAAATAGGAAGTGCAGGGAAGCTAAGACGAAATGGCTGCAGGAAAAATGTGAAGACATCGAAAAAGATATGATTGTCGGAAGGACAGACTCAGCATACAGGAAAGTCAAAACAACCTTTGGTGACATTAAAAGCAACAGTGGTAACATTAAGAGTGCAACGGGAATTCCACTGTTAAATGCAAAGGAGAGAGCAGATAGGTGGAAAGAATACATTGAAAGCCTCTATGAGGGTGAAGATTTGTCTGAAGTGATGGAAGTCGAGTCGATTTAGAAGAGATAGGGGATCCAGTATTAGAATCGGAATTTAAAAGAGCTTTGGAGGACTTACGGTCAAATAAGGCAGAAGGGATAGATAACATTCCATCAGAATTTCTAAAATCATTAGGGGAAGTGGCAACAAAACGACTATTCACGTTGATGTGTAGAATATATGAGTCTGGTGACATACCATCTGACTTTCGGAAAAGAATTATCCACACAATTTCGAAGACCGCAAGAGCTGACGAGTGCGAGAATTATCCCACAATCAGCTTAACAGCTCATACATCGAAGAATGGAAAAGAAAATTGAGACTGTACTAGGTGACGATCAGTTTGGCTTTAGAAAAAGTAAAGGCACGAGAGAGGCAATTCTGACGTTATTGCTAATAATGGAAGCAAGGCTAAAGAAAAATCAAGACACGTTCAAGGATTTGTCAACCTGGAAAAAGCGTTCGACAATATAAAATGGTGCAAGCTGTTCAAGATTCTGAAAAAAGTAGGGGTAAGCTATAGGGAGAGACGGGTCATATACAATATGTACAACAACCAAGAGGGAATAATAAGAGTGGACGATCAAGAACGAAGTGCTCGTATTAAGAAGGGAGTAAGACAAGGCTGTAGCCTTTCGCCCCTACTCTTCAATCTGTACATCGAGGAAGCAATGATGGAAATAAAAGAAAGGTTCAGGAGTGGAATTAAAATACAAGGTGAAAGGATATCAATGATACGATTCGCTGATGACATTGCTATCCTGAATGAAAGTAAAGAAGAATTAAATGATCTGCTGAACGTAATGAACAGTCTAATGAGTACACAGTATGGTTTGAGAGTAAATCGGAGAAAGACAAAGGTAATGAGAAGTAGTAGAAATGAGAACAGCGAGAAACTTAACATCAGGATTGATGGTCACGAAGTCAATGAAGTTAAGGAATTCTGCTACCTAGGCAGTAAAATAACCAATGACGGACGCAGCAAGGAGGACATCAAAAGCAGACTCGCTATGGCAAAAAAGGCATTTCTGGCCAAGAGAAGTCTACTAAGATCAAATACCGGCCTTAATTTGAGGAAGAAATTTCTGAGGATGTACGTCTGGAGTACAGCATTTTATGGTAGTGAAACATGTACTGTGGGAAAACCAGAACAGAAGAGAATCGAAGCATTTGAGATGTGGTGCTACAGACGAATTTTGAAAATTAGGTGGACTGATAAGGTAAGGAATGAGGTGGTTCTACGCAGAATCGGAGAGGAAAGGAATATGTGGAAAACACTGATAAGGAGAAGGGACAGGATAATAGGACATCTACTAAGACATGAGGGAATGACTTCCATGGTACTAGAGGGAGCTGTAGAGGGCAAAAACTGTAGAGGAAGACAGAGATTGGAATACGTCAAGCAAATAATTGAGGACGTAGGTTGCAAGTGCTACTCTGAGATGAAGAGGTTAGTACAGGAAAGGAATTCGTGGCAGGCTGCATCAAACCAGTCTTTAGACTGACGACCAAAAAAAAAAAAAAGTTAGGTGACTCACCCTGTATACATTGACCATCTTCTTCTGTACGGATGCACAAACAGTGCCCGAACTCTTACAGCAAAAAACCGCGAGTAATGAGTATAATGGGCAGGGCCACTATGAATACAGTGCGAGACAATAAGTTGGGAGTGTGGGTCACGCGGGAGGCGTGGCAGACCCTGCAGTCGCACTGTCCAGTGTGTTCTCGGTGGCTCGGATGGATGCCGTCGCGGTAGCTCAGCGTGTTCGGTCAGAGGGTTAACCGCCCTCTGTAATAAAAAAGAAAAGAAAAACTGAGTTAATCGATCAGCAACGAACTTAAACAGGTGTCTTACGATGTCCGCCCCGAGCAGTTCTAACGAATGAAAGCGAACAAAATGAGACTTTAAAAATGTAAGGAGGAGATCCCGGGTTAAAGTCCCCGTCGCGGCACACATTTTCAACTGTCCCCGTTGACTTGTATGTACGCCTGTATGCAGCTAGGGGTATTCATTTCATTGTAAAGAATTTTCTTTCTTCATTTCAGTTATCTTCGACATATGAAAAATTACTGCAAACAGTGTACCATCTTTCGGTTCCTATCCCTGTACAATGTGAGGAGTGAATCTTCTTACAAGAAATATACACAGTGTAATTTGCACAAAATAACCTTGTAGCAGCTGTTGCGACGGAATCCTGAAACAGAATATCTTGTTAAACAAGCAGTTGGTGACGAGAGAAATCAATAGAGTACAGAAAATCTTATAGTGTCGGTTTACAGTGACGTAAGAGAAGAAATTTCATGTTTATCATACTAGCAAGTTCTACTTTCACTAGCTATCCATAACTCTTAAAAAAAATTACGGTACTAATTTGGAAAAAATAAATAAATAAAACCTGTAACTTCTGCTGTATCGCCGTAAATAAAGTTACATATGCTAACCTAATGGCAAAAAACTCTCTTTCTTGCGTGCTATGATCAGACAAAATCTCGTTCCGATACCTCGTACGGTTTGCGAGTTATGGGGAATGTTGTGAATATTTTATTCCCGCGCTCTCGCGATCGGAGGTCAACATAATACTTAAAATTAACTTTCTCGAGACTGGAGACAGGTAGAAACCTCCTCCCAAGTTTAACGAAAAATTTAAGATGTTATCTAAATTTAATTAGCGGCAACATATGGTATAATATGCACCAAATGCAAAATTATAGTATACCTCTATTTTTTATTCAACCTTTAAGAATTTCTTAATTATGTAAGAAACATCACAATAACTACGATCATTAACGAAATTATGGCATTTCACCATAAAGCTGACACATTAAGCTACAAGTGACGTAGAAATCAAATTTTTTACCCAACAGGTTCCGTAAAATTGTTTGAGGAAGACTACAGGCGTTGCGTCTCGATTCTGGCAGTGCAGTGCCTCACTAACTTGCACCGCTAGGGTGACGTCACTCGGAGCAAGCCACGACCTTTTCTTTAGGTGCTGTAACACGATAGAGTCTTACACTGCAATCAGTTATAAGGGTGTTTGTGTGAAGGAAAAAACGCTGTAATAGCTGTGAATGGCGATCAGTGTGGCTCAGCTGGTAGAGTATTAACAGTTATAGTAATGCATTCATTCCATACATTGAAACAGTAGGTCCAAAGGCAAAATCCGTAAGGTAGTTGTGATGGATTTGTGCTGTAGATTGCAATAGGTTCCCAACTAGCTATAGTATTTGTAGTAGCAGTAGAAGATTCAGAAACATGGTCTCAACTGCCTGCATCACAGTAACCACATCCTCTTTTGAATGGTGACAGTATTACTTTTCAGCTAACACCGATACGCAATGCACATGTGCCTTGGTCTGATGGAAAATCTGATATTGATATCGACGAAATTTTAAACTCAGTCAGCCATGCGATAAATAAAAAGTGAACTAATGGCCAGGTTAGCTGTGTATTTTTAAATGATTCTTCATATACAAACCTTATATGTATGACACTTAAAATTTCCAGTAGATTTCTTAATTGTGGGAAATGGTGCATCTGATGACCAATATGTGAAACATGCTCATGATCGACTGGTGAGGTAGTGGGATTTGCAAACCATTTTCTACTGAATGCCTGTATGATCCCACCTTCAAGGGTGCTTGTGCAGGAAGTCTTTCTACCAGTGACAATAACGAGTGTCAGTAAATGTGATGTGAAATTAACCTGTATATGGTCTTGGGAAAATTCTACAAGCCTGCTAGGTTTTAAGACACTGAAATATGTTTAAATGCAGTGAAAAATTTCTGACAGTAGTCAAACTTAGAGTTATTCAAGATCATGAGGTGTTTAATTTTACAAACGCTACTCTGAAATATTTTGGACGAAATTCAGACTTCAAATAATCCATATGAAGTGAAGTGGGAATAAGGTGGAAAATTGAAAAAGTTGTGCTAATCACAGTGGAGACTATATAACACTTCACCTCAACATCGATATGTTTTAGCAAAATTTGTAATAAAATACCCTCCAAAACTGTAAAAACTATGACTAACCTTAATATAGTGTGCATGGCGAGCAGTCCAAGATTGGGGTCCTTAGGGAACTGATACAGCCTTCATAGTTGTAGGTTTACGATTCAAGATAGCGATCCAATATAGCATTCCCTGATATCATCAGTGACATCAGAATCCAAGATGGCGATACAAAATGGTGGACCGGGAGATATGGCTCCAACCTGCTACATTTTCTGTAGTGTTTCAGTCATCTACCCCCACCACTCATATTCAATATCAAGGCTTACTGGCCAGCAAGTGGGCCAGCCACTTGTGCTCTGTACACCATAGTAAACGGTTGATTATCATAATGACACATCATCAGAGATCTACCACCTCCAGATAAAAAGAAAAAACAGGACTCACGCCCCATCCTCACAGCTTTACTTCTGCCACTACCTCGTCTCCTACCTTCCAAACTTTACAGTTCTTCTGCGAACCTTGCAGAACTAGCACTCCTGAAAGAAAGGCCCTGAGTTCGAGTCTCGATCCGGCACACAGTTTTAATCTGCCAAGAAGTTTCATATCAGAGCAAACTCCGCTGCAGAGTGAAAAACAGACTCAAACCGTTAGATGTAAGTACAATCCTATTTTCCTCTCACAATGTTTGTTATTACTATCATTATTAGTAGTAGTAATATTTATAACCTGTGTTTTCTTTGTTTTCTTTTGTTTCTCCCTCAGCTTAACAGCGCCTTGACGTACACGATGCAGTGCCTGAGTAACTGTCGTAGTCAAATCAGCACAAAGACACACTTCCTGATGCAGCTTGCAGCATGTTGGCATGGAAATCAAGTCAGGATGCAGAACTGTTTCCCGACTTGGAGTTTCCACTAAATTCATCACCAACGCATTAAGTCTGCATGCAGTTAAGATCATGAGTGCAGCACACGATATGTTGTATTCAGACTTTAAGCAGCCATATTATGCAATGTCTTCACCACTGATTGAGCCTCATCTAAGTCTTTATAGAGTGAAATGATAATTAAATCGACATCCTTGCTGCAAACAGGCGTCGATATACATCATTGGGGACATGTTGAAAATGTGTGCCCCCGACCAGGACTCGAACCCGTGACCTCCTGCTTGCATGGAAGACGCTCCATCCATCTGAGCCACCGAGGGCGCAGGGGATAGTGCGACTGCAGGGACTTATCCCTTGTACGCTCCTCGTGAGACCGACATTCCCAACATGTCCACACCACTACATTCGCAGTGCGCCTAATACGAATGTAGTGGTGGGGACACGTTGGGAATGTGGTCCTCACGGGAGCGTGCAAGGGATAAGTCCCTGCAGGCGCACTATCCTATTTGCCCTCGGTGGCTTTGATGGAAGCCGGCACGGTAGCTCAGCGTATTTGGTTAGAGAGCTGGTTGGCCTCTGTAATAAAAAACTGAGTGAAAGGATCAACAACGATTGAAAGTCAGATTGCATTGCTCTAAAAAATATTGTGTGTCAGTTTAGTGAAGATCAGAATAAGTAAAGAGAGAAATGTCTGAATACGTTCAGTTTTGCTCAGCTGTTTGAAAATCAAATAACGTAAGAGGTTTACGAGGACTATCACTGTTAAATTTTCTAAGGGGATGTTTCACATGTAAGCCTGAGATCCCGGGTTCGAGTCCCGGTCGGAGCACACATTTTCAACGTCCCCAATGATGTATATCAACGCCTGTTTGCAAATAGGGTGTCGATTTAATTATCATTTCATTCTAGAGAAGCTGCACGGTCATCAATGGTATCTGTTCTTTCGGGACCAGATACTACCTGCATATATCTTTATAGAGTGCTGTTATTCAACAAATAGAAGAGTGTTAATGTTGCTTTAGCATCTGACATGAACTTCAAAGTTACAGTAGAAGCAGAGAATGTCCGGTGAGGAAGAAAGGTATAGTCCAGATATGGAATGGTATCAAATGTGCAGTCAGGTGAAACGTATCTAGGATTACATGAAAACTGAGTTTAATCCGTTCCCTCAAGACATCAGTATCTGGAGAAGGAGAATCTCCTGTATAAAAACTTATATGGATTGCGAAAACAGGCACCTGGCGAAACACAGTTGCTCTGTTGACATAAAAGTTATCTGCATATCGTACCTATCCTACTGTAAAAAAGTGCAAGGGAGAAACCAATGTTTCGGTCACTGTTAGTGTGGGTTTCTTCTGGGTCTACTCATGTGCTATAGCGCAGACGAGTCGCTTATGTTTCATCATTGCCGCTCACTGAGCATGACGTCACGTCATAATTTTAAAAGGTCGTAGTTATGATTGGTCACCTGAGGCGGAAAGGGCGGGAATTTTATTGTAATCGGTTGCTACGGCTCAGGGAGTGGGGATCTGCTTTTGTCTGTTGCTTTTTGCGTTGTTCGCTACGACTGGTGCTCATTGGTGAATGAGGTGTGGACTTCAGTCTCCCACCTACTGGAAGTAAGCCGCGCGGCGGCAGTTTTTCGCCGGTAGCGCTCGCGTCACGTGTTGTTGCATTGCTATTGGCGTGGAAGTCTCACCGATGTGTGCTCCTCCACACTGATAGTCCACCTTGCACACACATGCAGTGTGTAAACTATCTTTCTTGCCCCTCGTGGAACCCAGGGCATCCTGTATCTTGAGACTGCTGTTGCAGACTCGCTGGACACATACACGGCGAAGAAGTTTACCAGTACTGTCAGTGACATTTTTCACGCAAAGTAAGTGTGTGCTACAGTATGTCAATTTCTTGCCTATCTCGCTTCCTTTTATTTGTTGCTGTGGCTGTCTGGACTGATTTATGGTTGTAATCATTGGTCACGAACGTTGTACGCAGCCTTTTGAACTCATGTGTCATGTTTAGAGCATCGCTAAGGCGCTGCGCACATATGGCCAAAGAAGGGACAACTGAGTTCTTCTCCGCCGGGTAGCAGTTGGATTAATCGTCCGTATGTGAAGGCCCCCTGTATACTCCGTTCCCTTTACATTAATGATTTGCATCATTTTTATGCACCTAGAGCGTGAACTGTGTCTTCCCGTGCATTTTATCTTTCATGAAACCTATTTAGCTCCATTTCTCCATGAAGCCATAAAGCGAACGTATGGTCACGTTTCTGAACAAGCATCGTGGGCGTAAAGGAGCGCAACGAAGTGCTGTTCTTAAAAGGCTTCCATGAATATAACTTCTGCTAACGGGGATAAGGGAGACCCCATAGCTTCGCCACCAACCTGCTTGTAGTATTTGCCTTGCCACTTTAAACACATTGAAGACAAACATAGCTCAACGAGATCGCATTTATCTGGTGGTACATGCTCTTGTAGGCGGCGAACAGTTCGGTCTACTGGCACATTTGTGAATAATGACGATATGTCGAAGCTGACCTTGATGTCCGTGGGTAAGATTATGTCTCCCTTTATGATATCTATGCAGTGCGTCTCCTTCCTCACGTAAGAGTCCGTGTTGCCAACTAACGGTCTTAGTTTGCAGGCTACAATTTTTGCCGAGTTGTATGTAGGCGAATTGATCCCTTTCACTATTGGCCTTAAAACATAATTTACCTTATGTATCTTTGGGACTCTGTAAACTCCAAGAGCCCTGGGAATGAGCTCCTGGGTTGTGTCAGCGATTGAGGTCTGTGTCTTTCGAATTATAACGGTCTGTTCTGTTCGTCCATGAAATACAGAGCATCTAGGTTGATGCCGCCTTCTTAGGCTTTAATAAGGCACATTTCTGCACTGTCGTTTAGTCAGCAAACAGTGGTCTTACCAAATACTGGACCATATTTTTGACTGGATTTAGGACTTCGTACGAGATATACATCAACACGTTAATGTTAACAGGATGAAATCGACAGATATATTGATAATTTCTGAAGTAGTCCAGAAGTAAGTTATAAGGCAATTACTGTTTTCATTACAAATAATATCAGAAGTTCAGTGGGGCTTTTTACAGGCGACGTAGTTGCCCACTGGAAAGGGTAGCGCCAGAACGCGGTAGGTAAGTGTAGTAAGATCTGCGAAGGATAGATGGTTGCTGCAGGAAGTGACAGTCTACTCTGACAGTACCCCATGTAAATAGGCGGAAAGATTAATTACAGTTCGATTACGCAGTTGGTGAAAAATCACTGGGAACTGTAACTGCTACTGTAAAATGCCTAGGAATATCACTCCGGAGGGACCGAAAGTAAAATGTCCACATCAAACAGATTGTAGGAAAATCAGATGCCAGGCTGAGATCGATTATAAGAGTCTTAAGGAAATGTAATTCGGTCATGAAATAAGCGGTCTACAAGACACATGTGTGACCGATTTTGTTAGTATTGTTCATCATTCTTACCAAGTATGATTAACAGAAGAGAAAAGATTCAATGAAGAGTGGCGCGTTTCGTCACAAGATCTGTTGGTCGACGCGAACGCTTCGCCGAGATGCTCAATGAACTGCAGTCGCAGACACTACACAGAGGCGTTGTGTATCACGTACACTCGAAGAAGAGTCGGGTACCATATTACTGCTTCCCACATACGTCACGCGAAATGACCACCACCAGAAAAATCTGAGACATTAGAGTTCATACAGATGGAAGAGAGAAGGAAGAAACAGATAGTGAAAGCAGATGTACCCTCCGTAGCCTGTAGAGTGCAGAAATAGAAAAAGAGATCTTTGAAGGAAGAGTACTCCTTGACGCATCTTCGACTATGAGGTCATTACGGACTGAGAGCAAGCTCGATTTGGTAAAGTACAGGGAAGGTATTAAGCCATTTCCTTTTCAGTGAGACCCTCGCGGCCGTAAGCGAATTATAAAAACCACGGGTAACATAAATTAGCGTGGTCCTTCCGAGTGCGAATCCAATATCTTAACCTTAAAGTCCCACATGCGGTCTCACATACCGCTAGCGTTTATTGTTACTCTGTTGCTAATGCATAGAAATGGGGACGGAGATTACAGCGTTATCTAGTTGTTCTTTCCCGAAGCTGCAGTGATTTCCTTTGTCAGTGGCCACTTTAATGAGAAGAGAACCTATACTGCTATTGCTTCTTTCGTCGTAGCGGTTTCTGAGGCCGCACCTGGGACTTTGCGTTATGGATTCAGTAAGCAAGTCCTCATCTGTTGTTCATGTTACGGACCTTGGCAGTCAGGATACTCTTTTAAAATGGTTTGAGGACAGGACGAAATTCGTGGTGCACATTATTGAGAATAGGAACAGTGCGAAAGCGAAGACGAATTTGCTTTGCCTCCTGTGAAATCTTTGAATGAGACAAGCGATCAAAGTGATGAAAACAGAATTGTAGAGACTGAACGTTTGGCCGAGCGGTTCTAGGCGCTACTGTCTGTCAACCGAGCGACCGCTACGGTCGCAGGTTCGAATCCTGCCTCGGGCATGGATGTGTGTGATGTCCTTAAGTTAGTTAGGTTTTTAGTAGTTCTAAGTTCGAGGGGACTGATGACCTCAGAAGTTAAGTCCCATAGTGCTCAGAGCCATTTGAACCATTTAGACTGAACCTTAAGTTAAAGGTTCTGCTAGAAATATGTTTAACTGAAACAAATATCGCTGGTCGTCGAAGCCTCTTCCAACCATGATCAAAGGCATTATTTTTCAGCATGTTGGACATCAGTGGGATGAATGCGTTTGTGCTTCACAGTTCCTACAAAGACGATACGCAGGCGGACCGCTTTAATTCTTTGAAGACGCTTGCAGACTCGGTGACACCACAGATAATAAGCGGGTCAACAACCATCACGTAGCCCGTGAACTTCGTGTATCCTCTCACCGCTTTTTGGGTGTAGTAGAACCAAGAGTAGAAGTTGTTGCAGAACGACTGGAAAAACACAAAATACGCTCCACGTATGGTTCAAATGGCTCTGAGCACTATGAGACTGAACATCGATGGTCATCAGTCCCCTAAAACTTAGAACTACTTAAACCTAACTAACCTAAGGACAGTACACAACACCCAGTCATCACGAGGCAGAGAATATCCCCGACCCCGCCGGAAACCGAACCCGGGAACCCGGGCGTGGGACTCCACATCAGACCGAAAAAAGAAAAGAAAGACGCCTTATATTTGTCCTTGTTGCAAGAAGCCAATTTAGCTTGATTGCTCCACAGAAATTTCCAGCTAGTGCAAAGAAAACCTCTGAGTACAAAACTAAAAACGTGAAAATCATTAGTGTAATTTTCGTTTTTTGAATGTTTTATTGGTGCTTTTATGTTTTTATTGCATATACAAAAAACAATAAAAATATAGCAAAAAGTAAAATTTAGAGTGCTGGCTATTTTAATTTTCATAGCATTAACATTGTCTTGCAATATTATGTCGATTTTGTGCAGTGCTTTGTTTGAATGCCTTTTTTTCTTAAAAACAAACTTCAGAAATTTATTTGCATATATATATTTTGTGTGTTATTAGTGTAATATTTTACATAAAAAGTTGAAGTGTTTCACTGAAACTGCTGAAAGCAATTTTAATGGGTATTTAAACGTCGCGGTTTGTCAGACCGCACCTGGGACAGAATGTGACAAAAGAAAGACCTGGGAAGTTAAGGGTTAACCATTGCATTTGATGGTATGTAAAGAAGAGAAGAAAGAGTGCTGAGAGAGGAGACAGTAGAACTGATGTCGCAATTACAGAGGCGTTAGTCTGCCGCAGAAGTACAACAAAGGAAGCGTACGAGATCGCCCTAAGATGCCGAACAGGCAACGTGGCCGAAGCTATTGGCTTCTGCAGAGTGTGGCAAATGGAAAATGCCGCGCCAGCCCCCGTGTACGGAAACGGGACGGAAGTCAATTAAAGGAGAGGACCAACAGAATGGCAGAAAGTAATTATATTTCCATTCAGCGGCGTGGCGCGTTGGAACACGAGGAGCGGCTGCCAGCTGCCGAACAGTGTGCCACTGCGAGGACAGCGAGTGTCTCGCACCGCTACGCACGTGACTGCTTCGACTTTTAGTAACTGGAAACTGGCATCATGTGTCTGTGTACTCAGTTCACAATTCACTGCGATCGTAGGTTACGCCCCTGATGGCAACTTTAAGAACTATTGTGGAGTTTCGTCCAGCATCAGCTGAATAGCTTTTATCCCCATTTGTATCACTTGCTTCAGCCATTCATTCATAATAAACAAAACAGGCCCTCTCCTGGACCAATTTATGTTACTGAGCAGGTGAAACGTTGGTTATGTCACCTAGCACCTGTTGAAAGTCGCTAGCTAATAACTTCCCGGAGCAACAAACTTTGATTTTCAGTGCTGTATTTCATTCAGATAGTGAAGGGAGACGAAAATTTAATAGTCATGGGTGACTGGAATCCGGTAGTAGGAAAAGGGAGAAAAGGAAACGAAGTAGGTGAATTTGGATTGGTGGGAAGAAATGAAAGAGGAAGCCCCCTGGTAGAATTTTGCACGGAGCACAACTTAATCATAGCTAACACTTGGTTCAAGAATCATAAAAGAAGGTTGTATACACGGAAGAAGCCTGGAGATAATGACAGGTTTCAGATAGATTATATAATGGTAACACAGAGGTTTAGGAACCAGGTTTTAAGTTGTAAGATATTTCCAGGGGCAGATGTGAACTCTGTCCACAATCTCTTGTTATGAACTGTAGATTAAAACTGAAGAAACTGCAAGCAGTGAAGGAAACAAAAGATAAATTCGGAGTAGGTATTAAAATCCATGGAGAAGAAATAAAAGCTTTGAGGTTCGCCGATGGCATTGTAATTCTGTCAGAGACAGCAAAGGACTTGGAAGAACGGTTGAATGGAATGGACAGTGCCTTGAAAGGAGGATATAAGATGAACATCAACAAAAGCAAAACGAAGATAATGGAATGCAGTCGAATTAAGTCTGGTGATGCTGAGGGAAATAGATTAGGAAGTGACACACTTCAAGTAGTAAAAGAGTTTTGATATTTGGGGAGCATAGTAACTGATGATGGTCGAAGTAGAGAGGATATAAAATGTAGACTGGCAATGGCAAGGGAAGCGTTTCTAAGGAGAGAAATTTGTTAACCTCGAGTATAGATTTAATTGTCAGGAAATCGTTTCTGAAAGTATCTGTATGGAGTGTAGCCATGTATGGAAGTGAGACATGGACGATAAATAGTTTGGACAAGAAGAGAATAGAAGCTTTCGAAATGTGGTGCTACAGAAGAATGCTGAAGATTAAATGGGTAGATCACATAATTAATGAGGAGGTATTGAATAGGATTGGGGAGAAGAGAAGTTTGTGGCACAACTTGACTAGAAGAAGGGATCGGTTGGTAGGACATGTCCTGAGGCGTCAAGGGATCACCAGTTTAGTATTGGAGGGCATCGTGGAAGGTAAAAATCGTAGAGGGAGACCAAGAGATGAATATACTAAGCAGATTCAGAAGGATGTAGGTTGCAGTACGTACTGGAAGATGAAGAAGCTTGCACAGGATAGAGTAGCATGGAGAGCTGCATCAAACCACTCTCAGGGCTGAAGACCACAACAACATTTCATGTATTTATTGATCGAATTTAAAATTTTAAAATGCTATCGTAATTAAATGGTATAATCTTACGTTAAAAGTTTAACACGGAATGTCAAGTATTAAAGTTATAAGCTGTGTCTTTAGGCGCCCCGATTACCCAGACTCTATTCCTTTAGTATTTGTGATTGAGAGCAAGCGACTTCCATAAAACTTTACATGTAATCTGAGACTTCTCTCTCGCAGACAGCCTCTACAAAATAACGAGAGGAAACAGGTTTTTGCTTACTACATTTACACTGTTCATGCATTAAAACTTCAACATTACATGACGTTGTAATTTATTATTTCCTTACTACTAACTCTGTTCACAACGTATTTTGCAGACAGTACCCACATATACCACTAAATATACCTGTAAAATTACGTCATTGTACAGCACATTGTTCAGGAGATATGGCGTCATCAATAATGAGATGCCAGAAGAGGTAGCTTTCCTTAAAACCTTGCACAAATAACCTTCACTCTGCTCCTCCAGTGTTTGATAAAGAGAGCGCTTGGCGACTTTACACAAACTTTAAATATAATTTTGAACCGTTTCTAAACTTTTTCGGCACTACCGGCCATTAAAACTGCTACACAAAGAAGAAATGCAGAAGATAAACGGGTATTCATTGGACAAATATATTATACAAGAACTGACACGTGATTACATTTCCACGAAATTTGGGTGAATAGATCCTGAGAAATCAGTACCCTGAACAACCACCACTGGCCGTAATAACGGCCTTGATACGCCTGGACATTGAGTCAAACAGAGCTTGCATGGCGTGTACAGGTACAGCTACACATGCAGCTTCAACACGATACCAAAGTTCATCAAGAGTGGTGACTGGCGTTTTGTGACGAGCCAGTTGCTCGGCCACCATTGACCAGACCTTTTCAATTGGAGAGAGATCTGGAGAATGTGCTAACCAGGGCAGCAGTCGAACATTTCCTGTATCCAGAAAGGCTAGCACAGGACCTGCAACATGCGGTCGTGCATTATCCTGCTGAAATGTAGGGTTTCGCAGGTATCGAATGAGGGGTAGAGCCACGGTCGTAACACATCTGAAATGTAGAAGATCCGTAGAGGACCTGCAATATGGGGTCGTGCATTATCATGCTAAAATGTAGGGTTTGGCAGGATTCGAATGAAGGGTAGAGCCACGGGTCGTAAGATATCTGAAATGTAACGTCCACTGTTCAAAGTGCTGTCAATGCGAACAAGAGGTGACCGAGACGTGTAACCAATGGCACCCCATGCCATCATCCCGGGTGATACGCCAGTATGGCGATGACGAATACACGCTTCCAATGCGCGATCACCGCGATGTCGCCAAACACGGTTGCGACCAACCTGATACTGTAAACAGAACCTGGATTCATCCGAAAAAATGACGTTTTGCCATTCGTGCACCCAGGTTCGTCGTTCAGTACAGCATTGCAGGCGCTCCTGTCTGTGATGCAGCGTCAAGGGTAACCGCAGCCATGGTCTCCGAGCTGATTGTCCGTGCTGCTGCAAACGTCATCGAACTGTTCGTGCAGATGGTTGTTCTTGCAAACGTCCCCATCTGTTGACTCAGGGATCGAGACGTAGCTGCAAGATCCGTTAGAGCCATGCGGATAAGTTGCCTGTCATCTCGACTGCTAGTGATACGAGGCCGTTGTTATCCAGCACGGCGTTCCGCATTACTCTCCTGAACCCACCGATTCCATATTCTGCTAACAGTCATTGGATCTCGACCAACGCAAGCAGCAATGTCGCGATACGATAAACCGCAATCGTGATAGGCTACAACCCGACCTTTATCGAAGTCAGAAACGTGATGGTACGTATTTCTCCTCCTTACACGAGGCATCACAACAACGTTTCACCAGGCAACGCCGGTCAACTGCTGTTAGTGTATGGGAAATCGGTTGGAAACTTTCCTCATGTCAGCACGTTGTAGGTGTCGCCACCGGCGCCAACCTTGTGCGAATGCTCTGAAAAACTAATAATTTGCATATCACAGCATCGTCTTCCTGTCGGTTGAATTTTGCGTCTGTAGCGCGTCATCTTCGTGGTGTAGCAATTTTAATGGCCAGTAGTGTAGGTTACAGCCCCACAAAGTAATGAAAGGGAAACAGTTTTATTTTGGGTCATCGGTCTTGTGATCGGTTTGATGCGGACCGCCACGAGCTGCTCTCCTGTGCGAATCTCTTCATCTCAGAGTAACACTTGGAACCTATGTCCTAAATTATTTGCTGGATGTTTTCCAATCTCTGTCTTCTTCTACAGAGTTTACCCTTTGCAGCTCCCTCTAGTGGCAAAGAAGTTATTCCTCCCTCATATTTTTACAGATGACCTACTATCGTGTCCCTTCTCCTTGTCAGTGTTTTCCAAATATTACTTTCCTCTCCAATACAGCGCAGAACCTCCTCAGTCCTTAGCTTATTAGTCCATCTAATTTCAACATTCTTCTGGAGCGCTGCATCTCAAATGCTTCTATTCTCTTCTGCTCCGGTTTTCCCACACTCTATGTTTCACTGCTATCCAATGCTGTGCCCCAGAAGGGCCTATGTTTGATACTTGTAGACTTCTCTGGTCCAAGAATTCCATTTTTGCCACTGCTAGACTGTATTTTATGTCCTCCTTGCTCATGGGTTATTTTGCTGTGGCAGAATCCCTGAGCTTAATCTACTTCCTGAGCGCCAGTCTTGATGTTAAGTTTCTCACTGTCCTCATTTCTGCTTCTTCTCATTCTTCTCATTACTTTCCTCTGTTCTCGATTTATTCTCAGTCTATTTTCTATATTCGTTAAGCTGATCTTTCCGTTCAGCAGGACTGTAATACGCTTTCCGTTTTACTGAGTACAGTAATGTCATTCAGCGAATCTTAACAGTTTCTCGTTTACTAAATGTTCGTTGTTCAAGCGATACAGCTTCAGCGCCTAGCAAAATAATAAGTTTGAAACAAATGAGTCCTCGGTCACAATTTTTAGTTTTATTAACCAAGTTTCAATACTTCTAAGAGTGCCTTCATCAGAAGTTAAATGTTTAAAGTGGCCCTATAACCTAATTACAAATTTATGGAAATAGAAAATTTTTTATATTAAAATGTAAGTACTGACTAACAATACAAGATAGAGACAGTACTTACATGTCACGTATAAAATAAATAATAGGCCAGAAGGGCTTTAGTTACAAAATTAAAAAAGAAATTGTGACTGAAGCCCTTCTGGCGTGTTATTTATTTTATACGTGACAGATAAGTACTGTCTCTATCTTGTATGGTTAGTCAGTACTTACACTTTCATATAAAAAAATTTCTTTTTCCATAAACTTGTAATTATGTTATAGGCCACTTTAAACATTTAAAATCTGATGAATTCTTTTTCCATAAATTTGTAATTATGTTATAGGCCACTTTAAGCATTTAAAATCTGATGAAGGCACTCTTAGAAGTGTTGAAACCTAGTTCATAAAACTAAGAATTGCGACTGAGGGCTCATTTATTTCAACTTTAATTTATAAACAGTCACTGAACCAAGCAGCCATGTTTAAAACTTTGCGGAAAAAATAATTTGGGTTCGGCATCTTCAGTCATTAGGATTTAACATGGTTAACGTCAAATATTAACTGATTGACTTAGTTCTGAAAGCCATCAATCTGTTTCATACGTGGGACTTGTGATGTTTTAAATAATTGGGGTGGGCTAGTTACAGGTTAACTAATCAAAGATTAAAATATGATTTTCATTTTTAGTTGTGCCTAATGCCCACTGCTTCATACAATCAAGTGAATTACTGTTTTCCTAATACTCTTATTGTGCTTCCATGAACAGTATTATGATAAGACACTAATTCCATAAGATTTCTAACGTCTTTTGTTCACTTAAATCTTTTCCCAAACTCTCTACTTTCTTTCCTCACGACAGTTGTGCAATGAAAGCATTAGTTACCTTAAAGTGATGGGGACCACTGTTAATTTGTTTCATTGTATGATGACATTTCATGTCCAAAAGTAATTACACATCGCCCAATTATGTGATAGTCATTCAATTATAATTCAGTTACTTGATTGGAACTACAGAGTGGGGTAACATTTTAATGCACCACCAGTAAATCCCCACTAACGATTCTATAAAGAGTCGAATTCCCATGTATAAAACAGCTCCGTATTAGGGAAAGCTAGTTTTTCACGCATCTCAATGTTTACAGCAAAGTATCTTGTTGAGGGTATGTGTCATACAATCATACAATTTTGCAGCTATATTCAGTGGTACATGTGAATACAGTCTGCAAAATCAGTAAAGAAGTAATAAATTAAAACGTTGTGCTTGATGGTGAAGTTCAGTGCAGGAGAAATGGAAATGCATTAACGACAAACTTTTTTTACTTCATGATTATGCCAGGGGTGTCAGCGGAAACCAGTTTCGAAAAGGTTTGAAACTATGTGTGTAGTTTCTTAAACGTCGCTAAGTGGTCTCGTCTTATTCTGAAGTACTGGATGAACACAGTCTGGGTGACTTAGGGCCCCGTGAGTTACGCTGCATCGAGACATGTGTAAAGTTTCTATCTTCCTTTCACGTAAGCAGTGGCGGCTTGTGAGTTTATGTTCTGGGTGGTCATAAACTTTTAGATTCAGAGTGTGAAATTAATAGCATCTGCTGTATAGCAGGTATACTTATCAACAAGTTTATAAAACGGAAGCCACTGCTAAAAATAATAAGAAGAGTAATAATAATAAGATGAGTAACTTATCTGACGAAAGAAGGAATTGTTTTTGTGGAATTTTGCTGTTTTGTACATAATTAAGTACAGTTTAGCCCAATAACGAAATAATGTGTAAGCTTTCGCAACTATCCATTTTGCATTGTTGTGTAAGTTGGAGTTCTCGTACTGTTCCATTTTTTTCGGAAAAATGCAGATGATCTCTAAGAGATGTATTAGTTCACGAATTTACTTCCGGGCTGAAAATCACAGTTACCACAAGTTTCTGTGTGAGTACAGCGTAAGAATATTCTTACCACAAGTTGCTGCGTGAGTACAGCGTAAGAATATTCTTACGCTGTACTCATGCAGCAACTTGTGGTAAGTATACACGTCCTTGTTAATTATTCTCTTGTTGTTGTTGTTGTTGTTGTTGTGGTCTTCAGTCTGGTCTTCAGACTGGATTGATGCAGCTCTCCATGCTACTCTTTTCTGTGCAAGCTTCTTCATCTCCCAGTACTTACTGCAATCTACATAATTCTGAATCTGGTTAGTGTATTCATCTCTTGGTCTCCCTCTACGATTTTTACCTTCCACGCTGCCCTTCAATGCTAAATTTGTGATCCCCTGATGCCTCAGAACATGTCCTACCAACCGGTCCCTTCTTCTTGTCAAGTTGTGCCAAAAACTCCTCTTCTCCCCAATTCTATTCAATACCTCATTATGTGATCTAACCATATAATCTTCAGCATTCTTCTGTAACACCACATTTCGAAAGCTTCTCTTCTTGTTCAAACTAATTATCGTCCATGTTTCACTTCCATACGTGGTTAAACTCCATACAAATACTTTCAGAAACGATTTCCTGACACTTAAATCTATACTCGAGGTTAACAAATTTCTCTTCTTAGAAACGCTTCCCTTGCCATTGCCAGTCTACATTTTATATCCTCCCTACTTCGACCACCATCAGTTATTATGCTCCCCAAATAGCAAAACTCCTTTACTACTTTAAGTGTCTCACTTCCTAATCTAATTCCCTCAGAATCACCAGACTTAATTCGACTGCATTCCATCATCTTCGTTTTGCTTTTGTTGATGTTCATCTTATATCCTCCTTTCAAGACACTGTCCATTCCGTTCAACCGTTCTTCCAAGTTCTTTGCTGTCCCTGACAGAACTACAATGTCATCGGCGAACCTCAAAGTTTTTATTTCTTCTCCATGGATTTTAATACCTACACCAAATTTTTCTTTTGTTTCCTTTACTGCTTGCTCAATACACAGATTAAATAACATTGGGGAGAGGCTACAACCCTGTCTCACTCCCTCCCCAACCAGTGCGTCCCTTTCATGCCCCTCGACTCTCTGCATGTCCTGGGAAAAAATTACGGCTGTAGTTTCTCCTTGCTTTCAGCCGTTCGCAGTACCAGCACAGCAAGGCCGTTTTGGTTAGTGTTACAAGGCCAGATGAGTCAATCATCCAGACTGTTGCCCTTGCAACTACTGAAAAGGCTGCTGCCCCTCTTCAGGAACCACACGTTTGTCCGGCCTCTCAACAGATACCCCTCCGTTGTGGTTGCACCTACGGTACGGACATCTGTATCGCTGATGCACGCAAGCCTCCCCACCAACGGCAAAGTCCATAGTTCGTGGGGGGGGGGGGGGGGATAGTCACGTTTATTTGATTCCGTCACCCGCTCAGTCAAAGGATCTGTTCTTTTGCGGCTAACTTTTCCTGGTAAATTACTTTTCTGATCACAGAATGAGATTTTCACTCTGTAACGGAGAGTGCACTCATAGAAACTTCCTGGCAGATTAAAGCTGTGTACTGGACTGAGAGTCGAACTCGGGACCTTTGTCTTTCACGGGGAAGTGCTCTACCAACTGACTTACCCAATCACGACCGATGACCCGTTATCACAGCTTTACGTTTCTGTTAACATTTCCAATAGATTCAACACAGTTCACGTTTACACTGGACACGAAAGCTGATAACTGAAGGTGTACTCGCTACCCTGTTGCCTAGTTTCACGGAGTCGGGAGGAGCCGTAGCGCAGTAGATTTAGGTGCCGTATCTTTCAGATTGCAGCATCTATGTTACACTTAACAACATTCAAAGAAAAATAACCAGTAAATCCGGAAGGTGACGAAAGTTAGGGTGTTCACGTCTACGTGGGCTCTTATACAGGAGCCGCCACTGCATGTAAGATTTTACTTCCTAATGAGCAGATTGTGACAGACTTTAAAATTTTTAAATTCATTCAATAACTGCATGAAATACTGAAAATTAATTTTTTGTCGCCCCTGGAAGCCATTAGACAGGCCAGACCTGCAGCTGGTACCCGTTGACTGGTTGGCCATCTTAGGCCTTTACTAGAATAGATAATTTATTTACAGAGCTGGAAAAAGACAGGGAAGTCTTAATTTTTATTTATGTCATGAAACCCCATCATGCCAACATTTTAAACTCGGAGCATCATTCGGTTTCCTTATATGGCGTTTCGTTTGTATTACTCGTGAATGTGGCACAGGTGTTTACCTAAAACAACGAAACTGAACAGCAACGACATAATATTATATTCATTCCTTCTACTTATAATGCATTTCGTTCGCATTAATCGTGAATGTGGCAGTCGTGTTCACGAGTTTAGTTTAGATATATATAAACAAAGACGACGTTATATTACGTCGTCGCTGATTAATTATTTTCTAGCTGACGTCTTCCACGGGGGCTATTCAGCGACACGACGAACTCGGCTCCAGTGGCACACATAGAGACCAGAAATCGCTATCATTTGAGCATTCGCCCTGTTTGTAGATGCCGCTGAATGTTTCAATCTTTTAATCTTCTAATATTCGCTTATACAAGGTGTTCCAAAAATAATTTTACAAGTTTAAAAATACATATAAATTTATTGAAAGGAGATATAGAGCTGGGTTCAGTGTTATTTTGTATGGAAACGCATCAAGTTTTTTTCCCCTTAAACTAAACATGTTGCATGTGGCTTCCGTTGGTTATCCTGTACACATCCCATCGGAAGCCAATTTCTTCCCAAACGATCATCAGCCTGTATGGGTTCGGATGTAAACGGTTTCTCAACACACGCCAAACAGTTGTATTTAGGATTTGTTGTTCGCGAGATGCACATCGGGTCGATTTCGTAGGACTGCTGACAAAATGTTGTCTCACTCGCTCAACGACAGCCTCAGATGTGCTTAGATGAAGATGACCTGATGATCTCCCATGTCTTACCGAGCACCCTGTTTCTACAAAACATTTGGTGCCGCTGGTAACTTGTAGGCCTGCTAGGAGTACTTGGTAGGGAAATTACGCTGAACTGTTGTCGCCGACTTCGGTTCTTGAAACCAAAACACACAGCTAGCACGCTCAGGTCCAGTGAAGGCAGCCAACGCAACTGCCGGGAGCGCTTCTAACGGTGCGATTCGGCACTAGCGAACTAACCCAGACAAATTTGACGTATTTCCATACAAATTGCCACTACAACCACCTCTGTAGGTACTATGAATTAATTCATATGAATTTTCAAAAAAGACTTCACAACTTGTACAGCTTTGCTTCCGTCGTTTTTTCCCAATATTTGAGGCTTTAATAAAACAAACAGGTTACACATGTATCATTCAAAGTATTTTCCATCGCAGGCCACTACTTACTCCCCTCTGTCGGGCAGTGTACGAATCCAGCATCGAAAAAATAGTTCATCTTTAGAAGCGATCTACAAATCGATCCAATTTGTGACTTCTTCATGAGATTGGAAGTGCTGGTTAAAAAAAAACAAATTTTCAAATGTGTGTGAAATAGTATGGGACTTAACTGCTAAGGTCATCAGTCCCTAAGCTTACACACTACTTATCCTAAATTATCCTAAGGACAAACACACACACCCATGCCCGAGGGAGGACTCGAACCCCCGCCGGGACCAGCCACACAGTCCATGACTGTTGCGCCCTGGACCGGTCAGCTAATCCCGCGCGGCGGAAGTGTTGGTCAGCAGGCCATGCGCCATTGACCTAAACAGGTAATAGAGTGAGCAATGTCTGGAGAATACGGCGGGTGAGGTAGGACTTCCTATTTTAACGTTTCCAAGTACATTTTGACCTCTTCTGCAAAGTGGGATCGAGCGTTGTCGTGCTGCAAAATCACTTTATCGTGCCTGAATTGCGGCCGTTTGTCTTTTAATGCTCTGATCAAAAGCATTAATTGCGTTGATAACGAGCACCTGTGATTGTTTCACTTGGTTTTAACACCCCATAGAACACGACGCCGAGCTGGTCGCACCAGATGCTGAGCAGGATCGTGGAGCCGTCGATATTCGGTCTAGCCGTTGACGTGGAAGCATGGCCGGGACATTGCCATGATTTTTTGCGTTTAGGGTTATCGTAATGATCCCATTTTTCTTCCCCGGCCACAATTGCGACGCAGGAATCCCTTCCGTTTTTACCTCTGAAGCAACTGTTCACAAACACACAAACGCCGTTCAACGTCTCTTCGTTTCAGCGACACAGACACCAACAGCTGTTGCAGGACGATTTAATTCACGGATCCAGTTATATGGCTCCTTCCGTGTATAGCGATTTTACGACTACGACGAGTGGGGCCTGAAGATGGCATCAATGTAATGCTGAAACTGGTAGCACATAGAAGTTCATAAAATAAATCTCTACAATACATAAGGCTGTTGGTAAATTATTGCATCAAAAAGTTCATGCCAGCCGTCGTCCCACGATCCATAATGGATCAACGAAGATTAGCTACTTACCGTTGTCGCCACCTATCGGCAAACGACGGAAGCAAAGTTTTACACCTTGTAGTTAATTGGAAATGACGAAATAAGGACGAAAGCATGTACATGAAACACACAATATGGCGATAAGAAAAAATGAAATGTTAAAAGATTGAAATATCCAGTGGTAACTGTAAACAGGATGAGCGATCAGTCACCACAGGCCGTGGGCCCTGCCGCGAGGCAGTCTCTGGTAAGACTCCCGCCAGCGGCCTGGCGGTTGCTGCGCTACTCTGGCCACCCCTGGGCGGCTACCCACTTCTGGTTGCCCTGCCGGCAGATTGTTAGCGGCGACAACGGTATCGCCTTCCACCCTAATTACAAAGTGTTTGGATAGCGCCGAGTAAAAACTCGGAGCCTCTGCTCTCCCGGCAGATCCGTTTCTCAAGTAGCTTTCTTTGTTTGGCGTTCGGTGTCATTCGACAGTGAGCGGGACGCACGTGGCTGCGCCTCATAGAGACTCTTCTCTTCCGACCAGACAAAGAGGACCGCTGTTTGCTTCTTGACGCTGCAAAACAAAGTCAGAGCACCACGTTCTTTCAAGTCTGTCCGCGGAAGCAGCTACCAACAAGGTATTTTCATTACCATAGCTGTCTGTCTAAGAAGGGTGTTTCTAAATTCCTTCCGCATACTTTAAGCCCATGTACACTACTGGCCATTAAGAAATGCATATGATAAATGCGTATTCATTGGACAAATATAATAGAACTGACTACTGATTACATTTTCACGCAATTTGGGTGCATACATCCTGAGAAATCATTACCCAAAACAACCACCTCTGGCCTTCATACGCCTGGGCATTGAGTCAAACAGAGCATGGATGCCGTGTACAGGTACAGCTGCCCATACAGCTATAACACGATACTACAGATCATCAAGAGTAGTGACTGGCGTATTGTGACGATCCAGTTACTCGGCCACCATTCACCAGACGTTTTCAACTGGAGAGATCTGGAGAATGTGTTGGTCAGGGCAGCAGTCAAAATTTTCTGTATCCAGGAAGGCCCGTACAGGACCTGCAACATATGGTCGTGCATTATGCTGCTGAAATGTAGGGTTTCGCAGGATCGAATGAAGAGTAGAGCCACGGGTCGTAACACATCTGAAATGTAACGTCCACTGTTCATAGTGCCGTCAATGCGAACGAGAGGTGACCGAGACGTGTAACCAATGGCACCCCATACCATCACGCCGGGTGATGCGCCAGTATGACGATGACGAATACACGCTTCCCATGTGCGTTCACCGCGATTTCCCCAAATACGGATGCGACCATCATGATGCTGTAAACAGAACCTGGATTCATCCGAAAAAAATGACGTTTTGCGTTTCGTGCACCCAGGTTCGTCGTTGAAAATGGCTCTGAGCACTATGCGACTTACCTTCTAAGGTCATCAGTCGCTTAGAACTTAAAACTAATTAAACCTAACTAAGGACATCACACACATCCATGCCCGAGGCAGGATTCGAACCTGCGACCGGAGCGGTCGCTCGGCTCCAGACTGTAGCGCCTAGAACCGCACGGCCACTCCGGCTGGCGTTCGTCGTTGAGTACACCATCGCAGCTGCTACAGTCTGTGATGCAGCGTCAAGGGTAACCGCAGCCATGGTCTCCGAGCTGATAATCCATGCTGCTGGAAACGTCGTCGAACTGTTCGTGCAGATGGTTGTTGTCTTGCAAACGTCCCCATCTGTTGACTCAGGGATCGAGACGTGGCTGCACGATCCGTTACAGCCATGTGGATAAGATACCTGTCATCTCGACTGCTAGTGATAAGAGGCCGTTGGGATCCAGCACGGCGTTCCGTATTACCCTCCTGAACCCACCGATTCCATATTCTGCCAACAGTCATTGGATCTCGACCAAATCGAGCAGCAATGTCGCGATACGATAAACCGCAATCGTGATAGGCTGCAATCCGACCTTTATCAACGTCGGAAACGTGATGGTACCCATTTCTTCTCCTTACACGAGGCATCACAACAACGTTTCACCAGGAAACGCCGGTCAACTGCTGTTTGTGTATGAGGAATGGGTTGGAAACTTTCTTCACGTCATCACGTTGTAGGTGTCCCCACCGGCGCCAACCTTGCGTGAATGTTCTGAAAAGATAATCATTTGCATATCACAGCATCTTCTTGCTGTCAGTTAAATTTAGCGTCTGTAGCACGTGATCTTCGTGGTGTAGCAATTTTAATGGCCAGTAGTGTAGATACTGAGTGGGCATTAGATTAAGCAGGAACCTGAAACATCAATTCCATGCTACTGAAACATATTCCATACTCCTGTACCTGAAGGAGGAAAGTACTGATTACTTCTCATTCCGGTTACGTCTAACTCATTTGAAGTATCATACTTGAAAATGTATTTATAAAACTATTACTTTTGTAAAAGAGACGTACGAGGGGCATCCAGTAGGTAATGCAAGACTTTTTTCTACAGATTTCACCTGAAAAAATTCGGAATTTGTCGTGGGACATGCTAGAATATTCCCGCTTCAGCGCCTGTAGATTCACGAATTTCCAGTAGGTGGCACCCGTTTGCTTAGACTCCAAAATGGCTTCTGTAACGGAAGTGTGTTCCAAGCGGAGAACTCTCATTGAGTTTCTTTTGGTGGAAAACCAGAGCGCCGTATACATTTATGGGATACCTACTAGTACCGTTCCGACCTTCTTTTTCCCGGCGTACTGCAACAACTTTATGTGGCATGGACACAACAAGTCGTATGAAGTCCCCTGCAGAAATATTGAGCCATGCTGCCCCTATAGACGTCCACAATTGCGAAAGTGTTGCCATTGCAGTACTCCGTGCCCTAACTGGCCTCAGGATTATGTCTGATAACCATATGATGGGATTCATGTCGGGAGATCTGTGTTGCCAAACTATTCTCTTGAACTGTTCAGAATGTTATCCAGCCAAAGTGAACAACTGTGCAGCTATGACATGGCGATTTGTCATCCATAAAAATTCCATCGTTGTTTCGGAACAGGAAATGTATGGGCGGTTGCAAATGGTCTCCAAGCAGGCAAACATAACCATTTCCAGTCAATCATCGGTTCAATTCGACCAGAGGACCAAATCCATTCAATAACAGACTGCCCACACTATTATGGAGCCACACATTGCACAGTGCCTTGTTGACAACTTGGGTCCATGGGTTCATGGGGTCTCCACGATACTCGAATCCTACCATCAGCTCTTACCAATTGAAATAGGGACCTGTCTGACCAGACCACGTCACTAGGTCAGGAGAGGCGCTGTAGGCGATGTAGTGCTGTTAGCAAAGGCACTCGCGTCGGTTGTCTGCTGCGACAGATTGCCTACAGAGATCTGGCAGTGAACAATGGCTCTGTAAATCTCTGGGCGAGGCGTCTGTTATATTGGCAACGAGGTCGCTCTAACCTGTCCGACCTCCCACGCGCCGGTCGGCAGCACTCAGCTGTGATCCTGCTCTGTTGGAACGTGTGGTCACTGCCATTCTAGATGGTCGAGAGATCACAAACACCTCGCTGCCCAACTGGACTTCTCTGTTAGTAGTGCTGACTCACTCATCCACCAGTAGGGCACTGAAAAATGTGTGCTCGCTTGGCTCCTCACCATCTAATGGAAGACCATGAAGATTGACGAGGGACCACCTTAGCGGCATTACTTGCGCGTTACGAGGCTGATCGTTACACCTTTTGGCGAACATCGTCACAGGGGATGAAATATGGAGTCATCACTTTGAACCGGGAACAAAAGGGGAGTCCATAGTGTGGCGCTACACCATCTCCCTTCTAAAACAAAAGTTCAAAGCCGCATTCTCAGGCAGTAAAGTCATGGCGACTGTCTTCTGGGATTCTGAAGGTTTTGTCCTCTTACATTTCCTCTCTCATGGTGCAACCATCAACTCAGAAGTGGTGTACTACCCTCAGGAAATTGAAGAAACGACTTTAGCGTGTTCGTCGCCACAAAAGTCCAAACGAACTTCTCTTTCTCCATGACAACGGAAGGCCTCGCACATGTCAGCGAACCCACGAGAAGCTCAGGAAACCTCATTGCTCTGTTCTTCCTCGTCCTCCCTACATTATCTTGCACCTTCCGAATTCCATCTGTTTGCCCCAATAAAGGAAGTACTCCACGGAAAGCAGTATTTGGATGATGATGATGGGGAGGTTATTGATACAGCAAGATGTTGGCTCCTAGAGTGTTATCGCACGGGCATACAGTCCCCCTCCCCCCCCCCCCCCCCCCCCCCCCAGGATGGTTCCGTAAGGCCGTCCCACTGATCGGAGATATGTTGAAAAATAGGGTTTTGTAGCCAAAAGAGCGGGGACTAATATGGTGTACTGTAATCCTGAATAAAACCAACAAGTATTCAGAAAAAATGTGTTGCACTACTTATTAAACGCCCCTGGTACATAGAATTTCCTGTCGAGAGCTCGACTACAGTCCGTCACTAACAATGGTGGGTGAAGCTGTGACAATGCCGACCACTCGTGCTGGCCAACCGTCAGAACAGTGTCAGATGTCGACCGAAGAACGCGAGACAGAAGCCAAATGGCCACTGAAGCCTCAACAAGATTGCAGTTCTAATTATAATTACAAAGTAGTGCAATTATTAGTTACACTAGTTTCAGGAGAAAGAAAACTGGCATTCTACGGATCGGAGCGTGGAATGTCAGATCCCTTAATCGGGCAGGTAGGTTAGAAAATTTAAAAAGGGAAATGGATAGGTTAAAGTTAGATATAGTGGGAATTAGTGAGGTTCGGTGGCAGGAGGAACAAGACTTCTGGTCAGGTGACTACAGGGTTATAAACACAAAATCAAATAGGGGTAATGCAGGAGTAGGTTTAATAATGAATAGGAAAATAGGAATGCGGGTAAGCTACTACAAACAGCATAGTGAACGCATTATTGTGGCCAAGATAGATACGAAGCCCACACCTACTACAGTAGTACAAGTTTATATGCCAACTAGCTCTGCAGATGATGAAGAAATTGAAGAAATGTACGATGAAATAAAAGAAATTATTCAGATAGTGAAGGGAGACGAAAATTTAATAGTAATGGGTGACTGGAATTCGAGTGTAGGAAAAGGGAGAGAAGGAAACATAGTAGGTGAATATGGATTGGGGCTAAGAAATGAAAGAGGAAGCCGCCTAGTAGAATTTTGCACAGAGCACAACTTGATCATAGCTAACACTTGGTTTAAGAATCATGAAAGAAGGTTGTATACATGGAAGAACCCTGGAGATACTAAAAGGTATCAGATAGATTATATAATGGTAAGACAGAGATTTAGGAACCAGGTTTTAAGTTGTAAGACATTTCCAGGGGCAGATGTGGACTCTGACCACAATCTATTGGTTATGACCTGTAGATTAAAACTGAAGAAACTGCAAAAATGTGAGAAATTAAGGAGATGGGACCTGGATAAACTGAAAGAACCAGAGGTTGTACAGAGTTTCAGAGAGAGCATAAGGGAACAATTGAAAGGAATAGGGGAAAGAAATACAGTAGAAGAAGAATGGGTAGCTCTGAGGGATGTAGTAGTGAAGGCAGCAGAGGATAAAGTAGGTACAAAGACGAGGGCTGCTAGAAATCCTTGGGTAACAGAAGAAATATTGAATTTAATTGATGAAAGGAGAAAATATAAAAATGCAGTAAATGAAGCAGGCAAAAAGGAATACAAACGTCTCAAAAATGAGATCGACAGGAAGTGCAAAATGGCTAAACAGGGATGGCTAGAGGACAAATGTAAGGATGTAGAAGCTTATCTCACTAGGGGTAAGATAGATACTGCCTACAGGAAAATTAGAGAGACCTTTGGAGAGAAGAGAACCACGTGTATGAATATCAAGAGCTCAGATGGCAGCCCAGTTCTAAGCAAAGAAGGGAAGGCAGAAAGTTGGTAGGAGTATATAGAAGGCTTATACAAGGGCGATGTACTTGAGGACAATATTATGGAAATAGAAGAGGATGTAGATGAAGACGAAATGGGAGATACGATACTGCGTGAAGAGTTTGACAGAGCACTGAAAGACCTGAGTCGAAACAAGGCCCCCGGAGTAGACAACATTCCATTAGAACTACTGATGGCCTTGGGAGAGCCAGTCATGACAAAACTCTACCAGCTGGTGAGCAAGATGTATGAGACAGGCGAAATACCCTCAGACTTCAAGAAGAATATAATAATTCCAATCCCAAAGAAAGCAGGTGCTGACAGATGTGAAAATTACCGAACTATCAGTTTAATAAGCCACGGCTGCAAAATACTAACGCGAATTCTTTACAGACGAATGGAAAAACTGGTAGATGCAGACCTCGGGGAGGATCAGTTTGGATTCCGTCGAAATGTTGGAACACGTGAGGCAATACTGACCTTACGACTTATCTTAGAAGAAAGATTAAGAAAAGGCAAATCTACGTTTCTAGCATTTGTAGACTTAGAGAAAGCTTTTGACAATGTTGACTGGAATACTCTTTTTCAAATTCTAAAGGTGGCAGGGGTAAAATACAGGGAGCGAAAGGCTACTTATAATTTGTACAGAAACCAGATGGCAGTCATAAGAGTCGAGGGGCATGAAAGGGAAGCAGTGGTTGGGAAAGGAGTGAGACAGGGTTGTAGCCTCTCCCCGATGTTATTCAATCTGTATATTGAGCAAGCAGTAAAGGAAACAAAAGAAAAATTTGGAGTAGGTATTAAAATTCATGGAGACGAAGTAAAAACTTTGAGGTTCGCCGATGACATTGTAATTCTGTCAGAGACGGCAAAGGACTTGGAAGAGCAGTTGAACGGAATGGACAGTGTCTTGAAAGGAGGATATAAGATGAACATTAACAAAAGCAAAACGAGGATAATGGAATGTAGTCAAATTAAATCGGGTGATGCTGAGGGAATTAGATTAGGAAATGAGACACTTAAAGTAGTAAAGGAGTTTTGCTATTTAGGAAGTAAAATAACTGATGATGGTCGAAGTAGAGAGGATATAAAATGTAGACTGGCAATGGCAAGGAAAGCGTTTCTGAAGAAGAGAAATTTGTTAACATCGAATATAGATTTAAGTATCAGGAAGTCGTTTCTGAAAGTATTTGTTTGGAGTGTAGCCATGTATGGAAGTGAAACATGGACGATAACTAGTTTGGACAAGAAGAGAATAGAAGCTTTCGAAATGTGGTGCTACAGAAGAATACTGAAGATAAGGTGGATAGATCACGTAACTAATGAGGAGGTATTGAATAGGATTGGGGAGAAGAGAAGTTTGTGGCACAACTTGACTAGAAGAAGGGATCGGTTGGTAGGACATGTTTTGAGGCATCAAGGGATCACAAATTTAGCATTGGAGGGCAGCGTGGAGGGTAAAAATCGTAGAGGGAGACCGAGAGATGAGTACACTAAGCAGATTCAGAAGGATGTAGGTTGCAGTAGGTACTGGGAGATGAAGCAGCTTGCACAGGATAGAGTAGCATGGAGAGCTGCATCAAACCAGTCTCAGGACTGAAGACAACAACAACAACACAACACTAGTTTCAGACCTCACAGTCGTCGTGTTTTCGAAGCACAGGATCGAATTTAAATTACGCATAAATGTTATTATTGCCTTTTCATTGTTAACGCTTCATTTTATTAACGAAAAGTTATTTTCTAGCTAAAAATCATTGTAGATACTCCGAGTCAGCGGTGCTAGTATCCGAGACCAAAAATTGTTCATCTCTGTTGTACCAGTACCATTAAAATATTCACAGATCGCTCTCCTGTCGAGTGTATGGATATTTTAGTGGCTCTGTATCACGTCTAGGTATATGAACAAAGAAACAAAATTACCAGCCTGTTTAATAAACATTTTCTTACTGCTATTCAAACAATTTCATTGCGTTTCTCCTATGTCATTTCATTTATAACGTTTCAGTACATACAGCGTAGCTTATTACCAGTTGTAACAAAATGATACTGAAAATCAACATTATTTTTAATGCAAAAAATATCTGTAGAATCCCACGAAAATGTATCGTTTGAGACACTTAGCTAGAGAGTGAGGTCGTGTGTCTTTCAGTTGACATATACAATGAAGTGACAAAAGGCGTGGGACAGCGACATGTACTTATACAGACAGCTGTAGTATCGCGTACACGAGGTATGGAAGGGCGTTACGTTAGTGGAGCTGCCATTTTCACCCATGTAATTCATGTGAAACGGTTTCCGATGTGATTATGGCCGCACGACGGGAATTAACAGACACTGAACGCGGAGTGTAGTTGGATTTAGACACATGGGGCATTCCATTTCGAAAATCGTTAGGGAATTCTGTATTGCGAGATTCACAGAGTCCAGAGAATACCAAATTTCAGGCGTTACCTCTCACCACTGACAACGTAATGACGTTCACTTTGTAAGTAGGCTGTTTAGTTTTTTATATTGGTAACGCCACGTAGCGCTCTGTATAAAAATAACTGGCTGTGCTGTGTGCAGTCCGTGGCTGGTTGGCATTGTTGGAAATTTTGCTATTGTAGTGTTGGGCAGTTGGATGTGAACAGCGCGTAGCGCTGCGCAGTTGGAGGTGAGCCGCCAGCAGTGGTGCATGTGGGGAGAGAGATGGCAGAATTTTGAGAGCGGATGATCTGGATGTGTGTCCATCAGAAAGAGTAAATTTGTAATACTGGGTGTCATGAACTGATATATATACAGGGTGATTCAAAAAGAATACCACAACTTTAGGAATTCAAAACTCTGCAACGACAAAAGGCAGAGCGAAGCACTATCTGTCGGCGAATTAAGGGAGCTATTAAGTTTCATTTAGTTGTACATTTGTTCGCTTGAGGCGCTGTTGACTAGGCGTCAGCGTCAGTTGATACTAAGATTGCTACCGCTCAACAGAAAGCTTTTTGTGTTATTGAGTACGGCAGAAGTGAATCGACGACAGTTGTTCAGCGTGCATTTCGAACGAAGTATGGTGTTAAACCTCCTGATAGGTGGTGTATTAAACGTTGATATAAACAGTTTACAGAGAATGGGTGTTTGTGCAAAGGGAAAAGTTCTGGACAGCCGAGAACGAGTGATGAAAATGTAGCACGCATCCAGTAAGCATTTGTTCGCAGCCCAGGAAAATCGACTCGCAGAGCTAGCAGAGCGCTGCAAATTCCACAATCAACTGTATGGCGAGTCCTACGAAAAAGGTTAGTTATGAAACCTTATCGTCTGAAATTGGTTCAAGCACTGTCTGCAGCTGATAAGATTAAAAGAATCGATTTCTGTGATTTTATCCTTGCTCAAATGGAAACAGATGAATCTTTCGTTTCAAAGATTGTGTTTAGTGATGAAGCAACTTTCCACACTAACGGGAAAGTCAACCGTCACAATGTCTGTATATGGGGCACTGAGAATCCGCGGGAAACAACTCAGTATGAACGTGACTCGCCTAAGGTGAACGTTTTCTGTGCCATTTCAGCCAAGAAAGTTTTTGGTCACTTTTTCTTCGAAGGTGCTACTGTAACTGGACTACAGTATCTGGAGATGTTAGAGAATTGGCTGTTCCCTCAGCTCGAACAAGAAGCACAGCAATTCATATTTCAGCAGGATGGAGCGCCACCACATTGGCACTTATTTGTCCATAACTACCTGAATGTCAACTACCCGAGGCGATGGATCGACCGCCAGGCAGCCCATGACAGAGCATTTCATCACTGGCCTCCAAGAAGCCCTGATCTTACCCCCTGCGATTTTTTTCTTATGGGTGTGGGGGTATGTTAAGGATATGGTGTTTCGGCCACCTCTCCCAACCACCATTGATGATTTGAAATGAGAAATAACAGCAGCTATCCAAACTGTTATGCCTGATATGCTACAGAGAGTGTGTAACGAGTTGGAGTATCGGGTTGATATTGCTCGAGTGTCTGGAGGGGGCCATACTGAACATCTCTGAACTTGTTTTTGAGTGAAAAAAAAACTTTTTAAATACTCTTTGTAACGATGTATAACAGAAGGTTATATTATGTTTCTTTCATTAAATACACATTTTTAAAGTTGTGGTATTCTTTTTGAATCACCCTGTATTATGTCTTTTGAACACTATTGAGGTAAATACATTGTTTGTTGTCTATCAAAATTTTTCATTTGCTAAGCCTATCAGTAGTTACTGCGTTCAGTAGTTAGAATCTTTTATTTAGCTGGCAGTATTGGCGCTCGCTGTATTGCAGTAGCTCGAGTAACGAAGATTTTTGTGAGGTAAGTGATTCATGAAAGGTATAGGTTATTGTTAGTCAGGGCCATTCTTTTGTAGAGATTATTGAAAGTCAGATTGCGTTGCGCTAAAAACATTGTGTGTCAGTTTAGTGTTGATCAGAATAACTAAAGATCGAAATGTCTAAAGAAGTTGAGCTCTGCTCAGCTGCTTGAAAATCAAATAAGGGTCATTCCATGCCAAGTGGTCTAGAGGCTCCCACATGACCCACATGGATTTTGATGAAATTTTGTATGAACATTCACACATGTTCTCAATGAACACTGGTAAAGTTTCAGTTTCAGAAATTCAATACTTTCGGAGATACAGTCACTTGTTTGAGACCATAGCACAGCTTTCTATAGTGCGTCCTTGAATTTTCAGCAACTTTGAGGTGAGATGTCTCTGTAAGTATTTGCATGAAAGAAACAAAACTTGGCCATCCTATACAACTTTTAGAGCTCTTTAAAGTAAAATATTAAGAAAAGGATTTCTGAGCAGTTTTCTTATATCTCCAAAAGTAATTGTGGGATGTACATGAAACTTTGCACACTATAACTCACCAACTCAAGGTCTTAGAAAATAAAATTTCATTCTCCTATTGCTTTCCATTATTTCCCTAATCTAGGGTAAAGTTGACGATTTTTCTAAAAGTGCTAAAAATGGGTATTTTTAGTCAAATTTTTCAAAAAAGTGTTTTCTCCAAACTCTTCTAAACTATGGTCATTAGAAAGAGCATATTCTAAACTATCTAGAAGAGTGGATTTGGTTTTGCAATGCAAGCATATAAGGCCCTAATAAGTAGCGTCAACAAAGAGGCGCACTGGAACTTTGAACACATTTTTCTGGCACTCAAATTATACCTGAAATCTTTTATTTTGCCTTATACATGTTTATTAATGTCTGACATAAGTGAAATAAGAAGTCCTGATGAATAGGACCTAGCTTAAGTCCGAATAGCAAAAGAATAAAAATTGAAACAATGTTATTTCTTAATTGTCACCTACCCCTCGCCCCCCCTCCCCCGCCCCACTCTCTCTCTCCCTCTCTCTCTCTCTCTCTCTTTCACACAAACACACACACACACACACACAATTATTATTAAGAATGAATGTAAATCCATAAAATTTATTTGCATAATTATCTAATTATTAGTTGCCTGTTTAATGAACAACACCAGCTTACTGATGGAAAAGAAGTGTATAAAGGAGTTGCTATGGTCCATGGTGGCTTAACCACTGCTAATTTCATTTCACCTGAGAAAACCAGAATTCCCATTGCCATAGGGGCCACACCCGATAGCTTAGCAACAACAGCCACAGGTGGGTTTCTTTACACAGGTTCCCAAGCCAGATAGTAAAATTAGTTAAGTACCCTGTGTAAAATTAGAAGGCACTCTTGGGTTCCTTAGATTGTTTCCTGTAACCTATTTCAATTTTTGATATGCTACATTAATTTTCTGATGAATATCAAGAGGAATGATGTATTGCTGGCCAGACAAATTTACTGGTGGAGCTGGAATAACTGCAATGATGTGGTGTTCCGGAACCCAGCACTAGTCACTTCTTGGTGGCCAATAAATTGAATTTGCTGGACCATGTGGGTGCACAAGTTTATTAATGCACCCCTTTGCTCTTTGGAGGTCTCACAGATATTCCCAATCCACCACACATTTTCATAGATGCATGCAACATATTGTCCCGGTTGGAGAACAGACATTAATATGGCTCCTTCATTACTGTGACCCATTTTAGCTAGAAAAGATGAATAATCATTTGAAACTCTACTGACCTGAATTGTTGTTTCATCAATAGGTAAAAAGTGATGATTTTCTTTAGTGCCTGCTACAGTTTTAGGGCTTCATGGTGTAGGCAAACTTGAGAGGTATTGTCCAGCTTTGCTTCAGAACATCGGACCAACAACTCTTTCATCACTAAAATCCGCAAACCATTTTAAAGCAGCTTTTTTGACAAAGAAAATGGCATGACAATTTGTTCCACTTTCTCCTTGCCCAGTTGAGCAGGAAGGTATGCTGTTCCCTTCTGCAACCATCTCTAATTAGTAACTAAATAATTTATTTGGCCTCTAAGTGCAAATTATAATCTGCTTAAATTTCAGACAGATTGCTACTGAATGAAATTATACACAATGTATAATACCAATGAAAAAATCTAATAAGAGATATACGCTATAAAAGACACAATAAAAACATTTTTTTGTAAATTAGATTACAAACTTTGATGGTCTTACGAATCACTTAACAAGCCACACTCACTCAAGAGAACCCTCTCACTATGCTGCAAATAAACCACTGAAATACTGATGGGTCAAACAAGGCTCACACTAATGAAACAATCTGATTGTTAAGGTAATTGTTGCCATTATATTTTCTATAAACAGTGAATCTTGTGAATTTTCTCTGCGAAACTAGTGGTTACATATTTACCAAGGTAGAAGGCTTCATTTAAGTGTAATTAAAAACAAAATTAAAACTATTCGATGTTTAACCAACCAATTTCACATGTTTCCCTAATAACTTTAAAACAAAAATTCACAGGTTACAACAACTAGGTATTAAAATCTCTGCAATATTTATTGGAAAGTTTACATGACTTGATGCATGATTCAAGCAAACCAATTCTTTTTTGGAAAAATGTTTTATACAGTGAATCCATAAATTAGGTCTTCATTTTACACTTGTAAATATTTACAATTTTTTACAGTTTTGAGAAGCACAAAAAATATGAAGCTATTATTCATTGAATTCTTTATAAACTCTCTCCTCTTTTTTTTTACATTACAAATGGGAAGAGTTTTATGCAGATGAACACTTACGGTAAAAGCAGAATGGCTACTTCTCATAGTTTTCACGTTTTTCTGACAGTCTCATTACCTATTTACCAGATATTTTTATTTCAATTATTCAAGGCAGTAATAAACATTTATTAGGCATAATAAAAGGTTTCAGGTACAATTTGAGTGCCAGAAAAATGTGCTCAAACTTCCAGTGCGCCTCTTTGATTATGCTACTTTTTAGGGCCTTATAAGCTTGCATTGCAAAACCAAATTCACCTTTATAGATAGTTTAGAATATGCTCTTTCTAATGACCATAGTTTAGAAGAGTTTGGAGAAAACACTTTTTTGAAAAATTTGACTAAAAATACCCATTTTTAGTACTTTTAGAAAAATCGTCAACTTTACCCTAGATTAGGGAAATAATGGAAAGCAATAGGAGAATGAAATTTTATTTTCTAAGACCTTGAGTTGGTGAGTTATGGTGTGCAAAGTTTCATGTACATCCCACAATTACTTTTGGAGATATAAAAATCTAAAGTTCGCATTTTTTTACAGCAATTTTTTCACCCAACTTTGCTTCAAATTATCTATAAGAAAACTGCTCAGAAATCCTTTTCTTAATATTTTACTTTAAAGAGCTCTAAAAGTTGTATAGGATGGCCAAGTTTTGTTTCTTTCATGCAAATACTTACAGAGACATCTCACCTCAAAGTTGCTGAAAATTCAAGGACGCACTGTAGAAAGCTGTGCTATGGTCTTAAACAAGTATTGAATTTCTGAAACTGAAACTTTACCAATGTTCATTGAGAACATGTGCGAAAGTTCATACAAAATTTCATCAAAATCCATGATGGTCATGTGGGAACATTTCTCGATATTAGACCACTTGGCACGGAATGGCCCATAACGTAAGGGGTTTACCAGCACAGTAATTCATTAATTTTTGTAAGCGGACGTTTCAACTTAACGACCGAGAGAAGCGACGTTTGAGTAGAGTTGTCAAAGCTAACAGGCAAGCAACACTGCGTAAAATGAACTTAGGAATCAATGTGGGACGTACGAAAAACGTATCCTTAGGACAAATAGTTCAAATTGCTCTAGACACTATGGGACTTAACATCTGTGGTAATCAGTCCCTTATAACTTAGAACTACTTAAACCTAACTAACCTAAGGACATCACACACATCCATGCCCGAGGCAGGATTCGAACCTGCGACCGTAGCGGTCACACAATTCCAGACTGAAGCGCCTAGAACCGCTCGGCCACACCGGCCGGCCCCTTAGGACAGTGCGGTAAAATTTGATGTTTAAGGGTTGTCGCTGTGGTGTCACCGGCAGACACCACACTTGCTAGATGGTAGTCTTTAAATCGGCCGCGGTCCGTCAGTATACGTCGGACCCGCGTGTCGCCACTATCAGTGATTGCAGACCGAGCGCCGCCACACGGCAGGTCTAGTCTAGAGAGACTCTCTAGCACTCGCCCCAGTTGTACAGCCGACTTTACTAGCGATGGTTCCCTGACTACAGACGATCTCATTTGCAGAGACGACAGTTTAGCATAGCCTTCGGCTACGTCATTTGCTACGACCTAACAATATTGTGAATCATGTACCGTCAAGAGCGACGTTCATCATTAATGGATTCAATTTAAGTATCAAACTACTTTCTGAATTCTAATTCCTTGTCATGTTCCAGACGTCACGGCAGTATAGTTCTTCCCTCCTCACGCCAGCCTGCGTGAGCTAAAACGCGTGCATTTCGGCCTCCTCTAGTAACACGGTGTTGGCTCTTCTGCCAACACAACAGTCGCAGCAGACGACCGACGCATGTGCCTTTGCTAACAGCACGCCTTCACCTGCAGCGTCTATCCTGACCTCGTGACGTGGTCTGGTCAGACGAGTACCGATTTCAGTTCGTGTCCGAGTGTCGTGCATGGAGTCATAGACCCACGTTGTCAAGAAAGCACTGTGCAAGCTGGCTCCATAATGGAATGGGCTGTGTTTGGATTTGATCCTCTGGGGCAACGGAACCGATCATTGACTCGAAATGGTTATGTTCGCCTACTTAGGGACCATTTGCAACCACTCATAAGACTTCATGTTCCCAAACAATGGTGGAATTTTTATGAACGACAAATCGCCATGTCATGAGGCCAAGGTTGTTCACTTTGGTTGGAGAACATTCTGAACAGTTTGAGCGAATAGTTTGGCAACACAGATCTCCCGACATGAATTCCACCGTTCAGTTGTGGGACACAATCGTGAGGTCAGTTCGAGCACCAAGTCTTGCAACGGCAATACTTTCGCAATTGTGGACGGCTATAGAAATAAAAACTTTGATATTTGCCGATGACATTGTAATTCTGTCAGAGACAGCAAAGGACTTGAAGAGCAGTTGAATGGAATGGACAGTGTCTTGAAAGGAGGATACAAGATGAACATCAACAAAAGCAAAACGAAGATAATGGAATGTAGTCGAATTAAGTCTGGTGATGCTGAGGGAATTAGATTAGGAAATGAGATACTTAAAGTAGTGAAGGAGTTTTGCTATTTGGGGAGCAAAATAACTGATGATGGTCAAAGCAGAGAAGATATAAAATGTAGACTGGCAATGGCAAGGAAAGCGTTCCTGAAGAAGAGAAATTTGTTAACATCGAATATAGATTTATGTATCAGGAAGTCGTTTCTGAAAGTATTTGTTTGGAGCGTAGCCATGTATGGAAGTGAAACATGGACGATAACTAGTTTGGACACGAAGAGAATAGAAGCTTTCGAAATGTGGTGCTACAGAAGAATGCTGAAGATCAGATGGGTAGATCACATAACTAATGTGGAAATATTGAATAGGATCGGGGAGAAGAGAAGTTTGTGGCACAACTTGACCAGCAGAAGGGATCGGTTGGTAGGACATGTTCTGAGGCATCAAGGGATAACCAATTTACTGTTGGAGGGCAGCGTGGAGGGTAAAAATCTTAGAGGGAGACCAAGAGATGAATATACTAAGCAGATTCAGAAGGATGTAGGTTGCAGTAGGTACTGCGAGATGAAGAAGCTTGCACAGGATAGAGTAGCATGGAGAGCTGCATCAAACCAGTCTCAGGACTGAAGATCACAACAACAATATAGAGGGAGCATGGCTCCATATTTCTGCAGGGGACTTCCGTAGACTTGTTGAGTCCACGTCACGTCGAGTTGCTGCATTACGCCAGGCAAAAGCTCGGCACAGTGTTAGGAGGTACCCCATGACTTTTGTCACAACAGTGTAAAGAGACAACTGTATCTACTATTGTTATACACAATGTACTATCCATTGCCAGTCTGTGGTCATTATACACAGGGAAAAAAATACTGTGCTGTTGTCCAAAACAGCACCACCAGTTATAGCTAAGAGTGTGCCGTGACAAAAGAAGGCCATTAGTTGCACGTGTTGACATAACCGGCGTGATGAATATTACAGGCAGGGTGTTGCCTTAGGGACGCCCCGCGCGCCTGAACTTTGTCCGGGAGCAGCGTGCGTACTGGGACCGAGACAATGGGCGCTTAGCTGTGAATGATAAGCAGCGCCGCAGTCGGGTGCCAGCTTCCACGCAGAACAATAGGCTCTCACCAGCGCGGCGACAAAGTAGCGCACGAGCGTGGCGCCGCAGCCGCAGAGGCGGCGGTCCTATAGAAGCGCTCACTAATACCACCAAAACAAGAAAAACAGTGAGCGTGTAGGGTGCGTAGGAACTTCCTCGTACAGCACAACTGTCAAAAAATTAGTCATGTTCCGGAGACATCAGGATACTGCTGTGGAGCACCGCCTCTAGCCCTGATAACGGCCTCAGGTGAGCGAGGAACATAGCCCACAACTTTCATCAGTTGTGCCGTATCCAGCTGAAGACATTCCCTGATAATTAGACGCCGTGTTCTTGTTGTTATTGTTGTGGTATTGAGCCCGAATACTGGTTTGATGCATCTCTACATGCTGCTCTATCCTATGGAAGCCTCTTCATCTCTCTTCAATCTTTCCTAATTTTTTAGGGCATCTGCCCCTCTAATCTCCAGCATTCTTCCATATTTCAAAAGCTTCATTCTCTTTTTGTCCAAACCGTTTCACTTCCATACGTGGCTATACTCATTACAACTATTTTCAGAAAAGAGATTGTTGCACTTAAATCTACCGTATAATCTACACTCCTGGAAATGGAAAAAAGAACACATTGACACCGGTGTGTCAGACCCACCATACTTGCTCCGGACACTGCGAGAGGGCTGTACAAGCAATGATCACACGCACGGCACAGCGGACACACCAGGAACCGCGGTGTTGGCCGTCGAATGGCGCTAGCTGCGCAGCATTTGTGCACCGCCGCCGTCAGTGTCAGCCAGTTTGCCGTGGCATACGGAGCTCCATCGCAGTCTTTAACACTGGTAGCATGCCGCGACAGCTTGGACGTGAACCGTATGTGCAGTTGACGGACTTTGAGCGAGGGCGTATATTGGGCATTAGGGAGGCCGGGTGGACGTACCGCCGAATTGCTCAACAAGTGGGGCGTGAGGTGAGGTCTCCACAGTACATCGATGTTGTCGCCAGTGGTCGGCGGAAGGTGCACGTGCCCGTCGACCTGGGACCGGACCGCAGCGACGCACGGATGCACGCCAAGACCGTAGGATCCTACACAGTGCCGTAGGGGACCGCACCGCCACTTCCCAGCAAATTAGGGAAACTGTTGCTCCTGGGGTATCGGCGAGGACCATTCCGAACCGTCTCCATGAAGCTGGGCTACGGTCCCGCACACCGTTAGGCCGTCTTCCGCTCACGCCCCAACATCGTGCAGCCCGCCTCCAGTGGTGTCGCGACAGGCGTGAATGGAGGGACGAATGGAGAATTGTCGTCTTCAGCAATGAGAGTCGCTTCTGCCTTGGTGCCAATGATGGTCGTATGCGTGTTTGGCGCCGTGCAGCTGAGCGCCACAATCAGGACTGCATACGACTGAGGCACACAGGGCCATCACCCGGCATCATGGTTTGGGGAGCGATCTCCTACACTGGCCGTACACCTCTGGTGATCGTGGAGGGGACACTGAATAGTGCACGGTACATGCAAACCGTCATCGAACCCATTTTTCTACCATTCCTAGACCGGCAAGGGAACTTGCTGTTCCAACAGGACAATGCACGTCCGCATGTATCCCGTGCCACCCTACGTGCTCTATAAGGTGTAAGTCAACTACCCTGGCCAGCAAGATCTCCGGATCTGTCCCTCATTGAGCATGTTTGGGACTGGATGAAGCGTCGTCTCACGCGGTCTGCACGTCCAGCACGAACGCTGGTCCAGCTGAGGCGCCAGGTGGAAATGGCATGGCAAGCCGTTCCACAGGACTACATCCAGCATCTCTACGATCGTCTCCATGGGAGAATAGCAGCCTGCATTGCTGCGAAAGGTGGATATATACTGTACTAGTGCCGACATTGTGCATGCTCTGTTGCCTGTGTCTATGTGCCTGTGGTTCTGTCAGTGTGATCATGTGATGTATCAGACCCCAGGAATGTGTCAATAAAGTTTCCCCTTCCTGGGACAATGAATTCACGGTGTTCTTATTTCAATTTCCAGGCGTGTATGTTAGCAAAATTCTCTTCTTCAGAAACTCTTTTCTTGTCATCCTCAGTCTACAATTTCCTTCTCAGGGGACACCGCCTTAACGAAGCAATGTCCGTGCGGGCGAGCAGGTTTGCGTGCTCTGGATCCGGAGGGCTATGCCGGCGGTAGCTTAGTTACCAGAAGGGCCACCCAACCATTCATCTTCGCTCTCTGAGAACAAGGGAAGGAGCCAGACAAAGTGTGTTCCACAACGTCCTATCTATCCCCATTTTCCTATCCTCATACTGTCCTAGCCTTGTCCTTTCTCCTACCATCCCTTGTGATAAGTCATCGGTGTAGGAGGCGGGTAACAACGATAGGCAAATACTAAGGGCTCCTGTATCGATGACGTAAGGCATCCGTGATGTGCCTCAAGGGCGTATATCAGGATAATCCTATTGGCATGCGGTCATTCACTGCATCCTCTGCCTCTCGGCAGTCGTATTGGTCTTGCGATCCACTACCAACCGAGGTTGGGGACGAGAGAGTAGACCTGCACCTGCGCAACTGCTTGTCGACTTATATTCACGAGCAGATCACTCCGGCAAAGTTTGATGGGCTACGAGTTTTTTTTAAAACAGTCCCGCGGCGATGGTGTACTGACGGTGAGGGAAGAGGTTGGTGTGCCCGAACCTTAGTTGGTGCTCTGCACGTTAGGCAGTCAGACGGTGATGGTCGTTGTGGAACTCGACAGCGACGGGAGGACTGGTTCGGCAGCTCATCAGACGACAAAGCAGCCCTATTTAGGATAGCAATGCTTTCCCTAATCCAGGGAGGGGCCTAGAACAGGTGGCCTAAGCATAGCCCGTCTCAACTCAGTGCGAATGGCAAACCGCGGTCACTTGTTCACCAAAATCTGCGGTCGAAAAAATAATAAAGGAAATACTTGCATTAAATACTTTATGACTGGTACATGGAACGTCCGTACTTTACTGGATAATTATCGTAATCAGTGTCCACAGAGGAAGACAGCACTTATTGCTAGAGAGTTGGCTAGATATGGCCGCCCTAAGTGAAACACATCTTAGTGACTCCGGAGAGCTGTGTGAACAGCTCGGAGGCTACACCTACTACTGGAGTGGGAAACTATCTACCGAAAGGGCAGAAAGTGGCGTAGGCTTTGCCATATGCAATAAACTGGCGTGTTCATTGACGGAACTTTCAAAAGGCATCAGCGACGGAATCATAACGCTCAGACTTCAACTAACATCTAAGAATTCACCTAATCAGTGTCTACACACCTACACTGCCATCTCCCTATGAAGAGAAGTAAAAGTTCTACCAAGATCTCCGATACGTATTTCAAGGCATTCCTTCTGCGGACAAAGTCCTGTTGCTCGGAGATTTCAATGCTCGGGTTGGCAGTGACTTCAATGCCTGGAATGGAGTCACTGGTCGCCATGGAATCGGAAAATGCAACTCAAATGGTCTTGATCTTTTAACTTTATGTGCTGAATTTGAACTCTGTTTGACAAATACATATTTTCGAATGCCCGATAAATATAAAACAACGTGGATGCACTCAAGATCTAAACACTGGCACCTTCTAAATTGTGTGATTGTACAGAAAAAAGATCTTGGTGAAGTACTGATCACACGTGCTATGAGAGGCGCTCAGGGTTGGACATACCATCAACTTATGAGGACAAAATTAAACATAACTTTGAAAGCATTCGACCGAGTCGCACGGGAAGCTCTCTGGATTACACTAAAGAAAACCGGCTTCATTGACAAAATTATTAACTTGATTAGACAGTTTCATTACAACATGATGGCAAAAATCCGCCATGAAAACGAGCTTTCAGACCAGTTTCCCGTGACATGTGGCGTAAAACAAGGCTGTGTACTGGCTCCCACACTCTTCTCACTTTATTTCGCAGCTGTTATGAGAGACGCGTCCAAAGCCTGCAGTGGTCAAATGGGTCTTGACTCGAGAACAGACAAAAGTGTCTTCAACATCTCTCGCCTCATAACAAAAAGTCGCGTAAATAGAATAGCTATCTTAGAAATTCTTTACGCAGATGACGTATGTATGATGGCTAACTCTCCTGAATCTCTCCAAACATGCATGAATCTGCTAAATGACTCCTGCAGAAAATTAGGTTTAGTCGTACGTATCACCAAGGCGCAAGTCCTTCAACAACCACTTAGGGGTTCCAGTATAGTATTAAGCCCGACAACAAACAATTGGAAAAAGTGTCACACTTTAAATATCTAGGTAGCCAAACTAGAATCGACAACAGCCTGACAACAGAAATTGCAGTTTTCGGCAAATTGAATCACCGAGTATGGAAATCACATGATCCCAGATTACAAACTAAAATTGCGGTCTAGAAAGCAGTAATATTACCAACTTTACTCTACGCCTCGGAAACCTGGTGCTGTTATAAAGCTGACATTAGGAGGCTAGACACTTTTCATCTTCCCTGTCTGAGATCAATTATCCGCATGGGAAGAGCGTGTTCCAAACACGGAGATTTTGCGTCACTTGAAATTGCCTGGCATTGAAGCTCTCTTAATGAAACACCAGCTGAGATGGAGTGGCCATATCATACACACGGACGACAGTAGACATTCCAGAGCGATGTTCTACTCAGAGCTCTCGTGTGGAATGCGGCGGCAAGGTGGCCAACACTTCCGACAAAACGACACCATCAGGCGCCATCTCACAGCCTGTGGCATTCCGAGCAAACGTTGAGAGCAGCTTGCGTTGCACCGATCAGAGTGGCGCTCGAATGTACACAAGAGTGCGGAACAAATCGAGCACATCCACCTAAATAGCCTGGACGATAAACAAAAGCACCGCATATCTAAGCCCAAGCTTAATTACATCTATACATGTAACTCCACTGGGCAACTGTATTGCACTTCGTGCGACTGGATCTTCAAAGCAAAGCTCGGCTTTGCAAGCCACATCCGAACCCGCCACAATACGGAATAAACGACTGATGGAGTCGCTGTCGCCGGACACGGCGAGGAGAACATCATCATCACCATAACCTCTCATTTCTACCATCAACAGTGTTTTGCTGCCCAAGTAACAAAACTCAACTTTATGAGTCTTGTTTTCTAACCTAATTCCCCCAGCATCACCTGATATATTTCGGCTACATTCCACTATATTTGTTTTGATTTAGTTAATGTTCATCTTATATGCGCTTTTCAAGACACTGTCCATTCTGGTCAACTGTTTCAGGTCCTTTGCTGTCTCTGACAGAATTACAAATTCATTGTCAAACCTAGAAGCTTATATTTCTTTTCCTGGGCTTTAATTCCTACACCAAATTTTTCTTGGTTACCCCTACTGCTTGCTCAATTTACGGATAGGCTACAATCCTGTCTCACTTCCTTCTCAATCACTGCTTCCTTTTTATGCCCATTGACTCTTCTAATTGTTGTCTGGTTTTTGTACAGTTGTACATAGCCTATTACCCCTATTACCTTCAGAATTTCAAAGGGAATATTCCAACCAACATTGTCAAAAGCTTTCTCTAAATCTACAAATGCTCTAAACGTAGGCTTGCTTTTCCTTAACCCATCTTCTAAGATTTTTTCCAAGATCAGTATTGCTTCGCGGCTCCGTAGACGCCGTTGAGCTACCAAGTTACGGCGATGTTGAGCGCTACGTGTGCAGTTAACGTAGGGAGACTTAGCGTGGTAGTCGAGATGGGATAGTGTACAAAGGACATTCAAAATGTTTTACACAGTCGTGTCTATTTTTTTTTATTTTTTGCAGGAGGAGAATGAAATTTTTTGTGAACGTACTTGGAACACTTAGCTATAAGTTGGTATTATCTTTTATTTACAGGTGAGCCGCAATGGACCGTGAAGCAGATGTCAGGTTGCGACAACGGTCGGTGATGGAGTTCCTCTTCAAGACCGGTGATCACTCTGGTACATCAATTCACAGGAAGTTGCTCTCTGCTTATGGGGAGGACACAATGGATCGCAGCAGTATCCAACGTTCGTTGCACAGGTTTAAAGAAGATGATTTCTCTCACGATTCGGTAGACAATCTACGCTAGTGAGTGATGTGAATAAGGAGGCCACTGATCAAATCGTAGAAAATGACAGACATGTGACGTCACGACAGCTTGCTGAAATGACTTTTTTGTCATTGGGTAGTGTGGTATCACTGGTACAGTCACTAGGGTACAGAAAAATCTGTGCACTTTGGGTGCCTATATTATTGACAAGAGAAATGAAAACGATGAGGAAGAATGTGTGGGAGGGTCTCATGAAGACCTATACGAGAGAGTGGAAACAGTGTTTTGATGGCGTCATTACCCAGGATGAAACATGGTTGTTTTTGTCCGAACCTGAGAGCAAAACCCAATTCATGAAGTGGCGTCATCTGGTTTCCCCTCGGAAGAAGAAACCAAGACTTTCACGAACAGCTAGACGAAAGGTGATGGCCTCCTCCTCCTGGGATCAGTGTGGTGTCATTTTCATTGACTGCGACGTGCCATCAAGACCCGCAGACCACAGGTTCAGGGTCAGCTCATCAGACTACATCATGACAATGCCAAACCCCATACAGCCCTTATGACGCAGGAGAAAATCAGCGAAATGGGTTGGAAAATTGTTCCTCATCCTCCCTATAGTCCGGACTTGACTCCATCTGATTTTTACCTCGTTGGTCGTCTGAAGGCTCACCTGCGCGGTAAAATATTTGATAGAAAGACCTTATTTCCCGTGTCAAGCGATGGTGTAAAAGTCAATCCCCAGAATTTTACCAAAATGCACTTACTTCATGGAAAGAACGTTGAGCCATATGCGTCACAGCTGATGGAGGCTACATTGAGTAGGCTCAATATATAGCTACGTGTTCCAAGTATGTTCACAAAAAATTTCATTCTCCTCCTGCAAAAAAAAAAAAAAAAAAAAAAAAAAATGAGACGCTTGTGCAAAACCTTGTTACGCCCTTTGTACATAAGTGTGCACACCTGTCAACATGGGTGTTGCTATCTCACAAGAGACGAGAGCCCACAGCATTCTCACCATGAAGATGTAGAAGTAAGGGTACCAGTTCTTCACAAAGAAACTTCGAATAGACATCCTAGTTCATGTAAACGGTAGCCTGAATGAGAAGGCCGAGGTGGTTGTATGAAAAACAACGCTACAGAATCTCAGGACCATGTCCAACCTGAACTGTGTGCGTCACATCCTGGTGGTTGGATGCCTCATTGGACCATCAGACCACTCGACACCTCGCATGATTTTATAAGGGGCAAAAGTCACGACTAGACTCGCCAGTAGATACTGCACCGCAAGGGGCAGCTAATGTCCAGTTTCTGTGTTGTTTCGCCCATCGAAGACCGATTGAGATGGATCTGCATTCCGTGACACTAGCAATTCCCGTCGGGTAGGATTATATGATAGCGGAAGAAACACTGATAGCAGTTACTTCTGTAAAATATCTGGGAGTATGAGTGAGGAACGATTTGAAGTGGAATGATCATATAAAATTAATTGTTGGTAAGGCGGGTAGCAGGTTTAGATTCATTGGGAGAGTCCTTAGAAAATGTAGTTCATCAACAAAGGAGGTGGCTTACAAAACACTCGTTCGACCTATACTTGAGTATTGCTCATCAGTGTGGGATCCGTACCAGATCGGGCTGACGGATGAGATAGAGAAGATCCAAAGAAGAGCGGCGCGTTTCGTCACAGGGTTATTTGGTAACAGTGATAGCGTTACGGAGATGTTTAGCAAGCTCAAGTGGCAGACTCTGCAAGAGAGGCGCTCTGCATCGCGGTGTAGCTTGCTCGCCAGATTCCGAGAGGGTGCGTTTCTGGATGAGGTGTCGAATATATTGCTTCCCCCTACTTATACCTCCCGAGGAGATCACGAATGTAAAATTAGAGAGATTCGAGCGCGCACGGAGGCTTTCAGACAGTCGTTCTTCCCGCGCACAATACGCGACTGGAACAGAAAAGGGAGGTAATGACAGTGGCACGTAAAGTGCCCTCCGCCACACACCGTTGGGTGGCTTGCGGAGTATAAATGTAGATGTAGATGTAGACTGTCATTGACAAGGCGAGACCCTCATCTCCAGTTCCTGCCAGTCAAGATTTTTTTTTCGGTCTCTCTTCTTTCACTCACTTACACGAGTACGAACGGTGCACCATTTCTTGTGAACACTCTGGACCGCCCATGTTGATTCACCAACAAATGAAATAAATTAATTCATTCACAATTTGGTCGTGGTTATATCCGAAAGATCTGTCGCATCTCCGTGTCGGTCCACCGATGATATTTTACAAATGAGTGGTATACAGGGAGATTTTGCTAAATGGAGGCAAACCGCAGAAAATGACCGCTGAGAGGATGAGCAAAAATGATTACATGGATATCTGGCTGGAAAAGCGTACGACGGTGCTACACCCACTGGAAGGTGGAGACAAAAAAGCAATGACAGTTTCGGTTTCAGTGCTTGAAAGTGTCACATCGTACAGAGATCGTGTTGTCACACCAAATTGGCAACATTAATCGATACCACAAACATAAGTTAGGGTTCGTTGGCTCTTACAGTGGTGTAATGGAGGCGCTACTGACGATCACGCCTCCCCTCCCAGCATAGCAGCGCCCTCATGCTGAGCTGAACATGTTGTCGGGCTGGCAAGAACTCTGGCAAATTCGAGGTCTCAGCTACAGCAGTTATCATCATAGTCTATGGTTAGTTTCAGACGAACTTGCAGTGTTGTTAATGTTGAACGTTGTTCCTCAAGAGAACAATTTGTTCATCAGTGCATCAAGCTATACGTTGCTAATGACAGTTGTAAATTATCCAGCACTCCTCTGGCAAAGAAGTATGTCAAAGTTAAGTTTATTCATTTATGTAATAAAGTGAACTAATATTTCACGTGTCTTAGTCTGATGTGCCATCTCAATGAGCAATCAAAGAACCCATAGCTGTGCCTGGAAGAAAGTAGTTTCACCAGGTCACAACTGAAAGCATTCACGAGAACTCACCAGGCAAGTGGGAATGTTATGTCTGTACTAGTGTTTCAGCTCCACACTCAAGGAGGCAGTAATGTTGTTCATAACGGCGACATTCTCACATGTAAGTGTAATGAGACATCTGTTTCACTGCTGTTGCCGATTCTCTGTCATGTGGCCATGCGTCGTGTGATGCAGTGATTCGAGACGATTGCCCGTTATGGCAATCAGGAATAGGCCGACACGGACCTTACATATGGACAGGCAAAGAGCAATGGACGGGGGCCAGGACGACTGAACCGGAGAAAGTATTCCCGTTGTGTCCATTATGATTATCCGGGCTGTTATGCAGTGGTCGGTTGATGAATTCTGTGTCAATTCCCAACGTTTCGTCCCCGTCTGCGGGACACATCTTTAAGGGGGTTTGTAGCTCGTGGAAGGTCCAACACACCCGCTGGCTCGCTACTGACTGACCACGGCATAACAGCCCGGATAACCATAATGTACATGCCATTTCCGGCAGTGAAAGTCTACATTTTAGTATTCCCGTTGACAGCAAAGACACCCTAAGCTATTTACAACAGTGTTCCATCATTTAAATGGGTCACGTTCACTAATGAGAATGTGTGACCATGATAGGCAGTTGCATTCAGGACATACACAAGTCTTCAAGGGAAGGAGTTGAACACTGTAGAATATGACACCGGTATCGAGAGGCAGATGGCTCTCCATCAAGGGGCAAGACACACGACTGTCTGGAACATTCTCCACGATAGCTGCCGCTATTCATATCACTTGCAACGTGTGCAGGCCGTATTACCTACGAAATTGTCTCTGTGGAGCAAGTTTTGTCACTAAATCGTTACATATGTTACCGTAGTGCTGGGGTTTGCATGCTATTCATAGATGGGGCTACCTTTATGGGACGGAGAGACGAGGTGTTCTAGTTGCCAGACCTCCCTGTGTGGACACATCAAAGAAGTCATTTATAATGAGCCTATCCTAGATGGAACAATGCATTCATGTTCCCTGTGATGCCATAATGATTCAGCACGGTATCCTCAAAATACCCACCTGTGAGCTATGGAGAATCCCCCTGGTATGGTGGCAGCAAACCATCAGCACCAGTTCAGCCTCAATGTGTGGCAGGGAGCTATTGGCGACATCCTCATGGGACCAGTCACAGTGCCTTTCAGGCGAGGCATATCTACATTTCCTATGGATTATCCTGCCTCTTCTGCTTTGTGGTACGAAAGATACTGTGGCTACTACATGACTGTGCTCCAGATCACTACCGCATTACCGTGCAGAGGTATCTACCCCAGCTGAAGGATAAGATGAGACGATCCGATAACCAGGTCTCGCTGTGCAGGCACATCAAATAAGTTGCGCAAGTCGTGTAGCAGAACCTGTCCTGACGTGCAAACACTGGAACATTGCTGTCGTGTTACCTGTGACACCATTAGGTTATAGGAGGGCACATGTGCACCAGTTGCTGCTGTGTCGTGTTAGCAAATGCTTAGAGTCACATGAGGGTCACTCCAAACACCTTATCTAATGGTAGTCTCATCACACCATGTCGGGCACTGAATGATGGATTAATAAATACCTCGTAGCACCACGCATTTCTGGCCCTAAGACCATAAGATCTTATTGCTGCTTGTTGTCTTAGGAATCATTTTCTGCAGTTCGTCCCCATTTAGCAAAATCACCCTATATACAGACTACCTGACTGTCATAACTTACAAAGTGGTTAAAGACCACACGTCCTCCTGGTATCACTTATGCTCCAACTGGACCTATGTCTTATTTTAACAGGGTGACTGATATTTTGCGTGGTGAGCTCAGATTCTCTTTCTCGTGTCGGGAACTAAACATCAAAGTAGTGGGTGGAACCAGCAACTCAGCATCAGAAAATATGAAGTCATTTTCGAGAGCCAGGAATATTATCCCGTATTTTTTGTGGAGAGAAAGGTGTGCATGAAAACCTTTATATTATTCATTAAAACTTTCCGGCAGACTCAAAGTGTGTGTCAGATCAGGGCTCTAATCTGGAACATTTTATGGGTAATGCTCTTACCGGTTGAGCTATCCTAGCGCTACTAACCACCAGGACTCACAATTTCACTTCCATCGGTACCTGTCTCCTACTTCCCAAACTTCAAAGAAACTCTCCTGCATCCCTAGCTGTACTGGGCAGCACTCTAAGAAGAAAGAATGTAATTTACAATATTAGAAGCCAAGACTGTTTTATGTGGAATAGTTTTCAATACAGCTCCACAACTGTTTGTCCGATATATATATATGTGTGTGACCAAAAGCAGGTGCACCAGTAAAGACGAAGCGTCGACAACTCAGGAGGTGCATTGACTCAGTCTTCCTGAGCTTTCGTCGACACATTATCTGTACTGATGCACTTTTCTTTGGTCCTGTACTCCTTATTTGATGCTATTGATATTTCATTTAGCAAATTTTATATATTTTACAAACCAGTGTGGAGCTGTATTAATATAAATGGAGCATGTTCGCAGTATTGCGACGAGACTGATGTGTAATTATACTTCTGGCGGGTATGTAATTTTTATCATTCAGTTAATATGGTCCCTTGTGTATAAATATTATACGAACATGCAGATTACTACATTAACGTTCTTCTACCTGTATGTTGTAGCTCTGAGAATCTGAGGATGACAGCTAGCTGACAAAACTAGTCATGAAATAAACTACCTCACATCAAGAAAATTTGGCTTCTAATATTGTAAATTACAGCATTAGATCGCTCCAACAACACTAGTGAGTTATAAAGACAGGACGTCATGGAGAACCTGTACACAATGTTGAACTTCCCGGAAGTTTCATAACAATGCACACTCTGCTTCAGTGTGGTCAATTCATTCTAGGAACAATCTATAGGACCGTTTTGCGCAATACCTACCCTTCCTGTAGCGCTAGGGCAACAAAGTATCCAGGAGAGCTTCTGTAATGCTCGCGGCTGTTCTCTAGCGGAAACTAATGCATTGCGTGAGAAACAAGCAGATCGATGGGGACAGAAAGCTTTTACTTTCTTGTCAGTATTTTATAATAGTGGACTTGTCCCCAAGACAGGTGGGCGCAGAGTAGTGGACATTGAACCTACAGAACTTGATCGCAAAGCATTGTCATGAAGACGCCTGGAGCTACGATGCCCAGCTCGGTTTGATGGCAGGCTGACCTGCAAGGGCGGCATTCTCTGGTGGGAGGCAAAACTGCACCAGGTGCTGGACATGCTGGCGGCCTGCCACAGCCGTGGCGACTGACAGGAGCAAAGGCATCTGGGGTGCAAACTCGACCCTAGCATCGCAGTGTCCTGGACTAGCAGCCGCCCAGTGACTCAGTGCGCTGCGACGGCCTGTTCGACCCTGAGCCCATCGATGTTGTGGCTGGACACCCAGACTGGCAATCCTGTCAGGATGCCCATTGACACCTCACAGCACAAGCCCATCTAACAGTGGTCATCGACTCAATTACTCGTTGATTCGTTTCCATTGTGGCCAGATAGCCAGTATTTATATGTGCCAGAGTGGGTTTGTTCTTGAATGGACACCACAGTTGTCACATATGGCATGAGCGAAACAGCCTTGGTTATGGTAACCTCACAACTATCATCTGGACAGGAGGCATTACTTAATGGTATGCTAATCTATTGCAGCAAGTAGCACTCTTTCAGCAACAACCTCCCTCTGGTGTGTAAACAAGATGTTATTTCTTGCAGATTATCTACTTCTTTTAATAACCGTAAGAGCATTGTCTTCAGGAAGAAAGTAATTTAGTTGACCACAGGCAGGAACGTGGCACGTTAAGGGGGAATGTGAACATAAGATTGAAAGGAGTGACCCTGTGTGTCTGATGTACAGTCACGTTAAAGGTAAAATTAAGGCACCCATTCGATTCGTCCCACCTTGTCTGTGAGTTCACTTGATAAGTGACTTAGATTGACATGTTGGCAGTACCCAAGCAAAATGGGAGAAGGCGTCCACCATGTCCAATACACCCCAATTACCATTTTTAGTACAGGGTGGAGGACCCAAGCAATCAATGAACACCTTGTCCATCCGATGCTCTGCCCTATACGAGTGTTGGGAACTCTCAAGCACTTGTTGCACTGGCCGAGTAATTTACGGACTTCACCACTCTACACAGAAAAAGTGAGGTGCTCCTTGATCAACACATACAGAACCAGGAATTATGAAAGTATCTAAATACAGGAGGGATTAACCCCTGGGTTTGGGCTGATTTTATCTTGGCCATCTAAGTGTGTATGGAAGCAAAGTAATCCTTCGTTACTGGAATACCCTGGCACCTCTTCTCCTCCCTTATGCTGTCGTTTTATTTCATATAATCGAGAATCTGCATCCTGACTTTCATCTAACCCTCTGAACAGCCCTGGATTCTCCCTAAGAATCGTTCAAGCACAAGCCTCTTCTTCTTTGCCTTGGACGAGACTGGCAGCCTCAGATTCGTGTTGGAATATTTGGCTAAAGACATCAGTCGCACAGTTGTCCATATCCCTCATACCATGAATGCCGAAATAGAAGGTGGACATCTACACTGCTTGCCTTGCTATCCTCCCAGTCTTCTGTGACCTAGCTAGCACACATGTTAAGGTCTCATTGTCAGTTTCTAAGCAAAATCTCTTATGTTCAATGTAAAACTTGAATCGTTCTAATCCAAAGAATATGACTAGCACTCCTAATCAGTATGCTGGATGTTTGCCTTCCACTATGGATGAAGACATGTAGCTGTAACTGTGGGCTTGATCTCTCCCTCCTCCTTTTGTAGGAGTATGGCCCCAATGCGAGGAATCTGTCTGCAAGATAAACTCCCTGCCCACGTCCGGTACATCTAGCTGGTACACTAGTCAGCGTCACCTTTCATGCATCAAATGGCGCTCCACTGTAAATGCTCACACTTGCTCTGCAGTTAGTCGAGGGGGCTACTCAATGTAGCAAAACGGAATGAATTTGAAGAAAAAATTCGTCATGCCTATGAGTCCAGCTAAATCCTTGGACCTGGGAAACAGCTTTAATTCAATCATAGTCCACCCTCACACTTGCACAGGACACAAAATCACCAAGGAAGATATGTGTCTCTGGGCCAAATTAGCTCTATCAGACTTAACAATCTGCCCAGCTTCCCAGAAATAGTGAAGGACTTGACCTGCATGCTCTAATTGCCCACTGAAGGGTTTGCTGTAGGCAACCACATCGTTTAGATAGTTGTAGACATAGCTGACTTTAAGTCACCAGGCACAGAATCTAATAAGATTGATAATAAGTGTCTCTGGTAGCCAAACTGAGGACAACTTGGTTATATTCAAAAAGTTTCCAATTCATGTAGAAAGCCGTAAGATACTTGGATTCCTCCACATGAGATACCTGGGGGTAAGTCTGATACAGATCAAGAACAGTGAAATTATGAGCATTTGAAAACCAAGTAAAGCAATTATGAAAATCAGACAATGGTACATATTCCTGTCACCTTTTTATTCAGTGTACTGTAATCCACGACTGCTTGATACCCTTCGCTACTGGCCTTGGGAACCAAAAAATATCAGTGATGCATGTGGCGAGATCATTGGCCGATTTACATCAGTCAAAAGTTGATCAAGAGTTTCCCTTAATGCCCTCATCTTAGGAGATGACATCTGGAAGGATGATTGCAGAACTGACACCTGGCCATAAGCAAGAGCTCATCCTGGATAGTGTAGGTGACGCCAGCCTATCTGTGAGTACTTCTCGGTACTGCCTGAAGACTGCCAACAAGGCACATCTCTGCTCTTTTCTCAAGTGGGCTATATCAAATGGGACCTCTCTGCCTGTACAGAGGAAACCCCACTCTGTTGCTGATGCATGTACTAAGATACGTCTTTCCTACACATATTCGAACATTATGATCTTTTCTACGATATTTAATATGCATCCAGTATGCTTAAGGAAACTGCATACTAGGAGCACGACACTCCTCAGACCTCCAACAAAGATGAATTGAATACGCCAGGAGAGCCTTTGAATTCTAATTTATAACAGCACTGCCCACTACTGATAATGACCTCTCACTCACAGTATGACACACCACATTTGAATTTTGTGTAGCAGGCAACTTATAAATATGGGACATCTTCTTGTACTAATGGTAGTTCACCAGTGACCCATTACTACCAGACTCTAACACGTGCATGATTGGTGGTAATGCACACTAGTGGTAAGTCAGCATGTGCGATAGCATAGACCTTACTGCAACATTTCATTAACACACACAGACTCACACAGCAGTCTGCACGCAAATGGAATCAACACTGTTCGCCACCATCCCTCCTTTCTCATTGCATTGGGCAGTCGGGCACCAAGTGTGCGTCTTCATGGCAATGCAAACGTTTCCTCACATTATTAGGTTTAACATTTGGTTGTTCATACTGACCGGCTGATCTTGGCTCATGGGCTCTAGAAACAGAGCCTCTTCTGTTGAGATACTTCTATGGATATGGTGTATGTTCTTTTGGACATGTCCGAAAGAACAGACACCATTGATGACCTGTAGCCATCTAGAACGAATTTAGAATTATGTTAATACCTTCAGGTGCTGGCGGGCATTGATATATATCAATGGGGACAGGTGAAAATGTGTGCCCTGACCGGGACTCGAACCCGGAATCTCCTGCTTACATGGCAGACGCTCTATCCGACTGAGCCACCGAGGGCACAGAGGATAGTGCGACTGCAGGGACCATCCCGCGCACGCCTCCCGCGAGACCCACATTCTCACCTTGTATGTCCACACACTACATTCGTAGTGTCCCACCCCAACACACTCATTACTCATGGAAGACATTCTTACTAAGTCCCGTAAGAGCTTGGGGAATATGTATGCATCTGCACAGAAGAAGAGGGTCATGGCCAGTATTGCCAGAACTACATACTTATATGGACATGTCCAAAAGAACAGACACCATATGCTGAAGGTATTAATATAATTCTAATTTTGTTCTGTTGATGGTGCGAATGGAGCAGTCTAAAGTTATGGTGATTCTCATGTACGACTGTAATGGTGTTATCCTAACACATTACGTTCCTCCATGGCAGACGGTCAATGCACGGTATTAGTGTTCGTTTTTGGAGCATCATCTGTGACCAACTTTGCGGAAGAAGCACAACTCGCCCATCATTTTGCATGACAATGTGCGGGTGCATACAGCACAACTTATGGCTGTCTGTTTGGTCAATGGGACTGGAAAGTACTGTACCATCCACCATACTCCCCAGACTTAAGTCCTTATGACTTTGATTTGATTCCAAAGATGAAGGAACCACTTGCTGGTATTCACTTCAGAACTCTTCCAGAGATTCGACAGGCAGTAGATCGCTCCATTCGCACCATCAATAGAACAGGCTCTGCTAATGGTATACTACACCTTCCATATTGTTGGCAATGGGTTCTACACAACGCTGGTAACTACTTTGAAGGACAGTAACAGGTGTAAACATGTAACTCTATTGGTTGCGAATAAATAGTTGCCACTATTTAAGTTCCAACCCTCGTAAATTCTGAAACTATTATATTGTGTGACTTTACATTCATGGCAAATAAATTGCACATTATACAATACAAGGGAGAGTAACAAACAGTGGATTCAAGGAAACCCCACTCAGCATACATTGAATTAACAAAATTCCATTATGTAACTTTATTAATTAGCACTAGCTCCTGAGGAGAAATCCGCTACCAGAATTAGACTGGTCGTATAAGATAGGTGAATGCATAGCAGAAAGTGGGGAGGTCTCGCTGTTTGAAGGTTGACTTGTGTAAAAGTACACACATTCCAGGTAATCAGGACTCATAATGGGATATGAAACTATCTCCTTTATGTCTACATAGTTTCATTTATGTAACATGGAAGTGAATTACATAAACTACAAAACAGCAATACTGGTAGTTGTATTGTAGATTGTATCTTTGTAGACTTATGTGTTGGACGTCTGGAATGTTGTCTGTAGTATTGGGACAACCTGTGTTCTGGCGCACTCTGCATTGTTGCCAGATGTATCCAAGATGGCGGTGATGACGTCATATAAGACGGCAGTATCTAGACATCCAAGATGGCGGACGTGAAGTCATCTAAGATGGCGTATTTTGGCGGAAAGGTAATTCAATTGGGCAACCTTCACTAACCTAACCCCCTCTACACCCCTCCCCCAGAAAAATGGCGGGAAGTTCAAATTCCAATAGGATTATGCATCACACCACAGTTACCTCTAGTAACGTACGAAAATCGCGGGAAGATAGCTCACTTGGGCTACCACCACTAACTTAACAACCCTTGCCCTCCCCTCCCCTAGAAAAATGGCGGGAAGTTCAAATTCCAACAGGATAATGCATCACACCTCTACTAACATAAGAAAATCGCGGGTAGATAGGTCACCTGGCAGCCACCTCTTCCTAGGGATTGATGGGAAAAGGATTCAGCCTGCACTGGACTGGTGGAGAAAGGAAGGAGTGTACTTTAGTTTGGAACAATTTATTTAGGGATGGAGTATATTTATAACAGTGATACAGAACACTTGCTGTGACATGCCACACAGGATACAGACCTGCAAATTACTCATAAATAACTCACGTATAATGCTCAGCATGTGCACTTGCTAATTGTAAATTGACCAAAGAACGCATTGCACAGCCTTCAGACCAACAAACAACTAATAAATAATGCAATACCTTTATGTCCAGAGAGCCAAACAACTCCTAAATTGTCAAAATAATAATCCACCTGAAAGACTCTGCAAACATGCTTGCTAATCGTCAGCTGTTGAAATCATGCGCCAGTCTTTGTTTAAATAATCAGAGACAGCACCACCATCCACCACCATCCAGGAGGTCCGCAATCCAACTGACCTACTACACAGTACCACCACTAAAGGGCGCTATCGTCCATTCTTGATGTAATCCAAGATGCCAGCCATGACATCAAGCATATTACACAAGTACCATTATCCAAGATAGCGGCAAACAGTGTGTTCACCACGAGGTCTGGACCTTGCACACAGCACCACCACCAGAGAGGGCTGTTGTCTGTTATATGACGTAATCCTAGATGGTATAGGAAAAGGTAGGAAAAATGCCTGTGCTGGACATAAGTTTTTATTTTCCAGGCTATACCTCCACCACGAGATCTAGATGCAGAGCTAGTGCACAATACTGCCACCAGAGGGTGTTGTCATCCTTCCTGTAATGTAATCCAATATGGTGGTCTGGAGGGGGAACATGGCGCAAAAATGACTCAGCCTGTGATGGGCTGCTGGGTAGAGACAGGAAGGAGTGTACTTTACTTATTTTGGAACAATTTATTTAGGGATGGAGTTATTTATCACACTGATACAAAACACATGCTTGGGGTCACGTCACATAGCCCACAGACCTGTAAACTACTCCTAAATAACGCTCTGCAGTCAAGCAAACAGCTCCTAATTTACCAAAATAATTTCAGTACAGACATGCAAACTCCTCCTAAATAATGTAGTACACAGATGTACAAACACGAAATCAACTCGTCGAAATCAACTCGTCGAAATCACCTCGTACACTGCCCAAATAACGCATAGCACAGCTTACATTCATGCTCACAAAATAATGCCACAGACACACAATCAACATACGCAGTCACCATTAGCCACCCACTGTCCAGTAGACCGCACAGGGGGCTACATGCAACCCTGTGAAGAGACGTGGCCATCAATTGTCAAAACAGTCACAGATGGCCACATGCATGAGGTGGCGACATCCCTCTTGTACTTGATACCTGAGAATTTCCTCTCGAAACACGTGTTCACCTAGGCACTGTTGCTTTAATGGCTGGGTGGCAGTGCAGACAGTCCAGGGACGTGCACACAGATACAGCCACGACCCACTGCCAGATGCAGATGAAAGTTGCCTCTATTTTTGGGTATACACTCAGTGTTATACTGATGTCACAGAACTCCAAGGTGCACTAACGCTACTCCCATATACGAGACACCTCCAGGCAGCATGTGTCTTTATCGTTGATGACAGAGTAGCAAAGGGTGCATTGTTCCTAGCGCGACATGAGAGATGCATCTAACCATGCTTATCTGCAAATAGCACAGAATAACATCGAATGCACTCTTGTCATAATGTATACCCCAGTCCATCACGTCTGACCCTTCCTGCTTTCAACACACACAAACGTTCCCACTGCTATGTAGAGGCACCTATATCCCAGCACAAAGGATGTGAATGAATTTACGTGCTGAATTACTGATGCTGTCAGTATCAAAGCAACATCCATCTTTTCTTTCTTTCTGCAGACAAGAGTTCCAGTAGTAAAACTATTTTGCACAGATCGATAAATTGCATTGACAGTTAAACTCCCAAAGTTGTCTACAGATCATCAAATACATACGAGACTCACAAGAATATTGGAAGCCAGGAACATATTTACCAGTGTAACTACAATTAAATATTACGATTACTGTTACAGTCTGACACTAATCTATCTACAGGTAATGTCACCTTGCCACAGCTGTGCTTCTGGAACGAATCTCAGTATATATAGTGCACATGATTTTCCACGTAAAAGATCTCTCTCATACCCTTATGGTTGTCGATGAGCCGAATCTATACATCCTGCACGATAGGACACACAGTTATCCTCTCTAGTCATGCCACAACATAAACCACAGTAATTTTACAACGCAATATATACACATTTTACACAATGTAGGCAACAATAATTATACAATGCAATGTGTGCACATTTTACACAAACAGTGCACTTATCTTTTATATCTGTACAGCACCTGAAAAAATTATGGTATGCCTACACTCACACCATCTATATTTCATCAGGCTCCTCAGTCCTAGGGAAGCTCCGTCCACAATTTCTTTCTTTCTACAGATGTGAGCTTAAGCGGCAATAAACTATTTTACACTGATAGCGATATTGCACCGACAACTAAACCTTTCCAATTGCCATACATATCGTCGAATACGGAAAGAGTCTTATTCAATTACAGTGCCCTCCCACTGAAGACAGGAGCTTGAATATTAGAGTGTGAAACCGATCTCCAACGCAGCAATATATCACCTCGTACTGTGTTGATGTAGTAAACATACATTCCATAACCTCTGACATACAAAACCATCCCTTTTACATCAGAAAGCCATCAATGGATCGAAGTCACTCTCAGAACTGTTGTGAAAAGAGTGGCTCATCTCTCTCTCCCTCCCCCCCCCCCCCTCCCCTCGGTACAAATGCGTTACTATTTCTGATCCAGACGTGCCTGCTTCTTTGTGTTTTTACACCCATGTCCAGACTCTTGCACCTGTAGTACCATGACCACAGCAGTTGTTAGGATAGAGTTTTTTTTAACATCTGGCCGATTACGTCTCTCTTTCTAGGACATGATGGCAGCACATACCAGAAAAACTTACAAGACATGTCCACCCATGATTGATTTTCTCTCACTATTATTTCGTATCACCAGCGATCAGTTATTGACAAAGTATTATACTTAGTAGTAGGGTGTGCGTGATGTGTTCGAATATGATCATCACGCTTATAAAGTATGTGTTTGTGTTCTGACATCTACAAAGGAAATGACTATGTCCAGTCGTAAGGAAGGTATGGATCTGACATGGAGTACCGTGATACCGTGCAAGAGTATGTCAAGTTGTAAGAACGGTACTGATATTTCCATTTCCAGAGCCACAGTCATCAGCAGAGTGTATTTTCTATACTTCACTCATTGTTGAATGTCATCCAATTGAGACCGCGATCGTATTATTTAGTTGTAAGTACTGGGATAAAATATATAAGTGACCGATTTCTTAGGACAAACACTCTACTTTTGCATGCCTGGCCTGCAACGCTGCTGGCCTGTGCAGGGGTGATTCACGTTTCCCGTTAATGGTAGGATCAGTCAGGCTAGAGATGCCTGTTGGAATGTAGATGAATTTACCGTGTTGTCCTCTACACGAACGAACAGTGAACTAATACCTACTATGTGTTGGATAGCTTTCATGGTCGCATGGAAATTTGAGAATGAATAAGGAGGTGCGTTTGCACTTGACCATTATTCCCTCCGATGTAAATTTTTCGGTTGTCTGCTTCTGCACATTTCGCATCTTTATTTAGTTGAGAGAAATGGATTGTTGGCTGTGCATCGAGCATGTGGAAGATATGTTTGCCGCTTCTCTAGACATAAGAAACACCTTAGTTGACCATGAAAATTATAGGGTTGATTTAGAATCTGTTACATCACCGAGATCCCTATTCGCGGGTGGAAATATCATTTTTCGTCTGTTTATTTCTAGTTACTGAGTGGTCTAGATCACGCTCCACCTAGCTCCACCTAGAATTAATTCCCAGTCTACATCTTCGGAATTATGTTGCGTGAGCGATCGGTAGGATACTGCCTAGAGCTTGATATAGAGATGAACGGCGAAAATGGTCTAATATTATGGCGGAACATTGGGAAAATTTGTATCTTTTTGTAATCCCTGAGTCTGGAGATGTGCATAAAGAAGCAAGCAAGCAAGGAAGCAGGTTCATATGATTCAAATGGCTGTAAGCACTATGGGACACAACGTCTGAGGTCATGTGTCCCCTAAACTTAGAACTACTTAAACCTAACTAAATTAAGGACATCACACGTATCCATGTGTGAGGCATGATTCGAACCTGCTACACAGCTCCAAACTGAAGCGCCTAGACCCTGTCGGCCAGAGCGGCCAGCAGGAAGAAGGTTCGGAGCAGAAACACTAATGCGTTTGTGCCGAAGGGAAAACGATCCCGAATTTGTAGAACAGTTCTGAGAGCAACTTCCGTCTGCTGAGGGTGCTCTGAGGTAAAAGAGGTGATTTTGTTTGGCGGAGGATATGAATTGTATGTTTACGACATCGACACGGTACGTGATGATATATTGCAGGGTTGGAGACTTGTTTCTCTCTCCAATATTCAAGCTCCTGTCCTCAGTAGGAGAGCAGCGTTACTGAGTAAGTGTCTATCCATATTTGACGATATGGAAGGCGGTTTGTGTAGTTTAGTTGTTGGTGCAATATGGTGATCAGTGTAAAAAGTTTATTGCCGCTAAATGTCACGTCTGTAGAAAGAAATAAAAGGCTGACAGTGCTTCCCTAGGACTGAGGAGCATTGCGAAATGTAGCCAGTGTTAGTGCAGGCATACCATGATTTTTTCAGGTGCTCTACAGATTTAAAAGATAAGTGCACTGTTTGTGTAAAATGTGTATATATTGTATTGTAAAGTTACTGTGGCCTACATTGTGTAAAATATGTATATATTGCATTGTAAAATTACCATGCTTATGAATAGAGAGGATGACTGTGTGTCCTATCGTGAGGGATGTATAAATTCAGCTCATCGATAACCGCGAGGGTATGAGAGAGACATTTTGTGTGGAAATTATGTGCGTTATAGATACTGAGATTCGTTCCAGAAGCTCAGCCGTCACGAGGAGACATTCCCTGTAGATCGATCAGTGTCACACTGTAGCAGAAATCATAATATTTAATTGTAGTTACACTGGTAAATATATTACTGGCTTCCAATATTGTAGTGTCTTGTATATATTTGATGATCTGTACATGACTTTGGGAGTTTAACTGTCAATGCAATTTAGCGATCTGTCGAAAATAAATTTACTGCAGAACTTTCTGCAGAAAGAAAGGAAAGCTGGATAGTGCTTTGATACCGATGGAATCACTAATTCAGCAGGTAAATTCGAAAAGAACCAATATAGTTGCATCTACATAGCAGTGGGAACGTTTGTGTGTGTTGAAAGCAGGAAGGGTAAGACATGGTGGACTGGGATATAACGTTATTACCGCTTGGAAGAGTGCATTCGAAGTTATTCTGCGCTATTTGCAGTTAAGCTTGGTTAGACATTTTCTCATGTCGCGCTAGGAACAATCCACCCTTTGCTACTCTGTCATCGACGATAAAGACACGTGCTGCCTGGAGGTGTCTAGTATATGGGAGCGGCGTGAGCGCGCCTTGGAGTTCTGTGGCATCACTATAACACTGACTGTATACCCGAAAATAGAGGCAACTTTCACCTGCGTCCGGCAGTGGCTCATGGCTGCATCGGTACGTGAGTCCCTGGAGCATCTGCGCTCCCGCCCTGTCGCGTCAGCAATGGTGCCTAGGTGAACATATCTTTCGAGAGGAATTCTCAGGTATCAAGTACGAAAGGGATTTCGGCACCTCATGCATGCGGACATCTGTACATGGTTTGACAGCTGATGACCACATCACTTCGTGGGAATGCATGTAGCCTACTGTGCGGTCTACTGGACAGTGGCTGGTGGGCGGTATCTGCGTACGTTGACTGCGTGTCTTGCATTATTTTACGAGCAGGTCTGTAGGCTGCACTATGCGTTTTTTGGGCAGTGTACGAGTTGATTTTGTGTCTCCACAACTGTGTACTGCTTTATTTAGGAGGAGTCTGCATATCTGTACTGATATTATTTCTGTAAATTAGTAGCTGTTTGCATGTCTGCAGAGTAGTTTACAGGTCTGTGGCCTGTGTGGCGTGACTCCAAGCATATGTTTTGTGTCAGTGTGGTAAATAACTCCATCCCTAAATAAATTGTTCCAAAATGAATAAAGTACCTCCATCCCGACTCTATCTAGCAACCCAACACAGGCTGGGTTATTTTTGCGCCATTTTCCCCTTCCAGATGACCATCTTGGATTATATCACAGGAAGGATGACAGCACCCTCTGGTGGCAGTATTGTGTACTAGATCAATTGGAGTCTAGATCTCATGGTGGAGGCTTTGCCTGCAAAATAAAAACATGTTCAGCACAGTCAGAGTGGTTTTCCCTGCATTTTCCCCCACCCCATATCGCCTCCCGATCAGTGCATTTGTGCTAGGTACTAGATCAGTGTGCTAAATATACAGGAAATTTTAGAACACAGAAACAGAGGTTATGTTATAATCGCATGGATAGATCTGACATAAAATCGATAAAATTGCGAAAAATAACGAGTCAAAAGATATACTTTTACCGAATATACACCGAAATGTTGGGAAATCGATGAAGTACTTGTGTATCGTATGGTCCACGGCGAAGACTTTGTACAAGGGGACAAGTATGTGGCAACAAGTGTAATCTGAGAAAACGTTGACATCGAAACGAAGGGAATCATGGAGGTAGTCAACTCTTTTCCATCGAGGCAGCATTGTACTGTATGTCTATTGCGGTACAAGTGATACATGCAATTTGACTACTCTGTTTGATGCTTTTCAGGAGCACCTGTAACTTACTTGCATCTGCGTTGAAGGATAACAGAGAGTTTACGGGGTGATCGATTGAGATGGAGCTGTAACGGAGGACGGTTTAATGGTTGACTGATGCAGTCTAGAGAAGGAGATGTTGCTGCAGGTCATTTTTCCACTGTTCTGTCCGGATGGATCAGTCGCTTGACATAGCCTGTGTTCTAGTCGTATACAGCCATGTGTTGTGTGTGTGGTTTAAAGCACTGTCTACTTGCGATCGTTAACAGTAAACCTGTTCGTCATCAGAGGACTTCCATCTCCTGTGTGATGAAACTTGACACATTCCTCTAAACGAACCCCCCTGTCGCATCTTGGGTGTAAAATCGAGACTTCAGCGTCATAACTAAGTCTGCAATAGGTGCTTGTGAGGTGCTGTAGTTCCCGTGTACAAATTTGTCTGACAGATGTGCTGTTTACAGGGTTAGTGGTGGAACGACTTGTAATTTTCACCTGTCAGACGATGCTGCTACGCGTTTATCTGTTTCCGTGTAGGAGGTATCCCCCGCTAGTAACGACCATTTTATATACGTCTGAAGCAAGCATCGTATAATTTCTGAACCGTGATCGGTTGTGAACAATGGACACTATGCGTCTCCAGAAATCTATATTGTGCTTGTATCACGCAGTGCAAGTGTTTTATAGGTTTTTCTCGTTTTACAGTTTGATAACATAGTTTATCATAGAGAAACCGGGAAGAAGGATGTATGTCATTTGCTTGAAATATATTTCTCACAATAAAATAGTACCAACGCTACATTCCATATGACTGATTGGTCGAAAATGCAGGTGATCTAACATTATAGCCCTTTTAAGAGCAGAATATTGTAGCCTGCATGTGTTTATGCTCTCTCTTGCCAGTACTTTCCAGATACTGATCCTAGACTCTGGAACAATACTTTAGAGTTGATAGCTTGGATGATTTACGTAAAAATGCGTTGAACTCTATCCACCTGGAGCTCCATCATGCATAAAAATCATTCCTTTCTTGTTCTTCTTAACTGTCTGCTATTACATCACGACACTTTGAAATGTGTTACTATACATCGATAAGGAGTTAAAAAAATGGTTCAAATGGCTCTGAGCACTATGGGGCTTAACAGCTGAGGTCATCAGTCCCCTAGAACTTAGAACTACTTAAACCTAACTAACCTAAGGACATCACACATATCCGTGCCCGAGGCAGGATTCGAACCTGCGACCGTAGCGGTCGCGCGGTTCCGGACTGAAGCGCCTAGAACCGCTCGGCCACTCCAGCCGGCGAGATAAGGAGTACTAAGATCCTCGACATGGGCGCATCTCGAGATGGGTGAGGACTCGGAATGGCTATACTGCTCAGTCATCTATCCATGCATGCAATGATACTCGCAGAATGGAGAAGGGGTGGTTTAGCTATGATACTGAAATTGGGGAAACATGCTGTCACATCATTGTCCTGTGTTGAAGTTACTGTGAAATTGCTGAAATTGTTCACCCTGTCAACTCTATTCCTTCAGTGTGAGAGACGAGTCTAAATGTAGAGCTTGTGAATCACCTTCAGACTGTAGTCTGGAAACCTACACCAACGCCGTAAAACTTCCAATTTCCTTATATTGTAACTATCTTTTATTTAATATCAGCCAATATGTGGCGTGCTATGCTACCCATAATAAGAACGTGATTTATACCGTGCAACATCTACTTTCCTGCAAAATGCCGTGGATCAGAACTTCTTAATGTTTAAAACCAGGCAGAGGCCTCGAAGTCGTGTCAGAAAAACGCAATGTTTGGCATTGTACAAAAACGTGTTAGAAAACTGTTTCAAACAACTAAACAGGAGCAAAGGGAGCATCTCATGCTATTTAGTATAGTCTGTGGGATAGGATCATTCGCCTAGAGTATAGGTGATCAAACCTTAAAGTGGCCTCTGCAGTGCCTGTATATTTAATAGGATCGTGCCACACAGGCGATAGTAGCAGCACCTTTTGAGGTGTAAATACGGTGAGAGACAGGATATACCGTTAGGAAAGCTTGGAGTGCTGTACACTGTGCTATTCTTGGAAAGCATTGCGAAGTCTCCCTCTCTGCGCTGGAGCCACACCACAGCTATGCATCATCGTGCGAGCAATGGTGCCTAGGTGAGTTCCACAATGGATGACGTTAGTGGAACTTGTATAGTTCTTACATTTTCTCTGTTTGGTGGGAGAGAATAACGATCATAGGATGTTGGGGTGATAGATTTGAATGGACGTGGATCTGTAGTACTTGTATGTAGTTTGGGGATGCACCACAATGAGCACATTTCCATCAAATGGTCAAAACATGCTCCTATCAAATAACCCAGGTCGCTCTCTTTCTACACGGGTTGCAGAAGGTGGTAGATGTGGTTTTCTCCGACTTCTGCTCAGTTCCAACTTAAAATGGAACGATCACATGCATGAAGATGTAAAAATGGGCGGAGCTGCAAAATTCGTAGGGACTGGCTAAAACCAGGTTGTAATTTTACTGTAGCAGACAGGGTCGAGGAAGGTGACTCGTGAGATATGAGAGTGCCAGAAATATGATTCACTTGTGGGTGTAATCCAATACAGGTATGTGCTTGAATGGAAAGACCTGCTTCCAAATCCCAGACATCATTTCTAGCGGATAGCATAACACTAGAGATCTGAGAAGCTAGTGCACAATTTCTCACGACCTCAATCAGCACATCATGTACTACTACTGTTTGTGTTCCTTCTCAGTTAGTCATCGCCTAAAACTCTGTGGATATATCGCATAACCTCTCATAAGGTATCGAGACAGAATGTGCTACAAATATTATCTAGCTGGGGCGGTGTGAGGGAGTCGCAAATACCACTTACATACCGCGTTCCCTAGCTGAATCACTTTCAAAATGCGTCAATTTTATCGCAAGGTTGCATCATGGGCTACGTGTTGGTCTGATAACACATATCTGTGATCACCGTAACGGTATTTGTCCAGAAAAAACCACCTCATTCAGAGGTAATGTCCTACCTTGATTTGTAAAGTGGGTATAGCTTTTAACACAGATACTTGCAAGCAGCTGTAGAACGAAGACTGCACGTGACGGTAACATACAGTAGTTGTTGTGATAGGTTTTTTTTTTTAACATCTGGCCAATTACATCTCTCTTTCTAATACACAGTGGTAGCACTCGCAAGAAAAACCTAAGAGACATGCCCACCCATCGTTTTTTTTTTTTTTTTTTTTTTCATTCAGTGTTATTTTGCATTGTGTGGAATCATTTATTGGTCAAATATCATTACATTTAGTAGTTGTGAGGGGTGCGTAATATGGTCGCATTTGAGCATCAGGCTTATAATCTACGTGTTTGCGTTCTGATAAGTGTAAAGGAGATGACTGTGTCCAGTCATAAGAATGGTACAGACATTTCCATTTCCAGAGCCACAGCCTTCAGCAGGGTGTATTTCCGATACTTTGCTCAATGTCGAATGCCATTCAATTGAGACTGCGATCGTAACATTTAATTGTAAGTATAATGATAAAACATATATGTGACCGGTATCCTGGAATGATTCCGTGTATACATAGCCTGTGGAGGGAATGATTCACATTTCCTATTAACGACAGCAGCCATCCGAATGCAGAGGCCTGTTGGAGTGTAGGAATGTGAGTTAACTTTGCAGTTGTCTAGAGGACCGAATAGCGAACTAATGCTTAATATGTGTTGGGCGGCTTTCGTGATGAAGTGGAAATTTGAGAAGATTGTGTATGGAGGTGCGTTTGCACTGAAAGCGTTATTACCTCCCACGTTAATTGTTCGGTTGACTGTTTCTGCACATTTCACGTATTTATTTAGCTGAGAGAAGATCGATTGTGAAGTGTGCATCTAGCATGTAGAAGACATATTTGCATTTTCTCTAGACACTGGAAAGACCTTAGTTGGCTTGTAAATTATAGGGATGATTTGGAATCTGTTACATCACCGACATCGGTATTCGAGAATGGAAATATCAGTTTCCTCTACTTGTTACTAGTTACTTAGTAGTTTACAGCACGCTGCACCTCGCTAAAGCTTGGGGTTTGTAGAGAAATAATTTCCAGTCTGTATCTTGCGAATTATGTTGCGCTAGCGATCGGTAGGATGCTGCCTAGTGCTTGATATCGAGAAGTACCACGAAAATGGTCCAATATTACGGCAAACTGTGTGAAAATACATGTGTTATTGTAATCCTCGAGTCTAGAGACGTGTGTAGAAAAGCGAGCAAGCAAGGAAGCAGGTTCGAAGCAGAAACATTAACGTGTTTGTGCCAAGGGAAAACGATCCCGAATTTGTAGAACAATTCTGAGAGCAACTTCGGTCCACCGAGGGTGCTCTGATGTAAAAGGGATGATTTTGTATGGCAGAGGATATGAATTGTATGTTTACTACATTGACACGGTATATGGTAATATGTTGCTGGGTTTAATATTAGTTTCACACTCTAACATTCGAGCTCCTGTCCTCAGTGAGAGAGCAGTGTATTTGAGTAAGGCTCTTTCCGTATTTGACGATATGTATGGCACTTTGCGAGGCTTAGTTGTTGGTGCAATATGGTGATCAGTATAAAAACGTTTATTGCCGCTGCATGTCTGTAGAAAGAAAGAAAAGGCTGACTGTGCTTCCCTAGGACTGAGGAGCATCGTGACATATAGCTGGTGTGAGTGTAGGCATAACAAAATTTTTTCAGGTGCTGTACAGATATAAAAGATAAGCGGAGCGTTTGTGTAAAATCTGTATATGTTGTATTGTAAAGTTACTGTGGCCTACGTTGTGTAAAATGTGTATATATTGCATTGTAAACTTACTATGCTTTATGTTGTGGCATGACTAGAGATGATGATTGTGTGTCCTATCGTGAGGGATGTATAGATTCAGCACGTCGATAACTGCAAGAGATTTTTTTTCTGGATAGTTATGTGCGCTATAGACACTGAGATTCATTCCAGAAGCACAACCATCAAGAGGAGAAATTACATGTACATCGCTCAGTGTCAGACTGTTGCGGCAATCTTAATAATATTTAATTGTATTTAGACTGGTAAATATGTTCCTGACTTACAATATTCTTGCGAGTCTCATATGTATTTGATAATCTGTAGACAACTTGGTGGGTTTAACTGTGAGTGCAGTTTAGCGAGCTGTGCGAAATAATTTTACTGCTGAAAGTCCAGTCTGCAGAAAGAAAGTACAGGTGGATGGTGCTTCGATACCTGCGTGTAAACTCGATAAGAGCCAATCATAATGCTCGATTCATTCACATCGTTTGTGCTGGGATATAGGAACCTGTACATAGCGCATGCAACGTTTGTGTGTGTTGAAAGCAGGAAGAGTAAAATGTGATGGAGTGCGTACCTTGTTAGGTCCGCGAGGAAGACTGCATTCGACGAGGTTCTGTTAGGGCAAGAATTTTCGTGCATACAAGCTGAGACATCAAGGAAGTGAACGTTAACTGTTTCTGGGACATTACACAATTTCCTCGAGGGCGACTCGGTTCCTATTTCCTACATAGTCACGTGACATAAGACTGAGAACCTTGTTAAGTAAGTTAGCGAGGGTTTTTAGCTATTCTGTCATCAACGATAAAGACGCATGCTGCCTGGAGGTGTCTCGCATATGGGGGGCTGCGTGAGTGCACCTTGGAGTTCTGTGATGTCAGTATAACAGTGACTGTATACTCGAAAATAGAGGCAACTTCCACCTGCGTCTGGCGCCTAGGTCATAACGTATTTGCGAGGAATTTCTCACCTTTCAAGTATGAAGGGCACGCCACCACCTCATGCGTGCAGGACCTAATTGGCATCTGTGTGTGGTTTGATAGCTGACTGCGGCATCACTTCTGAGGGGGGCTGCCGTTAACCTCCTGTGCAGTCTAGTGGACAGGGGGGTGGCGGAGGGTGTTTGGGTGCATTTGTTGGATTATTTTGTGAGCAGGTCTGTAGGCTGTGCTATGTTTTATTTGGACAATTTACGATTTCACGTCTGTACATCAGTGTACTGAATTATTTGGGAGCAGTGGAACAGTTTTTGTATTGCACAATCTGTTATGTCCGTATGCGCGTCACACACACACACGTCACAAACGGTGGAACATCACAATCTGTAACATCAGTATGGGCGTCACACATATCACGAGCGGTGGAACAGCACGATCCGCAGGTCAGAGGCGTCCCGTTGGAATGACGATAGAAAGAAAGTGGTCGAACAGATGAGAGGGTGACACTGCACTCTGGTGGTGGTGCTGTGTACTAGGTCAGTTGGGCTCTGTACCTCGTGGCGAACACACCGGATGGCGGTAGTGGCTCAAATTGTTTAAATAAAGACTGGTGCGTCATTTCGACAGTTGACGATTAGCAATCATTTTGGCAGAGTATTTTAGTGGTTCAAATGTCTGTAATCTGTGTGATGTGACCCCAAGCATGTCAGAGCATGTGTTTTGTGTCAGTGTGATAAATATACTCCATCCCTAAATAAATTGTTCCAAAATAAATAAAGCACATTGCTTCCTCTCTCCAGCAGACCAGTGCAGGCTGAGTCCTTCTCCCACGAATCCCTAGAAGGAGGTGGCGGTCGGGTGACTTAGGTTAGTGGAGGTAGTCCAAGTGTCCATCTTTCGCCCCATTTTCTTATGGTAGCAGAGGTAGTTCGATTGACCTATCTTCCCACCAAAATTCAAACTTCCCACCAGGGGTGTGTGGTACTTTCGTCATCAAGTGATGTCACGACCGCCATCTTGGATGACGTCATGCGCTGTGCAAGTTAGTACACATTAGTACACGGTGGTACGCGTTAGCCCCCCCCCCCCCTCAAACATGGGGAACATGGTGGTCGGTTGAGGATCGGGATGGAGACTTTTAACTATTTCCTTCCAAGTATAGGCGGGCGTGGCCCTCTCGCGAAAATTCATTCCAAGTCCATGGTAGCGCTCTCTCGTGGTATCAATATGTACTAGGCCTCTTGGTGAACACACCTTTTTGCTGCCATCTTGGATAACGGTACTCTGTGATCACCTGACATCATCATCTTATGTCAGGTTTTCTTCGTGTAGTTCAAGTTTTCGCTCTTGGTTTGTCTTTTGGAAACTACGCTCCATCTTACTAGCATGTAGGCCAGTTGGAAGTTAGAAGCATGTATTATTCGTAGTAACGTAATAGATTTGTTGGGGAATAGCTTCCATCATTGTCAACGTGATATGGGAACACTGCCAATCTTAATTTTGACATTTTTTTTTTTTTTTTTTTTTTTTTGTAAAACAATTTTGACGTTCGTGGTGGCCGAGCGGTTCTAGACGCTTCGGTCCTGGAACGCGCTACTGCTACGGTCGCAGGTTCGAATCCTGCCTCGGGCATGGATGTGTGTGATGTCCTTAGGTTAGTTAGGTTTAAGTAGTTCTAAGTTCTAGGGGACTGATGACCTCAGAAGTTAAGTCCCACAGTGCTCAGAGCCATTTGAATCAATTTGACGTTCAACGGAGAAGTAACACAGCCAACTGGTTGCAAATACGTGACCTAGGTTTCGACACGTCAAAAGATGTCTTCATCAGAATGAATATTTAAAAGCCATAAAGTTACATTGGCTTAAATTTACAGCTTTTAAATTTTCATTCTGATGAAGACATTCTTAGAGGTGTCGAAATCTAGGTCACTGTATTAGACAATTATTTGCAACCGGTTGGCTGCCTTATTTCTCCATTGAACCTTATATGCCGGCCTGAGTGGCCGAGTGGTTCCAGGCGCTACAGTCGGAACCGCGCGACCGCTACGGTCGCAGGTTCGAATCCTGCCTCGGGCATGGATGTGTGTGATGTCCTTAGGTTAGTTAGGTTCAAGTAGTTCTAAGTTCTAGGGGACTGATGACCTTAGAAGTTAAGTCCCACAGTGCTCAGAGCCATTTGAACCGTTTTTGAAGCTTATGTAAGGTTGCTGAAAGACAGTCATGTTCAAAACTGTAAAACAATTTGAAGCAACTGATGGAGTTGAGTCGAAGCAAGGGGTAAAGGTAATCTAATTATAATAACAATTGTCGCTTAAAATATGATGTTTTAGATACTATCGATTAATTATAAGCATCGATAAATGTACCTCGATAGCTCATATAATAATTGCCTAGACTAAATCCCATTTCACTTTCACAAACCTCTGATAAAATGGAATCGTTTGATACACATCACAATAGCTTTGTGTCTGATTTTTACTATAACATTTTCTAATTTGTATATGTTTATCCCTTCCATCCTCTTCTGATCCATTTCAGTCAATATATTAAAAACACAGTTTACGTACGATAAAAACAGGGGATTCTTGAGGGATTTCCAGTGTTATGCGGACGCACTGAATTATCAGCATAGCTAAAAATTACCTCAAACTTTTGATTCAGAGGTCACGCCGCTGTTCTGACGTATGATTTAAAAATGTTCAAATGTGCGTGAAATCTTATGGGACTTAACTGCTGAGGTCATCAGTCCCTAAGCGTACACAGTACTTAACCTAAATTATCCTTATGACCAACACACACACCCACGCCCAAGGGAGGACTCGAACCTCCGCCGGAACCAGCCGGACAGTCCATGACTGCAGCGCCGCATGATTTATTTGAAGCAATGGAAGTGTCACTAGACACTAGAATACAAGCAGCAGCAGCAGCAGATAAAGAAGGGCACTTGAGCAGTAGTGGCAGTTGTAGTGGAAGTCTTTGGTACGGTATCGACGAGTGTGGCGAGCACACAGTATGACTACTACCGACGTGCACATGCTTTCATGATGGCCCTATATTATTTTTGCCTAGTGTAAAGGTGCAACACTGTTGCAGTAAGATATTCCAGTGCATTCTACTTCTTCTGGTATTCCTTTTTTACTGTAAATAATAAACAAACGTTACTTACGCATTTTTATTATTTATGAAATTAAGACCACGATAAATATACTGAGTGGAGCACGGAAAACCGCCCCCGGACTGACTCACTATGTTTAAATGCGACACACCTTCCGAAAGACGAAAACTGAATATAGGAAAACCGTTTTTCGTTGTCGTGTTTACATGTTAATGTTTGAATCGGATTTGCTAGCACGGTTAAATAGGCCGTCTGGAAAACAGCTGATTCAGTCAATACAATCGTCATTTTTCTTCACCTAAGTACTACACGTAGACAATTTCATCTCATTCTAATATTTCTACTTCTCCTTCACAGCTCAGTAAATACATATTAACAGAATATTGTGAAAACAAGACTTAACTTGAGAACCCAAGCTGATGCGAAACCGGTTGCATTTACATGTGAGCGAAAATCGATTGCGGAATTGGAAAACCGACAACTAGAGCTGTTTTCCAGAATCGATTTTGACGTGTTTATAAGACCACCCAGATGCGGTATTGGGAAATCCGGTTTTGGGAGCGCCATGTAAACGGGTTGACTGCTCGCCAATTACGAATTGTTTCCCGCCACGAGGAAATACAACAACAAATAGATACATATTAGATAATAAAGAAGTAACAAATAAGCTAATACAAAGGTCTGTAGTCAGTGAATTGATCTTGCGTCTTACATTACATTTCACTAGGTGCTGAAAATGAGCTCCTTGTGCTACAGTGCACTTTCGCGCATGTCCTGACTCGTTAGCATACACTTTGGGCAATATTGCCTCATCAATTCTCAAAACTTCATTAGGAATATTGTTCTTCTAGTTTTCTAACGTTACTGGGTTATTTTCGTACACTATTCCCTTAAGACCACTCAACAGATAAAATTCATACGTGGTTAGGTCCGTTGAACGTGTCGGCCACAGTTCTTTGCTCTCAATGCTTAATTCTGGAAATCTTTCATGAATTTGTAAGAATGACTGGCGTTAAGTGTGAGAGGCCATCCAATCCTGTTGAAAGACAGCGTACGTACGTTCATGGGCGTCAACTGTACGTAAAATTCCTCAAAGATTCGCACGTTCACAACAGTGTGTACTGTCGTTTTAAAAAATATGGGACCCAAAATCCGACTTGCTAACGCGGCACCCCACACTCCAATCTTTTCACCGCGAAGCGGTTCCCCATTGAGTAATGTAGAGCAGTATCTGGTGTTCTGGGAATTCACATGTCCTATAAGACGGAACTAGGTTCCATCACTCTTGAAATACAGCAGCACTCTCAAATGATTGACATAACCGTGTACAGTAATTCCTCTAGTTCCTGAACAAATGTCATTTTGTAGGGCTTCCTCCCTATATCGTGTGAAATACGTTGTAGATACCTTCGCGAAATGTTCACTTGCAGCGACAAGTAACGTGTCGACTTATTTGGACTCTGGATCATTCGTGCTCGAATATCCGCAACCACAGCACGCGTACGAACGGACGGGGCTCGGTGTTTTGCACTTTGCTGGAAACGCCTGCAATTTCCTTCCAAAAATGTCTCGCGTTTTCTTACATGAACCGGTAGAGACGTACGCCTCCAATATTGTGGTTCTTTCTTGAGAAGGATACGTCTTTCTGAGATATTTACTTCACAAGTCTGAACCAAGAAGCAACAGCTTTCTTACGGACAAAAAAAATGTAATTGCAACAGCTTCGAAACAATAGATGACAATTGGCAGCGACAATGGGTAGTCTCAGGGTTGCCAGACGTCCCGGTTTTCCGGGACAGTCCCGGTTTCGGATTAAAAAAATGAGTCCCGAAAATTGCTTTCGCGACGCCAGTTTAGTCCCTGTTTTGTGATACCAAAGAAATACTCTCATACCGTCTATTTCTACCCAAATGCTGGCACGGATTTGTATTTTAACTGTCACTGTTTAGCTAAATAATGATTTTTGTTTCATTGTTGCAGCTGCCAGCGTCTACCTGAGCGTAACGCTTCTTCCTGTTATTAACTCTTGTCTTGGGATTCACTTCAGTTAAGACGTGGCAGCTACGTGGTTCTCTGTCCGAGGCTTATTGTGCTTAGTTCATATTTGCGTTTGTGTAAAGTGAGCTCGAAATGCCAAAGAGAAAGTGTTCCTTTCAAGACAGATATGCAAAAAACATGACTATGAAGTGGAATGTGGAATATGTAAGTCATATGTTTCCATTTCACATGGAGGAAGGGCAGATGTTACAGATCATTTAGGCAGCTGTAAGCACAAATCAAACATGTGTTCTGCTAGCTCCTCAAAAAAATAGACTTTTTTTATTTCAAAATCATAGAAACAAAGTCAACCAGTAGCATCAGTGGCGGAATTAACAATGTGTTATCATACCGTTAAACCTGATATGTCTTTGAAATTTGTAGACTGTGCTTCTAGGCTAAGCTCCAATGTTTTTAAGGGTTGTGTCACAGCGAAGAGTGTGACGTTGGGCAAAATCAAAACAACAGTTTTGGCACCTGACACTGTCAAACAATTAAACGACGACCTTGCACTGGTCCGCTGTTATTCGATAGTTACAGATGCAAGTAATCACAAGACTGAAGAAATATTTCCATTAATTTTTTAGTATTTTACACCTCAGAATGACATTCAAGTGAAACTGCTGAAATTAGTTTCGCTGCCAAATGAAACCGCCTCTACAATAAGTACACACTAATGCGACAATGCTAACAGTAATTTTGGGGGAATGCACATTACGAACGGAGCATCTAAAGGAGTTTTATGGGTTTGTGCACAGCGTATCATGCATTGTTGTCAATACAAAAACATGGTGGTTATATTTGTTTGTTGCTGTAGAGAGAGTACTGAAATTGTATGATGCTCTTAAATCATTCTTTCTCATAGAAGATAAGGCACCTAAATTTCCGAAAATCCTCTTCCAGAATTCGTTAACGGAAGCATATCTATGGTTCCTGCATAGCCAGTTGATCATGTTTCAGAGACAAATACTTAACTAGAAAGCAGACAACAGTTTTATATAAGTAGCTGAGTTTGCATAATACTAGCAGAATCATAGAACGTCGTAAAGAAGAAAGTTTTGTTCCACTCAAAGTGATATCCCTCTTGCAGAACGGCGAGGTTGAATTAACTAGTGAAATTCAACAATTTCATGATGCAGGACAGTGTTATGAAACGTCTACAGCTTATTTAGAAAAACCGTCAACAAATGAGTTTTCCATTTTTAAATGGATGTTGCTGGATGCAGAACCTGAGTGGAGCAAGGTGACAGGACAAGAACATTTGTATAAGGTAGAGGACTGTCAGTGAATGATAGTTTATTGTCTGACCAGTTTTCTTTATTCAAGCAGTTCACTGAATCAGAAATCAAGAAAAACAGCGATGACTGGTGTAGTAAACCATGTCAGGAGAAATGGATCTACTTCTTTCGACAGACTGGATGCGAAGAACGTTGTTCGCAGTTGCTGAATGTGTGTGAATTCGTCTTTAGTGTTCCAGGACAGATTACAGATTACAAGTATCAAAGGTCGTAGCAATAATTAAATCTGTTTTTAATTATCAAATGAATTGCTCTAAGTTTTATGAATACATCACACAGTGGAAAGATCTCTCCAAAGCTCAGAATTGAGATAAATATGAGGCGTAGGATAACAAATTATGTGAACTTTGCACTTCAACATACAGTGTTTCAGTTGATAATTTTGTTTCTCCTATTAATGTTTCAAAATAAAAAATTCTTGTGTTACCACTACTAATACTGTCATATGTTATTACCATTTGAATGCCCTGCCTTGGGTTTTATTAAATTAATTACAGTATAAAGCGTTCATTTATATTTATTTTACTAAACCAATTGAATAAAGCAGTAATGTGGATATATATTTCACTATTTAAAGTCAAGGTTTATGATTCACAAATTATGGCCGTTTTTAGTTAATTTTAGAGAAACGTCCCGGTTTGCTAGCAAAAAATTCTGGCAACCCTGGGTAGTCTACTATTCGGAGCCGATTTTTCGTGAGCCAGACTGTTGTATCATGGGCCTGCAACCGTGGACGATCAGTGACCAATGATAAGTATGTTTACAGGAGTTGTGGATTTCCGATTCTACGTTATTAGTAGCGGCTCTTTGCACCACAGTACCACAGCACATCACTAAAGAAGCTGAAACGAAATATAGCAGCCCCCTGATAAAATTGAGAAAGTACCAGGGATATTCATTAGGTTTTTTATTATCATCTGGAGGAATTAGATTTAAGTAGTTAACTTTGTCTTTGTTAGCAGTACGTATCTGCGGTACAGATACAAAATGAGTTCCCCGCGCAGCAATACCTTAGCAATTCTGTGCACGAGCCAAAACAAAATACTGTAAATTTTGTGTATTTGTTATCTAGACTAACCTTCCTCACGTATAGTACAATCATACATGCTCTGCCTTACGAGATTTATTTTATCTTATCACGAGACTGTATGCTTCATCACCTGTACATCATTGATTTTATTGTTTTACATTCGTCTGATTGACCACTTTATCCTTATTCTAAATTTCCGGCTTCTGTATGATGTTCGCTGCATTCAGCGGCATTTTAATTTGGAGTACTCTTGACGGTTGAATATTTATATCACAACTAGACAAAGAATGTTGGAGCGTCTACTAATTATTGGTTGGAACAATTTGAAATAAACGTGAGCAGATAATTTCCCTATATAGTTTCGTGTATAGTTCAACTGCATTTTAACTGAAACACGATATTTACACTTTTTGCTATTGTTTGTATACAGAAGATTTGCCACTAATGCCGCAAAAGAAGTACGATCAAAAATATTTATCACACAGCTAAATCGGTCTTTTCCGTCATAGTACAAAACAAAACGTCACCTCTACCCATTGCTCAACAGAGAAAGCAGACTGAATAGGAGGGTGTCGAGGTCCATACACATGACACTGATTAGACCTCTGTGACGTACACAGCTCCCGTCTGGGGATATGCAGCTGCTACAAGACTGCGCCGCCTGCAGTTCATACAGAACAAAGTGCTACGAATCATTAGCAACGCTCCACGCTCACCGTGGATCTTCACCAAGAATACCGCCTTGAAACCCTCAAGGAAGTATTCAAAAAACGCGCCACACTACTATTCAGGAACACGAGACACTCGAACAGTCCTTTCATCCTTACTCTGGGAAACTACGACCACAACCATAGGTGGAAGCAGAAGCGGGCAAAGACATTACTAGCTGGGACATAGCCACCTATGGCAAGCTAACATACACCAACAAGCGACAAACGTTGGCAAGCCCCTGCATATCAGCAACACTGACTGGAATTTACCAGATGCTACTAGAGCCGACCAACAGCCCACAGCAGGAAAACCGTCAAGCTTGTCCACTGACGCACAAACAATTCGCCAACATCACCCTACACTGGGCATCTGATATATGGCCTATCGGACACAAAAACCTAACTGTTGCAGGTTGCTGACGCTCATCGAGAGTTCAACACCGGCTCCCAGCAGCAGCCGTCGAGCAGCAGTCTCGTGTGGGGCTACCTACTTGCTACATCGATGCCGGCACGGTAGTTCAACGTGTTTGGTCAAAAGGTTAGCTGGCCTCTGTAATAAAAAACTGAGTTAATCGATCAACAACGAACTGTAAAGGATGTCTTACAACGTCCGCCCCGAGCAGATGCAACGAACAAAAGCGAAAAAAATGAAAGTCCCCGGCACGGTAGCTCAGCGTGTTCGGTGAGAGAGCTGGTTGGCCTCTGTAATAAAAAGAAACTGAGTGGAAGGATCAACAAACGAACTGGACCAGATGTCATGTGACGTCCGCAACGACCAAACAAAGCAACAGCACCCCACAACGTCAAAGGTATCGACATGCATGATACCCACTACTAACAAAGCCTACCCTTGCACGACCTATCGCAGGCAGCAAGACATCCGCTACTGCTCTTACCACCCGATCTAACTATTGCAGAGGTTTTTTTTCCCCCTTGGTTCTTGCCCTGGCACTTTTTCCCTCTGCCCTTCAGACCGCTACCCTTCGATGAGCGCATATTAATGGTTAACCTTAACCAGACGTCCGCAAACGTCACAGCACCCAAATCCTGCGACACCTCACTAGTGAACACTACCCTTATGCACAGATGGCAGTAGACCTTTTGAGTTGGCCATCATGCAGGTGTGGGCTTGAAGGGGGGCCCACCTCTTTAAGAAATAAAATCACCTCAACTTTTATCAGTGGGCTGCACTGTTTTCTTTCGGCCTCTGCCACGAAGCAGGGGTTTCGAGATCGGCGCATGTCAAGGAAGGCGCGGTCCTGAGGACGTGTTATCACTGGGTGATGATTGCCGAAGTTGTCGAGCCCACGTTTCCTGTGTGTGCGTAATCGGTAGCGGCTCTTTGTATGATGGGATGTTTAGGTTCTTTATTAGTCCTCTGTGTTCTTCACACGTTCGTAATTTTCCGTTTCACAGCGATGTGGTTAATTGGTAAACATTAGCATAAGTAGTATTTGATGACGTCGGAGTCGGGGCTGGGCCCTGTCGTGCTTGATGACGGAGTGGCCCTGCGGACAGCCAAAGGACAAAAGACGGGAGGGAGGGAGGCAGGTGGGTAGGTAGGGGGCCTTGACCGGCCGGCTGGCGCCGACTGCGTTCGCGCGCTCCGTCTGTGGCTGGGAGCTGCCCGCGCCTTGTGCCTCTGCCCGGGGCGTCGGGCCATATAATGAGCGCGGGAAGGAGGGCGGGAGGAGGAATGGGGGGTAGCAGGTAACACAGGGAAAGGGGGGGGGGGAGCAGGGGAGAGGAGAGGAGCAAAAAGTGGCTGACAGCCGGCTGCCGGGCCCCGACGTCTTCATCCCGCGCGGCCGGCGCTGCCCCGTGACGCAGGCAGAGCTGCGTGGAAGCCGCGGCTGCGATCCGGTCTCAAGGCCACTCCACACTAGGCGTCCACTGGTGGTGTACTGGCAACTCAACGTAGGCGGAACGTCGCTTAGCCCAGTACCGAACACTGAATGTTACGTGATTCAAAAAGTCGAAATATAACATCATAATTAAGGAACTAGCAGTCGATAACTTACTTATGCCCGAAGCTAACTTTGTAAAAGACGTTCTTGGTGAAGGTTGCACGGTAAAAGGTTGAGAACTGAAAGAAAAGGAAAAGTATCGTCCAAACATTTCGAAATATCGACATATTTGCTAGAGAAAATATACTCCTATTCAGAAGAAACAGAATAGCTTGGACGACTGGAGATAGGACGTCCATATTGACAGGACACGTACGTCAGTATGGTCTGCAGGAATACACTACTGGCCATTAAAACTGCTACACCACGAAGATGACGTGCTACAGACGAGGAATTTAATCGACAGGAACAAGATGCTGTGATATGCAAATGATTAGCTTTTTAGAGCATTCACACACCTACAAAGTGCTGACATGAGCAAAGTTTCCAACCGATTTGCCGGCCGGAGGAGCCGAGCGGTTCTAGGCACTACAGTCTGGAATCGCGAGACCGCTACGGTCGCAGGTTCGAATCCTGCCTCGGGCATGGATGTTTGTGATGTCCTTAGGTTGGTTAGGTTTAATTAGTTCTAAGTTCTAGGGGTCTGATGACCTTAGAAGTTAAGTTCCTTAGTGCTCAGAGCCATTTGAACCATTTTGAACCAACCGATTTCTAATACACAAACAGCAGTTGACCGGCGTTGCCTGGTGAAACGTTGCTGTGATGCCTCGTGTAAAGAGGAGAAATGCGTACCATCACGTTTCCGACTTCGATAAAGATCGGATTGTAGCCTATCGCGATTGCGGTTTATCGTATCGCGACATTGCTGCTCGCGTTGGTCGAGATCCGATGACTGTTAGCAGAATATGGAATCGCTAGGTTCAGGAGGGTAATAGGGAACGCCATGATGGATCCCAACGGCCTCTTATCACTAGCAGTCGAGATGACAGATATCTCACCCGCAAGACTGAAACGGATCGTGCAACCACGTCTCGATCCCTGAGTCAACAGATGGGGACGTTTGCAAGACAACAACCATCTGTGCGAATAGTTCGACGACGTTTGCAGCAACATGGACTATCAGCTCGGAGACCATGGCTGCGGTTACCCTTGACGCTGCATCACAGACAGGAGCGCCTGCGGTGGTGTACTCAACGTCGAACCTGGGTGTACGAATGGCAAAACGTCATTTTTTCGGATGAATCCAGGTTCTGTTTACAGCATCATGATGGTCGCATCCGTGTTTGGCGACATCGCGGTGAACGCACATTGGAAGCGTGTATTCGTCATCGCCATACTGGCGAATCACCCGGCGTGATGGTATGGGGTGCCATGGGTTACACGTCTCGGTCACCTCTTGATCGCAGTGACTTCACTTTAAACAGTGAACGTTACATTTCAGATGCGTTACGACCCGTGGCTCTACCCTTCATTCGATCCCTGCGAAACCCTACATTTCAGCAGGATAATGCACGACCCCATGTTGCAGGTCCTGTACGGGCCTTTCTGGATACAGAAAATGTTAGACTGCTACCCTGGCCAGCACATTCTCCAGATCTCTCACCAAATGAAAACGTCTGGTCAATGGCGACCCAGCAAATACCTCGTCACAATACGCCAGTCACTACTCTTGATGAACTGTGGTATCGTGTTGAAGCTGCATCGGCAGCTGTACCTGTACACGCCATCCAAGCTCTGTTTGACTCAATGCCCAGGCGTATGAAGGCCATTATTACGCCCAGAGGTGGTTGTTCTGGGTGCTGATTTCTCAGGATCTATGCACCCAAATTGCGTGAAAATGTAATCACATGTCAGTTCTAGTATGATATATTTGTCCAATGAATACCCGTTTATCATCTTCATTTCTTCTCGGTGTAGCAGTTTTAATGGCCAGTAGTGTAATTAGCGCTTGAGCCATGTCGACTCGCGGATTCGAGGTCAACATCGATACCGGTACAATGTGCCTGGAGCTCTCGTTATCGCTGTAAGACGAAAGTAACGGGTCACTGTGACTTGAGCAGACGTGCAGGATGCCTCGCAGACGTTCGTGCGAACAGTACCGTCAAATCGGTGCGTCTGAAAGAGGAAGCATTATTGGCGTGAGAGAATGTGATGCACCCATCCGGGAAATTGCTGCTAGTGTGGGATTGCTGCTCATGTGGGACGTGTTTCGCCACTGCAACGGTTGTGTGTCCACGGAAGACCGTAGAACACGAGGAGATGGGTCAGATGGTGCGACCTGAAGATCGATAGCTCATCGAAATGCCACTGCAGGACAAATCTGCGTCCTCCTCGGCTCTGGCGCAGCAATGGAATAGTTTATTACATAGTACACATTCGGGAGTGACAATCCGACGCCTTTTGTTACGGCATGGGCTCCCTGCCTCAATTTGACGAATGTGCAGAAACATGCTAGACGGCAATGGTGTACGAAACGACGTCACTGGAGACAGGAATGGCATCAGACAGTGTTTTCGGACGAACTGAAAATGATGGCCGCATTTTCGTTCGCCCCAGACAGAGAGAGTGGCATGATAGTGACTGCATTCACAGAAGACATACAGCGCCAGCTGAAGGCTTTATGCTGAGGTGTACTAGACAACCAAAAATCACAGTTTGTGCGTGTCTACAGCACTGTGACCATTGTTATCTACGCCGTACCTTTTCTGTAGAATACCCCAGACGCGATTTCTCAGCAAGACATTGCACGGCCACATGTTGCCTTGTTGGTGTCACAGGATGTCAACCTTTTGCCCTGGCCCTCCGGACCACCAGAATTGCCGCCAATCAAAATGCGTGGGATATGGTGAAACGACGGGTGCATCGCTGTGACTCAGTGCCAACCACCACAGATGGAAAAAAAATGGTTCAAATGGCTCTGAGTACCATGGGACTTAACATCTGAGGTCATCAGTCCCCTAGAACTTAGAACTACTTAAACCTAACTAACCTAAGGACATCACACATATCCATGCCCCAGGCAGGATTCGAACCTGAGACCGTAGCGGTCGCGCGGTTCCAGACTGAAGCGCCTAGAACCGCTTGGCCACCACGGCCGTCCCACAGATGGACTTTGGAACAAGGTGAATGCAGCATTCGGCCTTTGTAAGCGTTGATGTCATCACGCATGGAACAAGTTATCAGTGCCCATGGCAGACACTAAGCCTACTAGGTAACAGGACACATGCTAAACCGAAGTGACCGAAATGCTAATCATTTCTGTAGAACATACTGATGTACAACTCCTGTGAATATGAATGTTCTATTTCTAGTCGTTCTATGTGTTCTGTTTTTTTTTCTGAACATAAATGTATACACAAACACTTAACAAAAACTTCAATGATGTTTTATCATAAAGATTAGCAAACTTCCGTCTCTTGAAACTGGAATTTAATCTACAGTACCATATACATCATATGTTTGGTCTACTCATGTTAGGCATCTTGAGTGGTCTACAATACATATAAAATTATTTAATTATACATATTTTATGTGAGATTTTTAGCGATTCCTTGTCAGTTTCTAGTTACAATTGTGTGTCTGGAACATCCCCCTATTTATTGTTCATACAGATAGTATATGTTTCTTTCAGTAAGTACTTCTCTGCACATAACCTGGACTGTAGAAAACTCCACATATTTGTACTGCTCTTGGTCAAATGCTACAGAGGTCAGAGTCAGTTCCCCAGTTCCCATGATCCCTCAGTCAGCTCTATCAGTGAGCTCTACAGCATTTAACCAAGAGCAGTGCAAATATGTGCAATTTTTTATGGTACAGATTATGGGCAGAGACGTATTTACTGCCGGAAACCTATGCTATTTGTATTAGCGCATTCAGAACAATAAATGTCTGGATGAACATATCACAAAAATGGATGTAAGTAAAAAACACAAACATATAATTGTAAATATAAAAGGCTAGGTCAAAACAAATTGCCAAAGGATCTCCTCCTGAGAATTTACTCTCTCCTGATGTTCAGTAACAACTGATAACTACTAAATCCCGTAATGCTTTATCCGAAGAGCAACTGGAAGTTGGCGACTAAAATCCAGAGGACCACACACTCATTACCAATGCAGAGGAGATGAGACACGTGGTCGTCCTGGGTTCCAAAAGTGAGAACTCAGTTTAACTGCTCTGCCGATGCTGCCAATAATGCAAGATTGTGATGCGTCGAGCTGCCAGTGCAGACGTGCAAGCCCCTTCACGAAGACGGAATCGCAGCGTGTGAACATGACTCCAGCACGTGGCACCTTCTAATGCAGTGCGACTCCAGGTCGGCCCAGACACCTACGCAAGTACTTCTCCGATGCGGGCGCCTTCGCGTCCTACCGGCAGGTACATCTCATGCGGTACTCGCTTAAACCCTGCGTGTTCCTTGCCACCAAAACGGTGCCAGTCGCAAAATTACGAACCACTGCTGTCCACCGCAAGGATTCCATCCAACATAGAGTCCCGCCAAATGTAGCGCGGTTTTCCAGCCTCCGGTGACAACATTAAATTGTCCCTCTATTACTAAAAAGTATTCAGTACTGCGACCTGACGTCACACTTTTTTATGCCAACCGCACATGCTCCCGTTAATGTCCACAGCCTCGCAACCGGGTTCGAGAAATCGAGATAGGATCGCTATGAGACTAGAGTTTGTTTCCGGTGGTTCGCACATTCTACAGTCTTAGAAAAAAAAGAGTCACAAAACACGGAAAACTCGCTCCCGACTCCTGCACGCGGCGCCGCTCCACCTGAGGCCGCATCTTAGTCGCCATCAGTCACTGGGAGAGAACAATGCTTGCCGCCCCCTGTAGCTTCGGGGCCGACCTCACTTCCCGGAACCCTACGCCACCCAAGCTGCTGTCCCGTACGCCGGTCGCCGACCTACTCGCCCTAAGAGATCCCGCCTTTCTGTCTTAAATCCTCTGCACATTCGCACGTTCCTCAGACATTTATAATTCATCAAAAACCGTCACTGGATGAATATGAAAAGACATGCAAATCACCCAGGGCACCCTACCGCCAGTCACCTTATTTTATGAAATCGATAACACTTTCCGTACCCAATTTCCCTGTCGTCAGTGAGCCATGCTGCGGCTCGCGTTGGTGCTGTTTGTAGATTTGGGCTCTCTGTTGCAGGCCAGACGTATCGTTTACTCGGCTTGGTTGTGGTTGTTTGTCTTCTTCTCGTGTTGACTGGCTCCACTCGGTTTCGCAAGCGTTGCCTGAACGCTAGTGGCGGCAGTGACGGTTATCGATATGTAGTAACTGTTGTCCTATCTTTGGCGCGACGTTGTTGTTTTCCCGTGTCGTGTGAGTGTGCCAATTGGGTTTGCGACTCAGGAGGAGCCAGGTCCGAGCAGTGCCAGAACACGCCGAGACCGCTGGTGGTGCGTATGGATGGAAGGGCTGCGGTCACCAGGGTGAACGACCACGTCGTGAAACTGATCCTGCAGGCTTTGATATGAGTGCATTACAGAAACCTCCACCATTGTGACATCTCGCGATTCTCCAGTGACTTGGGTTCATGTTGCAGCTCGTAGTGTCGCCAAGGTGAAGAGCAGCGAGTGGAGTGCTTGTGGGAGGCGGATCCGATTAGGTTTCCTCGACTTCTTATTACTATTTACTGCGTTCAACTTGTTACAATTTGTTAAGTTCACCCAGCGTTAATTTTTCCTGCCTGGTGGCCTCTAACGCTCCAGTTACGTGCCCTGGGTTTTAGTGTATGTAAAGACAGTTTACGTTCCCTCGCCCTGCCGCTGCTGTCCGGTAAGGGGTGTAGTTTTCACAGCTTTCTTGATAGTAGGCCGGTTGGTGATTCTTCCACTGTGGTGGTAGTTGTTCCTTTCTCGTTCCGGGCGCTCTAAGTAAAGTATTCTGGGGGCGTAGTGCAGTCCGCCGGTTCCGGCTCTGGCGTGTTGTTGCATTGATTTATCGGACATCAGGTAGCTTCAGCAAGATTATCATTAGTCATTCGTTAGACTGCCGCTAGTCTGAGTTACCACCTTGTGAAGTGAATGCGACTCTCGGCTGCCTGTCTCATCCCTCGTGAAAGTGTTTTTGACGGACCTACTCAGAGGTCCATTCGTTGTGCACTTTCTGTGACTGTTCTTGTGGTTTATTATTTTATTTGCTGTTTTATTGTATGTTTCTAAATGTTTTTAATATAATTGCCATTCTTGGCTTCACAGCAGGTTTAAATGGTTGTGCTACCAAGTTTATCATCATTTTGTCTCACCCGTTTGGTCAATCAGTTGCCTGTCTTTTTAAATTAACCTTTGCAATTGCATTGCTGATTTATAGAATGTCTGTTAAATTTTTTATAATTACCGTTCTTGGTGTTAAACGCCTTCAGCCGTGACTGTGGTTACTTGCCTTAAAATTCTAATTGGGAACACGTTGGCTTGTTTTAAAACATTGTTTTAAAACATTATTTGCTGTGTCTGTATTTTATGCTCATGTGGTACATTGTACCGCACTGAAAGCACTAGTAATTACACAGTTGTTTATTCCTTCATTAATAACACGTGATATCTTGATTTATTGAGTGTTGAATTACCGTGTTAAAATAAATGTGTGCAAAAGGGAACCAATAGTAACTGATTGCGGTCCCGTCCACAATCGTAGCCGAATCCTCCCTTCCTTGACTTCTAGGTTTAAGTCATATTCAGAATGATATATGTATTCTAATTATTCACGAAACGTGCACAAAAAAATGCTTGCCGTATTTCAACGATCATTCCTCCTACGTGCTACGCATGAATGGACGAGGGGAAGGGTGAAGAGATCGTGGTAGTAGAACCACTCTCCATTACAAACTGGACATCGAGTGCAATCATAGACCTAAATATGTCAGAAATGTATTGGCTGATGTCCAAATCATCGACTGTCCAAACCAGACGACATCGTCTTGTGTATCCAATGGCGCTTCAAACCATCACGTGAGGCGCTGGACTTGTATAATGACGACAAATGCAATCTGACAGAGTGCAATGTTCTCCCTGGCTCCACACAGGGATACGCCCATCTTGATGCTGTACACATCACTAGAAATCGTCTGATAAGACAATGTGTGCCCTGGGCACGCCACTGTTGCCCAGCAACTTTCTGCTACCCCGTTAATGGAAGCCATTACAATGGACGCCATGCTAAAAGTTCGTGTTGCTCCAGACGTCGTCACAATGTGCATGTGAATACTTGTTTTGCTGCTAACAACAAACAAACCCATTTCCTGCCTCAAGGTGTATGTCTGTAGGGTTCTGCATGACCGAAAGTCTTGGGTGCTATTCGTATGGGGCCGTTGAAATGCTTCATGGTCTTCTACCACCTATTGCTTCCATATTTGTACGACAGTTGTGAGATTCCGACCAACACGAGTAACAATATAACAGAACGATATACTGGAGTTTCCATACGCCACTATGGTGCCGTTGTCCAATTTCTTTATGTACTGGCAGACGGTTTTCCTTTTTACAAGAGGCACAACGCGATCTTCTCTAAACAGCCAACACTCAAGGACGATTTCTGAATGAGAAACACGCTGGTTAATCTTTCCTATTGTAGAGAATGTCGATGGCCTTATGACACCTACTTTTTGCATGTGTGTTGAAATGATAGTCAGTTGCCTATCGACGAATTCATGCCAATTACACGTTTGCTGCAGGCTACCTCCATGGTGTTTCAGTCTTATTTGTTTGTTTGCAATTAATAAAACCTGTTTAAGAATTACTTTTTTAACACAATTACAATCCAGTAGGTGCTATTCTAACATAAGAATAAATATTTTCTGAAAAAACGTTTTACAATGTTTTTGTTGTGTTGGTTCCACAGCAAAATATCTGGTAAACGGAGACTGTTCACTTTTTGTAGTGCACTGCTAAATAGTTGTTATTACTCGCAGAGTAGAATACCACACGTCTGGCTCATACATTCAGTACGATGCAAGTGTCTCCCTGTGCTACACATTACACATCTCACAGATGTTCCCAACGCAGCCACACGTGTTGCTTCATTTACTCGTTTTAATTGTGGAATATATGGTTTAAGACAGCTCATGTGGAGTGCTGTATTTGCTCTTGTAGTTGGCGAGCACATTAATGCCATGAAAAGCCCTGGAGTGACCTCGAAACTCCATGGAACTCAGTCATAATTCTGCATTGATTTTACTGGCATCGATAACAATCACATCGATAAAATGTCACAATATGAGGAGTGAATATCTCATTTTCAATGGGAGTTTATTGACTTCTGATCTCGTCGTAATTTAGCCAGGTATATAAAGCGTGACACTGACCAGGTCAGCAGCGAGCTGACTGCGTGATTTCACGCCTGAGGAAGCGAGATGACTCTACCGAAAGCAGACATCATTATCTTGTTTAGACAACAGCTGACTCGTAGGAATGACATCCGGCACATAACAAGTAAATTTGAAGAGACATCACCACATTCCATCAGCGAGAATTTCAATTCTCTGAACTGTATAACCCTCACAAATAAAGCAAAATTTGCAAACCGTTGAGCAGACGAGAAGCATTTTGTATACCATCTTTAGTCTTTTGCCGGTCCCTGTGGCCGAGCGGTTCTAGGCGCTCCAGTCCGGAACCGCGTTGCTCTACGGTTGCAGGTTTGAATCCTGCCTCGGGCATGGATGTGTGTGATGTCCTTAGGCTAGTTAGGTTTAAATAGTTCTGAGTCTAGGGGACTGATGACCTCAGATGGTAAGTCCCATAGTGCTTAGAGCCATTTGAATCTTTAGTCTTTTCCCGCCGTCTTTGCGTGTATGACTCCATTTTACTAATTTTGTCCATGTTCGTTTCCTTTAATCTGTGTATGGGCGCTGATAACCTCGGCGTTGAGGACCCATAAGTACCAACACACACACACGCACGCACGCACACACACACACACACACACACACACACACACACACACACACGAGAAGCATAGGCTACAGTGACAAACTTTGCAAATCATTGCAAAAGCGAGTACCGGAGGTAACTACTTAAAGTGTGTAACTGATAGTGACCTTCACGGTTACGTTGTCAAACGACTGGTATGCTACGACATCGAATTTTGGTTTCGGACAGTAACCACTGGCAAACAGAGGGTGGCCAGCAGTGTATTTTCAACCACTCTTCCTCAGTTGCTACTTCAATGATTTTTACCACCCATGTAACAATTACATGGTGTCCCAAAAGTCGTATACCCATTCGATATGTACATCTACATTTTTACTCCGCAAGCCACCCAACGGTGTGTGGCCGAGGGCACTTTACGTGCCACTGTCATTACCTCCCTTTTCTGTTCCAGTCGCGTATGGTTCGCGGGAAGAACGATTGCCGGAAAGCCTCCATGCGCGCTCGAATCTCTCTAATTTTACAATCGTCATCTCCTCGGGAGGTTTAAGTAGGGAGAAGCAATATATTCGATACCTCATCCAGAAACACACCCTCTCGAAACCTGGACAGAAAGCTACACCGCGATGCAGAGCGCCTCTCTTCCAGAGTCTGCCACTTGAGTTTGTTAAACATCTCCGTAACGCTATCACGCTTACCAGATAACCCTGTGACGAAACGCGGCGCTCTTCTTTGGATCTTCTCTATCTCCTCCGTCAACCCGACCTGGTACAGATCCCACACTGATGATCAATACTCAAGTATAGGTCGAACGAGTGTTTTGTAAGCCACCTCCTTTGGTGATGGACTACATTTTCTAAGGACTCTCCCAATGAATCTCAACCTGGCACCCGCATCACCAACAATTAATTTTATGTAATTATTATATCCACTTCAAATCGTTCCGCACGCATACTCCCAGATATTTTACAGAAATAACTGCTACCAGTGTTTGTTCCGCTATCATATAATCATACAGTAAAGGATCCTCCTTTCTATGTATTCGCAATACGTTACATTTGTCTATGTTAAGGGTCAATTGCCACTCCCTGCATCAAGTGCCTATGCACTGCAGATCTTCCTGCCTTTCGCTACAATTTTCTAATGCTGCAACTTCTCTGTATACTACAGCATCATCCGCGAAAAGCCGCATGGAACTTCCGACACTATCTACTAGGTCATTTATATATATTGTGAAAAGCAATGGCCGGCCGCGGTGGTCTCGCGGTTCTAGGCGCGCAATCCGGAACCGTGCGACTGCTACGGTCGCAGGTTCGAATCCTGCCTCGGGCATGGATGTGTGTGATGTTCTTAGGTTAGTTAGGTTTAAGTAGTTCTAAGTTCTAGGGGACTGATCATCACAGCAGTTGAGTCCCATAGTGCTCAGAGCCATCTGAAAAGCAATGGTCCCATAATACTCCCCTGTGGCACGCCAAAGGTTACTTTAACGTCTGTAGTCGGAACATAAACCTCAAACTGAAAGGTATATCATCCCTAAGACTAAGGGTACCACCTATAACCATGCCAAATCATTCTGAAGGTTGCATTAAGGCAGGGTGTAGTAACGTATAAGGTGACTATCAGGATCTTAAATACATTATCCAGTGTCATCATATTCTGTCTAATGACCTTAATGAGTCGGGAACTATCTGTGTGGGTCAAAATGTCACGGCACCTAAAACCTTGGCAGAATATTTAACGAGCTAAAATCAAATAATAACGAATTTATACCCATCAGCTAAGTGTCGAGAAAATGCAATGTTACATCAAGTATAAAAATTGGTTAAGTGGCAACTCAAGAGTGCAACGAGGTGAGCATTACAGAAAACGATCTTGGACACGTTTGCAACTTACGACAGTAAACAACTTCCACAGGAGAGGAAAAAGTGTGGTATTGACCCATATGTGCCTTACAGGCTGCCTCCAATATTTATCTTTTTCTTCTTTTGCTTTTTATTCGTTTGATTCCACTTGGTATAGTCCTACATAACTGTATAGGACTTATATGTAGGGAGATAGGCATTTTTGATATACAGACATCGAGAATCTTCTTTGTAACTATGACTATATGAGGCAGCTACTGTCGTTACATTAATCCACTCAGCACAGTGCGGGCTGGTCTTACATAGGGGCTCTAATGAAGTACCTACGGCACCAGGTGTTTGATGATTTTTACTGTATGACTGCATTGGTTCAATTCGTGAATGCAATTCGGTCATACCACACATATGTATTCTGACATGGTTATGACACATTTTCTTGTATTTTATTATATTGTTTATTTATATTAGTTAATTACTTAAAAAATATTCTTCCACTGGACATATGCAGTACATTTGACTGTTGTGTTGCATGACCTATTACAACTGTGTGATACGGATTTATGAATAATAGCGTATACATATGTGTAAGTAGGCTGTTTAGGTTTTCTTATTGGTAACGCCGCTTAGCGCTCGGTATGAAAAATCACTGGCTGTGCTGTGCGCAGTCTGTGTTTAGTTCGCATTGTTGTCTGCCATTGTAGTGTTGAGCAGCGGCAGCTGGATGCTAACAGCGCGTAGCGTTGCGCAGTTGGAGGTGAGCCGCCAGCAGTGGTGGACGTGGGGAGAGAGATGGCGGAGTTTTGAAATTTGTAAGAATTGGTGTCATGAACTGCTATATATATTATGACTAGTGAGATAAATACATTGTTTGTTCTCTATTAAAATCTTTCATTTGCTAACTATGCCTATCAGTAGTTAGTGCCTTCAGTAGTTTGAATCTTTTATTTAGCTGGCAGTAGTGGCGCTCGCTGTATTGCAGTAGTTCGAGTAACGAAGATTTTTGTGAGGTAAGTGATTTGTGAAACATATAGATTAATGTTAGTCAGGGCCATTCTTTTGTAGGGATTTTTGGAAGTCAGATTGCGTTGCGCTAAAGATATTGTGTGTCAGTTTAAGCACAGTCTTGTATAAATTGTTCGAAGGGGACGTTTCATATATGTTCATACATTATGCTATATTCGAGTAAAACACTGAAAACTATTAACAACAGCATGACATAGGCAGAAGCATATTTGCCCTAATGTTACATATAGTTTTAATGATATAAAATTTTTTCAGCCACCTACATAGTTAACATGTTAATCGTAAACGTTATGTTCTATATTTTTTATAATAGTACATGTGTTCTACTCATTTTACAGGGACCTGAAGATGGCATCAATGTAATGTCGAAACTGGTAGCACATAAGAAATTTATAAAATAAATTTCTGCAATACATACGGTTGTTGGTAAACTATTGAATCAACAAATGGAATCGGGCAGTGAGTTGGGAAGCGGCGTGTAGTGTGTTGCCCTGAGAGCGAGCTCCGGCGCAGGTGCTGGGGGAGGGGCGAAACGCTCGGCCGCCGCCTTAATGTCTTCATCCGACGGCGCGCGGGTCCACGGGGAACTCGAGGCGCCTTCACGCTCCAGTGGCCCCGAGCCGCGGAAATTATTACGATATTACGAGGGCCGGTCGGAACCTGCTCCCTGATTTATCTCACGTCGCGGGGAAATTGCCGGCGGCGTAATGAACCTGTTATCAGATGGATTTCGTCTACGATTCTAAATTACCCGGCAAGCGGCGCGTAACTCGCTGCCGTCCGCTGGCTCCGGCCGTCCTCCGTGAAGGATGCGAGGGGCGCCGCGCCGAGTTGTTCGTCCTGCGCTCAAGTGGTCCACGAACTGGCGAGCGGTCAGCAACGTAGCAGCACATCTGAGAATGATCCCCATAACCTGAGTTCATCATTCCATCTGTTTGTCAAATCAACCACGTATTTCACAAAAGAAACATGCTTTGTATGTTGTAATATACTGGGTGAGCCAGGAGGAAATGTATATGCTTTGAGACGCGATAGTATTAATGATTCTGAACAAAAAACTTCGTATGGACATATGCCCTATTGTGAATGGTTTCCGAGATAGAAGACGTTTAATATCATTTTTGTCCGTTTTGCTTTAATAACTCGAAAATCACACACTCCAACGAAAACGGGTCTCAGTACACAATTAAACTAAATTTGCTACAAAAAAGGTCCTATTTATTTTTTGTCTAGGACTAACAGTGTGCGCGAAGAGATCACGAGAATATTGAAAGTCTCGCGCATGAGCTGTAGCTTATGTACTTTTTGTAGGCTAGTATGAGGTAGTTTTCCAACTTAATTGACCTTAAACGTACTATATCAAAATGTCCGTCTCAACTTCCTCTATACTACTCTGGTATGTTGTAAAAAATGACAACGAATATTACAGAAAATAAATACACACCTCAAAAAAAGTTTGCAACACCCCGGTTTCCAGAACTCCTGAAGATAGACATTGACTGTGGATATTGTATCACAAGCAGAGTCCCTTTGACTGTTCAGAGACGTCACTAAAGCCGCCCAAAGATGTAAACAACCATGCATGAGCAGGGCCTGTTAGACGGAGGGGGTCCGACAACAGATCACTTCCAGCCATTCCATCAGGAAGGAGGTACACGGCTAGTGTTGCCTGTATTAAACATGCCTAGACGGTCATTACCGCGGTTCGATCGCGTCCGCATTGTTACTTTGTGCCAGGAAGGGTTCTCAACAAGGGAAGTGTCCAGGCGTCTCGGAGTGAACCAAAGCGATGTTGTTCGGACACGGAGGAGATACAGAGAGAGAGAAACTGTGGATGACATGCCTCGGTCAGGCCGCCCAACGGCTACTACTGTAGTGGATGACCGCTACCTACGGATTGTGGCTAGGAGGAACCCTGACAGCTACGCCACCATGTTGAATAATGCTATTCGTGCAGCCACAGGACGTCGTGTTACGACTCAAACTGTGCACAATAGGCTGCATGATGCGCAACTTCACTCCCGACGTCCATGGCGAGGTCAATCTTTTAAAACGGACCGCTCAGGACTGGCATCACGTTCTCTTCGCCGATGACTGTCGCATATGCATTCAACCAGACAATCGTCGGGAACGTGTTTGGAGGCAACTTGGTCAGGCTGAACGCCTTAGACAGCGAGTACAGAAAGGTGCAGGTTCCGTGCTGTTTTGGGGTGGCATTATGTGGGGCCGACGTACGCCGCTGGTCACCATGAATGGCGCCGTAATGGCTATATGAATGCCATCCTCCGACCGATAGTGCAACCATATCGGCAGCATATTGGCGAGGTATTTCGCACCCACATCGCGTACATCTTCTGAATGACTTCTTTCAAGATAACGACATCGCTCGACTAGAGTGGCCAGCATGTCCTCCAGACATGAAACCTATCGAACATGTCTGGGATGGATTGAAAAAGGCTGTTATGGACGACGTGACCCACCAAGCACTCTAAGGGATGTACGCCGAATCGCCGTTGAGGAGTGGGACAATCTGGATCAACAGTGCCTTGATGAACTTGTGGACAGTATGCCACGACGAATATAGCCATGCATCAATGCAAGAAGACGTGCTACTCGGTATCGGAGGTCCCGATGTGTACAGCAATCTGGACCACCACCTCTGAAGGTCTCGCTATATGGTAGTACAACATGCAATGTCTGGTTTTCATGTGCAGTAAAATGGGCGGAAATGATGTTTATGTTGATCTTTCGAATTTTCTGTACAGGTTCCGGAGCTCTCGGAACTGAGGCTATGCAAAAGTTTTTTGATGTGTGTAGAAATGTATATTAAAAGTGTTCTATTTCGGAAATCATTCGGAATAGGGCATATGTTCACATCAAGTTTTTGGTTCAGAATCACTAATGCTATCACCCGTGAAAACACCTACCTTTCCTCCTGAGTCACTCTGTATACACATTCCCTTCTCAGAGTCAGTAGTTAATTTCGCCAGAGATTATGTAGCTTAATGCCAATATTTTTAGGGAAGGGTACTGTTTTACAGTAAATGATCGTTGTAGCGGTTTACTTCTTTTGTTTCATGGAAATGAAGTAGTCGTCTTTCGTTTTCTTGACGTCACAGAAGAGAGGCGGAACTGAATGAACAGGTGAGTTCCTAATATAAGCATAGCCTACCGTATTCTTTATTTGCATTAGTCAAATACATATTTTATTGTTCTAGAAAAATTTACAGATGTATCTCTAGCATGTACTTGATAAGATCGCCATTTTTCTGGAGTAAAGCAAGCTTTATCTGGTGATGCTGTCTCAGAATTAAAAGAAATGTTACAGTCTGGAAGATGGGTAAGGAAGGGACTGGTGTACTTAGGTAAGGGCAGATAAATGGTATTTACGTTACACGGCCCAATCACATTAATATTTCGGCCACCCATGTTCGAAGGCAACTCACAGATGACAAGTGGCAGCAGTAGCGGGGGAGGATGTAAAAGGTGTCTGGGGGACGCGGCAACCACTGTAGTCGTTGTCGTGCTGCTGAAACGGAGCGATTTATCTGATGTCCGGTTTTCGGGGCAAGAGTGGTAACATGTCCGGAACAGCCAAGTCTGCAAACTGTTTACGTGCCTCCATGCTTCAACTATACCGTGCATGGCAAAATGGTACTAACTGAAACGGGCGCTGGCTGAACTGTGGTGCAGGGAGGTCTTAGATGACAGGGTGAACAACGGCTACTGAGATGTGTGCGGACGTACAGACGTGCAACTGTCCAGCGATTGATCGCCCAGATGAACCAAGGTGCTACCAACAGTGTCCCTTCAACGACCGTTCTGCGAATGTTGGTGTGTACAGGCCTCCACAACAGCCACCAGGACTGTGCGGCTGATCCCACTGGAGGTTCGAGTCCTCCCTCGGGCATAGGTGTGTGTGTTTGTCCTTAGGATAATTTAGGCTAAGTAGTGTGTAAGCGTAGGGACTGATGACCTTAGCAGTTAATTCCCATAAGATTTCACACACATTTGAACATTTTGAACAGCCACCTGGTTCACATATCGAAGCTGCCTTCTGTCCATCGGCGGCCAAGACTGGAACTTGCACAGTGTTGCAATTGGGTGTCCACTGAGTGATGCCAGGTGGTCTTCTCAGATAAACCACGTACGGAAGAACCCAGGCCGCAGGTGGGAGCATTATGTCCTGGAAAATGTTTTGGTGGCATTCTCTGAATGATCTCGTATTTGTGGAATGCACGATAATTAGCACAAGTGTGCGTCTGTGTTTGGGGATCATCCACGCCCCTGCACTCGGTTCCTTTGTCCTCAGCACGATGGCATCTACCAGCAGGACGATGTAACGTGTCACACAGTTCACAGTGTACGTGCATGATTCGAAGAGCACCAGGATGTGTTCACCGTACCCCCCTGGCCACCAGACTCTCAAGATTTAAGCCAATCGAGAATCTATGCAACCACTTCCATTGAGCTTTCTGCGCCATGCTTCCTCAACCTAGCACAGCAAATAGCTGTTTTAATGGTATCCCCGTTATGACTATAAAGAAAGGCATTCTTCTTAATGTTGTGTTGTTCTGTTTCAGCACTGAGTTGTTTTACTTGTGAAGCCATGATTGATGTGAGCGAAATAATTTATACTATTACCGAGTAATTACTGGTGTGTCTGCATCGGTGTACGAATATCCGCTGGCAGGGCTAACAGTGACAGAGGTAACGAGCCCGTTTGGACATCGTGTTGGCGGGACCCCACCTTATAAAGCATCCTGTTTGATTCGGAGCATCGTGCTTTTGTTTCGGGGAGTGTCGAACGCAGGATGCACAGTGTACGCGAGAAGAAATGTGTCCGCCGTCGCTCAAATGATTGAGCAGTCTCCAAAAGAGCAGGTTGATGTCGAGTGCCACAGTCAGCAATGCATACACATTGAAAGACGTGTGTTAAACGGCATTTTTCGACTTCGAGTTTGTTTCCTTTAGACTGTGAAGTAGTCTTTGTAACCTTTTTTCAAATATATTGTGTAATCAGTTGGTAACGGAGGCTCTTTGAGTTATCCCTCCATGAGGCATTGCTGTAATACCCTGTTTCAATTCTGGCGACTTCCGCTTGTTTTCAGCCAATGAAAGTAGCGAGCGGTCAAGTAGTCGATGCGGCGGAAAATGTTTGAACTCGCACTTTGTATTGCACGTCTAAGCGAGGACGTCATTCATTTCTGTTTTCCCAAGCCATTTACCTAATTTTCGTACGTAATTTTGACGGAAGTTTTGTGTGACACCGTATTGAGCACACCTGTTGCCAACATGCGCCCTTTGGCTGTTGAATGATTGTGCATGGAACAGAGAATAAAATAGCTCATTCATATACATGTCTTCAACGTTATTCGTAATAAACATCCCGTTCCTCTGTACGACTAATTTTCTAGCTGTGACAGGTAAGTTCAAGTGCTGTTTCGCAATGCAGATTGCAGTGGTAGAGTCTCACATTTTGTGTATTTATATAACTACGAAATAAATTTGAACATAGCTGCTAAGGTTCAGTGACCGTGTCAGAATTATATTGGAACAAATAAGCCCTCGGTCAGAAATGTTAAGTGAAAATTGACCTGGTTTCGACGCTACTATGAGCGTCGTCTTCAGAATTAGACGAACTGTTCTAAAACATATTAGGTATTTAGTACATTAATAGTCCGCAGCTCGTGGTCTTGTGGTAGCGTTCTCGCTTCCTACGCACGGGGTCCCGGGTTCGATTCCCGGCGCGGTCAGGGATTTTCTCTATCTCGTGATGATTGGGCAGTGCCATACGATCATTTCATTTCAGTACATTAATAAAATTAACGTTTGTACTGACTGGAAAAGATGCAGTACCTACAAGTCACATATTAACAAAGATCTGAGTCGAAAAGGCGACTTCATGAACAGTTGTGAAATGGCGAACCGCTAAGGGCAACGAGACTGCAACCCTTGTCCACAGTACGAGCAGCCCTTAGCGGCTCGCCATCTCAAAACTGTTCATGACGTCGCCTTTTCGGCTCAGATCTCTGTTAATATGTGACTTGTAAGTACTGCATCTTTTCCAGTCAGCACAAACTTTAATTTTATTAATGTACTATATACCTAATATGTTTTAGAACAGTTAGTCTAATTCTGAAGACGACGCCAATAGTAGCGTCGAAACCAGGTCAATTTTGACTTAATATTTGTGACCGAGCGCTTATTTGTTCCAGTATAACAACGAAATAAATTGTACGTCCCAGAGTTGTGATACTTCAGGTTTTCCAAGAATACATGCAGATTTTGTCCCTGACTTACTTCACAATCCAATTGCATTGGTCAGATATTTTCAGTGCATATTTCTACACACAATAAATTGATTGGCTTGAAATGGCTGAGCACTACGGGACTTAACATCTGAGGTCATCAGTCCCCTAGAACTTAGAATTACTTACATCTTACTATCCAAAGGACATAACACACATTAATGCCCGGGGCAGAAGTCGAACCTGCGACAGTAGCGGTCCTGCAGTTCCAGACTGAAGCGCCTAGAACCGCTTGGCCACACCGGCCAGCGATTGGTTTGATCCCTTGTACTTTAGTCTGCAAAAACCCTCTCTACCATCTTAATAACAATAACGTAGTAAAGTGCTCTGAGCAATAATTTCAGGAAGCACTAGTTCTGTCATTGTGTTAATTCAGCTGCAAAAAAAACGAATTAACAAACTTCATTTATTCTAAATCGAAATGAGGTGAGACAATTATTGTAATTTTTATCACTGGATATTAAATCCTGTCTACATGAGAGGTTGAATAGAGTGTTGGGCCGGACGCGTTGGTTGTTCGCGAGACAGCAGTCGAAGCGAAATAACTTGAAAGCAACCATGCATCAGAGGAATTCACTAAAGCACTTAGGCCATAATTTTCTACCGTGTCGTCGTAAATGTCATACAATAAACGACCAAAGCTACAACGAAATGTACAACTTGCATATCGTACTGTGATAGAACTTAGTTGTCGATATAAGCTCTAAAGAGAGAGGAGAGGGGAAAAAAGAAACCAAGCACCACCAAGGAATTATCAGAATGAGAAGGAAATCGGTAGGTGTGATGGAAGGATATAGAAGCTTATCTCACTAGGGGTAAGATCGATACTGCCTACAGGAAAATTAAACAGACCTTTGGAGAGAAGAGAACCACTTGTATGAATATCAAGAGCTCAGATGGAAACCCAGTTCTAAGCAAAGAAGGGAAAGCAGAAAGGTGGAAGGAGTACATAGAGGGTTTATACAAGGGCGATGTACTTGAGGGCAATATTATTGAAAGGGAAGAGGATGTAGATGAAGACGAAATGGGAGATAAGATACTGTGTGAAGAGTTGGCAGAGCACTGAAAGACCTGAGTCGAAACAAGGCCCCAGGAGTAGACAACATTCAGTTAGAACTACTGACGGCCTTGGGAGAGCCAGTCGTGACAAAACTCTACCAGCTGGTGAGCAAGATGTATGAGACAGGCGAAATACCCTCAGACTTCAAGAAGAATATAATAATTCCAATCCCAAAGAAAGCAGGTGCTGAAAGATGTGAAAATTACCGAACTATCAGTTTAATAAGTCACAGCTGCAAAATACTAACTCGAATTCTTTACAGTCGAATGGAAAAACTGGTAGATGCCGACCTCGGGGAGGATCAGTTTGGATTCCGTAGAAATGTTGGAACACGTGAGTCAATACTGACCTTACCTGACCTGACCTGATCTTAGAAGAAAGATTAAGAAAAGGGAAACCTATGTTTCTAGCATTTGTAGACTTCAAGAAAGCTTTTGACAATGTTGACTGGAATACTCTCTTTCAAATTCTGAAGGTGGCAGGGGTAAAGTACAGGGAGCGAAAGGCTATTTACAATTTGTACAGAAACCAGATGGCAGTCATAAGAGTCGAGGGGCATCAAAGAGAAGCAGTAGTTGGGAAAGGAGTGAGACAGGGTTGTAGCCTCTCCCTGATGTTATTCAATCTGTATATTGAGCAAGCAGTAAAGGAAACAAAAGAAAAATTCGGAGTAGGTATTAATATTCATGGAGAAGAGTTAAAAACTTTGAGGTTCGTCGGTGACATTGTAATTCTGTCAGAGAGAGCAAAGGACCTGGAAGAACAGTTGAACGGAATGGACAGTGTCTTGAAAGGAGGATATAAGATGAACATCAACAAAAGCAAAACGAGGATAATGGAATGTAGTCGAATTAAGTCGGGTGATGTTGAGGGAATTAGATTAGGATGTGAGACACTTAAAGTAGTAAAGAAGTTTTGCTATGTATCAGGAAGTCGTTTCTGAAAGTATTTGTATGGAGTGTAGCCATGTATGGAAGTGAAACATGGACGATAACTAGTTTGTACAAGAAGAGAATAGAAGCTTTCGAAATGTGGTGTTACAGAAGAATGCTGGAGATAAGGTGGATAGATCACGTAACTAATGAGGAGGTATTGAATAGGATTGGGTAGAAGAGACGTTTGTGGCACAACTTGACTAGAAGAAGGGATCGGTTGGTAGGACATGTTTTGAGGCATCAAGGGATCACAAATTTAGCTTTGGAGGGCAAAAATCGTAGAGGGAGACCAAGAGATGAATACACTAAGCAGATTCAGAAGGATGTAGGTTGCAGTAGCTACTGGGAGATGTATCATGGAGAGCTGCATCAAACCAGTCTCAGGACTGAAGACCACAACAATGATGTACACTACTGGCCATTAAAATTGCTACACCACGAAGATGACGTGCTATACACGCGAAATTTAACCGACAGGAAGAAGATGCTATGATATGCAAATGATTAGCTTTTCAGAGCATTCACACAAGGTTGGCGCTGGTGGCGACACCTACAACGTGCTGACATGAGGGAAGTTTCCAACCGATTTCTCATACGCAAACAGCAGTTGACCGGCGTTGAAACATTGTTGTAATGCCTCGTGTAAGGAGGACAAATGCGTACCATCACGTTTCCGACTTTGCTAAAGGTCGGATTGTAACCTATCGCGATTGAGGTTTATCGTATCGCGACATTGCGCGTTGATCGAGATCCAGTGACTGTTAGCAGAATATTGAATCGGTGGGTTCAGTAGGAACGCCGTGCTGCATCCAAGCGGCCTAGTATCACTAGCAGTCGAGATGACAGGAATCTTATCCGCATGGCTGCAACCGATCGTGCAGCCACGTCTGGATCCTTGAGTCAACAGATGGGAACGTTTTGCAATACAACAACCATCTGCACGAACAGTTCGACGACGTATGCAGCAGCATGGACTATCAGCTCAGAGCCATGGGGGCTGCGGTTACCTCCGACGCTGCATCACAGACAGGAGCGCCTGCGTTGGTGTACTCAACGACGAATCTGGGTGCGCGAATGGCAAAATGTGATTTTTTCGGATGAATCTAGGTTCTGTTTACAGCATCATGATGGTCGCATCCGTGTTTGCGACACCGTGGTGAACGCATATTATTCATCGTCGCCATACTGGCGTCTCGCCCAGCGTGATGGTATGGGGTGCCATTGGTTACACGTCTCGGTCACCTCTTGTTCGCATTGACGGCTTTTTGAACAGTGAACGTTACATTTCAGATGTGCTGCTACCCGTGGCTTTACCCTTCATTCGATTCCTGCGAAACCCTACATTTCAGCAGGATAATGCACGAACGCACGTTGCAGGTCCTGTACGGGCCTTTCTGGATTCAGAAAGTGTTCGACTGCTGCCCTGGCCAGCACATTCTCCAGATCTCTCACCAATTGAAAACGTCTGGTCAATGGTGGCCGAACAACTGGCTCGTCACAATACGCCAGTCACTACTCTTGATGAACTATGGTATCGTGTTGAAGCTAAATGGGCAGCTATACTGTACACGCCATCCAAGCTCTGTTTTTCTCAATGCCCAGGCGTACCAAGGCCGTTATTACGGCCAGAAGTGGTTGTTCTGGCTACTGATTTCTCAAGGTCTATGCACCGAAATTGCGTGATCACATGCCAGTTCTAGTATAATATATTTGTCCAATGAATATCCATTTTTCATCTGCATTTCTTCTTGGTGTAGCAGTTTTAATGGCCAGTAGTGTACATAGACAGAGGAACAAATGATTACAGTTTTGGAAAAGCTGGATGATTTATTCAAGAGAAAGAGTTCACAAATTGAGTAAGTCAATGACGCGATGGCCCATCTCTGGCCCTAGTGCAAGCAGTTATTCGGAATTGATTGAAAGAGTTGTTGGGTGTCCTCCTGAGGGGTACTGTGCCAAGTTAAGTACAATTGGCGGGTTAGATCGCCAAAACAATACGAGCTGGTTAGAGGGACCTGCTTGCAATGGCCCAAACGTTCCCAAACGGGTCAAGGTAGGGCTTAGCAAGCACGAAGACAAGCACCAAAACTCTAGCCGTGTGCAGGTGCGTCTTATCTTCCTGAAATGTAGGCCCAGGACGGCTTGTCATGAAGAGCAACGAAAAACGGGGCGTAGAATATCGGCGACGCATCATTGCGCTGTAAGGGTGCCGCAGATGATTACCAAAGCCGTCCCGCTATGGAATGAGATGGCGCCCCAAACTACCAGTCCTGGTTGTCGGACCGGATGGCGGTCTACACTCAGGTTGGTATCTCACTGTTGTGCGGGGTGTCTCCAGACACGTCTTCACTGGTGATCGGCGCCCACGTCAAAGTGGACCTCATCACGACAATTCAGTCAATGCGATTAGGCCGACGGAGTGTACATGTACATCACCTCTTCCGATTTCGGTCCCATTCGGATTATTCCTTCGCGGGGCGTCGTTTCTTTGAGCGTGTTGAACTGTGGCTGGCTCATGTTATGCGTTGGATTAAGCCTTGATTGCTGTTCTGTGTTTAGTCTCCCGCGGTTATCGCGATTATGCTGTTATCCTCTCCCTCCGCGAATGGCAGCAGCGGTGTGCATCGATATTCGCACCTTGTACTATCTTTGGCCGAGCCCTTATAGTTTCCGGCCGTGCTGTCAGCGAGCAGTTGGTCGGTTGGCATCGAGCAGCGAGGAAATCTGTGCAGCTCGTAGCTTGGCCGAGCCCGCTGGCTTCGTCCACGCGCGGTCGGGGTGTGTGGGTCTGTTCCATTGCTACGAGGTTCAGGGCTCACCGATCCTGGACACGACAGTTGAATTCTGACTTAATCTACCAGCAAGTCACGACTGTTCACACTGTGTCGTTTGGGTTTCGTTGGCAGCTGTCGGGACATTCCCGCGAGCAACGACGTGTGTTTTCAAGTTGGCAAATTTTAGCCACCCTCCGGTGGAGTTTAACTGTGCTTGGTTATTTTGAATTGAAGTGCACCAGCGGAATCTTCTGCCTTGTGGCCGTTAACGTTCCGGTTACCTGCTCTGGCCGTTTACGTAAATTCAGGCTGTGTATTTTCCTCATCGTGTAGTCGCTGTCCAGCACGGTGTGTAGTTTGACAACTCAGTGCATAATTGGTTGTGGGCGACAATACCTTCTGCTTTGTTCCATTGAGCGGAAGTTATCTTATCAGTGGGTCCGTTTACTGTCGCCGGATCGAGAATGGTTGGGGTGACTGCCTGTCTCACCTAAGCGAGCGTTAGTGTTTGAATTCCAGGCCGACCTTCGGAAACTTCAGAGCGCCGTAGGGTGTACTGTTTTTTCTTATTTGTTCTTGTTGTTTGTATTTGTATGGCTTCTAGCCGATTTTTAAATTAAGGTTGTTTTGCCCTTAAGGTGTGAGATTGTTTGGGCCTTCAGCCTAATTTAAAGAATTGTTGTAAGGTAAAGCCTTTGGCCTTTAAAAAAATTTAATTATGGTATTAGTCTCAAGAGATGGCCCTTCAGCCGTGTTTTTTTTTTTTTTTTTTTTTTTTTTTTTTTTTTTTTTTTTTTTTTTTTTTTTTTTTGCTCTTAAGGTGTCAGATTGTTTGGGCCTTCAGGCTAACTGAAAGAACTGATTTAAGATAAGGTCTTCTGATTTTCGTTTAAGTTGTTGGCTTTCAGACGATTTTAAATGAAGGTGGTCTTGCCCTTAAGGCATGAAATTGTATGGCGCATTCCGTTCCAAAAATTAATGCTGTGTTATTTTTAATTTTCTTGGCTCTTGTAATATTTCGTCAAAGTTGTATGTTCTGGAGTAACTGACAGCCGCTTATTTAGGCTCCTTTCCACAATTTAATCTAGCAGTCCTGTCCTGCGGGTTTAGCAGGGCGTCTCACATGTCATCTATTCATCTATTCCCCACTCCAGCCAAGGGGTGAGAGGCATGTCTGCATTGTGTCATTTATTTTGTTATTTATTTTATCTGTCTTTGGTCGAATGATGATTGTCGGTTTCTGTTCCACCATTATTTCTTGGCATTCTTCAAAAGGAGTTACCTTTAATAGAACCAAAGGAACATTTGTAGAGATATTGTGGTAATAGCTGTGAAATTGCGAATGATAGATTTGTAATTTCAAAGAACAGCCATGCCAGTGCTGCGGAAGAGTCAACACTCCTCTTACCTGTCCTCCTCTATCTTCCATGGATGCAACATGCTGTAAACAAAACGCTTTTCAACGCACTTCTTGCAGAATGCCTCCAAACAGCAACAATTAGATATTTTTCTTTAAAGTTAAGGTTCGCTTATTACTTCATTTGAGAAGTGTCTTTTTTTGTACTGGCACTGTCCGATACGGTGTTCTGTATGGAGTAAGATGATCAATGAGTAATATCTTTGGTTCAATATGGTGACATGACAGCGGTCCGAAATAACGCTGAGCTGCAGATACGGGTTTCCTTACTTTCTGTTATCAGGTCATCCGGCTCCACTTTAGCCGCAGTACACAATTCACAGCCTACACAGCTCAGTCCAAATATTATCACTTTGACAGTCCTAGAAAAGGTCAAATCCAAACACCTGAGTGGACATCACTAACACTGATAATATTGCACTTTCTTCCACGGCAAACAATAAGACTTTTTACTGTTCACCGTAAATACAAGCGAAACAAGAGGTGTCAATTATAGTTTTTGCGCTTCTTAAAGCTAATCATTCACACAGAAAGCGAATATTCATCTCTGACTAAATTCAGGGCGAATTCTGAACTTGGACCTCGTAGAATGGGTTTACTGCAAAGGAAATAGTTTATCTTCTGCAATATTTTTTCCTCGTTCTACTTGGAATAAGTGACGCCGACCAAGTTATCTGGAGAGTATGATTGTGACCTTTAACGGAAGATATTAACATCCTCTTACTTTGAAAGTGGCTTTTACCGCCAGTTTTAGCATTTTACAAGCGCCGATGCTAAGCGCAAGTAAACGCAGTAATGCAACGCAATATCTGTTATGAAGTAGGAGTTTTGATATTTTTTAAAATTTCGGGAACCAGATGTATCGATATTTATACATCCCATTAGCGGCTGTCGATACAACGAAAAAATGTAGCGATATGTGGACGGAAAAATATCGACGTACCTGTCTATAAAAATATCCGGTGTGCCGGTTTTAGAGCTGAACGTTTAAGTATTGATTTATTATTAGATGTTCTGTACATCAACAAGCTAGTAGCCTACCTATCCCCCTTACGAAATGAAAGGAAAACGATGCACGTTCATGCTTGGCGATAACCACTTAGCTAATAATGGTAAATGCCTGTAAGTGGGGCAGTAAAAGGTATCTGATGGGTCCGTCGTTCGATTTCGTCACATGTCGGATTTGTCCGGAACACTCCATGCGGACTTCCCTGTTTCATCATTTCTGCAAACACCAGCGACCTAGCAGCTGTAGTGTCAAAATTTCGTGGTGAAGTTAAACGCTGCAATTTCTGCCGAGCGCCGATTACGTCAGCATTTCCCCCCATTCATCTCACTTTCAGCAACTGCTTTTGAATAATGCTGATGTGAAGAAATAGCTCCCCCTTCCCTGCATGTTCCACTACAGTTTCAAAAGACTAACTTAAAATATTTATCGAAAATTGTGAAAAAAGTACAGCCTATAATAAAAATATCGGCTCTAGATATAGCCATTCTGATATCTATATATGAGGGGGGGGGGAATGTTGCCGATCATATATATATATATATAGGGTGAGTCACCTAACATTAGCGCTGGATATATTTCGTAAACCACATCAAATACTGACGAATCGATTCCACAGACCGAACGTGAGGAGAGGGGCTAGTGTAATTGGTTAACACAAAACATACAAAAATGCACGGAAGTATGTTTTTTAACACAAACCTACGTTTCTTTAAATGAAACTCCGTTAGTTCTGTTAGCACATCGGAACATATAAACAAATACGTAATCAGTGCCATTTGTTGCATTGTAAAATGTTTGTTACATCCGGAGAGGTGACTCACCCTATATACACTCCTGGAAATGGAAAAAAAGAACACATTGACACCGGTGTGTCAGACCCACCATACTTGCTCCGGACACTGCGAGAGGGCTGTACAAGCAATGATCACACGCACGGCACAGCGGACACACCAGGAACCGCGATGTTGGCCGTCGAATGGCGCTAGCTGCGCAGCATTTTTGCACCGCCGCCGTCAGTGTCAGCCAGTTTGCCGTGGCATATGGAGCTCAATCGCAGTCTTTAACACTGGTAGCATGCCGCGACAGCGTGGACGTGAACCGTATGTGCAGTTGACGGACTTGGAGCGAGGGCGTATAGTGGGCATGCGGGAGGCCGGGTGGACGTACCACCGAATTGCTCAACACGTGGGGCGTGAGGTCTCCACAGTACATCGATGTTGTCGCCAGTGGTCGGCGGAAGGTGTACGTGCCCCTCGACCTGGGACAGGACCGCAGCGACGCACGGATGCACGCCAAGACCGTAGGATCCTACGCAGTGCCGTAGGGGACCGCACCGCCACTTCCCAGCAAATTAGGGACACTGTTGCTCCTGGGGTATCGGCGAGGACCATTCGCAACCGTCTCCATGAAGCTGGGCTACGGTCCCGCACACCGTTAGGCCGTCTTCCGCTCACGCCCCAACATCGTGCAGCCCGCCTCCAGTGGTGTCGCGACAGGCGTGAATGGAGGGACGAATGGAGACGTGTCGTCTTCAGCGATGAGAGTCGCTTCTGCCTTGGTGCCAATGATGGTCGTATGCGTGTTTGACGCCGTGCAGGTGAGCGCCACAATCTGGACTGCATACGACCGAGGCACACAGGGCCAACACCCGGCATCGTGGTGTGGGGAGCGATCTCCTACACTGGCCGTACACCTCTGGTGATCGTCGAGGGGACACTGAATAGTGCATGGTACATCCAAACCGTCATCGAACCCATCGTTCTACCATTCCTAGACCGGCAAGGGAACTTGCTGTTCCAACAGGACAATGCACGTCCGCATGTATCCCGTGCCACCCAACGTGCTCTAGAAGGTGTAAGTCAACTACCCTGGCCAGCAAGATCTCCGGATCTGTCCTCCATTGAGCATGTTTGGGACTGGATGAAGCGTCGTCTCACGCGGTCTGCACATCCAGCACGAACGCTGGTCCAACTGAGGCGCCAGGTGGAAATGGCATGGCAAGCCGTTCCACAGGACTACATCCAGCATCTCTACGATCGTCTCCATGGGAGAATAGCAGCCTGCATTGCTGCACTAGTGCCGACATTGTGCATGCTCTGTTGCCTGTGTATATGTGCCTGTGGTTCTGTCAGTGTGATCATGTGATGTATGTGACCCCGGGAATGTGTCAATAAAGTTTCCCCTTCCTGGGACAATGAATTCACGGTGTTCTTATTTCAATTTCCAGGAGTGTATATGAAGTAACGTCATCATCAGTTACTTTAATTTTAATATAGTCTGCATATTGGTGATGTCCGATATTAATCTGGAAAGTATCCACTATACGTGGAAAGAACTAAGCAACTACTTTTTACGGTCCAGTTGCCACAGAACACTGCAACCATTCTCTGCGGATTAAATATTTACCTGTTTTTTTAGGCAACTGCTTCTAATAGTTACTAAGAAGCATACAAGGACGCGTGCAGCAGCAGGAGAATGATGAATCTAATAGCGTTAACGGCAGTATAAATCCAAGTACTTAGAAACTTCATACTCTGCAACGGTATTTCTCGATCTAAGAAATTTCCTGAAAAATTGAAAATTCAAAATGATTTCGAATCGAGGCTGTATTGGCTAAAAGCGTCTTTACATACCGTTGACGTGAGACTACCATAATTTCCCTGTCAGGAGCCTTCTGATAGTTAACTATTTAATGGAGGACCGAAATATTTTCACCGCGTCTAATTTAAACTAAGCGCATCATACGTTACGACACAAGCATGAATGTTGCATCGGTGGGCATCAGGGGTCCGGTGGACTGATCATAGTTTCTAGGCTGTGAGGTGTGGGTTCTATTTCTACTTCTGGCATGAATTTTAAACACACACGAAGAGAAGTTCTTCACCTCAAACACTCACACATCTCACTACTGGTGAGAAAACAGTTCGTGAATAGAAACCAACAGCGGTAGGTACCGAGATCGATTCCCGGTCAAGCAAAATATGTATGTCCTCATATCAAAATCAAACATCTCGCTGTTGATGAGAAAATACATCTAACTTTTGGTTTTACTTAGTTAACAATCCGATTACGTGTTAGGTTCGAATCTGCGTCACAAAATCTTTGCATTATGACTTCATTTTCAATGCGTTTGAACTTTGTTACCTGAAATTATATTGAATATTTTTGGTGATTAATTAAGAGAGAGATAAGAGTGTTAACAGGATTCCTGGCAGAGAACACAAATTGCCAAATTCAGTTCTGACAGCTGATACTGGTTAAAACTTCGATATTTCACGACTCTTTATGCCTGGTCACTAATGACGAACGTTCTTGTGAACGAGTCAAGCACGAAAGCTTTGGTTAATTACAATGGCTTGGTTGCAGGGCAGATACAGAGCGAAAAAGTTCGTCAAGCCTTTTACAGTTCAAAAATTTGCACAAATAATAATTGCTCAGTCATAAATGTAGCTAAATTACTAGTGGTACGATGTTAATTTGGAGGTTTCTTCAGAGCACTTGCCGCTGTTAATCTTGTTGCTTTTAACTAGTTAGTTCAACGCCCATATTACGACCAAACACTCGTATCAGGAACAACATTTCACACGTGCGGGAAAACCTTTTAAATAGGAAAAATACTTCGAATTGTCATAGAATTTTGCGAGTCCAGATATTGTCTCAAAATCTCCTGCTTATAAAAATTTGCCTAAAGATTGCTGGAATGACTTATGTGACGGAGTTAGTTAACTCAATTTCTAACGAGTATGGTGATTCTGAAATCTCACTTACCGTAATGAAATTGAATTTACAAACGTTACGGACTGTCTCGTTTCTAACAACGCGTTTCCTAGTATTTGCAGTATCGTGGTGTTGATTGACATGTAGACTGATTACCTTAAAGAACAATGTTCTATAGCCAAACGGCTGCGCTGTAAAGAGGTTTGAAGACCTGCAAGGTAGCTATGTTATGTGGGCTGTATACAAATCAGGCGAAAAGCGATTCAGGTCGTTTGGATACTTTTGCGTATGATAGTGCGTCCCACAGGCTACTGCCCTCCTTTCCTGGAACATTGTATTCTCGTTTACTATAAATTTGAATATAAGAGCCAGTGAAGGTATCTCGTTTCTTTTTTTAAAAAGAAAACTGATACTGAATCGTTTTAGAAGAGCAATAAAAAAACGGATCTATAAATATCTTAATCGGCAGGAACCAAGACTGAACCGACTAGGGGGCAGGTCCACCTCCAAAATGACGACACGGACTGCAGTCCGCTTCACGCGACCACGAGCAGAGCTTTTTTTCCCCCTTCAGCTGCTCTCTTTTCAGTGAACGGAAACACATCGCTCGTTAACATGCGATCTCCCGAATCTCTCGCGCCGCCGGGGCTATTTTTCAAGCGCTACGTGACAGCTCCGATGTGTATCTTACTCAGGCACAACACGGACTTCCCACCAAATGCGTTCTCTTGCGTGTTAGAAATCTTTTACTTGAGAAACTGGTGAAGAAGTAAAAAGCTTGCGTCGTCTGACACTGCCACACCTTAAATACCGCTAATATTTGTTTTTGTTTTACTATGGTAGAAGGGAAAGCACTTTTATTTTTGTCACAAGGGTGTTATTATACCTGCAGCAACTGACACTTGTGGGAAACGACACCTTATTAAAAACGTTCACGAAAGAGGAAGTCCTATGGTGTCGGTGGTTGGAAAAGCCCGGTGGGTAAGGGCTACCGCTATATCGGGTTTCCTTCTTTCTCATACAATGACTCCATTACTCACGGTGTTTGAGAGTTGTGTCTTGCTTGAGTGTAGGTGACTGTACAGTGTGTGTTTGTGTGTGTGTGTGTGTGTGTGTGTGTGTGTGTGTGTGTGTGTGTGTGTGTGTGTGCGTGCGTTCGTGTTATGTCTGTGCGTGCGTGTGTATATGGACGTGTGTGTGCGTGCAGTATGCTACCAACGTTTGTGTCGTGTCATGAGAGTAGAGATACCCGGTGCCCATAAACAGCCTGCACCTCTCAAATGGCACCAATTCGACTCAGAGAATTTCAAAATCGTGATCAAAATAGGAAAAAACTCCTAGACAGGAAACCTGAGCTACAAGAATCGCTATGCAGTAAATCTGTATTATTAAACCTTGCAATACCGAGGAGCGCAGGATAATTTATGCCCATCTTTTCAAGATATTGTAATCTAACCTGTCCTTAACATTCCAAAAATTTTGAAAAATGTATTTTTAGTTAATTCTTCTGTTGCGTGTTGAGCCTGAGTTTGAAATACCTTCTATTTGCGGCGGGATGGCATTTCGTCCTCCTGTTTCTCCGTCGCTGGGATTGCTGTCCTCGTTTACCGTCCCATAGATGTATATCGATGGGCTATGCTGCTCTCCATACTCTACTAGACGCTGGTGTTGGAAGTGCTTTATGTTTGATGTTCAAGTGCATAGTCTTCGAGAGGCACTCCTTAGAGTTTGCCTTGTGCAGTTAGATTGGAGTTTATTTCGTCTTGTGCTGCTTCCGCTTTCCGTTAACGAAGGTTAAGCTTGATTCGGCACTCCGTACGACGCTCGGCACCTCAGCAGGCGGGCCGGAGCCACCTTCGCGACTAAACGGAAGCCTCTGGACTGAGAGGCCTTGTGTTTTGCATATTGTTCATAATTTGTTGTATTGCTATTAAGTTGGCCGAGGTTTCCTAAGGATTTCCCGGGATTTGGTCTGTTGTCCGGCCCGGACTAGGACTCGTTAGTTTAAAGGTCGGTCCTTCTTTTGGCTGAGTGCGGTTTTGGTTTACTGCCTGGTGGTTCTGGTAAAACGCCGGGTCGCTGTAGTTGTGTTGTATTTTGTATGGGGCTGTGTGCTCAGAGCCGTGGAGTACCATTTGTGTGAACTGCTTCACTGGGGAGTACTGATCGAGCCATTCTTGGTTTTCTTTGTATGAAATAATTTTATTATTATTTTAAAGTAACATGATCACTTAAATGCTTTAATTTTTGTTGCCTTAATTGCAACTTGGGTACTGAGAGATTTAGAAGTGTAATCACGCAAGATTTAATAGTGGCACGTGCCCCTTTCGTAATCTGTTAATTACTGACCGACCTTAAGCTCGTACTCATATGATGTGATTTTCTTAAATTATTGTATTTTTATGCCATGTTATTGTTTTTTTAAATTTGCTGATCACTGGTGTACCGTTCCAAGTATTAAAATGCTTCAGATAGCGATTACTTGGGTGGAACGCACGGAACCGCAACGGACAGGGTAGTTGCGTGCCTTACGTGTCCGTTGTTGGCCCGGCCTGGTGTCCGTTGTTTGTTTTGGTGCACCTGAGTTAAGTGTTGTGCTGCCTCCTCCCGTGCGGCCCCGTCGTGTTCTTCTCATAAACATTTCCTTCAAGACACGTTAGTGAATTTTATGCTAGTATTGTTTTTATTTCTTACAGTGGTAAAACTGTGCGGCCTTCATTATGCACAGTGTTTGTCATCATGTCTCATATATCATGATGTGCGTGTGTAATGGTGCAATAAATGGATGATTGTTATTTTTGTTTTGGCGCCCTTCATGCCTCCTTTCGTGTCCCTATTGGTACGCTATCCTTGTACTTGTGTTGGTAACCCACAACACTTCTATTTACAAATACCACAAATGTTATCAATTTTTCATTTAAACTTAACTTTCCACAATGAATGTCATATTCAATATTTTAAGTTTCAGGATCTTACATATCACTTCAAAAAGTGTGTTGTAAGTGAAAGCTGATAACAATTAACCATGAAAATTTCTCGGGAGAAAATTTTCTGAGACTCTAAGAACGCCTGAAGATGGCAAGAAGTCGGCTTTCCAAAATATCGCGCCTTTTGGACGACGCTACCCGGCTGAATACCAGAGAAATTTTCAAGATTTCTGTACGCCGGGAAACCTCATATCACACAACAATTAACCAAATTTGCATTTTTTTAAATTCTTTTTGTAGCTCTCATAAAATGTCCCCAGCTCGTTACTACACGTTATTGAAAACTCGTTGATACTGGTAATTGTGTGCTTAAAGACTCTTTCAGTTTTTGGACATTACATGCATATTAGTACTTCTTTAAAAAGTATGTTGTTAATACTAGTCAACAAGAAGTTGCGAATACATTTTTGTAACTATTTTAGGGTAGGACCATATTAACACCCTCTCCCCTCCCCTCCTGCAGTAATTCCCGTTATGGGAAATGCGTTCGTATTGCTATGGTAAAACAAGTAGCATTCAAGATAGAACTCACTGTTGTGCTATGCACAGGCTGTCAGGCTACCTGGGAAAGAACGTAGCATGTCTTCCACGTCAAATATTTTAGTTTCGTGTACTGGTATAATTAAATTTTGAAATACAGGCAGCTCCAGGAGGTATTTACTTAAGAACCTTCAACATCGCAGTAATCGTTGGTTAAGATATTACTCGTAAAAAACTTAAAACCCGCTTCGATTGCGAAAAAAGCACGTAGTGTTAGGTGTTAACCCAGGTTTCGGCGTCGATAACTACGCCTTCTTCACAAGTGACTAAGAAGACCTTTTTCAATGATTAAAAGAACACCATAGCTATACATTTATAGACGAAAAAGAAAAGGAAAACACAAACAGTACACATGTACTAATTCAAAACCACTACGTAACTTAATGGTGTACGCTCCACCTCGCACCGGCCTATGTTCGATGGGCCATGACCCGCCGTAAACTGCAGGTACAACGGGGCAGTGCATTGGAATAGTTGCCATTTGTTCTCAGGTGATTAACGTCAACAGGTTTCCGACGTGCTTATGGCCCGCACGACGGGAATTAATTGGCTTTGAAAGCGGAATGGTAGTTAGAGCTAGAAGCATGGGACATTACAGTTCGAAAATCTTTAGGGAATTCAATTCTCCGAGATCCATAGTGCCAAAATTTGCCGAGAATATCAAATTTCAGGCATTACGTCTCACGCTGGACAACCGCTTACCGAGCGAGAGCAGCGACGTTTGCGTAGAGTTGTCAGCGCTGACAGACAAACAACACCGCGTGAAATAACAGCAGAAATCGATATGAGACGAACGACGAACGTATCTGTTTGGATAGTGTGGCGAAATTTGGCGTTAATGGCTTACGGCAGCAGACGATCGAGGCGAATGCCTTTGCTAACAGCACAACACTAACAACACGACATCGCTCGCAACGCCTCTCTTGGACTTGTGACAAGACCACTTGGTCCTTAGACGACTGGGTAAGTCAGAGCCTGGGCAGTAGAGTCCCGATTTCAATTGGTAAGAGCTGATGGGAGGGTTCCAGTGTGCAGTGTGGCGCATACCACACGTAGTGATGGATCCAAGTTGTCAACACGGCACTGCACAAGCTGTTGGTTGCTCCTTAATGGTGTAGGCTATGTTTATTTGGAATGGGCTGGGTCCTCTGATCCAACAGAACCGATCATTGACTGAAAATGGTCATGTTCGGCTACATGGAGACCATCTGCAGCCATTCATTGACTTCATGTTCCCTGGCGACGATGCACCATGTAGCTGAGCTTCAATTATTGGCGACTAGTTTCAAGAACATTGTTGACAGTTCGGACGAATGATACGGCCACTCATATCGCCCGACAGGTCAGTTCGTGCACAAAATCTTTCACCGGCAACATTTTCGCGATCATGGACGACTGCAGGGCCAGCATGACTCAGTAATTCTGCAGAGGACTTCCAACGATTTCCCGAGTCCATGTAACGTCGACGTGTTGCACTACGCCGAGCAAAAGAAGGTCCGACACGATATTAGGAGGTGTCCCATGAGTATTTTTCTATTCAGGATATACCTTATAGGGTTTTAATTGGCAAAACAGTTTAGGTAGCGCTGACATACGAATAAGATAAAATCAAATGTTTGTTAATGTCCTTATGGAATCGCTAACACCACATACAAAACTATTAGGTGCGTGAGTCAGAGGGAAAGCTGGTGAGACAAGAGAACTGAAAGTGCATTCTTTCTAACAATTGGGCCTCAAGACTCGTATAGAAACATGAACAGATGCATGAACCGACACATTATGGCTGCGAGATGGTTAATCCTGCATACAAAGGGAACTAAGTCACTCATTCGGCATTTGCACGAACAGTAGTCGAAAATACAGTATCAGGATACGAGTAGTTGATCCGTAATCCATTCTTGAAATAAGAGCCGCGCGGGACAAGCCGAGCGGTCTAGGCGCTGCAGTCATAGACTGTGCGGCTCGTCCCGGCGGAGGTTCGAGTCCCCCTCGGGCATGGGTGTGTGTGTTTGTCCTTTGGATAATTTAGGTTAAGTAGTGTGTAAGCTTAGGGACTGATGACCTTAGCAGTTAAGTCCCATAAGATTTCACACACATCTGAACATCCGTGAACTAAGAGTCAGGAACATCATGAGAACACTGACATTGATCTGACGTGTCAGAATGAACATGGCCCGATCGAACATAATACACAACTCGCAGAGCTGTGCCGGCGCTGACGCCCATCAGGAGCTGATTTTCTCAAAGTTTAGCGACAGCGGTCACGATGCTGCTGACATCAGAGTTCCGTATCAGAGTCCAACAACTGAGAGCCTTCCACTTCCAGATCTAAAAACAGAATGAATCTGCTGCTTCGTTTCTGAACTGCATTTAGGTCCTGAGTAAGAAAATGTGAATGCCAGTTTGCTGACCAATCACGGACAACAACTGATCCGTCAATCAGGTGAGAGACTTTTGTCAGTTCAGATCCCATTAAATTTCGGTGACTGGAAAATGGAACAGAGAGAAGCCGATTTTCTGTCATCCCCTCCTAATTAGATTGTGTGGATATTTTCCACAAACGATTACTAGAATGAGAAAAATACAAGAGTTCTTTGCATCAAAACTATAGAAAGAGTGCATCTCTTTCCGCCGTTTAATCCGAGACATATCCACGCTTCTACCGTACATTCGTCCAGCCCGGCCTCACTTCGCACCGCCAGGTCGGTCCGTCCGAAAGGGCCCATTATGAGACATGCGAACTGGGCTTCGCCAAGTTCGCATCTGGTCTCGGTGTCGCCAAGTAGCTCCTCGGTGCCTGCAAGATGCCTCTGAAGTCACCGACACCACCAGAGGAACGTGTAACTACCTTCTATTGTCAATGGGTGACCCCACGTAGAGAGGGGCATCAACCTCCAAATGTTGCAACGGATCGGTGACGAGAGGGGTGAGCTGGTTTTCCTGCTGTAATTCTGCCCTAGGAGCGAACAGCACTGTTCGGCATGAGCCTTTAACTTGATTGGAGAGACGGTTGACGGCATGCGTGCGAGACATAGAGACAGAATTTTACACCCAGATTTGCAACGAGGAGGCTACTTCCCCACAGAAAAATCGATCTGAATCTTTATCATCTCGTATCACTTTACTGCATCCACCAGGCGAGTAACGAATAAGTCCGACTCTATAACTCCATATTTCTTCATGTTTTTGCCGCTGTGTAGCCTATTGGACAACTCCCATTCTGCCATTATTATACCATTTTTCTTAATAGTAGCTGTTTATGACGACTGCCAAGTCTGTTACAGAAGCGTTCCTCTCTCTGTTCCCGGTGCAGATTGTTTCTCATCAGTTATAGGAAGAATGGTACCGGGATTCATGGTGGTTTTCTTTCTTTCAATGAAGGAACGACCTCATATGAACTTCGTTGCTCAAGCAACGTAAGGTTCAAAAATGGTTCAAATGGCTCTGAGCACTATGGGAGTTGACATCTGAGGTCATCAGTCTCCTGTAACTTAGAACTACTTAAACCTAACTAACCTAAGGACATAACACACATCCATGCCCGATGGAGGATTCGAACCTGCGACCGTAGCAGTCGCGCGGTTCGGGACTGAAACGCCACCACGGCCGCCCGCAACGTAAGGAAGAAAGAACCAAAGACAAGTCTAGACTAGTGCACTGAACGCCGCAATTCCTATTAGCATGTGCTTGAGACTATGAATAACGTGCTGTGTTTAAGTGTCACTCAAACAGAATTTAGGGAAGAACACAAGTCGCGTGTACGTGCGTACTCTTAATATGTAAAACTGTAGGTAGGATTTCAGTTATCGTTTTAAGCTGAAGGTTGCTATAGTTTAGTTATATCTTTTGCATCTGGCGATATTGCGTCCAATTTTTTTACAGTGTTTATAATTATTTTTATGTTAATTGTTTCCTAGGAGTCATTATGGACGTTTCACTTCTGTATCTAAAGCAGTTATTATAAAATGTGATTACGGAAATACAGTTTGCAAACACATTCTTTTATAAATCTCAGTGTTTTGGACCCTGTTAATCTCTTTTCGTAATGAGTCTATTTTTTTGTGTATTCCTAATATCTGGTATGGACTGTGTCTGTAGGAATCATGACATATTTTTCTTTGTGTGTTTAGTATCGTTATTGTGAAACGCGATTACACGGACACATTGTTTGGTAAATCTTGATGTTTTTGGACCATCTTATTCTTTTGTCAGTAGAACTGGAACAACGATGATCAGTTTATCGTCCTTTTAAAAACAGAATATTGGTATTATCTTTGATATAAATTCCACCTCTGTAACAAGATGAAATGCTATTTATTTGGTTTCTAAACGTTTTTCGCTTAATTTATTTTTGAAATTCAGTGGTGTCAATTAAACACGCGGCAGTGGATCTTTTATTGATTGTTATAGTCAGTCCAAGGTGTGCTCTTCTTGGTATTTGCATGCAAGTTTCATGGTTACACTTAGTGATTTTCACCAGTGTGTCTTTAAAACTGTGTATTTATTCCATTTTCGTTTATGTTAAACAGATATAATCGCATTCAGAAAGATTCACAAACGGGAATGCAAGACTTAATACTACTCAATACCACACGTGGCATTTATGAACATGCAAGTCTACTAGATCTTGCAGAACAGGTGGAAAAGTTTTGCCACCCCTGGCTCTCCCAAGGCTTGTCAGTAGCTCTGACGGAACGTGTTCTACTCCCGGAACCTTAGGTCTTTCAGTTCTCTGTCAATTTCTTTGCCCATCACATCGTCAGCTACGTCCTCTCGATAAACTGTCCAAAGCAATGAATTTTATGGTGGCCTGACATTCCAGTTTATCTGTCATTTTCCTCGAACTGAAATGAAAGTAAATAATTCTTCTTTACTTTTGCAGATGACTGTTTCAACTTTTCTAATAAAAATTTTATTCGATTTTCCGTTTCTTACAGTCGTTTTCAGTTGTTTGCCTGTTTGTTACGTGATCGTAAGTTTTATGAAGCCTGCGAACTTTTCCTTATAATTCTGGTTTTCGTTAAACTGTGATGTGAGTAGTGATATTTAGCCAAGAGTGTTCCTTTCTTCTATCAGTACTCAGAGTGTTGTCTGTCCTTTGACCAAGTTCACAGCAGTGTGTTTTGAATTGTTACTTGACATGGTCGAATTGTAGGTAAACGATCTGTAATTGTTTACAGTAACTGGACGCAGATAAAAATCCTTTATGAGTCAAGATCGCAGTTTATCAGTTTGATTGATTAATAGTTTTGGCGAAAATTGCTACCCATGTTCAGGTTAAAGGATAAGATATTTTTTCGTAAGTACCAACCGGGAGGACACATCGTTATAAATTTTGTGCAAGATGCGTAGCTCAGTCTTATTGTACAGCTCGATGAAACGTTACTGTAAAATCACCCAAGACTAAGAGATCGTGGCATCCACTGTGCAATAACATTATTTCAGAAAAATTCCATATGTGCAAATTGAGATCCCAGTTAACACACTACCTTACTCTAGAGACGTAGCAGACTGCGTCTACCTTCTGTCACCGATTTCGTCCAAATTTGTGGTATATGCAGAGCTTAACAAATGAAAATGGCAGAAGAGAGAGAGACAGATGGCCAATTGTTTGGAAAAGGCAGCATTTTGGACGCGGGTCGGAGGAGGCATGAGCTGTTTTTATTAGCGTAGTAGCCAGGCGGCGGTTGGCACGCTGGAGACAGAACAGAACAGTAATCCGAGGGTCGTAGGATCTAGCCATTATGCGCAAGCATTTTTCCTTTTTTATTTTCAATTTTTGCGTTGCTTACACCTGAAATAAACAAAAATAATGCTCAATATATTATACACACATCTAAAAAAGATTTGTATCTCACCGGTTCCCAGAACTCCTGAAGATAGACGTTGACTGTGGATATTGTATCACACACACAGTCCCTCTGACTGTTCAGTGATGTCACTAAACCCGCACAAGGAAGTAAACAACCATGCATGAGCAGCGCCTATTAGGCGCAATGAGTCCAACAGCCGATCAGTTCCAGTCATTCCACCAGGAAGGGGGTACACGGCTCGTGTTGTCTGTTCAACCATGGATTGAACCAAAGCGGTGTTGTTTTGACATGGAGGCGATACAGAGAGAACTGTCGATGACATGCCTCGCTCAGAACGCCCAAGATGTACTACTGCAGTGGATGACTACTACCTACGGATTATGGCTCGGAAGAACCCTGAAACCAACGCAGACTTGTTGAATAATGCTATTCTTGCAGCAACAGGATGTGTTATGACTCAAACTGTGCGTAATAGGCTGCATGATGGGCACCTTCAGTCCCGACGTCCATAGCGAGGTCCGTCTTTGCAGCCAGACAATCATCGGAGACGTGTTTGGAGGCAACCCGGTCAGGCTGAATGACTTACACACTGTCCAGCGAGTTCAGCAAGGTGGAGGTTCCCTGCTGTTTTGGGGTAGCGTTATATGGGCCCGATGTACGCCGCTGGTAGTCATAGAAGGCGCCGTAACGGCTGTACGATATCCTCCGAGCGATAGTGCAACCATATCGACAGCATATTGGCGAGGCATTCGTCTTCATCGACAAAATTCGCGCCCCCATCGTGCACATCTTGTGAATGACTTCCTTCACGATAACGACATCGCTCGACTAGAGTGGCCAGTATGTTCTCCAGACATGAACCCTATCGAACATGCCTGGGATGGATTGAAAAGGGCTGTTTATGGACGACGTGACCTACCATCCACCTTGAGGCATCTACGCCGAATCGCCGTTGAGGAGTGAGACAATCTGGACCTACAGTGCATTGATGAACTTGTGAATAGAAATGCCACGAAAAATACAGGCATGCATTAATGCAAGAGGACGGGCTACTGGGTATTAGAGGTACCGATGTGTACAGCAATCTGGACCACCACCTCTGAGGGTCTCCCTCTATGGTGATACAACATGCAATGTGCGGTTTTCATGAGCAATGAAAAGGTCCGAATTCATGTTTATGTTTATTCCAATTTTCTGTACAGGTTTCGGAACTCTCGAAACCGAGGTGAAGCAAAAAGTTTTTTTTAATGTGCGTTTTTATTAATACTCTCATAGAAGACATGACAAGGAAAGGCAAAGGAAAAATTAGAATTCAAATAAATTTCATTGGGTAGATTGTACTTACAGCGTCGTCGAAGACTCTGCAAATAACTCTACAAGCAGCAATTATAATACAAGAATACAGGACTTCGTAACGCATTGTTTTCTGCCAAACTGTAGGATAAGACAGAACCTTTTAGGAATGTAAAGAACGTTTGTTTTTATGTAGAAAATTTAAAACAAACACGTAATTGTAAAAATGCTGCGTTTATAACGTGTGCAAGATGCCGAGAAAATATCTATTTGCTTTTTTTTTATAAATATGACACCAGCACGGGTAAATTATCAACAGTAAAATAATGAATGTGTTGTGCCGGACGAAAATACATTCGGCGCAACGGCGGCAGATCCGTTGGTTTGCTCCGGGGAAGACCGAGCTGAAACTATGAAACAAAATATTAGTTCGCCTTATTATAACAATAATAAGAAGATTTACTTAAGTTGGTACAATCCTCTGTAGATTAGCGTATCACTTGATACAGGAAATTTACAAGTCTCTTCTCTTGAAGTGCATTTGACATAATGGTCACAAATAGTTCGGCCTAAGACATAGAATACATTGGGGTCCTAATCTAAGACGATGCTGGTCGGTGAGTGCGAGCTGGAATGAGCGTTCCTGTGCTCAGCCATACGCAGACGATCAATTGGGTAGGCCAAGCGAAGGTCTAGTGGGTGTGGCTAAGTCAGACTTGCTCATTCTTCAGTGAGACAAGCAGCGATTATCGTTTTCTGTGGTTTCGTTGCGTGGTACAAACCTTACTTTGGCACCTCGCTATTTGGAGGACACCACAAAAAGGTATCTAATTTTACAAATGAAGTTCTCGTATACGCCTTACAATACCTTCCTGGAAATTTATTTTCAATCTCAAGTTTTCCAATGCATTTCCTTTCCGTGCCTTTAATGATAATGTAAATAAATAAAATCTATTCAGCACTGTTTCGCTTTATTTGCAGTGTAACTTAAGTAAAAACTTAAAATAAAAGAAAATCCGCAAGTTGACTCGACCCCACGACTTTCGGTTTACCGGCTGTACGCTTTCCGGTGCGCTGCCCGCTACCTGGAAAGTATGTTAACATAAATGGATTTACCCCATTCACTTGCGCCAAAAGTGCTATTCTTTTCTAAACTCTCGGCCGTATATCTGTCCAAGTTTTGCATATACCATAAATTTGGAGAAAATTGGTATGATGAGTAGGCGCAGTCCCCTAGTGAGTGAAAATTATGTACTGTTTTCTGAAGCTACGTCTCTAAATAACGCAGGGTGACGATCTCCTAACCTTGGGTGACTTTACATTAAAGTGTCATCGAGTTGTACAATAATACTGAGCTAAGTAGCTCGCACAATATTTCTGATGATGTATTCTACCGGTTGGCGACTGCACCCTGAAGAACAAAAAAATTCTTATCTTATCATCTGAAGATGGTTAACAACTTTAGCCGAAACTAGTAATCAGTCTTGAGTTTTCTGGCTGAGTATGAAACATCATCTTGGCAACACACAGAGCACGGAACGAAGCTACGTGTATGTGACTAAAGTGTTCCCAAAGTGTCTTCCCAAGACGTAAAAATTCTACCAACAATACGAAGGGTGACGAAGGTTTTTTCTTTTTTTTTACTTTTTGTACTTTTAGAATGCAAGGAACTACCTTGTGGCGTTCAACTGCGCGAAATTTACGTCAACCTGTATGCACGTACATAAAGGACTTTCTTTAGAACATAATGAGGCTAATTACGCTTTTTTTTATTCACACGTCAACTTAATGTGTTTTCAGGATAACTGTTACCAAAAGGAGGCGGGACGAAGAACTTTCTGGGAAAAAGCAACATCACAATACTACATTTACATAAGACCCCACTGCTAGCTTCCAGAAACTTGTCTCCCTGGCGGCTACGATGAAATCTGTGCTTGTCAAGGCACTCCACTGACTGATGAATGGTGCATCTGAATCAGATATGAGGTCTGATTAGTCAGCGTAGGACATCGCTGAGGATAATCAGGGACACCGAATATCAGAGTGTCGTATCTTCCAGGGATGTACATATTGTAGAATGCCTTCCGTCGCATATTCTGAAAACAAATGCACGCTCACGTCTGGAGCTCCTCTGCAGTTCCGGCTGTTGGGGCGGGAGGCGGGGAAAGGGGGGGGGGGGGGGAGGAGGGAAGACCAGAACCATTTAATCGCAACTTAATCTATTTCACAAGGGAAATTCAGTCACCCAGTAAGATCGACAACACTCACAGCGTCGTGTTTTTAGCACTGTAACGTTGTTGCATTAATTTGAGGTGTCAGCGGTGCTGCTTTTCAAGACCATAAAATTGGTTTAAAAGCTGAGACCTGTCTGGGGAAGTTAACCTTCCATTACTGAGCAACTGTTTCACCAGGTATCCAGTCTAGGTTACCAAATTCCCAACCAGACTAACATTAATTATAATCTTTTAATAGTCATACGACAACCGGTGATATATATATATATATATATATATATATATATATATATATATATATATTTGTCATCAGTCTACTGACTGGTTTGATGCGGCCCGCCACGAATTCCTTGCCTGTGCTAACCCCTTCATCTCAGAGTAGCACTTGCAACCTACGTCCTCAATTATTTGCTTGACGTATTGCAATCTCTGTCTTCCTCTACAGTTTTTGCCCTCTACAGCTCTCTCTAGTACCATGGATGTCATTCCCTCATGTCTTAGCAGATGTCCTATCATCCTGTCCCTTCTACTTATCAGTGTTCTCCACATATTCCTTTCCTCTCCGATTCTGCGTAGAACCTCCTCGTTCCTTACCTTATCAGTCCACCTAATTTTCAACATTCGTCTATAGCACCGCATCTCAAATGCTTCGATTCTCTTCTCTTCCGGTTTCCCCACAGTCCATGTTTCACTACCATACAATGCTGTACTCCAGACGTACATCCTCAGAAATTTCTTCCTCAAATTAAGGCCGGTATTTGATATTAGTAGACTTCTCTTGGCCAGAAATGCCTTTTTTGCCATAGCGAGTCTGCTTTTGATGTCCTCCTTGCTGCGTCCGTCATTGGTTATTTTACTGCCTAGGTAGCAGAATTCCTTAACTTCACTGACTTCGTGACCATCAATCCTGATGTTAAGTTTCTCGCTGTTCTCATTTCTACTACTTCTCATTACCTTTGTCTTTCTCCGATTTACGCTCAAACCATACTGTGTACTCATTAGACTGTTCATTCCGTTCAGCAGATCATTTAATTCTTCTTCACTTTCACTCAGGATAGCAATGTCATCAGCGAATCGTATCAATGATATCCTTTCACCTTGTATTTTAATTCCACTCCTGAACCCTTCTTTTATTTCCATCATTGCTTCCTCGATCTACAGATTGAAGAGTAGGGGCGAAAGGCTACAGCCTTGTCTTACTCCCTTCTTAATACGAGCACTTCGTTCTTGATCGTCCACTCTTATTATTCCCTCTTGGTTGTTGTACATATTGTATATGACCCGTCTCTCCCTATAGATTACCCCTACTTTTTTCAGAATCTTGAACAGCTTGCACCATTTTATAATGTAGAACGCTTTTTCCAGGTCGACAAATCCTATGAACGTGTCTTGATTTTTCTTTAGCCTTGCTTCCATTATTAGCCGTAACGTCAGAATTGCCTCTCTCGTGCCTTTACTTTTCCTAAAGCCGAACTGATCGTCACCTAGCGCATTCTCAATTTTCTTTTCCATTCTTCTGTATATTATTCTTGTAAGCAGTTTCGATGCATGAGCTGTTAAGCTGATTGTGCGATAATTCTCGCACTTGTCAGCTCTTGCCGTCTTCGGAAATGTGTGGATGATGCTTTTCCGAAAGTCAGATGGTATGTCGCAAGACTCATACAGGGTGTTTCAAAAATGACCGGTACATTTGAAACGGTAATAAAAACTAAACGAGCAGCGATAGAAATACACCGTTTGTTGCAATATGCTTGGGACAACAATACATTTTCAGGCGGACAAACTTTCGAAATTACAGTAGTCAATATTTCCAACAACAGATGGCGCTGCAATTGATGTGAAAGATATAGAAGACAACGCAGTCTGTTTGTGTGCCATTCTGTACGTCGTCTTTCTGCTGTAAGCGTGTGCTGTTCACAACGTGCAAGTGTGCTGTGGACAACATAGTTTATTCCTTAGAACGGAGGATTTTTCTGGCGTTGGAATTCCACTGCCTAGCGCACAGTGTTGTTGCAACAAGACGAAGCTTTCAACGGAGGTTTAATGTAACCAAAGGACCGAAAAGCGATACAATAAAGGATCTGTTTGAAAAATTTCAACGGACTGGGAACGTGACGGATGAACGTGCTGGAAAGGTAGGGCGACCGCGTACGGCAACCACAGAGGCCAACGCGCAGCTAGTGCAGCAGGTTATCCAACAGCGGCCTCGGGTTTCCGTTCGCCATGTTGCAGCTGTGGTCCAAATGACGCCAACGTCCACGTATCGTCTCATGCGCCAGAGTTTACACCTCTATCCATACAAAATTCAAACGCGGCAACCCCTCAGCGCCGCTACCATTGCTGCACGAGAGACATTCGCTAACGATATAGTGCACAGGATTGATGACGGCGATATGCATGTGGGCAGCATTTGGTTTACTTTCACATCAATTGCAGCGCCATCTGTTGTTGACAATTGTGACTACTGTAATTTCGAAAGTTTGTCTGCCTGAAAATGTACTGTTGTCCCAAACATATTGCAACAAACGGTATATTTCTATCGCTGCTCGTTTAGTTTGTATTGACGTTTCAAATATACCGGTCATTTTTGAAACACCCTGTATATTCTACACACCAACGTGAATAGTCGTTTTGTTGCCACTTCCCCTAATGATTTTAGAAATTCTGATGGAATGTTATCTATCCCTTCTGCCTTATCTGACCGTAAGTCCTCCAAAGTTCTTTTAAATTCCGATTCTAATACTGGATACCCTATCTCTTCTAAATCGACTCCTGTTTCTTCTTCTATCACATCAGACAAATCTTCACCCTCATAGAGGCTTTCAGTGTATTCTCTCCAGCTATCTGCTCTCTCCTGTGCATTTAACAGTGGAATTCCCGTCGCACACTTAATGTTGCCACCGTTGCTTTTAATGTCACCAAAGGTTGTTATGACTTCTGTATGCTGAGTCTGTCCTTCCGACAATCATATCTTTTTCGATGTCTTCACATTTTCCCTGCAGCCATTTCGTCTTAGCTTCCCTGCACTTCCTATTTATTTCATTCCTCAGCGACTTGTATTTCTGTATTCCTGATTTTCCCGGAACATGTTTGAACTTCCTCCTTTCATCAATCAACTGAAGTATTTTTTCTGTTACCCATGGTTTCTTCGCAGCTACCTTCTTTGTACCTATGTTTTCCTTCCCAACTTCTGTGATGGCTCTTTTTAGAGACGTCCATTCCTCTTCAACTGTGTTGCCTACTGCGCTATTCCTTATTGCTGTATCTATAGCGTCAGAGAACTTCAAACGTATCTCGTCATTCCTTAGAACTTCCGTATCCCACTTCTTAGCGTATTGATTCTTCCTGACTAATGTCTTGAACTTCAGCCTACTCTTCATCACTACTATATTGTGATCTGAGTCTATATCTGCTCCTGGGTACGCCTTATAATCCAGTATCTGATTTGGGAATCTCTGTCTGACCATGATGTAATCTAATTGAAATCTTCCCGTATCTCCCGGCCTTTTCCAAGTATACCTCCTCCTTCTTGAACAGGGTATTCGCTATTACTAGCTGAAACTTGTTACAGAATTCAATTAGTCTTTCTCCTCTTTCATTCCTTGTCCCATGCCCATATTCTCCTGTAACCTTTTCTTCTACTCCTTCCCCTACAACTGAATCCCAGTCGCCCATGACGACTATTAGATTTTCCTCCCCATTTACATACTGAATTACCCTTTCAATATCCTCATACACTTTCTCTACCTGTTCATCTTCAGCTTGCGACGTCGGCATGTATAACTGAACTGTCGTTGTCGGTGTTGGTCTGCTGTCCATTCTGATTAGAACAACCCGGTCACTGAACTGTTCACAGTAACACACCCTCTGCCCTATCTTCCTATTCATAACGAATCCTTCACCTGTTATACCATTTTCTGCAGCTGTTGATATTACCGAATACTCATATGACCAGAAATCCTTGTCTTCCTTCCACTTCACTTCACTGACCCCTACTATATCTAGATTGAGCCTTTGTATTTCCCTTTTCAGATTTTCTAGTTTCCCTACCACGTTCAAGCTTCTGACATTCCACGCCCCGACTCGTAGAACATTATCCTTTCGTTGATTATTCAATTTTTTTCTCATGGTAACCTCCCCCTTGGCAGTCCCCTCCCGGAGATCCGAATGGGGGACTATTCCGGGATCTTTTGCCAATGGAGAGATCATCATGACATTTCTTCAACTACAGGCCACATGTCCTGTGGATACAAGCTACGTGGTTTTAATGCAGTGGTTTCCATTGCCTTCTGCTTCCTCATGTCGTTGATCATTGCTGATTCTTCCGCCTTTAGGGGCAATTTCCCACCCCTAGGATAAGAGAGTGCCCTGAACCTCTATCCGCTCCTCCGCCCTCTTTGACAAGGCCATTGGCAGAATGAGGCTGACTTCTTATGCCGGAAGTCTTCGGCCGCCGATGCTGATTATTTATCAAAATTTAGGCAGTAGCGGGGATCGAACCCGGGACCGAAGACCTTTTGATTATGAATGAAAGACTGCGCAACTGCTTCACCAGGTATCCAGTCTAGCTTACCAAATTCCCAACCAGACTAACATCAATTATAATCTTTTAATAGTCATACGACAACCGATGATATAAGAGAATTTTAATAAAAAGAAATAAATCAGTTTATATTTGGAAATTTATTTCAACATTGATCACTGAAATTTCAGCATATTAAACTTGATTCATAACTAAACTGGTGCCTTATTTAGGATTGTGAACATGTGAGATTGTAATCTTACGGAACACATCAAATATGGAGCCAAGATTGGGAGACTGCATACATCACTGCATTCATAAAGTAACACACGAAGAACGTTGGAACATATGCAAGAGGAAATTAACCACAACCAACCGATTCAATTTTCACCCAAAGAAGTTACGTTCGTAGCGCAATCATGTCCGTCATGTAATTACCACACACTGGTATACTAAATTCATACTAAATCTCTGTGAAATCTTCCCGTAAAGAATAGCTGAGGGCTACTTTCATGATTACACCGTATGCTTCACGTGGTCAACTTGGTTTACACAAAGAGTGTAACTCCACAATAATTTTGATAATTAAAATAAATTACATCGAAACGCAATTTACAAAAGGAAAACCTCCAACTGGTTACTATCGTCTTACTATTAACCGGATGGGTCAAACAATTGTGTAAGCACGTGGTACTGGTCTCACAAATTACACCCCACGTGGATTGAACAGAAAGAAAAGTCGCTATATTGAAATATATTGTCAAGACGAGACGTTATAATCTCACGCACTTTCGCACTTAAGATTGATGATCTTAGTTAGAGTTACTGATCAACACATCGTTCCACTTTACTCACAAAGTAGCGACAAAGCAACTACCGGAATATATTCTGAAGTTCACACTCGAAATACACTGTGTTGCAACTTAAGATAACATTAGATATTTTAGAGCTAAACCTGAAATAAAAGTCATTAAATTTTCAGTTAGGCTGAACTTAAGAAATCCATTGTCGTACGGACTTAGCAGACCAGCGCTTAGCCGGAGATCTTACCACTTCAGGCGCTCGCCGCGGACAGACTGACCTGGCCCGCTACCGAGCGTGCTTCACAAATACAAACGGAAGTGACCAGAGAGGCAGCTCCCTATACCAACATGACAAGGGACGGACATGACCATACTAAGAATAGAAACCTCTTTGCTTCTAGGAAGCGTAGCTACCTGTTCCGACGTTAGTCCTACTGTTCTTTAGTAGACAGGATTGTCTGCTACCCTCAAGCATGCAACTAGAAATACATTTGCTCATTCATCCTCCCACACAGAAGGGAAGGGGGATGACAGTATCTCATCATATACAGTATATAAAAGCAAGCGGATGTAGGTTCCGTATGAGACTGTGTGACATGAATTACATATAAACTGTGTTTTAAAGTGTAGTAGTGTGACAGATCGTTCTTGTTTATGTGTAAAAGTAACGTTTTCCACTACTCAGTTTCCTCCCAGATAGAAACACCACAGTAAATTTTGAAGAGGAATATATACCGTAAATGACAACAGATTTAAGAAATTAACATGAAAGGAATCCAACAGAGATCTTTCAGTACTCCCAAAATACTGCGTCGGAATGAAGAGATATTAGGGTTTAACGTCCCGAACTCATGATGTCGTTAGAGACGGCCTGGACATGGACAAATTTACTTATCTGGTGTTTGTCAACCTTGAAGGTCATTAGAGGACCTAACAGCGCTCTTGAACCTTTTCCCTGTATTCTGCTTCCACCTCCCAACTGCCCTTGCTTCTTTGACTTCATCCATCCATCGTTTACTGGGTCTACCCGGCTCACGTTTCATTTACGTCCTGCTACAGGCGTTGCTGCGGCTCTACAGTGTTCAGGCATGTGAGCTACAGGCCAGTCCATTATAGTATCTAGCCTCCATTTTCTGCACAGTGGCTGGTTGCTGTATCATTTCATACAGTTTCTGATTCTTTCTATTTTTCCAGCCCTCTGTATCTTGTACTGGGCCAAAAATCCTACATTCAGAAGTTGTCTTTCGTCGTCGGACTTCGTCGCACTCGAGCTGTCTGTTCCTTCAACATCAAGACGGGGAAGGAAGTCAGATATGATCTTTTGAAACCAATGAACCCAGTACACACACATATATAGAAAAAGAAATATATATATATATATATATATATATATATATATATATATATAGAGAGAGAGAGAGAGAGAGAGAGAGAGAGAGAGAGAGAGAGAAGAAAGAAAGAGAGAGAGAGAGAGAGAGAGAGAGAGAGACACTCAGCTCCCCTACCGATGTCGTTTTATGCAACCCGCACTAAGCCTGTATCAGGAACAGTATCCAGACATGCGACAGCCTCGTAATCGATGTAATTTCCCTCACAGTGCCTTGGATAGTTGTTAGCAAATTGAAGCATACGATAAACAGGAATGGCTGTGAGTTACATAGTATTTGTGGACCAAGACATACCTTACTTCTGTCATACTTATCCAACAATCTCCAATCTTCCTTTGTGTAATTAGAGGTGTACTCACACAGGCTTTGGATGTCTGTAGCTTTATTCCGTTTATAGTACTTAATATTTCGTAAATATTCACAAACGCCGCCACCTTATAAAGCGTGTTTCACCATCGGAAACAACGAAATTAATAGGAGATATCAAAATGGGAAGCATGGAAGTAACAACTTTCCGGTACGAAACCAAATGAAAAAATTAATATACAGGGCGATTCAGCTGCCCCTACTGATGTCGTTTCATGCAAACTCACATGATGCAACAATGTTCTTAGCAAGATCTCTCTGGAGATGTGAAGCACATTGTAAGAATGTGGAAGAGTAACTGGTAAAAGTATGCGAAGATATCTTAGGCCCACAGTACAAATTTTGTTTATGGAAGTATATTAGCTCATTGGTTCAAATGGCTCTGAGCAGGATGGGACTCAACTTCTGAGGTCATCAGTCCCCTAGAACTTAGAACTACTTAAACCTAACTAACCTAAGGACATCACATACATTCATGCCCGAGGCATGATTCGAACCTGCGACCGTAGCGGTCGCGCGTTTCCAGATTTTAGCGCCTAGAACCGCTCGGGCACCCCAGCAGGCTATTAGCTCATTAACAGGCGAGTCATACATTAATCTTTTCATTGGGTTACATATCGGAAAGTTGTTACTTTCATGCTTCCTATTTCGGTCTCCTGTTAATTTCTTTGTTTCCGATGATGAAAGACACTTTTTAAGGCAACGTTTCTTCATTGTGTACGAAATGTTGAGTGCTATAAACGGACTAAACTTACAGAGACATCCAAAACGTGTATGAATACACTGCTGATTACTCAAAGAAATATTGGAGATACTTGGAAACTTTTGGCAGAAGTAAGTTATATCATGGTCCAAAAATACTGTGTAACATATGATCAATCCTCACTTGTATTTTTTACTGTATTATTCCATTTGCAAACAGTCGCCAAAAGCGGAGAGAGGGAAGTTATACCGATAAAGTGCCTGTCGCCTGCTTGGATGCAGTGAAATGCATGAAAATTATTCGCAGTTTCGATATGGACAATCATGACGACAGTAAAAATCTGTGCTACACCACAATAAGAACCCGGATTATCGCAAGTGGTCACCTTACCATTAGATTGTCCGAGTACACTTCACAGCCAGGCCCAAACTTCCATATATCGTCAACTATGTGTCTCTTGCCTGGCGTCGGCGGCTGAATATGACACCGGGCAAGCGACTTTCAATTAAAGTGTCTCCCCCGTACGGGAATATACATAATGGTTGTACGAGCACAGATTGCAGACATAAGGTTGAAGATATATGGAAGTTTGGGTCTGGCTGTGAAGCGTGCACGGGTAGCCTAATGCTAAGGCGACCGCTAGTGATAAGCGGGAAATCCGGGTTCGAGCCTGGGACTGGCACAAATTTTCAGTGTCGCCATTCCATTATGCAGCTGATGGTTGCCCGTATTCACAACTGCGAATACATTTCATGTATTTCATAACGCCTGTAGTCACCACAGTACCAGTTCCTTCGGAGACGCATGAAGTCCTAAGGAAAATTGCAGGGCACCCCGGGCACCGCAATATCGTATCTATTCGTCCTATCATGTAAGCCATCCAAACGGACGGACAATGGTCGACAGTTGATCGAAGAGCTACCTCACTCGTGAATGAATTGCATTTCTGAAGGTTTCTTCAAATGAACCTCGGTCTCACATAAGATTTCCTAAAAGGAGTTTAATATTTTTACCTTTATTTATTTCGTTTATTGGTTTCTTTATCCTTCCAAGGTTGTGGCAATGAGGTCGTCTCCTACAACCGACCAGGCATTCTACGTTCTTTACATTGCGACACTCATGTTATAAGAGCTTTTTAATTTAACATGGAATACAACACTTAAAAATAAATCCTCCCATAGGCGTATATACTGAAGTACTCTGCCGCGATTTCTGTATGTTCGGACTAATCTCAGTCACTTTTGTAGAGATTTCGATACGGTGTTCACTAGTAAAGAGACTGAATGACAAGGAGGCTTTGTGTATGTAGTTTATATTTCATGCAGATTGGCAAAAAAGTATAATGAATTGAAGTCCCACGTCGCTATGAAAATTATGACTTGCCATCCATCAGTGAATAGTAGAATTCCTTGGAACCATCCATACTTATCGTAAATGAAATAGCCACGCCACGATTCTCTTTCTCTATGTGAAGGCTAATCCCAGGAAACACTGTAGAGCCGCGCGGAGTGGCCGCGCGGTTTGAGGCGCCATGTCACGGGCTGCGCACCTTCTCCCACCAGAGGTTCGAGTCCTCCCTCGGACATGGCAGTGCGCGTTGTTCTTAGCGTAAGTTAGTGTAAGTTAGTTTAAGTACTGTGTAACTCTAGGGGGCGATGACCTAAGCAATTTGGTCCCTTAGGAATTAATACACATTTGAACATTCGAAATACTGTAGGGATTTTTATATGGTTTTCACTAACAGACTACCTGATTCACAAGGGATGTTTGTGGTCACAGGAAAGAGGCAAAGGCCAGGCTACTGTATTGCTGCCTCTGGATCACGGGGGCTCGATTCCCGGGCGGGTTGGGGATTTTCTCTGCCCGGGGACTTATGTTGTCCTCATCCTGCTAGACTGGATTTAGTTTAACATTGGACTGTCTAAAAAACGGCTGGTCCCAGCGGAGGTTCCAGTCCTCCCTCGGGCATAGGTGTGTGTGTTTGTCCTTAGGATAATTTAGGTTAGGAAGTGTGTAAGCTTAGGGACTGATGACCTTAGCAGTTAAGCCCCATAAGACTTCACACACATTTGAACATTTTTTTGTCTAATATCTGAGGTGCCCAAGGCAGGATTCGAACCTGTGACCGTAGCAGCAGCGTGGTTCCGGACTGAAGACTGTTTAAAAATTGGGACTTTGTACCGGCACTGATGACCTCACAGTTGAGAGCCCCACAAACCAAACATCATCATCATCATCATCATCTCGCGACTGTAGTGCCTGTCCTGCACAAACTGCTGTTGTTGGGGGAGGGCGCGAGATTCCGTCGACTTCCTATCGACGTCCGATACAGGACGTGTCAGATATTAAGGCGATAAGAACATATTTGATGAGTTTTTTGTCATAGAGTTAATGCTTAAGGGGTGTGAAGGAAAACATAGGAAAAGGTCAGACAGAAGATGTAGTTCGCACAGGACTCACGCCAAACACAGTTGTGGTTAGGCGATTCTGGCAGAGTGCAGTTCGCTGCTCACATCATTGCCATGAGATTTCACTCCAGCCACCAATTAACTATGGAACAGATAACATTTGTGCCTCCTGAGCACTTTACTGTCATGGAAGGCTTAAATCATTGAAGTTATATGAAAATAACGATATTCAGTTACCTAACGTTGCTCATTGAATTTCAATAAACAAAATTACCACTACACCAGACAAGACATCCAGTCGTAGGTAGTTAGTGCTAACTGTGTGAAACTGGGGTGGTTCGCTAACATTACATAAATAGTGAAAACAATAGTGTAAGATGGCAAGAACTACGCCCCTTACATGAAGTCATTAAAGATCACCAAACTCACGTTGAGCGAACAGTAGGGCTGAACAAAAATAACTGACAAGGCACAATGCATCTTGTAGAGGGTATAGTATGGATGTATTGGAATAATTAATGTTGGGTGATGGTTTTAAAGTAATTCACGTGACATGAAAACTTTGTAGAAACGTGTCGATTTACTGGAGGCTAGTTTATCCCAGGGAAGTATTTAGAGTTGACCATGGCTAGGCTGGGGAGCGGCAAAGGGAAGCAACAATAGGCAGCTTAGGGCGGCTGAAGCTCTGAGAAAGTGGTAACGGGGCATGGTCTCCAGCCGCCTGAAGACGTGTGACAACGAGAGGGTGGTTGATCCCGACTCCATGCTGGTGTACCGGGAAGCAGACGGAGAACTTCTACACCTGTTGATAAATGTCCGTCGTCCCGTTTTCAGTGAAACATGCGAGAAAGCCGCGCAAAGCTACGGTGGAGCAGTCAACAGAGGCCAAAATATGCATGCTCGTGACTATAGCAACTTCACACTGAATTCACAGTCCGCAGAGTTTGAAAGAAATCAGGTGAAGAGCGACAGAATGAAATACGCCGGCCTCCGATGGGAACGTAGGACCAAGGAATTTGAAGTACTCTCCTGGGAGTCAGAATTCTGGAAAAATTGGAGTTTTTTGCAGACGCTAACCTTGATGGTTGGCCTGGGAGGAGTTAAATAGCAGAAGTTGTGAGGAAGGGAAATTTTGTGGGAATTTGTTCACTTCCCACTGCAGTCATCGGTCAGTGCTGGGAGGCGACACATAATTAATGCTACTTGCGCTGCAATTGGTGTAAGTGATTTTGCTGGAGGGGAAACCAAGGTGAAGAGCGGACTGGTAGAAGTCTCAGTAAAGGTCTTCCGTTCCCAGCTTGCCTAGAGTGCGGAAGTGGCGTTCTTTACTCAGCTTGCCTGAGAAAGAGTGAGCATCTCTACAGTTTAGGACTTAGCAAACGGAACGATTGAGCTTGGAGATAGAAAGTTTTCGTTCAGCTATGTACTGAGGAAGATAGCTAGGAGTGAATAAACGAGTGCAGGCTTGCAGCACCACAAGGCTGGCCGACGTCCACACAATGATACTGCCCCGCCGTGCTGACGTCGGTGATATTGCACACTCTCTGGCTTGAGTTAGGCCACTGATTAGTTTGTTGGATCACGTCGGCAAAGTTTCCACGAGGGTTTTGTGGGCCTTGTATTGTGGAATTCTTATTGCACTTTGCATTACACCTGGGTCAGTCGATAGGAATTAATTTTGATTTATCGCGCTTTACTCCACGTAAACGCAATTTATTACCACTGCCTGTTAGGAGAGTCATGTAATGTGATGATAGAAAGTCGTGAGTTAAAATAAATTTGTTCTAATCGACTGCATCTGTTTTCAATCAAGTAGTTGAAATCCCAAGTCCTTTTCTTAATTAATTTTATCTTCAACATTTGAATCTGGTGTTCAATAGCTGAATATAACATCAATGTGCACCTTGTTTTATTTAAAAGTGATCAGTTCTGAATAAATTAATGTCAACACTGCCACGGTGATTCAATCAGGACTCACAGGGCCTTAATACTTTCCTTGCGGTAACCGATATTGTGGCAGTTTTGCACTCTCTGTTGATCTGTTAGTCAATTAGCTGGGGTGAACACACGCCAAAACCAGCTAAGTGATGGGTGGGGTGTTACAATAGTGGTAACAATAGAAAAAATGGTTATACTATTTCATGTAAAGCAGAAAAACAAAGATTACATATGGGTAGGAGGATTTAAGTCAAGGGCACTGGCAGCAATACTTACTTACTTTCTAAGTCTGGAAGGAAGATATCTCACTTTTTCTCTCCATATTTCATAAAACTTTATGCCTTTTATGATGGCATTTGAAACGTCGTCCTGACTACAGGATTCGTTCATATTTTAGCATACTATAACTGAATCCATGAACGATGGTGGGTCGCCCAGGTACGTGCCGTGTAGAGAGAGGCACAGACAGGGACTGCAGCATTGCCGACTGCAAACAACAGCTGCGGTACGTGCATAGAGATGTAGACGCTAAACAGTTTGTACGCTTGTGTTTAAGGAGTAGCGGGCAGCAGTGAAAGGTATTAGGTGGACTTTTATTCAGTTTGCTGTGATTTGTCAGACGGTTAAGCTCCCACCACCACATTACTACCACTGTGTGGTAGTCGGATCGTTAGGAATGAGACTCGCAAAAATGTCGGCAGGTACAGCAAGTTGCGATGCTTCGTACAGAGCATCTACGTACAGGAAAGTACGAATGCTTTCGTCCAATGACGAGTACTCTCCATTTGGCTCGGTCCTCCCACCACTTTTCTTCCTCCACTTGCTGCCAGGTCACACCTCTCCTTTCAACAGCTATTCTCACTCCCATTTCCCACCATGTTCTTGGGCACCCTCTAGGTCTTTTCCCATCCATCTTTAGTTCTTCCATAATTTTGGGGAGTCTCTGCCCATGCATCCTCTTAACATGCCCATACCATCTTAATCTCTTTCTTTCAATTACTTCTCTCATACTTTCTTGTTTGAGGTCCTTTCTAATCTCTACATTCCTTACTCTGTCCATTCTTGTTTTTCCCTTAACTGCTCTGAGAAATTTCATTTCCCCTGCTTGCAGCCTGCTCCAGTCCCTTTCTGTCATTGTCCATGTTTCTCCACCATAGGTGACAATAGGGATGTAATAATTCTTATACATAAGGAGTTTTGCTCTTTCTGACACCTTGTTATTCCAAATCAGATGTTTTATTGTTTGGTAGAAATTGCCTCCCTTCTGTAACCTCCTATTAATTTCGTTAGTTATTCTGCCATCCCTAGATATTTCACTCCCTAAATAAGTGAAACTTACTACCACTGTGAGCGGTTCTCCATTCAAGGTAATACACTCCTGGAAATTGAAATAAGAACACCGTGAATTCATTGTCTCCGGAAGGGGAAACTTTATTGACACATTCCTGGGGTCAGATACATCACATGATCACACTGACAGAACCACAGGCACATAGACACAGGCAACAGAGCATGCACAATGTCGGCACTAGTACAATCTATATCCACCTTTCGCAGCAATGCAGGCTGCTATTCTCCCATGGAGACGATCATAGAGATGCTGGATGTAGTCCTGTGGAACGGCTTGCCATGCCATTTCCACCTGGCGCCTCAGTTGGACCAACGTTCGTGCTGGACGTGCGGACCGCGTGAGACGACGTTTCATCCAGTCCCAAACATCCTCAATGGGGGACAGATCCGGAGATCTTGCTGGCCAGGGTAGTTGACTTACACCTTCTAGAGCACGTTGGGTGGCACGGGATACATGCGGACGTGCATTGTCCTGTTGGAACAGCAAGTTCCCTTGCCGGTCTAGGAATGGTACAACGATGGGTTCGATGACGGTTTGGATGTACCGTGCACTATTCAGTGTCCCCTCGACGATCACCAGAGGTGTACGGCCAGTGTAGGAGATCGCTCCCCACACCATGATGCCGGGTGTTGGCCCTGTGTGCCTCGGTCGTATGCAGTCCTGATTGTGGCGCTCACCTGCACGGCGCCAAACACGCATACGACCATCATTGGCACCAAGGCAGAAGCGACTCTCATCGCTGAAGACGACACGTCTCCATTCGTCCCTCCATTCACGCCTGTCGCGACACCACTGGAAGCGGGCTGCACGATGTTGGGGTGTGAGCGGAAGACGGCCTAACGGTGTGCGGGACCGTAGCACAGCTTCATGGAGACGGTTGCGAATGGTCCTCGCCGATACCCCAGGAGCAACAGTGTCCCTAATTTACTGGGAAGTGGCGGTGCGGTCCCCTACGGCACTGCGTAGGATCCTACGGTCTTGGCGTGCATCCGTGCGTCGCTGCGGTCTGGTCCCAGGTCGAGGGGCACGTGCACCTTCCGCCGACCACTGGCGACAACATCGATGTACTGTGGAGACCTCACGCCCCACGTGTTGAGCAATTCGGCGGTACGTCCACCCGGCCTCCCGCATGCCCACTATACGCCCTCGCTCAAAGTCCGTCAACTGCACATACGGTTCACGTCCATGCTGTCGCGGCATGCTACCAGTGTTAAAGACTGCGATGGAGCTCCGTATGCCACGGCAAACTGGCTGACACTGACGGCGGTGGTGCACAAATGCTGCGTAGCTAGCGCCATTCGACGGCCAACACCGCGGTTCCTGGTGTGTCCGCTGTGCCGTGCGTGTGATTATTGCTTGTACAGCCCTCTCGCAGTGCCCGGAGCAAGTATGGTGGGTCTGACACACCGGTGTCAATGTGTCCTTTTTTCCACTTCCAGGAGTGTATTTCCATTGATTCCTTTCTCTCTTCCAAATACCATTACCTCGCTCTTATCTTTATTTATTTTTAATCCATACCTTTTCATTATTTCCTTCCACGCATCAAGCTGTAACTGTACATCTACCTCTTTATCACCCCATATTACCATATCATCTGCAAAAATCATCTTTTTGTCTTTTCTTTTACTATATCTTTAACTGCCCTATTCATTCCCTCCATCACAACAGTCCTTGTCTTATTTCGAAGTATTCAGAGTTCCCCAATGGTGTTCTAATTCTACAACTGTGGCCTCTGTACATTGTCTTTATAACATTAATCTATCTATCTTCTATATCTATCTTCTTCAGTTCTTCCCAGAGTCTTTCCCTGTCAACTGAGTCATATGCCTTTTCTATGCCTATAGAAACAATTATCACCCTTTTGTAATACTCCCAACATTTTCCCATCAGTTGACAGATAGAAAATATCAGGTCGATCGTGCTCCTTCCTTTCCTAAACCCATGCTGTTCTTCACTCAGCTCCTTTTCTATCTTTTCAGATTTAGTAAAATTATTTCAAAAATCTTGGCTGTATGACTCATGAGGGTTATTCCTCTGTAGTTTTTACAAAGTTTTTTATTGCCTTTCTTGAAGATGGGAACAATGTCTCCTATTCTCCAGTCGTCAGGTATTTTACTATTTCTCCACACTCTTGATAGCACTCTATACAGCCGCTGCATTCCCACTGGACCTGCTGCTCTTATCATGTCCACTGATACTTCATCAGGTCCTGGGGCTTTCCCCCCATTCATCTTCTTCACAGCTTTTTCCATTTCTTCCCGTGTAATTTGTCCTAATTCTGCTTCCCAACTTCTCTCAGTTTCTCCATTATTTGTTGTTTCCTCATGTACCTGCTCCTCAGCGTTTAACAGCTTCTTAAAATGTTCTTTCCAGAGATCTTTTATATTCCCTGGATCTTCAATAATGGTACCATCCTCTGTTTCCATCTTTACTGGTACTTCAGAAGCCGTCCTTTTATTTTTCATCATTTTATAGAACATTTTCTTATTGCTCTTCACATCTTCTTCAAGTCTTTTTTTTTTTGGTAAGCTCTTTCCATGCCTTTTTCTTTGCTGTTTCCACTATTTCTTTGCACTTCTTCTTTTCCTCTATATACCTTTTATGGTCTTCGTCATTTTTAGTTTTCCACCATTTTCTCCATGCTCCATTTTTTATTCTAACTGCTTGGAATGTGGTATCATCCCACCAACTTGTCTGTCTTATTTTTTCTTTTCCAGATGTTCTGCCACATACTTTTTGTGCTGCTTCGACTAAAGTGTCTTTGAATAAACTCCATTCTTTTCCTACATCGCAGAAAACTTCTTTTGGAAAATTTTGTGTTATTAATTCTCTGTACTTCTCAGCACATTCACTCTCCTTCAATTTCCAACCCTGTATCCTCATCACTTTCTTCTGTTTTCTATTTTTCACACACTGATTCATTTTCCATTGTCCCACCAGTAATCTATGGTCTCCATCTGCACTCACACTTGGAATTACCTTCACATTTGTTACTTTCTCTCCCCATTGCCTAACTACTAGAATATAATCAATTACACTCTTCGTTCTTCCATCCCAACTGTATCTGGTGATAACATGACTTTCTCTCTACATAAACCAGCTGTTTGCTATTTTCATTCCATTCCTCTGGCACAAATCCAGGAGTCTTTCCCCTTCTTCAATTCTGCCTCCATATCCAAAACATCCCAATACTTGCTCAAATCCCTTTCTGTCTTTGCCTACGTGTGCATTAAAATCTCCCATCACTATATTAGCACTCTCTGTATGGTTTTCTAACACATTTTCAAAGTCCATTTTCTCTTCTTCGCTACATCCCACTTGAGGTGCATAAATCTGGATTACTTTTAGTGTTTCTTTTTGGAATCTCAGGTTTAAGATTATGATCCTGTCTGATAAATATCTCACATTTTCAATACAGCTTTGTACATTCTTATTCACCATCACTGCCACACCATTTCTTACAGACCTGTTATTCCCACTCCAGTACAGTTTTCCTCCTCCTCTCAAATTATCTCACCTTTTCCCTTCCACTTTGTTTTGCTTAATCCCAATATACCTAACTTCCTCTCTGTTAGTACATCTGTTATTTCTTCCATTTTTCCATTGAGGGTTAATATATTAAGGGTGCCAATATTTAGTTTATTTTTTAGTCCAGTTGGTTTCATCTTCTTGTACTGATGAATATCATCAGGTCTCCCATCATTTGCAGTGGGGTCAAATCCTGAGTGGTTTGTTCTGAGGCTCGTCTGTGGTTTGAAAGCAATATATGAAGACTTTCCTACTGGCTTGCTAGGCCTAACGCAAGGAAGGATTTTCTGTTGGGGTTGTCTCCCTTAGCCTTTGGAGTTGATCCTCCATCACAAGGCAGTGGTTCCCTTCTCATTTAATCCCCAGAAAGGAGGGTTGCCTCATCTGCCAGCTCCGCCGTCGCTGCCATTCACCCGTAACCCTGGGCATGGGGTGCGTGTTATACTCCACGGGATTGGGTCCCTGCCTGCACTCAGCCATCCTAGCACTCCAGCCTACTGAAGTGTAGGATGCCCACCCCCGCGACGTAGACGTACCAGACAGGAATTACTCCAGTGGAGGAATAGGGAAGAACACCCTACCTCCCTGGAGCCAGGTTAATAATTGTGTAAGGTGCTACAATCAAAGGGCATTTTTATAGATAATTATTTTCGTAAAACACAAAAAAGGTTGAAATGGATCTGAGCACTATGGGACTTAACTTCTGAGGTCATCAGTCCCATAGAACTTAGAACTACTTAAACCTAACTAACCTAAGGACATCACACACACCCATGCTCGAGGCAGGATTCGAACCTGCGACCGTAGCGGTCGTGCGGTTCCAGACTGTGAAACGTCCTCTTAGAAACATTTATGAATTGACTGTGCTTAAACTAACACACAATATAACGCAACGCAATCTGACTTTCAACAATCCCTACAAAAGAATGGCCCTGACTAACATTAACCTATACCTTTTACAAATCACTTACCTCACAAAAATCTATGTTACTCGAACTACTGCAATACAGCTAGCGCCACTACTGCCAGATAAATAAAAGATTCTCACTACTGAAGGCACTAACTACTGATAGGCATAGTTAGCAAATGAAAGATTTTGATAGAGAACAAACAATGTATTTACCTTAATAGTGTTCAAAAGTCATTATATATATAGCAGTTCATGACATCCAGTCTTACAAATTTACTGTCTCTGATGGAGACAAGTCCAGATCATCCGCCCTCAAAACTCCGCCATTTCTGTCCCCACATCCACCACTGCTGGCGGCTCACCTCCAACTGTGCAACGCTACGCACTGTTAACAGCCAACTGCCTAACACTACAATAGCGATAATTTTAACAATGCCCACCAGCCACAGACTGCACACAGCACAGCCAGTGATTTTCATACAGAGCGCTACATGACGTTACCAACATAAAAACCTAAACAGCCTACTTACAACTGTAGCGCCTAGAACCGCTCGCCCACCCAGGCCGGCAAGACTAGAAGAATCAGAAGCTGACACAGACTGCAGCGATGTAGTTGACGATGGTCGCAGCGATTAATAACAACCAAAGGTGAGCCATACATACAATAGTTGTCTTTTCTTTTTCTATAGATTCTCTTCTGCTGTTGCAGTTTTAGCAGTAATATTGAGATTCTGTCTTTCCCGACTGTAATAAAATTCTTATTTATACCAACCGCTTTTTTGCTTTATTCTGAAGCATCTTCAGTGGACAGTATTTTCGCTTCTATACTGCCACTTGATTACCTGTCGCAGATTTGTGCATGGCGACGGATGGAAGATCATATTCAACATTTGTCTCGGCTGATCTCTATTTTAGTAAATAATTGGTGATTATGTGTGCTAGACACACTCAAATAAGTTCCTAAATCTCTGTCTTACCATTGTATAATCCATCTGATACCTTCTAGTATCTCCAGGATTCTTCCATGTAAACAACCCTCTTTTATGAATCTTGAACCAGGTGTTAGCTATGATTATGCTCTGTGAAAATTCCACCAAACGGCTTCCTCTTTCATTTCTTACCCCCAATCCATATTCACCTACTACATTTCCTTCTCTCCCTTTTCCTACTCCCGAATTCCAGTCACCCATGACTATTAAATTTTCGTCTCTCTTCACTACCTGAATAATTTCTTTTATCTCATCATACATTTCATCAATTTCTTCATCATCTGCAGAGCTAGTTGGCATATATGCTTGTGGCCAAGATAGACATGAAGCACATGCCTACTACAGAGTAGGCATGCGCTTCATGTCTATCTTGGCCACAATAATATACTGTTTGCAGTAACTTACCTGCACTCCTATTTTTTTATTCATTATTAAACCTACTCCTGCATTACCACTATTTGATTTTGTATTTATAACCCTGTATTCACCTGACCAAAAGTCTTGTTCCTCCTGCCATCAAACATCACTTCCTATCCATTTCCCTTTTTAAATTTTCTAACCTACCTGCCCGATTAAGGGATCAGACATTACACGCTCCGATCCATATAACGCCAGTTTTCTTTCTCCTGATAACGATGTCCTCTTGAGTAGTCCCCGCCCAGAGATCCGAATGGGGGAATATTTTACCCAAGAGGATGCCATCATCATTTAACCATACAGTAAAGCTGCATGCCCTCCGGAAAAATTACGGCTGTAGTTTCCCCTTGCTTTCAGCCGTTCGTAGTCTAACCGTTTTGGTTAGAGTTACAAGGCCAGATCAGTCAATCATCCAGACTGTTGCCCCTGCAACTACTGGAAAGGCTGCTGCCCCTCTTCAGGAACCACGCGTTTGTCTGGCGTCTCAACAGATACCCCTCCGTTGTGGTTGCACCTACAGTACGGCCATCTGTATCGCTGAGGCACGCAAGCCTCCCCACCAATGGCAAAGTCCATGGTTTCATGGGAGGGGGTGGTTAGATTCTTAAGAAGAAATAACTGCACCAGCCAGCCGCATTCGAAGTGGTTTCACTGTGGATGATGTTAAGCTTACATATTGAAAGAGAGCATGTGGAAGCAGATGGAAATGTGAAAGGCGCAGTATTGTCAAACTGGATAAGTGAAACACGTGTATTTCTTTGTACTGTAAATAACCTAACCTTTATAAGTTCCTCCGCAAGTGATTTATATAATTGCTTCACATGTTTTTGGAACAATACCTGAAATGGTACAGCGAGGAATTCGAGCACTAGATTGCAAGCTGGAATAGCTTTCGCTTGTTGCGAAAAAACTTAACCTAAGCATGGGACGAGATCTAGCAGAAACGGAAATCATGTTGTAAATAATGAAAGATTGAACCAGATACTTATTTCTTCTCGGTTTTTCACAATGTTTAGCGAAAATTTATTCTCATTATCAGGTAAACATACTTACAAGGGTATTTTACATGATGTTTCGGAAAATCGGACAAAAGAAATGTACGATTGAAGTAAACCATAAAAACAACTGCATGGCAAAATATGCAGAACAACGCACACCCACACCACATAAAATACCTCTGTAAATAGTTGTTCTTAACAATGATAAATTCTCGGAACGTATTATATCAAGCATGAAAAAATACTTTACTAGTGCAGCATTTCATTATTTAAATCATGAATGATACAGTTGCAGGCTGTCAAAAACATCGAGTATGATGAATGAAATTAAGAAATGGAATTTCTTGAATGAGCATCGCGTATGTTAATATGAGGGGTAGGATGTGGAAGCAGATGGAAATGTGAAAGGCCCAATATTGTCAAACTGGACATAAGTGAAACAAAGTTGTTTATTTGTACTGTAAATAACCTAACGTTCATAAATTCCTCCGCCAGTGATTTACATAATTGCATCACATGTTTTCGGAACAGTACCTGAAAGTGTATAGTGAGGGATTCGAGTACTATATTGCAAGTAGGAATAGCTTTCGCCTGCTGCGAAAATCTTAACCTAAGCATGGGACGAGCTCTAGCTGAAACGTCATTCATGATGTAAATAATGGCAGATTGCACCAGTTAATTATTTTTTCACTGTTTTTCACAGTGATTGGCGAAAATTTATTCTTATTATTAGGTAAACATTCTTGCAAGGGTATTTTACGTGATGTTTCGGAAAATCGGACAAAAGAAATGTCCGATTAAAGTAAACCATAAAAACAACTGCAGGGCAAAAGATGCAGAACAACACACACGCCTACACCACATAAAATACCATTGTAAATAGTTGCTCTTGATAATGATAAGTTCTCGAAATGTATTATATTATGCATGAAAAAACACGTAACTAGTGTAGCATTTCATTATTTAAATCATGAATGATGCAGTTGCAGGCCGTCAAAAACATCGAGTATGATAAATGAAATTAAGAAATGGCATTTTTTGAAGGAGTATCGCGTATGCCAATATGAGGGGCTATTGTCCTGAAGACAAACTGAAGTGTTTGCCGCCAATTCTCAAATAATTTTCGCTGTTGTTTATGTTCTCGCACTGTGATTCACGAAGTAAATTCTGGTGAACATTTCTAGCATCTCTTCTCGCTATCCACTATTTCACCCACTATCGTTTCCATTTTTTTTTTCTTTAAGAAATTCTCGCACCCACAAAATATGCTGTTGCACATGCAATTAACAGTTCGGTGTCCATTTCCGAGCAACTACGACGAAAATGTTGCGACAGTGTAATAGCTTCAGTGAAGTAGTTTTGTCAAAGAAGTTTCACGAAATCCTTGACAAAGATCTTTCACAGTGTAATAAGGGCGTTCGTAATAGTGCAGATGGCAGCAATTTTAAGACGAGTAGTGCGCCTCTTGTGCACCCCTGCGCAAGCCGCCTGCCGGGCGGCGCCAGTGCCGCCACACTGCGCGCCACAAAAACCCAGCTGAGCCGTGAGCGTCAGCTCGGCGGGTTGGCAGGCGTGCGGCGGTAATGTCTTAATCTCGGCCGGGCTGGTCCCCGCCCCCAGCGCGGCGTCTATACTTTACGATGCCCCCTCTAACCTCTCCCCCCTCCCCCCCCCCCCCCCACCATAGAAAACACGCCGCCTGGCGGGCGCCTTCCTTTTATTTCTTCCTGCCGTAATTCCTCCCTACAACGGCGCACGTCGTCACCTTTGTTTTCGGCGATTTTGATTACCTGGCGTCCCATAAACTGCGGAGTATTAGCGCTCTTCCGTGGCCGAACATAAATTACACTGCACGCTTACGGCACATGAGCCCGTAACCTCAGAGGCTACAGTGGAGTTGTAGTTTGTTCCGCGAGTTATAAAGTTCCCTGGTGCATAAGCGTCTCCAAGGTGGTGATGGAAAGGGGAGGGGGAAGCGGTGGCAGTTACTCCATACTGCAATCTGAGGTTCATACTTCTGTCAATTACAGATTTATCTCGAATTTCTAGCAGTCATTGTCTGTGACTTCATCGACAACAAACGGCGACAAGAAACGTTAGCAATCACTGTATATCTTGTGTTTTGTAAGCTGTCACACCGTTCCCATGAAAACAGCCGATTGCTTGGCGCGGCTGCTCTTTCGGCGCTGTTCTGTAGTTACGGTGGGTACGAACCTGCCAAAATAAAGTGTTCGGTCTCTCTCCGTCATTTGCTCGTTCAGGGTTTACCGACTTTGGAAAGGAGCCCTTCTTGTACATGGGGTACGTCAGTTCCCAACACATAAAGGCGCCATTCAGCCGTTCCTAATTCCCACAAACGAGACTCCTGCCCTTGATACACAACAGAATAATAGCTGTAGTATACTATTTGTTGATCGACGGAGAAAGGTGGTGGTTGCTAACTCTGCATTCACTTATACACGACAAAGCCGTTGTAGTGCGCACGCAACCAGACAGCCATGCTACGTGGTATATATGTAAACCTGTTCTTAATCCGAGACACATCAGTTGAGGAATCAGTATACCATTTACTGCGCTGTAACAGAGGGGAAAAGGGATGAAAATTCAGTCTCGAAACAATGTGCTCACCAGGACTGGAGCCTTCTCAACGTCTAGATGTGCAACAGAGCGTTAGATGCAGTCACAAAGCTACAAATCCTGCATTCCAGTTGGTATGTTGCACGGTCATGTGACAAACTGGAAAGGCGGGTATTACGTTAAGTGCAGCCTGAGGCTGCCCAAAACTGAATTTCCGGGATTATTTGAGGACGGGTTTGGACTACACTTTACCAAACGCACTCAACAAAATGTACGAGATTTTGCTGAACTTTTGTTATGCCTGTCGACAGTAAAACATAGAAGTCATGAAAGTAATGCAGTAATTCCATTGACGCTAACAGAGATGAAGTTTTATGAACAAATAAAGTGTCATAGGTAGTATCAAAGTTCATTAAGCCCTCTGTAAAGTTCGTTCCATGTTTCTCCACTTCGAGGAGTATTGATGCGGCATGTTTGTTCATATACAGAAGTATTTCCTCAGTCATTCAGACTTTTTTCCAAAAAAATAGTTCAAATGACTCTGAACACTATTGGAATTAACATCCCTGGTCATCATAACTAACCTAAGGACATCACACACATCCATGCCCGAGGCAGGATTCGAACCTGCGACCGTAGCGGTCACGCGATTTCAGACTGAATCGCCTAGAACCACACAGCCACACCGGCCGGCCTTTTTTCCATTTAAGTTTTTTATTTTTCAGTTTCAACCAAACAGTATGGAAATTATTTTTGTGAACATTTTCTATGTTTATTTCACTACTAGTTGGATCAGTCAGATAATGAATCGAAAAGGTGACATCCACATCCATCTTAATAATACAAAAATATGTACTTTGGGAGGATCGTTGATTTATGCTTACCTTTTAGACACCAACGATACTTAAAAATAATAAAATCGGCTTTGTTACCTACACTTTCCTACACAAAGTAATCGCTGATTAGCCATTCCTCAGAAAGTACGCATTTCCCTATTCTATATAGTCGCTACCCCGATACCACATCTAAAAATGGAGGAGAAGATGGTTGTACCTTACGATGAACACCTCAGTTGGACGTAAAACAAAGTCGCCACGTCAGGAGGACGTTCGCTTGCTTCTCGCCCTCCACACTTACGAAATATACACTGAAAAAAAAACCGCAACATCAAAAACTAATTAATGTAGAGTAATGATTTCTCGCAAATACATTTGTCTAGGTAAGATATATAAGTGATTAACATTGCTAGTCCACAAGTTAATGCAAGCGCGAGATAAGCCATTGCAAATATGAAATGCTGGTACATTAATAACCGGTCCAACCGCAGGAATGTTGAATGCAAGCATGCAAACGTGCATGAATTGTGTTGTGAACATGCCAAATGTCAGTTTGTGGTCTGGAGTTGCACGCCTCTTCTACTCAGTCGGTCAGTACTGGAACGGTTAATGCTGTTTGCGGATGATGCAGTAGTTGTCATCCAATGATGTCCCATACGTGCTCTACTGGAGTCAATCTGGTGATTGTGCAGACTGAGGCAAAATATTGACACTCTGTAGAGCATGTTGCGTACGAGACTTACCCTGTTGGAAAACAGCCCCTGGAATGTTGTTCATCAATGAAAGCACGACAGGTCGAATCAGCAGACTAACGTACAAATTTGCAGTCAGGGTGCGTGGGATAACCATAAGAGTACTCCTGCTGTCTGTGAATTCGCACACCAGACCATAACTCCAGGTATAGGTCCAATGTGTCTAGAGTGCACGCAGGTTGGTTGAGGTCCTCAACTGGCCTACCCCTCACCAATACGTGGCCATCACTGGCACCGAGGCAGAATCAGCTTTCAGCAGAGGAAAACAACAGAGCTCCATCCTGTCCTCCAATGAGCTCTCGCATGACACCACTGAAGTCGCAAATGGCGGTGCTTTGGGATCAGCACGGTGGTGGTGGTGGTTAGTGTTTAACGTCCCGTCGACAACGAGGTCATTAGAGACGGAGCGCAAGCTCGGGTTAGGGAAGGATTGGAAAGGAAATCGGCCGTGCCCTTTCAAAGGAACCATCCCGGCATTTGCCTGAAACGATTTTAGGGAAATCACGGAAAACCTAAATCAGGATGGCCGGAGAGGGGATTGAACCGTCGTCCTCCCGAATGCGGGATCAGCAAAATGTGCGCAATAGTTCTTCTGGACATCTGTCTCAGAACTGCGTTGAAGTAACCTGTTTGTAAAAGTTCTTTGTGTCACTGTGGTGCCAACTGCTGCTCAGATTGGTGTTACAAATTCAGTACTATCCGACAGGGCCTTACACTGAACACGATTGCTTTCCTGTGTGCAGTGCTGGAGCCTGGTCTTCTTCCGACCCTACATTCTAGTGACCACCACTTCCAGCAATTACGTACAGTGGCTACATTCCTGCCAAGTCCAGAGGGAACGTCCAGCTTCTCGTAGCCCTATTGCACGACCTCGTTCAAACTCAGCGACGTGTTGATAATAGGGTTTTCGTCGCCTTAGAGCCATTCTTGGCTAACATTAAATCACCACGTCCAGTCTCAAAGGTAACTAAAGTTCACAACCGTTACATCGAGTTACATGCGCGAAACATGGACGGACATCATCTTTCAGATGTAGAAACACGCCTAACATCTTTCATTTAGGTCGCATAATTCTTTCTTGGTGTTGCAAATATTTTTCAGTCAGAATAATTGCACGGAATGTTAAACGTAGCCTATTACAATCATTCGTTATACCGAATCACTGGCCGGGGTCACCGAGCGGTTCTAGACGCTTCAGTCTGGAACCGCGCGACCGCTACGGCCGCAGGTTCGAATCCTGCCTCGGGCATGGATGTGTGTGATGTCCTTAGATTAATTAGGTTCAAGTAGTTCTAAGTTCTAGGGGACTGATGACCTCAGAAGTTAAGTCCCATAGTGCTCAGGATTAGTGGACAAAGTTCAAAACCATCGTACAATATGCGTTAGATGAGTATGTGCCAAGCAAGATCGTTATTGTTGTTGTGGTCTTCAGTCCTGAGACTGGTTTGATGCAGCTCTCCATGCTACTCTATCCTGTGCAAGCTTCTTCATCTCCCAGTACCTACTGCAACCTACATCCTTCTGAATCTGCTTAGTGTAGTCATCTCTTGGTCTCCCTCTACGATTTTTACCCTCCACGCTGCCCACCAATACTAAATTGGTGATCCCTTGATGCCTCAGAACATGTCCTACCAACCGATCACTTCTTCTGGTCAAGTTGTGCCACAAACTTCTCTTCTCCCCAATCCTATTCAATACTTCTTCATTAGTTATGTGATCTACCCATCTAATCTTCAGCATTCTTCTGTAGCATCACATTTCGAAAGCCTCTATTGTCTTCCTGTCCAAACTATTTATCGTCCATGTTTCACTTTCATACATGGCTACACTCCATACAAATACTTTCAGAAATGAATTCCTGACACTTTAATCTAGACTCGATGTTTACAAATTTCTCTTCATCAGAAACGCTTTCCTTGCCATTGTCAGTCTACATTTTATATCCTCTCTACTTCGACCATCATCAGTTATTTTGCTCCCCAAATAGCAAAACTCATTTACTACTTTAAGTGTCTCATTTCCTAATCTAATTCCCTCAGCATCACCCGACTTAATTCGACTACATTCCATTATCCTCGTTTTGCTTTTGTTGATGTTCATCTTATATCCTCCTTTCAAGACACTGTCCATTCCATTCAACTGCTCTTCCAAGTCCTTTGCTGTCTCTGACAGAATTACAATGTCATCGGCGAACCTCAAAGTTTTTATTTTTCTCCATGGATTTTAATACCTATTCCGAATTTTTCTTTTGTTTCCTTTACTGCTTGCTCAATATACAGGTTGAATAACATCGGGGAGAGGCTACAACCCTGTCTTACTCCCTTCCCGACCACTGCTTCCCTTTCATGTCCCTCGACTCTTATAACTGCCATCTGGTTTCTTTACAAATTGTAAATAGCCTTTCGCTCCCTGTATTTTACCCCTGCCACCTTTAGAATTTGAAAGAGAGTATTCCAGTCAACATTGTCAAAAGCTTTCTCTAAGTCTACAAATGCTAGAAACGTAGGTTTGCCTTTCCTTAATCTTTCTTCTAAGATAAGTCGTAAGATCAGCGTTGCCTCACGTATTCCATTGTTTCTACGGAATACAAACTGATCTTCCCCGAGGGCGGCTTCCACTAGTTCTTCCATTCGTCTGTAAGGAATTCGTGTTAGTATTTTGCAGCTGTGGCTTATTAAACTGATTGTTCGGCAATTTTCACATCTGTCAACACCTGCTTTCTTTGGGATTGGAATTATTATATTCTTCTTGAAGTCTGAGGGTATTTCGCCTGTTTCATACATCTTGCTCACCAGCTGGTAGAGTTTTGCAATGATTGGCTCTGCCAAGGCCGTCAGTAGTTCCAATGGAATGTTGTCTACTCAGGGGCCTTGTTTCGACTCAGGTCTTTCAGAGCTCTGTCCAACTCTTCACACAATATCATATCTAACATTTCATCTTCATCTACATCGTCTTCCATTTCCATAATATTGTCCTCAAGTACATCGCCCTTGTATAGACCCTCTATATACTCCTTCCACCTTTCTGCTTTCCCTTCTTTGCTTAGAACTGGGTTTCCTTCTGAGCTCTTTATGTTCATACAAGTGGTTCTCTTATCTCCAAAGGTCTCTTTAATTTTCCTGTAGGCAGTATCTATCTTACCCCTAGTGAGATAAGCCTCTCTACATCCTTACATTTGTCCTCTAGCCATCCCTGCTTAGCCATTTTGCACTTCCTGTCGATGTCATTTTTGAGACGATTGTATTCCTTTCTGCCTGCTTCATTTACTGCATTTTTATATTTTCTCCTTTCATCAATTAAATTCAATATTTCTTCTGTTACCCAAGGATTTCTATTAGCCCTCGTCTTTTTACTTACTTGATCCTCTGCTGCCTTCACTGCTTCATCCCTCAAAGCTACCCATTCTTCTTCTACTGTATTTCTTTCCCCTATTCCTGTCAATTGTTCCCTTATGCTCTCCCTGAAACTCTGTACAACCTCTGGTTCTTTCAGTTTATCCAGGTCCCATCTCCGTAATTTCCCAACTTTTTGCAGTTTCTTCAGTTTTAATCTACAGGTCGGAAAAGAGCCACCGTGGTACAACAACCGAGTCAGAAAACTGCTGCGGAAGCAAAGGGAACTTCACAGCAAACATAAACATAGCCAAAGCCTTGCAGACAAACAAAAATTACGCGAAGCGAAATGTAGTGTGAAGAGGGCTATGTGAGAGGCGTTCAATGAATTCGAAAGTAAAGTTCTATGTACTGACTTTGGCAGAATATCCTAAGAAATTTTGGTCTTATGTCAAAGCGGTAGGTGGATCAAAACAAAATGTCCAGACACTCTGTGACCAAAATGGTACTGAAACAGAGGAAGACAGACTAAATGCCGAAATACTAAACGTCTTTTTCCAAAGCTGTTTCACTGAGGAAGACTGCACTATAGTTCCTTCTCTTGATTGTCCCACAGATGACCAAATGGTAGATATCGAAATAGACGACAGAGAGATAGAGAAACAATTAAAATCGCTCAAAAGAGGAAAGGCCGCTGGACCTGATGGGATACCAGTTCGATTTTACACAGAGTACGCGAAGGAACTTGCACCCCTTCTTGCAGCGGTCTACCGTAGGTCTCTAGAAGAGCGTAGCGATCCAAAGGATTGGAAAAGGGCACAGGTCATCCCCGTTTTCAAGAAGGGACGTCGAACAGATGTGCAGAACTATTGACCTATATCTCTAACGTCGATCAGTTGTAGAATTTTGGAACACGTATATTTTCGAGTATAATGACTTTTCTGGAGACTAGAAATCTACTTTGTAGGAATCAGCATGGGTTTCAAGAAAGACAGTCGTGTGAAACCCAGCTCGCGAATTTCGTCCACGAGACTCAGAGGGCCATAGACACGGGTTCGCAGGTAGATGCCGTGTTTCTTGACTTCCGCAAGTTCCCCACAATCGTTTAATAAACAAAGTTAGAGCATATGGACTATCAGACCAATTGTGTGATTGGATTGAAGAGTTCCTAGATAACAGAACGCAGCATGTCATTCTCAATGGAGAGAAGTATTCCGAAGTAAGAGAGATTCCAGGTGTGCCGCAGGGGAGTGTCATAGGACCGTTGCTATACACAATATACATAAATGACCTTGTGGATGACATCGGAAGTTCACTGAGGCTTTTTGCAGATGATGTGGCGTATCGAGAGGTTGTAACAATGGAAAATTGTACTGAAATGCAGGAGGATCTGCAGCGAATTGACGCATGGTGCGGGGAATGGCAATTGAATCTCAATGTAGACAAGTGTAGTGTGCTGCTAATACATAGAAAGATAGATCCCTTATCAATTAGCTACAAAATAGCAGGTCAGCAACTGGAAGCAGTTAATTCCATAAACTATCTGGGAGTACGCATTAGGAGTGATTTAAAGTGGAATGATCATATAAAGTTGATCGTTGGTAAAGCAGATGCCAGACTGAGATTCAGAATGGGCGAGCCTCCTACCGCCATGTCCTGAGATGTGCAGAGTGTGTCAAATGCCTCGTCACCTACTTGTTGTTTCACTGACCTTCAAGCACTTTCCACAGATGCCCACAACGGTAACAAGTGAACAGATGACCAGCTTCGCCGTTTCCAAGATTCTCTTTCCCAGGCATCGAGTCATAACAATCCTCCCTTGTGTCAGTCGCTTCCACATTGGCGGTCTATAGAGTTGCTAGAATGACTCCCTATCCGTCTATGCTCCGCTTATTTACCTGCCTTACCACATCACATGCCAGCAACATCACGTCGAGGTGGGAAGTAATAATGATGTTTAGGCTCATTAGTGTGTAGGCAACGGCCTTGTCACAGTGGGTTCACTTCCCATCAGATCACCGAAGTTAAGCGCTGTCGGGCGTGGCCGGCACTTGGATGGGTGACCATCTGGGTTGCTATGCTCTGTTGCTACTCTCCGGGGTGCACTCAGCCTCGTGATGCCTATTGAGGAGCTATTTGAACGAATAGTAGCGGCTCCGGTCAAAGAATACCATCATAACGACCGGGAGAGCGGTGTGCTGACCACACGCCCCTCCTCTCTGCATCCTTATCTGATGATGACACGGCGGTCGGATGGTCCCGATGGGCCACTTTTGGCCAGAAGACGGGGTGCCCATTAGTGTGTGTTACTGCTCAACGATGTAGGGTCCAAAACGATCATTATCAGTTTCATAAATAACGTGAAGCGTTGGAACAGCAAGTTCCATTGAAACTGGGTAGGGAAATCGTACATCCATTGCACCTTTTAAGTTGCAGCTTTTTTTCGTTTCTGGACAGTGAGATGGGGTAAAACACGTGTTTCATCTGACGATCCACAACAGACGGCGTCAAATCCTCGACGTTGACAGATCCACATGGGTTGCAGCGTACCACCTTCGAGTCGACAATGAGGAAGTAGCTGCATGATCCCATTATGACAATGTGGACAAAATGGTGATTATACCATGCTTCGTTCGAATCGTGTGTCACCGTTCTTGCATATCACTGGAGGCCTTGCACCAGCCAAAATGACTTGGCATTACAGTACCAAGGGATTGACGACTGTGGCATCTTTGATGACGCAAGCGTTCTTCGAAGAACATTGGATATCACGAATTATCTAGGCTGTACGTTTCCCTGACGTGACCCCGTTGAGCCATGTCTGGAACAAGCTTTTGGCACCACGTTTTCTTCACTGTACACTGGTAATCATTGGTGATTATAAACTGGCCCAAATAGAAACTATATGGATCGACTACAGTGCATGATTTGCAGGCTACGCCTAGGTACTCTTTATTTGGCCATTGTCCACAACAGGGTCGGTCTCTGGCGGAAGGAGACTTTCTTGAGCCTGGGGTTAATGAGCTGCTCTTTCCCTAATCCTCTTACACAGCTTTTGGGAGGAGCCTAGACAGCTGGCTTTGTGGTTTCCTGTGACGGCCAGTGTTTCCAACACCCATTGCACAGCAGCTTGTGGAAGTACTCGCAGGGAACACCAAATGGCCAAGGTAAATGCCCAAATTCTCTCTCCTGAGTCTTGTTTGCCGAACGGCATGAATGTGAAGCAACTCCGTGGATCATTTTTGGAGTCAATGACATCTGGATAGGTGTTGGAGTTGTGGTCTGTATGGAGCGGAGATGCTGATTCCAAGCAGTATAGATTTTCGTGTACGAAGACTTAGTCATGAACGCAGTACCGAAATCAGTAGTAAAACAGTGGTCTAGCATTTGGATGTAGTGTCCAACCATACTGATTCGTTTTTCAGTGTTTTCCTTAAATGGATGCAGGCGAATGATCGGAGGGTTCCTTTGAAAATGATACTGCCTGTTTCCGTCCACATCGTTTCCCTGCCCGAGCTTGTGTTCGGTCACTATTGACCCCCATCAACGAAGGGACATTAAATTATAATATTCATTGTTTTGCACATGGTGCATGGTGAAATTTCCATAATGTCGACGTGTACTTCTGCGTACGTTTTCGCACTGGTGGTGAGCGAGAAAAAGAAACAGTAGAAAAACGCGTTGATTATCATAGCATGTGAGCTACAGCTCTTCTTAATAACGAAGAGAGAGAGACACCGACTGAGTCACTTCTCATGTTTATTCAGATTTTCGGTTTCGTTACATTTCATCTTCAAATCCAATGTTTAATTACTGCCAAACGCAGTTCATCAGAACAGAATTTGAGCAAACTGAACAATAAGGAAAGCTATGTACATTGCCACAACATGAAATGTATGCAGAACCAACTTTATAATTCAGTTCTGTACCACATCATATGAATGTAACGTAATCTGTTTGTCGAGATCACTATTGTTTTCCTTTCTCTAATGTTGTGGTTGGCAGGAGAGCCAACACCGTGTTACTAGAGGAGGCCGAAAGGCACGCAATTTAGCTCATGCAGGCTGGCGTGAGGTCTGGGACAGGACAAGGAAATTAGAATTTAGAAACATCGGACGTAGCTGGTGGAATACTTAACCTTAATCCATTAATGATGAACGTCGCTCTTGACGGTACATAGTTCACTATATCAATAGTAACTGATAATGGCGCCTTGCTAGGTCGTAGCAAATGACGTAGCTGAAGGCTATGCTAAACTATCTTCTCGGCAAATAAGAACGTAAGTAGGCAGTGAACCATCGCTAGCAAAGTCGGCTGTACAACTGGGGCCAGTGCTAGGAAGTCTCTCTAGACCTGCCGTGTGGCGGCGCTCGGTCTGCAATCACTCATAGTGGCGACACGCTGGTCCGACGTATACTACCGGACCGCGGCCGATTTAAAGGCTACTACTTAGCAAGTGTGGTGTCTGGCGGTGACACCACATCTAAGTCTTATCGAACTGAGTTATTAGGGCTATCCACTAGCAATGAACACTGACAAGGAAGCGTGAAAGGCCAGCGAAAGCTGCAGGTGGTATTGCAAGTCAATAAAATGCTTGTTATTATACACAGGTTGTTACAAACATGTCGACAAACTTCGAGAGACAGGAGTGGATGTCTTGAGGAACAAACTGAGAGCAGGAGCCGACGTCCGGATACATCATCCAATGACGCTCAGAGCAACCAAGTCACAGGGGCAGTCGTCCCGCCTCCATCCGTAGAACTGATAGTCACTAGCAACCTACTTAAAAGACAAAATGAAAGCATATAATACTGAATTCGCAAACAGAGGGTGACTGTGAGTGTAACTCAGACATCATAAACTGCGGTCTACATACGTTCTGTCAATAGAAGTGTTTCTAGATACGTACATTCTGTCAACTGAAGTGTTAAACGATTGAATAATTCCACGAAAGGCTACCTACAAAGTTTCAAGAACCAGTGTTAATTGATGAACCTAGGAATACACTACAACTCCGTGCCTTCGCTTCCGCACGGATTGCGAAGATAAGATTACACTAATTAACTACAGCACGCACACAGAATATCGAGCAGATATTCTTGCTGCGCCCCATTCGCGAGAAAAACGGGAATATATCCTCACACTTCGTACAATGGCAGGTGCCTACTGCCACAAAACTCACAATGGATAGCAGAGTGTGGGTGTAGAGGTAGATATGCATAAGTAGGCATTCAGGATTTATTGTTAGTAACAGGTACCACTGAAATATCGCCTCTAGTAAATAATACCTTGAGGCCAGGTGGCCGCATTTGCACCCTGGCTTTCAGGGGCGCCAATCCTGCAGAGTAAATCCCAGTCTCGTTCCACGTCAGGCGTAAGCTTTCCCTGCAGAAATGAGTTTCACGGTGTCATTGTTGAGACACTCAAAGGCGCTTTTGAGGAACGGAGCAATGTGAGAGGCACCGACGTTTATTATCCCGGCGCAGCTCGCGTGGAAAGCCGACAAATGGTGGCCAGTGGAGGAGTGGGAGTCGGGAGGGGGGGTGGGGGAGGGAGGGGGATTTGAGGTTGCATTGAGCCGCCAGATACTGTATGTGCCCTGGAGGCAACCTTCCCACGGTGCTCGTTCCCGCCTGGAAGTCGTTATTCGGCTGTCAGCTCCATTCCGGCTCTCTGTAGGCCGAAGGCCGTTGAATACGCGATAGCGGACTTGGCGGGTACGTGTTAAATCGAATATCTTAGAATACCATTTTAATTAGTCATCAACGATTGTTCAGTCTTGAAAAAAAATCGTGACGCAAATAACCACATTTGCTTTCCGACACAGTAGCAGACCGACAGCAATATTTTAAAGGCTGCAAAACCCTCAACATACGGACTTGCGCTCCGTAACGTTCTCACGCAGGCTTGCTCACAACGCTCAAAAGGTGTGAGTCTAGACAAAGTGTACTAAGCCATTGTAAGGAGGTACAAAAGAGTGCACTTCGACTGCTCGCAACCCAGTCCGAAACGCTACATTTTCTCCAGGCGCCCATACAGAAGTTCCCTCACCTCAGTGCCATGTGGGGCACCATGGCGGCTGCTTGGCAGGAGTGTCCCTCAAAGGGCCCTACGTTCGAAACGGCAAATTCGCATGTTACCCGCCTGTTGTTGTAAGTATACAGATAACGATACCGCTACCACGTATCGAATCTTACCCTTACCCATCTTTGCTGTACCCAAGATCGCAGATGGTGCATAGATCCTCTTCAAATAGTGTGTGGGGTATGCTTATGACGCATGCATAAAAGGTGTGAAGGCAGAATGTGAGTGATCGGCGCGGAAATGCTGAAGCTAAAAAGAACGCGAAGCATTTATTCCATATTTAATATCGTGAAATATTGAATAGTTCAATTTTTCTTTGTCTCGACCGAAAGGAATCACAGAAAGCAACGGCTAACTCGCGTCAAAATGTAATTATTGTGTGTTCGTGCAGGTGGAGCGGACTTTAGATCGACGTAGGGACCTTTTTATGAACTCAAAACATAATAAATATAGTGCTGATGTTAAACTATTTAATTTTGAGATCCCTTTTTATCATAGCACTTTACCTGAATCGTACTTAAGTGCGGCAGTAGCAGATTGAGAAAACACGTCTCACATATCCACACGGTTATGTACGTTATTACACAGATACTTGCAACTTGAGCGTAATTTCCTGTCGACAGATAGTCTGATGCCGTAAAAAAGACAACAGACAAAACGTTAAAAGTTCTATTGCTCCAATGAACGGTTCATAAAATCGCCAGACAAATGGATAACTTGCAGATTGTTGGCGTAGGAAAACTAAATAGACAAGCTAAAGCGAAAAACACATATAGCCAAAGGTTCTATCAGCACTCAGCATCAACATTCAGTAACGTCCAGAGATTGCATAAAACAGGCAAAGAAATTCACTGGTGTTCGATTACACTATGAAACGTCCCCTTAGAAAAAATAATGAATTACTGTGCTGGTAAGCCCCTTACGTTATTTGATTTTCAAACAGCTGAGCAGAACTGAACGTACTGAGGCATTTCGCTCTTTACTTATTCTGATCAACACTAAACTGACAGCCAGTATTTTTAGCGCTACGCAATCTGACTTTCAATAATCCCTACAAGAAATGTCCCTGACTAACATTAACCTCTACGTTTCACAAATCACTTACCTCACAAAAATCTTCGTTACTCGAACAACTGCAATACAGCGAGCGCCACTACTGCCAGCTAAATAAAAGGTTCAAACTACTGAAGGCACTAACTAGTGATAGGCATAATTAGCAAATGAAAGATTTTGATAGAGAACAAACAATGTATTTACCTTAATAGTGTTCAAAAGTCATTATATATATATATATATATATATATATATATATATATATATATATATATATATATCAGTCCATGATATCCAATAGTACAAATTTGTTCTTTCTGATGGACACACGTCGAGACCGTCCACTTTCAAAATTCCGCCATCTCTCTCCCCACATCCACCACTGCTGGCGGCTCACCTCCAACTGCGCAACGCTACGCGCTGTTAACAGCCAACTGCCCAACACTAGAATAGCGTATACTCCAACAATGCAAACCAACCACAGCCTTCACACAGCCAGTGATTTTCATACAGAGTGCTACGTGGCGTTACCAATATGAAAACCTAAACAGCCTACTTACAATACTATTGGCTTTAAATCCATAGAAACACTAACAACCGCGAAATATCTGATAGTGACCATAAGGAGCGACCTGAAATGTAATGACCACATGAAAGAAATTGTAGGACAGCAGATACAAGGTTGAGGTTTACTGGAAGACTCATGAGGAAATGTAAAGGCCCCACAAACGAAGTGGCTTATAAAACACTTGTAGATCGATTCTTGAGTACTGCTCACCAGTCTTGAAACATAAACAGGTTGTAACAATAGGAAGAAATAGAGAAGATCCAGAGACTGTTAGAAGATTGGAAAAGTAGTTGAACAGATTTGATTGTGTCTTGAAAAAAGAAAATAAGTTGAACATCAACAAAACAGGGGTAATGGAATGTCATCGAATTAAATGATGTGACTAAGGGAATTAAGTTAAGATATAATGTGACGAGGCTCGAGAGGAACTCACAGGCTGCCGTTGAAAGTAATTTGGAGCTGTGTATTTGTGAGGTACAGCTGGGGAAACGAGGTAAGGTTCCACTACTGTGGTTACGCTCTGAAGCATGAACAATAACAGGCGGTGTATAACGAGTGTTTTGGAAAGACTGGAGCGGCAGAGGAGCATAACTATTAGTTTAAGCTGTTGAGGAACGCCAGAAATTGTTGCATTTCGGGTAACTCGTCCAATTGCTATAGAAAACTGTTTATTTTGATTTGTGTATAGGGACAAAGAATGGGCAAATGGTAATGCGTTCCGCCCAGGTAAGCATGATGAGGGCCTACGGACAAAGGAGGCATTTGTGGTAAATAGCATCTGGCTTTAAGTGGTCGGCACCTAAGGGTAAAAACCGAGAGCATCGTTTACAGCCGCATACAGCTAAAGCAAAGAGTTGTTCGCAGCTACCGAGATTCTGAATATAACAAACACTCAGCTTACAATTAGATAAGGAAATCTGATGCAGTAAGCTTAAGGGTTGTACGTGAGGCCAAGAAATGCAGTCCAATGTACACAACTACCAACTGTAATTACAGAGCTAACTAGACTCCTCTCTGTAAACGTTTACACACCATAAATAACAAACAAAGATGTCTTACAAGATAGACATAATATTGGATAATGGAATAGGACAATTTGATGAGTATCAGTGAAAACTACATTGTTATTAAATATACTAGGATGATAAGGTCTACATTAAGTGCGTCGTACAAGGAAGTGCTCCACACATACACTTATAAATGAAGCGGTACGAAGTTATTAATATGTTGTTGTTGTGGTCTCCAGTCCGAAGACCGGTTTGATGCAGCTCTCCATGCTACTCTATCCTGTGCAAACTTCTTCATCTCCGAGTAACTACTGCAATCTACATCCTTCTGAGTCTGCTTAGTGTAAAACTGTCTTAACTGTTTATCATCCATGTTTCACTTCCATACATGTCTACACACCATACAAATATTTTCAGAAAAGAATTCCTGACACTTAAATCTACACTCGACGTTAACAAATTTGTCTCCTTTAGAATTAAAATCCATGGAGAAGAAATAAAAACTTTTGAGATTTGCCGATTGCATTGTAATTCTGTCAGAAGCAGGAAAGGAATTGGAATAGCAGTTGAAAGGAATGGGCAGTGTCTTGAAAGGAGGATATAAGATGAACATCAACATATGCAAAACGAGGAGAATGGAATATGGTCGAATTAAATCAGGTTATGCTGAGGGAATTCGATTAGGAGATGAAGGACTTAAAGTTTTACTGTTTGAGCAGCAAAGTAACTAATGATGGTACAAGCAGAGAGGATATAAAATGTAGAACAGCATTGCTAGTCGTAGGATCAGTACTGCCTCGCGTGTTCCTATATTTCTACAGCATCCAAACTGATCTTCCACGAGGTTGGCTTCTACCAGTTTTTCCATTCGTATGTAAAGAATTCGTGTTACTGTTTTGCAACCCTGACTTATTTAATTGATAATTCGGTAATTTTCATACCTGCAAGCATCTGATTTCTTTGGAATGAATATTATTATTACTTGCCATCGTATTGACGAGCTAGGACCACGTTAACAACTTCAGTTCCTCTTCTTTCTTAGTTGTTGTTTCCTATTTTTCCAGTATTCCCTCATTTTCTCTCCATGAAGTCTCTTCATTTCCTCTGTCAATGTTATTCCCGATTCTTTATTTCTTCTGCTTTGAAAGTCTTCCAAATTTAGTATTTTATTTTTCAAACGGTTTCTTTCTGCCATTTCTGATTCTGTGATATTGCTTCTTTTCAGATCTTTCCTTACTTCTGTAATCCATGCTATTGTCTATTTCTTCTTCCAGAAATACAGGAGTATTTGTTTTGTTAGTCTATTTCCATCCATTCGGTAGACGTGTCCGAAAAAGGTTAATCTTCGTTTGGCCGTTACTTCAGATATTTTCTGTATAATTTTGTAGATCTCTTCTTATTTTAGAACCATCTGCAGTTTTTATTGCACCCATTATTTCCCTAATAATCCTTCTTTCCAGTACTTCTAGTTTGTCCATCTTATAGTTCATCGTTTGGCATTCAGATCCATCTAAACATTCCGGTCGTACAACTGTGATGTAGAGTTTTAGTTTTGTTTTTGTAGATAAACATTTATCATTGCAAATATTTTTGGTCAAACCATATGCTCTTTCCATTTTGTTAATTCTTACATCTATTGCAGATTTTCCTAGTCAATTTTGTTGTATGGTTTCTCCAAGATCTTTAAATTATTTACTCGCTCCATTTTACCTATCTGTGTTTCTATGAATTTTGACGCATTTTTTTATGTTTGTCATGAATTTTGTTTTTTTAGCTGAAATTTTGAGACCAGTTCTGTACGCTATTTTTTCCAGAAAGTTTATCTGAAATACTATTTCTATCAGGATTCTGAAGGTATTGCAGAATCACCCGCAAAGGCCTAGCAATTTACCTTAATTCCATTTGTTTCTCTTCCCAGAGTTATAAGTTCAATTTTGTGATTTTTTAGCTCCGAATTCCAGATTCTTGCAATTCTTTCTATAACAAAATGAAAGAGTAAAGATCATATATCATCACCTTGTCTAACACCAGTTTTTATTTCAAATGGCTGAGTTACTTCTCCCAGAAATTGGAGTTTAGATATTGTACCTGTTAGTGTTTCAGGAATTATATTTGATAATTTTGATTTATTATTATTAAATTAATTTCACATATTAACCTAGTTGGCGGTACCTCAGTAAAAGTGCAATAAACGTACATCATTTCCGATGTAAATCATACGTCTATATTTAAGGGAACAATAATTAGTGTCAGTAGATATGGTATCAAATAGTGTTTCGTGTAATACATGTAAATTAACTGCAGAATTATTAGTGTAGTGGTCCATTTAGACTTAGATTCCCAGTATATTTTCAATCCATTTCAATTGCACACGATGTGTCCTAGTGGTATAAGTAGTAAGTTATGTGATGGGAGGCTGCGCTTCTTTTCACAACCAGGTTTCCGTAGAGATTCTACAACCACCTATGAATATATATTCCAAAAGAAAGTTTAGCGATTTCGTTAACCCAAGCCAGCAATTTTCCGTACTTTCCTCCCGTGGTTCCCCAAATATGACATATATTATGTTAAGGAAAAGCGAGCGTCTTTGGAGCATATGAATGCTGATATGGAGTATCAGAAGCAGAGACAGTGAGTGATCCACTGTGGCGCTCAACCCAGTACTGCCAGTTGGCAGTATAGGCAACGGCTGGGGCTTGAGGCGTTGCTAACTTGGGGCGTTGCTAATGGACGGAGAGCTCACTGGCAACGAGACGCGGCCCCCCTCTGCGCAGAACACATCTCAAGCCACCTTCTTACGTGCAGACTACTGTACCGTAAGTAGGTTGCGGGCGGAAATGTGAATGCGTTCCTTTACGGTGTACCAGGTAAGTTAGTAGGTCTCAAGAACTCGGCATACCCAGATCATCGTTGTACAGCTTTCACCAGTTGGTGTGGACTCATATACATATAAAACTCAGCGTTCCCGAAGTATGTTGCGTACTAACATGCCAAAAAGACTGCAATTTGCAATTAACTTCTGTTAACGACAGAATGACCAAATTTCCACAAGAAACTTACGATGAACAATTAAACCCATTTGGACCTCAGTGGCTTTGTCAATAAACAGAAATGTTACATTCGAGCCACAAAACAGGTAGAAATCATCCACGAAAGACGTTTTACAGTACGGACTGGGATAACGTCGTATCGTGTGGCAGAAGGGGCGACTCTCACTGTTGAAAACAATTGACTGTGTTTTCTGCATGACGGCTCAACCTGCTATACTCTCGAACGACCATAGCGCTTCCTCAAGAGATGTTTCCGGGTCGAGTCGTGTAATGGAAATATCATATGAGGTTATGTAACATGTTGTGCTACGGATTTGTTATTGTTAAAACATGAATAGTGGACATATGAGCGATGTTTTCACAAATGATCTCCTGACTGTGTCTGTCAGTAGCTATGAACATGTCAGTTGTAACTCAGTTATTTGAACTGAATGATGATTTATCCAAACGGTAATCAATAGGCTTCTGAAAAGAGAAGTACAGCAGTGTTAATATTAAAATTACAAAAGCTTGTTTTGTTCCTCGTAATTCACGTTTGCTAAGCCGCAGTCACAAACGAGAAGACATTTTTACTGTGAGAGATTTCGTGTGTGCCCCCGTCATAGACAGTAGAAGGCTTTTCTTTGACTACTTATAAGCAAGGCTTAACACAAGAGCATAATCTGAGATGCTCCAAAACGCAAAATATGAACTGTCATAAGCGTTTCTCTGTAGATGCACAATTTTGTACTGTTCTTTGTTATACCTAGATTTTAATAGCTGAACCAGTTAATTCATCTAAGGTAGAATACAGCAAATTAATCTGCTGTTTTAACTTATTCTTACACAACCACGACAAACGTTTTGAAACAATAAATACTGCACGTGGTATGTTCTGTCTTTCCCTTTAATCTACATATTTACAATTTCTGATGTCATTTTCTTCATCGTTTCTGAAACAATAATAGATAAATAAAAACTGTTCTCATTTATTTATTTGAGCCTGCGCCTAAAAGTAAGATAAATTATCCTCGGCATGTTCATTGTTATCAACAATTCACCATAATTTTAGCGCTTGTTTAAAATAATATAGTAAACAAATTATACATCTATATATCTACCAGCAACGAAAAATGTAAGTACTATCTTTTCTGGCTTTCAGCCAATCATGAGTCAGTGCGGGACAGCTTCATAAATCAAATCAGTGAACATTTTCGTCCATTTCTGACCTGTCTTCCCTTCAGTTGCTTCTTACGAAAAGTATACATTGTTAGAATTTACCGATTAAGAGAACCGCCTTCTTTTGATTTCAATGTTTTTAAACGTCGTTTCACACTTGGTTTCAGTTCACTTCTTTACTCGTGGGAGTTAAAGATATTCCCGTCAACACTGTACAAATATGAGTTACATTTTAGTTCCAAATTTGGGGAATACTTCTGGAAGAATATTTTGAGAGCAATGGCATGATGAAAGAGTGTTTCATATTCTGGTAACATGTAAATTCCATAGGCAGTTTCATAACCTCATGCTTCACTTCTCAAAAGTTCATTTATATAGGTTAGTGCATTTGGTATTTAGTTTGAATGAAGAATCACAGGAGTTTTAACCAAAAAAATGAAATTCTTGTTTCTATCTGAGGAGAGTAGAAAACTTCAGCCATGTTCATGGAAATAGAAATTATCATTTCGCAAAAAAAAGGAGAATGAACCAGATTTCTTATCTAATGTCAAATGTTGGTTTAATTATTTCACTGCCGACCGTATATCTTACACTCGCTGGTGGAAGTAACAGGTGGAAGTAACAGTGCTCAACAAATTCGTAATAAATTTTATTGGCTGTTATCATTACTAGTTTTTGTCAGATGACCTTTACATGAGCAGTGGTTCGATGTAAACACTGATACCTCAGAAAGAAACTTCTTCAGATGTTGTTTTCCTGCAAGTATTAAATAATTTGTGTTCCTTGAACACCACGACAGGTATGAATGATACCTTTACCACTAAGAGAAATTCGAAAAGGAGGGAGCAGAGAGTGAAGGTAGCTTTATATCTCCGTGTCGATCACTCGAGGTTTCTCCTAAATTTCTTCATCTATGTTTTATCGACCTCAAATGAGCATCGGTACATGTAATGATATGTCTGTTGGCTGGTCGTCCTCCTGGCGACGATAAAACTGGCTACGATAAAACTGGAGAGGAGCAGATGCGTCTGCAGATAGAGCCTGTCGTACCAGTACGCTCAGTACTCAGAAATACCTCGTTTGTAGCAGTTCCACCAAACGATGCCTTCAACTAGACTTAGAGAAGTTGTAAGGAACACGCACCTATTTTCTGTTATCACTAATCTCATGTCAGATTTCGATGAGACTGGAACCATCACTGAATTGCTTGCGGTAACTCACTCTTTGTTACTGTTGGTACTACCCTACATTCGTCTGAACAGAAATCCTTATCTTTTTTCCATCTCAATCCACTGATTTCCACTATATATATATATATATATATATATATATATATATATATATATATATATATATAAAATGAGCCTTCACATTTCTCTTTTCCAGATCATTCTTTTAATGTCCTGCCAATCCAGTGATGTGGAAACCGGCTCGCAGAGTAGTAGTGATAATGTCACGTGATATTTTCCGCTGTTGTGTATTTTCATAAGTTGTTAGTGGCACAATGCTACACTTACAGCTGCAGTTTTCAAGTCTGGAAGGGGGAATATTATATGCTTTCTTCTGAAGGGAGGGATGCAATCAGAAGAATAAATATATGGCTGGTTAAAATAGGAAAGGCTAACTGATAGTCTACAAGCGAAGCTCGATTTTGTGCAGTACGTACACTTCTCATGCATTAACCTACATTAGCAAATTTAAAATTCACCGATGAGTAGGCTATATCATGTTGCAAAGACTTGCAGTGTTTTAACATGAACAATTTCGTGAAGAAAACTGCTGCTTAACGTTGTGAGGTTAAATTCTTGACGTATCGACGTTTTTATTTCCGGACAATTGTTTGAAACATAAAAAAGGATATATAGACTTTAGCAATACAAAAAATTCCTATTTCGATTTGTAGTTAATATTCTTGAAGCATGCTTTTCGCATCCATTTAGCGTTTAATGTGCCATTATAAGAAAAAAATGTAAAAAGACAGGAAAAGTTTAAGAGAAATACAAATGTAATGAGAATAGTAAAGGTGATTTTTAATTTCCGGTATTTTATAGCAGTTTCTTTACTACAGTTAACAATTTCATTACTAAATACTAGGCGAAACGCGTTATATAAGAAACTTAACGAAAATTAAATCCCAAAGAATGAGTGTTAGTTACGACAAGTTGTGTGGCTATGCCAATTCTGGAACACTTTTGGAATGCGAGGAATGCTATTGTGCCCCTACTCCACCCATGACATCACAAGCCCAATCCTCTATACCAATGATGTCATCATCTTTATTAACGACATCATCATCATCTCATGAAAAAACACCTAACCCCGCTCCTTCCCTCCCCTCACTCTCCCCCTCCCTCTTAATCTGCTTTTATCAGCTACTGGGGACGTCATCTTTTGATGATACCACTACAAAATAGCTTTAAGAACAAGTGGCTGACACATCCAGTAACTGACACCCCTAGTAGTCGACACTCTCAGTAGCTGATACAAAATGCATGTACACAGTTTTGGTTTGTGGTGGGATGAAGTCTTGACTTGCTGGCATCGGTAAGTCTCCTGCTGAGTAATTGGTTTTGTTTGTTAGAAAAAGTTACAACTTGCCAGGAGTTTCAGCTCATGTAGTCGACTTTATGGTTAGAGTTGGTGATGTCTGTGCATGTGCATTGACACAATCTCCAAGCACATAAATCTCATCAAGTTGAGACAAATGTATGTGTGGGGAAATTACAGTCACCATCTCAAGTGACCATCATTGTTCTATCCAATAGCATATGGGGGTAATAGTGAATTAGGGCAATGGTGGTCAGTTAATTTGTCAAAAAAGTGGCTAAAACTGGTAAAAATGGCTAAAACAGGTGCAGTACAACAGTAAAAAATTGCCTTCCATGTTACAGCAGTTTTAAAAACTAGTATCTAACACCATAACATGTACAAGGTAACTCTGTGACAAGGATGTGAGCTACTGAGGGGGGATGGAGCATTTTCTGTTGTAACCGTTTTTCTGTAACCATTTTCGTTGTAAACATTTTTCTGTGTCACTGTTTTACAGTGTTATTATTTCCCAGAGTAACCATTTCCAGTTTAACTGTTTGTGGAATAATGATAGTCACCATGTCATCTGACCGTAATGTCCTCACCTAGTAGTTTCTGGGGAGTGGGAGGAGGCAGTAGTGTCAATTTTTCATACTTTTGCTAATGTGGAGTGTAACTTGTTACAGTTTCACTGTAACATGGAGGGAGCGTGCTACAGTTTTGCTGTAAGCTGAGACAACTGGTTACAGTTTTTCTGTAATACAGAGGGCAGATTTTTACAGCTTCTCTTCAAGTGGGGTAAATTGTTAGAGTTCTGTTGTAATATGAATGGCAACTTGTTTCAATTTGTGCTGTAACACGAAGAGTAACTTGTTAAAGTTTTGCAGCTCCAGTAGCAGACTTCACCACCCAGCAGCTAACATCCACAGCAACTAACATGTGCTGCACATATACAGTCATCTGCTGGTGTCGTAATACAGTTTTAATAATGAACAGCTGACACCTGCAGCAACTGACACCCCCAGTAGATTATATTTCCAGTAGTGATATCCACAGTAGCTTACACCAAACCTGTACATACACACTCTCTGATGCTGGTGTTGCAGCATAGATTTAAGATCAAGTAGCTGACAGCCACAGTCAGGTTACGTTACATACACTGTCAGGTTATCTCATACACAATGTCAAGGTATGACACAGAAACTACCAGCTCCTTGTCTTCATTTCTGAATGCCAATTTGTTTGTTTTGACTATCACTATCTTGCCTGCATAATATAAGTAGAAGATCACAAATGGTATGCAATCCCTACAATGTTTTTGTGACTTTGAGAGTAAGGAAACTCTCATTACTTACATATACAAATTATATCACTGCTGTTCAGTGTGATGTTTCATCAAAGTGTCATGTAGTTTCCACTGTGTGACAGCAGAAGGTGACAGATCCTTGAACTACAAGATCAAATTAATACTCTAGCATGAGGTCACTGTAATGTTTGGCTGACTTAGATATAGGTTTAAAGAAAAGTTTTTGATTAATTTAAACTTGAGAATAACATTATTTACTTTAACAATACTTGTTGACAAGAGCATGCTAAACAGTAAGTTAAAATCAGCAGTAGTGGTTGTGTTTGTTTTGAACCATTATAGAACCATTTTTATGTATTTTCACGAATGTAATGCATGGTACAAACATTTAATTATTCTCATTGTGTACCCTATAATTTATTTCAGCAGTTCCACTAAGTGAGCTGCATGTATTTTAATAAAACAGACAATTTAAATGTGGAAATGTTTGATTTGAGGAGCTGTTGTGCTTAACTTTTAATTTATAAGTAGTGCCAATATGCAAGCTTTGTGTAGTTTTTAAAAATGTTACAAAACAATGGATTTATGATGGTAGTGCTATACTTGCTTTTTACTCGAAATCTTACATGTTTTGAGGAATAATACAGTTTCATTTTGGTGCTAAAGTTTTGTTGTCTTTCAGGATCAGGGTTTTCTGACTATAATTGCATATTACACTAAAGGATGTAAGTGTGTGTGTGTGTGTGTGTGTGTGTGTGTGTGTGTGTGTGTGTGTGTGTGTGTGTGTGAGTGAGTGAGTGAGTGAGTGTTTTGCTAATGTGGAAAAGTGCAAAACGCCCTTTATGTAATTTTGTGGGTAAATATTTTCGAACATGGTGCAGAAAATAGAAAATGTTTCAATACTTCTGAGCATAGCCAAGATGGCGGTTTTTGTGCTATGTTATGATCAGATTTTTCATTTTAATAGTCACCAAAACATAAAAAAGCAAGCTATGACTGGGGAGAGGGGAAGGAAGGGTGAAGGAGGGAAGGAGAGTATGGGGCATGTTGGATGATGATGATGATGATGATGATGATGATGATGATAATGATGATGATATCTTTCTTAAGGATAGTGACATCATGGATATGGAGGGTGGGGCTTACTAGTTGAGAGGGGGTGGGGGAAGGGAATGAGTGCATTCCTTGCATTCTATTAGTGTTCTAGAATCGACATAACCTTCCTACTAGGAAATGTTAATTATATTTAAATTTATTTAAAGTTAAATTACTTTCGAACAGTTTAGTAAGTAATCTGTAACAGATGAGAAAGTGTATTAGTTTATTACCGAAACAAGCTACTCACATTGTGTCTCAAAATATCAATAATGTGTGCAAAGTTTTTCCGTTCCACAGGTCAGCATATTTCTTACTTATAAATGTAACTGTCATTAAGAACGTTTAGGGTACAAGAGCTCAATTCTTAAACAAAAACGGCCAAATATGCAGTACTGTTCAATCTCTAGGAAGCAGCACAACAGGCACAATATGGCTGCCGATAGTAAGTTTTCCATATTTTTCTTGTACAGAAATTCATCACAGCTAAAATTGTATAGGGGAGATAAGTCAGCGCTTCCATTTAGGACAAAGTGCGCTGCTCGTAACACAATGACTGCTGCAGTATATTTAGCCATCCCTGTTGAAGAAACAAAGTAGTCCACAGATTCGTGTGAGGCTAAGGTAGTGCACTAGTTTCAAACAGATAATCATGGACCCTAAAAAACAAAAAGGGAAAGTAAGTACAACGTGTCGAAAAAATTCTTTCACGACAAGGATAAAACCTAGTTTCTAACTTTCTTGTTACTGTCATTTATTAATAGTGATTTCACAGTTCTTCTGAACGTAGCTTGCTGGGGGGCCTATTGTTGTCACGAGTAGTTGTTAATATACTGGTCGTCTCGAATCTTCAGCAACAACAGCAGAAACTTTAATCAATATTAGCTCACAAAACAGTCAAAGCTGCAGAACAGACACAAGAATTCTGGAGAAGTGTAATAGAAAACATGACTCATGTACGAATCACTGTATTCAGGTTATAAACTTTCTTCAGAAATATGCAAGGAACGTTATTTGAGGCACGCCTTACTCCTAGTATTTGCGTTCGAAATTGCTTAGGCATAGGAATACCTGTAAAACAGTGAGGACTTAAAAATATCGAACGTAGTCTTCCGAGTATACTTGTAGATTTTTTATTTCTTTCTTATGTTCCATTTGTTTCTTTGGTGTAACGATGGACTATATGCAAGTATATGAATAAGAAAAGCATGCCGTAGTCTTGAAGACTTTTATGTTAAGTATGAAACCAATGATACAATAATAGGATGTGTTGGTTTAGTCACCAGATTGTATCGACAAACTAAAAAGCTAAAGCTCCGTCTACTATTCCCGGTAGTTCACTCAGTAAGAACCGGGCGCCGAGTTATCCTGTGCCAAGAGCGTGATTCGGATGCAGCATGGAGGGACATGTGATCAGCTCATGGGACTCCCGGCCGTTGCCAGCTATCCAGACCCTGAAGCACCTCAACTGGGATCACGTGGCTGTGTGCACCCCACTGCAGTCCTCCCAGTAATGAAAATCTCTGGTGGTACTGGGAATCGGAACCGGGTCCTCTACAAGGCACACAGTTTCAGCCATGTGCACACAAGTAAAACGCGTTGGCACGTCAAGAATTTAATCTCTCGTCTTTACGCAGCAAAGCTCATAACTTATTAGTTCAAGCTTAAACGCTTCAGTTGCTTGTTATGTAAGTGATATACTCGTGGACAAAAATCAGCAAGTAAGATGATGTTCATTAATCCATTTAAATTCGTCTTGTACGTTTCTCCCTTGAGCAGATATCTGATAAAATTTCCTTGTCTTCTGGCCTCGAAAAATGCAGCCGAACGCACAGCACTGTGGCATTATGTCCGTGAAAACTTCCCAAAATATGCAATGCGTCCTGTTCTGTACACGGAACTGGAGAGTCCAATATGGCTGGAAGTATCACGTGACTCGACTTCACCCAGTCGCCAAATGGAGACGGTGCAAACGAGGAGGAAGATGATGACCATACTTTTCCCATACAGATCCGTTGGCTCAGAGGAATGGTCGTTGGTCCATTACAGGAAGTAATTACCCAAACTGCTGATCGACAGGCAGTGCCAATCTCGCCACTGATACCTACGTTACTCTGATGTACGGATACAGCTTCACATCGCCTTTCGGACCTGGACTGCGATGAAACTCTGGCTGTGTATGTTTGTTTATGCAATTTTGTCTTTGTCGTCCATGCTAATTTGAACTCAAATTACATGCCACTGCAATGTTCGCTTCCTGCAGCGCTTCCAGACCTAACATCGATTTGGATTTTCACATGCTGCGTGGCTCAATACAGTGACCTGCCTAATTACTGGTAGGCTGCAACATAAAAATCGACATCGGAATCAACAGCAAACCAACGCCTCTAACAATAGTTCAGAGTTTCTAAAATCTATGGCATTGGAGACACAACCTCAAACGCTCGGAATAATATCATCCACGCAATTCAGAATGTAGCGGAGGCAGATACCTGTGAGAACTATTGTAACATCAACTTAACAGCTCATAGAGTAAAGTCATCGGCAAGGATAATATCAAGAGCAATTGAAAACGATAATTCAGCATTACTCAGACAACGTGTAGTGGCCTGTAGAAAAAGTAAATATGCTAAAATAATTCTAATTGTTTCTATTTAACTGTACTACAACTAGAAGTATTCGAATGACTGATTTCACTCCATCCTACCGTTTTAAATTAACTAGATTTATACTGAAGGTGTATGTCAAACAACTACAAGAGAAAACACTATTGCTGTGTACACAATGACAGACTGTGAACTGATAACCTGAATTTGTTTTTCACAGTTTCGGAAACGCAAAATAGTTTTATTTCTTAATGTTATCTTAATGTTTAAGACTATTCTCATATGTTATTAATTCCATTAACAGCATTGGCATATTTTAGGTTTGTTGCTCGATGTTATAGTCACACATTTGCCCGTTTTTGTGTTTTGAATGCGAAATTGAAGATGTATTTCTGCTCTTTTCGTGCCTGGTATAGATGCATTTGCTACGTGCCATGATCTCTGGCCACCTCGGTGCTGTTGGACCAAGATAACGACTATGTGGCACCTACTCACATTTCGGACTTTGTAAAACAAGTAAAAGATATTTTTCTCCGACAGGCATCTTCAAAAGTCAACTCGGTGACATTAAATGTTACATCTTTTCACAAGAAGCTGCTAGGTGGTTGTTCGCTGTGTTATGTGGGAAAACACGCTCTGTGTATACTAACAATGCACCTACACCACAGATTTATTTTGTCGAACGACGCACATTTGTATTTATGTTTCTACTCAAATACAGTACGCTCTCACACAGTACAATTGAACTGATCGGAGTTGTTTGTTGCCGCCACTTCAGCTTCCATCTGTAGATCATAACTGTGAGACCTAGCCACTACTGGGGAGGAACGAGAGGGAACGTCGAAGCATTTTTATCGAGTTTCAGTAATTCCAAGCCTCATTTTGAAGACTGACGTGCAGCCATACGTGCAATATGCTTTCACCTCCGGCTACAGATGCAAATGCATATCATTCTGTGGCACTTTCTGTCTTTAAACACTAACCCTTCGCCGACCACAGACAACTTTAGAGAATATAGTTATTTGTCAAGACTTGCATTCAGTGAATCACGTTTCAGATCCCTTGTCCAGACTTACCAAGGCTTTAGGTTATCATTCTCAACGTTCCCCAGTTCACGTATTTTAAAGTAATAATTCGAGTTAATCGTCATTTTTGTTTAATTTCGTAGATAACGAGTTCCTTGGTCATTGTTTTGGAGTGCAACCATATAATTATGTCAGGTAGCTATGCATATAATTAACATTGCAAGCATCCTCCAACTGCGAATGCTTACAAAAACTGGCAACTTGCTTTATAATTACGCAGCATGCTTCCGCAATGCAGCGTCCAAGATTACAGGTGTTGGCGGAGCATAACAGAGGTACAGTGGAGCTCGTTTCACATCAAATGGGCACGCATGGCTGGAGGAAGAAAATGGTTCTTTCCATTTAAGCCGCATATTACTGTACGGGTTAAGAAAGACCCAGCAGTCATCCTTCAGACCGAGCTCAAGGCGCTATTGAAAAAGAATAACTTCTTAATTCTCTGAGAAAGAGAAGTACAACTGCATATCCATGAACCCAAAACGGCCGCAACTGAGGTCATAACTAAAGATTCAGAGTGTAGGCAGTCGCAACAAACCTACTGTAAACACTAGAAATAGTCCAGCCCGAAGACTGACACATAAAAAAATGATATTCTGAGAAACAATAACACAGTTAGAGGAAACTACTCCGTAGAAAACAGCTACACTGTTTCTCGTGAGCTACAAAGAATTAGTTATCATTGGATGATACCAATCTATATACAAATATCCTCATAGACGAAGTAATGACAATTCTTACATACTATTTTATAAAACAAAAAAGCTTTCAATTGCTGAAACTATTCAGCTAAATAGATAAATAAATGTCGTGTGACTAATGCCTCCCGTCGGGTAGACCGTTCGCCTGGTGCAAGTCTTTCTATTTGACGCCGCTTCGGCGACTTGCGCGTCGATGGGGATGAAATAATGATGATTAGGACAACACAACACCCATTCCCTGAGCGGAGAAAATCTCCGGCCCAGCCGAGAATCGAACCCGGGCCCTTAGGATTGACATTCTGTCGCGCTGACCACTCAGCTAACGGGGGCGGACGCTATTCACGTTATTGACTTTTGAGAAACAGTTCTACAAAACAATTATCTCATTTTCAGTGATAAAGTATACAAACTGCGAAATGGTCTACCAATGGGCTTCAGCATATTTGGGACAATAGTTGATATTTTTCTAAACCACTCTGGGGAAAAATTGTTTACTAGTGGTATTCTATGATTACAAGACAATGAGTTTTACAAAAGATATGTACATGGTACATCATTTAATAAAAGGGGGGGGACAAGAAAGAAGCAAAAATATATATTAATTAAAGCATTCAAAATCATACGCAAGTACACCTACTTCACATGTTAATATGAATGTCACAAGTTGGTCAACTTTCTTAAACTCACTGTATCTTGGAAAATCAATGATCATACTCTTAGCGTCTACAACAAACCTAATGCTACGGATATAAACATCAGAGCATATTCATCAATAGAGTTGGCGATTTATTTTTGTCTGAATTGTTAATCATTTCTCATTTGAAAAAGCTTCATCAGTTATGAGGAATGACTACATTTCTCTTATTGATAGGCTTAATTTTGGTTTCTTGCCAAAACACAGTATATATTGCGAAAATTCACCTTGCAATAGCCAATGCGTCAGAGTCTTGAAACAGAGTGTCTTATTAAATTAGCAATCGGCGACCAGGATGGTCAGTACCTTACAGAAAATCTCATCCTGTCAGTTTGCTGTAATAGAAAATAAGATATTTCGCGTTTATTTGCAGACTAGCAAATTGTTTTTCCAATAGATGTCGAAGACTTAAAAAATGACAGCATTCGATCGAAGGAATTTAATAAAAACCACAGCTTCTACTATTTCGCCATAGGTAAGATAGTTCTTTATGTTAAAAATATAGCAAAATACTTTCCTCTTTGTGTGTTATCACTTGCCAAAATCTCGTACTGATGTCTCAAACGATTTAGAAGATATAACATATGTTGTGAAAATTTCATTCAAGCGTGCTTGCAGTCGAAAGTGTACATGCTACATAAAGTTCAATTTCTCGAGATTGGGGACAGGTAGAGACCTCTTAGAAGGTCAGAGAAAAAATCGATATCTTATCTAAATTTCTTTTGCAGCAACATATTGTGTAATATGCACCAAACGCAAAATCATAGCGACCCCTATTTTTTATCGCATACTTTTTCAGTATGTATGCAGCTTCGTCTCAGTGGCTACGATGTCCTGCCTAACGCGTTCGCGCTCTCAGGAGTGTTGCATCTGCCATACCTATGCTTGCTTGCTATTTGCAGGCCTAGTCACTCGCATAAATTTTGCACATCTAAATTACATACGAAGCTGTGAAGTGTTGAAATCATTGACCATATACAAATTGATTTAAATTTTTATACTGAATTTTCGGAATAACGATGTTGTATGGGCATCAGTTTGTTATTTAAACTAATTTCGGCGACGTTTAAAATTACATTATTTCTTTCTCTCTTTTCCGTGGCGTTTATCGCATCTAGAACGGGGTCTGCTCATCCAGGATTAGCAAATTTTAATTTACTATTGCCAACGGCCATACTATGTTCAATACACCGGTTCTCGTCCGATCACCGAAGTTAAGCAACATCGGGCCCGGCTAGTACTTGGATGGGTGACCGCCTGGGAACACCGGGTGCTGTTGGCTCCCTCGCATTTGCCCCCCCCCCCCCCCCCCCGCCTTAACCATGGACCTTGCCATTGGTGGGGAGGTTTGCGTACCGTAGGTACAACCACAACGGAGGGGTATCTGCTGAGAGGCCAGACAAACGTGTGGTTCCTGAAGAGGGGCAGCAGCCTTTTCAGTAGTTGCAAGGGCAACAGTCTGGATGATTGACTGATCTAGCCTTGCAACATTAACCAAAACGGCCTTAGTGTGTTGGTACTGCGAACGGCTGAAAGAAAGGGGAAACTACGGCCGTAATTTTTCCCGAGGGCATGCAGCTTTACTGTATGATTAAATGATGATGGCGTCCTCTTGGGTAAAATATTCAGAAGGTAAAATAGTCCCCCATTCGGATCTCTGGGCGGGGCTACTCAAGAGGATGTCGTTATCAGGAGAAAGAAAACTGGCGTTCTACGGATCGGAGTGTGGAATGTCAGATCCCTTAATCAGGCAGATGGGTTAGAAAATTTAAAAAGCGAAATGGATTGGTTAAACTTAGATATAGTGGGAATTAGTGAATTTCGGTGGCAGGAGGAACAAGACTTCTGGTCAGGTGACTACAGGGTTATAAACACAAAATCAAATAGGGGTAATGCAGGAGTAGGTTTAATAATGAATAGGAAAATAGGAATGCGGGTAAGCTACTACAAACAGCATAGTGAACGCATTATTGTGGCCAAGATAGATACGAAGCCCACACCTATTACAGTAGTACAAGTTTATACGCCAACTAGTTCTGCAGATGACGAAGAAATGTATGATGAAATAAAAGAAATTATTCAGATGGTGAAGGGGGACGAAAATTTAATAGTCATGGGTGACTGGAATTCGAGTGTAGGAAAAGGGAGAGATCGACAGGAAGAGCAAAATGGCTAAGCAGGGATGGCTAGAGGACAAATGTAAGGATGTAAAGGCTTATCTCACTAGGGGTAAGATAGATACTGCCTACAGGAAAATTAAAGAGACATTTGGAGATAAGAGAACCACTTGTATGAACATAAAGAGCTCTGATGGAAACCCAGTTCTAAGCAAAGAAGGGAAAGCAGAAAGGTGGAAGGAGTATATAGAGGGTCTATACAAGGGCGATGTACTTGAGGACAATATTATGGAAATGGAAGACGATGTAGATGAAGATGAAATGTTAGATATGATATTGTGTGAAGAGTTTGACAGAGCTCTGAAAGACCTGAGTCGAAACAAGGCCCCCAGAGTAGACAACATTCCATTGGAACTACTGACGGCCTTGGGAGAGCCAATCCTGAGAAAACTCTACCATCTGGTGAGCAAGATGTATGAAACAGGCGAAATACCCTCAGACTTCAAGAAGAATATAATAATTCCAATCCCAAAGAAAGCAGGTGTTGACAGATGTGAAAATTGCCGAACTATCTGTTTAATAAGCCACAGGTGCAAAATACTAACACGAATTCCTTACAGACGAATGGAAAAACTAGTAGACGCCGCCCTCGGGGAAGATCAGTTTGGATTCCGTGGAAACAATGGAACACGTGAGGCAATACTGACCTTACGACTTATCTTAGAAGAAAGATTAAGGAAAGGCAAACCTACGTGTCTAGCATTTGTAGACTTAGAGAAAGCTTTTGACAATGTTGACTGGAATACTCTCTTTCAAATTCTAAAGGTGCCAGGGGTAAAATACAGGGAGCGAAAGGCTATTTACAATTTGTACAGAAACCAAATGGCAGTTATAAGAGTCGAGGGGCATGAAAGGGAGGCGGTGGTTACGAAGGGAGTAAGACAGGGTTGTAGCCTCTCCCCAATGTTATTCAATCTGTATATTGAGCAAGCAGTAAAGGAAACAAAAGAAAAATTCGGATTAGTTATTAAAATCCATGGAGGAGAAATAAAAACTTTGAGGTTCGCCGATGACATTGTAATTCTGTCAGAGACAGAAAAGGACTAGGAAGAGCAGATGAATGGAATGGACAGTGTCGTGAAAGGAGGATATAAAATGAACATCAACAAAAGCAAAACGAGGCTAATGGAATGTAGTCGAATTAAGTCGCGTGATGCCGCGGGAATTAGATTAGGAAATGAGACACTTAAAGTAGTAAATGAGTTTTGCTATTTGGGGAGCAAAATAACTGAAGGTGGTCGAAGTGGAGAGGATATAAAATGTAGAATGGCAATGGCAAGGAAAGCGGTTCTGAATAAAAGAAATTTGTTAACATCGAGTGTAGATTTAAGTGTCAGGAAGTCATTTCTGAAAGTATTTGTATGGAGTGTAGCCATGTATGGAAGTGAAACGTGGGCGATAAATAGTTTGGACAAGAAGAGAATAGAAGCTTTCGAAATGTGGTGCTACAGAAGAATGCTGAAGATTAGATGGGTAGATCACATAACTAATGAGGAAGTATTGAATAGGATTGGGGAGAAGAGAAGTTTGTGGCACAACTTGACCAGAAGAAGGGATCGGTTGGTAGGACATGTTCCGAGGCATCAAGGGATCGCCAATTTAGTATTGGAGGGTGGCGTAGAGGGTAAACATCGTAGAGGGAGACTAAGATATGAATACACTAAGCAGATTCAGAAGGATGTAGGTTGCAGTAGGTACTGGGAGATGAAGAAGCTTGCACAGGGTAGAGTAGCATGGAGAGCTGCATCAAACCAGTCTCAGGACTGAAGACCACAACAACAACAACAACAATTTATTATTCACCTTTTTGACAGAATGCCCTTCTTGAGGCAACATTCCCCAAGTTAACCTAAGGAAGAGAAGTTGTGTGCGCCATCTGACTATCATGTAACCATTATTGTGAGTGTTATCGTGTGTGTGTGTGTGTGTGTGTGTGTGAATTCCTAAGGGACCAAGCAGCTGAGGTCATCGATCCCTAGATTTACACACTACTTAAACTAACTTATGCTAACATACGCTAAGAACAGTACACACACCCATGCCCAAGAAAGGACCTGAACCTCTGAGGGGAGGAACCGCGCAATCCGTTGTGTGGCGCCTCAAACCCCGCGGCCACTCCGTGTTATCGTGTTTTAACTGTTCACGTATTGTTGGCTCTGAGATGGAATTTGGGGGCCATCCCAGCATTTGCCTAAACGAGTGGAAAACCGCCTAAAAACCACTGTCATCAGTCAGCCTTGTGCGGCCGCGTGAGGCAGCCGCGCGGTCTTGGCGCGTTGCCACGGTTCGCGTGGCTCCCCTGTGGGAGGTTCGAGTCCTTCCTCGGGCATGGCTGTGTGTGTTGTCCTCAGCGTAAGTTAATTTAAGTTAGATTAAGTAGTGTGTAAGCCTAGGGATCGATTACCTCAGCACTTTGGTCCCATAGGAACTAACCACAAATTTCCAAAAAATCAGGTACGTGTATGCGACCCAGCTACAGCTCACTTTCTCATCTCGCAAGCTAGCGTGATGTGCATTATACTATATGAGCAACTTTCCATTAGTAACTTTTCATTACAATCAACATTCATACTCTGCAGTTTGTTTTTGTAAACGCGTCAGAGGAAAACTTAAACTCAAGACTTTGTCACTACAGTAATTAATTAAACAATATTTTGTTCAGAAAATAGTAAGTTACGTTATGTATCAGTCCTCAAATAATAATGATTCTTTTCAGTTGTCCCATATAATTATTTTAGTTTATTATGCTGTCAGTGTGAGTAAACATGAATGTGATGTATTAATCAACAAATTTTTATAATTTATTATGAATCATGTTGTGTAGTCTGACAGTGAATCGCGGATATTGTACGATATGTTTGACGGGGAGGATTTATGTGGGCGCATCCTGTCCGCCAAAAAAGTCTTAAGGTTACTTCACTAGCAGATTACAGTCGTGTTGTTTTCGTTATCAGCTGTACTGTAGAACTGTAATGTTAATTATGCAACATTTTAATAAAGTCTCCTTTCTCAAACAGTTTTTTTGTTCATCTGTAACTCATGTGAAATAAGAAATACGCTGGTTACGTCCAGCATCATAACTGTTTTTGCATTTCGTTGCATATAAATGAACCGGCATAGCTTCCCAGTGGTGGGTGGATCATGCAGACGGACGCAGTCCGTCTATTCAGAGAAATCTTAGGTCTGTTTAATCTGTTGTTCTAAAAATTCGTATGTACTGTACAATTATAGCACACATTTTTATAACATAATATTGTATTTTAATAAAAACTCCCTTTTTCGAAGTCGTTTTAACTGTACCTCCTAAGGAAGTGCTGACGGACACATTTTGTTGGTTCCGCATGCCCACTATACGCCCTTGCTCAAAGTCCGTCAACTGCACATACGGTTCACGTCCACGCTGTCGCGGCATGCTACCAGTGTTAAAGACTGCGATGGAGCTCCGTGTGCCACGGCAAACTGGCTGACACTGACGGCGGCGGTGCACAAATGCTGCGCATCTAGCGCCATTCGACGGCCAACACCGCGGTTCCTGGTGTGTCCGCTGTGCCGTGCGTGTGATCATTGCTTGTACAGCCCTCTCGCAGTGTCCGGAGCAAGTATGGTGGGTCTGACACACCGGTGTCAATGTGTTCTTTTTTCCATTTCCAGGAGTGTATTTGGGAAGCACGCTCGGTAGGAGCGCAGGTCAGTCTGTCCGCGGCGAGCGTCTGAAGTGGTAAGATCTCCGGCTAAGCGCGTGTCTCCTAAGTCTGTAGGACAATGGATTTCTTAAGTTCAGCCTAACTGAAAATTTAATCACCTTTATTTCAGGTTTAGCTCTAAAATATCTAATGTTATCTTAAATTGCAACGCAGTGTAATTCGAGTGTGAAGTTCAGAATATATTCCGGTAGTTGCTTTGTCACTACTTTGTGAGTAAAGTTGAACCACGTGTTGATCAGTAACTGTAACTAAGATCAACAATCTTAAATGCGAATGTGCGTGAGATTATAACGTCTCGTCTTGACAATATTTTTCAATATCGCAACTTTTCTTTATGTTCAACCAACGTGGGGTGTACTTTGTGAGACCAGTACCACGTGCTTATACAGTTGTTTCACCCATCAGATTAATAGTAAGACGATAGTAACCAGTTCGAGGTTTTTCTTTTGTAAATTGCGTCTCGATCTAATTTATTTTAATTATCAGAATTTTTGTGGACTTACACTCTTTGTGTAAGGCAAGTTGCCCACGTGAAGCATGTGGTGTAATCATGAAAGTAGCCCTCAGCTATTCTTTTCGGGAAGATTTCATAGAGAGTTAGTATGAATTTAGCATACCAGTGTGTGGTAATTACATGACGGACAGGATTGCGCTACGAATGTAACTTCTTTGGGTGTAAATTGAATCGGTTGGTTGTGGTTAATTTCTTCTTGCATATGTTTCAACGTTCTTCGTGTATTATTTTATGAATGCAGTGTTGTATGCAGTCTCCCAATCTTGGCTCCATATTTGATGTGTTCCGTAAGATTACAATCTCACATGTTCACAATCCTAAATAAGGCACCAGTTTAGTTATGAATCAAGTTTAATATGCTGAAATTTCAATGATCAATGTTAAAATAAATTTCCAAATATAAACTGATTTATTTCTTTTTATTTAAATTCTCTTTTATATACATATATATATCACCGGTTGTCGTATGACTATTAAAAGATTATAATTAATATTAGTCTGGTTGAGAATTTGGTAAGCTAGACTGGATACCTGGTGAAGCAGTTGCGCAGTAATGTAAGGTTAACTGACACCATACAGCTCACAGCTTTTAACCCGCTTTTATTGTCTATCAGTACCGCTTTCACAACAGATTAATGCAACAAAGTTACAACTCGTGACTAAAGAAAGTTATGAAATAAATTAGAAGTACAATTTTCGTTGTACTGTTGAAACCGGGTATTACGACGTCGAAGGGACTGGAGGTTTACGGTCGTTACAGCTATTAGTGGCACAAACCGGATTTTTATTTCGTTTTTCGACAAAAATGTCGCATCTCTACACAAACGGAAAACCTGTAAAATGGAAAATCCTTTAATAATTAAAGAAAAAAGTAGCAACAGTGTAAATTAAATGTTGAACACGGTCTTAGATGATCACTGAGATAAAATGTTGAGCATGTTTAAAATTTATTGTAACGGTCATATAGTGCAGTAGTCATGAATGACAGAACTTGATTCCAGTTACTGTACTAGAAAAATTAATCAGCAGTACAAAATGAAAAGACAGTAATCTAACCATAAATTACACAAAGGACCACACTTTCTGCAATATTTTGCTTTACAATGTTGTACAAATGTCACGTACTGAACCTAACACTTCGAAAATACCTAATATTCATAACCACAAAACGTGAATAACTAATATACTGTTATATCACTCGTTTACTTTGAAAAACTAACACGTACTGAAATTTAGTTCAAAATGGTTCAAATGGCCCTGAGGACTATGGACTTAACATCTATGGTCAGCATTCCCATAGAACTTAGAACTACTTCAACCTAACTAACCTAAGGACATCAGACAATACCCAGTCACCAAGAGGCAGAGAACAATCCCTGACCCCGCCGGGTTACGAACCCGGGCGCGGGAAGCTAGAACGCTACCACAAGACCACGAGCTGCGGACTTGAAATTTAGTTTTCTAGTTTTATGCAGTCACTGCAAAAACAATGTTGTCTAGGTTTGTAATCAGTTCCTTGACGTTTGAAATGCAATTTATTAACACATGCGACAGCTTACTGTTCTACTCAAGGTAGTGAGTTATCTTTGTTCTCTTTTGCCATTTAAGATTTTTTATTTGTCGATGCACTCGTTTTAACACTTAATTTGAAACCAACAATTTACCGAAAACAAAAACTTGAAAATAAGCGTTACATTGTTCTTACCAAACCCAAAATACGTCAGAAACAAAAATGAACATTGCGCATTACAGCCGATATATTTCTCTGAAAACACAATAAAATTTCGTTGTTTTATACTATAACATGCAATAAGAGGTGTCGCACTAAGCGACTTTTAAATACAGCTTTTGCACAGGTTATCGACGGAACCGTTAGATTTAACTGTTATAGCTAATGCGCTGTCGCTGTAACCGTATCGACTGTATTTGTAATTAAAAAGATGATTTGCCTCCATCTCACGTAATTTACAGAGGGTGCTCAATAAATAGTGGAATCATTTTTTTCTGGAAGCAGACTGTTTGAATCAGGATTCAAATACGCCATATCATTCCTCACTCGTTTGGCTACAAAACACTATTTTTCAACATAATCTCCATTAAATGTGACGGCCTTATGCCAACTTACGAGGAGGGTCTGTATGCCCGCACGGCACCACAGTACTGGTCGACTTCGGAGCCAGCGCCTCGCTGCACCAGTAACCTCACCATCATCCACGTACTGCTTCCCGCGGAGTGCTTCCTTCAAGCAATGGCGCGCAGATGGTCGTTCGTTACTCTTTATGGTCTTCTGTTTGGCGGCGAGGAATGCAGTGGGTACACACCTTTCACTATCTCAACTGGCAGACGAGCGTGTCGGCACTACCAAGACAGACGTCCAGTTGCGCAGCGAGGTGATTGATTGTGATCCGTCGATCACCTCGAAGGAGACTGTCCGCACGTTCCAACATTGCAGCGGTCGGAGACGTGTACGGCCGACTGGCTCGCGGGAACCGGACAGGTTTGCGCGACCTTGTTGCGATGCTGGCAGACGCCTCGCCAACCGACTCACCGTGCTTTTGTTCACTGTCAGTTCTGTACATATATTCTGCAAACGGCTGTGTATATCTGCGATGTTTTGTTTTTCCGCCAAAAGAAAACCACAGCTCTCTGTTTGGAACGTTTGAAGGCTGTGTATAGCGCCGCCACCATCAGATCGTCATGAAACTATAGGGGCTCAAGCGGGATTATTCCACCATGTCCCACAACCAAAATTTGCCGAGGAAAGAATATGTTGCGTTACTTACTGAACGCACCTCATACATTCTCTACACCTGTGACTTGCCCATATCGTTGTACAAAATGATCAAAGAACTAATAATAATAATAATTATTATAATAATAAGTGTTGTTATTATTATTGCTGTCATTTCTTCTTCATGTAAGTGTGAACATCAAATAATTTTCCGTCTTGTTCCAGGAACATTGGCTTATTCTCGACAAGTTTGCAGTTTACCAGGTCATTATGACTCTTGGAGGCCTCAAAGACACCAGTGTACAAGAAAGCAAATCACTTCGGTCATGGTATTAGGCAGGAAATATTCGGCACTCAAACTGTGTATTAAATTCACTTACTGTCTATCATTTACTATAAAATATGTCAGCCTCTTATTTTTTTCACGATGCATTTCAAAGTCTCACACCCTTGTCTACAAGGGGTCAGTCGATTACATAAACAATTTCAGTTCTTGGACGTAGCCAGTTGCCTATTTTCAACTTCGGTCCTCTACAGTTTATCACATAATATTGCAATATCATATACTACTGAAATCATGAACTTCGAACAATAATATAGCTACTTATAAGGTATTACAACAAAAGAATTCTGAGATTCGTTATAAATATACATTCTCATCGTTAAATGGCGCCCAGACACAAAAGAACAACACAAACAATGCAGAGATTGTAGAAATACAGTGCCTTGTAAGTAAAAAGACCATTGGCAGGTTATTTTGCAAATCAGAGCTACAAAAAATATGTATACAGGGTTTTACAGATCGACGTTTTAAAAATTTTGGAGATTGTAGGTGATGAAATTCGGAACATTTTGGTATAAGGAACCTATAGACCGAAATGTGAAATAATGCTTCTACAGCAGTAGGAGGTGCTTGGCCTCTTAGCACTTGGGTAGTACTCTTCCGTCCATTGACATTATGTCATTGCTGCGAATGGAAGACTGTAATCATACAACTACGGTAGTCTCACCTCAGCCGGCGTATAGGAAGTAGTTTATTTAATGCTTTTCGTCCTTCAGTTCACAGCTTTCCATCTGCTCATGCAGCGCTGTAAACACACAGATAGTCAACGTGAATCCGTCTAGAGTTGTCTGTTTATCATGCTTAACGTACTGTAGTTAAGTTCTTACTTGATGGAAGGTATAAATACGCATTTGGGAAACTTGCTGATATACACTGGTGTTACACGTTACAGTGAAGCACGCAGGAATGTCAATGTAGCTCGTCGGTTGCACCCAGGAAGATATCAGAGCAGACGACTTCCTAGGCCCACATTACGCACCAGGGTTGTTCGTCGACTGAGGGGTAGAGGAACCGTGTCAGCCGATACGCATCACGCAGATGCAAGGAAGAGGACATGAGCACCTGAATTTTGGAGAAGACGTTATGGAATATAAGCCTGCCAATCAAGATCAAGCACACGAGCAATTGCCAGCTCTATGCACGTAGGTCATGTATGTCACACAAGTTTGTACGGTGCGCACCTACATCCATTCCATATTCAAGAAGTTCAATCTGCGTGACAGCCTGGTTTTAACCAACGGCAACACTTCCGCCAGTGGTTCCTTCGTCAGCGTCCTCCTGTCCCCAGTTTTCCAGACCTCATTCTGACGGGTCAATTTTTAGAATCGAGGGTATTTTTTGTTTTTTGTTTTGTTTTGTTATAAATCCACTCGTGGATCACAAAAATTTTATTAGCAGACCTAAAACAGGGAACATATTAAGGTCACTTGATGCACAATGTCTCCAAATTACATAAAATACACTCCTGGAAATGGAAAAAAGAACACATTGACACCGGTGTGTCAGACCCACCATACTTGCTCCGGACACTGCGAGAGGGCTGTACAAGCAATGATCACATGCACGGCACAGCGGACACACCAGCAACCGCGGTGTTGGCCGTCGAATGGCGCTAGCTGCGCAGCATTTGTGCACCGCCGCCGTCAGTGTCAGCCAGTTTGCCGTGGCATACGGAGCTCCATCGCAGTCTTTAACACTGGTAGCATGCCGCGACAGCGTGGACGTGAACCGTATGTGCAGTTGACGGACTTTGAGCGAGGGCGTATAGTGGGCATGCGGGAGGCCAGGTGGACGTACCGCCGAATTGCTCAACACGTGGGGCGTGAGGTCTCCACAGTACATCGATGTTGTCGCCAGTGGTCGGCGGAAGGTGCACGGGCCCCTCGACCTGGGACCGGACCGCAGCAACGCACGGATGCACGCCAAGACCGTAGGATCCTACGCAGTGCCGTAGGTGACCGCACCGCCACTTCCCAGCAAATTAGGGACACTGTTGCTCCTGGGGTATCGGCGAGGACCATTCGCAACCGTCTCCATGAAGCTGGGCTACGGTCCCGCACACCGTTAGGCCGTCTTCCGCTCACGCCCCAACATCGTGCAGCCCGCCTCCATTGGTGTCGCGACAGGCGTGAATGGAGGGACGAATGGACACGTGTCTTCTTCAGCGATGAGAGTCGCTTCTGCCTTGGTGCCAATGATGGTCGTATGCGTGCTTGGCGCCGTGCAGGTGAGCGCCACAATCAGGACTGCATACGACCGAGGCACACAGGGCCAACACCCGGCACCATGGTGTGGGGAGCGATCTCCTACACTGGCCGTACACCTCTGGTGATCGTCGAGGGGACACTGAATAGTGCACGGTACATCCAAACCGTCATTGAACCCATCGTTCTACCATTCCTAGACCGGCAAGGGAACTTGCTGTTCCAACAGGACAATGCACGTCCGCATGTATCCCGCGCCACCCAACGTGCTCTAGAAGGTGTAAGTCAACTACCCTGTCCAGCAAGATCTCCGGATCTGTCCCCCATTGAGCATGTTTGGGACTGGATGAAGCGTCGTCTCACGCGGTCTACACGTCCAGTACGAACGCTGGTCCAACTGAGGCGCCAGGTGGAAATGGCATGGCAAGCCGTTCCACAGGACTACATCCAGCATTTCTACGATCGTCTCCATGGGAGAATAGCAGCCTGCATTGCTGCGAAAGGTGGATATACACTGTACTAGTGTCGACATTGTGCATGCTCTGTTGGCTGTGTCTATGTGCCTGTGGTTCTGTCAGTGTGATCATGTGATGTATCTGACCCCAGGAATGTGTCAATAAAGTTTCCCCTTCCTGGGACAATGAATTCACGGTGTTCTTATTTCAATTTCCAGGAGTGTAGTTTGGACAAAAAGAGAATAGAAGCTTTCGAAATGTGGTGCTACAGAAGAATGCTGAAGATAAGGTGGATAGATCACGTAACTAATGAGGAGGTATTGAATAGGATTGGGGAGAAGAGAAGTTTGTGGCACAACTTGACTAGAAGAAGGGATCGGTTGGTAGGACATGTCCTGAGGCATCAAGGGATCACAAATTTAGCATTGGAGGGCAGCGTGGAGGGTAAAAATCGTAGAGGGTGACCAAGAGATGAATACACTAAGCAGATTCAGAAGGATGTAGGTTGCAGTAGATACTGGGAGACTGGGAGATGAAGAAGCTTGCACAGGACAGAGTAGCATGGAGAGCTGCATCAAACCAGTCCCAGGACTGAAACACAACAACAACAACAACAACTATATGCATATTAATTTAAGTTGGTTTTCTTTTCTGGAGGGTATTCTGCGGAGAGTTTCACACACGCACTTCGCCAGAGACAGCTAAAGCTGTGGTCTGCACGAATACTCCGCATATTGCTGTGTGGTAGGTCAGGGATTCCTTCGCCTGGCAGACCTATCTATCTGGCAGCCAGGGAGTGTGTGTCTCTTTCTTCTGGTTTAATGTTTATGTTTTTCTATCGCGCATTATTATTGTTTTGTATTTAAATAGATACTCTTGCTGCAAACTAGATTTGGTCTACGTTCTAATGGAATACTGCAACAGCTCTGAGTAGACGATGCGTGTGTCATCCATTAGTGACATATTATTATTAAAAAGCTGGAGAAACATATTTTAGGCTCCATGTACACCACACTACAGTTTGCAAAGCAATTCCAGCTTATGACTAAGTTCCATTTCAGAGGAGTGAATATGAAGCAAACCATTAAGTGTCTGTACATATAGTTTAATTACCTGACGTCGCAATCGATTATACAAATTCGTACAGATGATGTACTCGGGTAAAATAATATACCTGTATTCTGGAATGTTTGCTGCACAGGATGTACAAGTGTGGGTTAGGTAAGGATTGGAGGGTGTGGGGGTTAAATTGGTATCGTCCTCCTCTAAGAAACTTGTGCGGCAAAATTACCATTTTGCACATCAGTGCCCTAGATGAGGACAGACAATGTCATTAATTTGGTTCGTCCTGGTTATTTCAGTTCAGTATTTGGTTCTTTCCTTCCACTGACATAGATACTCGTGTATAGGAGGTGATATTACTTCTTGCAGAATATCGCTGATAGTATTACATTATTTTGAGTATGTGTGTGTGTGTGTGTTTATGATTTTGAACCAAAGTCTACATTGTTCATATTTACTCATCTTAGTTCTAGTAAAAATGGTATCAAAGTCGTTCATGTATAACGCTGACTTTGCGGCTGAGAATTTAATAGCTACGTGCCACTAAATTTCCTCCCTCAGTATGCGTTTTACAGTGTAAAGTAACGCCATGCTTATAAGAAACACACACAAGTTGCTTGTTGTTACTGGTAGATCCACTCCCATACCATACACCTGGCCCTGAGTATCCACTACGTAGTATGCAGAATATTGTGTCATGGGTTAGGTATTTACAATGCATTGCGAGTACAACCAGATGTAGAAAGAATGAGCAGTAAATCACATGACCACATGTGCTGTCATGTTAGGTGCAGGTGTGACACTACTGTCCTTCTGCAGTTTTTTTCTGATGGAGGAATTCTCTGTCTTGCCTGTAGTCTTCTAATTTTATACACTTAAATCAGGAGGAGGAGACAATATAGTTATTATAAAGTACTGTCAGAGATATATCCAGAGTTTATTCGTCATGCAAGATAATCTAATAAACTGTCACTAAGGCCCATTACATATGACAAAGTAATGCAAGGTACATGTAAATTAATTTAGGTAGGTGAGGTGACACTACTACCTGCTGGCGTGTTGTGTGTATTAGAAGTACTGCAGGAGAAATATATACTGGATGCATCACTATGTTTTATATGTACAGGTTTCATATGTGTACAGGATACAGACAGTTAGGGAATGCTTTCCATTAGTCAGGATTATTTCTGTACTGATGGAGTAAGTTTGGTTAAGAGGTTATTAGGTGCTAATTTAGTTGTGCTAGACAGGTCAGGTATTTAACATAGCCAGTAAGGAAGCATCTGTACAGCAACAAGGTATTCTTTGCGCCCACGTACATCTAACAACTGGAAGATTCAGGACGTCGGAGTTAAGATGCGTATTTACTGATAGTAACTGGACTTTTTTAAATCTGTGAAATTACTATATGCAACGAGCATCTTTTTGGTGGAGTAGTTAACTGTGTGGGAATCGATTTGGCAGCCAGACAAGTTACTGGGTCTGATCGTTGTTATGTAGGTGACTGACGGAAAACTGAGAAAGTAGTTTATGTGCGGTGATGCTCTGGCAACTATGGCTGGGGTCAGCTTCACCGCCCATGACGTTTTTGCTATTGATATGACAACTATTTCCAAACAGAAAAACACTTGCTCGTGGTACATATTCTGATCATATTGCTTGCAGTCATTAGAACACTACATATGTTAACTGATAATTTTCTGCGTGGAATGACAATTGTGGAAAATATGTGGTAGGTACATTTGAGTTTTGCTGCCTGTATCACTTTACTAAGCGACGGTGTAATATATCTGTCAAGCTAAGATTTAAGCGTGACTTTAATGCCTCTAACTGTCCTTAAAACTTCACTATGCTGGAGGTACTGGTTGTCGTTCATGTTTTTTTTTAATGTACCAGTTGATACATACCAATTACACGATTATTGAACTAGATTATTCTGGCCGCCCGCGGTGGCCGTGCGGTTCTGGCGCTGCAGTCCGGAACCGCGGGACTGCTACGGTCGCAGGTTCGAATCCTGCCTCGGGCATGGATGTTTGTGATGTCCTTAGGTTAGTTAGGTTTAAGTAGTTCTAAGTTCTAGGGGACTTATGACCTAAGATGTTGAGTCCCATAGTGCTCAGAGCCATTTGAACCATTTGTTTTTTTTAGATTTTTCTGATACTACTATATCGAATGTCTAATTAAAATTCTGTTTTAAAATCGCATTTGTTCGTAACGGGTTGTCGGTATTATTATTTATTTTGGCCGGCGTTTTTCTTCATATGTAGCTGGATTAGACAACGCATCATAGAAACCTAAGTGTGAACACGCCTTGCAGATTGGTATTTGATACAACGAGCGCAGTTTGCTACTATGAACCCACATTTAATGATACCATCAAGGCGGTCAGGCTGTCACGATGGCACAACTAACGTGTGGCGAGAGAGCAGCCTGCGTACATCTAGGATGAGGAGAAATGTTTTAACAGACGTGCAATGAATACTTTTTCTCTTAATAATGAATTATCTCAAAATATGAGGCCATATGAAAGCAGTGGATGAAAATAGGCATAGTAGGCTAATTTACTGATATCTTTATCACCAGAATTTACAGTAACCCTAATAGCATAAGTAGCTCAACCTAACCATTTCAGCAGATCATCAAAGTGATCCTTCCAGTTCAATTTCTCATCAATGCACACACCCGGAAATTTGGGGTATTCTGCCTGCTCATAGTCTATATTTGTCGCTGGCGTTGTGCCATTTACTGTATAGAATTGTATATATTGTGTTTTCTCGAAATTTAGTTAGAGTTTATTTGCTGAAAACCACTTAATATTTTTCTGAAAGATTTTATTTACAATTTCCTCCGCTGATTCTTGTTTGTTGGGTGTGATTACTACACTGGTATCATCAGCAAAAAAACTAGCTTTTCATCTTCATGAATATAGAGTGGCAAGTCATTAATATACAGGGTGATTTACTAACTATTGCCACCTAGAATAACTCCGAAAGTGTTATCTCAGCTGAAAATTTTGTGGGACAAATGTTGCATGGGAGAACGGGGGCCATAATATGACGTTGGTTTGTTGTTGCTAGGTGGGATCGCGTAAGAGATATGAAGGCCAACTTTGCTTTTTTAAGTGGGATTATATAGCTTGGTTCTTATTTTCTGATAGCAGCCATCGAGGCGAATCCAATGATTTGTAACAATAAGGTCTTTGAATTTCAACGACTTTCAGAAAGATTGAATGAACATCCATTTACAGAAGGTGTTCGAAGTGATGACCATTGGTATCAATGCAGTGCTGCATTCTTGTTATCATGGATTGAGTGGTATTCCTTATTACTTTGGGAGCACACACTCTGACAATTCTCTTTTGTATATTGTGCAAATAGTAAATATACGTCGATTGCGGCGAATACATATAACATGCCATTGACATGTAAACACCAGTCGAAGGTTTCGCAGTACAACACTAATAGGAACGGTAAGACTAGTATCGTCGAATCAAGCGAATGTGAATAATGTATTCCTTCAAGGAACAAGTTGATGTGCTTCTCATTTATAGAGAATGCCAGCGAAATTCAGTGAGAGTTAGAGACTGATACGCTGAAAGATATCTTCAACATACTCACCCTACACATCATACATTTAAATATGTATATGATAAATTCAGAATAACTGGATCTTTAACGCATCAGAAACATATCTGTCAAAGGAAAGTTACTAACAAGGAAACGGAAATTGGTACTCTTGCAACTGTGGTTCGAGATCCTTGTGTTAGTTTGCTTCAAATCGTAAGGGAATCTGCTGTCGTGAGCCAGAATAGTGTTTTTCGTGTTCTGCATCGTTGGACTGGATGTGGAGGAGATGTGTCATGCCCAGCTCGTTTGCAAGGCTTGATACCTCTGGATTTTTTCTTGCGGCGATTCGTAAAAGACATTGTTTATAAAGATGTTGCAACTACACATGAAGATATGCGAGAGAGAACTGTCAGAGCATGTGATTCGATAAGTGCCGATGTGATAAGGAGTGCCACTCAATCCATGATAAGAGGAATGCAGCACTGAATTGATACCAGTAGTCATTACTTTGAACACATTCACTAAACGGACGTTCATGCAGCCTTTGTGACCTTTAATGACCATACTGTTACTCATCATTGGATTTGTCTCGATAGACGCTATCAGAAAATAGGTACCAAACTACAGCATCCCATTTAAAAAAACAAAGTTGACCTTCATGTCTCTGAAGCTATCCCACCTAGCAACAAAAAACTGACCTCATATTATATGGCCCCCATTGTCCCGTGCAACTTTTGTCCTACAAACTTTTCAGCTCCTATCATACTTCCGGAGTAATTCTTGGTGGCAATAGTTAGTGACTCACCCTGTATATTAAGAACAATAAGGGACCCAAGCCTGGACCCTGTGGGACACCATTCTTCATACCTCCCCAGTTAGAGAACTCTGTTGATTTTTGCAGACTATCTACACTGTTAAATTCAACTTTTTGCTAAAACCTATCAGAAAAAAACAAGTGCAGTGTACTACGTGTATTATTTCTCTCATGTTGCCTAACGGATAAATCTTTGCCAGGATTCTCTTTATAAAGATAAGGACGTGCGCCTGCAGTTTTTAACTGAATTTACGTCTTGATTAAGCTTTTCACCTGAATGTGATTTGTCCGTCTGCATAAGTTACGTTATCCCTAACTTGCACAGACTGCAAAGGGCTCCACGAAGACTACGTTAGCCAGAACATCGCAGGGCATACAAAAGCGCCCTGCGGGATGCGGCAGCAGATGCGGAGGCGGGCAGGGCAGTTGTAGGCGGCTGTGACGAGTGACGGCGCAGCCTCGGAGGAGCGTAACAGCTGCGCGGCCTTCCCGGAAAGCCGAACCTGGCAGTCCGCGGCTCACATCAACATCACATCACAATGGCGGGGTCGGCCGAGGCGCGGGGAGAGGCAGCTGGAGTACCTGCGGCCGACCCGCACCTGCCGCGCCACAAAAGCAGTCAGCGGGCCGGGGAGGAGGAGACCGGAGGAGACGTTTATTGCGGATCCCGCGGCTACAGGTTCTGCAGCCTCCCGCTGCACACACACACACACACACACACACACACACACACACACGGGCACTGACACCGGCGTTTCCTATCGCTGCTAACGTAAATAAACGAGTGACTCAAATGTAACAGCCCTGCAGATGCCGAGAGTCAATAGGTAAGAAAATTTTGTTAATGAATCTCCAAATACTGTCTCTGTTTCGGGACATTACTCGGCCAATACGTAGCCTAGAGAAGAAGCTCCATTCTTCACAGAGGTAAAATTAGGCTCTCTGTCGACTGTGCTCAGACACTCTGAAAGGTCTCTGTTAGATTCCTTTGATGTTAATTTCTTAAATCCGTTGCCATTTACGGCATAAATTCCTTTTCTAAATTTACTGTAGTGTTTCTATCTGGGAGGAGACTGAGCAGTGAAACGTGTTACTTTTACACATAAACAAGAACGATCTGTCACACTACTACACTAAAAACACAGTTTATATGTAATTCATGTCACACAGTCTCATACGGAACCTACATCCGCTTTCTTTTATATACTGTATATGACAAGATACTGTCATCCCCCTTCCCTTCTGTGTGAAAGGATGAATGAGCAGATGTACACTCCTGGAAATTGAAATAAGAACACCGTGCATTCATTGTCCCAGGAAGGGGAAACTTTATTGACGCATTCCTGGTGTCACATACATCACATCATCACACTGACAGAATCACAGGCACATAGACACAGCCAACAGAGCATGCACAATGTCGACACTAGTACCGTGTATATCCACCTTTTGCAGTATTGCAGGCTGCTATTCTCCCATGGAGACGATCGTAGAGATGCTGGATGTAGTCCTGTGAAACGGCTTGCCACGCCATTTCCACCTGGCGCCTCAGTTGGACCAGCGTTCGTGCTGGACGTGAAGACCGCGTGAGACGACGCTTCATCCAGTCCCAAACATGCTCAATGGGGGACAGATCCGGAGATCTGGCTGATCAGGGTAGCTGACTTACACCTTCTAAAGCACGTTGGGTGGCACGGGATACATGCGGACGTGCATTGTCCTGTTGGAACAGCAAGTTCCCTTGCCCGTCTAGGAATGGTAGAACGATGGGTTCGATGACGGTTTGGATGTACCGTGCACTATTCAGTGTCCCCTCGACGATCACCAGAGGTGTACGGCCAGTGTAGGAGATCGCTCCCCACACCATGATGCCGGGTGTTGGCCCTGTGTGCCTCGGTCGTATGCAGTCCTGATTGTGGCGCTCACCTGCACGGCGCCAAACACGCATACGACCATCATTGGCACCAAGGCAGAAGCGACTCTCATCGCTGAAGACGACACGTGTCCATTCGTCCTTCCATTCACGCCTGTCGCGACACCAATGGAGGCGGGCTGCACGATGTTGGGGCGTGAGCGGAAGACGGCCTAACGGTGTGCGGGACCGTAGCCCAGCTTCATGGAGACGGTTGCGAATGGTCCTCGCCGATACCCCAGGAGTAACAGTGTCCCTAATTTGCTGGGAAGTGGCGGTGCGGTCCCCTACGGCACTGCGTAGGATCCTACGGTCTTGGCGTGCATCCGTGCGTCGCTGCGGTCCGGTCCCAGGTCGACGGGCACGTGCACCTTCCGGCGACCACTGGCGACAACATCGATGTACTGTGGAGACCTCACGCCCCACGTGTTGAGCAATTCGGCGGTACGTCCACCTGGCCTCCCGCATGCCCACTATACGCCCTCGCTCAAAGTCCGTCAACTGCACATACGGTTCACGTCCACGCTGTCGCGGCATGCTACCAGTGTTAAAGACTGCGATGGAGCTCCGTATGCCACGGCAAACTGGCTGACACTGACGGCGGCGGTGCACAAATGCTGCGCAGCTAGCGCCATTCGACGGCCAACACCGCGGTTGCTGGTGTGTCAGCTGTGCCGTGCGTGTGATCATTGCTTGTACAGCCCTCTCGCAGTGTCCGGAGCAAGTATGGTGTGTCTGACACACCGGTGTCAATGTGTTCTTTTTTCCATTTCCAGGAGTGTAGTTCAGGACGGGTAGATACATAGTCATATATGAGAGAATAGAAAGATGCATTGTGAAATTTTGCCACAGCCAAATAGTGAATTAGAAAATTTAACCTCCACAGTTCCATTGTAAAGTGTAATGTGTGTTACTATTGCCAGATGCACCGACTAGGGGTCCTTCTAATAAAGTTGTCTCTCCATATATGCATGTACCCAACATTGAGTACATTACCATGTATTCCCAGGTTTTTGGTCCATAAATTTGTCTTCTAATACACCACCTCACTTGATAAGAAAGGGGTGACCAACGTGTTGTTAAGATCGAATATCAGTACGCTTCTTTCTTCATATCAACGTATGTTTTCAAAGATGTGTGTGCTTCCCATCCTTTCCACAGGTACACCTGATGCTGATGAACTTTTATAGATTTTTCTGTTCCACCTGCTATTGTTTTCAGCGTTGCATTATCTGCATCACAGATTTCCCAGGCATCTTTTTGAATTCTGTGGACATGTAAATTATATTGTAGTGTCTCTTTCGTTGGCACAATCTCTTTCGCAAATTGATACACCACGGAGTAATTCATGTCTGGTGCTAAGTATTAGGGTTGGAACTTTAACAGTGGCAGCTGTTTATTTACAGCTCTTTCAAAATAGGTACGTGTTTCAAAGTTTTACTGACCTTCAAAGTAGTCACCAGCATTGTGTACAACCCGTTGTCAGCGATGTGGAAGTCGTAGGATACTCTTAGCAGTGCCAGTTGTTTTGACAGCCCGAGCGGCGCAGTCTGTTGCCCGTCGAATTTGTAGCAGTTCTGAAGCGAATGCTGTGAAGTGTTTCCTTCAGTTTAGAAATCGAGTTGAACTCACGAGGGCTTAAGTCAGGCGAGTGCAGTAGGTGGAAGAGCACTTAGCAGCCCCATCTGTCAAACAAATCAGTAACAGCTTGCACTGTACGTGCTTGAGCATTGTGCAGCAAACTGATGGTCAGGTGCTGCAGAAAGTGTCATCACTTTTGTCTCTGACCTGGTCGTAGGTTGTGTTCCAAAAATGATTCGTGCCTGGGCCCAGGCGCTCCTTCCCACTCCTGATAGCTGTATGTTAGACCGCACGGCTAACCGGGCAGACTTGGGAAATATATGCTCAGCAGGTAGTGAATACGCAAGTTTTTTGTTCTGTACCAACAGCTCTGTTGTTAAATATGCAACTATTGAAATAATCTTCTTAGTTTCAATATCTAAGGGGACAATTATATTCAAATTTTATATATATAACGATATATAAGTGTATTAGTTGTATATTCGATTTAATTAACCATTAATTTGCGTTTATGACTGCATTAGCACTAACTTGCAAAGCGATTATTAGACTGGATTACAAGAAGTTTGAGCCCCAATGTACTCTGACATGGTAGCTAGACGGCAGATAGAGCTTCGATGGGTTCTGCTCTCCGGTGGGAAGAACCTAAAGCTCTGAGCCAGAGCAGCCGTGGCTCCACTTCCACCATTAGACACCGACGGCCGAGCCTTCACACAGCCATTATGAGAGCAGACAGTGCCAATCAGTAGTTGGCTCCAAGCTTCACAAAACTACTGCTAGAGCGCGCGCGGCGAAAGCGCCTCTTCAAATCGGATAATACATACTCTGAAAGAGAGTTTTGTGCGCAATTTGCATAGATTTCTCGTTCTTTCTTTTTCATACAAATAGTGCCACAGCACAGAGGCACTGCCTCAGATGCCCTCCTGCTTTACATGTTTCACAAAAGACACGGCTTATTAATGGGAACACAACTTTAGTACTATATTGGAAACATCATCAAAACCAGATGGGTTTTTAGACTCTAAGTAAAAAAAGAAAAGGACGACGCACCGCGAAGGAACTATCCGAGTGGGACGGAAATCGGTAGATGTGATGTAGATGTACAAACAAATTGTTAAAATTTCAGGAAAATCGGATAATTTATTCAAGAGAAAGAGCTTCAAAGATTGACCAACTCAATAAAGCGTTCGCCCACCTGTGACCCTTAGGCATGCAGTTATTCGACTTGGCATTGAGTAAGTTGTTGGATGTCCTCCTGAGGGATGTCGTGCAAAATTCTGTCCAATTAGCGCGATAGACCGTCAAATTAACGAGCTGGTTGGAGGACGCTGCCCTTAATGCGCCAAACATCCTCAATTGGGGAGGGATTCTAGCGACCTCGCTCGCCGAAATAGGGTTTGCCAGACACGAAGACAGGCAGTAGAAACTCGTCGGATTCGGGTGGACGTAATCTTGCTCAGATGTAAGCCTAGGGTGGTCTGCCATGAAGGCCAACAAAATGGGGTGTAGATGTCGTCGACGTACCGCTGTGCTGTAATGGTGTTGCGAATGACAACCAAAAAGGAGCTGATAAGAAGAGAAATGGCACCCTGGAGCATCACTTCTGGTTGTCGGACAGTGTGGCAGGTAACACTCAGACTGGCATCCCATCGCTTTCCGGGGAGTCTCCAGACACGTTTTCGGCCTCGAATCTCATTGACTGGAGTAGAACTGTCTTCAGTGATGAGTCCTACTTTGAACTGAGCTCCGACGACCAGTGAAGACGGATCTGGGGACACCCAGGCAGCAGTGAGATACCAACATGAATGTCGCCCACCATACGGGCTGACAATCAGGAGTGATAGCCCGTGGAGCCATTTCTTTTCATAACATATCCCTATAGGTTGTCATTTGTGGTACCTTCACAGCGCAGTAGTATGGCGACGAAATTCAACACTTCGTTTTGTTACCCGCTGTGACACCTCAATTCTATGACCTCATATCAGTTGCCATATGTAGAAGATGATGGGAGGTTTAAAAACTGACTGGAAATTCAAAATAGCCAAATTGTGTTGCAGAGTGATTCTCCCTCTCTAATGACATCATTGTGGAAGTAGGGTAGTTACCCAGAGCTTCAATGGGCGGGAAATTAAAAAAAAAACGTGGTGTGAAATTAAAAAAAAATCGGAGAAGGCCAGAAAATTAAAAAAATCATCGGTTTTCCACACTCCTATGTTCAGAGTCTATTTGTGTACATGCCTCAAGTTTAAGTCCACTTACGCTGTGCTTATATAAATATCCCGCTTCTAGTTGAAGGCCCACTTGTTCTGCTGCCACTGCCATTGGGATAGGATAGGAATGTTTGTCTTTATTTAAGCACAAAAATGTGGAGGTGAGAGAGCTCCCTTCAGCGGTCAGAATGTCTGCGCATCAAGCCGTCTCCAGTGATGTATTTATAAGTGTCAGTGCCGTCCCAGCTGCTCCAGCCGCTCCAGCTGCTCAACTGCTGGTGTCGTGTTGACAGCCGAGCTGCCTACACAGACTCACTCTGCCATGGTAGCTCCAATTACCATCACTAGTATGTTATTTGTGATGGGAGTCATAGCCCATGTGGCCACAGTTAAAATGGGAGGGATATTTGAAAATTGCAGGAAGCACATGTACACTATAATTCACATCATAAACAATATCAGCATTTGTCGACATGGATGTTATTCGGCAGGGTTGAAAAGATATCATATTATTCCTCGCAGAATGCTATTTGAAATAAATTTCGGGTTCGTATAATTTGTTAACAGGTGCTTCTGATATTTTTATATATAAATAGTATACAAGAGGATACTAGCGAATTTATACAGATGTTCGCCTTTTGCCTATTTTTTAGTCATTTTTCACAATTTTAGCATTTTCCAGCTTTTACTATATGCAACCCCACAAGAACCATGGACCTTGCCGTTGGTGGGGAAGCTTGAGAGCCTCAGCGATACAGATGACCGTACCGTAGGTGCAACCACAAGGGAGGCCAGACAAACATGTGGTTCCTGAAGACGGGCAGCAGCCTTTTCAGTAGTTGCAGGGGCAACAGTCTGGATGATTGACTGATCTGGCCTTGCAACATCAACCAAAACGGCCTTGCTGTGCTGGTACTGCGAACGGCTGAAAGCAAGGGGAAACCACAGCCGTAATTTTTCACGAGGACATGCAACTTTATTGTATGATTAAATGATGATGGCGTACTGTTGGGTAAAATATTCCGGAGGTAAAATAGTCTCTCATTCGGATCTCTGGGCGGGGACTACTCAGGAGGACGTCCGTATCAGGAGAAAGAAAACTGGCGTTCTACGGATCGGAGGGTGGAATGTCAGATCCCTTAATCGGGCAGGTAGGTTAGAAAATTTAAAAAGGGAAATGGATAGGTTAAACTTAGATATAGTGGGAATTAATGAAGTTCGGTGGCAGGAGGAACAAGACTTTTGGTCAGGTGAATACGGGGTTATAAATACAAAATCAAATAGGGGTAATGCAGGAGTAGGTTTAATAATGAATAAAAAAAATAGGAGTGCGGGTAAGCTACTACAAACAGTATAGTCAACGCATTATTGTGGCCAAGATAGACACAAAGCCCATGCCTACTAAAGTAGTACAATTTTATATGCCAACTAGCTCTGCAGATGATGAAGAAATTGATGAAATATATGATGAGATAAAAGAAATTATTCAGGTAGTGAAGGGAGACGAAAATTTAATAGTCATGGGTGACTGGAATTCGTCAGTAGGAAAAGGGAGAGAAGGAAACATAGTGGGTGAATATGGATTGGGGCTAAGAAATGAAAGAGGAAGTCGTCTGGTAGAATTTTGCACAGAGCATAACTTAATCATAGCTAACACTTGGTTCAAGAATCATAAAAGAAAGTTGTATACATGGAAGAATTCTGGAGATACTAAAAGGTATCAGATAGATTATATAATGGTAAGACAGAGATTTAGGAATCAGATTTTAAATTGTAGGACATTTCCAGGGGCATATGTGGACTCTGACCACAATCCATTGGTTATGACCTGTAGATTAAAACTGAAAAAAACTGCCAAAAGGTGGGAATTTAAGGACATGGGATCTGGAGAAGCTGAAAGAACCAGAGGTTGTACAGAGTTTCAAGGAGAGCATAAGGGAACAACTGACAGGAATGGGGGAAAGAAACACAGTAGAAGAAGGATGAGTAGCTCTGAGGGATGAAGTAGTGAAGGCAGCAGATGATAAAGTAGGTAAAAAGACGAGGGCTGCTAGAAATCCTTGGGTAACAGAAGAAATATTGAATTTAATTGATGAAAGGAGAAAATATAAAAATGCAGTAAATGAAGCAGGCACAAAGGAATACAAACGTCTCAAAAATGAGATCGACAGGAAGTGCAAAATGGCTAACCAGGGATGGCTAGAGGACAAATGTAAGGATGTAGAAGCTTATCTCACTAGGGGTAAGATAGATACTGCCTACAGGAAAATTAAAGAGACCTTTGGAGAGAAGAGAACCACTTGTATGAATATCAAGAGCTCAGATGGAAACCCAGTTCTAAGCAAAGAAGGGAAAGCAGAAAGGTGGAAGGAGTATATAGAGGGTCTATACAAGGGCGATGTACTTGAGGACAATATTATGGAAATGGAAGACGATGTAGATGAAGATGAAATGTTAGATATGATATTGTGTGAAGAGTTTGACAGAGCTCTGAAAGACCTGAGTCGAAACAAGGCCCCCAGAGTAGACAACATTCCATTGGAACTACTGACGGCCTTGGGAGAGCCAATCCTGAGAAAACTCTACCATCTGGTGAGCAAGATGTATGAAACAGGCGAAATACCCTCAGACTTCAAGAAGAATATAATAATTCCCATCCCAAAGAAAGCAGGTGTTGACAGATGTGAAAATTACGGAACTATCAGTTTAATAAGTCACAGCTGCAAAATACTAACGCGAATTCTTCACAGACGAATGGAAAAACTAGTAGAAGCCGACCTCGGGGAAGATCAGTTTGGATTCCGTAGAAATATTGGGACACGTGAGGCAATGCTGACCTTACGACTTCTCTTAGAAGAAAGATTAAGAAAAGGCAAACCCACGTTTCTAGCATTTGTAGACTTGGAGAAAGCTTTTGACAATGTTGACTGGAATACTCTCTTTCAAATTCTGAAGGTTGCAGGGGTAAAATACAGGGAGCGAAAGACTATTTACAATTTGTACAGAAACCAGATGGCAGTCATAAGAGTCGAGGGACATGAAAGGGAAGCAGTGATTGGGAAAGGAGTCAGACAGGGTTGTAGCCTCTCCCCGATGTTATTCAATCTGTATATTGAGCAAGCAGTAAAGGAAACAAAAGAAAAATTCGGATTAGGTATTAAAATTCATGGAGAAGAAGCAAAAACTTTGAGGTTCGCCGATGACATTGTAATTCTGTCAGAGACAGCTTAGGACTTGGAAGAGCAGTTGAATGGAATGGGCAGTGTCTTCAAAGGAGGATATAAGATGAACACCAACAAAAGCAAAACGAGGATAATGGAATGTAGTCGAATGAAGTCGGGTGATGCTAAGGGAATTAGATTAGGAAATGAGACACTTAAAGTAGTAAAGGAGTTTTGGTGTTTAGGAAGTAAAATAACTGATGATGGTCGAAGTAGAGAGGATATAAAATGTAGACTGGCAATGGCAAGGAAAGAGTTTCTGAAGAAGAGAAATTTGTTAACACCGAATATAGATTTATGTATCAGGAAGGCGTTTCTGAAAGTATTTGTATGGAGTGTAGCCATGTATGGAAGTGAAATCTGGACGATAACTACACTCCTGGAAATGGAAAAAAGAACACATTGACACCGGTGTGTCAGACCCACCATACTTGCTCCGGACACTGCGAGAGGGCTGTACAAGCAATGATCACACGCACGGCACAGCGGACACACCAGCAACCGCGGTGTTGGCCGTCGAATGGCGCTAGCTGCGCAGCATTTGTGCACCGCCGCCGTCAGTGTCAGCCAGTTTGCCGTGGCATACGGAGCTCCATCGCAGTCTTTAACACTGGTAGCATGCCGCGACAGCGTGGACGTGAACCGTATGTGCAGTTGACGGACTTTGAGCGAGGGCGTATAGTGGGCATGCGGGAGGCCGGGTGGACGTACCGCTGAATTGCTCAACACGTGGGGCGTGAGGTCTCCACAGTACATCGATGTTGTCGCCAGTGGTCAGCGGAAGGTGCACGTGCCCCTCGACCTGGGACCGGACCGCAGCGACGCACGGATGCACGCCAAGACCGTAGGATCCTACGTAGTGCTGTAGGGGACCGCACCGCCACTTCCCAACAAATTAGGGACACTGTTGCTCCTGGGGTATCGGAGAGGACCATTCGCAACCGTCTCCATGAAGCTGGGCTACGGTCCCGCACACCGTTAGGCCGTCTTCCGCTCACGCCCCAACATCGTGCAGCCCGCCTCCATTGGTGTCGCGACAGGCGTGAATGGAGGGACGAATGGAGACGTGTCGTCTTCAACGATGAGAGTCGCTTCTGCCTTGGTGCCAATGATGGTCGTATGCGTGTTTGGCGCCGTACAGGTGAGCGCCACAATCAGGACTGCATACGACCGAGGCACACAGGGCCAACACCCGGCATCATGGTGTGGGGAGCGATCTCCTACACTGGCCGTACACCTCTGGTGATCGTCGAGGGGACACTGAATAGTGCACGGTACATCCAAACCGTCATCGAACCCATCGTTCTACCATTCCTAGACCGGCAAGGGAACTTGCTGTTCCAACAGGACAATGCACATCCGCATGTATCCTGTGCACCCAACGTGCTTTAGAAGGTGTAAGTCAACTACCCTGGCCAGCAAGATCTCCGGATCTATCCTCCATTGAGCATGTTTGGGACTGGATGAAGCGTCGTCTCACGCGGTCTTCACGTCCAGCACGAACGCTGGTCCAACTGAGGCGCCAGGTGGAAATGGCATGGCAAGCCGTTCCACAGGACTACATCCAGCATTTCTACGATCGTCTCCATGGGAGAATTGCAGCCTGCATTGCTGCGAAAGGTGGATATACACTGTACTAGTGCTGACATTGTGCATGCTCTGTTGGCTGTGTCTATGTGCCTGTGGTTCTGTCAGTGTGATCATGTGATGTATCTGACCCCAGGGATGTGTCAATAAAGTTTCCCCTTCCTGGGACAATGAATTCACGGTGTTCTTATTTCAATTTCCAGGAGTGTATAATTATTCCATACACGAATAGGTACAGTACATCAACTATTAATGATTTTGCAATTAATGTACATGTATTAGTATTACATTGATTGTATGATTTAGAGACTGAGATATTAAGAGGTACAGAAGAAACAGTACATTTTTCCCAATGTCCCTTTATACTTATTTCATTCATGAGTCTTAGTTTCTCAAAACATGGCACATGGCAGATTTTAGTCACCCTCTGAGCTTACTTCGCCATTTCATTGTCATTTGCGTTTCAGAGACCGAACTGTTATTCCATGAAACGCTCATTGTGTCAGCGTACTCCAGCTCTGCTGGATAAACTGAGCGACAGTTGTACACTCAAAAACAGTCCATTCATAATTTAAATATTAGGAAACATATTAATGCTTAAACACTGCAGTAACACTTTCGTCGGGTCAGCTAGGCCCACATACCATGAAAACATATATTTTCAATTAAATGATTTATGAGCTTTTATAAGCTTGATAAACCACTTCACTGTCTTCCATTATACATTAAAACACAATATTTATGAAAACAGTTGAATTACATACTTTCGCTGTTAAACAACTGAACAAAGAGTGCGACGATTTTACTGCCTGTAGCACTTAGACACGGTCGTCAAGCATGAAATTTCTCAGCATGTTTCTCGTCAGAGGGGAATCTGAAGGTCTCAGTATCTTTTTAGTATTACCTGCAGAATCTTATCACCTCCGCCTGCCTTGCAAAGGTGTATGCAACAGAAGCTATTCTTTGAATCATATCGCCTTCTTCTCTGGCTGCGAGCAACGCTGAAATTTTCCCTCTACCAAAAGGGTGTGACTGTCATCGACTGGGTAATCTATGAGAGCGAAATTGTCTGCAAACGTGTCCGCCGAACCAGCTACTCTGGTGCCTGCCTGGCACACAGTTTCTCGCCTGATTGTAGTGGTGGCATACATTGTCTCCGCTGCAGATATTGTTTAATTATCTGCAAACTCTGTCATCATCGATCCTGAGCGTGGCAGTCTTACCAGCCCATTCTCGGTCCGCATTTCTAGTCAGCATGTAATGGAACGAGGCGGGATTGTACTACTTGTTATAGCGTTACTGATGCCAGTATTACTTTTCTTATGATCTCTTTTCATTACTAGTGCATCTATTATGTGTTCATGAAATTACTATATTCTTATTCAGCCAGTATTTTTCAGAAAATAATTACCAGTTGCTGATGCGAGTAGTATTTTTAGTTCATATGGAAATACTGGCTTTAAAAAAATTCTTAATTTATTAAGTGCGTAAACTATGTTCACATAAAAGTTCTACCCCCTAAAACAGTTCGTTTCAAGACTGATCTAGCTTATTTGGTAATTCTTTTCTACCTCTTTCAAACGAACGTTTTACTTGTAATTATTTGAAAAATATAGTGTTATAATTTTGGAGCCCCGATTTTTCTGTTTTTAGAAATATGTATACCTTAACTGAAATGACATGTTATTTTATTAATTACTGCAATTTGAAAATTTCACTATCTAGAAAACTCTTCGAGAATTTGGGAGTTGCTTTGCACATTAAAATGTCGTTTTCATAAAATAATACGTATTATTTTGTCACTTTCTACTTATACAGCTTTCGGTTAAGCAAAATTACTTCTATCTCTGTATCTTCTGTTTTTTCTGTCTTTTATGTTGTTATCTAAAATGAAATAGTCCAGAATTTTCCCATTTGCAGTTTTTGTAAAACGAGCATCTATAAACATTCGCCTCCCATGAGATCACAGGCAGTGGTGATTCAACAGTTATTGCGTATTATTATTTGCTTGGTGCGTAAGATCGTAGCGTTTTTGTTTTGCATGTTGGTATTCCGGTTGCAACTGGTTTGTTTATCGATTGCCTTTTCTTATTTGTACGAGGGCGAGTCAAACGAGAACCTTGAATTTGTAATAACAAATCGAAATTTCGTGCCGTTATCCTGTAAGATGGTAAACGTGCTACAAACAGCGATCAGAATGGCCTGTAGGTGGCAGCGTAGTGCAGATGCACACATACCGTCGCAGTATCAGTATCAAGATGGCCGCCCCACTTGCGACTTGCACCAGGGAAGAACAGCGTTCTGTTATTCGGTTTTTGCGTAGTGAAGGTGTGAAACCTATTGAAATTCATCGACGAATGAAAGTTCAGTACGGTGATGTAATGTTTGTCACAGCAGCTAGTCTACGAATGGAGTAGGAAGTTCGCAAATGGCGTGACTTCAGTGGCAGACGCTCCTCATCCAGGCCAGGCACGAGTTGTGACTCCACAGAACACTGCGGCAGTTGAAGCCATAGTGAAGGAAAACCGCCGAGTGACACTGAATGACATTGCAGCATGTTTACAGATTAGTCATGGGTCAGGACACCACATTGTGCATGATGTGCTCCAGTTTCACAAAGTGTCTACAAGAAGGGTGCCACGGCAGTTGACTCCTGAAATGAGAGAACGACGTGTTGATGCTTGTGAAGGATTTCTTCGGCGCTTTGAACGAGAAGGTGATGGCTTCCTTTCAAGAAACGTTACTGGGGAAGAAACCTGGATTCACTTCCACCAACCGAAACGAAGAGAGCGAGCAAGGAATGGCGCCATTCCTCATCACCAAAACCATTGAAGTTTCGAACAGAACCATCAGCTGGGAAGGTTATGCTGACTCTCTTTTGGAACGAAAAAGGCGTCATTTTGGAGCATTACATGCCTAGAGGGACCACTGTCACCAGTGCATCATACACAGATCTCCTAAAAAATCATCTGCGGCCTGCAATCAATTCAAAGCGATGCTGTCAGCAGGTGTCCTTTTGCAACATGACAATGCAAGGCCCCACACTGCCCGTACAACAGTTGCATCAATCACAGACCTGCATTTTGAGTGTCTTCCTCATCCACCATACTCACCAGACCTTGCCACAAGTGATTTACATATATTTGGAGCACTCAAAGATGCAGTGGGAGGAAAGAAGTTCCGTTCTGATGAAGAGGTACGCTACGTGGTGCATGAGTGGTTGCGCAGACTACCAAAAGAATTTTTTTCTAAAAGAATTTATGCACTTTGTAAGCGCTGGAGGACTTGCATTGAGCGTTAGGGAGAATATGTTGAAAAGTGATACAGCATTGTACCACTTCTGCGCAATAAATAATATTTTAAAAAATGTTTAAGGTTTTCATTTGTCTCACTCTCGTAGTTCCGTATCGCTAAATGAGATTACATATCGTCATTTAAACGTTTGGAGAAATTAAATTCCAAGTGGAAAAATCAGTACATTTCCGACATTTTCTTCTGTTTTGAGTTCAATAGATGGGTGACAGCAGCGGAGGCAGCTAGAAATATGTGGGCCATGCCTGGCGATAATGTCAGTGAACAGAGCTCGCCAAGAAAATGGTTTTCTCGTTTTAAGGAGGATTGTTTTGACGTTACTGACTCTCTACGTTCAGGAAGGCCAGAGTATGATGAAGATCGTTTAAAAGCATTGATCCACAACTATCCACGTCAGAGTACTCGAGAACTGGCATATGAGATGAACTGTGATCATTACACCTTCGTGCGACATTTGCATGCAACGGGGAAGTTTCAAAATATCGGTTCTATGAGTAACGCGTGCTGTAAGCCGAGTGCGTCTCTGCCTGCTCGTCATCAATTGGCTCGTGAACAACACCGACGACGTTCCCACTCTCTATCGTTACTGGTGACGCGAAGTGGTGTCTTCATGCTGACATTAGGGAAGGAAAGGAATACTTGAACCCAAACAAAGCGGCAACTCCGAGTACAAAGTTCTTTGTGCATCCACATAAGATAATGTTTTACTTCTGGTGGAACAGCGACGGTGTGGTGTGCTACGGATTGCTTCCCCAAGATGTAACCAGCACTGCTTACTTTTGATATCAACAACTGAGACCTCTTGCAGACACCGTCCACGAGCAACGACCAGGAAGACTGCGCTGAGCTGATGCTGCTCCCCGATAACGCCCGCCTACATTCTGGTAGAATGACAAAAACACTATACGGCAGTTGAGTTCGAAAGTCATTCCACATACACCCTCATTTCCGTGTTGCCCCTCAGATTTTCACCTTTTCCGCTCTCTGTCGAACAACCAGTAGCACCTGAAGATGGCGTGCAGTTGTCTCGCTGAAATATTGTGCGGTTTCTACAATATTATCCGGCGTAATTCCCGTGAACCCATCAAGCAGACGCAGCGCCGGGAAAGCATCAAACAACCATCAAGGAACTCCAAAAAATGGCTCTGAGCACTATGGGACTTAACTGCTGAGGTCGTCAGTCCCCTATAACTTAGAGCTACTTAAACCTAACTAACCTAAGGACATCACACACATCCATACCCGAGGCAGGATTCGAACCTACGATCGCAGTGGTCGCGCGGTTCCACACTGAAGCGCCTAGAACCGCTCCCACTCCGACTGGCCAAGGAACTTCCTTTCTGATGTAAAATGCATTCCGAACACGATTCGACCAGTTCTTCGTCTCAGAACCACGTGGTTTCAATAGCCAAGGAATTGTAAAGTTACCCCTGAGTTGGCAGACTGTTGCAAATAATAGAGAGAAGTATATTATCGAAGACTGAAATCTATGTTATGTGTGTTTATTAAACTTACGGAAAAACGCTACGAATTTAAGCACCAACCGGTGTCAGTCATCCAGCGCCTGGCAGTCAAAATGTATGCTTCTATAGTGGTTCCGTATAAGAAGTAAAAAGTAAGTTTCTAAGCCATTTATAGCCACATGTAAACGTAGAGAAACTTATCCCAGTTGGTGAACCTTACCGATCTGCTATACGATGTTGGTTTCACACATACTAGAAAGGTCACCAGCGACACTAAATTAGTGATAACAAATGTGAAGTCAACGAAAAGTAAATTTATGCATTATTTGATAGCTGTTTAATACATCTGATGATCACAGCAAAAACATTAAAAATAGTATCCATTCGACTTAAGTGGCACGAAACCACATCAATAAATTTACAAGCAGGTTCAGAATTCTCCTGGGAATGCGATGTCCTCCCGCTACGGTGCGACAATATTACGACCGATATTTATTGAAATAAGATGCACAAAAATAATGAAAACAGCGGATCTTGTGATTCTGGGGTTCTGCTCTGGACAGTGAGCGTCAAATGGGTGATGATAATGAACGTACCATTCGAAAACTGTTTGTAGAATACATATTTATTCTTTGTTTTTCTGCCTCTTTTTCTCGGCAGTTGCAAATATAGAAGCTGAATAGGTTAAATACAAGTGTAATGAAAGTATTATAAAGACCAAGCGCTCTTCTCTTTATTCTAAAGCATCTTCAGTGATGACTGTGAGAATATAGTTGGATTCTCTTACAATTTTGTTTGCTAGGATCAACGAACAGTTCGCATGCTTCACTTGTTACTGTAAACAGTGTTAATTCTTATCCGCACTCACGGTTTTTAGGGTTCCGTTTACTAGTCGATAAAAAAGAAAGGCTTATAGTATCACATTGTTTTCCGTGTGCGCTACGGTCGCAGGTTCGAATCCTGCCTATAGCATGGATGTGTGTGATGTCCTAAGGTTAGTTAGGTTTAAGTAGTTCTAAGTTCTAGGGGACTGATGACCTGAGCAGTTAAGTCCCATGGTGCTCAGAGCCATTTGAACCATTTGTTCATGTGTGCCGGTTTATCTTTCCGAGTGTTAAAACCCATTTTTTCAGTAACAGGTGGAGGTATCAAGTTGAAGTTTATCTCGCCTGTTAAGGTGTGTGCTCCCTCAGCGGTTTAAAAATTGAAACTTCTAAGTCAATGCACTGAGAAGATAAGCTATTTATCTCACACCTTTGATATTCGCAAACTCAATCATCAAAACCTGCAGGGGACTTCTCGTTGGCCTAGAATCATGTACTTTGGCAAATAGCAAGGTGTCACAGTAAAATCAAAGGAAAAAAAATTAGAAAACGGTAAATATGTAATTATATCACACGAAAAACTTTGTCATGTGTTATTTGACTGTCCGTCCGTTTGTTGAGACCCTTTTTTCTCAGGCATGGGTACACGTATGAAGTTAAATTTTACACCATATACTAAGGTCTGCGGTTCCTTGGCGGTGTGTTGACTGTAAGGCTCTAAGTCAGTGCAATCAAAAGATACGGCGATTTATGTCACATATTCTGATACTCGCAAACTCACTCATCAAAATGTATAGGCTACTTCCCGTTGTCCTAGAATCATGAAATTTAGCAAGAAGCAAGATTTCACAGTAAAAGCAAAGGAAAAAAACCGAAAGTCTTTTTTTATTTGTCATCCTACGTCAAACTTGAAATTCAAGCACACTCGAAAGTCTAGGAATCCCAAGGACCGATATATAGCCAGCATCAATGTCGATAAAAGGGACAAATATTCGACATTCCCGATTCCCGGAATGGATGAACTGCCTACGTATACATAATTAAGTTTGTACGGCACCCTTAGTGCGCGAGTCCTACTAGCACGTCGCCGATGTTTTATTGTTTACGTCATTCTTCCTTCTTCGACATAACACATACATGTAACACGTATCTGTGACGAAGAGTTGGTATCTGCGGGTTGTGTCCTTAGAAGGTCTTTGCTTGTCGAGATATGTGGGGTTCGTAGGCCCGAGAGGAGGCAGGAAGTTTGGGGATTGGCGGTAGCGTCGCGAGAAGAGGTGGTCACGAGGTCGGGGCGGACGAAGCCACGAGCTGTGCAAGGAGGGCTTGCGCGGAGCGAAGATACCGGAGCACTTCACGAGGTCGGCGTCGACTTCAAGCAGCAGGCCGACATCTCGCCGGCTGGTTGGCAACATACGTGTCTGACGGCCGCTCCTTGCCCGGCTGCCCTCTTCTACCTGGCTTACATCGGCACCACTCAGTAACCGCCGCGACGCACCGTGGATCCATGTAACTGGTTGCTGATAGAGAGGTGTAACATTCTGTAATCCTCGGGGTGATTTGTGTCATTGTCTACCTACACTCATTATTTTCTGGTTTGTACCCGACTCTCAGGGCTTTACTGAGTCGGCTCTTGGGTCGTAAATATATAATTGTACTAAGACATTAGCTGTCGTCTAAAAATTGGTCCCGCTTTTACATTGCCTTTCCTTTCTGGTTTGTACCCAATCATTAATGTTCTAATGAATTAGCTCCTGGTCGTAAATACAGCCGCAACAATTGCACTAAGGTACAGGTTGCCGTTAAACAAAAGAGGGACCTTCTGGTTAAATTTAGATGATAACCGGTTCAATTCTTTGATTTTAATTACATTTTTCAGTCATTAATTAGAATCTGAACAATCTGTTGTACTAAGCTGTGCGTTGCTGTTTTTGAAGGACCCGGGCATTATTGGTGTATTTTAGCTGGATCTTATGGTTCCGCCGAGTGAGTTCTCTTGTAATAAGTGTCCACAATTGATGTTTTAAGTCTTTCCTTCAGAGCGGTTTTAATAAGTGACAATCAGTTTAACTTTGAAATTATTAACAGCCAACTGTCACTAGGGCTTTAGTCAAAATACGATTGTCAAAAAGGACGCACCATGGCTGTCGATTGAAATTAAACAGTTGGTTGCTTTGAAGTAAGCCTTATCATTGTCATATTGTTTCCTAATCTGTTTAATCTTTAAGCACAAGTGGGCATCTTAACCCAGAAATTTTCGACATGCTGCTTTCAAATTAAAAGTTACGTCATCTGTTTTGAGTAATTGAATCATTCTTGTCGTCAATGGTGCTTGTATAGTTTTCATGTGTTGCAGAAGGGCAGATAATAAGGGACTCAGCGTCCTGCGCGATAGTAAAGACCGCTGTTTGACCCGATAACGAGCGGGCTGCATTTTCTAAAACAGAAAAAAAGTTGTGGTTGTATACTGTTAACTGAACAGGTTGTGTGAAAAGAAAGTTATATTGGTGGGTCCGCCCTTCCACGTTTTCCTTAATTCCAGCAAGTTCCACCCCTCAGTAATACAATACTGGCCATTAAAATTGCAACACCACGAAGATGACGTGCTACAGACGCGAAAATTAACCGCGAACAAGATGCTGTGATATGCAAATGATTACAGCATTCACACAAGGTTGGCGCCGGTGGCGACACCTACAACGTGATGAGATGAGGAAAGTTTCCAACCGATTTCTCATACACAAACAGCTGTTGACCGGCGTTGCCTGCTGAAACGTCGTTGTGATGCCTCGTGTAAGGAGGAGAAATGCGAACCATCACGTTTTCGACTTTGATAAAGGTCGGATTGTAGCCTATCGCGATTGCGGTTTATCGTATCGCGACTTTGCTGCTCGCGTTGGTCGAGATCCAAGGACTGTTAGCAGAATATGGAATCGGTGGGTTCAGGAGGGTGGTAATAAAGAACCCCGTGTTGGATCCCATCGGCATCGTATCACTGGCAGTCGAGATGACAGGCATCTTATCCGCATGGCTGTAACGGATCGTGTAGCCACGTCTCGATCCCTGAGTCAACAGATGGGGGCGTTTGCACAAACAATTCGACGACGTTTGCAGCAGCATGGACTATCAGCTCGGAGACCATGGCTGCCGTTACCCTTGACGCTGCATCACAGACAGGAGCGCCTGCGATGGTGTACTCAACGACGAACATGGGTGCACGAATGACAAAACGTTCGGAAGAATTAAAGTTCTGTTTACAGCATCATGATGGTCGCGTCCGTGTTTGGCCACATCGAGCTGAACGCATATTGGAAGCGTGTACTTGTCATCGCCATACTGGCGTATCACTCTGCGTGGTGGTATGGGGTGCCATTGGTAACACGTCTCGGTCACCTCTTGTTCGCATTGATGGCACTTTGAACAGTGGACGTTACATTTCAGATGTGTGGCTCTACCCTTCATTCGATCCCTGCGAAACCCTACATTACAGCACGATAATGCACGACCACATATTGCAGGTCCTGTACGGGCCTTTCTGGATACAGAAAATGTTCGACTGCTGCCCTGGTCAGCACATTCTCCAGATCTCTCACCAATTGAAAAGGTCTGGACAATGATGGCTCAGCAACTGGCTCGTCACAATATGCAAGTCACTACCCTTGATGAACTGTGGTATCGTGTTGAAGCTGCATCGGCAGCTGTACCTGTACACGCCATCCAAGCTCTGTTTGACTCAATGCCCAGGCGTATCAAGGCCGTTATTACGGCCAGAGGTGGTTGTTCTGGGTACTGATTTCTCAGGATCTATGCACCCAAATTGCGTGAGAATGTAATCACATGTCAGTTCTAGTATAATATATTTGTCCAATGATTACCCGTTTATCATCTGCATTTCTTATTGGTGTAGCAATATTAATGGCCAGTAGCGTAAGTAAAGAATGCGAACAGTTCACGATCCCAGCAAATAAAATTGTAAGAGAAAAAAACCGTATTGTTAAGTGACCTCTGTAGATGCTTTGGAATAAAGTGAAAAGTGTTTGGTCTTAATAAGACTTTCATTACAGTTGTAAAAGACCCCATTTAACATATACAAGTTTCATTTATAGAATGTATTAGAGTAGTTGTGTAAGGCTGAAAGTGTGGCGGTGTCGGATAGAGCACGGCGCCAGGTGGAGGTGTTTTGCCGCAGCCAGTAACGAGGCGGCGCTCTCGGCTACAGCTCGACACAGTCCCTGCTGTCAGCAGCCGTCCAGGTCCTCAGGATTACGCGGATTATGTGGGCGGCGAGCCTTTGAGGTGACCCTTCCTCCCGCCACGCCTGAGGCAACACCGCGGCCGGACACGACCCTCAGAGGTCTCTCCTCCCCACCCCACTGTTCCTGCTCAACCCTCTCGCTCTCCACTGCCAGTCCCCTTTAGTGGTCTGCTCACATCCCCCCGGACAAGTAGCTGCCCACATAAAATAGGGATTTACCAGCGAAACGTTATGGACTTCTCTGCCCTCTTCGATTTTCTTTCTAGTACTAACAAGTTTTGAAGATTAGTACCTGGAAATCAATTTTCTAAGGCTGTAGTATGAAAAAAATTGAAAAAAATTGCCTTTGGATATATCGCGCGGGATTAGCCGAGCGGTCTCAGGCGCTGCAGTCATGGACTGTGCGGTTGGTCCCGGCGGAGGTTCGAGTCCTCCCTCGGGCATGAGTGTGTGTAAAATGCTTTTTTATTCCAGTCTCTGATCACAAATGAATTTTTTAGACGATGACTGGTTTCAGTCTGTATTGACCATCTTCAGATCTTTTTTACACCATATCCTAAAGTGATACGGCCATCATGGCATCGTCAAAACATAAATCAGCATAGCATCGTCACATAGATCTAAGTGACGATGCTATGCTGATTATATTTATAAGGTTTAATGGTGCCATGATAGCCGTATCACTTTAGGGCATAGTGTAAAAAATATCTGGTCATTACAGACTGAAACCGGTCATCGTCTAAAGAATTCATTTGTGATCAGAGACTGGAATAAAAAAGCATTTTACAGTGTTGGATCACTGTTTGTACACGCGATTATGTCGCAGATGGTGAAAATGTGTATGTGTGTTTGTCATTAGCACAATTTAGGTTAAGTAGAATGTAAGCTTAGGGACTGATGACCTTAGCAGTTAAGTCCCATAAGATTTCACACAAACAACTTTGACAACATCAAGATTTCTGAGCGCTGTAAACTACAAAATGTTTCGAGCATTTTAACAGAGAAGCCAGCAACTCTATTAAATAGCAAGGTTAATTAACAAATATTGAATCACAATTTAAGTAAAAAATAACAAGCTTTTACTTCTAATTTCTAATCACCAATGCTTACATCACCATCATCATCATGTACATTTTCGGCTTAGTCATCTTTGCCTGTTCCGAAACCAAGTGACTTAGAGCTAATCGCACCCCCTTCTTCGCAGTGGCCCTATACTACTTCTTAAGCTACGTTCACACTGAGGAATGTGTCCCTTAGACTAGTACCCCGCATATGTAGCCCATGAGGTGCGTCACAAGTTCCAAGTTCCTGCAACGTTTGCCTGCAACATCGATCCTAGGATTCCGAGAAATACTCTGTTCTGGCACATGTGCCTGTATGCGTTCGCTCAGAGACGACACGGCACAAATCCCACATACATTTTCTACTGCACATGCACATCGGCATAAGAAGTGAGTTTGCAGGTAAACTCGTAGTGTTGTGTCTGGGGTGATAAGCTGTGTAAATTCAGTAGCAGTTTGTGAGGATGGAGTGGACGAAGAATAATATCGTTAAACTAGCTTAAGAATTTCGCGAAAGACTTTCGTTATGGGATCCTGCATTCCCCTCTTATAAAAACCGCATCGCCAAGTGCAAAGTAGTTCACCAACTTGCATCTTTATTCGGCGTTTCGGATATTGGCCAGTAAAATTCACAACCTTAGATCAGATGTTCATCCTCGAGGACATCGAATATCTGAGCTGTGAGTATCGATGTGGTATGCCTACGAATCGCTGCTCTTCCAGGTGGATATAATATAAATGGACCTTCGGTGTTATTTCACTGATTTTGGATTTTGAAATCGTATGCATGTAAATTAAGGAGCTGCCCAAATCCCTAGAAAAAGCGTAATGGAACGCAAGCTTGTTCAGCAGGGCCGGCCGGAGTGGACGAGCGGTTCTAGGCGCTACGGTCTGGAACCACGCGACCGCTTCGGTCGCAGGTTCGAATCCTGCCTCGGGCTGGATGTGTGTGATGTCCTTAGGTTAGTTAGGTTTAAGTAGTTCTAAGTTCTAGGGGACTGATGACGACAGCAGTCCCACAGTGCTCATAGCCATTTGAACCATTTTGTTCAGCAGGCATTACAGCTTCTCGAAATTTTGTGTCCTTTAATGTGTAGTATTGAGATGTTCAGGGAAGTGTGTTGGGACCCTCGCTTTTTATGCTGTATATCAATAGCCTGGTATGCAATATTAACAGTAACCTCAGAATTTTGAAAAAGAATAAAATTGTCTATAATGAAGTAATATTTAAAAATAGTTGTACAAATATTCAGCCAGATCTTGATGAGGCCACAAAGTTGTGAAAGAATTGGCAACTTTCTTTAAATATTGAGAAATGTAAAATCGTACATTTCACAAAACAAAAAACGTAGTATATCCTACGAGTACAGTGCCAATGAACCAGAATTTGATTCAGTTAAGTCATGCAAATACTAGGATGCAAAATGGGATAATGACATAGGCCGTAGGTGAAGTAGGTGGTAGATTTCGGTTCATTGATAGAATACTGTTAAACTGCAATCAGACGTTAATCGTACGACTCATCATAGAATACTGTTCAAGAGTAAGGCATCAATACCGTATAGGATTAACGGCGGATATTGCATGTTTGCAAAGAAGGGCACCACTAATTGTCACAGGTTTGTCTGACCCATCATATCGGCGCTCTCTCTCCTTTTCCCCTTTTTTAATGAAAGGTATTGGTTTGTTACGTTTGGATTCGTGAAGAAAATATTTGTAACTCTTGACGTCGTGTAAATTCCACACACTCGTAGTAGCAACTAAAATATACGCTAACAGTTAGCAATGTTGCCATGTAGGCAAATGATTCTGCGTAAAGATACTAGGTTGGGTTGTAATAATTAATTTGTGTTGTAAAGACATACGGCTAGCTCGAAAAGTGCACATGGTTTGTTCAAAACTGTAATAGTTAATGCCCGATACGTAAATATTGTCGCAGAGAGAGGCACAGTATAATCACCTACGTAGCTGCACTAATATTCTCAATGTTACGCTAACTCTTTGTTAAGCCCTGACCCGTCACCCGTTAATTACGATCTGTATATTATTTACGGCAGCGAAAACAAGATTTTTACGTCAGAGATTTACTCATAAGCAAGTCTGAAGCTCATATAATTATTTATTATCTTTACGTTCGTCGCGTATATTTAATGAAAACTTTTATATAAAAAATATTTTCCTTTTCTCATAGAAAAATATTGAAAGTATTTTTTCTTGTTGTCTTTTGAGTGAACTCATAAAATCGTATGCTTAATTATATTTCATGTAATAGCTGCCAATGTGCCAGTACTACAAAAGAATGGCGGAGAGCCAATGATAAAATTTGAATTCTAAAGTGATTAATTATTTCCACTTAATTATATTCACATAGAGGGAGAGGTATGAAATGAGAGGAAGGGCAAATACTTTTTATACATATATTTTGGAAAACTTAAATACAATTGACAAAATCGTGCGTACAGAATCAACCTAATACAAAGCGTGTGATAGGATTCAAAGCTCACACCAGAGTGATCGTTTTACTCATCCAGATCTTTATCACACGATTACATAGAAATTCCATAACATGATATACTCATAGGCTTTGTTATTCTCAGTATTTGTTACACAGAAATATATATTATTAATATTCTTATGTTCAATACACGTAAAAGTGGAGAGTTTTCTCGTTGCAAAATAATATTTCATCATTGATAGCACATTTATATACATAGACACTCGTTTAGTTGTATTCGTTATTGACACAGTTCAGTTGTGGTTATCGTAATATTTTACTGTTGCTTTCAGAAGGCTTTCCAGGAGATGTTCCACCATCCGTCATGGAGACGCTGATAAACCTGAACTAGCAGACGACTGAAGGCAGACGTCAACTATCCTGCGAAGCGTACGTAACAAGTCTCAAGAACTGGCATTAGGTAAGGAATCTGCGAATATACTAACCAGCCTAAGTCTCGCTCCGCGAAAACGGGATTAGGTGAATTATTGCGGGCACTGAGATATTTAAGCCGTCTTTCTCCCCGCGCTGTATAAGCGAATGGAATAGAGAGCAGACGTAATATGTGGTAGAGTGGGGGAAAGTACGTTCTGCGATGCACTTGACAATGGTTAGGAAACAACAGATGTAGGTAGAGATTGATGTAGATGTAGAAGCAAGATCCGGCGTGCCCCCAGGGGAGTGTATGTAATAGGACTGTTGCTGTTCGTGTTATCTACAGAAGGTGGACCAAACATGAGAACATCGAAAATACAACTCCGCTGCAGAGTAAAAATCTCATTCTGGAAACATTCCCCCAGGCTGTGGCTAAGCCATGTCTCTGCAGTATCCTTTCTTTCAGGAGTCCTATTTCTGCAAGGTTCGCAGGAGAGCTTCTGTAAAGTTTGGAAGGTAGAAGACGAGATACTGGCAGAAGTAAAGCTGTGAGGAGAGGGCGTGAGTCCTGCTTGGGTAACTCAGATGGTAGAGCACTTGCCCCCGAAAGGCAAAGGCCCCGAGTTCGAGTCTCGGTCCGGCACACAGTTTTAATCTGCCAGGAAGTTTCTTAGCCATCTTAATGTTGACTGAATATTTAATGCAATTTAGTGAAGTTAGTTACTCTTCATTCTCCAAGCAAGATCAATTATTGAACTTAAGAAACACGAAATACTGCATAAATTGGACTGGTGACAATTAATAAATAGGCGGGAGACGAAAGATTACAATTGACATGATCTTCTTCAAAGTTCACTCGTAAATGGAGAGTACATGTACGTTTTACTCGCTGGTTTCTGCTCACTATTAGCGTGAAGCATATCTAATATTTATTGAAGTCCAATTGGAATAAAAGAACGGAAATTAGGACACGTTCACACACATTCATACAACAGGACAATTGTTACAATTTAATACACAGTAATGGGCGTAAGTCATGGTGGCCCTCTTTAGTCTCAAAAAGTCTGCACACCACGTGGCTACAATTTGTTCGAGCGCTCCCAGGAAGAGGCAGAAGGACACGAAAACTAGGCGCGGTCAGTTAATCATGAGGAAAGTAGTTTCGTTAAATCATACCACACCGCAATTTAATGAACCGTATCTGACTGATACGCTACAGAACACGAAGGGAAACACGGGTTTCTGCGCCACAGATTTTCTACATAGCATTCAACGGGACAATGGAAGATAAAACAAGTACAAGAATTCATTCACACCACACTTGTACCTAAGCAAGATAACTGGTAGTACATCAGGCCTTCCTAACGCCAACTAATCCTTTCCATCGCCCTGTCTGGACCTGGGAAGTTTCGTTCGGTGGGGTAGCTCTAAAATAATTCATCTCGAAGCACGAATTTCAACTATTCGAGGCCTGAATAATAAATCTTCAGTTAGTATGAAGTGACTTAAATATTTCACTATGAATTTACATTATGCTCAATCGCGCCTAACAAAATGCTCTAAGCAGATCTTTACATTAATATAGGTACTCACCAGCTTCAGGACGGACAACTCTGACCACGGTCCTGTTCTGAATAAAACCGACGCTACTTCCACCCTACATGGGAACTAGGCAGAGGCACAGCTTCCTCGACCAACATAACAATAACACCTGAAGCTTGAAAGGGGTAGACATCTCTATCCAGAACGGAAAAACTAAGAGACTTAAAGTTGACCACCCTGCACAAGAGCTGAAGACAAGCAGCTTCCCGTGTGCTCTGGGCAGACGAGTCTGTATCCACAACCACTAGTAATTACGGCTACCAGAGACTTCAAAACACACAATAAACTAATAATTCCTTCTCAAGCCATACATGCCCACTAACACTCAGAGAGGAGAGAACATATATCTGCAGAATTTAATTATGATGTACAATTTCAACTTGAACATTGGATAACGTTCACAAACTGGCGTCAAACATGTACAGTCTCATCTAATGCGTCCTGCTCAGCCTCCTAGAGGGAATGCGAGAAACATTCAATGACATATGACATGGAAGCTGTCCGTGACACGCCGTCACTGGCAATAGCTTTATGGAGCGACTTCATTGAGCCGTTTCAATGGGACCCATGCATACAACAAATGGCGGCTGAAATCATTACCGAACCGCCATCATGTTTCACTCTTGGGATGTAATTCCGGTCAGAAGGCGGAAAAACTGTAAAACAAGACTCATCCGACCAAATGGTTTTCTCCCATTGGTCCACAGACCAAGTTTTATGGCTTCAGCACAAGGGTTTCCTGTTACGCGCATTTGCATCGCTGATGAGTGGCTCTGGAATCCCAGCTCCTCCTGATATTTCCTATTTATAAAGCTCCCTTAGTGTTGTTTTTCTGATCATAGAGTTAATAAGTGCGAGATTCAGTTCTGTAGTGACTTTCGCAGCTGACGTCCTCTTATTTTTCATCATAATCCTCTTCAGTGACCGTCCGTCACGATCTCACGCAGCACACACTTTCGTCCGCGCTGCGACTTCGGGGTTGATGTTTTTCCGTTTTCGCTGTACTGTATGTAGTGTAATTCTTCGACACGGTGCGTCTAGAAACACTGGACAGTGCGGCTACCTTCGTTACGTAAGCATCTGTCATACGAGCACCAACAATGTGCCCACATTCGAATTCGCTCAGCTCCGACCTGAAGCACTCATTAGCACACAACTGACACTTTTAACATATTGAGGACATATATTCAAGGACAACAGCGCACCTGCTGGCTTGGCCAGCATCTGCATAATTCATGCAATCATTTCTCGAAGTGTGTCCATATTGTTGTCCAATCCATGTACATCGGCAAGTCACCTTACTGTGCGTGGCGCAGTGTTCCTTATGTACCACTTTCATTCCCCCTTTCTCTGTTCCAGTCGCGAATGTTTCGCAGGAAGAACAATTATTGGTACATTTCCATGCGAATTCGAATCTGATTTTACATTCGTGATCATTTCGCAAGATATACGTGGTAGAGGAAACAAAAAAAAAAAAAAATTGGTTGACTTTTCTAGGAACCTTTGCTGTCGGAACTGCAGCGGTAAACCACACTTGGGGTAGTGCAGAAGGCCTCTCCTGCACTGTCACTGGTGGCGGCTGAGCACTTCAGTGACGCTTTGGTGCATCAGTGACTTACTTCATACTACCACGTACAGTTTATAACTTTTTGCAAATGGTGTAGAATAGCACTAACATTCAACTGATATCGACAAAACATCAGTCTTGGCAAAGCCTGGGAACCGGTCCGTAATACTGAGACCTACAGAATTGTGCACTTTTAGAAACCCTTAAAGTGTGGTATCCTTTGACTGCATGATTAATGAGTCACAAGTAGTCAGCCGTCTCATAAATATATTTGACCGTAACATCGCATAGAGACGTGAACTTGAACGACAACTTCGGCTCAGCTGTGGGTAAGGCAGGTGGGAGACTACCTTTTAATAGAAGGTTATTAGGACACGGCCCCTAACGATGGAGTTTAATCGCTGTACAGATTTCTACATCAAAATTCCACTAACTCCCATCGAGTCAGTGTTCACATTACATAAATAGCGTGCCATACTTACTCGATCACAGAGCAGCGACTGACGCTGCGACGCAGTTCGCTCGTGCCCTGGTATATTCTGCCCATTGCCTAAATTGCCTCGCCTCTGTGTACAGGGAGCGAGCAAACTTGGTGGGAGTGCACTGACCAAACACCAAAATGAGTTTGCCAGTGACAGCAGGTCTCCTCCAATCAGAAGACAGGAGAGACAACGCCTGATTCTTTCGCCCTAAAACTGCCCTCTCCGTTAAACGGCTGCAATTTTGAAACAACGTTCCTACGCTTGCATTTGAAAGGCTCTGTCGCACGGCTGCAAGTCCAGCGAGCGCAACGGACGTTGCGAGTTGCGACAGTGTTGCAAGAATGTCGCCCTCAGAGCTGACTCTGAAGATTACACTCAGCTGCCAGGCTAGTACTACAAAGTTAAACCAAGGACTCTCACCTAAATTGCCTAGTTGCATGCATTTGTAACTATACCTTCATTCATCCAGATGTGCGATCATCCACGTTTGGGACAGGTCGTCAAGGCACATTTTGTGTTGGCTGTCAACTATAAGTAAGATGAGAATAAAAACACACAATTAAGGTCCCCAGCGTGATCTTCCTCCCTAGCATGGAAAGTATGAGCAAATACAAGCAAGGAAAAGATACTCTGCCGAACTTGATAAAGCAAATCCGCGAAATTATACCATAGACGGATTGGTTGATGCCTTTCAAAGTGAACGAACTATCTGAATTGCTGAAGCACAGGTCTGTTGCTTCGAGAACGGTAATGGGTTATTAAACAATGCAGACAAGCCGAGACGGCAACAACGGGCAAAATATGAGCAATTGACCCCAGTTCAGTGAGTTCGTATTTCGGAAGGCTATGGGTCGTATGGCATACCGGTAAAGGTATGGATGAATGGCGCAAATTTTTGTTTAGGGGTGAAAGCGAATTCTGCCTTGGCCCCAGCCTGAGCCCGACCTACCGTACGTTTAGACGAACCAGAGTATGGATAGTCAACATTTTGTACCCGCCGCCCACATTTGTGCCTTTGTTAGTAGTTAAATTTTCTAACCGTCAACCGGTTCCTTAGTAATAGTGACTTCTACAGTAGGGAAGTAACTTCAGGAATTTGTAAACGAAAATTACTGCAAGTTAGAGCATATAATAATGATTACTTGCCAATTACTTTATGTCAGAATTTTATGAAAACCTAATATTTAAAAACCGCTACCGCCTACAATGTAAGTTGGAACGCCTACCAGTAAGTGGCCTAGAGCAAGGGTCCCCAAAATTACACCTGCGAGCCACGTTCGGCACACGAAGGGATTTAACCCGGCCCACTTTCGAGGGAAAGTTGTTTAAAGTAGCGTGCGATTTTTCCCGGTGATTTAATTCCAAGAGAGGCCGCTGGGGGCATCACCTTCACTTGTTCATAAATAACACAGATGCCACCAGCTGTGATCTACCTGCAGTTCAATTACTTCCAGGTTGTGTTTGATGTGTTGTTATTTCAGGTATTCTTTGTTGCGAATATATGCAATATGACCGTTGCATCCAAAAAGAGAAAAGTGGGTAGTGAGTGTCGTACTTTCAATGCAGCGTACGCCGTAAAATATTTCATTATATTGAGAGACAACAAACCAATGTTATTAGGAACACAATATTCGCCGCCACTAAGAAAAAAAGTATGATATGCAGTTTGATAAATTCACTGAGAGGGTACAAGAACATATATTCGAAAAACTGAAACGTGGACTTCCTTTTTAACAAAACTGTTGTAGCAAACACGACCAGGACGGTGAAGCCATTACGAAAGTTAGTTTACGAAACGTCAGTGAAATCGCCAAACAAGGCAATCCATTCATTGACAATGATAACACAAAAATGTGCATTTTAAATACAGCTGACTAACTGTTCCCTCACAAAACCGAACAATGTTAAGTAGTTACTCTTTCAACAAGTACAGTGGTACGCAGAACTAAAGATATTGCTCGTAGTTTATCAAATTAATTACTAGAAAATTCAGCTAAGTTTGCTTGTTACTCAATTGACTTGCACGAAGCAGCAGACATCTCTGATACTGTACCTGCTGTTTTTAGAGGAAAATTAAAACACATTTCGAAGCCAATGAAGAACCAGCAGATGTGATTTCCTTAAATGGTGCAACAACAGTTGAAGATATCTTTCAAGGGGTGCAGCTGAAAAGTACTACCTTTTTCTTTCTCGGATTAAGTGTATTGCAACTGATGGGACGGAGGGGGGGGGGGAGGAATATCTCTGACAAATATGCAGGTTTCGTTTGAAGATTAAACTCAGAATGTGAAGCCAGTGTTATTACCAAACCCTTGACAATACGCTGCGTTTTTCATCAGGATACGTCCTGTGTGATTAGGCCTGTAATTTTTGGTGGCAGTTTCATTCCATATTGTGGACTTAAACGCCATCGATTCAAATCTTTCCTAGAAGAGGAACCATCTTTCTCAAGTGCTCTCCCATAGCGTACGGCAGTAACGTGGTTGGCATGTAATAACATTTTGTCAAGCTTCTTTGCTTTGAGATCAAACGTAGAAATATTTCCTAATGAAACTAACTTCAAGGGGAGTATACTGTTTTATGTGACCTTTACACAAATGTTAAAAGTTTCAGACGGAAACTGATACTTTCTTAACACAACGTCAGACAGGAAAATTTCTCATACTTTTGTCAGTTGAGGGTCATTGAAGGGTCAACACTGTCCGTTCTTCCACTCTTGTGGGCAACGTACACTACTGGCTATTAAAATTGCTACACCAAGAAGAAATGCAGATGATAAACGGGCATTCACTGGACAAATACATTATACCAGAACTGACATGTGATTACATTTTCACGCAATTTGTGTGCATAGATCCTGAGAGATCAGAACCCAGAACAACCACCTCTAGGCGTAATAACGGCCTTCATACGCCTGGGCATTGAGTCAAACAGAGCTTGGATGGCGTGTACAGGTACAGCTGCCCATGCAGCTTCAACACGATACCACAGTTCATCATGAGTAGTGACGCGTTTTGTGACGAACCAGTTGCTCGGCCACCATTGACCAGACATTTATTTCCATTGGTGAGAGATCTGGAGAATGTGCTAGCCGGAGCAGCAGTCGAACATTTTCTGTATCCCGAAAGGCGCCTACAGGACCTGTAACATGCGATCGTGCATTATCCTGCTGAAATGTAGGATTTCGCGTGGATCGAATAAGGGTAGAGCCACGGGACATAACACATCTAAAATGTAGCGTCCACTGTTCAATGTGCCGTCAATGCGAACAAGCGTGTAACCAATGGCACCCCATACCATCACATCGGGTGATATGCCAGTGTCGCGTTGACGAATACACGCTTCCAATGTGCGTTCACCGCGATGTCGCCAAACACAGATGCGACCATCATGATGCTGTGAACAGAACCTGGATTCATCCGAAAAAATGATAATTTGCCATTCGTGCACCCAGGTTCGTCGTTGAGTACACCATCGCAGGCGCTCCTAACTGTGATGCAGCGTCAAGGGCAACCGCAGCCATGGTCTCCGAGCTGATAGTCCATGCTGCTGCAAACGTCGTCGAACTGTTCGAGCAGATGGTTGTTGTCTTGGAAACGTCCCCATGTGTTGACACAGGGATCGAGACGTGGCTACACGATCCTTAACAGCCATGCGGGTAAGATGCCTGTCATCTCGACTGATAGTGATACGAGGCTATTGTGGGATCCAGCATGGCGTTCCGTATTACCCTCCTGAACCCACCGATTCCATATTCTGCTAACAGTCATTGGATTTCGACCAACGCGAGCAGCAATGTCGCGATACGATAAACCGTGTAAGTAGGCTGTTTACATTTTCTTATTGGTAACGCCACGTAGCGCTCTGTATGAAAAATCACTGGCTGTGCTGTGCGTAGTCTGTGGCTGGTTTGCATTGTTGTCTGCCATTGTAGTGTCGGGCAGCGGCAGCTGGATGCTAACAGCGCGTAGCGTTGCGCAGTTGGAGGTAAGCCGCCAGCAGTGGTGGACGTGGGGAGAGAGATGGCGGAGTTTTGTAATTTGTAAGACTGGATGTCATGAACTACCACATATATTTTGACTATTAAGGTAAATACACTGTTTGTTCTCTATTAAAATCTTTCATTTGCTAACTATACCTATCAGTAGTTAGTGCCTTCAGTAGTTTGAATCTTTTATTTAGCTGGCAGTAGTGGCGCTCGCTGTATTGCAGTAGCTTGAGTAACGAAGATTTTTGTGAGGTAAGTGATTTGTGAAACGTATAGGTTAATGTTAGTCAGGGCCATTCTTTCGTAGGGATTTTTGAAAGTCAGATTGCGTTGCGCTAAAAATATTGTGTGTCAGTTTAAGCACAGTCCTGTATAAATTTTGTAGTTGCAGTCTTTCATTGTTGTACAGTAATATAGTTGTGGCATGCATGTAGTTTTGCACGAAGTATTTCGCAGCTGCGCTTGCAATTAACTAGATATTATTTTCAGTGCTATGTTAATGTGTTCTCTTATTTTTGCTCTTCAAATTGTGCTTTTCTGCGTTATCGTGTGAAATACTGTGACAATAATGGCGTGTGAAAAACGTAATACTAGGCTACAAAGTAAACTGAGAAATGACAGTGAAGACGAAAGCAGTGTGTTAGCGTCACCATGTAATGAATTCACAAATGTTCAAAGTAGTAATTTGGTAATAGTGCATAGGGACATGGAGCGGGCTGCAAATAATGGTGTAGGAAGTGAAACAGTTAGTGAACAGGGAAGCATTATCGATCGATCGGTCGGCAACAGGTCGCGTCAGGAATCCGATATGACAGGACACAATCTTGCAAATACTGTACATTCAGGTTTTGCGTCCTCACCGTTTTCTCAAATAAGTCGAGACACATTTTCTGCTTGTCAAACTGTGAATGTTGCCGGTGCAAATGCACTGCCAAAAAGCATAGAGGATCAGATTCCACACACTAATACATTATTATTGCAATTAATGCAACAAATGAAACAAAACCAGAGACAAACACAGCAACAGTTAGACACAATGGAACAAAATCTTCAAAAGTTAGACACAATGGAACATAATCTTCAAAAGTTAGACACAATGGAACAAAATCAGAGACAAACACAGCAAAAGCTTCAAAAGTTAGACACAATGGAACATAATCTTCAAAAGTTAGACACAATAGAACAAAATCAGAGACAAACACAGCAAAAGTTAGACGCAATGGAGCAAAAGCTTCAAAAGTTAGACTCAGTGGAACATACACTTGAACAAACACGTGAAGATTTAACTACTGAATTACATAAAATCGAATCGAAATGTCAAAAAGTCTGTAATGACGTAAAAACACAAATTTGTGAGCATTTCCAACCAATTTTTTCGCGGCATGAAAATGCATTACAGAATCACGAAGCAGCCATAAAAGAACTGCAAACAATTCTTCATGAAAATCATGAGACCTTGCAAGCTAAAATTGACTCAGTTGCATCTACCGATTCGGTCACGCAACTTGCAAAAACTCAAGAAAACTTAAAGGATACAGTAGATACTCTGAAAATTGGTTCAGAAAGACACATGGAGGACATTAGTTCATTCTCAGAGACAGTAGTTGAACTTTCGGATCAGCTAAATAATTTATCTACGAAGGTAGATGATAATCTGAATGACACAAAACCGGTAGTCTTTAATGACACAGAAGAGTTCGAACAAATTAGGAAATTCAAACAAAATCAGAATCAAATTAATACGCAACACCAAAGAGAAATCCGGGAAGTACAAGATCAGTTGACACAGGTAATACAAGAATTACGTATTTCAGAGGACACTCGCACTCCAATACGGGAAGAGGGACATAAAAATACGGAACTGCCACAAAATAACAACACAAGGCACTTTGGAGATTATGAAAGAAATTGGCAAAGTACACCGAATTTTGAGATGGAACCGCCAATACGACGTAACAATGACCGATATGCTACCCGCCGACATGATGATTTTGACTATAAGCTGTTCATTACTGCACGTAAATTCAAAACATTTAAGAATTCTGGCAACGACATTCATCCACAAGCGTGGCTCCATCAATTCTCTCATTGTTTTCCTCCCAACTGGTCACTAGAGCACAGATTAGAATTTATGTGTGGCTACTTAGAGAATGAACCAGCTGTAAGAATGCGATCGGTCATTCACGATTGCCACAGTGAAGGAGAATTTTACCATGCCTTCCTCTCAGCATATTGGTCCCAGGCCACACAAGACCGAGTAAAACATGGCATCATGATGACGAAACATTTCGAACAATCTGAATTTTCCAGTCTTGTGAAATATTTTGAAGACATGTTGCACAAGAATCAGTACCTGTCAAACCCATACAGCCCGTCAGAACTCATCCGCATTTGCTTAATCAAATTGCCTGAACATTTACGGCATATTAATTTGGCAGGCCGTTGCAAAGACGACATTGAAGCTTTTCAGGGACTGTTACAAGAACTGGAAATTGACACTGACAATCGCGGAACGCGAAAACAGGAACACAACAATTACAGGTCACACCTGTCACAATTCCGCGATGACAGAAATAATACACGACAAGGCTATTCGTACAACGTAAATCGTGACCAAAACGGACACCACCCGTATGACAACCGCTGGCAGAGTAGTAATTATTACAGGGAAAGATCACCTCTCCGCGGTAATGACTATCACAGAGACTATCAGAGAAACAGACAATATGGAAACCAAAATAATTATTATCAAGGGAGACGGAATAACTTAAGACGCAACGGTCCAGCGCGCAGTTACGTTTCAGGGAGAAATTCTCCACCACGTGACCGACAAGAAAGAAACTATGGAATCTACCGACATGACGACACACGATATGATCGTAACGACAGACCTGAATTGCAGCAGAACTGGCGGGATACAAACAGAGCAGGGCCCTCTCGACAAGGTGAATTTGTAGAAGTTAGGTCTCCTAATCCCATTAACGACTCGCGCCAACAAAGACACAATAGGCAACTCATACCGCTGGCAGCCACAAAACGTACGCATGAAACTGACGACGCAGCTGCCGTAGCTAGTAATTACGTAAAAATGGAAGACATTAGGGACATCTTACTCCAGGAACAGGACGTAAAACATAACAACATTGCATATCCTGTGATTCACATTACAGTAAATGACGTAAAATTTACGGCAGTACTTGACTCAGGCAGTCCCATTTCAGTAATTAGTGAAACAGCTTTTAGTAAATGCTGCAAATCGAAAGATTGCCCCACACTTCCGTTACGCAAGATTGAATTACAAGATGCAGTCATTGGAAAAAGTGTAGATGTACGCCAACAAACCAACTTAGAATTCTTTTGTCAAAGCCACAGCTTCTCTATCAATTTTCTTATTGTTCCATTATTGTCGACGGAAATTATACTGGGAGTAGACTTTTTGAATGAAAACAAAGCAATCTTAAACTTTCACGATGCTGAAATAAGTTTAGAGAAAGAAGGTAAGTCAATAGCTTTGAAATTTGAAGATTGGCTCTCAAACCATGACGAGGAAATTAATCGGCTTTACCTTCTGTTAGACAACAATTCGGAATTTACTACGGAACTAGACACTAACAGTCGCTCTGCAAGTACTGACAGTGATGACATCGACGGCACATTTGAAACTAATGAGTTAATTCAGAATAAAATTCAAACAATTGAGAATTGTAATGACAATGATAGGCAGGACCTTTTTCAGATTTTACAAGCACATTCCACAGTTTAAAATCACAAAACAGGAACAATCAAGGGATTTCAATACCAATTTCGTGTTCGTGAGCATACTAAATTTTGTGTTAGACCATACGGAATTCCAGCACATTATAGGGACCGTGTTAGAACAGAAATACAATCTATGCTTGACGACAGCATTATTGAGCCTGCAGTAAGCTCATATAACAATCCATTACATGTTGTTGAGAAGAAAAATGGATCGATCAGGCTTGTCTTAGATTCGAGACAAATCAATACTATCATTATTCCTGAAACAGACAGGCCGCAAACGTTGGAAGAACTTCTTCAAAATTTTAATGGTGTAAAAGTGTTGTCTTCCATTGATCTCAGATCCAGCTTTTATCAGATCGAACTTCATCCAGAATGTAGAAAATACACAGCTTTCCTTTGTTTCGGCGTTTGTTATCAGTTTCGGAAACTTCCTTTTGGTTTGAACATTTCCTCGGCATCATTCATTCGCGGGCTAAATTCCATATTACCTGAGCTCTTAAAACGTCACATCACCTTATATGTGTGACGATATTCTGATAGCAGAAGCCTCATGGGAACAACATAATCGCATCCTCAACAGCGTGTTACATATTTTTGCAGAATCTGGAATTACAGTTAACTTGGAAAAGTCTGAATTCGGTAGGACAAAAGTGAAGTTTTTGGGACATATTATTTCTTCTGAAGGCATCCAGCCGGATCCTGAAAAGTTAGAAGCAATCAGAGCCATTCCAGTTCCATCCACAAAAAAACAAGTCCGCAGTTTTCTAGGTCTCGTAAATTTTTACCGTCGTTTTCTGAATATGCAAATTCTAGTTACACCAAAACTTTGTTCTCTCACTGGAAAAAATACTATTTGGAACTGGGACGAACAAGCACAGTTGGAATTCAATTCTTTGAAAGAATCGTTACTTAACGCGCCAATACTAGCTCATCCAGATCTCTCACAAGATTTTTGCCTTAGCACGGATTCTTCTAAAGTCGGTCTTGGTGCCCATTTATTTCAAGAAGCCACAGAAAATGACATTACTGTTCAGAAAACCATTGCTTTTGTTAGCCGAGTGCTAACAAAATCTGAAAAAAATTATTCCGTTACTGAATTAGAAGCTTTAGCTATCGTTTGGGCATTTAACAAATTCCGTTTCTTTCTTTATGGCAAGCACGTAAAAGTATACAGTGACCATCGTGCATTACAATTTCTTATGTCTTCAAAATTAAATCATGACAAGTTAAAACGTTGGGCATTGTTTCTGCAAGAATTCCATTTCACAATAGTCTACATTCCCGGCAAGGAGAACATTGTTGCGGACACACTGTCACGCGCACCGGCTGGGCTTGAGAAAAGTAACACAGAAAGCAAGCTCGAGAGAAATTTCAGTATTCTTTACATTCAGAAAGTCGCCTTTGAAAACTTCATCACCACATCTTTAAAGGATATTGCTCATGAACAAGATAAAGATCCGATTTGGAAAGACATCAAAAGTAAATGGCATGAAAAGACACACACACAGATTCGGCATTATTATCTGGTTAGAAACAACATACTGTTCAAACGATGCACTGTTGATGACAAGCTATGGGTACTTTGCATTCCAGACGATTTTGTTAATAAGCTCATTTGGTACATTCATTTCAGCTATGCACATTTTGGTCCACGAAAATGTTATCATATTCTTCGAACGACTTGTTATTTTAACAATATGGAAAAGAGAATTCGAAGAGTCTTGTCTATTTGTAAACTTTGTCAAAAGGCGAAACCATCTACTGTCTCTCATCGTGCTCCATTGTTTCCTATCATTCCTTCTAAATTAAAAGAATTTGCTGCTGTTGATCTATTGGGACCGCTTGTCAGAATATCTAATGGATTTTCGTACGTTCTAGTCGCTGTTGAACTTACTTCAAAATTTGTTTCTTTCACTCCGTTATGTAAAGCCACTGGACGGTCTGTATCCAACGCCTTTGTTAGAAATTTCTTACGTGAAGTTGGACACGTTAGTAAAGTAATTTCAGATAACGGACCGCAATTCAGATCTGCTGTTTGGTCACGCATGCTTCGTAACCATAAAATCAAATCTGTTTTTATTTCATTGTACTCACCACATTGTAACCCATCTGAACGGATTATGAAAGAAATCAATAAGCTTTGCAGACTTTATTGTCACAGAAAGCATCAGCATTGGGACAGATATTTACACTTATTTCAAAACGTGCTGAATGAAATGCCTCATGACTCCACTGCTTTACCACCTGTTCTTGTACTGAAGAATAAAGAACCACCAAACAGAATCAGAGAGCTTGTACCTTTTCCGAATACACGTAAACTTCGACACAAAGACATAATTGATTTGGCTATTAAAAATATAAATTCTGCTGCAGACAAAAGGAAAAAATTACACGATAAAGCAAATGCAAAGAAATTATACATTGATCAGAAAGTTCTCATTAAAGCTCATCCATGGTCACATAAGAAGAAACACTTGAGTCACAAATTCTTTCTAGTTTACAATGGACCTTACAGAATCCGACGTACACCACATGATAATTGCGTTGCCGTTGAAACTCTGCGTACTAGGAAGAGTAAAGGTCTACACATTTCACATGTAAAACCGTTTATTGAAAGATAATCTGCTTTTTAACTTTGTCTTTGCCATAAAACATTTCACTTCACATTTCTAGTATGCTTTGTCACACTGAGAAACTGTTAACATGCAACAATGTTTGAAGTTTACTATCCAGTCTAGAACCTACGGAACATATTTAAACAGAAATTACGAATGCATTGTTATAGTGAACAGACGTCACAGTGTTATTGTGCGTGTACATTCTTGCTTGTTAGTTGCACGATTACGTAACGACCATAAGGCTCACATACTTAGAACATTTACCAGTATTGCTAATGGGATTTTAATGCATCATTTTGGTTTACTTGAAAATACATTCTGGATTTAAAGTACTTTCTGTGAGATACCAGATGACACAGTGGTTAGTTTATGTGACAGCTACACGATTTTATCACGACGCTACTAATTAGTGAGAATTTACAATGTTGCTTTTGCAGTTTATCTGTTTTATATCTGCACAGTTTTTCTGAATTTTTCTGGAAAGTAAAACATGTATGCGATTGCAGTCTTTCTCGGCGTATTCCATTGATGAAATCTTCTCGGGTTATCAGCCGAGTGGTGGCGTCGTCTTGTCGCAACGTTTCGATGAGTTTCGTACCCATCATCTTCTGGCGAAGTGTCGGGATTCTGTGTTCCACCTATCTATATAGTTGCTAGACCGTTGTCCGTCTCTGTAGGCCGGCCAATCACGCTTCTCCGGAAGGGAGTGCCGCGTCAGTGGTGGGGGAACCCGTCGCGGCCGGTGGTGGGGGGCCGCGGTGCGGCCCTGGCGTCGAGGCCCGGTGGCTATCCATTCTGTCTGCGGGCGCTGCTGCCTTCCGATCGGAGCGTTCCTGACGTATCATGTCAAGTGTGGGGTTCCACGCTGCGCTAAGCTGAAATCCGCTGTCTCTGTTTACTAAATTGTTGTGCAGACGAATCTCCACTGCCTCTTTGAAGATGGAGTCCCAGAAACCGTTGGCGCTACACAGCTTCTTCGTGTTTTCGAATTCGAAGGTGTGTCCCTCGGTAATGCTGTGTTCTGCTACCGCGGACTTGTTAGTCTGTCCCAGTCGTACGTTTCTGATGTGTTCAGCACAGCGCTTGGAGATACATCGTTGTGTCTGCCCGATGTATTCCATCCCACATTCGCACCCAATACTGTAGATTCCTGGCGTCTGTAAGCCCAGGTGGTCCTTGGTTGAGCCAAGAATATCTTTAACTTTCCGCGATGCGTGAAAGATGGTCGTTATTTCGTGCTTCTTTAATATTCTCGCGATCTTGGCTGTCGCCGGTCCGGCAAACGGCAGGAAAGCTACACGTTTTTCTTCGTCTTCTACTGGTGTCTCCTCCCGCCTCTTGTCCGCACGCAAGGCCCGTCCTATTTGTGTCTCGGTGTAGCCGTTCTTACGGAAAGTTTCCCGTAGATGTGCTAGCTCACGCGGCAAACTCTCACTGTTACAGATGGACCTGGCTCTTTGTACTAAGGTGGTTAGTACCGAGTTACGTTGTGCCGGATGGTGGCAGCTCCGAGCATTCAGATATAAATCCGTGTGCGTCTTCTTCCTGTAAACCGAGTGTCCCAATATACCGTCCGGATTTTTCTTGATCAAAATATCCAAGAAGGGGAGGCAACCATTCTCTTCTACCTCCATGGTGAATTTGATGCTGTCATGTATGCCATTGAGATGGCGTAGGAACCCTTGTAGATGTTCCTTGCCGTGAGGCCACACCACAAAAGTGTCATCAACGTATCTGTAGAACACCTTCGGTTTGTGGCAGGCGGTGTTCAGTGCCACCTCTTCAAAGTGTTCCATGTATAAGTTGGCAATACCTGGGGCCAGGGGAGAACCCATGGCAACACCATCTGTTTGCTCATAGAATCTCCCGCCACATTTGAAGTAAGTTGTCGTTAACAGGTGACGAAAGAGTCTGAGTGTGTCTTCATCAAAGTGATCTTCGAGTAAAGCCAAGGAATCCTCTAGTGGCACCCGGGTGAAGAGAGAAGTGACATCAAAGCTGACTAGTAGATCATTCTCTTCCAGGTGTAACTCTTGGAGTACCTTAACAAATTCGGTCGAGTTCTTGACATGATGAGGGCAGTGACCCACGAGTGGTTTTAACCGCTGTGCTAGGTGCTTGGCTACCCCATACGTCGAAGAATTTATGGTGTTCAGTATGGGATGTAGAGGGACATGTTTGTCTGCTGCTAAGACCACTGTATCTTTGTCATCTCGAAGGTTCAACGGCGCCCTGCGCTCTTCTGCCGTAATGTTGTTCTTTGGCATTCTTGCTTTCTCGAGTACCCTACTGGTCTCCCTCCTCACTTCCTCGACTGCTCTCAGAGGGAGTCCACGTATAGCTTGCTCGACATTGCTGATGATGTCACGTTTTGGTAACGTCCTAGGAACCGGAGCAAAAATCAGACCTTTCGACAGCACGGAGATCGTTGGCTCATCCAACGGTCATGCGACGGTAATGCGACGGTCCTTCTGAAGTCAGAAGATTACTGGCAGAAGATCGACACGCTACTAAAAGATCCAGCATACAAAGAAGTGGGGAAAGATGCGACTGCTTCTGTTACACGCAAGACCATTGATCTTCTCAACAGCTCAGGACTCGACAGAAACACCACCAGGAAGCTTTACCCTCGGGCACCGGCTCCACCGCGACTGTTTGGCCTCCCGAAGATTCATAAGGAGAATGTCCCTCTACGTCCCATACTGAACATCATAAATTCTCCGACGTATGGGGTAGCCAAGCACCTAACACAGCGGTTAAAACCACTCGTGGGTCACTGCCCTCATCATGTCAAGAACTCGACCGAATTTGTTAAGGTACTCCAAGAGTTACGCCTGGAAGAGAATGATCTACTAGTCAGCTTTGATGTCACTTCTCTCTTCACCCGGGTGCCACTAGAGGATTCCTTGGCTTTACTCGAAGATCACTTTGATGAAGACACACTCAGACTCTTTCGTCACCTGTTAACGACAACGTACTTCAAATGTGGCGGGAGATTCTATGAGCAAACAGATGGTGTTGCCATGGGTTCTCCCCTGGCCCCAGGTATTGCCAACTTATACATGGAACACTTTGAAGAGGTGGCACTGAACACCGCCTGCCACAAACCGAAGGTGTTCTACAGATACGTTGATGACACTTTTGTGGTGTGGCCTCACGGCAAGGAACATCTACAAGGGTTCCTACGCCATCTCAATGGCATACATGACAGCATCAAATTCACCATGGAGGTAGAAGAGAATGGTTGCCTCCCCTTCTTGGATATTTTGATCAAGAAAAATCCGGACGGTACATTGGGACACTCGGTTTACAGGAAGAAGACGCACACGGATTTATATCTGAATGCTCGGAGCTGCCACCATCCGGCGCAACGTAACTCGGTACTAACCACCTTAGTACAAAGAGCCAGGTCCATCTGTGACAGTGAGAGTTTGCCGCGTGAGCTAGCACATCTACGAGAAACTTTCCATAAGAACGGCTACACCGAGACACAAATAGGACGGGCCTTGCGTGCGGACAAGAGGCGGGAGGAGACACCAGTAGAAGACGAAGAAAAACGTGTAGCTTTCCTGTCGTTTGCCGGACCGGCGACAGCCAAGATCGCGAGAATATTAAAGAAGCACGAAATAACGACCATCTTTCACGCACCGCGGAAAGTTAAAGATATTCTTAGCTCAACCAAGGACCGCCTGGGCTTACAGACGCCAGGAATCTACAGTATTGGGTGCGAATGTGGGATGGAATACATCGGGCAGACACAACGATGTATCTCCCAGCGCTGTGCTGAACACATCAGAAACGTACGACTGGGACAGACTAACAAGTCCGCGGTAGCAGAACACAGCATTACCGAGGGACACACCTTCGAATTCGAAAACATGAAGAAGCTGTGTAGCGCCAACGGTTTCTGGGACTCCATCTTCAAAGAGGCAGTGGAGATTCGTCTGCACAACAATTTAGTAAACAGAGACAGCGGATTTCAGCTTAGCGCAGCGTGGAACCCCACACTTGACATGATACGTCAGGAACGCTCCGATCGGAAGGCAGCAGCGCCCGCAGACAGAATGGATAGCCATCGGGCCTCGACGCCAGGGCCGCACCGCGGCCCCCCACCACCGGCCGCGACGGGTTCCCCCACCACTGACGCGGCACTCCCTTCCGGAGAAGCGTGATTGGCCGGCCTACAGAGACGGACAACGGTCTAGCAACTATATAGATAGGTGGAACACAGCATCCCGACACTTCGCCAGAAGATGATGGGTACGAAACTCATCGAAACGTTGCGACAAGACGACGCCACCACTCGGCTGATAACCCGAGAAGATTTCATCAAAGTAAAACATGTTTTAGTAGTAACTTTTGTGGTATAGCTACGATGAGACAGCCTTTTCTGTAGCACAACAATACGTACAGTACAGTACTTACTTCATCACGGCAATAAGCGTAATAACTAAGATATCTATACACAAAGCATTTCAATTTCGTTTATCATGAGGTAAGTACATTGACTTCTGCAGAACTTAGCTTTCGGAGGACAATAACTACGACACTTCCACAGAGATTGTCTTACAGGAAGACGCACATTTAGCGCTACAGGACACACATTAAACTATTTATTTTTCAACATATTTGAATTACAAAGAATGTTTTCCGTGATACATTTCATTCCATTGCTGTAATCTGTAACACCTGAGGATATAATTACATTATCCTCAGGGGGGTACACGCCTACTTTATGTACCATGTGTGTGGCAAGCACAAGGAGCCCTAGCTAATATGGTATTTGCTTATGCAACTTTACACATCGGTACCATATTTCTCTAACACAGAATTACACAGCTATCTGATTATTTAACAGAGAAAGAGACATCTTTTTACTACGTCAGTGACACATGTTTAAGCAATTACGCAGTTGGATAACTTCACACTTATGAAATTCTATTTTGTCTGTACTTTGTGAAATGTTCATATTTTTTCAGAACTATTGTGATACTATGAGAGGTTTGAATGATGTATTTGGTATGGGATCACGATTTTTAAAGTACGTTTGAGGTAGATGACACTTTTGACATGAGCAGAGAACTTTTTTTAGGTTTTGAAATTATTGGAGGAAGCTACGACGATTTTGAGAATTGACTGAGGTGTTATGATGTTATTTTTACGACGACGATGTGTATTATGCTGCTGAGGTATGTGTAAGCTGATGCTATATGAGTTATTTGGTTATGCTACGTATCTGTTATGATGAAATATTGAAGAAGTGTCGACGAATAAGGTAAGGAATAATGATTAGTGGTTAGGGACTCTGGTTTGTGAAAAAGGTTGTTGGAAATCAGGAATCGTACTTTAAGAGTTATGAAAACTATGTATATGCGTGAATGTATCACTCTGCTGTCGAAAATTTTTGAACACTGTTATTTTTAAATGATTTTATTTCTACAGATTTGTAACGCAAATTCTTGACCTGTGAATTTTTTTTATATGAGACTGCCACTGTAGCGGAAACTGGTGTCGTAAATATTTCGGTAAGACAATTAAGTGACCACCTGCACGTAATGCGTCGTGGGCACCCAGCTGCGCGACAACCACCTGACAAAAGAAAGCCATTAGTGTGTGCCTTTCAGAGGCACAGGTAAAAAAAAAGGAGGCCATTAACCTCGCTATTGACATTCCTTTGTAGAAAGCACCGCAAATACGACACGCTCATTATTGAGAAAGATACTTACATCTGACACCTGATTATAACAAACGTCTTTCTACGAGAGTTGAGAGAATTCTACTAACTTATGAAATGTCACATGACTATTGAATGATATTTTTATGCTTTGCCTTTCATAGTTGCTTATTTCATTTGATATCTGTTTTCCAGCTGTGTTGCAGCATTGGTTTTATAAAATTAAATGCATTTGCTAATGTGAACACTTTCTGTGGACAGATCTATTAAATAATTATTTTCTTCGAAAAAGGAGCTCTTGGAATGGAAAGAGCAATAAGAAGCGACTAATAACAGTAACTATATATATAATTTTCTTTTCAAGTATTTGGTAATTTATTTAATAGAATAAGTTGTGGTGCACCACTTTAATTACATAGTCATTAAGATGTGATTATAACTTTTCCTTATCTGCATTGTTGTCTTTAGTGTACTATTTTTTCTGCTTGTGGGTTTGTCATGTTTAGGTATAAGTTATTACATTTATTGCTGCTTGCTATGCTTACTTGCATTTTTTATTCGTTGCTGTTTGTGTTAATCGTTTTGTGCTGCTGCATTGCGTCGTCCCTTAGTTTAGCATCTGAGCTCAGTAGATTTTAAGTTAGCTTAAGAGGGGGTAGACTATATAAGAAACTAACTATGATGAATTGGAAGAGAAGCATTGAGAAACTATATGAAAATGATTTGGCCGAAAAAAGTAGTGTATAGTGGAGAAAAACTATTTTTGAAAGAGGATGAGAAAAGTACAGAAAGCAGGTATAGATAGGACTTTTTGGAAATAATGAAGAACGAAGGGAGATCTCCAAGAAGTAAAGAAAGTTTTGTTTGTAAAATACTGCAGTAAAACAAACCCTGCCCTTTCCTTGTGGTATCCCACTATGTGTTTGTGTACCCTTGTGTATTTATGTTCTTCCTGTCTTTATATGTTTATCTGATAAGACTTATGTTGCTGAATTTTTCTAATACTAAGCTACATTCACTATGATGAGAAATACTGTTATCCTCAAATATAATTTGCATTAATAACATGCTATTTACTTTGTAAAGATGTTTACACATTATTTATTCTGTTTTGTTCTAATGCTCATGTGTGAAGTTGATGTTTCAGAAGTTATTCTGATCTTTTATGTATGTACATATAATTTTTGTAACACTGATGTATATGTTATTTCGATTCTTTTGTAAAGCCTGTATTACTGCAAATATTATCTGTACTACTATGTTCTTTAATGATATTTTTTTGTACCTTTGTTATTGTATTCTCATGTTATAAAATTGTAATTGACACCATTTCATCAAATCAAGTAACTTGTAAATTACATTTCACTGCACACGTTTCTGTTGGTCATAGTATATGGGCAATATGTGAGAAGTAGGGACTGATAGTGTTTGCACATGTGTTAATAACTCAGCAAGGGACTGGTTAACAGCATTGCTGGTTCTAAGGACAATTCCAAAAACTTTGTGAGTGGACAAGTGGTGGGTTATGAACTTGCTATGTTATCCGCAAGACTCTTCAATGGTGATTGTGTGCCTGCACAGTCAAACAGATGGCTGCTGGCCATCTCTACAAGGACTACAGTGGGTCTACACCTTTGACGACCCACCGGTACCATTATTTCTACAAGGACTGCAATGGGTCTGCACCTCTGGCGGCCAACCAATACCGTAATCGCTACCAGGACTACAAGGGATCTACTCTGTGATGACCTACCTACCAATATTCTTCAAAACTTCGAATGACTCTGCTGTGGGTTTGCTCTGTTGTGGCCCATTACCTGTCTGCATGTCAAGAGTCAGCACTGTCTTTCCGTTGGAAGGACAACACTACTTCTTCAAGACTGCTTAGAAATCCAATACTTCCAAGTGCAATTTCTTTTATTGCTCAGACTTTGAAAAAAAACACTGCAATTTTACTATGATGAACGATCAGGACTGTCTTGATGGACTGTGAGAGAATTTTAGCTTTTGACCAACATTGTATCGATAAGTGTGTGCATTTCATTTCTTTGTTATTGTAATTATGAAAAAATTTTTCAAATCTCTATTGGCCACGGCCCAAAACAATTTGTAAATTTTTTGTGGGGAGCATGGGGGCTATGTAAGTAGGCTGTTTACATTTTCTTATTGGTAACGCCACGTAGCGCTCTGTATGAAAAATCACTGGCTGTGCTGTGCGCAGTCTGTGGCTGGTTTGCATTGTTGTCTGCCATTGTAGTGTCGGGCAGCGGCAGCTGGATGCTAACAGCGCGTAGCGTTGCGCAGTTGGAGGTAAGCCGCCAGCAGTGGTGGACGTGGGGAGAGAGATGGCGGAGTTTTGTAATTTGTAAGACTGGATGTCATGAACTACCACATATATTTTGACTATTACGGTAAATACACTGTTTGTTCTCTATTAAAATCTTTCATTTGCTAACTATACCTATCAGTAGTTAGTGCCTTCAGTAGTTTGAATCGTTTATTTAGCTGGCAGTAGTGGCGCTCACTGTATTGCAGTAGCTTGAGTAACGAAGATTTTTGTGAGGTAAGTGATTTGTGAAACGTATAGGTTAATGTTAGTCAGGGCCATTCTTTCGTAGGGATTTTTGAAAGTCAGATTGCGTTGCGCTAAAAATATTGTGTGTCAGTTTAAGCACAGTCCTGTATAAATTTTTCTAAGGGGACGTTTCAATCGCAATCGCGATAGGCTACAATCCGACCTTTATCAAAGTTGGAAACGTGATGGTACGCATTTCTTCTCCTTACACGAGGCATCACAACAACGTTTCACCAGGCAACGCCGGTCAACTGCTGTTTGTGTATGAGAAATCGGTTGGAAACTTTCCTCATGTCAGTACGTTGTAGGTGTCGCCACTGGCGTCAACCTTGTGTGAATGCTCTGCAAAGCTAATCATTTGCATATGACAGCATCTTCTTCCTGTCGGTTAAATTTTGCGTGTGTAGCACGTCATCTTCGTGGTATAGCAATTTTAATGGACAGTAGTGTAGTTTCTATCCGATCAGAAGAAAGTGTTCTCTTCCGAGTTCTCCGATTCAGACGCTCATTCCAAGGAGAACCTATTTTTCCAAACCACCTTTTCTTATGAAGTTGAAGATGTCAGACAACACTGCAAATGGTAATTACTGCAAGCTGATGGTACCACGCAGAACAAGTTTAAAGAAGGAAGCATTGTTAAGTCTTACAAGTTCCTTCGAGAAGAAGAAAAAAGATGTTACACGAGGTTTATTGTCTCTCATAAGGAGATAAAAAATGTAGAAGATATAAAGAAAGTGGCGGCTCTTTTCAGCACGCAAACGGCGTCACTTATGGTTCAAATGGCTCTGAGCACTATGGGACTTAACTTCTGAAGTCAGCAGTCCCCTAGAACTTAGAACTACTTAAATCTAACTAACCTAAGGACATCACAAACATCCATGCCCGAGGCAGAATTCGAACCTGCGACCGTAGTGGTCACGCGGTTGCAGACTGTAGCGCCTACAACCGCTCGGCCACTCCGGCAGCAGTAATTTGGAGGACCCTGGCCTAGAGCACCGAATATTTTTGGTGGCTGTTAGATTCCATTTTGACACTGAATGACTCCGTCCATGGATTTCGTAGTGTTCAATTTTCTGAAGAGGTCGAGTTTCTATTTGTGGTTCCTCCATTTTTTGTTAATAGTTGGACTCTATTTTCACACGAAAATAATTTGCCTTGTAAAAGTCATTATCCCACCAAACGCACATAAACAGTTAAAAATTTCGTTGATCAACGCGAAATGGCGTTCGTATCAATAATGCACAAGCTTCTACCATCCGCCATCGCAGAGACTGTGTGCGTACGGTACTTTAAGAAAATTTCTACTTTCAGCATAAAAGACAAACTGCTCTGGCTCTTGGATCTGAAATTTTCCAAAAGCGTTTTGTATTCGCCAACTGAAATAACTAAATTAAATAAAAATTCGTATTTTCAGGTTTGGTAGTGTTCGCCGAAATGCATCTGGTATTTAATTTCTGTCTTCCGTTTTTTTTTTCTTCTGTTTTTTCACATTTAGCGTTTACCCTCCCAGCAGTTAGTTATGATTCAGGTGTGTAGGGCCTGCATGAAACCAAACATCAATTACAACTTTAGGAGAATAAAACTATCTATCCAATTGCATAGCAGGCCGTAGTGACCGAGCGGTTCTAGGCGCTACAGTCTGGAGCCGCGCGACCGCTAAGGTCGCAGGTTCGAATCCTGCCTTGGGCATGGATGTATGTGATGCCCGTAGGTTAGTTACGTTTAATTAGTTTTAAGTTCTTGGGGACTGATGACCTCAGAAGTTGTCCCATATGCTCAGAGCCATTTGAACCCAATTGCGTAAAAAAATACGAAGTGAACTGATTCTTCCGTCGCTTTTGGGTAGAGAAGCATAATTATAAATGAAAAGCACAATACTGTGAACTGTGAACGTTCTACTGGAGTAATCTACTGAATTAACCGCTTTTCCGTTTAGAAGGGTGTCATCTGATGATGGCCTGCAGAACGTACGCAATATTGTACTTTTTATATTTCTAATTTTCGACTTTTGATACGAATATTGTGTGCAGTTCGTCGCGGCAATGTGTCGTAATTGTGTTACACTCCCTTACTCTATCTTCTTTGCCAGCGAAAAGTGCCAACTCACGCATATATGTGCAAATTTTTGGAATATTGCTAAGGAAAGCTGCAATTCAGAGTTAACCGCACTACCTCAATGCAATTTCAAGTTTACGGACAAATTCAGACGCACAGATTCTTGTTGTCCTCCGCTATTTTACCCATTTCGTCAAAAACAGAGCGCTCGCCACGCAATATCAAATTTTTGCATCCTGTTGTATCCTATGTTTCAATTATTACAGCCGGAAACCAATAACGCAGCGTTTATGGGCTATGCTCGTTACCTCGCTTTCTTTTTCCTTTTGTCGAATGTAAACGCTTGTTCATTCATACAAACGAATGGGGGTGAACACAGGTGAATTTTCTACGAATGCCAGCTTTCTTGTGTTTACTTCCATTCACAGCAGTGTAAACAAAACTTAAGAATACTAAAGTGTACGCTGTCATCATCATTCGTGTGGTTTGTGGAGTGTAGCTACGACGGAGCTGCCACACTTGAAAAGTCTTCATTTCACTTTGCCCGCTAATACCTACACTACTGGCCATTAAAACTACTACACCACGAAAATGACGTGCTACAGACGCGAAAATTAACCGACAGGAAGAAGATGCTGTGGGATGCAAATGGTTAGCTTTTCAGAGCATTCGCACAAGATTGGCGCCGGTGGCGACACCTACAACGTGCTGACATGAGGAAAGTTTCCAACCGATTTCTCATACACAAACAGCAGTTGACCAGCTTTGCCTGGTGAAACGTTGTGATGCCTCGTGTAAGGAGGAGAAATGCGTACCATCACGTTTCCGACTTTGATGAAGGTCGAATTGTAGCCTATCGCGATTGCGGTTTATCGTATCGCGACATTGCTGCTCGGGTTGGTCGAGATCCAATGACTGTTTGCAGAATATGGAATCGGTGGGTTCAGGACGGTAATACGGAACGCTTTGCTGGATCCCAACGGCCTCGTATCACTAGCAGTCGAGATGACAGGCATCTTATCCGCATGGCTGTAACGGATCGTGTAGCCACGTCTCGATCGCTGAGTCAACACATGGGGACGTTTGCAAGACAACAGCCGTCTGCACAAACAGTTCGACGACGTTTGCAGCAGCACTGACGGCACTTTGAATGGTGGACGCTACATTTCAGATGTTCTTACGGCCCGTGACTCTACCCTTCATTCGAAACCGTACATTTCAGCAGGATAATGCACGACCGCATGTTGCAGGTCCTGTACGGGCATTTCTGGATACAGAAAATGCTCGACTGCTGCCCTGGCCAACCCATTCTCCAGATCTCTCACCAATTGAAAAGTCTGGTCAATGGTGGCCTTGCAACTGGCTCCTCACAATACGCCAGCCACTACTCTTGATGAACTGTGGTATCGTGTTGAAGCTGCATGGGCAGCTGTGCCTGTACACTCCATCCGAGCTCTGTTTGACTCAATGCCCAGGCGTATCGAGGCCGTTATTACGGCCAGAGGTGGTTGTTCTGGGTACTGATTTTTCAGTATCTGTGCACACAAATTGCGTGAAAATGTAATCACATAGCGGTTCTAGTATAATATATTTGTACAATGAATACCCATTCATCATCTGCATTTCTTGTTGATGTAGGAATTTTAATGGTTCAAATGGCTCTGAGCACTATGGGACTCAACTGCTGTGGTCATTAGTCCCCTAGAACTTAGAACTACTTAAACCTAACTAACCTAGGGTCATCACACACATCCATGCCCGAGGCAGGATTCGAACGTGCGACCGTAGTAGTCGCAATTTTAATGGCCAACAGTGTAAGATATTGTAAGAACCCATTGGAGATATGTTAAGATCACATTCGTGCTTGTAACCGCTGTAGCCGGAACGCCAGCTGTGACAACGGGAATAATAGGCCACTTTACAGAACGCCGACGTCAGATGAGTAATCGGAAAAGTCCCCAGCAGCAGTGCGCCTGGGAAACAGCGGGATTACGACGTACTGTACTCGTAACAGAGAATGTGCTGACGTAGCACCTGTCTACACCTGGACCATTCTCCGGCAGGTGCCTTCTCGGCAGACCGGAAAGACGCTGGAGACTGGGGAAATTGTGCAAGGGCAGAGCGATTCGTAACGCGGTTCTTCAAGCCGACACGCGACCGTCGCTGAAGTGCTGAATGGACAGCGGGTCTGAAAGAAAGACGTCCCTCTCCTCAAAGGCAGCCGCTGGGGGGACGCTGCACTCCAATGAAGATCTCGGAAACGACTGGTTGCCACCCAAGTTAGTTTCCTGGGAAATACAAACAATGAGGAAGACGGAGAAGCCACCGAAACATTATAGATGTACGGAAAGGCGAGAGATGACAGGGATTTTGTTCTAGTATTACACGAACAAAACAGACTAGATTATTTATTTAACTTACTTTTAGGTTTCTTTTGTTTCATTGTACGACGTTAAGTCGGTATTACACGACACATCTACCGTATACAAATCTGCAGTAGCGCCCCAGGCGTACAGATCTACAACTGCCAACTTCTTCGTTAACCGTATTTCACGATACTTGTCCGTGTGTACTTTTCACAGCTTATCAGAAATGGAGGACGAAAGTATCCACCTTCGGGAAGGGCAGAACGGTGATGTAATGCCTGGAGTAGGAATTGGGTTCGACGCTGGGTGGGAAAAAGGAACGCACACTCCCTTTTAAAGAAGGAGTTCAGGCCAGAAGATCCACAGGAAATGTATTTCATACATCTTCCTTAAAGCTATACCTCCTATGTTGCTTAACATTTGCAATCAGTCAAGAGTTTACCCACTCGTTAAAAATCAAACAAAGCCCGAGAGCGAGATGGAATCACTATCAAATTTTATACTGCGGCTGAATTGGGCCCTCTGTCAAGCATAATCAGTCGTAGAGCCTTCTAACAAAAAATTTTGCCCAGTAATTGGAAGGAAGCGTACGTCACACCCATTTATAAGAAAGGTAGCAGAAGGTATCCAAAAACTATCTCGAAAACAAGGACCTCCTTCTTGCCAACCACCACGGATAACGAAAACATGGACTGTGTGAAACCCAACTCGCACTTTCCTAGATGCAGCATTTCTCGATTTCCAAAAAGCATTTGACTTGGTACTACGCCTACCCTGTTATCAAAAATGCGATTATATAGGGTACCAAATGAAATTTGTGACCGGACTGAGGAGTTTGTTCACGTTGTTTGCTTAAGATCTTATGAAAAGTATTAATAGTAGCCTCAGATTTGGCAGATCATGTAATTATCTGTTCAAAAGTACTGCCTGAAAGAAGGTGCGTAAATATTCATTGAGGTACTGCTAAGATTTCCATGTGGTGCATACACTGGTAACTTGCTTTAAATGTTCAAAAATAAAAATTGTGCCCTTCACACACACACACACACACACACACACACACAAAGGAAGAAACGGAGTATCCTATGACTGCAATATCAACGGTTCACTGATTGAATCAGCCAAGTCGTACAAATGCGTGGTTGTAATACTTTGTAGGTATATGAAATGGAACGATCACGTAGGGGAAATGCAATCAGTCTACAGAGGTTATTGCCGACAAGTCACACATCTGACGCACCATAGAATATTACTCAAGTACGTGGGTCCCCTACCAGAGAGGACAAACAAGAGATACTGAACATATACAGAGGAGGGCAACACGAATGGTCACACGTCAGTTTGACGTGCGGGACAGTGTCACTGAGATACTGAAAGAATTGGAACTTCAGATTCACGATGATATATGTAAATTACCCCGAGAAACCCTATTTGCAAAGTTTCAAGAACCGGCTTTAAATGATGATTCTAGGGATATACTACAACCCCCTAGGTGAATCATATGGACAAGGTTTGTCTAATTACAGCACTCACAGAGGTATTTAAACAGTAATTTTTCCCGCGCTCCATATGTGAGTAGAAAGGGTAAAAGCCCTTACAACTGGTAAAATTGGACATACCAACTGTTACGCACTTCACATCGATTTGCAGAGTATATATGTAGTTGTAGAATTCTGTATGGATACACAAAAAAAAGTTAGAGCTTGGATACAGTTTCGTAGAGGTGTCGCTTGGTTCTCTTTCCTTGAAAGATATTCATTTACTCAGATGCAATATGATACTAGTCTACGAAACTACCAATTACTGGAAGTGCAACATAGCTGACTCTGCAGTTAACTGCTTTTATCATATACTAGAGAGAATTTCTCTGTGGCTACGGAAGGCTAAGCTTGATAAGTGTTGACACAGTTCAGATAATTTGTTATGTAGTTGCGCAAAACGTGCACTATTTTAATAAAAATTTGCTTTACTGCCTTGAAAATTGTAGGATGTTCAACCTGAAGTGGAAGTGCGACTGTTCTACTTTTGTTCCTATTTGCTGGACATATGGAAAAACATCATTTACGACGGGATAAATGGAATGTACTGAAGTTTTAAAAGTATTATACCTTTTCTTGCTTTAGTGCTACGGCTAATTTCGTGTCAGGTGTTATTGGACACAAATAACTGTTTGATGAATTCTTCTCGGTAGCTTCTTTGACCAGATCTAGAAAACAGTTAAACTGGAAAATATGTAACCTAAAGGACTCACACAAGATTGATAATTGTCGTAAACGACATTTTTATCAAAGATTATCTTAAAGATAGGACCTGTTTCAACTTTTCCATTATGCAGCTGTTGAGGTTGAATGTCATCTTCCTCATCATGTTCTTCCATTAGAAAGTAAAATAATAATTCGCGGCCACTAATTTAAAATGGTGGGTGTATTTAGACGAAATGTACAGTCGTGCTCAAAAGTATCCGAACGACCTGAATTGCATTTCACCTGATTCGCATACAACCCTCATAGCTCAGTTGTCTAGTAGGTCCTCTAATCGCTCCTCGGTACAGTCGTTTGACTATTGAAAATAGTTCCAACAAATCACCACTAGAAAACACTGCTGTGTATCGCAATAACTCAAGATGAAAAGTAATACCACGATACTACAAATATCAGGGAACACCGTATCACAGATAAGACTGTCCTTAAGGCTTGTAAGCTCACATTTATTACAATAAATGGCATATCTGAAATGTTAGCACTCTCAATATTGCGTCAGATAGCTAATGCACGTAGCAAGTTGGCCGTCGTATTCATGATTTCCTCTACAAAGTAACATTCCGTACATATTATTTAACACAAGATGACATTACAAATTTAAGTTTTTCATAAACTGCTAGTTGAGAATATGTATGAACTTCAAATGACACGACGAACCGTCTCGTTCTGCATATCGATTCAAACCCAAATCATGCAGACTAAGCAAAGATTTCGTGACTGATGAAAACTAACAGTCATTCCTGACTAGGCATACAGAGAGTGATATGCCTCGATTTTAGACAGTATCAGTTAGGAAATATCAACTTTAAATTACATAACGTAAACATTTTCAACGGACGCGAATTCCGACCCAGCATCTATTGTCCCTATTAACGAACTACGAGAGATGTTAAATACTGCTTCTTCACAAGTAACATACTTGAAACGCCGAGAGGAAAACCTTAATGTTGGACAGCGATTCGAACGCAGAACCTAATCGGATTCTTATCGAAGCACAATCAACTGTAACAATTCGGATTTTCTCAGCAGTAGCAAGATGTTGTAACTGAAATGACGAGACGAAAGATTAATTTTTTCCTTCCCAGGACTCCAACCCGGCACCTATCGCTGTCATATTCTAGAGAAAACGAATGTAAAATATGGGTTTGTTACACCAGCAGCGGCATGTGAGCATGTTTAAACTAGAAATAACATGACGAAGGGTTCAGTGCCGACTGGTAATCGAACCCCACAAATATCGTTGTTGACTACACACAAAGAGACGTCAGCTACCGAATTTTTCTCCACCAGCAGCTCGGAATAACAACCTTGAACTTAGAGTGATCTCCCAAGTAGTTCTGTGTCTCACTGGGAGTCAAAAAGTCAGATGTCGTTAGTGTTGACAATGAATGAAAATACATTAAAAATAAAAATTATGATCCACCAGCAGACAGGTGTTCTATTGCTAGAGCTTGATAATACATAATGAAAACCTTAGTGCCGAGCCAGGATTCGAACCCATTCACGCGCAATGTGTGGAGATGTTGAGGAATCTATAGTTTTGAACAAACAACAAATTGCAGCCGAGCTGTATTGTAACGAAGAGATCAAATTCCGCATTAAGGACGGTCTGAGTTGCATTCCCAGTTCAGAACCAATTTTGTCGACATACAGAAGCTCAAATAAAAGTTGGAATAAGTGTCCTGTGACCCTACATGGCGTTTGTTTCGTCACTAGAAATAAATAACTAGTATAAGAAAGGTTACTGGTGATTGAGTTTCTACATGACACCACTTCTGACTTTATTGTGGTTCAACCTAATGTCTACTTGGTAGATAAGGAATATCATGTTTAATGTTAATTTCAGACAACAATGCCATTATACTTTCTTCACTTGGCGTAGGCAGAAGAGAAGAGAATCTGTCTCTGCCTATAAAAAATCATCGGCAAAAGTTGAAATCGAACGCAGACCATATGAATCTAGCAGCAATGCAACAGGCCACCACATTCTCTTCAACGTGATTTATTTTTCTATTCTAACGCCTTTACGCCACACTGGATGAGAATCCTGACACACAGTCTTCCTGTGGTGGTTTGCAGCATGTTCAATACATTCATTTACTTGGTTGACCGAAACGCCATGAACTGGCTGCCTCTTCTACCCAGCGCATACATTCGACTCTTTTTTGTAATCATCGAAATAAAATCACGTAACTGCCACCTACACACAAATGTATTGTAGATTCGCTTGAATTAGACTCATAGCTTCAGCACCGAGAGGAAAGGGGCGATAAAAGTCTTGCCGACGTGTGCTTTCGGTTGCCAGATGTCGTATTATCTAGTCTTGTGTTTTACCTCAAGATTACAGCCGTAATCCAGACTGATGTACTCAGACAGCTGTCATTTCTTCCTCCAGGAAGTACCGTAGTCTACAATGTTGCCAGATAGAGCATATTGCCGGACATAGAATTCTGAGGGGAGCACGACTGTATTGTCCACCTTACGTGAACGAATCGGCGGTAATTTTTTTTTTTTTTTTTTTTTTTTTGTCGAAGACTGTATCAACAACACATATTGCACGTTGTAGATCTAGAAGAATTAAAAAAAAAATAGTTTATGAGAGCAACGTCAACTATAGAGTTCAAAGTATTCATAGTATTGTATACGTGTGTGTAAACGCCCACTCAAGGAAGACAAGGATACGCAGTCTAGCTTCAATATTACAAATATGCTTCAGTTTGTGAGTGAACTCAGTCTTAGATTGATGATCATTTTAAATATTTAGCAGTACTGTACCCATTGGTGTTAAACTCGTTTTCAACCAATGATTCCCACAGCTACAGTAACACTACTTACTATACCTCTTAAATAAAATACTCACGCAGTGCTATCAGACGAAAAGATCAACCTGACACACACTGTGGGTAGTTTGTCTAACAACTTTCGTACCTGGATAGAAAGCTTTTCCTATTTGAGATATCTGTGAAAGTTGTTGCATAAGACGATTTAAGAAGAAACTACATTCCTTCAGCTACGACAATGTTTAAAGAAATCTTCTTAACGGCACTAAATCGTGGTTTGTGAATCGTTTACCGGCCGTACTCTGCCTCATTTCGCTGGTTGGAGGCTAAAAGCTTACTGACAAATTTCACAGAAGGGAGAGGGGGACGAAATGTCTCCCACTTCGAGGTCATGTTGTTTTATTTAAATGGTTACAAAATCAACTAAAACGAACAATAAGGTTGTCAGTAAAAGGACATTACTGTTGTCAGTATGATGTTGCACTGCCCAGGGCCTGTAATGAGAAAGGGCCCGTTTAGATCAGGCATATTGTATACAGAAGTGGAAGAGAGAGCACCACTAAATTCTACAACCCGTATGCATTGCATACACATAGAAATTATTGTTACACTGTACTTACGGAGCCCAATGGGTTAATTGCGTATTTTCCGGTGAGCAAGAGCACTGGCAAACAGTCTACGCTACATTAGGTTACTTAAACTTGTGTCACTGAGCTAGAATTTGTAGTCAGCGACTAAGTGTAGGGTCAATGGGTCGGATGTGGGTTTTGCAACTGTGAAATACTTTCCCACATTACAGAAGCAAATATTAAATTTGAACTAATATTGCGAAAATTTGGAACTTGGATAGCTTAGAATGAAAATCTTTCTGTTTATTGCGAAGGAAAACAATTGATTTTCTAAGACATTCTCTGTCATACACAACTTGAAACAGGTCACGTCGACCAAATCATATGGAAGAACTGACAGGGACGTATATCAGAAAGCAGTAAGATCCCTTGGCTTTTGGTTTGGCAGTATTCGGCAGCCATTTCTAGGCGTAGTAAATGAAGAAAGACAGCGTGTTTTTGTTATCAAGTGACGTCTTCATCAACCACTTTAATTTTAATGTAATCTACGAGTAATTGCTGATGTTTGATATTAACATGAAAGACAGGGAAAGAACCTGTTCTTGGGCAACTACTTCTATAATGACCAGAAGGCATTAAATGATGTTCAAGCACGTGTGTTCCAGCAGCGGTATGAAGAAAATGATAGTAATAATGACGGTAATAATCAAACTATCCGCTAACTTCACACTTCACAGTGGATTTTCTCGAACTAAGAAATTTGCTGAATTAGTGAAAATTTCAAAATGGCTTCATATCGAGGCTATGATGCCTAGAAGAGTCTTTACATCCTGCTGACATGAGAATAGCGTAATCTCCACGTCAGAAGCTTGCTTCTACTTAACCATTTAAAAGACTCGCATTTTTTCCACCGTGGCTAATTTTGTAAGCTAAACATACCATCCGTTACAGCACACTCCTGGGGCTGGGAAATGTGGCTACAATGGTCTGGTGGAGCGAACTATCACAGGTGCAATGCGTGGGTTCAGGTATTTACTTTTAAGAGGCACAAACAGATTTACTTTACCTCTGGTAGCCTCAAGAGAAAGACGTTATAATTCAGAATCCTCATTAAACATCACGTTCCTTTGGGAAGAGCCGGTTTACGTTGGGAAATGACATAGGCGGAAGTCATGGTAAACAGAAATGCTGTCGCCAGTAAAGTTACTTACATTAGAAAATTTTATTTTATTTTATGAACCGATAGCCATTTAAAGGAACAGGGTTCTTATTTTACTTGTAATTGATTGGACTACAGACGTTGAAAAATTTAGTGCTGGGCTGTGATTTGAATTCGTATCTCCTCTCTCAAGGATCTGAATCTCTCAGAACAGTATAGTTCAGTCATTTCGTTCCTTTTCCCAATCTTCTCTAGGTTTCCTCCAAAGGTAAGCGTGTGGGTCTGAATACTGATCCCGTACAAAAATATTCATTATTTAATTTCAAGCCCTATCACGTGCACACCGGCCTGCTAGTGAAAATGCATTTTTATAATCTGTTCATGTGTTGCCGATGTTCACAATAGGTCTCGTTATTTCTGGTCAAACACGCGCACATCTTACTGTTGGTGAGTAACCAATTGATTCGTGGATGATAAAGAATGACGATAGGTGTGCGGTACGATTGTCGCACAGGCACAAAAATTTGTATTCTTATTTTAGATTCAAACACCTAGCAGATGGTAAGAAAAACCGATACATGACATTTAATTTTACTTAGTTAACGGGGTTTGTATCTCCATCACAGATCTTCACATCATCCGCTTCATCTTTAAACGCATGCACACTTTTTTACTTCTGAATGGAGGTATATCAGACATCTTTCGTGGTTAATTAACAGGGACGAAAGGGTCTTGATAGGAGTCCCGGTTTATTACAAAAACTGTGGTCTTTTATATTCAAGTTTAGATTTAGTTACTGATATTGCCGAAAATTCGGTAATTCATGACTCTTCGTGGCTAGTAAGCAATATGATTACATTAGATTAGATTAATATTTGTTCCATAGACCATGAATGCGACATTTCGTAATGATGTGGAACGTGTCATTTTAATGAAAGATTTCTTTACATACCATGATCCGATTTCTTTACAACAATTATTTACTCTCTCATTTTTTTTATTTTTATATTTCTCTCTCTCTCTCTCTCTCTCTCTCTCTCTCTCTCTCTCTCTCTCTCTCACACACACACACACACACACACACACACACACACACACACACGCACGCACACACAAATACTGATTTTTATTTTTATTCGTTTGTTGTGCTAGACTATTGGCCAGGCACGAAGACGTCAATGAAAGAGTTTCTTAGTTTTGAGTACACTTATGAAAGAAATGTAAAAACAGCTATGAGAGTCACTGATTTATGATGCTTAGTTTACAGTCAGTTCAGAGTATTATTAGTAACTACGCTCCAGTCCCTAAACCTAGTTACAGAAATGCGAATCAGACGCATTACGTATTCCAGGCTGTGCCAGCCGCGTCTTTGAGATGCCAGCTATGGTCACTTCTCAGCCCTCTGTAGGAACGCATCGGTTCGTCTTCTTCCTGCTGGTGCTGTAACTGAGATTTGGCAACAAGGCAAGGTATGTTTGGCAACTCGACGAGTTACTTCCTGATGTGCATGGAATTAAGCCTCAAAGTTCGCTTGAATTTTCCTGTCGTTTCCACTGAATAATCTGAGTTATCGCTTGAGGTGTAACAAAAGATTGTACATTTACGGTTTTCAGCCCAGGAAAGTCGTTGCAAGTGGAAATCGCAACTACTCTTTTCCTTTAAATAGCGATTTACGAGTTCTAGGCACTATTGGCCTCGTAATAGGAATCCCAAACACATACTCCTTCGCTAGCTCTGTGGTAATACGCTGGCCTGTAAAAAAGCGTGGGTTCTGGTTCGCGGTTCCAGACTCGCTGACTGACTTTTTTATCCCTTCTGTGAAAGAACTACAAGCCGTCAGATCAAACATCGATAAGGAAACGCAAGAAAATACTTTTGGCTCGTAGTGCAATGGTGAAAAACTTACAATGCTGCACAACAGGTAATGCCTGTATCCGTTGCTGACAAGCAAATTTTGGGTTTCTAGTAATATATAACTTTATTTATGAAATGCCACATTTGCATACCTCTTCAGTATGACACAGCATACCAATTAAACACAGACCCAATCGAAATCTAAGTGAGTAGTATTTTACTAATTCCGTTCGATAGAGGCACGCTTGTGTACAGATACTTCATTAAAACAGACTTTCGTCGTAAGGTTATCGTGGATAGTTTTATTTCATGCCTCGGCCATGGATGTGTGTGATGTCCTTAGGTTAGTTAGGTTTAAGTAGTTCTAAGTTCTAGGGGACTGATGACCTCAGAAGTTGAGCCCCATAGTGCTCAGAGCCATTTGAACCATTTATGTTTCAGACGCAGCAGATTGCAACCCTTATAAACACGGTACAGCAATTACTGGCCAACCAAGCAACAAACGTAGTGTGACCACTCGACCAACATGCAAAAACTGCCCTACGGCCTTTTCACCAGGTTAACGAAAAAGAAGACGAATATCTCGAGTGGTTGCAACAATATGAAGCCCACGTATTTCTCGCAGTGTACGAAGTACTACGAAAGTACACCACTTTTTGTCAACACTAGGAAGTGTTTCGCCTCATTCAGAAATTGTTCCCTAACGCCACTCCGAGTGGGCTTTCCTATGATCAGGTTGTAGATTCTCTTAACTATTATGACCACCAAGTGAATGTGGTGGCAGCTAGGTACCAATTCCTTCGTTGCAAGAAAAGGTCATAACGAACTTATCGCGAGTGGGTAACAAATTTGTACGGTATGACGAGAAATGCAAATTCCAATGTGCTTGTGGTATATTCTGATGTTATTTTGTGCGATGCGATCGTGTAAACGTAACTGATGTCACGCTTAGAGAACACATTTTGAAACAGTCAGATCCATCACTTCATCACGTAGATCAGGATGATTCAGGTTCCGTAGAGACCGATAAATCTGAGCAGCCACCAATTCGTCGAGTAGAGTCGTCCCTTGCTCACGACTGGCCCAGCAAAAGCACGCACGCACCAAGCTGGGAGTAAACAGTTCTCTCAACAGGTGGCTGCGTTAGTGAACAAAGTCAAGTCCTCGGTGCTATTCACGGCACAAACGCCAAGACTGCCCGTCCAGTCAAGCACAGCGTTACGCTTGTGGCAAGAAAGGTCACGTACAATCCGTATTTTTCCAGCGAAACAAACATAAGAATTCTGCTCACTCACAAAACTCTAGGTATAAGGCTCATGTAATCAATGCAGTGTATTCGAAGCCTGTTGCAGGAATTAGCAAAACTACCAAGCAAACAGTTTCTTCAGTGCTACCCCAGCACATCAAACGTTTTGCTTATTTGCATCTTAGTGGAAAATGTGTGAAATTTCAGGTGGACACTTATACTTCTGTTACATTGCTGAATCGTAATAGATGATCTTCAAGCTCCCCACACCTGTGTAAAACTAGCACCCGATGACTTATAATAGACAAGACGTTCTCATTCTGGGAAAATGTACTTTCCCTGCCATGTATCGCTTGCATACGGGAACTGTGACATTCACTGTGTTACAATCACGCGACTGTGAGAATATTTTTGGCCTTGATTCGTTTCATTTATCTGACTTTCAATTTCAGGACAATGTGTTATCAGTGACTGTATTCAATGCCAAAGACAGTGTAGCTGAAACAATTCCCTGAACTCTTTTCTGAAGGTTTAGGCAAGGCTAATAATTTTGTTTGTTACTGCGAAAGACAATGCGCAGCCGAAATTTTACTGGACCAGAACTGTTCCCATTGCATTGTGGGACAATGTGGGTGCTGAATTTAAAGAACTGCAAGATAGCGGAGCTATTGCGCCCATACAGTCTAGTCAGTCGGCAAATCCACTGGTTTTGCTCCCCAAACCTTCAGGTCGTATTCGCCTCTGTGCTGACTTTAAGTCTACAGTCGGCCTACAAACTGTGATTGATATTTATCCGTTGCCACTCCCAGAGAACCTCATGGACACATCAGACGCTAGTCGCTACTTTTCGAAAATTGATTTACGTGACGCATATCTTCAAATACTACTAGGCAAAGAATCTAAAATTGTATTTGTTGTGAACACTCATTTGAGCTTGTTTAAATATTTGTGTTTGCCTTTTGACAGACCTTCCGCACCCGCCATTTTCCTTCGGTACATGGAACAGCTGACTGCTCAAGTACCAACCTCTTCAAACTTTTTGTACAATATTGTCGTAGCAGGTCGTACACCCGAAGAACACATGCCAAATTTGCGTGCTTCGTTTCGTGTGTTACCAGATGCAGAACTAAAGTGTAGACTGGACAAGTGTGACATTTTGAGTTGCAGTAGCTTGGTCATATCGTAAACAATCAAGGTGTACATCCTCTTGACTCCCATTTGTTAGCCATACGTGACCTACCAGTTCCTTACAATGTGAAACTACCTCATTAATTATCTTATTATACATGACCTACAGATTTTTCTCTGTGAAATACAACTCGAACTTAACCTGTTCATTTATTACCCACAATATACAAACCAAAAGCATTGACAACATGACTTCCAATAATTAACGCAAAGGAATGGCCCTGAGTTGCAAGAAATTCTAACAATAATATAAATCCAAAAAATATGAAATTAAAGAAATAAGAACCTACCTCCAACTTTGTTAATTGCCTAACTCATTTGAATCAAGAATCCCAACAGTGCAAACCCCCGTCACTTACCACACAGAAAATCTTCATAACACAAACTACAGCAATTACAGCAAGTAGCAACTACAGCCAGCTAAATAAGGGCTCTGAGCACTATGGGACTTAACTTCTGAGGTCAACAGTCCCCTAGAACTTAGAACTACTTAAACCTAACTAACTTAAGGACATCACACACATGCATGCCCGAGACAGGATTCGAACGTGGGACTGTAGCAGTCACGTGGTTCCAGACTGTAGCACCCAGAACCGCTCGGCCACTTCGGCCAGCGCCAGCTAAATAAAAGATTCCAACTACTATACATTCTAACTACTAGGAGGCATATGGTTAGCGAAAGAAAGATTTTGTCGAAGAGCAAAAACTGTATATAGAAAATTTTACCTTATTCATGTGACATCCAATTCCAAAAAATTATATAGTTGTCAATAATTCCATTGCCCAAACATTAGCAACCACACATCCATCATCATACATTTCGTTGCGTATTTCTTATAAACACATAATTTCATCTCACTTTACACTGCATGTCGTACCAACTCTCCACTAAGAGCATCACGTCCATGAACTTCCCTATCCACTAACTGCTAGTCCGTCCTACCACAGAATCTCCTGCCGTGGTCGGAGAGCGCTGTCAGCGATATTAACACAGTCTATAGCGCTGCCAACATACAAACAGGTTACTTAAGAATGTCACAGAATTGCAGTCAGTCTTAGGGAAAATGAACTATTATGCTCGGTTCATACCGAATGCTGCACAAATCACAGCTCCATTGCATTTCGTTGCAAGAACGTAACTTTGTTTGGAGAGATGAGTGCCAAGAACCTTTTCAAAGACTTGTATTGGTCAGTGATCGATGCTTGGTTCACTTTGATCCTGACAAACCAGTTGCGTTGCACGTTGACGCTTCCTCTTACGGAATGGTTGCAGTGCTTTCGCACAGATTTGGTGATAAAGACAGGCCTACTGCTTTCGCATCAAAAATGTTGTCTCAATACCATTACGGGATTGTATATCGTCCGACAGCTCAACATGGTAATGCGGATGGCCTTTCTTTCCATTGGCGCTGATACTGACATTGATACTTCAGATGCGTCTTGTTGCCGCATCGATGCTCAAGATTCTGAATTGCTTCAATCCTGTCCTCTGAATTATAGGGAAATTGCACAAGCCACCGAAATTGATACAGATTTGAACATTAAGGTAAAATACATTTGCACATCCTGGTCTCGCTCATTGCGTAGCGTAAAGAAATCTGTAGTGTGCCGATACTTTGCACGTCAGCATAGCCTCGCTATACAAGAAGGTGTGATTCTTGTTTAAAATGACAGTGGACAGTCACGTATGTTGAACCCCAAAGCTTGCCAGGGTATGGACCCCCAAATAGAACAGACGTCTTCACAGTGTCACGCATGCACTGAAAATTAGTCCGCTCTGCCACAAAAATTCTTTGTTTGCCCTAAGTCGCAATCACGCAATCACCATGGCAACCTGTGCACATAGTCTTTGAGAGTCCTTTTTGGAACATTGGTTGGTTAATTGTGGTAGATTCTTACAGCAAGTTTCCTGTTAGAAAATTGTTAAGGCTTTCGTGGCCACTTGTTGACAAACTCCCTATTGGCTAATCATCTTGGTATTGAAGCTCTTTTTTTCCGTGTTTGCTTTAACAATATATATGGCTTAAACAATTTATCTACTTTAAGGTATAAGTGGTTGCAGATGACAAACTGTCGGTCACTGTAGAAACACAAGACGTCAGAAAAACCACACCATGTGGTAAAAAGGTATGGATTTTCATAATTTATGTGTTTCTTCAAATATCTATAATTACATTTTTTAAAAACTAATAGCTACATGTATACAAAACAACAAAGAACGTTCTTTATCTTTAACAGATGGAAAATAAAAGCCCACTGAGGATGCTGCAACTGCAGTGAAACATGTTTGGGTTATAAAACAAAACTGTGTTTTGCTAAAGGCGGACCCTATCCAAAAACATATATATCCCTATTGGCTTCTGTCTCGGGTTCTTCGGCCGACGTTCATCTAATGATTTTACTGATGTTTCGAAAGCACAAGTGGCTGGCATTGTCAAAGCTTCACCCCCCACTGCCGGCGGTGAACTGGAGCCGAGCTCGCGGCCGCAGAGAAGCCCTCGGACGTTGGCGCGCCAGGTACATACAGTCTGCGGCCGCTAGCTCGGCTCCAGTTCACCACCGGCAACGGAGGGTGAAGCTTTGACAACGCCAGCCACTCGTGCTGGCGAATCGTCATTAAAATCATTAGATGAACGTCGGCCGAAGAACCCGAGGCAGAAGCCAATAGGCTGTTTGTCAAGTTCCCTTTTGCTGTACCAATAAACTCGACAACGTCACGTAGCACAGTTACGGCGTTGTCATCTATTTTTTGCCTCGAAGGTTTGCCTGAAGTCATAGTGTCGGACAATGGCCCTCAGTTCACGTCAAATGAATCTGAAACATTCTGCGGACGCAATGGCATAGAGCACCTAACTACTACACCGTTCCATCCACGATCGAACGGAAAAGCGGAACGTTTTGTCAGAACCTTCCAGCAGCAGACTGCCGAACTTCGCACTGCATACAACACCAAGGATCAAGCATTGCAACTGTTTCTCGCCTTCTGTCGTACGCATCGACGAGATGGACCACTGTCGACGGAATTTCTTCAGTGCCGCCGCCATCGGACACTGTTCCAACTTTCTCAGCATCCGGCGCCGAAGGAAGTCTGCAAGTTTCGCTTCGCGCCGCATGATATTGTGTTTTTCAGGGTTTTTAGGGGCAGCAGACGGTTGGCACGAGGCGAGATCCTTCGTCGACTTGGCGCATGCAAGTATCTCATTTCAGGCCCAGACGGACTGCAGCGCCGACATCACAATCAAATTCGCCACTTCCATGCGCACGGTGAAATCTTCTTCATCTCTTCCTCCAGATTCACGGATCCCGAAGACAGCGCGGCCACAGCAGCCGTCAAACGGTGTCATCACGACACCGCGGGCCGACTCCATGGAGACGGAGCCTTTGCCTCCTCTCGTCCTACCGATGGAGTTGGCCGGCCCCACCCACGCCGCAGCGTCCGACGCCTTCTACATCGTGGTATGGGCCCCAGGAGGTGAACGTGTCCCCTTCTGAGCGTTTTCCGGAGGACGTTTCCACCAGAGAGAAGGCCGGATGGCTGGGTACGACCGGAAGTCTGACGTCCCTTGCAGCCACAGCTCCCGGTGCATCAGAGCGTCCACGCTCCTGCCTCCTCTCCCATTGTCGTGACCCTTTGGGGGAGGGAATGTTACGGCGTGAAGTCATGAGTCGGCACGCCAGTCGGGAAGGACAGAGAAGAAAGAGAAGGCTGTGAGAAGAAGTCAGCCAATCACACGCTGACCGGACCTCCCTCTAGGACGACAACGCAACAGCACCGGCCTCTATATGAAGAGGACACGAGGGCCACAACCGACTGGTGATGGCCCAGTTCAATAGCAGCTTCAAGATTAGCACTTGGATAGCAGCGTCAACGATAGCAATTTCGATAGCAGTTCAGGTAAGGCTTTTGTCAGAGATCGCCAGTGACTGCAAAGACTGATTATTTCGTATGTCGCCCTTTGCTTGTGACATACCTGTGTTTTTGCCGAAGTTAAGTAATGCACTTGGTTAATTGTATTAAAACTCATTAATACGACTTGCTTGATTGTATCCTAGACACAAAAGGAGGGTCGAGGAGGGACGTAATAACTTCAAGTGCTTCCATGACGTTTGTTGCTTGCACAGATTTTACAAAAAGTCCTGATAGACACACAGATTTAATGTTTCGTCAATGATGCCCACTGGAACTGGAAAAATAACAGAAAAACTTGCTTTTTATCTTTTTGTCCATGAAAATTTGTAGTAATGAAAAACACGTTATGATTATACCATTATATACAATTATGCTCGTATCAAGTTCTTGAAAATATGTCATTTTCTATTACGTCATGTCCGCATGAAAAATATTTTGGATACTATTGGCATTTCTAACGAACAATATGTATGTACATTGATTGGCTCTTCCATCGACTCTTGGTAGAACATTTTACACATTATTACAGAAAGCACATGCGAGACTAGTGTAATATTCTGCAATATATGTTATTTACCATGCAAACCAAGTTTCGGTGTTTACTTCGACGAAAACTTATGATAGTTACAAATGCAATACTACTGAAAATGAGGGACGGCTGTGCCCGACCGGTTAGCTGTGCGGTCTAACGCACTGCGGGAAGGCGTGTCGGTGCCCGGCACGAATCCACCCGGCGGACTTGTGTCTAGTTTCGGAGTGCCGACCAATCTGTGGATGGTTTTTAAGGCGGTTTTCCATCTGCCTCGGCGAATGCGGGTTGGTTCCCCTTATTGCGCCTCAGTTACACTATGTGAGCGATTGCTGCGCAAACACTGTCTCCGCGTATGCATACACCATAATTACCCTACCAAGCAAACATTGGGGTTCCCACTCGACCGGTGTGAGACGTTCACGGGACTGGGGGGTGGGGGTTGTCCACTGGAGGCCGAACCGCCCAATAACCTGTGGAGCGGCGGTGGGGTGGGTGGACTGCTGTGGCCTGTCGTGGGGTTGTGAACCACTGAGGGCTACGGCGGGGACGAAGCCTCTCTGTCGTTTCTAGATCCCTGGTTCAATACAATACAATACAATGCAATACAAGGGCAGCAAGTTCAAACTTATGTAATAGAGAAAATTGAGTAAATATATTCAAGCAATAGTAATCTACAGTATCTTACCAAGATCAACAAAAATATGGATACGCCTTAGACACAATACATTACCATGCCTAATGCGGTGTAGGAAAACTGTTGGTATTCCAAACACTTTCCAGTAGTCTCGAAATGGAAAGATAAAGGTCCTGTGTAGTTTCCAAGGCATTCTTCGTGCAAAATAGTGGCGCAAGTTCAGAAAAGATGGTGGGAGTGATCACGCAACCTTATCTGCAAAGTAGACAAAGGCTCAGTAATATTGAGATCTGGTGGTTGTGATGTCCAGGAGAGATACGACTATGAAAATCACTGGCTGTGCTGTGTGCAGTCAGTGGCTGGTTTGCATTGTTGTAATACTCGCCATTGTAGTGTTGGGCAGCTGGATGTTAACAGCGTGTAGCGTTGTGCAGTTGGAGGTGAGCCGCCAGCCAGTGGTGGACATGGGGAGAGAGATGGCGGAGTTTTGAAATTTGTAAGAATTGGTGTCATGAACTGATATATATATTATGACTATTAAGGTAAATACATTGTTTTTTCTCTATTCAAGTGCAGGAACAGATGGTAGTCACTGGGCGCAAGATCGGGGCTGTACGGAGGATGATCTAGAGTTTCCCATCTAAAAGATGTTGAAAGGTCTCTGTTGTATTCCTTTCATGTTAATATCTTAAATCTGTTGTCATTTACGGCATAAATTCCTCTTCTAAATTTACTGTGTTGTTTCTGACTATCTGGGAGGAGACTGAGCAGTGAAACGTGTTACTTTTACACATAAACAAGAACGAGCTGTCACACAACTACACTTTAAAACACAGTTTATATGTAATTCATGTCACACAGTCTCATACGGAACCTACATCCGCTTTCTTTTACATACTGTATATGATAAGATACTGTCATCCCACTTCCCTTCTGTGTGAGAGGATGAATGAGCAAATGTATTTCTAGTTGCATGCTTGATGGTAGCAGACAAGCCTGTCTGCTAGAGAACAGTAGGACCAACGTCGGTACAGGTAGCTACGCTTTCTAGAAGCAGAGAGGTTTTCGATTCTTAGAATGTTCTTGTTCATTCCCTTGTTGTTCAATCCACGTGGGGTGTCCTTTGTGAGACCAGTACCACGTGCTTATACAATTACTTTCTTACCATTCCATCACTCACAATGTTTTCTCCGTAAACTGCACACATCGCACGATGAATACCGATCGCTTTTACGCCTTTAGCACTAAGAAATCTTATAACAGCCAGTACTTCACAGTCGGCGGGACTCAAGATTATCGGAGGCATCTTAAACACTCAGTACACAACGTAAAAAAAGGAAGAATCAAACTGTAATGGCGTCAGTGCGTAGATTAAGGTACAGGCATTCCTGTTAAAATAAAATTATTGAGATATCTTAGCACGTCTTTCTTTCATTTCAAAACGTTAAAAACACGCCTCCTATAACGCTGACGTGTAAAAGTCCACTATTTCACAATTGTTTATGGTTCAAATGGCTCTAAGCACTATGAGACTTAACATCTGAGATCATAAGTCCCCTAGACTTAGAACTACTTCAACCTAAGTAAGCTAAGGACGTCACACACATCCATGTCCGAGGCAGGATTCGACCTGCGACCGCAGCAGCAGCGCGGTTCCGCCTAGAACCTCTCAGTCACAACCATACAGCTGTAGACGACATGACGTATGCCGAAGAAAGTGCAACAAGAACACAGAAGATATGTTAGAAATAACGGCAAAGAAACATAGAAACCGTGCTGTGACTTAGGATTAAAAAAAAATATTATTAAGCTACTCACAGAGAACAGTATTTGGAACCAAAGACATGTAATAATGTTTTACAATGTCTAAAATGATGCTAGTTTTACATGTTTCAGAATAAAGAAACCAGCTGACTGCGATATTGTTGCTGCAACTAGTTTAGAAAAGAAAAACAAACAAAAGTGTTTTGCGTCAAGTTGAACCCACAATCCCATATTGTTGTTTTTATGCAAACGCTGATCAGGCGAAGAGCTTCGAGATAAAATGATTTTGAAAATACGTCCCGGAGTACTACCGCTCCTCTACGCGGAAATGCCCGATCGCTGCCGAATGCACGGGCCAAGCCAAGCCTCGTGTGTCGCAATGCAGTGAATAGCTTCTCACGCGGGCGACCGTAGTCTCTCACAGAACGAGCTGGAACGATGCGTTGTGGAGCTGCTCCTCGGCGCCTGCGGTTGGCGAGGCGTCGATACAGACGCGGCGTGGGACGTGCTCGCGTGTAGGCGCAGGCGCTGAAGCCGGTAGCGCGGCCCTGCAGCCACCTGCGGAGGCAGCGGGCAGCACAAAGCCGCGTTGCGAAAGCCGCTCCTAATGGCGGCGCCCATTGTGTCGGCGGCGGCGGGGGGCGGCCTCAAAGGCGCCGCCACACTGCCGCTGCCACCGTGCCACGCAGACGCGCCTCTGCTCTACACCGTTCCCTACAGCCCTCCTCCCACAAGACGTGAAACGCACTTCGACGAGAAGCTCGTGACGTCACAACCTGGAATTCCACGTATTGCTACACTGCGAAGCGTGAACTAAGAAATCTAGCTTGGAAGATTTTTGCCTCTTGGAGACGAACACGGCCAATCAGATGCGACATCGTTTTAAATCACAATCACAGCATAACAGCTGCCATATTGACTGGTATTAAACATCGTATTTGGTGGCTTTTACTCTCATACAGTACGTAGTATGAGCGTAAGCTATTTCAAAGCATCAGCAAATTGAGGATCTCTCTTAAACGCATCGTTTTAGCTAGGATTTGCTATCGTAAAAGTCAGGAAACTACATATCGGTAACTAAAGCCTTCCTGTACTTCATGTTTCTAGTGTTGTAGCACCTGAACTACGAGACTATACCGTTTCAATGCTATGGCAAAATGATGATCTATCGAAATCGCGTCTTTTTAGCATGCTTTACATATTAAACATCAAATAACGATATCTGTAGATACAGTCAGTGCTGTTTTTCTGGGGGAACGCTGGGGGATGCGTACCCTAAACTTTTTCGTCGACGAAGTAATTTTTTTACGATGTTGATAACTTGGAAGAGTGCCAAAGATTTATTTCACGGACGTAAATTTTTTATTTCATTTTTTGGTGTCGGTAATTGCAATACCAACGATACCAGTGCAGTTTTTGGTGGGAAAAGCGATGTAATTGACTGTTTCAAGGATTTCGAAGCTGCGGCAACCGTTCCGTTCTTATCGGTTGTGCAACTTGTAAGTTAAGTTGGAGGTGAGAGATGAGCAGAAAACCAACAAACTATTTTCCTTATTCTCCTGCATCTAAAAAACCAAAAACTGTCATTAATTCGTGTGCGAGTGAAAAGCCAGGAAGTTCAACATCTGTGGATGACGAAAGTGAAACTGTAAACCTGAGCACTGAATCTACGTGTGAAAATGCAGTGAACGAACATGTGCATGATATAAAATTAAATGATCGTCCAGAATGTTGGTCTTTGGAACAAGAGATCACATTTTGTCAAAAAATTACAGGTTGGTCATTACAAACAAAAAACTTGGCTGCAGAAACTGCAAAGAAGTAGGAAGTTTAGGCGTCGAAAGAAATGAACAAGGCATGAACATTGCACAGCTACAGCTACAGTATCTGTGTCATCTTCAGGTGGTTCCAGAAAAAAAAAAGAAATGGTTTATTTGATATAAAGTCAACTGAGGAGTCCGATACTGTTTTCTTTTCTTTTTTTTTTTTTTAGTTCGACATGTTGATAACGTCATGGCTAAAAGCATATGGGTGGTATCCCATGCTTTGAGTTATAAGTAATTTTCGCTGCATTATATCCAATGTCGGAGCACCCTCAAACTTTTTTTTAGAAAAAAAGCTCTGGATACAGTCTTTACACAGTAATTGCATTTACTGAGAACTGGTTGTAATGCCGAAGCTGCAGAGCGTTGGAAAACGTCGTGCATCTTGAAGAGCCAGACAACAGGATCGTGCCCACCTCCTTCCAATTTTTTTTCATCTTCTGTTTCCTAAAAGATTCTGAGTCTTTCTTATTCCTTTAATTATCTCAAAAGTCCATGTTATTTGTTATAAATAATGTAGCCGCTGCGATCTTTGTTCCAAAGGTCAACGACTTCAACGTTCGAGCTAGAGTTCTTAACTTGACTGCCAATAGTGGAAGTTTTTACAATTGTTAAACTTCCTGTATAATATAATATATACCCGTTTCTGTGTTTATGGTCTGCCTTATGGTTGGATGTTTGCAAGTAAATATCGTTTTCAGTGATGGTCAGCAGCTGCGAAAAGGTCTCCTCTTCCATTCGAATGAAATTACGAAACGAATGTCGATCTTGAAATCGGTGTGAAGAAATGCGTTATTTCATAGCGTTGGTAGTCAATGCCGTTGTATCTCGGGTAATCACAACAGTAATTCTTAGACTAGGAAGCAGAAGAAAGACCAAGGTAGCTAGGCACATCACAAGATATCAACAGACAGTGTCATAATTCAATAATCAAACACATTTACTTATCTTCTGACACGTAGTCATGTAGAACATTACAAGCATTTCCAGTCTCTGAATGAAGTCTTTTGTCAACTCAGCAGTAAACTATCTTTAAAAACAACAGCCCACAACAATGCTTATGACACATGCATTGCCGACAAATTGTGATGATGAAGTCGCACACTCCTTGAGAGAGCGTAGGGGAACGATGCGGGGAACCCCACTAGATGAAAAGATAAAAACCAACCAAACAGCATCAACAACACAGCTCTCAATAGCACAACAAACTAAATATACCTCCATGCAATTCCTCGGTAACATCTCATACGAATTTGCAAAACCGTTTAAACCACGCAAAGTCAAAATAACTAACCACACAACCAACGAATACGAAACAAAATGGTTCATAACACTGAAACAGCCAAGCCATCTTTTCACGAACCTGACATATTACACAGAGCAAACAGGACGGATTTTGAAATTAGATATAAGGAAGATACAAATGCAGTGCATTTAAAAAAAATTTAAGTATATTTAGTTTTGCATCCCATCTAGCACAAAACAGTTATTCAGTTACAAACATCAAAGGAAACCTCCATATCCTACACATTGCAGACAAATGAAATTCAATAGAGTTCCTGGAACAATTGATATTTTCGCCCATGACAATAAATCACCCGACACCATCTTAAACGAGCAAACGGACTCGGCAAATAACACATTTTCCCAAAATTTCAAAGAAATATTACACGTGAAAAACTAAATACCTCATACACACACAATCTCCTCCTCTTTCATTATTAAAATTTATTGACTTTTCATTCACCTGTTACAGTGTTGTTCTGGTTTTGTCCCACGTCAAAATGGTTCAAATGGCTCTAAGAACTATGGGACTTAACATCTGAGGTCATCAGTCCCCTATACTTAGAACTACTTAAACCTAATTAACTTAAGGACATCACACTGTGCTCGAGGCAGGATTCGAACCTGCGACCATAGCAGCCGCGCGGTTCCATAGTGAAGCGCCTAGAACCGCTCGGCCAAGAGGACCGGTGGAGGCGTAGTATTCCCCAAACATTTTGCCCGTTTAAATGTTTTGTTAAATGTGTTGGGCAAATGTACCGTCCGAAATATGTTAGCTAATTTCACATTAGGATGGGCGTTGTTGTGTGTGTGTGTGTGTGTGTGTGTGTGTGTGTGTGTGTGTGGTTGTATTACAACATTACGTATGTTTCCGTGTACTCCAGTATGTAATAGAAATTTCGCAGCTGTCGTTTTTCTTTCGTTTCCCAGCACTAGTATCAGAACGATTTTTTCGAATCTGTACTGGCAATATTAAAGTCGAAAGGGCCGACACAATTAAATTTTGTATCCCGTCCTTCATTTGACCTTTCACTGACACTACCTATTCGAAAATAACGACACGTGTAACACTGATGAGATTTACCTATATATGTCAACTGGAGAGCAGGATACACATGTTGTGTATAGCTATATAGCTCAACTAAAGAATGGTATACTTTTGTCACTGCTGTGATCAAAACATCAAAACTATAACATTCAGTCGATACTATTAGCATCGAAGGCGAAAAAAAAAACTTTACCCCATTTTGAAGTACAGGATACAAATAGTATGTGTGTCGTCTTATTGCCTCTTCGCGTAGTTCAACTGAGGTACATGTTGCAAATGTAACGTAAGTCCATTTCCACGCTTTCATTGGCAGTGTACATAAATATAGGTCAACGGAAGTACGGGATACAAATATTATGCACGTAGCCCCTTCTGCCACAGTGTTACTACCATCAAGGGTAAGAACAGGCTATTAGTGGTAGCGGAGGCGAAAGAAACAACACATCTAAAATTTGTATCCCATGCTTCGATTGAACAATAGGATATTAGTGCTAGCGAAAACGAAGAAACCGACGTTCGCTAAACTTGTATCCCGTCCTGCAGTTAACCAATACAGTTCGAATGAGTTTCGAGATACAACCCATATACACTCCTGGAAATTGAAATAAGAACACCGTGAATTCATTGTCCCAGGAAGGGGAAACTTTATTGACACATTCCTGGGGTCAGATACATCACATGATCACACTGACAGAACCACAGGCACATAGACACAGGCAACAGAGCATGCACAATGTCGGCACTAGTACAGTGTATATCCACCTTTCGCAGCAATGCAGGCTGCTATTCTCCCATCGAGACGATCGTAGAGATACTGGATGTAGTCCTGTGGAACGGATTGCCATGCCATTTCCACCTGGCGCCTCAGTTGGACCAGCGTTCGTGCTGGACGTGCAGACCGCGTGAGACGACGCTTCATCCAGTCCCAAACATGCTCAATGGGGAATAGTTCCGGAGATCTTGCTGGCCAGGGTAGTTGACTTACACCTTCTAGAGCACGTTGGGTGGCACGGGATACATGCGGACGTGCATTGTCCTGTTGGAACAGCAAGTTCCCTTGCCGGTCTAGGAATGGTAGAACGATGGGTTCGATGACGGTTTGGATGTACCGTGCACTATTCAGTGTCCCCTCGACGATCACCAGAGGTGTACGGCCAGTGTAGGAGATCGCTCCCCACACCATGATGCCGGGTGTTGGCCCTGTGTGCCTCGGTCGTATGCAGTCCTGATTGTGGCGCTCACCTGCACGGCGCCAAACACGCATACGACCATCATTGGCACCAAGGCAGAAGCGACTCTCATCGCTGAAGACGACACGTCTCCATTCGTCCCTCCATTCACGCCTGTCGCGACACCACTGGAGGCGGGCTGCACGATGTTGGGGCGTGAGCGGAAGACGGCCTAACGGTGTGCGGGACCGTAGCCCAGCTTCATGGAGACGGTTGCGAATGGTCCTCGCCGATACCCCAGGAGCAACAGTGTCCCTAATTTGCTGGGAAGTGGCGCTGCGGTCCCCTACGGCACTGCGTAGGATCCTACGGTCTTGGCGTGCATCGGTGCGTCGCTGCGGTCCGGTCCCAGGTCGACGGGCACGTGCACCTTCCGCCGACCACTGGCGACAACATCGATGTACTGTGAAGACCTCACGCCCCACGTGTTGAGCAAATTGGCGGTACGTCCACCCGGCCTCCCGCATGCCCACTATACGCCCTCGCTCAAAGTCCGTCAACTGCACATACGGTTCACGTCCACGCTGTCGCGGCATGCTACCAGTGTTAAAGACTGCGATGGAGCTCCGTATGCCACGGCAAACTGGCTGACACTGACGGCGGCGGTGCACAAATGCTGCGCAGCTAGCGCCATTCGACGGCCAACACCGCGGTTCCTGGTGTGTCCGCTGTGCCGTGCGTGTGATCATTGCTTGTACAGCCCTCTCGCAGTGTCCGGAGCAAGTATGGTGGGTCTGACACACCGGTGTCAATGTGTTCTTTTTTCCATTTCCAGGAGTGTATATGTGATGCGAGGTATTCGATGCTACCAATATTTCCATCCATCCTCCCCCCCCCCCCCCCTTCATTTTTCACAGAATTAATACCATACAAACACGTGGTATCCGTAACGTGGAAATACTACTTGCCTTGATATATGTCAACTATATTTTTCGTATCTCGTATTCCTTTGTTTCTGAACAGTATTGTCAGCTCTTTCATCTTTGTAATAAATGCTCTCTGGCCGATTTTGACGTCATTGGTCAAAGCCGAGGTGTTGTATCCCCTGCTCCACTAGACCCGAATAATTCTCGCCAAACACAGTACTTTCGTTTATACGTCTTGCCACAGCTACACGACTCCCACAGTGCTGCAGACACTCAAAACTTACGCACAGTCTAACGTAAGTCTCGACACTTAGCCTCGATTTTGTTGCCTGCTGCTGTTGAGTTCGGAGCGATCGTGAAAGCGAAAGCGAGTAGTAGTTGTTTATTTTGTTTTGTACAATGGTTCAATGGTTGTTACAAACTGAAACGTAGCGTAGGGCAAGGAATTGCAGTAAGAACAAGAACATACCACATCTGTCTTTTTTTAGGTTTCTTAAGGACCCTTATAGGTATATACCATCATGTTAGTAAACTGTATCGTCAGGATTCGCTTGAAAACTACACGTGTATTGATGATTAATGTTTCGTTTTAGGAGTAGAAAATGGATAGTGAATAGCAGACGAGAACATCTTATGAGAAAAGACCCTGTTTACTTTCACAATAATATTTAAGTTTTGTCAGCTACACCTGGAACAAAACCAGTGCATGAATCCAGACAATAATTAACTCGTATGGAATGCAGTTAACCACATCGTTTGCCATTCCAAATAAGCCACCTCGACTGACGATGAAGAGGAAACTGCCAAAAAGGTTCGAGAATCCGTCTAAGCCCGTAAAACACTCCTATGGCACAGAAGCATCCAGTTCAACTCTCCATATGTCAGTGCCAGATTCACATAAACCGTCAATACAGACGTCCTTTGACTATGAATTGGTAAAATTAAGTGCACTTATTTGTGTCTAGAAAAAGAGTGTGGAGTATCGGAAAATGCAGATCGCTAGACTTCATTCAAAACTATTACGGGACAAGGAAAGTGCAGCCCATTTCAAGTACAGACAGCATCAGAAACTGTATTAGAATGATCAAGTGGAAAAGGACAAACAAATTTGAAGACTATAGGATCCTGGTATTTAAAAAAAGATGCCCTTAATTTGTTGTTCAGTCAGATTAGCCTCTCTTCTGCAAGACGGAAAGAGAAAAGTAAGCTGTTTAGCTGTTTTGCTTCCATCAGGGCGTACATTACAGAGGCATGTGGAAGGCATACAAATTAAATGTGGGATAAGTGACAATATGTTCCACCTTTTAATGCAGAAGGTACAGCATTTCTCCAATGTTGATAAACTAGTACATATGTCATTGGATGAAAAGTCTCTAGTGGCAAATTTAACAAATGATAACACGTCTGACAGTGTTATTGGCTTTGAGGAGTTTCTTGTCCCATTTAGAATAATATAAAGATGAAGATCATACTTGTGGCAACAGGCGACAATGACTAAAATGCAGTAGGCCTACGGAACGACAAATGGGGAGTCGATCCCTTTTGGATGTAGAGGTATATGTCTGTGCTTCTTATGTGTGACTCTGTGTGTTTATATTCTGTTGATATCCACGTAGTAAGCTGCAGTTCTATCCAAAACCACGAGTGTTTCTTCACGAATGTGTAGTAACTTGCCACTGGATCCATGATTTTTATCCCTACTTGCGCTTATTTTAGAATCGTTTTTAGAAACATCTATGTCTTCTGATATTACACAAACTCCCGAAGGCAAAAAAATAATTCAAATATTTCGTAAATCACGTAGGAAAGGGATGCATAACAAACATTACGCTTACTACGCATCTGAAGTTCTTTCTCGCCGCTTCGAGCGCCAGTGTTGTTGCTCCAGCTGTAGATGTAGATGTAGACATGGCGGATACTGTGCTGTTTCTTTGCATGATAATGGTGCCACATCGCGAAATTCGGAATGATAAGAAGCAGAGCAGTAGGTAAGTACATCCAACTCTCAAAGTCTAGTAGCTAAACAAAACTGTTATTTTGCACAGGGCAGCTACAGCATCCAGTTCACTGTCGTCCTTTAATGATGGACTCATCTGAGTATTCAAATATGTACTACGCCAACATAAGATGGGTGTAAGAGTGAAATACGTACTGGCATAAAAAATACGCAAGTAACAAATAGGCTCGTTGCTAGTTTTCTTAAAATTATCAGTCAGATCAAAGATCGGAGGAAGACAGGCACATAAGACCTGAACAGGGCCGTACCTAGTAAAGTGCTGTCCTGTTCAAAGAAACATTCAGCATGATCACAAATTTGTATCAGATTGTTACAGGTTCTGTTGTTTGGTATTTCCCCTGTAGAAAAAGTTCCGTATCTAGGAGCTTGACATTGGTTGCACAGAGGCAAACTGGCACCAGAGGGTACTGTCAACCCTGCTATGAACTAATCCCAGAAGGTGGTGTGTAAGGGGAAAATGGCACGAAAATGACTGAGGCTGCACTGGGCTGATGGGGAGAGTAAGGAAGGAGTGCACTCTATTTAGCTTGGGACATTTTATTGAGCACATTTCATTGAGTGTATTTATCACACTCTCGTAAAACACTCGCCCTTATGTGCTTGGGGTCACAATACACAGTCTGCGGACACGTAAACAACTCCTAATTTTCTGAAACAATTTCAGTACAGGCCTACTCGCAAAATAATGCCTACAGGCCCACTCGCAAAATAATGCCATCTACTCGCAGAAGCACCGCCCTCCCCCCCCCCCCCCCCCCCTCACCCATAACCTGTCGACCGGTCGTCAGCTGTCAAACCACGCACAAACGCCCGCACGCATAAGGCGGGGACATGCCTTTCATACTTGATTTCTGAGAAATTCCTATCCAAATACATGTTCACCTAGACACAAGTGCTGGCGTGATTGGGAGGGAGCGCAGCAGCAAGCCGCCGCCGAACGCAGGTGAAAGTCGCATCGAGGCGCCATTGATGACGCGATCGGATGGGAGCGAAGACTTATTTACAGAGTGCACATGCTCAGAGCTGGGCCGCACTTGTGGGTTCACCACTACCCTCGGTCTAACTGCAGTCCAGTGAAGACGCTGCAGAAATCAATTCCAGAATATCACAAGCTGCTTTCTTCTTAGTGATTCTAGTGGACCATGTGTGACATGTGGCTGACGCAACACCGCGCATAGCTACTTACCACTGCAAGCGCATCTAGCAATGTTCTCAATGTTATACTGAAGCCACATTACTATCTAAAATAATAACCAAGTCGAACTCTAGTAAATTGCATAGTGTCCCAGACATACTTAATCTGCGCTTGTCCTGAGATCCGTCCCCGAGCCGTGCATATACACAGACATACAGAAAACACATGATCTGTTAGAATCGCTAAGGAGAAAGCAGCTTGTAATATTCTGGAACTGATTTCTGCAGTGTCTTTGCCAAACCACAGTTAGTGGGAGGGTAGCAATGAACCCAAGCGCACTTCCCAGCTTGGAGCATGTATGCTCTGTAAATAAGTTTTTGCTTCCATCTGATCGCGTCAGATGCAACTTTCACCTGCGTTTGGCAGCGGGTCACGGCCTCAACCCCGCCCGATCATGTCAGCACGTGTGTCTAGGTGAACACGTATTTGGATAGGAATTTCTCAGAAATCAAGTATGAAAGAGATGTCTCGCCTCATGTGTGCAGGCATCTATGCGTGGTTTGACCGCTGACGACAGCGTCACTTCGTGGTCCGGTGGTAAGGGTGTGAGAGGGGGAGATGCTTGCGCTCGTTGATTGCATTATTTTGTGAGTGGGCCTGTAGGCTGTGCCATGTGCTATTTGGACAGTTTACAAGTACTGAGAGTGTCTGCACATCACTGTGCTGCATTATTTAGGGCGCGAGGTGCAGTGCACGGAGTAGTTATGAACGCGCAAATAGCAGAGCTCAGTGCGTACTTGCCAGTACTACTACAGTGGTACTCACCTGAAGATGGTCAGAAGACTTTGAGCCGAAATATTGTGGCAGGACGTTACTGACATCCGGCAGTTCTCCCATGTTTTTATGGATTTTTTTAGTAGCAGTTCGCAGATCTGTAGTGAAATTATTTCGGAAAATTAGGAGTTGTTTATGTGTCTGCAGACTTTTTATTGTGACCCCAAGCACATCAAGGCGAGTATTTTGCATGAGTGTGATAAATATATTCAATCCCTAAATAAAATGTTACAAACTAAATTGAGTGCACTCCTTACTTACTCTACCCAGGTGCATAGAGCACCCTGAGTCAGTTCCGCGACATTTTCCCCCTACAGACCACAATCTGGTATTAGGTCATAGGAGGGGTGGCAGTAATGTGTACTTGGTCAGTTGGAGTCTAGATCTCGAGGTGGAGACACTTGGCGGCAGTTTGTAGGAGGAAGTGGCGGTCGGGTGACTTAGGTTAATGGAGGTAGCCCAAGTGGCCTATCTTCCAGAGATTTTCTTCGCTTAGTGATAACTGTGACGTGGTGCATTATCCTGTTGGAATTTGTACTTCCCACCATTTTTTTGGTGGGAGGGGGCACGGCACTTTCCTGCCAAAATTCAAACTTACTGCCAAATACCGCCATCTTGAATGACGTCACAGGCGCTATATTGGATGATGGCAAGGGCTCTGTTTCCAAGTCTACACCCATCCATCTTGGATGACGTCATCGCCACTATCGTGGATACATTCAGCAAAAATGCACTGTCCCAGAATCGTTATTGTTCCAATACTATTATTCAGCCAGAGCTCAGCCCGCCACAAATATTTTTGAGAAGCTTTGTCTTACTGGAACGAACGATTTCGGCCATTTTTCCTCTTCTTCAGAATGTCATACTTGTTTTGGTACAGTGTCAGAATCGTTAGCAGCAAGTTGTCTGCTACTTAACTGCATAATAATATTTGAGTTGTTAGTGCAATTTTGTATGCTGAATGGATAACCGATATAATACAGAAAAAAATGCTAATGTGCATGCCTCATTTACAATTGCATGATTGTTCTATGTTATACAAGTTATCCATACAGCATAGAAAGTGGAGCTAACAGGCAAATAGATGCCCTAAATGCAGAAAATTATAAGTTAATGCAGACGAGCAGAAAAAAAATTCAGCAATTGTTGAATACACCATTAGCAGTATACTGCTTGACACAGCCACATCGATTAAATATCTAGGTGTAACGTTGAAAGGCGGTATGAAATGGAACGAGCACGTATAGTCTGTAGTAGGGAAGCCGAATGGTCGACTGCGGTTTATTGGGACGATTTTAAGGAAGCGTGGTTCATCCAGGTCACGTTCAGAACACTAGTGGAACACATTCTTGAGTACTGCTTCAGTATTTGGAATGCGCACCAGGTCAGATAAAGAAAGACATCGAAGCAATTCCGGTTTGTTATCAGTAGCTTCGATCAACACGCGAATATTACAGAGGTGTTCCGTGAGCTCTGTTATTTTCTCCTTGCACACTTTGTTGTTCTTTAGTTGATAGAGTAGCAAGGAACATATGCCGTTCATAAACAGAAAATTCAGATTTTAGTGTATTCTACATCTGATTTCAAATAGGAAAAATAATACACTACTTTATTGGTGCATTTTCAGCATCAGTTGCTAACAGTAGATTTGAATGAAGAAATGTATACAGCTACAAAATATTTATAAATCTGTCACTCTTTCAATACAATGTCTATTTAGAGGACGTCGGGCCCTGGCCATTATGAAAGTCTGTAAATGTTATTCAACTGGCAAAGACAAAAATGGGGTCAGTGTATGAATGTTCGAAATCCAGTACACCCGCTACTGCGGGGTCGGAGACGGAATGCTTGCATCTCATTGGTAGCGGTGTAAAGGTAGCAGCGCCCTCAAGCCGCGGTGGCGGTTGTAGGAAACGCGGCGGGCGTATTTGAAGGTGCGGCCGATAACCACAAACTCAAGTGGAATCCCTGCAGGGAAGACGGCGTTCTTTCTCGGGGGTTCTTATTGAGAAAGCTTAGAGACTTAGCATTCGAAGCTGACTGCAGAACGATTGTAGAGCCGCTAACGTAGATTTCGAGTAAGGACCGTGAAGATAAGGTTGAGATATATAAGCTACACGTGTATATCCTTTTACTGGTACTTGACTGAACTGATGGATGTTAAGTACCAGTTCGCATGCACACGTAATATTTGTACGCAAAACAGTGGTTAAGCCACCTAACAGGGAAAAATCACAGGGTTGCCACCAGCCCAATACCGTATTAATATACGAGAAAAAATCTGAACTGGAAATTATTAGACTGCTGGTTCAAAGGAAAAGATGGTAAAATTTCAACTGTAGTGAACTAGATAAAAAAACTGGAATACGTAATATTGTTAGATAAACTTTAAAAATTGAATAACTTGTCTTGGTGTAGCAGGCTAATGTTTTAAAGAACAAAAGCGCTATAAGCATTAACTTGCAAAACAGGTAGTTATTTAGTGAGCTGTAAAGAAAGTAACGTGGCATATGAGCTTTTACTAAACACATTTATTCACGGTTAGCCATAAAGAATCATGGGTGAACATCATATTAACATTCTTAACCGGTATGAGATATGCGTATTATTTTGGTCACTCTGTAAATTTCTGTTTCTTAAGTAAATATCGATACGCATAGCTCAGAGCAAAACCATGTAGATGAGTTATCTTCGACTATTGCTACAATATCTCTGTTTTGGTATGCAGCCCCTGCCTGAGAGGACTAGCAAAGTTACACGCATACTAAGCTGAGCAGTGTTGAGTAGTAGACGTATTTTGAAGAACGATCAGAAAATGTTCATTATAATGAGTTTGATGGATTGGAGTATGAATATTTTTGATGCAATTGTGGAGGGAGCAGTTAAGAACGTTGAGAGACTGAGGAAAGTACGCAAGCGCGTAGCATCGTTTAGTGTTGTTGACTATAGTAACGAAGCTCAGATAGTAGGGCTATTAAATGTATTGCTCTGATGGGACGATAAGATTCTCCTTGATAAATATTATTCCTTAAAGTCGTGTTATGTAAATACTGTTGTAAACATTAAGTTGATTTTTAAAGCATTACTTTCGAATATATAATTTCATTTTAGTTTAGTCAGAAGTCATTTCTTACCAGTTAAAATTCTCAGCCTTCATTCAGTTTGTTTCGTATGTACGCACATTGCACTTTGTGTTACGAATTTTCAGTCCTAGTTTTCATTGTCGCTTTGCTGCTGTACGCTGCGCATGCTTTCGAGAAATCTGCAAATTGTTTGTCAGGACACGAGGTCAGTCAAAATACAGCCTAGAGCCAGGAATTTCTTTGTAAGTTCGCTAATGCATTTATTTCAAAAGTCAGGTTACATTCTGGGTAGCACTGCGTTTTTGTAGAAACAGTTAACTTCAGTTTGTAGACAGTGTTGAGCAAATCATAATGAGTCTTTGTATCATTCAGTATAGTTAGTGTTTTACACAGTTCACGAGTTTAAGTGAGGAATTAGTTTGTTTGGTAACCATTTCTGAGAAATTTTGATCGTTTTAGGAAGATTCACTTAGGTACAGCGAAGCGGACAAGGGGTTAAATTACACTGGTGCCTGAATATGAAATAAATTTACCCTCTTTGATAAAATGTGATTATGTAGCACGATTTAACTAGGGATACAAGAAGGGGAAGTGTGGAAAAGGTGTAGGAAACACAGTACTTCATTCCTCCGATTTACATCCACACGAAAAAAGAGAAAGTTCAGAGGAGCAAACCACTACCATTACGTGCATACGCTAACCGCAAAGAAGTTTATACCGATTGAAACATCTTTTAGCATAAATACACGATGCGAGAATCCTCACACACAAACGTACATTGAAACAAGTTGACCTCATGGTGGGCGAAGTGACACATTTATTTTACTGTCCCAAACAGAAACAGAAGAAAATCATGTTGTATACAGAATCAATAAGGGAACACGACTTCAAGAACGAACAGATCATGAATCACCGCGAACTGACACCAAAACCAGCGAGGTAGAAGACTCCAGTGGTTTCAGGAATAGGTTGTCCCAACTAAACAAAGCTACCATAAAACATGGAAGTGCGATAGCTCAATGAATTCATTCGGCACTAAGTAGAACGGACATCGTATGGAGATGGTGTAACGGAGTTGAAGGTTGACGTGGGACAGCCGGCCAGGGTGGCCGAGCGGTTCTAGGCGCTAATCTCTAGAACCGCGCGACCGCTACTGTCGCAGGTTCTAATCCTCGGGCATGGATAAGTGTGATGTCCATAGGTTAGTTAGGTTTAAGTAGTTCTAAGTTCTAGGCGACTGATGACCTCAGAAGTTAAATCCCATAGTGCTCAGAGCCATTTGAACCATTTTGACGTGGGACAAAACCAGAACAACACTGTAACAGGTGAATGAAAAGTCAATAAATGAAAAGAAATATCGTACACACACAAAGTCACAGTTACTCTCATATTCACACAAGATTAAACGCACCCTACCTCAGCCTAACCGTATTCTGTGGAGTGCAACACACCGGCAGTGTTCCAAAAGAACAAAGCAATTTTTGACTACGAATAAAATCAGTTACTGGAGTGTTGCCTATCATCGGCAATACATAGCACATACCGAAGAATTACTCAGAACACCTTAGTTAGGGTGAAGAAGTTCAGTATTCTCAACGACATAATACATGACGACCTTGGTTAAAGTTACGATCTATCTCATGATTCGTTACATAAGGCTTACTTGGGAGCTATGGACCACACTCACCAACAACCGGTAGCAGAGTGTCATTCCACTCAGAACACTCCGAAAATCCACGCGTGAAACGGAAGCGATCAGAGGGATTGTTTTCGCCACCAACCAAACAGACAGACAGACAGCTCTCGAACAAAAGGGATAAACCAAATTTTTCCTGCATCTCAATGTTGGCGACATCATACATCCACAACTATGTGCCGTACATTCAGTGCTATACGTGGATACTGTCTGTAGAATATGTTGCTAATAGAATTAGTAATAAAAAAGTAATAAATGAAAACGTCATAGCTGATGCTGAAATTCTACAAAATGTAGCAAGCGATAAATTTATTCCTTTCATTATTTTGTGGGGGATGTCAGTGAGAAAATGTACCGAAAAGGTTAGAAATCCTTTAAAGTTTTTTGGTAGAAGTCCTCTTATTCTGACTGGGTGAATATAGCCTGGGTAATCTGCAGGCTGCGAATTAATATACATAATTTCAAACGTTAACACTTGACTTATTGCGTTAACACTTTGAAATAAGTTTATAGCTCTTGTAAGTTTTCTAGTTTATTTTTGGTATTCGAGGAAAGTGATGTGAGCCTTATAGTTTCATTAGATGTGTCATATTTCATACTTGTACTCTAAACACTGTGACGTTTTCGATAGTCGATATGTTACGCCACAGAGGCTCTTAGTAGAAGCACAGTCTAATTCTAATACATACCGTCACGAACATTCTTTTGTGCGAATGTTGTTACCGTTTCACCGCTCCAAGATTTGAGAAAGCAGACAGTCACTTGCGTCCTAAGGGTAATGTTCGTTTTTAATTACTTTCTACATAATTAACGAAATAGTGGTTACATTATTGCGTTACATGCGATAGTAAGTTACCGTAAGATATGAATCATCGCGAAATACATGTAAGAACAGCGGAATCACACTTTTCCAATAACTTAAGCTAAGCTCTTTCATGAAGATACACCTCCGAATATGTCTATATTTGCAGCTTACTCCACTGAAAGCAAGAGAATATTAAACACGTTTCATGCATGACAAGCATATATTTCTGTTATTATCTTTTGTTAATATCATACGCACTTTCCTTGACAATGAAAACATTTTTATGGAGTCCAATTATTCGCTCTTTCTTACACTTTAGAGAGTTGACTCTCTAATACACGAATATTTTTGTACATGTACAAGCAAAAGCGAATGTACTGAAGATTCTTTCCATATGTGGCTGAGATTTAACAACAGCAGAACTGGTTTCTCTTGTGCTGGGGAACAGCTTTATTGCTTTTGACGATTTATTTTCACGTCTGTATGGTTTTCCCGTAAGTTACAATTGCGTTCGCTTACTTGATGCGTTAAATAATGTAGGTATACATCCCGTATCGGTTTCCTACGTTCCACATTCATTGATTTGGCTGAAAGTGTGGAGAACAAACCTCTGCTTTGTTGCGGAGATATACGACATCTTCCTGTACACGTTAGGTCTTGCTGTTTACCAGCAATTTTTTGCTAGGAAAACGACATTATTCAGTAAACGTTTAAAGAGAATCGTTAGTAAACTGTCCTGTAATGCACCGTTTTGTTCTCCCAGGGTCCATAGGAAACTAAATAATCACAAATAAGGTGTAATATTTTAGTTATTGTTGATTTTTGTGACACTACATGCAGAAACTATTGTAGCAACGATGTTCTATGTTCAAAACTACAATAAATGTTAGTACTCACAGTCATCCAATATCGCATTCAGAAGTGTCGCTTGCTGGCCGCTTGGGGTGCTGTTATCGCTGGGGGTAACAAAATCAAAACGGTGTGTTGCGACTGTTACGTTAGATTGTACTACAAGCACCCAGCAGCGTTGTCGCTGCAGCAGGGATTTTGAATGAGTGTAGAGGAAGGGTCGGGTATTGGCTACCGAGCGGTATGAATTAGCTTGCACATCCCAGAGAGTAACATACGCAGAATGATTAATTTTATTGTATGATTCGGTAAAGATTTTTTGGACAAATGAAATTTTTTTGATGTGAACAGTTGCTGCATTGCTTGGTTGCACATGATTTAAAGTGTGTTTGAATAACGGAAAGTTTAAGCGAAATTTTTCCTTAATGGTTTCGGTTAGTGAGTTTTATTGTTTGGACGTTATCTTGGCAGAGTAAAATTTGTTGTAATAGACAAATTTTCGTAACCATTATTGTAATGGTCAGAAAATGAGTTTCAGCTTTTGCAATACAGTTTTCTAAAACGTCAGTGACTTCCAATTGTTTAGCAAATTCGTATTATATCAGCGTCTCGTCAAGAAAGAATTGTCATATTTTCTGATTATGCGTCGTCGCATTGCACAGAATGGAACATTGTTTCTTGAACGGTGAAGCTTAATGAATAGTTGCGCAACATTGCATTGCACTGCGCGAGGGTTACTTTCCTACTTAACTTGTTTGCTGGTTCCCTGCATATTTGACATTCATCACTTCCAGTGTTGCACGTAAGCCACAAAAAGTTGTTAGGGCCAGTCACGGTAGGGTCAGAGCAGTGAGATCATTCAGTTTTAAGCATAGCTTTTTCAAATTATTATGCGGTTCAGTTTAGGTAAGAACCAGTTCAGATTTCATTTCACATACAGACAGTCTCGTTCCCACAGCGCAGTGTTGCGTTTAGGTGTCTTATCGTTCACTGTTTTGAAAGTTTGCTTAATCAGATTGCGTACGTAATTTCGCAGGAGATCTTAGTAGAAACGTAGTGATTATTTATTCTTTTAAAATTCGATCGGCAAATTTAAATAGCATTTTATGATGTTAACTTTGAGTGTTGGAACTACAAGTCACGTATAGTGACGTCACGTATTGTAGTACTTCACTGTACTGCACAACAGAATTTCACAGAACAGCTTATTTAATGAAACTTCCTGGGAGATTAAAACTGTGTGGCAGACCGAGACTCGAACTCGGGACCTTTGCCTTTCACAGACAAGTGTTCTACCATGTGAGCTACCCAAGCACGACTCACGCCCCATCCTCACAGCTTTACTTTGAGATACTGGCAGTAAGGCAAAGGTCCCGAGTTCGAGTCTCGGTCCGGCACTCAGTTTTAATATGCCAGGAAGTTTCATATCAGCGCACACCCCGCTGCAGAGTGAAAATCTCATTCTGGAGCTTATTTAATATTCAGTTGCGTTTTCTAACAGTTTGCTAACGTTAATTAAAAATACAGTTCCACAGTTTCAGTTTATGCGACTCATTCTCTCAGACAGAACTTCCGCAATTACATCACTTGTATTATTCAGGATATAAATAATAGGAGTTCACCTTACTCTTAGTTCACAAGATTAAACAAGAAGAAAAGTTAACACTTTTAATGAATAGATTATGACAACGGTTTAAATTTTTGAATTGTGTCAGTAAATATAAGAAATACTGACAGCGAAATTTTTGTTACCTCTGAACGCTGTTAGATAAGCGGCCTGCAGTTGATAGCGGGAGACTGTTACGGCAGTTTAGTAACACAGGCACAAAAGTCCATGCGCCGGTGCTGTGGAGCTTTAGAGACGTCAGTAACATCGGACAGCATTGTAATAGGAGACAACATAACGGGGAGCGGTGCCAGGAGGCAAGACGCCCTCATCCGGCCTGGAGCGTGTCTGCAGGGCGGGCTTTGGCGTGGCAGCGCGACGTGCCGGCAGCACCGCGACAGCTCAATCCTGGCAGAGGCGCTGTGGGGGCGGGGAGGCGGCGGACTTCAAAGGCGCCGCCGCCACCTGTCTCCCCGCACGCTGCGGCCGCACGGCCACACGCCACACGCCTGTTTGGCGCTCCACTCTGCGAGGCCGCCCCTTCTTCGTGCTTCAGGCTGCACTGAACGTGACGTCACCAGTGCATTGCTCAGCGGTGCGCGTCGAAATCGAAACGCAGCCACTTTCTTTCTGAAATTAAACGCTCTAGAAGTTTTAGTCATACTGTTAACAGTTCCCCAGATTACCACTAAACAAACCACAATAGTGACAGTTGTGGTGTCACCGCCAGACACCACACTTGCTAGGTGGTAGCCTTTAAATCGGCCGCGGTCCGTTAGTATACGTCGGACCCGCGTGTCGCCACTATCAGTGATTGCAGACCGAGCGCCGCCACACGGCAGGTCTAGAGAGGCTCCCTAGCACTCGCCCCAGTTGTACAGCCGACTTTGCTAGCGATGGTTCACTGACTTCTACGCTCTCGTTTGCCGAGACCATAGTTAAGCATAGCCTTCAACTACGTCATTTGCTACGACCTAGCAAGGCGCCATTATGTTAGTATTGATATTGTGAATCATGTACCGTCAAGACCGACGCGTATTCTTAATAGATTAAAGTTAAGTATTCCACCAACTAAGTCCGTTGTTTCTAAATTCTAATTTGCCTGTCCTGTTCCAGACCTCACGATAGCCTGCGTGAGCTAAATCGCGTGTTTTTCGGCCTCCTCTAGTTATACGGTGATGGCTCTCTTGCCTACCACAACAACAGTTGCCTAAAAAATAACTGTGGCTCGGATCTGGTATGTTATCGTTGTAATTGTCTCAATTACTAATCAGATTTTGCAACAAAAGAAATGTGCACACAGTGCGTAAATACGAAAATAAACGACACACGGGAAAGTTTTTCGTGCGCCGAACTTAAATAGACATGAAACTTCCTGGCAGATTAAAACTATGTGCCAGACCGAGACTCCAATTTGGGACCTCTGGACCTTTGCCTTTCGCGATCAAGGGCGCTACCGACTCTTTTTTTCCTTTTTCTTCAAGCGACTGCATACTCATCACTTTGCCTACTTCACTATCCTATCACTTTTCTTTTATCCTTTGTTGGTTTTAGCAGCCGGGGATTATATGTTCTCAGGAAAGATGTATGTTCTACGTTCAATCATGGTCGGAGCAATGTTGAGAAAGCGGGTGCCTATCTTGCGGCTTAGCTCCTAGACATCAAGGGTTGATGGGTATGTGCGGCGGTGGATGTCCTCATCCAGGTGCTGGCAGGCAACAAACAGTGGGGTGTCAGCTAAATGTAGCCTCTTTTGTGTTATAATTTTGTCGTTGTTAACCCAGTGCCTTGTTGTTCTAACATACATAGTGGATATGGCGCCACACATTCGATCAACCGGGTCCTTCTGTTCGATGATGTTGCGTGGTGCTCGATGTAACAGGGTGGGATAGATGTCTCTGGACGTTGGAGGACGCATGATCAGGAGTACAGGATGCACTTAACTGTAGGCCACAATAAACGGGACAATGTGACCAACCGAAACTCGTGGAAGCATGAGGACATCCACCAAACTGCGTGTAATGGATGCTCCGCCCCAGTCCGTCGTTTTTGCACAGTTTGAACATACAGAGCATCAGCCCTGCGCCGTGCATCGAGCAGATAAAATCCTCCCTCACCCGGGGTGGGGGGTGGGGAGTGGGGGTAAGTCAGTATCCTAAGGCTGCTTGCAAACGATGTCCAAATTGTGAGCAGTAAGGGTAGGACTTGTGTAATATGCACCAGTTTCGAAGCAACATGTCTATTGAGGTAGACCTTCCACTTAGAAGGTTCGAGACGGCAGACCAGATTGTTGAAGATCTTGGCGAAAACACTCAGCAATGCGCGCCGGAAGTTAGTGGCTGTCGTACGGGAGGTGTTGGGGGGTGAAGGCAAACCAGGTGCTTGATGTTCCGCACCTGTGGGAAGGATGCTAGTTCGGCATCGGCTAGGCCACATCGTGTTAGCAGCGCTGCAGATTTAGTCATGATCATCGAGCTGCGCCTTACGTCATGATTGCATCAGTGGTCTGTCGCGTTTCCACTCCCGAGCTAACTCGGTTGTGATCAGTCGTTGTCGTCGTCGATCGTCAACTGCGATATGGTGCATCATAGGCATCTCGTGGTGCAATGAGTCCTATAGACGTGTTCTCGAGAGGATTCCCTATAGAAGTCGTTGGGGCATCGTTACTATTCGCGGCTTAAGCTGCTACCACTCCGCCTGGTTGGTCAAGTCGGGTCCCTGAGTGACCAAGCCTCGGAGAATGGCATAATGGTAGTTAGTCGTATGTCGGCGCCATCCTCTCATGTTCTTCCCGTATCGTATCAGGGTCTGCCATAAGAGGGGCTTTTCTACACCTAACCAATGTAAAAACGGAGTGAAAGCTTTAAAGTAAAATAAAATAGCAGTATCCCATGTCAATTAATGTGAAAGTTCTGGTAAAACCTCAAGTTCATCAGCATATGTTTTAAGATCGAAGTACCACACTGGCTAACCATTGCGGAAATACTTTTAGAGCTCTGTCTTATTCACCTAGCATGTATTATTTCGGGCGCATACGCTAGCTAATTCGCTAAAGTATTCCTAAGTATATGATACACGTGAAAAAATACAAGTCCCCAATTCTGTACTTACAGATTTTTTTGGACAATATATGTGTTCCCTGCTGCAGCTCTGGGAAAGGAAGGGCAGCCAGCAATGAGGTCGCCAATTATTTACGCCTTTTCATTGTCGTTAGTCAAACTGACATCCGTCTGCTTTCCAATACATGCTCAAAAACTATTACAAGTGCATGATATATGAGATACTGCTGTCGTTGGTTTTCTGCTGAATTCGTTGGTTTGTCCAATATTTGCTATTTGTATGTGTAAACCCTACTGTAAGCCCTTTTGTTGTTAATAAATTAAATAAATAAAACTAAATACATTTATTCGTAAAAATTTAAAACTAATTTGATATGCTGCCGCTACTTTCATTGTATTGTGAATCATTTTCCTGAAAATTCAGGTTTTTATGTACAGAATGTGTATTCTGCCATGCATTATAATCACACAAGATGTTGAGATGTTAATTTTCGATGTTCATTTTAAACATAAAAATTTTGACACTGAATAGCTTAGAAACGAATTGCTTTATAGAAAGTGCATTTTTACGCACGCACTCGTCTTATTTCTGTCGTTGTAATGATGTTACTGGCTTCTCTGTTACTACTGAATTTGAATTTGTTTGGTGTTCGTACTGGTCACTCAATCCCATGACTACCATCAGCCAGGTTTTCCCATATCACACGTCATGCCACAATTTTACCTGCTCCTCTCCTACGGCGATGGGTCTTCCTCTCAGTGTCCGTCAATTGCTGAGACTCAAAGCTGCCGCCATCTGTTGGCAGTGCTTTGACACTCGCTCTGGGTGGCTCTTAAGTTCAGCCAAGAAACCGCCAAGCCTCCTCAGCTGTCAAACATTCCATCACACAGCCGCTCCTATCTCTCCCGCCGCAACAAGGCGCGCGTTCACACCCGCGTCCGTTCTTCGAAGTTTTTTGTGTACAGCCATATAGGACTGTACACTCTTACAGTACGCAGTAAGAACAGCCAACATATACGATACCTAAAACCAAACTACACTGAAGAGCGAAAGTCCCTCCCCCCTCCCAAATTCCATAAGTCCCTCCAGACACTTGAGCGTCATGTACTCCGCCTCGCCTTCCATATACGCCTCCCGTCCCACACGCGGATCCTCTATGATCTCCCTTTCCCCCATTCCTCGAACATATCCGCATCCTCTACACTTCCCGCCGCCTTGAACCGCCTCACCTCATGGTTGCTCCTCTCCTCTCCCATCCCCGCTCCCTACCACGTCTTCACTGTTGTATCCCCCCTACCCTCCATCTCTACACCCTACATTTCCTTTCCCAAGGTGGCTTTCATCAACTCCTCCTCCTGGATGATGCCCTCTCTTCCTCCATTTATCCCTCCTATCAACTCTGATCCTCAGTCCCCCTCCTTTCCTCTGTCCTTTTCCTGGGCTCCCTCTCCCCCCCCCTTCCTTCCACTTTATTCCCCACCTACCCTCTCGCTGCCCTCTTCTCTCCCCCGAGTCCTTTTGCATTTCCCTCCTCTGCCTCTTCTTATTCCCTCTCGCGTCTGCCCTGCCCCTCTCCTCCCCTTTTGAGTCCTCTCCCTCCTTGGTTCCCCCCCTTTTGTTTTCTCCTCTCCTCCCTTCTTGTTTTTCCACCCTTCTCCAGGTCCCGCCCCCTATCTGCCTTTGGCTCGGTGAGCGTTCCGTGGTGTGTCTTTAGGGACGTAAAGCGAACAGCCATCATACTGTCGCTGGGTGTGATTTTTTTTTATCTCTTGCAAACAGAAACCAGACTGTCGCCATGTTTTTTTAATTGTGTGTCTACTATGTTACTTGTCCTATTCCTGTGTATTTTATCGAAATTGCCAACCCCTTTTGCTTTCTGTTTTAACTTTCCGCATTTTTACGCCGTTTTACACTTTAAGTCATCATTTTGTCGCCTGCTTTTCCTTGTTTCTTCCTTCTTCCTTTTCTTACAAAAAAGTCTCTAGGCTGCAAAGCAGCGTACTAAGCTGCTGCCAGCCCGCCCCCCTTCGGGGGGAATTGAAAATCAATAAATCAATAAGGAAAAAAAAGAGTCAAAGGAACTTGTACACCTGCCTAACATCGTGTAGGGCCACGCGAGCGCGCAGAAGTGACGCAATACGACGTGGCATGGACTCCACTATTGTCTGAAGTAGTGCTGGAGTCAACTGACACCATGAATCCTGCCCGGCTGCCCATAAATCCGTACGAGGGGGTGGAGATCTCTTCTGAACAGCACGTTGAAAGGCATTCCAGATATGCCTGGGAAGTTTGGTAGCCAGTGGAAGTGTTTAAACTTAGAAAAGTATTCCTGGAGCCACTCTGTAGCAATTCTGGACGTGTGGGGTGTCGGATTGTCCTACTGGAATTGCCTAAGTCCGTCGGAATGCACAATGGACATGAAAAGATGCAGGTGATCAGACGGAATGCTTATGTACGTGTCACCTGTCAGAGTCGTATCTAGACGTATCAGGGGTCCCATATCACTCCAACTGTACACGTACCACACCATTACTGAGCCTCCACGAGCTTTAACAGTCCTTTGCTGACATGCAGGGTCCATGGATTCCATACCCATACCCGTACACGTTCATCCGCCCGACACAATCTGCAACGAGACTCGTCCGACCAGGCAACATCTCTCCAGTCATCAACAGTCCTACCTACATTGGTGTTGACGGGCCCAGGCGAGGCGTAAAACTTCGTGTCGTGCAGTCATCAAGGCTGCACGAGTGTGCCGTCGGCACCGGAAACTCATATCGATGACGTTTCGTTGAATGGTTAGCGCGCTGACATTTGTTGGTGGCCCAGCACTGAAATCTGCAGCAGTTTGGGGAAGGTTTGCACTTCAGTCACGTTGAACAATTCTGTTCAGTCGTCGTTGGTCCCATTCTTGCAGGATTTTTTCCGGCCGCAGCGAGACTTGATGTTTTACCGGATTCATGACATTCACGGTACACTCGTGAAATGGTCGTACGGGAAAATCCCCACTTGATCACTACCTCGGAGATGCCGTGTCCCATCGCTCGTGCGCGACTATAACGCCACGTTCAAACGCACTTAAATGTTGATAACCCTCCATTGTAGCAGCAGTAACCGATCTAACAACTGCGCCAGACACTTGTTGGCTTATATAGGCGTTGCCGGCCACAGCGCCGTATTTGCCCGTTTGCATGTCTCTGTATTTGAATACGCATGCATGTACCAGTTTCTTTGGCGCTTCAGTATACAGGGTGATGTCTCCCATGTTACGCTAAAATTTAACATAGGGTTCCATTTAAAAAAAACTGAAGATGGCCTCATATCTCTGTAATAAAAAATAGCACAAACATGAAATGTGATGTATTCAGGTAGCACCTATCCCTGTAATTCACTGTCCAAACGGCATCTTTCTATCTATTACGGTTGGGGAGATACAAGCGGTGTTATGCCTTAGCTGCCTCACCCTGTATAACACACTGAAGAGCGCCTTTCACACTTTCATTTCTTCCCATTATATTTTGATTTTAGTACATCGCGGTGTCTACCTTTACTATACTTCACACGAATCTGTCACGGATGCAGTTTCACATGTTTGGTGAGTCAGTTTGCTTTTGACCAATGGGGAAACGTTTATGAGTCACAGTCCACGTGGTTCTCCTTGTCTGAAGGAGAATCCAGCACTCCACTCTAGTAACATTGACGTTCGAGTATCTATGCTAGTTGGTGAAGATGAGTTTGGAGGAAAGACTGCTTTTTCTGGTGTATGTTGTAAAGAATAATTAATTATTAAAATTTACCTCTGTTTAATGTTATATTTCCCCACACAAGAATTTCCAAGTGTAAAATATTTATGAGGGCACGTCAAATGTAATTTCCAAAAGATGCAAATTGTTACACTTAAATACTACAAAGCGGGTTGCTGAATACAACACTTCCCACGAAAACGATGTGTGCACTATCAACAAACACGGTAAATAATATCAGCCCTCACTATACCTCGTATAACTGGGGGCAACTTACGTATCTCTCCTCCTGTAAGGATGTAGCTGTCGTCTCAATTGATTTCTTTTCCGCTGGCAGCAGGCAGCAAACAGTGCATAACGAAGTGGCAAATTGGAAAGAATTTAGTGCTATTGAAGTTGAAATAACGCAGTATTGGGATATGGCTGGACATTATTTCTATTTAAAGAAGCCAAAAAAACAAGGAAAAGTTTCTGAAAGTCAGTCTGGCATTATTTGTGGCAGAGTTTCCGAATGGTAGGCATTTCTAGAGCACGGCAAAAGACACAGTAAAAATCTCTACATGATCTCAGAATTCACACGAGATTAACACAAGCTGGCACAAGGACGTCATCCGAGGCAATTTTTCGACGAACTGTTCCGTCTTCACACGAGCTCAGATTTTATACACGAATTTATGTATTACCTCCAAGAAAACTGATCGTAGACTGGTATTGAGCTGTCTTAGCAGGTTGGCACCTGCCCTCTCATTGTGACTGGTCCATTCTTTTCGTCAACAAGCACTGACAGAACTAAAATTTATAATTATCATTTCCTGATGAATTGAGTAATACTGAAATTATTTTTTGACGAGTTCGCAGTGGAAGTAACGTCATCAGCAGAGTTGTAGCTATATTTTAACATTGAAACAGTAAATATAAATAATCAAAGATTGGCTACTTAGCACCCAGAATTGTAGGTGAAGGCCCCACTGCCCCACTCTGCTCCAATAAGGTATCTGCTCGTCCGACCTTTCTCATCCTATTGTGACCATTTGACGCGTCGTTCCAGAAGTCTGCTTTGTGATCCTGCCTAGTCACTAGCCTCCCGTAACGAAATCTTACTGTGCTGGGCATTAAAACATAGCAACAAAACTGTAATAAACGTGGGCAGGGATGTAACATAAACACGAAAAGGTCCTTGCTGCCATGCACATTTTACAATGAATAAAGAATAGGGCGAGACTATTTCAATTTATTTGCTGTGGTGAAGTTTAGGTATTGTTGTGAGGCTAGTTGCATTGCTAGCTTGCGACAACTCCGCATCCAGGAATCGCGCTATTTGCTTACGTGTAGTAAAATCGGAGTTAATAAGTTGTTGATACCTAATTGAATTCTGATTACAACATTGTATACTGTTGTTTCACTTTGTCATAATCTAAATTCAAAGATGTTAAACCTTTCCTAAAGTATAAAGTAGTTTTCATTTATTCAGATACTGAGAGATGTTAGCCGTAAGTCTAAATCTGGTGTTTGTAGGAACTGTGAAACCTTTCCCTCGTATTCAGTGACTACGTAATTGTTCACCCGTCTACTGTTTTGGTTTTTCTTCGAAATATACGTTACAATTCTTTCTGTTAAGTCACTAGGGCACGCAACATTACAAGGGCGCCATGCTGTTGAAACCTATGGCATTTGTTTAGGATGAACAAACACTCGGGGTGTACCGGAAATTAGTCACTGAACATGCGTCTTATACGACATGGCTAGTAAGCTACTGTCTTTGCATGTTGTTAATTTAGAAGCGCTGATAAAGGTAGGTCGACGTATGATGTTTTGCTGATAGCTGTTTATCATGCACTGTGAGATGTAATATCGCCCACAATTACGATGTTATGGCAGACTGAGTCAGAATATAATCATTTTTTCATATCAAATCGATGATTACAAAATTGAGGAGATGCCCTCACTGGACAGCTGCGAACTATAAGCAGAAAGTTGACAATAGTTCAGTTTCCTTCATGGTCCTTTACGAATTAGTACTGACTGTGAGATGTTCAAGTATAAGCTTTGCAAGCCCTGGTTATTTTCTGTTGTGCTGAATTATGAAGGTACACACGTACATCTACTCAATTTCACGAGTGAGATAGCGTTTCCAAATTGTTTCTGAGGCACGAGAGTATACTTTCCAGAGCTCGAAAGTGTCATGGCTTGATTATAACTACTTATGGAAGTAGTCCTTGCTTTTTGTACAACACACAGATTTCGCCACTAACATGACTGTTTCTAATGTATGCTGTACAAACTGATTCAAACTTTTCTCCATGAAGACAACTGCAGAAATAAACAACAGATAATCAAAAAATTACTGTTAAGAATGGATATGGCACAAACATTATAGACAAACCGAATCACAAAATTAAAACAAAGATGAAAGGGACAGTTAGCACATAAAAAGAAACATATCATCACCAACATACTCCTACAAGCACTTCGGTGTTCGCAATAAACTTGATTGTGAGTATTGTACTTCATTGACGACCTTATTTTCGCCTGCCGCGGTGTCCGAGCAGTTCTAGGAGCTTCAGTCTGGAGCCACAAGACTGCTACGGTCTCAGGTTCGAATCTTGCTTCGGGCATGGATGTTTGTGATGTCCTTAGGTTAGTTTGGTTTAAGTACTTACGAAAGCTTTCCGGGCGTAATGATTGATAATATTCTTCTGGGATGTGCAGCCGGATGATAAAGTCATCTTGACACAATATTTCAGCGGTCCAACTGGCCGCCATCTTCAGGTGAGAGTGCCGCAGTCCCGGCGAGATCGTGTACCAGCACTCTTATCTGAAGATGGCGGCCAGCTGGACCGCTGAAATATTGTATGAAGACGACCTTATGATCCGGCTGCACACCAGAGAAGAATCTTATCTATTAGGTTTAAGTAGTTCGAAGTTCTAGGGGACTGATGACCACAGATGTTAAGTCCCATAGTCCTCAGAGCCATTTGAACCTTATTTCCGGGTTTGGACTTGTTTCGGGATCGGATTTGGTTCTGGTAATGAAGTGACAGTGATTGGTGGTAAGGCAGAAGGCAGTATCCATGCGTCAGGCCATACGTAAGGCACTGGTAAGAAATGCCAACGGCGGAAATGCCAACGGCGGAAGCACATGCCGCAGTTACCTCTGGGAAACCTGGTAAGAATTCCATCTGCAGCAACACCATTCCATCGAAATGGAATCGGCCTCTTCTAGAAGTTCCCGAAGTCGACAAACAGGAATCGAGAATACATCTAGTAGCTCACAATGACTCACTCACGCTCTGCAGTGTCACCAAAGTCGTACCGACTGGAGCATTTTGGAAAAAGTTTTCCAGTCGAGACTTATCTCAGAAGAAATTTCAAGTTGCGACCTGATCACAAGATGACAACCACAGACTACTGGTCTCACAAAACGCTTTAATAAGATGTTGTCAAATAGGCACTGAATGTGCGGTGATGTCGAACCGAGGGATTGGGATACAATACTGCCCGTCGTGACATTCACGTACAACACAGTGAAGGAAGACACTATCACGAAGCCGAAAGAACGACAACTGATATTCCCATTTCAACCGGACGGTACACAGGGTGGCTGCGTGAAATGCTTCATCACCAGGCCCGAGGAAGCAAGACAGCTAGCTCGGATGCTGACGTGAATGTCCATGATAAACACCGAGAGCGCTGTTACGTCCAGGCACCGGCAGTGAGGTGCAACCGGGGAGACTTTGAACGGATTCTTACTCCTGTCAGGAGTGGTGGGCTATCGGAGAAGCTACTTTGGGCCATATCGTATTCTTCATCGCTTGTCAGACGTCACAAACGAAGTCGAGGATAACAACCCTCCATCAAGAAGACAAAATTCAAAGACGTCGTCCATGTACACCGTACGAAGAGCTATACTACAGTCTTGAGGTGCAGGTCGAAGATGCAAGCTTCAAGAATATTAAAAATGCGCTAGAAGACCGCTAAGCTTCGAGCGAAGGGGGGACCACAAATGTTAATCACACCGAAGAGAATATGGCAACGTGACCGGAAAGCGAGGATCGGCCGTATCTGCTATATATAGGCCCATTAACAAGATCTAGATCCAGGGCGCTGTAGTTGTGTTCAGTGAGAACTTCAGAAGCAGGAAGTCGCTGTTTCTCCAGGAGAGGAGGAGCAGTCAGCGTCTCTGGCTGGTGTGCTGCAGAAAGCCAGTTCGAACCCTACCACCACCATTTAAGTGTCATTTAGTATAGATCAGTTCTGGAAGCTTCTCGAAATTTTTTCGTGTTTGTACCGGGTGATCAAAAATGCAGTATAAATTTGAAAACTCAATAAACCGTGGAATAATGTAGATACGGAGGTAAAAATTGACACACATGCTTGGAATGACATGGGGTTTTATTAGAACAAAAAAAAGCTCACAAAATGTCCGACAGACGGCGCTGGACAGCAAAACGTCGGTGACTGTGAATGACAATCGCGTATAAAAGGAGCTTAGCCTTCCAGGTCCCTAGACCTCAGTCCGTCGATTATTGGCTTTGGGGTTACCTGAAGTCGCAAGTGTATCGTGATCGGCCGAGATCTCGAGGGATGCTGAAAGACAACATCCGACGCCAATGCCTCACCATAACTCCGGACATGCTTTACAGTGCTGTTCACAACATTATTCCCCAACTACAGCTTTTGTTGAGGAATGATGGTCGACATATTGAGCATTTCGTGTAAAGAACATCATCTTTGCTTTGTCTTAACTTTGTTATGCTAATTATTGCTATTCTGATCAGTTGAAGCCATCTGTCGGACATTTTTTGAACTTTTGTATTTTCTTGGTTCTAATAAAACCCCATGTCATTTCAAGAATGTGTGTCAATTTGTACCTCTCTAACTATATTATTCAGTGATTTATTCAGTTTTCAAATTTATACTGACTTTTTGATCACCTGGTATGTTTGGGTATATTCAGTGTTTCTGTAAACAGCTGCACTCTCTATCCAGGAGATCAGTCCTGTTCAGGCTGTACGTTGGTGTCCGTAATAAACGTGCTTTCAGTGCTAAGAAGTGTACTTCATTGTCGACCCTGCTTTCGGATTTCGACTTGATTCTGGTTACGACGCGAAGGACTAATGTAAATGTCTGCAGTTATCGTGCTTTTTGATCGGCCGATACGCATCCGTGTGCATCTTGAGATTTGCATTGAGAGAGAGAGGAGTGTTTGCGGCTGTCTGTGAGACCGTTGGGCTGTGAGTGGGGGCGTTTCAGACAGGGCCTACCATATGGCGGCGACATCTGGCGGCCGGCGCCTGCTCCAGCCTGCCGGGGTTCGGAGAGCACTGCTTATGTCTACCTGCGGCGGAAGCTGGAGGAGCCCTAACTTAGCGAAGCAGTGTTGACTGCATTCTGTAGCAAAATACACAACTGGCCATTAAAATTGCTACACCAAGAAGAAATACAGATGATAAACGGGTATTCATTGGGTGAATATATTATACTAGAACTGACATGTCATAACATTTTCACGCAATTTGGGTGCATAGATCCTGAGAAATCAGTACCCAGAACAGCCAACTCTGGCCGTAACAACGGCCTTGATACGCCTGGGCATTGAGTCAAACACAGCTTCGATGGCGTGTACAGGTACAGCTGCCCATGCAGCTTAGACACGATACCACAGTTCATCAAGAGTAGTGAGTGGCGTATTGTGACGAGCCACTTGCTCGGCCAACATTGGCTAAAACGGTTCAAATGGCTCTGAACACTATGGGACTCAACTGCTGTGGTCATTAGTCCCCTAGAACTTAGAACTACTTAAACCTAACTAACCTAAGGACATCACACACATCCATGCCCGAGGCAGGATTCGAACCTGCGACCATAGCAGTCGCACGGTTCCGGACTGCGCGACTAGAACCGCGAGACCACCGCGGCCGGCTCGGCCAACATTCACCAGACGTTTTCAATTGGTGACAGATCTGAAGAATGTGCTGGCCAGGGCAGCAGTCGAACATTTTCTGTATCCCGAAAGGCCCGTACAGCACCAGCAACATCCGATCGTGCATTGTCCTGCTGAAATGTAAGGTTTCGCAGGAATCGAATGAAGGGTAGTCAGTGCGAACAAGAGGTACCCGAGACGTGTAACCAATGGCCCCCGTGCCATCACGCCGGGTGATACGCCAGTATGGCGATGACGAATACACGCTTCCAATGTGCGTTCATGGCGATGTCGCCAAACACGGATGCGACCATCATGATGCTGTAAACAAAACCTGGATTCATCCGAAAATATGACGTTTTGCCATTCGTGCACGCAGGTTCGTTGTCGAGTACACCATCGCAGGCGCTCGTGTCTGTGATGCAGCGTCAAGCGTAACCGCAACCATGATCTCCCAGCTGATAGTCCATGCTGCTGCAAACGTCGTCGAACTGTTCGTGCAGATGGTTGTTGTCTTGCAAACGTCCCCATCTGTTGACTGAAGGATCGAGACGTGACTGCACGATCCGTTATAGCCATATGGATAAGATGCCTGTCATCTCGACTGCTAGTGATACGAGGCCGTTGGGATCCAGCATGGCGTTCCGTATTACCCTCCTGAACCCACCGATTCCATATTCTGCTAACAGTCATTGGATCTCGACGAACGCGAGGAGCTATGTCACGATAGGATAAACCGCAATCGCGATAGGCTACAATACAACCTTTATCAATGTCGGAAACGCAATGGTACGCATTTCTTCTCCTTACACGAGGAATCACAACGTTTTACAAGGCAACGCCGGTCAACTGCTGGTTGTGTATGAGAAATCGTTTGGAAACTTCCTCATGTCAGCTCGTTGTAGGTGTCGTCACCGGCGCCAACCTTGTGTGAATGCTCTGAAAAGCTAATCATTTGAATATCACAGCATCTTCTTCCTGTCTGTTAAATTTCTCGTCTGTAGCACGTCGTCTTCGTGGTGTAGCAATTTTAATGGACAGTAGTGCACCTGAGCTCTACTGACTGTCGTCAGCTTCAGCTGATGGCGCTGGTCTGAAGATGGCTCATTTTAACATAACGACTCATTTTAATAAAATAACCATCGCTATCTAGATGATTTTTCACTGATTTTAGACTAATATTTCCCGTGTAAATCCATAGGAAACGTCGTAGACGGTGTGACAGCAGCTTTCACAGATGAGCGTTTCTGTAGCAAAGATCCTTCAGTAGTCAACTACAGCCTTCAATATGCGTCTCGCAATGCACTTTTGCTTGTAGCATCCACTAATGTAGAAACATAGAAAGACTTTGACAATTATTTCTATTTAATAAACTGTGTTCGTTTGACTAGAAAAGCTTCTGTAGTTACCAAAAAATAATTATTACTCTACAAACCGGCGGTGGTCCCCTCTACCACAGGAACTGAGCTTCGTTATATGACAAGTTCGGGTTCAAATACAAATTACCTTTCACATAGTCTTGTACCGAAGATGAAAACTTCGTATGCTTACAACTTGTTCTGCGAAATGTTTCCTGCTGAAGTGTAATGGTGTGGCTCGTTAAAAGTTACTACCTTAGTTACTCCTCATTACGGTTACTGTATAGCTAGTGCGATAGAGCAGATACGTGTTATCTTTAGTTTTACATTTCATTCTGTGTAAAGCTTTAGTTTGCTTCTCTAATAGCGTAATGTTTCGCGAAACATAAGATTAACTCGATACGGTATTGCAGTGCCTCTGTTGTGCAGACGAACCATACAAATTTCCTTCGGACATGGTCCAAAGAACACTGCAAGGTACTTTTGAACAATGCACGCATGTTCGTAGGAACACTGCATGGTACTTCTGAACAACACAGGCACTGCAATATGGTATATATCCGCCGACACCGGCCAAGCAGTTTTCAATTACAATACCTCCCCTGTACTGGAATATACATAATGAATGCATGGTTAACGACATACGGTAATTTGGGTGTCATGAGTCGTGCTCGGGTAGCCTAATCTTATGGCGACCGGCGATAAGCGGGAATTCCTAGTTCGACTCCCGGTCCGGCACAAATTTTTATTGCCGTCTTTCATTATACAGCTTACGGTGGTCCATATCGCAACTGCGAATACATCTCCTGTAATTCATTGCGGCTGTAGCCGTCGGAATGCCTATTCCTTCGGGCGTGCTTGCACGTCCGGAGAAACTTTGCATCGTACTTCTGAACAATAAAGGCACTGTAATATCGTATTTATCCGCCGAAATCGGGCAAGCGCCTTTCAGTTAAAATGTCTCCTCTGTACGGGAATATACTTAATAACTGAACGAGTGGAGGTTGTAGACACATGGTTGACGGCATATGGAAGTTTGGGACTGACCCTGAGTCGTGTTCGGATAACTAATAGCAGGGCGACCCGGGGAATCCGGGTTCGAGTCCCCGTCTGGCACAAATTTTCACCAATTAATTCACCTGTTTCTTCAGAATCCTTGATCACATTATTTTGGCCGTTTATTGACATGAGGCCTCTCTGCATCCGTTTTTGTCAGTGATATTCGCGCAATGCAGAGCGGCTACTGCTGTCGTTCTTTAAAAAAAAAAAATCTTTACCAGCTTTGCGCGGTAACCATTGTATTTCGTATGGAAAACGTCAGCCTTTTTAACTCCACACGAACTCCGACTTCTCACAAGAAACCAAGAATTGACGCCAAACGACAAACAACATATTGACACCAAAACAGGAAACATTCCATTTCTTACTGCTTACAGCGCCGTATTTTCACCTGGTGGCAGAAAATGGAACTATCATTTTTTTCAGCATACTCTACGAGTGCACCGATTAATGAACATGCCTATGTATCCCGCACTGCAGCATTTGGAACACCATCGTTTTAATTATAAACATCCAGTATTTTGCAAGGACTAATTAATCACAGACTGACTGGCACAGTCTCTTCACAAGTCGAAAGCTAAATACAGAATCTCAGAATGGGGCCCAACACTCACATTTATAACATATTTCGTGCAAGAAATCAGAAACTTTTAATTACAATACTTTTACAATTATCACATTAATGTTGGCCAACGGCCTTTCCGATTCCCGTCAGATCAGCGAAGTTAAGAGTTATCCGGCTTGACATGGACTTTAATAGGTAACCGCCTGGGTATAAGCAGTGCTGCTGGCAAGCGGGATGCACTCAGCCATTGTGATGGCAGCTGAGGAGCTACTCGATTGAGAAGTAGCGGCTGCTGTCACGAAAGCTGACAACGGCCGGGAAAGCGGTGTGCTGACCACGTGACCCTCCATACACAGCGACACCTGTCGGCTGAGGGTAGCACGCAGACCGGTCAGCACCGTTGTGCCTTCCGAGGTCTGTTTGGAGGGCGTCAGGACAAACGTAAACATTTTTAAAAACCTGAGAATTATAGCTACATGAATTTAGTATTGCCTATTCAAATTTTACTTAATTTTACAAAAGAATGTTCTAGAATGAGAAATTTTTATCTTTTAGACATTTCAAACAAATTATTTGTGGAAAAAAAGTACTGTAAGGGAGATTTTGATTGTTATATGTCAAGGTTAGTATGAACAATTTTCACCCGCGAAGAAATTCTGGGCAATATACCTGTCGTAATATTATCGCATTTATTTAAATAAAATGTTTTTGATAGAACTAGCTATACCATTACAGTCAAGATACTGATACCTAATTACTGAATAATGAAGTTCAATGTGAAGCTTTAACAAAATTTCGATACTTTCTGATTGATTACATACACTACTGGCCATTAAAATTGCTACACCAAAAAGAAATGCAGATGATAAACGGGAATTCATTGGATAAATATGTTATGCCAAAAGTGACATGTGATTACACTTTCACACAATTTGGGTGTATAGATCCTGAGAAATCAGTACCCAGAACAACTACCTCTGGTCTGGTTATTCAGTCAAACAGAGCTTGGATGGCGTGTACAGGTACAGCTGCCCATGCAGCTTCAACACGATACCACAGATCATCAAGAGTAGTGACTGGCGTATTGTAACGAGCCAGTTGCTCGGCCACCTTTGACCAGACGTTTTCAATTGGTGAGAGGTCTGGAGAATGTGATGGCCAGGGCAGCAGTCGAACATTTTCTGTGTCCAGAAAGGCCCGTACAGGACCTGCAACATGCGGTCGTGCATTACCTGCTGAAATGTAGGGTTTTGCAGCGATCGAATGAAGGGTTGAGCCACGGGTTGCAACACATCTGAAATGTAACGTCCACTGTTCAAAGTGCCGTCAATGCGAACAAGAGGTGACCGAGACGTGTAACGAATTGCACCCCATACCACCACGCCGGGTGATACGCCAGTATGGCGATGACGAATACACGCTTTCAATGTGCGTTCACCGCGATGTCTCCAAACACGGATGCGACCATCATGATGCTGTAAGCAGAACCTGTATTCATCCGAAGAAAATGACGTTTTTCTATTCGTGCACCCAGGTTCGTCGTTAAGTACACCATCGCAGGCGCCCCTGTCTCTGATGCAGCGTCAAGGATAACCTCAGCCATGGTCTCCGAGCTGATAGTCCATGCTGCTGCAAACGTCGTCGAACTGTTACTGCAGATGGTTGTTGTCTTGCACGCGTCACCATCTGCTGAGTCAGGTATCGAGACATGGCTGCACGATCCGTTACAGCCATGCGGATAAGATGCCTGTCCTCTCGACTGCTAGCGATACGGGGCCGCTGGGATTCAGCACGGCGTTCCGTATTACCATCCTCTTGAACCCACCGAGTCCATATTCAGCTAACAGTCATTGGATCTCGACCAACGCGAGCAGCAGTGTCGCGATACGATAAACCGCAATCGCGATAGGCTACAATCCGACCTTTATCAATGTCGGAAACGTGAAGGTACGCATTTCTCCTCCGTACACAAGGAATCACAACAACGTTTCACCAGGCAATGCCGGTCAACTGTGGTTTGTGTATCAGACATTGGTTGGAAACATTGTCCATGTCAGCACGTTGTAGGTGTCGCCACAGGCTCCAACATTGCGTGAATGCTCTGAAAAGCTAATTATTTGCATATCACAGCATCTCCTTCCTGTCGATTAAATTTCGAGTGTGTAGCACGTCATCTTCGTGGTGTAGCAATTTTAATGGCCAATAGAGTATTTCGTATTTAAGATACAGTGTAAAATAAATATAAAGTATTATTTGGATTGTAAGTTCTGCATTTTATTTTAATAACTGCCGTTATTTTAAAATAAATTATGTGAGGACGAACTTTTATTACATGTACTTGACTATAGCTCAAAAGTTGCCTGTCATCTCGACTGCTAGCGATACGGGGCCGTTGGGATCACATATAAGTTAGTAAGGAAAGAGCTTTTATATACGTTGGTATCAACCTCCTTTCCGCTCAAGTTACACTTAATCCTTAAACTCCTTATATGTACTACGGAACATTAACCTAGGGACAACCAGTTTGTGAGTGTTGCAGTACCATGATGACATACGAGCTGTCCTATTGCTGCATGTTTTCTTTCAGTAAGATTGTCTGCAGCTGTAGATGAGAGTGACACTATTGATCCCCCCGTATTCTGTTGTGTACGTTATACAGGAGACACAAATGGCACAGAGGAACCCCGCGGGCCGTCTGCGTGTCAGTCAGAAATAATGACGGGCAGGGAGAGTGTTGCGGGGGTCACGTCTTTGTGTGACGGCCGGGCGTTCGTTAGGCGCGGGATGCGGGATGGCGAGTCACGGAGCAGGCAGCAGCAGCAGGTAGCGGAGATAGCATCGCCACCTCCCTCCTGCCTCCTCAGTCCTCCCTCCTGCTGCAGGCTGGCCGCTGCCGTCCTGAGTCATGGCGAGCGCAGGGAGCTGTCGTGACGTCGTACGTCTCATGCTGGCGTCGCCCTACCCAACAGCAGATTCACGGAACGTCTCAGGCGTATAGCTTATCTGGACGGAGCTGGCCGCGTAGAGAAAGTGTTCCTATGTTTTAGAATAAACTCTTTGAAATTTTGAAGCTAACAGGAAGCGTAACATTACATCTGCATCCACATCACACTCCGCAAAATACCTTACGATGTGTAGCGGGGGGTACTTCTGGTAACTCTAACGGATCCGGCTTTCCCTGTTCCACTCGCGAAAGGCGCGTGGAAAGAATGACTGTCGGTAAGCCTCCTGGAATTTTGTAGTTGTGGTCGTTTCGCGAGACGTATGTGGGGGGGAGTAAGACGGTGTCTGACTCTTCCCGGGAAGAGCTCTGCCGAAATTTCAATAGTAAACCTCGCCGTGGTGCACAGTGCCTCTCTTCTAAACCATCCTGTGACGAAACGTCCCGCTCTTCGTTGGATCTTTTCTATTTCTTCTATCAGACCTACCTCGTAAGCATCCCAGATTCATGAACAATACTAAAGAATTGGTCGAACAAGCGCCTTATATCAAACTTCGGCATGGCCATCCCTCTTAAGTAGGAGGAGAGGGCCTCAATTTTCGACACTACTGTCAGCTGTAATTGCAATGTTAGTTTATTGGCAACCGGTCTGAACACTTCGTCGTCAGACCCTAAAAGTAACAAAAAAGCAGCTACATTAGCAACTGCATGGCATAAGAAACATAAATTGTACCTAAAAATGAAACATGTGTTACATAGTTATTCTGCTGTTTGCGTACGATCTGTATAAAACCTTAGTAAGTCTATAGTTTTTATCGTAATGAAACACACACACACACACACACACACACACACACACACACACACGTGTAATCTCATCACACAATGTAACGTGAAAATAGAAAATAGTACCTATCTCAACCAAGACCAATTAGAGAACCAATCATGTAGGTACTTGCAAGGCTAAAACAATGGAAAGGACCAATATATATCACATAAAAGACATAACTAAAAGTACATTGTTAATGACATCACTCAAATAAATATCCACAAATTTTGAGCATGGGCGTGCGCCTTATAGGCCACTTCCTTCATGAGTTACATATTTCCTTAAGATTCTTCCTATGAATCGCACTCTGGCATGTGCTTTTCCTATTATTTGTCTTAAGTGGTCACTCAACTTTACGTCGCTGTGGATAGTTCTCCTCGGTATTTTACGGTAGATACTCTTTCCAGTAACTTGTTATCAGTAGTGTAGTTGTATAGTAGAGGCTTTCTTTTCCTATCTATGCGCAATATCTTACATCTATTTACGTTCAAAGTCAACTGTCAGAGCCTGCACCACTCATCAATCGCTTGCAGGCCATTCTGCAGTCCGTTACGGTTTCTGGCGTTGCTGTTTGCTACTAGATCGATTATATACATTGTAAACAGTAACGGCCCTATCACAGTTCCTTTGGGTACTGCGGAAATTATCTTTACATGTATCGATTTTGTTCCGTTAAGAGCGACGTGTCGAATTCTCTCTCTAAGGAAGTCTTGTACCCAGTGGCGAATCTATTCCAGTACTCAATAAGCTCATATTTTCGTTAACTGTTAGTGCAGGACGGCGTCAAATACCTTCCTGAAGTCAAAGAAGCGTTGTCTACAGCGCTTTGGATCTCATGAAGGAACAGAAGGACCTGAGTTTCGCAAGCTCTCTATTTGCGGTATGCACGATGATTTTTGGATATGAGATTTTCGTTCTCCAAAAACGTCGTAATTCTTGAACATGACGTGTTCTATAATTCTGCAACAGTAGACCGTCAACGGTACAGGCGTATAATAATGTCCTAAGAGCCTTCTCGGAAACAGGCATGGCCTGCGTTTCTTTACATTCTCTGCGTGCTCTTCTTTCCTCCAGTTCACGATAAATTGCTGCTAGAACGGGAGAAAGTTCTTTCGCAAAACCATTGTAGGATTTCACAGATATCTGACCTGGCCCTGATTTCTTTCCCCTACTAATCGATTGTAGTTGCCTTTCTATTCCGCAGTCGGTTATTTCAATATCTCACACTTCGACCGGCTGAAAAGTGGAGGCAATAGCGCTCCTGCCCGTCCTATAATGCTCGTAGCTACAACGAGCAGCGTGTGCGATTTCACTGGTACTCACTATAAAAGAATTAACGTATTAACCAAATAGTTGAACAGAAGAAGAGGGGAGGGGTAAAAAGAGTGTTATTGACGTTATGTGGCTTATAAAAAGCGTGGAGGCATCAGGTAAACAAAGCAGACTCTTTACAAAATGTGCAAACCGCCGTGCTAAGGTGAGTGGTCGTACTGACTAGGTGAACAAATATACTAGGAACTGGTTAGAAAGAACCAGAAAAATAGTAAACGAAGCCTCACTAAGCAGTGTATATGCCTACAAGTCAAGACATTGTAGTTAGAATAAAAACACATTAAGAAATAATAGGGGGGGGGGGGGGGGGGACAAGGTCTAAAATGCCACATTGCTAAAATGTTGAAAAGTGGCCAACTGCGAACGACAAAGTACATTGTGAAATAATAAGAGATGTATTCTTACTCAAGACAGAAGTTTTTTTTTTTTTCCAACACTACGCGGAAGCCACCACCGAGCATCCAATTAGCTACTCGGCTAGCAGCTGAGGCTTAACGCCTTCTAGAAAATGTATACTTCCAAGCTGATCGTTTAAAATGTTGTCAACGTTTTTTTCTGTTTGAAAATTTCAATTTATTCCCATAAATCTAATCTACACCCCTTTTACTTCTTTGTGTAAGATTACGGTATCACCTGCGAAGGTGGAATTGTGTACATTACTACCTCTGTTTCTCAATAGATGTTCTTCCTATCTTACCTTGGTTGCTCTACCAGTTTGTCCAACATCCGACATTTACATCAGATCATTTTGTAAATACAAGAATTTGAGAACAGATCCTCAGCATTTTTGGCAGTAAGCACAAGATGTTTCTTTAGGTTATTATTAGTAAAAAAAAAGCTATCTTGCATTTATACTCATTCATCAAAAGGCATTTAATCCTGTAGGACACACTGCCGTTTTTAGGCGGGGTGTGGCCAACTGTGGCGACCCGAATGGGTAGTGGCATGCGGGTAGGCATTGGGTTCAAGCGTGGCGCAGACCTCACGGTCCTATGGACATAAGATGTCAACAAGGCACTGTGCAAACCGGCGGCGAGTCCACAATGGTGTGAGCTGTGTTTACATGGCATGCACTGGGTCCTCCGTCATTTTCTGCTACTTGGGCCTCAAGTTCCCAAACAAAGATGGAATTTTTATGGATCTCAATGCACCATGTCAGCGAGCCACAATTGTTCACGGTTGATTTGAAGAACATTCGACTGAATGACTTGGCCACCCAGATCACCCGACGTGAATCCCACTGGACGTTTATGGTCTCAATGCACCATGTCACTGGGCCACAATTGTTCACGGTTGATTTGAAGAACATTCGACTGAATGACTTGGCCACCCAGATCACCCGACGTGAATCCCACTGGACGTTTATGGTCTCAATGCACCATGTCACCGGGCCACAATTGTTCACGGTTGATTTGAAGAACATTCGACTGAATGACTTGGCCACCCAGATCACCCGACGTGAATCCCACTGGACGTTTATGGTCTCAATGCACCATGTCAGCGGGCCACAATTGTTCACGGTTGATTTGAAGAACATTCGACTGAATGACTTGGCCACCCACATCACCCGACGTGAATCCCACTGGACGTATATGGTCTCAGTGCACCATGTCACCGGGCCACAATTGTTCACGGTTGATTTGAAGAACATTCGACTGAATGACTTGGCCATCCAGATCACCCGACGTGAATCCCACTGGACGTTTATGGTCTCAATGCACCATGTAACCGGGCCACAATTGTTCATGGTTGATTTGAAGAACATTCGACTGAATGACTTGGCCACCCAGATCACCCGACGTGAATCCCACTGGACGTTTAAGGTCTCAATGCACCATGTCACCGGGCCACAATTGTTCACGGTTGATTTGAAGAACATTCGACTGAATGACTTGGCCACCCAGATCACCCGACGTGAATCCCACTGGACGTTTATGGTCTCAATGCACCATGACAGCGGGCCACAACTGTTCACGGTTGATTTGAAGAACATTGGACTAAATGACTTGGCCATCCAGATCACGCGACGTGAATCCCACTGGACGTTTATGGTCTCAATGCACCATGTCAGCGGGCCACAATTGTTCACGGTTGATTTGATGAACATTCGACTGAATGACTTGGCCACCCAGATCACCCGACGTGAATCCCACTGGACGTTTATGGTCTCAATGCACCATGTCAGCGGGCCACAATTGTTCACGGTTGATTTGAAGAACATTCGACCGAATGACTTGGCCACCCAAATCACCCGACGTGAATCCCACTGGACGTTTATGGTCTCAATGCACCATGTCACCGGGCCACAATTGTTCACGGTTGATTTGAAGAACATTCGACTGAATGACTTGGCCACCCAGATCACCCGATGTGAATCCCACTGGACGTATATGGTCTCAATGCACCATGTCAGCAGGCCACAATTGTTCATGGTTGATTTGAAGAAGATTCGACTGAATGACTTGGCCACCCAGATCACCCGATGTGAATCCCACTGGACGTTTATGGTCTCAATGCACCATGTCAGCGGGCCACAATTGTTCACGGTTGATTTGAAGAACATTCGACTGAATGACTTGGCCACCCAGATCACCCGACGAGAATCCCACTGGACGTTTATGGTCTCAATGCACCATGTCAGCGGGCCACAATTGTTCACGGTTGATTTGAAGAACATTCGACTGAATGACTTGGCCACCCAGATCACCCGACGTGAATCCCACTGGACGTTTATGGTCTCAATGCACCATGACAGTGGGCCACAACTGTTCACGGTTGATTTGAAGAACATTGGACTGAATGACTTGGCCATCCAGATCACCCGACGTGAATCCCACTGGACGTTTATGGTCTCAATGCACCATGTCAGCGGGCCGCAATTGTTCACGGTTGATTTGAAGAACATTCGACTGAATGACTTGGCCACCCAGATCACCCGACGTGAATCCCACTGGACGTTTATGGTTTCAATGCACCATGTCAGCGGGCCACAATTGTTCACGGTTGATTTGAAGAACATTCGACTCAATGACTTGGCCACCCAGATCACCCGACGTGAATCCCACTGAACGTTTATGGTCTCAATGCACCATGTCACCGGGCCACAATTGTTCACGGTTGATTTGAAGAACATTCGACTGAATGACTTGGCCACCCAGATCACCCGACGTGAATCCCACTGGACGTTTATGGTCTCAATGCACCATGTCACCGGGCCACAATTGTTCACGGTTGATTTGAAGAACATTCGACTGAATGACTTGGCCACCCAGATCACCTGACGTGAATCCCACTGGACGTTTATGGTCTCAATGCACCATGTCAGCAGGCCACAATTGTTCACGGTTGATTTGAAGAACATTCGACTGAATGACTTGGCCACCCAGATCACCCGACGTGAATCCCACTGGACGTTTATGGTCTCAATGCACCATGTCAGCGGGCCACAATTGTTCACGGTTGATTTGAAGAACATTCGACTGAATGACTTGGCCACCCAGATCACCCGACGTGAATCCCACTGGACGTATATGGTCTCAATGCACCATTTCACCGGGCCACAATTGTTCACGGTTGATTTGAAGAACATTCGACTGAATGACTTGGCCACCCACATTACCCGACTTGAATCCCACTGGACGTTTATGGTCTCAATGCACCATGTCAGCGGGCCACAATTGTTCACGGTTGATTTGAAAAACATTCGACTGAACGACTTGGCCACCCAGATCACCCGACGTGAATCCCACTGGACGTTTATGGTCTCAATGCAACATGTCAGCGGGCCACAATTGTTCACGGTTGATTTGAAAAACATTCGACTGGATGACTTGGCCAGCCAGATCACCCGACGTGAATCCCACTGGATGTTTATGGTCTCAATGCACCATGTCACCGGGCCACAATTGTTCACGGTTGATTTGAAGAACATTCGACTGAATTACTTGGCCACCCAGATCACCCGACGTGAATCCCACTGGACGTTTATGGTCTCAATGCACCATGTCAGCTGGCCACAATTGTTCACGGTTGATTTGAAGAACATTCGACTGAATGACTTGGCCACCCAGATCACCCGACGTGAATCCCACTGGACGTTTATGGTCTCAATGCACCATGTCAACGGGCCACAATTGTTCACGGTTGATTTGAAGGACATTCGACTGAATGACTTGGCCACCCAGATCACCCGACGTGAATCCCACTGGACGTTTATGGTCTCAATGCACCATGTCAGCGGGTCACAATTGTTCACGGTTGATTTGAAGAACATTCGACTGAATGACTTGGCCACCCAGATCACCCGACGTGAATCCCACTGGACGTTTATGGTCTCAATGCACCATGTCACCGGGCCACAATTGTTCACGGTTGATTTGAAGAACATTCGACTGAATGACTTGGCCACCCAGATCACCTGACGTGAATCCCACTGGACGTTTATGATCTCAATGCACCATGTCAGCGGGCCACAATTGTTCACGGTTGATTTGAAGAACATTCGACTGAATGACTTGGCCACCCAGATCACCCGACGTGAATCCCTCTGGACGTTTATGGTCTCAATGCATCATGTCACCGGGCCACAACTGTTCACGGTTGATTTGAAGAACATTCGACTGAATGACTTGGCCACCCAGATCACCCGACGTGAATCCCACTGGACGTTTATGGTCTCAATGCACCATGTCAGCGGGCCACAATTGTTCACGGTTGATTTGAAGAACATTCGACTGAATGACTTGGCCACCCAGATCACCCGACGTGAATCACACTGGATGTTTATGGTCTCAATGCACCATGTCAGCAGGCCACAATTGTTCACAGTTGATTTGAAGAACATTCAACTGAATGACTTGGCCACCCAGATCACCCGACGTGAATCCCACTGGAGGTTTATGGTCTCAATGCAGTATGTCAGCAGGCCACAATTGTTCACGGTTGATTTGAAGAACATTCGACTGAATGACTTGGCCACCCAGATCACCTGACGTGAATCCCACTGGACGTTTATGGTCTCAATACACCATGTCAGCTGGCCACAATTGTTCACGGTTGATTTGAAGAACATTCGACTGAATGACTTGGCCACCCAGATCACCCGACGTGAATCCCACTAAACGTTTATGGTCTCAATGCACCATGTCAACGGGCCACAATTGTTCACTGTTGATTTGAAAAACATTCGACTGAACGACTTGGCCACCCAGATCACCCGACGTGAATCCCACTGGACGTTTATGGTCTCAATGCACCATGTCAGCGGGCCACAATTGTTCACGGTTGATTTGAAGAACATTCGACTGAATGACTTGGCCACCCAGATCACCCGACGTGAATCCCACTGGACGTGTATGGTGTCAATGCACTATGTCAGCGGGCCACAATTGTTCACGGATGATTGAAGAACATTTGACTGAATGACTTGGCCACCCATATCACCCGACGTGAATCCCTCTGGACGTTTATTGTCTCAATGCACCATGTCACCGGGCCACAATTGTTCACGGTTGCTTTGAAGAACATTTGACTGAATGACTTGGCCACCCAGATCACCCGACGTGAATCCCACTGGACGTTTATGGTCTCAATGCACCATGTCAGCGGGCCACAATTGTTCACGGTTGATTTGAAGAACATTCGACTGAATGACTTGGCCACCCACATCACCCGACGTGAATCCCACTGGACGTTTATGGTCTCAATGCACCATGTCAGCATGCCACAATTGTTCACGGTTGATTTGAAGAACATTCGACTCAATGACTTGGCCACCCAGATCACCCGACGTGAATCCCACTGGACGTTTATGGTCTCAATGCACCATGTCACCGGACCACAATTGTTCACCGTTGATTTGAAGAACATTTGACTGAATGACTTGGCCACCCAAATCACCCGACGTGAATCCCACTGGACGTTTATGGTCTCAATGCACCATGTCAGTGGGCCACAATTGTTCACGGTTGATTTGAAGAACATTCGACTGAATGACTTGGCCACCCAGATCACCCGACGTGAATTCCACTGGACGTTTATGGTCTCAATGCACCATGTCAGTGGGCCACAATTGTTCACGGTTGATTTGAAGAACATTCGACTGAATGACTTGTCCACCGAGATCACCCGACGTGAATCCCACTGGACGTTTATGGTCTCAATGCACCATGTCAGCAGGCCACAATTGTTCACGGTTGATTTGAAGAACATTCGACTGAATGACTTGGCCACCCGGATCACCCGACGTGAATCCCACTGGACGTTTATGGTCTCAATGCACCATGTCAGCGGGCCACAATTGTTCACGGTTGATTTGAAGAACATTCGACTGAATGACTTGGCCAGCCAGATCACCCGACGTGAATCCCACTGGACGTTTATGGTCTCAATGCACCATGTCACCGGGCCACAATTGTTCACGGTTGATTTGAAGAACATTCGACTGAATGACTTGGCCACCCAGATCACCCGACGTGAATCCCACTGGATGTTAGTGGTCTCAATGCACAATGTCAGTGGGTCACAATTGTTAACGGTTGATTTGAAGAACATTCGACTGAATGACTTGGCCACCCAGATCAACCGATGTGATTCCCACTGTACGTTTATGGTCTCAATGCACCATGTCACCGGGCCACAATTGTTCACGGTTGATTTGAAGAACATTCGACTGAATGACTTGGCCACCCAGATCACCCGACGTGAATCCCACTGGACGTTTATGGTCTCAATGCACCATGTCAGTGGGTCACAATTATTCACAGTTGATTTGAAGAACATTCGACTGAATGACTTGGCCACCCAGATCACCCAACGTGAATCCCACTGGACGTTTATGGTCTCAATGCACCATGTCAGCGGGCCACAATTGTTCACGGTTGATTTGAAGAACATTCGACTGAATGACTTGGCCACCCAGATCACCCGACGTCAATCCCACTGGACATTTATAGTCTCAATGCACCATGTCAGCGGGCCACAATTGTTCACGGTTGATTTGAAGAACATTCGACTGAATGACTTAGCCACCCAGATCACCCGACGTGAATCCCACTGGACGTTTATGGTCTCAATGCACCATGTCACCGGGCCACAATTGTTCACGGTTGATTTGAAGAACATTCGACTGAATGACTTGGCCACCCAGATCACCCGACGTGAATCCCACTGGACGTTTATGGTCTCAATGCACCATGTCACCGGGCCACAATTGTTCACGGTTGATTTGAAGAACATTCGACTGAATGACTTGGCCACCCAGAACACCCGACGTGAATCCCACTGGACGTTTATGGTCTCAATGCACCATGTCACCGGGCCACAATTGTTCACGGTTGATTTGAAGAACATTCGACTGAATGACTTGGCCACCCAAATCACCCGACGTGAATCCCACTGGACGTTTATGGTCTCAATGCACCATGTCAGCGGGCCACAATTGTTCACGGTTGATTTGAAGAACATTCGACTGAATGACTTGGCCACCCAGATCACCCGACGTGAATCCCACTGGACGTGTATGGTGTCAATGCACTATGTCAGCGGGACACAATTGTTCACGGATGATTGAAGAACATTTGACTGAATGACTTGGCCACCCATATCACCCGACGTGAATCCCTCTGGACGTTTATTGTCTCAATGCACCATGTCACCGGGCCACAATTGTTCACGGTTGCTTTGAAGAACATTTGACTGAATGACTTGGCCACCCAGATCACCCGACGTGAATCCCACTGGACGTTTATGGTCTCAATGCACCATGTCAGCGGGCCACAATTGTTCACGGTTGATTTGAAGAACATTCGACTGAATGACTTGGCCACCCACATCACCCGACGTGAATCCCACTGGACGTTTATGGTCTCAATGCACCATGTCAGCATGCCACAATTGTTCACGGTTGATTTGAAGAACATTCGACTCAATGACTTGGCCACCCAGATCACCCGACGTGAATCCCACTGGACGTTTATGGTCTCAATGCACCATGTCACCGGACCACAATTGTTCACCGTTGATTTGTAGAACATTTGACTGAATGACTTGGCCACCCAAATCACCCGACGTGAATCCCACTGGACGTTTATGGTGTCAATGCATCATGTCAGTGGGCCACAATTGTTCACGGTTGATTTGAAGAACATTCGACTGAATGACTTGGCCACCCAGATCACCCGACGTGAATTCCACTGGACGTTTATGGTCTCAATGCACCATGTCAGTGGGCCACAATTGTTCACGGTTGATTTGAAGAACATTCGACTGAATGACTTGTCCACCGAGATCACCCGACGTGAATCCCACTGGACGTTTATGGTCTCAATGCACCATGTCAGCAGGCCACAATTGTTCACGGTTGATTTGAAGAACATTCGACTGAATGACTTGGCCACCCAGATCACCCGACGTGAATCCCACTGGACGTTTATGGTCTCAATGCACCATGTCAGCGGGCCACAATTGTTCACGGTTGATTTGAAGAACATTCGACTGAATGACTTGGCCAGCCAGATCACCCGACGTGAATCCCACTGGACGTTTATGGTCTCAATGCACCATGTCACCGGGCCACAATTGTTCACGGTTGATTTGAAGAACATTCGACTGAATGACTTGGCCACCCAGATCACCCGACGTGAATCCCACTGGACGTTAGTGGTCTCAATGCACCATGTCACCGGGCCACAATTGTTCACGGTTGATTTGAAGAACATTCGACTGAATGACTTGGCCACCCAGATCACCCGACGTGAATCCCACTGGACGTTTATGGTCTCAATGCACCATGTCACCGGGCCACAATTGTTCACGGTTGATTTGAAGAACATTCGACTGAATGACTTGGCCACCCAGATCACCCGACGTGAATCCCACTGGACGTTTATGGTTTCAATGCACCATGTCACCGGGCCACAATTGTTCACGGTTGATTTGAAGAACATTGGCCTGAATGACTTAGCAACCCAGATCACCTGACGTGAATCCCACTGGACGTTTATGGTCTCAATGCACCATGTCAGCGGGCCACAATTGTTCACGGTTGATTTGAAGAACATTCGACTGAATGACTTGGCCACCCAGATCACCCGACGTGAATCCCACTGGACGCTTATGGTCTCAATGCACCATGTCAGCGGGCCACAATTGTTCACGGTTGATTTGAAGAACATTCGACTGAATGACTTGGCCACCCAGATCACCCGACGTGAATCCCACTGGACGTTTATGGTCTCAATGCACCATCTCAGCGGGCCACAATTGTTCACGGTTGATTTGAAGAACATTCGACTGAATGACTTGGCCACCCAGATCACCCGACGTGAATCCCACTAGACGTTTATGGTCTCAATGCACCATGTCACTGGGCCAAAGTTGTTCACGGTTGATTTGAAGAACATTCGACTGAATGACTTGGCCACCAAGATCACCCGACATGAATCCCACTGGACGTTTATGATCTCAATGCACCATGTCAGCGGGCCACCATTGTTCACGGTTGATTTGAAGAACATTCGACTGAATGACTTGGCCACCCAGATCACCCGACGTGAATCCCACTGTACGTTTATGGTCTCAATGCACCATGTCACCGGGCCACAATTGTTCACGGTTGATTTGAAGAACATTCGACTGAATGACTTGGCCACCCAGATCACCCGACGTGAATCCCACTGGACGTTTATGGTCTCAATGCACCATGTCAGCGGGCCACAATTGTTCACGGTTGATTTGAAGAACATTCGACTGAATGACTTGGCCACCCAGATCACCCGACGTATATCCCACTGGACGTTTATGGTCTCAATGCACCATGTCAGCGGGCCACAATTGTTCACGGTTGATTTGAAGAACATTCGACTGAATGACTTGGCCACCCAGATCACCCGACGTGAATCCCACTGTACGTTTATGGTCTCAATGCACCATGTCAGCGGGCCACAATTGTTCACGGTTGATTTGAAGAACATTCGACTGAATGACTTGGCCACCAAGATCACCCGACAAGAATCCGACTGGACGTTTATGGTCTCAATGCACCATGTCAGCGGGCCACAATTGTTCACGGTTGATTTGAAGAACATTCGACTGAATGACTTGGCCACCCAGATCACCCGACGTGAATCCCACTGGACGTTTATGGTCTCAATGCACCATGTCAGCGGGCCACAATTGTTCACGGTTGATTTGAAGAACATTCGACTGAATGACTTGGCCACCCAGATCACCCGACGTCAATCCCACTGGACGTTTATGGTCTCAATGCACCATGTCAGCGGGCCACAATTGTTCACGGTTGATTTGAAGAACATTCGACTGAATGACTTGGCCACCCAGATCACCCGACGTGAATCCCACTGGACGTTTATGGTCTCAATGCACCATGTCAGCGTGCCACAATTGTTCACGGTTGATTTGAAGAACATTCGACTGAATGACTTGGCCACCCAGATCACCCGACGTGAATCCCACTGGACGTTTATGGTCTCAATGCACCATGTCAGCAGGCCGCAATTGTTCACGGTTGATTTGAAGAACATTCGACTGAATGACTTGGCCACCCAGATCACCCGACATGAATCCCACTGGACGTTTATGGTCTCAATGCACCATGTCAGCGGGCCACAATTGTTCACGGTTGATTTGAAGAACATTCGACTGAATGACTTGGCCACCCAGATCACCCGACGTGAATCCCACTGGACGTTTATGGTCTCAATGCACCATGTCACCGGGCCACAATTGTTCACGGTTGATTTGAAGAACATTTGACTGAATGACTTGGCCACCCAGATCATCCGACGTGAATCCCTCTGGACGTTTATGGTCTCAATGCACCATGTCAGCGGGCCACAATTGTTCACGGTTGATTTGAAGAACATTCGACTGAATGACTTCTCCACCCAGATCACCCGACGTGAATCCCACTGGACGTTTATGGTCTCAATGCACCATGTCAGCAGGCCACAATTGTTCACGGTTGATTTGAAGAACATTCGACTGAATGACTTGGCCACCCAGATCACCCGACGTGAATCCCACTGGACGTTTATGGTCTCAATGCACCATGTCACCGGGCCACAATTGTTCACGGTTGATTTGAAGAACATTCGACTGAATGACTTGGCCACCCAGATCACCCGACGTGAATTCCACTGGACGTTTATAGTCTCAATGCACCATGTCACTGGGCCACAATTGTTCACGGTTGATTTGAAGAACATTCGACTGAATGACTTGGCCACCCAGATCACCCGACATGAATCCCACTGGACGTTTATGGTCTCAATGCACCATGTCAGCGGGCCACAATTGTTCACGGTTGATTTGAAGAACATTCGACTGAATGACTTGGCCACCCAGATCACCCGACGTGAATCCCACTGGACGTTTATGGTCTCAATGCACCATGTCAGCGGGCCACAATTGTTCATGGTTGATTTGAAGAACATTCGACTGAATGACTTGGCCACCCAGATCACCCGACGTGAATCCCTCTGGACGTTTATGGTCTCAATGCACCATGTCACCGGGCCACAATTGTTCACGGCTGATTTGAAGAACATTCGACTGAATGCCTTGGCCACCCAGATCACCCGACGTGAATCCCACTGGACGTTTATGGTCTCAATGCACCATGTCACTGGGCCACAATTGTTCACGGTTGATTTGAAGAACATTCGACTGAATGACTTCTCCACCCAGATCACCCGACGTGAATCCCACTGGACGTTTATGGCCTCAATGCACCATGTCAGCAGGCCACAATTGTTCACGGTTGATTTGAAGAACATTCGACTGAATGACTTGGCCACCCAGATCACCCGACGTGAATCCCACTGGACGTTTATGGTCTCAATGCACCATGTCACCGGGCCACAATTGTTCACGGTTGATTTGAAGAACATTCGACTGAATGACTTGGCCACCCAGATCACCCGACGTGAATTCCACTGGACGTTTATAGTCTCAATGCACCATGTCACCGGGCCACAATTGTTCACGGTTGATTTGAAGAACATTCGACTGAATGACTTGGCCACCCAGATCACCCGACATGAATCCCACTGGACGTTTATGGTCTCAATGCACCATGTCAGCGGGCCACAATTGTTCACGGTTGATTTGAAGAACATTCGACTGAATGACTTGGCCACCCAGATCACCCGACGTGAATCCCACTGGACGTTTATGGTCTCAATGCACCATGTCACCGGGCCACAATTGTTCACGGTTGATTTGAAGAACATTTGACTGAATGACTTGGCCACCCAGATCATCCGACGTGAATCCCTCTGGACGTTTATGGTCTCAATGCACCATGTCAGCGGGCCACAATTGTTCACGGTTGATTTGAAGAACATTCGACTGAATGACTTCTCCACCCAGATCACCCGACGTGAATCCCACTGGACGTTTATGGTCTCAATGCACCATGTCAGCAGGCCACAATTGTTCACGGTTGATTTGAAGAACATACGACTGAATGACTTGGCCAGCCAGATCACCCGACGTGAATCCCTCTGGACGTTTATGGTCTCAATGCACCATGTCACCAGGCCACAATTGTTCACGGCTGATTTGAAGAACATTCGACTGAATGCCTTGGCCACCCAGATCACCCGACGTGAATCCCACTGGACGTTTATGGTCTCAATGCACCATGTCACTGGGCCACAATTGTTCACGGTTGATTTGAAGAACATTCGACTGAATGACTTGGCCACCCAGATCACCCGACGTGAATCCCACTAGACGTTTATGGTCTCAATGCACCATGTCAACAGGCCACAATTGTTCACGGTTGATATGAAGAACATTCGACTGAATGACTTGGCCACCCAGATCACCCGACATGAATCCCACTGGACGTTTATGGTCTCAATGCACCATGTCACCGGGCCACAATTGTTCACGGTTGATTTGAAGAACATTCGACTGAATGACTTGGCCACCCAGATCACCTGACGTGAATCCCACTGGACGTTTATGGTCTCAATGCACCATGTCAGCGGGCGACAATTGTTCACGGTTGATTTGAAGAACATTCAACTGAATGACTTGGCCACCCAAATCAACCGACGTGAATCCCACTGGACGTTTATGGTCTCAATGCACCATGTCAGCGGGCCACAATTGTTCACGGTTGATTTGAAGAACATTCGACTGAATGACTTGGCCACCCAGATCACCTGACGTGAATCCCACCGGACGTTTATGGTCTCAATGCACCATGTCACTGGGCCACAATTGTTCACGGTTGATTTGAAGAACATTCGACTGAATGACTTGGCCACCCAGATCACCCGACGTGAATCCCACTGGAGGTTTATGGTCTCAATGCACCATGTCAGCAGGCCACAATTGTTCACGGTTGATTTGAAGAACATTGGACTGAATGACTTGGCCACCCAGATCACCCGACGTGAATCCCACTGGACGTTTATGGTCTCAATGCACCATGTCACTGGGCCACAATTGTTCACGGTTGATTTGAAGAACATTCAATTGAATGACTTGGCCACCCAGATCACCCGACGTGAATCCCACTGGACGTTTATGGTCTCAATGCACCATGTCAGCGGGCCACAATTGTTCACGGTTGATTTGAAGAACATTCGACTGAATGACTTGGCCACCCAAATCACCCGACGTGAATCCGACTGGACGTTCATGGTCTCAATGCACCATGTCAGGGGGCCACAATTGTTCACGGTTGATTTGAAGAACATTCGACTGAATGACTTGGCCACCCATATCACCCGACGTGAGTCCCACTGGACGTTTGTGGTCTCAATGCACAATGTCACTGGGCCACAATTGTTCACGGTTGATTTGAAGAACATTCGACTGAATGACTTGGCCACCCAGATCACCCGACGTGAATCCCACAGGACGTTTATGGTGTCAATGCACCATGTCAGTGGGCCACAATTGTTCATGGTTGATTTGAAGAACATTCGACTGAATGACTTGGCCACCTAGATTACCCGACGTGAATCCCACTGGACGTTTATTGTCTCAATGCACCATGTCAGTGGGCCACAATTGTTCACGGTTGATTTGAAGAACATTCGACTGAATGACTTGGCCACCCAGATCACCCGACATGAATCCCACTGGACGTTTCTGGTCTCAATGCAACATGTCAACAGGCCACAATTGTTCACGGTTGATTTGAAGAACATTCGACTGAATGACTTGGCCACCCAGATCACCCGACGTGAATCCCACTGGACGTTTATGGTGTCAATGCACCATGTCAACAGGCCACAATTGTTCACGGTTGATTTGAAGAACATTCGACTGAATGACTTGGCCACCCAGATCACCCGACATGAATCCCACTGGACGTTTATGGTCTCAATGCACCATGTCACCGGGCCACAATTGTTCACGGTTGGTTTGAAGAACATTCGACTGAATGACTTGGCCACCCAGATCACCCGACGTGAATCCCTCTGGACGTTTATGGTCTCAATGCACCATGTCACCGGGCCACAATTGTTCACGGTTGATTTGAAGAACATTCGACTGAATGACTTGGCCACCCAGATCACCCGACATGAATCCCACTGGACGTTTATGGTCTCAATGCACCATGTCACCGCGCCACAATTGTTCACGGTTGATTTGAAGAACATTCGACTAAATGACTTGGCCACCCAGATCACCTGACGTGAATCCCACTGGACGTTTATGGTCTCAATGCACCATGTCAGCGGGCCACAATTGTTCACGGTTGATTTGAAGAACATTCGACTGAATGACTTGGCCACCCAGATCACCCGACATGAATCCCACTGGACGTTTATGGTCTCAATGCACCATGTCACCGGGCCACAATTGTTCACGGTTGATTTGAAGAACATTCGACTGAATGACTTGGCCACCCAGATCACCCGACGTGAATCCCACTGGACGTTTATGGTCTCAATGCACCATGTCAGTGGGCCACAATTGTTCACGGTTGATTTGAAGAACATTCGACTGAATGACTTGGCCACCCAGATTACCCGACGTGAATGACACTGGTCGTTTATGGTCTCAATGCACCATGTCAGCGGGCCACAATTGTTCACGGTTGATTTGAAGAACATTCGACTGAATGACTTGGCCACCCGGATCACCCGACGTGAATCCCACTGGACGTTTATGGTCTCAATGCACCATGTCACCGGGCCACAATTGTTCACGGTTGATTTGAAGATCATTCGACTGAATGACGTGGCCACCCAGATTACCCGACGTGAATCCCACTGGACGTTTATGGTCTCAATGCAACATGTCAGCGGGCCACAATTGTTCACGGTTGATTTGAAGAACATTCGACTGAATGGCTTGGCCACCCAGATCACCCGACGTGAATCCCACTGGACGTTTATGGTCTCAATGCACCATGTCACTGGGCCACAATTGTTCACGGTTGATTTGAAGAACATTCGACTGAATGACTTGGCCACCCAGATCACCCGACGTGAATCCCACTGGACGTTTATGGTCTCAATGCACCATGTCAACAGGCCACAATTGTTCACGGTTGATTTGAAGAACATTCGACTGAATGACTTGGCCACCCAAATCACCTGACGTGAATCCCACTGGACGTTTATGGTCTCAATGCACCATGTCACCGGGCCACAATTGTTCACGGTTGATTTGAAGAACATTCAACTGAATGACTTGGCCACCCAAATCAACCGACGTGAATCCCACTGGACGTTTACGGTCTCAATGCACCATGTCAGTGGGCCACAATTGTTCACGGTTGATTTGAAGAACATTCGACTGAATGACTTGGCCACCCAGATCACCCGACGTGAATCCCACTGGACGTTTATGGTCTCAATCCACCATGTAACTGGGCCACAATTGTTCACGGTTGATTTGAAGAACATTCGACTGAATGACTTGGCCACCCAGATCACCCGACGTGAATCCCACTGGACGTTTATGGTCTCAATGCACCATGTCACCGGGCCACAATTGTTCACGGTTGATTTGAAAAACATTCGACTGAATGACTTGGCCACCCAGATCACCCGACGTGAATCCCACTGGACGTTTATGGTCTCAATGCACCATGTCAGCGGGCCACAATTGTTCACGGTTGATTTGAAAAACATTCGACTAAATGACTTGGACAGCCAGATCACCCTTACGTGAATCCCACTGGACGTTTATGGTCTCAATGCACCATGTCAGCGGGCCACAATTGTTCACGGTTGATTTGAAGAACATTCGACTGAATGACTTGGCCACCCAGATCACCCGACGTGAATCCCACTGGACGTTTATGGTCTCAATGCACCATGTCAGTTGGTCACAATTGTTCACGGTTGATTTGAAGAACATTCGACTGAATGACTTGGCCACCCAGATCACCTGACGTGAATCCCACTGGACGTTTATGGTCTCAATGCACCATGTCACCGGGGCACAATTATTCACAGTTGATTTGAAGAACATTCGAAGAATGACTTGGCCACCCAGATCACCCGACGTGAATCCCACTGGACGTTTATGGTCTCAATGCACCATGTCAGCTGGCCACAATTGTTCACGGTTGATTTGAAGAACATTCGACTGAATGACTTGGCCACCCAGATCACCCGACGTGAATCCCACTGGACGTTTATGGTGTCAATGCACCATGTCAGCGGGCCACAATTGTTCACGGTTGATTTGAAGAACATTCGACTGAATGACTTGGCCACCCAGATCACCCGACGTGAATCCCTCTGGACGTTTATGGTCTCAATGCACCATGTCACCGGGCCACAATTGTTCACGGTTGATTTGAAGAACATTCGACTGAATGACTTGGCCACCCAGATCACCCGACGTGAATCCCACTGGACGTTTATGGTCTCAATGCACCATGTCACTGGGCCACAATTGTTCACGGTTGATTTGAAGAACATTCGACTGAATGACTTGGCCACCCAGATCACCCGACGTGAATCCCACTGGACGTTTATGGTCTCAATGCACCATGTCAACAGGCCACAATTGTTAACGGTTGATTTGAAGAACATTCGACTGAATGACTTGGCCACCCAGATCACCCGACGTGAATCCCACTGGACGTTTATGGTCTCAATGCACCATGTCAACAGGCCACAATTGTTCACGGTTGATTTGAAGAACATTCGACTGAATGACTTGGCCACCCAGAACACCCGACGTGAATCCCACTGGACGTTTATGGTCTCAATGCACCATGTCACCGGGCCACAATTGTTCACGGTTGATTTGAAGAACATTCGACTGAATGACTTGGCCACCCAAATCACCCGACGTGAATCCCATTGGACGTTTATGGTCTCAATGCACCATGTCACCGGGCCACAATTGTTCATGGTTGATTTGAAGAACATTCGACTGAATGACTTGGCATCCCAGATCACCCGACGTGAATCCCACTGGACGTTTATGGTCTCAATGCACCATGTCAGAGGGCCACAATTGTTCACGGTTGTTTTGAAGAACATTCGACTAAATGACTTGGCCAGCCAGATCACCCGACTTGAATCCCACTGGACGTTTATGGTCTCAATGCACCATGTCAGTGGGCCACAATTGTTCACGGTTGATTTGAAGAACATTCGACTGAATTACTTGGCCACCCAGATCACCCGACGTGAATCCCTCTGGACGTTTATGGTCTCAATGCACCATGTCAGTGGGTCACAATTGTTCACGGTTGATTTGAAGAACATTCGACTGTATGACTTGGCCACCCAGATCACCCGACGTGAATCCCACTGGACGTTTATTGTCTCAATGCACCATGTCACAGGGCCACAATTATTCACAGTTGATTTGAAGAACATTCGACTGAATGACTTGGCCACCCAGATCACCTGACGTGAATCCCACTGGACGTTTATGGTCTCAATGCACCATGTCAGCTGGCCACAATTGTTCACGGTTGATTTGAAGAATCTTCGACTGAATGACTTGGCCACCCAGATCACCCGACGTGAATCACAGTGGACGTTTATGGTCTCAATTCACCATGTCAGCGGGCCACAATTGTTCACGGTTGATTTGAAGAACATTCGACTGATTGACTTGGCCACCCAGATCACCTGACGTGAATCCCACTGGACGTTTATGGTGTCAATGCACCATGTCAGCGGGCCACAATTGTTCACGGTTGATTTGAAGAACATTCGACTGAATGACTTGGCCACCCAGATCACACGACGTGAATCCCACTGGACGTTTATGGTCTCAATGCACCATGTCAGCGGGCCACAATTGTTCACGGTTGATTTGAAGAACATTCGACTCAATGACTTGGCCACCCAGATCACCCGACGTGAATCCCACTGGACGTTTATGGTCTCAATGCACCATGTCACCGGGCCACAATTGTTCACGGTATATTTGAAGAACATTCGACTAAATCACTTGGCCACCCAGATCACCCGACGTGAATCCCACTGGACGTTTATGGTCTCAATGCACCATGTCAGCGGGCCACAATTGTTCACGGTTGATTTGAAGAACATTCGACTGAATGACTTGGCCACCCAGATCACCCGATGTGAATCCCACTGGACGTTTATGGTCTCAATGCACCATGTCACCGGGCCACAATTGTTCACGGTTGATTTGAAGAACATTCGACTCGATGACTTGGCCACCCAGATCACCCGACGTGAATCCCACTGGAGGTTTATGGTCTCAATGCACCATGTCAGCAGGCCACAATTGTTCACGGTTGATTTGAAGAACATTCGACTGAATGACTTGGCCACCCAGATTACCCGACGTGAATGACACTGGTCGTTTATGGTCTCAATGCACCATGTCAGCAGGCCACAATTGTTCACGGTTGATTTGAAGAACATTCGACTGAATGACTTGGCCACCCGGATCACCCGACGTGAATCCCACTGGACGTTTATGGTCTCAATGCACCATGTCACCGGGCCACAATTGTTCACGGTTGATTTGAAGATCATTCGACTGAATGACGTGGCCACCCAGATTACACGACGTGAATCCCACTGGACGTTTATGGTCTCAATGCACCATGTCAGCGGGTCACAATTGTTCACGGTTGAGTTGAAGAACATTCGACTGAATGACTTGGCCACCCAGATCACCCGACGTGAATCCCACTGGACGTTTATGGTCTCAATGCACCATGTCAGCGGGCCACAATTGTTCACGGTTGATTTGAAGAACATTCGACTGCATGTCTTGGCCACCCAGATCACCCGACGTGAATCCCACAGGACGTTTATGGTCTCAATGCACCATGTCACTGGGCCACAATTGTTCACGGTTGATTTGAAGAACATTCGACTGAATGACTTGGCCACCCAGATCACCCGACGTGAATCCCACTGGACGTTTATGGTCTCAATGCACCATGTCACCGGGCCACAATTATTCGCAGTTGATTTGAAGAACATTCGACTGAATGACTTGGCCACCCAGATCACCCGACGTGAATCCCTCTGGACGTTTATGGTCTCAATGCACCATGTCACCGGGCCACAATTGTTCACGGTTGATTTGAAGAATCGTCGACTGAATGACTTGGCCACCCAGATCAGCCGACGTTAATCCCACTGGACGTTTCTTGTCTCAATGCACCATGTCAGCGGGCCACAATTGTTCACGGTTGATTTGAAGAACATTCGACTGAATGACTTGGCCACCCAGATCACCCGACGTGAATCCCACTGGACGTTTATGGTGTCAGTGCACCATGTCAGCAGGCCACAATTGTTCACGGTTGATTTGAAAAACATTCGACTGAATGACTTGGCCACCCAGATCACCCGACGTGAATCCCACTGGACGTTTATGGTCTCAATGCACCATGTCACTGGGCCACAATTGTTCACGGTTGATTTGAAGAACATTCGACTGAATGACTTGGCCACCCAGATCACCCGACGTGAATCCCACTGGACGTTTATGGTCTCAATGCACCATGTCAGCAGGCCACAATTGTTCACGGTCGATTTGAAGAACATTCGACTGAATGTCTTGGCCACCCAGATCACCCGACGTGAATCACACTGGACGTTTATGGTCTCAATGCACCATGTCAGCGGGCCACAGTTGTTCACGGTTGATTTGAAGAACATTCGACTGAATGACTTGGCCACCCAGATCACCCGACGTGAATCCCACTGGACGTTTATGGTCTCAATGTACTATGTGAGCGGGCCACAATTGTTCACGGTTGATTTGAAGAACATTCGACTGAATGACTTGGCCACCCAGATCACCGACGTGAATCCCACTGGTCGTTTATGGTCTCAATGCACCATGTCAGTGGGCCACAATTGTTCACGGTTTATTTGAAGAACATTCGACTGAATGACTTGGCCACCCGGATCACCCGACGTGAATCCCACTGGACGTTTATGGTCTCAATGCACCATGTCACTGGGCCACAATTGTTCACGGTTGATTTGAAGAACATTTGACTGAATGACGTGGCCACCCAGATTACCCGACGTGAATCCCACTGGACGTTTATGGTCTCAATGCACCATGTCAGCGGGTCACAATTGTTCACGGTTGAGTTGAAGAACATTGGACTGAATGACTTGGCCACCCAGATCACCCGACGTGAATCCCACTGGACGTTTATGGTCTCAATGCACCATGTCAGCGGGCCACAATTGTTCACGGTTGAGTTGAAGAACATTGGACTGAATGACTTGGCCACCCAGATCACCCGACGTGAATCCCACTGGACGTTTATAGTCTCAATGCACCATGTCAGCGGGCCACAATTGTTCACGGGTGATTTGAAGAACATTCGACTGAATGTCTTGGCCACCCAGATCACCCGACGTGAATCCCACTGGACGTTTATGGTCTCAATGCACCATGTCACTGGGCCACAATTGTTCACGGTTGATTTGAAGAACATTCGACTGAATGACTTGGCCACCCAGATCACCCGACGTGAATCCCACTGGAGGTTTATGGTCTCAATGCACCATGTCAGCAGGCCACAATTGTTCACGGTTGATTTGAAGAACATTCGACTGAATGACTTGGCCACCCAGATTACCCGACGTGAATGACACTGGTCGTTTATGGTCTCAATGCACCATGTCAGCAGGCCACAATTGTTCACGGTTGATTTGAAGAACATTCGACTGAATGACTTGGCCACCCGGATCACCCGACGTGAATCCCACTGGACGTTTATGGTCTCAATGCACCATGTCACCGGGCCACAATTGTTCACGGTTGATTTGAAGATCATTCGACTGAATGACGTGGCCACCCAGATTACCCGACGTGAATCCCACTGGACGTTTATGGTCTCAATGCACCATGTCAGCGGGTCAGAATTGTACACGGTTGAGTTGAAGAACATTCGACTGAATGACTTGGCCATCCAGATCACCCGACGTGAATCCCACTGGACGTTTATGGTCTCAATGCACCATGTCAGCGGGCCACAATTGTTCACGGTTGATTTGAAGAACATTCGACTGCATGTCTTGGCCACCCAGATCACCCGACGTGAATCCCACAGGACGTTTATGGTCTCAATGCACCATGTCACTGGGCCACAATTGTTCACGGTTGATTTGAAGAACATTCGACTGAATGACTTGGCCACCCAGATCACCCGACGTGAATCCCACTGGACGTTTATGGTCTCAATGCACCATGTCACCGGGCCACAATTATTCGCAGTTGATTTGAAGAACATTCGACTGAATGACTTGGCCACCCAGATCACCCGACGTGAATCCCACTGGACGTTTATGGTCTCAATGCACCATGTCAGCTGGCCACAATTGTTCACGGTTGATTTGAAGAATCGTCGACTGAATGACTTGGCCACCCAGATCAGCCGACGTTAATCCCACTGGACGTTTATTGTCTCAATGCACCATGTCAGCGGGCCACAATTGTTCACGGTTGATTTGAAGAACATTCGACTGAATGACTTGGCCACCCAGATCACCCGACGTGAATCCCACTGGACGTTTATGGTGTCAGTGCACCATGTCAGCAGGCCACAATTGTTCACGGTTGATTTGAAAAACATTCGACTGAATGACTTGGCCACCCAGATCACCCGACGTGAATCCCACTGGACGTTTATGGTCTCAATGCACCATGTCACTGGGCCACAATTGTTCACAGTTGATTTGAAGAACATTCGACTGAATGACTTGGCCACCCAGATCACCCGACGTGAATCCCACTGGACGTTTATGGTCTCAATGCACCATGTCACTGGGCCACAATTGTTCACGGTTGATTTGAAGAACATTCGACTGAATGTCTTGGCCACCCAGATCACCCGACGTGAATCACACTGGACATTTATGGTCTCAATGCACCATGTCAGCGGGCCACAGTTGTTCACGGTTGATTTGAAGAACATTCGACTGAATGACTTGGCCACCCAGATCACCCGACGTGAATCCCACTGGACGTTTATGGTCTCAATGTACTATGTGAGCGGGCCACAATTGTTCACGGTTGATTTGAAGAACATTCGACTGAATGACTTGGCCACCCAGATCACCCGATGTGAATCCCACTGGACGTTTATGGTCTCAATGCACCATGTCACCGGGCCACAATTGTTCACGGTTGATTTGAAGAACATTCGACTCAATGACTTGGCCACCCAGATCACCCGACGTGAATCCCACTGGAGGTTTATGGTCTCAATGCACCATGTCAGTAGGCCACAATTGTTCACGGTTGATTTGAAGAACATTCGACTGAATGACTTGGCCACCCAGATTACCCGACGTGAATGACACTGGTCGTTTATGGTCTCAATGCACCATGTCAGCAGGCCACAATTGTTCACGGTTGATTTGAAGAACATTCGACTGAATGACTTGGCCACCCGGATCACCCGACGTGAATCCCACTGGACGTTTATGGTCTCAATGCACCATGTCACCGGGCCACAATTGTTCACGGTTGATTTGAAGATCATTCGACTGAATGACGTGGCCACCCAGATTACCCGACGTGAATCCCACTGGACGTTTATGGTCTCAATGCACCATGTCAGCGGGTCACAATTGTTCACGGTTGAGTTGAAGAACATTCGACTGAATGACTTGGCCACCCAGATCACCCGACGTGAATCCCACTGGACGTTTATGGTCTCAATGCACCATGTCAGCGGGCCACAATTGTTCACGGTTGATTTGAAGAACATTCGACTGCATGTCTTGGCCACCCAGATCACCCGACGTGAATCCCACAGGACGTTTATGGTCTCAATGCACCATGTCACTGGGCCACAATTGTTCACGGTTGATTTGAAGAACATTCGACTGAATGACTTGGCCACCCAGATCACCCGACGTGAATCCCACTGGACGTTTATGGTCTCAATGCACCATGTCACCGGGCCACAATTATTCGCAGTTGATTTGAAGAACATTCGACTGAATGACTTGGCCACCCAGATCACCCGACGTGAATCCCACTGGACGTTTATGGTCTCAATGCACCATGTCAGCTGGCCACAATTGTTCACGGTTGATTTGAAGAATCGTCGACTGAATGACTTGGCCACCCAGATCAGCCGACGTTAATCCCACTGGACGTTTCTTGTCTCAATGCACCATGTCAGCGGGCCACAATTGTTCACGGTTGATTTGAAGAACATTCGACTGAATGACTTGGCCACCCAGATCACCCGACGTGAATCCCACTGGACGTTTATGGTGTCAGTGCACCATGTCAGCAGGCCACAATTGTTCACGGTTGATTTGAAAAACATTCGACTGAATGACTTGGCCACCCAGATCACCCGACGTGAATCCCACTGGACGTTTATGGTCTCAATGCACCATGTCACTGGGCCACAATTGTTCACGGTTGATTTGAAGAACATTCGACTGAATGACTTGGCCACCCAGATCACCCGACGTGAATCCCACTGGACGTTTATGGTCTCAATGCACCATGTCAGCAGGCCACAATTGTTCACGGTCGATTTGAAGAACATTCGACTGAATGTCTTGGCCACCCAGATCACCCGACGTGAATCACACTGGACGTTTATGGTCTCAATGCACCATGTCAGCGGGCCACAGTTGTTCACGGTTGATTTGAAGAACATTCGACTGAATGACTTGGCCACCCAGATCACCCGACGTGAATCCCACTGGACGTTTATGGTCTCAATGTACTATGTGAGCGGGCCACAATTGTTCACGGTTGATTTGAAGAACATTCGACTGAATGACTTGGCCACCCAGATCACCGACGTGAATCCCACTGGTCGTTTATGGTCTCAATGCACCATGTCAGTGGGCCACAATTGTTCACGGTTTATTTGAAGAACATTCGACTGAATGACTTGGCCACCCGGATCACCCGACGTGAATCCCACTGGACGTTTATGGTCTCAATGCACCATGTCACTGGGCCACAATTGTTCACGGTTGATTTGAAGAACATTTGACTGAATGACGTGGCCACCCAGATTACCCGACGTGAATCCCACTGGACGTTTATGGTCTCAATGCACCATGTCAGCGGGTCACAATTGTTCACGGTTGAGTTGAAGAACATTGGACTGAATGACTTGGCCACCCAGATCACCCGACGTGAATCCCACTGGACGTTTATGGTCTCAATGCACCATGTCAGCGGGCCACAATTGTTCACGGTTGAGTTGAAGAACATTCGACTCAATGACTTGGCCACCCAGATCACCCGACGTGAATCCCACTGGAGGTTTATGGTCTCAATGCACCATGTCAGTAGGCCACAATTGTTCACGGTTGATTTGAAGAACATTCGACTGAATGACTTGGCCACCCAGATTACCCGACGTGAATGACACTGGTCGTTTATGGTCTCAATGCACCATGTCAGCAGGCCACAATTGTTCACGGTTGATTTGAAGAACATTCGACTGAATGACTTGGCCACCCGGATCACCCGACGTGAATCCCACTGGACGTTTATGGTCTCAATGCACCATGTCACCGGGCCACAATTGTTCACGGTTGATTTGAAGATCATTCGACTGAATGACGTGGCCACCCAGATTACCCGACGTGAATCCCACTGGACGTTTATGGTCTCAATGCACCATGTCAGCGGGTCACAATTGTTCACGGTTGAGTTGAAGAACATTCGACTGAATGACTTGGCCACCCAGATCACCCGACGTGAATCCCACTGGACGTTTATGGTCTCAATGCACCATGTCAGCGGGCCACAATTGTTCACGGTTGATTTGAAGAACATTCGACTGCATGTCTTGGCCACCCAGATCACCCGACGTGAATCCCACAGGACGTTTATGGTCTCAATGCACCATGTCACTGGGCCACAATTGTTCACGGTTGATTTGAAGAACATTCGACTGAATGACTTGGCCACCCAGATCACCCGACGTGAATCCCACTGGACGTTTATGGTCTCAATGCACCATGTCACCGGGCCACAATTATTCGCAGTTGATTTGAAGAACATTCGACTGAATGACTTGGCCACCCAGATCACCCGACGTGAATCCCACTGGACGTTTATGGTCTCAATGCACCATGTCAGCTGGCCACAATTGTTCACGGTTGATTTGAAGAATCGTCGACTGAATGACTTGGCCACCCAGATCAGCCGACGTTAATCCCACTGGACGTTTCTTGTCTCAATGCACCATGTCAGCGGGCCACAATTGTTCACGGTTGATTTGAAGAACATTCGACTGAATGACTTGGCCACCCAGATCACCCGACGTGAATCCCACTGGACGTTTATGGTGTCAGTGCACCATGTCAGCAGGCCACAATTGTTCACGGTTGATTTGAAAAACATTCGACTGAATGACTTGGCCACCCAGATCACCCGACGTGAATCCCACTGGACGTTTATGGTCTCAATGCACCATGTCACTGGGCCACAATTGTTCACGGTTGATTTGAAGAACATTCGACTGAATGACTTGGCCACCCAGATCACCCGACGTGAATCCCACTGGACGTTTATGGTCTCAATGCACCATGTCAGCAGGCCACAATTGTTCACGGTCGATTTGAAGAACATTCGACTGAATGTCTTGGCCACCCAGATCACCCGACGTGAATCACACTGGACGTTTATGGTCTCAATGCACCATGTCAGCGGGCCACAGTTGTTCACGGTTGATTTGAAGAACATTCGACTGAATGACTTGGCCACCCAGATCACCCGACGTGAATCCCACTGGACGTTTATGGTCTCAATGTACTATGTGAGCGGGCCACAATTGTTCACGGTTGATTTGAAGAACATTCGACTGAATGACTTGGCCACCCAGATCACCGACGTGAATCCCACTGGTCGTTTATGGTCTCAATGCACCATGTCAGTGGGCCACAATTGTTCACGGTTTATTTGAAGAACATTCGACTGAATGACTTGGCCACCCGGATCACCCGACGTGAATCCCACTGGACGTTTATGGTCTCAATGCACCATGTCACTGGGCCACAATTGTTCACGGTTGATTTGAAGAACATTTGACTGAATGACGTGGCCACCCAGATTACCCGACGTGAATCCCACTGGACGTTTATGGTCTCAATGCACCATGTCAGCGGGTCACAATTGTTCACGGTTGAGTTGAAGAACATTGGACTGAATGACTTGGCCACCCAGATCACCCGACGTGAATCCCACTGGACGTTTATGGTCTCAATGCACCATGTCAGCGGGCCACAATTGTTCACGGTTGAGTTGAAGAACATTGGACTGAATGACTTGGCCACCCAGATCACCCGACGTGAATCCCACTGGACGTTTATAGTCTCAATGCACCATGTCAGCGGGCCACAATTGTTCACGGGTGATTTGAAGAACATTCGACTGAATGTCTTGGCCACCCAGATCACCCGACGTGAATCCCACTGGACGTTTATGGTCTCAATGCACCATGTCACTGGGCCACAATTGTTCACGGTTGATTTGAAGAACATTCGACTGAATGACTTGGCCACCCAGATCACGCGACGTGAATCCCACTGGAGGTTTATGGTCTCAATGCACCATGTCAGCAGGCCACAATTGTTCACGGTTGATTTGAAGAACATTCGACTGAATGACTTGGCCACCCAGATTACCCGACGTGAATGACACTGGTCGTTTATGGTCTCAATGCACCATGTCAGCAGGCCGAAATTGTTCACGGTTGATTTGAAGAACATTCGACTGAATGACTTGGCCACCCGGATCACCCGACGTGAATCCCACTGGACGTTTATGGTCTCAATGCACCATGTCACCGGGCCACAATTGTTCACGGTTGATTTGAAGATCATTCGACTGAATGACGTGGCCACCCAGATTACCCGACGTGAATCCCACTGGACGTTTATGGTCTCAATGCACCATGTCAGCGGGTCACAATTGTTCACGGTTGAGTTGAAGAACATTCGACTGAATGACTTGGCCATCCAGATCACCCGACGTGAATCCCACTGGACGTTTATGGTCTCAATGCACCATGTCAGCGGGCCACAATTGTTCACGGTTGATTTGAAGAACATTGGACTGCATGTCTTGGCCACCCAGATCACCCGACGTGAATCCCACAGGACGTTTATGGTCTCAATGCACCATGTCACTGGGCCACAATTGTTCACGGTTGATTTGAAGAACATTCGACTGAATGACTTGGCCACCCAGATCACCCGACGTGAATCCCACTGGACGTTTATGGTCTCAATGCACCATGTCACCGGGCCACAATTATTCGCAGTTGATTTGAAGAACATTCGACTGAATGACTTGGCCACCCAGATCACCCGACGTGAATCCCACTGGACGTTTATGGTCTCAATGCACCATGTCAGCTGGCCACAATTGTTCACGGTTGATTTGAAGAATCGTCGACTGAATGACTTGGCCACCCAGATCAGCCGACGTTAATCCCACTGGACGTTTATTGTCTCAATGCACCATGTCAGCGGGCCACAATTGTTCACGGTTGATTTGAAGAACATTCGACTGAATGACTTGGCCACCCAGATCACCCGACGTGAATCCCACTGGACGTTTATGGTGTCAGTGCACCATGTCAGCAGGCCACAATTGTTCACGGTTGATTTGAAAAACATTCGACTGAATGACTTGGCCACCCAGATCACCCGACGTGAATCCCACTGGACGTTTATGGTCTCAATGCACCATGTCACTGGGCCACAATTGTTCACGGTTGATTTGAAGAACATTCGACTGAATGACTTGGCCACCCAGATCACCCGACGTGAATCCCACTGGACGTTTATGGTCTCAATGCACCATGTCACTGGGCCACAATTGTTCACGGTTGATTTGAAGAACATTCGACTGAATGTCTTGGCCACCCAGATCACCCGACGTGAATCACACTGGACGTTTATGGTCTCAATGCACCATGTCAGCGGGCCACAGTTGTTCACGGTTGATTTGAAGAACATTCGACTGAATGACTTGGCCACCCAGATCACCCGACGTGAATCCCACTGGACGTTTATGGTCTCAATGTACTATGTGAGCGGGCCACAATTGTTCACGGTTGATTTGAAGAACATTCGACTGAATGACTTGGCCACCCAGATCACCGACGTGAATCCCACTGGACGTTTATGGTCTCAATGCACCATGTCACCGGGCCACAATTGTTCACGGTTGATTTGAAGAACATTCGACTAAGTGACATGGCCACCCAGATCACCCGACGTGAATCCCACTGGACGTTTATGGTCTCAATGCATTATGTCACCGGGCCACAATTGTTCACGGTTGATTTGAAGAACATTCGACTGAATGACTTGGCCACCCAGATCACCCGACGTGAATCCCACTGGAAGTTTATGGTCTCAATGCACCATGTCAGCAGGCCACAATTGTTCACGGTTGATTTGAAGAACATTCGACTGAATGACTTGGCCACCCAGATTACCCGACGTGAATCCCACTGGTCGTTTATGGTCTCAATGCACCATGTCAGTGGGCCACAATTGTTCACGGTTTATTTGAAGAACATTCGACTGAATGACTTGGCCACCCGGATCACCCGACGTGAATCCCACTGGACGTTTATGGTCTCAATGCACCATGTCACCGGGCCACAATTGTTCACGGTTGATTTGAAGAACATTTGACTGAATGACGTGGCCACCCAGATTACCCGACGTGAATCCCACTGGACGTTTATGGTCTCAATGCACCATGTCAGCGGGTCACAATTGTTCACGGTTGAGTTGAAGAACATTGGACTGAATGACTTGGCCACCCAGATCACCCGACGTTAATCCCACTGGACGTTTATGGTCTCAATGCACCATGTCAGCGGGCCACAATTGTTCACGGTTGAGTTGAAGAACATTGGACTGAATGACTTGGCCACCCGGATCACCCGACGTGAATCCCACTGGACGTTTATAGTCTCAATGCACCATGTCAGCGGGCCACAATTGTTCACGGGTGATTTGAAGAACATTCGACTGAATGTCTTGGCCACCCAGATCACCCGACGTGAATCCCACTGGACGTTTATGGTCTCAATGCACCATGTCACTGGGCCACAATTGTTCACGGTTGATTTGAAGAACGTTCGACTGAATGACTTGGCCACCCAGATCACCCGCCGTGAATCCCACTGGACGTTTATGGTCTCAATGCACCATGTCACCGGGCCACAGTTGTTCACGGTTGATTTGAAGAACATTCGACTGAATGACTTGGCCACCCAGATCACCCGACGTGAATCCCACTGGAAGTTTATGGTCTCAATGCACCATGTCAGCAGGCCACAATTGTTCACGGTTGATTTGAAGAACATTCGACTGAATGACTTGGCCACCCAGGTTACCCGACGTGAATCCCACTGGTCGTTTATGGTCTCAATGCACCATGTCAGTGGGCCACAATTGTTCACGGTTTATTTGAAGAACATTCGACTGAATGACTTGGCCACCCGGATCACCCGACGTGAATCCCACTGGACGTTTATGGTCTCAATGCACCATGTCACCGGGCCACAATTGTTCACGGTTGATTTGAAGAACATTTGACTGAATGACGTGGCCACCCAGATTACCCGACGTGAATCCCACTGGACGTTTATGGTCTCAATGCACCATGTCAGCGGGTCACAATTGTTCACGGTTGAGTTGAAGAACATTGGACTGAATGACTTGGCCACCCAGATCACCCGACGTGAATCCCACTGGACGTTTATGGTCTCAATGCACCATGTCAGCGGGCCACAATTGTTCACGGTTGAGTTGAAGAACATTGGACTGAATGACTTGGCCACCCAGATCACCCGACGTGAATCCCACTGGACGTTTATAGTCTCAATGCACCATGTCAGCGGGCCACAATTGTTCACGGGTGATTTGAAGAACATTCGACTGAATGTCTTGGCCACCCAGATCACCCGACGTGAATCCCACTGGACGTTTATGGTCTCAATGCACCATGTCACCGGGCCACAGTTGTTCACGGTTGATTTGAAGAACATTCGACTGAATGACTTGGCCAGCCAGATCACCCGACGTGAATCCCACTGGACGTTTATGGTCTCAATGCACCATGTCACCGGGCCACAATTGTTCACGGTTGATTTGAAGAACATTAGACTGAATGACTTGGCCATCCAGATCATCCGACGTGAATCCCACTGGTCGTTTATGGTCTCAATGCACCATGTCACCGGGCCACAATTGTTCACGGTTGATTTGAAGAACATTCGACTGATTGACTTGGCCACCCAGATCACCCGACGTGAATCCCACTGGTTGTTTATGGTCCTAATCGAGAGGCCAGTTCGCGCACCAACAACATTTTCGCAATTACGGACAGCTATACACACAGCATGGCGCAATTTTTCCGCAGGTGGCTTCCAGGGACTTGTTGAGTCTATGCGACGTCGAGTTGCAGCACTATGCCGAGCAAAAGGAGATCCGACATGATATTAGGGAGCATCCCATGATTCTTGTCACCTCAGTGTATTTGTCTGGCATGCGCTTTGATACGGATGTGAAATGTAGACGATAAAGAGTATAAGCAAGAACAAGGTGGAAACTTCTGCTGTGTGGTCCTACAGGAGAATGCTGAAGATGATGTGGGTAGGTTGGCTAACCAATGAAGAGTCATTTAATCAACACACAGCTCATGTTTTGATGTAGATACAGTGTCACATGAGCTGACATCAGAAAGGTTAAATTAACTGTAAAAGTCACGATTAAAAAAAAAGCAGTTACAGAACAAAGCAAGTATCTTAAAACATCTGATCTACGGGGAAAGATGAAGACAACACTGGGAAATTACGAGAAGCCGTACGAAATGTGAACGTAAGACACTACCATTAGGAAGTAATAGATTATGCCAGACGGCACAATAACAAGGAAAACGCTGAGAATGACACATAAACTGATATAAAGTGTGTGGAAAAAAGAAAAATAAAGTAATTGTGCCTTCCATAATCCGAAAATTCTCTGCAACATTACTCGGTAGGTCTCTGTATGTCAGTTGTTCATTATTGTATCACACCAAGAGGTACATCTCGTGCCATGATAGCTCAATCAGGCTATTATATGATCACAACTATTTAAAAATTGAATAAATCTCCACCCTTCGCCGTTGGTTGTGTAATCAAGATATTTCAGGACACCAATCTGGATATGTGAAACATGGTCCAGTTTCATGCACTCCTTGTTAAGCTCATAGAGTTGGAGAAGCTTCTGGATGGACAGGACACTTTAAGAGTAGTTTTTTCTTCTTCGCTAAGCATAATCTGCTGTAATCACTCTGGATGGTTTCTCCGGGATTTCATCTCATTCGCATCAATTGCACAACTCCTGACAAGTGCAATTTGGCTCAACTTGGCCATATTTTCCGAAAACGCATTCCGATTACATACGCTAGTTTCACAACGCTGTCTGCAAAGGCCAGAAAAGGACTGAACGACTTGCATGAATAGTAGCAAAAAATGTAGAACTTTCTAGAAGAGAATAAGGTGTAACCTCTCAACAGAAAAAAAAATAAAAACCTCCCAACAGTAAAATATAATTATTTATATCATTTACATTCAGTATTACCTCCCAATAAAAAATTGCGTAACCTACCAATAATACAAAGTGATTAATCTCTCAATAAAATTGTGGCTCACTGATAAACCTTTCAATAATTAACTGACTGTGTGAATCTAAACTGGTCAATTTGGACGTCAGTTGTGCTGCGTCATCGCCCTGAAAGATCATACTGAATAAATTGAAAATTCGTACCTCAATAAGGTCGCCGGATAACGCATACATACCTCCTCCTATAAGAAATTTTTTGGCACAGCCCAGTGCAATGCTGGCAGATAGATTCATCATGTATAAAAAGAAACAACCGATTTTTCTTTACAACAGTCTGGATGGCCATGGATTGGGAAAATTAGCAAATTCTTTAAATTGAGATGAATGATTGTCAAAAAGTTAATTTTTATAAGAAAGATTATTATTAAGAGATTTATTTAAAACATTTACATGGGACTTGATATAACAATAGTTATACCTCATACTACAACGCTCAGGCACCGCCATCGCTCCCCAACCAGCCAACTCGATACACCAGAGTGCTAGCAACTACTTACTCATACTGCCACACAGTTCCTACTCCAGTCAACACTGCTCTCTGGTCTGAGATTCTCTTATAGCTTACATATCGCAGGCAGAGCTTGAGCATTCCATCGAAATTACATCTGCTGGAGTGCGCTAGCAATAAATTCCTTATTCATGGACCTTTTACAAAGGTACGAGCAAGAAGCACTATTTGGGGTCTGACACATGTGAAAATGAGCACTTTCATCGAGGTAACATACGGTTTGTGCACTTGGTGCATGTTACACAAAGCGACGGTCTGCGTGCGGCACTGCAAAACGCCGCAATTTCCATTTTGTTGCCAACCGCAGGCACCATGTGTCGAAAAGATACGACGTACTGCCCTCTGGTTGGAGCTTGTCGCATGAGACATGGTGTCTAAGACTGATAAAAGACTTCGTTTACTTAAGATTACTGTAGTTCACGCTAGCTGTAGGACATTAAAAATAGTGACTCCTAAGGTAACAGCTTAAGATATGAGAAGCTGGGGCGTCTCGGCAAGAAATGTAATGCGACGGAAGAAAAGACGAAAGTCAATAAATTATCGACACTTTCCATTGTGAACGTATAAACTAAAGAAAGACGGTACATCCACCAAGTAAAGTGGAGGATGATTTGCATACGAACACACATGCAACAGTTTGGAATACCACTATTTTCCCGTTTCCCTGTACAAAATAGTGAAGTACGTGCAAGCGTTGTAACTTTACATACTATGGAAACGTTTTTAAAACACTGTGTTCGGAGATCTGGGATTTCTACCGTACATTCGTGAAGAATAACTGACACCTGTATCTAAAAATCCCAAAGTCACTAATAGTCGGTTTTGCCTCGCTATAGTTAGGGCCTGTTTTTCCTACCATTGACATGATCTTATACAGCAATTTCATTATATGGTTCAAATGGCTCTGAGCACTATGGGACTTAACTTCTAACACCTGACACCTGTATCTAAAAATCCCAAAGTCACTAATAGTCGGTTTTGCCTCGCTATAGTTAGGGCCTGTTTTTCCTACCATTGACATGATCTTATACAGCAATTTCATTAAATGGTTCAAATGGCTCTGAGCACTATGGGACTTAACTTCTAAGGTCATCAGTCCCCTAGAACTTAGAACTACTTAAACCTAACTAACCTAAGGACATCACACACATCCATGCAAGAGGCAGGATTCGAACCTGCGACCGTAGCGGTCACGCAGTTCCAGACTGTAGCGCCTAGAACCGCCAGGCCAACCACGGCCGGCTGATTTCATTAACGAAGCTACATTGTCACTCAGCAATTTCCTAAAAGAAAATAATTGCGGGGTTCCGGACAAATAATTCTCATCGACGTCATTGTGTATTGTTTCTTTTTATTTTGCATTTGTTGCGACCAAGAACGCAGTATCTGCCACCGTCTGCAAAGACATGTTGCACTATTCCCGCTCCGGTCGCAGGTTCGAATCCTGCCTCGGGCATGGATGGGTGTGATGTCCTTAGGTTAGTTAGGTTTAATTAGTTCTGAGTTCTAGGCGACTGATGACCTCAGAAGTTAAGTCGCATAGTGCTCAGAGCCATTTGAACCATTTTTTTTTTTTTTTTTTTTTTTTTTGCACTATTCCGATGTTGCTTCAGTGGAGACACGTGGTACGAAAACAGGCAACACATTTTTCTGAGCAATAGCGACTTTGTATCACGAACCAAGAGGGAGCAATAAGACTGGAAGATCGATAACGAGGTGCTCGAATGAAAAAGGATGTAATGCAGGGATGCAGCCTTTGGCCGTGCTGCTCAATCTGTGCATACAAGAAAAACAATGACGGAAATAAAATAAAGGTTCAAGAGTAGGATTAAAATTAATGATAAGATATGACGAAGATATTGGTATCCTCAGTGGAAATGAAAAAGAATTACAGCATGTGTTGACTGGATTGTACAGTCCAATGAGTACAGAATGCGAATTGAGAGCGAATCGAAGAACGACCAAAGCAATGAGAAGTAGCAAAAATGAGAACAGCGAGAAACTTTACAACAGAGTTGAAGATCACGAATACGCAAAGTTAAGGGATGCTGGTATCTAGGCGAAAGAAGACGAACTTGAGGAATTCTGGTAAGTAGACAGCAAAATAACCCATGATGAACGGAGCAAGGAAGACATTAAAATCACACTAGCACTGGAAGAAAGGACATTCCTGGCTACGAGAAATCTGTTAGTGTCGAACATAGCCATTAATTTGAAGAAGTAATATCTGAAAATGTACTTTGGAGCACAGATAGTGACACATGGGACTGTCGGAAAACAGGAAGAGAAGTGAATCGAAGCATTTGAGATGTAGTGCAACAGAAGAATGTTGAAAATTAGGTAGACTGATAAGGTAAGGAATGAGGAGGTTTCCGCAGAATAGGCCAGGAAAGGAATATATGGAGAACTCTGATCAGAAGAATGGACAGGATGACAGGACATGTATTAAGAGATCGGGGAATAGCCTCTGTGTTGTTAGAGGGATCTTCAGAGGGCAAAAGTTGTAGAGGAAGGCGGAGATTGTAATACATCCAGCAAATAATTCAGGACGTCGGTTGTGAATGCTACTCTGAGACGAAAAGGTTGGCTCAGGAGATGAATTTGTGGCGGGCCGCAGAAAACAGCCAGAAGACTGACGAAAAGAAAAGAAAAATTATGTTGCACACCAAAACTTTGCACGCTACGTAACAAGTAACATGTGACCTGAGGCTAGGAGCGCCTAGTGCCGACTCGGTGGAATTCTGCCGAAGACAAGTAACTGGCTGCAGTGACGAGTACAGCGTTACATGAAGTTGCAGACTGTCGGAAGATGGCGTCTGTTGAGCTCTAACGAGCGTCTGCACAGCGGGGTTGTCGACTGCAGTCGAGAGACGGGCTGCACCATAAAGGGAGAAGCAGGAGCGGCGAACGGAGGAGGCAGAGGGGCAGAGAAGCAGGCAGCTGGTTAGAGTGTGTGCACAGGCCGCTGTTCCAACACGGGGTCAGGTCGCCACCTGCGGCCATAAAAAACCAAGTGGCGAGCCAACTGCTGCTGCTGCTGCTGCCGCCGCCGCTATACATTGAGCACACACAGGCGCGTGCCGCGGCCTCTGTATTTGCCTTGTTGTAACCGGCGGGGCGCGCCGTCTTCCCGGTGAAGTCGTATCGCCCGACGCGTGTTTCGTTTCACGAAGCACACCAAACGTGATATCCGTCGCGGTTGCTACACGCTCTGAAACGAATCCTGACGGAACGTCGTCCTCATCGTGATCTGCGACAGTAGCGCTCTCCAGCGGCATCTGGCGCGCTAATCACGCAGTTTGTTTACGATTAGCATACGCCATTAAAACTGCTACACCAAGATGAAATGAAGATGATAAACGGGTATTCATTGGGTAAATATAGTATACTAGAACTGACATGTGTTAACATTTTCACGCAATTTGGGTGCATAGATCCTGAGAAATCAGTACCCAGAACAACCAACTCTGGCCGTAATACCGGCCTTGATACGCCTGGGCACTCAGTCAAACAGAGCTTCGATGGCGAGTACAGGTACAGCTGCCCATGCAGCTTAGACACGATACCACAGTTCATCAAGACTTGTGACTGGCGTATTGTGACGAGCCACTTGCTCTGCCAACATTCACCAGACGTTTTCAATTGGTGACAGATCTGAAGAATGTTCTGGCCAGGGCAGCAGTCGAACATTTTCTGTATCCCGAAAGGCCCGTACAGCACCAGCAACATGCGATCGTGCATTGTCCTGCTGAAATGTAGGGTTTCGCAGGGATCGAATGAAGGGTAGTCAATGCGAACAAGAGGTACCCGAGACGTGTAACCAATGGCACCCCATGCCATCACGCCGGGTGATACGCCAGTATGGCGATGACGAATACACGCTTCCAATGTGCGTTCACCGCGATGTCGCCAAACACGGATGCGACCATCATGATGCTGTAAACAGAACATGGATTCATCCGAAAAAATGACGTTTTGCCATTCGTGAACACAGGTTCGTCGTCGAGTACACCATCGCAAGTGTTCCTGTCTGTGATGCAGCGTCAAGCGTAACCGCAGCCACGGTCTCCGAGCTGATAGTCCATGCTGCTGCAAACGTCGTCGAACTGTTCGTGCAGATGGTTGTTGTCTTGCAAACGTCCCCATCTGTTGAGTCAGGGTTCGAGCAGTGGCTGCACGATCCGTTACAGCCATGCGGATAAGATGCCTGTCGTCTCGACTGCTAGTGATACGATGCCGTTGGGATCCAACACGGGGTTCTTTATTACCACCCTACTGAACCCAACGATTCCATATTCTGGTAACAGTCCTTGGATCTTGACCAACGCCAGCAGGAATGTTGCGATACGATACACACCAATCGCGATAGGCTACAATCCGACCTGTATCAAAGTCGGAAACGTGATAGTACGCATTTCTCCTCCTTGCACGTGGCATCACAACAACGTTTCACCATGCAACGCCGGTCAACTGCTGTTAGCGTATGAGAAAAATGGTTCAAATGGCTCTGAGCACTATGGGACTTAACTGCTGTGGTCATCAGTCCCCTAGAACTTAGAACTACTTAAACCTAACTAACCTAAGGACATCACACACATCCGTGCCCGAAGCAGGATTCGAACCTGCGTCCGTAGCGGTCGCTCGGTTCCAGACTGTAGCGCCTAGAACCGCTCGGCCACTCCGGCCGGCTTGCGTATGAGAAATCTGTTGGAAACTTTCCTCATGTCAGCACGTTGTAGGTGTCGCCACCGTCGCCAACCTTGTGTGAATGCTCTGGAAAGCTAATCATTTGCATATCACAGCATCTTCTTCCTGTCGGTTAAATTTCGCGTCTGTAGCCTTTGTGGTGGAGCAATCTTAATGGCCAGTAGTGTAGTTGCGTTAACTCTGTTAACTATCGTCGACCAAGAGGGAGAAAATCGCGAAGAAGGTTCTGCAGTCGTCGATGTTCTGAAAAGCTAAATGCTGCTAGACGAATTCTACATTGGTGAAGAACAATCTGAGATGCATATTGGTAGAAGTTATTCGTCAACGTAACTGACTTTCCATCACATTTCGGTTTTCAAACTGAGTACAGTTAAAGTGCACTAGGTAACAAAAATTATGGGACAGCAATATGTACATCTACAGATGGCTGTGCTTTTCTGTACACAAAGTAAACAGTGATTTGCGGAGCTGTCATTTGTACTCCGGTGATTCATTAGAAAAGATTTCCGACGTGATTACGGCAGCACGAATGGAATTAACTGACTTTGAACGCAGAATGGTAGTTGGGCGTAGACGCTTGGGACATTCCATTTCGGAAATCGGTAGGGGATTCTCTACGTCGAGATTCACAATATCAAGAGTGTACCAAGAATACCACATTCCAGACACTACCTTTCATCGCGGACAGCGGAAAAGCCGATGGCCTTCACTTAGTAGCGGCTTTTGCGTAGAGTTGTCAGTGCGAACAGACAAGCAACACTGGATGAAATAACCACAGAAATCAGTGTGGGACGTACGACGAACGTATCCGTTAGGACAGTGGGGCGAAATTGGATGTTAATGGGCTGTGGCAGCAGATGACCGACGCGACTACCTTTGGTAATGGCAATAAATCGCCTTCAGCGCCTCTTCTCGACTCGTGACATGTCGGTTGGACTCTAGGCAACTGGAAAACAGTGGTCTTGTCAGATGAGTCCCGATTTTGGTTGGTAGGAACTGATGGTAAGGTTCGAGTGTGGTGGGGACCCCACGAGGCCAAGAACCTAAGTTGTCAACAAGGCTCTGCGCAAGCTAATGGTTTTCCATGACGGTGTGGGCCGTGTTTGCATGGAATGCACTGGATCCGCTGGCGCAGCTGAACCGAACATTCACTGCAAATGGTTATGTTCGGCTACTTACAGACTGTTTACTGCCATCATGCACTTCAGGTTTTCTAACAATGATGTTATGTCACCGGGCCACAATTGTTCGAGGCTGGTTTGAAGAACATTCTGGACAATTCGAGCGAATGATTTGGCCACCCAGATATCCCGACATGAATACCATCGAACATTTATGGGAAAAACCGACAGACCCTCCTGCACCGGCAGCACTGAAGGTGGTTTCTCTCAGCGCATTTATAAGATCCATATTCTCGATTTGTGTTGACTTCCGTCACAGTGAAGTAACGTACTTCACCACATAGGTTTCAAGATCGAGATACGTTTCGTAATTTCATTCAAATGAAAGCGGAGACTTTTCCGCAACTAGTCACTATCATTATTTGCCGGCAAGATACTAACACGACGCAGTCCATATATCCAAGGCATTGGTAATATATCTTTCATACAAAGTTTCATGATAGCAACAACTTCAGTCGACCGGCGTGGCCGAGCGCTTCGAGCGGCTTCTGTCTCGAACCGCGCAACCGCTACGGTTGGAGGTTCGAATCCTGCCTCGGGCATGGATGTGTGTGATGTCCTTACGTTAGTTACGTTTAAGTAGTTCTAAGTTCAAAGGGACTGATGATCTCAGATGTTAAGTCCCATAGTGCTCAGAGCCAGTTTTTGAGGAAAAACTTCCAGTATGTCCCCTGTGTCTATTTTCTGACATAGACTCGTAGCCATGTTAAGAGTTCTGGCCAGTGGGTAAATATTAAGATAGTTGGCATACGCAACAAGAATTGCACCAAATACATTATTTGTGATATAACAAATAAAATCGCAGAATTTCTTAAGAATCAATAGACGAAAAAATATTTCGGAAGTCGCTAGACACGAAATAGCTTCTTTTCCCCGTATTGTTTATGACGCTTTCATCTAAGCCACGGCTTCAAAGTTTCAACACTGCTTGAGACATTGTACCCAATCAGTAAAGGCTGTAATTACAAATATCATCATTTAACATTCATCTATGAGAGACTGTACTAAAACGACGCACTTTCGATAAATCATCGTTGTGCCGTAGCGCTAACACGGTATAATTCCAATACGAGAAGCATAAGACACGAAAGCCTTTTACTACCGACATGTAATTTTCTATCACTTGATCATAAGAAATTTTCCGTAGAAAGACCCGTTCGTCAATGTGCTCGAGCTTTGAAACTGATTGTATTCATGCTACTTGACGCTACAATGTAAGCACCACAACACATGGGGCTCGGCTCCATGTGAGTTAGTACAATATGGCTAGCGCAGAAATCTGAGATGGCAGGTTCTGCCTTTCACGTTTCGCAATGCAGTGTAGCGTGGAATTCTACGCTGTGACGTCAATATCTGCTGGTACACGTACATTTTCACGTCCCATAAGAGGACGCCTTTTGCCATCTAGCTCCTGATCAGCTGTTTGCCCACAGCGAGGCGAGGGCTGCACGTCAGTGCGAAGTAGGTACCCGCAATTCATGTTACATTTCACGCTGTATCCCACGAGGTATTGGCAGACCAACTCGTACAGCGTAATGCAAGCGCGGTAACTTGTGGGACAGGGAGGGGAGACAGAGTCGGATCAAATGTGCGAAGCGGTAGCTGGTATACTGGGCGCCTGAGGCTGTTTAACCATAGGCTGGGCTGGTCCCCGAAATTCGCCTCAGAGAATACCCTATAGAAACTCCTTAAAATGCGATAAGACACGGAAAAAAGTATAAACGAGGCATAGGGAGACAACGCATACGCCTTACCCCCCCCCCCTCTCTTCCCCTCTCTTATATTACAACCATCCAAATTCGAACACCTTGTTCTTGCTAATCCATTCTTATTGTTCCACCCACGCACTTGCACATAATGTATACTATTTGTTCATCTTTCCCTGTAGTTTATACCTATTTTCCTGACAAATACTAACATTTTGCGCCATTTTACACTGTCGAATTCTTTCTCTAAGTCGACAAATACATCTTGTCTTAAATGTTATCAAACGCAACTTCAGAACCACCTCCCTGGTGGCTTCAACTTCCCTAAAAGCAGACTGTTCGTCATCTGACAGATCCTCAACTTTATATTTAATTCGTCTGTAAATTATTCTTGTTAGCAACTTGAATGCATGAGATGTTAAGGTGATAGCGAGACAGTTTTCCCACTTATTTGACCTTGCTATCTTCATGACTCTGTACATGAAATTTTTCTAAAAATGTGATGGTAGGTCCTGATCATAGATTCTACAACCGAACTTGAGTACTTGTTTGGTACCCCCCCTCCTACCATTATTTTATAAATTCAGAAGAACTTTAGTTTCTGCTTCCTTATTTTACCGTATTTTGTGTTCCGGGGACTTCCTTTAAGACTTCTGAAAGTAGGTCTGGTGAAAAGACACGCTTCTACATCTACATCTACGTAAGTACTCTGCTATTCACAATAAAGTACCTGGCAGAGGATTCAATGAACCACCTTCAAGCTGTCTACCGTTCCACTCTCGAACGGCCCGTCGGAAAAACGAGCACTTAAATGTTTCTGTGCGAGCCCTGATTTCTCTTATTTTGCCGCGCGGGATTAGCCGAGTGTTCTCAGGTGCTGCAGTCATGGACCGTGCGGCTGGTCCCGGCGGAGGTTCGAGTCCACCCTCGGGCATGGGTGTGTGTGTTTGTCCTTAGGATAATTTAGGTTAAGTAGTGTGTAAGCTTAGGGACTGATGACCTTAGCAGTTAAGTCCCATAAGATTTCACACACATTTGAACATTTTCTCTTATTTTATCGTGATTATCATTTCTCCCTATGTAGTTCCGTGGCAACAGAATGTTTTCGCAACCGGAGGAAAAAACTGGTGATTTAAATTTTATGAGAAGATTCCGTCGTAACGAAAAACGCCTTTGTTTTAATGATTGCCACTCCAATTCACGTATCATGTCTGTGACACTATCTCTCCTATTTCGCCATAATACAAAACGAGCTGCCCTTCTTTGTACTTTTTCGATGTCATTCGTCAGTCGCACCTGATGCGAATCCCACACCTCGCAGCAATACTCCAGAATAGGGCGAACAAGCGTGGTGTACGCAGTCTATTTAGTAGACCTGTTGCACCTTCTAAGTGTTCTGCCAATGAATCGCAGTCTTTGGTTTGCTCTATCCACAATATTATCTATGTGATCGTTCCAATTTAGATTATTTGTAATTGTAATCCCTAGGTATTTAGTTGAATTTACAGCCTTCAGATTTCTGTGAATTATCGCGTAATCAAAATTTAGCTGTTTTCATTTAGTACTCATGTGAATAACTCACACTTCTCCTTATTCAGTGTCAATTGCCACTTTTCGCACCATACAGATATATTATCTAAATCATTTTGCAAATCGTTTTGATCATATGATGACTTTACAAGACAGTAAATGACAGCATCATCTGCAAACAAGTTAAGAGGTCTACTCAGATTATCTCCTATGTCGTTAATATAGATCAGGGATAATAGAGGCACTCTAACACTTCCTTGGGAACGCCGGATATTACTGCTGCTTTACTCGATGACTTTCCGTCTGTTACTACGAACTGTGACCTTTCTGACAGGAAATGAGGAATGCAGTAGCACAACTGAGGCGATACGCAGTTTGGTTAGAAGACGTTTGTGAGGAACGATGTCGAAAGCCTTCTGGAAATCTAGAAATATGGAATCAGTTTGACATCTCCTGTGGATAGCACTCATTACTTCATGAGTATAAAGAGCTAGTTGTGTTTCGCAAGATTGATATTTTCTGGAACCGTGCTTCCCCGACGTATTTCACTGATGAAATCTTCTCGGATTAATTGCCAAGTAGCTGCTTCGCCGGAGAGCGACGTTTCGACAGTTTTTCTAGAAGGTTATCTTTCTCTGACTATGACGAGTAGGAAACACGTTGAGTCGTTGCTTGTAGGCCAAGATTTACCCTGCAGATGTTCGGAGAAAATTTAATCTGGAATCTCCTTTTCCGACTTCTCTTTACAATTCTGAGTTTGCTGATATTCTGACGAAGTAAGAGTAAAGTAATCAAACGCTTCCAACCTTCACACCCTGTTTGGAAGCGGTAAGACTGTGCAAAACGTAAAAGAGGTATCAGAAAGATTAATAAGTGCAGATAAAACCTGAAGTTAACAAGCGGTCGGTAACAGAGCGGAAAACTTCCCGTTTTGTAACAATACGGTCTGCTGTAGCTACACGCACCTTGGAACTCGCATTGCCGTGGCGGAACCTGCACTGAGAACGCCGTTAATGTCCCTGAATCTGATCCTGCGCGGGATGACTTGGTTGTAACCCGAGGAAGCGGACTGAGGGTTAATTTCAGCAGGTAAACTGTTGGCCAGACCTGACCAGTAGCACAAGTATCGAGTTACGCAGGCTCCACCGATGTTCCCTGCGCAGTGGCTGTGGACCAGGCGTCGCCTCCCTTAAGTGACGGAAGACCTACTTTTGCACTGAGGCTTAACTTCTCCGTGGGATTTGCTCAGAGGACATTTCTGATCCTGCATCAGTTCAACAAATGTGCTGAAAAAGTAATTGGTAGGGAATGTTCTGGTAGTGTCGGACACGTCAGCTTTATTTGACTCTGCCTGTGCGGATGGTCCCAGCGTAGGTTCGAGTCCTCCCTCGGGCATGGGTGTGTGTGTTTGTCCTTAGGATAATTTCGGTTAAGAAGTGTGTAAGCTTAGAGACTGATGACCTTAGCAGCTAAGTCCCATAAGATTCCACACACATTTTAACATTTTGACTCTCTGTGATATTTTATGTATGTCTGTGATATTTTACGTAGGTCACAAGTGATCATTACTCAAACTCACCAACACTATCACTCAGCAGACTTGTAAATCGCTATGTCATAATAATGTACATTTCTTTTCAGTTTCTGCACCATTAACACTTTGGTCGTTTAAATTTTTGGAGTGTAGTATCGTCATGAAATTGTAATCAGTAGATGGCTGTTTTTGTGGTAAAAGTTTTAATTAAATCGTAAATGGTTTTCAACTTGACCCTAAGCTGATGTAGCTTGTCAAAGAATCTGTCAACTTGTTCGTAAAGAAGCCAGTTGCTCTCTACACTGGACTTGCATTCGGGAGAACGACGGTTCAAATTCGCGTCCGGCCGTTCTGATTTAGGTTTTCCGTGATTTCCCTAAATCGCTCCAGGCAAATACCGGGATGGTTCCTTTGAAAGAGCACGACCAACTTCCTTCCTGGTCCTTCTCTAATCCCATGAGACCGATGACCTCGCTGTTTGGTCTCTTCCCCCAAACAACGCAACCAACCCCTGCTGCACGCTGCAAACTCGTGGATGCGGCAGTACTACACCTGAAGTCTTCATGTCTTTCGTACAATCATTGCAAATCTCTTTAACCACTTTCATATTTGTCTTAATGAACAGAAGACTTATTTTCAGCTGCACTGCATATTTGTACATTAGATTTAAGAACCCATCATTACTGAAAGGTGTTAGTTAGCGATCTGAATTTTTAACTTGACTAGCCGGCCGCTGTGACCGATCGGTTCTAGGCGCTTCAGTCCGGAACCGCGCTGCTGCTACGGTCGTAGGTTCGAATCCTGCCTCGGGTATGGATGTGTGTGTTGTCCTTAGGTTAGTTAGGTTTAAGTAGTTATAAGTCTAGGGGACTGATGACCTCAGATGTTAAGTCCCATAGTGCTTGGGGCGATTTGATTTTGAACACGACTACATAATAATGTTTTCTGTCCGTCAGTAAATATTTTTGGAAAAAACTTAATACTGCCTTGTTTTGTTGTAATTTCCTACTGTACTTCTTGCAACTGAATACACAAACGGAAAAAAACGCTACACCAAAAAGTAATTATTGCAGAGTAGTAAAATTTCGGGAATACATTTGTTTAGATAACAGATTTAAGTGCCTCACATTGCTAGATCACAGGTTAATGTAAGCGCGAGCCATTGCAAACGTGAAATTCAGATATATTAGTAACGGTGTAACCACCAAAATGTTGAATGTAAGCTTGCAAATGTGCATGCATCGTGCTGTGCAGGTGCCGGATGTCAGTTCGTGGGACAGAGTTACATGACTGTGGCACTTGTTCTGTCAATACAGGGACGGTTAATGCTGTTTGTGGGTGAGGCAGGAGTTCGATGTCCCCCATGGCTCCATTCGAGACAGTTCTGGTGAGCGAGCAGGCCTAGGCAACATGTTGACACTCTGCAGGGCACGCTGAGTAACAAAAACGGTACGTGCACGAGCTTTGTCCTGTTGAAAAATACCCCTTGTAATGTTGTTCATCAACGGCAACACAAAAGGTCGAATCACCAGAGTGACGTACAGATTTGCAGTGACGATGCGTTCCGTTAGAACGTTCAAAACAGGGTACTAGCACAAACAGGCAGCCTGGGTGGCTGACTAGAGGGATAAGAATATCCTGTAGAACAAAGTGGCAATTATGTCAATACGTTAGAAACAGTCAAAATCTAAATGCAGCAGCCCATTACAAACAGTATTGTAAGGTGCTTAAAAAAGTTATTAGGAAGGCAAAAAGTGTGTGGTATGCAGATAGAATAGCTAAGTCTCAGGATAAAATTAAAACTATATGGTCAGTCGTAAAGGAAGTGGCTGGTCTGCAGGGACAGGTCGAGGATATAGAATCAGTGCGTAGTGGGAATGTCCGTGTTACTGATAAGTCGCATATATGTACAGTATTTAATATTCACTTTCTGAATATAGCAGGTGAACTAAATAGAAACCTAGTCCAAATAGGGAATCATATAGCGCTAGTAGAAAAAAGTGTTCCGAGACTGTTACCTGAAATGCTCCTCCATGATACTGACACGAGGGAGATTGAGTTAATAATGAAATCGCTAACGACCAAGAACTCTCATGGATATGAAGGGGTATCTAGCAGAGTGCTAAGTATTGTTCTATGTATGTAAGCCCAGTACGTAGCCATCTGTAACTTTTCCTTTAGGAGTGGTCGGTCTCCTGACCGATTAAAGTACTCGGTAGTGAAGCCAGTTTATAAAAAGGGAGACAGGGATAATGTTGACAATTATAGAACTATTTCTATGCCATCGGTGTTTGCTAAAGTTATCGAGAAGGTTGTATATACAAGGTTACTGGAGTATTTAAATTCACATAATTTGCTGTCAAATGTACAGTTTGGTTTTAGAAATGGTTTAACAACTGAAAATGCTATGTTCTCTTTTCTCTGTGAGGTTTTGGGCGGATTAAATAAAAGGTTGCGAACGCTAGGTATTTTCTTTGATTTAACGAAGGCTTTTGGCTGTGTTGACCACAAAATATTACTGCAGAAGTTGGACCATTATAGAGTAAGGGGAGTAGCTTACAATTGGTTCGCCTCTTACCTTAATTTTGAAAGCAGAAGGTAATTGAGAGTGGTAGTGATGTTCAGTCCCAATGGGGCACTGTTAAGTGGGGCGTTCTCCAAGGGTCGGTGCTGGGGCCACTGCTGTTTCTTATTTATATAAATGATATGCCTTCTCGTTTTACATGTGATTCAAAAATATTTCTGTTTGCTGATGACACCAGCTTGGTAGTGAAGGATCTTGTGTGTAATATTGAAACATTATCAAATAATGTAGTTCATGAAATAAATTCGTGGTTTCTGGAAAATAACTTGATGCTAAATCACAGTAAGACTCATTTTTTATAGTTTATAACTCACAATTCAACAAGACAGAATGGGCATATTATAAGCGAGACGGAGCAGTGCAAGTTCCTAGGCGTTCGGATAGATAGTAAGCTGTTGTGGAAAGCCCATGTCCAGGATCTTGTTCAGAAACTAAATGCTGCTTTATTTACCATTAGAACAGTATCTGTAATAAGTAACAGTTCAACACCGAAAGTAGTCTACTTCGCATATTATCATACGCTTATGTCATATGTTATTATTTTTTGGGGTAATTCTACTGATTCAAAAACGGGCTGTTCGAGCTATATGTGGTGTAAGTTCGAGAACCTCTTGTCGACCCATATTCAATAGTCTGGGAATTCTGACTTTGCCCTCACAGTATATATTTTCTTTAATGCCGTTTGTTGTTAGCAATATTAGCTTATTCCCAAGAGTTAGCAGCTTTCACTCAGTTAATACTACTCTTAGCAGTAGCCCAAACACTTTTAAGTCTAAACTGAAGAGTTTCCTCATGGCTCACTCCTTCTATTCTGTCAAGGAGCTCCTGAAAGAGCTGAAAAATTAAGCAAATTCCAGGGTTACATTGTTGATTTTCTTTATTTAAACTTACGAATTGTCACCTGAAAAGGTGTCTTATATTTCATTTTATCTGTTTCTACTATCGTCTTATAATTTCATGTATTGACTCGTTCCATGACCATGTAGACTTCTCCTTAATTTGGTCCCACGGAACAATAAATAAATAAAATAAAATATAAAGATAAGCACGAGGGTGCTCCTGCTGTCGTACGAAATCGCATCTCAGGTATAGATCCAGTGCGTCTAGAAGGCAGACAGGTTGGCTGCCTGCCAGTTTTGCATCCGAGATGAAGGCGGAGCTCACCATCTGCAGCATCGTCAATAGAACCAACTGTGATCCTTTGGTGCAGAGCCGAGTGGAGGGTCTGAATCAGAGGCTCAGGCACTTCTGTGACCGTGTAAGCTTGCAGATTCCTTGACTTGCGACATCGGGTGGTGTGTTTCCGGGGTCTACTTAATAGACCAACGGTCCACTACACACAGGAGGTGGCTGTTGTGGTTGGCAGGAGAGCCAACACCTTGGTACTAAAGGAGGCCGAAATGCATGCGTTTGAGCTCACGCAGGCTGGCGTGAGGTCTGGAACATGGCAAGGGGGTTAGAACTGAGAGAAACGGACGTAGCTGGTGGATTACTTAACTTTAATCCATTAATGACGAACGTCGCTCTTGACGGTACATGATTTACAATATCAATAGAAACTGATCACGGCGCCTTGCTAGGTCGTACCAAATAACGTAGCTGAAGGCTATGCTAACTATCGTCTCGGCAAATGAGAGCGTAATTTGTCAGTTAACCATCGCCAGCAAAGTCGGCTGTACAACTGGGGCGAGTGCTAGGAAGTCTCTCTAGACCTACCGTGCGGCGTCGCTCGGTCTGCAACCACTGATAGTGGCGACACGCGGGTCCGACGTATACTAACGGACCGCGGCCGATTTAAAGGCTACCACCTAGCAGTGTGGTGTCTGGCAGTGACACCACTTTCCTCCCCCGCAAATCGGCGTACGGTTGTGGCATAAGGCTTCCGCCCGCCGTGGGGAGGACCCCTTGTTGACGTATGCGACGAGCTGGAGAGCCTAACAACAGGCGAGGCTATGCCACCCGCACCCTGCCATTCGGACCGCGGGGAGCTAGGAAACGCCTGAAAACCTGCTCCAGGGTGCACGCCAACATGCGGTGTATGCGCCCGTAGAGAGACAGGAGGGGCCGAAGGGTCGACCTCCATCGGGCCGGGACACCCGACGGGCGAAGACGACACATGGTCCGGAGCGGGCAGAAGTTCCATATCGGAGGACAACTGGTCACGGGAAGCGATCGGCGACGCGTGACCCAGGGAGGCGCCCGGCGGTTGCAGCGAAGGTCCACTGCGGGCGGCGCCGGCGGGAGAACAGGCGGCGAGCGGCAGATCCCGTGCGACGACAGAGGCGCAGCTGGTTGAGATGCCGGCGCACCTCACCAGAGTCCCCCAAAACCAGATACATAGCGCGTCCGAGGCAGCGAAGAATGCGCCCTTCTAGCCTATGCCGTGAACCTCGATAGTAGACAACGTCGCCTGGAGCAAAAACAGGTGTCTGCCGCTACAGGAACCTGATGCGGCGGATGTAGCAAAGACATCAAGGTTCGATGAGGGCGACCGTGGAGCAACCCAGCCGGCGAGCGACCATCTCGGGGCTGAGAGCGACAAAAAGAGCAATAACGCGTACTCCCGAGAATGCGACTCTTTCAATTTCAACATCTGTGACTTGAAAGTCCTGACCAATCGTTCAGCGGCACCGTTTGACTGTGGCGAAAACGGCGCGGACGTCAGATGTTGAATACCATTGGCCTTGCAGAATGACTGAACTTCTGCGGACATGAATTGAGGGCCATTGTCGGAAACAATAGTCTGTGGAAGACCTTCAATGCAAAAGATAGCGGATAGCGCATGGATGGTGGCAGATGACGTCGTGGAAGACATCCGGACAACAAAAGGAAAATTATTGAATGAATCTACCACAACAAACCATCGAGCATTCCAGAATGGACCAGCAAAATCGATGTGTGAGCGTTGCCAAGGGGGAAGTGGCTTTTGCTCATGCAAAGAATTTTCTCGGTGGTGCTGCTTGTTGTTCGGCACAAACCATGCAAGAAGAGTACATATTCGTAATCGCGGCATCGATTCCGATCCAAGTACAGTGCTGACGAGCAAGTTGTTTCGTTCTCACTATACCCCAATGTCCTTGGTGGAGAAGCTGTAAGACAGAGGACTGTAACAAACGTGGTACCATGACCCTGGATTGATCATTATTAGAACGCAACAGCAAAACACCACGTCGTACAAAAAGTCTCTCCCTGTGAGCAAAAAATCGGCGAACCAGCGGGTCCCCGATCCGTGACTTTGACAAGGGCCATTGCGTAGCAACAAAACACAGAACGGGAGTAAGGACAGGGTCGGCAGCGGTGGCTGTAGCTACACGACGAAAATCAATCGGAAACGATTCGACCACATCATCGGTTTCCGCATCAATGAACATGCAAGCAAGTTCGGGGGAATCGAATGCCCTATCCTCAGCAACAGGCAAGCGGGCAACGCATCGGCGTTTTCGTGCTTAGCAGTGGACCGATACAAGATATCGTAGCGGTACTGCGAGAGGAAAATAGACCAGCGAATGAATTTCTGCGCTGTACGTGGAGGTACAGGCTTGGTCGGATGAAAAAGCGATGTCAAAGTTTTATGGACTGTGATTATGGTAAAGTGACGACCATACAAGAAATCATGAAACTTTGTAACACCAAATACGAGAGCCAATGCTTCTTTCTCGATCTGTGAATAATTTCTTTAAGCAGACGAGAGCAATTTGGACGCAAAGGCAATAGGGCGATCGTGCGATCCATCTCTGTGCGCAAGCACAGCACCGATTCCTAAATCCGATGCATCCACCATCAACAAGAGGGGCTTCTGGGGATCGAATGGCGTAAGGCAAGTATTGGAAAGCAACGCTGATTTCAAATGGTGAAAGGCGCGTTCGCATTCCGTCGTCCAGACGAACGGAACACCCTTACGGCGTAAGCGATGAAGCGGAGCTGAAATGGAAGAGGCGTGTGGTGTATAACGGAGATAATAATAATTAATTTTACCCAGCACACTCTGTAACTGCTTCAAATTCTGCGGCTAAGGTAAGTATTGTATGGCACGATGGTGCGTGGGACTGGGATGTATGCCTTGTGCATTTATTACGTATCCCAAGTATGGCAAGTCCCGAGCAAAAAACACACATTTGTCCTTCCGCAAGCGAAGACCATTTTGTCGCAAGACCTGAAATAATGTTCTGAGATTGGCCAAATGTTCTTCTTCCGTCTTTACGGAGATCACAATATCGTCCAGATAATTTGCTGCAGTAGGGACCGACGCACAAACAGTTTGTAGATATTGCTGAAACAATGCAGGGGCGGATGCACACCCGAATGGCAGTCTTTGAATCAATACAAACCAAGATGCGTGTTAACCACCAAAACGCGCTGGGATTCTTCGTCCACCGGTATTTGCAAGTACGCATCTGCGAGGTCCAACTTCGAAAAATATTTACCCGGGCACAGTTTGTCAAAACGATCTTCCGGGCGGGGTAAAGGAAAAGTTGCAATCACCAGTTGTGGATTCACTGTTCCCTTGAAGTCCACACAAAGTCTCAAATTTCCGGAAGGTTTTGGCAAAATTACTAAGGGTGATGCCCAGAGAGAAGCCTGCACACGTTCAGTTACACCTTGTGATTCCAAATCGTGTAATGTTTTTGCGACCTCATCACGGAATGCGTGGGGAACATTGCGCGCTCTGAAAAATTTCGGTTGGGCGTTTACTTTCAGTTCCAAATGTGCTTTAGAATTCTTAGCGCAACCGAGGCCCGGTGCAAAAATGTCTGCAAATTCTTCACATAGACGAGGAACTGTCTGACGGCACAGTCTGGTTCACTGATAGGACCTGATTCACTATAGACAAGTTAAACAACTGAAATAAATCGGAACCAAACAAGTTCACTGCAGAAGAAGAACAAGTTTTGTTTGTCCTTTGTATGTTTACTTGAAGAAGGGTGCACTGTCCTAACACAAGGGATCTCTTGTCCTGAATAATTACTTAACATTTGCGGCACGCAAGGGGGGTGTGCCCAGCAGTTTGTAAGTGTCTTGCTTGATCAGTGAAACTGCAGCTCCTGTATCTAGCTGGAATGGTATAACTTTGCCGTAATGTCCAAGTCTACAAAAAGTTTATTGCCCTGCTGACGACAAGAGCGACTGTCTCGTGCAACGTGAACTGACACTGGTACATAATCACTTGCGACTTGACAGGAGTTCCGGCGATGTCGACGCACACTATTTTTGGGACGAACACAGTCACTGTTAGAGAGAGTGGCACTGCGCGGAGTGGAATGAACTACATGAATTTCCATGGGCGAAGTTTCGCGAGCCTGAGTATCTAAGGTTCAATTCCGATTCCGGCGCGAAGCAGAGGGCCTGGAATGGTTTTGAGCTTCCGATCTGAGCCTTTTCTGGCAAACACTCTGAACATGTCCTTTTTTATGAAAATAAAAGTAAATAGCTTGGCGTGACGGGCAATTCTCACGCGAATGTTTAGTAGCACACCGCGGGCATGATTTGATCACTGCATTAGCTTGCCGTCGCGGTACACGTGGTTGAGAGCCTGGCGGCAGCGGCGCAGCCGGGCGCGAGGACTGTTTACTGTTCCGTGCAGCTCGCCCGGCGGGCCGGTTAACCTGACACACTAATGGCGAAGTTTCAAATGATTCCTGAGCAAACTCAAGTGTGTCTTGCCGATCCAATATGTCCATCACTATTGAAGGGAGGGATTTACTAGTTTCAAAATCTGTTCCCTTATACGAACATCAGAAACGTTCTGTGCAGTTGCATCACGTACCATAGTATCTGAATAAGGGAGGCCACATTGACACTCCAAAAGCACAATCCCTAGTAAGGCCTTGCAAGGTTGCTACCCACTCCCGAATAGTCTGATCTGCCGTACTTTTTGTACGAAAGAAGGTATACCTTTTCGCAACTACATTGACTGATTCTTTGAAATATGCATCTAATGCAGACATAATTTCTTCGTAGGACAGAGTTGCTACGTCGCGTCGGAGAAATAATTTGACTATCACACGGTACGTACTCACGCCGACGGATGAAAGGAGAAAAGGCTGCTTCTCGTTACCTTGAATTCTGTAGGCGGCGAGATGGAATCCAAATTGGCGTGACCACTCCGTCCAGCTTTCCAGTGCAGCATCAAAGGGTCGAAAATTGGGTGCAACAGCGTGTTGTGGCGGCGTTAGCGGTTAAGCGGTTGCTGCCGCATCGTTTTGCATTGCACGTTGACCATGGACGAGCTGTCCAGTAAGGCCTGCGTCTGCTGATTCTGTAAGCGATAAAATTCGGAGAGTACATCTGGAGCTTGTGGCGAAGCCATTACACACGTAAATCAGGGCAATTTAGATAAGAACACTTTTACTCTCGTCGCCAATGTTGTGGTTGGCAGGAGAGCCAACACCTCGTTACTAAAGGAGGCCGAAATGCACGCGTTTGAGCTCACGCAGGCTGGCGTGAGGTCTGGAACATGGCAAGGGAATTAGAATTGAGAAAAACGGACGTAGCTGGTGGAATACTTATCTTTAATCCATTAATGGCGAACGTCGCTCTTGACGGTACATGATTTAGAATATCAATAGAAACATCATGGCGCCTTGCTAGGTCGTAGCAAATAACGTAGCTGAAGGCTATGCTAACTATCATCTCGGCAAATGAGAGCGTAATTTGTCAGTGAACCATCGCTAGCAAAGTCGGCTGTACAACTGGGGCGAGTGCTAGGAAGTCTCTCTAGACCTACCGTGCGGCGGCGCTTGGTCTGCAATCACTGATAGTGGCGACACGCGGGTCCGACGTATACTACCGGACCGCGGCCGATTTAAAGGCTACCACCTAGCAAGTGTGGCGTCTGGCGGTGACACCACACTGGCTACATGGGTAACGGGGCCTGTGTGGAGGGGACTGGGTGGTGGTTTAGGTTAGAGGGTCTCAGGGAACCATAGAAGGGGTGTCCGTCTGAAAGTGGGCAGGTAAAACACAGTAAGGTAGTTGTAGAAACGATTGGTATTGCAGTTGTAAATTGTCCTAGCTGTGTTGGCAAAGAACCAGAGCTCCAAGCCCTAACAGAAAGCACTGAAGCTCAAATAGTTCTAGGTGCAGAGAGCTGGCTAAAGCCGAAAATAAGTTCATCCAAAATTTTTTCAAACGGTCTAACAGTGTTCAGAAAGGATAGATTAAATACAGTTTGTGGTGGAGTATTTATTGCTGTCAGAGATAGTTTGCCTTGTAGCGAAATTGAAGTAGATAGCAAGTGTGAAATAGTTTGGGTAGAGGTTGTATCTGAGAATAGGAATAAACTATTAATTGGGTCGTTTTACCGACCCCCCGAATCAGAAGATATAGTTGCTGAACAGTTCAAAGAAAACTTGAGTCTCATTTCAAATAAGTACATGGCTCATACAGTTATAGTTGATGGTGACTTCAATGTACCCTCGATATGCTGGAAAAATTATGTGTTTAAAGCCGGCGGCAGGCATAAACCGCCATCCGAAATTGTACAGAATGCTAATATTGGAACAACCTGCATTCTGCCCGAAAGTACCATTATCCAAGATGGCGGCGATGGCATCATCCAATATGGTGGCGATGACGTTACCCAAGATGGCGTATTTTGGCGGGAAGTTTGAATTTTGTAGGGAAAGTGCCACGCCCCCCCCCCTGGCCCAGAAAAATAGGGCGAATTGCAAATTCCAACATGATAATGCATCACACCCCAGCTATCTCTACTAAACAAAGAAAAGGGCGGAAAAAAAGGACTTGTCTTCATTATTTAACCAATTTCAAGCATGTGTGTTTTCCACTGGGTCTGGACTCCAACTGCCTTAGCTCATATCGGTCCCACCAGCGGGCCTTCCACAAAGTCGGGTGATGATGTAAGTACCGTTATTCAAGATGGCTGCACCCGATGTATCCACCAGAGCTCAAGTGGCTTAGTTCATATCGTGGCCACCAGAGGACGTGATGGCACAACATCGTCTGCTCTCTTTCTTTCTCGCACACGTTATAACCGGACACATGCCGTGCCACTGGCCCGTGGGCGTCCAACCACTTATGTCACACACCCTCAGCCGCCACCTCCATAGATTTGCTGGACATAGTCTTCTGTATATATGATAACTTAAGTAACACCCATATCGAGGATCTAACCTATCAATTACCTAAGTAATTAATTCCAGTTCAATTTTAATCATATTCAATAATTCAATTTACAGTTTTAATACTCAATGATCAAATGAGAAGTTCCACATTTTCCCACTACCAGCGCAGTGTTTATTCATGACCTAGCATTCGACCTCATATAGGTAAGGAAACGTGTTCACTATACTTTAAACTACCTAAGTTCAACTATTTTTCATGTTCCAGACCGAAACCTCTTCCTGGGAACCGGCGCCGAGTTTGAATCCTGGCAGTAAAGAAAGATAGCTTCGGCTTTCGCTACCAACCTAAGAAAATGGTTGCAAACGAATCTCACCACCACTAACCTAAGCCTCCAGAGAGCAACCTCTTCCCAGAGGTTTCTGGTAAAAGGATTTAGCCCGCACTATGCTTATGAAGTGAGGAAAGAGTTTATTTATTTGAGGGCAGTTTATTTAGGGATGGAGTATATGTATCACAGAACACACACTCAGACATTCCCCACATCATACAGGTCTGCAAACTACTCCTACATAGCTCATCTATAACGCTCTACATACAAGATTGCTAGTAGTAAACCATGAAATAACACATTGATTAACCTACAGACATGTGAAGCACTCGTAAATAATGCAATAAATTTACGTCCAGATAGGCAAACAGCTCGTAAAGTGCCAAAATAAAAATCCATCTAAAAGACTCTGATTGCTAATCACCAACTGTCGAAATCATACACCAGCCTTTATTTAAACAATTAGAGTCAGCACCACCACCAAGTGTATTCGCCACTGAGTCCATGGCCCAACTGACTTACTTCATATCCATGCCACTAGAGGACGCTGTAGTGACGTCAGGTGATGACTCAACTACCGTGCCGGCCTCGGTGGTCTCGCGGTACTAGGCGCGCAGTCCGGAACTGTGCGACTGCTACGGTCGCAGGTTCGAATCCTGCCTCGGGCATGGATGTGTGTGATATCCTTAGGTTAGTTAGGTTTAAGTAGTTCTAAGTTCTAGGGGACTGATGACCACAGCAGTTGAGTCCCATAGTGCTCAGAGCCAACTACCGTAATCTAAGATGGCGCCATCTAGTGGGTTCACCACGAACTCCAGACCCCAACGAGCTTAGTACATTTCGTCGCCGCCAGAGGACGTCACCGTGACACCAGCTGATGACGCAAGTACAGTTATCCATTATGGTGGCAAAACCGTGTGTTCTCGGCGAGGTCTAATACTCAGTACCTCCAGCAGAGGACGCTGTCGTCCTTTTCGTGACATAAACCAAGATGGTGAGGAAAAATGGTGGGAGAATGGCTCAATCTGCTCTGGGCTGCTGGGGAGAGTAAGGATGGAGTGCACTCTATTCATTTTCAAAGAACTTATTTAACGATAGAGTATATCTATCACATGATACAAAAGATTCACCCTGATGTGCTGGGACCATGCTACACAGCCCACAGACACGAAGCCAACTCGTAATGTCAGCACACAATAGCAAACTGCTCCTAAATAATTCTTCACACTGATGTGTAGACACGCTCAGTACTCGTAAAATGTCCAAATAGCGCATAGCAGGGCCTACAGAGCAGCTCACGAAATAATGCAATCAACGAACGTAAGCACAGTCCACCGCCCCATGTTCAGTAGACTACACAGGAGGTAGCGATAAGTGACACATCAGTCAGATGTCAAACCATGCACAACCCCTGCTCGCCTTTCGCAAGCATGATGTGGCGGTACCCCCATTCATATGTAACACCTGAGAAATACCTATCCGCTAGACACCGATGACGACGCGATCGCACGTATGCTCGCTGCAGCCGTCAGCTGTCAAAGCACTCACAGACCTCCATTTAGAGCCGCACGCCACAACACCCCCAAAGTGAGGCAGTCGCAGCTCGATCCCGTGAGTTTCGTCACAGCCCCGAGCCGACGCCTGACGCATATAAAATTTCCCCCTAATGGAACATACGAACTGCGTTCAGCAGTGCGTACCTACAAAACGTACGTGTTGCGACTCTCCATCTAAAATGTTCTCAATCTTATTCTTATGTCACATGGCTTTGTAAAAAATAACAGACAACTGCACCTCTTGGCAATTCTATGCTGCCCAGAAGTAGTTAACACTCGCTTTCTTCATGTCTCAGCTTGTATGCACACTAATTCTTGCCCTAACAGAACCTGTTTACGAAAATAACATCGAATTTACTCGTCCCACTGCACCTAACCGCTCCTATGTCCCACGACAATCAATCGAGTATTTTCTTTCTGCGGCTTTCTGTCGTTATTTTGCAAAGATTGTTAAATTACGCTGACAGTTCCCTCAAGCTATACATCCCCAACCTGTTCTTTCTTTCTACAGACGCTACAGTCAGTGGTAATAAACTATTTTACACCGATCACCATTTTGCACTGACAACTAAACATCACAAAGTTGTCTACAGGTCATCAAATACATACGATACTCGCAAGAATATTGGAGCGTCAAACCGATTTCCAACCAGGGAATATACCACCGATTACTGCCTCGATCTAGTAAACATGCAATTCATATTCCCCACAGCACCAAATCATCCCCTTTACACCAGCGAACCTAAGTCCCTCTCGAAGAACTGATGTGAAAGACAGGCTTGTTTCTCCCCGTCACAAACACGTTACTGTTTCTGCTTTCTTGCTAGCTACAGACATCTCCAGACTTGTCGATTAAAAGAACAACCATGTTTTCGCCATAATATTATACAATTTTCGCCATACTTCTTGATATCAAGCACACAGCAGTAGCTTCCTGGTCGATAACGGAACATAATGCACAAGATATAGACTGTAAATTATTTCTACACAAACACCAAACTTAGCGAGGTGCAACAGCTCTTGGTGGCCAGGCAACACAGTCTGTGTTGCCTGGCCACCAAGAGCTGTTGCAGGACGATTGATTCACGGATCCAGTTATATGGCTCCTTCCGTGTATAGCGACTTTACGACTATGACGAGTGGGGCCTGAAGATGGCATCAAATGTATTGGCGAAACTGGTAGCACATAGAAGTTCATAAAATAAAATACATTTCTACAATATATATCAAGGAATATTTCCTTCCGTCAGAGTACGTCCCGAATCTACACTTCCACTGGAAATGTGAACAGAATAAAATCCAGTTTTGTATTAGGCATATATATACATACACACACACACACACACACACACATATATATATATATATATATATATATATCGAGGTGCAATTTTCACTAACTTATAGTGGATAATGTGATGAATTTTCTGAAGTTCGCAACCAATTTTTAACATAATATAAGTGTAGGCTTCCACAGCCATTGTCACAGTCAACAAAATTTTTCTGGGTTTGTGCCCATTGAGGATGAAGAAGGTCACTTGCAGCAGTGATCAAAAAGTCGATAGTTTTACACATCGACAATACGGGCACAATCCTAGAAAAATTTTATTGACTGTAGTTTTTAACAGTTACATTTGCCGAATAACGACACCGTTTTTTTCGTTTTAATGAAAATGTATACATTTATCTTTATCATCGGAAAGAGCCTGCAAAGTGTACTTCAACATGTGTGGAACTTGCCAGAATATTAGTCAGATAACAGTGCCGTAAGCAACTCTCTTGCATTCCTATCTTATTGGCAGCACCAAAGTAATTTAGCAACACACTGTGTTTGTGATCTGCAGCGTGTGACATGGATGGAAGAAAGTTCCTAATTCTAAATATTACTTCCTGGTCCACATTAACAATATGGTTTCAGACTCCTCTTAGGCGACCTAATAATGTGTGGGCCACTGTTTGTAACAGACTTAAGCACCAGGTCAGCACATGTCAAATTGCTGTCAGGTATTAATTTCCAAGACAACATTAGACTGTCAATTTTTTAAACATAGGATATCAGTTTAAATTGCTCAAGAATTTAAAGTCTCATATTCATGATCCCAAAAAAGTGGGTATTTTGGATAATCGAAAAAATTGTGACGAATTGGTCTAAAACTGTACATTGCATTGGAAGAAGACGATGATATGGTGGAGTACTTGCGGAAATGCCATTATGTTCAATAACCTGCTGCAAAATAAAAATACAAAAATTACATAAAAGATTGAGGCACATGTCAGAAGAGGAGTGAGGAGTCTGTCTGATGGTTACCTATGCAGTTTCAACCATGGTGTACAGAACAAAAGTATTGCACAGTTGGTCTAAATATATGCTTTTAGTTTCCAATACATCCATCATCTGCAGCACTTGTTATGCTTCATACAGGTATGAAGCGACTCTTATTATTCTTTTCATGATCATCCTATCCAAAATGCATGTCTATGGATCATCGGAAAGAGGGGAACTCTTAGGATATTGTAGTAGGGTGATTCATGAGACATGCAAATGTTGTCCTACAAATTCAGACATATATGCTATGTCAGCAATATGACCACTTACATATTGAAAACTGTCGATAAATATGAGAAATGAGGTAGGGGGAGGGTGCATTTAGATTTGGCAGAGGGTAGGGAAAGAGCTGGACTGGCCTTGGAGAAAAGTCACACAACTGCCTTAGAGGGCACGATGGTGACCCCTGTCCTTGGAGCTGAGGAGGACATTGACCCTCTGGGGAGATCTGGCAACAGTGCACCTTGACCTGTGGGAAATCTGGCAACAATGTAGAGTGGGCCAGGTCTGCCACAGACACACTACTCTCAGGATCCCACTAATTATTTGGTCACTGCATACTATGGGAACACAATTATACTGAAAACGTAACTTATTGTGTTCTTGATTGTATTTGTTAAATAAGAATTGCCTAGTCACGAGAGATGTTACAGGTTTAAGGGGTTCATAAATGAAAGCCAGTTTCACAATTACTACATATTTATTCTAATTTAATTCCAACATGGAATCTTATTGCAGTGTTAGTCTTGAGAAACAAATACATTGAGAACTAATGTGAAAAATGGGGCTTCGATTGCTGTCCTGGGGACGAGTAACAGTAGTGCAGCAGCACAACTAACATTTTAAATTAACATGAGAGGAAAACCCAACCAAGATACACAAAGAACCAGTCACTTGTGAGCTGATCAGGGTGCAGACTCTGAAAAATTAAACCAACATCTCGTTCTATTAGTAAAAACAACACTTAAATCTTCAAATTGCACAATGAGTATGGGACAAAAGCCAGAAAGCGAGTCCTTAGGATTCTATGTTCTCTCTCCTCAGCCCAAACTCTGTTTTCGGGGTGACAGCATGCTTGTAGCCAATGTGGCGAACATGAAAGTGGCTCAAAGCATAACAGTGAAAACTGTAAAAGTTTCTTTGATATGCCCAACAAATAGGTATAATTAATTGCTTAGTATGGGACCGAGTTTAAACCGGTTTTTACTATTGGTTGATGTACAAACACAATGAGTAGTAGAGGAGGCCATAAACAGGAGTGGCTGGACAGAAATTCTGTTGAAATGGTAAGAAGTGTCTCAGATTTGCTGTAATCGAAAAAGGCGGGCTTGTTGTTGACATTCGTGCTAAATAAGTACTTGCCACACATCAGATGGAGAATTTGGACTATGGACATGCCTAAGAGATTAATGCGAGGAAATTACTACTTCACATTATGGTGAGCAGGTGCTAGGAATCTACCAAGATTGCTTCCAAGACTCGAGTCAAGTCTATCTGCCGCAAATCGACATTGTTCTCATTATGAAATCGGATTTAAATTGAAATTACAGTCTCCACAAATGTATCCACTTTACAAATCTTCATGGATAAATGAATACCTTCTCACTTCCGATGACATATTTTACTACGGCGTAAGGCTTTCATAGCATTGACGTTGATCATAAGAGGTCAAAACAGGAACTAATTAAACATCATTAGATTTTTCATATACATCAGTGAACGCCCATTTTTACAGACAAAACCATTATTTCTCCCGGTAGGACGATATGACACGCCGACAGAATCTTCTTCCGCGCGATGGTCTTTTTCTTGGTGAACAGCAGCGGACAGCTTTCTGCTTGGCGACAACTTCGAAGAGGCTGCCGACGTCGTGTTAGACCGCTCTCCCTCGACATGTAACAGACACACACACACACACACACACACACACACACACACACACACACACACGCACACACACACACACACACAACATTTAAACACACAACTCAAATTTTACACCCACACAAATAACACTGGCAATAATTCTACTAACGATTTACAGTCTTACAAGTATAATACATTTGATATATTATTACACGCAAACTGAATCAAAGAAGACATGGTGTTACTGTTGGTTAGACTACAACGAAAGGTACTGTGATGTGCTCAGCTAGGATGGTATTGTACAGATCGGTGTACAAGCATTAGAAGCGCAATTGTTTTTGGGAGGGGCTGAAGCAAGGGAATGTCGAAGGGAAGTGTTTGTCCTCATTTCCAGAGAATGGACACACATTGAATCTACTGAGTCTTTACTCCAGCTATTCTAATCATAAATTGTCGCTAAAACGAAAGTCATAACCAAATGGAATTGCGAGACAGCGAAATACTAATAATAATACTTGTGACACAGTGGCCACAGATGCTACTCCAAGCGGATGTAAAATGCATGTGCGCAACGGAAAATACTAAACGAGAAAATGAAGATTTCGCCTTGTCTGACTACCTCCTGAGTCAGATCTTAGGATCTCTTAATGATGATATTATCTCCTCCTTCTTGCTCTTCACCATATAAACTACAACATAAACATAAGTGAATGATTAAGGGAACTAGTAACTACAAAATGGTAAATGCTGTTTCTGCTGATATATTTATCATACGAGGTGCATTCAAGTTCTAAGGCCTCCGATTTTTTTTTCTAGTTAACTACTCACCCGAAATAGATGAAACTGGCGTTACTTCTCGACGTAAACGCCCTGCAGACGTACACATTTTTCACAACGCTGACGCCATGATTCCATGGCAGCGGCGAAGTCTTCTTTAGGAGTCTGTTTTGACCACTGGAAAATCGCTGAGGCAATAGGAGCACGGCTGGTGAATGTGCGGCCACGGAGACACTACGCAACAGGTCAAGTCAGTAGGGAGCATGAGGAATCACTTCAAAGTTGTTATCACGAAGAAACTGTTGCGTAACGTTAGCTCGATGTGCGGGTGCGTTGTCTTGGTGAAACAGCACACGCGCAGCCCTTCCCAGACGTTTTTGTTACAGTGCAGTAAGGAATTTGTTCTTCAAAACATTTTCGTTGTCTGCACCTGTTACCGTAGTGCCCTTTGGAACGCAATGGGTAAGGATTACGCCCTCGCTGTCCCAGTACATGGACACCATCATTTTTTCAGCACTGGCGGTTACCTGAAATTTTTTTGGTGGCGGTGAATCTGTGTGCTTCCATTGAGCTGACTGGCGCTTTGTTTCTGGATTGAAAAATGGTATCCACGTCTCATCCATTGTCACAACCGACAAAAAGGAAGTCCCATTCGTGCTGTCGTTGGGCGTCAACATTGCTTGGCAACATGCCACACGGGCAGCTGTGTGGTCGTCCGTCAGCATTCGTGGCACCCACCTGGATGACACTTTTCGCATTTTCAGGTCGTCATGTTGGATTGTGTGCACAGAACCCACAGAAATGCCAACTCTGGAGGCGATCTGTTCAACAGCCATTCGGCGATCCCTCAGAACAATTCTCCCCACCTTCTCGATCATGTCGTCAGACCGGCTTGTGCGAGCCCAAGGTTGTTTCGGTTTGTTGTCACACGATGTTCTGCCTTCATTAAACTGTCGCACCCACGAACGCACTTTCGACACCTCCATAACTCCATCACCACATGCCTCCTTCAACTGTCGATGAATTTCAATTGGTTTCACACCACGCAAATTCAGAAAACGAATGACTGCACGCTGTTCAAGTAAGGAAAACGTCGCCAGTTTAAGTATCTCATTCTCGCCGCTCACGGTAAAATTCCATCTGCCGTACGGTGCTGCCATCTCTGGGACGTATTGACAATGAACGCGGCCTCATTTTAAAACAATGCGCATGTTTCTATCTCTTTCCAGTCCGGAGAAAAAAAATCGGAGGCCTTAGAACTTGAATGCACCTCGTAGATAAAAACCCCTTTATATATTACAAATATTTATATATCAATGTCCAAAGCACATAAAGAGCTACAAATAAATTTCCTAAGTAGTCTTACTGATCAGTTGCCCAAATCTGACCCTCTTTAAGCTAACACGATCTAATATAAATAATGCGACATGATTGACATCATCTACGAACCGAACACTAGAAGACACTACTTTCAAAGATGATTTACAGTGGCGTGCAACCTCAGTGGAAATAAAACTTACGTGATCACAACTGTTTAGCTTTATAGCCCTAAGAAGTCGAAGCAGTTCACTGTATGTACTGCGTCCGGTGCGTTGGAGTGATGGTTCTTGTACACATCTGCCATGATGAAAATTCATTCAAACACTAGGACGGCAGAAGGCGGTCCTCTGACTAGTACACTCCTGGATATTGAAATAAGAACACCGTGAATTCATTGTCCCAGGAAGGGGAAACTTTATTGACACATTCCTGGGGTCAGATACATCACATGATCACACTGACAGAACCACAGGCACATAGACACAGGCAACAGAGCATGCACAATGTCGGCACTAGTACAGTGTATGTCCACCTTTCGCAGCAATGCAGGCTGCTATTCTCCCATGGAGACGATCGTAGAGATGCTGGATGTAGTCCTGTGGAACGGCTTGCCATGCCATTTCCACCTGGCGCCTCAGTTGGACCAGCGTTCGTGCTGGACGTGTAGACCGCGTGAGACGACGCTTCATCCAGTCCCAAACATGCTCAATAGGGGACAGTTCCGGAGATCAGGCTGGCCAGGGTAGTTGACTTACATCTTCTAGAGCACGTTGGGTGGCACGGGATACATGCAGACGTGCATTGTCCTGTTGGAACAGCAAGTTCCCTTGCTGGTCTAGGAATGGTAGAACGATGGGTTCGATGACGGTTTGGATGTACCGTGCACTATTCAGTGTCCCCTCGACGATCACCAGAGGTGTACGGCCAGTTAGGAGATCGCTCCCCACACCATGATGCCGGGTGTTGGCCCTGTGTGCCTCGATAGTATGCAGTCCTGATTGTGGCGCTCACCTGCACGGCGCCAAACACGCATACGGCCATCATTGGCACCAAGGCAGAAGCGAATCTCATCGCTGAAGACGACACGTCTCCATTCGTTCCTCCATTCACGCCTGTCGCGACACCACTGGAGGCGGGCTGCACGATGTTGGGGCGTGAGCGGAAGACGGCCTAACGGTGTGCGGGACCGTAGCCCAGCTTCATGGAGACGGTTGCGAATGGTCCTCGCCGATACCCCAGGAGCAACAGTGTCCCTAATTTGCTGGGAAGTGGCGGTGCGGTCCCCTACGGCACTGCGTAGGATCCTACGGTCTTGGCGGGCATCCGTGCGTCGCTGCGGTCCGGTCCCAGGTCGACGGGCACGTGCACCTTCCGCCGACCACTGGCGACAACATCGATGTACTGTGGAGACCTCACGCCCCACGTGTTGAGCAATTCGGCGGTACGTCCACCCGGCCTCCCACATGCCCACTATACGCCCTCGCTCAAAGTCCGTCAACTGCACATACGGTTCACGTCCACGCTGTCGCGGCATGCTACCAGTGTTAAAGACTGCGATGGAGCTCCGTATGCCACGGCAAACTGGCTGTCACTGACGGCGGCGGTGCACAAATGCTGCCCAGCTAGCGCCATTCGACGGCCAACACCGCGGTTCCTGGTGTGTCCGCTGTGCCGTGCGTGTAATCATTGCTTGTACAGCCCTCTCGCAGTGTCCAGAGCAAGTATGGTGGGTCTGACACACTGGTGTCAATGTGTTCTTTTTTCCATTTCCAGGAGTGTATAATGTAATACTGTCTTGTCCTCTCTGTGTTCTACAGACAAGAAACGCGAACTCCCAGCCACAAGGACAGAATTCAGATAACGTCTCAACTTGTGTATAGACAGAAGAAGTGCGCTCAATCACAGAACGCTGCGTACTCAATGACGACTCCCTACCCGGAGGCGAAGTCCAGAATCGTATAAGTTTGAAACAGACGCAGTACCTAACCGTTCTAACAATAAAATCTGAGAGCAAAGACAGCAAGTCCGTCTGTACCAATAAAAGCTGATACTGAGCGACCGTCCAACACAGGCGCTCAAAACGGAAGACCCTTTCACTCCACCGCTGGCGTCCCAGCAAAACTCGGCTCCACTCCCTCGTAGCTGCAGAAGGCGAATGACATTCTCGAAACTACGGAATATTCTCCCCCTCTACAGATTCTTCCGAACGCCGACCAACCATATTTTCGACTTTTTTCGTCGAGCGCGGAAAGTTAGCGAGGAAATACCTATCCCCGTCAATTAGGAATCACAATGGTATTGTAAGGGGTTCATTACTATTCGCTAGTGCACTTGAGCAGATGTAATTTCGATGCATTGCTCACGCGCTGCCTGCGATATGGAATATCTATGCTACAATAGAATCGCTGGTCAGAGCAGTGTTAGCAGTATGTTGAGTTTAGTAACTCGCAGAGAGCAGTCGTGTTTTGTAGCTTGGACAGGGCAGTGTAGCGTTTGACTTCTGTTGAGCCGGTTGTGTAGAGCGATGGCGGTGCCTGAGCGATGTGGTATAAGGTAAAAAAAATTATTGTTCCTTGTCGCCGCGCGCATATGTTAATTGCCACAACTGATTTAACCGCAATCGTAATGTTAAAGCCCCATGTAAATCTTTGCAGAAATGCTTCAAAAATAGCTTTTGTTCTGAAGAAAACTTTTGCCAGTCATTTATATGAGTTTAAAGATTTTACGAATTTTTCCTGCGCATACTCATATTGATTAAGCAAAAGAAAATCAGTTGTTTTCCTACAAATGAAAATCTAGTGGCCAGCACTGCACTGGGCTGTGCCAAAAATTTCTTATGGGAGCAGATATATAGACAGCGTTATCCGGCGACATCATTATGAGATAAGAAATTTTCGGTTTATTCAAGATGATTTCACAGGGCCATGAAGCAGCGCTGCTGGCATCAAAACGTATTAATCTCGATATGCAGTCAGTCTTTAATGGAAGTTCATATTAAAACTTGAAATTTCATTATTGGAAATAATTTTTTCTATTGGGATCTTAAACGAGATTTTTCTGTTGGCACCTTACACTAAGTGTGAATATTATAATTATTTTTCTGTTGGGAGGTTACACTTGTCGACATCCGGCCAGGATTTTATTTTGAGAATTTTCTGGGAAGTAGTCAGCTATATATATCTGCTCTTATTTATGTAGTGTTAAATGTAGTTTGCATTTGGCGCAACGCATTTACTAATTTGTCACTCCTTTTTCACAGATCATCGGCAATTATTGCTCTTTGTTGTCACTGTATTTATTTCACGTTGTATCTACTTTGTCTCGTTCTGAGTTTGTGTCCACCTTTAATTTATTAAAAATGCTGCGAAAAACTGCAAACAGTACATTGCGAAGTGTAATGAATGAAAACACCGACCTGAACAGTTTGACTGACAATATTAGAGGTACTCAGTGTCATAATTCTAATCTCGCAACTTTAGACAATCAGTGTGTGCCAACCACCAGTAACAATTCAAACTTAAATGATGAGCAAACAAATTCAATCATGTCCACTGTAAATTTAACAACAACTGATGACGCTGCCCAGTTTGATACATCAGATTTGCAAAATTTACACAGTGAGCAGATAAATGTTAATAATGAAGATGAACAATTTACTCAAAATATGTCAGATTTATTTAATTACGATGTAGTGACCAACAGTGCACAACCAATCAGCAAACTTTTTCATGAATCAATGATCAAATGGTTACAGAACACATATCAAATGCAGATGCAGTATCACACAGCACAGGAAACAGAGCCGCTAAATTTGATGTTCATCAAATTATGGCAATATTGCTACAACTTAATGAATCGAACATATAACTTAATGAATCGAACGTAGAACTTAATGAATCGAACAAACAACTTAATGAACATTCCAAACAGTCGAATGAAAAACACGACAGGTCGATCGAACAAACTAATGAAAACTTCAAACAAATTAATGAACAAATTACAGCCATTGCCGTGCAATGTAATGAAACTAAAGAACAATTACTTGAGGAAATTAAAGCTTGTGCCAGAAACAGCAGTGAGGAAATTTGATCCGTTCCATTAGAGATACGCAATACACACCAAGCCACAACAAAATTACTTAGAGATGAAATCAGCACAGTCGCTAAACAACATTCAGAAAACACAACACGGTTATACGATGAGCTTAAAGCAGTAGCAGCAGTACTTTCACGCACCTTGGATGCGAAAGCTGACGTGAAATTTGAACAACACAAGACCCAAATTGATGAAAGTTTTAATCGCCACCTACAAAAGAAGAAAACGAATTACCGAAAATTCATACAGGAACAGAATACAATAAAGAAACAAGTCATGGAAATAATTACTACACGGAGACAGGAAGAAAAACGTAAATTGTTGGCAAAAGTAAAAACATATGTAGACACAAACACTGTTACAATATCAGATGAAACTAACACAGTCAGACAATAGAACACAGAACTACAGAATTAACTTACCTATCTGAAAACAAAAACAGACACCAGTATTCAGACCTTGGAACATATTTGCATATGAGACTATCAGACAGTTAGCAACAGACTTGAACAACAGGAATTAGTACAGGATCCCGATACGATTAAAGCAGATGTTAAGAAATTAAACAAAACCTCACTTCAAATGCAAAAGCAAGTTCATGCTTGTGGCACCAAAAATGACGATCAGGTAAAAGCACTGACTGAAAATTTGATGAAATGGCCAGTCGAATTGACGTTATCGAAAACAATAATGAGACTAAATCAGACGATACATCACCACTTTCCTTCAATCAGACACCCGAATTCCAAAATATACAGCAAAAAATCAATGAGCTAGGCACATCAAATAATATACTACGTCAAAAATGTAATCTTTACAGCACAAAGTGACAGAAATAAGAAATGTTTCAGCTTTTAACACGTTACAGCATACGCCACATTCTGAACATTTGTCACACTCCCGCAGCCAATACAGCTTAGGCAGGTTACAGAGTGTACGTGACTTAGATTCATAACAGACACAGACAAACAGATTCTTATTCAAACCTGATCTTGGTCGGACATTTAGAGACGATAATTTTGATTATAAACACTTTCTATCCGAGAGAAAATTTAAGGCATTTAAAAATGACAGAACACAAATACACCCTTTGAACTGGATAAAACAATTTGCTTTTGAATTTCCACCGGCTTGGTCTGTAATGCAGAAACTAAAATTTATTTGCTGCTTTTGACCTCAGCGGATTCATTACGATGAATATGTGCCGTAGCATACACAGGGCCCCAAACCGTATTAGTGTTATTTCATCTTTAGTTTTCTGCACTGCTGCCTACTCTTTTACTATCCTTTATACCTATCAAAACATCTCTTCAACTATCGAAAAAAAGGTTCAAATGGCTCTGAGAACTATGGGACTTAACGTCTGAGGTCATCAGTCCCCTAGAACTTAGAACTAAATAAGCCTAACCAACCTAAGGACATGACACACATCCGTAGCGGTCGCACAGTTCGAGACTGAAGCGCCTAGAACCGCTCGGTCATCCCGGCCTGCGATTTACAACAACTGCTCGAAAGTAATGTGCTTCTAAATCGGCGCAAAACCTGTCTCATTCATTTTATGACCATTACATGGCCGACAGTCGTGGCCGAGCGATTCTATGCGCTTCAGTCCGGAACCGCGCTGCTGCTATGGTTGCAGGTTCGAATCCTGTCTCAGGCATGGATGTATGTGATGTCCTTAGGTTATTTAGGTTTAAGTAGTTCTATGTCTAGGGGGCTGATGACCTCAGAAGTTAAGTCCCACAATGTTCAGAGCCATTTGAACCATTTACGTGCTGTTGGAGGAGCAAGGGCATGCATGACATAGTATACTACTAGAGAATCATCCATAAAGTAAGATATAATGCGCCTGGTGGAACTACAGACATGAATTGTTCCCATATCAAAATCACAAGTGGCACTAATACCCAATGTATAATGTTTCCGTTTTAGATACTTGAAAATTGCCCAACACCGAAATCGTACAATCGTATATGAAATAAAGAGAATGACAGCTGAATGCGTCTCGAAATCATTAAAAAAATAGGTTACTACATTCTGAAATCACTACAGCTACAGTCCACTAAGCTAATAAGTCAAAAACTGAGAGCAGAAATACAAGTTCGAACAGCCAGGCTCCTCCTAGCTGCTCAGAAAAAACTTTGGAAGCTGCACCCTATATTATTACGCACATTACACAAATACACTACTGGCCATTAAAATTGCTGCACCACGAAGATGACGTGCTACAGAGGCGAAATTTAACCTACAGGAAGAAGATGCTGTGATATGCAAATGATTAGCTTTTCAGACCATTCACACAAGGTTGGCGCCGGTGGCGACACCTACAACGTGCTGACATGAGGAAAATTTCCAAGCGATTTCTCATACACAAACAGCAGTTGACCGGCGTTGTCTGGCGAAACGTTGTTGTGATGCCTCGTGTAAGGAGGAGAAATGCGTTCCATCACGTTTACGACTTTGACAAACGTCGGATTGTAGCCTATCGCGATTGTGGTTTATCGTATCGCTACATTGCTGCTCGTGTTGGTCGAGATCCAATGACTGTTAGCAGAATATGGAATCTGTGAGTTCAGGAGGGTTATGCGGAACACCGTGCTAGATCTGAACGGCCTCGTATCGCTAGCAGTCGAGATGAAAGGCATCTTATCCGCATGGTTGTAACGGATCGTGCAGCCACGTCTCGATCCCTAAGTCAACACATGTTGACGTTTCCAAGACAACAACCATCCGCACGAACAGTTCGACGACGTTTGCAGCAGCACGGACTGTCAGCTCGGAGACCATGGCTTCGGTTACCCTTGACGCTGCATCACAGACACGAGCGCCTGCGCTGGTGTACTCAACGACGAACCTGCGTGCACGAATAGCAAAACGTCATTTTTTCGGATAAATCTAGGTTCTGTTTACAGCATCATGATGGCTGCATCCTTGTTTGGCGGTGAACGCGCATTGGAAGCGTGTATTCGTAGTAGTCACACTGGCGTATCACCCGGCGTGATGGTATGGGATGCCATTGGTTACACGTCTCGGTGACCTCTTGTTCGCATTGACGAGACATTGAAAAGTGGCTGTTACATTTCAGATGTGTTACGACCCGTGGCTCTACCCTTCATTCGATCCCAGCGAAACCCTACATTTCAACAGGATAATGCACTACGGCATGTTGCAGGTCATGTACAGGCCTTTCTGGATACAGAAAATGTTAGACTACTACCCTGGCCAGCACGTTCTTCAGATCTCTCACCAATTGAAAAGGTCTGGTCAATGGTGGCCGAGCAACTGGCTCGTCATCATACGCCAGTCACTACTCTTGATGAACTGTGGTATCGTGTTGAAGCTGCACGGGCAGCTGGATCTGTACATGCCATCCAAGGTATTTTTGACTCAATGCCCAGGCGTATCAAGGCCGTTATTAAGGCCAGAGGTGGTTGTTCTGGCTACTGATTTCTCAGGATGTATGCACCCAAATTGAGTGAAAATGTAGTCACATTTCAGTTCTAGTATGATATATTTGTCCAATGAACACCCGTTTATCATATGCATTTCTTCTTGGTCTAGCGATATTAATGGCCAGTAGTGTTATTTATTTTATGACGAGAAGAGCAAGAGCATAATGGCATAGTATACTACTAAAGAATCATCCATAAAGTAAGTTATAATGCGCCTAGTGGAACTAGAGATATGGGTTGTTCTCATGTCAAAATCACAAGTGTCTCTAATGTCTAATGTATAATGCTAAGACCGAAATCGTACAATCGTACATGAAATAAAGAGAATGGCAGCTGAAGGCATCACGAAATCATTCAAAAAATAGGTTGGTATATTTTGATATCAGTACAACTACAGTCCACGAAGCTTAAAAGCCAAAAACTGAAAGCAGAGACACAAGTGCGAACAGCTAGGCTCCTCCTAGCTGCCCTGAAAAAAAAAAAAAAAATGGCTCTGAGCACTATACGACTTAACTTCTGAGGTCATCAGTCGCCTAGAACTTAGAACTAATTAAACCTATCTAACCTAAGGACATTGCACACATGCATGCCCGAGGCAGGATTCGAACCTGCTACCGTAGTGGTCGCTCGGCATCACACTGTAGCGCCTAGAACCGCACGGCCTCTCTGACTGGCCTCTGAAAAAACTTTGGAAGCTGTGCCCTCTGTTATTACGCAGATAACACTGTTGCGTAAATCAATATATGACACTTTCCAAGCATAGGACATCATTATCAAATTTTACTATGGATCATAGCACCTGTGATACTCATATGTTTGTAAGCTCTTTGTATGTACCAAAACGTGTGGTGCATGGTAGAAATCTTCTCAGTGACAAATCTAAAGTGTTCAGTGAGAGCAATTTACGTGTGCTAAAATAAGAATGCAGTGGGAATGGATTTACATCTGTTGGACGAATGTTATGAAAACAAACACTCCAAACTGACGTTTCACGTAAGTCACATGCAACGAAAATCTGTAACGCAACCATCTGTGTGTGGTGTGTTTATAATTATGTATTATTTATATTTTAGGACAATGTGTAAAAAAGAAAAAGCACCACATGTCGTAAAGAAAGCGTGTAAACTGTCTGAGGATGAATAAAGGAGCTGAAAGTAAATTTGTGGCTTGTTGCTGTCCTAACACCATCAACATTTGTCTTTAAACAACAGCCATGGTCTCCATCATGCCATCACATGGCAAAATTGCAGTATGAACATCGACTCGTTGATCGCAAGTGTTTGCCCAAATCTTTATATAAAATATGGTAAAAGGTATCAGATTATATAATGGTAAGACAGAGATTTAGGAACCAGGTTTTAAGTTGTAGGACATTTCCAGGGGCAGATGTGGACTCTGACCACAATCTATTGGTTATGAAATGTAGATTAAAACTGAAGAAATTGCAAAAAGGTGGGAATTTAAGGAGATGGGACCTGGATAAACTGAAAGAACCAGAGGTTGTACAGAGTTTCGGGGAGAGCATAAGGGAACAATTGACAGGAATGGGGAAAGATATACAGTAGAAGACGAATGGGTAGCTCTGAGGATTTAAGTAGTGAAGGTAGCAGGGGATCAAGTAGATAAAAAGACGGGGCTAGTAGAAATCCTTGGGTAACAGAAGAAATATTGAATTTAATTGATGAAAGGAGAAAATATAAAAATGCAGTAAATGAAGCAAGCAAAAAGGAATACAAACGTCTCAAAAATTAGATCGACAGGAAGTGCAAAATGCTAAGCAGGGATGGCTAGAGGACAAATGTAAGGATGTAGAGGCTTATCTCACTAGGTGTAAGATAGATACAGCCTACAGGAAAATTAAAGAGACCTTTGAAGAAAAGAGAGCCACTTGTATGAATATCAAGAGCTAAGATGGAAACCCAGTTCTAAGCATAGAGGGGAAAGCAGAAAGGTGGAAGGAATATATAGAGGGTCTATACAAGGGCAATGTACTTGAGGACAATATTATGGAAATGGAAGAGGATGTAGATGCAGATGAAATGGGAGATACGATACTGCGTGAAGAGTTTGACAGAGCACTCAAAGACCTGAGTTGAAACAAGGGCCCGGGAGTAGACAACATCCCATTAAAACTACTGACGGCCTTGGGAGAACAAGTCCTGACAAAACTCTACCATCTGGTGAGCAAGATGTACGAGACAGGCAAAATACCCTCAGACTTCAAGAAAAATATAATAATTCCAATCCCAAGGAAAGTAGGTGTTGACAAATGTCAAAATTACCGAACTATCAGTTTAATAAGTCACAGCTGCAAAATACTAACACGAATTCTTTACAGACGAATGGAAAAACTGGTAGAAGCCGACCTTGGGGAAGACACACAGTTTGGACTCCGTAGAAATGTTGGAATACGTGAGGCAATACTGACCTTACGACTTATCTTAGAAGAAAGATTAAGGAAAGGCAAACCTACATTTCTAGCATTTGTAGACTTAGGGAAAGCTTTTGAAAAAGTTGACTGGAATATTCTCTTTCAAATTCTAAAGGTGGTTAGGGGTAAAATACAGGGAGCGAAAGGCTATTTACAATTTGTACAGAAACCAGATGGCAGTTGTAAGAGTCGAGAGGCGTGAAAGGGAAACACCGTTTGGGAAGGGAGTGAGACAGGGTTGTAGCCTCTACCCGATGTTATTCAATCTGTATTTTGAGCAAGCAATAAAGGAAACAAAAGAAAAGTTCGCAGTAGGTATTAAAAACCATGGAGAAGAAATAAAAACGTTCAGGTTCGCCGATGACATTGTAATTCTGTCAGAGACAGCAAAGGACTTGGAGAGCAGTTGAACGGAATGGACAGTGTCTTGAAAGGAGGATATAAGATGAACATCAACAAAAGCAAAACAAGGATAATGGAATGTAGTCGAATTAAGTCGGGCGATGCTGAGGGAATTAGATTAGGAAATGAGTCACTTAAATAATATAAATTGTAGACTGGCAATGACAAGGAAAGCGTTTCTGAAGAAGAGAAATTTGTTAACAATAAATATAGATTTAAGTGTCAGGAAGTCATTTTTGAAAGTATTTGTATGGAGTGTAGCCATGTATGGAAGTGAAACATGGACAATAAATAGTTTGGACAAGAAGAGAATAGAAGCTTTCGAAATGTGGTGCTACAGAAGAATGTTGAAGATTAGGTGGGTAGATCACATAACTAATGAGAAGGTATTGAATAGGATCGAGAAGAAGAGGCGTTTGTGGCACAACTTGACTAGAAGAAGGGATCGGTTGGTAGGACATGTTCTGGGGTATCAAGGGATCACAAATTTACACTCCTGGAAATGGAAAAAAGAACACATTGACACCGGTATGTCAGACACACCATACTTGCTCTGGACACTGCGAGACGGGGCTGTACAAGCAATGATCACACGTACGGCACAGCGGACACACCAGGAACCGCGGTGTTGGCCGTCGAATGGCGCTAGCTGGGCAGCATTTGTGCACCGCCGCCGTCAGTGTCAGCCAGTTTGCCGTGGCATACGGAGCTCCATCGCAGTCTTTAACACTGGTAGCATGCCGCGACAGCGTGGACGTGAACCGTATGTGCAGTTGACGGGCTTTGAGCGAGGGCGTGTAGTGGGCATGCGGGAGGCCGGGTGGACGTACCGCCGAATTGCTCAACACATGGGGCGTGAGGTCTCCACAGTACATCGATGTTGTCGCCAGTGGTCGGCGGAAGGTGCACGTGCCCGTCGACCTGGGACCGGACCGCAGCGACGCACGGATGTACGCCAAGACCGTAGGATCCTACGCAGTGCCGTAGGGGACCGCACCGCTACTTCCCAGCAAATTAGGGACACTGTTGCTCCTGGAGTATCGGCGAGGACCATTCGCAACCGTCTCCATGAAGCTGGGCTACGGTCCCGCACACCGTTAGGCCGTCTTCCGCTCACGCCCCAACATCGTGCAGCTCGCCTCCAGTGGTGTCGCGACAGGCGTGAATGGAGGGACGAATGGAGACATGTCGTCTTCAGCGATGAGAGTCGCTTCTGCCTTGGTGCCAATGATAGTCGTATGCGTGTTTGGCGCCGTGCAGGTGAGCGCCACAGTCAGGACTGCATACGACCGAGGCACACAGGGTCAACACCCGGCATCACGGTGTGGGGAGCGATCTCCTAACTGGCCGTACACCTCTGGTGATCGTCGAGGGGAAACTGAATAGTGCACGGTACATCCAAACCGTCATCGAACCCATCGTTCTACCATTCCTAGACCAGCAAGGGAACTTGCTGTTCCAACAGGACAATGCACGTCCGCATGTATCCGGTGCCACCCAACGTGCTCTAGAAGGTGTAAGTCAACTACCCTGGCCCTCAAGATCTCCGGACCTGTCCCCCATTGAGCATGTTTGGGACTGGATGAAACGTTGTCTCACGCGGTCTGCACGTCCAGCACGAACGCTGGTCCAACTGAGGCGCCAGGTGGAAATGGCATGGCAAGCCGTTCCACAGGACTACATCCAGCATCTCTACGATTGTCGCCATGGGAGAATAGCAGCCTGCATTGCTGCGAAAGGTGGATATACACTGTACTAGTGCCGACATTGTGCATGCTCTGTTGCCTGTGTCTATGTGCTTGTGGTTCTGTCAGTGTGATCATGTCATGTATCTGACCCCAGGAATGTGTCAATAAAGTTTCCCCTTCCTGGGACAATGAATTCACGGTGTTCTTATTTCAATTTCCAGGAGTGTAGCATTGGATGGTAAAAATCGTAGAAGGAGGCCAAGAGATAAATACACTAAGCAGATTCAGACCGGTGTAGGTTGCAGTAGGTACTGGGAGATGAAGGAGCTTGCACAGGATGGATTAGCGTGGAGAGCTGCATCAAACCAGTCTCAGGACTGAGGACCACAACAACAACAACATGTTTTTTTATAAATGTGAATTCAAACACTGTGCGCGCATTCCGTTACGAATGTGTCATGGATGTATCGCTACTGTGTGATCCCCACACTACTGAACTATGGGTCCGAGATGAGACAGGTGACGGCTGTTAAGGTTGTGGTCCGGAGGAAGGACGGACGGGGTGTTTCGGCGCGCGCGCGGCGGTAGCCGTTGTATGTGCGGGTGGCGGTGGGGGTGGTGGTGGGGGGTGGGCGCTGGGCAGGTGTTGCGCTGCGCCGAGGGGATGCTGTGGCGGCGGCGGCGGCGTTACATAATTGCGGTGCGGGAGGCTGCGGCCGAGCCCCGGCGCTGCCCCCATAGACGTGGCAACGGCGCGCCGGCCGGCCGGCCACGGGAGGCGGAGCGCGCTGTCACGCTCGCCGCACAACTCAATCGCGGCGCCGACGCCGGCCCGGCAACACGCGTCTCTCTGTCCGTCTGTGCGAGCGAGTGCGCGAAGCGTCGTGTCGCGTAGCGCGAGTGTGCGTGCCGTGTCCGTGTCCACGCCGGAGCCACTGCGACGCCGCCTCCGGCCGACGCGACCACAGCTGACTTCGCGCCACCTCGCAGGTCAGTAGCACTCTGTTTACCTCTGCTCAGACGCTCTCTGGCGCACGTTTGTCCGCACGCCTCCGGAACTCCCGCGTCAGCGGTAGTTTATTAGAAGTAGGAATTTGTAAAACAGCTGTCAGCCACCACATCTATATCCACACGATCACTCTGCAGTTCACAACTAGTGCCTCGCAGAGGGCTCATCGAACCACCTTCAACCTTCTTCTCTGCCGTCCCACTATCGAACAGCGCGCGGGAAAAACGGAACGCTTAAATCTTTTCGTAAGACCTCTGATTTCTCTTATTTTACTTCGATGATCGTTCCTCCCTATGTAGGTGGGCGCTAGCAAAATTTTTCACAGTCCGAGGACAAAGTTCACGAGAAGGTCCGGCAGGAACTAAAATCTCCTTTGCTTTAATGACTGCCACCCCAATTTGCGTATCATGTCCGTGGTAATCTTTCCTCTATTTCGCGATACTAAAAAAATGAGCTGCCCTTCTTTGAATTTTTTCTGTGTCTTTCGCCAATCCTACCTAAAGCGGATCCCACATCGCACATCAGTACTCAAGGAGAGGGCGGACAAGCGTGGTGTAAGCACTCTGTTTAGTAGACCTGTTGCATCTTCTAAGTGTTCTGCCAATAAATCGGAGTCTTTGGTTGCTATCCCGATACCTATCTATGAGATCTATATCTATGTATGTGATCTATATCTCTCTATGTGATCGTTGCAGTTTAAGTTATCTGTAATTGTAATCTCTAAGTTGGGGTTGGGTTGTTTGGGGAAGGAGACCAGACAGCTAGGTCATCGGTCTCATCGGACTAGGGAAGGACGGGGAAGGAAATCGGCCGTGCCCTATCACAGGAACCATCCCGGCATTTGCGTGGAGCGATTTAGGGAAATCACGGAAAACCTAAATCAGGATGGCCGGACGCGGGATTGAACCGTCATCCTCCCGAATGCTAGTCCAGTGTGCTAGCCACTGCGCCACCTCACTTGGTTTAATCGTTTAGTATTTAGTTGAATTTACAGCCTTTAGATTTGTGTGCTTTATCTTATAACCGAAACTTAACGGATTCCCTTTAGTATTCATTTTGCTGACTTCACGCTTTTAATTATTTACAGTCAATTGCCGCTTTTTGCGGCATGCAGATATCTTTCCCCGCACACACATGAACCTGCTTACTGTACTCGTCTCGTCGTCTCTCTCTGCAATCTTTACAACGCACACTTCCCTACAATACTGAATTGTTCAACCCCTGAGGTCTCAGACTGAGTTACGTCATCCGCTCTTCTTTTACTCAATGTATGCAACAAACGTCTTTTCTCTCCAGTTCTGCTCAGTACCTCCTCATTAGTTATGCGATCCATCCACGTAATATTCAGCGCTCTTCCCTTGCAGCACATTTCAAAAGCTTCTGTCTATTCTTTTCCTTTCTGACTTGCTTATGGTCCACGTTTCACTTTCGTATGGGATAATAGGACAGACAGACACTTTCATAAAAGACTTCCAAACACTTAAATTTATATTCGATATTAACAAATTTCTGTTCTTCAGAAACCCTTTTCTTGACGTTGGCATTCTACATTAAATCCTCTCTAGTTTGGCCATAGTCAGTTAACTACCCAAATACCAAAACCCTACTTTTAGTATCTCATTTTATAATCCCCTTCCTTCAGCATCATCTGATTTAATTCTGTCTATTTGCCTTTGCGTTTTTGCTTTTTTTTAATGCTCATCTTACATTCTCCTTTCAGCACATTGTCCATTCCGATCAACTGCAAATCTCAAGTGCTTTCTCATCTCTAACACAATTACAGTGTCGTCAGCAAATTGTGAAGTTTTCATTTCTTCTCCCTAAATTTTAATTCTTTTTCCAGATTTCTTCTGGCGTTCCTTCGCAGCTTGTCCAATATACAGACTGAACAACATCGGGGACAGTCTACAGCTATGTCTCACTTCCTTCTTAATTACAGCTTCCCTTTCGTGTCCCTCGACTCGTAGCTGCAGCCTGGTGTCTATACAAGTCGTAAATAACCATTCCTTCCTGTATTTTACCACTGATAAATTCAGAAATTTAAGGAGTGTATTCCAGCCAATACTGCCAAGAACTTTTTCCAAATCTGCAAATGCTATAAACCTAGGTTTGCTTTTCCTTAACCTATCTTTTAAGGTAAGTCGTACAGTTAGCATTGCCTCGGTTCCTACATTTCTTCAGGACCCAAAAGGATCTTCCCCTAGGTCGGTTTGACATCTGTACTCCGCAAACCTTGGCGAAATGTATGGTAGACGCTACTTCCAACAGTGCAAAATATTACAGCTTTTCGCCATTCCATTCTTCTTTGGATTGTAGGAAGACTGACTTCCGTTCAATCTTGTCTTCACCGTCCCTTCGGAAGCGATACATAGGGGGCTGTGATATATTCCTCCGTTTCTCACTTAACGTTGGTTTCTGTAAACTTCGTAAGTGGTTCAGATGGCTCTAAGTACTATGGGACTTAACATCTGAGGTCATCAGTCCCCTAAACTTAGAACTACTTAAACGTAACTAACCTAAGGACATGACACATATCCATGCCCGAGGCAGGATTCGAACCTGCGACCGTAGCAGCCGCGTGGTTCCGGACTGAAGCGCCTAGATCCGCTCGACCACCGCGGCCGGCTACTTCGTAAGTAGGCTTTAGCGTAATATGACTCAGGTCTTTCAGCATTTACGTTATGGTCTTTAGTGAATCAGACAAACTTCTGACGTTTCGCACTCCCCTTCTTCATATACATTCAACATCCCCATTAGTGCTGTTTGGTATGGGTACCACATACGTGGCCAGTATTCTGAGACAGGTCACACTACTGTTTCGTTAGCAATCATCTTTTTAGTGACTTACAGGTGAACTCTTCTACCATACGTGTTCATTGCAATTGATATCCACACAAATTGTTACACAAGATATTTGTATGGGTCTAATTGTGATTGATTAATACTGTTGTAGCATACTGCAGTTCTGTGTTTTGTGAAAACACCATTTTAGGTTTCTGAACGTTTAAATACGGTGTCAAGCCTTAACACCTCTTTGAATGTTATCAAGATGTGACTTAAATATTTGTGCAACTTTTTTTAGAGGCTGAGGTAACTATTAATATTGTCCACCAAATCATTAACACACAATCCGAATTGCAAAGGATACGTTTGAAGTTAATTTTACATCTTTCAGTGACTCTGCATCTCTAGGTAACATTTTGCGCCCTCCCTTCAAATAAATCCTCAGTCCAGTCACAAATTTCGTTTGATAGAAATAAGTTACAACCTTTCACATGTACGTTTATACTCCGCAAACCACTATGGAGTGCATGGCGGAGGGTGTTCCTATCGTATCTATAGGAGCGCTGGAAGCGCTGGAGGAAGGATTCCTCTCACCAGAGACTGCTAATTAGGAATCGGAATTTGTAAAACAACTACCTAGCACGACATTAACATAACACGTAAATATTTTTATTGTCCTACACTATTACTGGTTCTGAATTTAAACACTTCATAATTGAGTTTCTTGTACGTTTTTGTGCTAAGCTTATGAGAAACACTGTACATCCGACAGACGTCCGTAGAAGCTGCGCTACGAAACTCATTGGAAATACACCTAATGAGGTGGCGCAGTCTCTTATTCGAAAGGATTTGGTACAAATAAAGCATCCCATCTCCACTCTGCAATTGTGCAGCACGATGCAGTTAGGTAACAACTACGAAAATTGCTCCCTATTGAAAAGCACGGAATGTTTCCCCGCCAGTTTCCTATTTTAAAATATTTATTTCGAAGTTATTCGTCACCTGCTGTTGTAGATCCGGATGTGTGATCTTTGTCAACTGCAGTTCTTATTGCATTACAACTCAAAACTGACCGAATACATCGGAATTTTTAGTAACAAATATTCAGTAAGTTTTAGACATTGTTTAACACTGTGGTTTTGTTGAAAGTAAAGGATGGCTTAAGCACACGCAACAGCGAGGCGTTATCATCTTGATACATTTATTCTTCCGTTTGGCAGCTTATAAACTCCTGCAGGCTATCCAAATGGTGACATTTGCAAGAGCATTTATTTTGTGATTCCCCTGTAGTTTGCAGCCAAAGCCGTGGCACAGCCGAAAACTATTTAGAGGAGTACATCCAAGAGCAAGAACTATTTTTAGCGACAGAATCGTTATTAATTCTAGTTATGGTGTTGTAGAATAGCGTTTTGTGAAATTTCGGTAGTTCAGTGGGAACGTAATTTGACAACGTCGATTTGTGGATGAAACACTTGTAGTTTACTGGTAGTGTACACACAGAAGCAACATTATCGAGATGGTGAGGGAGGAGCCATTATAATTAAGGCACTGAACTTGCAATGAGGCGGCCCGTGGTTCAGTAACCCATCTCGCCTTTTATATTTTCCGTTGCTACGCTGCCTCTTTTAAACCAAATGTGTCAGTTTTACTTTGAAAAATACACGGAACATTTCCTTGGCTATCCTTGCTCTTCGCGGGTTTCTGCTCCGTATCTAGTAATTAACCTCTTCGTCGGCGACAAAATACCATTATCATCGTTCCTTCAGTACTGTGATCTGAGATACTTGCAAAATAAATCGCCGTCTATTTATCTCGTAAACTCTTCCTGCTATCTCTCCCGTAGTGCTGGAGAAACTAGATGTAATCTGTTACAATCGTTCTTTTCTCTTTAACTGGCTACATGAATGTTCAAAGCTCAGAGGAAGGCAATGACAAACCGTATCCAATAGTAGCATGCGCAGAAAGGCACTGTGGTGTTCATTTCAGGTGATAACATCTTTATTTTTTTTACCAACAACTGAACAAAAAGATCGGTGCAAGCTTCAAATTATTGTTGTACAAATAATGAGGCTTCTCCTGACTTAATGGATCATGACAGATCATTTGTCGTAGCTTTGAATATTGGGGTGCAGTTGCCGGGAATGTGGTAGGAATTTGAAGAGTCAGATGAATACAATTTTTATGAAAGCGTAAAACTCAATGGAATTCTTCCTTTTTTGAAAATCAGACACAACAAGTCCTCGATTTAAAAAAAAATACAAGTCCTTCTTAACTGAAATTAAAGCTGCTATTAGCTTGACTGCGTCTCATACTTACGTGTATATGGAACCGTTGCGTTTTTAGAAACGCATACTTTAATCGATTGATTTCAGTACGCGTTTCATAGTTTTATAAGATTTATTATTTTATTGATACTTTCATGTACGTTCGTACTATGAGTACAACGCCACAGAAGTAGGTATTTTGCTGATGTGAAGTTTTGCATCGTTTCTGGATTGTGATGTTCCTTTGTACAAACTGACATTTTGTCTTAGAACGGTTTTCCTGTAGCTATGTCATGTGTCTACGCCGCAGTGTCACTATGCTGTAAATATGCACATCGAAACTGCAATTACATGGCTACACATATGCTGTAAGTGATAATATAAACATGGTTGTACTCCGCCGAGACCGGTCATGAAGCTATTATGGCATAGACAAATAAAAAAATCTATTAGGAAAGTAATATCTAATTTTGCATATTGTGGAAAAAAAAGACTACATAACTAGTAATGACGGAAGGGAGGAAAGGACCATGCAAAGAGCACTCCCGATCTTTTACAATATGTTGCAGGAATGAATCTTGTCCATTAATAGTGTCTTGACGTTATTGCTATTATTATTACCATTATTATCATTATTACTGCATGTGGCTCAGTGGTCGAATGCAAGTCATTTCAATTGGACTCCACTTCGGCGGCTTGCGTATTCGCTAACAAACCCCAGCTATCCAACCGGTGAAAGGGGACGTACAGTTAAACGTGTGGTTCCTGGTGACATTTTACGTCTTTGAGAGCTGAAGGTTCTTCTAAATACAGACAGAAATTTCCGTGGTCCGACCAGGATTCTATCCCATGACCTCTCAGTTTCATGTCACACTCTTGACACAAGGTCCGAAGTGTTGACGCTTAAAAGTGTACAACAGGAACTGGAAACGTTACGCAGAGAGAGGTTCAGGGTAGACGAGTGACGACCCCGTCTCCTTGCATATTTAGGACTTCCCATAGATACACGCTAATGAGAACCTCAGGTTTGTTATATTAGTTTTACTGTTGCTGCCGTCAATTTGCACCTGCACATATCGCGGTGCAGGGCAGAAAGATGGCATCCAGTTGAGCGGTACAAGTTTTCGATGAGGCTCACCGTGAAACGGTGGTTTAGAGATAAGTCCGCTGTGCTTGTAGGAGACACTACACAACGCTCTGCCGTTTGAAAATACTTAAAGAGTATTCAGAAGAGTAACTTCAGTGCCCATTCACTTCGATCATTCTTCCTGCGGTGGAAGGAAATGTTATTGCTGACTAGAAACTCGTGGATGATAGCTGGTCAGTGCCACATCGCCAGTGTGCGTATAACGACGAAACATGTAATTCTGGCTCTAAAAAGAAACAGTCACTAAAAAGTGATAGTTAAACAACGTCTGCCTCAAGTCGTTGGTGAGCAGCAAACTATTCAAGATCAAGACCAGAAAATCGATTTTTCATCACACAAAAAACCGCACCGTGAAGAAGTCTGTATTGCTCTGTTCTCAATTTTTACGACACTATCACACGAGCATTTGACAAAGCCATCACCAGTTTTGACAAGCCAGTGATCATCTTTAGATTGTCAATAGATAAAATGAGGAGACAAAAAATCACTATAGAAGCTGCCAATTACTAGGTGTGTAATGATAAAGAGGAATGAAATCAGACCTAATTTTATAAATCCGATAATGACTCTTTTTGTGCTCTTTTTATCCATTCGCAGTCTGAAGATTATGAGATGCGTATGCGATTGTGTCGTAAAAGATATAGAAACAGTAAAATAACTTAATCAACTGTCCCCACACAGTATGTCACTGTTTTGCGGAAGTATGTATTGACTGGATGAAGTCAGCTTCAGTCTTTGAAGTGCTCTACATGTGTATAATGTGCCTTGGTCCGATCCAATTTGCAGAAAATCGAAATTTAGGGATTGGTGGTTTAAAAATCGTCCAGACAAAGAATTAAAAGCCAGGACGCCGAAAAAAGTCATAATTTCCAATCATTAGATAATATATTACGATCAAAACTACTACTCTGTTTACCAAAAGTACAAAATTTAGGTTCGTAATGCAAAAATATTTTGCAAACAAAAACTGGATTTTACATTATCCTCCTGACATTTGTGACATCAACTTGTCTACAGAAAAATCGTTAACAAGAAAAAGCGAGCATTGCAAGGGTATTTTATTTTTAATTACACTATGCATTTGGACCCTGTAGGCCCATCATCAGGTGCAAATCGTCTTAATATATAATTTAGTTCTGCTCTCGAAGTGACATCCACGATCCTTTTACGAGCACGTTAGACATTATATTTCATATTTAGTGAATCAACTGCAGAATATATGATGAAAAACACAAAATAGTAGAAAACTTATCAAACAGTTAAGGAAGAAGTTTTTCTTAAGGTTTCCACACCAACAGACGTTGGTTTACTCTTTGTCATCGCACATCACGTCGCTCCAGGGGCATATTTGTTTATAGGTTTTGAAAACGCTTCACAGATGCAGTTTAACATGATAGCGTCAAAGACGAAGTTTACGACGTAGTGTCAGAGATCTGAGTATTAACTAAATTTACCTATGCGAGGGATACATTTAAAATAAATCTTTAAAACTGATAAAATAATCATCACTGGTGAGTGTATAAAGTATCTGGCTCCTGTTAACCTGCCCACTATGTAGGGAAAACAGGCAAAATATCAAAACCCGCTTTCAGCAACACACAAATGATTTCAGACTCAGCTGCTTTGGCAAATGGCTTGTTATGGAGCATATGCTGGGAATCAAACGCATTATGAATAAGACAGAACGCAATTTCGCCGTACCACACAGTGAAGTCAATGGTAAGACCCTAAATCTGTCGGAGCAACTAGAAATATACGGCCATAAAATCAGAAAGCTTGAATCTATGTTAAATCAACATACAAATTTCTCTAGCTCAGTTGTTTTAGTAATTTTAAAGATTTATTTTAAATTTTTTCCTTGCATAAGTTAATTTAGTTAATACTCAGATCTGTGACACTACGAGATGAAGTCCATCTTTGATTATATCACGTTAAAATACATCTGCGAAGTGTTTTTTAAATCTATAAACAAATGTACGCCTTAGTGACGTGGTGTGTCATGGGAGACAGGTAAACCAACTATGCTGGTGTGGAAAGGCTACAAATATCTTTCCTTAGTTGTTCGGTAAGTTTTCCACAATTTTGTTTCCATTGATTCTCACCATATTTTTAGCAGTTGATTCGCGAAATACGAAACTTAACATCTAACCTTTGTATGTAAGGAACATACGTTTCACATCACTCAAAAGCAGAACTAAATTGTTTTTTAAGACGGCCCACATGATTCGAAATGCATCGTGTAATTAAATGAAACACTAAAAATCGTGACTGACTGCGTTTTTATTCGTACTTCCTGTGCACTGAATGCAGTAATGTTTCTCAGCTGCAAAATATGGACCTAATTAAATAGAATGATTTGCTTTGCTTTCTTAAGTAAACTAAGCCAGGACGATAGTTTAGACTTGTTAGTGCAATTGCTTAATGTACCCTATTAGCATACAGCTTCATTCAAATTGTTTCTGTTCACTGTTTTCGAAATATAACTCTACGTATTCCTATAAATTACTTGCCAGTCGTATCTCCTCTTGCTAAATGAATTGAGAACGTCGACAGGAGCTGTGCACACACCTAAATTCACCTGCCTCCCGTGTTTTGATTTGTCACAGAGGCGAGAGGGGGCATAAGTTGAAACAGTGATCCGAAACCACCAGTGAGACGGTACCAATACAACATGGAAGTCTCGCGGCTGGGTGTTTTCGAAACGTATAGCAGAGGCATGCCCTTAGTTCATCAACGGATGTGACCTCTTGGTTCAGCGTATTCTATCTTTCTTGGTTACCACCATCGACTCGTTCAGAAACTCATAACTGAACTTTAATGTACAACACCATTTTAAAGGAGAATTTCTAATTGTCGTCAGTGCCCAAAGTTTGGAACTTTTGGAGTCCCGGGTAAGGCTTACTCGGGAAGGGTCGTGAAAACCTTAAAAATCGAGACATTGCACGATAATGGGGACATCTGGCAAAACTAGGCTAGGTCCAAGTGAAAACCCTGTTGGAAGAACCTACAGCTGGGGTGCTCTTTCATGCACAAAAGAAAGAAGTTTGATGTGTGGTTTCGAAGCGAGAAGTGATGTCTTGGTGGAGTGGAGCTTATTTCGAAAAACTGAAATAAAGTGGCCTGTATCGTAAAATTTCTTTAGCACCGTTTTTGTGGGCGGGCACCAACTTGTTTCCGAAGGACGAAGTTCATTACCCTCAGACTGCTGCACAATTTCCCTCGGAAACTGCAGAGTAAATTGAAGCTGCTTCAGTAAATGTGATGTTACATCGTCATAAAAGTGACACACACACACACACACACACACACACACACACACACACACTACACACCCTGGAGAAGAGAGAGGGGCATTAAATTAGACGCTCGCTGCGTTCAGAACCAGAAAAACCGGAGCAACTCTTGCCGATGACAAGCTCTAGTACTAAGCAGTCACTTAGCTGTGCAGCAGATACTTCATCTGTCAGCTCCAGTGTACCCATCATTTCCGATACATTTTTCTCTCATTATTTACTTTCTAATGTTTCCACATTTTGTACCGTCGGACGATGTGATTTTATTTACGGACAACAACGCGGAAAAGCTTAGGATTTTTTTGCGTGAGAATCCAGCAGCCATAGAACACTAAAATAAGTGCTGGAAAGGATTTTAGTAGAAGACGGTGAAGACGCAAATGATTTAAATTGTAAAGTTCGGCAAGTGGCGAGCATTCTCGTGTTAAGAATGGCGACTGCAGATGCAGAGAGCCTGGTTATGCGCCAAGTCTCTGCGAAGCCTAAATACCCCAACGACGTGCGCATACATCCTAAGTGCGCGGATCCTAAGTAGCTGACAAGCTGACAAGTTTTAGTCTCATTGTCCTCTGACAAATAAATGTTACGGCTATTTACACAGCTTTGTTCTTTACGGTCTTCTTGTTTCTTCATTTACAATTTACGTCTGAAGCTTAAAGTGCTAATAATTCTGAGTGAACACACACTGAAGTTGTCTGAGGCCTTACCAAAGAGTTCGTGTCCAGTCGTTGTCATAAATAAAGGTTGAGGAAAGTTGTTAGATGGGCATCTTATTTCGTAAGTCTGTTTCAAAATAACCATCTCATCCGTAAATGCTTTAAAAGGCAAATATCCAGCACCAAGGTTGTAGTTTAATTATTCAGAATTCTTCAAATCCCTCAGTCTATATGCTCTGATAATCTGCAATTGCCGGCCGATGTGGCCGAGCGGCTCTAGGCGCTTCAGTCCGGAACCGCCCTGCTGCTACGGTCGCAGTTCCGAATCCTGCCTCGGGCATGGATGTGTGTGATGTCCTTAGGTTAGTTAGGTTTAAATAGTTCTAAGTCTAGGGGTCGGTTGACATCAGATGTTAAGCCTCATAGTGCTTAGAGCCATTTGAACCAATCTGCAATTATTAACAAATCTGATTACGATTATCTTCATAGCACTGCGGCCTGTCTCTCCAAAAAAATGTTTATAATCTCCCCCCCCCCTTCCTTTCTGATTCCATATATTGTCCATATTAGTCTTTTATGAAGATTTGAGAGGAGCGAAGATTACAATAAACTTTCTAGTTTTCTTAGGTAGTCATGTAGATTTGGCTCCAGTTCTTCTTGTCTAGGGGTCTGATTCTTGAAGCTGAAAATGTCACATTGCAGGTTCTCATGGTTGGATTGATAGAAGTAAATTTGAAGATTTTTGTTGCAGAATTTTTGTTTGTACGTAAATATATTTTCTCACATTTTAATATACCATACATTGTTCTGATTTTCACATTAACAAAGCCGAAATTTCATTGCTCGCACAAAATACAAAAATACGTCCGATCACATCAGCACCATGCCTACGACTCTCACATTCTCGGAAATAACCATATTCCAAAGGGTTTACAATTTTTCTAAACAAATGAATTTCATCTAGTTTCTGTTAAATTATTGCTTCAAATGGCTCTGAGCACTATGGGACTCAACTTCTGAGGTCATCAGTCCCCTAGAACTTAGAACTACTTAAACCTAACTAACCTAGGGACATCACACACATCCATGTCCGAGGCAGGATTCGAACCTGCGACTGTAGCGATCTCGTGGCTTCAGACTGTAGCGCCTAGAGCCGCTCGGCCACTCCGGCCGGCTAAATTATTACTTTAGATTAATATTTCATAAATGAATCCAGAAATAAACATAGTAACCAGTATTAGTATTGCGTAATTAATAATAGAAATTTTAAGTGAGCCAATAGTTCGTAATTTAAAATGGTTCTGACATTAAATGAAACAACAAGTTTACTGTTACCAAGTACTGGTAACAGTAAACTTGTTGTTTCATTTAATGTCAATAACATTCACGGTAAAGCCTAACCTAACATGTTCGCATTTAAAGTTAAAATGTTTCTAGAAAGATAATTTTAACTGTACATTCAGCACTAGTACCTATCGATTGTAACTACGAGACTGAAATATTTTATAAAGTAATTCATTTTCATGATCTTTAGCTTGAGATATACCGTTTAAAAAATTATATGAAAATTTTCCGAGTAGCAACTGAGACTTACCCAAAATCCGAAAAATAATATTGGTATCAACAACTGTTGAGAAAAAGTAATGCTAGAGGAGGATGTCCCGTTACAGCTTGTCTGTCGTAGAAGTTTCGCTCTTTTTACTTGTGAACCTTCATCAGAAGAGATTTCGTGCGGTCCCTTTTTTAGTTTCTATGCCGCGAAGGAATTATTGTCCGAGTAAATCCTAAATTAGAAGTTTCAAATGCGCACACAAATTGTCACAGTGGGACATTGTTGTTATTGCAATCTATTGTCCGAAATCTGGCTCCATGCAGCTCTCAAACAAAGAACCCCTCGAGTGCGAGGTGCAAGTTCAGTCTTTAGTAAGGCTCATATGGAAGTGATGTGTTAACGCTTACGCTCCATAGTCAAGCTATGCTCACAACTGGATACCTCCAGTCCCGTCCCATGTTGACATTAGTAGCCAACAATGTTCTTGCGCGGTAGGCAGTATGTGGGGCGTCGAATACCGTACACTTCGTTCACTTTTTGCGGCTTCACACTGAATTGATTCATTGTAAGATAGTTTATGCTGTCCAAACTTCTTCATTATTGCATAATTACTGCAACTTACATCTATTTGCATCTCCTTCCGTAGTCGAATGTTGCTCTACCTCTTTAATGACACCCCCCTCGCCCAGCACACACACACTAACTTTCATTACAAACTTGACTATTCCTTTGATGTCTCGGAATTTGTTCTATGATCCCATCCCTTATCTTAATATCTCCCATATTAGTTATCAGATATCTCCATCTATTCTTTCTCATTCCAAAAGAGTCGGTTCTCTTCTTGTCTATAACGTTTATTATCCACGTTTTACTCTCGTATTTCACATTGTAATGTTAGAATAACATAATACAGTTCCGCCATAGCACAGATGTGAAGAAAGGAGCTCTCATCAGCGTCACTGATGATGCTCCGACAAGGAAAGAAGCGGAAGGCATATGGAAAGCTGGCAAGGAGCGTTCCTTTCGATTAGCCCAAATGACGATGCTCGGATACTAAGAACACAAACACATTCGACTTAGAGGCTAAGGAACGATAAAAAACATACCGACAGTCAAAAGACTTTCGAGACTGGATGAATAAAAATCAGAGAAAAGTTAAAAGGCGTTTTAATCCATCACGTGTCCTACATAGTCTTTTATCACTTGAGTACAACGTGCTGAACGTTCACAGTACCATGTGAAACTTTGAGAAAAGTCCTTCCAAGTTGTTCAATTCGCGTGTCACACTGGCTTCGGTAACGGTTGTATCGTCAAAGCGTTAACCTTTCACGTGAGTTTTGGCACTTAGCGGTAAGTTCATATTAATAACACCAAGCCTCGTCACACGCGATGATTTTCTTCTAGAGAAGAATTGCCCGCATTTTTGAATTTCGATGAAGTCGCGACGCACGTCTACTTGTTGTAGTTTTAGATCGAAAGTCGTGTGCTGGACAAACTTTGCACATGCTTTTCTCTTCTTCAGATATTTTGGAGACGTCTTGAATGCTTGATTCCGAGTTGTTACTTCACTGCGATTTGTGACGCAATTACGTTGACACACTATGTTCTCACTTCCGCTACTTAACACTATCTGCTCATAACTGATTGGCAGAATGCACATTTGTTGTTCATAGCTGTTAGCTGAAGCTACCACCGGAGTTACTGCACTGGCGTAGCTTATATGGCAGGAATAAAATCCATTTCAGAACTTTTTAGACGGGTGATGTAAACATTTTTCTTAAGTTTGCATTTAACATTTTTATGGAAAAAAACTGTTTGCCTAAAGGTACCAGCTCAAATGACTAATTTATTGTGCTTCTTGCGTTACAGTTACGAGACATTATATTAAAATGACACATTCCAGTATTTGAGCGTTTGTGTTCATATAATCAGGTTAATGAGATATTTTAACAAGTAGTGACAGAATACCGTTTTAACAGCAGGTACGTCTAGAATTCATTTAGTAATGACACTGCTATCAGCGATCACATTTTTTCCATCTAGTGATTGAGAGAAAACAGCACGCAAAACTGACATTAGCTAGTCACCATTCTGTCGCTCTTGAACGCTTCCCTGAAAAATATCTTCAATTCTTTGTAACTTTTTCAAGTTGATGCTTAAGAGACTACGTCGGACTTCTACTATGTTGGTAACAGAGGCACATCAATACTTCCAGATGTAACAGAAAAGCATAACATTTCACGTTGTTCTACCACTGTATTAAACCAAAGATTAACACGTCTTTAACCTGTATTAGTAATTAGAAAGAACAATACTTTCTTTTTATTTAAGTAAAGAAAAAAATTAAGACACAGTAAATTTGTTACAGATTAAACTTCCGTTACTTTTATACAAATACTTTTTGAATATTCTAACATTATCAGTTCATTTTTCTGTGCACTTGCGTTATTTTTTAAAATGTCAGTCGCGGACGAATATGAAACAATAGTCAAGGAACAATATTACAATATATTCAGACACAATATTACAATACATTAAGTTTTTAATCATTTAGTATAACTTCCGTGAGTAGTAGGTTGCTCAGTGAACAGTTTGTAATTTTCGTTTAAAAGTCATAATTTATGCTGCCTTCAGTGCTGCTCTCCGTTAGTGCTAATCATACTTTCGCTCGTATCATAATATGAAGCTTTTATTGTCCGTCAAATGCTTCCTTAGGAACTTAGCACCAAAACGTAGTTACATCCAAATAATTAAATTCTCATACCACCTCTTATCTAAACTAACTTCATTTCATTTTCACTGTACCATCTTTCATATAATATTCAAAGACATCGTCAGCCGTTGTGGCCGAGCGGTTCTAGGCGCTTCAGTCGGGAATCGCGCTGCTGCTATGGTACCAGGTTCGAACCGTGCCTCGGGCATAGATGTGTATGATGTCCTTAGGGTGGTTAGGTTTAAGTAGTTCTAAGTCTAGGGGACTGATAACAAATGGTTCAAATGACTCTGAGCACTGTGGGACTGAACTTCTGAGGTCATCAGTCCCCTAGAACATAGAACTGCTTAAAAATAATTTACCTAAGGACATCACACACATCCATGCCCGAGGCAGGATTCGAACCTGCGGTCGTAGCGGTCGCGCAGTTCGAGACTGTAGCGCCTAGAACCGCTCGGCCACTCCGGCTGGTGGACTGATAACCTCAGATGTTAAGTCCCATAGTGCCCAGAGCCGTTCGAAACTCGTTCCTATTCGCAATGAACTTCACTAGAGAAAAGGAAGAACAAAAAATACGTGCGTTTACTTATGAAACTTTTTATAGTATATCAAGACAACGCGTACTCTCCAAAATGGAAGTATTAAAGAGCAGGCGCACTAAGCCGAGAAACGCTTGCACTTAAAAGTGCTTAAAAGAAGAAAAGTTAATTTTTTACACAAAGAAACACGTGAGAAAGAATGGGGATGGTTGTTAATTTCCACCGGATGCCCCTTATAGCAAAAGAAGACACTTCAGAGAACACAAATAGTCAAGTGTGTTTTAGCGACTAGTTCAAACATTTGCTTTACGACCATCGGGACGTATAGCTTCCTCGTCTGTAGATGCAGGCTCTGGGTTGTAATGCGCGTGTCGCATTTTATCATTCCTTACGCGTACCCTCCGTTCTGGAGCAACAGACCTCTGTAAACACGCCACTAAATTACGCCGGCTTTATCGCGGCACTTTAGAAGCTGACGCTGTGTCTGCTCGACGTCCCAATTTATTTCAACTCTTCAAGTGTGAGAAAGCGAAAACAGCAGCGCCGGCGTGTGTCATTACCTACTCCCTCCCGACTTACGCCCTTGTCAGCTGTGATATCAACTCAATTTCATTTTAATTTCTTCCTTATTGCAGTTGAGAATGGCGCAGGCGAGTAATGCGACTGTTATCGTTACTATGAAATCAGCTCGAATTGCTGGGTTCAGTCCCGTAAGAGGAACAGTGACTGATACGTGGCAACTACGCCACTGCCAGATGTAATAATGAATGTATAGAATTCCGGCTATCTATCCGACAAGTGAGGGTCGAAAGTGTAGGATAAAAAATGCGATATTGTTTGATTTCAGGATCTTCCTGCCATTACTCCAATAACTCACAACTGTCAAGCATAAAGAGTTATCGCTAGGGTGCGGTTTGAAGCGAAACGACTAATATAAGAGAGAGTTCCTTCTTTTCCTTTCAGAATAACGCTCTTTGTACGTCTTTATTGCAACAACGTTGGATTTGAATAGGTTTTTAACTGACGTGGTCCACACTGAATTATTCTGGGGCTTACCGTTATTTACAAAATGTGTTTGGGAAGCGTGAGCGCGTCTCTCTTTACACCCGTTACAGCTTCCACAAGGACAAGACGAATTAGGAATTACATCTGTATCTGCATTTTTCATTTATTTTCAATCAAATGCAAATGAGGTAGGAGCAAAGATAAATTCCTCAAGCGGACGCCTAATGGATACCTGATGAGGAAATAAAGAGGAAAAGTTACATAAAATCACGAAACAAAACGAAGTGAATATTCCTCACATTCTCATTAAAGGGGTAGCCTTCTTTGAACGTTTGAAAAATAATTGATTTTAGGAATTTTTTTTCGAGTAAAATAAAAACTGCGGTTAACTCTGATGACATACTCTCATTGCTTACACTTTTGTCTTTAAGAAGTTATTTTTGTGTCCACATCTGAGACTCCCTGTAACCGCTGCGTCAGCTGCAAGGGACCATTGGAGAAAATAATTGTGTACAATTCATTTTCAATATATTTTCTATCAGTATGATGAGACCGGACGCTGATGACCGCGCAACTGAGCGCTCCACAAACCAAACATCATCATCAGTATGATAAGATAATTGAAAAATAATAATTTGTAACAAAATGGTGATGTGTTGAAACACATGTCCTTTTCTTCGCCCACCAAACCGAGACAAAAGCGTGCACCGAAAGTCGACTTTTGAGATATCGCGGAACGGCTACGTGCGCTGACAGAGAATTCATTTTAGAATGCTGGCAGCAACGTGTTTAAAGTTTTGCGTTACAATGATTTTATCTTGATATTACTGTTTTTCGTTACATTTTTTGTAGCTAAGTTAAACATACCTCCAGTCAGCGATCCTTGGACTGCCCGGATCAAGTTAGGGCACGTTCATAATTTCCATAATGCCTGTTAGACCGTCTTTAAAATTCCGTGTCTACTATTTTATCCCCGCTCTTAGTGGTTTTCGGGGACACTGTTTTCAAAAATTGCCATGTAAGTCGGTAACGGAATTTCTGGCGAACTTGAGGATAACGCTTCAATAAAGTAGACCCCTGAGAACATAAGCCAAAAACGAATATAAAGAAAGAGTTTTTGAAATTTTCGAAGAGGCCTATCCCCGTAATCGACCTGTGGAAACGTAGTAAATCTTAAATTTTGGTAGCGGGAAGACGAGTGTTCTGCCTTAACCATGACGCGACCCTGTCCGCTGGTGTAGTATAGTGGCTTGCGAAAAGCAAGGATAAATAATGTGTATTCTGTTATGATTACATTTAAAGTAGTCTGCAGATAGTGTTTGCATCATTAGAGCTAAGCAACTGACTGAGGACAGTAGGTTTTTTTCTGTAATTTAACAAAATGATTTGATTGTGTGGACCATAGAATTGGCATTGGGGAAAGCTCATCTTTGCTCTCCTTTTTACCTGTAAAGCAAGAAACAGAACGTTTCTTCCAGTCTCAACAAAGAGGACAGGGAAGAGGGTGAGTATGACGTATCGATGTCTGCGTTTGGGGAGTGTGGAGTGGGGGGGAGGGGGGGGGTGGATACGCAGGGTCCTTTTCTGGATCCGTTGCTTTTCTTGCATACGTCAATGATCTGCTACTAAATATGACTGATGCGTCATTAAAACAAAGGCGTTATTCGTTGCGACGGGATCTTCTCATGAGATTTCAATCACCAGTTTTCTCCTCCGATTGCGAAAACATTCTGTTGGCACCCACCTACAAAGGGAGAAATGATCATCACCATAAAATAAGAGAAATCAGGGCTCGCACAGAAAAATTTAAGTGCTCGTTTTCACCGCGTGCCGTTAGAGAGTGGAACGGTAGAGAGACAACTTGGAGGTGGTTCATTGAACCCTCTGCCAGGCACTTTATTGTGAATAGCAGAGTTATCACGTAGATGTAGATGAAGATGAGTCAAAAACTTTTCTCTTTGCAGTAATATTGCGAAAGATATGGAACGTAATGTAAGTGTTGTAGCTAATACAGTAGTTAATAACATAAGGCGTGGCTCGCAGAGACCAGATTAACGATTAACTGCAATAAAACGCAACGCTTACCGTTTGTGGCACAGAACTCTCGGAAACGCGAAACTTTACTGTCTGAAAATAGTCAGATAGTCAGTGAAATTGGCCATATTAAATTGATAGGACTGAGGGTAAATGGGAGGCATTCATAAACGTATTAAGTTCAAGATATTGTGTTTAAACTGAATGCTGGAAGTTCACTGTAAGAATGGTGTCCACTGCCTGAGACACTGTAACGCGAAGGCTTGTTCACGTTGCTTGCTCTGTTATCTCGTATGGTGTTAAGCTTTGAGCAAATTTATGCTCTCGCCCAGAATATTCTCGGCCCAGAAGAGAATGGTCAGTATGAACTTTGGCGTCAGTTCGCGGACTTTACATAGCCAATTGTTCATGCGTGTCGGAAATTCAACTCATTTGTTATTGACAATACTGACTCATTTAGAAGAAATTGCAACAGAATACGACATGCACTTGGATAATATTTGCTTATGCATTATACAGAAAGGTATGCACTATTCAGCAGGTTTCATTTCCAATAGGCTTCCAACGGAACTGAATACAAAAAACGTCAGGTCTCTGTAATGTTTTGTTTATTCGCATAATGCCACAAGTATTCCGTGTATGATTAATTTTTTAACTTTTTTGTTTATAAATATACGAATCAGCATTCTGTATGCTTTGGCCCGCATCGGCCCACAAAATGTGAGAGGTAAATAAAATAAAAAAGTAGCATGTCGCATTAATTAAGTTTTATAATAAAAATGGTATTTGACTGCGAGTTACTAGACAATAACCATCCGCTCATACGCTTTTGCAGGCGCTACATTAAGGAGATTACGCATTTGGTGTTTTGGTGACGTTTATAATTACCAAAAACGACGCTAACATGGTACCAGCTGTTCCGTATGATTTCCATATGGTTATTTACAATGGAATTATAAAACGGCAAGGAAACTGACTGTAGGTCTACTGGTGCCTCAGGCTCTGCGGCTAAATAGTTAAACACACGATTGTACGAGAATGTGTCTGACGACTAGAATTTTCGTTATGTTTGTCTGCCGCGACAATACGTAATTAATTTCAAGATTGTATTACTTCACACACACTCGCCTACGTAGCCGGGATCACTAACGCACGGATTTGAGGTGACACTCGATTCGGAGGCACCCAGTTCGTATCCTAGCCGTGTAAGAACTTTTCACCATGTCTATACGGCAGGCAACGGAAGAGACTCGAAGTTTCTGCTCACCAGACTTCGCAAATGCTCAAGATTTGAAATCTCTCCACCATCTTTCATGGACTTTGGGCGAGTGATACTGTTGTAGGTGTTCTTTCTGTCTGTCCGGCTATCAGATTTGGGTATTTCGAGATTTCTCTAGATCGGTTAAGACGAATTCCGTTATGGTCCTCGTGAAAAAGATGCGAACGATTTCTTTCTCCTTGTTAAAATTATCTGTCACCTACAAACATACGTTTCTTTGTCCATCCTCCCCTATCAGAGCTTTTGCTCCGCGAGAGAAGTAAAACTGTGTTGTACATTCCAGCGGCCAGCTTTGCTCCAGCGCAGAGGTTGACACACTCGAGGTATTTGTCTGTGGTGGAATATCAGGCGACGGAAGAAACTCACGCACAAATCATATTGAACAGTTTTCTGTTGACATTTCTACAAGCATTGTCGATTCTGTAAGTGACAATTCGTCGGCACGAGACGTTCTCATTTACCAAAAGAGTGACTGTGACGCTGGCCTTGCCACGTTCTCAGAAAGCAACTGCGAAATTACTCTCCGTGCCGGCGCATACACTGGCATCGTCTTCCAGGAATCGCCTGATGCGTCCACTTCTCGTGTCAAAAACGAGTCAGTGCAGTACTAACGTCTTCTGCGTATGGTTTACAATCGGGGGAAGAAGGGGCCACAACACGTCCGGAAGGCCGCTCGTCACATCAGTTACGCAAAACCTAGTGTCTTGTTCAGTTAGGTTACATGTGTGGGTGAGTTGTTATGCCACTGTACTAACATCATGCTGATATCAACATCATTTGCAAAAAAAATTGTAACGCACACTTTTGCTGAAAAAAGAAGTAGGGCTCCTTTCACCAGTGGCCTGGACATCGACATTTTACACTGTAACCTTCCTTTTTTCCGGACATTTCCCCCACGCTGTGGCATTGTCAGTGCTCTGCATCGTTTATTCTGAAAGTACTTCAAATGGAAGTAAATGACCTGTCGGATTAGCTGAGAGCATTAATGCACCCCTTCTCGGACTCGGGAAGGTGCGCCGGCCACGTATCGAATCCACCCGGCGTATTAACGACGAGGGCCAGTCTGGATGTGGTTTTTAGGCCGTTTTCCCCATCCCGCTAGGTGAATACCGGGCTGATCCCCACGTCCCACTTCAGTTACCCAACTCGTAGACATTTGGAAACGTTGCACTATTTCATGGCTTACCCTAGACGCAGGCAGCTGGGGTACACTACTTCCGTCCTGAGGGATACCGGGTGGCGACAGGAAAGGTAACCGGCCACCCTCTCACGCTAACATTGCCAAATCCATAGTAACAGGGCCGATCCTGCATTGAAGTGGGACAAAGGCCCCAGAAAACGAGGTGGCCGAGCGGTTCTAGGCGCTACACTCTGGAACCGCGCGACCGCTACGGTCGCAGGTTAGAATCCTGCCTTGCGCATGGATGTGTGTGATGTCCTTAGGTTAGTTAGGTTTAAGTAGTTCTAAGTTCTAGGGGACTGATGACCTTAGAAGTTAAGTCCCATAGTGCTCAGAGCCATTTGAACCGTTTTTGGTTGTAAATGGAAGAAAATACTAAAATTAGAAGTGGCGTTGTAGTAATTTCTAAAGAAATACGTACAACGACAACACTGACGAATAGACACTATACAGTACAAGCTTTTTCATTGTCGTAGAGGCATATTGTCATAAAAAATAAAGATACTGAGGTAATATTCCGAATACATATTACTCTGTAACGAGCCACTGGAGAGCACGGGGCCTTTATACCAAAATACTCAGAACTGCACAGTTTCCGAAATTTTGTCAGAACTGTTCGGATTCACACTGCATATCTGTATACATACGTGGACGAGTCAAATCATTATGATCGCCCCCTTCGTTGTGTGTTCGTCCACCTTTCGAATGCAGTATAGCAGCGATTTTGCGTGACACGAATTACAGATATGTTCAGTCAGGTACAGGTCAGGCAAATATGCTGGCCAAGGCATCAACGTGAGTTCGCTATCATGCTCGTCAAGCCACTGCAGCAAGACTGTAGCTTTATGACAGGGACAGTTATCTTGCTGGGAGATGCCGTCGCCGTCAGGGTAGATATTCAGCATGAAGTAATATAGGTGGTCCATAGTAATGTTCACGTGGTACTTAGCTACCACAGTGAATATCACCCAAAGTAAAGCACTACCGCCACCTGCCTGCTCCCGTGACACAGTGCATTTTTCGAACAGCCGATGATGATGCATCTGGACACAACCATTGCAACAAGTGATCCACTCAGCAGGCATTGATCCACGGATCAGTCCCGATGGTCCCGTTCAAAAATGGTTCAAATGGCACTGAGTACTATGGGACTTAACTTCTGAAGTCATGAGTCCCTTAGAACTTAGAACTACTTTAACCTAACTAACCTAAGGACATCACACACATCCATGCCCGAGGCTGGATTCGAACCTGCGACCGTAGCGGTCGCGCGGTTCCAGACTGTAGCGCCTAGAATCGCTCGGCCACCTCGTTTTCTGGGGCCTTTGTCCCACTTCAATGCAGGATCGGCCCTGTTACTATAGATTTGGCAACGTTAGCGTGAGAGGGTGGCCGGATACCTTTCCTGTCGCCACCCGGTATCCCTCAGGACGGAAGTAGTGTACCCCAGCTGCCTGCGTCTAGGGTAAGCCATGAAATAGTACGAACGTTTCCAAATGTCTACGAGTTGGGTAACTGAAGTGGGACGTGGGGATCAGCCCGGTATTCACCTAGCGGGATGGGGAAAACGGCCTCGGTCACCCCGGCCGGCGATGGTCCCGTGCCCACTGCAACCGTAACTGACGGTGTATCGTTGGCTAAACACAGAAACACGCTGGGGTTGTCTACTGCAGAGCCGCACAATCAACGGCGTGCGCTGATCGGTGTGCTCCTAAACATTCGTGACTGCACCAGCAATGTACTCCGTCGTCAGATGTGCCTCAGAACGCCGCCTGTCATGATTTACAGAGAGGGCAAGCCTGCGACCTTCGCATTCTGTGAAGATCTGTAGACGCCCAACACCTTGTCGCTTACTCGCGACTTCACATTCCATGAACCACTTTCAGCAGATGCTCGCGAGAATAGCTCGCCAGCAGCCTACCAGCTGTGAGGTTTCTAAGATAGTCTTTCCTAAACTCCGGGCTGTGACAATCTGTCCTTTGTCAAAGTTCTTTATCTCGGTGGACTTCTCCATTTGCGGCTCATGTCGACGCTAGAATCAGTCCCTCTCATCTCTGCTCCACTTATACACTGAGGGATAGCAATATACAGGTAGCGTTTGAAAGGAACTCTTTCGGAAAGTGTTAGGTAATTCAATATTCCGAGGTCCATAGTGTCAAGAGTGTGCCGAGAATACCAAATTTCAGGCATCACCTCTCACCACGGACAACACCATGGCCGACGGCCTTCACTGTACTACCGAGGGCAGCGGCGTTTGCGTAGAATTGTCAGTGTTAACAGACGAAAAATAATAGCAGAAATCAATGTGGGAGGTACGACGAACGTATCCGTTAGGAGAGTGCGGCGAAATTTGGCACTAATGGGCTATGGCAATGACGGCCGACGCGACTGCCTTTGCTAACAGCACGATGTCGCTTGCAGCTCCTCCGCTGGGCTCGTAACCATACCGGTTGGAACCTAAACGACTGAAAAACCGTTCGTGGCCTGATCAGATGAGTCTCGATTTCAGTCGGTGATGACTGGGTTCGAGTGTGGCGCCGGCCCTACGCAGTCATGGATCCAAGTTGTCAGCTAGGCACTACGCAAGCTGCTTGTGGCTCCATAATTGTGTGGGCTGTATTTACATGGAATGGTCCGGGTCCACTGCTCCAGCTCAAACGATCATTGACAGGAAATGATGTTCGGCTAGTCGGAGACCATGTGCAAGCGATCGTGGACTTCACATTGCTAACAACGATGGAAGTTTTATGGATTACAATGCACCATGTCACCGGGCTAGAGTTGTTCGCGATTGATTTGGAGAACACTCTGGATTATTTGAGGGAGTGATTTGGCTACTCAAATCGCCCGATATGGATCCAGTCGAACATTTATGGGACATAATTGAGAGGTCAGTTCGTGCACAAAATCCTGCACAGAGAACACTTTCGGAATTACGGGCGGCTACAGAGGCAGGATGTCCGAAATTCTGAGAAAAGTATGGGTAAGCTATAGTGAGAGACGGGTCACATACAACGTCTACAACAACCAAGAGGGAATAATAAGAGTGGATGACCAAGAACGAAGAGCTCGTATTAAAAAGAGTGTAAGAAAAGGATTTAGCCTTTCGTCGCTTCTGTTCTATCTGTAGAACGAGGAAGCAATGATGGAAATAAAATAAATGTTTCGGTGTGGAGCTACAATTCAAGGTGAAAGGATAGCAATGATACGATTCGCTGATGACATTGCTATACTGAGTGAAAGTGAAGAAGAATTACATGATCTGCTGAACGGCATGTATAGTATAATGAGTACAGAGAATGGACTGAGAGTAAATCGAAGAAAGACGAAGGTAATGAGTAGCAGTAGAAATGAGAACAGCGAGAAACTTTGCATCACGATTGATGGTCACGAAGTAGATGAAGATAAGAAATTCTGCTACCTAGGCAGTAAAATAACCAATGACGGACGGAGCAAGGAGGACATCAAAAGCAAACTAGCAATGACAAAAAAGGCATTCCTGGCCAAGAGGAGTCTACTAACATCAAATATCGGACTTAATTTGAGGAAGAAATTTCTGAGAATGGGTGGGTCCTCTTTCTCTCTCTTACACATAGCATACCCATATATATATATATATATATATATATATATATATATATATATATATGTGTGTGTGTGTGTGTGTGTGTGTGTGTGTCTTCATATGTAGGTGAGAGCGAGAGAGAAGTTAAGTAGGTGTGTAACTAGGGCAGTTGTGTGTGGAGGGGCTCGTGTGTGTAAAAGGGGGGGGGGGTATCTTGAGAGTGAGTGCTTATTTTTGCAAGGTTAAAAGCTCTTTAGAATTCTGAAGAAAAAGTTACTATGCTAAGCCAATTTGTTCATTTTGGATGATGTGGGGTGATTAACAGTTGTGGATGAAAATGTATAATTGTTGCAGAAAGTCCACCCTTGTTTCTGAAAACCTTGAACAATAATTTGACTAAGAGTGCATGTTCAGAATTAAAACACACAGTGAAGACAAAAGAGCTTCGACAGTATAGTTCTCGTTTTAACGTCTGTCTCCTCTTTCTGCTCGCTCGTTTGTCGTTCCGTGGCTTAGACTCTCTGGGCTTCCGCAGGAATACGAGGTGAGCCGTACGGATGGTTTTCCTGTCGGAGCAGATGTCAGTGCGTTCGCCTCTCTTTCTTTCGCCGCTCTCTTCGGTTTCCGGTCTGTAGCAGTTGGCGCGCGCGACAAAAAGCGCGCGGTCTTGTGCGGCTGCGTCACGAAGCGCCAATCTGGCGCGCCCGGCCCTATCCGGCAGGTAGGCTGTGTATTCAGCAGGCCGGCGCGGACCTACCCGTAAATCTGGCCGACACTTTTACGGCGGCGATCCATTAGCCTCCCCACCCCTGAAGGCAGCCCCTCCTCCCCCCCCCCTCCCCCCTCCTCCAGCTCTGCCCCAGTGACGCCCCCGCCTCGGGACTGCCGCCAGCGTCCCGCGTGGGCGCCTAGCTGTGTGTCGCTGCTGCTCGTGCGGTTGTCCCCTCGTTACCCGCTACGCGATACCGCTCTATCTGCGACGCGCGCCAGTGTCCCAGCATCGCGGCAAAGCGGTTGGCTGGTGGAGTGGGCTGCCATAAAAGTAGGCGACGTGGCGGTTGTTCAGTACAAGTGCACGTGGCAGCCGACATGTGTGCTGTAATACACCGGAAGGTTTTATGCTGCGGCATTTTACACTGACGTGGCAAAGGTTATGGGATAGCGCCACTGTCGCGTACACGAGGTATAAAAAGACAGTGCATTGGCGGAGCTGTCAGATGATTCATGTGAAAAAGTTTCCGGTGTGATTATGACGCCGGCCAGTGTGGCCGAGTGGTTCTAGGCGCTTCAGTCCGGAACCGGGCGATCGCTACGGTCGCAGGTTCGAAACCTGCCTCGGGCATGGATATGTGTGATGTCCTTATGTTAGGTAGATTTAAGTAGTTCCAACTTCTAGAAGACTGATGATCTCAGACATTAAGTCCCATAGCCGGCCGAGCGGTTCTAGGCGCTACAGTCTCGAACAGCGCGGCTGCTACGGTTGCAGGTTCGAATCCTGCCTCGGGCGTGGATGTGTGTGAAGTCCTTAGGTTAGGTAGGTTTAAGTAGCGTAAGTTCTAGGGGACTGAAGACCTTAGAAGTTAAGTCCCGTAGTGCTCAGAGCCAGCCGTTTGATTATGGCCGCACGACGGGAATTTAAGAGACTTTGATCGCGGAATGGGACACTCCATGTTGTGTACATAGTTCCGCGTAGTCAGCGCGTACACAGCTTTCCCACTAGAGCGCGCCCCGCTAAGCACAACAGCGCTGGCGCACCGCTCGTCCGTCTCCACACTACGAGATGGCGCTGCCATAGAGACGGACCAAATTCTGCTTCCGCCGATCCACGTATTAATATGTAACGCAGCCAATGAGATTGCTGCTAACTTAGAACCTTTTCTCCTCGCAGATCACACTGGCGCAGTGGTACATGAACGCGCGAGGTATTATAACGAGTGTACAGACCTCCGATTAGACAGTCTGCATTTGTCTGCACCAGTCTGTACCAGTCTTTAGTCAAGTTTCAGGCTGCGCCCAATAAGATTACCACATTCCTCTACTTAGTCATGAAGATAAATGTATAGACACTTTTGTCAAGTATCAGAGATATATGTGAGAATAAGATTAACGTACCGATACCAAAGGAACTTCAGATTGTCAATTGTAAATAGCATCTGGAACAAAGTTAAGTAATTTTTATGCTTGTTATTATTTTTAATAAGTGTGGGTGAAAATTAATCAAGTTCTGTTTAAAGATTAACGTACCGATACCAAAGGAACTTCAGATTGTCAATTGTAAATAGCATCTAGAACAAAGTTAAGTAATTTTTATGCTTGTTATTATTTTTAATAAATGTGCGTGAAAATTAATCAAGTTCTGTTTAAATTTGGTCACCGTCAATCTGCTACTCTAAGCGTGCAAGTGGCTTTTCTATTGTCTGACCTAACGGCAGAAGATAAACACGCCACGATAAGACCACGAGACATATTGCTGACACTCGCCTACTTCATTAGAGCGACAAGTCAAATAATGTGATGGTGTGTGTACCGAAGGTCTTACAGTACGCACACCACAGTAATTCAACATTCTGGAATCGACAGTGTCAAGGCCGTGCCGAGAATACCAAATTCCAGGTATTACTTCTCAACACGGACAACACAGTGGCCGACGGTTAATGACCAAGAGGAGCGGCTTTTGCGTGGAGTTGTCAGTACTGACAAGCAACCCTGCTTCAAAGAACCACAGAAATCAACGAGGGACGTACGACGAACGTTCCCGGTAGTACAGAGTGGCGGAATTTGGTGTTATTGGGCTATGGCAACGGACAACTGACGCGACTGTCTTTTCTAACATCGCGACGTTGCCTAGTACTCCTCTCATGACTCGTGACCAAATCGGTGGCACTCTACACGACTGAAAAACCGTGGCCTGGTTGGTGAAAGCTGATGGTAGGGTTCGAGTGGAATGCAGACCCCACGGAGCCCCAGGTTGTTAACAAGGCACTCTGCAAGCTGGTGGTGGCTCCATAGTGCTATGGGCTGTGTTTGCGTGGAGTAAACTTGGTCTTCTGGTCCAAGTGAACCGATCATTCACTGCATATTGTTGTATTCGGCTACATGTAGACCATTTGCAGCCATTTCCGGACTTCATGTTCCCAACCAACGGCGGAATTTTTATGGATGAGTGTGCGCCATGTCACCGGACCACAACTGTTCGCGTTTGGTTTGAAGAATACTATGTCAATTCGAGCGAATGATTTGGTCATCCACTGTACTTTTATGAGATTCAATCGAGAGGCCAGTTGGAGCACAAAATCCTGCACTGGGAACACTTTCGGAATTTCGGACGGCTATAGAGGCTGCACGGCTCAATATTTCTGCAGCGGACTTCTAATGACTTGTTTTGTCTATGTCACCTCGAGTTGCTGCACTGCAACGGGCAAAAGGAGATCTGGCACAGAATTAGGAGATATCACATGATTTTTGTTGCATCTGCGTGATTTGAGTGTAGGGCTTTGCAAAAACAGACATAATGTCTGATGGGTTAGCCGCAATCAATGGTCTTACAGTGTTACTCATAATCTGTCTTGATTGCAAAATTGCAATGTAAGACGGATTATAAGTAACATTGAGTGTAGAGCACAGATATACTGCGATTATTAACTCTTTTCTGAAATTCTATTTCGATATTTGCCCAGTAGCTGCCACATTAGCCGATTTCGCAAACGCTTGCGTGTACTGTGGCACTCGACTCGGTGGTAAGTTGGTTCGAATTATTATGATGAATAATTTTCATTGCCTGTATTTGGCCCGCAAGGGGAGGGGAGATGGTATGGTATAGTTCCTGATTGCGCCAGTGCCAAGAATTAATTCCAAAACTATGTATGGGCACGTGACAGGGAATGTTGATGGTGATCCGTTCAGCAGATGGGCGCCTTTGTGTCATTCCAGAGGAGCGGACTGTGTACCAGCACAGGGCTTCACCCTCTGCGTTTCCTCTATCTATAATAACACATACCCGACACTACACCCTACAAGCACTCGTCCACAGCCTTTGACACGACACAGATAACACTTGGCCGTATTAGGACGGAGGGAGGCAACGGCAAACCACATCCACTAAGACCTGCTCTAGAACCACTGTGCAGGATTTCTGCATTTGTTTCCCTACCCTCATTTTCTGAGTATCGGACTACTTTTATTTTGATTCGGTCAGTAATCGCGTTTTCTATGCGTCCAGAGGTTCTTATCTTCTCAAGGAGCGGTCTATACTGGAACATCGTGTAGGTCAGAATAGTTCAAATATGTCGCTCCGATTTGGATGCAGTAATGCTCTCAATTCTGTAACGCCCATAAACTATGCGTCCGGAAACCAATACCTGCTGATGTGTGAATCGAAGATCTGCATTTCACAGACTATATTTTATTTGCAACTGAGGCGGGATTAACAAGATATGGCATAATTAATTACCACAATAAGCAGGTGTAACCACATACGACATTCTTTGGCAATCGTCGAGGTGCTTCGGTATCAATTTATGGGCAGTAAATGTTGCTGACAGACTCATAGGGTCATATGCTTCATGAAATGGATTAACAGGAGCTGTGCCGGCCGGTGTGGTGGAGCGGTTCTAGGCTCTACAGTCTGGAACAGCGCCACCACTACGGTCGCAGGTTCGAATCCAGCCTCGGGCATGGATGTGTGTGATGTCCTTAGGTTAGTTAGGTTTAAGTAGTTCTAAGTTATAGGGCACTGATGACCTCAGAAGATAAGTCCCATAGTGGTCAGAGCCATTTGAACCAGGTGCTGTGTATCACCGAATTCACGTGATGAATTACGGGTGCTGTTGGAGAACGTCACCCTTGAACAAGACAACTCTTGTGGTTTATGCACAAAGGGGCACCAACCCATTTTTTATACGTCCTATGACAGTACTTCATGCCGACATTTCATGAACGATGGATTGGTTGAGAAGGCTTGGTGGCGTGGTCTCACCGTTCTCCGAATCTAAATCCGTTGGATTTGTAGCTATGGGGATATTTAAAGACAGGTGCATGCCAAACCCATCGGCAAAGTTCAGACGTTACAGGAGCGCGTGATCAATGGTTGTGTTGCAAACCGAATGAAGCCAGGTGCATTTGAAAGAGCGCGTGCTTCACTGAAAAGAAGGGCTGCAGGTTTACTTACAGTATATATTTGTACGTATCATATTCGAGTGATAGGACAGATTGGGACATATTTCAATGGGTATTGGTTTCCAGACATATTATAACAGGAACATTCCTTTACTTTTTACCAATACTACTTCCTGCAGGAACATGTGACACTTTCTTAAAACATCATATTGTACAACGGTCAGCCAGAACATTTGACTACCTACCTAACAGCCGGTATTCCCACCTTTGGTACAGATAACAGCGGCGACGCGTCGTGGGATGGAAGCTTTGAGGGGTTGGTAGGTTGCTGGATGGAGTTCGCACCACATCTGCTCACTCAGTTCACATCATTGCCGTAAATTCCGGGGAGGGCGATGAGCTCTGACGCCACATTCAATCACATCCCAGATGTTTCCTATCTGGTGAGTTGGGGCGGCCAGCACATCAATTGGAATTTGCCACTGTGTTCCTCGAACCACTCCATCACACTCCTGGCCTTCTGACATAGCGCATTATCTTGTTGAAAAATGCCACTGTTGTCGGGAAACATGACCGTAATGATGGGGTATACGTGATCTGGAACCAGTGAACAATACTCCTTGGCCGTCACGATGCCTTGCACGAGCTACACTGGACCCATGAATGCCTACGTCAATGTTCCACAGCTTGTCTCAGTCCCGCAGTACAGATTTCAAGCTGCTGTTCTCCTCGAAGACGACGGATTCGCACCCTTCCATCGGCATGATGAAGAACGTATCGGGATTCGTCAGACCATGCAACGCTCTGCCGCTGGGCCAATATCCGGTGCCGATGATCACGTGCCCATTTCAGTCGTAGCTGCCGACGACGTGGTGTTAACATTGGCACATGCATGGATCGTCATTTGCGGAGGCCCATCGTAAGGATTATTCCGTTCACTGTATGTTTAGATGCACTTGTGCTCTGCGCATTCAGCTCTGATGTTAGTTCCTCCACATTTCGCTGCCTGTCCTGCTTTACCAGTGTGTGTAGCCTACGACGTCCAACATCAGTAATGAATGGTGGCGCCCTACCTCACGACGCCTCGATGTGGTTTCACCATGATTTTGACACGTGTTGAAGATACTCACCACAGCACTCCTCGAACATTTGATAAGTCGTGCAGTTTGCGAAATGCTAGTGCTCGGGCCACCACAATCTGGCCTCGGTCAAACTCAGATAGACCGCGTGCCTTCCCCATTCTACACACGGATAGCAGCTCACTGATACTTATATACACCGTGCGTGTGTCTGACTAGCAGTCATTCCTCGCCAGGTGACGTTGTTATCACCTGGACGGGTTTATGCCGGTAGTTGGTCGATGGTCATAAATTGCTGATTGATCAGTGTATACGTGGAGCAACAAAATCCTCGCATCCGGTCATCACATTGCGATTCCTTGCATTCTGATATTATGAAAATGTCTTCAAAAATTGAGGGTCACTGTAGACCATTTTGATAGTTTTCTCTTTTGTGAAACTTAATTTAAACCTAGATTATAGATGTGATATGGCATAGGTCATCCTTCAATCGATTGTAGAACTTGGAAACCCATTCAGGGAATATTCGTTCACATTTTTGTTGAACGCTGTTGGTTTTTACCATCCTGTATTAAAACATTTCCTTTTATCAATAGTGTAATTTATAAACAATGTTTTGTGATTAGAATAAATTTCCAATGGTAAACTTAACTGCTTTTTCGACGTTATTTTACCAGCTAACTAAAAATAGGAAAGCCTTGAACCCTTTCCACTATATTTAGTTAGAATTAAGATTCTTTTACAGGGAGTGCAGTGGAGCTGACGCTGAGATCATTTAGTATTTGGTTATATCATCGCTAGTCTCACTGAACTCTTCTGAATTCTACATGTCATGTGTGGTCTGGCGTCTCCTTACCAGCAACAGGTCCCCGGTTCAAACTAGTTAATTCCCTAAAAAACACGCTCAGAGCGTCGTTGCGCGAAAGTGGTTGGGAGACACGATATAGTACAATCAGACACCACCATGAATGTTTGGACCTAGAAATCTAGAAGATAGCGCTTCTGTGATGTTAGCCGCTTCTTTTAGCGATGGGCGCTACAGTCCATTTTTTCGCCCTTAATGCCACGTGGCGGTACAGAGCAGTCGGTTCCTTTCGTTCTTTGCCAGGTGCCGCACGCACCAGTTGCGTGCTATTTTCGGCTTGCAATTTTTTGTTCGAACGATCTTCAGAGCGCCTATATTCAAACGTGAGCGCTCTCGACTCACTTTTTTACTACTATTTTTCTTTACAGTAATAGCGCCTCTTGACGGCCTTAATTTACTTGGCACAAGTGTTCCAGGTTGCCACACATGAAACGAGTTATCTCACACATTTGCGCGTCATAATAGTCCTGCCTTTGCTTAAGCTCTGTCTTTCACAGCATGTTCGACAAGAGGCTGATTTCACAACTGCATCGTGTGCGTCTGGTTATTTTTCTGTGAGAAGTACTACGTATGTATCGATGCGGTTCGGACATATGAATAATTCTGAAACATTACATTAAAAACTTTCTTCACATGAGTGATGTTGTCCTCGATTCTTCGTAACCTACTCGGGAGAAGCGGATCTCCTCCGCTGCTTTTAAAGAGATACATAATTCAATTTTTGGAAAGATCTGCAGAGTAACATGGACTACCAGTATGAGAAGAACTCGCTATACTTATTTTCCTGTAGTTCTCTTACTTCGTACAGCTCGCATCTGGTACGTTGTTTTCCAGAGGTACACGACGATGAGCTAGAACGTTATGACCAGATGATTAACTATAATTGGTCCAACTTCGGAAAGCAATACAGCAGCGATGCTACTTGGCATGGATTCTACAAGTCCTCGGTGGGATTCTAGGGATACATGAGACAAGACATCTACGCACGGGTCACGCAATTCCCGTGAACTACGAGCTGGTGGTCTGCGGGCGCTCGATAGCGTCCGAAATGAGTTCTGTCGGTTTCGGATCACGTGGATCTGGTGGCCGAGGCATGAACATGAGATCACTGTCACGCTCCTCAAACCGCCGTATCACGTATCTGTCAAACGTCCTGCTGCAAGGTGCGATGAAAAGCTGTGGGTGCTCCTCAACAATTTTGACAAAGCTACAGTTGCCATGATGTCTTCAATTACTACAACTGCTCCCGTGGAAACCCAGATGAATGTCCTCCATACCGGACCCATCGGCCTATGTATGTTGCGCAGTGCATGCTTCGAGCAACCGTCTGTCTGGATGACGGAGCATCCAGATACGACGATTGACCCGGTGTAACGGGAAACGTGGATCATCCGACCACGACCAAGGTAGCGCAGTGGCTAGTGCACTGTGTTCGCATTTTGGACAACAAAGGTTCAAACCCGCGCCCGGCCATCCTGATTTAGATTTTCCGTGATTTCCCCTAAATCACACATCACAAATGCCATGACCGTACCTTTGTAAGGGCACGGACGACTCCCTTCCCCATTCTTCCCTAATCCGATGACCTCGCTATTTGATCTCCCCTCCCCCCAACCAACCAACCATCGGACCAGGTGAAACATTTCCATTGATCCACTCTCCAGTCTCGATGACCTATCTTATTGTTGGGACAACCCGGGAACACTTTGGGGATCTCTTCTGCGGAGAGCCAATGTTCAGCGCCATTACAGCCCGGGTAAGGGTCCTATCCAGTCCTTCGGCTACTTCCTGTAGATGCTCACGGCGTTAGGACGCGATCTGGGGACAAGCTTCGCTGTTTCCGAGATGGCCGTTCCCATGCACCGGGGCATAACAATCTGCTCTTCGTCAGAGGGGCTTATCTCAGTGGGTTCTCACTTCTGCGACCGGAATCGTCACATGGATGGTACTACATTCGTCTGTTCTCCACTTACACTGTGCGAGCAGAAAACTTCTGAAACACTTGCAGGGATATTGCAGGGCAGATTGTGCTGAGACATAAATGTTAAAAAATTCGACATGTTGCGCCGTTTTCTAGTTATGTAGCAATGAAGTTAGCCAATCAGACCGTCGCGATCGCAAATTCAGTTTCAGCTATTCAAACCAACCATTTGTTGGGCAACACCGCCCCTGGCAAGCCGTTTGTATGCGAGCGCTCGACGCCCCGATCGGCTAATTTGAATGCTAAATAACTCGCAAATCGAATTTTTTTCTCAACATTTATGTCTCAGTACAACCTACCCTGGAGCATCCCTAGAATCATTTCCGACATTTTATGACCACCGTGTATATTCTCCTTAGCGTCCGCAACGCTACCACACAAAATTCACTTTCGCGGTACGCAGGCAGTCAATATGTCTGGCTCACAAGAGTATTTGCCAGTACCCCCTCATTTTCCGCTTCTCAATTTATTAAAAGGTGGAACTGTCATGTGTAAAGCAGCTTCACATGCGTGATTCCTTTGGAAGTGAGTTAATATGATTTAAATGTCACTATCTGATACAATAGTGTTTGCAAAATGTGCTGCGAGAGGAGTTAATAGTAAAGATGTAATAAATTAAAACTTCATTTCTGATGCTGAAGTTTTACTGCATGAGCAGCGAAAATGTAGTAGGCGATTAACTTTTCCCCCCTCATTATTTTGTGAGAAGTGTCAGCGAGAAAAAAATCTCGAAAAATTTTGAATCTATGCGTAAAGTATGTTGGATGTCGCTTAGTGCTGCCATTTGGAAATACTGGATGAAAGAAGTCTGGGTAAGTTGTGCTCCATGACGGGTGTTGCCTCAAGACATATACACAGTATCAAACTTTAGTGCTTCTTTAATGAACTGCTTATGTCAGCATTTCAAACAAGTTAAATAATTATATGAAATAGTGGAAACGAAATTTCTATTTCCCCTGGAAGTCGTTAGACACGCAACTTGCAACATGGCTGGGTGACCGTTACAGCCATTTAGTAATACAGATGTGCTGGTTGCCCCTCCTGAGACCGTAATTTGCTTCGTCACTGTCACTCTGGTAAACATTCATACGTAGCCCACTAATGTGGTAACACTGCACGATTCTCGTTGAAGACTCTGTCGTAATGTCGCCACTGAATCTCTTACACCACCAGATAATTTTGGACTATGTGCTCACTGGAGAAAGTCTGTCTTGTTGGAAGACATTTTTTACACTTGTTTCAAAGCAAGCCTTAGACAAAAAGAAAGATGACATCAGAAGAAGTTTCCTGGATGTCCTCAGCGTCGGCAATACTGAACTTATGTGGCGATACGAATATCGATAAATCAACATTGATTGACAAATTGTTACCCTGGCAACTGACGGTATGTATTCCGTAATGTTCAGAGTTCCGATGTGGCAAATGTGAACTAGGTACGCATGATGTTACATTGTATGAGAAATTTGAAAGGCAAATGGGCGCCCTTATTCGTTATGTTGAAACACATTGTTCGTGGATGTTCAGTTACAATTAACATAAAGAACAAACCTGATATAGCAGTTACTCATTGAGATTTGGTTACGATTAAAGAGTACGAAATCGGCGGCAAGGCACTAACTGCATGCAGATTACCATATAAAATATTAGCTTTTGTTAAGCGCAGTCCGATTTGCACCCTTCGTCTCCGAATGTATACGATGTTCCAGTGCCGTCGGATTCTAAGGCTAAATAATAGGAAATGGGTTCGTACATATAGGCGTATATTGCAGTCCCTAGTAACAAATGTCTATTGTGCAAGCCAACTGGTTTTTGTGGATGGCTTGTTGGATGTCGTAGTACAGCCAAACCATTGAGACGCGGTACACCTATGGGAAAGACGTTTCAATGACAACGCTGCTAGATTGTCAAAAATGTTCAAATGTGTGTGTGAATTCCTAAGGGACCAAATTGCTGAGGTCATCGGTCCCTAGACTTACGCACTACTGAAACTAACTGAAACTAGCTTATGCTGAGAACAACACATACACCCATGCCCGAGGGAGGACTCGAACCTCCGGCGGGAGGGGCCTGCTAGACTGTCCACTGGGGGTTTTTATAGTGTGAGTAATGGATTAATATTCTATGGAACTCCATCTACATTGGTGTGAGTGAGTAGTTTTGATGCTTTTGGTCAGAAAAACTATTTTTTAAACAGCCAGAAGTGACCAGTTTTGTACCATAAGGAAGTATGGCGGTGAGTAGCGATAATAATAAGCGTAATAATAAGAAGGCTGGAAGTAGGTACTGAGGAATGTGGTAGCTGAATGTAGTAGCTGACAACAAGCTATAGCAAAATTGGTATATTTGGCGCCGCAGAGGAAAGCGGTTTCTTTTTTTGAAAGTTGAGCTTACAGTATTTGTAGCAGGACCTTCCTCTTTAGGTATTGTGACGTGTAGCTTGTGGCAGTACCAACGCCCCTCCTGCGTCGTTGTCTGCCAGAGATTAATCACACTACTAACCAAAAAACTGTGGGGCCAGCCCGGCGCGAGAGTGAATGCCTCCTGGTGGAGTATCGGACAGGCGACGCAATAAGTAAAGAATGTAAGCGGAGCGAAGACGAATAGAGAAACTTTCTATCGACGATACACCCCACAAATGGTCACACTGCCCGTCAAAAAGCAAACTACACTGCCTCGTTCGTACCACAGGGTAGAAAGGGCTGGCGTGGGTGCTGAGGATCTTGGGCAGTCATCAACAACTGGACTGAAATTTCCTGGCAGATTAAAACTGTGTGCCGGACCGAGACTCGAACAGATGGCTGCCACGACAGCTGACTCCTGAAATGAGAGATCGACGTGTTGATGCTTAAGAACTTCTTCGGCGCTTTGAAGGAGAAGGTGATGGCTTCCTTGCAAGAATCGTTACTGGGAACGAAACCTAGTTCCACTTCCACCAACCGGAGACAAAGAGCACGAACGAGGAATGGCGCCATTCCTCATCACCAATGCCGAAGAAGTTTCGAACAGAACCATCAGCAGGGAAGGTTATTTGGGACGAAAAAGGCGTCATTTTGGAGCATTACGTGCCCCTAGGGACCACTGTCACCAGTGCATCATACAAAGATATCCTAAAAATTATCTGCGGCCTGCAATCAAATTAAAGCGACGTGGATTGCTGTCAGCAGGTGTCCTTTTGCAGCATGACAATGCTGCCCGTACAACAGTTGCTACAATCACAGCCCTATATTTTGTTTGTCTTCCTCATGCACCATACTCACCAGACGTTGCCCCAAGTGGTTTCCATATGTTTGGACCACTCAAAGACGCAATGGGAGGAAAGAAGTTCCGTTCTGATGGAGAGGTACGCCACGCGGTGCATGAGTGGTTGCACGGACTACCAGAAGAATTATTTTCTAAAGGAATTTATGCACTTTGTAAGTGCTGGAGGACTTGCATTGAGCATGGTGGAGATTATGTTGAAAAGTGATAGAGCTTTGTTGCACTTCTGCTCAATAAATAATATTGAAAAAAATATGTAAGGTTTTCATTTGACTCACCCTCGTATAAATAGTATTAGCACTCCCAGGTATAGGATAACGAATCAAAATACCGCACTGCTACAAGTTGCACACAGAAACGGCTACTTCGTCAGACGGTTGTGCAGCTGTGTCGGTGTCCGGAGTGAGGACGGGACATTTGGAGGCGTCGGATAGGCGGCCTCGTTTCGACTCGGGACGCGGCGAGTGAGCGCCGACACCGCGTGTCATAACACGGCGCTCGCTGGCGAGCGTAAACCGCCACCCAGCTGCCCAAACAGCCGGCCGGCCCAGTTCCTGGGTGGCCGCAGCCGCGCGTATACACTCTGGGCCTCGATAGCTGGATGGCTGGTTAGCTAGTCCGATCATTATCCCGACAGCCGGGGGTGACTTGCGGCTCCAGAAGCTGCTAGACATCCCAGGCGTACGGTGTGGGCGTACTCGCGATGGCGATGGCGGAAGCGAATGACATCGTTCGCTTACTGGCAAAAAGTGCGCCGGTTTTGATGTATCGCATTGTGAATGTTTATTTTTTCAAAACAAATCAACAAAATGCAGAAACACCATCACACCTTTCTCCTAAAAAAATTATGTCTCGCATATGACCTTCTGCGGAACGGCCTTGCCGCAGTGGATACACCGGTTCCCGTGAGATCACCGAAGTTAAGCGCTGTCGGGCGTGGCCGGCACTTGGATGGGTGACCATCCAGCCGCCATGCGCTGTTGCCGTTTTTCGCGGTACACTCAGCCTCGTGATGCTAATTTAGGAGCTACTCGACCGAATAGTAGCGGCTTCGGTCAAGTGTACCATCATAACGACGGGGAGAGCGGTGCGCTGACCCCACGCCGATCCTATCCGCATCCTCCTCCGAGTATGACACGGCGGTCGGATGGTCCCGGTAGGCCACTCGTGGCCTGAAGACGGAGTGCTGATATGATCTTCTCAACTTCGCTGGCATTCAAGAACACCGTCAGAGAACTTCAGTATGACTAATCCACTTGCATTACGCCACCAACAGGTCCAATTTCCTCCTTTAATTCCTGGATTGTTCAGGGTTTATTGACATTCGTTAATGACTGAAGATAACCTCAAAGAAAAAAGTCGTTGCACACAACAGTAAGGAGTGGTGGGCTACAGAAGCAGAAATGAGTAACAAACGTGTTAACACAAGAAAGAATAGATTTACCCTTATTTCTCCAAACGTATGAAGACTCATCACAAATGATGGAACAAGAGTCCAGGCTATACAACAGCAACTAGGATGAGACTCGCTGTCCTGAGTACAACTATGCTGTCGAATATACGGCGTCCGTGTAGCAACACTTAGTGAAGTCGCTCCAAGCGGGAGTGGGCTGAGTCGCTGCCGCTGGTCTCGTATTCAGCGGCAGCAGAGCGCGCTCGAAGTACAGAGCTGTAAACAGTTGTGGCGCAGCCGGCGCGCACCATCGGGTCCGCCAGATCCCGCGCGACCGCTATGGGTGTCAGATGAAAACTCGAAGTTCTGTTGCTTTGTCGCCCGTGGTTTGGTATCAATACGTGATACCACAGATTTAAGTCACTTGAGCTTGGTGGCCGTTGTTGAGTCACCACTATCCGAGATGAGGCAATCCAGAAACCACTCGTGGAGCAACTAAGTTGCTTCGCGGCAAGCGTGGCAGGTGGCACTATCCTGCCGGAATCACAATTCTTGAACGCCAATTCTAATGAAATGAGATCACAAGGAAACCTCATATATCACACGTTATTGGCTTCCATTATTCCTCTGCCATCACCACAAGCGCCAGAACGAAGAACGGAAAACCGGAGAAAGCGGAGAGGAAACGTCAGCCAGTAGTCAGCTGACAAGGAGCGCCCCACGCCAGGGGCGCCCTCTCCAGGATTTGCGGTGCATGCTACAAGTACAACTGATTGTGACTCTTAACAGTTACTTTTGTAGACTTTGTCTATAATGAAGACTGTTTCTGTCTGCATGTCACTTGCGACACCGATGTAACTCCAAAGATAAGTATTGTCAAGCTGCTTTATAGAAATAAAACTAAAAATGTTATGTGTTTGAATTATTGTATAGCATTCTGAGTACGCAGCATCTTTTAGGCAACCTACAAGCGGCGAGTGGGCAAGATCCCACAATTATCTTTTAGACTCGTGCTACCTCATTTTCAAACATATACAGGGTGGTCCATTGATCGTGACCGGGCCAAATATTTCACGTAATAAGCGTCAAACGAAAAAACTACGAAGAACGAAACTTGTCCAGCTTGAATGGGGAAACCAGATGGTGCTATGGTTGGCCTGCTAGTTGGCGCTGCCATAGGTTAAACGGATATCAACTGCGTTTTTTAAATAGTAACCCCCATTTCCTATTACATATTCGTGTAGTACGTAAAGAAATATAAATGTTTTAGCTGGACCACTTTTTTCGCTTTCTGATAGAGGGCGCTGTAATAGACACAATCGTATAAGTACGTGCTATCACGTAACATTCCGCCAGTACGGACGGTATTTGCATCGTGATACATCACCCGTGTTGAAATGGACCGTTTACCAGTTGCGGAAAAGTTCGATATCGTGTTGATGTATGGCTATTATGATCAAAATGACAACGGCCGTTTGCTATGTATGCTGCTCGGTATCCTGGACGACATCATCCAAGTGTCCGGACCGTTCGCCGGGTAGTTACGTTATTTAACGAACAGGAAATCTTCAGCCACATGTGAAATGTCAACCACGACCTGCAACAAATGATGATGTCCAATTAGCTGTTTTAGCTGCTGTCGCGGCTAATCCGCACATCAGCAGCAGAAAAACTGCGCGAGAATCGGCAATCTCAAAAACTTCGGTGTTGAGAATGCTACATAAACATCGACTGCACCCGTACCATATTTCTATGTACCAGGAATTGCATGGCGACGACTTTGAACGTCGTGTACAGTCCTGCCACTGGGCACAAGAGAAATTACGGGACGATGACAGATTTTTTGCACTCGTTCTGTTTAGCGTGAAGCGCCATTCACCAACAGCGGTAACGTAAACCGGCATAATATGTACTACTGGGCAACGGAAAATCCACGATGGCTGCGACAAGTGGAACTTCAGCGACGTTGGCGGGTTAATATAAGGTGACGCATTATGGGATAAGGGATAATTGGTTCCCATTTTATCGATGACAATCTAAATGGTACAATGTATGCAGATTTCCTACGTAATGTTCTACCGACGTTACTACAAGATGTTGCACTGCATGACAGAATAGCGATGTACTTCCAACGTGATGTATGTCCGGCACATAGTTCGCGTGCGGTTGAAGCGGTATTGAATAGCATATTTCATGACAGGTGGATTGGTCGTCGAAGCACCATACCATGGCCCGCACGTATACCGGACCTGACGTCCCTGGATTTCTGTCTGTGGGGAACGTTGAAGGATATTTGCTATCGTCATCCACCGACAACGCCTGACAACATGCGTCAGCACATTGTCAATTCATTTCCGAACGTGAGCAATGCCGCTATACGTATTGCCAAATGCACCCATTTTGAGCATTAATTGCATTAATGTGGCATTCACAGGTAATCGCGCTGTAACAGCATGCTTTCTCAGAAATGATAAGTTCACAAAGGTACGTGTATCACATTGGAACAGCCGAAATAAAATGTTCAAACGCACCTACGTTCTGCATTTGAATTTAAAAAACCTACCTTTTACCAACTGTTCGTCTAAAATTGTGAGCCAAGTGTTTGTGTCTATTACAGCGCCATCTGTCACAAAGCGAAAAATGTGGTCCAACTAAAATATTCATAATTCTTTACGTACTACACGGATATGTAATAAAAAATGGGGGTTCCTATTTAAAAAAAAACGCAGTTGATATCCGTTTGACCTATGGTAGCGCCATCTAGCGGGTCAACCATAGAGCCATCTGGTATCCCCTTCAAGCTAGACAAGTTTCGTTCTTTGTAGTTTTTCTGTTTGATGCTTATGTCGTGAGGTCTTTGGCCCCCTCACTATCAATGGACCACCCTGTAGACGCGAGTGATGCCGCCGACCAAAAAAACCGCACCAAACGGCCAGTTGCTGTGGATGGATTCCCATTGCTTCAGCCATGCTAGGATTTTCTGATCCTGAGATACGTCAGTTCTATTTACTCACAAATCCATGTAAGTGAAACTGTCTTTTAACTAAAGGTGATGTTCCCCGCAAAATCGACGTTTTCCTGTCTTCTTCTCAGAAAACAACCAGCAAAATGTTTTCTGATGATCGACCTGTTTCAGCTGTTGTGTTAATTCTGTATCAGTGGTAAAGGAGATAATACTGTAGGATCTGACGTGCTGGAGAATATTCTATGCCCAACTCTTGGTAACGGCGAAGAACTGACTTGATTGGACTAAGAGCCATTTAGGTGTAAGCTTAAGAACTGGTGACCTTAGCTGTTAAGTCCGATAAGATTTCACACACATTTGAATCTTTTTCTTCCCTTCGAATATTGTTGCTGTTATATCCCTGAATATTGATCATTCCCCCTGCGGGACCCTCCATACCCAATTAAGTTTGTATGGAACGCTCAGAGCGCGATTCCTGCTCGTACTTGTCCGGTTACCGAGCGAGGTGGATCAGTGGCACACTGGACTCGCATTCGGGAGGACGACGGTTCAAACCCGAATCCAGGCATCCTGATTTAGGTTTTCCGTGATTTCCTTAAATCGCTTCAGACAAATGCCGGGATCGTTACTTGGGAAGGGTACGGCCGACTTCCTTCTACGTCCTTCCATAATCCGATGGAACCGATGACCTCGCTGTTTGGTCTCCTGCCCAGAATCAACCAACCAACCGACTTGTCCGGTTTTTGCACATGCTGCCTCTAGTGTATAACTCGCCTTAAGATCGCTGCCTGGTTGAAATATCGTGGATTGACGTCGACGTCGTCCTATTGCATTGCCGAAGCCTCACGGAGCCCTCGCGCGGGACACAGTGGGAGGAGATGAAGGATGGCGTGAGACTGAGGCTGCCAGTATCGGCAGCGGCGTCAGCCGCCTCGCCCGTTTATTGCCAGGTGGCTGTCAGCGACTGCCAATAGCATGACAAGGCTGGCTGGCGGCGACGTGGCAGCCGGAAGCGTGAGCGGCCAACGTGCCCGGCGGCTGCAATCCGCCGGCTGACGCGTATGGATGGCCGCCGGCCGTCCTTGCGCAGAGAGGGCGGGTGGGTGGGTAGGAGGAGCGGCGCTGACGCATTCCGCGCACGGCCGGAAGCGGGCGGCGGCGTCGCGCCCGCAAATCACAGCCAGCGCCGCTGCTTCCTGCTGCTGCCGCCCCCGCCTTCTCCTCTCCTCTCCTCTTCTCTCCCGTGCGCTCCTGCCCTGTCACAATCTGGTACTTACAGTCGTGTCACTCTTACCGTTTGTCAGATGCAGCGACATTAGCGCTCCAAGCGGCGAGAAAGCAGACAGTCACACGCGTCATAAGGATACTATTTGGTTTTCAAAGAAAAGTTCGGAGTAGGTATTAAAATCCATGGAGAAGAAACAAAAACTTTGAGGTTCGCCGATGACATTGTAATTCTGTCAGAGACAGCAAAGGACTTGGAAGAGCAGTTGAACGGAATGGACAGTGTCTTGAAAGGAGGGTATAAGATGATCATCAACAAAAGCAAAACGAGGATAATGGAATGTAGTCGAATTATGTCGGGTGATGCTGACGGAATTAGATTCGGAAATGAGACACTTAAAGTAGTAAAGGAGTTTTGCTATTTGGGGAGGCAAAATAACTGATGATGGTCGAAGTAGAGAGGATATAAAATGTAGACTGGGAATGACAAGGATAGCGTTTCTGAAGAAGAGAATTTTGTTAACATCGAGTATAGATTTAAGAGTCAGGAAGTCAATTCTGAAGGTATATTTGTGTGGAGTGTAGCCATGTATGGAAGTGAAACGTGGACGATAAATTGCTTAGACAAGAAGAGAATAGAAGCTTTCGAAATGTGGTGCTACAGAAGAATGCTGAAGACTAGATGGGTAGATCACATAACTAATGAGGAGGTATTGAACAGAATTGGGGAGAAGAGGAGCTTGTGGCACAACTTGACTAGAAGAAGGGATCCGTTGGTAGGGCATATTCTGAGGCATCGACGGATTCCCAATTTAGTATTGGAGGGCAGCGTGGAGGGTAAAAATCGTAGAGGGCGACCAAGAGATGAATACACTAAACAAATTCAGAAGGATGTAGGTTGCAGTAGGTACTGTGACATGAAGAAGCTTGCAGAGGATGGAGTAGCATGGAGAGCTGCATCAAACCAGTCTCAGGACTGAAGACCACAACGACAACATTTCACGATATACCGTAGCGCCAAAGAAACTGGTGTAGACATGATGCATATTCAAATGCAGATATATGAAAACGGGCAGAATACGGTGCTGCGGTCGGCAACACCTATACAAGACAAGTGTGTGGCGCAATTGATAGATCGGTTACTGCTGCTACAATGCCACCTATTAAAAAAAAATTGCCGGACGAAGTGGTCGGGCGGTTGTAGGCGCTGCACTCTGGAACCGCGTAATCGCTACGGTCACTGGTTCAAATCCTGCCTCGAGCATGGATGTGTGTAATGCCCTTAGCGTCCATTAGTTTAAGTCTAGGGGACCGTTGACCTCAGATGTTAAGTCCCATAGTGCTCAGAGCCATTTCAAACATTTATAAATATTTAAGTGAGTTTGAACGTAGTGTTATAGTCGGTGCACAAGGTAGTGATGAAATGGGGATTTTCCCGTACGACCATTTCACTAAGGTGCCGGGAATATGAGGTATCCGGTAAAACATCAACTCTCTGGTATCGCTGCGGCCGGAAAAAAGGTCCTGCAAGAACGGGACCAACGACGACTGAAGAGAATCGTTCAGAGTGACAGAAGTGCAACCCTTCCGCAAATTGCTGCAGATTTCAGTACTGTGCCATCAACAAGTGTCTACGTGCGAAACATTCAGCGAAACATCGTCGATGTTGGCTTTCGGAGCCGAAGACTCACTCGTGTATCCTTGATGACTGAGCCGTGTGTGGTAGCCGCGCGGTCTTGCGCGCCTTGCCACGGTCCGCGCCGCTGCCCCCGTCGGAGGTTCGAGTCCACCCCCGGGCATGACTGTGTGTGTCGTCCTTGGCGTCAGTTTGTCTAAGTTAGATTAAGTAGCGCGTAAGCTTAGGAACCAGTGACCTCAGCAGTTTGGTCCCATAAGACCACTCGACAAATTTCCAATTTCCTCGATGGATGCACGACACAAAGTTTTGCGCTTCGCCTGGGTCCGTCAACAACGACATTGGACTGTTGATGACTGGTCGGACGTGTCTCGTTTCAAATTCTATGGAGCGGGTGGACATGTACGGGCATGCAGACAACCTTATGAATCCATGGACCCACCATGTCAGCAGGGGACTGTTCAAACTGGTGGAGCCTCTGTAATGGCGTGGGGCGTGTGCAGTTGGAGTGATATTTGACCCCGGATACGTCTAGATACGACTCTGACAGGTGACATATACGTAAGCATCCTGTCTGATCACCTGCACCCATTCACATCCATTGTGCATTCCGACGCACCTGGGCAGTTCCAGCAGGACAACGCGACACCGCACACGTTCAGAATTCCTACAGAGTGGCTCCAGGAACACTTTTCCTCTGGCCATCAAATACCCCAAACTTGAACATTATTGAGCATATATCGGACGCCTTGGAAAGTGCTGTTCCGAAGGGATCTCTATCCCGTCACCGGAATGGTTCTTTGGAAAGGGTGCGGCCGACTTCCTTGCAAATCCTTCCCTAATCTCATGGGACCGATGACCTCGCTGTTTGGCCCCTCCCCCGAATCAACCGACCAACCGGATTTATGGGCAGCCCTGCAGGATTCATGGTGTCAGTTCCCTCTAGCACTACTTCCGACATTAGTCGAGTCCATGCCACGTCGTGTTGCGGCAGGCACTTCTGCATGCACGATATTAGGCAGGTGTACCAGTTTCTCAAGAATTTCATGTGAATTTGGACAGAATCGCAGCCTTTCGTGTTGGTGCGGAACAATATAAACACACACAAATGCAGACGTAAGTAGGACGGACATGCCCCTTCAGATGCAAAAAGAATCGACACCGTAGTTGTGGTTTCGTTCTGTGTTCTAGTCACTGGCGCCTGTTGGCATACGTACGACCTTCACCTTTATAGAGGATGGTCACAAGTATGATACAGGATGGCGCTTCAGTCTGGAAGCGCGCGACCGCTACGGTCGCAGTTCGACTCCTGCCTCGGGCATGGATCTGTGTGATGTCCTTAGGTTAGTTAGGTTTAAGTAGTTTTAAGTTCTAGTCCACTGATGACCTCAGATGTTAAGTCCCATAGTGCTCAGAGCCAATTGAACCATTAACGCTAGAGTAACAACAGCGTAACTGACACGTCCTATTTTCAGTGGCGTCGAAACTTGTGGTGCACGTGCATTACACACGACAGCCAGTCGCCGAGTGTGCTGCGCAGGCGTCTGCTTACATTAGGCTGAAGTTTGTGTCGATCGAAGTACAGTTCGGTGGCGTGCCCGCGGACGCACACACCTGTCCGTATGTCGAACCTCACATCTCCTGTCGGCCGCAATCCTGACGGCGTCGTAAAGCCCTTCCTGTTTCAAAATAAATGGGGAAGTGAGTGCTGCTCGCGTGTAGCGCCTTTTATTGTCCGCGAGACGATAGCGTCAAGTAAACACTCTCGCCGCCTTCGACGAGCACTCGACGTTTCTTGCCGGACGCAATATAGACTTGTGGCCATTACACTGAAGCGCCGGCGACAAAACTGACGAGTATTTATATTTCCTGGAACACGGTTACAAAATTGGTAGTTAGCCCAATTAAATTAATTTGGGTAATGGAAGCTAAATGCCGGCTGTTAAGTGTTCCGGTAACTGCCGTTTTTAATTGCCTTGCCGATCGTAAACAGCTTTCCTGACTGCTGCTAACCTCTCATTTATTACGCTGGAATGCATCGTTCTTTATTTCCGCACCAGGTGTGCTCGTGACCCGTGAAATTTACATCCCCAACCTAGGCTTCGTCTTATATTTTCTCTTTTGGCTGTTATTTTGATTCGCTTGTACGATTTTGGTTCTAAGTAAACGCTGTTTTCATCGGTACTCTTTTGTTCTCTTCTCGTGGTTACCATTTCAGGATCTGACCTTGATAAGTATGTTCTAGCTAGAGATGGGAAAACTCGTTCATGTTAGGAAACCGGTTCACTGGTGCTTTTTCGTTTACAGGTCCACGTCTTAATCTAATGATGTAGTACTCTATGTCAGAACCATGTGACCAGTAATTAAAAATAAAATAAAACCGTTATTTTTATTAAAAATTGTAATTATATATCTGTTGATTAACATTTCAATTTGTTTATACATATATGTAACTTAAATAAAGGTAAAAAAACAGTTGCTACAAGTGAGACTAGAACCAGAGATTTTACTATTACGAAACACAGAATACTAACGTATTAAAGATGATTCTATGTGCCGTTGTATACTATGATATGTTCTGAAAAAAACTGCTCCAGGAAAGTTAGTACCCAAGCTGGAATGGCTTAAACAATTTTTTTCTTAAAGCACAGAGATGTGTGCGTCCTGCCGCCCATCAATGTCATTTATCTGTAGAGCTCTGCATTTATTTACAACTTACGTTTAAAAGTTAACTAATCTAAAAGCTACAAAGCACAAGTAGCTGAAAATAGTATTGTATAACAGGCAGTTATGACAAGCAAATTCACAAGAGTCGTAAATGAGGTATTATTTGCTTATTTCGCAAGAAGCTATTTATTTGCATGAGACAATGCTGTTGATTGGAAACTCCATGGAATGCTGTGTGCACAGTGACCATATGCGTTAAATTAAAAGAAAGGGCAGCGTTGGCCGTAATATTGATGTTTTATTGATGGCAGAATCTATTTTCGATCACATAGTGATCATTTTCAGTGCTGATATGTACAAATTAAACTCAGACACTGGTATCAAGTTATCAGTAACCAAAACTGAGAAGCGATCACAGAATATACCATGTTATCAATAACCAAAACTGAGAATCGATTACAATATATATATATATATATATATATATATATATATATATATATATATATATATGTGTGTGTGTGTGTGTGTGTGTGTATTGTTGTGTACATAGTTCCGCGTAGTCAGCGCGTACACAACTTTCCCACTAGAGCATGCCCGCTAAGCACAACAGCGCAGGCGCAGCGCTCGTCCGTCTCCGCACTATGAGATGGCGTTGCCATAGAGACGGACCAAATTCAGCTTCCGCCGATCCGCGTATTAATATGTAACACAGCCAATGAGATTGCTGCTAACGTAGAACCTGAACGCTCGAGGTAGTATAACGAGTGTACAGACCTCCGATTAGTCAGTCTGCATTTGTCTATAGTCAAATTTCAGTCTGCGCCTAATAAGATTATCATATTTCTGTACATAGCCAAGAAGAGAAATGTATAGACACTTTGTCAAGTGTCAGAGATATATGTGAGAATAAGATTAACGTACCAATTGCAAAGGAACTACAGATTGTCAATTATAAATAGCATCAAGAACCACGTTAAGTAATTTTTATGCTTGTTATTATTTTTAATAAATGTGGGTGAAAATTAATCAAGTTCTGTTCAACGCTGGTCACCGTCAATCTGCTACTCTAAGCGTGCATTGATACCAGTGTCTGAGTTTAATTTGTACATATCAGCACTGAAGATGATCACTATATGATCGAAAATCGATTCTGCCATCAATAAAACATCAATATTACGGCCAATGCTGACCTTTTTTTTAAATTTTAATGAGACAACTCTGTCGTGCTCCTCAGATCGCTGCAGTATAGTTCAGGCTTTCTGACAAGGACACTTATCTTGCTGGGAGATGCCAGTGCCGTCGGAGCAGACACAAGGCCTGAAGAGGTTCAGCTGGCCCACAGTGATCTTTACGCAGTCTACAGCTGTCATGATGTTTTAGCTTACTGTCAGAGGGTCCATGGTTCACGCCTCCCGGCGCCACTGGCCTGCATCCGGAGCTCCGTGCATTTTTGAAGCAACTGTTCGCCTGAATGAGGGCGTCGCCGGACACGACTGTAGACCCTGTGTAACGAGAAACGTGATTCAACTTACTAGCCGAGATATTTTTATTGATCCACAGTCTATGTTGATGCCGTGCCCGCTGCGATCGTAACAACTGATGTAGGGGTTGTTTACTAAGGATCCCTGTATTCAAAAATGCTTGCTGAAATGTGTGCTCCAAAAGATCTGTACCTGCACCAGTATTGCACACAGTCCTCAGACCTGCGACAGATCGCTACCTATCCTGTTTTACAGAGCTTCTAACTTCGATGTCCTGTGATTGAGAGTAGGCGTGCAACATCTTGTCCCGTATTAGTGATTTCGCCTTCCACTTTCCGTAGGTGCTCACGATGGTAGCGCGAGATCAACTAAACACCTTAAACGTTTCCGACATCGTTCCTGGCACCGGACTATAACTATCTGCCCTAACATTCCAACGTCGCTTATGTCTGTGGGTTTCCTCATTTGCCAGAATGATTACCATTTCTGTCTGCTCTCTTATACTGCTTACTTTCTTTGACGCGTCAGGTGCCCACAGTGGCACGTGGCTGCATTCAGACTCCTGGTCGGCAGCGGTATAATGTTTTGGCTCATCTGCGTATGTTAATACATGCATTACTGCAGAGTCATTGTTCCCAAAATAGAAGTTGTTGTGTAGTCGTACGTGCTTTCCTTATTCGGCATCGAAATGCAGATGTGGCGTTTCACTGACGTAATTAAAGCTCATCGGAAGGGAGCAGTATACACATTCACAAGAGGAATGTGGGTCATGCCGCATCGTTTCCAAAACCTTTGCCACAGATTGGTTCGGTATGGGGCTGTGAACCATTATGTGGCCGGATGCTACTGACTCATCTGTCTGAAGTGCTAAATGGCGCAACGAATTTCCAACGGCCTGCAGCTTCTGCCACGTCAGAGAATGCCTCCCTGGTATTGGTTCCCGCGCAACGCCGAACATACTGCTTTAAGTGCAACACCCTGTATTGTCATTTTCAAAATTACATATGCTCAGATTACAAATATCGGTCACCCCACTAAATTAGGAAATAGGTCGCTCTGAAGCATAGCAGACTGTGTAAAACTGGCACCCTACAGTCATCTCACCCTCTGCTACTGACGAAATTCATGGCAGTGAATTGTGTATGTGCCATTAGGCTCTATATTTCGTTGGTTGGTTAGTAAATTGATTACATATTCCATAGATAATCTGAACGATGTTCATAACGAAATTATGGGGAACAAGTCACTGTACAGGATATGTTTTAACATTTATGATATTATTTTTAAGTCCTACTTACGTAACAACAGCTACACCTGTTTTTTTCAGAATCTACCAGTTTTTAATAATAATTGGCTTGTGGAATAGAAAGACTTGTCCAGAAGAAATGATTTTACATTAGATTTAAGACTTGCTTCGCAACCTATAAGACATTTTATCTTATTCGGTAAATGATCAAAAATTTTTGTTGATTCACTTTAAACTCCTTTTTGAGCTAATGACAGTTTGAATAAAGGTAATTTTTTTGTAATGTTATACGTATCGACCCCACTATTCTTGTCAAACTGTGTTGATTTATTTATGACGAATCTCATTAGCGAGTATACATACTGGTAAAGATATTACGAAGGTGCTGTTAAAATGCCTAATTCCTTAAAGTCATACCTACAAGATGACTGCAAGTGAATTACCACATATTATTGTTATGTAAATTGAAGGCGGAGGGGGGAGAAATGAGAGGGAAGGAACTATTTATGACAGCTGCGTCGGGAATTTATGCGGAACCAGCAGTGACGAGTGAAAATGTCTGACGGACAAGGATTCAAACCCGGAACCTCCTGCTTACTGGGCAGTTGGGGTAAGCACTGCGCCATCCGAACGTGCGTTATTTCTCTCTTTTGTGCACTCAATACTTTCTTTCTAAGTGACGAGTTACCAAACAAAATTATTCCGTAAGACATTATTGAGCAGAAATACGCAATATACAGGGTGGTCCATTGATAGTGACCGGGCCAAATATCTCACGAAATAAGCGTCGAACGAAAAAACTACAACGAAAGAAACTTGTCTAGCTTGAACGGGGAAACCAGGTGGCGCTATGGTTTCCCCGCTAAATGGCGCTGCAATTGGTCAAAATTTTCCAAATAGGAACCCCCATTTTTATTACATATTCGTGTAGTACGTAAAGAAATAGGAATGTTTTAGTTGGACCACTTTTTTCGCTTTGGTATAGATGGCGCTGTAATAGTCACAAACGTATAAGTACGTGGTATCACGTAACATTCCGTCAGTGCGGACGGTATTCGCTTCGTGATAGATTACTTGTGTTAAAATGGACCGTTTACCAGTTGCGGAAAAGGTCGATATCGTCTTGATGTATGGCTATTGTGATCAAGATGTCCGACGGGCATGTGCTATATGTGCTGCTCGGTATCCTAGACTACATCATTCAAGTGTCCGGACCGTTCGGCGGATAGTTACGTTGTTTAAGGAAGCAGGAAGTCTTCAGCCACATGTGGAACGTCAACCACGACCTGCAACAAATGATGATGTCCAATTAGCTGTTTTAGCTGCTGTCGCGGCTAATCCGCACATCAGTAGCAGACAAACTGCGCGAGAATCGGCAATCTCAAAAACGTCGGTGTTGAGAATGCTACATAAACATCGACTGCACCCGTACCATATTTCTATGCACCAGGAATTGCATGGTGACGACTTTGAACGTCATGTACAGTTCTGCCACTGGGCAAAAGAGAAATTACGGGACGATGACAGATTTTTTGCACGCGTTCTATTTGGTATGAAGCGTCATTCACTAGCAGCGGTAACGTAAACCAGCTTAATATGTACTATTGGGCAACGGGAAATAGACGATGGCTGCGACAAGTGGAACATCAGCGGATTAATGTATGGTGCGGCATTATGGGAGGAAGGATGATTGGCCCCATTATATCGATGGCAATCTAAGTGGTGCAATGTATGCTGATTTCCTACTTAATGTTCTATCGATGTTACTTCAAGATGTTTCACTGCATGACAGAACGGCGATGTACTTCTAACATCATGTATGTCCGGCACATGGCTCGCATGCGGTTGAAGCGGTATTGAATAGCGTACTTCATGACAGGTGGATTGGTCGTCACAGCACCATACCATCGCCCGCACGTTCACCGGATCTGACGTCCCCGGATTTCTTCCTGTGAGGAACGTTGAAGGATATTTGCTGTGGTGATCCACCGACAACGCCTGACAACATGCGTCAGCGCATTGTCAATACATGTCCGAACATGAGCAATGCCGCTACACGTATTGCCAAATGCACTCATTTTGAGCATTTATTGCATAAAGGTGGTATTTACAGGTAATCGCACTGTAACAGCATGCTTTCTCAGAAATGATAAGTTCGCAAAGGTACATGTATCACATTGGAACAGCCGAAATAAAATGCTCAAACGCACCTACGTTCTGCATTTGAATTTAAAAAACCTACCTGTTACCAACTGTTCGTCTAAAATTGTGAGCCATGTGTTTGTGTCTATTACAGCGCCATCTATCCCAAAGCGAAAAAAGTGGTCCAGCTAAAACATTCATATTTCTTTCCGTACTACACGGATATGTATTAAAATGGGTGTTCCTATTTTTAAAAAAACGCAGTTGATATCCGTTTGACATTTGGCAGCGTCATCTAGCGGGCCAACCATAGCGTCATCTGGTTTCCCGCCTTCAAGCTAGACAAGTTTCGTTCTTTGTAGTTTTTTAGTTTCAAGCTTATTTCGTGAGATTTTTTGCCCGGTCACGATCAATGGACCACCCTGTATGTTAAGATGTTCAACCATTTGTTTCCGAACCAGCGGTTGTTTGAAGAGCAAAAGTACTTGAACTTAACTGTCTGAGCAGCTCAGAGATATGCGTTTTCCATTTCGTGTTTTCATCAGTATATACACCCAAAAAATTATAACGTTATATCCCGATTATTGACGTATGTTCGTGTGCCACATTGACTCTTGTTATGACCCAATTTGTTGAGTGAATGTAGTGTGTTTTCTCAAAATTAATGGAGAGTCAGTTTTCAGGAAACATCTTAATACTTCGTAGAAAAAGTTCATTAACAATTTCTTGTGTTGCTATCCCTCTAATGGAAGTTTGACCTCTAGTATTGTCTGCAAAAGGTACTAATTCTGGTAGATGAATGTCAAGACGAACATGATACACAAATGTCAGTAATGAGTGTGGACCCAAAACTGAACCAAGTGGAACTCGCTTCGTGATTTCCTCCCAGTCACCAAAACTTTTTCTCCTTCCTACATTGTCTGCATTATTCATCACAACCTTTTGCAGTCTACGTATATTGTTTGTAAAGCCATAAATCTTATAAAGATTAAGTTTTTACAACAGAGTAATATGATCTACACAGTCAAATACCTTGGAAACAGTACAAAAAATACCAAATGGTGATATTTTATTATTTATGGCTAGTAGTATGTGGTTAGTGATGGCATCAATAGGGTTCTGTTTGGAGACAGATTGTGTGGATATCGTAGTATAGCGTGGAAGCAACGTAGTAAGATGGTTCGACTTGGGAGGTGTGAGGGAATGACGGAATGGAACTATTGTGTTTGTACGTCCTCCTGACCGCACGCTGAATCGAACTGCCCGATTGTTCTGACCGCACGCTGAATCGAACTGCCCGATTGTTAGTGTATCAGCACGGAATTCCCAACGTTTCTACCTTTCGTAACGGTGCAACACGGTGTAAGAGATGTGGTAACAACAAAATATTAACCGACAGCGGCCAGAAACGAGAGTCATGCCTCGTCAGTGACAATCGGTATAAAGCCGGCAAGCACTGCTAGTGCTTTGTGAACGCTGGTTCATTTCAATAAGTTCATGAGCCAACATTAACTACATGCACTGCACATTCGGACGAGAGTGCCCCGCAAAAGGCCGTTTGTTGCTCAAATGGTTCAAATGGCTCTGAGCACTATGGGACTTAACTGTTGTGGTCATCAGTCCCCTAGAACTTAGAACTACTTAAACCTTATTAACCTAAGGACATCGCACACATCCATGCCCGAAGCAGGATACTGCGTAGGTTGCAGTAAGTACTGGGAGATGAAGAAGCTTGCACAGCATAGAGTAGCATGAAGAGCTGCATCAAACCAGTCCCAGGACTGAAGACAACAACAACAACAACAACAACAACAACACTCTATGATCACCGTAATTAAGCCTAAAGGAAAGATGAAATTGCAAAAATCTAAGGTTGTGGGAAGAGCTAGCACTGAAACGAACTACAATTTTTATTTAATTACATAATTTTGATTGATGGACGTACCTGACCGAAATTCTGGCGAACTTCACCGACAAAAAAGTATGTCACTGCACACTCTTCACGAAAGCGTCCTGCAAAGTTAACGAAATCTCAAAATCATTGTTAGCAACACTATTACTGCAAGACGTAACAGAGGTAGGGTATGTGAACGCATTGTTATTCCAAGCGGCGCAACAATAAGTTTAGTTATGTAGTCTTGTAGTGAGTAGCAGAGCCAATGTCGCTGTGTATTGGTCGCAATAGGCCTCGAAAGTCAATTGTTGGCAGTATAGGTTTATTATTATTATTTTGAGCTTTTCCTCATTATAGAGGTTATCTCCAACATAACAATAAAATATTACTCCAGGTGTTTCGATCTTGTGTGTCTTCTTCCTCTGCGCCCATTCTCCTCATTGTGTGCTGTACATTTTGGACCCAGGTGATCATAGGTCGTCCTCTTCTTCTTCTCCCCTCCGGTTCCCACTCCAGTATCAATTTTGGTATTCTGGTTTTCTCCTTTCGTCGTACATGCACGTACCACTGTAAGTTCTTCCTATCCATTACGTCATATATTCTTTCTTTTATTTCCATTCTGCTTATTACTTCGGTGTTCCCTATCTTTTCTTTCCTGGAAATTCTTGCCGATCTTCTCCAGAAGTCCATCTCTAGAGCTTGTAATTTTTTAATGTGCTTCATGTTAATTATCCAGGTCTCCGTTCCATACAGAACCACACTCTCTCTAATATGGATTTGTGTATTAATTTTTTAGTTCTGCTCACTACATTCCTGCTCCATAAGACTGAGTTAAGCATCCCAATGACCCTCCGTCCGCTACTAATTCTTTTATTGATTTCTGACTCTGATTTTCTCTCGATTTCTAAAATGGATCCCAATAACAGAAAGTGTTTATCCTTTTGACTTTCTTTCCTTCAATGTATAGCTCATCTGAATCATTAGTCAAGTATTCTGTGTTTTGGTAATTAATCTTCAAACCCCAAGTTTTGTATGCTACTGCTAGTTGATTGCATATAGCATCCTCCCCATCTTGTGCTACGACTACTTGATCATCAGCAAATAATAAATGATGTAGGTAAACTCCACCTCTTATTTCTAATCCTATACTATTACATTAGGTACCACCTCAAATATTTGGCGGGCCGGATACCGGGGATGTCCGGCCAGCTAACGCGGGACCCCTGATCTAAACCTGCACGTCTTCAGAACAGGCACTGCTTGCACGTAATCGGAAAGTCACTAAATGCGGCACGTCTAGGAGCGCCTTCAGCTGGCTTGATGGCCACTTGATGCAGCTGTCCTTAATGCACTCAGCTCTGTCGGGTAATACCCCGCCTTTACGTAACGTAATGAATGTTTATTTGGCCCGCCTGGACGGCGGCTGGGGTGCCGTGTCGCGCCGGCGCGCGCCGTCTGTCATCGCCGGCGGGGTTTGTTGTTGTAAGGTTGGCACACACGGGCGCGGTGGAGTGAGCGCACGTGGCCGGCGTGTGATGTGCCCGCCGGCGCCGACCCACCGCCTTCTATTCCGGGGAGTGCTCCAGCGTTCCGCTCAGACGTTTTTATCGCCGTCGCAGGGCTGAGGGCTGCTCCAGCTATATATACACGCGCCTTACCGCGCAGCGCCGCGTCGCTCCAGCCGGCGGGCTCTCCAGCACTGTCGCCTTTGTCTGGACGCGCCACTCGACATCTGGAACAACAACTTTGTAACACTCCCGAGTGTCGGGGCAAATGCCACTCGCCATCTTTGTTTTCGAAAGCATTCCGGTCTTCTATTTAAACTCCTGACCTCTTAACTTTCATCAATGAAGTCTTCTTTCTCTGCCCCTTAATATATCACTGTCAACCGCACTCAACTCGCCTGGCCCATCAAGGAAGTCCCTAAAGCCGTCGGAACACGGACCGTGCATCAGAACGTTGGGCGTGACGAGTTTCTGACGCCACAGTGTGGAATAGCACGTTAAGTCGTCGGCACACGGACCGTGCTGTCGAACGTTAACGTTGAGCGTGCCAAGTTCAACGTGCTGCTGAATGTTCAGGAACGATGCATACGGTACGTGGGCCCCAACGTGGTATACGCAATCGCAACGCAGTTGAAGGATGTTTCGTAAATCACACTGTTTACTCAACGGACGCGCGTAAAATTCCCACATTAGCTCTCTTAAAACGCACATTTCCACCATCGTCCACGAAAAGGAAAGTACCATGTCCAATCAATAAGGACACATGCCTATAAAAGTTCCATTACAAACAGTGCGATACAAATTTCGAATTCTTCTGCAGAATTTGCAGTACTTGTCCACGTAAGATAAACATTATTTCATCATTCCCACATTTTAGTAAAATCACAAGGTCAGTCTTACTTGATAACTGTTCCTAACCAGTAGCAGAATCTTTGCAACACGTGAATTACGAAGCGTAAAACAAAAAGGAGCAAAATATTTTTATACAACTAGCACAAACTGTCCTGTAGATTAAGCCAATCGAACAAAGTCACCCCTCAAAAAAGGTGAACTTATATTTACATAACATCAAATATTATAGCATATACTTATATTAAACTAATAATAAAGTAACAGAACCTAATAAAAACGCGAATGTTAGGAAAAAAATTAGGAACTGTTAGGATGCGGACCTTTGCCTCAACATAAACTCATTATAACACAGAGAGGCTACTCATTACTCTAAACCAACAATGTACTCCTTGTACTTAATCATAATGTGTTACTGCTTGCTAAAAACGTTTATCGTAGATAATTATGTTACTAATTGAAATTTAACTATAACAAATTTTACCAAGAACAATGCGTTTTGGGTGGATCTTCAGTGTGTCGCTGCCTTCAAATAGCCTACTCTCATAATACGCAAGTTACGATAATTCTTTTGGCACAAATATGATGTTTCTCATTATTTTATTGGAACGAATCACACAACTAACAACGGATTTTCCAGTGATTCTCAATTTGCTGGTGCTCTGAAACGGAATATATACATATAGGCTGGAAATGAATGCCAATATGGCGCCTCACAACTCTGTACTGAAGGGAGACGGCGTGCTTGTGACATAGGTGGCGTTGTGGCATCTCACTGGTCAGCGCTCAGACGCACGCTCAGAATATCTGACATGCCAGATATTGCTCTGCACGCTCTGAAATACTCCCGAACGTGCTATTCCGCGGTATGACGTAAGAACCTCGGCACGCTCAACGTTCGGCCGACGGCTTTTGGGGGGTTTTTCCGAACGTGCAGAGCAATATCTAGCTTGTCAGATGTTGTGAGCGTGCGTCTGAGCGCTGACCAATGAGGTGGCACAACGCCACCTACGTCACATGCACGCCATCTCCCTTCAGTACAGAGTTGTGAGGCGCCATATTGGCATCCATTTCAAGCATAAGTATATATGCCGTTTCTGAGAACCAGCAAATTGATAATCACTGGAAAACCCGTTGTTAACTGTGTGGTTCTTCCAATAAAATAATGAGAAACATTATATTCGTGACAAAAGAATTATAGTAACTTGCGTGTTATGAGAGCATGCTATTTGAAGGCAACAACACACTGAAGATCCACCCAAAACCCATTGTTTCTTGGTATAATTTGTTATAATTAAAAGTCAACCAGTAACATTTCTACGATTGAAATTTTCAGCATGCGGTAAGATGCTATGTTTTGTTACATGCCGGCACGGTAGCTCATCGCATTTGGTCAGAGAGCTGGTTGGCCTCTGTAATAAAAAAAACTGAGTGGAAGGATCAACAAAACGAACTTGAACGGATGTCGTGTGACGTCTGCAACGACCAAACAACGATCAACAACGTACAAAATGTAACCTAGGGCTGTGGTTCGCGTACCGAAACTTTCGATTTTTTTCCCTAACATTTGCGTTTTTATTAGGTTTTGATACTTTCTTATTAGTTTACGTATATACTATAAAATTTGATGTTATGTCAATATAAGTTCACCTTTTTTCGAGGGGTGAGTTTGTTCGATGGGCTTCATCTACAGGACAGCTTGTGCTACTTGTGTAAAGATATTTTGCTCCTTTTCTTTTACGCTTCGTAATTCATATGTTGCAAAGATTCTGTCACTGGATATGAACGGTGACCAAGTAAGACTGACCTTGCGGTATTACTGAAATGTTTATCTTACGTGGAGAAGTACTGCAAATTCGTATCGCACTGTTTGTAATGGAACTTTTATAAGCGTGTATTCTTATTGATTAGACATGTTACTTTCCTTTTCGTGGGTGATGGAGGAAATGGGTGTTTTAATAGAGCTAACGTGGGAACTTTATGGGCGCCCGTTTAGTAAACAGTGTGATTTACTAACTAGAAAGATACCTCAACTGCCGCTGGAGTGCGTTGTGATCGTGAATACGACGTTGGGGCCCACGTACCACATGCTCAAGTCGCATCATTTCTGAACGTTCAGCAGCACGTTGAACTTGGCACGCTCAGCGTTGACGTTCGACAGCACGATCCGTGTGCCGACGGCTTCAGGATCCGTCCTAGCCTCTGAGCTAAAGCACCTTCCAACAGCAGAAATGCCAAATACACGGTGGGGCAAATAAAAGTGGCCCGGAGAACAGAGTTCTGTGGCACAAAGGCACACAGCAGAGGAAAGGAAATAGGGTGCTAAATTGACTATAGCAGATGTTGAAAGTGATCACCATTCATCTCTTGGCACTTTTGGGCCCTGGTCATCAACTTGCGGACGCCAGATCGAAGCTGGACTGTTGGAGTCACTGCAGTCTCATCCGAAATGTTCTGCTGTAGTTCTTGAAGACTGAAGGTTGTTGCAATACACCTTAGACTCGAGGGCTTCCCATACAAAGTAGTCGCACACAAACAAATCAGCTGATGTGGATCGCTACCAGACTGACCTCTACTAACAACTCAGTCAGGTGTGAATATTGTATGAATGTGCTCCATGTTTCGGCCGGCTGTATGGGCAATGCCTCCATCCAGTTGGAAGTAACTGTAGGTCTATTCCTCCTCCACCAATATTGTCACAAATGGTTTCCAAATGTTTCAGATGTAACGTGCCGAAGTCAGCATCTGATGAAAGAAGATGAGACGAATAATGCGGCGTGCGAACACTGCACTGCAAACCTCAATCTTCTGATCACACAATGTTGTGTCGTGGAGGTTATGCCCAGGACCTGTGAAATTGTGAACTGACATAACCTCTCGGGTGAAACCAGGCTTCATCAGACATAAAGAACAGATCGAGCTCCAGGCCATTTATTCTTATCTCTGTGAACAGTCACTCATAAAGTGGAGGCGCTGAGGACCATCTGTTGGCTTTAATGCATGAACGACAGACAGTCGGCAGGGATGCACGTTCAGGTCCAGGAGGAGCGCTCTTCCGCATGATCGACGTGATATGCTGGTCCCTTGCAAGAGACGACAGGTTGATTTAGGACTCTGAAGCATTTTCTGGCACACTGCAGGCTTATTTTCTGGTGTGCCGGTACGTTTCGGAATATTTTTTGACTCGTTCAAAAATAGTTCAAATGGCTCTGAGCACTATGGGACAACATCTGAGGTCATCAGTCCCCTAGAACTTAGAACTACTTAAACCTAACTAACCTAAGGACATCACACACATGCCCGAGGCAGGATTCGAACCTGCGACCGTAGCGGTCGCGAGGTTCCAGACTGACTTGTTCAAAACAGACCCTGCCTGACGCCATTTTAGGACTAAGCGTTGCATGCCATTCTTTGGTGGCACTTTGACACCATAAAAATTCTCAGCAAACAACTGACGACCCGTTTCCATGATTCTGTCGTCACTTAGCTGTCCACAACGAACACCCTCTGCTCCACTGTGAATACCACCGTCCCTTTTGCACTGGTCCACTCACACTGATGCTGCACTGACTACACTCTGAACCTGTGTGGATCACATTGTATGCGTGCTAAGGGGTGTGGTTATATGCATATATTCACGTCCAATTGTATTCACTCATCTGGACCACTTTTATTTGCCCCACCCTGTCTATATACTGGCCAATCACATTAATGTGACACCTGTCAAACACCGAATAACCACATTTTCCAGCGCGTACCACTGCGAGACATGAAGGAAGAGAGTTAGTGATATTCTGGAAGTACCAACGGAGATGTGAATCCATACCGACTCCACTGCCGTGGCCAGCTGAGCTAGGTTTGTCGGTTAAGGATCCATGGCACGATCAGCTCGATTTAAGTGATCCCACAAATTTTCAATTGGGTTAAAATTCGGGTAGTTGGGTGGTAGGGGGAATACAGTAAACATATTGTTCTCTTTGAACGACGCACGTACGGTGCGAACTCTGTGACACGTTGCATTTTCCTGCTGCCATCGCACCGCGGGAAAACAGACTGCATATGGGGGTGGACATGGTCCACAACGAGAGATGCATACTTGTATTGATCCATTGTGACTTCCAGAATGACGTGGTAACCCAGGGAAATCCACGAACACGTTCCCCAGACCATGACGTTCCGTTCTCCGGCCTGGACCTTTCCGAAAGTTGTTACAGCGTGTTTGCTTTAAGTCGTTTCTCACTGTACTGGCCAACAGGCAGCTGCCCGTTGGAGCATAAATAGGAATTCACCTGAAAAGGCCACGTGTCGCCACGCTGGGAGCCGGCCGCTGTGGCCGAGCGGTTGTAGGCGCTTCAGTCCGGAACGGAGCAGCTGCTGCGGTCCCAGGTTGGAATCCTGCCTCGGGGATGGATGTGTGTGATGTCCTTAGGCTAGTTAGGTTTAAGTAGTTCTAAGTTCTAGGGGACTGATGACCTCAGCTCTTAAGTCCCATTGTGCTCAGAGCCATTTGATTTGAGCCATTCTCTGGACGTCCGGTTGCGGTACAGGCGTCCAAATTCCAGCCTTCGTCGCCGATGAACAGCACGTGGTATGGATGCATGCACCAGGCTGCTGCTTCAAGGTTCTATAATTATCAGGCAGTGGGAAATGGGAAACTCCTCCCACTGCAGCACATCTTGATATGTTTGTGGTTTGCTGGCCGCGAAGCTGCAGGATTCATGGATGTCGCAGATAGGTTTAATATCTGTATTTCTTCTCTGCGAAGACACATACGCAGCAACATTAGCTGAATGGTCGTTGAGGAGACACCGTTGGTAGCCCCTTGAGTCATTTGGGCGGTCAGACGCTCAATAGTTGCACGTCTACTCTCTCGAGCCGTCATTCACCCTTGTCATCTGTGTCCCGTGGTGCCTCACGTTTGCCCCGGCACCAGTCTTTTGTATACTGCCATTTTACCAAGCACGGTATGCTGTAACCACGCCGGCACGCGAACGGTTTACAACCTTAACCGTTTCGAAAATGCTCCCACCTTTGGCCCAAAAGCCAATGATCTTGTCGCTTTGGACGTCAGGTAAATCGCTGAGTTCCCGCATTGCCGCGTCCCCCCGACACGTTTTTCATACCCTCCACTGCTACTGCTGCCGCCTGCTGTCTATGTGTGTTGTTGCACGTTGACGCTGAACATAGGTGTTGGTCACATTAGCATGACTGACAGTGTAATTTTTTTTTTATTTGTTGATTTATGAATCCTGGCCTGATTGCGACATGTGGGTTCTTTCTTAGACAAACCTGGCTTCTGTCATATTATTCACTACATTCATTATGAAACATGTTAAAAGAAACTTCCTGGCAGATTGAAAGTGTGTGCCGGACCGAGGCTCGAACTCGAGACCTTTGCCTTTCGTGAGTAAGTACTCTCCCAACATTTTTTTTTTTTTTAATCTCATTTTGTTCGCTCTTGTTCGTTGCATCTGGTCGGGGCGGACGTCGTAAGACATCCGTTGAAGTTCGTTGTTGACATGGTCTAGCCACAACCTGGGGGATGTCATTCTGGATGATAAAAGAAGTTACAAAATAAAGAAATTCGAAGACAGCAGTATTAAACCCTGGATGACTATTTGTAGAGTATTCATCGTACAAGTAAAACTAATTCGTGTACTATAAACACGTACACCTGCCTGATAAAAAATACCCGGACTTCGGTATATGTAACGTAGAACTAATCACCAGGTGTCACTAGAGGCGGACCCGCCATTAGAAGGCGGACAGTCTCGTGTTGTCAGTATAAAAACAGTAAAGGTAGAACGGGCCGGTAAGCAGAGATAAGCAACTTCTAACATGGACTAATCAGATGTCACGTACCAAATCCATCGGGGACATTTCGACTGCTCTAAAACTATCTACTGTTGGTGATGCAATTGTGAAGTGGAACTGCGAAGGAAAAACGACAGCCTAACCAAAACCTGGGAGACGTCTCTTACTGACGGTCCGAGGCCGTCGAGCGTGACGGAGTATGGTTCTACAAAATGACATGAAATCAGCGAGAGGAAACACTGCCCAAGTCGGTCAAATGGTTCAAATGGCTCTGAGCACTATGGGACTTAACTTCTGAGGTCATCAGTCTCATAGAACTTAGAACTAATTAAACCTAACTAACCTAAGGATATCACACACATCCATACCCAAGGCAGGATTCGAACCTGCGACCGTAGCGATCGCGCGGTTCCAGACTGTAGCGCCTAGAACCCCTCGGCCACCCCGGCCGAAGCTCAAGTCCTGAGTTCCAAAGTGCGACCTACAGTTCCGCTAACACAGTGGCTGTGTGCAGAGAGTTAGGAAGAACGGGGTACAGTGGTTCAGCAGCTCCTCATTAGTCACTCATTTCTGCAGCCAATACTACGCGACGCCAGTGGTGGTGGAAGGAGGGGGACAATTGCGTAGTGGTATGCTGGAAACGAGTGTTTTGGACGGAAGAATCACGGTATACCCTGTGGAAATCTAATGGAAGTGTTTGGGTTTGATGAATGCCTGCCATCGCGTGAAGTGCCATTAGTGACGTATGGAGGAGGTGGTATAATGGTATGCGGTTGTTTTTCGTTATTAGGGTGTGTTCTCCTTACTGATCGTAAAAAAACGCTAAATGCGGAAGGATATTACGTATTTTAAACCATCGTGTAATGCTTACAGTAGAAGAACAGGCCGACACCGTGCCACAGATTTTTCGTGAAAACGTCGGGATAAAATCATGATAAGTACTTCGGATTAATATGTAATTTAATTATCGATCTCTGTAATACGATAGTCAGAGAGAGTAGTCCACTGAGCTGACAGGAGTCATGGGATACCGAATGCATATATACAGATGGCGGTAGTATCGTGTACATAAGATATACAAGTAAAAGGACAGAAATGGTTTCCGACATGATTCTGGCCACACGGCGGAATTAACTGACTTTGAACGCAGAATGGTAGTTGGAGCTAGACGCACGGCACATTCCATTTGGGAAACCGTTGGGGAATTCAATATTCCGAGGTCCGCGGTGTGAAGAACGTGTCGAGAGTACCACATTTCAAGGATTGCGTCTCACCGCGAACAACGCAGTGGGCGACAGCCTTCGCTTAGCGACCGAGAGTTACGGCGTTTGCTCAGAGACGTTAGCATTAACCGCAGAAATCGTAGAAATCAATGCGGGACATACGATAAACGTATTCATTAGGACAGTGCGGTGAAATCTGGCGTTAATCCGAAGCGGCAGCAGATGATCGACGCGAGAGCCTTTGCTAACACGACGGCATCGCCTGCAGCGAGCCTGGGCTGACCACATCGGTTGCACTCCAGACTACTGGGCAATCGTGGCTCTGTCAGATGAGTCACGAATTCAGTTAATAAGAGCTAGTGGTAGGGTTCGAGTGTGATGCAGATCACAAGAAACAGTGGACCCAAGTTGTCAACAAGGACTGTGCAAGCTGGCGGTGGCTCCAAAATTGTGTGTGCTGCTTTTAGTTGGAATGAACTGAGTCTCCTAATCCATCTGAACGATGATTGACTCGGGATAGTTGTTTATTCTGATGGCTTACATGGTCATTGGTGGGCTGCAAATGGTTATGCTCGGTTACTAGGAGACCATTTGCAGCAATTCCTAAACGATGGAATTTTTATAGATGACGGTGTGCCATGCCACGAGGCCACAGGTGTTCGTGATTGGTTTTAAGAACATTCTGGACAATTCGAACGAATGACATGGCCATCCAGGTCACCCGACTTGAGTCCCATCGAATATTTATGGAACGCAATCGAGGGATCAGTTTGTGCATAAAATCCTGCACCGGCCGCACTTTCGCAATTATGGACAACTACAGAGGCAGCAAGGCTCAATATTTCAGCAGGGGCGTTCCAACGACTTGTTAAGTCGGGCTAAAGGAGATCCGACCCGATGAGGTATCCCTTGACTTCTGTCACCTCAGTGTCATATTCTACCAAAGCACTTGAAATTGCATCACATATTAGTGCTCACTCTTTCAAGTTGTCCGACATTTACCTACGAAATACATTTTTGAATATTTCCGTTATGATGGACGAGCGAACCGTGATGAGGATGCAAAGATGCAGATAAAGACATCATTGCTTGGCCGTCACAGACACATCTATCGATACGCTCGGTAGTCGAGGTTTCGAGCGTATGCTACGGTTAGATGTCAGTAACTAGCCACTACTGTGGATGACCTACAGGAGGTAGGCTAAATAATGTGAACACTTGTACTTACTTGGGAATGGTTTATTAATGAGGAGCTCGAGCCCCATTTGCCTGTAACAGAGTTGCGATTCTTCTTGGAATTCTGGCATATAATGATTGTACAGTCCCCAGTGGAATGTTATGCCACTCTCCGACCGGAACCTCTTGTAACTCCTGTAATGACGAGGCAGGCGGACATCTGCTCCGGAGTTTGCGCTCCAGTACTGCCCTCAAGTGCTCGATAATGTTGCGAGTCCGCGGTCTGTGCTCGCCAGAGAAGACGCTGCACTTCAGCTCCATACTCCTCCTACCACAACTGTACTGTCCTGGTTGTGTGAATGGGTGCATTATCGTCCCGAAATATGGTATCATTGTTGGGGAAGAACATTTGAATCATAGGGTGCACGTGATCACCTAAAATGTGCACATAATCGTTGACTGTAACACGGCCTTTGAGAGTAATGATGGGACCAGCAGAATACCATTATGTAACTGCCCACACCATCACACTTCCACCTCCGTGCTTAACCGTTGAAATCAAGCAGGATTGTAGGCTTCTCCAGATCTAAGCCCGGCGGAGCATATGACGTGTTTACACTGATCAGCCGTCCAGGATTTATGCTCCTGGCACCATGATTTAAGCGTGTATGCGTCGGGTGTCGTCACTAACGGTTTCGGTATAGCAGCTCGTCCATGAATGTTCGCTTTATGGAGTTCTCAGCGGACAGTGTCGATAGATACGGGGTCTCGAAGATGGCTATTGAGCTCTGCAGTCACTTTAGCCACCGTAATGTTGTGCGGTTTTGACACAATTCGTGTTGGCATACGACGAGCTCTGGCATTTAGTTTCGATTTGCGCCCACTACTACGTTTAACGCGACGATGTCTTTGCATGTTTTGTGTAGGCTGTCATGACTGTCGGAACAGTTGCTTTTAAAACGTTCATTAAGTTGGCTGTCTTACTGATCCATCTTACTGATGCTCCAGCTAATCGGTCCCCTACAATCTGTCCTCTTTGGAACTCTGTTAGATCTTCTTCCAATCCATATGTGGCATACAGCAAACCGGTGCTTAACAGTATTGGTTAAAAACAGTGTTGATGCAATTTTAGTTTTTGTTTTTCAACGACGCGTTTCGCCTTATGTAGGCATCTTCAGGTTATCTTAATTTGCTATTTCTTAGAAGAATTCATTAGTCAGTGTAGCCAAGGGGCATCGTTTAATATACCAGGCCAACATCGCCTTCTTTAAACTCAGTAAAAACTTTTCTAGAAGGACGCGAGTGACACCAAGATCTGCATAACGCGTTCCTGTTCACAGGAGCTAGAAAAGTTTTTACTGAGTTTAACGAAGGCGATGTTGGCCTGATATATTCGACGATGCCCTTTGGCAACACTGACTAGTGGATTATTCTAAGAAATTCCACATTAAGATAACCTGAAGATGCCTAATTAAGACGAAACGCGTCGTTGAAAAATAACTAAAATTGCAACCAAGACTGTTTTTAAGCAATTCTGTTACGTCTTTCATTGCACGTCGAGCTCAGCCTCTGAATACCAATACGAAGTATGCACTACTAGTAAACAACCTGCACTGATGCCTAGTCAGTACTGAACACTCACAGTCCAGCGCGACTCGTACCTTATCTGCGTTGTTAACCATGAAACACAACCAGCCCATTACTACCACTGTTCGCCTTACTTTGCCTATCCTCTCTACATGTGCTCCAGAGGCGAGAGGCTGGCAGCTCCAGGCACTTCTCGCTCGCAGCAGCAACAGTGAATGCCCGGCCGTCACAAAAAACACGCCTCGCGTGTGTGCGCTGCGGTGCTCTGTGGTAGCTGTGCGGAGCGGCGCCCGCCACGCAAAATCGTCGCCGCAGGCCATTCCCGGTTCGGCCGCTTCTTGCCGTAGCTCAGGAGGCCATTCTTGTCAACAGGCGGCGCTCTGCTGCCGGCCATGAGGCAGCGGCGGGCTCAAGTGGGAGTCCGGCTCTGCTCCGTCCACTGTCTGCCACTGCACCGCACACCTTTGTCTCGAGATCCATCACCCACAAACTCGTCGTTGGAACAAGTGTCCAAAGGACTAAACTTCCGTTTATATTTACTTTCTACCTGAGAGACCCGGAGTTGTCTGGGTATTTACAATATTCTCGTAGTCCATCTCTATGCCCATCTGTCCACCCCGCATTTCTCTCTGTCCGTCTCCTCCCCCCACCCCCACCCCCGCTCTGTCCAGCACCCCCTCTATTGATCGCGTCATCCCACTCTCTCTATCCCTCTCTCTCAATCCATCTCCTCCTCCCCTCTCTCTGACAATCTCCACCTTCCTCACCCCCTCTCTCCACCATCTCCACCTCCTCCATCTCATTGGCGACCTCATCATCGCTCCTCCATCCATATCCTCTTCCCACTCTCTCTTTCAACTTACTCCCATCCCCCTGTTCTCTGTCCATCGCCCCTTATCTCACTCCCAATGGCAAATGGGAGGTTTTCATACTCACATTATTTTTTTCCCTTTAGTAAGTAATACACAAAAAGTTTTGCATCTCCACAACTCCCAGAACTCCTGAATACAGACGTTGACTGTGGATATTCTATCTCAGACACAGTCCCTCTGACTGTTCGGAGATGTCATTAAACCCGCCCAAAGATGTACACAACCATGCATGAGCAGCGCCTGTTAGACGGAGGGGTCTCACAGCCGATCAATTCCAGTCATTCCACTAGGAAGGAGGTACACGGCTCGTGTTGTCTGCAGGTCAACCATGCCTAGATCAATACCGTGGTTCGATCGCGTCCGCATTGTTACTTTGTGCCAGGAAGGGCACTCAACAAGGGAAGTATCCAGGCGTCTCGGAGTGAACCAAAGCGAAGTTGTTCGGACACGGAGAAGATACAGGGAGACAAGAAGTGTAGATGACATTCCTCGCTCAGAGGGACCAAGGGCTACTACTGTAGTGGATGCCGCTACCTATGGATTATGGCTCGGAGGAACCCTGACAGCAACGCCACCATGTTGAATAATGCTTTTCGTGCAGCCACAGGACGTCGTGTTATGACTCAAACTGTGCGCAATAGGCTGCACCATGCGTAGCTTCACTCCCGACGACTATGGCGAGGTCCATCTTTGCAACCTCTACACCATGTAACGCGGTACAGATGGGCCAAACAACATTCCGAATGGACCTCTCAGGATTGTCATCACGCTCTCTTCACCGATGAGTGACGCATATGCCTTCAACCAGACAAATGGCGGAGACGTGTTTGGAGGCAACCCGGTCAGGCTGAACGCCTTAGACACACTGTCCTGCGAGTGCAGCAAGGTGGAGGTTCTCAGCTGTTTTTGGGTGGCATTATGTGAGGCCGACGTAAGCTGCTGGTGGTCACGGTAGGCGCCGTAACGGCTGTTCGATACGCGAATGCCATCCTTGACCGATAGTGCAACCATATCGGCAGCATATTGGCGAGGCATTCGTCTTCATGGATGAATATTCGCGCCCCCAACGTGCACATCTTGTGAATGACTTCCTTCAGGAAACGACATCGATTGAACAGAGTGGCCAGCATGTTCCTCAGACATGAGCTCTACGGAACATGCCTGGGATAGATTAAAAAGAGCTGTTTATGGACGACGTGACCCACCAACCACCCTGAGGGATCTAAGCCGAATCACCGTTGAGGAGAAGGACAATCTGTACCAACAGTGCCTTGATGAACTTGTGGATAGTATGCCATGACGAATACAGGCACGCATCAATGCAAGATGACGTGCTGCTGGGTATTAGAGGTACCAGTGTGTGCAGCAATCTGGACCAACACCTCTGAAGGTCTCGCTGTATGGTGGTACAACATGCAATGTGCGGTTTTCATGAGCAATACAATCGGCACAAATGATGTTTATGTTGATCTCTACTCCAATTTTCTGTGTTGGTTCCGGAACTCTCGGAACCGTAGTGACGCAAAACTTTCTTGATGTGTGTCTTTACAAATTTTTGTAGATACTGATCCAGAGGCTTAGCAGGATATGTTTACAATATGCGTATTTGACGTGAATTTCACACACACATACGTCTGTATCTCTACTGTTTCGCACTATACGGCTCATCTGGCATTGTTTTAAGCCCCTAATATTCGCACTGCTCATTCTCGTGGCGTGGTTCACAACCTGGACAGCACAAATAAGACATAAATGTCACATGATACTACTGAAATTATTCCAAGTCAACTAAACACAGGAAATAAATATCAACAAGCCGTTTTCAAACATTTTTATGTCGCCCCTTCTCATTCACCCACTTATCCCTGACAGTAATAGGGAATATTACTCCCACAGTACTTTTTGTACGAATAATAACACGGAACAACGAAGCTATAATAACACACGAAAAGTAGAGCTTCCATAGAACAAAGTAGTGTGGACGTTTTGACGCTCCAGACGGAGAAAGGTAACGGCACCGTTGTAATAGACACTAAACAATATGAACTGAGAACGACTGATTTAAGAAAGAATTATTATTTCTGCAGCGGTGCGTTTGCTACTTTGAAACGTCATGTCATATTAAAGCTGTCTGTCGGACCAGGATTCGAACCCCAGAACCTTATCTTCCGCTGGCAAATCTCTCTCCAACTTGCTTTTGCTCTTCTTCATTTTTCTTCAGCTGTTCTGAGTGGACATGTTTCAATAACCATCGATGAACACTTCACTCTTTCTTTTTTTCTTTTTTTTTTGTTAGAGAAAGCGAGTAGTGTCCCTGATCGAACAGGCTCAGCTACCATACGACACCACAGGCCTGCCCTTACAGCGCTGCTCGCGAAAGACGTGGTTCAGTTGTTGACTGATGGCATCTACAGAAAACGTAGCAGTGACTCGACAGCTATGACAACGAAGATGCGAGCGTTAATCTAAGACTCTGATCATGACACAACCAGGTGAATCGCTGTTTAAGTCTCAATGACATCAATGCCCACGAGAAAACTGCCTCTCGAGTCACCCACCCACAGTGTGGTGTGGTATCTGGCCAGGTCACCGTGTCACCTTGTGTTACAAATACAAATGTGTGTGGAGATTTTTCTCTTCCAACGCACACCCACACGAATTACGCCTCAAGAACATGCATTAACCAAACACACGTTTTACTGTTTCGTCTTTACTTCTAAATAATACCCGCTGCGGAAATAGCGACCACTAGCAAAGCTCACTACCAGGTGCGAATGGAATCACAGTGCTGTTAATGTTGAGAAAGAGGCTGTACCTACATGCAAGCCTCTTCTTTCGCGTGAGGCAAGCGCTTGTGCACGGCGCATATGATTACATGCACATTTACAAAGATTCTAACGTTATCCAGCCGATCGGTTGCTGTATCGTGAACAATAAAGGCCCCGTGACGGCTGCTTCGTTACTCCCGAAGTTATTATTGCGTCTGACAGTTTCGCCTGGTAAAGAACGACTTACTGATCCCGATTTGCTGGTATGTCCTCACTCCAGTCGCTCAGCTAGTATTTTTTTTCGCTAGGCGACAGTGAGGAACTGTATGGAATGCTTTCCGGATGTAAAGGAACACGACATCAATCAGCAGGATTCTTATCGACAAGTTCTTGATCACAGGGAGAAGAGGGTGAGCTAAGATTCAACTGATCGCTTCTTGCGCAACCGATTTTGATTGCTATGTAGGTCATAGCTGTAACAGACACTCATAAATAAAATGGAAATACACAGTGTTAAAAATTACAAAGTGATTTGAAGTCTACCAGTTCAGTTCGGATATGTACGTAACGGAATACGGTACCGATATACAAATTTCGTTTATTTTGTTTGCGACGTTTGACCAGTCCACAATTTGTTCCCCGACGCTCCGATTCTAAACGACCATCTAAAGTGTGGCGGTCAGTTGATATCAATTGCGCCTTCTGTTAGCTAGTAAAATAATTTCAGTTTTGCCAGTCCCAGTGCAAATTCTTAAACTATCATTATAAAACTGAAGCTGTTGCAGTAGAGTCGAAAAATCTCGATGTGAGCTCTAATTTTATCGTCGTGTACATTTCGCAAGACATATGTGGGAGGGAGTAATATATTGTCTGACTTTTCCTGGGACACACTCACTAAGACTCTCAACATTAAGCCCCAGTGTGATGCACTACGACTCTCATGTAGCGTTTGCCACTGTAGACTGTTGAGCATCTACGTAAGTCATTCGCGCTTGATAAACAAACCCATGACGAAGCGCTCCGCTCTTCATTGGATCTTTCAAATGGTTCAAATGGCTCTGAACACTATGGGGCTTAACTTCTGAGGTCATCAGTCCCTTAGAACTTAGAACTACTTAAACCTAACTAAACTAAGGACATCACTCACATCCATACCCGAGGCAGAATTCGAACCTGCGACCGTAGCAGCAGCGCGGTTCTGGACTGTAGCGCCTAGAACCGCTCGGCCACCCCGGCCGGCCATTGAATCTTTTATCACTCTTGTATTAGCCAATTCTGCCGATAGTCCGATACTGATTAACGGGACTCAAGAATCAACTGAATATGTCTTTTGTAAAGCAGCTCTTTCATGGACGAATTACGTTTCTGTGACATTCTTCCAATGAATTCGAGCGTGACACCAGATTTGGGCACATTAAGTTTTATGTGACGATCTTACCACTTTACGCCCATCGCTACGGTGGATCTTAGAATTTATTTATTTATTTTTGGGAAATCAAACAGTAAGGAAACACCCCATACAATTAATGTGCAATGATCGCATAAAAAATAATCAAGTGAATGAAGAGTTGTTCCTGAAAAATTAGTCATGATAGATGTATTGGTGACTAATCTGCATGATGGAGAATTAGTCATTTATTCATTCGTGTAGCTCAAGGACTGGTAGGATATTTTTTGGTTAGTACCATTTTGTCAACTTGTGTTTCACGTTTATCTTTAGTGTGGCTGACTGAGTAATGCGTGTGGAGCTTAGCATTGTTTTTCTGCTGTTAATGATGATAATGATGTTAAGGGTTAGCAGCATCGGATTTGCTTGACAGTCTAGGAAATGTATTTGTTAAGGGTGGCGTGTAATGTGTAAGGCTCTGTAACGAGAATACTTTGAAGCTGACGCTAAGTGCAGTTGAGACGGCAGAATGGTGCCGTTTTCTGAGCTCGTTTCGCCACCTGTCCCGTAAGGCTGTGAGAACGACAGATACGAGGCGACACTCGGGGCATTCAGGAACGATAGCGTTAGTCCTGCGCCCATACAATTTGGAACGTCTCGCCCACGGGTTCATTAGGGCAGAAGCCTTTGTGCTGGAGTTTACGAGCTCTAATGGGACTTCTTGGAGCGTCAGTCCCGGAATTCCAGCGGGGAGCACGGAGGCTTGCGAGAGGTGTGCCAGAACTCACTGCAGCCTAGCGAGACTTCTTTGTGTCACACTGGGTGAGAGCGGACTTCCCGAGAAAGAGTCTGATGTCGAGCCAGGTTGTTTCATGAGTACTGTGGTACACGAGGAACTCTTGGTATGTAACGGCTCTCTACAGAGTCACTCTTCTCTTTGTTAGCGCACTGCATTACGACTGTAATTGCAGTAAGAATACCTGCTGTTACTTGCCAATACTTTGCACCTAGACTCGCACGTGTTAAGCACATATTTTACAGCTTACCATTTTTAAACTGAAAAGTGGGACAAGATAATTATTTTTAAAACCGTGTACTTAAATGATTTAGCTGCGGCCTTATAGTTTACGTTAAAATCTCCAAGAACTGGGCTTTCAGTGTAGTATTGAACATCAAAGTTCCAATGCATACATTTTCCAATTACTCTATTTTCAACTTTGTCGCCCACCGTTTATATAAAACTAATTACATCATCTGTCATTTCATATATTTTGTATTTTCAGTTCAAACAATTTTCACAATCATCCACTATTTGTACGTAGCATCCGACCTTGTAACTGCTCGCACTGACGACTAGAAGAGACTTATTGTATGTACTACGTAGTCACTTAATAAAGTGAGTTACATACGTCGTCCCACGCGAAGTCCATTTCGCAACAAGAGCGGCTCATTGGCAGAACAGAATACCTTTTTCTTGTAGACACAGTTACACTACGTTACACAAGCGCATTACAACGTGTGACTGAAATGACGCAGTAGATGAAAAAAAAAAAAAAGACTACGTCTAAATTGCTGCAGATTCACCGTGAAATTCTGGAGGTGTCTGCATTGTCCCGTACAGCCGTAGTGCAATGGTGCCAACAATGGCGACAAAGGTAGCACATCTGGCTGATGCCGATCGTTAAATCCAGATCTTGCACCATGTGATTTCCATCTTTTCGGCAAAGTTGAAATTACATCTGGCGGCAAAGAGATTTTTCGGTGACGAGGACGTTCGCAAAGCGGTTCTCAAATGGCTCGGTGGCCAAGGAGCGGATTTCTGTCGTCGAGGAATTGAGTAGTTGGTAGAACTTCAGACCGTTATTTATAGAGACCTGGTGAGTACGTTGAAAAATAGTGTCATATATCGGTGTCACTTCGCAATGTGTTGCAGCCTTCAATTAAAGTTACTTGACCTGCCACGATAATGTACAACTTATTTTCTATAATTTCCCTCGATTCCCAGATTTAGTTATTTCCTTGTTCTCCCTAAGTAGCTCCAATCAAATTCCGGGATACTTCCTTAGGAAGGGTACTTCTTCCATCCTTTCTGAATTCAAGTTTGTGCTCCAAATTCTTATCTTCCTTCTTTAAAGTTTCCATGTACTATTCGGTACAGACAAGCAGCTGGTACTGTTGTCTCCGAAACAAAGGAAATGGAAACAAATGAGTGACTTAATATAATATTAATTTTTATAACTAGAATTTTGATGTATTCGCTCTTTTGATTTTAAGATTATAGAGTTTTCTGTTCATTATGTTACAACCTATGTTTATTATTTAATAATTTAACTAACCTGGTCACTGTTATCTCTTTCCTGTTAATTCGAAGTTCACTACAGTAATTGCATATGTTGTAATTAAATGTTTCATGTTACCAGAGAAATTGGTCCATTCGTACTAATTAACAAAGAATGAAAACAGTGTGAGTTCTCACTGCCATTTCTTGATAGAACATTGTTTTATTTATAAAGAAACGCTTTGTTCAGATTTTCAACACAAAAGTTAAGTTTGTTGAACTACTTTTTAAACACAGTTCAGGATATGGTTTTTGTACACAAGTAACAGTTCCACTTACACAGATCTCCCGTATATGCCATCAGAACAAAAAGATCCTTTAGCGACTTTTATACAAGAGGTAGCTTTTGCACACAAGTTACAGCTCCACTTACATAGATCTTCCGTGTATGTCATCAGGACAGAGAGACCCTTTAGCGACGTTTATAATACCCCACGCCTCGACAGTCTTTCGTATAGTACCCGATTCACTGAATTACATTAAACTGCACACGAGGGTCATGACTTGTAATGTGGAAAATGGTCGTGTTTGTACAGCGGGTATCACAATTAATGGCGTAAACGCGTACAGTTGAAACTAGACGATAATATAAGCGAAAAGGTCTTACTAAATATGGGCTCCAGAAAGCGTACCTTAAGAGGTAGCTATAAACACACCTTCATCTTCGACACTGTGAAACAAATCTCTTTACTGCACGCTCTTTGCTTTCCATATTTTGGGGGAACGCGGTGTGGATCAGAACAAGAAAAAGATGTCCATTAAACATGGGCTCTCAACTGCATACCTTAAGGGTTAAGGGCTACGAGCACTTAATCAGCAGGAGATATGTTTCACAGTAGCGAAGACGAAGAAATGATTATAGCGGTTAAGGTATGCGTTTCAGCACCCATGTTTGCTGAGACTGCTTGTAGCATAGTCTACTTTCAACTGCATGCAATTTCGCCATTAATTACGATACAACCTGTGGAAAACATTTCCTTTGAAATCCAGTTAAAAATCCTGACTTCATTCTTACAACAGTGGGTCGCTGTCTTGGCTCAGAAACAGATTCTTTGTGGTCTTCTCCGCTTGGTTGGAAGAGAAAACATCCAAATAGAACGTAGTCTGCTGTTTGCTCCTAAGCAACAAACAGGTTAACGACTCACATAAATAATATTTTATCTGTAACGGTTCATTCTTGTCATCAAGAAATTAGTCTAGAATGAGTAAATATAATAATAAAGCTGTTCGCCGCCTCCAGGTGTGAGATAATGATGAATGTATGCACTGAGACCATCCTTGCTCTCTCTCTCTCTCTCTCTCTCTCTCTCTCTCTCTCTCTGTGTGTGTGTGTGTGTGTGTGTGTGTGTGTGTCAGGGAGGGAGAGAGGACTGAACGAATCGTTTACGACTGTCACGTCGCCGTGTGGGCTGGTACTGCTTGGAGCCCGTGTTTACGAAGGCCAAATTGAGTTTCCCACAGCCAATCTGGCTCGCGTTTCACAAGACGCTCTGAGGCGGAAAGGGAGAGTCCTCAGAATGTCACCGACATGTCCTGTAGTGTTTCGTTTTTTATTATTCTTTCAGGTCGACCTAGCGGCCAGCCTTCCTACTCGTTCGGATGTTGGACCGAAAATGGGCTCAGCAGGGTTGCCACCGCTGCGTCTTCTCTCTTATAGTGATGACGTTTTTTCGTAGACGATAGACTCTACGTTACAACATTGATGGCGGAGGGCAAAACCATGTAGTAGAAGGTGGTTCTTAATTTTTATCAGCTACAGAACAGGAGCTGCTTCGCAGCTATCAGGCTTCTAATGCAATTGTGCACTGTCAACATTTCTCAAACAAAATAAATTGAAATAGATATTAGCAGCAAATATTAGCTTTGAAGCTATGCCTTAGAACACAAAACAAACTTGTAGCTTGGTGCCATCCTACAATAAAGGATAATGATTCGTTCTCAACAGCGAAAGACGTCTTCCGACGTTCCTTACGCGCAGAAACTTATTTAGTTGATTTCCGAAGACTTCATCGGATGAGAGGTATGGCTTTTCATTGAAGTAGACCGAAATGGCAATTAACTACGAAATACCATTTTAAATATCTGGCTTGTCACATGATTATATTAACGATGCAGCTGAAAAGCTGCACAAATATCGAGCGATACAAGGAACAATAAACAGAGCACTTGGCTACAAAACGCTAAGAGATCCAAAAATAAAATTTTATAATACTATGACGATTCATTATTGAGGTATGGAAGCCAGAGTTTGGAGAAAAAAAAAACATACAAGCATCAGACAGCAGATTGTTGAAAAGAATGAACAGAGATGTTTCCAGAATGACATTTTCACTCTGCAGCGGAGTGTGCGCTGATATGAAACTTCCTGGCAGATTAAAACTGTGTGTCGGACCGAGACTCGAACTGGGGACCTTAGGGACTTCATTATATATTAAGGACTTAATTAAATAATTAAATATGAAAACGCTGTTAATGAGTTGAATGTACATACTATTAATTAGGAAAATTAGGAAAAAAGCTGAATCATAGATTGGTGGAAAGACCACCCAAGAAAATCCTGAACTATCCTGGGAAGAGAGACATAAATGGTTCAAATGGCTCTGTGTACTGTGGGACTTAACTTCTGAGGTTATCAGTCCCCTAGAACTTAGAACTAATTAAAGCTAACTAACCTAAGGACATCACACACATCTATGCCTCGCAGGATTCGAACCTGCGAGCGTAGCAGCAGCGCGGTTCCGGACTGTAGCGCCTAGAACCGCTCGGCCACCCCGGCCGGCAAAGTACTAGGCAGTTGGATGCCCTACTATGTACGGTCATGTACCTTAAGTTTCGGAGGACACATTACTCTGTAAACAAAAGCCGTAACGTTCTTCCAGTCGTGCTACCGATCCTATGTGATAAATCTTTTACATACAGTTTGTGAGAACGTTAGACGTCGTATTACGCTTTTCTGTAGTACACCCAATGTTGCTTTCGTATCTGTAGAACGTTCACCTTCCAGGGTAACGTATTGACTTACGTTAGTTGTACATTGCTCACTCTAATTACACTATCTTGATTAGTAACCGACGATGTGATACAGTGCCGAACGCTTTTCGTAAATCTAGGAAGACGGAATTTACATGTTCGCATGCACCCTTACCCAACCCACTCTTAACTCTAATGACGTCGTCGTTGACGAGGTATTAAATCCTCACTTCAAATTCAAATGGCTCCAAGCACTATGGGACTTAACATCTGAGGTCATCAGTCCCCTAGACTTAGAACCACTTAAACTTAACTACCCTAAGGACTTCACACACAGCCATGCCAGAGGCAGGATCGAAACTGCGACCGTAGCAGCAGAGCGGTTTCGGACTGAAGAGCCTAGAACCGCTCGGCATAGGGTGACTCTTCATGGTCGGGGAAAGAAAAAAGCTCGCACTAATACGCCACAATAAAGGGTTACGTGTCCTCTAAGTATTTCGCGATGACATGCTGCTGTAAAATATTCTCGTTTTACAAGCCGTGTTAAGTCTTATAAAATGCTCAAGCTAGCATCATCGTTATCAGAACTTAAAATCACTGACTGCTGCGGCTGGCATGGCCCTCTTAGAAAGGTTCGAGGCGCTGCTATCGTACTTACGTAAGCAGAGCACCGTGCCAGCACAGACAGTCAGTACTTTAACTCCTGATGACGTTGGCGGAGACGGCAACTGAAAGCTCGAGTATGTTACTCGAAGTGACTTGACTCGTAAAGCGAGTAGATTTTATTAACGTGTTAATAAGAGCAGCCACATTATTTTTTCTGTACGAGATAACAGCGGGTTTCAAAAATTAAGTTTCACATTAACATCGCAAGCCAAGTAACTTTTATTGAACGTTGCACTACACTTCCAAGTGATCCAGATACATTACACTATTTTTCAACATTGTCTCTGTAAACAGTGGTCGTAACGTTCTACCGAGCGTTCCGTCCCTCGGCGTCAGAAGTCCGCTCCTCTGTCACGGGGCCATTCCAGAACCGCTTTGTGAGCGATTTCATCGTTGGAAAATGTCTTTCCCCCCACAGGTGCTCTTTCAGCTTGCCGAAAAGATGGAAATCGCGCATTGCAAGATCTCCCTGCCTCCCTGATCAGCATCATCCACATCTTTGTGGCCTAAGTCAAATTGTTGGCACAATTTCTCTACACCTGGACACCACATTCCTTTTGGCCCATATAAAATTAGAATTTCGGAAGAACTGTGTCTGCAGGAATTCCGCAACATGCGCTCTCTTCTGACCATGCCCCCCCCCCCCCCCCCCAATTATTGCGCCATGGTCTTAGTGTGGGACGGCATGCATAACGTACATTTGAAGTCCCTGCATATTCCAGTTTCTCACGGAACCACTAAAAAGCACACAAACAAAATTTGCAGTAGTCGACTGATTTGTGATACGCCCGTTCCTATTTCTTTCGCACGTGCTTCAGCTCTGCGGGTATGGTGTAGAAATCAGAATCTGGAGTGGAAGAACTTAGTCGAGTGTACACAGAGTGTTGCATCGGGTGAAGTGCTTATTTCTGATGCTTGGAGAGGAGCCAGGAACATGCACCGTAATTGCCGTCTTGGAGTTCTCCCAGACCACCTGCCGCACGGGGGCTGTCTGCGTCAATTAAAAGCTGATTTCTGCTTTGTAGAAGTGAGCGTCAGTCATGTTTACTGTTAAGTATAGCGTGTAGTTTAATGTGGACCTTAGAAATACTGCGGCAACGGGTTTTTCGACATACTGTGCAATACAAAAAAAAATGGCTCTGAGCACTATGGGACTTAACATCTTTGGTCATCAGTCCCCTAGAACTTAGAACTACTTAAACCTAACTAACCTAAGGACATCACACACATCCATGCCCGAGGCAGGATTCGAACCTGCGACCGCAGCAGTCGCACGGTTCCGGACTGAGCGCCTTAACCGCGAGACCACCGCGGCCGGCTGTGCAATACAGTACCAATGAGAAGTACCAGTAAGAGGAAGCCGATGTAAACCTGTGCTGAGCCGGCCGCTTTGGCCGAGCTGTTCTAGGTGCTTCAGTCCGGAACCACGCGGCTGCTACGGTCGCAGGTTCGAATCCTGCCTCTGGCATGAATGTGTGTGACGTCCATAGGTAATTTAGGTTTAAGTAGTTCTAAGTCTAGCGGACTGATGATCTTAGATGTTAAGTCCCATAGTGCTAAGAGCCAATACAGCCAAACCTGTGCTAAATCTTGCACATTGTTTGTACTTCATCTAATTTTGGAGGAAGGTGTGCAGTTTACAGAAATGATGATGTTTGCAGGGAGGATACCCGAACAAATCGTAAGAAAAAAAACGTTTTGAAAACTGTCAGTACTCAGTGCATTCACTACCTAAAGATGTTGGACGAAAATATGGAAAAACCAAGCACCAATAGGTCGAATCCATTTCCACGTACGAACACTGCGTCCAAAATAGTTGCGCTTACTGTAGTTAGGTTCACGAGTCTGATTAGGGTTGTGTGAGCGCTACAAGAAGAATTTCTTCGACATATGTTAGATAACTTTGGTCCACACCTAAGAATTATTTAAGAAAGTCCTTCGCAGATTTTTTTTTATCTGCAAGATATGATACACAGAACCTTGTTAGCAACACAGCTCTTCATTAAAGAGCTTGCGATTGTTCATCGACTGTGGCTTTGCTCGGTTTGTTCCACTATTCCTTTCTAAGCGTCTCACCGTTTACATTTCTTGTTTCAGTCCCGCTACTTAAGGCGACGCAAAAAGGAAAAGACTCGGCTGCCGTGTCGCTACCTCCATGCTATTAACCGACAAGCACCGCTGAGGTCAAGTGGCTATTGTGGACAGTGTGTGAACAGCGGCGTGCGTCGAGACGGGAGCCGTGTTTGCTGGCAAAGTGTTTGCTCACCGCTTGTCAGCTGGGCCACAGTTTCGCTGAGTCCCTTTATTCGGCCTCCAGACAGTAGCGCGTTAAATCTGTTACCCACTCACGTCCCACACATATACACAAATGCTTACTCTTAACAAACGTCTTATTTACATTTGCATCCATACTCTACGAGCAACCCTGCTGTGCGTGGCGGTGTGTGTCTATGGGACCACTACCATTTCCTTCCATTACTGTGCCATTAACGAGATGTGCGAGGGAAGAACGCCTGTCAATAAGTCTCCGCATGAGCTCAAATTTCTCTAATTTTTTCGCCGTGCCCGTTCAGCGAGACATATGCGGGAGGAAACAATATGCTGCCCGACTGTTATTGGAACGTACGCTCTTTGAACTTTAGCAATAAACAATTCCGTGATGCCTCTGTCATGGCATATATTACTGGAGTTTGTTGGACACCTCTGTAACGCTTTCTAGCTAATTAAGCAATCCTATGACGAAACTCTTCATTGGAATATTCTCTATCTCTTCTATTAGTTCAGCGTTGTAAGGCTGTTAAACTGACGAAAAATACTCAAAAATCGGTAGAACGAGTGATTTGCAACAATTTTCTTCCGTGGATGAACTGCAATTTCTTTAGATTCTTTCAGTGGATAGCTGCGTGGTTTTCAGGTAGCTGGTGTCATGTTATCATTTCACGTTACGTCGCAACAAGCGGCTGCTGCCAGGTAGAGATTCTTCCAGAGGGCCCCAGCGTGATTTTCTCACAACTGGTTTCATGTTTGGCTTCTTCATATTTTCGCGGTGCAAAGATTTTTCCATAAAATTTCGGCCTGCAGTTGCATAAATTCGACTCGTTCGTCTAATATTTCGGCTGAATACCGTCCAGTCATCTTCAGGGGCAGCCGAGGTGACTTCCGCTCTAGCACTTGCTCCGTCCTTTTAAATCCACGGACTGCACCATTGCGCTTGCGGCCACAGATACACAAGGCACCAGAGACGTTGATCGGTGGCAAAGAGGTACGGCATACCATATGCTTGGAAATACACTCCTGGAAATTGAAATATGAACACCGTGAATTCATTGTCCCAGGAAGGGGATACTTTATTGACACATTCCTGGGGTCAGATACATCACATGATCACACTGACAGAACCACACGCACATAGACACAGGCAACAGAGCATGCATAATGTCGGCACTAGTACAGTGTATATCCACCTTTCGCAGCAATGCAGGCTGCTATTCTCCCAGATCGTAGAGATGCTGGATGTAGTCCTGTGGAGCGGCTTGCCATGCCATTTCCACCTGGCGCCTCAGTTGGACCAGCGTTCGTGCTGGACGTGCAGACCGCGTGAGACGACGCTTCATCCAGTCCCAAACATGCTCAATGGCGGACAGATCCGGAGATCTTGCTGGCCAGGGTAGTTGACTTACACCTTCTAGAGCACGTTGGGTGGCACGGGATACATGCGGACGTGCATTGTCCTGTTGGAACAGCAAGTGCCCTTGTCGGTCTAGGAATGGTAGAACGACGGGTTCGATGACGGTTTGGATGTACCGTGCACTATTCAGTGTCCCCTCGACGATCACCAGAGGTGTACGGCCAGTGTAGGAGATCGCTCCCCACACCATGATGCCGGGTGTTGGCCCTGTGTGCCTCGGTCATATGCAGTCCTGATTGTGGCGCTCGCCTGCACGGCGCCAAACACGCATACGACCATCATTGGCACCAAGGCAGAAGCGACTCTCATCGCTGAAGACGACACGTCTCCATTCGTCCCTCCATTCACGCCTGTCGCGACACCACTGGAGGCGGGCTGCACGATGTTGGGGCGTGAGCGGAAGACGGCCTAACGGTGTGCGGGACCATAGCCCAGCTTCATGGAGACGGTTGCGAATGGTCCTCGCCGATACCCCAGGAGCAACAGTGTCCCTAATTTGCTGGGAAGTGGCGTTGCGGTCCCCTACGGCACTGCGTAGGATCCTACGTTCTTGGCGTGCATCCGTGCGTCGCTGCGGTCCGGTCCCAGGTCGACGGGCACGTGCACCTTCCGCCGACCACTGGCGACAACATCGATGTACTGTGGAGACCTCACGCCCCACGTGTTGAGCAATTCGGCGGTACGTCCACCCGGCTTCCCGCATGCCCACTATACGCCCTCGCTCAAAGTCCGTCAACTGCACATACGGTTCACGTCCACGCTGTCGCGGCATGCTACCAGTGTTACAGTCTGCGATGGAGCTCCGTATGCCACGGCAAACTGGCTGACACTGATGGCGGCGGTGCACAAATGCTGCGCAGCTAGCGCCATTGGACGGCCAACACCGCGGTTCCTGGTGTGTCCGCTGTGCCGTGCGTGTGATCATTGCTTGTACAGCCCTCTCGCAGTGTCCGGAGCAAGTATGGTGGGTTTGACACACCGGTGTCAATGTGTTCTTTTTTCGATTTCCAGGAGTGTAGATCTATGGCTCCGCAATCGATCCACACGGTGACATCGATGTATCACTGCGAGGTGCACCGTCGCAACGTCTTTGTGACTTTATTACAGAAAGTGGCGGATTCCATGATTTGTCCGAGCTGAAGCCGCTGTCTCTATTAATTAAATTCGTCGCCAACCGAATTTCAATTGTTTCATTCACTAATGACTCCCAGAAAGACGAAGTTGCTAAAATTTCGACGTTATCGTACACCATAGAGTACCCAGTGTCTATACAGTACTCCGCCACCGCACATTTATTAGGTTGCAAGAGCCGGGTTCACCTGCTGTGCTATGTGCATCTCTCCTGGACTGTACGTGTCTGTGCGATGTATGAAAGGCCACACTCACAGGGGATCTTGTAAACCCAAGGCTACCGAAGCACCAATCATCGTTAACGGAAACCCAGGCGTGCTGCTGTCTTTGATGGAGGGCGAAAAATCACTTTTACTTTGTGTTTCCTGAGGATCCGTCCTATGTTTGACGATAGGATTCCCACTAGCTTCATGTTCAACTGGCTCTGAGCACTATGGGACTTAACTGCTGAGGTCGTCAGTCGCCTAGAACTTAGAACTACTTAAACCTAACTAACCTAAGGACATCACACACATCCATGCCCAAGACAGGATTCGCACCTGCGACCGTAGTGGTCGCACGGTTCCAGACAGTAGCGCCTAGAACCGCTCGGCAGCTTCATGTTGTCATTCCACGTTACGTCGCACCAGACGGTTACTCCTAGGTAGCTTAGAGTTAAGAGGTGTTATTTTTGTTATTTAATTTTTTTGTATCGTGAAAGGTAGCGTCATTGAATATGGGGCCCAGAATATTACTTAGTACACCTTCTAGTGCAGCACGAGTGGTAAACAACATTAATTGGAAAGGCTTCCTCTTGTTATACTTTTGCACCAGACCAGTGAGGAAATTGCTTGTTTGACAGCGAGTAACCGAGCCATTTACTACAGTCCTTGCAAAAAATATTGCGTGAACTATTGATGACTCATCCGTACAAAGTATCTGTGCTACGCGATAGCTTCATTTAAAGAAATAAGCAACAACAGTTCGTTACCAACCTCTTTTAGTTGAAGAGTGAAATGAAAATCAGAAAACACAATGAGTGATATTTCCGTGAGAAGGATTCGGTATGGTGACAGAATTGAAATAAAAAAAAGAATGGCTCTGAGCACTATGGGACTCAACTGTTGTGGTCATCAGTCCCCTAGAACTTAGAACTACTTAAACCTCACTAACCTAAAGTCATCACACACTTCCATGCCCGAGGCAGGATTCGAACCTGCGACCGTAGCAGTCGCACGGTTCCGGACTGCGCGCCTAGAACCGCGAGACCGCCGCGGCCGGCAGAATTGAAATAATTCGCTTGGTAATGTGTGAATAATTAACAGCAGTTATTCAACTAATGTAGTGTACTGAGCGAAATTACATGATGCGTAAAGAAGCAACACAGGAGAGATCTCGTCTGCTGTATATGCGAAATGGCTTAATGCGTTACATTTATTTAATTCAGGGTGAAATGTCAATGCCTTCACCAGTAATCAGTTGTCTGCACATCTTCCTGAATGTCACTAGTCTAGTTTTGCGACCTTCTTATAGACCACAGTATCGTCTGCGAAAAGCCTCACGTAGCTCTGAGTTTATCCATCAAGTAAAATAAAAATGTAAATGTCGTGTGACAAGGGCCTCCCGTCGGGTAGACCGTTCGCCGGGTTTGACGCCACTTCGGCGACTAGCGCGTTGATTGGGATGAAATGATGATGATCAGGAGAAAACAACTCCCAGTCCCTGAGCGGAGAAAATCTCCAACCCAGCCGGGAATCAAACGCGCGTCCTTAGGATTGACATTCTGTCGCGCTGACCACTCAGCTAGCGGGGGTGGACATCCAGTAGGTCATTTATACACATTGTAAACTGCAGCACACGTGTAACATTGTCTTCGGGTACATCCGAAATTGCTTTTACGTGTGCTGAATTCGTCGTATTAACATATTGTTGAGCGTCTGTTATGAAGTACTGAGCCAGTCATAGTATTGGTCTGATTCTCGGTAAACTCGTATTTTGTTCACTAGACAACAGCGTGGAACTGTTTGGAATGTCTCCCAGGAGTCAAAGAGCATGGCATAAGCAGGAGGCCGTTGTCTACGATGCTCTTGACCTCATGGCCACATACTACGAGGGGCGTTTGGTGAGTAATGTGACACATTTTTTGCCGAAAGCATATTTGTTTTATTCAGGATTCCAGTACACTATATTGTTGTCCGCTTTTTCCTACAAAACCCTATTTTTCAACATTATCTCCGTTCAGTGCGCCGGCCTCGAAACGCTCAAGCAATTCCGGCTAGATGGTCCTTTGTTGCTCTTTATGGTCTTCTGTTAGGCGGGCACACACTTTGAATATCCCACCTTATCGCTAGGGCCTGCATGCCCGTGTCGTAACACTCCACTGGGTCGTACTGCGTCAATAATCTCCCCATCATCCACGAACTGCTTCCCGTCGAGAGCATCCTTCATCGGGCCAAACAGATGGAAGTCGGAAGGTGCGACATCCGGGCTGTAGGGTGGATGATGTAGAGCTGTCCAGTGAATTTCTGTGAGCTCCTCTTGGGTGCTCAGACCTGTCGTAGAGATGGAGAAATTCGTTTGCATTTCTCTGGCGGCGAACACGCTGAAGTCGCTTCTTCAATTTCCTGAGGGTAGCAAAGTATCATAGTTGATAGTTGCACCATGAGTGAGGACATCAAACTGAATAATCCCTTCAGAGTCTCATAAGACCGTCGTCACGACTTTATCGGCCAAGGGCGTGGCTTTGAAATTTTATCATTTTCAGAGAAGAATTGGTGTGGCGCTATTCCACGGGTCGCCATGTTGTTCCCGGTTCGAAGTGATGAACACGTGTTTCATCGCATGTTGCGAAGCTCGACAAAAATTGTCACGATCGGCCTCGAAACGCTCAAGCAATTCCGGCCAGATGGTCCTTTGTTGCTTTTTATGGTCTTCTGTTAGGCGGGCACACACCTTTGAGTATCCGAACTGGTGGACCAGTGAGTCAGCACTACCAAGATAGACATCCTCCTCAGCAACGATGTGTCTGATTGCGATTCGTCGATCGCCTGCAATGAGAGTGTCCGCACGTTCCAACACTGCAGGAGTCACTCCTCTGTGCGGTCACCCAGCACGTTCGCCGGCCTTGTTGCGATTATGACAGTCGTCTCGTCCAAAGATCTACCGTGCTTTTGTTCACTGCCAGGCCTCCAAAGACGTTCTGCAAGCGCCTATGAATATCTGTGACGCTCTGCTCCGAAAGAATCTCAGTGACAGCTCTATGTTCAAATAAATGTGTGTGAAATCTTATGGGACTTAACTGCTAAGGTCATCAGTCCCTAAGCTTACACACTGCTTAACCTAAATTATCCTAAGGGCAAACACACACACTCATGCCCGAGGGAGGACTCGAACCTCCGCCGGACAGCTCTGTGCTTGGAACGCCATTTTGAAGGCTACTTTAGGCCACCAGCTGTTGTTGTTAATCTGGAATATTCTACGATGCCCCACTAGAAATTCCGCATTTTTTCAACCGAAACTGTCCAAGAAAAAAATGCGTTCAATTACTTATTGAACGCCCGCCGTAGTATTACGGAACATATTATTCTTCATAGTTGTGTAATAAAGCGGCAGAAGTTTAGTAAAATATACATGGTCAGAAATGCATTCCAAGGGAGGAATACGCTACCTATTTGAAAGTGGTGAGTTTGACAGCGTAGTTTTCTGTGATAATCACACGTGAGAACATCCTAGGTTTGTGGGAACGTTCTGATTGTACCAGTGTTTTATTTCTAAACTCAAGGCGGCAGTGAGCTAGATCACAACCACGTAGTAACCAAATTACCCTTCGCGCCGCCATAGGCACGTCCTCCAGCAGAAGAGACAGGATCACCTACAAGAAGTAATATGCCTCATCTGTGACGTGTTGTGGAGGCGGTCGCCAATAATCCCCACCCACACGCTGAGGCTGAACCAGTGCCGACTGTTCGCTGCTACCTGAGATGGGGTTTCCCCGTAGCCCACAGGTGGATGTTGTGAAGGTTGACGATACCGTCCTTGTAAAGACAGCCTCGTATTGAATAGGACGGCTGACAGGAAATCCCAGCACCGTGGTGGACCGAGTGGCGAACCAGCCACGCAGACAAGTCCTTGGGTCATAAGGCCTGCAGGCGCTGGAGCGTGAGACGGATAATGGCAGTTGCCGTGGAGAACTATACGGCCAGCCTAGCCTAGCTGTTGCTTCTAGTTGCTGTCCCTGGGGTCACTGCCAACGATCTTTGATCTCCAACTCCAAGTTGTTGTACGACCTTTGGAAGGAATTTTCGGCCATGTGCGCAGGTAACCGTATTTCCTCTTTATCCTCTCAGGATCGTTTTCTTGAGTTTGTCTCCATTTAACAAAATCATCCTGGATCATACAAAACCTGTTTTATACGTTTCTTGAACGTAATGAACTTATTTTATGGAAGGAAAAAAATTAAGAGCAAAAGGAGAATTTTGCGCCAATGGTGTGTTGGAGCGAAATACCGCTGGCTTCCCTGCACATGCCTGTGTTTAATGTGTAACTGCCGGAAGTTTCGTTATTGTATGTCTGTTAGTTATAGTTCAGTGTTGTATTGAATAGAATGTTGTGTCGCACAGTTCGCGAATTTCATGATGGCAGGGTTAGAGGAGCAACGCGCATGCATTAAATTTTGCGTGAAACACAAGACAGTCTTTAGAGAGACACACCAGATGATGTAGAAAGCCTTTGGGGATGTTTGCTTAAGCCGTACTCGGTGTTAAGAGCGGTTCACACGGCTCAAAAAGGGCCAGACGGAAGTTACAGATGACCCTCGTGAAGGACGCCCTTCGACGTCTACCGGCGACGCTCACCTCAGGAACGTCAACGGAATTGTGCGTGCCAATAGAAGACTGACTGTCCGAGAGATTGCGGTTGGATCACGTCATGAAATAGTGTGACGGCATCTTGGAATGTATCGTGTCGCCGCCAAGTTCGTGCCACTGCTCGTCAGTCAAGACCAGAAAGACCTTCGTCTCGCAATCCGTGAAGAGCTTTTGGATCGCCCAAATGAGGACGAGATGTTCCTTAAGAGAATAACTGGTGATGAGATGTGGGTCTACGGTTACGATGTTGACACCAGGGTTCAGTCTTCACAATGGGTCGGGAAGGGTTCTTCAAGACCAAAAAAAAAAGCTCGTCGAGTCAGGTCAAATATCAAAGCCATGCTGATAGTTTTCTTTGACTTTGAAGTATTAGTTCATCATGAATTTGTGCTACAGGGACAATCTGTTAATCGATGGTACAGTTCCGTTTGTGATTGTCAAGTGGTTCAAATGGCTCTGAGCACTATGCGACTTAACTTCTGAGGTCATCAGTCGCCTAGAACTTAGAACTACTTAAACCTAACTAACCTAACGACATCTAATACAGCCATGCTCTAGGAAGGATTCGAACCTGCGACCGTAGCAGCAGCACGGTTCCGGACAGAAGCGCCTAGCACCGCTCGACCACAGTGGTCAGCTTGTGATTGTCATTAGCGTTATTGCAGAGAGCAATCGTCGTTCTACCAAATCAAGTACCACCAAATACACCAACCAAACATTTCATTACCTTTTTGGAGCCGGCCGCTGTGGCCGATCGGTTCTAGGCGCTTCAGTCTACAACCGCGCAACCGCTACGGTCACAGGTTCGAATCCTGCCTGGGGCATGGATGTGCGTGACGTCCTTAGGTTAGTTAGGTTTAAGTAGTTCTGAGTTCTAAGGGACTGATGACCTCAGAAGTTAAGTCTCATAGTGCTCAGAGCCATTTTGTAATTTTTCGGTGTATCGCAGTTGAAAGTTAGCGTTTGCTGTGTGGGCGACTATTCACGTGCTGGCTAATCTCTTGCACGCTGGGGTTGGCTTCCAATCTGGTGCTGTGACCGTTGTTGCACTGAGATGGCACGGGGCGGTTCTGCCGTCAGACTGATTATTTAGTAGTTTGCCAAACATCTGCGACTTTTCAGCACATAATCCTGTGGCTCAAAGTGTCTAGTCCGCTGCACCAGTCACGGGCGTCTGACCCGATTAGGCGCATGTCTTTCAGTTTTCCGTTGGTCGGTATGGCCCTGTTTACAGCCTTGTACCAAGTGCTGCGAACTTCTTGTGGTAAGAAACGCGCCTACACACTTTGCGTTCCAATGTTCCAGCAATAATGCGAAAATTTCGACTAAATGCTATTAAGAATGAGTTACGAAGAGAAACTGAAGAAGCAAGAGAAATGTGGATAAAAGAGAAATTCAAGAAAACAGAGAGGGAAAGTATGAAATGATGTGTGGGTTGGCTGGGGAGACAGTCCTTAGAAGTAAAAGAAGGCTAACATGGAAATAGAGTGGACGGTATGTGGCTGAGCAGATCAAAAGAATATACAGAATGTCTGTACAAAATTGATCAAATACCAAGTGATTAAAACTTGAAGGGGAGGAATGCGTGCCGGAAGATGGAAAGACCTAAGCACCTTGCAAGCAAAAGTAGACAAGGCGCTGTTCGATAACTTGCCATCAGGAGTGTTGAAGGGTTTGGGAAACAGGGGGAAGAAGGAAATAAAACATTCTACCACTATAATGAGATATACGACAAAGGGGAATAATCTGATGGCTTTCTGGCAAAAGAAATGATAAACGAGAGAGCAAACGACTGTGAGTCTAATTTCTCATGCAGCTTAACTACTGCTGAGAGTGCTGAGAAGGCTGTATGGCAAAGTGGACAGATGGATTTGGGTTGAAGAGTACGGATTTAGGATAAGGAGCAAGAGATGCTATTGGCCTGTTAAGAAACATAGGGAAAGATACACTACTGGCCATTAAAATTGCTACACCAAGAAGAAATGCAGATGATAAACGGGTATTCATTGGACAAATATATTTTACTAGAACTGACATGTGATTACATTTTCCGCAATTTGGGTGCATAGATCCTGAGAAATCAGTACCCAGAACAACCACCTCTGGCCGAAATAACGGCCTTGATACGTCTGGGCATTGAGTCGAACAGAGCTCGGTGGCGTGTACAGGTACAGCTGCCAATGCAGCTTCAACACGATACCACAGTTCATCAAGACTGGCGTATTGAGACGACCCAGTTGCTCGGCCACCATAGACCAGACGTTCTCAGTTGGTGAGAGATCTGGAGAATGTGCTGGCCAGTGCAGCAGTCGAACATTTTCTGCATCCAGAAAGGCCCGTACAGGACTTGCAACATGCAGTCGTGTATTATCCTGCTGAAATGTAGGGTTTCGCAGGGATCGGATGAAGGATAGAGCCACGGGTCGTAACACATCTGAAATGTAACGTCCACTGTTCAAAGTGCCGTCAATGCGAACAAGAGGTGACCGAGACGTGTAACCAATGGCACCCCATACCATCACGCCGGGTGATGTGACAGTATGGCGATGACGAATATACGCTTCCAATATGCGTTCACCGCGATGTCGCCAAACACGGATGCGACCATCATGATGTAAACAGAACCTGGATTGATCGGAAAAAATGACGTTTTGCCATTCGTGCACCCAGGTTCGTCGTTGAGTACACTACCGTAGGTGCTTCTGATGTGATACAGCGTCAAGGATAACCGCAGCCATGGTCTCAGAGCTGATATCCATGCTGCTGCAAACGTCATTGAACTGTTCGTGCAGATGGTTGCTCTGTTGCATACGTCCCTATCTGTTGACTCAGGGATCGAGTTGTGGCTGCACGATCCGTTACAGCCATGCGGATAAGATGTCTGTCATCTCGACTGCTAGTGATACGAGGCCGTTGGGATCCAACACGGCGTTTTGTATGACCCTCCTGAACCCACCGATTCCATATTCTGCTAACAGTCATTGGATCTCGACCAACGCGAGCAGCAATGTCGCGGTACTAGAAAACCGCAATCGCGATAGCCTACAATCCGACCTTTATCAAAGTCGAAAACGTGTTGGTACGCATTTCTCCTCCTTACACGAGTCATCACAACAACGTTTCACCAGGCAACACTGATCAACTGCTGTTTGTGTATGAGAAACCGGTTGGAAACTTTCATCATGTCAGCACGCTGTAGGTGTCGCCACCGACGCCAACCTTGTGTGAATGCTCTGAAAAGCTAATCATTTGCATATCACAGCATCTTGTTCCTGTCATATTTCGCGTCTGTAGCACGTCATGTTCGTGGTGTAGCAATTTTAATGGTCAGTAGTGTACATTGAGAAACAAAGAGAAATTTATGCTGTTTAGCTGTTTTTATTTATTTGGAAAAAAAGCCTTTGACAGAGTATAGCCGCGCGGAGTGGCCGCGTGGTTTAGGGCGCCATGTCACGGTTTGCACGGCCTCTCCTGCCGGAGATCTGAGACATGGGTGTGTGTGTGTGTGTTGTCCTTAGCGTAAGTTAGTTTAAGTAGTGTGTAAGTCTGGGCACCGATGACCTCAGCAGTTTGGTCCCTCAGGAGTTCCCAACATCTGAACATTTTTAGCCGCGCGGAGAGTCCCCTGCAGCCGACTGCCGACGCGGTCTCTGTGCGGCCCCTGGCCGCCTTCGCGGACTCCCGGTGCGTGTCTGCCGGTCATCGGCCGGAGGCGGAAGCTGACAGCCCGTGCGGCGACGTGGCCCGCTCGTCCTTCCCCCGGCGGCTACGGCAAGGCCGCGCCGCATCAGATGGGATGCCGGCGCGGACGCGGCGCCTGCCAGATCCCGCCCCAGGATACGCCCGCGACCCGCATACCCAGCCGCGGCACGTGCGGCCTTCCTGGAACGAGAGCCACTTCACTCCCAGCACGTGATACCGTCTGCAGCACGACACGGTGCGTTCGTTCGCCGCTCACGAAGCTACAGAACGTTCCTCGCCGTGGTGAATATTTAGAGCCACGCGGAGGCATTTAAGCGCAGCCTCCAAAAGAGCGAAAGCGGAGATTCCTAGCTTCGTGGAAAATGGTACTGGACGCTGACACTCTGACATCCAGAAACTCACGGAATAATAAAGGCGTTATTTTTGCGCTTATAGTACAAAATTCAACACACGCACCAATATTAAGTCTTACGAAGGAAATGTACACCCAACACGTGATCAATCTCACTCACGTTTCGATCGATTTTAGACGTTCCTACACGTAACAACCGCTGCTCTAGCACGATGTAGTTCACAAGCACTTTTAAGAAATCGAGTTTCAATGAGTTACGAACCTTCTTTAAAAACATTTATTTGGCCCCTAGAGTTCGCACTCTGTTTAACCATCCAAAGCGCTTGTTTACATTGTACCCTAAAGCGCCAAAGAAGCTTGCATAGGTATGCATATTCAGATACAGAGATGAGTCAAAAGGCAGAATACGGCGCTGCGATTGGCAACGCCTATATAGGACAACAAGTGTCTGGTGCAGTTGTTAGATCGGTTACAGCTGCTACAGTGGCAGGTTATCAAGATTTAAGTGAGATTGATCGTGGTGTTATAGTTGGCGCACGAGCGATGGAACACACCTTCTCCGAGGTAGCTATGAAATGGTGAGTTTCTTGTGCGACCATTTCACGAGTGTGCCGTGAATATCATGGACCCGAAAAAATATCAAATCTCCGACATTGCTGCGCCCGGAAAAAGATCCTACAAGGACGGGAAGAACGACGACTGAAGAGAATCGTTCAACGTGACAGACGTGCAACCCGTCCACAAATTCCTGCAGATTTCAATGCACCCTTGATGAATGCACGACACAAAGCTTAACACCTTGCTTGGGTCCTTCATCACCGACATGGACTGTTGATGACTGGAAACATGTTATGTGACCGGACGAGTCTCGTTTCAAATTGTATCGAGCGGATGGACGTGTATGGGTATGGAGACAACCTCATAAATCCATGGACCCTGCATGTCAGCACGGGACTGTTCAAGTTGGTGGAGGCTCTGTAATGGTATGGGGCATATGCAGTCGGAGTGATATGGGACCCCTGATATGTCTAAATATGACTCTTGTCAGGTGACACATACGTAAGCTACCTGTCTGACCATCTGCATCCATTCATGTCCATTGTGCATTCCGACGGACTTGGACAGTTCCAGTAGGACAATGCGACGCCCCACACGCCAAGAATTGCTACAGAGTGGTTCCAGGAACACTCTTCTGAGTTTAAACATTTCCGCTGGCCACCAGACTCCCCAGACATGAACATTATTGAGCATATCTGGGTTGCCCTGCAACCTGCTGTTTCGAAGAGATCTCCAGCTCCTCGTACTCTTACAGATTTATGGACGGCCCGGCTGGATTCATGGCGTCAATCCCCTCCAGCAGTACTTGAGACATTAGTCGAGTCCATGCCACTTCATGTTGCGGCACTTCTGCGTCCTCGAGAGGGCCCTACACGATATTAGGTAGGTGTACCAGGTTTTTGGCTCTTCAGTGTAAACTCCTTGTTACAGCTTTAAAAGCTCGAACTGTCGCAAATTTTCCCCACAGTTAATTTTTAACAAATAGCGTCATAAGTAAAATAGACATTTTTGTGATACATAGAAGCGACAAATAAAAATTTGTACAAGGGTGGCATTTGGATCGGATCCCCTGCTCACAAGGCAGATGTGTTAATTACACCTCCCTGATACAGTGGCTTCGGATAACCACAAAATCTGGCTACTGCGCTTCCCTTCTAAATCTAAATTCCCATTCATGTCTCAACATCTTGTTGAACGCGGTCCTCCAAAACTGGTGTACGCATTGTCCGATGCCTCCCTACACGTTTGTATGTCTGAAAGGACCTATATTCAAACAAACATCCAAAAAGGGTTCAAATGGTTCAAATGGCTCTGAGCACTATGGGACTTAACATCTGAGGTCATCAGTCCCCTATAACTTAGAACTACTTGAACCTAACTAACCTAAGGACATCACACACATCCATGTCCGAGGCAGGATTCGGACCTGCGACCGTAGTGGTTGCGCGGTTCTAGACTGAAGCGCCTAGAACCGCTGGACCACACCGGCCGGCTCCAAAAAGGGAATGAAATGTGGTGGTTGGTGTATTTAGTGGTACTTGTTTTGGTATTAGCCGTGCTGCCTCTCGACCGTTTACATCTGCTTGGTCGTACACAAACACAATCTCGGCTTGTTCCCGACATGAATACCGGACCATTCTGCCGCATACAGTTCGTTGCGTCAGTCACACAGCCTGCAACGCACAAGGAACACACGGCACGTGGTCAGAGAAACTTTCATTCGTCAGCGCCATTTACTGTGACAACGATGCATTTCAGGAAGCATTTCAAGGAGCTCCAGAATGAGATGTTCACTCTGCAGCGGAGTGTATGCTGACATGAAACTTCCTGGCAGATTAAAACTGTGTGCCGGACCGAGACTCGAACTCGGGACCTCTGCCTTTCGCGGGCAAGTGCTCTACCAAGCACGACTCACGCCCCGTGCTCACAGCTTTACTTCTGCCAGTACCTCGTCTCCTACCTTCCAAACATTACAGAAGCTCGCAGGAGAGTCGTGCTTGAGCAGCTCAGTTGGAGCCGGCACGGTAGCTCAGCGTGTTCGGTCAGAGGGTTAGCTGCCCTCTGTAACAAAAAAAACTGAATGAAAGGATCAACCACCGAACTTGAACTGGATGTCTTGCGACATCCGCAACGACCAAACACAACGATCAACAACGAACAAAATGCAAAAGAAAAAAAAAAATGGTAGAGCACTTGCCCGCGAAAGGCAAAAGTCCCGAGTTGGAGTCTCCGTCCGGCACACATTTTTAATCTGCCAGGAAGTTTCATTTCAAGAAGCTTTTTTCCTCTGCTTCCAGTCAGGAATCCGTTCCTGCAGTTTGTCGCTTTTATTGATGTTCACCCTGTATAATTATCGAGCAAGTTTTAAGAAACTTCCGTTGGAAGTAAAGAGACCTAGAATGGCAGAAATCGATGACTGGTTACATGAGAACAAGAAGTTCAGGGTTCCAAACGCACGTTCTTTTAAATATAACTTGTGGAACGGGACGAAGGAAGAAGAGCTCTGTCTCTATGCATTTATCTCATCTCTTGCTGTAAACATTAAGCGAGTAGGGGTGTTGCGTGCTTTGAAGATACCTGGCAATACACTGCACCGACAGAGCGAGGTGACGAGGTTAGCACAAAGGACTCGCATTCGGGAGGACGACGCCTGGCCGTCCTGACTTAGGTTTCCCTTGATTTCCCTAAACTGCCTCAGGCAAATGCCGGGATGGTTCCTCTGAAAGGGCACGGCCGACTTCTTTCCCCATCCTTCCCTAAGCCGATGGGACCGGTGACCTCGCTGTCTGGTCCCCTCCCACAAATCAACCCACCAACCATCTACACCGGCTGTCCAAAAAGTTCCGAGACTGATTTTTTTCGTCAGCGCAGTAACTATGGCGGCTGCTTGTACTAACAATTGTAAACAACATATTTGCATTGGACCAGTCAGTTGTGAGTGGGCAGTGTTGAGCAGTGGACGAGCGAACGTAGTGCGCGTACGTAGACTTGGTGTTATCTATACGACCCTACCACAAAACGACGTTCAGAAATTCGCATGCAGTGTCGATGCTCTGACGATATAACCGACATTCGAGCCAATGCGATGTGCTGGTTGAACATCGTCGCAAAGAAACTTTGACGTGGCTGGATCAAAGTTCTTTGTGTCGTACTCAAGGGAGGTGGTGAGATTTGGGAGGGAGGGGGGGGGGGGGAAGGGGGGAGCGTCTCCTCTACGAAGCACACCCGAAGCACTAAAACCATTATCTTAACATATTTGGAAAGCGACTACTAACAGCCGTCAAGTCATGTATAAAATGCATGTTTGTTAAAAGCTAAATATCGACCGGTTTCAGTCACAGAGCAGGACTATGTTTACGTATGTTATTAGTATGTTTGTCTTTCAAAGTCCTGTGTGTTACACTGTGTCGCGTCATCGCCACCGCGCTTTTGACCTGATATGCAGTTTATATGGCATAATATTTTAATAAACAGTATATAGTTTATTGTTGCGAGACAGATAAAATGCGATTCTCACTATTAGCTTCTGCAGTTGAAAATATTTTAACTTTGTGGACCTTGATCTATTACGTGGGGATGCGCACAACACTAAAAGATTTCCTGCTGTGCACGTATGATCTTTAATTTGCAAACTATTTTTATATAATCCTGACGTGGCTTGTTAGAAATGAACACGGTATCATTAGTGTAACTAATTAGGAATTTAAATATGCCCTTCACTACATTCATCTCTGAAATGCACTGAAAATTACTCTTATTACACGTACAGAAGTTACAGTATGCTGTGTTCGCAAAAACGTAAAAGCTGCAGTGGATTTTTTAAAATATGAACACTGTTGATTGCCACGACTAACAGGAGAGCATGAAACTAAAAATGAAATTTGACTTTTGTATTACTAGCCAGAACAGGTTTTATCAGAGCAGTCTTTGATATCATACAAGAAAAATTGTATTACTCTTATTTACGTCAGTGATATTGTAATAGCACCAGCCCAAGTCCCCCTGAAAATGATATAATAAAATCCACCATTCACCCCTGAGGTCTCCGGGAATTTGAAAGAAATAATTTTAATGTACCATTAGCTGCACGCTTAACTGCGGTAAAACTACTTTCATTCAATTTAATTTGATTTTGCCGCGGCAGCGGCTCCCGCGATCGCTGCACAGCTCTGCGTCATGAAAAATTCTAAATATGCTGAAAACGGCTAAAAAATGTGGAATGAAATACTGCGCAAGCCAGCAATAAATTATTAAAAGTATTTCTAACAGTTTCTATATTCGAAAATCAACATAAATTTAAAGTACTTTTTCATTCATCAGCCTCCAATGGCGTCTTTCTCCAACAAGCAACAAAAGAAAGCTAACCAAGCATTCAGTCGAGCGTGACAGGCTATTACAACTTTAACGGCTACAAGAAGACAGAGAGAGTAATTTTTTAATCTCCACTATTTATAGGCAGTTTAATATGGATCTTTGTTATCTTTTTAATTATCATTGTCTGCTTCGATTTCTATACTTGCTGACCAGAGATGTTATTTGCGAAATATAGATGTATAATTATTGCACAAACATAAAAATTAAAAAAGATTATTTCTTTTTTTTACAGAGTCCTCATAATCGACAATCGTTATATACATAAATGAAATAATAATAATAATAATAATAATAATAATAATAATAATAACAATAATAATACAGACAAATGTTTCTTTTTTTCACACAAATTACAACGATTTTGTGAATGTCTTTCCAGGAGACGTCACAACTGTAAATCATGGCATGCTCTACATAAGAGACTTGGCCGTTTTTTTAAGTAAAGGCAGATGTGATGTTGTAGCCTAAACTGTTAGAACTTTTATCCATGAATATGGTCTGTGACTGAAACCGCTCGATATTTGACGGTCAAATACGCATTTCATACATTGTCTTGACGTTTGTCCATCGTTTAGTAATCTAGTCTCGAGACTCTTTGGACTTACGGGGTAATTCAGGATATACTGAATGCCTATTGTTTCCATAAACACAGCGAAATATTTCTCAAAAATGAAAAACTGTCGGATAAAAACAGGTTCTGGGTGTAGCAACTCTCCGTTGCCCTGTACGATCTACTACGTCGGAGACAACAGTGAGAACATATGTGGCAGACTCATCACTTTGGGGCCGACTGCTCACATAGCGGCGGACACACCTATATAGCTGGTGACGCCTCTGTCCTCGCTGTCGACACGAATCCGACCTCGTGAGGGCTCACGCCCACGCCCCACGCAACTGAGGCATGGTGATGGCGACCGCCTGTCTCTCTCTCTCTCACACACACACACACACACTCTCTCTTTCTCTCTCTCTCTCTCGGCAGCTGCTTGTTCCTCGCGGCAAACACACCTCTCGTGTGCCCCTATCTCGCTGTTTACGATGCCCGGCAGACGACATAAATGTGGTCTTCCTAGGCTGACAGGCTCTTACGACGAGAGAGGAGAAATAAATTCTCTCCACAGGAGATAGACTAGGGAACTGTTTTTGTAGGGCTTTTTTTTCATGTCACTAGCGGGTTCATTAAGGACTCACCACAAGCCCAGAGTTGACAATGAGCGGGATACGAGCCAGTGGCTGATGACTACGAACCCAGGTCAGCATGCATACGAGGTCTGTTTAAAAAATTCTGGAACTTTTCCACAAAATATTTCTGCACTTACCTTTTACTTATTGTGAACGGTCTCCTTCGAAATACTCTCCTCCACAATTGTTACACTGCTCCCATCGTCGTTTTCACTTCCGGAAGCAATCTTGGTACGCCTCTTGCTGGATCGCGCGAAGCACCGTCTGCGAATTTTCTTTTATCTCGTCTATCGTTGCAAATCTTCGTCCTTTAAACGGGGGTTTCTACAATAAAAGAGTCCGCAGGGGTCAGGTCCGGAGAGTACGCAGAATGAGGCAGCGCAGTGATATCTTTTTTTTTTTTTTTTTTTTTCTATAGTCACGCACCAAAAGGGATGAATGTGCGATTGCGTTACCCTGATGGGAGAGCCATGAATTGCCTCACCACATTTTAGACCGTTTCCTCCTCTCATTTCCTCGCAGGTGTAGCAACACGTCGTAGAGGCAAGATAATCAAGGACGATCAAGAAAGTTAATATGACAACACTACTTCTGAACTGTAGTAACCAAAAGAATCCAGGCACCTTAAAAAAAAGGTTTTATGGCCAACCTGTCTCAGCCGCTACGAAGCACCTTTAAAAAAATACAAAAAATAAAAGAAACTCTAAACGTGCGTCATTGATACGCGGCAATGCGACATCTCATCTATCTGAAGATCAGCTTTAGGACCAAGAGGTCACTGAGTGCTTAAAGAGGGAATTAGGTGAAAATACGTTGGACCAATTTAGAGAGGGCACAGAAAGGCAGCAGCTTGTTTCGAATGGTGAAATCAATAAATGGGAGAATGTAACTCATACTGTTGCTGAAGCTTGGGAAGAAATGACAGCATCAACACTTGAAAAATTTTGGCGGAGTCCATATCAAAATCACTGTAGTAGTTCTAAGGGTAGCCTGAACGTAGAGACAGAAATCGCGGGGGCAGACTAATTTATAATCTGTATGATAGAAGTAATTGATTGTAGGGCCATATTGCAAAGAAATGTCAAGAAACCAGGAAGCAGAAGAGAATGTCCCACTGGTTGCGTTCTTGGAGAGCACACATCGAAAATATACGCCTTAGATAAAGACGGTCAAATAATTCTATCCCTTCAAAGCCGTTGGAGATTTGCCCAAGACCAAGTGGAGAAGCTAAGGACCTACTCTCTAAGACATTTGTTTTATTTATTTAGCATATGGCTAATACGGACATTTCATGAAATTAAATTACATATACATATGTACATATTGACATACAAGAAGCCGGCCGCGGTGGTCTCGCGGTTCTAGGCACGCAGTCCGGAACCGTGCGACTACTACGGTCGCAGGTTCGAATCCTGCCTCGGGCATGGATGTGTGTGTGTCCTTAGGTTAGTTAGGTTTAAGTAGTTCTAAGTTCTAGGGGACTAATGACCACAGCAGTTGAGTCCCATAGTGCTCAGAGCCATTTGAACCATTTGAACATACAAGAAACTTAAGTTCGTCTTTACAACTGAATATTCAGTCCTTCAATCCAGCGCACTGCATCTGGAGTTGCTAGCAGGAAGTCCTCTTTGGCGGCGTGATGGGCTCGAATCCTGCATTCACTGACGATGGGGAGAACAGTCTGGTATGGAGCCCCGCAGTCACAGGCTAGATCAGGCAGCTTCTTCCACTTAAAGAGAGCATCCCTGCATCGGCCATGGCCGGTACGGATTCTGTTGAAAGTAGTCCAGGTCTTGCGTGGTAGGTCGAATCCACTTGGAAGTTCAGCACCTGAGAAGATGTTACGCAGGTGCACATCTGTCTCTGCTTCCCACCGACGTTTCCATTCTTGAAGAGGTTTGAAATCCTTAGCTACCATATCAGCAGAATCGCACAGAGTTGGATGGCGTGATTTCAGTCTCTTACGGTTTAAAATTGACAGGTTGCTATGCACAGGTAGGTTGGAATTCCTGGAGATCTTGTGGAATTCACTCATAAGGGCAGTACATCTATGTAGATCGGGAGGCATTATACCGGTTAACAGTGGAAGTCAATGAATTACCTGAACGGGACGGAAATCGACAGATGTGATATGTATATGCACAGACAAACAAACGTTTACAGTTTCAGAAATACTGGATAATTTCTTCAAGGTAAAGTGCACCACAAATTGAGCAGGTACTGATTGACTGAGTCGCTGAATGTCGTCCTGAGTGATATCGTGCCAAATTCTGTCCAATTGGCGCGTTAGGTTGTCCAAATCCCAAGCTTGATGGAAGGCCCCGTCCATAATGCTCTAAACGTTCTCGGGGAGAGATCCGGCCAAGGCAGGGTCTGCAAAGCGTGAAAACAAGGCAGAGTAAACTGTCGTCGTGTGCAGGCCGGCATTATCTTGCTGAAATGTGAGCCCAGGATGACTTGCCATGAAGGGCAAAGCAATGAGGCGTAGACTATCGTCGACGTACTGCTGTGTGTTACAGACCATAGAGGTCCTGATGTGGTATCCCACCGCTGCCTGGGGTGTCTCCAGGTACATCATTGTTGGTCATTGGAGCTCAGTTCCAAGCGGGACACAGCACTGGAGACAATTCTACTCCAGTGAATGACATTCCAGGTCGAAGACGTGTTCAAACGTCCCCTTAGAAAAATTTATACACGACTGTGCTTAAACTGACACACAATATTTTTAGCGCAACGCAATCTGACTTCCAAAAATCCCTACGAAAGAATGGCCCTGACTAACATTAACCTATACGTTTCACAAATCACTTACCTCACAAAAATCTTCGTTACTCAAGCTACTGCAATACAGCGAGCGCCACTACTGCCAGCTAAATAAAAGATTCAAACTACGGAAGTCACTAACTACTGATAGGTATAGTTAGCAAATGAAAGATTTTAATAGAGAACAAACATTGTATTTACCTTAATAGTCAAAATATATATGATAGTTCATGACATCCAGTCTTACAAATTACAAAACTCCGCCATCTCTCTCCCCACGTCCACCACTGCTGGCGGCTCACCTCCAACTGCTCAACGCTACCCGATGTTAGCATCCAGCTGCCGCTGCCCAACACTACAATGGCAGACAACAATGCAAACCAGCCACAGACTGCACACGGCACAGCCAGTGATTTTTATACAGAGCGCTACGTGGCGGCGGCGTTACCAATAAAAAAACCTAAACAGCCTACTTACAGTGTCTGCAGACGCCCCGGAGAGCCGTGGAATACCAACCTCACTGCCATCCACCCTGAGGCCTGACAGATGGGAGAGACGGAGTGGGATGACATTTCTTTCATATTTAGACTCCTTTTGGTTGTCATCGACGGCTCCCTAGCACCGAGGTACGTTGACGGTATTCTGCGCCTCGCTTACTTGCCCTTCATGGCCAAGCTTCATGGGCTTAGATTCCAGCAAGATAAAGGTCGTCAGCACAGGGCGAGAGTCTCTATTCCCTTGCCTTCGTGCTTTCCAAACGCTACCCTGACCAGGCAGGTCGCCGAATCTCTCGCTAATTGAGAAAGTTTGGAGAATTATGGCCCAGGCCCTGCAAACATCTCGCTATTTTGACGATCTAATGCGCCATTCAGACAGAATTATATACCTCTCAGGAGGCCGTCCAGCAACTTTGTTAATGCCAAGCCGAACAAATGCTTACATAAGGGCCAGAGGCCGGACCTACGCGTTATTGACTCGCTCCGTATGTTGAAAATGGTTCAAATGGCGGTGAGCACTATGGGACTCAATTTCTGAGGTCATTAGTCCCCTAGAACTTAGAACTAGGTAAACCTAACTAACCTAAGGCTATCACACACATCCATGCCCGAGGCTGGATTCGAACCTGCGCCTAGAACCGCACGGCCACTTCGGCCGGCGCGTCGTCTGTGAAACCCTTTATCTTGAAACAGTAATCATCCAGTATTTGAAACATTTGTCTGTCTGTACATGTACGTCACACCTAACGATTACCGACCCATTCGGATAATTTCTTCGTGACGCGGCGTTTGTCTTAGAGTGTAGTTGCATAACAAATAATGTGGGAGGTGATGAAAGGAAGTGCAACATATTCCTGTCCAGTATCTGTTATGAGCTTTTCGGTCTGGAGAATCCAGATGTGGGTGGGTAACGGCAAAAGATCTTTCAGCTGCTGAAGGCTAGTGGTTTCATGGATCAGAACTTCAGGAAAAAAATCCTCCGCGTGAAGACTGCTTGTGTCGCAGTCATATGTTATTCGACACCTTCTATGAGTTGTCAAGGCTGTACTCCTGGTTGGTTAGGAAGGAATTGAAGTTTGTGTTCTCTGAAGATGGGTGTAATACCGAAACGGGTAACATGTTCCAATAAAAGAGTCAATTGAACATCTCATGACTTTATTGCGATCCTCTAAAAGTTTCGCGTGATAATATGCATGAGCGGACCCAGCACGAAGGAAACTTTTTCCATTTGGTTTTGCCCGGCTTTCACAAGTGAGCCCCTCCAGTTTTTCCCATACTGCGCCTTCCTAGCCCACACGCGATGCTGTTCGCGGGGTGGTCTGCTGCACAAGGACGCGCTAATAGCGCCCAGCAAGTCACTCCCCGGAATGAGCGTCCGCCTTCGTTCCAGCGGCCCTCCAGCGCCGCGGACGCGGGCCGGATGCGCGGACCAGTGGCGAATGTAACGAGCGGCCGGCGGCTCCGGATTGGCACAAATTGGAGGCAGCAGAGGGCAGGGCGAAGCGAAGCGCCGGTCCCTCTGTCTGCCTGTCTGGAGCCCCGCCAGGTGGCCAGCCGCCCAGCTAACGAACTGCCGACTGACACGGCTGCTGCGTTCCGTCTCACTGCCTGCCACGCATCGCACACGCCTCCGACAAACAGACGTAATGTCCCCCATCCCCCCTTACTCTCTGTCGCCTCTGTGCGTTCTATTCCTGGACTGGCATTCGTCAGGTATAGCGCCCCCGATGAGTTTTTGCCTCAGATTACTTGAGTGCCAAGGTATGGCAGTGTCGGAGCCATTCGCATGGAGGCATGTTGGTACACGACATATCAAGATGAGACTGACAAGAGCAAAAACAGCTGACAGCATCTAACGAATAATATTGTTGAGACTACCTGCTAAAATGACAATTATTCAAACCGGTAATTGGTAATAAAAGAAAAATTTGAACATCGACAGTATTAAAATAAACTAACCTTGTCGTGCAAATGCTCACACACAGAAACTATACATTACTTGTCGAGAATGTGTTCACGTCGAATTTATTTCATTTCGCGTCACAAGGTAATCTACTTCCAAATGATTTCTACACTACTGTCCATTAAAATTGCTACACCACGAAGTTGATGTGCTACAGACACGAATTATGACAGGAACAAGAAGCTGTGATATGCAAATGATTAGCTTTTCAGAGGATTCACACAAGGTTGGCGCTGGTGGCGACACCTACAAAGTGCTGTCATGAGGAAAGTTTCCAACCAATTTCAAATACATACAGACAGCAGTTGACCGGCGTTGCCTGGTGAAACGTTGTTGTGATGCCTCGTGTATGGAGGAGAAATGCGTACCATCACGTTTTCGACTTTGATAAAGGTCGGATTGTAGGCTATCGCGATTGCGGTTTATAGTACCGCAACATTCCTGCTCGCGTTGGTCGAGATCCAATGACTGTTAGCAGAATATGGAATCGGTGGGTTCAGGAGGGTAATACAAAACGCCGTGCTGGATCCCAAAGGCCTCGTAATCACTAGCAGTCGAGATGACAGGCAGCTTATCCGCATGGCTGTAACGGATCGTGCAGCCACAACTCGATCCCTGAGTCAACAGATAGGGACGTATGCAAGACAACAACCATCGACACGAACAGTTCGACGACGTTTGTAGCAGCATGGGCTATCAGCTCGGAGACCGTGGCTGCGTTTACCCCTGACGCTGCATCTCAGACAGGAGCGCGTGCGATGGTGTACTCAACGACGAACCTGGGTGCACAAATGTCAAAACATCATTTTTTCGGATGAATCCAGGTTCTGTTTACAGCATCCGTATTTGGCGACATCGCGGTGAACGCACATTGGAAGCGTGTATTCTTCATTGCCATACTGTCATATCACCCGGCGCTATGGTATGGGGTGCCATTGGTTACACGTCTCGGTCACCTCTTGTTCGCACTGACGGCACTTTGAACAGTGGACGTTGCATTTCAGATGTGTTAAGACCCGTGGCTCTACCCTTCATTCGATGCCTGCGAAACCCTACATTTCAGCAGGATAATGCACAACCGCATGTTGCAGGTCCTGTACGGGCCTTTCTGGATACAGAAAATGTTCGACTGCTGCCCTGGTCAGCACATTCTCCAGATCTCTCACCAATTGAAAACGTCGAGTCAATGGTGACCGAGCAACTGGCTCGTCACAATACGCCAGTCGCTACTCTTGATGAACTGTGGTATAGTGTTGAAGCTGCATGGTCAGCTGTACCTGTACACGCCATCCGAGCTCTGTTTGACTCAATGCCCAGGCGTATCAAAGCCGTTATTACGCCCAGAGGTGGTTGTTTTGGGTACTGATTTCTCAGGATCCATGCACCCAAATTGCGTGAAAATATAATCACGTGTCTCCGGCCGCGGTTGCCGTGCGGTTCTGGCGCTGCAGTCCGGAACCGCGGGGCTGCTACGGTCGCAGGTTCGAATCCTGCCTCGGGCATGGGTGTGTGTGATGTCCTTAGGTTAGTTAGGTTTAAGTAGTTCTAAGTTCTAGGGGACTTATGACCTAAGATGTTGAGTCCCATAGTGCTCAGAGCCATTTGAACCATTTTTTATAGTCACGTGTAAGTTCTAGTATAATATATTTGTCCAATGAATGCCCGTTTATCATCTGAATTTCTTCTTGGTGTAGCAATTTTAATGGCCAGTAGTCTATAATTAGGCCCTGATAATGTTTTACCTGCAACGGACGCTCAGTGCTGCTCGGTATCACCTTTGCTGCCGATTACAACGCTGTTGCGACTTAGAGGGAGAGGATGATTGTAATCCAAAAGTAAAATTATATAAGTACTGATTTCATTTTATTTTTCGTTTAGAATCATTCTCTTCTTTTTCTTAAATGAGACCCGTTTTGAATGCAATGACACTAAAAGCACTGTCTATGGGGTGTTGTCTTCCTTGACAAGGTGTAAACTGTAGCATGCAAGTGTAGCGCTTTACTCCTTCAGCTCTTTAAGTCGCAACAGCTCTGTAATTGGCAGCAACGGTGATAACGGAGCAACACTGAGCGTCCGTTTCAGGTAAAACATTATCAGGGCCTAATTATAGAAATTATTTGGAAGTAGATCAGAACTTAATTTTCTCGGAATTGCTAATGTAGCATTTAAACTCCTTTTAACAAAATTCTTTTTAAACCTATCGCAGACACCAGGCACTATCGAAGTATAAAATTGCTATTAGTTATACTTTCAAATTATTAAATCAGAATTACGTTCTAATTAAAATAAATGGATGACACTTGCTAACAGGCCGGCCGCTGTGGCCGAGCGTTTCTCCGCGCTTCAGTCCGGAACCGCGCTGCCGCTACGGTCGCAGGTTCGAATCCTGCTTCGGGCGTGGATGTGTGTGGTATCCTTAGGTTTGTTAAGTTTAAGTAGTTCTAAGTCTAGAGGACTGATGACCTCAGATGTTAAGTCCCATAGTGCTCAGAGGCATTTGAACCACTTGCTAACACCTTGGACGTATGATTGATAAATCATCTCCTTTGCCTAACACTCGAAATCACTGAACAACGAAAATTAACCAACTACAGTAATCACTAAATGCACGGAATGCAGTGCGACAAATACATTTTGGTTTTCTAGGCGTTTCTGCGTCAAAATCAAATTCCAAAAAACTTTCCTCCAATAATATTCAGTTCTTAGCTATTCTCTACTTTTTAAAATTTCTCGTCTTCAAAAGGGAACGACTTACTCTGACTCAGAGCTCCTCTGCTAAGCCAACCGATCACCGTTTCATTTCGTCCAAGACTCAACTTCAATTCGCTCTCCCCGCTACTGCTGTTCCGCTTACTGCGCGGTATTTTGCTCAACAGCGCTTTTCTTAATACTCAAAGACAATACATTCTTTCATGTGTGTAAGCTTTACAAATGCATATATGAAAGTTAATGACGTACCAGTAGCTCTGTTACACAAATGACTGGAAAACTAGCGCAGAGGAAAATTATGTCTCAAGAAATCGACATAAAGCAAATACAGTCAAGAAACTACTCCCATAAATAAAATTTCTTCATGATATAAGTGGCATCAATGTGTTTCTCTAAGATGCTGCTATAGTACAGTCAAACTGGTCTATAAGTTGTTCCTATTTCATGCAAAGTTCATTATTAATAGACAGTAAGTGGTGGACTACCTGTGGCAGCAGCTGCTAGGTTAGGGATGTATTTTATTCATAACATCTCGTCTTTGGTCACAGTATTTTTATTTCCTGATTACTTTCCAATGCATTTCGTAGCTGCAACTCAATTTTCAAGAACTGTATAGACATATTGGGCATAACGTATGCCTCAGTTATTCATGAAACTCTAACAGACCGCTTGTGGGAGACGCACCTTTGAAATTATTATTCAGCCAGGAATCGAACTAAGGCACCGAAGTGAAAGGCCAGCACTCTACTGCAGCGCGACGCGACTCATCGAAGAAGTTAGGCTGATCTGATGTATTAAAGATTCTCGGAAAACTTCAGAGTAGGCTTTCTCAAGAATTTTTGAGAGTTGCACCTAACGATCGATAGTTGCGGTCTGAACTTTACGTACCTCAAATATAAAAAAGTTATAAAAATCCGATTGGCATGTGGTCTCTTCGTGAGATGTTTCTCAGATTGAAGAATGACACAGATGTAACGCTTACAATTGGGCCATGATTACTAAGAAGAGTGCCTTTCAGGTATACAGTGGTCAAAATAAATGTTGCGTACTGTCTTATTGTCAACACTGGACACAATAGAAAACAAAACTGATTTTGTTCTGCCAGGTACAATCATCATAAAACAATCAAATGGAAATATGTTTAACAAAAAATGCAAAAACAAAACGTTAGAAAAAAAATCCACTGCAGAAGCTACAGTTTCCTCTCGCCGTCATGTTGCATAACGCATTGTTTATGAATAAAAAAAAAAAGGTTTAAATGGCTCTGAGCACTATGGGACTTAACTTCTGAGGTCATCAGTCCCCTAGAACTTAGAACTAATTAAACCTAACTAACCTAAGGACATCACACACATCCATGCCCGAGGCAGGATTCGAACCTGCGACCGTAGCAGTCGCGCGGCTCCGGACTGAGCGCCTAGAACCGCTAGACCACCGTGGCCGGCGTTTATGAAACAGTTGGCCCTCCTTGTGACTGGAGATACTTCTGAATGCGGTTAGGCATACTCGTTACCAAATGGTCCATATACAAATAGGCCTGTGGGATATTGTCGAACCCTCAACAGCAGCCTCTATGATGCCCTGCAAGACCTTTGGTGGGACAGGACAATGCGAACCGCTCGCTTTAGCTGCTCCGCTAGGCATATGTTGACAAGATTCTGACGATGGGTTTATGTCACGTCGTCCATCAGGCCTAATCCCGCTCCAATGTGTTCACCAAATGGAGCCACAATGCGCGCAAGCGTGACTTTCCGATTCTTCACACTTGTCATCCTTCCATACATTGTCACAAGGCGTGCCGAGCGCCGATACATGATTCCGCCCCAAAACATGACTAAACTACCTCGATAAGTGTCGCAAACTACGACACGGGGTGTAAACGTTATCTTCGCTGCCTCCACACAAGAACATCAGTATTGTCATGGTGGAGACTGATACGAGTCTCACCAGGAAAGAACGTTGTCTTCCACCGCTGCCAAGTCCACAAAGGCCGGCCGCGGTGGTCTCGCGTTTCTAGGCGCGCAGTCCGGAACTGTGCGACTGCTACGGTCGCAGGTTCGAATCCTGCCTCGGGCATGGATGTGTGTGATGTCCTTAGGTTAGTTAGGTTGAAGTAGTTGTAAGTTCTAGGGGACTAATGACCACAGCAGTTGAGTCCCATAGTGCTCAGAGCCATTTGAGCCAAGTCCACAAAGAGTGGTTTAGTGCCCATTGGACACGAGTCCCTCTCCGAACAAGATTTAAAGGAGGAGCCTAGAGAGGTTTTCTGGTATGTAATCCCTTCTCATGGAGCCTTTTTCGTATCGTTTGTGCTGACGCCTGCACTCCTATAGCTGTTTGTAACTGCCGCCTTAGTCGTGTAGCACCGTGCTGAGGGTTTCTGCTTGCTGTTATATGTAGATGTGCGTCCTGCACAGCAGTTGTTTTCCTTTCGCGGCGACTTCTCAGCTGACTCTGTCACCAGAAGGTTTTCCCAAAGTCTAGGGACATCACTTTGATTGACTGCGACGCCCACCTGTCTCATTCCTTACTATACGGAGCCTAAGATTGTACGTTATTATTGTCTGAACCAACCTGAAGCAATGCAACTCGTAATGACATACAGCACAAGTACTGCAATGTTTGCAGATGAGACGGTTGGCATAGATTGCATGTACTGCCCCCTCAAATGCACAGATGTATTGATATCATAATGTATTTCTGGATAGTTTTGTGTTGATGACGAGATGAGTCTTGTATATACTATTATTTATATATATTTGACGATGAGGTTACCCTCCATTCAGAGGCTGTTGCAGGCAGCGACCGTTATTTTGATTTGTAAATAATAGATTTCAGTATCAGCCGTCCTTTGGAATTTTTATTTGCAGATGTAGATTTCAGCTAGAAAGTAGCCATTCTCAATGCACTATCCTTTTTTGGACAATGCATGTAATGCCTGTTGGTCTGACTTTGTGCACAGTTCATTGAATACTGGCTAGTTTCTAGCTGAAATCTACATCTGCTAACAAAAATTCCGAAGGACGACTGATAGCTGAAATCTATTATTTACAAATATTTGACGATGCTGGCGCCCATTTTGTGTTTGGCAATGGATTATGCCACTATGGATCCAGCATATTAGGTATGCCTCTTCATACTTAAAGAGCAGAGATGCACATGTATGTCAGTAATACTTTAAATTATGGTCTATTTTATTGTTTTATGCTGTAGACATTCTGCTAGTGCATTTGTGTTTTTCCTATATTTTGTTACAGATCAGAGGACGGTCATTATAGACCGAAACCGGTAGTTTGATGCGGTAGTTTGATGACAAAAAATAAAGTTTCGGCAATATGCAACGTTTATTTTGACCAGTGTATTTTGAAATGAAAATGAATGTATTAATTAGTGTAACCAAATGCGCGCACCTCACTAAGAACGCGTCGAAGGTGTTTACACATTTCAGTTTGAATGATCTAGCTTGTCATTGCATTACGTCGGCTGTAAGTTGATCAACGACTCTCAGTTTTGACACGGTGAAAGGGAGATGGCACACTCCGTGTAGAGGCCCTGCCAGACTTGATGCAATGTTTAGACAATTTCCTACCCAAAAGAAAATCCGCTGAGGCCGAAATGTCGGAGTACCTTAGCCCGCCCACTGTTTGCGCCCCTGCAAAAGTTTGCCTCGCAATCCATCAGGGTGTATCTTACCGAAAAGTACAGCACCACGGGCATCATCGCCACGACGATCACTGTCACCGCCACACGTGCTTCGTGGCTAGCACTGCGGGCCTTTGCCGGCCCATTGGCCTGCCTCTCCCTTGATATTCCGAAAAATCTTTTGTTTGTTGGTCGGTAGCGAGAGGTACCAGAGCCACAGTTTCATTGCACACCGTTCTGCAGCGGGATGCTCAACGTTCCCAGCCCTTTGTATGGCCCCAGTGTATCGCCTACTTTGTTGACTCATCGATTTAACTGGACTGCTTAATGGGGGCCCTCGAGACGGGCTGTCTGTCACGGGAGCAGCGCGGCCGAGCGGCCCACAGGTAGGGGGGACAATTATGTAAGCAGCTCGTCCATCATTCGCCCCACTCGATAGCGGCCGCAGCCCGCTAACACAGGGGCCTGCTGTCTGCTGAGAAATTAGTCTGCCGCATCTGATACGACGGGCACAGCCGCTGGCCGACTGAGCACTCTCACCGAGGAGCCAGTGGAGCCGCGAAGTGCAAACACGGCGAAACAGACGCGAAAGGCACCAGGCTGCATCCAAGTATCCATCACTGTGGCGCAGCGCAAGGCATCTGAGTCGCATTCGAGACGACCGGAACTGATGTTCCGGTACGGCTGTTACTTTTTATGTTTCCTGCCGTCTTTCTAAACCAGTAAGGTGATTTTTTAATAAATGCTGGTGCAGATCGCAAATTTTTTTTGTTTTTAATTCTGGTTGCCATTTTCGGTTTTAAGTCCATCTTCAGACCAAGGCTCCACATAACAAGCGGAACCCGTGCACGGACCCTGTGTGTAGTCCCGACTGGTGCTGTCACGGACTGCTTCAAAAATCAAAAACGTTCAAATGGCTCTAAGCAGTATGGAACGTAACATCTGAGGCCATCAGTCCCCCAGATTTAGAACCACTGAAACGTAACTTGGTTCAAATGGCTCTGAGCACTATGGGACTTAACTTCTGAGGTCATCAGTCGCCTAGAACTTAGAACTAATTAAACCTAACTAACCTAAGGAAATCACACACATCCATGCCCGAGGCAGGATTCGAACCTGCGACCGTAGCGGTCGCTCGGCTCCAGACTGTAGCGCCTAGAACCGCACGGCCACTCCGGCCGGCGAAACGTAACTAGTCTAAGGACATCACTCACATCCATGCCCGAGGCAGGATTCGAATCTGCGACCGTAGCAGCAGCGCGGCTCCGGATTGAAGTGCCTAGAACCGCTCGGTCACAGCGGCCGGCCTGACTGCTTCCTGTTCACTCGCTTTGCAGTTCGGGAAACTGAGCCATCCTCTGAGGATGGCGCTTTATCTTCTGAACTACGTGTCATACAGTGATGCAATGTTGCAAGTATTGTGGTACATGTACACTGAAGCGCCAAAGAAACTGGTATAGGTATGCGTATTAAATTACAGAGGCATGTAAACAGGCAGAATACGGCGCTGGGTCGGCAACACCTATATAAGACAATAAGTGTGTGGCGCAGTTGTTAGATCGGCTGCTGCTGCTACAATGATGCGATATCAAGATTGAAGTGAGTTTGAACGTAGTGACATAGTCGGCGCACGAGCGATTAGACACGGCATCTCCGAGGTAGTGATGAAGTGGGGATTTTGCCGCACGACCACTTCACGAGTGTAACGTGAATATCGGGAATCTGGTAAAACATCAAATCTCTGACATCGATGCGGCCTGAAAAGCATCCTGCAAGAACGGGACCAACGACGACTGAAGACAATCGTTCAACGTGACGGAAGTGCAACCCTTCCGCAAACTGCTGCAGATTTCAGTGCTGGGTCATCAACAAGTGTCAGCGAGCGAACCATTCAACGAAAAATCCTCGATGTGGGCTTTTGAAGGCCCACTCGTCTATCCTTGATCACTGCACGACACAAAGCTTCACGCCTCGCCTTGGCCCGTCAGCACGACATTTGACTGTTTATAGATGGAAACATGTTGCCTGGTCGGACAAGTCTCGTTTCAAATTGTGTCTAGCGGTTGGACGTGTACAAGTATGAAGACAACCTCATGAATCCATGGACCCTGAATGTTAGAAGGGGACTGGGGACTGTTCAAGCTGGTGGAGACACATTAATACTGTGGGGCGTGTGCAACTGCAGTGATATGGGACCCATAATACGTCTAGATACGACTCTGCCAGGTGATACTTACGTAAGGATCCTGTCTGATGACCTGCATCCATTCATGTCTATCGTGCGTTGTGCAATCCGACGGACTTGGGCAATTCCAGCAGGACAATGCGACACCCCACACGTGCAGAATTGCTACAGAGTGGCTCCGGTCACACTCTCCTGAATTTGAACACTTCCGCTGGCCAACAAACTCTTCGGATATGAACATATTGAACATATCTGGGATGCCTTGGAGCATGCTATTCAGAAGAGATCTGCACCCCCTCGTTCTCTTACATATTTATGGAAAGCCCTGCAGGATTCATGGAGTCAGTTCCTTCCAGCACTACTTCAAACATTAGTCGAGTCCTTACAACGTCGTGCTGCGGCACTTCTGCGTGCTCGCGGGGGTCCTACACGATATTAGGCAGGTGTACCAGTTTATTTGGCTCTTCAGTTTATATGTCAATAATGTCTGCGAAACATGTTGTGACTGCAATTAGTTGTAAGGAAGTAATAAACTGATACGGCATTTAAGATGAGACAGTTTCTCACGCATCTCATTGTTTCTGACGTCATATCTACTGAACTATCCAACGTACAATGATATATTTTTGCAATTAAATTAAGTGGTATATGTGAATACTATGTTCAAAATAATTTTTTAATCAAATAGTAGTAAAGAATAGCTATTTTTTTCGTTTCTTCATTTTGTGCAACTTGTCAGGGAGGAAAAGCTTCGAAAATATTTGAAATTATGTGCAAAGTTTGTTGCAAGTCACTAAGTTCTCTCATTCTCAAGTAAGGAATCAATAGTCTGGCTCTTTGTACTTCGTGACCTACATTTCTTTTTCTTTCCCACCCGTTAGAGAGGTAGTAGGTTCTTACCATCACAGCCGTTCTTTCCAGGCAGTAAGTGATTTGTATACCAAGTTTGGTTCAAATCGATCCAGTCGTTTATGGAAAATGCGGACCATACATCCATGCATACATCCACTTTTGCAATACGTTCTAGCTGAGAAAACTGGAGTTGCGCAGGTATTTATTTATTCCAGTCTCCACCTGCCTCCTCTCTCTGTCCATCTCTTCCTCCCCCCCCCCCCCCTCTCTGTCCATCTCCTGCTCCTACTCTCTCTGTCAATCTCCTCCTCTCTCCACTTAATCCAGCTCCACCCCCATCTTTGTTAATCTTCTTCTTCCCCTCTCTCTGTGTGTGTCCTCCTCAGTCTCTCTGTCCATCTCCTGCTCTCACCTCTCTTTCCACCTCTTCCTCCCTCTCTTCCTAGCGCACTGGACTTGCATTTAGGAGGATGACAGTACAGTCCCGCGTCCGTGATTTCCCTAAATCGCTACAGGCAAATGCCGGGATGATTCCTTTGAAAGGGCACGGCCGACTTCCCCGTCCTTCCCTAATCCGGTGAGACCGATGACCTTGTAGGTTGGTCTCTTCCCCCCCCCCCCCCCCCCAAACAATGCAACCCTCTCTTCCTGTTCATTCCTTCCCCTTTCTTTTCTATGCCCATCTTCTCCTGTCCTTCATCTCTGTCCTTCCCTTATCTCTCTCTGTCCATATCCTCTTTCCTCTCTCTATCCATCTCCTCCTCTACCCCCCCCCCCTCTATCCATTTTCTCTTCCTTCCCTATCTCTCTACCTGCCTCCTTATCCGCTGCCCATATCTTCCTCTTTCCTTTCTGTCAATCTCCTCACCCCCTCTCTCTGTCCATCCCCCCCCTCTCTCTGCCCATGTATTCCTCCTCCTATTTGTGTCTATCTGTCTATCTCCTCCTTTCCCTTCGCTGCCTGTCTGTCTCTTTCCCCTTTTATGTTTGTCCACCTCCTTGTCTTGCCTTCTCTCTCCACGTTATCACACTCGCCGCAATAGGAGGCTGGTGTTTCTTACCTCTACAGTATTTCTTTCCAGTTGGTAACTAAGATGTATGCCATATTTGCTTGAAATTGTTACAGGGGTTTAGGATGAACTGTTTACCCATGGCTTTGCACATGTAAAATATATTTCACAATTATTTAACATATTTCACACGTATCAGTACACACATCTCACCGGCACGTCTACCGAATTTCACGTTGCAATTTCACTTTCACTCAGCTTAATGTTTATCTCCTGAACTATGTGTCGTATGATATGTTTTTGCATGTATATCCATCGGCAAATGTGGGTAGTGTGTGCAAAAAGTGTTGCGAATAGAGTTAGTAGCAACGAAGTAATAAATTTAAACGCCTTGCATGATGCGGTTGTTTTTCACGCATTTAGTGTTCGTGACGTCATATCACCTGAACTGAGTGACATAAAATGATGTAATTTTTCTGGCACATTCAGTAGTATATGTGAATACTGTGAGCAAAATGTGCCACATATACAGGATGTTACAAAAGAGTACGGCCAAACTCTCAGGAAACGTTCCTCACACACAAATAAAGAAAAGATGTTACGTGGACATGTGTCCGGAAACGCTTAATTTCCATTTTAGAGCTCATTTCAGTTTCGTCAGTATGCTCTTCCATCTACGCTCAATGGAGCACGTTATCATGATTTCATACGGGATACTCTACCTGTGCTGCTAGAACATGTGCCTTTACAAGTACGACACAACATGTGGATCACGCACGATGGAGCTCCTGCACATTTCAGTCGAAGTGTTCGTACACTTCTCAACAACAGATTCGGTGACCGATGGATTGGTAGAGGCGGACCAATTCCATGGCCTCCACGCTCTCCTGACCTCAAACCTCTTGACTTTCACTTATGGGGGCATTTGAAAGCTCTTGTCTACGCAACCCCGGTACCAAATGTAGAGACTCTTCGTGCTCGTATTGTGGACGGCTGTGATACAATACGCCATTCTCCAGGGCTGCATCAGGGATTCCATGCGACGGAGGGTGGATGCATGTATCCCCGCTAACGGAGGACATTTTGAACATTTCCTGTAACAAAGTGTTTGAAGCCACGCTGGTACGTTCTGTTGCTGTGTGTTTCCATTCCATGATTAATGTGATTTGAAAAGAAGTAATAAAATGCACTCTAACATGGAAAGTAAGCGTTTCCGGACACATGTCCACATAACATATTTTCTTTCTTTGTGTGTGAGGAATGTTTCCTGAAGGTTTGGGCGTACCTATTTGTAACACCCTGTATAGTCAGCAGTAGAGAAGTAATAAATTAAAATGTCATACTTCATACGACAATTTTACTGCTCGAACAGCGTAAATATAGAAGTAACATACTTTTCTTCTTTCATTATTAATTGGGGGGTCGTCAGCTAAAAAATCTTTCGTAATGGTTTTGAATTATGTGGTTAGTTTGTTGCAAGTCTCTATGTGCTCTCATTCCCCAAAAACTGGATGACTAAAGCGTGAGTATTCTCGCGTCGTGAGCTACACTGCTTTTTCACTCCAACCCATTTGATGGGTGGGTGATTCTTTCCCAACAGGACATGACACTTTTAAAGATTATTTGAATAAAAATTTGAGATGTAATGCTCTGAGCGTCAAGTATCGGGTAAAAAGTCTCCCATAAAATCACTGCAAATAAAAAGTTAACTCACGAAATAGGAAAACAGAGAAGAAGAACGCTACAAATTTGTGAAAGGTACATATGAAAACTGTGTACGAATATTCATGTTGGAGCGACTGAATAGCATAACATTTGAAGAGACTAATATCTGAACAAAAGGAGAGACGGGGTAGGTGGTGTTCCTCATCAAACTACTAGAGATTGATGATGCAAAAAATACAAAATTTGAAAACAGAACCTTCGTTCTAGTGGTTTATAGGGTGTGTGTATGGAGCACGAGGATGTTAACCTACACGTAATCTCCTTCGGCTGAAGTTATGTAAAAGACTTTTTATAAAATAAAATACATATGAGTCAATTTACCTTCACAGAACAACTAAGAACCTCCCTTAAGCATTTCTCAGTTTCAGTATTCATGAGTGAAATGATTTGTTTCGAAATGCGAAATAAATATCTCAAAGTGGTATCTAAGTCCGCAGCTGCCAGCTGACGAAATGTTATTGCCAGCTTTATCGCGGCAGTTTCCCAAACAGAAAATACGAAATCTCGCTGCGTCGTAATTCTGAAATTTGGAAACACATTGTCACCATCACTTTGTATTTCTCGTACTTCTGTTTCACCCAGAGTCTCTAGTGTTTTCTTCTTCTTTTACCTTTCAGCACAAGAAAGGTAGCACATACTAACGGGCAAGGAAATGGACAGATGGGAGACGGTTCGAACAATGAGGCAACGTATGGATACGAGAATACGCATGCATACGTGCGTTCTTTCTATTAATTTTTGTTAGCTTTTGTTCCCATGCATCAGCGATTGCGAACGAGGAAAGAGGCATCGTATGGACATACCTGAAGTGAACGATTTCCTAGGAGAGGGAAGGAATGAGGAGCGAAAGAACGGATTTTCGTGACATTAGAATACAATTATGTATTAAGAATGTGAGTTGGGAGTCCTCGTAATTGGTTGGGTAGTTGTTTGATCTGGGGGAGGGAACTAAACACCGAGGCTATAGGTCCCATAGAATTAGGGAAGGTTGGGGGAGGAATTCAGCCGTGCCCTTTCAAAGGAACCATACTAGCATTTGCCCAGAGTGATTTAGGGAAACCATGAAAAACTTGAATCAGGACGACCAGACGCAGGTTTGAACCGTCATCCTGGCCAAGATAGATACGAAGCCCACACCTACTACAGTAGTACAAGTTTATATGCCAACTAGCTCTGCAGATGACGAAGAAATTGAAGAAATGTATGATGAAATAAAAGAAATTACCCAGATAGTGAAGGGTGACGAAAATTTAATAGTCATGGGTGACTGGAATTCGGTAGTAGGAAAAGGGAGAGAAGGAAACGTAGTAGGTGAATATGGACTGGGGCAAAGAAACGAAAGAGGAAGCCGCCTGGTAGAATTTTGCACAGAGCACAACTTAATCATAGCTAACACTTGGTTCAAGAATCATAAAAGAAGGCTGTATACATGGAACAAGCCTGGAGATACTGACAGGTTTCAGATAGATTATATAATGGTAAGACGAGATTTAGGAACCAGGTTTTAAGTTGTAAGACATTTCCAGGGGCAGATGTGGACTCTGACCACAATCTATTGGTTATGACATGTAGATTAAAACTGAAGGAACTGCAAAAAGGTGGGGATTTAAGGAGATGGGACCTGGATATACTAAAAGAACCAGAGGTTGTACAGAGTTTCAGGGAGAGCATAAGGGAGCAATTGACAGGAATGGGGGAAAGAGATACAGTAGAAGAAGAATGGGTAGCTTTGAGGGATGAAGTAGTGAAGGCAGCAGAGGATCAAGTAGGTAAAAAGACGAAGGCTAGTAGAAATCCTTGGGTAACAGAAGAAATATTGAATTTAATTGATGAAATGAGAAAATACAAAAATGCAGTAAATGAAGCAGACAAAAGGGAATACAAACGTCTCAAAAATGAGATCGACAGGAAGTGCAAAATGGCTAAGCAGGCATGGCTAGAGGACAAATGTAAGGATGTAAAGGCTTATCTCACTAGGGGTAAGATAGATACTGCCTACAGGAAAATTAAAGAGACCTTTGGAGATAAGAGAACCACTTGTATGAACATCAAGAGCTCAGTTGGAAACCCAGTTCTAAGCAAAGAAGGGAAAGCAGAAAGGTGGAAGGAGTATATAGAGGGTTTATACAAGGACGAAGTACTTGAGGACAATATTATGGAAATGAAAGAGGATGCAGATGAAGATGAAATGGGAGATACAATACTGCGTGAAGAGTTTGACAGAGCACTGAAAGACCTGAGTCGAAACAAGGCCCCTGGAGTAGACAACATTCCATTGGAACTACTGACGGCCTTGGGAGAGCCAGTCCTGACAAAACTCTAGCATCTGGTGAGCAAGATGTATGAGACAGGCGAAATACCCTCAGACTTCAAGAAGAATATAATAATTCCAATCCCAAAGAAAGCAGGTGTTGACAGATGTGAAAATTACCGTACTATCAGTTTAATAAGTCACAGCTGCAAAATACTAATACGAATTCTTTACAGACGAATGGAAAAACTAGTAGAAGCCGACCTCGGGGAAGAACAGTTTGGATTCCGTAGAAATGTTGGAACACGTGAGGCAATACTGACCCTACGACTTATCTTAGAAGCTAGATTTAGGAAGGGCAAACATACGTTTCTAGCATTTGTAGACTTAGAGAAAGCTTTTGACAATGTTGACTGGAATACTCTCTTTCAAATTCTAAAGGTGGCAGGGGTAAAATACAGGGAGCGAAAGGCTATTTACAATTTGTACAGAAATCAGATCGAGGGACATGAAAGGGAAGCAAGGGTTGGGAAGGGAGTGAGACAGGGTTGTAGTGTGTCCCCGATGTTATTCAATCTGTATATTGAGCAAGCAGTGAAGGAAACAAAAGAAAAATTCGGAGTAGGCATTAAAATCCATGGAGAAGAAATAAAAACTTTGAGGTTCGCCAATGACATCGTAATTCTGTCAGAGACAGCAAAGGACTTGGAAGAGCAGTTGAACGGAATGGACAGTGTCTTGAAAGGAGGGTATAAGATGAACATCAACAAAAGTATAACGAGGATAATGGAATGTAGTCGAATGAAGTCGCGTGATGCTGAATGAATTAGATTAGGAAATGAGACACTTAAAGTAGTAAAGGAATTTTGCTATTTGGGGTGCAAAATAACTGATGATGGTCGAAGTAAAGAGGATATAAAAGGTACACTGGCAATGGCAAGGAAAGCGTTTCTGAAGAAGAGAAATTTGTTAACATCGAGTATAGATTTAAGTGTCAGGAAGTCATTTCTGAAAGTATTTGTATGGAGTGTAGCCATGTATGGAAGTGAATCATGGACAATAAATAGTTTGGACAAGAAGAGAATAGAAGCTTTCGAAATGTGGTGCTACAGAGGAACGCTGAAGATTAGATGGGTAGATCACATAACTAATGAGGAAGTATTGAATCGGATTGGGGAGAAGAGTAGTTTGTGGCACAATTTGACCAGAAGAAGGGATCAGTTGGTAGGACATGTACTGAGGCGTCAAGGGATCACCAATTTCGTATTGGAGGGCAGCGTGGAGAGTAAAAATCGTAGTGGGAGACCAAGAGATGACTACACTAAACAGATTCAGAAGGATGTAGGTTTGCAGTAGGTACTGGGAGATGAAGAAGCTTGCACAGGGTAGAGTAGCATGGAGAGCTGCATCAAACCAGTCTCAGGACTAAAGACCACAATAACAACAACCTCCCGAATGTGCTAGCCCTTGAGTCACCTCACCGAGAATGAGAGGAATGAGCCATGATATGTAGAAAGGAGATTATGTGAAGTGGGATTGCAACGTATAAGAGAAAATGTCAGAGTGTGGAGAGTGTGTTGGTATACTGTTCGGAGAGAGAGAGAGAGAAAGAGAGAGAGAGAGAGAGAGAGAGAGAGAGAGAGAGAGAGAGAGAAGAGATATGTTGGCAAAGGCATAGGCCCATCTTAAGTAAAAAAGGAAAAGGCGTACGTAGATGTTCAATCGCCAAGAAGCGGATTGCAAAGAGTGTAATGACACTGATCGTCTATAACGTAGCTCATATGGACGCGGCGTTGTACTCGAAGAGAAGATACGTTCGTGCCTTCTCCTCTTCACCGCTAGAACATCGCTCTTTCGATCAGTGAAGCGACAAGTGCGACGATCTACGGCTTGACGTCATCGTGTGAAACAGACAGAGACCTGTCTGTGTTCTGCACAGATCGATTTGACCCCACTAGCCATTCCCTCCCGAATGACGTCAGCTCTGAGCAGAGCTAACGCGAAGGGCGAGTGGCCAATTCACGCTACACCACTCACACACAATCCGGCGTATCGCCTTCTTCGCGACGCCATACGCATTACCGAATTTCCATTGCGTCAGCTACTGAATATCAAAAGGCGTGTTACAGGCTCAGTTTTCCATAGAGGAATTCGGCGAACACTCGCAGCGAGCTGGAGTTATGCTTTCGACATGAGCTAGAGTATACAAGACGGCATCAGCATATTTTTAAAGAATTCCGATGAATGAATGAGACCTAACTCTACGAAATCATAAAATTAATGGTTAAATGAATAACAGTAAAAACAAAATTTTGTCACTAAGTTAAAAAAAGAATGGGCCAATATGTTTAGCAACAGATATTGGCGAAGCAATAAAGGTAAAAAAGTTTAGTATCTAGGAGCGAAGAACGAATACATTTAAAGGGCATATGGGATAATGAAGAGTATTTAGAGCAGGAACTGCGTCTCTGCGTCTCCAGAGGCGCTAGAGTAGCACATGATAATGTGGCAGTAAAAGCATTGCTTCAGAACTCGTTAGTACAGAGAATTAAAATGTGATAAGGAAACAGTCACTGTAAGCTAGAGTAGAACTCGCGCAATGTGGGTTTCGTACAAAATTATTTATATAGATAGTTCATCGATCCCGGGAATCTAAAATTCCGATGATTTTTGCCTGTTACCGATATCAGTATTGGCAACATATCAAAATGCGTGATATAAATGGCCGTATCTGTTGAATGCATTGACTTAGTAGCTTACATTTTTTACACCGCCAAGGAACCAAGGAATTTAGTATATAGCATAAATTTCTAGCTGTTACATATACCCCTTCCTGAGGAGAAGGAGTTAACAGACTCTCGGACAACATGATCAATATTTTTTTCTTGTGAAATAATTGCAAATTAACAATTTTCGTATTTTTTGCTTTATTTGTACTGTGAAACTTCGCTTCTTGCCAAATTTAATGATTCTAGATTGATACGTCCGCTAAACCCGCTGGGCACAACATGTGATTAGGATTGTGGAAAGGGCCAAATAAGGTTCCGATTAGTTTGACTCAAAACTGTATTTTATTGTAATTTAATAGCACCTTTAAACCAAGGCGGCACATAGCCGAACCTTTACAACTACGAGTTTCAAAATCCAATTCTTTCACGACTGAACGCCGCCAGACAAGAAATCTCAAAAATCAACAAGATAAATTTCAAGTGACTGAAGACATGAAGTTAAATTTGCAAATAAAATAATATATATCAGAGCTAGGCAAAAGTGGATACAACAAACATATACAAGGTGCAATACAAACTGCTGAAGGCCACAATCAAATTTCAAAATTTTAAAATATGTTAACATATTCTTTTATGCCATAAGGCCGCAATGTTTTCTCTTAAGGGGAAATTTTGAGAATAAGGCTTTAAGTGACTGAAGGCCCACAGTTGATTTTCCAAAAATTCAAAAAGACGTTAACCTTTAAGTTTTAATGGTCGAACGCACACTAAATGCAAAAGCAACGAAGCGACAATAACTAAATGTAAGAATTAGGTTTTGAGTGGCTGAAGACCCACAATTGATTTACATAAAACACAATAAAAAATTTTCTTTTAAAGCATTGGCTATAATAGATGACCAACAGACCATTAAACACTCATGAAAAGGACAGTGTAGACAACGGCACTCAGACGCCTCCTGGATGGAGTGGGCCTGCCCTCGAAACATTAACGTTCAGTTACGTTAGACAGGTGGTGGGCGCAACTACATTTGATCCGTCGGTGACCAAGCCAAGAGACAGTCACGGACAGACTGTCCAAACGTCTTGCTAGCCACCAATAGGTACATAAAAGCTGAAAGACCAAACTTTTACGGACGTGATTATCCACAGTGAAATATGTATTAAGCGGTCCAAACTACACACCGTGTTTTACAGCGACAACAGGTGAGGAAAGGACGCTGCCTGAAATTACGTCAGTGGCCAGGGCCCGTAACCGGAACGCTAATGGCCACAAGGCAGAAAATTCCGCTGGTGTACTTCAATTGCAGTGACGTAAATGGCTATATTTTTTTATTACCTGGATTTAGAAGTTTACTTATATTACAACACCAATGGACTATAGACCTTAGTATAAAATTTGACTTGATATGTCTACCCGTTCCTGAGGGAAAGGGATCTTAACAGACAGACAGTCGAATGAGAGCTCCATGGCGGCCAAGTTAATGCTGATATAAATTGAAAGGGTTCCAGCCTTCAGACAACTTAATCCTCTTATTAAATGTATGCGATTACTTCGTTTTCGTGGTTCCACCACCTAAACTGGCTGGGACAGGGAGATCTTTAAACATATGTTATAGCGACGCCAAATTGCTATTCAGAGTGCATTAATCTTGTGGTATACTGCTGCATCATTTTTCAATGACCTGCCACTCGAATTCAAAAATCTTAGCAATGATCCACGCGCTTTCAAATCGAAACTCAAGAGTTTCCTCATGGATCACTCCTTCTATTCTGTCGAGGAGTTCCTTGAAAATGGAAGCCGATTCTTGTTGTATTCTTGGTTGCGTTTACTTCAACCTATGGACTGACTTTTTTCGAGTTCATAAATATTTTATTCTTACCTGTTATTACACTACTGGCCATTAAAATTGCTACACCACGAAGATGACGTGCTACAGACGCAAAATTTAACTGACAGGAAGAAGATGCTGTGATATGCAAATGATTAGCTTTTCAGAGCATTCACACAAGGTTGGCGCCGGTGGCGATACCTACTAACGTGCTGACATGAGGAAAATTTCCAACCGAGTTCTCATACACAAACAGCAGTTGGCCGGTGTTGCCTGGTGAAACGTTGTTGTGATGCCTCGTCTAACGAGGAGAAATGCGTACCATCACGTTTCCGACTTTCATAAAGGTCGGATTGTAGCCTATCGCGATAGCGGTTTATCGTATCGCGACATTGCTGCTCGCGTTGGTCGAGATCCAACGACTGTCAGCAGAATATGGAATCGGTGGGTTCAGGAGGGTTATACGGAACGCCGTGCTGGATCCCAACGGCCTCATATCACTAGCAGTCGAGATGACAGACATCTTATCCGCCTGGCTATAACTGAACGTGCAGCCATGTCTCGATCCCTGAGTCAACAGATAGGGACGTTTGCAAGACAACAACCATCTGCACGAACAGTTCGACGACGTATGCAGCCGCATGGACTACAAGCTCAGAGACCATGGCTGCGGTTACCCTTGACGCTGCATCACAGACAGGAGCGCCTGCGATGGTGTACTCAACGACGAACCTGGGTGCACGAATGGCAAAACGTCATATTTTCGGATGAATCCAGGTTCTGTTTACAGCATCATGATGGTTGCATCCGTGTTTGGCGACATCGCGGTGAACGCACATTGGAAGCGTGTATTCGTCCACGCCATACTGTCGTATCACCCGGCGTGATGGTATGGGGTGCCATTGGTTACACGTCTCTGTCACATGTTGTTAGCATTGACGGCGCTTTGAACAGTGGACGTTACACTTCAGATGTGTTACGACCCGTGGCTCTACCCTTTATTCGATATCTGCGAAACCCTACATTTTAGCAAAATAATTCACGACCGCATGTTGCAGGTCCTGTACGGGCCTTTCTGGATACAGAAAATGTTCGACTGCTGCCCTGGTTTGCACATTCTCCAGATCTTTCACCTATTGAAAAGTCTGGTCAATGGTGGCCGAGCAACTGGCTCGTCACAATGCGCCAGTCACTACTCTTGGTGAACTGCGGTACCGTGTTGAAGCTACATGGTCAGCTGTACCTGTACACGCCATCCAAGCTGTGTTTTACTCAATGCCCAGGCGTATCAAGGCCATTATTACGGCTAGAGGTGGTTGTTCTGGGTACTGATTTCTCAGGATCTATGCACCCAAATTGCGTGAAAATGTAATCACATGTCAGTTCTAGTATAATATATTTGTCCAACGAATAACCGTTTATCATCTGCATTTCTTCTTTCATGTTGTAATTTCATGTACTGACACGTTCCATGACATTGGAGTTTTGCTCCTCAATTTGGCCCTACGGAACTTGACGTGTAAATAAATAAATCGTCGTCCGGGCAAATCCCCACTACATCTCTGCCTCGGAGATGCTGTGTCCTATCGCTCGTGCGCGGACTATAACACCACGTTCAAACTTACTTAAATCTTACCAGTCTGCCATTGTAGCAGAAGTACCCCATCTAACAAATGCGTTAGACACTTGTTGTCTTACATAGGTGATGAGGACCGCAGGACCGTATTCTGCCTCTTTATATATCTCTTTATTTGAATACGCATGTCTATGCCAGTTTCTTTGGCTCTTCAGTGTATACGACGTTGCCACAGCTGTTTCTTATTCTATTATTATTATTATTATTATTATTATTATTATTATTTTACGGTCTCTTCTGTCGCTGACGTGGCGCACTTCCACAACTAACCAAGCTCTTTGTTGTTAATCACAGGCACGCAAGATACTCCGTGCTGCGGTTTTCTTTCGCCGGGATCGAGCTGTACTGGGGATCTAGCGCCTATGGACGTTCTGCTACCATGTCTGCCAGGGCGCTGTACCCAAGTTAGCGAGGAACGTCCTGCTGAGGTCAGTAACCTTCTGAAAACAGTCACCTATTGCGTGAAGCAGAGCTGGAATATTTTTAAAAACATTTCACGCAAAAGCTAATATTTGTTTGCATATTCTGTATTATACCGTCCTTGTGGCTGCTAGTAAAATTTAACGGATTTGGCAACTGTAGTATTTTTGAAGTTTATCCCTAATTAAAATAGGCTGTAACGACTGCTTTTCGTTTTACTTCGATAACCTATCGTTAAGTGTGATGCTAATAGCTTTGTAGTTCCCGTGCACAAGTCTTCACTTTTCTGTTCTCGGTTAGTGTTCTGTCCTTAAAATGAGCTGCCAACTTGTCGTCAAGAACTAATGTGCAAATATCTTGGAGTATGTTAATGTAGAAATAAGTTCATTGTGCATTTAGTTTCAGTGTAGGATTATTATTTGTCATCTTTTTCGCTTACTGTGTTGTTTAGGATGCTGAAACTGAGGTCGAAAGTTTGCGTAGATTGCTCAGCTCTGTAGAAACAAACTAGACTGTTATTGTTTCATAACAAGTTGCCTCCACGAGTGACCACTTTTACCTTGGAAAGATTGGAAGACCACCTTGTCGGATGGCCATTTAGAGTCAAACACTTTTACATAATTACTGGATGAACAGAAGTCAACGGCAAAATTGCCTCGTACGACACCATTTGTCCAATTGTAAGGCACTCGTGGCACATTAGTGACGAACGACCCTCGCATAACACATTCATGCTACGTAATTGTCTTTCTTGGTGATTATGGAATTTGCCAGAAGAGTATGCTCGTTACAAAATGACTAGAAGTGTACATTAATGCAGACAGGACTTTTTTAAGTTCTTTCTTGCCATCATATTCGTCGGATTTTGCGGTCATTTCGACCGCGACCGTGTTTCCTGCATAACGCCCCTTCCACGCACATTTCAGGGTTTGAAGCATTGCTTCCACCACCTGTGCAGAACCATCAGCATGAACTTGTCTTAGTTCCGACTACTCTCGCAACTGAAGCAAAGTATTCATTAATCCGAAGACTGTTTTGAACAGGACTGTTCTTTACTAGCCATGGAGGTGCTATGGCCTTGTCTTCCTCCGAACTTTGAACTGACTCACCCAGCGTGTTACAGGACATTTGCGTTTTAACGTGAGTTTCGAACGACGGCGGAACTCAGCGTTTTTTACATCAACAAACATCGTCAGAAGGGAAAGGAATGATATAAATCCTAGAAGTGAGCGGGGATCGAACCCGAGGCCAGTGGATGTATAGCCTGGCACTTTACGATTGGGACACCGGTTTACACGCTACTATGAAAGGCCATCATTCGGGATGATGATATGACACAACAATGTAGTGAGCTTGCAATTGTCGGAAGATGGAAAACAAAAGCTGTCAATGCCATCAATCATTATGTCTATGTGTCTCCTCCACAGAATCAATACACAGTGAGGCGACGTGCTCAGAACGAAGTAGGAGCCATTTAGTCAGCGTGAACTCCTGAGGAGCACCATCGTGCAAAACTGAATGAATCTGAATCAGATATGGAACTGAAACTGTCTTACAAGCACTTAAGAAAATCTCATAGGTTTTATCGGCGTGATTGTTTGAGGACGTGCTTCCGAGTGTTCTGCCAAGTTGTTGTTTCCATTCTATGCAGTCTTTAATAGCTCGACGACCGACCTAGCGGACTTCTTCAGGTGCTGCGATTTTGCTGTTATGTGTACTCGCGGCCTGGACTCGAACCACGTTGCGAACAGTTATTGGTCTCGCGCCGCTATCTGAGATGAGTTCGATTCTCGTCACGCACTTCTCGTTGGTGTTCTTTTGTTTTTTAGGGCCAGTGAAACGCAAATTCTTTCAGCGTTCTCCAGCTGTGTTGCCCAGCGAGTTAGTAAACTGAGTACCGGATCCCAAGCGTTCTTTAAATCTAAACCTGTGTTTCTGTTTATTAGGTTTGGTGGCATGTTTATATCGATATGCTCATTAGTTATGCTGTCAAAGAGACTTGGTGTTTGCAGTACGATGGGTGGATGATCGTATTCGAGGCACTGCTCGACAACATACGATTTGTTTCGTTAATTCAGTTGGGCGAGTTGTGCATCTCTCCTCGACTGTTCTGACAGTCTGCCCCAGGTCGGACACGCCGCATTCGCACGGGATTGGGTACACACACACACACGCACACACACACACACACACACACACACACACACACACACACACACACACAGCTTTCGGAGACCTAGATCGTGTGCAACATTACGAAAAAGACTTTTATCTTAGTTGAAGGGAGCGAAAAGCACTGTATACCTTGTTTCTTTAGATATTTAACTATCTTTACCGATGTTGGGCCAGCATAAGGAGGAATAAGCGCTTTTTTGCTTCTCTTCCTCTCAACCACGTTGGCCGGTCGGGGTGGCCGAGTGGTTCTAGGCGCTACAGTCTGGAACCGCTACGGTCGCAGGTTCGAATCCTGCCTCGGGCATGGATGTGTGTGATGTCCTTAGGCTAGTTAGGTTTAAGTAGTTCTAAGTTCTAGGGGACGGATGACCTCAGAAGTTAAGTCCCATAGTGCTCAGAGCCATTTGAACCAACCACTTGCTCTGGCAATTTTAGTTGCAACGTTCATTCAATTTGACGATCTGAGTACCAGTTCCTTTTGAACACTATTCGCAGGTGTCGTAATTCTTCGACGAAGCTTTCGTTGTCTTAAACTCTTAGAGCTCTATCGACCAGTGTCTTTAGGGCCTAATTTCTTCGTGAGCGTTACTGGTTGGTGGCTTGAGGTATGGAGGCAGAGGTGAGTTAGTGTGCCTAGGTTTCTATTTAAACTGTCACCCAGGAATCAGACCGTTCTTCTCTTAACTGAGAAGTCTAGGAAAGGTAGTTGGCCCTCTTTTTCTATTATTTTGTGATGCGATGGACAGAGTTTAAATGTTTCAGGAACTTTCGAAGTTTTGCCACTTCACGCCGCCATACCACAGAAGTCTTATCCGCTTATCGATAGAAATACGTTGGTTTCAACTTAGCGGATGGTAGCGACTTTGCTTCTAAGTGTTCCCTGTATGCTTTCGCCATGACAGCCGATAACTCGCAAGCCATGTCGACGCTAAAGAGTTGTTCATAATTTTGGGGTAGATCCTCGCTTACAGGGTGATTTTGCTAAGTGGGGACCAACTGCAGAGAATTATTTCTGAGACGGTAAGGTGGTGCTGGTGGTTAGTGTTTAACGTCCCGTCGACAACGAGGTCATTAGAGACGGAGCGCAAGCTCGGGTTAGGGAAGTATTGGGAAGGAAATCGGCCGTGCCCTGTCGAAGGAACCATCCCGGCATTTGCCTGAAACGATTTAAGGAAATCACGGAAAACCTAAATCGGGATGGCCGGAGAGGGGATTGAACAGTCGTCCTCCCGAATGCGAGTCCAGTGTGCTAACTACTGCGCCACCTCGCTCGGTTGAGACGGTAAGAAGCAAACTAGGTCATATGGACAGATGACCGGAAATGCATGGTGTCTACACAAATGGCTATTTGTTAATGCACGATGCCTATATAGTACTATGCAGTGCACAACATGCTGTGATGATGGCACCGTTAGACAAGGTGTTCGAAGCGAAACATGCGTGACGACGGTGCAGTACCGAATGACACACGCAATCACATTGCGTCACAGGCATCTGCATGACTGGGATGGGCTCCACATACACGACTTCTTGCAGGTACTTCCAGAGGTGGAAATAAAATAACAGGCAGCCGGGCGGGATAAGGCACGGGACCCCCTCGTGCGCTCCATCCGTAGGGGGAGTAGTCGAGGCGCTTCCTCACGGAAATGCTGGAGTGAGCTGGAGCACCACGATGTGGTAGCTACGTTAGTCTTTGTATCAGCAAAGGCACGTCTACCAGCAGGGGTGGCGGAGTAACCCGCAAAAGTGCAGACATGCCTCGCCAATGAGGCATAGTGGAAGTATGACTGGTCCCATGAGACGGTCGCCAATAATCTCCACCCACACATTGAGGCTGACCGCTGCAGACGCTTCGCTGCTTCCATTCAGGGTGATTCTCTGCAGTTGGTGTTGTCCCTCGTACGGGTAGTCTCATCTGTGAATATCACGGGCAAATCCCTGAATCGTTTTGGCTTATACAACGAACAAGCGCCAAAACTATTGCCACGGAGACAAGTCCGTAAATAATAAGACCACCACGCCTTGTAAGTGATACGGATAGAGGCGGTTGTGGACAATGCTTCACACGGTCGTCTGCCTTATTCCATGCTGGCGAGCCACCTATCAGGTGCTGATAATGGAATTTTGTTCTGAATTGCCGGCCGCGGTGGACGAGCGGTTCTAGGCGCTTCAGTCTGGATCCGCGCGACTGCTACGGTCGCAGGTTCGAATCCTGCCTCGGGCATGATTGTTTGTGATGTCCTTAGGTTAGTTAGGTTTAAGTAGTTCTCAGTTCTAGGGGACTGATGACCTCAGCAGTGAGGTTTGTTCTGAATTATTCGACACCTTTTTCTCCAAGCCTTGTGCTATCCTTTGTTCTACGTTCCACCAGTTTAGTAATAGTTTTATAGTAGATGTGACACATGATCTGTGTTGTATCAACACCTGCAATGGTGTGAATCAACAATAAATGTAAATAAAAAATTACGAATGCGCCTGGTGCTGATGCAGTTACATACAGAACGGTGTAAAAATTCAGTCTCCATCCTCTGAGTTTGTCCGCTGTCGGGACGACGGGAAGCTCACGACAAGTTCACGAAGGAGAGGGCTGTGAACCCCACCATTCATAGTTACCACCGCCCGTAAACAAGCCTGTCATACAATCACACATACGATGAAACACTATTGCAAACAATTCATGGTGCGCTTGCTGTCTCGGCAGTGGTACTCATCCCAGTGCAACAGTGCTGCCGCCTCACTCCGTCTGCTCCCATTCTCCATTTTCTGGTCCATATGCGAGTACCAAGTCCACCAGGTCCTGGTAGGTATACCGGGCCATGGTCTCGCACTGCTTAGCTACACACGTCTGCATCAGAGTGAGTCGACAACAGCAACGAAGCGAATGCCCTAGTACCAATGTGTGAGCACTTTGCCGTCCTGTAGAACATTACTCGTCTTTAGAGTGTTGAGCCGGGCGTTGTGGCAGAGCGGTTCTAGACGCTTCTGTCTGGAACCGCGCTGGTGCTACGGTCGCAGGTACGAATCCTTCCTCTGGCACGGATGTGTGTGATGTTCTTAGTTAGGTTTAAGTAGTTCTAAGTCTACGGAACCGATGGCCTCAGATGTTAAGTCCCATAGTGTTTAGAGCCATTTGAATCGAGTGTTGAGCAAAACCACTATTTCAGGCAGCACATTCGTTCTTGCTTGGCCTGTTCTTGTGTGTTCTTTCAGTCACTGAAATTTACGCTGTCAGGTATCTTTTATGTAAATCTTAAAGTGAGTGTGGCTCCGGTCATATGCCCATATGCTCGTCTCAGGGATCGTCTCCTGGAGTTTATCTCCATTTAGCGAAATCATCCCGTATACTACTGCTGGCCTTGATTGTGGAAGATGTCACATTATTGCAGAATGAGGTTTTCACTCTGCAGCGGAGTGTGCGCTGAGATGAAACTTGCTGCCAGATTAAAACTGTGTGCCGTACCGAGACTCGAACTCGGGACCAAGCACTTGCCCGCGAAAGGCGAAGGTCCCGAGTTCGAGTCTCGGTCCGGCACACAGTTTTAATCTGCCAGCAAGTTTCAGTGACATTATTGTCTAAGACAGTCATCTATGTAGGTAGGATCTTCTGACTGTGCACTGTACGCAGGACATAGTGAGCTGCGCCAGTAGGTTGCCGCTGGCGGCTGGTGAAGGCAGGCCACGTGCATCGCTGTTGCCCGCACCTGGTACCAGCCTGCCGGCTCTTACCGCCGGCTATTTACTGCTGGCGCCGCGGTCGCTGACAGCCGTGCCCGACAGGAAAACGGGTCTGGCAAGGGGGCGGGGGAGGGAGGGGGGGGGGGGGGGAGCGGCACGCAGGCGGCAGCGCATCGCCTGTGATCGCATCGTGTGGAGTGCGCCACGCCCACCCCAGAACACGAGCGCCAGCGCCCGCGTTTGCCATGTCTAGGAACACGCGCGGGCCGTGCGCCTTCTCACGTTCACTGCCGAGTCCTACATGTACTTCTCGTGAGCTTGCCGGCTTCCCGACAGCGGCGAGACTCAAAGGATGGGGACTGAATTCTTATACCGTTCATTACCTCACTGCGGAAGCACCAGGCGTAGAGTGATGCATCACGAGAACTTACTCTAGCAGACAAGTTACCAAATTGTAAAAAAAATAATTGTTTATGCAATTCCTGTGAAGATAATATCTATATTAGTACATCTATTCCCGGCCGGTGTGGCCGAGCAGGTCTAGGCGCTGCGCTCTGGAACCATGCGACCACTACGGTCGCAGGTACGAATCCTGCCTCGGGCATGGATGTGTGTGATGTCCTTAGGTTAGTTAGGTTTGAGAAGTTCTAAGTTCTAGGGGACTGATGACCTCAGACGTTAAGTCCGGTCGCGCGGTTCCAGACTGTAGCGCCTAGAGCCCCTCGGCCACTCCGACCGGCTCAGCGGTACGTTGTTTACATTGTTTGGCACAACTACGGTATATTAAGTGCTGCGGAATGGCGTGCAGGCAGAACGATGGTCAGCAAATCTATGCGACGCAGTCTGGAACCGCGCGACCGCTCCAGTCGCCGGTTCGAATCCTGCCTCGGGCATGGATGTGTGTGATCCTTAGGTTAGTTGGGTTTAAATAGTTCTAAGTTCTATGGGACTGATGACCTCAGACGTTAAGTCCCATAGTGCTCAGAGCCACGAAAGTAGTGGAAATCTTCACTTATTTATGCGCAAAACGCTGCATTACGTTTAGGGTCACCTGCCAGCTCCACACGTCACCGAACGTCTACATGTCTTCCGGCAGTTCGCAACAGTGTTGGTAACCTCCTTGCAGGTAAATGCCTCATCTTCGAACAGCCTCAAGAATCTTCCGACGTTATCCACTAGACCATTTACATACAGTGTATACATTAATAGACGTATCACATGTCCCTGCGACACATGTGACATTTCAGTAAAAAAAAAATCATGAGAAAGAACTTCACAAATTGAACAGCAGGTCAAAAATGCTTTAGTCCACCACTGGCCCTAATGCAAGTTATTCGGCTTGGCTTTGATTGATATAATTGTTGGATGTCCTGAGAGATATCGTGCCAAATTATGTCCGGTTGGAGGGACCTGCCCGTAATCGTCCAAACGTTCTCCACTGGGGAGAGATCAGGCGACTTTGCTGGCCAAGGTAGAGTTCGACAAGAACGAAGACAAGCAGTAGAAATTTCCCGTGTGTGGGCAGGCATTACCTTGCTGAAATGGAAGCCCAGGATGGCTTGCCACGAAGGAGAACGAAACGGGACGTAGAATATCATCGACGTGCCGTTGTGCTCTAAGGATGCCGTGGAAACTTTCGATATAATTTAGCAAGGATTCAGAAGTTCTCCTTTTTTTCTGAATCAAAGCTGATTTTTGTACACGAGAGTTCCGCTCTGCAGAAACGTCATCATGTGATAGAACAAAAAATGTTTGATAATTCTGTCATTATATCCACCTGTCCAACTACGCGTCTCCAAATCTGTAGTGACCTGTGCCTTTCTTTTTGCAATCGCTGGGAACCCTACGTTACTTCAACGACTTACGGTAAACTACTGCTAACAGGGAAATAGTTTCTTCCGAATAATCTCTGTAGAATCTCACAGGTTTCTCATTCGATCCAGATCACTTTTCACTATGACAGTCACTCAGAATTACTGAGATCCTTGGGAGGGTAACCATTATAAAATTATTTGACATTGTATGTGAGATATGTCAGACAGATGATACAGCCTCAGAATTAAACAAGAATGTAATAACTCCTATTCGCATAAGAGCAAATTTTCAGAGTTACTGAGCCATTAGTTTAGTAAGTTATGGTTGCCAAACTATGATATGAATTATTTACGGAAGGCCGGCCGGAGTGGCCGAGCAGTTCTAGGCGCTTCAGTCTGGAACCGCGCGACCGCTACGGCCGCAGGTTCGAATCCTGCCTCGGGAATGGATGTGTGTGATGTCCTTAGGTTAGTTACGTTTAAGTACTTCTAAGTTTTAGGGGACTGATGACCTCAGATGTTAAGTCCCATAGGGCTCAGAGCCATTTGAACCATTTACGGATAGCTGCAAAAAGCTGGTGGAAGCCGATCTCGGGGAAGTTCATTTTGGGTACTAGAGAAACGCAGGAACACAGGAGACATACTGACCCTATGACTTATGTTAGAAGATATGTTAAAGAGAGCCAAACCTATGTTTGTAGCATTTGTAGATTTATACATAGCTTTTGACTGTGTTGGCTGAAATTCTCAAGGTAGCAGGGATGAAATACAGAGAGCGGAAAGTTATCCACAAGTAGCAAAGAAACGAGAGCGCAGTTCTAAGAATCGAAGGACATGAAAGGGAAGCAGTAATTGAGATGGGAGTGAGACAGGTTTCTTAGCTCTCACCAATGTTATTCAAGGAGAAATTTGGAAACCAAATTAGAATTGTGAGAACAGAAATAAAATAAACCTTAAAGTTTGCTGAGAACATTGTAATTCTTCCAGATGCGGAAAAGGTCGTGGAATATCAGTTGAATGGAATGGAAAGAAAGGATGTAAACGACGGTAATGGATTGTAGTGGCATTAAATCAGGCAATGCTGAGGAAATTAGATTATACAGTGAAAGTAGTACATGGCTTTTGCTATTTGTGCAGCAGACTAGTTGATGACGGGCGAAATAGGGAGGATGTAGCAAGAAAAGAGTTTCTCAAACTGAGAAATTTGCAAACATAAAATATAAACTGAAGTCATAGCTAGTCTTTTCCGAAAGAATTGGTCTGATGTTTTCCACATATGAATGTCAAACGTGTATAAGCAGTTCAGGCAAGAAGAGAGTAGAACATTTTGAAATGTGGTGTTACAGAAGAATGTTGAAGATTAAAGGGTTAGATCGAATAACTAACGAGGAGATACTGAGTAGAGTTGGGGGAAAACAAAGTTTGTGGCACAATTTTACTAAAGTAAGGGATCAGTTGATAGGACACATGCTACGACATAAATGAAACCGCCAAGGTAGCCTAGAGCGCTAACGCGCTGCTTCCTGGTCTCGCGTAGGCGCGCCGGCCCCGGATCAAAACCGCCCGGATTAGCGACGAGGGCCGGTATACCGGCTAGCTTACATGTGGTTTTTAGGCGGTTTTCCACAACCCGCTAGGTGAATAACGGGCTGGTCCCCAAGTTCTGCCCCAGTTACACGACACACAGGCATTTGAAAACGATCCCACTATTTCATGACTTACACTAGATGCAGACAGCTGGGGTACACTACTTCCGTCCCGGGGGGTTTGGGGTGCCGTCAGGAAGGGCATCCAGCCACTCCCTGCACTTAACACTGCCAAACCCATAATAACAAAGCCGACCCCGCGTTGGAGCGGTACAAAGGCCCTGAGAAAGAAAGAAAGAATGCTATGACATAAAGGATTCGTCAGTGTGGTAATGGTTGGGGGGGGGGGGGGGTAAAAATTGTAGAGAGAAATTAAAGCATGAGTGCAGTAAGCTGGTTCTGCTGGATTTAGGCTGTAGTAGTTATTCAGAGATGAAGAGGCATTCGGGCTGAATACCACAAGAACGACATCATCATCACGTCGTCGTGGGCGTACGGTATGAACACGCCGCACCGTTGCTGAGCACTGAGCGGCGCGGTGGAAATCCCGTCCCGTGGGAAGGCGACTGAGGCCTGCCGGGGAGGAGGAGTGCCTGTACTCGCCTGGGGCGGCTGACACGTGTTCAGCCGGCGACGGGCGCTTCATTTCTCATCCCCGCCGTCCCTCGTTCCGCATGCAGCGCGGCTCTACGCTGCCCAGCCAGCTATACAGTATGTACTGCCTGCCTGCTGCTAGGTGCTTCACTGTCCGTAGTGGCCACAGCAGCTACAGAATACTTACTGTCATCGAGATTGACGTTTCAGCGAATGTAGAGGTAGGAGGCAGCCAACAGCCTATCGTAGATATTTCTCGAGCGCCAGTGCTACCTGTATTACCTGTTTTGTACAATCTGTCAGTCACAAAGTTATTTTATTTGAGCTATAATGGATGGACCACTTGGCTCGATATTTTATTTCTCGTGATGTTTGCAATCGGCCTCAAACATAATAGCCCTCAGGTACATCTGAAGTAGATAATTCTTAACTTATCTATATACTTCGATTAATTCAATGAGGTGACAAAAGTCATGGCATAGTTCCCAATATCGCGTTAGATCTACTTTCGCCCAGCGTAGTGCAGTAAATGGACATAGTATGGACTCAACAAGTTGTTGAAAGTCCCTTGCAGAAATATTGAGCCATGCTGCCACTATAGGCGTGCACAATTGGAAAGTGTTGTCGGTGTAGGGTTTAGTGCGCGAACTGAACTTTCGATTATATCCCATAAATGTTCGTGTCCTTCGGTCTGGGTGGCCAAATCGTTGCCTCTAACTGTCGAGAATGTTCTTCAAACCAAACGCGAACAACTGTGGCCCGGTGACGTGGCTCATTTTCATCCATAAAAATTCCACTGTCGATTGGGAACATGAGGTCCATGAATGGCTGCAAATGGTCTCCCATTAAACGAACATAACCACTTCCAGCCTACTAATAACCATGTAAGCTATAGGAATAAATAAACCATGCCCAGTCAATTATCGGTTCCGTTGGAGACCCAGAATATTCCATGTAAAAACAGCTCACACCATTATAGAGCCACCACCAGCTTGCACAGTGCCTTGTCGACAACTAGGGTCCATGGCTTCGTTAGGTCTGCTTTAAACCTGAACCCTACTATCAGCTCGTACCAACTTAAAATCTGGAGTCGTTTGACCAGGCCACGGTTTTCAGTCGTGAATTCTCTAATGAATTCCGAAATGGAATGTCCCGTGCGTCTAGCTTCAACTACCATTCTGCATTCAAAGCCTGTTAATTCCCCTCATGAGGCCGTCATCACGTCAGAAACCTTCTGACATGAATCACCTCAGTGCAAAAGACGGCTCCGCCATTGCACTGCACTTTTACACCCCGTGTACGCGATTCTACTGCCCTCTGTATATGTGCACATTGCTATCCTATGACTTTCATCACCTCAGTCACTCAACAATTGTTAGGCAATGAACGTTAATAATAATAGTAATAATGGTAATGATAACAAATCGGAGATATATTTACCAGTTACATTTTCGATACTGATTCATTAGGCAATTGTACGATGGCTTCACAACAGGTATCACTCTGGGTGTACATGAGAACATTAAGCACGACGTGAATGTTATTTGTCGGTAGATGATGCAGTACAGAGGAGGTCATTTCTCGACATGCCTCCTATAAATTAACGTTCCACAAGATCTGATAAAAGCATGCAAGTCATCTGACAGTGCCTATGTATATTCAGATCGGTAACGCTACTTTTTCAGTAAAGTAAACGAACACCATATTGTGGCTGGTTGTTGCTGTATGTTACAAACATTCTGTTTCTCATAAACAGCCAAGGTTCTCCATTGTTGTTGTGGTTTCAATCTGAAGACTGGTTTGATGTTTTTTACTATGAAGACTGGTTTGATGTAGTTTACTCTGAAGACTGGTTTGATGAAGTCCTCCATTTTAGTCTATGTTGTGGAAGCCTCTTCGTCTCTAGGTAGCTACTGCAAATCATAGTTATCTGAACCTGTTTACTTCGTCTTTCTCTGCAGTTTTTACGCTCTTCACTTCTTTGCGCTACCAAACGCAAGACCCCTTCATGTCTCTGGACGTGTGCTGTCAACCGAACCCTTCGATTAGTCAGTTACTATACATTTCCCCTTTTCTCTAGTTAGATTCAGTGGCATCTAATTACTTATTCGAGCTGCCCACTAGTTTTCCACATCCTCCTATTTCACCACATTTCGAAAGCTTCTCTTCTTGCCTGCACAGTTTATCGATCATATTTCACCACTACAAGGCCACAATCCAGATAATACCTTCGGAAAAGACTTCCTAACATATTATATTCGGTGTTCACTAAATTCTCTTTCTCAGAAAATCTTTTCCTGCTACCGCCAGTCTCCATTTGTATCCTCTCTACCTATCCATCGTCTGTTACTTTGCTGAGCAAGTAGCAAAACTAATCGGAAACTTCTAGTGTCCCTAGTGCATTGTACTCGCATTCGGGAGGATGACGGTTCAAACCCGCGTCCGGCCATCCTGATTTAGGTTTTCTTTGATTTCCCTAGATCGCTTTAGAAAAATGCCGGGACGGTTCCTTTGAAAGGGCACGGCCGACTTCCTTCCCCATACTTCCCTAATCCAAGCTTGTGCTCCGCCTCTAATGACCTCGTTGTCGACGGGACGTTAAACACTAATCTCCTCCTTCTCCTTGTAATGCCCCATTTGCTAATCTAATTCTGTCAGAATCACCTGATGTAAATCGACTAAGTTCGATTACCCATGTTTTACTGTTCTTGATATCTATTTTACAACATCTCTTCGTGACTCTATCCGTGATCTTGCACGTCCTTTGCAGTTTATAACAGAATTACAGTGACATCGACAAACAGCAAATTTTAATTCATGTTTCCTGAACTTTAGCCCCTTTTCACCCACTTCTCAACTGTTGTTTGCCTTTCAAGGCTTTCGATTCGATTCTCATAACTGCAGTTTGGCTTCTGTATGAGTTGTAGATAAACTTTCTCTCCCTGTGTTTTACTTCTGCTACCTTCGGAACTTGGAAAAGTATATTGCAGTTAACATTGTCAAAAGCTTCTGCTAAATCTACAAATGCTACGAACAATGGTTTGCGTTTTTTCATTCTGTCTACCACGTTCAGCCATAGCGTGAGCATAGCTTCGTGTGTTCTTACCTTTCTCCGTAACCGAAACTGATTTTCCCCGAAATTAGCTTTCTCCTATAATGTCATTATTTGACAAAATAGAATACTGCTAAAGTTTTTATGCTGCAAGCACATACACTCTTTAGTTCTCCAAAGGTGGTTCACTCTCTGCTCTAGTTTGCGACAGAAGTTTAGGTAATTGAAAATTTCCAACACCGTAATTATCGTGACTACAGTACAAGTAAATATAAGACTGGAAAATCCAAAGTTAAGACACTGAAATGTTGGTCTGTCCAAAGATATTTTTCGAAAATTGGTGTGGTTTAACATCTATGTCAGTGAATTGTCCATGATAAAAATGACAGAATCATTATGAATCGAATTTCACGGTCAAATGTAGATTTTACAGTGTGGGACAGTTTTGAAGTCGGAAGCTCTGCCGTACCACATACAACAGAACAGCTGGCGCAATGATTAAGAGGATAGACTTATATTCGAGAGCCGGCCGAAGTGGCCGAGCGGTTCTAGGCGCTACAGTCTGCGAACCGCGAGACCGCTACGGTCGCGGGTTTAAATCTTGCCTCGGGCATGGATGTGTGTGATGTCCTTAGGTTAGTTACGTTTAAGTAGTTCTAAGTTCTAGGGGACTGGTGACCTCAGCAGTTAAGTCCCATAGTGCTTAGAGCCATTTGAACCATTTTTATTCGAGAGGAAAAAGCATTACATCTTCACACAGGCATCTCAAATTATGTTCAAGGTGTCAATGTTCTTGAAACGGCACTTCTTCCTTCCATAAACCATCCCATTCTGTTTATCTTTCCCTTTTCGTTTTCTTTCATTAATAAGTGTGATAGGGCCTGATTTATTAACTTATGTCAACGTGTATTCACCGAAAAACGTTGTTAATACTAGGCTCTGTGGTATGGCGATAGATTCTTTTTTTTCAGGGGCATCACAAGGAAAGTCGTTAGCATCCAAGAACGAAATAACAATTCTGAAGTGGAAATAAAGAGGAGCGTACTTCAGTAGTCTTCTATCCACTTCACCACATTTTCTTTAATGTCGTAAGACACCGTGGACAGAAATAAACTAGGAAGTATAAGTACATTTCGAAAGTCTATAAGTAGTGCGTCTACATGACTACCTTGAAAAGCGCAATTTGGGTTTCACACGGCCAATGTTTCCGGAACCCACGCCGGTTAATTTGGAAGAGGTGATTCTGTTCGAGATACAGCTTTGCATTTGAGGTCAGAATATGTGACCAGTGACCAGTGCTTTATGCAACTACTGAGCACAGCTTTTGGTTCAAATGGCTCTGAGCACTACGGGACTTAACTTCGGAGATCATCAATCCCCTAGAAGTTAGAACTACTTAAATCTAACTAACCTAAGGATATCACACACATCCATGCCCGAGGCAGGATTCGAACCTGCGACCGTAGCGGTTGCAGGTTCGTGTAACTGAGGCGGTTTAAATAGGCTGTTTAGGTTTTTATGTTGGTAACGTCACGTAGCTCTCTGTATGAAAATCACTGACTGTGCTGTTTGCAACCTGTGGCTGGTTTGCATTGTTGGAATATTCGCTATTTTAGTGGTGGGGAGTTGGATGTGAACAGCACGTAGCGTTGCGCAGTTGGAGGTGAGCCGCCAGCAGTGGTTGATGTGGGGAGAGAGAAAGAATAAATTTGTATTACTGGATATCAAAAACTAAGGTAAATACATTGTTTGTTCTCTATCAAAATCTTGCATTTGCTGCCTATGTCTATCAGTAGTTAGTGCCTTCAGTAGTTTGAATCTTATATTAGCTGGCAATAGTGGCGCTCGCTGTATTGCAGTAGTTAGAGTAACGAAGATTTTTGTGAGATAAGTGATTCATGAAAGGTATAGGTTATTGTTAGTCAGGGCCATTTTTTTGTAGGGATTTTTAAAAGTGAGATTGCGTTGCGCTAAAAATATTGTGTCAGTTTAGTATTGATCAGAATAAGTAAAGAGAGTAAAGTCTGAGTACGTTCAGTTTTGCTCAGCTGTTTGAAAATCAAATAACGCAGAGGTTTACCAGCACAGTAATTCATAAATTTTGGCGGGGTGAGATGTTTGATAATTTCATCTCAACTGCTCTACCCATAACACTATCACAGTAGCAGGCAGTGCACGGTCGTCTTGCTGTAACACACAGGGTGGCACGTACCAAGGCAATGTTTTGTAATAGCAAATGTGCTCGGCTGTTGTTAGCGTATGTTATTAAATGTGTGTGAAATCTTATGGGACTTAACTGCTAAGGTCATCGGTACCTAAGCTTACACACTAATTAACCTAAATTATTCTAAGGACAAACACACACATCTATGCCCGAGGGAACTCGAACCTCCGCCGGGACCACCCGCACAGTCACGCTTATGTCACGTACACTGATTGTGTACGGTCCTGATGGACTGACCAATTCATGACATGAGATTTAGACATCAACTTACCGAAACCAATATCGTCCTTTGCAGATCCTAAATGTTAGATTGTGGTCGAAAAACACTTTGCATCGTGTTTCCGCAGAATGCGGCCACTCCTGTTAGAAATGCTACCTGCGTAAGGCAGAAAGGCCATCCCGATTCACGGCAGGTCGACAAGTCAACGCGCGTCTTGTCTAAGGTGACTTCGAAGCGGGGAAGCTCAACTGACAACCTTCCAGGGTCTGAGAGGTGTGGTTACTGCGCCGCGGCTGAGAACTGCTGCGAGGAATGCGCCGCAGTCGCAGATTACGCTGCTGAGCGCGTGCCGTGTGGTCATTTGTGAGAGCGCACCAGGCACGTCGGAATCCGCGACCTCGTGTGGAAAGCACGAGCGCCGTGGGCTCGCCAGCAGCAGCCGCGAGATGTCGCCGGCCGGCCGTAAACAGCGGCTGTCCCACGGCGTGACACGGCGAGGGCGGGTCCGGCCTTGGCGCCCACGTGGCCAGCGTAACTGCTGTCCGGCCGGTGGCTGCTCTGCTGCTGGCTGGCGGCGATCACTCGGCGTGTGTGCGTGTTTGCCTGGGGCGCTCAACCGGGAGCGACCTCGCTAAAATACACTGTTGTTGTTGTTGTTGTTGTGGTCTTCAGTCCAGACACTGGTTTGATGCAGCTCTCCATGCTACTTTAGCCTGTGCAAGCTTCTTCATCTCGCAGTAACTACTTCAACCTACATCCTTCTGAATCTGTTTAGTGTATTCATCTCTTGGTCTCCCTCTACGATTTTTACCCTCCATCTGCCCTCTAATACTGATCTGGTGATCCCTTCATGCCTCAGAATATGCCCTACCAACCCGTCCCTTCTTCATGTCAAGTTGTGCCAATAACTCCTCTTCTCCCCAATTCTATTCAATACCCCCTCATTACTTATGTGATCTACCCATATAATCTTCAGCATTCTTCTGTAACACCACATTTCGAACACTTCTATTCTCTTCTTGTGTAAACTATTTATCGTCCACGTTTCACTTCCATAGATGGCTACACTCCATACAAATACTTTCTGAAACGACTTCCTGACTCTTAAATCTATACTCGATATTAACAAATTTCTCTTCTTTACAAACTCTTTCCTTGCATTGCCAGTCTACATGTTATATCCTCTCTACTTCGACCATCATCAGTTATTTTTCTCCTCAAATAGTAAAACTCCTTTACTACTTTAGGTGTCACATATCCTAGTCTAATTCCCTCAGCATCACCCGACTTAGTTCGACTACATTCCATTATCCTCGTTTTGCTTTTGTTGATGTTCATCTTACACACTCCTTTCACTGAGGAGCCAAAACATTGCGACCACTGAATCAGAGTTTCTCGATGTTGCATCCATGCATAAAATCTTCTCGGTTTTCAGATCGCGTCAAATCGGAGTTAAAACTCCAGCTTTCGAAGAATATCTTCTTCGTCAGATGATGACTGTTGCTGAGAGTGAAGTCTGCTTCCTCAATAGCCGCGCTGAAGGTTTTGTACTTGATGGTCGAAGTAATTTCGATGGACGCCTGTGTCATTCTGTCTACAGGAAGTCGACTCATCTAGATCTTTATGTCAATGAGAGCAGTTTCTATCAACCGGTTCAAAAACAGCCTCTCCTGAGCGCTTTATTATACGGAATGATTCCGTGATGATCTCACAAACTTTCGGAGGCGATGAAGAAGGTTCAAATGGTTCAAATGGCTCTCAGCACAATGGGACTTAACATCTAAGGTCATCAGTCCCATAGAACTTAGAACTACTTAAACCTAACTAACCTAAAACATCACACACATCCATGCCCGAGGCAGGAGTCGAACCTGCGACCGTAGCAGTAGTAGCGCCTAGAACCGCATGGCCACCGCGGCCGGCCATGAAGAAGGCTAAATCTATGAATTTGCGGTCAGGAACCCTGGTCCGAAAACGACAGAGTCGGATATTATCAGCGAAACTCGTTCTGATCAGTTGAATAGGTGTACCGCTACTGTTGTTGCTAAGATTCTAGATTAGGCAACTTTCAGACGTGTCAGAATGAACCAAAAAAAGAAAAAAGTGTATAGTAAATATGGGCTCTAAAATGCATACCTTAAGAGGCAATACTGACTTTACGACTTATCTTAGAATCTAGATTAAGGAAAGGCAAACGTACGTTTTAGCATTTGTAGACTGAGAAAGCTTTTGACAATGTTGATTGGAATACTGTCTTTCAAATTCTGAAGGTGGCAGGGGTAAAATACAGGGAGCGAAAGGCTATTTACAATTTATACAGAGACTAGATGGCAGTTACAAGAGTCGAGGGACATGAAAGGGAAGCAGTGGTTTGGAAGGGAGTGAGACAGGGGCCCCTCCCCGATGTTATTCAATCTGTATATTGAGCAAGCAGTAAAGGAAACAAAAGAAAAATTCGGAGTAGGTATTAAAATCCATGGAGAAGAAACAAAAGCTTTGAGGTTCGCCGATGACATTGTAATTCTGTCAGAGACAGCAATGGACTTCAAAGAGCAGTTGAACGGAATTGACAGTATCATGAAAGGTGGGTATAAGATGAACATCAACAAAAGAAAAACGAGGATAATGGAATGTAGTCGAATTAAGTCCGGTGATGCTGAGGGGATTAGATTCGGAAATGAGACACTTAAAGTAGTAAAGGAGTTTTGCTATTTGGGGAGCAAACTAACTGATGATGGTCGAAGTAGACAGGGTATCAAATGTAGACTGGCAATGGCAAGGAAAGCGTTTCTGAAGAAGAGAAATTTGTTAACATCGAGTATAGATTTAAATGTCAGGAAGTCGTTTCTGAAAGAATTTGCATGGAGCGTAGCCATGTAAGAAGAGAATAGAACTTTCGAAATGTGGTGCTACAGATGAATACTGAAGATTAGATGGGTAGATCACTTAACTAATGAGGAGGTATTGAATAGAACTGGGGAGGAGTTTGTGGCACAACTTGACTAGAAGAAGGGATCGGTTGGTAGGACATGTTCTGAGGCATCAAGGGATCACCAATTTAGTATTGGAGGGCAGAGTGGAGGATAAAAATCGTAGAGGGAGACCAAGAGATGAATACGCTGAGCAGATTCAGATGGATGTAGGTTGCAGTAGGTACTGGGAGATGAAGAAGCTTGCACAGGATAGGGTAGCATGGAGAGCTGCATCAAACCAGTCTCAGGACTGAAGACCACAACAGCAACAAGTGCAATGAGCATTTATTCATGTTCGCCACTCTTCTATTGAAAACGTGATCATAGTTCTCAAGATACGCATTTTAGAACCCATATTTATCTTACTTGTTTTCTTGTTTCATCGGTATTACCGCCTTTAAAATGTAATAACCAAGCAGTCTGCAGAGTATTTCATGGTATCGAAGGTGAAGAATTCCTCATAGCTCTTAAGGTATGCATCTGATGTGCTTTTTCAGCAGCACAATATATATCCACATACGGCTGCTGGGATGCAACTTGGTATTCGAGGTGTACTATATGTGATCAGGCAAGCAAGGGCACCAGAGTTGTTGCCAGTTGAACACGAACGAGACGTTCAACGTTCTCCAGGGACTGGGAGACCCTCTGCCAAATTGCAACAAAAGGCACCAGGTGTCTGGGACAGTCTATTGCCGAATGTCATTCGTCACCCTTATCATCGTTTACATGCGAGAGTACACCTCTGCGATATCACAGTGTTTTGATGCGACTGTTTGGACACCTTTACTGTGACGTGTGTGTTCCTTTTGTAAAGTTGTTCAACAAACAACATCTAAAAGAGTGCTATAAATGGGACAAAACCACCGAATAAAATAATTAAAAAACTCTTTTTTTGCAGAAACAATAATACATACCTAACGGGATATTACAAAACAACTTTTAAAACTGGTCTGAACTAAATACATAGACATGAGCAAACAGGACGAAGGGAAACAGGAATGAAGGAATTAGAGTGGTTTGCGCCATAAAAAGGTTTCCAACAAAGCAACTGGAGTCCCCCACGCACACAAAAAAGAGGAAAAAAGGTAGCTTCAAATGGTTCAAATGGCTCTTAGCGCTATGGGACTTAACATCTGAGGTCATCAGTCACCTAGACTTAGAACTACTTAAACCTAACTAACCTAAGGACAACACACACAGCCAAGCGCGAGGCAGGATTGGAACCTGCGACCGTAGCAGCAGCGCGGTTCCGCACTGAAGCGCCTAGAACCGCACGGTCACAGCAGGTACATTCCGTAAATATGTTTCACAGAACTGTCGGAAACCTGCATTGATGTTTCACATCTTTTTGGACATTAATTTCGGTATCGCTAACGTTTCTTGCAAATATCTGTCAAACTATCTTTGAAATAACTCGTGAGGGCATATTGAGTTGGTCGTATTTAGGAAACTGCGTCTTTATTTACAAAATGGTGTGTCAAGGATCCACGATATTTCTTCCTGTCTAAGAAAATGGAAACCGATATGCCTACTTAACAGTTACAGCACAGAACCTTTACGGCAGCTGTGGGGTAATTTCCCCGCCAGGTGAGCAAGTAAGAGGCTTTACGGAGGCGATGCATTTTTTCGGAGGCGAACATCGTTGTTGTGGCATGTGGTCTTGTTATTACAGCACGTTGATTTCCTCAGCAGCCACGGACTAGTCCGCAGTTAAGCCTTAATTAAACTCAATGAAATGCAGCGAGTTACTATCGCCCTTGGCAGGAGCACAAGCTCTTGTCAACGAGTTGTGTCTAATCAGGTAGCGCAACAGCGCTAATGAAAACCGTTTTTATTGTGAGTACGAAACTTAAAACGAAAACAGGTACAAAAATTACAAACGCTCTTATAAGGCTAGATTCAGACATTAAGATGATGCAGAGTCACTAGTAAGAGTGTGTGCCTCAGAGTCTCTTATGCTGAACAAACTCAGGAAACTACAAAAAAGGATAACAGGCCTATGAGAGAAATTTTAGTACCGCAGAAAACTATGGGTAAACCTTGTAAGAAGAGGAAAAATTTTTGTGAACTTAATGGTACACTGTGGAAACGGAAAAAATGGCTCTGAGCACTATGGGACTTAACATCTGAGGTCATCAGTCCCCTAGAACTTAAAACTACTTAAATCATTCGCTCGAATTCTCCAGAATGTTCTTCAAACTACCCGCGAACAATTGTGACAAGGCTCTTTGTCGTCCATAAAAATTTCTTCATTGTTTGGGAACATTAAAAGTCCGTGAAGGGCTGCAAATGGTCTCCAAGCAGACTAACATAACCATTTCAGTCAATGGTCGGTTCATTTGGACCAGAGGACCCAAACTACTCCATGTAAACATAGCCCACGCCATTACGGAGCCGCTACCGGCTTGTACAGTGCCCTGTTGACGACAACTTAGCTCCATGTCTTTGTGGGGTCAGCGCCACACCCAGACACTACTATCAGCTTTTATCGAATGAAATCAGGACTCATCTGACAGGCCACAGTTTTTCAGTCGTCTACGGTCCCAGGAAAGACGCTGCAGGCACTCGCGTCTTTCATCTGTTGCCATAGCCCATTAACGCCAAATTTACCATACTATCCCAACGGATACGTTCCTCGTATCGCCAACATTGATTTATGCGGTTATTTCACGCACTGTTGCTTGTCTGTTTGCACAGACAACTCTATGCTAACGCTGCTATTCTCGGTCGGCTACTGTTTTGCCCGTGGTGAGAGGCAATACCTGAAATGTGGTATTCTTGGTGCACTCTTGACACTTCGGATCTCGGAATACTGAATTTCCCAACTATTTCCTAAATGGAATGTTCCATTAGTCTAGCTCCAACTACTATTCCGCGTTCAAAACCTGTTAATTCCCGTCGTGCGGCGTTATCACATCGGAAACCTTTTCACGTCAATCACCTGAGTACAAATGAGAACTCGGCCAATGCACTGCTCTGTTACCTTGTAGACGCGATACTATCGCCAACTGAATATGTGCATATAGCTACCCCATAACTGTCATCTCAGTGTATTAATCCTGATAAAAATGTTACTCGAAGTAAAATAATGGGAGCGGATTCAGCGACGGTTAGAGGAAGGTGCATATTTTTATTTAACAAAGCCTTCCGTAAACACTTTACCGAGAATATGTATCGATATATTCGTACTACAGTGAATGTGAGACAGATGTCGACATAATTGCGCATAATGATCAGAGAAAGCGAAGTAGGTTAGAATTTCTGTGGATCAAAAGGAATTCTTCAGTTCTCAACTGGAAAATGAACTTGAGGAAAGTGAGGATCTGCAGTTTGATTCTGGTCCGCAGTTGGCACATACATTCATTGTTGTAGGCTTTACAGTCTTTTCAGACTATTACTGCAATAACTTCTTTAACATGTTGTAGAATTTTGGAACACGTATTATGTTCGAGTATAATGACTTTTCTGGAGACTAGAAATCTACTCTGTAGTAATCAGCACGGGTTTCGAAAAAGACGATCGTGTGAAACCCAGCTCGCGTTATTCGTCCACGAGACTCAGAGGGCTATAGACACGGGTTCCCAGTAGATGCCGTGTTTCTTGACTTCCGCAAGGTGTTTGATACAGTTCCCCACAGTCGTTTAATGAACAAAGCAAGAGCATATGTACTATCAGACCAATTGTGTGATTGGATTGAAGAGTTCCTACATAACAGAACCTAGCACGTCACTCTGCAATCTTCCGAAGTAAGAGTGATTTCAGGTGTGCCGCAGGGGAGTGTCGTAGGACTGTTACTATTCAGAATATACATAAATGACCTTGTGGATAACATCGGAAGTTCATTCAGCTTTTTGCGGATGATGCTGTAGTATATCGAGACGTTGTAACAATGGAAAATTGTACTGAAATGCAGGAGGATTTGCAACGAATTGACGCATGGTGCAGGGAATGGCAACTGAATATCAATGTAGACAAGAGTAATGTGCCTCTAATACATAGAAAGAAAGATCCTTTAACATTTAGCTCCAATATAGCAGGTCAGCAACTGGAAGCAGTTAATTCCATAAATTATCTGGGAGTAGTCATTAGGAGTGATTTAAAATGGAATGACCATATGAAACTAATCGTCGGTAAAGCAGATGCCAGATTGAGATTCATTGGAAGAATCCTAAGGAAATGCAGTCCGAAAACGGAGGAAGTAGGTTACAGTACACTTGCTCGTCCACTGCTTGAATACTGCTCACCGGTGTGGGATCTATACCAGATAGGAGCCATACCTTATAGGATCCATACCAGATAGAAGAGATAGAGAAGATCCAACGGAGAGCAGCGCGCTTTGTTACAGGATCATTTAGTAATCGCGAAAGTGGAAGACTGTGCAGGAGAGACGCTCAGTAGCTCGGTACGGGCTTTTGTTTAAGTTTCGAGAACATACCTTCACCGAGGAATCAAGCAGTATATTACTGCCTCCTACGTATATCTCGCGGATACTAGACTGGAATAGAAGGGAGAACCGATAGAGGTACTCAAGGTACCCTCCACCACACACCGTCAGGTGGCTTGCAGAGTATGGATTTAGATGTAGATGTAGTACATTAGTATTTACGCTTATCAGACGGTGGCAGCTCCATATTTCTCACCACATATGTCTCATGCCTTGAGAAAATTCACTAATTTCAAAAAACGAAAAGACAAGAAACAGAATGGTCCAATTTTGAGAGCAGCATCGTTTGTCTGGAGTTTAAAATTCGAAATACAGCTTTTAATTTATCATAACTTTACATAGACGGCATTTTAGGGTTTTCTACTTTTTTCCGTTTGTTTGCTCACTTCTTGGGTCTTACTGGTACTTGTTTCGAGGCCGCGGGTTGGGCATCCCTGCTCCAGTGTATGCCGCCAATTTACTAGGCTTTGCATCAAAGTTCATCGTGTCGCGCTTGGAGGAGTCTTTGGACCTATTCGTGGGACTCATCATTGGTTTATTTGCGTGCATAGTACGCGGGTTGGGCATCCCTGCTCCAGTGTATGCCGCCAATTTACTAGGCTTTGCATCAAAGTTCATCGTGTCGCGCTTGGAGGAGTCTTTGGACCTATTCGTGGGACTCATCATTGGTTTATTTGCGTGCATAGTACGTCATAGAATCTCACGTTGTAAACCTCTAGCTCCATTTTGAAGACGTATCCCAACCCAAACGGCCGGCCGCTGTGGCAGAGCGGTTGTAGGCGCTTTAGTCTGGAACCGCGCGACCGCTACGGTCGCAGGTTCCAATCCTGCCTCGGGCATGGATGAGTGTGATGTCCTTAGGTTACTTAGGTTTAAGTAGTTCTAAGTTCTAGGGGACTGATGACCTCAGATGTTATGTCGCATAGTGCTCAGGGCCATTTGAACCATGTGACATTTGAACCAACCCAAAGAGTCGTCTTTCTTGCACAATTCCTGTGTTAGACTGTACAGGGTCTGTGGTATCCTTTTCTTGCCCGCCACAACCTTCCACGAGACCCTTGGGAAACTGTAAATAACTCAAGGGGAAAATAGAATTGTAAGAGGCGATGGAAAAGTTTTAGTTCGAAGACCGTGGAGTCCAAAACTGGGATGCCAATCAGGCATAAAGAGCAACTGAGTTGGAGCCTGGATGCCTCAAAACGAATAATTAAACACATCATAACGAGTCAGCCCTGCGAAATCTGTAAATAAAATATTATTGTCAAACGTAGGGTTGCGTACAGCGTGTTATTGCATCAGCTGACGGAACGTTGGTCTAGGATCAAAGTCCGCCTCACTAAGTACCTGAATTCGTTGATTGTGATACGGTCACACTGAAGTGCATGCATTATTCTCCAAACACTAGTACGGCTCATTCTAGAAATTTGTGTGACAAGTTTCCTGTCGAGATTCCTGGAGAGTGTGCGACTGCTTCCACATATTCAGGCATAAGTTTAATTCGGGCAGGCCCATCCATTCCTGCAGCATGTGCAAAGCTCCCGTGTTCTCTGAGGCATTGACGCACCCCTGTAAACGTTCGATTCTCGGGGTGTCCGCTGGCTGGGTATGCTTCTTATTTGGTAAGTGCTGCCTCTCATGCACTGCTGTTAGCCCTGCCATACATGAAACGCGTATCCGCATACTCTTCATTGCTGTAATGCAATGCTGCCTGTTATCACCAAACACTCGTACAGCACAACTGACGCTGCGCAAACAACTGACATGAGTGGCACTCTGTGTACTGTACGCTCGCATCCGTTCTGTTTACACATACTCGTCTCGAAAGTGTAATCAAAGAGCTCATCACGGATCGGCATACGGTATTTACACGGGATCACGTCAGTAGTGGCTGGTAACAACAAAGTCTTCAGTATCTTGCAAATGGTTCGGTTGTGGACTTGCGTTTACTGAGACCTTTTTGTTTCTAGTATTGTGTTTCTTCAACTGCATGGGCTTATGACATTAGTTATATACACCCTGTATAAACTACCTGAACTTGAAATTAATGTTTTATAAGAGAATAAAAAAAAAGACGTACCGGTACGTAATTGCACAGCTACGACAGGTCACCTTGTGGCATTTATGCCACATCTCTGCCCACGTTTATTATATTTTTATTTCTGTGTTTTAATGCACAGTACAGAAAGATTATCTTACGAGAGGCTAGTGAGTGGGTAGAATCACGGAGCAAACTCATCAAACGAGACGCCAGATGGTCACATAGCATGAGAACAGTCGGATGAGCAAGAGCAGTGTATTGCTGAACAGAGAGAGACAATGGGGATTCAGCTACAACCCTGGACACCAAGAAACGAATCTTTTATTATTTATATTTACTGTTTAAATGTTAAGTGACAGATCGAACCGTGCTGTGATGTTGCTCTGAGAAATTATTAATAATAATTTCAGTATCACTCAATTCAATTTTAGTTATCATTTGTGCTTATTGATGGATAGTGTGGACCAATCACAAGTGCTCCCTGAGGAGGTAGGCGCCAATTACTAAGGTAGCTCATTAATAGGATACCAGTTGTTTCCGAAGAAGTAATATATGAAATCTGATATCATGTAAACATGGAACAGTTAGTTGAAAAATTGCCTCGGCTGACGTGGTGGTGGTAAGTTTTTATGGGACCAAACGACTGAGGTTATCGGTCCCTAGGATTAACATTACTTAATCTACCTTAAACTAACTTACGCTAAGGACAACATACACACCCATGCCCGAGGGAGGACCCGAACCTGCGACGGGGCAAGGCGCCTCAGACCACGTGGCTACCCCGTGAGGCTCGGGTGACGTACCTGGATGATGTTGTGTGAAATCCAATGCAGTCTGTGATCGTTTTTCACGGTGGCAACGCTCCAACTAGTGTCTGAGGTGCAAATCCGCGTAAAGACGGAAACATTTTCTTGCGATCTCATGTTGATTTTACGGCTGTGTGGAGCATTTTTGTAACCTTTGCGGTTCTAGAGATCTAATGATTAATGGCGAAATCTTGTTATGAATATTAGTGACAGACTGGCTCTAGAAATCATTTCACTGATTTTGCGAATAAAACAAAATTGATATCCTAACGATTTGCGATTCTTATTAGCATTTAAACCTGCCCACTTGACACATTATTATGCTGTGTTTTTTGCATAAGCGTCATGGAGGAAACCAGTTGCGACAATATCTACGGGACGCGAGGTAAGCAAGGCGGCTACAGTGCAGTTACGAGAAGTGGGGGGCAGACGCACTATATTTCATGTATAAATCACACGTAGCATAACCATGCGTTCCCGTGTACTTACTGTGGCAGACGATATTTCGAACATTCATTCCCCTGTTTGCTGTGATAGTGTTGCAACCTGTACCGTGCCTAGGACGGCAGCAACTGCGTGCCAACGGGAAAAGGATCGGTACGATTAAACTTTCAGTCATGAATAATTCGTCGCATTGCTTGTGGGTGTTTCGGTGTGATGCAAACGGCAATGTATGTAGTCTGTGTAACTCTAGAGACATTCCGCGGAGAGTATAGAGACGGTGTAGGACGGTCAGCGGCAGGCGACCGCTATGGTTTGGGTCTGCAGGACCGGCGCCAGACAAATGAATCCTAATTGGCCGTTAGCGGCGATTTGGGCCTCAGCGAGGGTCGCGGGTCGACCGGAGTGTTTTTGCAGCGGCCTGCCGCCGAGATAAACACTTTGTATCTGCCCCGGGGGCAGCAAGCTGGCGACCGTAACGCAGAACCGTCATTACTCAGACAAACGCCGGAAAGGAGTTCTTTTCGCTAAGAAATTAGGCTGTTTCGACGTCTTCCCTTTAAGGAGCTTCAAGCCCTCTGATCCGTTCCGGCTCCCATCAGTTGAATGTCGGGAGAAGAAACGAAGGCCAAATTTTCATCGACGTTGATATAATTGCATACGGAGAAGCGTGGCGCAAAAAAGAGCTCGTAGTCTGCTGAAGAAACTACCCCAAAATTTGCCTAAACTGGTCTGAGGAAACCAAGGAGATGCACCTCTGAATCATCTAACGAATTTTCGGATCTAGCTTGTCTTTAAATCGAATCCATTCTACAGTGAAGCGCCAAAGAAACTGGTATAGCTGTGCGTATTCAAATAGAGAGATATGTAAACGGACAGAATAGACGCTGCGGTAGGCAATGCCTATATAAGACAAGTGTCTGGCGCAGTTGTTAGATCGGTTACTGCTGCTACAATGGCAGGTTATCGAGATTTAATTGAGCTTGACCGTGGAGATATAGTTGGCGCACGAGCTATGGGACACGACATCTCCCGAGGCAGCGATGAAGTGGGGATTTTCCTGTGCGACCATTTCACGGGTGCACCGTATGAGGAATTCGGTAAAACATCAAATCTCCGACATCGATGCGGCCGGTAAAAGACCCTGCAAGAACGGGACCAACGATGACTGAAGAGGATCGTTCAACGTGACAAAAGTGCAACCATTCCGCAAGTTGCTGCAAATTTCAATGCTGGGCCATCAAAAAGTGTCGGCCTGCGAAACATTCAACGAAACATCATCTGGGCTTTCGGAACAGGAGGTCTACTCGTGTACCTTGAGTGAATGCACTACACAAAGCTTTACGCCTCGCCTGGGCCCGTCAGCACCGACATTGGACCCCTCATGACTGGGAACATGTTGCCTGGTCGGACGAGTCTCTTTTCAGTTTGTATCGAGCAGAGGGACGTGTACTAGTATGGAGACAACCTCATGAATCTGTGGACCTTGTTTATCAGCAGGTGACTGTTCAAGCTGGTGGAGACTCTGTAACGGTATGGGGCGTATGTAGTTGGAGTGATATGAGGCCCCTGATACATGTAGATACGACTGTGACAGGTGACACGTACGTAAGCACCCTGTCTGATCATCAGCGTCCATCTACATCTACTTCACTACTCTGCAACTCACATTTAAGTGCTTGGCAGAGGGTTCATCGAACCACAATCATACTATCTCTCTACTATTCCACTCCCTAACAGCGCGCGGGAAAAACGAACAGCTAAACCTTTCTGTTCGAGCTCTGATTTCTCTTATTTTATTTTGATGATCATTCCTACCTATGTAGGTTGGGCTCAACAAAATATTTTCGCATTCGGAAGAGAAAGTTGGTGACTGAAATTTCGTAAATAGATCTCGCCGCGACGAAAAACGTCTTTGCTGTAATGACTTCCATCCGAATTCGCGTATCATATCTGCCACACTCTCTCCCCTATTACGTGATAATACAAAACGAGCTGCCATTTTTGCACCCTTTCGATGTCCTCCGTCAATCCCACCTGGTAAGGATCACACACTGCGCAGCAATATTCTAACAGAGGACGAACGAATGTAGTGTAAGCTGTCTCTTTAGTGGACTTGTTGCATCTTCTAAGTGTCTTGTCAATGAAACGCAACCTTTGGCTCGCCTTCCCCACATTATTATCTATGTGGTCTTTCCAACTGAAGTTGTTTGTAATTTTAACACCCAGGTACTTAGTTGAATTGACAGCCTTGAGAATTGTACTATTTATCGAGTAATCGAATTACAACGGAACTCATGTGCACCACCTCACACTTTTCGTTATTTAGCGTCAACTGCCACCTGCCACACCATACAGCAATCTTTTCTACTTCGCTTTGCAACTGATACTGGTCTTCGGATAACCTTACTAGACGGTAAATTACAGCATCATCTGCGAACAACCTAAGAGAACTGCTCAGATTGTCACCTAGGTCATTTATATGGATAAGGAACAGCAGAGGTCCCAGGACGCTTCGCTGGGGAACATCTGATATCACTTCTGCTTTACTCGATGATTTGCTGTCTATTACTACGAACTGCGACCTTCCTGACATTTCGACGGACTTGGGCAATTGCAGCAGGACAATGCGACACGGCACACATCCAGAATTTCTACAGAGTGGCTCCAGGAACACTCTTCTGAGTTTAAACACTTCTGGTGCCCACCAAACACCCCAGACATGAGAATTATTGAGCATATCTGGGATGCCTTGCAACGTGCTGTTCAGAAGATCACCCCGTCGTACTCTTGCGGATTTATGGGCAGCCCTGCAGGATTCATGGTGTCAGTTCCCTCCAGCACTACTTCAGACATTGATCGAGTCCATGCCACGTCGTGTTGCGGCACCTTTGCTTGCTCACCCTACACGATATCAGGCAGATACACCAGATTCTTTGGCTCTTCATTGTATTATAGTTCTTTCAATACTCTTGTGACACCCTGCTGTTACTGGTATGTGCAATGCTCTGCTATCTTTCATCCTAGTGGCGAGCTTGTCTCGTATTTATCTTCCTTTTTTTGACGATTATGTTGAAAACGTTTCACTAAATACGTTATTTCATGATATCAGTCATCAGTAATCCCACCACAATTCTTTAAAGAATTGAACTGACGTGTATAAAGGGGCTACAAACGCCTGATCACTTTACAGGTCACCGAGCGAGTTGGCGCAGTGGTTAGTACACTGGACTCGCGTTCGGAAAGACGACGGTTTACACCCGCGTGCGCCTATCCTTATTTAGGTTTACTGTGATTACTCTAAATCACTTCAGGGAAACGCCGGAATGGTTCCTTTGAAAGGGCACGGACGATTTCTTTCCCCATCCTCCCCTGGTACGAGCTTGTGCTCCGTCTCTAATGACCTCGTTGTCGACGGGACGTTGAACACCAATCTCCTACTCCCGTCTCCTTTTCGATTGAGTTACTGTGTTAAATACTTGGCGATAAGCATGTAAAACTTTAATGCTCTCTTTTAGGACAAGCTAGTTTCTCACGCATCTCAGTGTTTACGACGTCCTGTCTGATTATGCACCGTTTCTGGCGTTTTGTAGTACACGTGGGGCGTTCAATAAGTAATGCAACACATTTTTTTCTGAAAGCAGGTTGGATTTATTGAGGATTCCAGTGCACCATATTATTCTCCACTCGTTTGGAAACAAAACCCTATTGTCCTACATAATCTCCGTTCAGTCGTACGCCATCTTACTGGGAGGATCTGTATGCCCACATGATACCACTCCATCGGTCGACGTCGAGCCAAAGTCTTGACCTCCCCACCATCCTCATACTGGTTCCCGCGTAGTGTATTCTTAGGATCCAAACAGATGCAGGTCGGAAGGTGCGATATCCGGGCTGTAGGGTGCATGAGGAGGAACAGTCCAGGGAAGTTTACTGAGCCTCTCCCGCATGCTCAGCCTAGTGCGAGGTCTTGCGTTGTCAAAGGGAAGGAGAAGTTATTTTGCATTTTTGTACCGACGGACATGCTGAAGTCGTCCCAACAACGCAGGAGTCACAACTATGTGCGGTCGGCCTACACGCGGAGATCGGACAGGTTTCCGCGACCTAGTTGAGAGGATGGCAGACGCCTCGCCCAACGACTCACCGTTCTTTTGTTCGCTGCCAGTTCTCCGTAGATATTCTGCAAGAGCGTATGAATACCTGGGACATCTGGTTTTCCGCCAAAAGGAACTCAATGGTAGCTCTCTGCTTCACATCCGTTACAGACGCCATTTTGAAGGTTACGTGTAGCGCCGCCACCTATCGGAACTTTATGGAACTAGAGGGGATAAAGCAGGAATATTCCACAATGTCCTCCAACAATTTCGGACTTTTTTTCAAACTAAACTGGCAGAGAAACACATACGTTGCATTACTTATTGAACATCCCTCTTAGATGGTGGAGGGTATCTGTCCCATGGCATATATGTTCATCCAAACCCAATTTGTTGGACTTTTACATGTGGGGCTACGTATACCAATTGGTCTAAGCATCACACATTGCTAATGAAAAAGAGTTTATCAGCGTGCCACGGAAGCCTGCGAAATTCTTCGAGTTAAGAGAGATTGGGATTCAACGACTCATAGGCGTCGGCGTCATTAGAGACGGAATATAAGCTCCACCTGAAAACAATGCCAGAAGCTCGAGATACGGAGGACGGAGAAGGAAATCGGCAGTGCCATTTCTAATGAACTATCCCTACATTTGCCTCAAACGATATAGCGAAATCACGGAAAACCTAAAATTGAATACCCGGACGGGGATTTCAGCCGTCGTACTCCCGAAAAATTACGAACTCAAATTGAGAAAGGACGGAGAAGTGATTCGACCGTGACCTTTCCAAAGGAACTATGGCGACATTCGACTAGATAAAAGCCGGAAAACCTAAATCTGAACAGCAGGATGGGGATTTGAGCTTGCGGCCGTCCCAATACAAGTTCTGTGCCTCACCCTTCCATCTCCCGCGGTCAGAACGTTGGAGTCAGTCCAGCTCCGCGCTTGCATGGGGCCAAGCAAAGAGAGAACATTTTGAAAGTTAGTTGTGAGGTTCTGCCTCGAAAGCTCTGCAATACGTTCAGTAATAACTCATACACACCTTTTCTATGAAAGTGTTTGTACACTTTTTTCTCGTTTTCGTAAAAGGAATCGTGCTCTAAAAGTTTTGAACTTATAAAATATAGTGATTTGGCTATCAAACATCGTACAACCACTTAGCTATCAGCTACCAAAAGTGAGGTTCGAATTCAACTTGTTCGAGAGGTTTTGTTTTAATTAATTCGGAGCGCACCTTTCATTCGTGCGCATACGGCATGCCTATGCTCACGTTCGTACGATTTGACTCTTTACAGAATCCACGAGTGCGACACTTTTAAAACATATACCACATATGTAAGCTGGGCCCGTAACCAGCGACCTTTCCTCTACGACCCAGGGACACTACACCCAGGTAACGAAGGCTCACAATAAATACTTAATTAAATAAATAAAGCGTATGTATTAGAAAAAAAACGGAAATAATGTAGGAAACGTAGCTTATACACTGAAGAGTCGTACACCTGCCTATATCGTACATTGCCCCGCGAGCACTCGGAAGTGCCTCCACACGACGCGGCATGGACTCGGTTCATGTACGAAGTAGTATTGCAGGGAATTGGCACCGTGAGCCCTGCAGCGCTATCCATAAATCCGTAAGAGTACGAAGGGATGGAGATCTCTTCTGAACATCACGTTGCAAGGCATCCCAGATATGGTCAATGATGTTCATGTCTGCGGAGTTTGTTGGCCAGCGGAAGTGTTTAAACTCAGGAGAGTGTTCCTGGAGGCACTCTGGACCTGTGCGGTGTCACATTGTTCTGCTGGAATTGCCCTAGTCCGTCGGAATGCACGACAGACATGGATGGATGCAGATGATCGGACAGGATGCTTACGTACGTGTCACCTGTCAGAGTCGTATCTACAAGTATCAGGGGTCCCATAACACTCCAACTGCACACGCCTCACACCATTACAGAACCTCCACCAGCTTGAACAGTTGCCTGCTAATGTACAGGGTCAATGGATTCATGAGGTTGCCTCCATACCCGTACGCGTCCATCCGCTCGATACAATTTGAAACGAGACTCGTCCGACCAGGCAACATGTGTGTTGATGGGCCCAGGCGAGGCGTAAAGCTTAGTGTCGTGGAGTCACCAAGAGTAACCGAGTGCGCTTTCGGCTTCGAAAGTCCATGTCGAAGATGTATCGTTGAATGCTTCGCACGCCGACATTTGTTGATGGCCGAGCACTGAAATCTGCAGGGTTGCTCTTCTGTCACGTTGAACGATTCTCTTTAGTCGTCGTTGGTCCCGTTCTTGCAGGATCTTTTTCCGGCAGCAGTGACAACGGAGATTTGATGTTTTATCGGATTTCTGATATTCACGGTGGACTCGCGAAATGATTCCCACTTCTTTGTTACCTCGTAGGTGCTTAGTTTGGTTTGGGGGGCGCTATCTGCGCGATTACAAGCGCCCTTGAAAAGTCCCAACCTTCACAGAGTGCAGTCTCGTTACGTTCGCGAATGATGTTGAAATAATGAGGACGACACGAACACCCTGTCACGGGCCGAGAAAATCTCCAACCCGGCTGGGAATCGGACCCGGGACTCAGCGATGCAGAGGCAGCAACGCTAGCCACAAGACCGCGAGCTGCGGACTCGGAGATGCTGTGTCCAATCGCTCGCGCGCCGAGTGTAACACCACGTTCAACCTTACTTAAATCTTGGTAACCTGCCATTGTAGCAGCAGTAACCGATCTGACAACTGCGCCAGATATCTGTGGTCTTCCATAGGCGTTGCCGACCTCAGCGCAGTATTCTACCTGTATGCGTAGATCTGTATTTGAATACGCATGTGTTTACCAGTTTCTTTGGCGTTTTACTGTATTTTGTGCTGTTGGCACACGACCGCAGTGAAGTTTTCAAGACCACAAGTTGGATCCTACATCATGCTTTTCTCTATTTGCTGCATGCAGTGAACTGCAGAGTCTTCATGCTCTATATGGAGTTGTTACTGAAAAAAGATTATTCGATATGTTAAAAGCACTGTAAAACTATAACATGTTGACACTTCCCATTAACACATGGAAATGAAATTACAGCATTCGAAACACAGTGTTGCAGTTGCGACGTAGATGGTGTTCCTTTTCAAATTTCAAATAAGTAGTGTGAAGCATTATAAATCGTGGTTAAGCCTATGTTGCCACCATTTCCAGGAATGTTCAAAAGCTGTGCTCCAAATATTTACTGAAGTTTTCTTTATGTATTTCTCCTAGCAAAAATCTGGCATAAAACTTTATTTACCTATAGCTAGTTCCGACCCTCTGCAAAAGTTGACGTAATAGTTTGAACTAGCTGCAGCAAAATAACGTTTTATATTAGCTTCTTGCTGATAAATACATATAAAGAAGTCTTCTTAAAGCATCACATGTCGAAATGTGAAGTCCCTGGTTGTTATGGTTTTGTACGGCCACTCTAAATACTGTGTCTCAGCTACAGACCAAAAAACCTGTGAAAATTTTTAAAGCCCCAGCTGGTTCATTTTATGGGCTCGTTACAATAAAGCTCTTTCATTTTCGTTGGCAGATAGTCGACACACACATTTCATCATTTATCTTTTGTGTTGCGGTGTTAATGGCAAGATTACGCATGAGATGGTAATTTCCCAGTCCAGCTGCTGCTGGTCTACGACCAACGGTGCAGGATGGCACACAGATGTCGCAGGGAGTCCATTGCTGAGTTTCGGATGGGATCGAAGCAGGTATGAAGGGGTTTCGATGTGCTCGGTGCAAAGTACGGTGATCGTCTCTCGTGGTGGCCAACGCGGTCAACCCAAATCTTGACAATGTATGTGCCTGCCTTGACATTCCCATGTAGTCCAATAATGTGGCACTGTCACATACGAACGCACCACAAATCTGGATTTTGCACGATTCGATCAGGAGGCCAAATTAAGACGCACAGTGCTATAAAGCTTTATTTACCTATAACTAGCTCGCACCTTTAGTCAAAAGTTTACGTAAGAGTTGGAACTATGTCAAACTATGTCAGAAGGTAATAATGCTATCTCAAATGAGTTCGCTTCATTTCCGTATCCTCATTAGTGATGAGTCAACATTCGACACAATTCACGCTCCTTCTATATCCTACCGAGCCTGGTAACAACACTAAACTAATGCATTATAGTGGCTTTTGTACGGCTATCAGACGATTGCAACCCTAATCATTTACGTAACTTCGTCTTAAAGTGTCACATCTGGCAAAGTGAATCATCTGATTTTTGCTATTTTTTAGAACCACCCTACATACTGTGTCTCAGCTACAGGCGAGCAAATCTCTACAAAAATAAAAAATAAATTACTTAACACGAAGTTAATTCTTTTTTGTTTGTACACAGTAGGCACGCACATGTAGCTATTTCAGTCATTTAATGCCATCAATGTAGGGAAATCATTTTTTGAAATTATTTCCTTTCCTTGACTTCAAAGGTAGAGCAGACAGTTTGAGTTCTGACACATTGTGTAGTGATAGGAAATCGCAATTGGGTATATTTTGGGAAGGGATTTATTGGCCGGCGTTTGTCTTACAACCGAGGCAAGAACTACGAAAACTCGAGCACAGCACCACAGTAGCGAATCCAGAAAGCATGTATGCTAGCGAACCTCTAGTACTGAATTGGAGGTGTGAAAAATTAGAAATATTGAAAAAAAATTCCACGTAAAAGATTAGAGTGTTAGAAATATGTGGCACGCTGCAAATTAAGAAGTATCGATGAAATTTGTTGTAACCCAGAAAAATATCAGAAACAATAAGGATGAGGACATCACTATTTTTGGCCATATGTAGGGGACAGACGACAATATACTCTCCAAGTGCAATTATGTCACATGGTTGGAGGTCGTCGCTTTTATATAGAGTAAATTGTTGATGGTGTACAGCAGCCAGGTACCTGCTAATGCTAATGCATCAGATGGACATTCCACGGCAACTCACAGGAAACCAGTGTATAATATCTATTGATGAAAGCATCAAGAAACCGTCTGGTGATGAACTGTAAAAAATTCTAAACGTGTAACGGTAGTTTTTGAACAAAGTAGCCTAGAACCATTTGAGGCTAGTTACTGTACGCCATCAAGACCTTTAAATATCTTAGGGAAAAGAAATTAAGAAGGACTTGGATTCAAGAGGTTAGGAAAGAGAGATTTTTACGGAAATAGTTTTAAAATATGGCAAGGAAAGCGTTTCTGAAGAAAAGAAATTTGTTAACATCGAGTATAGATTTAAGTGTTAGGAAGTCGTTTCTGAAAGTATTTGTATGGAGTGTAGCCATCTATGGAAGTGAAACGTGGACGATAAGTAGTTTAGACAAGAAGAGAATAGAAGCTTTCGAAATGTGGCGCTACAGAAGAATGCTGAAGATTAGATGGGTAGATCACATAACTAATGAGGAGGTATTGAATAGAATTGGAGAGAAGAGAAATTTGTGGCACAACTTGACTAGAAGAAGGGATGGGTTGGTAGGGTATATTCTGAGGCATCAAGGGATCACCAATTTAGTATTGTAGGGCATGTGGAGAGTAAAAATCGTAGAGGGAGACCAAGAGATGAATACACTAAACAGATTGAGAAGGATGTAGGTTGCAGTACGTACTGGGAGATGAAGAACCTTGCACAGGATAGAGTAGCATGGAGAGCTGTATCAGACCAGTCTCTGGACTGAAGACCACAACAACAAAAGTTTTAAAATTGGAAGGATTCCGAGGCAGGAGGGAAAAGAAAACTGTCACAAAGCAGTCTGAAGGCAGGAAAAGGAAACTTTGAATGAAACAGGAAGGAAAGCAAAGAATAACAAAGGATTAAGAATTGGAATTGGAGCGTTGTCGTTAGACGGCCTTCACGCAAGAAGAATTAACTCTTTGACTTTCTCGATGTCTATCGAAGACCAATGGCGCCGCCAACTGCACGCGATGCGATAGACGGCTGGGACGTGACAAGAAGGCATACAGTAAAGGCATGTTTGAAACTCGAACCTGTGACCTGTTCTTCTTCTCTAGGAAGGCAGTGGTGTAGCATCCATCCTTCTGAACGTTCTATAAACACGGAAGTTTACAGACAAGAGAAGAGCCGGGTTATGTTTTGTTGTACAGCAGCGCGCTTCCGTGAAATATTGTAGTTCTCAGTTCGCGTACGTAAGCGACAGTGTTCCGTGTACTGACTAAAAACAGTTTTACGGCCTGACGGGCGTCCATCATACGACAGAGAGCCCTGTGTACCGTTCTTTAGCGGAGAACGTGGCGGCTGAGGCCGCAGCCGTGACGTCAGCAGCCTACCCGGCGCCTGTTGGCATAAATCCCCGGAGAGGCGGCAGATAAGTCCGGAGAGCAAGCGCAAGAAGGCCGCTCCTAGCCCAGCCCCGTGCGCCACACCAGCTAGTAGCTCGGGAGGCGGCCGGCGACTGCAGCAGTTCTCCGTCCTGCTCTCGAGATCGCCCCGTGGGCAACAGGTAGGCACAGCAAACCGGCTCCTTGTGTCAGTCTCGTAGTATTTCATGACATTAACCACCTATAACAACAGGCGGCGTCGCGTAGGAACTACAACACCGGTACCCCAGTAGACAGTAGAGCTGCTCTCTGCCAGTACTACACTTCGGTAGTTTTGCTACAGTACATGAATGACCTATTAAGTGGTAGGATTCGCACGAAGTAATGGCCGCTATCGTCAGGGGATCTGAAGTTGATTCCGTATTTCTAGATTTCCGGAAAGCTTTTATCACCGTTCCTCACAAGCGACTTCTAATCAAGCTGCGGGCCTATGGGGTATCGTCTCAGTTGTGCGACTGGATTCGTGATTTGCTGTCAGGAAGGTCGCAGTTTGTAGTAATAGACGGCAAATCATCGAATAAAACTGAAGTGATATCAGGTGTTCCCCAGGGAAACGTCCTGGGACCTCTGCTGTTCCTGATCCATATAAATGACCTGGGTGACAATCTGAGCAGTTCTCTTAGGTTGTTCGCAGATGACGCGGTAATTTACCGTCTAGTAAGGTCATCCGAAGACCAGAATCAGTTGCAAAGCGATTTAGAAAAGATTGCTGTATGGTGTGACAGGTGGCAGTTGAAGCTAAATAACGAAAAGTGTGAGGTGATCCACACGAGTTCCAAAAGAAATCCGTAAGAATTCGATTGCTCGATAAATAGTGCAATTCTCAAGGCTGTCAATTCAAGTAAGTACCTGGATGTTAAAATTACGAACAACTTCAGTTGGAAAGACCACATAGATAATATTGTGGGGAAGGCGAGCCAAAGGTTGCGTTTCATTGGCAGGACACTTAGAAGATGCAACAATTCCACAAAAGAGACAGCTTACACAACACTCGTCCGTCCTCTGTTAGAACATTGCTGCGAGGTGTGGGTCCTTACCAGGTGGGATTGACGGAGGACATCGAAAGGGTGAATAAAAGGGCAGCTAGTTTTGCATTATCACGTAATAGGGGAGAGAGTGTGGCAGATATGATACGCAAGTTGGGATGGAAGTCATTAAAGCAAACACGTTTTTCGTCGCGGCGAGATCTATTTACGAAATTTCAGTCACCAACTTTCTCTTCCGAATGCGAAAGTATTTTGTTGAGCACAACCCACATAGGTAGGAACAATCATCAAAATAAAATAAGAGAAATCAGAGCTGTTAGGGAGTGGAATAGTAGATAGATAGTATGATTGTGGTTCGATGAACCCTCTGCCAAGCACTTAAATGTGAATTGCAGAGTAATCATGTAGATGTAGATGTAGGATTTCCGATAGTATTGGTAGCATTGGTAGGGAAAGAAACATGAATGTGTGAGAGAGAACCTTGGAGCCGACGACTTCTTGTTTTTTGTATATTTGTTTGTTTTCCACATAATTAGAACCGCACTCAGTAGAACATTTTTCACAATAATCAAAGGCAAGAATTTCCTATTGTTATTGGTAAGTTCGAAAGTTATTCAACAGTAACAGAAATATGTTTTATATAAGCTTGATGAAGTACTGAAGTGATGTTTGATATGTTTTTGTTTTGAGTTACTTTTTAATTTTACCTTCTTTTAGGAAATTGTGTTTTCTAACACTATAAGATACTTACTCACTCACTGGTCATATCGGACTCGAGAGTCCATTACCGCAGCAACGTATTTTCGCCATCTGTCCCTGTCTTGTGCTATTTCCTTCCATTCACCTTCAATACCTAGGGTCCTCAAATCAGCCTTCACATTGTCCTCCCATTTACGCCTCGGTCTCCCCACAAGACGTTTTCCCTCTAGGTGCCCTACCAGTACTCTGCGCGCTGCCCTGCCCTCATCTATTCGAGCTACGTGACCCGTCCATCGCAGCCTACGTGATTTAATAATACTGGTTATGTCAAGGCTTGAATAGAGTCCGTGAAGCTCTTCGTTAGGCAGTTTTCACCACTCTGCGCTAATGTCATCCCTTTTGCTCCGTAAAGTTTCCTCAAAATTTTGTTTTCAAATTCTCGAAACGGCTTTTTATTTTGCACAGTGAGAGACCAAGTCTCACACCCATACAGCATAACTGATAAAATAATAGTTTCGTATATTCTAATCTTTAAATTCCTAGACAATATCCGTGATGAAAGTAATGTATTCAATGAAAACTAGCACGCATTTCCCGCCCGTAATCTCTTCTTCAGTTCGGATTCAATCTCATTTCTCGAAGTTATGTCCACGCCTAGATACTTAAATGTCTTCGCTTTTTCAAACTGCATGTCTCCAACTCTTAACATTTTCTGATCTACTGCTGATGGCATTCTAATAGTAACCAGGTATTTAGTTTTGTCTTCAGTTATCCTTAGACCTACATCTTCACTAGCCTTGATTAACGCATTCACATTAGCTGTTAGAGTCTTTCCTATCGCTAATGATGTTTAGATCGTGTGCATACCCTAATATCTTAATATTATCTGCTGCCATTCGTACAATATATTCTAGGACCAAATTAAAAAGTAGCGGAGACAGGGCATCTCCCTGCTTAAGTCCGTTCTTTATTACAAATTCTTCTGACTTCAATTTCCCCACGTGTACTCTACCTTTCATCTATAAGATAAACACACTTTTATTACATCCCTCTGTCTCGCATTACAAATCAAGAATACTCGAATTAAACCTGAAGTAAACATTGACAGTTTCAATTTTGCTGTAAATACTGTTTATTTTTAAGTAACAGGTAGGAGGATACCTATGCATGAGAAAAATGTTTCATGCTCTTTTATGTATCCTCGCTCTAGATGGTTCACGGCTTCCAGTTTCTAGAAGAACCTGCTAAGACACCGTCGAAACGAGGTAACGCCTGATAGATATGCAACACACCTAATGTACAGGTAATGCGGTTGCAAACGCCCAGTAGGTCTGCAACATACCTAACGTATAGGTAACGTAGTTGCGATCTTACCGTATAATCAAGATATTAATCAGGTTGTGATAATGTATTGGCTCGTCAATGTGTATTCAGATAAAAATAAATCGGCAATAACTATAAGGATATCCTCTTATTTTCTGTCGCTGAAAGTAGCAAAAAAAAAAAAAAAAAAAAAAAGGCCTATTTTATTTGCCTCACGCTCGCATGTTCGACAGGTCAAATGACACCTCTCGTTGCTATTTTATAGCTAAAGGGATCAGAAGATGCCGATAGTAGTCGGAAGTTGTCATGTTAATCGCCACGTTCAAATATCGAATGTGGTACGATTAACCGCTGCACACAGTTGCCAACTCTCCTTTACACGCCGGCCGCGGTGGTCTCGCGGTTCTAGGCGCGCAGTCCGGAACCGTGCGACTGCTATGGTCGCAGGTTCGAATCCTGCCTCGGGCATGGATGTGTGTGATGTCCTTCGGTTGGTTAGGTTTAAGCAGTTCTAAGTTCTAGGGGACTAATGACCACAGCAGCCCATGGTGCACAGAGCCATTTTTTTTCTCCTTTACACATCATCAGCATGAATCTAATTCAAGACACAAGTTGGTGTTTGCTACTTACATGCTGGCAGGTACGGGAAGTGACAAAAGAGAAAGTAATAATCCTAGAACCCAAAATTACGGAAGATGCTGGAAATGACCTCCATTGATATTGACGTCGACGGTGCGCTGTGCTCGATTTATCAACTGTGACAGAGGTAGCAGTTCTGCCTGAGGGTCAGAAACAATAGCGTTTTGAGTGTGTGGGGGTCATTTGCGTACATTTGATTCTTTCAGTTTACCCCACATGTAAAAATCATGGGAGGGGAGGAGACCAGGCGACCGACGTGCATGGGAGATTACACTGCCTCTGCAAATCGTCGTCTGCTCGCCGACCACCTCATGGACTCTAGGGGTGTGCGCTGTTGCTCCGTCTTGCTGAATATATCGTTACAGTCGTTCATATTCTTCGAGTTGATCCACATAGGGATTAAACACTTTCTCTGTACACCGGTTAGCATTATCAGTTGGTGAATGAATCGTATTACGGTAAAGCGACGAGGCACTGCCCACCAAGCACCAATACTGAGATCATGCAAAGGCTCTTCAACTACTGACTACAATTTTCTGATACATAATGGCGCAAGTTCCATGAATTCACATAACTCGAGAGGCTGAAACACGCCTCATGTGAAGGAATCAAAAACTGAGGCACGAAAAGTCCCGATTCGACTTCACTCACAAACCACCAGCAGAACTCAACACAACAAAGTCCGTGTGGGCAATTTAACTCACGCAGAACATTAAATTTGTGGGGATACCAATGCGGATTTTTTTTATTTCCACTTCTACAGAAAGAGGGCGTGGAGATTTTAACGGACTTTGTTTACTGGTGTTCGAGCTCATTTCGGCAATTACGGATTTTATTCTCTTGAAAGCCCGTTTCACGCCATTTTCACACTAAATTTATCATTGAAGCATTACTAGAGGGATCACCCTATCACTTCCTGCCTCAAACTCTGGCGCAAAGTAGTTCTGCTTTCGTTATCCACGAATTAGGCTTCGTATAACACTCTACAATGACCACGCGTCGTTTTGTCGCGTGCACCATTTTGTGTTACATTCAACTGGTCACTAAGCTAATCTGCTCCTCTCACTCACTGAAACGAATTACTGGGAGATGTGCTCGGGACAGAACATGCCAGAGATGTGCATGAGCGGACACGTGACACTAACAGATCTGTCCATCTAAATACAGTTTCCCAGCGTTTTCTCTGATGGGGTGTTCTTATTTTCATTAAGAAGAGTTAAGTCTGTGTCAGTCTTTTAAATGTTTTCCAGACGAGTTACATTTTGGTCATCCTGTTCAGTGCCAAAGAGTATTTACATAATTTATTGTAATGATTTGTTTCACGAGTTATTCGAGTAGTCACAACTGCATCTATGACAAGAATCCGATGGCAGCACGACATTTTTCTCTTGGCAAGCTTTATCAGCTTGACTAGCAAAATTTTTGTGAAGACGTCGCAACCTAGCAGCGGTGCCTTTCGTTTCACGTACCTGTGCGTACCTCACAGCTGCTATTCTTTATTGCGAAGTTCTCCTTGTCAGGCTTTTAAGACTCTTAACCTACATATGCAGTGTCCCACACGCTTTTATGAGAGCAAGAGCTCACGAGGGTGCGTGCATATCCACGCCAGAAAAACCATGTCTGCTTCGAAATTCCTTTGTTACATTAAAATGTTTCCTGCGCACGTCGTCCTTCGACGAAGTTTCGGCAGTCACTCAGCAAACCACCAAACCACACACACATAGCACGTCAAGGATCTGTCACGTCTGGACAGCCAGTGGTGTTACCACTTGCCACTGTGGGTGCGCGCGCGCCGGGTCGTGTGTGTGTGTGTGTGTGTGTGTGTGTGTTTGTGAAGACGGAGTGGTGGGAGGGCGTGTGTAGTAGAGTCTGGAATTCCCTGCAAATATTTGTGCAGCTAAACTCTCGTGTTACACGGCGCCATGTGAGTTGTTGCCGGCGCCAAAGCAATTCTTGTGAGCGGCAGCCGCTAACACGTGACGAAAATCCCGTTTCCACGGGTCTCGTTTACGATCAGCTTATACTAATAGCCAGATAATGTAGCCATCAAAAACACTGTCCCTAGATAGTCTCGGATTACAGGTGTATCAGAAAGCAATTTTCCATTTCAGTCTACATCACAGCCACGTTACCGGTTTTTAGTTCGTTATTTCTCCGCAGAAACAGATACAAATCTCAGCAAATTGTAAATTTCCTTGATAAATAGTATAGGTTCATTTTTCAAAAAGAAGATAGAAACCTGACCACTACCGACAATGGTATTTATCTACCAAAATAGCGTCGTAACCGGTTTTCAACCGACAGGTTCATCTTCAGACGGCTGTTCATGTCAAGATGCAAATTTGCTCAAGTTTACATACGTTTTTGGCTGTTTATCCTCCTTATTTTTGGAATGGTGGTGCCATACAGTAAAGAGGGATGTTAGAAAGTATAGGAGAGTACGTGCAGCACTTACTTGATTTGTACGTAACCACATTGTGTAAAACACCACACATACACACACATACACACACACACACACACACACACAGACACACACACACACACACACACACACACACACACACACACACACACACACACACACCAAAATGTATTTGCTACAAAGGTAAAAGGAACACAAAAATATACTCCCTTTGACAAGAACATACAGTCAGTAATCAAATATAAACACTAAGCTAAAATATGCAGCCTACTCAGTCACTTATTGTTAATATAATTTCTACTGTTGTAATATTTATTTATTTCACACGATTTATTCTCTTCTTATATTTAAATAATATCATTTAAGTAAGTTTTCCTAACCATCTGGTAGCTTGATTTGTTGACTTCAATCGTCATTAATGCTCACTGAATGTTGAATGCATAAAATATAACGTTTATTCCTTATAAATTTTCTGTTGTCAAATACAAGTAAATATTGTAAGATCTATGAGAGAGAATTACTTTGCTACTGATTTATTTGTGATCTCGCCATCTTTGTCTACATTTTCCCATGTGGCAAAAAAATTTTGGTTTTGTGTGGTGCTTAGCGCAATATGATTATGAACCAATCTCATAAGTCCTGCATATTCCACAGTATTTCGTGAATACAAGCCAACAACGTTCCAACAAAATGGTTCTAGTTTTTCTACATAAGTAAAATAAGAACACCGTGAATTCATTGTCCCAGGAAGGGGAAACTTTATTGACACATTCCTGGGGTCAGATACATCACATGATCACACTGACAGAACCACAGGCACATAGACACAGCCAACAGAGCATGCACAATGTCGGCCGTAGTACAGTGTATATCCACCTTTCGCAGCAATGCAGGCTGCTATTCTCTCATGGAGACGATCGTAGACATGCTGGATGTAGTCCTGTGGAACGGCTTGCCATGCCATTTCCACCTGGCGCCTCAGTTGGACCAGCGTTCGTGCTGGACGTGCAGACCGCGTGAGACGACGCTTCATCCAGTCCCAAACATGCTCAATGGGGGACAGATCCGGAGATCTTGCTGGCCAGGGTAGTTGGCTTACACCTTCTAGAGCACGTTGGGTGGCACGGGATACATGCAGACGTGCACTGTCCTGTTGGAACAGCAAGTTCCCTTGCCGGTCTAGGAATGGTAGAACGATGGGTTCGATGACGGTTTGGATGTACCGTGCAGTATTCAGTGTCCCCTCGACAATCACCAGAGGTGTACGGCCAGTGTAGGAGATCGCTCCCCACACAATGACGGCGGGTGTTGGCCCTGTGTGCCTTGGTCGTATGCAGTCCTGATTGTGGCGCTCACCTGCACGGCGCCAAACACGCATACGACCATCATTGGCACCAAGGCAGAAGCGACTCTCATCGCTGAAGACGACACGTCTCCATTCGTCCCTCCATTCACGCCTGTCGCGACACCACTGGAGGCGGGCTGCACGATGTTGGGGCGTGAGCGGAAGACGGCCTAACGGTGTGCGGGACCGTAGCCCAGCTTCATGGAGACGGTTGCGAATGGTCCTCGCCAATACCCCAGGAGCAACAGTGTCCCTAATTTGCTGGGAAGTGGTGGTGCGGTCCCCTACGGCACTGCGTAGGATCCTACGGTCTTGGCGTGCATCCGTGCGTCGCTGCGGTCTGGTCCCAGGTCGACGGGCACGTGCACCTTCCGCCGACCACTGGCGACAACATCGATGTACTGTGGAGACCTCACGCCCCACGTGTTGAGCAATTCGGCGATACGTCCACCCGGCCTCCCGCATGCCCACTATACGCCCTCGCTCAAAGTCCGTCAACTGCACATACGGTTCACGTCCACGCTGTCGCGGCATGCTACCAGTGTTAAAGACTGCGATGGAGCTCCGTATGCCACGGCAAACTGGCTGACACTGACGGCGGCGGTGCACAAATGCTGCGCAGCAAGCGCCATTCGACGGCCAACACCGCGGTTCCTGGTGTGTCCGCTGTGCCGTGCGTGTGATCATTGTTTGTACAGCCCTCGCGCAGTGTCCGGAGCAAGTATGGTGGGTGTGACACACCGGTGTCAATGTGTTCTTTTTTCCATTTCCAGGAGTGTATAACAACTATTTAGTCTTAAAGATTTATTTACATTTTTTGGGTCGTTACAACGGATTGTTAGTTTAAATAGGTGGTTTCTAACATAGTTTATTACTTTAGTTTACCACCATACCAAGATTCTTTCACCTCAAAGAAGAATAAAAACTTGTGTAAACTTTAACAGACATGCATCGTCACGTGAACAGCCATCGGGAGATGAATATGTCGATTCGAAATCGGTTACAGTGATATTTGTGTAAATAAATAGCATTATCAATAGTGGCTAACTGCTGGTTTATTAAGAATCAACCTATATCTTGTCGGATCACAAAGTTAAGCTAATAAATATAAAATCAGCTAAATCTTGAAAAAATGGTTCCCGACTAGACAAGACAAACGCTAGGGAAAGATACGTTAGAAATCTACTGTACCATGCTTAAAATCGCTCTTAACAACCTAGATATCAGCTTGAACCGGTAAGCTAGAATTACAGACCTAGTAAGGTGGTGCTGGACTCGCAGTCGGGAGGAAGGCAGTTCAAATCACCGTCTGGATATCCGTATTTACGTTTTCCGTCATTTTCTTACATCTGTTAAAGATTTGTGGTATAATTCCTTTCCCCGTTCCGAAAGAACTCGTCGACGGGACGTTCATACGTAATCTTCGTACCTTCCTGTTTTCGGTCGCAGCTTGTTCTTGCAGAGTGTAAACAAGCTCTGCGAAAATATGATTTAATTTTTCATTGTCTCCTAGCATGTATACCACGCAAGTCACTGCCATACACGAAGACTTCCTGGCGTAGGTATTGGAATGTGTATAGATGCGCTGGCCCGAAGACGGGAAAAGACAATGAAGTCACTGGCGAGTCTCTGGAGTACCAATTGTAGCACTGTAGCTTGTTCCGTTAGTCTGCAGGTCAGCAAAAATTTCACTATCCCGTCAGAAATATTCGAATACCGCTGTATTTTGCGGAATTCAGTAGATATCACGAAAGGTAGACCCGCCATAATTATAGGAGTCGGGAATCATTCTGGTGTCAGCACAGATGCAAGAACAGTAGAATGGGTTGGTCAGGCGCGCTCAATGACTTCGAATGTGCACTAGACATTGGATGTCACCTGAGTGGAAATCCATTAAGGACATGTCAATACGTCTAAAGCTCCCCAGGTCGACTGTTAGTAATTTGCCTGAGACGTGAAAATGGGAGAAACAATAACAGCCAGACGAAGACAATGCAGCCTTAATTACGGATACACAGTGACCGTCGAGCACAGCGGAAGTTGGATGTAAAAAATCTTATGTAATCAACTGAAGGAATCACTAGTCAGTTCCAAAGTGCTACGAGCAGTTCTTGCACAATTAATGTTCATGGTCAGTTAAAACAATGGGGTACAACAGTCGAGCTACACACATTTCTTAAGTGAACTCTAAGCGACGTTGGAGGTGGTATAATGTGGGACGTCATAGTTCAGTATATGACTGGAAAGGAGTGATTTGGAGTGATGACCCACGTCTATCCGATGGAAGGGTTAGGATTTGGAGAATGCATGGAAAACGTAACCCGCCACATGTTCACTGCCAATGATGACGTACTGAAGAGGTGTTATTACAATAGCGGGGTGTTTTTCGTAGTTAGATTGCTGTCGATTACTGCGTTTGAAAATCGCTAAATGTGGAAGGATATGAATTTTTTTGAGCATTGCGTCTTGCGTACAGTAAAGAGGTAGATCGAAGATGGTGACTGTACCAGCATGACCATGCACCTTGTCATAAAGCTGCAACTGTGTGACAATGGGCTGTGGACAATAACGTTCCCGAAATGGACTGGCCTGCCCAGAATCCTGTTCTGAAGCCAGTGGATCACCTACGAGATGAGTTAGAACGTTGACTTCGCTCTAGACCGCAATGTCCAACATCACTACCTCCTCTGGATTTCTGTTGCGAGGAAAAATGGGCTGCCATTCCACCACAGACGTTGAGACACCTCACTGAAAGCGTCCCCAGCAGAGTTCAAGTAATCATAATGGCAAATAGTGTACACGCTATATATTATCGTCCACCAGTATGTGTTCGGGCACTTTACATAAGGTACTGTATGCACAACGAAGCTTCCGGATTATGCCATGTAATGCAGTAGGACATGGAGTACGCAGATTATGGGAGAGATATCGGCTAACGAAAGATGGCCCTGGAATGCTTTAATTGAGATCTAACTCAGTCAGGACTGCAGAGTTTAAGAAATCATAATGGCAAATAGTGGACACGCCATTTATTATCGCCTGCCAGTAGGTGTTCAGGTACTTTACATAAGCTGGGAGGGACAGCTACCGAGGGTTGCTGTTAGTACTTAGAGAATCCATAACGTCCTCTGTCGTATGCACAATGAAGCTTCCGGATTATGCCATGTAATACAATATGATATTGAGTATGCAGATTATGGGAGAGACACTGCGTAACGAGAGATGACCTTGGAGTGGTTTAATTGATATCTAATTCAATCCTGACCATGGAAGCTAATTAACTTCATCTGTATTTACAGGGTATTCTAACTAATAAGGAGACTGAAGAAGGTCAGCCGGGCATTCAGCACTAATAAAACAGGCTAATGTTTAAAAATTAGATATATTCTACTCAGTGTATATGTATCTGAGAGCAGCTTTCACTGCCTTTCATGCTTCTTAAGTAGAGAGATAGAAATCCGTAACTGCAGAGATCAGCATATGGATTACAAAAGCTCTCAGATGACACCATGATTATTAACGTGTTGGAGGGAACTGAATCCATGTGAGAATCCTAACAAGCTAGAGTGAGTGATTATTCTGATACCGCTGGTGTGAAGAGTAGCTGGCCAACTAGGATGGAGCGGCTGCTCTCTGGGATTTTACGAGTGTGGTGAGCTACCGACCTAAATAAACAGGGCTGGCGTCAACTGCTGGGAGGGACAGTTACCGAGGGTCCCTGTTGGCACTTAGAGAACCCATAACGTCCTCTGTCCGTAGAGGTTAATATCCTGTCGTAAACTCTAACCGTCGGAACATGGTCGCCTTTGTATCACTGTGCTTCCTCGAGAAACAAAGTCGTTTGAATTTTTATTCAAATTTAGCATTTTCTGCCATCTTGAACAAATAATTACAGTCTCTCAAAATTAGCGCCTCTGAAACCAGATTAAGGAATAATGTTTCTCAGAATGTCATGAATCTGTGTATTACCGTGTGTTTTTCTCGTAAGTATGGCGAAATTTGCATTTACTGTTTCGTGGAATCTTGGAAAAGACTGATAACTTGATAGTAAGTTTACCAGTTAGTCAGTTATTAAGAGTGGGATCTGGGATCTGAAATGATACGTATTATTTAGTCATAATCTAGGGGTCTCTTTCTCTGTTAGTGGCTTCTCACGAACAACCATTTTGGCTGGGGTCGTTGTGTTAAAAGATACGAGGGCTATTCGGAAAGTAAGGTCAATCTGTTGTGAAATGGAAACCACTGTGAAAATCAAACATATTTGATTTGCAACAGTTGGCTACACTTTCCAGCTATTCTCTACATAGTCGCCGTTCCAACTCTTCCATACACTCGTCACAGAAGCTTTCTGCCAATTCTCTACATTGGTCAACAACTCGTTCTATGCACCAGAATGTTATCTTCAGAGCCAGCGGTGTATATGAGCAGAAACGAAACTCAGGGGGAGCCAATTACGAGCTGTGTTGTGGGTGACCAAAAAATTCCCATCGAAAACGCTGCAGGAGCGTCTTGATCGCCCCTGCAGAATGCAGCCGAGAATTGTCTTGAAGAATGCAACGCATGACAGGTATGTTACTTGGGCTGCATGAGGCAAGGCGACATCTTTCACCAGGTCCTCACACGTGGCGGGAGGCACAGTTTTCTGGGCACGCTGCGCCCTCACAACTGAAGAGAGCGACGTGGCGCGATCGACGGGCATACTAGTGGCACTGCCCAACACACGTGCGCAAACCTTCGTCGGATTTACAGGCTGGTTTCCATTTCGCACCCGGTCGGACCTTTCTTTCTCAACAGTCCTCGTACATCCTTCTAACGAATAACAATTGGACACATCCTTTTCCGTCCATGGATTAGGTGAATACTTGTTCTTATCAACAGGGTACAGCCACCTCTCCCGCGGTCTACCCCTCTGTTGTGTACATAGTTCCGCGTAGTCAGCGCGTTCACAGCTTTCCCACCAGAGCGCGCCCCGCTAAGCACAACAGCGCAGGTGCAGCGCTCGTCCGTCTCCGCACTACGAGATGGCGCTGTCTTAGAGACGGACCAAATTCTGCTTCCGCCGATCCGCGTATTGATATGTAACGCAGCCAATGAGATTGCTGCTAACTTAGAACCTTTTCTCCTCGCGAATCACACTCGCGCAGTGATACTTGAACGCTCGAGGTATTATAAAGAGTGTACGGACCTCCAAGTAATCAGTCTGCATCAGTCTGCATTTGTCTGTACCAGTATATAGTCAAGTTTCAGTCTGCGCCTAATAAGATGATCATATTCCTGTACATAACCATGAAGAGAAATGTATAGACGCTTTGTCAAGTATCATAGATATGTGAGAATAAGATTAACGTACCAAGACCTAAGGAACTTCAGATTGTCAGTTGTAAACAGCATCCAGAAACAAGTTACGTAATATCTATGATTTTCATTATTTTAATAAATGTGTGTGAAAATTAATCAAGTTCTGTTTAATGTTGTTCACCGTCAATCTGCTACTCTAATCGTGCAAGTGGCATTTCTATCGTCTGACCTAACGGCAGAAGATAAACACGCCATGTTTTGAGCGACAAGTCAAATAATGTGATGGTGTGTCTGTACCGAAGGTCTTACAGTACGCACACCACACCCTCTATCGTTCTCTCTAGGATTGCAGTCAAGGAATTTGTCTTGAACATCTATTTTCATGCATTCTATGAACTTGTTACCTCCATCTGCTTCTGTTTAGATCTATTTTCTTGTGGACTGAATCAAAATGTAATACATTTATAATGTCTTCATGCCTATGGCAATCTTCTCTAGTGCATCTTTTAATACTGTGGAGAAATCTCATTTCTGTAGCTTGTTCCTTTTGTTTAGGAACTCAGGATTCAGATCCATAGGGCATAGCATGCAGAACTTCGTCTGTTCCTCTTCCGTGGTCTACTTTGTAGCGTATTTTTAATTGTCCCATAGATTACGTTAAAATTTAGTATCTTGTTATCAGTTTCGTTGTCGAAATTTCGCCCCTTGTCACACTCGAGAAAATGGGCTGTCTGTTTCAGTATTATATTATTTACTATAATTTCAGATATTTAGTAAATTTTCCCTAAAATGCTATAACCTGTGTTTTATTAGTGTTATAATTCGACTCCAACAAATTAAGGTAATAATCAGGTCTTTGAAGTTTATCTTAATTTACATGAATTTCTATTTGATCATCTACGTTTAGCACAATAACGAAATATTTCTCTGTTGACCTTTTAGCCGTAGCTAGTAGTTTGTTTCCGAACCCTGTCCAGGTCGCCTGTGTAGATGTTCAATAGAATTAGAGACATCACGTCTTCGTAACTTTGTCATTAAAAGTTCAGACAACTTAAGTTCATCTTCGATTATAATTTTTGTCTCTTTTGCAATGAGTTTTAACAGAGCTGATTAGAGGACTTGGGAAGCCTTTCTTTCCCTAATCTGCTGTAGTAGGCTTCTACTTCGTGAAAAGCATTTTCATAGTCTACAAATGCATCATGCGTCTCTAAGTTTAATTCCCTCTTTTACTCTGACAGCTTTTCAGACTAAATATACCATGAATGCAGGATAGTCCTTTTCTAAAACTTATTTGCTCTTTTAATAAAATTGCATCACAGATAGGATGCAGTTTATTATTTACATGTTCTAGCCTGTATTAACGAGGCTAATTCCTCTATTATTAATTGGGTCGTTTCCGTTGCGTTTCTTGAACTCGGAGAAAATTTTGCCCAGCTTCCATTTCTCAGTTGCCTTAACCGCAATGCGACATAGGGTTGTAGCGTTGGTTCATTCAGTCAGAGATCTGTTTTAACAAATCAGCATTTAAACTTCCTGGCAGATTAAAACTGTGTGCCCGACAGAGACTCGAACTGGGGAGCAAGCTGGGGACGAGAGACTAGCCAAGGAAACAAGTAGAATTTAACAAGTAAATGAAAGAACATATAACGAATCACTTATGTGGTGTCACCGCCAGACACCACACTTGCTAAATGGTAGCCTTTAAATCGGCCGCGGTCCGTTAGTATACGTCGGACCCGCGTGTCGCCACTATCAGTGATTGCAGACCGAGCGCCGCCACACGGCAGGTCTAGTCTGGAGAGACTCCCTAGCACTCGCCCCAGTTGGACAGCCGACTTTGCTAGCTATGGTTCATTGAGTACATACCCTCTCATTTGAAGAGACGACAGTTTAGCATAGCCTTCAGCTACGTCATTTGGTACGACCTAGGAAGGCGCCATATTCTACAAGAATTTAATCTGAACTGATAGTGTTGTGAATCATGTACCGTCAAGAGCGACGCTCACCATTAATGGATTAAAGTTAAGTATCAAACTAATTACGTCCGCATTTCTGAATTCTCACTCCTTGTCATGTTCCAGACCTCACGTCAGTATAGTTCTTCCCTGCTCACGCCAGCCTGCGTGAGCTAAAACGCGTGCATTTCGGCCTCCATTCATAACACCGATGTCGTAGATTGACTCCTGTTGCTCTCGCGTCGGCCGCGAAGCCACTGCCCCTCGCTGTACGGCGCGGGCCACTGGACTGACGTGGCGACCTCACATGCGCTGACGCTCAAGACGGTCAAGTCATCTTGTGTCCCAGTGCGCGACCGACCAACCGATCGATGCAACCGCCAACGACGACTGCCTGAACAAACTCGAGCAGACTGGCGGCCTAAGACATACTCTAGTTCAATTCTTTTATCTTTGCGGTTCGCGCATGCCCTCCCAAACGCGGGAGATTGCTGCGTTGCCAGTTGTACGCGCCAAGAGAAGTAGCGCCATAGTATAGTTCGCAAACTTACATTTGGGGGGGAGCGCGCAGTTTATGAAGTAAAGCCACCACGGACTGCTACAGAGACGTGCTCCCCGCATTCCGCGATGTGCGTGATTTTGTCATTCTGCACTGCTCGGCCTGTGCAGACACATGGTGTTTCGACTGCTTTGACACACTTTATCATTCGATTTCATAACAACTATTTTTATACATCTTCTTGACTGATACCTTCTCCCCATAAATGACTTAATTTTGTTTCGATATTCAAAGCAGTTATTGTGCAGCATTAGATGTAGTAAACCATTGCACGAAATTTTGAAGAGTTTGCAGAGGTAAAAGTCCATAGCGTGTACTTTCCATTTGGTCGATTTTCGTTGCCTCTAGAAATTTCAAAAAATTACATTCAAACGAATAAAATTCATGAAGTAAGACACTTCGTTATTGTTTTTAAATAAAGTATTAAGCACTAAACAAGGTTTTAACTCAGAACCTTTCGCTCAGCAGCCATTCACTTTAACCATCACCCTAACGCAGTTCGTCGTTCAATGCATCTAACGGAGGACTTTAAAATATCACGCAAAATACAGACAAATACTGTTGGTATGACTATGAATTACTCACGTTTCGTCGAAGTACAACAGGAAATAATAATTATCGCTGTTCTTTACTGCGAAAAAACGGTTAGTGAGAATGATAGAAACGCATTTCCTAGCTATCGCCTGAATTAGGAGGCTTATTGCTTGTTTGGTTTAATTAATTAATAGAACATGAAGCAATTGGTATAAAGAATGCTTTTTCCAAACTTTCTATAAAAGAAATTCTGCTATCAAGACGTTGTTTTCGTTCAATTACTTTATTTATGACTGAATGTTTCTGAAACTGAAGACACTCCTCCGTGCTCTGCACTGCATTCGAACTCTGGCAACGTCGTTCTCTGTTCATTGGTTGACTGTGTTTTGTGACGTCAGATGCGCAGAACGAACCTAAACTCGGCCGCCGTCATAAATGACCCGCACTTTAGCACTCCGGACGACAGACGGACACTGACTCCCCACACTGACCCGGCTGACCAACTGATCGACTGGCGAGCTCATAGCGCCCCTTAAATGCACGTCAACAGGCAACTTTTCCGCTTTCCCACCAGAGGGAGACACCAAAGCTGCGATTGCCACAGCGGCACCACCGCCAGAAACGGAGGGTGACTGCTTCACACTAGGCGCTGCGGCGCTCTCTTCATAACAGCTATTTTTACAACGGCTCACGGTTGTTATACAGGGTGTTACAAAAAGGTACGGCCAAACTTTCAGAAAACATTCCTCACACACAAAGAAAGAAAATATGTTATGTGTACATGTGTCCGGAAACACTTATGTTCCATGTTAGAGCTCATTTTATTACTTCTCTTCAAATCACATTAATCATGGAATGGAAACACACAGCAACAGAACGTACCAGCGTGACTTCAAACACTTTGTTACAGGAAATGTTCAAAATGTCCCCTGTTAGCGAGGATACACGCATCCACCCTCCGTAGCATGGAATCCCTGATGCGCTGATGCAGCCCTGGAGAATGGCATACTGTATCACAGCCGTCTACAATACGAGCACGAAGAGTCTCTACATTTGGTACCGGGGTTGCGTAGACAAGAGCTTTCAAATGCCCCCATAAATGAAAGTCAAGAGGGTTGAGGTCAGGAGAGCGTGGGGCAATGGAATTGGTCCGCCTCTACCAATCCGTCGGTCACCGAATCTGTTGTTGAGAATCGTACGAAAACTTCGACTTAAATGTGCAGGAGCTCCATCGAACATGAACCACATGTTGTGTCGTACTTGTAAAGGCACATGTTCTAGCAGCACAGGTAGAGTATCCCGTATGAAATCATGATAACGTGCTCCATTGAGCGTAGGTGGAAAAACATGGGGCCCAGTCAAGACATCACCAACAATGCCTGCCCAATCGTTCACAGAAAATCTGTGTTGACGACGTGATTGCACAATTGCGTGCGGATTCTCGTCAGCCCACACATGTTGATTGTGAAAATTTACCATTTGATCACGTTGGAATTAAGCCTCATCCGTAAAGAGAACATTTGCACTGAAATGAGGATTGACACATTGTTTGATAAATCATTCGCAGAAGTGTGCCCGTGGAGGCCAATCAGCTGCTGATAGTGCCTGCACACGTTGTACATGGTACGGAAACAACTGGACTCCCGTAGCACTCTCCATACAGTGACGTGGTCAACGTTACCTTGTACAGCAGCAACTTCTCTGATGCTGACATTAGGGTTATCGACAACTGCACTAAGAATTGCCTCGTCAATTGCAGGTGTCCTCGTTGTTCTAGGTCTTCCCCAGTCGCGAGTCATAGGCTGGAATGTTTCGTGCTCCCTAAGACGCCGATCAATTGCTTCGAACGTCTTCCTGTCGGGACACCTTCGTTCTGGAAATCTGCCTCGATACAAACGTACCGCGCCACGGCTATTGCCCCGTGCTAATCCGTACATCAAATTGGCACCTACCAACTCCGCATTTGTAAACATTGCACTGACTGCAAAACCACGTTCGTAATGATCACTAACGTGTTGATGCTACGTACTGATGTGCTTGATGCTAGTACTGTAGAGCAATGAGTCGCATGTCAACACAAGCACCGAAGTCAACATTACCTTCCTTCAATTGGGCCAACTGGCGGTGAATCGAGGAAGTACAGTACATGCTGACGAAACTACAATGAGCTCTAACATGGAAATTGTTTCCGGACACATGTCCACATAACACCTTTTCCTGAAAGTTTGGGCGTTCCTTTTTGTAACACTCTGTAGATGCAGTATGGCTCAATATTTCTGCAGAGGACTGTGGCCAAGAGGGGGTCCGACGTGTTATCAGGAGGTATCCTGTGGCTTTTATCACCTCAGTGTATTTCTCATGTTAGCTGAGCACGGCAGCCAGTGCTTCGCTGTGTGTGACGGTGGCTGGTGGCTCTTCCGGCAGGCGGCACAGTGATGTGGCGCCGGCTGCTGCTGGCGGCCGCCGCCCTCGCGTCCGGCGCCGCCTCCGTCGCGCCCGCCTCGTCCTCCGCCTCCGGCGCCGCCCCCGGCGCCGCCCCCGCGATGGCGTGCGAGGAGGCGCGCCTGCGCTGCGGCTACCGGCGCGGCTGCCGCTCGGCGCTGCAGCTCTACCTCATGCACTGCCCGCCCAACGCCCTGGACCCCGACTCGCCGCAGCCTCGCTGCCCCGACGACTGCCAGCTGGCGCTCGTCGCGCTCACCTCCACGCCCGAGGGGCACCATCTCATGACGGTGAGCCGGCGTCCACTTCATCCCGTACACAGGGGGCGGTGCTAGTTACAGGGTGGGAAAAACAAAACTGGTCGTCAAAATATGCTACTCGCCATTAAAACTGCTACACCAAGGAGAAACGCATATGATAAACGGGTATTCATTGGACAAATATATTATGCTAGAACTGACACGTGATTATATTTTCACGCAATTTGGGTGCATAGATCCTGAGAAATCAGTACCCAGAACAACCACCTCTGGCCGTAATAACGGCCTCGACACGCCTGGGCATTGCGTCTAACAGAGCTTGGATGGCGTGTACAGGTACAGCAGCCCATGCGCCTTCGACACGATACCACAGTTCATCAAGAGTAGTGACTGGCGTATTGTGACGAGCCAGTTGCTCGACCACCATTGACCAGACGTTTTCAATTGGTGAGCGATCTGGAGAATGTGCTGGCCAGGGCAACAGTAGAACATTTTCTGTATCCAGAAAGGCCCGTACAGAACCTGCAGCATGCGTTCGTGCGTTATCCTGCTCAAATGTGGGGTTTCGCAGGAATCGAATGAAGGGTAGAACCACGGGTCGTAACACATCGGAAATGTAACATCCACTGTCAAAACTGCCGTCAATGCGAACAAAAGGTGACCGAGACGTGTGAGCAATGGCACCCCATACCATCACGCCGGGTGATACGCCAGTATGGCGATGACGAATACACGCTTCCAATGTGCTTTCACCGCGATGTTGCCAAACACGGATGCGACCATCATTATGCTGTAAACAGAACCTGGATTCATCCGAAAAATGTCGTTTTGTTATTCGTGTACCCTGGTTCGTCGTTGAGCACACCATCGCAGGCGCTCCTGTCTGTGATGCAGCGTCAAGGGTAATCGCAGCCACGGTCTCCGAGCTGATAGTCCCTGCTCCTGCAAACGTTGTCGAACTGTTCGTGCAAATGGTTGTTGTCTTGCAAACGTCTCCATCTGTTGACTCAGGGATCGAGACATGGCTGCACGTTCCGTTATAGCCAGGCGGATAAGATGCCTCTCATCTCGACTGCTAGTGATATGAGGCCGTTGGGATCTAGCACGGTATTCCGTATTACCCTCCTGAGCCCACCGATTCCATATTCTGCTAACAGGGATTGGATCTCTACCAACGCGAGCAGCAATGTCGCGATACGATAAACCGCATTCGCGATAGGCTACAATACGATCTTTATCAAAGTCGGAAACGTGATGGTACGCATTTCTCCTCCTTACACGAGGCATCACAACAACGTTTCACCAGGCAACGCCGGTCAACTGCTGTTTGTGTATGAGAAATCGGTTGGTGACTTTCCTTATGTCAGCATGTTATAGGTGTCGCCACCGGCGCCGACCTTGCTTGAATGTTCTGAAAAGCTAATCATTTGCATATCACAGCATCTTCTTGTTGTCGGTTAAATTTCGCGTCTGTAGCACATCTTTATGGTGTAGCAATTTTAATGGCCAGTAGTGTATTTTGTGTGCCTCAAGGTAGGCAACCCAACGTGCATCATCCTTACCTTCAGGTAGGCAATCCAATTTACATCATCCTTAAATTAGGCCAACCAACCCAACTTACGTTATCTGCATAGGGAAGGATGTTGCATCATGGGTTGTCTATCTTAAAGCAAATATAATACTTTTGCAGGCAGCTTTGTTTTGCACGCCTTGCTCAAATTACTCTGAATAGTCACAATGTATTTTTATTTCCACTGACCGTTTCGGAGGGTTAAACCTAGCCTCTATCATCAGTTAGATTTATGTCTAATAACCCTTAACTCAGGTAGTGGCTTTTCTGTAACCTATACTACGAAGTATGGTTTCTGGGGTCAGTGTCGTAATAAGTTCAAAGACATTACCTGCTCTGACACTGCCATATAAGTCCAGGCGCTTTACACTGCTCATTTTGTTACAAATTAGTGTCCTACAAAACACGACCCGATGTGTTAGCAAGATTATGCCTGAATAACAACTGTTCACTTCAGTTAACTTCGTATCGACTCCAGATTTCGAATATCCGTTGGTGAATCTACGGGTACGTGAGGGAATGGTAATGTAAACTTCACAAAAGTTAATTGTTTTTGTAATAGTGATATAGTAATGTTTGCACATATTTCCTTCACATATCTTCTTTTATAATTATTGGCTTTAGTTCCTAATTAACAAGAAGTGTTGTCGGTTCTCAAATAGTATTATTAAATGCAATTTTCATTCTGCAGCGGAGTGTGCGCTGATATGAAACTTCGTGACAGATTGAAACTTTGTGCCGGACCGAGACTCGAACTCGGCAAAGGTCCCGAGTTCGAGTCTCGGTCCGGCACACAGTTTTAATCTGCCAAGAAGTTTCATATCAGCGGACACTCCGCTGCAGAGTGAAAATCTCATTCCGGAAACATCCCCCAGGCTGTGGCTAAGCCATGTCTCCGCAATATCCTTTCTTTCAGGAGTGCTAGTTCTGCATGGTTCGCAGGAGAGCTTCTGTAAAGTTTGGAAAGTACGAGACGAGGTAGTGGCAGAAGTAGAGCTGTGAGGACTGGGTGTGAATCGTTCTTGCGTAGCTCAGTTGGTAGAGCACTTGCCCGCGAAAGGCAAAGGTCCCGAGTTCGAGTCTCGGTCCGGCACACAGTTTTAATCTGCCAGCAAGTTTCAGTATTATTAAATGTTTCTCACAATAGATCATAGTTTCTATGCTCGCTACTGGTTACCACAGCTTGTTTCTAGCAAGTTCTATGACAGTGGGTCCTGTTTCCTTAGTCACCATAAAACAACAGACAAATAGAAATTAAAACCGAAGCTGAAGGAAGGAATTGTAACTTTTTCTCGTATCAACACCCTAAAATTGAAAACTCGAAGGTGAGTCAAATCTCATCTGTCGTTAGCTGAAGCGGTACCGAGCTATATTAAAAACTGTTAATGATTATATTCTGCATGTACGCGTAGGAGACTGTGACACCAGTCAAATGTATCGTAAGCGATTCGAGGCACAATAAATTCTTGCACTAGATGCTAATAGAAACGCATTTTATTTCATGAGATTACTTACTCGTAAAACGTGGGGAATTTATATTTCCAACCTCCCCCCTCCCTCAGTATGACTGCCCAATGAAAACAACGGGATACGGGTACTTAGAAAAATCGGAGCTGTAAAGATGGAGACAGACGAACAACAATTGTTCGCCACGCACTCTTCGCCTTGCACTTTACTGTGGCTGGTATTATGTGGTCATAAATAAGCGATCAACATTTGACTCCATAAATTCTCTCTCGGTTTTACTACTTACTGGTTTTGTTTCCTCACGCGTCATGTTGAGGTGCTGTAGCATGGTATCTTTACGTCCAGAGAGCGTTCCGTAACGTGTTTATAATGTCAGAAAGTGCAGCTTAACGGCGGTAAATGGCGAGGTCGCGCTATAAATTTTTGTACGTCGGATGACTCACGCGGAGAGTGGGCCCCAGTCAATAGCGTGTCGCATCGGAGGCAGTTCCGAAGCTGTAGAGCGCGAGCGAGTGACAGTTCAGCTGTAACAGTACAGGGAGTGGGGAGGTATGAGCACTGTGTAACTACCAGCCTTTGCCCACAGCCTATAGATTTTTAAGGTGACCAGTAGTTGGCCTGTCTGGTCCATGTTAATTTTACACTAAACATTTGTCCCCTGTGTGGGAAGGCTAATGAACGTACAGAAATGAAATTTCTACTAGACATCAAGTACGTGCTGTACATTGTACTGAACTAAAAATGGTCTTTAAGTTTCTTTTCTCCAAAAACGTTTAAAAGACGAAAAGATCCAAAATTTTGACACATTTTTCCTCACTTATAATTTTATTTAGACGAAAATATTACGAAATTTCACATTATATGAAGTTCCATGGTTGAAAATGCTTTTTATCTAGTTGCACTCTAAATTTCAGTGAATTATCTGGAATAGTTCTTCCGAAAAAGGGTCTTAAAGTAAAAAGTATTATATCAGGGAAATCACTTGTAAAGAAACTGAGCTCAGCTGGAACGCTTACAGATGATTAAAATATGTCTGATGCATATGTTTTGTCTTCATCTATCTCTAGTATGTCCTCTCACTTTGTTTTCCATGTAGCTAACTGTCTTGCATTTTGGCCATCGCAGATCTTTCACCATCTTACATTGTAAAGTTATAATTCTACTCAGAAATAATTCCTAACTCTTGTAATGCCCAACACTTGGTAATATTTCCACAGTTGTATGTGAGAACAGCGTCATTGTCTATGTTTATCGGTATCAAGACATTAAAAATAGTTAATTTCAAGCAAAGCTGTTGAAACACTCATTTGAATTTGTGTTTGCCCATGCAAACACTTCTTCGGTAGCTCAGCCCTGGTCACATCTCTTTCGATTTATAGCACCAATTACATCTGCCGGAAGACTATGCTTAGGCATGTAAGGTTCTCCTGTCACTTTTGCCCTGTTAAATTTGTGCCATGATGTGTCATCATTTCGGGAGAGACAGTGACATGGGCTTTCATCGGTCGAAGATGTAGAACTAAGTTGCCCAAAAAAAAATCTCTGTTTACATTTCAAAAGAACGTATAATTCTGATTAAAAACATCCTGACAGGCTATTGAAATTTCCTGTGCTGCCGCCGCGATAAACGCCTTTCTTTTAATGACTGTCAACGGCAATTCGCGTATCATTTCTGTGGCAATCTATCCCGTATTTCGCGATAATACAAAACGAACTGCCCCTCTCTGAACTTTTTCTATGTCCTCCGTCAGTCCAATCTGTTGCGGACACCACACCCCACAGCAGTACTGCAGAAGATGGCGGACAAGCGTAATACAAGGAGTCTCTTTAGTAGATCTGCTGCATTTTCTAATTATTCTGCCAATAAATCGCAGACTTTGGCTTGCTTTCCCATAACATTATCTGTGTCATCGTTCCAATCTAAGTTATTCGTAATTGTAACCCTTGAATATTATTTTCATTAATAGCCTTTAGAAATATGTGATTTATCGTGTACCCGAAATTTTTCGGATTCCTTGTATTACTCATGCGGATGACTTTACTTTTAATTATTTAGAGTCAATTACCACTTTCTGCAGCATACAGATATTGTGTCTAAATCATTTTGCAATTAGTGTTGATCATGTGATGACTTTACAAGACGGTAAACCACACCATCATCCGCAAACAAGCTAAGAGAGCTGCTCAGATTGGCCCCTTAGTCGTTTCTGTATAACTGGAAGAGCAGGTGGCCTATCATGTTGGTGATCTCCATATAGTACTTCTGTTTCACTCGATGACTTCCTGTTAGTTAGTACAAAATGTGACCTTTCTGACAGGAAATGACGAATCTAGTCGCACAGATGAGACGGCAGTCTATAGGCACGTAAGACACATTTCGTCAATAGCACTCATTACTTCGTGAGAATAAAGAGCGAGTTGTGTTCTTGCGAGTTATGTTTCACAAGAACGATTTTTCTAAATCCGTGTTGGCTGTTTGTCAATAAATCGTCGAGGTAACTCATAATGTTTGGATACAGCATATGTTCCAAAATCCTACAGCAAATCGACGTTAGCGATATGGGTCAGTAATTCAGCGGATTATTCCCATTTCTTTCTTGGGTATTCATGTGATTTCTGAAACTTTCCGGTTTTGGGTACGAATCTTTTTACGAGCGAGCGGTTGTATATCATTAGTAAGTATGGAGGTATTGTGTCAGCATATTCTGAAAGTAATCTAATTTGTATACAGTGTGAACTGCAGGCCATGCCTTTATTACGTGGTATAAGCTACTTCGCTAAACCGAGGATATCTACTAAATTATTCATGTCTGCAGTTGTTTTTGATAGAATTCTGGAATATTTACTTCATCTTCTTTGGTAATGAAATTCCGAAAAACCACGTTTAGTAACTCTGGTTTAGTGGAACTGTCATCTGTAACATAGCCAATGTAATCCTACAGTGCAAGCATTGATTGTGTCTGTCCGCTGGTGTTCTTTACATATGACCAAAATCTCTTTGGGTTTTCTATCATCTCGCATGCAAGATGGCGCTAAATTTCGAGCTTCCGTAAAACTTCGCCAATCTTCGGGTTTTTGCGTTCTTTTAAATTTGGCATGCTTTTTTCGTTTCTTCTGCAACAATATTCTGATTCGTTTTGTGTTCCATAAGGAATCAGTACCATATCTTATTAATTTATTTATTATGCAATATATCTCTCCGTTGCTATCGATACTATTCCTTTGAATTTACACCAAATCTAGTCTACGCTTACATAGATTGGAAGGGGTCAAGCGAACTTTTATCAGATTTTTTAAAATTGATGCTCTTTTGCATTGATTTTTGTTGGGTTTACGTGTTACGGTATTCAGTCTCGCTACACCGACATTGTGATCACAAATCCCTGTATCCGTCATGATGCTCCCTATTTGCTCAGGGTCATTCGTCGTTACGAGGTCCAGTATGTTTACGCAACTCTTTACAAATCAAGTGGGCGTCTGGGATAATTGTTCAAAATAGTTTTCTGAGAAACCATTCAGTACGATTGTGGACGACGTTTTATGCCTTTTTATGCCTAGCACCGTCTTTAAAACTGTATATTCGCTAACATATCGTTGTTAGATTGAAGTCATCACCAATTACAATTGTGTGAGCGGGCTACGTGTTTGAAATGATAGCCAAGTTTTCTTTGAACTGTTCAACAACTGTATCAGCTAGTCGGTTGATCTGTAAAAGGAACCAATTATTTATTTATTCCGGTTGTCAAGAATATCGCAATGGTTTTGAGGTGGAATAAACTCCTGTAGAAGATACAAATAGAAATGCATTTTGTTTAACGCGAAATGTTGCTCGTAGAACTGAGAGACCTTATATTTACCTCGTTCATACTGTGCCGTGACATCAATGGTATACTTGTACACAGAAAAAATCGGAGGTGTAAAATTGGTTGCAGTTGTGGTGATAAATATACGATGAATATTTCGTGCCGTAAATTCAGCCAAAAGTCTTAGTCTCTCATTCTTCCTTCGGTTCGATTTTGTTACCTCACACGTCATGTTGAGATGCTGTAGCTGGTATCTTTACTTCCAGACAGCGTTCCGTAGCGTGTTTATTATGTCAAAACATAAAGCTTAGCGGCAGTAAATGACGAGGTTACGCTGTAAATTTAATGCAGCGCATGAATCACGAGGTGAACGGGTTCCGGTCGATAGCGTTTCTGGACGAGTTCCGAGGCAAACGAGTGCACCATTCAGCTCTTACCACGGTAAGGGGGAAAGTCAGCACTGCACCGCTACGAAGGTTTGCCCTCAACCTCTGGGTGCTTAAAGGCTCGATGGCCAGCCTGTAGCTCGCGTAAGTTTTGATAGTTACCTAATAATTTCTAATGGTTTCGTAATATATTTTATTCAGAATGTAAGTATCTTTCTCTAGCTCGTATATGCTTTCCTCATGTGCTCACTGCTCAAGATATTTTTGAGTGGTGGAACACGCATATTTTAACGTGCTGTAGGCTTTAAAGCTACCTAACACAGCCGTCGCGTGGCGAAATGTATTCATAACGCTGAAAATAAGGCCCGTTTCATGTGTACAGTTTTTGCAAAAATGAAGCAACCGAAGGAAATTTTATTATCCTCGCCAGGCTCTGTCAAGATGGACGCACCACCGTTGGTCATCCAGAACTGTTTCCTTTCAAGATCGCAATACATGCTGCGTGGACTTCACGTCAGCTGGCGAGGTCCTCTGGCGTCGTAAGCTACCAGGACAGCGAACGCGCTTTCTGCGTGCAATTCCGTTGATGTTCGCGAAACTTTCCGATCGTTGACGTTATTTTCTCATATAGCTGCTCACTTGATTTTGGGTTTTCTCTCGATTTACTGTTGTACGCTGTTGATGATTCTTGGCTTTCACGTTTTGGATTACTCGCAGTTTGTTTGAATTTGTGTATTACTTTCACCATCGACCGATTTGTCCTGGTTTTCTTTGAAACCGAATGGTGGCACTTCCACACTGGGTACTGCGTTGCTAAAGAAATCTTGGAACATTATGTGTTCCTTATTTTGTATGGCGTCAATTCTCCTCTAAAAGTAGGAAATTGCTCGCGCCGTAAATATAAAGACCCAGCGCACATGGATTCCGCTCAATGTGGCCACGATCCCTCCACAAATCTGTTAAAGTATATTATCTCATTGTCTCTCATAGCAGGCATTTGTCTATGTCAACGCTGTGCTGCAATATTTATTCCTGTCACTCTTGTAGGTCTATCAATCAACAAGTCCCAATTTCCAAGTGAAATGAAAGTGGGACGTACGAAGAACGTATCCGTCAGCACAGCGCTGCGAAATTTGGCGTTAATGGGCTATGGAAGCAGCCGACCAAGATGAGTGCCTTAACTAACAGCACGACATCGCCTGCAGCGGCTCCCCTTGGTGGCCACGTAGTTTGGATCCTACACGACTGTAAATATACGATGAATATTTCGTGCCGTAAATTCAGCCAAAAGTCTTAGTCTCTCATTCTTCCTTCGGTCCGATTTTGTTACCTCACACGTCATGTTGAGATGCTGTAGCTGGTATTTTTACTTCCAGACAGCGTTCCGTAGCGTGTTTATTATGTCAAAACATAAAGCTTAGCGGCAGTAAATGACGAGGTTACGCTGTAAATTTAATGCAGCGCATGAATCACGAGGTGAACGGGTTCCGGTCGCTAGCGTTTCTGGACGAGTTCCGAGGCAAACGAGTGCACCATTCAGCTCTTACCACGGTAAGGGGGAAAGTCAGCGCTGCACCGCTACGAAGGTTTGCCCTCAACCTCTGGGTGCTTAAAGGCTCGATGGCCAGCCTGTAGCTCGCGTAAGTTTTGATAGTTACCTAATAATTTCTAATGGTTTCGTAATATATTTTATTCAGAATGTAAGTATCTTTCTCTAGCTCGTATATGCTTTCCTCATGTGCTCACTGCTCAAGATATTTTTGAGTGGTGGAACACGCATATTTTAACGTGCTGTAGGCTTTAAAGCTACCTAACACAGCCGTCGCGTGGCGAAATGTATTCATAACGCTGAAAATAAGGCCCGTTTCATGTGTACAGTTTTTGCAAAAATGAAGCAACCGAAGGAAATTTTATTATCCTCGCCAGGCTCTGTCAAGATGGACGCACCACCGTTGGTCATCCAGAACTGTTTCCTTTCAAGATCGCAATACATGCTGCGTGGACTTCGCGTCAGCTGGCGAGGTCCTCTGGCGTCGTAAGCTACCAGGACAGTGAACGCGCTTTCTGCTTGCAATTCCGTTGATGTTCGCGAAACTTTCCGATCGTTGACGTTATTTTCTCATATAGCTGCTCACTTGATTTTGGGTTTTCTCTCGATTTACTGTTGTACGCTGTTGATGATTCTTGGCTTTCACGTTTTGGATTACTAGCAGTTTGTTTGAATTTGTGTATTACTTTCACCATCGACTGATTTGTCCTGGTTTTCTTTGAAACCGAATGGTGGCACTTCCACACTGGGTACTGCGTTGCTAAAGAAATCTTGGAACATTATGTGTTCCTTATTTTGTATGGCGTCTATTCTCCTCTAAAAGTAGGAAATTGCTCGCGCCGTAAATATAAAGACCCAGCGCACAAGGATTCCGCTCAATGTGGCCACGATCCCTCCACAAATCTGTTAAAGTATATTATCTCAATGTCTCTCATAGCAGGCATTTGTCTATGGCAACGCTGTGCTGCAATATTTATTCCTGTCACTCTTGTAGGTCTATCAATCAACAAGTCCCAATTTCCAAGTGAAATGAAAGTGGGACGTACGAAGAACTATCCGTCAGCACAGCGCTGCGAAATTTGGCGTTAATGGGCTATGGAAGCAGCCGACCAAGATGAGTGCCTTAACTAACAGCACGACATCGCCTGCAGCGGCTCCCCTTGGTGGCCACGTAGTTTGGATCCTACACGACTGTAAATCCGTGGCCTGGTCAGATGAACCCCGATTCCAGTTGGTAAGAGCTGATGGTAGGGTTCGAGCGTGGCGTAGACTCCACGAAGCCATGGACCCAAGTTGTCAACAAGCCACTGTGGAAGTTGGTGGCGGCTCTATAGTGATGCAGGCTATGTTTACATGGAATGGACTGGGTCCTCTGGTCCAACTCATAATTCATAGGAAATGTTGTGTTCGGCTACTTGGAGGCCATATGGAACCGTTTATCGACTTCATATTCCCAAAGGACGACGATATATTTATGTGGAGGACAATGCGCCACGTTCGCGAATTGTTCATTCTGGACATTTCGAGCGAATTCTTTGACTACTACATCGTCCGTCATGAATGCCATAGAACATTTATGGGACATACTCAAGAGGTCACTTCGTGCACAAAATCTCACACCGGTAACACTTTCGCAATTATGGACGGCTATAGAGCCAGCATGGGTCAATATTTCTGCAGGGGATTTCCAACGACTTGCTGAGTCCATGCTGCCTCGGATTGCTGTACTATGCCTGGCAAAAAGAGGTCCGGCACGTTATTACGGTGTATCCCATGACTTACGTCATCTCCGTGTATTTACATCAACTTCAATTGTATCGTTCTTCGTGTGGTGTCAAAAACAGGACAGATATCGGAAGTCACTGAAAGCGGCTACGGTGAAACATCCATGGCCGAAAGTGCCGTAGCTGAAAATGCATGCTTTTATAAAACTGTGAATAGTTTTAGTAACCTAGGAGTTTTGTTCACCAGAGTAAGAAAAGGAAGAGTGATGTTGAAGTAGTCTAGTTAATTTTGTTGTCTGATGACGATCAGTTGTTTGAAACTGGTAATGAAAAAAGGTGGGTTTCATGAGAAACTCTTGGAGGTTTCTTAACTTCGAATTTTTTAAAGTAGAAGTTACAGTACCAGAACTATCCTTCCGTTGTTTTGGTACAATACAAAAGTGACGTAATAAACGGTAGGATTACCAGTAGTATTGGTAGCTTTGATAGAGAAAGAAACATAAATGAATGCGTTAGAGAAAAACTGTGAGGCGTCGACATATCTTTGTTTTATGTTTTTTTTTGCACGTAATTATGTCTGTGCTTTTAAGCCAATGAAGCTATTAATTTTGATGCAAAGACAGTTTTTCACAAAAACATAAAAAATCTATGTTGTTGGTTATTGTACTCAATGGAAAGTTCTTCTTCATGATCAAAGGCGAAAGTTGTAGTTGAATAACAGGAGGATAGTTTTTATAAGGTCGATGAAGGGTTGAAGTGATGTTTGATATTTCTTTGTTTTGCATTTGTCTCAAATCTCCCTTTTTTGAAGTAATTGCATTTTATGTAATTTTTGTTTTACTTTTGTTATAAAATCTGTCGGATTCACGTTAGAAAATTAGCAGTTTTCGAATAAAACCTGAATTAAATATTGAAAGAAACGAAGATGAGGATAACTATGTAGAACGAAAATGTTCCATGCGTTACCCATCCCTTTGTACGGGGTGATCAAAAAATCAGTATAAATTTGAAAACTAAATAAATCACGGAATAATGTAGATAGAGAGGTACAAATTGACACACATGCTTGGAATGATATGAGGTTTTATTAGAATAAAAAAATACAAAAGTTCAAAAAATGGCCGACAGATGGCGCTTCATCTGATCAGAATAGTATTTATAAGCATAACAAAGTAAGACAAAGCAGAGATGATGTTATTTACAGGAAATGCTCAATATGTCCACCATTATTCCTCAACAGTAGCTGTAGTCGAGGAATAATGTTGTGAACAGCACTGTAAAGCATGTCCGGCGTTATGGTGAGGCATTGGCGTCGGATGTTGTCTTTCAGCATCCCTAGAGATGTTGGTCGATCACGATACACTTGCGACTTCAGGTAACCCCAAAGCCAATAATCGCACGGACTGAGGTCTGGGGACCTGGAAGGCCAAGCATGACGCAAGTGGCGGCTGACCACACGTTCATCATCAAACATCGCGTGCAAGAGATCTTACACGCGTCTAGCAATATGGGGTGGAGCGCCATCCTGCATAAACATCGTACGTTCCAGCAGGTTTTTATCAGCCGGGCTGGGGATGATGCGATTCTGTAACATATCGGCGTACCTGTCACCTGTCACGGTATCAGTTACAAAACCAGAATCACGCATTTCCTCGAAGAAAAAAGGCCCGATAACGGTAGATGTGGTAAATCCAACCCATACCGTGACTTTCTTGTCGTGCAATGGAGTTTCCACGGCAGTTCTAGGATTTTAGGTAGCCCAAATTCTGCAGTTGTGTTCGTTGACAGACCCTCGGAGCGTGAGATAAGCTTCGTCGGCCCATAACACGTTACTCAACCAATCGTCATTTTCCGCCATCTTTTGAAACGCCCACACCGCAAATGCCCTCCGCTTCACAAAATCGCCAGGTAACAGTTCATGATGCCGATGGATTTTGTACGGATAGCATCGGAGGGTACGCCTCAGTGCCAACCAAACGGCAGTGTATGGAATGCCGATGCGACGTGCTACTGCACGATTGCTGACTTCCCTGTGCGTAGACGAACCCACTACAGTCTCCATTTCTTCCTGAAATGTCTCAGTAGCATTACACCTAGTGCTCGGTCGGCCACTATGGGGTCTATCGTCTAAACAACCCGTGGCTTCGAACTTCGAAGTCATTCTCGCCACAGCTTCATTTGTCAACGGACATTTACCCGTTCGAATCCCGTTCCTATGGCGATATGATCGTAAGGCTGAACTAGCACATTCCCCAATCTGATAATATAGCTTCACTAAAAGCGCCTTTTGAGGTAACTTCAACATACTGCGACTGCTAGCCATCTGATTCTCTCTGTCAGTACAGCTCCTTTTATATACGATTGTCATGCGCAGTCACTGACGTTTTGCTGTCCAGCGCCATCTGTCGGACATTTTGTGGACCTTTTTTTTGGTTCTAATAAGACCCCATGTCATTCCAAGCATGTGTGTCAATTATTACCTCTCTCTCTACACTATTCCGTGGTTTATTAAGTTTTCAAATTTATGCTGACTTTTTGATCACCCGGTATATTCTGACTGAGTTTCTAGACAGTTCACTGCTTCTGTTTTCTAGGGGAAGAGAGATACTGGTCTCATACACAAACAAAACTGTCGAAATGAGGTAACACCTGATAGGTATGCAACACGCCTAACATACATGTAACGCAGTTAAAATTAACTGACCAAAGCTGCTAGGAGAACTACCGTAATGTACGTTTACTTGTGGTAGCGTACGGTAGTTTTACAACGGTAGTGAGGAAGTCGGGTAGCAGGCGTGGTTCGCCAGAACCAGCGCCCTGCGGGACGGACCCCGGGGGTCGGCAGGCGGCGCCGGGCGCTCCCGGCCCCGACCGGTCGCTCTCGCCGGCCGGCTTTTTGCAGGCGGGCCGCCATCCGTCAGCGATATCTCAATTTATGGCGCATTCGGCGCTCGCCGCCGCGGCCCGGTATAAATTCGGCTTACGAGCTGCCGTGGCCGGTGCTGGCGCCGCGTGTTTTTGCGCGGCTGTCGCCAGCGAGCGCCACCGCGATTGAGTCCTTACCGGGCGTCTCCAGTGGGTAGGGCAGCGCCGCGCGGAAGCGGCCGCCGCCTGCCGATGCCTATCTAAATGAAGCTCCCCTACCCTGCCTGCTCAATCTGCAAGTTTAATTAGGCGCCCACAGCGCCGTCTTAATCAGGGACGTCTGCGGAGCGCAGCGCGGGCTGCCGCCTCCGCAGCCGGGGTCGCTGGCGCTCGCCTGTGCCGTGGCACTCGACTAGGAGGTGCGTGGTTCGATTTCTCGTAATAAATCCATGGAGAAGAAATAAAAACTTTGAGGTTCGCCGATGACATTGTAATTCTGTCAGAGACAGCAAAGGACTTGGAAGACGTGTTTAACGGAATTGACAGTGGCTTGAAAGGAGGGTATAAGATGAACATCAACAAAAGCAGAACGAGGATAATGGAATGTAGTCGAATTAAGTCGGGTGATGCTGAGAGAATTAGATTACGAAATGAGACACTTAAAGTAGTAAAGGAGTTTTGCTGTCTGGGGAGCAAAATATCTGGTGATGGTCGAAGTAGAGAGGATATAAAATGTAGACTGGCAATGGCAATGGCAAGGAAAGCGTTTCTAAAGAAAAGAACTTTGTTAACATTGAGTATTGATTTAAGTGTCAGGAAGTCGCTTCTGAAAGTATTTGTAAGGAGTGTAGCCACGTATGGAAGTGAAACATGGAAGATAAATAGTTTAGACAAGAAGATAATAGAAGCTTTCGAAATGTGGTGCTACAGAAGAATGCTGGAGATTAGATGGATAGATCACATAACTAATGAGGAAGTATTGAACAGAATTGGGAAGAAGAGGAGTTTGTGACACAACTTGACCAGAAGAAGGGGTCGGTAGGTAGGACGTTTTCTGAGGCATCAAGAGATCACCAGTTTAGAACTGGAGGGCAGTGTGGAGGGTAAAAATCGTAGAGGGAGACCAAGAGATGAATACACTAAGCAGATTCAGATGGATGTAGGTTGTAGTAGGTACTGGGAGATGAAGAAGCTTGCACAGGATAGAGTAGCTTGTAGAGCTGCATTAAACCAGTCTCTGGTTTGAAGACCACAACAACAACAACAGTTCAAAATTTCACCATCCGCCGGCAAGGGGAATCGTAACGTTCCTCTCCTCTCCGTGAGTGGAGAGAGGGCATGTAACAATGTTGATGATGGCTCGTCTGTCGATGGAGATATTCAGCCCGCCACCTTGGTGCTATTTCAGAGAAGTAAGGAGCATGCCATTCCATTCGAAATTATGTTCATCATCTACATCAATATGAGGTGTGACGATCGGGTACGAATACACTGTTTTACCAGAATGAAAAATTCTCCTATCGTAGCACAGAAAAGGCGAATACGTCCTGGGAACACTTACGGATGTAAAAGGAAGGGAATTATCTTTCCGACTTATCAGGCGGCTACGACGACATTTGAATCAAAATATCTTGACATGCTCGCGCTTTTATAATTGTTAGTATTGGTATACACGTCGTCTCTATTTACAAAATGGAATTTCTCGGTTGACTGACTCACTCACTGACTCAGCATCACCCACCGCAAACCGCTAAGGAAAAAAACTTGAAATTTGCAAACTGCGTTGATCTAGTACAACCGTCCTTTAAAAAGAGATTTTTCGATATTCGATCCTTAAGGGAGCGAAATAGGGGATCGAAGGTTTCTAAAAATAAGTCTCTACTAGGACATTTTTGAAAATCGGTATTGACTACTAGAGCACAAATAAAGTAATACATGGTTTCAGGTTTTTGGTGATTTAGTCGCTATGGGAGGTGAAATATTGGGTGAAATGCCTTTTTTAAATAAATCATTATAAGAACTACTAAAGTATTTTTAAACCTACATTATCAAAATTGTTATTTGACTCCTCGGTTAGAAATAAAAAATACGTGTTTCAGTGTTTTTGGAAATTTAACACCTCAAGGAAGTGAAATAGAGGATGAAAATGTTATGAAATTGTTTTATTATGAAAGCATTTTCAAACCTAAATCTGTGAAATTTCCATTTGGCTTCTCTGTTAGAAATAAAAAATGCGTGTTCCGAAGTTTTTGGCAATTCAACCCGTTTTCTTTTTGAGTCCTCAGTCTTGTGAGTGTTTTGATGCATCCCGCCACAAATTCCCTTCCTAAAGAGGTGAAATAGATGAAAATTTTTAGAAACTTAAGAAAGATAACTTAAATCTATGAAAACTGTGTGTTAGAAGATGAGTTTCCATGAAAATATCAGCTCAAAAACTGAAAAAGCGTGATCGACAAAAACCTTGGACTCCAGCTACCAGAATTCTTTTCGGTCAGAAGTGCATTCGGCAATTACCATCCTTCTGCGGCTCTAATTAGCGTGGAAAGTTCAGGTGTAGTAATTTGTGAATAATATAAAAAATCGATTAAATAAAACAAAAAAATCTGTGTAGACCACAGTCTACGAAGGTTAAGCAGCGGGCTCTAAGCTAGTATAATATAGTATCTAGTATAATATAATATGTATAACATATAGTTTCGAGTGAAGTTAGATGATACATGTCATATCGCATAACGTGTGACACGTGCCATCATGTCATCTAACATGGCATTTGTTATGTCATGCAGTATGCCACAAAGTGTTATTAAAGTTTAGGATGCATGCATCCCCACTCTGTAATACTTCCTATTATAGATACACCCCCACTCTCGGCTACTTCCTATCGTACATGCATCCCACTCTATAGCAGTACATAAATTTGTGTCTGTCCTTTCTTACACCTCTCACCATACATTTAAAATGGGTTGAGTCTAAGAGAGCTCTCTGCGCAAGGGTAAGTAGCGGTTAACACGTAAAATAGCACGAAGATGTCAATATAATTTGATTTAAATGTCTGAAGCTGGCAGCTTAGTCGAAAAGCTAGCTCCATTCATTTACATCCGCAACTCTGGCAGTCGATGTAGATTTTTGTTTCCGCGGGCAACGTCTGATGCGGTATAGGTTCTCTTACTGTCTTTCGAACCATGTTGCTTACATCGAGGCAACGGATAAAGCTTTAACAAAACAAAAGGACAACCATGAACTACATGCATTTGTCTGGTTTCTTATAAAATTTGAAGCCATTCGTATAACACTGAAACAAGGAAGTAGCGGCAAAAAATATCGTAATAATGCATTTTTTAAATTTATTTGATTAACTATAAAACATTTCCGCGCATCCAGTTCACTCAAGAAAGAATTTTACGTGCTACATTTAACTCGACTTTAAACAACTGTATCTCGACAAGTGGAGGTTATGTGTAAAGTTTGTTGCAAGTCACTAAGTGCTGTCATTCTCAAATAATGGGTGAATAAAGTCTGGATATTCACGCCTCGTAGGCTACATTTCTTTTCACTCCCACCTTTTTGATAGTTAGACGGCTCTTATCCCCACAGTGACAATTTACCGACAGTAACTGTATGTTCACCCAGTTTGGTTGAAATCGTCTCAGTGGTTTAGGAGGAAATGTGAACGTACACACGTACAAATGGCTCTGAGCACTATGGGACTTCACATCTATGGTCATCAGTCCCCTAGAACTTAGAACTACTTAAACCTAACTAATCTAAGGACATCACAAAACACCCAGTCATCACGAGGCAGAGAAAATCCCTGACCCCACACACGTACATTTTAATAATACACTGAAGAGGCAAAGAAACTGGTACACCTGCCTAACACCGTGTAGCGTCCCCGCAAACACACAGAAGTACCGCAACACGATTTGGAATGAACTCGATTAATGTCTGAAGTAATGTTGGAGGGAACTGACACCATGAGTCTTGCAGGGCTGTCCATAAATCCGTAAGACGTTCCATGGTACCCCAGATATGCAGAAGAGTGTTGCTGGAGCCACTCTGTAGCAATTCTCTACGTGCCCTGCTGAAATTGCCGGAGTCCTTCGGAATGCATAATGGACGTCAATGGATGCACGTGATCGGGCAGAATGCTTACGTCCGTGTCACGTGTCAGAGTCTTATCTGGATGTGTCAGGGGTCCCATATGACTTCAACTGAGCACGCCCCACACCATTAAAGAGCCTCCACCATCGTGAACAGTCCCCTGCTGACATACAGGGTCCATGGCTTCATGAGGTTGTCTCCATATCCGCACACGATCATCCTCTCGATACAATTTCAAACGAGACTCGTCCGACCACGTAATATGTTTCCAGTCATCAGCAGTCCAGTGTTGGTGTTGACGGACCTGGGCGAGACGTAAAGCTCTGTGTCATGCAGTCATCAAGGGTACACAAGTGGGCCAACGGATCCGAAAGCCCATATCGATGATGTTTCGCTGGATGGTTCGCACGCTGACACTTCTTCATGGCCCAGCACTGAAATCTGCAACAATTTTCGGAAGGATTCCACTTCTGTCACGTTGAACGATTCTCGTCAGTCGTTATTGGCGTGTGTGAAGTCTTATGGGACTTAACTGCTAAGGTCATCAGTCCCTAAGCTTACACACTACTTAACCTAAATTATCCTAAGGACAAACACAGACACCCATGCCCGACGGAGGAGTCGAACCTCCGCCGGGACCAGCCGCACAGTCCACGACTGCACCGCCCGAGACCGCTCGGCTAATCCCGCGCGGCAGTCGTTATTGGTCCCGTTCTTGCAGGATCTTTTCCCTGCCGCAGCGATGTCGGAGATTTCATGTTTTACAGGGCTCCTGATATTTACGGAGCACACGTGAAATGGTCGTACGGAAAATGCGCACTTCATTCGCTACCTCGGAGGCACTGTGCCCCACCGCTTATGCGCAGAGTATAAGACGACGTTCAAACTCAGTTAAATCTTGACAACCTGCCACTGTAGCATCAGTAACCGATCTAAGAACTGCGCCAGACTTTTTTTTTGTCTTATATAGACTTTGCCAACCGCAGCACCGTATTTGAGTACGAATGCCTATACCAGTTTCTCCGGCGCTTCAGTGTAGGTATGGATAGTATCCTATTTTGTATAAGAGACTTATTTTCTGCAATAGCTGCAGTATGTACTGTAGCATTTGTTTTGATTCGCAAGCTATTAATATGTTCGCTAAATTGACGTATATCGTTTGAAAGTGAAGTGGTGCTTAGCGGGGACAAATTGCACACGAGCGCGTTATCACTGGTAGTCAAGACTAAGGTCCACTGCAAAAGACTGGAAGGTAACGCAGTGAACAGAAACGCCTAGAAAGCTGTATTACTGCGGGCTGGGCAGCTGGCTCCGCGTGCGGTCCGCCTTCTGCCTCCTTCACTCCTCTTCTTCCGTCTGCCGTCCCTCATTCTCTCCGGGCGGGGAACGGTCGTGCTCGACGTGAAATTGGATAATGACGGCCGCAGCAAGGACAACACAGTCGCAACTTTGTGATTACGCTAAATTGTATCGAATTAATACGAGGGGTCGGGGGTGGGTCGCGTAATGGCGGATCTACCGGTGGCGGAGCGGGACCAGGGAGCACCCCCAAGGTCGCGTGGCTCCCCACCGCGGCCTTCAGCACTTTATCTCCCCGCGTCTGCAGTTTTCCTCTGTGAAAGATTATCGTTACCTTAGCCGCATAAAGCTGCGTACGCAACGTTACGACCGCAGCCGCTATCCGCTCTTCGTCAAGAGTACGACTCACAAGCAGGGCTGCTGCACAGTGTGTCTACAGGGTGATCCATTGACAGTGACCGGGCCAAATATCTCATGAAATAAGCGTCAAGCGAAAAAACTACAAAGAACGAAACTCGTCTAGCTTGAAGGAGGAAACCAGATGGCGCTATGCCTGGCCCGCTAGATGGCGCTGCCATAAGTCAAACGGATATCAACTGCGTTTCTTAAAATAGGAACCCCCATTTTTTACGTAAAGAAATATGAATGTTTTAGTTGGACCTCTTTTTTCGCTTTGTGTTAGATGGCGTTGTAATAGTCACAAACGTATAAGTACGTGGTATCACGTAACATTCCGCCAATGCGGACGGTATTTGCTCCGTGATACATTACCCATGTTAAAATGGACCGTTTACCAGTTGCGGAAAAGGTCGATATCGTTTTGACGTATGGCTATTGTGATCAAAATGCCCAACGGGCTTGTCGTATGTATGCTGATCGGTATCCTGCACGACATCATCCAAGTGACCGGACCGTTCGCCGGATAGTTACGTTATTTAACGAACAGGAAGTCTTCATCCACATGTGAAACGTCAACCACGACCTGCAACAAATGATGATGCCGAAGTAGGGTTTTTAGCTGCTGTCTCGGCTAATCCACACAGCAGTAGCAGACAAATTACGCGAGAATCGGGAATCTCAGAAACGTCGGTGTTGAGAATGGTACATCAACATCGATTGCACCCGTACCATATTTCTATGCACCAGGAATTGCATGGCGACGACTTTGAAAGTCGTGTACAGTTCTACCACTGGGCACAGGAGAAATTACGCGACGATGACAGATTTTTTGCACGCGTTCTATTTAGCGACGAAGCGTCATTCACCAGCAGTGGTAAACCGGCATGATATGCGCTATTGGGCAACGGAAAACCCACGATGACTGCGACAAGTGGAACATGAGCGACCTTGGCGGGTTAATGTATGGTTCGGCATTATGGGAGGAAGGATAATTGGCCCTATTTTATCGATGGCAATCTAAATGGTGCAGTGTATGCTAATTTCCTACGTAATGTTCTACCGATGTTACTACAACATGTTTCACTGCATGACAGAATGGCGATGTACTTCCAACATGATGGATGTCCGGCACATAGTTCGCGTGCAGTTGAAGCGATATTGAATAGTATATTTCATGACAGGTGGATTGGTCGTCGAAGCACCATACCAAGGCCTGCACGTTCACCAGATCTGACGTCCCCGGATTTCCTTCTGTGTGGAAAATTGAAGGATATTTGCTATCTTGATCCACCGACACCATCGACAACATGCGTCAGCGCATTGTCAATGCATGTGCGAACATTACGGAAGACGAACTATTCGCTGTTGAGAGGAATGTCGTTACACGTATTGCCAAATGCGTTGAGCTTGACGGACATCATATTGAGCATTTATTGCATTAATGTGGTATTTACAGATAATCACGCTGTAACAGCATGCGTTCTCAGAAATCATAAGTTCACAAAGGTACATGTGTCACATTGGAACAACTGAAATAAAATGTTCAAACTTACCTACGTTGTGTACTTTAATTTAAAAAACCCTACCTGTTACCAACTATTAGTTTAAATTTGGAACCATATGTTTGTGACTATTACAGCGCCATCTATCACTAAGCGAAAAAAGTGGTCCCACTAAAAGATTCATATTTCTTTACGTACTACATGTAATAAAAACGGGGGTGCCTATTTTAAAAAACGCAGTTGATATCCGTTTGACCTATGGCAGCGCCATCTAGCGGTCCAACTATAGCGCCATCTGGTTTCCCCCTTCAAGCTAGCCGGCCGCGGTGGTCTCGCGGTTCTAGGCGCGCAGTCCGGAACCGTGCGACTGCTACGGTCGCAGGTTCGAATCCTGCTTCGGGCATGGATGTGTGTGATGTCCTTAGGTTAGTTAGGTGTAAGTAGTTCTAAGTTCTAGGGGACTAATGACCACAGCAGTTGAGTCCCATAGTGCTCAGAGCCATTTGAACCATTTGAACCTTCAAGCTAGACAAGTTTCGTTCTTTGTAGTTTTTTTTGTTTGATGCTTATTTCGTGAGATATTTGGCCCGGTCACGATCAATGGACCACCCTGTATAAACTGAAGAAGAGCGAACACTGCTGAACGGAAGCACCAAGAAGTATTCATTCCAGCACGCTTTCCTTAACATCGATCTACATTATCGGCAGAGACACTTTGTAAATATAGTGACCGATTGCCTGTTAACCGATGTGGACACAGTATTACGCCAAAGGGCGACTGACACTGGTTTTCGGTACATGTCAAAAGACGCATGCACCGTTAAAGATGGCTCTAAATCTGCTGATCATGTGGAGTATGCCATCACGTCCTCTGTTGGAACGGAAAATCATCTGCTGGCACCTGCATGTGGGGTGTTTACTGTGGAATTGATGGGAATTTCCCAGGCCCTTACCTTTATTAAACAGTCCCAGCACAACCGCTTTTTGTTATGTATGGACTCAATGAGTGGCCTTCTGGCTATTGACCGGTGTTTTTCGCGCCATCCCTTGGTCTCTGCCATCCATGACCATCTCGCTGATCTTCACCATGCTGCATGTTCCGTTGACTTTCTTTGGGTGCCTGGCCATGTGGGTATCGCAGGTAATGAGCTTGCTGATCGTTTGGCTGGGGACCAGTCCCTTACCCCTCCTTGTCTCCAACCCCTCCTGCAGCGGATTTACGGCTTCACATCGAATCCCACTTCGCACAGTCGTGGGCCAACTCTTGGGAGGCTGCTCCCCTGTCTAATAAACTTCGTGCGATTAAGGTGACACCAGGCCCGTGGCGTTCTTCCTTTCGCCTCTCCCGAAATGACTCGACCACACTGTGTCGTCTCCGCATTGGCCATACCAGGCTGACCCATGGTTTTCTTTTGAGTGATGAGCCACCCCCACTTTGTGGTTGTGGAGCCTTCCAGTCAGTAGCCCACAGTTTGGTTGAATGCCCCCTTCTTTTGGCCCTGGTGCTAAGTACAGACTCCCGCGCACTTTACCTTTGATGTTGGCTGACTATTCCCGGGTGGTCTCTCTGGTTCTCGGTTTCCTCCGGGAAAGTGGTTTTTATTCTCAGTTTTAAGGTTTTTAATCTCTCTCGGGTGTTGAGGCAGGGCGGTGAGTGTTGGGGTATCTCCCACTGTAAGCCATGTTCCCTGGGATAAGGGAGTTTTGTCCAGTCTGGAGACAATTGGTCTCTGCGTAATGTTTCTAGATGGGTTGTAGTCGGGTCCAACTACTATATGCTGCCTGAAGGTATAAGACTTATCCATTACAGATTACAGCAAGTGTTTCTATGGTCTTTAGTTGGACATAAAATTCTGGCAGCGTTTTGCACTGGACTGTTATTAGCGTGAGTAGGAAAGAAGCCCGTGAACATGGCTGCATTTCTGCTCCTTAAACTAATGCTCTGAAGACCTGAATGTTGGAACACTTATGTGATGCGAATTTGAGCTCACTAAACTCAGCTGTGAGTCGGAAGACCTCCCAGGTGCAGGAAGAAAGTAGTGGGATACGTGGGGCGGCGGTCGTATTTGAAGAGTGTTGCGTGTATCGAACCGTGCGTATGATCAGAAAAGTTGTTCTTGAGAAAAAGAGAGTCTGCCCACGCTTGGGGGTAGAAATTCTGCCCTATCTTCTGGTTTTCTAGCGCAGTGTTGCAGTTATGGTGAGTGTGTGCAAAGTCTCCTGATAACAATGCGTGAAGCCAGTAGCTAGCTGCAGGTGATGTTCAGTCAAAGCGAAGGACATGGTGAGGTTTAATTGAAGTCAGTTAGTTCCATCTGATTCATCAAAAAAACGAAGTACGACATAAACACATAAAAAAAAGTTTTACATTACCTTGGTTCTGATAGTTCCGGAAACTGTACAGAGAATAGGACTAGAGATCAACATAAAGACCATTTCCGCCCTTTCTATTGCTCATGAAAACCACACATTGCATGTTGTACCGTCATACAGCGAGAGTTTCGGAGGTGGTGGTCCAGATTCCTGTAGACACCGGTACCTCTAATATCCTCAAAACTTCACAGAAGCTCTCCTGCAGATCTTTCACAACTAGCACTCGTGGAAGAATGGATATTGCGGAGACGTGACTTATCCACAGCCTAGGGGATGTTTCCAGAATGACGTTTGAATGGTAGGAGGCGAGGTACTGGAGGAGTGGTCGTGAGTCGTGCTTGGGTAGCTCAGTCGGCAGAGCACTTGCCCGCGAAAGACAAAGGTGTCGAATTCGAGACTCGGTCCGGTACACAGTTTTAATTTGCCAGGAAGTTTCATATTGAACATATTTTATATTGTGAGCATATCGTAATAAAAGTGGCAAAACCACCGTTAGGATCTATCATGTGTTTTATAGTTCTTCCCCGTTCGCTCCCCTCACACCGCATTACGACAGCTAATAGCGCCATATTTTTACCTGATGGCAGAAACTGGAACTATTATTTTTTTCTGCGTGCTCCACTAGGACACCCATTAATGGACGTACGTACGGTGTTTCAGCACCCTGCGATGTATACTGCCCGCGCTACAGCACTCGCAGCACCGTCAGGTTAATAATAACCACCCGCGCATCTCCGACAGAACACCTAAAACGATACGTGGTGTGTTGTGTGTGCTCGTGCAGACGCGTGTAGTGCCAGAGGCTGGCTGTGTAGCGCTGTATGTGGTGAAGAACAGCGGCTGACTGTGCTGCGGTGAGCGGCCGCTGTGGCCGGCACGCCCTGATTTACGGCGAGGCGGCAGTCGGCTGCCGACCGCCTGCTCCCGGTGATACGTCCGACCGCGGGGCGCCTGCGCCTGCGCAGTATAGACGTCCCGTCTGGACAGCGCCTGCGGCTCGTCCCTGCCAGAGGAATGACGGCGTCCCCGCCGTACGCAGACGGGTCTTAAACCAAACCACCGCTCTGGTAACAGCGCCGGAGACGGCTACTGCATCCAGCGCAGTTCCGAGCATCTGCTCCTCTCAGCCACGACTGTATGCACTCAGCACGTGCATCAGGATCGCTCGTTCCTCGATAACTTGACGGCTTCTCGGGAAGTGCGCTGGCTAGAAACTCCTGTACTGGCGTCCATGAGGGAGGCGACTCGAACAAGTCGTAAGGAAAGAGATACCGGCCAATAATTTGCGACGAAAGTAGACGACTGATGAATATATTTTAATCTTTGCAATCTCTTCCCTTCTTGCTTATAAACGTCGCAGTATTAGTTGGTGAAGCACATGCCTAGAAGCACTTATGAAGTGATTTAGACTGTTCAGTGCAAGAAATTATATTCTTCAACAGTTGCGCTACAACTAACGAACGCTTCTCAGCCATTCCGTTTGGCACTAAACATAGCCGTCAGAACTGCGAGTACTATTTTCACCGATTGCCTGAAATAAAAAAAGAGATTAGTAAAGATGTAGTTTCTCGAATAGAGCTCAGCCGGCCGCGGTGGTCTAGCGGTTCTAGGCGCTCAGTCCGGAACCGCGCGACTGCTACGGTCGCTGGTTCGAATCCTGCCTCGGGCATGGATGTATGTGATGTCCTTAGGTTAGTTAGGTTTAAGTAGTTCTAAGTTCTAGGGGACTGATAACCACAGATGTTAAGTCCCATAGTGCTCAGAGCCATTTGAACCATTTTTTTGAAAAGAGCTCCCTATCTTATTCTCTTGCAATTTGAAATAAACTGAACACATTTTTTTCGAAATGAGAGTGCACCAAAAAAGAAATCATTACGCCTATTATTCCGATAACGGTCCAAGGAGTGCCTGTCTAATCTCTGGAACCGAATGCCACGAAGTGGTTCCTTCATCTTCGGAATCAAATCAAATGGTTCAGGTGGCTCTGAGCACTATGGGACTTAACATCTGAGATCATCAGTCCCCTAGAACTGAAAACTACTTAAACCTAACTAACCTCAGGACATCACACACATCCATGCCCGAGGCAGGATTCGAAATTGAGAGCGTAGCAGTCGCGCGGTTCCGGACTGCAGCGCCTAGAACCGCTGGGCCACAACGGCCGGCGGAATCAAATTAGTCACAAGGACTTTAGTCCGGGGAGTATGGTGGATGGTACAGTACTTCCCAGTCCCATCGACCGAACAGAGCAGCCACAACTTGCGCTGTATGCGCCCGCGCATTGTCGTGCAAAATGATTGGTCGGTTGCGCAGAAAATGTCGCCGCTTCTTTCGCAAAGCTGGTTGCAGGTGATGCTCCAAAAACGAAAAGTAATATTGTGCATTGATGATCTGTCGTGGAGGAACGTAATGCGATAGGATAACACCATCACAGTTGTACAGGAGAATCACCATAACTTAAGACGGCTCCATTCGCACCACAAACAGAACAAGCTCTGCTAACGGTATACTACGCCTTCCACACCGCTGGCAACGAGTTCTACACAACGCTAATGGCTACTTTGAAGGACAGTAATTGGTGCAAACATGTAACTCTTTTGTATCGGTTGTGAATAAATAGTTGCTACTATGTAAGTTCCAACTCTCGTACACAACGTTTAGCAGATGGTTGTTACATCACAAAAAACTCAGTACAGAATAAAAAGCACAGTAGGTCATCTGTTTACTTTAGCTGGACATGTTGCAATCAGACGGCGTATAAGGTACCTTGTAACACTTTAAGATGACAGCCCAGTTCGTCGAAACAAGATGTCTATCAACAAAGAAATTTGTTGCGATCTTAGCTTTAGAAACTTTTTATTGAGTAAAACAGATCGCTCCTTCTGATTTCTCAACATGAGAAATGAAGTCTGTTTATCATTCTTTAGTATATTGCAGTGCCTGTGTTGTATTGAAGTACGACGCAATTTAAAAAAAAAAAGTTGAAATGGCTCTGAGCACTATGGGACTCAACATCTGAGGTCATCAGTTCACTAGAACTTAGAACTAGTTAAACCTAACTAACCTAAGGACATCACACACATCCACGCCCGAGGCAGGATTCGAACCTGCGACGGTAGCGGTCGCTCGGTTCCAGACTGTAGCGCCTAGAACCGCACGGCCACCCCGGCCGGCGACGCAATTTTCGTTCGGACATGCATGCGGCGACTGCAGCCGTTATGAAATAGATTAAATATATTCGCAGCTGTGAAATCGAAAGACGAAAATGACAAGTTGTGTCGGGCAGGGAAATTTTAATTTAAATACGCTTGCCCGGTGTCGGAGTATACGTACGATATTGCAATGCCTGATTTCTTCAGAAGTACGATGTACTGTTCCTTCGGACATGCATGCATGTCTGCCCTGTACGGGAAAATACGTAAAGAATGTAGAACGCAGGCTGAGACGCTCGGATGACGACATGTGGAGTTTAAATCTAGCCCTGAGCTGTGCTCAGTTAGCCTAATGTTAAGGCGACCGCTTGCGATTAGTGGGAAGCCGGGGTTCGAGCCCTGGTCCGGCACAAATTTTCGTTGTCGTAATTTCATTATGCAGCTGATGCTTCTTCATGGCCGTTTCACAGTTTTCTGCTTGTTTGAACAGCCAAGCAGCCGGTGTGTGGCATGCACATTGTAACAACTCGCCTCACGAGGCCAGTTCTGTTGTCGATACAGTCCACGTAGGACCTTGGCACCGCCTCCTCTTCTGCATTAGATATAGTTGCGCCACAGTCCTGGATAGGTTTATATTCAGCACATAACTTTTCCGGTCGTTAATGCAGCCTTGCGACACAGGAGCTGCTCCTGCCTCCCTAGGTAGGACCCCAGTTGTTCGCAAGAGGCTGGGTGCCCCCATTCCAGTCGTCACACTACCTGCAACAGCGCCGCTGACACCAGGAATCGAAATTCGGTCCCCTGTGTGGCAGCGACACGCGCGCCCACAGCACGGCTGTGGAGGCGGCTCGCACGTCTTGTACGCTGGAGGATGTGTTGACCTCTGCCTGCATCTCGCAGCCGCCGCAACGGGTAATCTTTATAACGAATGTTAGGCCGAAGTTAGTATTCGATGAGAACACGACTGTTAAATTAAACTCCCATCAGCGGCGGTTTATTTTGTGCGCAAATGATGACAGCTAATTAAGCAAAGGTTATGAGAAGACCGCCCGGGACTGGTTTCTACGAGCGGGGGATCGGCTCGTGAGGACGGGAGGAAGCCTTGCGGTAACCGGAAACCGTTTCGCTTACGGTCGTCGCAGGAGAGTTAATATCATTAGAGGCAGCTGCTCAGCAGCAGCGTTTAACGAAAAGGGATGGGTACTGTGGACTAGCAATGGCTGTCGTTTCCTCTCGTATGCAGCGACGATGTAATCGTGCTAATTACTTCAGTAGAAAGAGATGTCATCTGCTAATTTCGAGCCACGTAGGACAGCTAATACTTTAAGAAATTACACGACTCTATTGCCACTTACTTGATATCTTCGTAGATAATATTAAGAGGTAATTGCCAGTTGCCTGAAAAGTTACTGTTTCCTGTAGAAACCAACAGTAGGTACTCAGAATCCGTTACAAAGGTTGTTAGTTTGTTCTGTACAGTTTAATCACGCACTAGGTATGCTAGAAACTTACTGAGATGGCGCTGTTGCCGCAGTCTTCGCACGGCAGTTAGATCGAATCTCGCTCTTCAGAGCTGGTTTGAACTTGCTCAAGTTGCTAAGAACTCCACTGCAAAATTTAGTAAGGGGTACTACTATGGATGGTAGTGTGGCGTAATGAATCAAGCCACCGAGGCCCCCGAGAAAGACAGGCCGTGGCGCGTACGTCACAGCACGTGACACTGCGTGTCTTACGAGAGCCAACAACCGTCACTATTTCAGGCGAATTTATTTACACTACTGGCCATTAAAATTGCTACACCAAGAATAAATGCAGGTGATAAACGGGTATTCATTGGGCAAATATATTATACTAGACCTGACATGTGATTACATTTTCACGCAGTTTGGGTGCATAGATCGTGAGAAATCAGTACCCAGAACAACCCCCTCTGGCCGTAATAACGGCCTCGATACGCCTGGGCATTAAGTCAAACAGAGCTTGGATGGCGTGTACAGGTACAGCTGCCCAAGCAACTGTCAGTTATTTTCATGTTTACAGGATAGTTTCTTAATGACCGATTGACTTGCCTACCCCACAAAACCCAGCGCATGGACCCACACATCGACTGTTTCTTCTCCCTGTCAGATTTTGAATGCCTTTATTTATTTATTTACGATTCAGCTAATTCATCCTATGCGGACCACAGCCTATTTATTCTTAAGCTAAAAAACAGAATTTCATTCGCTTTTTTCCATTTCACTCTAGTTCCTGCTGTCCTCTGCCAGTGTAAACCTGCGACTTTCTTTCAGTTCTTTATGCCAATAGTCGGGTGGTCTGTCTTGTGGTCTTCGACTTTCTCTGGTGTTCCACTCTAGTACTGTCTTTGTTGATCTTTTGTCATTTCTTTGTGCGATACGCCCAGCCTATTTCCATTGTACAGCCTGTGACCATCGGACCTCCACAATATTCTGAATCATGTTCTTAACATATTAAATAACTAAAAACCCGCCTCGATTGCGAAAAAAGCTGCTAGTGTTAAGTGTTAACCCAGGTTTCGGCGTAGATAACTACACCTTCTTCAGAACAACAATAACACCCCAAGTGCCTAAGATGACCTTTGTCAATGATTAAAAGAACACCATGGCTATACATTTATAAACGAAAAAGAAAAGGAAAACACGAACGGTACGTATGTACAAAGTCAAAACCACTACTTAACTTAATGGTGTACGCTGCCCCTCACAACAGCCTGTGTTTGATGGGCCATGACCCGCTATAAACTCAGGCGTGATGTGGAGCGTACACCATTAAGTTAAGCAATTAAAAATGGTTCCAATGGCTCTGAGCACTATGGGACTTAACTTCTGAGGTCATCAGTCCCCTAGGACTTAGGACTACTTAAACCTAACTAACCTAAGGACATCAAACACATACATGCCCGAGGCAGGATTCCAATCTGCGACCGTAGCGGTGGCTCGGTTGCAGACTTTAGCGCCCAGAACCGCACGGCCACCCCGGCCGGCTAGTTAAGTAGTGGTTTCGACTTTATACATATGTACTGTTTGTGGTTTCCTTTTCTTTTTCGTTTTTAAAAGTATAGCTGTGGTGTTCTTTTAGTCATTGACAAAGATCTTCTTAGGCGCTTGGGGTTTTATTGTTGTTCTGAAGAAGGTGCAGTTATCTACGCCGAAACCTGGGTTAACACTCAACACTAGGTGCTTTTTTCGCAGTCGAGGCGGGTTTTTAGTTTTTTAATATATTAACAGACGATTGCTGACGCGCTACGATGTTGAAGGTTCTTATGTTCGTAACTACTGTTTTGCTATTGTCCTCATCTACTAGACAGGAACATATATTACCCCGAAGTCGTAACACGACACATACACATCATTCTGAGCCACATAAGTCCACATGATGATGGAGATTTAAACTTGTGAAACGCGTCTTGGAAATACGCATATGGTGGCTGATAACAAGAAAATTGTTCTTTCATTCGAAGAAGATTGAATTACACAATAATCCTTTTAAGATAACTACACATAGCCAAGAAACTTATATCGATATTAATTGTACACAAAGCGGTGTTTCCGGCATATCGGTGAACTGTAACCCCTGTGGTCCGCTCTGGGACGCCAGGATGAACGGGCGTGTTCTGTGTGTGGGCAGTGCCGGTGCAGCGACGACGAGTGCTCGGAGACGAAGCGCCGCGTGGAGGTGTGCCGGCCCTGGGTGGAGAACATGACCCGCACCTCGCGCCTCAGCTGCCGCGCCGCGCAGGCCGTGTGCGACGCCGACCAGCTGTGCTACACGGCGCTCGACTTCTACCACCGCAACTGCCGCGCCATGTTCGCCGGCCGCCGCTGCTCGCACCGCTGCAACAACTCCATCTCCATCCTGCGCCGGCAGGTGAGTCAGCGCCGCTCGTACCTCCCGCCGACTTCTAACCCTTCAATGTCCCTTATCTACCTGCTTCCATCCCTACATCTCCAATACCCCCTATCTCTCCATCTGCTTGCACTTTTACATCTTCAGACTACCCTACCTATTCACCTTCTTCCATATCTACACCACCAATACCCCTATCTATCCACCTGCTTCAATCCCTAAATCCCCAACACCCCCTGTTTATCCACATACTTCCATTCTACATCTCTGGTACCCTTATCAGTCCACTGCTTGCAATAAGTACAGTACCCACTATCCATCCACCTGCTTCCATCTCTACACCCCCAATATCCCCTATATGTCCAAGTGCTTCCATCTTTACACTTGCAGTGCATTCTACATATTACCTATCCACCTGCTTCCATCTCTACACCTTCAGTACCCCCTCTCTGTCCACTTGCTTCCATCTCTCTCTCTCTCTCTAATACCCCTAACCCAGCTGCTTCTAGCTCCACATATCGTATACCTCCAATTCTATTTCTAAACGAATGTGTGTTCCTTCATAAATGTCTAAAAGAACAGACACCATACGGAATCCAAAGCTGTTGTTAATATTATTAAAACTGAAAGTGGAGATGGGGGATAGGGAAGGAAAGGAACCATTAATGTCTCCTGCATTGGGACTTTCATCTACATCTACATTTATACTCCACAAGCCACCCAACGGTGCCACTGTCATTACCTTCCTTTCCTGTTCCAGTCGCGTATGGTTCGCGGGAAGAACGACTGTCGGAAAGCCTACGTGCGCGCTCGAATCTCTCTAGTTTTATATTCGTGATCTCCTCGCGAAGTATAAGTAGGGGGAAGCAATATATTCGATACCTCATCCAGAAACGCACTCTCTCGAAACCTGGACAGCAAGCTACACCGCGATGCAGAACGCCTCTCTTGCATAGTCTGTCACTTGAGTTTGCTAAACATCTCCCTAACGCTATTACGCTTACCAAATAACTCTGTGACGAAAAGCGCCGCTCTTCTTTGGATCTTCTCTATCTCCTCTGTCAACCCGACCTGGTACGGATCCCACACTGACGAGCAATACTCAAGTATAGGTCGAACGAGTGATGGACTACATTTTCTAAGGACTCTCCCAATGAATCTGAATATGGCACTCGCCTTACCAAAAATTAATTTTATATGATCATTCCACTTCAAATCGTTCCGTACGCATACTCCCAGATATTTTACAGAATAAACTGCTACCAGTGTTTGTTCCGCTATCATGTAATCATACAATAAAGGATCCTTCTTTCTATGTATTTGCAACACATTACATTTGTCTATGTTTAGGGTCAGTTGCCACTCCCTGCACCAAGAGCCTATCCGCTGCAGATCTTCCTGCATTTCGGTGCAATTTTCTAATGCCGCAACTTCTCTCTATACTACAGCATCATCCGCGAAAAACCGCATGGAACTTCCGACACTATCTACTAGGTGATTTATACGTGGAAAGCAGGTGGAATGTGTGCCAGACTGGGATTCGAACCTGGGATCTCCGGCTTACTAAGCAGCTGCATTGACCACTGCACAAACCACACACAAATACAAAAGAACAGATTCCACACGTTCATATAACTGACTTGCCGTGATGGGCAATGGGCAATGAATGCATCACCTTCAGTGCAGATGCATAATTGTGATCGCCCTTCTGCTTGAATCTGAAACTAGCGAGCAAAGAGGACACGGATGGGGACTTCAGATAGGTGACACTACGTGGGAATGTGTGTCAGTAAAGGAGTATGTGCAACTGCGATAAACACTGTGGCTGGGTGGCGCAGTTGTTAACACAGGTGCCTAGTAAGCAGGTTGAAATGGCTCAAATGACTCTGAGCACTATGGGACTCAACTTCTGAGGTCATCAGTTCCCTAGAACTTAGAACTACTTAAACCTAACTAACCTAAGGACATCACACACATCCATGCCCGAGGCGGGATTCGACCCTGCGACCGTAGCGGTCGCGCGGTTCCACACTGTAGCGCCTAGAACCGCTCGGCCAACCGGGCCGGCAGTAAGCAGGTGATCCCAGGTTCTAATCCTGGTCCATAACACATTTTCACTCGTTGCTGCTGACTCCATATTAAGTCCTTATGTAACTCAAATTATTGGTTTCTTCCCTTTCTTTTCCTTTTTCACCCTTTTGCCTTTAATTTATATAACATCTACATCTCCAGTACCCCGACCTAACAACCTACTTGTACCTCCACATGTGCAGTACCTCCTATCTATCCACAAGCTTCCACCTGCACATGTCTAGTACACGCTACCTATCCACCTGCTTTCATCTCATCTCCAATACTCCCTATCTATACATCTGCTTCCACCAGTACAATACTCCCTATCTATATTAATAAATGGCTAAAACGATCACAAGATACAGTTGCAGACTTGCTAACTTAAAAGCTTCCAGGGGCTACAAAAATTGTATTTTCAGTATTTCATATTTCATGTGTTATTTGACCAAATTAAAAATTTATAATGCTGTCATGATCTACTCAATAAGAGAAATAATCTTATCTTAAAGCTTTAACACGTTAAGAAACTGTGTATACAGAGTGAAACGGGCATAAATGCAGGTATTTTATATGTTGTTAGTTACTATGTCTACACATCATTGTATCTGTTGCTTTCTCTCTGTGTCAAACAGTCTTCCAGCAAACACATCACGTAATGTACCAGCTGATGTTTTCTGCATAGTCATAACTGCATCACGAAATGGACTATGCCTGCAGTATAGACCTACTGTTGTGCATCCACATGTCCACGCTTCAGTACCTGACATGTTGTCCAAATGAAAATACGCATTAATGAATTACTGTTTCCAAGTTTACTCGTAGGCAGTAAACACCTGAAAACATACAAATCCTAATAGCTATGAAGTAAATACTGATGCAATATTGTTCAGTACAGTGTTCTCAGTCGTGAAGCAAAATGTCTCCACTTATACCGCACATACCCTGTATATCTTGAGGCAGAGTAACTCACAGTGCACGAATTATCCATACTATACTTATCCATGAGTGCACTTAGCTACTTCTAACGAAGTGTACATGTAATTGAAACATTTTCGAAACTTTTTGTCGCTGACATCCGCCATAAAATAATAAAATCAAAAAAGTTGTCACCTCGTATATTTTCGCTGTTCATATATTAAAACTTCAGCATCAGGTATGACGTTTTATTTTATTACTTCTTTATCACTATCTCGTGAAAGATTTTGCAGACTGTACATCAGCCACTATATGTACCTACAAGGGTACGCCACTGTGTGCTCATACTTCAGAACGTATGAAGTGATAAAGATTGAGATGTGTGAAATAAAGTTTTGACTTTTTTCGTTAGTTTGCGAGTCAGTATTCCGGAAAGTAACGTAATTACGACTTTTCGACTTCAACCGTAAATGTTTCACATGCTCATTTAACGCATTAACTAATTTGTAAAGCAACTAGACGAATAAATCTCGTTTATGTATGGAAGACTTAAGACGCTGGAGGTGTTGGTAGTATCCACTACAACCCGTTTCACGTAACTTAAATTTTGTCTGTTTCTGTAACTAGAACGCACACTATAAATTAATATTTCGCCGCCCTCCAGGAGACATCACTCTAATACCGCAAAACACAGCCTGTATCCTTGATAATGACATCAGTACAGGGGACAAGAGAGACAAGTTTCATCGCGTGTATCATATCCGGGACTAAAGCAACCCGTTCATAGTTAAATCCTTCAGAGGTAGCAAATTGCAGAGATCGCACTGTTCCACATCTTGGGGTTTAGGGATCGTGATGTATGACCGAACGAGCGGACCGCGAGCACTGCTGTGGTGTTGCCGCGTGGGGTAGCCGCGAGGTCTAGGGCGCCTTGCCACGGCTCGCGCGGCTGCCCCCGGCGGAGGTTCGAGTCCTCCCTCGGGCTTGTCCTTGGCGCAAGTTAAAGTTAGACTGAGTAGTGCGTAAGCTCAGGGACCGTCGACCTCAGCAGTTTGGCCGCACAGGAACTAACCACAAATTTCCAATTTTTTTGCGCCGTTGCAGGAGAAGGCGGCCAAGCTGTCGGACTGCCGGTGTGACGGCAGCGAGGGCTACGACTGCGAGCGCGTGCGCGTCAACATGAACCGCCTGTGCTTCCCCGCCAGCGCGCAGCCGCCCCCGCGGGAGCTGGCCGGGCCGCCCCCGCCGCTGCCGCCCACCGCCGCCGCCGCCCCCGGCGCCGCCCCGCTGCCCGCCGCCGCCTGGCTCGCGGCCCTGCTGTGCTGGAGGCTGCTGCCCCTCGCCACCTGACACAGGTACCCACTGCCACACACACTGCCATCCCTCTACCGCTCTCCTTGGGTCGCGAGCCCAAACATCGAAGTGCTACGTGCACAGAGCATAGAACTAGGTAGAGTGACCTTCGGGCGCATTTTCAATGACGCGTTTCGCCTTATTTATGCATCTTCAGGTTATCTTTATCCTTACTACCTGAGCTCCCATCTTACTGTTACTCGCTCCTGTGTACGGGAACGCTTTATGAAGATCTTGGTGCCTCTCACGTCCATCTAGAAAAGATAACCTGAAGATGCCTAAATAAGGCGAAACGTGTCGTTGAAAAGTGAAATTGCTCTCCGCTATGTAGTTTTTCTCATTCAATTTTGAGGAAACTATACGGTAAAAAAATCATTTTTCCACATCTTGTAGCGACACATCGCAGCTTCAAAATGAACTTGTTTTCTTTTCTTTATTGACCACAATCACTGTGATACTTCAATGTAAAGTATGATGTTTTGAAATGTATTTGGTAATCCATCAAGGAAAGAGGGGACGAAGTACTTGAGTAACGATAACAAAACCAGCGGCTGTATTTGAATCTGCGTTATTTATTCTTTTTAACACGTGCGATCAGGTACTATACCAAAAAAATCAGGTTCGATACCAAATGGCGTCATCCTCAGGCCGCAGGCGTAAGTTGCCATCCACAGTCGTTCTCATGTGCTTTGAACAGAATCGTATGCAGCGGGGCAGTAGTAACTGGATTCCATTCCTTCCACACTGGTTTTGTTATTGCCACAAAAGGTACGGAATCCAGGTAATTTTTTCCAGCTGCATACGATTCTAATCCCTACAGGGTGGTGGATGGCTGCTTACGCTTGGGCCCTGAAGATGGTAGCTTGTGCTAAGAAGAATAAATGACGTAGATTCAAATACAGCCGCTGGTTTTGTTATCATTGTTCAAGTATTTTGCAATGTAGCCGCTGGCCAGTTTACGTTTGGTGCGTTTTATGCCACACGTTACAGCGTATGAAATACAGCAAACGTTCCGAAATTGTTTTTAACTTTGGAAGCAGAGTCATATCTTTTCCGCTGTCGAGAAAATACGTGCGACACATTGGAGATTGTCCGTGATGAGTTCGCCACTTACGCGTCGCACATGCGGCTATTGTCGCCTGCTGTGTGCAGTGCGGAACTGCCTCGTATTTCTCTTCTTCGAATGCTGCCTGTAAAAATAGAAGATGAAAATGACAGAAAAACGAAATCAAATGAAGAGACACCGACAATAATCAGCTCATGGCGCTGAAGGTATAGTTTTAGCGTTTCGTATCTCAGTCGGTAAAAACATAGAAACCTAATACGATCATTTTTGGCTATCCGTCTGTCTCTCCAATAACACTATTGTTTCTCAGGAACGGGTAGACGTATCAAGCTGAAACGTATTCAAGTCTACGATCCCCTCACGTCCGAAAAAAGCTTCTGCGTCAATGCAGGCAAATGACACAGCCATTTACGTCACATATTTTGATGTCTTTCCAATGTAGGTGTGGATAACAGGCAAAAATCGTTTAAATTCTGGAATCCCCGGATGGGTGAACTATCTGTACACATAATTATGTTTCTGTTGAACCATCACCGCGCGAATCCTACTCGCATTAATCCAGATTTTCTTCAGTCTGTGCTACCTGGTCTCAGGAAGGAATGTTACCTGCATTATTTTGTTCATAACGTTCCGTTTATTGTTGAATTTATTCGCTCACTGGGTAAGTAGTCCGTTTGCCAATGTAACTAATGGAAATTACTACCACTGAAACAGTTTTCAAGTAATTGCATCATTTGTACGGATTAGTGTTTGTATCCATGGCTCTTGTTCTGTAACTAGCTCTAAAAATTTTCTTCTTAGCGTCGGATTTTCACAGTGCAGAGCTAACCGAAGTATGCCATCAATAATGAGCCAGATTACTTCCACATCATAATGTTGCTGTTCTTCTTGCCTCGTTCAGTTCACAAGATGCGAACACGTCGACTGCTAGGCACTGACTGACTTGTCATAAAGGAGCCTCGCAGTTCGACCGCCAACTCCACGTTTCTTATTCCTGCCAAGCCACTTTCACACCAGAGGGGCTTCCCTCCAAGTATTACCTGATTACAAATCTACATACCCTACGCATGAACCAGAACTACAAGTGAAATTTTAAAAATTCCATTTTTACAGCATATTAGTTCTGAAGTTACACTCATAGATTAATTACAGTTCCATAAATAGTCATAAATAGTGAATAAAACATTAACGACATTAGAGAAGGAAAGTTGCGACTCACCAGATAGCGGAGATGCTGTCGCAATAGGAACAACAAAAAGATTCACACAGTTATAGCTTTCGGCCAAGAAGGCCTTTGTCAGCAATAGACACACATACACACACGCACACACACACTTACGCAAACGCAACTTGCACACACGTCTGCAGTCTCAAACGTGGTTTCAGTGTGGTTTCAGTTGTCTGAGACTGTAGACGTGAGTGCAAGTTGCGTTTGGGTGAGTGTGTGTGCGTGCGTGTGTGTATGTATGTCTATTACTGACAAAGGCCTTAATGGCCGAAAACTATAACTGTGTGAATATTTTTGATGTGCCTATCGCAACTCAGCATCTCCGCTATATGGTGAGTAGCAACTTTTCTTCTCCAATATTGTTACATTCCATCCTGGATTTTCCGTTGTTTGAATAAAACGTTAACACAGATGTTAGATTAAAGAGCTTCGTTCACCTTGGCCTTCATTGGCTTCGTGAGGACACCACTCCAGTCTCGCTCTAATGCTTTCAGTTTCACGGCCTTTGCATGAAACTTCGCGAGAGTACCTTTCTGTAAACTGATGGCTGTCGGACTGACCGTGGTGTCGGGTTTGTCTTCGTCATTAGCGCCGCCGGTTTTTCGGTATCGGCTTCCACAACACTGCTCAGTATTTACAGACGAGCTCTTCGCCCTGCATCAGGCCACGCAATACATCCGGTGACACGGGCTTTTCAATTGCGCCATCTGCTCAGACTCTCTCAGCGCCCTTCAGGGCCTTCGTGTGCTGTACACCGTCCATCCCTTAGTGCAACGAGCTGTCACTTGCTCACTCTTGATGGAGCCGCTGTGATGTTTCTGTGGGTCCCTGGTCACGACGGTATGACAGGAAACGAGGCTGCTGACGTTGCTGCCAAGGCTGCAGTCCTCGTACTTCAGCCCGCTAGTTCTTACAATCCCTCCCGCGCGGTCTGGGGCGCCTTGTCACGGTCCGTGCGGCTCCCCCCGTCGGAGGTTCGAGTACTCCCTCGGGCATGGGTGTGTGTGTTGTCCATAGCGTATGTTAATTTCAGTTAGATTAAGTAGTGTGTAGGCTTATGGACCGATGACCTCAGCAGTTTCGCCCGATAAGACCACAAATATCGAAAATTAACCTTTTCCCAGCGACTTGGACAACTTCCTCTGAACCCTCTCGCCGCGAGGAGGTCATTTTAACGAGGTTGCATATTGGGCGCTGTTTTTTTACTCACCGCCATTTGGTAAGTGGTGCTCCCCCACCACTTTGTGCACATAGTATCCAACTTTTAACTCCCCGCCATTTCCTGACGGAATGCCCTTTTTTTAACCGGTTTACGTTCCCGATTCTGTTTGCCGTTTGAGTTATCGTCCGCTTTAGCGAACCACATGCGAGCTGCCGACAGCGTTTTACTTCAAAATGTTCAAATGTGTGTGTAATCTCATGGGACTTAACTGATAAGGTCATCAGTCCCTAAGCTTACACACTACTTAACCTAAATTATACTAAGGACAAACACACACACCCATGCCCGAGGGAGGACTCTAACCGCCGCCGGTATCATCCGCACAGAACATGACTGTAGCGCCTTAGATCGGCGTTTTACTTCTTATCCGTCGTAGCAATATGGCGAATGCGATTTCAATTTTAGTTCTGGACCCAGCTTCTCTAGGGCGTATTTTATTGACCTATCTCCACGTCCCTGTTTTTAGCTGTCTTCTCTTCCGTCGATTGGAATTGACGTTTAGTCATTTTCAGCTGCTCCCTTTGTCTTCGTGTTTTACAGTTTTGACATGGTTGTATGTGACCCTAGTTGTTTCTGCTCCCTGAAAGAGTGTCGTGATACCAAGTCACGTTAGCTGAAAACAAAGAATTTAGAAAAGATAATTGTAGGTAATACCGTTAATAGTGTTACAAGTTGAGTAGCTGGGTATTAAGTTATTGCACTGAACCGCCAGTTCAATTAAAACTCTCTGTCTAGCAGGGAAGACTACCAACCGCACAGAGATGGCACTTTAATGTCCACATCAACATTTAGCAAAGTGTAAAGCACTGTACTACAAAGTTTGACAAGTGTTGCTGTTTGACTTCTCTGGCAGCAGAGCTGATACATGGTGGTACACGGGGTGCCGGCCAGTCTCTTTGTCGCCCGCAGCGCCTTGTATTGTGTCTGAGGTCTGCGGCGGCTCTTTTGTGGACCCGGCGGGACGGCTGGAGTGGCCGTAACTCACGAGCGGCGTGGCGCCGGCAAGACTTCTGGAGAGGCGTGGCCCGAGCCTCAAGGACGCCGGGAGCGACTCCTCCAGTTTCCGCCTTTCGCAGCCCTCGCCTGAGCACACCACGCACTCGGACTCCTCCCCGTACAGGGCAGAAAGACGTCCACCGGACAAAATGCTGGTCACTCTCCCAGTAGAGCACTGTGCAAAATAAAAGACGGCTGAAGGTTTTCATCGTGAATTTCAATACACTTATCGCTTTGAGCCAACAGCCTTGCCGCAGTGGTAACACCAGTTCCCGTCACATCATCGTAGTTCCATCGCAGTTAAGCACTGTATGGCTTGGCTAGAATTTGGATGGGTGACAGTCCGGTTTGGCAAGCAGGATGCACTCGGCCTTTGTGAATCCAAGTGGGGAGGTAGTTGTTTCAGAAGTAGCGACTCCGGTCTCGAAACATGACAACGATCACGAAAGCGGTGTGCTGATGCCCCTCAATATCAGTATCCAGAGACGCTTGTAGTCTGAAGATGACACGGCGGTCGGTCGGTCCCGCTGGGCCTTTCGAGGCCTGTTCGGACGGAGTAGCCGAACATCCAGTTCATTCCACGTAAGCACAGTCCACACCATTATGGAGCCAACACCGGTTTGCACAGTGCCTTATTGACAACTTGGGCCCATGCCTTCGTGGGATCTGCACCAGACTCGAACCCTACCATCAGCTCCTACCAACTGCAACCGGAACTAATCTGACCAGGCCACGGTTTTCCAGTCGTCTTTGGTCCAACCAATACGGCCACAAGCCCAGGACAGGCACTGCAGGCGATGCAGTTCGGGAAGGCACTTCCGTCGATCGTCTGCTGGCGTAGCTCATTAACGCCAAATTTCTCCGCACTGCCCTAACGGATACGTTCGTCGTACGGCCCCCATTGATTTCTGCTGTTATTTCGGACAGTGTTATTTGTCTGTTAGCACTGACAAGTTTACGCAAACGCCGGTGCTCTCGATCGTTAAGTGAAAGCCATCGGCCACTGCGTTGGCCGTGGTGAGAGGTAACGCCAGAATATTGAATTCCCTAACAATTTAGAAAACGGAATGTCCCATGCGTCTACCTCCAACTCCCATTCTGCATTGACAGTCTATTAATTCCCGTCGTCTGCACAAAACTACGTTGTAAATTCTTCACATGAATCACCTGAATACAAATGACAGTTCCGCCGATGTACTGCAATTTTATGCGGTGTGTACGCGATATTACCGCCATCTGTATATACGTGAATATCGCTATCGCATGACCTTTGTCACCGCAGTATATTGCTGACTCTTTATATCGCTTCATTCTAGATGTATTTCACGACGGCGATGCTATCTTCCAGCAGGATAAGTGTCCGTGTCACTGGCCGGAATGTTTTGAGAAGCATGATAGCGAACTCATATTGATACCTTGGCTACTAAATTTATCTTCTGCGAAACCGATGGAACACATCTGAGACACTATCCACGCCCAGTAAACACAAGCTAGTAATTTAGGAGAACTGCGTGACCTGTGCACATCCAGGACATTGTGAAATTCATGCCACGCTAAATTTTACTCCACTGATATTATCATCTCAGCCACTTATCCATTCACCTCAATTACCAAGAAGAGTGACTCAAAAATAATTGCCAAGAGAAGATTAATATCATAAACGGCAGAAGATCATCTACAGGGTTGGACACGAAAAACCAACTCCGATTACTAGACTGCTCACTGTCGCGCGCCAGTTCTCATCTATGGTTCCCACTACGTTTTATAGTGTCAGTACCAAAGTCGTTGCAACTTCGTTAAGACATGTGAAATAGATATCTCAGCAATATGTATCCCCTTCATGATAGAAGTACAATAGTGTCGACGTACGTATCTACCGGTTCATTTACGAATAAAAAATGGTTCAAATGGCTCTGAGCACTATGGGACTTAACATCTGAGGTCATCACTCCCCTGAAACTACGTAAACCTATCGAACCTAAGGACATCATACACGTCCATGCCCGAGGCACGATTCGAACCTGCAAAGTAGTTTTTGCAAAGAAGTTTCCTGGCGTCTCCATACCAGCAAAGAGCAGTATGCAGTAATTGGTGCCAAAGTGGCGTACTACAGATTTAGTTGCAAATGCAATAAAAGAACCGAGCCTCGTCCGTTCGTATACTTGCTGCGATCGCGGATATTCGAGCACGAATTATCCAGAGCCCAAGGACGTCGACACGTAAGCTGTACCAAAAAATGAACGTTTTACGTAGGTCCTGTGAACATGTTTTGCAACATGTAGATATCAAGCCCTACAAAAAGACACGTATCCAAGAAATGATACAGGAAAATAAGGCAAAACGTCTGAATTACTGTACGTATTGAGAGTATAATGTTGAATCAGCTGAGGGTAAAAAAATCTGAGTGTGGTGTGCCGTGTCAGCAAGTCACATTATGGGTCTCTGCTTCCTGTATACGAATCTTGATGGGCTTTACGGACAGTTCACCCTCTGAGCGTACGCATGCTGTCTTTCAACAGGACGGGGCGACCTGTCACACTTCTCGAGAGTGCGTTTCACGAATTAATGAAGTATTCACAGAAAGAAAGGATTGTAAGCAAAGGATTGTGACCGCCGCGTTCGTCGGACCTAATCACTTGTGACTTTTATCTGTGCGACAGTCTAAAGCGAAAAGTGAAATAACGTAAGAAGAAAAAAATGGTTCAAATGGCTCTGAGCACTATGGGACTTAACTTCCGAGGTCAGAACTTAGAACTACTTAAACCTAACTAACCTAAGGACATCACACACATCCATGCCGAGGCAGGATTTGAACCTGCGACCGTAGCAGTCGCGCGGTTCCGGACTGTAGCGCCTAGAACGTAAGAAGACTTGAAGTAATATATTCTTAATAAAATTTTGAGAATCGATGCGGCAGGGTTAGGCAAGAGCGTATTGAAGCACAAGGAGGTCATTTTCAGTTCCTAATCTGACAGAATAGATTCAGTAAATAGACATCTTTGCATCAGTTTATTTGTTATTGAAATCGAAAGACTTGCACCAGGCGAACGGTCTACCCGATGGGAGGCCCTCGTCACACGACATTTCATGTCATTTCCATCCCATCACTACATGTTTATTTGTTTGTTATTGTATCTACTCGAAGCGGGCAACAGTTCGTGCGTAATTGGTGAGCAGTCTGTTCTCGGGGCCAGTTTTTCGTGCGCCACCGTGAATATCATTCATGGTTGAGTTTCTGCTTTCACAAGGAACCCTATATTCTTTTAACATGTCGAAGTAATTTACACATACCCGCATTCAGGAGGGCAATGGTCCAAATCCCCATCCGGCGATCCACTTTGTGGTTTTCCCTGATTTCCCGAAGCCTCATAAGGCAAATGCCGCGACGGTTCCTTTTAAAAGAACATCCGGTTTCAATTTGTAATCGAGGCGAATTCCTTATAATCAATAAATTATCCACGATGGCTGCAATGTTAAAAGTTCTAAAAGAACACAGCCGACTTCTTTCGCCACTTTTTTCCAATCACAGCTTGTGCTACATCTCTGATGACGCCGTCGGCTACAGGGCGTTAAACGCCAAATTTTCTTTATCCACTCGTGGTTTACAATCTTGTAGGTAAACCTCTCTTCAATATGATGCTAACCAGAAACGGCTCATTAATTCATTTGAACAACGGAATCATTTGAAGAACGGAATCAGCCGTGGATCTGTTTTTAGAATAAACCCCACATAATGTACTGAAACCATCGAAGTTTCCAGAACGGCCGAACAAGCATTTGAACTCAACAACTCTTAACCACAGAGCCACGTCACTCAATGATTCTCTGGAGAGAGTGTGTCAGGTCACGACACAATATTAAGTATATGTTCCCCAGCCTGTCGAAACTTTAAGAACAGTTCAGAACGGTTCCCAACATAACATCATCATATGTAGCATATGTTACCTATTCCGTGGACGCCTTTCAAACGAACTACCAAACTAATCATTTTCAATAATAGCCACAGCCCTGACGTGACTGATAATATTCTACGAAAAAATTACACCACTTCTGCAGTTTTACCTACAGATATTGGTCAGCAGTAGGTAAGAAAAAAGAAAAATAAATTAGTACACTAGCCCAGCCGTCCTCAAACCCACCCCCTCCCCTTCTGTATGTCTCGAATAATATTTTACCGAACACTGAACAACCACTAATGACAATAAGGCGCTTGACAATGCGACCCCCACTTCCTTTCAACGCTGACTACTAGAATATGTTGTTAATCACAGCCACTCTGACTGTCGGCTCGATTACATCCAGGCTTCCGGAGTCAGTTCGAAGGTAATGAGTTAGTCAAAAGTTGAATTCCAGCGCATTTTCAGTGGAAGTAGTTAACCGCAATGTGGTACAAGTTCCTCCATTCCCGTGGGTAACTGACTGACGAACAGTGATAACAAGAGATCCCATGAAAGTGATTCGCTGTCTCTTCTCCTTCGACAGTATGCAGTTCTAATAAGGGAAAACATTATTTAATCAAAGATCAAAGTAGACGCTTCTTTCACATCTTCCTCTACACGCAAAACGGATGTGCGTAAATACAGAGTTGATTGTATGACGTCCGACCTTACCTGCATTCCTTCCAATAATGAGGAACGAGCACCCATTGTTCTTTCTTACGAGATTTTAGCCAACGAAAGCTTGGAGCCCATAAGACTAAAGAGACACCTGCAGACAAAACATCCAGCCCGTGTAAGTATAACCTATGAATTTTTTAAACGTCATGAACAACAACTAAAAGAAAATGTCAGAATGTAAAAAAAAAATTGCAAAATGCAAACCAGCAGACATTATTACTGACGAATTACTCCTTCCGTCAAAATGTGCGGAATCATGTATGGGCAAAGGTTTGGCGAGAGTATGAAGTCGGTACCACTCGATACTGTGGCTCGTGATAGTGATGCAGTAACCGCTGACTTCATGGAAGTCTAAAATTCGCCCTGTAACACTCTTGCTATCGGGAATCTTCCCCAGCTTGTTGTTTTTGTGCGCTACTCTTACGAAAATGAAATGCACGAAGACTTTTTTCCCATGCTAAATGAAGTTGCAGATGTTAAGTTGCAATAGCATATTCAACTTTATTATCTTTCTTTAAATATAACGAATCCCACATAACGTAAAAAAAATACCATTTTCTTAGATGAAAAGATTCTCGCGTGGCATAAAACAGTAATACTTTCTTTAAGACTTTAATCCATTATGGGTGTCGAACGCTGCGATTCTGAAATAACGGTTTCCAGAAACAGTTGCAACTAGTCATCTTTTATGATCTTCAGCTTTTATTTACCATGACGGTTTCGAATCACTTAGGAACTCATCATCGGGTAGTACAAATATGTTGAATCCTGTGAAGGACATGGAGGTTGCTGCCTGTGGCAAAGTTTGTGTAATGCTACATATTTAATGAAACTGGAAAACGTAAATTATGTTCTCCAGAGTAATGTGTGCACCAGTAATAAACTCATGGTTGCTAATAACTGTAATTAATGCCTTTAAGTCGACCTTACGGCTACATTCAGTGCTGGCTTGTTTCGTTTTTCTACTTTCCCGCAACTACACACTCTCCACAATGCTCCGAACGGTAATTAAAAGTGTTTACCGTCTGATGGTGAGTCGCTTGGCTATTCGAAACAGCTCATAGGAATATAAACTGAAGCATCACAAAAGGCAACTGGTTACAGTTATTTCTGGAACCAATACTTTCCTTTGTAAACCTCTGTCTCATCATTTTATATGTCTGTGGAAGTGTATCAATAATATCTTTGTAAGTCGCCCTTCATTTATCTATGGTTGCGACCTTCCATTGTCACCTGGCCGCTTAAGAAGCCAAAAGCCATCAAATAAATAATTTTTTTGCGGAATTTCAGGAAAATGTTTTCTGTTTGATATTTTCCAACGAAATCTTTCATTAACCTGTAGCTTTAATGTTCACAGGTCAAAAAAGACACAGACTGCAGTCCGCTCGGGCGTTGCGGACATCAGTGGCCTAGACACACATCTACCTCATGAACGCCGAGCAGTATTCTTCCTGCGTCTTCTTCCTTCCTCGATTCCTCAGGTTTGTTCCGTTGCGGAACACTGCGACAAAGTGCTGCGGGACATTTGCTTTGTTGTGGCCTGAAGAAGCGGCAGGCGTATACCAAGTACAAGTGTGAAACGAGAGGCTGCGGGCGGGCGTGGTTGCAAAACTGCTGAAATGTGATCGTGAGAGAATAATGTACAAAATTATATTTTATATACAGATATATACACAAGCTTTAAGCTTTCCCGTGTTCAAAGCACGGGTGCCACAAATGAATTTTATATAAGATAACAATCTGATTGCCGAGTGGTTTTCAGAGCTCCCAGCCATACTGGTAGCTATACATACGAATCGAATGTACGCTGTTGATATCTCTGTGAAAGCCTCAGCACGGCTTAAATTATTATATGGTAAGAAGAAACTTTGCAAAAATTGTATTCCTAAATCTGTGAAATACTCATAGTACACAGACGCCAAAGAAACTGTCAAACCGGCCTGGGTTCATTTCAGTATCTCGCAGCTTGCCATCACCAAACAATGTTCTGAATACAAGATGCAGGCTCTACGGTACTCGGTTTACATAAATAAAGTAGTCTTATTTTCAGTACGTACACCAAAGGATAAATCTCAGTTCAAAAATATTGAAACTGGACTGATATTTACTATAATTTACATGCAGTAGTTGTGTTGCAGTATTACAACATTTCCACGTCGGGAACTACCATTTTGTACTATGATAGTGTCATCTATGTCGTCCACAAAATGTACTGTTATGTAAAAGAGGTAATACCTATGGAATACTGTTGTCTACATTTAAATGCCGTTATGTGTGATATCGGTGGTGATAAAAATAGACTAGGGGTGCCAACTGTCTCACAAATATTCAATGAGTTATTCATTGTCTCTGATCTCCACAAACTTGGCTACGATTGGACACGTCACAGAAGTGTAACATATGTATGTATGTATGTATTTATTATAGATTAAACGATGTGACACTTCGAATCGAATTGCCTGTTGTACATTAACGTTTGACCATACACCTAGAAAAAATAAATAAATGTTTGATAATTTTAAAAAAAGTCAGCTCCTCTGTCTTTTGTGCTGTTCACTGAAACTGGTAATTCCTTTTCCTATAGCAAACAACAGCTTTTATGGTAAAGTATTATTCGCATAGTAACACTATTAAACACGATACATTACGAAAATTATCTGTAAAGGAAATGTAAAGTAACTGTAATAGCTCACATCACTCTTTCACAGTTTTAATTTCAATCCACTAATTAAAAAAAATTATAATTTAATGGTATGGTTACACAAACCAGATTTATACCATTCCTTCCCGTTAACAAATAACATTAACATTAATGTTTCTGACTAACTCGTTTTAAGGAGATTTATTTATTTAAATTAGAAATTTGTATTCATTACACACTTCTAATGGAATACGTATAGCTAAACAACAGCTAATCGCAGTATGGATATCAGTTCACGTGTATAAATCACACTTTCACTGCCCACGAACCGCCTACGTTGATCGTAAGAACGTCGACACCTTCTAGTAACATAGCCGATCCACAGTATCATGACATTTTTTAGTAGCTTACCCGTTACACGGTGTTTCGTCATAACAGAATATCGGAACAACGTGAAACTTTATTGCAGTACATTTAACAAAAAATGCCCAAAATACGGAATTATAAAAACGAAAGATATACAATGAAAACAAAAAAAACTCGAAAATGTTTTCAACAACGAAACAGAGAACAGGAGAAATAATTACAACTAGCCGCTACACCATGACGTAAAAGCGTCTGTTTGGCGGTTCTAGATCTTTATTGGCAGTCAGTCTCAAACCTGAAAAACAGGTGCGTAGCAGTACTCACTGATGACTGATGGACAGCAAGTTTCATAGTCTACAGTATTTAGTGGTCTCTCCATAAGGCAAACAACTTTCCAAACTAAATAGTCATTCACCACAGCTCACTGAAGGGACTGAGAATAATCGTCTATGAAAATATCTGTACAAATTGAACCACTAAAAAAAAGGTAGATGTGGTTACGGTACCTCATCCCTACACTACTGGGCCTTAATAGTAATCCCGTGACCACTAACTATGATGTGGTGCTGCGTATGCCCATCCAGCCTGATACCTTCCAGCAGAGAGAATTACATCCGCCATGGTGGTTCTTCCCCAGGTATTCGCGTGATTTTACCGGTAAACTAAAAGAAGGACACATTCATCTGTTCATTCAGCGTCCGATTTCAATGTTGCCGATTGCCGACTCCACAATGAAACAACCCCGCCTCCGAACTGAATGTAGATGGACATACACTCTGTCATCTATCGAAGAACAACGACTCTGGCGAGACATGCAACTCTTGGAGGCAGCGCACAGTACTTCAAACGCCGTTCGATTCGTGCAGAGACACCAAAAACAGCCAGGTAAGCTTTCTTGTAATAATTTTCTTAACATGATTCTTTTTCCATTTAAAACTAGGTAATATTTTACCTCCAGAATGGTCAGAGATCCACTGTTACATGTACAACGCGAGTGTTCTCTCCAGCATTGCGTCCATGCCCCCATAGGTAGGCTCTGACCATCACAAAACGACCCGTCGCTGGGACACTGTGGCAAGTGGCGTATAGGCTTTAGACGAGATGTACGAGTGAGGGGAGACTTCATAAAGAAGTCCGAGAAAACCGATGCCACTTGACACTTCAGACTGATGTATTTGCTCACACAGCTGTTCATGCTCTGCTTGGAAACGGGTTCGTTCAATATTTTTATCTCAAGCCATCGACACTATCCACGTAGCTATTTGTTTGTCGCTAGGAGAGGCGGGGGCTCACACGTGTGACTACTACCGAACCATTAGTTTAATAATTCATAGTTACAAAATACTGAGACGCATTTTTTACAAATGTGTGAGTGGCTCGAAGAATTCTTAAGTAATAGATTCCGGTGCGTAGTCTTGACAGTCAACAGGTCATCAGAGGGCCCCAGGGAAGCGTGTTACCACTCTTGCTCTCTGCATACATAAATGATCTTATATGTAAGGTCAGGAGCAATATGGTTGGTTGGTTGATTCTGGGGAGGGGACCAAACAGCGAGGTCATCGGTCCCATCGGATTAGGGAAGGATGGGCAAGGAAATATGCCGTGTCCTTCAGTCCTTCGGAAGGAACCATCTGGAATTTGCTTGAAGCGATGTAAGGAAATCACGGAAAACCTAAATCAGGAAGACCGGATGCGGGTTTCAACCGTCGTCCTCTCGAATGCGAGTCCAGTGTATTAACCACAGGGCCACCTTGCACGGTGGAACAATATGCGACTGTTTGCTGATGGCTGGTATGGGGAAGCGTCTTCGTTCAGCGACTGTAGGTGGATACAGGATTACTTTGACTGAATTTCCTCTTGGTGTAATGAATGGCAGCTTGCTCTAGAAGTGGAAAAATTTAAGATAGTGCAGATGAGTAGGAAAAATAACCATGTAAGATTCTGATGCAGTTTTAGTGTGTTCCATTTGACTCTGTTACGATGATTAAATATCTAGGTGTGACGTTGGCATTGCGATATGAAATGGAACGAGAACGTAGGGTCGGCTATGCGGAAGGCGAGTGGTAGACTTCGGTTTATTGGGAGAATGACGGTAAGTGCTGTGGCTCACCTATAAAGGAGACAACGTGTAGAACGCTAGTGCGAGCTATTCTCGAATTCTGCGTAAGTGTTTGGGATCCCCGCCGGGTCAAGTTAAAGGAAGAAATTCAGACAGTTCACGAGCATTCTGGTAGATTTGTTGACGGCAGGTTCAATCAACACACGAGTGTTACAGAGATGCTACGTGAACTCAAATGTGAATCCATAGAGTAAAGAAACGCTATTGAAATAGTATAGAGAACCGGTATTAGCGGCCGACTGCATAACGATACTTCTGGCGTCAATGTAGATATCGTGTAAGGACGACAAGGTAAGAGGAATTAAGGATCGTACAGAGGCATATAGATTGTTATTTGGCTCTCTCTCCATTCACTTGTAGAAGAGAGAAGGAAATGTCTAGTAGTAGTACAGTGTGCCTTCCGCCATGCACCATGTGGTGGCTTGCGGAGTATGGATGTAGATGTAGATGTAGATGCTGTCGATCGAAATGTGCACGTCTTGGGACCAGTTGTTAGCACTGTTCCCTCCCCTGCACTTTCTCCGTCTTCTGCAGACCACGCCTGAGCTATGCGTTACTTAAACATCTCTAATTCACTCGCTAGTGTCTGCACTTTAGTATCATGTGTCCGTGAACAACTTGTAAATTCGAGACTTCCTGTGCGTATCAGTGTAACATATCAGCATGTCATCATCATCTACATTTATGTTCCAAAGGCCACTGCACAATGTCTTTTGAGGGCATTCTGTAGCAGAGCTAATGTGGAGCGAGTGGAATATGTTGTAACATCTCTTCGGGTGCCTTATTTTTTCTACTCTCATCATACCTACGCGACATTTATGATGGAGGCTGCAGAATTGCTGCGCAATCACTATCGAATACGTCTTACTGCGGCATTTCTTTCGGCTACGTCCATTTACGTAACTCGTGCTTTTCTGTTTTATTCTCATATGTGGTTACATAGAAGCACGTCTCTGATTTCATTCTATCCTTTGTCATGCCTACATAATACGGTCGCAGTAAACGCTATTTATCTGGTTTCCTTAACATAAACACTGCTCTTTCCCAGTAATGTAACAACAAATTTAGGTCTTCCACCAGTACTGTAGCATACTTTCTGTTGTATATGGGTATTAACTTCCATTTATCGACATTTTGAAGAGAACTGCAATACAGTACACCAAGTGGAAATTTAATTATCATCATTTAGGGATGATACGGAACAGCGCAGGCTGGAATACGATTATTGGAGCCATCTGGAGGACTATTCTTGTATACTGAAGAAATCAGCTTCTTTTACGGTTCCTTGGGGCTGACTCGACGACACTTAGTTTCTCTCGAACATCCTCCCTCCAACAAAGCGAACTGCAAAAAGTTTTCTATGGCTCTGAGCCACATTCATGCAATATTCTTCGAAAGAATGAACCACCGTTTGACTGCGTATTACTGTATTTATCTTGTCTACTGTCTATATTTCGGATTTTATGCGATTATCGAGTACAATGTTAAAAGATCTTAGACTATTAACACGTCACATTTGTTAAGGTAGTCCAAAATATGTAAACAAGACGCGCCCTAGTCTGTGGCCAATTACGAAATGTTTCTCCCTCCAGGAAAGTGAAGTGCTGCCAAATAGGAAATTATTAACTCGAGCCCTTATGTGATAAGACATTGCTTGTACCCGTATCTTTCAGTTTCGATAGAGGCTGGGAAAGGAGTGAGACAGGGTTGTAGCCTCTCTCCGATGTTATTCATTCTGTATATTGAGCAAGCAGTAAAGGAAACAAAAGAAAAATTTGGAGTAGGTATTAAAATTCATGGAGACAAAGTAAAAACTTTGAGGTTCGCCGATGACATTGTAATTCTGTCAGAGACAGCAAAGGACTTGGAAGAGCAGTTGAACGGAATGGACAGTGTCTTGAAAGGAGGATATAAGATGAACATCAACAAAAGCAAAACGAGGATAATGGAATGTAGTCAAATTAAATCGGGTGAAGCTGAGGGAATTAGATTAGGAAATGAGACACTTAAAGTAGTAAAGGAGTTTTGCTATTTAGGAAGTAAAATAACTGATGATGGTCGAAGTAGAGAGGCTATAAAATGTAGACTGGCAATGGCAAGGAAAGCGTTTCTGAAGAAGAGAAATTTGTTAACATCGAATATAGATTTATGTATCAGGAAGTCGTTTCTGAAAGTATTTGTTTGGAGTGTAGCCATGTATGGAAGTGAAACATGGACGATAACTAGTTTGGACAAGAAGAGAATAAAAGCTTTCGAAATGTGGTGCTACAGAAGAATACTGAAGATAAGGTGGATAGATCACGTAACTAATGAGGAGGTATTGAATAGGATTGGGGAGAAGAGAAGTTTGTGGCACAACTTGACTAGAAGAAGGGATCGGTTGGTAGGACATGTTTTGAGGCATCAAGGGATCACAAATTTAGCATTGGAGGGCAGCGTGGAGGGTAAAAATCGTAGAGGGAGACCGAGAGATGAGTACACTAAGCAGATTCAGAAGGATGTAGGTTGCAGTAGGTACTGGGAGATGAAGCAGCTTGCACAGGATAGAGTAGCATGGAGAGCTGCATCAAACCAGTCTCAGGACTGAAGACAACAACAACAACAACAGTTTTTCAGTCGACAGAAAGGCGTTGTTTCCATGTTGTTTAGTTAAAATAAGAAGATGGAATCCCGTTTACCTGTATCTACTATTTGAAGAATAACTCTTGAGGAGAAAAAAGCGCTGTTTCACATGCATGATGTTTATTATATACAGACTATTTAATTTCTCATTTATTGCCGCTATCAAGCCGTTTCAGTGAATTCCGGAGCGTGTGATACTCCGAATTAAGTAAGTAGTTACTGCACATTCACTGACGTGCATCGGTGTGAGTGGATGCCAGTAACTCGATTGTAACTAGTTTGTTATCGGTTAGTTTCCTTAACCTATACCACTCATTAAGAGCATCACTCTGTGTGACACACGGCTACTGTCGAAGTAAAACACCTTGAAATCGTTACTGGAAGAACTGAACTTAAATCTCACACCATCTTCTCCAAGATAATGCTTTCAATTACATTACCAGGGACAATACTTCATTCTGAATTGTGATCGACCCATTTTGTTATGTACTATCTCTCGCAGATTCTGTACGCTACTGTGTATCCATACAAGCTGCAGCCATTTCAGGGGCACACACACACACACACACACACACACACACACACACATACCCGAGAGGTGTCCTCTGGTCATCAGCCGAATGCCGGAACTGGAAACTCCCTGCAAAAGCATATCGATTTGGGACACCTTCTGCACATATTCCAGTCTGCCGATATCTTGATTCTCCGAACTCGAAACGATCACATAAATTGTAGGGCTGTCTCTGCCTTTGTGACAGCTGTGTATATTTGCAGCCATATTGTTACGGAGTGCTATGGAGTAAACACGGCTTTTCTAAGGAGGTCAATGATAAGCACCGCGAAATTCGCTGGAACACGTCATTTCGGTAATTAATAAAAAATAGATTCGCCAACAGCTACTAAGTGAAATGGCTTTAATTTTAAAACCGTTTCGGCATTTGATCAGGCAGTAGTTGGTGCGTTCACATATTATGAGTTTCATACAGTACTTGACAGGTATGGAGTCACACTTAGCAAAAACATTTCCGCATGCTTGGGTTTAGTGTATTGCGACACAGAGATTTTGAGATGGACTGGTGCGAATGTGGATTTAGCGCTAATGGAGACAGCCGGTCAGTTGCCTGGGTGGTCTCGTACGCTCGGAATCCGGCAAGCGGCGCTCGCCAGCTAAGTGGAAGATCTCCGTAAATGGACCTGCTCTACGAAAGCATTGCAGCCTTCTTAAGGAACGCTGCAGAACAAAGCTTAAGAGAACCAGTATTCACTCTACAGTGGATACCTAAGGCCTGTTGTAGTTTCGCTTACAATTAGCCGGGATTTTCGACCTAACCATAATTTTTTCTGCTATGTCAATAGAACCCCTGCTATGGTGGGATCCGTTGCGAGGATTTCGAAAGCTAGACGACAGCTTACACAGAGAAGTTTACCTGGTCGCTATGGGACTAAATAATCCATCTTGAAAGCTTAGTTTCACTGGTGTTGAATATTGATGGTGCAGTGATCTTGCTGAGATATTGCGCGTTACTGTCGAAGTTAAATAGCTTGAGCAGCGAATGGAGTTTAGAGGAACTGAAGTCTACGTAATGACGGCGCATGGAACACAGGATAGCTGCCCACTGTGGCAGAGCGGTTCTAGGCGCTTCAGTCCGGAACAGGGCTGCTGGTCCTTAGGTTAGTTAGGTTTAAGTAGTTCTAAGTCTAGGGGACTGATGACCTCAGATGTTAAGTCCCATAGTGTTTAACGTTATTTGAACGATTTGAACACAGGACACACTGTCGGAAGTGGAGTGATGCAATTGATCAAAAGTCGACAATGGTGAAACAGGCTTAAGTGACAACGAAGCGACAAGAGATGGTGAAAGAATCTTGATTCGGGAAAGGACCGCTTGACACGAGCAGATGGTGAGTGGCGTATTGGCGTCCATAAAGAGTAGATGATATCAGCTATGGATCTCAGCTCTGAGAATTAGTGAGATGATGTAATAAATTATTAATCGACACCAATCTCAGTTGGAAAAGAGGCTGTGGCAAGTGTACAAAGTTGCATTTGAACGTGTAAAACATACAGTATAGTGGTGGTGGTAAGTTCCTATGGGCCCAAACTGCTTAGGTCATCGGTCCCTAGGCTTACACACAACATAATCTTTAGGTTAGTTAGGTTTAAGTAGTTCTAAGTCTAGAGGACTGATGACCTCAGATGTTAAGTCCCATAGTGTTTACGTTATTTGAACCATTTGAACACAGGATACACTGTCGGAAGTGGAGTGATGCCATTGATCAAAAGTCGACAATGGTGAAACAGGCTTAAGTGAGAACGTAGCGACAAGAGATGGTGAAAGAATCTTGATTCGGGGAAGGACCTCTTGGCACGAGCAGAAGGTGAGTGGCGTATTGGCGTCCATAAAGAGTAGTTGATGTCAGCTTTGGCTCTCATCTCTAAGAATTAGTGAGCTGATGTAATAAATTATTAATCGACACCAATCTCAGTTGGAAAAGAGGCTGTGACAAGTGTGCAAAGTTGCCTTTAAACGTGTAAAACTTACAGTTTGGTGGTGGTGGTGGTAAGTTCCTATGGGCCGAAACTGCTTAGGTCATCGGTCCCTAGGCTTACACACTACATAATCTAACTTAAACTAACTTAGACGAAGGACAAAAGGACAACACACATCCATGCCCGAGGGAGGACTCGAAACCTACGACGTGGGGACGGGAGGGGGGTGGGGGTGGGGGGAGAGCCGCGCGAACCGTTGCAAAACTCACAGATACTTAAATTTCAAGAGACTAGAGAAAAAATAAAACAATTCTATGACAAATGTTGATACATTTATTTTCGTATAGCCTGGTGCTCTAGAAATGTTTCTATTTTTTGTATGTATAGCGACTATAGAAAGCTTTGGTGTTCCTAGGAGAGTGTTGTTCAATGTGTGTGGTTACTAAAATCATATCTTTTGTAGTCCGACATCAGAGTCAAATCCCGTGTCACACGGAGTAAAAGCTGCAATCAGTTAAGTTAATGGACCGCACGGTGGTTCCCAAACAGGCATCATTTACTGTTACATACAGGTTGCTTGCCAGTAGCGATCTCCGCATATTTTCGGGTGGTAATCCGGTGCTGATTTTCTTGAAAGAGGTTGTGTGCACTGGCCAGTGAGGACTTCTGTCGGCTCTTGACAATACGAATGCGCAGAGACGTTAGAAAAATGCTTTGCTGAAAAGAGAATGGCTCCAAAGTGGAGTAAGAAACTATTACTGCTTGAATTGGTTCATATAGGGCGTAGCTGTGCCCATACACTGTAAACATTTCCATCTACTGTAGCTCTGACAAGAGTTTCGAGTAATGTGTCTATATTGGGACTAAATACAATGTTATATCAAAGCGTCATTAGTTACAATCATTTTAACATAGAATGCCAGTCCTAATAAAGTAAGCTCACTGGGAAATATATTAGTCGCCTCTTAAATAGCACACTGGTCGCTTTGGAGGACGGTAGATGAAGTACAGGGGTGGATAAATGCACGTCTGAACATAAAGAGAGACGATAGCCCAGCCTACAGTTTGCAGTGTTGTATTTGACCACGAACGGCACCTGCGGAATGTCATCAATACGTCCAAGTGTTCTGTGTGATTGTGAGTACATTACGTTGGAGCTAAGTCAGTTCGAACGTGGACTCATACGGTGGTTGCTTCCGTAACCGAGGTAGCTGAAGTGTTTGGTGTTTCAAGATGCACCTCTTCTAAGAATTACACAGTATACAGAGAAAGCGGAAGAACATCATCCGCTAAGTCGCAACGTGGACGGAAGATGTGTGTTGCGCGATCATGACAGGCGGTCATTGAAGAGTATTGTGACGAAAAATAAGAGGGCGACAGCTGCAAAAGCTACTGCAGCACTGAATGTCGTACTCGTGAACCGTGTGAGCACCAAAAACAACACGAAAGGAACTCCATCGCAGGACGAACTGAAATCCCAAAACCACTATTCAGAGATGCAAATGCTCGTGCTAGGAAAACGTGGTGTCGAAACCATAAAACGTGGACTATGTACCAATGGAGGAAAGTAATTTTGTCGCACGAGTGTCATTTCACACTGTTTCCAAATTATGGTCGAATGTGCATTACAGAAGTAAAAAATGGCGTGAGTTCTATGACGATTTGGGCATCCGTATCGTGGTATTCCATGGACTCCTATTGATACTTTGCCTGGTCTCACCATTGCCAAGGATTATGTGATTATTTTGGCTGTTTACGACTATCCGATGATACAGTGTTTGTTCCGGAATGGTGATGCTGTGTTCCAAGACGGCAGGACCGTTTTCGATCAAATCGTATCGTCCAGGACTAGTTTTATGGGCATGACGATGAATAGCCGCATCTGCCCTGACCGCCATGTATTATCGAGACTTTGTGGTCAGATATGGAGAGAAGGGAACGTGATCGCTATCCACCTCCATCGTCATTACCCGAAGTTGCCACTACTTTGCATGAAGAATGGCATAAGATTCTCTTGAAAGCCATACAGGAACTGTATTTATCCATTCCGAGACGATTGGAAGCTGTTTTGAATACCAAAGTTATTCTACGCCGTATTAGGCATCATAATGTGTTTTCGGTGTTTTCATATTTTTGGCCGCCCCCTGTGGTTCTGCACCAGCAGATGATTTTTCGCTGCTAGCGTTAAGTCGTAGAAGAGAAATAGTGCATAGGTGTCAGTGCGTTGCGTGGAACCAGCACAATAAGATGACTCGGCGTGGTAACACGATGAATGGCAGAGGGAGCTACGTAACGTAAAAGATCGAAAACAACAGCTCCGGAGAGAATATTGCAGGCGGAACTTAACGCAGCAGATATTCGGAGTCAGGTGCCTCTCAGATGGTCATTCCTCACAGCGGCATGTAAAGTTGCATGTGTTCAATCCACCAAACAAGACATACTGGAGTCGCGACGTTGCCTCTTTCCAAATAGTGCAAAGCGTCGAGTGAACCGACATCACAACGATGCGTTTAACCAGCACTGTGTTGGGGCTGTAGGTCGTTCTGTGATGCTCTGTGGCTGTCTCTTGTACCACGCCATGGACCAATTCATCCAGGTCACCACGAAAATGAGTCAGGATGAAACCTGCTTGCTGTTTAGAACTGTGTGTCAGACTGGGAATCGAATCTGAGACTTTTGCCTGTGGCTAAGCCATTTCTCATCCTTTCTTCCAGGAATGCTAGTCCCGCAAGGTACATAGAAGGATTTCCTGTAAAATTTGGAAGGTAGAAGACAAGGCACCTCCGGAAGTAATCCGGAAGGAATGCTAAGCAGTGGGTGAGGGGGGGGGAGGGGGGGGGGGGGGAATCGCGAACCTTGCTCTCGAATAGCTCAGACGGTACAGCACTTGTTTTCTTGAGGCAAAGGTCCCAGGTTTGAGTCCCAGTCCGCTACTCCCGTTTAATCAGACAGGAAGCTTCAGATCAATGCACAGTATGTTGCAGAAGATGAAAATTCTTCCTATGAACCAAGATATTTACTTCAACATCGGTGTCTTTTTCATAATGAGTATGCTGTGAACACTCTAATATGACAACAGCTGTGTTCACAGAGCTGCAAATAAAAGCCCCGAGTTCGACAAACACTCACGAGCCCGCTAAAGGATCTGATCTTAATCCGAACGCCGTATAAGTTCTCTAAGATCAGTAATGAGGTGTCTGCAACGAAATGCGGCCCAGAGTGTGTCTCTCTGTAGTTTCGTGGGCGCAGAAAAAGCGCAATGGTGCGTCTAGTCCGAGAGAATGCAGTTCCGGTAGCCGCCTTTACGGGGGGGGGGGGGGGGGGGGGGGGACAGTTAGTTACGCAATCTTGTGGCTTTCTCAAATTAACCGTATGGATGGTACTCAAATTGATCCGGTCCCATCGCTCGTTGGTCCGGTACCAGAGTAACACATCGGTAGCTGCAGATGGCTTTGGAAAGTTGATTATAATGCATAAATTAGCCCATTAAGTTTAACGAGTTGCTAACTAATTATGCAGATGGCCCATAATTACTGTCACTGGAGTAGTAATTTAGTCTGCTGTACTAATCTGTGATTGGAAACATTGATTATCGCGTAATGGACTGGACTACGCACATGCTGAGACCTATACCTGTATACGTGTGATATATCGCTGCGAAGTCTCAGGTTTACTAACTATACAATACGTACAAGAGCCAAGACGGAACAATAAGAATAAAAAGTAAAGAGACACGTCCTGAGATGCGAGAGGCCTTACGGCAGGGTTGCAATATTTCTCTTGTAGTGTTCGTCATATTCGTCGAAGAAGCAATAAAGACAACACACGGAAGATTCATTAGTGAGATTAAAATTCTGGGTGAAGGTGTGCAAATGATAAGATTCGCTGAAGATAATGCTTTTACTGTGATAGTGACAAGAATTACCTTTAGTGTCAGACATAGGTAGTGACTTGAGAAACATTCAGATAATGTTCGTCAAGGGTAATTGGCAAAAAGTCCTGGAGACACAGGAGAATGCGAGTTGGGTTACATCGTGGTGAGACAGTATATTCCATAATCCGGTACTGGGTTTTAATTAGTATCCAGGAAGAGATATAGACAGATCACATTTTGGTAATGATTAAAAAAATGTTGAAGTTTGAGTGAGTTATGTGCGATACAGAATCACTGAGGAATGATTATGTGCTTTTGTAGTTGCATGTGGCTGTAGATACTGTATTAGTGAACACCGCAACAAATAGTTCAGATGAAGAGGAATGGTCATCCCTAAAAAGGTCAATTGCAACAGAAACACAGGTACAAGGAAGCTAACTGCCATGAAGTCTTAGACAACAGAAGACATGATTCAGTTGATCGACGAAAGAAAGAAATTGTAAAATATTCAGGATCAGAAAGGCATACAGCAATTTAAGTAACTTAAAAATGAAATCAATAGAAAGAAGATGGGGGTAAAATAAAATGACGTACAGAAGAGCCACATTTAATGAAACAACAGTAAATACGTCAGTATTAAGACACTACTTTCGAGCAGCTTGCCTTTATTTCCTTTCCCTGGTATGAACTTTCAGGCGCCACGTGTCGTTTTCAGTTCTTCATCTTTCGATCTTCCTTTCCGTTCTTCAAGTACTCCATCATAGTTTCAATGTTTCTTCTTTATTTCTTCAGTGCACTTTGTGCCTTCCTTTTTATTTTTTAGCAACTTTGCTCCTGAACATTTATGATTGTTTCTTTCAATCCTTGTCTTTGTTGTGTACATAGCTCCGCGTAGTCAGCGCATACACAACTTTCCCACTAGAGCGCGCCCCGCTAAGCACAATGGTGCAGGCGCAGCGGTCGTCCATCTTCGCACCACGAGATGGCGCTGCCTTAGAGACGGACCAAATTCTGCTTCCGCCAATCCGTGTATTAATATGTAACGCAGCCAATGAGATTGCTGCTAACTTAGAACCTTTTCTCCTCGCGGAACACACTCGTGCAGTGATACATTAATGTACGAGGTATTATAATGAGTGTACAGATCTCCGATTAGTCAGTCTGCATTTATCTACACCTGTCTGTACCAGTCTACATTAGTCTATACCAGTCTATAGTCAAGTTTCAGTCTAAGCCTAATAGGATTACCATATTCCTGTACATAGCCATGAAGATAAATGAATAGACACTTTGTCAAGTATCAGAGGTATGTGAGAATAAGTTTAACGTACCAAGACCAAAGGAACTTCAGATTGTCAATTGTAAACAGCATCCAGAATCAAGTTACGTAATGTCTATGCTTTTTATTATTTTAATAAATGTGTGAAAATTAATCAATTTCTGTTTAAAGTTGGTCACCGTCAATCTGCTACTCTAAGTGTGGAAGTGGCATTTCTATCGTCTGACCTAACGGCAGAAGATAAACACGCCACGATAAGACCATGAGACATATTGCTGACACTCGCCTACTTCGTTAGAGCGACAAGTCAAATAATCTGATGGTATGTGTACCGAAGGTCATACAGTACGCACACCATGATCTTGATCTCTTGAGCCTGTGTGGTTGTTGACTTTTGGTCCCAGAGATATTTAGAGATTGTTTTGATTAGTTAGTTGTCATCCATTCCGTAAATACGTCCAAAGAAATGCAATCTCCACATCTTCATTGTTTGTGATACGTTTTCTACATTTTGATAAATTACGTTATTCCTTCTCAATTTCAAAACATCTGAAGTTTATAGAAGACATATTCCATTTTCTTATAACCCTTCTTTCTAGTAGTTGTACATATTCAGACTTATAAAATCAGAGTTGCCTGGCATTTAGGTATTCCGGTTCCATTTCTGTATTGCAGTGCTTTATGTTAAGGTATTTAGATAAGCAATTTTTGATATATAAGGCTCACCGGCCATTTGACCATCTTCTTCTGTGCGGATGCACAAACAACGCACGAACTCTTACGGGAATCGCCAAAAAGCAGCGAGTAATGAATATAAAGGGCAGGGGCAGTATGAATATAGTGTGGGTCTCACGGAAAGCGTGCCAGAGATAAATCCCTGCAGTCGCACTATCCTCTGTGTCCTCGATGGCTCAGTTGGATGCCAGCACGGGAGCTCAGCGTATTCGGTCAGAGGTTTAGCTGCCCTCTGTAACAAAAAAACTGAGTTAATCGATCAATGACGAACTTAAACGGGTGTCTTACGACGTCCCCTCCGAGCTGATGCAACAAACAACATCGAACAAAATGAGATTTAAAAATATATATGGCTAGAGCGTCTGCCATGTAAGCAGGAGATCCCTGGTTCGAGGCCCGGTCGGGGCACACATTTTCAACTGTCTCCGTTGACTTATGTCAACGCCTGTATGCAGCTAGGGGAATTCATTTCATTGTAATTTCAAAAATTAATGTAGGTGTTAAAAAAACACCATGTATGTGTGAATACTTCAATGATTTAAAAAGCTGCCAAGAATCATTACAGATCACACATCAAAATATGAGTTATTAAATCATTTTATTTATACTGTACACTGCTGTAGATGCCCAATGTGAATAGAAGAAACGTGTATGCTAGGCAAAAATACACCATAAGGAGGGAAAAAGGAAAAACACGAGCAGCCACGAAGGGATTATCCGAATAGGAGAGAAATACATGCATGTGGCGTACATGTACAAACAAATGAATAGGCTTTCATAAAAAAAATGAATGATCTATTCAAGAGCAAGTCAATGATGAGTTCGTCTGTGTCTGGCCCTTAAGCAAGCAGTTACTCTGCTTGTCTTTGATTGATAGAGTTGTTATACTCCTTCTGAGGGGTATCGTGCCAAATTCTGAGCAGGTGGCGCGTCAGATAGTCAAGATTCAGGGTTGGTTAGAGGGCTCCGTCCACAATGCTCCAAACTTTGTCAGTTGGGCAGAACTCTGGCGGCCTCACCGGCCAAGGTGGGGTTTGGCAAGCACGAAGACAAGCAGTAGAACACTCGTGCCGTTTACGGACAGGCATTATCTTGCTGAAAAGTAAGCCCATGATGGTTTGCCATGAAGGGCAAAACAACGAGGCGTAGAGTTTCATCGACGCACAGCTGTGCTGTAAGAGTGACACGGATGACAACCAAAGGGGTCTCGCTATGAAAAGAAATGGTATCCCAACTACCACTTCTGGTTGTCGGGTTGTATGTCGAGCGACTGTCAGGTTGGTATTCCACCGTCGTCCGGGGTGCCTCCAGACACATCCTTGCTGGGCATCGGGGCTCATTTTGAAGCAGGACTAATCACTGCTGACAGTTCTTCTCTAGTCAGTGTACAGGCCGAAGACGTGCCTAGAGTCACCCAGACAGCGGTGGTATACCAACCTGGCAGTCTCCCGCCATACGGCCATGCAACCAGGAGTGAAGCCTCGCGTAAGATTTCTTTTCATAGCAGGGCCCCTATGAGCCGCGTCATCCTTACAAAATAGCGGTACGTCGACGATACTCGATGGCCCGTTTTGTTGGCTTTCATGGCAATCTGGCCTGGGCTTACATATCATCAAGACAACGCCTACCTACATGGGGCGAGAGTTTCTGCTGTTTGTCTTTGTGCTTGCCGAACACTAACTTGGCCAGCATTGTCGCCGGATCTCCTCAATTGAGAAAGTTTGAAGCATTATGGGCAGGGTCCTCCAAACATCTCTGGATTTTGAGGATCTAACGCGCCAGCTGGACAGAATTTGGTGCGATATCCCTAAGTAGGACATCCGAGAACACTATCAATCAGTGCCAAGCCGAATAAATGCTCGCCAAGGGCCGGTGGTGGATCAACGCGTTGATGACTTGCTCAATTTCTGAAATTATTCCTCTCGCATAAATTATCCAGTTTTCCTAAAATTGTAATCGTTTGTCTGTTCATGTACATAACATGTACCAATTTCCGTAACATTGGGATAGCTCTTTCATGGTGTATCGCTTTTTATTCAAAGAATGTACAGCTATTTATATTATTTGATAATACGTAACTGAAGTAGCTGCTGGGGAAAAATGGCTTCTGGTATTAACACTATCATAGGGTGAACTCTTTCCGTCTTCTGTATCCTTTCCTCTTTACCAGATTTTCCTAATACTTCGTCATCGATTGCTTCCACTAAATTACTGCACGTTTTCTATACGACAAAACTCAGTTCTCGAAAGTTTTAGAGCAATTTTTATATTCGTAGGAAATAATTTGACAGGAGAGATTCTTAAGCCTGCCATGTAAAATATCTTTTCCAGAAAAAATTAACTTCCATTGTTGCACTTGCTACACTTTCAGGAACCACAGTAAAGTCAACTACAAATCTTAGGCCGTTTATTCCAACTCTATTATTCATTCTTCCCAGCATGAGAGATAATATTTTATATTCTTTAAATATTTTATTCTAAGTTCTCGCAAGTTTCTTTCCAAGATGGAAGTGCTTTTTTGGTCACCTGTGTTTATTAGGTCGTGGTACCTCATCTTTCAGTTTTACTTTTGAGACCGCGTGTGTTACGAAACGTGGGCAGTGACCTCGAAACAGGAGGATGAAGAATTCCAGTCTCCGGCGACAGGAAAAAGGAAAAAAAAAATACTGGAATGAACCAGGAAAAATAATATTTTCTGACTAACGAACCGATCCTAGTTTGGAATTCGTTTCCTATCTTATGTGATATACAGTTTACGTTACTTTTATTTTGATTAGTGGTTTGTTTCTGTTTGACAGTAAAGCGATATTTTCGTTTGTTTCGTAAGGCTTATTCTCGTATCTCTTGCTCCATTTTGCATATAAAGGCGTGTGTCCACTAACAAGTAACTCAGCCTTCTTCAATGACTTCTGCAAGCACTTGCTGCATTAGAAGAAAAACTTGCGCAAGTTTGCTTCTGTAAGTCGCTTGAGCAAGTTAATTCTATGAAATTAATTTCAGAAACTTGCTGCAAGAGCTTGCAGATGTGTTTTCACTATAGCGGAAGTGTACATTGTCACGATTACAGGTCAGACCTGCTTTCACCGTTGTTGCGTTATAATTGAAGAAGGATTGTGACGAAAAACAAAGCGTAAGAAAAGAAATGAAGCCTGCCTGGGCCATGTTTTCACTGAGAAAAAAAGAAGTGTTTGGATGAAGTAAAGGCTACAGATTCATGCATATTTTTCATGAAAGACTGTTGAATGAAGTAAAATCAGAAAAAATTGCCCAGGTTAAGAACTTTCTGTGATTGTTGTGCACAAGTTTTCAACAACTGTTGTGCACTGAATAATGAAGTATTCGAAAACAGAGTACAAAAATACGGCATGCTAAGAGATTGCCATTTAGTTACCCATCCACTTGTACATAATTATTTATTATCTTTAATACAAATGTGATGCATTTATCTTTACACTGACATTAAAAGAAATATAAAGACGTCTGTAGTGCCATTCTACTCCGCTCCTGGTGAAAAATAAATAGTGGTCAAATTGATTCCGCTCTCTTTTGTCTGATGGTGACCAGTTATGTTTGTATATGGGTACCAATAGTACATGTTTTATAAGAACGTAGGCTTCCGCGGCCGGTGTCATAGTGATTAAAATTCTTCTGGGTAATATGCCGCGTCATTTCTAAAAAACTAACAACAATAATAAATTAAAACCGACGTTTCGGCCGAATTGCAACGGCCTTCCTCAGGGCACGACTGGTTTTGCATGGGGTAGGTGCCGTGATCATCATGTCATCCCGAAATTTATCAGTGTGCGGCCTCAAATCGATACAAGAAGAGCAAGAGCCATTTACTATCGGGCCAGCCATGCATTATTAAGGGAGAGGATACAACACCTCCGGCGCTTCATAGACCACAACAACAGGCAACTGTACAGCATGCATTTATGGCTGTCAACTACGTTATCAGCGAAGGACTGGGATAACATCGACAGAATAACCCACAACCAGGCCTGCCTCGAGGAGGACTTGGTCAGCAGTCGACAGAGAAAGAAATTTGAGGAGCTAACGGGAGACAAACACCACTCGCAGCTAAGTCTGGATACAGCTCGTACCGTGGTTAACATCTCGACACAGACCATCAGTGAGGCAGCGACGTCGGTTCTGTCCAAAGGGCTAAACTTCGCAGTTGCGCCCACAAAGATTCCCACAGAAGAGATCATTCAATCTGTAGAGGCGTCACTCCACCAAGTACCACGTGTCGAAGCAGAAAAGATAAGGCAGGAAACTGTAAGAATTTTACAAACAGCAAAACCACCCAGAGCCAATATCACACGTGAAGAAAGACAGGCCATAAAGGAGCTCAGGAATAACAAGGATATTGTGGTCCTACATGCGGACAAAGGAAACGCTACGGTTCTGATGGACACTTCTGAATATGAAAAGAAGATGGACGAACTACTAAGCGACCCCATTTACAGAGTACTAAGGAGTGACCCGACGGCGAGGATAGGCAGAAATACGAAGGCCCTCGTAAAGGACTCGAGAATTGATCCTGACACAGCCAAGAGACTAATCACTAAGGTGCCTGTTCCTCCTAGAATCTACGGAGTACCTAAGCTCCATAAGGAGGGTTATCCGCTGAAGCCCATAGTGAACGGAATAGATTCACCTACGTATTATGTTGCGAAACATCTGGCACCTAAGTTACGCCGTCTTGTGGGACAAACAGACTCCTACGTGAAAGACTCTTCCCACTTCATACAACTGATTAGTGAACAGCGAATAAAGCCATCAGACATTATGGTCAGTTTTGACGTCAAGTCTCTCTTCACTAACGTCCCTATTGAGGAGACTATGCGCATTCTACAGGATCGGATCCCACCAGATATCTGCGATCTGGTGCGCTTATGCCTGTCATCAACATACTTCACCTGGCAGGGAAAATATTACGAACAGTTAGATGGTGTGGCAATGGGTTCCCCGCTCTCCCCTGTAGCTGCGGACATCTTCATGGAAGCTTTTGAGCAAACGGCCCTAGCTTCTGCTCCGTTACGTCCCAGTTGTTGGCTACGATATATGGACGACACATTCGTTATCTGGCCTCACGGTGAAGCGGAATTGGGAAACTTCCTCCAGCACTTAAATAGCCAGCACAAAAATATAAAGTTCACACATGAGACTGAAAACAATGGTACCTTGCCATTTCTGGATGTGGAAGTATATAGAGCTGCGGAAGGTAAACTGGGACACAAAGTGTACCGGAAACCAACTCACACTAATAGGTACCTGCACGCTGAGAGCCACCACCACCCAGCTCAAAAGTATTCTGTTCTGCATACGTTAACTGCCCGAGCCTACCGGATAAGCGATGAAAATAATATCAAAGAAGAATTAAAGGAGCTACAAAACACGTTTCGTGCCAACGGCTATGATGACAACATCATAAGAAAGGTAGCTAAAACTAAAGGGAGCAGAACACGAGAAGAAGGCAAAGAAGAGAAACTTCCACTGGTACACTTACCATATGTAAAAGGCGTCAGTGAACGGCTAGGCAACATCTTCCGCCGACGAGGTTTCAGACCGATTTTTCGAAGCAGTCACAGGATCAACGAAATGATAGGTTCCACCAAGGATGCAGTCAACCATCTTAACACTGCAGGTGTTTACGAACTACGGTGTGAATGCGGAGCTGCCTACATAGGAGAAACAGGAAGACCTATCAGCTTACGAGTAGCAGAACACGAACGCTACGTACGACTACAACAACACAATAAATCGGCGATAGCGGAACACCACCGTGACTGTGGACAACCTATCAGGTTCCAGGAAGCACGAGTACTGGCGAAAGAATCGTGGATGCGAGAACGCAAAATTCGGGAGGCGATCGAAATTATTAAGCAGCCTGACAACATCAACAGAGAAGATGGCTACAAACTCCCAGCGTCCTGGCTGCCGGCCATCCCAGTCCAACGGGCCGCGAGCGGCCGCGGGGCAGAAGCTACACGGGACACGGACGTATCTACACAAACAGCTGTAGAGCAACTGTCAGTCCACTTCCGCGCACAACAGGAGGAAAACTTGCCGACCAGAAGCGGAACGCTGATTGGCGGTCAGCTACCAATCGTTGACGACATGGATATCCACGAATAGCCCCTTTCCTTCCATCTTCCCTTACGTCATGACTAGCCTATCATTTTAGAGGGCCAATTAAAATTCTACAACCGTGACGTCAGACATCGATAGTCTGTAATAAATAGTAACACCTACCCCATGCAAAACCAGTCGTGCCCTGAGGAAGGCCGTTGCAATTCGGCCGAAACGTCGGTTTTAATTTATTATTGTTGTTAGTTTTTTAGAAATGACGCGGCATATTACCCAGAAGAATTTTAATCACAGTACATGTTTTGTTTCCCGTCATCATTGCGCAATTGTTCTTTCCGAAATTAACATTTTCGTACCAGTACTGAACACACAATGCTACTGTAAGTTTCTCGGAAGAGTAAGCAGAGACTGCGACCTAATACACAAGCTCTGAAGCAATATCCACATGGTCCTCATAAGCTGTAAGCCTCAAATGGCGGTTCTCTAAAAATTTTCAATAGTGTTTCGCGAAAAGAAAGCCGTCTTCCCTTCTAGGATCCCCTTTTGAGTTCGTGGAGCATTTCCGTAACAACGCCTGTTGTTTGAACCTACCGGTAACAAATATAGCAACTCGCCTCTTAATTGCTTCGATGTCTTCCTTTAATCCGACCTGCTGGGGATCCCAAACTCTCGCGCTGTACTAAAGAATGGGTCGGACAAGCTTCAGTACACACACTCCTTTACAAATGAGCTACCGTTTCCAACAATTCCCCAAATAAACCTAAGTGTGCCATTCGCCCTCCCTACGACCGACCTTATGTGCTAGTTCCATTTCTTTCGCTTTGCAGCGTTACGTCTAGATATTTAATGGACGCGACTGAATCAAGAAGCATGCCACTAATATCGTATAGTGGGCATGCGGGAGGCCGGGTGGACGTACCGCCGAATTGCTCAACACGTGGGGCGTGAGGTCTCCACAGTACATCGATGTTGTCGCCAGTGGTCGGCGGAAGGTGCACGTGCCCGTCGACCTGGGACCGGACCGCAGCGACGCACGGATGCACGCCAAGACCGTAGGATCCTACTCAGTGCCGTAGGGGACCGCACCGCCACTTCCCAGCAAATTAGGGACACTGTTGCTCCTGGGCTATCGGCGAGGACCATTCGCAACCGTCTCCATGAAGCTGGGCTACGGTCCCGCACACCGTTAGGCCGTCTTCCGCTCACGCCCCAACATCGTGCAGCCCGCCTCCAGTGGTGTCGCGACAGGCGTGAATGGAGGGACGAATGGAGACGTGTCGTCTTCAGCGATGAGAGTCGCTTCTGCCTTGGTGCCAATGATGGTCGTATGGGTGTTTGGCGCCGAGCAGGTGAGCGCCACAGTCAGGACTGCATACGACCGAGGCACACAGGGCCAACACCCGGCATCATGGTGTGGGGAGCGATCTCCTACACTGGCCGTACACCTCTGGTGATCGTCGAGGGGACACTGAATAGTGCACGGTACATCCAAACCGTCATCGAACCCATCGTTCTACCATTCCTAGACCGGCAAGGGCACTTGCTGTTCCAACAGGACAATGCACGTCCGCATGTATCCCGTGCCACCCAACGTGCTCTAGAAGGTGTAAGTCAACTACCCTGGCCAGCAAGATCTCCGGATCTGTCCCCCATTGAGCATGTTTGGGACTGGATGAGGCGTCGTCTCACGCGGTCTGCACGTCCAGCACGAACGCTGGTCCAACTGAGGCGCCAGGTGGAAATGGCATGGCAAACCGTTCCACAGGACTACATCCAGCATCTCTACGATCGTCTCCATGGGAGAATAGCAGCCTGCATTGCTGCGAAAGGTGGATATACACTGTACTAGTGACGACATTGTGCATGCTCTGTTGCCTGTGTCTATGTGCCTGTGGTTCTGTCAGTGTGATCATGTGATGTATCTGATCCCAGGAATGTGTCAATAAAGTTTTTCCTTCCTGGGACAATGAATTCACGGTGTTCTTATTTCAATTTCCAGTAGTGTATATTGAATGTACTCGGCTCGGACATAAAGCTTTACTGATTTCACTTGGTGTATTAAAAACTTATCGAAATTGGTTTGCACCTATAGGTTTTATTTATATTAGACTTATTGTCTAGAAAAAGTGAAATTATTGGGTCCTCCTGAAAGCAAGGCTCTATGTAGCTCTCATTGAGAGCATCATGCATTATCTCGCTCCTCACTCCATATTAGTGCTAATTATGTAATACTGGGACCGGTCGCTAGACTTACATATGTACATTTTTGTACCCATTTCTTCACGCAGAAGTTTCTTTCCTTCTTAACTTTTAGTTTTTCGTCACGATTTTGGTTCAATAATAATAATAATAATAATAATGACACAACAACAGTGACTGCTGCTCATACATTGCTTATGTCACAACGCGACTCTAGTGCAAACATTTCAGGAAGTTGTTCAACGGTTTCATTGACGTAAGGCGCATTTTGGCAATGAAATGAATCAATGGTAACAGGTGAAAATTAGTGCCAGTCCGGGACTGGAACTGATATTTCCCACTTCACATGAATAGTCACCTTAATCGCCACGACTAACCAAACTCACTTCGCTGCTGCCCCAATTTTGCAAATTGTTACACACTACTGACGCAGCGCCACCTATTCATGAACAGCTTGCTCGCGGATCCTTGATTTCCGCAAGAGATCGGGCAAGGTGTGCATCCGCACTGAAAGAGGGATCGTTGATCGCCGTCACGTTATTGATTTATACACTGCCAGAAAAAAATAGTATACCCATTTAGAGGTTTCCAATTCACTCGAGATTCATTGTTGCAACAATGAATATGAAATACATGATCACGTTTACAGATATGTAACACAAATGGTTTCGAGGTGCCAGTTATTGATCCGTGCTGAAGTACCTACGTTAGTAGGTGGTGTAGCCTCTATGACCGGCAATGTAGAGGCTGACTGTGGGATCTCGTCGATCGCACAGATGGCGAATCCTGTCCTGGGATACGTAATCCCATGCCTACTCGACCTGTTCACGCAGTTCTCTGAGAGCTACAGCTGACGAGTCACTCAGATCACTTTTCGTTCTATCACATGCCGTACGTACTCGATTGGAGACAAAGCCGGAGATCAGGATGACCAGGGAAGTTTCTGCACGCTTTGGAGAGTACGCCGAGTCTCACTGGCAGTGTGTGGACGAGCGTTATCCTGTTGGAACAACACTTCACATTCCTATTGCAAGAACGGCAAAGGAACGGGTCTAACAATTTGCAGCATGTACCGAGCGCAGGTTAGCGTCTACTCAGGAAACAGCAAAGATGGACTGGAGTTGTAGCTTATTGCACCCCAGACAGTAAGGTCTTGAACGGGCAGCGTGTGTCTTGGACAAATGCACTGTACGAGACAATGCTCACGAGGTCTACGTTGTACGTGCAAAAGAATCTGCTTTCATTGCTCAAGCGCGGGATTCGATCTTCGAAGTGATGTTCTGACGGTACCAGTCCAGCCATGCACGTCGCTGTGGGCTAGGGGTGTGCGTGCCCGTAGTCCCATTGCTAATGGCCAGTTCGCAACAGTTCGTGTTGACACGTCTGGGCCCACACGCCCTCTTATCTGTGCTGTGGTAGCTGTACCATCTGCCCTTAAAGTACGACGTCCAGCGGGCGTCTGTGCGACGTAGATGTCCAGAACCTCGTCTACGGATGTGGAAAATATTCACTTGACCACTGATGCCAGCATCGTTGCTCGACTAACACACCACGTCCAACTTATTTGGCAATTCTCCAAAAGGAGCATCCCGACAGTGGGAAGGCCACAATATGGCCCGTGTCGAACTTTTTCAGTTGGCTGTAAGAAGCACGAGTGCGTCTCTGTGGAAAGGTTGACTGCTTGCTCGCACGTTTGTACCACACTGAGCCTTATGACTGCGAACACTCTCTGCTATAGGGTAGACATAGATGGCGCTATGGTAGCTATGCCAATAGGCGATCTGTTGGCGGACGACGTTGAAACCATTATCAGTACATCTACTATCCCTCAGGTGGCATATCGCATGTTCTTGTTGTTGTTGTGGTCTTCAGTCCAGAGACTGGTTCGATGCAGCTCTCCATGCTACTCTATCCTGTCTAAGCTGCTTCATCTCCCAGTACCTACTGCAACCTACATCCTTTTGAATCTGCTTAGTATATTCATCTCTTGGTCTCCCTCTACGATTTTTACCCTCCACGCTCCCTTCCAATACCAAATTGGTGATCCCTTGATGCCTGAGAACACGTCTTACCAACCGATACCTCCTTCTAATCAAGTTGTGCCACAAACTCCTCTTCTCCCCAGTTCTATTCAATACCTCCTCATTAGTTATGTGATCTACCCATCTAATCTTCAGCTTTCTTCTGTAGCACTACATTTCGATAGCTTCTATTCTCTTCTTGTCCAAACTATTTATTGTCCATGTTTCACTTCCATACATTGCTTCACTCTATACAAATACTTTCAGAAACGACTTGATGACATCTATACTCGATGTTAACAAATTTCTCTTCTTCAGAAACGCTTTCCTTGCCATTGCCAGTCTACATTTTGTATCCTCTGTACTTCGACCATCATCAGTTATTTTGCTCCCCAAATAGCAAAACTCCTTTACTACTTTTAGTGTCTCATTTCCTAATCTAATTCACTTACAGGAATAAAAAGGATAAAGATCGACATTGTCTATCCAAATGTACTAATTTCTTTTCAGGCAGTTTATGATCATAAGTCAAGTCTGTTCTACCGGACGTACAGGGTAGGGCAAATAAAAGCGGTCTGGACCCGTGGGGACATTTTTGGCAGCAATAACGGAAGAGAAAAAGTTCCTTCCAGCCGGATGTAGCAGCTGCCTATAGAGCCGACCGGACCTTGGAGGTCATTTACACTGTCTTCGCGTCTGACAGTGTTGTTAGCAGAGTAGCAGAGGTAAGTCTGATTGCGACCCTAGCTGACAACTCACGTCATCTGGTCTGTCAGTGTGCGATTACATGTGTAGAGAGCCCTTGAGTCTAAGGTATATCGCAACAAGCCTCGTAGTCTTCAAGAACTACAGCAGAACATTTCGGACGAGACTGCAGCAGTCCAGCTTCGATCCGCTTTCAGCCACTTGCTGTCTAGGGCCCCAAAGTGCCAATAGACGAATGGTGGTCATTTTAAGTGTCTGCTGTAGTCAGGTTAGTACTGTATCTTCTGCTGTGTGTCTTTGTGCCCTAGAAAATTGTTCTCTGGGCCATTTTTATTTGTCCCAAACTATACTTCTGCAAGTAGACTACAGGCCATTAAAATTGCTTCACGAAGATGATCTGCTACAGACGCGAAATTTAACTGTCAGGAAGAAGATGCTGTGATATGCAAATGATCAGCTTTTCGGAGCATTCACACAAGTTTGGCGTCGGTGGTGACACCTACAACGTGCTGACATAAGCAAAGTTTCCAACCGATTTCTCATACACAAACAGCAGTTGACCGGCGTTGCTTGATGAAACGTTATTGTGACGCGTCGTGTAAGGAGGAGAAATGCTTACCATCACGTTTGAGACTTTGATAAAGGTCGGATTGTAGCCTATCGCGATTGCGGTTTATCTTATCGCGACATTGCTGCTCGCGTTGGTCGATATCCAATGACTGTTAGCAGAATATGGAATCGGTGGGTTCAGGAGGGTAATACGGAACGCCGTGCTGGATCCCAACGGCCTCGTATCAGTAGCAGTCGAGCATGGCTGCAACGGATCGTGCAGCCACGTCTCGATCCCTGAGTCAAGAGATGGGGACGTTTGTAAGACAACAACGATCTGCACGAACAGTTCGACGACGTTTCCCGCAGCACGGACTGTCAGCTCGGAGATCATGTTTGGGGATACCCTTGACGCTGCATCACAGACAGGAGCAGCTGCAATGATGTAGTCAACGACGAACCTGGGTGCACGAATGGCAAAAAGTCATCATAATGGTCGCATGATGATGGTCACATCCGTGTTTGGCGACTTCGCGGTGAACGTACATTGGAAGCGTGTATTTGTCATCGCCATACTGGCGTATCAGCCGGCGTGAGCGTATGGGGTGCCGTTTGTTACACGTCTGGGTCACCTCTTGTTCGCATTGACGGCACTTAGAACAGTGGACGCTAGATTTTAGATGTGTTACGACCCGTGGCTCTACCCTTCATTCGATCTCTGCGAAACGTTACATTTCAGCAGGATAATGCACGACCGCATGTTGCAGGTCCCGTAGGCGCCTTTCTGGATATAGAAAATGTTCGACTGTTGCCCTGGCCAGCACATTCTCCAGATCTCTCACCAATTGAAAACGTCTGGTCAATGGTGGCCGAGCAACTGGCTCGTCACAATACGCCAGTCTTGATGAACTGTGGTATCGTGTTGAAGCTGCATGGGCAGCTGTACCTGTACACGCCACCGAGCTCTGTTCGACTCAATGCCCAGACCTATCAAGGCCGTTATTTCGGCCAGAGGTGGTTGTTCTGAGTACTGATTTCTCAGGATCTAAGCGTCCAAATTGAGTGAAAATGTAATCAGTTGTCAGTTATAATAAAATATATTTGTCTAATGAATACCGGTTTATGATCGGCATTTCTTGTTGGTGTAACAATTGTAATGGCCAGTAGTGTAGTTGCGGCTTGATCCTGAAATTAACTTGCCCTAGGGTGTTGCAGAATAAACTTGCGCAAGTTTTTGTTCCGATGTAGACACATCGAAGTTACTAGTGCAGACGCACCTTATCGCGCGTTCCTCGGACTGGGACGTTGTATCCGGTAGGGGGCTGGCTACAGCTGGAGACGGCCCTCGCCACGCGTGGCCGCCCCGCAGCGGCCAGACCACACCCGGAAGCCGCGGCCGGATTCGCGGAGGCCGCTGGCCGGCCGTGCGCAGCTGCGGAGCGCGGCTGGCTGGCTGTCCGAGCTGCGGCGTCTGGGCCGGCAATTACGAGAGCCGGGCTGCGCCGAGCCGGAGAGAGCGGCAGAGCGCGGGGCCTCTAGGAGGAGGCGGCGGCGGCGGCGGCCCGCAGCCACACACGTCGGGACCACCCAGCGAGGCCCGGCCGCGCTGGCGGCTCCGCTCCGCTCTGCCCTGCCCTCCTCCCCCGGCCTGCTCTGCTCTGCGGAAGTGTGCGGCCCTGCCAGGCCGCGGCACGCTGCCCCACTCCGCCGAGCAGCTGCTGGCCGCCTGCTGTCAGCTGTACCCCACGCAGTGGGCGCCGGGTTCGCTTCCCGGCGTTCCAGATCGCCGCCGGGCCGCCCAGGTAACCTGAGGCGGTGACTGCTTCGAGCTAGTCCTCATACCTGAGATATGCAAAACGATCACGATCCATTTGCATCGAAAACAGATGCTCTATAACTACACCAGGTTCCATCGTCGTAGTGACCGACTAGGGTCAAGTAACAGCTTGACTTCCTCTGCTTGCTTGATGATGATGATGACTCCCATACTTCTCTACAGAGCGTAGGGGAGCGACGCGGGAGACCCGCGCCGCCTAACTAGGCAGGGTCCTAGTGGAGGTGGTTTGCCATTGCCTTCCTCCGACCGTAATGGGGATGAATGATGATGATGAAGACGACACAACAACACCCAGTCATCTCGAGGCAGGAAAAATCCCTAACCTCGCCGGGAATCAAACCGAGGACCCCGTGCTCGGGAAGCGAGAACGCTGCCTAGAGACCACTAGCTGCGGACTCTGCTTGTTTACTTCTGCCCTAATTTTCCAATACTATTTTATCCGGTTTCTCCCAATTTGTCTTTCCATCTCTTCTGCGTATCGTAATGTAACAGTCTGAGATTACCCAATTATACCAGGGTGAGTGTGGTGTGCGTACTGTAAGACCTTCGGTACACACACCATCAGATTATTTGACTTGCCGCTCTAAAGAAATAGGCGAGTGTCAGCAATAGTTCTCATGGTCTTATCGTGGCGTGCTTATCTTCTGCCGTTAAGTCAGACGATAGAAATGCCACTTGCACGCTTAGACTAGCAGATTGACGGTGAACAACTTTAAACAGAACTTGATTAATTTTCACACACATTTATTAAAATAATAACAACCATAAAAATTACTTAACTTGGTTCTGGATGCTCTTTAAAATTGACAATCTCAAGTTCCTTTGGTTTTGGTACGTTAATCCTATTCTCACATATATCTCGGATACTTGACAAAAGTGTCTATACATTTATCTTCATGGCTATGTACAGGAATATGATAATGTTATTAGGCGCACACTGAACCTTGACTATAGACTGGTACAGACAAATGTAGAACTCGTATAGACTGTTGCAGACAAATGCAGACTCACTTATCGGAGGTCTGTACACTCGTTATAATACCTCAAGCGTTCATGTATCACTGCGCTAGTGTGATCGGGGAGGAGAAAAGGTGGTGGTGGTGGTAGTTAGTGTTTAACGTCCCGTCGAGGAGAGAAGGTTCTACGTTAGCAGCAATCTCATTGGCTGCTTTACATATTAATACCCGGATCGGCGGAAGCAGTATTTGGTCCGTCTCTATGGCAGCGCCATCTGGTAGCGCCAAGACAGACGAGCGCTGCACCTGCGCTGTTGTGCTTAGCGGAGCGCCTTCTAGTGGGAAAGTTGTGTACGTGCTGACTACGCGGAACTATGTACACAACAACACAATACGTCTTTTAGTGTGACTCTCAATACATTGTAAAATTCACTTGCAGGCCGGAGTGACCGAGCGGTTCTAGGCGCTACAGTCTCTAACTGGTCGACCGCTACGGTCGCAGATTCGAATCCTGCCTCGGGCATGGATGTGTGTGATGTCCTTAGGTTAGTTAGCTTTAAGTAGTTATAAGTTCTAGGGGACTGATGACCTCAGAAGTTAAGTCCGATAGTGCTTAGAGCCATTTTTACTAAAATTCACTAACAAGATAAACTCCCCATAGTATCCCTCTCAGAATTAATTTTAATTTTAAAAATCAACAGCCTCACTTGCACAGATTACCTAGATTTACCTAGGTTTCATTCGGGATAACCCAAACTTCTTCAGAATAAAAGTAACTATCGTTTGTCCATAGTGGACATCGTCAAGCTAAAACTACAAATCCATAATTATCGTCAGTCTGTAAAAACTTATCTAAAACTGCCTCGGCCCCATTCGCGACCGCTGTTCCAGTACAGCATTCGTCGCTGCCGCATCGTGGTCGCGAAGTGGGGCTGAGGCAGTGCCAGATAAGTTTTTAGTCTGACGATAATTATGGATTTGTAGTTTTAGCTTGACGATGTCCACTATGGACAAACGGTAGTTACTCTTATTCTGAAGAAGGCTGGGTTATCCCAACAGAAACCTAGGTAAATCTAGACAATCTGTGCAAATGAGGCTGTTGTTTTTTAAAATTAATATTAATATTTATACAGTTAGGGCCGCGAAATGCTGAAAATACCCCTCAGATTTAGTGAGAAAATGGCCCAGTGGAAAGCCCATCAAAAACTGAACATGGATTAAGCACGAAAAAAGGAAGAAGGTGTACGGAACTGTGTAAAAAGAACCAAGCAGAAACAGTTGACGGTCCAAGATAAAGTTGTGTAAGTAGCCCTGCGGCACACCTGAAATCACTCTTACTTCGGAAGACTTCTCTCCATTGAGAATGACATGCTGCGTCCATAATATTGTTGAAAAAAGGGAAAAAATTGGGGCGCGAGGGAGGTTTGAACAGAGATCACTTGCTTTGAAGTCAAACATCATGACACTTTTTTTTTTTTTGTACAAAGTTTATTTTTTAATACAAATGAGATTCAATTACAAAATAGTACACAAGAAAACAACTTATTGGGAAAAGTCTTACAAAGCTTCACCTTTGTGGTGCAGAACATAACAATTAAGCTCAAATTTTACACTTCTAATGGAAAATAAAAATATTACAAAAAAAGAAAAGAAAAAATCAGTCTGTGCATAAAATAACCTCCCATCTTTTTGGTTACTTTCATGGAAATGCGATGACAAAGCCACAAAACTGAAGTTGTACTAAGGCACTTATGCAAATAACATGTACAGAAATATGTCAATGAATACTTAAAGAAAATGGTGTTTCTACACACACTAATTATTAAGCTCAACAAAAATATAATCACAGCCTACAATGCTTATTTCACAAACTACTAACTACATTTTTTTTTTTTGAGAATGCATTAAAAAAAAACAAGGCAGCCATGCGCAAAAAGTTGCCAATAAAGTGAACTAAAAAGGGCCATCTTGCTCGCCGCGGTCACATTGCTAGGCGGGCGGCCAGGAACGGGCGGTCTTCATTGCATTGGACATCACCAGCCACCAATCGTTGGAGCGCCCGGGGCCGCTGCACACAGTCAGAGACTGTTTCTGTTACCATAGGGGAATCGTGGAAAGATCACATCTACAAGTTAATGTCTTCTCACACCCGGCACACCCCAGCTGGGTGGTGGGTCCATGAATGACGAACCCAAATAGTTCGCAAAAAGGTTCCGGTAATCCTGTCTGTTCGTTAAGACCAGAAACTCGTCGATCATATAGTACCATAAATCTAGGACGTCTTTGTCTCCATGTAGTGTATCGCCATTCCTCGTACCCAATTAACCGCATTCATCCGGGTCATAGGGAAATAGACAGCGTCGGGATGAAAGAGTTCTTGGGGTAAAATCGAAACGTAGGGGCGGCGGAGCAGGAAAGCCAGGATCTGGCGGATCAGTTTCCAGCACTCACGCGCGGGGCCACAGTTCAGTCTATGTTCGTCCGTGTCTAACGTCGTGCAACGGGGGCACACAGGGTCGTCAATTAGGTGAATGGCATGCAGCCGTTGTCGGGTTGGAAGTTTCTCGTTAACGACCACATACCACGTCGATCGCACGAAAGTAGACAGGAACGGCGCGTGGATGGCTCGCCATACTCGTGGCCAGTCGACCGTAGGGTGGCGCCGTACAATGTCGTTATCCGGAGTCCAGTGCTGGAGAGCACTATAATAAGTCTTCGCTGTCGGATTCCGTGTCTCCGATATAACCCGCAACACATAGCTATGCTCTACGAAAAACGTTCTAATGTGTGATAGCGAGGGCGATAAATGTCCAACTGGTACCGGTGGGTACAGCGTACGTGGGGCCACTTCTTCAATCAGTAGGCCGGGGAGACTGGCTGTTGGTGAAAGCCAGAGTCGCCTCATGGAACGGAGATACAGTGCCAGCGCTCTGTGCTTGACGTGAGTGAGTCCAACACCGCCTTTGTCGAAGGGTAAAGTAAGCGTAACAAAACGGATCTTGAAAACAGCACCATTGTTCACCACGTGTCCAAACACTGCCTGTATCCTGGAAGCCATCGTGTCCGTTATCGGCAGTACATGGGCGTAATGGTTAAGGTGAGAAGCCATGTACACATTAACGTATTGGGCGCGTTGCAAAATGTTCAATGATCTGAATTTATTGAGACGAGCCTCTAAACGGAGTCGTCGTAAGACCATACGATACGTAAAGGCCGCCGTGCGTTGTATTTGTCGATGGAGTGATATCCCTAAACACTTGAGCATCGGGACCTTTGTCAGAGGTACGGCCAGACCTGCAGGCATTCCTCGTCCTACCTCCATGTAGCGTGATTTCCGAAGGTTGAGCACACTGCCTGTCACCGCCCCATACTGGTGGAGCCAGGAAAACGCCGTGTGTATTTCGTCACCAGACCGTGCTAAGAACATCACATCGTCGGCGTATGCACCACATCGAAAGGTTACGGAACGGAGGGTAAGTCCTTCTAAGCGTCGCCGTAGTCCGTGAAGAGCTGGTTCGAGGGCAACGGCGAAGAGCATGGCAGAAAGAGGACAACCCCTGCCGGACGGACCTGTTGACACGGACGGGGGCGGACCGACAGCCGTTGATCATAATCCTCGTGACAGCCCCATGGATCAATCGAAGCACAACAGACGTCGTCAGACGCGGGACACCGATGTGTTCCATAACAGTACGCAGGAAACCATGGTTAACGCGGTCGAAAGCATGGTCGAAGTCCAGCGCAACAAGAGCGCCTTGGAGGCGGCAAGTTTGCATGAGCGCCACCACGTCTCTATAGGTGCTTAAAGTCGTAAACACATTAGTGTCGCCCCCGAGGCAGGTTTGATCAGTGTGAATGGCCGCCATTACCGTAGGTTTGAGCCTCTCACGGAGCATGCGTGTCAACAGCTTATAGTCAGTGTTTAGCATTGTCAACGGGCGAAAATCAAGAGGGCGACGGCCTCCGCCGGGTTTGGGCACAGGGATCAAGAGACCCTCAGTAAAGTCAGATGGTACCTGAAAATCGGCGTCCAGGAGTTCACTGTACATCCTGACCCACATTGGGCCCATGAGATCAAAGAACCGCTTGTAAAATTCAAGAGGGAGGCCGTCAGGGCCAGGCGTTTTGTTGGGAGAGCCACGCAACAGAGCCTCTCGCAGTTCTTCCAAAGTCACCGCCGACAAGAGCGTAGCATCATCTTGTAGGTTCCGAGAGACTGGTAGGTCAGATAGGACTTCCCTGACCCCTACATTCATGTGGGACTCCCTCTCGTAAAGAAGTTTATATGACTGTGTGAACGCTCGGACGATATCCATTTGTGCGTCAACGCGTCGCCCGTCCTCCGTCTCAACCTCGGTAATGAGCTGCCTCTTGCGTCTTCGGCGTTCTTGAATGATATGGTGGAGGGAAGGTCGTTCACCACGAACATCATCAGTCGTCCTCGCTCGCACCCGCACACCCGCAAGACGTACGGCGTTGATACGAAGCAATTGTGCCTTGACGCGTTGTACTGCTGATTGTCGCTCTGGCGACGGCGGTTGTACAGCCAGTTCGCGGAGCGCAGTATAGTAAAAATCAGTAGTCGCAGTATACCAGCGCGCTCGGTCGCGTCCATAGCTGACTAATGTTCGGCACAGTGCGGGTTTTGCACACCGTAACCACCATTGAAGTACAGAACGGTAGGCGGGTAAACGCCGGTGGCAATTGCTCCATGTGGACTCGATTGCGCGTCTGCAATTTATCTCATCAAGAAGGGCCACATTGAGGCGCCACGGACCCCTACTTCGGTGGACGCACTGGCGGGGAAGGGTGAGAGTACACACATATGCGAGGTGATCCGTGAACGCTGCCGGCCACATCTCAGCGTCGACAACGGCCGATCGTAGGCCGCGGGTGACGTAGACTCGATCCAAACGGCTCGCGGAGTGACTAGTAAAGTAGGTATGTGCTCGACGGTCGCCGTGTTGGATGATCCAGGTGTCCAACAAGGCCAAGTCCTGTACAAGTGCCTGGAGTGCCGGGCAGGTGGTATAGTGTGGCTCCTGGTCGGATGGGCGGAGCACACAATTAAAATCGCCGCCTACTACCAAGTGGTCGGTATTGCCCTGGAAGAGCGGGGCTATATCTTCGGCAAAAAAGGTGCGCCGTTCTCTCCTTTTGCCGGTGCCTGAAGGAGCATATAAGTTCACCAGACGTACTGTACCAATCGTGAGTGCGACCCCCCGGGCCGACGGTAAATAGGAGACATCAGTGGCCATTATCCCTTCCCGCAGTAGAATCGCCGTACCTCCGCCGCCCACATCTGCAGGCATAGTGTAGGCGTCATATCCGTAGGCATCGAGACAGAGTCCTGATCGGACTTCTTGAAGGAAAACAACGTCCAGATCCGCAGCGCGTAACGTATCCTTCAGCATACGGGTCTTGACATCAGATGTAATGCCATTGACGTTGATCGTGGCGAGGCGGTATGCCTGGTCCATCAAGTCTCGGGAGGTGGCCATGGTATGACAGGAGGGCAGTAGTCGTGACGTGGAGCGCCGTTCTTGCGAAGTGCTAGGCAGCGACGAGAGGTGCTCATGCCGTCCTAGGCGTCTGTCGCCGGGCGCGTAGACGCTGCCATCGGCATCGGTGCATCGTCTTGGTTCTGAAACGCATCCTGCAACTCCATCTCCTGCGCCCAGTCGCCCAGGGACGTTGACACCACTGGATCTCGAGAGGCAGACGGAGGCAAGGGTGCATCCCCGGTGTCGGAGCTGCGGTGATCTCCCGCATCCCCATGTGGTCCAGACCCAGCGGTAGTGGGAGAAGACGTCGAACCGTGTGAGACGGTAGGGTCGCCTGTGTCGGCGCGGTGGAGCGGTTGAGGCACCTCGTCATCCAGCGGTGTCGCCTCGGGCTGTTCTACGTCGTCGGTTGTCTTGCGCCGCTTCTTATGACGCTTGGGTGATTTCTGCTTACGCTGCCGCGCCTCTGTTTCCGACGTAGGGCAAGGGGAGGACGCTGCATCCTGTGCTTCAACTTCCATCGCACCGTCGGCGAGCTGTTGTGACGGTGCGCCGGGGTCCGACGAAAGGACATCAGTAGCATCAGCACTGAAAGACGCTTGGGGCTCCGTGGAAGCTACTGCAGGGTCCTCCAAAGCTCGCACCAATACAGTGGGGTCGTCATATACAGCTGGCGTCTCCCGTCTCGCCGCCGCAACATACGTAATCGGCAGAGAGGTCGGTGTCGACGGACGAATCTGGTCGGTCGAGGGTGTCTGCACGAGACGGCGTTGCAGGCATTCGGTACGCATGTGTCCCGTCTGGCCACAACCGGAGCAGGTTCTCGGCTGACCGTCGTAAATAATTATTGCCCTGCAACCAGCGATCGTGAGATACGAAGGAATATGGCGATGCAGGTCAATACGGACTTGTCGCACCCCGTTAAGGACAGGGTAGGTGTCGAAGGTCTTCCATTTTTCGGCCGTGTGGCCGAGAACTGTTCCATAGGGTCGAAGAGCAAGGGTGACCAAATCCGCTGGAACTTCAAAAGGGAGCTCAAGCACGCGCACATTTTGGATTCCCAATCCAGCACGTTCAAGCGTCACCACACCCACGTTTCCGTCTGAGTGGCAGAACCGATAACCTGCCGTCGAGCGTCTGAGAAGTTTGTCACATGCTTCGTCGTCAGTGAACTTAAGATATACGACGCTGGAAACAATAGATAAGTGGATACCGATCAGGTCGTTAGGATCAACATGTACCACATCGCGTAAAAAACGCTCTACTTCGTGGGCCTTGGGTCTAGAGTACGTAGTGTCGAACTGCAGCTTGATCGTGGCTTTCCGATACGAAAGAGCCATCGTGTGTCAGGAACGTGACGGCAATATGTAACACTAGCGCGCCGGCGCGGTAAACAACAACACACCCGGAAATGCGACACGGAGCGGCCGGGACGTACCGCACCGCTCCACAGCCAAAGGCCGACTGTCACTCAACCATGACGCCGTTGTTCTCGTACTTCGCTCGATGTTGCGTATCTTGAACTTGGACCGTTCAGCGTTTCTGTTTCGCTTCTTTTTTCGCAGCTTAGTATACTTCTCCTGTTTTAATGCTCTATCTGTGTTCAGTTTCTAGTGGGCTATCCGCTATCCGCTGGACCATTTTACCACAGCGCTGTGGTTACGGGGGAGATCCGTGTTCAAATGTTCCCTGTCTCCCTCTTACCTGTTTTCCTTCTTCTTCACAAACTTAGAACTGCCCGTAGGGTCACTCACGTCTGTTCACTGTATTGAAATTTGTATCTGTGTCACCGTGTAACATCCGTTGCAACAGCAAGGGACCTCCAGACGTAGGTACCCCCTATTTATTCTACACATGTACCACATGTTATGACTCCCGCATTGCGTTTTAGAAGTTTCGATTCTTGAATTCCTTTGTTGCAACATTGTTCACAACCGTTTATTTACTGTTGTCAGATGGAGGTGGAAAAGAATGGCTGTCTTCCCTTCCTTGATGTGTTGGCAGGACGAAGGCGGATGGTACGTTGGGACATGCAGTTTATAGGGTGATTTGCATTCTGCAGTCTGACAGTTGTCCCCATTCTGCTCAAAGCGACGGAGGACTTCGTATCTTTTTTTACAGGACCCACGTCATCTCAGACCCTGAGGGCTTGTCAGCAGAATTAGCGTTTCTCAACTCTCAAACTCACTTTTCGTCAGAATAGTTGTAGTGAAAGACAGATCAGATATGCTTTGCGATATCGACATACTGTGCACAGGGTGATTGATGATAGTGACGAGGTGGCATCTAAGACTAAGGTCTTTTCGCCTTACGCAGGGAGCATTTCGAATAGGATTTAGTGTATTTTGCGGAAATATGATGGGAAGTGTGCAAGGTCCCTTTAGGTTACGTAAATGATGGTCTTGAGTTGTGTAAGGCGGGTGTCTATCGTATTCCTTGCACTTGTGGCACGTCGTGTATTGGCCAGACAGTCAGGAATGTGGAGGACAGCTGTATTAAGCATAAGCATCACACACGCTCACAACAGCCGAGCAAATCCGCCATTCTGCAACGTTGTCTTGGTCATCTTATGGAATATAACAACACGAATAGTGTTATGAAGGAAGCTTTGTAACCTTATAAGCAGGGAAGCTGGTTTCTGCTTAAATTCTGTGCGGAATAATGCCCTCTCACTTATCAAAACACGGAGAGAAAGAGTGTGATCTACCTCACCCATTGAGTATTGATTTCACTGTCTATAACTTCTGACGCCGGTCATCTTTGGTTTGTGATGGCGCTAGTGTTTACGGAGTGTGTGAATGTTATCTTTCCGGAATTTCTCTGAAAACCGAGGATTTAAATTCCCTTCCACAGCGCTGAGTTGTTGCAGTTTTGCCCTTAAGGCGGCAAGGTGTGCTCCTGTCGAGATATCGGCGGTTGTCACCCGAGTTACTTGAAGTTTATTATTTTTTTTATTTGCACGTCAAGTTCCGTACATGAAATTACAACATAAAAGTAATAACAGATAAAAATTATATGTTGATGAATCCAAAAAAGTGAAACCACATGTAAACGCAATCAACAATACAACAAGAATCAGCTTAAGTTTTCAAGGAACTCCAAGACAGAATAGTAGGAGTTTCCATGAGGAAACTCTTCGGTTTCGATTTAAAAGCGCGTGGACTACTGCTAAGATTTTCAAATTCTAGTGGTAAGATACTGAAAATGGATGCAGCAGTATACTGCACACCTTTCTGCACAAGAGTTAAGGGAGTCCGATCCTAATGCAGGATCGGTTTCTGCCGAGTGTTAACTGAGTCAAAGCTGCCTATTCTTTGGCATAAGCTAATATTGTTAACAAGAAATGACAATAAGGAACATTATATTGAAAGGCCAATGTCGAAATACCCAGACTCGTGAACAGAGGTCGATAAGAGATTCGTGAACTTACACCATTTATTGCCCGAAGCAGTATTCAGAGAAGTTGGACTTAATACTAACTTCTTACATTAAAATATTGTTTCTTTTGTAATGTAAACATATGCTAATTGCTAGTCTCCAAATACGAGATGAAACCGTGTACATTTTATAAAATGTCGAGGATTTAGGACTGGAATTGCCAGTGTTGTAGGCAAGAAAAATATTAATTTACTTTTGACAGAAACTTGCATATTATAATGTTAATTGTTACAAATATTCATTATATAAAACGTAATATTGAGAGACTATTTCATGAAACTATTTATTACAATATGTTTATGTTTTCTGCTGAGCGTACGTCGTAATTGTATACCGGTTTTCTTCACTGTAAATACATCACACCCGTCAACATATTTGGTAGTATGTAAGGTCCTGTTAGTCTATCAACATTAACTGAAAATCGGCGCTGTTGCCTTGCTTTTTCACTGGATTTGCACATATGCTTCTGAAAATTGACAATCCCATCTCGCATGAAAACATCGCCCTCTTTGCTGTGAAAATTGGATCTGCACCGCATCTTTGCAGCAGCCATTGGTAGAAGTGCGTTCTGGTAGGCTGACCTAGTGCCTGATGGACTTGGACATGTTGTTCATGATACGGGTATCGACAGTAAAGTAAAGTTGCATGTCATCGTCAGGTGGGAGACCCCGATGGGCAGGTTCAGTTGCTTTTGCAAACAATGGCACTTTCAATTAGTGAGTCGTTTAAATGTATCTGATAAGTGTGCTTGACTCTAATGGACGTGTGTGTACCTCCGTGTCATGCAGTGTCGGATAATAACGAAAAACGGAAGAGCGTGAAACCATATGCCGGCACATTGTCCTCTCGAATAGCATCAAGGAGACTACCGAATTTAACATCGGATCACTGTCAACAGTGTGCAATGCCCTCACTTTATGAGACACTGTGGAGAGTTTTGGAATTTAATCAAGGACATTGGTGCAAAGACTCATGATCAGGGCTTTTACAACTCCATCCCTCCTCCCCTTTGTAGTAAAGGCAAAGGCAAAGCAGCTGACAGGAGATGGCATACCCAGCCATTTACCCCTCCACATATTAGCCATACCCAGCGTTTCTTAACTTCAGTAACCTGACGGGAAGCGGTGTGTCCAGCGAAGCAAGGCCGTTGGCATAGTTCAGCAAATGTTCATACAGGATCGCCCAGACTAGACGACGACTAACACCAATATATGCTGAAATTTTACATGTTGTTGTTGTTGTTGTGGTCTTCAGTCCTGAGACTGGTTTGATGCAGCTCTCCATGCTACTCTATCCTGTGCAAGCTTCTTCATCTCCCAGTACCTACTGCAACCTACATCCTTCTGAATCTGCTTAGTGTACTCATCTCTCGGTCTCCCTCTACGATTTTTACCCTCCACACTGCCCTCCAATGCTAAATTTGTGATCCCTTGATGCCTCAAAACATGTCCTACCAACCGATCCCTTCTTCTAGTCAAGTTGTGCCACAAACTTCTCTTCTCCCCAATCCTATTCAATACCTCCTCATTAGTTACGTGATCTATCCACCTTATCTTCAGTATTCATCTGTAGCACCACATTTCGAAAGCTTCTATTCTCTTCTTGTCCAAACTAGTTATCGTCCATGTTTCACTTCCATACATGGCGACACTCCAAACAAATATTTTCAGAAATGACTTCCTGACACTTAAATCTATATTCGATGTTAACAAATTTCTCTTCTTCAGAAACGCTTTCCTTGCCATTGCCAGTCTACATTTTATATCCTCTCTACTTCGACCATCATCAGTTATTTTACTTCCTAAATAGCAAAACTCCTTTACTACTTTAAGTGTCTCATTTCCTAATCTAATTCCCTCAGCAACACCCGATTTAATTTGACTACATTCCATTATCCTCGTTTTGCTTTTGTTGATGTTCATCTTATATCCTCCTTTCAAGACACTGTCCATTCCGTTCAACTGCTCTTCCAAGTCCTTTGCCGTCTCTGACAGAATTACAATGTCATCGGCGAACCTCAAAGTTTTTACTTCGTCTCCATGAATTTTAATACCTACTCCAAATTTTTCTTTTGTTTCCTTTACTGCTTGCTCAATATACAGATTGAATAACATCGGGGAGAGGCTACAACCCTGTCTCACTCCTTTCCCAACCACTGCTTCCCTTTCATGCCCCTCGACTCTTATGACTGCCATCTGGTTTCTGTACAAATTGTAAATAGCCTTTCGCTCCCTGTATTTTACCCCTGCCACCTTTAGAATTTGAAAAAGAGTATTCCAGTCAACATTGTCAAAAGCTTTCTCGAAGTCTACAAATGCTAGAAACGTAGGTTTGCCTTTTCTTAATCTTTCTTCTAAGATAAGTCGTAAGGTCAGTATTGCCTCACGTGTTCCAACATTTCGACGGAATCCAAACTGATCCACCCCGAGGTCCGCATCTACCAGTTTTTCCATTCGTCTGTAAAGAATTCGCGTTAGTATTTTGCAGCTGTGACTTATTAAACTGATAGTTCGGTGATTTTCACATCTGTCAGCACCTGTTTTCTTTGGGATTGGAATTATTATATTCTTCTAGAAGTCTGAGGGTATTTGGCTTGTCTCATACATCTTGCTCACCAGCTGGTAGAGTTTTATCATGACTGGCTCTCCCAAGGCCGTCAGTAGTTCTAACGGAATGTTGTCTACTCCGGGGGCCTTGTTTCGGCTCAGGTCTTTCAGTGCTCTGTCAAACTCTTCACACAGTATCGTATCTCCCATTTCGTCTTCATCTACATCCTCTTCCATTTCCATAATATTGTCCTCAAATACATCACCCTTGTATAAACCTTCTATATACTCCTTCCACCTTTCTGCCTTCCCTTCTTTGCTTAGAACTGGGTTGCCATCTGAGCTCTTGATATTCATACACGTGGTTCTCTTCTCTCCAAAGGTCTCTTTAATTTTCCTGTAGGCAGTATCTATCTTACCCCTAGTGAGATAAGCCTCTACATCCTTACATTTATCCTCTAGCCATCCCTGTTTAGCCATTTTGCACTTCCTCTCGATCTCATTTTCGAGACGTTTGTATTCCTTTTTGCCTGCTTCATTTACTGCATTTTTATATTTTCTCCTTTCATCAATTAAATTCAATATTTCTTCTGTTACCCAAGGGTTTCTAGCAGCCCTCGTCTTTTTACCTACTTTATCCTCTGCTGCCTTCACTACTTCATCCCTCAGAGCTACCCATTCTTCTTCTACTGTATTTCTTTCCCCTATTCCTGTCAATTGTTCCCTTATGCTCTCCCTGAAACTCTGTACAACCTCTGGTTCTTTCAGTTTATCCAGGTCCCATCTCCTTAATTTCCCACATTTTTGCAGTTTCTTCAGTTTTAATCTACAGGTCATAACCAATAGATTGTGGTCAGAGTCCACATCTGCCCCTGGAAATGTCTTACAGTTTAAAACCTGGTTCCTAAATCTCTGTCTTACCATTATATAATCTATCTGATACCTTTTAGTATCTCCAGGGTTCTTCCACGTATACAACCTTCTTTCATGATTCGTAAACCAAGTGTTAGCTATGATTAAGTTGTGCTCTGTGCAAAATTCTACTAGGCGGCTTCCTCTTTCATTTCTTAGCCCCAATCCATATTCACCTACTATGTTTCCTTCTCTCCCTTTTCCTACACTCGAATTCCAGTCACCCATTACTATTAAATTTTCGTCTCCCTTCACTATCTGAATAATTTCTTTTATTTCATCGTACATTTCTTCAATTTCTTCATCATCTGCAGATCTAGTTGGCATATAAACTTGTACTACTGTAGTAGGTGTGGGCTTCGTATCTATCTTGGCCACAATAATGCGTTCACTATGCTGTTTGTAGTAGCTTACCCGCATTCCTATTTTCCTATTCATTATTAAACCTACTCCTGCATCACCCCTATTTGATTTTGTGTTTATAACCCTGTATTCACCTGACCAGAAGTCTTGTTCCTCCTGCCACCGAACTTCACTAATTCCCACTATACCTAACTTTAACCTATCCATTTCCCTTTTTAAATTTTCTAACCTACCTGCCCGATTAAGGGATCTGACATTCCACGCTCCGATCCGTAGAACGCCAGTTTTCTTTCTCCTGATAACGACATCCTCCTGAGTAGTCCCCGCCCGGAGATCCGAATGGGGGACTATTTTACCTCCGGAATATTTTACCCAAGAGGATGCCATCATCATTTAATCATACAGTAAAGCTGCATGTCCTCGGGAAAAATTACGGCTGTAGTTTCCCCTTGCTTTCAGCCGTTCGCAGTACCAGCACAGCAAGGCCGTTTTGGTTAATGTTGCAAGGCCAGATCAGTCAATCATCCAGACTGTTGCCCCTGCAACTACTGAAAAGGCTGCTGCCCTTCTTCAGGAACCACACGTTTGTCTGGCCTCTCAACAGATACCCCTCCGTTATGGTTGCACCTATGGTACGGCCATCTGTATCGCTGAGGCACGCAAGCCTCCCCACCAACGGCAAGGTCCATGGTTCATGGGGGGAGGGAAAAATACCATACGTTTGAAAAACGTACAATAAAACGTCATTGTTAAAAAGATCTCTCAATGTACAATACGCTAGTCCAGTTACATGTACTGTTTACAGAAGAGTTTGTAAAAGCATATCAACATATTTAAGCACCGATACTATAAGATCTGATATATGTAGAAAACATATCAACATATATACTAAATTTTAGGCCTATTTTAAACTTTGCTGAATACTTTTACTCAAACTATTACTGTTAACAAACAGATGACACTGGACATGTTCCGATGAACTAAAGCACTTGTGAAGCGAGAAATACTTCTTAACAACATAGGCACTGCAATGACGTATTTACCGATCAGTGCTAGGCTGGTGACATTCAGTTAAAATATTTCCCCTGTGCAGCATTTACATGACGTGTACGAGTCCAGGTTGTAGATATATGGACGACGAGACATAGAATTTTGGGTCTGGCTGTGTGTCGCTCTCGGATAGCAGAAGCAGGTAAGGTTACTTCTCGCCTAAAGCGGGAAATCTGGGTCCGAGTTCTGGTCCGGCACAGATTTTCAAAGTGGTTCAAATGGCTCTGAGCACTATGGGACTCAACTTCTGAGGTCATCAGTCCGCTACAACTTAGAACTACTTAAACCTAACTAACCTAAGGACATCACACACATCCATGCCCGAGGCAGGATTCGAACATGCGACCGTAGCGGTCTCGCGCTTGCAGACTGAAACGCCTAGAACCAAACGGCCACTCCGGCCGGCTCACAGATTTTCCTTTTCCTCATTACATTATGTAGCTGAAGGGTGTCCGTATTCGCAACTGCGAATATATTTCACTAGTGACTAATTGAAGTGCTGCAATGTTTTAATTGGGTAGTTATATAGGTACCAAGTAATAAAGCCTCGTGTCGACCAGAAGAAAAGCATTTGTTATTTAATCAAACAAAAACAGAAACAAATATCATAAGGAAATTCTCGGAAGTAACGAACCTGAGACAAGAGAAGTTGTTGGTTTTGGGGAAGGAGGCCAGACAGCGCGGTCATCGATCTCATCGGATTAGGGAAGGATGGGGAAGGAAGTCGGCCGTGCCCTTTCAGAGGAACCATCCCGGCATTTGCCTGGAGTGATTTAGGGAAATCACGGAAAACCTAAATCAGGATTGCCGGACGCGGGACTGAACCGTCGTCCTCCCGAATGCGAGACCAGTGTCTAACCGCTGCGGAGAGAAGAGAATCACAATGCCATCTCAAGGAGACGACCCTGCGAAAGCTAAGTACTTACTTCGCTTTTAAACACGAAGCTACCGAGCCATCTTGCATCATTGGGACTTCATCCTGCATATCTCACTTCAGATGAGGGCACAACGTTGAGTGCAGATTGCAGTAGGCACCTGCAAACACTTTTCCATGAAGACACAAACCGTCTTGTCTCACTGCGTGATAAATTTATTAACAGTTACGGTTATTTCTTTTGAAATAATTAACATTTTACTAACTTTTCTTTCATGTGTCTCGTTTCCTTTTGACCGGCCCTTACACTTACCGGTTTTCCTGGGGACCTGGTAGATGTGGTGTCTGACTGTCGCTTTCTACATGTCATTAGAGGCCACCCTTACATCGGAAACAGAAGGCATTGGTGGTCGCCCCTAACATGGAGAACAGACGCCGCCGCATGTTTTCCAGTGTGAGCCTCTTCACTGAAGCTCTAATGACCTCGTCCGGTGTCCCTATGTAATTGGGTTATTTAACGCCGCCCAGTGCTCGGCGCTGGCAGTTTTACGGCTGATTAACAGACCAGCCAACCCTCCTCCTTCCCCGTTCCGGATGTGGTACCAGACAGCGGCGGAGACAAGAAGAAGAAGAAATTAACTGATTGACGGCATTAGTAAAAATGCACCAATCGGGTACGCAAAATGATTGCAAAAAACCGGGAAAACCTTTTAATTCTGAATTTACACTAGTGGACCTAACTAATAGACCATATCATCATCATCATCATTTGCCTCTAAAACCTTCTAAATCTCGTATTTTATACTTTAGAATGGTTCCTACTATTGCCGATTATTTCGTGTTGTTTATTTCTAGTTCTTTTATTTCTGTAACCCGTGCTATTAACTTCTTTTTTTAGAAACACAGGAATATTTGCTTCCTTATCCTGTTCTCATTCATTCTGTAGACGTATTAAAAGAAGATTAACCTTCGCTTCGCCATTACTTCTGAGATTTATATTTTAGCAAATTTCCTCATTTCTTTTCACATTCGAACCATCTGCAGTTTGTATTCGACCCGTTATTTTTCTGATAATCCGTCTTTCAAGTATCTCTGTTACGTCGGACTAACAGTGTATAGATAATCATTCACGTGTGCTTTTACATTGTGTTTTTACCAGTGTGGTATAGTGTGCTCACTTATCTTTTGTTCACTGGTACTAGTTTCCGCGTTGTATCTCCATTATCAAGCAATTATTTCTACCACCAGGCAAGCTGTCATAGAGGGAACCAACGGAGATGCTGGATCCCAGAATAACGGCTTGCTTGGCGGGAGGAGTGACAGCTCCAGAATGACGCAGAACTGGTACCAACGCATCAAAGGTAGATAAACAGATTAGAAACTGTGGAATGCCTATATACAAAAACAAATACTTTATCATCTACGGACGTGCCAATAAAATTGTCCCCAAAAAGTGGTGGAAAAGGTCATGCATTTAAAATTGGCAGCTGGACCACGTTTCCGTGAGGGGATCGGAGGTGGTGGAGGTGGGGGGGGGGGGGGAGGGGGATGAAGGGAGGCGAGGCAGAAGCGGTTACGAAAGTGGAGAAAGGGCCAAAGAAAAGGCGAAGGCAGAGAACAAGGTAGGAAAAGAGATCAAAAGAAGAATCAAATAAAGAAGGTTATGAATTCCTGGCTACTAAATTGGTAAGGGGGCAGGTGGCGGATGTGTAAAAAAGGAAGATTTTGATTGGGGCGTTGACCAAACAGTACTAAAGTGCATTTGTCGTTGTTTCCGACTACCTGTAGGAACTCCGTTCAGCATGTCAAGTGAGTGAACACAATTAAAACTTAAAGACTACATTTTGCCTTTGTTGTTTTGTCTGTTACGGCTTTTCGTTTGTGCGACAATCCGGAATACGTAAATCGAATATCAGAAACTTTTATCGCTGTTATATTTACGTGTTACACATTGATCAGTTTTGTTAAGACTATTAGGCCCTATATATCAGGTTCCCGATCGTCGGTTGTGTTACGTAAGTTGCTCTTGGAAATAAGCTGCCCTGTGCTCTGATGGTGGCCACTTCTTTTCGATTATTTATAGGAGGTCGGTGACTACTTGATTAATCTGATATTTGTTCTTTTCCGCTGCTACACGAAAGTCATGTGATCGGGAGTAACAAACCTAAAACAAAACAAAAAAGTTGACAGTTGACATGGCAGCGAAACTCGGAAAACGGCATTGGAGTGTTTACATGCTCAACAAAAAGCGGTACTGGAAATTCGATTTGGAAACATGAGGTTTGGGAGCGCCAAAGGAACGTAGTAAAAGGAAAAAAAGCTTGTTATTGTGGCAAGCAATGGGATTTTGGATTGGGGTCTGCTACATATTTCGAACTGTTTCATACAAAACAAGAATTGGGATACGACTGCGTACGTGTGGGTGGGAGAAAAGGGGTGGGGGGAGGCGAGGGGCAGGGGAGCGCAAATTCGATGTTTGCCCTGAGTGCGACTTACTCTAGTTGCGTCACTAACAGTAAGCAGAAGAAAGAAAATTATAGCTTTTGCTGACTCATTCGTACTGAATGAGAATACGAACCGTCCCAGGAATTACGGAAATGATTTTCTGATTCCAGAATGTTTCATTGATTTTCTGATTATTATCTATCATGTAAAATTTAGGCAAAAAATGTAGCTTTTTTTCGGTCCGAAGAATTTGTTCAAATCTTGTCTGCCTCTCACATTATTACCTGTGTTCCCCACCTTTCATGCGTACAATATTACAGGGCATATACCAGCGTAACAAAAGAAAAAAAAGCTGTTTCCAGCTCGACGGTTTGTCTGAACACTTCATTGTGATTCTAGGCACGATCCTTGTGGAGATGGTGCATCCTCGCCACCTTACGACCTTTGACATGACTCATGCAGTCAGTTACATGAAAATTTACAGTTTAACGTAGACTTGAGACAACGACCAACTTGCCAATTCTGAAAACCACAAAGAGATGAAATTAAGGGACAAGTGGTAGAAAAATTCTTGGACCATCTCTGGATGGACGCCTCTACCGGCCTCCCCTTCTAGCGCAATCTCACATTTTCTGAGTGTGCCTTCTTTGGCGGATTTCTACGCCATTTTTTCATTAAAAAAAAGAAAAAAAAAAAAACCGGTGTCAACGTAAACAGAGCCCACTTGGAAATAAGAAAGAGTTATTCTCAGTTATTCATACCGAAAAAAGTAAGAAATGCACAAAATAACAGAACTGAACATACTTGCCGGCCACGGTGCCGAGCGGTTCTAGGCGCTTCAGTCCGGAACCGCGCGACCGCTGCAAGTGCAAGTTCGAATCCTGCCTCGGGCATGGATGTGTGTGATGTCCTTAGGTTAGTTAGGTTTAAGTAGTTCTAAGTTCTAGAGGACTGATTACCTCAGATGTTAAGTCCCATAGTGCTCAGAGCCATTTGAACCATTTGAACAGACTTCTTGTAGTTTAGCGCAGTTATGGCCAACCTTTGATGACCCACGGGAGTGATTCGCATACTTCCTTAAACTCGCGAGCCGCCGCGTCACGTGTCGCGATAGAGAGCTCTTAGCGCACTAAGTCAGAACTGTAGCGTTCGCTACGCTGTTGTTTATGGGGTTACGTGTCGATATGAATGGCACACCTTTCCTGACAAGCCACGCCACCAAATGATGCCTCAAAAGACGCGTTTTCGACAGAACATTCTATTCATGTTCACACCATCTTCAGATGTTTATATTCGTTTACGCGTCGTGAACATCGTTTCTTTACTTGTGGTGTTTTAAAATAGGTGTTCTAAAAACGTCCGTTGCATAATTCTGGAACGTAAACAACTGAAGTGGGACGCCAGGCTTCTTGAAATCTTATCATAGAAAAACAGATGCCTATAAAAGCAGATGGTAGCAGTTAATTCTTTTGTAACAGTTACAATGTCATAGTACGTCCGCAAGTGCGTCCTGCTCGGCAATGCGAGCGCATGGCTCCCCAACTCCCACGAATTACTCACGCGGGCCGCATTGGAAAAATCGAGGGTCAGATCTCGTGATTTAGCGTATTTATACATGTATGTTCCTATTCTTTACTTCTTGTATTTGGTACTTACATTATTGTGCAATATTGTTGTATATAATTATAAATTCGGCTTGAATTCTATCTTTTCTACACTGGTGTCAAAATTAAAGCAGCAAACGAAATTTTGCAAGACTATCTCTATTTTGCTACAAACCGGTATAAACAGGTGATATCGGAGATTTGATATTTTACCGGATTCCTGATATTCACGGAGCGGCCGGCCGCTGTGGCCGAGCGGTTCTGGGCGCTTCAGTCCAGAACCGCGCGACTGCTACGGTAGCACGTTCGAATGCTGCCTCGGGCATGGATGTGTGTGTTGTCCTTTGGTTCGTTAGGTTTAAGTAGTTTAAAGTTCTAGGGGACTGATGACCTCATATGTTTTCCCATAGTGCTCAGAGCCATTTGAACCATAAACAACTACAACATGCAGAACGGTAGATGAAAATGTTCTTCGTTTTTTCCAAGTTAAAGGATTTGCACACACATTCCAACAGTTGGTTAATGTGCTCAGTATGGGCTGTGACCACCTCTGGGAGCATTACAGGCCTGACAGCGATGGTACACGCTGTGAATAACGTCATCAGTCTCATGTTGAGGTAGTAAAGCCCATTCATCCTGCAGAGCTGCTCACAAGTCTTGGACAGTGGTTGGTGGATGCTATCGTGATCCAAACCGTCTCCCTCTGGCATGCGATACGTAGTCTATGGGATTCAAATCGGGAGAGCGAGGAGGTCACGCCACGCTTCCAGTATCTTACGTTTGCAAGAAAACGCCAACCGTGCGTACTCTAAGACGTCGAGCATTATCGTCCATCAGTACGAAGTCTGGGCCCTCAGCACCTCGCAACCACCCGCACATGAGATCCCAAGATATCATCACGATACCTGACAACAGTTAAACCTTGCTGATTTCGCGTATAATTTCATGAAGATGTGCTCGGGTGGTCAACTTTATCCCTGCCAATTAGGGATCATCCTCGATATCGGTCTCTTTCCACAAATGTTTGGGTCCCGAAATCGTGTTTCACGTTACCGCCAGATGGAAATCCCTGGAGAATCACTCTCCAGACCAAATCGGGACTCGTCTGTGAAGGACATTGGTCCACTGGTCGACTGTCCAGGCGGCACGTTGACAACTCCAGGCGTTCCCTTGTGTGAACAGCCGTCAGACGTACATACACAGCAGGTCCCCGACAGTGAAGGACGCTCTGCTGAAGCCATCTGTACACATTTCGCCGCGATAGAACATGTCTAGTGGATGGTGCAAGGTCAGATGCCAGTTGCCGTGCAGTACTAAGGCTGTACCGTCGTGCCCATACAATCAGATAATGGTCATCTCTGATGTCACACATAATCGACCCTTACCTGGCATTCGGGATACAGTTTTGGTCTCTGTGAACTGTCGCAACGTCCGAGAAACAACAGAACGATTTACATCAAGCTATCGGGCCACAACACTCTGCGATTGTTCTGCTTCCATTATTTCTATGGCCCCTCACGCAGAGAGTCTGGTAAGGGTCCTCTCTGTCCCATACTGCACCGTCTCTGTCTGTGTAAACAAACAGCTATTGCAGATGTGTGACTACCCGGCACATACTACCTCATTTGATAGATGCCATGACGTCAAGGTTTGCGTCGTTTTCTGTTGACCGGAATGCCACCTTCGGTGCAGAACCCGATCCTACGGACATCTGTTGACATTTTGTACGATTGTACAGTCAATTACACACAAGACGGGGAGATAGCGTGTTGTTGCTTTAATTTTGGACAACATTGTATGAAAAGGAGATTGTTACTGTTAGGAAACGAGCGTTGTCGATTTTGTACTTTGGGTTACCCCTTAGCTTATTGTGCTGTGTTTTCGAATACTGCCAATAATTCCTCAACTTTACTTCTCCTCTTCTACGTCTAGTTCAAATGTGTGTGAAATCTTGTGGGACTTAACTGTTAAGGTCATCAGCCCCTAAGCTTACACACTATTTAACCTAAATTATCCTAAGGACAAACACACACACACACACACGCCCGAGGGAGGACTCGAACTTCCGCTGGGACCAGCCACACAGTGTACGCCTAGTTGGGTAGCAGTACGTGGAACGTATAGCATTTCACTTTTGGGATGACGTCTTGTCTGAAAGTAATACACACGCTGCAAATCAAGCAAAGCTCCGTGTTCTGGCCCTAATGGACCAGTACCGAGCTGCCGCCGTACCATCCCCAGCCAGTGTCGTTGACTGGATGCGGTATGGGGGGTCGTGGGGTCAACACAGCACCCTCCAAGCCTTGGTCGGCGTTCTTGACCCTGGCGCCACTACTTCTCACTCAGGTAGCTCCTCAGCTGGTCTCATGAGGCTGAGTGCACCTCGTTCCACTCCCCTCTCACCCCTCCCTCCCAGAAAAAAACTCGCTGTACCGGGCGTCGAATCTGGATCCTCCGCATAGCAGTCAGCCTCACGGACCACTTAGGTATGGAGGCATACCAAAAATAGGGTGACTTTGGTAAATGGTGACAAACTATAGGAAACGATTCCCGAAAGTGCTAGCATGTTGCACCCACCTCCACTACACTTTTATTACATCCTCTAGCACATTTCTGCTACATCACGCATACGCTTGTCTCGTATCTTTCCTAGTAATCCACATCGTTGTTCTCTGAATTAGCTTCGGAATGCTTCTGCGTTCAAACACAATTTCTTAATGTCTTACGTCCAAATTGTTAATGCATAGTGAACATGAAGTTGTGTTGTTTCGAAGAGAAACAGCTATATATTAGCTATTACGTATCAATTTCTGAATGCGCTCTGGCGTCTCAAGTAAACGTGCCATGAGTATCACTGTTTTACTCTCTGCTGGCGCGTGGGAATCACTTGACCTTTAACTGTCTATTTCGACATACCTTTCCAAAGACTATCCTTCCACCCGCTGAAGTGTCATGTCTGTGTCTGTACGTCTCCACGTGGTGTCTGTTGTAGCCAGTAAAAAGTTTCATCTTTGGCCGGCACTCTAGAAGGATTGGTGGACATTGCTGTCCTGCTCTAATTAAGCCTTAATGGAACGTTTGCGATGAGAACATGCCACGTGGGTTTGCAAACTATTCACCGTATTTTTCCGATTCATAATTCATTTTCCCGTCAGAGTAATCGTCTGTCAAATACCAAACCAGGGTAAATAATTAGTCCTCCTCTTTAATAAGTAACAAAGCCTTGTAACGTACATTTTTCTTCATTGTCATTTGTTACACTTACGTTGTGGTTTACATGCTGTTGTTTTAGATCTGCATGAGAAAAATTGTTGTACGAACCTTTCGTTAAACTATCACTAAGTTAATATCTCACACAAAAGCTTTCGTTTAAAACAGTGTTTAATCATGGTATGGTTTCCCCACCCCCTTCCGTGCCCAAAATTTTCATCATTTTGTAATTAATATTAGTAAAATTTATCCCTTCACTTTGCTGAATTTCCCAATTTCATACTTCATTTAATTTTTGTTTGCACATATCAAAAGAGTTATGTATTATCAAATTGGATCTGATATCCAACAAGTATCCACACATCCACAGTAAATAGTGTATACCTAGATTCCCTCCCCCCCCCCCCCCCCCTCCACCGTTCATATATTAAATGTGGTTACGATGCTCTCAGACGATCTACACTCATGCTCATAAATTAAGGATAATGCTGATACATGATGAAACAAAGTTCTGGTGGGCGGTTTGCGGGCTTAAAACACCCCAGGGTATGACCATGTGGTGCACAGTGGCGCTGGCAGCAGTCCACATACGCAGAGGTGTGTTGGTGCTCGTCAGAGTACGATGCAGCGAGTAAGTGTGCAGGCGTTTTCAGACGTGCTAATGGTGACTGTGTGTTGAAAGTGCCTCAAAGAACACATACTGATGAAGTTATGTTGGGTAGAATACTAGGGCGACTGGAGGCTGGTCCAACACAGCAGGTCGCAGCACGGGCCCTCGATGTGCTACAAAGTGTGATCTCAAGATTGTGGCAACGATTACAGCAGACAGGAAACGTGTCCAGGCGCTACAGTATGGGACGTTCACAGTGTACAACACCACAAGAAGACCGATATCTCACCATCAGTGCCCGCAGACGGCCACGGAGTACTGCAGGAAGCCTTGCTCGGGACCTTACCGCAGCCGCTGGAACAGTTGTCTCCAGACACACAGTCTACAGACGACTAAACAGACATGGTTTATTCGCCCGGAGACCTGCAAGGTGCATTCCACTGACGCCTGCTCACAGGAGAGCCCGTAGAGCCTCGTGTCAAGAACACAGTACATGGACATTGGAACAGTGGTCCCAGGTTATGTTCACGGACGAGTCCAAGTATAGTCTGAACAGTGATTCTCGCAGCGTTTTCAATTGTTTCATGTCCTTGAAAGGGACTTGTATGGAGGTCGTGGTTTGATGGTGTGAGGTGGGATTATGATTGGTGCACGTACACCTCTGTATGTCTTTGACAGAGGAACTGTAACAGGTCAGGTGTATCGAGACGTCTTTTGCACCAGTATGTCCGCCTTTTCAGAGGTGCAGTGGGACCCACCTTCCTCCTGATGGATGATAACGCACGGTCCCACGGAGATGCTATCGTGGACGAGTACCTTTAAACAGGCGATAGGAGTGGCCTGCCTGTTCTCCAGACTTAAACCCCATCGAGCACGTCTGGGATGCTCTCGGTCGACGTATCGCTGCACGTCTTTAAACCCCTAGGACACTTCAGGAGCTCCGACAGGCACTGGTGCAAGAATGGGAGGCTATTCCCCAGCAGCTGCTCGACCACCTAATCCACAGTATGCCAACCCATTTTTCGGCCTGTGTACGTGTGTGTGCATGTTGATCATATCCAATATTGATGTCGAGGTACATGCGCAGTAAACAGTGGCGTTTTGCAGCACTTGTGTTTCGGGACAGTTTTCTCAACCTATCACCAATACCGTGGATTTAAAGATCGGTGTCGTGTGTGTTCCCTATACTATTGGCGTCAGTTTTGTGTGGTGCCACGTTGTGTGGGACCACTTTCTGCAATTATCCTTAACTCATGAGCATCAGTGTACATCAATGCTCCGAAAGCCACCTGACGGTTGGTTCATCTCTTACCATTAACTGACCGCCCCTTCCCTTCCGCTCCTGGATGGCGCGTGGAAAGAATGATTGTCGGTAAGCCTCTGTACTACCATAATTTCTCGAATTTTCTGCGTGGTCGTTGCGCTACATTTATTCGAGAGGATGTAATTTGTTGGCGGCTCTTCCCGGAAAGTATGCTCCCGAAATTTCAGTAGCCAACCTACACGTGATGCACAGCCAATCTTTTGTAGAGTCTGCCATTGGAGTTTGTTGAGTATCTCTGTAACGATATCTTCATTGGATCTTCTCTCTCTCTCTTTTACAAGTCCTACCTGGAAAGAACTCCGTGTCGATGAACAATGCTCAGAAATCTGTCGGACAAACTCCTTAAAAGCCATTTCCTTTGTGGGTGAGTTACATTTCCTTAAGATTCTTCCTATGGATCTCAGTGTGGCACCTCCTTTCCCGGGTATTTGTTTTTTGTGATCATTCCACTTAAGGTCGCTCTAGACACTGAACACTGGATATTTGACGGTAGATGCTGTTTCCAACAATTTGTCGTTAATAGTGTTGTAGTACAGTAGTGGATCTCTTTTCCTGTGTATGCACGATATGTTACGTTTGTTTACGCTCAGAGTCTGCATCACTCATCAATACTCTGTAGGTCATTCTGGATTTCTACCTCCCCCCCTCACCCCATGAACCATGGACCTTGCTGTTGCTGAGGTGGGTTGCGTATCTCACTGATACAGACAGCCGTAACGTTAGTGCAACCACAACGAAGGGGTGTCTCCTGAGAGGTAAAGCAAACGTGTGCCTATGAAGAGGGGCAGCAACCTTTTCAGAAGTTGCAGGGGCAACAGTCTGGCCTTGTAACATCAATCAAAAAGGCCTTGTTGTGCTGGTACTGCGAACGGCTGAAAGCAAAGAGAAACTGCAGCTGTAATTTTGCCTGAAGGCGTGCAGCTCTAGTGTATGGTTAAATGACGATGACATCCTCTTGGATAAAATATTCTAGAGGTAAACTAGTCCCCATTCAGATCTTCAGGCCGGAACTACTCAGGAGGACGTCTTTCTCAAGGTAAACAAAACTGGTATTCTACGGACCAGTGCGTGAACTGTTAGATCCCTTGATCGGGCAGGTAGATTAGAAAATTTAAAAAGGAAAATTGACCAGTTAAAGTATGATATATTGCCAATTAGATAAGTTTGGTGGCAGGAGGAACAGGTGGAAGATGAATACAGGCTTATAAACTCAAAATCAAATAAGGGTAGTGCAGGAGTGGGTTTAATAATGAATTAGATAGTAGGAATGCTTCTGAGCTACTGTGAACAACATAGTGAACACATTACTGTAACCAATATAGACAAGAAGCCCATACCCAAAATAGTATTACAAGTTTATATGCTAACTACCTCCTCAGATGACGAGGAGATGATGAAATGCATGACGAGATTACAGAAATTATTCAGATAGTTAAAGGGGATGGAAATTTAATAGTGATGGGGGACTGTAATTCGACAGAAGGTAAAGGAAAAGATAGAAAAGTAGTAGGTGAATATGGACTGCGGGAAAGGAATGAAAGAGTTAGCCGCTCGGTACAGTTTGCACTGAGCATAATTTAAGGCATCACACTGATTATATGATGGAAAGATAGAGATTTCGGAAACAGGTTTTAAACTGTAAGACGTTTACAGAGTTAGATATGGATTCTGAACACAATTTATTGGTTATGAACTATAGATTAAAATGAGGAAATTGCAAAGATGTAGGAAATTAAGGAGATGGGACATGGATAAGTTGAAAGAACCAGACGTTGTTAAGAGATTCAGAGTGAGCGTTAGGCAACGATTGACAGGGACAGGGAACGGAACACAGTAGAAGACGGCTTAAGAAATGAAATAGTGAGAGCAGCAGAGGATCAAATAGGTAAAAAGACAAGGCCTTGGGTAACACAGGAGATAGTGAATTTAACTGATGGATGGAGATCATATAAAAATGCAGTAAATGAAACAGCCGAAACGGAATACAAACTAGGAAAAATGAGACTGAAAAGAACCTCAATATGGCTAAGCAAGAATGGCTAGAGCGTATATCATACCGGGAAAGGTAGATACCGATTATAGGAAATTAAAGGGGCCTTTGAAGAAAAGATAAGGATCTGTATGAATATCAAGAGCTCAGATGGGAAACCAGTCCTAAGGAAAGAAGGGAAAGCTGAAAGGTGGAAGGAGTATACAGACGGTCTTATTTGACTGAAATATTATAGAAATGGAAGACGACGATGAAGATGAAATGGGAGATACGATACTGTGAGAAGAATTTACAGAGTAGTAAAAGACCTAAGCCGAAACAAGGCCCTGGTAGTAGATCTACTGATAGCCTTGGGAGAACCACCCAAGACAAAATCTTCCATCTGGTGTACAAGATATATGAGGCAGGTGAAAAACCTTCAGACTTCAAGAAGTGTTTAACAATTCCAACTCCAAAAAGGCAGTGCTGAGCCGTGTGAATATTATACTAACACGAATTTTTTACGGAAGAATGGAAAAACTGGTCTACCACACGGAGGATCGGTTTGGAGTCTGGAGAAATGTGGGAACACGTGAGGCGATACAGTCTCTACGATTTTTTTAGAAAATAGATTAAGGAAAGGCCATCCTACGTTTATAACACATATTGGCTTAGAGAAAATTTTTGACAAGGTTGACTGGAATACTCTCTTTGAAATTCTGAAGGCAGCAGGCGTAAAATAGAGGTAGTGACTGGCTATTTACTACTTGTACAGAAACCAGACGCCAGTTATAAAAATCGGAATGGAAAGAGGGGCATGAAAAGCAAGCAGTGGTTGAGCTGGGAGTGAGACAGGTTTGTAGGCTGCCCCCGATGTTATTCAAGCGGTATACTGAGCAAGCAGGAAAGGAAACCAAAGAAAATTTTGTAGAAGGAATTAAAGACCAGAGGAAAGAAACAAAAACTTTGAGCCTTTCTCTCAGAAACGGCAAAGGGCTTGGAAGAGCAGTTGAGCAGAATGGAGGAGGATATAAGATGAACATCAACAAAAACAAAACAAGAATGATGGAACGTTGTCTAATTAAAGTAGGTGATGCTGAGGGAATTACATTAGGAAACGAGGCATTGAAAGTAGTAGATGAGTACTGCTATTTGGGCAGTAAAATAGCTGGTGATTCCCGAGTAGAGATGATATAAAACTAAGACTGGCAATGATCAGAAAAGCGTTTTTGGACAAGTTTGTTAACATCGAATACAGATTTAAGTGTCATGGACGATGAACAGTTTGGCCGGGAAGAGAATAGAAGCTTTTGGAATATGGTGATACAGAAACGTGCTGAAGATTACAAGGGTAGATCACATAATTAATGAGAAGACGCTGAATACAATTGGGGAGCAAACAAATTTGTCGAACAACCTGACTAGAAGAAGGGATTGGTTGATAGGACACATTCCGAAACATCAAGGGATTGCTAATGTAGTACTGGAGGTAAGTGTGGGGATAAAAATCGTAGAGGGAGACCAAGAGATGAATACAGTAAGAAGATTGGCTGGCTCTGAGCACTATGGGAGTTAACTTCTGAGGTCATCAGTCCCCCAGAACTTAGAACTACTTAAACCTAACTAACCTAAGGACATCACACACATCCATGCCCGATGCGGGATTCGAACCTGCGACGGTAGCGATCTCGCAGTTCCAGAGTGAAGCGCCTAGAACCGCTCGGCCACAGCGGCCGGCACAGTAAGCAGATTGACAAGGATGTTGATTGCAGTAGTTATTCGGAGATGAAGAGGTTTGCACCCGATAGAATAGCGTGGAGAGCTGCATCAAACCAGTATTCGAACTGTAGACCACAACAACAAATGGCTGTGCGAGACGGATACAAATGCCTCGCTTAAGTCAAGAAACACGGCCTCAATCTGAGCGTCGTTTTCTACAGAGCTAGGGATCATATAGAGGAAGTGAGCGCCCTGAGTTCCGCAAGCTGTCTGTTTCTAGAATCCATGTTAATTTTTATAGAGGAGACTTCTGTTCTCCAATAAGTCATAAGTATAAAACATGTTCTAATCCAACATACATTAATGTAACGGTATAGGGTTACAATAGTGTGAATCTGTCCTACGATGCTGTTTGAAAACCGGTGGCTAGGTGTCTCTTTCCTCAACTAAGCAATTGTAATTGCTTCTCCAATCCGCGATTGGTTATTTCAACATCTGCCATTTCGACGTTCGTACGGTGAAACAACTTCGGAAGACCGAATTCAGCATTTCCGTCTTCTTTGTGTTATGTTCCTTTTCGGTCTTTGGATGTCTTAAGTTTTAGGCATTCGCAACTACAGCAAAACTGTACGACTGAAGCGTTAACTATTTCTGTCAAACGAGCGACAGCGCTGCTTCTGATGAATGTTGCTGTGACACTTGGAGTAGTGCACACGTCAGACAGAACTTCTAATTCCGTGTCTGTCCTCATGACCCGAGTGAATGGCGGACGCAGCGACACCGTCCTCTCAGCTACCGGCCAGTCAGTTATCGCCTTACGTAAGCAAGCGGCCGTCCCCAGGATTCTGGGAACAGCCGGACAGCCGGACTGAAACTGCGTGGGCGGTGTCTGGACTTTCACCTGATAAAAGGTGCTGGCGTAGTAACCGGAACCAGGTATTTAACACTGGAAACCCTAGTCTGTCTGCAGACTCCATAAAATTATTGAAAACGTCCATCAGGGTGAGCATCAGGTATTTATCTGATTATAAGAGCAACTACGCTCTAAGGAATGTTGCTATGAAAAGGTACGAGACGTCGTAACAACTAGACCGGTTGAAATTTGCATATGCCACTTTGGAATAAAGTAGTGAGACATCTAGAGGCGGGAATGTAGTGTCCGGCGTTGTTGTGCACAGGTGCGGGCGGCATGGCGCAGGAGAGAAGCGGGCGGTACGTAGCGGTGCTGTGTGTGGGCTCAGTAGACGAGGTGATGCCAGCGTCTGGTCCGACGTCCAAGATCCAAAACTTATCGAATTTCTTGAGCCCGGAAAAGCCATTGACGGTGACGTGTACTGTGAGACACTCCGTAGCCTACACAAGACGGCCTGGACTGCTCACGGAGGGAGCGATTCTGCTCCAGGAGAACGTTCATCCTCACGTTTCCACGGTCACACAAAGTGTGATGGTCAAGTTCAAGTGGGAAGTGGGAACAGCTTGATCATCTGCCCTACAGCCCAAACAAGGACCACGAACTGCACTGAAGGACGCAGCTGAGGACTGGCTCCTGTCACAGCCACAGGAATTCTGGAAGCAAGGTATTCTTCAGCTCGTGAAACAGTGAGATAGTTGTGCTCTGGTGATTACTTTTGAATAAAGACTTCACGTTTCATTTCTACCCATACCATTCTTTCGTACCTTTTCTTTTTAACACACGTCTCGATACAGCTATGCATTTCCTTGAATTTTTTAGTTTTTTTATATACACAAATAAAAAAAAAGTTTTGCATCACCTCGGTTCCGAGAATTCCGGAACCTGTACAGAAAATTGGAATAGAGATCAACATAAACATCATTTCCACTCTTTTTATTGCTTATGAAAGCCACACAATTCATGTTGTACCACCATACAGCGAGACCTTCAGAGGTGGTGGTCCAGACTGCTGTACTAACAGGTACCTCTAATAGCCAGTTCCAAGTCCTCTTGCACTGATGCATGCCTGCATTCGTCGTGGCATACTATCTACACGTTCATCAAGGCACTGTTGGTCCAGATTGTCTTCAACGGCGATTCTGCGTAGATCGCTCAGAGTGGTTGCTGTGTCACGTCGTCCATAAACATCCCTTTTCAATCTGTCCCAGACATCTTCGGTAGGGTTCATGCCTGGAGAACATGCTGGCCACTCTATTCGAGCCATGTCGCTATCACGAAGGAAGTCATTCACAAGATGTGCACGATGGGGGAGCGAATTGTCGTCCATGAAGACGAATGCGTCGCCAATACGCTGCCCATATGGTTGCATTATCTATCGGGGGATGACATTCACATATCGTACAGCCGTTACGAGGCCTTCCATAACCACCAGCGGTGTAGGTCGGCCCCAAATAATGCCACCCCAAAACAATAGGGAACCTCCACTTTGCTGCACTCGTTGGACAGTGTGTATAAGGCATTGAGCTTGACTGCGTTGCCTCCGAAGACGTCTCCGACGATTGTCTGGTTGAAGGCAAATGCAACACTCATAGGTGAAGAGAAGGTGATGCAAGATTTGAGCGGTCAATTCAGCATGTTGTTGGGCCCATGTGGACCATGCGGTATGGTGTCGTGGTTGCAAAGATGGACCTCGCCATGGACGTCGGGAGTCAAGCTGCGTATCATGGAGTCTAATGCGCACACTTGAGTCGTAACACGATGTCCTGTGGCTGCACGAAAAGCATTATTCATCATGCTGGAGTTGCTGTCATTCTGCCTCCGAGCCATAATCCGTAGGTAGCGGTCATCCACTGGAGTGGTAGCCCTTGGGTGGCCTGAGCGAGGCATGTCATCGACAGTTCCTGTGTCTCTGTATCTCCTCCATGTCCGAACAACATCGCTTTGGATCACTCCGAGACGCCTGGGCACTTTTTAAGAGCCCTTCCTGCCACAAAGTAACAAAACGGACGCAATCGAACCGCGGTATACACCGTCTAGGCATGGATAGACTACAGACAACACAAGCCGTGTACCTCCTTCCTGGTGGAATGACTGGAACTGATCGGCTGCCGGACCCCCTCCGTCTAATAGGCGCTGCTCATGCATGCTTGTTTACATCTTTGGACGGGTTTAGTGGCATCTATGAAGTCAAAGGGAATGTGTCTGTCTGGGAACCGGGGCGATGGAAAACTTTATTTGATGTGTGTATATGGTAGCTTAACTCATGAAGCTTTTGTGTATACATTTCCGCATCTGTTCTGACCGAATCAGATCTCTTTCCTGTCTCTGTTTTTACAACTTACGTAATTTAGGAGTGCTGCTGACACAATAGCGTCTACATAGGTGTTTTGTGGTATCATGAAGCATGGTCGCTATTACGGCTAGTAACAGTTGCGAATTCCTATGTTAAGAGCACCAGAGCACTACTAAAAGTACAAAGAAACTGGTAGTTTAGGTGACAAGACAAGAAGCGGCAGACATGGAGTGAGTGATGACACTGTTGATACTGAAGTACAACATTTCAGCGCAGTCGGCAAGTGAATAGAAGCACTGTTTAAAGAGAAACAAACACACCTCAGAACACTGCCGTGGAGGTGCTACATAACGGCTGAAATTCTGTGCACGCGAAGTACAACTCGTGGAAGTTTTGTAGCTAAATAATAGGCCCAAACGTCCAGAGTTTTCTGGGAATCGATACAGACAATGCCTAGCTTAATCAGGTTTTGCTTTCCCGATGAAGGGACTTTTCGCACCTCTGGGAAAGTAAACACACGTAATGTTCGGACCTGGGGTCGGAGAACCCATTTATAGTGGTCCTGTAGAGAAGGAACAGCACCAAAGTGAATGTGCAGTGTGGCTCAATGCACATCACAATATATTATTAGACCGTTCTATTAAATTGAACCTACCTTGCACCTCAATTACACGAATGTCAACCATGGGTAGTGTTTGTCCGCCAGTTCTTGAATGAAACATTTCCAGATAGATGGATCGGTAGAAATGGTCTAAAATTATGATCACCATGTTCACCAAGCAACCGTCCAGAGTGGCCGAGCGGCTCTAGGCACTACAGTGCGGAACCGCGATACCGCTACGGTCGAAGGTTCGAATCCTTCCTCGGGCATTGATGTGTGTGACATCCTTAGGTTAGATAGATTTAAGTAGTTCTAATTTCTAGGCGACTGATGACCTCAGAAGTTAAGTCCCATAGTGCTCAGAGCCATTTGAACCATTTTTGTTCACCAAACGGAAACCCTCTTGTCTTTTTTGGTGTTGTTACGTTGAGCTACTGACGTGCAAACTTTTACGACACGAGGACGATGTGCTGTAGAGGCGACGACGAAAGAGACGTAGGCAAAGACTGCAGAGAAACTGAGTATCGCGTAGACGTTCTACGACCAACAAACTACTCACATGATAAAGTGTGTCTATAAACAACTTTAGGACTTAAGCAATCATTTGCGACAAACTGAATACTTGAATTTAGAATAGGTTCTTAGAAATACATTTTTGTAGTAATGGAAGACTTTGTACTCACCCTGCAAATTGCGTGCTCGTGTGACTAAGCGCCCGTTACATTTCCTGAACGGTGGATACCGAAACAAGAATTTTGACAAATGATAGCAAAGTTGCACGTAATTTTGTTACCCGATTAATAGTCTTATCTCTTGTACTCACCAATAAAAGTATACACGATAAATGGTACTCTCCACGAAGGAGTTATGTAAACTGGCCCAGGCTGATATTCATACAATTATCGACAGAAAACGCAAAATTGTAATGAGTGGCGACCTACGGGTGAATGTGTGACGCTGCAGCGCAATTTCGCAGCGCACCTGGCAAGGATAGTACACAGTGGACGTCAATACCAGAGCATAAAGTCTTTGCAAATTTCATTCCTTGTACTCACTTGGACAGCAACTATGCCTCGTAGACAGGCGCATGAGCAATGTGAGCAGATGTCCGTGTCTGAGAGAGGGCATGTGGTTAGACGCAAAAAAGCGGGCTCGCTCCACAACTGAATAGTGACAATGCCACTATTCGACGACGTTGGCCGGAATGGATGAACAATGGCAGAACACATCGTCAAGAAGAAAGGGGTCGCCCTAAGTGAGACGACATAACGTGAGGACCCATCAATCGTCAGAGAGGTCCCCAGAGACCCGCATTCATCTACAGCGTCGCTCTCACGTGCAGCTGGTGCTTCAGTGATCACAAGGTCCATTTACAGGTGGCTCACAGGAAGAGCGCTGAGCTCACGGCACCTACTATCATTGACATTCGTACACCGGCAAGCCCGTTTACAGTGGTGCCGACACATTCGGCCTGGGGTCTCATTGACTGGAGTAGAAATGTCACCAGTGATGAGTCCCGCTTCAAATTGAGACCCGATGACCACCGAAGATGTGTCTGGAATGGTCCCGGGCAGCCGTGGGATCCCAACATGACTGTCGACCGCCATACGGCCCCGACAAACACGAGTGATTGTGTGGGATGCCATTGCATTTCATAGCAGAACCCCTTTGTCATATGCGGCACCCATACAGAACAGCGGTACGTCGGTGATGTTCTACGCCCCGTTTTCGTGTCCTCCATCGCAAGCCATCCTGGGATTACATTGCAGCACACGGAGGTAGTTTCTGCTTCTTGTCCTTGTGCTTACTGAAGCCTACCTTGGCCAGAAAGGCCGCAGGATCTCTCCCCAGCTGAGAACGTCCGGGGCATTATGGGCCGAGCCTCCAAACAACTTGGTCTTTTGTCGATCTAACACTGCAGTCGTATATAATTTGGCACGATATCCCTCAGGAGGAGATCCAACAACACAATGAATCAATTCCAAACCGAGAAACTGCTTGCATAAGGGCCAGAGATGGACCAACGCGTTGACTTACTCATTTTGTGAAGAACTTTCTCTTGAACAAATCATCCGATTTTACTGAAACTGTAATCATTTGTTCATCTGCGCATTTACGTTACATTTATCGATTTCCATCCCATTTTGATAATCCCGTAGTGGTGTGTCGTTTTTTATATCTTAGGGGGTACTCAATCAGAAGTATTTTTTTTACGGAACCCTTTTAATGACAAACGTAAGCTCCTGAAAATAGATATAATGCTTGTTAATGTCGGCACTGAAATTTTCCAGATATTGAAAGGTCTCTGTTGGATTCCTTTCATATTAATTTCTTAAATCTGTTGTCATTTACGGCATACATTCCACTTCTAAATTTACTGTGGTGTTTCTGACTATCTGGGAGGAGACTGAACAGTGAAACGTGTTACTTTTACACATAAACAAGAACGATCTGTCACACTACTACACTTTAAAACACAGTTTATATGTAATTCATGTCACACTGTCTCATACGGAACCTACATCAGCTTTCATTTATATATTGTATATGATAAGATACTGTCATCTCCCTTCCCTTCTGTGTGAGAGGATGAATGAGCAAATGTATTTCTAGTTGCATGCTGGATGGTAGCAGACAAGCCTGTCTGCTAGAGAACAGTAGGACCAACGTCGGAACAGGTAGCTACGCTCTCTAAAAGCAAAGAGGTTTCTATTCTTAGTATGGTCCTGCCCGTCCCTTGTCATGTTGGTATAGGAAGCTGCCCCTTGGTCACTTCCGTTTCGTATACGGAAGCACCCTTGGTAGGAGCGCAGGTCAGTCTGTCCGTGGCGAGCGTCTGAAGTGGTAAGATCTCCGGCTAAGCGCTGGAGTCACACGAAGCTATAATGACTCTACGACTTATCATAGAAGATAGAAATCAATATTTGCAGAACTTGTAGATTTAGAGGAAGCCCTTGACGATGTTTATCAGAATGCACTTTTTGAAATTTTGATAATAGCGAGGGCAAATTAAAGGGAGTGAAAAGTAATCTATAACTTATACAAAAGCCAGTCTGTAATTATAGGAGTTGAAAGGTATGAGAGGGAAACAGTAGTTGAGATGTGAATGAGACTGTTTTACCCTATCCCTGATGTTATTAGATCTGAAAACTGAGCAATTATTTTCAAAAAAAGAAGGGAGACGAAATAAAAATACTGCAGTTCCCAGACGACCTAGTAATGGAATGGACGTAAAAGAGCAGTTGAACACAATGAATATTGTCTTGAAAACAGCGAATGAGACGAATATCAACAAAACTAAAACATGGGTCGAATTAAGTCAGGCGGTGCTGAGGGTATTAGATTACGAAATGAGACACTAAAAGTGTTTGATGAGATCTACTTTTTCGCTAGCGGAATATCTGATTCTGGCCTGAGTAGAGAGGATAAAGAATGCAGACTGGCAATAGCAAGAAAGCTTTTGTAATACAGACAAATTTGTAAACATCAAATATTGATTAAGTGTTACGAAGTCTTTTCTGATGATATTTATGTGGAGAGGGGGAGTGAAACGTGGAAGATAAGCAGTCCAGACAAAAAGAGAATAGAAGCTTTTGAAATATGGTCCTACAGAAGAATTGTTGAAGCTAATTTTGGTAGATCGAATAACTGTGGAGCTGATAGCCTCATAATGTGGGAAATAGGGGATGTTCAACAGACATGGTTGGCACTGGAGAAATAAAATACCCAGGCCGAACCAGAACTCGCACAGTGGGAGCACAAATCTGGAGGCTATACACAAGGCGGTCTGTCTGGAACAGATGAAGTCTGAAGTGAAATCAGCTGAGACGGCGGCTCCACATCCTAAAGCACCAAGGAAACGTCAGTTTGTTATTGGAGGGAAGAGTGTGTGAGGGGAGGGTAAAAGTTGTAGAACGTTTGAATACAGTAAGAATGGTTAAAGTCATGTAGGTCATAGTAATTATGTAGAGACCAAAAGATTTACGCAGGATAGACTAGTGTGGAGTATTCTATGTAGCCAGTTTTCGGATTGAAGATCCATAACAACAGAAGCCTCGATGTGATGTCGGAGGTCAAATTATAACTTTTCTATGGTTTTCAACACAATCTTAATACGTTTTATTTTAAACTAACTGTTCCTGGCCATCATGTCGTGGGAAAAGAAAGAAAAGAGAAAACACACGTTCCTAATATCTATGGGATTTGGATATACGTCCTAACCTCCTTCTCTCCTCTGTCTCTCTTCACACCCTCTCTTTGTCCATCTCCCTCTCCTTCCCCCTCTCTCTGTCCATCACCTCCTCACTCTCTGCCTGTCCCTCTTCTCATATGGTTCAAACGGCTCTGAGCACTATGGGACTTAACATCTGAGGTCATCAGTCCCCTAGAACTTAGAACTACTTAAACCTAACTAACCTAAGGACATCACACACATCCATGCCCGAGGCAGGATTCGAACCTGCGACCGTTGCGGCCGCGCGGTTCCAGACTGAAGCGCCTAGAACCGCTCCGCCACACCGGCCGGCAACCTCTTCTCCTCACCCATCTCCTGCCCCTCTCTCTCCCCCTCTCTGTCCATTACCTTCTCTTCCCCTTTCGCTGTCCCATTCTCGCTCTCTCTCTGTATCTCGACTTGCCCCCCCCCCCCCTCTCTCCATCTCTCTCTGTCCGTCACCTCCTCCCCTTCTCTATGTCCTCCCAATTCTCTCTCTCGATCTTTTCTTGGACCCTATCTCTTTCACCCGCTCCTTTCCCCGTTCTATCTAAATTTCCTTCCACCTTTCTATCTCTCCTTCCCTCTCTCTCTGATCCTGAGCCTTGCCTATTGTTCCTGTGCTTTCAGAGTCTGCAGTAGTACCCTAATCATAAGCCAGTAAGCTATAAATACAACTTCCTGGTTACTAACAACGTTCCACGGTATCACTGTAAACACACACACACACACACACAAACACACACACACACACACACACCACACACACACAAATTATATTGTCCATTGATAGTGACTGGACCAAATATCTCACGAAATAAGCGTCAAACGGAAAAACTACAAAGAACGAAACTTGTCTAGCTTGAAGGGGGAAGCCAGATGGCACTATGGTTCGCCCGCTAGATTAAATTAAAATGCAGGACGTAGGTACGTTTAAACATTTTATTTCAGTTGTTCCAATGTGATACATGTACCTTTGTGAACTTATCATTTCTCAGAACGCTTGCTGTTACAGTGTGATTACCTGTAAATACCACATTAATGCAATAAATGCTCAAAATAATGTCCGTCATCCTCAATGCATTTGGCACTACGTGTAACGACATTCCTCTCAACAGCGAGTAGTTCGCTTTCCGTAATGTTCGCACATGCATTGACAATGCGCTGACACATGTTGTCAGGCGTTGTCGGTGGATCACGATAGCAAATATCCTTCAACTTTTCCCACAGAAAGAAATCCGGGGACGTCAGATCCGGTGAACGTGCGGGCCATGGTACGGTGCTTCGACGACCAATCCACACGTCATGAAATATGCTATCGAATACCGCTTCAACCGCACGCGAGCTATATGCCGGACATCCATCATGTTGGAAGTACATCGCGATTCTGTCATGCAGTGAAACATCTTATAGTAACGTCGGTGGAACATTACGTAGGAAATTATCATACATTGTACCATTTAGACTGCTATCGATAAAATGGGGGGCAATTATCCTTCCTCCCATAATGCCGCACCATACATTAACCCTCCAAGGTTACTTATGTTCCACTTGTCGCAGCCATCGCGGATTTTCCGTTGCCCAATAGTGCATATTATGCTGGTTTACGTTACCGCTGTTGGTGAATGACTCTTCGTCGCTAAATAGAAAGCGTGCAAGAAATCTGTCATCGTCCCGTAATTTCTCTTGTGCCCAGTGGCAGAACTGTACACGACGTTCAAAGTCGTCGGCATGCAATTCCTGCTGCATAGAAATATGGTGCGGGTGCAATCGATGTTGATGTAGCATTCTCAACACCGACGTTTTTGAGATTCCCGATTCTCGCGCAATTTATCTGCTGCTGATGTGCGGATTAGCCGCGACAGCAGCTAAAACCCCTACTTGGCTATCATCATTTGTTGTAAGTCGTGGTTGACGTTTCACATGTGGCTGAACACTTCCTGTTTCCTTAATTAACATAACTCTCCGGCGAACGGTACAGACACTTGGATGTTGTCGTCCAGGATACCGAGCAGCATACATAGCACACCCCCGTTGGGGATTTTGGTCACAATAGCCATACATCAACACGATATCGACCTTTTCCACGGTTGGTAAACGGTCCATTTTAACACGGGTAATGGATCATGAAGGAAATGCCGTCCGCAGTGGCGGAATGTTACGCGATACCGCGTACTTATACGTTTGTGACTATTACAGTGCCATCTATCGAAAAAGTGGTCCGACTAAAAGATTCATATTTATTTACGTACTACACGAATATGTAATAAAAATGGGGGGTTCATATTTAAAAAAAAAAACTTAGTTGATATGCGTTTGACCTATGGGAGCCAAAATTTTAAAGCAAATCAGTCATACACTATTCGAGATTTTTGGTAATTACATTTCCCTTCTACATTTTTCATTTTTATTTATGTATTATACGTATTTTAAAAAATAGGCATAGAAAATCACGCATGTATTCGAATGGAATGTTGTGGTAAAATTTCTAAGCAATCTATGAGGTTACAGAGATTTATGACTTTGAACACTGAAACATTTATATCTGTATTTATATAGATATAAATGTTCGTTTGTACAAAATCGTAAATGTCCGAAAGTTCTTCATCGAATGCTTCGAAATTTTAACACGACGTTGCATTCGAAAAAGCGTGTTTTTTTATATACCTGCCGAAACGCCGTATGGTATAAAAGATTAAACATTTTTATTCACTATGCATCTAATATATGTGTCTATGTACCGTTTTGCGATCCAGACGGTATATAAAACACGTCCGTTTTCGAATGCAATATGTGTCAAAATTTGAAGGCAATCGATGAAGAACTTTCGAAGATATCGGTTTTGAACAGACAAACGTTACACATTTTTTGACGTGGGTAATCGTGTCGTTCGCTGTCGTGAGTTGCCAGCCAGGAGCTGGCAGAGGTTGGGCGCTGCAGCGCGGCTGCGACGTCCCCGCGCGGCGCTGCCAGGGCCCTCCGGGTCAAGAGGGCGACCTTCGGCCCTGCCTCTGAGGTCCCAGCCGGGCGAACGGTCCGCGGCGCCCACGCAGCCCGCCCAGGTCAGGTGACGCTCGTGTCGATCCACTCTGCTCACAAAGAGGCCGCGACCCACTGCTGTTGTCTGCCTGCCTGCCACGGACCAGTTTATCACAACTCAATGTGAAGCCCGCCTATTTGTGGTACAGATCGGCTGAGTGGGACTTGTAAAATACGGGCTTCCTAGACAAGGTGAGGCACAATCGAAGGGAATTCGTGCACTGACCAGCCTTAAGATGACCTCACACGGGACGAGGCAACAAACGCTGAGGCGGACGAGGCGTACGACCACAGGAGAGGCATCGTGTGTCCACGCACGGGACGAGCTGGATACCGCGATTTACGCTCTCAGCCCTCTATAGCGCTCATTGTTGACTTTATTGCAAACCACACAGTTCCTTCACGAAATTGCACACGAGCAAAATTACTCCTTTACCTCTGTTCGCGATTGTCGAAGACGAGTGTAGACAATCACGAAGAAGATTCTGCATTCGTCGATAGAATTGCTGGTAGATGAACACTGCATAGTGCTGAACAACGATCTGAGATCCATACTGGAAAAGTCATTCGTTAGTTCAATTGAATTTTCATCCCATTTTCGGTTTTAAACTAAATATAACTAAGATATAGTGTCTGATGTCAGTTTGCACATGCACAATATCCACATTCTCGATGACGCATTGACTATCAGCACTCTGAAACAACGTACTTCATCACATAGAATTCAAGACTGAGGTTCCTCTGTACTTTCATTCGAATGGAAGAGAAGAATTTATCGAAGCTGCCCACAAGATATTTCTTGGCAAGATACAAACATGAGCGAGTCCATAAACCCAGATTCACAGAAAATTTCATAATACCTTCAGACACAGACTGCAAATCACGTTAATATGTCTGACCACTGCGAAGATATCCCAGTCGTTGGTCATTGCAACAAGGTGCAACCAACTCAAGGTGGTGGCTCACATCGGCACAATCATGTGTGTCGCTTTGGATGGGAAGAGATTCTCTCTGGCGTTGAGTGGTTAACAGAAGTGGTAAAGGCTGCCAGTGTTGTTTTCGAGATGAAAGCAGAGCTCACCATTTGCAGAATACTCGCCAGGACCCACTGCACACTTCTGATACAGAGTTGAGTGGAGGGTCTGAATCAGAGACTCAGACGATTCTGCGACAGTGTAGGCTGCAGATTCCTCGACTTACGCCATAAGGTCGTTGGGTTTCGGTTTCCGCTGAATAAGTTGGGAGTCCACTACATGCAGGAGGCTGTCACACGGGTAGCAGGGGCTGTGTGGCGTGGACTGGGAAGTTTTTTAGCTTAGAGAGTGCACGCCGAACACAGGAAGAACGTAGATACAGGAACCACCAGTATAACAGTTGTAAACTGTCGTAGCTGTGTTCCGAAATTACCAGAGCTCCAATCGCTAATAGAAATCACTGGTGCTCGAATCGTTACAAGCACTGAAAGGTGTCTTAAGCCGGAGATAAGTTCACCTGAAATTTTTGCGAAGAACCAAACTGTGTTCCGAAATCATAGGCTAAACACAGTTGGCGGTTGCGTGTTTTTTTCTGTTAGAACTAGTTTACCTTGTCGCTATATTGAAGTAAATACTTCCTAGGTATTAATATGAGCTGAGGTAATTTTTGGCAAATGGAATAAAATAATAATTGGATCCCTTTACCGACCTCCCTATTCAGATCATATATTTCTTTAAAGTCAAAAGTCTAATGGCGGTACTGACTTTAAAGAAATATATTATGACTGTGACCCGTATTATGAAACAATTATCAGATGATAAAATTGCTGAAAAGTTCAAACAAAACTTGAGTTTGATTTCTAACACGCATCCGACTCATACAACTATAGTTGGTGGTGACTTTAATTTACCTTCGATGTGTTGGCTAAAACACATGTTTAATTGCGGAGGTACGTATAAAACATCATCAGAAATTGTGCTAAGCACATTCTCTGAAAATTATTTCGAGCACTTAGTTCATGAGCCCATGTGCACAGTAAACGATTGTGAAAACACACTTGACCTCTCAGCAGTAGGTGGCCCTGAGCTAATAACGAGCATCAAAACGCATACTGGGATTAGTGAACACAGGGTTGCCGTAGCGACACTGAATATTGTAAATCCCAAACCCTCTAAAAATAAACCAAAAGTATACCTATTGGAAAAGCAGACGAAAATTCGCTTGGCGATTTCCTCAGAGACAATCTCCACTCCTTTCAAATTAACATTGTAAGTGTAGACCAGATGTGGCTTGCATTCAAAGACTGAGAGTTTTATACCAAATAAATTAACAAACAACGGAGCTCGTTCTCCTTGGTACACAAAACGGCTCAGAACACTGTTGCAGAAACAATGAAAAAAAACATGCCACATTTAAAAGGACCCAAAATCTCCAAGATTGGCGATCTTGTACAGAAGCTCGAAATTTAGCGTGGACTTCAATGCAAGATTCTTACAATAGTTTCCACAACAAAACTTTGTCTCGAAACCTAACAGAAAATCCAAAGAGATTCTGGTCGTATGTGAGGTATGCTAGCGGCGAGACACAATCAATGCCTTCTCTGCGCGATATCAATGGAAATATTATCGATGACAGTGCTGCCGAAGCAGAATTACTAAACACAGCCTTCCGAAATTCGTTCACCAAAGAAGATATTCCAGAACTTTAATCAAGAACAGCTGTCAACATGAGTGACGTAGAAGTAAATGTTCTCGGAGTAGTGGAGCAACTAAATCATTTAAAGGGGGGTAGGACGTCAAACGGGCTGACTTGGAGCTGGAGAGTCACCACAGGACCTTTTAATTTCTACTGTCTATACTTTTACAAATAAATTCATAAAACTTTGTCACCATGACCAGGAATGATTGAGGACTCACACTTATCGCAGTGAAAGTTCAAAAACGTAGCAAAAATGTGAAATTAAATCCTTTTTTCACTTATTACTGGCTGCATTTGTTGTTATAGGTGCACTTTTCTTCCTAAGTAAGAGAGAGTCTTCGATGAATTTTTCATAGCATACAAACAGTAGTTACAGGTGTATAAAATTCTAAAATTTTCCAAATGTATTAAAAATCTGTGGAAAAAATTGAGATAATTAACTATAAAACTTGAATTTTTTGTAAACATGAAGTTAAATGTAACAGTTCATTCATTTTTTTATAAATTAAATAACTTCTAGAGTTTTATACACCTGTAACTATGGTTTGTATGCTGTGCAAAAGTCATCGAAGAATCTCTGTTACTTAGGGAGAAAAGTGTACCTATAGCAACAAATGCAGCCAGTAGTAAGTGAAAAAATGATGAAATTTCACATGTAAAAAAAATGTCTTTTGTTAAGTTTTGAGCTCGTACTGCTATGAATATGAATCCTGAATTCTTCCTGGTCATGCTGTTAAAGTTTTATGAATTTATTTGTAAAAGTTGGTTCCTCCCCCCATGAACCATGGACCTTGCCGTTGGTGGGGAGGCTTGCGTGCCTCAGCGATACAGATGGCCGTACCGTAGGTACAACCACAACGGAGGGGTATCTGTTGAGAGGCCAGACAAACGTGTGGTTCCTGAAGAGGGGCAGCAGCCTTTTCAGTAGTTGCAGGGGCAACAGTCTGGATGATTGACTGATCTGGCCTTGCAACATTAAGCAAAACGGCCTTGCTGTGCTGGTACTGCGAACGGCTGAAAGCAAGGGGAAACTACAGCCGTAATTTTTCCCGAGGACATGCAGCTTTACTGTATGATTAAATGATGATGGCATCCTCTTGGGTAAAATATTCCGGAGGTAAAATAGTCCCCCATTCGGATCTCCGGGCGGGGACTACTCAGGAGGATGTCGTTATCAGGAGAAAGAAAACTGGCGTTCTACGGATCGGAGCGTGGAATGTCAGATCCCTTAATCGGGCAGGTAGGTTAGAAAATTTAAAAAGGGAAATGGATAGGTTAAAGTTAGATATAGTGGGAATTAGTGAAGTTCGGTGGCAGGAGGAACAAGACTTCTGGTCAGGTGACTACAGGGTTATAAACACAAAATCAAATAGGGGTAATGCAGGAGTAGGTTTAATAATGAATAGGAAAATAGGAATGCGGGTAAGCTACTACAAACAGCATAGTGAACGCATTATTGTGGCCAAGATAGATACGAAGCCCACACCTACTACAGTAGTACAAGTTTATATGCCAACTAGCTCTGCAGATGATGAAGAAATTGAAGAAATGTACGATGAAATAAAAGAAATTATTCAGATAGTGAAGGGAGACGAAAATTTAATAGTAATGGGTGACTGGAATTCGAGTGTAGGAAAAGGGAGAGAAGGAAACATAGTAGGTGAATATGGATTGGGGCTAAGAAATGAAAGAGGAAGCCTCCTAATAGAATTTTGCACAGAGCACAACTTAATCATAGCTAACACTTGGTTTAAGAATCATGAAAGAAGGTTGTATACGTGGAAGAACCCTGGAGATACTAAAAGGTATCAGATAGATTATATAATGGTAAGACAGAGATTTAGGAACCAGGTTTTAAGTTGTAAGACATTTCCAGGGGCAGATGTGGACTCTGACCACAATCTATTGGTTATGACCTGTAGATTAAAACTGAAGAAACTGCAAAAATGTGGGAAATTAAGGAGATGGGACCTGGATAAACTGAAAGAACCAGAGGTTGTACAGAGTTTCAGAGAGAGCATAAGGGAACAATTGACAGGAATAGGGGAAAGAAATACAGTAGAAGAAGAATGGGTAGCTCTGAGGGATGTAGTAGTGAAGGCAGCAGAGAATAAAGTAGGTACAAAGACGAGGGCTGCTAGAAATCCTTGGGTAACAGAAGAAATATTGAATTTAATTGATGAAAGGAGAAAATATAAAAACGCAGTAAATGAAGCAGGCAAAAAGGAATACAAACCTCTCAAAAATGAGATCGACAGGAAGTGCAAAATGGCTAAACAGGGATGGCTAGAGGACAAATGTAAGGATGTAGAAGCTTATCTCACTAGGGGTAAGATAGATACTGCCTACAGGAAAATTAAAGAGACCTTTGGAGAGAAGAGAACCACGTGTACGAATATCAAGAGCTCAGATGGCAGCCCAGTTCTAAGCAAAGAAGGGAAGGCAGAAAGGTGGAAGGAGTATATAGAAGGTTTATACAAGGGCGATGTACTTGAGGACAATATTATGGAAATAGAAGAGGATGTAGATGAAGACGAAATGGGAGATACGATACTGCGTGAAGAGTTTGACAGAGCACTGAAAGACCTGAGTCGAAACAAGGCCCCCGGAGTAGACAACATTCCATTAGAACTACTGACGGCCTTGGGAGAGCCAGTCATGACAAAACTCTACCAGCTGGTGAGCAAGATGTATGAGACAGGCGAAATACCCTCAGACTTTAAGAAGAATATAATAATTCCAATCCCAAAGAAAGCAGGTGTTGACAGATGTGAAAATTACCGAACTATCAGTTTAATAAGCCACGGCTGCAAAATACTAACGCGAATTCTTTACAGACGAATGGAAAAACTGGTAGATGCAGACCTCGGGGAGGATCAGTTTGGATTCCGTCGAAATGTTGGAACACGTGAGGCAATACTGACCTTACGACTTATCTTAGAAGAAAGATTAAGAAAAGGCAAACCTACGTTTCTAGCATTTGTAGACTTAGAGAAAGCTTTTGACAATGTTGACTGGAATACTCTTTTTCAAATTCTAAAGGTGGCAGGGGTAAAATACAGGGAGCGAAAGGCTATTTATAATTTGTACAGAAACCAGATGGCAGTAATAAGAGTCGAGGGGCATGAAAGGGAAGCAGTGGTTGGGAAAGGAGTGAGACAGGGTTGTAGCCTCTCCCCGATGTTATTCAATCTGTATATTGAGCAAGCAGTAAAGGAAACAAAAGAAAAATTTGGAGTAGGTATTAAAATTCATGGAGACGAAGTAAAAACCTTGAGGTTCGCCGATGACATTGTAATTCTGTCAGAGACGGCAAAGGACTTGGAAGAGCAGTTGAACGGAATGGACAGTGTCTTGAAAGGAGGATATAAGATGAACATTAACAAAAGCAAAACGAGGATAATGGAATGTAGTCAAATTAAATCGGGTGATGCTGAGGGAATTAGATTAGGAAATGTGACACTTAAAGTAGTAAAGGAGTTTTGCTATTTAGGAAGTAAAATAACTGATGATGGTCGAAGTAGAGAGGATATAAAATGTAGACTGGCAATGCAAGGAAAGCGTTTCTGAAGAAGAGAAATTTGTTAACATCGAATATAGATTTATGTATCAGGAAGTCGTTTCTGAAAGTATTTGTTTGGAGTGTAGCCATGTATGGAAGTGAAACATGGACGATAACTAGTTTGGACAAGAAGAGAATAGAAGCTTTCGAAATGTGGTGCTACAGAAGAATACTGAAGATAAGGTGGATAGATCACGTAACTAATGAGGAGGTATTGAATAGGATTGGGGAGAAGAGAAGTTTGTGGCACAACTTGACTAGAAGAAGGGATCGGTTGGTAGGACATGTTTTGAGGCATCAAGGGATCACAAATTTAGCATTGGAGGGCAGCGTGGAGGGTAAAAATCGTAGAGGGAGACCGAGAGATGAGTACACTAAGCAGATTCAGAAGGATGTAGGTTGCAGTAGGTACTGGGGGATGAAGCAGCTTGCACAGGATAGAGTAGCATGGAGAGCTGCATCAAACCAGTCTCAGGACTGAAGACAACAACAACAACAACATAGACAGTGGAAATTAAAATGTTCTGTGGTGTCTCTCCCGCTCCAAGACGGTCCGTTTGACGTCCTACCCCCGTTAACAAAAGCAAGTCTTCCGGTACAGACTGTATATCAGTTAGGTTCCTTTTAGAGTGTACTGGTACAATAGGTCTATAATTAACAATCGTATACAACCATTCGGTCGATGAAAGATCAGTGCCCAGACTGGGAAGCTGCACAGGTCACACCAATATTAAAGAAAGGTAGTTGGAGTAATCCACTAAATCGCAGGAAAATCATCGAGTAAAACAGAAGTGATTCCCGTCGTTCCCAAAAGTAGTGTTACAGGCCTTTTGCTGTCGTTTATCTATACAAACGATTTAGAAGGCAATCTGAGCAGCCATCTTAGGTTGTTTGCAGATGACGCTGTCGTTTATCGTCTAGTAAAGTCATCATAACATCAAAACGAACTGCAAAAAGATCTAGAAAAGTTACCTGTATGGTGCGAAAATTGGAAATTGACCCTTAATAACGAAAATTGTGAGGTCATCCTCATGAGTGCTGAAAGAAATCAGTTAAACTTCGATTACACGATCAATCAGTCAAAGCTAAGGGCCGTAAATTCAACTAAATAGCTAGGAATTACAATTACGAACAATTTAAATTGGAAGGAACACGTAGAAAATGTTGTGGCGAAGGCCAACCACAGATTGCGTTTCTTTGGCAGCACATGCAAAAAATGACACCGACTACTGAAGACACCGCCTACATTACGCTTGTCAGCACTCTTTTACAATACTGCTGCGCGGTGTGGGATCCTTACCATATAGAACTGATGGAGTCATCGAGAAAGTTCAAAGAAGGAGAGCATGTTTTGTATTATCGCGAAATACGGGAGAGAATGCCACTAAAATGATACAGGATTTGGGGAGTACATTATTAGAACAAAGGCGTTTTTCTAACGAAATTCTAATCACCAACTTTCTCCTCCGAATGTGAAAATATTTTGTCGATGCCGACCTACATATGGAGATGGTTCACATGGCTCTAAGCACTAAGCAGTTCCCTAGATTTAGAACTACTTAAACCTAACTAAACTAGGACATCACACACATCCATGCCCGTGGCAGGATTCGAACCTGTGACCGCAGTAGCCGCGTGTTACATAGGGAGAAACGATCACGATAATAAAATAAGGGAAATCACAGCTCGCACGGAAAGATATAGGTGTTCCGTTTTCTCTGCGCGCTTTACGAAGTCGGAATAATAGAGAATTGTTGTGAAGGCGATTCGATGAACCCTCTGCCAGATAGTTAAATACGATTTGCAGACTATCCACGCAGGTGTAGATGAACAAGAGTTACAGCAAATATATTATTCACAATGAATGACCTAGACGTTTGAGGTAATACTCCTATTAAATGAATAAGAAATATCCAGAATGTAATAGAAAACAAAACTTGTTTTTTTTTTTTTTGAAAGTGGGTGGACGCGAACGTGATGCCTCCTTTGTGACAACACATGAGCCAACGACGCTGCAGCTTTGACATGACGACCTGTCTTCTGCATACAACGTACACTGTCTTTTTGCAAAAGGAAAAATTTAAGCCATTTTAACATTTCACTTGACTGTATAAACGAGTACGAATGTTTAGCTGTTTTGACTTGTCAAAATTGGATTTATATACCACCTAAAGTACACACAGATATGTTTGACACCTCAAAACAAACACCTCCAAATGCTTTAAACAATTATTCTGTAATAATGTTGTTACGATGTATATTCTTTGCACTTTGCGATTATGTCTTCTCTTCTGCTATACGAACCTTGCACCCAGCTGAATCCAGACGCCATATTTGTTTACAAATGTGGCAGTATACATGTGATGTGTTACGACAGCGAAAGGAACCTATGACCACTGGAGGTACTATAGTTTAATTATGTAATGTTTACCATTAGATATCAGTTTAATTTTTTGTCAAATATAATCCTAAACCATATTCTGAAATAGTGTCTTGTTTCTCCACTAGGCAGTGCCACAAGTTCCACCAAAAAATCGTAACACAACACACACACGCCATACTAACTAATGTAAACCCACCCGATGATGGAGGTTTAAACCTTCAAAACGCGTGCTGGAAATAAATAAAACGGTGACTGGTAACAGTAAACTTGTTTCATTTAATATTGTTTCATTTAAAAGGAAATTCACTGTAGGGAATCTATATTTAAGAAGGCACATCTAATAGTTTTGTAGGAAACAGCTCATCCAGCTAGTACCTTCCTCGTTTTGCCAATTCATGTATGTATTCACACATTGTATATTGAGTATATTCTATATTAACACAAAATTGTGTAAAACATAGTAATAACGTCATTTGAAGAAAATTTTCGAATATGTTATTCCTAGAGGTAAAACAACCTGATTGAGAGATAACATACCTCATTTTCTTATCGGTTTGAGCCGCAGTAAACGTCGAACGTTTATTGACTGTAGCTGGACTAATAATACTTTCTTGACACGTTTTGATCCGTTCGTGAGGTTGCGAATCGAGACTATGTGCTCCTTAGAACAACAAAAAACTCAAAATACTGCGACGTCAGCAAGAGATGGCACCGGCACTGGACGTTAGTTTCAGCTATTGTTATTATTTAGCTCCAGTGCTTGCGTCTTTGGCTAGTAAACAAAATGTCCTTGGTCCTGGATTTTAACCCAGCCAGTATATAGATTCTGAATAAAAATCATCAGCCATGGCGACCAAAGACTTACAGAATAACAGGCCACCCTCATTCTGTCAACGGCCTTCTCAAAGGTGGCAGACAAGCGGATGGAGGATCAGCCCTTGGAGAGTAGGGAATTAGCCTTAAGGCAGAAGGAACGGAAATAATCGATGGCAGAACGAAGAAAGCAATGGAAGCCACTACACTGAAGACACTCAATGTGTATCCAAAGGAAATACGGTCTTTAATTGAAAAAAGTGTCATGATTATCTCTCCATACGCAAAAAATTACGGATTAGTCCACCATCTTGGTCTCCAGATGTGTGCTGCCAAAGGGGAATGTTACAAGTCTGAGTATAGAAGAAAAGTTAGAAAATCTAAAAGGGAAATGTGACGGCTCAGTCTAGCTCTAATAGTAATCAGTGAAGTGAGATTATAATGTATCTTTCCACACCTTGCAATGCTACTTTTTGAAGGGAGTATATATTTTCGTTATTGTTTGTATAGAGCCAGTCTCCTTCGCATATGTTTCTTTCTTTAATAGTTTCTGTATAAGAAAGAAGAAAAATTCCACGCAATGTCTAGTTTGCGTTAACAGGCTTTCCCGGTGTACATGATGCTTCCAAAGTTCTCGGGTGTACTGCTGGATGTAATCGTCGAAGGTCCACGGTATTTCGGCGAACAACCGTTCCACAATCATCGGGTGGTACTGATCCATCAGTACCGAAATATGCTGACTTTCGATGACTGCATCTGCAGTACACCAGAGAATTTTGGAAGCAACGTCTAGTCGTTCAGTGAAATGTGATAATAGTAACGTATTCTGTGCCATCTTAGTGAAAATTTATCGATGATCAACGATACTGAAGTGGCCTGTTACTGGAAGAGAACGGAGTAGGGAAAATTTTCTATTGTTTTGTGTAAGGGTGCGAACTTATTCATTCTTCTTTGTCTCTCTCTGTTAATCTGTCATGGCGAGCCGGTATGCTATGTACTTTGAGTTTAAATTATGTGTGCTAGATTAAAGTAACTGAACGAGGTAGATGTTACAACTTTTGTAATTATTTTAAATCTACCTACTCCAAGTGTTGATAATTGCATGATATTTTGCTATCGTATAATTTGTTACAGACAGGATCCACCGAAATCGGCGTATCATTTTGAAGTGACATAATGATCGACCGCTTACTGCGTTCAGTCATTATTTTGCCTTTGCTCACAGCAATCAGCGACCCTGACATTAGCGGACGATCATTTTAACATATGTAGCACTCGTTTCATTCAGGAGATGTACGAATGAATCCGTCATTCGTCTCTGAATAAAGTTGGTGTCGGTCTTTGCCCGTGTCAGACACCGGCCCCCGTTTACTGATTACATGGCCCATCACCTCACAGTGATATATTATCCTCCTGTGAAATAATAAGGGTTAAGTAAAAAGTAAAGCAAAAGGAGAGGTGCAACATGTCTTGTTCACAGAGTAACCCTCAGTTTTTGAATGATACTCATACTGGAAGTTCATCTGATACTGTCCTTAAGATTGACTTTACGTATTTAATAGTCTTCTTAGCTTACAAAAAACTCTCAGATAATTTTTAAATATCTGTTTATACTTTTTACTATCCATCCAGTCATTATATTGTTGTTGTTGTTGTTATTGTTGTGATTTTTACCATGAAAACTAGTTTTACGAGGCCTATTAGGAAAGTAAGGTCCGATCGGTCGCAAAATGGAAACGTCTGTGAAAATCAAAAACGTTTTATTTGCAACAGTTAGCTATACCTTCCAGCTGTTCGCCCCTGGTAGCTGAGTGGTACAGTTGGCCTTTGGCTGTGCTGCGGTGAGGACGCGCTGTTTGTGTTCCTGGCGCGGAGCGAGCGCTCGTGTTGTTGACATCGTACTCGGCCGTTTCGCGCGTGCCGTACTCAGCATATAGATCACTATGGCGCACCAATACAGAAAATCGACGCTGAAATTTACGTTCCGCAACGAATGTGCACGGCCCAAAGCACTCGAAGTCGAACGATTTCTACGAGAAGAAGTTAAAATCCCGGCGACCGACATTCTCGGCATTCACTTGTCCATTGTGAGTAGTATCGTATATGTCAAGATCTTCAACGACGCAACATGTGAACGGATCCTTCGGGAAACGAAACAGGGCCTCCGTTTCTGCCATGCTGATGGCAATGTGGGGACTGTGCACGTCGATTATTCTGGCGTGGGACTTCGCACGATCAGAATTTTCGAACTTCCTTTCGAACTACCGGTGGAGGACATCGAGACAGCGCTGCGCCCCTACGGCACAGTCCATGATCATATTGCGGAAAAATGTACGCAATTCCAGACATAACCTGTGCTGAACGGAGTCCGCCAGGTCAGAATATAACTTAACAGACATGTACCTTCGTATCTGAATACCGGTGGCTGCCGTGCCATCGTCATCTACGATGGGCAGCCGAATACCTGCTCTTGTTGTGGGAAGGAGGGACACCTCCGATCAGAATGTATCCAACGTCGGATCACTCAACTGCCACTGGCTGACACGGACACGCCATCGCAGCCGACGCTGCTTCCCGTGACTTCTGCAGCAGCCCTCACGACAGCTACCACTTCACCACGACAGCCGACATCCACTGTTGGGTCGCTGCTCCATGCTCCAGTACAGGGCGATGATGACACACCCGTTCCACAAGCTACGGATTCAACTCCGATGCCGCCTCCCCCGTCGACGGATAACAACTTACATGACGATAGCATGGCCGTCGACTCGCTTATTGTGCCTACGGCTGCCTTTGTGCCGGAACGTCGTGAATCTTTGCCATCGTCTCACACAGAAGGACACGCCAGGAAGCAACGCTCTCCGAAGCGACGGAAGCGGAGGCGTAGAGCAACTTCCGAACGGGATGCGACACAGCCTCCAGAGGATGACGAATCCACCTTCAATGACGACGCTACCACAGAGGCAGCCGCCATTTGCTGCAGTGTGGCACCACCGAACGGAACTGAGGACAAATCACATATATCTACAATGGCAAAATCGGATGCCGATATGCAGAACAGATGCTGCCCACTACCTTCTGGAGTGCAAGCACCCATGCCGTGTGCTGAGGAAGCTAGGGAAGCCGATGACCACGACGACGATGGCACCATGCAAGTTACGCCAACAGGGCCCACGCCATTGGCGCCGGCTCTCTAGAAAGTACTGCAGGTGAGGTTTGGGGGGATGCGGAGGTGTCATACAGTCAGAAGCGTCATAGATAATTCCAGTCTTAATGGATAACTTAACACCTGCGGTTCGGCAACAAGCTTATCGTATCGCCACGCTTAACCTCAACACGATACGAACGGCAGTGAAGATCCAGTTGCTGCGAGAGGTGCTTCGTTCTTCGGATGTTGACATTGCCCTGTTGCAAGAAGTGTATATAGCGGCCCTCCCCGTTTTCTACGGTTATGTGACATATGTGTCACCGGCGGACCGGAATGGCAGCGGTACGGCAATACTAGTTCGCGACGGAATTGCCATCGAAGAAGTGACATACCTTCCGTCAGGAAGGGGGCTGGCGATCACAGCACTGGGCACGCGTATCATTAACATTTACGCTCCATCAGGAACTGACCAACGCCGCGAACGATCGCTGTTCTACTCGGAGGATATCGCTCCCCTTTTTATCAGCCGCTTCGATCAATATATCTTCGGCGGCGACTTTAACTGTGTGCTCCACCCCAAAGACCAAGTCCCACACTTCTCGACTTGTCAAGAATTTCGGCTCCTGGTTCGAGATCTGCTTCTCACCGACACGTGGGAGACAGTGCACGGTGACCGTCGCGGGCCGACATACCTTACTAGTCACTCAGCCAGTCGCCTAGACCGCATTTATGTCTCACGAGCTCTAGCGCCGGGAGTATTGGACGCCGAACGTTGGCCGCTTGCCTTCTCCGATCATTGCGTTTTCATATGCACACTCACTCTACAACAGCAGCGGATATGGCGGAGCCGTCGACCTTGTAAGATGAATGTGGCACACCTTCAAGACCCGGAATGCCGTCAGATTATCGCCAACACATGGCTGGATTGCGAACGTCGTCTTCCCCGATACCCATCGACTCTAGCATGGTGGGTGGACTGTGCAAAACCAGCGTTTCGGCGTGTGCTAACACAATTCGGAAAAGATATCGCGGCGTGGCATCGTCACACATTGGACTTTTATTACACGATGCTCCGAGAACTCGACAGCCAACCACCATCTCCAAACCGACAAATGGAAAGCCACCGAATCAAAGGTACAATATTGTCTCTTACGAGGAAACGTTTGGAGGGGGTCGTAGTGCGAACGCGACGTCAAGACCGAGCGGAAGGAGGAAACCCGTCTATGCATCACATCGTGCTCGACAGCCGCCGACGCCGACAGCAGCTGATCACGGACCTCACATTGCCAGGTGGTAGGGTCGTAATGACTCAGGCGACGGTTACAGAAGCCTTCGCCGGTTTTACGAAGAGGTCAATACAGAGGACGAGGAAGCGGACGATCACGACATACTGCAGCACGTGTCGCACACCCTCGACAATGCAGCAGCGGCGACGCTGTTAGGTGCAATTACACGGGACGACATCGAGGACGCGCTTAACAAGGGAGCACTCAACAAATCTCCCGGGCCAGACGGACTGCCGCTCGAGTTTTATCGGACTTTCTGCGATCTAATGATGCCCCGATGGATCACCATGTACCAAGAACTGATGACCCCCGGTTCCCACGTGCCACCTGGATTCGTGAATGGATACACAAGCCTTCCAGAGGTCGGACGGTCGAGGACTACAGGCCCATTACAATGCTCAACTCGGACTATAAAATCTTCGCCCGATTACTCGCCAGCCGCATAAAGAAGGTTCTGCCCCTACTCCTCTCCATGGAGCAAACGACACAGGGCGGAGAGACCAACATGCAAACGGCAACCAGCGAGTGCAGGGATTTAATAGCCGTCGCCACATCCTGTCGCCTTCGAGCTGCTCTGATCTCCATTGATTTCGATCACGCCTTCGACAGAGTTCACCACAAGTTCCTTCTGTCCGTTATGGCCCGCATGGGATTCCCGCCTGGCTTCCTCGACATCTTTCAGCGCCTTTTCCGTGGAGCTGCATCCCGTGTATTGGTGAATGGACGGATTGCAGGTCCCTTTCCGATCCGACGGTCAGTTCGCCAAGGATGCCCACTCTCCATGATCCTTTACGCGATCGCACTCAAACCACTTGACGGAGGGTTGAAAAACAGGCTCTCGGGCATGTCATTGAGGGATCACACCTTTCACTGCAGAATCTATGCTGATGACCTTCTATTACTTGTCCGATCTGGTGACGAGGTACGCTTGGTGATACAATGGATCAATCGCTATGGATTAGCAGCGAGCAGCCTCATGAATGTGGGCAAGTCGGCAGCGATGCCCATTGGGAGAGGTCTACAGGAGGACGCTTTAGCCCCACTCCCACTAGTTAACAAGATCCGGTTCTTGGGCATAACATTTACACAGGATGTGCGCCGCACGGCTGCCATGAACTATGCACGATTACTACAGGCAATACGCACAGAAGTTCGCCGGAATTTACTTCGACGGATGGACCTCCTACAGCGTGTGGAATACCTCAACCTTCACGTGGCGACTAAGATGATCCACATGGCTCAGGTCCTACCGATATCTACAGCGATGGCACGCAGACTGCAAGCAGCGTTTGGATATTACCTTACCGCCGGACACCGATTCAAAGTTCGCTACGAAACACTCACCCTCCCTCCGCTTGATGGCGGACTGGGACTTATAAATGTACGAGCGAGGGCTACAGCATTATACTTGTGCACAATGACGAAATTATGGACCCACACAGATGCTTCCCTTACGGGACATCTGTTACGGTTGCGCACATTACACCCTCACTCTCGCACCTCTCCGCATTTATTCTTGAGTATAGTTACGTGCACCCAGACCTTCCCAACACTCGCACTCCCAAGGCGAGAGCCGTTTACAGACTGCTGCTAAGGTCCATCCCTCGCAATGTGATTGAGAGGAAGAGTCCTATGACCCTATGGCCTGCAGTGTGAAGAGCGGTCCAGAAGCCGTTCCTCCCCACGCGGGTAAAAGCCGCGTGGTACCAGGTGGTGAACGGGAAGGTTGTAACACGACAAAGGCTGCACGCTATTGGGATGACGGATTCCCCCCTTTGCCCACGTTGCCACCTCGTGGATACTGACGAACACCGTTTAACATGTGGATCGGCGTTAGACGTATGGCTGCTAGTGCAGAAGATCCTCGCCTGCTACCTACGTATCGCGCCTCGCACAATTGAGCCACGGCTCCTCCGTTGTCCAGAGGATACTTATTTCCCACCTGCGAAGACTCACGCTCTCACATGGTTTAAAGGCATGTCCACCTGTTTCGAGATGATGAGAAGATGGTGCTTGATTACTGGCAATTTCTCCAGGACAGTCATAGCACACTTGAGTGTACACCCCGATACCGACAACTATTTGCGAACTATTTGCGCAGTGTCTTCGATGACCCCCCTCACAGTTGGGGAGTAGCGGGCAGAGGATGACCGCCTTCATGGGGCTCCACACGCTGCGATATGTTGTACCAATTTGGAACATGGTTCTTTACGCCGATGGGCCATGCACATGGAATGGGGTGCGGGATTTGGTTACATTTTTCTTTCTTTATTATCTATCATCACACTATTAGTTTCAAATTCTATGTCATAGTTCAGAAGGAACTTTTGTTCTTTTGTTGCTACGGATGTACATTCTAATTTTGTTTGTCGTAACTGAAATACGCCTTTTTCCATACATAAAAAAAGAAAAGGTTTGCAGAGGAAATAATTTACAATTAAAAAAAATAAAAAAACAAAAAAAGACCATGAAAAACACCAAATAAAAACTTAAAAATAAAAAAGTGGTTAGCGCGCGGGAAGGTGGTACGAAGGTATACTGGTTCGCAAATGGGTGGATGCAAAAAAAAAAAAAAATTCCCCTTCATATAATATGCAACACAGTCTGAGACATTTTTCTTCGTTTAAGTTAAGATTTAAATAAAAAAATAAAAAAATAAAAAGAGAAAGAAACTAAAAAAGAGTTCTAGTAAAAAAGATGGGTAGAGCGTTTGCCAAAAAAAAAAGTTGGTAGAGTATTCGCCCGCGAAAGGCAAAGGTCCCGAGTTCGAGTCTCGGTCCGATAACTAAAAAAAAAAAAGTGGTCAATCTCAAGGACCCGGATTGGATTCCCAGCTGTGTTAGAGATTTTCTCCGATCAGGGACTGGGTGTTGTGTTGTCCTAATCATCATCACTTCATCCCTATCGACGCGCAATTCGCCGAAGTGGAGTGAAATCGAAAGACTTGCACCCGGCGAACGGTCTACCCGACGGGAGTCCCTAGTCTCACTATATAAGAAAATAAACCTTCCAGCTACTTCTCTACACAGTCGTCGATCCCATTTAGACATTTGTCGTACCAGCTGTCCAATACCGTCGTCACGGAAGGAAACCGGCTGTCGTCCCTGCCACTGCACTGGTCTACAGCTCACTGTCTGCGCCAGAACGTTGTCTGCGTAACCAGTTGTTCATGTGAGCAGAGATGAAATCCAGGAAGAGTAAATTACGTGCTCTATTGCTGGTGATCAAACGCTTCCCCGTCGAAAACGCTGCAGGACCCATCTTCATTGCCCCTTCAGACTACGGCCGAGAATTGTCATGCAGAAGAAAGAGCATGACAGTTATGCTATGTGGGCTGCATGACATCAGGCGAAATTATACACCAGGCCCTTATACTTGGCGGTAGACTCTATCGTTTTAGACATCTTTACGTGCTCACTGCGCTCTCGGAACTGAAAAGAACGACGTGACGCGTTCGACGTGCATACTAGAGACAGTGCCCAACAGATCTGTGCAAACCTTCATTGGATTTTCTCTGTGGTTTCCATTTCCCTTCCCATCGGACCTTACTTTCCGAATAGCCTTCGTATGTAGCCATCAATGCTAGTCTATCCTGTGCAGATCTGTTTATCTCCAAATAACTATGACAACCCACACACATTTGAACTTGCTTACTGTGGTCAAGTGTTTATCTCCCTCTATAATTTTTTCTCCCATACTTCTGACCAGTATTAAACTGACGATTCCTTGCTGCTTTAGAATGTGTCATATCAACTGATTACTTCTTTTAGTCACGCTGTGCCACAAATTTCTTTCTTGCCATGTTCGATACGTTTCTTTTTCGTTAGTTATTCGCTCTACCCATCAAACCTGCCACGTTCTTCAGCAGCAGCACGTTTCAGAAGCTGATATTCTTTTCTTATTTAAATTTTTTTATTTTCCATGTTTCACTTCATACAAAGCAACAATTCAGGCAAGCGCCTACAATAAAGACTGCCTAACACTTAAATTTATATTCTGTGTTAAGAAACTGCTTTTTTTCTGAAAAGCTGTTCTTGCTACCGCGAATCTGCATTTTATATCCTCGCAACCATTCCGTCGACTTTCCTCTTTTTAAAATACTATCCTTTGCCGCCTCTGACACAATTACTCTGTCATCGGCAAATCCTGAAGTCTGTACTTTTTCTTCCTAAATTTCAATTGCTATTTTAAAATTCTCTTTGGTTTCCTTTATGTACTTTTCAGTACACACCTTCAATAACATCGGCTATACGGTGCAACTCTGTCACACTTTCTTCTCAAGTACCCTTTCCTTTTAATGTGTTACTGGAATCATGCTTCAGTACAATTTGTAGATTACTTTTCGGTCCTGTGTTTTATCCCTGCTACCTTTGGAATTTTGAGATTGTATGCCAGCCAAAAATGTCAAAAGCTTTCTCCAGTCAGCAAATACAGTAAATATAACTTCGTTTTTCTCCAGCCCATCTTCTAAGATAAGTCACAGACTTGGTATTCCCTCGTGTTTTCCTACATTTCTCCAGAACCCTAATTGATCTTACCCAAGGTCAGCTTTTATCAGTTTTTCTATTCTTCTGTACATAAATCGTATGAGTATTTTACAACCATGATTTATTAAATTGATAATCATCTTGAGGTTGAAGCTCCCCCGCCCATGTTTGCTTGTTGTTGTGGTCTTCAGTCCTGAGACTGGTTTGATGCAGCTCTTCATGCTACTCTATCCTGTGAAAGCTTCTTCATCTCCCAGTACCTACTGCAACCTACATCCTTCTGAACCTGCTTAGTGTTTTCATCTCTTGGTCTCCCTCTACGATTTTTACTCTCCACGCTGCCCTCCAATACGAAATTGGTGATCCCTTGATGCCTCAGAACATGTCCTACCAACTGATCCCTTCTTCTGGTCAAATTGTGCCACAAACTACTCTTCTCCCCAATCCGATTCAATACTTCCTCATTAGTTATGTTATCTACCCGTCTAATCTTCAGCATTCTTCTGTAGCACCACATTTCGAAAGCTTCTACTCTCTTCTTGTCCAAACTATTTATCGTATATGTTTCACTTCCATACATGCCTACACTCCATACAAATACTTTCAGAAATGACTTCCTGACACTTAAATCTATACTCGATGTTAACAATTTTCTCTTCTTCAGAAACGCTTTCCTTGCCATTGCCTGTCTACATTTTATATCCTCTCTACTTCGACCATCATCAGTTATTTTGCTCCCCAAATAGCAAAACTCCTTTACTACTTTAAGTGTCTCATTTCCTAAACTAATTCTCTCAGCATCACCCGACTTAATTCGACTACATTCCATTATCCTCGTTTTGCTTTTGTTGATGTTCATCTTATATCCTCGTTTCAAGACACTGTCCATTCCATTCAACTGCTCTTCCAAATCCTTTGCTGTCTCTGACCTCAAAGTTTTTATTTCTTCTCCATGGATTCTAATACCTACTCCGAATTTTTCTTTTGTTTCCTTTACTGCTTGCTCAATATACAGATTGAATAACATCGGGGAGAGGCTACAACCCTGTCTCACTCCCTTCCCAACCACTGCTCCCCTTTCATGCCCCTCGACTCAACATTGTCAAAAGCTTTCTCTAAGTCTACAATTGCTAGAAACGTAGGTTTGCCTTTCCTTAATCTTTCTTCTAAGATAAGTCGTAAGGTCAGTATTGCCTCACGTGTTCCAATATTTCTACGGAATCCAAACTGATCTTCCCCGAGGTCGGCTTCTACCAGTCTTTCCATTCGTCTGTAAGGAATTCGTGTTAGTATTTTGCAGCTGTGGATTATTAAACTGATTGTTCGGTAATTTTCACATCTGTCAACACCTGCTTTCCATGGGATTGGAATTATTATATTCTTCTTAAAGTCTAAGGGTATTTCGCCTGTTTCATACATCTTGCTCACCAGATGGTAGAGTTTTTTCTGGACTGGCTCTCCCAAGGCCGTTAGTAGTTCCAATGGAATGTTGTCTACTCCAGGGGCCTTGTTTCGACTCAGCTCTTTCAAACTCTTCACGCAGTATCGTATCTCCCATTTCATCTTCATCCACATCCTCTTCCATTTCCGTAATATTGTCCTCCAGTACATCGCCCTTGTATAGACCCTCTATATACTCCTTCCACCTTTCTGCTTTCCCTACTTAGCTTAGAACTGGGTTTTCATCTGAGCTCTTGATATTTATACAAGTGGTTCTCTTATCTCCAAACGTCTCTTTAATTTTCCTGTAGGCAGTATCTATCTTACCCCTAGTGAGGTAAGCCTCTACATCCTTACATTTTTCTTCTAGCCATCCCAGCTTAGCCATTTTGCACTTCCTGTCGATCTCATTTTTGAGAGGTTTGTATTTTTTGCCTGCTTCATTTGCTGAATTTTTATATTTTCTCCTTTCATCAATTAAATTCAATATTTCTTCTGTTACCCAAGGATTTCTACTAGCCCTCGTCTTTTTACCTACTTGATCCTCTGCTGCCTTCACTACTTCATCCCTCAAAGCTATCCTTTCTTCTTCTACTGTATTTCTTTCCCCCATTCCTGTCAATTGTTCCCTTTTGCTCTCCCTGAAACTCTATACAACCTCTGGTTTAGTCAGTTTATCCAGGTCCCATCTCCATAAATTCCTACCTTTTTGCAGTTTCTTCAGTTTTAATCTACAGTTCATAACCAATAGATTGTGGTCAGAGTCCACATCTGCCCCTGGAAATGTCTTACAATTTAAAACCTGGTTCCTAAATCTCTGTCTTACCGTTATATAATCTATCTGATACCTCTTAGTATCTCCAGGGTTCTTCCATGTATACAACCTTCTTTCATGATTCTTAAATCAAGTGTTAGCTATGAGTAAGTTGTGCTCTGTGCAAAATTCTACCAGGCTGCTTCCTCTTTCATTTCTTAGCCCCAATCCATATTCATCTACTACATTTCCTTTTCTCCCTTTTCCTACACTCGAATTCCGGTCACCCATGACTATTAAATTTTCGTCTCCCTTCACTATCTGAATAATTTCTTTTATTTCATCATACATTTCTTCAATTTCTTCGTCATCTGCAGAGCTAGGTGGCATATAAACTTGTACTACTGTAGTAGGTGTGGGCTTCGTATCTATGTTTGCTTATAAACATATTTTGTTTTTGGAGAGGCCTGCTATGAGCAAACTGAAGATAAAAAACTTCCAGAAAAATAATGAACAAAATTAAAAACAACGGTGTTCCCATCATGAGATCAGACATAGGTAACACCATGATTATAATAAAACAACAAGAATACGAAGATAAAAGCTTAAAATTTCTGGAAGATAACAACATACAAAGCTAAGTGGTGACCGAGCTCAAAGATACCAAAACAATGAAAAGACACTTCCAAAAAATATCTCGAGATACTCACGAAATAGAAAGTGAAATGGCTAAAATAAAAGAGCAGCCTCCTAACTGTCCAAATGACAGATGCTCCAATACGTGCAACTGTAAATTTGAGAACTGCACTCACATATCATCTAGCCAGAGAAATGCACCCGTACTTACAGAACCATTATGTATGCTCAAAAAACAGACTCTTATAACACCAAAGAGCTGATACAAAAAATCAAAGACGTAGACGCACCCACAAGACCCATATTCACATCATTTGACACATCCACTGAAACCACCACTACCATCAAACAACGACTAGAGCAACAGAAAGACATTCCCAAATCCCACATAAAGGAAATAGCCGGTATTCTAAAACTAATCACAGAGCAAGATCTGTATATTGAGCAAGCAGTGAAGGAAACGAAAGAAAAATTCGGAGTAGGTATTAGAATCCATGGAGAAGAAATAAAAACTTTGAGGTTCGCCGATAACATCGTCATTCTGTCAGAGACAGCAAAGGACTTGGATGAGCAGTTGAATGGAATGGACAGTGTCTTGAAACGAGGATATAAGATGAACATCAACAAAAGCAAAACGAGGATAATGGAATGTAGCCGAATTAAGTCGGGTGATGCTGAGGGAATTAGTTTAGGAAATGAGGCACTTAAAGTAGTAAAGGAGTTTTGCTATTTGGGGAGCAAAATAACTGATGATGGTCGAAGTAGAGAGGGTATAAAATGTAGACTGGCAGTGGCAAGGAAAGCGTTTCTGAAGAAGAGAAAATTGTTAACATCGAGTATAGATTTAAGTGTCAGGAAGTCATTTCTGAAAGTATTTTTATGGAGTGTAGGCATGTATGGAAGTGAAACATGGACGATAAATAGCTTGGACAAAAAGAGAATAGAAGCTTTCTAAATGTGGTGCTACAGAAGAATGCTGAAGATTAGATGGGTAGATCACATAACTAATGAGGAAGTATTGAATCGGATTGGGGAGAAGAGAAGTTTGTGGCACAACTTGACCAGAAGAAGGGATCGGTTGGTAGGACATGTTCTGAGGCATCAAGGGATCACCAATTTAGTATTGGAAGGCAGCGTGGAGGGTAAAAATCGTAGAGGGAGACCAAGAGATGACTACACTAAGCGGATTCAGAAGGATGTAGGTTGCAGTAGGTACCGGGAGATGAAGAAGCTTGCACAGGATAGAGTAGCATGGAGAGCTGCATCAACCCAGTCTCAGGACTGAAGACCACAACAACAACAGCAACAACAGTATGATTCAACCAGTACAGGATAGTACATTGATATTGTAATGTAGATGACATCCTAAGTCTTCTAGATAGAACAGCCAGTTGTAGCCAACAACTACCCAGTGACATAAAAACAGTTCACCCAAAAATGAAATTCACCACAAAAACAGAAAATGACGAAATATTAAATTGCACTGACTTCACAATACACAGACACAACAACCAACACCAATTGTCGATATTCCGGGAAGTGACTACCACCGGCACAGCCATACACAACTACTCTCATCATTCGATTGTTTTCGATTGTTCAAAGACTAGCTGTTTTTCAATATACGCTGCACAGATTGAACCGACTCCTCTCAGTGATAGCAACTACAAAAATGAATTACACGTAATTAAACAAATAGCCGTGAATGGATATAATAGAAACATTATAGAGAAAGCGAATCACAATATTAAAACAAAAATAAAGGTCATACCTAACATACACACAAAAAAACAGCCGATCACCAACTTTCAAACACAGATACACAGAACACCAACACAAACACAAGAGCAAATGAACAAGAAACATCTACAACGGCAGTGAAATTGCAAGCTCACAATTACAACAATAAGGTAGCAGACAGAATAGGCAACATACTCCAAAAAGGGATAAAAATAGCACACAGAACAAACAAATCAAGTTAGGAGAAAATGAAGGGAAATGAATAAGAGCACAGACCAATGCAACACATTTAGTAATTGAAACTGAGATGGCAGGACTGCAAATAAACATCACACAAACCAATAATTGAAGATAACTACCAGATACAAAAAGCCATAATTGTAGAAAAATAAATAACAAAAGAATACACAGTTCTCTGGAATTGAGATCGTCTGTGCCATCAAAGATGTATCAGACAACACCAACCCACAAACACCCCCCCCCCCCCCCCTAAATCTAGACACACACACACACACACACACATTCACATTCACATTCACTCACACACACAAAATGGCGGATGTGCCTCTAAAAGATTCAAAACTCCCTCCTAGAACACATTTAAAAATGGTTAAAATGGCTCTGAGCACTATGGGACTTAACATCTGAGGTCATCAGTCGATCAGTCGCCTAGAACTTAGAACTACTTAAACCTAACTAACCTAACGACATCACACACATCCATTCCCGAGGCAGGATTCTAACCTGCGACCGTAGCGGTCGCGCGGTCCCAGACTGAAGCGCCTAGAACCGCTCGGCCACATCGGTCGGCCCTACAACACATTCAACTTTTCGACTGTCCGCCATCTTGTTTTCGAAATTTGTAAACAGCGACAGTGAAAGTTACGTACTACAGGCCTTCACAATGAGAATAATTAGGGAACAGGAAAAAATGACAAATTGTGAAAGAAAAAAGTGCAATAAAAACACAAAATCCCAGGAACACCATAGCATGTGAACAAGGTACATGTACAGAACTTTGTCCGCCTTCAAGTTTGTAAATAGTGTCTCAATGACGCAAATTTAAATGTGCGCAAGTAGTAAAGAACAATTTCCAGTTTAATGAAAATATAAAATCCCACTGAAATTCAGCAAAACATGTATGGGAAATAGAAGGAATGATAAATCTGTGTTTTGCTCAAGGTTGAACACCTCCAAAAATAAATCTATTAAATCTGTAGTTTCACTCCTGTTAGCGACTATCTTATTTGGAATTTGAATTATTACGATCTTAAAGTCTGTGGGTTTTTCGCCAGGTCTGTATCTTGCACACCAGGTGGATTGTTTTTGTCCTGGCTGGCAGTCCCAAGAATCACAGTAATTCAAAGAGTATATGGCATTTCAGCAAAGCCGCACTTAGCACGTTAGGGTACTGCCATCTATTTTCTGTATGGCAGGGAATATTACGCAGCAGATTTCTCATTTAGAACTCAGATTTGAAATTAGACTGCTTGTAAGAAGAGAGGGTTACTGTTCGTGTATGATGTATAAACGTCTGCAGGTCTTAGCTAACTGGTCGGCGAGCCCGACTACCATATAGAGGGCCCGGGTTCGATTACCAGCCGGGTCAGAGATTTTCCTCCGCTCCGGGAGTGCGTGTTGTGTTGTCTTCATCATTATTTCATTATCATCGAGACGCAGATCGCCCGATGTGGCGTCGATTGAAAAGACTTAAAGACTTGCAATTCGGCGGCCGGACTCCCGGCGGTAAATGCCACACGACGATTTCAATTCAGTGGTGCGCTCAGCGACAGCACTGCACGCGGTTGTATATATGGTATCATTATGGATGTACCCCTGTGTGGAGGCAATGGGTAGGACGAATGTAGTCAGACTGAATTCGTCTTTATCATATACTCCCAGCAACATGCTTGATTCTGGAAAGCAGAAATTACATGGCTGACGCCTATCGCGTATGTACTGTTAGGAACGTCTGGGGCACTTTTAAATGTAACCTATAGCAGTTGTTTAGCAAAACATTTACACATTTCTAAATAATGTTTTCATATTATCACACTCTGTTGTACTCACACATTTTGTGTTACCTGTGCAAGATCAAGAACAAATTGACCGACTCGAATTTTGACTCATGATACTCCATTCGGAAAGACCTCAACATTATGTGATGATCAATTGCAATATACACAGTGTAACCGGAGTACACAGTTAGATCGTTACACATAAAAATGATGCACTCTTCTTCCACTATTTTCATCCATTTCTTCTGTAAAGATGTTACATTAAGTTTATCTTTCAGTCCCTGAAAGCTGTTATATGAAATTCTTTATAAATATTCATTGTAGCTGGCTGCACTAACCTTGATGTTTCCCTGCAATAATGCTGCCTCCAAACGTGCTTCTTCTTCTTCTGGTCCCTCTCTGACTACTCCTGCAGCTGAAGACAGGTAGCCGGGACAAATAGGGAAAATGTCTGACACTGTATTTGAATCAAGGTGTGGTTCTGAAGGTGGAAAAATAATGGTTTCTTTCCGCCTGTGGCTGATACTTGCCAGATAATGCAGCTAACTGCGAAATACTTGTTGCATATCTAGAAAATGAACAGTTAATTACATTAACCGTAATGTATTCAAGCCAAATGATCCGGGGTATAACAATATAGCTCTAAATAAAACGGAGGTTACTAAATTACATTCAAAACTTACGAGGGAATAATTAGTAACTGCGAAATCCTTCCCTAGGATAGAGTGGAGCCATTTCTGTCTCATTACATGGTCTTTAGAAAACTTGAACAAATGAGCCTTTTTTTCCTGCTGTGTAATTTCCATTACCGTTTGGCGCACAACGCTTGGTAATTGTAATAAAGATGAAACTGCATAAACGTATATTATGTTGCGTTAACCTCGCACAAACACAACTTAGGAACACAAAATATGATTTTTTTGTGGTTGACTAACAATCACGTAACATTCACATAGGCCAACGAGTTTTCGTGTCTAATACCTTGTTTATACAACGCAAGAGAGTTGTTGACTTCTGCCTCTTCTCGCTCACGTCACAACTTGGAATTCTCGCACTTGCTCCTCCTTTCCATCTACACTCATGCTCATAAATTAAGGATAATGCTGATACCTGGTAAAACGATACTCTGGCGGGCGGTTTGCGGGTTTAAATCACCTCGGTGCATCTGACCTGTGGTCGTCGCACGGTGGCGCTGGCAGCAGTCCACATACGCAGAGGTGTGTTGGTGCATGTGAGAGTGCAGTGTAGAGAGTAAGTGTGCAGACGTTTTCAGACGTGCTAATGATGTCTGTGTTTTGAAAATGGCTCAAAGAACACGTACTGACGACGTTATGAGAGGTAGAATACTAGTGCGACTGGAGGCTGGTCAAACACAGCAGGTCGTAGCACGAGCCCTCTGTGAGTCACAAAGTGTGATCTCACGAGTGTAGCAACGATTCCAGCAGACAGAAAACGTGTCCAGGCGCTACAGTACGGGACGTTCACAGTGTACAACACCACAAGAAGACCGATATCTCACCATCAGTGCCCGCAGATGGCCACGGAGTACTGCAGGTAGCCTTGCTCGGGACCTTACCGCAGCATCTGAAACAATTGTTTCCAGACATACAGTCTACAGACGACTGAACAGACATGGTTTATTCACCCAGAGATCTGCAAGGGGCATTCCACTGACCCCTGGTCACAGAAGAGCCCGTAAAGCCTGGTGTCAAGAACACAGTACATGCTCACTGGAACGTTCACGGACGAGTCCAGGTATAGTCTGAACAGTGATTCTCACCGGGTTTTCATCTGGCGTGAACCAGGAACCAGAAACCAAACCCTTAATGTCCTTGAAAGGGACCTGTATGGAGGTCGTGGTTTGATGGTGTAGGGTGGGATCGTGATTGGTGGACGTACACCCCTACATGTCTTTGACAGAGGAACTGTAACAGGTGTATCGGGACGTCATTTTGCACCAGTATATCCGCCTTTTCAGGGATGCAGTGGGTCCCACCTTCCTCCTGATGATTGATAATGCACGGTCCCACCGAGATGCCACCGTGGAGGAGTACCTTGAAACAGAAGATACCAGGAGAATCGAGTGGCCTGCCTGTTCTCAGACCCAAACCCCATCGAGCACGTCTGCGATGCTCTCGGTCAACGTATCGCTGCACGTCTTCAAACCGCTACGACACTTCAGGAGCTCCTACAGGCACTGGTGCAAGAATGAGAGGCTATACCCCAGCAGCTGCTCGATCACCTAATCCACAGTATGTCAAGCCGTTGTGAGGCCTGTGTACGCGTGCATGGTGCTTAAATCCCCTGTTGATGTCTGGGTACGTGCGCAGGAAACAGTGGCGTTTTACAGCACATGTGTTTCGGGACGGTTTTCTCAAATTATCACCAATACCGTGAACTTACAGATCTGTGTCGCGTGTGTTCCCTATGTGCCTATGTTATCAGCACTTGTTTTGTGTACTGCCACATTGTGTGGCACCACATTCTGCAATTATCCTTAATTAATGAGCATGAGTGTTAGTTTGGACAAGGTGAGTAGGGCTTTACTCGTAAAGCCGTTTTATCAAAACGTCAGATTCAGCGCTACTGCTCTTTCTGAGTATCCATGCAATAAGCGAATACAAAAAGGTGCTCCTTCCATAACATGATCCGCAAGTTCAGTTAACTACCGATTAGGGCATTGCCCCTGGGAAAGGCCGACGGCCAGTTGCGCCTCAACGTGTTGAAGAAGTTACGTTTGCCATGGCAGAGAATGCTGGACGCAATGTGCGCTCTTCAGGCAGTGCACGAAACGTGTCACGATAGCTGAACATTCAATAGTCCACCGTCCGGAAAGTGCTCCGGACAATTGTGAGATAATATCTCTAGTGCGGTTCCAGGCTGTCGTGAATGCATATGGTCACCATATTGAGCAATATTTGTAACCTGGAACGTTAACAAGAGGCGCAGTTAACGAACGTTAACCTCTCATGTGGAAATTAAGATGTGTTTCTTTCAGTGGGTTATTCGATATTTCTCTTCCGCGTGTCCTTAGACATCCTTCCACAAAGTTTCATTGTCCTATGATCACTCGTTTTTCACGGGGGCCCTCTCTAGTACTGTAAGTCTGATTACATACATCATGCACAAATGGATAAAAACAATTAGTAAAATGTCGTAATTTGTTACCTTCCTGGTTTTGATACGACCGGTAGTGCCGTTTGTTGGATTTAACGCCCCTGTGGAGCGGACAGTAGCTAGCTGCCTGCCGGCATCAGCTGCCTGCCAACCTTTCACCTGTACACGTGCGTGGAATCCAAGTGGCGAGGAGCATGACTTTGGATGGTCTTCTGACAAGACGTCAACGTGACCTCGAGCTGCAAAGGAAGGCCACACGGACTTCGCAACCTGCTCCCAATGCTATCCTTGACGGATAGGGACTCGGCATCGCAGATTACCTGCAGTACTGAACGTCTGAAACGGTGCACGGTCCCAGTTCCAGGTTGACTAACCAATGAATTCAAGTATTGCATATAAGAATTGGCCAAATTTAAAATGCTGTCATAATCTATTCATTACATCTACACCTACATCTAAATTGATACTCTGCAAATCACACGCAACTGCCTGGCAGAAGGTTAATGAAACACCTTCACAATTCTCTATTATTCCAATGTCGTATAGCGTGCGGAAAGAACGAACACCTAGTTCTTTCCGTAGGAGCTCTGATTTCCCTTATTTTTGTCATGGTGATAGTTTCTCCATATGTAGGTCGAGGCCAACAAAATATTTTTGCATTGGGAGGAGAAAGTTGGTGATTGAAATCTCGTGAGAAGATTCTGTCGCAACGAAAAATGTCTTTTTTTTTTAATGATGGCCATCCGAAATCCTGTATGATTTCAGTGACACTCTCTCCCCTATTACGTGATAATAAAAAGGAGCTGATCTTCTTTCATCTTTTTCGATGTACTCCGTTCGTCCTATCTGGTAAGGACCCCACACCACGCAACAGTATTCTAAAAGAGGACGGACAAGCGTAGTGTAGGCAGTCTCCTTAGTAGGTCTGTTACATTTTCAAAGTGTCCAGTCAATAAAACGCAGTCTTTGGTTAGCTTTCCCCACAACATTTTCTATGTGTTCCTTCCAGTTTAAGTTGTTCGTAATTGTAATTCCTAGGTATTTAGTTGAATTTACGGCCTGTAGATTTGACTCTTTTATCGTGTAACCGAAATTCAACGGATTCCTTTTAGCACTCATGTGGATGACCTCACACTTTCCGTTATTTAGGATCAGCTGTCAATTTTCTCACCATTCTGATATCTTTTCTAAATCGTTTTGGAATTTTTTTGATCTTTTGATGACTTTAGTAGTCGCCAAACAACAGCGTCATCTGCAGATAACCTAGTAGGCAGAGAATCTCGAGATCATTATTGTTAGTTCTTAAATAGTTCTACTGGTGTAACTGAACTTTGGTAACGTAGACGTATAATTTTTTTTTATTAACTGTAAAATTTTACCATGAGTGAAAAGTGCGGGCTCTGTCGTAGGTTTGTGAGTAGTGGATTACGGCGTGGGATTTGTTCAAAGTAATTTCATTGGGGGGAATGCAGTGGGGAAGCCAGTGGTCATTTTATAGAGCTCCTCTCTTGGGAATGTAGAATCTGTAGTAGAAACAAGTTAATAGAGGAGCAGGAGCGTAAGGTCTGTGCCCTTCAGGTGCAGTTACAATGCGCAAAGGAGGAACTAGATAGGTTGAGGAGGATGAAGGGTGGTGGGGAATGGGAACTGGCAGTTAGCAAGAAGGTAGCTAGGAAGAGGAGGTATTCAGACAGTTTTACTTTGGATGCATGCAATAGATACGACCAACTGTAAGAGTTTTGTGGAGAGGAGCCTCGTGTAGCTGTAGATGTAGGGAAGTTGCAGCAGTGCTCAGCAATTAGGAGGCCTAGGTTTGTTGCAAAGCCTAGCAGAAAGAACGTTCTGCTGCTAGGTAGTTACCACGGTAGAGGTGTGGGCCAGCAGCTGCAGGAAGTTTTTGGGAGTGAGTACCAGATCACCAGCATAGTGAAGCCCTGTGCAGGGTTGGCTCAAGTGACTGAAAGCATAGGGGAGTTATGTAAGAATTTTACGAAGGAGGATCAGGTAGTGATAGTGGGTGGAGCAGGGAACATTCTCGATAGGGATGGGGAATATGATGTCAGTGGTGACGTGGTTAAGACAGCTACTCAAACTGGTGGCACTAATGCGCATTTCGTGAAACTGTTTCAGCGTCATGATCGGCCTCACCTTAATGCGGCTGTTGGTCGCGTTAATGTGGGGCTGGGGAGGGCACTGGTGGCGGAGGGCATAGATCACATCTCAGTGGTGCCAGTTGGGTTTATCACTAGATGGGGTTTCACTAGGCATGCCCTGCACCTCAATAGGTATGGGAAGGGGAGGCTGGCTAAGTGTAGTGGGTGGTGGTTGGTACTGGTGTCACTCATGGAAAAATTCCTGTAGTAGTTAGTGTTAGAGCTGCACCTTTTTTTAGACTGAAGTCAGCTAGCTGATAGGTATACCTGCTTAAAGGAAGTGCCTCTAACTAAGGGCTCACATCCAGAGGATGTAATGTTTGCAAGTAGAAAAGGAATTAGGATATTTCATCAAGATATAAGAGGTATTAGAGGTAAAGTTAGTGAACTGCTAATAGATGTTAACTCTGAAATTATTGGTATATCAGAACACCACTTAAATAATTTGATAATTTAGAGGATTCCTTTACCAGGCTACAGATTAGCTGGATGTTTCTCAAGGAGTTCCTTGCGGGGTGGGGGAGTGGCTCTGTGCTTAAAAAACAGTATTTCATTTGAGTCCATAGATGTATCACGACACTGCACTGAACAGACATTTGAAAGTTGTGAGCATTAGTTGAATTTCGTGAAACTAAACTTCTAATTGCTGTTGTTTATATGTCCCCTAACTCTGACTGCAGAGCATATTGGCTTAAGATAGAGAGGGTTCTTGATTCACTTTGTAGGAAGTACCAGAAAGTAGTTATATGTGGTGACTTCAATATTATTTTTGTGTATGATTGTGCAAGAAGAAGGATGTTGGTAGACCTCCTAAATTCGCCGGCCGCGGTGGTCTCGCCGTTCTAGGCGCGCAGTCCGGAACCGTGCGACTGCTACGGTCGCAGGTTCGAATCCTGCCTCGGGCATGGATGTGTGTGATGTCCTTAGGTTAGTTAGGTTTAAGTAGTTCTAAGTTCTAGGGGACTAATGACAACAGCAGTTGAGTCCCATAGTGCTCAGAGCCATTTGAACCATTTTTGAACCTCCTAAATTCATATGATCCGATGCAAACTGTGTTTTTTCCAACTAGGGTGCAGGAGAACAGTAGCACAGTCATAGACAGTATTTTTATTTATTCTTCACTACTAGATGGGCATTCTGTTAGCAAAAGGGTGAATGGCCTTTCAGACCATGATGCACAAATTTTAACACTAAAAGGTTTTCGTACTCAAACCAATGTCATATTTATTTACAAACTACGTAGGAAAGTTAATCCAACAGCAATAGAGAGCTTTTTAAAACTTGTCAAGGAACAAGATTGGCAAGTTGTTTATAGTGCCGATAATATAGATGATAAAAACAATGCTTTCCATAACATATTTCTCCATGCTCTTTGAGAGTTGCTTTCCATTAGAACATTCTAAACGGGATACTAGCAGTAATGGACAGCCCGGTTGGCTGACTAGTGCGATAAGTATATCATGTAGAACAAAGCGGGAATTATATCAAAATGTGAGAAGTAGTCATAATCAAGCTACCGTAGCCCATTATAAACAGTATTGTAAGGTGTTTAAAAATGTTATTAGCAAGGCAAAAAGTATGTGGTATGCAGAATGAGACTTTCAGTCTGCAACGGAGTGTGCGCTGATATGAAACTTGCTGACAGATTAAAACTGTGTGTGGTATGCAAATAGAATAGCTAATTCACAGGATAAAATTACAGCCATGTGGTCAGTTGCGAAGGAAGTGTCTGGTCAGCAGCCAGCACAAGGTCGATGATATAAAGTCAGTTCGCAGTAATAATATTTCTGTTACTGATAAATCAGATATATGTACAATATTTAACAATCATTTTCTGAGCATTGCTGGTGAATTAAATAAAAATTTAGTTTCTACAGGAAATCATATATATTTCTTAGCAAATGCCTTTCCGAGGTTGACGTCTGAAATACTCCTCAGTGATACAGACAAGAGGGAGACTAAAGACTCTCATGGTTATGATGGAGGGTCTAGCAGAATATTAAAGTAGTGTGGTGCACATGTTAGCCCTGTATTTAGCCATGTTTGTAATTTTTCCTTTAGGAATGGTCAGTGTCCTGAGCGATTAAAGAACTCAGTAGTAAAGCCGCTTTATAAAAGGGAGAAAGGGATAATGTAGATAATTTTAGACCTATTTCTATGCAATCAGTGTTTGCAAAAGTTATCGAAAAGGCTGTATGTAAGGTTAATTGATCATTTTATAACACACGATTTGCTATCAAATGTACAGTTGGCTTTAGAAGTCGTTTGACAACTGAAAATGCTATATTCTCTTTTCTCTGAGAGGTACTGGATGGACTAAATAAAATGTTTCGAACGCTTGGCGTATTTTTTTCATTTAACAAAGGCATTTGACTGTGTTGATCTCACAATATTGCTACAGAAGTTGGACCATTACGGAATAAGGGGAGTAGCTCACAATTGGTTCACCTCTTACTGTAGCAACAGGCAGCAAAAGGTCATTATTCACAATGTTGATAATGGCTGTGATGTGGGATCTGAGTGGGGTACTGTCAAGTGGGGGGTGCCCCAGGGATCAGTGTTGGGGCCGCTCCTGTTCCTTATTTATACAAATGATATGCCCTCTAGTATTTTGGGTAACTCTAAAATATTTCTGTTTGCTGATGACACTAGCTCGGTAGTAAAGGATGTTGTGTGCAACATTGACTCGGTTTCAAGTAGTGCAGTACATGACCGCAGTTCATGGCTTGTAGAAAATAAACTAACGTTAAATCACAGTGAGACTCAGTGTTTACAGTTTATAACACACAATTGAAGAAAACCTGACATTTTAATCTCACAGACCGGGCATATGATTAATGAAACTGGCCAGTTCAAATTTCTAGGTGTTCAGATAGATAGTGAGCTGTCGTGGAAAGCCCACGTTCAGGGTCTTGTTCAAAGACTTAATACTGCCATTTTCACTATTCGAATGGTATCAAAAGTGAGTGATACTTCGACACGTAAATTAGTCTACTTTGCTTATTTTCATTCACTTATGTCGTATGGTATTATGTTTTGGAGTAACTCTTCCCATTCTAGAAGGATATTTTTGGCTCAGAAACGGGCGGTTCGGGCAATAAGTGGTGTGAGTTCACGAACCTCCTGTCGACCTTTGTTCACGAGTCTGGGTATTTTGACATTGGCCTCTCAATATGTATATTCCTTATTGTCGTTTCTTGTTACCAATATTAGTTTATTGCCAAGGATAAGCAACTTTCACTCGGTTAATACTCGGCAGAAATCAAACCTCCATTTGGATCGGACTTCCGTAACTGTAGTGCAGTATACTGCTGCATCCATTTTCAATAAGCTGCCACTCCAATTCAAAAATCTTAGAACTCAATCACACGCTTTCAAATCGAAACTGAAGAGTTTCCTCATGGGTCACTCCTTCTATTCTGTCGAGGAGTTCCTTGGAAAATTAAGCTGATTCTTATTGTATTGCTGATACCGTTTACTTAAACTTATGGACTGACTTTTTTCAGGTTCATAAACATTTATTTTTATCTGTTATTATTTGCATGTTGTAAGTTCATGAACTGACACGTTCCATGACCTTGGAGATTTGCTCCTCAATTTGGCCCTACGGAACTTGACGTGCTCAAATAAATAAATAAATAAACAAATAAATAAATAAGACGCTGCTCAGATTGTCTCCCAGATCGTTTATATAGATAAGGAACAGCTAAGGACCTATAACGCTACCTTGGGGAACGCCAGAAATCGTTTCTGTTTTAATTACTTCCCGTCAGTTGCTACCTTTCTGACAGGAAATCGCGAATCCAGTCGCATAAATGAGAAGATATTCCATAAGCACGCAATTTCACTACAAGCCGCTTGTGTGGTACAGTGTCAAAAGCCTTCCGGAAATCCAGAAATACGGAATCAATTTAAAATCCCTTTTCAGTAGCACTTAACACTTTGTGCGAGTAAAGAATTTATATTTCCTTCTGTGCTACTGTAGGGATCGCGAATTTCAACTGGTTGCTGTAGATTTCTTAAACTTCTCTGTAGATGCGTAGACGTGGACTCTTCACACGTCTAACGACAACTTGTGGTTAGAGGTATGGAGAGTTCACATCTACAGAGAAGTTTCAGAAATATACTTTGGCCAGCTGAAGTTAGTGATCCCTATAGTTGTACAGAAGTTTAGTTGACATTTCTAGCTACGTGTACAGAGCGGCCTGAAGATGGTACCAATGAGGAACCGAAACTGGTATTCAAGTACAATCATACATAAAATTAAGGCTGTCGGTATTTATCTTCTTGAAATTCACTAAGGGGATTTTCGTGTCTCGAGGCATCTTTTTTTTCATATTTTGACTTTTTATAGGTTTATTTCTCTGTAATGTTATTGTAACATTGTAGGTCGAGGAAAACATCGATGCAAGTGTTGTACTTGCCCATCAGAAGTCTTAAGTACATGCTTTCGATAAAAGTGAGATGAAAAAAGTTGTTATGGCGACACTTTTTCAGAGCAATGCAACGAATGACAATTGACAGCATGGTAGCTGTTATGAAAGATGGTGTAAATGGTAGCAAGCTGAGATGAACGGGACATTAGTTACTTTGGATCATAAGCCGCCACTGAGGAGTGAAGTTACTGCAGCTGTTGATGTGTTCAAACATCTGGCTGACGCTAATTTTCTGGAGAGATGCCTGGGAGCTCACATCCAAAACTGCAATGAATCAATGAATTGCTTAATTCGGACTTGTGCCCCATAACACATGTTTTAGAATGTAAAAGTTGTTCAGATAGCTAACAGTTGACAATGCACCATTTTTAAAGACGGATTTACGGGGTCCCGCATTACGTGAAAGTCATGAGAGTTGTCACCTGCATGATAGCTTGCTGATTCGCCACGAAAACGGCCGAGAACCTCCTCAAGCGTTCATATCTTAGATCGTTCCAGATCAACGTCGACGCTCGAACTGCAGCTAGGGAGACTGGCGCTTAAGAAAATGAGACTTTCAAAGACAAGGAAGGTTTTATATATGGCGCAGGAGCAGCGGATTAATGATAAGCTGAAAAATCAAAACTTCAAGTGCGTATTTCTAGAGACAATGTTCCGTAAACTGGTTCAAATAATTCAAAGCAAAGTACTCAGTAAAACTGAATGCCGTTTTGTATTTAACAAAACAGGCACTTGTAATTTTAACGTGAACTTTGTGAAGGGTCAAAATGTAATGGTCAAAATTTAATGGTCGTCATCGGAGTTTAGTCGTCTTAACTTGTTGTATTAGCAGTTGGGTTGGTTCATAGAGAGAAGTTGGAGAACTGAAACGTATATTAGTATACGATTTCCTTCTATATGTTTATTTGTTAAAAATGTTTTAGTATGGGCACTGCGAGATTTGCCGCTATTAATAGCAGAGCAAGCGGCCAAAGATGGTGTGAGTCATGCTTGTCGCCAATAGAAACAGTCTGTGGCGAAGATTATGTCTAACAGGAGTTAGCCACAGAAGCAAGAGCTAATGGCTGCACATTAGTATGAACTAATCGGTCCATAGGTAGTTTTAACACGGGATTAATACTCAGTAGATTTCGGTCCCTGGGCAATTCAGCTGGTTATCTGGTCTTTTACATGGCAGTGGAGTAATGGCAGAGAAGACTTACTGGTGAGCTGTCGTATTTATGGTCACAGTTAACTGCTCAACTGGGTCTATTCAGAAGAATAGTTTTCTTAATAACTGTAAGGTTTATTTCGAGGAGTTTTGTATGTTAGAGGTTACTATTAACAGTGGTTGTTATCCGATGCACTGAGTTCGTCCAGTTGTTATTAAGTCACGATCAATGGAAAATCTATGTTAGTGATTCTTTCTCTGGCTGTAAGAACTGACTGATAGTTTACTACTACGTTTACATAAATGCTGCACCTGGACAAGACGTTTCTAATTTGCACTTATGTTGCGGTGTAATCAATCGTCGTACCGATTGGTTCTGCGAATGTTAATTAATGATGCTGCATGTGCACTTCAAGAAATTTGTGTGCTCGTGATGTACGTACATATGCGTAATTCGGTGATCAACGAAGTGAGAACGTTAGCGACTGCAATTTTATTGGCTGTAATGGCACACATGGAGGTAATAACGTGATTCCGTAATCGTGGATATGTGGATCTACGATTCTTCTGGAGCAGAGGACTCAAATTTGTTTAATTAATTTACAAACTGGGACTAGTATTTATGATAGCGGGATTCTAGAATAATGGTCTTACAGCGGAAACTCTCCTTCAATTGCTTAGATTTTCCCGCTAATGGACAAACCGTACCAAACTGGAACCATTCGAGAAAATGTGTGTCGAGGCTACTATTACTGCTAACTTTAACTGACCAGTTGCCACTTAAAATAGGGCATAATACTAGGTCTGCAAGTAGTCATCACCTGAAGAGGCTGAGTTTTCCAGAATGAAATTTTCACTCTGCAGCGAAGTGTGAGTTGAATTTTGTTTACATGATGTAAGTTAAGGCGAAAGTGGTGGTGGGAAGTAGATTCTTTTTACTTCCCTATTTCAATTTCTGTCGTTTCAGCTGGTATTAACTGTTTCTGGCTCTCGTTCACTCATTTCGTCATTGTGCTGCTGACACAACGAGCTAAATGAAGCCTAGGCGGTCAAAAATAAATTTGAAGTCCAACTCAAGCTGCCAAGAGAAGAAAAGAAGTACCTTATAATTTGAAAAAAAGAGAAATAAAGAAAAAAAGAATGACAGAAACTGAAAAATGACAGAACCTGAAGAAGTAATATTTTATTAAAGAAAAGATACTACTGGTTATCGAATGCTTGTTTTTTTTACGAAAAATATTATAAAAGTTTTTTGCTTGAGAGTAATATTATTAATAAAATGATATTATTATATTATCAGCATAGGTAAAGAGACAGATAATAGTAATCTGCACAACAGTTTTATCTTATAAAGAGAGTGAATAGGAATTTACGTTAATTAATAACAAACAAAGATCAGAAGTAAAGTCAGAGGCTACGTCTATGCCGCTGGCTCAACAATAAAGTATATCTCTGAGTATTGACGTTATCGGCAACTAAGGAACTGGTGAACTTTTACTTGCGTATAAGGTGAGTAAAACTAAATAAATAATCAGTAGGTTGTTATTTACTGATTAGGGGCTTGTCTGCGGTTTCGGGAACGGAAATCTATAGATAATTTCTGGCACTTAGCACAATCGTTTCACGTAGCCAGCGATGTATGTATAATCTCTTCTGACTTGGAAATGTGGTAGTAAAGCAAACTTATGATTTAGTTTCTCAAGAAAGTTGATTTAGCGGTGAATGTTAAGGATTTGTTTACGTAACCAATTTGGATTAATCAAGGCTACAGGAAAGTGTGAGGTCTACAGCTCATATTGACGACGCGTAAAGAGAAAGATTAATGTGTTACTTTCTGGTTTATGTAGCTAGATGGTTTAGTACATTTAAGCGAGTATCCGTCAATTAGAAGTAAGTCAGGAGAAAACCAAACTTTGCTTACATTTTATCGCTCATTGCGTACCATCAGCTTAATATCTCAACTAAGAACATTGTCGCGTATGACTAGAAAAGTGTACTGTAAGGACATAATATAGTGTTGCATATACAGGGCTCACCATCATAAAATACTCACTCGCTGCATAAGCAAGATAACTTTTCCAGCGGTGTGAGTAGTGACTGTCTCTGATTTCAGGCCACAGTAGTAACATAATAACTATTGTATATTATCCCGGAACCGTTCCATCTTATTGAACAATATATTTTTGATAACTTCTTTGTTTATTTAGTTTTAAAGGCTACAAAATAGGTCGATTTTACGTTTCCAAGTGGCCGCCATTTTGAAATGTACTACAGGAAATTTGGTTTCCAGGGTTGACGCCAAAGAGAATTTACTTCTAATAACGTATATACGTTTAATTTTGATTGCAGACCTGGACTTCACCTTAATCGTGCGAACAACTTAATAACTCAGTCAGCGAAGAGATATTTTGGCCACCATTGTGCTGTATAGGCTCATCAGTTTACTGGGCAAAAATAATTTACATAGCATTAAAGTTACACACCTTTGTTTGTTAATAAACATTTGTCAGAAAAAATAATTATTTGCAGAAAATAAGGATACGAGGTCGGAAAATCCCCTTAAGAGTCAAAATCTTACGTTAAAGGCTTAAGACAATACGTCAAATATTAAAATTAGAAATTGTGTATAGCCGTTTGCAAAGAGCTGTGGATCTTTCTACAGCCTTTGTCTGTAGCGTGTGCTTTACAGTGCACGAAGAACATTCAGCGTTGAGTTTCATGTTACTTAGGTCCGGTGAAGGTTTTTAGCCACAGTACTGTTAATTACAGGTGCCACAAAGCAAACACGACAAGTATTGGTTATAAATATTTTATCATGTAACTACTAATATTAGGAACTTAATCCACAGCAAGGCGTTTTGGGAGTCAAGCTCTCAATATCTGGCTGTCAAGGTTAATCCTACATATAAATACCCTCCAAAAGTGCTCATGGTCTACAGACAAAACTACGTGGGCAGATCAGTTGTTGTTTGTCACCATCTGAAAGGCATAGAAGAGGACTAGAGTTGATGCCTGTGGATAAGAAAAGAACTTGAACTAGCAAACAACCGGCTTATGATTGATGATTTACGTAATATACTAACTGGCGAGAGTGCTAACACATTCTACAACGGTTTTTAGCTATTTTTTAAGTTTAGCATTAGTACAACGAATGTGAACGATTTGGCGCTGATAACCATTAGTATGGTGTCTCTGCATACCCTTTGTAACATCTTTGGAATGTTATGGACCGGCTGATGGATCACATGGATAAGCAGAGCACGCAATATGGTGTTGCCATTTTTTAACTGGTGTGAGGAAGTCGTGTCCGAATACTTTTATCCGTTTTTATATTTTGATCATGAGTGCTTTTGGAGTGCATTTTATGTAGGATTAACTTACAGCCAGATGATGGAATCTTCACTTCAGCAACGCGTTGTTGAAGATTATGTTGCTAATATTAGTTGTGTACTGAAATATTTATAATTTTCTTAACAACCGCTACCTTCACTCCTCCAGAACGACAAATATTACACGAAGCAGCAACAGCAGCAACCATGTAACTTATGTTTACAGGGAGAATCAGAAGAAGCAAGGTCAGTGGCACAATGTGCATCTTAATCCAACTAAAGATTTGATTCCAATGCGGCGGCTGACGTGACAACAGCTGCACTATTCCAGTCTTACCGTCACAACCGCGCTTTCGAGGTCTTCTGCTCAACTTCCATTGTGGCGACTTTTATCTGCTCCGTGTCGTCGCGCCGTCCTATGCAGCTGCAAACACATTCATCCGACTCTGAAGCAGTAAAAACAATTGAACGTACTATCATGCTCAGCAGCATACCAGAGACGTGAACTACGTTCCGCCTTATTCTTATGCTACCCACATAACATAACTTTATTGCAGGTCCTCTAATATCTCTGCGGTACAGTCATCTGACAGTAAAAAATAGTTGCTGCAACAGACTACCGAAATATGATTTGAGAAAATTGAGAGAGCAGTGTTTTCAATATCTGGCTCTTGAATTTACACTGAGCAAATTTACCACAAATCATAAATACATAAGACACCAGAGCAGCTTAAATGGAAAGCAGCACTTCCTGCAAAAATTTCCGTATTCTACCATGTTGCCAGCTCATGCAGAGGGCCGTTATGTGATTTTATTTTAGTAATTAGAAAATAAATTAAAAAGTAGCTATTGGGTGGCAGAGGCAGATTGTGAATGGCTATGCCGATGAACAAGGAAATGAATGTTTTGAATAGGCTGTATTGAACCACCTTAGAACCATCGCCCCTTTTTCAATTTTTTTGTTTTGTTTTTAATGCGTTTTTTTAGCCTATAACATCTTATTCTTTATACATATGTAGAGTGCTTGGAGGCCTTCTTTTATTGTACGACCACTTCCATTAGCATGATGCTTCACAAGTGATGATGTACCATCGCTGATCCACTAACCCCCCCTCCCCCCCTTTTCCCTCTCCCTTGTCTTACACCAGTCTGCGTTTGTCTTTTAATATTTGCAGTTTCTCCGTCACAGTGTGTTCTTTTGCAGTATTTCTTCATGTCAGGGGTCAATTTAATATGTCAGTATTGGGGCTCTTATAAACTGATACTATTTCCTTGAAGCGTGTTTGGTTTGGCATTCATTCTTGTTACAATTGTGTATTCACGCAAAAGTGCTTCTCGTGCGTTTTTATGACATTCTAAATAGTTTGCTGCGTTTATCTGAGCCTGTCAAATCGCACACTACACGTTGTTGGGTCCAATATCAAATGTGTGATATTTTAAAACTTTTAAGACAAAGCTCTAGAGTAGACAGCTACTACTTTTAAATCAAATATTTTAAAAACAGTGGTTAACTGAATGGCACATACCCATTTACTAGACAAGGTCAACGACAACCGTACTGCATGTAGGTAATGTGATTCTATATCAGTATGATTCACTAAAATTATTTGTAAACATTTCCTGTAATTTTGTTTATTGTAACGATACCACATCTGTTTCACACACTGTGTCGTAATATTTGTTAACAGGTACAATACCTTCCAGGGAAGACAATTTTAAAAATATCTAAACCATGCTCAAGGTTTAATAAACCCGTCTTTAGCAACTGGTTGGCTGTTGTCCCCAATTCACTGAAGCTCTTTTATGCACAGTTGCTGAAAATGAACCATGTTCAAAATCTTCTAGTGTATTTAAAGATTACTAACACGATATAAAAGTGTAAAGCGCAAGTCCTTATAGGGAGTATCCGTGCAATTGAGATAAGGATTCCACGTTGTATAAACTAACACCTACAGACAAGAAACAATCACATTAGTCATTTTCAGCATGTCCAGGGTCAGAATGCATCTCAAAGTTTTCTGCATCTCTGACCTACTTCATTTATGTTGTAATTAGAATGTAAAGAAATTTGTATACAGTTTGCCGATGTCAGATAGTACAATCAACGATTCCACTGAAGGAAGAACGTATTTAGTCACGTCTGTTACGATTTTAGACAAAGAGTAAATGAGCGCATCGGATCTGGACAAGAAAGCATAAATTATGAATGATTTCGGGATGTGAAATAATTTAATAGAATGAAATGAAATGATCATGTGGCATTGATGGCCAGGAGTCCCTACCTGGGGAAGTTCGGCTGCCGAGTTGCAAGTCTTTTCAGCTGACCATGCATTGGGCGACTTGCATGTCGATGATGAGGACAACAAAAGTCTCCAAGGGGAGAATATCTCCGATCTGGAATCGAACCCCGACCCACTGTATGACACTCAGGTGTGCCGACCACTCGGCTAAGAGAGCAGACATGTAAGAGAATAATGATAAGTTTTTACTCATGAAAAACACAGTAAATAGACAATAAAATAAATCCTCCATGGAACTACGAACTACGTGGGATACAATGATCACAAATAATCAAAATCAGAACAGAAGAAACTACATATAGACTATAATCCCCGTAGTAAATGACTAAATAAGCGGTACAGTAATAACCAAGACCTTTAATCACGGCTTAGTTAATGAAAGACCGATATAGACCCTAAAAACACCGAAAAAATCTCTCGCTCTGAAGAACAGGTTTAGCCTGATCACAAAGAAAGCGCGTCTCTTAAGTTGAAAAACAGGTGGAATATTACGAAAAAGTACACGTGTAAGCAATGGTCTTACCACAAATTATTGTAGGTTGCTACGTAGAAATCGCCATAGAAATGAAACATTAGACAAAGTCGTCGAATTTCAACTCACAGAATCGTGAAATCGGAGGCAGTACCCACGCGTTGCGTCTAACCACTATGATCCCGGAAACCTAAGTGTCTCTGTCTCCCAGTCCACCTGGACGTGCTAGCTCAAATCTCAGTCACTGTGCCAAAGGACTGGTCAGTCAGTTACCGTCATCAATATACTGCGTGTAGCTGTACTTCCACTACGCAGCCAAAGACTGTGGCATTCCTAGGAGACAAAAAACCATGGGTAGAGTATCCGTACCACGTTAGCAACTTCTGACTCGCGTGTAGATAGATGATATGGAAGGTATTTTCTAATGATCCACTTCCATCAGTCTCTGACTCATTTAAGATCATTATTTGGAGTGTTTTCTATAAATATGAGAAGCTAGTCCAAAAAAAGATTCTAAATTCCCAAACATCTATGCAATGTCGGTATTTATCCACGAGTCACAATCTTCATAACAATTTTTATAACGATATTCTTTTAGACCGCATAAGTGGATATGGTATTATGTAATTACCTAAAAAAATAACATTTTGACGTTGAACAATATTTCAAACATAAAAAGAAAACTGTGAGGCAACTTTGCTGATTAAGCAGTCATTAATATGCAACAAGAACGTCAGCAGTCTCCCTAAACATGGCAATGACTGAGTCATATTCTTTAACGTTCTAACGGTTTATGCAACAAAAATAAAACTGAATACAAGCACAGTTGGTGAAAGAGACAAATATTTCTCTTAATCCAGTGCTAAGACAAGTCAAATAAAGTAAAATGTTTATCTTGGAAAAGAATAAAAAGCATACAAATAAAATAGATATTGTGCAGGAAGAAGATTTGGGGTAGTTGTTCTCATGAATGCAAGCCCTAATGACAAAATACTCTAGTAAATGAGTCTTTCTGCAGGTCTACTTTAGGGAGAGTGGAAGTACTAAACTGGTTCGTCAAGCGCTTGATGGAATCTTGAACATAGCTACTCATACACTTCAGGAACCGTTCTGCAGTGAGAGACGTCTTCGACTCTCGTTGCGAGACGTTTTTCAACTGACAGTTCGATGAGCTGAATGGAACCTCGTTGCAGACGAGAAACAAATCGTGGATTGTGGAGACAAATGGCAAGATCCTTGGCCGTGACTAAGGGACAGTCTGATGGGGTATTTTTCTTGATCAATGTCCTCTACACGTGGCTGCTGCTGACTCACTTCTACAGGTCACATTTCAATGGTAATCCAGTTTCCGTCTGAGCAACTACTACCCACCCTGCATGGCCGGTGTTTCCAGCGCCAGTCCGACGTGAGTACCATACTGCAGGACTTTTGACAATCGAAATAGTCTCCAATATTGTCCAGTATTTTCCAGTAAATGCTTTACCTATCTCATATCAAGTTCAATGGTCCTTTATAGAGCGTCTGGCAATAGACAGAATGCGGTCGCGCCTCACGTGTCCCTTCATAACATCTGCCAGTGATTGTCGATCTCTCAACTCCATGACAATGAAATATATACAACAAACTAAGTACAAAGTTGAACAATTTTCCATAATGATTATGAATAAATGATAATTCAAGAAAGATGCAAAAAAGAATGTTAGTTGTACAGCAGAACATCCGTTATAATCTAAGTGGTCCCTCAAAATGAACAGTACATATTAAACGAAATTTTGTGTGACCAAAGAAATAGGTACAACATTACGCAGTAGACATTTAATAATCATTCTCATGTCATAATCGTGGACGATAGTACAGAGAAGTTATTCTACGTTAAACTGACTGACATAAATTATCACATTGGTATGTATGAATGGTTTTAAATAATTTTCACATTCTTAAACGAGTGCAGTAATACTGTAGCACATATATTTTTTTATTACGTTCTCACCAACTTTTTTACCTTTACAGTCATACCAGTTTCTGATACTATCAACATCGTATATCAATGGTCAAATAACACTTGAAAAAATACTTACACTAACTAGCTTGTGACCATAGTACGTTGCATTACAGTTAGTATACATATTTCGTTCAGTAAATCATCGTACAACGACTATTCCTTTGACCTTGAACTAATGATGGTGCCACTTTGACTTTGGTTAATGTTCATAATATTATTTTCGTTTCCTATTAAAATGCTATTAACGCAGGTAACACCAATAGATTCACCTCATTTTATGACACTCAGCCATCAGTTAAAACCCTTAAAGATAATTACTTATTGACAAAAAATTGATTACAACCGTGTTATAAATCATATGCATTTTTGTAAATAAACATAGAAGCAAACCATTTCATTAAATGCTTACTCTTACTTGGCTTCATATGTTCCAATGTGAAAACAGCTTCTGATAATCATCTAACGATGAAAGAGAAAGTCATTACACTCTACAACTTACACAGAATCTTCATCACTATTACCCAGTATAAAATTGGCAAAACGTAACTTTAGTAGCGTAAAAGCTAAAACTCAGTCCAGTGGTACAGCATGGAACACTTGATCATCGGAACAGACATACCTAGGGTAGACAAAGGCTTACCCTTCCACATTTTCATGAGATACCCCCTACAATGTAATATGTAAGGAACAAACACATAGTCTGATACATACTATTCTCATCTGAAATAAGGAATATAATTAGTATTTTACAGAAAACATTTATTTACTCGTACATGATATAACTGAGATAGGCTCCCAAAATGTAATCCAACATTCCTACTCATACATTTGAAATCTGGTGCAAACCTCATGACGTCTTGGTTCTAAGTGTCTTCACTTCCACTGCATTTTTATGCCTCATTCATTTCATCTTAAACGGACCGCTGTAGTCCGGAAATAATTTATGAGTAAGGGGATTCCCCTTTCATAATAACTTGTGAGACCTCGTCAGAACTTTTAGTCCCAACTTGAATGACCTCATTGCCTTTTAACTTCACCTCACCATTTTCATTTCGCCACAGCCCTCTGAATGTTTGCCAAGGACAATTTCATTACATCATTGAGCCATAACTGCTAGGAAGAAGCTAAATGGATAGTCTCCCAAATCTTATCTGGAGGATAAATAGTGCTAGTACAAAGTAAAAGTGTTCGGTAATTCTTTAATAGCTTGTTGACAGCTGTAGGTATAAGAACCCCAAGACCCATGATGACGATGACAACAGAGATGGCACAATTTTCCATGTTTTGGAGGAGGATGATACGTTTATATAAAAATAGTTTGGAGTTATCTTCATCACAGTACTAAATTCATATTAATTTTCTACGGACTCTTTACCCATTTTAATGAAGTAAGACATATTACAAAGCTTTTCATAACATGTTCTAGGTCCAAAATGTGAATAACTCATGTGAGTGTACCAAATAAACTTCTTAACTAGATCACCTGGTATATATGCAGTCTCATGTGACCCCCCAGCTCCTTCTTTTTAAACAAAATGTTATTCTTATCACATTCTATCCACTTATTTTTAAAGTTGGTGAGGTCATTCCACTTCAGTTTAACTTCAAGGAGAGATCTTTGTCTTGCTCCCTGTCATTATCTGCGATTGAACATGAGATGAAATTCTCAAAAGTAACGTCTTTTAAATAGAAGATGAGAAAGCTACTATGACATTCCTCATTCCCATTATTCAACACTAGAAGTGATCTTGAGAGAATGTCTGAAACAAGATTTTCCTTTCCACGAACATGAATAACAGTGACATCAGATACTTGCAAATATAAAGCCCATCTCGCTAAACGTCCACGAGTTATCATAGCACTCATCAAAAATTGTAAAGCTCTGTGACTGGTATACATCTTGCTCAATAAACTAAAATAATTTGTTTGATGTGGCTCGCCCGAATTCCTCTCCTGTCTTCATCTCAGTGTGGCACTTGCAACCTACGTCCTCAATTATTTGCTGGATGTATTCCAGTATCTGTCTTCCACTACAGTTTTTGCCCTCTACAGCTCCCTCTAGTACCATGGAAGTCATTCCTTCATGTCTTAACAGGTGTTCTATCATCCTGTCCCTTCTCCTTATTAGTGTTTTCCACATATTCCTCTCCGATTCGGCGCAGAAACTTCTCATTCCAGTCCACCCAATTTTCAACATTCGTCTCTAGCACCACATCTCAAATGCTTCGATTCTCTTCTGTTCCGGTTTTCCTACAGCCCATATTTCACTACCATACAGTGCTGTACTCAAGACGTACATTCTCAGAAATTTCTTCCTCAAATTAAGGCCGATATTTAATGCTAGTAGTGCCCTTTTTGCCATTGCTAATCTGCTTTTGATGTCCTCCTTGCTCCGTCCGTCGTGCCTAGGTAGCAGAATTCGTTAACTTCGTCTACTTCGTGACCATCAAATGGTTCAAATGGCTCTGAGCACTATGGGACTTAACGTCTGAGGTCATCAGTCCCCTAGAACTTAGAACTACTTAAACCTATCTAGCCTGAGAACATCACACACATCCATGCCCGAGGCAAGATTGGAACCTGCGACAGTAGCGGTCGCGCGGATCCAGACTGAAGCGCCTAGAACCACTCGGCCACACCGGCCAGCCGTGACCGTTAGTCCTGGTGTTAAGTTTCTCGCTGTTCTCATTTCTACTACTCCTCATTACCTTCGTCTTTCTTCGATTTACTCTCAGTCTATACTCTGTACTCATTAGATTGTTCATTCCGTCCAGAAGATCATATAATTCTTTTTCACTTTCACTCAGGATAGCAGTCATCATCGAATCGTATCATTGACATCCTTCCACTTTGAATTTTAATTCCATCCCCCAACTATTCTTTTATTTCCGTCATTGCTTCCTCAATGTACAGATTGAACAGTAGGAGCAAAAGTCTACATCCTTGCCTTACACCTTTTTTAATACGAACACTTCGTTCTTGGTCGTCCACTCTTATTATTCCCTCTTGGCTATTGTACATATTGTGTATGACCCCTCTCTACCTACAGCTTTTTTTCAGAATTTCGAACATCTTGCACCATTTTACATTGTCGAACGCTTTTTCCAGGTCGACAAACCCTATGAATGTGTTTTGATTTTTCTTTAGTCTTGCTTCCATTACTACCCGCAACGTCAGAATTACCTCTCTCGTGCCTTTACCTTTTCTAAATCCAAACTGGTCGTCATCTGCAGTATCTTCAATTTTCTTTCCCATTCTTCTGTATATTATTCTTGTAAGCAATTTGGATGCATGAGCATTTAAGCTAATTGTGCGATTATTCTCTCATTTGTCAGTTCTTGCCATCTTCGGAATTGTGTGGATGATGCTTTTCCGAAAGTTAGATGGTATATCGTCAGACTAATACATTTTATACACCAACGTGAATAGTAGTTTTGTTGCCAATTCCCCCAATGATTTTAGAAGTTCTGGTGGAATGATATCTATGTCTGCAGCCTTATTTGATCTTAAGTCCTCCAGAGCTCTTTTAAATTCTGATTCTAATTGGATCCCGTATCTCTTCTAAATCGGCTCCTGTTTCTTCTTCTATCACATCAGACAAGTCTTCCTCCTGATAGAGGCTTTCAATGAATTCTTTCCACCTATCCGCTCTCTCCTTTGCATTTAACAGTGGAATTCCCGTTGCACTCTTAATATTACCACCCTTGCATTTAATGTCACTGATAATCATTTCTTTTTCGGTGTCTTCACATTTTTCCTGCAGCCATTTCGTCTTAGCATCCCTGCACTTCCTATTTATTTCATTTCTCAGCGACTTGTATTTCTTTATTCCTGAGTTTCCCGGAACATTTTTGTATTTACTCCTTTCATCTATCAGTTGAAGTATTTCTTCTATCACCCATGGTTTCTTCGCAGTTACCTACTTTGTACCTATGTATTCCCTCCCAACTTCTGTGATGGCTCTTTTTAGAGATGTACATTCCTCTTCAACTGTACTGCCTACTGAGCTATTCCTTCTTGCTGTATTATAGCCTTAGATGATTTCAACCGTATCTCGTCATTCCTTAGTGCTTCCATATCCCACTTCTTTGTGTATTGATTCTCCTTGACTAATGTCTTAAACTTCAGCCTACTCTTCACCACTACTATATTGTCATCTGAATCTATAACTGCTCCTGGGTACCCCTTCAATGCATCTGATTTCGGAATCTCTGCCTGACCATGATATAATCTCACTCTGTCTTTTCCAAGTATACCTCCTCCTCTTATGATTCTCGAACAGATTATTCTCTATTACTAGCTGAAACTTGTTACACAACTCAATTAGTCTTTCTCCTCTCTCATTCTTTGTCCCAAGACCATAATATCCTGTAAATAGATAACAAAGAAATTTTGTGACTCCCGACATGACAATCAAAGCTTCCAATTCAATGTCAGGACAACTACATTCGCAATTCAAGAACACCGGTGTCACAAAAGCAATAGCCATATGGCACACATCACCATGTATCTCAAATTCTTGAAAGAGGTCTGCTCCGCTTGTAGAAATGACCAAGCAAACACAAAATTCCTTACGCAAATCAGGAAGAGGCAGTCTGTGCTTGGCCATCCCAGTCATAGTGAAAATTCTACCCATTGGTGCACAAAAATGAGATGAAGCCAACATAATCAAATAATGAGATGTTTATAAAAATTTGACAAATCAAGAAATGAATGCATGTGCTTTCTATTAAAGTAGCAAGAAAAATCATGAATGGTTTCAACTTTGACTGGATCAGGCTGAATTACTGTCACAGTAAGAATAAGTGCAAGGAATTTAACTTGCTTCCCACTGATCTCTGATTTCTACAATTAACAGTCACTCCAAAATCCTTAAATACTTTCTCCAACCATCACGTTGTTATGACTTTGCTAACTGTTCTCTAAAATCAAGACATGTCATACTCACATCTTTAATATCTTTCTTAAAACAACAAGGAAAATTTTGTTGAAAGCTCTTATAAAGAGAGTCAAACTCACATTAAATCTAAAAGTTAGCTTATGGAATTGATAACAAGAGCTGTAATACAAAAACTGCATATATTTCTCACATGCAGAACGCAGTTCGAACTGCCTTTAACTTACTCTCAAATCTTCCAATGTCTACAGAATCCAGCAGACAATGGCTGTGGCTGTGAGGGTGGATGCAGTAGCAGGAACAAACATCTACAGATTAAATGTACTAAAATACATGACTATGGAATTTAGTAAAAGTTAATCCAATGTTCGGAGACTGCCGGTTTCAGGTAGAATGAGACTAATTCTTTATTCAGAATCCAACATGACAATGGATTAGTCATATAAACTAACAGCAACTTCTATGGCACCCTGTAGTAACATCTTTTAACCTCTGTCTCTACTCTCTCTTTGTAAATTAACGGTGTAGAATAATGTTTGCAAAATAATTTCCTATGCCCACTGACTGAAAACTGATGATAGAAGCTTCTAATAGTAGTTGGATGCTCTGAAAAAGCTAGTGAAAGATGTTGTAATACACTCAGTGGGTGATACTCTCAGTTCAACAAACTTGAGATTGAGAGACGACTCTATTAAGAATCTTTAGACAACAGTTGGAATTCTTTTCTCTAACTGTACATACATCAAACAATATCTCCATCATAGATTCGTTATTCTTCAAATTTACTTCACTGAAATCCAAGTTCATCACTGCTTGGTGCTTTGATAAAAAATCCACTCCTAAAATCGCTTCAGTTGCGAACCTAGGCAGAATAACAAAATTCTCATAAAACCCATATCCCACGCACTGAAATTCAAAGACGACTTGTGTTTCCACCTCAACGCTTCACTTTTTCCAATGATTGCCTCTATCTCTTTCGACTATTCTAAAGGCCATATAGACCAAGAACCCCTCCTTCACAGCTCTGAAATACAAACATGCACAATACCAACCCCTGAGGCCCTGTGTCCAAAACAAATGACAAGAGAACTCCATTCACACAGATTGCAAGCACTGGATCCATTACTGATTTAATACTAAGGTTTCATTCACATCATTAAAATTTAAAGTGTTTAACTCTTCAGTACTCCCATTTGTTCTTTGTACAGCTCCTGTTTCAGCTGCTGACAACACTTATCATACCTCTAGCAGTAGACTCCGTGCATGTGGTTATTCATTGGATCAGGTGATCCACTTTACTACAACATCACTGTTACATCTATTAAAATGGTTGTGACCAACCATGCTCTTTCCTACAATTATCATCATTGCCCCTATCTGAGGAATCCATCTGACATCTCCATCTATCATTTCCATATCTCCACGACAGGTATTTACAATTGCAAAAATGAATAACCATCAGCTGTATAATGGAATGACGACAATGAAAATTATTGCCACACTGGGACTCGAACACAGATTTCCTGCTTATCACAATCGATCGCCTTACCTTTAGGCTATCCAATCACGCTTTACAGCCTGACCAAAACTACCATATGTCAACAAACACGTGTCCACAAATTGCTCTTGAACATACATGAGAGACATTTTGATTGAAAGTCACTTGCCCAGTGTCATCGGATACGTAGATATGAATATAGACAACCATCATCTGGATAATGGAATAACAACAATGAAAATTTGTACCGAATTTCCTGCTCTATGAAGATGCAGTGAGTAATGTCCGTCAGGTATTAATGATGTTGGATCCTAAAGTAACACTAACGAGCGATTCGTTCTGGTGCAGCGTTGACGATACTGCAGCTGCAGTATCCACGAAAGTCAAAGAAGACTTATCGAGGTATTCAACCTTTCGTCCGCATGCTACCATTCTGACTAGACATGTACTCTGCAGATGGAGAGAACACAACTGAGGCCAGCAATCACTGAGTGAAATATTTTCTCAAGAATTTATATTGCACTGTTGCAAGTGATCAAGGAAGTGTGGACTTTAAGATGTAACAGTGACTGGTGGAATTGCTTCTTATAGTGCGAACGCTGCTGACACGCTGCCTGATGTCCACGGAATCCAGCAGATAATGGCTATTGTCTGAGGTAGCATGGCGGTGCATGTAGTAGCCGAAATAACCATTAAATGCACCAAAATAAATGAAGAAACACAGAACAGATTCTGTAGTACTAATACTAGTATTAGTAGTTGGGTAACTGGTTCTAGTTTTTCTGTAGCTTTGTAGTACTACGAGTACATAGATTTATTAAAAAAATAAATACAAAATAAATAGTTAATATGTACCTGTAGTATTATCCAAGAAAATGTGATTTGTATGGCTTATTTTAGCTTTTCAGATAATAGGTTGTAATTGTGAAGAACAAGTAATCAAAACTTCACTTGGTTCACAATATTCAGAAGAGGTTTTTATCAAAATTTAAAATACTTTTATGTACTTCTTATCACTCTTTTCCTACCAAGATACTGATGCTACTTTTAGTTCTTTTTTTTTAAAAAAAAGAAAGAAAAAGCGGGAATAAAGTACGTTTACGACATTCTAGAAAAGTACATTGATAAGGTTGTTTAATATTAGCAGTGTTGTTATTGTTGTGGTCTTCAATCTGAAGGTCTGGTTTGATGCAGCTCTCCAGGTTACTCTATTCTCTGTAAGCCCCTGCATTGCCAAATAACTATTTCGACCTACATCCTTCTGAATCTGCTTATCGTATTCGCCTTTGATCTCCCTCTATGATTCTTAGCCCAAAAACTTCCCTTCAGTACTACACTGGTGATCCATTGATGTCTCAGAATGTTTATCATCAACCGATCGCTTCTTCTAGCAAGGTTACGGCACAAACTGCTCCTCATTAGTTATCTCATCTACCCATCTAATCTTCAGCATTCTTCTGTAACACTTTATTTCAAAAGCTTCTATTCTCTTCTTGTCTAACCTGTTTTATCATCCACGTTGCACTCCCGTACATCGATACACTCCAGACAAATACCTTCATAAAATGATTCCTAACACTTAAATCTATATTCGAGCTAAACAAGTTTCTTCAGAAAAGCTTTTCTTGCCATTCCCAGTCCACATTTTATATCCACTCTACTTCGGTCATCAGCAGTCATTTTGCTACCCAAACAATCCTCATTGTTCGCTCTAATTTCCTCAGCATCGACTTATTTAATTCGACTGCATTCCATTATCCTTTTCTTGCTTTTGTTGATGTTCTTATTATATCCTCCTTTCAAGAAACTGCCATTCCATTTAGTTGCTCTCCCAATTCTTTTGCCCTCTGTGACAGAATGACAATGTCATTCTCCAGCCGGCTACTGTGACCGAGCGGTTCTAGGCGCTTCAGTTCGGAACCGCGTTGTTGTTACGGTCGCAGGTTCGAATTCTGCCTCGGACATGGATGTGTGTGATGTCCTTCGGTTAGTTAGGTTGAAGTAGTTCTAAGTCTAGGGGACTCATAACCCCGATGTTAAGTCCGATAGTGCTTAGAGCCATTTTTTGTCATTGTCCCTGAACTTTACTTCCTACTCCAAATTATTCTTTGACTTTCTTTACTGCTTGCTCAATATATAGACTGAATAACATCGAGGATAAGCTACAACCTTGTTTCACGCCCTTCTCAACTACTGCTTCCCTTTAATGCCCCTAGACTCTTGTAACTGCCGTCTGGTGTCAAGGAGAATATTCCAGTCAACATTGTCAAAAGCTTTCTCCAAGTCCACAAATGCTATAAACGTAGACTGGCATTACTTTTCCTATCGTCTAAAGTAAGTCAAATGGTCAGCATCGCTTCCTGTATTCCTGCATTTCTCCAGAATCCACACTGATCTTCTGTAAAGTCGGCTTCTACCAGTTTTTTCATTCTTCTGTAAGTAATTCATGTTAGTGTTTAAATTATGACATATTAAACTTTCTTTGGAAGCGGAATTGTTACTTTCTTCTCGAAGTTTGAAGGTATTTCGCGTGTCTCATACCTCATGCACACCAGATGGAAGAATTTCGCTTTGGGTGGCTCTCCCAAGGTTATCAGTTGTTTTGACGGAATGTCGTCTGCTCCCGCTGCTTTGTTTTGACTTAAGTCTTTCAGTACCCTGTCAAATTCTACTCGCAGAATCATATCTCCAGTCTCATCTCCATTCACGTCCTCTTCCCTTGCATAAACCCTCTATATACTCCTTCTACCTATCAGCTCCCCCTTCTTTGATTAGAACTGGTTTTCCATCTGAGCTCTTGTATTTTCTCTAAAGCCCCATTTAATTTTCCTGTAGTCGGTATCTATCTTTCCCTGGGTGATATATACCTCTAAATCTCTTCATTTGTCCTTTAGCCGCCGGCCGGGGTGGCCGAGCAGTTCTAGGCGCTGAAATCTGGAAGCGCGCGACCGCATCGGTCGCAGGTTCGAATCCTGCCTCGGGAATGGATGTGTGTTAGTTAGGTTTAAGTAGTTCTAAGTTCTAGGGGACTGATGACCTCAGATGTTAAGTCCCATCGTGCTCAGAGCCATTTTTTTTGTCCTTTAGCTATTCCTTTTTAGCCATTTAGCACTTGCTCTCAGTATTATTTCTTGGACGTTTGTATTCCCTGTCGCCTGCTTCATTTACTGCATTTTTATATTTTCTCCTTTCATCAGTTGAGTTCAATATCTCCCGTGTTACCCAAGGATTGCTATTATGCCTTGTCTCTTTACATATTTGGTCCTCTGCTGTCTTCGCTATTTCATCTCTTGAAGCTACCGATTCGCCCTGTATTGTGTTACTCTCCCGTGTTCTAGTCAGGTCACCTAATGATCCCACAGAAACTCTCAGCACCCTCTGTTTTTTTTCAATTTATTTAGGCCCCGTCTTCTTAATTTCCTACCTTTCCGCAACTTCTTTAGTGTTAATCTACAGTTCATAACCAATAAAATGCGGTCAGAGTCCATATCTACCTCAGAAAAAATCTTACAATTTAACAAGTCGTTCCTAAGTCTCTGTCTTACCATCATATAATCTATCTGAAACCTTCTAGTATCTCCAGGGTTCTTCCATGTATACAACATTCTTTCATGATACTTGAACCAAGTGTTTGCTATGATTAAGTTATGCTCTGTGCAAAATTCTACCTGGCGGCTTCCTGTTTGATTCCTGTCCCCTACTCCATATTCACCAACTATTTTTCCTTCTCTTCCTTTCTCTACTGTCGAACTGCAGTTCCTCATCACTACTAAATTTTCATCTCCCATAACTATCTGAATAATTTTTTTTATCTCCCCAAGCATTTCTTCAATCTCGTCATCATCAGCGGAGCTAGTTGGCATATAAACTTGTGCTACTGTCGTGTATGTTGCCTTCATGTCTATATTGGCAATGATAATGGGTACACTACGCTATTAATAGTAGCTTATCCTCATACCTCTTTTGTTATTCATTATTAAATTCACTCTCTCATTAGTTGTATTTGATTTAGTATTTATAGCCCTGTATCAACCTGACCAGAAGTTCTGTTCAATGTGTGTGATTCCTAAAGGACCATACTGCAGAGGTGATCGGTCCCTAGACTACACACTATTTAAACTAACTTAAACTAATTTACGCTAAGAACAGCACACACAACCATGCCCGAGGGAGGACTCGAACCTCCGGCGGGAAGGGCCGATCAATTCGTGACATGGTGCCTCTAACCGCAAGGCCACTCCGCACGGCCAAGTCCTGTTCCTCCTGCCACGAAACTTCACTAATTCCAACTATATCTAACTTCAGCCTTTGCATTTCGCTTTTTAAATTCTATTCGATTAAGGGATTTAAAATTCCACGCTCTGCTCCGTTGAATGCGTTTTGTTTCCCCTGATGACGACATCTTCCTGAGTAGTTCCTTCCCGGAGATCCGAATGGGGACTATTTTACCTCCGGAATATTTTACCCAGAAGGATGTGCACCATCATTTAATCAGGGCTGCATGGCCTCGGGAATGTTTACAGCTGTAGTTTCCGCTTGTTTTCAGCCGTTCGCATTTCCAGCACAGCAAGAACGTTTTGGTCGATGTCACGAGGCCAGATAAGTCAATCATCCAGACTGTTGGTCCTGCAACTACAAAAGCCTGATGACACTCTTCAGGAGCCATATCGTTTGTCTGCCCTCTCAACAGATATACCTCGTTTGCTGCTGAACCTATGGCACGGCTATCAGTATCGCTGATGAACGCAAGCCACTCTACCAAAGCCAAGGTCCATGGTTCATGGCAGAGGGAAGGGTTAGCGTTGATGACACAGGAAGTAGGGGGGAAACGAAAAGAGTAACCAAGAGAGATCTGCTGCAATGAAAGTTAACTTTGCATGTTATCGACATTTCAATATTGAAAATTGTTCTTACATTACGTAATAATCACATTCAGCAACAAGAAGCTCTTCTTAGAGCAATTGAGAAGGCGGCAGTGGGAAGCTGACGTATCGTGTGTGAGGTACCGGTGGCAAAATGTTTTATTCGATACGTGTCTCGTGAGAAGGACCGCCTAAATTGCGATGCTTCCCCGCGATTGGCTGCTGTATTCGGAAGTAGAGGGCCAAATTAATAAACTTCCGTCAGTAATAATACAAAAACTAAATAGTGAATTTACTCGCCTTCCACACAAAACCATCTCCTAATAGCAGGCTATCACTCCATTATTTAAAAAGTGTTGGTTACCACCAGCATCATAAACAGTTGCTGAACAAAGTGGCAGACGACGATCCTCGACTCACACATGACTTAGACTCAAAGAGCAGCCCTGGTTCGGCAGTGTCGCAAGACAGACATTTCTGCCGCTGCCTGTATTGGTTAAGAACTTAAATAAGAGTATCTGGTTTTTTGGACACTTAACTGAGAAGCACTTTGATAATAATTACGGAAATACGTATTTCATTGTTTTGTTTATTTTGTGTGAAAGTATGAAGAAAGGAAATAATTTGTAATTCATAACGTGGACTATAATTGGGAAGTCTATCGTATTCTGCTAATTAAAATCGCGTAGCATCCCGTTTAAACAAACTAGTTCAAAATTTAATTATTTAAACAACAACAGTTCCTCTCCAGCAGTTTATTACACCTTCATGATAACGGATTCACGATCTACGTGTTGTTTTTTGTGTAGGGCACAACTATAGAAAACTGCAGGTTGCCGAACATTAATCAGAAGTTGTGCATTTCAAAATAGGAACGCGGATAAGCTACGTAGCCAAGATAGACACGAAGCCCACGCCTACCACACCAGTATAAGGTTATATGCCAAATAGCTCCGCAGATGATGAAGAAGTTAAAGAAATGTATGATACCATAAATGAAATATTCAGATAGTTAAGGCTGTCGAAAATTTAATAGTCATGGGGGCTGGAAATCGATTGTAGGAAAAGGAAGAGAAGAAAAAGTAGTAGGTGAATATCGACTGGTGGTGAGGACTGAAAGAGGAAGCTTCCTGGTAGAATTTTGCACAGAGCATAGCTCAGTCGTAGCTAACACTTGGTATAGGATTCATGAAAGGAAGTTGGATACGTGGAAGAGGCCTGGGGCCACTGGACGGTTCCAGATAGATTACATAATGCTAAGACAGAGATTTAGGAAATAGATTTTAAATTGTAAGACATTTTCATGGGCAGGTGTGGACTCTGACAACAATTTATTGATTATGAACTGAAGAAACTGCAAAAAAGTGTGAATTTAAGGAGATGGGACCTGGATAAACTGACTAAACCAGAGGTTGTACAGAGTGTCAGGGAGAGCATAAGGGAACAATTGACAGTAATGGGGGAAAGAAATACAGTAGAAGAAGAAAGGGTAGCTTTGAGGGATGAAGTAGTGAAGGCAGCAGAGGATCAAGTAGGTAAAAAGACGAGGGCTAGTAGAAATCCTTGGGTAACAGAAGAGATACTGAATTTAACTGATGAAAGGAGAAATTATAAAAATGCAATAAACGAAGCGAGCAAAAAGGAATATAAACGTCTCAAAATGAGATCGACAGGAAGTGCAAAATGGCTAAGCAGGGATGGCTAGACGACAAATGTAGAGGCGTATCTCACCAGAGGTAAGATAGATATTGCCTACAGGAAAATTATAGAGACCTTTGGAGATAAGAGAACCACATGTATGACCATCAAGAGCTCAGATGGAAACCCAGTTCTAAGCAATGAACGGAAAGCAGAAAGGTGGAAGGAGTATATAGAGGGTCTATACAAGGGCGATGTACTTGAGGACAATATTATGGAAATGGAAGAGGATGTAGATGAAGACGAAATGGGAGATACGATACTGCGTGAAGAGTCTGACAGAGCAGTGAAAGACCTGAGTCGAAACAAGGCCCACGGAGTAGACAACATTCCATTGGAACTACTGACGGCCTTGGGAGAGCCAGTCCTGACAAAACTCTACCATCTGGTGAGTAAGATGTCTGAGACAGGCGAAATACCTTCAGACTTCACTTAGAATATAATAATTCCATTCCCAAAGAAAGCAGGTGTTGACAGGTGTGAAAATTACCGAACTATCAGCTTAATATGTAATGACTGCAAAATACTAACACGAATTAACGTAGTGAAGGAAAACCACCGAGTGACACTGATTCACATTGCAGCATGTTTACACATTGGTCATGGGTCAGCACACCACACTGTGCACGATGTGCTCCAGTTTCACAAAGTGTCTGCGAGATGGGTGCCACGGCAGCTGACTCCTGAAATGAGAAAACGACGTGTTGATGCTTGTGAAGATCTTCTTCGGCCCTTTGAACGAGAAGGTGCTGGCTTCCTTGCAAGAATCGCTACTGGGGACGAAACTTGGGTTCACTTCCACCAACCGGAAACGAAGAGAGCAAGCAAGGAATGACGCCATTGCTCATCACCAAAACCAAAGAAGTTTAGAACAGAACCATCAGGAGGGAAAGTTATGCTGACTCTCTTTTGGAACCAAAAAGGCGTCATTTTGGAGCATTAAATGTCTAGAGGGAGAACTGTCACCAGTGGATCATACACAGATCTCCTAAAACATCATCTGCGGCGTGCGATCAAATCAAAGCGACGTGGACTGCTGTCAGCAGGTGTCCTTTTGCAACATGACAATGCAAGGCCGCACACTGCCCGTGCAACAGTTGCAACAATCACAGACCTGCATTTGGAGTGTCTTTCTCATCCACCATACCCACCAGACCTTGCCCGAAGTGATTTCCATATGCTTGTACCAGTCAAATCCGCAATGGGAGGAAAGGAGTTCCGTTCTGATAAAGAGGTACGCCACGCGGCGCATGTTTGCGCGGACTACCAAAAGATTTTTTTTCTCAAGGAATTTATGGACTTTGTAAGCTCTGGAGGACTTGCATTGAGCGGGGGGAGGGGGGGGGAGGAGATTATATTGAAACGTGATACAGCTTTGAACCACTTCTGCGCAATAAAAAATATTTTAGAAGTATTTAAGGTTTTCATTTGATTCACCGTCGTATTTACGAACGAATGGATAAACTGGTGGAAGCAGACCTTGGAGAACAGTTTGGATTCCGTAGAAATGTCGGAACACGTGACGCAATACAGACCCTACGACTTATCTTAGACTAAGGAAACGCAAACCTACGTTTCTAACATTTTTAGGCTTAGAGGAAGGTTTTGACAATGTTGACTTGAATACTCTCTTTCAAATTCTGAAGGTGACAGGTATCAAATGTAGGGAGCAAAAGGCTATTTACAATTTGTACTGAAACCAGATGGAGTCGAGGGGCATGAAAGGGAAGCAGTGATTGGGAAGGGAGTGACACAGTGTTGTAGCCTATCCCCCATGTTATTCAGTGTGTATATTGAACAAGCAGTAAAGGAAACAAAAGAAAAATTCAGAGTAGGAATTAAAATCCTTGGAGAAGAAATAAAAACTTTGAGGTTTTCCGATGACATTGTAATTCGTTCAGAGACAGCTAAGGACCTGGAAGAGCAGATGAACGTAATGGGCAGAGTCTTGAAAAAGAGGATATAAGATGAACATCAACAAAAGCAAAATGAGGATAATGGAATGAAGTCGAATTAAATCGGGTGATGCTGAGGGAATTAGGTTAGGAAATGAGACTTAAAGTAGTAAAGGAGTTTTGCTATTTTGGGAGCCAAATAACAGATGACGCTCAAAGCAGAGAAGATATAAAATGTAGACTGGCTATGGCAAGGAAAGCGTTTCTGAAGAAGAGAAATTTGTTAGCATCGAATATAGATTTAAGTGTCAGGAAGTCGTTTCTGAAAGTATTTGTATGGAGTGTAGCCATGTATGGAAGTGAAACATGGACGATAAAGAGTGTAGACAAGAAGGGAATAGAAGCTTTCGAAATGTGGTGTTACAGAAGAATGTTGAAGATGGGTAGCTCACGTAACTAATGAGGAGGTACTGTATAGAGTTGCGGGGAAGAGAAATTTGTGGCACATCTTGACTAGGAGGAGGGATCGGTTAGTAGGACACGTTCTGAGGCATCAAGGGATCACCAATTTAGTATTGGAGGGCAGCGTGAAGGGTAAAAATCGTAGAGGGAGACCAAGAGATGAATACACTAAGCAGATTGAGAGGGATGTAGTTGCAGTAGTTATTCGGAAATGAAGAGACTTGTGCAGTATAGCGTAGTATGGAGAGCTGCATCAAACCAGTCTCTGTACTGGAGACCAAGGCAACAACATGCATTCCACTCAGGGTGGTTGAAGGAACTATGCACTTCGGTTGTACTGCAGTTGTAATAAAAATGAGATCAGTGAGACGTCATCTGTGGTAAGACAGAGGAGGTATGAAATGAATAAATTTTCGAGGGAAGGGATCTATGATACACACTCGAAACACCCTCTCGTCATCTCTCTATCTCTCTCTCTGTCTCTCTCTCTCTCTCTCTCTCTCTCTCTCTCTCTCTCTCTCTCTCTCCCTCCTTTCCACTTGCCATACGTGGCATCCCTTGCGGTGAAACCTTTGAAGTCGAAGTGCTTTGCGATGATGAGGCTATATTTTATTAGCAAGAATTGTGAACAGTAACCGAGCAACGAACTGTGTAAACACTGTGACACGTGTGACCTGAAAATGGCGAGAGAACTGCATAATAATTGTGATAAGTAGGCTTTGAAATGTCTTTGAACTGTTTTTAAACTTTTGTTGAACTATGATAACTGATGCCGCAAAATAAATTTCTTTTGGTGACTGTGAAATTAATATCGATACAAAGCAGGAATAGGAAGTGTTGAAGTGTTACTCGAATGAATTTAACGCTGTGTTGCGGCCTAAGGGGTTAAGTTAGTAATCTTCACTTCAAGACTCGTAATGCTACGTGAATGTGCAGCGAACAGAGCAGCGCGATACAGCTATGAAGAACAGCTGCGGCGGCAGCGGGCAGGGGCGGGAGCCACACTTAGCAGCAAACGGCACGTCTGAAGTGTAAGCTACAGCACACCACGGCAGCGGAGTTGCAGCCAGCGGCTCAGCCCACAGTCACGAGACTCTGAGGGAGAACGTCTTGGAAGAACAAAATGTAGCAGTCTAAGATTTGTAATCAGAACATTAATATTAGTAAAATGTCAAGGGAAAAGCAAGTAATACGCTCCCAGAATTAGAGAAGGAGCTCAATCTCACAGTAGTTGTGACGATCCGGTGGGTCAGATACAAAAAATGGTAGTGAAGTCAGGAGTGGGATTAATTATATGTCAAATTTAGTCAAAGGTAATTCACGTGAAATCGTAGTTTCAAGTTTAGTTTATGACCCCAAAATAGTAAATTCTGTAGCCAATAATCTGACTGAAAATTCTGACGTAGCCGTGAATATTTTCACTGGGAATGTACGGCGGGGTCAGTGATTTTTTCTGCCTCGTGATGGCTGGGTGTTTTGTGATGTCCTTAGGTTAGTTAGGTTTAAGTAGTTCTAAGTTCTAGGGGACTGATGACCATAGATGTTAAGTCCCATAGTTCTCAGAGCCATTTTGAACTGGGAATGTAGAGTTAATTAATAACGAAATCAATGAAAATGTAGATTTAGTGCAAAACAATGATAATATAAACTCGGAATATGTGGTACCTAGTCAAAATAAAGTGACTGATTGGAATGACGATTCCAGAGAAAATGACTCTGAAGTCGACATTACTGATGTTACAGATGAGTTACGCACATTAAGTCATGGTTCAACATCAGCTACACTTTGCCAACTGAGGACTATGATCGGCATATAAAGTCTAAGCTAAAATTAATTTTGCTACAACACAAAGGAAATAAGGATCACTTAAGAAACGCACAAAAAGATATGAAGAGGGGTTAAAACAATTTAATGAAGGCATAGCTCAAGTTAACGCTAAGCTCAATGATTTGGAAGGAAAGGTTGCAAATCTTGAATATAAACCTGACGGATGTAGCAAGAAAGTAGATTATGAAACAACGGAATGGGGTTTAAAAAATTAGAAGTTTATAAGTCTGAAATAAATCAAAAGGTTGGCCATGAAATCAAGAAGTTAAATAAGGATTTACAGCATCAAAATGGGCAATACAAACAACAATTAATGATTCCAGAATGAGATTTTCACTCTGCAGTGGAGTGTGCACTGATATGAAACTTCCTGGCATATTAAAACTGTGTGTCCGACCGAGACTCGAACTCAGGACCTTTGCCTTTCGTGGGCAAGTGCTCTACTTTTAATGACATTAGTAATATAAGACAAGAGCAAAGAAGCGGTATCAAAGCATGTAATGACAAACTTAAGGTACAATAGAGTAATTTCACTGTATCAAAAATGAGCATGAAGTATTTAGTTGCAATATTCCACATATAGAAACCTGTTGTAAAGGAAATGCAATTGCGTTTCAGCGTAAATTGAGAGAAATAGAGCAAAAAGAACTTCCTGAAATGTTAGACAAAAAAGAAAATAGAAAAAGTTGAAATCTGGAGTGAACGAGAAAGAAAGAAAGAAAGGCATTGTTATGTAAATGACGTAGCAAATCACTCTAGTGCATATAAATTCCATTATTTCTCTAGTAAGCGAACTTTTCATTAGACATTTCGAGGGCATCATTTCTAGAAACATGACAGAACAACAGAAAATCATATTCATGACAAGTAGATTAGATGGCGAAGCAATATCATGGGTAACAGGGATCATTAACACCTCGTAAAACACGGAACGAATTTGTGCAAGCATTTTTGAATCACTACTGGACTTGCAGCACACAGAGCAGAGCGAGACGTGAAGTATTTGCCGACGGAAGATTTGATGGTGAAAAAGTCAATACATCGCAAATTGATAGGAGTACGGTAGTAGAGGGACCGTACCGAAGAAATCTCATAGTGCTTTTATACGAATGTCAGTACAAATTACAGTCATTAAATGAATACAGTTCCACTGGTACAGTTTGTAGCAGCAGTGACACTCAAATTTAGATGGAGTGACACCTCATCTGTCAAATGGTAAATGAGTGTTTGTGCATTATCATGAAGCAAGATTCTAAAAGATTCTCTCACTGTTTCTGTGAATCGAAATTGTATACCTCCTTCTGTAAGGCAACGACATGAGTGCAGCGTGGGAGCGAACGGGTAGAACGGTCGATGCTGTCCGAACGTGATCCTACGCCGTAGTGTCCTGAATAGCATTTCTTTGTTCGATGGTGAGTAGCAGCGTTCTTCAGAGACTAGACAAACAATTGAGTCGGATTAATTGCTGTACGATTTGATACTGGAAGGACGTATATTTCTGAAAGTCGATATATTTCGAATAAGGAAATATCAAAGAATTCTAATGAAACAAAGATAAATCTTTGGAGAGATTAAAACATTGTATGAGAGTGTACGATTGGATCCTGATTAATTCCATGAATGTACGAGAATGTCGGTGTCTACATTCGAATGCGTTCTAAAGAAGACCGATACGCGCTCGAGAGACGACTGCAGCATTTCCCGTTCAACTATACCACCAAAAAATGAAAAGAAAGTTACCTTGCCGCAAATAATAGTATCTCTGCCTTTTAAAATTTTACGAAAGTAGTATTTGACAATTTAAATAATTGTGTTTAATGTCACTAGTGGCAAGGAATGTTCAAAATGGTTGAAATGGATCTGAGCACTATGGGACTGAACATCTGAGGTCATCAGTCGCCTAGAACTTAAAACTACTTAAACCTAAATAACCTAAGGACATCACACACATCCATGCCCGAGCCAGGATTCGAGCCTGCTACCGCAGCGGTCGCGCGGTTCCAGACTGAAGCGCCTAGAACCGCTCGGACACACCAGCCGTCGGCAAGAAATACTTCAGCCAGAACAGAATGACACAATAACAATAACTTTTTGTTGTTAGTAGCAAGCTTAATTGCTATTTTACTGCCTATCTTTCTTGCACTCCACCTATATTTATATTGATAAAGAATAGACTGCCAAATTTCAGGCCCTTCTTCCACCGCTGTGATAATTTCTTCAAAGGACATGGCTTGCCGCTCGCTGCACGCCGAAGAATAACAGACTGGTTTGCGCTGCACGCGGACGGCACACCGCACGCTGTTACTCCTAGCTGCACACACCTCTTGGCGTGCTGCCAGGGGAACAGCGGCTAACGCTGACCGCCTTGCTCCCCTCAGATCGCGGCTTGAGATTTAAAGAGCGTAGCAGAAACGCCGCGGCGTGAGTCATTACCGAAGCGGATGGAGCTAGCGAGCACAGGGCTCCTAAGAATACCCTCAGCTATACAGGGTGAGTCACCTAACGTTACCGCTGGATGGATTTCGTAAACCACATCAAATACTGACGAATCGATTCTAAAGACCGAACGTGAGGAGTGGGGCTAGTGTAATTGGTTAATACAAACCATACAAAAATTCACGGAAGTATGTTTTTTAACACAAACCTACGTTTTTTTAAATGAAACCCCGTTAGTTTTGTTAGCACATCTGAACATATAAACAAATACTTAACAGCACATTTTTATTGGTATTTTTCACTGACGCACATGTACATTACCAGAAGGGGTGAGGTACACGTCCACACGTGGTTTCCGTTTTCAATTACGGAGTGGAATAGAATGTGTCCCGACATGTCAGGTCAATAGATGTTCAATGTGGTGGCCATCATTTGCTGCACACAATTGCAATCTCTGGCGTAATGAATGTCGTACACGCCGCAGTACATCGGTGTAATGTCGCCGCAGGCTGCCGCAATACGTTGTTTCATATCCTCTGTGGTTGTAGGCACATCACAGTACACATTCTCCTTTAACGTACCCCACAGAAAGAAGTCCAGAGTTGTAAGATCAGGAGAACGGGCTGGCTAATTTATGCGTCCTCCACGTCCTATGAAACGCCCGTCGAACATCCTGTCAAGGGTCAGCCTAGTGTTAATTGCGGAATGTGCAGGTGCACCATCATGATGATACCACATATGTCGACGCCTTTTCAGTGGGACATTTTCGAGCATCGTTGGCAGATCATTCTGTAGAAACGCGATGTATGTGGCAGCTGTTTGGGCCCCTGCAATGAAGTGAGGACCAATGAGGTGGTCGCCAATGATTCCGCACCATACATTTACAGTCCACGGTCGCTGTCGCTCTACTTGTCTGAGCCAGCGAGGATTGTCCACGGACCAGTAATGCATGTTCCGTAGATTCACTGCCCCGTGGTTTGTGAAACCCGCTTCATCGGTAAACAGGTAGAACTGCAATGCATTCTCTGCTAATGCCCATTGACAGAATTGTACTCGATGTAATGTAATTGCTGATGTAGCGACACATGAAACGGGTGAAAGCGGTGACGATGCAGTATGCGCATGACACTACTTTGACTCAATCCACCGGCTCTCGCAATGTCCCGTGTACTCATGTGTGGGATCATGGCAACAGCAACTAACACAACTGCCCCCGCTTCTCCTGTGACGGGCCTGTTACGGACCCGTTTGCGTGCTACGACCATACCTGTTGCATACAGTTGGCGGTAGATGTTTTGCAATGTGCGGCACGTTGGATGCTCTTTGTCCGGGTACCGTTCTGCATACACCCTGCAGGCTTCAGCTGCATTTCGTCGACACTCGCCATAGATGAGTATCATCTCCGCCTTTTCAGAGTTCGAATACACCATGGTCACAGTTCCTACAACACTACGCTATCACAGACGTCTGGTAACACGGTGTACTACAGTTGGTCTGCGTGCGGAGACGAATACAGAATAACAGTAGCAGCAAGCGCTACATGCAGACACTGCGACCGCTAGACCAAACCACAACAGTGCACTACAACCACACTCGTAAACGCGGTCGTCATCGTAAACATGTCCCTGCAGATGCTGCTCGCCGACCGTGGCCCGTGTTTGTTACAACACGCCACTGAACGTTCGGAGGTTTCAAGCGTCAACTTTAGGTAACTATATCTCCGGATGTAATTAACATTTTACAATGCAACAAACGGCACTGATTACGTATTTATTTGTATGTTCAGATGTGCTAGCAAAACTAACGTGGTTCCATTAAAAAAAACGTAGGTTTGTGTTAAAAAACATACTTCCTTTGAATTTTTGTATGGTTTGTATTAAACAATTACACTAGCCCCTGTCCTCACGTTCGGTCTGTGGAATCGGTTCGTCAGTACTTGATGTGGTTTTCGAAATATATCCAACGGTAACGTTAGTTGGCTCACCTTGTATATAAATAGTGGAGACATCTGCTATCAAAACAAAAACAATGATAAGCCGCTCCGCCGCTCTCGTGGTAGGGTCTAAGCTGCGGCACTGTTCATAAAACGCCAAAATCAAAACAAAACATTACGTATTTATATTGCCACAGTGTATGGAAATATGATTATTTAAAATATTTTTAAGCTTATTGGGAAACTAATTTAAGGCATTTTGTATTGTTATATGGAATTTAACTGGTGCCGTACGCTAAGAGATGGAAGAATGGACTGGTACTTATGGAACTAAACACCAGTGTGGGAAGTCTGAAGTTTTACTGTGCAAGTTATCGTGGACAACGCAAGCATCAAAAGAATTGCTGTTGGGCCTCTTGCTTATGTTCTTGTAACAGATGTGAGTGCAATGATCTTTCGTCTCCACGTATTTGAGAAATGTATAGGCGTTGTTATTTTTTTTTAACAGTGTGGAATGGAAGTCTTCATGCTGCACTTAAAGACAAAAAAAATGTAGAACGGCATATGCCAACATAATAGTGAGGAAAAAGGTAAATAATGGTATGATGAAGGCATCTGATGATGCTAAAAGGGTACAGTACGGCCCGACATTGAAAATAAGTACAACATTCTTCGTTATTCTTGTCAGTACAACATATTTTTTCTAATAATAACTCAATTTCAATTAATACAGCGAAGCCGGATACCAGTGTGGGAAAGAATGACAATTTATTTATTTAATTGATCACATGTGCACTCCCACAAAATAAATCCCTACATCCAATTTGGTGAGATCTGTGAAATAAATGAATGTATGGTCGTCTGCTAAACGCAGATAGTGAATGTGCAATATATGATCATCTTTGAGACGGTCCTTTGGTCACCTTTGGTGGAACCAAAGAGATGAAATTTACCTGAGCTTTGAGCGCCTGAAATGTGGCTGACCAATACGGTAGCAAGGTGCTCCCCCACCTCAGCGGAGGTGCGAGATGACCTGAAGAACGGCCATGTTTCAGCACTCTGGCGCTGGATCTTGTGTTGGTAAGACCTGTCTTAGGTGTGCTCCATAAAGACAAAAGAGTGGAGAGAATGGTATGCATGTGAAGTACTTAAGAGTAGTTTGGAACAATTATTTCTCTATTTCAGGAAATTTTGGGGGGAGAATTAAATGACAGGCAGGTAATCGTAAGGGGATCGTAGTAATCTTCAGACATGACCAACGGTCACAATGAAACTATGTGCAGCAATTAGTTGAAATACTTGCGAGTGCTAGTACTAAGTTGAAATACTTCCGAGTGCTAAAGTTAAGCTGAATTTCTGGGGTGTGTACTATAAGTTGGAAATATTTAAGAATTGGCGAGTGCAGGACTTGAAATTAGAGACGAGCACTTCCACGTGGTGAGTACTGTGTGAGTCTCAATCTGTGTATGAGACAAAGGATAAAGAGAAGTACTCGTCCATGGTATCAGTTGAGGACTCGCGTGTGTGACGAATATGTTCTTAATATTCCTTTGCGTGTTACGTTTCCGTGTGACGCTAGATTCAAACTCTAATACTCTGAGAGAGAAGCAAGGTGAGTCAGCCGTCTATCCAGCAACGCCACTTGGCTTGTATTGCATAGGAAGACGTGCATATATCCTCCAGAGTTCGTAATAGGAAAGAAAAGTTACGAAGTGGGGCAGTGTCGTGTGAAACCTGGATGAATACTAATTGAAGTGGGAAAGCTGAAAGTGAAGTGTTTCTAACGTTGTGACTATTCTTTGTGATGTGTGTTGCCAGTGTGATGTATTTCATTTAATTTAAGTATGTGTGGTTTGCAAGGGACAGTAACAAGGTAGTTTAAGAGGTAGTGGGTTATGCATGTTCCTTTTTGTACCTCTCGGTCTGGAGGAAATTTTCGTGATGATGGGGGAGAGAGTCGAAGCGTGAGATATAGCAAAAGATCCACCATCCTATCCAGAAAGTGCACTGTAGCGTTAGATCATTACGAGACTGTAAGATAACCACAAATGTAAAGCCATGCCCACTGGGCGGAGTTTCTCATGTGTAATTGTAGTATAAAATGTAATGGTGTGTTTAGGTTATCTGTGAATCATAATAGAATTTATCTGAATAAAAAAGATAGTGAAAAGAAAAAGATTGGTCGCCTTGTTCTTCGAATAGTGTGTAGTCATGATATCCAGAATTTATAACGTGTGTGCCATTCATATTCAGTGGGTTGGCCACGTGTTGATCAAAGCCGATGGTGAGAAAGAAAATGTGTATTGTCAGTGCGTAGTGAACAATCAGAGTTGTGTAAATTTTTAATAGTCAGATGTGCGTTATCCGTTTCCGTTGCGTAATATTAAAACAGGAGAATAATTTGTAGCTTAATTGTGGGAACTAGAGCTCACAATCATTCATTGATGTTACTCGATAAATAAGAATGAATCCACTCGCTTGGCAGACCACTCATCTTGCAGGTCTGACTGCCTGATGCCACAGTGTGAGCAAGGCATGTGGGCGCCTCTCAATACAAATGTTTCACCGAATTGTAAGGGCAATAGTAGTAATCGTGTAGCAGTGTAACTTTAAATGACAATTTGATGAATCTAAAGGAAGGAAATACGCTGCTGGTATTGGTATAGCATTTTAGCTACTTCATCTAAATATTTTATTGAATTTAATGGACGGCTATGAGCCAATAGTAGCTTAATAGCAGTATAAAAATTTTCGTGATTGAAACTTGCCTAGGAGATTGTGGACTGCTATGGAGCATTCCAGCAGAAATTATAGAGTGTAAATTAACAAAAGACTACGAGCAATACAAGGTCGCAGAATAATGTTACTTTGAAAATTTTACTATCAAGAGAATAATTTATTTAGCGTAGAAAGTGTAATTAGAGATTCATTGTTTTGGGATATAAGGTTATGCACGAATTTATTGAGGGTAACAATTAGTTTTTATAATCAGAAAATTATTAATTCTATGATTATATAAATTAATAAATAATTTGAGAATGAAAAAATGTGAAGCAGACTCAAATTAATGGTATGGCTCTTGAGTGATGATAACTGAAAAAATTACAAAATTTGAGTAAAAATTTGCTAATTTCCAAAACTGAGTGTTGTCTGCAAGAACATCCCAGTTTCTAGAAATCTCAGAAGGAAGGTTATGTGTAATATTTGTGGCTTTAGAGCCATCATATGCAGCAAAAAGAAGCTCTTCTTAGAGCAACTGGGAAGGCAGCGATGAGAAGACGACGTAATGTGATGGTTTATTCGGTAATTGTATCGTGGGAAAGACGCGTAAATTGCAGTCCTCCGCGATTGGTTGCTGTGTTCGGAAGTAGCGGCCAAAAAATAAACGTCTGTTATTAAAGTCTGAAAAGCTAAACAGTCAATTCACTAGACTTTCATACACAGGCATCGATCAATAGCAGGCTACCATTCCGTATTTCAACAGTGTTTATTGTCAGCAGAATAATAAACCGTTGCTAAACGACAAGGCAGACGAAGAACTTCGGATATCTTCCAGTCACGCCTAAGTTGGACGCCGAACGAAGTGGTTCGGCTGTAAGATCACAACTGGTTCGACAGTTTCGGAGGACAGACATGTTGTCTGTCGCTGTCGGTATTGTTTAAGAAGTTAATTAGCGATCTCTCATTTTCTTGGACGCATAATTAAGAAGCGGTTCAACAGTAATCACGCAAACACGCAGGTCTCTATTTTGTTTATTTCCTGTCAAATTCTGAAGAATGGAAATAATTTGTAACTCATAAAGTGGAGTATAATTGAGCGGTTTATCGTATTCCGCTAATAAGAAGCGTGTGGGATCCCGTTTGAACAGACCAGTTCAAAATTTAATTATTTATACAATAACATTTCCTCGCTAACAGCTTTCCCAGCCTGAAGATAACGGATTCACTAACTACGCCCTGCTTTCTGTGTAGGAGACACCAACCATGGAAGAGAGCAGGTTTAGGAACATTATTCTGAACTTACGCATTCCACTTCGGCGGTGGAAACCACTAGGCACCCCGAGTGTGCTGTAAACTTAGTACGAATGAGATCAGTGACGCGTCAAGGAGATGTAAAGAGAGAAAATTTTCGAGAGACGGGATTTATCATATATATACGAAATTCCCTCTCGCCGCCTGCCTCTCTCTCTCTCTCTCTCTCTCTCTCTCTCTCTCTCTCTCTCTCTATTTCTCTCCCTCTCCCTCTGTTTCACTTTCCGTAGTTATCACAATAATTAAAGTCTTGAAACCACCTATAGTTTGAACGACCCTCTAATATCCACCCAGACATTATCCACTAATATAATTCTCGTGTATTTTAGCACTACATCGGTGAGCTATTGATCATCCACTTAGATTTGCAAAACTTACAAAGTATAAAGGTGTTGTGCAGTGATGCTTCGAATCGCGTGCTTCTGTTACGGCTGTTCTGTTCAGGGGAGCAGCCGATTGGCTCCTATCTAGTAGCTTCCTCGTCGTAGTCATAGCCTAGGAAAGGGTTGCATTGGTTGCATTGTAGGAGCGCAGTTGGACAGGTACCTCGCTACAGTTGCCACAGCCGTTTTGGATGGTGTAATGTTGATGCATTAATTTGTTCTGAAAGCGGTGCTGATATTCAAGACAATAAAAGCGGGTTAAAAGCTGTGAGCAATCTGGGGAAGTTAACCTTGCTTTACTGAGTAACTGTTTCACCAGGTATCCAGTCTAGCTTACCAAATTCCCAAACAGACTAACATTAATTACAATCTTTTAATAGTCATCTTACGACAACCGGTGATATGTATGTAAAAAGAGAATTTAAATAAAAAGAAATAAATCAGTTTATATTTGGACATTTATTTTAACATTGATCATTGGTCCTTTAAAATTTCAGCATATTACACTTGATTCATAACTAAACTCGTGCCTTATTTAGGATTGTGAAAATGTGAGTTTGTAATCTTACTGAACACATCAAATATAGACCCAAGATTGGGAGACTGCATACAACACTGCATTCATAAAATAACACACGAAGAACGTTGAAACATATGCAAGAGGAAATTAACCACAACCAACCCATTCAATTTTCACCCAAATAAGTTACATTCATAGCGGAATTCTGTCCATTATGAAATTACCACACGCTGGTATACTAAATTCATACTAACTCTCTGTGAAATCTTCCGAAAAGAATAGCTGAGGGCTACTTTGCTGGTTATACCACATGCTTCACATGGGTCACTTGCTTTACACAAAGAGTGTAACTCCACAATAATTTTGTTAATTAAAATAAATTACATCGAAACGCAATTTACAAAAGGAAAACCTCGAACTGGTTACTATCGTCTTACTATTAACCAGATGGCTCAAACAATTGCATAAGCACGTGGTACTGGACTCACAAAGTACACCCTACGTGGGTTGAACATAAAGGAAAGTTGCTATATTGTAAAATATTGTCAAGATGAGACGTTATAATCTGACGCACATTCGCATTTCAGACTGAAGATCTTAGTTAGAGTTATGGCTCATTAACACGTGGTTCCACTTTACTCACAAAGTAGTGACAAAGCAACTTCTGGAAGATATTCTGAACTTCACACTCGAATTACACTGCTTTGCAATTTAAGATAACGTAAGATATTTTAGATCTAAACCTGAAGTAAAGCTGATTAAATTTTCAGTTAGGCTGAACTTAAGAAATCCATTGTCCTACGGACTTAGCAGAGAAGCGCTTAGCTGGAGATCTTACCACTTCAGACGCTCGCAGTGGACATACTCCCGTGGGCACCTACCGAGGGTGTTTCACAGATACAAACGGAAGTGACCAGAGGGCAGCTTCCTATACCAATATGACAAGGGACGGACAGGACCATACTAAGAATAGAAACCTCTCTGGTTTTAGAAAGCGTAGCTACCTGTTCCGACGTTGGTCCTACTGTTCTCTAGCAGACAGGCTTGTCTGCTACCCTGAAGCAGGCAACTAGAAACACATTTGCTCATTCAGCCTTTCACACAGAAGGGAAGGGGGATGACAGTATCTTATCATATACAGTATATAAAAGAAAGCGAATGTAGGTTTCGTATGAGACTGTGTGACATGAATTACATATAAACTTTGTTTTAAAGTGTAGGGATGTGACAGATCGTTCTTGATTATGTGTAAAAGTAACACGTTCCACAGCTCAGTCTCCTGCCAGATAGAGTCAGAAACACCACAGTAAATTTAGAAGTGGAATGTATGCTGTAAATGACAACGGTTTTAAAAAAATAACATGAAAGGAATGCAACAGAGACCTTTTAATGGCACCTTAACCCTGAATCTGTCACGTTATCATTTTGTCACATTCTGTTCCAGGAGCGCTGCATTTAAATAGGTATAAAATTGCGTTCAGCAATTTCAGTGAAACAAATCAGATTTTTATGTGAAAGGTTACATTAATACCACACAAAAAATATATTCAAATAAATATTAAAGTTTATTCTTACGAAAAAGACCCTGCACAAAATAAAAATAATATTACATGACAGTGTTAATGATATGAAAATTCATGTACCATGCACTCCACTTTTTGCTATATTTTTGTTGTTCATTATACCTGTGATAATAAAAACATAAAAAACTGCCGAAAAACATTAAAAGGATTAAAATTACAATAGCACTTTTCAGGTTTTTAGTTTCCTTCTCTGAGATCTTCTTTGCACTTGCTGGAACCTTTTGCGGATAAATAAAATAACGCCATTGGTCATCGCCTGAAGACGCTTCGACGACAAGCGATCTTTGTTTCAATTAAACTTATTTCTAGCAGAACCTTTAGCTTAAAAATCAGTCTCTACAATTCTGTCTTGATTAATTTGATGAATTGTGTCATTCAACGATTTCACATGTGGCAAAACAAATTCGTCTTCACTTTGGCACTGTTCCTATTCTGAATTATGTTCACTTTCCATTTCGTTGCCACTATCTGATCCCACAGCACTTCCTGAGCTGTCCACGGACCATTTTAAAACAGTATCCTCAAAGTCAGGGCCCGTAGCATGAGCGGTAGACGAAGAACTGCTTACTGAATCCATAACGCAGAGTTGCAGGTGCGGTCGCAGAGACCGCAGTAGTAGTATAAGGCCACGTCACATTCACGTGGCTACTGATGAAGAAAACACGACAGCTTCGGGAAAGAACAACTAGACAACTCTCTAATCCCCTAGTCCACCTACATGCATTAGCAGCAGAGTAACAATAAACGCTACCGGCCTGTGAGAGCGCACCTGGGAGGACGGCTGGAGCGTTTGACGTGGGACTACCAGCCAGCACAGCACGTTAAGCACTCCATCTCCCTCTGGGCGAAAGGCGTCGTGCGGCCGCCTTCTTGTGCACACAGCTGTAAGCGAGCTCTCATGCGTCTAATAGAGATCGTGACGTTTATCGGTCGTGAGGTGTAAATCACCATAAGAACGTATGCGATAATAAGACAAATCAACCGCGGGCAATCGCAGCTGCGCTTGAAGGTGCCACAGCCTGCGAATCGAGATATACACCGCCATATACCACTGTCTCTTCTCGCTGCCCGTATTTCTCTCCCTCGCTCGACTCAACCACACACGTCCTCGTACATGTAGTTGCTGTGTGGTGAATCTTTTTCTTTCTTATTTGAACGGAGGTATGAACGGCGGCCCCAGAGCACTTAACCAGAATGCGTAAAAGACTTAATAATTGATATATGTGTGTTACATTAACTAATCTAGTGATGTTGATTTGCTCAGTAATTCGTATTACAATCTGGACAGGAGAACACTTTCAGCGGCGTTGCAGGTGCGGGTGTGGCGCCCACCTTCCGCCGTGTGACAGGAGCTGTGTACGGAACTCGGAGTGCTGTATACCGGGGTCCGGCACGGTCTGCGGCCACCAAACCCCTGGCGATGTGCTGTCTCACGGCGGGTAATTGTGCTCCAGTAACAAGGGGGGAAAAAGCACGGCGGCCCTCCTCCATTTTCCGCCAGGTCATTCCTGTGTCATTTACTTCATTCTCTTAGATCTGGACCCGGGTCTGCAGCCGCGACCACTCCTGATTATAGACTTCCGAACAGTAGGGAATCACAGCGAGAGGAACGATGCAGGCGGTGGGGTATCGTCCACCTCTGCTACGTAGCACTTCACCTCACCGTGATGTTTTCCCACGGCACGCTCATGAGCTCTATTTTCTTGCACTTCTGCTTTTTTTCTGCATTTCCTGAAACCTGCTCTCACATAATTAAAAGATTTGCATAGTACATGCATTGTATTGAAGACGCTCTACATACATGAACCGTATTAGAGTACTACAGTACATTCCGTATATTTCTACCAAGTCAAATTTACTTTATCACACGCATCAACCTGACCGAGCAACAGACGCACACACACTCAGCCCATGTAGTGCGACGCACTGATATGTAACATGCTTTATGACAATATTGTCCTTAGCAACAAACAAAGCAATAAGGAAAACTTACAGTGAGAGCTAAAATGTCCCTCGTCTTCCCAAGAACAGATTCCACGACATATGGTTCAGAAGAGGTGCACTGTTTTTCCAACTGCTTACTCTTCGCGTTCGCCGGACCTAACGCCCACTTCAGTTTACGGACGTACAGCGTGTTCGGAAATTCTCGTTACAAACTTCAAGGGCTTGCAGAGGGGAATGAGTAGATAATATTCTGAATTCGAACCCATGTCCAGAAATGTACCGTTTCCGCGCTACATCGATTTAAATACATGTTGATAACGAATGACTCTGAGCACTATGGGACTTAACTGTTGGTAACGCTACCACGTTAAAGTAACTGTTTAGACGAGACTCGGTACACTTGGTAGACTGCACTCATTAATAGCCAGACAAATTGCTCGTGTACTCTGTGACGGGTTCTCTTCAGCATGGTGCTGTACGGCCTGTTCCAGTTAGGGTGTGTGCCGTCTGCTTAGAGTACACAGCCATGCCTGCTGACGGTGAAGCTATTGTTTCTCGAAGACGTTGCGTAATTATGGCGATAAGGGTATGCTTTGGAGTCGGACGTTGCGGAGAGCGATGTTGATAAAGGCGACAAGCAGCTCTTCCATTACCGTGAACTACGACAGTCAGAAGGATCATATCGGTGTGTTCTGCAAATGTGTAATCAACCATGTTGATATAACAACAGCCACAGACACGTGAATAATACGTGAAATAGTTCAGAGAGGTGGGATGGACGTCAAACGACGTAACCACACCCTCACCCCACTTCATGACTACCTTACAGCACGTCTACCCAGCAAACAACTTTTCAAATGGGTACAGGATGGAAACAGTACGTTTCCAGATACGGGTTCCCATTGAGAATCTTAAATACTCACTCCCTTCCTGAAGTCCTGCAAGTTTGTATTTCCGAACACCCTTTATGCCTGCGCTGTCTCCGGATTTCCGCAGTTTTACTTTGTCGTTAAAAGTCTCAGAATTACGGTTTTTGCATATTTTCGAATTATAAGTGATCGAGAATAATGATTATTATTGTTTAATACACTATTATTACTCATTCGCGACGTAATGACAATTACAGGCTGAAACTTCCTGACAGATTAAAACTGTGTGCCCGACCGAGACTCGAACTCAGTCTCGCTCCGGCACACAGTTTTAATCTGTCAGGAAGTTTCATACCAGCGCACACTCCGCTGCAGAGTGAAAATCTCATTCTGGAAATATACAGGCTGTCAGTAATATACCGCTTTCATTTTAAAAAAATCATATATTTGAAACTGTTAGTGACAGTGAATCGTGGTTCATTGTAAAACGTTTAGCTGCTCTCAGAGTTTTTTTCCTCATTGTCCTTTGTTGCAGATTTCACTGGCAGTGCATCACAATGGCTACAGGCCACGAGAAGGCGTAATGTGTCAACTGGTATGCACAGTCCAAGTCTGTGACAATGGTACTGTGGGGTTATTGACGCCAATATGAGAGAGCACCACCGGCAGAAACAAGCACAAAGAGCACGTTCAAAACTTTAAAGAGACAGGCAGTGTCAAAGACCTTCTCCTAAGTGGACGTCCCCGTGTGTATCAAGAACATGTCGAGAGAGTGCGCCTTGCATTTCTGCGCAGCTCCCGGAAGTTAGTACATCGTGCATCAAGTAAATTGCAGGAAGCAAAATCAACTGTCCATAAAGTATTACACAAGCGGTGATGCCTTTTTACGTGCAAAGTACAAATGGCCCAAGCTTTGTAATCAAACAATCGTCCTTTGTGGTATGGTTTTGTGTGTTCCACGCTGGCATCCACAGATGCTGACAATGACTACCTCAGAAGATACCTGTTTTCAGATGAAGCAATATCCGACTTTCTGGACATATGAATCGCCACATTAGAAACCAAGGCTCCGAACAACCAACACAGCACACGACAACACATAATAATATCCCGTAGCTTAATGCTTGGTGTTGCCTAATGAACGATAGGCTCATAGATTCGTTTTTCCTCTCAGAGAAATCCATAACTGTAAGACCTGGATATACTCAGACAGTTGCTATGACCACAGATAGAACAGCATCATCTCCCAGCATGTGATGAACCCTCATCGGATGTGCGGGATGTGCTGAATGACACGCATCCTGAGCGGTGGGCAGGTCGGTGACGGTACCATCGCCTGCTCCCAGCGCACTCCCAATGTCGCGCCATTAGACTTCCTTTTACGGGATTATGTCAAGGATCGCGTATATACAACACTCACTACAGTCCATTAAATTACTGGAATGCAGCCGCGCAAATAAAATTTCCTCCACTGAATTTCGGCCGCGTATCTTCCGGCCATCCTCCGAGTGAGTCACAAGACTGACAAGATGTCACGCGCGGCCTTACATGCTCCACCGCGGCGGTACTGGGCATGCGAGTCACAGGTGCTGGTCGGTGGCAGAGACATACCCTTACACATGCGCCGCCTGTGGCGAAGGCGTACAGACATTCGATTTGCTTATCGATGTATGATCGGCGGCAGTGACACCATGACGACTTCTCTGCAGTTTAATTACCCCAAGAGCCGGATTCCATGCTTTGTCCAAATTAAAACCACTATCTCTGTTTATTAAATTAATAGATAGCCTAATCTCTATAGCTTCCTTGAAGACAGGTTCCCAAAAGGAAGAAGTGGAGTTTCTTGAGAAACACTGTGGTAAGGTGATCTCCCCCCCCCCCCCCCCCCCCCCCCCCCACTCGGCTCTGTGAAGGACGGTTTACAGCTTCGTAAAGTGGGTGTGTATCAGATTCCTTGCGGAAATTATGAGAGGTCGTACATAGGTCAAACAACACGCACCGTTCATGAGATATGTGTGCAGCATCGAAGATACACACGCTTATCACAGCCAGACAAGTCAGCTGTAGCCGAACATTGTATTGATACAGGGCTTTCCATGAATTACAGTGATTTGAAGATTTTAACATCCACTTCTCCCTGTCTTCAAGGAATCTATAGAAATTACATTGTTTTAATTTGAACAAATCATGGAATCCCACTCTTGGAGTAATTAATCTGTAGAGAAGTCCTCATGGTTGCACCACAGACGATCATGATCGATAAGTGAATCGAATGTCTGTTCGCCTTCGCCACAGGCGGCGCATATGTTAAGCGTATGTATCTGCCGCCGACCAGCGTCTGTGACCTGCTTGCGCAGTACCGCAGCGGTGGAGCATATAAGGCCGAGCTTGGCATCTTGTCGTCAGTCTTGTGACACACTCTGAAGATGGCCGAACGATGCGCGGCCGAAATGTCAGTGGAGGAAATTGTATTTGCGCTGCTCCATGCCCGAAATTTAATGGACTATTCATTGCGCCACTAGAAGTTGAAAATGCGCATCACTCATTACGTTTACATCCGCCACAGCTTCGGAAAGACGAAAACCTAACTTCGGAAACAGTTTGTCACTGTCGTGTTCACATGTTAAGATCTCAAGTGGATTGACTAGCCCAGTTAAACATGGCGTCTGGAAAACAGGTGATCCATTTCTGATTCAATCAACACAATCGTTATTTCTCTTCACTTAAATTTTACTGGTAGATAGCTTCATGCCCAGTCAAACATTTATGCTTCTCCTTCACTACACAATAAGTCCAAATTAACCGAGTATTCTGAAAACAAGACATAACCTTACGACCTAAACACGGTTCAAAACCGGTCGCGTTGACGTGGAAACGAAAATCGATCGCGGGATTGGAAAACCGCCAACTAGAAGCGGATTTCCAGAATCGATTTTGAAGTGTTTAGATGACCACCCAGAAGCGGTATTGGGAAATCGGTTTACGAAATCTGGCTTTGGAAGCCCCAAATAAACTATGACTAAAATTACTTGACAGTTGACATCTGTCACTTGCCGCTGCAGTGTTGCCACACCCGCTGCCAGCTACCGCTAGGTTATGTCCGACACGCAAACACGTGAAACGTCCCCTTAGAAAAATTTATACAAGACTGTGCTTAAACTGACACACAATATTTTTAGCGCAACGCATTCTGACTTCCAAAAATCCCTACGAAAGAATGGCCCTGACTAACATTAACCTATACGTTTCACAGATCACTTACCTCACAAAAATCTTCGTTACTCGAACTACTGCAATACAGCGAGCGCCACTACTGCCAGCTAAATAAAAGATTCAAACTACTGAAAGCACTAACTACTGATAGGTATAGTTAGCAAATGAAAGATTTTAATAGAGAACAAACAATGTATTTACCTTAGTAGTCATAATATATGTATCACTTCATGACACCAATTCTTACAAATTTCAAAACTCCGCCATCTCTCTCCCCACGTCCACTACTGCTGGCGGCTCACCTCTAACTGCGCAACGCTACGCGCTGTTAGCATCCAGCTGCCGCTGCCAGACACTACAATGGCAGACAACAATGCAAACTAGCCACAGACTGCGCACAGCACAGCCAGTGATTTTTCATACAGAGCGCTATGTGGCGTTACCAATAAGAAAACCTAAACAGCCTACTTACACACGCGGGTAACTTCACAAATGCTGGTAATGCGCAACACGGAGCAGTGTTGGAAGCTGCCTCCGCGAGGTATGATGGAAATGGAAGACACATCATTTTAAGTGACCACTGACTGAACTGGGGCAGACGACGGCTTTTGGAGCCCTGAACTTTAACTCATGTCCTAACCTATCTTTACCTCGTGATGTCTGTATATCAGGGAAAACGGCGACCAACAATGTGCAGCAGAACTAAAACCACGCTCGCTTTGTTCACAGCATTTAAGGCTGGCCTCCACTAGAAAACTAAAGACAGAGAAATTTTATAGTTTGTTTGCTTGCCTAGCCATCTTCCACGGCAAAATTTCAATTTTTTGCGGTAAAAGCGAACTTTAATTTCTTTCTGTCACTAGTTACCTGAAATTGTCCTTACACTTGCTACACGGGATTCCGTGCTACCAATCGATGAACAATTGTCTCTGACACTTGGCTACAGTTTGTAGGCAACAAAAGCAGATTCCAAGCGGAAAGAGAAAGACAGGAAGAAAAATAACAGCAAATTAAGTCAATACAGTGATGATAATGACGCGGGAAAGTATCAGAAATAAACAAAACTGCATTTGAACCAACTAACTGAATAAATATGATAATCGAATTCTTTTGATTAGATCTAGAAAAATAAAAAATGTCACTGTATTTCACGAGTTTCGATCCTTCGACTTTTTGTGCAGCAGTTTGTATTCTAATCACTAAACTACACCATTTTGCTGCAAAAGGCTCTTATAGTTACGAGTGTCGTCTCCCGATCTACTGACTGTCTTGAAAAATTCGGCTCCACGCAATGTTTGTTAATCCAGAAAGGAAGTTACTTGAAGGTTGTTCGATACAGAGCGGAAAAGATGAACATCTGAGGACGCAAGACCAAGTGAATAATGTGGGCCTGGAACGATTTCCGAACCCAGCACCCGTACAGTCTTTTCAGTCAGTTTAACTGAATGTGGGCGGGTGTTGTCGTGGAGCAGCATCACTTCACACAGCCTTCCTGGTTATTGTTCTTGGACTGCGTCTGCAAGACGTCTCGGTTGTTGACAATAAATATCAGCAGTGACGGTTACACTGTAAGTAGGATGTTTAGGTTTTTATGTTGCTAACGCCACGTAGCGCTCTGTATGAAAATCACTGACTGCTGTGTGCCGTCTGTGGCTGGTTTGCATTGTTGGAATATTTGCTATTGTAGTGTTGGGCAGTTGGATGGGAACAGCGCGTAGCGTTGCGCAGTTGGAGGTGAGCCGCCAGCAGTGGTGGATGTTGGGAGTGAGATGGCAGAGTTTCGAGAGCGGACGATCTGGACGCGTGTCCGTCAGAAAAAGGAAATTTGTAAGACTTAAGGTAAATACATTGTTTGTTCTCTATCAAAATCTTTCATTTGCTAACTATGCCTATCAGTAGTTAGTGCCTTCAGTAGTTAGAATTTTTTATTCAGCTGGCAGTATTGGCGCACACTGTATTGCAGTAGTTCGAGTAACGAAGATTTTTGTTCAAAAAATGGTTCAAATGGCTCTGAGCACTATGGGACTTAACAGCTGTGGTCATCAGTCCCCTAGAACTTAGAACTACTTAAACCTAACTAACCTAAGGACATCACACACATCCATGCCCGAGGCAGGATTCGAACCTGCGACAGTAGCAGTCGCACGGTTCCGGACTGCGCGCCTAGAACCGCGAGACCAAAGATTTTTGTGAGGTAAGTGATTCATGGAAGGTATAGGTTATTGTTAGTCAGGGCCATTCTTTTGTAGGAATTATTGAAAGTCAGATTGCGTTGCTCTAAAAATATTGTGTGTCAGTTTAGTGTTGATCAGAATAAGTAAAGAGAAAAATGTCTGAGTACGTTCAGTTTTGCTCAGCTGTTTGAAAATCAAATAACGTAAGAGATTCTCCAGCACTGTCATTCATAAAATTTTCAAAGGGGACGTTTCAACACCTCTGGGAAGCAATTCATAGTACACCATCCCATCGCTGTTCCACCAGGTGCATAATATTATCTTTTGTTGATGCGCACAGGCCTTTCAGCTAAGTATTGCTGTTTCGTTTGGGCTCAACCACTCCTCTCCTTTCCTTATGTTAACATAAATACACAATGCTCGCCACCAGTAACGATACAAGATAGTTATGGTCTGTGCTGTGCCAGAGAGCACAGCGAGAGGTGTACGTATGACCACCAAATGATTTTTGTCATTTGGGCTTTAAGCATGCGCAATCCATACACCCGATTTTTAACAATCCACATTGCATGCAAATGTAGCACGATGGTGGAATGACCACTGTTCACGACCATTGCCTGTTCTCAAGTACACTGGCGCGAATCATTGTGGACTTTAACGGTGTTCATCAAACAACGAAGATCTTCCTGGACTTGGAGAGTCACTAATATCAAAACGATGGTCCTTAAAACGAGAAAACAATTTTCTTGCCGTGCCCTTTCCAATGATATTAATCCCAAATATGGCGCAAATGTTTCTAGCTGCATCCGCTGCTGCCAACCCTCTACTGAACTCAGTCAGATGAATATGTCGGAAATGTTCCTATTTCTCCACATGGCACTCCATCTTCTGGCGTCCAGAGCTCCAATCACTATCTCCAAATGACAAAATAAGAAAATGTAAAGTCAAATACCAAAAGTGAACGACAGATAAAAAATAGAAATCGACAAATGAACCCATAGGAACCGCATTATCAACATGCAAAACAAAAGCGCTATGAACTTGTGCACCAACCTAACAAGACTCAGCATAACTAGGAGCACCTCCGAAGGTGCAACGTAACTTTGGACGAAACGTCAGGGATAGAAAAGTTCCGTGGACACGGCCATACAACTCGGAAGAATTCTGGGCAGTTCTGACGAAAAGCCTTTCCATCCTGTTGAGGATTTTAGTATTTTATTTTTATTTTTTATGTAATACAGTTGCAACCTTGCAGGTTAATCATAATTTGTAGCATGTTACCATGGCTGATTTAACGCCCAAGCGACACAAGCGGCTGCTTGCGGCATTAAGCCAAGTGGGGTCCCAGAGGCGACGAAGTGCAAAATTTGTTTACTGGGTGTACCATAATTAGAAGTGGAAAAGGCACTGCTGAAACCATACGAAAACAATCCAACAGCAATGACACCACAAACGAGCCTTTTGCGGGACATCCGCCATTACCTACGAAACTTCTTGCTCGAGGACACAGCTTTACTGGAATGGTTTTGCTATTATTGGATACTTTCACACCTGTCAGTTTTCGCTGTCATTGGACATCCACTATGATTTTTTTAAAATTATGTAGTTGGGTCTCTATGGACTGCGTGGTAACAACCAATTTCATTTTAGTATCTAGCTCTTGTTCTTGTTCCAGCTTTGACTTCCTGCCAATACCTTGCGTGCCCACCAAGAAGTGACTGTTTATGCTCTTCGGATAATGGTTCTCTCCGTCTTTTGGACGTTGATGCCATTTTAAGACCTTGGTAGTTGTTCACCAATATTCTAAATTTGTTCCTGTCAGAACTTCTCTTTCTGAGACACCAATATGCCTAAGATCATTTTCACATTCTTCGAACCATCTTGACCTTGTTTTTCTTAGATTGGATGAAACTGCATATTCTTTTATTTACTCGGTTCCCGGCATCCTCATGAGATGACAGTGAAGTAGCAGTCGTCTCTTATTAATGGATGCTGTGATAGGTTCTGTCTTGCTGTACAAGTCCTCATTTGCTCTCATTCACAATTGTCCATCAACCCATCTATTACCTAGGATTCTCCTTAATATCCTACGCTCTCTATTTTCCAGCCGCTCAGCTTGACCTTGTCTATTTATGGTCAAAGTTTCGGACGCATATAAGCCCTCAGGTTTACAACTGATTATAATGTCGGAACTTGGCCCCTATACTCAGGGTTTTTGTTATAGGTATTCTTTGTCATTTGGTATGTTTGGTCTAACTTCCTCATCCTGGCATTAATTGCTTTTTCTTCTAACCCATTTCCTGTATGGCTTCACCGAGATACCTGAAATTCTTAACTCGTACAATTTTGGTAATCATCCATTCAGGTCCATCACAGATGTTAGTCATATATTTTGTTTTTTGAATAGCGATCTGGAGTCCAACTTTTTCAGAAATTTCTGACAGCCTATTGATATTGCCCACTACTGACTCTATGTAGTTAGCAAAAATAGCAAGGTCATCCGCAAAGGCCAAGCAGTCAATGTACACCCCTTTGTTCTTAGGACTAAATCTGAACCGCTCTTCATCCGTTTCTTCTTGGGCTAACAACTTTCTCCACTCTCGAATGAGCTTTTCCAAGACCCAGTTGAAAAGGAGTGGGGATAGTCCATATCCTTGTCTTACGCCCGTTCTGATTGTAAAGGGTTCTGATATCTCAACCATAAATTTTTGACACTGTGTTAGTGAGAGTTTGTTTGATCAGCTTTCCTGATTTATCATCTACCCCAAACTCTTCCAATATATTCGTTTATGCCTGTCGATCGATGGAGTCATATGCCTTCTGAAAATCAACAAACACGACAACGTAGTTATTTCCTCCAGGTTTTATTTATTTATTTTTTTCCGCACCTTATGATGCTCTTCAGGTTAAAGATCTGTTCTGGGCAAGAACGGCCCTTGCGGACACCAGCTTGATATTCCCCAGTCAGTTGGTGAAGATGACCTTCTATTCTGTTCTGTATCGCTTTGGAGAGAATCCTATATGGAACAGATACTAATGAGATGCCCCTATAGTTATTGACAATCTTTTTCAAATGACTCTCAGCACTATTCGACTTAACTTCTGAGGTCATCAGTCGCCTAGAACTTAGAACTAATTAAACCTAACTAACTTAAGGACATCACACACATCCATGCCCGAGGCAGGATTCGAACCTGCGACGGTAGCGGTCGCTCGGCTCCAGACTGTAGCGCCTAGAACCGCACGGCCACTCCGGCCGGCGACAATCTTTTCATCGCCTTTTTCGTATAGAGGATGGATTAACGCTGACTGCCATTCAGTTGGTACCATCGCAGTTCTCGAGATCTCCTCAAAAAGTTGGACCAGTACATGAATATTTATTAATAAACTGTTTTTTTATAAATAAGTAAACAATAAATTACGTAAATTGTAGGTGGAAGGGGAGAAAGGAAAGGGACTAATATTAGGTGCATCAGGACTTAATGCGACATCAGCGGCGACGACTGAAGACGTGTGCCAGACCGGGACTCGAGCCTGGGATGTACTGCTTACTAGGCAGTCGCGTTAACCGCTTCGCCTCCGGAACACAGTGTTTATCGCAAATGGACTGTCTCGACACGCTCTTGGGCCGATCCACATTCCCACCTAGCGTCACCTATCAGCAGTCCCTGTCCAGGTTCTCCATGCTAGCTAATTTTAAAAAGAAAGTTTCAGATGGCTCTGAGCACTATGGGACTTAACATCTGAGGTCATCAGACCCCTATAACTTAGAACTACTTAAACCTAACTAACCTAAGGACAACACACGCATCTATACCCGAGGCAGGATTCGAACCTGCGACCGTAGCGGTCGCGCTGTTCCAGACTGAAGCGCCTACAACCGCTCCGGCCTGCTAACTAATTTTTGATTCCTGCTGGAGGTCGAACGTAAATAAGCATCCGTACTGAAGGTTGTGATTTCATGCCCATCGCGATGATGAACACAGTGTCTGGGTGGTGCACTGATTAACTCAACGGGATAGTAAGCAGGGGATCCCAGGTTCGCGTCCCTGTTCGGCACACATTTTCACTCATTACTTGTCCCGATGCAGCTGATATGGTTAGTTCCTTGCCTCTTTTATCTCCCCCCTCCACCTTCAGTTTACGTGATACGTATCACTGCCGCGGATTCCGCTTGGTGTCTCTTCTTTCGGAGAAGTCCGAAAGAACAGACTCCACGCATTCGTAGCGATAGTAAATCTCGTGGGCCTGAGAGCTCGGTACAAATATTGTCATCTGACGTCATTTCACTGGTGGCCATTGTAATTATGTAATAGGCGTATTTAAACTGTTTTAGCATGTAATTATCTGAACTGTTTCTTATTTAAATTGTTTTGTTAATTAAATTGCATTGTGTATTATTGAGAAAGAGCGGGAAACCGCGCATAGATACATTTTGAGAAAGAGCGGGAAACAGCGCGCAGTAATACATCTGTAATGGTAGCAGGGATTGTCTGCACCAAAAACCATTGTTGGCGGCGAGACCGCACTTTTGTAGCATTGAGCGTTGGAAGCGAGCAGTTGCGAGTAAGATGTGAGACGAGGCAGTCGTAGCTAGCGAGACATGAGAGGAGGTCGCTGTAAGCGAGGTATGAATTAACACTTTGAAAGAAGCGGTGTGCTCGCCAGCCACTCGCTATATGTAGCGCAATGCTAGTTTTTAAGAATTTTTGTAAAGAACTATGCCCCTTGTAATTGTTTGTCAAGATCGTTCTCAGAATATAGTTATGTAATTTTGATGGAAAATTAGGTATGTAGCGCAACGCTACTTTTTAAGAATTTTTGTAAAGAACTATACCCCTTGTAATTGTTTGTCAAGATCGTTCTCAGAATATAGTTAACTTCTACCAGATTAAATGCATTAAGAATTTTCTATCCCAAAATCATTCACGTAAATGCTTTACGGAATTTATTGTTATCTTAAAAGAAAAGTCTAAACTGAGCTTCAGCTTTTATCAAATCTAAATTAACTTCAACTTAAAGAATTCCAGTCACAAAGTATTATGAAACTCCACCAGCAGCTTATAATTATGTTAAAGAGAAGTAAGTATATTCATTCCACAGTTTGCTGTAGCAGTCAGATGGCGATCCAGTATAAATAATTAAAGGTGAGAATCAGTAATAATTTCAGGTAACGACTGAGGGCCACGGCGACAACACATTTTATGTTTCGTCGTAATAATCAGCAGGTAGTCTTGACAGAGCAGCAGTTAAAAGATTTTAAGAGACGCAGCGTTCAGTCAGCAAGCAAACGTTCATCCAATATTAGACGGGAAGGTTTCACCATGTCGCTTTAAATTTGGGTTGTCATCAATAATCGTATCCAGGCCCACTTAATGAGAACCGTGTATGCTACAACTGAGCTTCGAAAGAGACTTAATATATTGGTGACTTGATTAAAGTGGGTAAATGTCCGGAGGAGGGGGAAAGGAGGAGAGAGGGTACTGAATGATGTGTCGCTTGTGTAGAACATTGTTCTAGAACTGGCCTTGCGTGATATTTTTCCTCAGATTTTATTTTATGATGCTCGTGTTCAGTGTACCTGTAATAATCGTCGTAGTTGGTGGAGCGGTTCCGTACTATCAGTGTCTGCCTCATTCTTGTTACTGCGTGAATATCGGAGTTTCCCAGGATGAGTAATTTCTGTCACTTCGACATAATACGGATCTGTTCGGTCCTTAATTGCCAGTTTATTCCGAAGATACTGTTGTGACTGAAATCTGGCTTCGCAGGACAGAGCGGATCAGGTTGTGGAATGGAGCCAAGGTCAATTACTGTTAGTTATACAGGAACAAACACAGTTTTATTGCTCAAACCACTGCACAGCTTTCTCTTTAAGGCAACAAAGATCAGTTCACGGATGAGGACCAAGTAACTGCTTCATAATAAGTTTTAACGATTGTCTTTAAAACCCCAGGATTTAGAGTAACGGCTGAAGGCCTTACTTAAGTAAAATTACACTATCTTCTCGGGTAAAGGCCGATTTATTTCAGATCAGGTAAGGAAATTCTTTAAAAGCCAAGCATTCACAAATTCCGGCTAAAGGCCATATTAGGGGAAATTCAATTTAATTCTTCGTCTGGAAGCCCAAAAAAAAAATAATTCTTTACATATTAAATGACAGGCTCTAAAGATAAGCCTTTACAGTACAACAGAAAAACATCTTAAGAGAACTTGAAGTATCTCGTCGGCTGAAGGCCCAGACAATTACTCAAGAATAATTAAGGACAACGTTAAACATTTACAGAAAACAGCTGAAGGACGTTCCAAGAATTCCAGATAATTAAAGAGAAACCTTACAGACAAGAATTTACATCTCGAAGCCACAGATTCTGAAACAAACGTGGCTGAAGGCCTAAATACAGAGCAACAAGAATTTTAAATAGAACACGGCTGAAGGCCTTATCTTAAAATAGTTTACATGAAGTTCGGCTGAAAGACATATACTACACATAAAACAGACAATGTTAATACACTGCTGAAGGCCAGGCACAGTAGCTGCGAACAAATAAAATGACAATCACAAACAACAAGCAGTGGTGCTCAAAAGTGTTCCAAGCGTCGGCCTTGGAAGGAAACTCTAACAACAGTTTAGGTGAGACAGGCAGCCAAGCTGGTACTACTCAGAAGAATCATAAACGCCTGCATGATCAAGAGCTACTACCCTACAGCATGGAAAACGAGCAAAGTAGCCACAATACCGAAAAGAGGAAAAGACAGCAGTAAACCCGATAATCATAGACCTATCAGTCTCCTTCCCAATATGTCCAAAGTAATGGAAAGGGTACTGATACCTACAATACGCCAGCCGCTGCTAGACGGCAACATAATAAGGCGTGAACAAATCGCGTATCAATCAACATTATCGGCAGAACTGCAACTGCTGCGGATAACAGAACATGTAACTAAAAACATGAACTTATCTCGATACACGGCGGCCGTCCTATTGGACATAGAAAAAGCATATGACACAGTATGGGTGGACAACCTAATCGTCAAGCTATACGAAAACACAGATCTACCCAAATGCTATCTACGCCTAGTGGACAGCTATGTTACCAACAGACAGTGCTATGTACAAATCGATGGCCAACGATCAGAAACGAAAACCCTGGAGGAAGGAATCCCCCAAGGTTCAGTCATCTGCCCAACGCTCTGCACGGTCTACGATAACGATCTGCCCACCACGCCACACACACAGTACTCGCACAGTTCGCTGACGGCACAGCACTATTGGTCAGCAACAGAAAGCCAGACACAACCATCAGACGCCTGCAAGAACGAGTTACCAACATCGAAAAGTGGGAAAGACTTAACCATATCAAAATAAACACAAGAAAAACCGATGCAATCCTCTTCACCAGGAGAAGACCCATCCTAGACGAAAGGATAGAAATCAACGGACAACATATTCCGTGGAAGACGTCAGTGAGATATCTGAGGGTCCACCTAGATAACACAATGCTCTACAAACAACACGTAGAAGAGAAGAAAGCAAAAACAGTAAGAGCAATACACGCACTCTACCCACTCCTATCGAGCAAGGAAATGCTCCCGGCCACAAAACTACAAATCTATAAATCAATAATAGTATTAGCAATGCTCTACAGCTGCTCCTCATGGGGCATAACAAGAAAAACCAGCACCCAAACACTGTAAGTTCTCCAAAACCGCTGCCTAAAGCTCATCCTAAACGTGGCACCCTGGACCAGTACGGCCGTTATACACGAAGAACTCGAGATCCCAAGAATTGAGCAACAAATCAAAGACGTAGCAACGAGACTGGCTGAAAAGGTGGCCCGACTCACGCCTAGACTTGAACAACTGAACGAAATCACAGCCTATGAACCAGCACCACTGCACGAAGTTCGAATGCCATTAGCAATAAATAGACAGTAGCATGTAGGCTAAGCTGGCCGCGGTGGCCGATCGGTTCTAGGTGCTTCAGTCCGGAGCCGCTCGACTACTACGGTCACAGGTTCGAATCCTGCCTCGGGCATGGATGTGTGTGACGTCCTTAGGTTAGTTAGGTTTAAGTAGTTCTGAGTTCTAGGGGACTGATGACCTCAGATGTTAAGTCCCATAGTGCTCAGAGCCATGTAGGCTAGATGGAAACATCAAGGCCGACAGGCTAAACCATCAAAACAAACCAGATAGATGGAAGCATCAAGAAACGGCAGGTCTACTCCAGAACAGAAACATCAAGAGAGATAGGATTAACAATTAGAAACCTCGATAGAGTAGTTCTGAGTTCTAGGGGACTGATGACCTCAGATGTTAAGTCCCATAGTGCTCAGAGCCATGTAGGCTAGATAGAAACATCAAGGCCGACAGGCTAAACCATCAGAACAAACCAGATAGATGGAAGCATCAAGAAACGGCAGGTCTACTCCAGAACGGAAACATCAAGAGAGATAGGATTAACAATTAGAAACCTCGATAGAGACAGGACTATTTCTTAGCGTCAGAAACCAGATTAGCAACATATAACAATATCATCAAACAACAAGCACCCATTATAAACCACGAAAAAGTAGGCACAAATTACTACAGGCAAGTAAAACCAATCCTAAACAAAACAAACGAGGCAGCCCCAAAAGCCTCACAAAAGTCCAAGAACTGAGGTCCTAAAGAGCCAAAAACGTGCTCAAGGAACCCCTGCACACACGAGGGACCAGGCTCCAAACGAGACAGCACCCTCCGTCGCACGCCCCCTCCGCCCCCCCCCCCAAAAAAAAGAAAAGGCAGCCAACGACCTAGGGACGGCTGAAGAACCAATCATAGGGACGGCTGAAGAACCAACCAACACCCTAATCAATTCCACCCGACACACTCGCCGCTCTGTCGAAACGACCGATTGACTCCTACTGCAGTACGCAGACAGCAGATTGCTCAGTGGAAATTACAGAAGCTACACACGGTTCCACGTAAACACACTTGCACAAGAACTCGAACAATCGTAGAAGCAATCACTGTGGAACAATAAGGACGTATCAGTTTCCACAAGCGGTCGGCGACCAAATACACGTCGCCGATGACACGACCGACCGAACGACCAACCCAGGCCGTTCCCACTCAAGCTACGTGTGTCGGCAGCGGTCGGACGAAGCTGACTGCAGCTCCAACCCGACTCAACTCGATGTCCTTTCTGAACTCGGAGACATGGCACACTAGCTCGGACCCAACCATGCAGAGGTAACTCTCGCCCATTGGCCACGACATCTCTGCACGAGGATGGAACCGACCCACGTCCGGCAAGATGACCAACTGACGAGGCCCAGAACCGGTCGAAAGACCAAATACACGTCGCCCGATGAGACGACCAACCGAACGACCAACCAACGGTCGTCCCGCTCCAATCTCCTTCCGTCGGACAGTTCATATGTGTCGCTAGCGGTCGACGAGTACTGGTTGTCCGCACCTCACTGCGGCTCCGTCCCGACTGAACATCTGCTGCGTCCGGACTAAGCTCCCATCTGAACTCCAGACACACGACGACCCAGAAATACTAGCGCTCCAGAGATAGTACGACGGTGCACTTATCGATAAGAGCTGCTGCTGCCACTCACGGGAAAGGAAACCAGCAACCTAGTGACGCCAGTAAATCGACTTAGAAGAAGAGCGAGGGGACAGAACCACGAAAACAAGATGACGTTTAATAAACGGCAAGACCGCGAGCCGCGCTCGGCTCAGTGACTTTTGAGCACGAACAAACCTGTGAATGATGGTATCCACTCGTTCACAAATCTCGCGTCCTGATGTGAGCCAGAGACGAATTTTGTACAGCTTCTCGTTCGTCGGAATTTACAGTGAGCTACCTCTATGATCTGACGGACAATAGTATATTTGGATAGTTGACTTTTCCCCAGAAGATAGTCCACTTCAACAATGGCTACATCTCTTGGACGAGATTTCTATTATTAGATTCAGCCAAGAATTGGTTGACTGGTTGATTTGGAAGGAGGGGACCAAACAGCGAGGTCACCGTTCCAATCGGATTAGGGAAGGATGGGGAAGAAAGTTGGCCGTGCCCTTTCAAAGGAACCTTCCCTGTATTTGCTTGAAGTGATTTATGGAAATCACGGAAGCCCTAAATTAGGATGGCCGGACGCGGGTCTGAACCGTCGTCTCCCCGACTGCGAGTCCATTGTGCTAACCACTGCCCCACCTCGCTGGGTATCGAAGAATTCCCATAGCCTAGAGGTGGTTAAGGGTTCCAATATGATGTATGCGCAAAATAAATTTTTTCGGTTGTACTTGTCACAATATTTCGAAATTCAAGTCAAATCTTTATTTGCATTCAAATTTTAATCTGAGATTTAATTTGAGATTCATTGGACTTTGTATTGTTACCCCACAGACGAGAGAATCGCTTGACAAACAGTAAGTCTTCCTTGTCACTCGTGCCACAGAAAAAAGGAACAACTCACAGCAAAACGGAGAGTAAAATCTTCCGCACTGGCTGCCAACACACTTTCATTAAAGAGTCACGACCGGTTTCTCATCAGTGGAGATGCATTTTCAGGTGAAGAGTTCCTTTGTTGTTGTTTTTTTTTTTAACTGTCATTGTGCGACAAAGTAATTGGTAAGAGCTAAGTCCCATCTTTCATCGTCAAGATTAAATGAATGGTTTAATCCTGACGATGATAGATGGGACTTGATTCTTAGCATTAGCTCTGTCGTGCAGTTGTTAAAAAAGAAAGAAAGAAAGAAAGAAAGAAAGAAAGAAAGAAAGAAAACTATCATTAGAAAATGCATTTCCACTGATGAGAAACCGGTCGTATCTTTTTATTTAATAAAAGCATTTTAACAGCCAGTCTGGAAGATTTCATTCACCTTGCACAATATTGGCTGCGGTTGCCCGACCTCTTGAAGTAGTATTTTAACAGCAAAATTTTCTCTATTGTCTGTGAGTATACGAGGTGCGACAATAAAATATTGAGACTGATGTGAAAAAAAAATGTTGCTTACCGTTTTAGTCAAGTTTAGGGGGGTCAACTTCAAAGTAATTCCCTTCTGATTGCACACACGTTTTACAGCGCTTCTGCCGTTGATGGTAACATTTCTGGACCTCCCGTAATATCCTCCAAGACCCTCGTCACAGTTTTTTGGACATCTTGTGTTGTTTGAAAATGGTGTCCCTTGACCGCCATTTTGACTCTTGGAAATAGAAAAAAGTCGCACGGAGCGATATCTGGTGAATAAGGTGGCTGAGGCAGTACTAAAATTTGTTTTGAGGTTAAAAATTGCTGTACTGACAGAGCAGTATGGGATGGCGCATTATCGTGATGCAGAATTCTATTATAATCAGTGTTGGCACGGACACGAAGAACTCTTTTACGAAGTCTGTCTAAAATTTCTTTGTAGTTATTTTGGTTAACTGTTTGTCCAGCAGGCACCCAATCTTTATTCCCTTGGAATCAAAGAAGCACACAAGCATGCATTTCACTTTTGACTTGGACATGCGAGCTTTCTTTGGTCTGGTGATCCCTTTGAGCACATTTGTGAACTTTGGTGTTTTTTCTCTGGAACGTACTGAAAAAACCAGCTTTCATCGTCACTCTGATAACAAGGCTCAACAATTTTAGATTGATTACCGTTTGCTCTAACAGATCGGTTGCCACATTTTCCCGTGTTTCGCGCTGTTGTGGTATGAGATTTTTGGGGACCATACCAGAATCTTCAGTTATTATTAGACGAACCGTTCGATGTCCAGTTCTTCTGCAATCATTTTCATGGATATTCTTCGATCAGATCGTACGAGTTCGCAAACCCTGGCTAATTTGACATCCGTCCGAAAGGTTGATGTTCGTCCACTGCGGTCTACATCTTCAACATTCGTTCTGCCTTCACCATTTTATGCCAACGAAAAACTTGAGCTCTTGACATAACCTTCTCTCCCACAGCCTTCTGACGCTTACCGTAAGGTGTCGTCGCGTTTTCACCCAATTTAACGCAAAAAAGAAATGGCATACCGTTGCTCAATATTATGCGGTTCCATTTCAGTGACGAGAGACAGAAACACGTGTTAACGTATTACAGCACAACTCATGACTGAGCATTTGCATCGATATGCCGCTTGGCCTAGAAGCAGCTTATAGTCCAAGGTCAAAGATATTGTGCCTATTCAAGCCTGCAGGGTTGCCACATCTTGCAAAGAAAATCAGTTTCTTTGCTTTATCGTCGCATCTCGTATACGGGTGACGGGAGTCTGTTCCAAATTCTGGAAAAGTAAAAATCGAGCATGTCGCAAGCACTTTGCTCTTACATTAGATCCCCGAGCGAGATAATTAAATGCTCAGTTCCCTCCTCTGTGACAAAGCCTGTGTCAAGGTTGACGCCTGACACCTTTCCCGAAACTGTCTCATTTGGACTACGATACACGGATTAAATAATCGTCAAAGTAAAGGTGACAAGGGTCCACTAATGTATTTTCATTATGACATAAGAGATCAAGTCTCTGTTATCAACGGATGATGGATCCGTTATCAGAGTTTTGTAATCAATATTCGTCGGATTATTAGGACAATGCACTCACTGTCGCACGTGTTTCTGGTTGCAGGGAGATGAGGGGCCGGTCATTCCTTAATCCTTCTAAACAGTTGTGGTTAGAATCAGCTGCACTGATTTTAAATTAGAGGCAGTTCCCCACGATGGCCAGTGTTTCCCAACACCCATCGCCGAACTTCAAAAAGCAATATCTCACCGAAGTGCTATAAGCGAGAAGGAGGAAATACTCTCGTTCAGAAAAAGCAGAACACCTTAAACAACTAGACATAGGTCGTTCACATTCACAGAACATGTACTTTAGTATGTTCTGCACAAAAGTTTAGCATTTCGGTCACCTAGGTTCAGCATGTCTCCTGTTGCCTAGTAGGCACATGGTCTACCCTGGGCCCTGATATCTCGTTCCATACGTGACGGCACCGACGCGCATAAGGCGCTAATGGTATCCTGTTGTATAGCCATCCACGCTGCATTCACCTGGTTCCGCTGTTCATCTGAGTTGGTTGTCATTGGGTCACATCGCCGCATCCATCGTTTCAGTGTACTCACACATTTTCGATTGGCGACAAGCCTGGTGATCTGGTAGGCCAGGACGAAGACTGACACCCTGTGACACCAAAAAGGCACGTTCGTGCAGCTAGATGTGGTCGTGCATTATCCTGCTGAAAAATGGCGTCTGGAGTGCTGTGCTGAAAGAGTATGGCTATGGGTCGCAGGATGTCATTCACGTAGGTCACACTCGTCACAGTGCCCTGCACACGCACCAACTGTGATTTGTCGTTGTACCCCACAGCCCCACACCATAAGGTCTTGAGTTTGCGCTGTGTGTCTTGTGCAAATGCAGTCACTGTGATGCAGCTCCCCCTGCCTGTGGCGATCCAAAATGTGGCCATCAGTTTCAAAGAGAACCTGTATTCGTCTGGAAACACTGTCTGATGCCATTCCAGTGACGTCGTTCCATATACCATTAGAGTCTAGCATGTTTCTGTACATTCGTCAAAAGTAGGCGGAGAAGTGGACGAGGCCCACGTAACGATAAAAGCGACGACAGACTGTCACCCCTCATAGTGTACGATGTGTTACACTGTTCCACTGTTGAGCCAGAGCGGAAGAGGACGGAGATTTGTCCTGCGATGCCATTCGGATGAAGAGTCAGTCTTTTCTGGTGTAAGACGTGTATATTTCTGTTGTCTATTATCAAATCACAATTTATGAAAGATGTTTATATTTTATTAATAGGATTAAGCAGGAATAATTAATGTTTGTTATGTTGGAAATAATTGTGGTAGCAGGGAATGTCTGCACCAAAGTATTGTTGGCAAGAGAGACCGCACATTGATATAATTTTAAGAAGGGCGGGAGAGACCGCGTTCGGTTACATTTTAAGAAAAGAGCGGGAAAGACCGCACATTGATACATCTTGTAATGGTAGCAGGGATTGTCTGCACCAGAAAGCATTGTTGGCAGGAGTAGCGTTCGTAGGAACTCAGTAGTAAGCGAGAAGTGAAGCGAGTCGGTAGCAGGTCTGAAGCGAGAGGTTGAGAGGAGCGGTGTGCCTGCCAGCCACCAGCTATGATTTACAAGAGATTGCGAAAGTCAAGACTACTGAAGGTATGTTTGCGCAATGCTAGTTGTAAGATTATTGTAAAAAGTAAGTCTCATTTGAATGTTTGTAAAATCATTTCATTACCAACGGTAAATATTTGAAGAATCGTTTTCAGAATAAAATTAATTTATGCCAGCAATGTTGCATTACTGATTATAATCCATCCCAAAAACTATCAACATAAAACTTTGCAAAAATTTTATTGTTGTCAAGAAAAAGTGTAACTATGAATTACGTAACTTCAGTCAAATTAATTCAAGAATAACGTCAGCTTTGCTATTAAAGGACAACGTCAGCTTTGGTAATAAATACAGCCACTTATTATGAAAGCCCACCAGCGGCTAATAGAGTATAGTAAAACAGAGTAAGTATATTCATGTCGCAGTTCGATGTAGCAGTCAGATGGCAATCAAGTAACTGTAAAAAAGGAAAGGAACAGTTTTGGGTTATTGCAGATAACGACAGAGGGCCACGACGACGACACATTCTATGTTTCGTCGGAATAATCAGTAAATCACTTTTAATAAGCAGCAATTAAATTTGTATGCGAAGATTGAGAAAGAGAATAAATTTCAAAGGGAAGATTTCATTTGTTATTATTAAGCAAGAGATAGAAATCCTAAGAGAAGGTTATATAGGTTATTGTAAAAGGGAAGGTTATCAATAACAAAAGAGGTACAAAGGAGACGGGAAGGTTTCACTGGAGAGGGGGTTGGGGTGGTCTGGGTGGGGCGGTCTCGTCGTGTTTAACGGTCTTCTGTGGACCATTTTGCACACACCTGTTGCACTGCTGAAACCCTTCGTCCCGGATGCGCATCAGTTTCCTGGATGGATGCGTCAGATTCTCTCTGTTGGATCCTAGCTATCCCTCTCCGCTCGCTCGTTTCCGACTGGCGTGCCGGGGCTTGACTTTACGCTGTAACACTCTCATGTCAAAAATGTGTCCTCTTTCAAAACCATTGATTCGACGGTATGCTTCGAGTATACATCTGCGAGGTGTCCTACACCTATGCTCAAGTCACACTGATACAACGAGAGCCACAGATAGTATTTCGCAGTGATACCAATGTTGACCTTGAACCCGCCGGCCGACATGGTTCAAATGCTATCATTTGTGCAGAACATACTAATGTACATGTACTGTTTTTCTGAACGTGAGTGTACTTTTCTGCTCCCAATTCTGAGTGGTCTCAATTCTGAACAATTCCGTGGAGCTCACGAAATTGACGAGTCGGCTAGCGGCTTCGTGGGTGCAGAAGTCGTGTGCTGTTCGGGGCGGAATAGGTTGTCCTTCGGGATCCACGAAGTTACTTAGTGCAGTGCACAAGTGTGTTATTGAGGGCGAGGGTGGGATTTTGCTTTGGCATCTTGCTGTTTTTTTCGACGAGTGATGCCGTTTTATGGGCGTGGACTAGTTCGATAAAAGTGAGACACAGAGCAGAAAGTGAGGCCATTATCTAGCTGGAGGTGGCGTTACGTGAAAGTGACCAACTTGCCTAGGGTTAATTCATAAAGTATATCTCAGCACTAGGACTAATGAGAATATGAGGAGGGATGAAAGGAAGGAAAAAGGAGAGACAGAAATAAGAACGCTGCTATTGGACGTTCTGGCTGGTTGGTTGCTGATGGGGTTTCCAGTGCATTTGGTATTCTTACACTTGATGATGGACACAACATACAGGTTATACATTTTAAGTGAAGGCATTGAAATATCTCGAAAACTACACATCGGAACAAAAAGAGCTATAATTCCAATTTGTTTGTGTCGGATGTCACACTAGATCCGACACTCCATCCCATGCGTGGCTGGCGGGGGGTAACTTTGAAATCTTCAATGTGAACACCCGGTTTTTATTGCAGATTAAGATCCTACGGCAAATCTAGAAATGTTTAGTCTGAAGCATTTTCTTCGTTTCGAAACAGATGGCGCTATAATCGGAGGAGTATAAATGCTTACACAATTGAAATTGACGACGTGCTACTCAATAGCCCGGGGATATCCAGTGGTATGTGGGGCGCCATCTCCTTGCTGTGTTAGTAGGACAGGTGGGTATTTTATAATTTCTAATAGGAAACTCCATTCGTAACGTTGTATTCTTCCGACATACCGAACAGCAGACTACTCGACGTGGCCGTGTAACGAACTACGACTTACCATAAAAAATGTGACCGGAGCTCACATATCGCGTAGACGTAAAGCAGATAGTGTAGTCTTTATTGTCTGCACACCTACATAACATCTGGAGAACAAGCGTCCAAGCGGGCGATGAATGTTGCAACCACTGAAGAAAAAATTGAAATGATTCTGATTTACGGACAATGTAGGAGAAATGTTGAGGCTGCTGTTGCGTTTCACGCCGAGCGTTTTCTAGAGAATGCTCGCTCTCGTTGTCTCTCATACAAGGTTGTGAACTTTTTTGTGTCTGATGGCAGCTTACAGACCAGCAAAAGGAAACTAAGCAACCGTGTTACACGCGAAGCTAATGAAGTAGCTGTACTAGCGGCAGTGCACCGCAACCCACCGATAAGCGCCAGGCAATTACACGGCGATTCCAGTACGTCTGTAGGAAGTATTGTCACAATACCGCATCGTCAAAAGTACCATCCATACTACTTGTCACTCCATCAAGAACTTCATGGCTTCACTTTTCCTCACTGGGTAGTGTTTTGTGAATGGGTACCTCAACAAATAGAAACGATCCCCACGTTCTTTACCGCGGTACTGTTTTCTGATGAGTCTAATTCACGAATCGGGATAGCGTTTATCAGCATAACATGCATTAGTGGAGTATAGACAATCTCCTCTGATTACAGTTACGACAAGTTGACCATCAATGTCCTTGATTGGATGACGCATCGTGTGGCATCATGGGAAACAAACTCATTGCTCCATATTTTATCGACGACACGTTGAATGGAATCAAATATCGAACGTTTTTGGAACAAGAACTACTGCTACTTCTGCAGCGTGTCGCCCTGGACGTTCCATAACGCATATCGTTTCGGGATGACGGTTGTCCAGCGTATTACGCTACTGAAGCACAGGAGGTATTAGACCGCGTTTACACTGGTCGGTGGAGGGGCAGAGTTGCCCCTATTATTTGGCCTGCTAGGTCGCCGGATTTGACGTCGCCGGATTTCTTTCCGTAGGGATATTTAAAAGATAAGGCGTACTTGCAAGTGCCAACAGACCGTGAAGAAATGGTCGACCACCTAAGAATTGCCTGTGCTGACGTTCCTGAAGGTATGCTTCTATCCTGTATACGGTCATTTGTAAAGCGGATCACAAAATGTACTGACGTTGAACATACTTCGTTTGAACACTTACTCTAATTGGAAAAGCAGAGTAGCGTTCGCTTCGAGCCATGGCCGCAGTGGCGAGTCGAGTAGTCTCCTCTTAGATATGTCGGAGGATTACAACGTTGCGAATGAGATTCCCAATTAGAAGTTATGAATTACTGGCCCCTCCTACCCACACAGCATGGAGGTAGGGTCCCACATGCCATTGGATAATCAAGGGCCAATGAGTAGCGTGTGTTTAATTACGACTGTGTACCCATTTCTATACTTCCGATTACTGCGCCATCTGTTGCGAAACGAAGAAAGTGCTTCAGAAAAAATGTATGTATATTTTGCCGTACAACAGTAATCTGTAATAAAAAAACGGGTGTCCGCACTGAAGATTTCAAAGTCGCCCCCGCCACCCACGTACAGGGTGGGATGGGAGTTCGAGTGTGGTATCATTGGATGTTCACCTTCGAGACAAACAAATTGGACTTTTTCTGATCCGATGTGTAGTTTTCGAGATATTTCGACGTCTTCAGTTAAAATGAACACCCTTTGTACGCGGATGTACGCGGATTGACTGATAATTAATGCCTCCACCTCCGTAACTCTTCAGCAGTTGGCAGCACTGGTAAGCGGTAGGTATTGTATTGTATGGTATGTTAACCGGGGACCTAGAAACGACGGAGAAGCTCCGTCCCCGCTGCAGCCACTGTGGTCCACAACCCCACGACGACTACCGCAGTCCACTTCACCCCTCCGCCGCCCCACACCGAACCCAGGGTTATTGTGCGGTTCGGCCCCCGGTGGACTCCCCAGGGAACGTCTCACACCAGACGAGTGTAACCCCTATGTTAGCGTGGTATAGTATTGGTGGTGTACACGTACGTGGAGAACTTGTTTGCGCAGCAATCGCCGACATAGTGTAACTGAGGCGGAATAAGGCGAACCAGACCGCATTCGCCGAGGTAGATGGAAAACCGCCTAAAAACCATCCACAGACTGGCCGGTTCACCGGACCTCGACACAAATCCGCCTGGCGGATTCGTGCTGGGGATCAGGCGCTCCTTCCCGCCCGGAAAGCCGTGCGTCAGACAAGCGGTAGGTGCTGGCTTGTTCCGTAGCCTCTAAAGGTCCAGTTGGCGGGAAGCCTTAGCATTGAATGGGTGTGTTGTTACAGGGTAAAGTATGGAATCCTGCGCATACGGTCGGTCAATGTGATTTAAGCAACGTGCAGTCATTGAATTCTTGGCTGCAGAAGGCGTCACTCCGAAGGAGATTCATCAGAGAATGAAAGCAGTTTATGGTGATTGTGCTGATGTGAGTACTATGCGTCGGTGGGCGAGTACGTTTAAAGATGTTGAGGCAGGAACATCTGACCTGCGTGACAAACAAGGAGTTGGACGCCCTGTGGCAGCAACCACCGAGTTTCAAAAGCAAAATGTTGACACACTGATTCAGGACGATTGTCGTATCAGTCAGAGAGAAACTGCAAGCACAATCGGCATTTCACAAGAGCGTGTGGGTCACATTATTGCTTTGCTTGGCTATCGGAAGATCTGTGCACGATGGATACCCCGGATGCTGACTCCTGAAATGAAACCGCACAGACTTGAAATTTGCCAGGAACTCCTCTCGCGTTACGAGAACGAAGGTGACGCCTTTGTCCGTGCAATTGTGACAGGAGACGCAACGTCAGTCTGTGGAATATCCACACAAATACTCGCCCCAGGAAAAGAAATACAAGACGCAGCCCTCAGCTGGTTTCATGGCCACAGTGTTCTGTTATCCGTGTTGAGTTCCTTGATAACAACAATAAATTCAGAGCGTTCCATCACAACGCTGCAAACTCAGAAGCGACGGCTAACAAGGGTCCGAAAGGAAAAGGGAAATGTTTTCCTGCAGCATGACAGTGCCAAAACACACACTTCACGTGCCACCACAGCAGGACTTCAGAAATTGAATTTCACCACCGTGCGGCATCCTCTATACAGTCAAGATTTAGCACCGTCTGACTTCCATCAGTTCCCGATAATGAAAGACGACCTGCGGGGACATCATTATGCTTCTGATGAAGACGTTGAGAGAACTGTGAGACTGTGGTTGCGGAAACAGTGTCGATTTCTTCTGTGACGGCTTCAGAAAACTTGTTAATCGTTGGCAGAAATGTATCCAATTGCCTGGTGGTTCAAAAATAGTTCAAATGACTCTGGGCACTATAGGACTTAACAGCTATGGTCATCAGTCCCCTAGAACTTAGAACTGCTTAAACCTAACTAACCTAAGGACAGCACACAACACCCAACCATCACGAGGCAGAGAAAATCCCTGACCCCGCCGGGAATCGAACGCGGGAAAGCGGGCGTGGGAAGCGAGAACGCTACCGCACGACCTCGAGATGCGGGCTTGGCTGGTGATTATGTGGAAAAGTGGATATTAGTAATTAAAGATCACATTCTAAGGATTACTTCTGATTGATTTATTAAAATATTCCCATCCAAACCCATTTAACAAAGGCAGAGGCATAACTTTTCATTCAACCCTCGTATATACACAGACTCTGAAACTCTCCGTCCGAACGGGTCTCGGGAGACCCTAGCTGTACTGACCGACCGTCGTGTCACACTCTGCCTATACGCGACACTGCATGTGGATACGAAAGGGCGTGAGATCAGCACATGCTCTCCCGGCCGTAACTCAGTTTACGAGACCGGAGCCTCTATTTCTCAGTGAAGTAGCCTCTCAGTTGACCTCACAACAGCTGAGGGCACCCCGCTGGCCAACAGCGTTCGACAGACCGTGTGGTCACCCATCCAAGTGTCAGCTAAGCCCGACAGCGCTTAACTTCGGTGATCTGACGGCAATCGGTGTTACCACTGCGACGAGGCCGTTAGCTACGTGTGTACACAGGGTGAAGAAACATTTGTGCACTCTGACTTCGCAGCGCGACTTCTCACATATTAGCATACAAAAATTTCTGTCGGGTAATTTCGTCCTGCGCAGTGAATGGACGTTAAAAACTGGCATTCTGGCTACATTGTAATCAAAGGTGGTCTGTCAGCAAATCGCAGTAGTGCTGTGCAGTTGGCTGAAGTGGAGAGTGTTTTGGGTTAACAGACAGGAGGTCGAGTGTTCGATTCTGGGTCGAGACTTATTTGTTTCTGTTTGCCGCGCTGCTGCTAAGGTCGCAGGTTCGAATCCTGCCTCGTACATCCGTGTGTGTGATGTCTTTAGTTTAGATGGGTTTAAGTAGTTCTAAGTCTACGGTACTGATGACCTCAGATGTTAAATGCCATAGTGCTTAGAGCCATTTGAACCATTTTGGACAGTTGCAACAAATGACTTGTCATAGGACAGAAAAACTACAAAACCACTATCGGTTTTGAGATGCTAAAGATAAATGCTCAGTTAAATAACTCAACATCTGCTGTCATTTATACTACAAGCAGTCCGTTTGCTCAGATGTAGCAGATTAGCAATCAATGACAATAATAATTTCCATTTTAATTGTCGCATGATGTTTACAGAAGAATAATTTGTCAACCAAGCAGATGCTCAAAGTGTCCCTTCTCTCTCCCCGCCCCCCCCCCCCCCCCCCCTCCACCATCCTGCTCCACTCTGAACGTCCAAACATTGCGCGACCCGCTGCTGCAACATACATCTTTGGAGTCTTCGCATCATGGCTGCATCCACAGATACAAGAACAACATGAGCACTCGCTGTCATTACTTCCGCGTATGTCGATAGAGTAGAACACACGTGCTCCTTCGACTGTCCCCACATGAAGAAATCCAGGGGCTTCAGGTCAGGTGAACGCAAAGGCCATCATCTGGACCTCAGAGTCCCAGCCATTTCCCTGGAAATGTTTTGTCTAAATACCGTCGCACATTAATTCAAAAGTGTGGAGGTGTACCCTCATGTTGGAACCATTACCTCTGCCGAACGTGAATGGAACATCTTCCAGTGAGCAAAGCAAATAGCTTGAGAGGAATGCATTGTGCAGTCAACTGCTCAGGCTACAAGTAGGGGCCCCCAAACACCTGTCTCCCAATATTCCAGACCAGACGCTGATGCCAAACCGAATTTGACGCCCACGGTAGTGGGTGATGTGCAGGTTAATATCACATACATGGTGGGCATTCTGCATATTGAAGAAACCCTTGCGAGCGAAAGCTGCTTCATCCGACCGTATCGCAGTGTTAATGAAGTCTCGTTGGATTCCTGTTGTTGTTGGAATCATTGTTTCAAAAATGGTCCAAATGGCTCTGAACACTATGCGATTTAACTTCTGAGGTCATCAGTCACCTAGAACATAGAACTAATTAAACCTAACTAATCTAAGGACATCACACACATCCATGCCCGAGGCAGGATTCAAACCTGCGACTGTAGCGGTCACTCGGCTCCAGACTGTAGCGCCTAGAACCGAACGGCCACTCCGGCCGGCCAAACATTGGTCCAAATGGCTCTAAGCACTATGGAGCTTAACATCTGAGGTCATCAGTCCCCTAGTCTTAGAACTACTTAAACCTAACTAACCTAAGGACATCACAGACATCCTTGCCCGAGGCAGGATTCGAACCTGCGACCGCAGCAGCAGCGCGGTTCCGGACTAAAGCGGCTAGAACCGCTCGGTCACAGTGGCTGGCTTGGAATCATTCACAGAAATGCATCCACAGACGACGGTCTGCAGGATGCAGATGTTGCCTTAAAGAATAATGATCGGGGTACAGCCCATGCTGTTGCAGCATGTCAACTACCGTGCGTTACGAGACATGCGCCTGCCTTACTATTCTACTAGGATACTTTGCTGTGTTTCTTGATGTACGACCGCCAGAATAGCTTCCTCAGTAGCTGGAGTACGGCTAATCCGTGGACGACATCTGCCACGCGATGGTGGAAGGAAAGAAGCTGTTTCCTGAAGGCGAAGCTCCCGACGAAAAAACACATTTTTATCTAGATGACGCCGACCAGGATATCTGGCAGCATATTCACGAGCGGCAACAGCAGCCCGATTATCCGTCGCATGTGCACAAATCATTTGTGTATGCGTCTGCCACACCGTTTCAGTCTAACACAAGAAGAAAGCACGACATATGTCGAATGTACGTGGAGTTTGTCACGGACGCGTATTTCGCTAACAGCTAGTCCCTGTCTTCGGAATTACGCATACAGTGCCGGCCGATGTGGCCGGGCGCTTCTAGGCGCTACAGTCTGGAACCGCGCGACCACTACGGACCAAGTTCGAATCCTGGCTGGAGCATGGATATGTGTGATGTCCTTAGGTTAGTTAGGTTTAAGTAGATCTAAGTGCTGGGGGACTGATGACCTCAGATGTTGAGTCCCGTAGTGCTCAGAGCCATTTTTTTTCTTTTTTTGCGCATATAGTATAAACACGTCATTAGTCACAGTGGGCTGTTCCACCTAATGCGTACCGCCTCTCTTACAGCTTTCGTTCTGCATGATTCATTCCGAAACTGCTAGTTGTGAAATGTTCGTTTCCGATGCGTCTTCATGTTTCCATATCCCTATTAATAACGATAATAATAATTATAATAATAATAACGTATGGAGATATTTACTAAAGAGGATACCCTTATCAGACTCAATGTTGAAAGGCACACCTAATGATTCCATGATGATAATAGACGCAAATGGTAACCGAGTTTGGAAATTATTTGTAAAGCACATTGCCAGCCCTACTGGTGACGTAAGGCCCTAACGAAATGTAATGGACCTGAACGTCGCAAGAATACTTAACTATGAGACCACTAGGGGTGTATAGACGAAAACAGCTTTGGAATCAAGTAGAAGCATTGGTGAGGAACAATTCGCGTCCACGACGTGCAAAGGCTTTTTTAAAGGTTGACCAACCGAAACGATTGCATTTCTATTTCTGTGTTCGTAGTACAATGCAAATATTCTGTAGAAGACCCACTGTAATCGCTGCATGACAATTAAGACGCTGGAACCGTGTCACGGAGACTACATTTAAAAAATAAAAAGAAATACACATCAACCCAGAATCGAGCACTCGATCTTCTGCGTTCCAACCCAAAAAGTAATCGACTTCACCAACTGCACAACACCGAGCCTAAATGCTCACAGACGTAGTTACCGTACATGTGATTACAGTGTTCCCAGATTGCCAGACTTAATGTCCATTTACTGCCGGACTACACGGCTCTGCACAACTCCTTAATCAAAATTCCCACTCACCCCTCAACCCACTATGTATTCCCCCCAGACTCGAACAGCTTTGCACAGGGTCTCCAGTTGTATTGGAGTAGCACCTCCACTTCAAAGGAAAAGGGTGATCCAGCCCGAAACCCAGGTATAGGTGCATTAATCAATTCAAGCTGTATCGTACCAGTAATCTTTTCAATAGACGAACATCTATGACGTACACTGACGAGCGAGAACATTTTCATCACCGACGTACTATCGATGTAAACTCGTCCAGGCGATAGCAGGTAATCTGGCATGCACGATGCATGTAATGTCAGAGAACGTGCTGTCCGTGTGTAGAATGGGGAAGACGCGCGACTTTCAAAAATGGTTCAAGTGGCTCTGATCACTATGGGACTCAACATTTGAGGTCATCAGTCCCCTAGAACTTAGAGCTACTTAAACGTAACTAACCTAAGGACATCACACACATCCATGCCGGAGGCAGGATTCGAACCTGCGACCGTAGCAGCAGCGCGGTTCCGGACTGAAGCGCCTAGAACCGCCCGGTCACAGCGGCCGGCTTTAATCGGAACGACGCAGTAGGCTGCTACCTTGGAAGCCAAGTAACGCTTGGCGGCCGACGCACACTGCCACACATTTCTGAGAATCTACGTCCTTAGAACAGTACTGTGTGGAAGTGAATCATGGTCAATAGAAAAAGTGGAAATATTCGCAACGTTTGAGATACGATATTGCGAGTGGATGCTGAATGTTAAGTGTACTGATAAGATAAGAACTGAGAGCGTGCTCTGCAGAATCGATGATGAAAGGTACACATGGAAGACACTCCCAAGAAAGAAACACAGAATGACATCAAAAAATAACTCTTATTGTACTTGAGCTGTAGACAGTAAAAACTATAGGGGAAGATTGAGACTGGAGTACGCCCAACAAAAATTGAGGAAGCAGGGCGCAATCGCGAAGTCAACGACGTGTCATTAAGCATAATACGTTAACTTCCGTATGTTGAGGGTAAACTGCCAAACTTTGCACTGTGCGTGTATCTGTATTACAAACTGAGGTGAGAAAAGTTATGGGATAGAGGTATGCACATATAGAGGTGCCGGCAGTATCGTGTACACAAGGTATGAAAGGGAAGTGCATCGGCGGACCTGTCAGACGATTCGTATGAAGGGTTTCCCATGTCATAATATACGCACGACGGGAATTAACAGTCTCTGAACGCGGAATGGTTTGGCCACTCAGATCGTCGACATGAATCGCAGAGGACATTTATAGGACGCAATCGAGAGGCCAGTTCGTGCACAAAATCCTGTACTTGTCACACTTTGGCAATTATGGACGGATGTAGAGGAAGCATGGTTTAATAATACTGTAGGGGACTTCCAACGAATTGTTGAGTGCATGGCATGTCGAGTTGCTGCACTACGTGTTCCATGACTTTTGCCACGTCAGTGTAATAAACCAGTGTTAAACATTTACAGAATTCTACAATAAAACGTTGTAGACGAAAAAATTATGTTATATAAACGTGGGACTGAAAACGTATTGTTTCCATGTTACAACTCATTTTCTCCAACTCGTTAATCAAGGCAAACTGTGGTGTGCGTACTGTAAGACCTCCGGTACACACACCATCCGATTATTTGACTTGTCAGCAATATGTCTCGTGGTCTTATCGTGGCGTGTTTATCTTCTGCCGTTAGGTCTGACGATAGAAATGCCACTTGCACGCTTAGAGTAGCAGTTTGACGGTGACCAACTTTAAACAGAACTTGATTAATTTTCACACACATTTACTAAAATAATAACAAGCATAAAAATAACTTAACTTGGTTCTGGATGCTATTTACAATTGACAATCTCAAATTCCTTTGGTCTTTGTACGTTAAACTTATTCTCACATATCTGTGATACTTGACAAAGTGTCTATACATTTTTCTTCATGGCTATGTACAGGGATATGATACTCTTATTAGGTGCCGACTGTAACTTGACTATAAACTAATGCAGACTGATGCAGACTAATGCAGACTGACTAATCGGATGTCTGTACACTCATTATAATACCTCGCGCATTCAGGTATCACTGCGCGAGTGTGATTCGCGAGGAGAAAAGGTTCTACGTTAGGAACAATCTCATTGGCTGCGTTACATATTAATACGCGGATCGGCGGAAGCAGAATTTGGTCCGTCTCAATGGCAGCGCCATCTCGTAGTGCGGAGACGGACGAGCGCTGCGCCTGCGCTGTTGTGCTTAGCGGGGCGCGATCTAGTGGGAAAGTTGTGTACGCGCTGACTACGCAGAACTACGTACACAACAGAAACACACAAAAACAGAACGTTAGAATCATGGGGAACATGCACTCTTGGTGATGTCTGGTTACGTTGTGCACCGCCAGTCTTTACTTTTACATGTCCCTGCTTGTCATTGCTTGTTCACAGGTAACACCAACTGTTTCAGCGATCAGAACGGCCGTTGCAAGCATACAGGCTACCACGCACAGACTTGTCTCGTGTAGTGGCCATGTACACAAGCGAAGCGATGACAGATGCCCATTTGATGTAAGGATCGGCAGACGGCAATGGCGCTAGCGCTCAGCCTTGTTATCGGTAGAGATTTCCGAGCCGAAGATGCCCCAACAGGAAAACGTTTGAAGCCACTGATCGCCGACTTAGGGAACGCGGAGCATTTGATGTTCCCGACCGGGGGTGGTCTAGATGGACGAGGGCGCTACGAAGGGGGGCGGGACTTCTTCATGCAGTTCATGACGACCCTGGTGTCAGTACGAGACATGAAGCATTAAAACTGAATTTTGACCACATGACTGGCAAGTGTTGCATGAGGATCAGCTGTATCCAAACCATTAACAAGCACTTACCAGTAGCTGATTTACCTTCGTGGGCAGCAAGTGGCAATGAAGGAATAAGGGGATGAAATTAATTTCTGTACTTAACGGTACCTTTCCCACATGGACATCTGTTTTCTAATACTTTTTAAGCGATGTGAATCTCTCAATGACAGGATTTAATCGCTTAATATTTGCTTCAGTACCCTCAATAAAAGAAGGTTTCGTTGATATTTAGAGTTTACACAAAGATCTCAACTTTGGAGACAGAAAAAGCGTTATGAATAAGAACGTTGTTGTTGTGGTGTTTAGTCCGAAATCAAATTTGATGCAGCTCTCCAAGCTACTATAAGTGCTGCAACCTAGATCCATTTCAACTTACTTACTATTACTATACTCAAGCCAAATCTTTCTCTGCTACTTTTATCCCCCCCCCCCCCCCCCCCACCACCACACACACACACACTGCCTTCCATTACGAAACTGGAAACTGACGACGCTTGATGCATCAGGATGTGTCCTAACAACCAATCCTTTCTTTTAGTCAAGCTCTGTTCTTTTTTTCTTTTTTTTGCTTTTTTTTTTTTTTTAGATTCTCCAGCAACAGAAATCAAGTGGTGTTGAGGCTCGTCGAGCAATGTTCGGAGCACATTTTCATCCGGAGAAGAGGCTTCTTGAAGGTTGTTCGATAGAGAGCGGTAAAGTTGAAGATCTGAGGGAGCAAGATCAGGTAAATAACGTCGTTTCGGAATAACTTCCCACATCGCTTTCTGTCAGTCTATCAGAAATCGAACGTCCGTTATAATTGTGTAGCATCATTTCTCGCAGTCTTCGTTCTTGGACTGCGTCCGCAAGACGTCTCCGTTGTTGGCGATGTCAATAGCGATGGTTACACCGCGGGGAAGCTGTTCCAGTAGATCGATAACATTTTCTTTTGTGGACGCGCGCAGATCACTGTACAAAAAGTTGCTACTTTGTTTGGGCTCAAGCATTTCTTTCTTTTCCTCATATTAGCATAAAGACACCATTTCTCGTCACCAGTAGCGATAGAGGACAGTAATGGTCGGTGTTGTTCGCGAGCCAGCTGATGACGAGCAAGCAACAATGCGTACATGACCACCCGCTGGTTGTTGTGGTTCAAATGGCGGTGAGCACTATGAGACTCAACATCTGTGGTCATCAGTCCCCTAGAACTTAGAACTACTTAAACCTAACCAACCTAAGGACATCACACACATCCATGCCCGAGGCAGGATTCGAACCTGCGGTGGTAGAGGTCGCGCGGTTCCAGACTGTTGCGCCTAGAACCGCTCGCCCACACCGGCCTGACTTGTACGGATTGAATAGCACTGGGAACAGGCTACAATCCTGTCTCACTCCATAATATACCTTTACAAAAATATGTTTTCCATATATGTGCATCAATATTTCTATCGATATGTGTCAACGAGTTTGTAAGTAAACGTTTGACAAAAAAAAGAAGGCGTATCCTTTAAATCTTTTATAGAGCATCAAGGAGTAGCCTGGCTGTTCGTACTTCTCTTTCTGCCTTCAGCTATCGTGGGCTGTAGCTGTACATGTTTTCACAATAAACGAGGTTATTGACAATGATTTATGTGTTTCTCTCTTATTAATCCATTAGATCACATATCTATACGAATATTTATTGTATTAGGAATTCTCTTTTTAGAATTTCCAGCATCAAAGACACAACACTTCGATGTCACATCGATCTGTCATTGGTGTGATTTCATTATTAATTTACAACATTCACTTTTGAGTATTCAGAGAAAAAAAATCAGAGTTTTTCCAATTGGTCGTACAGCACAGAGCGATTAGCAAACTGCAATATGCAGAATACAGTTTATAAATTCAATCGGTCCATACCCTGTGTTGCACCGCTCCCAACACCAATGTGGGACTACAGTAGGGACAGCGGTTACCACTGGAACAACCGGTTTTCGGTTATATCGGTTTTTGTACAACGCCAGTTTAAGTTGAGAATTAAAACCGCTCTAAATAATCTGTTTCTGAAACAACCGATTATCGGATTTTTATTCCTACTGTTTTCTGTAATAAACGTAGAAATCGGACAAAGACTGAAATATTTTCACTCTATCAGTTTCAAGATACATAGAGGCAAATTATTAAATTGAATAAGCAAATGAAAGAAAACTTAGTTCTTCCACCGTTCGTCGCTTTTCTCGAAAAGTGAGTTGTTGACTACTGCGAAAAATCACTACTGTTCTCCCTTTCATTGTAATATTTTTTTAAAATTCTGCTCAATAAACTTGTTATAGAGCATCATACCACTAACTGGACATTACGAATAGTCAGCGCTAAAGAGTGAAAACTGAGGCTGAAGAACTCCATTTCTGCTGTTAATAAGTCCGTTTTCAAGGGTAACAAGCAGATACAGGCATGTTATGTAGACACAAGCAGCAGATCACCTGCTTTGCTGTCGTTATTGTAAACTAGTAATGTACTGTTAAGTTTATGTTGTGTCCTGATATTATGTTAAAAGTCTGTCGTGGCTCCCGTCGTTCTTAATCTTTCAAACCAAATGGAGCATTGTACGACAGCGACACCGCACTTCGTGAGATACTTCCAGACTAGGGATGTTGGCGTTCTGTAATACAACTAACGTTCAATGACGGCAGCGTGAAACTAACGTATCGAAAAGATGGAGCAAATCCCGTACACTGCATGTGCACGCGCACTATTTCTTACGTCAAATGTCTGTTGCTTGTATCTATCGGCATTGTTATGGTAATAATACTGACCGCTTTTCTCATTTTCTATAATAACTCTGTATTTAAAAGCAACGGAAAGTTTACGAGTAAATAGTACATCTTTTAAAAAATATTTATTTAAAAGCCAAAATTTATAGGACTGCTGCTATTTCGGTCTTGTTACACGGTTATTACTAATAATATAATAACGCTGTCCTATCCCCATGAACCATGGACCTTCCCGTTGGTGGGGAGGCTTGTGTGCATCAGCGATACAGATGGCAGTACCGTAGGTGCAACCACAATGGAGGGGTACCTGTTGAGAGGCCAGACAAACCTGTGGTTCCTGAAGAGGGGTCGTAGCCTTTTCAGTAGTTGCAGGAGCAACAGTCTGGATGATTAACTGATCTGGACTTGTAACACAAACCAAAATGGCCTTGCTGTGCTGGTACTGCGAACGGCTGAGAGCAAGGGGAAACTACAGCCGTAATTTTTTCCGAAGGCATGCAGCTTTACTGTATGGTTAAATGATGATGGCGTCCTCTTAGGTAAAATATTCCGGGGGTAAAATAGTCCCCCATTTGGATCTCCGGGCGGGGGCTACTCAGGAAGACGTCGTTATCAGGATAAAGAAAACTGTCGTTCTACGGATCGGAGCGTGGAATGTCAGGTCCCTTAATCAGGCAGGTAGGTTAGAAAATTTAAAAAGGGAAATGGATAGGTTGAAGTAAGATATAGTGGGAATTAGTGAAGTTCGGTGGCAGGAGGAACAAGACTTTTGGTCAGGTGAATACAGGGTTATAAATACAAAATCACATAGGGGTAATGCAGGAGTAGATTTAATAATCAATAAAAAAAATAGGAGTGCGGGTAAGCTACTACAAACAGCATAGTGAACGCATTATTGTGGCCAAGATAGACACGAAGCCCATGCCTACTACACTAGTACAAGTCTATATGCCAACTAGCTCTGCAGATGATGAAGAAATTGATGAAATGTATGATGATATAAAAGAAATTATTCAGGTAGTGAAGGGAGACGAAAATTTAATAGTCATGGGTGACTGGAATCCAAGAGTAGGAAAAGGGAGAGAAGGAAACACAGTGGATGAATGTGGAATGGGTGAGAGAAATGAAAGAGGAAGCCGTCTGGTAGAATTTTGCGCAGAGCATAACTTAATCATAGGAAACACGTGGGCCAAGAATCATAAAAGAAGACTGTATACATGGAAGAATCCTGGAGATATTAAAAGGTATCAGATAGATTATATATGGTAAGACAGAGATTTGGGAACCAGGTTTTAAATTGTAAGACATTTCCAGGGGCACATGTGGACTCTGACCACTATCTATTGGTTATGAACTGTCGATTAAAACTGAAGAAACTGCAAAAAATCCTTGGGTGACAGAAGAAATATTGATGAGAGGAGGAAATATAAAAACGCAGTAAATGAAGCAGGCAGAAAGGAATATAAACGTCTCAAAAATGAGATCGACTGGAAGTGCAAAATGGCTAAGCAGGGATGGCTAGAGGACAAATGTAAGGATATAGAGGCTTATCTCACTAGGGGTAAGATAGATACTGCCTACAGGAAAATTAGAGAGACCTTTGGAGAAAAGAGAGCCACTTGTATGAGTATCAAGAGCTCAGATAGAAACCCAGTTCTAAGCAAAGCAGCGAAAGCAGAAAGGTGGAAGGAGTATATAGAGGGTCTATACAAGGGCGATGCACTTGACAATATTATGGAAATGGAAGGGGATCTAGATGAAGATGAAATGGGAGATACGATACTGCGTGAAGAGTTTGACAGAGCACTGAAAGACCTGAGTCGAAACAAGGCCTCGGGAGTAGACAACATTCCATTGGAACTACTGACGGCCTTGGCAGAGCCAGTCCTGACAAAACTCTACCATCTGGTGAGCAAGATGTATGAGACAGGCGAAATATCCTCAGACTTCAAGAAGAATATAATAATTCCAATCCCAAAGAAAGCAGGTGTTGACAGATGTGAAAATTACCGAACAATCAGGTTTAATAAGTCACAGCTGCAAAATACTAACGCGAATTGTTTACAGACGAGTGGAAAAACTAGTAGAAGCCGACCTCAGGGAAGATCAGTTTGGATTCCGTAGAAATGATGGAACACGTGAGGCAATACTGACCCTACGACTTATCTTAGAAGCTAGATTAAGGAAGGGCAAACCTACGTTTCTAGCATTTGTAGACTTGACGAGAAAGCTTTTGACAATGTTGACTGGAATACTCTCTTTCAAATTCTAAAGGTGGCAAGGGTAAAATACAGGGAACGAAAGGATATTTACAATTTGTATAGAAACCAGATGGCAGTTATATGAGTCGAGGGACATGAAAGGGAAGCAGTGGTTGGGAAGGGAGTAAGACAGGGTTGTAGCCTGTCCCCGATGTTATTCAATCTGTATATTGTGCAAGCAGTAAAGGAAACAAAAGGAAAATTCGTAGTATGTATTAAAGTCCATGGTGAAGAAGTAAAAACTTTGAGGTTCGCCGATGACATTGTAATTCTGTCAGAGACAGCAAAGGACTTGGAAGAGCAGTCGAACGGAATGGACAGTGTCTTGAAAGGAGGATATAAGATGAACATCAACAAAAGCAAAACGAGGATAATGGAATGTAGTCGAATTAAGGCGGGTGACGCTGAGGGAATTAGATTAGGAAATGAGACACTTAAAGTAGTAAAGGAGTTTTGCTATTTGGGGAGCAAAATATGTGATGATGGTCGAAGTAGAAAGGATATAAAATGTAGACTGGCAATGGCAAGGAAAGCGTTTCTGAAGAAGAGAAATTTGTTAACATCGAGTATAGATTTAAGTGTCAGGAAGTCATTTCTGAAAGTATTTGTATGGAGTGTAGCCATGTATGGAAGTGAAACATGGACGATAAATAGTTTGGACAAGAAGAGAATAGAAGCTTTCGAAATGTGGTGCTACAGTAGAATGCTGAAGATTAGATGGGTAGATCACATAACTAATGAGGAGGTACTGAATAGGATTGGGGAGAAGAGAAGTTTGTGGCACAACTTTACTAGAAGAAGGGATCGGTTGGTAGGACATGTTCTGAGGCATCAAGGGATCACCAATTTAGTATTGGAGGGCAGCGTGGAGGGTAAAAATCGTAGAGGGAGACCAAGAGATGAAAACACTAAGCAGGTTCAGAAGGATATATGTTGCATTAAGTAATGGGAGATGAAGAAGCTTGCACAGGATAGGGTAGCATGGAGAGCTGCACCAAACCAGTCTCAGGACTGAAGACCACAACAACGCTGTATTTCAAAGCAACGTAAAGTTTACGAGTAAATACTACCTGTTTTTAAAAAAAATATTTATTTAAAAGCCAAAATTTATAGCACTGCTGCTATTTCGGTCTTTTTACACGGTTATTACTAAACATTAAACGTTAAAACAGAGACAAACAAATACCGAAAAATAACTGTTATTCAGAGCTAAAATACTGATATTACTTTTAACCAGTCGGTTTCTCCCAGCCATAGATTACAATCTTCATTCTGGTACAAACAATTTGAAATATTTCTGTTGACAGAGGTGGTGGCCAACTACTGCTACCTTCTGAAGCTCTTTGATCCTTGCAACTCCAATCTGATTGCCGTAGAACTTGTAGATAACTCTCACTCTCTGTCTTTTACCATAGGAATGGATGACGTAATAAAATGAATTCTTAAAGCAGGGCACTTCAGTTGTTGCGGAACATTACGACCTTCCGTCGCGACAGCGAGTTTCGTCATCATTGTTCGTCAGAAAACCGATCGGATGACAAAGTGCTCACAAGGCAGATAAGCTGAGATAACACCTGACGCATTGTCCGGCATCAGATCCGGCCCGATAAAAGGAAGCAGCAGAGATGGGGAGATATCCACAGCGTTAGCAGCTGCCTCTGAGTAGACGCTTAGGGCGGCAACTTCTCGGCGTCCGCCGGCTTATACCAGGAGCTGCAGAGTGCTTGAGACGCTGCAGGAGAGATGTTCAGCGTCCGGCAGAGTGTGGGCGCCGCGGTGTCGGGTGGGCGCGCCTACATGGCGACCAGGGCGGCACCTGTGGAGGCTCCAGCGATGCACAAGGAGGAGTTCCGCCGCCGCCTGGAGCAGCTCACCAGGAGGAAGGACGCTGCGGAGGCGGCGCCGGCTGGAAGGGTAGCGGCGGCGGCGGCGCCGAGCCCTAGGCTGCCCGACAGCAACGAGTGGGCGCCGGCAGGGCACCGAGACCACTTCTCCAGCAGAGCCTCCAGCGGCGCCGCCTCCGCTGGTCACGCGGGGCGCAGGCTGCCGGACTCCAATGAGTGGGCGCCGTCGCGTGCTGGCGACATCTGAGCAGGTGCGTAAAGCTCTCAAGTGGGGAAGCGATATGCACACACACAGATGGCAGTAGCATCGCGTACACAATGTGCAAAAGGGCAGTGCACGGACGAAGTAGTCAGTTGCACCCACGTGATTCATGTTGAAACGTTTCCCACGTGACTATTGCCACACGATGGGAATTAAGACTTTGGACGCGGAATGCTAACTGGACCTATAAGCAAGGGACACTCCATTTCGAAAATCGTTAGGGAATTCAGTTTCTGAGACACAAAGCGTCAAAGTGTACCGAGAATAAATTTCAGGCATTACCTATAACCACCGATAACGCAGTGGCCGACAGCCTTCACTTAACGGCCTAGAGCAGCGGCATTAGCGTAAAGTTATAATTGTTAACAGACAAGCAAGACAGCGTGAAACACTGCAGAAATCAATGTCGGACGTATAGCGAAAGCATCTGTTAGAACAGGGCGCCGAAATTTGGCGTCAATGGTCTGTGACAGCAGACGACCGACGCGGGTGCCTTTGCTAACAGCACGACATCGCCTGCAGCGCCTCTCCTGGGCTCTTGACGATATCGACTGGACCCTAGGCGACCAGAAAACGGTCCCCTGGTCAGATGAGTGTCGATTTCTGTTGGTAAGAGCTGACGGAGGGGTTCGAGAGTGACGCAGACCACACGAAGCAGTGGTCACGTCTTATTAACAAGGCACTGTGCAAACTGGTGTTGGCTCCATAATGGTGTGGGCTGTGTTTACATGGAACAGAATGGGTCCTCTCGTTCAATTGAATCGATCATTAACTGGAAATGATTATATTCACTACTTGCAGACCATTTGCTACCACTCATGGAATCCTTGTCCCCAAGGGTGTTACCGGGCCACAGCTATTTGCGATTGGTTTCAAGAACATTCTGGACATTTCGCGCGAATGATTTGGCCATCCAGATCGCCCGACATGAATCCCATCGAACAATTATGGGACGTGATGGAGAGATCAGTTCTTGCGCAACATCCAGCACCGGCAACACTTTCGCAGTTATGGACGGCTACAGAGGCAGCATGGCTCGATACTTCTGCAGGGGCTAGTAACGACTCCTTGAGTCCACGCTACGTCGAGTTGCTGCAGTATGCCCGGGGACAAGGACGTCGAACACGATATTAGAAGGTGTTCCACGACTTTTGTCACTCCAGCGTATTGCACAATAACGTTGCGCAATATCATCGACGATTTACACAGACTTGTATTGTCAAATATGTTGCGAATAATACTGTGCGATAAAGATGCAGCTGCTGTCGTAATTTCTCTGCTTTGTTGCAAGAAGAAAAGAGGTAGATGAAAAGTTGGCTCAAGGAGCTTCGAACATCACTCACGAAACCGTGTTGAGTGAATTGAGCTTGAACACATAAAAAATTGTCATAGCCTTTTTCGTTTATTGGTGTCGCAATGTATCATACATTACTGAAAATGGTTCTGCCAATACAGTGGCTTCCTCACACATAGGGACTTGCTCGCTCCTCACTCCTCCCACCCCACCATTATAAATTCCTGACATATCCCCGTCATCAGAAAATTCCACCAGGTCACCTCTCATCTATATATTACGCTGGAAACACCCCCCGAAGAAAACACGTCAAGTGAAGTTTTCCCTAATGGAATATGGAAGATGTCACATGACAGAACAGACCACGAAAAATTACGAAGAACCAGATACATAGAACGACAAAAAATTCGGTGAGGCACTTGCCTGCGAAAAGGAAAGGTCCCAGGTTCGAGTCCAGATCCAATACACAGTTTTCATCTGTCAGCAAGTCTCATGTCAATACACTCTGCTGCAGAGCGAAAATTCATTCTGGAATTAACAATCAGGTCATAAATACACACAAAATTTATTAGGTTTGACAGCTGCCTCAAATACTGTGTAGTTCACCACGACCGATGACTCTGAAAGTTCACGGTTATGGCTGCATAGCAATCTACGCGTCATTTGTACCCATTGAAATTAAGTACCAGTTCTCACCAAGGATTGGAATTTTTGTAGATATCATTCACGACTAGTCATAACATTTACGAATCTATGCGATTCTTCATAAAGTAAATTTAGCACAGTCTCAACTATTATCATTACTGCCCCAACATTACTGTCAAGGTAATTATCCAGACCTGCCCCTTTTGCGCCCCAGAAATTTGTGAGCATCGCTTTTCCTGCAGATGGATGACTTGAGTTGGCTTTTTATGGTGCGTCAGTACGTCTCTCCAACGTATACCTCACGTGTTCGATGGGAATTACGTTGGGAGAATGGGCAGGCCTTCACCGAATATCCTCTCGTTCCAAGAGTTCTTCTATATGTTCTGTTCGATGTGGTCGCGCATTGCAATTCACGAAAATGGGGTCAGGGACGAATGCTGTACTCGTTAGAAAAGCAACTCGAATAGGAAAGCAACTGAAATCACTCAACAGAGGAAAGTCCACTGGACCTGTCGGAATACCAGTTCGATTCTACACAGAGTACGCGAAAGAACTTGCCCCTTCTAACAGCCGTGTACCGCAAGTCTCTAGAGGAACGGAAGGTTCCACATGATTGGAATAGAGCACAGGTAGTCCCAGTCTTCAAGAAGGGTCGTCGGGCAGATGCACGAAACTATAGACCTATACCTCTGACGTCGATCTGTTGTAGAATTTTAAAACATGTTTCTTGCTGGAGTATCATGTCGTTTTTGCAAACCCAGAATCTACTCTGTAGGAATCAACATGGATTCCGGAAACAGCGATCGGGTGAGACCCAACTCGCTTTATTTGTTCATGAGACATAAAGATCAGTGCTAGGCGCAGAAATTCCTGACGAATATGCCTGCAAGAGATACTTCTGTGTGTAAGCAGAAAATCAGACAAAAATGCAGTAAGTAAAATTCACATTGCAATACCTTATTAAACGAACTACTCTTAGATCTAGAATTTCATGGTTTCCCAGCTAGAGTGGTTCACTACCAACCTAGACAAACAAATATTTGAATGATATTCTCATTTATCCTCTGACACGATACCAGAGCACATTTTTGGGCTTTTCTTTTTTGCTCACCGTTTTGTTTCTTTTCACTTCATTTTACGGTACTTAACTGTAAGTCGTTACAACTCATCTTGATAAAATTGACAATGGCAACTTGCCACAAGTTACTATCATCAGCCACTATGAAAAAAATACATCGTACGGGATGAGACTCTGTCCTTGAGACGTATCGTAGAGGACTCATGTATGAGACACAGTAATAAGGACTTTATGATCTAAACGATTTTCTCGTATGCGTGAACTCGGTTATCAACGTCATTTATGACGTTAACTTCCGAGTCCTTGCAGTGATCAGGAGTGATGTTAGCTAGCACAGGTTATAAAGCTTTGAAAATACGAGGGTTACAAGTGAGAGCGTTAAACACACTACAGTGAAAATACTGAGCAACAAAAAGCGTAAAAATAGTAATAGACACATCTAAAAAGTGAGCGAAGATCGAAAACACCCTGCAAAGATAGCTGATACACTAATTTTCTAATAATTGGACAAAGATTAGATAAATATAACAAAAATGGGCAAAAGGAAACTGTTGTTCAACTGGAAAGAGTAAAAAAGTTCTTGATTTTGTTTATGTAATTCTGAATCGCAGCTACAGTGTTATCCAGTTGATATAGTTGGTATATGGCACAGCAACCATTTAAAGGTTAAAACTGGCGTGATCTGGGATCGAGTGCAAAGGTCCGTAGATTACGCAGTAGCTGGTCACAGTCTACCTGCGTCTTACTTCGGTATCTTCTGATAATCGATTATATAAGGTGAAGCCTATCGAAATCTTGAAGTGTCAATGAGAACTAAACATAACTGACACTTGTAAAACTGCGTATACTGAATAACAGGCTTTAAAAGGATGATTTAATACTTACCTGAACCTGAAACATCCTTTGCCGAAAATGGTATTGCTAATGAGCCAGTGGGACAGTCTGGCGATGAAAAGTACATTACTGGAGAGTAACTTCTAGGAGATGTATCATTTGCTGTTTAAAAACATAACGAGCTGAAAGAAAAAAACTTGAATTACTTCCTATAGACGTTTCATTCAATGAGAAGTCAGTGACAAAGCCGTGAAAATAAAACATTTATTAAAATTTCGTTTTTCGCGACTAAGGACCAGTGATTATCACAAATCGACTCAACAAAATGAGAGACCGCACTAAGAGTCGTATTCTTGAGAACATTTATCGTAAACACTAACATAGTGTGCTATGTTGTTCGAGATGATGCTATCGTTTATCGTCTAGTAAAGTCTCAGAAGATCATAACAAACAAAAATACAATGTAGAAGAGATATCAGTATGGTGCGAAAATCGGCAATTCACCGTAAGTGATGAAAAGCTTGAGGTCATCCACATGAGTTGAAAAAGGTATACTTTAAACGTCGGTTACGCAATAATTCAATTAAATCTAAAGGCCGGAAATTCTACTTAACACCTAGGAATTACAATTAAGAACAACTTAAATTGTAAAGAACACATAGAAAATGTTGAGGGGTAGGCTAACCAAAGGCCTATCCGTTTTATGTCAGAACACTTAGAAGATGCAACTGATCTATTAAAGAGACTGCCTACACTGTGCCTATCCGTCCTCTTTTGAAGTACTGTTGCGCGGTGTGGCATCCTTGCCAGATAGGATTAACGGAGTACATCGAGAAAGTTCAAAGAAGAACAGCACGTTTTGTATTATCGAAAAATAGGGGATAGAGTGTCACGAACATGATACTGGATTTGGGGAGGACATCATTAAAACAAAGGCATTCTCACTGCGACGGGATCTTTTCACGAAATTTCAATCACCAGTTTACTCCTCCGAACGCGAAAATGTTTTGTTGACTCCGACCTACATGGGGGTGAAAAGATCACTATAATAAAATAAGGGAAATCAGAGTTCGCGCGGAAAGATATAGTATTCGTTTTCCCCGCGCGCTCTTCAAGAGTGAAATAATCGAGAATTACTGTGAAAGGCACTTAGTGTTATTTGTAGCGTATCAATGTAGATCTACATGTAAAAACTGAAATACCTAATAGTGACGTTCCACAACACAGTTTTTGAAGTTCATTGTGAAGCGGCTTTTGACTTTGTAGACCATCCTTAGAAAACTTTAAACATATTGATCACACAAATCAGTAAGAGTATATAGCTCTGCAAAGATTGTGTTTCCATATTTTTACGAATATACAATAAAATGGATGTCGATGTGTGTGTGTATGTATGTCCCACATGTCCTCCTAAACCACTGGGCTGATTTAACCAAACTTGGTTTACAAGTCCCTTACTGTCTATATCCAGATCTACATCTACATCCATACTCCGCAAGCCACCTGACGGTGTCTGGCGGAGGGTACCCTGAGTACCTCTATCGCTTCTCCCTTCTATTAGAGTCTCGTATTGTTCGTGAAAACAATCGTGTGGGGGCAACAACCACCTACCTATTATAGATCAAGAGATATGACCTCATAATCTGAAAAACTGCCGCATCATGCACGAATTTTGAATGTATTTAGAAGTACAATGAAACTCAGAAAAAGCTATGAGCAAGTTAATACTATATTGCTCCACGGTCAAAGATCAATAATATAAGTATATGCAGGCCAAACTACTATGTTATATGAGCAGACGAAAGGGACAAAAAAATTGTTAATGTTAATACAGTGTGTGTTTGCGAGTACATTTTCATAGAGTCATAACAGCGTGGTAATCACAAAAATTGCACGCGATAAAGATGACAGCAGCATGAATAACAGTATGTTCTAGTTAGGAAAGTAAGAGAAACCCACTCGTGATGGTGAATCTTCACAGACACTTGTATGAGTGAAAAAAGACGGAAGCTATGTACAGCCAGTGCAGGATCCTTTCGTAAACATATTTATTTGAAAGCAAACACGGAAACAGGAAACAGAACATTAACCTGAAGCTGAAGTGGCCGGCCGCGGTGGTCTCGCGGTTCTAGGCGCGCAGTCCGGAACCGTGCGACTGCTACGGTCGCAGGTTCGAATCCTGCCTCGGGCATGGATGTATGTGATGTCCTTAGGTTAGTTAGGTTTAAGTAGTTCTAAGTTCTAGGGGACTTATGACCACAGCAGTTGAGTCCCATAGTGCTCAGAGCCATTTGAACCATTTTGAAGCTGAAGTACACTGCTGTGTTCCGTTAGTTTCACCACCTAAAAATGTAGTTATATAGGCGTTAATATACAAAATTTGCCCCATTTATTTCGACTATAAGACAATAGAGGTGGGAATCATACATTATTTCTCATGAAAGCTGCAGTGTACAATAATGTTGGAGTTATGTCAATGAAATTTGCTGTGAGGTCTTTATATAAGGATATGAAATCTTCAGCGTTATTGGAGCGGTGCAGCAAGTTTCATCCATGAAATTAACAACGGGCTAAGTCAAAAAAGAGCGAAATTTCAGCTTTGAAATGTTGCGTCACGAAATGGAACTGGTCCATTACGTACTACTGCAAATGTTTTCTGTAGCGGTTGATGGTATTTTACAGTATACCGTGCTTTTCAAGATCTGGATCCGTATTTGAACATCAACAGAGACAGTGTTCTGGATGAGTACGTGACAGCCAGGGACCGTACTTGACTTGTTACTGATGGCTCTGTTTTCGTCTGTGTTACAGGGCTGTAACACGGGCCGCCGGTGGCGACTGCGCAGCATCAGACCACGTCACAGGGCAACGTCGGCTGCTGCGTGTCCCCAGCACACCAGCTGATGATCTGAACACGTCTTCAGTTATTTTGATACATTACAGAATCGTGTACTCTTTTAATATTAGTTTAAATAAATTATATTTTTTTGTTCTTTGAGTCTTTTATGTGCTTTGTAATCCTGAAACTGTCGCTGATTACTACTTTCTATCTACCTTACCTAATTCTTCCTCCTCGTCCTATCATTACACAGCATATCCTGCGAAACTGCTCAATTGTGAACGACAGCCACCGGAAAACAAAATGACACACTGATTGTCACGAGTGCAGCCTACAATATTAGTAACACTGAGCAGCATTTCTATGAAAAAGGACCTTTTTTTACTTAAAATGTTTCAGGTTCGTTTATGCAGCTTCTAAAAATGAATATTTATTCTACAATATATGTTTCATTTCATTCGTTTCAAACATTATGTTGTGCGGAATCAATCATGTTTACAATTTCGGTTCGGCTCTAGATATAAGAACAGTTCGTTTAATAAGGTATTTCAATGTGAATTTTACTTACTGCATTTTTGTCTGATGTTCTGCTTACACACAGAAGTATCTCTTGCAGACATATTTGTCTGGAATTTCTGCGTCTAGCACTGATCTTTATGTCTTATACAGGAGACGTCGACACGCACAATTTGATGTAAGATACTAATGCCACGTAAGCTACTGCCCATCAGCACAGTATGACATTTTCAGTACCCTCTCGCCTTCTGGCGCCACCGACTTAGTCGTACACTTACAAATTTTGAAACTGACGTAATTTTCGTAAATTTTGCCTCACAGTTTTGTTCATTTTCAGAGCGTAAAATTAACGGTTAAGTCTGACCTTCTTACCATGATAATACGGCTGTGCTTCTAAGGTTAAGTTTATATATAACTGAAAACGTAATTAGTTTTCGTATAACGTGCTGAAATTATTTTACTTTCATTACCTTCACATTCCTGTGAAGGTTAACAAACGCTGGTAGTATAAGAGGGCGGCAGAATATTATACAGCACGCGCGTTGCACATGTGATGTACCTTAGATAGCTTTTCTAGCCCAACTTGAGGTTGTTTCGCGCCTGATACACCACATACGTCTTAGATCAAATTGTGCGTCGCGACTTCTCTTACACCATTGTGGTGTTTTATAAACAGTTTACCCAGCGAGGGGCTAGCATACTGCACTCTCCTTCGGGAGGACAACGGTTCAAACCCGCGTCCGACCATCCTGCTTTAGATTTTCCTTGATTTTCCTAAATCATTTCAGGCCAGTGCCAGCCGGGATGATTTCTTTGAAAGCGCACAGCCCACTTCCATCCCCATTCTTCCTAACGACCTCGCTGTTTGGTCCCTTCCCACAAATCAAGAAACAAACCAATTACAAATAATTGTTATCACCCTGTATATATAGGTTCTAGTTATTGGTGGCATTCGAGAAATGTCGTTATTGTAGTAATAATTTTTTGATAAGAATTCAGTTGCCGATTTGACTGCAAAAATTTTAACTGCTAATGCAGCAGGCTCTAACCCAGCCTCTGATCGTAAATTTAACTGCCGCACCACAGTCTGGGCAAGCCACGTTACTTTCAGATTTCTCTCAACCTTACAAAATTCTTGTGGTTTCCCAGGTGCCTGAGAAACTGGTGGCGTAGAGGACTTAATTCAGCGCATAGAAAAATATTAGCTTAGTCACAACGTTACAAACTAATTTTCTGCTGGCTTGCTTATCCGTGGCACAGCTCTTTGGACCTCTTCGTGGGCGCCTGAGTAGTTTCCTCCCATTCAGTGATATACTCGCGGATATACCTGTACTGCGCATCGATTCGGCATTTCTGTACATGAAGCTGGAGCCTAGCTGGCACGATTTCCCTCAGGAGAGAATCCAACAACTCCATGAGTCAGTACCAAGGCGAATAAATACTTGCATAAGGGCCAGAGGTGCACCAACGTGTTATAGACTTGCTTTGTTTGTGAAGCTCTTTTGATTAAGTCAGCCTATTTACCTGAAACTTTAATCATCTGTTTGTCTGTACATGCACGTTGCATCTACCGACTTCTGTCCGATTCGCACAATTCCTATGTGATGCGTCGTTTTTCTTGTTTTAGAATGTATACAAAAATTGTTATAGGAAAAATAAACATATCTGTGAAAATATTATGACCACTGCCCTCGGTGACGTTGGATGCCGTCTGGTGGTGTTACGGACACGTGATGCGTTAACAGAAGTATCTAAGCCGAGCATACACAGACGGGGGATCTCTCTAGCTAATATATGGGCTGCAAATGGGAAAATCCATTGAGTCAAATACCTCTGACAAATGGCAGGTTATTATTACGCAGATCCTGTGAGCGAGTATCTCGAATACGGCGAAACTGGTGCAGTGCTCACGTGCTACTATCGTGAGCATCTACGGAAAGATGTAGAAGAACAGTGAAACTACCAGTAGGAGCTACGTGGTTGGACTTCAACGACTCTTCACAGTACTTGGGGTTCAGATGGTATTCTGTGGCGTCTCTGCCGAAACAGCACAACGCTGATGCATGAACAAGTGTTTCGGAGCACACCACTCATCGTACAGTCCTGCACCACTGGACTAGAATATTAAACTCATTTTTCTCTCATGCTAAGAGCATGCTGTACTATCATGTTAATACTACATATCACATCATAAATTCGATAACGTAGCTAATTTTATTACAGTGGCTATCTCATTCTGTATAGGTGGGAGACTGAAATTACGCAAAAAAAAAAAAAGTTCAAATGTATGTGAAATCTTATGGGACTTAACTGCTAAGGTCATCAGTCCCTAAGCTTACACACTGCTTAACCTAAATTATCCTAAGGACAAACACACACGGCCATGCCCGAGGGAGGACTCGAACTCCGTCGTTACAAGCCGCACAGTCCATGACTGCAGCGCCCAAGACCGCTCGGCTAATCCAACGCGGCAAATTTCGCTGAAAGATCTCGCCGCAATGAAAAAAACGCCTGATTACTGCCCCAACTCCCAAATCATATCACTGGTACACTCACCCTCGCTTCCACCCACCCGGTGGTATGCCATTGATATCAAATTGATTAATTAATTAAATTGAGCATGAGAGTCATTTGCATGGAGAGTAATTTTTTCCTGCAGTCGGATTATATAAGCCAGGAACCTGAAATGGGAATTCTTAGAGGCCAAATGATGTTCTTTACAAGGAACACTATTCGGAACCGACATCTGAAGCTGACTGCAGAAGGCTTTCGACTAAGGATCGTGCAGATAAGGTACGAGAATGAATGGTCTTGTGGAGGCATATAGACAGTCTTTCTCTCCCTCGCTCTGCTTGCGAGTGGAATAGGAAAACAAATGACTAGTAGCAGTACAGGGAGCCCTCCGCCACACATCGTACAATGGCTTGAGAAGTAAGCATAGAAATGTGGATGTAAATGTGCTCTGCCTATTGATATGCTAGCCCATCCGTTTATAGACGCACAAAACCTGTTGAAGAGTGATATCTCTTATTTATCGAGAAAACAAAAGGCTCGTCCACCGAAGAGTAATGTAATAGCAGTAGAGAGGGCTGTTTACGCATTCTCCAAGTTGATCCTGACATTGGTATTTCACCTGCGGACGAGAGCAACACCAACGTTGATTTAAACGAACAGGATTATGTACAAAAGATGCAATGTTTATTATCTGACTCAGCGAATCGCAGGATCGATGCTGACCTCCTGAAGAAAATTGGTTCGTCGCAGTACGCTATGAATAGTCTTAACACCTATAGGTCTGTTCCCCCCTTGGTTATATGGCCTCCCGAAAGTACCCAAGGAAAGGGTTCCTATCCGTCCGATAGTGAGCAATATCGGCGCTCCGACATATCGTGTAGCTAAGCATCTTGCTTCTCTGTTAAGCCAACAAGTTGGTCGGTGTGAACATCATATCAGGGACTCAGAACACTTCTTACGTTGTTATGAGGGAATCCGGTTGAATGACTCCGATATTTTAGTGAGTTTTGATGTGGCCTCTCTATTCACTCGTGTCGCTCTGTCTGATTCGTTGCGATTAATTGAGGTTAGGTTTGGAGATGAAGTAACTAATGTCTTTCGACATGTGGTGACATCCATTTACTTTTTCGTCAATGACGAGTATTGCGAACAGACAGATGGAGTTGCGATGGGTAGCCCGTTGTCTCCTGTCATTGAAAATTTATTTATGGAAGACTTTGAGGAACGTGCATCGGAGTCGGCGCCTTCGAAACCAGCTTGTTCCTTCAGATATGTTGATGGTACTTTTCTTGTAAGGCCTCATTGTAGAGAGAATTTGAATGCCTTTTTAGAACTCGATCCACCCGAACATTCGTTTTACGATGGAGGTGGAAGTGAATGGTTGCCTCCCCTTTCTTGACGTTTTGGTTAGGAGGAAAGTTGATGGATCATTGGGATATGCAGTTTACCGGAGACGTACTCACACTGATTTGTATTTACGGGCTGATAGTTTTCGCCTTCCGGCTCAAGGTGGTGGGATACTTCGTACTTTGGTACACAGGCTACATGTCATTTCTGACACTGAGACATTGCCAGCTGAGCTGGCCCTTCTGCAAGCTACATTTCGTCGGAATGGTTGTGGTGAAAGACAGACTGAATGCGCTATCGACCAACTGTGCATCGGGTGACTGATGATAATACTGAGTCGACACCTAAGTCTACTGCTTTTTGTCTCTCTATGTTATATAACAATACCGAGATTTTGACATGCACATCCAGCTACTGGGACAGTGCTATTAAGGAAGCTGTTGAGATTAAATTAGCTAGCAACCTTATAAACAGTGTACTTACAACAGCCTACTTACAACAGGGATGGAGGTTTTCGTTTAAACTCTGCTTGGAATCCTGCTCTCTCCCTTGACATAAAACAGAGCAGCAGAGTCAATGTTACCTCGCCTACTAGTTCGTAGTCTTTCATGATCGATACCACTGACTATGGTCATCTTTAGTGGCACTATTCAGTGTGTGTATGTGTGTGTGTTATCTTTCCTGAATTACTCTGAGGTTCTAAATTTTCTTGTATATTGCCCGTCCGTTGCAGTTTGTACCTTGATAATGGCGATGTGTACTCCCTCCGAAATATCGGCGGTCGCTGTAAACGTTACCTGGCTGAATTCCCATAAGATATTTGAAAATTGTATACGCCAGGAGAAACTCAGGTCTCGCAGTACGAACCATCAGTTGCCAATCCCATTGGTGGATGAACAGAACGATTATCGTACACCTAGGCGAACATGTAGGTACACTCATTCCTTCACATTTTGTTGCATTTTCATTCATTTTACGTATTATCCATCAACTTTCATAATTTTACCAGGTTTACTATAATTTCAAAGCACTTTACCCAATTAAGCAAGTTCCAAAACTCCATTCTCGACGATTTGGCACGTCAGAAAGCATCTCATCACGTCAATCTAATGTTGCCTATCAACAAATGACATTGCAGCATGATTCTCAATTTATGTAGCGTTGCTAAGCCACCCTCCTCCATTACTTTGCGAGTGCTATGTACATGTGGACAGATCGAAAACCCTGTTTCGCTACCCACATAACATGGCAGAAATACTCTTTCTTAGTGTACGAAACAGCAAACAGGAGGTGCAAAAGCTACAAACCTTAACCAAAACACTTTATTGATTCAGTAAAATTTTAGTAGTATTTTCCATCTCCCCATATGTGGGTGGGAGTCACAGGGTATTCTCGCATTTGTAGGATAAAATCGGAGATTGAAAGATCTCACGAATACCTTTCCATGAAAACCGCCCCGCAAACGATTCATGTCCATAGCAGCACTCTGCCTCTACTTCGAAACGAGCAGCCCCTTCGGTGCCCAGAATTCGAGGGCTGCGTCATACACGATACCTCTAGATGCATGCATGCTGAGGAGGTTAGCACTCCTTATTCGTGTATAGTAAATATGAGCCTGATACCTTTGAGAGTGATGTTGTGATGTAACAGACGATTAAGAACAAGTACAAGAAGAAGACGAAATATATGGTTTATGCATGATGGATATCCAGATGGAAGGTGTTTGAAACATATTCCTTAAATCACTTGCGCTACCATTTCTGTAGTATTGGGGTAGTGTTTGGATTCCATTCTAAGAAGGTACTGGAAAGAGAGTAAGGTCCTGTGGTCGTGTGAAGATATGATTCGAAGATTTTTTCGCTGAGTATTCGCTTTGGTGATAGAGGAGAGTGCTTGCATAACCATATGTCGGTGCAAGGCCTCGGATATATGACAAGTATTTTTCCTGTAAATTCCAAAATTTCAAACAATCAGTCAATTTGATGAGATGAAACTTCCTGGCAGATTAAAACTGTGTGCCGTACAGAGACTCGAATTCGGAACCTTTGCCTTTCTCGGGCAAGTTCTTTACCACCTGAGCTACCCAAGCACGACTCACGACCCATCCTTACAGTACCTCGTCTCCTACATACAAAAGGCAAAGGTCCCGAGTTCGAGTCTCGGTCCGCCTACAGTTTTAATCTGCCAGGAAGTTTCATGTCAGCGCACACTCCGCTGCAGAGTGAAAATCTCTTCTCTGGAATTTAATGAGATATTTCCCACTACATTGCAAGCGATAAATCGAAAGTGATTTAATATTTCCGGGGAATCAAAGATTTCTTGGGTCGATGCAGAAAGGATTTTGATTCAACTGTACCAGTATCCACCAACAGGATGTAAGGTGATGTCATGAGACTGGAGGTACTGCAACTGAGTTATTTCCCACCGGTGAAGAGCCTTGTTTCCCACAAACTGATGAAACGAAGAGTATGCAGCAATATATTATTGACACTGATTTGAATTTAGTGTCATGAGATCCTTCCTCTTTAGCACAGATTTAGACTTTTTCTGCCAGTTTCCAGTTGAGGAAGGAGAGATGAGAGCTGTTGAGATGAGGGGAAAGCTGCGGAATTTCTAAGAGTGAGAGGCATTAATTGAATGATCACTTTGATTAATTAGCCAAGTAATTTTATATCAAAGGTGTGCTTGTATTGGTGAGGGGGAGAGGAGGGTTGGGCATTTTCCAGACGGCTGGAGATGGAGGAGGTGGAGGGTGGGGTATTTCTCAGCAGGACAGATTATCCAAGTTGTTGTTGTGGTCTTCAATCCTGAGACTGGTTTGATGCAGCTCTCCATGCTACTCTATGCTGTGCCAGCTTCTTCATCTTCCAGTACCTACTGCAACCTACATTCTTCTGAATTTGCTTAGTGTATTCATCTCTTGGCCTCCCTCTACGATTTTTACCCTCCACGCTGCCCTCCAGTACTAAATTGGTGATCTCTTGCTATCTCAGAATATACCCTACAACCGGTCCCATCTTCTAGTCAAGTTGAGCCACAAATTTCTCTTCTCAACAGTTCTATTCAGTACTTCCTCATTAGTTATGTGAACTAATCCATCTAATCTTCAACATTCTTCTGTAGCACCACATTTCGAAAACTTCAATTCTCTTCCTGTCTGCAATGCTCATCGTCCATGTTTAACTTCCATACATGGCTACACTCCACTCCATACGAACACTTTCAGAAACGACTTCCTGGCACTTAAATCTATACTCGATGTTAACAAATTTCTCTTCTTCAGAAACGCTTTCCTTGACATTGCCAGTCTACATTTTATATCCCCTCTACTTCGACCGTCATCAGTTATTTTGCTCCCCAAATAGCAAAACTCATCTACTACTTTAAGCGTCTCGTTTTCTAGTCGGATTCCCTCAGCATCAACCGATTTAATTCGACTACATTCTATAATCCTCGTTTTGCTTTTATTGATGTTTATCTTATATCCTCCTTTCAAGACACTGTCTATTACATTCAAATGCTCTTCCAGGTCCTTAGCTGTCTCTGACAGAATTACAATGTCATCGGAAAACCTCAAAGTTTTTATTTCTTCTCCATCGGTTTTAATTCCTACTCCGAATTTTTCTTTTGTTTCCTTTACTGCTTGCTCAATACACAGATTGAATAACATTGGGAATAGGCTACAACCCCGTCTTACTCCCTTTCCAACCACTGCTTCCCTTTCATATCCCTCGACTCGTGTAACTCCCATCTGGTTTGTGTACAAATTGTAAATAGTCTTTCGCTCCCTGTATTTTACCCCTGCCACCTTCAGGATTTGAAAGAGAGTATTCCAGTCAACATTGTCAAAAGCTTTCTCTAAGTCTACAAATCCTAGAAACCCAGGTTTTCCTTTTCTTAGCCTATTTTCTAAGGTAAGTCGTAGGATTAGTATTGCGTCACGTCTTCCAACATTTCTATGGAATCCAAAACAGTCTTCCCCGAGGTCGGATTCTACCAGTTTTTTCCATTGGTCTGTAAAGAATTCGTGTTAGTATTTTGCAGCTGTGGCTTATTAAACTGATAGTGCGGTAATTTTCACATCTGTCAACACCTACTTTCTTTGGGATTATTCCTAGGTGGTTATAAATCAACCCCCAAGGGTCATAAACCATTCAACAGAACAATAGGCTTGCTCCTGAATGTATCGTTGCCCCTGAATGTATACAACCCACAAATACGAATTGCTCCATGACTCGCTTTACCTTGCTAGTGGTGTCTGATTCAAATGGTTCAAATGGCTCTGAGCACTATGGGACTTAACATCTGAGATCATCAGTGCCCTAGAACTTAGAACTACTTAAACCTAAGTAACATAAGAACATCACACACATCCATGCCCGAGGCAAAACTCGAACCTGCGACCGTAGCAGTCTCGCGGTTCCAGGCTGAAGCGCCTAGAACCGCTCGGCCACACTGTCCAGCATAGTGGTGTCTCCCCCACAGTTAACTGCACGATGCTGAACTGAGCGAAACTGTGCTCGCAATATTCCCACCACTATTCACCTTACTTCTGCTTGTTTCAATTACCTTCCTGTATTAGGATGTCTTTTGTTTCTTTGACTTCTTAGTTTCTTTAGGTCGTTCACTGTGCTAATAACACGTAATTTAGGATTCGTTATTTCCCATCATAGTGTCTTCTCGCAGTCTCTTTGTTCATTCAGAATATTCCACTCTCAAGGATGAAAGGGGGGGGGGGGAGGGCAGGGGGGAGAGTGATGCCCGTTCTGTAATGGTTTCATTGACAGAAAACAAACATTTCCTCGTTTCTAAAATGTGATAGTCCATTTCTCTCAGGCTGGACATTCCGAAATTATACTTTCCTTGCAAACTTTTGCCGTCTCGTTACGTTACCTCACATGTTTTGATTTCAGAAGAAGTGACACTGAAAGATGTGCTCTTGTTTTGCACTCCTCTCGTATTTTATTTCATTTTTTTATGTCTTGTGATGGCATGATATTGTTGCTCTTAATCTGGTACATCAAAACCACACATACTTGAGGGAGAATGGCAGTAAGTTATTCGGTCTTTTCTTCCATAAATGCTTTCGTCTCTCTTAAGTAGCCATAATTTCCTTTTCCCACCTCCATTACTTAGTTTCATTGCACGAGCGAGTGGTTTGAAGGTTTTGTAGAAGCCAAGGAGGCTCATTTACTTATTCTCTCAAGTAGCAGCACCAACATTTAGAAGTTCGCTTCTCAGTAAACTTATAGCATGAGCGATTTGTTGTTCCCCTGTAAATTATTTGCCTTTATTCCTACCTATTGCGTGTGAAATTCTCTTAGCTTTGAGCAACTTTGGACTTCGTGCCCGTGCTTTGTCTATTACTCAGTTTCCATACACATGAGCTCACTGAGCACCCGCGCTCAGTAACGCAATTCTCGCTTATTTTGATCAGTTTTGTCTTTAGCGATTTTTCTTCCTCTTCTTTAATTCTTGCGCTGAACGAATGTATCCGAGTGAGTAACTTTTCTGGAGACAAAATCTTGTTGCCAGAACGGCGCGTGCTGTATCAACAGAGTCGTTTTCGTATTGAAACACAGCAACACCCTTGGGGAACCAACATTGTCCATTGGGATGGACTTGATCAGCCGAAATGATCCCGAGTCAAGTAATGGAGTGTGATAGAGTAACCATGGGATCCATGAAATACCACGATAAGGCCACCCAAATCATCACCGAACTCCCACGTTCATCCACACATGGGGTGTAAACGCGTGCAGAAGTTGGAAACGGTATACAACAAGACGAAGTTGACGCAATGACATGCGACCGGTGACCCACACATAACGGCGCATGGCTTATGACTATCAAGAAAAAGTGGCGTGGAAAGTTAAGCAAAGGCGTTGCTCTGCAGAACAATGCAACTCTACAAACGGTGCGCACATCCCAAGTTTTGCTTCGGTATTTTCGAGGTATGTGTGGGTCAGAGGTCGCGGAATCCGGCCTGAACATCCGATGCAGCTAACGCTCTCGGACAATGGAACGAGCAGTACCTACTGACATGTGTATTTGCTGAGCACTGCCCATGACACTCACTCTGAGATTGCGAGGAATCCGTTCCTCTATTGTTTGGACATTGTGGCCTTCCTTCCCGATCAGCATCATCCACATCTGTACAACCTCAGTCAAACGACTGTAACCGTTTCACTGTGGCTTTGGCCAATACACCGTCAGAATATCATGTTGAACTTGTGTTCAACTTAGACGTTTTGCCGACAAGAATCGAACTCTCACGCGTACTTCAACTTTTACTGTCCTTTTGCAGTTCCCGCACCGCTTCACCCCCACAATGTAATGCAAGCAGAACTGTGCCTGCGGAAAACCCAGGACACGCACTCTCTTCTGATAATCCGCCGCTCTCGTAACATAATGATGCTGGTGTGGGACGGCATGCGCAGCTTACATTCTGATGTCTCTGCGGATCATAAAACCACACTACTGGCCATTAAAATTTCTACACCAAGAAGAAATGCAGATGAGAAACGTGTATTCACTGGACAAATATATTATACTAGAGCTGACATGTGATTACATTTTCACTCAATTTGGGTGCATAGATCCTGACAAATCAGTACCCAGAACAACCAGCTCTGGCCGTAATAACGGCCTCGATACGCCTGGACATTGAGTCAAACAGAGCTTGGATGGCGTGTACAGGTACAGCTCCCCATGCAGCTTCAACACGATACCACAGTTTATCAAGAGTAATGACTGGCGTATTGTGACGAGCCAATTGCTCGGCCACCATTGACCAGACGTTTTCAATTGGTGAGAGATCTGGAGAATGTGCTGGCCAGGGCAGTAGTTGAACATTTTCGGTATCCAGAAAGGCCCGTACAGGACCTGCAACATGCGGTCGTGCATTATCCTGCCGAAATGTAGGGTTTCGCAGGGATCGAATGAAGGGTAGAGCCACGGGTCGTAACACATCTGAAATGTAACGTCCACTGTTCAAAGTGCCGTCAACGCAAACAAGAGGTGACCGAGACGTGTAACCAGTGACACCCCATACCATCACGCCAGTTGATACGCCAGTATGACTGGCGATGATGAATACACGCTTCAGATTTGCGTTCACCGCGATGCCGTCAAACACGGATGATGTGACCACCATGATGCTGTAAACAGAACCTTGGTTCATCCGAAAAAAAGTGACGTTTTGCCATTTGTGCACCCTAGTTCGCCGTTGAGTACACCATCTCTGGCGCTCCTGCCTGTGATGTAGCGTCAAGGGTAACCACAGCCATGTTCTCTGAGCTGATAGTCCATGCTGTTGCAATCATCGTCGAACTGTTCGTGCACATGATTGTTGTTTTGCAAACGTCCCCATCTACTGACTAAGGGATCGAGACGTGGCTGCACGATCATTTAGACCCTTGCGGATGACTGTCATCTCGACTGCTAGTGATACGAGACCGTTGGGATCCAGCACGGCGTTCCGTATTACCCTCCTGAATCCACGGATTCCATATGCTGCTAACAGTCATTGGCTCTCGACCAACGCTAGCAGCAATGTCGCGATTCTATAAACCGCAATCGCTATAGGCTACAATCCGACCTTTATCAAAGTCGGAGACGTGAAGATACGCATTTCTCCTCCTTACACGAAGCATCACAACAACGTTTCACAAGGCAACGCCGGGCTACTGCTGTTTGAGTATGGGAAATCGGTTGGAAACTTTCCTCATGTCAGCACGTTGTAGGTGTCGCCACCGGCGCCAACCTTGTGTGAATGCTCTGAAAAACTAATCATTTGCATATCACAGCATCTTCTTCCTGTCGGTTAAATTTCGCGTTAGTAGCACGTCATCTTCGTGGTGTAGCAATTTTAATGGGCAGTAGTGTATATAACATGTGACAACAACGCAGGTGAAAAACGTAGATTTGTTGCAAGGATACCGGGGAAGGTCGGTACACCTGATATATAAATGGCCTCTTAAAGGGCAGATTTTGATTATTTGGAGCCTTTGCTAAGTAAACCTAACAGTATACGTAGCAGAAGTACAGAACTGATCGATATAGCCGATACGAATGTGTAACACAGATTCTCAGGGAACTTATACAGGGAACTTTTGCGAAACGCAATTGGAGAACCAGTAGTTGACCTGGATACGACACAGTTTTTTGGTTTCATTGTACATTTCGCAAAGGCATCTTGAATATAAAATAACAAAGTTTAGGACATATAAATAAACATACATTCATTTCTGCCTCGCTCGTCTTTGGATTGGAATAAGAGAGGTAACGATTAATAGTGATACAGGGCATCCTCGGCCAAGCAGTATAGGCTTACGGAAAGTACATGTACATATACATGACGTGAACAGTGGAGCGACTGAATTACAGGGAAATAAAGAAAAACGAATGAGCGTTTAGAGAAAAAGACTAGGAAGAAACGGTTACACGTCTTGTTACGATGAACCACAAGCCCGGACTAAGGAAACACATGGAAGAAAAACCTGCCGCAGCCTTTACAAGGAATCGTCCGGGCATTCGCTTTAAGCGATTTAGGGAAAGTACATAAAACCTGAAGCTGGATGGCTCGTCGGTGATTAGAACCGTTATCCTCATGAATACAGTTTCAAGATTCGTTCGTGCATTTCTCACAATTACCACGAGTCAGTGTACTTTAAACAATAGTTTGGGATTCCATTACTGAGCGTCTATTGATAAACACGGTAAAATAACAGATTAGACAATTACTCAATTTTATATACTTAAATAGATAGAATAAAGAAAACCGAGAGCATGGCTGATACGGAGTTCACACCAGGAGCATATCCTAAATCCAACTGACTTTCTTAGTATGCAACAAGAAACACTGGTAAACACCGTACGACATCGGAAAAATTTGTATCTTTATAGGGTGTAGAAAAATTTCCGCTACCAGTCACAAAAACGTCAATATTCACGTCCATATTTACGAGTACACATAATAATAGTGAAATATGCAGCTAAACTTTATAAAACTAAAATATGGACGTGAAAATGATTACAATTGTTCAACTAAGAGGAAAAACAGTCACCACAGGGTAATTATAATAATGATACTTCATCTTTAAGTAAAGACAGATATATTTTCTACAAATGCTGCCTAGCCACTTACAATTGTTCCACTTGTATCTGTTTAAACACCAGAAATTTTTTCTTTTGTTTATACAGTGATCTACAACAATATGAACATGTACATGAATGTATAAACACCTGAGGATGGGGAGAACCCCGAAACCGATTGTGTGCGAATAAATAATCTTTTATTGTGACTGGTAGCGGAAATTTTGCTACACCCTGTAAAGAAACAGTCACGGAGTTCAACAGCATACGCTTTGTATAAAATTCATTCAATTTATAACTTATTTGTAGAGCACGCACCATCATTTTGTTTCCTATTACATTTAGTTTACTACTGAGTGCTATAACAGTAAAGAAGATTAATGACTCTCAGAGTGCCACTAGAATTTATTAAGTTACAAGTACATTCTAATGATTAATATTTGATACAGAAAACGTATTTGTTTCGTCCCCGTCGTCACCGACTGTTACGGTAGATACGCTCTCAGGGCTCGTTCGGTTCCTCACCACCAGCAAATCTACAGCGACGTTCCAAGGTTGGACAAAAATATGGAAACACAGTGACAGATGCATGCTTCAACATAAATGCATATGCTAACCAAGTCTGGAGGCTGCACTGTCGTGTCTGACACCTGAGCAGAGTCCTCAATAAGTTGCAAGTGTCGCTCAGCACAGAACAGTGTTTTTTGTAGTTCTGAGCGCGTTATCTCGAAACTAAGTGAATTCGAACGTGGGGAAAATGTTGCTGCTCTTTCATAACCAAGGCAGCCGAAGTACTTGGTGTTTCCAGTGGCACGGTATGAAAAAATTATACAACATACAGAGGAAACGGAAAAAAATCCACGAAGTCGCAACGCGGATGAAAATGTGCGTTGAATGATCGTGAGAGACAGTGATTGAACAGGATTGTGTGCGTGTGTGAATTCGAAAGGGACGAAACTGCTGAGGTGATCGTTTCCTAGACTTAAACACTACTTAAACTAACCTATGCTAAGAATAACACATACACCCATGCCCGAGGACTCGAACCTCCGGCGGGAGGGGCCGCGCAATCCGTGACATGGCGAAAAATATGCGGACTACAGCTGAAAAAGTGACTGCAGAAGTAAATATCGTACTCATGAACTCTGTAAGCATAAAAACAAAGTAGAGGAAGCTACATAAGCTGGGAATTGCAATGCGCGCTTGAATTCCGAAACCATTCATTAGAAAATCAAATGCCCGTAACAAGAAAACATGGTACAGGTTCCATAAAACCTTAACTGTGGACCAATGGAAAAATGTCATTTGGTCAACTTCGTCTTGTTATATACTATTTCCAACTTCTGGCCGCGTAAACACCCCGTGTGTGGAAAAAAGTGGGAGTTGGGTGATGATGTGGGCGGCTCTATCGTGGTATTTCATAGGTCCCATGGTTACTCTATCAGACTGCGTTACTTTATGTGCGACCATTTCGGCTGATCGAATCCATCCCATTGGACAACGTTGGTTCCCGAAGGGTGTTGCTGTATTTCAAGACGAAAAAGATCTGGTTGATACAGCACGCGTCGTTCAGGACTGTTTTTATGACCACCAGGATGAATTGTCGCATCTCCCCTGGCTAACAAAGTCATTAGACCCCACTATTGCAGAGCCTTAGTGGTCCACTTTGGAGAGAAGGGTGTGTAATCGCTATTCACCTCCATCATCGGTATCTAACCTTGACGCTATTTAGTATAATGGTATAAGATTTCCTTGAAAACCCTATAGAATCTGTATTTATACAATACGAGATGACTGGAAGCTTTTTTCAATCCCAGCTGTTTGTGAGGTTTCCTTAACTATGTCTGCACCCTGTATGGCGTGACCACACCCGCCTTCTAACCGCTGACCGCAGTCATTGCCTCCCGATGCATTACAGTAGTTCTCTGTATTACCGCTCACGATAGCAGCTGGTCTAGCTTCCACGTAGTATTCAAATATAATGTTAAAAACGACAATGAAATTGGGGCTGAAATAAGAGGAGCACCACAGTGTCTTAACACTGGGTCGCCTCGCACGGTTACAGGAAACTACAGCTCCGTGCTGGTTGTGACATGTAAGCACTGGTGTATGGATATTGAGAGGATAGGGAAACTTGAGGACTATACCACACCACTCGCCAGACTGATAACTTTAACTGCGAACAAAGGGCCGTATCTCTGACACTGGGACAATCAATGAAGAGATACCACCATTCGGCCATTTGCCATGTTATTGTACTTCCTAATACATTATCAACTGTGGACCTCGGTTTTATCGTCAAGTTCTCAAAACAAAGGTGTTCACCTTTTCAAGTGGACCCATCTCTCCACGAGTCTAACACCTGGCCGTGATTCGGAGGCCTCCGTGCCTAAAGGATAGAGATAGCCGTACCAAACACACAGAAGGTTATCTACGGACACCCAATAGTAACTTGTTGTCCCCTAAGAAGGGCCCTTGCAGTAGTAGCAGGGTCACCAGGTGGAATATTTGAGTGATGTGGCCTCATAACACTGGCCGACATGGCCTTGCAATATTGGTACTGATTAGGGCTGAAAGTACGGAGAAACAATAACCGCTATGTTTACCAAGGGCATGCACCTCTACTGCGTGCCTTAATTATGATAGAATTCTTTGGTAAAATATTCCAGAAGTAAAATAGTCCTCAATTCAGATCTCTGGGCAGGGAATACTCTGAGGTTGTTATCAACGGAAAAAAGAAGTCTAGAGAATGTTGAATCAAACACTTTTCAGCTGTCTAAATTTCCAGTTGTTATTTTACTGAGCACTCTGTTTCGGCGATATATTACTCAATCTTCAGGCCCCCTGACCGACATGTAGGAATATTCCCACCCCTGGTCCAGTCAGGGGGCCTGAAGATGGCGTAATATATCGCCGAAGTTGGTTGCTCTATAAAATAACAATTGCAAATTTATACGGACGAAATGTTTTTTGATTCGACATTCTGTACTGAACAACCAAGGTCACTCAACCATCAGTATCAAGATGGACATGCAGAAAGATATCTAGTATTCTAAGATGGAGCATTGAATGCTAGACCCCTTAATCGGATAAGTAAGCTAGAGAATTTAAAAAGTGTGCGATAGCAGGACATTGTCGGGTGAGCAAAGGGTTATCAACACGGAATCAAATAAACGAAATGCTCCAGTAGCTGCAAGCATGGATAAGAAAATCGCATTTGATGCATCACACCAGTCTTCAGACTGAAGACCACAACACACAAAGAATCCTAAACCAACACCGAGTACTTTGTGTTCTCTGACCTAATGGTGATTGTCTTACACGTCCAATTATGTCATCTGATCGATGCCCCTTTGATGTGTTTTGCATAATGATCTCTGAGATCTCACACTGAAGACGAAAATGTTACATGTTATTATGCTGTGCAGTGTTGTCCAATGAATTGATGAACGCTAATAGTTTTATGCCGGACCGAAATAAAAGAAGAATTTCGACACAATAACTTCACAGCGTGAATCGTAGTGAGAATTAGCATTATGGGATATCTGGGATAGGTTAGGTTCGTTGGATGGAGTTTTTCAGTCAAGAAGGGAAACAGAATTTTACGTAAAGGATAGAAATTCTGCCAAAAATGGCTATAATTAATGTCTCACAGTAATTCTTCTAATACCGAACTCTTTCACCACATCAAGTGGGTTTTACTTAAGTGCAATCTAATGAGGTACGTTAAATTTCTGTGAGTGAGAATGACAAATAATTCATCGATATATGTTTATCGCATGTGCAATGCTCGTGTCGGATCGGAGAAGAAATTAAACCCTTCCGTGAATCTAATTCCTCAAATAATACGCAATAGTAACACAAGATCCGGCCGACTGCACGACGACATGATTCAGTTTTCATTATATTCCTTACTCTGCAAATTCTCATACGTTAACTACCTCTTGAAAAGGGGGGGGGGGGGTGTATCACTATTAAAGAGCAAATTTAAAAGGCGAACATCAAGTTTATTACAGAGTATCTTACTTTTGGGTGTTAATGGCAAGAAAAATCAGTTTTTGTAATTCATTATATCATCTATATCATCTCACAATGTAATATAATCCGTCTGGATATCATCTCAGCAGTAGTATCTCTTTCGATTAGGAATAAGAAAGGAGAGCGTGAGTGGAAGCTTGACCGTTGCGAAAAGAAACTTATAATATTGCTTACACAGAACTGGTAATAATAAGCAAGATAACTAAATCGATCGGAGAAATCGCTACAGGACGATTAAAAGAACAAAGTGGTTTCCCATCCGCACTTTTCTGTAACTTTAGAGGAAATTCTTCTCGCGATTCTCGGATCATTGGCGAGCAAAATTATTATTGCTATTGCGAACACAGATATTTAATGTTGAACTCTATTATAACAACGGAATTGCCACTTCCTATGTGGCTTTAAGATCGAACACAAAGCAACACGATTTTATCTCCGAAAAAGTTACTCACTCGGATATACTCGTCCAGCACACGAATTAAAGAACAGGAAGAAAAATCACTAAAGACAATAGTGATCAAAATAAGCGCGAAATGCGCTACTCAGAGCGGGTACCCAGTGAGTTCATACACGAAAATAATTTACAGGGGAACAAGGAACCGCTGATGCTTTAAGTATACTAATATCCTAGCTCAAACACACAGAGACTTTACGTAATTTCGTGACCAAAAAGAACACTCCTGCTTACCGAGTACTCGACACAAAGTCAACCTCTCCCCTTGTTCAGGCCGGATGCCGAATTTTTGAGGCGAGGGAGATGCTGCGCGCTCCACTGGCCAATGAAGATGGGCAGAAAAGCCACTACAGCTATGAGTTGTGGTACCAGGCTACCGAACGAGGCGGGAAGGCCTTTGATTCGCTAAAGTTGTTTCAGGGAGACCTCTTTCCGACACAAAAAATACATGAGAAGCGAAGTTCTAAACGTTGGTACTGTTACTTAAGAGAATAAGTAAACGGCATCTCTTGGCTTCTACAAAACCTTCAAACCACTCACTCGTGCTATCAAAGTAAACGGTAAAGGCAGGAAAAGGGAACCATTATGGCAACGTAAGAGAGACTGAAGCATTTAAGGAAGAATAAAGAAAGTAACTTGCTACCATCCTCACTCAAGTATGCCTCATTTTGATGTAACAGATTGAGAGCAACAATATCATGCCATCACAAGACATAAAAAAAATACGTACGGAGTCCAAAACCAGAGCACGTCTTTCAGTGTCACTAGTTCCGAAATCAAAACGTATGGCAAGGTAAGGAGATGGCAAACGTTTCCAAGGAAAGTATAATGTCAGGTTGTCCAGCCTGAGAGAGATGGACTACCACTTTTCAGAAACGAGGAAATGTTTTTTCTTTTCCTCAAAGGAGCCATTACAGAACGGGCATCACTCTCCCCCATCCCCCAATCCCTCCTCATCATCGAGAGTGGAAGATTGCGAATGAAGGATGGTGCGAAACGACGAAATAACGAATCCTAAATTACGTTTCATTAGCACAGTGAACGGCCTCAAGAAATAAGAGGTTTCAGAAACAAGAAACCTCCTAATACAAAAAGAAAGGTATATTATAAATATTTATAAATATGTCAGTAACTGAAACAAGAGATAGTAAGAGGAATGGTGGTGGCAATGTGGCGAGCACAGATTGGCTCATTTCATCATCGTGCAGTTAACTGTGAGGGAGATACCCCTAGCAGGGTAAAGCGAGTCATGGAGCATTTTGTTTTGTGGGTTGCATACATTCAGGGGCAAACATACATTCAGGACCAAGTATTGTTCTGTTGAATGGTTTATGACCCCTGGACCAGCATTTATAACTTCTTCAAATGTGAATCTGAAAGTGATACTTCTATTTCTGACATTCTGAAGACTCAAGAACGAAATGCAGGATCATGTGTCGGTAAGAGAACTCTACAGAAAATAGTAAACAGAAGTTTGGAGATGTAGAAACCTCAGGAAAATTTGTTTTCTTATCGCCTGAAAACCTGTAACACAAGTAGGTAGTTTTAACAACGATGTTTTAAAGGAGTCCCTGTTTGAAATGTATATAAGAAAGGAATACCCAGCATCACAAAAACTTGTTACTTATAACGCCTCAGCAAATTGGCTTCAAAGGTAGTGCTTCGGCAATGTACAGAATTCTAAAATACAGTTGTTCAAAATGGTTCAAATGGCTCTGAGCACTATGCGACTTAACTTCGGAGGTCATCAGTCACCTAGAACTTAGAACTAATTAAACCTAACTAACCTAAGGACATCACACACATCCATGCCCGAGACAGGATGCGAACCTGCGGCCGTAGCGGTCGCTCGGCTCCAGACTATAGCGCCTAGAACCGCACGGCCACTCCGGCCGGCTAAAATACAGTTGTTCTCTCGGGCTGTCTCATTTGTTTGGTATAACCTACGTTTGACTTGCGTACAATTGTGTGATCTGTGTTTGACTTATAGCGCTATCTACCTGCAATCGTTAACAGCAAACCTCCCCATACCACAGTCAGCAGAATCACGTTCACCAAACCAATGGGAAACCTATTTCAGCACCCTCCTCTAGACAAACAAAGATGTATCCGAACTATTCCATTTCGCTGCCACTTCTTGGACATAAATCGAGTCTTCACGTACATAACTGCAGTCAGCCTAAGCTAGCGACAGGGGTTTGTGATGCACTGCACTTCATGTGTATACGTTTACTTGACAGATGTATATGGAAGAGACTGTGTTCTGGGCTCAGAGTTAGCGCAGCATGGCGTGTAATTTCTCAGTGTCAAACACAGCTGCAGTGCGTTTGTCTATTTCCTCATAAGATGTTTCAAGCACTTTCCGTTGTTGACCATATTTTTATAGGACTGATTCGAGATTAGAGAAATTTACAAACTATTATCGGGCGTAAAGATTGGGCGCTATACACCTCTGAAAAGCTATGTAATGCATGTATTACACAGAATATATGTTTTTCTCTTTTTTCCTTTGGTGTAGAAGGTAGTATTTTTATTATCTTAAAGTTTCTCACCATAGTGAGTGGCATAAAAACTTGCAATCTGAATGTATCCCAGGTGCTGGAAATGTATTTCCTGCTTTGGAGTATTAACAGCGTTTCATTCCACACTGATTTAACATTACAGCATGCATAAGTACAGAACTGTGTAGCATTATGACTATGTGTTTATGTTCTACGATCATTCGTCTCTTTGTAGTACCTTCTTAGTATGGAATCCAAACACTACCGCAATACTACAGAATGGGTAGCACAAGTGATTTAAGTAAAAGATTTCAAACACTGGCTCTGAGCACTATGGGACTTAACATCTGTGGTCATCAGTCCCCTAGAACTTAGAACTACTTAAACCTAACTAACCTAACGACATCACACACATCCATACCCGAGGCAGGATTCGAACCTGCGACCGTAGCAATCACGCGGTTCCGAACTGAGCGCCTAGAACCGAGAGACCGCCGCGGCCGGCATTCCAAACACCTTCCATCTAGATATCCATAATACATAATCCATATATTTGTTCTTCTTCTACTTCTACTTCTTCTTCTTAATCATCTGTTACATCACCACATCCCTCTCAAAGTTATCAGGCTCATATTTACTATACACCAATAAGGAGTGCTAACCTCCTCAGCATACATGCACCTAGAGGTATCGTGTATGACGCAGCCCTCTGATGAAATCTAGACAGCGAAGGGGCTGCTCGTTTCGAAACAGGGAGCAGAGTGCTGCTACGGATATGATTCGTTTGCGGGGCGGTACTCATGAAATGTGTTGGTGAGATCTTTCAATCTCCAACTTTATCCTACAAATGCGAGAATACTTTGATACTCCCACCCACATACAGAAATATGGCAAATACTACTAAAATTTTACTGAATTTATAAAGCGTTTTGGTTAAGGATTGAAGCTTTTGCACCTCCAACTTGCTTATGGCTGTTTCGTACATTAAGAAACAGCATTTCTGTCATGTTATGCGGCTTAGCAATCCTTCATAAATTGAGAATCTTGCTGCAATGTCATTTATTGAGAGGCAGCATTAGATTGACTTGATGAGATGGTTTTCGAAGTGCCAAATCATCGAGAATGCTGTTTTGGAACTTGGTAAGTTGGGCAAAGTGCTTTTAAATTATGAAAGTTGATGGAAAGTACGTAAAATTAATGAAAATGCAACAAAATGTGAAGGAATGAGTGTACCTACATGCTCGCATAGGTGTAAGATAATCGTTCTATTCCTCCACCAGTGGCATTGGCAACTTATGGTGAATACTGTGAGACCTGAGTTTCTCCTGGCGCATACAATTTTCAAAAAACTTATGGGAATTCAGCCAGGTAATGTTTACAGCGGCCGCCGGTATTTCGGCGGGAGTATACTCCGCCATTTTCAAGGCACAAACTTCAACGGACACGCGATGTACAAGCAAATTTAGAACCTCGATCCTTGGAGAAATTCAGAAAAGATAATACACACACACTGAACAATAGTGCCACCACAAATGACCACAGTCAGAGGTAGGGATAGTGAAAGACTACGAACTAGCAGGTGAGGTAACGTTGACTCTGTCCCTTTGTTTTTTTGGGAAAGGGAGAGAGCAGGATTCCAAGCAGAGTATAAACAAATCCTCCATCCCTGTTTACAAGGTTGCTAGCTAATTTAATCTCAACAGCTTCCTTAATAACACTGTCCCAATAGCCGGGCTTGCATGCCAGTGTCTCGGTACTGTTATATGACAAGGTCATAGTACACAAACAACGATCGGCAATAGCAGATCTACCTACCTGCGGTAATCATGTGTGCCGTTTATGCTCAATACATCAGTCCTCAACGGTCCTGATAAGTCTGACCAATGTATGCCATGCCACAGCTACAAGGAATGCGATACATACCCGTCTTACGCAAACCTAGAGCATTCTTAACGAACCCAAAAGCATTCTAATTTTAGATGGAGGTCGGAAAACACATTGCACATCGTATTTCCGTGAAATACGACCAATCTTGTTGGAAGTGTTCGCTGCATAAGGCAAAAAAGCAGTAGACTTAGGTGTCGACTCAGTATTATCATCAGTCAACCGATGCACAGTTGGTCGATAGCGCAACGCACGTTCAATCTGTCTTTCACCATAACCAGGTCAGCTGGCATAGTCTCAGTGTCGGAAATGACATGTGCCCTGTGTACCAAAGTACGAAGTATCCCTTCACCCCGAGCCGGAAGGTCACAACCGTCAGCCTGTAAATAAAAGGACAGTGTGAGTACGTTTCCGGTAAATTGCATATCCCAATGGTCCATCAACCTTCCTCCTAACCAAAACGCCAAGAAAGGGGAGGCAACCATTCACTTCCACCTCCATCGTAAAACGAATGTTCGGGTGGATCGAGTTCTAAAAAGGCATTCAAATTCTCTCTACAATGAGGCCTTACAAGTAAAGTATCATCAACATATCTGATGGAATATACTGGTTTCGAAGGCGCCGACTCCAATGCATCTCCCTCAGAGTCTTCAATATACAAATTTTCAGTGACAGGAGACAACGGGCTACCCATCGCAACTCCATCTGTGTGCTCGTAATATTGGTCATTGAAGAAAAGGTAAGTGGCTGTCAACACATGTCGAAAGAGATTAGTCAATTCAACTCAAACCGAACCTCAATTAACGGCAACGAATCAGACAAAGGAACACGAGTGAAGAGAGAGACCACGTCAAAACTCACTAAGATGCCGGAGTCATTCAACCGCATTTCCTACAAACGGTGTAAGAAATCAGCTGAGTTCCTGATATGATGTTCACACCGACCAATTTGTGGGCTTAACAGAGAAGCACCCTCCGCCACACACCGTCAGGTGGCTTGCGGAAGATGGATGTAGATGTAGATGTAGATGAAGCAAGATGCTTAGCTACGCGATTTGTCGCAGCACCGATATTGCTCACTATAGGACGGAAAGGAACCCTTTCCTTGGGTACTTTCGGGAGGCCATATAACCAAGGGGGAACAGCACTATAGGTGTTAAGACTGTTGATAGTGTAGTGAACACACGGGGTGTCGTGGGGCGATCACTCTGTTTTTAAAATAACTTCAAAGCCACGATCGCTTCATTCGTTTATTAGATGACCGGTTTCAGCACTCTGAAGGTGCCATCATAAGGTCTGAAACGTGTATTAACATGAATAATACCATATGGACATCAGGGCATATGAGGCAGACAATCTGATAAAATCATTGTCACTGTTGATAGTGTCCTCAGACGATCCACTTTTCTTCTGGGGGCTGTTGGTCTTTCTCTCAGTACTTTTAGTGGGATCAGCTTCAATCCTGTGATACGCTGAGTCAGATAATAAACATTGCATCTTATGTACATAATCCTGTTCGTTTAAAACAACGGTCGCATTGCCCTTGTCCACAGGTGAAATAACAATGTCAGCATCAACTTTCAGAAAACGTAAACAGCCCTCTCTGCCGGTTACATTACTCTTCGGTGGACGAGCCTTATGTTTTCTCGATAAATAAGAGATAACACTCTTCCACAAGTTTTATGCGTCTATAAATGGATGGGCTGGCATATTAGTAGGTAGAGAAAATTTACATCTACATTTATATGCTTACTTCACAAGCCATTGTACGATGTGTCGCGGAGGGCACCCGGTACTGTTACTAGTCATTTCCTTTCCGATTCCACTCGCGAACAGAGTGAGAGAAAGAAAGACTGTGTACATGCCTCCACATGAGCGTTAATTCTCGTATCTTATCTTCATGATCCTTACTCGAAATCCTTCTGTAGTCAGCTTCAGATGTCGGTTCTGAATAATGTTCCTTGTAAATAACATCGTTTTCCCTCTAAGAATTCCCATTTGAGATTCCTGGGTTATGTAATCAGACTGCAGAAAAAAATTGCTCTCCATGCAAAGTGACTCTCATGGTCAGTTTAATTAATTAATCAATTTGATATTAGTGGCATTTCAGCGGTTGGGTGTAAGCGTGGGCGAGAGTACCACTGATAGGATTTGGGAGTTGGCGCAGTAATCAGGCGTTTATTCGTTGCGACGAGATCTTTTAACGAAATTTCAATCTTCCACATATACAGGATGAGATAGACATTATAACAAAATCAGCTACGTTATCGAATTTATGAAGTGATATGGAGTAATAACATGATAGCACAGCATGGTCTTAGCGTTCCGTGATGAAAGAAAAATGACTTTAATATTCTAGTTCAATAAAGCAGGACTTAACAGATATTAAACTGATAAGAGAATTTTTTTCGCAGATTAGAAAATAGAGGAAATATAGCCTATGTGACACTGTTGTACTGGATTTTCACAACAAGTGACGATACTTTAGAGATCTGAAAATGGGTATACGGTCCGATTTCTTCTGATTTAGAAAATAGCTTGTACAAAAGGAAGGTATCTACATTTAGTGTGGGAAATTCGAGGTGTATGGACAACAACATCCCTGTTTTTCACTGGAAAGTGTGGATTTTTTTTTAAAGTGGGGAGGTTAAGTCTGGATGGAATTGAAGTTAGAACTATACGTCCAAGCCGCACCTGGTTCTATCGCAGTGTCTGCAGTGGTACGTGGACGGTGCACGCTTCGTAATCTCGAGAGTGTGCTATCCATGAGCTTTCCCCGCATGATGACCTCAGCAGTTTGGTCCCATGAGACTTTACCAAAAATTTCCATTCTTTCCTGCACAGACAGTCTCTTCCCCACCACATGAGGGAAGGGAAGAAGGGGGATAGTGGGGGAGGGGAGTGGAGGTTTGATGAATTTCCCAGAGGTGGAGGGGTTTATTAATGGTTGCATTTAATTACTTAATCAATTAATCTGATATCAAAACAGTGAGTGTATCAGAGAAGGGAAGGGGGTATTGGGGATTTCCCTGAGGAGTGGGGAGGGGCAAGGGTGGTAGATTTCTCAGGAGGTTGGCTTATCCCCAGGGCGTCATAAACCAATTAACAGAACAATAGGTTTATCCCTGTATATGTGCTTGCCCTTGAATGTATGCAATGTTCACAAACAATATGTCCCAAGATCTACTTTGCCCTCTTGCTGACACCAGCCTGCTAAAGTTGATGAGCTGAGACCTGACGGAGGAAATACATGTCCTAGGTGCTCGAATATTTTGCGGAAGCATGGTAGCACATGTTGGGTCTCTAGGGTTAAGTGGGTAGAGTGTTTACTGCACTTATTTGCATTGCTGTATTGTTTCTAAGAGCTTTTGTCAGTATGCGCTAATAAATGCATTTAACTTCAATGTCGATGCATGTTTACAGTGCATCATGGTATGAAAGTGTCGTCGTAACCTGCAAGTTCCACCAGTTGAAAATGTAATATATGGTCAGGAAAGCTGAGTCACTGATCTGACACTGACATGACATGACATTATCTTACCTCTGACCACGCGACGGTGTGCCAGCGTGTCCTTCGTACTCATGACGCCCTTCGTGGCTGTGCTGAGCATAAAGCATAAACTCCAATTAACGCAGAATATTACAAAAAGTATTTGTGTACACGTTGCATCTCCCAACTAAAACTTGTTAGTGTGTTTCAGGCAGCAGTGCCTAATTATCTCCCTGGGTTCGCACTGCACATCCAGAAACTGATTTTTCCTCGTCATGAATTCTAAAAGTTTTGCTGGACTCTTAGCCGCGTGGGGTAGCCGCGAGGTGTGAGGCGTCTTGTCACGGTCCGCGCGGTTACCCCCGTCGGAGGTTCGAGTCCTCCCTCGGGCATGGGTGTGTGTGTGTGTGTGTTGTCCTTAGCGTAAGTTAGTTTAAGTTACATTACGTAATGCGTAAGCTTAGGGACCGATGGCCTCAGCGGTTTGGTCCCATAAGACTTTGCACAAATTTTCAAAAAGGTTTCTTGGCTCTTAAATCCCATTCCAATAATGATGACGCTGTGTACAGTACTATAGTGTCCTGTTATATTTACTTTTGTGTCGTGCTTCCTCTTAGTTCATTTATCTGTTTCTAAATGAGAAACGAAGCAATTTTTTTGGGCATTGTGGGAACTATCTACAACTTGGAGAAGATATTTTCTTTAGAGATATTTATGATTTGTTACGTAAATGTCTCCCCTAGAACTTAGAACTACTTAAGCCTAACTAACCGAACGACATCACACACATCCATGCCCGAGGCAGGATTGGAACCTGCGACCGTAGCAGCAGTGCGATTCCGGACTGACTAGAACCGTTCGGCCACAGCGGCCGCCTAAATGTCTCATTTTAACCGTCATAAATGCGTGGTATAAAACGACAAGTATCTAGGACTACGTAACAATGGCATTCTTCATGCATTTTTTAAAAAAGCTACTACCCCCAATTCATCATATATCGCAGTACTGATGGTAATTGAGAAAAAAATGTTGAGCCGTAGCTACTCATATCGATAGTGCCACTCTGGTGGTTTATCTTTCCTGCCACGGTGAGGGCGGTAAACTGCGCTCTCTGGGGCCTACGCCAGGAGTAACGAGGCGAGGTCCTGGACGGGTGTGCTCCGGGACGTGGTGGAAGACGGTTGTCGGGTTGACGCAGCGAGTGTGGGACCGGACCTATCGCGTGGAGATATACAAGTTGGCTCTGAACGGAAGGCGCCATAGCAAGCACCGGGAAGCGGGCGAACTGTAATTTGTGTGAAGGAGTAACGATTTTTGCATTGGATGTCCTAGTGGTTTCCGAGAGTTGCGGTGGCTGCTTTCGGAGAAGAGAATTGGTAAGAGCTCATGTCTGCGCTCTTTTCCGTACGATGTTGCTGCCTGCCGTTATAAACGGGTGAAAATCAGGTGCTTGTATTGACTATACGGGAACTGGTGATGTAAAATTACATTTATGATTGAGTCTCACTTCTACTGTGACAACTTAGAGGCGAAAACTGTGGTGGTTTCATTAGGGAGTCAGTTATTTGGGGTAACTGAGGGAGCACCATTATGTTGGTCTAAGTGATACGTTCTCCACGTTTGTCTGAAGCTTTACGAATCGAAATCGTAGGGGAGTACACGTGTGAATAATTTGCTATTGTATTGATGGTTACTTTGTAAAGACTGTTCTCTGGTGTGTTAAATCAGAAATCAGGTGCTGATTTGTAGCCAATCTAAGCAGAAGTTACCATTGCTACTGTCCTTATGATTGGCGTTGTTTGTCTCTTGATTGTGGGTGTGCTCACGTTTAAAATAAAATACAGCTACTATTCATAAGGGTTGTCTAGTAAGGAAATTGCTTAAGCTTTTATCAAATGTAGGTCTGTTTGCCTATCACATTGGCTTTCTATGCTGTAACTGAAGGAATGTGTATGGTCGTTCAAGATTGTAGGCTGACTAGTATTTGAACTGGTGTTGAGGTTAATGGCGAGATCAGCATTCCGCCAACCCGCACGCTGCGCGTGGTTAAATATTCCGCTATTGGGGAGCCCGCTCTCTGTTCTTGGATTGTGTAAGGATACGTGATAAGTGCATCGCTGTAGTTTTTCGCGTGCTAAATTGAGGGGTGTCGGCGACGTCCTAGGGCTAGACTTGTGATGTATGTTATGTTAAAAGGGAATTAACTGTACCAAACTTAAGAGAGCTTTTAGTTTATTTTAGGTCTGTACATGGAAAGATGTTGATATTTTGTCGATTGCGGCAATAACTTCTTGTGTGGGGAGATCCTCTGAGGGACTTGTATTGTAGTGTTGCAGTGCAGTCCATCTGAAACGTGCCGCTTAAAACTTGGGACTGCAGCTCTCTGATGTTATATACTACTCTTTAATCTTAAATGTCTTGGATGTAATGTGGTTGTTGAGGATTATGTAATTTTGATCGCTGGTTCCTTAAAGGAAGTATTTCGTTTTAAAATATGTGCTCGGTCAGAGCCTGTTTAAATATGATTCTAACTCATCATTCAAATTTTCTAGTCTTACCTTCTTAAAAGACTTTCAGTTCAATGATTGTATTTGCCTCTTTAAATGTTTGAGTGACTTAAAGGAAAAGAATATTATTTTGTAATTTGTACTGATTGTTCCTTTCGGGTAATACCTGACTTATGTGTTCAATAAATCAGTGTCTAATCAATGGTGATGCACTGTTCTACTGCTAGCCTACCCCTTCCACTCCACAGCCTATTGAGCTGCTTTGTGTTGAAATTGTGTTCAGAACACCCCTCTGACCTAACACCTCAAATGTTATTATTGAAAACTTATATACAATAATAAATATTAAGCGTCTTAAAAAATAGTGATAATAACGATGAGCTTCTATAAATAATTTATTTTCATGACTGAAGCACAATAGAACCCTTTTGGTTCCTACCCGTCAGAAAAGTCATTATATCCTTCAGGAGGCAACTCCTCTCACATTAAGAACCACTGGTTTATACTTTTTGTTACTGACTACTAAATTACTAACATGACTGTTGATGGAAGGTTTCAGGTCGCATAGGATCGGCATTAGTGTCAGTACTCCTCAAGACACGTTTGCGGACGTGTGGCCGAGAGCACTGTGCTTACCACTGGTATATGTACTCATCGTTTTCAAACTTACTACTTTACTATCCTACAAAATGTGGAGACAGTTTATGTAACTAATTTAAACTCTAGCTCACCTTTCACAGGTAGTACGTATATCCATCATAAAAATGAAGTAACATTCCTGAACTGCTACCTACTTAGACAGTGTATACACTCCTACGAACCAAGTAACGGACGTGTTCCTACTCGAGTTTTTTACTAATCCAGGAGGGTAATCTAACCACTCTTCCAGGTTTTCAGCAGTTACCGACAAAAAGAACTGACAGCTAAAAGTTAGTGATCTTTTCAAATTAAAACACTTCGATTATAATTTTTAACCTTCTGTATAGAGCAACATCTTGCGACACACTACGTAAGACTATGCAAGACAGTAAAACGGTGCGAACCACGGCGAACTACTTTTCGTCTGGCGGTCAGTGGTGGAAAATTACCACTGTGACATTCACGTGGAAGGTGTGACATATGCAACGGTATCCAGGAATAGACGACCTGTAGCTGCAAGGAAAATCAGAGGAATACAGGATGTTTGGCGCAATCGTCATCAGAGATAAAAAAAACTGACACATGATGTGAACAGGTGGAGGACAACTCGATACCAGTCGAGACATTGATGACGTCAACCTTTATCCGGCAACAGCCGTCTTTGAGGCTGACGCAAAGATATTGTGACCGCTTTCTCAGCCTGAATGCCAAATGCTTTTCAAGAAACTCACTGTAAAGAACATCAGCTTTTTCTAGTCGCTTCTGCGATATTTCCGTTCCCGTGACAGGAGCGGTTTATCCACGTGGCAAATGCTACAGTCTCCGCGCTGTCAGAAGCCTCTACAGCTACACTGCCAGGTTTTTCTCCGAAAATAGTAATACGGTGGAGCATAATTTGAACGTGACTGTGTAGCTGTAGAAGTAAAGGATCATTTGCGTAGCACTGCGTTTACTTTCTAAAGTTTGAAGATACATTGGTAGTAATTCTATATAATCATCAGAAGCATCCAGACATCACCGTTCAACTACATGTCTTGAGACACTGACCCGCCAGTATAAAATGAGGCGAGGACTATTGTCAGTGGAGAAGCACAAACCACAAAATTGGTCGGTGAGTAGGGCTCAGTGACATCCAACGTGGAGAAGGTGTTGGATGTCACCTGAGTAAAACATTTATCACGGACATTTTAACCCTAACGAAGTTGATTGTTAGTGATGTGACTGTGCAGTGGAAATGCGAAGACACAACCACAGATAAACCAAGACCAGACAGATCTGACGTACTCACGGACAGGGTGGTTGGCTGCAAAATATTGAATGAAATCTTCGGAAGGAAACACTCGTGACGTCCAGTGTTCTACCAGCAGTCCAGCTAGGACAATGTGCATAGAGAGTTAAAATTCTACTGCCCATTCAATGCTAAGCGACTCTTGAAGCGTTGTAGAGAGTGACGCCACTGAACAGTGGATGACTGGAAACGAGTGATTCTGGAGTGATGATTGATGCTACACACAGTGGCAATCCGATGGGAGAATTGGTGTTTGGCGAATGCTTGGACAGCATTACCTGCCATTATACGTATGTAGTGCCAACAGTAACGTACACTATGCAATCAGTAGTATCCCGACACCTGGCTGAAAATGAATGGCACTCTCCATCGGCAATGCTGGATTTCAATACGGTGTTCTCCCACCCTTAGCCTTGATGACAGCTTCCACTCTCGCAGGCATACGTTCAATCAACTACTGAAGGTTTCTCGGGGAATGGCAGCCCATTCTTCACAGAGTGCTGCAATGAGGAGAGGTATCGATGTCTGTCGGTGAGGCCTGGCAAGAAGTCGGCGTTCCAAAACATCCCAAAAGTGTCCCATAGGATCCAGGTCAGGACTTTGTGCAGGTCAGTCCATTACAGGGATGTTACTGTCGTGTAACCACTCCGTCACAGGCCGTGGCGTTGAAAGACGCAGTCCCCATCCCCGAATTGCTCTTCAACAGTGGTAAGCAAGAAGGTGCTTAAAACGTCAATGTAGGCCTATGCTGTGATATCGCCAAGCAAAACAACAAGGGGTGCAAGTACTCTCCATGAAAAACACGACCACATCATAACACCACTGCCTCCGAATTTTACTGTTGGCACTACACATACTGGCAAATGACGTTCACCGGGCATTCGCCATACCCACACCCTGCCATCGGATAGCCGCATTGTGTACCATGATTCGTCACTACACACAACGTTTTTCCACTGTTCAACCGTCCAATGTTTACGCTGCTTACACCAAGAGAGGCATCGTTTGGAATTTACCGGCGTGATGTGTGGCTTAAGAGTAGCCGCTCCACCATGAAATCCAAGTTTTCTCACCTCCCGCCTATCTGTCAAAGTTCTTGCAATGGATCGAGATGCAGTTTGAAATTTCTGTGTGATGGTCTGGATAGACGTCTGCCTATTACAGATTACGACCCTCTTCAACTGTCGGCGGTCTCTGTCAGTCAACAGACGAGGTCGACCTATGTACGTTACCCTTCACGTTTCCACTTCACTATCACATCGGAAACAGTGGGCCTAAGGATGTTTAGGAGTATGGAAATCTCGCGTCTAGACATATGACACATGTGACACCCAGTCACCTGACCATGTTCGAAGTCCATGGGTTCCGCGGAGCGCCCCATTCTGCTCTCTCACTATGTCTAATGACTGCTGAGGTCGCTGACATGGAGTACCTGTCAGTAAGTGTCAACACAATGCACCTAATATGAAAAACGTACGTTTTTGGGGGTGTCCGGATACTTTTGATCACACAGTTTACAAGGGAGGTGGAGTTATGGTACATGGTGTTTTTCGCATTTAGGGTGTGGTCCTCTTACCGCGCTACAGAAAACGGTAAATCCAGAAGAATGTGGACACATTGTGCCGCGTTGTGTATTTATACAGTAGAGGAACTGTTCAGAGACGATGCTTGTATCTCAATGACAGTCCACGCTGTTATAAAGCATCATCCGTGAGGAAGTTGTTTGTGGACGATGACATTTCTCAAATCGACTGGGCTTTCCAGAATCCTGACCTAAATTCAGTGGAACTCTTCAGTGAGTAAGGACGACTGTTCCAGACCCCAGCGTCCAGCATCACTGTCTTTTCTAGCTTGGGATATTGAGGAGGCATGCATTGCCATTCCTCCATAGGTATTCTTACAACTCATTGAAAGTGTTTCCAGCAGCGCTCAATCATAAAGACAAAGCTGTGGCACATATTATGTACTGGCACCACTATTATATTTTCAGAAATTGTTTGCTTTACATTGTAAATAAAACTCGCCTAAAATTGTTGGTTGATATACCCTTGCCGCAACGACGGCGACTACTAGGGGAAGAGCATTCTTCTTAATTAAAGGTGTTGATAATGTAGCTCATTCACAGTTTTTGTAACACATTTCTGGGCAGACTACATTCCCACGGTATCGTTTAACGCATTCAGATACGACAGTGTACTCACGTTCTCACGTGAGTGTCACAGTGGTAATTTTCCACCACTGACCACCAGACGAAAAGTAGTTCGCCGTGGTTAGCGCCGTTTTACTGTCTTGCATAGTCTTACGTAGTGTGTCGCAAGATGTTGCTCTATACAGAAGTTTAAAAATTATAATCGAAGTGTTTTAATTTGCAATGATCACTAACTTTTAGACGGTCTGTAGAACCTGTCAGTTCTTTTTTCCGGTAACTGCTGAAAACCTCGAAGAGTGGTTAGATTACCCTCCTGGATTAGTAAAAACTCGACTGCATGTGTCGTGTACTGTTTCCGTTCGCTCACGCTGCCTGCTGCTCACGAAAGTAGCACCCACTCCGCTCTTTGCCTTCCAGATTTCTTTCAGTGCTGGTCGGTTCTATCTTGGGTTTTTCTATCAGCATTGTTAGTCGTCCGTTAACAGCGACACACAGACTTGTTTGCTCATTTTTTCTTTTCAGTACTTATCCATTATACGTTCTGATATACAGGATGGGACAGAAATGCGCCGACAAACGTTCTGACGCTGTTGAGGGTAACCTACTGATTACTTTGGCATCCGGCGGTCCGTTTGCATTTCTTTTGGTTTCTTGCCACCGTTAACTTTGTATCTGTATTGCAACAAATGTAGTAAGCAAGCGTACAAAAGTCGACTACATGCGTCGTGTACTGTTTCCGTTCGCTCACGCTGCCTGCTGCTCACGAAAGTAGCACCCACTCCGCTCTTCGCCTTCCAGATTTCTTTCAGTACCGATCGGTTCTATGTTGGGTTTTTCTACAAGCAGTGTTAGTCGTCCGTTAACAGCGACACACAGTTGTATGGGCAGGTTTGCTGATGAAGAGTTGACCGATATGCACCTCGTGGCAGGTTTGCTGATGAAGAGTTGACCGATATGCACCCCGTGTTTGGATTCACTTAATGCAGTGGTTCCCAAACTTCCTCAGACCATTACCGCTGAGTTCAGTCAGATACCAACCAGTAATTCCCTCCCTCCCCCCCCCCCCCCCGTCCCTCCCTCCGCCACGACGGACTAAAACCTCACTCTCACTTCCACCACCACTGTCAAAATAAAATTATCGCCTGACTAAAACTTTAGAATGGAAAAGAATGAGCGAAAAATAATTTTCGTTGAAGCTGTTATTTTTAAAATGATGAAAGTTGGATGACATTTAGTCTTTGGGGCCTTCCAACAACATTTTTTGTAGAGTGGTGAAACAGTTCTCAGTGCACGATGAGTGTTACCTACAACTCCTTATCAGGCGAGAAAATTAAATATGCACACTGAGGCTGGACAATAACATGCATTCTCTGCACCACTCCTCTCCCTTCGAATAATAATAATAATAGTAATAATACTGTGTACACCCTGCAGCAATTTAGAAGCTGTTACGTACTTCATGTTCTGTCATGCCGTTAATTAGTTCGTTTATCTCCTGCGAAGTGTATAATAAAGCAATTTCGTGTATGCCGCGGAAACTAATTACAAGCCAGAGAAGACATTTTAATGACATATTTAAGCACATGGGATGTATAAGTCACAATTTTACTCTCATAGAAAGGTGCCGCAAAGAACAGGAGGTGGGCAAAAGTAGGCAGTAAAAACACACCACATTACCATTTCTTATACGGTGAACCGTTGGCATTCGTAACAGCTTTCACCCCTCTCGGAATGGAGAAAAACAGGTATTCTATGGTTTTCCAGGAAATTTTGCCAACGTCCTTGCCACGTTGGTAAGACAGGACCCCTCCCTATCACGAAGTTAAGCAACACTGAGCCCGGATAATATTTGTATTGGTGGACCGCTCGGGAAAATCGGGTGCTGTTGGCTTTAAAGAAGAGCAAGTCGCCCAAAAGGTGTCCAGTCGAAAGACTTGCTCACGCAGTCGTGCCACACGACGTGTTTAAGGGGATCCTGCACCAGTTTTCCTTTCTAAACAGTGCGAAGTTCAGGTATGACGATGGAGGTGGATAGCGATCACGAGTCTTCCTCCTCAAAAGCTCAGTAATATTGAGACCTGGTGAGTGTGGTGGGCAGGGTAGACGCAACAATTCATCCTCGAGGTCAAATAACCTGTCCCGGACGATACGAGCTGCAGCAACAGTTGGCCTGTCACCTTGGTATACAGTATTACGACTGGAAAACAAACACTGTACCACTTGACGGGTGTGATCAGCCGAAATGGTCACATAATCCCTGGGAGTAAAGCGACCTCAGAACAACCAATGGGCCCTTGGAATATGACGACCTGGCTGCCCAAATTATCAGCGAACTCCCGCTATTTTTATTCTTGGAACGTAAACTCAGCGATAAGTCGAAAACAGTGTGCGACAATACTCACCCGACAAATGATTTACTTCCATTCCTCCATATTCCAGGTTTCATGGCTTCGGCACCAATTTTTCCTGTTCAGACATTTCCATCACTGATCACAGACTTTTGCAGCTGTTGCCTTCTCACTTTTAGTCACAATCCTCTCCAGTGACCGTCTGTCACGATCCCAGAGTACACATTTTCATCCGCGTTATGACTTGGCGGGTGATATTTTTCTACTTTTCCTGTAGGCAGTATAATTTTTTTCGTCAGTTGCTTCTTGAAACATTAAAAATTTCTAATACTTACTATTAATATCAGTCTTGATCAAAAAATATTTATTCTGGTTACCGGTTTCGACCACGCTGTGGTCATCTTCAGACCTACAAGTCAAATACAAAGTCTGAACAGAGGGTTACATACGTTAAAGAAACTTTCTTAAAATTACTAAGTTATAAACCATGAATTACCAAAATAATGTAATTTTGTAATTTTATCAAATTTTCTTTAATGTATATAGCCCTCCGCTCAGACTATCTATTTGACTTGTAGGATGGAAGATGACCACAGCGTGGTCGCAACCGGTTACCAGAATAAATTAATTTTTGATCAAGACTAATTTTAATAGTGACTATTAGTAATAACATTGATCACTGTCTTTTCCCATGATGGATTTAAAAGTAACCGAATATTTCGGTTAACTTTGTAAGTAGGCTGTTTACGTTTTCATATTGGTAACGCCACGTAGCGCTCTGTATGAAAAATCACTGGCTGTGCCGTGTGCAGTCTGTGGCTAGTTTACATTGTTGTCTGCCATTGTAGTGTTGGGCAGCGGCAGCTGGATACTAACAGCGCGTAGCGTTGCGCAGTTCGAGGTGAGCCGCCAGCAGTGGTGGATGTGGGAAGTGAGATGGCGGAGTTTTGAAATTTGTAAGAATTGGTGTCATGATATATATATACACTCCTGGAAATGGAAAAAAGAACACATTGACACCGGTGTGTCAGACCCACCATACTTGCTCCGGACACTGCGAGAGGGCTGTACAAGCAATGATCACACGCACGGCACAGCGGACACACCAGGAACCGCGGTGTTGGCCGTCGATTGGCGCCGTGCAGGTGAGCGCCACAATCAGGACTGCATACGACCGAGGCACACAGGGCCAACACCCGGCATCATGGTGTGGGGAGCGATCTCCTACACTGGCCGTACACCTCTGGTGATCGTCGAGGGGACACTGAATAGTGCACGGTACATCCAAACCGTCATCGAACCCATCGTTCTACCATTCCTAAACCGGCAAGGGAACTTGCTGTTCCAACAGGACAATGCACGTCCGCATGTATCCCGTGCCACCCAACGTGCTCTAGAAGGTGTAAGTCAACTACCCTGGCCAGCAAGATCTCCGGATCTGTCCCCCATTGAGCATGTTTGGGACTGGATGAAGCGTCGTCTCACGCGGTCTGCACGTCCAGCACGAAAGCTGGTCCAACTGATGTGCCAGGTGGAAATGGCATGACAAGCCGTTACACAGGACTACATCCAGCATCTGTACGATCGTCTCCATGGGAGAATAGCAGCCTGCATTGCTGCGAAAGGTGGATATAAACTGTACTAGTGCCGACATTGTGCATGCTCTGTTGCCTGTGTCTATGTGCCTGTGGTTCTGTCTGTGTGATCCTGTGATGTATCTGACCCCAGGAATGTGTCAATAAAGTTTCCCCTTCCTGGGACAATGAATTCACAGTGTTCTTATTTCAATTTCCAGGAGTGTATTATGACTATTAAGGTAAATACATTGTTTGTTCTGTATTAAAATCTTTCATTTGCTAACTATGCCTATCAGTAGTTAGTGCCTTCAGTAGTTTGAATCTTTTATTTAGCTGGCAGTAGTGGCGCTCGCTGTATTGCAGTAGCTTGAGTAACGAAGATTTTTGTGAGGTAAGTGATTTGTGAAAGGTATAGGTTAATGTTAGTCAGGGCCATTCTTTCGTAGGGATTTTTGAAAGTCGGATTGCGTTGCACTAAAAAAATATTGTGTGTCAGTTTAAGCACAGTCTTGTATAATTTATCTAAGGGGACGTTTCAACTTGGTTGCGGAAGCATCCACCACATGAATACCAACAATTTGGCGACGTACGGATTCACTTAGCGCCGATATATTGCACACACAAGTATAGAGAAAAATGTTCTCGCCTTGGCGGATACTTGCAACATATTGAGGACATTGCACAGGAGCCATTCGTGGTCAGATACAAGAGCGTCTGCGTTTATGTTCGTGCTGGCGTTTCTCGGGGTCTTTCCACTTTTTTTGGCTAACCCCTTTATGTGTATATTGGGTGGGCTCTGTGAGGAAGATGATGTCATACATTCGTTTCAGAAGCAGTAATCTTCACCACATTGTCACTTGTTAATGCTAATATTTGAAAAAAGTATAGTTATTTGTAACATCCGTAATTAGTATGTCTTACGAAATAGTGATAATAATTATGATTTTTTTAAATAATTTAGTTTCATTACTGAAATAAAAACAACCATTTCGCTTTTACCACTCAAAGAATCCCATTTAGCGCTCAGTAATGACTCCCAGGCTGGGAACCTCCGTCTTAATGCACTGGAAGAGCACACAAAGACGCTATGTTGCGCTGACTGCCGCAGCGACGGTATAACCATCACTGTTCAGTGTTTCGTCCTTTACTGCGTTACTCTGTGTTGCGTGTTGTAAGTTTTGGTTATTGCATATTACAGGCTTCTTCACTGCTGTGAAAGTATTTTTACACGAACAAGGGCGCCTGCCGTAACAAACAAAAAAAATCATATGACAGCATTGCTCTGTATTAAGCCCCTGCAGACCGTGGGTCCCTTATCGGCGTACATGCGACAGCATGCGCTACCCAGTATGATCCAACATGCTGCGCTTAAAAACAGGATTCTTCGGGAACTCATTCCTCAGGAGCTATTCGTGATAGAAATGTAGGGTCAAGTGTTATATGTTTTGTATAGTCCTTGAGCTAGGTACCATTTGTATGCAAGGCAGAAGGAAGGACTTAGTGTCACTATCCTGCGGTACTGGATCAAAGTATGAATATTAAACACTTCCTGGAGCTTTGGCAAAATGAAGAAATCTTGGACTACGGTGGGCATTAGGGGGCTTACGGGCGCACCATTACTACATAGCCAGTTGGTTGGAAAACCTAGAAATTTTTTTTAACCCTTTTTCGTACCAAAACCGAGCCGTGGATCCCAAGACACAGCAAATGACTGAAATTTTTACGATGTTTCTAAGATTCCAGTCCCGAACAAGATAGAAAATGTTTTTGATATTTTTAGCGGTTTCTGGGATACCGATGTTCAAATTTACCCTGCTTGTATACATAAAACATGCACGTAAAATTCGGTGTGAGGCGAAAACGTAGTATATAAAGTGACGTCTCAATGAGAACCATGCTGAAAAGTGCCTCTGTTACCAGCATAAAGGTTCTGCGAACCGCATGTTGCAGTACTGAAGCACATGCAAAATTTTTTGCACGTAAAATCCGGTTTTTGGTGTAAAATTAGTTTTGCGTTACTTCAGTTTCACATGAGTATATTATCAAAATTTCTCTGAGCGAATCATTTCTTTTTATACGAGTGACATGCCCTGCTGCAGCAGGGAAAATAAGGGAACCAGTGAAAAAATCCTCCCATAGGAGCACAAATAATGCGAATACGTTCCTGGCTATGTAAATGGGTGATTGTAAAATGGGGGTACCAGCTGCCTCATACTACCTTCCTCCAAAACTTTAAAAATTTTCCCAAAAGTTTTCGCTTGCATACATATTCGTGCTGCATGTCCCCCATTCGGATCTCCGGGCGGGGACTACTCAGGAGGATGTCGTTATCAGGAGAAAGAAAACTGGCGTTCTACGGATCGGAGCGTGGAATGTCAGATCCCTTAATCGGGCAGGTAGGTTAGAGGATTTAAAAAGGGAAATGGATAGGTTAAAGTTAGATATGGTGGGAATTAGTGAAGTTCGGTGGCAGGAGGAACAAGACTTCTGGTCAGGTGACTACAGGGTTATAAACACAAAATCAAATAGGGGTAATGCAGGAGTAGGTTTAATAATGAATAGGAAAACAGGAATGCGGTAAGCTACTACAAACAGCATAGTGAACGCATTATTGTGACCAAGATAGATACGAAGCCCACACCTACTACAGTAGTACAAGTTTATATGCCAACTAGCTCTGCAGATGATGAAGAAATTGAAGAAATGTACGATGAAATAAAAGAAATGGTTCAGATAGTGAAGGGAGACGAAAATTTAATAGTAATGGGTGACTGGAATTCGGCAGTAGGAAAAGGGAGAGAAGGAAACATAGTAGGTGAATATGGATTGGGGCTAAGAAATGAAAGAGGAAGCCGCCTAGTAGAATTTTGCACAGACCACAACTTAATCATAGCTAACACTTGGTTTAAGAATCATGAAAGAAGGTTGTATACGTGGAAGAACCCTGGAGATACTAAAAGGTATCAAATAGATTATATAATGGTAAGACAGAGATTTAGGAACCAGGTTTTAAGTTGTAAGACATTTCCAGGGGCAGATGTGGACTCGGACCACAATCTATTGGTTATGACCTGTAGATTAAAACTGAAGAAACTGCAAAAATGTGGGAAATTAAGGAGATGGGACCTGGATAAACTGAAAGAACCAGAGGTTGTACAGAGTTTCAGGGAGAGCATAAGGGGTCAATTGGCAGGAATAGGGGAAAGAAATACCGTAGAAGAAGAATGGGTAGCTCTGAGGGATGAAGTAGTGAAGGCAGCAGAGGATAAAGTAGGTAAAAAGACGAGGGCTGCTAGAAATCCTTGGGTAACAGAAGAAATATTGAATTTAATTGACGAAAGGAGAAAATATAAAAATGCAGTAAATGAAGCAGGCAAAAAGGAATACAGACGTCTCAAAAATGAGATCGACAGGAAGTGCAAAATGGCTAAACAGGGATTGCTAGAGGACAAATGTAAGGATGTAGAAGCTTATCTCATTAGGGGTAAGATAGATACTGCCTACAGGAAAATTAAAGAGACCTTTGGAGAGAAGAGAACCACGTGTATGAATATCAAGAGCTCAGATGGCAACCCAGTTCTAAGCAACGAAGGGAAGGCAGAAAGGTGGAAGGAGTATATAGAAGGTTTATACAAGGGTGATGTACTTGAGGACAATATTATGGAAATGGAAGAGGATGTAGATGAAGACGAAATGGGAGATACGATACTGCGTGAAGAGTTTGACAGAGCACTGAAAGACCTGAGTCGAAACAAGGCCCCAGGAGTAGACAACATTCCATTAGAACTACTGACGGCCTTTGGAGAGCCAGTCATGACAAAACTCTACCAGCTGGTGAGCAAGATGTATGAGACAGGCGAAATACCCTCAGACTTCAAGAAGAATATAATAATTGCAATCCCAAAGAAAGCAGGTGCTGACAGATGTGAAAATTACCGAACTATCAGTTTAATAAGTCACAGCTGCAAAATACTAACGCGAATTCTTTACAGACGAATGGAAAAACTGGTAGATGCGGACCTCGGGGAGGATCAGTTTGGATTCCGTCGAAATGTTGGAACACGTGAGGCAATACTGACCTCACGACTTATCTTAGAAGAAAGATTAAGAAAAGGCAAACCTACGTTTCTAGCATTTGTAGACTTCGAGAAAGCTTTTGACAATGTTGACTGGAATACTCTTTTTCAAATTCTAAAGGTGGCAGGGGTAAAATACAGGGAGCGAAAGGCTATTTACAATTTGTACAGAAACCAGAAGGCAGTCGAGGGGCATGAAAGGGAAGCAGTGGTTGGCAAAGGAGTGAGACAGGGTTGTAGCCTCTCCCCGATGTTATTCAATCTGTTTATTGAGCAAGCAGTAAAGGAAACAAAAGAAAAATTTGGAGTAGGTATTAAAATTCATGGAGACGAAGTAAAAACTTTGAGGTTCGCCGATGACATTGTAATTCTGTCAGAGACGGCAAAGGACTTGGAAGAGCAGTTGAACGGAATGGACAGTGTCTTGAAAGGAGGATATAAGATGAACATCAACAAAAGCAAAACGAGGATAATGGAATGTAGTCAAATTAAATCGGGTGATGCTGAGGGAATTAGATTAGGATTGAGACACTTCAAGTAGTAAAGGAGTTTTGCTATTTAGAAAGTAAAATAACTGATGATGGTCGAAGTAGAGAGGATATAAAATGTAGACTGGCAATGGCAAGGAAGGCGTTTCTGAAGAAGAGAAATTTGTTAACATCGAATATAGATTTAAGTGTTAGGAAGCCGTTTCTGAAAGTATTTGTTTGGAGTGTAGCCATGTGTGGAAGTGAAACATGAACAATAACTAGTTTGGACAAGAAGAGAATAGAAGCTTTCGAAATGTGGTGCTACAGAAGAATACTGAAGATAAGGTGGATAGATCACGTTACTAATGAGGAGGTATTGAATAGGATTGGGGAGAAGAGAAGTTTGTGGCACAATTTGACTAGAAGAAGGGATCGGTTGGTAGGACATGTTTTGAGGCATAAAGGGATCACAAATTTAGCGTTGGAGGGCAGCGTGGAGGGTAAAAATCGTAGAGGGAGACCGAGAGATAAGTACACTAAGCAGATTCAGAAGGATGTAGGTTGCAGTAGGTACTGGGAGATGAAGCAGCTTGCACAGAATAGAGTAGCATGGAGAGCTGCATCAAACCAGTCTCAGGACTGAAGACAACAACAACAACAACATATTCGTGCTTTTTTTGGTTGAGAGATAACGAGACAGCGCAGTGAGAAAGATATCGAAAAGTAATAAATATTGAAAGATAGTAGACAGTGGTTATGGTATACAAAAACGAAGGCGACAGTGGCAATGTGGAAGAAAGAGAGGGATACAGTGGCACTGTAACGCAGTTGTCAGTGCCAGAACAGTGCTAGGGAAAGAGTGAAGAGGATAGTGCCAGTGGGCGAGGAATAAAGAGAAGGAGAAAGTGGATATAGTGGAGAGCCGGTCATAAAAAGAAACTGTCTCTAACAAAGGCAGCGAAGAAGAGAGAGATAGTTGCGGTGAGAAGAGGCAGCAGCAGTGGAAATGAATGTGTGAGATAGCAGCAGTAAGAGTGAGTGCCAGTGGGAGGTGATTGTAGGGGTAGGACGAAAGGAAGGAGACTTCGGCAGTGAGGCAGGAGGCAGTGACAAGCAGAGAGACACAAAGAGAAACAGATAATGAGTTGGGCTGAATGAGTGAAGAGGACGGGCAAGTGGGAGTCGATGGGTATGAGCGACTTACAGCGACGGACTGCTGGTTTCGAATGAGTTAACAGTGAGGGGAGTTTGTGGGAGTAAGAGGTGAGCTGCATTTTAAAAACAGCGCAAATATGTTCGCATGCTATATTTCTGGGAAAATTTTTTAGAGGTGGTGGTGGTAGTTGTTGGGATATTTAAGGGGGACTAAACAGCTAAGGTCATCAGTCCCCCAAGGTGCTTAGGAAGGCAGAATAAGGCAGGTGATACCCCATTTATAGTCGTACTTTTCGTACTTTTCGGTAGAGTGTACCGAAACACTGAGAAGTTACCCCTGAAGAAGTTGTGAAAGTTGGTCGGTACAGTTAAGTTTCATTCCGTGTGATGCTAAGCGACTAACCCTATCCATGGTTCATGGTGCACGATCCCAGCTGCAAGTTGTCTATCGAAGTCATAGGGGCAACAAAAAAACTGATTTGCACTATTTCAACCAAAGAAACTGGTACACCTGCCTAATATCATGTAGGGCCCCCACGAACACGAAGAAGTGCCGCAAAACGACATAGCATATACTCTACTAATGTCTGAAGTAGTGCTGTAGGGAATTGATGCCACGAATCATACAAGGCTGTCCAAAAAACTGTAAGAGCACGAGGGGGTTGAGATCTCTTCTGAACAGCACGTTGCAAGGCATCCCAGATATGCTCAATAATGTTCATGCCTGGGAGTCTGGTGGCCAGCGAAAGTCTTTAAACTATGAAGAGTGGTCCTGGAGCCACTCTGCAGAAATTGTGGACGTGTGGCCTGTCGCATTGTGCTGTTGGAATTGTCCAAGTCCTTCGGAATGCACAATGGACATGAATGGATGTAAGTGATCACACAGGATGCTTATGTATGTGTCACCTGTCAGAGTCGTATCTAGACGTATCACAGATCCCATATCACTTCAGTTGCGCACGACCCACACCATTACAGAACCTTCACCTGCTTGGACAATACCCAGCTGACATGCATGGTCCATGGATTCATTACGTTGTCTCCACACCCGTACACGTCCATCCGATCGATACAATTTTAAACGAGACTCTTCCGATCAGGCAACTTGTTTTCACGACACTTGTTGATGGCCCAACATTGAAATCTTCAGCAGTTTGCGGAAAGTTGAACTATCACGCTGAACAATTCTCTTCATTCGTCGTTGGTCTCGTTCTTGCAGGATCTTTTTCCGGCCGCAGCGATATCGAAGATATTATGTTTTACCAGATTGCTGAAATTCACGGTACACTCGCCAAATGGCCGTACGGGAGAAATACCCACTTCATCGCTACCTCGGAGATGCTTTGCCCCATCGCTTGGGTGCCGACTATAGCACTACGTTCAAACTCACTTAAATCTCGAAAATCTACCATTGTAGCAGTAGTAACCGACGTAACAACTGCGCCAGACACTTGTCTTATTTAAGCGTTGCCGACAGCAGCGACGTATTCTGCCTGTTTATGTATTTCTGTGTTTGAATACGCATGGCTATACCAGTTTCTTTGGCGTTTCAGTGTAATTATTGACGAAACTGGAAAGTTTAAAATGCTGTCATAACACAATCATTGAGAGGCATAATCTTATGTTAGAAGTTCATCACTTTAGGCCAAGAATTACGGTTACAAAATGCCTATGCGTTTTGAGACACAGCAACTCACCATGCGGAAATACCCAGGCCATAATCATCCAATTTTTTAGAATGAGAGCATGTAGTGAATTACAGCAAACGTTACACATAAATCCAAATCTTTTCGAAAATTTCACTCGCTGATACTCACCAAAAATGACGAAAGGAAAAATTTATCGTTTACGGCATTATCCCTGTTCATGCAGTCAGAGTAGAGCATCTATCATGACGTTTTAATTTATTACTTATTTCCCACTGATTCTAACCGCAATACATTTTGCAGGCACTGTTCACGTATAGCATGAATATACTGCCAAATTATATCATTGTACGATACACAGTTCAATAAATATGACGTCATAAACAATGAGATATGCGAAAAACTAGCATTTGCCTAAAACGGAGCACTAATTGCCCAGATTATATTGATCTAGTGTTTTACAATGAGAGCACTTAGGAACTTGAAACGGAGTTTGAACTTGATTTCAAGCCTTTTCTGAACTTTTTCTCGCTTACATGCTTAACATCAAATACTTAAGACATTAAATTTTTAAAGGATAGCGAAATTTGAAGCTGTTTTATACATGGGAGATAGATTCTTTACAGAATCGGGCGTTCACTGGTAAAGAGGAATTGTCAGTGGTTCTGGGCCCATACAACCTCGCCTGTCAGTCTACTGTTCACTTTCACAACACACTACATACGTTATCCGGAAAAGTCATAGATTAATGAAGCGTGGGATTGTTTACAAGTTTGTGGCCGAGTAAAATTTTATTCGTTGCAACATAACTGAATGTGAGTGCTGGCCATGATTACGTTGTTCTGGGACGGAGGTGACGTGTGCTATCAGGCTTGAGATCGAAGATAAGCCTTTACGCAACGTGTTGCCTAGAGCGTTGATAACCTTGATACGGACGCGTCCGGTGAAACCCGGCCAGATAAGCAGCACACGACACGTGACTGCCGTTATCTGCCACACCTGTGCTACTGATAAACGCTTGCCTTCTTCTCCACGGCGTGTGGACCGTAGATTACACTTCGCAGGCCAAAATTCTTGGCGAAACCTATGGTATGCTACTGGCTAACTGCAATAATTTTTCGCCTGCTATTCACTTCTGTAATATACGGTAGCTTACTATTAGCAAAACCATGATCAAGGTGCTCGTATACAGAGAGAAATTAATCACCAGATTCTGTATTACAGAGATGTAGAACACGTTTTCTCACACTTATGAATACTTAGTGAGGCGGTAAGGAGCTTGTTGTGAAGTAGTAAGGCGCTGAGTTAACAAAATCACATATGGAGCTAAATTCTTCTAGGTTGTAACGTCGCGTCATACGTCTTCAACAATCTACGTTTCGACCCCTCTCTGTGATCGGCTGGGATCTTGTGGTGTCCATTGTAGATTGAGAACTGAAAACGGGTCGATACGTCGATTGTTTGAAGAAATATGGCGCGGCTAAACAACCCAGGAGATTTTAACTTCAATGACAACAGCCACAAAAGCCTGCAGACTCAAAATCGAATATACTTAAACAGTGATTTACTATCAAAAAACAATCGAACACTTTACAGTTAGTAAAATGCACAGTTTATTGGGAACTTGTGGTGCCTAATAAATAAGACAGTAAAATCCAAATCTCACCATATCACTAAATATAATTCTTAAACTGCGTAAGTGAAGGTGATAACTAAAAAAAAATTTAAAGTAATAAGCGGTTGCAGGAAGAACTATTTATTGCCATAAGCCGTTGTTCGTTAACAAACAACTACAGGTCATTAACTTCAACTGATCGCACGTACCTAGCAAATGCACAACCGGCTTAAGGCTCTATGATGAATGCTTACCCGGTGGAAGCCCTTTCAAGTAATCAAATTTTCCGTACAAATGACATTAAAGAACAAGATGCCTTCCCGACAAGGACCATCTCACGACGACGCTGACCAATCTCAAGTGAATAAAATTACACTATTCGAAAACGTGTAATAGCATTTTAGAGAGATTCAGGGCGATACAATCAACGGCAGGTGTCCATGCAAACAATGTTTGACAATGGGCGGAGAATTTACAGCAAATTTGGTATACAACACAAGATGCCCATTAACAATAACAATGATGTAAAAAACAATTGCAACACAAAAAATTAATGTCATGATATTTCCGGAAAACATTTGTCTAGGGAACATATTTAAGTGATTAACATTGTCAGATCACAAGTTAAAGTAAGAGCGAGATAAATCATTGGAAATGTGAAATGCTCGCACATGAATAACCGATGTAACCGGCAGAATGTTGTATGCTAGCAAGCAGATGTGCATACAATGTGTTGTAGACGTGTCGGATGTCAGTTTGTGGGATGGAGTTCCATGCCTGTTGCACTTCGGTCAAAACGTGAACGGGTAATAATGTTTGTGGATAACGTTGTAGTTGTCGTCCGATGACGTCGGATATGTGCTCGGTCTGAGATCGAGCAGGTCAAGACAACATGTCGACACTCCGTAGAACATGTTGAGTTACAACAGCAGTATGTGGACGAGCGTTATCTTGTTGGAAAACACCCTCTGGAATGCTGTTCCTACATCATCCAGATGTAGAAATATGCCTACCAACTTACGTTTATGACGTACAGCCCCTTCTTGATGTATTTTAAAGGATCTTAAGCTTACGTCCAAGTCATGGACTGTGTGGCTGGTCCCGGAGGAAGTTCGAGTCCTCCCTCGGGCATGGTTGTGTGTGTTTGTCCGTAGGATAATTTAGGTTAAGTAGTGTTTAAGCTTAAGGACTGATGACCTTAGCATTTAAGTCCCATAAGATTTCATACACATTTGAATATTTTTGATTACGTCCAAACACGCATCTGCGGGCACACAGGATATCAGGCTTACAATCTCAGTGAGGCTTAAACCATAATGGCCGATCAGAACGCCAGTTACAAGGTGTGAAGTTCGTGAAACCATCACGTCAGATTGCCTAGAACATACAGGGTGCCACAAACGACGATCGAAACTTACATTAAAACCCGCATCTAGACGGTGTTACTGGAGTTGCTTAAGTGAGATTTAGAAGGAATAACTTGTAGTCAGTCCTAAATGAAACTAATTATAAATATAATATGGCCGGTATCATATAGAACTCAAAGTATATAGAACGCCAAAATAAGGCAAGCACTTAACCTCAGGAGGTTATAGACAAGCAAACCACATAAGTAGGCGATCAAATGTATTGCAAGGATTAAATAAGTCCGGCGGGCAGAAATGGCAAACAAAAAAATCACTACATAATTGTTACACACGGGCTACTTCAGCAAACAGTTAATTAAAAGTGATGTAGATTTACTAGAAACAACTAGCCAGCTGTCTTACAAAAATACACCACTGGCCATTAAAATTGCTACACCAATCAGAAATGCAGATGATAAATGGCTATTTATTGGACAAATATATTATACTAGAACTGACATGTGATTACATTTTCACGCAATTTGGGTACACAGATCCTGACAAATCACTACCCAGAACAACCACCTCTGGCCGCAATAACGGCCTTGATACGCCTGGGCATTGAGAAACAGAGCTTGGATGACCTGTAGAGGTACAGCTGCCCATGCACCTTCAACACGATACCACGGTTCATCAAGAGTAGTAACTGGCGTATTGGGACGAGCCAGCTGCTCGGCCACCATTGACCAGACGTTTTAAATTGGTGAAAGATCTGCAGAATGTGCTGGCCAGGGCAGCAGTCGAACATTTTCTGTATCCAGAAAGGCCAGTACAGGACCTGCAACATGCGGTGGTGCATTATCCTGCTGAAATGTAGGGTTTCGCAGGGAGCCACGGGTCGTAATACATCCGAAATGTAACGTCTACTGTTCAAAGTGCCGTCGATACGAACAAGAGGTGACCGAGACGTGTAACCAATGGCACACCATACCATCACGCCGGGTGATACGCCAGTATGGCGATAACGAATACACGCTTCCAATGTTGGTTCACGCGATGTCTCCAAACACGGATGCGACCATCAGGATGCTGTAAACAGAACCTGGATTCATAAGAAAAAATGACGTTTTGCCATTTGTGCACCCAGATTCGTCGTTGAGTACACCATCGTAGGCACTCCTGTGTGTGATGCAGCGTCAAGGGTAACCGCAGCCATGGTCTCCGAGCTGACAGTCCATGCTGCTGCAAACATCGTCGAACTGTTCCTGCAGATGGTTGTTGTCTTGCAAACGTCACCATCTGCTGAGTCAGGGATCGAGACGTGGCTGCACGTTCCGTTACAGCCATGCAGATAAGATGCCTGTCATCTCGACTGCTAGTGATACGAGGCCGTTGGGATACAGCACGGCGTTCCATGTTACCCTCCTGAACCCACCGATTCCATATTCTGCTAACAGTCATTGGATCTCGACCATCGCGAGCAGTATTGTCGCGATACGATAAACCGCAATCACGATAGGCTACAATCCGACCTCGGAAACGTGATGATACGCATTTCTCCTCCTTACACGAGGCATCACAACAACATTTCACCAGGCAACGCCGTTCAACTGCTGTTTGTGTGTGAGAGATCGGTTGAAAACTTTCCTCATGTCAGCACGTTGTAGGTGTCGCCACCGGCGCCCACCTTGTGTGAATGCTCTTTAAAGCTAATCATTTGGATATCACAGCATTTTCGTGGCTGTAGCACGTCATCTTCGTGGTGTAGTAATTTTAATGGCAAGTAGTGTAGATACCTTTCCCACAGAGGTAGTAGGTATTTATGTTGCCGAAAATGATCTCATGAAAGTCATAAGCTCAACTAAATTACATGTTGAGTCCACTTTCTCGGTTTGCTCTTGTATTTAATTAACAGGATATTAAATAATAGCTAATATGTCCTGTAACACACACACGTGAGCAGAGTTAAATAGTTCTAATAAAATACGAATAAATACCAGTGAGCAGAGTTAAATACTGTTCTAATAAAATACGAATAAATACCTATAAATAAAATAAGGGTGGCAAGCACTGAATAGGTAGTACGTCACACAAGTAGCATACAGAAAAAATTTTTAACAGTAAGGACTTGCAAACACAATCAACCAAGGCACGCTACCCAGTAACGTCGTAAATAGGAATCAAAACCCAAATCACAATCCATGAACGCCAATGTCCGGAAAATCAGCTACCCGTATCTTGTTAGAAAAATTCTAGTGAGAGCCTCCACTTGCAGCAGAATATTGGAGGAATGACCAAAAATAGCAGCTAGGAGTACGTCCGAAAGGAATTAGCATGCAGTGGCTCTCGCATCACTTGAGAAGTAAATTACTTTCAGTTACAGAAAAGGGCTGTCCAACTCCCCACACAGCTCCGTTTGCTTCTGCTTGCCGTGCCCGCCCCCACAACCCCACACACCCCCGCCCACCCCGCCACCACCCCTGCCCCCGCTGGCCTGAGTCCTACGGGCAAAGGGGCAGAGACACATATAGGGGAGAAATTATCGATAACTGAGGGATAAGGGTGTCGCACGCATAACATGCTGACATATTTGCTCACTGTTAACATCGAGAATCGAGTACACATCATAATGACAAAACAAGAGAAGTACGACACTATTTTGTATATATATATTCGCTCAAAACTCCTGATTTCCCTACTCGCTGCGTCCTGCGGGCTCCCTTAATTTTTATTCTTTTGTCTCAGAACGTATCTGGCCCTATAAGTTACATGTCTATCAGTGTCTAACATACTCCCGCCGAGAGCGAATGCCGACATAAATAAAGAACAATTCTATACAAAGTCAATAATATGTTTCTGGGTTTGTCACTGCATTGTCGATATGTAGAACCATCGAACTTTCGGTCACTTTTGCAAATGACCTTCTTCAGGGTCTGAAGACAGTGACCGAAACGTCGATAGCCTTACGTATTGACAATGCGGTCACAAACCCAGAAAAATTTTATTGACTGGACAATGGCCGCGGAGGTCTACGTTTATTATTCTATACGAAGTTTAGACAGTACAATTATCGAAATTTTAAATGCTAATACAGAACAACCCTCTGTAATCATTAAAAAAATTCGATATGTTTCGTGTGTTTATGACGTTATGTTGTAGTGTTATAAATTCAGATGGTTCAAATGGCTCTGAGCACTTAACTTCTGTCCCCTATAACTTAGAACTACTTAAACCTAACTAACCTAAGGACTGTAGCGCCTAGAACCGATCGGCCACCCCGGCCGACGTTATAAATTCCCTCAGCAAATTCCACAAGGATCGGGTAAGAAGAATTGCCAAATAACACATTGCATCATATGTACCACGGAAAAGTAGCGCATTTTCCGTCTTTAAAAGGGAAATTTGAAACGTGTCATGCCCAGAATCAAAAGGCTGTATTTTTTGTGTCAACATAGTTGTCTTTTAAGCCATTACATTTTGTCCAACTATCTTCCGACGACTAAAGTTCCTCCCTGAGTTGCTAATCTGAAATGTCGTTAATGCGTTTCCCATTCGCAATTTCATCTAGGTGGAAATCAAATGATGCCAAATCTTTTGAACATATAACTCTCCTCCTGCACTGCCTCATTTCTTTGATAATTAGCTTTCTCCATGTCAGTAATGGATTATTTCGTCACTAGTATTATTAAATGACCGGTTTGGTGCAGTTCATTAAGTACAATGTATTGAGAAATAACCATTCGCTAATTATAGCCTTTGTTAAAAAGTACAATCTAATGCAAGAAGAACCACTCATCACGAAGTAACTGGTCTCTTATGCAAGCAGTTACTCGGGCTGGCATTGATAGGGTTGTTGGACGTCCCGCTGCGTGAAATCTTTCCAAATTTTGTCCAACTGGCACGTTAGATTACCAGAATCCCGAGCTAGCTACTGGGCCTCTCCCATAATGCTCGAAATTTCCTCAGTTGGGGATAGACCCGGCGACTTTGTTGGCCAACCTATGGTTTGGCATGCACGCAGGCAGGCAGTAGGAACTCTCGACCGTGAGGGCGGGTATTTCTCGTTGAAATACAAGTCCAAGATGGCTTGCCATGAAGCTCAATAAAACGGCGTGCAGAATATCGTCGAAGCACCACTGTTCTGTGAGGGTTACGCGGATGACAACCAAAGGGGTGCTCCTGTGAAAAGAAACAGCACTCCAGACATTCAAATTGGGAGCGTCTTCAGAAACGTCTTGACTGGTCGTCGGGACTCAGTTCGGAGAGGTACTCACCACTGAAGACCTACTCCAGTCCATGTGATTCGATTCCGAATGTGCCCGACACCACTGTAAAGGGCCTGTTGATGCATCAAAGTCGAGGTCAGTTGTGGATGGTGCGAGGGACTCCGTGAGTTGAGTCCCCTTTCTGTGAGCGGTGTACGAATGGTCCTCGTGATCACTGAAGCTCCAGCTGTGCGTCGGATCGATGGTAGTGATGAAGCCACGACTCTGAGTGTCTCTCTGACAGTTGCTCGGCCCTCTCGTTTTGTCTTCTCTCTAGGTCGACCACAATTTTCTTGGCGCTTTGTTCCGCCATGCACACACCCATTCCTGCCAACATCGTCGAAAAGTGGCAGCGGTTCGTTTCAAATTATGAGCGATTCGCCGACTACTCCGACCGGCTTCTTTGAACCGGACCACACCTGCTCTCTCAAATGCTGACATCTGCGCACATTATTCACATGTCTATCTGCAAGGTATAGGCCGCCAAAGTTCACGATTTTGCATTTGTGACCAATTTGTGTAAATTCAGTGCATTACATGATTTTCTATGATCGAGAGTTCGCGAGCGACCTCATCTGAAGATCCGACGATGAAGAATTGCCAGAAAGGAAGGGTCTTTGTTTTCGTATCGATGGACATGCAGCAACTGGACCTCAAAAACAGAGTGAGTGCTCCAGCAGTTCGTACTTCACGTTTTCCATTCCGAACGAACCAATAATTATCGTAATGAAAGATTTTTCTTTTTTATTTTAGCAGTCCAGGCTTACCCTCAGTAAATGTTTTCCCAGACAGCACACAAGACTTGCTTTGTAGGCGATAGTTCTTTTATTACCCTGCACACAGTAATAACTCAGGAAACGGTAGCCGGCTGGTGAATTAAGCATTGCGCTTTTCATGGACGATCATCTGCGACCACAGACCGCTGCGATCGCTGTTTCGTTTCCTTGCCGTTGGTGGGGAGGCTTGCGTGCCTCAGCGATACAGATAGCTATACCGTAAGTAAAACCACAACGGAGGGGTATCTGTTGAGAGGCCAGACAAACGCGTGGTTCCTGAAGAGGGGCAGCAGCCTTTTCAGTAGTTGCAGGGGCAACAGTCTGGATGATTGACGAATCTGGCCTTGCAACATTAACCAAAATGGCCTTGCTGTGCTGGTACTGCGAACGGTTGAAAGCAAGGGGAAACTACAGCCGTAATTTTTCCCGAGGGCATGCTGCTTACTGTGCAGCTTTACTGTGTGGTTAATGATGATGGCGTCCTCTTGGGTAAAATATTCCGGATGTAAAATAGTCCCCCATTCGCATTTCCGCTCGAAGACTACTCAGGAGGACGTCGTTATCAGGAGAAAGAGAACTGGCGTTCTACGGATCGGAGCGTGAAATGTCAGATCCCTTAATCGGGAAGGTAGGTTAGAAAATTTAAAAAGGGAAATGGATAGGTTGAAGTTAGATATAGTGGGAATTAGTAAAGTTCGGTGGCAGGAGGAACAAGACTTTTTGTTAGGCTAATACAGGGTTATAAATACAAAATCAAATAGGGGTAATGCAGGAGTAGGTTTAATAATGAATAAAAAATAGGAATGCGGATTAGCTACTACAAACAGCACAGTGAACGCATTATTGTGGTCAAGATAGACACGAAGCCCACGCCTACTACAGTAGTACAAGTTTATATGCCAACTAGCTCTGCAGATGACGAAGAAATTGAAGAAATGTATGATGAAATAAAAGAAATTATTCAGATAGTGAAGGGAGACGAAAATTTAATAGTCATGGGTGACTAGAATTCGAGTGTAGGAAAAGGGAGAGAAGGAAACGTAGTAGGTGAATATGGATTGGGGCTAAGAAATGAAAGAGAAAGCCGCCTGCTGGAATTTTGCACAGACCACATCTTAATCATAGCTAACACTTGGTTTAAGAATCATGAAAGAAGGTTGTATACATGGAAGAACCCTGGAGATACTAAAAGGTATCAGATAGATTATATAATGGTAAGACAGAGATTTAGCAACCAGGTTTTAAATTGTAAGTTGTTTCCAGGGGCAGATGTGGACTCTGACCACAATCTGTTGGTTATGAACTGTAGATTAAAACTGAAGAAACTGCAAAAAGGTGGGAATTTAAGGAGATGGGACCTGGATAAACTGAAAGAACCAGAGGTTGTGCAGAGTTTCAGGGAGAGTGTAAGGGAACAAATGGCAGGAATGAGGGAAAGAAATACAGTAGAAGAAGAATGGGTAGCTTTGAGGGATGAAGTAGTGAAGGCAGCAGAGGATCAAGTAGGTAAAAAGACGAGGGCTTGTAGAAATCCTTGGGTAACAAAAGAAATATTGAATTAAATAGATGAAAGGACAAAATATAAAAATGCAGTAAATGAAGCAGGCAAAAAGGAATACAAACGTCTCAAAAATGAGCTCGACAGGAAATGCAAAATGGCTACGCAGGGATGACTAGAGGATAAATGTAAAGATGTAGAGGCATATATCACTAGGGGTAAGATAGATACAGCCTACAGGAAAATTAAAGAGACCTATGGAGAAAAGAGAACCACTTATATGAATATCAAGAGCTCAGATGGAAACCCAGTTCAAAGCAAAGAAGGGAAAGCAGAAAGGTGGAAGGAGTATATAGAGGGTCTATACAACAGCGATGTAATTGAGGACCATATTATGGAAATGGAAGAGGATATAGATGAAGATGAAATGGGAGATATGATACTGCGTGAAGATCTGGACAGAGTCGAAACAAGGCCCCGGGAGTAGACAACATTCCATTACAACTACTGACGGCCTTGGGAGAGCCAGTCCTGATAAAACTCTACCATCTGGTGAGCAAGACGTATGAGACAGGCGAAATACCCTCAGACTTCAAGAATAATATAATAATCCCGATCCCAAAGTAAGCAGGTGTTGACAGATGTGAAAATTACCGAACTATCAGTTTAATAAGTCACGGCTGCAAAATACTAAAACGAATTCTTTACAGACGAATGGAAAAATTAGTAGAAGTCGACCTCGGGGAAGATCAGTTTGGATTCCGTAGAAATATTGGAACACGTGAGGCAATACTGACACTACGGCTTATCTTAGAAGCTAGATCAAAGAAAGGCAAACCTACGTTTCTAGTATTTGTAGACTTAGAGAAAGCTTTTGACAATGTTCACTGGAATACTCTCTTTCAAATTCTGAAGGTGGCAGGGGTAAAATATAGGGAGCGAAAGGCTATTTACAATTTGTATGGAAACCAAATAGCAGTTATAGGAGTTGAGGGGCATGGAAGGGAACCAGTGGTTTGGAAGGGAGTGAGACAGGGTTGTAGCCTATCCCCAATGTTATTCAATCTGTATATTGAGCAAGCAGTAAAGGAAACAAAAGAAATATTCGGAGTAGGTATTAAAATCAACGGAGAAGCAATAAAAACTTGGAGGTTCGTCAATGACATTGTAATTCTGTCAGAGACAGCAAAGAACTTGGAAGAGCAGTTGAACGGAATGGATGGTGTCTTGAATCGAGGATATAAGATGAACATCAACAAAAGCAAAACGAGAATAATGGAATGTAGTCGAATTAAGTCGGGTGATGCTGTGGGAATTATATTAGGAAATGAGACACTTGAAGTAGTAAAGGAGTTTTGCTATTTATGGAGCAAAATAACTGATGATGGTCGAAGTAGAGAGGATAAAAAATGTAGACTGGCAATGGGAAGGAAAGTGTTTCTGAAGAAGAGAAATTTGTTAACACCGAGTATTGATTTAAGTGTTAGGAAGCCGTTTCTGAAAGTATTTGTATGGAGTGTAGCCATGTATGGAACTGAAACATGGACGATAAACAGTTTAGACAAGAAGAGAATAGAAGCTTTCGAAATGTGGTGCTACAGAAGAATGCTGAAGAGTAGATGGGTAAATCACATAACTAATGAGGAGGTGTTGAATATGATTGGGAAGAAGAGAAGTTTGTGGTACAACTTGATTAGAGGAAGGGATCGGTTGGTAGGACATGTTCTGAGGCATCAAGGGATCACCAAGTTAGTATTGGAGGGCAGCATTTGGGGTCGAAATCGTAGAGGGAGACCAAGAGATGAATACACCAAGCAGATTCAGAAGGATGTAGGTTGCAGTAGGTATTGGGAGATGAAGAAGCTTGCACAGGATAGAGTAGCATGGAGAGCTGCATCAAGCCAGTCTCAGGACTGAAGACCACAACAACAACACCAACAATAAAAATTTTAAGAAAAATGTTTTCGTAGAATTTATTTAAGGTCTTTGCGTACCGATTGTGACAGTGAAGTATCCGCACCAAGCTCTTTGTTGGCAGGAGAGCCCGCCAGCATTGTTGATAGAACAACACTCTGGAGTCAACCTTTGTGCAGTGAAGTTGTGTGTGGAAACAGAACGGTGTGCCTGTTCGCCACCAGCTACATATTACTTGAAAAATACGATAATTATGATATTGGTAATTATTCATGAATTATTAAAAATCGACGTCATGAACACATCAAAGGTATTTAAGCGCTAACTGCATATTGTAATTTCGTTGTTACATTTTTAATATATTTTATGTAAACAATCCTCAAACAAAACTTTTATGACTTGAATCATTATAGCACTTCGTCTTCAGGCCAAAAACGGCCGATCGGGACCATCCGATCGCCGGGTCATCCTCAAGTGAGGATCCGGATAGGAGGAGCGTGTGGTCAGCACACCGCTCTTCCGGTTGTTATTATGGTTTCCTTTGACCGGAGTCGCTACTATTCGGTCGATTAGCTCCTCAATTGGCATCACGTGGATGAATGTATCCCGAAAAATGGAAACACCGCATGGCGGCCCGGATGGTGACCCACCCAAGTGCCGGCCACACCCGATAGCGCTTAACTTCGGTGATCTCACGGGAACCGGTGTATCCACTGCGGCAAGGCCGTTTCCTGAATCTTTATAAGGATTTAAAAATTTATATTCAATAATTTTCAGAATAGATCAGTTTATCTCAGTCAATATCGTATTATTTTTCATTGAACCTAGTTGCCACAAGATTTGACTTTCGTTTGTATTTAATATCGACATTGAATTTTGCACCAGTAATTTCAATCAAAAAAGCAAATGAATAATAAGTACAATCTGAGCTCACATATTTGAAGTCCTAGTACATGAATGCCAGTCCAAATGACTATCAACAATATATCAGAGTGAGTATATTCAGACATGCAGTCAGTGACGTTATCCAGGGGCGACCCAGTAAAATAAACGGTAAGGAAAATACTGTATATATGTATGTTTTCAGGTTCACTGCTTAGACAGCCAGCACTAAAGGCCAAGGCGTAAGCTTATGTGTTCACGTCGAAATAATCTGCTTTTGATCTGTCACATTTATATTGTTACCAATAAAGGCACAAGCCGTACAACATTGTGTACGCTAAAGACTATCAGATCAGGCCCGTTGTCAAAAGCAAGTCCAGACAGGAAAGCTGCAAGGCAGAAAAAGTTCTTTCTGTCTTTCATTAGAAGGAAAGTAACGTAAATTATTTTATTCTACTCGGAAAGGTCGTCGTCTAAACGCATTAAGTTCAATCATTATTTCTTTTATTTATTCGACGGGATAGTTTCAAGGGTACGTGACATTATTTCAGTGATTACAAATTCGAGTCAAATTTACAAAGAACTTAACTCGTAACTTTGACGTTGAAGCCTCTCTGGCCTGGAGGCATGCACTGATTCTGTTGGCAAAGGTGACACAAGGCCAGTGTATCGTCTCCTGAAGCAAGGTAGCCCACAAATGTTATAATTGGTCGTTCATATCCTCTATACTGGCACTCACACGTAGCTGACGTCCCAAATAGTCCCACGCATGTTGTATCGGGGACAGATGTTAGTTTTTCGTTGGCGACGCTAGTACCGAAGCATCGTGCGGACAGTTCATAGAGACATGTGTCACGTATGGTCGGGCATTGTCCTGTTGAAAGAATGCACCACCACAGTGTCGCATGAGAGGTAACACCTTCTTCATGCTCTGACAGGTGCTGATATTGCATTCTCAAACGAGTATGCCTCCACGTCCTTCACCGTGGCCACTCAACATCATATTCTGTTCACACCCGTATGTGGCCGGGTAACAACGCTAAAGAGGAGCACCATTAATGTACCCTGGTGACCGTTCTACATGTCCTTTACATACATTACATTGACGCTCTGAAATGGAGGTTCATAAGTTTTAGTGTTTCGCCAGTATTGTATCTCACATATCTGAACGTCTATGCTCGAACCAACCTTCAGGCGTGCGATTTCTCTACTGGAAAAGCTCCTATAGCATTTCGGGGAAAGCGTGTATGCTGACGTTTCGAGTTCGAAAGAAAACTCGAATAATTTCCTTTACGTCCAGCCAGTCTGTAACATCATTTGGCATTTCTCCAGTCAGTTATTGTCTTTCATACTTATAGGAAAAACAATCCATTGGATTCCACTGACATCAACAGATATCAAAAAATATCAAGTTTACATTTTCCGTATACCATTATACAAACGTGACGGTGGATGTTTCCTCAGAGTATTCCCGGTTCAAATAAAGTAACTATATGCTTGCATCACGCCAGTGGTTATTCTTGGTTCCAGTTGAAAACGTACCTAGTTTGCAGATATTCTGGACGGTAGTGTTTCCACTCTGTGCTGTCTTGTTTTAAAGTTTAGGCCACTTCTGATCGGCTCTACTGGAACTGTTTCCATTCTTGGGATTTAACTTTTGCCGATTTCAGCTTTCTGTAGAAATTTTTCTTCCTTCAATTAAATTACTGCTTGTTTACAACTTCGCATTTGAAGTACAAGTGGACACCACGCCCCAAGTTTTTTTTTTCAGATAATCTCAGTGTTGAATATCCTCATTTATGATCAGCACTTATTAAAAATTCTCTTCAGCCTTATTAAAATAGTACGTCTTGCGCTTCATCTGCAGGAAGTAGTTGAGAATGCGGTTTCTCATTTTTTGGATCTTACACATGGTACACATTATTAGGCATGTACTGGGAGTTCGGGTGTAGTTAGGTGACCGATGATATCATCGATGATTAATGAGAATATCCTCTCCCCTCCCCCCCCCCCCCCACACACACACACCATTCGAGAAAGGCCAATAGCCCTATGTATTAAATGGCGGAAAATATAAAAACTGGAGGGAAATCTAAAAAATGGCAGGAAAGTATCTCAACTGCGTTAGTGTATTTCCCCTATGCCCAATCCCATGACGTAGGACTGTTGTCCTAAGTATAGATTGGCTTGAAATTCAGAACCCCAAGATGGCTCATTGTCATACTGGCTGACCTGTAATAATGGGAAAGGCTGTGATACGTCAGAATCCAAGGTTTGTAATACCGGGACATTGATGTCAGACTTCCTGTGCCAAAGTATGATCGTCAAGTTCAGGGGAAGATCGTCCCTGCACCAGGTCCAGTTCCGTCTGTTAGACGCAGGATACCCTACTTAATATGTTTTTCCCCAAGCTACTATTCAGAGGTGCATGGACACTATATACTGCTTCTCCATACTCTAGCTCCAGCTCTTTCCACTTTATATCTTTAACACTAGACTAGAGGAGTGGCAAGGCTCTCCGCACTGCCTGCAGTAGCTGACTGTGTGCCGCGAGTCTCTGCGCTGCTCCGGGACCGAGCCGCTGTCGTAAGCCTACTGGTTCCCCTAACTCAAAGTCCAAACTGTAATATCGTGACCTAACGATAATATCATACTGTACACTCTCTTTCAGAAAACTGCTGCATGTCAGCAAAAAATCCAGAATGTGGTACGGTTATGTCTACAGATTTTATGGAACTGTCTGGAAAAACCTTAGAGCTCACCCATAATAATACTTCAGAAAATGTCTCTGCTACGAATTTCTAGCATAATATTCACATGTGACATTCCAACACTGTACACCACTGTGCAAAGTGGCAATCTTTAACATAGCCCTGTAGGTAGTCATTTGCGTAGCAGGAACAACTGCATCTTTATTTAAACAAATAATACATTGCCAGAGGGGACTCCCTTTCCGCGGCCGCAAAGTTCATGATCACCAGATCGGTAGAAAAACCCGCCGCCACCCTGTCCGCACTACGCCGCAAACAGCCAGGTCACCGCGCACCACTGCCCCATAGCAATGTTGGGCAGGATCGATCCATCAGCCGCTGGGACCGTCGTGCCACATAAGACCCAGGGTACGGAGATGCTAGCGAGGGACAGGCTCCCTTCCCATCACAAACACCTTGTGTCATTAACCTCCACAATACGTATCATTCTAGTTGTACATGATTGTGATTCATTTTACCACATGGTATAGGGAATACATCATATGGGTAAATATCAGATCAACCATCTATCACAGGAAGTGTGCTCCTCTCTGTATATAAAAGGCAACATACTGACTGACTCATTGACACGCCTCATCGTCAGTCCAAAACGCTAAGGCTAAAAACTTGAAATTTCGATAAGGTGTGGATCTCATACTGTAGGCGTCATTTAAGAAGTAATTTTTCGGAATTCCAAATCTAAGGGGGTGAAAGAGAGGATGAAAGGTTTTCTGAAAAATGTTGCTATTAAGGCAATGTTGACGCTAGATCTACGAAAATTGATATCTGGTTTTTCTGTCTGACATAAATAATTACGAGTTTCACTATTTTGGAAATATAACCCTATAGGTGTGAAATAGTGGGCCAAAGCTTTTTTTGAAATATCTCATTATTATTAATTTATTTTATTTACACGAATTGGTGAAATGTTCACATTTTTCTTTCTCTTCTCTCGGGCTGCTCTTCTGCCTGCTGCCATTTTTTACAGATGTTCAGCTGTTAGTTTCCTGTTGGTCTCCGGTTTTGGAGCCTCCTGAAAACCTCGAATTCAGTTGTTGCTTTTCTGTATTTATTCCTATTCATAGCGTCCATTTCTGTAAGTCCAAGTTCACCGAGTTCTTTCTTTATTCCTTGCAAGCAAGAGTTGGGTGTTTTCCTGTTGAATTATATTGGCGATTTCCTTCGTTAGTCTTCCATCATCCATTCTCATCATATGACCAAAGATCATCAGCCTTCCCTTGCTCATTTCCGTTGTGACAGGTTTAATAAATTGGTAGATCTTCTCATTGCTCATCTTTACCCACTCTTCACCAGTTGTTTGCGTCCACCAAGAATCTTATTCAAAATTACTCTTTCCTTCTTCTCGTGCTCATATATTAGTCCTTTGTTCTTGAGGGAGAGTGTTTCTGCTGCATATTGCACTTCTGTTCTCGTCACTGTATTGTAGTGTAATAACTTTGCATTTCGAGATAGGCATTTTTTGTTGTACAGATTTTGTGTTAAAATGTGTGCCCTCCTAAGTTTAAAAATGTTTGCAATTCTTTGATTTCCTTATATGTATTACATATGAATTTAGTTTTTTATTGTGATATCTGTAAACCAAATTTAGCTGCATGCTTTGCTAAGATTTGCATTTGTTTAATTACATCTGCTACATTTGTGGATAGGAGAGCAATATCATCTGCAAAAGCTAGTGCCTGTGTCGTAAGGCCTGTAACTGATCCTCCAAAAGAAATTCTCTTTACTTGTTGTTATGTTTATTCCTCCAATGTCTCCCTCATAATCTTTTCCAAAGCGATGTTGAATAGAATTGGGGAGAGTCCATCCCCTTGTCTCAAACCCGTCTGGATTTTAAAAGGTTCAGAAATCTTGCCTCGAAAATTGACTTTTGCTATCTGTCAGAGTTTGCTTTATTATCTCTCTAGTTCTTCTGTAGTTTCCAAATTCCTCCAGAGTGCTAATAAGGCTTTCTCTGTCTATGGTGTCATACGCTTTTCTAAAATCAATAAACGTCGTAACATGTGGTTGACCAGCACGTATTCTACACTCCTGGAAATTGAAATAAGAACACCGTGAATTCATTGTCCCAGGAAGGGGAAACTTTATTGACACATTCCTGGGGTCAGATACATCACATGATCGCACTGACAGAACCCCACGCACATAGACACAGGCAACAGAGCATGCACAATGTCGGCACTAGTACAGTGTACATCCACCTTTCGCAGCAATGCAGGCTGCTATTCTCCCATTGAGACGATCGTAGAGATGCTGGATGTAGTCCTGTGGAACGGCTTGCCATGCCATTTCCACCTGGCGCCTCAGTTGGACCAGCGTTCGTGCTGGACATGAAGACCGCGTGAGACGACGCTTCATCCAGTCCCAAACATGCTCAATGGGGAACAGATCCGGAGATCTTGCTGGCCAGGGTAGTTGACTTACACCTTCTAGAGCACGTTGGGTGGCACGGGATACATGCAAACGTGCATTTTCCTGTTGGAACAGCAAGTTCCCTTGCCGGTCTATGAATGGTAGAACGATGGGTTCGATGACGGTTTGGATGTACCGTGCACTATTCAGTGTCCCCTCGACGATCACCAGAGGTGTACGGCCAGTGTAGGAGATCGCTCCCCACACCATGATGCTGGTGTTGGCCCTGTGTGCCTCGGTCGTATGCAGTCCTGATTGTGGCGCTCACCTGCACGGCGCCAAACACGCATACGGCCATCATTGGCACCAAGGCAGAAGCGACTCTCATCGCTGAAGACGACACGTCTCCATTCGTCCCTCCATTCACGCCTGTCGCGACACCACTGGAGGCGGGCTGCACGATGTTGGGGCGTGAGCGGAAGACGGCCTAACGGTGTGCGGGACTGTAGCCCACCTTCATGGAGACGGTTGCGAATGGTCCTCGCCGATACCCCAGGAGCAACAGTGTCCCTAATTTGCTGGGAAGTGGCGGTGCGGTCCCCTACGGCACTGCGTAGGATCCTACGGTCTTGGCGTGCATCCGTGCGTCGCTGCGGTCCGGTCCCAGGTCGACGAGCACGTGCACCTTCCGCCGACCACTGGCGACAACATCGATGTACTGTGGAGACCTCACGCCCCACGTGTTGAGCAATTCGGCGGTACGTCCACCCGGCCTCCCGCATGCCCACTATACGCCCTCACTCAAAGTCCGTCAACTGCACATACGGTTCACGTCCACGCTGTCGCGGCATGCTACCAGTGTTAAAGACTGCGATGGAGCTCCGTATGCCACGGCAAACTGGCTGACACTGACGGCGGCGGTGCACAAATGCTGCGCAGCTAGAGCCATTCGACGGCCAACACCGCGGTTCCTGGTGTGTCCGCTGTGCCGTGCGTGTGATCATTGCTTGTACAGCCCTTTCGCAGTGTCCGGAGCAAGTATGGTGGGTCTGACACACCGGTGTCAATGTGTTCTTTTTTCCATTTCCAGGAGTGTAATTATGTTTTTAAGGTTAATAATTTGCTCTGAACAGCTCCTCCCTTTTCTAAATCTACCTTGGTATTCTCCTATCTGTGCATCGAGAACTGGTTCGATCCTATTTAGTAATATCTCGGAAAGGATCTTGTATGAAACGGATGGAAGAGAAATTCCCCTGTAATCTTTCACGTCTGATCTCTCACCCTTTTTGTGATGTAGATGTGTAAGTGTCGTCCTTCAATCTTCTGGGATCTTCTCGGTTCCCCAAATTTCCTTAATAATTGTACCGAGCTGTAGTTCTACTTGTTCCTCACTTCGTTTCAAAAGTTCAGCTGTTATTCCATTTTCACCAGAAGATTTGTTGTTCTTGAGGTATTTTATAGTTTGCCAGACTTCATTTAGAGCTGGTGGATGTGATTCTGCAGGGATTTCTTCTGGAGTTTTGAATTCTGGTTTCACTGGAGGCTCTTTACAGTTACTCCGAAGTAGCATGCTAAAATGTTGCAGTTTTCATGGTCATTTGTACCTAATTTCCCTGACGCGTCACGAAGATTTAAGCTGGGTGGTTCGTAACTTTTCAGGTGTCTTTTGAAAGATTGCTAATAGTCTCTGGATTTCTTTTGAACGAAGTACACCTGTATTTGTTGAAGGGATAGGCTATGTGGCTATGTGGTCAATTTGGAACTCTCCAAGGATCTGATATGGTGCTTTCCACGTCTTCATCTTCATGGGATGTTTCTCGAACTGTGTAGTCATAATTTTGAGGTTGAAAATTTGGCAGAGTTCCACAAGTCATATTCAATTGTTGTTTGTCCTCTTGTGCGCTGGGTATTCTACAATGATGTTTTTGTATTTCTTCTCCTTGCCGAGCTGTGCAATAAAATCCCCGAGCGAATGATGACATTTTCCTTTGGAATCTTCTGAATCGTATCTTCTAGTTCTTCCCAGCAAGTCTGTACTTTTTTCGGCTTTTTTTTATTGTAATATTTGTTGGAGCATGAGCGTTCACTAGCGTATACATTTCGTTTCTACATTTGATCGTCAACGTTGAGAGCCTATTGGACGTAGAGCTGAAGTTTGTTACGGACTCCGTTATATTTCTTCTAACAATAAAGGCTGTACCTAATAGAGGGCATTTCCGAAAGATATACTCTGCTGGTTTTCCTTTATAAATTCTGTAATTATCCATTTCAAAAGAATTTTCATCCGTATAGCGAGTTTCTTGTAGTGCCAGAATTAGGATATTATGGTGTTCAAGTGCGTGAGTCAGTTCTTGATGTTTTCCTGCTTTGATCAGTGAGTTAATGTTCAGTTTTCCTATATTATATTTCTTCTTGAATTTGAGTTTTTCAGGTTCTTTCTATAAAAGAAGAACAGAAACTGCAGGCTCCCCAGAATCCGAAATGCCTGATTGCGACCTGAGGTCGAGAGATTTTACTCCCTGGGGTAATTTGTTTTCTTTTCCACACATAATCCACAAAATTTGTGAGGTTGTTGTGGTGGAGCTTTCCGAAGATTGCTCGAGATACACTGTAGTCCAGAGGGTTTGTGTTTGGTCCGCGATCAGCTATTTTATTTTGCTCAACTCCGCTGGCAAGCTAATGACGACCCACCCTATCCGCCACCTGGGGAAAGGTCACGTTGGAGTAGCGCGTGTTCGCCTGTTACGACAGCGTAACAGGTTCGTTATTAAATAAATACTAATGTATTTTTAAAGCTACATCTCTGAACATTGGTCTTTGACTTGCCGGTTACAAATGAAAAAAATACGTGTTTCAGTGTTTTTAGAAATAGAGCCTCTAAGCAGGTGCAATATGGGATGAAAGTCTTATGAAAATATTTTATTATGACAGCATTTTAAAGGTTAATCTGTGAAAACTTGTTTTTGGTTTCTCAGCTACAAATGAAAACATGCGTGTTTCACTGTTTTTGAAAATTCAACCCCTATGAGGGTGAAACGGGGAATGAAAATTTTTATGGAAATATTTCATTAAGAAAGAATTTTTGAAACTAAATCTACGTACATTTGTATGTGGCTTCTTTGTTAGAAATAAAACATACGCATGCCACTTTTTTTTTGGAAATTCAACCCCTAAGGGGATGAAATAGAGGGTGAAATCCTTAATGAAAATCTTTCATTGCGAAAGCATTTTTAAAGCTAAATCTTTGAATATGGTGTTTTTAGCTTCTCATTTAAAGATGGAAAAAATCGTTTCACTGTTTTTGCAAAATAAATCCATTGGGTGATGAAATAGGTTCAGAATGATCACCGACTCATCATCGAGCAACCCAAATCACTATAGGCATCGTTTAAGAAGGGATTTTCCGAAATTCCACTCCTAAGGAAATGAAATAGGGGATGAGAGGCTTTTTGCAAGTATATCAATATTAAGGGAATTTTGAAGCTAGAGTTTCTCAGTCATAAAATTAAATAAAATTCCGTATTTCAGCATTTTTGGAAATTCAACCAAAAAGGGGTAAAATAATGGGTTAAGGTTTTTTGAAAATAAAAGTTACTACGGAACTACTAAGGGATTTTTAGGCTATATCTATGACAACTGTTATTTGTCTTCTCGGTTAGAAATAACAAAAATACAAGTTTCAGTATTTCTGCAAATTCCACCCATAAGGGCGTGAATTAGGTGAAGATAATTCTTTAGAAAATATTCGCTACATTAAAAAAAATTTTAAACTAAATTTACGAAAATTGGAATTTCACTTTTCGGATAGATATAAAGAAATATTTGTTAGGGGATGAAGGTTGCTATGAAAATATCCCCACAAGAAAGCCAAAGTCATTATTAACAAAAAATTTTACTCCAGATGCCAGTGTCGCTTTTTGACCATACCATACCATACTTATATAGCTTTACTTAGTGTGAAAAGATGTTGCAATTTGTGAACAACATAAAAATTCGATTAAATGAAAACAAAAACAAAAATCTCTGCAGGCCATAGAGACTACGTGAGGGAGGCATCAGGCGGTAAGCTTGTCTTGGATATTTTGATATACGTAAGAAACCTTAAACCATATATAATATTTTGTTTTGTCTAATAGTGAGAAAAAGAAGTAAGTGCAGTTTCCAGAAGCAGAATATAATTCGGTTTTCTCGTTAGTTGCGTGGGATTTTGCCTATTTGCTGCATGTATCGAACAGTGGGAACATGCATCCCATCACTGTAGTTGCTTCCATAGACGTATCGAAGACCTATACAAAATTTTGTCACTTGCACTGCATGAGTGCCATATATGTCATAAATGGTATAAATGTCATAAATAGAATTTTGTAGATGCTGTATGTTGGAACAAAGATGTATTAATTGTAGCAAGGGATGCAGCTAATATTAAACTTCCAGAACCTGCAATAGTTGCTAGTCCTAAAGCATTAATTGATTGTCATCAGAACAGTAAGAAGATCATAAATGTGCTGTTTGATATAGCACAAGCTGAAGTGTAAAGTCTCTCTGACACAGAAAATGTACGAACTACTAAGGCTCTCTCTCTCCAACATATGAGCCGTTAAGTCACATGGTATATGGATATGATTGAATAAAACATATTACAACTTGTAAAAAAAGTATTATTTATTATTATATTTTTTGATACAACTTTTATCCTTCTCTACTTTGCGAAATATGAGAGATATTGTCATTCACTTTTTTTCTCTCTCAGTTCTATTCATCACTGTGTAATACTTCGCAAATATTTGTTTTTATATGATTTAAACTCAACATGTATTTCGCACAACCCAAATGGACTTAGGTATGCTATATTTAAACTCCATTTGTATAAAATTTCTGTTGATAGGAGAATACTAGCAGACACCAGTATAGCACACACACACACACACACACACACACACACACACACACACTTACACACACATTTAACTCTTCATCCTCATCGTGAACTTCCATGTTCCAGTAGATACTTGACAGTAATGCTGAAGTACAGTTTAACATACCTTTCCCACAGACTGAAACTATCTGTGGTGATCCGTATTGCATCATACAGGCCGCCCAGTTTCATGACACATGGACGCTTTAAATATCCACATTGCATTGGATCGAGAGGTGGTAATTTCATCGTATCACCTCCAAACACATAGATGATTGATGCGTTGTTGCTGTCTCGAGGGAATGGGTTGTACTCATTTGTCATTTAATCCTCGTTTTACTTCAGATCTCTCCACAGCTGACTGCAGTCCATATCACTGAACTGCACCTTTAAACCACGGTGGATATTCTCTATTTCAATTATAACTTCGAAGTCTACGTCAGCTGTTAAACGAACATCATCACAGTTTGATCTGTTGGCAGTCAACTGATAAGAAGTGTTGAGCAACAGCATTCTCTTACAACTTAGCTGAGACTTAATGAGTGGTTCAGCTTTTGGACATAGTGGGAACTCGAAGTCCAAAAAAAGTTCCGTGTCCTCTCTGACGTATTGGGGGCTGCATCAGAGAGCTTGTCTGCCTACTGACTTAGTGATGAAGGCAATGAACATAGTGAAAGAATTCTTCATGCTGACATGATTTCCACTCGAGCGTATGGGGATGTGCATCAAAGAGCTGCCAAGATGTACCTCATTTCTACTCCAACGTTTTGGGAGTTGCATCAGTGTGTGTGGCTGCATATTGGCTTGTTATTTGCTGCTGTTGCTTAGCGGTATTGTCTATATCATGGAGCTATTTATCTGAGGGAGAAATAAAAGAAAACCATAAATAATATATACAGTGCATACACATACATACATAACAAATTATAAACGTTGACAGAGAGGAATGTTTTAATACTTATAACTGAGTGTGCAAGTCAGTTTTTTCTGCCTGAAGGTGGTAAATCTCGGATGATACTTCATGATGATGATGATGATGAAGATCAAACTTTCACTATGGAGTATTGGCCACAAGTGGATGGTCCACTTGATGACCAGTAATCCTGGATGGTAGACATCCCCAACACCATGAGAATTGGAACAACTGTTTTGGACTCTGCTTATATCACCACGCCAGCCACCTTGGATTCTGACATAATCGAAAACGTCATAGACCGCCATCTTGGATCCTAAAATTAGAACAAAACAGGTGAGTACCTATAGGGTAACGTAAAAGATTCATTGTCTCTCTGCTCAGTGGTGTACAGTGTTGGAATGTCACACGTGAATATTATGCTAGAAAGTCTTAGGAGAGACATTTTCTGAAGTGTTCTGATGGGTGAGCTCTGTAAGGTTTTTTCAAGCAGTTCCATAAAATCGTTAGACACAGCCATACCACATTCTGGACTGTTTTGCTGACATGCAGCAATTTTCTGAAAGAGAGTGCACAGTATGGTATTATCGCCGGTGACATATATTTTCCCTGTTCTTGGGTTTTTTTATACCCACTGCAATCAAGTAACACTATCAGCACCTGAGGGTTGAAAATTGCAGTTATTTATACTGAATTCTGATATAATTTATATCAATCATGATCTAGCAGCAAGTAATGGATTTTCATAAATTGACACTGCACTCAACTCTCGATCTTATGATAATCCTATAACAACACATTTAACGTTGCAGTGAGCAATATCATACTCATTGTTGCGCTATGTGATGCTAGTTCAGTACAAAGTCTGGAAATAATTTTTCATGTATCATGGGGAAACCGTTCTGTATGCTTCTCCAATATATTTTTGTGGCTGGTAACCGTGAACACTACAGGTGAGTGGGGATAGAAATCTGCTGGAAAATGTACAATATACAAATTTACGGTTTTTGCGAAAATATCTTAAAAATGCAGTGCTAGCTCAGATATTAGATCACAATCTATTTATTGGAAAGATGGTTGGAGTTTAGCGTTTCATGTATCAAGATTCCATCACACCGAGGCAAATCTGCAGCGAAAATGTGTGTTAATTAAGAAAGAAGACTGTCACCCATCAAAAGATTGCGTGGGTCATTGTAGTACAGCTGGGTGGGAATCTTACAGCTAGTTATGAACCTATAGCAACCTATAGTATGAATCTACCTTACCGAAATTGCCGTGTCCTGTTCGAATCTACTGAATCTACCACTACTACAAATATTAGCACGGTACTATACCAACTGAGCCAAAGCGACCCACATGTCTGTATGAACTGGTGTAGCACATTTTCCTGTGCGAGCACCCTTACAGTTCATCAGAAATCAGACGCGTGATATGCAGTTTCTAGGGTGTGTTGTGTGCCATGTCAATAATTTTGATGCTGTTTCCGCTAAGTCCTAAACTTTATAAAGACGATTATGGATGCCCTGCAAGCCTGTGTACAACACATTATAGAGAATATCTCAAATCAATGCTAGTCAGACCCTTTTGCTATTCCATAAGCATATGGAACAATGGTAGAATGAATATTTGCCTCTGTGAAGTACGTTTAAGCATCCAAGTGAGGTGACCTGTGAGACTTGTACTCTGCCATATGGGCCACTTTGGAGAGACTTGATCTATGGTGGACATATCTGAAACTGCTCTTCGATTATGTTTTCATCTTCAAGTATGTGTTAGAACATGAAGTTAACATTCCTGATTCGTGATCAGTGTTAAGTACAGGGTGCACTGTGGTGTGGTACCTGGCACTGATGGCTGTTTTTCGTGCTAAAATGCATGGAAAAGAAGGGAACAGGCTGTTACTCTCGTGAAATATACATTTTCCGTTGCTGACTCTCATTTTGCAGGAATGATGTGAACAGACCACAATTACCAAAGTAATATCTGAAGTGAATTTAGTAAGCGCTTGATATTATACACCTCCAGAAACCTATAAAGGGCTTGTATCGGAGAGATCGATGTTTTATTTTGTGTACAAGGAACTAATATCACCCACTTAAAGTTTGCAACTATAGTGAGTGGAACCTGGTAGCTGTAATTGTGATTAACGACTGTCAGTTAGTGGTAAATTACCATTAGCACATCAACACTGTGAGTATCCTGTAATCTCATCTGGTGTGCGCAGTTTGGATTTAGTAGGAAGCGTTGTCATCTGAATGTATTTCACTCAAGAAAGACGAAGAAACGGACTACCTCTTCAAAAATTGCATTGGTCTTGTGAAATGAGTATGGAACCTTCATCTTCCAGTTAGGGGCGGTTTTGAGTCTATGGTAGATATGTGGACACCTTAACGTGATAATTCAGAGGATAGTACAGCCATGTCACAGCTGTAACTGTTCTGCTAGTTCTGTGTTATAGCAGAAATATAAAACGTATTGTGTGAAGTATCATTGAGATGACGCACACAACAAAACGTGTAAACATCTAGAGCTGTTCAGTTTTAGAGGACATTTTACGCCCTTTCTGGAGACAGAATAACAGCATGTATTCCGTATTCCCTGGAAAGCTATTTCTTCAAATAAAGACGCAATTTTTCCTGCTGCACAGCATGATTGTCTGAAATTCAGTTCGCACTGTTCGTCCACAAGATCCAGAAGCCAGCAGAAACATCAGTTCAATACTGCTCTACTGATTTTAGTTTAACATATGAACCTAACACTGTTTAATGGTATTCAGTCATGAGCAGTACGTTTGCAGCAAGAAGAGAGCACCATAAGAAATACACTGCATATGTTGAATGTAAACACTTATAGTTTTCTTGAGGTCTTCCAGTTCTATTCGTACGTTTCCATAATCACATGTTTGACAGCTATTGTGTGTATGAAAGAGAGAGAAAGAGAGAGAGAGAGAGAGAGAGAGAGAGAGAGAGAGAGAGAGAGAGAAAGGGAGAGAGAGACAGTAGATCTAGTGTTCTGTTAACAACTCGTTATATCACTACCACCAGTGTTCCTCAAAAATATATGTGAAACAGTTTACTAGTTGTGATTTTGGATCTGTAGCAGATATGGCAATGGCGGTGTTCTTGGAATGTTGGACATATTTTAAAAGGCTTTCGGTTGTGTTGTCAGTATGTATTGGAATATACAGTTTTTCTGTCCGTTCATGACCTTGGATGGACCTACATATATGTACCTACGCAGATACTGAATTCAAAACTATTCTGCGTTGGAATATAAGGCAAGATTTATAATTGAACTGAAGACTTCCTAGCAAATAGCATGTTGTTCTTAACGGTGGGGACTCATTCTGTTCATTCATGACCCTGGACGGCGTAGTGTTCCATGTACATCTCTAGCAAATTTCCACAACACAAGCGAAAAGCAGTGTGTCTAAGAAACATGTTAAATTATCGTATTATTCCAAGCAACAGACTTTCACGCTGCTTGTGCTAAGCGACAAGCCTTAGAAAAGCGACTATGTATACTCTGCAGGCCCTTATGCAGAGCATATGTAGTAAGTATATTGTATACCACTGTTGTCTGGCAGACTTGCATTAGGCCTCGCTACAGACAGTTGCGAGCTGTCAGCGCTTGCAAAGCACGGCGACCCATGTGAATCTCATAATGCTCTGTATTTATGGAGGCGCGCTGCTTTCTCTCGTACTGAGACAGCATGCTGGAGGCTCTAGACAACACCTTACAACCAACAGACGGCAGCGGGCTCTGCTGGCGATGACAATTCAGTTTTCCGTTTTCAAATGTGGTGTCCGAGTAGGGTGGTGACCATTAGTCTCGTAGAAAAAATTATACACTACTGGCCATTAAAATTGCTACACCAAGAAGAAATGCAGATGAGAAACGGGTATTCACTGGAAAAATATATTACACTAGAACTGACATGTGATTACATTTTCACGCAATTTGGGTGCATAGATCCTGACAAATCAGTACCCAGAACAACCACCTCTGGCCGTAATAACGGCCTCGATACGCCTGGGCATTAAGTCAAACAGAGCTTGGATGGCGTGTACAGGTACAGCTCCCCATGCAGCTTCAACACGATACCACAGTTCATCAGGAGTAGTGATTGGCGTATTGTGACGAGCCAGTTACGCGGCCACCATTGACCAGACGTTTCCAATTAGTAAGAGATCTGGAGAATGTGCTGGCCAGGGCAGCAGTCGAACATTTTCTGTATCCAGAAAGGCTCGTACAGGACCTGCAACATGCGGTCGTGTATTATCCTGCTGAAATGTAGGGTTTCGCAGGGATCGAATGAAGGGTAGAGCCACAGGTCGTAACACATCTTAAATATAACGTCCACTGTTCAAAGTGCCGTCAGTGCGAACAAGAGGTGACCGAGACGTGTAACCAATGGCACCCAATACCATCACGCCGGGTGATACGCCAATGCGTTCACCGCGATGTAGTCAAACACGGATGCGACCATTATGATGCTGTAAACAGGATTCATCAGAAAAAATGACATTTTGCCATTCGTGCACCCAGGTTCGTCGTTGAGTACACCATCACAGGCGCTCTTGTCTCTGACGCAGCGTCAAGGGTGACCGCAGCCATGGTCTCCGAGCTGATAGTCTATGCTGCTGCAAACGTCGTCGAACTGTTCGTGCAGATGGTTGTTGTCTTGCAATCGTCCCCTTCTGTTGACTCAGGGATCGAGACGTGGCTGCACGATCCGTTACAGCCATGGAGATAAGATGCCTGTCATCTCGACTGCTAGTGATACGAGGCCGTTAGCATCCAGCACGGCGTTCCGTATTACCCTCCTGAACCCACCAGTTCCATATTCTGCTAACAGTCATAGGTTCTCGACCTACGCGAGCAGCAGTGTCGCGATAAGATAAATCGCAATCGCGATAGGCTACAATCCGACCTTTATCAAAGTCGGAAATGTGATGGTACGCATTTCTCCTCCTTACACAAGGCATCACTACAACGTTTCACCAGGCAACGCCGGTCAACTGCTGTTTGTGTATGAGAAATTGGTTGGAAACTTTCCTCATGTCAGCATATTGTAGGTGTCGACACCGGCGCCAACCTTGTGTGAATGCTCTGAAAAGCTAATCATTTGCATATCACAACAGCTTCTTCCTGTCGGTTAAATTTCGCTTCTTTAGCTCGTCATCTTCGTGGTGTAGCAATTTTAATGGCCAGTAGTGTACTTCTCCATCACACGTAGCTGCCGCGTTTTCTATGGCTATGATTCGACGATAGGAGTATTTCATTCTCAAATTTCGTTGGTATGTATAAGAACATTTGTCTGACAACGCTGTGATGAAATTTGCTCTGTGTCAAATTATTTTGTGGTGAATTTTACAAGTGTAGTACTTGAACACATTCTTTGTCTTTTTGCAGAGACACTGTACTAGTGTTGACGATCAGGAGGATGAATGAGCATCTCACGATTTGTCAGTTTCCGTGTTATTGGTTATTATCAGCTTAGGTGAATTTTGATCGCTGCCACTTGGGTTAAAGTGCAAGTGTGCTTCTGGCTTTTTCATGTTTCCTGTCGTTTCAACTTTGGATTCTTATATCTTTCATAGGACGGCGATCGCCGCGGCTAATAGTTTGGCCTTGTCCAACCTCCCGATGACAGCAGAGGTGACTCAGTTCCTAGTGGAGTATCACGGATAGGGTAGTGACAGACTTCTCGACCGGTCTGGTGGTCATGAGCTTTGCCACTGCAAGAAGGGAGTTCTCCCTGGAAAGCTACCTCTTTAAATAAAGACGCAGTTTTTCCTGTTGCACAGCATACACTCTGAAGTTGTGTGGATGGGTAAGTTTACGATCGTGGCTCGTGGCACAAAGACTGGTGACATCCAGAGTCAGCTACTGTGGGTAGTGTGGGGGCGAAGAGCCCTTTCCCTCCCACATTGTGGTGTTAAATATTTAACAGAAGAAGATTCAAACATAGAGGCAAGCAGTATACAGTGACCATACACTTCTGACTGAATTGTGGCTTGCGGAAAATCGTGTCAAGTAGTATATCTAACAATCAAGCAGTGTATCGTTTTAGTTATTAAAATTATTCTGGGTATTATGCCGCGTCATTGCTAAAAACTAACAACAATAATAAACTAAAACCGACGTTTCGGCCAAACTGCAACGGCCTTCCTCAGAGCACGCGGAAGCCTACGTTCGTTTGTCTAACATACAGACCTGGACCTGGTGCGGGAATGGCCTCCTCCTTTGTTCCAGAACCACAGGCTTGTACTTGTAGGGGAAAAAAAACATCCTTCGCGTCATGAAACCTGACGTCATGGAGAATGTCCCAGTATTTCAGATTTAGGCCTTTCTCAGAGGGGGAGTTCTGGGGGGGGGGAAGGAAAATCCCATGAGGTCATCGATGACTCCATTGGTGACCTAACTACGCTATCTACCTACTCATGTCTGCGGAAAACGACTCATCTTTTGGTCTGGGTCCTGTTTTCCTTTTCATATTTAGGTTCAACCGATCGTTCTGCTGTACTGTATACTTACCATTTAATCTGATCTGAGACGTTTCTGTCTCTGAATTTCTCGTCTCTTTCAGAATGTTCTTGTCTATCTGTGTGCAAATGGTTCTACACCTGTGTTCGAATTTGATGTTGAGTGAAGCTGGACACTTACTGGACACAGCTCTAGTAAACTAGATGCACCTACCACCCTATTGATTACTGGTGTAACAGTTTTTTTATCACGGTCGGCAGCTCCCACATGCTAGTTTCTTAAGCTATGCCGCACCTCACTACTTAGCTTCATAGCAAAGTGAGAAATTTGTTTAAGTGCTGTCAGAAGCAAAGCGGGAATGAGCGCAAGATAGGCACTTCTAAAGCCTTTCTTGTAACTCTGACCTATCACATAAGTAACATTTACACCTTAAAAAAGAACTTAGAATCATAAAAGACGCGACAGCACGTTGCCACGCCGAAAATCTGCTGATATCGAAGACAAACTGTCAGTTCTGTTAGTCTAGCTTCGTTTAACACCTTTTTAAATCCAAGCCTAATTCTTTAAGGATTTGCATCATAAGTCTTGCACATTAGATTTCCCCGATATCAACAAGAGTAATCATGAGCTTATCATACCCGACATTCAGATCTGACAGAGCAGATTTAACTCTCATAAGATGATCGATGCGGCAGTCTTTTTTTCTCTTCTTGATACCTTACCAGTTGTGTACACGTTTTCTCTCCTCTTATTGTAGGAAGGGGCTGAAAATTTTTTATGAGGCACGAAGAGTACCGAAATTTTCAGGAAGTCGCTAATGTCTATATTCCCCTGTTTCACAGAATAGAGAAAAGGGATGTTTCTGCCCGACCACTTAGGGGAGATCCGTTTCCCAAAACTATTGGATGATTTAAAATGGTTTACAGATCGTCTTTTTATCTACGTCTTTTTAGTGTTGCGCTATTGTCCACTCTAGCGAATCACATTTTCTTGTGGAGTCCATTATCTTTCTAATTTCCGGTTTTATTCGTTAAGCAAACAGTTTCTTTAAAGGAGTAAACTGATGGAGTAAATTCGCACCAAATTAGTTTTGTCGTTTGGGAAGTAAAATAACTGACGACAGCACAAGTAAATAGGGTGAAAGGTGGTGATTAATAACAGTGAGAAAGATATTCTCAGAAAGTGAAGCTGTTTATATCTTGAGAAAATTTATGCGTCGGGGCGGCCTTTACGTAATATATCTGTCTAAAGTGTAGCCTTGTAAGAAGTTAAACGTGAACGGTACACAGATCGTACAAGAAGGGAACAAAGGGTACAGACCCTGCTCAGTTTCGATCCTACATGCCAATGTAGCTAGATCGGATAAATATGAGAAGGTACTGAAGCGAAATGAGGAGAAAATAAATGTATGGCGCAAGTTGATTAAACGGCATTGGACGATAAACCATTTCTTGAGGCACCAGTCAAATTCGAAATGGTGAGAAGTACGTATGGTGGGTAAAACTGTGGAGACAGAACAAAGTTTCTCTATAGTGAACGCATACAGTCCGAAGTAATTATTCACAGATGAAGTGGCTTACACTATGTAAACTACCGTGGTAACCTGTATCAAACCTGTCTTAGGACCTAGGACCACATCAACTTATCACCAATACCGTGGACTTACAGATCTGTGTCGTGTGTGTTCCCTATGTCCCTATGCTATTAGCGACAGTTTTGTGTAATGTTACGTTGTGTGGCACCACAGTCTGCAATTATCCTTTTTTTCTTCTTCCTACCCAGTATTATGCCCAGTGGCCTGTTCCGATCTCAGTCCATCTCCTTGCTGGGCTTCCGCCATCTCTTCTATCTCTAGGTTGGTATTTGAGGATTTTTTTTGGGTGATGCGGCCCTCTGTTCAGACTTTGTATTTGACTTGTAGGTCTGAAGAGAAGTCCTTGATTCAAGTCTTCCCTCGAGTGAAAACTGTAATTTTTTTATTTTCAGTTTATCTGACAAACTCTTATGTTTTCATCACTTCTTTGGGAGTGATTATCACATCCACAAGAAAACATAAATCGGGCAAGGTAGAAGAATCTTTTTACCCATTCGCCAAGTTTACAAGTTAGATGGGTCGACAACATATTCCTGTCATATGACGCACATGTCGTCACCAGTGTCGTATAGATTTTATCAGACGTGTTTTCCTGTGGAGGAATCGATTGACCTATGATCTTCCGATCAAATGTTTTCGGTTCCCATTGGAGAGGCACGTCCTTTCGTCTACTAATCGCACAGTTGTGCGGTGCGGTCGCAAAACACAGACTCTAAACTTATTACAGTGAACAGAGACGTAAATAAACGAACGGGCAGATCATAACTTTGCGAAAATAAAGAAAGTAAACTTTTCACTAGAGGAAAGACTTGAACCAAGGAGCTCTCGCTACGCAGCTGCTCACGCTAACCACAGGACCATGGCGCTTCTGAGCTACTATTGTCCTTGATGGTGCCTATCTTGCGCATGAACTACTCAGTTTGTGTATTTTGTTTATTTTTTTCATAGTTCCACACAACTTCTTCCTGTTTTCTCGATTGATCTGTGTTCAGTTTTTCAAGGCCTATCCGCCGTGCCAACTTATAACTAAATCTGACGGGGGTGCGATGGGGAGGTTCCCTTGTAGAAATGCTAGTTGTCTATACCTTTCAGTGATTTCCAATTCACAGTTCGGAAAACTTTCGTCCAGGGCGTTCGTTCAGGACCTGCTGTTTTCTCTCAGCAGTTTAATCTGACGAAATTATGTTTGCTGCTGTAGCTGGAAAGATAACGATACGAAAACAAGACTTGTTCAGATCGTTATACTTAATCGATATCCGGCAGATGCTCGCAGAGGAGGTCGTCCTGTGCGGCGGAGACGGCGCGCCACCTGCAGTCGGCTGACCTGGTCCCAGTTCAGGCGTAAGAGGCGGGAAACCGATGCCTCGAGAAGAAAAGCACACCGCACGGCCCAGATGGCGGCCGCGCGTTTATGGCGGGTGCTGGGCCACTTTTCCACCCCGCCCCTTCCAGAACCATTAGATCCCCACGCCCAGAATCAGCCTCTCCCTCTTCCCGACATCGGCTTTTTACTGCTGGATCTCCCTCGTTCAGCCCCGGGGTGGAAGGAATGAGGTCTTGATTTGTGCCAGACCCGGAGCTCCGTAACGAAGCTGCTTCGGGACACTCGGGGTGCCATAAAGCGAAGCAAGAACTACGGGCAAAAAAATAAAAGAAGAGGGCCCATGGCGAGCCACGCGACGCACAGGCAGCTTCCTGGGGCGGCGAAGGGCGCCTCCTGTGATTGCTTCATCATGGCAGGCGAGCAGATGCAGCTGCGGAAATGAGGGGCTATGACGTCTTCGGAGAGAATGGATGGAGACTGCTCTAGCCTCTGTTACAAACGGTGCAAACTACACTGACGTCTACGTATCCTATCGGATCAAAAGTATCCTGTCCCTGTTAGCGGACATAAATATGAGGTGTGTCAATCCGTCCCTTTAGTCTAAACTCTGCTTACACTTTCAAATATCCGCCTTAATATCTGTAAAGGAGTGGTAAACCATTCCCTCTCAAGACCCCATGTCCGAGAAGGTTTATTTATTTACCAGCGGGAAACCTAGTGGTGCCCAGATAATTATTTACAGCTGTGCGCCCACGCCCATGCCACACAGTGTCTGGCCTTGCGTCGCATTTTGTGGGTATGTTCAGCGGCGTATGTTGGTAATTTCTGCCGAAGTGTTACACGTATAGCGTTGACGCCAGTCTGTTTTAGAATTATGGAACATGTTCTGTGCTCAAGGAATATAACGTTTTTGGAGAATGAATATCTCCTCTTTAAAAATCAAGATGGAATGCAGGGTGCAGCCAGTTGCAGGTGACGGCACATGTCGGCACTAATGACGTGTGTCGATCTGAGGAAATTCTTTCTGGAATCCAGCGGCTATCTGTTTTGGTGAAGGCTGCCGGTCTTGCTTACGAGATGAAGGCAGAGCTCACCATCAGCAGCATCGTTGACAGAACCGACTGCGGACCTTTGGTGCAGAGCCGGATGGAGGGTCAGAATTAGAGGCTCAGACGGTTTTGCGACCGTGTTGGCTGCAGATTCCTTGACTTGCGCCATAGGATGGTGGGGTTTCGGGTTCCGCTGAATAGGTCAGGAGTTCACTACACTCAGCTGGCGGCTACACTGGTAGCGGAGGCTGTGTGGCGTGGACTGGGCGGTTTTTTTTTTTTTTTTTTTTAGATTAGAAGGCCTCGGGAAAGTACGGGGTGGGCTGTAATCTCAAAGGGTACATGGTACATACAGGACGTGCTTGGATCAAGGAACAATCGGAATTGTAATTGGCTCCTTCTACCGACCCCAGACTCCGATGATATAGTTGCTGAACAGTTCAGAGAAAATTTGAGTCTCGTAACAAATAAATATCCCACTCATACGGTTATAGTTGGTGGGGACTTCAACCTTCCCTTGATATGTTGGAAAAAATACTTGTTCAATACCGGTGGTAGGCAGAAAACATCTTCCGAGATTGTCTGAAATGCTTTCTCCGAAAATTATTTCGAGCAGTTAGTCCACGAACCCACGCGAATTGTAAATGGTTGCGAAAACACATTTGACCTCTTAACCACAAACAACCCAGAGCTAACACAGAGCATCATGACTGATACAGGGATCAGTGATCACAAAGTCGTTGTAGCTAGGCTCAATACCGTTTCTTCCAAATCCACCAGAAACAAACGCAAAATAATTTTATTTAAAAAAGCGGATAAAGTGTCACTAGAAGCCTTCCTAAGAGACAATCTCCATTCCTTCCGAACTGACTATGCAAATGTAGACGAGATGTGGCTCAAATTCAAAGATATAGTAGCAACAGCAATTGAGAGATTCATACCTCATAAATTGGTAAGAGATGGAACTGATCCCCCATGGTACACAAAACAGGTCCGAACGCTGTTGCAGAGGCAACAGAAAAATCATGCGAAGTTCAGAAGAACGCGAAATCCCGAAGATCGGCTAAAATTTACAGACGCGCGAAATTTGGCACGGACTTCAATGCGAGATGCCTTTAATACGTTCCTCAACGAAACATTGTCTCGAAATTTGGTAGAAAATCCGAAGAAATTCTGGTCGTATGTAAAGCGGCAAGACGCAGTCAATACCTTCGCTGCGCAGTGCCGATGGTACTGTTACCGACGACTGTGCCGCTAAAGCGGAGTTATTGAACACAGTTTTCCGAAATTCCTTCACCAGGGAAGACGAATGGAATATTCCAGAATTTGAAACACGAACAGCTGTTAGCATGAGTTGTTTAGAAGTAGATACCTTAGGCGTTGCGAAGCAAATCAAATCAGTTGACACAGGCAAGTCTTCAGGGCCACATTGTATACCGATTAGGTTCCTTTCAGATTACGATGATACAATAGCTCCCTACTTAGCAATCATATACAACCGCTCGCTCACCGATAGCTCTGTACCTACAGATTGGAAAATTGCGCAGGTCGCACCAGTGTTTAAGAAGGGTAGTAGGAGTAATCCATCGAACTACAGACCTATATCATTGAAGTCGATTTGCAGTAGGGTTTTGGAGCATATACTGTATTCAAACATTATGAATCACTTCGAAGGGAACGATCTACTGATACGTAATCAGCATGGTTTTAGAAAACATCATTCTTGTGCAACGCAGCTAGCTCTTTATTCACACGAAGTAATGGCCAGATCTCAAGTTGATTCCGTATTTCTAGATTTCCGGAAAGCTTTGACACTGTTCCTCACAAGCGACTTCTAATCAAGCTGCGGCCCTATGGGGTATCATCTCAGTTGTGCTACTGGATTCGTGATTTCCTATCAGGAAGGTCGCAGTTCGTTGTAATAGACGGCAAATCATCGAGTAAAACTGAAGTGATATCAGGTGTTCCACAGGGAAGCGTCCTGGGACCTCTGCTGTTCCTGATCTATACAAATGACCTGGATGACAATCTCAGCAGTTCTCTTAGGCTGTTCGCAGATGACGGTGTAATTTACCGTCTAGTAAGGTCATCCGAAGACCAATATCAGTTGCAAAGCGATTTAGAAAAGATTGCTGTATGGTGTGTCAGGTGGCAGTTGACGCTATATAACGAAAAGTGTGAGGTGATCCACATGAGTTCCAAAAGAAATCCGTTGGAATTCGATTACTCGATAAATAGTACAATTCTCAAGGCTTTCAATTCAACTAAGTACCTGGGTGTTAAAATTACGAACAACTTCAATTGGAAAGACCACATAGATAATATTGTGAGGAAGGCGAGTCAAAGGTTGCGTTTCATTGGCAGGACACTTGGAATAGGCAACAAGTCCACTGAAAAGCTTACACTACACTCATTCGTCCTCTGTTAGAATATTGCTGCGCGGTGTGGGATCCTTACCAGGTGGGATTGACGGAGGACATCATAAGGGTGCAAAAAAGGGCAGCTCGTTTTGTATTATTTTATTTTGTATTTTTTTAATGAACTCCTGCTAGGGCAAGAGCTTCCATGCAGACAAGCTGAGTAATCACAAAAGTTCCTACAACAACAACTAAAGCAACCGTTAACTATATCTGCAACACTTTACGATTTCGGTGAGGGGCTGATATGTGATGGACGGGCTCTGCCATTAGGAGAATCAGGAAGAATGCATTCGGTGTTATTCTGGACTTTTTCGTTAACAACTTCTGAAAGCATTGCAGAAGATATCTGTAGCGAGTACAGAGGTAGACCTGGCTGTTATTTACATATACATGTGACGTCAGTATAAGATTGAGAACCTTTTAGCTGTGTCTGCGAAGGTGAGCCGCTATGTAACATCTCTCTTGGCATTGGACCCACAGCTATGTGTAATCGCGTTAGCAGCGTTGCCTAAGTGAACACCTGTTTCAGTAGGTATTCCTCAGGTGTTATATATGAAAGAGATGCCGCCGCCTCATCCTTGTGGGATTCGAACTGACACCTGCACGTTGTACGGCAGCTGAGGGCCGGGCCATCATTTTGCGGAGGCCGCCGGTGCATCCCGACTTCTGGCAGTGTGTGCTGTGGCGATCTGTGCGGTCCAGTGGAGAGGTGACATTCTGCGGTGCGTGCTTCGCGTTCGAAAGATTTTTAACTGTGTAATTACGTGTGACGTGTGTTTCATGACGGTATTCCTTGGCGATCGGAACAATAAAACGGTAAACGTTTTAATTACTTCTTACAAGACCTGCATTTTTCGAAGCAGTGGAGAATGATGGGCAACAGAAATCCAACCCCCGGAAACTGATATTTTTTATAAATAAACAATATACCCTTGAATTTCCTGTAGTAAAACATTTCCTTTTATCAATAGTGCAATTTATAAACGATGTTTTGTGAGGAGAATAAATTTTCCAATGGTAAACTTAATTGCTTTTTCGACGTTATTTTACCAGCTAACTAAATATAGGAAAGCCTTGAACCCTTTCCACTAAATTTAGTTAGTATTAAGATTCTTTTACAGGGAGTGCAGTGGAGCTGACGCTGAGATCATTTAGTATTTGGTTATATCATCGCTAGTCACACTGAACTCTTCTGAATTCTACATGTCATGTGTGGTCTGGCGTCTCCTTACCAGCAACAGGTCCCAGGTTCAAACTAGTTAATTCCCTAAAAAACACGCTCAGAGCGTCGTTGCGCGAAAGTGGTAGGGAGACACGATATAGAACAATCAGACACCACCGTGAATGTTTAGAAAATGGCGACCCTGTCAGGATGGTAAAATACCATGATTGAAGGTCGACCACATACCTAACTAGGCCAGAAAAATATCCTGCTGAAAAATTTTAGTAGTAAAAAAAATTTTTTTTCTTGATGTTATACATAGTCGAAAACAGTAGCTGCAGCGATAGATAGTAAAAGTATTCAAGAAAGACATTCTACCAGAAACAATAGCATAATTAAGTTATGAATATTGAAAATTGTTAGAATTAAGTTTTATCTCCAATGCAAGCGCACAGGTGGCGGATACATCGTTGACAAGTTGGTTCTGACCCAACAAGTAAGTGAATGGATTGTCAGTCTTGGTATTGTCAAGTCGTGTGAACCAAAAATTTAGGAAATGCGTGAGTTCGTATGAGTGCGTGTGAATTGCTTTTAAAATAGAAAATAAGGGATTCGGAAAGATTAGCAATGACAGATCGAGACCTTGACCGAACTGAGGTAGAGACCCAGCTTGAAAATGGACAGAGAATAGAGGACAGCACAACAGACGACTCAGTATCGCGAGAAACAGGACTTATAACGCACCATAACGAGGATAATGTATGCCAAGGCACAGATAACCTAGGTCAGCAGACGACAGAGGAGCAGGAAGGTAAAGAGGCAGTCGATGAGGATTCTAACTTGCGTCTTGATTACGTAGAACCCATATCACAAGTAATCAGAGCTCCCTCACCACAGAGTACAAGGAATGCGAGCAGAAACGTGTCACAGCACAGTTCAATGCAATCGGTTGCGAATCAACACTTGGGCGAAAACACAGAGCGTAGGACCTCGGAAGAAAACGAAATAGGACCCACGAATCTGGCAGAATTATTACAACAAATTACGGAAACCATGACAAGGCAGAATAAAGAAATTGCGAACCAAATTCAAATTCAGAATGCAGAAACCACGAGACAAATGCGTGAGATTAAAGAACAAAACAAAAAAAAATTCAGTTACACCTAAGTCATATCGAAAACGAGGCAAAAGAATCTCGAGAAGTGATAGGAAACTTAATAAAAGGTCATAATCAATTGAGAACAGACATTGACAAGGTACAAGCGGACGTACAAACATTGCGTAATGACACTCAGGACGAGATCAAAACATTACGTACCTGCACCCACGGAGAAGTCAAGAAAGTAGAGAAACAGATAAACGAAATTACTAGACAAGCAGCAGGTACAGCGCGTGAAATTGTTGAAAAAAGTGTGTTGCACAAACGTATCACAAGAGCAGCGCTGAAAAGATATGATAACCGCATAGTCAAAATGGAAGCCCAAACGAAGCGACAATTTCAGAAATTGCGAACAGAGTTGTTGCAAACCATTGAAGAGCGTAGTGAACACGATCGAACAAGCACTGAGTCTGCAACCACATCGGTATCTGTAACAGCACCGGAAAAACTAGCAATTAACGAAGATATTACGCATTTGCGATTCCAATCACAGGTGGAAAGTAGCATACGTGACAATGGAAAGCCAGGTCGCGAAGAGTACAGTGCAATGCATTCAGCTACACGTTCACAACCGATGGAAGAAAATTATTGCGTACCACTCCAACGATACTAGGCAAGGGTAGGCGAAAGTTACAGTGGACAATATCCAATGGATCTACCACAACAGGGAAGGACGACGGGAGAAGTGATCAGAAACAAAAGTGGCGACGAATCGCGAATTTCATATGGAACTATGACGAAATACGACGACGATCATTTCCTCACAGTCAGAAAATTTCAACACTTTCGAGAAGGAAACTCATTACATCCACGAACTTTCATTGATCAATTCCGAGTAGGATTACCAGAACACTGGACGCTAGCACACAAATTAGACTTTATATGTGCACACATGTCAGGAACAGTCGCAGAAATCATGCAAAATGTTGCAGCGACATGCCGATCGTACGAAGATATCAGAGAGAAGTTTCTCTCACGATATTGGTCCACCGAAGCACAGAACAGAGTGAAATACGAATTATTACAGAACCCATATTTTGAAAATTCAGGAGAGAAGAGTCCCGTGAAATTTTTGGAAGTAATGGCAAACAAAAATCAATTCTTAGATGTACCATACAGTGACGGAGAGTTGATTAAATTATGCGCGATGAAGCTACCATTGAAATACCAGCAATCATTAGTAGGTCGCGGAGGCAATGACGTCGAAGCATTTGAAGGTGTTCTAAGGGAACTAGAGTTCATATTTTCGGAAGATGACGCAAGAAAAGACGAAGTGCACGTGAAAACGAAAGCAAAAATCAGTGGAATCCACAAGACACAGTACGAACAAACAATAATTACGAACCACGTGATAACTTCGCACCAAAAAACGACAATAGATTTCAACAAAGAACCGGTTATGGATTTAGAAGAGAATATGGCAATAACTATAATTCACCCAGGAACGGCAACAACTATTACAGAGGGAATAACGACAACCGGAACGGGTACTGGAGAACAAATAGACCGACAAATTATCAACCAAGAAACCACTATCAACAAGCTGAACAAGAAAAGCGAATACAGATAGAAGACGTGGAGGTAAGACCACCAAACCCCAATAAAAGTTCGATTTGACAGCTAAGCACCCATGCCAAAGAGAATGACGCACCGACCCAGGACAATTGCAGCACCTTGAACAGAGAAGTAAAAATCTTATCACGAGAAGAGAAGAAGGAAGAAACAAATCCGCAGGGACCAGATGAAAACGAAGACAAGAAAATAACATTAGCGTGTTGGGACGAAATTAACTGGGAGAATACTGACGGGGAAGATGAATTACCAGAGGCATGCACAAAGAATGTAGGAGGAAAGGACGAAGTAAATAGTATTGCTGAGCTATTTGATATGGAAACCAGGGAAAGCGAATTCAATGAGGATAATGCGCAGTCGACAGAAGTTGAAAATAAATTACAAGTGGGCACACAACCCAACGTATATAATGAAGGAAGTTATGAAGCGATAATTAGAGCATTTAGATGCGATTATGTGGAAGTAGCGACGAAAAAGGAGAAGATAGACGAGGATGAAGAAAAAGTAGAGGATGTAGAAGAAAGCGTAAATGGAGGAAGAAATAGAGAAGAGGAAATAAAAGAGAGAGAAGTAGCAGTCGAAGCTTATCCTACAGAAAGTACGAATTCACAAGGGAAATTCCTAAAAAGACTCATGTATGATTCAGTGGAGGATTCGTTGATGCAAGAAGAAGAAGAACAGAACCAACCCTTTCAAATTCAACCAACTGTGAAGGCCATGGTAAGGAATATCCCAGTCAATATTGTAATTGATAGCGGAAGTGAACTGACTGCGATTTCAGAAAATTTATTCATGCAATGTAATGCCAATGAGGAATTGCCAGTTCTGAAAACACGTAAGATTAAAGTCAAAGGTCCTATTAGAAACAATGCTGCGGAAGTTACGAGACAAACAAGGTTAACTCTTTCGTGCCAAGGTCAAAAGATCGAAGCCAACTTCGTGATTATACCTAAACTAACTGTAGATTTGATTATAGGTGCAGATTTTTTAAATGAGAGACGAGCGATAATAGATATGGAGAAAGGTAGCGTAACATTCGGGAATGTCACACTTCTCTTTGAGCAAAAGCTAAAATTAGAAGAAATACCAGTTATAAACAAACAACTAAGAATGATGCGAGATAAAAAGGATGAATAATTAGAATGGTATGCACAAAAGAAGGAATCGCCTCAACTCATGTTAGAAGTCCGTAAAGAAATCGACGAAAAATTGCAAGAAGTTCACGGTATTTCGGAACACAGTAAAAGAGAATTGGAGGGTATTTTACGAGATAAAGCAGAGGTATTTTACCTAAGACTGGCAGTATTAAACACTTTCAGTACAAGTTTGAAGTAAAACAGCACAAACCATTTAAAGTGCCACCCTATACAATCCCATTAAGCTACAGGAATAAAGTATTCCAGGAGATATCTAAAATGTTAGATGACGATATTATTGACCCAGCTACCTCCACATATAACAGCCCGCTCCATATTGTACGAAAACGAAATGGGAGCATCAGGTTAGTGCTTGATTCCAGACAGATCAACACATTCATAATCACTGAGACAGATCGCCCAGAAAAATTAGAGGAATTGATACAAAACTTCCACGGTGCTAAGATATTTTCATCAATTGATTTACGGAGTAGTTTCTGGCAAATAGAATTGGCCCCAGAATGTAGACAATTTACAGCATTTATCGTATTCGGTAGATGTTACCAGTTTAAACGATAGCCATTTGGTTTAAACATATCATCATCAGCGTTTATTAGGGGATTTAATACTATACTCAGTCCTGAAATTTTACAAAAAATTACTTCTTATGTTGATGATGTGATTATAGCAGAACCTTCTTGGGAACATCACAACGACACATTAAATAAGTTTTTACAGATCATGAAAGAGCATGGGGTCATAGTAAAAATAACAAAATGCAAATTTGGAAGGCGAGAGGTCAAATTTCTAGGACACACAATTTCCGAGAAAGGGGTAATGCCCGACCCAGAAAAACTAACGGCAATCAAAGAGGATTTCTAGGTCTCACCGGATTGTATAAAAAATTTATTTGGATCGACTCTCTCGCAACACCACTCCTATGTGCATTGACTGGAAAAGACACGCCATGGGTATGGGATCAACAAGCCAATGAAGAATTTTTAAAAGTGAAAAACGCACTAACAACAGCACCGATTTTAGCACATCCTGATCTAACACAAAATTTTTGTATGCCCACTGATAGCGCGAAAACAGGTTTAGGAGTTGTGTTATTCCAAGAATACGAACAGGCAGGGCTAAGATCATATGGGACAATTGCCTTTGCCAGTCGGGTACTCACAAAAAGCGAGAAAAACTATTCAGTCACAGAGCTGGAAGCATTGACCATTGTATGGGGCTTCCAACGTTTTCGATACTTCCTATTCGGAAGAAAAATGAAAGTATATACTGACCACAAAGCATTAGAATTTCAGTTATCCGCCAAACTAACTCATGGAAGGTTAGCCAGATGGATGTTAATACTACAAGAATTTGACTTCACTATTACACACATACCAGGACCAGCGAATGTATTAGCAGGTGCTTTATCACGATGTCCACAGGGTGCATCCAAAAACATAGGTTTGGAAGCAGCAGAAGACCAGTTTACAATATACTATATGAAACAAGTACCTTTCGAAAACTACATTACGACAACATTGAAAAACAGTCAAAGAACAGGACAAGGATCCCGAAATACTAGGAATCAAACACAAGTGGAGAAGTAAGGATTTTCCAGACATTCGACAGCACTATCTCGTAAAAAACAATGTTCTATTTTTTAGACGAAATGTTGCAACGAATGAATGGCAAATTATATCTCAGATGAACTAATTAGTAAGTACATATGGTACACATTTAAGTAATGGCCACTTTGGACCAAGAAAATGCTTTTTAAAAATAAAACAAATAAGCCATTTTCCTAATATGGAAAGACGAATTAGAACAGTATTAGTCAAATGCAAAAAATGTATGAGGGCTAAACACGTCACTTTCCAAACCAAACCACCTATGTTTCCAATAATCCCTAAAAGATTAAAACAAATAGCTGCAACAGATTTGATGGGGCCCCTCCCACGCACAAAAAATGGATATATTTTCATATTTGTCGTTTTGGAACTTACTTCTAAATATGTTACCTTGAGACCATTAAAACGGGCAACAGGTCTTGCAATAAGTAAAGCATTAAGACAAGATTTTCTCAGACAAGTAGGTCGAGTGGAACGAATAATTTCCGATAATGGCCCACAACACAAATCAGTGCAATCGCAGAACACTTTAAAACAACACAAAATAAAACCCGTCTACATATCTAAGTATAAACTTAGCGTAAATCCAGTAGAACGATCTATGAAGGACATAGGCACTTTATGTCGATTATATGCAGGCAAAAGACACAACACTTGGGATATATACCTTAAAGATTTTCAAGAAGTAATAAATGAAATGCCACATAGCACTACACTACTACCTCCAGTTACTGTACTTAAAAATATTGAACCCCCAAACATAACCAGAGAAAATGTTAAATTTCCTATTGTACCACGTAGGCAGCACAAACAGATAATAGCAACAGCACTCTCCAACATCAGAAAGGCAGCCATTAAAAGAAAAGAAAGAGGAGATAGAACAGCAATTAAAAGAACATTCTCAGTAGGCCATAAGTTTTATGTTGCATACAAAGGACCTGTCATAATTAGCCGAATTGCTCATGATAATGCTGTGGAACTAATCAACCCAAAAACAGGCAAAACCTTAGGACTTCACCATGTGAGCCATATCAAAAAGTTTGAAGATTAATTTCATTACTGGTAAATAATCAGCACAATATTTCAAGATTATGTTGCAGATAACATCGTCAGGAGAAGGAAGAATGAAGAGAGAGGAAGGTGGGGAAAAGAAAGTAGTTTCAATAATAACACCAACAGTACCATAGCTTAAGGTGAAGGGATAAAGCGTAGATAGTCTAACAGCATGAAATACTAAAATGCCATACACCATGACACTACACACAAATAAAATAAAAACGAATTTGAGGATTCTTGAGTAGACGTTAAGACTCCAAATATCTTAGAATTGTAACATGGAAAGGGCGCCGAAATTTGTAAAGTTTTTTAAGAAGGCGTAAAGCAAGTAGGTACTAGATATATGTTAGATGATTATAAGTAAAACTTTTTGTAAGAAACATTGTAAAAACTCCAACAAAGACCAGATGCAACGACCCACAAGTTGCAACGCGAGATGTATCAAGAAAGAAAAGGACGTAATTAGCAAGACACGATTCCTACATAGCAGGAGCGTTGAGAGAAGGGAAAGAACAGCGAAACCAACAGAAGGCCCTTGTATAGAAAGTGGGCAATAAATTTGCCCGCTAGGTGGAACCTTGCTGGTATGGAACAGGGAGCCGCACAGTGAAAGCCGTGCAGAGGCGCCACGGGAAGCCATAAGAGACCAATGCAGGGACACAGGATTTTCACCGCTCGTAAACCACGGGGCGCCCACCAACACAGCGGAGCAAGCAAAAAACGGCGCGACGAGAAGACCGCTTGGGCAAGCCACCACTGGCAAAAAATGTGTGTAAAAGCCACACTACTGCTATTAAACAGCACGCTGATGCACGAAACTGAAGAAAATTTCCACAAAGTAAAAATGACACCCCCAAACAATTTATCAAACTGTTACTAGGAGGAGAACTTCAAAGCGACTAGTTATCAATAGATATTTCCATATCCTGCCTAGAGAAGAACCAAGAAGCAAGTAAGAAGCAGAGAAAAAGCAGGAAGAACAAAAGTTGAAGATTCGCAAGATTGAGACCAAGAAAGACGATGGGTGAAGAATAGACGACATACCTTCCCAAATCCCTATCCTATTGTAAACTAGTCATCTGCGAAGTATTACAACGAAAAACGACAGCATTCAGCGACACATAACGATGACTTTCACACATACAAAGCCAGTAAACCACGAGACTCTGCACTCACAGCTCCATTCCATTATGGGACCTCCACAACAGCGACACACACTTGCAAAACCAACAAGGAACGACGAACGAAGTTGTACATCAAATACCTGCCCACATCCATCTCGCTCAAGTCCATCACCTTCGTGCAAAAACATTCGCCAACCTCATGCTTGAACATTCATAGGATTGTGTGAGTGTGTGAAATCAAATTATGTGATGTAGGAATTGTGCAAAAGAAATGTGTGAAAAACTAAGTAAGTTGAACACATCAGACAGCTAATAAACTACAAAATAACAGTCATTGACTATGGACTTAAGTAAAAAATAGACTGTCGATGAAAATAAGTCGTTAGTTCAGAAATGGACAGTATATAAAGGAACAATACGCCACTTATTTTCTCCTCATAAAAATAAAAGAATAACTATATTTCACTTATTTTCTCCTTATAAAAACAAAGATTAAAAAATTAACTTGTTGGATGTTTCCCCCTTTTTTTAACATTTGTACGATTTGTTAGGATAATATCTCTATGCTTGTGTATCTATATTTCTTTCTCAAAGCAACTCTTGGAAATAATTCTTATTTGTTAGTGTAACAATGTTGAAATGAGTGTCTAGAAACAAAAAACATATTACTTGTACATGATATTTAGAAAATGTGTTAGGAATAGATTTTACTTAATTACTATATTTATAAAAACAATATTTCTAAGAAAATCGATGTGAAAGACTCTTCACTTTCGATAACAAACTTCTTAAAAAAACTTCACACTTAAATAAAGAAAGAAAATAATTAAAAATTAATAATAGTAAAAAAATATTCTTCTCTTGTTATTTTTAATTATAATGTGGAAGAATATAAAAATATAAATTATTAATACAAACTAGCATAGAACAGAATAACGTGGCTGAACAGTATGCAACAAAATTTAGATAAATTAGAAAATTTTTGACTGACTTAGACAACGATTCAATCGTTGCCTAAATTCAGTGCAAAAATTAAGTTCGAAGGGTGGTGATATGTAAGGTGTCAGGCAAATCCAACACCTTCCATGAAAACCCTGGGCCGGCCGCAGTGGTCTCGGGGTTCTAGGCGCGCAGTCCGGAACCGTGCGACTGCTATTGTCGCAGGTTCGAATCCTGCCTCGGGCATGGATGTGTGTGATGTCCTTAGGTTAGTTAGGTTTAAGTAGTTCTAAGTTCTAGGGGACTAATGACCACAGCAGTTGAGTCCCATAGTGCTCAGAGCCATTTGAACCATTTGAAAACCCTGGCATAATAAGCAAATCTAGTAGTATGTCACATAGCTACGAATAAATCGTGACATTAAATTAACCAAAGTAATACGAGTAACGAGTGAGCAAATGGAATACCACAGACTAACACAAGAATGCCTAAATGCATGTCGTACCTTCCCACCGTGAGACCGACACAGTTCCGAGGGGAGAAACGAGAACAGAAGCCAAGAGCAGAACCGTGTTAAGCTAGAAGGCCCTACGATAAGGGAAGGACTGGACACCCACGTCGGCAGCCTACCTCTAAGACTACCACCCGCACGTTTTAGCGTGAGACTTTTTCGCGTCTCCGTTACATCAAGGACCACCACCCAGACCATGTTAAAAGCTAGAGCCCTCCATGAAAACAGTATAGATCTTACGATAACACAAAAAGGGCCACTACCACTAGCAAGTTTTAGCGTGAGACTTTTTCGCGTCTCAGGTACGTCAAGGACCACCCCCTAGCCCATGTTAAAAGATAGAGCCCTCCAGAAGAACAGTATAGATCTTACGATAACGCTAAAAGGACCACACCAGCTGCAGATTTTAGCGTGAGACTTTTTAGCGTCTCTGTTACGTTGCAAACTTTAAAAACATTGCCCCACCACGAAAAGTATAATGTTTCTCATTGGATAGACAGAATTTTTGTAGGCGGAGCTTAAGGTTAACATTGAGACCCTGATTGGTCAGATGAAAACACCGCCAGATAGTTTTTTTAAACCAACTTCGGTAAATTGTAGTAAGGAGAAGTTAGGAGAGTGAGTTCCGAGACGGCGAGCTGGATGGCTGCTGACGAACACCGACGAGGTAATGAACGCATGCGATGCCGCATGTTGTTGTTGTTGTCTTCAGTCCTGAGACTGGTTTGATGCAGCTCTCCATGCTACTCTATCCTGTGCAAGCTGCTTCATCTCCCAGTACCTACTGCAACCTACATCCTTCTGAATCTGCTTAGTGTACTCATCTCTCGGTCATCCCTCTACGATTTTTACCCTCCACGCTGCCCTCCAATGCTAAATTTGTGATCCCTTGATGCCTCAAAACATGTCCTACCAACCGGTCCCTTCTTCTAGTCAAGTTGTGCCACAAACTTCTCTTCTCCCCAATCTTATTCAATACCTCCTCATTAGTTACATGATCTATCCACCTTATCTTCAGTATTCTTCTGTAGCACCACATTTCGAAAGCTTCTATTCTCTTCTTGTCCAAACTAGTTATCGTCCATGTTTCTCTTACATACATGGCTACAGTCCAAACAAATACTTTCAGAAACGACTTCCTGATACATAAATCTATATTCGATGTTAACAAATTTCTCTTCTTCAGAAACGCTTTCCTTGCCATTGCCAGTCTACATTTTATATCCTCTCTACTTCGACCATCATCAGTTATTTTACTTCCTAAATAGCAAAACTCCTTTACTACTTTAAGTGTCTCATTTCCTAATCTAATTCCCTCAGCATCACCCGATTTAATTTGACTACATTCCATTATCCTCGTTTTGCTTTTGTTAACGTTCATCTTATATCCTCCTTTCAAGACACTGTCCATTCCGTTCAACTGCTCTTCCAAGTCCTTTGCCGTCTCTGACAGAATTACAATGTCATCGGCGAACCTCAAAGTTTTTACTTCTTCTCCATGAATTTTAATACCTACTCCAAATTTTTCTTTTGTTTCCTTTACTGCTTGCTCAATATACAGATTGAATAACATCGGGGAGAGGCTACAACCCTGTCTCACTCCCTTCCCAACCACTGCTCCCCTTTCATGCCCCTCGACTCAACATTGTCAAAAGCTTTCTCCAAGTCTACAATTGCTAGAAACGTAGGTTTGCCTTTTCTTAATCTTTCTTCTAAGATAAGTCGTAAGGTCAGTATTGCCTCACGTGTTCCAACATTTCGACGGAATCCAAACTGATCCTCCCCGAGGTCTGCATCTACCAGTTTTTCCATTCGTCTGTAAAGAATTCGCGTTAGTATTTTGCAGCCGTGGCTTATTAAACTGATAGTTCGGCAATTTTCACATCTGTCAGCACCTGCTTTCTTTGGGATTGGAATTATTATATTCTTCTTGAAGTCTGAGGGTATTTCGCCTGTCTCATACATCTTGCTCACCAGCTGGTAGAGTTTTGTCATGACTGGCTCTCCCAAGGCCGTCAGTAGTTCTAATGGAATGTTGTCTACTCCGGGGGCCTTGTTTCGACTCAGGTCTTTCAGTGCTCTGTCAAACTCTTCACGCAGTATCGTATCTCCCATTTCGTCTTCATCTACATCCTCTTCTATTTCCATAATATTGTCCTCAAGTACATCGCCCTTGTATAAACCTTCTATATACTCCTTCCACCTTTCTGCCTTCCCTTCTTTGCTTAGAACTGGGCTGCCATCTGAGCTCTTGATATTCATACACGTGGTTCTCTTCTCTCCAAAGGTCTCTAATTTTCCTGTAGGCAGTATCTATCTTACCCCTAGTGAGATAAGCTTCTACATCCTTACATTTGTCCTCTAGCCATCCCTGTTTAGCCATTTTGCACTTCCTGTCGATCTCATTTTTGAGACGTTTGTATTCCTTTTTGCCTGCTTCATTTACTGTATTTTTATATTTTCTCCTTTCATCAATTAAATTCAATATTTCTTCTGTTACCCAAGGATTTCTAGCAGCCCTCGTCTTTGTACCTACTTTATCCTCTGCTGCCTTCACTACTACATCCCTCAGAGCTACCCATTCTTCTTCTACTGTATTTCTTTCCCCTATTCCTGTCAATTGTTCCCTTATGCTCTCTCTGAAACTCTGTACAACCTCTGGTTCTTTCAGTTTATCCAGGTCCCATCTCCTTAATTTCCCACATTTTTGCAGTTTCTTCAGTTTTAATCTACAGGTCATAACCAATAGATTGTGGTCCGAGTCCACATCTGCCCCTGGAAATGTCTTACAACTTAAAACCTGGTTCCTAAATCTCTGTCTTACCATTATATAATCTATTTGATACCTTTTAGTATCTCCAGAGTTCTTCCACGTATACAACCTTCTTTCATGATTCTTAAACCAAGAGTTAGCTATGATTAAGTTGTGGTCTGTGCAAAATTCTACTAGGCGGCTTCCTCTTTCATTTCTTAGCCCCAATCCATATTCACCTACTATGTTTCCTTCTCTCCCTTTTCCTACTGCCGAATTCCAGTCACCCATTACTATTAAATTTTCGTCTCCCTTCACTATCTGAACCATTTCTTTTATTTCATCGTACATTTCTTCAATTTCTTCATCATCTGCAGAGCTAGTTGGCATATAAACTTGTACTACTGTAGTAGGTGTGGGCTTCGTATCTATCTTGGTCACAATAATGCGTTCACTATGCTGTTTGTAGTAGCTTACCGCATTCCTATTTTCCTATTCATTATTAAACCTACTCCTGCATTACCCCTATTTGATTTTGTGTTTATAACCCTGTAGTCACCTGACCAGAAGTCTTGTTCCTCCTGCCACCGAACTTCACTAATTCCCACCATATCTAACTTTAACCTATCCATTTCCCTTTTTAAATCCTCTAACCTACCTGCCCGATTAAGGGATCTGACATTCCACGCTCCGATCCGTAGAACGCCAGTTTTCTTTCTCCTGATAACGACATCCTCCTGAGTAGTCCCCGCCCGGAGATCCGAATGGGGGACTATTTTACCTCCGGAATATTTTACCCAAGAGGATGCCATCATCATTTAATCATACAGTAAAGCTGCATGTCCTCTGGAAAAATTACGGCTGTAGTTTCCCCTTGCTTTCAGCCGTTCGCAGTACCAGCACAGCAAGGCCGTTTTGGTTAATGTTGCAAGGCCAGATCAGTCAATCATCCAGACTGTTGCCCCTGCAACTACTGAAAAGGCTGCTGCCCCTCTTCAGGAACCACACGTTTGTCTGGCCTCTCAACAGATACCCCTCCATTGTGGTTGCACCTACGGTACGGCCATCTGTGTCGCTGAGGCACGCAAGCCTCCCCACCAACGGCAAGGTCCATGGTTCATGGGGGGGGGGGGGGGGGGGGCGATGCCGCATAGCAGCGCATAAAGCTTCACTCAGAACTGCAGAAGTCTCATCTGTCACACCCCTTTTTTTGCGTAATACTAGTGTCGATCGTTAATTAAAACTCATGGTGTTCACATTTGCCACTTGAAGAACAGATCTGAAACGCGATGATTTTTCTTTTATATAGTTATTAAGAAGCCACACCAGCCACTGTAATTTACGACAAGTTAAATAAGTAATTAAAGATAATTGCGGGTCACTGTAGACCATTTTGATAGTTGTAGACCATTTTGATAGTTTTCTCTTTTGTGAAACTTAAATTAAACCGAGATTATAGATGTGATATGGCATAGGTCATCCTTCGATCGATTGTAGAACTTGGAAACCCATTTAGGGAATATTCGTTCACATTCTTGTTGAACGCAGTTGGTTTTTACCATCCTGTATTAAAACATTTCCTTTTATCAATAGTGCAATTTATAAACGATGTTTTGTGAGTAGAATAAAATTTCCAATGGTAAACTTAACTGCTTTTTCGACGTTATTTTAGCAGCTAACTAAAAATAGGAAAGCCTTGAACCCTTTCCACTAAATTTAGTTAGTATTAAGATTCTTTTACAGAGAGTGCAGTGGAGCTGACGCTGAGATCATTTAGTATTTGGTTATATCATCGCTAGTCTCACTGAACTCTTCTGAATTCTACATGTCATGTGTGGTCTGGCGTCTCCTTACCAGCAACAGGTCCCAGGTTCAAACTAGTTAATTCTCTAAAAAACACGCTCAGAGCGTCGTTGCGCGAAAGTGGTAGGGAGACACGATATAGAACAATCAGACACCACCATGAATGTTTACACATTGTACAAATTGTTTGAACAATGCATAAACATTTCCAATCGAATTCCTTCCAAATGACCAATCAACTGAGTCTTTTTCCTGCCTGTTTCTGGGAGAGAGTGTGGGAGTGGAGTGGTTACCTGAGGAGGAGAAGTTAATTAATTGATCAACTTAATTAAGTAGTCAATCAAAGTGATAAGAGTGAGAAGATCTATTCCAAAAACTCAGAGCTGTAAGTGTACATGTAGCAGTGAGGGGCGAGGGGGGAGGGTTGGAGGTTTCCTGAGGTTTGAGGGAGGGGGCGGGGAATAATAGGTTAAGGACCTGTCAATCGAAAGGAATAGTCCTTTTAGCAGAACAATAGGTTAATGGCCAGTCAATCAAAGGAGAACAATAGGTTAATAGCCAGTCAATCAAAGGAAAACAATAGGTTTGGCCCTTTTCACACACACACACACACACACACACACACACACACACACACACACACACACACAGACACACACACACACGTTTATAATATCGATGGATTTGTCGTATGGATTTTAAGCAAAATTCTAAACATAACACAAACAACAGCACATTTAATTTACAAACAGATATCTAAATTTTAATGTAATATATTGCGTCGCTCGTAACCATCAGATCCTGTTTGGACATTCTGTCACAGAGTGTCGAATGATTTACCTGTCCGCTCCACAATCTCATTTTGGTGATGGAGTCTTACCCCATCCATGAAGAGAGTCCATGTGCTGTGCTTGCTATGTATTCTATTAAATGTCGCATATGTCCGAAGGCACGTGAGTTCTTTCTTAGGCAGGCCAAGTTCTGTCAATGTGGAGGTTAGGCTCCTGTCCATTCTTCTTCCCATGAGAAGTTATGTTGAAATATGGAGTGTGCAGTTCGGTGGTAGTGTTCAAGGATGGTTTTCTTGATTGAGGACGTTTGCTTTCTAGGAGCATCGCATCTTGATGGATGAGGAGTTGTGGATTGTCTTGTTTGCGTTTAAACTCAAGGAGAAGAGCTGCTTTTCGTCCAATCACATAGGAAGGAAAGGGGCTCCGTATGGACAGCCATTCGACTGAGGTTGACCCAAGTGTACCACTGATAATCCACATTGTACTACTCAGCTGTATGCCGAGCGTTTGTGTGTGCGTGCCATTGCGTCATACAGGAGCGCCACAATCCGCAGTAGAGCAGAGTCAGTCTAAGTGCTGAATTGCGCAGTTTCAACAGCGGAGACCCAGGTAGCTCCACACGTCTTATGTAGGACTTTGTTCCTAGTTGGTATCTTCTAGGTTAGTGTCCAGTCCAATATAAACTCTAGATATTTTGAGTACTCACTGTTGGGGAGTAGTCTGTCACCAAAAGAGACATGGAGCTCTCTATTCGCCACTCTATCGCACAAATGAAAGCAAGCAGTCTCTCTCTTGGTTGTGTCTGGTTTCAATAATCCAGAACGTATATTCTTATTATCTCCAGATCGTGTGTTTACGAGGCTTCTGTTTCTTCAAAATCTCGGTGTCCCAACGCCCGCACCCAGTCATCGGAATATCCAAACCTGAGAGATCTAGTTTTAGAGATGTACAGATTAAACAGATTGGGCGACAGATTCCTGAAAAAGTCCATAATTAATCGCTTTGTAGAAGTTATCACATTTCCCAGTAAGGCACTGAATAACCTGGCAAACGTGCTATTAATAAGCTGGACTGTTTTTCTGCATGGTCTGTGGTCGATGGCAGCAATAATTTCCTTGCGTGCGAGGTTTGCTTCTCCGATATGGGACGGCGTGGGGCCACAGAAGATTGAAGAGAGCTCATAGACCATACCGACGCAATGTGTATGTATCTGGACAGTCAGGCGAGGGTGAAGTGTACCTTTTGTAACGGCAAGCGACCACGGCTTTTCATTCGGTCCTGTCTGGAGTCCGTGTATTTTTTCGGAGGTAAACATTGCAGTCTGATTAACTTTGGCTGCCTAGCCGCTGTGCTCCAGATGTTACGGCACTGTATTGATATCACCTTGGGTTCACGATAGGTGGAGAGCGAGATGGCGTCATTTCAGCTGTATTTCACAGCACGATTGATCGTGGAGAACACCCGTCCATACATACTGATACAATCCAAGCTTCAGGCATGTTGGCGGCGGGAATGTTTTGTTGGCTCCCGTTTGAGTTGTCCATAATGGTGTTAAACAGTATGTTTTAAGCCTTTTAAGTGTTTTTTTTTATTTTAAACTCAGAATGTTTAAATTTTATGGGCGTTGCAGTTGTTACCCAAATCTAATCTGCAGTTTGTGGTACTGCATAAAGCTGATTTTTGTTGCACGATCATAAACATCAAATAGTCATTGATTTAATTGATCTTCAGCAGTGCTGCTGGTGTTGTTTAACATTTATTAATGTTTTGAAGTTTCTTTCGTTTTTTAAATAAGTTCTGAAGTTACCTCGGGATCGCGTGGGTTTCGTGGCTTTATAACACTTTGGGTATTAAAGTCCTGCTTCTTCTGTTTTAGGTAGCCAGCTGGTTAGTGTTTTTCAACGTTATTTCCCTGAGGGCGGCCGCTGTCGGCATCGTCTTGGCACTGGTGAATGTTGCGCCCGCTTATAAGAAAATACGTATGTAAATTTGAAGTTTAATTCTTACATACATGTGAATGTGAACTGATTATTAATTGAGTTATAACTTTGAAATAAATAGTGTAATTTGTTAGACTTATGGTCTCTGGGTTGTGGCCCTGGTACGTCTTGATTTGAACGATTTGTCCTGATGTGTTTTTATTTCTTTACTCAATTGTATTTAAAATGTTGAGCAGTTGTTAGTTAATTTTACCTGTATGAAATCATAACTGGGACGGATATTAGTGGGATCATCTGAATGAATTTTTAGGGAAGACTGTATCTACATACTTTACAATAAGCTGTTGAGCGGTCTATAAATGCAATTAATGTTTTAAAATTCTTTTGACAGGCGGCTTCTATGTGAGTGATGAGTGACATCATCTGGTGTACATAACTTCTTTCTGCGTGAAAACTATCTTTTAAATCCCAATTTTCTCAGGTATTATGGCCGAGAATCTTCTGTAGATAAGCTTGTGTACTGGGCTAAGGAGGACTGTTGAGCGATAGCTTTTCGTTTCATTGCTTGGTTCTCCTGGCTTAAGAACAGCGATGACGTTGGAATTTTCAATCCTTTCGGGATTCTCTCTCTCATCATCATAACGATAAAGAATTCCACTAACCATTGTTTGGAATAATTAGCACAGTTCTTGAGGAATTCGATATGAATGCCATTACACCCTTGAGCTTTTTCCGCTCTAACTTGCTTCAGTGCCACTGCTATTTTCTCGACACCAGATGCCTGGGGAAATATGGTCTGGTCGGGGCTAGATGTCTTCAAAGCCGTGAAATGATGTTTGCTGTGTGTGTCGTGTGCTTTGTCGTGAGATTCTTGAAGTAGTCACAACGTGATTTGCAGTTCTGTCTGGATGCAACGCCACCTCTTGCAGTCTTAGGACTTCCACCTAATTTCTTTAAAATTTCCCAGACTTCTCTGCTAGTTCTTTTAAAATCCAAGTTCATGACTCTTTCTGTCCATTACTTGCGTCGAACCATGTTCAGTGTGCGTAGCAGATTGCCAGATATCTCTCTGTCCCCTCCTTGGAGCACCTCCTTGTATAGCTCTTCACACTGAGCATTTCATCCTGGTATGAACTTCTTGCGGGATTCTTTGGGAATGCTCACCTTTGCTGATTAATTCACTGCTCTTATGAAACTCTGGTAGCTTTCGACAGTAAGTGGAATGAAGCGTAGGCATTGCTCAACGTGATTGAAGAAGTTCTTCCAGTCCGCCTTCCATAAATTTCATCTTGGAGGGCGTAGGTCCGCCTTCTGAAAATTCCATCTGGGAGGGTATAGAACCAGATCGGGGTGGGGGGGGGGGGGGGGGTGCTTATTCCTTATTCGCCTTCCAACTAGAGGTTCTCATGTTGGCTGTGTGGGAAGTCTTGAAGTATGCTGGGGGAAACTTGAAACGGTATGATCTCATCATCTTTGCTTACAAAGCATAAATCTGGGTTGTTTCTAGTTGCTGATTTCAAAGATCCCTTCTCGTTTGCACCAGATACCAGAAATGATTGTTATCATCGTCCCAGGTCATTAGTGTTTCACCGTTTCTATCATCGATCCTATATTTCCATTGTGTGTGATGAATGTTAAAATCTCCCACGTAGATTGCTGGGTGGATCAGCAGAGACAAGTTTTCAGGAGTCCAGTCGGTGGGATATCACTGATTGTTATTTCTCGTAATTTTATGACAACTTCATGAGTGTTGTTTGTGATGGGTGTCTTAACCAGGTGACTATGATCTACAGAGGAGCGAACATGCACATTTCAAAAAAAGGTTTTGCATCACCTCGGTTCCGAGAATTCCGGAACCTGTACAGGAAATTGGAATAGACATCAACATAAACGTCATTTTCGTCCTTTTTATCATTGATGAAAACGACACATTGCATGTTGTACCACCGTACAACGAGACTTTCAGAGGTGGTGGTCCAGACTGCTGTACACACCCGTACCTCTAATACCCAGTAGCACGTCCTCTTGCACTGATGCATACCTGTATTCGTCGGGCATACTATCCACAGGTTCATCAAGGCACTGTTGGTCCAGATTGGCCACTCGTCAACGGCGATTCAGGGTAGATAACGAGCGGTTCATTCGGCATGTTGTTGGGCCCATATGCATGGTTTCGTGGTTGCCAAGGTGGACCTCGCCATGGACGTCGGGCGTGAAGTTGCGCATAGTGCAGCCTGTTGCACACAGTCTGAGTAGGAACACGGCGACCTGTGGCTGCATGAAAAGCATTATTCAAGATGGTGGCGTTGCTGTCAGTGTTCCTCCGAACCATAACCCGTAGGTAGCGGTCATCCACTGCAGTAGCAGCCCTTGGGCGGCCTGAACGAGGCATGTCATCGACAGTTCCTGTCTCTCTGTATCTCCTCCATGTCCGAACAACATCGCTTTGGTTCACTTCGAGAGGCCTGGACACTTGTTGAGATCCTTTCCTGGCACAATCGAACCGTGGTAGTGACCGTCTAGGCATGGTTGAACTACAGACAACACGAGTCGTGTACTTCCTTCCTGGTAGAATGGCTGGAACTGATCGGCTGCCGGACCCCCTCCGTCTAATAGACGCTGCTCATGCATGGTTGTTTACATCTTTGAGCGGGTTTAGTGACATCTCTGGTCAAACGGACTGTGTCTGTGGTACAATACCCACAGTCAACGTCTTATCTTCAGGAGTTCTGTGTGGATAGCGACTCCGTGAGTACGGTGATACGTGGCTCTTAACAAGTCATATCCTGGATATCCTGGTATTTTCCCTCCTTTTATAGAAAGACTGTCCAAGAAGCTTCTACGAAACTTTCCACTAAGAATCACCATATTACTAGACTATAGCGTCTTCTGAACTCTATCGCAACCGTTTTGTATAGTCACACGAGTGTGTGACTAGAGGACATGTAAATAAGTTACGTGACGCGGGCTGCATTCAAATCAGGCGGAACGCAATTCAGGCCATTCGAATAGGTTGGTTAATTTGGAGGAGACGACCAAACAGCGAGGTCATCGGTCCCATCGGATTAGGAAAGGATGGGGAAGAAAGTCGGATGTGCCCTTTCGAAGGAACCATGCCGGCATTTTCTAGTATTGATTTAGGGAAATCACAGACAACGTTAATCAGGATGGCCTGAAGTGGGTTTGAACCGTCGTTCTCCCGAATGCGAGTCTAATGTGCTAACCATTGCGCCACCTCGCTCGGTGACATTGGGATACTTGTATGTGATAGTATCAATAAGAAGAAGATGCGTGTTTACAGTTATACATACACATGATTAATACATTGTTATTTTTTGTTATCGGAAGCTCAATATTCGCCTTCTGTCGCCCTTGAACAAAGTGCAGATTTGGGGAACTCCAGGTAATGAGGACGCTATCATTCAAGAGCCACAGTAAAGTGCACCTTACGTAACAGCCTAATTTCACGTCTCACAAAGAAACATTGTGGTTCATTGACGAACGTCTACTCCTAAAATGGCTACTAACGAATGTGGGTTGGTATTACGATTTCCAACCAGAAAAAGAACAAATAATGAATTCAAGTGCGTGAACTATTTGTAATTCATTGGGTGCCAATTGCAAGATTCTCGATAGTAGGTGTTTTTTAGTTGGGCCTTTCGTGGATGGAAATGTCAGTTTATCCCCTTTGCATGACTTATAATTAATCTAGTTTGAAGCAGCTTCTATTCATAAAATGACTGAGGAAGAGTGTTGGAAGTGATAATTTCCTGATACAGAATATTGAATTTGTGTTGTTTTGAGAAGCAGTTAAGGAACGAACTTTAAATAGTTATAGTAATGAGACAGCATATGTTTAACTGATAACGTACGTAATGAAGCAATTAAAAGAACTGTTGTAAATTGTCTTAAAGTTAACTAACTTCAAAGTGTGAGATTTTCTCCTCCCATTTGTGTCCTGGTGCCTTCGACTTCAACTGATGATAACTAGAATTATACTTATTACTTTGTATTTGGGCAATTGTAGGTTCGCATTAATTTCAGGGAGCACAGTATAGTATACCACTGTAATGATGAGTGGTATTCAAGACGTTAATAACCAGGTCGCTATAATAACACCTTCCCAATTATACTGGCGAGTGTTTCTCCTTTTTTAAACCCCTGGAGTATTGTAGCATTAATGAATTCATTAACTGACCCCACTCTCTCTCTGTAATAGTATGCAACTGCTCTAAACTTTCCATTGCAGTGTGTAATGAGAAGTAAGCTCCCTATCCGACACAGTTTTGTTTCGGACTGATGCTGTATCAGGTACAGTAGGTAATGCACCACAGTTTATGTAAATTGCAACATCCTATAGGAATGGTCTGATTCATCACTAATCGAAGGATGTGTAGAATAGTAGAACCCGGTAAGCAGTTAAGACTGCAGACAGATGGTGTGCATGTAGCACCCTGTTTCGTGTGACTGGACAGGTCAGTGTTACGCCACATTCAGCCGGTGCAGATCCATCAGACGAAGTGGAAACGAGCTAGCCACTGTCGGTTTGCCTCGTCCAAGTGAACTGATGCGATATCAGCACGTCAGTGAGTTTGAAGGATCCAGAATAATAAGTCTCCGTAACAAATGTTTTTACGTGCCGTGATCTACGTCTACATCTACATGTACGTCTACATCCATACTCCGCAAACCCCCTAAGGTGTGTGGCGGAGGGTACCTTGAGTACCTCTACGTATTCTCCCCTCTATTCCAGTCTGGTATTGTTCGTGGAAAGAAAGATTGTCGGTATGCCTCTGTGTGGGCTCTAATCTCTCTGATTTTATTCTCATGATCTCCTCGCTAGATATACGTAGGAGAGAGGAATATACTGCTTGACTCCTCGGTGAAGGTATGTTCTCGAAACTTCAACAAAAGCCCGTGCTGAGCTACTGAGCGTCTCTCTTGCAGAGTCTTGCACTGGAGTTTATCATCTCCATAACGCTTTCGCGATTACTGAATGATCCTGTAACGAAGCGCGCTGCTCTCCGTTTGATCTTCTCTATCTCATCTATCAACCCTATCTGGCACGGATCGCAGTGGGTAAACAAGTGTACTGTAACCTACTTCGCCGACCGCGGTGGTCGTGCGGTTCTCGGCGCTTCAGTTCGGAACCGCGAGACTGCTACGGTCGCAGGTTCGAATACTGCCTCGGGCATACATGCGTGTGATGTCCTTATGTTAGTTTGGTTTAAGTAGTTCTAAGTTCTAGGGGACTGATGACCTCAGATGTTTAGTCCCATAGTGCTCAGAGCCTTTGTTTTCGGGCTGCATTCCCTTAGGATTCTTCCAACGAATCTCAGTCTGGCATCTGCTTTACCAATGATTAATTTTATATGGTCATTCCATTTTAAATCACTCCTGATGCCTACTCCCAGATAATTTACGGAATTAACTGCTTCCAGTTGCTGGCATGCTATATTGTAGCTAAACGATAAAGGATCTTGCTTTCTACGTATTCGAAGCACATTACACTTGTCTACATTTAGATGCAATTGCCATTCCCTGCACCGTGTGTCAATTCGTTGCAGATCCTCCTGCATTTCAGTACAATTTTCCATTGTTACTACCTGTCGGTATACTGCGGCATGGGCGAAAACCCTCAGCGAACTTCCAATGTTATCCACAAGGTCATTTATGTATATTGTGAATAGCAACAGTCCTACGACACTCCCCTTCGTTACACCTGAAATCATTCCTACTTCGGAAGACTTCTCTCCATTGAGAATGACATGCTGCGTTCTGTTATCTAGGAAATCTTCAATCAAATCACACAATTGGTCTGATAGTCCATATGGTCTTTCTTTGTTCATTAAACGATTGTGGGGAACTGTATGGAGCGCCTTGCGGAAGTCAAGAAACACGGCATCTACCTGGGAACCTGTGTCTATCGCCCTCTGAGTCTCGTAGACGAACAGCGCGAGCTGGGGTTCACACGATCGTCTTTTTCGAAACCCATGCTGATTCCTACAGAGTCGATTTCTAGTCTCCAGAAAAGTCATTATACTCGAACATAATACGTGTTCCAAAATTCTACAACTGATCGACGTTAGAGATATAGGTCTATAGTTCTGCACATCTGTTCGACGTCCCTTCTTGAAAACGGGGATGACCTGTGCCCTTTTCCAATCTTGTGAAACGCTGCAGTCTTCTAGAGACCTACGGTACTCCGCTGCAAGAAGGGGGCCAAGTTCGCTGGCGCACTCTGCGTAAAATCGAACTGGTATCCCATCAGATCCAGCGGCCTTTCCTCTCTTGAACGATTTTAATTGTTTTTCCATCCCTCTATTTCGATATCTATAATTTTGTCATCTGTGTGACAATCTAGAGAAGGAACTACAGTGCAGTCTTCCTGTATGAAACAGCTTTGGAAAAAGACATTTAGTATTTCGGATTTTATTCAGACATCCTCGGTTTCAGTACCATTTTGGTCACAGAGTATCTGGACATTTAGTTTTGATCCACCTACTGCTCTGACATAAGACCAGAATTTTTTAGGATTTTCTGCCAAGTCAGTACAAAGAGCTTTACCTTCGAATTCACTCTGGGGGCGCTGCTACGACAATTACGCATGTATGGGATGAGTGGATAGAAGAGGTTTGTACACAGTGACAAGACTGTAACGGACCACACAGTGTGACCACACTGCGGAGTAACCGCCCTTATGCCGGCATGGCTGTAACCGACAGCACTGGGTCGACGATGGAGCACTGCAACAGGTGTGGACGTGTCTGCGTGGAAGCTCGACGCCGTCTGCTGCGGGCTGGACTGACGCCACCCGTGCCCTCACTCCGGCTTCCACTAACCGCAAGTCAGCAACGTCTCACACTGCTGCTGGCGCATGAAAGCCAACGCTGGTGTGTTCACTGGCAAATGTAGCGTTCTTGGCGAGTCCCGCTTCAACTTGCCCAGCAGCGATGGCTGCGTAGTTCTTACACCCAAACCTCCGGATGTCACACGCTCAGTTCGGTACCATACGTTGTAAGTCGACAGTGTATCAACCGAAGCACCGATTTAGTTCACGCTCTGTGCTCTCGAGGGGCATGAAAGGGAAGCAGTGGTTGGGAAGGGAGTGAGACAGTGTTGTAGCCCGTCCCCGGTGTTATTTAATCTGTATATTGAGCAAGTAGTAAAGGAAACAAAAGAAAAATTCGGAGTAGGTATTAAAATCCATGGAGAAGAAATAAAAGCTTTGAGGTTCGCCCATGGCATTGTAATTGTGTCAGAGACAGCTAAGGACTTGGAAGAGCAGTTGAACGGAATGGACAGTGTCTTGAAAGGAGGATATAAGATGAACATCAACAAAAGCAAAACGAGGATAATGGAATGTAGTCAAATTAAATCGGGTGATGCTGAGGGAATTAGATTAGGAAATGAGACACTTAAAGTAGTAAAGGAGTTTTGCTATTTAGGAAGTAAAATAACTGATGATGGTCGAAGTAGAGAGGATATAAAATGTAGACTGGCAATGCAAGGAAAGCGTTTCTGAAGAAGAGAAATTTGTTAACATCGAATATAGATTTATGTATCAGGAAGTCGTTTCTGAAAGTATTTGTTTGGAGTGTAGCCATGTATGTAAGTGAAACATGGACGATAACTAGTTTGGACAAGAAGAGAATAGAAGCTTTCGAAATGTGGTGCTACAGAAGAATACTGAAGATAAGGTGGATAGATCACGTAACTAATGAGGAGGTATTGAATAAGATTGGGGAGAAGAGAAGTTTGTGGCACAACTTGACTAGAAGAAGGGACCGGTTGGTAGGACATGTTTTGAGGCATCAAGGGATCACAAATTTAGCATTGGAGGGCAGCGTGGAGGGTAAAACTCGTAGAAGGAGACCAAGAGATGAATACACTAAGCAGATTCAGAAGGATGTAGGTTGCAGTAGGTATTGGGAGATGAAGAAGCTTGCACAGGATAGAGTAGCATGGAGAGCTGCATCAAACCAGTCTCAAGACTGAAGACCACAACAGCAACAACAACAACAACATGTGCTGTCGACCAGCAGAACATACATAAACACCAATTAAGAGTGGAACACAGGAAAGGGATATCTGGCAGCGATTGTTACGTAAATCTCTGATGCGTTGTTTGGTAGAGCTTGCAGTACCAAAGATCCCGTCTTCGAACGCTCATGGTGACAAATTTTTAAACTCCTACGCGTGAAATTGTTATATGGGAGAACATTTTCCTGGCGTGTAAAAGGACTGTATGGGGTTTGTAGGAGTGTTCCTTTGGCAGACTCCTTTTGCTTCTTTAGTTGAATATTATGTACTCACTGTTGACAGTATTATTTTGTTACTACCACTGCTACGGCCACCATTATTATTATTATTATTATTATTATTATTATTACTATTATAACTTCCGCAAGTGTGATGGAATTGTTTCTTTATTTTTCTCTTCTGAATGTATATTATGTGAAACTACAAAATGTACTCCATAGCAAACTACTTTGAAAGAAACGAATCCAAAGTAGACTGCCAAGACAAAATTGCTGTAAACTCCAAATAGCCCTTTTACATGTCATAAACATATTGTCGCCGATAACACTTTGACGCATAGTACAGTTAAAAAAAAAGAAGTGGTCGTCATTAGGATTGAACCGACAACTCTTTCCACGAACAGACAATGCTCTATCAACTTCCTCACGGAAGCTCCACAAATCATACACTCACAGTTATGCTTTTCATATCCTCCCTAAATCTGGCGTTACTTTTAATTAACGTTTACGCCCTTTCTGCTGGACGACAGCACGTAGTACGAAATAAATCGGAGTTTGGTTGATACTCTGTCGACATACAACAATTGGTACACATCCGACCTAGTAGACAGTGTCGGAAGCTCCATGCGGCTTTTCGAGGATTATGTTGTAGTATACAGAGAAGTTGCAGCATAGAAAATTGCAGCGAAATGCAGGAAGATCTGCAGCGGATAGCCACTTGGTGCAGGGAGTGGCAACTGACCCTTAACATAGACAAATGTATTGCGAATACACAGAAAGAATTATCCTTTATTGTATGATTATATGATAGCGGAAAAAACACTGGTAGCAGTTACTTCTGTACAATATCTGGGAGTAAGCGTACGGAACGATCTGAAGTGGAATGATCATATAAAATTAATTGTTCGTAAGGCGGGTACCAGGTTGAGATTCATTGCGAGAGTCCTTAGAAAATGTAGTCGATTAACAAAGGAGGTGGCTTACAAAGCACTCGTTCGACCTATACTTGAGTATTGCTCTTCAGTGTGCGATCCGTACCAGGTCGGGTTGACAGAGGAGATAGAGAAGATCCAAAGAAGAGCGGCACGTTTCGTCACAGGGTTATTTGGTAAGCGTGATAGCGTTGCGGAGATGCTTAGCAAACTCAAGTGGCAGACTCTGAAAGAGAGGCGCTCTGCATCGCAGTGTAGCTTGCCGTCCAGGTTTCGAGAGGGTGCGTTTCTGGATGAGGTATCGAATATATTGCTTCCCCCTACTTATACCTCGCGAGGAGATCACGAATGTAAAATTAGAGAGATTCGAGCGCGCTCTGAGGCTTTCCGGCAGTCGTTCTTCCCGCGAACCATACGAGAGTGGAGCAGGAAAGGGAGGTAATGACAGTGGCACGTCAAGTGCCCTCCGCCACGCACCGTTGGGTGGCTTGTGAAGTATAAATATATATGTAGATGTAAAGGCCACTGGCGGTGCCCCTCCTGCAGGCAGCTCCAGACGCCATATTCCAACAGTTCAATGCGCGGTCACAGGTGGCGAGGAATGGGCCAGCGTTATTCAAGTAACGACGGGTATCACTCCTTCCCTGGCTTGAATGTTCGTCTGGCACGTCGTCCATCGAACATGTCTGCGATAAGGTCGGTCGACAAATTGTTCATTCTGGTGCTCCACGAAGTACTGTTGGTGCTTTGTGGACGCGCCTACAAATCTGGTGGCAGTGCGTCCCCCAGCATATTCAGGCTATCTTTGATTCCACGCCTTGACATCTAGACTCTGATTACAGCACGGAGCGGTTGGACACACAACTTAATTCTCACGTACAGTTCTGTAATCTCAGTCATTTGTGTATTGTCACGTATTTGTGTATTATAGTTTCATTCTAATCACGTCTCCTTCTTGATATTCCAATTTTCAAGAACATTAGTGTGAAAACACAGCCGAGGTGCAGGTGTTGGACAAAGATATGGAAACACCGCGAAAATCTCGCTCGAACATAAACGCAGATACTAGTCAAGCCTCCACTTTTTGAAATGTCCATACTACGTTGCAAGATTCAGTCGTGGTCGGAACGGTATTCTGTGTAGATGTGAGTGCATCGTCCGAGCTCAGCGTATTCCGAAGTGGGAAAATTGTTGGTGTTCGCATGGTGGGTGCTTCCGTAACGAAGGTAGCCGAAGTGTTTAACTGTTTCAGCAGGCACCGTATCGAAGATTTATACCATTTTTAGGGAAAGTGGAAAAACATCATCGACCAAGTCACAACGCGTGTCGTGTGGTCGTCAGTGGAGAGAATTATGACGAAAAATTAGAGGACAACTGTTGCAAAACTCACTGTAGGACTGACTGTTGCAATTGCGAACACGTTCATCGCACACAAAAGCAGCAAGTTCAGTAAGCGTGGAACTGCTGGGTGAGTTGGAATTTCAAAACCACTCGTCAGTGATGCACGTGCTCGTAACAGGAAAAGATGGTGTTGCAGCCGTAAACCATGGACAACAGAACGATGGAAGGATGTCATTTGGCCGGATGAGACTTTTTTCCCACTGTTTACGTACCAAGAGAGAAACCTGGCGAGGGTTCGGTGACGATTTTGGCAGCCATATCATGAAACTGCATGGTTACTCTGCAAGCCTGTATTACCGCCAAGGACCACGTGACCCTTTTGGCTGGATGGGTTCATCCCATACTACAACGATTGTTCCCCAACGGTGGTGGTGTGTTAAAAGGCGACAGGACTGCTTTTAGCGCATCTCGCATCACCCAGGAGCGGCTTGTGTGCACGAGAATGAACTGTCGCATCTCCCCTGGTCACCAAGGTCATCAGCCCTCGATGTTATTGCGCCATTGTGGTCTACTTCGGAGAGAAGTGTATATCCACCTCCATCATTGTAATGTGCTGCGTTTTTATTGATCCTTATTTTCGTCCACTCCCTGTAGGTAGGGACAGACGGGAGGGCTGCATTCAGTATAAATTTTATATCTCCTAACACACTCCAGCAATATATTTATATTCTACTTAATATTTCAGATTCTCTGTCTCTAAAGGTCATATGGGCTGTTCAAGTGTCGACCCAACGAAAGGATCCGGGCATTTTCAGCCACATAGCAGACGAGCTGCTAGTGGAGCAGGGCGAATCCGAGTTGGCAGCGTTCGGGAGGGAATTTCTAGTTCCGGCGTTCGACTTACAGTCAAATGGAAACCTCTCGAAAATCCTGGTCTGAACCAATCGATGAACAGCAGAGCTTGAAAACAGCACTTCAGTTGTGACATTCTTTTTATTTAGCAGACGGCCGGTTTCGGGCTCTTATATGACCGCTGTCAGGTGTATATACAGGTTCTCATATATCAGATCCAATTTTCACCTGGTATTTTCTCTGATTGAAGATCTGTGGCCACAAACAATGCAAAGTATGCACCAAATGGGATTACTGAAGAACATTTATAAATTAAAAGAACCTTACAACTGAAGCGGTATTTTCAAGCTCTGTTATAATGCGGATGTTTCTCCGACAGAATTGATTTGCGATAGATAAATATTTAATTCTGAGTTAGTGTGTCACAGACAAAAGAAATGATGGACTGGTGTATGAACATGTGTTTTTGATTATGTGTATTCAGAGTAAAGTAGATTACATATTCGGCATTTGCAGTGTTTATATTTCTCTGGTTTTCAGAGGACATTTGCCGTAGAAGATAGATCGTAGAAATATTTTATGAGTAATCCCTTTCGCAGACTGACAGCAAGCTTAATTACTCACTTCAAGAAACGACTGTTTGATGGTTTCGGCTGAAGTTAGCACGCGCGGTTAATCCCTTCAGTGACCGTGGCTGCCGTTTTGATTCATTCATCTTGCAGTCTAAGGTACTGCTGCATTGCGACGCTCAGTGAAGAGATAAATTTCACTTGTCTCCGTTATTAGGTGCAGTTTTCACATATTCTTGAAGCTGAAATTCTGGCAGGACTGTACTGTAATAATCGAATCAAAAGGAAACTTCCAGTTGATAAAACTGTTATGTATTACAAGAAGAGAGTTTTTTTGGGCAGTATATTTATAAGTCAATATCCCAAATACTGTCCGCAGAAGCAAAAACAGATAATACTATTAGATGTTATGGGAACTTGTGTGTACCTTATAAAGGAAGGAAAGGAGAGTTATTTGGGAAAGGCTGGAAAAGAGAAACAGGTTTCTCAGGCCCCAGTCTGAGGGGACCTCACCTGTGGTGAACACCAGTAGACACAAAGTTGGAGAGGGCATCAGAGAGGGTAGGAGGTCAAAAGCCTGGCCGATCCGAGACACAGAGAGTGCTTGTGCGTGATCCGATCGCTATAGCGAGGAGACAATTCTGTTTATTGTGGGGATGACGCTGAGGTTGGATTACGAAATAATGAACTCTGCAAAGAAGGTTTCCGATTCAAACTCCAAAGTGATTCTCGAACCAACAAGCGGGAAGTGGTAGGACGCACCATCAGTGCACCATGGTGGAGGTACGCTCACTTGGTTGTGGTTCCGTGTTAGGGCCTAGAAGGCATAATCTTATGGACGAGTCGAGTTTCCCACGCTCGTTGACGGACGGATAAATCACGACAAGGACCAGAAGTACAGACGTGAATTACTGGAGCCACGTGTGTAACCCTTCTATCTCTACATCTGGGATATCTTTGGTGTCTTTTGTGGTTGACTGCACACTCCTGTGTTGCACAACTGCGGTGACCGACACAGTAGTGAGACTTCCCTAAATGATCATGGAAATTAATTTATAAGAAGGGTACTTCACGCAATGGAAACGGCTTATTTAATAGGATTTTAATAGGGGTGGTCCAGTTAAGCTTGAAACACATATATTAACGGGAGGAGGCAGCTTCAGGCTTTCAATGGACACAAGTGGTTCGATTACTTGTGTTCAAAAATTAAAGTTACCCACTGATATAGCCTTGAATAAGAGACAAACTACTATTTCATTAATGCATAACCTTGGCACAGATGGCTACGGGGGTGGCAGATGAAACATAGTTTCGTTAGTAATTCGTCGACACAGCCAATGACTGCATCAGTTGTTAGTTAAGTGCTGACAGCACATGGAAAGATAGGAGCTAACACCGTAAGATTGCCAAAATGCGCTTGCTCAGTTCCTGAAAGGAGCGAATTAGCTCTGCAAAGAAGATTCATCTTACCAGGCGCACCGAGCACGAATAAATCGGACGGTGGCAGAAACGACTGGAGTGCCGGATACAGCCGTCTCTCATTGTAATCTAAAGCTCAAGTACAGACATCCTTCAAGTGGCGCAAGGCTTGTCTTATCACTCATCTCTCCGAACCAAAAGTATGAGTACTGTAAAAATGTCAAGTTAAGTGTATTCATCCAAATCCTAAAGCCTGAGTGCTGCAAAAATGTAAAGTGAAGTATACTCTTTCAAATCCTACAGCGAACTCTTTGCTCTTCTAACGCATAACTTGAAGTGTTCTTCTGTCTGCTTTGAAACTTGGCTGTTTTTCGTCAGAGCAGGAACTCGATGGCCAATTATGAGCAAGATTGGAAGTGACGACCAGTGAAACTCAGCTGACGATGTTAAACAATCTCCTATTTGTGTTAATTTTCGCTATGTTGAACTAATACTGCTCTTAGGTGTTGGGGAAGTCAGAAAATATCTCCCACTCCATGGGACAATTCTGAAAAAGGCATATCCGATCTACGGAGATACAGCGAAAAAGCGCGTGTGCTCCAGAAAATAACAGTATGATACCATCACCCATTGACAAAACTGGATCTTGAAAGTTTAAACCCAACGTTTTCCCGAGGCGTCATAACGAAAATTCACGCGGCTTGAGGGGAAATGACACTTTGGTAGAGATCTCTTATCCTGCTAAAAGCCTTCCGTGAAGCATTTCACTTCTCTTTATTTATTTTTTTATTTTTTCTACAGTAAAGAGGCCTTCCCGAGTCCCGACGGGAGAGTGTGCTTGAGAACGAAGTTGCGCACGTATGCCGGTCTGCTTAACTGAGAGCTGAACAATTTTACGACGGCCAATTCCTCTTAATACGATTCCTATCTCGTGTAGCCAGGTTGTAACCTTTCAGATCTTGGAAATCTGCACCATACTACATATGAAGGACAAAGAAACAAACGGTGAAATGAAAACAGCCAATAGCGACGCTAATCTGCTATTACAGAGCAGTGCAAGTGAACGATTACTTGATCAAGGGAGTTTGCATATCATTATCCGAAACGTGTTACTGGATAGTTTCAGAGAAAACTGGCCACATTAGAGTTTTAATCCTGAAAGAAACTATACAGTGTGTAACAGACAGTATATTATGCACCCTTTGCCGATTCCATTCACCTCTTTGTTATGCTGAATATTTCTAATTTTACCCAGGTGAATGTTGGAGGTAGTATTACAATTCTTGACTCATACTGACCCAGACATCTTCATGGACGTTATTGGACATGTGCACTGGGCTGCACTCATTTTTCAGTGTTTCTCATGTGATGGCAGTCATCACACAGAGTAACTAGTAAATTGTTCGCATCTAGATTATTTACAGCAATTTTTCCAGCAAGGAATGTACTCCCTCTATATCTCTTCTTCCCGCTCTCTGTCTATATTAAAGTCTCTATGTTTGCGGATGAAAAACAGCAGAAGGATAATAATCACACTGAATAGCTTATAAAGCTACTGAAGCCACAGCATGATGTAACAAGGTAAAAATTTTGTTTTTGCTTTTATTTTATGAATGCTTTATTTAATAAGTGAAATTATGCATGTACAGACAATAATTTGATAGAATGAAACTAAAAAAAAAACTTCAACGAAAAATGTCTAGACATAAAAAATTTTGTTTGCTCAGAGCGAAAACTATCCAAAACCAAATTTTTCAAGTACTTCTGTTAAGAACGCAATAACAAGCTTAGGTCATCGCCTGCAGCATGCTCGTTTACACAGTCGGATGATGACAACTGACTGGTGAAACTGGCTACTGCGCTTTGAAATCCTTTCAGCGATTGTCGTCTCAAGAAAATAAAGGAAGGCAATAAGCTGATAACGTACACAAGTGTACATAACAACGGACAACAGTTTCATAAGAGCACTACAGCACAGGTAAATGACATGGCAACCCGAACGAATTATTCTATAACGAGATAATGCTAAACCAAGGGCGTCACACACAGAGGTGACGAAAGTCATCGGATACCTCCTAATATCGTGTCGATCCTCGGTTTGCCAGGCGTAGTGTAACATCTCGATGTACCTTGGACTCAAAAAGTCGTTGCAAGTCATCTATCTGCAGGTATACTGAGACATGCTGCCTGTATAAAAAATGGTTCAAATGACTCTGAGCTATATGGGACTTAACATATGAGGTCATCAGTCCCCTAGAACTTAGAACTACTTAAACCTAACAAACTTAAGGACATCACACACATCCATGCCCGAGGAAGGATTCGAACCTGCGACCGTAGCGGTCGTGCAGTTCCAGACTGTAGCGCCTAGAACCGCTCGGCCACTTCGGCCGGCTGCTGCCTGTATAGTCATCCATAATTGCAAAAGAGATGCCAGTGCAGGACATTGAGAACGAACTGAATCCTCGATTATGTCAAATAAATATTCGATGGCATTCAAGTCAGGCTATCTGTGTGGCCAAATCATTCGCACCAGTTGTCCGATCCGTTCTTCAAATCAGTCATGAAGAGTGATGGTCCGGTGACATGACATCATTGTTTGGTAATTTGAAGTCAATGAGTGGCTGCAGATTGTCTCCAAGCAGCCGAACATGACCATTTACAGTCAATGATCGCTTCTGTTAGACCAGAGGACCCAGTCCATTCCATGTAAACACATCCCACACCATTATGGAGTCACCACCAGCTTGCACAATGTCTCATTGGCAGCTTGGGTCCATGGCTTTGAGGGGTCTGCGCAGCACTCGAACGCTACGGACAGCTGTTGCTAGCTGAAATCGGCACTCATCTGACCAGGTCACGGTTTTCAGTCGCCTAGGGTCAAAGTGATTTGGTGACGAGCCTAAGAGAGACGCTGCAGGCGCTGTCGTTAGCAGAGGCACTCGCGCCGGTCGTCTGTTACCGTAGCCCAACAACGCCAGATTTCGCTACACTGTCCTAACAGTCGCGCGAGATTAGCCGAGCGGTCTGGAGCGCTGCAGGCATGGACTGAGCGGCTGGTCCCGGCGGAGGCTCGAGTCCGCCCTCGGGCATGACTCTTTGTCTTAGGATAATTTAGGCTTTGTAGTGTGTACGCTTTGGGACTGTTGTTGATCATTCTTCCGAGTTATATGGCTGTGGTCCATGGAATACTTCTATTCCTAATGTTTCGTCCAAAACTACGTTGGACATCCTCAGAGGTATGGCTGGTCCTGTTGAGTCCTGCCGACTGACGAGTCGGGCTTCGGAGAGCGGCCTAAATACTGAGGAAAGCGGGCGTGGTCTAGCTTGCGCGCAGTAGCAGACAGAAAACTAGTCAAAGATAAAATGTAACTATCGATAATAGTCCGTCATAGATAAAAATCGCTTATCGTTTCTGTAACGCCGCTGTCCATGTCTCGCTTAATTTCCAGGCCTCTTCTTTTCTATTAAAATTATCTTATGTTTATAAATTTCAATAGCGTCCCTATACAGTCGTGGATAATAGTTCGTGGTAGCACTTAAAACTGTACCTTCAGAAAACTTAACTACATGGTCATCGCACTGAAGTGCATGTTGCGCAACGGCCGATTTATCTATTTTACCCAGTCGGCAAAGACTTTTATGCTCCTTTACCCTCGTATTCACACTTCTTTTCGTAGTACCAATATAGACCTTACCACAGGTACACGGAATTTTATACACACCGCTAGAAGATAATGGTGGCCTTCTATCGTTAACAGAACGAAGTACTTGTCCTATTTTTCTGGTGGGTTTGAATACCGGTTTCACTTTATGTTTCAGCAAAATTTTGCCAATTCGATCTGTAACCTTAGTGATGAAAGATAAAGACACCGTGTTCTTCCACTGTTGTGTACCATCCTTGTCCTATGGCCTGCTGTAATTAGATCTTACAACTCTATTAATTTCTTTGTTTGAGTACCCATTCTTTTCGAAGGCCTGTTTCAGATGATTCAGTTCCCTATCCAGATGTTCCGGCGTACAAATCCGATTTGCCCTGTCAAATAAACTTTTGATTACACCTCTTTTTTGTTGTGGGTGATGATTGGAGTTCTTATGTAGGTATCTATCAGTATGTGTGCTCTTCTGAAACACTCTATGTTTTAGACTGCCATCGATCTGTCTCATGACTAACACATCGAGAAACGAAATAGACTGGTCTTTTTCCACTTCAATGGTAAACTGAATTTTAGGGTTTATGCTATTAAGATAATCAAAAAATTCGTCTGAGGCCTTTTTGCCGTGTGTCTAAACCACGAATGTGTCGTCAACATAACGATACCAACAACATGGTTTCTTATTTGCTAATTGTTCAAATTTTTCCATGTAAAAATTGGCAATCCCAGGGCTCAACGGGTTACCCATGGCAACACCATCCACTTGCTCACTTGCTTTGGGACTGATGACCTTAGCAGTTAAGTCCCATAAGATTTCACACACATTGAACTGTCCTAACACTTACGTTCGTCGTGCTTCCCACATTGATTTCTGCGGTTAATTCACGCAGTGTTGCTTGTCTATCAGCACTGACACCCCCACGTGATCGCCGCTGTTCTCGGGCGTTAAGTGAAGGCCGCCGGCCTCTGCATTATTCATCCTGAGAGGTAACGCCTGAAATTTGGTATTTCGGAAGCGCGTCTAGCATCAGCTACCATTCGGCGTTCAAAGTCTGTTAATTCCCGCCCTGCGGGACGTCGGAAACCCTTTCACATGAATCACCTGACAAGGGAGCCTCCCCATTGCACCTCCCTCATTTTTAGTTATAATTTGGCACAAAGGATAGGCCTTGAAAAACTGAACACAGATCAATCGAGAAAACAGGAAGAAGTTGTGTCGAACTATGAAAAAAATAAACAAAATATACAAACTGAGTAGTCCATGCGCAAGATAGGCAACATCAAGGACACAGTGAGCTTAGGAACGCCGTGGTCCCGTGGTTAGCGTGAGCAGCTGCTGAACGGGAAGACCTTGTTTTAAGTCTTCCCTCGAGTGAAAAGGCAACATCAAGGACAGAGTGAGCTTAGGAACGCCGTGGTCCCGTGGTTAGCGTGAGCAGCTGCTGAATGGGAAGACCTTGGTTTAAGTCTTCCCTCGAGTGAAAAGTTTAATTTTTTATTTTCAGACAATTATCAAACTTCAGGCACTCACACATAATCAACTTCGCTCTCCAAAATTCCAGGACATGTTCAGGTTTGCTTGGAAATATGCAGAATTTGACGGTCTACACACGGGAAAATTTGAAAACGTAAAAGACATATGTTTTGACAGAGAACAGGAAAACTGTGCGACTGTGAAACTGGTGCATTGATTTGTTGCAGTTTATGCGACAAACTTATGTTTTCACCACTTTTTTGGGAGTAATTATCACATCCACAAGAAAACCTAAATCGGGCAAGGTAGAAGAATCTTTTTACCTATTCGCCAAGTGTACAAGTTAGGTGGGCCGACAACATATTCCTGTCATGTGACGTACATGCCGTCACCAGTGTCGTATAGAATATATCAGACGTGTTTTCCTGTGGAGGAATCCGTAGACCTATGACCTTGCGATCAAATGTTTTCGGTTCCCGTTGGAGAGGCACGTCCTTTCGTCTACTAATCACACAGTTTTGCGGTGCAGTCGAAAAACACAGACGCTAAACTGATTACAGCCGGAGCTGCTCACGCTAACCACGGGACCACTGCGCTTCTGAGCTACTGTTGTCCTTGATGTTGCCTATCTTGTGCATGGACTACTCAGTTTGTATATTTTGCTTATTTTTTTTCATAGTTCCACACAACTTCTTCCTGTTTTCTCGATTGATCTGTGTTCAGTTTTTCAAGGCCTATCCTCTGTGCCAACTAAAACTGAGGGGGGTGCGATGGGGAGGTTCCCTTGTGAGTATAAATGACAACTCCGCCAATGCACTGCCCTTTTATAGCTTGTGTACGCGATGGTGCTGCCATCTGTTTATGTGCACATCGCTAACTTCTGACTTTTGTCAACTCAGTGAATTTTTATGTTCACACACACACACACACACACACACACACAGCACTAGTGTAAATGCGAGCAAGACCCTTGTCGCGCCGTAGATCCATTGGCAGGCGGCGAGCACACGTATAAGTCTGTCGTCGCCCCTATTAGCACAGTGGACGGGAGAGCGCGATGACGTCACCAGGGGTAGCGAGATAAGTGAGCCGCGCAGCAGCTGGCGACGGAAGCGGAGCCGCGCCGCCGGTGGGCAGGAACAGCCGTGTCCGGCGGGCCGGCCGGACCACACAGGGAGAGCAGAGTGAGGCGAGGCGCCGGTTATTTACGTCGGCCAGCGGCGCCCGGCCAGCGCGCAAGCACGCCACTTCGGGAAAGTGTGTCCGGCGCCGGAACAGCTGTGGGCGCCTCGCTTCAGCGGAAGTGTCCCACCTGTAACGAACTGTAATTGCCACACCCAGAAAGAAGGTTCCGAACGAATCCAAAATTGTAGGGTTTAGAAAGTACCTCTAGCGCGAAACTCAGTTCGCCCTTCTCTCCTGCAAATCAAGGATGAAGTGCACCATGTAGATTCCATATTACTGGATTTCGGGGAAGCGTTCGACACAGTGGCACACTGCAGAAATTCACCGAAGGTCCAAGAGTATGGAATAATTTCTTACATACAGTATCTAATCAGAAGCATCGAGACAATTATTAGGGGACATGAATATCGTGTCTGTCTACTCTTGACCTTTATAACGGTTGAGGACACTCTCAGTGAGATGTGCGAACACCTGTGGAGGAAAGGCAAAGGCAGCTCATTCTTCATCAAGAGGCGAAACCAGACATGCTCGACTCTGGCTCTAACTCTATGTTCTACCTTATCCCAAAGATTGGTTCCATACGGTTCACGTCCGGGTTCTGGAGAGACGAAGCCATTTCAGGAATGTTGTCGTCCTCAAACTATGGCCTTACAGATGCTACTTTATGACAGAGTGTATTGTGGTACTGATGTAAGAAGCTATCAACAAGTTCCCGCCTGCCGCAGTGGCCGAGCGGTTCTAGGGGCTTCAGTCTGGAACCACGCGAACGCTACGGTCGCAGGTTCGAATCCTGCCTCGGGGCCGGCCGGCGTGGCCGAGCGGTTCTAGGCGCTTCAGTCTGGAACTGCGCGACGGCTACGGTCGCAGGTTCGAATCCTGCCTCGGGAATGGATGTGTGTGATGTCCTTAGGTTTAAGTAGCTCTAAGTTCTAGGGGACTGATGACCTGAAAAGTTAAGTCCCATAGTGCTCAGAGCCATTTGAACCATTTGAACATGCCTCGGGCATGGATGTGTGTGATGTCCTTAGGTTTAAGTAGCTCTAAGTTCTAGGGGACTGATGACCTCAAATGTTAAGTCCCATAGTGCTCAGAGCCATTTTAACCATTTTGAACAAGTGCCCTTTCGGAGGCCGCACAGTCCAGCATCGGTTTCATCAAGTAAAATCAGAGTGAAGATTGAGGCTATCATCCCACCGATGGACCGTGTTGAAGATAACGATTTGGCAGAACATCCTATCATGCTGCAGGAAGAGGTCTGTAACTGCCTGCTACAAATCCTCGTCCGACAGGAATCGACGGCCCTTCAAGGAGTTTCTAAGGGAGGGAAGACATGATAATCGCGTTGGGAGAGATCAGGACCGTAGGTTGGGAGATCGATTGACTCCCACCTGAGTTGGCGTAACTTCTGCAATACTCCATTTGCGATATGGGGACGTGCGTTATCATGAAGCAGCAGCATCCCTTGTCGTAGTTTTTCATACTGGTGGTTTTAGACAGCCGTACGGCTGCCCCCAAATACATTCTTCATTCTCCGACGGATATCTGTCGGTGTTTGTCCTTCAGTGTCCAAGTAAAGAATAACAACATGCTGATCCTGCGTGGACGCATTTGGTAACAACGTCGCCGTTGTTCACATTTCCGTATATACTGCTCACAAATTGGAAAAGACATGCACGTCAACTTATGAAACCTCCCCTTAGAAAAATTTATGAATGATTGTGCTGATAAACCTCTTACCTTGTTTGATTTTCAAACAGCTGAGCAAAACTGAACATACTCAGGTATTTCTTTCTTTACTTATTCTGGTCATAACTGAACTTATACACATTATTTTTAGCGCAACGCAATCTGACTTTCAATAATCCCTACAAAATAATGGTCCTGACTAACAATAACCTATACCTTTCATGAATCACTTACCTCATAAAAACCTTTGTTACTCGAAGTACTGCAATACAGCGAGCGCCAATACTGCCAGCTAAATAAAAGATTCTAACTACTGAAGGCACTAACTACTGATAGGCAAAGTCAGCAAATGATATGGTTCAAATGGCTCTGAGCACTATGGGACTTAACTTCTGCGGTCATCAGTCCCCAAGAACTTAGAACTATTTAAACCTAACTAACCTAAGGACATCAAACACATCCATGCCCGAGGCAGGATTCGAACCTGCGACCATAGCGGTCTCGCGGTTCCAGACTGTAGCGCCCAGAACCGCACGGCCACTCCGGCCATTAGCAAATGAAAGATTTTGATAGAGAACAAACAATGTATTTACCTTAATAGTGTTCAAAACTCCTAATATATATATATATATATATATATATATATATATATATATATATATATATATATATAAGTTCATGACATCCAGTGTTACAAACTTACTCTCTATGATGGACACACGTCCAGATCATCCGGTCTCAAAACTCCACCATCTCTCTCCCCACATCCACCACTGCTGGCGGCTCACCTCCAACTGCGCAACGCTACGCGCTGTTCACATCCAACTGCCCAACACTACAATAGCGAATATTCCAATAATGCAAACCAGCCACAGACTGCGCGCAGCACAGTCAGTGATTTTCATACAGAGCACTACGTGGCGTTACCAACATTAAAATCTAAACAGCCTACTTACATAGCTCTCACGCTCGCCACAAAATATTTAAAAATTGTTTTGGGCACTGGCCAATACATATTTGTAAAAAAAAATTATATTAACGCTAACAAATACACTCCTGGAAATTGAAATAAGAACACCGTGAATTCATTGTCCCAGGAAGGGGAAACTTTATTGACACATTCCTGGGGTCAGATACATCACATGATCACACTGACAGAACCACAGGCACATAGACACAGGCTACAGAGCATGCACAATGTCGGCACTAGCACAGTGTATATCCACCTTTCGCAGCAATGCAGGCTGCTATTCTCCCATGGAGACGATCGTAGAGACGCTGGATGTAGTCCTGTGGAACGGCTTGCCATGCCATTTCCACCTGGCACCTCAGTTGGACCAGCGTTCGTGCTGGACTTGCAGACCGCGTGAGACGACGCTTCATCCAGTCCCAAACATGCTCAATGGGGGACAGATCCGGAGATCTTGCTGGCCAGGGTAGTTGACTTACACCTTCTAGAGCACGTTGGGTGGCACGGGATACATGCGGACGTGCATTGTCCTGTTGGAACAGCAAGTTCCCTTGCCGGTCTAGGAATGGTAGAACGAAGGGTTCGATGGCGGTTTGGATGTACCGTGCACTATTCAGTGTCCCCTCGACGATCACCAGAGGTGTACGGCCAGTGTAGGAGATCGCTCCCCACACCATGATGCCGAGTGCTGGCCCTGTGTGCCTTGGTCGTATGCAGTCCTGATTGTGGCGCTCACCTGCACGGCGCCAAACACGCATATGACCATCATTGGCACCAAGGCAGAAGCGACACTCATCGCTGAAGACGACACGTCTCCATTCGTCCCTCCATTCACGCCTGTCGCGACACCACTGGAGGCGGGCTGCACGATGTTGGGGCGTAAACGGAAGACGGCCTAACGGTGTGCGGGACCGTAGCCCAGCTTCATGGAGACGGTTGCGAATGGTCCTCGCCGATACCCCAGGAGCAACAGTGTCCCTAATTTGCTGGGAAGTGGCGGTGCGGTCCCCTACGGCACTGCGTAGGACGGTCTTGGCGTACAACCGTGCGTCGCTGCGGTCCGGTCCCAGGTCGACGGGCACGTGCACCTTCCGCCGACCACTGGCGACAACATCGATGTACTGTGGAGACCTCACGCCCCACGTGTTGAGCAATTCGGCGGTACGTCCACCCGGCCTCCCGCATGCCCACTATACGCCCTCGCTCAAAGTCCGTCAACTGCACATACGGTTCACGTCCACGCTGTCGCGGCATGCTACCAGTGTTAAAGACTGCGATGGAGCTCCGTATGCCACGGCAAACTGGCTGACACTGACGGCGGCGGTGCACAAATGCTGCGCAGCTAGCGCCATTCGACGGCCAACACCGCGGTTGCTGGTGTGTCCGCTGTACCGTGCGTGTGATCATTGCTTGTACAGGCCTCTCGCAGTGTCCGGAGCAAGTATGGTGGGTCTGACACACCGTTGTCAATGTGTTCTTTTTCCATTTCCAGGAGTGTAGATCAAATGCACAGACTTATCGATACACTGTTGGTCAAAAGCTAAAATTTTCTCACGGTCCATAAAGACAGTCCAGATCATTCATCACAGTTTTAATTACAATTTTATGCACAAAGTCTGATCAGTAAAAGAAAATGATGGAAGTAGTGGATATCCATGCAGTGTTGAAGAAGTATTGTTGTCCTTCCAACAGAAAGATAATGCTGACTCTAGACATGCAGACAGGTAATGAGCCACAACAGAGCGACACCACGGCTTCGCCTGCTAAACGGCAGCCCGCCGAACTCCGACTCAAATGCTGGAGCAGCTGTCTTGATTACCAGAAGTGCCGAGCCGACAACAGAACTCCTCCATGCCTCGGGCACGAGACGGCAGCCGAGGCTGGCGAGAAGACACAGACTGTAAATTCAAACGATTAAATATTAACTTGCTAATCGCGTTTTGTTGGCGCCGAAAGACGCTGTACAGGTTCCACAGCACCATCCTGACAACGTGGAGAGGTTCGACACCCCTACACCAAGTTCAAAGCCACTGAGCGCAGCGACTCATTCTCACGTTACTACTTCTCAGCTGACAATCCAATACTCAGTATTTCTTTTCTACTGGAAGTTCTGCGTCCCGTGACATCTAGTGGTCGATTCCGAATTACATTGGGGGTTCCTGATACTCTCGATCAGGTGGTGTACCTGAGTGACCCCGAAGGCATTGTAAGCAATAGAACCCAGTCAGTTGTCCTGCACAGCAGGTGTTCATCGAAGACGGAGGGAAATATGATAGTGCCAGTCTTGTTATCCATATACACTGATGAAACAAAATCGCAGCACCAAGAGGAAGTTTTGCGACAAAAACGAAAGTTGGTAAGCGAGTTTGTACATCTGAAATATGATGTCTATCTAAATTTTGAGCCAGTCTTATGCGATTGGTGAAAGTAGCGCCAGTATGAGGATTGAAAGCAGATTTGCTTCAAACACACGCTGTAACGATAGTGGTCGTCATTTACCTTTGAGATTGGCAGTGCTGAGTGGATCTTAGTTAAGAATGCCTTTAAGGAGACAAAGACGCTATTATCAGCACCTCACTAAGTTTGAGCGAGGTCGTGTAGCTGTATGTTCTTTCAGCAATACTGCAGTGGCTCCATTGCCACTGTTCACGAATACTGGCAGTGGTGGTCACGGGAATGTGCGGTCGCAAGGAAACCAGGCTCCGGACTGCCACGTTGCACTACTGAGTGGGTATGCCATCCGGTTCGGTGCATGGCTCTGGCGTATCGTGGATCCAGATCTACAGCAGCAAGTGTGAGCGGCATCTGGCACTACCATGACCAAACTGTTAAAAATCGGTGACTTCATGTACATGGACATGTCCTGTAGCCTGCATTCCATTCCCACAGTTTCCGACTTCCGTGGTGTCAAGCGAGAGTTAATTGGAAGGTAGGCTGGAGATCTGTTGTGTTTGCTGATGAAAGTTGTTTGTGCCTCGACTCCAGTGAGACCAGTGTGTTGATTAGAAGGAGGTCAGTTGACCACTACAACCCACCTGTCTGCTTTCTGCTTGCTACATACACAGGACCTACACCTGGAGTTACGGTCTGGGGTGAGAACTCGTATGACAGTAAGACCACTCTCGTGGTTATCTCACGCACCCTGACTTCAAATTTGTATGTCAGTCTGTTGTGCTTCCATTCATGGAAAGGTTAACGTTCGTCCAGATACCACTGTGTTCAGTTACAAGATCTGTCTCACATGTGGGACATCATCTGACGACAACTAATCCGTCATCCGCAAACAGCATTAACCGTCCCTGTAGTGACCGACCACGTGCAACAGTCATGGAACTCTGTCCCACAAACTGATATCCGTCACCTGTACAACACAATGCATGCTCGTTTGAATGCTTGCAGTCAGTATTCTGGCGGTTAATGGTTCAAATGGCTCTGAGCACTGTGGGATTTAACATCTGAGGTCATCAGTTCTCTAGACTTAGAACTACTTAAAGGTGACTAACCTAGGTAACTGCCCGAGATAGGATTCGAACCTGCGACCGCAGCAGCAGCGCGGTTCCGGACTGAAGCGGCTAGAACCGCTCGGCCACAGCGGCCGGCCTCTGGGGGTAACACTGGTTATAAATGTGCCAGCATTTCACTCTTATATCGCGCTTAGTTCAATCTGTAATCACGCTATGTTAATCACTTACATACAGGGTGACAATTATTGAACTATATGAAAAAAACGCAATTAACTACAAACTAGGTCGTGCACACACTTTATTCAACATGTAAAAGTCACTACAGGTATTCAGATTTAGGTTATGACACCTTCGATATGCCTGCCATCACTTTCGCTGTTGTGGTGCAGACGAATAGCGAAATTCTGCGTGACTCGCTGAAGTGTCTGAACGTCGATGCTGTCGAGGACCTCCTGAGAGGCTGTTTTCAGCTCAGCACTGGTTTTGGGATAATTGCTTCACACCAAAGCAGTCAAATGTGTTCAGACCGGAAGAATATGGCGACCAATCGATGCTCATGCCAGTGGCCTCTGGGTACCCTTAAGCCAGAATGCGGTCCCCAAAATGTTCCTCCAGGACATCAAACACTCTCCTGCTTCGATGGGGTCAAACCCCACATGTTGTCGATATCAGGGTCACTCTGGATAATGGGGATGAAATCATCTTCCAAAGCCTTCAAGTACTTTTCTGTTGTCTCCTTGCCGTGAAGAAATATTGCATCGATTATTCCATGACTGGACGCTGCACACCACACAAACACCCGTTGACAGTGAAGAGACTTCTCAAGCGTGAAATTCGGGTTCTCAGTACTCCAAATGCGCAAATTTTGCTTATTGACGAACCCATCCAAACGAAAATTGGCTTTGTCACTAAACGAAACCATACAGCACATACCAATTCCCTTCATGCCCCGCGGCTAACCGTGCACTTTGAACGTTCTAATGCAAACCATTCACAAGTTATGACTATTTAATTTCATTTAGTTTAATAGCTGTCACTCTGTATGTTACCTAGAACAATGCATGGGAAAGTGTCGTCGTTCAGTAACTCTAGGAGGACTTGGACAAAGTTTCTTTTTGGGTGATGGAAAAATGCAAAATAGTGTACAAAAGTATGAAAATTATCTTTTTATGATCGAATAAGTATTAGTGGTGCACTGCTCGAGTGTCGCGCGTAGTGACCGCGCGGTTTGAGGGGCAATGTCACGGATTGCCCGGTCCCTCCCGCGGGAGGCTCGAGTCCTCCCTCGGGCATTGGTGTATGTGTTGTTCTTAGCGTAAGTTAGTTTAAGTAGCGTGTAAGTATAGGGACCGATGACCTCAGCAGTTTGGTTCCTTAGAAATTCACACACATTTGAACATTTTGCGCTGCTCGATACAGTCCATTAAATTGCAAAGTTAATTTAAATGGAGCCAGTAGGTAAGGGTGGTTGCAGGGAAGGCTACTGGTCGGCTTCCGTTTCTTGGGAAAATTCGGTAACGCAGCTCCCTCGTACGACCTACTTTTGAATACTGCTCGTGTGTTGGGGTCGCCAATAGGACAGGTTAAAGGAAGACATCGAAGAAATTCAGAAGTCTGCTGGTAGATCTGTAGCCGGTAGGTTCGATAAATACGCGAGTCTTGCGGAAAATTTCCGAGAAATAAAATGGGAATCCATGGGGGGAGGAAGTCGTTCTTTTCGTAAAAGAATTTTAAGAAAGTTTAGAGAACTAGTATCTGAATAAAGTGCAGAGAAATTCCATTGGAGCCAACGCGCATTTCTAGTGAGACGTACGAAGAGAAAATAAGAGAAATCAAAATCCGTACGAAAACGTATACATACTTGCTTGCCGCGCGGGTTTAGCCGAGCGGTCTTGGGCGCTGCGGTCATGGACTGTGCGGCTGGTCCCGGCGGAGATTCGCGTCGGGCATGATGTGTATATGTATTTGCCGTTAGGATAATTTAGGTTAAGTGGTGTGTAAGCTTAGAGACTGATGACCTTAGCAGTTAAGTCCCATAAGATTTCACACACATTTGAACATTTTGAACATAGTTTTTTTCCCTAATTCCATTTGCGAGAGGAACACGAAAGGGAATGATTAATAATGGTTCACCGTTTGGTAACTCGGACGAAGATGTAGATGTAAATGTAGATGTGTAGAATGTTGTACGCTAGCTGCCAGAACAGTTTTAAGACGCATTTGGACCGACATTAACAGCAACGCAATATACGCGCATCTCCACTTCATGCATCGCTGCGAAGGAACTCCTCGTGTGTTACAGATGCATTGACCAAAGAACTAGCCTTCCACCCATATCTCACAGGAAACGTTACACTAAAACCGTGTTACGTGTTAACAACGCAGTTGCGTGCTACTGCACGCTTATTGAGTTTGGAGGCGAGAAGGGCTTGAACGTCATTCGTTACAAAAATTTATCTGAATTTGCAGATGAACTTACAACACAGAAACTCATAAGATTCAAGACAATAAATCGTTTGTCTAGAAAGAGCAGCAACTATTTTTATTAAGACACTGTTCAGTTACAGGAGCAACCAATTTAATTTTTAACTGGACACTGTAGTGGGACGCGAAATTAAAACGTCACCCATCCACCAGTGTCAGCCCAGTTTGCAGGTGAATATAAGTTTAATTTAATGTTTTGTTTATGTATTTTGTAATATTTGTAATGGTTTTGAATTATCTAAAGTTTTGTATTTATTTTTATGTTTCATGTACGGAGAGGGCGGCGCAACGAACGGAGACAGCATCTTCACTGCCGGGGCCACAGAGAAAATTGCTGGCCACTATACGTCGAGGGTCGACAGCCAAAGAGCAACAGAAGATCCTGAAACCGAGTTGTTGCGTCGTGCTTCTAAAAAATGAAAAAATAATAATTTGTAATGTTTCTACAACAATGACATCATACAAAGTTTAATCATGTTGTAAATGTTCAGTCTTATTTCGTCAAAGCTCAGGTTCACGTCTATATGTAGTATATAGGAAGATAATAAACTAGTGTATACTACAAAAGTTTAAATACGTGTTCCGAGAATTTATTTATGAAGAATTATATTAAGGAAGAAACATTACTAATTTATTTGACAAGATTATTGATTTTTGACAACATTCATCGCGGGTTTGAGTCTTAAAAGTTTATTCTATGTGGCTTTAATATTTATTAAAGCAGATAACTTGCATTAATATAATTTTTGAGAAGAAACAAACGACATCTAAATCGAAAAAAGTTTGCGCAAACTAGTTGGACTGAGTGACGTAATTCTACGCATACGACTCAAAGGATGATGTTTTAATTACAGTTTCGTTCAAGAACCATTCAGAGACAACTTTAAATAGAGTTTAAATAATTTTGAAGTGTTTTGTAACTGACGTTGGTGACGAAGTCTGCACATGGTCATATGTCAAAAGAAAATCATTTATACAAAACTTACGTCGTTACACTCCAACATTGAATCTCAAAAGCAACAAAGCCTGAATAATAAACTAGTTAATCTCGAGAAGACGCAAAACAAATAAAACGGGAATTAATAACAAATAAGCATCAAATCTCGTGAACAGCATGTACTTTAAATAAGGCATCAAATCTCGAGATCAGTAGACGTCGTAAAATCGGGAATTAAATTCCCAGAGCAACTCCAAAAGCGGTCGAGCCTGAAAAACACAGGCTTTGACCTCACTACATTCCGGGATGCCTCACAATAGACCGCCTGAGCAGCTCAGATTAGCTGCCTCCAAAACACACGTACAATATAACTTTAAAACAAAAGAAAAGATATGCATAATCATGATGCGGCAGTATGGAAGCTCCATTTTCCTGCAGGTTAAGTAAAGGGGTCTATCTCTCCAAATGATAATTCAAGATATAGTGCCCCAATGCACGATGTTAACGAAGGAATGAGCTTCTGGAAATATTTCACAGATATGTGAGTGGCTCGAAGACTTCTTAAGGATAACTTAGGCAAAATTACTAGTTGATGTAACGAACATCAGCTAGCTCTAAATGTGGAAAAAAATTATACAACCCAGTATGTCGTCCACGACGGCGAATGTTCATCAGGGACGAGGGTATCATCAGGAATGCCCCAGTAAAGTGTGATAGGACCACTTTTGTTCTCTATATACATAAATGATTTGGCGGACTGAATGGGGCAGCTATCTGCAGTTGTTTGCTGATGATGCTATGGTGTATGGCAAGGAGTCGAAGCTGAGAGACTGTAGGAACATACAAGATAACTTTAAACTTACACAAAGCTATAGTTGGTGTGATGAATGGTGGCTAGATATAAATTTGAAAAAAAATTAACTTAATGCAGATGAGTAGGAAAATGAAACCTGTAATGTTCGGATATAGCATTAGCAGTGTCCTTCTTGACACAGTCATGTCGGTCAAATATCTAGGTGTAATGCTGCAAAGCGACATGAAATGGAACGAGCATGTGGGTATTCTTGTAGAAAAGCGAATGGTCGATTTCGGTTTATTGGGAGAATTTTAGGGAAGTGTAGTTCATCTGTAATGGAGATCGCATATACGTAGTGGGTGCGACTACTGCTAGAGTTTTTGTGATCCACACCAGGTTGGATTGAAAGAGAACATCGAAGCAATTCAGAGGAGGGATGCTCGATCTGTTGCCGGTAGGTTCAAACATAATCTACGTAAGCGTCATCGAGATGCTTCGGAAACTTAAATGGGAATCCCTAAAGGGAACGCGACGTTCTTGTCTGGGAACACCATTGACAAAATTCCAACACACAATGTGCCTAAGGACCACGAAGATAAGATAAGAGAAATTAGGGCTCGAATGAAGGCATATAAATAGTCGCTTTTCCTTCCTCTATTTGCGTGTGGAACAGGAAAGGAAATGTCTAACAGTGGTACAGGGTACCTCCGCCACACACCGTACAGTGTCTTGTGAAATACCTATGTAGATTTACAGTGAAGCGCCAAAGAAATTGGTGGAGGCATGCATATTCAAATACGGAGATGTGTAAACAGACAGAGTACGGTGCTGCGGCCGGCAACGTCTGCATAAGACAAGAGTCTGACGCACTTCTTAATCCCGTTACTGCTGCTACCATGGCAGGTTATCAAGATTTATATGAGTTTGAACGTGGTGTTATAGACGGTGCACGAGTGACGGGACACAGCATCTCCGGGGTAACGATGAAGTGGGGACTTTCCCTTACGGGTATTTCATGGGTGTACCGTGAATACCAGGAATCCGGTAAAACATCAGATCTCCGGCATTGCGGCGGCTGGAAAGGAACCCTGCAAGAACGGGGCCAACGACAACTGAAGAGAATGGTTCAACGTGACAGAAGCGCAACCCTTTACCAAACTGCTGAAGATTTCAATGCTGGGCCATCAACAAGTGTCAGCGTACGAAACATTGATCGAACCATCATCGATATGGCTTTCGAAACCGAAGGTCGGCTAGTGTACCCTTGATGACTTCACGACACAAAGCTTTACGCCTTACTTGGGCCCGTCAACGCCGACATTCGACTGCTGACGACTGGAAACATGTTGCCTGGGCAGATAAGTCTCGCTTCAAATTGTATCGGGCGTGGACGGGTATGGGTATGGAGACAACGAGTGGATGGACCCTGCATGCCAGCAGGGAATCCATGCACCGAGCATGTCAGCAGGAGACTGTTCAGGCTGATGAGGCTCTGTAATGGAATGAAACGTGTGTGGTTGGAGTGATATGGAATCCCCGATACGTCTAGAGACGACTCTGACAGGTGACAGGTACGTAAGCATCCTGGCTGACCACCTGTATCCATTCATGTCCATTTTGCATTCCGACTATCTTGGGCAATTCCAGCGGGACAGTCCAGAATTGCTACAGAGTGGCTTCAGAAACACTATTCTGAAATTAAACACTTGCGGTGCCCACCTAAGTCCCCAGAGGTGAACATTATTGAGCATATCTGGGATGCCTTGCAACGTGTTGTTCAGAAGAGATCTCCACCGGCTCTTAATCTTACACATTTATGGGCAGCCCTGCAAGATTTATGGTGTCAATTCCGTCCAGCTCTGTTTCAGACGTTAGTCGAGTCCATGCTACATCGTTAAGCGGCACTTCTGCAGGCTCTTGGATGCCCTAAACTGGTCATAGTCGCAATAGCGATAGTTTGGCGCTAGAAGAGTTCACGTGATTAACGTACGAAAAAGGACACTGTTTTAAGGAAAGTAATCTCACCATAGGAAAAGGTTTCCGTTCCCGTATAGTCTGTAGGTAATTATTTGCTGTCTGCAGTTATATCCACCATTTTAGTTGTATCTGTAAAGTGTATATAGAACTGATTTTTCATTGTTTATTTGATAAGTATGTTATTATAAACTGCAATTCACTTTTCAAAAGTTCTGGACAAAAAATAGGAAACCTAACTCATTTGTTTACATGCATGATTTCTTGTAATAATTCTAACGTGTTCGATGTATCGGACCCATTAGCATCACTTTTGGCAGCGGGAGATGTAGCTGTGCTGTTCACGTCTGTAAGATGGTTTTCAGGAAAACGTCCATAGCCGGATAGTAAAATGTGCTTTATCTATAGTGTAAAGTGTTTGTTACTGGAGTGGAGCATCAGAAGCAGGCTGTAAGGATACTGAGGATAGATAATTTCCACTATCTGCAGCCGGACAGTGTTCAGCAGGTGCGCTATTATAAGTGGTTTAAACCTGGCGTAACGTGGAGGGGCTCATTCTTCCAACTTGCCTTCATTTACGACCCTCGTAATTCCCAACATCACTTTTTTTTTCTTCTGAGTGCGCCTTTCCAATAGGTCTCATATGGAGTGGTCCAAGTTGCTGATCTCATCCGAATCTCACACATAAAAGACTCAGTGTCAGAAGTGTCCATAGCGCTCACGTGGACGAAAATAACTGGGTACGGTTGCGCGGCAGGCAGCTCTGCTGGAGCCTCGGTGCGGGGGCGGCCCGCCTGCTGCCAGCTGTCGCCTCCCAGACTACACGCGGTCGCGCCCAACTCACCCATCAGCGCGCTCTCCTCCAGCTTCCGCCAAAACACGCCCCACGTGTCAGACGGATCGGTACAGCGACGAATTCGACATTCTGAGAAACGCCAACGCGACCCAGCGCCACGTGTCAACCACGTGGCACACCGAGCCGCTTGCTTCCCACTAGCACCACCGCACTCCTTGCCGGTTACACTCCAGGAGACTCTTCCAGCGCCTCAATTCACCACGCACGTGCGCCCTCTGACCAAGGATGCACCCTCTCGCACGCTGGACGTGACATATCGACTCGCGGCACGGCTACACTCATGCTCAACGATAATTGCAGAATGTGGCGCCACACAACGTGGTACTACACAAAACCGGCGCTAATAGCATACGCACATAGGGAACACACACGACACAGATCTGTAAGTTCACGGTATTGGTGATAAGCTGACGAAAACATCCCGAAACACATGTCCTACAAAACGCCACTGTTTCGTGCACATGTACCCCGACATCAATATGGGGTATGATCACCATGCACATGTACACAGGCCGCTCAACGGGTTGGCATATTCCGGATCAGATGGTCGAGCAGCTGGTGGGGTATAGCCTCCCATTCTTGCACCAGTGCCTGTCAGAGCTCCTTAAGTGTCCTAGAGGTTGGAAGACGTGCAGCGATACGTCGACCGAGAGCATCCCAAACGTGCTTGATGGGGTTTTGGTCTAGAGAACAGGCAGGCCACTCTATTCGCCTGATATCTTCTGTTTCAAGGTACTCCTCTACGATGGTAGATCGGTGGTGCCATGCGTTATCATCCTTCAGGAGGAATGTGGGACCGACTGCACCCCTGAAAAGACGGACATACCGGTGCAAAATGACGTCCAGATACACCTGATCTGTTACAGTTCCTCTGTCAAAGACATGCAAGGGTGTACGTGCACCAATCATAATCCCACCCCACAGCATGAAACCATGACCTCCATACAGGTCCCTTACAAGGACATTAAGGGGATGGTATCTGGTTCTTGGTTCACACCAGATGAAAACCCGGCGAGAATCACTGTTCAGCTATACCTGGACTCATCCGTGAACATAACCTGGGACCACTGTTCCAATGACCACGTACTGTGTTCTTGACACCAGGCTTCTTCTGTGTTCTTGACACCAGGCTCTACGGGCTCTCCTGTGGCCAGGGGTCAGCGGCATGCACCTTGCAGGTCTCCGGGCGAATAAACCATGTCTGTTCAGCCGTCTGTAGACTGCGTGTCTGGAGACAACGGTTCCACATGATGCGGTAAGGTCCGGAGCAAGGCTACCTGCAGTACTCCGCGGCCGTCTGCGGGCACTGATGGTGAGGTATCGGTCTTCTCGTAGTGTTGCACATTGTGGACGTTCCGTACTGTAGCGTCTGGACACGTTTTCTGTCTGCTGGAATCGCTGACATAAGAGATCACACTTTGTGCCACACAGAGGGCCGGTGCTACGACCTGCTGTGTTTGACCAGCCTCCAGTCACCCTAGTATTCTACCCCTCATAACGTCATTAATATGTGTTCTTTGAGCCATTTTCAACACACAGTCACCATTAGTACGTCTGAAAACGTCTGAACACTTACTCTCTACACCGAACTCTGACACGCACCAACACTCCTCTGCGTATGTGGACTGGTTCCAGCGCCACCGTGCGACCACCATAGGTCAAATGCACCTCATGGTCATATCCCGATGTGATTTAAACCCGCAACCTGCCCACCAGAGCGTTGTTTCACCACGTATCAGCATTATCCTTAATTTATGAGCATGAGTGTAAAAATTGATAACGACCTGACTTTGGCGAGGAAAAGAGTCCACAAATTTCATCAAGCTTGCCATGTCCAGGTGAAACCACTCATTGATAATTAAATCTCGTTAGCTAATAAATCGCTCCAATGGTAATTGCTGCGTTTCAGCCGCCTTTCGCACACGTATACTATGCACTTAAGATCTGGTGATTAATTATGCCAGTCGACAATGAATGGAGGATCGTCAATGAGGATGGTATGAATGATGCCCTCTGAACACTGCTGTTGCCGTCTTGGAAGGCAAGCACACAGCGTACTCATCACGAGGATGTAAAGGAAAGTCCAACACTTGGTAAGCGAGAATGCTGAAGTAAACTTTCTGGCTCATGTTCACGGTAACGGAATAAGTGAACCCACGTGTTTTGCGAAAAACACCAGGAAAACACCACGAAACACTTCTAGTCTATACTACACCCTGCACACACTGCGAGTAACCTGTGCACCTGACGCCTCAAATCGTCTGAAAGGAAGCAAACACGTGACTCGTCTGATGACAGCATACGTCTCCTGTCATCAACTGTCAAATTTCTGTGTTACATGGTCCAATTTATCGCTGCGAGAAGCAGACTTTTGCGAAATATCCGATGCCAAACTGTCCATTGCAGTGTTAGCTCTGTGTGAACTGCATACACCACTAGTTTTAATGCCTGTCGGATTTGAAATGCCTGATACTCGGCTCCGGCCGATGTCGGTTAGTGTCTTTTTACGATCACTGTTTTTACGACGTCGTACGTGGCTGCAAGTGGTACAGCATTAGTTGTTGGACAGACCGCGTTTATACAACAACAAATAAGTAAACTCTATACACGGGGTCGTTATGGCACGTCAGCTAATCACTCAAAGAAAAAAAAAGAAAAAAAAGAAGAAAAACACGCACCACGAAGGTATTATCAGAATTCATTCAAGAGAAAGAGCTTCACAAATTGAGCAAGTTAATAACGCGATGGTCCATCTCTGGCCGTTATGAAAGTAGTTGGCATTGATTGTCAGAGTTGTTGGATGTCTTTATGAGGCATATCGTGCTAAATTCTGTCCAATTGGCGCATTAGATCGTCAAAATTCCGAGCTGGTTGGAGGGCACTGCCCTTAATGCTCCAAACGTTCTCGTTTGTGGAGAGCCCCGGCTACGTTGCTTGCCAACAGAGGGTTTTGCAATGATGAAAACAAGCACGAGAAATTTTCGCCGTGTAAGGGTGCGCACTATCTTGCTGAAATAGCACGAACGGTAACAAAACGGGGCGTATGGTGTTGTCGACGTACCGCTGTGCTTCAAAGGTGCCGCGGATGTCAACCAAGGGGGTCCTGCTATGAAAATAAATGGCATTCCACACCAACACTTCAGTTTGTCAGGCCGTATGGCGGCGACATTCAGGTGTGTATCCCACCGCTGTTCGGCGCATGCCCAGACTCGCCTTCGCTGCTGTCGCCCGCTATACGCAGCGACAACCACGTGTGACGGTCTTTGCTGCCATTTCACTTCTTAGCAAGATCCCATTGCTTGTCATCCACAGCACTCTTACAGCGCAGTGGTAAGTCGATGATATCCTACGCCCTCTTTTGTTGCCTTTTATGGAAAGCCATCCTGGGCTTACATTTCAACAAGATAATGCCCGCCCGCAGCAAGCGAGAATTTCTAGCACTTGTCTACATGCTTGCCAAACCCGTCCTTGGTCAGCAAGGTCTCCTAATCTCACCCAAATTGAGAACGTTCGGAGCGTTATGCACAGGGCCCTCATAATCTGCTCGGTGTTTTGACGATCTAACTCTATCGCGCCAGCTGGACAGAGCTTAGCACGATAGGGGACATCCAGCAACTGTATCAAGCAGTGCCAAGCCGAATAGCTGCTTGCATAAATGTCAGTGGTGGACCAACGCGTTACTGACCCGTTCAATTTGTGAAACTCTCTCTCCTGAACAAATCATTCAATTTTTCTAAAATTGCTATCATTTGTTCGTTTTTACATGTTCATCAGACCTAACTATTTCCGATACACTCGAATAATTCCTTCGTGGTGTGTCTTTTTTTATCAGACGGCACAATATTGTCAGCCTGTGAGACAGTTACAAGGAGGCGGAGTTCGGATAATCGAGTTGTCATACCGCAGTATTGCAGCTCGTACAGGGACAACTACTGCATGGGGGCTTAATTAAATATCGAATGCTAATAATTTTAATTTTTGTCGCTGTTTGTGCGGTTACGCAGTCTCGTAACCGGTTGGCCCTGAATAATATTAGTACGCAATCTGACTGCACAGAATAACAACAAAGAATGACAGGCAATTTCTGTTAGCACAATTAATTAATTAAGTCCCCAGCAACTATAAAACCTATGAAACAAGAAAGCACAAGTGACACTGTTCTGTGTGTGGAAGTGTGATTCAACGTACACGTGTGACACGGTTCTTCCACGATAAAACAAGATATTTTGAACACTATTTACACTGAAGTAATTTAAAAAAAAAACAGAAATACTTTGATTGCACATCGAAACCAGAATTACACTCTAATACATGAACACAAGCCAGATGCTTTGTTGACTGAACCTGTGAGCAAGAGGCACTGTTATTTACGAAATTTAAAATACAAAAATGCTTTAATTACCTTATATATATTGACGAAAAATACACTCTGATCATTACAACATCCCCAATCGAATAACATATGGTGTCTTGCCCAACAGAACAACTAGTACTCTATCGACGTCTCAACAAGCACAGATCACGACTACCTCAGAACTACGACAACTCTCAGCGGCGACTGCCCGTGGAGGCGGCTGAATAATACTCTTTGGCGCATCTCTGGCGCTGTGACTCAGTGTAGCCACCTTTCACTACTATGACAGTTATTCGGGTGTACAAATAGAGAAACATCATTGGTTTACAACATTTTAAACCGTGCATCGGATAGCACAACACTACGTGCACTGTATCGAGTGCGTCACTGGAGGTTTACGCGCTCACTTGTCGGCACGAAGAAACCAACATCAGGATACTGTCTCTGACATTTATACTTTGAAAGTTGAGTCCTGTTGTGGATTAGACTCGAGGAGCGTAAGCACAATGCTCGTTATACAACAAATCTTTTATGATACGAGACGAACGAAGTCAATGCTCGTCCTTTGAATTGTTAATGTAACTGACCTTTGACATGGGCCACTGTGCACAAAGAAAGCGCCATCACAGTGAGAACAATAATGTCGAGCATGTAGCAGGTTTCATTTGTTATCAGTGGGTCGCCTAACCATGAGAAAGTTGTTGGACAATATAAAGAATCTTGGAATCTAACTCAAGACTGCGAGTAACAGATATGTTTACTTGCTCTAATGACTGACCAAATTCGTAACAAAAAAGAACAACAACAAAATTCTCTAAAACTCAAATCAAATTATAAAAGCTACGACTACATGAATAATGTGCTATTTACATTTAAGTGCCCGGCAGAAGGTTCACTGAACCGCCTTCAGACTATTTCTCTATCGTACCACTCTTGAACAGCGCATGTGAAAAACGAACACTTAAATTTTTTCGTACGTGCTCTGATTTCTCTTACTTTATTACTATTCTCTCTATATAGGTAGGCTCCAATAAAACATTTTCGCATTCAGAGGAGATGGTTACTGATTGAAATTTCATGAAAATATCCCGCCGCAGCGAAAAACGCCACTGTTTTAACGATTGCCGTCCCAGCTCGCTTATCAGATCCCTGACACTCTCTCCCCTATTTCCCGGTAATAAAAATCGAACAGCCTTTCCTTCAACATTTTCGATGCCCTCCATCAGGTAAAGCCAGCCGGTGTGGCTGAGTGGTTCTAGGCGCTTCAGTTTGGAACCGCGCGACCGCTACGGTCGCAGGTTCGAATCCTGCCTCGGACATGGATGTCTGTGATGTCCTTGGGTTATTTAGGTTTAAGTACCTCTAATTTGAAGGGGACGGATGACCTCAGATGTTAAGTACCGTAGTGCTCAGAGCCATTTGAACCATCCATCAGGTAAGACTCCCATACAGCACAGGATCACTCCAGCAGAGGATGGACAAGCGTAGTGAAGACAGTCTCTTCAGCAGACATGTCGTACCTTCTAAGTGTTCTGCCAATAAAATAATATTTGATTTGCCTTCCCCACAACACTATCTATGTGATAGTTCGTAATGTTATGTGTGCCTCACTGCTTTTTTTCTTTAACTAATTTGTGCCTAATTTTATTCTGAGAAACTCAGTAACGTATGTAAATACCGTAAATGTAAATGTGATTGAAAAAGTACTTGAAGTGAAGAGAAGCGCAGCTGGACAGTAAGAAGCTCTTTAGCGCGCCATCCCCGCAAATTAGAGAATCTTTGAGTATGGACTCTAAAACAATAAAAAATAAAAAAAGACAATTCATTTTATTAAAAAAAGACGTAATCTGTATCTTGTGGAAAGAGGACGTGTTGCTAGGCCGTCGCTCAGAACGTATTGTTACATTTGATGAAAATTAAATTTTAGTGATAAAACCGAGTGAAGTATTTGTAAGAATTGCCAAACATTTATGTATACAAATTTTCTGGAAGTGAAGAATAGAAATATCTTGTTTTTGAAAAAGGAGGTGAACTCCATTGTCATTGCCGTCTATCAATCAACAGAATTGTAGGTGTACAAAGTTCACTAAAATACAGGAAAAGAAACGCATTCTCTATAGTTTTCATTCAATAATTAACAACCTCTCATAATTTCTTAATTACGGTAACTGCACATGTTCTCGTACAATAGTATGGTGCTGAACTCCACTGACCAATTTTGATGTAGCAGGACGTTTAGTTTGAAGGAAGTTTATGTGCTAAGCAATCTGATTTTCTCACGAAAAGCAGATTGCTGTTTGATCTTATTTACTTACAACAGTCGTCCCTTAGGCATGAAAAGGTACGAAAACTTGTGCTTAAACCTATCCGCAATGCGGCCAAGTAACTAACCCAGCCGTATTTTAAGCCTTATATAACAATAACTTCCTCCAAATTGCAATACGTCAACAACTGGAGCAGAAGCTGATCATTCAAGGAGGTAGCAACCAAAATTCAGGTATCATTTACGACTTAAAGTAAAAATCTCAATCAAAAATCAATCTCTCTCACTCTCTCTCTCCAAACACGTATATAAATATCGATATTATTTTTAAAAAAGTCATTTTTATAAGTTCCAATTTAAGTTATTCGTAATTTTAATTTCTAGGTATTTAGTTGAGTTTACAGCATTTAGAACTGAGTGGTTTATAGTGTAACCGAGTTCAATGGACTTATTTTAGTGCTCACGTGGATAACCTTGCATTTTTCCTTGCGTAGAATCATCTACCAATTTTCGAAGCATACAGGTATCTTGTCTAAATTATTTTGCAGTTTTGATTGTCTGATGACTTTACAAGACGGTAAATGACAACATCTGCAAACAGTCTAAGGCGGGTGCTCAGATTGTCTCCTAATTCGCTTACGCGGGTAGCAGGGGGCCTACAACACTTTCTTGGGGAATATTCAGTTGTCTTGCTATCTTTGACTGCTCTCCCCGGCGGTTTTGCGTGTGACGAGAGAGTCTCCGGTCGACGTTCAACGAGCCAACCTGTGTCGAAAAGAAGCCTGCGCCCCTAACCGTGGTGCAGGGGCGTCGCCGTGCTCGCCGGTGCCGATCATTGTGAAACGTCCCCTTAGAAAAATTATACAAGACTGGTCTATGTGAAACGTCCTCTTTGAATAATTATACACGACTGTGCTTAAACTGACACACAATAGTTTTTATCGCAACGCAATCTGACTTTCAATAATCCCTACAAAAGAATGGCACTGACTAGCATTAACCTATACGTTTCACAAATCACTTACCTCAAAAAATCTTCGTTACTCAAGCTACTGCAATACAGCGAGCGCCACTACTGCCAGCTAAATAAAAGATTCAAACTACTGAAGGCACTAACTACTGATAGGCATAGTTAGCAAATGAAAGATTTTAATAGAGAACAAACAATGTATTTACCTCACTAGTCGTAATATATATAGCAGTTCATGACACCAATTCTTACAAATTTCAAAACTCCGCCATCTCTCTCCCCACGTCCACCACTGCTGGCGGCTCACCTCCAACTGCGCAACGCTACGCGCTGTTAGCATCCAGCTGCCGCTGCCCAACACTACAATGGCAGACAACAATGCAAACTAAACACAGACTGCGCACAGCACAGCCAGTGATTTTTCATACCGAGCGCTAAGCGGCGTTACCAATAAGAAAACCTAAACAGCCTACTTACATAGCCCCCATGCTCCCCACAAAAAAATTTACAAATTGTTTTGGGCAGTGGCCAATACAGATTTGAAAATTTTTTTCATAATTACAATAACAAAGATATCAAATGCACACTTATTGATACAATGTTGGTCAAAAGCTAAAATTTTCTCACAGTCCATAAAGACAGTCCTGATCGTTCATCACAGTAAAATTGCAGTGTTTTTCTCGGAGTCTGAGCAATAAAAGAAATTGCACCTGGAAGTAGTGGATTTCTGAGCAGTCTTGAAGAAGTAGTGTTGTCCTTCCAACGGAAAGACTGTGCTGACTCTTGACATGCAGACAGGTAATGGGCCACAACAGAGCAAACCCATAGCAGAGTCAGTCGAAGTTGAAGACTATTGGTAGGTAGGTCATCACAGAGCAGACCCACTGTAGTCCTAGTAGAGATTAGAGTATTGGTGGACCACCAGAGGTACAGACCCACTGCAGTCCATGTAGAAATAATGGTATTGGTGGGCCATCGAAGGTGCAGACCAATTTCAGTCCTTGTAGAGATGGCCAACAGCCATCTGTTGCGAATGTGCAGGTGCACAATCACCCTCGAAGAGTCTTGCGGAAAATATAGCAAGTCCATAAACCACCACTTGTCCAATCACAAAGAATTTGTTTGAAATGTCCTTAGAACCAGCAATGCTGTTAACCAGTCCCTTGCTGAATTATCAATACACTTGCAAACACTATCAATCCCTACTTCTCACATATTGTGCATATACTATGACCAACAGAAACGTGTGCAGTGAAATGTAATTTACAAGTTACTTAATTTGATGAACAGATGTCAATTACAATTTTATAACATGAGAATACAATAACAAAGGTACAAAAAATATCATTAAAGAACATAATAGTACAGATAACATTTGCAGTAATACAGGCTTTACAAAAGAATCGAAATAACATATACATCAGTGTTACAGGAATTATGACAGGAGCACATACATAAAAAATCAGAATAAATTTCGAAACATCAACTTCACGAATGAGCATTAGAACAAAACAGAATAAATAATGTGTAAACATCTTTACAAAGTAAATAACATGTTATTAATGCAAATTATATTTGAGGATAACAGTATTCCTCATCATAGTGAATGTAGCTTAGTATTAGAAAAATTCTGCAACATAAGTCTTATCAGATAAACATATAGAGACAGGAAGAACCTAAATACACAAGGGTACAAAAACACATAGTGGGATAACACAAGGAAAGGACAGGGTTTGTTTTACTGCAGTATTTTGCAAACAAAACTTTCTTTACTTCTCGGAGATCTCCCTTCGTTCTTCATTATTTCCAAAAAGTCCTATCTATACCTGATTTCTGTACTTTTTTCGTATAACTTCTCAATGCATTTCTTCCAATCCATCGCAAATCATTCTCTTATATAGGCTACCCCCTCTTAAGTTAACTTAAATCTACTGAGCTCAGATGCTTAACTAAGGGATGAGGCAATGCAGCAGCACAAAACAATTTACACAAACAGCAATGTTAAAAAATGGAAATTGGCAAAAAAAAGGCAGCAATATTACAACTAATATAAGGCAATGCGCAGCAAACAAGAAAAATAAATCAGTGGTAAAATTGGCTTAACCTAGTAATACAAAGTGACATTCAGTAGCACTATGAATGGCAAACAGCCGCAGCAAATGCTATAACTTATACCTAAACATGACAAAGCTCAATCAGAAAAAATGTTACACTAAAGACAACAATGCAGATAAGGACAATGTCTATTCACATCTTAATGTCTATGCAATTAAAGTGGTGCACCACAAAAATTTATTGTAAAAAAATATTACCATGTACTTGAAAAGACAATTCTGTATGCAATTTCTGTGAAGGGAAATGTCTTTTTGTGCTACTTCGCTTTTTTTTAAAGTACATCATAAAGATATTATTTACTGGATCTGTAGGCATAAAATATTTATATTAGTACATCCACAAAATTTATTTTAACCAATGCTTCAGTGCAGTTAGAAACTAGATATTAAACAAATTGAGTAAATAATTGCATAAAGCAAGCCACATGGCATTTCTCTCAACTAGCGGGACAATAGCCATGAAATGTTTCTCGTCGTTTCATTAGGCATTTTAGTAAATATCATAAATTAAGACCTCCACAGTGTAATCATATGTTTTCAAGTTTGGGCGTGTAGTATTTGCGATGCTTTCTACAAAGGAATCTCAATAGCGAGGATAATGACCTCTTTTTTTTTTCTCCACCTGTGCCTCTGACAGGCACACACTAATGGCTTTCTTTTGTCAGGTGGTTGTCGCCCAGCTGGGTGCCCACGACGCATTACATGCAGGTGGTCACTTAACTGTCTTATAGAAATATTTACGACACCAGTTCCCTCTACAGTGGCAGTCTCATATAAAAAAATTCACAGGTCAAGAATTTGCGTTACAAATATGTAGAAACAAAATCCTTTAAATAGAATAGTGTCCAAAAAATTTTCGCCAGCATAGTGATACATTCACGCATATACACTCATTTCATAACTCTTAAAGTACGATTCTCGGTTTCCAACATCCTTTTTCACAAATCAGAGTCCCTAACCACTACTCATTATTTCTTACCTTATTACACATATATATATTCGTCGACACTTCTTGAATATTTCATCATAACAGATACGTAGCATAGCCAAATAACTCATATAGCATTAGCTTAAACATACCTCAGCAGCATAATTCACATCGTCATCGTAATAATAACATCATAACACCACAGTCAAATTCTCAAAATCTCCGTAGCTTCCTCCAATAATTTCAAAACGTAAAAAAAAATTCTCTGCTCATGTCAAAAGTGTCATCTGCCTCAAACGTACTTTAAAAATCGTGATCCCATACCAAATATGTCATTCAAAGCTCTCATAGTATCACAATGGTTCTGAAAAAATATGAACTGTTCACAAAGTACAGACAAAATACAACTTCGTAAGTGTGAAGTTATCCAATGGTGTAATTACGTAAACATCTGTCACTGATGTAGTAAAGTAAATGTTTGTCTCTCTCAGTTAAATGATCAGATAGCTGTGTAATTTATGTGTTAGAGAAATATGGTACCGATGTGTAAAGTTGTATAAACAAATACCATTTTAGCTAGGGCTCCTTGTGCTTGCCAAACACATGGTACACAAAGTAAGCGTTTACCCCCCTGAGGAATAATGTAATTATATCCTCTGGTGTTACAGATTCGGCAATGGAATGAAATGTATCACGGAAAACTTTCTTTGTAATTCAAATATGTTGAAAAATAAATAGTTTAATGCGTGTCCTGTGTTATTATTTTGTGGCTGTTCCGTATTTCTATGTCCCTCTTCCCGTATTGCAGCGCGAGTGTACTCTGAAATACGTAATTGTTGTATTACCTGTGTCAGCTGATCTTGTACTTCCCGGATTTCTCTTTGGTGTTGCGTACTAATTTGATTCAGACTTTGCTTGAATTTCCTAATTTGTTCACACTCTTCTGTGTCATTAAAGACTACCGGTTTTGTGTCATTCAAATTATCATCTACCTTCGTAGATAAATTAGTGAACTGATCCGAAAGTTCGGCTACTTTCTCCGATAGTGAACACATTTCCTCCGTGTGTTTTTCTGAACCAAGTTTCAGAGTGTCCATTTGTGTTGAAATCGAATCTACTGTGTCCTTTAAGTTTTCCTGAGTTCTTGCAAGTTGCGTAACCGAATCGGTGGATGCAACTGAGTCCATTTTAGCTTGCAAGGTGTCGTGATTTTCACGAACAACAGTTTGCAATTCTTTTATGGCTGCTTCGTGATTCTGTAATGAGTTTTCATGCCGCGAAAAAATAGGTTGAAAATGCTCACAAATTTGTGTTTTTACGTCATTACAGATTTTTTGGCATTTCGATTCAATGTTATGTAACTCAGTAGTTAAATCTTCACGTGTTTGTTCATGTGTGGTGTCTAACTTTCGAAGCTTTTGCTGTGTTTGTCTCTGATTTTGTTCCATTGTGTCTAACTGTTCCTGTGTTTGTCTCTGGTGTTGTTCCATTGTGTCCAACTTTTGAAGATTTTGTTCCATTGTGTCTAACTTTTGAAGATTTTGTTCCATTGTGTCTAACTTTTGAAGATTTTGTTCCATTGTGTCTAACGTTTGAAGCTTTTGTCCCATTTGTTGCATTAATTGTAATAACAATGCACTGGTGTCTGAAACATGTTCCTTAGTGCTATTCGGCAATGCATTTGAACCGGCAATATTCCCAGTTTGAAAAACAGAAAATGTGTCTTGACTTATTTGAGAAAACTGTGAGGACGCAAAACCTGAATCTACAGTATTTGCAATATTGTGTCCTGTCATTTCGGAATCCTGAGGCGAGCTGTTGCCGACCGATCGATCGATAACGCTTTCCTGTTCACTAATTGTTTCACTGCCTACACCATTATTTGCAACCCGCTCCATTTCCCTATGCACAATTACCAAATTACTACTTTGAACATTAGTTAATTCATTACATAGTGGCGCTAACACACTGCTTTCGTCTTCACTGTCATTTCTCAGTTTACTTTGGAGCCTAGTATTACGTTTTTCACACGCCATTATTGTCACAACATTTCACACGACAATACAAAAAAGAACAATTTGAAAAGCAAAAATAAGTGAACACATTAACATATCACTGAAAATAATATCTAGTTAATTGCAAGCGCAGCTGCGAAATACTTTGTGCAAAACTACATGCATGCCAAAACTATTTTGCTGTACAACAATGAAAGACTGCAACTACAAAGGAAATTCTCTCTATGATTACGCGCTAGCAATAAACAAAAGCTACACTAATTACACAAACTACAAGGAAAAAAAATCAGAAGATTCCAGTGAGGTATCCTCGGCTAAGGGTCGACATATGAAACGTCCCCTTAGAAAAATTATACAAGACTGGTCTATGTGAAACGTCCTCTTTGAACAATTATACACGAATGTGCTTAAACTGACACACAACAGTTTTTAGCGCAACGCAATCTGACTTTCAATAATCCCTACAAAAGAATGGCCCTGACTAGCATTAACCTATACGTTTCATAAATCACTTACCTCAAAAAATCTTCGTTACTCAAGCTACTGCAATACAGCGAGCGCCACTACTGCCAGCTAAATAAAAGATTCAAACTACTGAAGGCACTAACTACTGATAGGCATAGTTAGCAAATGAAAGATTTTAATAGAGAACAAACAATGTATTTACCTCACTAGTCGTAATATATATAGCAGTTCATGACACCAATTCTTACAAATTTCAAAACTCCGCCATCTCTCTCCCCACGTCCACCACTGCTGGCGGCTCACCTCCAACTGCGCAACGCTACGCGCTGTTAGCATCCAGCTGCCGCTGCCCAACACTACAATGGCAGACAACAATGCAAACTAAACACAGACTGCGCACAGCACAGCCAGTGATTTTTCATACCGAGCGCTAAGCGGCGTTACCAATAAGAAAACCTAAACACCCTACTTACAATTGGACGCCTTGAAGTGCAAAATGGTGGTGGGTTCGTCGTCTCGCGCTGTACAGCTTCCCAGCTCGTAATTTGCAAGCTCCAAGTTACGTATCACTTTTATTCTGTGTTTAACTAAGAAGATTGTTGAAACTTGTTGTGGCATGGGTAGCTGCCGGGGATGGTTCTGAACTTGGCTCCACAGTGGCTGATGTTCCTCAGTTCGTTCCTCATCACCTGTGGAGTGTGTGTTTGAAGTGGTTTTCATGCAAATTTTAACTTGTTTTGGGACATATTGACCGCTCTGGGACTGGTTGCGGTTGTGTACGCGCCCGGCAGTCGTAGAGTTAATGGTTTAATCATTTGTCACGGCAGGATTTGGTATGTTTATTTAATGTTGAAAGTGCCTTAGGGCAACTGGAAGTGATCTCTAAGTTTCCTGCTAATTTACTGGGAGACGGGTAATGTTAGGATATTGCTCCATACGAATTTTGGGGCATGCTTATTATATATTCCATTGTGGCTGTGATTTGACCTTGTTTTCATCGCAATCTATTTGTGCTGCAGGCCATTTGTTAAGTCTGCTCGTTTCCTAGCGTCGTTGCAGTTATGGATTCTTGTCAGAACCGCTCATTGTGAGGCCGATCCGACTATATATTAATATATACCGCCTGCTAATGAGCTTGTGCATAAGCGGTGGGGAGTGAACGCTCGTGTTGCCTGCCGGCCATAGCGTTATTGCTTCCAAATACTGTTGTGGGGCTTAACGCTGTTCTCTAAAGTTAAGTGCTATTTGGGAATCAGAAAATGGTTCAGATGGCTCTGAGCACCATGGGACTTAACTTCTGAGGTCATCAGTCCCCTAGAACTTAGAACTACTTAAACCTAACTAACCTAAGGACATCACATACATCCATGCCCGAGGCAGGATTCCAACCTGTGACCGTAGCGGTCGCGCGGTTCCAGACTGTAGCGCCTAGAACCGCTCGTCCGCTACGGCCGGCTTTAGGAATCATTCTGAGTCATTATGTCCGTTAGTTAAGTGAGACCAATTTGTTAATATTAGTTTTCTGTAAGTCATTTTACTGCTTGAGTTATTGCTAGCCATTCTTATTTAACACTTATGTTAATCATTTGTGTACCTTTAACGAATATGCAATTTGGTATTTTTCCTGTGTGCCTGTTTTGCAACCTTGGTTGGCCTACTTTGCATTTTTAGTTTAAGTGGGGGCAGTTCGGTTTTATTAAGCTTTAAGATCTTAGTTTGTTAATGAAGTTGTGGTATTATGTGGCTGTGTCACTTTGGGTTGGAAGTGTATAGTGCTTGTAGTCTTTTGAGACGTGGTTAAACAAGAACGATTCTTTATGGATGATTATTTCACTGTGCCTACTATCTATTACTTTGGTTGCAGATGAAAAATATGTTTCTTATTCGTGTTTATGTAATTCAATTAAAGTGAAGATTTGTATATTGCATCAGTAAGAGGGCAAATGTCCGAATCGAAGTTTATAGTAAAGTCTGTTTCGAGTCAAATTAAAATTGTAAAACAATCACAAGCTTTTCCATCACTAGCGATCCCGGGCTTCCTATTTGCTTTAAATAACTGTGGTGAGATTGTAATTTTTGATTTTCTAAAGAACTGACTAGTACCACGGCTCACGAAACTCTATAGGCACGCAATTTCATTAGAACTCTCTTGTAAAGAACGGTGTTAAAAGCCACCTGCAAATCTAGAAGTACGGAATCAATCTGAGATCCCCTTCGATGGAACGCATTACTCCGTGCGAATAAAGAGCGGTGTGTTTCTCGCAAGAACGATATTTTCTGCATCCTTGCTGACGATGCGTCATTCTATCATTTACTTCAAGGTAATTCATAATATTCAAACTCAGTACATGTTCCAAAATACTACTGCACACTATTTCGCGCATTTTTCATGAGTTTTGTTTACTGCAAATACCACATACCCGCTGATGGTCTCCATTTGTATCTAAGTGCAAGTCAGATAAACCTGGAGGCAGCTACCGGGCATTTAAGTACCGACTTGTGCCGGTACTTGATGTTGCTGCATCTGGCAGAGATGTGTTTTTGACCTACCGATGTACATTATTATCTCCTATGAAAGTGTTATCCAGTACCGAAACCGAAAGAGGCGAATGAAACTGAATAGGGTTTTTTCAAATATTTATCGGCTATAGATAAGTGCTTCAAGGTATCCGTAAATTTACTTTCCCCAGAACTAGCTATGTCAGAAAACATCTGTTTTGTATACCTATAAATACTTTTTATATCTGCCACTATCATTACTGCTGTTGTTGTCATTATTATTATTATTATTATTATTACTGGTAATATTATCACTATTAGTTGCAGCAACTGGAGCATTACAAGTATTGCCAGTATTAACTTTATGAGCTCATAATCAGTATAATTTACTGACATTGCCAATACAGGCATTAAAAATCATTTTAATACCATTTTTCACTTTAAAATTGTTATTTATTAGATAACTTCTCTTTTTGGTCATCAGTCTACTAACTGGTTTGATGTGGCACGCCAAGAATCCCTTTCCTGTGCTAACCTCTTCATCTCAGAGTAGCACTTGCAACCTACGTCCTCAATTATTTGCTTGACGTATTCCAATCTCTGTCTTCCTCTACAGTTTTTGCCCTCTACAGCTCCCTCTAGTGCCATGGAAGTCATTCCCTCATGTCTTAGCAGATGTCCTATCATCCTGTCCTTTCTCCTTATCAGTGTTTTCCACATATTCCTTTCCTCTCCGATTCTGCGTAGAACCTCCTCATTCCTTACCTTATCAGTCCACCTAATTTTCAACATTCGTCTATAGCACCACATGTCAAATGCTTCTATTGTCTTCTGTTCCGGTTTGCCCACAGTCCATGTTTCACTACCATACAATGCTGTACTCCAGACGTACATCCTCAGAAATTTCTTCCTCAAATTAAGGCCGGTATTTGATATTAGTAGACTTCTCTTGACCAGAAATGCCTTTTTTGCCATAGCGAGTCTGCTTTTGATGTCCTCCTTGCTCCGTCCGTCATTGGTTATTTTACTGCCTAGGTAGTAGAATTCCTTAACTTCATTGACTTCGTGACCATCAATCCTGATGTTAAGTTTCTCGCTGTTCTCATTTCTACTACTTCTCATTACCTTCGTCTTTCTCCGATTTACTCTCAAACCACACTGTGTACTCATTAGACTCTTCATTCCGTTCAGCACATCATTTAATTCTTCTTCACTTTCACTCAGGATAGCAATGTCATCAGCGAATCGTATCATTGATATCCTTTCACCTTGTATTTTAATTCCACTCCTGAACCTTTCTTTTATTTCCATCATTGCTTCCTCGATGTACAGATTGAAAAGTAGGGGCGAAAGGCTACAGCCTTGTCTTACTCCCTTCTTAATACGAGCACTTCGTTCTTGATCGTCCACTCTAATTATGCCCTCTTGGTTGTTGTACATATTGTATATGACCCGTCTCTCCCTATAGCTTACCCCTAATTTTTTCAGAATCTTGAACAGCTTGCACCATTTTATATTGTCGAACGCTTTTTCCAGGTCGACAAATCCTATGAACGTGTCTTGATTTTTCTTTAGCCTTGCTTCCATTATTAGTCGTAACGTCAGAACTGCCTCTCTCTTGCCTTTACTTTTCCTAAAGCCAAACTGATCGTCACCTAGCGCATTCTCAATTTTCTTTTCCATTCTTCTGTATATTATTCTTGTAAGCAGCCTTGTTGCATGAGCTGTTAAGCTGATTGTGCGATAATTCTCGCACTTGTCAGCTCTTGCCGTCTTCGGAATTGTGTGGATGATGCTTTTCCGAAAGTCAGATGGTATGTCACCAGACTCATATATTTTACACACCAACGTGAATAGTCGTTTTGTTGCCACTTCCCCTAATGATTTTAGAAATTCTGATGGAATGTTAGCTATCCCTTCTGCCTTATTTGACCGTAAGTCCTCCAAAGCTCTTTTAAATTCCGGTTCTACTACTGGATCCCCTATCTCTTCTAAATCTACTCCTGCTTCTTCTTCTATCACACCAAACAAATCTTCACCATCAAAGAGGCTTTCAATGTATTCTTTCCACCTATCTGCTCTCTCCTCTGCATTTAACAGTGGAATTCCTGTTGCACTCTTAATGTTACCACCGTTGCTTTTAATGTCACCAAAGGTTGTTTTGACTTTCCTGTATGCTGAGTCTGTCCTTCCGACAATCATATCTTTTTGAATGTCTTAACATTTTTCCTGCAGCCATTTCGTCTTAGCTTCCCTGCACTTCCTATTTATTTCATTCCTCAGCGACTTGTATTTCTGTATTCCTGATTTTCCCGGAACATGTTTGTACTTCCTCCTTTCATCAATCAACTGAAGTATTTCTTCTGTTACCCATGGTTTCTTCGCAGCTACCTTTGTACCTATGTTTTCCTTCCCAACTTCTGTGATGGCAGTTTTTAGAGACGTCCATTCCTCTTCAACTGTGTTGCCTACTGCGCTATTCCTTATTGCTGCATCTATAGCGTTAGAGAACTTCAAATGTATCTCGTCATTCCTTAGAACTTCCGTATCCCACTTCTTAGCGTATTGATTCTTCCTGAATAATGTCTTGAACCTCAGGCTACTCTTCATCACTACTATATTGTGATCTGAGTCTATATCTGCTCCTGGGTACGCCTTACAATCCAGTATCTGATTTCGGAATCTCTGTCTGACCATGATGTAATCAAATTGAAATCTTCACGTATCTCCCGGCCTTTTCCAAGTATACCTCCTCCTCTTGTGATTCTTGAACAGGGTATTCGCTATTACTAGCTGAAACTTGTTACAGAACTCAGTCTTTCTCCTCTTTCATTCCTTGTCCCAAGCCCATATTGTCCTGTAACCTTTTCTTCTACTCCTTCCCCTACAACTGCATTCCAGTCGCCCATGACTATTAGATTTTCGTCCCACTTTACATACTGCATTACCCTTTCAATATCCTCATGCACTTTCTCTATCTGTTCATCTTCAGCTTGCGACGTCGGCATGTATACCTGAACTATCGTTGTCGGTGTTGGTCTGCTGTCGATTCTGATTAGAACAACCCGGTCACTGAACTGTTCACAGTAACACATCCTCTGCCCTACCTTCCTATTCATAACGAATCCTACACCTGTTATACCATTTTCTGCTGCTGTTGATATTATCCGATACTCTTCTGACCAGAAATCCTTGTCTTCCTTCAACTTCACTTCACTGACCCCTACTATATCTAGAGTGAGCCTTTGGATTTCCCTTTTCAGATTTTCTAGTTTCCCTACCGCGTTCATGCTTCTGATATTCCACGCCCCGACTCGTAGAACATTATCCTTTCTTTGATTATTCAATCTTTTTCTCATGGTAATCTCCCCCTTGGCAGTCCCTTCCCGGTGATCCGAATGGGGCACTATTCCGGTATCTTTTGCCAATGGAGAAATCATCATGACACTTCTTCAACTACAGGCCACATGTCCTGTGGATACACGTTACGTGTCTTTAATGCAGTGGTTTCCATTGCCTTCTGCATCCTCATGTCGTTGATCATTGCTGATTCTTCCGCGTTTAGGGGCAATTTCCCACCCCTAGGACAAGAGAGTGCCCTGAACCTCTATCCACTCCTTCGCCCTCTTTGACAAGGCGGTTGGCAGAATGAGGCTGACTTCTTATGCCGGAAGTCTTCGGCCGCCAATGCTGATTATTTATCAAAATTTAGGCAGTGGTGGGGATCGAACCCGGAACCGAAGAAGTTTTTGATTATGAATCAGAGACGCTACCCCTAGACCAATTTTTTTTTTTTTAACGGAAAGTAAACATGTGCTCCGATTTGTAATGAGAATAGAATGACCATAGTATGTATCAGTTCTAGGCTGCCGTTGCGCAATATAAGAAAAGAAAGGAAATGTCTTCTTGAGGTGCACAAAAGACTATCACTTTATTGTCGAAAGGAAAGTTGCTCCGCAGCTCTGCGAGAGAAGGAAAATGTTGAGAGGAAAATGGGAAGGAAAAAAAAAAGCCTTCTGCATTGTTGAGCATCTGAATAGTATCTTAAAATTCCGGCAAGAACTAAAGTCCCAGGAAGCAAATAGAATTCATACATACAGGCAACTGTCAACCTCTACTATCCAAATATTGAATTTGAAGCATTTAACCGTTAATTATGATTTTCAGCATATTTCCACATATCCTCCTGTAGTCACAATGTTGGCTTATTTTAAAGTGTTCAATTTCTATGTAAGAATAATAGTCTAGGAAAGTAGCATGCCTATTCTGCATAATAAACGATGCTATGTGGCCCATGATCCACGTTGTAGCGTAGTTTTTTGCTCGTGGATACCTCAGTTTTTGTGGCTGAATGATCTCTAAAAGGTCTACACCACTGGGCGTCGTACGGTCTATCACTGACAATCGTTGACGAAGAAATGTAATTTCTTCTGCATGTCCGCACGTGAACCTATGAAGGAGCGTATCGACTCTTCCGCATGCGTCACAGTTGGGCGTTGGATGAAGGCCTATTTTATGTAGCTTCTCATTCGTTGCTACTTCATCGTTGACTGTGAGATACCACTCGGCTATGACGCGTGATGGTAATATGTCGTTGTGCACATTCCGCCATATTATACTCCAATGTGTATGTGGACGTTTTTCTTCGAGACGATTCCTGTGGTTTGTTGTCATGAGAAGGTCATAAAGCTTCTTGTTCGTCAGGCTTCCGGTATCGACGATGTTGTGTCGAATGTAGCTCATTTCCATGTAGTACAGTCGCACATGTCGGTAAGAAAGTGGAATGCCGGCGATATTAACGGGTGGGTCCAAGCTATGAGGCTTCCACCGCTGAATGAGGTTTCTGATGAGACTGGTCCTCCGGGTACGAAACTCCTTCCTGATGCGATTTAGGAGCAGGGTGACACATTTTTTGTGTGCTTTAATGAGGTTAAGGCCACCTTTGGACGAAGGTAAGGTTAAAGTATCGAATTGAACTTTGAAAATATGCCCCCTAAAAATAAACCAACATAACGCTTGTTGTATACTCTTGGCTAGGTGGTCGGAGATTGGAAGAATTTGCGCCAAATAATTCATCTTGCTCGTAATGGCGATCTCGATGGTCTTAACTTTCTGTAGTATGTTCAAGTCACGGTCAGAGTGAAGCATCAAAGCAGCACGTAATTTATTAAGCATGTGTGACCAGTTCCTCGTCAGGAATTTGTCTGGTTTGGCCTCAAAAGTAACACCGAGGGTTGTTTGAGAATCCTTTACCTTTCACCAGGTAACATGGGATATGTCTCCGATACCGCCACCGATCTGCAAAACTGTGGTTTTAGTTCTATTGAGTATTGCTCCTGAAAGAAACGTGAATGTTTGTAGAAGAGTTGCTGCTGACAGAAGTTGTTGCGATGATGACACAGTTACGCATATATCGTCAGCATACGCAATGCATGGGATAGTGACAGACTCGACGCTAAGCCCGATCCCGCTATGCGCTAAGTTGTTCAGTAGCGGCTCTACTGCAATGGCGTACAAAATCATTGACAGAGAACATCCTTGGCGGATGGATTGCTCAATGGAAACTTCTTTTGTAAAATGGCCATTAATGAGAATCCGTGAAGAGGCGTTTGTAGTAACTTTGTGAATTAATTCTATGAGATGAGGTCCAAATCCTAGTTTCTTCATGCTTTGAAAGAGGAAATCATGACGTACACGGTCATAAGCCTTCTCAAAATCTAGAAAGATCAGAGCGCCCTGTCTTTTAGTTTCAGCATATGAACAGATGGTGTCCCTCAAATCGCAGGCAGCTGAGATTGCACTTTGACCTTGCACTGCACTGTACTGGTAACTGCCTAAAACCTTGTACATAACGGTTTGCATCCTTAGCTTAATCGATCTGGTGACGATTTTGAAGTCGGCATTCAGAAGTGTGATGGTTCGCATGTTTTCGACCTTCCTGCTGTTCCCTTTCTTCGGTAAGGGCAGGATGATACCTTCCGTAAATGCCTTGGGTATGGCTTCCAGGTGCCAGAGTTCATTCGCTATCTCGAGGAGTGTCGGACCGAGGAAGTTCCAGTATCGCTGGTAAAACTCAGCGCTGAGACCATCGGGTCCTGGTGATTTCCCTTTCTTTGCGCTGTGGACCGCCAGTCGGATTTCGTCCTCTGTGAAAACAGATTCCAGCTTTGCATTATCCTGTTGTGACAAGCGACAGCTCAAGGTCCTAAGAAAATCCTCGCACGAGTGTTCATCAACGAGTTGCTTCTTGTAAAGTTGACTATAATAGTCGTAGACGTGCGAGATGATGTCACGTTGCTTCGTGATGGAAAGTTGACTATAATAGTCGTAGACGTGCGAGATGATGTCACGTTGCTTCGTGATGGCATTCTCAGCGTCATCAACGACGGCTTCAATCAACATGGCTTTACACCGTTTCGTCGTTCTCAGGATGTGGTGCAGGGAGGCCCGTTCTTCGGCGGCAACGTCCTTGGGGTAGGCTCGCACGATGATGCCATGCATTCGTTGGCGTTGTATCGCCGTGATTTTCGCTTTATATCGTTTGATCTTTACGTCGATGTCGCGAGAAGGATTGTTAGTGCGACTGTACAGTTCTCTCAAACAGCGATAATAAAATTCAATAGTCTTTTTCTGCCAAAAACTTTTTTGTCGAGCGTAGCTCATGAGGGTGAGGCGTAATTTAGGCTTAGCACACTGAATCCACCACTGTAGAACGCTAGCGTAACGACGTCGGTGCCGCTGAAACTGTTGCCACGTTATGTTCACCTCCTCTTCAAGTTGGGCATCCTGCACAAGGCTGACATTCAATTTCCAGTAGCCCTTCCCGCGGTAAATTGGCTGGCGTTGTAGGTTGAGGTAACACTGATATGCACAATGGTCGGAGATGTTGACAGGAGCTTTGTCACAGTTCACAGTGTGTCGCTGGAGGGCATCGGACACATAGATCCTATCCAGCCGACTGGCAGAATGACTGGTTACGAAGGTGTACGCTACCCGTTCACCGTGCAGTTGTTCCCATGTATCGTGAAGACGCATGCCATGAATTAAATGTTCAAGTTCGATACATCTGTTCGTGTTAGGAGTTTGGTCTCTGTCGTTGAGAACACAATTGAAGTCACCACCAAGGATGAGATGTTCACGATAAGCGCTAAGAAGTATGGGAACCTCGGTTTTATAAAATTTTGAACGATCTCTCTTATGAGTGCAACCTGAGGGGGCGTACACGTTAACGATCTGCACACCATTCACTCGAAGAGAAATGCCACGACCACTGGGCAGCCGCTGCACATCCGTAAAGGGTATACCGTCGCGCAGAAGGATGGCAGTGCCTACAGCATCCTGAAGATTGATGTTATCAATAAGAACGTAACCGGGCACTTCTAAGGCTGTGACTACCTCCTGTAGGAGGGCAATGTCAACGCTGGTACCATACAAGAAATCAGTTAGCGAACGGAGTTTCACCGCACTTTGAATTCTATTGACGTTAAGTGTGGTAATGTTGTAGGTTTGGCTGTCACCCATGATGGTTCAGAGGACAATGAGCTCTGAGTTTCGGATCGTCCTTCTCTCCGGCTTTGAACCAAACTCGTTGGTAACGTTTGGAGTACGAAACGAAATGTCAAAACCAATAACGGGTCAGGGAGGGGAAGGTCGCATCGCGATGGTCATGCGCGAGAGCAGCTACTGCTGCATCTCCTCGTTCTGCTGCCACCACGGCTCATTGCTGTCGGTGTGCTGCGCGGTGCGCGCGCCGCCCTGCCCGCCACCGCCGGTTGAGTCTGTCAACGTGGTCGCATCCGCCTGGCCACCACGCGGGGCTGCGACTGACGTCAGCGAGTTTCTGCGGGAGCGCTGCTACCGCTGCTCGCTGCTCTGCTCGCTCTTCCTCTTAGCCGTTACGGTGCTCTGATCCCTCTCAGCGCTCAGCAGTGCCTTCAGGTGTTTGGTTTGTTCACGAATGCGTTCTTGCCTCGTGGTGTCCTCGCAGCGCACGGAGCATGAAGATTGAGGTTCAGTCTCGCTGCCACTTTCTGACATGTGTACGGGTCTCAAATCATTCGACTTTTCCTCTTTGTTACTATTCCCTTTGCTTCTCCTTCGGCGGCCTTTCTTCGTGTCTGCTACAGTCTCTACCGATAGGGGTGGTTCAGGCAAACTGATCTGCACCCGCTCCTGTATCTCACACGGCTTAGTTTCAGAGGTGGCTGGCGCATCGTTGGTATCCAGCGGTAACTGCCCGGGTGAGGATGACGGTGCCGAATCGACGTCCGTCCTACCGCGAATGTCTTTGCCACTCACTGCATTCCACCTGAACTGGCATCTCCGCCTCGCTAACATGTTCCGGCTGCCGGGATGGTGGTACAGTCCCCGCGACCACCTCACTCAATAGTGGAACAAGCTTTTCACTACCGTCTGCAGGACGTTCCCGTGGAAGTTGAAATGGACGTCGACGTGTACAGTTCATCCGCAGATGTTCAGTTGAATGGTAGATCGAACAGGTAGGGGGTTGGCCAATGTAAGTTACCTGTGCACGACAGCCGCCAATGGCAACATACGAAGGTATATGTTTTTTCAAGTCTACACGTACACTTCGCACCCCGCTGTTAACTTGGTAGCGATAGGCACTCGACCATTTTTCATTTGTAACCGACAAAACAGCGCCGTACAGTGACAGAGAACGTGCAACCAGATCATTAGGGCACTCAGGTGGCACATTAAATACCCTGACGGTTCTTACTCCGTATCCCGAAGACACGATTTGGACATTACTAATACTGCCGTCAGTATGACTATATGGTCTCACACGAACATGCTCCTCAACGAATTTCTCATAAGTGTCACTCGAAATAAATTTGATTAATAACAAGTACTGCACAAAGTCCAACTGTAACGTGTCGACTAGATCTTCAGGCAATTTCAAATCCTCAAAGATCCACTCATGAATTTCAAACGCCGTCGGTCGCAAGGCAGCGCGATCGAAAACACACTGAACGCTGTTCGCTCTGTTAATTGTCGACATCTTACTTACAACAGTTATACAGGAACAAACGTTAACAGCGCTCGCACACGCTGCTCAGCTCTCCACCTCAGCACTGCTCGCGACGTAAACACTGGCCCGCGCTACCGCCCGTCACCGCGCGATGTGCACTGGCCGAGTGCCGGAACACGACTGTGTCCACAGGTACATTTAGATAACTAAAAAAAGACCCTGTGTGTATGAAAACGTGGTCAGATGTAAGAGAGGGTCTGTTGGCCTAATCAGATCAGGTTAAATAAATAATTAATTAATTAATAAAACATAGTATTCGAATACTTGTGACAAAAAAACAACATACAAAACCTGGAAAGCCATTTTTTTAGAAAAAAGTAAACTATAGTTTTGTTTAAAGAATATCAAAAAACTGCCGACACTGAATTCGTTGTACTGTTTAAAGCAGGAACGCGAAATTATATTTTAATAGTTACTGTTTTTTCCCATCAAATAATATTAAACCATCATTTTATTTCGTTTTGTTCCAAAGAAGTAAACACATATATCAATACATATATATGAAAATTACCAACATTTGCTTTATATGTAATGTAAATATGGACATTTATAGTGACGTAAGTAAGGAGTTTAAAATGTGAATACTGTATTGCCTTTGGAGTGCCATGTTTGTCATTTAAATTCAAGTGAGACACAGGCTTGGTAAATATATTAGGAGATACACATTTTGTAAAAACACTGCTTATGTATGGTATTGTGCAGTGTCAGCTCTTATGTGCGAGGCCGGCCGCGGTGGTCGAGCGGTTCTAGGCGCTCAGTCCGGAGCCGCGTGACTGCTACGGTCGCAGGTTCAAATCCTGCCTCGGGCGTGGATGTGTTTGATGTCCTTAGGTTAGTTAGGTTTAAGTAGTTCTAAGTTCTAGGGGACTGATGACCACAGCTGTTAAGTCCCATAGTGCTCAGAGCCATTTGACCCAGCCATCTTATGTTCGAATGTTTGTGATTTTGAGTCATATGTGGAAAAAGAGGCTGGAATAAAGTATGAAGATAATTAAACCTGACTGCTTTTCACTTCTGGCAACTGAATCCGTTATATAATCTATTGCAAAGCTCAGATTGTGAGACCGATGACACTAAATATACAGATGCGACTTCGTCGAGAACATCGATACCTAAGATAATCACCCCATACCACTTGTTTTCTTGAATAACAACGGAATTTTTAAAACTTAACTCACGACAGGCGTGACGGCACGTTCTGACATCGAGCTGTGGTTTCAAGTTTCCGTTAGAAAGCACGAGAGGCGATCAATAAGTAAAGCAACTCATCTTTACTTTCGGCCATTTTCCGGTGAAAAAAAAATGCGGAATTTGTTGTGGGGCATCGTGGAATCTTCCCACTTCAGTCCCTATAGTTTCATGAGTTTCCGATAGGTGGCGTCTCTATATGTAGTCCTCAACATGGCGTTATAACGGAGGTGCGTTGCGGGCGGAAAGCTGTTAATGAGTTTATTCTGGCGGAGAACCAGAGCATCACAGATATTCACACGCGACCGCAGGAAGTCCGCATCTGTCAACAAGGTTGCTTAAGCCTTTCCGATCTCGCTCGTGCCTGTCAGCCGCACACAGCTGTGACTACTGCAGAGTTGCAACGCGCAGACACTGTCTTCCGAGGTTATCAGCGGATCAGTATTAAATACCTTGCTGTTCAAGAAGACGTTTCTTTTGCTGGTGCTGACACACTCGTCCAACATCTGGGGTTCTCAAAGGTGTTTGCCCGATGGGTTTCTCGCTGCCTAACGGAAGACTATAAATAGCAATGAAGAATGCACTCCATGGATTGCAGTAGGTGGATGATAGGGAAGTTATTGATGTTCAAGACGTTGACTCTGACCAGCGGAGTGGTACCATGCAAGCATACAGGCCCTCCCTGTACGGTTGTGTAAGGCCGTCACTTTGAACGGAGATTACGTTGAAAAATAGTATTTTGTAGCCAAAAGAGAGGGGAATAATATGGTGTATTGCGACCCTGAATAAAACCAACCTGCTTTCAGAAAAAATAAACTGTTGAATTACCTATTGAATGGGCCCTCTCAACAGTGTCGTATTACAAATTGAAAGTATAGATCTCTAGACAAAACAAAATTTCGCCAGACACTCCATAAAACTACATCTGTTGTTGTGATAAGTAAGAGAAATTGGAAATCTAACTCTGGGAGCTTAGGCGGACAAGAGTTTACACATTGGCGTATTTCATTGAGTCAAACATTAAAACATGCAAGAAAACTTGACAGAAGTGGATTGAAACATGATAGGCAAACACTGTATATGCATGCTATTGCTGAAGTTAAAAGAGGTGAAAGGGGAAGAAAGTACTAAGTGAACTAAAATACCACTAACCTTAACTGTAACAGTATTGTGGCTGTCTGACTGTTTGGCTTGCTAGCTTACATCATTTGGGTACGTAGACAAACGACTTATACGTCAGATTTGCTATCAGTGGACAGCAAACAATCTCTGTCAATATTTTAACGTGAAATTATAATAATGCAGATCACTGCAGCTAAGAACATGTAAACTAAACTGTTGTGTAAATCTGTAATAAGTAGTTTAATAAAGCAGTATTACCATGAAAGTATTCCTCAAAAGTTCTAAAACACACACAGTACTGTGTCTGCTATGCTATGTAATCTGGGTATTGGTTGGTAAGGTGCAGGGCATACACGACTTAAACATTTCATACTTTTATTACTGTTATTATTATTACTGCAACTTGATAACTTTTGTTGTGTGGGTCAAATGCAAAGGACTGCCCAAGTTAAATATTTTTCGAATCTAAATTTTTTTTTTTAAATTTCACTGGTGGTTATTCTATGCCCGTATTAAAACTGCCTTGTAGTTCTATACAATATCGCGAAAACCTATCAATGACTTATGGAATCTATGCCAGGCAAAAGCGTTGCAGTATTGCTTTCCAAATAAGGACCAGCGTGTTATTAAGCAGGTGGTCACAATTTTTTGGCCCATCAGTGTATATGTACAACTGCAAAATTTGGAGTGCATAAATACGAAGCTTAAGTGGTGATGCAGCATCTACTCTCGTTGTCTGAAGATAACCTCAGTGTCGAAACTGACACTGATGATAAATCATGCGGTTTTTTCTTTTTACTACGAATAAGGGTGTGATGTAACTGCTTAATCACATGTCAAAGCGACAGCATACAAATTGATTGCTCTAATATTATGTGTAACTTTCCCAGGAAAAGGCACAAGGTCAATTACGTTCAGAACATGAGAGCATAATTTCTGTGCTGTTGGCGTGAGATAGAAGTTGTAACTCCCCACCCATCACTTAGTTGGTTTTGGCGTGTATTCACCCCAACAAATTGACTAACAGATCAACAGAGAGTGCAAAACTGCCGCAATATCGGATAACGCAAAAAAATAATATGGCCCTGTGACTCCTGATTGAACTGCGGTGGCAGTGTTGACATTAATTTATTCAGAATTGATCACTTTTAATTAAAAAGGGGTGCACATTGATGTTATATTCAGCTATTGAACACCAGATGCAAATGTTGAACATAAAATTAATTCAGAAAGTGACTTGGGATTTCAACTACTTGATTGAAAACAGATGCAGTCGATTAGCACAAATTTATTTTAACTCAAGACCTTCAATCATGACATTACAAGAGTCTCCAATCAGGCAGTGGTAATAAATTGCGTTTGCATGGACTAAAGCGTGATACTCAAAAGCAATTCCTATCAACTGACCCAGGCATAATGCGAAGTGCGAGAAGAGTTCTACAACACATGGCCCCTGTCTTGCGCAGTACATAGCTGAACCAAAACTGCCTGTCTCCAAGCTCAATTGTTCTGTTTGCTAAGTCCTAAGCTGTAGAGATGCTCACTCTTTCTCAGGCAAGCTGAGTCAAGAACGCCACGTCCGCACTCAAGGCAAGCTGGGAACAGAAGACCTCTACGGACACTTCTCACAGTCCACTCTTCGCCTCGGTTTCCCCTCCAGCAAAATCACTTACGCCAATTGAAGTGCAAGTCATGTTAATCATGCATCGCTTCCCAGAGCCGACCAATGCCTGCTCTGGGAAGTGAACAAATTCCCACAAAACTTCCCTTCCTCTCAACTTCCATTTTGCTCCTCCCAGGCCACTCATCAAGGTTAGCATCTGCACAAACACCAAGTTTTCCGGAATTCTGACTCCCAGGAGAGTACTTCAAATTCGTTGGTCCTACGTTCCCATCGGAGGCCGGTGTATTTCATGCTGTTGCTCTTCACCTGATTTGCTTCAGACTCTGCGGACCGTGAATTTAGCGTGAAGTTGCTATAGTCACGAACACGCATACTTTGACCTCTGTTGACCGATCCATAGTAGCTTGCACGGCATTGTCGCATGTTTCACAGAAAACAGAATGATGGACATTTATCAACAGGTGTACAAGTTCTCCGTCTGTTTCCCGGTACACCAGCATGGAGCTGGGGTCAACCACCCACTCACTGTCACTCATCTTAAGGCGGCTGGAGTCTGCACACCGTTACCGCTTTCTCAGAGCTTGAGCCGCCCTAAGCTGCCTATTGTCGCTTCCCTTAGCCACTCCCCCAGCGGCCATGATCAATTCTGAGTACTTCCCTGGGGTAAACTAGCCTCCCGTAAATTGACGTGTTTCCTTAAAGTTTTCATGTCGTGTGAATTACTTTAAAACCATCACCTGAGATTAATTATTCCAATACGTCCATACTATACCCTCTACGAGATGCATTCTGCCTTGTCAGTCATTTTTGTTTAGCCCTACTGTTCGCTCAACGTGAGTTAGGAGATTTTAATGACTTCATGTAACGGGCATAGTTCTTGCCATCTTACAAAGTACCTAGCAGCAGTCCTCTGGGTGGTGTGCACACAAAGTTAGGATTATAGGACAGGACATCGGTCTTTGCATGACCAAAAGGCTTAAGAGTTCTCATTTCAGATGGCAATGTCCCTAAGCCAGGTATCCGTACAGAATACCATGGCCGATAGATGTGCTGAGGGCAGGGCATACATGGTGAGAGCAGTACCGGAGGGGGTTGGGGAGGGAGTCTCAGGCAGGTGTTGTAGGGGAAATGCCGAGCGCTGGAGGAGAATGACTTTCTAAACTGAACTCTACACTCACATTTTTTGTAAATATGATGTGGAGTCCCTCCATGCCTACACTTGCATGGTGATCATTCAGAAAGATCTATTACCTCTGCTTTTGTTAGTATCTGTAAAGAATTCTGCCGAAAATGCAACGATTTATTTTCGTCTTTCTTGTTAACCATTTGTAACTTTCAGAAAAGTATAATGAGTGGCGAATTTTGAGTAAAACCTACGCATTTCTCTAGCTGCCACGTTAAAATCTGCTTCTTTTGCCAAAACACAGCGGAGTTTACACACTCTCACCTCAATAACGTGTTGTGCAGACACAGTTGCGAGAGAATCCTGAAACAGTGGTTTATTAAGTTTTGTAAGTGAGAAAAAGTAAGGGCCATTATTTATGAAAAGCATATCATTGGTACGAAAAAACATGTAATGTCTACTATTATGTTGGTCCAATCCATAGCATTTCTCCTTCCACCAGCTATCGACAGACGTTAAAAATTGCATTATTTCATCAAAAAAATAGTAGGTAGTGGAATAACACTGCAGACAATGAAGTTTTGCATAATAACGATATCGAAAAATGCTCTTTTCTTCGCATGCTATTATTTGCCAAAACCTCCTTTCGATATCTGTAACCGTTCATGAAATGTGAGGAAAGTTGTGGATATTTCACTCTGGTGCTGCGTGATCGCAAGTGAGCGTGCTACGTCACCAATCGAAATTGGTGACAGATAGACTTCTTACCCGAGTCCAAAGAAAAATTCAATAGTTTAGCTAAATTTCATACGCAGCAACATGCTATGTAACGAAAAGTATTAGTGACCTCTATTATTCATTGCAGACTTTTCCGAATTACGCACAGTGTCTTTATTTCCATGTACATGCCAGAATAACTATGATCATTAACGAAATGATGGTCACATCGTGATGAACCTGACGTATAAAGCTGTAAGTAAAGAAAACAGGATTTTTTTTTTACTAAATACTTTCTGTAAAACCGTTTGACAAAGATTGCAGGACGTGCACCTCGAATCTGTCATCGCCGGCCGGCCCAAAGGTGGCAAACACTGGCCGGCATCCCTTTCCGAACAAACGAATGACCTCGTGCAGAGCTTTGGACGAAATCTGATCACTGCTCATCGACCACCGTATAGTGTCTAGACTCTACAAAGTGTGTTTTCAAAAAGCATGAGAACCCTAGAGAGGTCCTAACCGAAGCTAGAGCAGGGCTTGGACTCTCCCACTCAAGTATGTTTATTAGAGCCTTCGTCGGTTTTCCATGCACGTCGTGAGAAATCAGCGGCCTCCTCGCTCAGAAAAGTTATCAGTCAGTGGCAGTGAGAGCCTTGCACAGCGCCAACCCTCAGTGAGTCTACGCATATACTACAGCAGCCTGATGAAAAATGGTTCAAATGGCTCTGAGCACTACGGGACTTAACATCTATGGTCATCAGTTCCCTAGAACTTAGAACTACTTAAACCTAACTAACCTAAGGACAACACACAAAACGCAGCCATCACGAGGCAGAGAAAATCCCTGACCCCGCCGGGAATCGAACACGGACGCGGGAAGCGAGAACGCTACCACACGACCACGAGATGCGGGCTCCTGATGAGAAAATGGTGTATTATTTTCCCAGTATTTTGAAGGGAACGGAGAAAATCTCGATTGTGATTGTGGTAAAACTTAGAAGTTCTGCCCTCCCCGACATAGCGTGCGGGAGCAGGACAGAGCGCAAGAGACACGCGTCTTTGAAGTCCAACATGCGAGGTGTACAGATGTATGTACTTGGGCTGGATAAAAAAATAGTGTCTGCACTGTTATAATTGCTTGCAGACTTCGTTGACAGACGGTCACACACACACACACACACACACAAACACAGATGTTCATCTCTGTCGATGTCTCGCTAGGTCCGCCCTATCATGCGATTGATGCCATCTCCTGTGTTGTAGCGCCTGCCACGTAGAGTTTCATTTATTTTGGCGGAGTTTCATTTATTTTGGCGAATACGTCACAACCACACGGAAACGGACTCATATGGAGAGGGGGGGGGGGGGTTCCAGTATCTCCCACCCCCACACACGCAGAAGCTCCTGCACAGGGTTTGCACCGTGCATTGTCATGAAGGATGATTGGATGCAGTCCATCGGCGAACCACATCCATCAGGGAGGCAAGACCTCAATTGTCATGTTGTCCACGGGCGGGAGGTCTCCAATGGGATCGATGTTGAATGATATCCCTGCCTTTGTGAAACACTTTCACCCATCTTGCCACCGTACGATATGACATTGTGCGCTCCAACCACGTGCCATTTCAATCTTGATCCGTAAATATTGTTCCTGTTTTCCAAATATACTCTGATGGTGCTTGAACTTCAGACAGTACACCTGCAACTGACTCGAACACAGCCGTTGCCGCTCACTACACAACTTCAACTGACCTTTTGCTGGCAGCTTCAGACAGCGCCCAAGCAACTGGATGCACATCCTTCTTGTTACAGCAGTGTTGCCAATACTTTGTATACAACCCTGCTATTAGCCTCTCTTCGGTACTGGACTTGGCGTTCGACACATTTACTGTCTTAACACTTAGCTTCAGGTATCCGCGACATCGGGGCGACTGTTGAGCGCACGCGCAGATATCCAAAGCCGGACAGCTGGAGCTTGGCGTTTTTCTGGTGACATGGTTTTCAGTAAGTGTACCAGTTTGCCTTACGCTGCTTTCTGCTCAGCGCAGCTCACAGTATGCGTAAGTATTCAGCGACAGGAATTGTTTTATTTATTGTAGAGAGATTTCACTACAGGAATTGTAATTCAGTGTTCCCAGTTTAGTAACTTTTGTGAGCTGCTCAGACTTAGACAAGTCGTCTGACTTTTCCTGCAGCTGTCTTTCACATGAAATACAAGTACCTTCCGCACATACAATGAAGCGCCAAAGAAACTGCTGTAGGCATGCGTATTCAAATACGGAGACATGTAAAGAGGTAGAATAAGGCGCTGCGATCGGCAACGCCTATACAGGGTGACCTACTGACAGTGACCGGGCCAAATATCTCACCAAATAACGTCAAACGAAAAAACTACAAAGAACGAAACTCGCCTAGCTTGAAGGGGGAAGCCAGATGGCGCTATGGTTGGCCCGATAGATGGCGCTGCCATACGTCAAACGGATATCAACTGCGCTTTTTTTTAAATAGGAACCCCCGTAGTAGGCCCACTTTTTTCGCTTCCTGATAGATGGCGCTGTAATAGTCAGAAACGTATAGGTACGTGGTATCGCGTAACATTCCGCTAGTGCGGATGGTATTTGCTTCGTGATACATTACCCGTGTTAAAATGGACCGTTTACCAATTGCGGAAAAGGTCGACATCGTGTTGATGAATGGCTATTGTGATCAAAATGCCCATAGGACGTGTGCTATGTATGCTGCTCTGTATCCTGGACGACATCATCCAAGTGTCCGGACCGTTCGTCGGATAGTTACGTTATTTAAGGAAGCAGGAAGTGTTTAGCCACATGTGAAACGTCAACCACGACCTACAACAACTGATGATGCCCAAGTAGGTGTTTTAGCTGCTGTCGCGACTAATCCGCATATCAGTAACAGGCAAATTTCGAGAATCGGGAATTTCAAAAACGTCGGTGTTGAGAATGCTACATCAACATCGATTGCACCCGTACCATATTTCTATGCACCAGGAATTGCATGGAGACGACTTTGAACGTCGTGCACAGTTCTGCCACTGGGCACAAGAGAAATTACGGGACGATGACAGATTTTTTGCACGCGCTCTATTTAGCGACGAAGCGTCATTCAGCAACAGCGGTAACGTAAACCGGCATAATATGTATTATTGGGCAACGGAAAATCGAAGATCGCTGCGACAACTGGAACATCAGCGACCTTGGCGGGTTAATGTATAGTGCGGCATTAGGGGAGGAGGGATAATTTGCCCCCATTTTATCGATGGCAATCTAAATGATTCAATTTATGCTGATTTCCTACGTAATGGCCGGCCGGGGTGGCCGAGCGGTTCTAGGCGCTACAGTCTGGAACCGCCCGACCGCTACGGTCGCAGTTTCCAATCCTGCCTCGGGCATGGATGTGTGTGATGTTCTTAGGTTAGTTAGGTTTAAGTAGTTCTAAGTTCTAAGGGACTGATGACCTCAGAAGTTAAGTCTCATAGTGCTCAGAATCATTTGAACCATTTGAACCTTCGTAATGTTCTACCGATGTTACTACAAGATGTTTCACTGCATGACAGAATGGCGATGTATATCCAGCATGATAGATGTCCGGCACATAGCTCGCGTGCGGTTGAAGCGGTATTGAATAGCATATTTCATGACAGGTGGATTGGTCGTCGAAGCACGTTCCCCGGATCTGACGTCCCCGTATTTCGTTCTGTGGGGAAAGATGAAAGATATTTGCCATCGTGATCCACCGACAACACCTGACAACATGCGTCAGCGCATTGTCAATGCATGTGCGAACATTACGGAAGGCGAACTACTCACAAATGTACTGAGGTTGACGGACATTATTTTGAGCATTTGTTGCATTAATGTGGTGTTTACAGGTAATCATGCTGTAACAGCATGCGTTCTCAGAAATGACAAGTTCACGACGGTACATGTATCACATTGCAACAACCGAAATAAAATGTTCAAACGTATCTACGATCTGTAGTTTAATTTAAAAAACCTACCTGTTACCAACAGTTCGTCTAAAATTGTGAGCCACATATTTGTGACTATTACAGCGTCATCTATCACAAAGCGAAAAAAGTGGTCCAATTAAAACATTAATATTTCTTTACGTACTATACGAATATGTAATAAAAAATTGGGGTTCGTTTAAAAAAAAAAAACGCAGGTCATACCCGTTTGACCTATGGCATCGCCATCTAGCGGGCCAACCATAGCGCCATCTGGTTTCCCCCTTCAAGCTAGACAAGTTTCGTTCTTTGTAGTTTTTGCGTTTGACGCTTATTTCCTGAGATATTTGGCCCGGTCACGATCATTGGACGACCCTGTATAAGACAACAAGTGAATAGCGCAGTTGTTAGATAGGTTACTTTTGCTACAAAGGTAGGTTATCAAGTTCTAATTGAGTTTGTACGTGGTTTTATAGTCGGCGCACAAGCAATGGCACACAGAATCTTCGAGGTAGCAATGAAATGGGGATTTTCCCGTACGACCATTTCATAAATGTACCGAGAATATCAGGAATCCGGTGAAACATTGAATCTCCTATGTCGATGTGGCCAGAAAAAAGATTCTGCAAGAACGGGACCAACGACGACTGAAGAGAATCGTTCAACGTGACAGAAGTGCATCCCTTCCGCAGATTGCTGCAGATTTCAGTGCTGGGCCATCAATAAGTGTCAGCGTGCGAACCATTCAACGAAACATCGTCGATATGGGCTTTTGCAGCCGAAGGCCCACTCGTGTACCCTTGACGGCTGCATGACCAAGGCTTTACGCCACGCGTGGACCCGTTTACACCGACATTAGACTGTTGATGACTGGAAACATGTTGCCTGGTCGGACGAGTCTCGTTTCAAATTGTATCGAGCTGATGGACGTGTACGGATATGGAGACAACCTCATGAATCCATTGACCCTGCATTGCAGCAGGGGACTGTTACAGATGGTAGAGGGTCTGTAATGCTGCGAAGCGCGTGCAGTTGGAGTGATACGGGACTGTTAAAGCTCGTGGAGGCTCAGTAATGGTGTGGTACGTGTACAGTCGGAGTGATATTGGACCTCTGATACGTCCAGATACGACTCTGACACGTGATTCGTACATAAGCATCCTGTCTGATCACCTGCATCCATTCATGTCCATTGTTAAGTTAGATGGACTTGGGCAATTCCAGCAGGACAATGCGACACCCCACAAATCCAGAATTGCTACAGAGTGCCTCCAGGAACACTCTTTCGGAGTTCTGAAACTTCCGCTGGTCACCGGACTCCCCAGACACGAACATTATTGAAGATATCTACGATCTCTTGAAACGTGCTGTTCAGAAGTGAACTCCACCCCTCGTACTCTTACGGATTTATGGACATCCCTGCAGAATTCATGGTGTCAGTTCTCTCCAGCACTACTTCAGACATTAATCGAGTCCATGCCACGTCGTGTTCTCCACTTCTGCGTGCCAGTGGGGGCCCTGCACGATATTAGGCAAGTGTACCAGTTGCTTTGGCTCTTCATTGTAAAAAGATAATCAGTAGCCCTGAATAATGTGGCACTGGTGGCCGATCGGTTCTAGGCGCTTCAGACCGGAACCGCGCGACCGCTAGGGTCGCAGGTTCGAATCCTGGCTCGGGCATGGATGTCTGTAATGTTCTTAGGTTAGTTAGGTTTAATTCGTTCTAAGTTCTAGGCGACTGATGACCTTAGAAGTTAAGTCGCATAGTGCTCAGAGCCATTTGAACCAATTCTTGTAGTCCTATTAATGCTCGTCTTGTACCCAACAATTTGAGTAATTACGTGTTTTAACTGGATATGAATAATTTTAGTGTCATCCTTTCTTCCTCGCAACTGACTGATAACCCGACTCGCTAATGAAGAAAATTGCCCTGAGTACATTTCTACAGCCGGCCAGTGTGGCCGGTTAGTTAGGTTTAAGTAGTTCTAAGTTCTCGGGGACTGCTGACCTCAGATGTTAAGTCCCATAGTGCTCAGAGCCATTTGAAGCATTTTTACATTTCTACTTTTCTAAATTGTGTTGTTGCTGTGAAGGTGTGTTTCCTTGTAAAACGGATGTCATTATTATATAGATATAAATATTTTATTTTGAGTTATTGATCGTCACCTGCAAGCGTACTGAGCAGTGTTAGCGATCTTTAAATGCCAGCGTGTTGTATGACGTTGTTTAACTACAAGGAATAAAATTTGAATACAGTGTGGCGAGTTGGGAAGTGTGACGGGCACCTTGCATTCACCATTGCCGAACACAAGACCACTCACCCACAGGACACTTACAAATCACCGAACAGGAAACATACACGGGGCTGTACGTTACATTTAGCGCGCCCATTTGGTAGCAAGTGTAGTGACCGAAGAGGAAATGACGTGTTAAATCAGCGAACAGTAAGTGAAAGCCTGAAATGGTTCACTACTATAATTCTATATTATGGTAACTTCTCACGCAGAAGATTTAGTTCGAACATTCAACGTTTCGTATGTGGTAGCAGACTCGCTTGCGTACATCAAAGAACAAAAGATCTTAGGCAGCGAGACCACCCGTGAGTGTTAATCTGGTTATTTAGTAACGAAACACGTCCGTGGCGAGGCGTTCCGTGTCACCGTGATGTATGCCGGCCGTCGTTTGTGCTGTTGTGAAGCACCGGAATCGGACGGGGCGAGTCCCGAAATAACGTTTATCGATGTGAGTGAAAAAGAAGAACAGCCTGACCGCCCAGATGGGACACGACCTCCGGGTTAACGGCGGTAAACAGGAGACCGTAGCGGCCGGCGCGGATGGCTCACTGCGGCCCACAGATAATGCCGGCCGCTGGTAATGACAGCCGGCTCCACTGCCCACGCTCGGGAGTTCCCGAAAAGCGCCCTTCACGCTTAGGCGTGGCTGGGTCACCAACCTGGCACCGCGGCCGCCAGTGCACCCTCCTACGAGAGGTTTGACCTCTGCTGGCGCCACTGGTACAGCCGTCCGCACACAGTACGACAAAGCGGACGTCGGCGTGGAACGTGGACTTTTGTGACCACAGAATGTGGAATTTCACCTTGTGGAGGATCCTAAGCAAGGAAGGCAAAACACATTCTCACCAAAATAAGGAAAAAGCATAACAAAACAAAACAAAACGAGCATCATGAGGGAATTATACGAAGAAAAATTTAAAAAAATGTGTGTGAAATCTTGCGGGACTTAACTGCTAAGGTCATCAGTCCCTAAGCTTACACGCTACTTAACCTAAATTATCCTAAGGACAAAGACACACACCCATGCCCGAGGGAGGATTCGAACCTCCGCCGGGACCAGCCGCACACGAAGGAAATCGGTAGATGTGATGACAAACGAATGATTACAATTTCACAAAAATTTGATGTTTTATTGTAGAAAAAGACCGCCACAAGTCGAGCAATAATACCTTGGTCTACCTTTGCAGCTCATGTGATCCGTTATTCCGCTTTGTATTGACTGACAGAGTTGCTGAATGTCCTCCTGAGGGCCAAAGTCTGTATAACTGGTGCTTTAGATCGTCCAGATCCCGAGCTGTTGGAGGGCCCTGCCCATAATGCTCCAAATGTTCTCATTTGGGGACAGATACGGTGATCTCCTTCACCAGTGTAGGGTTTCGCAATCACGAAGACAAGCAATAGAAATACTCGTCGTGTGCGGGTGGATACTATCTTGCTGAAACGTAAGCCCAGGATGGCTTTTCATTAAGGGCAACAAAACGGGACGGGGGGAGTAGCATATCGTCGACGTACCGCTGTGCTGTAAGGCCGCCGCGAATGGTAACAGTAGTGGTCTTGCTATGAAATGAAATGGCCCTCCAGACCATCACTGCTGGTATGGTGGCCGACAGGCAGGATGGTAACCTCCAGACACGCCTTCGCTGGTCACTGGGATTCAGTTCGATTTATAACGGCTCTTCTTCTTGATGATTTGGTTCGATTTGTACTTGGCCTCGGCTAAAACTCGGCGACAGTCGGTAGGGTGTTGAGATCAATTTACGAAGACGACGTTACACAAAATAACAGTGCTGAACCGAAATGTCGACGTGCGTGAAATATTTACTTCACCAAGAATCGTACTTAATCGTTCGTAATCGATGTTTAACTGATCAATGACGAAATATTAATGATAAAACCAATACAGTCACATCCACAAAAAATTCACTACAAGCTGGTCGTAAATTCAAGTATCTAAGAAATCGTAACAGTGGGCTTGTTATTTGAGTCAAAGATTCTACACAAGCTCCGACCGCTAGTCAAATATTATCGCTGCGCGTAATCATTACTCGGGAGTTTCATGTCAATAATTAGATATAATTTTAAATCACAAATGCACAACTTGGGACGAGAGGGTGTTTTATTGCACAATATCAGTCACTTCCTAACCGAGACTTGAGAAGAAAATGTTCCCAGGTGTTGGGGAGATTTAAATTATATGCTTCGGACCTATCACTGAAGTACTATAAACTACTGGCTATTATGAATGCAAATTGTCTATCAGTGTTCATTGCCTAAATCACTGTCTAAGTAATGTTTAGTTCAATTATCTAGTTAGAAGTTCACTTTACTCTTGTAGAAGAAGTCCTCCGTTCGAACTCTAATGCCGTGATATTTGAAGTCGGAAGATCGTATTACTGTGTCATAATAGATTGCAATTATTCAATCTCAAAAACAAACTAAGCGCGCTTACATGTACGAGCATTTAAATATATGACCTGTTTCGGCTAACTCTCGTAACGTAGTGACAATGCGTTGAATTATACTTAGTCATTACTCACGATTCCCAAAGAGTATTCACACGGAGTATTCTTTGGGATCGTTGGTTCTACTTTGCGAATGTTAATTTACGCTAATTTTGTAATTTATTATGATTTTGATTTTAATTTTACTGAAATGTAGTCTTTCTTTCGTAGATTGCTAAATTGTCAAGTCTCAGATTCCTGATTTAATTACGTGCTATTGTCCTAATAATAGTGATAAATGGAACTTCGTTCGCTTATTCACTTTTCCGGGAATTTGGGACTTGGGGGGAAATATTTGGGGTATTGGGAGCTAATTTTTGATTTTTATTTCTCGTCCGAGGAAGTGGCAATACAGATTCCGGTGAATGTGCCCACACCACTGCAGAAGGGGTTTCTTGGTGTACAGAGGTCAAGTGCAGTCGGCGCAAGGAGGGCCTCGAGGTCAGCTCCCTTTATGTGAGCTGCGTATTAACCGTCCTTGTAGCCACTGAAGCACCACTTGCACGGCGGATCGATGATAATGAGGAATCCGAGATTCTGACTGCCTGTGTGACGGCTGCTCGTTCCTCACGTGCTGTCTCTCTCTAGGTAGGCTGCTGCCTTCTAGACGTTGTGTTCAGCCATGGTTCACCCATTTGTGCCAACATCGTCGTATAGTGGCATGGGTCCTATACAGATGAGCGATTTGCCGATTACTTCAACCCATTTCTCTTAGCCCAACTATACGTCCTCTCTCAAATGCTGACATCTGTGTACGTTGCTCACGCGCCTGTCTGCAAACTATAGTTACTGTACAACTGCTAAGACTTTATATCCTGGTATCTGAATTTTCTCTGTTTAGGCTACTAACACTGCAATCTCTGAGGTGAAACTGCACTGCACACACATTCATCTATCGATCGCCAGAGTTTACAGTTTTCAGTGTCCATCGATACTTGCATCGTTTTTTTTCTTTTTTTTTTTTTTTCTTAGTGTACTTGCTTCTTGGAGAGGAACGTGGGCATTGAGATGCAAGATCGGTTCCTATGTCACAAGCAGAACTTGGCAGACGCCATTTTGAATTATGTCATTTGCCGCTGGAGTCCTTGTTAGTCGTTTTCAAAAAATGGTTCAAATGGCTCTGAGCACTATGGGACTTAACTTCTGAGGTCATCAGTCCCCCTAGAACTTAGAACTACTTAAACCTAACTAACCTAAGGACATCACACACTTCCATGCCTGAGGCAGGATTCGAACCCGCGACCGTAGCGGTTGCGCGGTTCCAGTCTGAAGCGCCTAGAACTGCTCGGCCCCAGCGGCCGGCCATTACGTAGGAAATCAGCATAAATTGAATCATTTAGATTGTCTTCACGTTAATTTACAGAGTGCAGACCCCTTCATCTCTGCATAACTGCCGGAATTTGTACATTCATTGGAACCTGTTTACTGTATTCATAACTTGGTCACGCTCTACAATTTCTACCCCAATACTCCCTTACGTTACCAAACTGACCATTACTTCCTGTCCCAGGACTCGTCCCGTCTACAGATTGCATCTTTTCGTGAAGTTGCACCATAAATTTCGTTTTTCCCTAGTTCGACTCAGTAGCTGCTCATTACTTATCCGAACTAACCATCCAATCTTCAACTCTCGTGTGTAGCATCTCATTTCAACAGCCTCTGTCCTCTTCTTGTCTGAATTGATATCAGTCCGAATTTCACTTCCGCGCAGTGCTACTCTTCTGACTCATACCTTAATAAAAGGCTTCATAACACGTAAACATATTAGAAGTTAAGAAGTTACTATTTTTCGTAAATTCTATCCTTCTTATTACCAGCCTATATTCTGTATCCTCTTCACTTTGGCCGTCATCAGTTGTTTTGCTGCCAAAATAGCAAAACTCATCTACTATTTTAGGGTTTCAAACCCAAGAAATAAATTATGGAACATTTTTGTGATTATCCACTCCGTCATAACAAAATGTACACCTATTCAAGCGTACGACACTAACAGAACAGACGCTTCAATAAGAGTGAAAAGGACTATTTATACTGATGAGCCAGAACTGCCGGCCCCTGGTAGCCAAGCGGTTCTAGGCGCTTCAGTCAGGAACCGCGCGACCGCTACGGTCGCAGGTTCGAATGCTGGCTCGGGCATGGATGTGTGTGATGTCCTTAGGTTAGTTAGGTTTAAGTACTAAGTTCTAGGGCACAGATGACCTGAGATGTTAAGTCACCTAGTGCTCAGAGCCACTTGAAGCATTTTTTGACCCAGAACTTCATGATCACTGCCCACCGCGACGATGAATGCCGCGTTGTGGCGTGGATAAGAGACTTTGACAAAGGGTAAATTATTATTGTGCGGAGCCTGTGAACGAGTATCTCGAAAACGGCGAAGCTGGTCGCATGTTCGCGTAATTCTATCGTGAGAATCTACGTAACTAAGTGTCTTGATCCCACCTCGAAAATGAGTTTGTCAACTCCAGCTATCAATTCTTCATTTGTAGTGAATCTTCGCCTAGCAAGAAAAATTTTCAGTTTTGGGAAGAGATGTAAATCTGACGGAGCATTATCAGGTGAATAAGGCGGGTGTGGCAACATTTCATATCTTAGTTCGTGTAATTTTGCCATGGCGACGTCACATGTGTGCGGGCGCGCGTCAAAGGTCGCGGCACCCATCTTACAGATAATTTTTGCCATTTCTAATTCTTCAGTTAAAATGTAATATACCCTTCCAGATGACATCTGGCAAGCGTGAGCAATTTCATGCCCTCTCAATCGGCGATCCTCCATGATCATTTTGCGCGATTTTACAATGATCTCTGGAGTAGTGACACATCTTGGTCGATCACTGCGCTTACCATGATCTAAGCTCTCCCGACCAAAATTAAATTCATCTGTCAACTTGGCAACATATATGAAGGTGCAGAGTCCCCCAGTGTATTCCGGAAATCGGCATGACTGTCCTTTGCTTTCATACCTTTTTTTACGACGTACTTAATCACTGCTCGAATCTCGATTTTTTTCCATCTTCGTAAATCACTACGTGGGGACAACAGAGCCACGACACCGCCACAGCTAAGAGCATTGACGTGGCGAGTGTTTACAGCCAACATTACAATGAATATCACGTGAACAACTCGCTGCGCTAGCGCTGACCCCTCGTAGTGAGTCCGAAAACTTTTCAAACCACCCTCGTACTACTAGGCGCTAAATGGTTGGACCCCACAACTCTTCACAGACTGTGGGGTTCAGAGTCTTGCCTGCTCTGTAAAATTGGATAGATGGCGATCTGTGGCATCTCTGCCGAAAGAGCACAATTCTGGTGCACGCACAGGTGTTTTGGAGCACTCCGTTAATCGTACATTGTTGTATATGGAGTTCCGCAGCACCGTCGATCAATGGAAACGTGTCGGCTCTTCTGGTGAATCACATTTTTGCACAGTAGGTCGATGGCCGTCTCTACAAGGTGAACGGCAACTCGAAACGTGCAGCGTGCCACGGACGCAGGCTGGTGGAAGCAGTATTATGCTAGGGGGGACGTTCTCCTGCGCTTCCATGGGACCTGTAGCAGTAATTGAAAACACGCTGATAGCTGTGAACCGCCTGCACCCCTTCATACTTGATGTCTTCCCCGACGACGATGTCTTCTTTCAGCAGTATAATTGTCGGTTTCTCGGAGCCAGAACAGTGCAAAAATGGTTTGAGGAGCATTATAGTGAATTCATGTTGATGTCTCGGCGATCAAATCTGGCTGATGTAAATCCTATGGAACACATCTGGATTTCTATTGGGCACCATCACCGAGTACGCAAATCAGCAGCCCGTTATTGCAGCGAGTTACAGGACCTCTGCGTAGACATCTAATGCTACGGACCTCCACAAATCTACCAACAAACTGTCGGATCCCCGCTACGCAGAATCAGTTATGGATTTCGTTCCAGAGACGAAGAAACAAGCTATTAAGCAGGTGGTCATAATATTTTGGCTCGTAAGTGTATGTAACTGAATAAAATTTAGGCACACGCATAGATAAATAAATAAAGCTATCGGTCCGTTGTTAAGCAGCAGAAATTTGCTGAGGGAAGAAGCTCCTTCCCATTAACCACTCTCGTTTGTCTCGTCTTAAAATGTAGACATAGTTATGAGTAACTCGCAAGTCTTGTGCTTTATATTGTTCTCAATAATAATTTGGCACATTTATCAACAGTGCCTACCACTAATGTCCTCACCTATAGATTCCTCACATGCGTTTTTAAGCTGTGTTTTCTTTCTTAGAGACTGTGCGTCACGAAGGAAGCAGTCAGACCGATTGAAGATCAAAAATGGTTCCAATGGCTCTGAGCACTATGGGACTTAACATCTGAGGTCATCAGTCCCCTAGAACTTAGAACTATTTAAACCTAACTAACCTAAGGACATCACACACATCCATGCCCGAGGCAGGATTCGAACCTGCGACCGTAGCGGTCGTGCAGTTCCAGACTGTAGCGCCTAGAACCGATCGGCCACCCCGGCAGGCGATCGAAGATCGCTTCTTGTTGTCTGGTCATTGTATTCCGAATAGAACCAGCATCTTAAAATACTAATAGCGATTCAATTTTGCTATTACTATTTAAAATGGAAATTAAAATAAAATTTTTGACGGTCAGTCTGTTTATCGAACAATAACACGTTCATCAGCACCCACGGCCTCATACACTCACCAATCAGTAAACGATAGCGATTTTATTTTTCTTACTAGAATTCGCGTTAATACTCAGTGACATTATTAATATTTTCAGATGTTTTAATGTAAATCAAGTACGTCATGCTCTCACTTTCGTGATGTGTCCTTCCGACGATAAACCTTTAATACATGCAATGCACAATACTGAGAAGAGTCATTTAAGTTTATTGGTTTCATACTTGCTCACATCTGCCCGACGAAGGATACACTACATGCCTCATTTCCTAATCTAGTTTTCTCAACATCGTCTGATTTACTTCAGCTACGTTCCAATTCATTTGGTTTACTTGTGTTGATGTTCATTTTATGATCTTTTTTGAAGACAATATACGTTCTGATCAACTGTTCCTCCAAGTCCTTGGCATCTCTGATACAATTAGATTGTCATCGACAAAGCTAAAAGACTTTCTTTCTTCTTCCAGAACTTAGATTCAGTTTCGAAATTTCGCCTTGGTTTCCTTTACTGGTTGCTCTCTGTACGAGTCGAATAACATCGCAGATAGGCAACAACGCTGTCTCACTCCTTTCTCAGTTACTTCTTCCCTTTCATGCCCTTCGGCTCTTACAAGTACCGTTCAAGTTATGTACAAGTTGTAAATAACCTTTCACACCCTGTATTGTATTTCTGCTACGCTTACAATTTCCCAGTAGTGTATTCCAATCAACAATCTCAAAAGCTTTTTCTAAATCTAAATCTTTTCTTAGAGAAGCCATAGGATCAAGATTGCTCCGCGTTTTCCGACATTTCTCTGAAACTAAATTGATTATTCTTGATGGAGACTTCCACCAGATTTTCTGTTTTTGCGTAAATAATGCTTTTCTTTATTTTGCAATTACCGTTTATTAAACGGGGGATTGAAATTATTGCATTCTTCTTGAATTCTGAGGCATTTCCCCCTCTCTCAGATGCATTATACATTATAGCTTACATGCTATAAAATCATGCTACTTAAAAGCACAAGCATGTTGAAAACTGCGCTAAAACACAACGCTTTGGTACGATTTGGCATAATAATCTAACGGGAAACGATACATCGGTAACGAAAAGCCTCCAGTCACGAAAATTGAAATCGGCTGCGATAGTGGTCTGCTATCCAAATGCCCCTCCATATTCACATCCAGTGATGCCAATCAGAAGAGGATGACATGGTGGCTGGTCGGCACTGTTGGGTCTTCCGAGGCCTATTAGAATGGAATTTAGTTTTTTTTTTTTTTTGCTTAGTAAATGATAGATGACGTATTTGCGGTTAAACCATTGATGACAAAAGACATATACGATTATAACATGTCTTATCTGACAGTCTGATAACTGAAAATTGTCCGCCCCCGGTAGCTGAGTGGTCAGCGCGACAGAATATCAATCCTAAGAGACCGGTTTCGATTCCTGGCTGGGTCAGACATTTTCTCCGCGCAGGGACTAGGTGTTGTTGTCCTAATCAACATTATTTCATCTCCATTGACGCCCAAGTCGCCGAAGTGGAGTCAAATCGAAAGACTTGCACCCGGCGAACGCTCAATCCGACGGAAGGCCCTAGTCACACGACATTTACATTTAACTCAAAACTTGCAACTTCACACCAGGCAGTTCGACAAGACTCTATAGTGACGGCGAAAACAATCAGGCTCAAGAAATAATTAATGTAGGGTAACGTAATTTCGGTAATACGTATGCCTGGGTAACTTATTTAAGTGATTATATAATGTTGGAAGTTCACATGATAATGAAAGCGCGAGAAAAACCATTGCAAATGTCAAACGCTGGTACGATAGTAATCGGTGTAACAGAATGTTGAATACAAGCACGCAGACGTGCGTGCATTGTGTCGTACAGGTGCCGGATGTCGGCTTGTGGGATCGAGTTCCATTCATGTTGCACTTAGTCGACCAATAACAGCACCGTTAATCCTGGCTGCGAATGGCTCTGGAGTTATCGTCCGATGATGTCCAATCCGCTATTGATTGGAGTCAGGTCTGGTGATCGAGCAGGCCAAGGCACCACGTCGACACCCCGCAGAGCATGTTGGTTTAGAGCAGTGGTATGTGGGCGAGCGTTATCCTGTTGGAAAACAGCCCCTGGAACACTGTTCATGAATGGCAGCACAAAAGGTCGACTCTTCAGATTGACATACAAATTTGCAGTCAGTGTGGGTGGGATAACGACGAGAGTGCTCCTGCTGTCATACGAAATCACATATCAGTCCATAACTTCAGGTGTACTCCCAGTGTGTCCAACACACAGACATGTTGGCCCTTCACGAACAGTGTTCCTGCCAAATTTTTCTGCAATATCGCGGAAGGAAAATCCAGCTTGTTGTGGCTCTGTTACACGACCTCGTTCAAACTCAGTGAGTTGTTGATTATGGAGGCTTCGTCGTCTTAACGCTATTCTTGACTAACGTCAACTCACAACGTCCAGTCTCAAACGTTAGTGACGTTTACGACCGTTACAGCGCGTATTTTAGAGAAAGCTTGATTTGCATCCTCATAGTAGAGCTGCAACAGACGTGAGATTTGGGTAGGCTTTCATTTACCTCACTCAACTCCTTGGCGTTGGAATTTTTCTTTCCGTCAGGATATGTAGAAGACAAGTTGTGAACAATGTGAGGCTGAGGTGATATTCGGAGGTATTAGTTGTGTTTTAAATCAGATGTTAGTAATCCACACTAATTCAAAAAGTTGTTGCCCCACTGCTGAAACCTTACAAGAATCAGCAAGACCACTGCTCTGCACAGGCAGCGAGCTCCGATAGTTCTTCCACATTTTTGTACATGACTGTCGTTGCTTACATCATGGCCACGCTGTTTGTTGGTAATTTAGAGAGTTTTAATTTTGATGTGACCAATGGCTTATATAGCGTTGAGATTGTAGCGGTAGGGAGCGGGTAGGCAGTGGTAAGCTACTGGCCCGAAATTAAAGCATTTATTTTGACGAAGACTTTATTACACTCAGTTTCAAAATACAATATAGAAATCATGAGAACTATTAAGATGATAGCTTTGAACATTTGCATATAATGAACAAAACCATTGACTTGAACATTCAAGTTATTTTCTATACAAAGTAAAACGTTGACTCTCTATTCTGAAATAAGTTAAGAAAGTAAATTACAAAAAAAAGAAAACAATTTAATGTGACCGACCACACTGTGAAACTCAAAGCCACAGCAAGAAAAACTAGTAAACCATCAATAGAACCTGAAATTCACTTAAAGCTCTAATACGTCTCTATGAAGGCAATCTTAGTTCACTGTAATTTTAGTTACGAAAAATTCTAGGTTTTACGATTTTTGATAAAATACTGAATTAGTAATCACACAAGAACATCCTGCTGAAGTGAAACAAATTTAAGTTTCCACACTTGGCATAAAACTCAGTAACATATTCTGAGAGTAGCTCACGATGACGTAACGTTTAAAGAGGATATCACCATTCAAGCTTACAACAAACAGAAAGTACTTAATGATCAGAATTATGTAATTACAAGTTGACAACAAATTCCTCTGCTTGTGCAGATGGTGTCGTATCCAGCCACAAACAGTACGAGAGTCATCGTCTGTCAAAATGGCCACCATCATGCAAGTCTGCCGCTTCCTATAACTCAGCCTGAATTTCAAAAAAAAAAAGTTGAACAGACCAAAACAAGTATACAACAAATTCCTGTAGCATAAAGCGATTACTACAAGTAGCTAACTGTACACAAAAATTCATGGCATCCGGGAGGACCCTTTCCACATCTTGGATCACTCACCCCGCCTAACATTGGAGCTCCCAATGACAAGCAGTCCCATCCTCTGCGCTTGTCCGGACCTCTCAGGATGACCAACAGGCGAGGCCGCTCTTGCTGGTTCAGAAGTACTTTCAGCTGAACCTACTTTGATTTCAGTAATTGACACGCGAGGAAAATAAATTTTTCTATTCTGTCGCCAGTGTTCGAAATCGTAGCAACTGTCAAAGTGCTAGCTCCTGAACCTCGCTACTTGCAGCGAGTGGTTCAGTTGTTGGGCGTGGACATTTTCCAACTTTTCATTAAGCGGACAAAGGCTTATCAAATTGTTTCAGCAGACAGACCGATGCGAGAGCATAGTTTAGTATATTATTGGTTCAAATGGCTCTGAGACTATGGGACTTAACATCTGAGATCATCAGTCCCCTAGAACTTAGAACTACTTAAGCCTGACTAACCTAAGGACAACACACACATCCATGCCCGAGGCAGGATTCGAACCTTCGACCGTAGCGGTCACGCGATTCCAGACTGAAGTGCCTAGTATATTAGTAGTGTATACTTTGCAGAGGGAGAGTGTATCGCGCTCGATATGAAATGTAGATTTCCCACCACAGTTTTCTGCTACGTGATTAATACGGCAGTTTGAACTTGTACACTTGAGCAGCTTTTACGAGAAGGAGCGGTGGAGTCTACAACGTCCAGAGAGAAAGCAGAGTTTACTTTAGCACACTGCCTTGTGATGGGGAAGAAATCTGCCTGTAACTTCTGCGGAGCATACGACCATTATTTTACAATTTCTAACATTCGTTATCTTCTCGATGTACTATTATTTTAGTGACTACAGACTATTTGAAACATCAGAATATATTATGCCCGTTGCGCTGTCATTTACAAAAACTGTGATACCACCGCAAGATGAAAATGGTAACTTTAAGTGTGAAAGTTGGACAAAATTTAAAGGACAAATCTGGAGTTCGAAATTTTGTATGAGTTGACAGAAATGGTGACGGATATGCGCTACTAAAATTTACCCAATAGAGCAACATGTTTGTCCTTAAGGCATTCTACCGGTAGAAATAGTTAAAATAAATTGTGAACGGTACGACGGTCTTAAATCCTTTCGAACTTCATGTCACCATTGCAAAGTCCAGGATAAAAATGAACAGAAAGATGCTATGCAACAAACTCAGCGCGCAGCCCTAACCTCGAGATGTGGGTTATGAATGACTGGAACGAGTTAGCTATTAATAGGAAGCCTAGGATTTCAAGCAACAGGAATTTGATAAAATGTGCTCATTGAAATAAAATTACTCCCAAATGTGTTTGGAAGATTGTGAAAAGAGACAGCTTAAAGTTGGCGATAGAAATAATTGAAAACAATGAAACTATTAAGGGTACAGAGAAGGACGTCGGGTGGTCATCACACTTCGTTGGTTAAGCCGGAAGGTAGCGCAACAACTAGTAACAGTGAGAAAATACTGGAAAAGTTGCAGGACATCTTTCAATATTTGCGTAAATGACCACGAAAGAGAGGGGAGATCAGTTTTGCTATTAGGGAAGCAAAATAACTGAAAAAAAGCGTAAATGAAAATCCAAACAGGTAATAGTATGAAAGGCTGTTCTGACAAGTAATGAGAATTTAAGTGTGAAGAAATCTTTTCTGAAGGTTTATGTACGGAAGTGAAACGTGGCCGATAAACTGTTCAAAGTGGTACAACAGGAGAATGCTGAAGATTAGATAGTTAGATCGAAGAAATAATGAAGAGGTACTGCAGTGAAAGGGGAGAAAAGAATTCTTTCGAATAATTTGATAACAAGAAGGAAAATTATGATAGGAAATAAACGCAGGGATTAAGGAGCAGTTAATTTGGTAACGAAAGGAAGAATGGGGTGTGATAGCAGCTATTTTAGGAGAGGACCAAGGCTTGAATGCATCTACATTTACATTTACATGTACATTTATACTCCGCAAGCCACCCAACGGTGTGAGGCATAGGGAATGCAGTGAGCTACTTCAAACAGACGTTGGTTGCAGTAGTTATGCAGATATGAAGCAACTAGCAAAGAGTATGTTATCGTGGACTACTTCATCAAATTAGTTTCCGAAATGATAATGTCGGCAACATAATACCCACATATCAAAACATACATTTCTTCATTCGCCGTCTTCATTCCCCTTCATCTTTAACATATCCAAGGATTCTTCTTTTGAAGTTCAAGTTTCTTTCTATCGCACTTCTTGGCAACACCCGTTTCGCAACCATTAAGTAGTCTACAGCCGAGGAAATAGTAGTGCAGCACATCCTTATATTTGTGCCGTGTATGCAGCTTTGAACCTTATTCACTGTTGCGGCGAGTGGTTGGCTGAAAATTTCCTCCAAGCAGCCATCATTATACCATTTATTTAAGAACAACCAGTTTCTAGAGTTAACTTCTTAATCTCAAACGTCAAAATAAATGATCCCTGTGAGATTGGAGAACGAGAGGTGAACTCTCTGAACCGGTAACTTCCTAAATCAGTGGTGTAATGACCGTGTGCTGCTGTTTCTAACCCATATGATGCTATGAAAACGGTTTTCGATTTTTTTATTATTTTGCTTAGAAACGTGTTGCCTCGGTTGTTCGGTATTTTTAACAAGATTTTGTGGACGCTGTAGCAAGCATAAATTCAAGTGAATAACATTTCTCTTCTTGTAACCCTCCTAACGTCCTGCTTAAGTAGTATGCTGTCACCTCACTATTTTGTTTAACTTTTGACCAGTAGCATTCGTTAAATGTATGGCTAGTTATGTTTGCCAGTTTCTCTGCTTCACTGCAAACAGTAATTGCATTTCAATGATGGGATGTGGTTGGTCATCCAGTTGAATAAATTGCGGCATGGAGGAACATCATGGCTACTGCCTGTGAAAATTCTACGCTATTCGTAACAGAATGTAGTCTCACTGTTGAATGTCACTCACTATTAAGAGGAATGTATGATTTTCGGCTGTGAAGTTTACGGAGATAGCTGTCAGCACCAAAGCTGGACGGAGTTATATTCTAAAAGGACACTGGTACATTATTGCGTCACGTACCTCCGAAACTGTCCCGGGCGCAGGACGATTCTTGGAAATTAACTCGTTAAGTCGTGTGCAGTCTCCATTGTATTGCAGATTGAAACGTGACTCGTCCTCGGACACACCTGTTGCCGCTTTGCACGCCATTAACTGTACTTTTGTGAGCACAGTCTAGAGCTGGGCGCTGTGAGCTAAACCGGGTTTCCACATGCAACAAAAGTGACACCACAGCTAGTTGCATGACGGCTGATGCGACAGTGACGCTGTGTGCTGCTGTTTCTGCACGCTCTTGTCAAAATACAGTGGCATTGTTTTCAATACGGCGTCAGTTGGGATTATTCGTTCGAGCATTGCTGATGTCACTCAAGTTTTGGCATTAGAACTGTGCCAAGAATCCAATAAGACGGAGAGAAAGCATAAATTTTTGACTAGGAATTGGATTTCAGGGACAAATAACACAGTAGAATCAAACAAACTTATAACGGATGTACCACTCGTAAACGAAGACCCATATATACGAGTACATGTACGTCTACATCTACATCTACATTTGCATAGATGCTCCGCAAGCCACCATCCGGTGTGTAGCAGAGGGTACCCTGTACCACTGCTAATCATTTCCTTTCCTGTTCCACAGGCAAACAGAGAGAGGAAAAAATGACTATCTATATGCCACTGTATGAGCTCTAATTACTACAATATTCATGGTCCTTACGCACAATGTTTGTTGGCGGCAGTGGAATCGTTTGGCAGTCAGCTTCAAATGCCGGTTCTCTAAATTTTCTCAATAGTGTTCCTCGAAAAGAGCGTCGTATTCGCTCCAGGCACTCCCATTTGAATTTCCGAAGCATCGCCGTAACACTTACGTATTGTTCGAACCTACCGGTAACAAATCTAGGCGCCGCTTCTGAATTTGTTCGATGTCTTTCTTCAGTCCGACCTGAAACAGATCCCAAACACTCGAGCAGTACTCAAGAATAGGTCGTAGCAGCGTCCTACATGCGGTCTCCTTTACAGGCGGACCACTCTTTCCTAAAACTCTTCCAACAAAACTAAATCGAGCATTCGCCTTCCATACATTTCCCACATGCTCGTTCCACTTCATATCGACCGCAACGGTACGCCCAGATATTTAAATGACATGACTGTGTCAAGTAGATCACTACTAATGCTGTATCCGAATTGCAGACCTGTTTCCCCTACTCATTTTCATTATCTTATATTTTCCCACGTTTAGGGCCAGCTGTCATTCATCACAGCAAATAGAAATTTTGTGTAACTCATCTTGTATCTTCCTACAGTTTCTCAACTTCGACACCTCAGCGTATGCCACAGCATCGTCAGCAAACAACCTCATATTGCTGCCCACCCTGTCAGCCAAATCTTCATTTACACAGGGTGGTCCATTGATAGTGACGGGGCCAAATATCTCACGAAATAAGCATCATCATCATCATCATCTTCATTTAAGACTGATTATGCCTTTCAGCGTTCAGTCTGGAGCATAGCCCCCTTATAAAATTCCTTCACGATCCCCTATTCAGTGCTAACATTGGTGCCCTTCTGATGTTAAACCTACTACTTCAAAATCATTCTCAACCGAATCCAGGTACCTTCTCCTTGGTCTGCCACGACTCCTCCTACCCTCTACTGCTGAACCCATGAGTCTCTTGGGTAATCTTGCTTCTCCTATGCGTGTAACATGACCCCACCATCTAAGCCTGTTCGCCCTGACTGCTACATCTACAGAGTTAATTCCCAGTTTTTCTTTGATTTCCTCGTTGTGGACACCCTCCTGCCATTGTTCCCATCTACTAGTACCCGCAATCATCCTAGCTACTTTCATATCCGTAACCTCAACCTTGTTGATAAGGTAACCTGAATCCACCCAGCTTTCTCTCTCGTACAACAAAGTTGGTCGAAAGATTGAATGGTGCACAGCTAACTTAGTCTTGGTACTGACTTCCATCTTGCAGAAGAGAGTAGATCGTAGCTGAGCGCTCACTGCATTAGCTTTGCTACACCTCGCTTCCAGTTCTTTCACTATGTTGCCATCCTGTGAGAATATTCATCCTAAGTACTTGAAACCGACCACCTGTTCTAACTTTGTTCCTCCTATTTGGCACTCAATCCGTTTATATTTCTTTACCACTGATATTACTTTCGTTTTGGAGATGCTAATCTTCATACCATAGTCCTTACATTTCTGATCTAGCTCTGAAATATTACTTTGCAAACTTTCAATCGAATCTGCCATCACAACTAAGTCATCCGCATATGCAAGACTGCTTATTTTGTGTTCACATATCTTAATCTCACCCAGCCAGTCTATTGTTTTCAACATATGATCCATATATAATATGAATATCAGTGGAGACAGGTTGCAGCCTTGTCTTACCCCTGAAACTACTCTGAACCATGAACTCAATTTACCGTCAACTCTAACTGCTGCCTGACTATCCATGTAAAGATCTTTAATTGCTTGCAAAAGTTTGCCTCCTATTCCATAATCTCGTAGAACAGACAATAACTTCCTCCTAGGAACCCGGTCATATACCGTTTCTAGATCTATAAAGCATAGATACAATTCCCTGTTCCACTCATAACACTTCTCCATCATTTGCCGTAAGCTAAAGATCTGGTCCTGACAACCTCTAAGAGGCCTAAACCCACACTGATTTACATCCAATTGGTCCTCAACTAATACTCGCACTTTTCTTTCAACAATACCTGAGAAGATTTTACCCACAACGCTGATTAAAGAGATACCTCTGTAGTTGTTGCAATCTTTCCTGTTTCCATGTTTAAAGACTGGTGTGATTACTGCTTTTGTCCAGTCTGATGGAACCTGTCCCGACTCCCAGGCCATTTCAATTATCATGTGTAGCCATTTAAGACCTGACATTCCACTGTATTTGATGAGTTCCGACTTAATTTCATCCATCCCAGCTGCTTTATTGCACTGCAATCTACTGACCACTTTTTCCACTTCCTCAAATGTGATCCTATTTCCATCATCATTCCTATCCCATTCTACCTCGAAATCTGAAACATTACTGATCGTATTTTCACCTACATTGAGCAACTCTTCAAAATATTACCTCCATCTGCCCAAGGCATCCACAGGATTCACCAGCAGTTTTCCTGACCTGTCCAAAAAACTTGTCATTTCCTTCTTACCTCCCTTTCGAAGACTGCTAATTACACCCCAGAATGGTTTTCCAGCAGCTTGACCCATAGTCTCCAAGCTGTTTCCAAAGTCTTTCCAAGATTTCTTCTTGGATGCTGCAATTATCTGTTTGGCTTTGTTTCTTTCTTCAACATAACTTTATCTGTCTACCTGAGTTCTAGTGTGTAGCCATTTTTATACGCCTTCTTTTTCCTTGTACAGGCTGCCTTGACTGTGTCATTCCACCAAGCTGCTGGTTCATCCTACTTTTACACACTACTGTTCCAAGACATTATTTAGCCACTTCTAGTATTGTGTCCCTGTACCTTGTCCATTCCTTTTCCAATGACTGTAATTGACTACATTCAACTAACTGGTACCTGTCTGAGATCGCTGTTGTGCACTTGTGCCTGATTTCCTTGTCCTGAAGTTTCTGCACTCTTATCCTCCTACATATAAGCGTCAGATGAAAAAACTACGAAGAACGAAACTCGTCTGGCTTGAAGGGGGAAACCAGATGGGGCTATGGTTGGACCGCTAGATGGCGTTGCCATAGGTCAAGCGAAAAAAGTGGTCCAACTAAAACATTCATATTTTTATTTACGTACTACACGAATATGTAATAAAAATGGCGGTTCCCATTTTAAAAAAAACGCAGTTGTTATCCGTTTGACCTACGGCAGCGCCGTCTAGCGGGCCAACCAAGTTTCGTTCTTTGTAGTTTTTTCGTTTGATGCTTATTTCGTGCGATATATGGCCCGGTCGCGATCAATGGTCCACCCTGTATAGAGAACAACAGCAGTCCTGTCACACTTCCCTGGGGCACTGCTGACGATACCCTTGTCTCTGAAGAACATTCGCCGTCGAGGACAACATACTGGGTTTTATTACTTAAGAAGTCTTCAAGCCACTCACATATCTGTGAACTTATTCCATATGCCCGTAACTACGTTAACACCCTTAATTGGGCCACAGTGTTAAATGCATTTCGGATGTCTACAAATATGAAATTTGTTTGAATGAGATTTTCACTCTGCAGCGGAGTGTGCGCTGATATGAAACTCCCTGGCAGATTAAAACTGTGTGCCTGACCAGGACTCGAAGTCGGGACCTTTGCCTTTCGCGGGCAAGTGCTCTACCATCTGAGCTACCGAAGCACGACTGCGAAGGTTCGCAGGAGAGCTTCTGTAAAGTTTGGAAGGTAGGAGACGAGATACTGGCAGAAGTAAAGCTGTGAGTAGCGGGCGTGAGTCGTGCTTGGGTAGCTCAAATGACAGTCTGACGCCGGCAGTGCTGCGAGGCGGTCACGCGCCAGAGCGCTGCGGGCGAGGCGCGCGCGGTGTGTTTGTGTTTACTTCGGCCGCTGTAAGTGCCGTTTTCCCTTCTAGACCACCATGGCGCAAAACTATCGGAAGAAGACATTACGTTTCAACTATTGTTCCGACTTTGCCCGACCCAATGCCCTGGAGGTAGAACGATTTATTCGCGATGAAGTTAAAATACCACCAACGGATCTAATTGGTATCCACTTGTCGATAGTTAGCAGTACCGTCTACGTCAAAATGATCAACGAAGCGGCGTGCGACAAGGTGCTTCAAGAGGCCAAACTTACGCAGCGGCTCTCGCCACGTCTACAGTTTCGTCCAGTCCGTCGCCCGGTCCTTCCGATCGGCACGTCCCACCGTCCCAGTCACCTATGGACGGTGCGGACATCCCACCTGACAACCTTGCCGCCGAACAGGCTCCCGCACCAGACGCTGAGGAGAACAGTACTTCTTCACAACACCTGTTTGACAATTTCATTGTACCCACCGACGCCTTCGAACCAGGTCGACGCTCTTCCCTGCCGTCGTCCGACACTGAGGAACACGTGCGCAAACAACGCTCGCCACGTAGGCGCAAACGCCGTCGCCGTTCACCCACGGGCTCCCAAAGCGTCGCCACCCGCGACGACGAAGACGACACCCAACCAGCCGACCTTTCCACGCAGAGGTCGGCGGACAACTTTCACGATGAACAAGACGTTTCGCAGGACGGGACCACTATGGAGGTCGCCACGCACAATGTAACGATCGGTGCGTCGGTTGAGACGCCTGTCTCCCCGCCGACAACTCCAGATCTCTCTCACCACGACGCAATTCCCATGGACACTGGACGGACCCATGGCACAGGAGCATGGGCCGACGAGATTGAGGAAGAGACGGCCCCTCCTCCGGATGAGTTGCCTTCGCCGGACAAGGCTGCTTGTTAACATCAAAAGCAAGGCACTGCAGCTGATGGGACGGCACTTCCTGTCGGTGCCCTCCTCTTACTTCCCTTGATGATGGTAGATGCGCGTCCACCACCGCTGAAACAAAAGTACCGGTTTGCCATACTGAACATCAACATGATCGGCACTGCAACCAAGCTGCAACTCCTATGTGACATGCTTCGGGCCTCTGACGTCGACGTCGCCCTTCTTCAGGAAGTACGCGTTGCCACACTACCACCAGTCTACGGCTACGACTCATATACGTCCACATGTGATCAATCAGGGCGTGGAATGGCTTTCTACATACGCGAAGGAATCCCACTCAAGGATACGACAATCCTTCCCTGTGGAAGATGCATGGCTGTTACCATCTTCGGCACGCGCGTCATCAGTATCTACGCTCCGTCTGGCTCCACGAACCGTCGGCAGCGGTCCACTTTCTTCGGACATGACGTGGCGCCCCTGTTTTCTGGACGCTATGATCGCCTTATCATGGGAGGCGATTTCAACTTTGTCCTCCACCGCAGGACCAAATACCTGGTTATTCGCCGTGCCCGGTGCTTCTAACCTTAACCGAAGATTATCATCTAGTGGACGTTTGGGAGAAAATTCATGGCAATACCCCCGGTTTTACCCATTATACAGCACATTTTGCGAGCAGACTGGACCGGTTTTATGTCTCTGCCCACCTTGGCAATGACGTCGCCCAAGCTGAACGGTGGCCCCTTGCATTTTCGGACCACTGCGCCGTCATTTACTCCCTGGCTCTGCCACCTCAGTCAGTGTGGCGCAGCAGAGGTTACTGGAAGCTTAATACCTCCCTCCTTAATGATCCACACTGCCGACAATGTATTGCCACTACATGGGCATCTTGCGAAAGACGCCTTCCGCAGTACACGTCCACGTTCTATTGGTGGCTCAAATGTGCCAAACCTGCGATCAGAAAGGCCTTCATACAATGTGGCAAGGAAGCAGCAGCATGGCATCGAGACACCACAAATTTTCACTACGCCGTCCTCCGTGAGCTCGATGCGCTCCCTCCATCACCTGATACCCATAGGGAACGACAGCGTACCAAAGCTCGTCTCCTCTCTCTTCAACGTGCACGACTGCAGGGTGTCGTGGTGCGTTCCCGACGACAAGACCTCCTCCACGACGAAACCCCATCCACAATCCATGCCGCATCCGACCATAGTCGTCGACGTCGACTTTTCGCCCCAACATCACGACCTCCGGTGGTGTTCACCACACAACACAGGCGGCGGTGGTGCCTGCCTTTGCTGAACATTATCGCCAATTTTATGATGATGAACCGATGGCGACGCCCATTCCTGATGATCTCCGTATTTCCCCTGATCGGACCCTCACCGTAGCGGAGTCAACGTCCATGATGTCTGCAATCACCGCAGAAGAGGTGGTAGATGCGATCAACAGAGGGGCCAAGAAAAAATCACCCGGACCAGATGGTCTCCCAGTGGAGTTTTACATCTACATGACTACTCTGCAATTCACATTTAAGTGCTTGGCAGAGGGTTCATCGAACCACAATCATACTATTTCTCTACTATTCCACTCCCGAACAGCGAGCGGGAAAAACGAACACCTAAACCTTTCTGTTCGAGCTCTGATTTCTCTTCTTTTATTTTGATGATCATTCCTACCTGTGTAGGTTGGGCTCAACAAAATATTTTCGCATTCCGAAGAGAAAGTTGGTGACTGAAATTTCGTAAAAAGGTCTCGTCGCGACGAAAAACGTCTATGCTGTAATGACTTCCATCCCAACTCGTGTATCATATCTGCCACACTCTCTCCCCTATAACGCGATAATACAAAACGAGCTGCCCTTTTTTGCACCCTTTCGATGTCCTCCGTCAATCCCACCTGGTAAGGATCCCACACCGCGCAGCAATATTCTAACAGAGGACGAACGAGTGTAGTGTAAGCTGTCTCTTTAGTGGACTTGTTGCATCTTCTAAGTGTCCTGCCAATGAAACGCAACCTTTGGCTCGCCTTCCCGACAATATTTTCTATGTGGTCCTCCCAACTGAAGTTGTTCGTAATTTTAACACCCAAGTACCTAGTTGAATTGACAGCCTTGAGAATTGTACTATTTATCGAGTAATCGAATTCCAACGGATTTCTTTTGGAACTCATGTGGATCATCTCACACTTTTCGTTATTTAGCGTCAACTGCCACCTGACACACCATGCAGCAATCTTTTCTAAATCGCTTTGCAGCTGATACTGGTCTTCGGATGACCTTACTAGACGGTAAATTACAGCATCATGTGCGAACAGTCTAAGAGAACTGCTCAGATTGTCACCCAGGTCATTTATATAGATCAGGAACAGTAGAGGTCCCAGGACGCTTCCCTGGGGAACACCTGATATCACTTCAGTTTTACTCGATGATTTGCCGTCTATTACTACGAACTGCGACCTTCCTGACAGGAAATCACGAATCCAGTCGCACAACTGAGACGATACCCCATAGCTCCGCAGCTTGATTAGAAGTCGCTTGTGAGGAACGGTGTCAAAAGCTTTCCGGAAATCTAGAAATACGGAATCAACTTGAGATCCCCTGTCGATAGCGGCCATTACTTCGTGCGAATAAAGAGCTAGCTGCGTTGCACAAGAGCGATGTTTTCTGAAGCCATGCTGATTACGTGTCAATAGATCGTTCCCTTCGAGGTGATTCATAATGTTTGAATACAGTATATGCTCCAAAACCCTACTGCAAACCGACGTCAATGATATAGGTCTGTAGTTAAATGGATTACTCCTACTACCCTTCTTGAACACTGGTGCGACCTGCGCAATTTTCCAATCTGTAGGTACAGATCTATCGGTGAGCGAGGGGTTGTATATGAGTGCTAAGTAGGGAGCTATAGTATCAGCGTAATCTGAAAGGAACCTAATCGGTATACAATCTGGACCTGAAGACTTGCCCGTATCAAGCGATTTGAGTTGCTTCGCAACCCCTAAGGTATCTACTTCTAAACAACTCATGCTAACAGCTGTTCGTGTTTCAAATTCTGGAATATTCCATTCGTCTTCCCTGGTGAAGGAATTTCGGAAATCTGCGTTCAATAACTCCGCTTTAGCGGCACAGTCGTCGATAACAGTACCTTCGGCACTGCGCAGCGAAGGTATTGACTGCGTCTTGCCGCTTGTGTACTTTACATACGACCAGAATTTCTTCGGATTTTCTACCAAATTTCGAGACAATGTTTCGTTGTGGAACCTATTAAAGGCATCTCGCATCGAAGTACGTGCCAAATTTCGCGCGTCTGTAAATTTTAGCCCATCTTCGGGATTTCGCGTTCTTCTGAACTTCGCATGCTTTTTCCGTTGCCTCTGCAACAGCGTTCGGACCTTTTTTGTGTACCACGGGGGATCCGTTCCATCTCTTACCAATTTATGAGGTATGAATATCTCAATTGCTGTTGCTACTATATCTTTGAATTTGAGCCACATGTCGTCTACATTCGCATAGTCAGTTCGGAAGGAATGGAAATTGTCTTTTAGGAAGGCTTCTAGTGGCACTTTATCCGCTTTTTTAAATAAAATTATTTTGCGTTTGTTTCTGATGGATTTGGAAGAAATGGTATTGAGCCTAGCTGCAATGACCTTGTGATCACTAATCCCTGTATCAGTCATGATGCTCTCTATCAGCTCTGGATTGTTTGTGGCCAAGAGGTCAAGTGTGTTTTCGCAACCATTTACAATTCGCGTGGGTTCATGGACTAACTGCTCGAAATAATTTTTGGAGAATGCATTTAGGACAATCTCTGAAGACGTTTTCTGCCTACCACCGGTTTTGAACAAGTATTTTTGCCAACATACCGAGGGTAGGTTGAAGTCCCCACCAACTATAACCGTATGAGTGGGGTATTTATTTGTTACGAGACTCCAACTTTCTCTGAACTGTTCCGCAACTGTATCATCGGAGTCTGGGGGTCGGTAGAAGGAGCCAATTATTAACTTAATTCGGCTGTTAAGTATAACCTCCACCCACACCAATTCGCACGGAGTATCTACTTCGACTTCACTACAAGATAAACCACTACTGACAGACACAAACACTCCACCACCAATTCTGCCTAATCTGTCTTTCCTGAACACCGTCGGAGACTTCGTAAAAATTTCTGCAGAACTTATTTCAGGCTTTAGCCAGCTTTCTGTACCTATAACGATATCAGCTTCTGTGCTTTCTATTAGCGCTTGAAGCTCAGGGACTTTTCCAGTGCAACTACAACAATTTACAACTATAATTCCGACTGTTCCTTGATCCAAGCACGTCCTGTAATTGCCAAGCACCCTTTGACATTGCAGCCCATCCCGCATTTTCCCGAGGCCTTCTAACCTAAAAAACCGCCCAGTCCACGCCACACAGCCTCCGCTACCCGTGTAGCCGCCAGCTGAGTGTAGTGAACTCCTGACCTATTCAGCGGAACCCGAAACCCCACCACCCTATGGCGCAAGTCAAGGAATCTGCAGCCAATACGGTCGCAAAACCGTCTGAGCCTCTGATTCAGACCCTCCACCCGGCTCTGCACCAAAGGTCCGCAGTCGGTTCTGTCAACGATGCTGCAGATGGTGAGCTCTGCCTTCATCTCGTAAGCAAGACGTTCACCACGTTAATGCTTCCTCGGTGGACGGAAATGATTCAGGAACTCTTTACTCCGTCCTTCCCAATTCCACCTGAGTTCGTCACTGGCATTCTTCTACCTGTGCCTAAACCGAAGGGAGGGTCTCATGTCTCTGCATATCGGCCCCTTACACTCCTGAATCCAGACTATAAAATCTATGCACGCCTCTTAGCAGCGCGCATACGCGCCGTCTTTCCTACGGTCCTTTCACCTGAGCAGACTGCACGTGGTTGTGGGGCCACCTTACAAACAGCCCTAGGAGAATCCCGTGACCTCATTGCACTGGCGTCGGTTTGTCGCCTTCGTGCAGCACTGGTACCCGTCGATTTCACGAGTCCCTTTGATCGCGTTCGACACCCATTCCTCCTCATGGTGGCGACACGTATGGGTTTCCCATTACTTCCCGCGGTCTCGATGGTACAAGTCAATGGGAGGCTTGTGGGACCGATCCCTATACGCCGCTCTGTGCGTCAAGGATGCCCTATGTCTACTTTACTATATGCCATTGCACTTGAGCCCCTCATCACTGGACTTACCTCTCGACTGCAGGGCCTCACTTTGCGTGACTACACCTTTCACTGTAGGGCTTATGCGGACGATCTCCTCTTTCTCACCTGCTCCTCCACGGAACTCAATGACGCCATCCAATGGATCCACCAGTATGGACGTCTTTCTGGTAGCATTCTTAATGTCCGTAAATCGACTATGATGCACATTGGGCGCGGCCTCCCGGCTATGGTGCCGAACCCACTCCCAGTCAGTACCACCCTTCGTTACTTGGGTATCGAATTTACGAGCTCCACACACCGCACAGTGGCCCTGGCATACCGGCGGCTTTTACAGTCGATTCGGCATCATGTCCGCGGTCAAGTGCACCGTAACTTAAACCAACTCCAACGTGTGTCCTATGTCAACATGTATGTAGCCCCTAAACTGGTACACGTCGCCCAGATCCTCCCAATGCCATTACTCCTTGGCCGCCGCATCTAATCAGCCTTTGGATATTTCGTGTCAGCAGAGGCAGTTTTCAAAGTCCGCTACAACACTCTAACATTGCCTCCTGCAAAAGGTGGCCTCGGACTCGTCAACGTGCGGGCACGATCTTCTGCACTCTTTGTCCACACTCTGTTGCGGCACTGGCACGGGACGGTTCCGTCCTTAACACGCAGTCTCTTAGATATCCTCCGACCAGCTTCTCTCGATCCACCGATCAATGTGGCACCTATTTCTCCATTATTGTACCATGTCACCAATTGTTTCATAGAACTCAGCTACGTTCGGGCCGATCTTCCAGTCACCCGTCCTCCCCGTACAAAAGATTACTATCGTTTGTTTATGCTGTCCAATCCTTGCGACCCCATGGTGCTACAGCATCCTGACGTTAACTGGCGCACGGTTTGGGGGTGTGTGCATGCACCCTTTTTACCGTCGTCTGTGTCCGCACTCTGGTATGTTTTAGTCTATGGAAAATTCCCAACTAATAGTCGACTTTATCGCATAGGACTGGCCACCTCCCCTCTCTGCCCTGACTGTCAGCTCGGAGACACCGACGAGCACCGTCTTACGTGCCCCCTGAAACAAAACGTATGGCTCCTCATCCAACGAATCGTGGGCTTTTACCTCCGTGCCCCGCCAAAGACGGTAGCCCCGGATTTCCTGTTGTTGCCCCAGACATTTCACTACCCTCTTGCTAAGCACCATACCCTCATCTGGTTTCGAGGACAGGCTTTAGAATACCTCTTTCAAAGTGGTCCGCATACAGTCCTTGACTTCTGGTACAAAGTTGTGACCGCGCATAGCACCCTCACCCGAAAACCATCTTACCGACAAACTTTTGCCGGTTATCTCCGCAGCGTCTTCCTTGACCCCCCTCGAAGTTGGGGTGTACCATGCCTACCTGTAACATGGTGCAACACCCTTATCTACGTTCCCATGCATCGACCAAACAAAAAAAAAATTTAAAAAAAAGGAAGAGGACAAAATATGTTATATTCTTTATATATGTTATATTCTTTGTTTTTCTTATTAATTAATTAATTAATTTTTTTGCTTAACTAACAGTCATTTGTATATGTTTAAATGTACCTTGAAGAACTCTTGCATAGTGACTATATATGTACTTTTAGTTTGTTCAATACAAATTATTAAAGAAAAAAAAAGATGGTAGAGCATTTGCCCGCGAAAGGTAAAGGTCCCGAGTTCGAGTCTCGGTCCGCCACAAAAAAAAAGTAGAGCACTTGCCCGCGAAAGCCAAAGATCCCGAGTTCGAGTCTCGGTCGGGCACACAGTTTTAATCTGCCAGGAAGTTTCGTGAAATTTGCTTGTTGTCCTTCGTCAATAGTTCGAATAACAAAATTAAAATTAGAGTACTTGTAGAGTTGTGACTGAAGCCCAATTAAAAAAGCCGGTACTCAGATTAGATATGCAGTTCTGGCTCGATTAAATCTGGTATAGAAGTGATACTTAGGCATTTGGGAACTGCCTATTCTCTGCGATCTTTCCAATATTTATGCCACGTTCTCAAAAGTACAATTCAGGGTTTCTTGTGTGGTGTGTTAGATCCTATTTACGATGCCGTAAGGACTCATTCAAAATTAATATTTCTACTTCAGTTAAAAAAGACGAAATATTAAAGTTATTTCGTACTGATTTTTGGTGAAAGCTACACTCAAACTGAAATTTTTATCCCACCGAAACCTTATTTCATCCACTGAGCAACTATTTAAGAGTATTTAAGTTGCCGGAACTAGAATCTGCATTTCTTACCAGAACTATATTAATTTTTTACATTTGTAGAATTAAGTGAGATGCCGTGAACCTACAAATCGCCTTCCATTAATTACTTATTAATACTTTGCTTACGAGTACTCAAGTACAAACGTGAATGAAGGAAGTTAACTTCATGTTCCTGTTAAAGTATACATCGTGTTCTCATTATTCAGGAAAAATACCATTTAGAATAAAAATACACACATCATGTTTGAGTTTCTTAGTACTCACCGTACACAACGAAATCATTCTCCACATTATTTTGTTATTAAGACAGCTACCTATTTACCATACACAAAAAGAACATTTTTTATTGGCTTAAATAATGTAACAGCATTATTTTATCAAGCTCTCACTACTATTTCACTTGCATTTTAAAGAAAATGAAGGAACTTTATTCCTATATACAAATAAAAAAGAGTAAAAAGTTTTGTAATTACCTATATTTTGTTTTATTTGCAACTATATGGTTTGCTAAATAATCTTCAGAAATCAGTCTTTTTGTATGCTCGATGGACTCTTATGTGCACCACCTTATAAGATTTCACCACTTTTTTGTGTTTACTGTTGTGGGCATTTCGAATGCTTATTGTTTTACATTTTGGAATACTTTAATCACAACTGTATATTTTTACTACCAACCACCATCCACAGTTTCAGGCAGTGCTTCATGTCTTAATTTTTTGCACCAATCCTTGTGTTTCCACAACCAAGCTCACACCTCGTAGAGTTCTATAAAATCAATAATTGTTGCCAACGTCCTCTTTTTTGGCACTTTTTAGTACTGTGAAAACACACACGCCAAAATTGCTAACACAAAAACCAAATTACTGGGATGGTACTCCGACTGCCAGTCACAAACTTAAAGCGACTTTAACTTGGCTAAAAGTGACGTAACTCGAAGTGGCGCCACAGTAATTTGGGTATTTCCGTTCGTAAATTTGGTAACGCCACTCGAGTGGCAGTTAAGTGGTATCACTTTTGTTGCATGTGGAAATTCGGCCTTACAGTTGCAAGACTCCTCCGCTGAGTTACAGTTTCGTGTAGTCATCTGCTGGTCAGTAGTGTAGCAAAAGCATAAAATGTCGTGAGTCGCATATTCTGCTTGTCTTCAGTTGTCTGATTTTATATCCATATCATGGCTGTGGTACTTATTTCTGTGCACACTGGTAACGTGTATCGCAGGTTTGCAGAGTTATTTCGACGGTTTGGCACTTGATGAAAGCAAAGACTGGCTAGGAAAGAGGCTAGTGAACTGGGTGATAAGGCATGTTAGCGACCGGAAAGAAGCGCTCCTAGGATTTACCGAGAGTCAAATTCTATATGGAGCACTAGAACAACATTGATACATCGTTTGCGCCGCCTACCACAATTTGATTATGTCCCAGCGACGTGACTGAAAACGTCAGTCAGACGTCAAGAGCGCTGTCAACTTCATTTCACGTAACTTGAGAACGACGCGATCGCATTTAGCGTTGTTATGATGATTGGGCTGTAGAAGCCTGGTTGTTACGAACGAGACAGCTTTCATCCAGGGTACACTGGATTCGTCACGGACACTGAACTGATTTGATTTCGAACAGGTTTTGGTTTACCTAAAACTGTTTTCTTCCGTCCATGAGATTGTGGCATCTGTTATTGAGCATCAATAAAAAGTTATTTGACACTGTTCAACTTCCATAATTGTAATTGCACTACAGATATACGGAAACGAACGTCTTCGAATACACAATATTTCATGAATGATGTGGATGATGTTTGTTGCCTTGTTGGTTCATATGACTCTGAGTACTACGGGACTTAACATCTGAGGTCATCAGTCCCCTGGACGTTAGAACTACCTAAACCTAACATAAGGACATCACACACATCCACACCCGAGGCAGGATTCGAACCTGCGACCGTGGCGGTTGCGCGTTTTCACACTAAAGCGCCTAAAACCGCTCGGCCATGTTGCCATATTAATTAGATCAAATTATTTAAACTCAATTGATGTAGATGGAAATTATCTTGGTTCTTCAAATGCTTTCTACATTCAAAGCAAGCGGTCTAAAAACATTCTGCTTTTGAGTCTCAGCGCATCTTACTGAAAGATGCACCGTCCTGCATCTTTCTCTTTTTGTCACTTCTTTTCGCAGAAAATTGACGAGCAATATCCATCATCTCGAACGTGAATAAATCCTATCCCTAAAGCAATGGCAGCATACAGTTTGAAATTAAGTTACGGAAAATGCTTGGGCTTATTTTAAAATTCGTTCATACACCATTTTGTTGATAGCAAGCATTAGCTACTTAAGTCACGCAGGTGCCTAAAACCTTCAGTTCCCAACGAAACTTTAATAACAGCAAGAAAACCCTAGATAGAAATGTTGAGATTATGTAGATACTGTATGTCTCGGCTTTGATTAATGAACAGCGTGCAGACCGGATCGCGAGACAAAGGGTGATCGCTATCAGCTTCCGTGACGTCAACAAGTGAGCTGAGTCATCTTCGAACAGATGTTTGACAAGCATAGCGGAACGGACTGGTTGCCACGCGGAAGAATCTTGCGATGGACTTTTCTCCTAAGCTTTCGCTCGGCAGACGAACTCTGGAGCCTCCCTTTAGATTCTAACAAAATGTCCTCTAAACAAGTACAGTATCGTGTTAAAAAGTCGGAAGTTGCGAAACGAAACTTATTGTGGGATAACTCGGCCAGCAGAACACGAGAAATTATGAACTGATGTTTGTACGACGTAAGCAGAGAAGATTCTGATCTGGTTTGTTGCCGCCAAATACCCTCAGACTTAACGAAGAACGAAGTAATCACAGTTCGGAAGACTGCAGTTACTGGTAGGTACGAATATTACGGAACTGTCGGTTTAATATATCATGACTGCAAAATACAGATATGAATTTTTTAGAGAAGGATGGAAAGATTGGTGGCAGTTGACCTCAGGGAAGACTGGTTTCGATTCCGTAAAAATGTACGACCCGCGAAGCAATACTGACGCTGCAACTTTTCTTAGAAGATAAATTTGTATCGTTTCTAGGTAATACTTTTGGCTAGAATATATTGTTTGAAATTCTTTAGTTAACAGCAAAGGCGTAGGTACAGCCATGAGTGCCCCGGTCCAACTATCTGAGGTCGGGCATATCCCCAATCCCGTTACCAACCCAACAATACGTAGCCAACACATTGTTTCTCATAGCCAGACGTCCCCACTCCGCCCTTCTACACACACACACACACACACACACACACACACACACACTCCCGTGGCCGCGCTCCTCCTACCTGAGTCAAAAAGTGTTATAAGTAAGAGAAACTTAAAAGACTATATCTTATTTTAAATTCTTTGGCGAAGCTAAATATTATCTCGACAATTTTTCGGTTATTTATCTGTACAGATATTCTTGCTTACATTGCAGCTCACAACAAATGTTGCACACTTCCAAAGATACATTTTAATTAAATGCTTAATCAGCAGTAGTTTTATACATTATGACGCAGTACCATACCCAGAAAACTTTTATGTTGACTGACTAGCCGCGGAAGCCTACGCAGTTATACTAAAGCATACTGTTGCTGTCTGTATTTAACTAGTGACGCTATTTTTTCACGTTCAGAGTTATATTAAAGCTTAGTGCACCCGGAAATGCTTCGCAGTTGGTAAATATGTACGGGGATTGCTTTTTTTGTCCCCTTTCTGTTTCCATCTCCTCCTTTTACCTCTCCCTGTTTATTTCCTCCTCGTCCTCCTCCTGTCTCCCTTCACCACTCCTCCGTCCTCTCTCGCTCCACTCCCCTTTCCCGGCCATGGCCCCTCTTCCACCTATCGCTATCCTATTATATGCAACGAAATGGGAAATAAAGTCGCTTAAAATAAATGGTTAAGTCGGTTGGAATCATTCGTATACGGGATATGAGATGTGTCTCCTGTTGCTGGGTTTGTGGGGATGGTAGCTTCATTGACAGTACTTAGCGTAGCTTTAACCTGCAAGCCCATAGAATTACAGAGTTTCGGACGACAAAGATCTCATAGAAGTATTCTAATAAGCCGATCACGAAGTAGAACTCCCTCTTTCATTATAAAATTAAATATGAGAGACGATTTGTGTAACCGTTTAAATATACTGTTATCCTAGTTAAAACTGATTGAGAGAAAAAAAAAAACAAATCCGCACATTTTCACAGCACAGCATAACACAGGACTTTCTTTCTCGCAGTTGGTTTTAACAGAAATTATATACATAACCGATAGACAAATTTTGTGCCGCATGTCCGTGTAAAAGCTTAATCTACGTAATGTCGTCTGGAAGTCGTCCGTCAATATACTATTTGTAACATGCGTTGTCTTTAAAATGTATCTAAAGATATCTTCCGACTAAATCAAGTGTGACTATTATGTTATTTGAGAGGTGTGCATGAACAACGTACTGTTGGAAAGAGCCATTTCCCGAGCTGTACGTGGTTTCCGCTATGTAGCAGCAGTTGTGCGCCCACTTCAGTTCTAGTAAAAATGGTATCGAGACAACAGAAAGCGTTTTGTGTTCTACGTTGTGCGCAGTGGGGGTCAGTAATAACTATTCAGTATGCCTTTTTCAGTAGATATGGTGTGGATCCTCCTACAGGACATAGCATTAGACGATGGCGTGAACAACTCCGGAAAACAGGAAGATTGTGTAAAGTAAAATCTCCAGGCAGCTCCCGAGTGTTCGGACAAAGACGTCGAACGCATCCGCCATAATATCTTAAAGAGTCCGCAGAAATCGGTTCGCTGTGCAGCTCAACATGCCCCCGATGTCCGTTTGACGTCTGTTGTGTCGACGTTTACACATGAAAACATGCAAAATTCAGCTGCTGCAAACTCTTCGTGAAGGTGACAAACAACGGAGTGTGGAATTCTGTAATTTAGTTTTTGGCAAGATGGAGGATGACAGTTTTCTTCCACGGTTAGTGTTTAGTGATGAGGCAACAATCTATTTAAAAGGAAAGGTGAACCATCATAATGTGAGAATTCAGGGTACGGAACAACGACATAAAGTTGCACAATATGAGAGGAACTCTCCAAAATTTAATGTGTTTTGTGCAGTTTCACGGGAAAAGGTGTATGGCCCATTTTTCTTTGCCGAGAATTCTGTTAGAGGAAGCACGTGTCTCGATATGCTTGAAAACTTTCTTTTCTCACAGTTGGACACTGATTCGAACGACTTCATTTACCAACAGGATGGGGCACCGCCACACTGGCAACTGGATGTGCCGGAATTGTTAAAGCAAAGGGTACTGAACGACGGATCAGTCGCACTGGACCAAATTATTCAGCCTTACATTACTAGTCTTCAAGGTCACCAGACCTGATTGTATGTGATTATTTCTTGTGGGGGTTAAGAAAAGACTCTGTTTGTATCCCTCCGTTACCAACAACAATGAATGAACTGAGACATCGCGGCGCGCGGGATTAGCCGATCGGTCTTAGGCGCTTCAGTCATGGACTATACGGCTGATCCCGGCGGAGGTTCGAGTCCTCCCTCGGGCATGGGTGTGTGTGTTTGTCCTTAGGATTATTTAGGTTAAGCAGTGTGTAAGCTTAGGGACTGATGCCTTAGCAAGTCCCATAAGATTTCACACTCATTTGAACACTTTGAGACATCGCGTAACAGCAGCTGTGGAAACTGTAGCTCAAGAGATATCGCTGGGGCATATAGAAACCTAGGAAAAGATATGAAAAAAAAACTTTTTTAGTTTCGCGTTCATCAAAAAACAAAATTCATTGTTTATGTTTGTTAGTTTCAGAAATATAGACGTTGCAAATCGGCTGATTCTTTTTGATATATCCGGTATAATACTACAATACATATTTCAAAAGTCATGCAGCCGACATCCGTCTGTATGTTTATTAGAGTATCGTATAAAAATTTGTAGTTAACTGATGAAGTACTTTTCGACATTTTAGGTAGCAATGTTAAACAACAACTTGTCATCATACATTAGAATGATTGATTAATTATAACAGCGAAAAAAAGCCACAAAAAATGAAATAATGTCTAATACCGTACTGCAAGACAAAAGAAGAACGAATAGATAATATCATAGAAGTATCTAACTTAGAAAGTCCATGCAGAAAAGTAATCATCTAACGAATTCTATGTGTTTAGTTATTCAAAGTCTCATCGTACAGCCGGACGTGGTGGCCGAGCGGTTCTAGGCGCTACAGTCTGGAACCGCGCGACCGCTACGGTCGCAGGGTCGAATCGTGCCTCGGGCATGGATGTGTGTGATGTCCTTAGGTTAGTTAGGTTTAAGTAGTTCTAACTTCTAGGGGACTGATGACCTCAGAAGTTAAGTCCTATAGCGCTCAGAGCCATTTTTTCTCGTATTACATTATCAAACAATTCAATGTCTCACGACCGGTATTTCCGTCCTCGGTGATTTGTGTTACATGGACTGGGCAGTCGAGTCGAGAGCAGGTTTGGTATGTCTGTTGTCACGCACCATATAGACGCGCCATCGGGAAGGGTTGCAATCAGTTACATTAAAGGCGCGGCACTGCAAAGGCGCAGCGTTAATACGTGGTATGTGTCACGGCAAGGGAGTCACATCTTTAACATCGCGGTGTCGTGTCGACATTTGTTATGCAGCTTGTAGCGCGGAAGAGTTAACGCTGTTGTATGATGTCCTTAGGTTAGTTAGGTTTAAGTAGTTCTAAGTTCTAGGGGACTGATGACCATAGATGTTAAGTCCCATAGTGCTCAGAGCCATTTGAACCATTTTTTAGTTAACGCTGTTTGGTTGGTAGCGCTGCCAAATAATATACTTGGTTCACCCAAAAGAGGGTTGAGTCAGCCAGGCGGAATTTCAACAACGGGAGATCACTGATATTGTAAGTATTCGGGCGCACTACCAGCTGGTTACCTCATCCTGTAGTCAGCTGAGCAGTTCTGGTGCCAGGCCACGGACGCAGCAAAAAGACGTGGCAGCTACGACCTGGATGTCCCAATTTTCATATGCCCAGGCAGCAGCGATGTGGTGAGTTGCGGCGAAGAAGCCAGTACGGTAACATAACAAGCGTGGACCGGTCCTGAATAAACACTGCTCATTTTTCAGTGGAAGTATCTCGATCTGCAGCCAACCAGCCTGGAGGAGGGACCTATGACAGTCCACCGTCTTCTCACGTAGCAGTCTAAAAGCTTCTATGGAACAGCAAGACCACACATGGGCCCTCAGGGGCTGTTAGAAACAGCGCCGCCATCCATACCGTGTCGGATGGAAATAACTTAGGCACTTTCGAATCAGCGCGCCATTTGGCGGTCCACATTATGAGCCCAGATGTGAAGCAGATCTTCCGGCTTTGCATTGGCATGCAGTCTCTGTTATCCACCTCCTGCTTCTGTGGCCACACTCCACTGCTGCTAGCCGCGCCCCTGTCCAGAGGTCGCAAAGCTACTCAGCACTGCTCCACACACTTCGCGCAGGGCTACCGGCTACTGCAGGCTGTTAACGTTCGCAGCTGACTCGCCGTCTCAGAACCCTTATCGTCCCGCTGTCGTCACAGCAGCCTGGGAAGCTACCCTGTCTTGTGCATACTATTGAGCAACAAACATTTCTTTCTTTAATGCTGTTCTATTGACGTCCATCGGGCATCAGGTAGGCATCCCACTTACCAGGCGACTATTCACCTACGTCTTGGGGTGGTGGCCTACAGAGTCCTGGCCTCGACCTGCCCACCCAAGGTAACATCTGATCCCTGGGCGTTAAAGTCTTGTTTTCTGTTAAAGTTGTTTCTGTGATTTTAAACGACTGAAATCTGACAAATTTTGAGTATTACCGTTAAATAAATCTGACACCGCTATTTATACCCGGCTACAAACTCTAGGGATGACTCCACGAGCTTATAAAGTGCAGTTTGCAGAGCTTGTCGAAGTTTGAAACTACTATTGAGTCTGAATAGCCTCTGATGACGTTTCCACCATTAGCAGACGAAACGTTAGAAGCAGAAACATTCCTTGGACCACAGCCTAACGCTCGTAACACAAAAAAAAACTTTTTAATCAGTGTCCGGCTCCATAGCCGAGTGATCAGCGCTTCAGAATGCCATATAAGGGACCCGTGTTCGATTCTCAGCTGGATCGGAGATTTTGGACTGGGTGCTGTGTTACTGTGTTGCCTTCATTATCATGTGATCGTCATCGACACGCAAGTCGCCGAAGTGGCGAAGTGGCGTCAACTGAAAAGACTTACAGCAGGTGACAGATCTACCCGACAGGAGTCTCTAGCCAGACGCGCATTAATCAGTTATTCCTCGTTCTTGCATTTGCAAAATCGTCAACTATTTCAGAAAAAGAAATCTGTTAGGCGCGAGTAGCACTCGTGCTCCGAAGGCAGCATACGAAGTTAACAACATGTGTAGTTAGTTCACTCGTCCTAGGAATCCAATATCCCGACGGTTTTTGTCTGTTATCGACACCGGCACTGGCAAGGTATCAGTCCCAAGACAGTTCCAAGGCTTTCGAGAATGTTTTAATTTTAACTTCAAATGTTTCATTTTGCACTGGCTATACTAATTTTCATTTATCTTATTAATTTGGGAATTATATTAACATGCCATGCTAACTGGCAATTGCTGATTCATTGACTTAATCTTCTCCCATCGCTGGTCAGTCCCAGTTCAGTCGCAGATTTTGAGACCATACGTACTGAGTAACATGAAGACGATACTGATCCTGCGTTCTGTGAGTGGTAATACAGTGTCAATGCAATTGCACGCAGGAGGCACAGGAAGTCAATTCTACTTTGAAAGTGTTATGTACAAATCTTTTTGGATTTCTGCCACCGGCCATGGCAACTTCTCTTCTTCCTCGTTTGTGTCGGTGCTGATTCACACAGTAGCCGGCACAAGCTTAGGTTTTTTTCTTTACTTGTACTGCGAAACCTTACTTCTTGCCAAATTGTATCATTCTTGGTCGATGGTAAGTAGTCTATTAGCTATGATGATTGAGTTTACAAGTGTCTTTTGATTGCACTGATTGTACTGTTTTACGCCACCAGGGGGTGATAGAACTTAGTGAGATACATTTCCTAAGAAAAAGGAGTATTAACAGACGCACTCACAGGAAGACTGACAGCAAACTGATCCTATAAGAGTTCCGTTTTCATCATCTGAGATGTGGAGCCGTAAAATTTTAATATAAATAATTTTATACATCTAAATCCTCATCTTGACACTGTGAATCACTGAAAACTGTGTGGCAGAAGGTACTTTTTACTGAACTACACATTAAAGGGTGTTCCTGTTCCATTAGCGAATGGAGCATGTGAAGAGTGATTGCTTCCACCCCTCCTTCCCTAATTACTTCATCTCCGCGATCTCTATAGAATAGCTAAAGTAAGTGGCGTCCTTGAGTTTTTCAAGCATCTACCAGAAATATGCACGGCGGCTTGGTCCAAGTTCTGTCAGTTACGGGTCTGTTAAGATTTCTCTTACACCATCTCACCAATGACACAAGCTTGTGCCCAAATATGTAACAGAACATTTCCAGTGTTGAGATGGTTGTATGAATACGTTCTCAAAGCCGATTAAAAGTAAATAGGTCAGTGCCCACTCATGCCACCCTTCTCCCATTGATGGTAATGCTGAAATGATCATCCTGAATCATTACAGAACGTTTTTTAAGCAAATATTTTTAGCCTAGAAACAGAAAGCTCAGTTTTTGAAATAGCCGTAGCTTTTGCCAGATGTATCAGGTTGGCTGTTCATTTGGCAGGGTATCTCGACATTGGCTCTGGCAAGTCTACAACACCAGATCTTTTTAAAATGTTTGTTTTAAATAAAGTTCTTATCAACATTTGCTGCCTTGGAACAGAAAAACCATAAGCGCTTCAGTTTTAAGATCTTCGTCACGGGAAGAAGGGTTGTGTGCACCTATAACTAACATCATTTCTTAGTACCAGATGTATAGTTGCGAATTAGTGTTGTGAATCATTGTATAAAAAAGTATTACTTTAAGCCCAGTTACGGGCTCTGTCAGCCTCTCGTACTCTCTCAGGCCGTCGAAATGCTGCTCTAATGTTTTAAATAGTTTGCTAGGCAATTTTCAATCTACGTCCCATTCTTCACAGATATTGAAAGTTGGTTCCCCGTAATTTCCCCCAAAACCGATGGAGGCAAATGGCGGAATGTTTCCGTTGAGGGAGATCAGTCGATTTCCTTACCCTTAGCCTCCATTTCCCCTCTATCTCTAATGACCTCATCGTGGACGGGACGTTAAACAATAATCTTCCAACTCTGTGCCGGCCATGGTGGCCGAGCGGCTCTAGGCGCTTCAGTCCGCAACTGCACCACTGCTACGGTCGCAGGTTCGAATCCTGCCTCGGACATGGATGTGTGTGATGTCCTTAGGTTAGTTAGGTTTAAGTAGTTCTAAGTTCGAGGGGACTGATGACCCCGTGATATTAAGTCCCATAGTGCTTAGAGCCATTTGAACCATTTTTTTCCTACTCTGTTTCTGACAGCGGCGTGCCTAAGAAGTCATATGCAGCTGCAACCTCTGTACCGAAAGGCGTCGAACTCCTTCACCGTCTGAACAGCCCTCGGAAGGCCCAGCGATACAGACTGACTCATCGCACTCCCGGCCGTTGTCAGTTTTCGTGGTGACTAGAGCCGCTATTTATCAACCAAGCAGCTCCTCAGTTGTCCTCACAAGGGTTGAGTACACCCCACGTGCCAACAGCGCTCTGTAGACCTGGACGGTCAGCCATCCAAGAGCTAGGCAAGTCCGAGAGCCTTTAACTTCGATGTTCTGCGGCAAAGCCGTTGGCTGTACGGCTTTGGGTATGTATCAGTTTTTTTGTAGTGGTTTATACTGAATCTGGAAAAGGTTCGATTTTGTTTTTTTAAGACCTTTTGCTGCACTTCGTTAGTTACATTTCCTAACTCACGAGTTATAAAGAGTATTAGTCAGAGCGTTAAGAGCAGCAATGAATTTCTCATTAAACTTTTTACTTTTTTTTTAAGCCCAGCTTGTAGGAATTGGCATCTTAGGAGTTATCTTGGAACTACACACGAAAGGATCGTACGTCGTTTTCAAAAGCATTGTAGATATTCTCAACTGTTTCGAAATGATGGGCTATTCCTTGGTAAGCTTCTTAGCCTCTACATCGCCTTTCAGGACTAAATTTAGATCACATATATTTCTTTTCATCCAATTAACTTATATTCATATGCTAATACAGACTGACTTTTGACCTAGGTAAAGAAGTTAAATGATTAGCATACTTTTACGTCAGAATGATTTCCAAAACACTCATTATTTTAACAAGGCATTGGTAGCAAATAAAGTTTCAAATATATTTTAAAATCATTTGTCCTGGATAATTCCTTCTATTCCACTGATGGAATTTCTACTTAAAAATTGGCAGCCAGTAAAAATTTTTTAAAGTGTGGCTGCATGAGTAGGACTAAAAATAATGTCTCATTTAACGTAACAAATGTCATGGATAAGTATCCAGTAAACTTACTCGTTCCACATCATTTCGAAAAAAGTAATGTTTCAGACGATTGATGGCACATGTAACTGATACACTGACGGAAAAAATGGCAACGCCAGACAGTAATTAATGTTGGGTAATGAAATTTCGGGAATACATTTGCCCAGGTAACATACTTCAGTAATTAACATTGCAAGATCATACCTTACCGTAAGCACGAGATATACCATTGGAGATGCGAAATTCTGTTACGTTAATAACAAGTGTAACAGCCAGAATGTTGAACTCAAGCGTGCAAAGGTGCATGCATTGTTTTGTACAGGTGCCGGATGTCAGTTTGTGCGTTTTGCACTTGGTCAGTCAATGCAGAGACTGATCACGCCCTTTGCAGATGACGGTGGAGTCGTCGGCCGATGATGTCCGATATGTGCTCGATTGGAGACATATCTGGTTATTGAGAAGGCCAAGGCAACATGTGGACACTCTGTAGATCACGTTTGGTTACAATACCGGTATTTGGGGAAGCGTTATCCTGTTGGAAAACATTCTCTGAAATGCTGTTCATGAATGGCAGCGCAACAGGTCGAATCACCAGACTGACGTACAAGTCAGGGTGCGTGGGGTAACAAGGAGAGTGTTCCTGACGTCCCACGAAATGGCACCTCGAGGTGTCTTTAGCACGCAGATAGGTTGGCTGCAGATCCTCAACTGAACTCCTAATCAACACATGGCCGTCACTGGTACCGAGGCAGATCCACTTTCCCTCGGAAAACACAATAGACCTCAACTTTGCCCTCCAATGAGTTGAAGCTTGACACCACTGAAGTCGCAAATGACGGTGGTCTGGGGTCAGTGGAATGCACGCTACAGGTCATCTGTCTCGCAGCAATCCTTCAAGTACCTGATTTGTAACAGTTCTTTGTGTCACTGCGGTGCCAACTGCACTTCACATTTTTTCTGAGGATGCAGTACGATGCGCCAGAGCCTAAGGCCCCCACGATGGTCTTCCCTCTCAATACTGGGCGTCTGGAGTTCGGTCTTCTTGTGACCGTCCAGTCTCGTGGCCGCTGCTGCCAGAAGTCATGTACAGTGAATTCATTTCTGTCCAGCCTTTGTGCAATAAGGCAGAAGAAACATCCCGCTTCTCGTAGCCCTATTACACGACTTTGTTCAAACTCAATGAAATCTTCATAACAGCGCCTTTTGGCCTTAAAAGCATTCTTCACTAACAACAACTCACACGTCCAATATCAAAAGCTCACAATCGGTACAGCGTGTTTATAAAGCAAACCTGATTTGCATCGTTATAGTGGCACTACTAGCACCACTTTTGCATGACTGGTGAGAAATTTGAATAGACATCATCTTTCAGATGTAGAAACACGCCTGCCAACTTCCATTTATTTCGTGCATCTCCATCTTGGTACTGTGTTTTTTTTTCGTCAGTTTACATGAAAAACTTCGCTTGACTATTCGATTTTACTAATTTTTCGAGTTTTTCTTACGATTCTAATTTTCTCTCACTTTCTCTCTTTTTCTAATTTTGGAGGCAAAGCCCTGGTCGTCCCATACTACGTATAGGCCTGTTATTCTTGCTGGTTGGTTTCCTTAACAGCGCAGTGGTTATTTTCCGTAAATCCTGTAAGAGTAAGCCGCCCTGAGTGGCCGTACGGTTCTAGGAGCTACAGTCTGGAGCCGATCGACCGCTACGTTCGCACGTTCAAATCCTGCCTCGGGCATCGATCTGTGTGATGTCCTTAGGTTAGTTACGTTTAATTAGTTCTAAATTCTAGGCGACTGATGACCTCAGAAGTAAAGTCGCATAGTGCTCAGAGCCATTTGAGCCATTTTTTGTAAGAGTAAATAAACATATCTCGACGTGTCACAGTTCTCAACAATGCAGGCATCTCTGTGGCGGCCCACGCCGTTACTTAGCAACAGTTCGAGACGAGGCGACTGGAGAGTAACTGAATGTATCCATCCCCAGGCAACAAAATCAGAAGAAAAACCGTGAAACGCAGGTAATGCGTGGAGCAGTGATAGCAGTCAGAAGATAAGACGCAAAATAACATCTGAGTTCCGTCATCCGTAGCACCCAAAACACGGGAGTGAAATCTGCAGCACTTTTCTTCGGACGCACGACCTCACAGGTATGTATATTTATGAACATGGTGATCTTTGGAATTACAGTCATATTGAGGGTAGTGTCTAGTTTGGAACCCAGTCACGCAGACTGTTTATCAATGTTTGTCCGAGGAAGTTGGAAGAGAGTGAATTTTATAAATTTTGTAACTAAAGGAATATTGGAATAATACTAATTATACAGTCTCCTAAGACTTTTCCACGCCAGTTAACCTCTGTATTCGATCGTATAGACATTGTTCGACATGTCGTGTGAGTCACCACGGTGTTAACACACTTTTTCCATTGACATATTATAACAAATAATATATTTTTATAAAAATTTGTAACGGTTATAGACGAATTTCAAACACTAATCTGTAGTTTTGTCAGAAAATTATTTGCCCTTAAATCACAGATGTCTTATAAATGGGATGAAATGCGATATGAGATTGTAGTTTCTACTTGCCTATAGTGAAATAACATGGGTTAGTTTTGTCTTTGTGTCCCTGCAGTTCGTGCCTTCATTTCCAGTGCAGTGCGCCCAAATTTTCTTGGCCTCTCGTCTCCCTAGCACTGAATTCGTACAGGTCGCTGGAATTCCGAGATGCTCCAAATTTTTGATCGCTCTCGATGTCAGCTTTGGCCGTCATACGGTATTGTGCACAGCAGACCTTTGGTTACCCCCTGTTTCATTTGGGAAATAAGTAATTCGTAGTAGAGAGTATCATTTGTTCATAACGTCTGACGCCATCGTGTGCCGCTGATCTGACACGAAAATAATTCACTTTAAGAAGACTTGTGGCAGTGACTGACGGGAATAGCTATTTAAATAGAAATCGGAAGCCAGAGGAATGAATAATATTCAATTGTTTCCGGTAGCTACCAAACTTAGCTTTCAATATTATATGCAAAGAGTATCGTCACCGAAATTAACACATTTAAACCAATTCACGTGCGACTACGTATGACATTTCTGTGATGGAGTTACGTCTGCATTGATTTACCAGTACTTAGACACAATGAACACAGCTAAAGTTGACTTAACTATTCGCATTTCTTTCCGTCAAAACATATCCAAAACCAGTTTTAATGAATATGGGGAATGACTTAAGCTGGATAAACAAATTAACTAATTTTTCGAATACAGTTAAAAATACGGATATATGTTACACATTTTGATACTCACAAACTCACTCATCAAAACCTACTGGGCACTTCCCTTTGACCTAGAATAATTAAATTTGATTAAATTTGTGAAGAAGCAAGGTTTCGCAGTTCAACCAAAGGAAAAAGTACGAAAATTGTGAATTTCTGATTATGTCACACGAAAATTTCTTTTTGTCATTTGTTATCAGACTGTTTGTTGTCCGTCCATCTGTTAAGACCACTTTTTCTCATAAACATATGGATGTATCAAGTTGAAATTTATCTCACATTCCAAGATCTGTGGTCCCTTTACGATATAATACACGAAAGCTTCTAAATCAAGGCAATAACATATTTTAATAGTCGAAAACTCACTCATCAGAACGTATAGCGTACTTCCCGTTGGCCTAGAATCATGAAATTTAGCAAGAAGCGAGATTTCACTGTACAAATAATGTAAAAATAAGAAAACTGGAAATCTGTCATTATATCACACGGAAAAAAGTTTTTTCATTTGTTATCTATCTGTTCGTTCCTCTGTTAAGATCCCTTTTCTCAGGAACGGTTAGACACTTCAAAGTAAAATTTAGGTCTAGTTCTGTGACCTATGGTCCTCTGGTGGTGTAAAAATGATAAGCTTCTAAGTCAGTGCAACCAAAACATAGGGCCCTTTATGTGACAGTTTTTCATAGGCACAAACTCACTCATTAAAACCTGTAGGGCACTTTTCCTTGACGTAGAATCATGAAATTTAGCAAGAAGAAAGGTTTCACAGTACAAGTAAAGGAAAAAATCAGAAAATTGTTAAGTTGTAATTATATGATACGAAAAACAGTATTTCGTAATTTGTTATGCTATTTCAAACTTAAAACATTCTCGAAAGTCTTGGAATCCGTGGAACCGATATCAGGCAAAAATTGTTTAGCTCTTCGAGTTCCGGAACTGATGAACTGTCTACATATACATAATTAAATTCATACTGAACTCCCAGGCCACGAGTCCTACTAGCACCTGGCCAATTTTTTGTTTTGATTTTAATTTTTCCTTTTCTTTCTTTCTTTCTTTCTTTCTTTCGTGTGCTAGTGACCTCTCAATCTCGGGATCCCCGAGGCAACGAATGACCTGGTTCCCCCAGCCTAAAGACGTCTTTTGGCAACAATGAAGAAAAAAGGGAGTATAAAGATATCTACAACTTGTACAGAGACCAGACTGCAATTACAAGAGTTGAGGGACATAAATTAGAGGCACTAGTTGAGAAGGCAGTAAGACGACGTTGTATCCTGTCCCCAGTGTTATTCAATCTGTGCACTGAGCAAACTGTGAAGGAAACCAGTGATACATTTCAAAAGAGAATTAAAATTCTGAGAGAAGAAACAAAAACTTTGAGGTTTACCGAAGAGACTGTAATTCTGTGAGAGACCGTAAGGAAGTGGAAATCAGCTGAATGGGGCGGATACTACATTTGCAAATAAGTTATAAGACAGATATCAACAAACATATAAGAAATTTAATGGATTGTAGTCGAATCAAATCAAGCAATGGTGAGAAAATTAGACTAGTAAATAGGGGACTTTTCTTATTTTCTCAGCGAAATAAGTGACAATGGCTGGAGAAAAATGGATAAAAAAATGCCAACTATTAGTAGTAACAAAAGTGTTTCGCAAAATTAGAAATTTGGTTACATTAAAAAATATTTTGTGAAAGTAGTTGTCTAGATTGCAATCTTGTGCTGAAGTTGTAAGTGAGCGATAACGAGCACAGACAAGAACAGAGCTAAATCTTCTGAAATGAGTCACAGAAGACCCTGAAGATTAGACGGGTAGATCTGAAACGAATGAAGAAGTACTAAATCTAATCAGCGAGAAACTGAATTCATGCCAAATCTTGAGTTAATGAAGGAAAAGAAGACATATCCTAAGGCATCAATGATTTATTAAATTTTTAATGGTGAGAAGTGTGGATGGCTAAGTTTGTAGAGGAATATCAATGCTTGAATGCAATAAGCAGGTTCAAATGAATTTAGACTGTAGAAGTTACTCAGAGATAGAGACTCTGGCACAGGACAGACTTGAGAGGAGAGCGGCATCACATGGGTCTGTCTACTGAATATCACAACTACGACGACAACAGCCTCTCGAGCTTGGGTACTTTTCTTGTGAACTATACTACAACGCAACGATAGATACCGTAAGAGTAGGATAGGTGTGCTGCCGCTAACTACGAGCTGGAAGGCTTAAAGAAACTTAGGGATGAAATGTGGCCACTGCACATGTCGGAAGAACTATTTGGGTACACTAGGGACAGAAGAAGCACATTTGCAGAACATTGGTCTCCCCTGGGTAGCTATCGCTTCCCAGAAGAGTGGAGAGAACGTGTGAAGTATAAAAGAATAGCTCACGGAACCTGTGGTAGCCGGAAGGCAGAGAATGGAGCTGCGGGGATTGGACGTGGATGTCACAAACACTCAAGAGTTAGAGGCCAGTGGGACTCCAGTTCGTTATAGCTCCTAAAAATAGTCTAACAGATGAAGAGAGAATATCAGTGAACTTCTTACGAAACGGTATCTGCTGCGCAGTTAGGTACGTACTTTAATAAATCGAAGGAAGATAGGTGTTATTTGGTCACTGTCAGATACCGGAATAGGAGAAACCTTCAATAAATATCGTTGCTGAATGCAGCATTGGGTTGTTTTCCAACCTCCTAAGAAATGTCAATGATATAAAAGTCACTGTGCACACACCCGTGAACGAGGTAGAAACTGAAACAGAAAATTCAAGGTAGGTGCGTAAAATCCGAAATGTTGGATTCTGACTTCAGATGATCCTTTACAAAACGAAATGAAGAAATGATGCTGTCCCTCCTAACATGAGTGACGTAGTAATCATTACTAGAGGCGAAACATCCTAACAGTTCAAAAGCGTGCAGTACATCGATTCCAGAAGTCAGAACTTTGTCCACAGCGAGCAGTGTTGTTAGCGACAGATTTCCAGGCACAACTCTCGATCCACTCTCACAATAGCGCTCTCCTATTTTCTAAATTCGTAACGGCACAGATACCGATACTGCTGCGATATATCGAATCCTATACTCTCACCCATCTCTGCTGGTCTCGAGAACACACGTGGTGAGCGGATGCTCCGTCAGCTAAGGGGTAGGAGCAGCTTTCGACACCTGCAGAAAAGACAGTGTGAGAGATGGGTTCATACAGTAAACATGTACGAGTGTGCGAGGCCCCCGTAGGCCCGAATGGGGGCACGAAGTATTTATTTATTTATTTATTGGATAGTGTGGTGCAGTATGTGACAGTACATTAGCTTTTTCGGCGACCGAACGAATTCTTGAGACAACGTCATGTGCATGTACTTTGAGTGAAGTTTAGATCGATATATGAATATTTTCGTGAACTCGAGATATAACAAAGCCGGTGTTAGTCATAAACAGTTTAATTTCAGGACCCCTTCTCACTCTGAACACAATAAGCGCACCACGAAGGAAGACTTGGTGTACACTTACAGGCAAACGAATGAGTACAGTTTCAGAGACACTGAATGATTTATTCGAGAGAAAGAGCTTAACAGATTAAGCAAGTCAGTACCACGTTCGTCCACCTCTGGCCGTTATGCAGGCAGTTATTTGGCTCCTGATCTCTCCTCCGAGAGGTACCGTGTTAAAGTATGTCCAATTGGTATGATAGGGCCTAAAAATCTCGAGCTCGTTGGAGGGCCTTCCCCATAATGCTTCAAACGTTGTCAACTGGGGAGAGATCTGGCGACCTTACTGACCAATGTACGATTTGACCGAGACAAGTAGTACAAACTCTCGTCGTGTGCTGAAATGCAAGCACAGCCATAACAGCATTACAGACTTGCAAAATCAAGGCAAAATAACAAAATTCAGTCCAAGAATAATTAAAATCCAAAAAATGAGAGATAAATATCTAAAAGAGCAGTACCAATAGGAACCTAAACAAGAGATTTCAAAGAATACTCTCGTGCGTCACAGAGCTTAAATGCACATGTACAAACAAAATTTTATAACAGAGCTCAATGCAAATGGTATCTGAGAGTGGCAACTAATGAACGCTATGTCGTAGCCACAAAATGCACAAAATAATTCGGCTCAGTTTGTCGAGTTCACAAGTAACACAGAGTTTAAGAATGAAATAAATCAGATTCAGAATGCGCCCCCACCCCCTCCCCCCGATCGCCAAACAATATTATCTCTCATATGCAAACGTTTCACTAAATCACAATTACAATTTTTGGTTCCCCTAGTACTGCTGCAAAATAGTGTAAATAATGTTAATCCTTTGTTCCTGAGCCCCTGTCTGTGATACACTTGAAATCTGGCTTAGCAGGACAGAGCGGATCAGGTTATAGTTGTGGAAAGAGGCCAAAATCAGTTACTGTCATTTGCACGAAACATACAAACTTTATTTTCCTAAAACACTTAATTACACTTGAACGCTTTTAAAGCATTCAAAACAATACGGCTGAAGGCCAGAACTCAAGTTTTTAAAATTTCCTTAAGGAATACGCACGGCCGAAGGCCTTAGTTGCAAAATTTTACATGAAAACTCGGCTAAAGGCCACACGCTGGAGATCGAAGAACTGGGGGCTTAAGGCCTAGACAATAAGAATTTCAGATAGAGAATAAAATTTTAAAAGGTTTTAAAAAAGTAACTTTTCAAATTTTAATTTGGGATGGCTGAACGCCTTATCTTAAAATATTTCACATAAAGTTCAGGTGAAGGCCACATTCTGAACATAGAATAACTCGAGGATTAAGGCCTGGATAACAAGAATTTCTGAGAGAGAAAAACAAGTGATTTTTCAAATTTTAATTTAAGATGGCGAAGGGCCTTATCTTAAAATATTTCACGTAAAGTTAGGCTGAAGGCCACATACCGAATATAGAACAACTCAAGGCTTAAGGCCTGGATATTATAAGGATTTCCAATGGGCAAAAATCCCTTTAAAAAATTAGTTTAAGCAAGAATCTTCAAAGTCTTAATTTAAGGCGAATGAAGGCCTTATCTTAACATTAAAACAAACTAAATTACCAAAGAGCTGAAGGCCTCGCAGAGTACTTGAGACTAAAAGAAAATCACAATCTAAAACAACGGAACAGTGGTGGTCAGAAGTGCTGCAAGGGTGGGCCTGAGGAGGTAACTCTAATATACGTTTAGGTGAGACAGGCAGCCAAGTGTAATACTAAATAACTGGATGGCAACCCGACCCAGGGACTTCTGAAGGACCAACCACCAACCTAATCAATTCTCTTCCACCCGACCAACAGCACGACAATGGAAAAATCTGCGAGGACGAAGATACCAACAGTACTATGTCATGAAAACTGGCGTCTAAATACAGTCAAGACACAATAACCGCTCAAAAATACGAGCAACACCAAAGGCTGTCGAACTACGTGGCATGCCGGGCAGCATCAACACGGCGAGGAGAAACACACTGCCTGAAAACTACGCTAACGACCAGGGCAGGTAACTGGAACATCAACAGCCACAAGGCAGAAGATACTGCTGGTGCACTTCACTAATAAGTATCAGCCAGTTCAATAGTTAAACACCATACAGGAAGATGGCTGTAAAATTTTGCCGACTTCAACACACCATACATTGCTGCTAGCTGGAATGGCCCAGGAAGCAACAAATGGCAATGAACGAAGAGATGTCACAGCAGTTGAGGTTTCATAACAGGTTAACTGATCACTCAACCTCAGTGTCCAAGTTCAGTGGGCGACGAACTTTGTAGGTTTAGCAGCTAGCGCCTCACAAATCCGACCGCTCTTGCACGCTGCCAGCAACCCCGGCCTGACCTCGCACCGTGGAGACTTCCTCGCTGCTCTGTCCCAACCGACCAACTGCACACACAGCATTAAAATAGCTGCTCAGTCAGAACCATTCAAACTACACATGGTTCCACGAAAACACTTGCACAAACAACTCAAACAATACTAAAACCAGTGACCGTGGAACAACAAGCACAAATCGCAAGTCGGCACACACGGAGAACCCAGAAGTGGAGAAGTGGTCGGCGGCCAAATACATGTCGTCCGATGAGGCCACCAACCGAACGACCAACCAAGGTCGTCCCCACTCAGTTCATGTGCGTTGGCAACGGTCAGGCAAGTCAAGGCTGTCTGGACCTCATTGCTGATCTATCCCGACTCCCTTCAGATAGACGACGTCCCAGAGACACTAGCTCGGACCCAACCATGCAGAGGGAACACCAGTCCATTGGCCAAAAAAATGGTTCAAATGGGACTTAACTGCTGTGGTCATCAGTCCCATAGAACTTAGAACTGCTTAAACCTATCTAACCTAAGGACAACACACACATCCATGCCCGAAGCAGGATTCGAACCTGCGACCGTAGCGGTCGCGCGGTTCCAGACTGTAGTGCCTAGAAGCGCTCGGCCACCCTGGCCAGCCCCATTGGCCACCTGACGTCTCTGCACAAGGAATGAACCGACCAAGGTCCCGCAAGATGATCAATTGAAGAGGCCCAGAAGCGATCAGAAGACCAAATAGACGTCTAGACGTCGCCCAATGAGATGACCGACCTAATGACCAACCAACGGACATCTCCACTCAAGTCTCTTTCCGTCGCACAGTGCATGTGTGTCCTCAGCGGTCGGGCGAGTACTGGCTGTGAAGACCTCACTGGAGCTCCATCCCACCTCAACCTTCGGCACGCGCTGACCCAGCAAAATAGTAGCGGTCACTCCAAAGATAGTATGACAGTGCTCTTATCGATAAGCGCTGCTGTTGCCACTCATGGGCAGGCAAGTAAGCAACTTACTGACGTCAGTAAATCGAAAAGAAACGAGACAGGAGTACAGCCAAGACAAGATGTGAAGCAATAACAGCACGAACATGAGCCGTGCACAGCTCAAAACTGAATTGTATCTGTACTCAGACATTTAGCATAATATATACTACTGCCACTTTTGCTTTAATTATATTTGAAAGGTCTTTGTCATAGGTCACATTATATACACTACAGTTCTTTAATGGCTATTAAACAAATAGTACACTGTGATGTATATGTAACATTAATTGTGCAAACAATGAAAATGTTTTTGATTTTTCATACTTGTGATTAAGTAGTCATACCATTATTCAAGTAGTCATACCATTATTCTCTTTTGTACAAATATTACTTATGAACTCATTGTGATAGTTGTAATTATGGTTGTTTTCCATCTTAAAATTATTTTTGTGCGTCATGGTTTATATCAACTGGACATTTTTATGGTATTATCTTTGAGGCTGTGAGTACTCTGACTACACATGCTATGTCCAGGCTACATACGTCCAGTTTCATGCTGTGTGAGCATGAGAAAGTTTGCTAACGTGGGGAAATTGCTGTTATTCTGTGTCATTATTCGTGAGCTTGTCAGCTAATGCAATTTTATAGTCAACATAATTGATTTGTGACTTGTATTATTTAGTTTTTCGCAAGTTACTTTTGTATTTTCGTGTTTTATGACGTTTTATACGTTGAGGTTATGTTGTCAGTTTTGGCCCTTTGACGTTGATTAAGGTACCAGACGATAGAAATTGACCGAAACCTGTAGCAAATAAATACGTTGTTATAATGCAGCCAAATGTCATGAGTTTCCTGAAATATATATCCGCTGCTGACAGTGACCTGAAGAAAACATTGGTAACCAGAGATTATGCACTCGCACACTGCACATTCAACTCGTGTCACATAAGGGCACAGAAAAATCGTCTGTACTATTTAATAATTTGATTGTCAGTTAATAAGAATCTATCAGTACGTAAAATCGGTTTCGACAGTCGTCTTACTGTTTGGACTTTCAGCATTAATAATTTTTTTTGGGGGATATTTTACAATGATATAGGATCTGCCAGATCCATGCAAGGAAAACATAAATCATAACTAGAATAAATAATTTTTCAATGTCGTTTCGCAAGAGGATTGTTCCTTTATAGGACTTTCTCAATGTAGATGGCACATTCCAATATTCAATTGTGACCGTGATGAAAATGAAACGGAATTGCGAGGTATGTACCCAGACCAGTAGAGAGTAAATGAATCATCGAACTCTAGAAACCATCTTTGTTTCGATATTGGCACTGAACTTTTACAAATATAGTAGCATTAATGTTAACGATAAACTATCGAATTTTTATGTCGGCAGAAATACCAGGCTCCTTGTTACCACTGTGAATAATTTTTTCGTTATTTAAGTGAATCATTTCGTTAACATTCCTGTTAGTGACACCAGTGCAACACTTTTGCTACAGTAGCCGTGTAGGGAGCCGTCTTTTTAAATGCTCCAAATTTATATTTCTTCTCCACGTTTTCGAAGTTTCAAACAATTCCAGCAGATGGCAGAGCCATACCCAACTTCAAATGGCGTCTACGCCACACATTCGTGACAAGCAAAGTGCTGTAATCGAATTCTTGGTTGCGGAAAAGAAACCGTGTTGAACATCCATATACGTTTGTGTGCAGTATAGAGTAAGGATGCATTTTATGTGAATACGTTGGGCGATTGGTAAGAAAACTTAAAGCGTAAGGAGCACCCTGAGCCGCCAAATTCGGAGCTACTGCACTTACCTTGATGAATCGCGTGTATGCCATTATTGGTGCATACTGGTGTATAGTAACTCGACATTTGGCTCTACAAGTATCTGTGAGCATTGAAAGTGCGTATGCAACGATTGACACTCTCGGATATTCAAAGGCGTGCTCTTGATGTGTTCCGCGAATGCTGACAACACACAACAAAATTCAAAGAAAAGCCATTTTAACCGAACTGTAGCAGTTTGATGCCAATGGTAAGACATTTGCGTGACATATCTTTACATGTGACGGTATCTGGGTACATCAGTTTGCGCCGGAAGGAATCACCAGGAAGCAGTAGTTCAAGGCAGCGCCCGCTGCTGAAGAGACCACGATGAGAGTCATTTGGGATAGTGATGGTGTCATTCTCATGGATGTACTGCCGAAACAGTTAACCATTAATTCGGAGGCATGTGTACAGAATCTGAACCGACTGAGGAATCGTTTCTGACATGCTCGATCTGACAAGAATCCAAAAGAAATCTTGCTCCAACATAACAGTGCACCCCCCTACCTTCCCGCCTCCCCCCTCCCCACCACACACGCAAGTGTCAGAACCGGAGAACACATTGCTGAATCGAGGTGGACATCATTGCCTCATCCATCCATGGCACAGACCTGGGCCACTTAAAGGATTCCTTACAAGGGACACACTGTGAAGATGATGAGCGTAATTCAAGCACAGGGCAAGTGCTTATACTATTAGGGATTACAGGAATTGATGTGTTATTCCTTTCGACACACCGAAATTAAACACATAACCAGTTTGTAGTTCCCGTACACTTCTTTATTACAAACACATGCTGTTAATGAAACCATCAGTAACACCGATTATAATAAAAGGCACCTGCCCTACAGGACCAGCAGCAGTACGCAGAACATTAATGCATTTAAGTGCGGTAGACACAGATCCTTCAAAATTTAATCAATCAATTTTCACTAATTAAAACAATGTTCATAAAACCACCATTAATCATATTTAACTGACATAGCTGAATGCTTCATGACTGGCTTTCACATAACTCATATCCAATTCTAGAACTACTTCCAACAACGAAGACATCATCCATGGACTGATCTTACGCAATTGTAACATATTAAAAGTATTATCAGATTAATACCCTAAACTAAGCTTCTCTTTAGTATTACTCACAGGTACGAGGTTCACATACATTTCATTGCCAGAATATAACAATAGCATATTAAATAGTCGTAAAATGGAGCCGTTTCAATTTTACGTTGAAAATTAGTGATGGACACGAGCAAACCGAAAGGTACTACCACATACAGGAGATTCACGGACCACTAGGTAAAGTGGAACTATACCCAACTTTGAGCTACAATTAAGCTTCCAGCAAAGCACAACGCTCCACCGGAAAGATGGAATTGCAGGACATTAACAATGTAAGCATAGACACCGATCTCAGTCCTTAAATTTCACTCTTCCACCTTGATACCCCAATCGGAGTTTGCTCGCGTCGACCACTGCCAATTTTCTGAAACATAAACACATCAGCGGCAGACAACATTCTGGCGCATCAGATACACTAAACGTATCTGCCCAACTGGTTATAAATGAACCTTTAATTATACACGGCACAAACGAAACCAAGCAAAACTAACCTACATTACCATCTGCCCACTAACGGCTCTTAAAATTTGATTAGCCAATTCTCTAGACAAACAAATAAAATAATAACATAAAAAGGAAATAGGAAAATTATTTCGGCCCGCTCTTGGACGTCAGGCACAGACTTACGTACTACTTGGCATGACCTCTTGCTACGCATTAAGCACGGCTTCATGTCTACTTGTTCCTTAAATACCATCAACATATCAAGCGGACAGACCAAATACAGTAACAAGTAACGGAAAAAATCAAGATAGTTTTCAGTCCACACGGGTATTCAGTTAACATGAACAGAACCCACTAAGGAACAATTCGACGACTCTAGTTTATTCACTGTGAGTAACATGTAACAGACACGAAGGAAATCTGTCCTTCAAATAAACATAGTACATGTAAAAGAAATACTGACTGATATTTTCACGAAATTCTAACTCGTAAGAATACATATGATCTAAGTAAAAAAATTGTTGGGCATTACTGAATGAACAACCCTCGTACGTTGACTTCGCATCGTTCTACAAATTCATCATTTAATACCAATGTTTTAGTGGATTATTACTGGTCGTCTACGAGGTGTGAGAAAAGTAATGAGAGGACAACACTGCAGGCGATCTGGCAACGTTATATTGGTCTAATTGTGTAGACCGGTGTGTTCATCCATTCCAGATGCTCAGTCCGAATTTCAGCTCCGTACAGCTATCACGTGATTTTTGAGAGCCTCATCAGTGTAGCTGGGTTTTTCTTGTGTGTTAAGAAAATGGAACAGCGGAATTTGGAGCAACGTTATGCCATCGGGTTTTGTGCTGAACGTGCGGAATCCGGAAGTCGACTTTTGAAAAGTTGGAGCAGACCCGTGGGGAACTTTCTCTATCAAGAGCACAAGTTTTTCCCTTGCACAAATCATTTTTGGAAGGCCTAGAACACGTTAAAGATGGGCCTCGCTCACGGAGACATTCAACTTCAAAAACCGACGGAAATGTCGAACGTGTGCGTGCTCTTGTGAGATGAGATCGAGGTTTAACAATGAGGATGAAGAATAACGTGTTAAATGCTTTCATCGTACAGCAAATTCTGATCAAAGTTTTGCACATGGGAGAATTTTGTGCCAAAATGGCGCCCAAGAACCACACAACTGTGCAGGAGGACAATCGAAGAAACATGTGAATTGTTCTTTTTGAGTGGATTGTCAATAACCACGAATGGTTCAGTCGTGTGATCACAGGTGATGTATCGTGGATTCTTGAGTGCGACTCTGACTCAAAGCGACAAAGTGAGTAGTGACACACTGAGACATCTCCTCGATCGAAAAAAAGCTCGAATGAGCAAATCAAAGATCAGAACAACGTAGATTTGATTTTTTTGACAGTAAGGGTATTTACATAAAGAATTTTTTTCTCCAAGACAACCTTGTCAGTCAAATGTTTTACAGAGAAGTCCTTGGAATGGTTCAGAAAAAGGGTGAATCGAGTGAGACCAGACATTGCAGACAAGTGGATGCTGCATCATGACAGCACTCAGTGTCACACGGCCACTTCCATCACAGAATTTTTGACCTCGAAAGGCGTTCCTGCTGTTTCGGAGCCTCCCAATTCACATAATCTGGATCCTTGTGACTCTTTTCTTTTACAGAAACTGAAAAATATCTTAAAAGGACGTCATTTTGGCATTCTTCCTGGTTAGTCCAGCATAAGTTCTCTTGTCGAGCAGTTTGTGGAACTATGAGGTAGATCTCTCTTTACTTCTTCAAACCGACCTAAATACTAAAATCATGTATTGTGTTTGTGGTAAGCTATGATAAACCTATGTAATCCCCTAAATATGCTTGTTGTGGGGTTTGATTCAGAATGATATTTAGATATTAATATTTTCTTAATCTGTTTTGCTAGAAGAACGTCGTTTTACTTATTACTAGTGAAAACGTGACGTTGTCTCAAAGAATTGATTCAGGATGACCAGATTTAGGTATATAACAATTTTAAATCTTGTCTATGTTTAGTCCACTGCTAATACTACATGTCACACACAACTGTACATATTCAGAAAAGAGACATACAAACGTTCTACAATCTTCACTGCTGCAGTGGTTCTAGAGGGTGGGGAACAGATGTTAATAGCTACTATGTGGGAATAATACAAATTAGTACACGCACACAAATTAGCACAATTGAAGGTTTTGCCTTATACCAGAGAAGACAAGTTTCAATAACTGCTACACCTTCTGTCTAAAATAATTGAAACAGCGGTATTCACCAATCTTTTTGGCACACCTAACTACTCCAAAGTGATCCCACAGATAGTGTCTATACCATATGAGTCTACCCTCTGTCTCAGCAGGTAAAAGGCACATCAAGCACCATATTCAGGACGTCTCCCATGAAGTAACACTTCATTATAGACTTTATAATGACAGAACTTAACTTTACAGGGGAATTATTTTGCACCTGCTCTTTTACTCTCAGTCAGTTAACATCTGTCTCTTGCATCTTAGCCATATTTTTTTAGTATTCTACTAAGGCAGGGAACAACGATTCCGCCGGTGTATAGCTGCCAGAGGGAACTACACTGAAGGCGACAGTATTGTTGTTTGCGAAAAATAAAAAAATCTACTGGTTAAAAAATCAGCCTCATTGGTTTTCTCAGGCACCTTATGTGTTTAGACGCCACCGATGCAATCGAAATGGGCATCGATGATTTGCCAACGTGACACGTCCCCGGTACTGAAAAGGGAACCTCCCCATCGCACCCCCCTCATATTTAGTTATAAGTTGGTACAGTGGATAGCCCTTAAAAAACTGAACACAGATCAATCGAGAAAACAGGAAGACGTTGTGTGGAACTATGAAAATAGTAAGCAAGATATACAAACTGAGTAGTCCATGTGCAAGATATGAAACATTAAGGGTACTGAGAGTTCAGTAACGCGGTGGTCCCGTGGTTAGCGTGAGCAGCTGCGGAATTGGAGGTCCTTGGTTCAAGTATTCCTTCGAGTGATATTATTAATTTTTTATTTTCAGACAATTATTATCTGTCCGTCCGATGCGAGGTAACTGCGCCGTAGTATGTGGACACTAAACCTAAAAAAACATCGGAAGGTAGAAGAATCTTTTTACCCATTCGCCAAGTGTACATGTTAGGTGGGTCGACAACATATTCCTGTCATGTGGCGCACATTCCGTCAGCAGTGTAGTATAGAATATATCAAACGTGTTTTCCTGTGGAGGAATCGGCTGACCTATGACCTTGCGATCAAATGTTTTCGGTTCCCATTGGAGAGGCACGTCCTTTCGTTGAGTAATCGCACGGTTTTGCGGTGGGCTCGCAAAACACAGACACTAAACTTAATAAAATGAAAAGAGACGTCAATGAACGGACGGACAGATCATAACTTTGCGAAAATAATGAAAGTAAATTTTTCACTCGAGGGAAGATTTGAACCAAGGACATCTCGTTTCGCAGCTGCTCACGCTAACCACGGGACCACTGCGCTCCTGAGCTCACATTGTCCTTAATGTTGCATATCTTGCTCATGGACTACTCAGTTTGTACATTTTGCTTATTTTTTTCGTACTTCCACACAACTTCTTCCTGTTTTCTCGATTGATCTGTGTTCAGTTTTTCAAGGCCTATCCACTGTGCCAACTTAAATCTGAGGGGGGTGCGAGGGGGAGGTTCCCATGTGAGCACCATTTGCAGAGCGTGGTGCCGCAGCTGGTTAACCGCGGCAACAGGTGCCGGCAGTGGGGTTGGCGGTGTCGGGTGTCGAGTGGAGGTGAGGTGAGGTGAGTTGGGTCGGGCTGCCCTCTGCTGTACCGCGCAGTAACCGGAGCTGGGAGCGCGGTCACCCGACACGGCCGCCGCGGCCGCGCCAGTGCTGCGCGTTTTCGCGACCGGCTCGGGTTCTCCACAAATCCCCGGCCGGCCGCCTGTAACCCGGCACCCACCCGTCTGCAACGCTGGGCTGCGCTCCGCTCATGGTCGCGCGCCGAACTGACACGCCCTGCGCTGCTCTGCGGCTGCCATTCTCTCTGGAGGCCGCAGGGGGGCTCAGCTCTGCCCGGCTGGCGTCCGCGTGTTGTTGATGGCCACGGCTACTGTTTGGCTGGTTGGCTGGTCGGTTCGGGGAATAAAGGGGCCAAGCTACAGAATCTTCGGTCTCTTTTTCCCCGTTCAAACATGTCTCGGGTTAAAACAATTCCCAAAAGGGGTCGGGAAAAGCAAAAAGATGTAAAACTAACTGGGAACCACACTGAAAAAAACAACAACGAAGGAAGCTAACCGAAGGGAGAAATCTAACGCCATCGCCACGTAGCGCTCTGTATGAAAATCACTGGCTGTGCTGCGTTGAGGCTGTGGCTGGTTTGCATTGTTGTTCGCTATTGTAGTCTTGGACTGTTGGCTGTTAACATCGCGTAGCGTTGCGCAGTTGGAGGCGAGCCGCCAGCAGTGGTGAATGTGGGGAAGTGAGATGGCGGATTTTTGAGAATGGATGATCTGGAGGTGTGTCCATCAGATACAGTACATTTGTAAGAATGGATGTCATGAACTGCTATATATATTATGACTATTAAGGTAAATACATTGTTTGTTCTCTATTAAAATCTTTCATTTGCTAACTATGCCTATCAGTTGTTAGTGCTTTCCGTAGTTTGAATCTTTTATTTAGCTGGCAGTAGTGGCGCTCGCTGTATTACAGTAGTTCGAGCAACGAAGATCTTTGTGAGGTAAGTGATTTTTGAAAGCTGTAGTTTAATGTTAATCAGGGCCACTCTTTTGCGTTGCGCTAAAAAAAAAAAATATTGTGTGTCAGTTTGAGCACAGTCATTTATAATTTTTCTAAGGGGACGTTTCATATCGCGTAGCATTGCGCAGTTGGAGGTGAGCCGCCAGCAGTGGTTGATGTGGGGAGACAAATGGCGGAGTTGAGAGAGCGGATGATCTGGACGTGTGTCCATCAGAGACAGTAAATTTGTAAGACTGGATACCATGAACTGCTATATATATTATGACTTTTCAACACTATTAAGGTAAATACATTGTTTGTTCTCTATCAATATCTTTCATTTCCTAACTAGGCCTATCAGTAGTTAGTGCCTTCAATAGTTTGAATCTCTTATTTAGCTGGCAGAACTGGCTCTCGCTGTATTGCAGTAGTCCGAGCAACGAAGATTTTTGTGAGGTAAGTGTTTTCTGAAAGGTATAGGTTAATGTTAGTCAGGGGCATTCTTTTGCAGGGATTATTGAAAGTCAGATTGGGTAGCGCGAAAAAAAAAAAATGTGTCAGTTTAAGCACAGTCATTTATAATTTTTCTAAGGGGACGTCTCAAAAGGAAGAAGATATGAAAATAATATAGCAGATGGCCTAGATTGCCTGATCGCACGAATAAAAGAGGATGAGCAAGCCACTCTTCAGTAAAATCTCCAGCCTAAAAGACAGGGCTAGAGGACCACACACAGGGAAAAGACGAGCACCGTCGGGCGTGGCCGGCACTTAGTTGGGTGACCACCCAGCCGCCATGCGCTGTTGCCATTTTTCGGGGTGTACTCAGCCTCGTGATGCCAATTGAGGAGTTACTCGACCGAATAGTAGCTGCTCCCGTCAAAGAAAACCATCATAACGACCGGGAGAGAGTGCTGACCAAGCCCCTCCTATCCGCATCCTCATCCTCAACTGAGGATGACACGGCGGTCGGATGGTCCCGATGGGCCACTTGTGGCCTGAAGACGGAGTGCTTTGCTTTAGAGTCAGCTGCCATTCTTTACACGAATCAGAAATCCTGTCCAAGTCATCTTGTATCATCCTACAGTCATGAATGACTACGTAACCGCCCAGACACTGGGTGTCGAACTCTGAGCTATGACAAATGAGAAAACTTGCCGAAAGAGAGCTAACAACGGGATGCTGGCGACTTTAAGCATATAGCACAGCCGTGCAAACTTTTCTCTTGAGCTCGTCTCCCATCATTGGTTCCCGGTACCAACTCAAGTGAGGGAAATCTGAGAAGGACGACCCCCAACTTTTCTCCGCCCAGGCCAAAGGTAGGCATGTACCTCGCTTGGAGGAACGTGGACATATGGCGCCGAAGGCAGTGGCGACGTATTGTGTTCGATATCCCTAGTGCCAGGCTGCTGGGACTGCAGGGTATCCCTCTGCCTAACGGCCAAAGTTGTCGCCTATTAACCGCACAAAGCCTCGCAAGGCAGCTTTCCTATCCTTATTTGCAACACTAAGGTTTATTCAATTAAAAGCGCTGTCGATGTCGCACTTCATGCAGCGAAAGTACAGGAGGGGGGCAGTTTAGTGAGGTGACCAGCTACTCGTGCACGTTGCAGTTGTTATATTCAGTTTGATACTCGAAAGATAAGCTAATTTTAATTGATTATTCCCCACGAATAAACGCAACTGGCAAAATGATGTGGAGGGGAGAATGGAAGCAAGGATATGAACGTTCAGGAAAGTCAAGACAGAATAAGATGGCGACTGGGGCCGGAAAAGGGGCTCTAGCTGTAGATAATCCGCAAGAAGGAGCTGTAGAATACATTTGTTATGCACGAACGATTCACTCCTCCAGTTGTCAATATTCTTCTAATTTTTTACATTTAAGTTATGTCTTTTTGAAGAGAGAACGGTAGCCGCAGTCTTTCTCACAATTTAGAAACGAAGTCCTGCAGGCCGTTAACTCTCATTGCAACTGAGTCGAAAACTTACTTAAAGCTTATGATCCAAGACGAAGACATATTTCCTATTCAGAGTTCCGTTCTACAATTTTGTTCCAGACTTGCAACTGGTCCATTGTGCCACGTTCACTTCTAAGACCAGACTGTTTCTTGCTTGATTAAAGTCCAATGCTCTTATATGCTGTTGGCGATAATTTTAAAAAGTATCTTGTACATTATGAAAGTGAGGTTCATATGTCGATAGTTTCCTATGTCTTGTTCCTTCCCCTTGGAACGCAACTCATTTAGTTAATTTTTACATATGAATTCATTTACATTAACAATACACAAACAAAACGATAGTATGTGTCCCTTTATTTAGGTGCAATATGCTTTTCAATGGTAGTACCACCATCAAGGAGGGATTTAATAGTGTTTTGCGCCTGGCCTGTCATTTGTGGAAACGAATAACGACGACGCTTTGTATCATCCATTTTTAAATTCACTATGTTTTGTCTTATTAGTAAGCTATGCATGTGGAAAGACATACCTCATTTTCGTTTCTAGCTCTCAACTATCCATCTCGTGTCTTTCTGTAAATCCATCTTCGTCTCTTCTTACGTTCGCCTGATTTGTACACTAATAACCTTTAAATGTTACTTTAACTGTCTCTTCCATCATTATCTTTCGAACGTCCTTACTTTGTTCAGCTTTCGTATGTTGTAACAATTTGTCCATTTTATTTGGACTGTTGAGCTCCGTGACCGTGGATAATGATATTTCACTGTAAAAATACAGCAACCAGCCACTTTTTAATGCGTTTTATTTATGCCAATATGCATTTCGGGTTTGCACCCATCTTCAGCTGGCAAATTACATGGGTCTTCAGTTACTACAGTAGTACAATCTCTACAGCAGTTTGAATGCTGCAGCAGGATTGTGCAAAAGCAACGATTCCAATCATTTACTTCAATTTCACGAGTTTAAAGTTACCCACTATCCGTTGTTCATTTTACTTACATTATCCTCTCCTCGTTTTTTCTTGGCTTTTCTTCTTTTTTTGCAACAACACAAACACTTTTTATCGCGTATTTTACACCTGCGCACTGTGTTATCTGCCATGTTATCGACTGACAGTTTTTGTTCACATACAAATGGTTTATCTATGGACAGAGTTATATTTTACGAAAGTTTTGAGGTTCTAAGATAAGCTACTGTTTTCTAAACGTTGACTTGGCTGATAGAAGTATTCTGAGTACGATGTATACCCTTTTTTTAGCAGTATTGAAGATAATAAACTAACATAACACGTTTATACAAAGCAGTAATTCATACATTTACAATATAACAAAGATGGAATTAAGATTTTGGAATTAAGATTTTCATGTTTTATATTATTACTTGCATTTGTTGGGTTTATATTAGATTATGTTATTTCTTGATTGTGCTTAGTAAGTGATTTGATAAGTAGAGTGTGGAAGTTTTTCAGAAATATTCGGTTTGGCAGCTCTGTTTGGTCGTTAAGTATGTCAGAAGGGGATGCATGTTTATGTGAATAAATTTCGATTTCTTCTAGGAGGTTCATTCTTTTTCCTTTGTTGGCTAAGTGGAGAACTTGTAGGTTATGGGATATGTCTGTTACTTGATGTTCTTCTTCTGCTACATGTTGGGCGGATGTGGATTTATTTAAGTTTTTTAAACGAAGAGCATCCATGTGTTGTCCAAACCGTATGCTGAAGTTTCTCCCTGTTTGGCTTATGTATGTTTTTGGACATGAATTGCAGTTAAGTTTGTATATTCCTGATTGATTGTACGGTTCGGTATTATTTTTAGTGTTATGGATAGCTTTTTTTCCTTTTTTGTTATTTGTATAGTAGCTGATTTTGATATCTGTTCCTCGGAACAGGTTTGCTATTTTATATGACAGCTTTCCTACAATGGCAAGCTTACATTTTTTTTCGGGTGTGTTGTGGTATTCTTTAATTTTGTTTTGTTATTGTATTTGTTTATGTGGGAATTTTTCTAAGAGTTTAGTTCATCTATTAATTTTGGATTGTAACCATTATTGTAAGCATTTGCTTTGATGGTGTTTAGTTCTTCTATTTGGTCAGCTGGTTCTAGTGGTCTTTTGTGCATTCTGTTTAGCATTGCTCTGTATGAAGCCGTCTTATGTTTATCCGGGTGGCAGGATGATTTATTAATTGTGTTATCTGTGTATGTTTGTTTCCTGTATACTTGAAATTTGTGTTTGTTGTTGGAGCTACTTATGCAGAGATCCAGAAAATTTAAACCTACTTCTGTTTGGTGTTCTACAGTGAAGATGATGTTCTGATGCATTTTATTCATTTCTTTTGCCAGGTTATCAGTTTCTTTTGCTGTGCCATCAAATAAGATTATTATATCATCAACATACCTTTTGTAATAAATTATCTTCTTTACTATCTGGGGTTTTTCTTTAAAAAATTTACATTCTAAGTTATTGATGAAAATATCTGCAAGCAAACTGGCAAGGCAGCTACTCATAGCCAGGCCCTCTTTCTGCTGGTACATTTTGTTATTAAAAAAAATAGTTGTGTGATAGAACTAGTGTTAATAGATCAATGAATTCATATATTTCTGGTAATGCCAAATTTTTATTTTTAAGTAAATTGTTTTTAATTACTTCTATTGTTTCTTTGACCGGTATGTATGTGTAGAGGCTTGTGATGTCAAGTGATGCAAACCTAGCAGTATCAGGAATCTGAATTTGCTTTAGACAATTAATAAGTTCATAACTGTTCTTTACTGAGTATGTCTCTTCAAATTTGAATGTGTTGCTAAGGATCTAATTCATTTTCTTGCTGCTTTTATAAGTTGGGCTGCTCCGAGAATTAATAATTGGACGTATGGGACAGTTAACTTTATGGGTCTTAGGTTGTGCTCGTAGACGTGGTGCATAAGGGTTCATAACAGTGCATTCATGTATATCTCTAAATGTAATCTATATAACTGGTGGTTTAAAAACTGCTTCTTTCTGTGTTGGTTTCGGAGATTAGCGCTTAACGTCCCGTCGACATCGAGGTCATTAGAGAAGGGGCACAAGTTTGAATTGTTTCAAGGATTTAAAAGGAATTAGGTCGTGCCCTTTCGAATGAAACATCCCTGCAGTGATTTAGGAAAATCACGGAAAACGTAAGTCTGGATGTCTCGATGCGGATCTGAACCGTCGTCCTCCCGAATGAGAATCCAGTGTGCCAACCAATGCTCTACTTCATTAGACGTGTAGATTTGAAGGATTTATTTTCTGTATCTCGACATTTGCCTTCTGTTCACCATCATTTTCACTTTCTCATATTATTGATCCCCTTTTTAGCATCTCTTACCACTATTTCCTCTTTTAAAATTAAAATTCCGAACACGTGAGGTAACCATCGTAGATTAAATTCTACAACAGATCGCTTCGCAGTTGCGAAAGAGACACACCTTACATTAGTAAACTATAGAGTTATCAACTTGAATATTGATTACTCACAAAGTGCTGCAGAACGTTTTATAACCGTCTTCTTTAACAGAGTTGCGTTGTTGCTGTTACTGTTGTTGTTGTAGTTGTGGACATCTACATAAACGTTCAGGCCATCAATAACTGAATCTGTGTTTTACTGTGGAATTAGAAACGGTGCAACTTGTCGCATTTTATCTGAGCAAACCACAGCAAGTAATAAAACTGCCACCATGCGTCATAAAACATGTGCTGTATCGAGAGTGGAACCGTGAAACTTTGAATTGTACTGGCAGACTTATCTGGGAAAGCTCCAAGTCACAATTGCTTACTTTCAGAATAATAAAATCTATGCACCTACATCTGCATCTTCATCTACATGGTTACTCTGCAAATCACATTAAAATGTCTGGCAGTGTTCACAATAATTCTCTATTATACCAATCTCGAGCAGCGAAGAAAAAATGAGCACCTATATCTTTCCGTACGAGCTCTGATTTCGCTTATTTTATTCTGACGATCATTTCTCCCTAAGTAGGTCGGCGTCAGCAAAATATTTTCACATTCGGAGGACAGAGTTGGTGATTGAAATTTCGTGAGAAGATTCTCTCGCAACGAAGAACGCCTTTGTTTTAATGATTTTCACCCCAAATCCTGTATCATTTCAGTGACACCCTCTCCACTATTTCGCGATAATGCAAAACGTGCTGCCCTCCTTTGAACTTTCTCGATGTGCTCCGTCAATCATATGTGATAAGGATCCTACACAGTGCAGCAGTGTTCTAAAAGACGACAGACAAGCGTAGTGTATGCAGACTCTTTAGTATATCTGTTACATTTTCTAAGTGTCCTGCCAATAAAACACAGTCTTTCATTTGCCTTCCTCACAGCATTTTCTGTGTGTTATTTCCAATTTTAGTTGTTCATAATTGTAATTCATAGGTATTTAGTTGAATTTACGGCCCTTAGATTTGACTGATTGATAGAGTAACGGAAGTTTAACGAATTCCTTTTAGCACTCATGTGTAAGACTTCACACCGTTCGTTATTTAGGGCCAATTGCCAATTTTCGCGCCATATAGATATCTTTTTTGAATCGTTTTGCAATTTGTTTTGATCTTCTGATGAGCTTATTAGTCGATAAACGACAGCGTCATCTACAAACAACCTAAGACGGCTGTTTAGATTGTCTTCTAGAACGTTTATATAGGGTCTATGGCACTACCTTGGGTAACATCAGAAACCACTTCTGTTTTACTCGATGACTTTCAGTCAATTGCTACGGCCTGTGAACTCTCTGACAGGAAATCACGAAAAACTGAGACGATATTCCATAAGCACGCTACAAGCCATTTCTGTAATACAGTGTCAAAAGTCTTCTGAAAATCTAGAAATATAGAATCAATTTGAAATCCCTCGTCAATAGCATTCAGCACTTCGTGTGTGTGAAAAGTTAGTTGTGCTTCACAAGAACGACGTTTTCTAAATCCGTGTTAACTGTGTGTCAAGAGACCGTTTTCTTCGAGGTAATTCATAATGTTCGGACGCAACATATGTTCGCAAGTCCTACTGCATATCGACGTTAATGATATGGGCCTGTAATTTAGTGGATTACTCCTACAACCTTTCTTGAACACTGATGTGCAGAAATTCACACATTTTCTTTACCGTTCAAATACGAGTACAACGTTTAGATGCTTACACTAAAATATTCATTTTTCAAGACCACCTTCATGTAGTAAGAAGTATCAAACTATGTTACTTGACACATTTCACACAAACTCCAAGTCCCCACCCACTCGTCTCCCTCTTCCAGTTCACACGCATTCGGTTCTGCCGATTTTCGTTTCGTAGCTTCCTTATGAGGTTTCTTTTGGCCGACCCTCTCCGATGCCACTGGAACAGGAACTGCTGCTAATGAGGCATGCGATCGTATCGGACAAAAACGTTCTGAGCTTTTAATTAGGACATTCTGCTCGTTAACTTTTTATTATTTTCCATTGCGTCTTCTGGATGAGTAGGATCCAAACAGAGGTCAGAGTGCGGCTACAGTAAAAAAAAGAAGGAACATGCCCGTCGGCTCAGTGTCCCCACAGTGATGTCCTCGGTGTGACCGCGATAGCTGCTCTCCGCAACCATGAATGAAACGCCTGGGATGCAACTATAACAGCCTTATCAGCATTCGTCCCTCCGTTTATCACTCACTGAAGACATTTATCATTTCAAAGCGCATGTGCTTTATTCCTCCGTGCAAAGTAAAACAGGACGATATTTTCTTGTCATTAAAGCTTCGTAAGGGCCTAACCAGAGCAGAGTAACAAGATGAATGGAATGTCGAAGGAGCACTTTAAAGAAAACTTCAAATGAATCAATAGGGAAGAAAAGTAGAATTCCAAAAACAGAGAGGACAAAAGATTTCGGTGCCAGAGATTAAAGCAACAATTTCAGCAAAACAAGCATGTCATAAAAATGCTTCTCAAACCGAACGGAAGATAATCTGTTATTGTTTTTGTTGTTATTGTTGTGGTCTCCATTCCAAAGATTGGTTTGATGCAGCTCTCCATGCTACTCTATCCTGTGCAAGAGGACTTCATCTCCGAGTAACTACTGTAAACTTCAATGATCTGATCTGCTTAGTGTAATCATCTCTTGGTGTCCCTCTACGAGGTTTAGCCTCCACACTTCCCCCCACTGCTAAACTTGTGATACCTTCGTGCCTCAGAACGTGTCCTACCAACCGAGCCCTTCTTGTAGTCAGGTGTGCCATAAATTCCTCTTCACCCTAATTCTATTCAGTACCTCCTTATTAGTTACGTGATCTACCCATCAAATCTTCGTCATTCTTCTGTAGCACCACATTTCTAAAGCTTCTAGTCTCTTGTTGTCTAAACTGTTTGTCGCCCATGTTTCACATCCGTACATGGCTACATTGCATAGAAATACTTTCAAAAATGACTTCCTGACACTTAAATCTATACTCGATGTTAACACATTTCACTTCTTCAGAAACTTTTTCCTTGCCATCGCTAGACTACATTTTATATCCCCTCTACTTCGACGATCCTTAGTTATTTTGCTGCTCAAATAGCAGAATTCATCTACTACTTTGTCTCATTTCCTAATCTAATTCCCTCAGCATCACCTTATTTAATTTAACTACATTCCATTATCCTCGTTTTGATTTTGTTGATGTTCATCTTATAGCCTCCTTTCAAGACAATGTCTATTCAGTTCAACTGTTCTTCCACGACTTTTGCTGTGTCTCGCAGAATTACAATGTCATCGACAAACCTCAAGGTTTTTATTTCTTCACCCTGGGTTTTAATTCCTACTCCAAATTTTTCTTTTGTTTCCTTTATTACTTGTTCCATGTACAGATTGAGTAACACCGTCAACAGTTTACAAACCTGTCTCACTCATTTCACAACCACTGCTTCCCTTTCATGCCCCTCGGCTCTTATAACGGCAGTCTGGTTTCTGTAAAAATTGTAAATAGCCTTTCGCTCCCACTATTTTACCCCTACCACCTTCAGAATTTGAAAGAGAGTATTCGAGTCAACATTGTCAAAAGCTTTCTCTAAGTCTACAAATGCTAGAAACGTAGGTCTGCCTTTCCTTAATCTATCTTCTGAGGTAGATCGTAGGGTCAGTATTGCCTCACGTGTTCCTAAATTTCTATGGAATCCAAACTGATCTTGCCCGAGATCGGCTTCTGCCAGTTTTCCATTCGTCTGTAAAGAATTCGCGTTAGTATTTTACAATCGTGATTTATTAAACTGATAGTTCGTTAATTTTCACACCTATGAGCACCTGCTTTCTTTGCAACTGGAATTATAATATTGTTCTTGAAATCTAAGGGTATTTCGCTTGTCTCATACATGTTTCCCTCCAGATGGAAGAGGTTGGTCTCTCCCAAGGCTATCAGTACCTCTAACGGAATGTCGTCTACTCCTGAGGTCTTGTTTCGACTCAGGTCTTTCAATGCTCTCTCAAATCCTTCAATATCACGTCTCACATCTCATCTTCATCTATATTCTCTTCCATTTTCATACTATTGCCCTGAAGTACATCGCCATTGTATATACCCTCTATATACTCCTTCTACCTTTAGGCTTTCCGTTCTTTGCTTACGACTGGTTTACCATCTGAGCTCTTGATATTCATACAGGTGGTTCCCTTTTCTCGAAAGGTCTCTTTAATTTTTCTGTAGGCGGCATCTCTCTTACCCTAGTGATATATGCTTCTACATCCTTACATTTGTCCTCTAACCATTCCCACTTAGCCGTTTGGCACTTTTGACGATATCGTTATTGAGGTATTTGTATTCTTTTTCACCTGCTTCAGTTACTGAATTTTTATATTTTCTCCTTTCATCAATTAAATTCAATATTTTTGTGTTACACAAGTATTTCTACCAGCCCTCGTCTTTTTACCTACTTGATCCTCTGCTGTCTTCACTATTCCATCTCTCAAAGGTTCCCATTCTTCTATTTTAATCATTTCTACTGTTCTCGTCAATCGTTCCCTAATGCTCCCTCTGAAACTCTCTACAACCTGCAATTGTTTCAGTTTATGCAGTTTCCATATCCTTAAATTCCTACCTTTTTACAGTTTCTTCAGAGTCACATAAAAAAGAAATCTTGTTAAAAGATTAGGTAAAAGAACCCACCCAGACACATGGGAGTGATATTTTATAACATAGAAGATGACGTTCATGGACGCCAAAATATATAATTAAAGCTTTGAACAAGCTGTCATGTGGAAGATCCTAGTTCAGTTCCCGGGACTGGTATTGTGAGTGATTTCTCCTTTGTGAGAGGACTCAGTACTACACTGAGGTTACAAAAGTCATGGGATTGTGATATGCAGAATCGTGTACACAAGATATAAAAGGACAATGCATTGGCGGAGCTGTCATTAGCATTCAGGTGATTTTTGCAAAATATTTTGCGACGTGACAATCGTCGCACGACTCTGGACGCGGAATGGTAGTTGGCGCTAGACACATCAAACATCTCACTTCGGAAATTGTTAGGAAATTCAATGATCCGAGATTCACAGGGTCAAGAGTGAGGCCAGAACATCAAACTTCAGCCATTAGTTTTCGCCACGGTCAAATTATTGGCCGACGGCCTTCACTTAACGACCGAGAGCAGCAGCGTCTGCGCAGAGTTGTCAGTGCTAACAGATAAGCAACACTGCGTGGAATAACCGCATATATCAATGTGGGACGTAATAGCTCCATATTTAGCAATTATATACAACCACTCGCTCGCAGAAAGATCCGTACCTAAAGATTGGAAAATTGCGCAGGTCACACCAATACCCAAAAAGGGAAGTAGGAGTAATTCGCTGAATTACAGGCCCATATCATTACCGTCGATTTGCAGTAGGGTTTTGGAACATATACTGTATTCGAAAATTATGAAGTACCTCGAAGAAAACGATTTATTGACACATAGTCAGCTCAGTTTCAGAAAATATCGTTCTTGTAAAACACAAGTAGCTCATTATACTAATGAAGTAGTAAGTGCTATCGACAGGGGATGTCAAATTGATTCCATACTTTAAGATTTCCAGAAGGCTTTCGACACCGTTCCTCGCAGGTATCTTCTAACAAAACTGCGTTCCTATGGAGTATCGCCTCAGTTGCGCGACTGGATTCGTGATTTCCTGTCAGAAATGTCACAGTTCGTAGTAATAGACGGAAAGTCATCGAGTAAAACAAAAGTAATATCCGGCTTCCCCAAGGAAGGCCCTCTATTGTTCCTGATCTATATTAACGACACACGAGACAATCTGAGTAGCTGTCTTAGATTGTTCACCGTCTTGTAAAGTCATCAGATGATCAAAACGACTTGCAAAATGATTTAGATAAGATATCTGTATGGTGCGAAAAGTGGAAATTGACCCTGAATAAGGAAAAGTGTGAAGTTATTCACATGAGTACTAAAAGAAATCAGCTAAATTTCGATTACGCGATAAGTGACACAAATCTGAAGACTGTAAATTCAACTAAATACCTAGGGATTACAATTACAAGTAACCTAAATTGGAACGATCACATAGATAATATTGTGGTTAGAGAAAACCAAAGACTGCGATTCATTGGCAGAACACTTAGAAGGTGCAACAGGTCTACTAAAGAGACTGCTTACACCACGCTTGTCCACCCTATTCTGGAGTATTGCTGTGCGGTGTGGGATCCGCATCAGGTGGGACTGATTGATGCCATCGAAGAAGTCCAAAGAAGGGCAGCTCGTTTTGTATTATCGCGAAATAGACATGAAAAGTGAAGTGGAGTGGCAATCATTAAAACAAAGGCCTTTTTCGTTGCGACGGGATCTTCTCATGAAATTTCAATCACCAGTTTTCTCCTGCGATTGCGAAAACATTCTGGTGGCACCACCTACATCGGTAGAAATGATCATCACGATAAAATAAGAGCAATCTGGGCTCGCACAGAAAAATTTAAGTGCTCGATTTTCCCGCGTGCCGTTGGAGAGTGGAACGGTAGAGAGAAAGCTTGAAGGTGGTTCATTAAACCCTGTGCCAGGCACTTTATTGTGAATAGCAGAGTAATCACGTAGATGTAGATGTAGATGTTGGCGATCATCTGCATCCATTCATGGACTTCGTGTTCACTAACAACGATGAAATTTTTATGGATGTCACTGCGCCGTGCCACTGCTACAGTTGTACGCAAATGATTTAAAGAACATTCTGGACCATTTGAGCTAATGATTAGGCCACCAACATCACCCGGCATGGATCCCATCGAACATTTATGAGACATAACCGATTTTCGCAATTGTGGGCGGCTTTAGAGAGAGCATGGCTCAGTTTATTTCCAGCGGACTTTCAACGATTTATCGAGCCAATGACACGCCGAGTTTGCTGCACTACGCGTGGCAAAGGTAGGTTCGACACGATATCAGGATACTTTTGTCGCGAAAGAGTGTGAGTAAAAATATCGTCAGCCTCCATTTGATTTAACTATGGAAGAAAACTATTATAATGACAACGGAAAAATGGCCCTAGTCGCGCCCAGTGACACCTCTGCTATGGGGCAGCTCATCATTTTCAATAGAATGTTATGTGATTGTAAGTTTAAAATGGTTTGGCTCATGTAGATGTCAGCGCTGTATAGACTTAATAGTCATTTGTTGTATTTACTGTATTCCTTTCACGTGACTGTGTTATTGTGAAAGTTATATATACATACTATTCGCCTCCGTAGCTAAGTAGTGTCTCACATTCAAGCAAAGGACCCAGGTTCAATTTCCAGTACTGCCAAGGTTGTTTCCTTGATGGGAGGAGTGGAACGGGTTGCGCTCAGTTTCGTGAGACAGAATGAGTAACTAATGGAGTGGAAAAGTGGAATGAGTAACTAATGGAGTGGAAAAGTGCCAATCCAAGGTCTGAAAAGACGACAACGGGCGGGCGAGTGGTGTACTGACCTCATGCCGCGACATACAGCATCCAAATGTCGTCACATGACAGAGTGTGACGTGGTGGTCGGTAGTCATTCGCGGTCCTTAGGGCCTGATAGTGCAGTTGTATTAAATACAAAGTGAATACTGTAAATAATAGGCAGCATTCTAGTCAAAGGCAACGGCCTTGTCCCAGTGGATACACCGGTTCCTCTGAGATCACCGAAGTTAAGCGCTGTCGGACATGGCCGGCACTTGGATGGGTGACCATCCAGCCGCCATGCGCTGTTGCCATTTTTCGAGGTGCACTCAGCCTCGTGATGCCAATTGAGGAGCTACTCGACCGAATAGTAGCGACTCCGGTCAAAGAAAACCATCGTAACGGCCGGGAGAGCGGTGCGCTGACCACACGCCCCTCCTATCCGCATCCTCAGCTGCGGATGACACGGCGGTCGGATGGTCCCGATGGGCCGCTTGTGGCCTGAAGACGGAGTGCATTCTAGTCAAAAGTACTGATTAGTATTTAGTAACTCAGCGATCACAGCATTAAAAAAAGTTGGCCAGGTGTGACTGGAACCTGCGCACTGAGAGTTTCGCAAAAAACTTAATTATGTGGGCAGAGATAATTTATTCATTTCGGGAATCGAGACTCTGGACAATTTTTACCTGTTACAGATTCCAACCCCCCATGAACCATGGACCTTGCCGTTGGTGGGGAGGCTTGCGTGTCTCAGCGATACAGATAGCCGTACCGTAGGTACAACCACAACGGAGGGGTATCAGTTGAGAGGCCAGACAAACGTGTGGTTCCTGAAGAGGGGCAGCAGCCTTTTCAATAGTTGCAAGAGCAACAGTCTTGACTGATCTGGCCTTGTAACAATAACCAAAACGGCCTTGCTGTGCTGGTACTGCGAACGGCTGAAAGCAAGGGGAAACTACGGCCGTAATTTTCCCCGAGGGCATGCAGCTTTACTGTATGATTAAATGATGATGGCGTCCTCTTGGGTAAAATATTCCGGAGGTGAAATAGTCCCCCATTCGGATCTCCGGGCAGGGACTACTCAAGAGGATGTCGTTATCAGGAGGAAAAAACTAGCGTTCTACGGATCGGAGCGTGGAATGTCAGATCCCTTAATCGGGCAGGTAGGTTAGAAAATTTAAAAAGGGAAATGGATAGGTAAAAGTTAGATATAGTGGGAATTAGTGAAGTTCGGTGGCAGGAAGAACAAGACTTCTGGTCAGGTGACTACAGGGTTATAAACACAAAATCAAATAGGGGTACTGCCGGAGTAGTTTTAATAATGAATAGGAAAAGAGGAATGCGGGTAAGCTACTACAAACAGCATAGTGAACGCATTATTGTGACCAAGATAGATACGAAGCCCACACCTACTACAGTAGTACAAGTTTATATGCCAACTAGCTCTGCATATGACGAAGGAATTGAAGAAATGTATGATGAAATAAAAGAAATTATTCAGATAGTGAAGGGTGATGAAAATTTAATAGTAATGGGTGACTGGAATTCGAGTGTAGGAAAAGGGAGAGAAGGAAACGTAGTAGGTGTATATGGATTGGGGCTAAGAAATGAAAGAGGAAGTCGCCTGGTAGAATTTTGCACAGAGCACAACTTAATCATAGCTAACACTTGGTTCAAGAATCATAAAAGAAGGTTCTATACATGGAAGAACCCTGGAGATACTAAAAGGTATCAGATAGATTATATAATGGTGACAGAGATTTAGGAACCAGGTTTTAAATTGTAAGACATTTCCAGGGGCAGATGTGGACTCTGACCACAATCTATTGGTTATGACCTGTAGATTAAAACTGAAGAAACTGCAAAAAGGTGGGAATTTAAGGAGATAGGATCTGGATAAATTGACTAAACCAGAGGTTGTACAGAGTTTCAGGGAGAGCATAAGGGAGCAATTGACAGGAATGGGGGAAACAAAATACAGTAGAAGAAGAATGGGTAGCTTTGAGGGATGAAGTAGTGAAGGCAGCAGAGGATCAAGTAGGTAAAAAGACGAGGGCTAGTAGAAATCCTTGGGTGACAGCAGAAATATTGAATTTAATTGATGAAAGGAGAAAATATAAAAATGCAATAAATGAAGCAGGCAAAAAGGAATACAAACGTCTCAAAAATGAGATCGACAGGAAGTGCAAAATGGCTAAGCAGGGATGGCTAGAGGACAAATGTAAGGATGTAGAGGCTTATCTCACTAGGGGTAAGATAGATACTGCCTACAGGAAAATTAAAGAGACCTTTGGAGATAGGAGAACCACTTGTATGAGCATAAAGAGCTCAGATGGAATCCAGTTGTAAGCAAAGAAAGGAAAGCAGAAAGGTGGAAGGAGTATATAGAGGGTCTATACAAGGGCGATGTACTTGAGGACAATAGTATGGAAATGGAAGAGGATGTAGATGAAGATGAAATGGGAGATACGATACTGCGTGAAGAGTTTGACAGAGCACTGAAAGACCTGAGTCGCAACAAGGCCCCCGGAGTAGACAACATTCCATTAGAACTACTGACGGCCTTTGGAGAGCCAGTCATGACAAAACTCTACCATCTGGTGAACAAGATGTATGAAACAGCCGAAATACCCTCAGACTTCAGGAAGAATATAATAATTCCAATCCAAAAGAAAGCAGGTGTTGACAGATGTGAAAATTACCGAACAATCAGTTTTAAAACGCCACAGCTGCAAAATACTAACACGAATTCCCTACAGACGAATGGAAAAACTAGTAGAAGCCGACTTCGGGGAAGATCAGTTTGGATTCCGTAGAAATTCGGGGTAGGTATTAAAATCCATGGAGAAGAAATAAAATCTTTGAGGTTCGCCGATGACATTGTAATTCTGTCAGAGACAGCAAAGGACCTGGAAGAGCATTTGAATGGAATGGACAGTGTCTTGAGAGGAGTACATAAGATGAACATCAACAAAAGCTAAACGAGGATAATGGAATGTAGTAGAATTAAGTCGGGTGATGCTGAGGGAATTAGATTAGGAAATGAGACACTTATAGTAGTAAAGGAGTTTTGCAATTTGGGGAGCAAAATAACTGATGATGATCGAAGTAGAGAGGATATAAAGTGTAGACTGGCAATGGCAAGGAAAGTGTTACCGAGGAAGAGAAATTTGTTAACATCGAGTATAGATTTAAATGTCAGGAAGTCTTTACTGAAAGTATTTGTATGGAGTGTAGCCATGTATGGAAGTGAAAGATGGACGACAAATAGTTTGGACAAGAAGAGAATAGAAGCTTTCGAAATGTGGTGCTACAGAAGAATGCTGAAGATTAAATGGGTAGATCACATTAGTAATGAGAAAGTATTGAATAGGATTGGGGAGAAGAGAAGTTTGTGGCACTACTTGACCAGAAGAAGGGATCCGTCGGTAGGACATGTTCTGAGGCATCAATGGATCACCAATTTAGTATTGGAGGGCAGCGTGGAGGATAAAAATCGTAGAGGGAGACCAAGAGATGAATACACTAAGCAGATTCAGAAGGATGTAGGTTGCAGTAGGTACTGGGAGATGAAGAACCTTGCACAGGATAGAGTAGCTTGGAGAGCTGCATCAAACCAGTCTCAGGACTGAAGACCGCAACAAACAAAAAACAACAGATTTCAAAATTTTCTACAATTTTTTAATTTCAATAATATAAATATGACACAAAGCCACACAGGAGTCAAGTGACGACTGTTAATAGTAATCAGCAGTCCTCCATTCAGGTTGAGGGGGTTGCAGCAGTAAAAGTCAAAGTTGTGGCAACGAATGACTTTATTGCTCATACGACGCGTTTCGGAATTATCCATCATCAGAGTTCCAGGAGCGATTACTGCACGTAGGTATGGCGTTCCTTGTTGTATGTATTGCCTGATGTTTGACTTTTACCATCGCGACCCAGTCAGCCTGAACGCAGAACTAATGATAGTTTAATTTGAAGTTTGTCGTCGGATACAAATTGTACAAGAAAATTTATTTGTAAGATGTTATTGTAAATTTCCAGTTCTCAGATTTCTTTCATTTGGTTGTACTACGAAAAAATTGCTTCTTGTCGAATTTTATGATTCTAGGCCCTTATAGTTTTTGCTGAGTGAGTTTGTCAATATTAAATATATGACATAAGTGACGATATGTTTAGTTGCATTGACTTACAAGCTTAAGTTGTTTACACCGCCGAGCGATCATAGCCCTCTGTATGTGACATAAATTGCAACTTTATACATCTGCCCGTTCCTGAGAAACAGTTTGTAACAGTCCGACAGACGACGGACAGACAGACGTCAAAACTATCCTGCAAGAGTTCCGTTTTCTACCGGCTGGGGCATGGAACCCTAAAAAGAGATATTTTAACATCTGTTTCCTCGCGTAAGCATTTAGTTAAATCTATTGGAAGCTTCCTTATTTCTCCCTCATTCCACACTTTGTAAGGCATTGTTTTTAAAAGCTTTTGCGAATTTAGGCTACGTTCCTGTCATTTTTGTATAATTTATTGTAGAGGAACAACTAAGACCATACATCACCAACACTGGCGAAAAACAGTCTGATCTTCCTCAAAGATGGTATCCGTGTTTACTAGGAAGGTCGTGCTTATTATTTTAGCGTTAAACGTACAGCGAAAATCCTATAATCATGTCTTTGGCCGTGTTATCATCAGTTGGATGATACATTTTCCGTCACTGTATTAAAATAAAGGATACGTGTATGGACAGCGACTAGCCACAACGTTTAAGATTGTTAATCTTGCAACATCAACTTATTAGCGACGCTTTTCAAGCCACTCGTGTCCGTCATCAGGTTTAAAGCATACTAATCACTTCTGAAAAAGACGTACTCTCATGCAAAGTTTTTTTGGTTGTACTATGCTGGTTTTTATTCCTAAAGTTTTTACTCTCTACTACAAACTGTAGGAATACAGTCAGCAAATAACTGAAGACGTCTGTCCTCATTTACGTAGCGCTTTTATGCACTATTTTAGTCACTTTTCAGTATTCTCGATGTTATTAAAAGTGAGGCTAAGACAGTACCTTGCAAGAGGTCTGTTCATAAAATTCTACGCTTACCATTACTTATTGTACATATTCTCCTTCAAAATACTCTCATCCACAATTGACACGCCCGTCACAACACCGTTTCCACTTCCGGGAGCATACTTGATACGCGTCTTGCTGGATAGCGCGAAGCGCCCGCCGTCTGTGAATTTTCTTTTATCTCGTCTATCGTTGCAAGTCTGCGTCGTTTCAACGGGGTTTTAAACTTTGGAAATTAAAAAAAAAGTCCACAGGGGCCAGGTCTGGAGGGTACGACGAATGAAGCAAGACAATGATTTCGTTTTTTGTGCAACAATCACGCATCGACAGAGATGCGTGAGCGTTGTTGTGACGCAAGAGACAAGAATTGTCTCGCCACATTTCAAGCCGTTCCTTTCTCTCACTTTCTCGCTAGCGTCGCAAGACGTCCCCATAGTGCCATCAATTAACAGTGTGTTCTGTGGCACGAATTCATGATGAACTAATCCTGCAAAGTAAAAAAAAAAAATTATCAACATGACTTTGGTGTTTGACCTCACCTGACGAGCAATTTTAGTCTTGAAGAATCTTTCCCGACGCATCGTCAATCGTAGACCCACGTCTCATCACCAGTTATGATTCTCTTAAGAAACATCTCCCTCTCGTTTTCGCGACCCATGAGCTCGTCACGAATTACGAGGCAAAGGTCTTTCTGGTCTAGATTCATGAGCCGTGAGAGGAACTTAGTGGCAACACGTTGTATTCCAAGACCTATGTCAGGATTTCATGACATGATCCAACTGAAGTGTTACATTCTTCTGCAATCTCTCCGATAGTCAGTCTTCAATTGTCACGCACAATTTCGTTGACATTTGAACATGAGCGTCGTCAGTAGAAGTCGAAGCGCGGCCTGAACGAGGATCATCTTTAGCATCCGTCCAGTCATCTTTAAACAGCGTGAATCATTCGTAACACCAAGTACAGCTTAAGCATTCATCACCGTAGGAGTCCTGCATCATTTAATATGTCTCTGTAAAGGTTTTCTTGAGTCTCACGCAAAATTTAATGCAGACGCGTTGCTCCTCTAACTCTGCCATCTCGAAATTCTGAAACTGTGTGACACAACATTCTACTCAATACAGCACTGGACAATAACTAACAAACATAAAACAATGAAAATTCCTGCAGTTATACATTAAATATTTGCGTGTGCAAGGATGCAAACCGCACTTCGCTTGAACACACCATTGGCAAGAAATTACGAATGTTTCAGAATTTTCTGAACAGAACTTGCATTTATGAGGGAACATACAGTATTGTTTTTAGATGGCTGATGTCATCTGCGGGACTTGGCGGAAACGGAGTACAATGGGAGCGGCAGGCTAGCGCCTGGTTCCGTGTTTATTTTCTTTTATTGGTTTCTGATCGAGTGGCCGTTGGGGACAGGCGTGCAGCATACTTCACATCACTCACAGTAAAAGTTTAACGGACGGTTTTTAGAGTTAGAAGCCGTCTACTGCACTAGCTAAAAATCACGGACTAATAAATATGGAACTCATATACGCAATGAGCGATCTAACTTAATAATTAACAAACTACTGGAAAAATAGAAGGATAATTATGTGAGGCGTACGTCACGGGTAAAAGGAGAGAAGCTTGACGTGGTTGGGTAGTTCAGATGGTAGAGTACTTGCCCGCGAAAGGCAAAGGTCACAAGTTCGAGTCTCGGTCCGGCACACAGTTTCAATCTGCCAGGAAGTTTCATATCAGCGCACACTCCGCTGTAGGGGTAAAATCTCATTCTGGATTTCAATGTAGACTACCTGAAAGACCCTGGTAGCAAGAATGATACTGAAGTTTTGCTTGGTCCTTTCAGTTTCACATCAGTTACCGATTTTCCTACTTTCGTAGTACAAAAAGCAGCACACTGACAGCTAATATTTTCGTGGACCAAGATAAGGTTAACCAAATAAACATTTATACTGTTAATAATGGTCTTTCTTATCATGATGTACAGCTAGTTACATTAAATGACGTAGCTCCACACAGTCCTCGAAAATAGAGCGTTCATTTAACGATTTAACAACTGCAAATTTTAGGGAAAGCTTGAAGCAGTTAGACTGGGATGAGTTATACATGGAACTTGATGCTAATTTAATATTTAACCTATTTAATAACAGCTTTGTGAGTATACTTGAAAAGAGTTTCCCTAAGAAAGTAGTGAAACATAACTGTAAGAAACCATCTAAAGAGCTATGGCTTACTAAAGGGATAAAAAATATTGAGTAAACAGCAAAGGGAAATGTATCTAGCTAGGACTAATGATCCAGAAACAGTCCAACACTATAAAAACTACTGCACCGTATCAAGAAAAGTTATTTAAAAGGCCAGAAGTAAGGTCATTATGTCTGAGATTAGCACCTGTGATAAATAAAGCTAAAACAATTTGTAATACTTGTAAAAGGGAAACAGGGCAACTGAGGGCACAGGTAGACTGGTCTTGTGTCAAACTGGATAAAAGTTTGTTTACAAAAAGTCAGCAGTATAAAATATTTTTGATAGTCGTCCTTAAGTATTTTAGAGAAAACAGAATCCAGGTGTTAATTAGAAAATGCAAGGCTTTACATGGAAGAAATGATACAGAAAGCATTTGTGGTACTAAAGCCTTGTTCTCAACAGATAAGTAAGATTCTCAGCCACATATGTAGTAGCTCCCTCAAACAGGGAACTTTTCCAGGTATACTGAAGTATGTTATTGTCAAACCATTGTATAGAAAAGGTAATAGGTCTGATGCTAACAACCACCACGCAATATCACTGCTGAAACTTTATCCAAAATTCTTGAAAAAGAATTGTTTTCAAGAGTAGCGTCACATTTCTCTAAAAATAAAGCACTAACAAACTGCCAATTTGGTTGTCAGAAAAGCTTTCCAATAGAAAATGCTATATATGCTTCCACTGATCACATAATAAATGCTCTGAATAGCAAAACATCACCATTTTGGATTTTTATGATCTCTGAAAGGCTTTTGACTGTGTAAATCATGGAATTCTTCTGGATAAGCTTAAGTATTATGGTATAAGTGGGACAGTGCACAAATGGTTTAATTCATATTTAACTGGAAGAATGCACGAGGTTGAAATTAACAGTACAGAGAGTCTGCAAAAATCAGCAGATTCCTCAAACTGGGGAGCTACAAGAATGGGGTCCCACAAGGTTCAATCTTGTGTCCCTTACTGTTCTTAATATGTGTTAATGTACTGTCACTCTATATTCATGAAAATGCAAAGCTAGCTCTTTTTTCTGATGATGCAAGTATCGTAATCACACCAAAAAAACAAGGTTAGCTGAGGAAATTGTAAACAATATCTTATAGGAATTTTATAAGTGGTTCTCTGCAAATGGACTCTCATTAAATTCTGAAACACGCAATATATGCAGTTATGTACAGTAAAAGGGCACAAAACGATTAATAAATATATAGTCTGAGTGAAGTCTGTGGCTAATGGGGAATATTCCAGATTTTTGGCTGTGTGCATTGATGAGAGATTGATTAGCACTTGTGGTATTAGGGTTATTGCAAATTTTGTCAGGTAACATACAAGTAAATTAGCTTACTATGACTATTTTCATTCACTGCTTTCGTATATGGCGTCATATTTTGGGGCAATTCATCATTAAGGGGAAAAAATCATTCGACAAAAGCATTTAATCAGAATAATAGCTGGAGCCCAGCCAAGATCACTTTCCAGATACTTATTTAAGGAACTCAACATAGTCAGAGTAGCTTCACAATATATACAATCACTTAATAAAACCTGTTACTAATAACCCATCCCATACCAAAAGCAACAGCAATGTACATAGCTACAACACTAGGAGAAAGGCTGATCTTCACAACTTTCGGTAATCTTAAACAAATAAAGAAATAAAAAATAAAACTCGAATCACGGAATATAAAGAAACTTTTTGCTAACTGCCCTGTTCCACGTCATTGCGAATGTCTTTTCTTGATTTATGCAACAAGTATTAATATAATCTAAATATAGAATAGGGTGCTCTTTTAGGGTAGTGACTTATATTTTCTCTGGTGACTTATTTCCATTCAGGCAGCATGGGAAACTTATTAAAAGAAAAATAAATTAGCAATAAAGAACAGATAGAGGTGAGCTGAAACTTTATATGCAGACGCTTGTCAATATTAGCAGTGACAGATAAATTTCGCGGAAACCATAACGGGAAAAATAACCTGGAATTAGCGGTTCTCAGGCAAATAAGTGAAATCGGCATTTTTACGGGATATCACGAAATTTATTATTTTAGTGTATAAAATTGCCGTAATTCTGCGGGTGACAGTTTACTAATATTCGTGATACAGCTCTTTATTGTTTAAACTTCAATCTGAGTTGTAATCACCGCAAGGCGAAAAGAAAAATTTGGAAAAAATAGCGAATATTTCAAAAGAGGAAGAACGAATGAAGCAAAGCAGTCACTGAATTCAGCAAAAAATAACACTGGATTTGGCAAAGAGTGGACAAAAAAGCAACAACGAATTTGGCAAAAAACACTAACTAATTTGACAAAACACAAGACCAAACTTCGTAAAAAAAATAATAGCTACCGAATTTGGAAAAGAATCACACAAATCCGCAAAAATTTCGAATATTTCAAGAAAAGTAATAGCAAATTTAGCAGGGAAGTTACTAAATTTGGCAAAAAAATAACACCTAATTTGGAAGAAAATATCACAGAACTTGTCAAAAAATGACACTAAATTTAATAAAAAAATAACGTGACATTTCGCAGAAAATATTATCGAGTTTGGTAAAGTAACACCGAATCTGACAATAGACCCGACATCTCATTTCGCAGAAAATAACACTACGTCAAAAAATAAATAAATAAAAAGCCATAAATTTAACAAAAGAATTCAGAGAATTTGGCAAAAAAATTACACTATATTTGGCAAAACGAGACTGACGGTGGTATAAAATGATACCAAAGAACACCGAATTTGGAAACTGAAACATCGAATTTGAAAAAAAGAATCACACCAATCCGAAAAAATTTCGAATATTTCAAGAAAAGTAACAGCAAATTTGGCAGGAAAGTTACTGAATTTGACAATAAATAACACCTAATTTGGAAGAAAATATCACAGAACTAGTCAAAAATAACACGAAATTGAAAAAAATAACGTGACATTTCGCAGAAAACATTACCGAGTTTGGTAAAGAAAACCGAATCTGACAATGGATCCGACATCTCATTTGGCAGAAAATAACACTAACTCAAAAAAAAAAATATAAGTAAAAGAAAAAAAGAAAGAAAAAAGAAAACAGCAGTAAATTTAGCATACGAATTGAGAGAATTCGGCAAAAAAATTACACTATATTTGGCAAAACGAGACCGACTGCGGTAGAAAATGATACCAAATGTGGCAAAGAACACCGAATATCGCAAAAAAGTATAGGATTTCGCAAAACATTAACTAATTCGCAAAAGTAACAACGAATCTGACAAAAATAACATCCATTTAAAAAAAAAAATAACGTCGAATGTGAATATTACCGAATTTGGCCATAAAGTAAAACGATTTTTTCCCCTCCCCCGCATATCTGGACATCAAACGAGCGTAGCTATATTCGTTGGCAGCCCGCCAGTCGTTGAGGTAGTTCTACAGTCAGGTAGGGGCGCTGCGTTATGAGTAGTCATGCAGTTCCCTGTGTCTTCATAGCAGCGCATATGAAATACGCGAGTGCACCATTAGCCATTCTTACTGGCGTCCGGGTGTCAGAACCGCGCGGATGCGTTGAGAATAGCGCGTGCAGTCTGCTGGCAGTGACAGAGAGACAGAGAGATGGGCCCTGTCAGAGCGCCCCATTGTCGTGGCCACGTCACATTAATACCGAGGCCTGTTGGCGAGCGCTGCGCGTGCCGCTGGTCGCACCTCGGCAGCCGACGGCCACGCACCGGCCGTAAATCTCGGCAGTGCGTGAGTGCGTGTCCTGCGTCACGCATAGTCACGGGGCCGCCACTTGGCACAACCTGCATAGCTGCCCCCGCACCTGGCAGCGACTACAAGGCACCAACAGGTCTCTGACCACTCCTGAAGTAGCCTCTGAGTAGAGTCACATCGAAAATGTCACTCCGTAAATGTTTTGACCGAAATTACATCTCAAGAAAGTCCAGTGTTCGAATCTAGGCGTGAAGTTCAGGTTATGGGATGGGGGGGGGGGGGGGAAGTAAGAGATGTCATTTGTTACTGTCTCTCCCTCTCCCCCCCCCCCTTCACTCTGTTTCCCCCTCCCTCACCTCAACCTGCTAAATAGAACTTGCCGTCACTCCAGCTTTTAAGGTGCCTACAACTTCAATGACACTGGCAATAACTTTGCCGACGATCCTGTCATACTCTCCACAGACTTATAAGTGGAAATAAGCAACATCAACATTTTGAGAAGATCTGCAGAAGAAACGTTCTTCAATTGTCTCACGCAAAAATAGACCATTACGGAGAGGCTCGATAAACTTCAATGAAGAACGCAACAAGCTAACCACTGTGGATCGCGAGAGCCTTATTGTTGAAATTGAGGTGGTTAGAAGTAAAGAGATATAAGTGACAAAACCGAATATTTGGAGATATGTGTACCACATTGTAGAAGAGGACTCACTCGATTTGATGGCAGAGAGATATATGTGTTCCAAGTGCTCTGAACTGGGGCTATTTGAAGAACTACTTAACAAGAACTGTTTTCTCTTTTGGACGCAAATAGATACAAGGGCACATACATATATTTGGTTCCAAATGCTCTGTAAACTGTAGTGATTTGATGCATTAGAATTTGTCAAATTAGAAACTTTTATGCAGTCAAACATTGAAACAGAAAAACAATGTGCTGAGGTATATACAACAACTTCCTCTGTCTGTAATGACCCCACTGTCATTAGCAACAATGCAAGCATCAGGATCGTGGTGCACAGCTAAACTATTCCCTTCCAAGTCCAGGTGGGGGTAGCACTCGCAAAAATTCATTCCAAATCCAGATGGGCGAGGAACTCGCTAAAATCTGACAAAATTTTAATTTCCCAACTAGGACGGGGGCGTGGCACTTTCCCACCAGAGAGGTTAACTAACTGATCAATTAACAGTCAATCAAACTGATACAAGTGAGAGGGGAGGGGGAGAGGCTATTCCAATAACTCAGACCTGAAAGTGTACCTGTAGCAGCGAGGAGGGAGGGGGTTGGAGGAGTGGGTTGGGGGGTGGACCATAGATTAAGTGCCTGTCAATCAAAATGAAATGGGGGTTATATGGAAAAGCACTTAACAGAACAATAGGTTAAGTATCTGTCAGTCAAAAGGAAATGGGGGGGGGGGGGGATATGGAAAAGCACTTAGTACAATAGGTTAAGTACCTGTCAATCAAAGGAGAAAAATAGGTTTGCCCCTGAGTGCATACGTACCCCTGATGTAGGCAACCCACCAGATGGCTCAGAACGAACATAGCCCTCCTACTGACATTTCCTATATTAAAAAGAAATGGGAATATTAGTATGTGTGTGTGCTAATACCTTGTTTGGAAATGTATGTCTCTGTATCTACCTTTGTTTTTTCATTTGCCTTATGCACACCATTATATGCATATGTTTCAATTACATTACTGTAAACACTTATAAAAAGCCTAAATAACCACATTTTGCAGCAAGGACTGATGTGAAATGTACTGAAAGAGAGTCAGCGAGGTTCTGGAAAGGATGAGTAGCCATGGAAACTCTGGTGCTGTGGACAGCTGCGGTGGGTTTCTTGGGTGAGGGTCGATGGTGTGAACAGGCTGATCGAGATGGTTCCACATATTCTCGATTGCGATTTAATCCGGGGAGTTTGGTGGCCAGGAGAGTAAAGCAAACTCGTCCTGGTGTTCTTCCAACGACGCACATACACTGCAAGCTGTGTGACGCGTTGCATTGTCCTGCTCGAAGACGGCTTCGTGCTGAGGAAAAAAGAAACTGCACGTTGGGGTGGATATGGTCCCTAAGGAGAGATGCATACTTGTATTGTCCATTGTGGCCCCCACGCTGACGATATCACCCAATTAATGCCACTAAAATGTTCGCTTGGAATATAACGCTGCCTTCTCTGGCTTCGATCCTTCCGAGGACCACACACGCCAACGGCCATACGTTCGAAGGAGCATAAAACGTGATTCATCTGAAAAGATCATCTGTCGCTACTGAGTGCACGTCCATTTGCAGTATTGGCGTACAGATTCCAGCCTCCGTCGCCAGTGAACAAGTCATCACGGATGCATGAACCAGGGACCTGCTGCAGAGGCCCATACGCAGTAACGTTCGCTGAACGGTCGTTGAGGAGACATTGTTGGTGAATAAAATGTTCTCGGGTTTCCAACCGCGTCAATTGCTTAAAACTACACGAGCTTTCGGCCAAGCACTCCTTGGCCATTGTCAAGTGTTATGACTGCCAGTGGACTGTTGGTGCGCCCTTATATACACTAGCTGCCGGCTGTCACGTCACTGGTGCCCGTCACATTGCCATATATTGGCATGTTTTGAGTCGGCGTTCGATGTGCCCTCTTTAACCGCGCGATCGCTGGCTTCCACGCGGCGGTGAACTGCAAGCCGCCGTCTCTATTCAGGGTGTTTGCGGTAATTTTTATTTCAATAGCTTCCTTTATTAAACTGTCCCAGAAGCCGTTCGTGCGAGCCACGACAGAGGTATCGTCAAAGTTTATGCGGTGACCGTTTTCTAACGCATGCTCAGCTAACGCAGATTTCTCTGGATAGCGTAGGCGATAATACCTCTCGTGTTGTTTCCTGCGTTGTTCCACAGTGTGCACTGTTTGTCCGATGTACTTCTGGCCACACTCACAAGGTATTTCGTAGACTCCTGGTGTTCTGAGACCTACAGCGTCTTTGACTGGTCTCAGTAATTGACGGATTTTCGTTGGAGGCCTGAAGATCGATTTGATCTTGTGTCTTTTCAACAGGCGGCTGATCTTACCCGACACAGAGCTACAGAATGGCAGCAAAGCAAGTTTCTTTTCCTGCTCTTCATCGCTGCTCTTTTCTGATATTTCCCAGAAATCACTTCTTTCACTTGATGGGCGCTGTAGCCGTTCTTCCTGAAAACCTTGCATAGGTGGCTCAGTTCATGGGGCAGGTTATCGTCGTCTGATATTACTCTTGCACGATGCACCAATGTTTGTAATACTGTGCGCTTCTGTGCTGGCTGATGATGGCTGGTGGCGTGCAGGTAAAGGTCTGTGTGAATGGGTATTCTGTAGACGCTGTGGCCGAGGCATCCATTTCCTTTACGGTGGACAAGGACGTCGAGGAAGTGCAATACATTATTTTTTTCCATCTCCATGGTGAACTGGATATTACTGTTGATGCCATTGAGGTGTACCAAAAACTCGTCTAGTTTCACGCGTCCGTGTGGCCAAATGACGAACGTGTCGTCAACGTATCGAAAGAAACACTTCGGCTTCAATGGCACAGTATCTATGGCAGTATCCTCAAAATTCTCCATGAAGATGTTTGCAACAGCTGGAGCCAGCGGGCTACCCATTGTTACGCCGTCTGTCTGTTTGTAATACTGGCCGCTGTACACGAGATAGGAGAACGTTAGAGTGTGCCTAAATAGTGTTGGTATCCCATTGGCTTATATAGGTGGTCGGTTGCTCAACAGTTGCACGTCTGTTATCCGATACACACAACCACAGCCGTCATTCGGCCTGCCGTCTACAGTCCATACTGCACCACAGCTGCCTTTGGCACTGGTTTTGGATAGAACCATTTTGCTCCGCACGGCACACGTTAAGCATGGCGACACGCGAACAATTTACAGTTTTAGCTGTTTCGGAAATGCTTCTAGAATTGTCCCGAAAGCCAATGATCAAGACCTTTTGGACGTTTGTGCATTACGACTGCACTTTTTACCGCGTCCTCCGACAACCTTTATATACTCTCTACTGCTAGTGATACCTCCTGCCGTTTGTGAGTGATTCTTGCATGCTGACATCAACGTCGAAGTGATCACATAAATGATATTGGACAGTGTATAATCAATAAATTATGTGCACAGATATCACGATTGTTGTGGTCTTCAGTCCTAAGACTGCTTTGATGCAGCTCTCCATGCTACTCTATCCTGTGCAAGATTCTTCATCTCCCAGTACCTACTGCAACCTAAATCCTTCTGAATCTGCTTGGTGTATTCATCTTTTGGCCTCCCTCTACGATTTTTACCCTCCACGCTGCCCTCCAATACTAAATTGGTGATCCCTTGATGCCTCAAAACATGTCCTACCAACCGATCTCTTCTTCTAGTCAAGTTGTGCCACAAACTCCTCTTCTCCCCTGTCCTATTAAATAACTCCTCATTAGTTATATGATCTACCCATCTAATCTTCAGCATTCTCCTTTAGCACCAAATTTCGAAAGCTTCGATTCTCTTCTTCTCCAAACTATTTATCGTCCATGTTTCACTTCCATACATGGCTACACTCCATACAAATGCTTTCAGAAATGACTTCCTGACACTTAACAAATTTTTCTTCTTCAGAAACGCTTTCCTTGCTATTGCCAGTCTACATATTATATCCTCTCTACTTTGACCATCATCAGTTATTTTGCTTCCCAAATAGCAAAACTTCTTTACTACTTTAAGTGTATCATTTCCTAATCTAATTCCCTCAGCATCACCCAATTTAATTTGACTACATTCCATTATCCTCGTTTTGCTTTTGTTAATGTTCATCTTATATCCTCCTTTCAAGACACTGTCCATTCCGTTCAACTGCTCTTTCAAGTCCTTTGCTGTCTCTGACAGAATTACAATGTCATCGGCGAACCTCAAAGTTTATATTTCTTCTCCATGGATTTTGATACCTACTCCGATTTTTCTTTTGTTTCCTTCACTGCTTGCTCAATATACAGACTGAACAACATTGAGGAGAGGCTACAACCCTGTCTAACTCCCTTCCCAACCACTGCTTCCCTTTCATGCCCCTCGACTCTTATAACTGCCATCTGGTTTCTGCACAAATTGTAAACAGCCTTTCGCTCCCTGTATTTTATCCCTGACACCTTCAGAAATTGAAAGAGAGTATTCCAGTCAACATTGTCAAAAGCTTTCTCTAAGTCTACAAATGCTAGAAACGTAGGTATGCCTTTCCTTAATCTAGCTTCTAAGATAAGTCGTAGGGTCAGTATTGCCTCACGTGTTCCAACATTTCTACGGAATCTGGTCTTCTCCGAGGTCGGTTTCTACCAGTTTTTCCATTCGTCTGTAAAGAATTTGTGTTAGTATTTTGCATCCGTGACTTATTAAACTGATAGTTCGGTAATTTTCACATCTGAGATATCACGGTATAAGTGTATATATATGTGGATGTGTGTGTGTCAGGGTGCACTTTACCACGGGATAATTATATATTTTTATTTTTAGAATTATATATTTTATGATTTTGGTTTGGGGTGGCTTTAAATACTGTGGGCTAGCATGGGACTTTTAATTAACTTATACCGCGATAACACTCGTACGGACATCGGCTGCCCCGAAGTACGTACAATATAATATTTTTTAAACACAACGCACTATTTATTAGAAGGCGGTTACTAGTTATTTATGTACGAAATTACATAAAGATTAACTGAGATATTGCGGAATGTAATGATTTTCAATATTTCTTGTTCATTATTTGCAAGGCCAAACTGGAGAGAATCTCGTCTGCCTTTAGGCGGCCAGAATGAAACATACTGAACTCACTCAGTGCTGTGAATTTTGGCAACTGGAATTAATTTTAACTTTGAAATTAATGAAAGATCAGAACTGAGAAGTCTCTCGCATTTACTTTTAACAACATGAATCGTCAGCATAATAGCCGACTAAATCCTGCTAGGGGAGATGAGCTCTCTGCACTACGAAGTTCTGTAAATACTTTGTTAATTATAATTAATTGTTGTGATCATGAGAGGTGACAACTAAGTCAATAATACATACTTTCTAATAACAATTTCTACTATATTTTTCAAAAATATAGGTAAAACTTACGTTAATTATCAAATAGCACTACAATGGCGGCCTACCGCTAGATGAAACAAAACAGGAGAGATAGTTGAATCAAAGCAGTTTCTCTGCTCTTCATGGCCTATGTTACCCAGAGATAATACCAAAAAATCTGTGTTTTGTTAATTACATCGATATTTGTGTTTTGATAAAAATTACCTCTCGTTCTTTACTATTTGCTATACATCGTGCACACGTACACAGTCTTGAAATAATTTATAATTCACACGTCTCATAACAAAAACTTCCTTTCCCTTTCTCCAAATGTCCATTTACGTGACGTACCGTCACACAGATTAACTTAATACGTGATGGTGGAGCAAAATAGTGTATTACATTGTTCTGGGTCATTCCAAAACATGCATTAATGAGAGTCAAAGGACTGTAACTGACATTCTTGAAGGTAGGTGGGTGTAGGTGCTAACTAGGTTATTGGTAAAAACGTTGATCACAGTATTCTCATTTTAATTCACTGATATTGTATGCTTCATTAATAATCTGTGCATCTGACGGTTACTGTAGTAGACAATATAGCAAATGAGCATGGAATTTTAAATTTGATACCAACTTCGAAGCTCTTTTTTTTTTCAAAATCCCCTTTTTCACAGCCTGAGTTCAAATAACATCAATTCGAAGAAGAACCGGGTGACATGTTATTTCCTCTGCCAAATGTCCCTTGAAAAGACAATCAATCAGAGAAACTGGAGCTCATAAAGAGGCTTATATAAAGTTGTTCTTCTCGCACACAGTTTCCAAATGGAACAGGGAAGTGGGCAGTACCATAAGTAACCGCAGCCACACACCGTAACATATATTGGGCAGTAAAGACGTAGAAGTAAGTACCAAGAGCGGACCTTTTTCGAAAAAGCAGATGCATATGTTCTCAACAGACAAGTAAAGTGATTATTTCGCGTGTGTCGCAGCTGTCTTGGCACCGAGATCTCTCAAGCATACTCGGAGTAGTAGCTTCGGCGCCCATGTGTTGTACCGGGTGGTTCAAAAAGGAAGAACACGTTTCATCTGTTTCTTATAGACAAACTATAAAATATAGAAACACATTGCGGATGTTACTGGATAGAGGAAGACTCAAAGTTTCATGTACGCACAGACAGTACAGCGTACTGTAGCGAAACTGGACATTGTCAGCCCCAAATCCTGCAAAAATAAACGAAAAATATACCCATTCAAAAAAGCAGATAAAAATTCACTTCACGCCTTCCTGAGAGATAATCTCCAATCCTTTCAAATTAGCAATGTAAGTGTAGGCCAGATGTGGCCAGAATTCATAGTAATAGTATCGGCAGCAACTGAGACACGTATACCAGATAATCTAACAAACGACGGAGCTGATCCTCCTTGGTACACAAAACGGGTCGGAACCACTGTTGTAAAATAACGAAAACAATATGGCAAATTTATATAGACGCAAAGTCTCCAAGATTGGCTATCTTTTACAGAAGCTTGAAATTTAGCGCGGACGTCAATGCGAGGCAGTCATAATAGTTTCCACAACGAAACTTTGTCTCGAAACCTGGCAAAAAATCTAAAGAGATTCTGATCGTATGTGAAGTATGTTAGCGACAAGAAACAATCAATGCCTTCTCTGCGCTATAGCAAAGGAGGTACTATCGAAAACAGTGCTGCCAAAGCAGAGTTACTAAACACAGCCTTCCGAAATGCCTTCACAAAAGAAGACGAAGTAAATATTCCAGAATTCGAATCAAGAACATCTGCCAACACGAGTAACGTACAAGCGGACATCCTCGGAGTAGTGAAGCAACTCAAATCATTTAACAGAATCAAGTCTTCTGGTCCAGACTGTATACCAATTAAGTTCCTTTCAGAGTATGATGATGCAATAACTCCATACTTAACAACGATATACAACCATTGTCTCGGCGGAAGATCCGTATCCAAAGACTGTAAAGTTGCACAGGTCACACCAATATTCAAGAAAGGTAGTAGGAGTAATCCACTACATTACAGGTCCATGCAACAGGATTTTGAAACATATATGAATTACCTCGAATAAAACGGTCTATTGACGCACAGTCAACACTGATTTAGAAAACATCGTTCTTGTGAAACACAACTAGCTCTTTACTCACATGAAGTCTTAAGTGCTATTGACAAAGGATTTCAGATCGATTCCATATTTCTGGATTTGCGGAAGGCTTTTGCCACTCTACCACACAAACGGCTTGTAGTGAAATTGCGTGCCTATGGAATATCGTCTCATTTATGTTACTGAATTCGTGATTTCCTGTCAGATAGTTCACAGTTCGTAGTAACTGACCGAAAGTCATCGAGTAAAACAGAAGTGGTTTCTGGCGTCCCTCAAGGTAGTGTTATAGACTCTTTGCCGTCCCTTACCTACATAAACGATTTGGGAGACAATTTGAGCAGCCGTCTTAGATTCCTTCCAGATGACGCTGTTGTTTATCGACTAGTAAGGTCATCAGAAGACCAAATTGCAAAACGATTTAGAAAAGATAAATGTATGGTACGAAAATTGGTAAGTGACCCTAAATAATTAAAAGTTTTAGGTCGTCCACGTGAGTGCTAAAAGGAATTCGTTAAACTTCTGTAACACGGTAAATCAGTCAAATCTAAAGGCCGTAAATTCAACTAAATACCTATGAATTACAATTACGAACAACTTAAATTGGAAGAAACACACAGAAAATGTTGTGGGGAAAGCTAACGAAAGACTACCTTTTATTGGCAGGACACTTAAAAAATGTAACAGATCCTCTAAGGAGGCCGCCTACACTACGCTTGTCCTTCCTCTTTCAGAATACCGTTGCGCGGTGTGGGATCCTTACCAGACAGGATTGACGGAGTACATCGAAAAATTCAAAGAAGGGCCGCAATTTCTGTATTATCGCGAAATAAGGGAAAGGATACAGTATTTGGGATGGACATCATTAAAAGAAAGGCGTTTTTCGTTGCGGAGGAATCTTCTCATCAAATTACAATCACCATCTTTCTCCTCCGAATGCGAAAATATTTTGTTGACGCTGAACTATATATGGAGAAACGATCACCATGATAAAATACGGAGAATCAGAGTTCGTTAGGAAAGATATAGGTGTTCGTCCTTTCCGCGTGCTATGCGAGACTGGAATAGCAGAGAACTGAGCAGCTGCCATAGGTCGTACAAACACCCTGTCTTTTATGTACCGCCCCAGAAATGAAACGCAGTGTCTGAGATCTGGTGACCTGGGATGCCAAAAGGTATGATAAAGAACGTGTTGTCCACCTCTTCCAATCCAGCTTTGTAAGATGGTGTTGTTAAGATAATGTTACACTTCAAGGTGAAACGCAGTGTCTGAGGTCTGGTGACCTGGGATGCCAAAAGGTATGAAAAAGAACGTGTTGTCCACCTCTTCCAATCCAGCTTTGTAGGATGGTGTTGTTCAGATAATGCCGCACTTCAAGGTGCAACGGAGGCGGGGCGACGTCATTCATAAAAATGAAATCATTGGAATCTTCGTGAAGTTGAGGGAACAACGGATTTTGCAGCGTGTGCAGGTATGATATTCTCTCCACGAAAAAGAAAGGTACATAAACTTTGTGAACAGAAACGACTCAAAACTCGTTCAGTTTCAGTTAAAGGTCACAGTTCGTAATAACAGACGGAAAGTCATCGAGTAAAACAGAAGTAATATTCGGCGTACCCCAAGGAAGTGTTATAGGCCCTATATTGTTCCTGATCTGTATTAACGACATAGGAGACAATATGAGCAAACCCCTTAAAAATGGTTCAAATGGCTCTGAGCACTATGGGACTTAACATCTATGGTCATCAGTCCCCTAGAACTTAGAACTACTTAAACCTAACTAACCTAAGGACATCACACAACACCCAGTCATCACGAGGCAGAGAAAATCGCTGACTCCGCCGGGAATCGAACCCGGGCGCGGGAAGCGAGAACGCTACCGCACGACCACGAGTTGCGGACAGTAGACCCCTTAACTTGTTCACAGATGATCTTGCAAAGTCATCAGATGAGCAAAAGGAATTGCTAAATGATTTAGATAAGATCTGTATGGTGCCAAAAGTGGCAATTGACCCTGAATAAAGAAAAGTGTGAAGTTATTCACATAGTACTAAAAGAAATCCGCAAATTCCGATTACACGATAAGTCACACAAATCTCAAGATTGTAAATCACCTAAATACTTAGGGATTACTTTTACAAACAACATAAATTTCTAACGATCACATAGATAATGTTTTGGGTATAGCTCGATTTGTACCATCGCGAAATAGGGGAGATAGTGCCACAGGTATGATACGTGAATTGGAGTGGCAGTCATTTAAGCAAAGGCGTTTTCCGTTGCGACGGGATCTTCTCATGAAATTTCAATCACCAGTTTTCTCCTCCGATTGCGAAAAGATTCTGTTTGCATTCACCTACATAGGGAGAAATGATCATCACGATAATATAAGAGAAATCAGAGCTCGCACAGAAAAATAAAAGTGCTCGTTTTTACCGCGTGTCGTTCGAGAGTGGAAGGGCAGAGAGATAGCTGATTCACTGAACCCTCTGCCAAGCACTTTGTTGAGAACAGCTGAGTACTCACGTAGATGTAGATGTAGACGTAGACCTTCCAGTGACAGTTTCCGTCTATCTTCAAGAGTCTGCCAGTTCCGTTCTTTGAATATCTCAGTGATACTCTCCCGCTGGTTAACCAAACCTGTGACCATCATTGCTGCCCTTCTCTCTTTACGTTCAATGTCACCTGCCATTTCTATTTGGAATGGGTCCCAAAAACTTGAGTATTATTGTAGCTTGGGTCGCACGAGTGGTTTGTAAGCAATTTCCTTTGAAGACTTATTGGATTTTGTTATATGTATTCTACCAATAAACCTAAGTCTGCTACCGGCTTTACCAGCGATTGAACCTAAGTGGCCATTACACTTCGGATCCCCACTAACAAGGGAAACTCCCCATCGCATGCCCCCCCCCCTCCCCCACATACACACACACAGATCTAGTGATACGTTGGCCCAGTGGACAGTAATTCAGAAACTGAACATAGATGAAGGGTGAAAACAGGAAGAAGTTGTACTGAACGGTGAAAAAAGAAGCAAAATAGAAATAGTGACCGGTTCAAGCTCAAGATGTGCAACATCGAGCGGGTTTGAATTGCCACGGCGTCGTGGTCACGGTGTTGGAGTGCGAGAGCTAAAAACCATGTTCAAATCTCTCTTGTGTCCCATTTCTTTTTCCACAAAATTATGAACTGTCCAACCGGTCACTGATGTGTCAGTTCACTGTATTCAGATCAGTGTCCGTGTCATGGTGTAACGTCCGTTTGCAACAGTGAGTTGTAAAGGCGCGTGTCCACTAGCAAGTAAACTTCCGCAAGTCGCTTGCAGAAGCTACTTATGCAAGTTCTTTGCATGTGGACTTCCGCAAGTTTCGTCAACTTGGAGAAGTCGCTTCCGCAAGCTATTATAACCGGTTCTCCGTAACTTGCAGGGATTACTTGCTGGACTTGCGAGATGCGGGAAGTTGTTTCAGAACTTGCAGAAGTGTATACAGTACGAGATGTCAGTCTTGAAGTTCGTGTGGATGAGTGAAAAAACACAATGACTTATTCAGAGAGTAGAGTGTTTACCCGTGTTGTGGGACACACAACACATGGACTTTAAAAATCGGCTAAAAAAAAAAAACAATACGCATTGGACACTATTGCGTCAGAATTCGACACTACAGAGCCAGAAATGCGGAAAAAAAATCCACAATTTGCGGACGTAAATAAATCGAAGAAAAGAAAAAGTGGACAAAGTTCAGATGACATATATAAAAGGGGAATTCTTTGATTCCATGAAATTTATGTTTCGTTCCTACACAGAAAAAGAAACCGAAGATAATATGGTAAATGAAACAAATTTAATATTCTGCATGTAGTATTTATTACTTTTATTACAGATGTATTTATGTTTAACTTTTATCAGAAATCAATTGAAATTTAAAGTCGTCTGTATTGCAAGGCAACTTCCCCTTCTGGTGAAACAAAGTAGTTTGTGAATTCATTTCTGACTTCCTTGCCCATCTGTGGCCAATTATATATGTTTATTGGTTCCAGCGGTATATTCGTTTCTGCCCATATGTCTTTGCGCCATTCTCCTTGCGTCTGTAGATCTTGAGAATCAAATGTGGCAGGTGGGGCATAAACGGAATTTATACTCTCCTCTGTGAGTAAAACGTTGTGAAGAGCACAAATCGCTTTGACAATTTGCCTCAATTTCTTTGGGTTTAGAGGAATTTGCGTTCGTAATACTCGAAAACGTGTGCATATAAGCCCAAAAAATTTTCAGACACATTTCTTGCTCTAGAGAGCCGATAGTTGAACACGCGATTTTTCACTGGTTGACCTCTAGAAGGGTAGGGCTTCATACTATAATTTTGTAGAGCAAATGCAACAATGACGTAAGGTATCTGCACAGTTCTACCAGGTAAATTCCGAGGAACTGGTACATTCAAAGAATCAGACTCAAGACATTCTGACAGTCTACAATCATTAAAAAGTCCATCATCAGATATTCTAGCATTATTGCCAACATCGAAGTATATAACTCTGTAGTCAGGTCCAATTAATGCCAATAGCAGAATACTGTGGTTCCCTTTATAATTAAAGTAAACACTGCCTTCTTTTTTGAGAACTTGTATGACTATATGTTTTCCATCCATAGCGTCAATACAGTTTGGAAAATCCCATCTATTCTCAAAACCAGTAGCAATTTGTAAACATTCTTCTTCTGCTGACGGTACCAAAATTATAGAAAACAAAATTATATCTGAAACTTATCCCTTTGAAGATAAATATTACATTACTATGTTTATTTTTGGGATCAGAAAACGCCAGGGAAGATAACGATTGTGAGACAGATACAGTCCAGGAAAAAGTACAGGAAAGAAGAATTTTGAAAAGAAAAAAATATCGAGGAAAATTCAGACACTATTCTAAACAAGGCAATAGAAGCGATGCACAAACGTGTTGATGAACATCAGGTGTTTGGAGACTGTGGCATCGGAATTAAGGCTATTAACACAAATGTCAAGTAGAAAAAAATTAAGGAGGGTAATACAAAAGCCAATACTGGAAGTATCTGAGTAAGATGAAACTATAACTAATTCTTGGATGACAGGTGAAAGCAGTTTCATCTGCACACACCATCAGAGAAAGTAACTATTATTTCTGATACTGCCCAAGCCCATCATCCACAAGGTAACAGTTTCGTAAATTTTCTGCTTAAGCGAATTATTTGTGTAAGTTATGAAATATCAAAATACTAACCTTCAAATATTCTCTTTTCAAACATTCATATAGAGCCACACAGCTGTCCGTAACAACTCGAGAGATTGTGCAAACGGTACTCGAAAAAGGTACATCAAAGAGTGAAAACTATTTCCTAAAAATTAAAAAAAGTAATTCAGTGAAATAAATATAAATGTACGACTATTGACAATAAATATTTATTTGACATTTACTTGTTTTATTCTCTTACCTGTGGCTAAAAATCGAAGAGTAATTAAAAGACGATCTCTTGGTGGTATAGCTTGGCGCATATTTGTATCCTGTTTCCGAATATTTAATTCTACAATTCACAAGAGGTGTTCAAAACTTGCAAAAGACATTCTCAGAAACTTTGTAATCTGAGCAAAGTCCTCTGATATCAGTTGGTGCATTAGTGTTTCTTGGAAACTTAAGCATGAACGCCTCTGTGTCCATTTCTTTACCCAAACGCTTCTCTTTTTCTTAACTTTTCGTTTATCGTCACGGTTTATATTTAACAATAACAATAAAACAACACTGGCGGGTGCTCTGACTTGTTCACACTACATTGTAATCTACAACTTGCCTGTCTCACAACGCGAACTGTAGTGGATACACATCCACAAGTACTTGCAGCAACTTCGTGAAGTCAACTTGCGCAAGTTCTCGAACTAATGTAAACACCTCAGCAAGAACTTGCAGAAGTTACTTGGGGAAGTTACTTGCTACTGGACATGCGCCTCAAGGAAGGGACTTCCAGACGTACATATATCGTAACAAGTACCATATGCTATGACTCGTGCGTTCTGTTTCGGAAGTTTTCACTCCTGGATTCCTTTGTTGTAGCGTAGGCCACACCCTTTTATTTGTTGTTTTCATTTTTTGCGAGGATTCTCTGCGGCATGTCACCTGCTCTCACTATTCATCACATTTTTTTTTGCAACGGTAATATATTCTTACCATTTGACTCATATTCTATAACCAATATATAATATGACGATTCCAAAACTACAGAAGGAAAACGGATACGTCAAAGACCAGACCGGAACTTCATAATGTTGTGGGAAAAAAAATGGGAACGAGAAAGGTTTAGACGCAGTCCAACACCGTGACGACACAACCACGACGCCGTGATAAGTGCAATACATTCGCATCTTGAGCTTGGTATATTCACGGTTTCTATTTTGCTTCTTTTTTCGCAATTCAGTTCACCTTCTTTCTCTTTTCGTGACTGGTCTGTGTTCAGTTTTTGACGGGGCTACCGACTGGGCCATTTTACCAATAAACCTGAGAGGGATGCGATGGGAAGTTTCCTTTATAAGCGTTACACCCAAGTATTTGTACGGAGTTACAGAAACCATCTGATTCACTAATATTATATTCATCGAATACTATGTGTTTCAGTTTTTTGAAGTGCACAATTTTATATTTCTGAACATTTAAAGCGCCGCGCGGGGTGGCCGTGCGGTTTGAGGCGCCATGTCACGGATTGTGCGGTCCCTGCCGCCGGAGGATCGAGTCCTCCCTCGGGCATGGGTACGCGCATTGGTCTTAGCATAAGTCAGTTTAAGTAGTGTGTAAGTCTAGGGACCGATGACCTCCGCAGTTTGGTCCCTTAGGCATTCAGAATCATTGGAACATTTAAAGCTTGCTACTTTGAAATCTTCGAGATGGCGCAGTGGTTAGCAGTCTGTACTCTTATTCGGAAGGATGACGGTTCAGACCCGCGTCCAGCCATCGTGATTTAGGTTTCCCGTGATTTCCCAGAATCGCTTCAGGCAAATACCGGGATGGTACCTTTGAAAGAGCACTGCCTACTTCCTTCCTCGTCCTTTCTTAATCCGGTGAGATTGATTACCTCGCTGTTTTCTCCCTTTCGCCGAATCAACCTTCAAGCCGGTCACACTGTATTTCATTGTAAATAACTGCATCATATGCTAAAAGTCTGATGTTCTAACATTCTGCGTGGTGTCTGTTTGTTCTCTATCGTGTCTCCCTACCACTTCCGCGCAACGACGCTCTGAGCGTGTTTTTTAGGGAATTGACTAGTTAGAACCTGGGACCTGTTGCTGGTAAGGAGATGCCAGACCACACATAACATGTAGAATTCAGAAGAGTTCAGTGAGACTAGCAATGATATAACCAAACACTTAATGATTTCAACGTCAGCTCCACTGCACTCCCTGTAAAAGAATCTTAATACTAACTAAATTTAGTGGAAGGGGTTGAAGGCTTTCCTATGTTTAGTTAGCTGGTAAAATAACGTCGAAAAAACAGTTAAGTTTAGCATTGGAAATTTTATTCTACTCACAAACATTGTTTATAAATTGCACTATTGATAAAAGGAAGTGTTTTAATACAGGATGGTAAAAACCAACTGCGTTCAACAAAAATGTGAACGAGTATTCCCTGAATGGGTTTCCAACGTCTACAATGGATCGAAGGATGACCTATGCCATATCACATCTATAATCTAGGTTTAAATTAAGTTTCACAAAAGAGAAAACTATCAAAATGGTCTACGGTGACCCTCAATTATCTTTAATTACTTATCTAATTTGTCGTAAATTACAGTGGCTGATGTGCCTTATCAATAACTATATAACAGAAAAATCATCGCGTTTCAGATTTTTGCTTCAAGTGGCAAATGTGAACACCATGAGCTTCAATTTACGATCGACACTAGTATTAAGGAAAAAAAGTGGGTGTAACAGATGAGACTTCTGCAGTTCTGAGTGAAGCTTTATGCGCTGTTATGCGACATCGAGTGCGTTCATTACCTTGTCGTTGGTTAGGCAGCTTCAGGGGGGCAGAGGCCGGCGCAGCAGCCATCCAGCTCGCCGTCTCGGAACTAACTAACCTCTCCTAACTTCTCCTTACTGCAATTTACCGAAGTTGGTTTAAAAAAAACTATCTGGCGGTGTTTTCATCTGACCAATCAGGGTCTCAATGTTAACCTTAAGCTCCGCCTACAAAAATTCTGTCTATCCAATGAGAAACGTTATACTTTTCATGGTGAGGCAATGTTTTTAAAGTTTGCAACGTAACAGAGACGCAAAAAAAATCTCACGCTAAAACTTGCAGCTGGTGTGGTCCTTTTAGCGTTATCGTAAGATCTATACTGTTCTTCTGGAGGGCTCTATCTTTTAACATGGGCTGGGGGGTGGTCCTAACGTAACAGAGACGTAAAAACGTCTCACACTAAAACTTGCGGGTGGTGTAGCCCTTTTTGTGTTATAGTAAGATCTATACTGTTTTTCTGGAGGGCTCTAGCTTTTAACATGGGCTGGAGGGTGGTCCTTGACGTAACAGAGACGCAAAAAAGTCTCGCGCTAAAACCTACAGCTGGTGTTGTCCTAGTGGTTAGCTAGCAAAGTGGGTGTCCAGTCCGTCCCTTATCGTAGGGCCTTCTAGCTTAACACGGTTTTGCTCTCGGCTTCTGTTCTCGTTTCTCCCCTCGGAACTGTGTCTGTCTCACGGTGGGAAGGTATGACATGCATTTAGGCATTCTTGTGTTAGTCTGTGGTATTCCATTTGCTCACTCTTTACTCGTATTACTTTGGTTAATTTAATGTCACGATTTATTCGGAGCTATGTGACATACTACTGGATTTGCTTATCATGTCAGGGTTTTCATGGAAGGTGTTGGATTTGCCTGACACCTTACAATGTTATTATTAATGTTGTTCGCAATATCATTAATACACAACATGAACAGTGAGGGACCCAATACACTTCCCTGGGGTACACCCGAAGTTACTTCTACATTTGTCTATGACTCTCCATCCAAGATAATACGCTGTATCCTCCAAACCAAGAAGCTCTCACTCCGTCGTATATTTCGTCTGATACCCCATATTATCATACTTTTGATAACAAAGGTGGGAGTGGTACCGAATCAAATGCTTTTCGGAAATCGAGAAGTACTGCCTCTAACTGACTGCCTTGATCTTTGACTTTCAGGATGGCAAGTGAGAGAAGTGCGAGAAGTGAGAGAAGAGCTGGGTTTCACATGGTCTATGTTTTCGAAATCCATGCTAGTTGGCGTAGAAGAGGTCGTTCTATTCTCTAGATACCTCATCATGTTTGAGCTGGGAATATGTTCTAAGATTCTGCAACAAATGGACGTCAAGGATAGTGGACAGCATTTTTGTGGGTCACGTCTGCTATCCTTCTTGTAGACCGATGTGACCTCTGTTTTGTTCCAGCTACTAGACACAGACTACGCTAAATTACATCTATTATAATTAACACAGGATGAACTCAACCGCGAATTGGGGTTAGAACTGAAAGAGAATCCTTCTGGCCCAGGGGCTTTCGAAGCGTCGTCTGCACCGACGAATAACGAGGTGTTTAATCGGTTGTAGCCCAAACTGCCGGTGCTTCTCTGATATTTTGGAGGTATTTCCTGTATTATGACATGGACTCACTCATTCAGGTTAGCCTGAAATTGAGCCTGAACTTGACCCAGGATGTTCATTCCATCGTTTTCGGTGAGCAAGTGTTGCCTTCTTCTCTACATCTTCATGATAGGTGTGCTGTGGACACTCCCTTCTTCCAAGATGGTAACACACATGTTCAGAGAGCTGCACGCATACGTATCTGCTTTCATGAACAACGAGGCACGCTCTAGAACCTTGTCTGTCTCCTTAAATCACGTGATCTTAATCCTGTAGAAGAAAGTCTGTGGGTATCTTAAACACCGAATGTATCATAGCAATCAATAACTGTGCTATTTGGCAGCCATGCAAAATTTAACCATAACTGAGTGGCTACAGATGGATATAGCACACCTGTAGAAACTTGTGGACTTCCATCTCCTTTGAATTGACGTCATTAATCTAGCGCAGAAGCGGTGTTACACGGGATTAGTGTCATGTCTCCTGGGATGAGGGGGAGACTGTCTGTTCGATTTGCTAATTTTTATTGTTTTAGCATCTGCAGTGCTACATATTTATGTGCAAAACCTGTCAATTCTAGGAGATATACGGGGTGAAACGGGTTAAGCGTAGATATTTTTATTGGTGACAGAGGACAGTTCAGATTGGTTCAAATGGCTCTGAGCACTATGGAACTTAACATCTGAGGTCATCAGTCCCCTAGAACTTAGAACTACGTAAACCTGACTAGCCTAAGGACATCACACACATCCATGCCCGAGGCAGGATTAGAACCTGCGACCGGAGCAGTCGCGCGATTGCGGACTGAGGCGCCTAGAAACGCTCAGCCACAGCGGACGGCTAGAGATGGAACTCCAACCCACAAACCGACATCCGGCATCTGTACAACACAATGCAAGCGCGTTCTCATGCTTGCATTCAACATTCTGTTGGTTACGGTGGTTATTAGTGTCCCAGCATTTCAAATTGGCAATGGATTATATCGCGCGTACACTGTCAAGTGATCATACAGCGTTAATCACTTAAAATGTTAGCTAGACAAATGTACTCACGAAATTTCGTTATTCTACATCAATTATTTTTTGGTAGTTTCCGCATAACATGTCACTGCTACATGACATAGCTGGATGAAACATGGGTCATACATAGAAAGAACTGTTACGGTATCCTACAGAAGGTAATTGAAAGAAATATGCAAAGAGACTAACAGAACTGACACTTTTATTCGAAGACAATAATTACATTAAAGTCACCGAGGTTTATGGTGGCCCCTGGACATTACAAAGGGAAGGACGTGGTTCTTAGCAAGATGTGTGATACCACGGATAACAATGCATGCACTATGATGTGCTCCCATGCTGACCACAAGGTTGGTACGTAGCAGGGCGGTCCAAGCCTCCACCAGCACGGTTGACAACTGCTGCATATTTGTTGGTGCACGTGGACGGCTCTGCAACGCATCCCACACGTGCTCGACAGGACAAGTCGGGGGAATGGGCAGGACAGTCAATTCGCCGTATACCATCTCGCTCTAAGAGCTCCGACCCCTCCGGGGGTACGTGCGGTCGAACACTGCCATCCATGAAAATGAAGACAGGTCCGGATGCAACCCTGAAAAGACCCACGTGCAGTTGGAGTACAGTGTCGCAATAACGTTGATCGCGAATGTACTGCGTTCAAAGATGTGGAGGTCTGTACCCGCATGTAACATTACGCCTCCCCACGCAATGATACTTGGGCCACAAAAACGATTATGTTCGTCAATGGTTCTCGGTGTGTTACATACCCTCATGTGGCGGGAGGTAAGAATGCACCCAGAAACATTGTCGAACATGATCGTCTTGATCGTGCTGGTGTTACGGTGTGTGAAAGCTTACTCCCATGGAGCAGACAGATGCTTCTTTCTAGTGGGTTAAGAACTATGTCCTGTCTTTTTTAATGTCCAGGGTACCATTACCAGCTGCGGTGAGTTCAGTGTAATAGTTTTCATTTTCGAATAAAAGTGTTATTTCTGTTTGTAATATTGCGCATTTCTTTCAGGTACCTTCTGAACTATACCGTAGCAGTTCTATCTACGTATGCTCCAAGTTTTATCGAGGTATGTTACTTGGCAGTGATACACTATGCGAAAGTTACTGTCGTGCACAACAGTTTACTGCTTCGTTTAAGGCCGCCGCTTTTTCTTTTTATGTCTGAATGTGACGGCTAATCTCACATACTACTGCAAGGATTTTGATATGATTTTCACTAACAGACAGACTTATTCACGAGCAACGTTTGTGTATACAATCTGCTAACAATACGCTAGCAATTCGTCCCGCCATAGCTACTTAGTGCTACACTTGCGAAACCTGGACGTCTCGCTAATTATTACTGTTTCAGTAATATTACTGCTATCAGTTCTCCCAAACAGGGATAATGTGATGTGCAGGAAGTCTGATTTAACTTTATCGTTGTACTTTTGTTAATGAAATCACCTATTAGATACTCATATTGTGAACCAGCTGTAAGTGACTTCACCGTTTAACTGTACAAGCAGAAGCACTGTTTTGAAGTGACAATCTAATTAAAAGTCAGTACGATCTCGTAGCAGAGCAGCCACAATGCAGGTGAAGCAACTGATTAATAAGGGGAGGAAGAAGACATTTGTGGCGGACAAGACTAATTGAACAGCTATTTAAAGGTCAATTGAAGTACGACATTATTACAGGGATGTTGTAAGAGGTCCATGATTAAGGAATTTGTTGCTAGCGCACTCGATCAGGTGTAATTACGATGGATTGCCCATGCGCTGCCTGCGATATGTAAGGTATGAGAGAATCTCAGACCAGAGAGCAGTGTTGTCAGCAGTAGGAACTGTGTAGCAGCTGTAGTAGTAGTAGCGAGGAGTCGTATGTGTGGAGTTGGCTGGGCCTGTCTTGGGGAGCGATGGCGGTGCCTGAGCATTGTAGTATAAGGTAAAAGCAGCCTCGCGCATATGTAGTACTGTTATATCAAATCCCATGTAAATGTTTTTAAAAAACCTCTTAATAATAATCTTTCTCATAGAAAATAACTTTTTACAATCATTCACCTCAATTTAAAGAATTTACTAATTTCTCCAATACATGGTTATCCCGATTATTGTAAAGAAAAATAAGTTGTTTCCTTTTATACATGACAAATCTATCGGCCAGCATTGCACTGGGCTGTGCCAGAAAATTTTCTTATAGGAGCAGATATATATGCCTTATCCGGCGACCTTATTGAGGTAAGAATTTTCGATTTATTCGGTATATCTTTCAGGGCTATGACGCAGCACTGCTGACGTCCAAGGATATATATGCGTTATCCGGCGACCTTATTGAGGTAAGAATTTTCAATTTATTCAGTATGATCTTTCAGGGCCATGACGCAGCACTGCTGACTTCCAAAATTTACCAGTTTAAATTCACAATTTTATTGAGAGATTAGTCACATTGTATTATTGGTAGGTTACTGAATTTTTTTATTAGGAGGTTACGCTGAATGTGAATTATATAATTATATTATTTTCTGTTGGGAGGTTACATTATATATGAACTTTTTGTGAGCAGGTTACAATGTCAAAAAAAAATATTAAAGATGTAGAAAAGTGTAGCTTCTCGACACCCGAAATGTTAGGACGAAGTACAATTAGGAAATGGGTAAAAATTCTAAGAATTTCAAGTTGAAGAAAGAAAAATATTTGGGCAGTCATTGTTGAGCTTGGATGTATGTACAAAGGTTTTTCACTCTATACATCACCATTACACGTAGCACAAACACTCCCTCTATATACCTCCATAGCTCTTTCTCTCTCTGTGTGTGTGTGTGTGTGTGTGTGTGTGTGTGTGTGTGTGTGTGTGTGTGTGTGTCACGGGACGGATGGGGCGGGGGGCAAGGGAGGAAGGGGGGTTGTATGGGTTTGGGTACAAGGGTCGGAGAGTGGGTGGGTGGTTTGGCATGTTTCATTATATACTGTACAATATTTTACATAATTTTTTCTCTTAGTGTTGTAGTTCAGATCATTACGTTAACCAAAAATCTTTTATCTGGCTAAGAACTTGCACCTAATCATCGTCTGGTCCAAAGACTAGCAGCTGAGCCTCATCATAAATACATGCAATGTAATGAGCGTAAATTGACGAAAAGATGCCACCGCATTTGACTACGCAGGCGGCGATCAGTCACTGGAATCTTACAATAAAAAATGGTTCAAATGGCTCTGAGCACTATGGGACTTAATATCTATGGTCACCAGTCCCCTAGAACTTAGAACTACTTAAACCTAACTAACCTAAGGACAACACACAACACCCAGCCATCACGAATCTTACAATAGTCATCATCATCATCAAAAACCATTTCCAACATTAAGTGATGTTCCCTCTCCAAGTACTGAGCTCTGGTATGTCTGCAACTTGTTCTTCCATGAAGAATGGAATTAGGTGATACTCAGTCAGTTGACTCTAGCAATCTTCCCCAGGACTTTGCCCCATCGGCCTGGCGGCGTTCATCGTGGTCTGTCCGTCTCGGTCTATTGGACTCCATTCCAGTACCGACTTTGTCCATTGATCATCTTTCTTCTGGCAATGTCGCTGGCCCATTGCCTTTTCGTAGTGGCTGTTCTTTCCAGAATGTCCTTAAAGTCGATAATTGAGCTGATATCTCCTTTCTTCTCTTTGGTTGTAACCTCAACGTAAAGCTGATGACATCAAGAATGTAGGAGAGCCAGACTGGATAGGTTTATGATGGAAAGTACTTGTTACAGAGTAAGGGGGGGGGGGCGGGGGGATCCCAGACTAAGATTGATTAGAAGAACCCAAATGACATGTAATTTACTTTAATCCTCCCTTTTCGCAGCGGGTGAGTTAAATTGACTAGAAGTCTACAGATTGAAGTCTTAAGAGACCCAATATATTGTTTTCTCAGGATAACTGACTCGGCTTGTATTTTCACGACCGTGTGGACGTTTGGAATCTCTTAAGTGCTCCAACTTCATTCGCACTGAGCAATCGGACTTCGAGAATTTAGTGACAACAGGCTCTAAGTAATTACTACAATTCGTAATTATCTCGGAGAGATGGCCACAATGGCAGCTAAACAGATATCGCCCAAGGCGGGTATTTCCGTTCATACAATAAGACTCACCCAAATTTTACCTTGGAAACCCATCAATAACATATTAATTAGATTAATGGTATCAAATATTGGAACATGAGTCAATGCTTTAACGAAAATAAGTAATTATTCTGACTTATAAGAACTTACATTAATACATACCTCTTAACCAAGCAGGGCTACGAGGAGGAAAAGTATGGAAGGAAGTTGCTTTACAAAGATAATTTTGTTACTAAACTGATTAAACATTATGACCTTGAATTTCACATACATAAGTCTTTTTTTTTACCACACGTAGCACTGTTTTTAGTCACTTACAGAGTCCTCGTTCGAAAAATTCTTTAGCATACTTCGACGATGTGTGGCCCGTTTCTAGATGTGTTAACAGAACAGAGGGAGACGAAGAATAAGACGACTCACGGGCGGGTTGATGTCTTCGTCATGGCTTCTTTTAGTTAGCGTGAGACCGCCACAGAAAATAAGACCGAAGTCTAGATGGAAGGTGTATACGTCGCAGGGAGCCGTATTCACAACATTCTAAGAGCTGAAGTTTCAAAGCAGGCCGGGTTCCCGGGTTCGTTAGGTGAGTTAGGTTTAAGTAGTTCTAAGTTCTAGGGGACTGATGACCATAGATGTTAAGTCCCATAGTGCTCAGAGCCATTTGAACCAATTTTTTGAAAGTAGGGCGACGAATGTATTACATCGTTCAGCAAACGCCTTCCCACGTCACGTCAGCACAGTTAGAGAAATTCTTGCTCATACTGAGTGGTGTCGACAGTCTGTCTTCTCGCGTACCATCAGTCAATAGAACAGGGAGGCTACACTTTAAAGAACAATTTGTTGTAGTCAACGCATAAGAGGCGTCCGTTGTGGCCGAGCAGTTGAAGGTGCTGCAGTCTGGAACCGCGCGACCACTACGGTCGCAGTTTCGAATCCTGCCTCGGGCATGGATGTGTGTGATGTCCTTAGGTTAGTTAGGTTTAAGTAGTTCTAAGTCTAGGGCACTGATGACCTCAGATGTTAAGTCCCATAATGCTCAGAGCCATTTGAACGTGGTTTTTTTTTACGCATAAGATTTCTTGAAATTATTTATTTATTGTAAAGTATGAAGACATCTTCATTGAATTTCATCTTCCATGAACAGTGGGACCAGATTTTTTTATACTGGAATAAAACACCTGACAAAAAAATTGGAGCTTTCAGAAAAAATGATCGTATGTCAATCAACGTAACTTTGTACACATCAGCGGTTATGTAAATGATGCCAACGACAACGGGCAGGAGCCTACTCGGAAGACAGAAGCGCTGCTCTCGCCCACTTGGTTATAGACCATCGTCCAGGGCTGACTAAGACAGGAAACGTCGTTTAGTGAACTCTTAGAAGTGAACAGACAGTTGCCGCAAATTGCATTTGCTATGTTACGATGTTTCGGAGAGGCAGCGGTGTTGCTCCAACCGTCATGGTGTGAGGAGCTATCGCCGGGTATGACTTCAGGTCATGGCTGATAGTCATCTAGGGAACTATTAGTGGCACAGTGATACGTCACGGAGCACCTGAGTCCTCGTGTGTTACTTCTAATGCTTCAGTATCGAGGCACAATTTCTCCACAGTACTATGATCATTTACAAATGGCACGTCTCTCTACGATCTTTTTTTCTTGACGATGAGATACTCTGGTGGGAAGAAAGATCCCCAAATCAGTCTCCGACAGAACAAGTGTGAGGCCAGCTGAGGCGTCAACTCTGTCCTAGGGGCAGTATCCAGAAAATGAAGGACCAGTTGGACGAGGGAGGGGATAAGTGTTAAATGTCCCGTCGACAGCGATATCATTAGAGACGGAGCACAAGCTCGGACGAGGGAAGGATTGGGAAGGAAATAGGCCGCGCCCTTTTAAAGGAACCGTCGCGGCATTTGCCTGGAACGTTTTGGGGAAATCACGGAAAACTTTAATCACGATGGCCGGAGACGCGTTTGACCCGTCGTCCTCCGGAATGCGAGTCCAGCGTGTTAACCACTGCGCTACCTCACTCGGTCAAGGACCAGTTACAACAGCCGTGGGCCAGTGTGCCTCAGGAGAGGGAACAGCGGCCTTATGACACGCTTCCTCACCAAAGCAGTCCATGCGTCCAGGCCAGAGGAGTGCAACGTCATACTGATAGCTGGCCGTGGTGGCCGAGAGGTTCTAGGCGCTACAGTCTGGAACCGTGCGCCCGCTACCGTCGCAGGTTCGAATCCTTCCTCGGGAATGGATTGGTTGTGACGTCCTTAGGTTAGTTGGGTTTAAGTAGTTCTAAGTTCTAGGGGACTGATGACCTTAGAAGTTAAGTCTCATAGTGCTCAGAGCCGTTTGAGCCATCTTACTGATATGTGGGCTAATACAGTCAAGTTCTATGTAAATATCGTTCTATTTTGAAATCACTGAAATAAAAACATGTGAAGTGTCATTTCCTTTACCCTTTCCATCTGTGTGCTATACTTTTTTGTCAGGCAGTGTAATACGTAACGTTCATGTTCGGAAGAGAAAAAAAATCATTTTCAAAAACCAAACGCAGCAACGTGATCGTCATGGTAGTTTCTTTACGATACTATAACACAATATGATCCTTCTCTATTATGCTGTGGATATTATTGTGTAGAGCCACACTCTCGGCCGGCAGCACGCGCCCTCCCTCACAGAGATGCGTTTGCTTGCCACAATAGACGCCTTTCCTCACCAGCGCTCCAAAAGCCCGGCATCTGACATGGTAATGAGCACTATTGTGTTTCAGGGCCGGCGGTTAAAGAAATGCTGCCCGCGCCCTTCCTCTGGAGAGTGACATTAGAGACGCAGAAGAAAGGGGCCAGAGAAAATAAAAACGGGAGGGAGGCGCACCGGATAATCAGTGGGAGGGGGAGGGGGGGGGGGGGGGGAGGCTGAGGGGACAGCTTTGTGGGGACGTGACGTCACACGGCGTGAAGCGCGGGCGCCCGCATCTCACTGCGTGAATACGCACGCACGAACTGCCTGCTGTCTCTCGGCCCCTGTGCGCTAGCTGAGAGGCAAACACAACACCGGCAAGACATTAAGAGACGCGTCCCTCAACAGGTGATTATGTAATTTGTCAACACATGGGGCTTAATTTGGGTAAAGCGCGCTGTAGCTGACTGACAGAAAGAAAATTAAGTTTTAACATCCCGTCGACGGTGAGGTCATTAGAGACACAGCTCGAGATAGGAAAGAGCAAGAACGGGAAAAGTAACTGGTTGCGTCATTTTCAAAGGAATCATGTCAACATTTTCCCTAAGCAGAGTAGGAAAATCCCGGAAAACCTAACTCCGGATACAGAAGGTATACAGAGGGTCTTGCAGAGACACGTCTCCGTGAAGTCAGGATAGCTGTTGGCAACCTGTCAGGCATCAACGACGCTAGTGAAACATGATTATAGTGAGTGTCGTGCGTTGAATAGGAATGTGGACCCCAAGAGGCCGTGGTGCTGGTTTCCGAGTTGAAGTTCTGTACTGTCAGCACTCAACGAAGTGGTGTTGTCGGTAGAGTCAGTTTCTCCTTCAGTAGATGGCAGGCTACTAGCTGCATGAAGTTGCTGAGGTGAAGGCCATCATTTTGACCACATCTTTGACAAGTTCGTAGACTGTGCTGTAGAGTCTAGAAAATAGATTCATTACAGTATCATTATCATGGAATCGTGTACTATTACTGTGAAAGCCGTGATCCCAATGACCGCTTCATCACGAGAGCTGCAGAACTGAAGTTGGTGTGAGGTTATGATGCAAGACTCGGTTCGAAATGATCCCACATGTTCTCCTTATTCTGCTATGTTCTCTTAACAGTTTGTTACCTGCTGTGTCAGCTGCTCCCTATGTGCTCTTGTGAAAAAGATAGACTTCTCTGCAATATGATTATTCGATAACAAACACGGTTGCCTCGCATCCTTTGGTCTTCTGTCGCAGCCCTCCTATCTGCTGAATGCGTTATCTTCACTTGGCAGACAGTGTCGTAATGTGTTGACGACCTGATTCACTTGTCATTTACTGGCTGTCTTCTTACTGCTTCCGCCTCTGCCTCTTGACTGGAGTTTGCCTGTGGCTATATGATTGAGTTTTAATAAAAAATTTCTAATTTCTTCCGTTTAGTATTCTGTGCCGTAACAGATATTTGAATTAGAGATGTACACTCACAGTTTGTCGATCGTGGCCAGAAGAGGAGGGAGCAATATTTGTTACAACTGGGAATCAGGTTAAAGTAGTATGTCGGATTCACAGTCTAAAAACCCTCTTCTACCAACACTGAGTTCAAAATATCACTGAATATTACTAACAGTTGAAAATGAAGGCTTTTTCAGTCTGCTGGATCTCCTGTTTACATGGCAGACGCTCTATCCTCTGAGCCACGGAGGGCACAGAGTATAGTGCGACTGCAGGGATTTATCCCTTGCACGCTCCCCGTGTGACCCACATTCCGAACATAACGTCCACACACTACATTCTTGGTGCCCCTGTCCATTAAACTCATTACTCGCGGCAGACAATCTTACCGTTAAGAGTTCAGGCAATGCGTGTGCATCCATTCAGAAGAAGAAGGTCAATGGCTGGTTAGCCTTAACTGTAAGAAGATGTTAACTATATGAAGATGTGTGTCCGAAGTCCACCAACTACACACATATGTTGTGCTTTGATCCCTTCATCGCTGATGATAAAAGTGAGACATATTCATTACAACAGCTAAATGTCTCAAGAACATGTCTGTACCAAGTTGCAGATACTAAATGCAGAAGTTCAGAAATTGCTTCGTTACTCGCTTCAGGACAGATAAAGGAATTAATTGACAGCACGACACAACAGTAAACACATAAGGGCTACTATAGAGTTGTGCACAGTGTTATTATTCAAAAATGCGTGTGAAATCTTATGGGACTTAACTGCTAAGGTCATCAGTCCATGACTGCAGCGCCTCGGACAGCTCGGCTAATCTCGCGCGGCCGTATTATTATTATCATCATTATTCTTCTGAAATCTTGTGTGAAATCTTATGGGACTTAGCTGCTAAGGCGATCAGTCCCTAAGCTTACACACTACTTAACCTAAATTATCCTAAGGTGAAACACACACAATCATGCCCGAGGGAAGACTCGAACCTCCGCCGGGACCAGACGCACAGTCCAAGACTCCAGCGCCTTAGACCGCTCGGCTAATCCCGCGCGGCTATCATCATTATTATTATTATATTAGTTAGAGACTAAGCATTAACAGCGTAAGGTCGCCCAGTTTCTGCCAGTTCAGAAGTAAGGAGTGCAGCACTCAAGTGATTTACAAACAGTAAGTATAGTGCAGACATCTGAACCTGTTTGACTTTTAAATGGGGTTGGAGAGTGCAGGTCAAGCAAGTGTTGCAATGGAGGGGAATAACGCAGGGGAAGCACGTTTCGTAACAAGTGTCTGCACTCACTGTGGACAGTTAGCTTCCTTATCTGAGAAGGAGTTGTGGGCAGCACTTGCGATGCACCACGAATTCCTTCGTCATTCATTCTAACACACACACACACACACACAAATTAAATATCATTCATCTTTCATCATTCTAAAAACGAAAGTGTTCCAAGAAAAGTCTTTCATTCTACAGTTCAGTTAGGTGCTGAAGTTGGTGATAATGTGATGGAGAGGGTAGGGGAGGGGGAGTACTAGCTGATGTGTGACTGCACTCCGCTGTAGTTGTCTAGGACACGTTGGCAACTACTGTGCTAGACATATGGCGCAGCCGTACGGCAGCTTGCCACACTCGTTCTCAGTTGGGACAGCGGCCGTCCGGCGTGGGCGTGTTTGCTGAGAGCTGAGTTCCCACGGGGCGGGGCGGGACAGGATGCGGGCGGCTCTCGCCGTTTCCTGCTCAGCGCAGGCGCCGGGCAGAGCCGCGTGATTAATCGCAGCCTGTCCTCCGGAGCCGCCGTCCGCTGCCCTGGGGAGGCGCTGCGGTAGTGTGTACTGTGGCGTGGGTGGCCGCTCTGATGCACCGCCCGACAGACACTGCGGCAGATTCGCGTGGCGCCTGCACCTCAGTACTCTCCGAGAGGGTGATGCTATAGACAGGAAGCGGTGAGACATAGCCCCAGGCCACTTAACACTTCCGTGGGTGACGGGACACACATGTCCGGCTAAAGTAAACGCAGGTTGAGCAGTGGGACGCCTGTATCCCATATCTGTCTAGTGCTACCATCTAGCGAGAAGCTTTCACAACTTGGACATAAACACGAGGGGCATTCAGTAAGTAATGCTACACTTTTTTCTGTAAGCAGGTTCCTAGTATTCAGGACTCCAATGCACCACCTGTGGCCGAGCGGTTCTAGGCGCTTCAGTCCGGAACCACGCAGCTGCTACGGTCGCAGCTTCGAATCCTACCTCGGGCATGGATGTGTGTGATGTCCTTAGGTTCAAGTAGTTCTAAGTCTACGGGACTGGTGACCTCAGCTATTAAGCCCCGTAGTGTTTAGAGCCATTGGAACCAATATACCATGTTATTCCCCGCTCTTTTCGGCCCTATTATTCAAACAATCCCAGTTCAATGCGACGGCCTTACGCCACCTTACTATGACGGCCTGTATGACCGCATGGTACCACTCCACTAGTAGAAGTCAGAGCCAAAGTTTTGCTGTCTGAATAACCTCTCCATCAGGCAAGTACTGCTTCCTGCGGAGTGCATCCTTCATCGGGCCAAACAGGTGGAAGTTGGAAGGTGCGAGATCAGGGCTGTAGGGTGGATGAGGAAGAACAGTCCAATGAAGTTTCCTGAGCTCCTCTAGAGTGTACAGACATGTGTGACGCCTTGCATTGTCATGTACAAGAAGTAGTTTGCATTTCTGAGGTGAAGATCATGTTGAAGTCGTTTCCCCCATTTCCTGGGGTAGGCCAATACACTTCAGAGTTGACCGTTGTACCACGAGGGAGAACATCAAGCAGTACTCATACCCCTTCAGAAGCCCGTCGCTATGATTTTACCGGCTGTGGGTGAACTTTTTCTTCGCAGGAGAGGCGTTGCGGCGCTACCACATGGATTGCTGTTTAGTTTCCGGTTCGAAGTGACGAACCCATGTTTCATCGCCACTGACCATGTTCAACAGAAGAAATTTTCACGATCAGCCTTGTAACGTGCAAGCAAGCTGTCGGACACAATTATCCTATTGTACTATAACCCCCGCCCCAACACTTCAAATTGGACGAATGCTACACTTCAGCGATATGGCTGGGGAAGACTGCAGCATCCTCCGTACAGCTTGGATCTTTCACCGTCTCGTCTTTGGCTACCTGAAGACATGCGCGTACGTCGGTTTCAGACGGATGAGGAAACGCAAGTGTGGGTGCGCGTGTGTACCCTCAGAGGCCGACTGCGTTCTACGAAACAGCAACTGGTCGTCTCGTCTCTCACTGGCATATATTTCTTAACGCGTATGATAATCACTCTTGAATGGAACCATTCCATGGCTCGTTGTGGCGGGTGTTCTGTTTTCATTTGACTGCCCCACATAACGTTCTCGTGAAGTGTCACTGCCAAGTAACATAACCTGATCAAGGACCATATATATAAAAAACACTGCTACAGTATATTACAGAAATTAACTGCAAGAAATACGCAATGAAACGAACGGAAGTGAGGCTTTTATTCAAAGACAATAATTAACCGAAGTCAAGCGATTCATGATGATTCTGTCCACGTTACAAAAAGTGATACATGCTTTTCATGGAGTGTGTAATCAACGCGGACGAAACGCATGGTTTACAACGTGGTTACATCCTGATCACAAGGTTGGTAAGTAAATCTTGTTGTAGTGAGTTCTATTCCTCTACCTGAGCGGGTGACAAGTGCCGGATGGTCGTTGGTGCATTTGGACGTGCTGTAGAGAGTGTCCCCAACGCACACCAGTGTCCCCAACGCACACCAGACGTGCTCGATGGCATTTAAGTGGGTGGATCGGGTGACCAGTCCATTCGCTGAATTTCCTCGCACTCCAAGAGCTCCTTCACCTTCGCTGATCGATGCGGTCGCACACTGTCATCCATGAAACTGAAGTCAGGGCCGAAAGCACCTCTAAAAAGAAGCGCTTGGGGAAGGAGTACAGTGTCACAATAAGGTTGCCCTGTGAATGTACCGGCGTTTAAAGATCTAGAGGTCACCAATCTCATGCAACATTATGCCTCTCCACAGAGTAACACCTGGATCACCAGAACGTCTATGTTCGACAACGTTGAACACACCCTCATATGGCGAGCTGTAGGCACACGTAATGCACACAGGAACATAGCCGAATATGATAGTTTTCTGGTCCAAGAGTCATGGTGTGAGGAGGCATAATCCCGCCTAGCACATGTGGGATGCTTTCGAAAGAGTTATTTAAGCACTTCGACCTGCTCCAACTACCATTCAGCAGTTGTCATCGGCGCTGGTGGAGGAAAGGAACTCTGTTACGAGATCTCCTTAGCAACCTTGTGAGCAGTCTGTAAGCTGGTTGTAGAGCATACATTGCCGTCTGTAGTGATCATATAGGCCCTACCCTATTAACAAGCATGTACCGCATTTGTAACGTCCCGGAGACCATCAAGAATGGCGGTGTCTTGGTATTTCTTGCAGTTACGTTCTGCACTGTACCGCAGCAATTGTTTCTATCTATCGTCGAAGTAATTTCGAGCAATGTTACTTGGCAGTAACACGTCATGTGAAAGTTACTGTCGACCTTAAGTTCTGCACACCATTGTCGATGGCAAAGTGCATCTTTTTCACGAAAATCAAATCAAATCGCCATCTTCTCCGTTTCTAAGGTTTTGTGAACTAAGTAATTTTGTTTCATTGTACAATATACTCATTGTTTTGAGGCATAATTACACTCCTCATTAATTCTATCTGTTCTTTCTATTTAGTAGAATGTATGAACCCCACCAATAGTCATAGAAAGTGTGCTACGTCAAAGCCATCTACAAATTTTATGTTGATAACGTGTGGGAAAGATTCCATGTTTCTCATTGTCATGAGAATAAATTCATTTTGATACTGGTTTTTTATGCTTTACCATGTTTCTCTTCCTGTTAAAAATCCCGCAAGCTACAAAAATATAACACTGAAAATCTTAGGTTCAAGTGAAAACAAGGACCTAGTTAGGTTATTCCAATCAACAGTGTACATCTTTTATTTTTGTAATGCCACTAAAATTAGTTTTAACCACGAAAGGGATAAACACAACGCAAACGTATTTTTTAATTTCAGGATATCTTGAATCAATAAAGTGACGACATTTTTCAAAAGTGAAGAGAGAATGGATAAAAATGTGATGACAGTCAGAGAAGCTTCTTTCTCTAGTATTTTTACTGCAGTGTATTGTCTCATTTGCCTTTATAACGATTACCGATTTCATTCACATTCTGAACATCTTCAGGCTCATTGTAGTTGTGCAGTAACCCGCCAGTCGATGTGTTGTGTTCAACTTACATAACTGATTTAAGGAAGCTAAATTTACAATGGATCTGAAGATGTTCAGAATTTTAAGGAAACTAGCTATCATTAGAGAAAATAAATGCGACAGTAAACTGCTATAATGGATGAAGGACAACAGGTAGCTTCAATAGTCCGTGATTCTGGATAGCTTTTGACACAGTGCTGCACTGCATACTGTTAACGAAGGTCCGAACACACTGAACAAATTCTTAGATATGTGAGTGGGTCGAATAATTTGTAAGTAAAACTAACCACTACGTGTTCCTGTGCGGTCAAAGTTCATCAGAAACGAGGGTATCATCGGGAGTGTCCCACGAAAGTGCTACACGTTCGCTCTTGTTCTCTATATACAGGATGTTACTAAAGGTACGGGCAAACTTTAGGAAACATTCCTCACACACAAATAAAGAAAAGATGTTATGTGGACACGTGTCAGGAAACGCTTACTTTCCATGTTAGAGCTCATTTTATTACTTCTCTTCAGATCACATTAATCATGGAATGGAAACACACAGCAACAAAACGTACCAGCGTGACTTCAAACACTTTGTTACAGGAAATGTTCAAAATGTCGCCCGTTAGCGAGGATGCATGCATCCACCCTCCGTCGCATGGAATCCCCGATGCGCTGATGCACAATACGAGCACGAAGAGTCTCTACATTTGGTACCGGGGTTGCGTAGACAAGAGCTTTCAAATGCCCCCATAAATGAAAGTCAAGAGGGTTGAGGTCAGGAGAGTGTGGAGACCATGAAATTGGTCCGCCTCTACCAATCAATCGGTCACCGAATCTGTTGTTGAGAAGCGTACGAACACTTCGACTGAAATGTGCAGGAGCTCCATCGTGCATGAACCACATGCTGTGTCATACTTGTAAAGGCACATGTTCTAGCAGCACAGGCACAGTATCTCGTATGAAATGATGATAACGTGCTCCATTGAGCGTAGGTGGAAGAACATGGGGCCCAATCAAGACGTCACCAACAATGCCTGCCCAAATGTTCACAGAAAATCTGTGTTGATGACGTGATTGCACAACTGCGTGCGGATTCTCGTCAGCCCACACATGTTGATTGTGAAAATTTACAATTTGATCACATTGGAATGAAGCCTCATCCGTAAAGAGAACATTTGCACTGAAATGAGGATTGACACATTGTTTGATGAACCATTCTCAGAAGTGTGCCCGTGGAGGCCAATCAGCTGCTGATAGTGCCTGCACACGCTGTACATGGTACGGAAACAACTGGTTCTCCCGTAGCACACTCCACACAGTGACGTGGTCAACGTTACCTTCTACAGCAGTAACTTCTCTGATGCTGACATTAGGGTTATCGTCAACAACACGAAGAATTGCCTCGTCAATTGCAGGTGTCCTCGTCGTTCTAGGTCTTCCCCAGTCGCGAGTCATAGGCTGGAATGTTCAGTGCTCCCTAAGACGCCGATCAATTGCTTCGAACGTCTTCCTGTCGGGACACCTTCGTTCTGGAAATCTGTCTCGATACAAACGTACCGCGCCACGGCTATTGCCTCGTGCTAATCCGTACATCAAATGGGCATCTGCCAACTCCGCATTTGTAAACATTGCACTGACTGCAAAACCACGTTCGTGATGAACACTAACCTGTTGATGCTACGTACTGATGTGTTTCATGCTAGTACTGTAGAGCAATGACTCGCATGTCAACGCAAGCACCGAAGTCAACATTACCTTCCTTCAATTGGGCCAACTGGCGGTGAATCGAGGAAGTAAAGTACATGCTGACGAAACTAAAATGAGCTCTAACATGGAAATTAAGCATTTCCGGACACATGTCCACATAACATATTTTCTTTATTTGTGTGTGAGGAACGTTTCCTGAAAGTTTGGCCGTACCTTTTTGTAACACCTGCGACTGTTAGCTGATGACACTGTACATTGAGGTGACAAAAGTCGTAGATCAGTAATATACACATACACAAATTGTCGTAACGTCACGTACACGAGATACAAATGGGAAATGTATTGGCGAGGCTGTCATTTGTATTCAGGTAATTCATGCGAAAAGGTTTCCGACGTGATTACGGCCGCAGGACGGGAATTAGCATACCTGAACGCGGAATGGTAGTTGGAGCTAGAAGCATGGGACATTCTACTTCGGAAATTGTTAGAGAATCCAGTATTCCGAGATCCACCTCTCACCACAAACAACGCAGAGGCCTACGGCCTTCACTTAACGACCGCGAACAGCGGTGTTTGCTACAGTTGTCACTGCTAACAAGCAACACTGTGTGAGAAAACCGCAGAAACCAATGTGGGAAGTACGACTAATGTATACGTTAGGAGAGCGCGGTGAGATATGGTGTTAATGGGCTATGACAGCAGACGAGTCCTTTCGCTAACAGCACGACATCGCCTGCAGCGCCTCTCCTGGGCTCGAAACCATATCGGTTGCACCCTAGGCGACTGGACAACGGTGGCCCGGTCAGAAGAGTCCCCATTTCTGTTGGAATGAGCTGATGGTAGGTTTCGAGTGTGACGCAGACCCTAAGTAGCCGTCCGACACAAGATTAGGAGGTATTCCATGACTTCTGTCACCTCAGTGCAGCGTACGGGAAAATGTCGTTGTTGAGTTACTGTGGGATGATACAGGAAGGCTCGGACAGAACATTCTATTTCGTCTGACGAATAGCAATGTGCTCTTGATTTGGAGGGAATCGTAAGTAATTCAGGTGACTGGTAAAGTCATATTATGCTGTGATGCATGTTGAGTGGTGTGACAGTTGACAAAGTGACGCCGGTGCAGCGTTGCAAAGCGACACGAAGTGTAACGAGCAAGTAAGATCAGTTGTAGCGAAGCGAAAGGTCAACTTCGGTTTACTGAAGGCATTGTAGGAGAATGTAGTACATCTATAAAGAATACCGCGTAGAGGACCTCTTCAGACTGCTTGAGTGTTTGCGATCCCACCAGGTCGGTTTAAAGGAAGGCATCGAGACGATGCTCTTTTCACAAAACGCTACTGAGGAAGTCTAGAGAACTAGAATCTGCAACAGACTCCACAGCGATTCAACTAGCACCAACGTAAATCTCACGTAAGGACTGCGAAAGCAATGTTGGGGAAATGAGTGTTCTTAGACAGTCGTTTCTCTATCACTCGATTTTGTATCAGAACAGGTGCGGGTATGACGAGTAATGGTACAAAGTACTCTTCACCATGCACCGTACGGTAGTATGCGAAGTATATACACTACTGGCATTACAATTACTACACCACGAAGATGACGTGCTACAGACGCGAAATTTAACCGACAGGAAGAAGATGCTGTGATATGCAAATGGTTAGCTTTTCAGAGCACTCACACAAGGTTGGCGCTAGTGGCGACACCTACAACGTGCTGACATGAGGAAAGTTTCCAACCGATTTCTCATACACAAACAGCAGTTGACCAGCGTTGCCTGGTGAAACATTGTTGTGATGCCTCGTGTAAGGAGGAGAAATGCGTACCATCACGTTTCCGACTTTGATAAAGTCAAATTGTAGCCTATCGCAATTGCGGTTTATCGTATCGCGACATTGCTGCTCGCGTTGGTTGAGATCCAATGACTGTCAGCAGAATATGGAATCAGTGGGTTCAGGAGGGTAATACGGAACACCCTGCTGGATCCCAACGGGCTCGTATCACTAGCAGTCGAGATGACAGGCATCTTATCCGCGTGGCTGTAACGGATCGTGCAGACACGTCTCGATCCCTGAGTCAACAGATGGGGACGTTTGCAAGACATCTGCACGAACAGTTCGACGACGTTTGCAGCAGAATGGACTATCAGCTTGGAGACCATGGCTGCGGTTACCCTTGACTCTGCATCACAGACAGGAGCGCCTGCGATGGTGTACTCAACAACGAACTTGGGTGCACGAATGGCAAAACGTCATTTTTTCGGATGAATCCAGGTTCTGTTTACAGCATCATGATGGTCACATCCGTGTTTGGCGACATTGCGGTGAACGCACATTGGAAGCGTGTATTCGTCATCGCCATACTGGCGTATCACCCGGCGTCATGGTATGGGGTGCCATTGGTTACACGTCTCGGTCACCTCTTGTTCGCATTGACGGCATTTTGAACAGTGGACGTTACATTTCAGATCTGTTAAGATCCGCGGCTCTACCCTTCATTCGATCCCTGCGAAACCCTACATTTCAGCAGGATAATGCACGACCGCATGTTGCAGGTCCTGTACGGGCCTTTCTGGATACAGAAAATGTTCGACTGCTGCCCTGGCCAGCACATTCTCCACATCTCTCACCATTTGAAAACGTCTGGTCAATGGTGGCCGAGCAACTGTCTCGTCACAATACGCCAGTAACTACTCTTGATTAACTGTGGTATCGTGTTGAAGCTGTATGGGCATCTGCACCTGTACACGCCATCCAAGCTTTGTTTGACTCAATGCTCAGGCGTATCAAGGCCGTTATTACGGCCAGAGGTGGTTGTTCTGGGTACTGATTTCTCAGGATCTACACACCTAAATTGCGTGAAAATGCAATCACATGTCAGTTCTAGTAAAATATATTTGCCCAATGAATACCCGTTTATCATCTGCATTTCTAGTTGGTGTAGCAATTTTAATGGCCAGTAGTGTATGTAGATATAGGCGACGAGATGTGGTATTGCAAGAAGAGAGTGACAACGCGCTCAAACACCTAAATCTATACTAGATGCTTGAAGTAGATAACATTTCTTCACAATTATTAAGATCATTGTATCATCCGTGAGATAACTGTTCCACGAGATGGACAAGATATTTGAGACATGCCGAAAGTGTAATACAAAGAGTGTAACGAAGGCAAGTGGTGGCACGTTTTATTTTACTAAACCGAAAGTGTAATATTTGTCGCTTGCAATATTTTCTGAAGAATCGAGAGTCTTGCAGAGGGTGACCTCGAAGAAGATCAGTTTCGGTTCCGAAGAAATGTACTCACCAGGGAAAACCGACTCTACTATTTATCCTTGAAGATGGATAGTAAGAAAGCAATCCTACACTTATAACATTTGTACATGGTCATCGGGGCTCAATTAAAAGCGGCACTCATCAGTGCACACAATTCTACTTCAGTCAATGAGATTCCAGTCCGAAGATGTGTCTATAGACGTTCAGGACACTGGTGGGATATCAACCTGTCTGTCGCCTCAATAAAGTCTGACAGCCACGAGTGACTGTCTGGAGTGCCGCTTCTTTTCGTAGCAGGACCCATTTGGTCGTCGTTCATGGCACCGCTACAGCACAGTGTTATGTCAATGACATTCTACTCCCCGTCTTGTTGCGCTTCATGGTAACCCACCAAAATAATACCCACCCGCACACTGAGAGAGTTTCTATAGCTTGTCTTCATACTTGCTACACCCGAGCTTGGCTAGCAAGATCGCCAGATCTCTCCACAGTCGAGAACTTGTGGAGCATTACGTGCAGGACTCTCCAACTATCTCGGGATTTTGACGATCTACCGAGCCAATTGGACAGAATTCGGCATGGTATTCGTCAGGAGGAGATCAAACAACTCTATCAATACGAATCCAAATAACTATTCGCGTAAGGGACATAAGTGGACTAACGCTCAATCTGTGAAGCTCTCTTCTATTAATTAATAATTCAGTTTTCCTGAAATAGTGACAATTCATTTCTCCGTACATGTATATTTTATCTACCGATCTCAGTCTCATTCGGATAATTCCTTGGTATTGGATCGTCTTTCGCTTAGGTCTATGCGATGTACTATGCTATATGCCAAATAAATAAATTTGCTTTTTGGGTAACTAACTATAAGTTACGTACAGATGATATAAAATGTGGACTGGCATCAATAAGAAAAACGTATCTGAAAAAGAGAAATTGTTAACACTGATCTTTCTTTTGGGAGGGGAGAACTCCGTCTTCAGACTTGTTCGATGAGGAGCCCCACGAGTTCTTCCCCATTACCAACCTCTTCATCTCAATGTGACAACTAAGCCAAAACCCTCGATTACACACTGAAGAGCCACAGAAACGGGTACACCTGGCTAATTATTGTGTAGGGTCCCCGTGAGCACGCAGAAGAGTCGCAACACGATGAGGCATGGGCTCGTCTAATGTCTGAAGTAGTGCTGGAGGGAACTGACACCTTGAATCCAGCAGGGCTGGCCATAAATCAGCAAGAGCTCGAGGGAATGGAGATCTATTCTGAACAGCACGTTGCAAGGCGTTCCAGATAAGCTCATTAATGTTCATGTCTCGCGAATGCTGGCGAGTGAAAGCGGGGGGTGTCACATTGTCCTGCTGGAATTGTCCAAGACCGTCGGAATGCACAATGGATATGAATGAATGCAGGCGATCAGATGGGATGCTTATGTACGTGTCACCTGTCAAGAGTAGTATCTAGACGTATCAGGGCTCCCATATCACTCCAACTGCACGCGCCCCACACCATTACAGAGCCTCCGCCAACTTGAACAGTCCCCTGGTGACATACAGTGTACATAGATTCATGAGGTTGTCTCCATACCCGTACACGTCCATCCACTCGATACAATTTAAAACGAGACTCGTCAGACCAGGCAACATGTTTCCAGCCATCAACAGTCCAATGTCGGTGTTGACGTACCCAGGTGTGGCATAAAGCTTTCTGTCGTGCTCTCACTAACTGTACACCAGTAGGCCTTCGGGTCCCACAGCCCATATCGATGATGTTTCGTCGAATGGTTCGCACTCTGACACAAGTTGATGGCCCAACACAGAAATCTGCAGTAAATTGTGGAAGAATTGCATTTCTGTCACGTTGAACAATTCTCTTCAGTGGTCGTTGGTCCCATTCTTGCAGGATCTTTTCCCGGCCGGAGCGATGTCGGGGATTTGATGTTTTACCGGATTTCTGATATTCACGCCACACTCGCGAAATTGTCATAAGGGAAATCTCTACTTCATCGCTACCTCCAAGATGCTGTGTCCCATCGCTCGTGCGCCGACTGTAACACCACGTTCAAATTCACTTAAATCTTGATAAACTGCCATTTTGGCAGCAGTAACCGATTTGAAAACCGCGCTATCCACTTGCTGTCTTATACAGGTGTTGCCGACCGCAGCGCCGTATTCTGCCAGTTTACATATATCCGTATTTGAATACGTATACCTGAACCAGTTTCTTTGCCACATCGATGTATGTTGGATATATTCCAATCTCTGTCAGTCACCGACAGTTTTTGCCCTCTACGCCTGCCTAAAGTACAGTGGAACCTATTACTCGATGTCTTAACACATGTCGTCTCATCCTGTTCCTTTTGTTGCCAATGTCCATCATATGTCTCACTCTCATCACCGATCCTGCAGAGAACCTCCTCATTTCTAACCAACCGGATATAAATTTAAGCTTTTCGAAGTCTTTTTTATTTCGTTATTTTCAGAATCCTTTTCTTCCTTGGAAACAATCATTTTTTAATGGAAACGGCTGTACACTTTTATTCATTCTCTAACGATTTCGATAGTGGCTATCATCTTTACACGCGATAATAATGTAAGTCAACTGGTCAAAAAACACCTCTGCTAAATTGTTTGACCAATTGATGGATATTATTAGTGCGTGTGAAGATGGTAGCCACAACCGAAATCGGTAGAGAATAAATAAAATTGTACAGTTGTTGGCATACAAAATTTTTTTTCAATATTTCTCGGATTTAGATAACCACTTGAAGAAAGTTTTTCTTCGTTGTTCGCTGATAGAATGCACGTGTTAGTTTTGTACGAACATCGTCGCAAGTTATTGCACTTTGTAGCAAGACCTGACGCAAGTGAACCACTTTGGTGTGTAAAGTTGTCAGACACATTTTGTTTGCAGCTGTGCACGAATCAAACGCTTTCCTGACAAAATCGTAACATCCTGTTTTTCTAACAGTGGAGAACAATGAACACGGCGTGAGTTGTTCCCTCCTTCCACGAGGCTGAAGAACGTTCGCCGCCGCCTGTTCAGAGACCGCGACGTAATCACCCCAAGGTCGGCGGGAAAAACGTTTTATTGCCGGACCCTTGTCACCCTGATTCTATACAACGTTCACAAAAAGTTTTATTGGGTCTCCAGGCTCACTTTGGGCCACGATGTAGCTTTAATGAGCCCCTGCTCCCGCACTGCTACATCCTGGGCACTGCCCACCCGTGTCCAGAAAACTGCTGAGCCCACCACTGTAGTGATAACGGCAGACTCCGTCCACTGTCACCACGTATCAGGCCACTTCATAACTTTACAAACAGCAGAATGGGGATCACTGTTACAAAGAGGGAGGGACAATAATTTCACAAACGCGTTCACCAAAGTGTCCACGTAAACAGCACACTATTGACAAATCCAACCAAGTCCATAGCCTTATCTTCACCGAAATACCCTGTTGTCGTTGTTGTGGTCTTCAGTCCTGAGACTGGTTTGATGCAGCTCTCCATGCTACTCTATCCTCTGCAAGCTTCTTCATCTCCCAGTACCTACTGCAGCCTACATCCTTCTGAATCTGCTTAGTGTATTCATCTCTTGGTCTCCCTCTACAATTTTTACCCTCCACGCTGCCCTCCAGTACCAAATTGGTGATCCCTTGATGCCTCAGAATATGTCCTACCAACCGATCCCTTCTTCTAGTCAATTTGTGCTACAAACTCCTCTTCTCACCAATTCTATTCAATACTTCATCATTAGTTATGTGATCTACCCATCTAATCTTCAGCATTCTTCTGCAGCACCACATTTCGAAAGCTTCTATTCTCTTCTTGTCTAAACTATTTATCGTCGATGCTTCACTTCCATACATGCCTACACTCCATACAGATACTTTCAGAAACGACTTCCTGACACTTAAATCAATACTCGATGTTAACAAATTTCTCTTCTTCGGAAACTCTTTCCTTGTCATTGCCAGTCTACATTTTATATCCTCTCTACTTCGACCATCATCACTTATTTTGCTCCCCAAATATCAACACTCCTCTACTACTTTAAGTGTGTCATTTCCCAATCTAATTCCCTCAGCATGACACGAGTTACTCCGACTACATTCCATTATCCTCGTTTTGCTTTTCTTGATGTTCATCTTATATCCTCATTTCAAGACACAGTCCATTCCATTCAACTGCTCTTCCAAGGCCTTTGCTGTCTCTGATAGAATTACAATATCATCAGCGAACCTCAAAGTTTTTATTTCTTCTCCATGGGTTTTAATACCTACTCCGAATTTTTCTTTTGTTTCCTTTACTGCTTGCTCAATATACAGATTGAATAACATCGGGGAGAGGCTACAACCCTGTCTCACTCCCTTCCCAACCACTGCTTCCCTTTCATGTCCCTCGACTCTTATAACTGCCATTAGTTTCTGTACAAATTGTAAATAGCCTTTCGCTCCCTGTATTTTATCCCTGACACCTTCAGAATTTGAAAGAGAGTATTCCTCCAGTCAACGAGATACCCTAAAGCCCGTTTTACACGAACTACTTTCTGGTCAAAATCGACTGTGCGTCTTGGGTGCGTGTCACGTCTTGCGTGTAAATCATCAGCCATCCATGTCGCGAGTGGATACTCGACGACAATGATCAACTGGCTGTACCGAGTGTGGAATTCTAAAATCTTGAGTACGCCGAGGAACGCGCATGCGCAGGAAACAGGGGATTGTACCGTCGGCTCCCGAAATAGGAAGTTAACCTATTCTTTCCCAGCTCTCTCCTAGTCTAGTAATCCATTTTGAACTTTTGTCTCTTCCTAATGTTTATGCTGTTGGTTGCTTGATTTTTCTCGACACTCTGCAAAGGTTGCACGAGGGCCTTGTATTTTCCCTGAAAGTTTTCTCCCGCAACAGACACGAAATTATCTGAAAGTTAAAAACCTTGACAAAGAAAAGATGTACATTATTTACAAGCAAAACGTATATATAGACATTTATTAATGAAAAGTTTTTCAGCAGTGAAAAAGCCACATCTGTTTTACAACAAAAATAATATTCGATATTGTTTGACACTTGGAAAGAAAGAAGAATGGAAATTGACTATAATATGCCCAATATACCAGAAGGGAAGCAAAATGGAATGCGGTAGCTACAGAGGAATCAGCTTGTTGAATGTAACGTATTAGGTGCAGTCCATCATTATCCTCAGAAAATTGGAAAGAAAACAATACACAAATGACAAAGTAAAGAGGCGCTATTTACTGATTTCTAAATACGGTACCGTTTAACGTAATTTTGTCACATAAATAAATGATTGGAAACCATAGCTGTTATGGGAAATAAATTGTTGATAGTGTACAAAAACCAGTCACAGATTGGTTTTGGTTACTTTATTCAAAAAAGTACCGTTACTGGTTTCAGATTTATACAACTGCTCTCATGCTTCTGTCAAAACATATGATGCACTGGTTTACTGGTGAGTTCACTAGGATAAACTACAATTCACAATTATATGTGTAATAATCATGGTTGCGCAGCCGGTCGTTGTGGCCGAGTGGTTCTAGGCGCTTCAGTTCGGAACCGCGCTGCTGCTACGGTCGCAGGTTCGAATTCTGCCTCGGGCATGGATGTGTGTAATGTCCTTAGGTTAGTTAAGTTTAAGCAGTTCTAAGTCTAGGGGACTTATGACCACAGATGTTAAATCCCATAGTGCTTAGAGCCATTTGAACCATTTGATGGCTACTCTACAAACGCTTGTTAGAATATAACTTACATGAAATTGTTTTCACAGTTTTTCCCAACGAATCATAGTCGCAGTGTTGTCTGTATTATCACCATCACATACCCTCAGTTAGCATTACCAAACACTCGCATTTGGTCGCAAAACGAATTTCAATGCACACCACACGTTTTGACTCACAACATATGACCACAAATGCAAAGTTTACAAAGTACTCGAATGTCAAGGAGACTGCGATAAAGTTATACAATATGGGATTTTGGAAAAGGAGCGTATATTACTATTATGTTAAACTGAAAAAGTATTTTACATTAAATGTTGGACATTATATGCGGATAGATAAACGGGATTTTGCGAAGTACAGTGTTTTAAGCTTATTTTACAAAACGATTAGATACAAGTATGGATAAAACACACACTACACTAGTGTAATATTATACAATATTGTACAATATTTCACAATATTGTACAATATTGTAGAGTATTTCATCAACGTTGCATGTGTTCCATTCATAATGAATAAAATATTCTACAAGGAAATGACGGAACATTCAATCAATGTAAAAACGGATAAGAGAGTATGTAAAATGCCGTATGTGCTGCCTGAACGGTGATGATAACTGAAGATTAAAATTTATTCATATTTAGTGCCATAAATGACACTGACTATTGTAGATTCATACCACATTATAAGATCTGCAAATAGATGTAGAAACATTATATTATTATGGTTATCATCATTGTTAATTCCCCCTTAAGGAGAGTGATAGAACACAATCAATTTTCATGGCTTTTTTCCGTCTCTTTCTCTTTTCTTCCCAGAAACCTCTCATAGATTCACTGTGTTTCTTCTTCCTCTGTTCTGTCCACTTCTTTCCTGTTTCCTTCTCTTTGGGCGTTTCGTGAAATTTCTGTTTTCTGGTTTCTTTCTATATTTTTCGCTGTCTGTCATGTCTTCTGTGGAGATGGTTAATTTCTTGAGGTCTTCCACGATTTCCTTTAGCCAACTGGTATTCACTGTATTAGTTGATAGTACGTTAAAAATCTTGTTTGTTAGTCTGTTTCCATTCATTCTATGTATGTGCCCGAAGAACGTTGCCCTCCATTTCCTGATATTGTTTCTAATCGTCTCTGTCTGTTCCTACAGATCTTTTATCGGTCTCTTTATCCAGATCTCACCTTTCTGAACAGATCCGTACATCTTTGCCATTATTTCCCTCTCTTTTTCTTCGGCCCCTTTGATATTCGTCCTTCCCTTGATTATTATTGCTTCTGGCAAGCCCTTGGTAAGACCACTGTACTATACTGCCTTAATTTCGCTTTGACGGTAATACTTCTGCTTTTATAATGGTTTCATGTAATTCTGTATGCTTCTTGTAGTTTTGTGACCCTTTCTTCATTGGATGTCGTGTTCAGTCCTGCCAGGTATTTGAAACTTTCTACATGTGTTATCTTTCCATACTTTGTTACCAGAGCGTGTCTATCTGTGGATTTTGTTTCCATATAATGCGTTTTTCATGTGAGATTTGTATTCCGTACTTGTCTGAAATTTCGTGTATAGCCAGGAGAGATTCTTTGGCTTCCTTTCCGTTATTTGTCATGATGGCTACATCATAAGCAAAGGCAAGACATTTCTTGTTGACGGTTCTATCCTTGTGTCTCACCATCCTTACCCCATTGACTCCTTCGTCCCATGTCCTGATTATTTTCTCCAAAGTAGAGTTAAATAGAATGGGTGACAGGCCGACTACCTGTCTCACTCCTTTCTTGATTTCGAATGGTTCCGAGATCTCTCCCATAAACTTCACTTTGGAATTTGTATTTGTTAGCGTTTCCTGAATTGCCAACTGCCTTGACGCAGTGGTAACACCGGTTCCCGTCAGATCTCCGAAGTTAAGCGCTGTCGGACTGGGATAGCACTTGGATGGGTGACCATCCGGTCTGCCGAGTGCTGTTGGCAAGCGGGGTGCACTCATCCCTTGTGAGGGAAACTGAGGAGCTACTTGACTGAGAAGTAGCGGCTCCGGTCTCGGAAACTGACATACGGCCGGGAGAGCGGTGTGCTGACCACATGCCCCTTCATATCCGCATCCAGTGACGCCTGTGGGCTGAGGATGACACGGCGGCCGGTCGGTACCATTGGGCCTTCATCGCCTGTTCGGGAGGAGTTAACTTTGAGTTAACGTTTCCTGAGTAAGCGTTCTGGTCTTGTTGTCCACATTCATTTCTTACAGTGTGTTATAGAGCGTTTATCTATGGAGTCGTAGGCGTTCTTCATCTCGACAAATGATATTGTGGTGTTCCTGTACTTTCTTTTTGTCAGTATTGTTCTCAGGCATCAGACCTATTCACTGCATGATCTTCCCTTTCTAAAACCTCCTTTGTATTCTCGTATCTGTCGATTTGTCTGAGGTTCTAGCCGATTTAACAGGGATTTAGACAGAATTTTGTCTGTCACAGGCAGTAGTTATTAGGGTGTATTTTATCTCTTTTCTTGTGGACGGGATATATTAGCGCCGCCTTTCATTTTTCTGGTACCTTTTTTGTTTCCCAAATGTTTTCGATGATTCTGTGTATTTTGAGTGCAACGTTTTCTTGGTCTAATTTGCAGATTCCCATAATCAGTGCATCTTCTCCAAGTGCTCTGTTATTTTTCAGTATTTTTATTATTAGCACGATCTCCCACTATATTGGGGGTTTGAAACTGACTTTAATTGCAGACTCTACATCAGTTTCAAAGTTTCACGGTTTAGTAGTGTGTCGAAGTACTGCGTTAATATTTCAGAGTTCTTTTTGGGAATTGTCTCCAGTGTTCCGTCTTGTCTTTTGAAGCATAAGCTCGGTGGTTCATTTCCTGTCATATTTTATCTGAATGTTCTGTAAAAATTTCGTTTGTTGTTTTGTTGAAGTCCTCTTCTAGCTCTTTCAGTCTGTTGTTTTCGTAATCTCTTTTTTTCTACGGATTTTTTTCAAAGTGGTCTTCTCTATCCGGTTGAATTCTTCCCGTTTCTCGGATGTTCTGTGACTCTTAAATTTTTTCCAAGCTTGTATTGTGTCTTCTACGTCTCCCTCATATGTAATGTTCGACCATGTGCGTTTCCTTTTTCTCGTTCGTTGACTTAGTTCTATCAGTTCCTTCTTTTTTTTCAGACTGCTCTGTCCAGTTGTTACTGTCGATTTTCTTAATTTTTTCTGTAATTTCTTTCTTGTTTAACCGTAGGTACTCTGGGTCTGTTCTGAAAGTTCTGTTGGTTTTCCTTATTTGTCTGCTGGGTGTAAATTTCGCTTTGGTTTGGAGTAGGTGATGACAGGATTCGAAAAATTCTTTACTTGTTCTTACATTCGTACTTTCTCTGGTGTTTTCCGTAGATATCGCTACGTGGTCTATCTGAAATTCTCCTAGTGCGTTCTTAGGGCATTTCCAAGTTCGTAGTTCCTTGTATGGTTTCTGGAATTGCGTTGACATGGTTCTGAGGTGGAAATCCCTGCAGAAGTTTATCAGGTTCTTTCCACTCTCGTTTGTCCTCCTGTGAACCGTGCGTTTTCCTGTTGTCTCTTCGAAATATCTTCCCCAGCGTACCTGGGAGTTAAAATCTTCTAGTAACACTTTCACGTGCTTTGTGAGGAGTTTGTTGGTCATTTCTTCGAGGTCTTCCCAGAAATCCATCATCTGTGGGTTTTCTTGTTGCAGTTATTTGTGGGGATATGTGCACTGATCAGTATATGCACTCCTGGAAATGGAAAAAAGAACACACTGACACCGGTGTGTCAGACCCACCATACTTGCTGCGGACACTGTGAGAGGGCTGTACAAGCAATGATCACACGCACGGCACAGCGGACACACCAGGAACCGCGGTGTTGGCCGTCGAATGGCGCTAGCTGCGCAGCATTTGTGCACCGTCGCCGTCAGTGTCAGCCAGTTTGCCGTGGCATACGGAGCTCCATCGCAGTCTTTAACACTGGTAGCATGCCGCGACAGCGTGGACGTGAACCGTATGTGTAGTTGACGGACTTTGAGCGAGGGCGTATAGTGGGCATGCGGGAGGCCGGGTGGACGTACCGCCGAATTGCTCAACACGTGGGGCGTGAGGTCTCCACAGTACATCGATGTTGTCGCCAGTGGTCGGCGGAAGGTGTACGTGCCCGTCGACCTGGGACCGGACCGCAGCGACGCACGGATGCACGCCAAGACCGTAGGATCCTACGCAGTGCCGTAGGGGACCGCACCGCCACTTCCCAGCAAATTAGGGACACTGTTGCTCCTGGGGTATCGGCGAGGACCATTCGCAACCGTCTCCATGAAGCTGGGCTACGGTCCCGCACACCGTTAGGCCGTCTTCCGCTCACGCCCCAACATCCCCAACATCGTGCAGCGCGCCTCCAGTGGTGTCGCGACAGGCGTGAATGGAGGGACGAATGGAGACGTGTCGTCTTCAGCGATGAGAGTCGCTTCTGCCTTGGTGCCAATGATGGTCGTATGCGTGTTTGGCGCCGTGCAGGTGAGCGTCACAATCAGGACTGCATACGACCGAGGCACACAGGGCCAACACCCGGCATCATGGTGTGGGGAGCGATCTCCTACACTGGCCGTACACCTCTGGTGATCGTCGAGGGGACACTGAATAGTGCACGGTACATCCAAACCGTCATCGAACACATCGTTCTACCATTCCTAGACCGGCAAGGGAACTTGCTGTTCCAACAGGACAATGCACGCCCACATGTATACCGTGCCACCCAACGTGCTCTAGAAGGTGTAAGTCAACTACCCTGGCCAGCAAGATCTCCGGATCTGTCCCCCATTGAGCATGTTTGGGACTGGATGAAGCGTCGTCTCACGCGGTCTCCACGTCCAGCACGAACGCTGGTCCAACTGAGGCGCCAGGTGGAAATGGCATGGCAAGCCGTTCCACAGGACTACATCCAGCATCTCTACGATCGTCTCCATGGGAGAACAGCAGCCTGCATTGCTGCGAAAGGTGGATATACACTGTACTAGTGCCGACATTGTGCATGCTCTGTTGCCTGTGTCTATGTGCCTGTGGTTCTGTCAGTGTGATCATGTGATGTATCTGACCCCAGGAATGTGTCAATAAAGTTTCCCCTTCCTGGGACAATGAATTCACGGTGTTCTTATTTCAATTTCCAGGAGTGTAGGTTTGTTTTCTGATCGTATCGTGAGTGTTGCTATTTTTTTCTGATTTTGAAATGAAATCTATTTCAGAGTCCAGTAACGATTTGTGTACTACAAATCTTGTTCGAAGACGATTACGGCTGGTTTCCCCTTGTATATTCGGAATTTTTCCGAGCCAAAGTGGTTCTCATCTGCGAATCTTGTTTCCTGTATTGCCAGAATTTTGATATTGAATTTATCCATGGTGTTGGTTTCTTGTTTGAGCTTGTCTGGTTTCAGCAGTGAGATCGTGTTCAGCGTTCCCATGCAAAATATACTCGTAGTCTTGAAGGTTTTTGAGAAGCTCCGATTCTTCTGTTCATGACATGCACGATGCATTGGAATCCCATGATAGTTCTATTATCCAGTCATACTGACCAGGGCCCCAGAGTAGTGGATCGTTTCCTATTGTTCTATCATGATTACTTGTTTGCGATGAGGTTTTGGTGGTGAAAACCCAAAGGATCGCACATAATTTCGATGGAGTTTTGAGCTCCAGAAGATTCCGTTCAGCTGCTTTCCCAAGTTCTTTGCTGTCTCTGACAAAAATACAAAATCTTTGGCAAACTTCAAAGTTTTGATTAGTGTACCTGAACTTTATTTCCGTCCGCAGTTTTCCGGCCGGTGTGGCCGTGCGGTTCTAGGCGCCACAGTCTGGGGCTGAGCGATCGCTACGTTCGCAGGTTCGAATCCTGCCTCGGGCATGGATGTGTGTCATGTCCTTAGGTTAGTTAGGTTTAAGTAGTTCTAAGTTCTAGGCGACTAATGACCTCAGTAGTTAAATCGCAGAGTGCTCAGAGCCATTTGAACCATTTTGAATCCTTCCGCAGTTTCTTCTTGGTTTCTTTTAATGCTTTCTCAGAGTAGACAGCAGATAAACTGCACATAGATACAACCCTACCTTACTCTCTCGTAAAGTACATCTAACTTTTCAAGTCCTTTGACTCTTATAATCGGTATCTGGCTTCTGTACAGGTTGAAAACAACATTTTCTCTCTCTGTTTTATTTTTCTTATGATATATCAAAGAGTGAACTCCAGTTAGCACAAATTTCTTCATGTATGGGTCCACAGTCTCAATGTATCTTCTAAATGATGGAACCATTCTAATCACCTCAGGCTGTCGGTTTTATTCTTTTAATGGAACATGCATATTAAATTATACTACTAGCCGGTTTCGGCCTTAGGCCACTATCAAATTCTGTAACACGACGCCAAAAGTGCCGTAAATAGATAAGACTTCCAGTGGATAACATCAAGGTTTCGTATTAGAATTGTTGTTCCGATTGTTTACACGGTAATGGTGATTTGTGAGACATTCATAAATGTTTGTTTTGTGTTGTGTAGGAACAGTCACGTTGCCAAACATACACAGTGGTCTTGCAGATACAGATATGCTTACAAGAACAGCTATCACATCACGTCACGTAGCCAATAACCTTACTAAAAAGTAGCTTATTAGTCGTTTACAAATTCGTTTAGCAATACACCGGCCGGCTGCGGTGGTCTCGCGGTTCTAGGCGCGCAGTCCGGAACCGTGCAACTGCTACGGTCGCAGGTTCGAATCCTGCCTCGGGCATGGATGTGTGTCATGTCCTTAGGTTAGTTAGGTTTAAGTAGTTCTAAGTTCTAGGCGACTAATGACCTCAGTAGTTAAATCGCATAGTGCTCAGAGCCATTTGAACCATTTTTAGCAATACACCGTTTACTTTTCCGCACTAACACAGACACAAAATTGTTCCAAATCGCGGGAAATACACACTGAATTGCCAAAGAAACTAGTATAGACTTGCGTATTCAAATACAGAGGTACGTAAACAGGCAGAAGACGGCGTTGCGGTCGGTACCGCCTGTATAAGACAAGAAGTGTCTGGTGCAATTGTTAGATTGATTACTGCTGGTACAATGGCAGGTTATCAAGATTTAAGCTAGTTTCGACGTGGTGTTATAGTCGACGCACAGGCGATGGGACACAGCATCTACGAAGTAGCGATGAAGTGGGTATTTTCCCTGTACGACCATTTCACGAATGTACCGTGAATATAGGGAATCGGATAGAGCATCACATCTCTGACATCGCTTCGGCCGAAAAAAGATCTTGCGAGAACCAGACCAACGACGACTGAAGAGAATCGTTCAACGTGACAGAAATGGCTCCAGGAACACTCTTCTGAGTTTTAACACCCGCTGGCCACCAAACTCCCCATATATGAACAGTATTGAACACATCTGGACTTCCTTGCAACGTGCTCTTCAGAAGAGATCTCCACCCCCTCGTACTCTTACAGATTTATGGACAGCCCTTCAGGATTCATGGTGTCAGTTCCCTCCGGCACTACTTCATACATTAGTCGAGTCCACGCCACGTCGTGTTGCGTCACTTCTGTTTGCTCTCGGGGGCCATACAGGATGTTAGGCAGGTGTACCAGTGTCTTTGGCTCTTCAGTGTACATCAACCAAAGAGAATGCTAATACAGTCATTCTGTTTTCGTCACCAGAGGGTGCTGCAACCATGTAATCACAGCCTTGCTTACATGTCGTTAATATTAATTAAACTCCTTACATCATAGACTTAAATACTACATAAAGTCATAAATAACCTACCGTTAGTGTTGCAATCATTATATCTTTTTCAAGATAGCCTCAGTTTTATATGCCATTGCTGAAAATAACCTCTATCGCTGTCGTCAATGCACAAATCATAAAGTGTCACAATATTAAAACTGCTAGCTACTGTAGTAAAACACTCTCGACATCTGCTCACAGACCCATGTCACATCGATCTGTGAACCTACAAAATTATTCACAGTATTGTAAGATGGCAAGAACTATGCCTCTTACATGAAGTCATTAAAGATCACCGGACTCAAGTTGAGTGAACAGTAGGGCTGAACAAAAATGGCTGACAAGGCACAATGCATCTTGTAGAGGGTATGGTATGGACGTATTGCAATAATTAATGTTGGGTGATGGTTTTAAAGTAATTCACGTGACATGAAAACTTTGTGGAAAAGCGTAGATTTACTGGAGACTAGTTTATCCCAAGGAAGTATTCAGAGTTGACTGCTGCTGGGCTGGGCAGTTTAGGACTTAGCAAACGGAACGATTGAGCTACGTACTGAGCAAGATATCTAGCAGTGAATAGACGATCGCAGGCTTGCAGCACCACGAGGTTCCCCGACGTCCGCACAAAGACGCCGCCCCGCCATTCTGAGTTCGGTGATATTGCACCCGCTCCGGCTTGAGTAAGGCCACTCATTAATTTGTTGGATCACATCGGCAAAGTTTCCACGAGGGTTTCATGGGCCGTGTATTGTAGAATTCTTCTCACACTTCGCATTACGCCTGGGTCAGTCGATAGGAATTACTTTTGAGATATCGCACTTTACTCCAAGCAAACGCAATTTATTACCACTGCCTGTTAGGAGAGTCATGTAATGTGATGATTGAAGGTCGTGACTTAAAATAAATTTGTGCTAATCGACTGCATCTGTTTTCAATCAAGTAGTTGAAATCCCAAGTCACTTAATTTTATGTTGAACATTTGCATCTGGTGTTCAATAGCTGAATATAACATCAATGTGCACACCTTTTTAATTAAAAGGGATCAATTCTGAATCAATTAATGTCAACACTGCCACCGCAGTTCAATCTGAAGTCACAGGGCCTTATTACTTTCTTTGCGTTATCCGACATTGCGGCAGTTTTGCACTCTCTGTTGATCTGTTAGTCAATTACCTGGGGTGAACACACGCCAAAACCAGATAAGTGACGTTTGGGGGGTTACAGCATAGTTAACAGTGTGAAAGCGTCCTAGAAATCTGTAAAGCCTGTAAAAGAGATAAGTGGTAGACACAGTACTGCCTCCCGCGTTCGTACTTCACAACTTCAGAAAGTAACGTGAACATGTCGTCCCACGCTGAGACCACTGTGCAACAGGAGTGCCGGCCGGTGTGGCCGAGCGGTTCTAGGGGCTTCAGTCTGGAACCGCGCGACCGCTGCGGTCGTAGGTTCAAATCCTGCCTCGCGCATCGATGTGTGTGATGTCCTTAGGTTAGTTAGGTTCAAGTAGTTCTAAGTTCTAGAGGACTGATGACCTCAGCAGTTAAATCCCATAGTGCCGAGAGCCATTTGGACCATTTTTATTCAATACAAACAACTTTGCAAACTGAGCAAGGCAGAAACATATTGGCACACCTCTGGCCCCTTATGTAGGCATTCTCTCTCTCTCTCTCTCTCTCTCTCTCTCTCTCTCTCTCTCTCTCTCTCTCTCTCTCTCTCTTTTATTATTATTATTATTTTGGCAACACGAGTGGGGCACTGTCAGAAGAGTGCAGACAGAGTTGTGCTGCATTGCGCATTGCGGATAACAGGTGCACCACAGAGCGCACTTCAAATCGCGCGGCTGCTGGAAACGTATTCCGAACCTGGAGTATGCAGGACAGTACGATTATTGTGAACAAAACGTGTAAGTTGCACATAGATTTCCCGCGTAATTATGGCTGTATGTGTACCAAATTCAACGTCACGTCAGGCCTCAACGAAGTGGTTCCAGATGGCGCTGATGCTAATCGGGAAGTCCCGGTCTTGCAACATGCGACTCAACATCTTTTCGGCTAGTTGGGGAGGGGATAGCAGAACAAACACTGGTAGCAGTTACTTCTGTAAAATATCTGGGAGTATTCGTGCGGAACGATTTGAAGTGGAATGATCATATAAAATTAATCGTTGGTAAGGCGGGTACCTGGTTGAGATTCATTGGGAGAGTCCTTAGAAAATGTAGCCCATCAACAAAGGAGGTGGCTTACAAAACACTCGTTCGACCTATACTTGAGTATTGCTCATCAATGTGGGATCCGTACCACATCAGGTTGACGGAGGAGATAGAGAAGATCCAAAGTAGGGCGGCGCGTTTCGTCACAGGGTTATTTGGTAACCGTGATAGCGTTACGGAGATGCTTAGCAAACTCAAGTGGCAGACTCTGCAAAAGAGACGCTCTGCATCGCGGTGTACCTTGCTCGCCAGATTTCGAGAGGATGCGTTTCTGAATGAGGTATCGAATATATTGCTTCCCCCTAGTTATACCTCCCGAGGAGATCACGAATGTAAAATTAGAGAGATTAGAGCGCGCACGGAGGCTTTCAGACAGTCGTTCTTCCCGCGAACCATACGCGAGTGGAACATGAAAGGGAGGTAATGACAGAGTGCCCTCCGCCACACACCGTTGGGTGGATTGCGGAGTATATATGTAGATGTAGATGTATGGGGGGAGAGGGAGGGATAAATTAACGTTGAAATTCTGGAATAGGACCGTGACTAAAGAGCAAAATTCTAGTGTCGAGGAATTGAACGATTGGCAGAACGTTGTGAGCGTTATTTACAAGACGTGGTAAATTTGCTGAAGAACAGTGGCGCCAGCCGAGGTGGCCGAGCGGTTCTAGGCGCTTCAGTCTGGAACCGCGCGACCGCTACGCTCGCAGGTTCGAATCCTGCCTCGCGCATCGATGTGTGTGTGTGTCCTTAGGTTAGTTAGGTTTAAGTAGTTCTAGGGGACTGATGACCTCATAAGTTAAGTCCCACAGTGCTCAGAGCCATTTTTTAAAAACAATGTTGTGGATTTAAGTTATGTGCCATGGAGGCGGTATTCCCGTTCGATTCTCGATCGTTGGGTCTCCGAGTGGTGTTTCTTTCTCCGTTGCGGGGCGCCTACTGGCGGAGGGTGGCGCCTTCTCTGCCCGGTGGCGTGTTGTGTGCGCAGGCAGTCAGGTTTGGGCGCTAGCGGTGAGAGCATTGCCTTTTTCGTCGGACGTTGGGTTTCCCTCCGCGCTGTCGCTGTGTGGTGTTGCAGAAGAGGCAACACAGTGTTTCTAGAGGAGGCCGAAATGCACGCGTTTTAGCTCACGCAGGCTGGCGTGAGGAGGGAAGGACTATACTGACGTGGGGTCTGCAACATGACAAGGAATTAGAATTCAGAAAGCATGCGTAATTAATTTGATGCTTAACTTTAATCCATTAATGATGAACGTCGCTCTTAATGGTACATGAGTCACAATATTATCTGTTCAGAAGACATAGTAACTCTATATGGCGCCTTGCTAGGTCGTAGCAAATGACGTAGCTGAAGGCTATGCTAAACTGTCGTCTCTGCAAATGAGAGCGTATGTACTCAGTGAACCATCGCTAGCAAAGTCGGCTGTACAACTGGGGCGAGTGCTAGGGAGTCTCTCAAGACTAGGCCTGCCGTGTGGCGGCGTTCGGTCTGCAATTACTGATAGTGGCGACACGCGGGTCCGACTTTTACTATCGGACCACGGCCGATTTAAAGGCTACCACCTAGCAAGTGTGGTGTCTGGCGGTGACACCACACGCTGGCCGGGGCCGGTGTTACTTTGCTGTTGCCCGGGTCGGTGGTTGGAGCCGTCGCCCGACTACCAGCTTTCCTGCCCTGACCGACTGCGCCTTGCTGAGGTCCGGCTGATGATGCTCGTGCCAGATCATCTATCTGGCGGCGATTTCCCTGGACCGCGCCTTGGCAGGAGTTTGTGGCTGCGCTGCTCCCGGATATAGTTTACAGGGGAGTACTTTTCCGTCCTCGGAAGTTTGGTGCTGTTTGTGTGTTTCAGCGTGCTATGGCTAAGAAGATTATATTCGTTGTTATGATTGTGTCGGAAACGCGGGCAAACCCCAGTGTTCGTGCTTCTCGGCATTCTGTGGGGTGATGTACCTTACTTAGTGTGTTTTTCTTGGCGTTCTATTGTCCCGTCGCTGAACTTTGTTTAACCTTTTCCCTCCTTACTTTTCTGCAGAGTGAATTTGGATCCTGTGCCCTGTAATTTCGCTTGTGCCATGTTCCGGGCTTTCGGAGGATAATTGATTAAATTGTGTTTCGGAATGTATGGGAATCTGTGTGTTGGTCTGGGGTTTTTGCTGGCCTGTGCCCGTACGATTTCCCGTTTCCTCGCCCGCGCGTCGTACGTAATGTTGAAGGTGAGTGAACTTCGGTAGTTCCCCCGTCTAGTGGTTCGGTGGGCGGCATTGTGACGAATTGTTTTTTAAATTTATTTTTCCCTCCTTGCTCCCTGTCTGACCTATGTCCCTGGCTTAAGGTTGCCTCCTCTGTGCCCGTGCGCGAGTGTGTATATGGGCGGCGGTGATCGTTTCCTGACTTGTTACCGTTTCTTTCCGACTTCTCTGCATAGATTGCCGAATCTGTAATTTGGTCCATGCCATGTTATAGTTGCTTCAAGGTGGTTCGCACGCTACCCTTGGTAATGACATCTGCGCACCTATGAGATTGAATAATGTTTTGAACTATTGTAACCTGGCGGTTGTCGCCGTGTGTGTGTTAAATTTTAACTTGTATTTCAGTTTTTGTGTAATTGTATTTTGTTAACTGAGCTAATTTTATCTTGCCTACTGCTGCGATGTCAGAAAAAAATTAACAATCATAAATTGAATCTTACCTGTGAAGCCATATGTGTGGAGACTTGTTACTTAAATGTCATTGTCTTCCCAGCTTACCCTTTGCTACTGTATTAAAAGTGTTTGTTGCTTTGACTAATCGCAGCTGCTTGCCTTAAAGAACTGAAGCTGATTCGTAAGAATGAGAATTAGTGTAACTGTTCACTCCAATAAAGCCACCCTGTTAAAAGAAAAGAAAAATTTTGGTGCTACCATTTGTTTCCCCCTTGTTCCCTTACCACGGCTCAAGGTTACTTTGAAGTGTAGTGAAGCATTCATCAAAAGTTACTTGTCCTGCAATTATAGTATGTAACTTACTTTTTGAAGACCTCTCGAACATTCCTCGTGAAACCAAAGTGATCTTTCCCGAGCTCGGCTTCTGCCACCTTTGCCATTGTGCTATAAATAATTCACGACAATATTTCCCAGTGATGGCTTACTAACCTGATAGTTTGGTAATATTCGCACCTGCATTCTTTGGAATTACATTCTAATACGCAGCAAAAAATAGTCACATATTCGGAAGGCTATGAGACGATGCACTGCAAGTCCAATTGATATTGAACTTCGTTGCTGGTATAGAGTGATCATTGTGTCAACATAATTTATTAGTATACAGAAGCCGTCAGACCCGTCACCATACTTCAAACCATAGATAAATAATACAACAAAGATATAGAGGCACACTTCTGACCTTATATTGTAAAGGTTTTTTTTTTAAATTACCGCTACCAGTCACAAACTTTGTTAACTAATGTTTTATTTATTTATTTTGCGACGTGTTTCCAGCGAGTATCTCATTCTCAGGCTAAATGGAATTAAAAAACCAATTTCACAAAAAGATCGTACAGCTGTTATATAGTCTTTCCATAAATGTTGTGGTTATCCTGTCGAAGTAGAGAAAGGTTAGTAAGAGGCGAAGTCACTTTGGAAGCTGGACTGATGTTTACATGAAAAAGTTTTGTTAACAGACACTCACTTTGTTCTTCTGGAGTGGCAGTCTCGTTGTGATGATCTGAGGTGTTTCCATTTCCATCACACCAGTTCATCACAACGATTCAAGAACACAGTGAGCAGCTACACTGTTTTTTAACGCACCAGCATTTCACATTTGCAATGGCTTGTCAGGCGCATATGTTAACGTGTGAACTTTCAACGTTAATCACGTATATATATTATTGAGGCAATTGTATTCCTGAAATTTTATTACTCTACGTTAATTGTTTCTTGGTTTAGGCACGTTTTTTTCTGTCAGTGTATTTAAACTGGTACCCAACTTCGTATGATTGACAACATATCTTTGGAAAGGGAGATTTTATAATAAGAAGTCGCAGTGACTTAACGGTCTGATGCAAGTCTTTCAAATGGGCACCACTTCAGCACCTTGCATGTCGCAAATCACCCATAGCAATCCTCATGTGGAAAGGGTAGGTACAGTTTAATATGGAATTAAACGACCGAATCGTTCCTGCCAAAACACCTCGTCATTGAAATGTGAAGGCTAGGCAAAAGTTGCCTTAAAATTCCAGCGTGCGTCCGGGACTAGATTTGGTTTAAAGGCACGCGATTCATCAGCAGACCATCAAACCTGACTGAAAGAGAGAAAAAAAAGTCGATACGAAACAGAAAGCATTCTGTCCTCACCGTGGTCAATGTGACATAACCGGAGTCCACTACCGTTTCCCAAGAAAATCGGCGTTTAGTTCATGTTTGGGTTGAAATCTTAATCCTGTTTTAACCACTGTTCGGTATCCTCATCACTCTTTGTTTGCCAGATATTCCGCACAGACATAAATTCTATGAGATCTTGAATCACATTTTGCAGTCGTTATCGCGAACTGTTTTGCACGAAAATCTTTGAATGGAAATATGGAGAGCAATAATTTATCGGATTGTTACCCAAGGTCTTTCCTAGATAATCACGCTATATTGCTAATTCTCATTTCCTCGCTGTAGTTCGCGCATCTATTCCCTTGACATTTGTGATGAAATCGTCACGTCAAATGCTCGTAAAATTTCTTTACAAAGTAAGACCGACTGAATATAAATGAAGTCTGTGAAGCAATTTGTAAATGGTAACAGTTTTGTAGATGAAACGCTGTTTTGGCACTTCAGACGAGCTCCGTTTATGGCCCGTCATAAAGATAGCATCCCTAAGGCTGCCCCCGCACCAGCAAAGGCAGTAAAGGTTTTATCATAAAATGAAAGGGAGGTGAGCTGCGCAGCAAACATCCTATATCACAACTCAGAGCTCTTCGTCAGGCTGTGTGTGCACAATTTTTGTGAACTGACGAAGTTCTCTAAATTTATTGTCATTGTGTGTAAGAAATAGAGTTTTCTGTTGCAGACAACTGGCGGTTCTCCCATTTGTGCTGATTGTGGAGGAGAAAAATCATTGCATTTCTGTTTTAGAGGGCAGACCTTCAAACTGAATGTTGCAGCTGGCGCTTCTAAATATTTGCTGTAATGTGTTTCGCACGCGGAACCGAATGAGTGCAACTACGACGTCTAGAGACAGTCTCCCGTCGTTTACGTACCACTACTCCTCCATCGGCAAATTTTATTGTGATGTTACAACAAAGTGTGACGCTTTGCGAGAAATAACACCGAGTTTGAAAAGCCAAGAATGCGCATTTAGGCATCAATGCAATTTAAATGTAAAGCAAAAAGAATCTAAAATACAATTAATACTCTTCTCCAGCTGCTTACTTGTCGCACCGAAAATATGTTGCTTACAGTTAGTTTTAATGCGCACTGGGTGGTAATTAATTCCAGTGCACTGTTGTACAGTCATTAACAGAACATGACAGTTTTGAGTAATCATAAAGAAACTGGTACAGGCATACGAATTCAAATACACAGATATGTAAACAGTCAGAATACGGCGCTTCGGTCGGTAACGCCTATGTAAGACAACAAGTGTCTGGCGCAGTTGTTAGATCGGTTACTGATGCTACAATGACAGGTTATCAAGATTTAAGTGAGTTTCAACGTGGTGTTACAGTCGCCGCAAAAGCGATGGGACACAGCATCTCCGAGGTAGCGATAAAGTAGGGATTTTCCCGTACGACCGTTTCACGAATGTACCGTGAATATCAGGAACCCTGTAAAACATCAAATCTCCGACATGGTTGAGACAGGAAAAAGATCCTGCAAGAACAGGACCAACAACGACTGAAGAGAATCGCTTAAAGGGACAGAAGTGCATCTCTTCTGCAATTTGCTGCAGATTTCAATACTGGGCCATCAACAAGTGTCAGCGTGCGAGCCATTCAACGAAATATCATCGAAAGGAGGTTTCGGAGCCGAAGGCCCAGTCGTGTATCCTTGATGACTGCACGACACAAAGCTTTACGCTTCGCCTGGGCCATTCAACACCAACTTTGGACTGTTAATGACTGGAAACATGTTGTCTGGTCGGACGAGTCTCGTTTCAAATTCTCTCGAGCGGATGGACGCCCACGGGTATGGAGAAAAAACTCATGAATCCACGGACTCTGCATGTCAGCTGGGGACTATTCAAGCTGGTGGAGGCTCTGTAATGGTGTAGGAGGTATGCAGCTGGGGTGATATGAGATCCCTCATACGTCTAGATACGATTCTGACAGATGACACGTACTCAAGCATCCTGTCTGATCACCTGCATCCATTCTTGCCCATTGTGCGTTCCGACGGATTTGGGTAATTCCAGTAGGACAATGCAACCCCCACACGTCCAGAATTGCTACAGAGTGGCTGCACGAACACTCTCCTGAGTTTAAACACTTCCGCTAGTCACCAAACTCCCCAGACATGAACATTGTTGAGCATATCTGGGATGCCTTACAACGCGCTGTTCAGAAGAGATATCCACCATCTTAATCTTACTAATTTATGGACAGCCCTGCAGGATTCATGGTACAAGTTTTCTTCAGCACTATTTGAGACATTATTCGAGTCCATGCCACGTCGTGTTGCGGCACCTCTGCGTGCTCGCGGGGGCCCTGTACGATATTAGCCAGGTGTACAAGTTTCTTTGGCTCTTCACTGTAGAAGCACGATCCATTTATCATATGTCTTTTCTGCTTTATACAGGTTGTTGGGGGTGTAGGTACAGATATTGAGACCAATGGTACCTTAATATGAACCCACCAATATGTCTTAATTATTTTTTCTCTGCGTCTAACAGTCTTCTCGCAAACACGGCGCATAACTTACTACCTGATGTTTCCTGCACGGTCGTAGCTGCGCCGCGAAGTGGACTACACCTTTCAGTGTAGAGTACCCATTTTGCGCCACACGGCTGCCCTTCAATACCTGACCTTCTACGCAAAGGAAAATAAACATTAATTGTTTGTTTGTACCAGACATACTCGGAGATACTAACAAATCTAACAACACACTACCCGTAATAGATATAATTATTAAACTTCAAACAAAATAAATACTAATGTAATGTAATGTTGTTCAGTATACTGTCTTTAGTCACTAATAAATAGGAATATCTGAATGTATACCCCAAACATCCTGTATAAACAGGATATCCCGAAAAACACCAACAAACTTTAGGGATAAGTTCCTTACACTAAAAAAAGAAAATAATGTCTCGTAAACAACTGTACTAAAGCGCATATCTTAAGAGATATAAACACTTGTTCATCTTCATTTGTTCATATTCGATATTATGAAACATATCTCTTCCAACGCAAGCTATTTCCTTTTCATATTTTGGGAGGAGGTAGTATGGACCAACTGTAGTGAACATGAGCTCTAAAATGCCTACCTTAAAGATATGATCATTTGTTCAGTGGAAGACATATTGTGTTTTACACTAGCGAAGATGAACAAGAGCTCATAGCTCATAAATTATGCGATTTAGATCCTCTATTTACGAGAAGACATTTTGGTCACTACTTCCTCCTCCCAAAATATGGAAAGCAGAGAGAGCTGTTTGATAGTATCTAAGATGAACAACAAATGCTCATACCCCTTAAGGTATGCATTTCAGAGCTCATGTTTACTAGACATGTTTTACATACACTACTGGCCATTAAAATTGCTACATCAAGAAGAAATGCAGATGATAAACGTGTATTCATTCGACAAATATATTATACTAGAACTGACATGTGATTACATTTTTACGCAGTTTGCGTGCATAGCTCCTGAGAAATCAGTACCCAGAACAACCACCTCTCGCCGTAATAATGGCCTTGATACGCCTAGGCATTGAGTCAAACACAGCTTGGATGACGAGTACAGGTACAGCTGCCCATGCAGCTTCAACACGATACCACAGTTCATCAGGAGTAGTGACTGGCCTATTGTGAAGAACCAGTTGCTGGGCCACCTTTGACCAGACGTTTTCAATTGGTAAGAGATCTGGAGAACGTGCTGGCCAGGGCAGCAGTCGAACATTTTCTGTATCCAGAGAGGCCCGTACAGGACCGGCAACATACGGTCGTGCATTATACTGCAGAAATGTAGGGTTTCGCAGGGATCGAATAAAGGGTAGTCAATGCGAACAAGAGGTGACCGAGACGTGTAACCAATGACATCCCATACCATCACGCCGGGTGATAAGCCAGTATGGCGACGACGAACGCACGGTGTCGCGAAACACGGATATGACCATCATGATGCTGTAAACAGAACCTGGATTCTTCCGAAAGAATGACGTTTTGCCATTTGTGCACCCAGGTTCGTCGTTGAGTACACCATCGCAGGCGCTCCTGTTAGTGATGCAGAGTCAAGGGTAACCGCAACCATGGTCTCCGAGGTGATAGTCCATGCTGCTGCTGCAAACGTCACCGAAATGTTCGTGCAGATGGTTCTTGTCTTGCAAACGTCCCCATCTGTTGACTCAGGGTTCGAGACGTGGCTGCACGATCCTTTACAGCCATGCGGATAAGATGCCTGTCATCTCGACTGCTAGTGATACGAGCCCGTTGGGATCCAGCAGGGTGTTCCGTATTACCCTCCTGAACCCACCGATTCTATATTCTGCTAACAGTCATTGGATCTCGACCAACACGAGTATTAATGTTGCGATATGATAAACCGCAATCGCGATAGACTACAATCCGACCTTTATCAAAGTCGGAAACGTGATGGAGCGCATTTCTCCTCCTTACACGAGGCATCACAACAACGTTTCACAAGGCAACGCCGGTCAACTGCTATTTGTGTGTGAGAAATCGGTTGGAAACTTTCCTCATGTCAGCACGTTGTAGGTGTCGCCACCGTCGCAAACCTTGTGTGAATGCTCTGAAAAGCTGATCATTTGCATATCACAGCATCTTCTTCCTGTCGGTTGAATTTCGCATCTGTAGCACGTCATCTTCGTGGTGTAGCAATTTCAATGGTCAGTAGTGTACTTCTGCATAAAGAACCCTGCAGCTTAAGCTTTTTTTGTGGGGGACACGCTGTATATACTGTGTGGTCAGGAACACTCTAAAAGGTGGTGCAGGGGAGGTTGTGCTCAGATATAACTGTTAAGAAGGAATTCGATACATTGCGCCGTTTCCGAGTTATTAGCGTTGGAGTTAGTCGATCAGATCGTCGCGCGCGTGAATTCTAGGATTCGCACGCGCTAAAAGACGGCAGTGCACATATATCTGTGTGTCCATGAGTTATCACTTGTTCAAATGCTGATTACCTTCTAAAATGTACCTTTGTCGGAAGTGACAAATTTAAGCTAGGTGAGCAAAAACTATGTTTGTTCGGTTTGAGGAAACCAAACGAAGAACACGTTTGGGGACGCTGTCTTTGGCAGGCTGCTTGAATTTTCGCGCGACGTGATTGGTTAATTTCAATGCTATCTAACTCGGAAACAGCGAAATGTATCGAATTTTTTCTTAACAATTTTTTCTTAGCCGAATCTACCATGCAACACCCTTGCAAGTTTTTCAAACTGTTTCTGGCCACACTCTATATACACAGTGGACAATTTTAATTCATAATGGAGAATAAATAGAGTAGAGATGAGATAAGCACAATGTTTGAGATATAAGTTGTAAGTGGAAAAGAGGATCACACATTGCTACTAATAGCGGTGAATTTGAACGTAATTTTCAAGATGGATTCAAATGGCTCTGAGCAATTTTGGACTTAACTTCCGAGGTCATCAGTCCCCTAGAACTTAGAACTACTTAAACCAAACTAACCTAAGGACATCACAGACATCCTTCCAGAGGCAATTTTTCAAGATGATGTGGCGGTTAAAGTGGTCTTTTAAATGGGAACCCTAATATTTGATTCAAGATTTTAATAGACCGGCAAACTGTAAGTACAAAGTGATAAACTATTCAAGGTCATGACAAGGTCCAGGCAAGGTCAAATAAGCAAATATGTTTTTAGTTCTAACAGGGATTAACTCGGAATAGAGGCGAGATACGTGAGCATAATGGGTCATGTATCATTACCGATAACCATGATTTTATAGGTAATTGCCGAAGGTCGTTCGAAGGTTTCATGGAAACCCCTGTTTGTGACGTCAGATGTAGAAAGGGCAAACAGAGATTTGAACTTTAAGTTATAATTAACGTGTTTATTCATAAATTAAATACATCAAAGAGCATAAATGTTATTGTGGCATTTGCAAGAGAGGACAAACATAAATAAAATGTAGATCATTGATTTACAAGCCGCTGAATAAATCTGCTTGCCTTTCATTCCTCGGGGTGCCCCTTCCGATTTGTGTCTAACATTGTATTTTGCTGTATCCCTCCTCTATCATAATATTAATACGTGAGCACTAAAACTGAAGTTTCGATTTTTAATATTAACTGTTCAAAGAGGCCAATCATCCTGATATAATTCGAAAGGTACTGTGCTATAGGTGTGCAAAAACAAAAATCATGTGTGTATGTAGCCGTTAAGAGTAGTACAAGGAAGTAGAAGCTTTCACGTTCGTAACACTTATGTAACATTCCCTGTCACTCATTAAAACCTTCAATACCTGAACATCGAAAATTGAAGAGCTACCAACCTCTGTCCAGCGCACAGATCAAGTGCTATGGTAGAAATGACCTACGAGTAACAACATTTAATGAAATCCCATTCCAGGTGCTTTCATGTTTACATGGTTCGTTTGCAGTGAAACATGCATACCAGACAGATAGAATGCGACAACAGCTAGGTCGATGATGTTGTCAGCAGTGAATATCGACTTATCGTAGCGACTATGTCTGTAAATAACGGTGTACACTTGTTTTCGCTTAATTTTCTCTAAGAGTAACTGTGTGGTTATCTGCTGCGGACACCAGAAAATTTGAAAAAGGTTTCTAATTTTTAATTTCTTCATTTTGAGTAACTACGACTTGTGACTTCCCTCATTATGCGGATCTATTTTTAGTGCATTCCGAGAACGAGAATGCCAACGGGTTAGAGTGAAAAATGCAGAGCTAGACAGACACAATTTTTGCGTAGAGAAAGTAGCGGGATTGTGGACTTAAGTAATAACAATGATCTGTTTTATTTAACGATTGTAATATTAATATGCGAGCATCGAAAATTGAAGTGCCAATTTTTAAAATTAATTATACAAGGAGGCCAATGAAACATATACAATTCGAAAGGAACTTTACCGTAGATTTGCACAAAAGGAAAAGGTCATGTGTAAACACAGGTGAGGCAAAAGGAAGCATATACACACATGAGAAAAGTTTTCCTTTGTCTCTGACATTGTTACCAACTTGTATCAAGCGTAAAGATCGGGTGCTATGCTAGAAACAACACAACAAAAGTAACAACGTTTCGTGAAGTTCCATTCTAGAGACATTCATGTTTAAATGTTGCAGATAGTTCATTTGCGCATACCGGATAGCTACAGTGCCGCAACTGGTACTTCTTTGATGTCGACGGTGAAAAACGAAACGTAATAACGTTGTTTGTTAGGTCCGTTTTTTCACTTACTTTGGTCTAAGAGGAAGCGGAAATAACTCAATGTTGCTTTGCCGTCGTCACCACAAAATTTAGTGTTCCTAATTTTCAGTATCTTCATTTTAAGTAGTAACGACGTCCCTTATTATAAGGAAACTATATTTGTTTTAGGCAATTCCTCAAAGAAGAACATTAACGGGCTGGAGTGAAAGATGAGGAGCTAGAGAGGCATAATTTTTGTGTAGAGAAAGTAATGGGCATAATGCAGGTATTGATAACGATAATTCTATTGTCATTCTGAAAGATACATTCAGATGTGACCTACACAAAATCCCAAACAATTTTGAGAACTGTAACTGCAGTTTGCTGAATTTGCAGTACAGATTTTGTTATGCAATTCATTTCGCGTGATGACTTTACGCGATTCAGCGGCATTCACTTAACGGAAAAGTTAATTTGCTCCCATTAACACAAAATTTATTTTTCAACGCTGTGTATCTGAGACCCCCTTCAAATGATCGAACAATTAAAGAGAAATCAAAGAATGCAGCATTTGCCACAGTTTAGTTCTGCGGCTAAAATTTCAGACACGTTAAGACACATCACCAGGTCCACTGCCGAGACTAGTCTAATTTCGACCACAGGTGATATTAGTTCTAAGTTAACCCCTATTAGAAATAAAAACTTTTTTTTTATTTGACATTCATTTAGATAGCCATAACTTCGAATTATGTATCACTTCATATGTGAAATTTTCTTCCCTTTAAATCTTAAATTAAATATCAGAGTTCACATTTTAAAAAAATTACTTTTACCTCCAAAACACCTTGAAAATCACGTTCAAGATCACGTTTATTAGTAGTAATGCGTAACTCTCTTTACCACCTACAACATTTATCTATAACACTTTGCTGTATCTCATCTCCATCCCGAGTTATCCCACATTATGGATTAAAATGGTCCACCCTGTATATACAGGGTGAATCAGAACTCTACCGACAAGTTTTCAGAAGTTGTTCAGGGATATTTTCTGTGTATTTTGGTGTAAAGGATTCACGGTCTCCTTCGGCTCGTTGCAGGTTTACTACATTTCTCTTACACAACTCGTCATTAAAATTGCTGCGCCACGAAGGTGACGTGCTACAAACGCGAAATTTAACCGACAGGAACAAGATGCTGTGATATGCAAACGATTAGCTTTTCAGAGCATTCACACTAGGTTGGCGCCGGTGGGGACAGTTACAACGTGCTGACATGAGGAAAGTTTCCAATCGATTTCTCATACACAAACAGCAGTTGACCGGCGTTGCCCGGTGAAACGTTGTTGTGATGCCTCGTGTAAGGAGGAGAAATGCGTACCGTCACGTTTCAGACTTTGGTAAAGATCGGATTGTAGCCTATCGCGTTTGTGGTTTATCGTATCGCGACATTGCTGCTCGCGTTGGTCGAGATACAATGACTGTTAGCAGAATATGGAATCGGTTGGTACAGGAGGGTAATACGGAACACCCTGCTGGATCCCAACGGGCTCGTATCACTAGCAGTCGAGATGACAGGCATCTTATCCGCATGGCTGTAAAGGATCGTGCAGCCACGTCTCGAACCCTGAGACAACAGATGGGGACGTTTGCAAGACAACAACCATCTGCACGAACAGTTCGGCGACGTTTGCAGCAGCATGAACTATCAGCTCGAAGACCATGGCTGAGGTTACCCTTGACGCTGCATCACAGACAGGAGCTCCTGCGATGGTGCACTCAGCGACGAACCTGGGTGCACGAATGGCAAAACGTCATTTTTTCGGATGAATCCAGGTTCTGTTTACAGCGTCATGACGGTCACATCCGTTTTGGCGACATCGCGGTGAACGCAAATTGAAAGCGTGTATTCGTCATGGCCATACTGGAGTATCACACGGCGTGGTGGTATGGGGTGTCATTGGTTACACGACTCACCTCTTGTTCGGATTGACGGCACTTTGAACAGTGGACGCTATATTTCAGATGTGTTACGACCCGTGGCTCTACCCTTTATTCGATCCCTGGGAAACCCTACATTTCAGCAGGATAATGCACGACCGAATGTTGCTGGTCCTGCACGGGCCTTTCTGGATACAGAAAATGTTCGACTGCTGCCCTGGCCAGCACCTTCTCCAGATCTATCACCAATTGAAAACGTCTGGTCAATGGTGGCCGAGCAACTGGCTCGTCACAATACGCCTGTCACTACTCTTTATGAACTGTGGTATCGTGTTGGAGCTGCATGGGCAGCTGTACCTGTACACGCCATCCAAGCTCTGTTTGACTTAATGCCCAGGCGTATCAAGGCCGTTATTACGGCCAGAGGTGCTTGTTCTGGGTACTGATTTCTCTGGATCTATGCACCCAAATTGCGTGAAAATGTAATCACATGTCAGTTAATTTTAATGACCAGTAGTGTAGTTTCTTGTCCCAGTTGGCTTTTTTATCTACACTGCATTGAAAAAGTGCACAAAGGTGCAAATGGTGTCGGTGTTTCCATTCACTCACAGTACCTGCTGTTGACAAGAGTAATGCTCTTCTTACCTCAGTTGATTCAAGACTGCCTGGTTTTGTCGTGGGTTTCGTTTACTGGCAGTTTTAATTGTGCATTTAGAGTGATACACAGCAGTAGTACGAATAGATTAACTGATGAAGAATCGGTTGATATGCACTTCTTGTGTGGGTTCAGTGGTTATGATGGACGAGTGGCAGAATAACGCTATGCTGAGCTGTTTCCGCAACGATGGCAATCACATCGCAGAACGTTTTGCATCTCCCTTCGAGTTGTTGCATTACTCCCTGTTTTGTGTTGGTGGTATCATAGATCCATAAACCTGCATCCGTGTCCCACAGTTGGCAACGTATACGCATATTTCCTACAGGCGCCGACAGCGGTCTCGCAGACACCTGTCTGAACCAATGATACTCGCCCACTTGGTCGCGCCTTCAGCGGCTGCGACTACGACCGACCTCTGCCAGTGCGATGCAGCAGGGCCGGCGGCAGCTACAGGGCCCAGTCTCGGTCGTGATCTTGGAGAGTCTTCAGTCTCAGTCAGCCTTCGACATCTCGCTCGTGCCTTAGAAGCAGCAGCCTCACACTGCACAACGCCCTTCGGTGTACTTCTTGTAATAACTTCACTGTTATTTGTTCTTTTGTGAGCTTTGTAGCACCCTACCCGTCACTTATCTGGTTTTGGTGTGTGTTCACCCCAGGTAATTGACTAACAGATCAAAAGAGAGTGCAAAACTGCCGCAATGTCGGATAACGCAAAGAAAGTAATAAGGCCCTGTGACTCCTGATTGAACTGCGGTGGCAGTGTTGACATTAATTGATTCAGAATTGATCACTTTCAATCAAAAAGGGGTGCACATTGATGTTATATTCAGCTATTGAACACCAGATGTAAATGTTGAACATAAAATTAATTAAGAAAGTGACTTGGGATATCAACTACTTGATTGAAAACAGATGCAGTCGATTAACACAAATTTATTTTAACTCCCGACCTTCAATCATCACATTACAAGACTCTCCTATCAGGCAGTGGTAATAAATTGCGTTTACGTGGAGTAAAGCGCGATAAATCCAAATAAATTCCTATCAACTGACCCAGGCGCGAGAAGAATTCCCCAGTACGTGGCCCATGAAACCCTCGTGGAAACTTTGCCGACGTGATCCAACGAATTAATCAGCCAGAGCGGGCGCAATATCACCGAATTCAGCGTGCCGGTGCGGCGTCGTTGTGCGGACGTCGGCCGACCTCGTGGTGCTGCAAGGCTGTGCTCGTCTATTCACTCCTATCTATCTTGCTCACTACATAGCTGAATCAAAACTTTCTATCTCCAAGCTCAATCGTTCCATTTGCTAAGTCCTAAACTGCAGGGATGCTCACTCTTTCTCAGGCAATCTGGGTAAAGAACGCCATGTCCGCACTCTAGGAAAGCTGGGAACAGAACACCTCTACTGAGACTTCTGCCAGTCCGCTCTTCACATCGGTTTCCCCTCCAGCAAAACCACTTACGCCAATTGCAGCGTCTATCGCGTTAATTATGCGTCGCTTCCCAGCGCTGACCAATGCCTGCTGTGGAAAGTGAACAAATTTCCACAAAATTTCCCTTCCTCTCAACTTCTACTATTTAGCTCCTCCCAGGCCATCCATCAAGGTTAGCATCTGCACAAAAAACCAATTTTTTTCGGAATTCTGACTCCTAGGAGAGTACTGGTGTGATGCGTCCCGCCACGAATTCCTTTCCTGTGCTAACCTCTTCATCTCAGAGCAGCACTTGCAACCCACGTCCTCAATTATTTGCTTGACGTATTCCAATCTCTGTCTTCCTCTGCAGTTTTTGCCCTCTACAGCTCCCTCTAGTACCATGGAAGTCATTCCCTCATGTCTTAGCAGATGTCCTATCATCCTGTCCCTTCTCCTTATCAGTGTTTTCCACATATTCCTTTCCTCTCCGATTCTGCGTAGAACCTCCTCATTCCTTACCTTATCAGTCCACCTAATTTTCAACATTCCTCTATAGCACCACATCTCAAATGCTTCGATTCTCTTCTGCTCCGGTTTTCCTACAGTCCATGTTTCACTACCATACAATGCTGTACTCGAGACGTACATCCTCAGAAATTTCTTCCTCAAATTAAGGCCGGTATTTAATATTAGTAGACTTCTCTCGGCCAGAAATGCCTTTTTTGCCATAGCGAGTCTGCTTTTGATGTCCGCCTTGCTCCGTCCGTCATTGGTTATTTTACTGCCTAGGTAGCAGAATTTCTTAACTTCATTGACTTCGTGACCATCAATCCTGATGTTAAGTTTCCCGCTGTTCTCATTTCTACTACTTCTCATTACCTTCGTCTTTCTCCGATTTACTCTCAAACCATATTGTGTACTCATTAGACTGTTCATTCCGTTCAGCAGATCATTTAATTCTTCTTCACTTTCACTCAGGATAGCAATGTCGTCAGCGAATCGTATCATTGATATCATTTCACCTTGTATTTTAATTCCACTCCTGAACCTTTCTTTTATTTCCATCATTGCTTCCTCGATGTACAGATTGAAGAGTAGGGGTGAAAGGCTACAGCCTTGTCTTACTCCCTTCTTAATATAAGTACTTCGTTCTTGATCGTCCACTCTTATTATTCCCTCTTGGTTGTTGTACATATTGTATATGACCCGTCTCTCCCTATAGCTTACCCCTAGTTTTTTCAGAATCTTGAACAGCTTGCACCATTTTATATTGTCGAGCGCTTTTTCCAGGTCGACAAATTCTATGAACGTGTCTTGATTTTTCTTTAGCCTTGCTTCCATTATTAGCCGTAACGTCAGAATTGCCTCTCTCGTGCCTTTACTTTTCCTAAAGCCAAACTGATCGTCACCTAGCGCATTCTCAATTTTCTTTTCCATTCTTCTGTATATTACTCTTGTAAGCAGCTTCGATGCATGAGCTGTTAAGCTGATTGTGCTATAATTCTCGCACTTGTCAGCTCTTGCCGTCTTCGGAATTGGGTGGATGATGCTTTTCCGAAAGTCAGATGGTATGTCGCCAGACTCATATATTCTACACACCAACGTGAATAGTCGTTTTGTTGCCACTTCCCCTAATGATTTTAGAAATTCTGATGGAATGTTATCTATCCCTTCTGCCTTATTTGACCGCAAGTCGTCCAAAGCTCTTTTAAATTCCGATTCTAACACTGGATCCCCTCTCTCTTCTAAATCGACTCCTGTTTCTTCTTCTATCACATCAGGCAAATCTTCCCCATCATAGAGGCTTTCAATGTATTATTTCCATCTATCCGCTCTCTCCTCTGCTTTTAACAGTGGAATTCCCGTTGCACTCTTAATGTTATTCCGTTGCTTTTAATGTCACCAAAGGTTGTTTTGACTTTCCTGTATGCTGAGTCTGTCCTTCCGACAATCATATCTTTTTCGATGTCTTAACATTTTTCCTGCAGCCATTTCGTCTTAGCTTCCCTGCACTTCCTATTTATTTCATTCCTCAGCGACTTGTATTTCTGTATTCCTGATTTTCCCGGAACATGTTTGTACTTCCTCCTTTCATCAATCAACTGAAGTATTTCCTCTGTTACCCATGGTTTCTTCGCAGCTACCTTCTTTGTACCTATGTTTTCCTTACCAACTTCTGTGATGGCCCTTTTTAGAGACGTCTATTCCTCTTCAACTGTGTTGCCTACTGCGCTATTCCTTATTGCCGTATCTATAGCGTTAGAGAACTTCAAACGTATCTCATTATTCCTTAGAACTTCCGTATCCCACTTCTTAGCGTATTGATTCTTCCTGACTAATGTCTTGAACTTCAGCCTACTCTTCATCACTACTATATTGTGATCTGAGTCTATATCTGCTCCTGGGTACGCCTTACAATCCAGTATCTGATTTCGGAATCTCTGTCTGACCATGATGTAATCTAATTGAAATCTTCCCGTATCTCCCGGCCTTTTCCAAGTATACCCCCTCCTCTTGTGATTCTTGAACAGGGTATTCGCTATTACTAGCTGAAACGTGTTACAGAACTCAATTAGTCTTTCTCCTCTTTCATTCCGTGTCCCAAGCCCATATTCTCCTGTCACCTTTTCTTCTATTCCTTCCCCTACAGCTGCATTCCAGTCGCCCAGGACTATTAGATTTTCGTTCCCCTTTACGTACTGCATTACCCTTTCAATATCCTCATACAGTTTCTCTATCTGTTTATCTTCAGCTTGCTACGTCGGCATGTATACCTGAACTATCGTTGTCGGTGTTGGTCTGCTGTCGATTCTGATTAGAACAACCCGGTCACTGAACTGTTCAGAGTAACACACCCTCTGCCCTACCTTCCTGTTCATAACGAATCCTACACCTGTTATACCATTTTCTGCTGCTGTTGATATTACCCGATACTCATCTGACCAGAAATCCCTGTCTTCCTTCCACTTCACTTCACTGACCCCTACTATATCTAGATTGAGCCTTTGCATTTCCCTTTTCAGATTTTCTAGTTTCCCTACCACGTTCACGTTTCTGACGTTCCACGCCCCGACACGTAGAACATTATCCTTTCGTTGATTATTCAATCTTTTTCTCATGGTAACCTCCCCCTTGGCAGTCCCCTCCCGGAGATCCGAATGGGGGACTATTCCGAAATCTTTCGCCAATGGAGAGATCATAATGACACTTCTTCAACTACAGGCCACATGTCCTGTGGATACACGTTACGTGTCAAACCAGTCAGTAGACTGATGACAAAAAAAAAAAGGAGAGTACTTCAAATTCCTTAGTCCTACGTTCCCATCAGAGGCCAGCATATTTCATTCTGCCGCTCTTCACCTGATTTACTTCAGACTCTGCGGACCATGAACTCAGCGTGAAGTTGCTATAGTCACGAACACGTATATTTAGGTCTCTGTTGACCACTCCACCACAGCTTTGAGCGGCTTTCTCGCATGTTTCACTGAAAACGGGACGACGGCCATTTATAAACAGGCGTACAAGTTCTCCGTCTGCTTCCCGGCACACCAGCATGGGATCAACGACCCCCTCACTGTCACTCATCTTAAGGCAGCTGGAGGCCATGCCCCATTACCGCTTTCTCAGAGTTTGAGCGCCCTGTGCTTCCTATTGTCGCTTCGCTTCACCGCTCCCCAGCTGCGCGCCATCGTCAACTCTAAATACTTCCCTGGGATGAACTCCGCCACACACCGTTGGGTGGCTTGCGGAGTATAAATGTAGATGTAGAACTAGCCTCTAGTAAATCGACGCGTTTCCACAAAGTTTTCACGTCACATGAATTACTTTAAAACCATCACCCAACATTAATTGTTCCAATACATCCATACAATCCCCTCTACAAGATGCATTGTGCCTTGTTAGTCATTTTTGTTCAGCCCTACTGTTCGCTCAACGTGAGTTAGGTGATCTTTAATGACTTCATGTAAGGGGCATAGTTCTTGCCACCTTACAACTTTCTTCGCAACACTTGGAGAAAGCTATAAATTTACCTTATTTTTGGTATATTTATGACTTCGCTAATCATATCTGCTCCTGTCCAGCAACCCCACTACGCACAGTTGGGCCAAATCCAAACAACTGGTCAAAAGTCGAAAAATAAGTTTCAAATTCCCGTAATTTCTAGTCGTGTGTTACAGTCAACAGAACGCCAAATCTCTAAAAATCAATCGATTTCAATTCTTAAAGAGGGAATCAACAGTCGTAAGTAAGTAGAAAATTATTGTGTAACATAAAATTAATAATAATTGTGAATGCGATAACAATTAATGAATCATTTATGCGTAAATGAACGGAAAATTACAATGAAAAATTTTAAACACGAAGAGAAAAGTTTGTAAGTTTTGCATAGTTCAACTATCTGACCGATCGTACGTTGTTGATGGGACTATTATTGAATGAAAAAAAAGAATACTTACTGCATCTAGCTGCAACTGTGTCATTGGTACGAATTCTCGCAACATAGAACATAGTTTGCTGAATTTCGTACATTAACAAAGCGGAATGTTGCCCTTTTTCTTGAATATATCTACGGTCTTCATTGTATTTGAGTTCTATGATATGTAATTCACCTTTATGAATATACTCTTCTCCTTTTCAAATAATATATTGGAATGAATAATAGTAACGAGGTTAAATATGAAATTATCCACCCATTAGATATTATATTTTCCACAACAACGGAAGACATTTTTCACGGTTATTATTAATATCCGATCCATTTATTTCAAGTTTGCGCGAATTGCCTCGAAAAAACTCGAACTCGTTGCTTCCAGAAGCAGTTTCATTTTCAGTTGCGCCACGTATACAGCAAGGACAGTAATCTCCAGCGATTCAAAAATTGAATCGACTGATTGTGAATCAACTTATTCTTCGGATGACGATGTACTATCTTTGAATCAACCGATTGTACATTTTATTGTATTATACAACATATGGATGTATTTTGTATTTTCTCTATAAATTTAATCCGCCATTTTGTTTTTATTTCTAATTTTGACTTCGGATTCATAATCGGCGACCTCGAAATCCTTCGAGTATTGACTTGCAGTCGAACTTGTAATGTTTCGACTTTTGATCATCTTTTTAGGATTTAGCCTCACTGTGTGACGACAGCTGATGCATAACCCTCTAGCCCACCTCTCCTTACAGTTGCGGACGCAGTAGTACACAACAGTGTTGTCCCTTATATGTTTCGCTTATTGCATGCATATTACAAGCTTATTCGCTATTGTGAAGACATTCTCACTGAAATAAGGTTGGTTATGGCAGCAAACCGAATAAATCATAACTACATTATTACTCGGTAATAAGTCGCCTTAGGTCACGGATCGCTTACACCAAAACACTCAGAGGGTATTCCGCGCGCTGCGCAATTTGAATCCCCTCCAGACGTCATGGACGTCGAAGGCCCCTAGAGGCCTCTGCACCATCGCGCCGTCAGCTGTGGCTCTAGCGCCTCCTGGCCCACTTTTAGTGTGAGGGCGCCACAGTTGAATATGTGGTTCCAGAGGCCAATAGCGGCGCCTCGATACACAGCCCATGCCTCTCGCTCAGCGTGCCTCACCTGGACCCCCCATCTCCTTACCATCCAAAACAAAGCTCACAACCGCCTCCGCCTCCTGAAACTCCTGCCCGGCCAGACGTGGGGTCTGCATCCTTCCGCCATCCTTCACACCTACAAATCCTTGATCCTCCCCATCCTCTGTTATGCCAGCGTAGCTTGGATTTCCGCCCCTCCCCGGTTTTACAAAGCCCTCCAAATCCTCGAACGTCATGCACTCTGCCTCGCCTTCCACATCTGCCTTCCGTCCCCCACGGGCATCCTCTACGACCTCATCCCGTTCCCACCTTCTCCATTTCCTTGAAGACATCCGCACACTATATATTGTCCGCTGCCTTGGTCCCCCTCACCCCCTGGTGTCTCCTTTCCTCTCCTCCCCCAACCAGTTGCCGCGCCTTTACCGTTGTGTCCCACCCTCTCTCCATCTCCACACCCTCCATGTCCTTTCCCAACGCAACTTCCACTGCCTACCCCTCCGGGATGATGAGCTTCGCCCTGACATCTACCCTTCCTACCAACTCTAACCCCATCTTCCTGCCTCCTCCTCAGGGCTCCCTCTCCTCCCCCTCCCCCCTGAGCGGCTTCCCCCTCCTGCTTCCCCTCCCTCTCTTGTGCCCTCTTTCAGTGTCTCTGCATTCCCTCCTGCCTGTCTTCCCTCTTCATCTCCCACTCCACGTGTCTCCTGCCTCTTCGTGTTCCCACTTACGCCCTTACTCTCTTCATCTCGCTGATTCCCCTGCTGCCCCTGGCTCTCCCCTCCTTTTCCACTCTCTCTGACGTTTCCCTCGGCATGTCCCACCTGGCAGTTTTATTCTTCGTTGTGTGTGCTACAAGTGGGTTTTAAGTGTGCTGTTCTGGAGTGTTTTCAATACTGTGGCCGACTTTTAACCTGTGCATGTCCATTCAGTATCTTCTACGTGTTTTAAGAATCGCCAACTGTTTTTTTTCTGTTTAACTTTCTGGTAACTTGTTAACTGTCCCTCATGAACGTCTCTGTTTCAGTCTATTTTTATCTCCATTTTCTCCCATTTCTCTGTTCTATGTTCTCCTTCTTTATCACCTTATTTTAGTTGTCACGTCACTCTGCTGAAGAGCGGCAGATTGTGCTGCGGACAGCCCTCCCCTGCCCAGATGGGGCAGGAGAATGAAATCACAATAAAGAAAAGAAAAAAAAGCTCAGCCAGCTAGTCCAACCTCACGTACGTCTATGTACACCTCGCCTCGCATTGACAGGTTGCTTACTTTGTTGTTCTGTGTACGAGTGGACGTGTTTGTTAGGTTTCCTTGTGACTCCATTGTTCGATCTTGTTGTTCATTCAGTCCTTCATTGGTTGTGTCCACCCTCACCCATTGTGTTGTTGTTCACGGGCCTCTCCGCAGGTCCCGCCACGCTTTCCATCATTTGAACCTTGCGACCATCCCGATCGCAGCTACAACAGTATACTTGAACAGCCTATGAAAGTTTGTCGCTATAGCTCTGGTTCACCCTTTACACTATGTGATCAAAAATATCCGCACACCTGGCAGGAAGCGACTTACAAGTTCGTGGCGCCCTCCATCAGTCATGCTGGAGTTCAGTATGGTGTTGGCCCACATTCGTAGGTATACGTTCAGTCAGGTGCTGGAAGGTTTCTTGGGGAATGGCAACCCATTCTTCACGGAGTGCTGCACTGAGGAGAGGTATCGAGATTGTCGGTGAGGCTTGGCACGATTTGGGAGTTCCAAAACATTCCAGCGGTGTTCTATATGATTCAGGTCAGAACTCTGTGCGGGCCACTGTACTACAGGGATATTATTGTCGTGTACCCACTCCGCCACAGGCCGTGCATAACGAACAGGTGCTCGATCGTGTTGCAAAAAACAGACACCATCCCCGAATTGCTCTTCAACAGTGGGAAGCAAGAAGGAGCTTAAAACATCAATGTAGGCCTGTACTATAATAGTGACAAGCAAAACAACAAGGGGTGCAAGCCCCCCTGCCGGCCTTAGTGACCGAGCAATTCTAGGCGCTTCAGTCTGGAACCGCGCTGCTGCTAGGGTCGCAGGTTCGAATTCTGCCTTGGGCATGAATGTGTGTGATGTCCTTAGGTTAGTTAGGTTTAAGTAGTTCTGAGTTTTAGCGGACTGATGACCTCGGATGTTAAGTCCCATAGTGCTCAGCGCCATTTTTAAAACCCATTCCATGAAAAACACGACCACGTCATAACGCCATCGCCTCCGAATTTTACTGCTGGTACTACACACACTGGCAGATGACGTTCACCGAGAATTCGCCATACCCACATCCTGCCAATGGATCGTCACATTGTGTGCCGTGATTCGTCACTCCACACAACGTTTTTCCACTGTTCAATCGTCCAATATTTACGCTCCTTGCAACAAGCGAGGCGTCGTTTGGCATTTACTGGTGTGATTTGTGGCTTATGAGCAGCCGCTTGACCATGAAATCCAGGTTTTCTCACCGTCCGCTTAACTGTCATAGTACCTGCAGTGCATCCTGATGGCCTCGCGCGATTAGCCGAGCGGCATAAGGCTCTTCAGTCATAGAGTGTGCGGCTGGTCCCGGCGAAGGTTCGAGTCCTCCCTCGGGCATGGGTGTGTGTGTTTGTCCTTAGGATAATTTAGGATAAGTAGTGTGTAAGCTTAGGGACAGATGACCTTAACAGTCAATTCCCATAAGAATTCACACACATTTGAACATTTTGAGCATTCTGATGCAGTTTTATCCGCAGCTCGTGGTCGTGCGGTAGCGTTCTCGCTTCCCACGCCCGTGTTCGATTCCCGGCGGGGTCAGGGATTTTCTCTGCCTCGTGATGACTGGGTGTTGTGTGATGTCCTTAGGTTAGTTACGTTTAAGTAGTTCTAAGCTCTAGGGCACTGATGACCATAGATGTTAAGTCCCATAGTCCTCAGAGCCATTTAAACTGATGCAGTTTGGAATTCCTGTGTGTTATGCTCTGGATAGATGTCTGTCTATTACACATTACGACCCTCTTCAACTTTCGGCGGTCTCTGTCAGTTACCAGACGAGGTCGTCCTGTACGCTTTTGTGTTGTACGTGTCCCTTCACGTTTCCACTTCACTAACACATCGGAAAAAGTGGGCCTAGGAATGTTTAAGAGTGTGGAAATCTCGCGTACAGACGTATTACACAAGTGACACCTGATCGCCTGACCACGTTCGAAGTCCGTGAGTTTCACTGAGCGCCCTACACTGCTCTCTCACGTTGTCTAATAACTACTGAGGACGCTGATAAGGAGTACCTGTCAGTAGGTAGCAGCACAATGCCCCTAACATGAAAAAAGAAAGTTTAGGGGTGTTGGTTCAAATGTCTCTGAGCACTATGCGACTTTACTTCTGAGGTCATCAGTCGCCTAGAACTTACAATTAATTAAACCTAACTAACCTAAGGACATCACACACATCCATGCCCAAGGCAGGATTCGAACCTGCGACCGTAGCGGTCGCTCGGTTCCTGACTGTAGCGCCTAGAACCGCACGGCCACTCCGGCCGGTTTTTAGGGGTGTCCGGATACTTTTGATCATATAGTGTATATACAACAGGTAGATGTACACATAAATTAAAAATTTATCCTTCAAGCCAGGATACATTAGGTATCAAAGATCCTTATTTTGATATGCAGCTCCTTGTATTGGCCGTGTTTGCAGCTAAAATTTTTGGTTTGGGGTCCGCCAGTTACGCAAAACACCGTTTTTCTCAGTACCCAAACATGTTTCGGCACCATGTGCCATCAGCAGTGGGTTTTAGTTTTTATTTAGTCTGCAATGTGAACATTTTTGTTACATGATTATAAAATTGTGTGCCTTTTTAGTTCAAAGAACAGGACGTTTCTTTTTGTAAATACCTTTGCGAAAACGTAAGTAAATACGAAAATAGGCGCGAAAACATCGCGAAAAACTAAATTACACTCCAGAAGACAGGTTAACTCTCAGCAATAAAACTTTCTCATCAACATCGTTTGGCTGCAGATGACAAGCTACCTGTAATAATTAACACAAAAGTGGTCCAGAAAATTCATGCTCACCAAATGTAAAGGTATTTACAAAAAGAAACGATGTGTTGTTTGAACTAAAAATGCACATAATTTTATAATCATGTAACAAAAATGTTCACATTGCAGAATAAATAAAAATGAAAACACACTGATGATGGCACAGGTGCCGAAACGTGTTTGGGTACTGAGAAAAACGCTATTTTGCGTAACTGGCGGACCTCAAATCAAAAAAAAAAGGTATCAAAGACTTTAAGTTTTATAGTTACAGATGGGAAAGATTGTTCAGGTCGTTCTGGTGGAAATTTGATTCTGCCTGCAGTGACAAGTGTGTGTGTGTGTGTGTGTGTGTGTGTGTGTGTGTTTTCAGCGATTAATGGTAGATCCTAGTGTTTTTTTATTTATTTACTATGAAAATATACTGTTAATTCTTAAATGAAACGATTTTATATTCCATAAGATTAACTCTGAAGTGTCTTGATATTACATTTTATAAATGACAATAGTTATTCATCTGTTTCGTCTGTATTCAAGACAAACAATTTCGCAACTCGGCTTGCCATTGATTGACGGAGTTGTTGTATGTCCTGAGTCATTTCGTGGCGCATTTTGTCCAAAAGGCACGACAGATTGCCAAAATGTCGAGATGGTTCGAGGGCTCTGTCCATAACGCCCAAATGTTGTCAGTTGGCCTGGAATCTTACTGACTGGTGTAAAATTGTCTACTACGATGACTCCCCCTCCAAGCTGAGCCCCAATGACCAGCAATGACTTATCTGGAGACGCCCCAGGCGATATCAACCTGACAAAAGCCCCACATTCAGGCCGACAACCAGGATTGATAGTCTGCGAAGCCATTTCATTTCATAGCAGGAAACGTTTGTGTGTCATCCGCGGCACTATTACAGCATAGCGGTATGCTGACGATATTTTACGCTCCATTTTGGTGCCCTTCGTGGCAAGCCTTTCTGGGCTTACGTTTCAGCAAGATAAATCCCAGCGGCGCACGGCGAGAGTTTCTGCTGCTTGTCTTCTTGCTTCCCAAACTCCATCTTGGCTAGTAAGGTCGCCGCATCTGTCTCCAGTTGAGACCGTTTGGAGCATTATGGCCAGGGCCCTCCAATCAGCTCGGGATTTTGACCATTTAACGCACTAATTGAACAGAATGTGCCACGATATCCCTCAGGAGAACATCCAATGACTCTATGAATCAATGCCAGGCCGAGTAACTGCTTGAATGAAGGTCAGAGTTGGATCAATGCGTTATTGACTTACTCTATTTGCAAAGATATTTCTCTTGAATAAGCACTCCAATTTTTCTGAATCTGCAGTCCTTTGTTTGTCTGTAGATGTACGTCACATCTATCGATTTCCGTCACGTTCGGATAACTCCTCCGTGGTGCGTCTTCAATTCTGTATGTCTGGTTCAATATGGCGCATCTCTCGTGGCTGATGTGAGTGAATGTGTTACTATGACCTAACCAGTTTACACATGAGTGAAGTGGACTGATAGTCTAATGATATTTGATGTGATCCCGTAAATATTGCGTGTATTAAATTTATTAGGTCAGTCATTGGTTAACACTCTATGAGGGTTGTAGGTAATTTATTCAGAGAGCTTTTCTTCTGTTGAGAGTACGTAGCAGTAAGGATAAATAGCTGATCGGGTGGTAGTACAAAGGACTCAGTACAAGGAATACATCTTTTATATTTCCAAAATAAAATCAATAAGTAGTTTCGATTCAAAAGTACGAAGGCGCGCTGAAAAGTACTGCCTCCGAATTTTTTGTGTGATAACTCTTAAGGCTTTTTAAATAAAACAGACGTTATTAACATTCTACGTTTTTATTCTTCGTGTCTACATATTCATTTCTAAACATAGTCATCCTGATGACGGGCACATTTCTCCCAACAACAGACCAGTTTGTTGATATCGCCACTGTACGATGTTTCACTTGGTTGACGGAGCTACAACCACACATCTGCTTGCACCGCTTCAACGATGTCAAAACGAGGTCCTCGAAGGTATTCTTTAAGTTTTAGAAACAGATGAAAATCGAATGGGGCCAACTCGTGACTGTATGGAGATTTATCGATGGCAGCGAAACCAAGGCGTCGGGTTGTTACAGATGCCGCAACGCTTGTGTGTGCCCTAGCACTGCCATACTGAAGGACAGGGTGCTCCGTGTGTGGACGAACTCTTCGCGTTCGAAGCTCAGTTTCAGCACGTTGTTTCTCGCGCACAGACATAGTTATGTTAAACACCACAATGTTACACGCTACAATTTGAAGCCCTGTAGCGACAGAGGGTTGCAAGCAGCGGAGTCAACCGAGAAATGTGCATGACATGTAATGCCTCAACTGAAACTGACAAGAGAATAGAAAGAGGAATTAATCGAAGTTAAGCGATCGGCGTCCTGGACTGGCATGTGGCATGAAGAACAAACAAGGATCCAGGACTCGGTTCTGAGCTCTGTTGTGGAGTGTGATTCATATTTCGCGGATGATGACGTCGGCGTTTTACTCGCTGTTCCAACATGTCCCACAGATTTTCTACGCGGCTTCAAGTCAGGTGATTTTGCAGGCCAATGGAGATGTAATAGGGTGATGGGTGTTAAGAAGACCGGTCACGTATTCTTCCAATCCGATGAACTTTGGTGTTGTCATCTTGAAAAATAGGGATATCAATAGCTTACTCACCATGCAGATGTTCGCAGAAAAGCAGCAGCTGATCATTCAGAATGCTTAAATATACGTGCCGATTCTTTTTAGTGGTCACCTCAGTAAGCGGACCCAACACATGATAAGAATAAACAATCCAAAACATAACAGAGGCAAACAGCCGGAGTGGCCGAGCGGTTCTAGGCGCTTCAGTCCAGCACCGCGGTGCTGCTACGGTCGCAGGTTCGAATCCTGCTTGGGCATGGATGTGTGTGGTGTCCCTAGGTTAGTTAGGCTTAAGTAGCTCTAAGTCTATGGGACTGATGACCTCAGAGGTTAAGTCCCATAGTGCTTAGAACCATTTGAACCATAACAGATGCCCCTCCAGCTTGAAACTGGCCTTGCGCACATTCCGGGTGCAGTTCTTCATTAGTCTTCGGCGCACTCGACGACGTGCGTTATTTGAATACAGGGAAAACGTGATTGGTGAGATCACATTAGGTTCCACCGTCAGCTACTGTCCACGATCGATGATTTCTAGCCCAATGAAGAAGCGCAGCAATGGCCTCTTACAAGATGTTCATTGCATGCAGTTTCCATTGCAATGTTCTGTCGCTACCAGATTGGGATGGAGCCTCAGTCACTACCTGGGGCAGTTCCGGTCGGGTTTCCAAGCGATTTTGATTTATAACCCGTCAAACGTTGTCTGGTCCCTCTCAGTCAGGATATTTTTGTGATCATAATTCTGACGTGGTGTTTCGTGGCCGCATGTGTTGCACCAATGCTTGTAGACACGTTGGACAGTCCACCGCAAAACACCAATAAATCCAGCAACGTCACACACTGTGTGGTCACGGGCAAGGCCAAACACAACTGCCCCTTCTCGCCACTTCGTCACATCTTTACATCTACGTCCGTTTACGTACAACGACCTCTTAAAATCAGATGTCTGACGGATCACTGTTTCCTTATGCTCACGTAGAGGCAGTGCGTGCGCGATTGAGCACGTGACTTGATCGCAGCGCCATCTGTAAAGGCTAAACGATTCATCTGTGCGTGTGCCCTGGGGACACTAATTTTTTGTCCGGTGATCTTACCTTAGTCACTTCAGGAACTTTGATCGGCGCGAGCTAATGAGAGCGGATCCCATCAAAATTTTGTTGTAATGAAACGCTCTTTAAGATGAAGCTTTACACTCAATTCTGGTTCCTGAATTGGTCTCGTAAGGAAATTCTTTACAGTTTCGGTGTTTCAACAGACTGTTTGAAACAAACGGGTGAGACTGCTGCCATCTGTAGACTTCAGCCATGCATTTCGTCCGTGTTCCACGTACGTTTCTTGCATTTCAATTACATTTTCAAGTCATGTTTATTCAGGATTGCTTCTTGTGCTGAGTCTTTGCACAGTTTGCAAGAGGACTTCAACTTTCTTTTGTGACCCATCCGAATCTATGTGCACATGTGTATCCATTCATAATTATTCCATCTACGTATGTAATTTTGCAAATTTGTGGTAAGTTCTGTGGAACCAAACTGCTGAGCTCATTGGTCTCTAGGCTTACACACTACTTAATTTAAAACTAACTTACGCTTACGCTAAGGACAACACACACACACACACACACACACACACACACACACACACACACACACACACATGCCCATGGGAGGACTCGAACCTCCGAGACAGGGGTGGGGCGTGGGGCGGGAGGGGGGGGGGGGGGGGGGAGCTGCGCGAACCGTGGCAAGGCCATCGATGTATGTAAGTGGCTTGCAATCTCTCTCTCATAATAAAATGAAACATTTTGCAACCTCCATTACTGATTTCATTAGCTGACTGTAATCCGCTCGGAGTAGACGTGTGGTTAGAGGCTTCATGTCACTGATTGCGCCGCCTCTCCCGCCGGAGGTTCGAGTCCTCCCTCGGGCATGCATGTGTGTATTGTTCGTACCATAAGTTATTTTAAGTAGTGTGTAAAATGTTCAAATGTGTATGAAATCTTATGGGACTGAACTGCTAAGGTCACCAATCCCTAAGCTTACACACTACTTAACCTAAATTATCCTAAGGACAAACACACACACCCCTGCCCGAGGGAGGACTCGAACCTCCGCCGGGACCAGCCGCACAGCCCATGACTGCAGCGTCTCAGACCGCTCGGTAGTGTGTAAGTCTAGGGACCCATGAGCTCGGCAGTTTCGTCCCATAGGAATTCACACACATCTGAACACTTGAGCGTTTAAGTGACTGTATGGTGTGAGAATTTGTTTATTTATATTGTTCATGTGTGGCTACGATGTTTGCAGAATTTTTTCGAACATTATCACATTCATATCTCACGTTTTTGCATTTGAGGGTTTTCTTCGTCCACTTGGTCTCGTCCATTGACATTAATACAAAGTGGTCTTATCGAACATAATACCGTTTTCCTGTGTTAGTTGTTTTGGAACGAAGCTACCTAATCATTTTGCAATGTGTGCACTAGCTATCACTCTCAGCATTTTTCATTTATCAGGTAAGGCGACGTGACGGATTTGCAGAGATGCAGCTTGGAGCAGTAGTTCGATTTAAAATCCACCAAAACTCGTTGATTACTAATTTTCAAAGTGATATCTACAATTTGTGGCTAGCATATTTCTCCACCATCGAGGGAGCCTATAAGCCAACATTCATTACACGTTAGTCTTTGTTGAGGCAGTGTGTTTCGATTGAACATTATGAATGATAGAAATATTGGAAATGTTTCACAAAACTCCTGTTGCGCTTGACGTCAAAAATGGTTCAAATGGCTCTGAGCACTATGGGACTTATTATCTATGGTCATCAGTCCCCTAGAACTTAGAACTACTTAAACCTAACTAACCTAAGGACATCACACAACACCCAGTGCTTGACGTCATTGTAGTGGTCAATCCACCCTAATCGGACTTTTGCTGCTGAGCGAGATGGCCGGGACACATAAGCAACGTTCGCAGTTTATAACAACAAAACTTTTATTAAACTTTTCTTTACGAAATAAAATTTTATCTTTAACATTTTTGTGATAAGGTAAGTTAACAAAGAATCCATACAAGCACAGGCAATTCAAACAACAACATTAATCTTTAAACAGGTATTAAGTGATTCGCAAGTTAATTAAATTCTGGACACAGTAAAGCTCGCAAAAGGAGACTACAGTAACGAGATAAAGTGTAACCAATCATGGATATCACAATTTTCTTTTAATAGAATACAAAAAGATACACCCCTTCGTGACAGATCTTCAACACAGGTGCGGTCACATAGTCACAGGCTAAATCAGGTAGCAGAAGGGGGGCCCACTGGACCCAGACCAGAGGCAGCTAGACCCAGAACCCACAGAAATTGGGCGAGCTGGACAGGGTGCCGCACACAGTACACTATAACACACAGGTCTTTTATGAAATCCTTTACAGATCCAAATCAAGGCCACACGACTCGATTAATGTGACCGAGTCCAGTTCCCACACTACAAGTCAGGCGCGGTCTTGCAAACGTGTCAAGCACACAAAACCTCTGCGTCGTGCCCTGGCCTGCTCAACCACGCTCCCCCTGATTCTCCAGCGCCGCGCGGCTCTCTAGCGCCACACGCGCGTCGCGGCCAAAACCCACGTCAAACCGCCGAGCCCAAAGATCAATCGATACGAGCCGGCACGGCTCAGTCATTAAGATGACTATTTTTCCGCTCCAGATTGCGGTGCCCAGGGCCCCATAATTTGAAAAGATAGTATACAGATGAGTATGAAACTCGAACAGAACCTGGTTTGAACATTCAGATAAAATTTTACAATTTGTGACAGGCTCTCAAATATATAGCATTTGAAAAACACTCATCCGAAAATTTGGGGAGGCATTGTGTTGTGTACGAGGGCATTCAATAAGTAACACAACATTTTTTTCTCGACCACTTCGAGCTGAAAAATGCGGAATTTGTTATGGGATATTGCGGAGTACTCCCGCTTCAGCCACTACACTTTCATGAAATTTCAATAGGTGGGCGATGCTGCACATATCTTTCAAAATGGTGTTGCAACGAAGGTGCGTTTAAAGCAGAGAGCTGTCACTAGGTTTCTATTACCGAAAAACCGGATTATGACCGATATTCATAAGCGCTTGCAGAATTTCTATGGGACACGGCAGTGAACAAAAGCACTGCGAGTCGTTGGGCGAGGCGTCAATCATCATCGGAACAAGCTACGCAAACTTGTTTCTTCTCTCGCGTGCCGGCCAGCCGCACACGTGACTCCTGCAGTGTTGGAACGTGCGAACACTGTCATTCGAGATGTACAGTTGGAGATATGGTAGTACTCACATACACGTACATCCATTGGGGTACTCAAAGGCGTGTGCTCGGTGAGTTCCTTGTCGCCTATCAGAAGACCATAAAGAGCAATGAATGCCCATCTATGCGGAGCTCTTGGCTCGTTACGAAGCTGATCGTGACAATTTTTTCTAGAACATCGTTGATTCATCACTTAGAACCGGAAGTAAAACGTTAAGCAATGGAGTGGGCCACACAACCTCTCAACCGAAGGAAAGTTCAAAACTGCAAGTCATGGCGAAGCCCTTCTGCGACTCTTAAGGGGTTATTCTGTTTGATGTACTGCCTCATGGTGCAACGATCAACTCTGAAGTGTAGTATGCAACCCTCAGGAAATTGAAGAAATGATTTCAGAGTGTTCGTTGCTACAAAAATGCAAACGTACTTCTCCACGCCAACTCAAGGCCTTGCACTGGTCTGCACACACGACAGGAGCTCATAAAACTTCATTGGACTGTTTGTTCATCCTCATCCACCCTACAGCCCGGATCTCGCACCTTCCGACTTCCATCTGCGTGGTACAATGAAGGATGAACTCTGCTGGAGCCAGTAACTGAGGACGGGGAGGTTAAGATACAGCAAGCCGTTAACCCCTACCAGCAGAGTGGCACCATACAGGCCCTCCCAGTAAGATGGCGTAGGCCGGAATAGTGGAAAATAATATGGTGTATTGGAATCCTGAATAAAATAAACCTGCTTTCAGAAAAAAGTGTCCCGTTACTTATAGAACCCCATCGTAATTAATTTAAAAACTGTAATATCAACGATTTCTCACACAGTCATAATTCACACTCACTATTGTCAGCATCGTGCAGTATTTCAGCAAGTACTACGAATGTGAAGATACACTCCTGGAAATGGAAAAAAGAATACACTGACACCGGTGTGTCAGACCCACCATACTTGCTTCGGACACTGCGAGAGGGCTGTACAAGCAATGATCACACGCACGGCACAGCGGACACACCAGGAACCGCGGTGTTGGCCGTCGAATGGCGCTAGCTGCGCAGCATTTGTGCACCGCCGCCGTCAGTGTCAGCCAGTTTGCCGTGGCATACGGAGCACCATCGCAGTCTTTAACACTGGTAGCATGCCGCGACAGCGTGGACGTGAACCGTATGTGCAGCTGACGGACTTTGAGCGAGGGCGTATAGTGGGCATGCGGGAGACCGGATGGACGTACCGCCGAATTGCTCAACACGTGGGGCGTGAGGTCTCCACAGTACATCGATGTTGTCGCCAGTGATCGGCGGAAGGTGCACGTGCCCGTCGACCTGGGACCGGACCGCAGCGACGCACGGATGCACGCCAAGACCGTAGGATCCTACGCAGTGCCGTAGGGGACCGCACCGCCACTTCCCAGCAAATTAGGGACACTGTTGCTCCTGGGGTATCGGCGAGGACCATTCGCAACCGTCTCCATGAAGCTGGGCTACGGTCCCGCACACCGTTAGGCCGTCTTCCGCTCACGCCCCAACATCGTGCAGCCCGCCTCCAGTGGTGTCGCGACAGGCGTGAATGGAGGGACGAATGGAGACGTGTCGTCTTCAGCGATGAGAGTCGCTTCTGCGTTGGTGCCAATGATGGTCGTATGCGTGTTTGGCGCCGTGCAGGTGAGCGCCACAATCAGGACTGCATACGACCGAGGCACACAGGGCCAACACCCGGCATCATGGTGTGGGGAGCGATCTCCTACACTGGCCGTACACCTCTGGTCATCGTCGAGGGGACACTGAATAGTGCACGGTACATCCAAACCGTCATCGAACCCATCGTTCTACCATTCCTAGACCGGCAAGGGAACTTGCTGTTCCAACAGGACAATGCACGTCCGCATGTATCCCGTGCCACCCAACGTGCTCTAGAAGGTGTAAGTCAACTACCCTGGCCAGCAAGATCTCCGGATCTGTCCCCCATTGAGCGTGTTTGGGACTGGATGAAGCGTCGTTTCACGCGGTCTGCTCGTCCAGCACGAACGCTGGCCCAACTGAGGCGCCAGGTGGAAATGGCATGGCAAGCCGTTCCGCAGGACTACATCCAGCATCTCTACGATCGTCTCCATGGGAGAATAGCAGCCTGCATTGCTGCGAAAGGTGGATATACACTGTACTAGTTCCGACATTGTGCATGCTCTGTTGCCTGTGTCTATGTGCCTGTGGTTCTGTCAGTGTGATCATGTGATGTATCTGACCCCAGGAATGTGTCAATAAAGTTTCCCCTTCCTGGGACAATGAATTCACGGTGTTCTTATTTCAATTTCCAGGAGTGTAGATCTCTGGATTGCGGTTATGCAACTGTCTAAATGAGGGAAACGCTGCTTCATTCTTTTGTGTTAGCACAAGAGCCAACACCGTGTTACGCGTGGAGGCCAAAATGCATGCGTTTTAGCTCACGCAGGCTGATACTGACGTGAGGTCTGGAACATGACAAGGAATAGGAATTCAGAAAGCGGACGTGATTAGTTTCATACTTAACTTTAATCCATTAATGATGAACGTCGCTCTTGACGGTACATGATTCACAATATTATCCGTTCAGAATACATTCTTGAAGATAGTAATTCTAGTAACTGAAAATGGCGCCTTGCTAGGTCGTAGCAAATGACGTAGCTGAAGGCTATGCTAAACTGTCGTCCCTACAAATGAGAGCGTATGTAGACTGTGAACCATCGCTAGCAAAGTCGGCTGTACAATTGGGGCGAGTGCTAGGGCGTCTCTCTAGACTAGGCCTGCCGTGTGGCGGCGCTCGGTCTGCATTCACTGATAGTGGCGACACGCGGGTCCGACGTATACTATGGGACCGCGCCCGCTTTAAAGGCTACCACCTAGCAAGTGTGGTGTCTGGCGGTGACACCACACATTCAGTCGTTTCTGCCTACGTTTCGGAAGTTAACCTTCTGTTATTTATTGTTTTTTCTTAGGCAAGGGTCTCCCCTTTCTACATTTGCTGCTGCACTACATACGCGCTCCGCAACCCACCGTCTCAGCTTACTCAGAATTTTATGGTTCACCAGTTCTCTCTGTGGACCTATGAAACGTGACGGAATTGCTATTGAAATAAGGTACACTCAGCCTGGGTATGTGTGCCTGTACCGGGCTGGAATGTTAGCGATCAGGACGCAAGCCCATCCACGCGGTCTGCCTTTCACGCAAACATTGGAATCGTGTTCTGTGTTGAACGCACTCTGTAATCTGTAGACTTGCTCGCCACTTCCAAGGCTCTTAATCTTCCCGTTAATTTAGTGTCCGAAAGTTACCTGTGAAATCTGGAGACAGACAGGTAGGTACCAATATGAACGTTTCTGCTAATGCCCTGTTGAATCCGCGCCTGGCAAGAGCTTCATGACGCAGCACAGTCAACTTCAAGCCTTGGAGGAGAACGCTTAGAACGAGAGCTGTTCTGTTGGACTCTTGAGAAAGCCAAGATGTCTCACTATCTCAGCTACTTGGAAATGCTTAGCCTCGCCAATGACTGCCACCGTGGTATGGTCCATACTCCACATTTAGAACGCACTTCAGCAGCGATTACGCCTGGCATGGTTCCAACAAATCTTTCGTAGGATTTCGGAGGTACGTGCCACCATATTTCTATGCTGAGGACACATACCTCCCGTAAACTACGACCCAGGAGTCCGTGTGCACCCAGTAGCGTCCCACAACTGTTCCATCGAATTCAGGTAAGGCGAATTTGCGGACCAATCCATCAACGTGAGTTCACTCTTGTGCTATCGTCCAGGGAACGCGGTGCCGGCAACGCTAATCGATACCACAGTCATTAGCGAGGCCTGGCAGCAATCCGCAAAAACTAACGGGAGGCGCTAGAGACGACCATGTCTCTCTCTCAACATAACATTGCCTTTACGCTGAGGTCATTACAGAGGCAAGCATGTGACAGTTCTGCCCAATTCGAGATTTCAGTTACAGCAGTCAACATCATCGTGTAGGACTGGACAGTTAAAAGTTTCAGATGAAATGTACTTTCGCAAATGTGGCATTTTGTACTGCAAGAGAACGGTTTGTTAACTTTACATCAGATGATAGTTTCATAATCAATCTCTTTCCAAGCATTAATCCCGACGTGCGGAGTCTGCTGCCAAGTTAATGTTAAGGGGTGGCCAGGTGCAGTTCCTGTCGCCACCCTGTACTCTCCAGAAAGGAATTAGTGCACCCCAACTGTCTACATCTAGTATAATCCATGGAATAGTGCACACGTGTTCATATGTCTGCGAGCCTTGTAGCTGAGGCGGAACGTGGGGACCAGCCCGGTATTCACCTAGCAGGATGTGGAAAACCGCCTGAAAACCACATCCAGGCTGGATGGCACACCGGCCCTCGTCGATAATCCGCCGGGCGGATTCGATCCGGGGCCGGCGCTCCTACCCGAGTCCAGGAAGCAGCGCGTTAGCGTTCTTGGCTACCCTGGTGGGTCGATAGTTTCATAGTCAATGACAGCTGTAAATTATCAAGCAATCATGTGGCAGAGAATTGTGTTGAAATTACGTAAATCTTTTATTTAAATATCTTCAACATTACGCGGCCCTGTCAGCAACTGAGTAAATATTAATTTTAATTTTAATAATTAACAGCCTCAGTTGGACTGTTTGCCTAGATTTTACCTAGGTTTCAATCGGGATAACCCAACCTTCTGAAGAAGATTGGGTTATCCCGATTGAAACCTAGGTAAATTCTGAAGAAGATTGGGTTATCCCGATTGAAACCTAAGTAAATTCTGGAGGAGATTGGGTTATCCTGACTGAAAGCTAGGTAAATTCTAGGCCAACAGTGCAATTGATGCTGTTAATCATTAACATTAAATCTTTTATTCATTTATGCTATAAAATGAACTAATATCTTACGTGTCCTAGTTTGATGAGCCTTCTCCCACAGCAATCAGAGAACCCACAGTCATGGCCATATGTCACTAGTTTCGTTTTGTCACAACAACCATCTTTCTCCTCAAATCACGGTACGATTCTGTCCTTGTGACACGGACAGATATCTTGCTTCATGATGTCATCACCGTCAGTCACAGGTTCCATGGTAGCCCAGGTAGATGTCCAAAAAGTAGAACAGGCCTACATGCATGGCGCGCTGCAGGTTTCGAGCAGCCAGCTACTTGGACGAAGGCAACTTTGGACGTAACCATGGACCTGAAGCGACAAGAAATGTGATTTGTGCGACCAGGCGACACGTTTCCGTTGATCCTCAGTTTATCTCGAAGTTCCCTTGCTCACTATAATCCCTGGCTCGACCTGGGATCATGGAGGGTGACCTAGTGCAGAGTCCCGTGCTCATCAATGTACGCTGAAAGGTGTGCTCAGGAATACTTGCGCTTGCAACAGCATTGCACTGTCGTCAGATACGCCACAGATCTCTGCTTATCGTACGGGCAAGACCTGATCTCCACGTTTTATGACGAAGCGAAGACAACTTGGCACCAGCAGACAACAGTTGGCCCTTTTACTTAAATGTATCCACGTTGTGTGGAATGTTTTGAGCACTGCGACAGTATTGAAAATTTGAGAAATATTTTCTACCGTTTCAGCCACTTTTCACTCATATTTAATGAGCACATCGCGTTTCGGCAGCATGGTGCCATCATCAGATACATTCCAGTTACATGTGCCTTTTATTAATGTGAAGTATGATTAAGTTCATTTGCTATGTGTGCCAGGGAGGCTATGTACCAACATAAAATAATTTTCATCGGAAATTTAATTGTGTGGCACATAGAAAACAGTGACAAACATACATATGTTTACATCATTCCAAAGAGTCTCAATTACAGTTGTGTTTGTCACTGTGCCAGACAGCTGAATTCCCAACAAAAATGATTTTAGTCGACATATAATCACCCTGACACGTACAGCAAATGATCATAATCACACTTCAGATTAATATCGAGTACATGTAAATGGAGTGCACTTGATGATGGCAGCATGCTTTCAAAACCCGTCGTTTTAATTAAATATTAATAAAAAGTGAGTGAAACCGTAGAAATTGTTCCATTGATCTGCCCTCCGTTAAAGCTACTTGTGTCAGCATATTTCCCCATTAATGGCCCATATCGTCACCAAGCTACAGTAAGAGGCGGTAATATACACACAACAGAAAATGTTTTGCGTCACCTCGGTTCCCAGAGGTATGAACCTGCACAGAGAATTGGGATAGAGATCAACATAAACATCGATTCTTGTGTTTCTCCCGGCGTATTTGATAATCAAAATATCCACGGGTGTACTGCCGGTCTACAGTGTCCAACGGGCACAATATTTCGGCGATCAAACATGTCGCCATCATCAGGTGAACTGACGGACTGAGCTCCTGTGAACGTGCCGGCACGGACATCCGTACGCTATGGCTGCTCAGGGGGAACTGGATTCGGTCGCGGCGGCGGCCGATTTAAATACCCTCCGCCCGCGGCGCGCTCCCTCCGCCGGCCGCGCCCCGCGCCACGGTAGCGCGGTGGAACAGATTGCGACGACGTCTGAGATGACGTCGGTGTGATGGCTCTGTCCGCCGTGGTCGTCACAACTACGCGTTTGCTCGATATACTCTTGATTAACCCAACCGCTGGTTCCCAAGCCTTGCTAAGATTATAGCCACAGTCACGGTTTATGAGGTCGTCATTGGTGCGAATTTCGATGGCCTCTCTAACAACGCTGTCCCAGTATCTCGACGTCTGTACCAGAATCCTCGTGCGGTCATACTCCATAGCGCGATTTTCCGACAAACAATGTTCAGCGACCGCCGACTTGCTCGGATACATCAGTCGAGTGTGCCTCTGGTGTTCACGGCATCGATCCTCGACGGTACGCATCGTCTGACGAATATACGACTTGCCACATTGACACGGAATCTGGTACACACCGGCCTTCCTCCGAATAAAACTCGTGCACTGGTGGGGAGCGCCAAAGATGACCACGGTTTGAGGAAGGCCGGCGTGTACCAGATTCCGTGTCAATGTGGCAAGTCGTATATTGGTCAGACGATGCGTACCGTCGAGGATCGATGCCGTGAACACCAGAGGCACACCCGACTGATGTATCCGAGCAAGTCGGCGGTCGCTGAACATTGTTTGTCGGAAAATCACGCTATGGAGTATGACCGCACGAGGATTCTGGTACAGACATCGAGATACTGGGACAGCGTTGTTAGAGAGGCCATCGAAATTCGCACCAATGACGACCTGATAAACCGTGACTGTGGCTATAATCTTAGCAAGGCTTGGGAACCAGCGGTTGGGTTAATCAAGAGTAAATCGAGCAAACGCATAGTTGTGACGACCACGGCGGACAGAGCCATCACACCGACGTCATCTCAGACGCCGTCGCAATCTGTACCACCGCGCTACCGTGGCGCGGGGCGCGGACGGCGGAAGTAGCGCGCCGCGGGCGGAGGGTATTTAAATCGGCCGCCGCCGCGACCGAACCCAGTTCCCCCTGAGCAGCCATAGCGTACGGATCTCCGTGCCGGCACGTTCACAGAAGCTCAGTCTGTCAGTTCACCTGATGATGGCGACATGTTTGACCGCCGAAATATTGTGCCCGTTGGACACTATAGACCGGCAGTACACCCGTGGATATTTTGATTAACATAAACATCATTTCCGCCCTTTTTATTGCTCATGAAAACCACACATTCCATGTTTACCTCCATACAGCGAGACCTTCAGAGGTGGTGGTCCAGACTCCAGTACACACATCTAACACCCAGTAGCACGTCCTCTTGCATTGATGGATGCCTGTATTCGTCGTGGCATACTATCCACAAGTTCATCAAGGCACCGTTGGCCCAGATTATTCCACTCTTCAACGGCGATTCGGCGTAGATCGCTCGGAGTAGTTGGTGGGTCACGTCGTCCGTAAACAGCCCTTTTCAGTTTATCACCAAGTGCACTCCATTTCCATGTACTTGACATGTTCGATAGGGTTCATGTCTGGAGAATATGCTGGCCACTCTAGTCGAGCGATGACATTATCCTGAAGGACGTCATTCACAAGATGTGCACGATGGGGGCGCCAATTATTGCCCACGAAGACGAATTTCTTGCCAGTATGCTGCCGATATTGTTGCACTATCGGTAGGAGGATGGGATTCACGTATCGTACAGCCATTACGGCGCCTTCCATGACCACCAGCGGCGTACGTCTGCCCCACATAATGCCATCCCAAAACATCAGGGAATCTCCACCTAGCTGCATTCGCTGGACAGTGTTGTAAGGCGTTAAGCCTGGCCGGGTTGCCTCAAACACGTCTCCAAATATTGAAGGCATAGGCGACGCTCATCGGTGAAGAGAACGTGTTACCAATCCTGAGCGGTCCACTGGGCATGTTGTTGGGCCCATCTATACTGCGCTGCATGGTGTCGTGGTTGCAAAGATGGACCTCGCCATGGACGTCGGGAGTGAAGTTGTGCATCATGCAGCCTATTGTGCGCAGTTTGAGTCGTAACACGACGTCCTGTGGCTGCATGAAAAGTATTATTGAACATGGTGTCGTTGCTGTCAGGGTTCCTCCGAGCCATAATCCGTAGGAAGCGGTCATCCACTGCTGTAGTAGTCCTTGGGCGGCCTGAGCGACACACATCATCGACAGTTCCTGTCTCTCTGTGCCTCCTCCCCTGTCCGAATAACTTCGCTTTGGTTCACAGTGAGACGCCTGGACACTTCCCTTGTTGAGAGCCCTTCCTGGCACAAAGTAACAAAGCGGGCGCTATCGAACCGCGGTACTGCCCGTCTAGGCATGGTTGAACTACAGACAACACGAGCCGTGTACCTCCTTCCTGGTGGAATGACTGGAACTGATTAGCTGTCGGACCCCCTCCGTCTAATAGGCGCTGCTTATGCTCGGTTGTTTACATCTTTGGGCGGGTTTAGTGACATCTATGAACAGTCAAAGGGACTGTTTCTGTGATACAATATCCACAGTTAACGTCTATCTTCAGGAGTTCTGGGAACGGGGGTGATGCAAAACTTTTTTTGATGGGTGTACAATATGCATTAGAGTCAGGAGGGTATAATAAGAGTGGAGGACCAAGAACGAAGTACTTGGATTGAAAAGGGTGTAAGCCAGGGATGTAGTCATTCGCCTGCACTGTTCAGTCTGTACATCGAAGCAGCAGTGATGGAAATAAAAGAAAGGTTCAGGAGTGGGATTAAGGTGAAAGGACATCAATGATACGATGCACTGATGACATTGCTATCCTGAGTGAACATGAAGAAGAATTACATTATCTGCTGAATGGAATGAACAGTCTAATGAGCACAGAAGTCTAATAAGTACAGACCATGGATTGAGAGCAAATCGAAAAAATACGAGAGTATAGAGAAGTAACAGAAATGAGAACAGCGAGAAACTTAATATCTGGATTAATGGTCACGAAGCAGATGAAGCTAAGGAATTCAGCCACCCAGGCAGCAAAATAACCAATGACAGACGGAAGAAGAAGGACATCAAAAACAACCTAGCACTGGCAAAAAGGTCCTTCATGGCCAAGAAAAGTCTAACTATGCCTTAATTTGAGGAAGAGATTTCTGAGAATGGTCGTTTGCGGCACAGCATTGTATGGTAGTGAAACATGGACTGTGGCAAAATCGAAACAGAAGAGAATCGAAGTATTTGAGATGTGGTGCTACAAACTACAGACGAATGTTGTAAATTAGGTGGACTAATAACATAAGGAATGAGGAGGTTCTCAGCAGAATCGGAGCGGAAACGAAATATGTGGGAAACATTGACAAGGAGAAGGGGTAGGATGATAGGACACCTGTTAAAACATCAGGCAATGACTTCCATGGTACTAGATGGAGCTGTAGTGGGTGAAAACTGTTGAGGAAGACAGAGAGTGGAAAACATCCAGAAAATAATTGAGAACGTTGGTCGCGAGTGCTACTCTGAGATGAAGAAGTTGGCACAGGAAAGGAATGTGTGGTGGGCCGCATCAAACCAGTCAGAAGACTGATGACTCAGAAAAAGTGGTCACCAGGATGTTTGTTCATTAGTCTCCACTCTTCTTAGACATTTTACTTATAACGTAACGTCACCCAGTTCCACCAACGTCATCAATCTCACAGTGGGCAATAATCACATCGTTTTTCGCTCACAGTTACTAATACAGCTATTACAGCCCTGCCCCACTGCTTTCACAGCACAGAGATACCTTAGTATACAGTAAATAAAAGTCCACCTATGTATCAGTGTCCTTTATCAAGAACGCTACAAGTTTGTGAAGATTAATGCTCCATTTCGCGAAGGTTCACTTTCCTAAAGTGAGGACTGAATTTACACTCCTGGAAATTGAAATAAGAACACCGTGAATTCATTGTCCCAGGAAGGGGAAACTTTATTGACACATTCCTGGGGTCAGATACATCACATGATCACACTGACAGATCCACAGGCACATAGACACAGGCAACAGAGCATGCACAATGTCGGCACTAGTACAGTGTATATCCACCTTTCGCAGCAATGCAGGCTGCTATTCTCCCATGGAGACGACAGTAGAGATGCTGGATGTAGTCCTGTGGAACGGCTTGCCATGCCATTTCCACCTGGCGCCTCAGTTGGACCAGCGTTCGTGCTGGACGTGCAGACCGCGTGAGACGACGCTTCATCCAGTCCCAAACATGCTCAATGGGGGACAGATCCGGAGATCTTGCTGGCCAGGGTAGTTGACTTACACCTTCTAGAGCACGTTGGGTGGCACGGGATACATGCGGATGTGCATTGTCCTGTTGGAACAGCAAGTTCCCTTGCCGGTCTAGGAATGGTAGAACGATGGGTTCGATGACGGTTTGGATGTACCGTGCACTATTCAGTGTCCCCTCGACGATCACCAGAGGTGTACGGCCAGTGTAGGAGATCGCTCCCCACACCATGATGCCGGGTGTTGGCCCTGTGTGCCTCGGTCGTATGCAGACCTGATTGTGGCGCTCACCTGCACGGCGCCAAACACGCATACGACCATCATTGGCACCAAGGCAGAAGCGACTCTCATCGCTGAAGACGACACGTCTCCATTCGTCCCTCCATTCACGCCTGTCGCGACACCACTGGAGGCGGGCTGCACGATGTTGGGGCGTGAGCGGAAGACGATCTAACGGTGTGCGGGACCGTAGCCCAGCTTCATGGAAACGGTTGCGAATGGTCCTCGCCGATACCCCAGGAGCAACAGTGTCCCTAATTTGCTGGGAAGTGGCGGTGCGGTCCCCTACGGCACTGCGTAGGATCCTACGGTCTTGGCGTGCATCCGTGCGTCGCTGCGGTCCGGTCCCAGGTCGACGGGCACGTGCACCTTCCGCCGACCACTGGCGACAACATCGATGTACTGTGGAGACCTCACGCCCCACGTGTTGAGCAATTCGGCGGTACGTCCACCCGGCCTCCCGCATGCCCACTATACGCCCTCGCTCAAAGTCCGTCAACTGCACATACGGTTCACGTCCACGCTGTCGCGGCATGCTACCAGTGTTAAAGACTGCGATGGAGCTCCGTATGCCACGGCAAACTGGCTGACACTGACGGCGGCGGTGCACAAATGCTGCGCAGCTAGCGCCATTCGACGGCCAACACCGCGGTTCCTGGTGTGTCCGCTGTGCCGTGCGTGTGATCATTGCTTGTACAGCCCTCTTGCAGTGTCCGGAGCAAGTATGGTGGGTCTGACACACCGGTGTCAATGTGTTCTTTTTTCCATTTCCAGGAGTGTATTTAAATGTTACAAAAGATTTCCTCTAATCCCGAGAGACAGTGTTCCACCTAAGCGTAATATGCTCGGATTCAATACAGTAATGACGGACTTAAATAAAAATTCCCTGGACAAATTACCAGTTTAAAGATCACAGCTGGTGACCTAGATTTACCATCTGTCTATATCAGAAATGTCTCTCCTCTACGTGCGCCGCTAATAACACAACTGGATTAAAAATTTCTTTTCCAAGAAATAAATGTTCGAGCTACCTTCTGGCACAAATTTCAAAAACCACGAAACTACTGAAAATAAAGGAAAACACTTTCATACAGATCCATTTTATAAAGCAAGCTATTGATCACGGTGTTAAAAAACATAATAGATTCTCCCAATAATATTAGATGCACCTCGCCCCATAGTCTTAAACCTCTTAACGTATTTAATAGTATTACTGATATCTACAGTCCAGTCCGTCCAGAATGGTTGCGGCACAACCACTGGCTATATCACAACACCATGTATCTTGATTCCTGAGAAAGAACGGCCGGTTCCGCAACCCCATCGCACCCACATCACTCTCCCGAGTACTGCATTCTCTGCTGCGCAGAACTGGGTGTCAGGTCGGATGTACATTTATATGAAAAAGTTTTGGCAAAAATCTCGAAAAGTTATTAACCGACTTTCTTTCAATTTTTACACGATATCCCAATAAAAATTCAGACGGACACGGGCTATATATGTTTTTAAACAACAATGCAATTTTTTCTGTTAAAACCAACGGGAAGAAAAATAGCGTAGTGCTGTGAAACTATGAGTTTTTGATTATTTCTCACAGTCAGTTCTAACCACGACAGCAGGGTATTGAAACAATTAGCCAAATTTTCTCTCCCATCTATATTCTTTCTTCTTACATACAGTTTTAAACAAAAATTGTGTATAAAACTATGTGCTGTTTTGTTTTCTTCCTCACAGTCTTTTAACAGAAAACTGGAGAGTAGTATTTATGGCCGTTCGGCTTACGATTAGAATACTGCTACGGAAACTGAATCGTCCGAAATTTTGTAATTCTATCCAGCTGCAACCATGGATCTTGCCGTTGGTGGGGAGGCTTGGTGCCTCAATGATACAGATAGCCGTACCGTAGGTGCAACCACAACAGAGGGGTATCTGTTGAGAGGCTAAACAAACGTGCAGGGGCAACAGTCTGGATGATTGACTGATCTGGCCTTGTAACAATAACCAAAACGGCCTTGCTGTGCTGGTACTGCGAACGGTTGAAAGCAAGGGGAAACTACAGCCGTAATTTTTCCCGAGGGCATGCAACTTTACTGTATGGTTAAATGATGATTGCGTCCTCTTGGGTAAAATATTCCCCCATTCGGATCTCCGGGCGGGGACTACTCAAGAGGATGTCCTTATCAGGAGAAAGAAAACTGGCGTTCTACGGATCGGAGCGTGGCATGTCAGATCCCATAATCGGGCAGGAAGGTTAGAAAAATTAAAAAGGGAAATGGATAGGTTAAAGTTAGATATAGTGGGAATTAGTGAAGTTCGGTGGCAGGAGGAACAAGACTTCTGGTCAGGTGAATAGAGTGTTATAAATACAAAATCAAAGAGGGGTAATGCAGGAGTAGGTTTAATAATGAATAAAGAAATAGGAGTGCGGGTAAGCTACTACAAACAGCATAGTGAACGCATTATTGTGGCCAAGATAGACACGAAGCCCATGCCTACTACAGTAGTACAAGTCTATATGCCAACTAGCTCTGCAAATGATGAAGAAATTGAAGAAATGTATGATGAGATAAAAGAAATTATTCAGGTAGTGAAGGGAGACGAAAATTTAATAGTCTTGGGTGACTGGAATTCGACAGTAGGAAAAGGGAGAGAAGGAAACATAGTAAGTGAATAAGGATTGGGGCTAAAAAATGAAAGACGAAGCCGTCTGTTAGAATTTTGCACAGAGCATAACTTAATCATAGCTAACACTTGGTTCGAGAATCATAAAAGAAGGTTGTATACATGGAAGAATCCCGGAGATACTGAAAGGTATCAGATAGATTATATAATAGTAAGACAGAGATTTAGGAACCAGGTTTTAAATTGTAGGACATTTCCAGGGGCATATGTGGACTCTGACCACAATCTATTGGTTATGAACTGTAGACAATCTATTGGTTATGAACTGTAGATTATAACTGAAGAAATTGCAAAAACGTGGGAATTTAAGGAGATGGGACCTGGATAAACTGAAAAAACCAGAGGTTGTACAGAGTTTCAGGGAGAGCATAAGGGAACAATTGACAGGAATGGGGGAAAGAAATACAGTAGAAGACGAATGGGCAGCTCTCAGAGATGAAGTAGTGAAGGCAGCAGAGGATCAAGTAGGTAAAAAGACCAGGGCTAGTAGAAATCCTTGGGTAACAGAAGAAATATTGAATTTAATTGATGAAAGGAGAAAATATAAAAATGCAGTACAGGAAGATATACAAAGGTAGCAAAAATGAGATCGACAGGAAGTGCAAAATGGCTAAGCAGGCATGGCTAGAGGACAAATGTAAGGATGTTGAGGCTTATCTCACTAGGGGTAAGATACATACTGCCTACAGGAAAATTAAAGAGACCTTTGGAGAAAAGAGCCTCTGGTATGAATATCAAGAGTTTAGATGGAAACCCGGTTCTAAGCAAAGAGGGAAAAGCAGAAAGGTGGATGGAGTATATAGAGGGTCCATACAAGGGCGATGTACTTGAGGACAATATTAAGGAAATGGAAGAGGATGTAGATGAAGATGAAATGGGAGATACGATACTGCGTGAAGAGTTTGACAGAGCACTGAAAGACCTGAGTCGAAACAAGGCCCCGGGAGTAGACAACATTCCATTAGAACTACTGATGGCCTTGGGAGAGCCAGTCCTGACAAAACTCTTCCATCTGGTGAGCAAGACGTACGAGATAGGCGAAATACCCTCAGACTTCAGGAAGAATATAATAATTCCAATCCCAAAGAAAGGAGGTGTTGACAGATGTCAAAATTACCGAACTATCAGTTTAATAACTCACAGTTGCAAAATACTAACACGAATTATTTATAGACGTATGGAAAAACTGATAGAAGCCGACCTCGGGGAAGATCAGTTTGGATTGCGTAGAAATGTTGGACACGTGAGGCAATACTGACCTTACGACTTATCTTAGAAGAAAGATTAAGGAAAGACAAACCTGCGTTTCTAGCATTTGTAGACTTAGAGAAAGCTGTTAACAATGTTGACTGGAACACTCTCTTTCAAATTCTAAAGGTCGCCGGTATAAAATACAGGGAGCGAACGGCGATTTACAATTTGTACAGAAACCAGATGGCAGTTATAAGAGTCGAGGGACATGAAAGGGAAGCAGTGGTTGGGAAGGGAGTGAGACAGGGTTGTAGCCTCTCCCGAATGTTATTCAATCTGTATATTGAGCAAGCAGTAAAGGAAACAAAAGAAAAATTCGGAGTAGGTATTAATATCCATGGAGAAGAAATAAAAACGTTGAGGTTCGCCGATGACATTGTAATTCTGTCAGAGACAGCAAACGACTTGGGAGAGCAGTTGAAAGGAATGGACAGTATCTTGAAAGGAGGATATAAGATGAACACCAACAAAAGCAAAACGAGGATAATGGAATGTAGTCGAATTACGTCGGGTGATGCTGAGGGAATTAGATTAGGAAATGAGACATTTAAAGTAGTAAAGGAGTTTTGCTATTTGGGGAGCAAAATAAGTGATGATGGTCGAAGTAGAGAAGATATAAAATGTAGCCTGGCAATGGCAAGGAAAGCGTTTCTGAAGAAGAGAAATTTGTTAACATCGAGTATAGATTTAAGTGTCAGGAAGTCGTTTCTGAAAGTATTTGTGTGGAGTGTAGCCATGTATGGAAGTGAAACATGGACAATAAATAGTTTGGACAAGAAGATAATAGAAGCTTTCGAATTGTGGTGCTACAGAAGAATGTTGAAGATTAGGTGGGTAGATCACGTAACTAATGAGGAGGTATTGAATAGGATTGGGGAGAAGAGAAGTTTGTAGCACAACTTGCCTAGAAGAAGGGATCGGCTGGTAGGAAATGTCCTGAGGCATCAACGGATCACAAATTTAGCATTGGAGGGCAGCGTGGAGGGTAAAAATCGTAGAGGGAGACCAAGAGATGAATACACTAAGCAGATTCAGAAGGATGTGGGTTGCCGTAGGTACTGGGAGATGAAGAAGCTTGCACAGGATAGATTAGCATGGAGAGCTGCATCAAACCAGTCTCAGGACTGAAGACCACAACAACAACAATCAAGTTGCAAACTAAAACTATGCGAAATACTGCCATTCAAGATACTATCTTCACCGATCCAGCAGAAGCAGCAGAGGTCTGTCATACCATGTATGCTAATGATCCCAATCCATTTACACAACCATTTTCAATGACTTCAGTTCCCAAAGAAGTTTTCTCCGGCTATAATAATACACAAGGCTCGTGGTCAGAGAGAAGAGGGAGAGACGAAATGGACAAAGAAGGGGGGAGATAATAGATACAAAAAGGGGAAAATTCGAGGTGGACACAGAGAGGGGAGAGGAGGAGGTAGAGTGAGATAGGAGAGAGGAGGAAATGAACAGAGATAGAGGACGTGACAGACAGAGGAAGAGGAGAGGAGATAGATGTATGGGAAGAAGTGGACATAATTAAGGAAAACGAGGTGATGAACAGAGAGAGGGAGAGAAGTAGGTGGAGAGAGATAGGAGAAGGGGGAGCACATAGAGAAAGAGAGGAGGGGCGATGGACAGAGAGGGGATGAAGGAAGAGTTGACAGAGAGAGGGAGGGCGCGTAGATGGGGAGAGAGGGGGAAAAAGGAGATTAGAACGTTTGATCAATTCCTATACATATTTAACAATTGCAAAGCATTGGCAGTTTCGCTTCATTTCCTTGAGTCTTAAGTCTTCTGACTGGTTTGATGCGGCACGCCGCGAATTCCTCTATTGTGTCAACCTTTTCATCTCAGAGTAACAGTTGTAACCTACATCCCCAATTATTTGCTGGATCCACCCAAAACTCTGTCTTCATCTACAGTTTTTACTCTTTACAACTCCCTCTAGTACCATAGATGTTATTCCCTGATGTGTATACAGATAACCTATCATCTTACCACTTCTTCTTGTCACTGTTTTTCATATATTTCATTTCCTCGCCGATTCTGCACAGAAATTCCTCAATCCTTACCTTATCAGTCTACCAAATTTTCAACATTCTTCCGTAGCACCACATCTCAAATGCTTCTATTCTCTTCTGTTCCGGTTTTCCCATGGTGCATGTTTCACTATCAAACAATGCTGCGTTCCAAACGTATATTGTCAGGGATTTCTTCGTCAGGTTGAAGCCTAAGTTTGATACCAGTAGGCTTCTCTTGGCCAGGAATGTCGTTTTTGCCAGTGTTAGTCTGCTTTTGACGGCCTCCTTGCTCCGCTCGTCGAATTCCGTAACTTCATCTACTTCGTGACCATCAATCGTAATGTTAAGTTTCTCGCTGTTCTCATTTCTGCCACTTCTCATTGCTTTCGTCCTTTTTCGATTTGCTCTCAATCCATATTCTGTACACAGTATCTTGTAATGCTTCTTCGCTTTCACTGAGGATAGCAAAGTCATCAGCAAATCTCATCATTGACACCGTGTCACCTTGAACTTTAATTCCACTCTTGAACTTTTCGTTTATTTCCAAAAAAAATGGTTCAAATGGCTCTGAGCACTATGAGAGTTAACATCTATGGTCATCAGTCCCCTGGCACTTAGAACTACTTAAACCTAACTAACCTAAGGAAATCACACAAAGCCAGTCATCACGAGGCAGAGAAAATCCCTGACCCCGCCGGGAATCGAACTCGGGTGCGGGAAGCGAGAACGCTACCGCACCGTTTATTTCCATTATTATTTCTTCGAAATATGTATTGAACAGTAGGGGTGAAAGACTACATCCTTGTCTTACACCATTTTTAATCGTCCTTGGTCTCCCACTCTTATTGTTTCCTCTTCCTTCTTGTACATATTGTACATTGCCTGTCTTTCCCTTCAGCTAGCCTTATATTTATCGGGATTTCGAAACTCTTGCACCATTTTACATAGTCGAACGCTTTTTCCACGTCGGCAAATCCTATGAACGTATCTGTTTTTTTTCAGTCTTGCTTTATTATCAACCACAACGTCAGACTTTCCTCACTTGTGCCTTTACCTCTCATAAAGTCAAACTGATCATCATCTGACAGAGCCAGGATTAATAAAAGGATATTTTCCCTTCTCCCATCACTCAGAAATAGTTCACATTTTAATTTAATGTTCTAACGGTGAATAAAAGATAGTATGTAACTAAACCGTTAAAATCTTCAGACATTTCAATGGGCGGTTAGAGTTACGTGGAAGAGAATAATCCAGCATCCTCCAACTTTACTTTAGTGGTGCCATCAGGAAGCTGAGCAACAAGAGACCATGTAACGAACGTTCCTCAAAGGATCTTTAGTTACTGGATTTAGTAACTGCTACGGCCAATTACGACATGCGTAATTTTCTTTACAAATGCTTTTAATCATGTCACTGAGTTTTTACAACTGATTTCCGTTACTTATACCTGTCCTGTTCAAAACTGAAAACATGTTTTGTACTTTATATTTCTGAAGGCGATTTGTACGTCCATCAGTGCCGAAGAAAGTGCTGGTCTCATTAAGACAGTATTGACGGAAAGCCCTCTAATGAAGCAGAACTAATACCTGGAGTTTCCCGAGGAAGTGTTACAGGCTCTTAGCTGTTCTTAAATACGTATATGATTAATTCTGGAGAAAATCTGAGCAGTCCTCTTGCACTGTTGCCAGGTGATCCTGTCGTTTACAGTCTAGTAAAGTTGCTAGAAGACGAAAACGAATTACGTAATGTTGCAGACAAGGTATCTGTTTGGTGCGAAAAGTGGAAATTGATTCCAAACAATAAAAATTGTGAGGTACTATTCATGAGTACTAAGAAATCCGTTAAATTAGACAAATTTAAAACCTGCCTATTCAATTGAATACCTCGTGATTACAATTAAGAACGACTTATATTGGAATCATCATACAAAAACACTTACATGATGCAACAAACCTATTAAAGAGATTGCTCATACTACGCTTATCCATTCTCTTATGGAGTAATTCTGCGGAGTATGGAATCCCTACCAGATAAACGACAAAAAGTTCTCAGAACGGCAGTTCGTTTTATATTATCGTGGTATGGGGAGATGGAGTGTAACGGATATGATTAGCGAGTTGGGATGTGTAACACCTACAACGCCTCTCGGTGTTAATAAACCAAAGTAGCTCCCAAATTAGCTCCCATGCTCTCGAAATATAAATTCAGAAAATTTCCCAAGCCCCTCTACAAACAGGAAGCATGGGAGCGGGGAAAAAACGATAGAAATGATTAGATTATTAGTTATTCTTATACATGAGAAAATCAGTATTACAGTCACAGAACGTATCTCCTTAACACCAAAAATAGCGTTTACTAAAGTATAAATAGATATACAATGCAATTATGATACTCCAGTCTCTATCCTCTAGTCTGTTCGAAGTCAATTAAGACGTACAGCTTTAGGAAGCAACAATAGGAGCTTTACTAAACCAGGGCGCAAGAATAAATCGCGACGAGATTTGGGAAGCATTAATTTCAGATCAGAATTAGAACTTTTGTCATATTAGAGAAACGGGGAGGTGATCAATAATTTCTCTGACTTTAACGTCACTTCGCGTGAAGATTTAAATATTTTACGGAATTAACGATTTTTGGTCAGATTTGGACTTTGTATTGTGATAGTATAAAAGCTTTACTTCACGCGACTAGCAATCATACTTCGTGACAGTTTATGGATATTAAACGGGAACAATATTTTTATCGACAGTGACACAACATTGTTTAGTATCTCTGATATTGACGGGATTCCAGATTAGATACTTATTCAAAGAACCCCTTTGAATGCGATCGTGTGAATGAACTGATTTATTAATAATTATTGTTAAATAAAATAACGTGTTAATTTGAAACTGACTATTCGTCTTTAACTTTACTTCGATTTAGGTTCATAAATAATTAGGTTACGTGATTTTCACCAAGAATAAACTGCAGACTAGTAACTAAAACAAGTGAACGAGAATCTATTGAAAACACTAGTATTAATTTACTTATGGTTTTTTCCTTCAAAACTGGGAAGACAATACGTTCGTGACTCACTGGGGTTAACTTAAGAACTAGCCGGGATAAAACAAAACCCCTCAATACCATTCAATGTATAGATAAATTAACATTCCTCCTTTCATGTAAGATACGGAAGTCGGGATAGAAAAAAGGGTCGCTACAGATGACAGCCATTAAAATAAACGCGTATTCCATTACGAGGAGATCTTTTCACGAAATGTCAGTCACCAGCTCTCTCCTCCGAATGTGAAACTATTTTGACGACTCCAACCTACATAGATAGAAATGATCATTAAAAGAGAGAGAGAGAGAGAGAGAGAGAGAGAGAGAGAGAGAGAGAGAGAGAAAGGAGAAATCATAGTTCGCTCGAAAATAAAGTATTTAGGTGTCGTTTTTCCTGTGTGCTGCCGAGAGTACAATGCTTGAGAAATATTCTCAGAATAGTTCTATGGATCCTCTGCCAAACAATAAATGTGAATTTGCACAGTACTCTTATAGACGTGGATGTAGATAAGTGCAAAGAGAATTTTATTTTCAAATATCCATTCCCAATCGGAATCTTGCATCACTTCCTATCTCTACAATACTTCATTCCGTTCTTCTGAAAACTGTTTTGCTCATCTCCATACAAGTGCAGTGTGAGAAATCGACTATGCTCCTACACGTCTACTAAAGTACAACGCTTGCCTCGCTCCGCCGCAGAGCGAAGAAGCTCAAGCTACGGCTGCAGCCAGCACTACTCAAGTGTTCGCTGGGTTGCCTACCACCGACAGAGCTAAAGTACATTAGAATTGCTGTAAATTGTCACAGTAATTCAAATCTGTTGAGCATCATACCACAAACCGTGCATCGGATATTACTGTTTTATTCTCGACTTCTGATCACAAAAAAATGTCATGCTTACATTAACGAAGTTCCTTCAAACCATCATTGTACTGGATAATGTAATATTGTCAGCTTAAATCAGAGAAGAGCGATGCAATGGAAACATTATTATTCAAAATATCTACGCTGTCTACGTGAAAAATAGTCATCCCCTTATAAATGACAGTAAACATCATCTTTATTGTGTAAATAAACTGTGCCATTACGTTGTAACACATTCCACTTCAGTCCTAACACCGCTGAATATGAAATTTTGCTGGTCGGAGTGGCCGTGCGGTTCTAGACGCTGCAGTCTGGAGCCGAGCGACCGCTACGGTCGCAGGTTCGAATCCTGCCTCGGGCATGGATGTGTGTGGAGTCCTTAGTTTAGTTAGGTTTAATTAGCTCTAAGTTCTAGGCGACTGATGACCTCAGAAGTTAAGTCGCATAGTGCTCAGATCCATTTGAACCAAGCCATTTATGACATTTTAGTTTATCATTTTGAAAATTAGTGTGAACTGAAACTCAGGGATGCCTAATAACACCGGCTGATCTTATTTGATTAAATCACCCATTTAGTACTTAAGCAACCATTTCGAACACGCTCCTATCTCACTTAAAACGAAGTGGCGTCTTCACACCTACCACTATCTGGCTTTCCTCCGCATCAAACGTTGTTGTTTAAGCTACCATCAGATATCGAAACGCAGACAGTAATAAACTTTCCAAAATGAAAGAACCAGTTAACATAAAAATACAACAATCATCAGCTCTGAGATTAGTTTGAAAACGATTTGCAGGCTAAAGTATGTTCATGGTGTACGCCTCGGTCATTCTCCGACCTGAGAATTAGAAAGCTGAGTAGTTTCTAGCGACACGTTTCGAAGTGGCACTGGAAGCTTCGACAACTGTAAGCCTTATTTCATTCGACGACACATTGGCCGACTTGCGCGCCGGTGACGAGGATGAAATGACGATGAAGACAGTACAACACCCAGTACCTGAGCGGAGAAAATCTCCAACACGGCCGGTAATCGAACCCGGGAACGCTTGCACGAGAGGCGAGCACGTTACCTGTTGTGGTTGGCAGGAGAGCCAACCGGATTACTAAAGGAGGCCGAAATGCACGCGTTTTAGCTCACACAGGCTGGCGTGAGGTCTGGAGCATGACAAGGGAATTAGAATAGCGAAAAACGGACGTAGCGGGAGGAATACTTGACTTTAATCCATTAATGACGAACGTCGCTCTTGACATTACATGATTTACAATATCAATAGAAACTGATTATTGCGCCTTGCTAGGTCGTAGCAAATAACGTAGCTGAAGGCTATGCTAAGTATCGTCTCGGCAAATGAGAGCGTAGAAGTTAGTGAACCATCGCTAGCAAAGTCGGCTGTACAACTGGGGCGAGTGCTAGGAAGTCTCTCTAGACCTGCCGTGTGGCGGCGCTCGGTCTGCAATCATTGATAGTGGCGACACGCGGGTCCGACGTATACTACCGGCCCGCGACCGATTTAAAGGCTACCACCTAGCAAGTGTGGTGTCTGGTGGTGACACCACATTAACATCCAGCTAAGCAGAAGGACTCCCTTTGTAATAAAACTCATTAATACGATTTGTTTGAATGTTGCCTAACGATCCTAGAAAGCAGGTTTCCTAGACAGCCCATATTTGACGACTAGGCTGGATTTAACACATTGATGGAACGAACAAGTAATAGTAATAGAGTTTATTAATGACCAAAGCAAACTTCACAGTCGCAAAGTTTATCAGAAACGATTGAAATCGGTTGTCTTTTGTGCAAGTAGAATTCTTTTACCATTATCACTATCGAGTTGTCTAGATACCAATCATCAGGTGATATACAGTTCTTCACTAATGTGTTTGTGGTATTGTGAGGGCTGTGACGACAAAGAAAAACTCGAAACAACTAAACAACTTAGCACTGAACTTTTCGTCTCGCTACAGCCTCACATCGAGCTGCACAATGCTAGATATTAATTTTAATAACCGTATACTGTCGGATAATTAGTGCCTAGATGACTGGAAAGCTGTAATGGTAAAATAAAAATTTCTGCCAGCACAAAAGGAGACTGTTTGTAGTCATTGCTGATAAACTTCATTTTTCATAATCAGAGTGTTCCATATCCAAATGGATGAAACGAACTCAGTGGACATTCTTGACGAAAGTCATATGTTGAATTCTTTACCCTCCTGCGATGAGAACTGAAAGAACAGGCAAAATGTCGTCTAAATCTTTCAAAATATCTACATTTACGCGATCTAGAGAATATATGGGTACAGCGTGACCCAAGAGGAACGGTCAGTTTAATGGATATCACAGGAACAATCATTCGAAGAAGAAACATTTAGGAGAAATGGACTCTAAAACCATATCTTAAGTGCTGAGCACTTGTTCATCTTCGATACTGTGAAATACTGGGGTCACTCCAAAATAAATGCACACTATTTTTGTAATAACACAGTTTTCATTCTGCATGTGTGAAAGTTTTACAGTGTGTAGATACATCCTTCCAGCTTGTTTTCAAACTTAGTTCAACCAGTTGCCGTGAGTGGCGCCGTCACAGCATGTCTTCAATATGGCTGCAACACTTGACCTTAGTCAGAAGCAGTGTGCTGCCATAGATTTCCTGTGCTGTGAAAACGAGACAGTGAGAAACATCCACAAGAGTTTGAAAAAGGTGTATGGAGATGCTGCTGTCGAACGCAGTACAGTTAGTCGGTGGGCAAGCAGTTTACGTGATGAAAGCGGGCACGCCAGTATTGAGGATTGTCCTCGCAACAGCAGGCCTCGTACTGCACACACCCCAGACAATGTGCAAAGAGTTAACGAATTGGTGACTGCTGACAGATGCATCACAGTGAACGAATTGTCACGTTACGTTGTGATAGGGGAAGGAAGTGTTTGCAGAATATTGAAAATGTTGGCGTTAAAAAAGGTTTGTGCCAGGTGGGTTCCCAAGATGTTGACAGTGGCTCACAAAGAAACAAGAAAAACAGTATGCAGCAAACTTTTGGAACAATACGAGAATGGTGGAGATGAATTTCTTGGAAGAATTGTGGCCCAGTCCGAAACCGCGCTGCTGCTACGGTCGCAGGTTCGAACCCTTCCTCGGGCATGGATGTGTGTGACGTCCTTAGGTTTAAGAAGTTCTAAGTCTAGGGGACTAATGACCTCAGATGTTGAGTCCCATGGTGCTCAGAAACTTTTTTGGCAATGGAGAGGCATCATGCAAATTCACCCAAGGAAAAAAAATTCAAAACCACATCTTCTGCTGGAAAAGTTACGGCTACGGTGTTTTTGATTCCGAAGGACTCTTGCTTGTGGACATCATGCCAAGTGGAACCACCATAAATTCTGATGCATATGTTACAACACTGAAGAAACTTCATGCTCAACTGAGTCGCACTCGACCACATCGGCAAAAGTAAGATGTTTTGCTGTTGCACGACAATGCATGGCCATATGTCAGTCAAAAAACCATGGAAGCGATCACTAAACGCGGATGGACAACAATGAAACACCCGCCTTACAGTCCTGACCTGGCTCTATGGGAAACTGAAAGACTTTCTTCGTGGAACAAGGTATGAATTTGATGACTCCCTTGTGCACGCTACCAAACAGTGGCTCCAACAGGTTGGTCCATAATTTTACCGTGCGGGTATACAGGCGCTGGTTCCATGATGGCGTAATGCAGTTGAGAGGGATGGAAATTATGTGGAGAAATGAAAATATTGTTCCTAAAGGATCCATCTACACACTGTAAAACGTTCAAACATGTAGAATGAAAGATGGATTAAAAAATAGTGTCCATTTCTTTTCGAGTGACCCTCGTACGTCTCTTCTTCTGAAGAAGTGCTCATAGCTCTCCAGGTATGCATTGTAGAGACGTTTTTGTTTCGAATGATCATTCCCGTCATATCCTTGAATATTGAGCATTTATTCTGGGACGAACTATATGTTCATCAACACATGTTTAGAAGGCAGTAAACAGCACCTTTGTACTTGACCCTCTTTGTGTTTACCTTGTTTGCATATGGAAGGTAACATCGACAAATATTTTTCTTCGTTGGTCCATTTTTCTCGTTAAACAGGTCTCAATTTTTCATTAAAATTTTCTGTCTGTTAACTTCATTATTTCCTTGTAGTGCAGGTTTTTCCTTTGTCCAGATATTGTAAAATCTAAATCCCCTTCTGCTTTCAACTATTCGTCTCTGTTGTGGGAGAACAGTGGCAGGAAAAGTACCAGGCCCTTGTACGACCTCTGCAGTGTGTTACGAAAGCAAAGCGAGCAACGAAGTAAAGACTAATAAGATACAAAAGAACAAAATAATTTACGATAAAAGGATAGAGCGTGGCGAGAGCACGTTAACTTTCTGTGTCAGCAGACAACGATACAGCTCCCTGTTTCCGCGAATGCGCAGTCTGCAGCGTATTCAAGATTCCTTAACCCGACACTCGGCACCGTCAATTGGTCACTGACATCAGTGACTCACAATAATAATAATGTCGTGTGACTTGGGCCTCCCGTCGGGTAGACCGTTCGCCTGGTGAAGCCTTTCCATTTGACGCCACTCCGGTGACTTGCGCGTCGATGGGGATGAATGATGATGATTAGGGCAACACAACACCCAGTCCCTGAAAATCTCCTACCCAGCCGGGAATCGAACCCGGGCCCTTAGGATTGACATTCTGTCACGCTGACCACACAGCTACCGGGGGCAGGCACAAAGAGCAATGTTAATCACCATTTGGAGTCTTGGAGCTGTGCTGGTAATCGTCGTGGCAGAGGCAAACTGCACGTATTCTCGAGTCATAGCTTCTCCTCTTCAATGAAGACGCTCGACGGAGGGATGGCCTGTACACCCACGTAAGCGGATGTGGCGAGAAGAGGGGCGCTCATGCGAGGCGCCTTCCCTGAAGCGGCTTTCACGGCCGGCTATCGGAAGAGTGCGGAGACGCAGTCGCGCGTGTCCTGAAGAACAAAGCCGCGATCTCAGGAGAAACACGGCAGCTGTGGGGCTACGGCGACATCTCAGCACCACTCGACCGTCTCGAGCATAGCACAGACACCGGACTCTGGCACTGTGAGGTTACACGCACTCTTACCCTTCTGAGGAGCTCTGTTTACAGCCGTGATTAGTCGCTGACGGCATGTATGCCAGACAGGTAGAGGTGTCCTCGGATGTGGACACATGCAGTGACAACTACCTTGCGAAAAAAGCCTGCGCCAATCCGAATTTATCTTTCCAAGGCTTTCCATTGCGTAGATCATGTTACTTTCTTTAAAAACTTCAGTCTTATGGAACTGATGGTTTTACAAGTAGCTAGTCTGGATCAGCCTTAACATACAGAATGCAAAAATTTGTGCAGAGTATTTCAAATAATTTTGGAGGAGGAGCTAATTTTACTGACTGGGGAGAAATCACAAAGGGAGTACCGCAGAGTTCAACTTTTGATCCAGTCCTATTTCTTATAGGTACATATACGGAAATAGCAGAACTGGAAATTTTTGCAGACGGTACTACTGTTGTAATACACTCCTGGAAATGGAAAAAAGAACACATTGACACCGGTGTGTCAGACCCACCATACTTGCTCCGGACACTGCGAGAGGGCTGTACAAGCAATGATCACACGCACGGCACAGCGGACACACCAGGAACCGCGGTGTTGGCTGCCGAATGGCGCTAGCTGCGCAGCATTTGTGCACCGCCGCCGTCAGTGTCAGCCAGTTTGCCGTGGCATATAGAGCGCCATCGCAGTCTTTAACACTGGTAGCATGCCGCGACAGCGTGGACGTGAACCGTATGTGCAGTTGACGGACTTTGAGCGAGGGCGTATAGTGGGCATGCGGGAGGTCGGGTGGACGTACCGCCGAATTGCTCAACACGTGGGGCGTGAGGTCTCCACATTACATCAATGTTGTCGCCAGTGGTCGGCGGAAGGTGCACGTGCCCGTCGACCTGGGACCGGACCGCAGCGACGCACGGATGCACGCCAAGACCGTAGGATCCTACGCAGTGCCGTAGGGGACCGCACCGCCACTTCCCAGCAAATTAGGGACACTGTTGCTCCTGGGGTATCGGCGAGGACTATTCGCAACCGTCTCCATGAAGCTGGGCTACGGTCCCGCACACCGTTAGGCCGTCTTCCTCTCACGCCCCAACATTGTGCAGCCCGCCTCCAGTGGTGTCGCGACAGGCGTGAATGGAGGGACGAATGGAGACGTGTCGTCTTCAGCGATGAGAGTCGCTTCTGCATTGGTGCCAGTGATGGTCGTATGCGTGTTTGGCGCCGTGCAGGTGAGCGCCACAATCAGGACTGCATACGACCGAGGCACACAGGGCCAACACCCGGCATCATGGTGTGGGGAGCGATCTCCTACACTGGCTGTACACCTCTGGTGATCGTCGAGGGGACACTAAATAGTGCACGGTACATCCAAACCGTCATCGAACCCATCGTTCTACCATTCCTAGACCGGCAAGGGAACTTGCTGTTCCAACAGGACAATGCACGTCCGCATGTATCCTGTGCCACCCAACGTGCTCTAGAAGGTGTAAGTCAACTATCCTGGCCAGCAAGATCTCCGGATCTGTCCCCCATTGAGCATGTTTGGGACTGGATGAAGCGTCGTCTCACGCGGTCTGCACGTCCAGCACGAACGCTGGTCCAACTGAGGCGCTAGGTGGAAATGGCATGGCAAGCCGTTCCACAGGACTACATCCAACATCTCTACGATCGTCTCCATGGGAGAATAGCAGCCTGCATTGCTGCGAAAGGTGGATATACACTGTACTAGTGCCGACATTGTGCATGCTCTGTTGCCTGTGTCTATGTGCCTGTGGTTCTGTCAGTGTGATCATGTGATGTATCTGACCCCAGGAATGTGTCAATAAAGTTTCCCCTTCCTGGGACAATGAATTCACGGTGTTCTTATTTCAATTTCCAGTAGTGTAAATCCCACTCGAGAGAAAGCAACAGAAGCAATTGTTAATGATGTTTTTGAAAGAATTATGAAGTGGTTTTCTGAAAATGGACTCGGCCATACTTTTGTGGAAAAACAGTATATTCAGTTTAGCGCTACAAATAATCATATCAACAATTGATGTAGCACATGTGAGTGATTTTTGTGTGCAAGCTGATGAGCAATTGAAGGGAGAAAAGGTGTTACTGAGATGCTCAAACGATTTGAGCTACTTTGGCTCTTTGTGTAGCTGCTAATCTGGGAAACATACGAATCAGTCTTCGATATACACACTCCTGGAACACCGCGGTTCCTGGTGTGTCCGCTGTGCCGTGCGTGTGATCATTGCTTGTACAGCCCTCTCTCAGTGTCCGGAGCAAGTATGGTGGATCTGACACACCGGTGTCAATGTGTTCTTTTTTCCATTTCCAGGAGTGTACATAAGTTCCGGGAACACTTTCAATTATTTATTGCACAAGAACCATACATTGTACAGTTATCTTGCATACGTCATTTTGAAGATAAACCCCGAGTCTTTTATTTTCCATGTACACAGCCACAGCATAGTTTGGTAATTTGCAGATCGTCAGCGCTAGTCGCAAACATGGCTAGTTCAGGTGCAGAGCGAGCTTTCTATGTCTACATCTACATCTACATACATACTCCGCAATCCACCATACGGTGCGTGGCGGAGGGTACCTCGCACCACAACTAGCATCTTCTCTCCATGTTCCACTCCCAAACAGAACGAGGGAAAAATGACTGCCTATATGCCTCTGTACAAGCCATAATCTCTCTTATCTTATCTCTGTGGTCTTTCCGCGAAATGTAAGTTGGCGGCAGTAAAACTGTACTGTAGTCAGCCTCAAATGCTGGTTCTCTAAATTTCCTCAGTAGCGATTCACGAAAAGAACACCTCCTTTCCTCTAGAGACTCCCACCCGAGTTCCTGAAGCATTTCCGTAACACTCGCGTGATGATCAAACCTACCAGTAACAAATCTAGCAGCCCACCTCTGAATTGCTTCTATGTCCTCCCTCAATCCGACCTGATAGGGATCCCAAACCCTCGAGCAGTACTCAAGAATAGGTCGTATTAGTGTTTTATAAGTGGTCTCCTTTACAGTTGATACACATCTTCCCAAAATTCTACAAATGAACCGATGACGACTATCCGCCTTCCCCACAACTGCCATTACATGCTTGCCCCACTTCATATCACTCTGCAATGTTACGCCCAAATATTTAATCGACGTGACTGTGTCAAGCGCTACAATACCAATGGAGTATTCAAACATTACGGGATTCTTATTCCTATTCATCTGCATTAATTTACATTTATCTATATTCAGAGTTAGCTGCCATTCTTTACACCAATCACAAATCCTGTCCAAGTCATCCTGTCTCCTCCTACAGTCACTCAACGACGACTCCTTCCCGTACACCACAGCATCATCAGCAAACAGCCGCACATTGCTATCCACCCTATCCAAAAGATCATTAATACAGATAGAAAGCAACAGTGGACCTACCACACTTCCCTGGGGCACTCCAGATGATACCCTCACCTCCGATGAACAGTCACCATTGAGGACAATGTGGTGTCACCGCCAGACACCACACTTGTTACGTGGTAGCTTTTAAATCGGCCGCGGTCCGGTAGTATTCGTCGGACCCGTGTCGCCTCTATCAGTGATTGCAGACCGAGCACCGCCACACGGCAGGTCTAGACAGACTTCCTAGCACTCGCCCCAGTTGTACAGCCGACTTTGCTAGCGATGGTTCACTGACTAAATACGCTCTCTTTTGCAGAGACGATAGTTAGCATAGCCTTCAGCTACGTTATTTGCTACGACCTAGCAAGGAGCCGTTATCAGTTACCATTGATATTGTGAATCATGTACTGTCCAGACCGACGTTCGTTATTAATGGATTAAAGTTAAGTATTCCACCAGCTACGTCCTTTGTTTCTAAATTCTAATTTCCTTGTCCTGTTCCAGACCTCACGCCAGAATGCGTGAGCTAAATCGCGTGCCTTTCGGCCTCCTCTAGTAACACGGTGTTGGCTCTCCTGCCAACCACAACATTGGCGACGAAGCAAAACCGCTTTCGTATCGATATTGCCCTGATTTCCTTGTGTAATGGCTTCGCCACAATCTCCAGATGTACTGTCCGAATTTTATAGCTTACAGAATCATCAGACGCAGGCATTACTGGATGCCCTTGGACAGCTCGTCCAGGGTGAACGTGCAATGCAAAACGATGCGGCAACCGCTGCTCCACCGCTAACGCAGCCACAACACGCTGTTGCACCCACTTTTCGACTTTTTAATGATGCACTGGAAAGCTGGTCGGAGTAGTCACGCCAATTTGGATTCCATCTCGCCGCCTACAGAATTCAAGGTAACGAGCGGCAGCATTTTCTCCTTTCATCCGTCGGGGTGCAAACGTACCGTGTGATAGTCAAATTATTTCCCCGACGCGACGTAGCAACTCTGTCCTACGAAGAAATTTTTTCTGCATTTGATGCATATTTCAAAGAATCAGTCAATGTAGTTGCCAAACGGTATACTTTCTTTCGTACAAAACGTACGGCAGGTCAGACTAATCGGGAGTGGGTTGCAACCTTGCAAGGCCTTACTAGGGATTGTGCTTTTGAGTGTCAATGTGGACTCCCTTATTCAGATACTATGGTACGTGATGCAATTGCACAGAACGTTTCTGATGTTCGTATAAGGGAACATATTTTGAAACTAGTAAATCCCTCCCTTCAACAAGTGGTGGATATATTGGATCGGCAGGACACACTTGACTTTGCTCAGGATTCATTTGAAACTTCGCCAGCAGTGTGTCAGGTTAACCGGCCCGCCGGGCGAGCTGCACGGAACAGTAAACAGTCCTCGCGCCCGGCCGCGCCGCTGCCGCCAGGCTCTCAGCCACGTGTGCCGCGCAGGCAAGCTAATGCAGTGATCAAATCATGCCCGCGGTGTGCTACTAAACATTCGCTTGAGAATTGTCCGTCACGCCAAGCTATTTACTTTTACTGTAATAAAAAAGGACATGTTCAGAGTGTTTGCCAGAAAAAGCTCAGAACCGTTCCAGGCCCTATGCCTCGCGCCGGAATCGGAATCGAGCCAAGGATACTCAGGCTCGCGAAACTTCGCCCATGGAAATTCATGTAATTCATTCCACTCCACCCAGTGCCACTCTCTCTAACAGTGACTGCGTTCGTCCCAAAAATAGTGTGCGTCGACGTCGCCGGAACTCCCGTCAAGTCGCAAGTGATTATGTACCAATATCAGTTCATGTTGCACGAGACAGTCGCTCTTGTCGTCAGCAGGACAATAAACTTTTTGTAGACTTGGACATTTACGGCAAAGTTCAAAAATGGCTCTGAGCACTATGGGACTCAACATCTTAGGTTATAAGTCCCCTAGAACTTAGAACTACTTAAACCTAACTAACCTAAGGACATCACATACACCCATGCCCGAGGCAGGATTCGAACCTGCGACCGTAGCAACCCCGCGGTTCCGGACTGCAGCCCCAGAACCGCACGGCCACCGCGACCGGCTACGGCAAAGTGATACCATTCCAGCTCTATACAGGAGCTGCAGTTTCACTGATCAATCAAGACACGTACAAACTGCTGGGCACACCTCCTTTGCGTGCCGCAAATGTTAAGTTACCTAGCTATTCAGGTCAAGAGACCCCTGTGTTAGGACAGTGCAGCCTTCTTGCAGCATACAAAGGACAAACACAACTTGTGTCATTTTACGTCATTCGTTCTTCTTCTGCAGTGAACTTGTTTGGTTTCGATTTATTTCAGTTGTTTAACTTGTGTATAGTAAATCAGGTCCTATCAGTGAACCAGACGGTGCCTTCAGTCAGTGTTTCTCGTCTATGTGAAGAATTTGCAGACATTTTTGCACTGGGCCTTGGTTGCGCTAAGAACTATAAAGCACATTTGGAACTGAAAATAAACGCGCAACCGGAATTTTTCTGAGCTCGCAATGTTCCCCACGCATTGCGTGATGAGGTCGCAAAAACATTACACGATTTGGAATCACAAGGTGTAATTGAACGTGTGCAGGCTTCTCTCCTGGCATCACCCTTAGTAATTTTGCCAAAACCTTCCGGAAAGTTGAGACTTTGTGTGGACTTCAAGGCAACAGTGAATCCACAACTAGTGATTGCCACTTTTCCTTTACCCCGCCCGGAAGATCTTTTTGACAAACTGTGCCCGGGTTAATATATTTCGAAGTTGGACCTCGCAGATGCGTACTTGCAAATACCGGTGGACAAAGAATCCCAGCGCGTTTTGGTGGTTAACACTCATCTTGGGTTGTATCAATTCAAACGACTGCCATTCGGGTGTGCATCCGCCCCTGCATTGTTTCAGCAATATCTACAAACTGTTTGCGCGTCGGTCCCTACTCCAGCAAATTATCTGGACGATATTGTGATCGCCGTAAAGACGGAAGAAGAACATTTGGCCAATCTCAGAACATTAAATGGTTCAAATGGCTCTGAGCACTATGAGACTCAACTGCTGTGGTCCATTAGTCCCCTAGAACTTAGAACTGCTTAAACCTAACTAACCTAAGGGCATCACACACATCCATGCCCGAGGCAGGATTCGAACCTGCGACCGTAGCAGTCGCACGGTTCCGGACTGCGCGCCTAGAACCGCGAGACCACCGTTCCGTTCGTCTGGACGACGGAATGCGAACGCGCCTTTCGCCAGTTGAAATCGGCGTTGCTTTCCAATACTTGCCTCACGTCATTCGATCCGCAGAAGTCCATTTTGTTGATGGTGGATGCATCAGATTTCGGGATCGGTGCTGTGCTTGCGCACAAAGATGGATCGCACGATCTCCCTATTGCCTTTGCGTCCAAATTTCTCTCATCTGCTCAAAGAAATTATTCGCAGATCGAGAAAGAAGCATTGGCTCTCGTATTTGGTGTTACAAAGTTTCATGATTTCCTGTATGGTCGTCACTTTACCATAATCACAGACCACAAACCTTTGACATCGCTTTTTCATCCGACCAAGCCTGTACCTCCACGTACAGCGCAGAAATTCATTCGCTGGTCTATTTTCCTCTCGCAGTACCGCTACGATATCTTGTATCGGTCCACAGCTAAGCACGGAAGCGCCGATGCGTTGTCCCACTTGCCTTTTGCTGAGGATAGGGCATTCGATTCCTCCGAACTTGCTTGCATGTTCATTGATGCGGAAACCGATGACGTGGTCGAATCGTTTCCGATTGATTTTCGTCGTGTAGATACAGCCACAGCTGCCGACCCTGTCCTTGCTGCCGTTCTGTGTTTTGTTGCTACGCAATGGCCCTTGTCAAAGTCACGGATCGGGGACCCGTTGGTTCGCCGATTTTTTGCTCACAGGGAGAGACTTTTTGTACGACGTGGTGTTTTGCTGTTGCGTTCTAATAATGATCAGTCCAGGGTCGTGGTACCACGTTCGTTACAGTCCTCTGTCTTACAACTTCTCCACCAAGGACATTGGGGTATATTGAGAACGAAACAACTTGCTCGTCAGCACTGTACTTGGTTCGGAATCGATGCCGCGATTACGAATATGTGCTCTTCTTGCATGGTGTGTGCCGAACAACAATCAGCACCACCGCGGAAATTCTTTGCATGGCCAAAATCCACTTCCCCTTGGCAACGCTTACACATCGATTTTGCTGGTCCATTCTGGAATGCTCGATGGTTGGTTGTGGTAGATTCATTCAGTAATTTTCCTTTTGTTGTCCGGATGTCTTCCACGACGTCATCTGCCATCATCCAAGCGTTATCTGCTATCTTTTGCATTGAAGGTCTTCCACAGACTATTGTTTCCGACAATGGCCCACAATTCATGTCCGTAGAATTTCAGTCATTCTGCAAGTCCAGTGGTATTCAACATCTGACGTCCGCGCCGTTTTCGTCACAGTCAAACGGTGCCGCTGAACGATTGGTCAGGACTTTCAAGTCACAGATGCTGAAGTTGAAAGAGTGGCATTCTCGGGAGGACGCGTTATTGCTCTTTTTGTCCTCGTATCGCTCTCAGCCCCGAGATGGTCGCTCGCCGGCTGAGTTGCTCCACGGTCGCCCTCATCGAACCTTGATGTCTTTGCTACATCAGCCGCATCAGGTTCCTGTGCAGCGGCAGACACCTGCTTTTGCTCCAGGCGACGTTGTCTACTATCGCCACTATCGGGGTTCACGGCGTTGGCTCGAAGGGCGCATTCTTCGCTGCCTCGGACGCGCTATGTATCTGGTTTTGGGGGCCTCTGGTGAGGTGCGTCGGCATCTCAATCAGCTGCGCCTCTGTCGTCGCACGGGATCTGCCGCTCGCCGTCTGCTTTCAGCGAAGGTGCCGTCCGGTCAGCGCCCCGGGGACCCATCTACTGGCTCGCCTCAGCCCCAGGTGTTACCGACGCTGCCTTCCATTTTGCCCCATGGCGACGCGCCGCCGCCACAGCCGCCACCGCCACCGCCTATTCTCCCGCCGGCGACGCCCGCAGTGGACGCGTCGCTGCAACCGCCGGGCGCCTCCCTGGGTCACGTGCCGCCGATCGCTTCCCGTGACCAGTTGTCCTCCGACATCGAACTCTTGCCCGCTCCGGACCATATGTCGTCTTCGCCCGTCGGGTGCCCCGGCCCGATGGAGGTCGACCCTTCGGCCCCTCCAGTCTCTCTACGGGCGCATACTCCGCATGTTGGCGTGCACCCTGGAGCAGGTTTTCAGGCGTTTCCTAGCTCCCCGCGGTCCGAATGGCAGGGTGCGGGTGGTACAGCCTCGCCTGTTGTTAGGCTCCCCACCTCGTCGCATACGTCAACATGGGGTCCTCCCCACGGCGGGCTGAAGTCTTATGCCTCAACCGTACGCCGATTTGCGGGGGAGGAATGTGGTGTCACCGCCAGACACCACACTTGCTAGGTGGTAGCCGCGGTCCGGTAGTATACGTCGGACCCGCGTGTCACCACTATCAGTGGTTGCAGACAGAGCGCCGCCACACGGCAGGTCTAGACAGACTTCCTAGCAGTCGCCCCAGTTGTACAGCCGACTTTGCTAGCGATGGTCCACTGCATACTTACGTTCTCAATTGCCGAGAAGATAGTTTAGCATAGCCTTCAGCTACGTCATTTACTACGACCTAGCGAGGCGCCATTATCAGTTACTATTGATATTGTGAATCATGTAATATCAAGAGCGACGTTCACCATTAATGGATTAAAGTTAAGTTGAAACGCACCCTTAGAACAATTATACATAACTGTGCTTAAACTGACACACAATATTTTTAGCGCAACGCAATCTGACTTTCAAAAATCCCTACAAAAGAATGGCCCTGACTAACATTAACCTATACGTTTCACATATCACTTACCTCACAAAAATCTTGGTTACTCGAACTACTGCAATACAGCGAGCACCACTACTGCCAGCTAAATAAAAGATTCAAACTACGGAAGGCACTAACTACTGATAGGTATAGCTAGCAAATGAAAGAGTTTAATATATATATATATATATATATATATATATATATATATATATATATATATATATATATATCAGTTCATGACATCCAGTCTTACAAATTCCACAACTCCGCCATCTCTCTCCCCACATCCACCACTGCTGGCGGCTCACCTCCAACTGCGTAACGCTACGCACTGTTCACATCCAGCTGCCCAACACTACAATGGCAGACAACAATGCAAACGAGCCACAGACTGCACACAGCACATCCAGTGGTTTTCATACAGAGCGCTCCGTGGCGTTACCAATAAGAAAACCTAAACAGCCTACTTCCAAAGTATTCCACCAGCTAAGTCCGTTTTTCTAAATTCTAATTTCCTTGTCCTGTTCCAGACCTCACGCCAGCCTGCGTGAGCTAAAACGAGTGCCTTTCGGTCTCCTTTAGTAACACGATGTTGGCTCTCCTGCCAACCACAACAGACAACGTACTATTACTTAGGAAGTCTTCGAGCCACTCACATACTTGGGAACCAATCCCATATGCTCGTACCTTAGTTAGGAGTCAGCAGTGGGGCACCGAAGTAAACGCTTTGCGAAAGTCGAGGAATATGGCATCCGCCTAATACCATTCATCCATGTGTTGCGGTTCGACAGAAACAAGTGGGCTACAGCTGTTCAACGGATGTTTAGAACCAAGCACGCTAAGAACCCACCAAAAAAGAAGGCCAACAAATTCCTTACGACGGGTTTCTTGCACACGGAAAAGAGAAGCGAAAGTTCCAGTGTGAGTGAAGTGAATGTGAAGCGCGTACGAGAGACATTCATAAGGAGTCCAAAGTAATCGGTGCGTCGTGCATCCCGTGAACTCGAAGTGGCTCCGTTCATCTTTCAGCAGGATGGGGCTCCATCCCATTTTCATCGTAAACTTCGTGGATACCTGAACACGGAGCTGCCGCAACGGTGGATCGACTGTGCTACAGAAGGTGACCGTATTGACGTCTGCCGGGTCACTCACGGTTCGCAAATCGAACGATTGTAAAAATTATCTTTCAGAGTTTCTCTTCAAAATGCAATATGTATGACATCTGTACAATGTACAATAAATAACTGAAAGTGTTCCGGAATTTTAAGTACGTCAATATGGATGCAAAAACTTTCGATCATTCGGCCAACAATATAAAACTTACGACATATAGCAAAGCAAGTATAACACTAACCTAAAATCATTTCTTCTGGACAACTCTTTCTAATCCAAAAAAGAGTTATTATTTACAAACTGGTACATTTACATCTACATCTACATGACTACTCTGCAATTCACATTTAAGTGCTTGGCAGAGGATCCATCGAACCACAATCATACTATCTCTCTACTATTTCACTCCCTAACAGCGCGCGGGAAAAACGAACACCTAAACCTTTCTGTTCGGGCTCTGATTTCTCTTATTTTATTTTGATGACCATTCCTACCTATGTAGGTTGGGCTCAACAAAATATTTTCGCATTCGGAAGAGAAGGTTGGTGACTGAAATTTCGTAAATAGATCTCGCCGCGACGAAAAACGTCTTTGCTTTAATTACTTCCATCCCAACTCGTATATCATATCTTCCACACTCTCGCCTATTACGTGATAATACAAAACGAGCTGACCTTTTTTGCACCCTTTCGATGTCCTCCGTCAATCCCACCTGTTAAGGATCTCACACTGCGCAGCAATATTCTAACAGAGGACGAACGAGTGTAGTGTAAGCTGTCTCTCTAGTGGACTTGTTGCATCTTCTAAGTGTCCTGCCAATGAAACGCAACCTTTGGCTCGTCTTCCCCACAATATTATCTATGTGGTCTTTCCAACTGAAGTTGTTCGTAATTTTAACACCCAGGTACTTAGTTGAATTGACAGCCTTGAGAATTGTACTATTTATCGAGCAATCTAATTCCAACGGATTTCTTTTGGAACTCATGTGGATCACCTCACACTTTCCGTTATTTAGCGTCAACTGCCACCTGCCACACCATACAGCAATCTTTTCTAAATCGCTTTGCAACTGATACTGGTCTTCGGATGACCTTACTAGACGGTAAATAACAGCATCATCTGCGAACAAACTAAGAGAACTGCTCAGATTGTCACCCAGGTCATTTATATAGATCAGGAACAGCAAAGGTAGCCGATGAAATAGAAAAAAACTAGTTTTAAATATATTTGTATTTATTTCTGCTCATATACGTGGCAATAAGTACTTTGTGATTAAAAGTCAAAGGACGGTATCAATATTACGATTTGCTTCTCGTTGCAGTACATACGATATATAATAATCATTATTGTTTGAAATCACTATCATTATCCATTTGGAACGGAGTTCCACTAAACTGGATTCAGTATACAGTGTTCTCAAAAGAGTAGTTGCAAGGCCCTTCTTCGCTGTTTTCCTCATATGTACTCGCGCAGTTTGTTTCCATAGTAGCAGCCGCTACCTTCCGCGTGAGTCACTGTCGCTTCGTTTACAGTGACAGAGGACACTTTCGCAGTTACCTCAATGTTACATGAAGTCTCTTCTAGGATATTCCGTCCATTAGATTCTACATTTCATAATCTGACTCCTGTCTGTGTAACCCATACTGTGCAAGATGGCAAGAACTATGCTCCTTACATGAAGTCATTAAAGATCACCTAACTCACGTTGAGTCGGCAAAGTTTCCACGAGGGTTTCATGGACCGTGTATTGTAGAATTCTTATCACACTTCGCATTACGTCTGAGTCAGTCGATACGAATTACTTTTGATTTATCGCGCTTTACTCCACGCAAACGCAATTTATTACCACTGCTTGTCAGGAGAGTCATGTAATGTGATGATTGATGGTCGTGAGTTAAAATAAATCTGTGCTAATCGTCTCATCTGTTTTCAATCAAGTAGTTGAAATCCCAAGTCACTTTCGTAATTAATTTTATGTTCAACATTTGCATTTGGTGTCCAATAGCCGTATATAACACCAATGTGCACCCCTTTTTAATTAAAACAGATCAATTCTGAATCAATTCATGTCAACACTGCCACCACAGTTCAATCAGGAGTCACAGGGCCTTATTACTTTCTTTGCGTTATCCGACATTGCGGCAGTTTCGCACTCTCTGTTGATCTGTTAGTCAGTTACCTGGGGTGAACACACGCCAATACCAGCTAAGTGGCGGGTGACGTGTTACAATTGAAACGTCCCCTTTGAGAAATTATGAATGACTGCTGGTAAATTTCTACGTTATTTGTACACAGAAACAGCTGAGCACGGTTTTTCCGTTGGAAGGAGAACACTACCTCTTCAAGACTGCATGGAAATCCACTACTTCCGTGTGCATTTTCTTTTACTGCTCAGACAGGAAAAAAACAGAAAGAAAAAAAAACTGGAATTACTACTGTGATGAATGATCAGAACTCTCCTTATGGACTGTGAGGACAATTTTTGCTTTTGACCACCAGTTTATCAATAATTGTGTGCATTTGATATATCTGTTCTCGTTAATATAAGGAAACTTTTTTAGCAAATAAGTGTTGGGCACTGCCCAAAACAATTTGTAAATTTTTTTGTGGGAAGCATGGGGGCTATGTAAGTAGGCTGTTTAGGTTTTTATGTTGGTAATGCCATGTAGTGCTGTGTATGAAAATCGCTGACTGCGCTGCGTGCAGTCTGTGGCTGGTTGGACTCCTTGTTGGAATATTCGCTAGTGTAGTGTTGGGCAGTTGGATGTGAACAGCGCGTAGCGTTGCGCAGTTGGAGGTGAGCCGCCAGCAGTGGTGGATGTGGGGAGAAGCGGACGACCTGGAAGTGTGTCCGCCAGAAAAAGGAAGTTTGTAAAGATGGATGTCATGAATTGTTATATATATTCTTAGTCAGGGCCATTATTTTGTAGGGATTATTGAAGGTCAGATTGCGTTGCGCTAAAAATATAGTGTGTCAGGCAAAAGTGGTGATCAGAATAAGTAAAGAGAAAACTGTCTGAGTACGTTGAGTCTTACTCAGCTGTTTCTGTATCAAATAACGTAAGACTTTTTCCAGCACTGTCATTCATAATTTTTTAAAGGGGACGTTTCAATACGTCACAAATAATGTTCGGTGTAAAAAAAAATCGGTGAAACTGTCGAAGTTTCAAATATATTTACACTATCGACCTGCCTGGCTTCCCACGCGTAGCAACAAGTATCTATGCCCGGATGACGTCCGGCGCAGCCACAGAGCATGGTAGAGTAAAAGTTCGTTAACACGAATCCGAAGGGACTGAAAAAATCAGGAGTTCGTGTTGAAAAAAATCGTGTTAAGTGAAAAACACAGATTTTAATAAGTATACATGTACAGCGGTACACTAATGTGTCATACACTACACCATCAATCACGTTATTGTAGACTAATAACACTATAAAGTGATTGTAAAATTATAAGTACTCACAAATTATGTACGCTACTCTCTGGGAAAAGATTCGGTCATGGTTCGCTGACGTTCAAGGGAACGTTAATATTTTGTAATTTCACAACCAATTGTAATGATAGCATCGGTAAACCCAGCAGTGACGTCAGATGTTGAAGCAAACCGTTCTAAACAGTCCAAGGCCGTATACATCTCCTGACGGGTACGTGGAATGGTATCTGTATTCTCCTCCCCTTTCACTTTCTTCTGATGGCCCTTCTTGCACCTCGTTCACAGCTTTTGGCACATCCGATTCCAGAGAAGCACATACGACAATATCGTCGTCTACACTAATGAATTCTTCGAAACTAATCCCAGGGTTCGCAACGTCCTACAGAAGTGTCCATTCATCAGGCGAAGTGGCATCTTCTAATCCGTGGACCTCATCAGTGTTGCTATGTCTCCAAACTCTGTTAAAGCACTTCCCTATATGATATGGTGATACTGAGTTCCAGGCTGCTGCGATGGCTTTTATTGCGTTAAGCAAATTCCAATTTGGGGTTGCACTATTGTTTTCAGCAGCACAAATTGCAGCTCTTAAAAATCGCTTAAGATAAGCTCTCTTTATGAGAGAGATAATGCCATGGACCAAAGGCTGAAGCCAGCTTGTGGCGTTGGGTGGAAAAGTCTGAACCTTTATGTTGGATAGGTTCAGATCGTGAACGTTATTGGCAGTACATCTGTCCACTGTAAGAAGAACATGTATATTTTGAGCAACCATTCGACTGTTGAAACGAAGAAGCCACTTGCGAAACGACGTGCCATCGATCCAAGCTTTCTTGTGGTGAGGATAGATGCAAGGTAAAGTTTCCATATTTATGTTTTTAAAACAACGTGGTTTCTCGGATTTAGCGATAACCCAGGGACGAAACTTCTCACTGCCGTCAGCATTACAGCACAGTACACCAGTCACACGTTGTTTACTTCATGCTCCACCGCGACACTTATCACCTTTTATCCCCAGGGCGTGATTTGGAAAAAGATTGTACAAAAATACAGTTTCATCCATATTTCCCTCATTCGGTTGAATTCATGCAACCAGCTGTTCGAACTTCCTTCATCAACTTTATTTGCTTAATCAAAAATGTATACAGATGTACCTGAATGTCTCTTTTGGAACCGATACAACCAACCAGCAGAACAACGGAAGTCTTCGATGCCCATATCTTTAGCGATATCATTTGCCTTTGACTGAATCACAGGGCCAGTTAAAGATATATTAGATGCACTCATATGATTGAACCATTCTAGCAATAACGTCTCGATGTCTTCATACTTGGCGGTACGAATTCGTTTAGATTTGTTTCCAGAATCTGATGTCACAGAATTAATAACTTTTTCTCGATTCTTAATAATCGTAGATAAAGTAGATCTAGGTATATCAAACTGCTGTGCACTTGCTGTTTTCTTGGTACCACGGTCCCCTTCATGTTGTTGTTGTGGTCTTCAGTCCTGAGACTGGTTTGATGCAGCTCTCCATGCTACTCTATCCTGTGCAAGCTTCATCTCCCAGTACTTACTGCAACCTACATCCTTCTGTATCTGCTTAGTGTATTCATCTCTTGGTCTCCCTGCACGTTTCTTTACACCTCCACGCTGCCCTCCAATGCTAAATTTGTGATCCCTTGATGCCTCAGAACATGTCCTACCAACCGGTCCCTTCTTCTTGTCAAGTTGTGCCACAAACTCCTCTTTTCCCCAGTTCTATTCAATACCTCCTCATTAGTTATGTGATCCACCCATCTAATCTTCAGCACCACATTTCGAAAGCTTCTATTCTCTTCTTGTCCAAACTATTTGTCGTCCATGTTTCACTTCCATACATGGCTACACTCCATACAAATACTTTCAGAAACGACTTCCAGGCACTTAAATCTATGTTCGATGTTAACAAATTTCTCTTCTTCAGAAAGGATTTCCTTTCCATTTAAAGTCTACATTTTACATCCTCTCTACTTCGACCATCATCAGTTATTTTGCTCCCCAAATAGCAAAACTCCTTTACTACTTTAAGTGTCTCATTTCCTAATCTAATTCCCTCAGCATAACCAGACTTAATTTGACTACATTCCATTATCCTCGTTTTGCTTTTGTTGATGTTCATCTTATATCCTCCTTCCAAGACACTGTCCATTCCGTTCAACTGCTCTTCCAAGTCCTTTGCTGACACTGACAGAATTACTATGTCATCGGCGAACCTCAACGTTTTTATTTCATCTCCATGGACTTTAATACCTACTGCGAATTTTTCTTTTGTTTTCTTTACTGCTTGCTCAATATACAGATTGAATAACATCGGGGACAAGCTACAACCCTGTCTCACTCCTTTCCCAACCACTGCTTCCCTTTCATGCCCCTCGACTCTTATGACTGCCATCTGGTTTCTGTACAAATTGTAAATAGCCTTTCGCTCCCTGTATTTTACACCTGCCACCTTCTGAATTTGAAAGCGAGTATTCCAGTCAACATTGTCAAAAGCCACAAATGCTAGAAATGTAGGTTTGCCTTTCCTTAATCTATTTTCTAAGATAAAAAAAGTCGTAGGGTCAGTGTTGCCTCACGTGTTCCAACATTTCTGCGGAATCCAAACTTATGTTCGACGAGGTCGGCTTCTACGAGTTTTTCCATTCGTCTGTAAAGAATACGCGTTAGTATTTTGCAGCTGTGACTTATTAAACTGATAGTTCGGTAATTTTCACATCTGTCAACACCTACTTTCTTTGAGATTGGAATTATTACATTCTTCTTGAAGTGTGAGAGTATTTCGCCTGTCTCATACATCTTGCTCACCAGATGGTAGAGTTTCGTCAGGACTTGCTCTCCCAAGGCCGTCAGCAGTTCGAATGGATGTTGTCTACTCCCGGGGCCTTGTTTTGACTCAGGTCTTTCAGTGCTGTGTCAAACTCTTCACGCAGTATCATATCCCTCATTTCATCTTCATCTACATCCTCTTCCATTTCCATAATATTGTCCTCAAGTACATCGCCCTTGTATAGGCCCTCTATATACTCCTTCCACCTTTCTGCTTTCCCTTCTTTGCTTAGAACTGGGTTTCCATCTGAGCTCTTGATATTCATACAAGTGGCTCTCTTTTCTCCAAAGGTCTCTTTAATTTTACTGTAGTCGGTATCTATCTTACCCCTAGTGAGATAAGCCTCTACATCCTTACATTTGTCCTCTAGCCATCCCTGCTTAGCCATTTTGCATTTCCTGTCGATCTCATTTATGAGACGTTTGTATTCCCTTTTGCCTGCTTCATTTACTGCGTTTTTATATTTTCTCCTTTCATCAATTAAATTCAATATTTCTTCTGTTACCCAAGGATTTCTATTAGCCCTCGTCTTTTTACCTACTTTGCTGCCTTCACTATTTCATTCCTCAAAGCTACCCATCCTTCTACTGTATTACGTGGCTGCACGATCCGTTACAGTCATGCGGATAAGATGCCTGTCAACTTGACTGCTAGTGATACGAGGCCGTTGGGATCCAGCACGGCGTTCCGTATTACCCTCCTGAACCCACCGATTCTGTATTCTGTTAACAGTCATTGGATCTCGACCAACGCGAGCAGCAATGTCGCGATACGATAAACCGTAATCGCGATAGGCTACAATTCGATCTTTATCGAAGTCGGAAACGTGATGGTGCGCATTTCTCCTCCTTACACGAGGTATCACAACAATTTTTCACCAGGCAACGCCGGTCAACTGGTGTTTGTGTATGAGAAATCGGTTGGAAACTTGCCTCATGTCAGCACGTTGTAGGTGTCGGCACCGGCGCCAACCTTGTGTGAATGCTCTGAAAAATGGTTCAAATGGCTCTGAGCACTATGGGACTTAACATCTATGGTCATCAGTCCCCTAGAACGTAGAACTACTTAAACCTAACTAACCTAAGGACATCACACAACACCCAGTCATCACGAGGCAGAGAAAATCCCTGACCCCGCCGGGAATCGAACCCGGGCGTGGGAAGCGAGAACGCTACCGCACGACCACGAGCTGCGGACAATGCTCTGAAAAGCTAATCATTTGCATATCACAGCATCTTCTTCCTGTCAGTTAACTTTCGCGTCTGTAGCAATTTTAATGGTTAGTAGTGTATAATTACAAATTATCAATTTTCTCATATTGTACTGTGACACCATGTTTCTTACCAATTTTCACTGCTCTAGGCCAGCAGGAAGTAGCCGATAGATTTCGATGAGTGAGTTTGTAAGGAAATGTGTGAAGGAAATGGTGTATCTTCTGACTGGATTTAAGTAGAAACTTAATTCTTTTACACCACCAAGCACCATTGACCTTAATATGTGACACAAATTTCAAATTGATACCTCTACCCGTTGCTGATAGAAACCATTCTCAACAGTCCGACAGACATTTTTACCTATTCATCTACATAAAACATTCTGATTAGACAAATCACGTGACTTGAAATTTCACTCATCGTATATGGTACGATTGGAGGTGCGTGGAGCGACCAGCACCTGTGTGTGTGTTGGAGCCTACAGGGAGGAGGGATTGAGAGTTAACACTCCTCGCGCGTCCCGAAGGCGACACCGTTTACTTCTGTGCTCTGTGAGCGTAGCAGTTATAGATTTTACACATAAACTTTCCTCGTGGCTCAGTCTGTTATTAGTGAAAACCCTATCAAAATCTCTGCAATAGTTCCTAGGATTAACCTTCATACGCAGACAGAAAAACGTGGCAGGGGTATTTTGTCACGTACATAGACGAAAATACAGAATGAAACACTTATCACACAGAGATGAGTACTGCTTTGAAATGTTTAACATTAAAGTCAATTAAAGTACATTCGATCAAGAAACTCCTTTTTGTTATGATTTACCCCTTGTTATTTATGAACTCCACTGTACTCAAGATAAGGCAAATTTTATTTTATTTATCTTTACAGCTGGGAACCATTCCTGTTGCCACAGCCGACAGTTACCTGAGGGAGGGAAGTCGTGTGCTCCACGTGTCTGTAAATCGTGTAAACCTTGTTCTGTGTGTGGTTGTATCTTCCTGTTCGTGTGTCGTGTTACCTGAGGAGGAAACTGGGAAACAACCAGGCCTAAACGAGCGTCGGAAAGAGCGTGAAACATCTCTCAAGTTGGCCCTTGCGCGAACTACGGACGTTAATGCGTAGAGTGGATTCAATCCGGATGTCGCACATCTGCGTGCAGGTGCAACTGATAAATGAAGTATATGACCAAATTTGAAAAGCGTGCAGTATGTGGCGGCATAATGTAGCATTACTTCGTGTAACTTCTATACCAAAACCAGTATGTGCTATTAAGGTGTATATTTTGTCAAAATGTTATGAATATATTGGCCACAGTGCTAAGCTGTAAGTACAGTCTGGCCAAAATAAAAGATGACCAATACCTTAAAAAACACATACAATCAACTCGTGCACTGTAAATATAGGATACAGAATACTAGATTATTACTGTGAAAAACAATGTACTGGACATTCAGTAGATCAATAGTTCACAGGAGGTGCTGAAAATGTCCACCATAAACTTAGATACACAACTCAGCACGTCTTAACATGTTTCTGGAAACTTTTTCAGTTAGTTTGGTGTCATTAATGAATATCTTCATAGTCAGCTCCAAGCATTCACCGCGGGACACAAAGATATTGAGCATCTTTGGTCGGAATTTGAAGGTTTTGTCCACAATGTTCTATAGAAGTACGTGCTTAGCAAAAGTAAAGGGGAGGAAAAGGATCCACCTTGGTACAACAAACATATTAGGAAGTTGATGAGAAAGCAAAGAATTTTGCACAGTCGTTTTAAACGTAGTCACTGCCTCGCTGACACAGTAATTATGTGAAACGAAAGCAGCTGTCAGAAGGACAATGAGAGATTCTTTTAACGAATTTGAAAGCAATATTTTATCCACAGATTCTAAAATAACCCGAAAAAACGCTACAAATAATTCAATACCTTCTCTTGCTGACAGTACGGGTAATGAAAATGATGATAAACAGAAGGTGAAATTCTAAACCTAGCTTTCAAAAACTCCTTTACGATAGAGAACTGCAGCACCATTGCCCCTTTCAATTATCGAACACCGAGTGAGGTGGCGCAGTGGTTAGCACACTGGACTCGCATTCGGGAGGACGACGGTTCAAGCCCGCGTTCGGCCACACTGATTTACTTTTTCCGTAATTTCCCTAAATCGCTCTAGGCAAATGTCGGGATGCTTCCTATGAAAGGGTACGGTAGACTTCCTTTCCCGTCCTTCCCTAATCCGATGAGACCGATGACCTCGTTGTCTGATCTCCTCCCCCAAAAACAGCCAACAATTATCGAACAAATGAAAGGATGGCTGACATAGTGTTTAGTGTATCTCTCTGTTCTCGCGTCAGTCGGCCGTCGTAATTTAATACATTATTATTATTTTGATTGTTGCCGACTTACGTGGTGGTGGGCCTTAATAAAAATTATATTTCATTCAATTTTGATTTACGATTAAATGCTTTTGTGAAGTTCTCCTTTTAACAATATTAATCTTAAATTACTTTTTACGTTAATGAACGTTAGACTCGCTGAATTTTAAAACATGAGCATATAAGTTGAACAATGGAATAAACTTTTCATATTAATTTCCTCGGCTGCAAAGCTTTAAAGCAAAAAATCTTTAGTTAATTACAACTGCGGCCCACACACGCCCGAGAGTATTTCTTCTTACCTCCGTTAACCATTGCATTGTAGTCGGAGTCCTGGCTCTGGCTCTCGGTTGTTGTACTGAGAATAAGAACCTTAAAGCTACGTATTTTCTGCAACGTCGGGCGGCTGTGGAGAAAAATGTATATTATGTTAATAGCGGGCGAGTTTTTCGCTTCCGCTAATTTTTTATAAGTTAATATCGCCACGTAATGGCGTCGTTGGCTGCATCGGCCGCTGCGATTGTTGAACTGTAAATTACTCGAATGCAGTTTAATTCAAAAGAAAACGGACATGAAATCGGGATCACCTCTTACAAATTAAAAGTGGACAATAATATTAAATCAATATATTATTTGCTTAATTAGTACAAATATGCTTATATTTGCCAGCATACTCAAGATGTCCGTCTACACGTAATCAAGACAAGAGAAGTGAAGACGACTAAAAAAATTAACAAAAGAGCGTATTTTGTCGTCTCTTTAGATCATTTTGTTATATTTCTTTGCACTCGAAACTTACACTGAGAAATTATTATAATACGGGTACATGATAAAATATCCATAGATTATTCAATTTTAAAATGTCTCTTATTATCTCACTGCGGACGCTATACTGTGCATGTTATACAACAGGCTCTAGATACCAGCTCCCAGGTTGATACCATATTTCTCGACTTTCGAAAGGCGTTCGACTCATTTCCGCACTGTCGCTTGCTACAAAAATTGCTCACTTACCGTCTATCCGATGACATATGCCGTTGGATAGGAAGTTTTCTAACAGACAGGGACAGTATGTCGTCCTGAACGGGGTGACTTCAACAGAAAGTAGCATAACTTCAGGTGTTGAGTTGATGTGCCGTAATGGTTACGTAATTCAAGTACCATTACAAGGTCCAAGGAAGAGCGGCAAGATTCGTGGCTGGTACATTCAGCCATAGCAAGAGCGTTACAAATCTCATAGAAAGTTTGTAGTGGGACACACTTGCAGATAGAGGGCGCGCTAAACAGAAGGGGCCACTCACTAAATTCCGAATTCCGATCTTCACCGAGGATGCAAAGCATATATTATTACCATTAACTTTCAAATCGCGCAATGATCATCATTCAAAGATAAAGGAAATAAAAGCTCGTACTGAGGCGTTCAGACTTGCCGCGAATTGTGCTATCCGCCACACACCGCTTGGTGGCTAGCGGAGTATATATGTAGATGTAGATTTCCGCAATCGCATTGCGAACGTTTGTTTTCAGCTGTTCAACAATATGTGTGTTGTTGCTGTAGACTTTTTCCTTTAAATTAATCCACAAATAAATATCACAGGTAGACAGATCGGGCGATCTGGGAGGCCATAAACTTGCGTTAACTGTACGTACTTTTCCGAAAGCTTCATGGATACTGAGACTGAAAACACAGAAGTATGCGCCATTTCGCCATCTTACTGAAAAAAAACCACTCTCTGACGTCCTCCATTAACTGTGCTATGAATGTTGGACACAGTCCTGTTACATACACTTGAGACCTCATGGTGTTGTTAAAGAAAGTGGTGGTTACAATCCGTCGGCCAGAAACTGCATACCAAACGCCCACTTTCAAATCACACAGAGGTACTCGTATCTGAAAAGGTTCCCTGGGGTTGTCTGTTCACTAATTGCGTGTGCTTTGAGAGTTCAGGTGCCCACTAAGGTGAGACCAAGCTTCGTTTGAATTGCAGGAAAAGATTTGGATCCACATAACCGTCACTGACAGGCGTCAGAAACCATTCGCAATAGAGTTGTCGTTGTGCGTAAACCGTAAGTTTCATGCTTGCATCACTGTTATTTTGTATACAGCACATGTGACGGTTGCAATATGTTCTGGCATGATGTTCGTTTAATGTTTGCCGGCTGTTGTGGCCGAGCGATTCTAGGCGCTTCAGTATGGAACCGCGCCACCGCTACGGTCGCAGGTTCGGATCCTGCCTAGGGCATGGCTGTGTGTGATGTCCTTAGATTAGTTAGGTTTAAGTAGTTCGAAGTTCTATGGGACTGATGACCTCATATGTTAAGTCACACAGTGCTCAGAGCCATTTGAACCATTTGTTTAATGTTTAGTTGGGAGGATAGACAGCTAGTTGAGTTCCGTGGTTACCATAGCTTCGTAAACACGTTCAATATTTTCCGGCGATTTTCTTTACTCTTGGCGTTAGCGACTGAACCTGTTGCTCTAAATTTAGTGATTAATTTCTGCACAACATGTTTTGTAGGAGCAGGTGTTAGGAGCAGGTGTGTCTGAATATTTTATAGCGAACCTTCGTTTAACGCTTTAAACGATTTACACCATCAAAACATTCGACGATAAATACTCTTTGTTCGATTGCAAAAAGCATTTAACAGGACTGTATTTACAACAAGCTTCGAACTGACTACTGACAACGCAGCACTGATCACTGAATCGCTGCTCGAAATCACGTGACATCACGCGATCCGACTCGAAGGTCGGCCAAGCGTTAAGGACTAACAACACTCGGGTGGCCTCAAATATCACGACCAGTGTATCGAGGGGCCACTTTGATCTTGGCCACCCCGTTTTATCATACAAATTTCTATGTTTTTCGACGAAAGGTAAAGGAAAGCCATTGACGATAATGACACTTCACTGAAGAAAGAGGCTATCTGTGGTTGCTCAAGGCAGAATTCTTCTTCGAAAGACATTTCGTTGACGGCAGTCTGTTGTAGAAGTAAGGAACTTCTTTTGTGCTCAATAATTGCGCCGTTTTAGAAAAACGAAAAATCCGTACCTAAAGACTGGAAAATTGCTCAAGTCACACCAATACCCAAAAAGGGAAGCAGGAGTAATCCAAAGGATTACAGGCCCATATCACTAACGTCGATTTGCAGTAGGGCTTTGGAACATATACTGTAGTCGAACATTATGAAGTACCTCGAAGATGACGATTTATTGACACATAGTCAACAGAGTTTCAGAAAATATCGTTCTTGTGAAACACAACTAGCTCTGTATACTCATGAAATAATAAGTGCTATCGACGGGGGATGTCAAATTGATTCTATGTTTTTAGATTTCCAGAAGGCTTTTGACACCGTTCCTCACAAGCGTCTTCTAATAAAACTGCGAGCCTACGGAGTATCGCCTCACTTGTGCGACTGGATTCGTGACTTCCTGTCAGAAAAGTCACAGTTCGTAGTAATAGACGGAAAGTCATCGAGTAAAACAGAAGTAATATCCGGCGTTCCCCAAGGGAGTGTTATAGGCCCTCTATTGTTACTGATCTATATTAACGACATAGAAGACAATATAGACCTCTTTACCTGTTTGCAGAAGATGCTGTCATTTACCGTCTTGTAAAGTCATCAGATGATCAAAACGACTTACAAAATGATTTAGATAAGATATCTATATGGTGCGAAAAGTGGCAATTGACCCTGAATAAGGAAAAGTGTGAAGTTATTCACATGAGTACTAAAATAAATCAGCTAAATTTCGATTACGCGATAAGTTACAGAAATCTGATGGCTGCAAATTACTTAGGGATTACAATTACAAATAACCTAAATTGGAACGATCACATAGATAATATTGTGGGTAGAGAAAACCAAAGACTGCGATTCATTGGCAGAACACTTAGAAGGTGCAACAGGTCTACTAAAGAAACTGCTTACTCCACGCTTGTCCGCTCTATTCTGGAATACTGCTAGCGGTGTGGGATCCGCATCAGGTGGGACTCACGGATGACATCGAAAAAGTACAAAGGAGGACAGCCCGTTTTGTATTACCGCGAAGTAAGGGAGATAGTGTCACAGACATGATACGCGAATTGGAGTGGCAATCATTAAAACAAAGGGGTTTTTGGTTGCGACGGGACCTTCTCATGAAATTTCAATCACCAGTTTCTCCTCCGATTGCGAAAACATCGCATACATAAAGTAAGAAAAATCAGGGCTCGCACAGAAAAATTTAAGTGCTGGTTTTCCCGTGTGCCTTTCGAGAGTGGAACGGTAGAGAGATAGCTTGAAGGTGGTTCATTGAACCCTCTGCCAGGCAATTTATTGTGAATAGTAGAGTAATCACGTATATGTAGATCCTGTATAAACAACATGTATTCCGAGAACAGAGGTCCTGTGAAACTCAGTTCGCTCTGTTCGTACATGAGATCCATAGCGCCTTAGACAACGGCGCTCAGGTCGACGCCATGTTATTTGACTTCCGGAAGGCGTTTGACACCGTCCCACATTGCCGTTTCGTGAAATAAATCGAGCTCTTTGAGTATCGGTTCAGATTTGCGACTCGATTCGAGACTTCCTTGCAGGTACAATTCAAACGTCGTTCTTAACGGAACACAATCCACAGACGTGAATCTCATTTCCGGAGTACCCAGACGAAGTGTGATAGAACAGTTGTTGTTCACAATGTATGTCAGTTGTCAAGCAGAAAGCGTCGGACGCACTTTAAGACTGTTCACATGTGATGTGGTTGTCTATAACAAAGTAGCAACGCTGGAATACAGTATCGATTTGCAGTATGGCTTGCAGAGAATTAATGAATGGCGTACGCTCTTTCAGCTGACAGTACCGTAAATGAATGTGACATATTTCGCGCATGTAGTAAAAGAAAGCCTGTAGGTACAACTGCACCACTGATGAGAAACTGTTGGAAACAGCATCTGCTGTAAAATATCTAGGAGTAGCTATCCAAAACGACCGTAAGTGGAATTGCCAGATAAAGCAAGTATTAGGAAAAGCAGATTCCAGACTGGGATTCATAGGGAGAATCTTAAGGAAATTTCTTAAAAGTCATCATAGTCGCCGTTGACTGTATAAAATATTTATTGTTACTACTGCAATTTCGGCCTTATGGCCCTAGTCAAGTAACACTGTCAGAATATAAAACTATCTGACATGAGTACATGTCGTCGTCAAAATGCAGCCTTTTGACTGTGAGAGTCTCACAAAATCTGGTGAGTACGACACTTATTACATCGTAATATGTTGTTAAATATATACTGAACTGTCGATGTTACCATCGTTCTACGACATGTACTCATGTCAGATAGTTTCATATTCTGACAGAATGTAACTTTCCAGTGTTACTTGAAATGGCCATAAGGCCGAAATTGCAATAGTAACAATAAATATTTTATACAGTCAACGGCGACTATGATGTCTTTTAAGAAATATTATATGACTGCGAATCCCAACCATGAGAAGTTAATCAGATCTTAAGGAAATGTAACTCATCCACTAAGCAAGTGACTTATACGGCGATTGTTCGACCGATTCTCGAATACTGTTGATCAATATGGGCTGCTTACCCAGAGGGCTGATAGAGAAGATCCAAGGAAGAGCGGCGCGTTTCGGGACGGGATCGTTTGGTCGGCACGAGGGCGCTACCGAGGTTCTCAACAAACTCTAGTGGCAGTCATTACAAGAGAGGCGTTTCGCATTAGTTAGAAGTCTACTACTGAAACTTCGAGAGAGAACTTTCCAGAAAGAGTGGAACAGCACATTTCTTTCTCCCACGTACGTTTCGCGTTATGACCAGGCCGGCAAATTAGAGCCAATACAGAGGGCTACCAACAGTCATACCTCCTTCGCGCCATTCGTGAATGGGACAGGATAGAGGGGATCAGTCAGTGTTACCAGAACCGCCTCACACCATTAGATGCTTGGCAGAGTATCACGTAGTTGTAGATGTAGCTGCAGATGTATTCGATAATTTTTCTCGTGTATGTCCGCGTACCATGTTGGGGCTGTGCTCTCCTGTAATGTTTTGTGGTTCCTTGCTGGATGAAGAGAGGATGGTATTGGTTAAAAGCGGTCTTGGTTGCAATTTTAGTTTTTTATTTTTCAACGACGCGTTTCGCTTTCTTTAGGTATCTTCAGGTTATCTACATAGAAAAGAGAACAAATACATCTATTTAAGAATGACGATCACATTGTGCAGACTTGGATAACCTAAAAGCATGTATAAGCAGATCAAATACTGGAAGAACAAATACCTTAATTTGGTATTTCTTAGAAGAATCCTTTAGTGAGTGTACCCCATGGGCATCGTCGAATATATCAGGTTAACATCGCCTTAGTTAAACTCAGTAAAAACTAGGAATATAAAATAGTAAAATCAGATAAAAATTCACCAGTGATCGGACACTCAGAAATGCAATCATATTGCCGAAGCCTTAGGATAAGGCCTTACCTTTTCTAGATGGACGCGAGTGACACCAAGGACTGCATAACGCGTTCCCGTTCACAGCAGCGAGTAACACAATAAGATGCGGGCTCAGGTAATAAGCATAATGCAAAAAAGGGTTCAAATGACTCTGAGCACTATGGGACTTAACTTCTGAGGTAATCAGTCCCCTAGAACTTAGAACTGCTTAAACCTAACTAACCTAAGGACATCACACACATCCATGCCCGAGGCAGGATTCGAACCTGCGACCGTAGCGGTCTCGCGGTTCCGGTCTGTAGCGCCTAGAACCGCGGGCCACACCGGCCGGCAAGCACAATGCACCACAGCGTCGTGTGCTGGTACTGAAGCCTAATGCAGAATCATCTCAATATGTGGCGCTGCCACGCAGCAGTGATAAGAATGATAGATCGTAAAAAGGATATACATACCCACTAAAACTTCATAATTGTAATGCACACAAAACATCGATAAGATGGAATTACTAGCGGCAACACCTGTGCAATAACTTATCCTAAAATTTTGACGAAGTAAAATATAAATGAAGGCTGTAAATTTAAAATGAGAAAACAAGGTGTATAATACAACACACAGATGCAGTACATAAACACATTTCACGTATCATATACCACTAGATCGAGAACATTAAAAACACAGGGCCGTAATTTCATATAAAGAAGCCGCCCATATAACACTCAATACTGCGTTATTCGGAGTTAGAACTTCTATCTAGAAAAAGTTTTTATAAAATACAAGTAAAATCTTTAGGCTTAAAAAAATACACACCAACGTGGAAGCGGACGTTATGCGGGTAAACTCTCCCCCCCCCCCTTTTTATAGCTACATTAAAATGTGTAAAATGCGTCATCATTCAAAGCGACAACCTCGCAAATATCCTATTTGAGTCAAAAACCTTAATGGCTTGGCTAAGAAGACCAGAGAGGAAAAGGGCTCATATTTAGGCAGAATTACGAGGGCTCCAATATTACATTAATAACACCGATTTCGTAACTTCTAAAAAGGCCTAATTGGCGCCAAACATTTGGCCGTTAAGGAGAGACAAATACTTGTCTTCCATATGCCTAAATATTTCAATTTATTCCAGAATGTTTAACTTCTTACCCTTTTGCGCGAAGTGCAAAATTTTAAGACATTGGAAGAGGATGGTATGATCGCTGGGTGACCGGTTTCCTCTCATTACAACACAGAATGCATACATGGCTTAAATACACTTTATTACAGGAACCAATTTAGTACTTTAACGTCAATGATGTCCAATGAATCTTGTCCGTGTCCATATCACACCTATGTACAATGTACATCTACACGATTACTCTGCAATTCTCATTTAAGTGCTTGGCAGGGGGGTCATCGAACCACAATCATACTATCTCTCTACTATTCCACTCCCTAACAGCGCGCGGGAAAAACGAACACCAAAACCTTTCTGTTCGAGCTCTGATTTCTCTTATTTTATTTTGATGATCATTCCTACCTATGTAGGTTGGGCTCAACAAAATATTTTCGCATTCGGAATAGAAAGTTGGTGACTGAAATTTCGTAAAAAGATCTCGCCCCGATGAGAAACGTCTTTGCTGTAACGACTTCCATCCCAATTCGCGTATCATATCTGCCACACTCTCTCCCCTATTACGTGATAATACAAAACGAGCTGCCCTTTTTTGCACCCTTTCGATGTCCTCCGTCAATCCTACCTGTTAAGGATCTCACACCGCGCAGCAATATTCTAACAGAGAACGAACGAGTGTAGTGTAAGGTGTCTCTTTAGTGGACTTGTTGCATCTTCTGTGTCCTGCCAATGAAACGCAACCTTTGGCTCGCCTGCGCCACAATATTATCTCGTAATTTTAACACCCAGGTACTTAGTTGAACTGACAGCCTTGAGAATTGTACTATTTATCGATTAATCGAATTCCAACGGATTTCTTTTGGAACTCATGTGGATCACCTCACACTTTTCGTTATTTAGCGTCAACTGCCACCTGCCACACCATACAGCAATCTTTTCTAAATCGCTTTGCAACTGATATTGGTCTTCGGATGGCCTTACTAGACGGTAAATTACAGCATCATCTGCGAACAACCTAAGAGAACTGCTGAGATTGTCACCCAGGTCATTTGTATAGATCAGGAACAGCAGAGGTCCCAGGACGCTTCCCCGGGTAACACCAGATATCACTTCAGTTTTACTGGATGATTTGCCGTCTATTACTACGACAGGAAATCACGAATCCAGTCGCACAACTGAGACGATGCCCCATAGGCCCGCAGCTTGATTAGAAGTCGCTTGTGAGGAACGTTCCGCCGGCCGAAGTGGCCGAGCGGCTCTAGGCGTTTCAGTCTGGAACCACGCGACCGCTACGGTCGCAGGTTCGAATCCTGCCTCGGGCATGGATGTGTGTGATGTCGTTGGGTTAGTTAGGTTTAAGTAGTTCTAAGTTCTAGGGGACTGATGACCTTAGATGGGTTTAAGTAGTTCTAAGTTCTAGGGGACTGATGACCTTAGATGTTAAGTCCCATAGTGCTCAGAGCCATTTGACCCATTTTTGACTAACGCAAGTATCGCTGTGTAAGACTAGAGCACAGTGTGAAGTACTGACGTGCAATGCGAACTGAGTTTCGATGCGACTTGCTGAGGTACGGAGATTGAGACACTGAGGCAGCTCGGTTGGCGGCGGCGGCCCAAATGCACGCTGCCCAGGGGGCGTTATCGGCGCGTAGCCAGGGGCGTTGTCTTGGTCTTCTCTTGTCATAGGCGCGCCTAGTTCAGCGCCTAATATAGAATGTTTCCTAGTGCCGAGAGGTATGGCGGCGAAGGCGTGCGCCAGGACATCATTGTAGCACATTATCTGGCGCAAGCTTTAGAACGCTGCTCATTGCACGCTATGCACGCGTGATTAGAAGATGAAGAGAAAGGAATGTGACGATAGTCAGCGGTAATCAGGACTACATGGTGCGCACAATCTAAACTGGGGAACGGCAGCAGATTAAGTGCTGCCCGATGCAATTAGAAGATGAACACTGTTGACTATAAGATTTCTGACTTGATACTTATAAACAGACGACGCCGTAAGTTTCTGGCACCACTAGCCGTATGGTTAAGCGGCAGGTGTTCGAAGGCGCCGGGAATGGTCTTGCAGGCCCTTCCGACGCCAATAATGAAGTGAAGAGACGGGGCTGTGTAAGCTTAAACGCAGCGAAGATAAATGGCGGGACACCTCACTCTGGAGGAACAGGTTCCACGACGCGGCGGCGCGAACAGGTGGAGTGTGGGGAGCCGGCCAAGCCGTGCACTGCGCTGCCTCGCGTTGTGTCGTGTCAGGAGGGCGACATCGGCCGGCCGCGGCGGCTCTGAAGAACGGCGGCTTACGTTACCAGCAATCCCCAAAATTGTGTCTCACACTCTCCGTAACTTCGTAGCCGCACACTCCCGACGATCGTCATTTGCTCCGAGAATGAACAGAGGAATAACAGGGATCCGCATCCTTAGAGCGGAACGCCTTCGAAAATACACTACTGGCCATTAAAATTGCTACACCAAGAAGAAATGCAGGTGATAGACGGGTATTCATTGGTCAAATATATTATACTAGAACTGACATCTGATTACATTTTCACGCAATTCGGGTGCATAGATCCTGAGAAATCAGTACCCACAACAACCACCTCTGGCAGTAATAACGCCCTTGATACGCCTGGGCATTGAGTCAAACAGAGCTTGGATGAGGTGTACAGCTACAGCTGCCCATGCAGCTTCAACACGATACCACAGTTCGTCAACAGTAGTGACTGGCTTATTGTGACGAGCCAGTTGTTCGGCCACCATTGACCAGACATTTTCAGTTGGTGAGAGATCTGGAGAATGTGTTGGCCAGGGCAGCAATTGAACATTTTCTGTATCCAGAAAGGTCCGCACAGGACCTACAACACGAGGTCGTGCATTATCGTGCTGAAATGTAGGGTTTCGTAGGGATCGAATGAAGGGTAGAGCCACGGGTCGTAATACATCTGAAATGTAACGTCCACTGTTCAGATTGCCTTCAGTGTGAACAAGAGGTGACCGAGACGTGTAACCAGTGGCACCCCATACCATCACGCCGTGTGATACGCCAGTATGGCCATGACGAATACACGCTTTCAATTTGCGTTCACCGCGATGTCGCCAAAACGGATGTGACCGTCATGACGCTGTAAACAGAACCTGGATTCATCCGAAAAAAATGACGTTTTGCCATTCGTGCACCCAGGTTCGTCGCTGAGTGCACCATCGCAGGAGCTCCTGTCTGTGATGCAGCGTCAAGGGTAACCGTAGCCATGGTCTTCGAGCTGATAGTTCATGCTACTGCAAACGTCACCGAACTGTTCGTGCAGATGGTTCTTGTCTTTCAAACTACCCCATCTGTTGACTCAGGGATAGAGACGTGGCTGCACGATCCGTTACGGCCATGCGGATAAGATGCCTGTTATCTCGACTGCTAGTGATACGAGGCCGTGGGGATCCGGCACAGCGTTCCGTATTACCCTCCTGAACCCACCGATTCCATATTCTGCAAACAGTCATTGGCTCTCGATCAACGAGAGAAGCAATGTCGCGATACGAAAACCCCGCAATCGCGATAGGCTACAATCCGACCTTTATGAGAGTTGGAAATGTGACGGTACTCATTTCTCCTCCTTACACGAGGCATCACAACATCGTTTCACCAGGCAACGCCGGTCAATTGCTGTTTGTGTGTGAGAAATCGGTTGGAAACTTTCATGTCAGGACGTTGTAGGTGTCGCCACCGGCGCCAATCTTGTGTGAATGCTCTGAAAAGCTAATCATTTGCATAACACAGCATCTTCTTCCTGTCGGTTAAATTTCGCGTCTGTAGCTCGTCATCTTAGTGGTGTAGCAATTGTAATGGCCAGTAGTGTAGAAGTAGGATGAACGGCAGTCTGTTCAGATTGACTTTGGTATTCACACTTGGGTAGGAAAAGGTGGAGGCCTGTGGAGGAGCTGCCGTATCCCACACGGAACATACGCATAACCTCACAACTCATTCTGTTCGCCCAAAATCGCAAACTTTTCGATGCACAAAGATGGAACTGTTGGTCTTCTGTAAGAGCTGCATTATGTTTTCATTTTAGTTTCATTAGCGGACAAATTTTTAAGACGATTGAAAGATAGACGGTAATATTTCTTTGGGAAGTTAGCCACTGATTCTGCTGTAGCACGCATGTGCAGACCCTGAGTCTGAAATATTAATGTCGCGAGTGGTAGAGAGCGATCACTTATCAACTGTAGTCGGACGCAGCCTGCGGTGTAGAGAAAACGCGCGGCATATGAGGTGGTAGCCTACCGTGATCGTGCCAGTAGCGCCAGAGGAGGCCTTGGTATTAACTGAACCGGCCGCTGTGGCCGAGCGGTTCTATGCGCTTCAGTCCGGAACCACGTTGTTGCTACGGTCGCAGGTTCGAATCCTGCCTCGGGCGTGGATGTGTGTGATGCCCTTAGGCTAGTTAGGTTTAAGTAGTTCTAAGTTCTAGGGGGACTGATAACCTCAGAAGTTAAATCCCAAACTGCTCAGAGCCATTTGAACCATTTTTGAACGAAAGTCATGGGATAACCTTGTAATATCGTGTCGAACCCCCTTTTTCCCGGCTTAGTGCAGCAACACTACGTGGCCTGGACTCAACAAGTCGTTGGAAGTAGCCGCTCATAATTGCGGAAGTGTTCCAGGTGCAGGATTTTGTACACGAACTAACCCCTCGATTATGTACCATAAATGTTCGACGTGATTCGTGTGAAGAGGTCTGGGTGGCCAAACCACGCGATTCCAGACGGTCGCGCGATTCCAGACCGAAGCGCCTAGAACCGCTCGTTCACCACTGCCGGCTCGAAGTCCGACTCAGAGGCTGAGAACAATCTTCTTACTAGTAATCCGAACTTACGATAATGTAATTTTGCTTATCAAATTACGGCACCCACACCGAACAATCAGCATGGTTGGTCTCTGTATTTTTCTCTGATGGCAATGCAATAATTCGACTGACATTACTGTCACCGATATTACAGATGTTTGAGGTGGTATTGTCACTGTCGTTTTTTAATAACATGATCATTTCCTAGAACGATTTTTTTTAAGAAACGTTTTCATTCGGACACGCTTTTTCCACGATGAGCTGCGTATGTTTGGCGGCTTTCTTCCACTCTTCAGCTTCGTTGGTTGAGTGACTCGACTGCATGCAGCGTAATTTGCTTTTATTATTGCTGGCAATGTAACCTTTAATTTCGGTCGTATCAGTTTTCTTAGGTTGAAATGGCAATGACAAGGTGCGAGCCTAATGGCCGTGTGCCCGCATTTTTACACCACGTCGTAGATTTCGTGTATGGTCTATGGAGCGATATTCGATTCATTTGATCCGTAAGCTTCACCTTTTTAAATTTGTCACTCACTTCGACGTTTCGTCGCTGGACCTAATCATTTTCTTCATTCGCCGTGGTAGGCGTCTCGTCAATAACAACATAAATTTGGTGACATTGTCAATGAGCCATGGTAAAAATTGCTGTTTTGAAGAGCGCGCCGCAGTGCTCAGTGTGAAGCAGTCGCCCTCCGTTTCTGGATGTGGCGCCGCTGTGGCAGTCGCAGCTTTGGTGTCTCCCTCTAGTAGGAAAGGGGAAAGGTTGCCTGTTCACGTGTATTTAAGGGGCGCTATGAGCTCGCCAGTCGGTCAGTCTGGGTCTGTCTCTCGTCCGCATTTGCTAGGCAGTTAGTGTGTCTGTCGTTCGGATCAACCTTTAAAGCCGGATAAATGAGAGTCTTTCCACTCCTCCAGTAAGAGAATTCAGCGAGTGGTCGCCCGGTCGGGGCTTAGTTCCTGCATCTGAGTCTGCGCGTTAGGCCGCCAGTCTGCTCGAGTTTGCTCAGGCAATGGTCACTGGCGGTTGGATCGATCGGTTGGTCGGTCGCGCGCTGGGACACAAGATACTTGTCCGTCTTGAGCGTCGGCGCATGTGAGGTCGCCACGTGAGTCCAGTGGGCCGCGGCGTATAGCGAGGGGTGGTGGCTTCGCGGTCGACACGAGAGCAACAGGAGTCAACGCACATGTCTGGTCGGTGCGAGCTGCGACGCCGTGAGACGGGAGATCGACCAGCCTTCCTGCGTCCGTTGAAGCGGCTGGCAGCGGACGGTTCGGGAGAACGATTTGGGGGTGCTGCGACAGGTCTTCTCGAGAAATCGCAGTTTATAAGAAGTTGAGTGATTGGTGATATGTTGTTTGAATTACTCTTGTTAAATTCTACTTGTTTTCTTGGTGAGGTCACCAGCCGTTTTGTTTTGGGGTCGTCCCACCATTCTTCTACGTTTGCCCACCCGTGGGAAGGTGGTTGTTTATAAACTGGGTGGTCCGTTTTTCCTTTGTGGAGTAGGGGCGAGTTAGAGCAACCTGCGGTTCGGGTTGTTCGGCAATCTCCCCATCAATTAACCGTACGTTCGTAGCTGCCTCTGTCATGTTTGTCGGATTTGATGTGTTAACGAATTTATTGCTTGGAGTGTAACGGCGTAATACCTGAAATATCTTTTGATCTTTGATATTATTGCGTATGATCTTGAGAGGCGGTATCTGTGTGCTGCAGAGCATCTTAACTATTGTTTGGCCAACCTAGTACGATTTTATATAAGATTGCATTTCATGGGCTTTTATTTAAATGATGATTTTAGTATATCAAGTTGCCACCCTTTCACCATAAGACTTTTTTTAGAAGTTAAAATCAAGTTACACCTTCTGTGGCAATGTTAATCATTTAATTGTTAGGGTTTTGTACCATTTCCATCCCTCCTACGTAGGGTGCATAGTTTGTGTGCTTGTGTAAATTGTTAAAACTCTGTTTAAAGTTATCTGGTGTGTTGCAGATTTGCACCAGTGTAGTCTTTTAGAGGCTGTTGTGAGCGGTCGTTTCTCCGGTCGTGTCAAAAGGGAGCGGCAAGATTCTCTGCCCGAAAGGTCATACAGTCAAAACTTGTTTCTTTCTGCCTCTGAATAAATTGTAACTTTGATATTTAGAGGGTGCTTTCTGATAATTTTGAATCTGTTTCTTTTAAAAAATGCTTTTAGGTTTTATTAAAGTGAATAGAATTCTCACTTGTTAAAAGGAATTTGGTTATGATTTCATCAGTTCCTCCCTGGCAACTACTTCCATGCTTACATAGTGTGATTAACCTTTTCAGACCCTCTGGCTACAATTGTGTACCTTAACTTTTACAGCCTGTTAGGTGCAACAAAAGTATTTCTTCCCTAGGCGAACATGAGATACACACTTGTAAATGTTCAACCTTTCAATCGCGTGCAAGTGCTGCCAACCGTTGGACATCACTATAAAAATATCAGTAAGTCAATGAAGCAGCGCGCAGCAACTCGTGACCACCAGAATACACGGTTCGCTATATTCCAGTGTATAATTGAATACTGTTGTTATTTTGCATGGAAATTATTGAATGATCTTTTTACTATTTATTACAATAGAAAATATTTCATAATTAGTTATTTTAGTCCTTAAAGTGAAGCCAAGTGAACAAAAGTACATGTTGGAAACGGGTCATATTTTTGTATAAATCTTGCTCCTAAAGTCATTAAAAAATCACCTAAGACCACTACTACATAAAGAAATTCTTCCTCCAGAAAAATTTCGGGTCTGAAAGAGTTAAATGTGTTACTGTTCTTGATGAATCGCTAGTAAATAAAATAAATTCTTAGGAATATTCTTTGAAACTAAATCACGGTTCAAGCAAGAACAATTATTGACGGATTAAGCACATTACGCGCCAATCGTTTCTCTCTACTGATCCAGTACGGCAATCCTCTGATCAAGAAAGCGACACCGAACTTTTCACGGAATAGTATTTGGCGGCCTTATTGCTTGCACTGTTCATATCATGTGACACACAAGACAGCACAGTAATAACCGATAAAATATTAACCCCGCGACTGAACACAAACAAAAACTCAGTGCGCAACGAAAGATACCACAAGACGGCAAACTACAGCGTAGTGTTTCCTTCATAGCTGTCAGTTCCGAATTAATTTCGAACAGAATATCGTTGCACCAACAGCTTTCGTAGCTGAGACAGCGAACGCACTCTTGAGCCGTGGTGTTAGACGATGCCAGAGGATACTAAGCTCATTATATTCAAGTAGCGAAGCAGTGGTCGGAAATGAATGTTGCAGACAACACGGGGACTTGATAGGGAATTTGTGAGTAACAATCGTTTGCAAACTGTTTACCTCTGAAAGCCAACAGCTCCCTTCGTAGTGCTACCTCGATATGCATTACATAATACTCTGTGACGCGTTCTCGGCGAAGATTACCACTGTATACAACGAAAGGATGTAACCGTATTTTTTTAGTGAGTCTTCTTGCCATTGTAACTCTGTACAGTTGTGAGTGATGCGCTAGTGGTGGCATCTGTAATTCTGTCTAGTGGGTCAAGACGGCCTCTGTAGCACAGTGACCGGCATGTCTGTATGGTGCGTGGAGGATCCGGTTTCAATTCCACGTACTGCTAGGGGTTCTTCCTTGGTGGGAAGACTGGAATGGGGTGTACCCAGCCTTTAGAAGATACTTAGTGAGAAGTAGAGGCTCCAATGTCAAGAAAGACGGCACCTGCCGGGAGAGGGATGTGCTCGCACCAGACGTTTTCAGCAAGAAACGCATGCAGTGACACCAGTGGCAGAGGATGACGTATGAAGTGCAGCTCGTCTATGTGGAAGGGCATTCTTGAATAAAACTGGTGCACAAGAAGATATCTCTGCATTTGCTTGAGACGAGTGGGCTAATGTTTTCTCGGAAATTAAGATGAGATTGAATTAGGAAATGTAAATTGACGAATTGAAACCGATAATAAATCGTGATCAGGATTAACCATTTTGATTTTGGTTTTTCCATCTACTTCGCCATAAGAAGTTGGTTCAAATGGATCTGAGCACTATGCGACTTTACTTCTGAGGTCATCAGTCGCCTAGAACTTAGAACTAATTAAACCTAACTAACCTACGGACATCACACACATCCATGCCCGAGGCAGGATTCGAACGTGCGACCGTAGCGGTGGCTCGGTTCCAGACTGTAGCGCCTAGAACCGCACGGCCACTCCGGCAGGCCATAAAAAAGTGATAAGAGAGTCAACTGTACTGATAAGTACTGTTCTTATAGATGTTTTTGAAATCTTACAATCTGTGTTTTCGTATGATTTCAGGTCTTTTAAGAAGCAGAGATTCAGAGAAGCTTTTAGAGCCCCACTACACTGAAAGCATGTTTTGACAAACGCCTACAAAGGAAAGAGCTGTCAAAGAATTTTAATTTTCAATGGTTATTTTAAGCTGTGATCTTAGCAGAAACATTGTTAAGCAATAAACAGCTCTTGCCATGCATCTTCCTTGATGCGTTACTCCAAGAGGGTATACTTTCAATTTTTTTCCCAAGACTCCTCCCAAAAATGTTACGCAGAGCTCTGTAAGTTCACGATAATCATCTCCATTAAAGTTTAACAGCTCCTTGATTTCAGACTCATTAAAAATGAAATCCACAATATTTTTCCAGTGTGAAAATTACTAACATTGGTACTTTCCAAGTTTCCTCTCAAATGTTGAAAAACTCGTATGTTAGGACAGCTCGTTACACCATGTATTTTACATTCAAATAGACTTTCCCAAATAAGTTCATATATACATTGACAGCATGGAAAATACAGCTCCCTGTTCAGTTTGTGTTTAAGTAAGATGGATAATGTGTGAGGTAGATGTGGCGCTACAGACAATGTATACATTGATGACAATACGCCAATATGTTAATGCATTCCATACAGCGTTCGCTTGTTATTTACGAGAATCATTCTGTAATTTTGGGACCCCTGTGAGCTGTTCATTGTCCCCAAATGGAACAATGGTTGGAAGTCTTTCTTCTTTTGGGTCCAAGAAATTTAATGCTGTCAACAGTTTACCATCCCAACGAACAGTGAGGACTGCAAGGATATTATTCTTGAAAGGTGATTTTTATTGTTTAGGACCATCTGATTCTGTGTAGAGAAGATTTAGTAATACAGAGTTCTTCAGTACCGTGACCAAGTGCCTCGGCTGTCGCCTGACAATTATCTACAAAATCGCTTACAATCAACTGGCGTCTACCCAACTCAACCGCTAATTTTTCAGTAATAAGTACCTTACCTTGCAGCGTTCTACAACCAACTACTTTAAGAAGTATGTTCTAAAAACTCACCACCTCCAAATCAGTTTGCCGACCGCTGTGGCAGAGCGCTTCAGTCTGGAATCGCGCTGCTGCTACGGTCGCAGGTTCGAATCCTGCCTCGGGCATGGATGTGTGTGATGTCCTTAGGTTAGTTAGGATTAAGCAGCTCTAAGCCTAGGGGACTGATGTCCTCTGATGTTAAGTCCCATAGTGCTTAGAGCCATTTGAACCAAGTCAGTTTCATCTGAACATGTAAATGCCTTATCTGATTCTTCATATGGCAAAGACGGACGTGCAACATATGTAGAAGTAGACGCTGGGCCATGTTTTGAAAATCGGAAATAGTGCAGTGCCAAGTGACCATAGGTGACGAAATGTGTCTATTCACGTCGCCAACAACATATGAGAAAGCACCACAACATCAAAACCATGAGATGTTGTAGCCTGTGCAGCAGAGTAGCTCCAAAAATAAATGTTCAACAGTCTCATGTAAGTTAAAAAATAAAAAAAGAACCCACTGAAGATAGCTCAAAATGTGCTGAAAACACGTCTGGGTGAAACAAAACACAAAAATAACGCCATGCATAAATCGGAATTCCTCTTCCCAATAAACAACTGACTGCACTGGGCGTGCGCGTACTGAGAAGCTGAGATGACGTCAGCGCGACGTCTGCGGATAATGTGAAAGATTACGCTCCTCATGCACTCCCGCTCTCAAGGCGGCAGTGCTTCGATCGCAAACAAAATTTTGTGTAGGCATTTTGTACAGTCATTCAAACAATGTGAGAGACTCAGCGCTCAAAAATATTGGATTGATTATGGTGACGAACGCGAAGGGGTTTTGCCCGACGCTACCAAAGCCCCGAGGCACGGACGTGAAAAGAACATCTCAATGCGAAACGGACGTCGGCTTCATAGGTCTTGACCGTCGGGGGGAATGGGGAGGGGGTGGTAGGAAGTCGAGGCTGAAAGCGCTGCCTGCTGCAGCGAGTGGCCGAGGAGGAAGCTGGACAAAGGAAAGGCGCGCCAGTTCATCAGTCACTGACCGAAGGGCGCGTTCTGCCGCAGTACGGCTCCCAGCAGGGGGCGGTGCCGATGCGTCTTGCGCCGCTGTAGGAGTGTAGGAGACTAGGCAAACCCTTTTGCCGGAATCCTTCTCCATCGCCTTAGACGAGCCGCGGGAAACATGGAGCATGTACGCCTCAGTACTCTTATTAACCCGACGTGGGTAAATAATGTGTGAGGATGTGAGAGGTGTATATTTCTATTGTCTGTTGTCAAATCACAATTTATGAAAGGTGTTTATATTTTATTAATAGAATTAAGTAGGACTAATTAATATTTGTCATTTTGGAAATAATTGTGGTAGCAGGGAATGCCTGCACCAAAGTATTGTTGACAAGACAGACCGCACATTGATATAATTTTGAAAAGGGCGTGCGACGGGTCAGGCTCTTATCGCGCAGTTTCCTTTCCCTGAAAGAAAATCCACCTACCTCGTTTCTTAGGTAGTTGCTGCACTCGCCTCTCCTGATAGCAGCTACTGGAAAAATTGCAGAAAAGCAGTGTTGAAGAAACTGCAATTTAATAGCCGCTCACCGGAGGCCGCGATACATGTTTGCTGAAATACAATCTATGAGCAATCTTCCTAAATAAATTGAGTTATTGGAATGGTAGTAATTGTTTACTCAAACGAGAACGCGAAGTTGGTAATTCTATTTAAGCTCTTTATTGTCTTTAAGCCTGATCATCAGCCCGCTAATCTACGTTTGAAGAAAGTTCAGTTCACAATTCTATCCACACTCAAACCCCGCCAGAATTAGCTTTCAAAGTTACGGAATTTACTTAACTGCAACACAGACGATTTTCTAACATACACGTTTGCAGTCGATGTTCAATAATAGTTCGTTTTTTAACGTTAATGCTCGCCATAAGCACTTAGTAAAAGTTTACTAAGTACCGCCACGCTTTTAATTATTAAAGTTACTAGCGTCTTTCGCGGAACGAAAAGTCACAACTCGCTCAAACTCACACTACGCGTTACTGGACTCTTCCAGTCTCAAATCGCACAGTACCGAACCGATGAAGCCGTTTTATGACTTCATTTTACACATTATTCGCGAGGACACATCAAGCATGTCTCTTCTCGATCACAGTTCCTTCGCGACCCCTCATCCACTCCCGACTCCTCTCCTAGTCTCCTAACCGTCCTCGCATCTCATTGGCTCACACATCACACAGCCAATCAGAATTAACTCTTTGGGTGCGCCTCGCGCCAAAATCTAGCACGCACCAGTCATGACTTCTGAATCATTTACGTCATGATTTCTTGTTACACAAAATTTACTGTATAATTTAACAAACCGAAAGGAAAACTAGACTTTACTTTATTTCCAGAAATTATTTAAATACTCGCGAACGTTCTGGCTGCTTGTACAATACCATACACTCTTGGACATCCGACATTCACTAAGATGGGGAACCACTGGCGACTCTGTTCCCACGGTTACATCGTCTGAACACTTGCGAGTTCCAACCTAGATTTTATACACTTGCAAAGAATGGCGAATGTCCCTCTTTCATTCACTCAGGCACACTCATTCACTCTCACCTACTCATATAAAATAACTGTTCACAAAAATTCAAAACATTTATGGTTTTAACAAAGTTATAGGTGAATTTCTAAAAGTAAAATTCTCAAAATAAATACAAAAGCACGGAAGGTGATTTTGTTTCATAGTTGGATGGTCACTGAAGGTGATCTATACATAATGGTATTTATTTAGACTCGAAAATTGTAGAAATTTGCGTTTTCTGTAAGATTTTTCTAATTTCCAAAATATGCAGGTTTCAAAACTCAAATTTGGATGACTTATTTTTATTCATAACAGAAACTAGTATATTAACTTTTAATTTCCTCAGGTTCCTCAGTTAGAAGTTATTAAAGATGAAAGTTCCACGTTATACACGCGGCTAGTTAGCGCACAGGTCTTACATTCTCACGGTACAGACATGCCATATGGTCGTGACGTCAGACGAACGGACACCGGTAATCTGCCCGCTACAGCACATATGCTAATCTGATGGCTACTTTACAGTCTGTCTACATTTCACAGTAAATATTTGATAGAAAACTGTGCGCTCGCACTAGTTGCGACGCCACAGGCGGGAGAGACTGCGTATGGATACATTTTACGAAAAGAGCGGCAAAGACCGCGCATTGATACATTTTGTAATGGTAGCAGGGATTGTCTGCACCAGAAAGCATTACTGGCAGGAGAGACCGCACTGTAGCGTTCGTAGGAAGACAGTAGAAAGCGTGATGTGAAGCGAGTCGGTAGCAGGTCTGAAGCGAGAGGTTGAGAGGAGCGATGCTCCTGCCAGCCGGCAGCTATGATTTACAAGAGATTGTAAACGGATGTACAGAGACATCAACTAACTATTATCATAAGAGGAACTAATTTTATTGAATTATTTTCTTTGCGAAACTCAAGACTACTGAAGGGATGTTTGCACAATGCTAGTTGTAAAATTATTGTAAAAAGTAAGTCCCATTTGAACGTTTGTAAAATCATTTCATTACCAACAGTAAATATTTGAAGAATCGTTTTCAGAATATAATTAATTTTTGCCAGCAATGTTGCATTACTGATTATAATCCATCTCAAAAACCATCAACGTAAAACTTCGCAAAATTTTGTTGTTGTCAAGAAAAAGTGTAACTATGAATGACGTAACTTAAATTAATTAACGAATAACGTCAGCTTTGCTATTAAAGAATGTCAGCTTTGGTAATACATACAGCCACTTATTATGACAGACCACCAGCAGTTAATAGAGTATAGTTAACCAGAGTAAGTATATTCATGTCGCAGTTCGATGTAGCAGTCAGATGGCGATCCAGTAACAGTAAAAAGGTAAGGAACAGTTTTGGGTTATTGCAGGTAACGGCTGAGGGCCACGACGACATGTTTCGTTGAAATAATCAGAACATCACTTTTAATAAGCAGCAATTAAATTTGTATGGGAGGATTGAGAAAGAGAATAAATTTCAAAGCAAAGATTTCGTTTGTAATTATTAAGCAAGAGATAGAAATCCTAAGGGAAGGTTACATAGGTTATTGTAAAAGGGAAGGTTATCATTAACAAAAGAGGTATAGAGGAGACGGGAAGGTCTCAAGGATACATACAGGGTGCAATAAAAATGTACAGCACTAATTGTAGGACCCATTCCTCACACATAGATGACGATATTATGTTACATAAACATGGGTCTGGAAACGCTTTATTTCCATGTTGAAACTCGCTCCCTTAAACTCATGAATCGTGGGAAACACAGACGAACAGAACCCGCCAGCATACCACATGCGACTCCTACTCACAGGAAATGTTCAATATGTCACCCGTGGGCACTGATACATGCGTCAGTCCGCCGCCGGAGTGAATCTCGGATGCACTAACGTCGTTTTGCAGTAGCGTTTTAGAACATATACTGCATTCGAACATTATGAAGTACGTCGCAGAAAACGATTAATTGACATATAGTCAGCACGGATTAAGAACATATCGTTCTTGTGAAACACAACTAGCTCTTTATACTCTAATAAGTGCTATCGACTGGGGATCCCAAATTGATTCCATATTTTTAGATTTCCAGAAGGCTGTCGACACCGTTCCTCACAAGCGTCTCCTAATTAAACTGCGTGCCTACGGAGTATCGCTACAGTTTAGTACAAAAGATAACTGAAAGAAATACGCAATGAGGCGAAGACAAACGACTCATTTATTCAAAGACAACAATTACACTGAAATCACTGTGATTCATGTTGGTACCCTGGACATTGCAAGACACAGGACATGGTTTCTAATCGATTGCCTGATCACGAGCAGAAATTCATGCTCTGCAACATGCTACCATGCTGCCCACAAGCTTGGTAAGGACTTCTTGTAGTAGGATATTCCATTCCTTCACAGGGCGGTTGTCAACCGTTTTATGGCCGTTGGTGCATGTGGATGTGCTGAAATACATCCCCCGAACGCATCCCATACATTCTAGATGGAATTTAAGTCGGGGGAAAGGCCACGTCCATCCATTCTCCCAGGGGCGCAGATAGTAGGGGAGGAGGGGATGATGAGGTCCAAACTGCCTCGGACCCTTGAAGCTGTTTTGAAATAATTGGTTTTAAATTCGATCACGTTAAAATATGCCAACAATTATTAGTTGTAGCATGAGATTAAATTCGACTGTTGAACACTTGCAGTGACTGTTAGTTTGCAAACTTCGGCAGTAGCGAGAAGTGCCACGATGGCTCTAAGTTGTCGAAGCTATACCTACTTGCTGACCGTACATGCTGGGACACTTCTTGTCGACAGCCACCCAGCTTCAGTTGTCTAATAGGTGCAGCGCTACAGCAGTGCGACGAACTCGTGTTGTGTACCAATTGAAAACTAAATAGCTAAAAACTGTGTTTGAACATGAACAATTCTATTATATGCTTTCACACAACTTCCGCGTCTAATTTACACCACAACTGCTGATTATCTGTGAACACGCATGCCTAAAGTTACATTATTTTATAGCAGACAGACAACATTCAACATTCCCCCTCTTACGTCACTCCTCAAGGTGGTGACAAAATTTTTCTTTCTGCGTTTTGCACACCTCACAGTCCACTGAAATCTAAGCTAAACTTAGCACCGACAGTTTATACTGACTTCTATCGATATCTACAGAGTGGAACTATTGCCATTGAGGTCACTGAAACTTGAAGTAAAACAAACATGGCTTCAGTAACATTGTGACTACAAAAATTTGGTGGCTTTTTATGCTTCAGAGTTTCAGAATTTCATCCGTTCTGAATTAACAATCACATACATACAATATAAGTTGAACCTATTTCCAATGGCATAACAACAGCCAGAGTCTCTGACCAATCAGTGAGGGTGTGTTTATTTACATGTGGGTTAAATAACGAATGGAGTCTGTGAAAGTTTCAAAACGTTTCGTAAATTGCTAGCGAGATAGGACTTGCATTATTTAGCGTGTCTTTGTTTGTCCACTTCGTCTGATCTAATGCTTCATGGTAAGTTTTTTATTTATATTTTGGAGGAGAGAAGTGTTATTAAATAATTGTGTTAATTTAATCATGCTAACTTCACATGACAAAAAACGTAACTTCACTGTTATACATTCAGTATTACGGTTAGGATGATACCATTTAAATAAACCATTAATTGTTTATTTCTGCTGGCCTTTAATTGCGTTAAAAATATGGATAACGCCCCGGAATTGCCTTCTTTAAGAGTGTAATTGTGACTTCTGAAACCAACACTGTGTTTCACATAGGTCATAGAAGTAGCTGAAAACTTTAGGGAAGACTTAAAATGTTGAGGTCTTATGCTAAAAAAACTTTCGAGATTGTTTTCAGAGGGCAACTGAAATTTGTCAAAGTTGAACGTCTCAATCTTTGTTTCCCGGGTGGTTACCCAAAAGAAGACACCAAGCCACTTGATGCGCTATCCTGAAGAGATGGGTAGTCTTTATCCCATTTGTAGATGGATTTGTAATAGAGTTTGACTGGATTTTCTTCACTGTTCCCGATTTCCACTAATTAAGTACTCTTAAATAGTGAAGAACGAAAAGTGTTCAAGCCCTTAACTGAATTCTACGTTGAAGATGTGGAACGTGGAGTTGAAGATGTTCTTACTAAATTATATTCATGGAGAAGGAAATCTGTCAATGAGGACTACAGACCTTCATTTGCCATTGAAGCACTCGAATGATGCAACAAGTGATGCACCCAAATTTCAACAACATTCTGAAGATTTTCGCCACACTTTCTGTAACAACAGCCAGAGCAGAGAGGTCATACGCCACTTTAAAGAAAACCAAAACATGCCTGCGAAATTCAGCAGTACAGGCAAGTTCTGAAGTTTATTGTCTGACATTAAGTCATACAACAATGAGTAGAATATCATTTATTAATATTTACAAATGGACTAAGTGGATTAGCTCTCTTGTGCATTTATCGCTCAGTATCTATTACATTACTGGACCAAGAGAAAAGAGAAACTGGATATGGATAGGGAAGATGCTTATTATTTGATGGTACCTTCGTTTTACTTCTGATTATATTAAGCCATGATTGATTTATTTATTTATTTATTCATTTGTAGAACGATATACTTGCTACGCGTATCGCCAGTACTTTGCCCATTGCTTCTTATATTTAGACCTATAACTCTCAGAAACATTAATCCTCGCCGGCCATTGTGGCCGAGCGGTTCTAGGCGCTACAGTCTGGAACCGCGCGACCGCTACGTTCGCACGTTCGAATCCTGCCTCGGGCATGAATGTGTGTGATGTCCTTACGTTAGTTAGGTTTAAGTACTTCTGAGTGCTAGGGGACTGATGATCTCAGATGTTAAGTCCGATAGTGCTCAGAGCCATTTGAACCATTAATCCTCGGGCTGACAACGATTTTCCCCTTTATTCAGATCCATGACATATTTTGTAAAGTGTTTTCTTTCCAAAACTGGGTCAAATGGCCCTGAGCACTATGGGACTTAACTGCTAAGGTCATCAGTCCCCAGGAACTTAGAACTACTTAAACCTAACTAACCTAAGGACATCACACACATCCATGCCCCAGGCAGGATTCGAACCTGAGACCGTAGCGGTCGCGCGGTTCCAGACTGTAGCACCTAGAACCGCTCGACCACTCCGGCTGGCGTTTTCTTTCCAAGTCAATTAGGCTGAGAAAGAAAGATTTTGAAGTGGATTGTCGAATAACATGCAGTTTACATACTCTACATACTAGCGGTTTACATCAACATCAATACACGCTGCAATTTTTCTACTACAGTGCTGTCATATCCATTCATCAACATCGTCACCAAAGTGTGTTGAACACCCGCGATGCAACCTGCGTTCCAATTCTAAATGTTGAAACTGTTTATGACAGTTCAGCTGCTAATATTTTGAGATATTGATCTGAATGAACAACGTGCATTTGAAAAGCTGAACACCCTCTCCTCCCCCCCCCCCCCCCCCCCACCCTTAGGAAAAAATTACCTACGCACCTGTATTCGCTCCGAATATCCTCTAGTCCCAAGAGATCTTACACCGGCACTGTTCAATGCTGTTGTGCATTTTCATTCATGCATATCTGAAAGGGCGCACATGTGGAAGGAGTAGGCGTCTCAATAACTTTGACCCGTGAGTGCACCGAGTTCCAAGATTTGGGGGTCAGTACGCCCGTACAACATTATGGTTCCTCACACCCCAACACCCAGAATACCAAGTCGATTATGTTCGACAATGCTGGATGCACCCTCATACGGCGAGAGCTGGGGGCTCTGCTGAAACCAGAAACATCGTCGAACATGATCATTTTGGTGTTCCAGGTGTTATCGTGTGCATAGGCGTACCGACCTCCAAATCTTTGAACTCGCTAATCTCACCGGTAAACGTTGTTCCGACACTCTACTGCCGGCCGAGCGGTTCTAGGCGCTAGTCTGTAACCGCGTGACCGCTACGGTCGCAGGTTCGAATCCTGCCTCGGGCATGGATGTGTGTGGTGGCTTTAGGTTAGATAGGTTTAAGTTCTAGGGGACTGATGACCTCAGAAGTTAAATCCCATGGCGCTCAGAGCCCCTTTGACACTCTAATGCTTCCCCATATGCGTCCTTTCAGGGGTGCATTCGGCCCTAACTTCATGTTAATGGATGATAAAGTGCGACCGCATCGAACAGCGCAGAGCGAGGAGCTTTTTGAATGAGAAGGTATTCAGCGAATTGACTGGACTACCCGTTACCTCGACCTGAATTTCATTGATCAAGTGTGGAATGCCGAGGGGAGCAGTACCCCCATGTGCACATGTGCAGCGACAAAAAATATTCAAATGTGTGTGAAATCTTATGGGACTTAACTGCTAAGGTCATCAGTCCCTAAGCTTACACACTACTCAACCTAAATTCTCCTCAGGACAAACACACACACCCCCTGCAGCGACAACCACCTGGAAGTTGTCAGCAGCGGTGCTGGAGGAATGGAATACCCTACTACAAGAGCTCCTTACCAACCTTGTGGACAGCTTGGCGCGTTGCGCAGCATGCACTACCGTCCGTGGTGCTCAGTCACCTTACTAAGGACCATTTTCTGCGTCTTGTAATTTCCAGGGCACCCTCATACAGCGCGGTGACTTTGTCTCCGAATAAAAGTTCCGTTTCTGCTCGTGTGGTTGCACCTTTCTTTCATTTACCTTCTCTACTGTACTATACTATACTATACTATACTATACTATACTATACTATACTATACTATAGCAGTTCGTCCTGTGTATAGTACAAGTTACATCGAACTACTGTATGTTGCTTGCCCAGTGACACATCGAGCGTAAGTTACTTTCGTTCCTAAGTTTCCTATACAAACGTACGTGCATTTCTATTGATTTCTTACACCCATTTGTACGATGGTGAGTCAAATGTAAATCTTAAATATTTTTTATATATTATTTATTGTGCCGAAGTTGTACAAAGCTGTATCAATTTTCAACATAAACTCCCCCACGCTCAATGCAAGTCCTCCAGCGCTTACAAAGTGCATAAATTCCTTCAGAAAAAAATTCCTACGTTACTCCACATTAAGGAAACATCCCCCAGGATGTGGCTAAGCCATGTCTCCACAATATCCTTTCTTTCAGGAGTGCTTTTTTCGTTGCTTCTGCAACAGCATTCTGCACTGTTTTATGAACCATGGGGGATCAGTACCATTTATTATTAATTTATGGTAAATATTTCTCAATTGCCGTCGACACTATTTCTCTGAATTTAAACCGCATCTGGTCTACGCTTACATACATTGGAAGTAGCGGGTACTGTCTGTTAGGAAGGTATCATGCAAATTTTTATCTGCCTTTTTTTAGATAGATGTGTTTTGAGATTATTTTTGGTGGGTTTGGATATTGCAGTATTCAGTCTAGTCACAGCAACCCTGCATCTGTCATGATGCTCCATATTTGTTCAGGATTATTTGTTGTTGAGAGGTGAAGTATGTTTTCGCAACCATTGCCCTCTTGAACTAATTATTACAATGACTAAATGAATATTCTGAGAAGACATTCAGTACGGTCTCGTGCGACATTTTATACTTTCCACTGATTTCAAACATGTATTTTTTTCCCCCATACCGATGGTCATCACCGACTATAACTGTATTTTTTTCTGTTCAGCAACTGTATAATCTGCGACGGAGAATCGGTAAAATGAACCAATTATTAATTTATTCCGGTTGTCAAGTGCAACCGCTACCCATACTAACTCACAGGGACTATCTACTTCAATTTCACTACAAGGTAAACTGTTTCTGACAGCAATAAACACTCCACTACCAACTGTAATTAATCTATCCTTTCTGAATACAGTTAGGTCCTTTGTAAAAATTTCGGATGAACTTACTTCCGGGTTTAGCAAGCTTTTCGCTTTCCGCTGGTACTTATACCAGAATGGTAATGAAACCTTGCAGAACTAATCACCAGATTTTGTCCGTGAGGTTCGGGCCCTCCACTTACAAATGGTTCTGGTGTTACGGAGAAATAATTTCGGGATACCAAAGAATAGTAGCTGCTGATTTGAGCTACTGTAACTAAGAAATCATGGGTGGTGGGTCCTTAACCGGTGCAAAGGAAAGGCGATTCTTCTAAAATGGTCGCGTAATACAGTACTAAAGTTGGTATATATGGAAAGTGGAAAGACTGTAAAAGGCAATGAGGTATTGTATCCTTTCCTGGTCCAAAATATGATATGAAATCATACGTACTATCATCGTTCTTGATGTACTGATTTACACACATCAAAATACGTTTTGCATCACCTCGGTTCCGAGAGTTCCGGAACCTGTACAGAAAATTGGAATAGACATCAACATAAACGTCATTTACGCCCTTTTTATTGCTCATGAAAACCACACATTGCATGTTGTACCTCCGTACAGCGAGACCTTCAGAGATGATGGTCCATACTGCTGTACACACTGGTATCTCTAATACCCAGTAGCACGTCGTCTTGTATTGACGCATGCTTGTATTCGTCGTGGCATACTATCCACAAGTTCATCAAGGCACTGTTGGTCCAGGTTGTCCCACTCCGCAACGGCGATTCGGCGTACATCCCTCAGTGTGGCTGGTGGATCATGTCGTCCATAAACAGCCATTTTCAACCTCTCCCAGGCATGTTCGATAGGTTTCATGTCTGGAGAACATGCTGGCCACTCTAGTCGAGTGACGTCGTTACCCTGAATGAAGTCATTCTCAAGATGTGCACGATGGGGGCGCGAATTGTCGTCCATGAAGACGAATGCCTCACCAGTATGCTATCGATATGGTTGCACAATCGGTCGGAATATGGCATTCACGTATCGAACGCATTTGCGACACTCATCGATGAAGAGAACGTGATGTCAATTCTGAGCGGTCGATTCGGCATGTTGTTGGGCCTATCTGTACCGCGCTGCATGGTGTCGTGGTTGCAAAGAAAAAGTATTATTCAACAGGGCGGCGTTGCTGTCAGGGTTCCTCTGATCCATAATCCGTAAGTAGCGTTCATCCCTTGGGCGGCCTGAGCGAGGCATGTCATCGACAGTTCCTGTCCCTCTGTATTTTCTCCATGTCCGAACAACATTGCTTTGGTTCACTCCGAGACGCCTGGACACTTGTTGAGTGCCCTTCCTGGCACCAAGTAACAATGTGGACGCGATCGAACCGCGGTGTTGACCGTCTAGGCATAGTTGAACTACAGACAACACGAGCCGTGTACCTCCTTCCTGGTGGAATGACTGGAACTGATCGGCTGTCAGACTCCCTCCGTCTAATAGGCACTGATCATGCAGCGGATTTAGTGACATCTCCGAACAGTCGAAGGGACTGTGTCTGTGATACAATATCCACAGTCAAAGTCTATCTTCAGGAGTTCTGGGAACCGGGGTGATGCAAAACTTTTTTTGATGTATGTATCTATAAAAGTGGAAATTTATTTGTGTGTTGATTTAATCATCACCACAGTACACCTTGTGCAGTGTTGCGTAACCAGCCGAAAAGACGCCACGCAGTTGCTCCGTAGCGCCATACAGCGTATGCACTCATATTCTGACTGCGACATACAAATCCATCTCGATTTTTATGATAAACTAGCTTATTGTAAATCTCACCTTCTTCAAATCATAGTTGTAGCGTGCTAAATACATAGTTACGTTTACAGAAACTTTGTACAATGATTAATGCTTTGTGATGTGTGATGACATTAGCTCGCTCAAACTAACTACTACAGCTTGATTACAGCGATCAAAAGATGATAACGCTATCTGGACTAGTCTTCGAAAGAAATAAAGCCACTTAGAAGCTTTCCGGCTTTTAGGTCTTCTTTTGTCACTACTGTCATATAATTACGCTTGCGAAAGTTATGTGCGTGATAGCCGTGATAGAGTAGCAGGGGACTGAGGTTATAAGCGTTCATGGGAACCATGATAGTTGGCTGTTAGACGTCGTGGAGCTGGTTCTCTGAACGAGCAACCACCACTCTGAACTGCGGTATTTTGGCACCAAATCAAGCCTAGTCTCCCCGATTTGACGGAAGAGACTCTTGCACTAATGAAACCCACCGACGATACTACTCCACCAAAATTGTGAACACTTTTGCTAATAAAGAACTGCCCTAAGTGAGAGCGAGGGCCGCGCGGGATTAGCCGAGCGGTCTGAAGCGCCACAGCCGTGGACTGTGCGGCTGGTCCCGGCGGAGGTCCGAGTCCTTCTCGGGAATGTGTGTGTGTGTGTGTGTGTGTGTGTGTGTGTGTGTGTGTTTGTGTTTGTGTTTGTCCTTAGGATAATTTAGGGTAAGTATGTAAGGTTAGGGACTGATGACCTCAGCAGTTAAGTCCCATAAGATTTCACACACATTTGAACATTTTGAGAGCGAGGTACCAAATTCTCAGCAATAATTACTAGCTTCCTGTTATTGAGGTTTAAAAGCATAGATGTCACGTTTGTAATGCGAAGTTAGGTAGAAGGCTTTTGTGAATGTTATTCAGTCGAAAGAAAAAAATGGAGTACTTACGTAGAATAACTCATCAGATGCGCATACTTGGGTTTTGGCAGAAGTGTTCTTCAAGTCATATAATGGTAAAACATGTAGAGACGTAAGGCACACGTTAGATTGTAATCCGAGTGTCTGCATTTGACGTATTGTACCAAGTATGTACGACGATTTTTATATTTTGTATTCGTGGTATGTACTTCAGGACACCATTTCAAAATGGCTACACCACCGAAACAGCTCAGCAGTGATGGTTGCAAAATGAAAGGGTATTTTAATACAGCCAGCAGGTGACTTCGTATATGTAGCAGAGCCCGTTTAAAAGTGCGATACCTCCAATGTCCTTAATGCTCTGAACGGCATGGAGGCGCAGTGGGTGTCTAGGGGACGGTGGGGGCGGAAGGGAAAGTGCTTTTGTACGCCACAAGGTCATCACGCTAAAATGTGAGAGGAAAAACAAAAACAGTTGTTGCAGGGGCTAAAAGCTCGCCAAGATACGCGGTCCTTGTTTGTTGTCGTGTTCATTAAAATACTCCAACATTTCCTTGTGCAGCAGTCAGATGGCGGTCCTGCACTTCTGCATGAACGGCGTGAGCTGTGACCCGAAAAAGGCTTGGTCGTAACGGCCGTTCGCTTAGACCTGAGATGAGATCCCCCTACATGGAGATGTTCGCCAAGACAACCAGCACAGTGGACATTTATCACTTGTAGAACATGATGCATCTTGTGATTACTCTCACTGGAGACCGCTGTACGCGGCGGTGAAGACACAGAGCTTTAGATATAATACGTTCAACATGCGTTGTTGTATACAGAGCTTCTCGGCAGATTCGTTCTTCCATCCAACTACATCATCAGTTGCGATCGAAGAAGCGAACCCTGTGAAGCAGCATAGGCAGGTGTCTTCGTACATGCGAATATTCGCAAGGGCAGTGCTGGTATTAAGACTCGCGTCCAGGTGTGTTATATCCACATACAGATTCCCACATACATTATAAATGCGAAAGTTTGTGTAGGAGTACGTTTGTTGCTTCTTCACGCTAAAACAGCTGGACTGATTTGGAAGAAATTTGGAACGGAATTTAGCTCATACCCTGAAGTAACACAAAGACTACTTTTAAAAGTGTGTAGTGAAAGTATTTATTGATCTGAAGAATATAACGCGAAATGTGGAACAATAATTACTCTTGAAAGAGCTATTTACTCTTTGACATTTGAATTTTATCGCATTCCTGAAAATGACTTTCTAGTTTAATATATCCTATACAGTTCGATTCAACGTAAAGAACACAAAGTTCTCAAAATGTTACTGCCATACAAGCCCGTTGTATTTTAGCTGCTGAGCGCCAGGCATATCTTGTACGTTCTGAGACGCTTGAAGACACACAATGACGGTGTCATTTAAAGGCTATACCAGAGAGCGATATCGTGCCTTTGTATGTAGAATCTAGTAAGCTTTTTGCGGCTGGATTGGTTAATGGTAAGCAAGCGTATCCGCTGGTAACAAGCACACACATGACGGTCAATGACGTTGTCACACGTACAAATGTTACAAAATTTGTGTTCCACTAGACTCTGCAAAGAGCAGGCTAGAAATTGCTTATTTTCTTTCTTTGTCGAACCAGTACAGAGTTCGATGAAGTTTGGAGTGGAGATAGCTTACATTCTGAATTAACACATAGGCGGCCATTTATTTCTAAAATAAATCACTGTTGCCGGCCGCAGTGGCAGAGCGGTTCTAGGCGCTTCAGTCTGGAACTGCGCGACCGCTACGGTCGCAGGTTCGAATCCTGCTCGGGCATGAATGTGTGTGATGTCCTTACGTTAGTTAGGTTTAAGTAGTTCTAAGTTCTAGGAGACGAATGACCTCAGCTCTTAAGTCCCATAGTGCTCACAGCCATTTGAACCATTTAAATCATTGTGAATTTTAAAATTTTCCTGGCGAATTGACTGTTCAAACAAATTTCGGGCTTGCAGCCGGTCGTCGTTCAATACTTCGCACGATATTTCAAGTGGGCACCTGCCAGTTATCTTCAGGTGAGCCGTTGCAGACTGGCGATAACGTCTTTTTTTATTGTTATTTTAAAACCCGTACAATAGGCAGGCTGTCAGCAGCGTTCTATGTTGCTCTTCAGCCATAGGAGACTTAATGAGAAAAACAGGAAGATTACACATAGGTTACAGAACGGTGGGCAATAAATCATTTGACACATAAAGACAAACACGGAGCCGTTCACACTCGACGATAAATCACACTTTAAACTGTTGGCACGACGCACGAACACTGAAGATGGCGATGGCACAGGTGAACGATGGAGTGCGACGGTGAACACTGAACACTAAACACGACGGCACACACGAGACACTGATGGCGATGATCTCCAGCGCGCGAAAGTCCACGTAGCGTGTGCTAGTCCGGGGACCTGCCAAGAGGGGAAGAAGGGTGGGGGGTGGAACAAATACGCCAATGGCTGAGGAGATGGGAGGAGGAGTAGAGGGACAGGGGAGGGGAAGCCCGGGGGAGGATTAGTGAGAAAGAGAGGAGGAAGGGAGGGTGCCCAAAGGAACAGACACAGGAAGAGGGAGGGAAGATCAAAGTTGGGAGGAGGGGTATATGGAGGGGAGGAGGACATCATCAGGGAGGGGGAGCCGGCGGAAGCCACCTTGGGAGAGGGTAAGGAGGGTGGAGAGATGGAGACCGGGTGGGACGTGGGAATACAGGCACGGCCGTGGGTGGGGGTGGGAGAGGATGGGCGAGACAAGCGGGTGAGGAGGATCGAGTTTGCGGGAGGTGTACATGATCCGTATCCTTTCAAGGAAAAGGAGGAGGTGGGGAACAGAATGACATCGTACAGGATCTGCATGGGGGAGGAGAGACGGATGTGATAGGCGAGGCAGAGAGCATGGCGTTCAAGGATTTGGAGGGATGTATAAAAGGTAGGGGGGCGGAGATCCAGGCCGGATGGGCATAACAAAGGATAGGGCAGATGAGGGATTTATAGGTGTGGAGGATGGTGGAGAGGTCCAGACCCCACGTACAGCCAGAAAGGAGCTTGAGGAGATGGGATCGTGCCTTGGCTTGGATTGTCTGGAGATGGGGATCAGGAGAGTCGACGGTCAAGGGTGACGCCAAGGTACTTGAGGGTGGGGGTGAGGCCGATAGGACGGCCATAGATGGTGAGATAGAAATCAAGAAGGCGGAAGGAAGGGGCGGTTTTGCCTACAATGATCGCCTGGGTTTTGGAGGGATAGACCTTGAGCAACCATTGGTTGCACCAAGCGGTGAACCGGTCAAGATGGGATTGGAGAAGGTGTTGGGAGTGCTGCAGGGTGGGGGCAAGGGCAAGGAAGGCGGTGTCATCGGCAAACTGGAGGAGGTGGACGGGGGGTGACGGCGGCGGCATGTCCGCCGTATATTAGAGGTAAAGAAGGGGAGAGAGGATGGAGCCTTGGGGCACATCGGCTGAGGGAAAAAAGGTGTAGGAATCCATGTTATGGATGGTGACGTAGGAAGGACGGTGGGAGAGAAAGAAGCCGCTCAGACGGACGTAATTAATGGGAAGGGCGAAGGTTTGGAGCTTGAAGACGAGACCGGAATGCCATATGCGGTCATCAGCTCGTTTGAGGTCCAGGGAGACGAAGATTGTGGAGCGACGGGAATTAAGCTGTTCGGAAAGGAGATGAGTGTGGTGTAGGAGAAGATCGTCGGAAGGGAAGGATGGCCAAAAGCCACACTGCGTAACAGGAAGGAGGCGGTGCTGGCGGAGATGCTGGTGGATGCGGCGGATGAGGATAGATTCCAGGGTCTTGCTGAAGACCGAGGTAAGGCTGACGGGATGGTAGGAGGAGACGGCGGACGGCGGTCGGCGGTTTACCAGGTTTAAGGAACATCAGGATACAGGAGATTTTCCACAGGTCGGGGTAGTAACTGGTGGACAGGACTTCATTGTAGAGCCTGGCCAAGGTGGAGAGGAAAGAGACAGGACCTTCACGAAGGTGACGTTAGGTGACACGATCGTGATCAGTAGCGGTGTTGCGTTTTGTGCGGAGTGTAGCAATGAGATCCTGTGTAGTGACAGGGGCATTGGGTTCCGTGTGTGCAATGTTGTCCAAGTACTGGAAACCAGGTGTGAGTGGAAGGACAGAAGTGTCAGTTCGATCGTGGACATCTGGGAAGAGAGAGTAATCGAACTGGGGATCATCGGGGATGGAAAAGACATCGGAGAGGTAGGAGGCAAAGTGATTGGCCTTACTAAGGGTGTAAGGGAAGAGGTAATCATCATGGAGAAGAGGATAGTAGGGGGAGGGTTTAGTTCCAGTAAGGCGATGGAAGGCCGGTCAGAACTTCGACGAGTTTATAGGCAGGGTAGCATTTACACGGGTGCATGTCTGTCGCCAGTCCCGGCGTTTCTTAGAAGCGAGCAAATTACGAATGTGTCACTGTAGTTGCAGGTGGCGTCAGAGTGTGCCCGGGTCACGCGTGTGGAGGAAGGCACAGTAGAGACGGTGGGATTCATGGAGGAGGAGGACGGCCTGTGGGGGTAAGGTAGGACAGTGGGGTTGGATGGCGACAGTAGGGACGTGGGCCTCCATGACCTCAGACAAGGTCTGCTGGAGAAAGGAGGTGGAATGGGTTACATCGTCAGGGTGGATGTAGGTGAAGGGCCGGCTATCGACCTGGGTGGAGAGGGTATCCCGTTAGGCATTCCAGTTGGCACAGGAATAGTCATAGACGTACTTATGGAGAGGTTCATTACGAGGGTTGGGGTGAGGGCGACGACCGTCTGAAATGGTGAGGAGGACAGGGAGATGGTTGCTACCAATAGGCTCGAGGACATCCACGGTCATGCGGCCAAGGAGGTCGGCGGCGATCACGTAGGAGGAGAAGGTACGGTCAATGTGGGAGAGGAAGTCGAAGGGAATAATGCCATTAGGGCGGACATAGATGGTGGCGCAGGTGACGGTAAGGCTGGGGAAGAAGAGACTAAGGATCAGGTGTTTGGTGGGGTCGAGAAGGAGAGGTTGGAGCTGAACTGGGATCTGGAGGTGGTGACCAATGGCAACTCCGCCACGTGCAATCGGGAGTGTATTATCAGAGCGGTGAAGGAGGTATGGAGATATGTGGACGGTGTGGTGGGGTTGGGGGAAAGTATGATTGAGGAAGAAGACATCCACGTGGTGGGTGGCAAGGACGTGCAGGAAGAGGTTCTTGTTGGCAGGAAGGGAGTGGATGTTGTTGAAAAGTATATGGTGCTGTCACGCAGTGACAGGGATTTAGACAAGGGTGTCAAGACAGGAGAAGGTGAAATGGGCCTGGTTGTTTGAGTAGGTGGCATACATTTTTAAGTGAAAAATGGAACAGGCAGTGAGGAAGATCTGTTGAAGGGTGTGAGGGCGCTGGAAAGGGTTGATGTTTTGTAGGACAGTGGTGAGGAACCTGATGATGTCCTCAGCGGTAGGGGGTGGGCGAAGGGAATTTCCAGAAGGGGTGGGGGCATCCAGAGGACGGACAGGTATGGTGAGTTCAGGAGTGGACGGAGGGAGTCGGGCTTTACACTTTTGGGAGTAGGTGGGATGACGGAAATTGCAGGTATTGGAGGAGGGAGGGGATTGAAGGTTAGGGGACTGCCAGAGCAAGTGCGCTTGTCTACAATGCGGGCAGATGGGGGCTTCGCGGCACTCAGCTGTTGGGTGTGCGTTATAGCGCAGACACCTCTGGCAGTGCAGGGATTGAGGAGGGGAACGGGAGGGGTCGACCTTATAGTGCTGGTTGAAGAGGAGGTCTCTCTCCTTCAGGAGATGGTAAATAGAGGGGGCATCCTCGGAGAAAACCCGCATAAGGCTGGTGGGGCAGGTTGAAAATGCGGCGGACCACCAGCACCTCCAACGTGGGATGCGCCTTGAGCTCCGCCAACACCTCCTCCTCCGTGATTGACGGACTGAGCCGAGTGATCACAACGGTGAGGGTCGGCAGGTGATCTGGGGGTTGGGGTTGGCGGGTTGGAGATGGAGAAGGACCTGGGGTGAGGGAAGCATTGGGGCCAAAACGGGTGATGGGGAGGTGGGAGAGGATGTCAGTATGGGGGGTAGGGCTGGGGGAGGAAATGAGAACGGAATCCAATCTGGGTGTGAGGAGAGAGATGGGGGCACCAGGGAAGTGTTGGCAGAGGAGGAGAGAGAGATTCCGAGCCTCAAGAAGAGAAGGATCGGGAGTAGGTATTTGTATCAAGAGGGGGGAGGGAGGAGGAGGAGGAGGTGGAGGCAGAGGGAGCAGGGCCAGGCGGGGAGACATCCATGGCATCCTGGGGGGGGGGGGGGGAAGGAGTGGAGGAGGTGGTGGTGCCACTAGGGCGTTTAACAGCGGCAGAAGGGTGGGTGGTGATATGAGGGACAGGAACTATAGGGAGGTAGCGGGAAGGGGCAGGTCCCGGCGTGGATGCAGCAGTCATCGCCGGAGATGGTGACGGTGAAGGCGACGGCAATGGCGACGGTGGTGGCGGTGATGTCGAATGCAATGGGGAGAGCTGGGCATGGGCAGTGGCCCGACGGGCCACCACCCTAGCTGGAGCTGCAGTGACAGGCTGGGGGAGGGGGGGAAGGATCAGAGGGAGAGGAGCGGGAGGAAGAAGCTGGAGAGGGGGGCGAGAAAGGGCGAGGGCGAAAGGAGAGAGAAGAGGAAGGATGGAAAGAGGGGGGTGTGACTGGGCACACCATGTAATGATGGCGGTGGTGGTGGCTGCAGAGGGGGAAGTATAAACTATGGCTGTGGTCGTAGTGGTGGTGGGGGCTGACGTGACGACAAGGATAAACAAAAAGGCACAGGACGAAAAGGAAAGGAAAAAAGGCGGAGACGGATGAAGGCGGACGAGGACCAGAGTCCCACTCTGCTAGCGCTGACGACGGCTGGCAGGAATGCCGCAGCTGCTGCCGCGGGCGGGGCCTGGGCTGCTGCTGCTGCTGCTGCATGGCTGGCTGGCACCTGAAAACCTAGCGCTTCGATTAGTGCTGGAATGGCACAATCGAAGGGCGGTAACCTTGCAGAGTACCGCCGGAGATCGCAATAACGTCCTCCACTCCGTAATATATAGCGTACTGTAACTACACTCCTGGAAATGGAAAAAAGAACACATTGACACCGGTGTGTCAGACCCACCATACTTGCTCCGGACACTGCGAGAGGGCTGTACAAGCAATGATCACACGCACGGCACAGCGGACACACCAGGAACCGCGGTGTTGGCCGTCGAATGGCGCTAGCTGCGCAGCATTTGTGCACTGCCGCCGTCAGTGTCAGCCAGTTTGCCGTGGCATACGGAGCTCCCTCGCAGTCTTTAACACTGGTAGCATGCCGCGACAGCGTGGATGTGAACCGTATGTGCAGTTGACGGACTTTGAGCGAGGGCGTATAGTGGGCATGCGGGAGGCCGGGTGGACGTACCGCCGAATTGCTCAACACGTGGGGCGTGAGGTCTCCACAGTACATCGATGTTGTCGCCAGTGGTCGGCGGAAGGTGCACGTGCCCGTCGACCTGGGACCGGACCGCAGCGACGCACGGATGCACGCCAAGACCGTAGGATCCTACGCAGTGCCGTAGGGGACCGCACCGCCACTTCCCAGCAAATTAGGGACACTGTTGCTCCTGGGGTATCGGCGAGGACCATTCGCAACCGTCTCCATGAAGCTGGGCTACGGTCCCGCACACCGTTAGGCCGTCTTCCGCACACGCCCTAACATCGTGCAGCCCGCCTCCAGTGGTGTCGCGACAGGCGTGAATGGAGGGACGAATGGAGATGTGTCGTCTTCAGCGATGAGAGTAGCTTCTGCCTTGGTGCCAATGATGGTCGTATGCGTGTTTGGCGCCGTGCAGGTGAGAGCCACAATCAGGACTGCATACGACCGAGGCACACAGGGCCAACACCCGGCATCATGGTGTGGGGAGCGGTCTCCTACACTGGCCGTACACCTCTGGTGATCGTCGAGGGGACACTGAATAGTGCACGGTACATCCAAACCGTCATCGAACCCATCGTTCTACCATTCCTAGACCGGCAAGGGAACTTGCTGTTCCAACAGGACAATGCACGTCCGCATGTATCCCGTGCCACCCAACGTGCTCTAGAAGGTGTAAGTCAACTACCCTGGCCAGCAAGATCTTCGGATCTGTCCCCCATTGAGCATGTTTGGGACTGGATGAAGCGTCGTGTCACGCGGTCTGCACGTCCAGCACGAACGCAGGTCCAACTGAGGCGCCAGGTGGAAATGGCATGGCAAGCCGTTCCACAGGACTACATCCAGCATCTCTACGATCGTCTCCATGGGAGAATAGCAGCCTGCATTGTTGCGAAAGGTGGATATACGCTGTACTAGTGCCGACATTGTGCATGCTCTGTTGCCTGTGTCTATGTGCCTGTGGTTCTGTCAGTGTGATCATGTGATGTATCTGACCCCAGGAATGTGTCAATAAAGTTTCCCCTTCCTGGGACAATGAATTCACGGTGTTATTATTTCAATTTCCAGGAGTGTATTCTGCACGTGCATCGAACACTTGATAGTTGAACCAACAAGTCTGCTTAAAACACTTGTTAATAGAGCTTATACTGTCTCAGATCTAGATAGCTTATCTCAAGAACTCGCCCATCTAAAGACAGTATTCAACAAAAATTGGTATTCCATGTGACATATTAACAGAGCACTAACAGTCAAAACTAAGAAGCAGGAAGTGAATAAAGAGGAGAACATGCCGGAACAATCTTTAACTTTTCTTCCTTTCGTTGGCAACATTTCGTTTAAAATAGCAAGAATCCTCCGAAAATTTCAGGTAAAAGTAGTTTTCCGCCCACCATCGAAGATTGCGGACCTTGTGGGATCAGTTAAGGACAATCTGTTACCACGAAAGGCCGGAATTTACAAGATACTGTGCCAAAGTGGTATAGCTTACATAGGTCAAACCACACGCACCGTGAAAGAACGCTGCACTGAACATCACCGTTACACCCGCCTTTTGCAGCCAAGCAAGTCCGCTATTGCTGAACACTGTATTTCTACTGGACATTCAATGGAGTATGAGAAAACAATAATTTTGTCCACAGCAACGTCTTTCTGGGAGTCCATTATTAAAGAATCCATAGAAATACGACTGGCGAAAAATCTGTTAATCCGTGACAGCGGCTACCAGCTGGACAGTGCATGGAATCCCATCATCTCAACGATTTGCTCAAATCGAAGACGACAGAGTGCGTCGACGGCCGTGGCAAACAGCAACGCAGAGGGCGACTGAGTTCCGCTATTCCACCAGCGAGGGCGCTGCCGGCGGGCAGTGTTTGTTCAACTAACAAGTTTTCGACGCATGCGCAGAATAGCTACAGTACGCTATATATTGCGGAGCGGAGGACATCATCGCATCTCCTGCGGTAATCCGGAAGGATACCGCCCTTCGATTGGCCTTTCGGATCTAATCGAAGTGTTAGGTGTATTGCAGATGCCAGCCACCCTGCAGCGGTCCCTGCCAGCGTCCAGCAGCCAGCCAGCGTCCCCATCGGCCGGCCAGCCAGCCAGGTCGCCTCTCCCGCCAGCAGCAGCAGCGTGGGGCTTCGGCCCCAGTTTCCTTCATAGTTCCTCCATCCCTTTCCTCTGTGATTCTCGTCGCCTTGTCTGTCCTGCGTTTGCTTCTTTTCCTGTCCTGTGTTTTTCCCCTTCTAGTAATGTCGACCGCCACCACCATCACTACCGCCACAACCACTGCCATCATATACAAATCCCCCTCTGCCGCCGCCACCACTATCACGTGGTGTGTCGCATCACTCCCCCCTCAGTCCATCCCCCCACTCCTCACTCTACCATGTCCACTCTTTGTCGGCCCATCCCCGGCTCCTCCCTCCCGCGCCTCTGCTGATCCCTTCCCTCCACTCCCTCCCCCTTCACCTTCTGTTTCTGCGGCCCCTGCTAGGGTGGTCGCCCGGTGGGCTACGGCCCATGCACAACTCTCCCCTTCGCCTTCATCACCATCGTCTTCACTGTCGCCTTCGCCCTCGCCCTCACCCTCACCATCTTCGGCGCCGACTCCACCACCGGGACCTGCCACACCCCTCCACATTCCAGTCACTCCCATCCCCTACACGACCTCCGCCCGCCACCGTCAAGTGCCCCAGTGGCACCCCTGCCTCCTCTGCTCCTAAAAAGGCTCCGCCTCGTCCCCCTTCCCCAGCCCATGATGCCATGGATGTCTCCCTGCATGACCCTGCCCCCTGCCCCCCCTCCTCCTCCTCCTCCTCCTCCTCCTCCTCCACCCCCTCCTCCTACTGCTAACTCCTCTCTCATCCTGATCCCTCCCTTCTTGAACCCCAGAACCTCACCCCCTTACTTTGCCAGAATTTTCCTAGTGCCCCAATCTCCCTCCTCACTCCTTGCCATGATTTGGTGCTCATCTCCTCCCCCAGCCCTACCCTCCACACACATCTCCTTTCTTGCATCCCTGTCACCCACTTTGGCCCTAATGCCTCACTCACCCCTGCCCCTTCCCCGCCTCCCTCCCACCAAGCCCAACCCCCGCGTCACCTGCCGACCCTCACCGCCATGATCACTCGGCTTAGTCTGGTGATCACGGAGGAGGAGGTGTTGGTGGAGCTCAAGGCGCATCCCCATCTGGAGGTGCGTGTTTTTCGCCGCATCCATAACTCAGCTGGCCCCACCGCCTTATGTGGGTCTTCTCCGAACACGCCCCCTCCATTGACCGTCTCCTGAAGGAGGGTGCCCTTCTCTTTCACCAACGCTACCAAGTTGACCCTTCCCATTCCCCTCCTCAATCCAACCGCTGCCAGAGGTGCTTGCGGTATAATGCACACCCAACATCTGAGTGCTACGAGGCCCCCACCTGCCCGCACTGTAGGCAAGCCCACTTTTTATGGCAGTGCCCCAATTTCCAGTTCCCCCCTCCTGTAATACCTGTAACCTCCCTCCTCCTACTTTCTCCCAGAAATGTAAGGCCTGACACCCTCCTACCACTCCTCAACTCACCGTTCCTGTCTGCCCTCTGGACGCCCTCACCCCTCCTGGCAATTCCCTTCGCCCACCCCCTACCGCTGAGGACATCAGATTCCTCACCATCGTCCTTCACAATGTTCATCCTTTTCAGCGCCCCCAAACCCTCCAACAGATATCCCTCGCCACCCGTTCCATTTTCCAACTAAAAATGTACGCCACCTACTCCAACAACCAGGCCCATTTCACCTTCTTCCGTCTTGACACCCTTGTCTAAATCCCTGTCATGGCGCGACAGCACCGTATCCTTTTCAACAATATATGCTCCCTTCCCGCCAACAAGAATATCTTCCTGCACACTCTTGCCACCCACCGTGTGTATGCCTTCCTCCTCAATGAAACTTTCCTCCAACCCCACCACACCGTCCACACTTCTCCCTACCTCCTTCACCGCTCTGATAATCCCCTCCCGATTGCGCGTGGCGGAGTTGCCATTGGTCACCACCTCCAGATCCCAGTTTGGCTCCAACCTCTCCTTCCCGACCCCACGGAACACCTGATCCTTAGTCTCTTCTTCCCCGGCCTTACCGTCACCTGCGCCACCATCTATATCCGCCCTAACGTTCCTATTCCCTTCGACTTCCTCTCCCACATTTACCGTACCTTCTCCTCCTACGTTATCGCCACCGACGTCAACATCCATAGTCGTTCCGCCGGCCAGTTACGGCGGTGGCATCAGTTCCTCTCCTCCCTTCAAGGTGACCTCATCCCCATTACCCAGCACACCCGTCCCGAATCCAACTCCACTCCTGATGTTATCCTTTCCTCCCCTAACCTTTTTGGCCACATAACGGTGGATGTCTTGGAGCCTATTGGTAGCGACCATCCCCCTGTCCTCCTCACTATTTCAGATGGTCGTCGCCCTCACCCCAACCCTCGTAATGACCCTCTCCATAAGTACGTCCATGACTATTCCCGTTCCAACTGGAATGCCTAACGGGATACCCTCTCCACCCAGGACGATAGCCACCCCTTCACCTACAACCACCCTGACGATGTAACCCATTCCACCTCTTTTCACCAGCAGACCTTGTCTGAGGCCGTGGAGGCCCACGTCCCTACTGTCGCCATCCAACCCCACTGTCCTACCTTACCCCCACAGGCCGTCCTCCTCCTCCGTGAATCCCACCGTCTCTACTGTGCCTTCCTCCACACGCGTGACCCGGGCACACTCTGACGCCACCGGCAACTCCAGTGACACATTCGTAATTTGCTCGCTTCTAAGAATCGCCAGGACTGGCGACAGACATGCACCTGTTTAAATGCTACCCTGCCTATTAACTCGCCCAAGTTTTGGTCAGCCTTCCGTCGCCTTACCGGAACTAAACCCTCCCCCTACTATCCTCTTCTCCATGATGATCACCCCTTCCCTGACACCATTAGTAAGGCCAATCACTTTGCCTCCTACCTCTCTGTTGTCTTTTCTATCCCCGATGATCCCCAGTTCGATTACTCGCTCTTCCCGGATGTCCACGATCGAACTGACACCTCTTTCTTGCATTTGGAATAGTATTGGAATTACTATTCCATTCAGTTATTATTAAATAATAACCACCTCTGTACCACATTTATAAAACAAAAATTCCTTCTTCATTAGAAAACGTATTCAGCACAGGCTATATTCACAATGAACAATGTCAGAGACGTTTAATCTAATGGCAGTGCACAATGCGATTAGTATCAATAACTATTTGAAAAAAGTATAACAGTGTATTCTGATATTAGTATCTATAATTATCACATTGAAACAGGAGTACCTTCACTTTTACAATGGGTTACGATCGATAGTGACTTCTGGTCAACTCCATATATTACTTTGAATTGCAATGTCTTGCATATTAATCCAAAGAAGCTTACTTAGGACGTGTAGACAGTGTATTTATATTACACCAATTTATGTATCTCATTGGTATAATTATAATTTTCTATGTGCGAGTCCTCAGCCGACAGGAATCGTCGATCCTTCAAGGCATTTTGAAGGACCAAAGGAGTGATAATCATATGGGGAGAGATTAGGACTACAGGGCGGGTGCTCGTGTGTCTCCCACTAGAGTTGTCATAGCTCCTGCATTGCGACATTTGCTGCATAGAGACGCGAGTCATCATGAGGCAGCGGCACCCCCACACAGAACTTGGCGCACCATTTCACGACGGTGGTTTCCGATAATAATATTGCCCCATACACATTCTTCATTCTCCAATAGATGTCTGCCGGTGTTTGTCGTTCGGCAGCTAGGAAAAGAAAAAACAGCACGTTGGTCCTGTTTGGATGCATTTCATAATAGTGTCGGCATAGTTCACATTTCGGCATTTACCGAACGCAACGTCGGCAAGGCACGAATGCTACATCAATCCTACGCCTATATATTGGTGCTTCATATGCTCATCAGAGTCGCGCTACGGTGCTTATACGCTGCAGCAAAGCCCTCAAAGGAAGCTTCTTGATCGGCCCTTGTATATGAAGAGAGGACTGAAGAGGAATCCGTACCAGGCACAGAGTAATAAAAATGAGGTGTTTTAATATAAAAGACGAAGTGCTTTTGATAGATATATCGCTCTATTGCAGCCGGCCAGAGTGGCTGAGCGGTTAAAGGCGCTACAGTCTGGAACCGCACGACCGCTACAGTCGCAGTTTCGAATCCTGCCTCGGGCATGGATGTGTGTGATGTCCTTAGGTTAGTTAGGTTTAAGTAGTTCTAAGTTCTAGGGGACTGATGACCACAGCAGTGTCCCATAGTGCTCAGAGCCATTTGAACCATTTTTTTCGCTATATTGCAACAATAAAAACGCATTCAATTGTTTAAGGAATAAAAATTTGAAGGTTTGACGATAACATTCTAATTTCTACAGAGAAAGCGAAGAATTTGGAATGAGATGAAAGGACTGGATGGAGTCTTGAAAACTGGTGAGAAGATGAACGTCAACAATAGTAATCTAAGATGGCAAGAACTATGCCCCTTACATGAAGTCGTTTAAGATGAGTGACAGTGAGGGGGTGGTTAACCCCATGCTAGTGTACCGGGAAGCAGACGGAGAATTTGTACGCCTGTTGATAAATTTCTGTCGTCCCGTTTTCAGTGAAACGTGCTACGGTGGAGCGATCAACATAGGCTGAAATATTTGTGTTCATGACTATAGCAACTTCACACTGAATTCATGGTCCGCAGAGTCTGAAGTAAATCAGGTGAAGAGGGGCAGACTGAAATACGCCAGCCTCTGGTGGAAATGTAGGACCAAGGAATTTGAAGTATTCTCCTGGGAGTCAGAATTTCGGAAAAATTGGTGTTTTATGCAGATGCTAACCTTGATGGAGCTAAATAGCAGAAGTTGAGAGGAAGGAAAATTTTGTGGGAATTTGTTCACTTCCCAGAGCAGGCATTGGTCGGCGCTGGGAAGCGACGCATAACAAATGCGACTTGCACTGCAATTGGCGTAAGTGATTATGCTAGAAGGAAAACCGAAGCAAAGAGCGGACTGGCAGAAGTTTCTGTAGAGGTTTTTTCCATTCCCAGCTTGCCTGGATTGTGGACGTGGCGCTCTATACTCAGCTTGCCTCAGAGAGAGTGAGCATCTCTGCAGTTTACGACTTAGCAAACGGAACGATTGGGCTTGGAGACAGAAAGTTTTCGTTCATCTATGTACTGATCAAGACAACTAGGAGTGAATAGACGAGCGCAACCTTGCAGCACCAAGAGGCCGGCCGACATCCGCTAACGACGACGCCCCGCCACCCTCAGTTCGGTGATATTGCGCCCGCTTCGGCGCGAGTTAGGCCACTGATTAACCTGCTGGATCATGTCCGCAAGGTTTCCACGAGGGTTTCATGGGCCGTGTATTGTAGAATTCTTCTCGCACTTCGCATTACACCTGGGTCAGTCAATAGGAATTAATTTTGAGTTATCGTGCTTTACTCCACGTAAACGCACTTTATTCCCACTGATTGTTAGGAGAGTCATGCAATGTGATGATTAAAGGTCGTGAGTTAAAATAAATTTGTGCTAATCGCCTACATATGTTTTCAATCAAGTAGTAGAAATCCCAAGTCACTTTCTTAATTTTATGTTCAACATTTGCATCCGGTGTTCAATAGCTGCATATAAGATCAATGTGCACCCCTTTTTAATTAAAAGGGATCAATTCTGAATCAATTAATGTCAACACTGCCACCTCAGTTCAATCAGGAGTCACCGGGCCTTATTACTTTCTTTGCATTATCCGATACTCTGGCAGTTTTGCACTCTCTGTTGATCTGTTAGTCAATTAGCTTGGGTGAACACACGCCAAAACCAGATAAGTGAGGGGTGGGGTGTTACAGAAAAACAATTGGTGGCGTGTAGTCTACCGAGCGAAGTGGCGTAGTTGTTAGCAAACTGGACTCGCATTCGGGAGGACGACGGTTCAAACCCGCATCTGGCCATCCTTATTTAGGTTTGTCATGACTTCCCTAAATCGCTTCGGGAGAACGCCGGGATCGTTCCTTTGAAAGGGCACGGCCGACTTCCTTCCCCATCCCTCCCTAATCCGATGGGACCGGTGACCTCACTGTTTGGTCTCGTCACCGCGAATAAACCAATCAACCAACTATGTAATCTAATTAAAGATTAGGTTAACGAGATACTAAAAGTATTAGACGAGTTTTGCTATTTGTACTGTAAGACAACTGGCGAAGGCAGAAGTACAGAGAATATTAAGTCCGTTCTAAAAATAGCAAGAAAAGCTTTCTGGAAAAGTAGCTTGCTTACCTTTGACAACAGTCAGGTTGATGCTATTTGCATTCATAGCGTTTACGTGGCGCTGCCGCATCCCAGTAATCCGTTTCTCAATTTTGTAATAACAGTTCCAGGTGGTCATATAAAAGCGCGAATATTGATTCAGGAAACGCAAGTTTGGCTGTCTAATATCAGCTTCCACAATCGCTTTTTGCTGATTTAGACACTTCACTGCTTCTGAGTTGCGTCAGGGTTGTTAATTTCCCACTGAAACATCCCCTTAGAAAAATTTATAAATGACTGTGCTGGTAAACTTCTTACGTTATTTGCTTTTCAAACAGCTGAGCAAAACTGAACGTACTCAGACATTTCTCTCTTTACTTATTCTGATCAACACTAAACTGACACACAATATCTTTAGCGCAACGCAATCTGACTTTCAATAATCCCTATAAAAGAATGGCCTGAATAACCATAACCTATACTTTTCATGAATCACTTACCTCACAAAAATCTTCGTTACTCGAATTACTAGCTAAATAAAAGATTCTAACTACTGAAGGCACTAACTATGATAGGCATAGTTAGCAAATGAAAGATTTTGATGGAGAACAAACAATGTATTTACCTTAACAGTGTTCAAAAGTCATGACATCCAGTCTTACAAATTTCCTTTTTTTGACGGACACATGTCCACATCGTCCTTTCACAAAACTCAGCCATCTCTCTCCCCACAGCCGGCCGCGGTGGTCTCGTGGTTCTAGGCGCGCAGTCCGGAACCGTGCGACTGATACGGTCGCAGGTTCGCATCCTGCCTTGGGCATGGATGTGTGTGATGTCCTTAGGTTAGTTAGGTTTAAGTAGTTCTAAGTTCTAGGGGACTGATGACCACAGCAGTTGAGTCCCATAGTGCTCAGAGCCATTTGAACCTTTTTTTTTTTTTTTTTCTCCCCACATCGACCATTGCTGGCGGCTCACCTCATACTGCGCAACGCGCTGTTCACATCCAACTGCCCAACACTACAATGGCGAATATTTCAACAATGCCAACGAGCCACAGATTGCACGCTGCACAGTCAGTGATTTTCATACAGAGCGCTACGTGGCGTTACCAACATAAAAACCTAAACAGCCTACTTAAAATACTTGCTTTTTATAAACGGTTAAGTGTTTGAATGAAATGATTTTGTGTTTACTGTCCTCACATGGTGACTCTTTTCTCTATTTGAAGAGAACCGCATACAGAGATTTGCAAAAATAAGGAAACACCGAGAGAAATGCGTGCTTGAATATAAATGCAGATGCTAGCCAAGCCAGCATGCTGCGCTTTTGTACTTACCCGCGAGCGCCACGCGTGCAGTGACTTCGTTGCTAGTGTGGTCACAACAGTGTTCCGTTTAGTTGTGAGTGAATTACGTCGGAGCTAAGTGAATTCGAACGTAGGCTAATTATCAGGGCACGTGTGGAGCGTGCTTCCGTAACCAAGTGAGCCAAAGTGTTTGGTGTTTCAAGAAGCACCGACTTGAAGATTTACACCACGTACAGGGACAGCGGGAAAACATCATCCGCAAAGTCACAAAGCAGACGAAAGTGTGTCTCGAGTGTTCGTGAAGATCGGCCATTCAAGAGTATTCTGATGAAAAATAAGAGGACTACAGTTGCAAAACTCACTGCCCAATTGAATTTCACACTCGCGAATCCTCTCGGTACTGAAACAACACGAAGCGAGCTCCAGATGCAGGGAATTCCAGAACGAGCTGGAAATCCAAATCTCTGATCAGCGGTGCAAATGCCCGTTACAGGAAAACGTGGTGCCGATGCCATGATATCTGGACTGTGGAGCAATGGAAGACTATCACGTGCTCGAATGAGTCTTGTTTCATACTGTTTCTAACTTCTCACTGAGTTTAGGCCCAAAGAGTAAAACATATCGTGATATTCCGTGGGCCCCATGGTTACCCTGTAAATGTCGCAGTACCGCCAAAGAATATGTGGCCATTTTGGCGATGTCCGTCCAGTGACACAATGTTTGTTCCCCAATGGTGATGCTGTGTTCCAAGAGACACGACCCCTTTTCACACAGCTCGTGTCGTCCAAGACTAGTTTTGTGAGCACGAAGAAGAATTTTCACATCTCCCCTGGCCTCCACAGCCACCAGATCTAAATTTTATTGGACCTTTGAGGTCTATTTGCGTTATCGCTGTTCACCTCCATGATCGTTTTGCAGGAAGAATGGCATAGGATGCCCTAGATAGCCATACAGGATCTGCATTTGTCCATTCCGAGGCGACCAGAGAAGCTGCTTTGAATGCCAACAGGTTTCCTACAGCGTTTTTTTAGCGTTTCCATATTTTTTCCAAGCCCTGTATTACGTCTCTTACGTGGTATATTTTCTGAATTCCCAAAACTAAATTAATTGCCCTCACCATTATCATCTTACGCGTCTGGCTAATTTGTACAACTGACATACGCACTCCCTCTCTTTTAGTGTTAAATGTTCCGTCCTCAGTCATTTGCTGCTGACAAAATATTCGCTACTTCATTGCACAGAAATAGGAATGTGTCTTCATTCACTCGAAATTTTTTCAGCCATTCCAAGTCTGTAATGTATTTGAGAGAAATAATGTTCCACAAGTGATCACTTTCCAGTTTTCTTCATAAATGCTTGTGTTCTACACGGGTGTAATGTAACAGTCTCGCTCGGGTAAGATTTTTAAACATCTCTCCTTTCGAGTTCACTGTTAACTGTTAACGAAATCGTACTTTCTCTCTATTAAAAATTATTTGGTAATTGATAATCTCACTTCGCTATGTTGACTAAATAGGAACATCTGGTTTGTGTACTGTATACCAATCATGCTAGACAAGGGACACTCGGAAAACCGTTATTTCATCAGATATGCAAAAGTCGATTCAGGCCTAACATATAAACGAGACAGCAATCATAAAATTCGCATTTCAAAATTAAATTTTTGTCTTTATCAAGTTGTGTTCCACACAAAAGTGATGGAAGACGGGTACGAGTGACAGCACTCCACTAATAAGGATGCTCGCATGTGCAGCACTACTATAGAATTATTTAAAGTACCTCCGAGATTTCGGAGGGGACTGAGAAAGACCTACAACAGATATAGAAAAAAATACCTCCAAGTTTCGATGCGTAATAGGCGCGTAACGTAGTTGCGAAGTGCACCACTAGGAGGTAGGTGAATCAGAACATGAAGACAACTGTCGCACCGAATTAGTTCGCCACCACAGGCACCACAGTCCAAAGCGAAGATTTCCAAAGCAGACTGCTGTCGTTGCACCTTCATCCGCAGCAGCAGCAGCAATAACGGGTTCAATGAATTTCCCACGTGTGCTCTTCCACTCCTGTTGACGTTTTCAGCATCGTAAACGGTATCAATATTGAGCAGCTCCTCCCAACATTGAACCATGGACCTTGCCATTGGTGGGGAGTCTTGCGTGCCTCAACGATACAGATAGCCGTACCGTAGGTGCAACCACAACGGAGGGGTATCTGTTGAGAGGCCAGACAAACGTGTGGTTCCTAAAGAGGGGCAGCAGCCTTTTCAGTAGTTGCAGGGGCAACAGTCTGGATGATTGACTGATCTGGCCTTGTAACAATAACCAAAACGGCCTTGCTGTGCTGGTACTGCGAACGGCTGAAAGCAAGGGGAAACTACGGTCGTAATTTTTACCGAGGGCATGCAGCTTTACTGTATGAGAGCTGCATCAAACCAGTCTCAGGACCGAAGACCCAACAACAACAACAATTGAGCAGCTGTAGGTGAGAGATGCTGTTTCCACCGATACGCGTCTATTTTGTGTATGTCTTGCAGTTTTCGCGCAGTCAGCTTTTGAAACCCCTAGAGATATTAACGAATAACGCTGCACTTTCCCTCTCTCTTTCTCATACATAACCACGATGGTGCTGCCCATTTAGCCAGGTATTCAGTTAGCTTTTCCACGTAACGTATTTTATCGGAGCTGACTTTTAGAAAGAAATCCCACTACTTCTCGTGGTGCATCTAGAGGGTGGCTCGGCTGCCCTTACCGATTCAGCTGCTTTTACCCATGTTGTTTTACGCAACCCGCAATGGTAAATCTGGTCTTCGAAATACACGCGCGAGGTTTTCGTATTCTCCAGCTCGCTACGAGCAAGCTATTAGTCGTACAGACAAAAAGAACTGGACCTTTTCGTCGGAAACTTAATGTAGTTAAATTTTGTACTGCGTACGTTTTCGCTGGAGGCCACGGTTTTCTACTCATTCAAGAAAAACGAACAAGACTGACCTGCAAACACCCCTATCCCCACACTCATCCCTCTCCAGTCAGTATTCCTAGTATGATGTTCGTAGCACTCCCTCCTAGCACTGTGCAAGAACTTCCGGTTACACTAACTGTTTCCGATATTTGACATTCTTTTGGTCTCTGTTGATTGGGCTATCACGCCACCAGCATAGTCGGCTAATTCGTTAACGTTATTAATTTAAACGCGTCCCTGAGGATAATGAGAAAAACGACTTTAGTAAACATTGCGCTTACATTAATTACGTTGACAATTAGATTAAACAAATGCAACGATATAATTGTTTATTTTACGCTGTCAAAATTCACAAAATTTACATAAATGTCAATTTTACAATTTTTAAGTGCTCTCCTAAGCCGGTGGCGTAATTAAGGCCAGTCGATGAAGACCAAAAAAACGCGAATGTGGGAAATAATTCGTGCAGTCTCAAATTTTTGTACAGTGCATTGAACAACATACTAGAAATCCTGACCGGTAGGAGCCGAGTGTGGGAGTGGGGAGGGGGGGGTGCGGCACTTGAAGGTCACTTTTGTTCGTTTTTCTTGAATAACACGAAAACTACGTGCTGTAACGAAAACTTATCCCCGTACAGAATTTAACTACATTAAATTTCATACAAAAAAATTCCTGTTCCTTTTTTCTGTAGCATTAATAGTTTTCGCATAGACAGCGGGAGAATATGAAAATCTTGCGAGTGATTTGTGAAAGCCAGATACAACAATACAGGCTGCATAAAACAACATCGGAAGGTGCAGCTGAATCACCCTGTCTGTCTGCATCTTGGTCTATACTCTGCAAACTTCTGTGTAGTGCGTGGCAGAGGGTAACTCGCAGTGTACTTACTACGTATGGCTTTTTGCCGCTCCATTGACGTATGGAGTGCTTAAATGCCTCTCTATGTGCTGTAATTACTCTTTGCGATCCTTGGGAGGGCGATACGTAGATGACTGTAGTATGTTCATAGATTCCTCACTTGAAGTTGGTTCTAGAAACTTTGCAAGTACACTTTCACAGGGAAGTCTGCATCAAACGTCAAGCATCTGGTAGCTCAGTTTTTCCAGTATCTTCGTGGCGCTCTCGCGTGAGTCTATCAATCTTTGCGACAATTTTTCCTGACCTCCTTTTTATATGCCCAATATTCTCTGTTAGTCCGATGCAGTATGGATCCACCAACACACTAGAAAAATAATCTAGGATGGATCGGACAGTATTTTGTAAACAATCTCTTTTGCACACTGTAGCGTTTCTCAATTTAAAAAAAAAGATGTTTTGCATTTTTGTTGGTTAGATAGATACGAATTAATTAATTACAATGGAATATTAATAAATTTTATCTCTGCTAGCAAACATGAGTTTTAAGAAAGCATTGAATAATTGGTAATTACTGGTTGAGAACACTACATGAATGTTCCTTGCTTTCCTGGAGGAAATACTACTTAGATGATAGAACACGACACTGAAAAATTGTACTGCCTTTTCTAATTAAGCTGGACTCTGCCTTCCAGCATCGTCAGAATATCAGACCGGCGAGTACATAAAAGAGAGAGGGGGGGGGGGGGGGGGGGGGGAATAGAGAGAGAGAGCGAACAAGTCACATTCAGCTTTTTTATATGGCTAGACAAACGAATGTAGTGTACCTACTACATTTTGTTTCACAGAGTCTTCTTTGCACATTTTAACTCATAGATACTTTTTTACAAAATAATTAATGAATAATTAAAAATACATCATCTAATTAGTACATCGTTTCTTTCAACTAATGTACAAATTTATTTAGGGTAAGGTGGGGTAAATCCGACCTAGTAGTTTCTTGTGACTACAAAACACTTTTCCGGGGTCGGATCTTAATGTTATATACGTTAAATTACAGGTAATATAAAGGGGCAACTGTTTGCTAAATATTTTTGTTATACCATCAATAGTTTTTGAGATATCCGTATTTTAAGAAACGTCCATTTTTGCCATTTGCAAAAATGGTGGGGTAAATCCGACTCCCTATTTGTTTGGTTGACTTTCCACAGAAATAGTTCTAAATGAACGGTTTTTTGGGAAATAATTATAAGCAATTATGTTTTTTACATAAATGAACAAAATGTATTCAAAAAATAACAATGTATAGAGTACTAAATGACTGATAGTTAAAAGTAGGTAAATTTTAATTGAAAAAAAAAATGATTTCATTGCACGGCGAGGCAACAGTAATGTTGCAGTGACAAGCGACAACTCGTGAAGACATTCCGATTTGCATTGTAGCAGCTGCTCGGCGAATATTGTTTCGATTGCGTTTTGTCATTTTTCGTTTGTAATTTTGTTACCATTTTCCTAAAAATTAATAAAAATTGACTTTGTTTCCATAAATAAATAATTCCATACACTTAAACGATAAAAAATATGCGGTCGGATTTACCCAACCATTTAGCGGTAGGCTTTACTCCCCATGCCAGTTTTCATTTAACACACATAGAAACAATTTACACGAAATTTCCAAAAAAAAAAAAAAAACGATACGTACACTGAATAGGTCACTAAATGCACTACAAAATCACTTACCGTTTGTTTTGCGATCGTTTTATTTAATAAGTTAAATTTAATGACGCAATTTGCACAAAAATTAAATTGAAGCAATCGAAAACACACTTGTTGTCTCTTGAGTGTCTAAATGTCAAATGCGGCAAAGCTGTCAAAGTGACATTTTCGTTATTTCGAATGATCTGTATGGTAACATTAATACGAAATCGCTCCTCTTTGCCGTTTCTTACAAATAGAGGGCGATCGGGGTTACCCACCTGGTCGGATTTACCCCACCTAATCCTATATACGTAAAATTATTTATTATTTATTATTTATTTAAGACATAGTCTACTTTTTTATACATTTATAAAGTAACATGTAACAGCAGTTCATTTTCCTGGTATTCTACCCGCGATCTGAAGTCTACCTTCTGCTTTACCTATGACTGACTCTATAATATCTTCCCATTTCATATCTCTACAACTTGTAGCACCCAGGTACACTCTAAGACAAAAGAGTAACGAGCCATGAAGGAATTACTCGAATGGGAGGGAAATCGGTAGATGTTATGTACATGTTGTAAGTAGGCTGTTTAGGTTTTCTTATTGGTAACGTCACGTAGCGCTCTGTATGAAGATCACTGGCTGTGCTGTGTGCAGTCTGTGGCTGGTTGGCATTGTTGTAATACTCGCCATTGTAGCGTTGGGCAGATGGATGTGAACAGCGCGTAGCGTTGCGCAGTTGGAGGTAAGCCGCCAGCAGTGGTGGATGTGGGGAGAGAGATGGCGGAGTTTTGAAATTTGTAAGACTGGATGTCATGAACTGCTATATACATTATGACTTTTGAACAGTATTAAGGTAAATACATTGTTTCTTCTCTATTAAAATCTTTCATTTGCTAACTGTCGCTATCAGTAGTTAGTGCCTTCAGTAGTTTGAATCTTTTATTTAGCTGGCAGTAGTGGCGCTCGCTGTATTGCAGTAGTTCGAGTAACCAAGATTTTTGTGAGGTAAGTGATTTGTGAAACGTATAGGTTAATGTTAATCAGGGCCATTCTTTTGTAGGGATTTTTGAAAGTCAGATTGCGTTGCGCTAAAAATATTGTGTGTCAGTTTAAGCACAGTCATGTATAATTTTTCAAAGGGGACGTTCCATATGTCAACCCTTATCCGAGGATACCTCACTGGAATCTTATGATTTTTTTTTGTAGTTTATGTAATTAGTGTAGCTTTTGTTTAGTGCTAGCGCGTAATCATAGAGAGAATTTCCTTTGTAGTTCCAGTCTTTCATTGTTGTACAGTAAAACAGTTGTGGCATGCATGTAGTTTTGCACGAAGTATTTCGCAGCTGCGCTTGCAATTAACTAGATATTATTTTCAATGCCACGTTAATGTGTTTTGTTATCTAGCTCTTCAAACTGTGCTTTTCTGTGTTGTCGTGTGAAATACTGTGACAATAATGGCGTGTGAAAAACGTAACACTAGGCCCCAAAGTAAACTGAGAAATGACAGTGAAGACGAAGGCAGTGTGTTAGCGCCGCCGCGTAATGAACTAACTAATGTTCAAAGTAGTAATTTGGTAATTGTACATAGGGAAATGGAGCGGGCTGCAAACAATGGTGTAGACAGTGAAACAGTTAGTGAATAGGGAAGCATTATCGATCGATCGGTCGGCAACAGCTCGCCTCAGGAATCCGAAATGAGAAGGCGCAATCTTGCAAATACTGTAGATTCACCGTTTTCTCAAATGAGTCAAGACACATTTTCCGTTTGTCAAAATGTGAATGTTGCAGGTGCAAATTCACTGCCGAAAAGCACTGAGGAATATGTTTCAGACACCAGTGCATTGTTATTACAATTAATGCAACAAATGGGACAAAAGCTTCAAAAGTTAGACACAATGGAACAAAATCAGAGACAAACACAGCAAAAGCTACAAAAGTTAGACACAATAGAACAAAATCTTCAAAGGTTAGACACAATGGAAAAAACCTTCAAAAGTTAGACACAATGGAACAAAATCTTCGAAAGTTAGACACAATGGAACATCACCAGAGACAAACACAGCAACAGTTAGACGCAATGGAACAAAATCAAAAACAGTCGCAGTAACAGCTTCAAAAATTAGACATCGCGCTTGAACAAACACGTTAAGATTTAACTACTCAGTTACATAAGATCGAATCAAAATGTCGAAAAGTCTGTAATGACGTAAAAACACAAATTTGTGAGCATTTCCAGCCTATTACAGAATCACGAAGCAACCATAAAAGAACTGCAAACCATTGTTCATGAAAATCATGAGACCTTGTGGGCAAAATTGACTCAGTTGCATCTACCGATTCGGTTACGCTACTTGCAAAAACTCAGGAAAACTTAAAGGACACAGTAGATACGATTTCAACACAAATGGACACTCTGAAACTTGGTTCAGAAAAACACACCGAGGAAATAAGTACACTATGGGAGAAAGTGGTTGAACTTTTGGATCAGTTCACTAACTTATGTGCAAAGTTAGATGATGATCTGAATGACACAAGACCTGTAGCCATCACTGACACAGAAGAGTATGAACACATTAAGAAATTCAAACAAAATCAGAATCAAATTAATACGCAATACAAAAGAGAAATCCGGGAAGTACAGGATCAGTTGGCACAAGTAATACAAGAATTACATACACTCCTGGAAATTGAAATAAGAACACCGTGAATTCATTGTCCCAGGAAGGGGAAACTTTATTGACACATTCCTGGGGTCAGATACATCACATGATCACACTGACAGAACCACAGGCACATAGACACAGGCAACAGAGCATGCACAATGTCGGCACTAGTACAGTGTATATCCACCTTTCGCAGCAATGCAGGCTGCTATTCTCCCATGGAGACGATCGTAGAGATGCTGGATGTAGTCCTGTGGAACGGCTTGCCATGCCATTTCCACCTGGCGCCTCAATTGGACCAGCGTTCGTGCTGGACGTGCAGACCGCGTGAGACGACGCTTCATCCAGTCCCAAACATGCTCAATGGGGGACAGATCCGGAGATCTTGCTGGCCAGGGTAGTTGACTTACACCTTCTAGAGCACGTTGGGTGGCACGGGATACATGCGGACGTGCATTGTCCTGTTGGAACAGCAAGTTCCCTTGCCGGTCTAGGAATGGTAGAACGATGGGTTCGATGACGGTTTCGATGTACCGTGCACTATTCAGTGTCCCCTCGACGATCACCAGAGGTGTACGGCCAGTGTAGGAGATCGCTCCCCACACCATGATGCCGGGTGTTGGCCCTGTGTGCCTCGGTCGTATGCAGTCCTGATTGTGGCGCTCACCTGCACGGCGCCAAACACGCATACGACCATCATTGGCACCAAGGCAGAAGCGACTCTCATCGCTGAAGAGGACACGTTTCCATTCGTCCCTCCATTGACGCCTGTCGCGATACCACTGGAGGCGGGCTGCACGATGTTGGGTCGTGAGCGGAAGACGGCCTAACGGTGTGCGGGACCGTAGCCCAGCTTCATGGAGACGGTTGCGAATGGTCCTCGCCGATACCCCAGGAGCAACAGTGTCCCTAATTTGCTGGAAAGTGGCGGTGCGGTCGCCTACGGCACTGCGTAGGATCCTACGGTCTTGGCGTGCATCCGTGCGTCGCTGCGGTCCGGTCCCAGGTCGACGGGCACGTACACCTTCCGCCGACCACTGGCGACAACATCGATGTACTGTGGAGACCTTACGCCCCACGTGTTGAGCCATTCGGCGGTACGTCCACCCGGCCTCCCGCATGCCCACTATACGCCCTCGCTCAAAGTCCGTCAACTGCACATGCGGTTCATGTCCACGCTGTCGCGGCATGCTACCAGTGTTAAAGACTGCGATGGAGCTCCGTATGGCACGGCAAACTGGTTGACACTGACGGCGGCTGTGCACAAATGCTGCGCAGCTAGCGCCATTCGACGGGCAACACCGCGGTTCCTGGTGTGTCCGCTTTGCCGTGCGTGTGATCATTGCTTGTACAGCCCTCTCGCAGTGTCCGGAGCAAGTATGGTGGGTCTGACACACCGGTGTCAATGTGTTCTTTTTTTCCATTTCCAGGAGTGTACTTAAATTATCTTTGAGACATTTATGTCTCAACTTTATTTATGACAATGATAGAAACTGAAGAAATGAATCAAAATTTGTGCCATGGACAGGACCCGAAACCGGGCCTCTTTCCTCCGTTACAGTGCTGCAGCAGTGTAATGGCTAGCACACCTGACTACTTAGCCAGGAGGACTGGGTTCAAGTCCTGGCCATGTAAAATATTTTAATTCATTTCTTCAGCCTCTATCATTATTTGATGAATTCTCTCGGTTGAGAATGACTGATTTGTTCTGGTTGCTAGAAACTCTACAATACAATCACACAGCTGGTTTGATATTCAGCACACTTGTATTTTATTCATTTGGCGGCAGTCCGGAACTGAATCGAATGCCTTCCGGAAGTCAAGCAACGCGATACCGGTGTCTACCTAAGCGCCAGTATCTACCGCTTTCTGGATCTCGTGGACTAGCAGAGGGAGCTGGTTTTCACACGATTATTGTTTCTGGAACCCATTTTAGTTTCTACAGAGGGGATTTTCGGTCTCCATAAACGTGATAAAACGCAAGCATAAAAACAGACCGACGTTAAGAGTTATAGGCCTATAGCTCTGTCCGTCTGTTTGAGGACCCTTCTTGAAAACGTGTACATCTTCATGACTACTCTGCAATTAACATTTAAGTGCCTGGCAGATGGTTTGTCGAAATATCTTCAGAATATTCATCTACCGTTCCATTCCCACTCTCATGCTGTATTACGATTATTGTTTCTCCCTATGTATGTGGTCGTCAACAAAATGTTTTCCCATTCGGACGAGAAAGTTGGTGATTGACGTTTCGTGAAAAGATCTCGCCGCAACGAGAAACGTGTTTGTTTTAATGATTCCACCCCAACTTGCGTTATCATACCCGTGACATCCTCTGCCTGGTGATAATACAAAACGATCTGCCTTTCTGTGAGGTGTTTCTATGTTCCCCGTTAATCCCATTCGTGAAACAGTACTCCGGAAAAGGACGGACAAGCGTAGTGTTGGCAGTCTCTGGTGGATCTGTTGCATCTTCTGAGTGTTCTGGCAATTAAATGCAGTCTTTGGTTGGCCTTTCCCACAACATCATGTAAGTCATCGTTCCAGTTTAGTTGAACTGACAGCCTTCACATTTCTGTGATTTATCGTGTGGTTGTAAAATTTAAAGTTTCATGGCCGGAAATGTACAATTAATAAAATGTTCCTGGCTGTTATTCCGTGGTCGAATGGGTTTCACACCAAAACCAAACGTCTCGTCGCCATTCGCGGGAGACATTTTCAGGGGGTATCGTAGCTTCTTTGAATGTCGGATTCAAACCCCGGTTCGCCGACTGCTGACATAAAACTAGCCAAGAATGCTCACAAACTTCTGGAAGAAGCAGGAATGAGCAGGACTCCGAGTAGTGGTGGGGAGGTGTACGTGCTACTACAAATTAAACGGTCAAAAAACGGCTAGAAGAGAACATGCGCAGTTGTAGAATGGGGGAGATTAACAGGTCTGCTGTTGCGGAACATGCTTTCCAGCCAGGATACGGCCACATTCATTCTCAGAGGACTCAAATATTGGCTGCCACAAGCGGCTACAATGGAAGGTTATACAGAGAGGCCATAGAGGTTGTTAAACACCGCAGGAATCTCACGAGGAGGGAACAGAGCGTGAAAATGAGTGACATCTGACCCCCAGTGCTGAAGAAGATGAGTATCAGTCTTCCACCATGGGGCGATAGCAACAGAGGACGACGGCAACCGACAATGGCCAATTGCGCTCAGTTATTCAAAACACGTGACGTGATGTCACTGCGCGGAAGCAGTCGTAAACGGAATTTTGCTGCAGTCAGTAGCGAGCTGTGGTGTGGATCAGGAGGAATAATGTCAGTGCTCCATATTTTGACAATGAGAATTAGTATATGTACACCAAAGATGCGTCCACCTTCCTCGAAAAATTCAGCAGAATCTGATCCGTTGGCTTGAGTGTTTTTGAACCGCTTAATAGATTTCTCAGCTTCTTGTAGAGAAGGGATTTCGCCAAGATGAGGTTTTGTAAATTCTTGGGGAACTGTGAAAAGTGTCGTTTCAATGATCTCTGGGTCTTCATTCAATAGTTCGTGGAAATGATCCTTCCATCGTGTGTTAATGGAGTTGCTGTCCTTCAGACACGCGGAGCCATTCCTAGATTTAAGTGGCCTTAGACCTTGAATTATTTGACGTCAAGCCGCTGCGCAGGAGCACATGTGAACGAAATTTTGAGGCAGTCAGTAGCGAGTCAGGGTCTGAAGCGGACATTCAAAGAAGCTACGATCCTCCTTAAAAATGGTCCCCGAAGATGGGGATGGAACGTTCAGTTTTAACGTGAAATCTATTCGGCGAGGAGTAATGCGCCAAATTTAAAGGCCTTTGCCTGGTATTATGGCCTCATCTTATTATCAGAGTTGACTGTTTTGTGGAAGGATCGGGAATTTATTTATGAATTTGCAAAGTTTTCTTATGTATGTATATGTTAAAATATGTAGATTTTGTCGCCTGACGTACGTGAAAAGCAAAGTCAAGTCAAGTCAGCGAGTTTCTACATCCAACCGACTCCAGAGTCGCGGCGTGCAGCAGAAAATGGTTCAAATGGCTTTGAGCACTATGCGACTTAATTTCTGAGGTCATCAGTCGCCTAGAACTTAGAACTAATTAAACGTAACTAACCTAAGGACATCACACACATCGATGCCCGAGGCAGGATTCGAACCTGCGACCGTAGCGGTAACTCGGCTCCAGACTGTAGCGCCTAGAACTGCACGGCCACTGCGGCCGGCCGTGCAGCAGAGATTACAGCTACAGAGTAACTGGTCTCTACAAGATCACACCGACGGCTGGTAAGAAGAAACACCTATTGTCAAAGAGAGACTTAGCGTGAAACGTTTGTTCGCCGTAAATGGGTATTGGCTTAAGAATTTTCGTTAGTCTCTCAAAAGTCAGTCCCACGAGGTGGTCTTAAGAGTCAGCCTCGACGAGCGAGTTGCAGTGAAAGGGTCGCAATAAGTTAGTCTGCTACGGGTTTAGCCTCAGGAAAATTCAAAGCAACACTTAAGCCGATTAGGTAGATACTCCGAAAATATTATAGGCTTGTTGGAGAAATTAATTGTTAAGCCGATTTGGCTGAAGTTTAAGTTCACCCTGTGGAGGGAAAAGCAGAAGGCGAATTTGTGATGAAACGTCAAATTTTGTGGGTAACAGAAGTTGAGGCTACGATTAAAAATTGAAGTCTGAGATCGGTTTGACCTGTTTGTTAATTTTGTGCGGACGCAGTGGCTGAACGTTGGGTTGCTTGATAGCCAAACATTTGCAGGCGTACTGTGTATCATCTGATTGGAGATTTTCTGTTGGTTTGTGGAAGAGGAGAGATGTTATCTTTTGAAGTGATTATCTGATTATGTGAGGTGGATTACAGCACGTACTAAGGGAATAATGGTGTTGCGTTAGTTCTACGTGAGGTTGTGGAATAGAAAGCAAACACTTAGGAATAGTGCATTAGCGATTTTGTGTTAGGGTGTATTTTGTGACTTCAGTGTGAGCCTCGTTTATTGTAATAAATATTGTTGTCAGGGGAGCAGACATCCTACGTTGTTAACGTAATACTGAGAACCAATCGGAAGTTGTCGGAGATCTGCATACGTTATATCGATTTTGTAGCTTTTCCCGCGGTTCCTAAAGGAGAAAGCAAGAACCATTTTTTTCGAGGACACGCTAATTGTCTCTTTATAACGAGTGATGTGTGATTAAATATTTAAATATTAGTGAGTTCGCGTTAAGTCAACGCCTGACGTGGTTAAGATTTCTGTCCCATTTAAGGATTACATTGTTTAAAAGTGACGGTGGTATTCGCGTTTTTTGTTCGATTTTTTTTATTGTTACCCTCCCGCTTAGGGGGATTTTGTGTAGTTAACCAGCACTCGTAAGAAAATATGCTGATTTGTACCTGTACACGAATTAAAAACAGGTAATAAAGACAAAGAATTTCTGTTCTAAACTATAAAAACTAGTCCCAATTATCATTTCTCCCAGAATTATTAGTGGAAAAATATTTGAATGTAAAGTTCGGTTTTGAAGCATACGATTAATTCGTATATACAGCAAAGTGTTAAAGAGGAGCCACAGATACGTAAAGAAAACGTTGGCATTGCTTCGAGGTAAACTTTAGAGATATTAACCCTCAAAGAAACTGAAATAATAATTTATATTTATTAATTTCCAATGAGGGGAAAGACACAAACGATTTAACAAAACGGAAAGATATTTTACGCTTTATGAAAGATAATTAATTTTAAAAGAACGAAATTTCATGTAGTGTAGATAGGTCGAGAAGCTGAGAAAGATTTAAGACGTTATAATTCGTTTTAACCACTGATATTGTTGTAGCGAGACGCTACGTACTGACGTCATCTTTGACAAACAACAACGAATAGTCAAAGATAAAATTACGTCGTTGAAAGTTGAACGTAGATTTAATTTCAAGTAAAAGTTCTTCTAGTCCACATTAACTGGATGAGTTTAAGTGATACTTTGAAGATTTGGTAGGAAAAGCACTTAAGTGGAATCTGCAGGTCAGGCAGCCCCTATTTATTGATTTTATACGTCGGTGACATATTTTGGTTACGCCGTTGTTTTGCGAAGTGCGTCGTCGTATTGTCAGTTCATACACTGGAATATTTTAGTTTGTCGCTGCAAGTGTTACCGTGGAATATCTGATTTCTATCCATCGTATACTCTTGCGCATAGTATTTTACTTTGTGACTGAGATTAGCTTTCGTGGCAGTTAATCTTACGAACCTAGTGATACCCTGTGGTTCAGATGCGCTATTAAGATCAATGTTACCAGGAGGTAACTGCCACTAGCCCTGTTATGCCACGAAAATAGTGACTGTTGCTGTCGTCCAGTACAGAGCGTCGTTGTAGTGATACGTAGTGTGATCTGTAGTGAGAGAAAATTAAGATCCGAGCTTCCGTGTCATCGTTGTGTCTGAATAGACGATCATTTCTGAAAACATATCGTTGACATTTGGCACTGTCTTTCTGCACACTTAAATGCTGTATTTCGAGGTAGAGCCTACACTGTTTGGCGTCGATCTCCCTCTACATGTGGCATTCTTGGTAGCGTCCGCCCATACTGTGTTATTGTTACGAGTGGTTTGTGTCGAAAGGATTGCGCAGTACACGCGGCATAATAGACCGGAACATTTTATTTATTGTAATTATCGTATAACCAAAAGTAACGGAAATGACCTGCACTTTTTTCCAGTCACAAGGAACGCTTCGATCCTCCAGCGACCTACGCGACACAGCTCCTAGAAGAGGAGCGAAGACATGCTTACTCGTACTTCGAGCGTCATATTTCGGTGTCATTCCTGGATCAGATTCTTCCCAGTTCCTATTTTCGAGGATGTGTGCGTTTACGTGGGCAGCTCTCGATCCTCGAGGCTATTGCCCCGCGACAGTGTCCACGGGTCCAGAGAAGAACACGGCATGCGCCGCTGGAGAGGTGCTGGAGCTGGAACCGTCGGCCAGTTGGTGAGGCCAGAGCCATAATAAGCGGCCGCGGGCCGTTAGCCCGACTGCGGCTGCGGCGGCGGCGCCCTTTGAAGGCAGGGGCGAGCCGCATCAAAGGCGCCGCGCGCTCCGCTGATGTCTTCATTAGCGCGCCTCTGCCCTCTCCCCTCCCCCCCGCTCGGCCCTCCACCGCGGCGGTTTCCCCCACCACGCCGCCGTCCGCAGTTCCGCTCCCCACCGCAACGCGTGGCAAAAAGCCTGCCTCGCCTGGCGTCGCGTCGCCTTCATATGTCTTCATCGGCGCTGGCTCGCTCCCTGCCCACGGCAGGCACCGGAAATCGGCCAGCCCTTATCTTTACTGCCGGCCGTTTTATTTTTCCGTGCAGCGCGGTCCGTCTCACTCGAGAACGGCCTCGTCCCACACACTCTCGAAGCCGTTGGAAATAAGACGCTTGTTTAATGGTCCGCGCACCGGAGCAATTTTTCAGCGACCGAGACCGGTTTCCAGGCAACCGGTTCCGAACCCGATCCTCAGTAACACCTGCTGCCTGCCTGCCGGCCGGTACATCCACTGACAAGCGAGCCGCGCACGTCCACAACGCCGTTTCTCTCACCACCGCCTCCTCCTCCCAGAAACTGTCTCGACCAGAACACCTGCAGCTATAGGGTGAACCGAAAGCTACCGTCACACTCTCAGAACACATTCCTCACACCCACACTGTCCGACATAACCTGTCCGGTCACACCTTTGTAGTGTGGAACTGACCATTAAATGTCACCAGAGGTGTGGAGTATTGTGCTGTCAGTAGAGAGGCAGTAACAACAGAGTTGGTCAGTCTAGAGAGCTCGGTGACCTTGAACGTCAGCTTGTAGTAATTAAACGTCATCTAACAAACGGATCAGGGGCATTTCAACCCATTTAAACCTGCCAAAATCGACTGTTGGTGACGTTATCATGAAGTAAAAACGCGAATGAACACCCACTAAATAGACCCTAGATCTTAGGTGCAGTTGCATCAGCAGAACTATTATGGTATTATTATTAATACTAAACATGTGCACATATTATGTAAGTTGACTCGTTCCACACCATTTCGATAAAAGAAACGGTCTAATGATCTATTAAACAAACAACTAAGTAACAGCTAAACCAACACCAAGCTCGTGTACTGACGGATACGGCCGTCGACAGTTACGGAGGATGGCTGTAAAGATCTTTAGTGCATGAGAGTAACGTCTTGTCATTCTCCTGGTCTCAACGTTTCATCATTGGGCGATGCTGACTCGAGTACTGACGACAGGGACCGTCGAGCGTTACTGAGGTTGGCTGTAAAAGATCTGTGAGTACAGTGCATGACGTTAACGTCTCGCAATTCTCCTGATCTCAGCATATCATCTTGGGGGGAGAGGGGGGGGGGGGTGCTGACTCACTTTCTCAGACGATCTGAATAGAGAACATAAAGACGTTGCATGTTTACGCGCCTGGAGTCAGGTTTTCGAACAGACTGGAGTGACTGTAAGAAGCATAGAACCACGTTCGTGGTCCAGCAGTCACCAGCGGGTATTCATAACGTGTGCAGGGATATACCACGTTTTATATTGTAAAGTATCTGGTGCAAACTATGTAAGACCAAAGGCACATTGTACAATATGGTCCAACCGAAAGAGACATGCAGTTGTCAAGCCACCACATATTCGGAAGGCTGGAGTTTGTTCTGTCTGCTCATCTAGATTTACCAGAGTGTATTACGTGCTCAAGGGAAAAAAATCTCGGATTTTTCCCAGATTTACCGGTTAAATAAACACTTTTTCGGGCGAAAATACGCTACACTCCTAGCGGCAGCCCATTTTTCCGTATTAAGTGGTAATATACTTTCCATTGAGTGTTGATTCTGGCTTTTAGCCTCTGATTTTAAGCTGAGTTTTTAAAGTGTTCTTGGTGGTTGGCTTTTCCTCTTTTTTCTCTACGGTCGGCCAACCACCGTCACATTGTGTGTTTTAATTTGTTTTGTCTGGTCTCTGTCAGAGTATTTCTTGTCCTGTTTTGTCTGCTGTCTTTCCTGTTGTTCGTTTTTTATTCTCTTCGGGTGGTTTTAGTATTTCATGGAACAAGGGACCGATGACCATAGTAGTCTGGTCCCTTTAATCCCACAAACCAACCAACCAACCAAACTTCGAAGGGTGAAGGTTTTATGCTCCGGCATAGAACTTCCCGGCACCTTAGGAAACGAAACGCAGCAAAAAAACGTGTTTTTGAAAGATTTTTGATGTATGCTAAAGTATAAACGGGAATTCTACCAACTACAGAAACAGGAATTCCACCAAATACTCCACCAAATACAGCACGGCAGCTTCTGTAGCACTAAAATCGAGATTGCGATGCGCTTTTGTCAGCCAACCATAGCTCATGTCACATAATCACACCAGCCAATGACAACACATATTCAGAGCATAGGACACGTGATGTAGCCACCCAATAGGAAATTCATTGTTAATTAACGTAGACACACCTCTTAGTTACAAAAAAAGCTAAGCTTTCACAAATCATATTCGTCGTCAAAAGGTTTTTGCTTGTTTTTTTTCCGAGGGTGTGGTTAGGCATGGTTCGAAGGTCACAGCTTAAATTGCAGCAGCTGAATATTTCTCACAAGTACGATCATAAATTTCACTGTTGTGCACCCAATAATTTCGTGGACTCCCTGGCTGAACACGTGTTCCATCGAGCACTTTGACTTTTCCATTGAATAGCCAGTTACGCTTGAAATTGCTCAAAAACTCCCTTCGCACTTTTTTTGAAGGATAATTATACTTTTGCCATTTTTTAGTCTGTGAAGGAAAATCAGACGTTTACTTTAAACTTGGGTCTTTCTTTAGCTTGTGTTACTCTTTAAGATTTATCTAACACAAATCTGCCTGCAACAATTTTAAGTAATGGCATAAACGGGTGGCCTTTTGGACCCGAAGTTTTTCTGAGTGGCTCCTCCTTAGTGTTGAGTTTCAGATGTTAGTCTAACGCTCCGTGATTTAAGAAATTCATCGCACATTCCCGCATGTAACATAACTCATCTCGCATAAAATATTATACGATGTTGCAACGCCTGTGTTATTCTGAATTACGATGCAAAATTCCTTCGGACATTCATGCATGTCTGAAAGAACAGGCACTGCAGCTCCTGTAGCCGTTATAAAATATAAGAAATGTAATCGCAGTTGAGAATATGGACTGCCATCCGGTGTATAATGGAATGACGACAATGAAGATTTATGCCGGACCGAGACTCGAACCCGGATTTCCCACTTCTCGCGAGCAGTCGCCTTACCATTTGGCATTACTAATTGCCTGAGTTTTCTCGTAGATAGCGGTACGCAGATAAGTCTGGTTAAGAAAAGTAGTTTAAATAACGGAGGAAAGCATAATCCAGCCAAACGTGTTAGGATTCGGAGAATCGCTAATATGGTTGCAAGGACAGAGGGAACTGTAACCCTCAAATTACGACCGAGAAATGGAATGCAAATGAGGTACCGTTTCGACGTAATTGAGAAAGATGTGGATCTTCCATTTGACGAACTGGTGGACTAGACTTTAGCAAAGAATTTGAAGTCGTAAACAGTTATGCCACCGGAAGCCTGTGGATCCAACTCAGTAACTGTCGGAATGCAACAAAAGCAGACAACAAGTAACGCCTGAGAGAAGCAAAAGACTTCAAACAAATTGTTTGAGCATTAACAATAGCAACCCGCAAGGAATGGATGTGCCGGCCGAGGTGGCCGTGCGGTTCTAGGCACTTCAGTCCGGAACCGCGTGACTACTACGGTCGCAGGTTCGAATCCTGCCTCGGGCATGGATGTGTGTGATGTGCTGAGGTTAGTTAGGTTTAAGTAGTTCTAAGTTCTAAGGGACTGATGACCTAAGATGTTAAGTCCCATAGTGCTCAGAGCCATGTGTGTGGAATGGATGTGTCGAATAAAAATATAGGCAAATGGAATGAGAGAGGCTATCGTTCCGAATCAGGAAATCACCAAAGGCGTGTATTTACCCGAGGCATTAGTAAAAGTAGAATCAGGAGAATGCCTCACGAGTGTGCTAAACCCTACAGAAGAGTGTGTCAGTACATTGCCCACGGGTGGTAGCAGAAGCAGTTCCAGAACGGACATTCTTGCGGCAGTCGTTCAGTGTGAACCGTGTTAGTAAAGATAAGCCACAGCTGGAATCAAGAATAAGTGTATTAACGGATTACGTCTGCATGAGACATTTGAATGCGAAAGAGGTGGCAGCGATCATGGAGCTATGCACCATGTACAGCGACGTTTTCCATTTACCTGGACACATATTATACGGTTAGCATCAGGAACGAGAACTGCTACCGGAAGCAGAATGTGGGGTCATATATTCGCAACCTTACAGAATACCACAAACACAAAAGGAGATGCTCCAGCAGGAAATTGAAAAGATGTTAGAGGATGTCATTATAGTACCAAGTAAAAGTGGCTGGAATTTTCCCTTGGTTTTAATTCCGGAAAATATGGATGCCAGTGGAAAGCAAAAGTGGTGAATAGTTACGGACTATAGGCGACTTAATTAGATATCCCTAAATTCGGAGTATCTATTGCGAAGAATAGACGAAATTCTTAACAGTTTAGGGAAGCCAAAGTACTTCTCGACCAACGACTTAGCGAAGGGCTATTATCAAATCTTATTAGACGAAAGAATCGGAAAAAAGGCGGCTTGCAGAGTGCCCTATGGGCATTACGAGTATAAACGAATGCTCAGAGATTTGAAAGCAGTCCCTAGAACATTTCAGAAGTTAATGAAGCCTATCTTGACGGGGCTACAAGTTGACAAATTGTTCATATATTTGGGGGACATTGTAACATTTGGCTCCTCCTTATAGTGACATAATGTGTGGCTGAGAGAGGTATTCGAAAGGCTTATACTCCATAATTTAAAATTATAAGTGGACTTGTGAGAGTTTTTCTCAAAGAAAGTGTGCTATTTGGGTCATGTTTTATCGGCCCAGGGCTTGAGGCCAGATGCACAAAAGGTCAAGGTGATAAAGGAGTATCCACAGCCCAAAACAATGAAGCGTTGAATGACGTATGTAGGCCTTATGGAATATCACCGGTGTTTTATAAGCAAAATTGCGAAGCTGGTACATGAATTATTAAAGAAAGTGAGGTGTCGAGCAAGAAAATGCTTTTCAGCATTTGAAAGAGAAGCTGATTGGTTCGCCTATACTACACTACCTAGGACTCTGAAAAGGACTTCATAATTACGACGGACGCTGGCCAGTCAAGTACTGGAGCGGTTTTATATCAGAAAAATACCGGAAGTGACCTACCTGTCACATACATATGAAGGATGTTGACCAAGGCAGAAACGGGTACAGTACGATTGAAAGAGAGATGTTGGCCATTTGTTCGGCAGTGAAATATTTTAGACTATATGTATCTGGATAAAAGTTTCTGATACGTACTGTCCATAAACCCCTAACATGGGTAGGTATTATATCAGATCCGTCATCCAGATTTATGAAATTTAGGTTAAAGCTGGACGGCTATGACTATCAGATGCTGTACGAGAGTGGCAAACAAAATCAAGACGCTGACGCACTCTCGTGAGTGAGAGATGCGTGAGCGGCTGGTGTGTGACCGGAGTATGACAGTAGCCTAGATGAAGACACGGCGAAAACTGAAGCCGTGACGCGAGTCAGGGACCCACCGGCAGCCGATGGCAAGAGGGTTGTTGACGCAAGCGAGCTGGTGGCAGGCACGGCAGACGTGGACACAGGACACAAAATGGCTGATCGGGGTACAGTAAAAGATGTTATTCGGGAATGCAAAAAGTGCATAAAGATAGAAAAGTATACCGGAAACAAGAGAGTTCTGAGTCGGGAAAGACGAGACAAATAAGTGCAACTGTCAAACCCGCAACATTAACACAGTTCACGATTCTGCCACTGGAGGGCACCAGGGCGCAGGAAGAATCTATGAGTGAATAAAGAAGTGCCGGTTATGGAATAGTATGAAGAAAGACGTATAATAATAAAGTGGTGTGACTAGGGCGTCCCGTCGGGTAGACTGTTCGCCTGGTGCAAGTCTTTCGATTTGACGCCACTTCGGCGACTTGTGCGTCGATGGGGATGAAATGATCACGATTAGGACAACACAACACCCAGTCCCTGAGCGAAGAAAATCTCCGGCCCAGACGGGGATCGAACCCGGGCCCTTAGGATTGACATTCTGTCGCGCTGACCACTTTTTTAAATTTCTTTTTTCACTTTTTTCTTCTTTTTTTAGTTTTGTTTTTTGACGATTACCACTTTTTCTTTTTTTTCTTTTTTCTTTCTTTTTTTACTGTTTCCATCCTTTTTTTCTTTTTTTGCCGCACCGAGACCCGTAGTCTGGACCTTTGCCTTACGCGGGCAAGTGTTCTACCAACTTTTTTTTTTCTTCAGACTTACAACCTTTGCTGACATACGTTTTGTTGTACTGCGCCATAAATAGTGTCTACAATGTCCAAATGTTGACAAATAGTCGCTAATTAGAAAATTAATTAATTATGGAAATGAATAAAACTGAAAATGTCCAAATGAAGGACATGAAGATTTCGCGGATAGTACAAATACAAAAGAAATATGCTCCTGTAGCAATGAAATGAAATTCGTGTCGGGGACGACATCTGCTCACGACCCGACGTTCCACAGAGCAAGAGAGCCATCTATCGACTCGTTCTCCAAACGTTGGTGTAAGACTGGGACGTCTTCTCGAAATTAACTAAGGGTACGTAAGTGTGATTGATGTCTATCTCGGCTTCTTCGTCTATCTCATCTCTCACCCGTCACACCCCATCTGGCCGGCGGGTCGGTAAATGTAAGTCGCAAGTAATTAGCGATGTCTTGCCTATATTTCTTATGCTGTTGCAGCTTCGTGTGTCCATCCAGGAGAAATTGCCAAAATCCATTTTGTCGCTCTCCGATTCGTTATAGACGTAGCCCACAACCATTCCCTGTACCCATGTCACTGCATTGGTTTTTGGGCCGGAAAATAAGACTTTAGGGGAAAAAAGTGTGTCTGATGAAGTTGTGTGACAGGCGGAGCGTAACAGGAACGCCGATATCTGTTGTGCCAAGTGCGACAAGTGCCACACTGGAGCCGCCCCACTACATGCTAAGCGATGTTCATCAGCGTCCACTGTTGCGTAGCCTAAACATAGTGGAGTGTCTGCCAAATGATTCGCGTGCCGCCATTGACTCAGCTACCGGGGACGGACTAGAAAGGAGGATCTGCAGCGAATTGACGCATGGTGCAGTGAATGGCAATTTAATCTCAATGTAGACAAGTGTAATGTGCTGCGAATACATAGAAAGAAAGATCCCTTATCATTTAGCTACAAAATAGCAGGTCAGCAACTGGGAGCAGTTAATTCCATAAATTATCTGGGAGTACGCATTAGGAGTGATTTAAAATGGAATGACCATATAAAGGTGACTGTCGGTAAAGCAGATGCCAGACTGAGATTCATTGCAAGTATCCTAAGGAAATGCAATCCAACAACAAAGGAAGTAGGTTACAGTACGCTTGTTCGCTCACTGCTTGAATACTGGTCAACAGTGTGGGATCCGTACCAGGTAGGGTTGATAGAAGAGATAGAGAAGATCCAACGGAGAGCAGCGCGCTTCGTTACAGGATCATTTAGTAATCGCGAAAGCGTTACGAAGATGATAGATAAACTCCAGTGGAAGACTCTGCAGGAGAGACGCTCAGTAACTCGGTACGGGCTTTTGTTAAAGTTTCGAGTGTGTGTAAAACGACACCGCACAGTGCGACAGGTTATACGCCACATGACTTGTTGTTTGGAACATCATGTAACATTCCAGGAATACTACAGAAAAATCCGCCTGGAGTGCGGTATAATTTTGATGATTATGTGGCAGCCGCGCGGGATTAGCCGAGCAGCCTGGGGCGCTGCAGTCATGTACTGTGCGGCTGGTACGATCGCATCCTGTCGTTCTTTTCAGTTCTGAGCTCACAGTGGGAATGTAAAGATGGCTAAAAACTAGCGTCGCCCGGCCAAGTATGAGGGCCTTTCGAAAGATTTCGCCTGAAGCTATGCAATCCACATAACATTACTGTCATGCGGCTCGTTCTACACGACAATTCTCGGCCGCACTTTGCAGGGGCAATGAAGATGCTTCTGCATCGTTTTCGATGGGAAGTGTTTGATCACCCATAATACAGACGGCAATTGGCTATCCCTGAGGTTCATCTCTGCTCAAATGAACCGCTGGCTATGAAGAAAATATTTTGACACAGACGACAAGCTGCAGTCCAGAGCAGAAAATTGTCGAAAAGCACTGGCGGCTATCTTCTATAAAAAGAGAATTGAAAAGTTGGTACAACCCTACGACAGATGTCTAAGTCTGAGCGGTGCCTGTGTAGGAAAAGTAGCTGGAAGGTGTAGCTAACTGTTGCAAATAAAACAAATTTGATTTTCACTGTGGTCTCCATTTCGCGACCTATCGTTCTTTACTTCCCGAATAGCCCGCGTATTAAACCAATGCCTGTGAAAACCATTAAGTAATAATGAATGGTTGTTTGTTATGGTGGAAGTCCCACAGATATCACTCTCCTAGGCACAGAGAAGGTAAAATTTTTAGATAAATATCGTGAGTATACAGCTCAGACGGTGATACAGTCGGAACATGTAAAACGAACAAATGTCCCGAGTCGTGATATTATGCATGGGAATGGATTGCAGCATAGTGAATAATGAGAGGATGAATATCAGTGATCTTAAGCTGAAACTACCGATACAACCTACAATTAGGCAGTTAGATGACGTAACAGCTACACGACATACGTTGGATGAGCTACAAACTGAGTTTGAATAAAAGGAAAGAAGTGCCTTCAGCAACTTCTCGTTAGGTCATTTCTCTTTCTGGGGTTTCATGGGCTCTGATGTAGTAATTATGGTAATATTATGTTGTCTATGCAGACACTGTAAAGACTGCCGAGATTGTTTTAAATTTGTGTGCAAAACACTGGATAACGATCGATGCAGAAAAAAATTGTTAACAACACTATCGTAAATCACTGCCCAGACAGGGATATAGTTGGGTACCGTCCTGTGAGAAGCACATCTAGAGACAGTGGAAAGATAATTTTTTGCAGATCTCTAGTGCCTGCCACACGTCAGAAATGCAGTTAGAAATGGTTTTTATGGGGAAAAACGGACGAACGCTGACGAATGATAACACTGATAGAAAATGTGAAAAAACTAGTGTGAAGAGTTTTCTGTTTCACGTACTGAAATTATAATTATGTTATGAAATGTACATCGATGTGTCAAGTACAGTTCATTGTAAAGTTCACGAAATGACTCACACTGTAAAACAAAATTATCTTCTTCCAGGTATTACAATATGTAACAATGACACTGAGTGCAAAATGTAAAAATGTGAATGTTTCTTTTACAGGAAAAGATTGATTTATATGTATTTCTGTCGTGGATAGTTGTAAAGCAATTACGTGTGTCTTTTGACCATTATTGTAAAGTAGATGTGTACATTTCTCGATTAATGGAATGCGTAAAAATTGTGAACCTTGTATAAAAATTTGTGGTGACTGAGAGCTATGCCTACAAATTTTTCCCTACGGAGGCAGGGAGGAGAGAGTTGTCGCATATTTAAAAAATACAGCATGTGAAAGGCAACAGAACAGTAGCCAGAACGAATAAGTTTTCTAGAAAGTACTAGAGCACAAAGAAAACGCCATAGGAAGTCGTTGGTTTGGGCGGAAATGTTACATAGACTCACGAGGTATCAAGTGAGCTCACGTGTCGAGCCGCGAGGGCGGCAGTGCGCTGGCGGTGACCATATATGGTCATACTCGAGCCCCCGCAAGGAAGTGTCTTGAAGTGCCAGCATGGAAGGGCCTGCCGCGTAGAATAAAGGCGGAGGTGGCGTAGCCTGTGAGAAAGTTCAGTACAGGCAGTGGCCCAAGAGGGACATCTGTGTAGGTCAGGCCCAGGGCCTGTATTTCTACTCACGCTGGCCCTGCTCTTTCTCGTACTCAGCCGCGTACTTCCCTACACAGGATTTTGCAGTCATAAGTAGTTAAATTGATTGAAGTCGTTATCTAGTTCTGGCCCAGACCAGCAATTGAAGACTGTGGTCATTCAAGTCTTGCCTTTGTTCGGTTATTACCCGACCAAGTTCTATAACATTTCCAATCCTCCAGCTAGCCATCTTCATGTTACTGAATGGCCCTTCTCCAGTCTGTAATGTCACAGAGTGTCTAGACCTTGATGTTTTCCTGATTCATGTGTATCGTCTTTTTTCACTTACCTTTCAGGTTTACATCGTAATTGACAATAATGTCTAAGATATGGATCGTATGTTGGCAACATGACTGATACATCTATTAGCAGAATACGTATAGCCTTAATTTTTGAGAATAGCCAATGACTAACAGCCTGGCATTTACGATGCCTTTGGTGGAAGAAAATCCGAATTTGAGAGGAAACAAGCTTGTGTAGCACCTTGGCAGAGCGACACCAAAATTTAAAAACATGTTGCAGCTGCTACATCGCTGGTGAACACAAAAAAATTTGCGAGACAAAGCACTTACGATTCGACTCCAAGGGAATAAATTTGGACGTAAACTGACGTCGTCTGCCTTTTGGTTAACCATATTTCACAAGTAATAGAATCAGAATTCTCCAAAATTAACCAAAGGAGGAAGTCCTTTAAATACACTCCTGGAAATTGAAATAAGAACACCGTGAATTCATTGTCCCAGGAAGGGGAAACTTTATTCACACATTCCTGGGGTCAGATACATCACATGATCACACTGACAGAACCACAGGCACATAGACACAGGCAACAGAGCATGCACAATGTCGGCACTAGTACAATGTATATCCACCTTTCGCAGCAACGCAGGCTGCTATTCTCCCATGGAGACGATCGTAGAGATGCTGGATGTAGTCCTGTGGAACGGCTTGCCATGCCATTTCCACCTGGCGCCTCAGTTGGACCAGCGTTCGTGCTGGACGTGCAGACCGCGTGAGACGACGCTTCATCCAGTCCCAAACATGCTCAATGGGGGACAGTTCCGGAGATCTTGCTGGACAGGGTAGTTGACTTACACCTTCTAGAGCACGTTGGGTGGCACGGGATACATGCGGACATGCATTGTCCTGTTGGAACAGCAAGTTCCCTTGCCGGTCTAGGAATGGTAGAACGATGGGTTCGATGACGGTTTGGATGTACCGTGCACTATTCAGTGTCCCCTCGACGATCACCAGAGGTGTACGGCCAGTCTAGGAGATCGCTCCCCACACCATGATGCCGGGTGTTGGCCCTGTGTGCCTCGGTCGTATGCAGTCCTGATTGTGGCGCTCACCTGCACGGCGCCAAACACGCATACGACCATCATTGGCACCAAGGCAGAAGCGACTCTCATCGCTGAAGACGACACGTCTCCATTCGTCCCTCCATTCACGCCTGTCGCGACACCACTGGAGGCGGGCTGCACGATGTTGGGGCGTGAGCGGAAGACGGCCTAACGGTGTGCGGGACCGTAGCCCAGCTTCATGGAGACGGTTGCGAATGGTCCTCGCCGATACCCCAGGAGCAACAGTGTCCCTAATTTGCTGGGAAGTGGCGGTGCGGTCCCCTACGGCACTGCGTAGGATCCTAGGGTCTTGGCGTGCATCCGTGCGTCGCTGCGGTCCGGTCCCAGGTCGACGGGCACGTGCACCTTCCGCCGACCACTGGCGACAACATCGATGTACTGTGGAGACCTCACGCCCCACGTGTTGAGCAATTCGGCGGTACGTCCACCCGACCTCCCGCATGCCCACTATACGCCCTCGCTCAAAGTGCGTCAACTGCACATACGGTTCACGTCCACGCTGTCGCGGCATGCTACCAGTGTTAAAGATTGCGATGGAGCTCCGTGTGCCACGGTAAACTGGCTGACACTGACGGCGGCGGTGCACAAATGCTGCGCAGCTAGCGCCATTCGACGGCTAACACCGCGGTTCCTGGTGTGTCCGCTGTGCCGTGCGTGTGATCATTGCTTGTACAGCCCTCTCGCAGTGTCCGGAGCAAGTATGGTGGGTCTGACACACCGGTGTCAATGTGTTCTTTTTTCCATTTCCAGGAGTGTATAATTCTACATAGATCAAAAAAAACTTTTGCATCGCCCCGGTTACCAGAACACCTGAAGATAGACGTTGTCTGTGGGTATTTTATCACAGGGTTCCTTTGTGTTCAGAGATGTTACTAAACCCGCCCAAAGATGTAAACAACCATGCATGAGCAGCGCCTATTAGACGGAGGGGTCCGACAGCTGATCAGTTCCAGTCATTCCACCAGGAAGGAGGTACACGGCTCGTGTCGTCTGTAGTTCAACCATGCGTAGTCAATACCGCGTTTTGCATCACCCCCGTTCCCAGAACTCATGAAGATAGACGTTAACTGTGGATATTGTATCACAGACACAGTCCCTTTGACTGTTCAGAGATGTCACTAAACCCGCCCAAAGATGTAAACAACCGTGAATAAGCAGCGCCTATTAGACGGAGGGGTTCCGACAGCCAATCAGTTCCAGTCATTCCACCAGGAAGGAGGTACACGGCTCGTGTTGTCTGTAGTTCAACCATGCCTAGACGGGCAGTACCGCGGTTCGATAGCGCCCGCTTTGTTACTTTGTGCCAGGAAGGGCTCTCAACAAGGGAAGTGTCCAGGCGTCTCGGAGTGAACCAAAGCGATGTTGTTCGGACATGGAGGAGATACAGAGAGACAGGAACTGTCGATGACGTGCTTCGCTCTGGCCGCCCAAGGGCTACTACTGCAGCGGATGACCGCTACCTACGGATTATGGCTCGGAGGAACCCTCACAGCAACGCCACCATGTTGAATAACGTGCAGCCACAGGATCTCGTGTTACAACTCAAACTGTGCGCAGCAGGCTGCATGATGCGCAACTTCACTCCCGACGTCCATGGCGAGGTCCATCTTTGCAACCGCGACTCGACGCAGCGTGGTACAAATGAGCCGAACAAGATGCCGAATGGACAGCTCAGGATCGGCATCACGTTCTCTTCACCGATGAGTGTCGCATATGCCTTCAACCAGACAATCGTCGGAGACGTATTTGGAGGCAACCTGATCAGGCCGAACGCCTTAGAAAGCGAGTGCGTCAAGGCGGAGGTTCCCTGCTGTTTTGGGATGGGCAATATGTGCTGCCAGCGTACGCCGCTGGTGGTCATGGAAGGCGGCGTAACGGCTATACGATACGTGAATGGCATCCTCCGACCGATAGTACAACCATATCGGCAGCATATTGGCGAGGTATTCGTCTTCATGGACGACAATTCGCGCCCCGCTCGTGCACATATTGTGAATGATTTCCTTCAGGATAACGACATCGCTCGACTAGAGTGGCCAGCATGTTCTCCAGACATGAACCCTATCGAACATGCTGTTTGTAGATGACGTGAACCACTAACCACTCTGAGGGATCTACGCCGAATAGCTGTTGAGGAGTATGACAATCTGGAGCTACAGTGGCTTGATGAACTTGTGGATAGTATGCCACGACAAATACAGGCATGGATCAATGCAAGAGGACGTGCTATTGGGTATTATGGGTACCGGTGTGCACAGCAATTTGGACCCCCACCTCTGAAGGTCTCGTTGTATGGTCGTACAACATGCAATGTGTAGTTTTCACGAGCAATAAAAAGGGCGGAAATGATGTTTATGTTGATCGTTATTCCAATTCTCCATATAGATTCCGGAACTCTCGGAACAGAGGTGATGCAAAACTTATTTTGATGTGTGTAATAGTATGTTTAATATGTTAAACCTGTTTTACGGTCATGATTAGCATTTGCAAATCATAATTACGTAGCTAAAATGACAATTGGGGTCGAACGATAATACTCTTTATAATTGGTTACCATTCATAAGCTGCAAAATATGAGATGGTGCACTGACACTATTCCTGTACGTCCAGCCCAGACTTTTGATGGGTGGTCACATTAATGTGATTCGTCAGTGTATATGTGCGTTTGTCTTTTGAGGTTGTTGCTTGCCATAATTTCTTAGATATTGCTGAAATATAAAGTGCGAGATAGTAAGTGCAGTATACTGTTAACAGCTCATGGAAAGTATAACGTTAAATACGATGTATTAAAAAACAGTTTTGTGAGTATCGCAACAGATGGTGCATCAACAATGCTTACACTTTACAAAGGCATAGCCGCTATTCCGGGTATTCATTTACATAAAGACTTAATTGTCAGGCATTTTATGAACCACAAAGTCGAACTAGCTGTCCATGATGGTATGAATGGTGTGGCAGATGCGTCCCATATACTCGTTTAGACGTTTTCAGATTTCATATATTCTGTGTTTTCGCAAAGTTCCAAAAATCCTCTCAGCTATTAAAACTAGGCAGTGTTTTTCGTGTAGGTTGTATTACTTCACCATTTAATGCTGTTCAAGCTCTTCTTATTTCTCACAGTTCTCTTGTCCATCTTTTTGAAAAAAGTCATTCATGATGGTTCCCGATCAGTTCGAGAGAGATATAAATTTGAAGGGTTGCTAAAATATGTCACAAAGTGGTTGTTTATAACACAATTAGTTATGTTTTAAGTAGCCCTCGAAGTTCTGAATTATTATCTTTCTTTATACAAAATAGAAGTTGACAGGTTGACTGCTATTATCCCCTCTAGCGTTATGTATGGTAGCCATGAAATACATTTAAGCATCACATATGTAATTATGATAACATGTAAAAAACTAAACTATGTGCATACCAACAGAATACTGTAACATTATTTGAATTTCTGTTCCGTGCTATTTTTGAAACATTTTATGTTATTAAAAGCAAAGTGTAGCTGTCATTGACAAATGTAGATGCTGGCGTACGGTGGAGGAATCTTCAACGTGGATGGGAACTGTCAGGATGCGCCGTCTTAAAACTCGGCCGTGATCTTTAAGTGTTTTATTACTCCCAGCTACAGTGCCGCATTCCTCTCTGTCTGCGTCACAGGGTCCCACAATGCCGAGGACGCCACTTGGCCGTCTGCAAAACAGCTTGGTGCAGAAGGGCTACCTCAGCGACCCATGCAACGTATTGCGGCATACCGGCTGTGTACAGCAGCGGTGTTTTGATGACATCAGGAAATGCCGGCAGCCGATCCAGCGGCCTTCATCCCCATTGCCTCAACGCTACTCTCTGGCAGTTGCAGGGCAGCCCGCTGTGTGCTCCTTCGGCGTCGTGGTTAAGATCGCCGGCGGCAACACGCTCCTACGATCCGACAGCTAAATCTGGGGCCCTCACCTCAGGATGCCTCCGGCGTCTGTTGGGAGCCAATAAGACTGCCTGCGATAGCGAGCCATCGAGTGGCGGCCCGCTGGTTGGCTGCAGACCCTGCGTTGGCCTCAGAGGGTCGAACCAGCGACCCGCCGTGGACTGGAACGCTGGCGCCCCATCTGCTGCTGCGTGTAGCCAGTGATGTAACACGCCCTGCCATCCAGGAGAGCTGCCACACTTGAATCCCCCTCGTTAGAAAACCGGCCCCTATTTATGCGTGCCTGTGCGCCTCTCTTTTGCTAACGCACCACTCCGAGTCATGTACTCATAATCCAAACTGATCTTCCCCGAGGTCGGCTTCTGCTAGTTTTTCCATTCGTCTGTCAGGAATTCGCGTTAGTATTTTGCAGTCGTGACTTATTAAACTGATAGTTCGGTAATTTTCTCATCAGTCAACACGTGCTTTCTTTGGGACTGGAATTATTATATTCTTCTTGAAGTCTGAGGGTATTTCGCCTGTCTCATACATCTTGCTCACCAGATGGTAGAGTTTTGTCAGGACAAGCTCTTCCAAGGCTGTCAGTAGTTCTATTAGAATGTTGTCTGCTCTTGGGGCCTTATTTAGACTTAGCTCTTCCAGTGCTCTGACAAACTCTTCACACAGTATCATATCTCCTATTTCAACTTCGTCTACATTCTCTTCCATTTCCATAATATTGTCCTCAAGTACATCACCCTTGTATAGACCCTCTATATACTCCTTCCACCTTTCTGCTTTACATTCTTTGCGTAGAACTGGGTTTCCATCTGAGCTCTTGATATTCATACATGTGGTTCTCTTTTCTCCAAAGGTCTCTTTAATTTTCCTGTAGGCAGTATCTATCTTACCCCTAGTGAGATATGCCTCTATACCCTTAGATTAGTCCTCTAGCCATCCATGCTTAGCCATTTTGCACTTCCAGTCGATCTCATTTTCGAGACGTTTGTATTCCTTTTTGCCTGCTTCATTTATTGCATTTTTATGTTTTCTCCTTTCATCAATTAAATTCAATATTTCTTCTGTTACCCAATGATTTCTACTAGCCCTCGTCTTTTTACCTACTTGATCCTCTGCTGCCTTCACTACTTCATCCCTCAGAGTTCCCCATTCTTCTTCTACTGTATTTCTTTCGCCCATTCCTGTCAATTGTTCCCTTATGCTCTCCCTGAAACTCTGTAAAACCTCTGGTTTAGTCAGTTTATCGAAGTCCCATCTCCTTAAATTCCCACCTTTTTGCAGTTTCTTCAGTTTTAATCTACAATTCATAACCAATAGACTGTGACCTAGTACGTGCGCGCCTTTGCACCAGCCAGCTGCACGCAGCAAGTGCAGTTTGTGAATTGGCCGGGCCGAACCGCCACCTCTCCGCCCAGACGGGAGTCGCCCGCAGCCCGGTGCCACCCGTGGGCAAGAAAAGGACTCAAAGGCCGCAGGATCCTTTCTGTGGGGTTTTTGCCGCCGCCCTGAAAGGGCCCCGTAATCGGCTATTCTTGCACGGGCCGCCATTATGCGTGGCGTACTCCGCGCCTTTCCCAAAAGCGGCAGCTGCTCCGCAGGCCGGCTTTGTCCGCCCTTTATTCACGGCGACAGTAATTGTCGACCTCTGACAGATTTCACGTACAAGGCAGCGACGGGCGCCGATTTTCCCAATACGGCGTGCGGCATTATAACGCCTTTTCCTTCGGTCTCTCTTCGGGCCCATTTCTTAGGCTGGTCATCACACCTGGAATACAATTTCACCTCGTCAGGCTTGGTATGTCGAATACGAGGCACACAAGGGAACGGAACTGTAACGTTAAAGTTTCTATTCTCAATCGTTTCCTTCCCAGCACTTTTATACTTACGGCTGTGTGAAACCTGGAAGCCCTCTACAATACGAACCTAAGTTCCATGCCTGGATTAGAGGTTTGAAAGCCAGAGAGCGTAAATAAATTTTGTGCTAGAGTGAATAGACAAGACGGCAAGATAACGAACATAGCTTACGAACGCTGCTGGAGCTAACAATTACCGCGCTGGATAGAACACTATATACAAAGGAGAATCAAATGAAAACCTTAAATATTCTTTTTCATTTTTTTTATTGAACAGAAGTGGAACACAAGTGTACGACCTTTCGACATAGCCTCTATCTTTTAACAAACTTGCTCCAGGGCATAGGAGGCACACAGATTCCTCTAAAAAAAAAATCTTTTGGTCGTGTGCGCAGCCACTTCTTCATGGGAACGAAATTTGTTTCCTCCCATCGCCGTTTTGACTGGTCCAAACGCGTGGCAATCACTGCAGTACATACAAGGTGTGGTGAGTATGGCGACTGTAGTAGAGTATCAAAGTGTAGGTTGCTAGACGCGAGCTCCTATGCAACCCATCTTGCAGACTTTGCGAAACTTTAACACTTCATGAATGATGTGATGTGCTTAACCATGACTAACGTTCAGATCTGTGGCTATTTCATCCACCGTCACACGGCGATTATCTAACAGGATAGCTTCATTATCGGTAATAGATTCTGGTGACACAACGTGGTGTGCCTGACCTGTGCGCTCAGCTTCTGTCACAGAAGTCACACCACTTCCGAACTTTCTACTTCACTCATATATTTGCTGCTGTGATATACATCTTTCAGCATACTGGACATTCATTTGCCGATGGATTTCGGTATGTTTCGTACATTCACTGCCCAGAAAACATATGGCAAAAAACGCTGTTCTCCCTTGGTGCACGTTGCTTAACATCGGAGGTCATCAGTTCCCTAGACTTGTTTGTAGTATTCTGCCGCCTTTAATGCATTCCTTACATCATTAGTAACAATATTGCCAACTTACTCAACAACGGAGCGAAATGGCGATTTTTAATTACAATTTAAAGGTTTCAATCTGACTCCTCTCACACTTGGAGCCACGGGGCAAAACACATATTTAGACACTACTGTTTTGCATGGCCAGCGCACTGTTTCTGACGAAGTAAGTAAAATTGGTAACAAAGGAAAATCTTTCGATCTCTCAGTTTGTACGTAAACGTGATATGTTTGGAGGTATATTACAAATTCAAATGGCTCTGAGCACTATGCGACTTAACATCGGAGGTCATCAGTTCCCTAGACTTAGAACTATTTAAACCTGACTGACCTAAGGAGATCATACACATCCATGCCCGAGGCAGGATTCGAACCTGCGACCGTAGCAGCCGCGTGGTTCCAGACTGAAACCCCTAGAACCGCTCTGCCGCCGCGGCCGGTAGCGGAAGAAAGACAAGCAAAAATAGAGGCTGTTGCGTTTTGGAAATACGATTTTATAAAGATAGATTTGAGAAGTACGAAAATATTCATGTAATGTCGTTGCTGCATTACATTCTTATGTGTAATTTATCATGTGTTTGAGAAAAACTTTTTGCATAATTTTTCTTTATTGGTGCCGGTTAGTTAGTTTGTTTTATAAAGATGCTATTAAATAAAGTTTTCAATTCACACGGATTACAATCATGCTTAGAGATTCACCATTCCTTTACCAATCTATTAACGAATATCGTGGCAGAGTTATATTTTTTATAAGCAGTGATTTTTGTGATAATTGTACTCATCTAGGAATCAGAGCTTCACAGTATAGATTTTGAATGCTAGTCTTTTTTGACGCATTCAGTAAGTCGAGTGTTTCTCACCGCCTCCTCACAAAAGCTTAATTTTGTAATTGTGTGTCGCTGCAGGGCACTTAGCGGAATACAGTTGCCTGATGTGCTTACAATAGCTGCTTTTGCTAGTATAGCACATGGCAAGTTTCTTTTTTTTCTCTCTCTTTAGCTCGTTAGCTGCGGCACTGTATTTTAATACTTACCACTTTCGAACAACCGTGTTTCCATTGCCACAAGACAAGCCAGGAAAATTTGTTAGGGCCTGTTTAACATCTCAGGATATTGCTTTCCAAAATTACCTTCAGGGTCAATTAAAGTAACTTTGAGTTCAGATTTCATTTCTTACGCAGACATTCTTTTTATTATGATGCAGTGCTACATGTTCACGGCGGTGTCATTTAATATTTAGAACTTTGCTTAGTCAGTCAGGGTATGTAAATTTACAGAGAATTTTCACAGAAGCATTTAGTTACTTTTTAAAAAGTCGATTTGTAATTTTATGTAGAATTTCTACTCTGTTAGATTTGTGTGTTGGAACCACAAATCACGTACTGTGACGTCACGATTGTGGCATTGTTCTCTGCACCGCATGATACAGAATTTCACAGGCCTGTTTCTTATACATATTTACTTTTCTAATTATTTTTCGTAATAGTTAAGTGCAACACAGTTATACAATTTCAGACACACTTGACGGCTCTTTTTGTCAGACAACATTTATGTAAGCACACCACTTGCATTGTTCAGGTCAACGTTACAACAAATAAACAGGTTGAAAATAGGAAACCAGTTTAAACGCAACAACAACATAAAAAAGTTACAAAGAGCACTAATTTGTCTTATCTTCGTGGCTACTGACGAAATGTACTTTGGCGTCAGTAAAATCATTCTAGAGTCAGCTTTAAACGCCTGTTCTCTCAATAAAGTTCCTCGAGGAGAACGTCACCTTTCCTCCATGGATTCCCATTTGAGTTCCCAAAGCATTCTGTAATACTTGCATGTTGTTCGAACCTACTGGTAACAAATGTAGCAGCGCGCCTCTGAATTTCTTCGATTTCTCTCCGTAATCTGACCTTCTGTGGATCACAAACACTCGAGCAGTACTCATGAATGTGACGCACCAGTGTCCTATATGCGTCCCGCTTTGCAGCTGAAGCACTTTCTTATGAAATTCTCCCAATGAACCGAAATCGACCATTTGCGTTCTCTTCTACAATCCTTATGAGCTTCTGATACGAAAATACTGCGAGAAATGGGTGTTTAAACATAAATGCAGATGATAGCCAAGCCTGGAGGTTGTGCTGTTGTATCTGACGACGAACGGTACCTCAATACGTTGCAAGTGTCAGTCGTATTCAAACAGTGTTCTGTGTAGTTGTGAGTGCATTATGACGAAGCTAACGGGATTTAAACGTGAGCAAATTGGTGGTGCCTTTACGGTGGGTGCTTCCGTAAGCAAGGAAGGTGAAGTGTTTAGTGTTTCAAGACGCGCTGTATAGAAGATTTATGCGCATGCACCGAAAACGTAAAAACATCATGCGTTAAGTCACAACTCGGACGAAAGTGTGCAAGCTGTACAAACAGAACGCGACAGATGTTCATTGAAGAGGTCTGTGACGAATAATACGTGGACGACAACTGCAACAGCCACTGCAGAACTGAATATCACACTCGCCAACCCCGTCTGCACTAAAATAACAAAAAAGAGAGCGTCTTAAGTAGGCTGAGATGTAATTCCAAAACAGTTCATCAGTGATGGAAATGCCCTTAAGAGGAAAGCATGGAGCCGAAGTCATAGAACCTGGAATGTGGAACAACGAAAGAATGTCATTTGGTCGAATAAGTCTTGTTTCGGTCTGCTTCCAGCTTCTGGCCGAGTTTACGTCTCAAGAGTGAAGCATGGCAGCGGTTTAGTAGTTATTTGAGCAGTCATCCCGTGGTGTTCCATGAACCCCACGATTACTCCGCAATTTCGCGTTGTTGACAAGTATTATGTGACCACTCTGTATGAGCAGTTCCATCCCATGGTACAGTGTTTGTTCGACCTCGGTGAGGCTGTGTTCCAAGACGGCGGAAGCTCTGTTCATACGGCTTGCACTGTCCAAAACCCGTTTTGTGAGCATGAGGATAAATTGTCAAATCCACAGTCACTTGATCTAAATACTGTGTAACTGAGCCTTTGTGGTGCACTTAGGAGAGAAGGGTGCGTAATCGCTTTCCACCTCGATCATCGCCGGCCGTGGTGGGAGAGCGGTTCTAGGCGCTACAGTCTGGAACCGCGCGACCGCTACGGTCGCAGGTTCGAATCTTGCCTCGGGCATGGGTTTGTGTATGTCCTTAGATTAGTTAGGTTTAAGTAGTTCTAAGTTCTAGGGGACTGATGACCTCAGAAGTTAAATCCCATAGTGCTCAGAGCCATTTGAACCATTTTTGAACCTCGATCATCGTTACCTGAGCTTTTGACTATTTAGCAGGATGAATGGTACAACATTCTCTTGAAAACCACACAGGGCCTGCATTTATCCATTGCGAGACGACCCAAAACTGTTATGAATACCAACGGGTTTCCTACACCGTATGATATTGTGCTGCATTTTTGATTTTTGCGTTCTATTTTTGTCCAACGACTGTCTATGTTCGTATGTAGTGGTATTTTAATGAACTGTCACTAGAGGACGAAATGCAAATTTTCCCACACTCGATTTCTTCTTTTTCAATAGGAGCGCGAATTAAGTCACTAAATTACGAGAAAGTTATGTAATCACAAGGTTGTGTGTATAATATCTCCTTCAGCAGACTATAATGTGTAGACTCCTCTCTCAATTACAGCCATTCCCTGGAACGGTGTCATGTTTTCGTTTTCTTCTTTATACGAAGTGTGACCAAAAAGTAGTGCGAATATTTTTTTCTTATAGAATCTTTATTTATTCAACATCAGTTTTGTCCGCGTTAAAGTAATCTCCCTCATATACACTGAAGTGCCAAAGAAGCTCGTACATCCGCGTAATATCGTGTAGGGCACCGGCGAGCATGCAGAAATAACGCAACACGACGGGGCATGAACTCCACTAATGTCTGAAGTAGTGCTGGAGGAAACTGACACCATGAATCCTGCAGGGCTGTCCATAAATCCGTAAGATTAGGGTGGAGATCTGTCTTGAAAAACACGTTGCAAAGGCATCCCAGATATGCTCAATAATGTTCATGTCTGGGGAGTTTGGTGGCCAGCGGAAGTGTTTAAACTCAGAAGAGTGTTCCTGGAGCCCCTCTCTAGCAATTCTGGAGTTGTGGGGTGTCGCATTGTCCTGCTGCAATTGTCCAAGTCCGTCGGAATACACAATGGACATGAATGGATGCAGGATGCTCATGTACGTGTCACTTGTCGGGGTCGTATCCAGACGTATCAGAGAGCCCATATCACTCCGACTGCACATGCCCCACACCATTACAGAACCTCCACCAGCTTGAACAGTCCCCTGCCGATATGCAAGGTCGATAGATTCCTGAGGTTGTCACCATAACCGTACGCGTTCATCCACTCGATACAATTTGAAACGAGGCTCGTCCGACCAGCAAGATGTTTCCAGTCATCAACAGCACAATGTCGGTGTTGACTGACCCAGGCGAAGCGTAAAGTTTTGTGTCGTGCCTATATCAAGGGTACACGAGTGGGCCTTCGGCTCGGAAAACCCATATCGATGATGTTTCGTTGAATGTTCGCATGTTGGCACTTGTTGATGCCCCAGCATTGACACCGCAGCAATCTGCAGAAGGGTTGCACTTCTGTCACATTGAACGATTCTCTTCAGTCGTCGTTGGTCCCGTTCCTGCAGGATATTTTTCTGGCCGCAGCGATGTCGGAGATTTGATAATTTACCGGATTGCTGATATTCACGGTACACTCGTAAAATCGTCGTACGGGAAAATCCCCATTTTATCGCTGCCTCGGAGACGGTGTGTCCCATCGCTCGTGCGCCGACTGTAACACCACGTTCAAAGTCACTTAAACCTTGATAACCTGGCGTCGTAGCAGCAGTAACCTATCTATCTGCGCCAGACACTTGTTGGCTTATATAGGCGTCGCCGACTGAAGCGCCATATTCTGGCTGCTTGCATATCTGTGTATACCGGTTTCTTTGGCGCTTCAGTGTGCTAGCGCTTTTGGTTATGGTGTTCAGCACCTTCAGCGATTCTGCTTTTATCTCATCAGTGATGGAAAGACGACATCTTCCACTGGTTGTTTTTCCACAGTTCTGGTCTTTTTCTTTGGATTGCTTTACACTTCCAGGTACTGTTCACTATTGACCGTACGACCATAAAGCAGTAATTCGTGATGCGCTATGCCACGTTGCAGTCGAAGAAAACATTGAGAAGAACCTTCGAATGTGATCGAACGCGTCAAACTTTTTTCGGTCTTCTTCAAGCAGTTTTCCTTGGGACGATCGGGCTTTGATTTCGACGTAATACTCATCTGCCCATGTTTCGCCATCTGTTATAACCTTCTTTAGAAGTTGCGGATCGTTCACGCAGCAATTTCTGAGTGATGTCGTTTTTCGTCGAAATTTACTGTTTCACGTTTCGTGCCCAATGCATCCGAAAAAAATAATCCTCATGAGCCAGAGGATATGCTTACACCATCACCAGCCTCTCTGTTGGTGATTCGGCGGTTTTCCAGAACAATTTTCTGTACTCCTTCAACATTGTCGTCAGTAACTGGTGTGCTAGAGTGTCCAGGGCAGTCGTCACTTTCAATGTCTTATCGGCCCTCTTTGAAAAGTTTATTACTATTATTATTATTTCTTCATTTTCTCCCCAAAGGCCTTCTTTATTTCTTCGGTCCACTTTCAAAAAATGGTTCAAATGGCTCTGAGCACAATGGAACTTAACATCTGTGGTCATCAGTCCCCTAGAACTTAGAACTGCTTAAACCTAACTAACCTAAGGACATCACACACATCCATGCCCGAGGCAGGATTCGAACCTGCGACCGTAGCAGTCGCGCGGTTCCGGACTGCGCGCCTAAATCGGTCCACTTTGATCGGTATGGTTTTAGTTTCGTCACTGGAATAAACTTCCACTTATCAATTTTACTTCTGAATGTATCCCTGTCTGATGTGTTTGTTACGTCAATTTTCACTTTTGTCAAATACTTCTTAACTTCAGTTACCCAAAGTATTGGCGATGTCACATAGTTCAATCGACGTTTACTTAATCTGTTTCCAGTTAACTGTTTAGGTGTCCACAGAACTTCATTCGTCTCTTTCTGATGGCAGTTTCGATGTTTGCTACCTTTCCTGGTGTTTCAATGGTTTGCAGTCTATATCCATCTTGTGCGTATGGTGGTCGCACAATTTTTCTAATAATCTTTCTCTCTACTTTCTTAATTTCTTGTAAATTCGATTCAGTGAGAGTGTTTACTTGCATGTGTGCCTGTCGGTTTGATTACTGCGTTGTAGTGTCTGATTTTAGTGCCTTTTGACGGGCATTTTCTTTTTGTACAAATTTTAAACAAGTTCGGACGCTTTCTTGATTTTCTACGGTCTGTTTCTTGTGCTATTTTTTCAAATACTGTTCGACAATTTCACCGAGATACTTAAAAGTGTTCGATTATTGATTTCACTATAATTTTTTTTATTATACCACTCGTAAAATTTCTTTTACTCGTAGTAGTTTCGCCAAAAGCTACAGTCAACATTTCGAATGCGGTATTGCACTTTGCTCTACTTTTCAAGCAAAACTTTGACCCATCTTTTTCGAAAGTAAAAATTCGCCCAGCACTTGAAAACACGTATAACGTTTTCGACGGTATACAAGTACTGAAAATAGCTGAAAATGCACACATACATCAGGAATATGTGTACCAACGAGATTATTCCTCATACATAGTGCTGAAGTCAATGGAAGAAATGCTTCGATAGCTATTACCTCTACGGCCTCCACTCTCCGCGCCTCTGCTTTAACAATTGTATTCTCGGCTGCCGAATACTGCGCTCCGATTTGGCCAAACAGCCCACATGTAAAAAGAGGTGGATGTCCTGCTGCATAACACTCTAAGGATGATTTCTGGAGTAATTAAACCCACTCCAACGCAGTGGTTCCCAATATTAAGCCACTTCCCGCCGCCAAACCTGCGACGTGCTGACGCCCTTGTACGTGGATACAAAAACATCATGGGAAATCGAAGCCTGCCAATCCACCAAGACATAGAAGCTGCAAACACTAATAGGCTTCGATCTAGGAACCCACCACCAACAACAGCAAGGACCTGTGTACAAGAAGGTTTCAGTGTCACAAACAAATGGAACGCATGGCAAAATCATAACATGCCTTACATCACACAAAAACCCACCTAGTTTTGACCTACCACGCAAAACGTGGTCCACTCTAAATAGGATTCGAACTCGTCCTGGCAGATGTGCTTACTCACCGTATAAACGGGGTAAAATACCATCTCCTCAGTGTGACTGCGGAGAAAATCAGACCATCAGCCACATTGTTGAAGAGTGTTCCAGAAGAGCCTATAATGGGAGCCCCGACGACTTCCTGCTCGCAACTCCAGACTTGATGTTTGTTTGTAATCCTTAAACTTTGTTATATTAGTGATGTTTGTTTGCAATTATTAACGTTTTTTATATTAGTGATTTCTCTGTTTCTTTTGTATGTGTCTGTATCATAGACTTGCTAAATAGAAACTAGACCGCGCATTGGCGCTAGTGTCGCGTCCCCACATTGAACGTGATAGAAGGCGCCATTTGCAGGGAAACAGTACGTAAAATGGGGTTCGTACGTGTGCCGCTTTTAATTGTAACAGTAAGAATGGAAGCAAAGACGAGACGGAAACAATGTTACATTTCACAGATCAGTCATTTCGGACTGTTTGTTACTTTCTATTACTTGTATATAGTATTGTTTTTGTTTAGATCTCCATAACAAATGATTTTCTAAATCGGAAATGGATTGTTGCTACTCGGAGAGAGAACTTCGAACCGACAGCAAATCATTTTCTGTGCTCCCTTCATTTTGAAGAGAATTGATACATGGAAAATTATGTTCATAGACGTCAACTGAAGGACGATGCTATACCGAGAGTATTTGGATTTCCAACTCATTTGCAAAAGGTATAGTGTTTGCAAAGCCAATTAATGCAAAGGCTAAATGTAGGTGACAGCAGATTGTTCTATAGCCTAACCTGATGTCTATTTTTACACCTTATACTGTATCTAATAAACTTTCTGTTACAAAAATTGCAAGTTACATAAGGAAAAAGTTGCAGTGTTAGATTACAGACAAAGGTACTTTGTTGCATGTCAAGTACTTATATTGTATTTGCATATAAATTACTAAAAATACTAACAGGGTTAATGTACTAAGTTGAACTGAATGAAGAACTAGGCACATGATAGGTATTTAGAATTTTAATCAGATATATATTAAGTATGAATCAGAGGTAGGTTGAATAATTGCGTTTAGATCCTAACATGTGTTGTCAGGTGGTGACGGTCAAACATTTGATCAAGTGTTGCAAACTCAATCACTTTCAGAGGGGTTATCAGTGTTAAAAATTAATGTGCGAATGAAATTCCTACGGTATTTAAAATGATACGAGTAGTTACAATTAATCATACCAAAATTCGAGTGTAGACAATACTGTGCTAAACAAAAGTAAGCGTACAAAATGTACACAGTAGTCGGGAAGGAGCAAACAGGACCTGACAGGAAAATTATGTGAATGAAATAATAATCGTACTGTCTGCTACTTTAAAAGTTGCATGTAATTATGTAATGCAAATAGTTCGATGTAAACTCTTTCCACCTTGTCGGGAGGGAGCCTTACATTCTTTTATTTTGCGTCTCTATGCAGACGTATTTCGGAAATTAGGAAACTTCATTCATTTTAGTATACTTTTAAAGAAGACACGAATACTCAGTATTTTTTTAAAAAACAAACATGTGTTTAATTTGTGCTTCAATCTGCTCTTGTTGCGTCTCATATACTTCAAATCACAACCTCAGTACTGAGGATTCATCCCTGCAAATGGCGGCAATGAGCTGCTTCAATTGGGGGACAGTTGCCTCGCTTCTCCGCTACGGCGTTGTAGGGGCTTGGTCTGTATTGCCATACGATAAATAAATAAATACTTCTAGAGTCAAAATACTTCCTGACACCAACAGTGTCTGCTTCGAAAGTGGGGTTAAATTGACAAACTTTTTTGGTGCGTGTACGGACTTATTTGACAAACCCGTGGATAGGAAAGAGCGAATTTGACAAACAAGTTTGATCGTGTAGAGTCGCATCGGCTAGTCCCTGGGACGCAGCGCCGCCAGCGCCAGCTGAAGGCGGTACGAGGAGACGTTGGCTCGCCGATGCCCGGCGCGGCGGAGGATTGAGAGATTATCGCGGCGTGGCGTGCCGCTGAAAGGCGCTGGCGGCCAGCAGCCGGCGATTGGGGGAGGGGGGGGGGGGGGGCGCATTCCAGCGCTGCCCAATTATCCCCACCCTCCACCCAGCCTCCACCCCACCCCCTGCTGCCACAATGGCGGCCAGCAGGGAAACGAGTAGGGGAAGGGGGCGAGGTGAGGCGCTGTGATGAATGGGACGGCCTCAGGACGCGGCGCCGCGCCGCGCCTGCCCGGAGGAATACCTCCACAGGGCGGGTACATGAGCACTTCATTTTTACTCTAATATCTGTGAAAATAGCACCAAGTTTCGCACGATTGCACAGGTGGTGCAAGAGTAAGCACGCCGAGCTTAGATACGATTAAGCTTAGATGTCGTACGGGAGAAGGCCGCATGCCCCCAGAGCTCAGATAAATAGAACCCATGCCTGCTGGACTGTTAAGCATTTAGCGTCGTTATTCTTTATCAACACGCGCACAGCAATATCGTATCGAAAACAATATCGTCTTGCTTTAGTTCGAAAGTTTCCCTAAGTACATATAACCACATGCTTTGCAGTTGTTTGTTGTTTACAGCAATGGAGAAATTGACAAAAGAGAGAACTTTGAATTTTATAAATACGATTCAACTACGAACAGAGCTATCAGACGACGTAGCTAAAGTATACGAAAACTGCAGTCTCTAAAAACATTTGGCAAGGTGAAACAACTTTGTTTGCGTGGCCATCATCCGCAACAACCACAGAAACATTTGTTTTGCACATTATAAAAAAATGTTCAAATGTGTGTAAAATCTTATGGGAATTAACTGCTAAGGTGATCAGTCCCTAGGCTTACACACTACTTTACCTAAATTATCCAAAGGACAAACACACGCACACCCATGCCCAAGGGAGGACTCGAACCTCCGGCTGGACCAGCCGCACAGTCCATGACTACAGCGCCTTAGGCCGGCCGCGGTGGTCTCGCGGTTCTAGCCACGCAGTCCGGAACCGTGCGACTGCTTCGGTCGCAGGTTCGAATCCTGCCTCGAGCATGGCTGTGTGTGATGTCCTTAGGTTAGTTAGGTTTAAGTAGTTCTAAGTTCTAGGGGACTGATGACCACAGCAGTTGAGTCCCATAGCGCTCAGAGCCATTCTAACGATTTTTTTACAGCGCCTTAGACCGTTTATTTTTTTTTTATTACCCATCTTCGGTGGGATAGTTTGTTCGCATGTGCGTTTCCTCTCATTTGGTCTGGACGTCGCGTTACCTCTTCATTTCCAAAACATAAGCACATTTTTATACTCCGAACTTTTTCTTTCACACTGTTTACCATGTTTACCCTTATTTTTGTGGTGCATTATCACTCTTTTGCCTCTACTTATAGATATTTGTTCGAAAACTGTGCTTTTAAAGACGTAAATACTGTGAGTTCATCATGTGTTTCGTCCTGTTTGTTTTCTTTACCTCCTTGTATGTTTTCGAGAAAATATCTGCAATTAGTGGCAATAAATTAATTGTTGTTGTTGTTGTTGTGGTCTTCAGTCCAGAGACAGGTTTGATGCAGCTCTCCATGCTACTCTATCCTGCGCAAGCTTCTTCGTCTCCCAGTACCTACTGCAACATATATCCTTCTGAATCTGTTTAGTCTATTCATCTCTTGGTATACGATTTTTACCCTCCACGCTGCCCTCCAATACTAAATTGGTGATCCCTTGATGCCTCAGAATGTGCCCTACCAACCGGTCCCTTCTTCTAGTCAAGTTGTGCCACAAATTTGTCTTCTCTGCAATTCTATTCACTACCTCCTCATTAGTTATGTGATCTACCCATCTAATCTTCAGCATTCTACTGTAGCACCACATTTCCAAAGCTTCTATTCTCTTCTTGTCCAAACTATTTATCGTCCATGTTTCAATTCCATACATGACTACACTCCACACAAATACTTTCAGAAACGACTTCCTGACACTTAAATCTATACTCAATGTTAACAAATTTCTCTTCTTCAGAAATGCTGTCCTTGCCATTGCTAGTCTACATTTTATATCCTCTCTACTTCGACCATCATCACTTATTTTGTTCCCCAAATAGCATAACTCCTTTACTACTTTAAGTGTCTCATTTCCTAATCTAATTCCCTCAGCATCACCCGACTTAATTCGACTACATTCCATTACCCTCGTTTTGCTTTTGTTGATGTTCATCTTATACCCTCCTTTCAAGACACTGTCCATTCCGTTCAACTGCTCTTCCAAGTCCTTTGCTGTCTCTGACAGAATTATAATGTCAGTGCCTGTGTTATTCTGATTACGGTGCAAAGTTCCTTCGAACATGTATGCATGTCCAAAGGAACACTGCGGCGACAACAGCCGTTATGAAGTATTCGCAGTTGCGAGTATGGACAACCATCAGCTGTAGAATGGAAAGATGACGGTGAGAGTTTGTGCCGGACCGGACTCGAACCTGGATTTCCCGCTTATCGCGAGCGGTCGTCTTACCATTTGGCTATCCGTGCACGACTCACGGCCACTCCCAAACTCCCGTACGTGGCCAACCATGCGTCTACGATCTGTACTTGTACAACCATTATGTACAGGGTGTTTATAATTAACCTTTCAAAACGCTGTAGAAATAACACAGATCAGAATGACGTCAAATTGCAACGAAATATTATCAGAGAAGGGAGAAACGTATGGCAGAAGCAAAAAAAAAAAAAAAAAAAGTGCGAAAATCGATCAATAGATGGCGCTCTATGTGTCAGAATAGATAAATGAAAACACCTGTTATGCGCACGACCCATTGAAGTTGGCATAAACACGCCGGGTACACGGTTTTTCCTCCTTTCGCGTCTGCGACGTTCGCCATGACAGCCTCAATGCAGGATCGCCCTCTGCTTGTAACTGTATTAATGATCACTTGGCACACGTCGCTCTGCAGAAGTTCCGGACGCTGAGGGGTTTGAAAAAGGCGTTGGGCCGATGACTGCCGTGGGTCTGGAGTACACCTCTACACCCATGCACACTAAGTAGTACAGTTTGTTTAATGTCAAACGTACACCTTAGGCATTGTTGTATGATTCATTTGCCATTTGTAGTCAACCACTATTAAATTGTGATGCTTACAGCGCCATCTATTCTTTTGGTGTGCAACCTGGTAGAGGGAGGAAACGAATTGATTCGATGTCAGTGGAAGCAGTGGCCACAGCAGTGCAGGAGGAGACGAATCGTGGTGTGCACGGGGAATTGCCCGAACATTTGACATACCCGGGAGCACGGTGCGTAAAATCCTACGAAATATCATTCTTTGCTATCCATTCAAAATTACACATGTCCGCGAGTTGCTTGCTGTTGACCTGTCAGCAAGAGAAACCTTTGCTTTAGAATTTCTTGCTCGCATGGAAGTGGACAATGATTGGCCGTGGAAGATTTTGTGGACGGACGAAGCCCACTTCCATCTGACAGGATTGTCAATACACAGAACTGTCGAATATGGGCAACGGAAAATCCACACCCAAATCAACCAGTACCACTTCATCCTGAAAGGGTCACTTTGTGGTGCGGGTTTACAGCATCATTTATCAAGGGCCACATTTTTTCAAGAGACAGGTACTTCACGTCCTGCTGCCTGCACTGTCACTGGCAAGTGCAATGAGTGTCTTTTGCGCAAGATGATTTTTACGCAAGATGGCACACCTCCGCACATTGCAAATCCAGTTAAGCATCTGCTGAAGCGCCAGTTATGAAATGCTAGAATTATCAGCCGCTATTTCCCCACAGTCTGGCCGTCCCGATCACCTGTTCTTAATCCGTGCGACTTGGAGCTGTGGGGCTATCTGAAAGACTTTGTGTTCAGTGTTCCGAATGCAAACTTAGCTGCATTGAAGGCAAACATTGCTCAACACATTCTCAACGTGACACCTGAAACACTTCGATCAGTTGTGGAACATGCTGTTTCTCGATTTCAACTTGTTGCAGAAAATGATGGACAGCATATTGAAAATGTTATGCGCCAGTCACAAGGAAATTAATAACCCGATTTGATTTTGATTCATGCTTTTTATGCGATTTCTGGCCCCAGGACAACTAAAAACTGATTTTTCCCATCAGATGTCATATAACCTTGCCGTGGTGGATGGGCTTACGTAACTAACAGTATAACACCTGTACACCCATGCACACTAAGTAGTACAGTTTGTTTAACGTCAAACCTACACCTTAGGCATTGTTGTATGATTCATTTGTCATTTGTAGTCAACCACTATTAAATTATGATGCTTACAGCGCCATCTATTGCTACATTTTGCAACTATTTATTTTTCTTCTGCCATACGTTTTCCCCCTTCTCCGATAATATTCCGTTGCAATTTGACGTCATTCTGACCAGTGGTGTTATTTCTACAGTGGTTTTCAAGTTTAACTTTAATTCTAATCACCCTGTACATTCCTGCGCAGGTCAGACGTTGTACTTGAAAGTCGCTTGGCCGGTATCGGCAGACAAATGCGATATTCTTTGGAAATCATGCATATCGAAAGGAATTTTGCATCTTAATCAGAATAATCCAGGCACTGCAATATCATATTTATCTGCCCATACCGGGCAAGCGCCGGCTGCGGTGGTCTCGCGGTTCTAGGCGCGCAGTCCGGAACCGTGCGACTGCTGCGGTCGCAGGTTCGAATCCTGCCTCGGGCATGGATGTGTGTGATGTCATTAGGTTAGTTAGGTTTAAGTAGTTCTAAGTTCTAGGGGACTAATGACCACAGCAGTTGAGTCCCATAGTACTCAGAGCCATTTGAACCATTTTTTACCGGGCAAGCGACTTTCAAGTACAATCTCTGACCTGCACGGGAATATACATAATGGATGTACGAAAACATGTGGTAGACGCATGGTTGACAACACATGTTAGTTTGGGGCTTTCCATCAGTCATCCAAGGGCAGCCAAATGGCTCAGTCGGCTTTCGGCCGTTGTAGCGTGCGGACCGACTCCGCGCGCCAGGCGGCGCACCACATTCGCCGTATTTCGTGCTGTGTAGCTACCGTTACTACTGAACCTCATGGAGAACAATTACCGCCGACCGACACTTAAAGAAACATTCCAAGCCAAACACGCACGACCACGCGCATATGAAACTGAACAATTCATTCGTGAAGAGCTATACGTGGACCCCCACGAAGAGATAGTTATCCACTTCTCTATCACTGGCTGTATCGTTTATATTAAGATTGTAAGCTTATTTGTCCGCCGCTGAAATAGAAGATCGCGAACCTGCTTTTCTTCCCGTCTGGGCAAGCTGTGCAGTGACTAGAGTACACGTAAATCTTACTCGGACAGAGTAAATGCTAGCTACAATGAAGTCGATAATTCGATTGTAATATTGGCATTTTAATTTGATATCGCCCACAACTCACAAAATTTACAAACAAAAAAAAAAAAAAAGAAAAAAAGAAGTGAGTTTCTTTGTTCACCCACACACTCCTGAGAATGGCACATTAACAATTTGCAATTACGCGCCCCTATTACCAGCAGCTGTGTTGATAAAAACTAGACACCTCGCAAGGATAAAAAAAAAATGGCTCTGAGCACTATGGGACTTAACTTCTGAGGTCATCAGTCCCCTAGAACTTAGAACTACTTAAACCTAACTAACCTAAGGACATCACACACACCCATGCCCGAGGCAGGATTCGAACCTACGACCGTAGCGGTCCCGCGGTTCCAGACTGTAGTACCTAGAACCGCTCGGCCACCGCGGCCGGTGGCAATGATAACTACCAGATCAAGAATATTAGGTAAGTTGTTGGAAGTGGTTGAGAGTTGGTGAAAATCTCGCTTCTGAGCACACAAAGAGCTCTAACCGCAGAACCCTGCATGGAACACGCGTTGGTGGAGTGCTCCGATACAGACCGTTTATCTCCCTTCGAAGACGATGGCCAAGACGCCGTCTCCAAGTCCGTTTCGCTCGATTGCTGAAGGCGAAGTCCACTCTCCCCACAATTCTTCCGTCCCCCACGCGTACGAAAACGCTGTGGAAGAATATTCAGTTTCGGCCAATGTCGAACGCTCTATCATCGCCAAAATCCCTCCAACGGCATTTCTGAGATCTACCCAATGATCGAGTAGGTCATAACGCCCCTAGGCAAACGAAATTCCCGTCTTCGCCACGTGTTGCCCAGCACAGGTGGCTCCGGCTCCCCAAAAGCGCCGTAATGTCCCGCGTTTCCGGTGACCGCTACCTGCCCCCCACGATGGCCCGGCAAGCTACGGCCAGCTGCAGACTTTACATTCCACAATTCTCAACTTCCGACACTTTTCACCAACGCTTTAAGTTAGTGACTTAATCATGCGGACATGCAGGGAATACTGCTCGAAAGTGCCCCATATTTATCATAATTCAGTAGAGTTATGATCTGATGCCCTTGCCAGTCGCTTTATTATTAATACTAATGTTGGTAAGCTAAAGTGTAAGTGCCCATGTCATGGCACCTTACAGGATGACGATGGAGGAAGCATGTGCTGAGGTAGTTCGACAACACGCACACGGAGATTCAAGCATTCTGAGGAGCATATTGGAGAGGCAGCGGTAGATCACGCTGGTTTCGAACACTTCGGGTCTTTGAGCTCCCTTTCGAATTGCCACAATATGTGGTCGTTGGAGCTTTTCGACCTTATGGAAATGTTGTGGAGCACATTACGGAAAAAATGGCAGACGTTCACGACATTCCACGTGTTGAATGGTGTCAGCAATATCAAAATCAAACTCTCCAAGCATGTACCATCCTATCCGCTAATAGGTGGCGTGTGAGCCACCGTTATGTTTGATGGCTAGCCGCGGACGTGTGCCGGTTGCGGACAAGAGGGCCATGTTCGGTCCGACTGTCTCCACCGAAGTTTGCTCCAGGTCCCGACCAGTGACTCAGCTCCCAAGGCGACGGTCACTTCTTTACCAGACAGCTACACGACAGCCGTACGCAGCCCCGATCACTTCTTTACCAGACAGCTACACGACAGCCGTACGCAGCCCCGATGCGTCATTTCAGGAAGCGCCTGTTCTCCCCCCGGCACTCCCCATCGAAAATGACGGTGCTGCCACGGCTTCACCGGAACCATCTCCTCCGAGGGCTACGACACCATCAACTCTCTCCAGAGCCCGCTGTGATGGACATCAATGAGAGTGTGGTGCCTACCTCTGCTTTTCTTCAGACAGGCGCGATCTCGGACACTGAACATCCATATTCAGATACAGAACAGCACCTCCGAAAGCAGCGGTCGCCCCGAAAACTGAAGAAGAGAAGTCAAACGCCATCCGACGACACACTTCTTCATGTGGCATCACAAGCAGTGGAGCGGACACAAGACAGCGATATACCTTCGAGCGCCCTGACGACAGGAGTGGCCGCTTCTCATGTCCCATCTGAGGAACAATCCCACCCAACAACGATGGATTCCATGGAGGGAGAGTCCTTGTACCCTGCTACAGCAGTGTCACCACAACTCGCCCTCGATGAAGGTGACAAACGCTTGCCACCTGTTCCAGTATCCTGGGCTGATGATGTCGACGATGGAGCTGATCGAGATGGAGGTGCCTGCCAAGGCCACAGTGACTGTGTCGGACGTTACACAGCAGCCAGACATCTCTGCCAGACCATGTGTGCCAATGGTGGAAGCACGCCCACTACCGCATCGCGACGATGAATTTGGCCACCATCCGGGCTTCCCAGAATCTGTAAATATTCCAAGAGACCATTTAGGCTGCTGATGTCGACATTGCCCTCCTCCAAGAAGTGATCGTCTCTGATTTGTACGTCCCCACTGGCTACACGGCATACATCTCCCATGCTTCTGATAGTAGTGGAGTCGCCATCATCCTCCGTTCTGGACTCCCTGCCGAAGATGTAGTGATCCTTCCTAATGCTAGACCACGCTGTTCGGCGTTCACATCCTCAATGGATATACACCGCCCGGCTCCAGTCGACGTCGTGATCAACACACCTTCTTTGCTGACGAAGTAACGCCGCTTTTTAACGGTCCTCTGGATGAACTGGTTCTTGGTGACGATTACAACTCCACACAAGGGCCTGATTACCAACTTCCACGTCGTTCCCCGTGTGCGGCCCTCTCTGTCATCATCGACAGACTTCAGCTTGTTGAGACATGGACAAAGGTTCATGGCACCCATGCAGGTTTCACATATTATACGACGCATTCATCCAATCGCCTCGACCGTATATACCTCACACTTTCCCTTGCTGCTGGCACTCGACATGTCGGGTCTCTGGCTTTCTCTGCCGACGACGCCTACATCTGCGATGTCGCCCTCGCCCGCCAACAGGTGTGGCACAGCCGCGGCCTGTAGAAATTAATAGATTCCCACCTGACTGTCCCTGATTGCCGACGGGTCGTTGAGGATGCTTGGGCTCTCTGTCGTCGACGCCGCCCCACATACACATCCACCTTCTACTGGTGTCTATCCTGCGCGAAACCAGCTCTACGCAGGGCACTGATGGGATATGGCGAAGACCTCAAAGCTTGACAAGCGAGCACCACGGACTTTTATTGTGCAGTGCTTCGCGACTGCACTTCAATGGCATTCTCTTCCGTCCATCAGACGATAGTGCATCGTGCTAAAGCGCAAATCACTTCACTCACGCAACGACGCTTGGAAGCGACCCTTGTCAGATCCTGCGCCCGTCACCATATGCCTCACGAAATGCCACCGGTGTGCCACCACATCCTCACAGAACGCCGACGTCGTCGTCGAGCTCTCATCCACGACCTCACCGATGCAAAAGGACAACGATACACTGCGCAATGCGCCATTGGTCACACTTTCTATTCTCGGCACAGGAGGGCAGCAATGCGCAGTTTCAATCGATGCCCTACTGACGAGAATCTTGCAAACTTTCGAATGGCTCGTGCAAAGGCGAGGAGAATAATTCGGGAGAGTAAGCAGAGGTACAGAAAATAAACAATTTTTTCAGCCTTCAGTTGCAAGGTAATTTTTACTCGTTTACCTAGGTTTCGATTCCAGTAATGGAGTCTTCTTCAGAGCCTATAAATTAAACAACATACGGACATATATTACTCACTGAAATGCATCATCGTTCTAATGATTGAATGATAAAGAAATCGTGATACTTACAACAAATTAAATTATTTTGAGAGCCAAACACTGGCCATGTCACAGATTAAAAATTAGAACAATAAAGACGCATAATCATAAGATTATGTCTCTCAAAATTATTCCGACATCATCATCCCAGCTGATTCCAGCTATCCTCAGACCCATAAAATGGCCTTTTTTCACTCGAGTATCCATCGAGCCCTTTCCATTCCGCTTTCGCCAGTCAACGTACAGAACGAATTAAAAGTCCTCGAAAACATCGCTCAGAATAATGGATATAATCCCAGTATAGTGAGACAGTTGTTCAACAAAAAGACACGAAAGAAGACTACCACCCTTTCCAGTTCAGGTACCCAGAATCAACAGCAGGCAACGAAATACATATCAGTTCCCTTTATAGGTAACGTATCCTATAAGGTAGGTCGTTTAAAAAAAAACTAGGGTGTAAAGTTCCATACTCTACCACCAACAACCTCAAAAAGAATTTAGTTCATTCTCTGGATAAAGGTAATGATAAATCATCGTTGTCAGGTGTTTATAAGATCACGTGTGCTGAATGTCCTTCTTATTACATTGGCCAGACAGGAAGGGCCCTGTCTGTTAGGTTAAAGAGCATCTGCCGACAAAAAGCGGCGATGGTACACGAGGATCTACATTTGCTGAACATCTGGTCCAAAAGGCGCATGCTCTCAAGGCTCTAAAAGACGCAGAGCTTTTGCATAATGAAGTCAAGGGATGTAGGCTAGGCACCCTCGAAGAATTGCAAATTTTTAAACATCTTATTTTTGATAGAGGCAACTTATTTAATGATCAGCTGCAACTTAAAAATAGAAGTTATTTCGAAGGATTTCAACCTTTACTCCAGTGGAGTTGACCCGCAGTCCGCTTCGAATGGCCGATGCTGTTTCCATATCTGCTTTGTCCCTTTATTGTAGTGCGATTGTACATGTGTGTCTTTGTATTTCGTAATATGCTTGGTAATGACACATAGTTGCTAAGTTTATGTTAAAGACATTTTATGCTTAGCACGCATGGTTTCGACACTAATTTTTAGTTACTATAATATTTAAAGGTAAAAAAAAATTATACCTTGGCTTTGCAGTATGTTCCCAGGTAAATTGTTTAATGTTGCTATACCAATAGATAGGTTTGTCCATTTGTAGGACGGCTTTCAGTCACATTTTGTTTATATGTATATTTGCTGTAAGTAATTATGAGACAGTTTGTCTCTCGTGCATGCGCTTACCCGCGGCCGAGCCTCGCCGCGGAACTGCCTGCGACGCCTAGTTTCCGTGCCGCTCACGTGTGGTCCTTATATCTGGCCGGCGTAGCTCCGTCTACGTTCGCCTTAATGGTTTTAATTTTGACAGACATAATCTTATGATTATGCGTCTTCATTTTTTTAATTTTTAATCTGTGACATGGCCAGTGTTTGGCTCTCAAAATAATTTAATTTGTTGTAAGTATCACGATTTCTTTATCATTCAATCGTTAGACTGATGATTCATTTCAGTGAGTAATATATGTCCGTATGTTTAATTTATAGGTTCTGAAGAAGATTCCATTACGGGAATCGAAACCTAGGTAAACGAGTAAAAATTACCTCGCAACTGAAGGCTGATTTTTTTTTTTTTTTTTTTTTTTTGCTGTTCATTTCACGGTTGCTGTACGCGCTGTATTATGTTAAAGATTTGTAAGCAGAGGACTTGGCAAGGTTTCCTGAACTCCATCAATAGGTCCACACCTACAAGTAAAATATGGGAAGCCATTAGGAGGATCTCAAGACACAACTCCCGACCGCCAACAGCAGCTGTACGAATACAGGGGACTCTTGTAACATCGACAAGGGATATAGCTCAGAGAATGGCTGAATCACATAAACCCATTACGGCTGATTCCAGCCAGGATCCCACCTACCGTCAGTATCGGGAGTCACAGGAGAAGGCTGATCTTGATTTCCGTTCCACCGACATAGAAGAATACAACCAGCCTCTCTCTCTCTCTGGGAGATGGATTCTGCATTGCCAATTGCTCCTTATACAACCCCTGGAAACGACCTGATAACCTACAGCATGTTTTAACAGTTGGACCGACGGTCGAAGGAAGTCCTCGTTCAGCTCTTCTATAAAATTTGGATAACTGGCGACTCTCCCAACTCGTGTAAGGAATCTAATTTAGTCCCTATTTTAAAACCAGGGAAGAATCGGACTGACCTTGGTAGTTATCGTAGTATTAGCCTGACAAGTTGCGCAGGAAAGACACTGGAGCGTATGGTCAATCGGCGCCTAGAGTGCGTTCTGGAAATCAGGTCCCTAGTTAGTCAGTCCCAGTGTGGGTTCATGAGGTATCGCTCCACTCTCGATAACCTGGCCCTGCTCGAAGCTGCAATTCAACAAGCTCTCCTTCGTAAGCAACACATTACCGGTGTTTTCTTCGATTTGGAAAAGGCCTACGACACTACCTGGAGGCATAATATTTTGTCGGAGCCCCATCAGCGGGGGATTCCGTGGACGTCTACCGACCTTCATACGGTCCTTTCTCTCGGACAGATATTTTAGATACAGGGTTGGGAATGCCCTGTCTGACCGTTTTAAGCAGGAGAATGGGAGGGAGTGTTTTAAGTGCCACGGCTTTCGCCGTCGCGATCAATAGCATTACAACCACAGTGCCACGTCCAGTACTGTGTTTCTTGTTTGTGGACGGCTTCTCCGTCTTCTGTGCATCCTCCAGTCTCGCCACGGCCACTCGGCAATTGCAACTGATAATCAGGTGGTTGAAGGAATGGTCTTCTCATGAGAGAAAATCGTTTGTGTTGATTTTAATCGTTTCCATTGTCTGTTTAATTTTCCCATTTTAAAACTGGACGACACAGTTCTCACTTTTAAGGAAAAGGCGTAGTATCTGGGTCTTATTTTTGATAAGAAGTTAACATGGTTGCCACACCTTAAAGAACTGAAACTGAGATGTCTCAAGGCCTTAAACATCGTTAAATATGTCAGTCATAGGTCTTGGGGAGCCGACAGAGCTTGGCTGCTCCAACTTCATAAAGCCTTTGTGCGACCACGGCTTGAATACAAAAGCCAGATTTATTGGTCATCAAGGGCTCCATACCTTAAAATGCTGGATGCAGTTCACCACGAGGGCATTAGGCTGTCAACAGAGGCGTATCGCACGAGCCCTGTTGTTAGTTTGTGTGCAGAGGCTGGTGAGCCTCCGCTGTCTATTCGACATCTTCTTCTCGTGGTACACCAAGCATATAGGGCATTGTCTGTTCCTACATCGCCAGCATCCAGTTACTTTGTTGACTGGAGCGGCTGTTCGATCATCGGCCGCAGGCAACACGGCCATTTGGGGTCCGTGCAGGAGAGCCTTGAATTATTACAGGCCGAGGGCGATAGGGTCCAAAGCCAGGGGTAGAGTAGGGCATTCCCCCTGGCTACTACCAAGGCCTAGATTGCTTTCAGATATGACTGCTTACAAGAACCATTCTACCCTAGACCATGCTTTAAAAATTAAATTTAATGAAATTTTTCATAGCCACTCAGATTTTATTACCGTCTACACGGATTGTTCTAAGCACGGAGATATTTTCGGTTGTTCTGTCGTGTTCCCCGACATTGTTCTCAGGATAGGGCTGCCAGAGCAGTTTTCAGTTTATTACGCGAAACTATTTGCTATCATGAGGGCAATGGAGCAGATAAGACGGCGCCGTGACAAAAATTTATCATCTGCTCTGATTCACAAAGTGCCCTTCTCGCTGTTGGACAGATGTACCCAGCAGATCGGATGGTGCAGCAGATACAGGACGCTCTCCTTGTCCTGCGAAGGGAAAACAAGAAAGTCATTTTTTGCTGGATCCAGGGCACACAGGCATCCAAGGAAACGAACTGGCTGATGCTGCTGCCAAGGAGGCTTGCTCCCTTTCTCCTTCTGCCCGCTGTGCAGTCCCTCTGCCACCTGTCACATCATTCATGACCAGGAAGGCCATATGTTGGTGGGAGTCCCAGTGGCTGGACGTTCCATCAAAACTTTAGTGCGACCATGGATCACATCCTTTCGCTCGCGACGGTGTGGAGAAGTAGCCCTTACTCGGCCTAGAGTGGGACATTGCCCACTGACACACGGCTTCCTCTTACGTCGGGAGGAGCCATCAGTATGTCAGAGATGCGGGACACAGCTGTCAGTACGACAGCTTGTAACTGAGTGCGTTTTATATGACGACCTGAGGGTTGAAATGGATCTCCCACAGGATCTTCCCTCTATTTTAACTTATAACGAGGCGAGTGTTGTTCAAGTCTTAAAATTTTGTGTGGTGTCCGGAATTCTTCCCAAAATACTTGGTGTACGATCTTAATGTGTCAGAGAGTGGCAGGGTCACGTATTATTTCTAAGTCGTCATCCAGCCATTGTTATTTGTCCCTTTTCTCACAGCATCCTTACAAGTATTTTCTCCCTGATTTTATTTAGTTATCCCACTTTATCTCGCTGTGGTTTTATTACGGGCTTTTCTGAACCTCACCTTCTTTATGTTGCTTTATGTTTCCTGTGGTGGGAACAAACGTAGTTTTCCAGTTTATTGACCTCCTTTCATAGATAGTGTAAATCTTCTTCGGAATAACATTAATGCAAGGGCGCTGATGACCTAGCTGTTTAGCGCCCTCCGCCATGAATCATCATCATCACCACTTTCTATTCTCATTTCCGCCGGCTGTACGCTGCCGTCCCACATCCCCCGACCTTAATAGCAGCACTGACGTTCAACACAATACCAGAGAATATGGCTCACGAGCTTCAGGAACAAGTGACCTCCGATGAAGTCCTAGATGCTATCAAAGTGGAAGCTGCCAACAAGTCCCCTGGACCCGATGGCCTCCCCCTCGGATTTTACAAGTGTTTTAGCCATCTTTTGGTACCTACTTGGACGTCCATCTGTCGTAAACGGATGTCAACCACAACTACGATCCCAGCTCATGGGGGTCGTCATCCTGGTCTCTAAGCCACATGGGCGATAATGGATCTGTGATTACTGACCCATCACTCTACTCAACAGTGACATGAAAATTTTTATCCGTTTGTTGGACTCGTGACTCAAGAAGGCAGCAAGATACGTCACCTCCCTCGGTCAGACTTCGCTGCGTGGTGACAACATCCATACGGCCCTTTTGCGTTACAGGGACATGATCGGCTGGCGCGGTCGCAACATTTTCCTGGCGCATTAACATCGCTTAACTTCAGTCAGGCATTCTACTGTGTCGACCACACCTTTCTGAAATCGGTTCTCCAACACATGGGTTTTCCGGCTCGTAAAGTAACAGTGGTAACGCGGCTCCTGAGCAGCACGACTTCAAGAATACTCTGTAGAGGTCGCCTCACAGCGCTTCTAGTGATCGAATGCTCTGTTGCCCACTTCCCACGATACTGTATGCTTTGGCGTTAGAGCCCCTTCTCCAGGGGCTTCGCCAACGCCTGGTGCGCCTGACATTGCATGGGCACCACTTCTGTTGTACAGCCTGTGCTGACGATCTAGTCCTCTGCCTCCTCAATGAAGACGACGTTCGCACGACTGACTTGGGTGGCGACGTATGGGGATGCATCGGGCAGATTCTTAACATTTCCTAATCGAAGGTTCTGCTCATTGGTGAGGGTCAACCAGAGAGATCTGTCGCAATGACTTCAATCGTTCAGTGGCAACCAACAGTAGATGTCTTCTCCTAACGACCAGGGCTGGCCTTGTGGACCACCGGCTCAGATTCCTCGACATTGTACAGCGTGCGCAATATGTGAATGTTTACCACGCCTCACGCATCCCCCATGTGGCACAAGTGATCCCGGTTCCGATTACACTCGCACGTCGTATGTGGATGGCGATCGGATCCTGCGTCTGTAATGGTATGTTATTTAGAGTTCAGTATTCCTCCCTTGCCCTTCCTCGGGAGCGTGGTGGAGTGGGCTTATTCCACGTGCCAGACAGATTTATGGCACTTTTTGCTAGCTCCAAACTCAGTCTGGCGTCGCTGCCCAAAGAGCCTGACCGGGCTGCTTTTGCTTGAATACGCGCCAGACTCCATGTCAGCCCCAGTCCCGTTATCAGACATTCCACTCCCCTTTTATCACTTTCGGAACTTCTTTCTTGAATTAACTGTGCTCCTTACCCCTTCCACGTATACTCCATACAAAGACTAAAAATGGTTCAAATGGCTCTGAGCACTATGGAACTTAACATCTATGGTCAACAGTCCCCTAGAACTTAGAACTACTTAAACCTAACTAACCTAAGGACACCACACAACACCCAGTCATCACGAGGCAGCCATACAAAGACTGTACATGACACTTTTCAAATGTGTCAAACTCCCAACCCCATTGAACACAAGTTTCCCCAGATCATATGGCGTCGTGTGTGGAAAGCGGTGTATGCTGGTTATCTCGACACCAGCGTTCAGTCCACCTGGTATATCACCATCAATGGCAAACATGTCAACCAGTTTTGTTTGCACCCCTCCGTGTTCACTGTGGTGTGTGTGATGTCCTTAGGTTAGTTAGGTTTAAGTAGTTCCAAGTTCTAGGGGACTGATGACCACAGATGTTAAGTCTCATAGTGCTCAGAGCCAATTTTTTGATTCATTACCCTGCAACAAAAACTAACGCTGCGAATTGGATACACAGCCATACGGTCCGCTACCTTTTTTGGCCCCGATGAGAAATCAGAACTAGGTTATTGGACATACCTTAATGATCGACACTGTGCACTTGTTCGCAACCTCAGATACAAGCAGTTCGTTTCCAGTTTTCTACAGAACGCCTTTCATGACTCGCCTTCCAGCTGAGTTGGGTTGTTTGGGGGAAGAGACCAAACAGCGAGGTCATCGGTCTCATCGGATGAGGGAAGGATGGTTTAGGAAGTCGGCCGTGCCCTTTCAAAGAAACCATCCCGGCATTTGCCTGGAGCGATTTAGGGAAATCACGGAAAACCTAAACCAGAATGGCCGGGCGCTGGATTGAACCGTCGTCCTCCCGAATGCGAGTCCAGTGTACTTCCAGCTGGAACATCCAAGCCATAAGATACTGATGCTTTTTTGCCGACGTGATGATCTGAGCGCACTATAAACGGAATCTCCATTAAAATTTCGAGAAGACACGTTTGGATGTTCCGCCAATCGGAAGGCGCTAGCGACTTTTGGAATTCTAGTACATAGACTAATTTAATAAAAAAAATAAAAAATAAATAAAACAAAATGAAAACATACATAAAAAAACGCAAAAAACAAAAATGCAGTAAAATAGACTAAAAAACAATAGCCCATACACAACTACTTTCATTTTCATCGCTACTCTCTGTAATCTCCCCCCCCCCCCCCACCTTCTTCCTTTCCTACACCCTTGTAGTAATAGGTTAGATGTTCTGGGATAGGCGTAGATAGGCGCCACCGCCTGAAGTGGCGCACTTTACTTTTTTGTTGTTAGGGTACAAGTGGCGGTGACAAGTTTTTTTTTATTTTTTTATTTTCGCTTTCCTGTCCAGACACGGAAAAAAGTGGTAGAGCAGTACAAAAATAAAAATAATAAAATACAATAATATAAAAAAGTTGTAACGCGACCGCTCGTGATAAGTGGGAAGTCGTGGTTCGAGTTACAGTCCGGCACAAATTTCTACTGCCGTCATTCCATTCTACAACTGATGGTTGTCCGTATTCGCAATTGCGAATTCATTTAATGTGTGTTCTGTTATTGGTTGTTTCGAGCGCCGCACGAGCGATATAACTGTGCACGGTATCTGAACTGTACTTTGTATAGCTGCAGCAAATAAAACGAACATACCTTCTGTTATCTCATGTCTGCAGAAAAACAATCGATATGAATAACAGCGAAGTAAAACTTGTTTTAGGATCGCACAATGCAGCTATGCGTGTGGGAGACAACGGTACTTTCGCTTTTAATACACTACTGGCCATTAAAATTGCTACACCACGAAGATGACGTGCTACAGATGCGAAATTTAAGCGACAGGAAGAGGATGCAGTGATTTGCAAACGATTAGCTTTTCAGAGCATTCACACAAGGTTGGCGCCGGTGGCGACACCTACAACGTGCTGACATGAGGAAAGTTTCCAACCGATTTCTCATACACAAACAGCAGTTGACCGGCGTTGCCTGGTGAAATGTTGTGACGCCTCGTATAAGGAGGAGAAATGCTTGCCATCACGTTTCCGACTTTGATAAAGGTCAGATTGCAGCCTATCGCGATTGCGATTTATCGCATCGCGACATTGCTGCTCGCGTTGGTCGAAATCCAATGACTGTTAGCAAAATATGGAATCGGTGGGTTCAGGAGGGTAATACGGAACGCCGTGCTGGATCCCAACGGCCTCGTATCACCAGCAGTCGAGATGACAGACTTCTTATCCGCATGGCTGTAACGGATCGTGCAGCCATGTCTCGATCCATGAGTCAACAGATTGGGACGTTTGCAAGAGAACAACCATCTGCACGAACAGCTCGACAACGTTTGCAGCAGCATGGACTATCAGCTCGGAAACCATGGCTACGGTTACCCTTGACGCTGCATCACAGACAGGAGCGCCTGCGATGGTGTACTCAACGACAAACATGGGTGCACGAATGGCAAAACGTCATTTTTTCGGATGAATCCAGGTTCTGGTACAGCATCATGATGGTCGCATCCGTGTTTGGCTACATCGCTGTGAACGCACATTGGAAACGTGTATTCGCCATCGCCACACTGGCGTATAACACGGCGTGGTGGTATGGGGTGCCATCGGTTACACGTCTCGGTCACCTCTTGTTCGCATTGACGGCACTTTGAACAGTAGACGTTACATTTCAGATGGCTCTACCCTTCATTCGATCCCTGCGAAACCCTACATTTCAGCAGGATAATGCACGACCGCATGTTGCAGGTGCTGTACGGACCTTTCTGGATACTGTTGCCCTGGCCAGTACGTTCTCCAGATCTCTCACCAATTGAAAACGTCTGGTCAATGGTGGGCGAGCAACTGGCTCGTCACAATACGCCAATCATTACTCTTGATGAACTGTAGTTTCTTGTTGAAGCTGCATGGGCAGCTGTACCTGTACACACCATCCAAGCTCTGTTTGACTCAAGGCCCACGCGTATCAAGGCCGTTGTTACGGTCAGAGGTGGTTGTTCTGGGTACTGATTTCTCAGGATCTATGCACCCACATTGCGTGAAAATGTAATCACAGGTCAGTTCTAGTATGATATATTTGTACAGTGAATACCCGTTTATCATCTGCATTTCTTCTTGGTGTAGCAATTTTAATGGCCAGTAGTGTATATTCTAGAGGTGAGCGTAGGAAATGAAAAAAAAAAAGGACCTTGTGTTACTGTCTAATAACTGGAGCGCATACGTAGCATAACATTAATACTCTCTTCTAGAGAGAAGTGTAAGAAATTAAGATGAAATCGTTTTTTTACGTTCAAATAACTGGAACTGAGATTCAGATCAAAGTTTTAAGTTTCTTCGCACGTTTCTCGTTTTCTCTCCTTATTCTAAGAAAGTGTGCACGCCATGTGACAATGTTCTCCGTCTCAACTAGAGGTGTCCTTTTTTTTACATTTTTTTTTTTTTTAATGAAGCAAACCTTTCCGTTTTTCCACTGGGTAGAACTGAACTACGTTACTTTCAACACTTTTCCATATGATCGTACTCTAGGATAATGTGTATTTGCGCGGTGACTATCCATTTCAGCAGACACTAAGAATACGCAGAAGTAGTGACTGGTCAATGCCGAGGCACATGTGTCAATCGTGTACTGTTCGAGTATTGTCGGAAGCCTTTGGTCCCATCTGTATGTAAACAAAGTTTAGTTCCAAGTTGTGCCGTTGGTAATAACTCGAAAACTAATAAATCTAAAGTAGATCCCCACAGAAAGCCGGGATGAGGTAGTGAGAAACAAGCAGTGAGACTGGTGCTGTGCTAGGCGCGATAATTGCCCAAGGGGCGGGGGCTCCAAGTACAGTCCACTGCTCCTTCGCCACGGGAAAGGAGGCTCTGCTTACTTCTGTGCTCTGTACCTTGCGAAGAAAACGGTTCCTCGAGATTTACTATGACTCTGAATTTGTAATCAGAAAATGTTTAAAGAAAAACGGCATGAAGTAAATTAATATTGTATAAACCCCAAAAACGCGTTTTAGTTCCGGAAACTTCAAAAGCAAGCCTCTATATGAGAAGTTTCTCAATCCTGTTAAAATTCTGATAATAAAATCCGTTGATAATGAAAACAGTAAAATACTCTGAAGTTAATTTTATAAATAAGGACACAATAAACTATAATTCTGCTTACCAGTAACAGTTAAACTCATATAAACTTACATCTAAACACGAATGAATGGAAATACGACGTTAAGTTGCATGTAAACAAGGGTCGCGTACTTTGACAGCTGTTAGAGTCAAAGTTCCCTCTAATACGCTAACTTGAAACAATGGCGAGTAAGCTACTTCTTCGTAGTTGTTAGGTGTAAATAACTTGAATGGCAGATGACTGACTTTACACGTCTGACCACATTTCACATCACAACACATAAATTCTCCTACCTAAACGACTGTATATACACGTCGAAGCACACCCCTCCAAAAGACACACACAAAGCATGCAATGGCTAGTACAAATACACTGAAAAGCAAAACCAAACAAAATGATGGCAATAACTACTGTTTGCGGAGGGGTCAACAATCACTGAAAGTCTTCACAATGCTCAAAAATGGTTCAAACGACTCTGAGCACTATGGGACTTAACTTCTGAGGTCATCAGTTTCCTAGAACTTAGAACTACTTAAACCTAACTAATCTAAAGACATCACACACATCCAAGCCCGAGGCTCGGTTCGAACCTGCGACCGTAACGGTCGCGCGGTTCCAGACTATAGCGCCTAGAACCGCTCGGTCACTACGGCAGCCCTTCACAATGCACTACTATACTATCATTTCCGGAGAGAAACATTAAGAGATAATATGTTACAAAGCAGAAAGAAATTAAATTGGTTACAATTGTGAGCCTCTCGAAGAGAGGAATGGTTTTGAGTCTTGTCTTTTCTGGGTCGGGGTGATGTGGCGACGGCGACAGAAGCAGATCCAAGTTGCTGATATGAATCCTATAAGTTCATCCAATCGTGTCCTTGGCATTAATATATCCTGTCTCCTTACATCCTCTTTTGGCTGCTGGTGGTAATAAGTTGTGTAGCATCCATTTGAGGCAGGGCGGAACAAAGTGTTTATGCGACACTTGAAGCTCATGCTGCAACTTTCACACACGATAGTTTTTAACAGTCCATGCATCGTGCTTAAATTAACATCCAATTTGTCATAATTTGCCAATTGCGAAGTCAGTCGGTCCACCTGCTGCTAATATTCATGGTTCATGATAACACTGTTCCCATGAAAACAGTCACTTACGTAGCAACACACTTCACAGTTTCCACACTGGCGGTTCGTGTTTTAGCATATGTCATATATCATTGTCAAGAAAATGAGCAATATTAAATTCACAGTCTATGTAATGCAGCTGAAATCTAAACCAACGACAATACTGTCCACGAGTGCATTGTCACTGCCGCAAGCATCGTTCTGCAAAAACCAACAGCGTCCGCGTAATATAACGTCTGTTTAGAATGTGCATTATGAAGTAAAATTTCAAACCCTTTCTAAAACACGAAAGTCCAGTATTAATATCACGTTAAACGCACACAATTACTACCACAATACTTGCTTCCGTACAGCCATGCTCACACATCATCCGCAACTGACTGCCACACGCTCTTCGACCAGACAATAATAGATACCTCTCTCACTCTACAGTTCTTACAACACTTCTGCCTATTGCATTCCGTTTCACGCAATACATTTAATAAAAGTATTTGAAAGATTATCAGAATAAATCTATGTCTTTACATAAGGAACTCGCATATGAAATAGCAAAGTAAACGTAGTCATACTTCATGTTCTACAATATACAACTAAATGAAAAATATTCCACGTCGTCAGAAATATATCTGTGAAGTGCAAGGTAGTAAAAGAAAGGGAAAAAATGTATCTCGTTATTAGCCATAGCATCACAAACCACAATGCGGCTAAAGAAGTATAGAAGCTATGTGGAGACGGCGTAAGAAGCTCCCTGACAGCTCACAGCGCTGTTGCCAGCTTTCAGCTGTGAAGTGGTAACGCCTGCAGGCAAAGCAGTAGCCATCTACATAGGTACGGCAGCACTGAGATGTTGCTGTAGAGACGTTTGCAAGATCGAGTTACGTTATTGGTTGAGGAAGTCCCGCGAAGCCGCACTGCAGCTGTCAGGGGTCAACTTACGCCGACTCAACTATAGCTACGTCACAATACAGCGCGAGGTGTAGTGGTGAGTGACGAAAGCAGCGCATCGTGCCTCCACACACAGCAACTTCAAAACATCGTGCACAAGTAAGCACAACCGAGTGAGAACTGCAGGTCATGTATGCAAAACGCACTGCTGCGTCGTTTGGTAAGGCTCCACGGGTCATCATGGGCAATTTCTGCAGACCTGTGCAAAGTAGATTTAGCCTCTCTATCTCCCTTGCAGTCCCACTACAACCGAGTGGAAAGCAAACGTGCCCTGTTGCGAATTAATACCATTCCTCTGAACATTAACCATTAAATGTACAGCTAACAAATAGCACATGATTATAGAAGCAGTGTTAGCACAGAGACAACTCAAACCTCTTCAGTGTCCATTGGAATATCAGAAAGAATACGGGCATTATTGTGTCTTGCCACTTCTTCACGTGATGTCGGTGACCAAGCACAGAAGTAGCGCTTAGAGCTTAAGTGTGTTGCCTTTAATAAGAAGATATACGGAATTGCAGTGAAATGGATTTAAGATTTTATCTGATCTTAATAATGAAGTCAGCAGCTAGTTAGGGATACCAGATACGAAGGTTGTCAGAATGTAGTGCATCGCAATTATTTCTCTCTCTAAGCTGAAAACAGTGCTAATGCTACGAATGCGAAACGTTACGTATGTATTATTTGAAGTCTCCTGAGTGAGCGCACAAAGTTTCAGTCACTTCCAACAAATAGTGTAGCTGCAGGACAGTTTCAAAATGGCGTCTGTAGGTGATGTACGTTATAAGCAACGTGTCGTCATTGAATTTTTCACTACAGAGAAAGAAACTGTGGGGAATATTCACAAACGCTTGTGCGAAGTCTATGGAGCATCTGCTGTCGATAGAAGTACAGTTAGTCGCTAGGCACGGGAGGTGAGGTCGTCTAAGACTGTTCAGCGGATCTCCACGATCTGCAGCGGTCGGGGAGACCATCCACGGCGGTTACATGTTGCAGCGAGTTGATGTCATTCGCGAGCGAAGACGCATTACGACTCTGCAGTTGGCGCTGCATCTGTCAATCAGCAAACGAAGTGTGAATGCAATTATCTGCACACTAGGATATTCAAAAGTGTGTGCAAGATGGGTCCCTCAGTGTCAAACGGTGGATCAAAAATCGCACAGAAAAAACATTTGTCTAGGTTTGTTGCAACGTTTTGAAGCTTCGGGGGAGGCCTTCTTGTCCTGAATTGTGACAGGTGGTGAAACTTCACCATTTTGAACCGGAAACAAAACGACAGTCGATGGAATGGCGCCATTCCTACTCCCCATATAAGAAAAAATTCAAAGCAACTGCTTCCGCCGGTAATATCGTGATCACCGTGTTCTGGAACTGTGAAGGTGTGATTCTCATTGATGTCATGCCAAGAGGCGTCGCCATTAATTCAGAAGCGTATGCTGTAAGTAGGCCGTTTAGGTTTTTATGTTGGTAACGCCACGTAGTGCTTTGTACGAAAATCGCTGACTGCGCTGTGTGCAGTCTGTAGCTGGTTGGACTCAGTGTTGAAATATTCGCTAGTGTAGTGTTGGTCAGTTGGATGAGAACAGCCCGTAGCGTTGGGCAGTTCTAGGTGAGCCGCCAGAATTGGTGGATGTGGGGAGAGAGATGCCAGAGTTCTGAGACGTTACTATGAGCGGAAGATCTGGAGTTGTGTCCGTCAGAAAAAAGGATTTTTTTTAACTGAACGTATCAAAATGCCTTTTGAACGCTATTAAGGTAAATTCATTATTTGTTCTCTATCAAAATCTTTCATTTGCTAACTGTGCCTATCAGTACTTAATGCCTTCAGTCGTTAGAAACTTTTATTTAGCTGGCAGTATTGGCGCTCGCTTTATTGCAGTACTTCGAGTCACAAAGATTTTTGTGAGGTAAATGATTCATGAAAGATATAAGTTATTGTTAGTCAGGGCCATTCTTTTGTAGGGATTATTGAAAGTCAGACTGCAATGCCCTAAAATATTGTGTGTCAGTTTAGTGATGATCAGAATAAGTAAAGAGAACACTGTCTGAGTTTTGCTCAGCTGTTTAAAAATTAAATAACGCAAGAGTTTTTCCAGCACTGTCATTCTTCACAATCAAAGGGCAAAGGGGAAGTTTCAATGTCAACACATTAACAACGCCCTCCAGCGACTTCGGCACCATAGAAACCCAGGAGATGTTTTGCTGCAACACGACTACGCTCGGCCCCACACGAATCTGAGGACTACTGAACACATCGCAAAACAGGGTAGGACAGTGTTACGCGATCCACCCTATAGCCCTAACCTAGCCCTCTCGGACTTCTGCTTGTTTGGGCCATTAAAGAATGCGATTCGTGGAAGACGTTTAGAGGATGACGAGGAGGTGATCCACACAGTGGAGCACTGGCTCCGCCACCAGGACAAGGGTTGGTACCGACAGGGCATACACGCCCTTGTTTTGCGCTGGAGGAAGTCCATAGAATGGGAAACAGATTACGTGGAAAAATAGGGTGTGTAGATAAAACACCATTCTTTCGTGTGTGTAATTCTCATTATGTTCGATAAAGAATTGTTGAAGAAAAAAGTGTGGTGTATTACTTTCTGGGCAATCCTCGTACTTTGATTATAAATGTAATCCGTCAGAGAAAACATCAAACTGACTACTCCACTGTTGCGTATTTATGCATACTACTCTTAATACTCTTAAGTTCATATCACAAGTCACATATCAGTCTCTTTAGCCAAAGTTCAGTCATTTATCACTTTCCAAGAGAACGACTCGTGTTATTAACACGTAGCAAGACAAACTAGGCATTCCTAAATTATTAATATAGTCTGTTTCGCTCGTAGAGGACCGATTTTAACCCAAACGTCCTAAACAGACGCCATCGTTCGTATAAGGGAAACTCCCCAACGCACGCCCCTCTGATTTAGTAGTATAATGGCGCAGTGGGTAGCTCGTAAAAAATTGAACACAGATCAAGCATGAAAACAGGAATAAGGCGTACCGAACTATGAAAAAAGAAGTAAAATAGAAATAACGAACGCTCCAAGCTCGAAATGCGCAACATAGTGCCCTTTCAAAGAAACCAGCCCGGCATTTGCCTGGGACGATTTAGGGAAATCACGGAAAACCTAAATCGGGATGGCCGGACGCGGGATTGAACCGTCATCCTCCCGAATGCGAGTCCAGTGTGCTACCCCCGCGCCACCTCGCACGGTACGAAATGTAAGGAAAGGACCTTCAAACGGAAATACGTCCTATTTATTCTACACAACTGCCACATGTTAATGACTCTTTTATTCCGTTTTGGAAGTTCTTGCCCTTGAATTCCTTTGTTGTAACATAGTTGTTGTTTTCATTTCTGTGAGAGGTTTGTGCGGCATCTCGCTTGCTCTCACTATTCAACTCATTTACTTGCGACAGTAATATAGTCTTACCACATGACTCATATTTTGTAACCAATGTGTAGTATGACAAGTGCACGACTACAGAAGGATGACAGATACGTCGATGACCGGACGGGAAGCTTATAATTTTGTGAAAAAACATGGAGTGAGAAAGAGGACTGAATACGGATCTTCCGCTTTGCAGTCCAATGCCACGACCACACAACCATGTGAAACTGGCAACTCGCTCGGTGTTACAGAACTTGTGCTTGGACCAATCCCTGTTTCTATTTTGCTTCTTTTTTCGCATTTCAGTACACCTTCCTGTTTTCGTGCTTGATCTGTGTTCAGTTTCTGATAGGCTATCGATTGGGTGATCTTACCACTAAATCTGAGGGGAGTACGAAGGGGCATTTCCCTTGTTAGAACTTATTGGTGGGCACTAATTTCTTCGCTGGAAGATCATTCCTTTGAGTACACAATGACACGCGAAGTAATTCATGTCTCCTTAGTATATTAACTGTTTATCCAAAATTAACTATAAAATGATGGTCCAAATACTCCATAACAGTACAGTTCTGAGAGAGTCTCAATGCCATTTTACAGTAAATCCAAAGGTTAATTTATTTTTCTATTAATAAGTGACGATAGGAGGTTTGGTGCGCAGACAAGGTGCTTATCAGTCCCACTAGCTTTCATCACAGCAGGCAATCAGAGCGGCGTAAGCGGTTTCTGTCGACGCAGTTTCCCACAAGTGCTGCGTCATATCTCGTCGTTGCCACGCCACACCCGCTGACAACACATGCCCGCTATTACAGCCTCGTCCCGCTCGGGTGTAATCTGTAGGAATAGAGTGATGGCTCCAAGTGCCAGAATACTACAGCCTCCATATAAGAACCGACCTAGGTTCCGAAATGACCACACCTACCGAATGAAGCGTCCAAGATACCACAGGTGTTCCACTGAATCTACGGCACTCATTCAACAACATTAGTGTTGGCGACTTTATCCTCGCTGTGTTTGTCTAGTCGCCTGTGAGCACACATGTGCACTATATCAGTAGTTAATTTGTGTTGTCACAAAAGAGGGATGTTGCAGGCCGTACAGAACTTCAGAGGTAAATGCCATTCTGTCTGCCCAGAGGCACCCATGTTGTCCTGAACCTCAGATACTGCGAGTTCCGGCAGCTCAGCTGGCTAACTCAGCACTTACCCGCAATTACTCTTTCCCTCGTATATGCGTGGCTTTCCTGAAGGCAGGTTGATAGTCGAAGGCTATTGTCCTTTAAAATTTACTTCTGTGTGATGGAGTAATGGGGTTTGTTTCTTGTCTGTTAATTACGCTCCTGTGGGTTATGAGACGAGTAATGTATTCCTACTTTTGGTTGTTCACTGATTAATGATTTAGGATTTCTCACTCAGGGAGCGTAGTTTCCAAGATTTTTTATTAGCTAGTTGGGTGAGCGATTTGTATTAAGTTAGAAGGCTTTTTTTCAAATTTTCTACCTTGACAGCACCACGCAAATCTGCCGTAGGAAATTTAACGTCCACGCGCACAGCACGTTTCAGTGCCCTGATTCGGATCGCTTGCAGCTTTCTGAGATGGATTTTTGCAGAATAGGCCCATATTGGGCATCCGTCTTCCAGGACAGCATTGTGTCGTAAGACAATATAGAGGATAGACTAGGGATCTGGGGTCAGCGGTGAGGAGCAAATGCAGAAACACAAATTCCCAGTGAAGGCAAGCTGATGACTTGGATCAGCACCAAACACCGTCACAGGGCACCTACGAGAGGCGCGGTATTTTTGGGACTCGACAGAATGCTTGCAGCACGAGACTCACGGATTAACTCTATTTATTAGCGATCAAACTAACTACCGCTCTGAAGGCTAGTTCTGAACTTTAGAAAAACCAAAGGAGGCAGTTGGCTTGCACAACAAAACACAGTGTCTGAATCCATGGGGGCGAGCGCTAACAGAATTAGCGAACACTACCAGCACGTTAAATACAAACTTGAGAGCAGCATTCCAAGTGAGGAAAGCAGACATGTCGGCGATTACCAAGGCTGGCCACGAGCGACAAGCAGTCGTCGCCTTAACCATCTGACTGAGAACCCCTTTGAATACAAAAACGTAGGTTTTTAAACAATCGTGGCGGCGCACTATTTCTCGCTCCCTATAGTCGACCCATCAATCCACCGTCTCCTAACAAGCTTCGCCCAATCTGGCGATTCGCACTGCAGCTTCAGGAAGCCTCTGGCCAACCACATTTAGATTCTTCCCCTTCTCGTACTCGGTAGGTACGGATGGTTCTGCACTTTACATTAACAAACACAAAGTTTGATAGCAACAGCGTTCGCAACAATAGGATTTTACGTCACTTGACCCTACCCTCAGTCTTTTTGTGGGTGGGGTCTGCTGTATATATATCTAACCTGTGTAAACCCGCTGACGATGCAGTTCTCAAGAGCAAGTATCAAGCTAACTGCCTGTGCTAAGACGTCCCTTTTCGTGGCCATCTTATACTGTGACGCCTTACCCTAGTGTTTAGGTGGTGGATGGAGTTACTAGTTAATTCTTTGAAATGAAACTTTTCCCCCGGGAAAGCTGCCCAGAGCATCTGCAATTTTCAGGGCTCTAGTGTTACTCCGGTAACCTAAACTCTGCCACTTTTGCCTGTTCTCTGCATTATGTCTTTGACTTCCATTCTTGCAGTTCCCTTAATGGCTACCAAGAGCCTTAAGTGTAGCAACGTATAAGTCGATATATCGTCAAGATATGAGACTGGGACGTACTAAACTGCCTTCAGCCCGACGCTGGCTGCAATGCTGCTGCCCTTGTTTTTAGTCGATAACGCCCTTTGAGTCGACGAACTGCCTTCACTCTCAGGTTTTTTATGTCCCTTCGCCATCTGAGGCTACGGTCCATAGTCACCTCCAGTTACACTACTGGCCATTAAAATTGCTACACCATGAAGAAATGCAGATGATAAACGGGACAAATTTATTATACTAGAACTTGCATTTAATTACATTTTCACGCAATTTGGGTGCATAGATCCTGAGAAATCAGTTATAACGGCCTTGATACGCCTGGGCATTGAGTCCAACAGAGCTTGGATGGCGTGTACAGGTACAGCTGCCCATGCAGCCTCAACACGATACCACAGATCATCAAGAGTAGTGACTGGCGTATTGTGCGGAGCAAGTTGCTCGGCCACCGTTGACCAGACGTTTTCAATTGGTGAGAGATCTGGAGAATGTGCTGGCCAGGGTAGCAGTCGAACATTTTCTGTATCCAGATAGGCCCGTACAGGACCCGCAACAGGGGGTCGTGCATTATCCTGCTGAAATGTAGGGTTTCGCAGGGTTCGAATGAAGGGTAGAGCCACGGATCGTAACACATCTAAAACGTAACGTCCACTGTTCAAAGTGCCGTCAATGCGAACAGGAGGTGACCGAACCGTGATACGCCAGTATGGCGATGACGAATACACGGTTCCATTGTGCGTTCACCGCAATGTTGCCATGCGACCGTCTTGATGCTGTAAACAGAACCTGGATTCATCCGAAAAAATGACGTTTAGCCATTCGTGCACCCAGGTTCGTTGTTGAGTACACCATCGCAGGCGCTCCTGTTGTGATGCAGCGTCAAGAGTAATTGCAGCCACGGTCTCCGAGCTGATAGTCCATGCCGCTGCAAACGTCGTCGAACTGTTCGTGCAGATGGTTGTTGTCTTGCAAACGTCCCCATCTGTTGGCTCATGGATCGAGACATGGCTGCACGATCCGTTACAGCCATGCGGATAAGAAGTCTGTCATCTCGACTGCTAGTGATACGACGCTGTTGGGACCCAGCACGGCGTTCCGTATTACCTTCCTGAACCCACAGATTCTATATTCTGCTAACAGTCATCGGATCTCGACCAGCGCGAGCAGCGATGTCGCGATACGATAAATCGCAATCGTGATAGGCTACAATCCGACTTTGATAAAAGTCGGAAACGTGATGGTACGCATTTCTCCTCCATACACGAGGCATCACAACAACGTTTCACCAGGCAACGCCGGTCAATTGCTGTTTGTGTATGAGAAATCGGTTGGAAACTTTCCTCATGTCAGCACGTTGTAGGTGTCGCCACCGGCGCCAAGCTTGTGTGAATGCTCTGAAAAGCTAATCGTTTGCAAATCACAGCATCTTCTTGCTTTCGGTTAAAATTCGCGTCTGTAGCACGTCATCTTCGTGGTGTAGCAATTTTAATGGCCAGTAGTGTATTTCGAGCGGGCCGCCACTCAGTGTTGTGCTCATGTACACACAGTTTGCTTGGAGGTTATTTGACCGTCCATTTTTAAACATGATGATATGTGTCTTGTCGCTTGGTACGTAATCCCCTTAATCGTACCACACTTACACACCATATCTTAAATGCCATAAAAGAGGAAGCGGGATGGAATAATGATTGGTAGTCACAATTTATAATTAAGGCAATTCATTGACATTACGTCTTTTACGGAATTTAACAATTACAAATTGTGGACGAGCCACTTTGCAAATACAGTTAGTAACCCAACATACTTGGTACTCAAATAAACAGTCCCTTATTAAGAAAACAGAATTACTGACAAACTTCAGAAATCCAAACTCCCATTAGGATTTAGTTCAAAATACATATAATAAAAAGAATTACCAATAAAGGGTGACTTAATGACACTTTAACACTAGTGCGAAGCTAAGATCCAATTACATAACATGATAGAATCCATTTAAAAAAGCTACAGCAGAAATACTGATCTTTGAAAATAAATGTTCACGTTCTCAGACGTGTTAATAAAAAAAATTACTAGAAAGAGCTACCCAAGGATCTCAGTGGATGCTATGCAGCTTAAGGTTTAGCCAGTTACCGATCCATAATATTTAAGGAAACAGGTTAATATACGAACATGTTACGTACAATATATATTTATGAAACTTCCTGGCAGATTAAAACTGTGTGCCCGACCGAGAGTCGAACTCGGGACCTTTGCCTTTCGCGGGCAAGTGCTCTACCAACCGAGCTACTAAAGCACGACGCACGCCCGGTCCTCACAGCTTTACTTCTGCCAGTATCTCGTCTCCTACCTATCTCATTCTGGAATATATATTTATATATCTACCAGCTTAACCCGCCTTGGCGGAAGGAAGATAAATACTAAACTTTGGAAAGCGATAAGTGAACAATTACCGGTAGTGGCCAGGTTCTTAAACACTGCAAGGCCTAGATCTCGGACGACATTTCACTCCCCGCCAAGGCGCTGGCACAATCAAAAGTTTTTGTGCGAATCACAAAGGCATTCCAGTAACATAGAAACACTCGGCCGAACCTGTGACCCGATATATGGGTAAGAGTGTAAAGGAACACGTTACACTACTGACAAAATCGCAACTTTGACCTTAAGTATTTTACACACGGACAACTGTATTAATAGAGCGCAGGCTTTGAAAAGGCCAACATACAATGATTTGATTACAAGAGACACAAACTACTAATAAAACTTCTGAGAAAACTTACAAATAACGGCCACCATTTAACTAGGCCAACTGAACTCTTCCACACCATCTTAAAGTTCGGCTATGAAAGTCTCACCACAATAATAAAGTTTAAGTGGCTCTGAGTACGTCGGTCAACAGAATACAATTACGAACACTTACTTCATGTCACGTACACGAAACGAGGGAGCGGGTTCCACAGCTTCATGGCTTCACTGCAAATTTTGTTCTCAGCGAAGTCACAGAACTTTTATCTCGAAGCTGCCCATGTCGCCAAAACACCCAACCAGTTTCACACAACACCATGCAACGGTCACCACGCTCGTTCAGCAGCCGTTGACAGTAGTCTCCTAGCAAAAATGTCACGAGATCTCGAGGGTTACCCGTCGAAGGCTAACAACCAACTCCCTTAACCCGCCAACCCGGAAGAAAGACACGCGAAGAGCAAAGATAGCTTAGCTCAACTACAATCGATCTCAACAATACATGAACAAAATAACACTGGCGCCAGCTCGCCACGGCTCATCGCTGTTTAACGTGGTACACCGTTTTTGGTCTATGCTTCCGTTTTTATAAGGGCATTTTGAAGCAACCTTGTTATTAACGCCCTGCTTGTGCTGTTGGGGTAAGCGCCGTATCAAAGGCGTATCGTTACGTGTAGATTCTCGCTTTCGTTGCCAAAGTCACCATATTTAATTCATACATAACTGGACGTATAACTGATCCTTGTAGCACTCCGCTTGAATGTATCTTTTGATAGAATGGGAATGATCGACTTTGTCTGTGAAATATCTGCCCAACCTGTAGCTTTCGATGAGTTTCACTATGGAGCCTGGAGAACTGAGGGAGTAAAGTTTTTACACTAGCCCCGGATGCAAGACCATATCAAAAGATACCACAGAAGCCTCTCAAGTTAAGTGCACGGGTGGCGGCCACAGTCACCCTCGTTAATTCCTGTGGGGCAGAGTGGTCTTCCCGAAACACAAACTGCGTCTTGGGGAGTAGCCGCTCCGTTTGTGTGTGCTGCTCTATAGGAATGAACAGGCGCAGTAGACGTTAACGTTGGTTTCTAAGTGAGTGTAGCAAACTGGTCAGCCTGTGATTTGCTGGAACAGGGCGTTTGTGCCTGCTTTCCCCCACTCCTTGGGGAATGTAGTGATCCTTTTTTATCACTTGAATTATTGCATATTTTAAGACTTGCTGCCTGCTTTTTTTAAAAAAACAGGTCGTGCATATTGCAATTTTACGTTGTTCCATATTAATAGCAACAATTTGTTTGGAGCAATAGAACAAGGGTAATAACAATGAGTTACAAAGAAATTTAAATTAGTTGTAGGAAACGGAGTATTAAAATAATAAATGTTAGTAATTTAGAAGAAAATAATATGTAGGAAAAGGGACAATCAGAAATTAGTGATCGCGTGATACCATTGATGATATTCGCGATGTATTTGATCGCTACAGGGTGAAGTTGTGTCTACACCTCATAGCTGATTCGTCATGGTCAGCGCCTTGGTGGTGGATAGCGATTTAATGACTTTCGTTTTAAAGAACATAGTTCTTATATAGGGAAACAGCGATCTGTAATTATTATAAATAAACTGGAAGCAGTCTTGATCCCATAACTTTTTTAATGTGGTGACCGGTTTGGGTCTTTTTTAAGACCACCAGCCACAAGCAAGAGGGTTGCCATGCGCCACCGCCTCCGGCAGACATTCATGGTCTGAAGATTATCTTACAGAAAGATCGAAACCGGTCACCACATTAAAAAAGTTATGCGATCAAGACTGCTTCCAGTGTATTTTTAATGACTTTCACTGCGTCTTGGAGTGGGAAGAGCGGTAGTGCGTCATTTTCATTGTCTTCTCCCTCAAGGAAAGCGGTTAGTTGTCTTCAGATGATCGTGTTTTGGCCCTGTCTTGTGCCTCTGTCAGTCGAACTAAGACATCCGGGTGCATGTTAGCCTTGTCAGCAGTGCTAAACTAAAGGCTTTGCCTACCGTACACAGGGGGCATCCTTGCGCGGCTTTTGGTGAGCTGTTTGGTTGCTTGCCATAGACTGTTCTCTTCCAATCTAAGGGTAGCGTGACGTGGGACCACTGTCGGTTTCAGTGTTCACATCGGTGAAAATATTGGTCTTTAGTTTAGTTAAATTTTTACTTTGTTTCGTTTTTTTTATATCTGAGGATTATCACTATTGACTGGAATCATTAGTCGACCGACAATATTTTGCTTTCACAGTTTTCTAGATCTGCTATCCAGGACTCGGAATGACCTGCGCAGATGGCCGAAAGCAGTGACGTGTACGCTTCCAGGACACAGGGGGACGAGCCAGTCCAGGATCGAAGCCCGATATGGTTCTTAGATTTCCCACGTCCAGCTTGGTGAATACCGGTTTGGCACACGCGCATCGCGTCAAATACATGGAACGCGAACCTTAGGAAACGTTATCACAAGAGATCTACACCAGATGTAGACAGAGGGGTACTCAGGTTGCTTCCTGGGAGGAGGAGGGACAGGAATGGCATCATGCCACTAACACTGCCAGAAACAATTTGTAACAGCGCCGATCCATATCCACGCAACATTGGTAAATAGTTGGCGAACAAATAATACTTACATATACTGAACCGGAGAAGTAAAGCAGTAAAACTTGTGTGGAGTGGATAGCTCCTAGCAACCGTCTGTGCGGGCGAGTACTTGGTACACGTCTGTATGACGTTGTTCAGATCTGCCACCGTCGTTGTGTCCTGATTACGGCGCCCAGAAACGATGATTTTCAATCGGTATAGGTGGGTGGGTAACACCTGCCTCCGTGCCTCATGCGGATAAAAGCGTTCACATGACGCTTACTAAGCTTCACCGAGGTGAACCATGGCCGAGAAGAAACCGTCGGTTGTATGGCCGCTAGGTGGGCGCCCTTGTACAGCTGTGACCCATGTCATGCACAGCTCCAGTCATAATAAGCAGCTTTGTTGACCGTAGAGTTGAAATCTGTATAAGAGATCGATGCTGGGGGAAACTGTCTCCTTAATGCCCCTCTGTGGGCAGTCAGTAGTTTCATTATGGAGAATGCCATTCTGCCCTTTTATAAAAAGTAAGCCCAATTTCCGTGCGTCTATCATGTCTTCCAAGACGTCCAAGACATATCGTTTAGTTTGTTTATCAAACTTCCGCAACACACTTTGGTAGTCTGTGAGGATCAACACGAGCCAGAAAGTCTGGATGCCATGATAAATAGCCTTCCTGATGACCAGTAACTTTGCTGTGTACACAGACGATTTAGGCGGCAGTGTAAACACTTGTTATGTATCGCTAAAGTTACACATGCCGACGTCACAAGCTGAAGATGAGAAGATAAAGTATATGAGAATACTGAAAGGGTAATACAGTACGTAAAAGGAGGTGAAACTCTTATCACGGGGGACTGGAATGCAGTTCATTGGCAGGACACTTAGAAGATGCAACAAATCCACTAAAGAGACAGCTTACATTACAATCGTTCGTCCTCTGTTAGAATATTGCTGCGCGGTGTGGGATCCTTACCAGGTGGGATTGACGGAGGACATCGAAAGGGTCCAAAAAAGGGCAGCTCGTTTTGTATTATCACGTTATAGGCGAGAGAGTGTGGCAGATATGATACACGAGTTGGGATGGAAGTCATTACAGCAAAGACGTTTTTCGTCGCGGCGAGACCTTTTTACGAAATTTCAGTCACCAACTTTCTCTTCCGAATGCGAAAATATGTTGTTGAGCCCAACCTACATAGGTAGGAATGATTATCAAAATAAAATAAGAGAAATCAGAGCTCGAACAGAAAGGTTTAGGTGTTCGTTTTTCCCGCTCGCTGTTCGGGAGTGGAATAGTAGAGAGATAGTATGATTGCGGTTCGATGAACCCTCTGCCAAGCACTTAAATATGAATTGCAGAGTAGTCATGTAGATGTAGATGAAGGAGCAGAAGAAAAGGTTGCAGGAGACTATGGGCTTGGGACAAGGAATGAGAGAAGAGAAAGACTAATTGAGTTTCGTAATAAATATCAGCTAGTAATAGCGGATACTCTGTTCAAGAATCACAAGAGGAGGAGGTATACCTGGAAAAGGCCGGATCATACGGGAAGATTTGAGTTATGATTTCATCATGGTCAGACAGAGATTCCGAAATCACATACTGGGTTGTAAGGCTTACCCAGGAGCAGGTGTAGACTCAGATCACAATATGGCAGTGATGAAGAGTAGGCTGAAGTTTCAGATATTAGAAAGAATCAATACGCAAAGAAGTGGGATACGGAAATATTAAAAAATGGTTCAAATGGCTCTGAGCACTATGGGACTTAACATCTGAGGTCATCAGTCCCCTAGAACTTAGAACTACTTATACCTAACTAACCTAAGGAGATCACACACATCAATGCCCGAGGCAGGATTCGAACCTGCGACCGTAGCGGGCGGGTGTTTCCAGACTGAAGCGCCTAGAACCGCTCGGCCACACCTGCCGGCGGGGAAATACTAAAGAATGACGAGATACACTTGAAGTTCTCTCAGGCTATAGATACAGTAATATGGAATAGCTCAGTGGGCAGTACAGTCGATAAAATTCCCTGATGACATTGCTATCCTGACTGAAAGTGAAGAAGAATTACATGATCTGCTGAATGAAATGAACTATCTGATGAGTACAGAATATGAATTGAGAGTAAATCGAAGAAAGACGAAAGCAGTGAGAAGTAGCAGAAATGAGAACAGCGAGAAACTTAATGTCTGGTTTGATGCTCACAAAGTAGATGAAATTACGGAATTGTACTACCGAGGCTGCAAAATAACCAATGATGAACGGAACAAGGAGGACTTCAAAAGTAGACTGGGACTGGCATAAAAGGGTATTCTTGGCCAAGAGAAGTCTACTAACATCAATCATAGGCCTTAATTTGATGGAGTGGTATAGTAAGAAACGAGGAGATGCTGAGCAGAAACGAAGAGGAAAGGTGTGTGTGAAAAACACTGACAAGGAGACGGAAAAGGATGATACGACATATGTTAAGACATCGTGGAATGACTTCTGTGGTACTACAGGGAGCTGTAGAGGGCAAAAACTGTGGAGGAAGACAGAGATTGGAATACACCCAGCAAATAAATCAGGACGTAGGTTGCAAGTGCTACTCTGAGATGAAGAGGTTGGCACAGCAGAGGAATCCGTGGCGGGCCGCATCAAACCAGTAAAAGACTGATGACTCAAAAAAGAAAAAAAAGGGGAGGGGCTGACGAAGGCGTGTCCCACACTCACCTCTGCTTCAGAGCCGTTTGAGAGCACGCATACTGCGGCCAATAACGGTTAAAGACGTGCTCTAGGTCGTGATTAATGTTTGTGCCCATTCTGAAATCGGATGGCAAGTACGACACTGGGGCTGGAGTGAAGAAAGTCCCAAACGGTGAGCGAAAGCAGGGGGATTGAGAGTCTTGCAGGATTAGCGGTAACAAATATCATCATTTTTCATAGCTGCAAATCAGTAAGGGAGTTCAGTTCTTCCTTCGTCTGTGAAGTACTTACGTGAGCCCCCAGAATTGAAACACCATCTTGAGGGGGACACGGTCATATATCGAACAGCGACTAAAAAGAGATCTGTTCATCAGGTAAACTACTGTGAGCACGATGGAATATTATCAACAACATGGAAAACTAGTTCCATGGGTGTACTACGAAATTTCCATTTCAGAATCAATTTGAACACCACACGATTTCCAGTGTAGATAAGTGGCTCTTTGAAAAGAAGAAGTTGGAACATCATCGGCCGGCCGCGGTGGTCTCGCGGTTCTAGGCGCGCAGTCCGGAACCGTGTGACTGCTACGGTCGCAGGTTCGAATCCTGCCTCGGGCATGGATGTGTGTGATGTCCTTAGGTTAGTTAGGTTTAAGTAGTTCTAAGTTCTAGGGGACTGATGACCACAGCTGTTAAGTCCCATAGTGCTCAGAGCCATTTGAACCATTTGAACATCATCGGGTAATCGTTTTGCAATATACGAGGGTTGGAACTTAAATAGTGACAACTCTTTATTCACAACCGATACAATGAGTTACATGTTTTCACCTGTTGCTGTCCTTCAAAGTAGTCACCAGCGTTGTGTAGAACCCATTGCCAGCGTTGTGGAAGGCATAGTGTACCGTTAGCAGAGCCTGTCCTGTTGATGGAGCGAATGGAGCGGTCTACTGCCTGACGAATCTCTGCTTCCTTCATCTCCGGAATCAAATCAAAATCACAAGGACTCAAGTCCGGGGAGTATGGTGGATGGTACAGTACTTCCCAGTCCCATCGACCAAACAGAGCAGCCACAGCTTGCACTATACGCAACCGCGCAGTGTCGTGCAAAATGATGTGTGGGTTGCACAGAAAGTGTTGCCGCTTCTTTCGCAACGCTGGTCGCAGGTGATGCTCCAAAAACGAACAGTAATACTGTGCGTTGACGGTCTGCCGTGGAGGAACGTAATGCGTTAGAATAACATCATCACAATCGTACACGAGATTCACCATGACTTTAGACCGCTCCATTCGCACCATCAACAGAACAGGCTCTGCTAACGGTATATTACGCCTTCCACATCGCTGGCAACGGGTTCTACACAACGCTCGTGACTACTTTGAACGGTTCTAGACGCTTCAGTCCGGAACCGCGCTGCTACTACGGTCGCAGGTTCGAATCCTGCCTCGGGCATGGATGTGTGTGATATCTTTAGGTTAGTTAGGTTTAAGTAGTTCTAAGTCTAGCGGACTGATGACCTCAGACCTTAAGTTCCTTAGTGCTTAGAGCCATTTGAACCATTTGAACTACTTTGAAGAACAGTAACAGGTACAAACATGTAACTGTTTTGTATTGGTTGTGAATAGATAGTTGCCACTATTTAAGTTCCAACCATCGTAATTTCGTTGCTAAATTATGGAATGAAGAAACTTATATTAGAATAATCTCAATCTGAGGGATGTGCAGAATTATTCTTTCAAATGGAGAGATGATCAAGGTCGCAACGCTGGGTGGGGTTCTGTGTCTTCAGCTTGCCTTTCGAAATAACAACCGACCTTATTCGAAAGTTAGTTTCCGTTTACGGCGCAGTTTTGCAAGTAATCAGTGAAAAATGGCCAGGAAATAAACGCTAAAGTCTATGACGGCGTAAAGAGCGTGAAAATACGAGCACCCATGACGTCAAGCGGAAATTGCTACAAACGTTAACGATGTATATGTAAAACAAATAACGACGGCAGCAATACCGCCACTCCGACAGAAATTCACTCGACGGAAGCGCGACAGACTACGATCAATTTTTCCCGAAACTACAATCTCTGTACAAAGCAGCGCGGAAAGCCAACAGCTGGAGAATCATAATGACACTGCTACCACAGTGTAACACGTACAGCCGCGACACTCACTACTGTGAAAATTGTTACCGTCTGACAGTTGGCGTGACAGTAGCTCCCCTAGTAGCCGTAAAATTAAACTTCGTTTTTAATTGTTTTTCTAGTTAATTAGCGAAATAGTTATTACATTTTTGCGTTCGAAACGTTAGTAAATTACCAAAATACGTGAATACCCACGAAACACGTAAAAACAGCCGAATTTTCCTCATTCAGTGACATAAGCTACAACTTAATGGTGAAGAAATACTTTCGAATATGTGTATAATTGCAGCTTACTCTGCTGAAAACAAGAGAGTATAAACATATATTTCATGCATGAGAAGAATATATTTCTTTTGTTGTTTATTGTTATTATGATGGGCACTTCCTTTGACACCTAACAACTTTGTAGAGAGCTTAATGTTTCGCATAGTCTTGCACGCATTCGACTTTCTAGTACATAAATGTTTTTGTAATTGTAAGCTCTTCAAAAGGGAATGTGTAGAAGATTCTTGTCGTTCGTTGCTCTGATGCAGCAACAGTTATGAAACTGGTTTTTCTGTGTTGGGAAACAGTTTTATTGCTTATTCTTTTATTATCACACCAGTCTGGTTTTTCCTTCAGCTACAGTTGTGGTAGTTTATCTGTTACGTTAAATAATTGATGTATTGCTTTCCGAAGCCGCTTGGAGTGGCCGCGCGGTTTAAGGCGTCATATCACGGATTGCGTGGCCCCTCCCGCCGGAGGTTTGAGTCCTCCCTATGGCATGGATGCGTGTGTTGTTATTAGCATAAGTTAGTTTAAGTAGTGTGTAAGTCTAGGGAACGATGACTTCAACAATTTGGTCCCTTAGCCGTTCACACATGTTTTGCATTGCATACACGTTTCCTCTGTTCCACATTCACTGATTTGACTGGAAGTGTAGTGAAGGAAACGTCGAAAAATGTTCAAATGTGTATGAATCCCTGAGGAATGAAACTTCTGAGGTCATCAGTGCGTAGACTTACACACTACTTAATCTAACTTAAACTAACTTACGCTAAGGACAACACTCACACCCATGCCCGAGGGAGGACTCGAACCTCCAGAGGTAGCGGCCGCGCGATTAGTGACATGGCGCCTCTAACAGCGCCACCACACCGCGCGGCAAGAAAACCACGCTTTTTGAGTGGATATACGACGCTTTTCTACAGAAGGTCAGGTCTTCTGCTGTTTACTATCAATTTCTTTTCTTCTTAAAGAACACGACTTCTCCAGTAAATAGCTGTAAGTTACAAGAAAATCGTAAATAAACTACTCTGTAATGTACCGATTCACTCCTCCATGGGCCGTTAGGAAACCTAAAAAAAAGACAAATGTAGTGTCTTCCTCTTGTGTTTGTCGCAATTTATTACGCTACAGAAGCTCCACGTTTATAGAAACCATTCTACAGAGCAATATTAACAATTACGATTCGCTTTCGCTTTCAAAAGATCTCGCCGGACTCAAATGTGGAACTTCCTGCCCGCTTGGTGCGCTGCAATCGCAGTGGGTAACAAAAAAGAGCTGGAGTGTCGCGACTGTTATGTTACGCTGTGCTGCTACGCGTCCGGACTGCGCATCTGATAATCGCAGTCACAAACAAACCAGAGAGACTAAACGTAAACAGAAACAACCACAGCTCCGCAAGCCGAAAGCAAACAAGACGAGCCTCTCGTGAAATGACAACACAAACCCGAGGCCCGAAGCATGTAGTGTCAAAAAAAAAAAAAAAAAAAAAAAAAAAAAAAAAAAAAAAAAAAAAAAAAACTTCAGACAACACGCAAAATATTCAGAGAAGACGAGAAAAGTCGCGACGGGGTCAAAAGGACGTAACATTCCCTGAAACGGACAACGATGATGTAATGAAAGTCGATGCACAGGACGCCGAATTTTTTTAATACGGGGTACACACACACACCAGGAAAACTCCTAGACTGGTCCGAAGACATGGATGATTAAAATGCTGCCTGCTAATAACTTCGTGCATGATTTTAAAACTGGTACAGTCAGTATTAGTGGAATTAAGACACAAAGGAATTACAGGCACTGGCTGCAAGCGGGCATCGATTTACATAAATAAGGGAAGTTGAAAATCTGTGCTGGCCGGGATTCGAACCTGGTTCTGCGGCAGATGCCCTGACCACTAAGCCAGCCGGACGCAGTGGTCACCGCAGCTGCACGGACCACCCTAGCACGCCTCCCACCAGACCCAAGTTCTCAACTTATCCTCACACTACTATGAAGTGCCCTATGCCATAATCCTCATTACTCATGGCATTTTGCCATTCCCATAACAATTCGATCCTGGTGTGTTTCTCCGCTGAAGACATCATTAGCCGTCTCGCCTTAGTTATATACAGACGCGGTGTCCGTTCTTTAGGATATGTGCCATCGAGGGACGTCGCTCTCAAAGATATATACACATTTAAAGAGAATACACAGAGATGGCGCAGCAACGTCACAGCATGAGCGTCAAGAGGGCCAACATGTGAGCAATGGAATGAGGCTTTCCTTCGGTGACTGCAGAGGACACACACAGCTTGCGCTCAAAGCAGCTATATGACAGTCAGTGTATTCAGTGCTTACAAAAAAATGTAAAAATGGTTGAATCACTGCAATGACTGAGAGGTTACAAATCCAACTGACATCACTGAATCATAGTAGCTTTTGTTCCTACTAGTCAGCTGATCGTTCAACAATTGTTCATTGGCCGAGCACGTATGTTTAAGGATTTCCAAGTCTTCCAGTAAATGAAGCTCGGGAATGCAAAAAGCTTGATTTACGAGACACAGAAAACAGCAGTTACAGTGCTAATTTCGAAAACAGTGATCAAAAAGAAAACTGCAATCTTTTAACCAATTTGCCACACGACATAAAGCTGTTTACCTTACAAAAAATGGCTTAGATGCTGATCTGACATCCACTGAGGATGTCCTGCAAATAAGGCAGAAAGAATCTGTGTGCTCATTGTTAATTAAAATCTGTAACTTCCAGCATGCAAAAGGCGTTTTCCTTTTAAACTGCTGCAATTTATATACAGCTGTTGCGCAAATGGCCACCTCAAGAAACTTGTTAGTTAATGATATATCTCTCAATGCGGAAAATTACCGAGCAGAATCATTGCCACGACGGAGAGAGATCAAACTCAAGAGTTCACTACATTCAGTCGTACTTCTGTATAGATTCTGTTAGCAATTTATAGTCATAGGTACAGTACTTCATTTGGAATGTTCAAAGATAGCAAAGGGCTACAACAAAGGCCAATGAGTAATTGTTATTATTAATGTATGCATCAATTGCAACAACAAATTCAATACATATTTAAAAAATACAACTGTGCAACTCCTGAAACTTTATAAGCAGTAAACTGCCCAGGCTATACATGAATGTCGGAAGGCTTAATCCAGTGAAGTACTTCATATAGACTCTTAGTACCACCAGGGAAACGTCTGTTAGGTCATTCATATACAATGTGGCTCATTGTCTGAATATCACCACTGTCACACTTACTGTCAGTGCAAAAGCCTCTCTTGTGAATGAAATAACTGCATATACCTTCACCAGTCCGGTATCTGTTAAGCTGCGCCCAGACCTCCCTCTCATGATGAAAGACTGGAACTTCAAGAGGGGGGTTGTCGGTTCGTGGCTGCGGGTTCCCATGGCTTGCCGCTCACGACTCCATTCACCATTGCGGTCGAACCCAGTCCAGAGCATTTGGACTCCTTCATATGCTGATCTTCGGGATTCTAGGTGTTTCCTTGGTAGCTAGAGTGAGTCTTCATGGAGAATAATTGATTCATTTTTATAACATTGATGGCCAAGGTTGTAGGGAGGGCATTTTTTACTAAGGGGAACTGGACTGATATTCGATAGCATTGGCAACCAGCATGTAGGTGTAGGTCTGACTTTGTCACAAATGATTCTCACATCTCCATTCAAATAAACGTCAGCTTTCTTCAGATGAGCACTGCAGAGCCGAAGTGGTACTCAGTATTCTGCTACAGAGTGCATCAACGCTAGGAATGCTTTGTGGAAAACATGTGCTGACTGCCAACTTCCTAACCAGGTTCACTCGTGTTCGTACTTTCTTAGCTATGATGGAAAGGTGTTTATGATATGTCAGTGCTCTGTCTAGTGTGACACCAAGGCATTTTGAGTTAACGTTGTATTTGGCTATACTAGGAGCACCTAATCGTGTTCTTCGCTATATTTTCAGTTAACCAGTTGTATGAACATGTCTGTGATCTCAGCCCATCTAGCTGTTGGCCGTGCACAACCCTGAAACCATTGAATACTGTGGTAAAAAGTCATCATGAACATGTATGTATTGTCACGTATGCAAAAAAACACATCACATGCGTTGCTATTGTGGTCTTTCGTTCGAAGACTGATTTGATGCAACTGTCCATGCGCTCCCCACTTCCCTCCATTACGAAACTAACGATTCCTTCATGCCTCAGGATGTGTCCCATCAGCCGACCTCCTCTTTTAGTCACGAAGTGTTATTTGTTTATTTTTTCCGCAGTTCGATTCAGTGCCTCCACATTAGTTACTCAATCAACTTCTCCAATCTCCAGCATTATTCTGTGCCACCACATTTTAAAGGTTTACGCTTTCTTCACGTCTGAACTGTTTATCGACCACATTTCACTTCCGCACAAGGCTACACTCGAGACAAATACATTCAGAAAAAGTCTTCCTAGCACTTTAATTTATATTAGATGTTAACAGATCCCTCTTTTTCAGATTTTTTTTGTGCTTTATCCAGTCTACACTTTATATACTCTCTAATTCGCCAATTGTCCGTTATTTTCACACTTGTAGGACGCTTATTGAGAGTGCTGCTGCAGCTAGACTCATCTGAACGGTTAACTTAATACACATGTAGGCTTCATTGATTACGTATTATGTCCTTGCACTGCTTGCCACTATCAAGAAAACTCACTGATTTTAATAATTAATGGTTTTAACCTGTCTACATGTGGTTAGTAAATTACGCAGTTCGAAAGAAATTCCGATCACGTACAAAGAGCAGCACATTCTAGAAAATTGGAAAGTAGTTCCAGTTCACCAAACGTGTGAAATAGAAGAACCATCAATCTGCACCAATTATAAGGGAATCGTATTATTTATTTCTGTATTCAAAATATTTACAGACATAATCCTACCAAAACTGGAACCATAACTGGCAGAAATTTTTATGATGTATAAGTTGATTTTAGAAGAAGTAGATGAAAGGCGACATTGAGAATAAGTATATTTTTTTGTTTGCTGACTGCTTGGCAGATAGTAGTTTGTTGCTTTTCATCTTTGATCTCCCTTGTAATTAGCACGGAATAAATACAAAAGTTGGAACTTTAATAGTGGCAACTGTTTATTTACAGCTCGTAAAAAATAGGTACGTGTTTCAAAGTTTTACTGACCTTCAAAGTAGTCACCAGTATTGTGTATAACCCGTTGCCAGCGATGTGGAAGTCGTAGGATACTCTTATCAGTGCCAGTTGTGTTGACAGTTCGAACTGCACGGTCTATTGCCCGACGAATTTGTAGCAGTTCTGGAGCGAATGCCGTGAAGTGTTTCCTTCACTTTAGAAATCGTGTTGAACTTACGAGGCCTTAAGTCAGGGGAGTGCAGAAGGTGGTATAGTACAAAGGAGTCCCATCAGTCAAACAAATCAGTAACAGCTTGCACTGTACGTGCTTGAGCTGTCCTGGAAAATGATGGTCAGGTCTTGCAGAAAGTGTCATCACTTCTGCCTCTAAGCTGGTCATAGGTCGTATTGCAAAAATTAACAGCATATATAACAAAAATGAAGTGAAACTGACTGCCAGGTTAAAACTGTGTGCTGGAAAAGGACTTGAACCTGGGAACTTTGCTCGCAAAACCAGTCCTGGACGATACGAGCTAAGTGAACTGGAGCTCTGTCATCTGGAACACAGCATCACCATTGGTAATCACGTTTGTACCATGGGAAGCACATGATCAACCAAGATGGTCACATAATCCTTGGCACTAATGCTACCTTGAAGTGTCACCAAGGGGCCATGGAGTACCACAATATGGCCGTCAAAATCATGTCTGAACTCCTGCCATGTTTCACTCTCATGGCGTAAACTCAGCCAGAAGTTGGAAACAGTCTGTAACAAGTGTTATCCGACAGTTGCCCGCGTTGGGCATATCATCTCCTGTAGGAGTGCTAATCCCGCAAAGTACGAGCAGCCACACCACCATCAAATCCAAGTTTTCTCACCTTCCATCTGCCTATTACACATTACGACCCTCTTCAACTGTCGGCGGTCTGTGACAGTTGACAGACAAGGTTGGCTTGTTAGCTTTCGTACTGTGCATGTCCCTTCACATTTCCACTTCACTACCACATTGGAAACAGTGGACCCAGGAATGTTTAGGAGTGTGGAAATCTTGCATACAGATGTATGACACAAGTGAAACCCAATCACCTGACCATGTTCGAAGTCTGTGAGTTATATCCTCCAAATATCCACAGACAGGCCACAAGGGAGTATTCCTGCTCATGACTCAGTACCACCCATGACTGGAGCAAATGAAATACATTCTCCACCAGGGTTCTGATTGTCTCAAACACTTGCCTTCTCCTTACCCCTACCACACACACACCAGCTGAAAACTGTTCACATCAGAAACAACCACAGACAGGTCTTAGCACCCAGCGAAAATAGCCGTGTGTGTGTGTGTGTGTGTGTGTGTGTGTGTGTGTGTGTGTGTGTGTGTGTGTGCACGCACGTGTGAAAGTTCTACTTCTATGGAAGAACTTTGATAGTATTGTTTCTCTTTGTGCCCGTCTGCAACTCAGTGCTTCATCTATGTGGTGATAAACACTTTGTTAGCTCTGTGAATGTCGCCGAGATGTTTTCATCATTGTCCATTGTATTTAAAATTCAATTTGTGATTTTGAAAGAAGATGTTTCAGATACACTCTGTGGTGCAAAGACATATTCATAAGCCATATCATTTTCTGTTAAAAAATGTATTTTGTATAAGCAGCACATTTACCATGTCTTTTGTGTTAGAAGCTCATTTACCACAATTTTTTATAAACCTGACAGCTGGAACCCGTGCAGTTACTCATTTCCAGTGGACCATATTTTTATGCAGAGTACGTATACCACTTGATAACAATTAATTATAGGCATGTAACAAAGGCATTAATAACTATATAGTAATATATTTACAATATATGATTAAACTCGCTGAATAATAGAGGTGTTGAGACATCAAAAAGCACATAAGTAAGACTAAAAACTTCACCATAGTTTGGATGAATCTTTTTGTGGGCTGGACTACACATTCATGGGCATACATGTGCACACAAACACACCTGTACAATTACATTGTGCTCTCTGAATACACAACACTGGAACTGCAGTTCTGTGGTTGGCTGGTGTATGAGGTTGTGTTGAGTGGAATGGGAATGGGAGAGGGCATAAAAGAGATAATGAGTGGGAAGAGGGTTGTCAAAGGGTGACTGATGGGTTAAGTGGAGGCAGTAGGTGTATGGAATAGAAATGCAGGAGGGAAGGACAGCAGGAGCACAAGCACCAGCACTGATGAGTTTGTACAGGGCATAATGACAATGATGTGGATTGGGAGGGGGTGCAGAACAAAGGAAGAGCAGACTGTGACAAAGAGGGTGTAGGTGCAGGATGAGTGAAGTTAGTACCCTAGGGCACAGTGGAGGTAGGTACAGGGCAAGAGGCTAGCACAGTTTAAGGCCAGGAGGATTACAGGAACAAGGGATGTGTTGCAAGTACAATGCACAGCCACTGAAATCAAAAATGTTGTGCTCAGTAATATGTTCCACCACTGTGTGGTTAACTCTACTCTTGGCCACAGTTTGGTAGTGATGATTCAAGTGGATGGACATTTTATTGGTGATCAGACCCACATAAAATGCTGTGCAGAAATGTCATCAGAGCTGGTATGTAACATAGCTTCTGTCAAAAGAGGCCCTGCCTCTGATGACGTAGGAGAAGCCTCTGTTGAGACTGGAGAAGAATACGGTGGGTGGGTGAAACAGATAGGTCTTGCACCTGGTCTTCCAGAGGGGTATTATTTAGGTGGCAAGGAGCTGGGAGTGGTTTTGTGAGTGGAGATGGACCACAATGTTGCACAGGTTAGGTGAACTTTGGGAGGGTCGGGATGCATTGTGAGTATGATGCTCATCAGTTCCAGGTATGATGATAGACAGCTGAAGCCCTAAAGAAGGGTATGATTTAGTTAGCCCAGTCCACAGTTATACTGGGTGATGGCGATCTACCCCTTTTCAGCTGGTTCTGAGGATGGTGGGGGTGGGAAAATTAGGAATGTGTGAGGATATGAAGTGAGAAATCTGTCTGTGGACTAGGTACGGAGGATAGTGCCTGTCTACAAAGGTCTTACTAAGACCTTCAGCACACTGTTCAGTCATGCTTGACTCATTAAAAACCTACATGCCTTCTCCAAAACCCTGCTGTGGAAACACGTTTTTGCTATCAACCTAATCTCAATATGGACCTTTGCCTCTTTCAGTTTGTGCCATCATCCAACATGGAAGTGAGGGTTGATCTACACACAATAATATTCTTCCCACCCCTTCTGAAGTGATATTCAGGTGCCCACCCAACCTACACAGTATCATTTCCTATGTCTATGAGTATATGACAGTCTCACTGCCAACCCCTTGCAATACATGCAATATTCCTGAGGAAGACCCAGACTAAAGACTCATCTGATTCACTTACCCAGTACATCCTACTCTAGTCCCATCACTTCTTTATCCCCCCATATCTGAGGTAGAGTCACATGTGAAAGTAGCCAGCTCTGCTGCAGTTTCTGCACAAAATTCAGTGTAGGCATGACCACTCACTAGATGGCTACCAAAATGAAAGCAACCAGCAAACTGTGGCCAAGAGCAGAGTTGACCATCCAGTGGCAGCATAGATTGCTGAGTTTTGAATAGCTGCTTCCTGGATCCTTCCTCCCAATTCAATATTTTATGAACTACATAGATGGGAGTTTTTCTTGCAACCAATCTGTCATTCTTGTAGTCCTCCTGGCCTCAGACTACATTAATCTCCTAGAACATACCCAGTTTCAATATTGTCATGTAGAAGAAGGTGTAATTAGATGAATGACGAACACTAACTTCACTTAACAAAGGTTTATTCAGCACTTGCCCATACAAGAGCACGGAGCAAACTGCCTCTGGCCGGAACACGTACTGCATATATACAGCTACAGAACACTCCAGTACAATGATTCTTGATATTTGTGGATACTTCTAGAATGTACTCAGACAGAATATAGAAATTATAACTGTACAGTCCAGGTGAGATTTGAACTCATGACCCTCGATGCAACAGTTTAGTATCATAACCACTACACCACGGTGCTACTCAGCTTCTTCTGCAACAATATGAACAAGCACCTAATTCCACTCATCCAGCACATGTCCACATCCACAGTTCCCCTCCCTCTATTCTGTCAGCTCCTTCCCATCATTGTCACCATGTACTGCATGAACTCACCATTGGCAGTGCCCTTGCACCTGCTGGCCTTACCTACCACATTCCTATCGCGTACACCTGTTGCCTCCCTCAGAACTCTCAGCCACCCTTCCACAACCTTCCCTCTATTTCCCCACAACTTTTCTCCTGTTTCCCACTTCACCCGATGCAGCCCTTAACCTCAGCCAATGTGCAGAACTGCAGTTCTGGCACTGTGTATTCAGCGGCCACAATGTAGCTGTACAGCCATGTTGTGTGTGTATATGTATGTAAGTGTGCTCCAGCTCATAAAAGGATTCATGCAAAAGTTAGCGAAGTTTTTAGTCTTCTTTGTGTTCCTGTCAATTACACAATGCCTCTTCTATTTGGGAAGTTTTTACGTTTACTCCTAAATTATTTACATTCTACCAGAACTTCCCATTAATACATTTTCACAATATAATGTAGAACATCACTGGCAATAGCTGAATACTTATTACAGCATTCTCTGATAGTTAAGAGTTCAACTAGGCTTATTGTTTTGACAGACATAGGTAAACTGTTTGTAGCATTACCTGTAAAGCCTTGGGATATCATATTGTATAGATTCCCAACCTTTTGTATAGTCATCGGATGAATAACAGATGTTATTGCAGATAGGAAATTGTAGCAGAGGAACTCATTCATTTAAATAATATACATCTAAGTTAGTGTGTCCATAAGAAAGTACGTTTCTGAGACCCTGAATCCTTCTTCACAATGCAGAATATATCTCTTGTTACCCATTCCATCTGTTGACCTGATATATACTCACCTAAAAATGTGCAAAATGAGGATGTGCATCAAGGGGACCATCAGGATCCTACAGAAGGTAACAAACAACTTCTGAAACTAGGCCAAGATTGTCTGGCATGTAATAAGTTAGAAAAAATGTCAAAGACCTATGTAATTTGATAATCCTGATATAGAGGATCTCTTATTGGTAATAATAGTGCAACTGCTTTGATGGTAATGTAGTTGTTAGACTGATTCAATCATTTTTATCATCTTTACTCAGCTGCAACATAAATGAGTGAGGAGGAACAAAATAGTATTATGAAGACACATCAAATGTTCTTGGTATCAAGTTCAACCAGTATTACTGAGATGGTGTAGTGTTTATCACACTAGACTTGCACTCAGAAGGATGACAGTTATGATCCATGTCTGATGATCTAAATTTAAGTTTTCCCTGATTTCCCTATGGGTGGATGTGTTGTTCAAACATTTCAATGACATTAGCAGTATTTGGCCACTGAAATGAATCAGTGGTAACAAGTGAAAATTTGTGCCAGACCAGGACTCAAATCTGGATTTCTCACTTAACACAAGCAGTCATCTTAACTGCTCTGGCCATATGAGCATGCTTCCCATCCAGCCCAAACTCCGAACCTGTTACACACAACTGACATACAAGGGTGATTTGAAAAGTTCTCAGAATCACCACGAGATATCGGCATTAGCACAACAAGTTGTTTACATGATATTCATTGGAATGTTGCCAGTAAATATGTACCATGTCAGAGCTCTTGGAAGGGAGCTGTGGCAGTGACATGGCTCTGTAGTTGTTCCCACACAGTGATTTACGAAAATGGAAAACATCAAGATTAGAGCAGTGATTATACACTGGGGGACTCTGCTCCTTCATATTCAACTGTTGCCAAGTGGAAAATGAATTTAAATTTGGTCTGGGAGAGCTTAGATGAGAATCCACACAGAGGTCAGCCAAAATGTGTCACTACTCCAGAAATCATTGCAAAAGTGCACAAAACAATCATGAAGGATCACCGATCAAAAGTGCGCAAAATTGCTTATACTTGCGAGATGTCGTCCGAAAGGGTATATCACATTTTAACTGAAGATTTATAAATGAAAAAGTTATCTGCAACTCTTGATGCTGGATCAAAAATACATGAGAATGGACATATCAGAATAATCTTTGGCCTATTTTAGGAGAAACAAACAAGATTTTTGTGTCATTTTGTGACCACAGATGAAACTTGGGTGCACTACTATACCCCAGAGACAAAACAACAGTCAGATCAGTGGAAACATGCTGACTCTCCACCGCCAAAGAAAGCAAAGATAATTCCTTTGGCAGGAAGGGTCATGGCATCAGTGTTCTGGGATGCAAAGAGATTCTATTTGTAGATTATCTCCCCACTGGGTAAACAATTACTGGAGAATACTATGCTAACCTCTTGGACAAAATTCAACAAAAGTGAAAAAAGGACAGGTTTAGCAAGGAAGAAAGTCATCTTCCATCAAGTCAATGTGGGCTAGCACACATGTGCCGTCGCCATGGCAAAACTACACGAACTAAGGTATGAGTTGTTGCCACACCCACTTATTCATGTGACATTGATCCATCAGACTTCCATCTCCTCCCAAAACTGAAAATTTTTCTTGGTGGATTAAGATTCACATCAAACGAAGAATTGATAGCTGGAGTTAACAACCATTTTGCAGGCGTGGAGGAAACTCATGTTTGAGATGGGAGCAAGGCACTGGAACATTCTCGGACCAAGAGCATTAATCTACAAGGAGACTACATTGAAAAATAAAAAAGTTTCAGTGATGTAAGTACTTTTTCTCTATTCCATTCCGAGAACTTTTCAAACGACCTTTTTTACATCACTTACCAATGAACCCCTTACTCACAGTTCCTGATTGCCACAAGAGATCAGGCGTGGTTAGCATCCACACTGAAAGACAGGATCTTAAGTTGTCATCACCTTATTATACAGGGTGGTCCATTGATCATGACTGGGCCAAATATCTAATGAAATAAGTGTCAAACAAAAAAACTCCAAAAATGAAACTTGTCTAGCTTGAAGGGGGAAACCAGGGGGCACTATGGCTGGCCCACTAGATGGCGCTGCCATAGGTCAAACAGATATCAACTGCATTTTTTAAAATAGGAACCCCCAGTTTTTATTACCTATTCATGTAGTACACAAAGAAATATGAATTTTAGTTGGACCACTTTTTTCACTTTGTGATAGATGCCACTGTAACAGTCACAAACATATTGCCCACAATTTTAGATGAACAGTTGGTAACAGGTAGGTTTTTTAAATTAAAATACAGAATGTAGGTTACGTTTGAACATTTTATTTCGGTTGTTCCAATGTGATACATGTACCTTTGTGAACTTATCATTTCTGAGAACGCATGCTGTTACAGCTTGATTACCTGTAAATACCACATTAATGTGATAAATGCTCAAAATGATGTCCGTCAACCTCAATGCATTTGGCAATATGAATAATGACATTCTTCTCAACAGTGAGTAGTTTGCTTTCCATAATATTCACACATACATTGACAATGTGCTGATGCATGTTTTCAGGCATTGTCGGTGGATCACAATAGCAAATATCCTTCAACTTTTCCCGAGAAAGAAATCCAGGGACATTAGATCCAGTGAACATGCAGGCCATGGTATGGTGCTTCAATGACCAATCCACCTGTAATGAAATATGCTATTCAATACCGCTTCAACTGCACGCCAGCTTCGTGCCGGACATACATCATGTTGGAAGTACATCGCCATTCTGTTATGCAGTGAAACATCTTGTAGTAACATTGGTAGAACATTATGTAGGAAATCAGCCTACATTGCACCATTTAGATTGCCATCGATAAAATGGGAGCTAATTATCCTTCCTCCCATAATGCCGTACCATACATTAACCCACCAAGGTAGCTGATGTTCCACTTGTCACAGCCATTGTGGATTTTCCATTGCCCAATAGTGCATATTATGCCGGTTTACGCTACCACTGTTGGTGAATGACACTTCGTCACTAAGTAGAACGCATGCAAAAAATCTGACATCATGCCGTAATTTCTCTAGTGCCCAGTGGCAGAACAGTACACAACGTTCATAGTCATCACCATGCAATTCCTGGTGCATAGAAATATGGTGTGGGTGCAATAGATGTTGATGTAGCATTCTCAACAACGACTTTTTTGATATTCCCGATTCTCGTGCAATTTGTCTGCTACTGATGTGCGGATTAGCCACGGCAGCATCTAAAACATCTACTTGGACATCATCATTTGTTGCAAGTCATGGTTGATGTTTCACATGTGGCTAACACTTCCTGTTTCCTTAAATAACGTAACTATCCAGCGAACAGTCCGGACACTTGGATGATGTCGTCCAGAATGCCGAGTAGCATACATAGCACATGCCCATTGGGCATTTTGATCACAATAGCCACACATCAACACGATGTCGATTTTTTCCGCAATTGGTAAATGGTCCATTTTAATACGGGTAATGTATCATGAAGCAAATACCGTCCGCACTGGCGTGATGTTACGTGATACCACTTACTTATACGTTTGTGACTATTACAGCGCCATCTATCACAAAGCAAAGAAAGTGGTCCAACTGAAACGTTCATATTTCTCTATGTACTACACGAATATGTAATAAGAAATTGGGGTTCCTATTTAAAAAAACGCAGTTGATATCCCTTTGACCTATGGCAGCACCATCTAGCAGGCCAACCATAGCACCATCTGGTTTTCCCCTTCAAGCTAGATGAGTTTCGTTCTTTGTAGTTTTTTGTTTGATGCTTATTTCGTGAGATATTTCGCCCGGTCACTATCAGTGGACCACCCTATATATACAGTGACTTTGTTTTTACTTGTTGCCATTGATTCATTTCAATGTTCAGATGTGGCTAACATCATTGTAACCTTTGAACAATGTATATCTATGGCTGCTGGATCAAATATGTGGCTGTTATTTCAGACATGTCCAAAAGAACAGACACCAGACACCATCCTTGCAACAGTCTGTCTTCATGCTCAGCTTCTGGTGACCCTGATGTTGATGGAATGTTAAACCCTAATTTTCTTTTCTTCCTCTGATCAGTATTATTATAATAACAATTACTAGCAATAGAACCAGTGCTCAAGGGCTACTATGCAACATCAAGAAATAAGAAATGGCTGAAGTTGTAGGTATATGTTATTGAAATATTGACAAGAAAGCAAGCCATAATTAACCAAAATATAGGCTCTTGGTCTTGATGTTGGGATCAAGCTGAATATGAAAAATGGATTATCTTTGAATCAATGATTCATGTCCTGTAATCAATAACTTCTGATATGAAATAAACAAAATTTCACTTTCTTCAGTATCTGTGATGCTGGGGAGTAGACTATCTAAATCATTCTGTTATTGTGCAATATGTTTTGAGAATCTATAAAGGTTTTGTATCATTACAATATGTTGTGCAAATGTGTCGTTATTGCCGCGTGGAGTGGCTGCTCGGTTAGAGGCGCCATGTCACGGATTGCGCAGCCGCTCCCGCTGGAGGTTTGAGTCCTCCCTCAGGCATGGGTGTGTGTGTTGTTCTTAGCATAAGTTAGATTAAGTTAGTTTGAGTAGTGTGTAAGTCTAGGGATCAATGACCTTATCAGTTTGGCCCCTTAGGAATTCACACACATTTGAAAATTTTTGTTGTTATTGTGGCTGTCGCTGTGTGATTGGAATGTCTTCCCTGTCATTGTTTGTAAACATTTATAGTTATCATGAGCACTACCTAAGGGCACAAGCCCACACTCAAATGGGTTGCAGCACTTCAGCTGAAAACAGAGCACCAGAATGGAATTCCACAAAGGACAGTCATGATCAGTGATTGGGTCTGCATCGTCACATATGTAGAGAAGGCTTGTCAAGCAGGAAAGTCAAAAGAGGTGATGTAGACGTTGAACCAGTTCCAGTTGACAGGTAGTGTTGAGAATTTACACCATATAAGCCATCCATGTCTGACAGGTCCAAAGAATGATGGGAACCTACAACTTTTGAGTCAAAGGAACCATGGACTGAGTGCTCCAGAACTGAATTTAATGTTCAAAAAGGTTCTGTCTCATTGAACAGTTAGGAGACTATTGCATGATAAGAATCTCCATTCCTGATGACCCTTGATCAGCACCACATTGTACTACAGCACCATGGACTCCATAGCACGTGGGCAAGAACCCACACAGAATGGGCACCTCAGGACTGGCATTGGGTGTTGTTGATAGGCAAAACTGTGATTGGTTTGTACCCCAATAATTGCAGACAACATGTTTTGAGACAGCCCGGTCATATTGAATGCCTCAATCAGTGTGTCCCACATTTGCACATGGTGGTGGAGTGCTGTTCTGGATTGGCATTACATGTAGCTACCATATACCTTTCATGGTTGTTGAGGGCAATCTCACTGCTCAGGGATGAGATTCTGCAACCAACAGTGGGACTGTGTTTCCAGCATTTTGGAGACAATTTAATCTTGATGCTTACCATGCTGTTCGTGTCTACATGTTCCTTCAGCATGCAGGATAACTAGAATGGAGTGGCCTGTCTGTTTACCAGACAGGTGTGGGATCAACTGAAATGAGCTGTTTTTGATTACTGGCAATGACCACGTACTCCACGGGACTTATCCAGAATTGCAATTGAAGAGTAGGACAAATCGGACCATAGCTGGCTTGATGAACTCATTGATATTCCATGGTGGATTCAAGCCTGTATCTGAGCAAGGACACGTTTCCACACACACTGACATTGCTCAGGAGTGCTGTGAAAAATCCACACAAGAAGCAGATAATTCTGTCTTTACAGAAATGCTTGATTTATTTATTTACTTATTTACTGATCTGTACACATTTAAAATGAATATATATGCGTACCTCATAGTCAATTTTTGTTCTGTGTGCCATAAATTTTGAGATGAAGGAGTGATGCAAAAATTTTGTTGATATGTGTACTTATATAGCTGGTTTATATTCTTAAACAGAAGGAACTAACAGCACCAAAATTAAGGAATACCTTTTTCTAATTTTTAGCGTCTTCAGAGGAGGTAATGAATTGTGATTTATTAGTCACAAGACACTCATCCATATCTCATTAACCTAAATAATTTCAAGACTGGATTGATTAAAAATATAAAGAAAAATTAACATGGTGGTTTTAATGGTTCATATTACCCTGACACACTTGAGTACAATCTGCAGAACATTCATACAGCCAAGTGAAACTGAGAAAAGTCCTTCTTTGGGATGTTGTTCATCCTGTGCCTCACACACATACATCTTCAGAGACCTATTGTGTGATTTGTCAATATGAGGTAGGCTCCTATTGATAACACCAAGTCTTGTAACTGTGATGATTTATCCAGAAACATATTGTCTGCATTTTCCTTTTCAGTTAAGTTGCGGCAGCATCTACACATCATTGTTTTTGTCCAGGAGTCAAAGTGTACAGGACAAACTTTGCACATACTCTTCTCTTGAAGAATGTCTTAATCACTTGATTTAGAGATGTTCAATTCATTGCTCCATTGTGATTTCTGGCACTATATTGACACACTTGGGCCTCATGTCCATTATTCAACATCATCTGCTTACAACTGACTGGTCAAATGCACATCTGTGTTAACAGTAGTTAGTTCAAGTGCCACCATAGCTATTGTACTGACATCATTTGAACATCAGGCATAAACCACTTGTTTCAGATACAGGATACATGCCAAAATTTGAAATAGAACTTCACAACAAGTGCAGAATAACCTATGCTAATACATTATCCTAATAATAACACATTTTTGGTACTGAAAAAAATTAATACTAAATGTAACTTTGCTCAAATTATCAATTCATTCCCCATGAATTATTTTCCTACAAAACAGCAGGAGCCTTATTTTTAGAGGATCTGCTTTGATATTAACTATATTTTTGCCTACTAATTTATCATATACCAATTTATCATATATATAATCCTCATCTGCTCCAGAGAGTATGCCTATAATTTCAACTTGTGTGTGAAAGCATGAAATTCACTTGCTTCTCGTGTTGTATGCATGACTAAAATGGATTGTAGTCTCACAGTTTAACTGTTGGAACATTATGTTCTGTTGATTTTAAGGGCCTGTGGCATTCCAAACATTAGTAGCAACAAGAAAGCAAGCTAGCATAGGAATAATAATCAAGCAGAAAAAAAGAAGAGATATGAAGGAGTAAGAGAAAAACAGGAACAGATATGAAGGGGAAAAGAGAGGAACAGAAATGATACAGAACAAAATAAATGCAAGAAACATGTGGATTTATATTATGGGATAGTGAAGAGCAAAGAAAGACCATAAGAGAAAAACTGTTAAAAGAACAGCATTATGATGAAAAATATGAATGTATGATAATAATGAAAAGTCAGAAGGAGAAGATGGAAGAAAGAAAGAAGGGAAGAGAATGTGGTGGAAGAAAAATCAGGGGAAAAAATGAACAAGAAATAACAGAACAGATGACCAAAAAATGGTTCAAATGGCTCTGAGCACTATGGGGCTTAGCATCTGAGATCATCAGTCCCCTAGAACTTAGAACTACTTAAACTTAACTAACTTAAGGACATCACACACAACCATGCCTGAGGCAGAATTTGAACCTGTGACCACAGCGGTTGCAGACTGAAGCACCTAGAACCGCTCGCCACAGCGGCCGGCAACAGATGACAACTAAATGTGTGTCCCCTTCTCAGCTATTTCCTCATTTTTGTACCATTCAAGTTTATTTCTTTCCCTTTCTATTTTTCTCAACATTTCTGTGAATCAGTGAATAAACAGATAACTACAAGATATTTATGGAACCTGCTTTGTATGAATGTTAGAAAATCATAAGTTGATGGGAGTTAGAGTAGACCAATAAGAAATAGAAACTTTCTAGTTGCTTAAATTACAAATTATAAAAATATAGTTTTATGTATTTACATATTTTATTGACAGTTTATTTTCCTTTTTCACAAAAGACTCTTAAGGAATTGGTGACAGGCAGTAAACAAAATGTTTATCTATATCACTTTGTTTCTATAAATAAAATATGATGGGAGAATGTACATAATGCAGAAGATGAGGAATTACTTTGGAATGATGCACTGGTGAGACTATACACATAATGAAACAAGCAAGCAACCTTTTGAGAGATAGCTCCAACCTGTGCTCTTCCTCCACATGCTTTTTTACACATACAAGTTCAAAGATATGTTATCAGAAAGCTACTTATTCTAGAAACAAAATCAGTCTTTTTCACACATATTTAACATATAAATGAATTAATTCTTAACCTCTGCTGTTCATCTAATAGGGCAAACACTTGTCACTATGCTTTGCTGTCCATCGAAACTTTACAAGATATCTGCATGCTGCATTTATTCCTGCCAATGCTGAATGCATTACAGCTATAAATATGAGGCCCAATAGACATGCCAGAAAGGCATACCCTGTCTTCTCCCAGTTTAGAATGTCGTATATATAAGTGCGTCCAAATCTGTCTGTGCCACCAGCAAGGTAATAGATCCCACTAAATATCACATAAACAAATGCAAAGAACAGTGGTAAATACATGTGGCCAATTCTTAAAGGGTGTGCAATGATAAGCAGGTCAATGGTCATCATTATGCCATTCATGGCATGTGTGAGGATGTTCACTGCATCTAATGGATGCTGCCCTGTAACAGAACAAATTAAGGTACATATAAATATAAGTATTCTAATTTCAGTGAGGTAAATTGAAAAAGTAAAACAAGAACGTTATCTTAAATAACAGCTAGCAAAAATTTTCATGATGGTGGATACAAGATAGCTAATTTAACTCTTTCAGTATCAGTGATTTTTGCCTGAAACCACCACTTTATTATTATTACTATTTTTAAGTACCAGTGCCTTTTGCATGAAATCATCAATGGTATTGAAAAAAAGAGACATCTAGTGGTACACTGAGGTACTTCTATGAGTAGTGCATTGCAGCAGCCACTTACAACATTCAAAGCAACATTTGTCACAGAGATTGCGCTATGTGACTCTAGGAGATTGTGATACATGCCTTTTTTTTAAATAGTGCTCATATCAAGATAATCATTGTTAGCGAAAGTAAGTATAAATAATGTTGTTGTAACACAAATTTGGCTGTCACATCTGCAGTGATGAGTAGTCCCTCTCAAAACGTAGCAAGTGTCTCACTGATGCCTCCACAGACCATAATACCCTCCCAGCACTGTACAAAAACAGATCTCCATGCCTTATCTCTCCAGTCAGCCACCATCTCTCAAAGTTCCACTGTCCAGCAGTAAAGGAGCCTTCCCCTAATTACCCATTACTACCCAGGATAGGAGGAACTGAATCACATTGTACGCCAGGGTTTCTACTACCTCTCGTCATGCCCTGAAATGAAGAAAGTCCTATCCACTATCCTTCCTATCCCTCCCACAATGCTATTCCACCACTCACTGAAACTACACAACACCCTTGTCCATCCGTATACAACCTCTGCTCCCAACCCCTTGTCTAACGGCTCATATCCCTGTAATAGACCTAGATGCAAGACCTCTCCCCTACTTCCTCCCACCACCACCTACTCTAGTCCAGTCACAAACATCACCTATCACATCAAAGGCAGGGCTATATGTGAAATTGGTCATATGATCTACAAGCTAAGCTGCAACCACTGTGCTGCATTCTACAAGCTGTCTGTCCGCATGAATGGCGACCAGCAAACTGTGGCCAAGAAACAGTTAGACCACCTTGTTGTTGAGCATGCCACCCGACACAACATTCTTCATTTCAGTGATAACTTCACAGCCTGTGACATCTGACATCTGGATCCTTTCCACCAACACCAGCTTTTCTGAACAGCACAGGTGGGAAATCTCCCTCCAATATATTGTATGTTCCCATGACCCTCCTGGTCTCAATCTTTGCTAGTCATTGTCTTTCAGCCACCATCCCCTTCCCTATTCCAATTCCAGCAGTACACAGCCCTCTGTTCCACCAACACACCCACAGTATTTTTACTTCTCTCCTTTTCCGCTGCCAGAGCCCCCACCACCCACCCTCTGTCTAACCTCCTGACTGCACGTAACTGCTCTACCCTTTACTCACCTCATCCCTGTATGCTCCCACAAGCAGCACTTTACCCCCCCCCCTCTCAATCCCTACCCTGCTATCCCTCCCCTTCCCCACTCCAGCCTCCTCCTTACCCCCACCACCCAGTTTGCTTCTCCCATCAAATGCTGCTGCTCTCAGTCTGGCCTCCATAGATGGAGACTGTAGCCATGTGTGTGCGAGTTGAGTTTGCGTGAGTGTGTGTGTGTGTGTGTATGTTGTCTAATTCTCATGAAGTTCTGATTGGACAATAGCTTTGTTTGACAGTCTTTTTGTTGTGCCTTGGCATCCCCACTATATGGTGAGTGACAACTATCCTTTTCAGGATTATTCCATCCTGGATTTTCCATTGTTTTAATTACTACTACTGTTATTATAAGTTGTTTTGAAATGAAACCACTGGAGTAGTATCTACTTTTGATATAGATTTATTAAAGTTTAGCTCCATTTTTTCTTGTTATGCAGGACTAGTCTATTTTAGGCATTATGAGTTCATGGAAGTTTTATAGATGTGGGAATGTGTCTATAAAAATGTGAAATTGTTTCTAAATACACTGCCAGAAAGAAAAAAATTATACACCTGGAAAGGCGACATCAATTTTGATCTGATGACGGCATACACCACTTGGCAGATAGTAAATGAACTGATAATGGTTTCAATGTGTTTGCAAACAGAGCATAACAGCATAGCTACCAGAGCACCATCTTTGTGTACCCTTTAATAGGAAATGCTCACAGCCAGAAGGCTCCGTGTGGCGCAAATATGTTAAGCAAGCAGACAACTATGCCACAGAGATGCACTCATGCTTCCTACAGCCAAATGAGTGAGTTTGAAAAGGGTCAAACTGTGACCTTCCAAGTAGTGGAACTGCCACATAAGTTGGATGTGCTGCATCAGTTGCGCAATAATGTTAACATCAGTGGTCACATGGCCACTCTCACACCTGTGGACCATGTTCCGGACATCCACACAGCACACATGCCTGCCAGGATTGTCGTATTGTAAGGGCAGCTGTGGCAGATCCTACAGCTACCACAGCACAGATAAGAAGGCTTTTTAACGCAGATGTGTCAACATGAACTGCTTAAAACTGGTTATTAGCAGTGAGACTACAGGCACACACACATCTAGCCCATCTTCCACTCATAGCACCAACTTGCATTAGAGGACCACTTGGAAGATTGAATGGCATGCTGCGATCTTCAGCAATAAAAGCAGATTCTGCCTGCACACAAGTGTTGGTTATTTGCACGTGTGACACAGACCTGGTAAGTGATGTCTCATAGAGAGCATTTGTCCAAGACATGCTGGCCCCACTCTAGGTTTTATGATCTGGGATGCAGTAAGCTACAGCTATTTTTCACCTTTGGTGTTTCTGGGGGGAGGGCACTCGGTGCATGCAGAATGTTGTTAGAACCATTCTTTTGTCATTCTTGCAACAGACAGGTTATGTGTTGTTCCAATGGGATAATGCTGACCCACACACTACCCATGAAAGTCAATACACTCTCCATGATGTGCAGCAACTTCCTTGGCCAGCATGATCTCCAAACTTTTCTCCAATTGAGCATGTGTGGGATATGATGGGGTGCGGGTAGGCCACTTCAAACAGCATAGTGAATGCATATTGTGGCCAAGATAGACACAAAGCCCATTCTTAGCACAGTAGTACAAGTTTATATGCCAACTAGCTCTGCAGATGATGAAGAGATTGATGAAATCGATAATGAGATAAAAGAAATTATTAAGATAGTGAAGGGAGATGAAAATTTAATAGTCATGGGTGACTGTAATTCGATAGTAGAAAAAGGAAGAGAAGGAAACATAGTAGGTGAATATGGAATGGGGGTAAGGAAAGAAAAAGGAAGCTGCCTGGTAGAATTTTGCACAGAGCATAACTTAATCATAGCTAACAATTGGTTCAAGAATCACGAAAGAAGGTTGAATACATGGAAGAAGCATGGAGATACTGGAAGGTGTCAGATGATTATATAATGTGAAGACAGAGATTTAGGAACCAGGATATAAATTGTAAGACATTTCCAGGGGCAGATGTGGACTCTGACCACAATCTATTGGTTATGAACTGTAGATTAAAACTGAAGAAACTGCAAAAAGGTGGGAATTTAAGGAGATGGGACCTGGATAAACTGACAGAACCAGAGGTTGTAGAGAGTTTCAGGGAGAGCATAAGGGAACAATTGACAGGAATGGGTATCTGTGAAAGCTGAAATAGTGAAAGCAGCAGACGATCAAGTAGGAAAAAAGATGAGGGCTAATAGGAATCCTTGGGTAACAGAAGAGATATTGAATTTAACTGATGAAGGGAGAAAATATAAAAATGCAGTAAATGAAGCAGGCAAAAAGGAATACAAACATTTCAAAAATGAGATCGACAGGAAGTGCAAAATGGCTAAGCAGGAATGGCTAGAGTACAGATGTACGGACGTAGAGGCATATGTCACTAGGAGTAAGATAGATACTGCCTACAGGAAAATTATAGAGACATTTGGAGAAAAGAGAACCACTTGTATGAATATCAAGAGCTCAGATGAAAACACAGTTCTAAGCAAAGAAGGGAAAGCAGAAAGGCGGAAGGAGCATATAGAGGGTCTATATAAGGGCAATGTACTTGAGGACATTATTATGGAAATGGAAGAGGATGTAGATGAAGATGAAATGGGAGATATGATACTGCGTGAAGAGTTTGACAGGGCACTAGAAGACCTAAGCTGAAACAAGGCCCCGGAAGTAGACAACATTCCATTAGAACTACTGATAGCCATAGGAGAGCCAGCGCTGACAAAACTCTACCACCTGGTGAGCAAAAATGAGACAGGCAAAATACCCTCAGACTTCAAGAAGAATATAATAATTCCAATCCCAAAGAAAGCAGGTGCTGACAGATGTGGAAATTACCAAACTATCAGTTTAATACATCCTGGCTGCAAAATACTAACACAGATTCCTTACAGATGAATGGAAATACTGGTAGGAGCCGACCTTGGGGAAGATCAGTTTGGATTCCGTAGAAATGTTGGAACACATGAGGCAATACTGAGCCCATGACTTATCTTAGAAGATAGATTAAGGAAAGATAAACCTGCATTTCTAGCATTTGTAGACTTAGAGAAAGCTGTTAACAATGTTGACTGGAACACTCTCTTCCAAATTTCGAAGATGGCAGGAATAAAATACAAGGAGCAAAAGGCTATTTACAATTTGTACAGACACCAGATGGCAGTTATAAGAGTTGAGGGGCATGAAAGGGATGCAGTGGTTGGGAAGAGAACCTATCTCCAATGTTATTCAATCTGTATATTGAGCAAGCAAAAAAGGAAACAAAAGAAAAATTCAGAGTAGGAATTAAAATCCATGGAGAAGAAATAAAAACTTTGGGGTTTGCCGATGACATTGTAATTCCATCAGAGACAGCAAAGAACATGGGAGAGCAGTTGAAAGGAATGGGCAGTGTCCTGAAAGGAGGATATAAACTGAACATCAACAAAAGCAAAATGAGGATAATGGAATGTAGTCGAATTAAATCAGGTGATGCTGAGGGAATCATATTAGGAAATGAGACACTTAAAATGTAAATGAGTTTTACTATTTGGGGAGCAAAATAACTGATGATGGTCAAAGCAGAGAGGATATAAAATGTAGACTGACAATGGAAAGAAAAGTGTTTCTGCAGAAGAGAAATTTGCTAACATTGAGTATAGATTTAAGTGTCAGGAAGACATTTCTGAAAGTATTTGTATGGAGTGTAGCCATGTATGGAAGTGAAACATGAACAATAAATAGTTTGGACAAAAAGAGAATAGAAGCTATCGAAATGCAGTACTACAGGAGAATGCTGAAGATTAGATGGGTAGATCACATAACTAATGAGGAGGAATTGAATAGAATTGGGGAGAAGAGAAATTTGTGGCACAACTTGACTAGAAGAAGGGATCAGTTGGTAGGACATGTTCTGAGGCATCAAGGGATCACCAATTTAGTATTGGTGAGCAGCGTGGAGTGTAAAAATCATAGAGGGAGACCAAAAGATGAATACCCTAAGCAGATTCAGAAGGATGTAGGCTGCAGTAGGTACTAGGAGGTGAAGAAGCTTGCACAGGGTAGAGTAGCATGGAGAGCTGCACCAAACCAGTCTCTGGACTGAAGACCACAACAAGGGATATGACAAAAAGAAGTGACTCTTCAGCTTCATCAAGCAACAGCTCCTACAGAACTATGTTAACAGGTTGAGCAAGAGTGGCATAGCATATGACCCAGGGTAGTATTCGTCATCTGTATGACTGAGTGGATGACAAAGTCAGGGGCTGCAATGTCACCTATGGAGGCTACAGCAGTATAGCCTAATAAGGGTGTTCCAGCATTGGTGAATACCTGGTAATCCAGAACTGGTTGGCCTATTGATCGGTAAATGTAATCATTTCATGTATTCCATGTGTGCTGTTGCAATAATAAATGCCGAGTGAATTGGAAACCTCTAAAACGGTGTTCTGATTTTTTTCTGGCAGTGTATACCTCATGCAATGATGGGTTGTTGAAAACTGTGTGCCCCAGTGTTCCAAAGTGAAACGACACCATTAAAACGATTGATTACTTTTTGCCAATGTTGTCTTGTATTCATTGTTTACTCTATCATAGAAATGGAAATTTTGTGAAAAATGCTAAAATGATATTTCAAAGGGAAACTACCTCCTTAAAATAACTGATTGTTTATTTTTTGTGAATTTCTTCTTGTCATTGCTTACAATATGGCAACACTATTTTATGAAAAATTTTAAAGGTAAGTTTTTCATATTGTAGGGACTAAAAGGATTAAACCAGAAAAGGAACACAGAAATATTAATCACTCAAAATACTCTATCCAAAATTTGAAAAAAAAAGATCCAAAGTGATGTGCTCATAAAATGTCACAAAAAACATAAAAAGCCAGTTCCAGAGACACCTTAGGGCACTGATGAAGTTTAAAAATCTTAGTCTTTTGTAGCACAAGCAATGTTGGCATAAAGTGTGACTAAACCAAACAGTAGTGCACCACAAACTGCACTGACTAATGCATTCAATTTTGGTGTCTATATGATCTATAGGAAGTGACTATCACTTTTCCTGCTAAGATGCCATGTTTGGCATGGTATCCAAAGCAAAGATTGTGAAAAGAAATATATCTCACAAAACTGTCCTTAATTGGATCTATGAGACACATGGACTGTTTGCACAAAGCAAGTTGACACTCAGTGTGCTGGCTCATTGATGTGACCATTACCCATTTACAGTTGTCCACATCAGCCTTCATGCCAAGTATCAGCTTGGGTTGCATGAATAGCAAGGAAACTTGAGTTCACCATTGCAAGTGCTGAACTGCTTGATGGGTCCTCTATGGTAGTGTGTTTACATATTTTTGCAGCCCATTGATAGCTGTAGTACAGTTTACAAGATGACAATGGATTTGTCTTAAATCCAATGTTTACAAAGAAAATTAATAAATACTGAAGATCAGGTATGGCTCACAGTTAAAATCTCTGAGACATAGTCGCCCCTAAAGATATATTAAAATATATGTCATAATAACAGATTACAGAATTTAAATTATCAGCAGACATTTCAAATATTTCCCTCACAGGTTTAAATATTGGCAGTCAAATCTTTGGAACTATTGATGTCAAGTTATTGTTTTTAAACAGGTAGTAGTTTGTCTTAAGGCTGCACCATGAAATGCTGCTTTGGAGGTGTGGTTTCTGTGGAGAACAACTCTTATACAACACCCAGTGGCTCTGTTCATTCAGCCGAAGGGTGTCCTACCAAATTCCATGTGATTTTCACATTCTGTTGCTTTAGGAAATGGGAATCAACAGAGTGCCTGAACATCGGTTTTCGAATCGCTTTACTGTGTATCTTTATTATGCTTTGATACACTGTTAATCAATAATTCCATCCATTGCAGGAGAGGCATGATAAAATTGTAAATGTCTTGCTAGAATGCACTGGAACATGATAACGTAACTGGCACCATGTACCGAGAGTTTCACGAATGATTAGACAAAACTAGCATGCTTGCTAATGATTAGACGAAACAAGCATGCTTGCTGACAAATTCTGCAGGATAAACTAGCAAATTTGTTTTTGTGGGTTTTGTGCTTGAGTTCTTGTGAGTTTTATTTTCTTGCAAACAATTTAGTATACTGTGAGTCTAAAAATGGAACGGTATGATTGCATTTGATTAGGCAGAAATTGAGAACATGAGCTTAGGTTTTAAGTGGTATGCTCAGACATGATCTAATCAAACAAGAACAAAAACAGTGCAGATCCAGGAAAGAGTATACATATAAATTCAACAGATCAATGTATGGTAGCATGTTTAGCCACCAATGTTGATTTAGCACGATGAAGAAAACAGAAAAGGATGAATTTTTGAGTGCTCCTTAATATGGTGTGTGGCTTAAACTACATATTTTCATACAACTCAAATATAAATATGAAAACCAACAAGTAAGGTGTGTTGGCTAAGCAGATATGTAAATCAGCATCATTAGCTTCTGTCAACCAATCACAGCACAGTAACTGTTATGTTGTGGTATATTATTGTTTCACAGTATGAATACATAAATGCCATAGATTGAACATACATGAGAAACATTAATCATCTCAAGTTCTGAACTGAAAACACAAAAAACATTAGTATTCAGTTCTTAACATAAACTGCATTAAAGATCCCTAAAAAAGATGTCATTTTTAGTACCTTTTATTGTCGTAAAGTGTCAATAAATGGATCATTGCTGGCTAATTATGGTTTCTCTAGATCTTATCTTGGAGGTAGCTTTTGGTACTATTTAGCAGTTGCTTATGAAAAGGAAATGAGATACATTGTGTACACTTTTTAGAAGACCCTGGCATTATAGCTCCAGTCAGTAAATATTGCAGCCTTTATCACACAGACAGACAGAAAGTCACACTGCTACACATAAATGAAATATTCTATGGAGTAGAATGAGTTGTCTAGCAGATATGATTTCGCTTATGTTTGCAGTTAATTCTATTATCCATTAAATTCCTTAAACAATAGATATGTGCTCAAATCAAACAATTGAAAGTCCAGGTAAGAGTATCAACAATCTTATGAAAATAATATAATGCTTATAACTGTAAAGAGGACATGCTGAATACCAGATAGGCATGATGAGAAGATTGTGATATGTAAGCTTTTGACCAACACCTTCTTCAGAAAAGAAAAATGCACACACTTTCACACAAGCATTGTCATAAGAGATCATATTCTGGTGTAACTCATCAAATCGAGCAAAAGTTTTTAGCACGTAAAGGTGGTTAGTAAGAATCATTTGTGGTGTAAATTCAAGAACATCGAAGTATATTTATTCGTTAATGAAATTAGTTGCAAGTAATATATCTCAATTTCCAACCAATAGCTCAAGAGACAGTATCAGTACTGGGAATAAGAACACTCTACATAAAGACCTAAAATCACTTACCTTGGTCCAAAAAGGGGTCCAATATTTAGGAACACACATTTTCAATAAATTGCCAGCAACCATTAAAAACTTTGTTTCAGATAAAGCACAGTTTAAACAGTTTAATAGATTTTTTGATAAGCAACTCCTTCTACTTTATATATGAACATCTTAACAGGGACTGTTGAACAAGCTTATGTAAAAATGTCTGCCAGATTTTAGTTTTGATGGCATTTGATCATAATAGTCAAGATTAGGTATTTTGTGTATGACAAGTTTATTAAAAGTGGATAACAATGTTTCATTCTGATAGTGTATAATTCTGTAGATATTAGCAGTTCCAGATTAGTGAATGTATTCAACTATTTTGACAGTCTACTGACAAATTATCAGGGTAGTAAGTATTAGATTCAAATGTTTTATGTTTTTTTATGTTATACTTACTGGCATATTTCACACTCATGAGAATCAAATCATTTTTGGGTCCATGAAATGGAATAACATGAGTGCTATCTCCAGCCATTCTGGCCAGAGTCTAATTGAAGATAGCAGTCATTTGTGTGTGTGTGTGTGTGTGTGTGTGTGTGTGTGTGTGTGTGTGTGTGTGTGTGTGTGTGTGAGAGAGAGAGAGAGAGAGAGAGAGAGAGACATTGTTGGCAACAAATCCATGTTGCAAGAGGCAAATTAGATGCCTCAGCACTTCTCTCACCATGCAGTGGGCACTCACAGATGAAGCCCCGGCAACAAATCCATGTTGCAAGAGCCAAATTAGATGCCTCAGCACTTCTCTCACCATGCAGTGGGCACTCACAGATGAAGCCCTGTCATTGCCACTGTCATCTGCACAGCTACAAGCAATGCTAGATTGCCCACACTATAGTTTTATGCAGCAAGACTGCGATGTCACCGTCATCCAGATTTGTGTCAAATGTTTTATGATTCACCAAGTTACTGCTGAAGTGATTTGTGGAAACCAGTATTTTTGTATGAGATATGTGATGCTAAATACAAGAAGTAATAAGAGTGATGATACTAAATACAAATCATTGACTACTACATTCAATGAATTCTTCCTAACAGTATCTGAAAACACAGGGATAAAAAACGGTCCATCAAAGGCAGATTCATTAGATTTACTCAGAGGGGCATTACATACTCTACCACTAGACACGCTTTGCCAAGCCATCTGTCAGAGACATCACAAAAAGCATTGAAAAGCATTAACTCTTCTGGCAATGATGTTACTTCATCTGTTATGTTGTTCCAAATATTTTGTTATTTCATCTGTTTCGTGATGTTGATGAAGTCCCATACTGCTTGATAGAGCATAGGGGAACGTTGCGGGAGACCCGTACTGCCATACTTGGCAAGGTCCTAATGGAGGTGGTTTGCCATTGCCTTCCTCCGACTCATCTGTTTCATAGAAAGCATTAAAATCTCATGCTTAATTTCCACAAAGTGTGTTAACACGACACTGAATTCAGATATGAATTACTGATAACATTAACACAAGAACAGCATATCAACAGATGCTATGTAAATCTCTGCACATTATTCTACACTTATACAGGAGAAATTGTCCACCCCCAGTAGGTGAATGGTCAGTGTGATGGATTGTCAATCCACTGGGCTCAGGTTCAATTCCCGGCTGGGTCACGTGATTTTCTCCACCCAGGGACTGGGTGTTGTGCTGTCCTCCTCCTCCTCATCATCATACTATCATCCTCATTGACTGCAAGTCACCGAAGTGGCATCAAATTGAAAGACCAGCACCTGGAGGACAGTCTGCCCAACAGGGGGCCCTAGCCATACGATTAAATAAATAAAACAGGGGAAATTGATTCTTGGTCATGCTGTAATTAAGTTCTACATCTACATCTACAAGGGTTGCTCAAATAGTAATGCACCACTCTTTTTCTCAGCCTAAAACAATGCTATGAATGCAGAACATTTCATATGTATTATTTCAAGTCTCCTGAGTGAGCATGTCAAGTTTCCATCGCTTCTGACAGATAGCATAGCAACAGGACAGTTTCAGAATGGTGTCTTTAAGTGATTTATGTTACAGGCAACATGCTGTCATTGAATTTCTCACTGCAGAGAAAGAAACAGTGGGGAATATTTACAAACACTTGTGCAAAGTCTATGGAGCATCTGCTGTCAACAGAAGCACAGTTAATCACTGGGCACAGAGGGTGAGGTCATCAGAAGGCAGTTCAGTGTAGCTCTGCAATTTGCAATGGTCAGGAAGACCATCCATGGCAGCAGCTGATGCTCTCATTCATGAGGACAGATGCATAATAACTTGGCGTTGGCACTGCATCTATCAATCAGCAAACAAAGGGTGGATGCAATTACCTGCACTCTTGGATATTCAAAGATGTGTGCAAGATGGGTCCCATGGTATCTAGTGGAGGATCACAAATTGCACAGAAAAAACATTTGTATTGATTTTTTGCAACATTTTGAAGCAGAGGGCAAGGCCTTCTTGTCTCAGATTGAGACAGGTGATGAAACCTGAGTTCACCATTTGGAGCCCAAAACAAAACGAAAGTCTATGGAATGGCGCCACTCCCATGCCTCACAGAAGAAAAAATTCAAAGCAACTGCTTCCACTGGTAAGGTCATGATCACCATGTTCTGGGACTGAAGGTGCGATTCTTATTGATGTGATGCCATGAGGCAGTAACATAGATGCGCTTCCAGTGACATCGGTGCCACAGCAACCCAGGAGATGTTTTGCTGCAACACGATAATGCCCAGCCCCGCACAAGTCTGAGGACTACTGAACACATCAAAAACCAGGGTTGGACAGTGTTACCCCATCTACACTACAGCCCTGACATAGCCCCCTTGGACTTCCACTTTTTGGGCGGTTAAAGGCTGCCTTTCATGGAAGACATTTTGAGGAGAATGAGGAGGTGATTCACACAGTGAAGCACTGACTGCCACCAGCACAAGGATTGGTACTGACGTGGCATACACGCCCCTGTTTTGCATTGGAGGAATCCCATAGAATGGGATGGAGATTACATGGAGGAATAGGGTGAGTAGATAAAACATCATTCCTCCATGTGTGTAATTCCCATTATGTTCAAAAAAGAATGGTTGAAGAAACAAACTGTGTTGCATTACTTTCTGGGCAACCATTGTACTTCTAGATCTACATATATACTCTGCAACCCACCGTGTGGTGTATGGCAGAGCGAGTGTCCCACTGTACTATTTATTAGTGTGTCTCCCCTTTCCATTCACACATGATGTGCAGGAAGAATTATTGTTTGAATGCCTCTCTGCATGTTGTAATTATTCTAATCTTGTCCTCACAGTCCCTATGTGAGCAATACATAGGAGGCTGTAGTTTAGAAAGAGTCATAATTTAAAGCCAGTTCTTTAAACTTTTTTGATAGAGTTTCTCAGGATAGTTTATGTCTATCTGCAAGAGTCTTCCATTTTAGTTCCTTCAGTATTTCTGTGACACTCTGCCATGGTCAAACAAACCTGTGACCATTCATGCTCTCCTTCTCTGTACACTTTCAACGTCCGCTGTTAGTTCTATTTAGTACAGGTCCCACACTTGAGCAATATTCTAGAGTGATTTGTAAGTAACCCTGTGACTGCACTCTCCCAGTATTCCACCAATAACTGAGGCCTACCACATGCTTTATGCACAAATGGGCATATGGGATCATTCCATTTCATATCCCTATCAAATGTTACACCTTGGTATTTGTACGATTTGGTCAATTCCAACAGTGACTCTTTGATATTATAGTCATAGGGTACTACTTTTTTGTTTTGTGAAGTGCACAGTTTTTCATTTCTGAATATTTACAGCAAGTTGCCAGTCTTTGTACCACTTTGAAATCTTATGAAGATCTGAACGTATATTTATGCAGCTTCTTCCAGGCAGTACTTCGCCGTAGAAAACTGTGTCATCCGCAAAAAGTGTGAGGTTACTATTAATATTTTCTATAAGGTCACTGATATAGAACATGAACAGCAAGGGTCCAAACACACTTCCCTGGGGCACACTGAAATTACTTCTACATCTAATGATGACTCTCCATCCAAGATAGCATGCTGCATCTTCTCTACTAAAAAGCCCTTGCCCTAGTCACAAATTTCATTTTATTGAATTTTTGACATGAGCCAAACATTTTTCAGAAATCAAGAAATACTACATCCCCCTGACTGCCTTGATCTAAAGCTTTCAGTACATAACAAAAAAATGTGTGAGTTGGGTTTCACATGATCAATGTTTTCAGAATCCATACTGGTTGCCATTGAGGAGGTCATTCTGTTCAAAATACCTCATTATGTTTGAGATCACAATATATTTTAAGATTCTACAACAAACTGACAACAAGGATATTGGACGGTAGTTTGTTGGTTCATTTCTATCGCCCTTCTTGTAGACAGGAGTGACTTTTTTTTTAGGGCCTTACTACAACTAACTCCGTTGCAAATTCAGTATAGAATCTGATGGGGGATCAGGGATTGCATTAGGGCCTGGAACTTTCCTGTCCAGTCTTCTCATGTGAGTAGATGAAATAATTTCACTCAGCTCATGTTTATATAGTGGAGTGTTCAGACATTGCCTTATACTAGCTAAAAAAATTTATGCATTATTCACAATATAAATTGTTGATAGAAAAAGTCTGCAAGCACCTACCTGAGACTGAAACCATCAGCAACAGTCCAAAGGTGCCAAAAAGGTATATGGTGCACCATTTTATAGTCTTTAAAACCTTTGTATTTTGCTTCATTTCATATTATTATTACAAAAAAATAGAAAATAGAATTTTTTGGGGATTTGGATAGTCTGTACTGCTGAAAGTGAAAATGCACATATGATGTGCATACTTACTGTTTTTTATTCTAATTTTTTATTTATATAGTACCTTTTTCAAGTTTAAATAAAAAGTTGGCCCATCAAGTGACAGCAGGAGAACACATATAAAGATACGGAAAGTTGCAAGGTTTTGGATCCATTAGCTCCTTTTTCTGACACAAGTTTTGAAGGGAGGAAGAGGGGTGAGGGAAAAGGGCTGGTGGGGTGTAAAAAATGGGGAGATTTTGGAAAAGTTGTCCAGAATCCTGGGTCTGGGGGGAGGGAGGGATGGGGAGACTTACCAGACAGGAGGAGAAGGAAAGACTCCCCTTCTCATGCTATCCAGTATTTCTCTACTGGCCCGGGATTCTGGGCAACTTTTCCAAACTCTCCCCATTTCTTACAATTCACCAGCCCTTTTCCTTCAACCTTCTTCCATCCCCTTCTATGTTTCTGCCATAAGGAGCCACTGGCTCCAAGAGCTTGCAAATTTCAATATCTTTATGAGTGCAGTCTTCCACTGCCACTTGGTGAGTAAATTTTTCTATCCAACCAATTACATTATTATTATTATTGTTATTATTATTATTCTCAGTTTGAGTGTTTAAAATATTTATGACAATAAACAAATTCCCATTATTAATATCAGTCTATTTTTTAATATTTACAATAAAATATTGCTGTTATTAATAACAGTCATTACAGTGCATATTACTTGAATAGTATACAGCTTACTGACTATCAATAATTTATATTGTTAATAATGAATAATAAAAAAGTTTTATCTAGTAAAAGGTAATTTCTGGACATTACACTTCACAAGTTTGAAAGTGCATGAACACTGGATGTCCCAGAATATAAACTTTTTGATTAGAGGCTTTCACTTGTTAAGTTGTCAATAACCACATATTAAAGCACCAAGTAGTATAAAATAGTTGTACTTTTTTGTAATGTGCTCCTAAACTATTTGTGAAATACCCTGCAGTTGCTTTTTGTGACATAGTGTAGCAGAGAGAATGGGGAATTGCCTGCTTATTTTACAGACTTACAAAAGAGGAAACTGTAACTAGTGACCTACCTTCCCTCACACTTCTAACCTCTACCTCCACCTTTGTATCCTGTTACACCTGCAGAGTACATATTTCCCCTTAATACTGTTCTATTGTACGTAGATGTGGTACAAAAACATAATATTTGTTCTTAACCTATTTCATTTAACAATAAACATCAATTTCATACCATTAAAACACTATTTATAAAAGCTTGCAATTTTTCCATCCCTATTAGCCCTGAAAAAATTAACAAGGCCTTTTTTATAGGAAATTAAATGTAGTTTCATTTTGTAATGGGGATAATTGTACACTAAATTCACACACCATGGACAGTATTTTTATGATGTTGAAATGATAATTAAATCAAGACTCTAAGCTGCCGACAGGCGCTCATATACATCAACGAGGACAGTTGAAAATCTGTGCGCCGACCGGGACTTGAACCCAGGATCTCCTGCTTACATGGCAGACCCTCTATCTATCTGAGCTACAGAGGATAGTGCAACTGCAGCAATTTATCCCTTGGACCCTCCCTGTGAGACCCACATTCCCAACTTAATGCCCACACACTACATTCGTAGTGCTCCTGCCCATTACACTCATTACACGTGGCTGATAAACTTACTGAGTCCCATAAGAGTTCGGTCAATGCACGTGCATCTGAGCAGAAGAAGGTAAATGGTCGGTGTCTCAGGTGGATAGAGTGTCTGCCATGTAAGCAGGAGATCCCAGATTCGAGTCCTGGTCGGGGCACACATTTTCAACTGTCCCCATTAGTGTATATCAACGCCTGTTGGCAGCTTAGGGTCTTGATTTAATTATCATTTCATTCTTGAGAGCTGCATGGTCACCGATGGTATCTCTTCTTTTGGACATGTCTGAAAGAACAGATATCATCTTTACTTTTAGTATGTTGTCCACTGTACAAAAGTTTGTTACTACATAAATTTTTCCCTTACTTTCCTTTGTTCATTGAACTATAATTACTGATGAAGTCCTCAGTTTATTGATTCCTAGGATCAATGCAAGCAGGTTTACATGAAATGTAAATAAAGAAATCACCTGCTGTTTGGGAAAATAAGTCAAAGTGTAAATCTATATCTGGTACTGGGTGACAAAGTAAATTCTACAATATTTCTGGGGATTCATGTAGATGAAAAATAAATTTCAATGACCATGTAATAAAACTTGAACAAAAACTCTATTCAGCAACTACGCAAATGCAGGCTTTGTTGCTAAATTTCATTGATGAAATATTGGGTTATCAGCTGTATCCATTGTGTCATCTTGTTACCACAATTCAGCTGACAAACCATGAAGGTGTCATCAGTTCCGTTTGTTTTGGTCTAAGAATTATCTTAAACATCTGTACCTTGTACTCTCACTACATATATACAAATGTATATCATATATTATGGCCAGTGCTGAATATTTTCAGACAACTTTTTTAGCTGCAGTACCTGAAGTAGCACAGCATTTCATTCCCAGTAAGCAAAAAGAAGTAATGCACAATGGCATCAATAAAACATTTAAAAAGAAATCTGCGATTTTTCCATCCCCTGAAACATGAAATCATAGCCAGAGACAGTGGTTTTGTGTGTGTGTGTGTGTGTGTGTGTGTGTGTGTGTGTGTGTGTGTGTGTTTGTGTGTGTGTGTGTGTGTGTGTAAACATTTCTTGCATGAATATGTGTATGTTGTCTAACTCAGAAGAAGCCCTCTTGGCCAGAAGCTTGCTAGTTCAACACTCTTTTTGTTGTGCCCGTCTGTGTCTTAGCGTCTTCACTATATTGTGAGTAGCAGCCTACCTTTTTCATAGTACTGTCATAATTCCATTGCAGATTTTCTGTGGTTAAACTATTATTACTGCATATAGATCCCTTTGTATTACCTGGTGTGTGGTATTTTTTATGTATTGTATTTTTTATGTTCCATTTTCCTTATAATGAATTCACATAAAATTTACGTGTACATAAGGCAACATCATACAGTATTTATTGTCTATGGATGGGTAAAACATTTAATTAAAAAACATATAGGTGGTATACGCTGATGTACCGAGTGAGAGGTGTAAATAGTAATAAATGGGAGTTAAATGAATGCAGATTGCAGACTGTCTGGGAATCTGTTAGGTTATTTAATACATGAGTGATGCTCTTTGACAGTAGGTAACAAATATTGATTTTTTAAAAAAATCAGAGAAGTATTCAGTGAATGCCTCAAAAGTGGCTCCATGGTTTGTGTATTTGTCAGAAAATGTAGAAAGTGTGAGTAGATAGCTGATTTGGAATAAGTAGATCTGTGATTCTTGTTTTGTTTTTAAGCAGTGTTTTTCTTAGGTCGTATGTGCTGTGTTAGCAAAAGTTCATTTGACATGCAATGAATCATTACATTATTCACAAAAGACTGGTAAAGAAATTTTAAAAATCTGAAAATAAGATATTTATGACAGTAAATAAAATTGCTGTGCATACCAAATACTCACCAGGCTTGTACACTACAGACCAATAAGAAATAGTGATACATACAGCAGCCGTTGTAGCTATTGTGTGAATAGCCCAGTAAATTTTGTAGTGCAGTGGCATGGTGTCAGTGCCTGCCTCTGCTGAGGATGAAAATAGAAAAAAGTTTTTTTTTATAATTCTTTTTGTCAAATGATTTACTGTTATCATCAGTAATAACTATCAACATTATTGTTTACCTGATACCTGATGCTTCTCCTTCAACTTTGCAATGGATACAATAACTAGAGCAACGATGGCTTGAATAGTGCACATTGTAATTCCCCAGTTTGTGAGGTATATTAGCCATTTCCAGCCAGGTACTGATGTTGTCTGCATCATGCTAATGCCTACCAGTGAGACAATAAACACAGCCAGGAAGAATATGGCGACCACTGCTCGATATATTAAATATGGAACTGAAATGCCATCTTGCAGTTGCCACTGTAAAATTAGATTGTACTCATTTATACAAATATGAATATGTGGTTTACTTAATGTAGTAGGTAAAGAGGATATAATTTGCAGTGGAACTCTTATTCTGTGGTGCTAATAACAACATAAATATGTGAATGCTAAATTCATTCTTTTTAACCAAGGGAATATTCAACATAAGCATGACAGTTTCACCATGGAAGATGAAATTTTGATGGAGACTCTGTTGAATTTGGATGAACATTTCTTGCCCATTCACATTCTGGGCTTATAAAAAACAGCAGTGAAATAAAACCTATTTCCTACCTGCTAAAGGGCCTACATATTCCCCTAAACACACAGAAGATAACAAATCACACCTTCATGAAATTAAGTTTTCTTATGCAATAAATTCCCAAATCTTTTCTAAAGAAAGGCGTTTGATATGAACAACTTTGTTTGTGACAATATTATGCTTCTTAATAAATATCAATGCATATCTTTTCTTTTCTTGTGACTGTTTTTGGTATACATAGAGCTTTAATTTTTTCTTATACGAGGTGGTAGGCCTTGATCGTGTATACCTTGACTTCTTGTTTGCTTGAAATGAGTTATTCTGCAGAACTGCTGTTTTCTTCAATACAACTTACCCTCACATATTATTCCTAAATAAAGACTGCAGCCACCACACAAGAATTTCATCAATGTTCTGATACTTTTAATGATTTAAAAAATTTCTTTGTTGTCAACTTCACAGCAAGAAGTTGTGTCATTTATGGTAAATTATAGCAGACTAAATCATATAAATGGTTAACCAGTGTTGTATATTTACCTGAGATTTTACAAATATGTTGGCTGTCTGATGATCTATTTTGAAATGTTCAGCTGAAAACGCCTTCTTCCAGAATCCTTTCATCATTCCTCAGTTATTTGGATGTAGTATGTGTGAAATAGCTAGTACCTGCAGCGAAAATAAATTTGACAGTTTAGAGGAAAATACTGGCAAACAATTAATAATAAGATATTGACAAATTACCCAAGATAGGAAAGTGATAATCAGCAAGGGAAAGGATCAGTAATTACTACCTGTTTGGCTATCTCGAGAGGTAACGTTGACCCACAGGAAATTTTGATTTGGGCACTGGTAGAATTTTACGAGTCCTCATGATAAAGGCATTATGTTGAAATTCTTGGAGATGACAGAAACTATTGTGAAATACATGATTATTAATTATTTGGTTAGATAAATATAAATTTTATTTCATATCTGGTAATAAATGGTCAGAATATAAAGAGGCACAACAAAAGTTCTTCCTGAAAAATTATAGAAGAATATGCAAGAATTATTTCCCTTATTATTACTAAAGTCTTTCAGTACTATAAGATAAAATTGATACATTGGAAACAGACAGCCAAAAAAATTTCAGTCTTACTTGGAAAATGGACAGATCACTCAGTCACTCATTGTGTACCATGAATACCACCATGAAGAAGAACCTCCAAGGATCTGGAAGCAGACAAGGTTTACACTAACAAATTGAACTAGCTATTAGAAATCATATTAATAATTAACTACTGTTAAACTACTACAAAATATATATGCTTATTCAAACTAAAGTTAATGGGATAAAATTGCCAGAATGAGGCTACTTTGAAAAATTCAGATACATTAATTAGCTGCTGTATATCTCATACTGAAAACTAAATAAACATTATGCAACAGAGTATCAAAGGCCTAATACTGACTTTTAAAACAAAAGTCATGTATAGTTCATGAGTTTCAAATTATTCATCTAGAATACAAGAATAGAACTCTTCAAAGGATAATACAAAAATACTAACTAAACAAAAATTTATGAACACGCAAACAGCTTTTGTAGATGAGGTAAATCAATTAGAGCACCATGCAACCTATTCACTCTGATATAAATTAATAATTGAGAAACTATTTTCGTTGCTACAATGAAAGGATAATATTCAAGAGCTGGTGATCAGTAACAATTGAATCTTCCCTGTTCAAACTTTAGTGTCTAATTCAAAATCACAAAAACAAAAAAGAGAAAACAAGTTATGGTGACTCGACCATCAATAACTGTAGCAAGGGAAAATGAGCCTCTTTTGTCAGCGTGGAGAATGCCAGCAATGAGGCTATCTCTGGTTGAGCCAGTTACAGTTGTGTGTGCCCAAGCTTTCTCTGTATCATAGTGGTGGTATTAAAGTGCATGTTATGTACACTAGCTGTCTTAGTTATTCTGCTACAAGTATTCCCACCCAGATCCAGCTACTATTGTTACCCAGTGTACTACACCTCACACTCTAACAGTGGAGCTAAAATACATTTAAAGTTTTAGTGAACTACAGGTACAAGACAGTGACTTTCACAATGCATAATTTAATGTTTCAGACTAGCAGGAATAGTCACCATTAAGTGTGTAATACAAATGTGATGTTTCTATGTGTCAATCTGTGGGTAACAACAATGACATTTGTGTACATGAACAATGTGGAATGATTTTTGACTTACTACACAATTTCAGTAACAAGAACAGCCTGTTTTTATACCACCAAGACACTGTTCCATAGACCGTTATGGATAGCCACATAGCATGATAACATGGAATTTAATTTTCTCAACTCAGTCATGTTGGGAACATTCTAGCAGCACCCACATATAAAGTCATGCAAGGTAATTTTCTTCTCCGACTTTCTTCTATTTGGACCTGGGAAGCTCATCTGCCATTGCCCTCCAACCTCGCGTGCCACCACATCTATGATATAATTTATGTGGACCATTTGTTCAATGACCTCACTTCAAGCTGCTATCATTTCATATGGACCAACCAGTTATGTGCAATCACTGAATAAGTTCTACAGAACTATGTAATTTTCAATGAGGACTCTAAGTTTATTGTTCTCTTGAACCACGTGCAGCAGCTATACCATAAAAGCAACCAAAGTTTATGGCAAATATGACATGGCAAAGGCGGCAGTTTTCCTCCACTGGATAACTAGGACACTAGAGCAACAACTATGTCGTCATTTAAATAAGCAATTAGACACCAAGATATCCTCTCAGTTTTTGAGGCACCTTCACACATTAATTGACTTGACCCTCATGCCAGACAAAATGCTATGGATGCCCTGGCTCTTTAACACTAGAGTAGTGGAGTTTCTAACATTTATAAAATGGCGGGAAGAGGTTATTTTGACCCTACATAAAATATTTTCATGTATGACTTAAAAAATTACTTTATTTTAGTGTACACTAATCCCTTCATTTTTGTGAGTTATAATGATAATTAGTACACTACTATCTCACCAATTTATCCTTTCTCATGCTCACTAGTTAGCTAAACAGTAGACTTTCATACATTAAGTACTTGTAAAAGCTTCTGAACATATTTAGCATATATGGGCCATATTATAATTGCCTGTGTTCGACACATTGTACAAGTCACTGTAATCTGTCAGAATCATTCACCACATGTGATTTCTATTAGATGCACACATTTTCTGCACATGGCTTTGTGGAAATCTGCACCATAGTCACTGGTCTTATTGCCTTTTAAAGGTTTATTTGTCACTTCTTCTGCTTTCTAGATGGTTTTGATCCCATATTTTCTTTTGTCTGTTCTTCTTCTTGTTGTTTCATTCCTTAGTTGGTTGGTTGGTTGTTTCAGGGAAGGAGACGAGACATTGAGGTCATTGGTCTCATCGGTTTAGGGAAGGACAGGGAAGGAAGTCGGCCGTGCCCTTTGAAAGCAACCATCCCGGCATTTGCCTGGAGTGATTTAGGGAAATCACGGAAAACCTAAATCAGGATGGTCGGACGCGGGATTGAACCGTCGTCCTCCCGAATGCGAGTCCAGTGTCTAACCACTGCGCCACCTCACTCAGTACATTCCTTAGTGTTCACTTGCCTGCTGAAGTATGATTGCTTCCTTTCCATTTTCTTGTTTGTTACCATTTTGTAGGTGACCATGTTTTTATTTCCCCCATGTCCAAAATGTTGTAGAAGACATCCACTGGCCATCTCCAGCATACAATGTTTTAGTATATTAACAGGTCAGTTGATCATCCAGGTCCACCTCATACTTTATTGCATTTTAGAATGTTATGGTTTCAGATATTTTTTTCCTATTTGCTTATTGTTATTTCAGCATTCAGTGTACTCAGAAGAATGACATTTTTATTCCTCTTTCCTTGCTATATAGTCAGGCTGCAGTCTGTTTTGCCAGTCTGGCACAGGGTGGTGGTGGAGTGTATTTCAGCATTTGACTATTTTACCTCAGCAGGGATTTCATGCAGATCTTGTTCATTATACAAATTAAAGAACTTCTTACAAACTGAAGGGATGTGAAGAAGTTACCTGTCATCATGTTTTTTCTCTACTTTAGAAATGGCTCCATGACATGCAAAATGATGCACTCATATTTTAGAGTTGTTGCTTCCCCCCCCCCCCCCCCCCCACCCCCCCTCTCTCTCTCTCTCTCTCTCTCTCTCTCTCTCTCTCTCTCTCTCTCTCTCTCTCTCTCTCTCTCTCTCTGTGTCTGTGTGCGTGTGTGTGTGTGTGTGTGTGTGTGTGTGTGTGTGTGTGTGTGTGTGTGTGTGTCCTCTTTTTCGAGGAATGAGAAAGCATTACATACATAAGTTGTTGCTATATTGGCACCGATCCAGAAATTAAGATCATACTTATTGAGTTTGTTGGGCACGAATTGAGTGAACCTGCATCTTACTTGCATGTTTATATGTTCTGCAGGGAAATAAAAACAAATACTGTATTCCAAGAATTTTTTCTAATTTTCAAATACAAGAGCAAAATTGTTTGCTGGCACACTTTCAGCTCAGGCTGATTTCTCATCAAATTGGAGAAATCTGAGATGCTCCTGAAATCTGTTCCTTAGCATAATGTCCTTGTCAAAAATACATCCCAGAGAATGTGGCTAAAGAGCCTATGTAGTCATATCATTAATATAAATGACAGCCCAAGCACATATGATGGCTACCAATTTTTCCAGTTTCCAACAAAGTGATATGGTCCAATTGTTGCTTTTTAATATGTTCTGAACATTTGATTCTGTGATATGTAGCACTGGTTCTATAAAACTGAGTCAGAAAGCTCTGAAAACTGAGTTTCTATTCATTGACAAGTGTATGCAGTGGGAACTCGTCACTACTTTAGAATGTTCCCAGCCATGCTTCTTCAAGATGATGAAAAACTGACAACCTCCCAGTAGGTTTCATCTCTAATAATCATCTCTGTAGAGGCCTGCTGTGATGGATGAAGTGAGAATTGATATAAATCAACATTTAAATCCTCCTCCACTAATCACTCCTCATTCATAATATCTTTATCTTCATCTACACTTTTCTTTGATACAAAATCCTCACCTTCATAAGTGAATTCAGTTTCCAGCTCACTGCCAGAATTCTCTAAGAGATGTAACATTTCTTCATCAGCAACACAACTAAAAGCCTATCAGTTAAATTTAATTTATATTCCTTAGCCTCAACCTCATGCAAAATAGTGACCATCTGTATCTGTGGTCAGTAGAGAGATCTAGTATGTAGAACCAACCATCATCATGTGGAATCAGGGCCAAACTAGCTTGGACCACATGTCATGAATGTAGGTAACTTAAACAAGATGATGACATGTTTGAAAATGTCTTTCATGGACAAAGAATATTACCTGAGTGACACGAAATGAATTGTGGCAGATTAAAACATGCACATGTCGAGATGCAACTATCAGCACCAACAACTCCGCATGACTGCTGACTGTTGCTGTTTTATTGTTTACTTACATTCAGAAAGGAAATAACACTGTCAAAGTGTCCCATATCACTGTTCTAAATACACTCCAGGAAATGGAAAAAAGAACACATTGACACCGGTGTGTCAGACCCACCATACTTGCTCCGGACACTGCGAGAGGGCTGTACAAGCAATGATCACACGCACGGCACAGCGGACACACCAGGAACTGTGGTGTTGGCCGTCGAATGGCGCTAGCTGTGCAGCATTTGTGCACCACCGCCGTCAGTGTCAGCCAGTTTGCCGTGGCATACAGAGCTCCATCGCAGTCTTTAACACTGGTAGCATGCCGCGACAGCGTGGACATGAACCCTATGTGCAATTGACGGGCTTTGAGCGAGGGCATATAGTGGGCATGCGGGAGGCCGGGTGGACGTACCGCCGAATTGTTCAACACATGGGGCGTAAGGTCTCCACAGTACAGTGATGTTGTCGCCAGTGGTCGGCGGAAGGTGCACGTGCCCGTCGACCTGGGACTGGACCGCAGCGACGCACGGATGCATGCCAAGACCGTAGGTTCCTACACAGTGCCGTAGGGGACCGCACCGCCACTTCCCAGCAAATTAGGGACACTGTTGCTCCTGGGGTATCGGCGAGGACCATTCGCAACTGTCTTCATGAAGCTGGGCTACGGTCCCACACGCCGTTAGGCCGTCTTCCGCTCACGCCCCAACATCGTGCAGCCCATATCCAGTGGTGTCGTGACAGGCGTGAATGGAGGGACGAATGGAGATGTGTCGTCTTCAGCGATGAGAGTCACTTCTGCCTTGGTGCCAATGATGGTCGTATGCGTGTTTGGCACCGTGCAGGTGAGTGCCACAATGAGGACTGCATACGACCGAGGCACACAGGGCCAACATTCGGCATCATGGTGTGGGGAGCGATCTCCTACACTGGCCGTACACCTCTGGTGATCGTCGAGGGGACACTGAATAGTGCACGGTACATCCAAACTGTCATCGAACCCATAGTTCTACCATTCCTAGACCGGCAAGGGAACTTGCTGTTCCAACAGGACAATGCACGTCCGCATGTATCCCATGCCACCCAACGTGCTCTAGAAGGTGTAAGTCAACTACCCTGGCCAGCAAGATCTCCGGATCTGTCCCCCATTGAGCATGTTTGGGACTGGATGAAGCGTCATCTCACGCGGTCTCCACGTCCAGCACGAACGCTGGTCCAACTAAGGCGCCAGGTGGAAATGGCATGGCAAGCCATTCCACAGGACTACATCCAGCATCTCTACAATCGTCTCCATGGGAGAATAGCAGCCTGCATTGCTGCGAAAGGTGGATATACACTGTACTAGTGCCGACATTGTGCATGCTCTGTTGCCTGTGTCTATGTGCCTGTGGTTCTGTCAGTGTGATCATGTGATGTATCTGACCCCAGGAATGTGTCAATAAAGTTTCCCCTTCCTGGGACAATGAATTCACGGTGTTCTTATTTCAATTTCCAGCAGTGTATGTCAAATGACATGTCCAAGAAAATATAAATATTTTGTAAATCCTAATACATTGTCATAAAAAGGAGAAAAAAATGAGGAAAAGTCACATCATTTCATAAACAAAATAAAAAATGGATGTGACTATGAAGAAAAAAGAATGACAGGTGACACTGTGACACATTCTCTCATTCTAATGTTGAAACTATGGAATGTAAATTAATTTTGGCTGATAGGCTTTTAGCTGTGATACAACACTGATTGATTTCCCATACAACAATGATAGCCAGATACACAGCTTAGGATCACACTATGGCACAAGGCCACAGGCAACCTAGCCAAACTGAGCATTCAAGGATGCTACCGAAGATGATGCCTCCAGCAAGTGCTGTGGTATCAGTGACCTTGAGCCAGTCAAAACAAACATGCCCCCAGCAATCAGCAGCATGTTGTGCCTAGGCAAGCTATTGAGGCCTCACCCAGTGTTGATTCAATGCATGCTTCGGTGCTTGCCCCGTGTAATGCCTCAAACTTGAAACTCAGTCCACAATAGGTGCTCCAGATCAGAGAACTTGTCCAAGTTACCTACTTTCATGAGACGTGAACCAAAATAGTTTGGTCCTGATTCCTCACGCTGATGGTGGACTCCACATACCAGATCTCCCTATCGACCAACTTTTTCTCATCAACACTGGTTCAGAAGTGAGTATGGTGTTCCCCAATGAGGACCTTCTGACAGTTGACTATACTGATCATCCAGCCTATTGCTTCAAATGATTTGTCTATTGTGATTTATGGAATAGACACTTGACGATCAACTGGGGTCTGCGTGACATGTTTCTGTGGCAGTTCTTGGTCTCACACATCAAAGAACCTGTCTTGGGGGCACCCTTTCTTCACCACTTCCATTTCTCTCCAGATATGAATGTGGGACACTCACACACCACAGAGGTGGAAAATTATGACCAGCATTATTGGTATCTCACCACAATATGAACAGCTGCTGTTGATAATACCAACCCACAGGCATGAAACCCTGTCACTGCTTGTGATAACCATCTCTGATTTCGCTGTGGCTGCCAGATAATGGAACCAGAGTTACAACAGATCATCAAGTACAATGAAAAAGTCAGAAAAGATAAAATCACACCACACAAGGAGAATCACAAACTGCATGCTAAAATTCTTTTGATTGCAAATGAACTCATTGTCATGTTTTATTGTCTGCAACGTCTCAAATAGAAGCAGTCACACCATTCTAGCCTTGCCATCATGAATGAGACAGTGAGCACTGAGACCACGACAGCAGGTACACACACATCACCAGGACATATCGGTACTGCAAAGCCTGTCGCACCATCAACAAAGGTCATTACATTGAAATTTTCTCACAGTACGTGAGAAATCTCTGTGTGTGACAGTGTTGCTCCTCATGACTAGTGTGTGATGTTGCAACAGACTGATATCTGACTGTGAACTTTACTAGGTCTAATATTATGCCTTAGCTTCCCTCCTTTCACAACAAAGTGCTATGCCTTGGCCCAGGCAGACTTCATGCAACCAAGTGAGTTACAAACGAATTACTGTGAGCAGGAATTATCATAAAGTCTGTCAGCTCTTGGGCCTTGCCCATCTATCTCATCCCCAAAGAGAATGGCACCTATCAATTACCTACTTTGATGATTATCACGTTCTCAACACTTGTACAGTCGCCAATAGCTACCTGTCCTGAACGTTCAGGACTTCACCCATACTTAAGCACGTGCTTCTGTCTTCAGAATTTTAGACTGCAGAAAAGCTGACTTACAAGCCTTTATGGACAAGGAGGGCACACCAAAGACAGTGATCATCACCCTATTTGGGCTTTACAAATTTCTGTTCATGCCATATAGCCTGAAAAATGTGGCACAAACTGGGCAGCATTTCATAGACAATATGATCTTCAAGTTCCTTTTCTTCTGTGGATATCTGGATGATATTCTAGTCTTCTGCCCTTCCCACATGGATGTAAGAAGCATCTCATAATGATTTTTGAAGTACTGAAACATTTTGGCACCATGCTCAATTATGACAAATGCCAAATGGGAAAATCCAAAGTGACCTTCCTTGGTAATTCTGTTAGCAATGATGACATCCAACCAACTACACAACGCAGTTGCTGCAGTCTCAGAACTACAATGGATTACATTGATTTCTCAGCATGGTGAACTTTTACCAGTGGTATTTGCCCCATTCAGGCTCCAGTGACAAATCACTGGCAAGAAAATATGGATGGAGCAAAAGAAATCTTGTATGGATCCTGCAAATGCTATAATCATTTGATCAGATTAAAGACAGCATACCTCATGCTATGACACTGACATACTTGCTGCCAGTTGTGGCACTGTCAATCGCAACTGACATGAGACGTGATGACTGGAGCAGTACTTCTACAAACTATAGCAGGAGGACAGCAACTGTTGCTTTTTTCCCACCAAAACTAACTCAGCCCCCATACAATTGGTCAGCATACTGTAGGGAGTTTTCAGTAAATGTAGTGGTGTGTCATTTCAGAGACATTATAGAGTGCAGACAACTTACCATTTGTACTGATCACTGCCCAAAGGCAGATTCCATTCATAGCCCTTCAAAATACTGCTGTCATGGCATTTTTGACACCTGGATTATATTGCACAGGTTATGGATGATGTCCACTGTCTCCATGGGGCAAACAACTCTGTCACAGACTGCTTCTTCCAGATAAACATACTCCCAGTGGGTATTGACTATGATGAGCTATCCAAAGAACAAAAATGGGATGAACAAATACACGACATCCTAGATGACAGCATAACTGGGTTGAAAATAGTTTGGAATGCTGGGGTTTGCTCCTCAGTGCAGGTTTGGCAAGACGTGTTGCAAAACCATATCAAATCTCTTATCCCACTCTACTTGCAGAAGTCTGTTTTTAACTGACTACATAGACTTTCACATCAAGGAGTACATCCTACAACCATACTAATAATGGACCATTTTGTAAGTCCAAAAGTCAAATGAGAATGCAAAAATTGTTGTACACCTTGTCAATACTGTAAAGACAGCATTAAGCATACACAGCCAAAAAGATGGTCAATTTGTTATACCAAAGGTCTGCTTGCAACTTGTTGATTTTGACCTTGTTGGACCTCTCCTAGAGTAGGGAAGCTTCTAGTACATTCTCTCTGCAGTTTACAGGGTAAACCACTGGACTGAAGCCATACCTCTCGCTGACATCATGGCAGAAATTATGTATTTGTGCAATTACAGATCTCACATCTTGGTTACCGTGCCTCCAACATGATCGAGCAACATCATGAATTTGAGTCATCACTGTTTATCAAAATCTGTTACTTTGTGGTGTCCAGCACTTCTGCAACACAGAGAATCACCCTCAAGGCAATGGGTTGGCAGAGTATTGGCACTACACACTAAAAACAGCATTCACATGTCACGTTGGTGATTGAACAGAATCCTTGCCATGGATGCTTTTAGAAATGCATTATGTGTTCAAGGCCTTTGCATTTCATTACTGGAAATCCTATACAGTGAGCAACTACCCCTACCAGCTGACTTAATCTTGCTGACAACTACCAGTGGGTAAGGATTTAACTCAACTCATCTGCAAAGTGGAACAGCACATTGCACATCTCAGAATAACACCTCCACAGGCATATGGCTCACCCAGAATTTTTGTACATCCAGCTCTAAAAGTGACTATGTCAAATTACAGGATAATACAAACTGACCTGCAATCACTGTATTCAGGCCCAACAGATAGATACAATGCAGGGCTAACACCTTCAGTGTTTCCAGAATGAGATTTTCACTCTGCAGCGGAGTGTGCGCTGATATGAAACTTCCTGGCAGATTAAAACTGTGTGCCCGACCGAGACTCGAACTCGGGACCTTTGCCTTTCACGGGCAAGTGCTCTACCACTGAGCTACCGAAGCACGACTCACGCCCGGTACTCACAGCTTTACTTCTGCCAGTATCCGTCTCCTACCTTCCAAACTTTACAGAAGCTCTTCTGCGAACCTTGCAGAACTAGCACTCCTGAAAGAAAGGATACTGCGGAGACATGGCTTAGCCACAGCCTGGGGGATGTTTCCAGAATGAGATTTTCACTCTGCAGCGGAGTGTGCACTGATATGAAACTTCCTGGCAGTTTAAAACTGTGTGCCCGACCGAGACTCGAACTCGGGACCTTTGCCTTTCGCGGGCAAGTGCTCTACCACTGAGCTACCGAAGCACAACTCACGCCCGGTACTCACAGCTTTACTTCTGCCAGTATCCGTCTCCTACCTTCTAAACTTTACAGAAGCTCTTCTGCGAACCTTGCAGCATTAGCACTCCTGAAAGAAAGGATACTGCAGAGACATGGCTTAGCCACAGCCTGGGGGATGTTTCCAGAATGAGATTTTCACTCTGCAGCGGAGTGTGCGCTGATATGAAACTTCCTGGCAGATTAAAACTGTGTGCCCGACCGAGACTCGAACTCGGGACCTTTGCCTTTCACGGGCAAGTGCTCTATCACTGAGCTACCGAAGCACGACTCACGCCCGGTACTCACAGCTTTACTTCTGCCAGTATCCGTCTCCTACCTTCCAAACTTTACAGAAGCTCTTCTGCGAAACTTGCAGAACTAGCACTCCTGAAAGAAAGGATACTGCGGAGACATGGCTTAGCTACATTTCACTACTCCAAATGAGTAGGTCAATATTGGTATACCATAAGTATTTATAGCTTTTGTCTTGTTTCTTGCTGTCAATTCTGTTTTCAGTATTTTTGTTAGTCTTTGTCTATATTTTTCTTTTATTTCTTCTTGAATATTTGTATTATCTATTCCTATTTTTTGTCTGCATCCTAGATATTTATAGGCATCTGTTTTTTCCATCGCTTCTATGCAGTCGCTGTGGTTATCCAATATGTAATCTTCTTGTTTAGTGTGTTTTCCCTTGACTATGCTATTTTTCTTACATTTGTCTGTTCCAAAAGCCATATTTATATCATTGCTGAACATTTCTGTTATCTTTAGTAATTAATTGAGTTGTTGATTTGTTGCTGCCAGTAGTTTTAGGTCATCCATGTATAGCAAATGTATGCTTTTGTGTGGGTATGTTCCAGTAATATTGTATCCATAATTTGTATTATTTAGCATGTTGGATAGTGGGTTCAGAGCAAGGCAGAACCAGAAAGGACTTAATGAGTCTCCTTGGTATATTCCACGCTTAATCTGTATTGGCTGTGATGTGATATTATTTGAATTTGTTTGGATATTAAGTGTGGTTTTCCAATTTTTCATTACTATGTTTAGGAACGGTATCAGTTTAGGGTCTACTTCGTATATTTCTAATATTTGTAATCGCCATGAATGGGGTACACTATCAAAAGCTTTTTGGTAATCAATGTATGCGTAGTGTAGTGACCTTTGTTTAGTTTTAGCTTGATATGTCACCTCTGCATCTATTATCAGTTGCTCTTTACATCCTCGTGCTCCTTTGCAACAGCCTTTTTGTTCTTCATTTATAATTTTGTTCTGTGTTGTATGTGTCATTAATTTTTGTGTGATGACTGAAGTTAATATTTTGTATATTGTTGGTAGGCATGTTATGGGGCGATATTTAGCTGGGTTTGCTGTGTCTGCTTCATCTTTAGGTTTCAGATAAGTTATTCCATGTGTAAGTGTATCAGGGAATGTGTATGGGTCTGCAATGTAACTGTTAAATAATTTATTTAGATGTGAATGTGTTGAGGTGAACTTCTTTAGCCAGAAATTTGATATTTTATCTTTTCCAGGGGCTTTCCAATTGTGAGTAGAATTAATTGCTTGGGTGACTTCATGTTGCAAAATTATCACGTCAGGCATTTGTGGTATCATCTTGTATGTGTCTGTTTCTGCTTTTATCCACCGTACATGTCTGTTATGTTGTACCGGGTTTGACCATATGTTGCTCCAGAAGTGTTCCATGTCTGTTATGTTTGGTGGATTGTCTATTTTAATGTGTGTGTTATCTATTTTCTGGTAAAATTTCTTTTGGTTTGTGTTGAATGTTTGGTTTTGTTTCCTTCTATATTCACTTTTTTTTGTATCTTCTAAGTCGTTTGGCCAATGCCTGTAATTTCTGCTTCTTTTCATCTAATTGCTCTATCGCTTCTTCTTGTGAGATTTTACCTAACCTTTTTCGTTTCTTTTCTGACATTTCATTTCTTATAAATTGTGTTAGCTGTCCGATGTCTTTTCTCAGTTTTTCTGTTCTGATCTGTAGCCTGTGGTGCCATGCTGGTTTTGTGGGTTTCTTCTGTGTGTTGGTTGGTTCTTATCTCTGCCTAGTGTGTATATTTAGTGTAGTGAGTGCACCTATATAAACCAGTCGTTGTAACTCTTCCATAGTTGTATTTTCATTTATTTTGTTATGTATGATTGTGTTGATAGTTGTTATTGTTGTTTCGACTTGTTGGTTATTTGGTGGTCTATGCAAGAGTGGTCTAATGTCTGTATTTGTGTCTTTGTATTCTATATATGTCAGCTGAAATTTTTCTTCTATATCTAACATGTGTGTCACTTCATGTTCTATTTGTGCTTGTTCTGGTGGCTGTCTTAAGATTTCGGTTTCCTTTGATTCTTTAATTGATGCGTGTTGTTCTTTGTTTGTTTGCTCTGGGATGTTTGAGTCCATTACTGTATTTTCTTCTTCTTCTTCTTCTTCTGATTACACATTATTTTGATCTAGTATTTGTTGTACTTGTTGTTTGATGTTTTCTAATTCTGACTGGGGTATCCTGTTATTTTTGATTATTACAAGGATCTGATCAGCTAGTCATTGTTCTGTTAAAATTTTTAATTCTGGGTATCTGGTAATAAATGTTGTGTATACTTGTCATCTGTATCCAGTTGTGTTGCTTCCTAAGTTTGTTGCTTGGTAATAACAGAACATGAGGTGTCGGTTAACTTCATCTAACCATCTCATCCTCTGTCTTTGTTTTCCTTCTAGAGTGGTTGGAGGAAGCATATCTTGCAAAACACCTCTATTTGGATTTAAATAATTTTCCGTGTGCCTAGCAGTGTCATTACCATTGTGGACGGGCATAGTGTTCAAGTGTTGTCCCCGACCATGACAGCGCTTGTCCGAGGCTTCATTAGTTCTGTCCTGAACCAACTAACCACACTAAAAGGGTGTTAGTCCTATTAGTGGTTTGTTCTTTTCGTCACCTTTTATGACTGACAGAACATATCAGAGGCCTATTTTTTTCCCGGGCCTCCACGGTTATTATTATTATTATTATTATTATTATTATTATTGTTATTATTATTATAGATGCCTAGTTCTGCAGGACCAAATTGAGGAGCAAATCTCCAAAGTCATGGAACATGTCAGTACATGAAATTACAACATAAAAGTAATAACAGATGAAGATAGTAACTGTTCTGAAAGAAGAGATACCAATGATGACCAAGCAACTTCTATAGAAAGAAATGATAATTAATCGAAACCCTGAGCAGCCTTCAGGTGTTGTTGATATACCTCAATGGGGACACCTGAAAATGTATGCACCGACCGGGACTCAAACCTGGGATCTCCTGCTTACATGGCAGACACTCTATCCATCTGAGCAACTGATGGCACAGAGGATAGCGCGACTGCAAGGACTTATCCCTTGCACGCTTCCCGTGAGACCCACATTTCCAACTGCCACACCGCAATCCGTGCAGTACCACACAGATACCTGCCACGTGATCGGAACTGCTTCGTTCACAGGCCTACGTCCTCAGCGTCTGACCACGCCCTCGCCTGCCTCAGTTCAGCATCAGCACGTGCCTTCCTACTTCAGTACCTCAGCCTGCAACAGGAAGAATAACTTGTTATCTGTGCCTGATCTCCACCTCTGTCCCACTGCTATGCCTCAGTGTTTTGTGCCATGACATTCACCTTATCCGCACACCGTTTTGAGTGGAGCGATTATGAACAGTGAACATTCACACATTCCGTCCCATGTTCGACATCATTTCCCACACTGTGCTTCTGGACAGCCCGCACCTCTGCAGCCTCCCTGCAACACAGGTGGCCCCGGCTCTGATCACATGTCGAGCTTTCCTCGTACTAACACGCGTTCTCAAACTTTGCTGTTTTACTCACCTGTCGCCCGCGTGCCGGCTCCCGTCGAGCTTCCGCTACCATTCTCGGCACATCTTGGTGCCTCATCCGCATCGGTCTATCGCGATGCGTCAATCTGAACACACCTGCAACATGTTGAGCTACGGCAACCGCAATCGACACATTACGGCATCTCACCCTGCGTTGGCCTTCCAAGTCACGACGGATTGCGCTCAACCACGACGTGTCACCTTCACGCTGCCAACCAAACAGCCGTCGTTGCCACATCCTCTGGAGGCACACTCTCCTGGAATACTACAGCAACAACAGCTCGATTCAGGCAGTGCCCCGACGAACTCGACTCGAGCTGTTCTTCCGATCATTCTACAATGCTTACTGACACTGCCGCCGTTTAATCCCGACAGGGCAACAACCTGGTTCAAAATTGTGGACGAAGTGTTCGACCATTACAAACTCGACGAGTCAACCAGGTTTGTGTGCCTCATCACCCACCTGCACTACCAGGAGGACTTGACTGCTGACCTGGTTGATGCCCCGGACTCATCTATCCGGTACACTCTAGCCAAAAATACAGTTCTACGTCGGCATGCACGCTCATCTGAGGCAGCAATTGGGCAAGTGCTCCACGTCAAGCAACTAGGCAATTACAAACCTCCCCAGCTCTGGAGACAGCTGCGTGCCCTGGTCAGCACCGATCTGTTCTCTGACACAGCTCTCCTTGCCATCTGGTCAGATGAACTATGTCCTCACATTCGCTTTGCTCTGGCTCAAAGGTCTCCTGAACTTGTCGAACAAAGAATGACAATTGCTGACGAGCAACATGATGCATCACTGCTCTATTTCGCCAGTCACTGCCTACCTGCCAAGTCTCATGTTCAGGGTCATCGCCCTGCTGCCAGACGCGGCTGGGGCCATATTGTGCTGGGCGTTCCGCTCGCTCCAGGAAGCAGTAAACAAGCAACTGGGACAGCACCGGCTTTGCCCACGGTCACGCCCCCTCCTGCAACCAAACCTGCTGCGGCCACCGAACCTCGGCCACCGCCACTGGCAACGAACTTTCGACAGGAAATGCAACCGCACTACCCGTACTGTTACGTCCATACAGTTTGGTGAGGCTGCACGGAACTGCAGACCACCCTTGTACTTCCCAAACACCAATCCCAGGTAGGTCCAGGTGCCGCCTCCTGCGCACAACATGACAGGCACCCCCCAGTGCTCCATTCTGTCTGGGAACGACCAGATAATTGTGGACGACTTTACGTTAAAGACATTTCGTCGGAATACCTTTTCCTAGTGGACACAGGCGCCGATGTTTCGCTGCTGCCTACGTCCTTAGCATCGTCGAACATATGCCTTCATCATACTTCACTGCAAGCAGTGAATTCAACTAAACTACAATGCTCGGGTTCAACTTCCCACGTGTCACTCGCCGCAAACTGCAAACTCGAGTGGACATTTTTAGTGTGCGAAATTGACGAACCTATACTAGGCATTGACTTCTTTTCACCACAAACTCACCGGACCTAGTGCAAAACAACGTGTTTCATCATCCGCCCAAGACTCACTTCCCCTGTGCTCCATCGAGCAAACCTACCTGTGACACATTGGTCCGGGCTCATATCATCCGTACACGCTCGTCTCTGTCGACGACGTTGCAAGGAATCACGCACAAGTGCTTTGTCGAGCTTGAACACGTAGCTCGCCTACGCAAGGAAAACTTTGAGCTCTCCGTCTGGCTCCACAAAACACAGCTCCAGCTCTCCGATGCAGCAAAGGAATTACAGACACTACAGCAAGGACAAAGCAAGGTCAGTAAGTGTGCCGAATCTGCTTGCAGTCCCAGCAATCGAGCCTCCGTGTGTTTACCCCCCACTACCCCTCGCAACTGTGCTATCGAGACTGCTTTAACATGTACTGACAGTTCCTCAGGGCCACATCCTCCTAACACGGCAGCGGTTGACACTCTGACACTTGGCCGGACACAAGTGCGCATGCGGGATGAGCGTCATGTTCCCAAACTGACTGCTCCTACGCCACCCCTTGCAGACAGCACCTCAAACTATGCAACTTCGGCTCCTGCACGCCGCCGTGCGACCGCCACTGACAACACAAACAGTGCACTCACACCAAGTGTTTCGCCCGCAACTGTGCTGCCATAGGCCGCTCCCTCGGGCAATGGACTCACTAACGGCTCATGAACTCTACCAAGCTCACCCGGCCACGGTGCCACTGCTTCGGGCCGGTGGCCATCTTGTCGCGTTGACTCCTGGGACACTTTGCCACCTCGGCTCCAGTCGGATCTGCCGAGTGGATCCAAACACCACTACCACACCTCGCCTGACCCGCCCGCCACACATTGTAAACAAACCACATCCCGTGCCGCTGGCAACATTTTTGTCACCAACGTCACAGTTCACAAGCTTTGCCTCATGCCAGGTCCCCCGATCTCCAGTAAACCACGTCGACTTTGTCCTAAGCGCCTCTCTGACCCTAAAAATTAGATTTCTGAACTACTAAGCTCCTGCGTCATTGAACCCTCTGTCAGTAGCTGGTCTACGACCATACATATGACATCCAAGAAAGACGGGTCCTGGCGCATGTGCAGAGACTACTGTCGACTAAACGCATGAACAATTATGGACACCTACCCCATACCCAACATTACCGACTTTACCAGTTCCTTCGCAGGTGCGACCACGTTCTTTGTCACTGATTGCAAACGGGCCTACCACCAGATCCCCATGGCACCTGAAGACATCACCACCCTGATCGGGTTATTTCAGTTTCGATTCATGCCCTTCGGTCTGAAAAACGCAACCCAGACCTGGCAATGCTTCATCAACGAAGTGTTATTCGCCCTAAAATTCTGCTTTGCATATCTTGATGACATTCTTGTGTTCAGCTCCTCCGTTGAGGACAACATTTTACATGTGCAAACTGTTATGAACACTCTCACGGCAGCAGGCATTGAGACCAACCAGGGCAAATTGTAGCTACGTCAACCTGCTCTCACTTTTCTTGGTTTTCGAGTCTCTGAAAATGGCATTTCACCGTTCCCTCCGAAAATACAAACAATACTAAATCTACCCAGACCTTCGTCATTCAAAGAGCTCTGGCGCTTTCTGGGGACGGTTAATTATTATCGCCAATATCTACCTCGGGCTGTGGAGATTGAGGCTCCATTGACGGACGCCTTGGCAGGCACCAACACTTCTGAATCTCGGCCCGTTCCATGGACCCCTGCTATGACTGACTCTTTTACTAGCCTCAAAAATCTTCTTGCCGAGGCCTGCACCATCGCGCATCCTCATCCCAAAGTGCAGCTTTTCATCACCACAGGCACGAGTGATACTGCCATCGGCGCTGTCCTTAGCCAGACAATCGATGGCCAAACCTCGCCTCTGCAGTTCTTCTCACGCAAGCTCACCAATGCACAACGGAAATATTCCGCTTTTGACAGGGGGTTGCTCGCTGTCTACAAAGCGATCAAGCATTTTAAGACTGATGTTGAGGGACACCCTTTCTATGTTTTAATGGACCAGAAACCCGTGGCTGCGGCCATTACAAACCCGCCAGCTGACCCACCTCGTCGCCGCTTCAGATACGTGGACTTCATATCTCAGTTAACCACCTATGTCAAACATAAAGGGTGCTGACAATATAGTTGCTGATTTCCTTTCACGAGTCGACGCCGTCCATTCGCTGTTAGACCTCTCTGAACTGCCTAACCTCCAACCCGCAAACGAGGAAACACAAAACCCGATTTCAGACTACTTCTTCACTACACTTCGTCCCTGGCATTTCTGGTGAGATCTGGTGCGACGACAGTACGGGCACGTTACACCTCCTCATCCCAACCACGCTCCGTCGAGCTGTCTTCAACGCATTGCATAATTTAGCTCACCCCGGTGTTTGTGCGTCCGCCAGCCTCGTAGCGGAGCGCTTTGTGTGGAGAAATGTCAACAAGGACTGCCAGCAATGGGCACGCTCCTGCGTCGCGTGCCATCGCTGCAAAGTACACAAACACACTTCACCCCACCCCCTAGGCGCCTTTTCGATCCCTCCTGGGCGTTTCCAGCAGGATCATATTGACATTGTCGGCCCTGTCTCCCCCCTCTAGCGGCTTTCGTTATGTTCTCTCGTCTATCGATCTAACAACTCGCTGGGTCGAGGCTGTCACCCTCCCCACTATTACGGTAGAAACTGTTGCTCGAGCTTTCGTCGAGTCATGGGTGTCGCGTTTCGGATGTCCAGCTATCATCACGACTGACCAGGGCAGACAATTTGAGTCCGCCCTGTTCAACGGTATTTGTAACATTTGCGGCATCTGGCGCGTTCATACCACAGCATATCACCCGCAAACTAATGGGCCAGTCGAGCAATGGCACCGCACTTTCAAGGCAGCTCTTCAATGACATGGATGGAGGCCCTTCCCCTTGTGCTACTCGGCATTCGTGCGATCTATAAGGAAGACCTCAAAGGCACAATAGCCGAGTTCGTATACGCCCAGAACATTGCTCTCCGTGGCGAACTTGTGAGCCCTTCCGCTTCTCTCCCTCAGTTTTACTTACCCTCCTTAGTGGACCGCGTCAGATGCCTCTTCATCAACCTCCATATCCCTCCGCCCGCCAGCCATTCCCGCCCTAAGGTTCACGTCCCGAAATCTCTGGAAAATTGCGAGTACGTCATGCTCCGAGATGACACTGTCCGTGCTCCCCTCCAACCTCCATATACCAGCCCGTACCGAGTTCAACGGCGCTCAGCCAACACCTATGACATCCAGATGAAAGATTTAGCTGTTACAGTCTCTCTCAACAGACTTAAGCGTGCTCATGTCGTGCCTTCTTCTACCCCCCTTCAGGCCACCACCACGCCACTCACTGTCGGTGGCTCCGACCACTCCCTCCACGTCGGACTTACACACTCGATTGAGTGACTTCCAGCTCCAATCGTCGAGCTCTCCTCCGATCTCGCCCTTTACTCTGGGTCACGCACTCTGTCGAGTGACCACATGCTCCCCACATCGAGCTTACCTACAATCTCACACTCACCACCGGGCCCTTCACCGGTCCCCTCAACCTCTCCACTGTCGCCTGCCTCATCCTGTTGAGGTCTCTCACGCCCCCACCGGCCTACCTGTCACCACACAACCTGCACGCCCAGTGCGACGCCTGGCTTGCTTCAACGTTCCAGGTTCAGTGGCCAAACCTTCCTCCACGACATCTACCGACACAGTTCCCCGACGACGCTGTCCAGCTGACCTGCCAACGCTTTAGTGACCCCCCCCCCCCTGGCCTCTCAAGAGTACTCCATACTGTGGGGGAGGGGGGGGGGGGGCAATGTGGAGCCAATGAGGTCGACACCAGCATCGATATGCGTTCATCTTTGGACTCTGAGCATTGTCTTTGGGCTGTTCCTCCATGTTCAGTTCTTTGTGAGCCTTGCATGTGTTTAGGTGAATAAATGAACTACTGCAAAATGGGTGTTGTTTGGTGTGACCAACCCGAACTTCTTCCCCATGTCATTACTCCAGAAATCATTGCAAAAGTTCACAAAATGGTCACGGAGATCGCTGATTAAAGTGTGTGAAATTGCTCGCACTTGCCAGATGTCATCTAAAAGGGTATATCACATTTTAACTGAAGAATTAGAAATGAAAAAATTATATGCAAGATTGGTGCCATGACTCTTGATGTGCGCCCTCACACATGTGCCATCGTCATGGCAAAATTACATGAACTAAGGTATGAATTGTTGCCATATCCATCTTATTCACCTGATTGCAAACGGGCCTACCACCAGATCCCCATGGCACCTGGAGACATCGAGAAGACAGCAATCACCACCCTGATCGGGTTATTTCAGTTTCGATTCATGCCCTTCTGCTATGTAGGCAGTAAAATAACCAATGACGGACGGAGCAAGGAGAACATCAAAAGCAGATTCGCTATGGCAAAAAAGGCATTTCTGGCCAAGAGAAGTCTACTAATATCAAATACCGGCCTTAATTTGAGGAAGAAATTTCTGAGGATGTACGACTGGAGTACAGCATTGTATGTTAGTGAAACATGGACTGTGGGAAAACCAGAACAGAAGAGAATCGAAGCATTTGAGATGTGGTGCTATAGACGAATGTTGAAAATGAGGTGGACTGATAAGGTAAGGAATGAGGAGATTCTATGCAGAATCGGAGAGGAAAGGAATATGTGGAAAACACTGATAAGGAGAAGGGATAGGATGATAGGACATCTGCTAAGACATGAGGGAATGACTTCCATGGTACTAGAGGGAACTGTAGAGGGCAAAAACTGTAGAGGAAGACAGAGATTGGAATATGTCAAGCAAATAATTGAGGACGTTGGTTGCAAGTGCTACTTTGAGATGAAGAGGTTAGCACAGGAAAGGAATTCATGGCGGGCCGCATCAAACCAGTCAGTAGACTGATGACCAAAAAAAAAAAAGGCTCTATCAGACTTCCATCTCTTCCCAAAACTGAAAATTTTTCTTGGTGAATCAGACGAAGAATTGATAGTCAGAGTTGACAACCATTTTGTAGGTATGGAGGAAACTCATTTTTGGGGTGGGATCAAGGCACTGGAACATCATTGGACCACGTGCATTAATCTACAAGGTGATGGCATTGCAACATAAAAGTTTCAGTGATGTAAGTACTTCTTTTCTATTCTGTTCCCAGAACTTTTCAAACCATCCTCGTATTTATATATGATATATGTTAAAAATATGTAGCCTGTGTCCATCTGAATGTTCATTAGAACACTTTTTAAAAATTTGAAATAAATCAATCAAGAAATTTTCAAGAACTTCGGTAATAACCTTTCCCATTCATATCTTACATATTTATTTATGTATTATATATATTAAAATAGGTATATAAAATGCACATATATTAAAATGCAATATTGTAGCAAAATTTCAAAGGAACTGATGAAGAACTTTTGAAGATTTTCAACTAACATACCTGAGATTTTTTCTAGCAACATACTTCCTGTGACTACAAATTATGTGAACTGTATAACTGTGTTTGTTTACGATTTGCTAATTTATGGTAAAAGGAAAAAGAAAATAAACAAATCAACACTTTGTTATACAAGCAGTATCAAATGAGAGGCTGAGATGAAATAAAGAACTGTCTTGGGCAGTGGCAGCTGGTGATCATGTACTTATGTGCTACAGATCGCTAAATATTGTACTAAAATTATGACATTCCTTGCCTAATACATGCTGGTGTGTGAATAAAATGGTCGAAAATATGTTTTGAAGTGCTTCCTTTTAAGTAACAAGAAACGAGTACTCAAATTATAGTCAGAAAAGGGATGCAGATGTCTGCTTTTGACTGTGCATGCTCTAATGTGACGTCATCCATGCCGGCACTTGGGCTGCTATGTTGCTCGCAGTGCCAAGTCAGTATTTTTCTTTCAAAGTGCATATGAGGTATTGTACAAGCAATGTGATGATCTGCTAAAAAGGCCCTGCTCCAGTTGGTATTTGGAGGATAAAATGAGACTTAGAGAGTGAAGTTGACCTAATCCAAACTTAAACCTAACAAGTTCCTAAAATATTTTGCCTGAGTGGGCTGTAGGAAAAGGTAAAATGCTTTCTAAAATTAACAGTGGAGTATGAGGGATTTCTGAGCAATGCTAATCAGATCAGCATTGCACTGACTGATAATTTATAGTGTTGCACCAACTGGTAATTCGTCAGCTCAGGGTAGAGTCTCACTACTATCACCTTATTTTTCTTTTCTTCATTTTATTTTATTCCTTGTAATGTTAAGAAGCTACCAATTATAAAATTTAAATACATTTAAATAGTTTGATTTGTACATGTAAAATTAAAATATTCAGTTTAGTTACTACTAGTATCCTTGTAAGTTAAAAGGCTATAGGCTGTGGGAAAAAAAAGTGAATAGAGAAGGAAATTCAGTTTGGAAACAATTGGATCTGCAGGTGTGATGTTTACAACGCACATTTTTGCTTTCCATGTATGTTATTAGTGATCAGTGATGTGTGGGGTACAGGGGAGAGTGAAAGATCTAGGACATACTAATATATTAACAAAAAGCACATGGGAAATAATAAACATTGCAACAACTTGCTTGATCTTAGTGCATTAGGTAAAGCTAATTTTGCATGTGACAGTATTAAGTCACATATACCATGACAACATAGTGAAACCGAGCTGTTTATTTTTGTAGTGCTGTAGCACATTGGTAAAATTTTGCTTAAGCTGCCACTGTGCTTAGAATAAATATTGACTATAATTATGCAAGAATGTAATTAACATTAGTCAGGAAAGCTATATCATATCTCTAGCTAACAAATATCATTTTGAACATTAAAAATTGTGCAGTACACCCATGGAAGGTAATTTCAAATTAGAACCAGCACAAGATGCAAGTCATGATAATAAGTACAGGAACTTGATAGGTGTTCTCAAGCATGTTAGCTCAGGAACACAACCAGATAGAAGTTACAGTGTAAACCATTTGAGTAGATTTAAAAATTATTACAACTATAGTCTCTTCAATTAAGTTTTGCAAGTACTGAAATGTGATTTGAAGTTAACACATGGAAGACTGGGAATATTGATCACTTAGATTGTTTTGTAAGTGTGGACTGTTCAGGGGATAGATGATTGTCTGTATTGTAAGTCTACATCAGGATATGGAATTAGGAATTTGGAAATGTAATATTTTGGAAAGCTAAGAAACAAGGAAGTGTTGCTGAGTATGTATCATTCTACGAAGTTGTCAATTCTCATAATCCTTATAGGCATGTGATTCAAAGAAAACAAAAATATGTGTGTTACTATAATGATGTTCAATTGTGCTTGGACTTCCATTGCAAGCAGAATGTAGTCCCTTGGTGAAGGGTACAACATAATGTCACAAAGGCATCACTGTAAATATTCTGAGGGAATGCATCTGAAGTAAATAAGATATTTACCTCCTTGTTGGTTCTTTTTGCTGTCACTAAAATTTGTTTCAGATGACCTGTGATCCACACAGTCACAGTGCAAGACACAAAAATAGTTTTAGTGTAGACTTTGATGACTTGTGTAAGATTCGGATTGCAGATATGTACTCTTGTGGAAAAGAAGTCAAATTCAATGACTGGAAATTCCTGTAGGTTACATGTCAAGCAGCAACATTCATTGTAAGGCTGCATGACAAGTAACAGTATAAATAGGACTCTGTTGTTACTGATACAATTATTTATTTTTTTATGGAAAATACCAGTCAGTCGCAATAGGAATAACTCAATTTGTACAAAAATGTGTGTGTAACAGTTCTCAGAGATATGAAAGGTAATGATCACCCAGGCTCAATCATAGGCAAATTAGGTGAAAGAATTTGGTTCCCTGGTAAGATACAGAGAAAATGCAGCCAATCTACAAGCAAAACTGCTCACAAAACTCCTGGTATTGCCCATCCTAGAACATTCCTCATGTGTACGGGATCTACACAATACAGGACTAACAGGGAACACTAAACGTACACAAAGAAGAGCAGCATGAATATTTACAACTTTGTTTGACTTATGGAGCTGCATCACAGAAATTCAGAAAAACCTGAGGTGACAAGCATTTTGTGACGGACATCATTTACGCCATAAAAGTGTACTTACAAAGTTTAAGGAATTGGTATTCACTTAGGAATCTAGGAATATACTATAACCACCTACATATCACTCCAGTGAGGACCACAAGGAAAGATCTGACTAATTACAGTGCACACAGAGATGCTTAAACAGTCATTCTTTTGACATTCCATATGTGAATGGACCAGAAAGAAACCATAATATGTGATTCAATGGGAAGCATCCTCTGCCATTCACTTGTGAGTAGTTTGTGGAATATGTATGTAAACTTATTCATGCACATATTAAGCTACAACCTAAAGATAAGCAACAACTATTTAATATTACTGAGGAGGTATCTACACTTTTTGAACATACTGGTTTTCAGCCAAAGAGACGAACCTCATGGTGTTGCTGTGCCATTGTGGAGCGTGAGATTGTAAGCCTTGTAGTCCCGTTAGATGTGGTTGCAATTACACATGCTGTCTGACATAATGTAACAATTGTCCGCAGCTGTAGCTGACTATGAACAACCACCTCCTCTCATTCATGCAGTGGTGCCTTTGGCTCAGAACACTCCCCATGCTCCTGAAAGAATATTGTGACTGATACTTAACTCCTGGGCTACATCCATCACACAGCTTCCCGATGATTCTTCCCCATATGAAGCCATCAAAATGTTGTCCGCAAGTCATCTTGTGCTGAAGAACACCACCACAGTGCACTGTTACTGCTCACTGAAAGACACACACTGTCTTTTCCCATTCATTCAACTGCCTCATGTTATTGGGCCAGTCCTGGGGCAACATACTCCCGCACTTTCATTCATTTACACCACGTAATCCATATGCTATTTTCATTTATTTCGTCATTAAGTTTTGTAAAGCAGTGTCTATGACCATCTGCAATACATCGTAACTTTGCTAAAAGTTGATGAGTATGACACCTGTTGAAATATCTGTGTCTCAACACTCATCAGTTGTATATGCCAGGAAAGTTTCCATTATCAGCCTTCAAGCTGTCTCTAGAATGAATACATCAATGAGCCGAAACATTATGAGCCCCTGTTTAAAAGTGTGTTGTTCAAGCTTTCAAACATAGTACAGCAGATTCTACTTGGCATGAATTCAACAAGTTCTTGACAGGATTCCAGAAGAACGTGGCGTCAGACTTCTATGCAGAGATGAAGCAACTGCCGCAAATTACGGGATGGTGGTTTACGGGCAAGCAGTTGGCGCCCAATATACATTCCAGTGGGCACAGATCAGGCACATTTTGCGGCCAAGACACTTGTGTGAGTTCACTGTAACACTCAACCCCTCAAACCGCTGTAGTACGATTCTAGCCTTGAAACACGGACAGTTATCCTGCTGCAACATGTCATCACCATAGGAGAGGAGAATGCAAGATGAAACGATGCAGGTGGCGCCATCCTTATGCCTTCAATTAGCACCACAGAATCCAATTCGGTGTCCTCCATAGCATAAGTCTGCTCCCATCAGCTTGCATCTGTGGCGCAGTGCACGTTTCATGCAGCCCTTTCCCTGGGTGATGATGTGTAAGGATCGAACCATGAACCTGGTGTAAAAAGAAACGCGATTCATTTCACAGGCAACACGTCTCTATCGCCCCATGGTGAAACCTCAGTGATGCGTGCCCACTGCAATCGTAACTGATGATGACACTGGGTCAACACAAAAACACTTAGGTGTCGTGTGATGTGGAGCTACATGTTTAACAATGGTCCTTGATCGGTTCGCTCTGAAACACATGCGCCTGCATCAGCACTGTACTGTCCTGTGTTACACAGTGGGGCAGAGATGTGGTCGTCCAAGACCACGTGAGGGAGAGATGTGGTCGTCCAACACCACGCGGCCTACTCGTTATTTCACCATCCGTCAACATCTTTCCATAGGTGCTCACGGCAGTTGTACGCCAACAGGCGACCGGCTCCGTCGTTTGAGAGATTCTCGTTTCCAGCCGAAGTGCCACAACAATCTGCCCTTTATGAAAAAAGCGTATATCAGTGGATTTCCGCCGCATGTGTAGCCCGTATCTTCCCTATAATATCTACCCATTCGTCCCTCTTACGCTTACATTCTTGCCTTACTGCGCCACGTGTCCACAACAGCACCAGGAGGCATTCAACCTGTGGGTAGGCAGTGGTCATAATGCTTTGGCTCATCAATGTATGATACTCAACTAGTCGAACAACTGTGCTGATAATCTGAAACACTGCCTCATAAATTTATTAACATGACTGTCTTTCTTAGCCTTTCACTCACATTGCTCCACTTGGGACTTGTGCACTTTCCTCGCACTCTTCCACAGATTCTAAACATCTTATTCCACCTCAAATTGAGACACTCTTCTTGCATATTCACAAATGCTAAAAAGTTATCACGATTTCTTTCCAATCTGCCTTCAGTTTCTTTTGGTATCACTCTATATTTCTTGAGAACTCTCGGTACCACCTCGACAACGTTGCATTGTTGAATTTTTTGACTTTCGCGTGCTTTATTCACGCGATTTTCAAAACTTTTTTTTATTTCGTTGGTACACATGTTCCTGATGTAAACTAACATTTTCAGCTGTTCTGAATATTTAGTTTATTGCTGACAGTCGAGAAGGCTATACATGTTTCGAGTGCTCTGCGAATATTTACTTTCGAAAAATATGAACCAAAGAATTTGCTATAAATGTTGCTTGGGAAATGAAATAAAATGCAGCACCGCATTCGAAATGTTGACTGTGGCTTTTGTTGAATCTACTATGAGTAAGACAAGAGTGGACAAGTGGTATAAACGTTTCAAAGAGGGAAAATAGCCGAACTGCCATCAGAGAAGTTGCTGATCATGTCGGCATATCCATTGGTGCCTACCAAGCAATTTTTTCGAATGTTTTGGTCATGAAACATGTAGCAGCAAAGTTTGTTCCGAAATTGTTGGATTCAGACCGAAGGCGACGTCGCGTAGTCATCGTTCACCACCTGCTGAATGATGTAGACAAAGATCCAGAACTTGTAAAGAAAGTTATAACAGATGTCGAAACATGGGGATGCGCGTATGACATCGAAACTAAGACGCAATCGTCGCAATGGAGAATGCTTGAAGAGCCAAGACCGAAGAAAATACGACTACTCGATCACATGTGAAGGTTCTTCTCAATATTTTCTTCGATTACAGTAGGATAGTGGATCATGAGTTCCTGCCTTATGGTCGTGAGGTCAGTAAGGAATGCTATCCGAAAGTGCATTGCCGTTTGCTTGTAGCATACCGAAGAAAACGACCAGAATTGTGGCGAAACCACTAGGGGAAATTGCATCACGATAATGCTCCCACTCCCACCTCAATGCTGCTTCGTGATTTTTGGCAAAAAACAAAACCGTTATACTGCCTTACCCACTGTATTCGCTGGACATGGCCCACTGCAACTTCTTTCTATTCCCGAGGTTGAAGAGAACCATGAAAGAACATTGTTTCCCACCATTGATGGGATAAGGACGGAATCGCTGAACTCCACAACGAAAAATGAGTTCCAGAAATGCATCCAAGACTGGAATACGCGATGGCACAAGTGTGTTATATCTGAGGCCAGACAATAGCTGATGTTGATGAATAAATAAAGATTCTTTAGGAAAAACAAAAATTCCTGTAACTTTTCGATCACACCGCGTATGTATACAAAAAATACACACTGAAGCATCTCGCACTGAGGTGAACTGTGATATTGTTGTTGTCTTCAGTCCTGAGACTGCTTTGATGCAGCTCTCCCCGTTACTCTATCTATCCTCTGCAAGCTTCTTCATCTCCCAGTAATTACTGCAACCTACATCCTTCTGAATCTGCTTAGTGTATTCATCTCTTGGTCTCCCTCTACGATTTTTACCCTCCACGCTGCCCTCCAATACTAAACTGGTGATCCTCTGATGCCTCAGAACATGTCCCACTAACCGAACCCTTCTTCTAGTCAAGGTGTGCCACAAATTTCTATTCTGTACCTAATCATTAGTAATTTGATACACCCATCTAATCTACAGCCAGTATTCTTCTGTAGCACCCCATTTCGAAAGCTTCTATTCTCTTCTTGTCTGAACTATTTAACGTCCACGTTTCACTTCCATACATGGCCATACTCCATACAAATACTTCCAGAAACGAATTAATGACACTAAATCTATACTCGATGTTAACAAATTTCTCTTCTTTAGAAACACTTTCCTTGCCATTGCCAGCCTACAGTTTATATCCTCTCTACTTCGACCATCATCAGTTATTTTGCTCCCCAAATAGCAAAACTCCTTTACTACTTTAAGCGTCTCATTTCCTAATCTAATACCCTCAGCATCACCCGATTTAATTCGACTACATTCCATTATCCTCGTTTTGCTTTTGTTGATGTTCGTCTTACATCCACCTTTCAAGACACTGTCCATTCCGTTCAGCTGCTCTTCCAAGTCCTTTGCTGTCTCTGACGGAATTACAATGTCATCGACGAACCTCAAAGTTTTTATTTCTTCTCCAAGGATTTTACTTCCCACTCCGAATTTTTCTTTTGTTTCCTTCACTGCTTGCTCAATATACAGATTGAATAACATAGGGGAGAGGCTACAACCCTGTCTCACTCCCTTCCCAACCACTGCTTCCCTTTCATGCCCCTCGACTCATAACTGCCATCTGGTTTCTATACAAATTGTAATTAGCCTTTCGCTCCCTGTATTTTACCCCTGCCACGTTCAGTATTTGAAAGAAAGTATTCCAGTCAACATTGTCAAATTTGTTAAGTCTACAAATGCTAGAAACGTAGGTTTGCCTTTCCTTAATCTATTTTCTAAGATAAGTCGTAGGGTCAGTATTGCCTCACGTGTTCCGACATTTCTACGGAATCCAAACTGATGTTCCCTGAGGTCGGCTTCTACCAGTTTTTCCATTCGTCTGTAAAGAATTCGTGTTTATATTTTGCAGCCGTGTCGCATTAAACTGATAGTTCGGTAATTTTCACATCTGTCAACACCTGCTTTCTTTGGGATTGGAATTATTATATTCTTCTTGAAGTCTGAGGGTATTTCGCCTGTCTCATACATCTGTGACTTGTGATACGGTACATAATTTGAATTATTTGTTTTGATGTAGAACTTTTTCAAAAATACTCTTAAGTTCATACAATTCAGCCAATATTAAATGTTTCTGGATAAGTTAATTAAGGAATTTTGCAACGATTGTTATCACCTACGAAATTTTGCAAACTTTCTTTTTCATGTATCCGTAGATGTAATGCAATTACAACTACCGAATTTAAACGGTTCCAAAATATTTATGCACAATAACTGATGGAAAAATTGCACGTAAGTATACAACTGAAAAAAGGTAATAAAAGAAGAAAACCTCAGTTCTTCGCAAACAGTTGAATCTAGATGTAAAACATATCCTGTACACCTCAGACACACCAAGGGCGCCCACACGGTAGTTTGTAGGAGGGGGAGGGTCTCGACCTTGGAATGGAGTATTTCTAATATTCTGGAAGATAAATAGCAATGTGTAAGTAGTCATAAGAAAGTTCCAGTTGCGAATCTGTTTTAAAACGAATACCGACTTTTGAATTATTTTCTTGAAAAAAAAAAAAAAAACACCTGAATACACTATATTTTTTCCTTTTCCTGAGGGTTGATGCCCTCCCCCCCCCCCCCCCCCCCCCGGGCATTGACGCCCTTGACACAATAAAAAAGGTGTTGCAGTCCAGTCAGCGCTGCCAAATACCGGAAAATGACGTGCACTACGTCCTTTGACGTCGACGTGACGCGTGCGATCGCTTGGCTGTGACGTCAGCGCGATTGCTGCTCTGCTTCAATGTGATTGTGGATTACACCGCGAATTTGACGCTCGAGAAGTTCTTGGTGTTCTCGAGACTCAGCGGTGGTTCTAGAAGTCGGTCAAGGGGGGGGGGGGGGCTAGTGGCAGGGAGGGGGGGGGGGGTTGGGGAATGGAATAATGGATTATCGCTTAACAAAAGAAGAGTTGAAGTCCTCCACCGACAAACTGGTAAAATTTGGTGTTGCTTAAAGTACTTTTTGGTAGCTGTTTTGGATTTCATGGTAAAAACGTGTCTACAGAATGTGTGTGTGCCCGGGAAAATAATACGATTTGACGCAGATGTCCGGCGATTTCGAAGTTTTTGTGTGGGGTCAGCAATTTAAGTGTTGGTAGGCATACCCGGCATGTTTTAGCTTTCTTGATTATTGTAAGTGGTACTCGTACATTAATACACATCCAGTGTATATTAATAAATAATGAGATGCCCATTTTAAGTTAAATGATATTTTTGGTTTAGATAGTAAGCTATTTGCCGCTTTCTTTTGTTAAAATGTGTTTGAAATACATTGCAACCTATATCGCTACATAATTATAAAAAAATGATTGAATCTGTTGAAGTAATATATTTGCTGATTTCTGAAGTCATTTTATCCAGTTTAATACGGTACTATAACCCCCTCCCCATTGCCACCTTCCCTGTCAAGACTGAATGTCTCATCTCCGAAAACGCTAGTATTTTCTACTCTCTTGGAATAGACACGTTACGTTCGAACGCAGATCACTAAAAAAAAAAAAAAAAAAAAAAAAAAAAAAACAGATTCTGCACGATAATTCCGTCACACCGTAGGGCGGTGATGTTCCAGTACACCAGTACATACAACAATCATCTATCTTTACGTATATAAAAGGCAATGTCCCGAATGACTGACGCATTCACTGACTCAATCGCCCAGCCCAGACCATTAAGGGTAGAAACTTGAAATTTTCAGAGGATATTGATCTTATACTGTAGGTGCCGTTGAAGAACGAAATTTGGAAAATTAATCCCTAAGTGGTGAAATAGGGGATGAAAGGTTTTTTTGAAAATAAACCATTAGTAGAGTATACTAAAGTATTTTTCAAGATTCACCCATGAAAATTGGTATTTGACTCCTCGGTTACAAACAAAAAAAATTGTGTGTTTCACTGATTTTGAAGATTCTGCGCTTGAGCGAATGAAATAGGGATTTATTAACATTTTGCGAAAATATTTCATTATGAAATCATTTTAACGCTAAATGTATCGCAGAAGAATCATTGGCCCAATTTGCGAAAGGATAAGATGGAGGAGGAGATACAACCATTAGTTGTACGCCATCTGCAAAAATCAGCCTGTTAAAAGAACTGTGAAGCCATCTAGATTGCGGTGGGCTGGACATGTGGTACAGATGAATGATAGGGAAACGCTAAAAACTATTTTACAAGGAAAGCCACAGGACGGAGAGAGAAAGTGGTCGACCGAAAACTAAATGGGAGGACGGAGTCGTAGAAGACTTTCGGAAGATGGGCTACAGGGATTGGGAAATGCTGGCAAGGGGCCAGGATAAATGGAAAAGAGATAATTGAAGAGGCCAAGGCTCTTCATAAGTTGTTGAGCTTCAGAAGAAATTTATGAAAATTTGGATTCGTATTATCGATTGGATATAAAGAAATCCATGTTTCACTGTGTTTGGAAATTCAGCTCTTGCAAGGGTGAAATAGTGGATGAAAGTTTTAATGGAAAAGCTGAATCTCTGAAAATCGGCATTTGGCTGTTTTTGAAAATCAATCTGTAGGGGGGTGCAACATGGCCAAACTGATTCGCTGTCTCATCACTGCCCAGCTCAGTCTGCTAAGGACAGGAACTTGAAATTTGGAGAGCGTGTTCATCTTATATTGTAAGTATTGTTCAAGAAGTAATTATTCGAAATTCAGCTCCTAAGAGAGCGAAACAGGAGATGAAAGACTTTTTGAAAATGTCTCGTTATTAAGGCAATTTCGAAGCTGGACCTGCGAAAATGGGTATTTGGTTTCTCAGTCAGAAATTAAAAAATACGTGTTTCAGCATTTTTGGAAATTCAACCCTTAAGATGGTAAAATAGAGAGCGAAAGCTTTTTTGGGAACAAATCATTATTAAGAACTACTAGGCATTTTAAGGCTACGTCTATGAAAACTGGTATTTGGCTTCATGGCTAGAAATAAAAAAATACTTGTTTTTGGAAATTCAAACCTTGAAGTGGTGAATTAGGGGATGAAAATTTTTAGAAAATATTTCGTTACATTGAAAAAAAATTTGAAGGCTAAAGCTATAAAAATCGGTGTTTCAAATCTCGATCAGGTATCAAGAAATATATGATAGGGGATGAAAGTTTCAATGGAAATATCACCTCAAGAACGCAAAAGGCATGATTAACAAAAACGAGAAAAGGTAAACAATTCGATTAAAGAAAAACAAATAAAAAATCTTTGAAAACAATATAGTCTACGCGAGCGAATGCAACACGGTTGACGAGTCTTTACTGGTAAGCAGCGAATGTTGGTGTAACGACTGTAGTGTTGGCTGACATCGAAATAGGCAGAGTGACGCAAGAGACAGGACTGTAGACACATCCTGTTTCAAAAACATTTGTTGTAGAACCGCTGCTCCTAAGGTATACTTGTAAGCAGCTAGCACCAATATATCCTTTAGTAGTAAACATTCTGACTGAACACTGAACATCTTCTTTATTTGTGCAGAAAGTGTTGGTATTGTAATAAGCGCACGAGACCCGAAAAACAGTAGATACATGCGTCCAGGCAGAGGGTGAGTTCCTTGACTTCCGGAAAGCTTAGATGTAGTTCCGCCTAATGAACAAAATACGAGCGTACGGAATAATGGATCCTCTGTGTTATAGAACTGAAGAGTTTCGAGCAAAGAGAACAAAGCCTGCTATTTTGTGTGTGTGTGAGTGTGTGTGTGTGTTGGGGCTTACGTCGAGGTCATCAGCGTCCTGACAGCCATTTAAAGAAACGAATGTGGACAAATTTAGTAAAATGGAAGCATACACGCAAAGAAAGCGGGAAAGGATGAAAAATGCTATGTAAGAAAATAAAACACAAGGAAAACGAGAAATGAGCGTCAAGGATGCCACAGGAAATTGTCACTGGCTGGCCATTTACGTAAAATATGGGCGACCCAGTCATCCTGTGAACAAATCAAGACTCTCTCCCTAAAATCTTGGTAAAAACATTGGACAAGTCTTTTAACTTTAACCACATTCGTTTGAGTATTTCCTAAAAGAGATGGCAGATCCACCAGCAAGTCAGCCGCGGCCCGCTGGTCAGAAAATAAAACTCAATCCAATAAAATGTGACCTGGACGCCACAAGTACCACACACTGGGGGGTCCTCTCGCTGGAGCACGAAGCCATGCGTCATAGGACTGTGGCCTATCTGAAGCCGAGTGAGGGAACCTCGTCCCATCTACGGGGCTGGAAAAAGTACACCACACATGCGTTGTGGGCTTGAGTAAACGGAGCTTATTGTCAGTCATTTTCAGCCACTCATCCTCCCACTGACGCATGACTCATGAGCTCAATAGCGAGGTGAGTGCGTACAGGGGGATGGCACACTGAAATACTTGCGGATCGAGACAGGCCTCCCTGGCTGCGAGATCTGCCCTTTCGTTCGCAGCAGTGCCACATGCCCTGGAACCCAGCAGAAAACCACCTCCTTCCCCAGTCGTCGTAGTTGGAGGAGGGCATCCTGGATGGTTCAAAAAATGGTTCAAATGGCACTGAGCACTATGGGACTTAACTTCTGAGGTCATCAGTCCCCTAGAACTTAGAACTGCTTAAACCTAATTAACCTAAGGACATCACACACATTCATGCCCGCGGCAGGATTCGAACCTGCGACCGTAGCGGTCGTGCAGTTCCAGACTATAGCGCCTAGAACCGCTCCATCCTGGATGTTCTGGACTATTTTATCTGCTGCATACAAACGTGAAGGGCACTTAGTCAATCGGAACAGACAAGAAATTTAGGACGGGAAGAGCATCTCATCTGCTCCAGTGCCCGGAAGATCGCAGACAATTCTGCATTAAAGACAGTAAATGCTTGAGGTAGTCGGACCTTGGAGACATGATCTGGAAAAACAATAGAGCAACCAACAGAATCCTCCTGTTTCGACCCATCTGTAAAAACAGCTAAATAGTCGTGGTGCTCAGATAAAATGGCAGAAAATGTTGCATTAAAAACGGTGGCAGCAGTGCAATCTCTCTTGTACCGCATCAAATCTAAAATCAGTCTGGGCCTGTCCAGTAACCAGGGTGGCAGGAGGTTAAAACTCTGGATTTGGGGCTGTACTGGCACCACACTGAGGAACTCCAGCACACGTTGCACACAGCCCCCTAACGGTATCGTGTTTTGTGGACGTTTAGAAAAAAGGCGCTCCAGGGGCGAACGACCAAAAAAAATGGCTCTGAGTACTGTGGGACCTAACATCTGTGGTCATCAGTCCCCTAGAACTTAGAACTATTTAAACCTAACTAACCTAACGACATCACACACATGCATGCCCGAGGCAGGATTCGAACATGCGACTGTAGCGGTCACTCGGTTCCAGACTGAAGCGCCTAGAACCGCATGGCCACACCGGCCGGCGGGACAACCAACAATATGGTGAGTGGGTGAGGTTGGAGCTGCAAGAAACTTACAAGCCTGGCGCACCAACAGGAGCTGCCGCCGGATGGTAAGTGGCAGTTCTCCCGCCTCAGGACAGAGGCTGGGTATGGGGCTAGTCTGATAAGCACCCATGACCAGTCGAATCCTCGCATGGTGGGCAGCATCAAGGATCCGCAAAGAAGAGGGCCTTTCTGACCCATACACCGTGCACCCGTAGCCCAGCCGTGAACGCACTAAAGCCCGATAAAACTGGAGGAGACGCACCCTGTCCGCTCCCCAAGACATGTGGCTGAGGCACTTAAGGATGTTCAGTGCCTTCAGGGTTGTGGCTTTCAAGTCTCGCAGGTGTGGCAGGCATGACAACCTGGAGTCAAAAATGAGGCTCAGAAACTGCACTGTGTCTCTAAAATGTAGGATAGTGTCCCCTATATGCAAGGCAGGCAAATTAACGATTAAAATGAACACACACTCTTACTGGCAGAAAACTGAAAACCCGTCTTTGCAGCCCACGCCTCTGCACTGTAAGTTGCAACTGACAGCTCATCGTTGCAACACTGGCGGAGGAACAGAAAACAGAAAAGTCTTCCACAAATAAGGAGCAGTGTACTGGACTTACCGTAGATGTTATACTGTTGATGGCTATGGCAAAGAGGGTAACATTTAAAACACTACCCCAGGAGACACTATTCTCCTGCACAAATCGATCAGACAGTGTTTGACCAACTCGAGTCCGAAAAAACCGTTGAGACAGGAAAGACCGAATGACAATGGGGAGGTGGCCACGAAAGCCCCAGTGACGCAGTTATGTGAGAATACTGTGCCTCCAAGTAGTATCGTACGCCTTACTGATATCAAAGAATATGCCGATACAGTGATGCTGACGGAGGAAAGCCTGCCGAATAGCAGCTTGTAGGAGGGTCAGGTTGTCGACCGTGGACCGAAACTTTCGGAATACAAACTGAGAGCGGCTAAGGAGTTGCCGGGTCTCTAAAAGCCAGACCAGACGACGGTTAACCATCCATTCCAGGGTCTTTCCTACACAGCTCATCAACGCGATACTCCGATAACTACCGGGACATGTGCGGTCCTTTCCTGGTTTGAGGAGAGGGATTAGAATTGCCTCCCATCACGAGTTGGGGAAGACACCTGTCTGTCATATTAGACTAAAACATTCGAGGACGATTTCCTTTGACGCCTCTGGTAGATGTCGAAGCATGCAGTACCGGATGTGGTCGTGGACAGGTGCAGTTTCAGAAGTCCCAGTCAGTGCCGATTGGAGCTCCCTCATTGAGAGAGGGGAGTTGTAGGCCTCACAACTGTTCTGCCTAAAGTCCAACTTTTCTCTCTCTCAGTAGCGAGCAAAAACTGGATCCTGGCCTGCATTGGCAGTAGTTCGTGGAAAATGCTCGGCCAGCGTCTGAGCAATGTTCTAGGTGTTGTTTGGAAGCACCCCTGGTTCAACACTGCAGCTATTGGTAAATGGCTGTGTTTACAGGAAATCCTCTGGATGGCTTCCCATACTTTTGAGGAACAAGTGGAACGATTGAGGGAATTCAGGAACTCATGCCATGACCGCTTTTTGCTCTCTTTAATGGCACGGCAAGCCTTTGCTCTCGCGATTCGAAAGGTTGAGAGACTGTCCATTGCTGGGCGGTGTTTAAACCGTCGAAGAGCCGCACGCCTGCCCCGGATGGCTAAATGGCTGACAGGGCTGCAACATGTTAAAAATTCTTCGTTCACTGGAAGCTATTACTTCTATGAAATATCTAGGAGTATGTGGAACAACCACATAAAATTCGTCGCGGGTAAGGCAGATACCAGACAGATTCATTGGAAAAATCCTCAAGAAATGTAGTCCATCAACAAAGGAAATAGCTTACAAAACACTCGTTTGAGCAATGCTTGAATATTGTTCGCCAGCCTGGGATCTGGACCAGATAGGTTTGGTAGAGAAAATAGAAAAGGTCCAAAGCAAGATGAGATCCAAAAAAAGCAGCACGCTTCGTTACAAGGCTCATTAAGTTAAGCGCGAAAGTGTCACAGAGATGCTCAGCCAACTCCAGCGGCAGACTCTGCAAGAGAAGCGTTCTACATCATGGTGTGGCGTGCTGCTAAATTTCCAGAAGCGTACGGTTTTAGGAAAGTCATCACTATATTGCTTCATCCTAGATCTCGCGAAAAGACTATGACGATAAAAATCGAGAGATTCGAGCCCAAGCCAGGAAGCGCTCTTCCCACAAAGCACCTCTATCTGGAAGAGGATAAGTGACAAGCGACATTGGTATGAAAATTACTCTCCGCCACACACGGTAAGGAAGACTGCATCGAAAACTGACTGTTCTTAGAACACTCAGCACCTCAACCTGAGAATTGGTGGATCCGCTCACACTTTCTCCCTTTTTGCAGTCAGACTCTTGTTGTCCTCGTATTTCCTGCCAGCTTCAGTCCTGTCCCTGAGTTACCGTCACGGCCTTTCTGTTCGTCTTTTTACCACCAACATTCCTTCTATCAGAGTAACGATGGGCGTGAATGGTTGAGTATGTGGCCAACCACGTTGCTTCACCTGATTGTCTCTCTTGGTGAGAGAGCGTCCGTCCACAGTATCTCCAGTCCCACCCTCATCCACAGTTCAAGTGGTTAGTTCGCAGTCCTGCCTGTTGTGATGATTATTAACGCAAGTTCTGAATATCTTGCACTACAAACTTCTTCCACAGTCACTCTACCATTTGAGTCCATTGTAGTACAACTACTTTTTTGAGATGGCTGTCTTGATTTCTTGAAGAGTAAAAATATCATCTACTAAAATACAGCCGAATTTTCCATCAAGGCGTTAACTTCAGATGGTTCAAATGGCTATGAGCACTATGGGACTTACTGAGCGGGGTGGCGCAGTGGTTAGACACTGGACTCGCATTTGGGAGGATGACGGTTCAATCCCGCGTCCGGCCATCCTGATTTAGGTTTTCCGTGATTTCCCTAAATCGCTCGAGGCAAATGCCGGGAAGGTTGCTTTCAAAGGGCATGGCCGACTTCCTTCCCCGTCCTTCCCTAATCTGATGAGACCGATGACCATGCTGTCTGGTCTCCTTCCCCAAAACAAACCAAACCAAACCGCTATGGGACTTAACATCCAAGGTCATCAGTCTCCTAGAACTTAGAACTACTTAAACCTAACTAACCTAAGGGCATCACACACATATCCATGCCCAAGGCAGAATTCGAACCTGTGACCATTGCAGTAGTACGGTTCCAGACTGAAGTGCCTAGAGCCGCTCGGACACACCAGCCGCGCATTAACTTCAGTAATTTCCAAAGCCGACAACAATATTAGGAATATATCAACATCGAGAAACTGGGTATGCATCCCTGCTTTAAGGTGGAGGTACACTGCATGTTGGACATTCTTTGGCACAAAGTATTTAGAAAGTGCAACAACATTAATAGGTATTTGAGAGCATTATCCATATCAGAAGAATTATGTGCCACATAGATGGCCATGAGTAGTAAAACATTATGTTGTTAGAACCAATCTTCAAAACGATGGAAGCTTTACTTTTACAACAGAACGCATCTGTTAAGTGAGCCTGACTCTCGATAACTGATTGCGAAATTCGCATTCTGCACAGTGAGTGAATAAACACACTGGTGTGCAAAATCTAAATCCAGAAGTAACTTTCTGTGCTGGCATAGTTTGTCGCCAGCACACCGGTTGGCAAAGATGCAGTGTGAAGATCGACAGTAGGTGCTAGATCAGGCGCGCCTACCACGAGGGATGCCAGAGACAGACTCGCAAGCAACAGACCGCCAACGCCCTCTCAACAGCAAGTATTTAGGCCACCGCCGCTGACCGCAGGGCTTCACTAAAGGCCTGGCGAGACAGAATCCGACCTGTCGCTGAGACGGACTGCGCAGTGGGAGGCCGGGCCCGTCAGCGGCCAGGGACGCCACACAGGCAACGGCCGGCCGCAGCGACTCTTGATGCGTCAGCTGTTAACCGACACTGTGGCAAGGGCCGAACCCCATTATTAAGCTTGCATGCGTAGCGCGATTGCCTCGGTGTTAGACGATTTGGAAGCTTCACGCGGGATACGTTATCTTTGTGCAAGTTCCTTTCTTTTTTTTGTTTTGTTTATTTTGTTAAGTGCAGAAATGAGTAGCGATACGAAATGGCACCAAGAAGAGGAGATGTTGGGTGCACGACATTAATAGCAAGAGAGAAAGCTTAGGAGAATACCATCGTCTGTGTATTGAGCTGGAGTCTTACGAAGGTAGGTTCTTCAAATATTTTCGTATGTCGCGAGAACGTTTCGAGGAACTGCGTCGCCTGATAAAAAGGTAGCACCGAGAAGTGCACAACGAACTGGAGAAAGACAATTGATACAAGGCACAGACTAGCCATTTCTTTGAGATAAGTTTTACAATTTGTGGCCTCTTTGTGCTTCAAACAGAAGTCATATAATTTATTCCATTTCAGTTTTACTGTATCATATGAAAGGTTCAGCAGAAGAAAGCGCTATCCCACAACGTAGTTACGGGTGGAGTGATAAATTTATCTTCAATGTTTACGAATACAGCAAACGATAGTAACATCTAGTCCTGTATGTTCCGCTAGAGAGAACTTTCTACTTAATAGATTGTTTTGTTTCATTGTATTCATAACACTGTCAGTGAATTTAAACAAACATATCTTTGCTTGTTAACTTATCTATTCGTTCTATCGGCACAATTAATTTTAATCTTTTCCAGATACTTGACTACAGGCGACAGTCACCAGACCATAGCTTTTTCTTTTCGGTTAAGACTTTCAACAGTCTCAGAAATTGTGAAAAAGTGTGCCAGGCAATATGGACTGTTCTACAATCCAAGTATTTACCTACTCCTACAACAGAGATGTGGGGGTTTCCAGACTGCCTTGGAAGCATAGACGGAAAGCATATCAGGTTAAAATGCCCGAAGGATAGTGGATCCCAGTTCTTCTGTTACAAACAATTCTTTTTGCTCGTTCTCCTGGCGATCGTTGATCCATACTACGAGTTTACAGTAGTTGATAATGGAAATTACGGACGTACAGTGACAAAACTATTTCTGAGAATTCAGCTTTCTATCAAGAGTATATCGAGGGCAAAAGTATTCTACCTCCATATCAGGATCGCGTGTATCATACAAAAAGTTGTATTGTCTCACCTTTCTGTGTCCATGATCCATGCACTAAGAGCTGCAAGACAACAACCACCTCACGCCGCTGCTTGCAGTGTGACCACAGAGCAGTCGGGTGCGCCAACAGAGCAGCCGCTCTGTGACAACCCGGCGGCGGCCGGTGCGTCAGAGCCGCACTCTGTGTGACCGCCGCCATACAGTAACGAGCGATTCAACAGTGCGGCCTGCCGGCTGCGGTTCAAGGCCACAGGCCGGACGGTCAGGCCGCATTCTGTATGGCCAGGCCTTTCTCACACTCTAGTTTGGCTTTTGTCATTCATTGCAGTGCAGGCTCTGTTCACGTCTCAGGCTACGGCAGTACATAGCATCAGATAATAGCAAGGTTACGGATAGTGTCTGCAAGAGGGGTATAGCTGATGAGGTTGTACCACAACCGCTGGACTCTGTTTCAGTTAAGTAAATGTTTGTAGAGCAAGTAAACATTCGTATTAATTCACGTGGGCATTTGTGTTGTAGAAAGAGGATATCAGCCACCCATAACAACCTCCTCTCCCATGTTTCCTACAGTGCAAGACTCTTACAATGGCAACGAGGACACTACACTTTCGCTTGTTGCTTCACTACCACCTAACATAGCTTGATGAAACTTGGACCATACATAAAAACACTGTACAGTATAGTGCAGAAGGCAACTCGAGGAAGTATCTAATGAGATGTACAGGAATGATGACACTTTTATTTAAAGATATTAACACACTAAAATCACCATGATTTATGACAGTTCTCTGGACATTACAAAAGGCTGGACATGGTTCTCAATAGCGTGTGTGATCACCACGGATGGTAATGCATGCCCTCCAAATGTGCTCCCATGCTCACCACAAGGTAGGCAAGCAGTTCCTGTGGTAGGGCATTCCATTCCTCCACCGGGGCAGTTGACAATAGCTGGGCGGTTGTTGGCGCATGTGGACGTGCTGCGCTATGTCTGTCCAACGCATCCCACGGTGTAAATCCAGGGGACGGGCAAGCCAATCCATTCACGGAATATCATCTCGTGCCACTAGCCTCTCCATCTGCGCTGTTCGATGCGTTCGCGCCTTGGCGTCCATAGAAAGGGGGCACCCTTGACAATGTATTCCCAACTCTCGCCACATAACATGGACGTTTTGGTTGTAAGGGTGTTGCGTTGTGAGGGGGGGGAGGGGGGGAATAATTTTGCGTGCGTGTACTGACCTCTCAATCTCTGGGCACGGGACACGCACTTGTCAATGTAATTGTGACACTGCCCTCCTTCCTAATGTGCGTGTATTCGGACGTGCACTCGGCCCTGACTTCATTTTTGTGGATGAACATCTGCGAGCGCATCGAACGACGCAGGTGGTGTGCAGTTGGAACAAGACGATCGTGTGAAACCCAGCCCGCGCTATTCGTCCACGAGACTCAGAGGGCCATAGACACGGGCTCCCAGGTAGATGCCGTGTTTCTTGACTTCCGCAAGGCGTTCGATACAGTTCCCCACAGTCGTTTAATGAACAAAGTAAGAGCGTACGGACTATCATACCAATTGTGTGATTGGATTGAAGAGTTCCTAGATAACAGAACGCAGCATGTCATTCTCAATGGAGAGAAGTCTTCCGAAGTAAGAATGATTTCAGGTGTGCCGCAGAGGAGTGTCGTAGGACCGTTGCTATTCACAATATACATAAATGACCTTGTGGATGACATCGGAAGTTCACTGAGGCTTTTTGCGGATGATGCTAGGGTATATCGAGAGGTTGTAACAATGGAAAATTGTACTGAAATGCAGGAGGATCTGCAGCGAATTGACGCATGGTGCAGGGAATGGCAATTGAATCTCAATGTAGACAAGTGTAATGTGCTGCGAATACATAGAAAGATAGATCCCTTATCATTTAGCTACAAAATAGCAGGTCAGCAACTGGAAGCAGTTAATTACATGAATTATCTGGGAGTACGCTTTAGGAGTGATTTAAAATGGAATGATCATGTAAAGTTGATCGTCGGTAGAGCAGATGTCAGACTGAGATTCACTGGAAGAATCTTAAGGAAATGCAATCCGAAAACAAAGGAAGCAGGTTACAGTACGCTTGTTCGCCCACTGCTTGAATACTGCTCAGCAGTGTGGGATCCGTACCAGATAGGGTTGATAGAAGAGATAGAGAAGATCCGATGGAGAGCAGCGCGCTTCGTTACAGGATCATTTAGTAATCGCGAAAGGGTTACGGAGATGATAGATAAACTCCAGTGGAAGACTCTGCAGGAGAGACGCTCATTAGCTCGGTACGGGATTTTGTTGAAGTTTCGAGAACATACCTTCACCGAGGAGTCAAGCAGCATATTGCTCTCTCCTACGTATATCTCGCGAAGAGACCATGAGGATAAAATCAAAGATTAGAGCCGACACAGAGGCATACCGACAATCCTTCTTTCCACGAACAATACGAGACTGGAATAGAAGGGAGAACCGATAGAGGTACTCAAGGTACCCTCCGCCACACACCGTCAGGTGGCTTGCGGAGTATGGATGTAGAGGATTTTCGGCGAATAGACTGGCCGCTCCCCCGACTTAAAACCCATCGAGTGCGTTTGGGGTGTGCTGGAGAAACGTATTACAGCGCGTCCGCATGTACCGCTGACCATCCAGCATAATGTCAAAGACGTTAGTGGAGTGATGCAACCCGTACCACAAGGACTCCTCACCAACCTTGTAACCAGCATGGGAGCACATAGCAGAACACGCACTGCCGTCCGTGGTGATCGTATCTCCTATTAAGAACCGTGTCTCGCATTATGTATTAATCAGGGGATCATCATAAATCGCGATGAATTCAGTGTAATTATTGTCTGTGAATGGAAGTTCCGTTTCTGTTCGTCTCATTGCGTATTTCTGTCAGTTACCATCTGTACTATATTGCAGTAGTTCTTTCTATGTATGGTCCTAGTTTCATCGAGCTGTGCTACTAGGCACTGACACATCACGCGAAAGTTATTTTCGTCCACAAGTTTTACACACCAGAGTATTATTAGGACAAGCACTGTCAGGGTTTCCCATCGACGATGGAGTCATTTGAGACTTACCACAGGCTAGAAACGGAACAGGGTGGGAAACGAAATCGGATGTTTCCTTGTCAGAGGAACCATCTCGACAGTCCTTACTCGAATTTTGGAAACGCACAGAAAACCTACATCTACATACACATGGTGTCCGAGCAGGAGTTGTTACTATTTAGCGCAAACGTTGAGAGCCATGAGCACTTGCGCAGTAGGAGAGACATATTTGACAGTGTCACAGATGAAGAAGTGCCCATAGCTCTTAGGGTAAACATGTTTGCTGGACTTTTTTGCTTCGAATGGTCGTTCCTGTCATACCCCTAAATACTGACCATTCCTTCTGGGACATCCTGTATAGCCAATCAATTTCACTCAATACACTACAAGGTAATGAGTTTTGCTTAGTACACTGTGTGTAAAGTACAAAGAAACCGAGATATAGTGCAAAACAGTGCATCGCTGGTAAACCTCACCGTTACAAACCCAAAGAAGCTAAGAAAATCCTTCCAAAACTTAAGCTGTAGCTTTTGTCGCGTAAATAACAAACCTAAGTGCGATACATACCGAATTAGGAACTAAGAAAGTAATACATTCTTATAACTTTCACTTTGACTGGTCACCTCATTTAGTGCACACCGTGCTACAACAATTATATCTTATACGGCGAACAACGACACAAGCACTAACATTTTTTCTCTCTCGACTCAGCGCTTGCAGCTAGGTCAACAATATTTTGTGCTGCTGACAATAATGATGTTCCAAGGAACTACAAGTCGAAGTTACGCGTTGCCCTTCCAAAAGGTGTGCTCCCAGTGTGTTAAGAAGAAAGTATTGTGAAATTACCTGTATCACGAAAATACTTTCCATTAACGTATATGGGAAAACACTTAGTATAATCGTATCTTGGTTAGAATTGAACGATGTGATGCAGTGTGCAACGCCGTTTGGCAATAGGATAAAACGGAATCTACCTTTTCATCTGCATCCATTGTTTGTAAGATGTCGTGTACGAAAAAAGCAAGCTGTCTTTTAAACACCGCCGGCCGGAGTGGCCGAGCGGTTCTAAGCGCTACAGTCTGGAACTGGGCGACCGCCACGGTCGCAGGTTCGAATCCTGCCTCGGGCATGGATGTATATGATGTCCTTAGGTTAGTTAGGTTTAAGTAGTTCTAAGTTCTAGGGGACTGATGAACTCAGAAGTTAAGTCCCATAGTGCTCAGAGCCATTTGAACCATTTTTAAACACCAGTAGTGTTTTTCCTGGATCCGTGGCGAATCTTCGACAGACGTTCGTTTCCCACCAGGAACGTCACAAAACAGGATGTTTCAAAACGAATGACCAGTTCAAAACTCCATATTTATTGATAAAAACGTGCCACAAACATGGGATTAATTGGAAAATACCCACAAAATCTTAAAGTTTTAGGTATGACATTACAAATGCTCTGTGTGCACCAGCAGCAGCACGAACATCGAGGCGATAGCTAAATTCGTCATAAACTTTACACAACGTATCTAATTTTACGTATGTTATGGCGGCCATTATTCTCTTCCTCACTTCTTCTACCTCACGAGGTAAACGAGGAATGAATACACTTCCCTTCTCATATATCGCCCCAAGAAAAGCTCCTGTGAGGTTATGTCTGGCGATCTCCGATGCCAACAATGGAAGGCGGTGTCTAGGGGTCCGTGCACCCTATGAAGCGTTGAGTTGTCTTCAATGCACAGACTTGGCTTTTTCCGCAACTTCAGGATGATTCCGATGACTTCATTTTCCAACAGGACGGAGCTCTAACCACTCTGGCGCGACAACGTACGTCACTTTCTCAATGACTCTCCGCATCAACGGGTAGAGTGCACGGGACACCAAGACAGTCCCCTGCGTTCTTGGCCTCCACGATCGACAGACATGACTCCATGCGATTTTTTCTTGTGGCGATATGTGCTGGAAAGTGTGTTCATCTCACATTTACCTCGTGACATAGAACAAGCGAAGAACAGAATAACAGCCGCCATACTTTCTGTAAAAGCAGAAACGCGTAAAGCTTACGACGAATTTTGATATCCGCTAGATGTTGTTCGTTCGGCTGCTGGTGGTAGATATATGGAGTATTTGTAGTAGCGAAGCTAAATTTTTAAGGTTTGTGAGTTTTTTGCAATTTATCCCGAGTTCGTAGTAACTTTTTGTCAATAAATATAGAGTTTTGAAATCAAGTCATTCTTTTTTAAAAGTCCTGTATTTTATCTTAGAATGTGCTCTACGATCCTTCAATAGACGACGTCAACGTGTCTGATCTTTAATTGTAAGCATCCTCAGTCTTACACTTTCATAAATACGAATGATACACATTCGCTTCCAGTCACGTGTGGCGATTAGCTGCCTCAAGATACTCTCGATAAATGTGAACTAGAAAAGGAGCTTGCCCCATGGGAGCCCAGTGACTTAATCACCAACCCACATCTCTTGAAGATGACAACAAGAGAGCCGAGATGTCGTTTCAAGATAAAGAGCGGAGCATATACAGAGTGCATATGATGTCCACTCTGATTGGCTAGAACATACCGATTCGCGAGAGCTGTGCGGATCAAAAGTATCCGGCTGCCTATTAGTTGAGATTAATGAAAGGTATTTCCACCAATCGCCTTTCTGACGTCCTCAACCCTGCTGGCTACATGTTCAATGACGTGCGGATGTCTATGGAGGAATAACAGCTCAAGAGCTGAAAATTGAGAATTTAGTAATGTTAGCCGCTGGGATCTCGAACAAAATTAATGTTTAAACTCATCACAGAGATGTTCCATTGGGTTCAGATCGGGACTGTGCAGGATATTCCATTTCAGGAATCTTACTGTTCACGTACCATTTTGTCGCAGGCGCTGATTTATGACAGGTTGCATTGTCATGCTGACAAAAACACTCATCGTCTCGCAACTGTTGCTTTTCTGAACGCAGAGCACAGTGTTATTAAATGTGTTCGTATCCCTTTTATTTTAGAATTTTCTTAATCGCAATAAGAGAACAACTCCCTAACCAAGAAAAAATCACCATTTCCTCGGAAAACTCCACAAATAGTTTTTTCTGTATTTTTGCCGTCATCAGCGGACCAAAACCCAGCCGAGGATTCCAAAACGGCTATGCACAGTAAATGGCCGATTTTTTAATGATATATTCCTAAGACCCCGATCTCGAACTAGATTGAAAATTTTCGTGATATCTTTATCTGTTTCCAAGATACATAGTTTCAAAGTTACCCTACTTCTGTACGTAAAATTCGGTATGTGACGAAATCCGAATAATACACTACCGGCCATTAAAACTGCTACAACACGAAGATGATGTGCTACAGACGCGAAATTTAACCGACAGGAAAAAGATGCTGTGGTATGCAAATGATTAGCTCTTCAGAGCATTCACACAAGGTTGGCGCCGGTGGCGACACCTACAACGTGCTGACATCAGGAAAGTTTCCAACCGATTTCTCATGCACAAACAGCAGTTGACCGGCGTTGCCTGGTGAAACGTTGTTATGATGCCTCGTGTAAGGAGGAGAAATGCGTACCATCACGTTTCCGACTTTGATAAAGGTCGGATTGTAGCCTATCACGACTGGGGTTTATCGTATCGCGACGTTGCTGCTCGCGTTGGTCGAGAACCAATGACTTAGCAGAATATGGAATCGGTGGGTTCAGGAGGGTAATACGGAACGCCCTGCTGGATCCCAACGGCCTCGTATCACTAGCAGCCGAAATGATAGGCATCTTACCCGCATGGCTGTAACGGATCGTGCAGCCACATCTCGTTCTCTGAGTCAACAGATGGGGACATTTGCAATACAACAACCATCTGCACGAACAGTTCGACGACGTATGCAGCAGCATGGACTATCAACTCGGAGACCATGGTTGTGGTTACCCTTGACGCTGCATCACAAACAGGAGCACCTGCGATGGTGTACTCATCGACTAACCTGGGTGCACGAATGGCAAACGTTATTTTTTCGGATGAATCCAGGTTCTGTTTACAGCATCATGATGGTCGCATCCGTGTTTGGCGACATCTCGATGAACGCACATTGGAAGTGTGTATTCGTCATCGCCATACTGGCGTATCACCCGGCGTGATGGTATGGGGTGCCATTGGTTACACGTCTCGGTCACCTCTTGTTCGCATTGACGGCACTTTGAACAGTGGACGTTACATTTCAGATGTGTTACGACCCGTGGCTCTACCCTTCATTCGATCCCTGCGAAACACTACATTTCAGTAGGATAAAGCACGACCGCATGTTGCAGGTCCTGTACGGGCCTTTCTGGATACAGAAAATGTTCGACTGCTGCCCTGGCCAGCACATTCTCCAGATCTCTCACCAACTCAGAACGTCTGGTCAATGGTGGCCGAGCAACTGGCTCGTCACAATACGTCAATCACTACTCTTGATGAACTGTGGTATCGTGTTGAAGCTGCATGGGCAGCTGTACTTGTCCAATGAATACCCGTTTATCATCTGCATTTCTTCTTGGTGTAGTTTAATGGCCAGTATTGTAAATAACATACATGCTGGCTGGTAACGTTTTATAGGCGTTCACCAAATCCAAACACTTCGTTCGAACTGACGTAGAGTACAGCGTGATTCATTACTCCAGATCTCTGTTTCCAGCCACTCACTATCCAGTGACATTGCTCTTTACACTACCTCAACCGTTGCTTAATATTGGCCACATAAACGTGCGTATTATGAAGAGCTGGTCGACTATGTACCCCATCTTTTTGAAATCCCTACGCCTCACGCACTGTCACTGTTTTAGGTGAACTGCTGGCAGCACTCTAGAACTCACGTGTGATTTCTTCCGCTGATTTACTGCGATTTTTTACACCCATTCTCCGCAGTGCTCGACGGGCGCTGTCAGTCAATATGTGAAGTCTACATGGTCTTGGCTTACCTGTGGTTATTTCTTCGCGTTTCCACTTCACTGTCACATGATCAGTAGTCAACTTGGATAACTTTAGAAGGGTTGAAATGCTGCTGATGGATCTGTCACTCAGGTGACATCCAATAACTAATCCAGGCTGGAGGTCACTCAGCTCTCGTGACCGACCCATTCTTCTGCTATTGGTTCCCTACCGACAACACAGTATTCCCCGCTTCCTTCTACACTGGCGGGTCCGCCTCCCGTCACATCTAGTGGTCAATTCCGGATTTCGGTAGTGGTATCCGGGTACTTCAGATTAGACATTGTATATCGGACGTAGGTGTTAGTCAGCCATGCCCTCTCAAATGGTTCAAATGCCTCTGAGCACTATGGGACTTAACATATGAGGCCATCAGTCCCCTAGACTTAGAACTACTTAAACCTAACTAACCTAAGGACAACACACATCCATGCCCGAGGCAGGATTCGAACCTGCAGACATAGCGGTCGCGCGGTTCCAGACTGAAGCGCCTAGAACCACTCGACCACAACGGCCGGCCCTGCCCTCTGCTAACCTCTGTACCCTGTCTATATCTGACAAGCGTCGAGAAATTGAAAGTCACTATTTTAATTAAATTACAGTACAAATAATCGACATATATTTCGTCTTTTAGCTCCAAATTCTTAAGTTTGAAAAGAAGTTCGATCCATATTTTTCTGTGTCGCCTGAGTATTAATCGCTATAAATATTTTGCGAAGCAGTGGGAGAGCGGTGACTGCAGAAATCTCCAAATTTTACGGATTTCCCTTCAGTTTTGACGAACCTTTCGTTTCTCAATAAAATATATTTTTCTACAATATTATCAGCACTGGTGTATTAAATATAACTTAAACATTAGTTGAATGCTCCTTAAACACTTAAGCAAAACATGATAATAGGATCCAAATAGAAATACTGTCTTGAGGCTCTACAGCAATTAGTATTATCTCACTATTCGATTCTCCGCTTGTTTGGCCACCATCAGCTAGGAACTGATTGTTGAAGCCGCAGATAAAGTAACTTAAGGCACATAGACATGTTAAGTGAAGCAGAAGACACGTCATTTAATATTACCAAATTGATGTTGCCTGAAGTTCACAAAAAAGGGGGACATAAATTTTAATATTGATTGTACTGTTGATTGTACTTTATTAACTGTTAAGTTTAGTTTAAGAGAATGCATGTTACAACATGCGTACCTAATAAGCTCCAAAACGCCGCGCATAAAAACTGGATTTTCCAGTGCCCATACCTGGGCTTCTACTGGTGATAAAATGGTAGGTGAGGTGTTTTGGATACCCTTGGACATTGAGCCATTGGTATATTCACCGATATGATGGTCAACTGTGGTCCTGAAAAGGACCAAGATGACGTTTCTGGTGTAAAGGGATCAGCCGCCAGGGAAACCTGACGCCCAGGGTACGCCCGATTGCAAGTCTTATCTTGGTCGGAAATCATTGCAGTCTTCGTGGAGGCTCCTTTCATGAACCCCGACAAGTGACGGGTGTAGCCTTTGTAGATCTCACAGCAGAGTATGATACTGTCCATCATCGGTTACTCCATGCAAAATTATACAATATGATCAAGAACGCCCACCTCGTTAGACTAATCAGCACCCTCCTCCAAAAACTACAGTTTTTTTTGTTGAATTTCAAGGACAACGCAGTCGCTGGAGAGCGCAGAAACATGGTCTACCTCAGGGAAGCGTCTTGGCTCCACTTCTCTTCAACATTTATACCAACAACCAGCCACTGACCCCGGACACAAGGAGATCCTTATGTGCAGATGACCTAGCCCTTGCGACGCAGAGCTCATGCTTTGAAACAGTGGAGAGAAACCTGACGGCTGCATTTGGAACACTACAATCGGAACCAACTCAGACCAAACACTTCGAAGACACAAGCGTGTGCCTTTCATTTAAGGAACAGGGAATCTAACGGTGAGCTACATATTGAATGGTCAGGCATCCAACTCCAGCATAATCACATCGTCACGCCCCTAAATACTTGGGAGTCACTCTCGACAGAATTCTGGACATTCATAAGTCACTGTAATAACACCAAAATGAAAATCGCCACTCGAAACAAGCTAATTCAAGTAGCGGGGACACAGTGGGGCTCACATCCATAAACTATTTGTTCTCCTGCAACGGCACTGTGCTTTTCTACTGCCAAATATGCTTCCCCAGTTTCTTACAGGCCATCTCATGCCAGACGAGTAGACATTGCTCTCAACGAAACCTGCAGGTTGATCACAGGTTGTTTATGACCTACCCAACTGATAAACTCTACTGCTTGGCTGGCACAGCGCCACCATGGGTACTCAGAGCAGTGGCTCCCTAAGGAGTGACTGAAAGTGGAACAGAACAGTGTCCATCCACTGCACGGACATAATCCACCACAACAACGGCTGAGCTCGCGAAAGAGCTTCCTGAGGACATTCGAGCAGCTCACCACTTCACCAGAGAAGAGAAAGCTGGAGTTATGGAAGAACTCGACGCCTCATCTGCACGGATGGATGCCAGAAGCTCAAGAACCACCACCTGGTCACAATGAAAGCTGGCTGGTGTGGAAATCTTTAAACAGATTATGATCAGGAGTTGGACGATCCAGAGACAACCTGAAGAGCTGAGGCTTCATGGCAGAAGATACGTCCTGTGACTGTGGATAAGGACAAACCACAAGCCACATGCTTCAGTGCCCTTTGTGCCCTAAATCCTGCACGAAGATTGATCCCCTGCAAGCCGCTCCAAGTGTCTTAGGGCTTGCAAAGTACTGGTCACAAGTAATGTAAACAATGTATATATATTGATGTGTATGGCTACTGTAAGCTTGTATGTTTCTGACTCGAGAGTAATAATTTGTATACCCACAAGAAGGATCATCTTAGTGTCACTAACCTAAAGTACAGGGTCGAAATATGAAAGTTACACTCTTCCTTCAACGCAAGTAAACGGAACAAATCCAGTGGTTCTTCTTGCACCTTATGTGGTCTACGGTGGGCTCGATGAGAGTTGTGGAGGCACCATTACCTCATGGGCGGTTCTTCGGAAAACCCCCCAAAGAAGTTTTTTACGCCGTCATCAGCGGGACAATATCTAGCCAAGGATACCAAGACGGATTCACACAGCTAATGGTTGGAATTTTTACAGTATATTCCGGAAATCCAGATGTCGAACGACCTTGACACTTTCCTTGATATCTTTATCTGTTTCCAAGATACAGAGGTTCAAAGTTATCCTACTTGTAAAATTCTGTATGTGACGAAATCTAAATAATAAATAACGGCAGCAAATTGCTCAAATTTTAACTCTATATTTTCTAGGCATTTGTCCAGGGCAGCCATCTCACCGTTTTCAAAAATGTTTATCCGTTATCGCGAAACACCCCAAAAAGCTGTTTTTTAGGTATCAAAAACCAGCCGCGGATTCCGAGACAGCTGTGCACAGTAAATGCCTGTAATTTTTACGAAGTATTCATAAGATCCCGATCTCGAACAACCTTGTAAATTTTCTTCATATCTTTATCCGTTCCCGAGACATTGAGGTTACCGTACTTGTACACGTAAAATACGGACGTAAAATCCGATGTGAGGCGAAAATGTAGTTCATAAAGTGACGCAGCACAGAGAAATTTACTGTAAAGTGTCTCCGTTATCATCTGGGGATCCTATGTCGTGGTACAGAAGCACATGCAAATTTTTTTGAGTGTAAAATTAGTCTTGCGTTATTTCGATTTCATATTAGTAAACTATCAAAATTTTACTAACCTATTCATTTAATTTTATTTGAGTTACATGTCTGCTGCAAAGGAGAACTAGCGGAAAGATGCTATTATGGGTATACAAAAAATGCGAATATGTTTGTGTTTATTTAAAAAGACTCACTGAAAAGTGGGGCAACTAGGTGCCTCATTCTACCTTCCTCAGCACTATTAAAAATTTTGGCATGCGAACATATTTGTGCATGTTTTGTACTGAAAGAGAAAAAGACAATGACAGTGGAAAAGTTATAAATACTGGAAGATAGCAGACAGTGGTTGTGTTATGGGAAGAGGGAAGGAGACAATGGCAGTGTGAGAGAAAAGCGGGATACAGTGACAGTGGAACATAGTTAACAGTGACCGAAAGTACTAGGAAATGAGTGAAAAGGAATGAGTGCCAGAGGGGGGGGGGGGGGGGGGGGGGGAGAGACAAAGAGAAAGTAGAGGTGCGTGAGAGCCACTGATAATGAATGACAGAGTATGTGAAAATGACAACGAGGGAGATAGAGATAGTGACACAACAGCAGTAGAAAGGATGGAATGATATATTATCAGTAAGAGTAATTAAGAGGGAGCGGTGAAAGTAAGAAGTGACTATAGTAGTAGGACAGAACGAAGGGGATTGTGGCTGTGACACGGAGACAAAGACAGACACATAGGGATAATGACAATGAGTTAGGCTGAATGAGTGAATGAGTGGATGGGTACAAGCTACTTACAGCTATGGACTATTGGTGGTGATTGAGTAACAGCTTGTAGGAGTTTGAGGTGAGTCGCATGTTAAAAAAAGCCCCAATAGGTTGGCATGCCAAAATTTTTAGGAAAATTCTTTAAGTTGCTGATGGAAGTAGAACGAGTCAGTTGGTACCCCGCTTTCCAGTCAGGGTCTTTTAAATGGAGAGGAACGTATTCGCATTTTTGTGCTCCGACAGAAGAATTTTTCCGGTGGTGTACATATGAGAGAAGCTGACTCCGCAGGCGGGCTCGCTAATGCACGCCGTTGCGGTGGCGATCGACTCGGGGACTAGCAGTTCGAACCCTGGTGGTGGGTAATTTTCACAGCTAGTATTCCATCAGCAAAAGGAGAAGTGGTGGTAGTGTACACTTCCTGGTCGCCAGTCTTTGTGCCAGTGCCCTGTATTGAATGCCAAACCTCTCCGTAGTGTCTCATAGGAGTAGGTTATATGCCGGCACCGGGTTTCACCCTCTCCCTTCCACTGATCCTTCAGTCCGGAACCGCGCTGCTGCTACGTTCGCAGGTTCGAATCCTGCCTCGGGGCATGGATGAGTGTGATATCCTTAGGTTGGTTAGGTTTAGGTAGTTCTAAGTCCCATAGTGTTTAGAGCCATTTGAACCATTTTCCCCTTGATCCATAACGACACAAACCCAACACTATACCGCACAGGCACTCGTCGCAGTCATCCACACGACTCAGACACACACCTGACGCTTCATAACAAGTCGGAGGAAGGCAAACAACGAATCATCTCCACTTTGCTCAGGATGACTGTACAGGATTCCTGCAGCTGTTCCCCTAAGCTCATTGCCGGAGTGCGGGAGTACTTTGACTTGACACATGAGCGAACTAGACCGTGCACACATCATATTGTCGGAGGAGTGTAGGTACACGCCTATAGTACTTTGCTCGCCCACTCCCACTGAGCTGGTAGAACAAAGATAAGATTTTTCACAGCGCACAGTGGGCCAACTCGCTTTAAAACTGGACACAATAGAAAAATAAGTATAGAATCCTAGAAAACTGTGTTTCTTTTTTAGATTCTTTGGGTCGCTTACTAGAAATCGGATGTCGGAGTTACAAGATTCAAAAGGCGGAACCCGTTTGGCTGATTAAAAATTATAAATTTAGTTCATCCGAGTAAACTTCGGGTATAAAGTATTGTGAGGTCGCTGATGAAATGAAATGATCGAATGGCATTGTTGGCTGGGAGGCCCAATTCAGAGAAGTTCGGTCGCCGTATTGCAAGTTCTTTTAGTTGACGCCACATCGGCGACTTGCGCCCCAATGATGATGAATATAATGATGAAATGCACACAACACCAAGTCCCCTAACGGGGAATCGAACCCGGGCCGCCTGCGTGGTAGGCGATAACGCTACCGCTACGCTACGGAGACGGACGGGACGCTCAAAACGAATTAGAAGTCGAAATTTCTGTATTGAAATTTTTTATTCGATATTGTACATTTTTCACTCAAATCAGTTACATTCGTTGCTTGTGTCACTTTCGCTAACAGAAGAGTCGCTGTCGGGTTGTACACTGGGAGATGGTTCGAAAAGCAGATTTCTTACCTCAGGTGGCGTCTGTTGATCTCCTCAATTTGCAATTTTCTGGATTCACGAGGTGAATGGATCCGAAGACGCCAGAAGCCGATGGAATATGAGATGCATTATTTTCTTACGGAAATATTTACAAATTTCCTCGGTAAGACCGGATATCCTTATTCTGAGCTGCGCCACGCATCCTCAGATAGCTGACCATTCGGCAACGATACAATTTCGATTATGGCATAGCCGAGCATAAAAATTAAGTGGACTGATGTAGGCATCGGACATTATTGAAGTGAAGTCGCAGCAGACGTTCGAGAAATGTTCATTTTTTCCAAAGTCCTTGGTGAGGTTATAGATTCCTTTGTACAAAATTTCAATAGTTCATCATCTGGGGGAAAAACAATATTACTCGGGGAAATTTTAATCTGGTAAAAAATGTATTTACCAATTTGCGGAAAAATTTACAATTACGAGCAGGTCCACAATAAATCTACAGTAAAGAAGAGCTAATGACATTTTTGTGCAGATAAAAGTTTATGACATAATTGCAATAATGTGGGATACATTTTTATCGTGTGCCATAGCCACACGATGGAAAAATGACGGTTCACTAAAATCACTCAAATGCGTTTGAAATCGTTAACAATACTATTTAGATAGTAGGAGAGCTATTAGCAAAAGTGGAGCCATCACGCAAAGGAAATTTTATTGCCAACGGTTTCAGACAATATCGGTAGTAAATTAGTATTAAGTCTATATACGTCATTATACCGGTTGAAAATGTCATGAACATGCTTTCTGGAGTGCTACCCATGTTATTGTATCCTGACAACTATGCAAGATAGCTGTCACAAATTAAACAGGCTACACAAACAATACTTGAAATATGTGTCATTGTCGGATTGACTGCCTACTGTCAACTGTCACGGAACGTACCACAACCAGTGTTGCCAATTTAGCGACTTTGTCGCTAGAAATAGCGACTTTTGCCTTCGTCTTAGCGACAAAAAAAAACTGTTAGCGACAAAAATTATTTAGCGGCTCATCTGGCGACTTTTGGAGTGCTGACGACTTTTGAATTACAAATCAAAACTATTTTGGGCCAGTATTTTCAGTAACAAAACTAAGATTTTAACTATAGAATGGGTACTACACTGACTTTGTTCTAGATTTACTAAGTTAAATTAAGTTCTTAGCAGATCATGTAGCATTGTTCAGCATTTGGTGAACATGAACGTGGGAATTGCCTACAGTGTAAGAAAACCTTGACTATAGAACAATTCATTATTCATTACCCACTAGCCTGTTATCGTCGATAGTGTATCGCTCTATAATTCTTCAACCTTTGAACTCCGTTTATTTTTCTTATTGACAAAAAACATATGTAATATTAAGTATAATAAAATACATTTCTGTCCAGCAACCTCTAATTTTTCGAAATGTTAATTCGCAGTCAAATTATTACCACATGCACAGTGGTAACGCAAGAACGATTCGGGGGGGGGGGGGGGGTATCTCAGACGTTATTACATTTTAAACAATGAACAATAGGACCTATATCGTGTTACCGAGTGAGTAGATTGTTGCATGACCTCTAGTTCGCCTGAGTTTTAATGTATTTTTAGTGATTACAAATTGGTGAAGCGTATGTTGTGGTGGCTTACATAATGGATTTACCGCAGAAGAAGCGGTACGCTCAAAAATATCGGGATGCGTGGGAGGCAGAACCTGAATTCAATGGGTGGCTGAAACCAGTCGTTGGAGACTTATCCAAGGCAAGATGTCAAGTATGTGCTACAGAGTTTTATGCTTAATTGTCTGATATTAGAAAGCATTCAAAAACTATTAAGCATAAACAAAAAATTGATTTAAAAAAACACAAACCACCTTAACTGTGAAAATTGTTCCGAAAACTACAGTTAGAATTTATTGCTGAACAATGTTCTATTTTAGCTGTAGATCATTTAGGAATACTGTGCAAGAAGGTGTTTTCCGGTGATGAGGGCGCTAAAAAAATGCAATTACATCGTACAAAGTGCCCTAACATTAAAACTGAAGTTTTGGCTCCATGTTGTACACAATCATTGGTTGAAGATATAGGTAACCAAAAATACAGTGTACTAATAGATGAATCCACAGATGTATCAATATCTAAAATGGTAGGTATCTTTATACGGTACTATAGTGTTAATAACCAAACCATTAGATCAGCATTTATCAAACTCTCTGTAGTAGAAACTGTAGATGCAAGAAATCTGGCTGCTGTTCTTGTGATTTCTTTGAATGATCTCAAACTTCCAATCGCTAATACGATAGGAATTGGCACAAATAATGCTTCTGCAGTGGTTGGAATAAACAATGGGCTTTTCGGACAACTCAAGAGAGAATATGGTTTGAAGCATTTGGTATTGATCCGTTGCATTTGTCACTCTCTTCAGCTTGCAGTTTCGCACGCCTCAGTGAATACCATACCTAGAAACGTAGAGTTTATTGTATGGGAAATCTACAATTGGTTCTCCATTTCACCCAAAAGACAAGAGGAATATAAGAAGGTTTATGAGACAATAAATTGTGGAAAACAACCACTAAAAATTTTGAAGGTCTGTGCAACACGTTGGCTTTCAATTGAACCAGTAATACGAAGAATTCTGGAGCAGTGGGAAGAACTAAAGCTACATTTTGCACTTGCCATGGTTCAAGACAATTGTTACACTGCCGATCTTTTGTACAAGATGTATTGTGACGACTCAAATCATCTTTACATGTTTTACCTTAAGCATGCTTTAAAAGACGTACAAATAGCAATACAAGCTTTTGAAGGAGAAGACAATGACCCCACTAAATTACTAGATACACTTGTACTTCTAATGCACTCACTCGGACTAAACATAGTTTTTCCAACTGTTGATTTGTTGGCAACACCAGTTCCAAGCAAATGTATGTACGCAAATCCGAACCTTGGTTTTATGTTTGAACAGAAATTGTCTGAGTCAAGTTTGTCTGAAGAAAATAAAGTTTAGTTCAAGAAGAGAGGAATTCAGTTTAGTCTGAAACTCATAAAAGAAATTCAACAAAGACTGCCAAGTAACGTTATGAGCCTGAAAAAATGTCGATGCTGAATGTTGAAGAAACACTAAAAGTGAATAAAAATAGTGCTGTAGCGGATGCAGCCAAAGAATTGGGTTTTGGTGGCGATTTCATAGACGGTATGCTGCCAGAATGGCATAATATCAACTTCATTATGTCGATTGACACTACTAACACTGTTCGATTTTGGAGTGAGGTTTTGCAGTATAAAAATGCCGCAGGGGAGAATCCTTTTTTCTTTGATATCACAGCTAGCAATGACTGTTCTATGCCTACCGCATTCAAATGCTGAAGTGGAAAGAATATTCAGTTCTATGAACATTATAAAAACTAAACAACGTAACAGATTATCGTTAAAGACAATTAATGCTTTGATCATATTGAGAGACCAGCTGAAGAAACAAAATACAGATTGTGCATCTTTTGACATACCGTCAGACGTATTGGAGCTTATTGGAACGAACAAAAGTTACTCTTTTGCGCCAAAACCAGTCGAACTGCAACATCATCTTTTGAGCGACGTTCAACCCTCTACATCAACTACAGTTCTGTCAGAGCAGGATCAGAAGAGTTATTCGATCATCTGAATGACGACGATGAATAGCTCACATACCGGTATGTATATATTTTGTAACCTAATTTGAGTTCTTGCTTTCTTTTGTTACAAATATAGTTGTATATTTCTAGTATATTTGACTACTGCGATTGAAACAAAAATTTATGTGTTGCGTCAGTTATGATAACCTGTTTAATTAAACGTTAGCATATTTTATATGTATTTTGTTGCAAGCGATGCGTCATTTAATTAAGACAGTATAGCGATTACGTATGAGACAATTTTTATTAATATTTTAATACCCGCCCCCACACCCCACTGGCTTATTGCACCATTGAGAGCACGAAATTTTCAGTGCATACCAAGTAAAATCAGTTTTAGCGACTTTCTAGCGACTTTTCACATTGAATCTAGCGACTCGGGTTTTTTAGAGTTGGCAACACTGACCACAACCACTTGAGACGAATCACGGCGCAGCACTGGGCAACTATGTGCCAGTAAAATCTGTATAAGATTTCGCGGAACTAAAGTCGGACTGTGCATATTTTTTTCTATCCTGTCCAGTTTTTGAAGCGAGTTGGCCCACTGTGCAGGATGAAGATACAGAACAAAAGACAAAAATAATAACGCATTAATGCGCTACTACAGATAGTTTCTTAGAAATACGATCAACTTCGTTTCCATGCTTGATGCAGGCCTACACAACACACAAAAGCACTCGTTCGAGTTAGGCCGATACTTACAGAAATAAGAGTAGCAGGCACGGCACTCAGATATCAAAATTGAGCACGATGCTATTGGATACTTATACTCGCCGTCCACGAGGCCAGCGACTGCTGGCGAATGGGCTGACTGCGCAGACGGAGCTATACCTCCGACGCACCGCCAGACGGAAGCGGGAACCGCTGATAGCTCGCAGGCGCCACCACGAAATGAGTAAGCGTTGCCACGTCACGGCTGCAAGGTCCACCTGATTCGGCCTTAACCCTAGGATGCATGGTGCCCAAAACCCACATGAATGCATATGCAGGGCCCCCAAGGCCCTGCCCTAATTAAAAATTTTCCTCTTTTCATATAATCATCGTTTGGAGTTAAATTTATTTCTGTCAAATTTATTGTCATATTGAAAGATTCCTAAGATACAGTAACAGGATCTGGTGGGCCTGATTAACATTTTATGAATTTTTTTTAAAAAAAACTCTAGGACTGAATTTTTATTAGTTACATCCATTTACATACAACATATACAAATAATTTTATTAATTCACTTATAAGTTGCAGTTTACATTTTATAACATTTATTACAACCAGTTTCTTCAATTAAAACATACTCATTATTTACAATACTATGTATACAGGCAAATACTTTGACAAAAAGTTATTATTCATTGTTCACATGAAATTGCATTTTTCTTAGTTTTCAACATGTGACAAACAAGAAGCACAAAGAACGCCGCTATGTTACTTATAAACGTTGGTTTTACACTTAATGCATGTCATAGCACTTTTCCTGTGTTTATTATATAGACAATAATTCCATCTTCTTCAATTCATGAAACAGGCAGATGGTTCGCCAATATTACATCTTTTTGACCACCACATCTTTGCATGGCATCAACGATTTTCTTTGGAAGATTAGGGATCTGAGTACGAAGTTCCATTAGTGGGCTTACCATTTCCTCTGCTAAATATCTTAGGAACAAACGCCTTTTATCGCTTCTTCCACTATGGTATGTCAGAAGTTGGGCGGAAAATAAAATTTCACTGTTCATTGCTGCGACGTCCATCATATTCATCCATAATGCAAATGGCCGTCTTCTTGTTTGTCTCTTGCAAGTGTAATAACGAATTTTCTGGTCCATTTGATCTACTCCACCCTTCGTAGAGTTACAGAACTTCATTATATCTGACTTCTTTTTTGCATGAGTTTCATCAATGTTTCTGTCGAGATGCATTGTGCTAATGAGAACTACAGACTGTTTCTTTTTGGGAACAAAACTCACCATTGTAATGTCTAAATGCAAACAAAGAGGAATGAATCTCCCTTGAGGCAGATGGTTTCATCTCATTAGGAATTTCTGGTTTATTTTGTTTGATTGTTCCCATCACTGTAATTTGCTTCTGAAGCATGTCTTCTTCCAGCTACACACTAGTAAAGAAGTTGTCAACAGTAATATTTTTTGATGATCCTTCAATTCTTTTAGCAAGAGCTTTCACTACATTTAATCCAAGAGTTTTCTGAATAGTTTCCTGGGGCTTCCTTCCCGTGTAAACAATTCCGTCTAAAGCATATGCAGATGCAGCATCACATAACCAAATTATATTTATGCCGTACATGGCTGGTTTATACCGGGTGAAGCTGCATCTTCCACGGGATGGGATTAGCTGTTCGTCAACTGTGAGCGAATCATTGGGGATCATTCTATTTCTACACTTGTCAAGAAATATTTCCCATACATAGCGAACGGCTGCAAGTTTGTCATCTGCGGACCGAGCTTCATGGGTACGCCTTTCGTCAATATGTAGGATTTGCCTTTTCATCCACTAATAATTCTCTAATAGGGGCATCCTAACTCATCTCAACACCAGAAAGCACTAAAAGACCAAGAAAACCCTCCATGTCAGCAAGCGAAACGTTTTTCCACGTTTTACCACGTAAAGCAGCCACTCTTCTGCCTTCTATATTTGTGCAGTTGATGATTTCCTCTAGTATTTGCTTGGAGATGAAACAGTCCCAAGCATCCTTAGGTTTACAGGTTTTCAAACCACAGGCTGGACCAGGTGCCTTCTTTACGATATTATGGACAAGCGTACGAAAAGTTGCAGGAGGATCTAATTTCCAAATCGTTTCACTTCGACTAATGTTTGTGTGGTCTGCTATACCTTTTTCTGGTGGTTCTTCACTTTCAGACTCTGATGAAGTAATATTATCGAAAGGACTGTCATCTGTATCAATATTCACATCTGCAGGTTCATTGCCTGATTCCTCACTACTTGCATCTTCAAATATATTTCCTTCCTCGCAAGAATCATCTTCTTCAAACCACTGAGTCACAACACTTTCAAAATTAGCTGCATTTGCACGTACTGACTCTCTTGCTTCGCGTGTCGAAGCCATAGCAAAAGGCGTGTCTCTCGAACAGCAGTTTGTGCAGCGCTAAACGAGCAATACTCGTAAGAATATGGACCTTGCAACAACAAACAAACTACAGTAACAATGAGGCTGACAAGAGCAGCACAGGATAACAATACTATGCAATAATAAAACATTTTATAGCAAAAAGTAAAAAATACACCGACATCGCCAATATGTGAAAGTAGTGCGTATTATTTTTTAGTTATACTATTACTACTACAGCTACTGCTGCTGTTGGTACTCCTGTTGCTGGAAATACCACTACAGTTATTGTTGAATTAATAACTGCTCCCAAAAAAAATGTTGAAGACAATATAGGCTAAACAACATTTATAAATGTGTGAGGGCTTCTGAAGCCCTGCTTATGCATTCACGGTGTATGTGTAAACGTATTGAATTATACAAAAAACTTAAAAAGGTATCTCGTTCAGAATTGATAGGAGGAATGTCACAGTGTTAGTGAAAGAGTACTGGAAAGCAGTTTGAAATCAAACAAAAATTTACACAATTTAAAAAAAATGAAGACATACAAGGGTCTCGGAGGCCCTGTATATGCATCCTAGGATTAAGAGCCAAAGCTGCCATCATTTCGAAGGGTGTTTTGAGCACCACAGTACTCTAATTCGCATGGCCCTGTTGGGGCTGGAATACCGTTGCCTTCCCTCGACCTCTTAGATAATTTAACCAGTTATAGGAGGACGTACGGTTTAAGGTGAACTGGCAGGACTCTGGAAACGGTACCTTCACGAAAAGCAACTATGAAGGTTATCCAGAAAGTAATGCACCGCAGTTTTTTCTCCAACAATTCTTTATTGAAGATAATGAGAATTACACACTCGAAACAATGGTGTTTTACCTACACACCCTATTTTTTCGCGTAATATCCATCCCGTTCTATGGCCTTCCTCCAGCTAACAGTTAGCCTTCTGATGACCTCACCCTTCGTGCCCAGCGACTAGTTGTACTTCCGTCGACAGCAGATGCTCCGTAGACTTTGCACAAGCGTTTGTCAATATTCCCCACAGTTTCTTTCTCTGCAGTGGGAAATTCAATGACGGCACGTTGATTGTAACGTACGTCACCTATTGACGCCATTTTGAAACTGTCCTGCAGCTACGCTATCTGTCGGAAGTGATGAAACGTGACGCGCTCACTCAGGAGTCTTCAAATAATACAAACGTGAAATTTCGCATTCGCAACATTGCTTCCAGCAGACAAAAAAAAAAAAAAAAAAAAATGCGGTGCATTACTTCTTGGACAACCCTCGCACATCTTGAAGTCAAGCTGGGCTCAAAATTCAAGGGATAGCTGTAAACTACGTCGCCTCTGCTGGTAAAATTGTTATATTTTGTGAAAATTTAGTGGCACTATTTGAGCACGTAAACCACCCGAAACACTTTCACAATACGACCTATATTTAAAACATTAAAAAAAAAAACAAATTCATGATCACTGTCTCTAAATCTTCTCCAAATAATTCAGACAATGTCGGAAGGGTAGAAAATTTTTCCTGACTGCAGAGAAATCATAAAGGAATTCCCACAGGGTCCAGTTTTGGATCCACTCCTATTCGGTGATTCAGCTGCCCAAAACATACCGCTGTCTTTTTATGAAACCCGCGATGTTAGAGCTGGCCTTCATAAACCAAGCGCGAGATGTCCACGCTCTGTCAGTTGGTATGCGAAAACTACTAGTCCTGCAGAAAAAATGGACAGAACCTTTTTGTAGGAAATATAATGTTGTTAAATTTTGTACCACAATACGTTTCCGCTGGAGGCTACGCTTTGCTTGTTATTCTAGAAAAACGCACAAAAATGTCCTTCAAACACACTTCCGCCCAACGCTCATCCCTCACCAGTCAGGATTCCTAGTATATGGTTCGTGGCGCACTCTTCTACAACTGCACAAAAGTTCCCGACTACACGAACTATTCACAATATTCGACCTTTCTTCGTCTCTATTGATTGGCCTGTTACATCACCAGAAAAGGCGGTTGTTTCGGTAACATTATTAATTTAAACTTCTCCAAGAGGGTAAAGAATGCAAAACGACTTTTTTAGAAGTTATGGTGAACGTAGTTATGCTAACAGTTCGATCCATACTTAACCCCTAAAAGCGCAGTAGATTCGTAGTCAGAAGGTGGAGCGAATACAACACTGTAAATGCTTATGTTATACTGTTAAAATTGTTGGGTAAAATTTACACGAATGTCATTTTTAAGTGTCCAACCTAACTTGTGGTGTAATATTGCCAGTTAATGAAGACCAAAATACGAGGTTCAGTAATTAATTAAAGAGACAAATTGGTCTGGGGAAAAAACTGTTAGTAGTGGAGGTTTGCTACATTTATGGCTTTAAGTTGGCATCCCTGGGATGAGCTCTGATCAGCTGATGTATCAACAATGTTTTGTTTATAACTTCTTCAAAAATACGTTTCAAGATGTTGAGTCCACTTGAAACGAGTTGAACACCATTCTATTATTCGTTTTATACTTGCTGAAGGCTAGAAACTTCATCAAACTTTACGGCCTGAAACGAGTATAATTCAGATGTACCCCGAGAAATTCCGCAATTTTTCAACCGAAATTGTCTGAGACAAAAATGTGTTGCATTATATACTGTAGAATGTCTAAAGTTTATGGTGAAGCTATATGAATCGTGCAACTTTTTACAAGCGGGTAGAGCAGTTCAAAAATTGTCGCGACTTAGTGACTGACGAAGACCGTTCTGACCGACAAGTTACAGTTTCAACTCCCTCACTTGAAAGTCGAATTGATGACATTATTCGTGCCGACCGCCGTGTGACTGTGGAAACGATAGTTGACAATGTTCAAGATAGTACTGGAACAGTTCATAAAATTATCTGTAACAAACTCAATACCGCAAATCATGTGCCAGATGGATCCTAAAGCGGTTGTCGCGGCTACACAAGGAAACAAGGTTGAGAGTGTGCACAGAGCTAAAGGAACTTTGTGAAAGAGAAGGTGAGCATTTCCTCGCCAAAATTTTAACTTGTGACGAAACTTGGGTTCACTATTGAGAGCCAGAATCAACAAAGACAAAGCATGGAGTGGAAGCACACCAACTCACCTTTCAAGAAAAAAAATTTAAAACCGAAGCATCAGCAGGAAAAGTCATGTTGACGGTGTTTTGAGATGCTGACGATCCAGTTTTTTGTGATCATCTCGAAGAGCAGCGTTCAGTGAACAGCCAGTACTATTTGGATTTGCTTTTAAACAAGGTAAAGCCAGCAGTGAGAGAGAGAGACGTCATGGATCACAGAGGAGAAGTGTGATTCTCCATCAAGACAACGCACGTCCTCATATTGCTCAACTAACCCGTGAAACAATCGACAAAATGGGCTGGGAAGTACTGCCTCATTCCACTTACAGTCTTTATTTAGCACCTAGTAATTTCCATTTGTTTGGTGCACTGAAGGGGGCGTTACGTGGGAAAGAGTTCCAGGACTACGAGGATGTTAAAAAGTTTGTGGGAAATTGGTTCGAACATACAGATAAAGAGCTCTTAGTTCGCGAGTAGCGAGTGAAAACCTGGCGCGTTGCTTATGAAGGCCAGTTGTAACAAAGAGGCGTGTGGAGTGGCGGTTAGAGGCGCCATGTCACGGATTGCGAGGCCGCTGTCGCCGGAGGTTCGAGTTCTCGCTCGGCATGGGTGTGTGTGTGTTGTTCTTAGCATAAGTTAGTTTAAGTATTGTTTAAGTCTAGGGACCGATGACATCAGCAGTTTGGTGCCATAGAAATTTACACACATTTGAACATTTTATAACAAAGAGGGTTGCATAAAACGGCAGTGGGAGGGGCAGCTAAGTCACCTCGAGGACGTAAATGGCAATCTACTTGACATTTAACAAGAAAAACTGGTACTTTGTCCCATTAGACACAAAGTAACAGAAGAGGTGCTAAATGATATTTTCCAAAGCATTGTACAGTGGCTCTCAGAAAATGGACTCTCCCTTCTTTTTTTGTAACGGTTCTTTACAACATACCAACAATTGATGTAGCACATGAGCAAGAGTCAGTAAGTAGGGTAGAATGTTCCAAATTTTTGGAAACTTGAACTGTGAAAAGCATATTACTGAGCTTCTCAAATAAATTAATTCCAGCTACCGTTACGTTTTGTATAATTGCTAATCTTGGAAACAAATAAATCAACTTCCTGACATACTTCACACATTCCAGTGAAGAATATTTAATGGAATAATTTTCTGGTGTAACTCACTACTGAGAAAGAAAGCACTGAATGTGCAGAAGGGAGCAGAAAGAATACTATGTGGTGTTGACCAACGGACGTCATGTAGGATGCTCTTGAAGGAGCTAGGCATTTTAACTGGGCCATTACAACACATACGAGAGGTCTTCAATAAATAATGCAACACATTATTGTCTCAGACTACTTCGGTGGAAAAATTTCGAAATTTGTCATGGAACATCTGAATCGTTTCAGGCCGTATAGCATCATGAAGTTCCGATAGGTGGCAGCGCTATACGTAGTCTTCAAAATAGCGTCTGTAACGGAGGAGAGCTGTCACTGAGTTTCTTTTGACGGAAAACCAGAGCATCATAGATATTCATAGGTACTTGCACGTGATAACGCATGTGAAGCCATCATACAACTGTTACCCATGCAATATTGAGGATATTCAGCCCAGTCGTCAATCGTGTGATTATTGCCACAACATGTTTCAGGACAACACTGAACTCGTTTTCAAGTACTAAAACCTGAAGCATGTTGTGACAATAATCACAACTGGGCTGAATATCCTCAACATTCTTGCAGGTGACTCGTTATCATCTGAACAAGGTCGCGCAAACCTGTCTTATCTCCCGCGTGCCGACTGCCCACACACAGCTACGGCATTGAAGAACGCCATCGCCATAAAAATGCTAACGAACTACTTTTCTCCATGGCAATAGAAGGCCTAACACATATCTGCGCAACCGAGACAAGACCACAAAACTTCGTTGGACTGTTCTTCTTCATCCACCATATAGCCCTGATCTCTGATCTTCCTAGTTCCATGCGTTGGGCCCAATGAAGGTTGTACTCCGCAGGAAGCAGATGGGGAAGTTACTGATGCGGCAAGACGTTCGTTCCGACGTCGACAAATAGGGTAAGACTATGCGGACATACAGGCCCCGCCGGTAAGGTGGCGTAAGGCCGTCGCATTGAATGAGGATTGTCTTCAAAAACAGGCTTTTGTAGCCAAATGAATGGGGAATATATAGTGTATTTGAATTCTGAATAAAACCAACCTGGTTTCAGAAAAAAAATTGTATTTCTTATTGAACGCCCCTCGAATATTAGCTAATGAAATACGTCATAAATAATCCATCACAATTTGAGAAGAACAATGATATCTGTTCTTACAACGCTAGAGAGAAAAAATGACCTTTACTACTCGTTATTAAGGCTGTCAGTGGCTCAGAATGGAGTTCTAGATGCAGCAACAGAAATATTTGATCATTTTCCCAAAAATATAAACTATCTGACAGGTAGCAAAGCAAGTTTTAAAGCTAAATCTAGTATCAGATTATGAAAAAAAATGATAAAGTTTATGAACATAAATACTTTATGACTTTACAGAAATCAGTGGATTAGATGTAGAAGGCAATAAGGCAAGAGCAGTAAAGCAAGAGTAGTGAAAAATGAGATGGAATGATGTTGTTGTTGTGGTGGTGTTCAGTCCGAAGACTGGTTTGACATAGATCTCCAGTCCTGTGCAAGCCTCTTCATCTCTGCATGACTACGGCATTTTGAACCTACTTGTGGTACTCCGGCCTTCGCCTCCCTCTATAATTTTTAGTCCCCACAGTTCCCTCTATTACAAAACTACGATTCCTTGAGTGCCTCAGGATTTTGTTGGCAACATCGCTGGCTACCAACGTGGAGGTGCTGGGACACCGATTCCTAGTGACTACCTCAAATTATCAAATTATTCTGCGGTGGTAAGGTCAGTACTGGGGTAGGGATGGCGATTATCACTGAAAAACCGGTTTTCGTTTATATCGTTTTCTTTTACATGCCAGTTTAACATGACTGCTAAAATTACTTAAAATAACCCATTCCCAAAATAACCGATTTTTTTCTTATTCCTCTTATTTTCTGTAGCAAATGTAGAAATCCAACGAGGATTAAAAAATTTTGGTTCACTCTGTCTGAAGATACAAAGAGTCAAAGTATTAAATTAAATAGGTAAATCAAGAAAATTTTGTCCATCCATTGTAAGTTGCTGAAACGCCTGGTGAAATCCGCAGGACAGAGCAGCTTGTTGGAATTGTGGAAAGGGGCCAAAAATGAGCGGCTGTCAGTTACTCTCGAACATATAACTTTATTTAGTTACCCAAACATTACAGCACAAATTTTCGAGCTTAACTATCGACTGAATATGTCACAATCTTATGACATAAGGGCACAACCTCTGTAATTTTTAAAATTGCTTAAGGCCCAAGATTTAAAACACAACTACAATAAATTTTTAAAAGGCAGAAGGCGCAAGGGTTTATTCTTAAATAATATTTCAAATGCGGCTGAAGGCCCAAATAATCTAAGACTTGATAAGTAAAGATTTTCAATTTTAACATGGCTGAAGCCCATGGCTTAAAAACACAGCTACAATAAATTTTCAAAGGCAGAAGGAACAAAGCTTTATCCTTAAATTTTTTTTAAATGAGTCTGAAGGCCCAAACAATTTAAGATTTAACAAGTAAGGAATTTAAATTTTAAGACGGCTGAAGGCCGATGATTGAAAAACACAACTACAATAAATTTTCGAAAGGCAGAAGGCCCAAAGCATCATCCAGAAGAAATAATTTTTAAATGAGGCTGAAGGCCCAAACAATGCAAGACTTGACAAGTAAAGAACTTTCGATTTTAAAACGGCTGAAGGCCCATTATTTAAAACCCAACTAAAAGTATACAAACCATCGGCAGTGAGCCATTAAAATACACAATCAGACACCAATAAGAAAAGGCAGTACAGCCAGCGGCGCTCAGAAGTTTCCGGGGGTCGGTCTGCACTTTAAATATTAACGTTCGCTTAGGGGTGACATGTAGTCGGCCCAACTATATCCGATCCGCCGGCAACCCAATCAAGAGACAGTCAACGGACCCACCGAGAAGACGACTTGCTTCCCACCTACACAAGGAACTCCATAGCCGAAACGTAAAAGGCGTAGCCGCCCACAACCAAGTATGCATATGCTGTCAAAACTACACACACGTGTTGGTCAGCGACAAGACGATGAGGAAAGGACACTGCCTGAATTTTATGTCAGCGTCCAGGACAGGTAACCGGAACGCTAATGGCCACAAGGCAGAAGATTCCGCTGGTGAACTTGGACCTCAAATAACCAACATACGGTTAAGCTTCACCGGATGGTGGCCAAACCTTCGCCAACTCGAACACCCGCTGTTGCTCACGGGAATAACCCCAACAGCCAACCATGAAAACCAACGGCACAACGTGAACAGACTGGCTTCGGTAATTAAATCACCACTCAACTTCGATGTCCGGGGTCGGTGAGCCACGAACCTCGTAGCAATCAGAACAGTTCCCACACACTCCGACACTGCGTAGAGACCGCTAGCGGGCCCGGCCCTCTGCGCCGTGCGGAGATTCCCTGGCTGATCCACAACAACCTAATGACTGCCAGACATGAGCACGGAGACAGCACTAAAATAACTGAGCAGTCGAGATAACAAGCTACGAAAAATTTCACAAACAGAAGGACGAAGGACCACACAATACTGACGGCACCGATTGTGAAACAACATGGACGAATCACGAATCGGAACACGCAGGCAAACCATAAGCGATCGCCGGCCAACATACACGTCGTCCGACAAGACGACCGACCGAAAACCAACCAAGGTGGTTCGCACTCAAGATATATAGGGTGTCACAAAAAGGTACGGCCAAACTTTCAGGAAACATCCCTCACACACAAATAAAGAAAAGATGTTATGTGGGCAGGTGTCCGGAAACGCTTAATTTCAATGTTAGAGCTCGTTTTAGTTTCGTCAGTATGTACTGTACTTCCTCGATTCACCGCCAGTTGGCCCAATTGAAGGAAGGTAATGTTGACATTGGTGCTTGTGTTGACATGCGACTCATTGCTCTACAGTACTAGCATCAAGCACATCAGTACGTGGCATCAACAGGTTAGTGTTCATCACGAACGTGGTTTTGCAGTGAGTGCAATGTTTACAAATGCGAAGTTGGCAGATGCCCCTTTGATGTATGGATTAGCACGGGGCAATAGCCGTGGCGCGGTACGTTTGTATCGAGACAGATTTCCAGAACGAAGGTGTCCCGACAGGAAGACGTTCGAAGCAATTGATCGGCGTCTTAGGGAGCACGGAACATTCCAGCCTATGACTCGCGACTGGGGAAGACCTAGAACGACGAGGACACCTGTAATGGACGAGGCAAGTCTTCGTGCAGTTGATGATAACCCTAATGTCAGCGTCAGAGAAGTTGCTGCTGTACAAGATAACGTCGACCACGTCACTGGATGGAGAGTGCTACGGGAGAACCAGCTGTTTCCGTACCATGTACAGCTTGTGCAGGCACTATCAGCAGCTGATTGGCCTCCACGGGTACACTTCTGCGAATGGTTCATCCAACAATGTGTCAATCCTCATTTCAGTGCAAATGTTCTCTTTACGGATGAGGCTTCATTCCAACGTGATCAAATTGTAAATTTTCACAATCAACATGTGTGGGCTGACGAGAATCCGCACGCAATTGTGCAATCACGTCATCAACACAGATTTTTTGTGAACGTTTGGGCAGGCATTGTTGGTGATGTCTCGATTGGGCCCCATGTTCTTCTACCTACGCTCAATGGAGCACATTATAATGATTTCATACGGGATACTCTACCTGTGCTGCTAAAACATGTGCCTTTACAAGTACGACACAACATGTGGTTCATGCACGATGGAGTTCCTGCGCATTTCAGTCGAACTGTTTGTACGCTTCTCAACAACAGATTCGGTGACCGTTGGATTGGTAGAGGTGGACCAATTCCATGGCCTCCACGCTCTCCTGGCCTCAACCCTCTTGACTTTCATTTATGGGGGCATTTGAAAGCTCTTGTCTACGCAACCAAGTCAAACACTGCCAGGTCCGAACTGCAATGCTTAGCGCCTCCCAACTCACTGTCAGATCCAAACTAACTCAGAACACATGACAACCTGCAAGTAATAGCAGTCAGCAAAGATAATAGGCCAGGGCTCATATCGATAAGCGCCGCCGCTGCCGCTTATGGGCAGGCAAGGTGGCAACTCAGTGACACCAGTAATTGAAATTAACATAACGAGGTGGTAGTTCAGTAAAAATAGGACGTCAAATGAGATACGGCGTGAACACGAGCCACGCACGGCTCAGTTGCTTTTCACGAAAAGTGGTAACAGGTTGAAACCTAGAAAAGATCACTGGTATTCTTTTACTGATTCCAGTTTTTGGAAACTCTGCTCAAAAATCGTGTTGTAATCGGGAACCATACCACTTTTTTGGCATTACTAATGAACAGTGTCAAAGGATGAAAGCTGGGAACTATTTTTCGTCTTAATTTGTCCGTTTTGAAGGACTACAAGCAGATAAAGGTATATTATGTTGACCCAGGCAGCAGGCCAGCTACATTCTATTTTTATTGTATACAAAGAATGAATTGTTGTTAAAGTTTTATTTAATTACTGTTATCACAGTTTTCTTCGTCTTTTATTATTTCATGAAAATCGCCGACAGATCGTTAATCTACGAAGGTTGCGCAGAAGGTAATGCACCTTATTTTTTTCGTTAACATTTCTTTATTGAACATAATGATAATGGTGTTTTATCTACACATCCTATTTTTCCACGTAATCTCCATCCCGTTCTATTGCCTAGCGCAAAACAAGGGCGTGTATGCCCTGTCGGTACATATCAATCCTCGTCCTGGTGGCAGAGCCAGTGCTTCACTGAGTGAATCACCTCCTCATCATCCTCAACTTGTCTTGCGTGAATGGCTTCCTTTAATGGCCCAAACGAAGTCAGCTCGCTGCAACATGTCAGGCATGACAGCCGTGGATGGTCTCCCCGACCGCTGGAAACCGCGCGGCTCCGCCGAACCGCCATTAAATGACCTCACCCTCCACGCCCAGCGATTAACTGTACTTCTGTCGACGACAGATGCTCCATAGCCTTCGCACAAGCGTCTGTGAATATTCCCCACAGTTTCTTTCACTGCAGTGAGAAATTCAATGACGGCACGTTGATTGTAACGTACATCACCTGCAGACGCCTTTTTGAAACTGTCCTTCAGCTACGCTATGTCAGAAGTGACGGACACTTGGCCTGCCCCTTCAGGAGACTTGAAATGATACGTACGTAACATTTCGCATTCATAGCATTGTTTCTGGCTGAGAAAAACGAAAACTGCGGTGCATTACTTTCCGGGAAACCCTGGTAGTGAAGCAAATACAGCATTGTAGTTCATTAAAATATTGTATTTCATAAAACGATTTCCACATTAGGGTTGGTGCCATGGTGTCATTCTGCAATACAACGGACGTTCGGCGACGACACCGAGAAACTACCATATAGATAGGATGGGGGCAAGTCTTGCATACTGCCCTCCCCCCCCCCCCCCCCCCTCCCCCACCAACTGCCGTCGTGTCTCCTCTATGGTGCAGTGTTAAGTGAATGTTAAGTGTTGTGCGTCTACTTCCTGTGTTGCAAACAGACATCATACTGTCGCTAGGTGTCGCTTTTAGTTCTTGAGAACAGAAACCAGACTGTCGCCGTGTTTTGTGGCTGTCTAATTACTATGTATTTTACTCAGCAGCACCAGTCCTTTATTTTTGTTTTATTTTCACTTCACAACTTTTCGCCATGTCACAGTTTTAACCAGTCGCCGTTTTATCACCTGATTTAATGTTTTATTATCTCCTCATTATGTTTTTAAGTTCTGTAGACTGCAGAGAGTGAAGTTACGCTGCTGCCAGCCCGACCCCCCTCTGGTGTGGGGGAGGGGGAATGGAAATTCAGTAACGAAAAAGGAAAAAAAAGAGTCTTACGTAGTGCACGTACATGTGTGGCTCAAGCCACGACACGTGGCCAACATGAACATCATTGTCTTAGCAATTCTGTACCAATTCATACGCCATGTCCTTGTTGCACTGTCATTTAAATATCACCGATCGCTTTTCCCATTTTCTGTAATAACGCAATATTTCAAACCAACGCAAATTTTACAAATAAAAATTCCTCTTTTTTTTTTAAAAAAAAATGCACTGTTGCTATGGCTAGTTAGTATTTCGGTTTTTTCACTCTGCTACTAGTAAAAATAAAAAAACAACTTTTTATAACCGAGACCAAACGAATACCGAAAAATAGCCGGTTATTCAGAACCAAAATACCGGCATCGGTTTTAAACGGTCGGTTTTTCCCTTCCCTAAGCCGAGTGTACTTAGGCTGGTGAGGGAAAATGAGAAGCTGCTCGATAAAATAAGTAGAGACACTGACATGTGAGCTGCCGAAGTGTGATCAAGTTGAAAGGCCTGCACCAGAAGTAATTTTTTTTTACAGATGGCATTAGTATTGATATCAATCCAAGCACACATACAGAAACAGAAGAAATAGTAAACAATGTTCTTAACGTATCATTGTTAACTATTTCTTCTCATCCTCAACTTCAATGCACATCTAGGGGTGCTACACCGATGATAAGTCTAACACATGGTGAGGAAATAATAAAATACGGCTGTAACTTCAAAATTCTTATGTGTTCGTATTCATGAGAATTTAAACGGAAAAAGCACATTTTGGAACTCCTAAAACAACGTAATTCAGCCACATCTGCAGTTAGAATCATCGCAAATTTTGGGGGGAGAGAAATCAGTAAGTTGACATATTTTGGATATTTTCATTGAATAACGTAATATCAAATAATATTCTGAAATAACTCATGTTTAAGAAAGGAAGCCATCATAGCTCAAAAACGTACTGTAAGAGTAATACATGGTATTCATCCATGATTATCTTGTAGATACCAGTTTCAGGAGTTAGGCATTCTGATTAATGCTTCACAGTATATTTATTCCCTCAATAAGTTTGTTGGAAATAATCAACTGCAGCTCAAAAGCAACAATGATGTACAAACTACACTACCAGAAGGAAAAATCACATTAATTATTTTACATTAAGATTGTCTTCAGCAGAAAAAGAGGTTCAAAATGTCGCAAAAAATTTTTTTTAAAAATTACTCAACGATTTAAAATGTCTGACAGGTAGCAAAGTAAAGTTTGAAAAAGAAACTAACAAGTTTCTCCGTGACAGCTCTTTCTGTTCTCTAGAAGAATTTCTGTTAATGTGTAAAAGATGGAGGGTAGGAATTACTAACTCACATCTGTCGATTTTTTTAACTATAAATGTTCTGCATGTAGCCATACTTAAAAATTAAGTTGCGGTGTGTATGTAAAATGATTCGTTCCACATAAATATGATCTATCGCGCAAATGATCCGTGGAACATGCAACAAAGGAGGCTGGGAGCCACACGATATTTACTTATTCTCTGTAAGTTCATTTTTATCCAGGATAGTTGCGACACAACTGCGGTTCAATATAAAACCCTTCATCCCTCCATATTTCCAATTTTATTTTATTTTGCTACCAGTTTCCATGTTACATTATCCCATCTTCAGTCCCCTTGACCGACGTGAAGGAAGAATCCTACCACTCGTACAATCGAAATAGGGGCCAGCATACAATCGCTGGTATACGCAAACTTCTTTATAACAACGCGATCCCTTCGTCATCGTTTGCAGATTCAAAGTCCTGCTGGAGTCTGTAAGAAATGGTCGAAGGGCTCGCGAGGTTACGAAGAAGTCTATGGACAACAGTTACTGTATGCTGGCCTCTATTCCGATTATACTAGAGGTGGGGTTCTTCATACATGTCACTCAGGGCTACTGAAGATGGTGTCATGTAACGCCGCAGCTGGTAGAAAAATAAAATAAGTTTGGAGATATAGACGGCTGAAGGACTTTGATTTGACATTTCATTTACTCATTCCATCTACTGCTTCAAAGCGACCTATAAGTATACACGAGAGCTGTTCAATAAATTATGATCTTAATTTTTTTTTGAGAACATACCTTTACTCATCCTCATAATTTTGATGGTCCTTCTCAAACTAGTCTCCCATGAATGCTATGCACTTGTCCCAGCGTTTCTGCCCGTCTTCAAATACATGCTGGAAACCACTTTTTGAGAGGTCCTTCAAAATCGCCTCCGCAGCCTTCACCCCTGCTTCTGATGACTGATAATGCCTCCCACGAGGGCGTTTCTTCATGTTAGGGAATATCAAAAAGTCACACGGGGGTAAAGCCGGACTATGGGGAGGGTAAGCGATGCACTTCACGTTGATTTTTGCAAGATATTCAGCAACAACATTGGCGATATGCTGCCGCGCATTATCGTGGTGCAGCATCCAGCCCTCTTCACGGAAATGTGGTCTTTCGCGCCTGATATGGACTTGCAATATTTTGAGCACATCCTTGTAGTATTGTCCAGTTACTGATGTGTGTGCAGCTACAACTTGCTGATCCATGGACATCAAAGAATGAGATGACCATAACTTTCCCAGCAGAAGCAACCACTTTTGCTTTTTGGGGGGTTGGTGATGAAGGAGATTTCCACACTGACCTTTGCTGTGTGTTCTCAGGATCAAAATGATGTAGCCAAGTTTTACCAGCAGTGCATATATTTGAAAGAAACTCCGGATCTTCCTGTAACATCAAGTTTAACTGCATGAGACGTGCACGCGAATGTCCTTTTATTCGGGGAATCAACAGTCTTGAACCCATAGTGCACAAACACGTGTAATTTTTCTGTCACCAACGTGTGGGTGGCAGCCAATGAAATGTTCAGTATATCAGAAAGTGATCTTAAGGTAATTCGTCGATCCTCCCCTACAGTGACATCAGCAGTGTAAATGTTTTCTTCTGTAAGAGCAGTAACTCGAGCACCAGGTCAACCGTTCTTTGAAATTGATTGTCTCCCCTCTTTAAGCATTTTAAACCACCTTCGAGTTGTGCTGTAGGGAAGAACGGACTATCCACAGGCCTCCTGTAACATTGTATAGGCCTCAGCTGAAGATTTGTTGAGACGAAAGCAGAATTTCGAAGCCGCATATTGTTCCTCGCGTGTTACCTAGATTGCAGCAGTAAGCGTTACTGAATATGTCTGACCATGCCCGCCTCTCACAGGCAGGAACCAGGAGTCCCAACAATGAAACTATTTCGGCGTGTTTGTTGCATGTTGAGCTAACAGAATATCATAAGATTAAATTTTAGCGCGAGAAATTATGACCATAAAAATTATGATCAGTTTTATTGAACAGCCCTAGCACGTTATTTGAAGTCGACTGGAAAGGCATTGAGCTGTCACGTTCAGTGGTCCTGCTTCTACTCGTCTTTACAAGTGTCCCATATTCCTAAAGGAGGTGGCATTGATAAAAAGAAGAAGAAAAGTTCCATAATTATAAGTCCAGAAACCAATGCTTGTTGAGATATAGGCCGTTTCACTTCTGAGCGCCACAGACTTTATCAAACAAATTAACAGGTGCTGTGTATCATAGAGTACACTGTGGTTAATTACTAGCGCTATTGGACAATGTTAGCCTTGCAGAAAAGCAACGGCTGTGTTTTAGACGAAATTTATACGGATCGTGGGACAATACGTCCATAGAATAGATTGTATTTTTGGCACCACTGAACCAAAGATGTTGCCAGACTGGCAGAATCGATTGTTGGTGGGTGCACGCTGAGCGCAGTAGCAGTTGCCGTTGCGCTCTGTCTTATGTAGGATGAAGGACTTGGAACGAGTGGCTAGCTGGAACAATTTAGTTGTTAAATGATAATTAATTGAAACCCTCAGCTGCCGACAAGTGTTGTTGATATACCTCGATGGGAACAGCTGAAAATATGTGCCCCGACCGGGACTCGAACCCGGGATTTCCTGCTTAGATGGCAGACGCTCTATCCATCTTTGCCACTGAGGACACAGGTGAATAGTGCGACTGCAGGGACTTATCCCTTGCATGTAAGCAGGAGATCCCGGGTATATCAACAACACCTGTCGGCAGCTGAGGGTTTCAATTAATTATCATTTATTCTAGAGAAGCTGCACGGTCATCAATGGTATCTCTTCTTTCGACAGCAGTTGCTATCTTCATATATATAATTTAGTTGTTGGTCTATGGACGAATGATACTGTTTATGCTCACACAGAGCCAGTAAATGTTAGATCGTAGTAATTTCTATGAAAGTGTAAAGTGTATTATTAATTTGTAAGGCTATAAGATTATCAAGAATTGAAGTGATACTGATCGTTAACAATATTGATCATAGTCCATGGCAGTTAGAGAAGGGCAATGAATTGATACTGTAACTCAAAGGTAAAGCAACTGGAACAAGTTTGTAAGGTAATGAAAATTTGTATATCTGGTTTTAAGTATGCAGCAACGCAATTTGGATTTCGCTAATTTTTACAGTATTTAACCTTGATTGTAGGAACCAAGCATTTTCCATCAGATTTAATGTAAAGGTTGATTATCTATACACGATTTGTAATATTTTGTGGGTTTTGTAATCCTGATACAGAGAAGTTAAATTTTGTAATCTATTTTGTCAAACGATGTCAGACTTTTTGTCATATAACAATCCAAGTGTTTTTAATTACAACAGTAAGTGTGAATTGTAGAACAGTTGAGAAGTCCACAGATTTTGAAGTTAATGTAAAATGTTTCATATCAGATTTTATGAAGGAGAAACTTTATTTTGAATACAATTTTCAAACTGAAACATTTAGTCTTAGGACATCCCCTTATCAGTACCTGATCATCTTCCATTTCGTGTTTATTTGAAACCAATGAATAATTTTTTTAAAGAAATCATTTTTAAATCAGAGTCAGAAAAATATTAATGTGCTAGATCAGAAAATATTAATGTTTGTAACAGCTTTAATGCAGGCTATATTGCACTGCGCTGAGCTAATATCCAATATTTTCACTGACCATTTTCAATGTTATTCATTTGTCAACCAATCTACTGATATTATTTGTATGAATCTATTTTACGGCCGCCATTGCACTTCGCTATGCCAAGACTGAATATTTTCAATGCATACTGTGGAGAGATCAGGATACCAAGATTACATCCGTAGCAACTTCAGAGCTTAGGAAAATTTATTTCATTGTTTATTTGAATAGGGAATGGTTCAAATGGCTCTGAGCACTATGGGACTTAACTGCTGTGGTCATCAGTCCCCTAGAACTTAGAACTACGTAAACCTAAGTAACCTAAGGACATCACACACATCCATGCCCGAGGCAGGATTCGAACCTGCGACCGTAGGGTTCGCGCGGTTCCAGAATGTAGCGGCCACTCCGGCCGGCGAATAGGGAATTTTGTCAGTTTATTGCACAGGGCCATAGAACTTGGTGCTCACTAGACCAGGCAAACTTCAGAGAGACTGATTTCATTATGAAAATTACGTATTGGTTTTGCAGATTAAGTCATTTGCTCAACAACACACCACATAGTAAATTTGCGTGACACAAACATTACGCATTTCATATTCATTGGCAAACAAAAACACAATACTTTTACGAAGAATGTTACTAGTTGTATTTGGAAGACTGCTTGATTCACAGCGGAGAATGATTGAACGGTGAGTCGGGATGCGTGGTATCCCGTTGCAGCAATGTCTATAGTGTCTACTTCTGTGTAACAGGCAGGTGAATGTATCGTAACAGGTACTGCTTACTGGACCCATAATTATCGGAACTTTACTTCTAGTTTTGACGAATGATACCTCATGTAGCAAAATGTGCCACTTTTTTTAAGCACCCTGTACTTCATCTACAGTTTTGGAAATGAGCATCTAAACGATTCTTGAGTTCCTGAGAAGACATTAGTATTTGTCCCACCTGTTTCTGAAAGGACCTCATTGTGGACGATGCCTTAAATTCCGATTGTAGACTTTCCCCTTAACAATCTGATATATTACATGACATACAAAACGTAGCTGTAAGTGGTGCAGGAAGATGGTGATGAAACTACAACAAGAAAGAGATATAAACTGAATGAATACGAACCGTGGATGAGAGACGATGGGACGTCGCTTTTCTCGGAGTTGAGCACTTCAGTCGAATATAGCACTCGCACTGTGTACGTGCTTAGCGCGTTTCGAGAGCATGTTACTGGAGCCTCCAGTTTCTTGTCGGCCACGTCACTGACGGGATGCCGGCCTCTCGGTTGAGGAAACGCAGGACTCGGGCTGAGCAGGAAAACCGGCTGGTTGCGCAACTGGCGGCTTATGTTTTCTCCTGCCTGCGAGGCAGCCGACGATACCGCCGCTTTCCAGGACGCCCGCACGTGACACGCACGTGTTCCAGGGGCGTCTCCGTGATCCAGTGGGCCCGAACGCGCTCGCAGCTGATATCGCATCCGTATCTGCGTCTGTGGTTGAGCTTGCGCTTCCTGGCACAGCCTATCGTTCCGTACTGTACTGTGGATCGAGGTGGCACAGTGAGTAAAGTACTGGACTCAGTTTAGAAAGGAATTGTCCGCCCTGATGGACATTTTCAGCTGTTACCCTTCATTAAAGTGACCCGATTTTGCCGGACTAGTCCGAATATTCCATTCCAGTCCCGCTGTCGCCAGTGAATTCTGTTGAGAAGCGTAAATGTTTCGGTTATTCGAAATCAAATAGAGTTCTCGGTCATGTAAGGTTTGAATATACAGGGTGTTACAAAAAGGTAAGGCCAAACTTTCAGGAAACATCCCTCACATACAAAGAAAGAAAATATGTTGTGTGGACATGTGTCCGGAAACGCTTACTTTCCGTGTTAGAGCTCATTTTATTACTTCTCTTCAAATCACATTAATCATGGAATGGAAACACACAGCAACAGAACGTTTCAGCGTGACTTCAAACACTTTGTTACAGGAAATGTTCTAAATGTCCCCCGTTAGCGAGGATATATGCATCCACCCTCCGTCACATGGATTCCCTGATGCGCTGATGCAGCCCTGGAGAATGGAGTATTGTATCACAGCCGTCCACAATACAAGCACGAAGAGTCTCTACATTTGGTACCGAGGTTGCGTAGACAAGAGCTTTCAAATGCCCCCATAAATGAGAGTTGAGGTCAGGAGAGCGTGGAGGCCATGGAATTGGTCCGCCTCTACATCGGTCACCGAATCTGTTGTTGAGAAGCGTACGAACACTTCGACTGAAATGTGCAGGAGCACCATCGTGCATGAATCACATGTTGTGTCGTACTTGTAAGGGCACATGTTCTAGCAGCACAGGTAGAGTATCCCGTATGAAATCATGATAACGTGCTCCATTGAGCGTAGGTGGAAGAACATGTGGCCCAATCAAGCCATCACCAACAATTCTTACCCAAACGTTCACAAAAAATCTGTGTTGATGACGTGATTGCACAATTGCGTGCGGATTCTCGTCAGCCCACACATGTTGATTGTGAAAATTTACAATTTGATCACGTTGGAATGAAGCCTCATCCGTAAAGAGAACATTTGCACTGAAATGAGGATTGACACATTGTTGGATGAACCATTCGCAGAAGTGTACCCGTGGAGGCCAATCAGCTGCTGATAGTGCCTGCACACGCTGTACATGGTACGGAAATAACTGGTTCTCCCGTAGCACTCTCCATACAGTGACGTGGTCAACGTTACCTTGTACAGCAGCAACTTCTCTGACGCTGACATTAGGGTTATCGTCAACTGCACGAAGAATTGCCTCGTCCATTACAGGTGTCCTCGTCGTTCTAGGTCTTCCCCAGTCGCGAGTCATAGGCTGGAATGTTCCGTGCTCCCTAAGACGCCGATCAATTGCTTCGAACGTCTTCCTGTCGGGACACCTTCGTTCTGGAAATCTGTCTCGATACAAACGTACCGCGCCACGGCTATTGCCCCGTGCTAATCCATACATCAAAGGGGCATCTGCCAACTCCGCATTTGTAAACATTGCACTCACTGCAAAACCACGTTCGTGATGAACACTAACCTGTTGGTGCCACGTACTGATGTGCTTGATGCTAGTACTGTAGAGCAATGAGTCGCATGTCAACACAAGCACCAATGTCAACATTACCTTCCTTCAATTGGGCCAACTGGCGGTGAATCGCGGAAGTACAGTGCATACTGACGAAACTAAAATGAGCTCTAACATGGAAATTAAGCGTTTCCGGACACATGTCCACATAACGTCTTTTCTTTATTTGTGTGTGAGGAATGTTTCCTGGAAGTCTGGCCGTACCTTTTTGTAACACCCTGTATAACTATTTACATTTCTAGCATTGGAAAAGCATCTATACTTTATTTCATTAGCAATATAAACCGAAGCGCAAATGAAACTGGTATAGGCATGCGTATTCCAATAGAGAGATATGTAAAAAGGCAGAAGACAGCGGTGTGGTCGGCAGCGCCTACATAAGACATATGTCTTACGCTGTTGATCGATCGGATACTGCTGCTACAATGGCAGATTATCAAGTTTTAAGTGAGTCCGAAAGTGGAGCTATAGTCAGGGCACGAGCGATGGGAGACAGCATCTCCGACGTAGTGATGGAATGGGGATCTTCCCGTATGACCATTTCTCGAGTGTACCGTGAATATCAGAAATACTGTAATAAATCCCCGACATTGCTGCGGCCGAAAAAAATTCTTCAGTAACGGTACCAACGGCGACTGAATATAATCGTTCAACGTGACAGATAAGCAAACCTTCCGCAGATTGCTGCAGATTTCAATGCTGGGCCATCAACAAGTGTCAGCGTGCGAACCATTCAACGAAACATCATTGATATGTACTTTCGTAGTCGATGGCCCACTCGTGCACCCTTGATGACTGCACGACACAAAGCTTTACCCCTCGCCTGGGCCCGTCAACACCGATATTGCACGGTTGATGACTGCAAACGTGTTGCCTGGTCGAAAGAGTCTCGTTTCAAATTGTGTTTAGCAGATGGACGTGTAAGGGTATGGAGACAACCTCATCAATCCATGTACCCTGCATGTCAGCAGGGGATTGTTCAAGCTGGTGGAGGCTCTGAATTGGTGTGGGTTTAAATGGCTTTGAGCACTATGGGACTTAACTGCTGAGGTCATCAGTCCCCTATAACTTAGAACTACGTAAACCTAACTAACGTAAGGACATCACACACTTCGATGCCCGAGGCAGAATTCGAACCTACGACCGTAGCTATCACGCGGTTCCGGATTGTAGCGCCTAGAACCGCTCGGCCACCCCAGCCGGAATTGGTGTGGGGCGTATGCAGTTGGAGTGATGTGGGACCCCTGATAACGTCTAGATGCGACTGTGACAGGTGACAGTTACGTAAGCATCCTGTCTGATCACCTGTATCCATTCATATCCGTTGTGCATTCCGAAGGCCTTGGGCAATTCCAGCAGGACAATGCGAGACCCCACACGTGCAGAATCGCTACAGAGTGGTTCCAGGAAAGCTCTTCTCAGTTTAAACACTTCCGTTGGTCACCAAACTCCCCAGACATGAACATTATTGAGCAAGTCTGAGATGATGCTATTCAAATCTCCTCCGCCTCGTACCCTGACGGAACCATGGACAGTCCTGCAGGATTCATGGCGTCAGTTCCCTCCAGCACTACTTCAGACATTAGTCGAGTCAATACCACGTTGTGTCGCGGCACTTCTGTGTACTCGCCGAGGCCCTACACTCTATTAGGCAGGTGTTCCACTTTATTTGGCTATTCATTGTACAGTGGACAGATCATTTTTATGCCTTTTTAGACTACATATGGGTTCTTTTGAACTGTCTACCTAGGCGGGATGAAATACAAAAGTGCTACCAATTCCTTACAAACGTTACTGAAATGCAAAATTGATGATAATGACTTGTTGAAAGAGTGTGTCACACCTCAGGAAACAGAAAAATCGAGCACAGGAAAGAGTGTCACAGATATGCGTTGGATACAAATGCACTCAACACCCAAATATATACGGAGGTGTAAGGAAGGGGATAGCGATTTGCACATGTACATATGGTCCAACTGAACCGATAACTGACTGTAAATGGTTATGCTTCGGCCACCTTTGCACCCATCCATGGACTTCATGTTCCTAAACAACGACTGAATTTTCATGGATGACAATGCGCCAGGCCACACTTGTTCGCAACTGGTTTAAAAAAGCGTTCTGGACAATTTGATCGAATGATATGACCATTCAGATCATCTGTCATGAATCCCATCGGACATTTGTGGGTCATAATCGAGAGGCCACTTCGTGCACAACATCCTGCACCGGCAACACTTCCTCAGTTATGGACGGCTACAGAGGCAGTATGTCTCACTATTCCTACATGAGACTTCCATCGACTTGTTGAGTCCATGCCACGTCGAAATGCTGCACTACTCTGGGCAATAGGAGGTCCAACACGATTTTGGGAGGTATACGATGACATTTGTCACCTCGTTGTATATATTATGAAAATATTTCTAAGACTGTAGAATTTGTGTTGTGTTTTCCCGGTGTAAATGTAACAGTCGAGTCGGTCTTTTCTTTGACTAAGTTATGGACACCTGAGAAAACTCAAATTAAAGTAGCGACTTTGAAAGCAATACTGATGGTGAAACTTAATTTGAAACACAGTTGTGTATAATTTTATGACTTCTTAATCTTGAAGGGAAGCTAAGATTTACTGAATCAAATTCATCCATCCCAGGAGTACAAGAACATGAAAAACTGACTGTTAAAACCTGTGTGCAGTTACCTAAATAATTGTAGTGTCCTGTTTACCAGCTTTTAAGATTTAAGGGTATTGTAACTACTCAAGGCAAAGCCACGTTTATAGCATTTGTAGACTTAAAGAAAAGCGTTGACAATGTTGACTTGAATGTTTTCTTTCAAAATCTAAAGGTAGCAGGGGTAAAATACAGGGAGCTAAATGCTATTTACAATTTGTACAGTAACCAGATCGCGGTTACACGAGTCAAGGGGCACGAAAGAAAAGCAGTATCTGAAAAGGGAGTGAGACAGGGTCGTATCCTATCTCCGATGTTACTCAAGCTATATATTGAGCAAGCAGTAAAGGAACAAATGAAAAATTTGGAGTAGGAACGGAAGTCTAAGGAGAAGAAATAAAAACTTTGAGGTTTCCCGATGACATTGTAATTCTGCAAAGGAGACAGCAAAGGATTTGGAAGAGCGGTTGAACGGAATGGACAGTGTCTGAAAAGGAGGATATAAGATGAACATCAACAAAAGCAAAATGAAGATAATGGAAGGTAGTCGAATTAAATCAGTGGATGCTGAGGGAATTAGATTAGGAAATGAGACACTTAAAGTAGTAAAGGAGTTTAGCTATTTGGGGAGCAAAATAACTGATGATGGTCGAAGTAGGGAGGACATAAAATGTAGACTAGCAATGACAAGAAAAACGTTTCTGAAAAAAAGAAATTTCTTAGCATCGAGTATAGATTCAAGGGTCAGGACGTCCTTTCTGAAAGTATCTGTATGGAGTGTAGCCATGTATGGAATCGAAAAATGGACGATGAACAGTTTCGACAAGAAGAGAACAGAAGCTTTTCAAATGTAGTGCTACATAATAATTCTGAAGATTAGATAGGTAGATCACATAACTAATGAGGAGGAACTGAATATGTGGTGTCACCGCCAGACACCACACTTGCTAGGTGCTAGCCTTTAAATCGGCCGCGGTCCGGTAGTATACGTCGAACCCGCGTGTCGCCACTATCAGTGATTTATGACCGAGCGCCGTCACACGGCAGGTCTAGAGAGACTTCCTAGCACTCGCCTCAGTTGTACAGCCGACTTTGCTAGCGATGGTTCACTGACAAATTACGCTCTCATTTACCGAGACGATAGTTAGCATAGCCTTCAGCTACGTTATTTGCTACGACCTAGCAAGGCGCCAGTATCCTTACTATTGATATTGTGAATCATGTACCATAAAGAGCGACGTTCTCCATGAATAGATTAAAGTTAAGTATTCCACCAGCTACGTCCGTTTTTCTCAATTCCCTTGTCATGTTCCAGACCTCACGCCAGCCTGCGTGAGCTGAAACGCGTGCATTTCGGCCTCCTTTAGGAACACGGTTGGCTCTCCTGATTGGGGAGAATTGAATTGGGGAGAAGAGAAATGTGTAGTCCAACCTGACTAAAGGAAGGAATTGGTTGGTAGGACACGTCCTGAAGCATCAACGGATCACGGTGGGCGGAGACGCGTGAGGGGAAATGCTGACGTTGTCTGCGCTACCGACAGAAACTGCAACATTTAGCTCAACCACGCCATTTTGACACTACAACTGCTACGTCGCTAGTTTTTGCAGAAATGAAAAAGCAGGGACGTCGACATGGAGTGTTCCAGACAAATCCGATCTGTGACGAAACCAAATGAAGAACCCGCCGGACACCTTTTATTGCGCCACTTACAAGCAGTTACCAACGTTAGCGAAGCGGTCATCGCCAAGAGTAAACTTGCATCGTTTTTCTTTCAATTCTAGCTCTAAGCAGGATAAGCAGGTTGCTAGCTTGTTGATGAATATCTAATAATAAATCAGTACTTTAATATAAAGTTCTAGAACCGGCAACATATTTACAATATGTAGCCGATTTTTTTTACGGTAACTCGATACATTTCCACCGATAGATCTGTAATTCTTTCCAATAAATAGAGGACCGATAGCGATATTTTTTTAAATATCGATATATCGGATTCCCATCATTTTGTAAAATGATAGCTCCTGTCCACGAATCCATTACCTATCATCTGCAAACGACGCTTAATTTCCTTACAGGCATCGACGCAACAATTCCTCACTGCACCAGTCAACTCATATGGCACCCACTTCTAACAGCTCCACTATTCAAAAAACGCATCACATATCGCTGCTCCAATGCGGTGTCAGTCATCTCTGGGGTGGCTTTCTTTGCAGTAGTACAACAGACTTTTCTATGTTGCAACAAAAGTTACATAATGAATTCAAAAATTTTGCGTTTTATGTTTCTGTTTTTCCAAATATGACTTTGAATTATGCTTTAGAGAAATTTTGATCTACAGTTCACAAACCGTGCACTTAGTTTCTTCATATGCAGAACTTCGTTTACATCTGACTGTCTTACACGTTCCCTTAAAAACAGTACGAATATTAACATTGTGCCTTTTAAGGGGTATGAACAAAGCGATACGCCGTGGACAATTTTACCACATAACAAGCTTTCGAAGAGGTGTGAGTCTTTGTAGGTCTATCTAATCTGCTCGTTCTTCCTAACAGGCACAACGTGCAGGTCTTTGCAACAAGTAACACTAAGTAATAGGTGTAACACGTTTCGTGGAAATGGATAAAGTGCTGGTAGATCCATTCCATTCCATTCGAAGAAGTCGTTGAAAACTCATAACTTTTTATCTTTGGACAAATGAGTTGAAACGTAAACATAGATGTAGCTCATTCGAGGTGTTAGAGGGAAGGTTTCTTCTGAAGAAATAGTTGATAAAATTCATAGAAGACAGTCACATTAGTATTAGTAAGATTTTTGAGGTAGCACTGGGTCGAGGGTTGCTGCAGGTACAGGCAGTTGAAACCTAAACTGGAATCAAAGTTGCGTATTGTGCACAAATACGCTAATAAATCCATAACTACTCAGTTACAAATGGTTCAAATGGCTCTAAGCACTATGGGACTTAACATCTGAGGTCATCAGTCCCCTAGAGTTAGAACTACTTAAACCTCACTAACCTAAGGACATCACACACATCCATGGCCAAGGCAGGATTCGAACCTGCGACCGTAGCAGCAGCGCGGTTCTGGACTGTAGCGCCTAGAAAGGCTCGGTCACAGCGGCCAGCTACACGATTACACAATTGGTAATAAATTATTAGAATATGTTCTTCCTTTGGACCTTGTCCCATACCAACGTGAGGTTGGCTGTGTTATAACGAATTTGGCAGTGTTAGTAGCAGAGGGTGGCAGGATGCCCTTCCTGCCACCACCCCAAACCCCACAGGGACAGAAGTAGTGTACCCCACCTGTTTGCCTGTAGTGTAATCCATGAAATAGTGCGAATGTGTACAAATGTCTGAGACGTATAACTGAGTCGTAACGTGGGGACCAGCCTGGTATTCACTTAGTGGGATGTGGAAAACCGCCTAAAAACCACATCCAGGCTTGCCGGCATAGCCGGCATGCCTCGTGATGACTGGGTGTTGTGTGATGTCCTTAGGTTAGTTAGGCTTAAGTAGTTCTAGGGGGCTGATGACCATAGATGTTAAGTCCCATAGTGCTCAGAGCCATTTGAACCAGTTTTTCGAATGCCAGGATGGTTCCTTTGAAAGGGCACGGTCGACGTCCTTCCCCATCCTTCCGTAATCCGATGAGACCGATGACTCGCTGTCTGGTCTCCTCTCCCAAAACAACCCAACCAACTACTTCACACATCAGTCGAGTCCATGGCACGTCGCGTCGCGGTACTTCTGCTTGCTCGTGGGGCCCTACATGATATTAGGCAGGTGTTCCAGTTTCTTTGGTTCTTCAGTGAGTAACGGAACGCGCTGTCCTTCTCTACTCCCTCTACAGTCCTATCCGGCACGCATCCCAGACTATCGAGCTATATTCAAGTATTGGGCGAACGTGGATTTTGTAACCTACCCCGTTTGTAGGAGGATCATATTTCCTGAGGATCCTAGTGAAATTTCCGCGCATCCAGAAGTCTCTGCAATTTGCACCCAGTATAGCTGGAAACTACCTGGAAACCACCTGCTCTCTACATCGCGGTCCACCTGCGCCCCGAGTCACCGCTCGCCCCGCTCTCTGTGCCCGCAGTGGGGTGCTCTGTGGCCCTGTCGGAGCCGCGATGATACCGCCTTACAGTTCAACAACGTAAACAAAATATCCTGCTGCCGGAAGAAGAGCAATTGTCTACATAACATTCTACGTTATGGCCTCTTACATATGCATGTGACTCTGCTTGTACTTTTTTTTTAAGTTTATATACTGCACTACTTTCCTTTCTTTTATGAAGCGTGTCCACGACTAAATCTATATGACCACTCTCAAATTCACATAAGTTCCTGTCAGAGGATTCTTGAAACCGTCTTCAGACTATTTCTCTACCGTTCCACTCTCGAACAACGGGCGGGAAAAACGAAAACCTAACTGTTTCGCACGAGCACAGATTTCTCTTATATTATTCCAACGATCATTTATCCCTATATAGGTGGGCGCCAAGGGAATATTTTCGCAATCGGGAGAAAAAGTTGGAGATTGAAATTTTGTGACAAGATCTCGCCACAACGAAGAACGCCTTTGTTTTCATGATAGCCACCCCACCTCGCGTATCATATCCGTTGACTTCTCTCCCCCATTTCGCGATAATACAAAAGGCGCTACCCTTCTTTGAACTTTATTGACGCCTTCCATTAATCCTATCTGATAAATACCCCATGTCACACAGAAGTACACTAGCAGAGGACGGGAAGCGTACTTAGACAGTATCTTTAGTGAATCATTTGCATCTTCTAAGTGTTTTGCCAACGAAATGCAGTCTTTGGTTCGCCTTCCCGCAACATTATCTACGTGATAGTTCAAATGAACGTTGTTCGTAACTCTTACTTTGTAAACGAAATTTAAAGGATTCCTTTTAGTACTCATGTGGATGACCGTAGACTTTTCATTATTTAGGCCCACAACTGCCACCTTTCGCACAATACAGATATTTCGTCTAAATCATCGTGCAGCTGATTTCGACTTGCTGATGACTTTACTAGACCGTAAATGACAGCCTCATCTGCAAAGAACCTAAGATGGCTTCTCAGATTGTCTTCTAAATCATTAATACGAATTAGGAACAACAGAGAGCATCCTTTGGGAACGCCAGGATTACTTCAGTTTTACTTGATGACTTTCCGTCAGTTACGACGAATTGTGACCTTTCTGGCATGAACTCACGAATCAAGTCGCGCAACCGAGAAGGCACTCCATAGGCTCGCAATTTGGTTAGTAGTCGTTTGTGAGGAACTTGTGTCAAAAGTTTACTGAAAATCTAAAAATATGACATTAGTTTGACATCCCCTGCCCATGGCACTTACTACTTTGTGAGAATAAAGAGCCAGATGTGTTTCACAAGAATGATGTTTTCTTAATCAGTGTTGGTTGTTTGTCAATAAATTGTTTACTTAGCGGCAATTCATCGCGTTCGAACACGGTATAAGTTCCAAGCTCCTGCTGCAAATCGACGTTATTGATAGACTGTAAGTCCGTAATTCAGCGGAATACGCCTATTTCCTTTCGTGGGTATTGGTATAACTTGTGCCGCTTTCCAGTCCTTAGCACGGATCTTTCGACGAGCTATTGTATGAGCATACTTTGAAACGAACCTGACTGATAAACAATCTGTAGCGCAGGACTTGCCTTTATTAAGTGCTTTAAGCTGTTTTGCTACACCGAAGATATCTACTTCTAAGTTAATGCTGGCATTTGTTCTTTATAAGAATTCTGGAATATTTAGTTCGTATTCACCAGTTTAGTGGTACTGTCATCCGTAATATTAGCATGCATACTCTGTCCTTAAATTAATAATCGTTGTGCTTTGACTCTCAAAAAAATGTGTGTTCTTTTGTCGCCTAAGTTATGATTTTATCAAAGTTTTATGGACGTTCTGTTCTTTTAAAGTGTATTTTATTTAATACACAGCTTTATAATGCTCATGTGTGTTCCACTTCGCAGTAACGACGACTATTGCTTGTAAATAATTCTCGCACAGCTTTATAGAGAAGTGATGTTGAGAATCAGCTGAAATAGCTAAAATTTAGCAAAGCCTGAGCACCCGATTGAATCTTTATCAGATTTGTCAAGGAGTTTATCCATACCATGTGGCCAGATGGCGAATGTGTCGTCCACGTAACAGAAAATGCAAGTAGGTTTCCATTCGGATGACGACAGGGCTTCCTCCTCGAAGTTCTCCATGTACAAATTCGCTACCACCGGTGAGAGCGGGCTACCCATGGCGACTCCCTCCATTTGTTCGTAGTATTCTCCATTAAAAGGTGGAAGTCAAGACATGCCTAAAAAGTTCAGTGGTATTCTCGTCAAACTTCTGAATAACGAAACGACGTCAAATCTCACCATGATATCTGACTCATCCAGCCTGAAGCTATCAAGGCGTTTAACAAAATCCACGGAATTACGGATGTGATGAGGGCATTTACCCACATAAGGACTTAATATTCCCGTCAGGTATTTGGCCAACAAATATGTAGCTGCCCTGATGTTGCTGACAACGGGGCGTAATGGTACCCCCTCTTTGTGAACCTTCGGGAGTCCTTATAGTCTAGGCGGTACCGGACCTTGAGGTAACAATTTCTTAGCGTCACCCTCCGGTAAATCTGCGTCCTTGAGAAGCGACCTCGTCTTGTTCTCCACCTTCTTTGTAGGGTCAACGCTGATCTCCCGGCAGGAATCGTCATTTAGCAGGCTCTGCATCTTATCAGTGTAGTCCTTATGGGAGACCTGTAGCATTGCCTTTGTCAGCCAGTAAGACAACAATTTCAGAGCGCTCCCTTAGATCACGAATGGCCGCCCTGTCTTTACTGGTGATATTTGACTTCATCGGCTTGGATTTCGTCAACGCACGACAAGTTTCAAGACGTATTTCCTCAGGTGATTCAGGAGGAAGTCGAACTGTAACATGTTCAACAGCGTTAACAATTTCTGCGACCGGAGTGAACTTGGGGGTGGGAGCGAAGTTGAGACCTTTCTGCAAAACCGAGACCGCATCATCACTCAGCACCATGCCACTCAAATTGATGACAGTCTTGCACGGAACCTGCAGAGATGGTTTGTCAAGGAGACGTGAGAACTTAGCTGTTTGACGTCTCGTTGCCTTCTTATGGGCGTAATCTGAGTTCACAGAGGCACTTATGCTCATTCCTCCCGTGCTTCATTCATGAATGGAACAGGAGCAGACCTAATATGTGGTGCACTCGGAAGTACCTTCCTCCATTCACTTCACCGTCGTCTGTAGAGTACGGATGTAGATGCAGTTTCCTTTGTTCAGCACTGTAGACGCCAAAGTCCTGGATCTAATTCCAAACCTCTCCGCAGTGTCTTACGAAGTGAGGGCATAAAATACTGTTGATGGCGATGCTTTCGCCGGATCGGGAAACAATGTTCGGTGGTCCTCTTGGTTCAGCCTGACAAGGAAATCCTTTGAGTGCGAGGCCGCAGAAGGCCAATTATGGTTACGGTATTCGACGCTCGTATATTGTCCGCCATGCAACCACTATCTTGGCTGCTAATGGAAACAGGCGGCAGGACTGGATGTATCCAATGGTGAGCACAGCATGAGGCCACGAAGCGTAGTTGAACAGCTTAGTCGACGAGTAGCTCACAATACTGCTACAGTGCTTGTTGAGTTGATGCAAAGCAGAGCAATGGTAACGATAAACAAATCAAACATTGCATTATATCCACAAGAACAGCTGCCGAAATTGACATTTCGTCAGAATGGAACTCAAGGAAGTCTGCAGAGTGAAAAAGAAGTAGCAGACGAAATATTAGCGTTTCTGCAAGATGGGTCAGTGGAAGGTATACGCTAGGCTGTGCGGACAGTTTACGGTACGTGAGGAGTACAATGATGACGATAAGTGCTTAACAAGTGAAAGCGATATCGAAAGGGATGTCAGCCATGTATTTCACCATCCTTGTCGGACAGGGAGCCCTCTCCAGTGAAAAGTAGTACAGGACGATCGTTGTCCAAGGAGCGGGTACTAAACATAATGACATACATGGAAACTGATCCGCAGCATAGAAAAAGAAAAGAAAAAAAAGGAAAAAGAAATATGAACGCCGCGCGGGGTTAGCCGAGCGGTCTAGGGCGCTGCAGTCATGGACAGTGCGGCTGGTCCCGGCGGAGGTTCGAGTCCTCCCTCGGGCATGGGTGTGTGTGTTTGTTCTTAGGATAATTTAGGTTAAGTAGTGTGTAAGCTTAGGGGCTGATGAATTTAGTAGATAAGTCCCGTAAGATTTTACACACATTTGAACAAATATGAACGGATTTCGAGTAAGACAGCAGCAATATGATCGTGTGGTGCACAAGAAAAACTAGCGATATTCAACACTTATTACAAAACCTGTTTCAAGGATGCTTGATACACTTTACAGTATGTGCATTATAGTGTTGTACTACGCTGTGCGCATCCATGTCCGCGCGACATAGATTACAATGATTTCGAGGGAAGCAGTGGATGATTGCATAACTTCAAACAGTGCTACAGAATTGGAAGACGTAAGATAACGTAATTTCAAACAAACCGTCAACTTGGCGATGCACAGAAAACTGCGGAATTGGCCCGAAAATTTGTAGATGAGGTAAACAAACTCGTCCCGTCGTCCAGTAAAGAATTTTTTTCAGCTCCGACCGATTGGAATTTCAAGAGGAAATGTATATGAAAGGAATCCTGGAAATCAGAGGTACCAAGAGAGTTGTATCAAGATTAACTAACATCAATGTCTTAAGGCATTCGTATACGACTATGCCAACTGTTAATCTGGATGGTAAATTGGCTGTAAAGTTATTTGCTGTGCAGCCAGAAGCTGTAGTGCTCTGCCCCCTTACGATTATTTCCCGTCTACATGATCTTGCAAAAGCGGTAGGGAATATTTACGTCACAGCAAGCAAGAGTGCGAAAACAGGCTATGAGAACTTCAGCTATGATATAAACTTTGCTTTTGCTCTATTGGTCACGATAACTTGCATTTGCTTCGATTTCTGGTCTGCGTATAAAAATCATATTCCTTTAGAGCAAACTATACCTCCTGACAAGGGTGTGACATTTTAGTTCACACCACCTGGAACCAATGGACAAATTCAGCCTCTGGATGTTTGTTTGTTCCGTGCCTATGAAACATATTGTCGGACTATCTACACCTACGCGTTAAAGGATAGCCAGTTTGACGATAAACTTCACGATAGATCGTTTCACTTACGGTGGCATGTGCTCACATTCCAACAGTGGTGCAAGTAAATGGTTTATTCTGAACATTTCTTGAATGTTGATGACGTCCATTTGGTGGAGTATAATACATACATCCTATAGAAGATGATCTCTGCACATTCCGGACACTCACATTCTGTCGGCCTCCTGATGCACGTGGTGAGTCATAGCAGCTAATATTTCTCATATCATTACTCTTAAAACAACACTTTCAGATGAGCCTTGCTAATGATTCTGCTTGTGACTTCACACTCAAGGGGTTTCTTGTGAAGGGCAGACAATTTACTGGCAATGGGCTTCACTATTTCCAGTTTTTCCCATCGCCGCCATAAACTCAATACGACACACAACACTACACGCACACGTGCACATCGACATCACAGCCACACGCACTCTATTGTTACTCTTGAGGTACAATAGACCCAGACCAACAAATAGCTACGTGGAAAGGTGCGGCAGGCTGCAAGCCAAATGATTAAATTAGTTATACACAGTGAAGTGAAAGCAACTGACCTGGCGGGCTGAGATCACAAGGTTCGCCGCACTAGATAACAGTAATCAAGTCGAGCAGGCGGTATCAAGCTCAGCTGACAAAATGAGGCTGCCGCCGGCACTAGATAAGACTTAACACACAAGCGTCCGTGTGCTCTGCTTCAGAAATGAGTCACTCACCTAATAAACAAGGTGCATTTGGACAACAGTTCGTCCGAACGTCATCGAAAAGAAAAAAATTGCATCGCAGAGCAGCCGTGTGGAAATCATTAAAGATACCTTCGCTTAGTCTAACCAGGAAAACTTGCTCTTTTACACTGCGGTACCAAAGGTCATGGGATACCTCCTAATATCGAATCGGACCTCCTTTAGCTCGGCTTGTTGCGGCAGCTCGACATGGCATGAACCCAACACTTCGTTGAAAGTACCCTGCGTAAATAGTGAGCCATGCTACCTCTACAGCCGTACATAATTGCTGATCTCCTGATTATGTATAATCATGCTCAAAAGTATCCGAACGACCTGAATTGCCTGAATCGCATTTCGCCTGATTCCCATGCAACCCACATAATGCAGCTGTCTAGCAGGTCCTCTAATCGCTATTTGGTACAGTCGTTCGACTATTTAAAATTGTTCTAACAAGTCACCACTAGAAAACACTGCTCTGTATCGCAATAACTCAGGATGTAAAGTAATACCACGATACTATAAATATCAGGGAACACGTTATCACAGATAAGACTGTCCTTAAGACTAGTAAGCTCACATTTATGACAATAAATGACATACCTGAAATGTTACCACTCTCATTATTACGTGAGATAGGTAATGCACGTAGTAAGGTCGTCGTGTTCAAGATTTCCTCATCCAAGTAACATACCGTACTTGTTACTTAACACAAAATGAAAAAAAAAATAAGTTATTCACGAGCAGCTAGTTGAGAATGTGTATGAACTTCAAATTATACGACGAACCGTCTCGTTCTGCATATGGATTTAAATCCAGGTCATGCAGACTAAGATTTCGTGACTGGCGGAAACTAACAGTCATTCTTGACTAGGCATACAGAGAGTAATATACCTAGATTTTAGACAGTATCAGTTACCAAATATCAACTTTAAATTACATAACGTAAACATTTTTAACGGACGCGAATTCCTACCCAGCATCTATTGTTCCTGATAATGAACTACGAGAGATGTAAAATATTGCTTCTTCACAAGTAACTTACTTGAAATGCCGTGAGGTAAATCTTTGTGTTGGACAGGGATTCGAACACAGAACCTAATCGGATTGTTATCGAAGCACAATCAACTGTGTTATATCGGATTTTCTTGGCAGTAGCTAGATGTTTTAACTGAAATGACGAGACGAAACATATTTTTTTTCCTTCCCACAACTCCAACCCGGCATCTATCGCTGTTATATTATAGAGAAAACGAACGTTAAATATGGGTTTGTTACTGCAGCAGCGACATGTGAATATGTCTGAACTAGAAATAATATGACGAAGAGTTCAGTGCTGACTGGGAATCAAGCCCCACACATATCGTTGTTGACTGCACACAAGCAGACGTCAGCTACCGAATTTTTCTCCATCAGCAGCTCGGAATAACATCCTTGAACTTTAGTGATCTCGAAAATAGTAATATGTCTCACTCGGAGTCAAAAACGTCAGAATCGTTAGTGTTGACAACGAATGAAAATGCATTAAAAATCAAAATTATTATTCATCAGCAGATAGGTGTTCTCATGCTAGAGTTTCATAATTCATAATGAAAACCTTAGTTCCGGGCCAGGATTCGAACCCATTTATGCGCAATATGTGGAAATTTTGAGGAATCTGCAGTTCTGAACAAACAACAAATTGTAGTCGAGCTGTATTGTCACGAAGGGATCAAATTCCGCGTCAAGGGCGGTCTGAGTTGCATTCCTAGTTCAGAACCAATTTTATCGGCATACAGAAGCTCAAAGTAAAAAAGATGAAATAAGTGTCCTGCAACCCTGCATAGCCTTTGTTCGTCACTAGAAATAGATAACTAGTATAAGAAAGAATACTGGTGATAGAGTTTCTACATGTCGCCACTCCTGACTTTATTGTGGTTCAACCTAACGTCTACTTGGTAGAGAAGGAATATCATATTTAATGTGAATTTCAGACCACAATACCATAATACCTTCTTCACTTGGCGTAGCCAGAAGCGAATAGAATCTGTCTCTCCTATCAAAAAGCATCGGCAGAAGTTGGAATCGAACCTAGACCGTCATTACATGAACCTATCATTAATCCTACAGACCACCAAATCTTTTTCTCGCTCACTCATTTTTCTATCATAACAACGATGCGGCACACTCGATGAGAATTCAGACACACAGGCTTCCTGTAGTGGTTTGCAGTATGTTCAGTACATTCATTTACTTGGTTGACCTAATCGCCATGAAGTGGCTGCCTCGGCTATCCAGTGCATACATTCGACTCTATTTTGTAGTCACCGGAATAAAATAAAGTCTGCCACTACACAGAACTGCCAACAGTGTAGGATGCAGAAATTTAAATAGGAAGTGTTCCTTTCCATTTGAGCTACTCTATTGCGCTATCTGTTTGTTGACACCGTCGTGCAGTGCAAAAGAAAAGCTGTAACTGTCTGTCTCTCAGAAGTCTAGATCCGGCCTTATGCATTACCTCACACCACTGTGGAATGCGGAAGTTTCAGGAGGAGCTGTTGTTGACTTCTGGAGGTGCTATAGCTACGTGACAGCTAGTCGCGTAACTGTGAGCGTCGCGCACTGTAGTTGAGGCGTCCCGAGTTCTGTTACATTCGATGCTACATTCTTTAAAACGCAATTCTGCTGTCTGCTGAAGTTATCAATTTAATGGAACTTTGAACATAATTCCCTTCACTTCTCAACACAAAATAGTCGCATGTGGAAAAAGGGCTAACTTCTGTGACATTTTGTTCTTTTCAGGTTTAATAGACGGCCAGGCAGCAGATGCATCTCGAAGCTTTTGTATTATGTATAGGGAGAGCGTATCGTGCTAAATAGTCAGAAAAGTACTTTCCACATTAGCTGTCGTCTGGTAGAGGCATTTTATTCTTCTTCAAACCTTGTTTGACAGCTTTTACTCAGAATAAGTTTTCTACATGCATGTAATCAATAAACTGCACGTGCATTGTCAGACTGTTACAGATAACATCAGAGAATTCTCACGTATCGTTGATGATTAATTTTTCTTTCATGTTTAGTATTGTTTTAACAACACTAAAATAAACCTTACGAAAATTGTCCACTGTATTATAAGAAATGAAACAAAACTACCCACGATAACCTTATGACGAAAGTCTGTTTTAATAAAACTGTGAATCTGTACACAAGCGTGCCTCTATCGGCACGAATTAGTAAAATACTATTCACTTAGATTTCGATTGGGTCTGTGTTTAATTGGTATGCTGTATCATACTCAACAGGAATGCAAGTGTGGCATTTCATAAATAAAATGTATTCATAGAAACCCAAAATTTGCTTGTCTGCAGCCGAAAGAGGCGTTACCTGTTGTGCAGCATTGTAAGTTTTTCACCATTGCAGTATGAGCTGAAAGTATTTTCTTGCGATTTGTTTATGAATTCATTTCCTTCATACTTATCACCCTGGCATGTGAGTCTTAAGTGAAGAACAATATTGAATTTCGTATCGTTGACAGTCGATTCGAATTTCTTCAGAGACGCTTGTATTGTGAAGCAGCTTGGCAGTCAGAAAGCCGAGATCTGTGACCACTAACACAAACAACATACTGAGTCGAGCTGCCAAGAGGATTTGGTGTTTGAAGGTTTTCTTCTGATTTCGTTAAAGAATTTTTCTGGTAATTCGCAGCTCTATAAAATAAACCACAAAAAAAGCTCGCACACGCTGACCCCTACTACGGTTACAACGTACGACTCCTTGAACCGTTGCCACACTAGACACGGGCGGTACCGCTGGGCTACGGACACTTTGCTGGCAACATGCCTCTCCCATCACGGTATTTGTCACTCAGCCTCATAACGCATCGTGAACGCATGAGCATTTTCTTCTAACAGGTGTAAGCATCTTATCTATGATTACACAATCTCCCAAACTAAAGCTTACTTTACAATTTTTAATAAATTTATCAGTATTTTACCTGACTGCTGCTGATTTATCTTTCTCGTGCCATTATTTTCTTGACAACCTATCATGAAATCTCACACTTCTGAGGATGAATAAGAACCATCTGTATGACAAACAAGCTCTAACAATCATCACACCAGTGCCATCTATATTACAAAGTTCTTCAACATTTGCTTTAATTTTCACCCTTCTAGCCAAACAAAGTATAGGTTCCAATGGCAGTACAGATCTCCTCTCTAGAAGTTCCCTTTACATCCTTCACTTTACAATACTTATTTTGTAGTATTAGGTTTGTAATTGCTAGTTTTTGTTTTCCACAAGTGAATCAATCATATACTCGCTAACAATCTTGTTGAACACGGTCTAATCTTGTTTAATACCCCTAGCAGACATTTTTTTACGGGGAAGGAGATTTTATTATATTTTTTGAGGACGTTTCTGCTGTTTTTGTTATTACATTTTGCTTGTATACCTTTGTTTTACCATCTTTATAACAAAAGACGCACAAATAAAATTAAAATTATCCTCATAATCCTTTTCTTCTTCTCTTTCACGGCGCTGCATTTCCTCTTCTTCAGAATGCATATTTCCATTTTTCTGTAAAGGACCTGAATACTCGCAGTCATCGGTAACTTCACTTAGAAGCTTTTCAATTTCCCACCAAATAGAGTGCGAACAAAAATAGGCTGTGTATATTGCCAGCCTGTGGTAGCAATAAATCCATAAACAATACAGCTGACAGAAGTTCCATCTTGAAAGTACATTGTGTACATTACAAAACGCTGCTTAGTGTAGCAATTGTTATTATTTTGACTTTATTTTCATTGGCTATAGGCGTATTACGGTTCAAAGGCCATTTTCAAGCACTCTGCAACATATAGTACGGTATTTAGATCCTATATCTGTGATTTTTCGTAACAAAATAATTATTTTGTACATTTGGCGTAAGATTTACTTCCATATTACGTAGTTGACACTCTTCCTGTTAGATATATTACTTGGTACGCTTTTAAGCAAAGCATAGACGAAATTATAAATTACTAACTGAGTAATGTCTCAGCAGTCGAATTTTTCTTTGTTGGCCAGTATCGCTAAGATCTTGTTAACATTTTGGAAGTTTGACAGGTTCGAGTTATGTCAGTGGTGTTACATCGTTAGCGATTTGTTTTTACAAATCTATGGAATTGTGTGATAGTAAAATATTTGCAGCTGTATATTACCCGTGGTCAATAATTTCAATAAAATTATCAAAATAGATTTTATAATTTAAATCGGTTTGTTCATTTAAATTTTTTTCTGGATATTTGCAGGTGTGTATATAGATTTCTATCTCTTCCAGAAAGTTCAATATTGGGACTTTTGATGTTACGTGCAGAATTTGCATCTTATTTTCAATCTGGTCTATGTTGTGATTTTCAGTTTTCACGTGGTTAAATGATGTAGATGGGTTTGTGTCACTGTTTCTGATATGTTCCCGGTATCTAATTTGGAAATTTCTGCGTGTTTTGCCTATATAGAATTTTCCGCAGTCATTACAATTAATTTTGTATACGCTAGGGTATGAATGCACTTGTAGTTTCGTATTTCAGGAGTTAATTTGTGTCTTTAGGTTGTGTGTAGTGCGGTATGCAAATCTAACTGTGGTCTTCTTTAGTAAAGCGTTAAGTTTTTTGGAATTATTAACTACATATGTCTGTGGTAGGTATGTTATTTTTTGTTTCGTTGGTGTCTCTCTGCTTAAGTTCATGTCGCTATGAATCTTAGTGTGAAACGGATTGTTGCGTTTATTGTAAATTTTGATGACTATGTTTCGACTGAAGTTATTTTGTTGTGCTATATATCTGAGGATTTATAACTCTTTTTGTATTGCAGATTGTTGTAATAGTAGGTTTCTCAGCCTGTTTATCATCGTATTAAAGTGTGCGTGTTTGTGTGTTCCAGGATGACAAGAATTTGCGTTAATTACGTTATCTGATGTTGTATGTTTTCTGTAGATATCAAATTGATGTGTATTATTAAAGTTTTTTATTGTAAGGTCCAGGAAGTTGATCGTTTTATTGTTCTCTGGTCCATTGTGAATTTCATGTTGGGGTGAAGTTCATTTAGTAGTTCGTGTATCTTCTGAATGTCTGTGTCAGAACCGTTCATTATGAGAAGCATGTCATCTACACAACGGAAATAATATACAATTTTTTTTTGTAAGTATGTTTGTGGGGCTAAATAATTTTTGTTCTAAAGTAAAAATATATCAGCTATGGTGCCAGCAGCTATGATACACCCCATGGCTACTCCACCCTTTTGGGTGTATATTGCGTTGTTAAATACTAAGTAGTTTTGGTTTAGTACTAATTTCAGCAGTTCAATGATCTCTTGTATCCCGGTAATGGGTAATTTTCTATATTGTAGCAAGTTGTGTTCTATAATATCAATTGTTTCATGTATAGGGACATTAGTGTATAGATTGGTGATATCAAAGGATGCGAATTTCCCATTCTCTGGAATTATTATATCTTTGGTGCTGTTTCTTAACATCTTTGAGTTTTTTATTGTGAACCGTTTTTGATATGTATAGTATTTTGAGAGGAGGGTGTTTCGTTTTCTACTAATGAGGTAGGATGGACTATCTATACAGTTAACCACTGGGCGTAATGGGATTTGGGTTTTATGGACCTCTGGTTGTCCACGCATTTTAGGTGTCCTTGGGCTCATTACTATGTATTTTTCTCAAAATTAATGAGATTTGTATGGCAGCTTTTCTTAACTTTTTTTGGTTTGTGCGGTATATTTGTTGGTAGGATTTCTATTAATTACAGTGATGTTGTTAGCTGTGAAAAAATCCTCTACTCTGTTTATATAGTCATTATGGTTTATTATGACCAAACTATTTCCTTTATCTGCTTTAATTGCTCTTGTGCCGTTTGTGATGAGTTTTTGGTTTATGCTACTAGGCGTGATGTGCTCTAATTTTGTCTGTTGGTTGTATCTGTGATTGTAGGTTAATGTTTTTTTTTATATAGTAGGTGATGCTTGAATTGTTATTTCGTTTTGTGGTCTGACTGATAGATTTGTTGTGTCGATTGCGACTTTGGTTGTAGCTATGAGGTTTTTTATTATCTCATGTTTGGTTTTGGTTGGAAGTTATATTTTATGCCCTTATCGAGTAATTTATGTTCATCAGTTGTGAAACTGATATCTGTTAGGTTTGTAGATCTTGCGTGGAACTGGAAAGGTGATGTACGTGTCTGCTATGGTCTTTTTTCAGGGTATTGTGTGTGTAGTAAACGCTGCAGTTTCTTTTGATGGGTATATCGCAATTGTTTGTTTGTATAATACACAAATTTGTCTATAAATTTAGATAACTGATCGAAAATTAAAGGACTGACACTATTACTAGGACACAAGTGCACTAAATAAATATCTTGATTCACAAACTTTTTCTGTTCCAATTTATCCTTGCATTCTTGCTCTTTCTGTAAACACTGAGCTGACGTGAACACAAAGTACATATACAACAATTTTTTTAATTGTTTGACGGCTTAGTCACTTGCATTTTAAGCATATGCTGTCACTTGTCGGCAATATATTTTTAGCGAGAAATATTTGTCATCACTCGTTAATGTTATTTGAATTTTTTAAATTAACACAGCTTCAGAGTATGAATCATCCTTGCATATCCTTTATATCACGTTGAATTTATCTTGAGGATCAGTTTTTATCCAGTCATATGGTTTCTTCAGTTTCCACTCCGCTCAGTGTTTCACCATTCTAATCCAGCCACAAAGTTCGTTATTAAGTTAACGCCTATTTATTACCAAGGACAAAAAACTCTACTAAAAGCTACTCACTGTCATTCACAAAACAGCAAAAATAGGAAATACGACAAGCTATAACAGACTGCAGCTAACAATAATGCTTTAACAGTGTCAGAACGATGGAGTGTTTCCACCCAGACCTAAATGTGCCGGGAATCAGACGATTTCAGTTGCCCAGTGGCAAAGAAGGGTGCGAACATGGTTACAGACTGTTTACAGTGATGGCTAGAGATATGCTTAAATCTGAAATTGAAGTTCCAATGTGTGAATGCGAATAGCATTTCTTTATTCGCGTGAAATACTATAACTGCTACTTTACAAAGTCTGTTAAATGTAAATAGGTTAGTGTACCTGGATGTGGTTTTGTACATACGTGGTCGTAACGTAATTTTCTGTACAATATACTTACTTTCAACATAAATAAACGGCTGAATAATATTCAAATTATTTTTAATTAATGGACATCATGACACCTTTTCAGTAAAACGGAATGCAAATAGACGCTAAAATCTGACCATTTTCCTTTCTTCACATACCTGTACAACTTTTATCCTGAAGTGTGTACCCCGGAAGGCACAACAGCTTACTTAGCGTCTGGATCAACTTCATCCACAGTAATATATTAGTGAGTTGTAAGGAATGGAAAGGATAAGTAGTCCACTCAGGACGTAATTAAACTATTGTGTACAATGCTTATTTGAACTTTGGCGAGGCCCCTTAGGATATGTCCACTCTCTTTGGGTATGTGCGTCAAGGTTGTATACCACTGCTTTGGTTCAAATGAAAGTACTGCACACTATGTTCACTCAGAAGAATGAATGGATACCTTAATAAAAATAAAACACTAAAGAATGGTTCCAGTTAAAACAATAAATACATGGTTCAGCAGACAGAAAAATTATAGAGTGTTTTCAGTTGAAAAGAAAGAAAGAATAATTTAGTGAATAAGATGTAAATATATCATAATGCAACCTGACCCGACTGAATCGATTGTTTCGTTCGGATTCACTCAAAAGAACGAATAAGTAATGTGACTGACATACAAAACTATAACGGAATGAGTTGATTGTTTTTCAACAAACGACTAAATCGAATGGTTTCATTAGGTTGTTCCCATCTTAAAGCTTCGAAGAGATAGATAGGCTTTTGTACACGCAGATGTGGCTGTAGATGTAGGCCTAGATGCAGATACATCCTGAAAGGAATTTTCATTCTGAGTCTGACAATTTCACCAAAACATACACACAAACGCGCGCGCGCGCACAACGCACCACGAAGAGGCTATTCGAATTGGTCCCAAACTGATATTAATGCAAATATCGATGGAAAATGCAAAACTGCTGTAAACTTTGTCGGCTGATGGATAAATGGGTGCAGCGCAATTTCACCGCGCTTAGGCAGTGATGATAAACAGGTGACGTACGATACCAAAGCATAAAATCTTTGCGAATTTGGTTCCACGTGTTCAGTTAGACGAATAATGCCTCGCAGACAGGCGCATGAATAATATATACGGATGTCAATGTTTGAGAGGAGATGTAGTTGGGCTCAAACAAGCCAGTGGAGTAATAGGCGAGTCGCTCGATATTTGAATAGAAGCAATGCCACTACTCGATGATGTTGGCAAGTATGGGTGAACCACGACCGTAGACAGCGTGGAAAAGGAAGTGGTCGAACTAGGTAGACGACTGGACGCGAGGACCGAGCAGTCGCTAGAGAGGCACTCAGAGATTCGTGTTCATCGCTACAAACGATCCGATATGGAACAGGTGTTTCAGTGACAGCAAGGGCCATAAATAGACGGCTCACGGATAAGGGACCGAGTTCTCGGCGTACCTGTGCCGACTATCGTCGATCTCTATAGATCCAACAAGCAGGTGGTGTGGGGAAGATTCGGCCTGGAATCTCATTGACTACAGTGATGAGTCCCACTTCGAACTGAGCCCTGGTGACCTGTGGAGACGTGTCTGGAGAAGCCACATACACCAGTGGGATACCAACCTGACTATTGTCCGCCCTTCTGCCTGACAACCAGGAGTGACGATCTGTGATGCTATTTCATGTCAGAGGAGGATCCTGTTGGCTATTCGAGGATATTCTGCGTGCAATCATGAGCTTAGATTTCAGCAAAATAATGCCCGCCCGCAACCTGCGAGAGTTTCTACTGCTTGCCTTCGTGCTTTCCAAACCCTATTTTGGCCAGTGCGGTCGCCGGATCTCTCACCAACTGAGAACGTTTGGAGCAACACGGGCTGGGCCCTGCAACCAGCTCGGGATGTTGACAATCAAAAGCGCTAATTGGACAGCACTTGGTGTGATATCCCTCAGAAGGACATCCAACAACTCTATGAAACAATGCAAGGTGAATACCTGCTTGCATAACGACCAGAGGTGGAGCAATGCGGTGTGGACTTTCTCAATTTGTAAAATTCTTTCTTCTGAATAAATCATCCAATTTTTCAGAAATCGTGAGAATTTGTTTGTTTGTACATGTACATCGCATCTACTGATTTACATCTCATTGGATAATTCATTCGTGGAGCGTCTTTCTTCTTTTTGTCATAGAACGTTATGACCCTGAATCAATCCAGATTGACGTCTTCCACCTACCTGAGTCGTTTATAGCCAGTTATTGCTTGCTGTCTTTGTTTAATAATATTGTCATCTTAAGCAGTACCATAGCACCACACTCAGAAGTTAGCTAGCGATAGTGTTTGACAATGGCTATCACCTACACTCCCCCATGAACCATGGACCTTGCCGTTGGTGGGGAGGCTTGCGTGCCTCAGCGATACAGATAACCGTACCGTAGGTGCAACCACAACGGAGGGGTATCTGTTGAGAGGCCAGACAAACATGTGGTTCCTGAAGAGGGGCAGCAGCCTTTTCAGTAGTTGCAGGGGCAACAGTCTGGATGATTGACTGATCTGGCCTTGTAACATTAACCAAAACGGCCTTGCTGTGCTGGTACTGCGAACGGCTGAAGGCAAGGGGAAACTACAGCCGTAATTTTTCCCGAGGACATGCAGCTTTACTGTATGATTAAATGATGATGGCGTCCTCTTGGGTAAAATATTCCGGAGGTAAAATAGTCCCCCATTCGGATCTCCGGGCGGGGACTACTCAGGAGGATGTCGTTATCAGGAGAAAGAAAACTGGCGTTCTACGGATCGGAGCGTGGAATGTCAGATCCATTAATAGGGCAGGTAGGTTAGAGAATTTAAAAAGGGAAGTGGATAGGTTAACGTTAGATATAGTGGGAATTAGTGAAGTTCGGTGGCAGGAGAAACAAGACTTCTGGTGAGGTGAATACAGAGTTATAAATACAAAATCAAATAGGGGTAATGCAGAAGTAGGTTTAATAATGAATAAAAAAAATAGGAGTGCGGGTAAGCTACTACAAACAGCTTAGTGAACGCATTATTGTGACCAAGATAGACACAAAGCCCATGCCTACTACAGAAGTACAAGTTTATATGCCAACTAGCTCTGCAGATGATGAAGAAATTGATGAAATGTATGATGAGATAAAAGAAATTATTCAGGTAGTGAAGGGAGACGAAAATTTAATAGTCATGGGTGACTGGAATTCGTCAGTAGGAAAAGGGAAAGAAGGAAACATAGTGGGTGAATATGGTTTGGGGCTAAGAAATGAAAGAGGGAGCCGTCTGGTAGAATTTTGCACAGAGCATAACTTAATCATAGCTAACACTTGGTTCAAGAATCATAAAAGAAGGTTGTATACATGGAAGAATCCTGGAGATACTGAAAGGTATCAGATAGATTATATAATAGTAAGACAGAGATTTAGGAATCAGGTTTTAAATTGTAGGACATTCCCAGGGGCAGATGTGGACTCTGACCACAATCTATTGGTTATGACCTGTAGGTTAAAACTGAAGAAACTGCAAAAAGGTGGGAATTTAAGGACATGGGATCTGGATAAGCTGAAAGAACCAGAGGTTGTACAGAGTTTCAAGGACAGCATAAGGGAACAATTGACAGTAATGGGGGAAAGAAACACAGTAGAAGAAGAATGGGTAGCTCTGAGGGATGAAGTCGTGAAGGCAGCAGAGGATAAAGTAGGTACAAAGACGAGGGCTGCTAGAAATCCTTGGGTAACAGAAGAAATATTGAATTTAATTGATGAAAGGAGAAAATATAAAAATGCAGTAAATGAAGCAGGCAAAAAGGAATACAAACGTCTCAAAAATGAGATCGACAGGAAGTGCAAAATGGCTAAGCAGGGATGGCTAGAGGACAAATGTAAGGATGTAGAAGCTTATCTCACTTGGGGTAAGATAGATACTGCCTACAGGAAAATTAAAGAGACCTTTGGAGAGAAGAGAACCACGTGTATGAATATCAAGAGCTCAGATGGCAACCCAGTTCTAAGCAAAGAAGGGAAGGCAGAAAGGTGAAAGGAGTATATAGAAGGTTTATACAAGGGCGATGTACTTGAGGACAATATTATGGAAATGGAAGAGGATGTAGATGAAGACGAAATGGGAGGTAAGATACTGCGTGAAGAGTTTGACAGAGCACTGAAAGACCTGAGTCGAAACAATGCCCCCGGAGTAGACAACATTCCATTAGAACTACTGACGGCCTTGGGAGAGCCAGTCATGACAAAACTCTACCAGCTGGTGAGCAAGATGTATGAGACAGGTGAAATACCCTCAGACTTCAAGAAGAATATAATAATTCCAATCCCAAAGAAAGCAGGTGCTGACAGATGTGAAAATTACCGAACTATCAGTTTAATAAGTCATAGCTGCAAAATACTAACGCGAATTCTTTACAGACGAATGTAAAAACTGGTAGATGCGGATCTCGGGGAGGATCAGTTTGGATTCCGTAGGAATGTTGGAACACGTGAGGCAATACTGACCTTACGACTTATCTTAGAAGAAAGATTAAGAAAAGGCAAACCTACGTTTCTAGCATTTGTAGACTCAGAAAAAGCTTTTGACAATGTTGACTGGAATACTCTCTTTCCAATTCTGAAGTTGGCAGGGGTAAAATACAGGGAGCGAAAGGCTATTTACAATTTGTACAGAAACCAGATGGCAGTTATAAGAGTCGAGGGCATGAAAGGGTAGCAGTGGTTGGGAAAGGAGTGAGACAGGGTTTTAGCCTCTCCCCGATGTTATTCAATCTGTATATTGAGCAAGCAGTAAAGGAAACAAAAGAAAAATTCGGAGTAGGTATTAAAATTCATGGAGAAGAAGTAAAAACTTTGAGGTTCGCCGATGACATTGTAATTCTGTCAGAGACAGCAAAGGACCTGGAAGAGCAGTTGAACGGAATGGACAGTCTCTTGAGAAGAGGATATAAGATGAACATCAACAAAAGCAAAACGAGGATAATGGTTTGTAGTCAAATTAAATCGGGTGATGCTGAGGGAATTAGATTAGGAAATGAGACACTTAAAGTAGTAAAGGAGTTCTGCTATTTAGGAAGTAAAATAACTGATGATGGTCGAAGTAGAGAGGATATAAAATATAGACTGGCAATGGCAAGGAAAGCGTTTCTGAAGAAGAGAAATTTGTTAACATCGAATATTGATTTATGTATCAGGAAGTCGTTTCTGAAAGTATTTGTTTGGAGTGTAGCCATGTATGGAAGTGAAACATGGACTACAATTAGTTTGGACAAGAAGAGAATAGAAGCTTTCGAAATGTGGTGCTATAGAAGAATGCTGAAGATAAGGTGGATAGATCACGTAACTAATGAGGAGGTATTGAATAGGATTGGGGAGAAGAGAAGTTTGTGGCACAACTTGACTAGAAGAAGGGATCGGTTGGTAGGACATGTCCTGAGGCATCAAGGGATCACAAATTTAGCATTGGAGGCCAGCATGGAGGGTAAAAATCGTAGAGGGAGACCAAGAGACGAATAGACTAAGCAGATTCAGAAGGATGTAGGTTGCAGTAGGTACTGGGAGATGAAGAAGCTTGCATAGGATAGAGTAGCATGGAGAGCTGCATCAAACCAGTCTCAGGACTGAAGACAACAACAACAACAACATCACCTACAAAGATCTAAATTATTTTAGATTGACAAATTTAAAAAAAATACATTCGAGATTTAAAGTTTCAGTTTCTATTTATTTATTTATTTGTTTAACATTTTAGATAGACAACACGGTTCAAAAGTTGTGTACATTGATGGCTTCCAGCAAGGGGACTCCCTTGGGCATTGATTCATCTTCCCCGAACGTGTCTTCAGAATTAACTTTGTCCTACAGCGTATTTTCCGCAGAGCTCTATGCAGTTCTGAGAGCAATGGAGCAGACAAGACGTCTTCAGGGCAAACAGTTTCTCATCTGCTCAGATTTCCCTAGCGCTCTACAGCCGTTGCACCGCATGTACCCAGCAAAGAAAATGTTCCAGTTCATACATGACCAAATGTATAAATTACGGAAAAAGGAGTTGTCATTCTGCTAGCTTCCAGGTCACGCTGGAATTTAGGGAAATGAACAGGTAGACTAAACCGCCAAGGAGGCCTGCAGGAAACATAAATTTACACAACGTGCCATTACCCTGCAAGCTATCATTTCGCTGGGGAGTCACGCTCCCATGCAGTTGATGGAGGAGGAGTGACCGGCAGTGACGGACAGTAAGCAGGGGGCCTGTGAAGCCAACCGGCCCCCCGTGGCCTTTCCTCGTGCCAGTCACTCCAGCGGACAGAAGCAGCTCTGACTTGCCTACGAAGTGGGCCCTGACCCCTAAAACATGGCTTTTTAATCTACCAGTCTCTGATGCCTCTGGCGTACATATCGCTGTACGCCACATTTTAACTGAGTTCATTTTGCGGGATCTCTCCTGTATTTCAGATGATGACGAAACGAGCGTCGTCAAGCTCTTAGAAGTTTGTGACGTGTCTGGGCACTGACTCACGATTTTAGGCTGAAGACTGTAGCGTGCTTTAGTGAGTGGTTGGCTCATCCCTTTTATTCCAGCGATCAGTCAGCTGGCAGGTGTCTGCTACCATCTTTAAATTATTTCCATTGCTTTTTACCTTTTTACTGCATCACATTTGAGGCCGTGATTTTGAGCGTCTCTCCTATGGGTCGTCCAGCGTATTTTCTCTGGTGTTTCGGAAGGTATTTTCAATTTCATTTTTGCTAATCACATCTTTCATACGACGCCCAGCATCGATGAAAAGCGTCGGTTTTTTCCCCGTTACAAGCAGAACGATTTTTAAAGTGGAATTTTACGAGCCCGTTCGATAGAGCGGTCCCATAGTTGTAATTCGTTTTATCGATTTGTGTTAACAGGAACAGTAAATTACGAAGAAAAATCAGTACTCCAGTCGCGACTGAGCAACGCTTTTGCATGGCGATAACAGCGGGCCAGAGTGGTGGTGGTGCTGTTGCTAGAGTACCGGTTCTTCTTCGTGTTTTACAGTCTCTGCTAATACACATAGATAGAAGAAACATCGCACTAGACTAATGTGGAACAGTTTTGTCAAACTGGCACAAAAATTCCACTTCAGAAATCACTTTGTTCGTAATTGGGCGTCGCATGAAAGACATGAGATGAGGAGCAGCATTTATTTGGGCTGACTCCAGCTACACGTTGGAGAAAAGGAATTGCAGATACCTGCCGAAACAAAACACCAGAGAAAATGAGCCTCTTAGGCGAGACACCATATATTGGAACGGGTACAAGTGCAGATATTTTTTATGTGGTATCTTAATATGTACACACTTTATTGTATTCGATGTTATTTTTCTTCGTCGAACAGTCTTCCCACAAACACATCATAAACTTCACAACGTGATGTTTTCTGCGCAGCTGCAACTACACTACTAAATGGACTATACCTGTCAGTATAGACTAACCACTTCGCTTTCACACTTAAGCAACTGACCTGTTGCCCAGGAGACAATAGCCATTCAGTGCTTTCTCTTGCCACATGTGGCAGGTGGTTATAAATAAAGTGCAACCACTCTCAGAGTTCCAGTGTGGGCTGTAATTATCGTAAGACAGCGAAACTTGGTAGATACTCTAATACGTTAATGTGGAACCAACTTACCTGGAAAAAAATTTGTTCCAGTTTTGACCACCAGGTGCATATCTGGCGATGTACAGCATCTTGTTGACGTCTCCAGTGCTCAAACTGAACAAATTGTTTAAGCGGCGGTTAATAATAAAAATCAACATTGTACCTTTCTCACTTGTTGGAATATTTCTGCCCACACACCATTCCTAATCCATTACATACGGAAACATTCCTATAAGATATTCTTGCACTTACAGCGCCAAATTTGCACCTGATGGCAATAATGTGTACAAATTTTTTCCAGTGTAAATAGGTTCTGCATTAAAGCATTAAAATGTATACCATGTTTCGGTGCACATATGATAATTACTGCCAACTCTGTGAGTAGCTGCACTTTAATTATAGCGACTGGTTCTTGCAGTACTAACCACCCTAAAAACATACAGCTTGTAATACTTATAACTATTAGTCTATCCATGACGTAAATACTGATATATGTTGTTCAGTATACTACCCTCAGTCACTAATAGAAATTTCTCCACTTTTACCTGTTACACCGCGTGTGTGTGTGTGTGTGTGTGTGTGTGTGTGTGTGTGTGTGTGTGTGTGTGTGGGTGGGTGGGTGGGTGGGTGGGTGTGGGTGGGCGGGTAGGTGTGGGTGTGTTTAAATTTTTAGAATGTCTTTGGTGCTTTTATTGGTAGTTTCCATTTTAATATCCTTGCGACGTTTATCCACACTCATATTATTACATTTTGGTTAGGAGAGTAGCCAAAATACCGGATTAAGGAAGTCCCGGGCACTCTCATGAAAGATTTTCGATTAGTTGCAACCACCTTCGCAGGAGGTGTCCAATAGAACCTAGTCGAAGGCGAACAAATTCTCTCTGTATCTGTTGCTTTGGTTGTTTGTGACACCGTTCGTTGAACTATTTAGGTGAGCCACGTATCGCCCCACTAATCTTTTAACGAGTTCTGTCGAAGAAAAAGGTACATATTTCCATCTGAAGGAAAAGGAGTTGCGCCAGTATCTCGACATGGACGCTAAAAATGTTAAGAGATGTCAAGTATGGCGTATAATAGTCGCCTGAACGTGCACTACTGCTGCTAACTTTCCTTGGATGCCTTGAACCGATTGTGAAGCTTGAGAGCTACCTACACCATACATCTGCCGATTTCAATTCCTTGACTCTCAGTGACCATGTGCTCTGTGTTTTCTTGCCACAAGAGTTACGTGTCGCGGAGGATAGATGGACCGAAAGCTGCGCAGCGCCTGCTGTCCCTGTTACGCCTACAGACGACGACCGTTAATGTGAACGTAACGACGGCGAGAGCTCGTTAAGAGCCAGGCAGCGCTCTGCAATCCATGGTCTGTGGCCGTTAGATCCTGGTGGCTTCCTCAGACGAGGTTACTCGCGACGAAACATCGCCTCACGTGAGGCACCTATAGAAACAAAAACTCGAAAGGTAAAAAGTGACCAAGACTGTAACTGTCTTCCTTCATTCCTTTTATACGTTCATTACCCCACGTTAGTTCTACTCGTTACGTGTTGCGCTCACTTCAGCGATACTCCAGGATGGGTCGCACGAGTGATTTGCAACATTTCCGGTTGTACATCACACTACAAGGATACTGGAGAGGTTGCGTCAAAATTACGCGCCAGTGTAACTGAGACGGGCAGTCCTCATTTTGAACAGTTGATACTAGTTTCATTTGTTGCTAAGAATATTTCTTGTTACGTCAATAAAAACCCAACTACTAATTTCCAACCATTCGTTCCTCATCTCAAATTGCGCACTTTAGGATGCTCTACCATCCTCAAGGCTTATGATTTCCATATGGAAAGTACCATTTGTTGCCGACACTTGAAGTTTCCCCTCCCCTTTTTCCTTCTGAAAGCTTTAGGTTACTTTCGCATTACCTTCATAGTTCTATCTTTCTCTGACTTACCAGTTTCGTCCGATATATCTGTAAGGTATGCAATAAGGAGACAAAATTCATGGGACAGCGATTATGCACATCTACAGATGACGGTAGTATCGCGTACACAACGTATAAATGGGCAGTGCGTTGGCGGAGCTGTCATTTGTGCTCAGGTAAATGGAAATGACCGTATGTCATCTTTGGCCGGGAGGTCCCATTCGCGGAAGTTCGGCCGCCAAGTGCAAGTCTTATTTCAGTCGACGCCACATTGGGCAACTTACGCGCCGCTGATGAGGATGAAATGATGATGGGGACAACATAACACCCAGTCCCCGAGCGGAGAAAATCTCCAACCCGGCCGGGAATCGAACCCGGGCCCGCTTGCGTGGGAGGCGAGCAGGTTACCACCCAGCTAAGCAGGCGGACTGCACCCAGGTGTTTCGTGTGAAAAGGTTTCCGACGAGACTATGGCCAAACGATGGGAATTAACAGGTTTTGAACGCGGAATTGTAGTTGGAGCTAGACGCGTGGAACACTGCATTCCGCAATTTTTTAGGGAATTCAGTTCTCCAAGAACCATAGTGTCAGGAGTGTGCCGAGAACAGCAAATTACAGTCGTTACCCCTCACCATGGATAACCCAGTGGCCGAAGGCTTTCACTTAATGGCCGAGAGCAGCTGCGTGTGCGTAGAGTTGTCAATGTTAACAGACAAGCAACACTACCTGAAATCCAGAATGAGATTTTCACTGTGCAGCGGAGTGTGCGCTGATATTAAACTTCCTGGCAGATTAAAACTGTGTGCCGGACCGAGACTCGAAATCAGGACCTTTGCCTTTCGCGGGCAAGTGCTCTACCATCTGAGCTACCCAAGCACGACTCACGCCCCGTCCTCACAGCCTTACTTCTACCAGTACCTCGCCTCCTACCTTCCAAATTTTACAGAAGGTCTCCTGCGAACCGTGTGGAACCAGCACTCCTGAAAGAAAGGATATTGCGGAGACATGGCTTAGCCATAGACTGGGGGATGTTTCCAGAATGAGATTTTCAGTCTACAGCGGAGTGTGCGCTGGTATGAAACATTCCGGCAGATTAAAACTTCAGGAGTGCTACTTCTGCACTGTTCACAGGAGAGCTTCTGTTAAGTTTGGAAGGTAGGAGACGAGATACTGGCAGAAGTAAAGCTGTGAGAACGGGGCGTGAGTCGTGCTTGGGTAGCTCAGATGGTAGAGCACTTGGCCTCGAAAGGCAAAGGTCCTGAGTTCGAGTCTCGGTCCGGCACACAGTTTTAATCTGCCAGAAAGTTTCACTACCTGAAGTAATTGCAGAAATCCCCCTATCGGAGGTTCGAGTCCTCCCTCGGGCATTTGTGTATGTGTGTGTGTTGTCCTTAGCGTAAGTTAGTTTCATTAGTGTGTAATTCTAGGGCCCGATGACCTCAGCACTTTGTTCCTATAGAACCTTACCACAAATTTCAATTTTCACTGCAGAAATCAATGTGGGACGTACGACAAACGCAACCGTTAGGACAGTGGGGCGAAATTTTGCGTTAATGGGCTGTGGCAGCAGACGACCGACATGAGCGCCTTTAGTAACAGCACGACATCGCCTGCAGCGTCCCTCCTGAGCTCGTGACCATACCGGGTGAACCCTAGAGGACTGGGAACCTGTGGCCTGGTCAGACGAGACCCGAACTCAGTTGGTAAGAGCTGACGGTAGGGTTCGAATGTGGCGCAGACCTCACGAACCCATGAACGTAAGTCGTCAACAAGGCACTGTGCAAGCTGGTGGTGGCTCCGTTATTGTGTCGGTTTGTGTCTACATGAAGTGGACTTGGCCCTCTGACCCAATTGAACCTATCATTGAGTGTAAATGCTTATGTTCGGCTGCCTTGTGATGACTGCGTGTTGTGTGATGTCCTTAGGTTAGTTAGGTTTAAGTAGTTCTAAGTTCTAGGGGACTGATGACCATAGATGTTAAGTCCCCTAGTGCTGAGAGCCAACCTTATGTTCGGCTACTTGGAAACCATTTGCAGTCATTCATGTAGTTGGTGTTCATGTTAGCAGGCCACTATTGTTCGCAACTGGTTTGAAGAACATTCTGGACAACTCGAGGGAATGGTTTGGCCACCCAGATCGCTCGACATGAATCCCACCAAACATTTATAGGACATAAACGACAGGTCAGTTCGTGCAGAAGATCCTGCACTGGCAACACTTTAGCAATTATGGTTGGCTATAGGGGCAGCGAGGTTCAGTATTTCTGCAGGCGATTTTCAACGACTTGTTGAGTCTGTGCCAGGTCGAGATGTTCCACTACACTGGACAAAGGGAGACCCGACACACATTAGGAGGTATCCCACGACTTTTGTCACTGAGTGTATATTTCGGAAAAATGGATATTTTATTTTAATTTATTATTTATTTATTATTTCATCTGTCTCAGTTGCATTGATATAAAATTCAGCTGTAGTGGTTACTGGTTTTGGACCGATGCACCAGTTTTGAAACCACACACCATATTAATAACGGTAATTATTCATACAGTGTGGTGCCATTTTCAGTGGACGCACAGACTAAGATGAGTGAGGGTACTTGTTGCCCGCTGTACACTTCGCTGTGATTTTTGGGTACAACATATTGTATGAATAATTAAGGTTAATGGCAAGGTGCGTGGTTCGAAAATGGGTGTGTCAGCCCCAAACCAATAACCACTACAACTGAATTTTATATCAGTGCAACTGAGGACGAAATAAAAAATAAATTATTTAGAAGTTGCGGACCTACCATCCAGTAGCAGCATGCCTCGAATAAGCAAGTCAGTGTACTTTTGTCTGTTACATGCCGCTGCTTTCAGGAAGATTTTTACTGGAGATCTTATTTTATTTTCCATGTCGTTATTAGTACCAGCAGCCTCATTCGTTTTCGTATACGAAGTCCAAGTATAGTCACTTACATAGGATGAGAACACGGTGACAAAGTTTCAAGTTGGAGGTAGTTCCTTTCCTTCTATTTTTGAAAGCCGTAGAAGAGTTTGTTGGCTTTCTTTATGCCTGGCTGGCGGGAGCAAGTCTCATCGGCAGAAGCCAACCTTCCCACCGTTTTTAAACTCAACTCCTTCGATTGACCGTGTACAGTACTGCGCAGAACTTTCTGGAACTTTTCTATGTTAAGAAGGAAACTGGAGACCAATGGTCGCCTGCAATTTCCGAAACCCTCTGGGTGGCTCAGAGATCACGCTCTTTGGTGGGAGCCAGGTGTTGGTCGTTTGTCGCCTCTCTGTAAAGAATTGGCTCTGGACACAGCGTCCGGAGGAGGTTTGTGAATTTTCGTTAGAAAGTCGGGCCCGAGCCGCTGGTGGGTTCACACTTTCAAATAGTGCCTGGATAACTATTTTATGTCGGATTGAGATCTGCGAGTTAGATCGCGCTTAAACCTGTTGCTATAAGCACCAGTGGCAGCAGGGAGTGAATGTTCACTTTACTCATTTTTGCCTTTGCATTGAATATTATTTTGCGTGGAACTTAAAATCATGTGTTGAAGATGTTGCGTTAGCTTGTACTAGTTTGTTTCGTGGCCACCGTATGGTGCGTGGCGGAGGGTACCCTTCACCACTACTAGTCATTTCCTTTCCTGCTCCACTCGCAAACAGAGCGAGGGAGAAACGACTGTCAACATGCCTCCACATGAGTCCTAATTTCTCATATCTTATCTTCGTTATCCTTCCTGTTCCACTCGCATATTAAGCGAGGGAAAAACCACTGTCAGTATCCTTCCATACGAGCCCTAATATTTAGTATCTTCATTCTCCTTACACGAAATGTGTGTTGCCGGCAGTAGAGTCGTTCTTTAGTCAGCTTCAAACGCCGGTTCTCTAAATTTTCTCAATAACGTTCCTCCAAAAAAAATCCTTTTGCTTCCCTCCAGGGATTGCCTTTGAGTCCTCGCAACATTTCCTTAGCACTTGCGTCTTGTTCAAACCTACCGGTAACAAATCTAGCAGCCCACCTGTGATTGCTTCGCTGTTTTCCTTCATTCGAGCCGAGGCGCCTTGCCTCCCCCCCCCCCCCCCTCCTCCTCCTCTTCCGGAGGTTCGAGTCCTCCCTTGGTCATGGGTGTGTGTGTCGTCTTTAGCGTAAGTTAGTTTTAGTTAGATTCAGTAATCTGTAAGCCTTAACGACCGATGACCTCATCAGTTTGGTCCCATAAGAACTTACCAGCACCACCACCAAACTTTAATCCAACCTGGTGCGAGTACTCAAGCAGAACTCAAGAATAGGTCGCACCAGCGTCCTATACGCAGTCTCCTTTACAGACGAACCACACTTTTTCAGAATTCTCCCAATAAACCGAAGTCTACCATTCGGCTTCCCTACCACAATACTTACATGCTTGCTACATTTAATCTCACTTTGCAATATTACGTCCAGATATTTAAAAGACGTGACTGTCTCAAGCAGGAACCAATCAATGCTGTATCCGAACATTATGGGTTTGTTTTTCCTACTCATCCAGATTAACTTACATTTTTTGGTACTTAGAGCTAGCTGCCATTCGTCACACAATTAGATATTTCTTTTAAGCCATCTTGTATTCTCCTACAGTCACTTCGACACCTTCCCGTACACCACAGCATCGTTACCAAACAACCTCAGATTCCTGCCCATCTTGTCCGCCAGATTATTTATATATAAAGAAAATATTTGCGATCCTGTCACACTTCCCTGGGGCACTCCTGACGATATACTTGTCTCTGATAAACACTCGCCGTCGAGGGCAACACACTGGGTCCTATTACTTAAGATGTCTTCGAGCCACTCATAAATCCAGGAAGCTATTACATGTGCTCGCACCTTCTTTAACAGTCTGATTTGGGGCACCATTTCAGATGCCTTCTGGAAATCTAGAAATGTGGAATCTGCCAGTTGCCCTTCACCCATACTGCCTAGTGTATCATGTACTTTCTAAAATCGTGCTGATTCGTTGACGTAAGCTTCTCGGTATCAAGAAAATTTATTATATTCAAACTGAGAATAAGTATAAGGATTCTGCAGAAAATCGATTTTAGAGATATTAATCTGTAATTATGCACGTCTGTTCTTTTACCTTTCTTATATTTAGGAGTCACCTACACTTTTTTTCCAGTTGCTTGGGACTTTGCGCTGGGCGAGAGATTCGCGATGAATACAAGCTAAATAAGGGGTCAGTGCCGTAGAGACCTCTTTGTAAAACCGAACTGGCATTCCATTCGGACGTGGCGACTTCTTTGTTTTCAACTATTTCTGTTGTTTATCTGCACCAGTTATGGCCATTACCATGTCCTCCGTATGGAAGACTATACGATAGTCAAACGACGGTATGTTTGAAAGATTCTCCTGCGAAAACATGTTCTTAAATGCGACATTTAAAACTTCAACTTTACTTTTGCTATCTTCCTCTGCCACAACCGTGTGGTCAACGAGGGACTGAATGGAGCTTTAGACCCGCTCAGCGATTTTACATAGGACCAGAATTTTCTCGGGTTCTCGGACAGATCTTTTGCCAAAGTATGATGGCGGTAGTTGTATGCGTCGCGTATACATCTTTTCACATACGCCCGGATCTCTGCTAACCTTTGCCTGTCGTCATTTTCAAGTACTCTTTTGAACCGAGAGTGCATTAGCCTTTGCTTCCTCACCATTTTCTTAACTTCGTTGTTAAACCATCGTGATAATTTTCCAGACCACGATTTACAATCTGTTTACACTTTTCCCATATTTTCTCTATGTCCATATTACTGGATCTAAGTGAATTCACTCTCTGAGTGAGATGCTCTTTATTACAGAAACACTCGCCCTGTTTTCTTGATTGAGTTATTAACTTTCGTAGCCATAGTTGCTACAACTGCATCACGATCACTAACCCCGTCTGTATACTGACGCTGTCGATAAGTTCGGCGTGTTTGTAGCTACAAGATCTAAGATACTTCCACTGCTTATGGGCTGCCTAACTAGCTGCTCAGAACATTTTTCAGAAAACAAGTTCAAAAGCACTTCACACAACTATGTATCAGTTCCCAAGCGCCTCCCACGATGAATCCATAGACGCCATAGTCTATACTCGGTAGGTTAAAGTCGCCTACAACTAGTATTCCATGATCTCGGTATTTACGAGCTACTGACCGTAGACTTTGTTTGAGTGGTTCTGGAAATGTCGGGTGACCTGCAGAACCACCCAGCATTTAACTTAGTTCCGCGTAGACCTGTTATACGCGACCAGATAACTTCATTTTCACCTTCAACTTCGACCTCAATAGAGACAACATTTTTGTGAACTGCAATGTACACTCCCCCTCCTCTTCCTGAAATACGTTCGATGACTCGTTAAATACCTCGAAGCTTTCTACTCCGGGTTTCAGCCAGTTCTCGGTTCCAAGAATAATATGACCGCGAGAAATTTCATGGAGGTCTGTCGGTACGTTGGGCCTTCAAGACTTTTTCGAACAGAGTTCGTACAGGGTTCTTTTTTACAGTGAGAGTAGTATCTCTATTTTATTACATATGCACTTACATGTTACATCTATTTTTCAGCACCTATAGCTATTTTTCCCCGAGGCAGTCAAATTTCCTGCCCTACCAAGGATAGAGTGTGTTACAAGTTACTCCCACAACACCACATCTACACGAGTACTACTTTAATTAACTCAGTAACACATCACCACTCTAAATTTCTTCAGATCACAGAGCTACAGCTAACATAGCTTCGAGTCTACGGCACTACGCTGCTCACATGCAATTTATACACTTCGTACCAAACCATATCGGCAATCAGATCCATTTCATTTATTGTAGTTCGATGCAGCTATTCTATGATTCTGACTTTCGTTCAATGATGCTGTGTCGTACACAACCTCCAGTGGGCGTTATCAGTTATACTCGATGTACTGTATATGCTTATTAATCTCAGCTTTAGTAGATATTAATGGTGCTAGGTTACTCGTTATTTAGTCTTTCCCTACTACAGTTTTGTAAAGTAATGCATCGCGGCCAACCGTGGTGTTTGAACGTCTTAACGCGAAAAGTTCAGAAGTTATTACGATTTTATTTCATATAGTTCAATAATTATCAGCCTGTATGTCTCATGTAGGGCTCTTATAATATGCTGATAGACCTCCAGGATTCAATTCGGTGCTACTTTCGCAACGTTCGGGTGACATCGAAAGACGGAGCCGTGAGTTAATAGTTCAGCTTTCACTTCCTACCGCCAAGACATCGAGTATTCATTTTTCGCAACAGCTAGTGTGGCGTACTTTAAAGATATATTTGTGACCTTATCCCCACTGCAAGGGACGAAACGTCAGGCGGCAAATTGCACTAAGATTACGTTTTAAATCGCAAAAATGGCATGTCACCAAGAAAGTAACGGCCGTGAAAGGCTGCATTAAGCCCCATTTACACCGAACCAAATGTAGCCGAACACAAGCGAATGCGGTTTCAGAGACTGTTCCACAGCGTTGACTACCATTCGCTAGTATCTGCGTTTACACTCGACCTAACGGAAGAGAAAACGCGATAACGAATGTAACCCATGAACGCTGCGTTGTTGTCTCGGGGCGATAACAAACGGCACACACGATACAACTTTATATACTTAGATAGAGCCACAATTCAAAACTATGATATTGAGAGAGGATTATTTTTCAATACGAGCGCGTTGCTTTTGACGAAGTAAGTAAATTCCGTGGCAAAAGAAGAATTTAAATGTCTGAATTTGTACGTAAGTGTGAAGTGTGCGAAGGTATTGCACTCAACACTGAATTGCTGCTCCAGCTTTCCTTAGCAATAGCCCAAAACTTCGCACATACGTCGGTTGATTCTTTTCAATGGTTTTTCGTTGAAGCTGAGAATGAAGTTTAAAAGCAGAAGATGAATTACCGACGAGCAACATAACCTGAAAACGGCTAGCATTTACACTCTTTTTTGATTAGGGACGCGAGAAATTTACAAAGTGATCGTTTCGCATTTGAATAACTGCAGTATCTCAGTTTGTTTCTGATATCTGCTGTGGTACCTGCGAACGAGTTCAAGGATTTTATAAATCCTTAAGAATATCTACATCTACATCCATACTCCGCAAGTCACCTGACGGTGTGTGGCGGAGTATACCCTGAGTACCTCTATCGGTTCTCACTTCTATTCCAGTCTCGTATTGTTCGTGGAAAGAAGGATTGTCGGTATGCTTCTGTGTGGGCTCTAATCTCTCTGATTTTATCTTCATGGTCTCTTCGCGAGATATACGTAGGAGGGAGCAATATACTGCTTGACTCTTCGGTGAAGGTATGTTCTCGAAACTTTAACAAAAGCCCGTACCGAGCTACTGAGCGTCTCTCCTGCAGAGTCTTCCACTGGAGTTTATCATCATCTCCGTAACGCTTTCGCGATTACTAAGTGATCCCACACTGCTGAGCAGTATTCAAGCAGTGGGCGAACTAGCGTACTGTAACTTACTTCCTTTGTTTTCGGATTGCATTTTCTTAGGATTCTTCCAATGAATCTACGTATGGCATCTGTTTTACCGACGATCAACTTTATATGATCATTCCATTTTAAATCACTCCTAATGCGTACTCCCAGATAATTTATGGAATTAACTGCTTCCATTTGCTGACCTCCTATTTTGTAGCTAAATGATAAGGGATCTGTCTTTCTATGTATTCGCAGCACATTACACTTGTCTACATTGAGATTCAATTGCCATTCCCTGCACCATGCGTCAATTCGCTGCAGATCCTCCTGCATTTCAGTACAATTTTCCACTGTTACAACCTCTCGATGCACCACAGCATCATCTGCAAAAAGCCTCAGTGAATTTCCGATGTCATCCACCAGGTCATTTACGTATTTTGTGAATAGCAACGGTCCTATGACACTCCCCTGCGGCACACCTGAAATCACTCTTACTTCGGAAGACTTCTCTCCATTGAGAATGACATGCTGCGTTCTGTTATCTAGGAACTCTTCAATCCAATCACACAATTGATCTGATAGTCCATATGCTCTTACTTTGTTCATTAAACGACTGTGGGGAACTGTATCGAACGCCTTGCGGAACCGTGTCTATGGCACTCTGAGTCTCGTGGACGAATAGCACGAGCTGGGTTTCACACGACCGTCTTTTTCGAAACCCACGCTGTTTCCTACAGACTAGATTTCTAGTCTCCAGAAAAGCCATTATACTCGAACATAATACGTGTTCCAAAATTCTACAACTGATCGACGTTAGAGATATAGGTGTATAGTTCTGCACATCTGTTCGATGTCCCTTCTTGAAAACGGGGATGACCTGTGCCCTTTTCTAATCCTTTGGAACGCTTCGCTCTTCTAGAGACCTACGGTACACCGCTGCAAGAAGGGGGGCAAGTTCCTTCGCGTACTCTCTGTAAAATCGAACTGGTATCCAATCAGGTCCAGCGGCCTTTCCTCTTTTGAGCGATTTTAATTGTTTGTCTATCCCTCTGTCTTCTGTTTCGATATCTACCATTTTGTCGTCTGTGCGACAATCTAGAGAAGGAACTACAGTGCAGTCTTCCTCTGTGAAACAGCTTTGGAAGAAGACATTTAGTATTTCGGCCTTTGGTCTGTCATCCTCTGTTTCAGTACCATTTTGGTCACAGAGTGGACATTTTGTTTTGATCCGCCTACCGCTTTGACATAAGACCAAAATTTCTTAGGATTTTCTGCCACGTCAGTACATAGAACTTTACTTTCGAATTCATTGAACGCCTCTCGCATAGCCCTCTCACACTAATTTCGCTTCGCGTAATTTTTGTTTTTCTGCAAGGCTTTGGCTATATTTATGTTTGCTGTGAAGTTCCCTTTGCTTCCGCAGCAGTTTTCTAACTCGGTTGTTGTACCACGGTGGCTCTTTTCCATCTCTTACGATCTTGCTTGGCACACACTCATCTAACGCATACTGTACGATAGTTTTGAACTTTGTCCACTTATCCTCAACACTATCTGTACTTGAGACAAAACTTTTGTGTTGAGCCGTCAGGTACTTTGTAAGCTGCTTTTTGTCACTTTTGCTAAACAGAAAAATCTTCCTACCTTTCTTAATATTTCTATTTACGGCTGAAATCATCGATGCAGTAACCGCTTTATGATCGCTGATTCCCTGTTCTGCATTAACTGTTTCCAATAGTTCGGGTCTGTTTGTCACCAGAAGGTCTAATATGTTATCGCCACGAGTCGGTTCTCTGTTTAACTGCTCAAGATAGTTTTCAGATAAAGCACTTAAAAAATTTCACTGGATTCTTTGTCCCTGCCACCCGTTATGAACGTTTGAGTCTCCCAGTCTATATCCGGCAAATTAAAATCTCCACCTAGAACTATAACATGGTGGGGAAATCTACTCGAAATATTTTCCAAATTATCTTTCAGGTGCTCAGTCACAACAGCTGCTGAGCCAGGGGGCCTATAGAGACATCCAATTGCCATGTCAGCCTGCTTTAACCGTGACCTTCACCCAAATCATTTCACATTTCGGATCTCCGTCAATTTTCTTCGACACTATTGCACTTCTGATCGCTATAAACACGCCTCCCCCTTCACTGTCCAGCCTGTCTTTGCGGTATACATTCCAATCTGAGTTTAGGATTTCATTACTGTTTACGTCTGATTTCAGCCAACTTTCTGTCCCTAGTACTATATGGGCGGTGTGACCGTTTATTAATGAGAGCAGTTCTGGGACCTTTCTATAGACGCTCCGGCAGTTTACTATTAGCACATTAATATTGTTATTCCCTGTTGAATTTTTTCTACTCCTACCTTGCCACGTCTCAGGAGGCGTCTTGTCGGGCCTAGGGAGGGAATTCTCTAACCTAAAAATCCCCCATGTGCACTCCACACGTACTCCGCTACCCTTGTAGCCGCTTCCGGCGTGTAGTGCACGCCTGACCTATTCAGGGGGACCCCACATTTCTCCACCCGATAGCGGAGGTCGAGAAATTTGCACCCCAGCTCTCCGCAGAATCGTCTGAGCCTCTGGTTTAAGCCTTCCACTCGGCTCCAAACCAGAGGTCCGCGGTCGGTTCTGGGAACGATACTACAAATAGTTAGCTCTGATTCCACCCCGCGAGCGAGGCTTTCCGCCTTCACCAATTCCGCCAACCGCCTGTACGAACAGGATGACCTCTGAACCCAGACGGCAGGAGTCATTGGTGCCGACATGAGCAACAATTTGCAGTCGGGTGCACCCAGTGCTCTCTATCGCCGCCGGTAGGACCTCCTCCACATCTCGGATGAGTCCCCCCGGCAAGCAGACAGTGAACACTGGCCTTCTTCCCCGACCTTTCCGCTATTTCCCTAAGGGGCTCCATCACCCGCCTAACGTTGGAGCTCCCAATAACTAATAAATAATGCCAATAAAGGCTGGCTAAAGATTTATGAAATATAGATACGCTGTGTCGCATAGGCTACTTGATAAAATCTGATGTATAGTCTGTTAGAGGGCAGAAAACCTGATCCCAGGGAAACCATTTTTTTTTTTTTATAATCAAAACTCTTCAACATAACAGTGATACAATTAGGTGACAAAACTCATGGTATACCTTCTAATATCGTGTCGGACCTCCTTTGACCCGGCTTAGTGTAGCAACTAGACGTGGCATAGACTCAATAAGTTGGAAATATTGAGGCATGCTGCCTCTATAGCCGTCCATAATAGCGAAAGTGTTGCCGGTGCACGATTTTGTGCACTAGGAGACCCCCCGATTGTTTATGATAAATGTTCGATCAGATTCACGTGGGGCGATCTGGGTGGCCGCATCATTCGTTTGAATTGTCCAGAATGTCCTTCAAACCAATCGCGAACAATTGTGTCCCAGTGACATTGGCGCCTTGTCAGTCATAAAAATTCTATCGTTGTTTGGGTACACCAAGTCCATGAATGGTTGCAAATGGTCACCAGGTAGCTGAAGATAACTGTTTCAGTCAATCATCGGTTCAATTAGACTAGAGGTTCAAATCCAATCCATGTGAACACAGCTCCCACCATTACAGAGCCACCACCAGGATGCACAATGGCTTGTTGATAACTTGGGTCCATGGCGTCAAACTCGAACCTTCTATCAGTTCTTACCAACTCAACCAAATCGACACTCAGCTGATCAGGCTACGGTTTCCCAGTCGTCTAGCGTCCAACCGATGAAGTGAAGAGCCCAGTAGAGGCGCTACAGGCAATACCATTGAAAGACGTGCACTGCGTTCACCACTAAGTGCTCGTCTTTCATATTCCTAATACCAGCATTCTGGTAATCGGTCATAAAGGAATTCGAGCCCTGCCAATAATTTCCTTGGGTTTACTAATTTATTTAACGTTATTTAACGATATTTCACACTGATCTGTGAGAGGAGCTTGGCGCTCGGAATTTCCCTTATGTTATGGGCGAGGGCAGCAGTCTTCCTTAGCAGCCATGATGGTTTCCTGTTTCCCTCCTTTTTCGATCGCCAGGGGTAGCACGTGGTGTCGGTTGAATACTCAGTAGTGGCCAAAGTTTCTACTATTCGCAGTTCTCCAACCTGCAGTACCAACCTTGGAACTGCTATTTCTACTCACTTTTAATGTCGCGAGGTCGCCTCCCTGCAAGATTCCGGCCCTCTGATTGGCCAGTTCAGGTGCGCGCCCGTTTTTCGCGTGTGGGCGCCAACCGCCCTCGTCAGGTGGATAGAGGACAAAGCGGCTGAGGGCAGTTCGAGTGTGACCGTGCCTGAGGCTGGAGGTGCTGCTTCCAGGAGTGGAACCTTTCGGTAAGCATGAGCGCGGGCGTGCATTGCAGCTTCGCGTCGGGCACCCCTTTGCTTCGGTCACTATTCGGATTGCGAGCCCAAGTCAATTAGCACCACATGTTTGAACCGATTCGCGTCGTGCAGGTCTTATTCCTTTAGGACGGGAGGTTACGTCGCGATACAACCCCCAGTAGCATTTTTCGTATTCATTGTGGTGGTCATTGCATGCCGGCAATCGAACTCTAGTAGACGACACGGCGATCGCTCCTAAAAATTCCCTACTTTTTCAATCGCGGCTTATGATAAATGTAAGTTGGGGTAGGCTGATGAGCCCTATTCTTTCTTCCCCCACCCCCACATAATTGTATGATTGTTCAGTGCTCAACCGATGAATAAATGAATTCTTTAATCTGTAAATTCTCTCTTTCTTTTCGTGAAGTCGCCCTCAGTGTAACAAAAAAAAAAAAAAAAAAAAAAAAAAAGAATTAATGCAGAACCACCCTCATTATAACGGTTGCCATGAGGTCGTGCGGGTCTCGCGCCTTTGTTGAATAGTATAAAGATTACATATCGCGCGCCTGGCACGACCATTGCACGCATGGCAACGAGAAAACTGATGACAATTTTCGATCATTCTCCAAAATGGGAAGTGCCCACGGCTCAGTGCGAGCACGTGAGCAAGAAATCCACTTAATGTGGTGAAAGTAGTGGCCGGTTCTCCTTGCTAGTTTAGAAAGGAAAAAAAATTATAGCCCCTACAGCAAGGGACAATAACTCACAGCCGAGCCACCGCTTTTACCATGTTGTCAGCAAAGGCACTCGCGTCGGTCGTCTGCTGCCGTAGTCCATTGACGCCAAATTTTGCCGTAGTCTCCTAAAGGATACATTCATCATACGTCTCACATTGATTTCTGTGATTATTTCACACAGTGTTGCTTATCTGTTAAGCTTGACAACTCCAGGCAAACGCCAGTGTTCTTAGTCGGTAAGTGATGGATATTGGAAAGTGCGTTGTCCGTGGTAATGCCTGAAATTTGGTGTTGTCGCTACGCTCTTGACACTGTGGATCTCGGAATATTGAATTCCCCAACGACTTCCGAAATGGAATACCCCTTCCGTCTGGCTCTATCTACCAGTCCGCGGGTTGTGATGTATGGTCTAGCGTTGCTGTCTCTGTATGACGGAGTATTGGGTTTGATTCCCGGTCGGATCGGGAATTTTCTCCTCCCGAAGAATGGATATTTGTATTTTCCTCATCATTTCATCATCATTCGTGGAAATGAAGAGACTGGACAGTGAAACGATTGGGAATTTGTAAGGACGCTGATAACTGCGCAGCTGAGGGCCCCAAAAACCAAATATCATCTTCTAACTACCATTCTGGTTTCAAAGTCTGTTAATTTCCGTCGAGCCGCCACCAATCACATTGGAAATCTTTACACACGAACCAACTGAGTACAAATGACAGTTCTGCAGATGCACCGCCTTTTATACCTTATGTGAGCTATACTACCGCCATCTGTATATGCGCATAATCGCTGCCCCATGACTTTTGTCATTTCAGTGTACGGTACACATGCAGTTACAGCTACCATGGAAGTAAATACCTAGAGTGATCAAATATTTCGTATATTTTTAATTTTGATCGGCGTAAAAGATGCTATTACTTGCGAGGAAATTTATCGTGCTTTTGCTTAAAAAAAACTATAAATTATGTATTTACTCAGTCGGTTCCCACCCGATACAAGGATCGTCTTTTTCACTTCTCCAGTAGCTCTTTAGAGTGGTTCGACAATTTTCTACCTGTCGTATTTCATTTTCTTCGACATTTCTGTTGTGAATCGCAGAGAACGCATGTTATCAAAAGGGCGTTTCAAAATCACGTTTTAAAAATTTGTGGACGGGCCCCTCACACCAAAACAAGAAATAAATGTCTAATAAACATGAGCTGCAAAATGCATACCTTAAGAACTATGAGCACTTGTTCATCATCGATCTGTAAACCACATCTCTTCTACCGCCGGCTCTTTGCTTTCCATATATTCCGAGGAGGTAGTATGGACCGAAAAAAGTCCAGCTTACGTTAAGAGAGGTAAGCACTGGTTCAGTAGAGCAGTAGAGGAGATATGTTTCACTGTAGCGAAGGTGAACAAATGCTCGTAAATCATAAGATGTGCATTTTTGAATCAATGTATACGAGGCCTTTTTTTTTCATACTACTTCCTCCTTCCAAAATAAGGAAAACAAAGAGCTTGCAGTATCGAGGTTGAACAAGTGCTCGCATTTCGCAGCCCATTTTTAGTGGACATTGTTTTCTTGTTTTGGTGTAAGGAACGAGTCCCGTCCCTAATTTTTAAAACGTCATTCTGAGACACCCTGTATATTCTTCTATCAGCAGTACTACGTTTCTCTTCGGACCAGTCCACCGCTCAAGCAACTCATATCAACAACAACAAAAGCAGACTAGATAGCAAACGAAACCTTTCTGTATTCCTAGAACTGAAGAGGAGGGAAAGCGAAATTCCGTTTGTGGTTCGCTGAAAGACTGACGAACAGCAGAACACGAGCGGACAAGAGCGAATGCGAACCGAATACGACCGAATGGCTTTGGATCACGAGCGCCTTTCGTTTACAGGAGAGAGAGCTCTCATTCCCTGTTGCACATTCATGTTCACTTCAGAGTAAAGGGGGGCTTCATATGGTGCTAGCGTAGTGCCTGCTGCTTCGCTCACGTAGACTTTATGGTCTGCAGTGTCTTTCTTTTTGTTTTCTTTTAACTGATTTTTTATGTTATTCACAAACTGCGACACCTTTTACATATTTCACGCTAATTAAAGACACAAAATCATGCTCTTTTCCGAATGTACTTTTGACCAAAAAGCGATTCTGGTAGCTGGAATCTAAGGTGTTCGTTAATAACACCTTTTGCACTCTTGTGGTGATATTTCCATAGAAACTTTCATCCCCTAACATATACACACACATCAAAAAAAGTTTTATGTCACCTCTGTTTCGAGAACTTCGGAACCTGTACAGATAATTGGAATAGAGGTCAACATAAACATACAGAGAGACCTTCAGAGGTGGTGGTGCACATTCCTGTACACACCGGGACTTATAATACCCAGTATCAAGTCCTCTTGCATTGATGCATGCCTGTATTCGTCGAGGCATACTATCCACAAGTTCTTCACGCACTGTTGGTCCAGATTGTCCCAGTCCTCAACGCCGATTCGGTATAGATCCCTCAGAGTGGTTGACGGGTCACGTCGTCCATAAAGAGCCCTTTTCAATCTATCCCAGGCATGTTGGATAGGGTTCATATCTGGAGAGCATGCTGGCCACTCTAGTCGAACGATGTCATTATCTTGAAGAAAATCGTTCACAAGATGTGCACGATTGGGGCGATGCTGCCGATATGGTTGTACTATCGGTCGGAGGATGACATTCACGTATCGTATAGCCGTTACGGCGCCTTCCATGACCAGCGGCGTACGTGGGCCCCACATAATGCCACCCCAAAACAGCAGGGTACCTCCACCTTGCTGCACTCGCTGGATAGTGTGTCTAAGGCGTTCAGCCTGGCCGAGTTGCCTCCACATACGTCTCCGACGATTGTTTGGTTGAAGGCAAATGCGACACTCATCGGTGAAGAGAATGTGATGCCAATCCTAAGCGGTCTATTCAGCATGTTGTTGGGGCCATCTGTACCGCGTTGCATGGTGTCGTGGTAGCAAAGATGGACTTTGCCATGGATGTCGGGAGTGAAGTTGCGCATCATGCAGCCTATTGCGCACAGTTTGAGTCGTAACACGACGTTCTGTGGCTGCACGAAAAGCGTTATTCAACATGATGGCGTTGCTGTCAGGGTTCCTCCGAGCCATAATCCGTAGGTAGCGGTCATCCACTGCCGTACTAGCCCTAGGGCGGCCTGAGCAAGGCATGTCATCGACAGTTCCTGTCTCTCTGTGTCTCCTCCATGTCCGAACAACATCGCTTTGGTTCTATCCGAGACGCCTGGACACTTCACTTTTTGAGATCCCTTCCTGACACGAAGTAACAATGTGATCGAGATGGAACCGCGGTATTGACGGTCTGGGCATGGTTGAACTACAGATAACACGAGCCGTGTACCTCCTTCCTGCTGGAATGGCTGGAACTGATCGGCTGTCGGACCCCCTCTGTCTAATAAGCGCTGCTCATGCATGGTTGTTTACATCTTTGGACAGGTTTAGTCACATCTCTGAACAGTCAAATGGACTGTGTCTGTGATACAATATCCACAGTCAGGAGTTATGGGAACTGGGGTGGTGCTAACCTTTATTTTAGGTGTATCTTCACATCCAACAGAGAACTGAAATACCAATATTCATAGCATCAGCCTTAAAAAAATTTAATGCAACTGAGCCGTCCGCGGCTCGTGTTCATCCCATTTATTGTTTGTCATCTTCTCTTACCATATTGCCGCCTCGTTTTCTTATTCCATTTACTGGCGTCACTGACTTCCTGCCTTAACTGCCCGTGCGTGGCAGCAGCAGCGCTTATCGATAAGTGTACTCTCGTACTATCTCTGGAGCGACTGATAGTATTTCCGGGACCTGTGTCTGGAATTGAGTCGGGAGCTCAGTCAGGACGCAACAGCAGTGAAGTCGGGGACGGAGGGCCGGTGAGGGGCGGATAGCCAGTGCTCGCCGACCGCTGCCGACACACATGAATTGTCCTACAGAAGAAGATTGGAGCAGGACGAGCGTTGGTTGGTAATTCGTTTGGTCGTCTCATCGGCCGACGTGTATTTGGTCCTTTGACCGTTTCCGGGCCTGGGCAGTCGCTCGGTTAGGGCACAGCAGCGAGGAAGTCTTCGTGCGCATGGTCAGGCTGGAGCAACTGGTGGCGTGCACGCGCGGTTGGACTTGTGAGGCGCTTCTTTCGAGGGTTACGAAGTTCGTCGCCCACGGATCCTGGACACTTAACCTACTATCAAGCCTCAACTGCTAACACATCTCTTCGTTTGATCCTGGTTGTTGTTTTCTGGGAGATTCCAGCGAGCAACAACGAGTGTGCATGGAATTCCAGCCGTCTTCCTGTGTGGTGTTTAACTGAAGTTAATTCATTCCTTCATTACTGAAGTATGCCAGCGGTATCTTCTGCCTTGTGGCTGTTGACATTCTGATTACCTGCCCTGGGCGTTGGTGTAGCTTTTGGCAGGGTATTTTCCTCGTCGTGTTGACGCTGTCCAGCACAGTGTGTAGTTCGACAGCTGAGGTGTTGTTGGTAGTTTTGGGCGTTTATTCTGACTTGACTGGATTGGGCACCAGTATCCAGAACGTTGTGCTATTGACATCTTGTTGTCGTTTTGCTTGTCGGGTGGAGCAGAACTGATCTTCTTGGTTGGTTTGTCAGCTGGATTTCGGTTGGGTTGCCTTCCAATTAAGAGGTTGTCGGTCTGGCTGCCTGTCTCACCTAAACGTGCGTTAGTGTTACCTTCCCTGGCCGACCCTTGGAACCTTCTGAGCGCTGCTCCTTGTGTTTTACATAGTGATTTCCTTTTTAGTCTTAAGTACTGTGTGTGGCCTTCAGCCGAGTTTTAGCTTATTAAAATTGCAAGGCTTTCCTTCTTAGGCCTTAAGCCGTAAAAAAAAAAAAAAATGTTTCTTGTTTGGTATGTGGCCTTCAGCCGAGTTTTCAGCCTTTTCAAATCAAAAGTTGAAAAATTTTGTCTAGGCCTTAAGCCATAAGAAACGTTTTCTAGTTTGTATGTGGTCTTCAGCTGAGTTTTCCAGCTTAAACTAAAAATTTGAAATTTCTTTGTCTGGGCTTTAAGCCATGATATTGTTTGTGTTTCGTATGTGGCCTTCGCCCGAGTTTTATGTAAAGCATTTTAGGATAAAGCCTTCAGCCTGTTTTAGTTGAAATTTAGAAGCTCTTCCGTTTAGGCCTTAAGCCGTAAAATTGTTTTCTGTATGGCATGTGGCCTTCAGCCGAATTATAATCTCTCTTAAATTAGAAATCCAAAATCCCTGTCTTGCCCTTAAGTCATAAGACTGTTATTCTTTAGTATAAGGTCTTCAGCCGAGTTTTACACGAAATATTTTAAGATAAGGCCTTCAGCCCTTTCAAATTGAAAGGTCTTCTTCCTAGACCTTAAGCCATTAAATTGTTTTGTTTTTCAACCTATTCAGATTAAACAGTGAAAATCTTGTCACAGCCTTAAGCCGTAACACTGTTCTTGATTAATATGTGGCCTTCAGCTGAGATGTATGAGAAAAATTTAAGCTAAGGCCTTCAGCCTATTTATATTGAAGGTAAAAAAGTTTTTTTCTAAAGAAGTGAAACCTCCAGAAGAACTCCTGTACCTAAATTCCTTGCATAGAACTTGTGCCTTGGATTTTCGATGTGGCCTTCAGCCGATCTGAATTAAATCAAAGGGGGTCTCTTTCGTTAAAACCTTGAGAGTTTTTCATTCTTGCTTGTGTGATTGTGTGTTTTACCAAATTAAGTTTATATGTTGAGTGCAACTGACAGTAACTTATTTTGGCCCCTTTCCACACATGTAACCTCATCCGCTCTGTCCTGCTAGCCCAGAGATTTCAGCAACGAAGTGTGTTCTTAAAATATTTTATCTCCTATTTCACCCCATAAAGGCATGAATTTCCAAAAACAGTGAAGTGCATAGATGTTTTTGTTTTGCTTTTAATAGAGCAGCCAAATACAAGTTGTCATAGAATTAGCTTTGAAATTGCTTTCATAATGAAATAATTTCATAAAACTATTCGTCCCCTATTTGACTCCCTTAGGTGGTTCAATTTACAAAAACACTGGCATATGTATTTTTTTTTATTGCTAACCAAGAAGTCAAATACCAATTTTCATAGATGTAGCTTTAAAATGCTTTAGTACTTCTTAATAATGATTTATTTTCAAAAAAGCCTTCACTCAGTGTTTTACCCCATCAGTGGTCGAATTTCCAAAAATGCTGAAACACATATTTTTTTTATTTCTAACTGAGAAACCAAATACTAATTTTCGCAGTTCTATCTTCAAAATTGCCTTAATAGCGATATATTTACAAAATGCCTGTCATCTCCTGTTTCACCGCCTTAGGAGTGGAATTTAGAACAATCCTTTCTTAAAGATGCCTACAGTATAATATCAACATCCTATCCACATTTCAAGTTTCTATTCTTAGAGGTTTGGACTGGGCGATGATGAGCCAGTGAATCAATCTGGCCCTATTCCACTACCGTGGATTGAATTTCGAAAAACAGTGAAACACCTAATATTTTTCCATTTCCAACAGAGAAGTCAAATACCAGTTTCCATAGATTTAGGTTTAAAAATGCTTTCACTATAAAATATTTCATAAAACATTTCATCCCCCTTAGAGGATGAATTTCCAAAAAACTGAAACCGGAATGTCTTTATTTGTAACCGAGAAGTCCAACACCAATTCTCATAGATGTAGCTCAAAAATGCTTTAATAGTTCTTTAATAAAGATTTATTTTCAAAATAACTTTCACCCACTAATTCACTCCCATAGGGACTAAATTTCCAAAAATGCTGAAATACGTATTTTTTCCGACTGAGAAACCATATACCAATTTTCCATTGGTCTACCTTCAAAATTGCCTTAATTGCGACATATTTTTTTAAAACAAACCTTTCATCCCCTTAGAGGGGGAATTTCGAAAAATGCCAGTATAATATCAACACCCTCGCCAGATTTCAAATTTCTATCCTTAGCAGTTTGGGGTGGGCGATGGTGAGTCAGTCAGGACGTTGCCTCTTATGTAGGGTGTTCCCGAGAGAGCGTGCAAAAATGTGACTGGACACAGAGGACGCTGCACTGAACAGTTGCAGGTAGGGAATCTGGGGTCGGAGAAGCCAGCTGAAGCAGATACAGAAGTAAACTTGTCTACCGCTTTGCCTAGCATTAGCTTATTTACAACTAACATGCGTACAAGTTTACACGTACTGAGCTGTTTATTTACATGTGCATTCTTTATTTCCTGCAAGGAAATGTATAGCTGCAAATAATGTTTTTTGTATTAATCTCTATACGTTGTTAAGTGGATCTTAGTTTCAAAAGTATTATGAACCTTTGTAATTCAAGCTATAACCGGACATGGCCTTAGGCTTAAGTTAAAATCCAAAGGGACTTCCCCGCGGAAGGGGAAGGGCCTCGGATGGAGGGGAGACTATTGCTGCACATAATTCTACAATATTAAGCAGCTATTTGTCAATCAAGCAGAAGTGGCAACGTTATTACGACGGCGATTGCGTGTCGTTGTTTGCTGTGAAGGGGGCAGACGTAATGTTACAGCGCTACTCGCTGTGCTGGCCGAATATTACGAGGGAAATTACGACTTGGAAGCCACTGTGTAAAATCTGCTAAACCATTCATCGATAGCAAAATGTCGTAAGAGGTTACAATACCTTGCCCAACACCACAAAAGTACTGAAGCGTTTATTTATATGGTGAAGTTTATTATATTCTAGTTTTCATAGTGACGAACATATTGTAAAAACCATGATTCGTCCTCCTCTTGTACAAGTTAATACAAGGCAAGTGTTTAAAAGCAACAAGCTTTATCACAATGTTGCTATTTCAGTAGGTGTTTAATGTTTCCTTTTCACTGTGATATTTAACCAGCAACATTTTCAGATCATATGCTAGATATACGTATCCCTCTATAAAGTGATTAAAATTATTATTCCTACATTAAACAAAGCATCAGATTGTGTACAAAGTACCAGCTATTTTATTACATTCACAGGCGTAATAAAAGCAGTTGCAGAAGAAGAGAACGAAAGGTATTGTGCACATTGTCACTACTAAAACAAATATTATTACTGTAGTGTTCAGAAATCGGAGTTCCACTGATTCATGGCGTGTGACAAATTAAATTTGCGTTTCAACAAAAGTGCGGGAAAGGGTGTTTGTTAAGTTGCATTGAAGTACTATCAGTTCAAAAATTCTTCACGTTGAAAATTAATTGGAAACATCAGCGTAAAAACTCATTTTCAGTCAGTGATCAATTCTGTGTAACGATAATGTTAAAGAAAGACGTTTGTTAGTTACAAAAATTGCAGATAACAACTCCGCAGTAGGTATGCATCTTAAGTGTTTAGCAGCATATTTTTACTCAACATTTCAGAGATAGTTTACATAAAAGTGTCTCAAGTTTAAAGTAGATTTATTCTGTACTAATGAAAGTGTCTTTTCCTGCAGTAACGAAAGTAATACATTTGCAGGATCCATATGTTCCATATGCAGTGTATGTCTGTATTTCAAAGTGGTTATGGCTTACACTGTGTCGTCTCCTCCCCCTTGTTTGCTTGTCAAGTTACTATATCGACTCCAATTATTCAAAATTAAAGATTGAGCGGTAAGAAGTTAGCGCTGCAGAGCTTAGAGCGATTTGTGAAATCAACATTGAGGTCTTAGTAGATGTGAGTGTCCCCTCATGATAACTACGAGTCCCGTCGCCAACCACGGTCATTTAAAGGCGAAAAGTGATCCAGCTAAGGATAGAACTGGGTGCAACATCGCAACAATTACACCCATATCAGCCACAATGAATCCATGCAAATGCTTGTGACTGTTGCAGTTAACTGCAACTAACGTAAATAAAAAAGTACACAGTAATGTGATTTTATTCATATTATCGTCTTAAGCTGTCTTCTCCGAGCCCCGGATCCCTACCTCAAATTGTTCAGTGCAGCATCCTCCATGAACTGATTTTTGCACGCTCTTACGGGAACACTTTGTGTAGATGGTGTCATTTTCTTCAATATGAATCTGAAGAGTAGCGAATTGGTAACTGCTGTTGACTCCAGCACAGAGAATGAGCATACCGTCAAAGATTTTTTTTAAAATCGTTTCTTCATTACCTTGTGGGTTTTGGCGCCGCCGTGCTGCTGGGAGCGACGTGCTGGAAGCGTGCGCCGTCCGGCGAAGAACTGGGCGCCCGCCGGTCAGAGGGCTAGCGACTGACTACGTGCGTCAGCAGGTAGAAGTCAGACGGGCGAGCGCAGCCTCCGGCGTGCGGTAGACCCAGACACGGATCGCGGAATAACACCGCAGCTAGCGGGCCACTTAACGCTGCCAAGACAGCGGCCGTGGGGACGCGCCGTCCTTGATAGCAATCAGCTGAAAAACCGCTGTCTGCCTCGCTGATTTCCCTTACCTTCCGTATCCTGGCGTGTGTGGGGGGCCGACAGAGGAAAACAGCTGCTAGAGCCGTGAGGCGAGTATCGCAGGGAAGGCGTCGCCAGCATTTCGTCCGTATTCACTACACCAAATTTCAGGATTGCTCCTAGAGCGGTAAACGGAATCGACGGAGGACACCTGCTGTTTAATAACACAGAACAACGTCAAAACGCGACTTTCAGACGGTGGGAGCAGTGTTCCAATTCCGATTATCCCAATTTAGAAAATTCGTGTTTTCCCTAAAACTCGACATTCGTACCCCGCAAGCCAGGTAATAGTGTGTGGTAGGTGGTACTCTGTGTACCAACATCACATCCGAAACTTCCTCGCAGATTAAAACTGTGTGCCAAGCCGAGACTCGAACTCGGGAGCATTGCCTTTCACGGGCAAGGGCTCTATCAACTGAGCTACCCAAGCACGACTCACGCCCCATCCTCACAGCTGTACTTCTGCCAGTACATCGTCTCCTACCTTCCAAACTTTACAGAAGCTCTCCTGTGAACCTTGCAGAACTAGCACTCCTGAAAGAAAGGATATTGCGGAGGCATGACTTAGCCACAGCCTGGGGGATGTTTCCAGAATGAGATTTTCAGTCTGCAGCGGATTGTGCGCTGATATGAAACTTCTTGGCAGATCAAAACTGTGTGCCAAGTCGAGACTCGAACTCGGGACCTTTGCCTTGTGTGCTGTGAGGACGGGGCGTGAGTCGTGCTTGGGTAGCTCAGTTGGTAGAACACTTGCCCGCGAAAGGCAAAGGTCCCGAGTTCGAGTCTCGGCTTGGCACACAGTTTTAATCTGCGAGGAAGTTTAATATCAGCGCACACTCCGCTGCAGAGTGAAAATCTCATTCTGGGAACATCACATCCGCCTTTCCTTGTTCCAGCTGCGATCGGTACGAGGGAAGAACGATTGTTAGTAATCGTCCGTGTGACCTCGAATCTTCCGAAATTTACTTTCGTGGTATTTTCACAAAATGCGATATACACTGGAGGGAGCAGTTCGTTGTTTGGCTCATCTAGCAGTGTACGCGCACGGAATTTGAAACAGTAAACCACACCGTGTAGCTGAACGTCCCTCTTGTAGCATACACCGTTGGTGTTGGATGTGCATCTCCGTGACGTTTTCGAGTTTACTAAACGAACCTGCGATAGAATGCGCTGCTATTTTTTCGGTCTTCTTTGTTTCTTTGATCAACTGTATCCCGTGCGGAATCCAGACTCACGAACAATATTCGAATATTGGTCGGACAAGTGTTTCGTAAGCTATCTTCTGCGCGAATGAATTACACTTCGTGAGTATTCTCCAGTGAATCTCAGTCTGCCGTCTGCCTTTCCTGCGATTAGTTTTATGTGGTCGTTCCAATTTAAATCGCTCCGTACGCATACTCGTAGATATTTAATGGCTGACTGCTTGCTGCACTCCTTCAGCAATCGTTTGATCATACAGGAACGCGGGTTTCAGCATTTTTATGCTTAATATCTTACATTTGTTTATACTGAGTACCCCAATCACTTCACCAAGTGGTAGATCCTCTGCGTGTCTTCCTGCATTTCCCTACAGTTTTCTAGTGTTGTGACTTCTCTGTTTACAGCACCATCGTCCGTGGACAGCACCATGCAAACTCCGACGTAATGAATTAGGTCTTTTATACCGACTGTCTTCACGAAGGGTCGCATTTTCTGTGGTGTTTCTGCAGATATCTGCAATTTCGTTTTCGCAGTGAGTAGCTCGAGTCAGCCCAAATAAATACTGCTCATCACGTCTTGAATGTCACACTTATCGTCAAGGAAAAGGTTTCCTGTTACAAACAAAATTATTTTTAACGGGGAGTTTTAAGCGCACATTCGAGAGAGCAGTCGCAAATTAGTCTAGTTCAATATCCATTTTATCGACACGTTTTGGCAGGGACAGTAAAACAGGAGGACTAGCCAGTAATGGAGCGGCGACAGCACTACTCCGACCCGTTACCCCGCCAAGTAGGAGCGCTCTTCAGTCGCTACTGGTGTACTGGTTATTCTTCATCTTTCACTGTCCCTGTTAAAGAAATATAGATAAAACAAATATCCCACTAAATTAATCTCGGACCGCTCTATCGAATGGGCACACAAAATCCCGCTCTAAAAATCACTTTGTTCGTAAGGAGAAACAAACCGACACTTTCCACTGACAATGTGAATTGCATGAAAGATGTTTGAGCCCACTCCATCTACACAATTCAAAAATGAAATTGCAACTAGAAAAAATGTGCCTGACGTCTCTTACGTGAGGGATCCTGTACATACAGAGTGTCCCAGGAAGAATGGTCAGTATTCAGGGATATGACAGGTACGCTCATTTGAAGCAAAAAGCTCCGAATGGTTATATGACCCCTTCCGAATGGCTCACGAGCTAGAACACATTTAATGTCACCTACGTTTGTACGTTTTTCTTGAAGACCTCGAAAACCATGGCCTCTACATATTGCAGTACAAAATTAAATTACATTAAATGTCCTACAACAAAAGTCCCATTCATTTTTTTCTCTGGGGCTAGTAGTTTGTGCAAAGAGAGCGACAGAATATTGAAAATCTCATGCGACGGGCATGCTCTGTAGCTTATATAGGTTTTGTAGGCCAGTTGGAGGTAGTTTCCCGACTTGATAGACCACAAGTATCCTACATCGAATTGTTCGTCTCGAGCTCCTCTACACTACGTTTTAAATAATGGTAATCTACTGAATAACACAGAGAATAAATAACAATGTTCATTAAACCATTCCAAATAGGGCACTTGTCCATATGAAGTCTTTTGTTTCAAATGAGAGGTTCTGTTATATCTCTGAACATTGACCATTCCTACTTATATAACGAATAATAATGATCAGGTCGTTATGAAAAATACACTGTGCTGAGAATTGTTTGAAAACTTGTTGCTAGCAAACAGTATAAGCTTTGACTCAGGGGGTACGAAGTAGCTCCTACCGTCTTGCCAATATGTAGCAGCCATTAGCATAGTACTGCACGGCTGTGATGGTTATAACATTGAACCTACAGAACTCTCTCCATGGTACGTTAGTTTAGATCCATGGTACGTTTGTTTAGATGCATGTACATTGTTAATAACAGCAATTCAGTGTATTGGTTTTATTGTATTTATAATTAAAATATCTTTGAAATGACACAGAGACTAGTACTCAAAAATGGCGCAAATGGCTCTGAGCACTATGGGACTTAACTTCTGAGGTCATCAGTCCCCTAGAATTTATACCTACTTAAACCTAACTAACCTAAGGACATCACACACATCCATGCCCGAGGCAGGATTCGAACCTGCGACCGTACCTTACGGCACCCGTTTGGGGTACACCCTAAGCCGCGTTTATGTCTGAGGAGTTCTCTCCGATAAGAGTGATATTCTGTTTGCTGTTTGACAGCAGCACTTCAATCGAATCACAATGCTGATCTGATATGTCGCACGCAGGCGACACTGTGGAACTGCATAGAAAGCGTTCCGGAAGAGAAGAACATTGCAACAACCCACACGCCGGTATCTGCTGCCTTCTGGGTCTGTTTACACAAATACCCGTATCTTTGCGTAAACATGGCTCCCACTCTCCTCCAGCTGCGCTTCTTGGCTCAAGTGGCTCTAAGCACTATGAGACTTAACTTCTGAGGTCATCAGTCCCCTAGAACTTAGAACTACTTAAACCTAACTGACCTAAGGACATCACACACACCCATGCTCGAGGCAGGATTCGAACCGGCGACCGTAGCGGTCGCGCGGTTCCAGATTGTAGCGCCTAGAACCGGGTAAAGTCGTGGGAGAAATGGAGCTGTTTAGGGATAGAAATCTGGTGTGGAAATGTGATGTGTAGAAGCAAAATTTTCGACTTTGCATTACGAAGGTTCGTGTGATGGAATACGACCTGACTGGGCTGAGAAGTGAATGCAGAAGGATACGTGATCTTGCACATTAAAGCATGGAATTCGTATTAGACAAAGGTATCTGTACAGGAATATACCAATATGAGTCATTTAGAAATGTAAGAAATAGTGAGTGCAGGGAAGCCAATGCAAATTTGATGCAAAAAAAAAACGCGAAGAAATTGGAAAAGAAATGGTCGTCGGAAGGAATGATTCAGCATATAGAAAAGCAAACCAAACATCCTTTGACATAGAAAACAAAGACATCAACATTAGGAGTACATGAGGAAATCCGCTGTCAGAGGCAGAGGAGAGACTACAACTAAGGCCTCTATGAGGGGCAGAAACTTACTATATAATAGAAGAAGAAATTGGAGAGACATACGGGAGCCAATATTAGAGTCAGAGTTCAACAGAGCTCTGGAACAGTTGCGGTCAAATAAGGCGGAAGGAAGTACATTCATTCTGAATTTCTAAATTCATTGGGAGAAGTGGCAACCAAATGATGAGGTTTGCAGAAATGAGTCTGGAGACGTACCCTCGGCTTCTGGAAAAATATCATCCGCATAATTCCGAAGATAGCAAGAGCAGAGGAGTGCGAGAACTATCGCACAATCATCATGTCATGGAACCAAGTTGTTGACAAGAAAGTTACGCAAAAGAATGCGAAAGAAAACTGATGATGTGTTAGATGACAATCAGTTTAGCTTTACGAAAAGTAAAAGCATCAGAGAGGCAAGTCTGACGTTGAATATGTTCACAGATTTCAGAAAAACAGGTATGATTTCTAAATAACGACGGATATCTACATTATGCATAAGAATTAGGAAGAAGCGATAAGAATTGAAGATCAAGATCGAAATGCTAGAATAAAAAAGTGCGTAAGACAAATATGCAGTCTTTCTCTCCTACTGTTCAAGCTGTACATCGCAGAAGTGAAAACGGAAATGAAAGAGGTTCAGGAGCTGGATTTAAATTCAAGGTGAAATCATATCAATCATAAGATTCGCTGATGACGTTCCTATCCTCAGTGAAAATAGGGAAGAATTGCAGGATTTACTGAATGGGACGAACACTCTACTGGACAAAGAATGTGAATTAGGCGTAAACTATAGAAAGATGAGAGAGGAAATGCTACGTGATAAATTTAGCATAAAAGCTTGGGATCACGAAGCAGACGAAGTAAAGCAATTCTGCTACTTTAGAAATAAATTACGTATTACGCCTGAAGCTAGGACGACATAAAAACCAAATTAGAACAGATAAAGAGGGCATTTCAGCCAAAATAGGTCTACTAATATCAAATCTACTAATATCGATTTTGAACATTTCGAGCACAACACTGTACAGAGGTGAATCATAGAGTGTGGGAAAACCAGAAAAAAGAGTATCGAAACGTCTGAGATATGATGCAACAGAAGAATGTTGAAAATTAGGTGGACTGATAAGATAATAAATGAGGATATTCTCTGCAGAAGAGACGAGCAGATGAACATATGGGAAACATTGATAAGGAACGATATATGACTATACGATATGTGTTAAGGCATCCGGAATAATCTCCGTAGTGTTATGGAGGTTGCAGGAGGTATAAATTGTATGGGAAGACATCGAGGGTGAAATACACCCAATAAGTAAATGCTGACGTTGAGTGCAAGTGGTACCCTGAGCTCTCAGATGAGTGTGACACAGGAGAGGAATCCATGGTAGTCTGCATCAAACCAATAAGAAGACTGATAACAAAAAAACAGGATCCAGACCAGAGAAAGTGAAATTAGAGTTATTCTGAGAGTACAAGAGTTGAATGAAAAGTAATGCCTCCACCTTCGTAAATTGGGTTTGGGTGGGAATATTTTAATAAATCAAACGTAGAAATAATCCTAAGAATGTGATCTTTAATTACCAATATTCACTTTTCCACATAATCACCAACCAATTTGATACATTTTTGCCAACGATGAACAAGTTTTCTGAAGCCGTCATGGAAGAAGTCGACACTCTGTTCCCGCAACCACAGTCTCACAGTTCTCTCAAAGTCTTCATCAGAAGCGTAGTGATGTCCCCGCAGATCGCCTTTCATTATCGGGAACAGATGGAAGTCAGACGGTGCTAAATCTGGACTGTATGGAGGATGCCGTATGGTGGTGAGTCAGTTTCTGAAGTTCTCCTGTGGTGGCACGTGAAGTGTGTGTTTTGGCATTGTCATGCTGCAGGAAAACAAACCCACATGTTCTTGTGAAATGGCTTTGAGTGATACCACGATCGTCTGTCAACATTTTCTCTTTGAAACTCGATGGTTGCTGTCACAGGACGTCCAACTCTTTATTTGTCACGCAGGTCATATGTTCATATGTTCCCCTTCAACATCTTTAAACTTACTCACCCAACGACGCACAATACAATCACCATAAACCGCATTCGTTCTCTGATGAATCTCCTTTGGGGTGACACCTTCTGCTGTCAAGAATTCAATGACTGCACGTTGCTTAAATCGGATTGACCGACAGGCTGCGCAGGGTTGCATACTTTACACTGTAAAAACACAACCGTTCAATGCTAAGCATCCCGCCAACTGGAGCTGCAAAGAAGGGGCTACGAAACAAACCAGTACCTGCTGCGTACCAATGATGCCAACTGTTGAAGAGCTACGAAGGTGGAGGAATTACTTTTCAGTCAGCCCTCGTATGTGGATGTGACATTAAGATACAATATTGAACTAGCAACTAGTGTGACTTGTTGAATTTTATAAAGTAACTTAAGGGATTGTATATTTTGGAGAATGATGGTTACGAAAAAATATATGTATAGACATTAGTGGCGATGGAGTATAAGGCATTGTTTAGTTGGAATGGTGCGTCAGTAGGGCGGAAGTGAGTGGATTCCATAGGTCGTAATGGTGGGAAAATGGACAGGATTGCGGGTTAGGACATTATTTCAAGAGATGGTTGGCTTTGCAGGGGGACAAGTGGAGGGGTTTACAGTCTAGGTACAGGAGACAGTTTAAATTAGGCACCTGAGATATCTGTATGACTGAGATAGCGAGCTAGAGGGTTTAATGCAGTGTCTTCAGCGCTAAATGAGGGCGCCATTAGTAAGTAAGTGGTCTGTGGTTGAAGGGAACTTTGAGAATATGCGTCTTGGGCATGTGGGACCAAAGCTGTTGTGGATTTGAAGGGCTTTGCAGGTCTGATAATCGTTCCCGCTCATCTTCATCTTCCGTGATCTCACGATGAACTCCTTTGATCACAGCATGTGACAGTAGGTGGGCTCCAAGAAGATTGGGATTGTTTGGGGTGTGGTGACTGAGAGGGAACAAGGACACAGTGTAATAAAAGATTGCATTAGGAAGTTTACATAGCAGGAGGGAGTGGAAATCAGAATTTTATTATGACAGAGTATGTAAATGGCATATAATAGGATGTGTTTAGATTGGTCACGTAATATTTTAGAAAGAAAATTAGGATTTTGGGATTTAAGATTTTTGGGTTAAGCTGAGTTAAAAGAATGAAGTGAGATGGAACAGAAATTTTGAGGGTAAAATCCATAGTTTCGGTAATCTGATGTCTATATGACTGTTTTTTGTGTTCTAGGATATACGAGTGCTGTGCTGAATGGTTCCTTTGAAGACGTGGTTCGTGGGGGTGTTGGTTGGTCTGGTGGTTTGGATTTGTTGTGGTGTGACATCTCATCCAGATGCGGTGTAGATGTTATTGGTAAAGGTGTGGCAGCTGGCTGTTAAGCTGATGTGGCTATGACTGTTACATAAAATACTGGTGCGGCTGTGACTGTTAGGTGGAATAATGGTGGTGATAATGGCACTAGGAAAGTCAGTAGCTGAAAAATGAAAGTGATGCGGTTGAAAACGTGAGAGGAAAAATTGTGGGACTGTCGTGATAGTGTAGTAGCTGGGAAAGATAGGAAATACAAGGTGGAGGGAGGGGTATAATGAGTATGTAAAGAAGATATACGTAATCGTAGGAATGAAATACAGACATGTATACAGGGTGGTCCATTGATCTTGACCGGGCCAAATATCTCACGAAATAAGCGTCAAACGAAAAAACTACAAAGAACGAAACTTGTCTAACTGGAAGGCGGAAACCAGATGGCGCTATGGTTGGCCCGCTAGATGGCGCTGTCATAGGTCAAACGGATATCAACTGCGTTTTTTAAAATAGGAATCCCCAATTTTATTACATGTCCGTTCAGTACGTAAAGAAATATGAATGTTTTAGTTGGACCACTTTTTTCGCTTTGTGGTAGATGGCGCTGTAAGAGTCACAAACATACGGCTCACAATTTTAGACGAACAGTTGGTAACAGGTAGGTTTTTTAAATTAAAACACAGAACGTAGGTACGTTTGAACATTTTATTTCGGTTGTTCCAATGTGATACATGTACCTTTGTGAACTTATCATTTCTGAGAACGCATGCTGTCACAGTGTGATTACCTCTAAATACCGCATTAATGCAATAAATGCTCAAAATGATGTCCGTCAACCTCAATGCATTTGGCAATGTGTAACGACATTCCTCTCAACAGCGAGTAGTTCGCCTTCCGTAATGTTCGCACATGCATTGACAATGCGCTGACGCATGTTGTCAAGCGTTGTCGGTGGATCAATCCTTCAACTTTCCCCACAGAAAGAAATCCGGGGGCGTCAGATCCGGTGAACGTGCGGGCCAAGGTATGGTGCTTCGACGACCAATCCACCTGTGATCAAATATGCTATTCAATACCGTTTCAACCGCACGCGAGCTATGTGCCGGACATACATCATGTTGGAAGTACATCGCCATCCTGTCATGCACTGAAACATCTTGTAGTAACATCCGTAGAACATTACGTACGAAATCAGCATACATTGCACCATTTAGATTGCCATCGATAAAATGGGGGCCAATTATCCTTCCCCCCATAATGCCGCACCATACATTAACCCGCCAAGGTCGCTGATGTTCCATTTGTCGCAGCCATCGTGGATTTTCCGTTGCCCAATAGTGTATATTATGCCGGTTTACGTTACCGCTGTTGGTGAATGACGTTTCGTCGCTAAATAGAATGCGTTCAAAAAATCTGTCATCGTCCGGTAATTTCTCTTGAGACCAGTGGCAGAACTGTACACGACGTTCCAAGTCGTCGCCATGCAATTCCTGGTGCATAGAAAAATGGTACGGGTGCAATCGATGTTGATGTAGCATTCTCAACACCGACGTTTTTGAGATTCCCGATTCTCGCGCAATTTGTCTGTTACTGATGTGCGGATTAGCAGCGACAGCAGCTAAAACACCTACTTGGGCATCATCATTTGTTGCAGGTCGTGGTTGACGTTTCACATGTGGCTGAACACTTTCTGTTTACTTAAATATCGTAACTATCCGGCGAACGGTCCGGACACTTGGATGATGTCGTCCAGGATACCGAGCAGCATACATAGCAAAAAATGGCTCTGAGCGCTATGGGACTTAACATCTGAGGTCATCAGTCCCCTAGAACTTAGAACTACTTAAACCTAACTAACCTAAGGACGTCACACACATCCATGCCCGAGGCAGGATTCGAACCTGCGACCGTAGCGGTCGCGCTGTTCCAGACTGAAGCGCCTAGAACCGCTCGGCCACACCAGCCGGCAGCAAACATAGCACACGCCCGTTGGGCATCTTGATCACATCAACACGATATCGACCTTTCCCGCAGTTGGGAAACAGTCCATTTTAACACGAGTAATGTATCACAAAGAAATACAGTCCGCACTGGAGGAATGTTACGTGACACCACATACTTATACGTTTGTGACTATTACAGCGCCATCAGTCACAAAGCGAAAAACGTGGCCCAACTAAAACACTGACATTTTTTTACGTACTATACGAATGTGTAATAAAAATGGGGGTTCCTATTTTAAAAAACGCAGTTGATATCCGTTTGACCTATGGGAGCGTCATCTAGTGGGCCAACCGTAGCGCCATCTGGTTTCTCCCATCATGCTAGACGAATTTAGTTCTTTGTAGTTTTTTCGTTTGATGCTTATTTCGTGATGTATTTGGCCCGGTCACTATCAGTGGACCACCCTGTATATAGCAGTTGATGTTATGGTGGTAGAATATTCTTTGGAAACAAGCAGTGAGTTTTAGGAAAAGATACTGGTTTGTGTCTTAGTAGTAGCAGGAAGATGCGAAGGAAACAAGTGGTGAGCAGTAGGGGAAGATAGTAGACTGTATGACATGGGTGATAGTAGTCGCATGGTACCCAAGTTAAAGAGAAGGTGGAAGATGTACCATAGGCGGCGGCTACTAAGATGACAGATGATGATAGCGACAATATAGAAAAGGAGAGGCGATGACTGTGAGCACGTGACACGGAAGACAGGCGATGACGTGCGAGAAGTTCCGGCGGTGACTCCAGTGACGCACAGACGGCGAGGAAGTTTTGCTCAAACGTGGAAATAACACTGAGAGTAGCCCATGCTAGTCACTCATTGCTGAAAAAAAGAAACTGAAAAATCAGACGCCTTCACAGAAGGACAGACAAACTGCAGATTGCAAGAACGACTGATCCTGAATTGAACAGATCCTACATCCTCATATATTCCACAAGTCACTGGACAGCGCTTGGTGGTGGGTGCATCGTACCGATATTGTCGATTTTATTTCCTATTCCATTCGCGTATTGAGCGAGGGAGAACTGTAAGGATGGGGTGGTGCAGTGGCAGGCAGGAATAGAAAAGGTATCAAGAAAACAACAAAAGGATATCCACAACTGCCTCGGGCATGGATGTGTGAGATGTCCTTAGGTTAGTTAGGTTTAAGTAGTTCTAAGTTCTAGGGGACTGATGACATAAGATGTTAAGTCCCATACTGCTCAGAGCCATTTGAACCATTTTTTTATGCCCACAAGGCTCAATATGTTTGCCAAGTTTCTTGAGCATTGCCGCAGAACCGCTCCTAAACGATGTGCACGAAGATGGTAGGATGACGGGCACAGTAGTCTATGCTGACAACTGGCTAGTAGTAATAACTGCAAACTCCACAACGCTACTCGAAAGCAACGCTAAACACTCCATATAAAAATAAGTGACTGATGCAGCCACAACAAGCTCACAATTGCGGCAAACAATATAGTATATTTACTGATCAAAGGGGCCTTGCAGAGAAATCCCACCATTAAGCTGAACAACACTAGCAAACAGAGGAAAATAATAACAAGACACCTACGGATACACCTTGACGAACGACTGACATTCAGCGAGCACATAAGACTTACAACTGAAAAAACAACAAGACTAACCCACAAACTCGCCACACTAAACTCAATTCACTACAGTCTACCACTGCAGACACTGCCAATGTATCATACAGTCCTCTTTGGATCTATAATGTTCTTCCCAGCAAGTGCTTGGGCACACCGACAGTCACTGACGACCCAAAAAACGTTGTGAGGCGTGTACAAAGATGTGTATTGCTCAGAATGGCAGGGACGTTTGGCACGTTCATGGAAGCCCTATTTGTTTTACTTGCAACATACAATAATGACATAACCACTGCACACAGAGCAGTAACATACTGGCTCAGAAGGGAAAAACTGGGTAAGGTATATGGGATAACAGGCGAGCATATCACAGAAAAACGCCAATTATATCTATGGAACGTTGAGACACGGCAAAAAGAATGCGAAACATTTGAGAAGGCCCGTCGGATTTTCTCCTTCTTCCAGAACATCCGGGAACGGCTGAGGCTTAGACACTTTGACCCAAGTCGAGGTATGGTATACTTGCTGACGGGCCTCACACACTTGCACCACTTTGCCCTTAGCCAAAGTTATATGTGTCAATGTGGGCAACATGGATCCCCCGAACACATAACACTAAAATGTGACACACTTACATACGTAAAGTCAACTTTAGAAATCGAAGACATAGGGCAAGCTTTAAGAGAGATAACTGGAGCATGCTTAACCGCATCACTGATGAAATACCGAGAGCGCTACACAAGACTAACAAGCAGCAACGACCATATACAAATCACGACCTGAAACACACCCTAGACCACAACATGGTGGGACTACAGAGATTCAAACACTGGTGTGGAAAAAGATGAATTTATAGACAAAGATAATGCTTTGAACACTCCAATATCACCAGATACATATACGACATAGTAGCAGATCACACAACTCAAACAATATTGCAAGTAACACAAACATGGAATTTAGAAATAAATTAGTAATAGAAATAAAACAAGGAATTTTCCTGTCTGTACACGTAAAACAAGTAATTATTTAGTTCTCTGGATGATTATTTTCGAACATGTAAATGTGTAACACGTGAAATGTGTAAGACACAAACTGTAAAACATAAACGAACATATGCAGTATAGTAAGACGTAAATACACAAACATAAGCGGACAACATACATAAAAAGCACCCTTCGGGGAGACGAGGCTCGAGATCACCTTCCGAAACTTCTCTCCCGCTTACGGCGCGGTTCAGCGGAAGAAGGCAGAGTTAATACCACAGCATACATGCATACATACATAGATATAGTAGTACCTATAGTAGAACAAAATATGCTAGTTCTGGTGTGACAGGCTCAAATGTTTACCGAAGCCATCCCACTTGAAATAGCTAGGTAAAGGAATCTCTTTTGCTATCTAAACCTTTCGTGTAGTGTATTGTTTTCTTCTTAAGAATGTAGTAATGTTTTCCAATTGCACTTTATGTATCTTGTGATTTTTCTTGCTTTGTTTCTTCTTTTTTAATTAAGAATTTAATTATATAAAAATAAGATAAGTACCAAAATTCTGAAAATTGTCCAGTTTGCTCCAGCAAACGACCCACTATAGTCACCAAGGTGGTGGGTCGCTCTATAATGTTAATGAACAAATTGCTTAATTAAATAAATAAACTCTCTGGTGTGAAAGTTGTCATCGTTGACAGCTGGAGCAACACTAGCGCTCCAAGCAGTGAGAAAGCAGTCTGCCACATGTATCGTAAGGATAACGTTTATGTTTAATTATTTTTCTACTTAATTGGCGAAATAATTGTTATGTTTTTGCGTTCCATACATTAGTATATTACCGAGAGACTTGAAGTATTGTAACGTTAATGTAAAAACAGTTGAATCTCACTGATTTACTGACACAGGCTACAACTTATTCATGAAGAAATACTTTTGAATACAACTACGTATTGCCTCGCTGGCAGTAGGAAGATGCATGAGAAGCACATATTTCAGTACATTAGGTTACCTTCCATTCAGAAGGCTGTTGCACTAAGCGACTGTTGTTTTGACTTGTAAATAAAAGATTTCAGCTATCAGTCGTCCTTCTTTAAATTTTATTGGCAGATCTAGATTTCAGCTAGAAACTAGCCATTCTCAATGCACTATCACTTTTGTTCAGCGCAGCTGTGGATGAAGCCCGACCAACAGGTATTACATGCATTGATCAAAAATGATAGTGCATTGAAATGGCTAGTTTCTAGCTGAAATCTAGATCTTCCAATAAAATTTTAAAAAAGGACGACTGATAGCTGAAATCTATTATTTACAAGACATATTTCAGTTGTTGTCGGTTCTTGAGATGATAGACACTTTCCTTGGCACGTAAAAATGATTTTTAGAGTCTACACTTTACTCGACTTTTTAATACAGGGATATTTTTGTAAATGTAATTACTTTTGCTTCAAAACTAAGATGTTGAAGATTCTTTCCGTTTGTGGCTAAGATGTAACAATAATTGTGGAAGTGATTACCTCTGTGCTGGGGAACAGTTTTCATGCTTTTGCCGTTTTATCACCACGTCTGCATGGGTTACCCTTAAGCTACAGTAGTGGTGACTTATGCGTTACGTTAAATAATGTAACTTTTGCATTCCATACGGGTTTCCTATGTTCCACGTCCATTTTTTCGGTTTGGTGTGTAGCGAAGATAACTTCACATAGTTGAGTAGCTATACGACGTCTTTCAGCAGAAGATCAAGTCTTCTGGTGTTCACTAGCAATTTTTCGTTATTAACGGAAAATTTTATTCTTCATTAAATATCTGAACATTACAAGGGAGTCGTAAATAAATTGTCCTGTAATGTATTGTTTCATATCCCATAGGGTACTTAGGAAACCAAAGGAAGACATTTTTTAGCTATTGCCGATTTTTATGGCACTACATACTTTTCATCTTATAAAAACTATGTTACAAATCAGTATAAGCGGTGCTATTCCCACCCATCCGATATCATATTTAGAACTGTCACTTGCTGGCCCCGTGGGGCGCTGTTATTCGAGTGGGTAACAAAAGAGACACGGAGTGTCACGGATGTTATGTTACACTGTGGCTGTACCCGTGACACGTTGTGTTCGAATATAATGACTTTTCTGGAGACTAGAAATCTACTATGTAGGAATCAGCATGGGTTTCGAAAAAGACGGTCGTGTGAAACCCAGCTCGCGCTATTCGTCTACGAGACTCAGAGGGCCATAGACACGGGTTCACAGGCAGATGCCGTGTTTCTTGGCTTCCGCGAGGCGTTCGATACAGTTCCCCACAGTCGTTTAATGAACAAAGTAAGAGCATATGGACTATCAGACTAATTGTGTGAGTGGATTGAAGAGTTCCTAGATAACAGAACGCAGCATGTCATTCTCAATGGAGAGAAGTCATCTGAAGGAAGAGTGATTTCAGGTGTGCCGCAGGGGAGTGCCATAGGACCGTTGCTATTCACAATAGACATAAATGATCTGGTGGATGACATCGGAAGTTCACTGAGGCTTTTTGCAGATGATGCTGTGGTGTATCGAGAGGTTGTAACAATGGAAAATTGTACTGAAATGCAGGAGGATCTGCAGCGAATTGACGCATGGTGCAGGGATTGGCAATTGAATCTCAATGTAGACAAGTGTAATGTGCTGAGAATACATAGAAAGATAGATCCCTTAACATTTAGCTACAAAATAGCAGGTCAGCAACTGGAAGCAGTTAATTCCATAAATTATCTGGGAGTACGCATTAGGAGTGATTTAAAATGGAATGATCATATAAAGTTGATCGTCGGTAAAGCAGATGCCAGACTGAGATTCATTGGAATAATCCTAAGGAAATGCAATCCGAAAACAATGGAAGTAGGTTACAGTACGCTTGTTCGCCCACTGCTTGAATATTGCTCAGCAGTGTGGGATCCGTACCAGATAGGGTTGATAGAAGAGATAGAGAAGATCCAACGGAGAGCAGCGCGCTTCGTTACAGGATCATTTAGTAATTGCGAAAGCGTTACGGAGATGATAGATAAACTCCAGTGGAAGACTCTGCAGGAGAGACGCTCAGTAGCTCGGTACGGGCTTTTGTTAAAGTTTCGAGAACGTATCTTCACCGAAGAGTCAAGCAGTATATTGCTCCCTCCTACGTATATCTCGCCAAGAGACCATGAGGATAAAATCAGAGAGATTAGAGCCCACACAAAAACATACCGACAATCCTTCTTTCCACGAACAATGCGAGACTGGAATAGAAGGGAGAATCGATAGAGGTACTCAGGGTACCCTCCGCCACACACTGACAGGTGGCTTGCGGAGTATGGATGTAGATGTGGATGTAGATCAGTTATGTAACATCTGTAACTATTGACTTCTTTGACTTAAAGATGAATATAAATATTTTTCTCAATTTTATGAGATTTCTGTTAACTGGAATTTTTCTGTAAATGTCATTTTCAAATCTGTACAATTACGTAATTTATGCGCCAACTGCTAATTAATGTAGCTGGTTCGTGCATAGCGACTGTAGTGTCGTATGTAGTTGGAAAAGATGGAGGGAAGCTCAGTGACGCTAAAGTTTCTGGAGAAGTGGACTTAAATGCCTAAGATGGAATTGGTTACCAGCAGCAGCATCATGGGATTTAATGGTTTGCTCTAAAAGTTATACTTGACGTCAAGAAGTAGCTATGAACAGCACTTTACATTAAGAGCCATGTTCGTATCATAATGCATTTGCTTCACTGCCACAAAAGATTTTCTGTACGTCAACCCTCAGGCAAGACAGTGTTTTAGTTTTGTACTTTTACACATGAAGCAGTATATTTTGCGTAAGTTTTCATAATATAACTGTTGAAGTGTAACAGTGAGTAACACACATTGCTTTTTCCTAAGGCACTTAACTTGTTAGGCTCCTATTCCGATTTCATGAATAGTCCGAGCTTCAAACCACAGTGAAAGTGTTAAAATGAGTAGTCTAAATAAGTTAAAGAAGTATTAAATTCTTCGAAACAATTGTTCTGGCTTTGAAAGTAACATATTTTTCAAATTGCTCCACTTGGTAGTTACGGATTACAAGTTCTCTTAACAGCAACAGACTATTTTATTTATAGTTCTACATAAAGACGTATTTTTAAAGTAGTTCACAGAATATAAAAGTTTTGAACAAAACTAGTGATTTTAGAATAGGTCACTAAATATTACAGATTGTAGAACTACACAAACTGTACACGCGTAAAAGGTTTGTACTTAATGATACGGTATCTGTGGCTCTGTATATTACCGGTGCTCTTGAACGTGTTGATAATAGAGAAAGTTGTAAGACAGAACAGTTTAAGTGTCCCCCATGCTTTAGTCAATGTATCATTAAGTGTCCAAAAAATGATTCAAATGGCTTTGAGCACTATGGGACTCAACATCTTAGGTCATACGTCCCCTAGAACTTAGAACTACTTAAACCTAACTAACCTAAGGAGATAACACACACCCATGCCCGAGGCGGGATTCGAACCTGCGACCGTAGCGGTCACGCCGGGCATTAAGTGTTTATGTATTTCTTCTTGAGATTTATGTGCTGTTATAAGTTTAATCCAAATGACCTGATATAAGCAAGAACAGATTCAGGGTCACCATGTGCACACCATGGTCTGTGCAATGTAAAAGGTCATCAGTAGGCAATGAATATAACTGCTGTTCGTGTTATTTAAGGTAATGGTTTGGTAACCACGTCAAAAGAACTGGTTTCGGTGCCACCCACGAGTTTTTAATGATTAGTGCTTTCCCAAATCAAGAGGTATAGTGCAGTTATTGCTTTCATTACACGGTACAATAACTAAAGTTAGTGCGAAGTAGTTTGTTGTCATATTATTATCAGGCAGAGACGAAGTAAAGATTGTTTCTACATTGCTGTTGTGTTCGTATCTGACTACATGTTGTTTCGTTTATTGAAACGAAACTTAATTCAGCAGTTACTTTACATCAGGCAATACGAATGTAAATTTTGTTGAAATAACTGTTGTCCAATCTGGGTTGGCGACCCTTTTTAGTTTGCATTACTACATATTTGTGCTTTTCGGCTACAGACCGTTGGTTCGATTCCCGCTAGAATTACTTTTCGTCCTTTCAGTTCAGTGACAAAACAACGTCTGATTACCTTCCCACTAGCACATGATCATGATCATGCAAAATCCTGCCGAAGAGGTAACGTTTTAGAACGAACAGTGTTATACACATTTTCCCCATGCCGGACCACAGTGCAACTCAGTGTTATACCAAGTCATTAATGTGGCAGAAGTGAATCATCGATTCTGTTAAATAGACGATCACGAACCGATATTAATAATACCCTCTTTGGTGTTGTAGGTAAAGGGTATGAAAAAGATTACAGAAGAATCAGTGTCTCTCCAAACACGATATGATTCAAGCAAGTTTCTACTGAAATCTCGTCAGTCTGTCTGGAGAATCACAATGAGACTTTTAGCTAGTGCTTTCAACTCCGGGGTTGCTTGGAAATCAGAATGTGTACAGCGCCACCCTTTATACACTCCTGGAAATTGAAATAAGAACACCGTGAATTCATTGTCCCAGGAAGGGGAAACTTTATTGACACATTCCTGGGGTCAGATACATCACATGATCACACTGACAGAACCACAGGCACATAGACACAGGCAACAGAGCATGCACAATGTCGGCATTAGTACAGTGTATATCCACCTTTCGCAGCAATGCAGGCTGCTATTCTCCCATGGAGACGATCGTAGAGATGCTGGATGTAGTCCTGTGGAACGGCTTGCCATGCCATTTCCACCTGGCGCCTCAGTTGGACCAGCGTTCGTGCTGGACGTGCAGACCGCGTGAGACGACGCTTCATCCAGTCCCAAACATGCTCAATGGGGGACAGATCCGGAGATCTTGCTGGCCAGGGTAGTTGACTTACACCTTCTAGAGCACGTTGGGTGGCACAGGATACATGCGGACGTGCATTGTCCTGTTCGAACAGCAAGTTCCCTTGCCGGTCTAGGAATGGTAGAACGATGGGTTCGATGACGGTTTGGATGTACCGTGCACTATTCAGTGTCCCCTCGACGATCACCAGAGGTGTACGGCCAGTGTAGGAGATCGCTCCCCACACCATGATGCCAGGTGTTGGCCCTGTGTGCCTCGGTCGTATGCAGTCCTGATTGTGGCGCTCACCTGCACGGCGCCAAATACGCATACGACCATCATTGGCACCAAGGCAGAAGCGACTCTCATCGCTGAAGACGACACGTCTTCATTCGTCCCTCCATTCACGCCTGTCGCGACACCACTGGAGGCGGGCTGCACGATGCTGGGGCGTGAGCGGAAGACGGCCTAACGGTGTGCGGGACCGTAGCCCAGCTTCATGGAGACAGTTGCGAATGGTCCTCGCCGATACCCCAGGAGCAACAGTGTCCCTAATTTGCTGGGAAGTGGCGGTGCGGTCCCCTACGGCACTGCGTAGGATCCTACGGTCTTGGCGTGCAATTGTGCGTCGCTGCGGTCCGGTCCCAGGTCGACGGGCACGTGCACCTTCCGCCGACCACTGGTGACAACATCCATGTACTGTGGAGACCTCACGCCCCACGTGTAGAGCAATTCGGCGGTACATCCACCCGGCCTCCCGCATGCCCACTATACGCCCTCGCTCAAAGTCCGTCAACTGCACATACGGTTCACGTCCACGCTGTCGCGGCATGCTACCAGTGTTAAAGAGTGCGATGGAGCTCCGTATGCCACGGCAAACTGGCTGACACTGACGGCGGCGGTGCACAAATGCTGCGCAGCTAGCGCCATTCGACGGCCAACACCGCGGTTCCTGGTGTGTCCGCTGTGCTGTGCGTGTGATCATTGCTTGTACAGCCCTCTCGAAGTGTCCGGAGCAAGTATGGTGGGTCTGACACACCGGTGTCAATGTGTTCTTTTTTCCATTTCCAGGAGTGTATATCACTAACTCGTGCTAGATATACTGTATGAACAGGCTCTAACAGCACTACAATACATAGGTGAAAAGCAACGTCGTACAATATAGCTTACTCTCGTAATACTACAATAAGTTTTACTGACAAAACCTCGCTTACGCTCAGTCTGTGTTACTTGAAATAATCGTCTGCACTAACACAACGACGTCACTTATGATTTGATATTCAGCTTGTCACGCTATAAATCACACTATGCACCATAGGATGACCACAATAATACTTTTCATGGTATAATGGGGTCAGTGATAGGTATCTGAATATTAGTTACAACAGCGAATCTGACTATGGCGGTTCACTAGGTTCGAAAGATAAACTAGCAGCAAAGCTAGTATCAGTCACCAGAAAAATACTAAATGCATGATTCTACGTGGAGTAGGAATGATATGTTTACTTTACCAATAACAGCAATCTATAGCGAAGCTTACTCTGTGTACTCAGTCTGACAACACAATCTACATCTACATCTACATCCATACTCCGCAAGCCACCTGACGGTGTGTGGCGGAGGGTACCCTGAGTACCTCTATCGGTTCTCCCTTCTATTCCAGTCTCGTATTGTACGTGGAAAGAAGGATTGTCAGTATGCTTCTGTGTAGGCTCTAATCTCTCTGATTTTATCCTCATGGTCTCTTCGCGAGATATACGTAGGAGGGAGCAATATACTACTTGACTCTTCGGTGAAGGTATGTTCTCGAAACTTCAACAAAAGCCCGTACCGAGCTACTGCGCGTCTCTCCTGCAGAGTCTTCCACTGGAGTTTATCTATCATCTCCGTAACGCTTTCGCAATTACTAAATGATCCTGTAACGAAGCGCGCTGCTCTCCGTTGGATCTTCTCTATCTCTTCTATCAACCCTACCTGGTGCGGATCCCACACTGCTGAGCAGTATTCAAGCATTGGGCGAACAAGCGTACTGTAACCTGCTTCCTTAGTTGTCGGATTGCATTTCCTTAGGATTCTTCCAATGAATCTCAGTCTGGCATCTGCTTTACCGACGATCAACTTTATGTGATCATTCCATTTTAAATCACTCCTAATGAGTACTCCCAGATAATTTATGGAATTAACTGCTTCCAGTTGCTGACCTGCTATTTTGTAGCTAAATGATAAGGGGCCTATCTTTCTATGTATTCGCATCACATTACACTTGTCTACATTGAGATTCAATTGCCATTCCGTGCACCATGCGTCAATTCGCTGCAGATCCTCCTGCATTTCAGTACAATTTTCCATTGTTGCAACCTCTCGATACACCACAGCATCATCTGCAAAAAGCCTCAGTGAACTTCCGATTAAACAACTTTATCAACAATGTAAGTACCAGAAACGACAGCTGAATACGTCACATAAATCTGCTACCTCTTTAGTTCCTGCTTGTTTAAAGCTTCAACGAACAGTCGTGTATGCAACCAACCAGTGAGAACGTTATAAATTTTTACGTAAATACGTTCACAAGGCAAAGATATAATTTAATATTGTTTATCTTTCGTTGTCAATCAACGATAACCTCTATAAGTAGCGTCCTACTACAACAACGTCCTTGACTCTATAGAAATGGTATCGTAATAAAATATTTCGTCAATCTCAACCTTTCAGAATTAAATGGAATAAATTTTCATGTATAATTAATCACTTTTCAATAAAACGTAAACTTGCTTTCCCTGTCTAAATAAAGATTAATTATCTTTGTTTTCGTTGCAAGTTATTAACTGAAAAATACTGTTCCTTCTCTTTAGGGTTTTAATTTATTTGACCTTTTTTTTTACAAATATACCACTCTTTTATTTATTGGCTTGGGATTTACTTTGATACGAAAAGATATATTCGAAATACACTCCTGGAAATGGAAAAAAGAACACATTGACACCGGTGTGTCAGACCCACCATACTTGCTCCGGACACTGCGAGAGGGCTGTACAAGCTATGATCACACGCACGGCACAGCGGACACATCAGGAACCGCGGTGTTGGCCGTCGAATGGCGCTAGCTGCGCAGCATTTGTGCACCGCCGCCGTCAATGTCAGCCAGTTTGCTGTGGCATACGGAGCTCCATCGCAGTCTTCAACACTGGTAGCATGCCGAGACAGCGTGGACGTGAACCGTATGTGCAGTTGACGGACTTTGAGCGAGGGCGTATAGTGGGCATGCGGGAGGCCGGGTGGATGTACCGCCGAATTGCACTACACGTGGGGCGTGAGGTCTCCACAGTACATCGATGTTGTCGCCAGAGGTCGGCGGAAGGTGCACGTGCCCGTCGACCTGGGACCGGACCGCAGCGACGCACGGATGCACGCCAAGACCGTAGGATCCTACGCAGTGCCGTAGGGGACCGCACCGCCACTTCCCAGCAAATTAGGGACACTGTTGCTCCTGGGGTATCGGCGAGGACCATTCGCAACCGTCTCCATGAAGCTGGGCTACGGTCCCGCACACGGTTAGGCCGTCTTCCGCTCACGCCCCAACATCGTGCAGCCCGCCTCCAGTGGTGTCGCGACAGGCGTGAATGGAGGGACGAATCGAGACGTGTCGTCTTCAGCGATGAGAGTCGCTCCTGCCTTGGTGCCAATGATGGTCGTATGCGTGTTTGGCGCCGTGCAGGTGAGCGCCACAATCAGGACTGCATACGACCGAGGCACACAAGGCCAACACCCGGCATCATGGTGTGGGGAGCGATCTCCTACACTGGCCGTACACCTCTGGTGATTGTCGAGGGGACACTGAATAGTGCACGGTACATCCAAACCGTCATCGAACCCATCGTTCTATCATTCCTAGACCGGCAAGGGAACTTGCTATTCCAACAGGACAATGCACGTCCGCATGTATCCCGTGCCACCCAATGTGCTCTAGAAGGTGTAAGTCAACTACTCTGGCCAGCAAGATCTCCGGATCTGTCCCCCATTGAGCATGTTTGGGACTGGATGAAGCGTCGTCTCACGCGGTCTGCACGTCCTGCACGAACGCTGGTCCAACTGAGGCGCCAGGTGGAAATGGCATGGCAAGCCGTTCCACAGGACTACATCCAGCATCTCTACGATCGTCTCCATGGGAGAATAGCAGCCTGCATTGCTGCGAAAGGTGGATATACACTGTACTAGTGCCGACATTGTGCATGCTCTGTTGCCTGTGTCTATGTGCTTGTGGTTCTGCCAGTGTGATAATGTGATGTATCTGACCCCAGGAATGTGTCAATAAAGTTTCCCCTTCCTGGGACAATGAATTCACGGTGTTCTTATTTCAATTTCCAGGAGTGTATTAGTCTGCTTTGAAATAAACTTTTAAATATTTTTCTTGTAATAGTTTCGGGATAAAGGACAACTCGGGTACTGACTTTTTCAGTTTTAAACAGTTAATTTTTTATTTCCTACCAGCAATTCGTTTACAGATACAAATCAGCCTTTATGAGTGCTGTATCTCTATTCAAAGGCTCACTAAGCGGAAATGTAATAAAACAAAAAACAAAAACACTGAGTGTCACCGCCTCTTTTCAACTACATGAACTTTAAATACTTAAACGAAGCTCAACCACTTCAGGTGTTTACTTCCGCGACACATTAATATTTAAAACTCAAAACACAGCACTCACTGATCACTTTTAAAGAAATTTAGCGTGTTCTCTAATAAATGGTTCTTGATTTGTCGTTTAGGGACAATGGGGAAAGCTATCAAATTCTCAATTACTTCCGATTGTTTCTCAATAAAAAAAAACTGTAAATAAATGTTACGTAGGGCGACCGTTCTCTTTAATATAGACTGCACATTCAGTGCATCGAAGAACATTTCCGGAATTTAATATATTACGACTCTAACGCTGAAGTCGCACAATAAATGCTAATCAAATATTGCTAAGTCACTATTCATCAGTGATTGCGTACACCTACACAATCTACAATAATGCAGTGCAACGCCACCATCCCTCAGTGAGTGCTTTAATCCTCAATCACAAAAGAACTAAACGACTTGGCATGAACAAATCTCTTCACATACACTGTCTAACGGAAAATCTCCCAAAAATATTGAAACATGTTTCTCCCCTAAGCACGTGTTATTAAGCAGCACAGCGTACCATTAATCACAAATAGGAGAAACTAGTCTCACATTTCAGTAAATCGGAGCTTTTCCTACACGTGGCGAGTCTTCACACTACCAAAATCGGCGAAATAGTCACTTTCCATCTTCTCAAAATATTTTTCGAAGTGACTTAAAACTGCTTTGAACACACTTAACTTCTATTTCCATTGCAGACTAATTCATGTACCGTAGGTGTGAGCGGACCTCATCAAACTCCTGAGATAATGTCTCTAGAGGCTGGCTACTCGAACAGTACTCAGATACTGTACTCAAATTCTAAAAGGACAAGACAAGAACCATTCTCTGCGGGCAAACATATCATGCTAATTCTCTCTGAAACAATAAGTGTTTCTTCTTAGCAGCGGCTAAGGTTTCTAGTGGCCAGCTGCTCCGTAGTCGTCGTCTTTGGCGTATGCTGCGATCCAGCAGTCGCTTGGGCTCTGCAAACTCGCTGACTTGACAGGACACAGCTTTTCTCGAACACTAGGTGTCACATATCTACAACATTTAACATAAAAAATATAGGAAAACATTACAAGCCTCTTAAAGTCTTCATTCACTAAAAACATTAAAGTCGATAGTAAGTTGACGCGACATTAACAAGTGATGCGCTTTTTCAAGCTGAAGGTGTTTGGCGCATTATAAATGGTCATCTACACCTCAGGAAAGCTTGTTGCGAGTCGAAAACCCGGCTATCAGACTTAGGGATGTTGATCTGCCTCGGGCTGTTCGGTGCAAATCCAGCCGAATTGGATATAGGATAGGTAGCGCTGAAACTGTGACTGCAGCGACATTGCTGGTACTTAGGTGCGTCGTAAGAAGTGGTGAGCAGAATGAAGGCCGGTGAAGATCGGATAGGTAGAAGCATGCAGAAGAGTACTACGTGATTTGACTGACTCATGCGCTTCCTTTGCCCATCCACTGCAACGACTGCATCTTCGTTTCAGCATCATAGCCGTACAACCACGTCTCATCCCCTGTTATTAAGTTCTTAAGAAAGATTTCCTTGCCATTATCAGCAGTCCCTAGCACATTTCAACATGGGTCTGTTTCTGACCTTCAGTCAATAAACGCGGTATGAATTTTGCACTGACAAGATGCATCTCAAGTTTTTCACTCAAAATTTGATGACACGATCCTATGCTGATGCCAAACTGTTCAGCAAGTTCCCGAACAGTTAAACGATGATTTCCGCGAATCACATGCCCATCAACTGTTGATGTGGAAGGACGTCCAGACGGAATCGTCACAGACCAACATTCTGCCCTGTTAAAAACGTTTAAACCACTCGTAGCACTGCGTGCGACTCATATAGTCCTCCATGTATGCTTGGCTAAGCATTTGAAATGTCTCTTTGAAAGTTTTGCGAAGTTTGTAGCAGAATTTCACACACATTTGTTGTTCTTCAAGCTCCTTCATTGCACTAATCCGAATAGCAGGCTGCACACGTGCTTACTTCAGCGGCTGTGGTTCGCTTGCTAATTGTCCAAGCGACAATAGACAAATTGCAGTTTGTTGTCTAAGCCTGCCGCTAGGTGCACTCAGTAGCCGCAGCGCGTTATTTCAAAGATTCGGTTTCTTTTTGAACACACCTCTTATTATTGCACGGTTGTCATATAACGGAATACCTTACAGCTCGTCAAATACCAGAGCAGAACTGACAGTTGTTGTCGATACGCACAAGGCCGCCTACAGAGTTTGTGAGATAGAAAAGACACTGCAAATCATCATGGACACAATACTGTTAAATTACCACCATACCATTTTAATTACAACCTAGTCGAGTTGGTATGGGCTCAGGTGAAAGCATATATTGTGGAAAAGAACAATACATTTAAAGTTTCAGATGTGGCATTTGCATGAGGCAATAGACAGGTTCTCAACATCTGCGCGGGCATCTTACATAAGAAATGCATAAAAACTGCAGGATAGATCCTGCTGCAAACGGGTTACCTACGTCAGACAGCGAAGATAATGCTGTGGATTTCTTACTGTGAAGTACATAAGTATTAATTTCCGCTAGTTATGACATCGTTTGTACGACTGTGCCTGTAGGCTGCATTAAAAATTATTAATGGCTCAATTATTCATCTTGGGCCTCGTAATAATGCAGCTTTCTTCATAAAACATATTTCGTTCGATTAAATACATATATCATAACTCTGCGGCAAGTTGCACAATGAAACAAAATTAACTTTTAGTGACCCATAAACGTCCTATAGCTGATGTCCCTAAGGTCACACATTTTTAAAGTTTGAAAATGCTTCAAATGTATTTGATTACTGCGGATGCCTAATGCAAGCAATGCAAAAATTCGTTTGATTAACAAAACATATCGATATTGTTCAAAAGACGAAACGTGAAACATTGACAGTGTTTTGAGGAAGAAGCTACATCATTATTACTGACAAAGCAGCATGCTTTATTGCATGCGCGCGCTCGCGTCCGTGTGTGTGTGTGCGTGTGTGTATGTGTGTGTGAAAGAGAGAGAAAGAGAGAGAGAGAGTCGCGTTACCTAGTATGCACTTCGCTGTTAAGCGGTGTGTCTATTAAGTGTGCCGTCAGCTGTCATGGTACACGAACAATGGCAGCGTCCCAACGGATCTTCCTCGCTGCGCAGAATATGCACCGCACCCGCCACCATAGCTGCTCTCCAATATAGCATGAAGAGGAAATATACCTGATATTCAAGTTTTCTCTGAAACATTCAGCCACTATGTGACCCGGTCCAGCACATAGCTTTTGATCTGAGGTCGGCACAGGCTACAAGCCTACAGCCTACCTGTGAAGAAGTAAGTAAATACACTCCTGGAAATGGAAAAAAGAACACATTGACACCGGTGTGTCAGACCCACCATACTTGCTCCGGACACTGCGAGAGGGCTGTACAAGCAATGATCACACGCACGGCACAGCGGACACACCAGGAACCGCGGTGTTGGCCGTCGAATGGCGCTAGCTGCGAAGCATTTGTGCACCGCCGCCGTCAGTGTCAGCCAGTTTGCCGTGGCATACGGAGCTCCATCGCAGTCTTTAACACTGGTAGCATGCCGCGACAGCGTGGACATGAACCGTATGTGCAGTTGACGGACTTTGAGCGAGGGCGTATAGTGGGAATGTGGGAGGCCGGGTGGACGTACCGCCGAATTGCTTAACACGTGGGACGTGAGGTCTCCACAGTACATCGATGTTGTCGCCAGTGGTCGACGGAAGGTGCACGTGCCCGTCGACCTGGGACCGGACCGCAGCGACGCACAATTGCACGCCAAGACCGTAGGATCCTATGCAGTGCCGTAGGGGACCGCACCGCCACTTCCCAGCAAATTAGGGACACTGTTGCTCCTGGGGTATCGGCGAGGACCATTCGCAACCGTCTCCATGAAGCTGGGCTACGGTCCCGCACACGGTTAGGCTGTCTTCCGCTCACGCCCCAACATCGTGCAGCCCGCCTCCAGTGGTGTCGCGACAGGCGTGAATGGAGGGACGAATGAAGACGTGTCGTCTTCAGCGATGAGAGTCGCTTCTGCCTTGGTGCCAATGATGGTGGTATGCGTGTTTGGCGCCGTGCACGTGAGCGCCACAATCAGGACTGCATACGACCGAGGCACACAGGGCCAACACCGGCATCATGGTGTGGGGAGCGATCTCCTACACTGGCCGTACACCTCTGGTGATCGTCGAGGGGACACTGAATAGTGCACGGTACATCCAAACCGTCATAGAACCCATCGTTCTACCATTCCTAGACCGGCAAGGGAACTTGCTGTTCCAACAGGACAATGCACGTCCGCATGTATCCCGTGCCACCCAACGTGCTCTAGAAGGTGTAAGTCAACTACCCTGGCCAGCAAGATCTCCGGATCTGTCCCCCATTGAGCATGTTTGGGACTGGATGAAGCGTCATGGTCAAGCGGTCTGCACGTCCAGCACGAACGCTGGTCCAACTGAGGCGCCAGGTGGAAATGGCATGGCAAGCCGTTCCACAGGACTACATCCAGCATCTCTACGATCGTCTCCATGGGAGAATAGCAGCCTGCATTGCTGCGAAAGGTGGATATACACTGTACTAATGCCGACATTGTGCATGCTCTGTTGCCTGTGTCTATGTGCCTGTGGTTCTGTCAGTGTGATCATGTGATGTATCTGACCCCAGGAATGTGTCAATAAAGTTTCCCCTTCCTGGGACAATGAATTCACGGTGTTCTTATTTCAATTTCCAAGAGTGTAAGAAGAAAGTTTTGCTGCTTTCGTTCCTGATGCGAGTTGTCCCTAAAGGCATCAAATTACCATGTTTGACACACCTTCGACCGGTACCTTCATACAGATTATTTCGTACGCAAAATCTGTGACAAACTGACTGGATATTAGGGAGCTGTTTACGCTGAAACTTCCCATTTGACAATTAAGAATGACAATGCTGAAAAAACTTCTACGTTATTTGATACTGAAACAGCTCAGTACAACTGAACGTACCCAGACAGTTTTTTCTTTACTTATTCTGATCATTTCTAAATTGACACACAATATTATTTTAGCGCAAAGCAATGTGACTTTCAATAATCCCTACAAAACAATGGCCCTGACTAACAATAACCTATACCCTTCATGAATCACTTTCTTCACAAATATCTTCATTACTGGAACTACTGAATGTACTAACTACTAATAGGCATATAGTTAGCAAATGAAAGATTTTGATAGACATCAATGTATTTACCTTAAAAGTGTTCAAAAGTCATTATTTCATGACATCCAGTCTTACAAATTTCCTTTTTCTGACGTACACACGTCCAGATCGTCCGCTCATAGTAACCTCTCATAACTCTGGCATCTCTCTCTCTCTCTCTCTCTCTCTCTCTCTCTCTCTCTCTCTCTCTCTCTCTCCACATCCACCACTGCTGGCGGCTCACCTCCAACTGCCAAACGCTACGCGCGGTTCACATCAGCTGTGCAGCACTACGCTAGCGAACAAGGCTCGATTCACACGGTGGGCAACGTCACGTCAACGTCAACACAGGTCACGTGAAATAAAAATATTCGTCCAATGCTTTCAAATGGCGAGGTTCACACGGTGGGCAACGTCACGTCAACGTCAATTTGCCTGCCGGCCGGTATACTTCGAAAGAATAGTTTGACGTTGAAGGTTGGGGTCCCGAGGTTGGCGAACTGCTTACAATTGGCTGTTACTTTTCTCTTTGTTCTGCGGCTGCTCGCATAGCACGAGTTTGATTCTGCTAGCAGTGTTCTCCACATCGAAAATATCTACTGAGTTTTTAGTTATAAAATATTTTAATACACTCCTGGAAATTGAAATAAGAACACTGTGAATTCATTGTCCCAGGAATGGGAAACCTTATTGACACATTCCTGGGGTCAGATACATCACATGATCACACTGACAGAACCACAGGCACATAGACACAGGCAACAGAGCATGCACAATGTAGGCACTAGTACAGTGTATATCCACCTTTCGCAGCAATGCAGGCTGCTATTCTCCCATGGAGACGATCGTAGAGATGCTGGATGTAGTCCTGTGGAACGGCTTGCCATGCCATTTCCACCTGGCGCCTCAGTTGGACCAGCGTTCGTGCTGGACGTGCAGACCGCTTGACCATGACGCTTCATCCAGTCCCAAACATGCTCAATGGGGGACAGATCCGGAGATCTTGCTGGCCAGGGTAGTTGACTTACACCTTCTAGAGCACGTTGGGTGGCACGGGATACATGCGGACGTGCATTGTCCTGTTCGAACAGCAAGTTCCCTTGCCGGTCTAGGAATGGTAGAACGATGGGTTCGATGACGGTTTGGATGTACCGTGCACTATTCAGTGCCCCTCGACGATCACCAGAGGTGTACGGCCAGTGTAGGAGATCGCTCCCCACACCATGATGCCGGGTGTTGGCCCTGTGTGCCTCGGTAGTATGCAGTCCTGATTGTGGCGCTCACGTGCACGGCGCCAAACACGCATACCACCATCATTGGCACCAAGGCACAAGCGACTCTCATCGCTGAAGACGACACGTCTCCATTCGTCCCTCCATTCACGCCTGTCGCGACACCACTGGAGGCGTGCTGCACGATGTTGGGGCGTGAGCGGAAGACGGCCTAACGGTGTGCGGGACCGTAGCCCAGCTTCATGGAGACGGTTGCGAATGGTCCTCGCCGATACCCCAGGAGCAACAGTGTCCCTAATTTGCTGGGAAGTGGCGGTGCGGTCCCCTACGGCACTGCGTAGGATCCTACGGTCTTGGCGTGCAATTGTGCGTCGCTGCGGTCCGGTCCCAGGTCGACGGGCACGTGCACCTTCCGTCGACCACTGGCGACAACATCGATGTACTATGGAGACCTCACGCCCCACGTGTTGAGCAATTCGGCGGTACGTCCACCAGGCCTCCCGCATGCCCCCTATACGCCCTCGCTCAAAGTCCGTCAACTGCACATACGGTTCATGTCCACGCTGTCGCGGCATGCTACCAGTGTTAAAGACTGCGATGGAGCTCCGTATGCCACGGCAAACTGGCTGACACTGACGGCGGCGGTGCACAAATGCTGCGCAGCTAGCGCCATTCGACGGCCAACACCGCGGTTCCTGGTGTGTCCGCTGTGCCGTGCGTGTGATCATTGCTTGTACAGCCCTCTCGCAGTGTCCGGAACAAGTATGGTGGGTCTGACACACCGGTGACAATGTGTTCTTTTTTCCATTTCCAGGAGTGTATAAACATAAACGACGAGAAGTTAATCGAATTTGTAGGCCTACTGCAAATTATATTTATTTTGTATGTAATGTATTTTGATGTATAACATCGCACCTGCATGCATTTATGTATGTATGTACTCGCGATTAGGAGGTGAAAACGCTTAGCAGAGGTTAGAGCCTACCTGCTTTCCTATTTCACAATTATTTGCGAGTCGTGAAAGTTTATTTCGACCATGTTTATATGTAATACTTATCATTCCGAAGCAAATATGAGTATTGTACCCCACATATTCATTTTGGCTAGTACTTTACTTATGTATAGTATTTATTTACATACTTTCTGGTACTGAGTCTCACTAAGCATTTCGTATGGATACAGCTTATTTAAGTACAACTGCAGTAAAAAGTTCGATATTCCACATTCATATACAGTGTGCAGTTGGTTCTCTGCAGTGCCAAAGCTACATTTGCTTTGGCGAGAGAGTTTGTAGTGCAATAGCTGCCACCACAGCTAGTCTATTTCCTCTATAAGAAATTATATCTACTGTTTGCTTAATCACCAGTTTTCACCTCAGAGACCCAGCTATATTAAAGCAAAAATATCTTTCAATTGTAATGTAACACTATATGAAACACTGTCTGTCCAATTTAATAATTACTTGAACTGTTTATTATGTCCTAGCCTGAAGCTAAATACTTCCTAATGCAGAGGTATTGCAAGCAGTCAAAATAGATGACATGAGTATTACTAGTGAAAGTAATTTTTTTTACTTGCGTGAAAACAAATGTAAAACTTATGTGTAGCAATATTATATGACATACATCTTAAGTATCTTATAACAGGCCCGCATCTCGTGGTCATGCGGTAGCGTTCTCGCTTCCCACGCCCGGGTTCCCTGGTTCGATTCCTGGCGGGGTCAGGGATTTTCTCTGCCTCGTGATGGCTCGGTGTTGTGTGATGTCCTTAGGTTAGTTAGGTTTAAGTAGTTCTACGTTCTAGGGGACTGATGACCATCGATGTTAAGTCCAATAGTGCTCAGAGCCATTTTTATCTTATAACAGGCATGAGCTGTTCCTTTATTCTGGTATTAGTGGTTGTAGATGAAAGTTCATGTATTCTGCTTCATTATATCTAAGTTACATTTTATTTTTGGTTACAGGAAGCGACTGTAGACTTCGTTGGGTGTCACTTAGTGACAAGTTCCGAAAAGTCATTCGGAATAAGGCGAAGAGTGGCCAGGCTGCTACTTCAACGAAGGAGTGGAAGTACGAGCAACAGATGAGCTTTCTGAAGCCACAATTAAGAGAGCACGAGACACATTCAAATGTGCCATCAGAGTCTTTAGAAGATGATGACTTCTGTATAACAGAAGAAAATAGCCCTACATGTAGAACTGTGGAGACAGTTGTGAAGACTCCCACTCGTAGGAAAAAAGTGGGCAAATGTGACGAAAGCGTCTCAAGCATGCTTACGCATTATTTAATAAAACAAAAGGAGGGTAGTGATAACAGTGGACTGAAACAATTTTTTTTTGAGCACGGCAGAGACAGCTGCAAAATTTTCACCTTTGCGACAAATAGAAGCGAAAAATAAAGTGTTTCAAATAGTAAGTGAACTGGAAACAAAAGAAGTGAGGGAGAAGCTAAACGTGTCTAATAACTTTGAACACTGTTACACAGCTAATCTGTAAATATATTTGTAAATAAATTATAATTCTCTCAATGAGTGTTTCTTACGAAGTATATTTCCACATTGTCACACTAAGGTTTCAGGAAATTATTTGTGCTACAGTGCTTTAAGGCATTTTCAAATTTAGTCATAGGCTTTTGGCCCCTTTTATGTTACCACTGAAAGTGTTAAAATTGTTACTGTTTTTACTTAGGCTGTATCTGAATGTGTGCAAATTTGGTAAAAATTAGCTGTGAAGAATTAGTATTGTTTGGGGGGAGGGGGATGATATTCTTAACATGGGTTATGTTGAGCAATGTGAAATTCATCTCTTGGGTCATTAAAGAAAAGTATCACCAAAATAGGGAAAAATATTAAAAAAAGACTTTGTAATGTTAAGTATGTAGCTGTATTTATAAACTACTTTTCATGTTAAATGACTTGTTCCACATCATTCGATTTATCATGCAAAAGATCCATGGAACATGAAACTAACAGACCGCTAGTCTGCAAAATGATTGTGCACAGCAAACATTGAAAACTACATAAACATTTCATTTCAAATTATTTGTCGGATTGTATGTTGAAACTGCAGTAAATGCTTCTCCACGGTTCATAACACAATCCGTTATGCCTTCATCAATTTTTTTGGCACAATTGCAATATATAATGAAATGAGCAATTAAGCATAAATGCAATGATGTTGTTGTTGTTGTGGTCTTCAGTCCGAAGATTGGTTTGATGCAGCTCTCCATGCTACTCTATCCTGTGCAAGCTTCTTCATTGCCCAGTATTTACCACAAACCCACATCCTTCTGAATCTGCTTAGTATATTCATCTCTTGATCTCTCTCTATGATTTTTACCCTCCACGCTGCCCTCCAATACTAAATTGGTGATCCCTTGATGCCTCAGAACGTGTCCTACTAACCGATCCCTTCTTTTTGTCAAGTTGTGCCACATACTCCTCTTCTCCCCAATTCTATTCAATACTTCGTCATTAGTTATGTGATCAACCCATCTAGTCTTCAGCATTCTTCTGTTGCACCACATTTCGGAAGCTTCTATTCTCTTCTTGTCCAAACTATTTATCGTCCATGTTTAACATCCATACATGGCTACACTCCATACAAATATTTTCAGAAACGACTTCCTGCCACTTAAATCTATACACGATGTTAACAAATTTCTCTTCATCGGGAACGCTTCCCTTGCCATTGCCAGTCTACATTTTATATCTTCTCTACTTCGACCATCATCAGTTATTTTGCTCCCCAAATAGCAAAACTCCTTTACTACTTTAAGTGCCTCATTTCCTAATGTAATTCCCTCAACAACACCCAACTTAATTCGACTACATTCTATTATCCTCGTTTTGCTTTTGTTGATGTTCATCTTATATCCTCCTTTCAAGACACTGTCCATTCCGTTAAACAGCTCTTCCAAGTCCTTTGCTGTCTCTGATAGAATCGCAATGTCATCGGAAAACCTCAAAGTTTTTATTTCTTCTCCATGGATTTTAGTACCTACTCCGAATTTTTCTTTTGTTTCCTTTACTGCTTGCTCAATATACAGGTTGAATAACATCGGGGAGAGGCTACAACCCTGTCTCAGCCTCTGAGATACAGGAGAGAAATATGGAGGAAGGGTGGGAGTATGTTGTACTGGGCAGATAAATGAATTTAAAAATATGTTGAGTTATTTCATGCTTTATTGTCTTTGTTATTACAAAATAATTATTAATTACTTCCATGGAACTGAGCCATTTGGGGAAGTAAAGAAATCTGTGAATCTTTGATGTACCCCAAATGCTGTATCACAAGCATTTCCTCCCTGCCTTCCAAGTTGATGCAATATTAACTCTCTGTTTCGTGCATTTGTATGACTATCTATTACATTATTGTCTTTAATATAGCTATGAAGGATACATCTAGTTAAAATTATCTTATCTACTTTTTCAGGAAGTCCATTTATTTTCCTGAAACATATCCGAAACTTTTGTGCTAACTGCCCAAACGCACTTTCTGAAACTCTCCTTGCTCGAGACAATCTATAATTAAAGTTTTCTTTATCTGAGCTGTCACTCAGCTGAACTCGAGGATACGGCCTCGTTAAATATGTCTTAAGCGGAAAAGCCTCATCTCCCACCATCACAAAGGGTGCTGGTGTGTGTGTACCAGGCAGGTTCCGGTCAGAGGGCGCACTTAAATTGTTGCTTTCCAAAGCTTTAGCGAGATTGGACTGAGCATTAATCCCACCATCACTGTTTTTTTCCATATGCTCCCATATCCACCGCTACAAATTTATAATTTGCATCCACAAGTGCTAGCAGCACCACGGAGAATGTGTGCTTATAATTGTGAAACATGGAGCCACTGTTTGCAGGTGCAACTATGTGTACGTGTTTGCCATCAATTGCACCGATGCAATCGGGAAAATTCCACACTTTCCAAAATTCATCAGCAGTCGTGAGCCACTGCTCTGTTGTAGGTGGAGGCATTACAACATTGAGCATGACATCAATAACTGCCTGGCACACTTCATACACAATACTGTGCACTGCAGAATGTCCTAATCGAAAGCTGAATGCTATCGTCTGTAAGGAGTCCCCTGTATCCAAGAACCTGGGAGGGAAAAAAGAGGGAACTAACAAAAAATAATAAATGACATATGACGTTATTTACAGAAATAGAAGCTTAACACAAATGACATCCGTGCTTTAATTTTAAGCCTGCAGTACAGAACTATGCAACTTTATAAGTTGATACAGAAATATAGGTTGATGCAACATGTGTACTGGCCTGTCTTTTTGAAAAGAAGCATTGATACAGTGTTTGATGCTGTTCTTATGTTGAGCATATTACATGCCATGTAAAATACATTGACACAACCAAGAGCAATACATTAGTAAGATTCACTCACAGGTTCTAAATTATTTTGAAAATAAAGTGCACAAAATTCCAAATTGTACACCAAAATTTTAGGCCAATAAATAAACTCTAGAGCTTTCTACTGCATAATTTGTCAATTTGTTAGTTTTAGCGTAAATAAGACTTTGTAATAGATTGGTCATGTGGAATAATACGTTAAATTGGCTAAACAGACTTTTTAATTATAGTAATTGTCATTGAATTGGCTGTCAATTTTAGTGTTCATGTAAGCAAATTCGAATGTAATCGGTGAGTTAATTACATATGAAACGAGTACTTTGAGTGTGAGACAAAGTACTACCAAGCATACCCACTACAGAAAGAAGCATCTTACTAACTCTGGGACTAAGAAGTGTCAATATTGTTCACGACCCTTGTATATCCACTAATAAAACATATTAAGCCAAGGGACACTACGTTTCCTGGAGTCTGCTTCCTGTGACTAGCATATGAACCACACTAATGTCAAATGATGCAATCAACCTGCTCATATAGGCCATCATAAATTTCTTGAAAGTACTCCATTTCGTACGTGCTCATATACTGCAAAAGTAAGTGATGCAACTCGAACTTCGAAAATTATTGGAAACTGTATCATTATAGTAGAAACGGGCTTATGCAGGACGAACTGCAGCAGATTTAGATCCACATAACAAGGGGCCATAAATTGTGAATGTTTAGCCTATAGATCAATTTGCTGATAGTGTGCAGCACTACAATAAATATTCTGTTCTATAAAATAGGTAAATGTACAGAACAGGAACCCTCAAAGGAACTGGTAAACCTCAAGCATCAGACTCACCTAAAACAAACCATTAGTTTTTCTCGTGGAGAAATTGCAGGACGCATGTTTGTGTCTGCTTTCTTGATGCTGCTGCTTATCAAAGACAGCAAATTAAAAAAATGCTGTCTCGACATTCGTAAATATTTATAAAATAACGTCTCCTCTTCTTCCAGCTCTCTATACAATGTGCGATATTCGCCTTCACACACTTTCTTCAAAATCATTTTCTTCAACCACGTTCGTTTTGATTGCCTTGCCAATTTCCGCTCTCTTTCCTCATCATCTAAAGCAACTGCAATCGTAGCAAGTTCATCAAGGCTAAATTTAATGTCCGCCATCCTCTCTCGTGAACACTTCTGCGAGTTTCCAACAACGCGCCAAAATGTGGTTGAAGTTTTGCTGTCGCTTGACGTTCCGTCCAGTATAGTAAGCAAGTGGGTTTTTGACAGTATGTGACGTCACTGACGTTGACGTGACGTTGACCACTGTGTGAATCGAGCCTTACAACACTGAGTCCAACTATCCACAAACTGCACACAGCGCAGTCACCGATTTTCAAACACAGTTCTACGTAGCGTTACCAACATATAAACCTAAACAGCCTCCTTACATAGCCCCCACGCTCCCCACAAAAATTTCACCTAATTGTTTTGGGCAGTGGTCAATACTTATTTGCTAATTTTTTTATATTAACGATAACAAATATATCACACGCACACACTTATTGATACACTGTTGGTAAAAAGCAAAAATTGTCCTCACAGTCCATAAAGACAGTCCTGATCATTCATCACAGTAGTAATTGCAGTTTAATGCACAAAATCTGGGCAGTAAAAGAAAATGCACACAGACGTAGTGGATTTCCATGCAGCCTTGAAGAAGTAGTGTTGTCCTTCCAACGGAAAGACAGTGCTGACTATTGATATGCAGACAGGTAAGGGGCCAACTTTTTGGAATGTCCTTAGAACTAGCAATGCTGTTAACCAGTCCCTTGCTCCATTATCAGCACACGTCCAAATACTGGGATTTTACACATACAGTATGACCAACAGAAATGTGTGAAGTAAAATCAGCCCCTACAATTCACTTAATTTGAAGAACTGGTGTCTGTACAATTACAAATTTACGGCATAACAATACAATCATGATGGTACAGGAAACATCAGGACTTTAGAGCTAGCTGCATCACAAAGACCTCTACCGGCGACCACACGAACCGGCAGCTTGCACCTGTTGCCAGGCTAAACTCTTAAGCTTCGATACGGAAGTTAAAATCTAAACCAAATTCATACTTTCATTCGTGCAGAAGAACCTACCGAATATAGATTGCGACTTTTGAACACGTTTCCCGAAAAACGTCTTGAGCAGCTTGTTCGGCAGCCCATACGCAATGAAAATACTCTGTTTTAGACCTTGTAACTACAAACGAACCGAACCTTATCGATGGCGTCAGTAGACAGACGGGGATTAGTGATCATGCTGTCATCATAGCAGCTATGATTACAAAAGTTAATAAGTCAGTCAAGAAGGTTTGGAGGTTATTTCCGGTACAAAGACCAGAAAACCAGTTGTAGCGCCTCACTTAGACAATAAATTGCAATCATTTAGTGCCAGTATCATGGATATAGAGGAATAATGGGCAGAGTTTAAAGAGTTTGTAAATTGCGCTGTGTACAAGCATGTGCCTAGTAAGTGCATTAAGGATGGTAAAGACCAACTGTGGTTTAATAACGAAATTCGGAAAATGCTGAGGAAACAACGGCTGTTGCACTCTCGGTTCAAAAGAGAACGCAAAAATGACGACAGGCCAGGGTTAGTTGAGGTTCGCGCGTCTGTGAAAAGGTCTATGCGCGAAGCATACATTCACTAGCACCGTCTTACCTTAGCAAAAGAGCTGACCGAGAACCCGAGAAAATTCTGGTCCTATTGTAAGTAGGCTGTTTACTTTTTCTTATTGGTAACGCCACGTAGCGCTCTGTATGAAAAATCACTAGCTGTGCCGTCTGCCATTGTAGTATTGGACAGCGGCAGCTGGATGCTAACAGCGCGTAGCGTTGCGCAGTTGGAGGTGAGCCGCCAGCAGTGGTGGACGTGGGGATAGAGATGGCGGAGTTTTGAAATTTGTAAGAATTGGTGTCATGAACTGATATATATATTATGACTATAAAGGTAAATACATTGTTTGTTCTCTATTAAAATCTTTCATTTGCTAACTGTGCCTATCAGTAGTTAGTGACTTCCATAGTTTGAATCTTTTATCTATCTGGCAGTAGTAGCTCTCGCTGCATTGTAGTAGTTTGAGTAACTAAGATTTTTGTGAGGTAAGTGATTTGTGAAACGTATAGGTTAATGTTAGTCAGGGCCATTCTTTCGTAGGGATTTTTGGAAGTCAGATTGCGTTGCGCTAAAAATATTTTGTGTCCGTTTAAGCACAGTCTTGTATAATTGTTCTAAGGGGACGTTCCACTATGTAAAATTGCTAATCCAGTCACCCATTTACCAGTTTGGTGTGGCAGTAGAAGACAGCAAAACAAAAGCCGAAGTTATAAATTCCCCTTTAATAAATCGTTCACACAGGAGAATCGCACATACATACGCTCATGCGACCATGGCGCACGGTCCCGTATAGATGACTTTGTACTAAGAATTCTTGACGTCGATAATCAGCTGAAAGAATTGAGAGCAAATAAGTCGGCAGACCAGGTTGTAATCCCAATTCGGTTTTACAAAGAGTACCCTACGCCATTGTCCTATTACCTAGCCAGGTGGCGCAACGGGTAGCACACGGGACTCGCATTAGGGAGGACGACGGTTCAAACCCGCGTCCAGGCATCTAGATTTAGGTTTTACGTGATTTCCCTAAATCGCTTCTTGCTAACTCAGGGATGATTCCTTTGAAAGGGCACGGCCGACTTCCTTCCCTAACCGATTGGGCAGATGAGCTCGCTGTTTGGTCCTCCCCCCCCCCCCCCCCCCCCAAATCAACCAACCAACCATTTCCCTATTCTCATTTAGCTTGCATTTAGAGTGAACATCTCGCCCACAGCAAAGTCACAAACGACTGGAAAAAAGCGCTGGTGACTCCCGTATAATGACTGGAGGTCCTAATGAATTAAACACTACTCCCCCGACTATAATGCAGTATCGCAATTAGTAGTGAGAGCTCAAATAGGATCACATAGAGAAACAAGCAAGATGAACTTGTAGCAAAGCAAGCGCGCCTGCTGCTGGGGACTTCAGTATAAAAATGATAGGTCCTACAGTGCCGGAGCCGCAAAATACTTTACCAATCCTGAAACCTGCAGCACATTGTCGGTAGGCAGCGTTCTGATGATGTAGGCGCCGACTTCTGCTGTACAGCAGCTCTGTTTCAACCACTGGACTCGAAGGCTGTCCGAGAATTCTAAGTTCTGCCGAAAAAGTGCGACTAAGTCACAAGATCGTCCGAGTCCAATGAAGCAAGATCCAGAATGCCCTGCGCCCACGGAACGCAAAAGTGAAGCCAACGTTACCCAGCTCCTCACCACCTTCGAAAAACCGTGAATCAGCATTCAGTGCTGGTTCCTGAATTCCCCCACACTATCTCAGAACATCATTCACGCCAATAGCGACCGTTCCCTCCAATTTCGAGCAGGGTTTTATGACACCAACTGTCCTTAGTTTCAGTTGACCAACTGTGCCTCTGCTAGTTAGCTCGGGGCCCTGAACTTGCCGTTTGAGCAGGTACGAAAACAACATGCCTAGACCACAGGACATCCAGCGCCAGACAGTCGCGCCGAGCAGGGCATGGTCCACAAGTAGTCTCATAATCGTGAGGACAATACAGTCAGTCGGCGCCAGCAGTCACCGTTCCAGACGCGCCGGAGCGGTAAACATATAAACTGCGGCGACACTCAGACATCTGGCAGGATATTTTGCCCTGCATACAATAGGCGAAACTCGACCGAGGTCAGTCGTCCTGCCAGGCGCTCAAGCCCATTGGTGTACGACCCTCTCAGTATTCAGGGAAGAGCAGCCCCCCCCCCCCCCACACACACACACACACAGAAACGCAGTGTGCTGCATCCTCCGGTGCTCGACTCGCAACAGGCTACCCAGGGACGTAACAGAAGAAACTAAAAGCAAGACCACATACAGTTCCCAACATGCATAGCAAGCAAGTGAAAAGTTCACTCCTGGAAATTGAAATAAGAACACCGTGAATTCATTGTCCCAGGAAGGGGAAACTTTATTGACACATTCCTGGGGTCAGATACATCACATGATCACACTGACAGAACCACAGGCACATGGACACAGGCAACAGAGCATGCACAATGTCGGCACTAGTACAGCAATGCAGGCTGCTATTCTCCCATGGAGACGATCGTAGAGATGCTGGATGTAGTCCTTTGGAACGGCTTGCCATGCCATTTCGACCTGGCGCCTCAGTTGGACCAGCGTTCGTGCTGGACGTGCAGACCGCGTGAGACGACGCTTCATCCAGTCCCAAACATTCTCAATGGGGGACATATCCAGAGATCTTGCTGGCCAGGGTAGTTGACTTACACCTTCTAGAGCACGTTGGGTGGCACGGGATACATGCGGACGTGCATTGTCCTGTTGGAACAGCAAGTTCCCTTGCCGGTCTAGGAATGATAGAACGATGCGTTCGATGACGGTTTGGATGTACCGTGCAACCGTGCACTATTCAGTGTCCCCTCGACGATCACCAGAGGTGTACGGCCAGTGTAGGAGATCGCTCCCCACACCATGATGCCGGGTGTTGGCCCTGTGTGCCTCGGTCGTATGCAGTCCTGATTGTGGCGCTCACCTGCACGGCGCCAAACACGCATACCACCATCATTGGCACTAAGGCAGAAGCGACTCTCATCGCTTAAGACGACACGTCTCCATTCGTCCCTCCATTCACGCCTGTCGCGACACCACTGGAGGCGGGCTGCACGATGTTGGGGCGTGAGCGGAAGACGGCCTAACGGTGTGCGGGACCGTAGCCCAGCTTCATGGAGACGGTTGCGAATGGTCCTCGCCGATACCCCAGGAGCAACAGTGTCCCTAATTTGCTGGGAAGTGGCGGTGCGGTCCCCTACGGCACTGCGTAGGATACTACGGTCTTGGCGTGCGTCCGTGCGTCGCTGCGGTCCAGTCCCAGGTCGACGGGCACGTGCACCTTCCGCCGACCACTGGCGACAACATCGATGTACTGTGGAGACCTCACGCCCCACGTGTTGAGCAATTCGGCGGTACGTCCACCCGGCCTCCCGCATGCCCACTATACGCCCTCGCTCAAAGTCCGTCAACTGCACATACGGTTCACGTCCACGCTGTCGCGGCATGCTACCAGTGTTAAAGACTGCGATGGAGCTCCGTATGCCACGGCAAACTGACTGACACTGACGGCGGCGGTGCACAAATGCTGCGCAGCTAGCGCCATTCGACGGCCAACACCGCGGTTCCTGGTGTGTCCGCTGTGCCGTGCGTGTGATCATTGCTTGTACAGCCCTCTCGCAGTGTCCGGAGCAAGTATGGTGAGTCTGACACACCGGTGTCAATGTGTTCTTTTTTCCATTTCCAGGAGTGTACTTTGAGATCTCAGTACAAATACACTCATTATAATAACCTTATTCGGCCTGTTACCACCGTGCAATGGCATAAAACATTAATAAAACTGATGAAAATGAGAGGTGACATTCAAAAGAAGGCGTGGAAGCTCTCAACCTTAGCAACAGCTGTGGATGGAGTAACAGCGGGCATGTTCGCAAATGTAGGAGACGTGAACGACTACCGTCTCGAGGTTTGTCATGCATCTGATGGAGGGAACAATAAACAATTGTGGAATTTTAAAGAAAATTCTGATCCTAAACGTAACTGTAATAAGTACACCCAGGGGGTATGTGCATGCAAGTAACAGATATGCCCTTGTAAAGTCAGATCGTTCCCTTGAAAAGAAGAACTTTGTAGCATTTATGGAATAGTCGGTCAGCACTTGGAGGAACTGAAATACGCAGCATTAAGGTTCCACAATAATAGTTATTTGGTTCATATTTCTTTGTGAATCGACATTCCGCTTTCTAGGCCATCATTAAACAACTTATGACTAAACAGATAGACCATATAACGTCAGCAAGAGCTCATAATTGTACAGAGACTGTTATTTTCGAAGATATGTGATCTTTTTTCTTATTAGATGTCTTTACGAAAACCACAAGCAGATTGAAATACACAAAGAAGACATACATAAATAAGCCTTATACAGAGTGTTTAAAAGTATATGTCAGAAACTTTAGGCGTTTGTTCTTGTCATCAATACGTTACAAAAACTCCTATATCAACAAGCTATGAAAGGCTGTATCATTCGTGGCGCAAAAGTGACACTTTTACCAAACACATTCACCTTCATAAAAATTTCTCGAAGTGGCCATCTCCCGCTTCCATGCATCCCCTTAGCCTGCATTAAATCCTTTGCGTGCTTGTTTGGTCAAATCTGCTTTGAATACCTTTCTCAGAACATAGACATTTGGAAGGGGATTTGAATACACCAAGCATTTTAAATGTCCCCAACGGAAAAAAATCTGTTGGGTTAAAATCTGACGATCGGGCAGTCTATGCAATGGATCCCCCTTGATCAACCCTCTTGTTCGGCAACACATTAGTGAGATACTTGCTAATTATCTGTGTTGAGTGAGATGTGGCGCCAGGTGCATAAACTGCATTTATTGAATGACATATAGAGGTGCATTAGTATATAAGAAGGGTAAGAGAACGGACCCGCAAAATTACATACCAGTACCCCTAACCTCGTCAACTGTAAAATCTTTGAACATATTCTCAGTTCGAATGTATTTTGAGGCTGAGAAGCTTATGTCTATATGAGCCAGCGTGGTTTTAGAAAGCGTCGCTCTTGTGAAACTCAGCTTGATCTTTTCTCACAAGACATACTGCGAACTATGGATGAAAGACAACAGGCAGATTTCATATTTCTAGACTTCCGGAAAGCATTTGACATAGTGCCCCATTGCAGGCTGTTAACGAAGATTCGAGCGCCGCGCGGGATTAGCCGTACGGTCTAGGGCGCTGCACTCGTTGGCTGTGTGGCTGGTCCCGGCGGAGGTTCGAGTCCTCCCTCAGGCCTGGGTGTGTGTGTTTGTCCTTAGGATAATTTAGTAGTAGTAGTGTGTAAGCTTAGGGACAGGTGACTTTAGCAATTAAGTCCCATAAGAGTTCACACATATTTGAACATTTTTTCAAGATTCGAGCATATCGAATAAGTTCACAGATATGTCACTGGATCGAAAACTTTATAAGTAGTAGAATCCAATATGTTGTCGTGGACAGCGAGTACTCTCAAAGACAAGGGTATCATCAAGAGTGCCCCAGGGAAGTGTGATAGGACTGCTGTTGTTCTCTACATACATAAATGATTTGGCAATCTGCGGTTGTTTGCTGATGATGCTGTGGTGCACGATAAGGTGTTGAAGTTGAGTGGCTCTGGGAAGATACAAGACGACTTGGAAAAAATTTCTGATGGTGTGATGAGTGGCAGCTAGCTCTAAATTGGAAAAAATGTAAGTTAATGCAGATGAGTAGAAAGAACAAACTTGTAATCTTCTGTTACAGTATTGCTACTGTCCTGCTTGACGCAGCCAAGTCGTTTCAATATCTGGGAGTAATGTTGCAAAGCGATATGAATTGTAACGAGCATGTGATAACTGTGGCAGTGAAGGAGAATGACTTCAGTTTATTGGGAGAATCTTAGAAAAAAGTGGTTCACCTGTAAAGGAGAGCACATATAGGACACTGGTGCGATCTCTTCTTGAGTACTGCTCGAGTGTTTGGGATGCGTACCTTTTTGGACTGAAATAAGACATCGAAACAATTCAGATGAATGCTGCTAGATTTGTTACCAGTAGATTCGAACAACAAATGTTAACAGAGATCCTTCGGGAACTCAAATCGGAAGCCCTGGAGAGGAGGCGACGTTCTTTTCGAGAAACGCTACCGAGAAATTTTAGAGAAGGCGCCTTTGAAGCTGACTGCAGAACGATTCTACTGCTGCCAACATATGTTGCGCATATGGACCACGAAGATAAGATTCGAGAAATTAGTGCTCTTACTGAGGCATACAGACTGTGGTTTTTCCGTCGCTCTATTTGCGAGTGGACGAGGAAAGGAAATGACTAGTGGTGGTACAGGTACCCACAGCCACACGCGGTATGGTGGCTTTCGGAGGATCTGTGCAGATGTAAACGAAGCTTGTCTTGTCTGAGAAACTATAGCTACGTTTGTCCAGCAATAAGTTGCGGGACCAAGCGATGTCGCACACTGGCTAGCACAACGAACTCGCATTTGGGAGGACAATGGTTGAAATCCCAACCCGGTCTTTCAGGTTTAGGTTTTCCGTGATTTCTATAAATGGCTCCAGCGGAAATGCCAGGATGGTTACTTGGCATGGCCAATTTCCTTCTCCTTCCTGGAAACAATCTGAACGTGTGTTCCGTCTCTAATGACCCCAATGTCGACAGGGCGTTAAACCCTAAGCTTGCTTCCTTGTTTCAGAAGTTGCGAAAAGGAATAGGTGACAATGAGACGATAGTGAATGATTCCACAGCACACACTACGGCTGAACCTTTCGTTATGTTTGTGTTTTCGCACTTCGTGAGGGTTTCCGTAAGTTCAGAAGTAACTGATATGACAATCGAAGGTCCCATAACTTGAAAATCCAACCTCATCAGTGAATAAGATATATGCTAAGAACCACATTAACACATCACACTGCTCAAACATTTGTTGACAGAAAGTTATTCTTGGCTAAAAGTCTGGCTAACCCATTGAAGGTGATATAGGTACAGTATATTTTCATGCATAACCTTTCGGACTGTCGTGTAATTAACGGCTTTCTTTCTCGCAATTCTCCTTGTACTGGTCAGTGGAGTTTCATCCACAGTATGAAGAACCCGTTCTTCAAGCTCTGCCGTTCGCACATTGCATGTTCTCCCACCACCTGCAGTTGTCTTCCCAAATAAGTCTGTCTCTCGCAAGCGTTGATGGAATCGCAGAAGGTTACTGCCTCCCACGGTAATGTTGAGTATAAAGCTGACGTGCTGCGTCCGTGTACCCATCTGCTACACCACAGATGTAGTGCATTCTCATGTTTCAGACACTGAATACATCGTTACGGTGTGTTCTGATCGAAGATACTCTAAAACAGAACAAACAACAATCACACCGAACAAAACAAATACCATAACCAATGTTGTCTATCGCCATATTACAGCAACTCCAGAGGACAAGCGGGAACGTATCGTGCTTGTTTGTAATTCTCTTCAGCAGATAACACTGGAAGCAGTAAATAATTCTTTCCTTCAACGAGTGCACCAGAGTATAGGTGTCCAGGGTCATCACTTTGAGCACCTTTGAATGTTCTACTCCTCGGCAGTGGTACAGGAGACTCAAAGTCAATTTTGTGTTTTAATTTTTTCATTTGTTTTCAGACAACTCCAGCAAGTGTACGAGTTTGTGATCCCGGGCTCAAAGTCAATGTTGTGTTACGTAATTAATAGCGTTGTGTTTCAGTGAGCCGGCCGGAGTGGCCGTGCGGTTCTAGGCGCTACAGTCTGGAGCCGAGCAGCCGCTACGGTTGCAGGTTCGAATCGTGCCTCGGACATGGATGTGTGTGATGTTCTTAGGTTAGTTAGGTATAATTAGTTCTAAGTTCTAGGTGACTGATGACCTCAGAAGTTAAGTCGCATAGTGCTCAGAGCCATTTGAACCATTTTTTTGTTGCAGTGAATGGTACACTGTGATACATTTTTGAACAGGTCTTTAGGAGAGGAAATCAATTCCTGAATAAAAAATACAGGGTGCCATTTAAAAAAGTCATACCGCTGTTAATATCTTTGTAAAAAAAAAAAAAAAAGCTACAGCGACGGCAATCATGCTGATTGATGTCCCCCTGACGGCTAAAGAACATTTGCTTGGATCATTTTGAAATTTGCATCTGGCAAACAGTTTTTTAGGATGGCCAAGATAGATGGGACTCCCTGTATATAAAAGGCAATGACCTGACTGACTGACTGACTCATTGTCGCTCAGCCCAAACCGCTAAGGACACAAACTTGCAGTTCGGCGAGGTTGTCATCATCAAGAAGGCATCATTCAAGAGGGGATTGCTTGAAAATCATTCGTAAGGGGGTGAAACAAGGGATGGAAGGCTTTTTAAAAGTATGTCAATATTAACGGAATTTTGGAAATATACTTACTAAAACTGGCATTTGATTTCTCAGACAAAAAATTTAGAAAAATACGTGTTTCAGCACTTTTGCAAATTCAATCACTAAGGCGGGTAAAATAATGTATCAAATTTTTTTGAAAATAAATAATTACTAAAGGACTTTTAAGGCCACAACTGTGATAACTGCTGTTCGACTTCTCGGTTAGGAATTAAAAAAATACGTATTTTAGTGTTTCTGGAGGTTCAGCCCCTAAGGGAGTGAAATAGGACACAACAATTTTTAAGAAAATATTTCGTTACATTAAACGAATTTTGAAATTAATTTTATGAACATTGGTATTTCTCTCCTCAGTTAGATATAGAGAAATATTTATTAGGGGATAAAAGTTGCTGTGGAAATACCTCCACAAGAACGCAAAAGGCATGATTAACAAAAACATTGGACTCCAACTACCAGAATCGCTTTTTGGTCAGAAGTACATTCAGAAAAGACCATGCTTATATGACCTTAATTAGCGTGCAAAGCTTAGAAGGTGTTGCAGTTTGTGAAAAACATAAAAATTCGATTAAATAAAAAAATCTATGCAGGCCATACAGTCTACGCGAGCGAAACAGCGGGCGCTAAGCTAGTTTATTACAAACAAAGCATTCAAGAAAACCGTGCAAACTGTACAAGTACGTCAACTGTACAAGGACGCGCCCCTTCTTTCTGGGACCACCCCATCCGCGGTGTGGTGTAGGCGGTAGGTGTCGAACCCAGTACTGCCGGCCTGGTAGGCCCCACGCCCTGAGGCGCTTAGGCGTACCGGACGGTGGTACACTAGGAACCCTGGTCGTCGTCTTCTGCCCCTCACTCCAAGAGGACAGCAGCTGGTACTGCACTGCTGCTAGTAGTTCATCAGCTCTCATTGGAGTTCAGCTCTGCGGCACTGCACGGCTGCTGCTACTGTGCTGGTTGGTCTGAGACATTACTTACTGAAAAAACACGGTCATGGAGCGGAATGTCGACGACACGGGCTCCATCATTCCCATTGGCCTGAACCGTTCTCCCCCACTTGGAGCTGGGGCTCCGGTATTTGAAGAGCTCTCTGTAGTTCTGTGACATGCGATTTACTAGTGAAGACCGCCTCGTTATTCTGCTACCCTTGCTCTGATTCTCTCTTGGCAGCTAGTTAAATTGGTCTATGAGTGTTTTCCCTAGCCGTGTCTATTGCTTCTCGCAGCATTCCGCGGCGCGAACGAGCTTGCGTGTTATTTAGCTTAGTCGCTGTCCTTTTCTGTTTTCCCGCTGCGTGTGCTCTCTCCCACTCAGCTACTGGAGAGTTGCAGACTGTGCTGCCCGTCTGTCTTGCATCACCTGCTTCCTGGTCCGCCCCTAATCGTGTTGTAACCAGCCTGTCTTACGTCAAGGCTGTCGAAATCCGTTGAAAATTATATAACTTTGTGCCTCTATTACTCTGTACCGTAGCAAAATGATCTAGTTCACCGACCACAACGTTTCTGCTATTGACGCTCTCTCCTGCCACTTACAGAAACTGGAGGCTGTTTTGAGAAAGGTGAATTATTATTCTGCCGGCCGTGGTGGCCGAGCGGTTCTAGGCGCTACAGTCTGGAACCGCGCGACCGCTACGGTCGCAGGTTCGAATCCTGCCTCAGGCATGGATGTGTGTTGTAACCTCCCCACAATAAAAATAATACGAGTAATATTCACATTTAGTGTAACCTCCCAACAGTGAAAGTTCCGAAACCTCCCAACAGTAAAAAATATAACTATAACATTGACATTTAGCGTAACCTCCCAAAAAATAATTCGCGTAACATATCATTAATAAAATATGACTAATCACTCAGAAGAACTACTGGGAAATCGTTTTAGAAGCTTTGGCAATCATATTTGCCCTTAAGAAGTTTCTTGTCTGCCTGTTCAGGACCAAGTTTAGCCTCCTTACCGACCACAAACCACAGGTTTTCCTCTTTGGACTTCACGCTCGGCTTCCAGAGTGGATGATACAATGGCACCAGCATTGGGTACTTTGTCTCGGCTGTTACAATTATACCTGTAACTACAAGCCCACAGCAATGTGCAAATGCATATGCTGTCTCTCGTCTCCCTTCAAGGCCTGATCTTGCATTTAACGAACGGGAAATTTCATGTTTCCACATCAACACAGAATGACAGCACGGCTTGCACTTATTTCTCATTATGGCTATTCGTATCACTGCAGACACGTGTCATGACCCTGTCTTATTGGCTTTTCATGCACTATGTGGCCCTTGGGTGGCCCACTTCTTTACTGAAGTCCGCCGATCTGGAACTCCAGGCGTGGCCTCGCCTCTCCCACCGTTTGTTGGTTGTCTCTGATGTTCTGCTGCTTGATATGGAAGTAGTACTTATCGTGTCGTCATCCCATTGACCTTTTATCCTCAAGTTTTGCATCTCTTCCATCGTGGGCATTGAGGTATACCATATATGAAAAGCCCTTACAAGGCGACAGGTTACTGGCCAGGACTGAATAAAGGTGTGGAGGCCATGGTGCACAGCTCTTCTGCTTGTGCCTGGAAGCAGACTGTCCCGCCCAACCTCTTGCCCACCTCCCATCGCCCCTGGCACCACATTCATTTGGACTTTACAGGCCCCTTTCTGAGTTCTATGTGGCTTATTAGTATGGACGCTTATTCTAATTACCCATATGTGGTAGGGATTGTGTCCACCACCACTGACATAATCTTCATTCATCTCGTCCAGATTCTTGCTGCAGAAGCGTTTCCTCACACCATCTTTCCAGACAACAGGCCCCAATTCATGGCGACGGCTTTTGAACAGTTCTGCACATCCAATGGCATCAAACAGCTATTTAATCCACCATTTCACCCATCCTCTAATGGCAGAGTGGAGTTTGTGGTGCAAACATTTGCACAAATGTAAAAAGCGGTGGGCACTTCCACCACCACTGCTATACTCACTGTTTCTGAGCATCTGTAGGGCCAAACCTGACCATTGTCATGTTATTGTTGTTGTTGTCTTCAGTCCAGAGACTGGTTTGATGCAGCTCTCCATGCTACCCTATCCTGTGCAAGCTTCTTCATCTCCAGTACCTACTGGAACCTACATCCTTCTGAGTCTGCTTAATGTATTCATCTCTTGGTCTCCCTCTACGATTTTTACCCTCCAACGCTAAATTCGTGATCCCTTGATGCCTCCGAACATGTCCTACTAACCGGTCCCTTCTTCTAGTTAAGTTGTGCCACAAACTCCTCTTCTCCCTAATTCTATTCAATACTTCATCACTAGTTATGTGATCTACACATCTAATCTTCAGCATTCTTCTGTAGCACCACGTTTCGAAAGCTTCTATTCTCTTCACATATAAACTATTTATCATCCATGTTTCACTTCCATACATGTCTACACTCCACACACATACTTTCAGAAACGACTTCCTGACACATAAGTCAATACTCGATGTTAACAAATTTCTCTTCTCCAGAAACGCTTTCCTTGCCATTGCCAGTCTACATTTTATATCCTCTCTACTTCGACCATCATCAGTTATTTTGCTCCCCAAATAGCAAAACTCCTTTACTACTTTAAGTGTCTCATTTCCTAATCTAATTCCCTCAGCATCGCCCGACTTAATTCGACTACATTCCATTATCCTAGTTTTGCTTTTGTTGATGTTCATCTTATATCCTCCTTTCAAGACACTGTCCATTCCGTTCAACTGCTCTTCCAACGCCTTTGCTGTCTCTGACATAATTACAATGTCATCGGCGAACCTCAAAGTTTTTATTTCTTCTCCATGGATTTTAATACCTACTCCGAATTTTTCTTTTGTTTCCTTTACTGCCATTGTTATAGCCCAGTAGTATTCCTCCATGGGTGGCAGCCATGTGCTCTCCTCCATCTCCTGGCCCCTCAGCCCAAGGAACACCGGACATGCCATGCCAGGGGCTACCACCTGGGCTCAGCCATATGGGCACACTCACACAGAGCGAAACCATTGTGGATGCCTGCTAAAGAGGTTGTTACCCACGGGCAGTGCCTTACAGTGGTCGACACTCCGAGGGGCTTGGAGCGCCGTGATACAAATCTACTTCTTCCGCGACTACCAACTGCACCATCTGTGGCTCAGTGAGACCTGTAATGTCCATCCTGCCGATCCCCCAATTGCACTGGCCCAACTTGCGCTCCAAGATACAACTAGCCACCTCCATCCTCTCAGCCATCGTCCCCCATATCATCGTCTCCCCACTGCCGTGCCCCTGGATCTTGCTCTTTTCCTCCCTACCAGCCAGCAGACGTCCATGCTAGGGCTCCACCAATGCGACCAGTTCGCCTTCCCGAGCTGCTTCCGGCCCTTCGCGCCCGTCTCAGGGAGGCCAGCGAGTTCCAAGGCCCGCCGGAAGATAAGGATCTCGAAAACTGATGCTACACAGCGCTGCTACATCTGCAGGCGCTGGTGTCGCCGCTGCAAACACAGGAAACGAGGAAACGCTCACCATGCCAGCCTATCAACGTCCGCGGCTCTCCTTTGAAGCCGGCAGCGCAGCGGCTCTGTAGTCAGTCGTGATTTCTCCGCGCTGTTGTACTGATCGTTGTTTAGTTTCTGAACTCGCTGCGCCGTTCTTGGTTTACCTGATGGACATGTTATCCTGCCGTGCTGTCTCTGTTGCCCGTCGTTCCCTCGTCGTTGCCCACCTGTTCACTCTAAAGCGGCTCGCTGTGACGTTCTCGGCCGGTCGGTCAGTGTCCACTGGCTCTCGAGTCGTTCCTTGTCTTGTCAAAGTCTTGGTTACTATAGCAACATTGTTCTGTCTGTAGGTGGGACTCAGAATAACTACATGTATCTACAGTTCCTAACAGATTTTATTTATTTATTTAATCGTGTCAGAAGCATCGTACATAAAATCAGAATGATTAACACATACATATCAAGTATATAACAAATAAAAAACAGTATAAAAGTATACAGATATACACTCCTGGAAATTGAAATAAGAACACTGTGAATTCATTGTCCCAGGAAGGGGAAACTTTATTGACACATTCCTGGGGTCAGATACATCACATGATCATACTGACAGAACCACAGGCACATAGACACAGGCAACAGAGCATGCACAATGTCGGCACTAGTACAGTGTATATCCACCTTTCGCAGCAATGCAGGCTGCTAATCTCCCGTGGAGACGATCGTAGAGATGCTGGATGTAGTCCTTTGGAACGGCTTGCCATACCATTTCCACCTGGCGCCTCAGTTGGACCAGCGTTCGTGCTGGACGTGCAGACCGCGTGAGACGACGCTTCATCCAGTCCCAAACATGCTCAATGGGGGACAGATCCGGAGATCTTGCTGGCCAGGGTAGTTGACTTACACCTTCTAGAGCACGTTGGGTGGCACGGGATACATGCGGACGTGCATTGTCCTATTGGAACAGCAAGTTCCCTTGCCGGTCTAGGACTGGTAGAACGATGGGTTCGATGACGGTTTGGATGTACCGTGCACTATTCAGTGTCCCCTCGACGATCACCAGAGGTGTACGGCCAGTGTAGGAGATCGCTCCCCACACCATGATGCCGGGTGTTGGCCCTGTGTGCCTCGGTAGTATGCCGTCCTGATTGTGGCGCTCACCTGCATGGCGCCAAACACGCATACGACCATCATTGGCACCAAGGCAGAAGCGACTTTCATCGCTGAAGACGACACGTCTCCATTCGTCCCTCCATTCACGCCTCTCGCGACACCACTGGAGGCGGGCTGCACGATGTTGCGGCGTGAGCGGAAGACGGCCTAACGGTGTGCGGGACCGTAGCCCAGCTTCATGGAGACGGTTGCGAATGGTCCTCGCCGATACCCCAGGAGCAACAGTGTCCCTAATTTGCTGGGAAGTGGCGGTGCGGTCCCCTACGGCACTGCGTAGGATCCTACGGTCTTGGCGTGCATCCGTGCGTCGCTGCGGTCCGGTCCCAGGTCGACGGGCACGTGCACCTTCCGCCGACCACTGGCGACAACATCGATGTACTGTGGAGACCTCACGCCCCACGTGTTGAGCAATTCGGCGGTACGTCCACCCGGCCTCCCGCATGCCTACTATACGCCCTCGCTCAAAGTCCGTCAACTGCACATACGGTTCACGTCCACGCTGTCGCGGCATGCTACCAGTGTTAAAGACTGCGATGGAGCTCTGTATGCCACGGCAAACTGGCTGACACTGACGGCGGCGGTGCACAAATGCTGCGCAGCTAGCGCCATTCGACGGCCAACACCGCGGTTCCTGATGTGTCCGCTGTGCCGTGTGTGTGATCATTGCTTGTATAGCCCTCTCGCAGTGTCCGGAGCAAGTATGGTGGGTCTGACACACCGGTGTCAATGTGTTCTTTTTTCCATTTCCAGGAGTGTATAAGCAGGATCAAGTAGTTTTTTTTTTATTATTATTTGACGAAGTCTTGGACCAGAACCTGGCCACGTCCGGGGTGGCATTCATCAAATCCTTCATATTGCAGGTGCTTGGGCACAGCACACACTGCGTGAGGTGGGTGGTGATTTGAGTGTGTCCACAGTCACACACCGCCGGTTCATTTGAGAAGCCCCATTTGCGCATATTTTCTTTGGATCGTGTGACACCAGACCGCAGCCTATTAAGAGATTTCCATGTCGTCCATCCTTCCACATGGCCGGCAGGGAGTTCTTCGTTTGGGACTAACCATTCCCCAAGGTGCGCGTTTTCTTCTCGCCACATCGCCAGCCTCACTTGCTGCGGTGTCCCGACGATGTTTTCTGCTGTGTGCAGGAAGCTTTTTCTAGATTTCAGTCGACGGCGGGCTGGCTGGTGTTTGTGCAGCGGGTGGGCTGATGAGGTCAACGCCTTTGTCTTTTCCTTCCTGGCTGCTTCTTTCCTTTTAATACCTGGTGGGGCCACGCCTGCCGAGCAGTACAATTTATCAGTCGGAGTTGGTCTCAGACAACCTGTGACGATGCGGCAGGATTCATTAAGCGGTATGTCCACGTGCTTGGCGTGGCTAGAATTGTACCACACCGGGCACGCGTACTCCGCTGTTGAATAGCACAAAGCGAGAGCCGTGGTTCTCACTGTTCCAGGCTGTGTCTCACATGTAGTGCCCGCTAGTTTGCTCACAATGTTGTTTCTCGCGGCTACTTTGTGTTTACTATTCATGCAGTGCTTTTTATAGGTGAGTGCCTTATCCAAGGGACGCCTAAGTATTTTCGTGTTTCGCAATGTTCCAGGGGCACTCCTTCCCTGTTAAGTTGTAGTCTTCTTGCAGATTATCTGTTCTTTAGGCGGAACACGGAGGTTTGGGTTTTCCCTGGGTTGGGTTTGAGATGGTTCCCCTTACAGTAGGTGGCAATCTGTTCGAGGGCTTCTGACAGATTCTGTTCAACAGTTTTAAAGCTGTCTCCTAACAGATAAGCTGTTGCAATTACTGGAAGAAGACATCCGACAGGACATAAGACAATACGTGTGGTACAAACTTGATGGATGTCCCGTCCATTCTGCACATATAATGAAACATGTGGAGGTCACTGGATCGGTGGTTCGGGAAACACAAAGTGTCATGCATTCTTACCAGATGTAGCATCTCCGTATGCAAAATTAAAACAGGATATCTACAAACAAGCAACGACTCCCAAAAACACGAAATGCCCGATAAAACGCCCCATTCAGCGGTGAGTACAGATGAAATGTCCGTTCATAGTTGCTTCGTAGTATGTATCAGTACTCCACGTCAACATTTTGAGCACTTGGTCCGACAGTAATAGCATTAAACCCACGAACCGTGCCTGACTCGCATGTTTGCTTTCATTTCGTGCAGTAGCGCAAACGTTTGTAGGCGCCGTTATCAAGTTACTGCATGATCAAGTACCACAATATTATGTCGTTAAAGTGCTCTTCGAAGGCGCTTTCCAGTACAACAGTAGAAAATACACAGCTCTACTGAAAAACAAGGTCTGTGGCGTAATTCGGCAGCTATAAAAATTAAAAATTACTTGCGTACATCAGAAAAATAGCCACTTGTCATTCACAATTTAGTGCAAAACGCTCTGGATGGGTGTGGGGTGCCCTGTCTTAGTTGTCTCAGCATGCGTATATTGGATGTTCACTGTTATAAGTACAAACCAAACGGGGCAAGTAGTGGACAATGAAACAAGCAAATAATCCTAATAAATATCTACAGATACCTTTTGTACCACTAACTGAGCCCACCAACCTTGTCCCACTCGCGAATAGTGCGTGGGAAGAATGATTGTCGGTAAGCCTCTGTATTGGCTCTAATTTCTCGAATTTTCTCCTCGTGGTCATTACGCCAGACGTATGTGGGGGAAAGTAATATGTTGTCCGACTCATCCCGGAAAGTACTGTATCGAAATATCAATAGTAAATCTCTCCGTGATGCGCAACGCCTCTCTTGTAAGGTCTGCCAATGGAGTTTGTTGAGCATCTCCGTAACGCTCTCGTGCCGACTAAACGATCGCGTGATGAAACGAGCCGCTCTTCTCTATCCCTTCTATCAGTCCTATCTGGCAGGGTTCCCAGATAGATGAACAATACTCAAGAATAGCCTTATAAGCCACTTCCTCCATGGAGATCCTTCCTATGAATTCGAGTCTGGCATCTGCATTTCCCACTATTTGTTTTATGTGGTTATTCCACGTAAGGTCGCTCTGGATAGTTACTCCCAGATATTTTACGACATATACTGTTTCCAGCGGTTTGTCATCGACAGTGTAGTTATTCAGTAGTGGATTTCTTTTCCTATGTATGCGTAGTATGTTCAGGATCAAATGCCAGACCCTGCACCATTCATCAATCCTCTGGAGGTCATTCTGCCTATCGTTAGTATCTTCCGGCATTGCTACTCTGTTGTAGACAACCGCATCGTCTGCAAACAGCCTTAGAGAGCATCCAACGCTTTCTACTAGATCATTTACATATATTGTAAACAGTAATGCTCCTGAAACTTCCTGGCAGATTAAAACTGTGTGCCGGACCGAGATTCGAGCTCAGGACCTTTGCCTCTTGCGGGCAAGTGCTCTACCACCTGAGCTACCCAAGCACGACTCACGCCCCGTCCTCACAGCTTTACTTCAGTTTCATATCAGTGCACACTCCGCTGCAGAGTGAAAATCTCATTCTGGAAACGTTCCCTAGGCTGTGGCTAAGCCATGTCTCCTCAATATCCTTTCTTTCAGGAGTGCTAGTTCTGAAAGGGTCGCAGGAGAGCTTCTGTAAAGTTTGGAAGGTTGGAGACGACGTACTGGCAGAAGTACAGCTGTGAGGACGGGGCGTGAGTCGTGCTTGGGTAGCTCAGGTGGTAGAGCACTTACCCGCGAAAGGCAAAGGTCCCGAGTTCGAGTCTCGGTCCGACACAAAGTTTTAATCTGCCAGGAAGTTTCATATCGGCGCACTCTGCTCTGCAGAGTGAAAATCTCATTCCAGTAACGTTCCTATCACACTTCCTTGGGGTACTCAGGAAATTACTTTTACATTTGTCCCTTTTTTTCATTACGAGCGACGTGTTGAGTTCCATTTGCAAGGAAGTTTGGAATCCACTGGCAAATCTGCTCCGATACTCGTTTTTTTTTTTCAATATACGGCAGTGAAGGAGGGTGTGAAATGCCTTCTTGAAGTCAAGGAAGACGGCGTCAACTTGAACGCCGTTGTCCACTGCGCTGTAGATCTCGTGGACGATCAGAGCGAGCTGAGTTTCGCACGATCTCTATTTGCGGAATAGATAGTGATTTTTAGAGAGATTTTTCCTTCTCCAAGAACATCATAATTCTTGAGCATGAAACATTTTCCATAATACTATAAGAGATTGACTGCAACTGTATAGGTATATAATTGTGTGCATCTGTTCTGAAGCCCTTCTTAAAAACGGAAATGAACTGCTTTCTGCCAGTAGCTAGGTGTCCTTTGTTGCTCAAACGATATACGATATATTACTGCTAGAAGAGGAGCAGGTTCTTTCACATAATCTTTATAGCATCTTACAGGTATCTCATCTGGTCCTGACGCCTTTTCACTACTAAGAGATTGTAGCTGCTTTTCAATTCCGCGATCGGTTATCTCAACATCTGCCATTTCGACCTTCGCACGACAATTGAAAGGAGGGACAGTGGTACGATCTTCCACGGTGAAACAATTTCGGAAGACTGGATCCACCTTTTCGACATTCTCTCTGTTATCTTCCGTTTCCATGTCAGTATGGTCACTAAGTGATTGAGTAGATGGTTTTGACGCTCTTACTGATTTTTCTTACACCCAAACCCTCTTATGGTTTTTACTCATTTCGGTTGAGAAGGTTTCACTTTCAAAGTCAAAAATGGTTCAAATGGCTCTGAGCACTATGGGACTCAACTGCTGTGGTCATTAGTCCCCTAGAACTTAGAACTACTTAAACCTAACTAACCTAAGGACATCACACACATCCATGCCCGAGGCAGGATTCGAACCTGCGACCGTAGCAGTCGCACGGTTCCGGACGGCGCGCCTAGAACCGCGAGACCAAGAAGAAACACAGAACACGGGGGTGGGAGATAATTATATTATCATATCCTTTGCATTAATACCATAAAATATCTCAGTGAGATTTGCATTACGATTCTACCCATGCACTATTCTGGACAGAGGTTTAACGAATACACAAGTCTGGGCGATAATTATTTAACATACTAACTGCGTTTGCTGCTTGCAAACGGCCGAACTAGAGCACGTGGTGCATTCTGACTCAAACTGTTGTGCTGCTTTGTAGAAAGCGCAAGAAAGAACAGATATTCTTGAAGAAATTGTAGCTCATTAAACAAGTAAACTGTTAAAGCCTATTGCGGTGCCGTGGTGGGCCAGAAAGGTCATTGATTACCAAACACGTGACACAAAATCGACACACAAAGACAAAAGCAATTTCCACAAAATCTAAGATTAAAAATCTTCACCAGTCAAACATAATGAAGTCCTAACTCAACCTGATTCCTATCACCTGAAACCCCCCTTAAGAGCTACGATCCGTACTCACCAAGCGTTCAGCGAAGAGTGCGCCTTTCTCTTTCCAGATTACCTAGCTCTCCGTGCAGCGGAAGCTACCAGCTCCGTCACCAACCTCACACACAAAAGCAGTCTTCGACACAGCCTTCGACTAGGATGGGTAAACCTCTCTGTTCAGGTACTGGAAACCTAAGTTGGTCATTCTGTGCTCTCCTTCGAACGAGAAGCAACATCGTCTGCTCCCCGCAGACGATGACCAACTCAGCGTTTCCCACAAAACAAAACCGAAACCTCACATTAAAACACACATATAATATTCAATAGGCCTTATTAGAGTGCTCAGTCTTTCTGGAAGAGTTCATGAATTGAGCTAAAATCAGATAGTAAAGTGAATAAGTTGTGCCGAATTCGACAAGCGTCTTATGAAACGACTTCACAGAGACGTTTTAGACTTTAACAGTGTTGTGTCACTGGCATGTGAATAAGTCCTATTGAGGAAAACATTGGTTTTCGGACCTATGTTTGTTAGGATTATTCGATTTTTCCATGTTCTCGACTCGGCCCCTCCGTCAAATACCCTGTATGATCTTCCAGGCGAAAAACGGTCCTACCTCAAAAAAATTTTCTTCGGGAATGGTCCTTGTGCGCAGTGGCGCGTGAAGATCGGATTTCGGTCTCGACGCACTGGTACATCTCTGAATAGACGCACAATTGGACAGCAATTGACGAGCTGACGTCAGCATCTGCAAAACATTTAACGCCTTGAGAATGCGTTAACTTCTTGCGCCGAATAAAATAAATGGGACAAGGACGGAGAGAACTGTGGACCACAACATACGTTTGGACTGAGTTGCAAATCCAGCGCAAAACAGAATTTGGAGAACGTTAATCCTGAGACATGTCATGATGGCGATCGCCTTTCTGCAAGGCAGTCACTTGTCGGAGGAGGTGATAAGGTGGGGGGGGGGGGGAGATATTCTGCTATCGGCGCATTTCAATAAATTTCAGGTTGTTTTTATAAAAGCGTCCTGTACTCCTTAACTTATGTCCCATACACACATTTCAGGAAACAAAGACTTGTTGAGCGCATTTCTCAATCGATTTTAAACGAAATATTCTCCAAAAACATCTGATTTTTTACATGTTTTAACACTTCTAATTATTATCTGCTCGTCGGTAAGGTAATGTTCAAAACTTCGAAGACAGATGAACTGACTTATCAAAAGTGCATGTCGTCTGATGTTATCTAGAATCATAAGTAGAAGGTTAAAACGAAAGTTTTCTCCACATAACTGAAATATTCGTAGATTGCCTGAATCTTCATGAAGTTTGTGGTTTACAGTGAAAGTGATCGGTTCCAGTTTTTAAACATTTATTCTTCCGTTCGTAACAGCTGATCAAATCCATAATGACACATTGCAAAGAGGTCGAGTTGTACAGTATGTCTTCGTAAAACAACTGACTGGTTCACAAATCAAGAAACATACTTTTTCACAACTTTAAATCTTAATGAAATAATATTCAAGTAACTAACACAGGTTACACTTCGAGATATCATCTCAAACTGCTCGACCCAGCAGCCCCGCTCCTTCCCTATTTATATATTGTAAATAATGGATGTTCACTTGGACCATTATTACTTAATAATGACAACATTATTAATCGTATTTACAATTAAAAGTTCCAAAGCTAAGATGTTCTGATTACACAGAATAATACGTCTAAAATTACAGAACTGAATAATATGTGAAATTTATAATGTAAAAATGTTTTTAAATGTGAAAATTCCATCTAAATATGAGTACAATAATGAACTTCACAAAATTAATTAATACACGCTAATTACACAACGACTCACATTCCTAACAATAATTGAAACCAAGAGGGTAAAACGAAACAGGTTTTGATTGACAGAATTTGTAACAGATGCCTAGAATTTTATAATTAGGGGTATATCTGGTTACAACAATACGAGTTTAATTAATAAAGTCATTGAGACGGAATGTTCTTTGCAGCTTTCATCTTAAATTTACGGTTTATAATATGTGCCTTCATTTGCAAGCGACAGAATAACTTCTTGAGCGAGTAAAATACATTTGTAGAAGCCCAATTATCTGAATAGTTGCAGTTGGTGATTAATACCGTATCTTTTACTCCTACTATTTTCACTAATTCTAGTCTTTCACATTACTACAATGAATGCCACAGTTTGATAAAATACATCGTCATTTGTTTTATTTTGCAATAGTGTCTACTAATTAGTCTCCAATTGAGTGTCATTTTTATGAAATTCACGAATCACCACAATACCAATCATTTTAAAGTGAGGTATTGTACGACACGATGTCAGGGAATCGAAGTTTTCATTAAGTCTTTGTATATTAGGTATATTACAATGTGATAGGTTAAACATATTATCTCCGTAAAGACTACATTGCCTTATCATTATTTATAATGGTCTGAAGTGTTATCTTCTATTTTTTTATTTAACTGACGTTTAAAATGATCCATTATAAAGGAAAGACAATTTGTTATGTTTGGTGAAATTTGGAGGAGTGTAACCTTTGAGGAAATCAGCGAACACTTTTTAATCATAGTGAAGATTTACTTTTTTCCTTTTTATTGGCTTCTAGCGAACAAACTTTTTAGCCTTGGTAAATAAATTTACTGACACACATAACAAGGTAACATTTTTTCTTCGTCACACTTACTGTTTAAGGCACACATTCATATGTTTTCAGATCAAAATTATTGTAATCAGATTCCAAAATACAGTTGACCACTAAAAATTTATTTGTCAATTAAGTTCTTTAGTTAAGTTCAATTTATTTTAGATTTTTATGTCTTCTTTCGAGAGAAACCGGGATATGGCATCGTATGTACTCCTGGTTGTGTCTCCGAGAATTGGAATCGTGCAAAGCGGCTGGCAGTGACTAAGTCATAAGAGCTCCTTTAAAAAGTCGACACTGCCTTTCTCATAGCGTCTACACTGAAATGAGATGTGATTTGCATCACCAATTGTTTCCGCTTCACATTGACAGTAGGGTGTCTCCAATACGCCGATTCTATGTAAGTGGGCAGGGAGAGATCCACGATTGAGACGCATTCTCACAATATACGTTATAATTTTCCGTGCAAGTTTGAAGTTTGCAAACCATGTCTTTCTTGGTATTAATGTCTGCATACGTGCATAGCTTTTACCTCTTGTTTGTTGGCATTCATTCCATTCTTCCTGCCATGAGAGACTCGCTTGTTGTTTTACTATTAGGATGCATTCTGTGTATGGGAGTTTAATGTCCGTAGGTCTTCCACTGTTAATCGCATCTCTCGCTAGTTGATCTGATTTCTCATTGTATAGAATGCCGGAATTGATTTGACCCATACAAATTCTATAATTTGGCCTGTCTTCTTAGCTTTGTGATAATGATCCAGTATGTCGAGTGTGTATTTACTACTTCTTTTGTCCAAATTTCTGTTACTAATGGAGTTCACAACGCTTTGAGAGTCAGTAATTATTACTGCCTTGGGTATTTTAACAGATCTTGCATATTTGATTGCCTCTGTGATAGCGCAAGTTTCAGCAAGAAATGTGGACGCATCACCTGGTAGTTGAAACTTCCTTTCCTCTGCACATTCTGGTCAGAAGAAAGCCCATCGGGTATGATTTTCCGTCCCCATTTTTGAGCCATCTGTATATAGTTTAAGATATCCTGCCCACTTTTCTGACAGGTGCTATGTAGGTGAAAACAGCCCATATCCTTTTCCTCTGGTGGAATAGTCGACGTATGTTACAGGAATATCATGATAAGAGCTGTGCTAGTCATGTAGGAATATTGGAAGAACCTCACTTCGATATACATTCTTTTGGGGATATTTCCAGTCTTCGTATCGTTTGTAGATATAAAACTGCTGTTTACTGACATTTGTTATTCCCGATTTGAGAGAGCGTTTTGCACTTTTTTATCAGTAGATGTTTAGTATCTGCCATCCGCTGTAAGATATCACACATCATTGTTCTGCGAATATGTAGAGGCACTTCTGGTGCTTCCAGGAGAAGAGCGTTGGTGGGAGAAGAACGCATAGCTCCGAGGCAGATGCGTAAGCTTCTGTACTGCAGTTTATCCAGTAGTGCTAGGTACTTGTTAGCAGCAGTGTGACAGACCGTGCATCTATACGGGCACGAATCAACGTGCGGTAGAGAGTGAGCAGTGTGTTGGGGTGAGCCACCACCATGCTCTTGTCACGGATCTGGTAAGGGCCAATGCTTTTAACACGTACTGACGACGGTTTGAATATTAGGTATCCAACTCATTCTGGAATCGAAGAGAACACCTAGAAACCTGGCCTGGGATTTTAGTGGTATTTTATGACCAGAAAGTCTTTGGCATTGTTCCGTTCGTAAAAGGAACAAGTACCGATTTTTCTGCCGAAATCTGTAACCTACAGCTACGTAATGTTTGATCCAGTGTGCCCATCGTCTTTGATAGCTCACACACAGCCTGGTCCATTCCTTTGGTCGACACATACAAACAAATATCATCTGCATACTGGAGGATTTTAACTGGGAAAGAGATAATCCTCACCAGGTTGTTAGTACATAGTGCAAAAGAGTAGGGGGCTGAGGATAGCTCCTTGTGGAAGACCTGTTGTAAGACGACGTGGTCCAATTGATTTATTTTGGAACCGAACCCATATGTGTCTTTCAGCGAGGAAAGTGCTGATCCCATAAATCAGTTGTGGCGGGATTCCAATAGTTTCCAACTTCCATAGCAACACAGGTATACGAACATTACTATACGGTCCAACTATATCCAGGAATATAGCTGTTACATTCTCTTTTCTTGTTGTTGCGTCATAGATCTCTGATGTTAAGATATTTAAATTATCTACTGTTCTCTTGCCTTTTCTAAACCCATACTGGCTCGATGACAGGGTCTGATTTGATTCCAACCACCATTCCAAGCAATTTTTTACCACGCGTTCTATAGTTTTGCTGATACAGGAAGAAAGAGAACTAGGTCTATACGATTTGGCCTGTTCTTCATCCTTACGTGTTTCAGTATGGGTACCGCTACTTGAGTTGTCCACTCTTCTATTAGCGTGTCATTCATCCATATTTGGTTAAATATCTGTAATAGTTTACACGGGACCCGTGGTCTAGGGGCAGCGTCTTTGATTCATAATCAAAACGTCTTCGGTCCTGGGTTCGATCCCCGCCACTGCCCAAATTTTGATAAATAATCAGAATTGGCGGCCGGAGACTTCCGGCATAAGAAGTCAGCCTCATTCTGCCATTCTTGTCAAAGAGGGCGGAAGAATCAGCAATGATCAACGACATGAGGATGCAGAAGGCAATGGAAACCACTGCATTAAAGACACGTGACGTGTATCCACAGGACATGTGGCCTGTAGTTGAAGAACTGTCATGATGATCTCTCCATTGCTAAAAGATTCCGGAATAGTCCCCCATTCGGATCTCCAGGAAGGGACTGCCAAGGGGGAGGTTACCATGAGAAAAAGATTGAATAATCTACAAGTCGGGGCGTGGAATGTCAGAAGCTTGAACGTGGTAGGGAAACTAGAAAATCCGAAAAGGGAAATGCAAAGGCTCAATCTAGATATAGTAGGGGTCAGCCAAGGATTTCTGGTTAGATGAGTATCGGGTAATATCAACAGCAGCAGAAAATGGTGTAACAGGTGTAGGATTCGTTATGAATAGGAAGGTAGGGCAGCGGGTGTGTTACTGTGACTGGGTTGTTCTAATCAGAATCGACAGCAGACCAACACCGACGTAGTTCAGGTATACATGCCGACGCCGCAAGCTGAAGATGAACAGATAGAGAAAGTGTATGAGGATATTGAAAGGGTAATGCAGTATGGGACGAAAATCTAATAGTCATGGGCGACTGGAATGCAGTTGTAGGGGAAGGAGCAGAAGGAAAGGTTACCGGAGAATATGGGCTTGGGACAAGGAATGAAAGAGGAGAAAGACTAATTGAGTTCTGTAACAAGTTTCAGATAGTAATAGTGAATGCCCTGTTTAAGAATCACAAGAGGAGGAGGTATACTTGGAAAAGGCCGGGAGATACGGGAAGATTTCAATTAGATTACATCATGGCCAGACAGAGATTCCGAAATCAGATACTGGATTGTAAGGCGTACCCAGGAGCAGATATATACTCAGATCACAATATAGTAGTGATGAAGAGTAGGCTGAAGTTCAAGACATTAGTCAGGAAAAATCAATACGCAAAGAAGTGGGATACGGAAGTTCTAAGGAATGACGAGGTACGTTTGAAGTTCTCTAACGCTATAGATACAGCAATAAGGAATAGCGCAGTAGGCAGTACAGTTGAAGAGGTATGGACATCTCTAAAAAGGGCCATCATAGAAGTTGGGAAGGAAAACATAGGTACAAAGAAGGTAGCTACGAAGAAACCATGGGTAACAGAAGAAATACTTCAGTTGATTGATGAAAGGAGGAAGTACAAACATGTTCCGGGAAAATCAGGAATACAGAAATACAAGTCGCAGAGGAGTGAAATTAATAGGAAATGCAGGGAAGCTAAGACGAAATGGCTGCAGGAAAAATGTGAAGACATCGAAAAAGATATGATTGTCGGAAGGACAGACTCAGCATACAGGAAAGTCAAAACAACCTTTGGTGACATTAAAAGCAACACAGGTAACATTAAGAGTGCAACGGGAATTCCACTGTTAAATGCAGAGGAGAGAGCAGATAAGTGGAAAGAATACATTGAAAGCCTCTATGAGGGTGAAGATTTGTCTGATGTGATAGAAGAAGAAACAGGAGTCGATTTAGAAGAGACAGGGGATTCAGTATTAGAATCGGAATTTAAAAGAGCTTTGGAGGACTTGCGGTCAAATAAGGCAGAAGGGATAGATAACATTCCATCAGAATTTCTAAAATCATTAGGGGAAGTGGCAACAAAATGACTATTCACATTGGCGTGTAGAATATATGAGTCTGGCGACATACCATCTGACTTTCGGAAAAGCATCATCCACACAATTTCGAAGACGGCAAGAGCTGACAAGTGCGAGAATTATCGCACAATCAGCTTAACAGCTCATGCATCGAAGCTGCTTACAAGAATAATATACAGAAGAATGGAAAAGAAAATTGAGAATGCGCTAGGTGACGATCAGTTTGGCTTTAGGAAAAGTAAAGGCAAGAGAGAGGCAGTTCTGACGTTACGACTAATAATGGAAGCAAGGCTAAAGAAAAATCAAGACACGTTCATAGGATTTGTCGACCTGGAAAAAGCGTTCGACAATATAAAATGGTGCAAGCTGTTCAAGATTCTGAAAAAAGTAGGGGTAAGCTATAGGGAGAGACGGGTCATATACAATATGTACAACAACCAAGAGGGAATAATTAGAGTGGACGATCAAGAACGAAGTGCTCGTATTAAGAAGGGAGTAAGACAAGGCTGTAGCCTTTCGCCCCTACTTTTCAATCTGTACATCGAGGAAGCAATGATGGAGATAAAAGAAAGGTTCAGGAGTGGAATTAAAATACAAGGTGAAAGGATATCAATGATACGATTCGCTGATGACATTGCTATCCTGAGTGAAAGTGAAGAAGAATTAAATGATGTGCTGAACGGAATGAACAGTCTAATGAGTACACAGTGTGGTTTGAGAGTAAATCGGAGAAAGACGAAGGTAATGAGAAGTAGTAGAAATGAGAACAGCGACCAACTTAACATCAGGATTGATGGTCACGAAGTCAATGAAGTTAAGGAATTCTGCTACCTAGGCAGTAAAATAACCAATGACGGACGGAGCAAGGAGGACATCAAAAGCAGACTCGCTATGGCAAAAAAGGCATTTCTGGTCAAGATAAGTCTACTAATATCAAATACCGGCCTTAATTTGAGGAAGAAATTTCTGAGGATGTACGTCTGGAATACAGCATTGTATGGTAATGAAACATGGACTGTGGGAAAACCAGAACAGAAGAGAATCTAAGCAATTGAGATGTGGTGCTATAGACGAATGTTGAAAATTAGGTGGACTGATAAGGTAAGGAATGAGGAGGTTCTACGCAGAATCGGAGAGGAAAGGAATATGTGGAAAACACTGATAAGGAGAAGGGACAGGGTGATAGGACATCTGCTAAGACATGAAGGAATGACTTCCGTGGTACTAGAGGGAACTGTAGAGGGCAAAAATTGTAGAGGAAGACAGAGATTGGAATACGTGAAGCAAATAATTGAGGACGTAGGTTGCAAGTGCTACTCTGAGATGAAGAGGTTAGCACAGGAATGGAATTCGTGGCGGGCCGCGTCAAACCAGTCAGTAGACTGACGACCAAAAAAAAAAAGTTTTCTGAGTGTTATGTTTGGGAGACTCTCTATCATCTGATAGTGTATACCGTCCTTACCGGATGATTGTCATCCCGTTGTTCCGGGGGGCAATATGGCTGCTCAGCTGCGGAAGCTGGTGAGATTAAATTCACAATGTCTTCAAGACATGCTTGACTTAATGGCTGACGCATAGTGGAGTTTTTGTTTTTGAAAAATCTTAATTTCTTCCAAACATCAGCGATACTAACATCGATATTTAAAGATTCACAGAAATTTTGCCAGCTCTTCTTTTTACTGTCTATAAACCGCCTTCGAACTTTTACTGCTACTGTCCGATATTCAATGAAGTTTTCTACATTTTGTTGTTTACAGAAGTTACTGTACGCAACTTTGCACTGTGCTGTGGCTCTAGAGCACTCTGGTGTCCACCAGACTGGGGGCCGTTGCTTCAACACGATGACTTACTTTTTTCTTGGAATGGAAACTGTTACAGCGTCTTTAATAATTGAAATTACCCGTTGGTAGGCCTCTTTCGGAGCTAACAAATTGTTAAAAGATTGTAACTTCAACTGCACTGTCGCAGTATACCATGACCAGTCAGCATCCTTTATTTTCCATCTGCTGTTCCGGTAGATAATTTCTACTGTAATGATAGGTAAGTCTATTGTGATTTCGAGAGCGAAATGATCTGAGCCAAGAGGTTTGACCGTCCAGTCCGTTACACGGTTGAAGTCAACAGAGCACAATGTCAAATCGACGGCCGACAGTCGTCTGTTTGGGTTATGTATCATAGTAGGAGAACCATCATTTAGAAGAATGAAATTCAGCCGGCCGGTCAGGCCGTGTGGTTCTAGGCGTTTCAGTCTGGAAGACCGCTACGGTCACAGGTTCGAATCCTGCCTCGGGCAGGTTAGTTAGGCTTACGTAGTTCTAAGTTCTAGGGGACTGATGACCTCAGATGTTAAATCCCATAGTGCTCAGGGCCATTTTTTTTTGTAATCAAGGAACTCATCACCTGCTTCAGCATAGCGTGTGAGGAAGTCTAGTGCAAAGCCTATCCTTTTCTTTTCGTCTTCTTCCATTAACAGTTTTCGAACCCAGCGCGCACACAATTTCCTGTACCCTAACTTGACAGTCACAACGTCATAAAGAGTTGTCATTGACACGTCAGGTATGATGTGAAGTAGTTCTTTCAATGTGAGACGTCTATTCGCACGAACTGCTTCCTACGTTCTCCGAAGCAGAGCATCATGGATCACAGGTAGCCGACCTGTTCTTTATTCGTCAAGACATCGGTCCTACCTTCAGAGAAATGTCGACACGGAGCGCACTTCGCATTTGGCGGGATTCTGAATCGGCGCAGCTATTTTAAACACGACCTACTCCAACCAGAAGCAACGTTCAACTGCCAAACGACCGCGAGGAGAAAGCTAACGGTTCAAGGTTAACTCCAGTGTTGCCAACTTCTACATCTACACCTACATTTATACTCCGCAAGCCACCCAACGGTGTGTGGCGAAGGGCACTTTACGTGCCACTGTCATTACCTCCCTTTCCTGTTCCAGTCGCGTATGGTTCGCGGGAAGAACGACTGCCGGAAAGCCTGCGTGTGCGCTCCAATCTCTCTAATTTTACATTCGTTATCTTCTCGGGAGGTATGAGTAGGGGGAAGCAACATATTCGATACCTCATCCAGAAACGCACCCTCTCGAAACCTGGACAGCAAGCTACACCGCGATGCAGAGCGCCTCTCTTTCAGAGTCTGCCACTTGAGTTTGCTATACATCTCTGTGACGCTATCACGCTTACCATGTGACGAAACGCGCTGCTCTTCTTTGCATCTTCTCTATCTCCTCTGTCAGCCCGACCTGGTAGGGATTCCACACTGATGAGCAATACTCAAGTATAGGTCGAACGAGAGTTTTGTAAGCCACCTCCTTTGTTGATAGACTACATTTTCTAGGGACTCTCCCAATGAATCTCAATTTGGCACTCGCCTTACCAACAATTAATTTTATATGATGATTCCACTTCAAATCGTTCCGTACGCATAATCCCAGATATGTTACAGACGTAACTGCTAACAGTATTTGTTCCGCTATCATATAACCATATAATAAAGGACCCTTCTTTATATGTATTCGCAATCGTTACATTTGTCTATGTTAAGGGTCAGTTGCCACTCCCTGCACCAAGTGCCTATCCGGTGCTAATTTCGCTGCAATTTTCTAATGCTGCAACTTCTCTGTATACTCCAGCATCATCTGCGAAAAGCCGCATGGAACTTCCGACACTATCCACTAGGTCATTTATATACACTCCTGGAAATGGAAAAAAGAACACATTGACACCGGTGTGTCAGACCCACCATACTTGCTCCGGACACTGCGAGAGGGCTGTACAAGCAATGATCACACGCACGGCACAGCGGACACACCAGGAACCGCGGTGTTGGCTGTCGAATGGCGCTAGCTGCGCAGCATTTGTGCACCGCCTCCGTCAGTGTCAGCCAGTTTACCGTGGCATACGGAGCTCCATCGCAGTCTCTAACACTGGTAGCATGCCGCGACAGCGTGGACGTGAACCGTATGTGCAGTTGACGGACTTTGAGCGAGGGCGTATAGTGGGCATGCGGGAGGCCGGGTGGACGTACCGCCGAATTGCTCAACACGTGGGGCGTGAGGTCTCCACAGTACATCGATGTTGTCGCCAGTGGTCGGCGGAAGGTGCACGTGCCCGTCGACCTGGGACCGGACCGCAGCGACGCACGGATGCACGCAAAGACCGTAGGATCCTACGCAGTGCCGTAGGGGTCCGCACCGCCACTTCCCAGCAAATTAGGGACACTGTTGCTCCTGGGGTATCGGCGAGGACCATTCGCAACCGTCTCCATGAAGCTGGGCTACGGTCCCGCACACCGTTAGGCCGTCTTCCGCTCACGCCCCAACATCGTGCAGCCCGCCTCCAGTGGTGTCGCGACAGGCGTGAATGGAGGGACGAATGGAGACGTGTCGTCTTCAGCGATGAGAGTCGCTTCTGCCTTGGTGCCAATGATGGTCGTATGCGTGTTTGGCGCCGTGCAGGTGAGCGCCACAATCAGGACTGCATACGACCGAGGCACACAGGGCCAACACCCGGCATCATGGTGTGGGGAGCGATCTCCTACACTGGCCGTACACCTCTGGTGATCGTCGAGGGGACACTGAATAGTGCACGGTACATCCAAACCGTCATCGAACCCATCGTTCTACCATTCCTAGACCGGCAAGGGAACTTGCTGTTCCAACAGGACAATGCACGTCCGCATGTATCCCGTGCCACCCAACGTGCTCTAGAAGGTGTTAGTCAACTACCCTGGCCAGCAAGATCTCCGGATCTGTCACCCATTGAGCATGTTTGAGACTGGATGAAGCGTCGTCTCACGCGGTCTGCACGTCCAGCACGAACGCTGGTCCAACTGAGGCGCCAGGTGGAAATGGCATGGCAAGCCGCTCCACAGGACTACATCCAGCATCTCTACGATCGTCTCCATGGGAGAATAGCAGCCTGCATTGCTCCGAAAGCTGGATATACACTGTACTAGTGCCGACATTGTGCATGCTCTGTTGCCTGTGTCTATGTGCCTGTGGTTCTGTCAGTGTGATCATGTGATGTATCTGACCCCAGGAATGTGTCAATAAAGTTTCCCCTTCCTGGGACAATGAATTCACGGTGTTCTTATTTCAATTTCCAGGAGTGTATATTGTGAAAAGCAATGGTCCTATAATACTCCCATGTGGCACGCTAAATGTTACTTTAACGTCTGTAGACGTCTCTCCATTGAGAACAACATGCTGTGTTCTGTTTGCTAAAAACTCTTCAATCCAGCCACGCAGCTGATCTAATGTTCTGTAGGCTCTTACTTTGTTTACCAGGCGACAGTGCGGAACTGCATCGAACGCCTTCCGGAAGTCAAGGAAAATGGTATCTACCTGGGAGCCTGTATCTAATATTTTCTGGGTCTCATGAACAAATAAAGCGAGTTGGGTCTCACACGATCGCTGTTTCCGGAATCCATGTTGATTCCTACAGAGTAGATTCTGGGTTTCCAGAAATGACATGATACACGAGCAAAAAACATGTTCTAAAATTCTACAACTTACTCGCCAAATCTCTTCTGTTCCTCTGGGGTATGGTTTATCTTTACTTTCCGAAATACCTTCGTACTTTCAACTCTCCATTTTCTATTTTCTATCTATTGTGAATCTTCGTACGTCGGTTACTAGAAATTCCGACTTTATTTCTGCAAGGATGTTTTGGTGAGATAATGCAATATCAACATCACCTCATAACTTCCCTTTTCTTTGTTAGGAAATTTGGAACATAAGCCTCCATGGACCAATGCAAGTAAAATATCAGTCAAAACTACAGAATTTGCCAGAGCGCTGCCCACACGGTGTTCGTCAAAGGAAACTGTTCTCCATCATCATTGTGGCCTGTCTTCTTGTCGTGACAGTTAACCTACGTAAAATCATGTATTCAATTAAACGCTATCTGATGATGCCCTTTGAGAAACTTTTAATTAAATGCCACACTGTGAGACAATAGACAACGCTAATGGTCACTGTGAAATTATTCCGTAAGTCCAACAAGCGCACTTAATTCGCAAGTTTTACCAGTAAAGTATGAAAGTGCGCAAATTATCGTTCGCTATGACTTGAGCCACACATAACAGCATACCGAAAGCAACTGAAGGTTCGAAAAAGTTTTTTAACTTGGAATCATACTAATATCTACCTCAACCCTACCGAGAAATTGCTGATGGACAGAGTCAGTTGTAAAATAACTGTTCACTACTGCTTTCCACAGCCGTTTGTTTGTTGCAAAGTCGTAGTTGGGTGGTCAACGGAGATGAATTGCAATTGTTTACTTGCTTTGTGTAACAAAGTCAGAGAAAATCTGTAGGATTTGTCCGACAATCAAAATTCAGAATTGCTCGATGCTTTTCAGCTTCTGTTCGGGGAACTAAGGAATAGAACTTTTTTTAAAAAAAATTCTGTTGTATTTCTGTTACATGTTTTAACGCACTGCGTTGTCAGCTCAAAAAAACTACGAACTTCATAATGAAAAGCATTATTTCATATGGGTTTAAGAAAATCATACGAAATCTGCAAGTATCATATTGTTACAGTTCTGCTGTTTAATTCCACTAGTTTGCACGTGAAAGCAATCCAAACATTACTTCAACGTGCACAGAGAAAATGTTGAGCAACAAGAAGCTAAAATCAGTGTATGCTGTTTTAAATAATTACATTTTTTTTGGATGCAAATGTACATTGCTATTGCTCATTTTTTCTTGTGTGTTCATTTAGTTTTTGAAACAAATTTCTTAGTTAATGTAATAATTTGAAGGATGTGTTTATGGTGCGTAAGTTTTGCATCAATATTTGTGGAAAATTGTAATTCATTCAATTTTAGCACAACATAATATTTTAACTTTACTACCGTGGGGGATTAGCCGAGCGGTCTGAGGCGCTGCAGTCATGGACTGTGCGGCTGGTCCCGGCGGAGGTTCGAGTCCTCCCTCGGGCATGGTTGTGTGTCTGTTTGTCCTTAGGATAATTTAGGTTAAGTAGTGTGTAAGCTTAGGGACTGATGACCTTCGCAGTTAAGTCCCATAAGATTTCACACACATATGAACATATAAACTTTGACTACAAATCATTAGCAGTGGCGGCCGAAGACCTCTAGTATAAGGAGTCACCCTTATTCTGTCTACGCCTTATCATGGAGGGTGCAAGAGCAGACAGAGGTTCGGAGCCCCTCTTGCCCTAGGGGTCTAAGACTAATCCAAAAAGCCAACAGAATCAGCAATGACCAACGACTTCAGGAGACAGAACGCAATTGAAACCACTGCATTAAAGGCACATAATGTGTACCAACAGAACATGTGGCTTATACGTGAAAAAGTGTCCTGATGACCTCTGCATTAGCAAAAGATTCCGGATTAGACCACCATTCGAATCTCCGGGAGGGGGCTGCCAAGAGGAAGAAGGCCATGAGAAAACAAAGAGGTAACGTTCTGCAGAATGCGAGAAGTCTGAATGTGATGGTAAAACTAGAAAAACTGAAAAGAGAAATGCAAAGCCTCGTCTTAGATATAGTTGGCGTCAATGAAGCGAAATGGAAATAAGGTTACGATTTCTGGACGTACGAACATAGGATGAACCAACAGCAGCAGAAAATGGTGTAACGGAAGTAGGATTCTTCATAAAAAGGCGGGTAGGACGGAGAGTGAGTTTCTGTGAACAGTTTAGTGATGTGATCATTCCCACCCCTATCAACCGCAAACCAACACCTACAACAGCTGTTCAAGTATACATGTCGACGTCACAAGTAAAAGATGAAAAAGTAGAGAAAAAAGTATACGAGGTCACTGAACGTTAATTCAATATGTGAAGATGGTATCTGTTCTTTCGGACATGCCCGAAAGAACAGATACCATCTTCATATAGATAACCTTCTTCAGTGCGGATGCACTCACATACACCCCTGTTGTGGGAATCGATAGGTGGCTATCGCGAGTAATGAGTATAGTGGGCAGGGACACTACAAATGTAGTGTATGGACAGAGAATTGGAAACGTGGCTCTCACGGGGAGCGTGTCCTCAATGGCTCACTCGGGTATAGCGTCTGCCATGTAACCTGGAGATCCTGGGTTCGAGTCCCGATCAGGGCATACATTTTCAACTCCCCCATCGACATTCATCAACGCCTGTAAGCAGTTAATGGCCTAGATTTCATTGTAATTTCATTCTAATCCAATGAGTAAAGTACTGGAGACACATGAAGATTCCAGCTGGATTACATCATGGTCAGACACAGGTTCTGAAATCACATATTGGATCGTAAAGCAAACCCAGGAGCAGATATAGACTCTCAGATAACAACTTGGTTATCACGAAGAGTACATTGAAACTCAAGTGAATCGTCTATAAGAATCAGTGTAGAACGAAATGGGATACTGAAGTACTGAGGAACAAGTTCTCTAATACAGTGGATTCTGGAGTAATGAATACCACAATAGGCAGTTCAGTTGAACAACAGTGGGCATCTCTAAAAATGGCAATCACAGGAAATGGATTGACAAAATATATAAGTACAAGGAAGGTAACTGTGAAGAAACCTTGGGTAACAGAAGATATAATATTCAATGAAATGTGACTGACGCCCGAACAACAGGGATTTACATGCATCGAGAACAGAAAATAGTGCATAGAGAATGGCTGGCCATTAGCTGAAGTCTGGATTATGTGTAATAAAATCTAAACATGGACGACTGATTGCTGCACTCTATGGTTTATAAGAAATAATATCGATGGAAAATGGAATTATTAAAAATGTTTTGGAACGAATGAAATAAATAGCAAGTGCTGCAGGGGAAATGCGGTGAGCCGGCCAGAGTGGCCGAGCAGTTCTAGGCTTGAACTGCGCGACCGCTACGGTCGCAGGTTCGAATCCTGCCTCGGGCATGGGTGTGTGTGATGTCCTTAGGTTAGTTAGGTTTAAGTAGTTCTAACTAATGAGGAGGTATTGAATAGGATTGGGGAGAAGAGAAGTTTGTGGCACAACTTGACTAGAAGAAGGAATCGGTTGGTAGGACATGTTTTGAGGCATCAAGGGATCACAAATTTAGCGTTGGAGGGCAGCGTGGAGGGTAAAAATCGTAGAGGGAGACCGAGAGATGAGTACACTAAGCAGATTCAGAAGGATGTAGGTTGCAGTAGGTACTGGGAGATGAAGCAGCTTGCACAGGATAGAGCAGCATGGAGAGCCAGTCTCAGGACTGAAGACAACAACAACAACAACAACAAGTTCTAGGGGACTGATGACCTCAGAAGTTAAGTCCCATAGTGCTCAGAGCCATTTGAACCATTTTCAAAATGCGAAGAAAAAGAAAAGAAAAGATCATTGAAAGAATCGATTCAGCATACAGAGAAGTCAAAATAATCTTATGTGAAGTTAAAACCAAAGGCGTCAACATTGTGAGTACAAGAGGAACTCAACTGTTAAACGCACAGCAGAGGGAGAGCGGATCTATTGTATCATCTACACCCATCCATACTGTGCAAGCCATTATGAGGTGCGTGGCAGAGAATACTTCGCTCTGAAGCAATTACTACGAGTTCCTTTCGATCCATTCACGTTTGGTGCGCGGGAGGAATGCTTGTTAAACACCTCTGAGGGCTTTGTAATATTAGTCAATCTTGTCCCGCGATCCCTACGGAAGCGATATGTAGGCAACGCGGGATCTACGATATTTTCCAACCGGGGCAACAACTTGATAGTGGCGACACCCCCCCCCCCCCTTTCCAACTCGAGCGTTGGAGATAGGACGTCAAAAAATGTTTTAAAAGAGGAATTTTTCAAAAATATGTTCATTTTGTAGTGCACATCTTTCCAAACAGTTTGACATATAAAACATATATGTTCGAGGAAATGTAAGACATGTTATTTGGTCTTAAGTGTGCCAAAGTACAGTACCACGCCTCTTCACACAGCATTCTTCTATCACATCTACATCTACATCTACATGGATACTCTGCAAATCACATTTAAATGCCTGGCAGAGGGTTCATCGAACAACCTTCACAATTCTCCATTATTCCAATCTCGTATAGTGCGCGGAAAAAACGAACACTTATCTTTCCGTACGAGCTCTGAATTCCCTTATTTTCTCATGGTGATCGTTTTATCCTATGTAGGTCGGTTCAACAAAATATTTTCGCATTCGAAGGAGGAAGATGGTGATTGGAATTTCGTGAGAAGATCCCGTCGCAAGGAAAAACGCCTTTTTTTAATAATGTCCACCCCAAATCCTGTATCATTTCAGTGATACACTCTCCTCTATTTCGCGATAATACAAAACGTGCTGCCCTTCTTTGAATTTTTTAAATGTACTCCTTCAGTCGTATCTGGTAAGGATGCCACATCTCGCAGCAGTATTCTAAAAGAGGACGGACAAGCCAGTCTCCTTGGTAGATCTTTTACATTTTCTAAGTGTCCTGCCAATAAAACGTAGTCTTTGGTTAGCCTTCCCCGCAACATTTTCTATGTGTTCCTTTCAATTTAAGTTGTTTGTCATTGTAATTCCTACGTCTTTAGCTGAATTTACGGCCTTTTAGATTTGACTGATTTATCGTGTCACCGAAGTTTAACGGATTCCTTTTAGCACTCATGTGGATGACCTCACACTTTTCGTAATTTAGGGTCAACTGCCAATTTTCGTACCATACAGATACCTCTTCTAAATCATTTTGCAATTTGTTTTTGTCTTCTGTTGTCTTTATTAGTCGATAAACGACAGCGTCAACTGCAAACAACCTAAGACGGCTGCTCAGATTGTCTCCCAAATCGTTTATATGGATTAGGAACAGTGCCTTGCTTCGTATTTCGCTCAGTGGAATTCAAACGCATATACTTTGTAATGGAAGCCATCAAACCCATACTCAGGGCAGTAGAAATTAAAATGTCCTATGGTGTCTCTCCTACTCCCAGTCGGCTGAATTGACATCCTACCTCTCTTGAAAAAAACTCAGTTAATACTGGGTGGAATTATTTCTGAACGGGAAAACAAGAACTCTTCAGAAAATTTGTACGCATTATTACCTATTAGCTAGTGACCTTCTCTTTTGTGTGACATAAAGTTAAATACAGCAATATTATGAAAAGGAAAGTTGCTATTCACCATACAGAGGAGATGCTGAGTCGAAAATAGGCACAACAAATGGCTCTGAGCACTATGGGACTTCTGAAGTCATTAGTCCCCGAGAACTTAGAACTACTTAAACCTAACTAACCTAAGGACGTCACACAACACCCAGTCATCACGTAGGCACAACAAAACGACTGTCACAAATAAAGCTTTCGGCCAGTAAGACCTTCGTCAAAAATAGACGACAGACGCTATTATACACACACTCAAGCAAATGCAACTCACACACACGACTGCAGTTTCAGGCAACAGCTGACGAAGGCCTTAACGGCCGAAAGCTATAACTGTCAGAGTCTTTCTGTTGTGCCTATCTGCGACGCAGCATCTCCACTATATGGTGAGTAGCAACTTTCCTTTTCATAATATTATTACATTCCATAATGGATTTTCCATTGTTTAAAATAGGGCCGGCCAGAGTGGCCGAGCAGTTCTAGGCGCTATCGTCTGGAACCGCACGACCGCTGCGGTCGCAGGTTCGAATCCTGCCTCGGGCATGGATGTGTGTGATGTCCTTAGGTTAGTTAGGTTTCAGCAGTTCTAAGTTGTTGGGGACTGATGACCTCAGAAGTTAAGTCCCATAGTGCTCAGAGCCATTTTTTAAAATAGAATGCATAAAACCAGTTAAGATAAGAGACAAGCAAGACAGTACGAATTTCTTCAGTTCTTAAGTCCCAGCATTTTTTTTCTCCTCTCTCTCTAATCTTGCTACAGCTCTACACGTCTCCTTTCCTTTCTGCTAAAGAATCTATTACCTCATCAAAGTTCGTCAAACGTTTTGTTACATGAAAAATCAAAATGTTGTTTTTTAATACTGAAAAAGCTGTTAATACGAATAGTATCCAAGAGTGGTGTGGTTTCTCGATTTGATTACGCCCATTTTGTCACTGTCTGCCAGATAAAACGAAATATGCCTTTCTAATATTGCAGCAATTATAACATATGCAAAATAAGCGAGACTGTCCTGACGCAAGTGGTCGTTTTTATATGCCTCATTTACGTAAATAACACGCCAGTATATAAATTCTCGAAGTACCAATATCAAGTGCCTGTTAGTTCTATTACAAACAAAATGTTTTATGTTAGGAAATAGTTTCACATTTCATTCAAGTGCTGTAGTTTCTCAAGCATGAGATTGAAAAGTAGTAGTAGTTGTACGAAATTTTTATATTAATTTGGGATCGTCATAATCTTTTATTTGTGTGATGTCCCCGTTTTTACTCCTTCCTCGTTCTAACAAACAATCTTGTCATCACAAATTCTGTAACTATTCCTCCCGTTGTCGAAACTGATCCTCTGATTAAGTTCACTAACCCTGTCAGAATCATCGATCTAGTCGTTCCGCGTTTATTCTCCAGTTAGGCGTTATTACGTGTTCGTATAACGCGTTTTCCGCGCTATTCCGATGATAGAACTTAAACGGCTGATAATCGGCGATCTGTTAGTAGTGTAGCAATCTGGCAAAAATTTTCTGTCACAATTTCATTTTCTTAGTTACACCAAGAAGATAATATGTAATCTTTTTCACCCGTTATTCCTGTTAGTAGTTTATTTCCGCTCTGGTATTCTGAATCTATGGAGACGAGGTAATGGCGTGAGCATGGCTGTGAAGACGGATCGCGAGTCGTGCTTGGATGGCTCAGACGGTGCCAGCGCGGTAGCTCAGCGTGTCCGGTCAGAGGGTTGGCTGCCCTCTGTAATAAAAAAAAATTGAGTGAACGAATCAACGATGAACTTGAACGGGTGTCATGGGACGCTCGCCCCGAACAAACACAACGAACAACAATGAACAAAATAAGTTACTAAAAATAATAAATAAATAAAACAGTCACTAGAGCACTTGCACGCAAAGGCAAAGGTCAAGAGTTCCAGTCTCGGTCTGGCACACAGTTTTAATCTGCTAGTAAGTTTGAATCTATGGACTTCGTCAATAATTACAACAACGTTTATCATTCACACGCCCAGTCAACCACACAGGAAACCAGCGATTGGTATTCACCCGTTCGTGCTTATTCAACTCAGCTCATATGGTCCCGTCCCCTTTTGTCTGCGGGAAAACTTTTTATTTCTTGATGCGACGGGTGTTCCTCTGGCAGAGACATCACGTGCACTACGCACGCATTCAAAAATCAATTATGATTTGTGCAGAAATCAGCTTAGAATGTGTACAGAAATGTTCAAAAACCAACCGGGATGCGTTTGAAAATCATATAAGTAATCGATAGACCAACGTGCGCTGGATGCTAGGTGCCTCATAAAACAAGGTTTTCTTCTTCAAGATTATGAATTTGGCACCCTCTGAATTTGCCACCCGGGGCAGATACGCCGGTTTGTTCCCCTCCCCCATTACCCACCTCCTTCCCCGCTAGATTAGGGACTGTACGTAGCAGAGTGTAATATATTCCTAGATCCACCTCTCAAAGCTGGTTCTTGAAACTTAGCAAGCAGGCTTTCTCAGGACAGTTTGCGTCTATCTGCAAGTGTCTGCATACTCAGTTTCTTCAGCATCTCTTTGACACAGAATGAGATTTTCACTCTGCAGCGGAGTGTGTGCTGATATGAAACTTCCTGGCAGATTAAAACTGTGTGCCGGACCGAGACTCGAACTCGGGACCTTTCCTTTTCGCGGGCAAGTGGTCTACCATGGATCAAACAAGCCTGTTACCATTTGTGCAGCCTTTCTTTGTGTACACTGAATATCCCCTGTTAGCCCTATTTGGTATGGAACCAACACACTTGAGCAATATTCTAGAATGTGTCCCACGAGTGTTTTTAAGCAATCTCCTTCATAGACTTGTAAGGTTTGCTACCCTTATTACGTATCCTCAGCTCACAAAAACTGATTGTAATTCAGTGGGGTACGGAAATGAAATATTGCTCTTTTGAGACTTGGTTTATTACAAACGCAACGCGCAATCCCATAATTAGCATAAAGATCAATTTTTTTTAAAAAAAAAAGATACGAAACAGAATACTAGTGAGAGATGATGTTAAAGACAGGCAAAGTACACTACTGGCCATTAAAATTGCTACACCACGAAGATTACGTGCTACAGATGCGAAATTTAACCGACAGGAAGAACATGCTGTGATATGGAAATGATTAGCTTTTCAGAGTATTCATACAAGGCAGGAGCCTGTGGCGACACCTAGAAAGTGCTGACATGAGGAAAGTTTCAAACAGATTTCTCATACACAAACAGCAGTTGACCGGCGTTGCCTGGTGAAACGTTTTTGTGATGCCTCGTGTAAGGAGGAGAAATGCGTACCATCACGTTTCCGACTTTGATAAAGGTCGGATTGTAGCCTTTCGTGGTTGCGGTTTATCGTATCGCGACATTGCTGCTCGCGTTGGTCGAGATCCAATGACTGTTAGCAGGATATCGAATCGGTGGGTTCAGAAAGGTAATACGGAACACCGTGCTGGATCCCAACGGCCTCGTATCACTAGCAGTCGAGATGACAGGCATCTTATCCGCATGGCTCTAACGGATCTTGCAGCCATGTCTCGATCCATGAGCCAACAGATGGGGACGTTTGCAAGACAACAACCATCTGCACGAACAGTTCGACGACGTTTCCAGCAGCATGGACTATCAGCTCGGAGACCATGGCTGCCGTTACCCTTGACGTTGCATCGCAGACAGGAGCGCCTGCTATGGTGTACTCAACGACGAACCTAGGTGCACGAATGGCAAAACGTCATTTTTTCGGATGAATCCTGGTTCTGTTTACAGCATCATGATAGTCGCATCCGTGTTTGACGACATCGCGGTGAACGCACATTGGAAGTGTGTATTCGTCGTCGCCATACTGGCGTATCACCAGGCGTGATGGTATGGTATGGTATAGTTACATGTCTCGGTCACCTCTTGTTCGCATTGACGGCACACTGAACAGTGGACGTTACATTTCAGATGCGTTAAGACCAGTGGCTCTACCCTTCATTCGATCCCAGCGAAACCCTACATTTCAGCAGGATAATGCACGACAGCATGTTGCAGGTTCTGTACGGGCCTTTCTGGATACAGAAAATGTTCGACTTCTGCCCCGGCCAGCACATTTCCAGATCTCTCACCAATTGAAAACGTCTGGTCAATGGTGACCGAGCAACTGGCTCATCACAATACGCCAGTCACTACTCTTGATGAACTGTGGTATCGTGTTGAAGCTGCATGGGCAGCTCTACCTGTGAACGCCATCCAAGCTCTATTTGACTCAATGCCCAGGAGTGTCAAGGCCGTTATTACGGCCAGAGGTGGTTGTTCTGGGTACTGATTTCCCAGGATCTATGCACCCAAACTGCGTGAAAATGTAATCACATGTGAGTTCTCGTATAATATATTTGTCCAATGAATACCCGTTTATCGTCTGCATTTCTTCTTGGCGTAGCGATTTTAATGGCCAGTGGTGTATATAAAGTGGAAGGAGGTCAAGCTAAAACGATGCCTCTCTCAACATAATAATAACGACGCTTCCTGACTATAATTATGTGAGGTACTGACAGATTGTGAACGGCTAGCTGAATATGATGTAGGCTGGTTGAAATACAGGGCTGGAGGTCAGATGGACTTGCTGCAGTGAAGATTAAGTCCTCAGAGAAAGACTGCTGATGGGCCTGCGCTGCCGATACGCGCACCACTGAACTGCCTAGTGGGTGACGTGGAGACCGGCCGTGGTTCCGCAGCTGTAAGAGACCGCGGCCGGTGTACCCTGGCGCCGAGATATGCAGAGAATCACGGCTGGTGCGCCGTAAAAGCCAAGATTGTCCTCTATGGCGGCTCTCTGCCAATTCGCTGCGCATACAGCGTACCTCGGCCGTATTGCCCAGACTGTCCTGTATGTTGGACGTCCGAATGCAACGAAAATCTCTCTTCCCTCCTCGACACCAAATCCATGTGGAGTCGCCAGAAACTGTCCGCTCCAATGGCCAAGCTGCCCGCATGAACTGCACCAACGGCGTGTTCATAACACCGCGCCAGAACAACCGCCTGCACTTGGCATAGAGGTAACCCTCCAGTGAGAATGTTTGAAGCCACAGTCTATGCTATCCTCCGCTAAACTTGGCGCCAGAGAAGCGCTCTTGGACTCATCCGAGGTGGACAATACGACTCCGGTCTGCGGGCCGCTGGCCATTGTCCTGCTGAAGACCAGCCGCCTTCGTGGGTCGACCTTATGGGGAGATGACACCCCTGCGCTCACAAGCAAAGCCATTGCGCTTTTGTAGAAGCTGGATGCTTTCCTGGAAGAGCCTACTGCTGTTTGGCTTCTGGTGCCCTGGCCACGTCTCCCTGCCATCCTCACTGACGCAGAAAAAATGTAGTGTCAAAACTATTATTGCTAGCGGCAAACAGACTCTGTAATTCCCTGTCATAGCTGCAATTTCTCGTTATATGAAGGTAGTATCTGTTCCCGAAAGAACAGATAGCAAGGATTGGAGCAAAATTATCGCCTAGCACAAGATGCCGTAAAAGATCTTTCTACGCAAAAAAAGTGGCGAGTGCCGATGCCGACTAAAGCATGTAAACAAACAGTAAGTACAGCTTCGGTGATACCGCTATCAAATAAATACTTGGTTCTAGACGAAGACTGTAATAAAACAGCAAGTAGGGATGAACCAGAATCAGTGACTAAACGTCCAATAAAGTGCACAGTCAGGAAAATTTTTACAACTAATAAAACAAGGAACTACAAAAAACGAGTTCTTGTGCTTGGAGATAGTCACGCCAAGAGAATCGGCGAGAAAATGAATGAATACAGTTCATCATTTACGGCCGCAGGAATAACTAAGCCAAGCGCGCCTTTGACCGAGATAACGAAAAACAGTAATTCACTAAATGAGTTATCTAAGAATGACACGGTCATAATCATGGGTGGAAGCAACGATGTATACCGAAACGAGGGTAAATTTGCCACACAATGTCTAAAAACAACACTACTGAACCTCAAAGTGCCGAATATCGTAGTCACAAGTATGCCTCATAGAAACGACCTGCAGGACAACTCAATCGTAAATTTGGAGCTTACAACAATAAATAGACAATTTCGTAAAATATGCAAGTATTATCAAAACGTAACATTCTTTGAGCTTCCCAATTCAAGAGAACTGTTCACGAAACATGGTCAACACTATAACAGCGCTGGGAAGTCGTGCATTAGCAAAATGGTGACAAAACTAATACAAAAAGATGACCACGCTGTAAGAAATACAATTGCAATACAGCCAGTTTCTATCAAGGAAATACGAAAACACCTTAACAGCCGCATAACTAGTAAGTCAGTCGCAGCCACAGCATCAGTGCAGCCAGGATCATCACTTGAACAAGAAGAGGCAGCGCCAGAATCATCTTCAACAAAAACAGCGAGAAAATGTGAGGATCCAATGGAAGAAACAGTGGCCAGTCCATCAATCAGTAGGATAACCATAACACCCCATCACCAAAAGGATTTTTTAGACCAAGGCAAGAGAAACGTAAAGACTACAAGGTAAGCAGTGCTCAGTGCTTCTCAGTCTTCCACCAAAATATGCAATGCATAAGAAACAAAGTGCAACAATTAGAAGTGGAACTGCAGTCTATTGACAGCTCACTTGTTTGCTTAACAGAACATTGGTGTAACGGTTCAGAATTATCAAATGTAGCACTACATTCATACATTCTAGCCTGTCATTACAGTAGAAACACTATGAAATGTGGTGGATCATGCATATACGTGAAAGAGGGGATTATGTATAAAATTAGGAATGACGTCATGGCATTAAGTGAAGATAAACACATAGAAATATCTGCTTTAGATGTAAAAAACCTAGATGTATTCCAAAGACTAACAGTACTATGTATTTATCGTGCTCCCAGTGGTGACATGGACACATTCACTACAAAGTTAACCCAAGCATTAGATATGGTCTCCAGCCCCAAAGGCAAAATTATCATTTGTGGAGATCTAAACATTAACATGATGAACCCAGATATGTTGTACAATAATTTTCTGAACATTATGTATGCCTATGGTGTATCACCATTAATTAACACTGCCACTAGGATAACCAGACATTCAGCTTCAAGTATTGACCATATGCTAACAGACATAGAGAAAGATAGATGTGACGTTGTCATAGATGACCTTGGCATCGCAGACCATTCCAGTCAGTTATTAAAATTGGGTATAGAATTAGATAATAACACTAAAATACACAAGTACAGTAGAGTTTTCTCTAAGTCAAAAAGAGCTCTATTTGCTGCACTACTTAACAGTGAAACATGGGAGGAAGTGTACAGAGAACCTACTATAAATGGGAAGTTTTCAAAGTTTCTGTCAGTATTTAAATTCAGGTTTGAAGAAGTGTTCCCTAAAGTTCTAAGAATCACTAAATCATGCAACAACAACAGCTGGATAACCAATGGGATAAGGAAATCTGCTGAAACGCTCAAGCACCTCAACTCAATGAAAAACTACCGTAATGATTCAGCATTTCATAACTATTATCATAGATACAGAAAGATCTACAGAAAAGTATTGTTAGTGGCTAAAAGGTACCAAAATGACAAATTTATAGAAAAAGCCAGTAATAAAATCAAAGCAGCATGGAAAATCACCAAACAAGAAACTAATAGGAAAAAAATTAAAGCCAGTAAACATAAAGTTTCAGCACAATGATACCAAAATAAATGATCCCAAAAAACTAGCAAACTTTGCCAATCAATATTTCAGTAACATAGCTACCAGACTGCAACAGAAGTTCAACAAAACAAAGCAATCACAAACTCTGAACAAAATAGCACACACAATGATGCTACGACCAACCACAGCAGAAGAAGTATCCAATGTTGTGAGTAACCTAAAATGTAAAAATTCAGCAGGCATAGATGAAATACCTGTGTGCTTACTGAAGGACTGCATAGACAACATCAAAGACCCATTAGTGCACATCATCAATGAATCCTTCTCCATGGGTTGCTTCCCAGAAATACTAAAGCATGCAAAAATCCTACCTATATATAAGAAAGGTGACCCAGAAATCATAGAAAACTACAGACCAATCTCATTACTGTCATCCTTTTCAAAAGTCATAGAGACCATAATGAAAAACAGGCTCCTGGGGTACTTAACAAAGTTCAATCTTCTGAGTAAAGAGCAATTTGGTTTCCGGGCTGGCAAAAGCACAAATTCAGCTGTAGCTCACTTCTCAAATGTTATCCTCGAAGCACTAGACAAAGGAGACCACATAACAGGGATCTTCCTTGATTTGACCAAAGCATTTGACACCGTAGACCACACAATTTTGAAAAACAAACTAAATGCACTAGGAGTAAGAGGAGTAACAAACATGTGGTTTCATTCATACCTGCAAAACAGGGTCCAACAGGTGGAGATCACTCAAACCAACTCCAATCACACCTTTTCACACCTTTCAAACCCAGAATACATCAACATAGGAGTCCCCCAAGGAAGTGTGCTGGGCCCAATCCTCTTTTTAATATACATAAACGATTTTCCACAAAGTGTCAAACATGGTGAATCAGTACTGTTTGCTGATGACAGTAACATCCTAATCAAAGTTGAGTCGCCAAGTGCACTCAATGAAAAAGCTGAGGAAACACTTAAGCATGTATGCCAATGGATAGAGACTAATAAATTAACCCTAAATGTAAAAAAAAAACCAACAGTATTGGCTTCCACTTAAACAGAAAACCGAACAGTAGCAAGCTAAAAGTTAATGACGAGCACATAGAATGTGTACCATCAACAAAATTTTTAGGCATGCATGTCGACTCTCAACTAAATTGGACCAAGCACACTGCGGTACTTGGAAAGCGAATAGCTTCAGCATGCTATGCACTTAGGATTATAAATTCAGTGTGTAGTAGCCGGTGTACTAGAACTGCATATTTTGCGTATGTCCACTCTATAATTAGTTATGGCATAACCTTCTGGGGATCAACAGAGCAGAACAGAAAAACAATATTTAAGTTGCAAAAACGGGCCATACGAATCATAACAAAAAGTAGCAGTAGATCCCATTGCACAGAGTTATTTAAATCTTTGGGTATATTGACAGTTCCGTGTGAATACATTTTGCAGACAGTAATATACATAAAAAGACACATTGACCAGTTCCCGATAAACAGTTCCATACATGCACATGACACCAGACACAGACAACACTTACACCTCTATAGGAAAAACAAATCAAAAACTCAAAATAGCATGTTATATAATGGAATTAAATTATACAATAAACTTCCACAAGGGATCAAAGACATAAGCAAAATAGATAACCTGAGGAAATCGCTAAAAAAATATCTCCCGGAAAAGTGCTTTTATACTGTCAATGATTACTTGAGATGATGTGAATGCATAGAAATATGTAAAAATTAGCAACTGTGTCATTAAGTGGTTTAAAAATGCATCTTGTTATAATATTCATGAATTCCGATTGTGACAATTATAAATTTGTGTACCTATTGTATATACTCATGTTGACAACATCCATACAATCCTGATTGTCTACGGATGGATAAATAAATAAATAAAAATAAATAAAAAATAAATAAATAAATTGATGAGCGTGCAGATTCTCTAGACTGAAATTTTAATTAAATCAACACCCTAGCTGTAAACAGGCGTTCATATACATCATTGGTGTCTGTGTATGTGCGGATGGATGTGTGTGTGTGTGTGTGTGTGTGTGTGTGTGTGTGTGTACACCTGTCCTTTTTTTCCCCTAAGGGAAGTCTTTCCGCTCCCGGGATTGGAATGACTCCTTACCCTCTCCCTTAAAACCCACATCCTTTCGTCTTTCCCTCTCCTTCCTGAAGAAGCAACCATCGGTTGCGAAAGCTAGTAATTCTGTGTGTGTGTTTGTGTGTTTTGTTCATGTGCCTGTCTGCCGGCGCTTTCCCGCTTGGTAAGTCTTGGAATCTTTGTTTTTAATATATTTTTCCCATGTGGAAGTAGACAGGCACAATAAATAAAACATATAAACACACACACAAAATTTCTAGCTTTCGCAACCGACGGTTGCTTCTTCAGGAAAGAGGGAAGGAGAGGAAAGACGAAAGGATGTGGGTTTTAAGGGAGAGGGTAAGGAGGCATTCCAATCCCGGGAGCAGAAAGACTTACCTTAGGGGGAAAAAAGGACAGGTGTACACTCGCGCACACACACACACACACATATCCATCCACACATACACAGACACAAACCAAACTCTTTGCCTTTACAAATGTCTACATACCAAGCGGTGTGTGGCGGAGGATCTCTGAAATTGTATTTACTGTGTACTTTGTTATTTGCAATAAAACTGTAGATACTACAGTTTTTGGCAAAAATGTCATTTTGTTGTGTGTGTGTGTTCCATGGGCACAATGACTACAGCATTGGTTCAGTTATTACAACCGCACCAGCTCAAACCACAACAACAGCAGTTAGACTTGCTCCGTTAGCTGGTTACAACTTCACAGGGTGCCATGGTCCTTCCACACCCACCTTCAGCACACCCACCCATGCCCACAGCTCCTTCACTGTACCAAGGGGCGAAGGAAAAGTGGGACTTGTACTTGTGGCATTTGCAGCAGTGTTATGCAGTATTTCAGGTAATGGACCCATCTCTGCAAAACTCCTTTTTATTGTCTTGGATAAAGGCTGAAAACATCTCTTTTGCCTCAGAAACTCGCTAAGCCAATGGACCATGCAGTATTATCGTTTTCTCAATCCTCTGAGTTGCTTAATGATAATCATCATAAGCAAACCCATGTTGTGGCTTCCCATACGGAATTTCACCAGTGACAACAGAAGGAGGGCCAATCCCATCAGGTAAGCATAAGCCAACCTCTGGAGGTTGAGTTGGAACAACAGATTTACAAGTGCTTATTTTCACTGCTCCTATGCTGACACTCTGATATGCAATGTTGTTGTCCATTCTGCTCCAGCCACAGAAGTGTGTCAGGAGGCATTGTGATTGGAAGATTCCACAGTTGATAAAGTCCTGACAACAGCTCAGGTGTAAGAGTCACATGCTGTGATTGAACAGTTTGAGGACACAGTGGGAGTAGCAGCAGTGCTTTCCATGCCACAGCAACAACATCATTCACCAACACCTTCATTGTTTTCCTCTTGTTCGCACTGTTCACCATCAGCCTGTGGCTCTACTCGATGCAGTTTCCCGTCTTGTCTTGATTATTTTGCAGCACATGTCTGTAGTTGCTCCCACATCTGCATTCACAGCTAGCCTTAACTAAGTTCATGTTGCAGCTATCTGCCACAGATGCCAGCATAGCCAGTACTCGGATGGAGACATAAGAGATCCTGGAGGTTCATAGTGTCACACTGATGCTCAGCCAGGAGCTCAGACTTCCATACAAGATTTATATTATACTGCAAATTCTGCAAAGATCATTTCATTTCCAGGCCAATACCAGAACATCTGTGAATCTTGAAAAGTATCATCACTTGAGTCACCTTCCTCTTTCCTCCATCACTCACCATTTGGTCTGTTACGGAGGCCAACGAATTCTTCTTCAAGGCCAGTTCACGATCAACGTTTAGTATCAGTTTATCATATGCACACTCATGTTATTTTGGCCATCAACAGTGCAACGTCCAAAAATATTTTTGATCTTGATGCATTCATGTTTTTTTTCCAATTCAGGATGCTGCGCATCTCATTTCCAATTTCATCCTGTTCCAGGCACTAGATGACTTCTGACACGAGTTTGGGTCACTGTTTTCACTGGGATTGGGAGCTGCAGAAGATGGGGTACACATCACACTGTAAGTGATGGGTGTTCTTAAATTTTGTCATGCAGGGCCTATTCCATCTGCTCTGTGGCTGGCAGTTAAGCAAAAATTGGACTGGTTGCACAGCCTGTACATCACTGGGATCTGACCCAGACTTTGACAAATCTAAAATTGTCTGTTTCCAGACTGATGCTTACTTGCAGCACATGGTGGATATACTTCCAGTGGTGCCCCATCGCATTGCACAACCTACCCACCTAGATCCCTTCTTTGAGAGGTAGTTGATTTTGTGTGTGATGGCAGCCATAGCACCTGCCTGCCGAGGTGTCTGGTCCACTCTGCTTCCATTTTATTCTCCATCAGTGGCTGGCTGTAGGCAATGGCACTTTCCTCCTAAGGACTAACTTGGATGACTCCTGGGTCATTGTCCCTCCAGTCCTGTGGACTCATATCATTGGTCTCTTACACCATGCCCACTGGGATATGACCTGCATGAAGCTCCTTGTGCAGCTTTTTGTCTACTGGCTTAGCACTAACTCATTGATTGAGAGGATATCTGTAAGTAAAAACAGTGCTAAACAGCACCTGGTGCTGCCAAGAACTTTTGCTCCACGGCCCATGCCAGCTGTGGGACCACATTGACACCATCTTTGTCAATCTCTTCTGTCATTTTGTACGGTTGGTGGAGGGCAATATGTTGTCCTTTTACCCACATATTCTGCAAATGCAGTCCACCACCAAGGGAGCTACTGAGTGAGCTCTCACACAGGTCTTTGTGACTGAAGGGTTGCCCTAATGACTGTCTCCAGTAACGGCCCTCATTTTACATCAGTGCTGTTTCAAGATTTCTGCACACAAAATTGTATTGCCCAGCTCACGTCCACACCTTTTCACTCACAATCATGTGGGAAGGTGAAGCATATTGTGTGGACCTATAAATTGCAGTTACAAAAGTGCTTGGCAAACTTGGTATTCTTCTGTTTCACAGCACCTACAGAACTACACCACTGCATGGCAGAAGCATGGCAAGGATCCTCCACAACTGACAACCCAAGACTCAGGACTCTGCTGCACCCACTCTGCCTTGCGGCATGGCCCAACGAGCGCTCACATCCATTGTGATACACCCAGCATGTATGTCTGGGAACAGACTTTTAGTCAGCACCTTGGATGGGTGCCAGCTACAGTGCAAGCGAAATGCAGTACACTCAACAGAGGGTGCCTGGACACCACCCTCCCACAGAATCGCTCATTGTTCCTGCCCTGTCCCTCACTGCTAATGGCACAGATTTCATGCCAGTGGCATGCATGGTCTTGTCCCACACCTGACTCGCCATTGTCTGGACCACTTTTCACTGTACGTACTGCCAGGCTGGAGATAGCTGACAATCCAGTGTCACAGCAGCAATGCATCATTGGACGCCAACAAGCCAATGGAGGTGATCATCATCATCAACATGTGTCTCCCATCGCATAACTGCCAATACTGCAGAATCACATGGGCATGATTCTTGGCATACTTGACCACACCAGTCTGTCTCTGACAATAACCCCATTCACATGGCCCCCCGCCTTTTCCCGCAATACATGTGGCTCCAGATCCCCAGAGGGGGTATGAGATGTGGAGCTGTGTCCAGTTACATCACCACTATCACACCTGCACAGTCCACATTTGGCGCTGCAGGGAAGACTACCAAATTAGAGCGTCGGCACCCCTCACTGGCAGTGCCACCACCAGCAGATTGAGGACACCTGCACACCAACAGTGGGTGCACTCTCTGCCGCTAAGTTTATGTTCTGTGTAGGTTCAATGTGCCAATTAGGACAGTGCAGTGACTTCTTGTGATGAACTTGCTCATTACCAGACTTGGCCTGGACTGTGTTTCCCACTGTTTTTCTGTGTGTGCCCAGCCTCTGGTGCTCAGTCACTACAAGTGCATTTACGATGCACTTTGTAATTTGCAATTAAACCTACTATGCCAAGTTTCCCCCCATGAACCATGGACCTTGCCGTTGGTGGGGAGGCTTGCGTGCCTCAGCGATACAGATGGCCGTACCGTAGGTGCAACCACAACGGAGGGGTATCTGTTGAGAGGCCAGACAAACGTGTGGTTCCTGAAGAGGGGCAGCAGCCTTTTCAGTAGTTGCAGGGGCAACAGTCTGGATGATTGACTGATCTGGCCTTGCAACATTAACCAAAACGGCCTTGCTGTGCTGGTACTGCGAACGGCTGAAAGCAAGGGGAAACTACAGCCGTAATTTTTCCCGAGGACATGCAGCTTTACTGTATGATTAAATGATGATGGCATCCTCTTGGGTAAAATATTCCGGAGGTAAAATAGTCCCCCTTTCGGATCTCCGAGCGGGGACTACTCAGGAGGATGTCGTTATCAGGAGAAAGAAAACTGGCTTTCTACGGATCGGAGCGTGGAATGTCAGATCCCTTAATCGGGCAGGTAGGTTAGGAAATTTAAAAAGGGAAATGGATAGGTTAAAGTTAGATATAGTGGGAATTAGTGAAGTTCGGTGGCAGGAGGAACAAGACTTCTGGTCAGGTGACTACAGAGTTATAAACACAAAATCAAATAGGGGTAATGCAGGAGTAGGTTTAATAATGAATAGGAAAATAGGAATGCGGGTAAGCTACTACAAACAGCATAGTGAACGCATTATTGTGGCCAAGATAGATACGAAGCCCACACCTACTACAGTAGTACAAGTTTATATGCCAACTAGCTCTGCAGATGATGAAGAAATTGAAGAAATGTACGATGAAATAAAAGAAATTATTCAGATAGTGAAGGGAGACGAAAATTTAATAGTAATGGGTGACTGGAATTCGAGTGTAGGAAAAGGGAGAGAAGGAAACATAGTAGGTGAATATGGATTGGGACTAAGAAATGAAAGAGGAAGCCGCCTAGTAGAATTTTGCACAGAGCACAACTTAATCATAGCTAACACTTGGTTTAAGAATCATGAAAGAAGGTTGTATACGTGGAAGAACCCTGGAGATACTAAAAGGTATCAGATAGATTATATAATGGTAAGACAGAGATTTAGGAACCAGGTTTTAAGTTGTAAGACATTTCCAGGGGCAGATGTGGACTCTGACCACAATCTATTGGTTATGACCTGTAGATTAAAACTGAAGAAACTGCAAAAATGTGGGAAATTAAGGAGATGGGACCTGGATAAACTGAAAGAACCAAAGGTTGTACAGAGTTTCAGAGAGAGCATAAGGGAACAATTGACAGGAATAGGGGAAAGAAATACAGTAGAAGAAGAATGGGTAGCTCTGAGGGATGTAGTAGTGAAGGCAGCAGAGGATAAAGTAGATACAAAGACGAGGGATGCTAGAAATCCTTGGGTAACAGAAGAAATATTGAATTTAATTGATGAAAGGAGAAAATATAAAAATGCAGTAAATGAAGCAGGCAAAAAGGAATACAAACGTCTCAAAAATGAGATCGACAGGAAGTGCAAAATGGCTAAACAGGGATGGCTAGAGGACAAATGTAAGGATGTAGAGGCTTATCTCACTAAGGCTAAGATAGATACTGCCTACAGGAAAATTAAAGAGACCTTTGGAGAGAAGAGAACCACGTGTATGAATATCAAGAGCTCAGATGGCAGCCCAGTTCTAAGCAAAGAAGGGAAGGCAGAAAGGTGGAAGGAGTATATAGAAGGTTTATACAAGGGCGATGTACTTGAGGACAATATTATGGAAATAGAAGAGGATGTAGATGAAGACGAAATGGGAGATACGATACTGCGTGAAGAGTTTGACAGAGCACTGAAAGACCTGAGTCGAAACAAGGCCCCCGGAGTAGACAACATTCCATTAGAACTACTGACGGCCTTGGGAGAGCCAGTCATGACAAAACTCTACCAGCTGGTGAGCAAGATGTATGAGACAGGCGAAATACCCTCAGACTTCAAGAAGAATATAATAATTCCAATCCCAAAGAAAGCAGGTGCTGACAGATGTGAAAATTACCGAACTATCAGTTTAATAAGCCACGGCTGCAAAATACTAACGCGAATTCTTTACAGACGAATGGAAAAACTGGGAGATGCAGACCTCGGGGAGGATCAGTTTGGATTCCGTCGAAATGTTGGAACACGTGAGGCAATACTGACCTTACGACTTATCTGAGAAGAAAGATTAAGAAAAGGCAAACCTACGTTTGTAGCATTTGTAGACTTAGAGAAAGCTTTTGACAATGTTGACTGGAATACTCTTTTTCAAATTCTAAAGGTGGCAGGGGTAAAATACATGGAGCGAAAGGCTATTTATAATTTGTACAGAAACCAGATGGCAGTCATAAGAGTCGAGGGGCATGAAAGGGAAGCAGTGGTTGGGAAAGGAGTGAGACAGGGTTGTAGCCTCTCCCCGATGTTATTCAATCTGTATATTGAGCAAGCAGTAAAGGAAACAAAAGAAAAATTTGGAGTAGGTATTAAAATTCATGGAGACGAAGTAAAAACTTTGAGGTTCGCCGATGACATTGTAATTCTGTCAGAGGCGGCAAAGGACTTGGAAGAGCAGTTGAACGGAATGGACAGTGTCTTGAAAGGAGGATATAAGATGAACACCAACAAAAGCAAAACGAGGATAATGGAATGTAGTCAAATTAAATCGGGTGATGCTGAGGGAATTAGATTAGGAAATGAGACACTTAAAATAGTAAAGGAATTTTTGCTATTTAGGAAGTAAAATAACTGATGATGGTCGAAGTAGAGAGGATATAAAATGTAGACTGGCAATGGCAAGGAAAGCGTTTCTGAAGAAGAGAAATTTGTTAACATCGAATATAGATTTATGTATCAGGAAGTCGTTTCTGAAAGTATTTGTTTGGAGTGTAGCCATGTATGGAAGTGAAACATGGACGATAACTAGTTTGGACAAGAAGAGAATAGAAGCTTTCGAAATGTGGTGCTACAGAAGAATACTGAAGATAAGGTGGATAGATCACGTAACTAATGAGGAGGTATTGAATAGGATTGGGGAGAAGAGAAGTTTGTGGCACAACTTGACTAGAAGAAGGGATCGGTTGGTAGGACATGTTTTGAGGCACCAAGGGATCACAAATTTAGCATTGGAGGGCAGCGTGGAGGGTAAAAATCGTAGAGGGAGACCGAGAGATGAGTACACTAAGCAGATTCAGAAGGATGTAGGTTGCAGTAGGTACTGGGAGATGAAGCAGCTTGCACAGGATAGAGTAGCATGGAGAGCTGCATCAAACCAGTCTCAGGACTGAAGACAACAACAACACAACAACATGCAAAGTTCTTTGCAAAATGTCAAAACATATCAAAAGGTTATACTGAAGAAGCCATTGTCGCTTCTTGATTTTCAAACTTATAAAGGTTGAAATGTATAGTCTATTTTTCATAAAATATTCATTACATAAAATAGCCTATTTTCGGTTAGATATCTGAGTTAAGCCTCCAAGTGATGGAATATTAATATCAATTATGCCACAAAATCAACCCCAGTTTGTACATTTCCAGGAAAACAATCTAAAATATGAACTAATGCGGTCCCTTAAGACACATGTATCCATTAAAGCTTGATGCTGTGCAGGGTGCTAACATATCATAGCTTTAAAATTCAAATCTCTGTGCATCTGCAACTGCTTCCTTCATATAAAACATTCACAAAATGATGGGTCATTGTCGGTTTCAAACTTTATAATACATCAAATAATAGACGGGATAATATAAAAAAGGATAAACTGCTTCTCGCCACGTAGAGGCAGTCCTGAGTGGTGGGTGCCCACATTGGGAGGGGAGGGAGGGGGAGACTGCTATTGGAAGACACACACACACATGCACGCACACGGCCCTGAACACACGCAGCCACTGTGTCTGCAAGCACCTATGGCTCAACTCTGAAAGGAGCACCCAATGAAGATCTGACTTCTGAGCCATCCCATTTCACCTGCATACAACTTATGGATAAGAGCCTTAGCAGAGTGTAGGTGACACCTCGTGTACCATTGCTGCTCACCTCAGATGCAGTCAGATCTTAGTGCCCAGAGAGGGCAGTGGTCATGCATAATCATGTGCATGTGTTTCTTCTGTCTATATCTGATAATAGGCTTAGTCTGATAACTAATAACATTTAGTATTATTTTTTCAATGTGTTTGTGTGAAATTCACGTGTTCCCTACGTGGTGAGTAGCAATCTATCCTCCTCGTAGTATTATTATTATTATTATTATTATTATTATTATTATTTTCATTGATACACCAAATATTTACAAGAAGAACTTCAAGTGCTCAATCATTGCAAAGGGAAAACATTAATTCTCAAATTGATTATGTAGGCTATATATCGTACTTTTGTGATACCAATACAGAGGGTTAGAGGTAAAAATAAGATCTGTTACACACATTATCCAAAATATTATTTACTTTTACTTTCTTTAGTTATCAACATTTCTTATCACTAAACAATTCTTTGGTGATTGTCCATCACAGATTTAAGCAACATCTACTGTTGACATTTTTACATTATTTAACATTCAAACAAAACATGAAATGAGCATAACAAATATATCACATCATGTTACAAAATAGATGTTCAAGTACTGTTATATACAAATTTCTTGAAAAATATCTTGTCAATGGGAAAAAATGCAATGATGTGATTCTACTGGTATTAGTATCCATATGTAGACACATTACCATTTGTATAGTGTAAAGAAAATAGCTTACAGTTTCAAGTCCCTACAACATTAATGCCATTAAACTCAGCACTCACTCAAATAGAACACAAGTTAGGGAAGATCACCTGAGGTGATTTCAGAGAACAATAAAAGGAAGACTGGAACGTAACAGGACCCTACTCCCATTACTTACACATGCAACATCTCACAAATTTGGGAAGTACTAATCTATACACTACATGTGTAATAATAAATCCTGGAAGACATACAAAATAATTAAAAAAAGCTAAGCAGCAGAAATGTAGATGAAGGGAAACACAAAAAGGGAAGTGTGCAAAAGTTTGAAACTTTGAATTGCATATTCAATACAGCAAGAGGAACTGTAGGGACATATGCTCATGGATACATAATGTCCACAGCTCAAAGTTTTATTCACAATTCCTTATTTTCTGCAATATCTTGCCATCAGCTGATAGGAGGTTCTGTATTTAGCCAGTATAATGAGATTAAGAAAAGAGGAAGCAATATACAAATTAAAATCTTATTCAACATGAAAGGGGAAATTTATATATATATATATATATATATATATATATATATATATATATATATATATCACTAATATTAGTGACATGCAATAGAAGTCTACTTGCCCACTGACAAATTAACGGTATCTGAGGTTAAAGAGAAAATTTAAATTATGGTCGAACCTAGAGTTTAGTGAAGTTAGGCCACCACTCACTCACATTTATGTTTACTGATAGGCCTCATCAAGTAACTTTCCTTGGCTATGAACATCAATCCATAAATCTCATATACCTTTTTTATAATCAGTACTTCCTTTCTTCCAATTCGGAAATTAATGAGACTTATAAAAGCTAGAGTGTAATTACATTTTCAGATTTGTGTCTCATCCCTACTCCATATCCTGTTTTGACATCTGGTAATAAGTGGCCCATCTTCCATTTTCAAAAATTGTTAAAATCTTATACATGTTAAAATATGTTTTATTTTACAGTAAATTTTCATTTTATCATAAATAAAATTTAAGATATTTAAAACAATTGCATATATGAATTTGAATCTTCAACAAATTCAACTACAAACAAATTGCAGTTTTACATTTCACAAAATATGAGATCCATAGACTGTTTCAACTAGGAACAAAATGTATATCCTCCAGTATATTTCCCTCAGCATCACTTTCACTTTCTTCATCATCACTTTCATCATCTCCATTTTGAGGAAGAGTACCCAACAGTCTGATATCACGTCTGTCTGACAGCTCACATGCTTCAAGTACATGCTGATTAAAAGTTTCACTTTTATCAGCATATACATGGTGTCCAGCACCTGTAATTACCTGCAATATACAAAATGCAATAATTCCTTGTGTGGTGCATTTTACATGCTGCTTGTAACAGAACAGTATTGCTTTTATATTTATGTAGTGTGTTGTAAATTTCTGATATGACATAATCATGATTATTTAAAGAGGTATAAAATAATGGTAAAAGAATGTTTTGATTAATAATTAAACACTTTATTTCTTTGGTGTATACTAAAGGATGTAAAACAATAACATTTGTAAACTCTGGGATTTATTATTTATTATTATGAAAAGAGAAGTACTAAGCCAACGAAACGGGGAAGCCATTATGCCAGAGAACTGCCAAGTTTTTTCCTGATCGTTCAATATCTGGAACACCTTTCCTACAAGAGAAAATGTGCAGTAGGCTAACCCAGTGAGTAGTGTTGATACAGGGTTGGCAGTTGGGCTGTATCGTTAGTGCAAGATTTTTGTGATACAAAACATTCGTAACAGCCATTGCTTAAATTCTCAAGACTAAAATAAATTCAGTCTGATGACAATAGTTAACTTATTTTTCTTTGCACAGTTCATAAAGTAATGTTTGAAAGGGAAGTCTTTCAATTGTTCGTTTCATTCTGGTACTAAAGCAAAAAATCTGTTTATTCAAACACACATTCATTACTGTTTCAAGTTTAATGAACAGATTTACCTTCAAGATTCTGTCCTTTCAGGACTGGTGGCAGATATCAAAAGGAGGAAAGTTCTAAAGGTGAGTTAGTATTGGTTCTGAGCTCAGTAGTAAATGATGAAACTGTGTTTCAGTACAAAACATGGCTCATCAAAATAATTAAAGGTGTGAAGATAAGTGTAGTGTAGACTGTTTCTGCATACAACAACACACTAGTTTTCGACTAAATGCTATAGAAAAAGTATGATAGCCCAATTAATATTGAGACAGGTACAAACACAGTTATCATTCGTAAGAGAGTCCCGTTTACTTTAAAGGAGAGCTAACAATGTTTTTCTTTTTTTTTTTAAATTTAGCCAAGGTTGTAGCAAGGGCACACAGTTTAGCAGGCAAACCCAGCCATTTGTAATAAAGGAAGTTAATAGTACATTATAGTTACGAGTAGAGTAGATGGCGCAGGGTCATTAATACAATAGCAAAATCGTTATAAAAATTAGATCTCGCTAATTGTAAACTTACAAATACAACTGATCTATCAGTATATGATGACAAAGTTCATATGTTCTGACGGAGATATTTGGCTATAGGAGTAAAGGAAAATAACAGGATGGAAATAATGAGTAACTATATTTCCCCATTACCACTCAGGAGTGATTTACTGGTATAGACCTCTATTTTTTTTTCATGTTTAGCAAACGAAATTTTGCATGTTTTTGCTCACATTGCTTAGAATATCTTACCTGCACATTGACATATGAATTTGTGCGAGTTTGCTGTATTGTTTCTCCTGGTGTGTTCTGAACCCAAGATCTTGAACCATATATTATGGTTATTGGGATCTCTGGAGGCAAGGAATGTATACGTTGAATCATTGGGTGTTTTGCCCAGCCAAAACCAGACATCATTGCACGAAATGCAGCTTCACCTCTGAAAAAGGAAGCACAAATTTATCATCATAAACACCAACAAATCTGCAACGAATACGGTGAGGAACCATATGAATATCTCATATGATTTGTATAATACAACTAATGTCATTAATACAAATATCCCCAGTAACTACCAAACAACAAAAGCTAGATATGTGAAACAAGGAAGTTCTGTGCTGATCTATATTGTTAGAACACTTATTATATATCTCTAATCTTGGATAAAAATTTGACCACAGACAGTCTGAACACATATATTGGCAACTAAACTGCAAGCACCAATTTAATAGGGCGTACCACCACCCTTGATAGCAATAACATACTGTTGTGACATGGATTCCACATGCACCACAAGTGTTGTGAAACAATCATGATCTATGGCTGCTCAAGAGTTGCTCACAACTCCACGAGATAGCTGCATCTAAGGTATATGAGAGGGTGGAGTGAGGTGAGGTGAGAGAGGTGGAGTGATGTGGAACACACAAGTACTTCCTTATCTGCTGTGCAATGTTTTTCAAGTAATTCTGACCAAGTCTGGGATTGATGAGGTGATAGACTGTCTTGTTGTAGGTAGAGGTTGACTAAAATGCACATCAGATTCATGGGTCATCTACCTGTGGCCAAGGAAGTGATATCCTATTTCACCCTGTGTAAATATCCCCAATATGAGAATAACTCTGCTACCTGCCTGGATGACAGGTTCCACTGCTTTGGGTGGCTTTCACTATACCCCTATCCTGCCACCGGTACGCACAAAAAATTTGATCACTAATCAGTACGGGTAGGAAAATTCCACATTAATGATAATGCAAAATCAGCAGCTTTTTAACAATGCAACATGAATTTGGTATTTTCCCCAATTCTATGTAATGATCTCTCAAATCAGAGGCCAGCACTTTCCTAATACTGGAAATTGCTAGTTACTGAATACTGATATTAATTCTGACCATTGCTCATGTATAATCTTAAATGACAGTTCATTTACCACACAAGGAGCTATGGTCGTAGAAACAAAAATAGCCTACGACCGATTAACTCCATTTCAGTAACACTTTTAGTCACCAATGGCACATTTCCTGATAGTTTTACACCACAAACAGTACCAAAAATAATGTTTATGAGAGACTTTTATAGTAGTACACCTATTGATCTGCATTTTTTGTAGTACACAGTAGTAAATATGAAATATCATGGTTGTTGATTGGTTGATTTGGAGGAGGGAACAAAACAGCAAGGTCATCAGTCTCACATCAGATTAGGGAAGATAGGGAAGGAAGTTGGCCGTGACCTTTCAAAGGAACCATCCTGGCATTTGCCTGAAGTGCTTTAGGGAAATCACAACAACCTAATCAGGATGGCTGGACACAGGTTTGAACCAGTGTCCTCCCGAATGTGAGTCCAGTGTGTTTATCACTGTACTGCCTCACTCAGTTTTAAATCCTGCTGCTTATGTAATATGATAACTTCTTATGGAATCATGTTCGCTGGCCTTGCAACAACTGAATTACGATCTTTCAATCTAAGCTACAGCTCAGGCCATCCAACGGGTTAAGCTATCTCCCCAAACTTCATTCATAAAATAGTAAAAAATATTGAATAAATATTAAAGTGAAAACATCATTAGTATCCTGATTTATTTCCAAAAACAAATTCATGTGACATCTTCAGCTGTGATTAGCTGAAAGAGCCAAGTTGAGGAGGCGGCATATTGGTTTATACATTTCCGTAGTTAAATTGCTGTATTTGTTTGCTTCTTGTATATATATTTATGGACTATGGAAATATGCCATTTAGTTAATGCAAGTGGGTCTCAATTATGGCCACACATCCACATAAGTCTGTTGTCTTCACCCCCATAAGCTCCTGTTTCAAATACAGGATGATAATTATGACCTCTATTATTAACGCTCACACTGCATCTGGAATGGCAGGTTTCAGTCATGTAGATATTCTAAAGGGATATAAATTCCTTCATAATTTTGAGGAAAAGCAACTTCCCATGCCAGAGGAAATGTGGACATTACCAAATGTATCTTCTTGCGCTGAAGACCATGTTCAAATATAGATTCTGGGTGACTGTTTTCACACTGAAATTTTCATTTCTCACATGTTTCAGAGCTTCCTGGCACTGCGTGATATCACACTTGTGGCTGTGGCCAGAAACCACATAATCTCGGCAAGGTGTGGTGCACCAGACAAATTACATGGCCAACTGATCTGCAATTTTAATTGGAAATGTTTATTCTCAGACCCAGACTAATTCTCTGCACACCTTATATAAGTGCTGCCAGCCCTGCGTCACCCTATGAGACATGATTAAATTTCTCACAAGTACAAAGCCACTAATTAGTGTCTTCTGGCAACCCTACTCTTGTCAGAAAAAGTGCAAGAACTGACAGCTGAACAGAAATACGAACACAGCTAACAGTTGAAACAATGCCTCCGCTTTGCTACTATCAACTCCCACACTCAAACACAATAAGTGTCCTTGTTAGTACTCTCATCTTTCTGTACTGGAAGAAATACTTCCCGGATCACTAGTCTCTGAACATTCCACTCCAAGAAGTCACTGGCCAATTGACTACCTCCGATTTCGTGAGCTCCAAACCACTCCACATAATTTTATAACATTCAGGTCTTTCAGCCACTCAGACACAGTAGTCGCATTTCATTGGCCCATCCCCACTCATGCTAATCGCTTCACTCTAAAACACTCCCTTCTGCCAGATCACCTTTCCCAACAGGTGCTTGGAATGGCCTGCCATCCTGGTGAGTTATTTTGCCCTTGAGCCACCCTGTTGGGTCTCCTCCACAACCCACTTGGGAAAGACCAGCTGCAAAAACTTACTTCCTACAATTACCAACTTGGCATACACAACTGCTTAGATTTAATAAGTTCCGTGTGAATGTTTTTAATGTTCATGTAGATAAATGTACAGCTGGTGTCAGTAAATATCTTATAGTTGGAAAGAATATTTTCATTTTTGACATATCAACATAAGAAAGTGAAATATGAAAAAAAAGGACTAACTGTCAGAAACTAAAATAACACCAAAATGGGCAGGAAAAAACACCAAAAATGAGCAGAAAGTAGCACTGAAACTGCAAGGAAGTAATGCCAAACCTGCCAAAAAGTAAAAGTGAATGACACAAATAACTCCGAAAAAAGGTACCAAAACTGCCAAAAGAGAACACCAAAATCAACAAAAAATATCAAAATCCCAAAAAATATAGTCCATGCTAACCAGTTAGTCAAGGTGTATCCACACATCAAACACACAATGGTAGCATTCCTGCATTTGCGCTAATTTCTGTGGCCTGTATCATTTAGTGAATTAGGATACACACGTGGACAAGTAGATTCTCTGTCCCACAATCAGGTGGTGGATCTGTGCTATATGGGTGCCTGCTTGTTGCTGCTGCAGTTATTTGATAAATAATTTGCTGCATTTTAACCTTTCTATCCACTGTTAGAATCTACAACAGCTGATAGGAGACCTGTTATCAACATATTGTTGCCCATCGATACACTTGGCTCTCAAGATCAATCTGTCATCAAATGCACAAATATTGTGCTTCTTGTTCCTATGCTCAACTGCCATTTCACTGGTGACTACAAGGTCAGATGAGATCACAATTGCATGACATGCTGAATATCGCCATTTGCCATGGTGACAGAAGTGTGCCTATCCTACACAGCAGCTGCCACATATTTAAATTATTCCAAATTATTCACTAACTGCAAACTTCATGATATCAGCTGTAAAGGATATAGGCGTATTACCCAATTGTGACGTGCAAATTTAATCCTAACTAGGAAGTGAACCCCGATTTCTTGCTTATCATGAATGGTCACTTTACACACTTAATAAAGGAAGATGTACATAGGACTATGATATCAGGATGCAGAGAGAGACAGAAGGAGATCTGGATTGGGCAGAGGAGTGTGCACAGATAGCCAAAATGATTAAAATGACAGCTTATAAGCTGGAATTCTGGGCTCCAGTCCCTGGCCGGTATAAATTGGATAATACATCTACACTCATTGCATCTGATGTCTCTCAATTCCCATTCAGCAAATAATTTGGAATAACATTTGATATAGCTAACCTGTTCGACAGTTTTGTTGTTGTGTCTATCTGCAACTCAACATCTCCACAATATGGAGAGTAGCAATCTATCCTTTTCATAATAATATCATATGTAAACATTTAACTCCTTATGAGTACACAACCACTCAAGATTCCAGCAGGAAAATGAAGTTCCATTCTCTTCAGCTACATGTAAATTATACGTGAGGCTATAAATCAGTGGTAAAGTTTTGCAGCTCCAGCAATCCATGCTCTGTGCTAACATTCACTCTGATTTGAGAATAACTGGGACAATGTTTCACAACTTGATTTAAGAGAATCTGAGGCATTCTTTCTCATCAGTGTCTCTAAGAAAAGGAGTCAAATTGTAATCGCAGCAAAAAATATCAACATAAACTAACTGCAGCCTACCTCAAGAAGACTGCACTTCTGCCTACATTGCTGTTAATAAATACAACACTGTAGTGTCCTAGGACATTTAATATAGTAATATCATAACGGGGATACATTGAATGAATTCATGTCCAGTTCTTTGGTGAGTCTGAATTCAGAACTGGGTTGGTTTCAAATGGTTCTAAGCACTATGGGACTTAACATCTGAGGTCATCAGTCCCCTAGACTTGTTGTTGTTGTTGTCTTCAGTCCTGAGACTGGTTTGATGCAGCTCTCCATGCTACTCTATCCTGTGCAAGCTGCTTCATCTCCCAGTACCTACTGCAACCTACATCCTTCTGAATCTGCTTAGTGTACTCATCTCTCGGTCTCCCTCTACGATTTTTACCCTCCACGCTGCCCTCCAATGCTAAATTTGTGATCCCTTGATGCCTCAAAACATGTCCTACCAACCGATCCCTTCTTCTAGTCAAGTTGTGCCACAAACTTCTCTTCTCCCCAATCCTATTCAATACCTCCTCATTAGTTACGTGATCTATCCACCTTATCTTCAGTATTCTTCTGTAGCACCACATTTCGAAAGCTTCTATTCTCTTCTTGTCCAAACTAGTTATCGTCCATGTTTCACTTCCATACATGGCTACACTCCAAACAAATACTTTCAGAAACAACTTCCTGATACATAAATCTATATTTGATGTTAACAAATTTCTCTTCTTCAGAAACGCTTTCCTTGCCATTGCCAGTCTACATTTTATATCCTCTCTACTTCGACCATAGTCAGTTATTTTACTTCCTAAATAGCAAAAATTCCTTTACTATTTTAAGTGTCTCATTTCCTAATCTAATTCCCTCAGCATCACCCGATTTAATTTGACTATATTCCATTATCCTCGTTTTGCTTTTGTTGGTGTTCATCTTATATCCTCCTTTCAAGACAGTGTCCATTCCGTTCAACTGCTCTTCCAAGTCCTTTGCCGTCTCTGACAGAATTACAATGTCATTGGCGATCCCTCAAAGTTTTTACTTCTTATCCATGAATTTTAATACCTACTCCAAATTTCTCTTTTGTTTCCTTTACTGCTTGCTCAATATACAGATTGAATAACATCAGGGAGAGGCTACAACCCTGTCTCACTCCTTTCCCAACCACTGCTTCCCTTTCATGCCCCTCGACTCTTATTACTGCCATCTGGTTTCTGTACAAATTATAAATAGCCTTTCGCTCCCTGTATTTTACCCCTGCCACCTTTAGAATTTGAAAAAGAGTATTCCAGTCAACATTGTCAAAAGCTTTCTCTAAGTCTACAAATGCTACAAACGTAGGTTTGCCTTTCCTTAATCTTTCTTCTAAGATAAGTCGTAAGGTCAGTATTGCCTCACGTGTTCCAACATTTCGACGGAATCCAAACTGATCCTCCCCGAGGTCTGCATCTACCAGTTTTTCCATTCGTCTGTAAAGAATTCGCGTTAGTATTTTGCAGCCGTGGCTTATTAAACTGATAGTTCGGTAATTTTCACATCTGTCAGCACCTGCTTTCTTTGGGATTGGAATTATTATATTCTTCTTGAAGTCTGAGGGTGTTTCACCGGTCTCATACATCTTGCTCACCAGCTGGTAGAGTTTTGTCATGACTGGCTCTCCCAAGGCTGTCAGTAGTTCCAATGGAATGTTGTCTACTCCAGGGGCCTTGTTTCGACTCAGGTCTTTCAGTGCTCTGTCAAACTCTTCACGCAGTATCTTACCTCCCATTTCGTCTTCATCTACATCCTCTTCCATTTCCATAATATTGTCCTCAAGTACATCGCCCTTGTATAAACCTTCTATATACTCCTTCCACCTTTCTGCCTTCCCTTCTTTGCTTAGAACTGGGTTGCCATCTGAGCTCTTGATATTCATACAAGTGGTTCTTTTCTCTCCAAAGGTCTCTTTAATTTTCCTGTAGGCAGTATCTATCTTACCCCTAGTGAGATAAGCTTCTACATCCTTACATTTGTCCTCTACCCATCCCTGCTTAGCCACTTTGCACTTCCTGTCGATCTCATTTTTGAGACGTTTGTATTCCTTTTTGCCTGCTTCATTTACTGCATTTTTATATTTTCTCCTTTCATCAATTAAATTCAATATTTCTTCTGTTACCCAAGGATTTCTAGCAGCCCTCGTCTTTGTACCTACTTTATCCTCTGCTGCCTTCACTACTACATCCCTCAGAGCTACCCATTCTTCTTCTACTGTATTTCTTTCCCCTATTCCTGTCAATTGTTCCCTTATGCTCTCCCTGAAACTCTGTACAACCTCTGGTTCTTTCAGTTTATCCAGGTCCCATCTCCTTAATTTCCCACATTTTTGCAGTTTCTTCAGTTTTAATCTACAGGTCATAACCAATAGATTGTGGTCAGAGTCCACATCTGCCCCTGGAAATGTCTTACAACTTAAAACCTGGTTCCTAAATCTCTGTCTTACCATTATATAATCTATCTGATACCTTTTAGTATCTCCAGGGTTCTTCCACGTATACAACCTTCTTTCATGATTCATAAACCAAGTGTTAGCTATGATTAAGTTGTGCTCTGTGCAAAATTCTACTACGCGACTTCCTCTTTCATTTCTTAGCCCCAATCCATATTCACCTACTATGTTTCCTTCTCTCCCTTTTCCTACACTCGAATTCCAGTCACCCATTACTATTAAATTTTCGTCTCCCTTCACTATCTGAATAATTTCTTTTATTTCATCGTACATTTCTTCAATTTCTTCATCATCTGCAGAGCTAGTTGGCATATAAACTTGTACTACTGTAGTAGGTGTGGGCTTCGTATCTATCTTGGCCACAATAATGCGTTCACTATGCTGTTTGTAGTAGCTTACCCGCATTCCTATTTTCCTATTCATTATTAAACCTACTCCTGCATTACCCCTATTTGATTTTGTGTTTATAACTCTGTAGTCACCTGACCAGAAGTCTTGTTCCTCCTGCCACCGAACTTCACTAATTCCCACTATATCTAACTTTAACCTATCCATTTCCCTTTTTAAATTTTCTAACCTACCTGCCCGATTAAGGGATCTGACATTCCACGCTCCGATCCGTAGAAAGCCAGTTTTCTTTCTCCTGATAACGACATCCTCCTGAGTAGTCCCCGCCCGGAGATCCGAATGGGGGACTATTTTACCTCCGGAATATTTTACCCAAGAGGATGCCATCATCATTTAATCATACAGTAAAGCTGCATGTCCTCGGGAAAAATTACGGCTGTAGTTTCCCCTTGCTTTCAGCCGTTCGCAGTACCAGCACAGCAAGGCCGTTTTGGTTAATGTTGCAAGGCCAGATCAGTCAATCATCCAGACTGTTGCCCCTGCAACTACTGAAAAAGCTGCTGCCCCTCTTCAGGAACCACACGTTTGTCTGGCCTCTCAACAGATACCCCTCCGTTGTGGTTGCACCTACGGTACGGCCATCTGTATCGCTGAGGCACGCAAGCCTCCCCACCAACGGCAAGGTCCATCTGAGGTCATCAGTCCCCTAGACTTAGAACTACTTAAACCTAACTAACCTAAGGAAAGCACACACATCCATGCCTGAGGCAGAATTCGAACCTGTGACTGTAGCAGCAGCGCAATTCTGGACTGAAGTGCCTAGAACTGCTCGGCCACAGCGGCCAGCCTCAGAACTAGGCCTGTATACCAGACAATCTTACATTTGTGCATGAAACACCCCAAAATCGTTGTGTTGCACAGAATGAGGGAATGGCACCTTGGTAAATAAAAGCCCTCTAAAAATTACGCAAAAGATTTCTTTGCTAATTCGTAGGTATAAACAATAATATCAAGCAATCTATGTAATAACTATTTTGAAATTCCACGTATTTTGTGTGTTCACCTCAATAATATATTACAAATCCACAGGTTATTTTGAAATAGAATGGTGTAAAGTACGACAGATAAAATTCAAATGTTTCTTATTTAGTTGCCAAGACAGACCTTACACATAAGGGTGAAATCAATTTTATTTTTGCCTGCTTGTAATTAATTTTTCTATGGACCGAATTAACCATAAAAATACTCAAACAGTACTTACGTGGGATTCTGAGCGTTGCACTGATAAATGTACTGAGGTATCAGGCTAACATTCTCTTCAAGTGCTGGTGCGAATTTTCTTGTAAGATCAGGTCTCGTCTTTGCTATTAACCACTCACCTGAAATATTTCATTGCAGATGTAACACGAGAGTACATATTTAAAACTACGCACACAACATTTAACATACTTCAAGATATCACATAAATCATCAAACACCAAATGTGAGGCATCTGGGTGATGACTGAGCACATATAAAACAGTGATAGGCCAGGTCAGCCATTATCAATCACTTCAGAACTTCTGAAAACTTGGTGATTTTTGTGGGGCAGCAGCAGGTGCACAGCACAGAAATGTAACCCATGGGCGCTGGCAGCAGTGAGTTCTTGATGCTTACAATGATGTGGAGGAGTAGATATGTGTGTGTGTGTGTGTGTGTGTGTGTGTGTGTGTGTGTGTGTGCGAGTGTACACCTGTCCTTTTTTTCCCCTAAGGGAAGTCTTTCCGCTCCCGGGATTGGAATGACTCCTTACCCTCTCCCTTAAAACCCACATCCTTTCATTTTTCCCTCTCCTTCCTTCCTTCCTGACAAAGCAACTGCCAGTTGCGAAAGCTCGTAATTCTGTGTGTGTTTTGTTCATGTGCCTGTCTGCCGGCGCTTTCCCGCTTGGTAAGTCTTGGAATCTTTGTTTTTAATATATTTTTCCCATGTGGAAGTTTCTAATCTGTTATTTTGCAACACTTGGAGCAGCAATCAGATAAATAATGATCATAAACTTCCATAAACCCTGAAAAAGTTAAATGCTGGCAACTGTCGTAATCTGATTACTGGCAGTGATAAAGGAATATTAGGAATATTCAGTCTCCACCACTTTGAATTAATGTATTCACCACGCTACATATTTCAGATAGCCAGACAACATAAGGTATGGTACAGTGAATAAACTGGTCAGTTTATGAGAATAATTTAGACAGACAGACAGAAGCACACACACACACACACACACACACACACACACACACACACACACACACACACCTTTTTCCATTGCTCTCAAAGTCTCTATACAGTACAACAATGATGCATACCTGCATATAACACACATGTAACCCAAACAGAACGAAAGAGTAGCCTCTAAAAACAGTGACAACCAGGATTATTTGACCATAATGGGCACAGGGAAAGAAATGACAAGAGAAAGTCTTCCTGAATATTGAGATATTTTTATTAACACTTCTGGAGCAGGAATAAATAGATATTTTGACCATATTTTGCTGGCCGGTGTGGCCGAGTAGTTCTAGGCGCTTCAGTCTGGAACCGCGCAACCGCTATGGTCGCAGGTTCGAATCCTGCCTCAGGCATGGATGTGTGTAATGTCCTTAGGTTCGCTAGGTTTAAGTAGTTCTAAGTTTTAGGGGACTGATGACCTCAGATGTTAAGTCCCATAGTGTTCAGAGCCATTTGAACCATTTGACCATATTTTAAAGACCACATCACACTCCCAGCACATCTTTGCCCTTGGCCGGCAGGCATATCTTCACTGCAGACTATTTACAAATACCTCAAAGGCATTCAATGTTGTGGATATATTACAGTATACAAACTGTCTGCTGATACACCCATTTTTACAGGCTTCACCAGGGACACCAGCCAACAATTGCAACCAGTACCTGCACCAGGAAACTAGTGGAACTCCTTTTGAGGAAATGAGTACCATCCCTACATGTCATTGATACACTGAAGGAAGTAGCTTTCTGCACATCATGGACATCTCTCTGTCTGATAGCTACTTAATGTTAAGTGCAACCTCCTGTCACTGTATTCAACTGCTCACTCAGTTTTGGGCCAGGAACTGGCCATACTCGTAGCCCATCAATAGGAACTTGCTGAGACCGGCCCAGATGCTCTGCTCTACATCGCAGCTGCTCAGGATGAGGCTTCCCTGAGAATTTGTATTATGCCACTGAACTTTGTTTCTGTTATTCTCATCTGATCACAAACGACATTTCAGTTGTTACTAGAACCAAACTGTTGTGAACTTGTGCCATGAATAAAGTATATTCTTAAGTTCGACCCGGGAATTATCATTTACTACAACCATTTACTGCAACGTTCATCACCCACAATTGGTTGTAACAGAGGCAAGAGTTAAACTTTTGATATAATATAAGCAACGAGACTAGAAATGTGTCTTCTATGGCACTCTAATCTCATTCCAGGGACATTACTTTACTGTCCAGGTTGGATACTTTGTGTGAGAGAGAAACTTACACTGTGTTTACATTGTTGCACTTTTGTGGAATCTGTAGACCTGAATACCGTATGTTTGTTTCCGGAGGTCATTGCCTGTAGAAAAATAAGGGATAGTTCATCACAGGTACGGTATCACTTGACTATGTGTCACGGCTGTACAGTGTCACTATTCACACCAATACCTCCTCTGACTCCAGTGCATTTGTCAGCTCTTCCCTTAGTCCATTGCCCGCCTGCTCCCCATGTCCGGCTGTGCCTGACACTGCTCTGCCCATTGCAGTCATGGTCGGCCCTTCTCACAAAGCTGGCTCACCTGGACTTCCATTGGTGATGAGGTTTGAGTCCACATGCTGCAGCTCCTTGGGTCATCAACCCATGCCATCCCGCCCAGCCACCATGGCCCATCCCTTCCCCCATGCCCTATGCTGTCCTACCACTGTGAGCCTTCACCATGAAGATGCAGCCATGTTTGGAATTCCTCATGAGAGTGGCTCAGCCCAAGACACGTCACCTGGCCTTCCTCAGAAAGATTGCACACATCATCTTCCAGCAGCAAGGTTCCCACTTTCCCTCCTTCTTGCCACATTTGATACTACATCCACAATGATGAAACCATTGTCAGATCCCTACACACAGCACCACAACTTAACTTCCACCCAAACACTGGCCTCTCCCAGCCACACCTGACAGAATATTTTTTTTATGCCTTTGTCTTTTTGCAGCCATGTCTGGCCTCCCTTTCTTACGTGGCACTACACTTTTACTTCTGCCAAGCAGATAATCTGTAGTCTTTGCATCGTCTTGCAGTTCCACTACAGCTGAACCCGACGCTATCCTCCCACAGCCAAGTCTGTTGCTGCCCACCAAATCATGCTGCCTCTTCCAGCCGATACATCGGTGGTTGAGCTCTTTCTTTAGAGAGCCACACAACCCTACGCACCTCTGCTTCTATGTAACATACATTTTTCTCTGTTGTGAAGATTTTTGTATGCACATAAGCATGCTGCAATGACAACTTTCCTGCTGCCCATTGGTCTCACTCCATCCAATTGTTCCCATGTTCCAATGAGTGCTGTGGCAATGGCCTTCCTGCCACCTCGGTCACCCTTTGGCCCATGTTTTTCCTGTGCTCCTGTGCCTGTGCACTTTTCATTCCTTTTCATGGCATCTCTCTGTCCTCTGGAATCCATCCAACATTCCTCTGCTCCTCCCATACACTCTCAAAGCCGATGACCACTGTCCACAAATTAGTTAGTGCCTGCCGACACTGAGTCTGTCGTCACCATCGCACGCCTTGCATCACACTGGTTGAGCCCAGTCTTCCATTGTATCCAGCAATGCTGCTATTCCATGGCCGCCAGTGCCTTCGCACCTCATACTGGGCCACTGGTCTTTCCTTTGTGGGCACTGGGAGGCTCACATGTGGTTGCATTCTTCACTAGCGCTAATTCTCCTGCATTTTCTCTTCACAGTACTGGCCAGGTCAGCCACAACCGTGACTTGCGTGTCAATGGGGATGAAATGATGATGATAAGGACAACACAACACCCAGTCCATGAGTGGAGAAAATCTCCGACCCAGCCAAGATTTGAACCCGGGCCATTAGGTATGACATTCTGTCGCGCTGACCACTCAGCTACCAGGGGCAGACATGAATATGATTATCTTGAATGAATGCAATTGGCTGGATACTTGTTTGATGTAAAAGGTTTGGAGCACTTTAGTTATTTTTTTCCATTTCTACTTATACTGGCAACATTGAAAGATATGAACTTTATTATTTCTAGCTTTTGCTAATAGCCTTAAGGAAAAAAACAGACTTCACAAAAACATTATGTTTGGAGGAAGACTTGCAGCTATAAGTGTTTGTTCCAGCTTTCTTTGATGTGGCCCTTTTTGGTCACAAACATTGGCAGTTTATAACCTGCTATGCAATACTAATCTAGAAACACAGACTCCAACAGCCTTCTTTTTCGTGCATTTATTCATCTCTAGGAATATTTGTCAGCTGCACGATTTTCGGAATAGTTTGTTTATATAAACATACTGTTTTTATTTTACATACAATTGTGAAATATTTATCACAAGTTGTTTGGCTCTTGTATGACATAACATACTCATACTGCTGGCATTTGAAGAATTTCTTTTGTCTGAGCTCGTGATCACACTTATGTCAAAGGAACTAGCCTTCTTAGATTCTGACAGCAATGGTGACTTGAAAGTAAGCATTTATGCTACTATTTTCTTGATATCACCAGTTATTCGTATGGTATTTCTCACTTATGAAATCTTATGCTTCCTACTCATCATAAAATCTCAACAAGAAATGCTGCTTTTGATGAGGTTTGTGATGTGGGACATCACCACAAATAGGTGATCATCAAGGATTGTTCTCTTCTGTTGCAGCATAGACTATATAGGAGCAAGGATTTCTACAAAAAGTGTTCCATTTATAAGGGCAGAGGAGGGGAAGGGGGAGCAATATTATGCTACAGAGGACACATGACTGGACTTCCATGGGATTTGTGACAGTAATTGAAGGCACCCGACAGCTGCCGACTGTGTGAAAATTATTGTGCACCACCAACGTCCTTTCATGTTTGATGTCTTTCTTCATGATGATGGAATCTTCCTGTAGGATAATTGTCCATGTCACAAGGTCAGAATCGTGCTTGAGTGGTTTGAAGTGCATGATGTTTTGACCATGTAATTCGCCTGATTTGAACTTGATGCAACACTTCTTCGGTGCTATCAAATGCCAGATCTGCACCCACAAACCATCAGCCAACAATTTACGATAATACTATATGAATAACTGTGCATCAATATCTGGTGTTCATACCTTCAGAACCATGTCCATGTTACACAGAATTGTCACTGTATTGCATTACAAAGGCAGACAAACACAATATTAAGTAGATGGTTATACAGTATTGGCTCATCAGTGTATGGAAAAAATAGATCACTTAATGCTATAGGAAGATTTTGGCAGAGAACTGAAAGACTTGTGTTCAAAGATATTAGCCAGAATGGGAAACCTGAAGATTTATTTGTCTGTTGGAAAATTAGAGACAATACTCAAATCTTGTGCCCAAGAAACATCATTCTAGTTAAAAACAAAAATAACAAAAAAGGCAACAATTATCGCTTTATGCCTAGTCATAACACAATTTGCACATCTTGTTTATTCACTAAAAAAAGCAGTGAGAAGTTCAGGATACATTCGGGGAATGTGCTTACTCCGGAAAGATTTTAAATGTTATATGGGACATTCTATGACACTGAATGCCTAATAGGAGAGTACACCCACTTTCAATCCCAAATTTCTGACAATAGCCAATGCAGAGGAGCTCCTGAGCCTGGACACTACAAAGTGTCAACACAACAATAATTTATCTCACAAGAATGTAAGCCACCTGTACTTATTATGGTATTCTATCAGGTTTATTTATCAGAAATAGGACATTTCTAGTTATTGAAGTCACAATTTTGTTATATTATTTAACATTTAAAATACTTCAATATTTTAATGATTTAGCTACTTTTAGTTTTGGTAGTTACTGCTAGGATCATACTGACACAATAATTTGTAAGCACACTGACATGTTAAGAACTCAGTGGTTTACTATTGAGGTCGATGAATAGCTGCTCAAAAGAACGCAAAAATAAGAAGCAGTTGAGTCCAATATATTATTAAATTATAACAATATTACAAATTCCTGGATGTAATGGTACATTACACAAGGGAAAGGCAACACTCACCTACAGCAGGCTAATGTGTGAGTATAAAAACAAGAGAAAATCAATTTAACTTTCAAGCTCTCGCACTACTTCTAGTAAAATTCTACTCATTCACACACAACTACGCAAAACCCTAAAGCACAAAGGCATGCAGGCATGGTGTGAATGAGGGATGGAGGGATGGAGGGAGGGGAGGGAGGGGCGGGAGGGGAGGGAGGGGCGGGAGGGGAGGGAGGGGCGGGAGGGGAGGGAGGGGCGGGAGGGGAGGGAGGGGCGGGAGGGGAGGGAGGGGAAGGAGGGAGGGAGGGAGGGGAGGGAGGGAGGGGAAGGAGGGAGGGAGGGAGGGGAGGGAGGGAGGGGAGGGAGGGAGGGAGGGGGGAAGGAGGGGGGAGGGAGGGAGGGGGGAAGGAGGGGGGAGGGGGAGGGAGGGGGGAAGGAGGGGTGAGGGGGAGGGAGGGGGGAAGGAGGGGTGAGGGGGAGGGAGGGGGGAAGGAGGGGTGAGGGGGAGGGAGGGTGGAAGGAGGGGGGAGGGGGAGGGAGGGTGGAAGGAGGGGGGAGGGAGGGAGGGGTAGGGAGGGGGAGGGAGGGAGGGAGGGGAGGGAGGGGAGGGAGGGGAGGGAGGGGAGGGAGGGGAGGGAGGGGAGAGAGGGGAGGGAGGGGAGGGAGGGGAGAGAGGGGAGAGAGGGGAGAGAGGGGAGAGAGGGGAGGGAGGGAGGGGAGGGAGGGAGGGGAGGGAGGGAGGGAGGGAGGGAGGGAGGGAGGGAGGGAGGGAGGGGAGGGAGGGAGGGGAGGGAGGGAGGGAGGGAGGGAGGGAGGGAGGGAGGGAGGGAGGGAGGGAGGGACGGAGACCACATGGAAAGGAGAAAAGTGGTGGGAGAAGGCAGTACATGATCTGAACAGGGAAGGAGAGTTTGGACATAAGAGAAAAGGGGACATGAAACATAAGACAGTGAGAAACAGGTTAGTAGAAGTTTATACCAGGGAGATTCAGAGTGTGCAGGATGAGCTGGAGATATAATTCCCACCTGCAGAGTTAAGAGAAATGTGTGCTGGACTGGGGTACAAAGACAGCCTACATAGTGTAGCAGCTATTTAAATCATCAGTGTTGTTGTGTGCAGCGTATTCAGCATGTAAACTGTTTGTTGTTCTCTACAGTTTGTTGGTGGTCGTTCACGTAAGTGGACAGTTGGTTACACGTCATATCCACAAAGAGTGTAGTGTAGTATTAGCAGCACGGCTGATATGTAATGCAGCTGCTAACAAGCACCACCATGCCTTTCATTGGGTAGGAAATGTCTGTGACTAGAATGCACTTGCAGGAGTGGAGAGTGTATGGGACACATCTTGCACCTGGGCCAATCAAAAGGGAATTACCCTGGAGAGCAGGATTGGAATATGAATGGACAAGGATATTCTGTAGGTTGGGTGGGTGGGTGGTGGAACTCTACTTCGGATTATGTCGATGGGATTTTAGGTAGGATATCCCTTATCTCAGGCCACAATGAGAGGTAGTTGAAGCCCTGGTGAAGGATGTGGTAGAGCTTTTCAAGGTCAGGGTGAACAGAGCAGTGCTGGTTAGTGGCTGTTTACAACATTTACTGGGGTCAGAGGATGAGATGCCACACTCCTGTTTATGGATGAGCTGCATAACATATTGTCTACCAACACAGAGTCTGATAAAGTTAGATTTTGACAACTCCAGCTCTCCCCTGCATATGTAGCATACACAGGTGGTGTACTGTAAGGTATATACTTTTTGACAGGGAACATGTGGCATCTATCACAGTGAAGGTATTGTTGGTGGTTGGTGCACCTGATATAAATAGAGGTATTTATGGAACCATCTGAGCAGTGGAAATCAACATTTAGGAAGGGTGTTATATTGTGTTGAGAAGGACAGGTGAAGTGGATTTGGGAGTCAGCGTTGAGGCTCTAGAGAAAAAACAACCAGACGATTCATTTTAAGTGTTGACTGGATAAGAAGATTCCTCCAAATGTGGCCCATAAATAAGTTTGTTAGGATGGCATCATAGCAGTATAACAATATTAGACTTGTATAAGAACAATACTGTTATAGCACAAGCTTGTTTACAGAGTTGGCCTTCGGAAGTGAAATAATTGTGGGTCAGCATGTAGTTGGCTAGGAGGATTAGGAAAGAGGTGGTGTGTTTGGTACCAGGAGGACATCAGGAAAGGATGTTAGGGGATATTCGTGTACAAGAACGTCACACCCACAGAGACCAATGAGTGGTGGTTAACGGGACATGAACTGTAGAGAAAGTGAAGGAAATGAGCAGTGTCTTGAATGTAAGATGGGAAATTACGGACAATAGTTTGGAGGTGTTGGTCAAGGGGGGTAGAGGTTGATTCTTTGGGAGCATTGTACACAGCCAAAATGGGATGACTTGTAGAAAGACCTGTGAGGTTGGGTTTGTGGATTTTGGGGAGTGGGAAAAAGGTTGGAGTGAAGGGGTTTGTTGGTGTGAGGAAGGAGATAAATTCAGATTCACAATTTGGGATGGACCCAAGGCCGTGATAAGCTGCTGGAGGACACGTTGGACTACTGGGATGAGATCACGGTCATATGGTTTGTATGCAGATGTGTCAGAAAGTGGGCAGAGACCGCAGCCACACAGCCACTCGATTTGTGACCACTGTGTAGGGCCTTTGTGGGAGGGATGACAAGGTTCAGGTTATGGATAACTGTGTGTTCCATTGGATTGCAGTTGGACACACAATAGAGGGATTCAGGAAAGGAAGGTAAGGGCAGGTTAGAAGTGAGGAATTCCTGAAAGATTGTCAGGGTACAACCGGGTGGATGGGGAAGCAGGATCATGGTTGGAGGGAGATTGGATGTGTTTTAAACAGTGTCATATAGGGGGTTTTTGGTTGGCTGTTGTTAGTGGGGTGCACGGTGAAAAAATATTTCCACTGCAGAGAACCAGTAAAGCAAGGAAGGTCCGCTTGACTTAGACTCTGTGTTAAAGGTGAAGCCTTTAGAAATTACTGAGGTGTCTGCAAGGTTCAGAGTTTATGCCAGTTTTAATAGTAAGTCTATTAGGTGAGATACCATGAACCAAACAAGACTTCAAAAAGAGGATGTGTGATTGGATTTATGCAAGGGCTTTGAGGAATTTTCAGATATGGTGAAGTAGAATGAGTAGCAATTCATGGTTGGATGGCTGGAAGAAAGGAGTAGTCACTGAAAAAACTGTTAAATAAGGTTGAAAATTGCAAAGTAAAAACTGGTGGTGGTAGTGTTATAATGGAAAAATAGTAAGATTGGTATAGAGAGCTATGTAGGAAGTTTGAATGAAGGCCAGAAAATGTTTTAAAGAAGCTGGACATAGGTAGGGGTGCTCATAAATAAAAAGGTTCAATCATAAACTGAAAAGTGCAACAGTAAGAAACACCTGTGATCATGCAACCCAATCATAAAAACACAGGCATGACTGGTTAACAATCAAGCTGGACAGCACAAGAAGGTAGAGGCAAAAAGATTAAAAACAGCACTGGATTCAAGTGTCCAAAAATAGCCATCACCAAAAGAGCAGGAAGTTATAATGTGGCACTTATTAATGGGATGCGTTGTTACAATAGGGGATATTTCAATCGTGCAACAGTGGGTGGGTGACGTGTGTTTTGAAGGCAGGTGCAGTAGAGGAACAGAAAGTATAGACATATTAAAGAATGGGCAGTGAGTGCTACGCACATAAATAAAGGTAATAACGTATAGGAAGAGAGAGAGAGAGAGAGAGCTGAATTAGCAAATTAACAACAATCAAAACTCTTGGTTAGAAAAATATGCAAAATATGGTAAAGGTAACCACACACCTATAGTAAACTGATGTGTGGAGCATAGAAAACATGTAACAGAAAAAAGGAATTCATTCTGGCTTTTGAGCTCTTGCTCTTTTTCTAATAAAACTACAGACATTAGCTCACACAACTATACAGACATCCAAAGGTTCAAAGGATCATTCGTGTGGCCATGGTGAAATTTATTATCAGTTTTTGGAAGCAGCTGCTTGGGATGATGGAGATGATGAGGGGATAAGAAAGGACACACAAGGCAAGGAAGGGGTAACAGATGATCAGTGGCTACACAACAAGATGAAAGATGTTCAGAGGGTGAAGCATGTAAGTGATACACAGTGAGTGGAGGAGGAGAAAGAAGGTAGGGAAAAGGAAAGAGAGAAAGTCAGAGATGAAGAGGGAAGCAGAGGGGACAGGAGTGAAAAGGGGGGGGGGATGGGATGGGATGGGGGAGAGCGAGCGAGCGAGCGAGCGAGAGAGAGAGAGAGAGAGAGAGAGAGAGAGAGAGAGAGAGAGAGTTCCTGCATGGCAGGGGAGGGGGGGTTGGAGGAAGAGTGGAGGAAGGAGGAAGAGTGGAGGAAGGAGGAAGAGTGGAGGAAGGAGGAAGAGTGGAGGAAGGAGGAAGAGTGGAGGAAGGAGGAAGAGTGGAGGAAGGAGGAAGAGTGGAGGAAGGAGGAAGAGTGGAGGAAGGAGGAAGAGTGGAGGAAGGAGGAAGAGTGGAGGAAGGAGGAAGAGTGGAGGAAGGAGGAAGAGTGGAGGAAGGAGGAAGAGTGGAGGAAGGAGGAAGAGTGGAGGAAGGAGGAAGAGTGGAGGAAGGAGGAAGAGTGGAGGAAGGAGGAAGAGTGGAGGAAGGAGGAAGAGTGGCAGAAGTAGTCAGAAACAGTGTGGGAGGGGGAGGACTCAAGTGAACAGACAAGAGAAGGAGAAAATAGTAGCATGCAGCAGCGGGAAACGGGTTAGCGGAGATTTAAGCCAGGGGATTGCAAGAGCACAAGATATGCTGGAGAGAGAATTCTCACTTGTGTAGTTGAGAGAAACTTGTGCCAGAACAGGATATCCAGATGACCCATATAGTGAAGCGGCTGTTGAAGTTTTTTGTATTGTGATGTGTAGCATATTTGGCAACTGGATGAGTAAGCTTTTGGTTTGTCACAGTTTGGCAATGGCCATTCATGCAAGGAGACAGTTGATCATTTGTCATGCCCATATCAAAGGTGGCGCAGTAACTGCAACATAGCTGATAAATAACAAGGCTGCTTTCACATGTGGTCCTGAATTTATTGCACATGAACTGCCTGTGACTGAACTGTAGTAGGTGGTGAGAGTGTGTATGTGACAGGTCTTGCACCTGGGCCGAAGGCTCATGGGGAGAAAGATTGGAATATGGACAAACACGGATTTATTCTGCAGATTTGGTGGGCAGTGGAACACCATTTTGGGTGATGTTGGTAGGATTTTGATATGATACCCTTCATCCCATGGCAAGACAATTAGCAGTCAAAGCCATGAGGAGGAATGTAATTGAGATGTCCCAGGCCATAGTTACACTGAGTGATCAGAGAAGTGCTGGATGGTGGCTGAATCAGAGGTTTACCTGTGTAAGGCAATGGCATGAGAGATATGTTTAACACACAATCCAAGCTCAAATCATATTTCACAACCTCTACTCTTTTTGAAAAATCCTTTGACTCAGTGACCACAAATTCTTGAATGCCATTACTGTAATAGAAACACTTGTCCTTAAATGGCTGGAATAGCATTCCCAGCACCATCAGAGGAAGCTGGCCCAGTTACTCCTGTCTCGTGCCAGCATGAGATTACCTAAAGCCAAGAAAGAGCCAAGCCCTCTGATCGAACTACCATAAACTCTTCACAGCTCTCCGACATGACTTGCTAACATACTCAGTCTTTCACATCCCCCAAAACTTCCTCCCATCTCCTCAAAATACATTCATTCGTTAACACCCATCCCATAATTCTGTTTTCAGAGATTGTGCCAAAATTCTGACCCCTATAGAAGTCTCAGTACTAAAACTAACACAAAACTACGTTCAACCATGCTGAATTTGTAAAGGATGTTCTTTCCTTTACTGATTCTCTGAAGTGGGAATATTTTTTCACCATGTAGTCCACTGACAACAGCCAACCAAAATCCAACATAGAACCTTGTTTAGAACATATCCAACCTCTCTCCAGCCATGATCCTCCTCTCCTTCCACCCAGTCATCCCCTGATAATCTTTCAGGAATTCCTCACTTCTAACCTGGCCTCACCTTTCTTTTGTATATCTCTCCCCAGTCAGTCCAACATCACTCCTATGGAACACATACCTAACTGCAACCTGAAAACCAATCCAGATCTTATCATTTCCACAGACAAATGCTTCATCACTGCGATCATAAATTGTAATATATATGTGCCTGAGGGCCTCTGACTTTCCAACATATTTGCAAACAAACCTTACAACTATAACCCTGTTCAATTCCTTGTCAATGCCTTGGGCCCATCCCAAAACCTGAACCTGAATTCACCTCCCTCCTCACAGCAGTACCCCCCATACTTTAATCATTTACCTACTCCTTCAACTCCACAAACTCAACCCCATAGTTCTCCCTACTGGTCGTCCTATTGTGTCTGAGTACAATGCTCCCAGTAGAACAAATCTATGCCTTTGTTAATAAACATCTCCAAACTATTGTCCGTAACCTCCCATCCTACACTCGGAACACTGCTCACTTTCTTCATTACCCCTCCAGAGTTGTTGGTCACTTTGGATGTGATGTCCTTTTGCACCAACATCCACTATATCCATAGCCTTGTGGCCATGAAACACTACCTTTAGCAACTTCGTCCTTATACTAAGCCCACCACCTCTTTCGTAATACTCCCAGTCAAATATATAAACAAGTCCATGGTCCTGCCATGGATACTTGTGTAGCACCATTCTGTGCCAGGTATTGCCAAAGATGTTTGTGTGGCACCATTGTGTGCCAACTTATTCAAGGTACATCTGGACAAATCTTTTTCATCCAGTCAATGTCTAAAACCTATAGTCTTGTACAGATTCCTTGATGATATTTCCATTATCTGCACTCATGGCAAAGACAACCTTTGGTCTTTCCTCCATAACCTCAACACCTACTCCCAAATCCACTTTATCTGATCCTTCTCAGCTCAACTTGCCATCTTCCTAGAAGTTCATTTCCACCATTAAGATGGCTCCATAAAAACTTATTGATCATATCAAGAGCACCAACCATCAATAGTATCTCCAATCTGACAGCTGTCACCCATTCCCTATCAAAACATCTCTTTTTGACAGCCTCACTACCCTTGGGCACCACATCAAGACTGGAAGGCAGAAGTTGTCAAAGCGTACTTATCACCTTACCTGAAAGTTAACTGACAGACAATATTCTACCCAGATCCTCTATAAATAGATGTCCTGTGCCATCTCCTGACACAATGAAATGTGCTAACAAGCACCAATCAGCACTCCTCTAATCACCCAGCATCAACCCAACCTTGAAAAATTCAATGGCATCCTTCACCAGGGCCTCGACCACCTCTCAACAGTGCCCTAGATTAGGGATAACCTACCACCATCCAAATAGTGTTCTGGCAGCCACCCAACCTACAGAATATCCTTGTCCATCCTTAATCCACTCCTGCTCCCTATCCTGCACCCCATACAATGGCACGAGAGATCTGTTTATCACACAATCCAAGCTCAAACCATATTTCAAAACCTCTGCTCTTTTTGAAACCTTGTGTTCCCCACTGCCTGCTAATGGAGTCTGGTCACGGGCATTTTCTAGCTAATAAAAGGCAGGGCCACGTGTGAAAGCAGATATATCAAACAATAGATATGCAGTAATTACAGCACCACATTCTGTGTGCATAACATGGAACGAACTGTTCACTTGCGTGAATGGCCTTGGTCAAACTATGAAAAACTGCAAACTTGACCTTTCAGCTGCCAAACATGCTGAAAATGACAGCACAAATTCCTTCAGCGGCTACTTGACTACACAGACCATTTGGATATTCTCAATGTCAATGAAATTCACCAACAGCTGTATACTTTAAGATATTTTATTTTATTATCAAAGCAACCAGTTTCGGCATTTCATTTTTCTATCTTCAGGCCCCTGAATAATAAGAGTATGTATGTAGCATATAAAGGTGTACAAAGCACACTTACAGAAAGTGATGGGTAATCATAATACTGCTTAGCTTAAAAATGAAAGTACTGGCATTCAATCAAATCTTTTTGTGTACACAGCACACTAGATTAAAACATATGTACATATTTGTTAGTAGGATTAAACCATCTCTCTGTGTACATCCAGCACAATATACTAAAACATGTGTACATCTTTGTTAGTCATAAAACTAACACCAGAGATTTACAATGGAACACGTAAATACATTAAAAGATCAGCACTAGACTGTATACAATCAAGAGCTTCGTTGAAACAAAGCTCGTCTCTCTTCTTATATATATATATATATATATATATATATATAAAGTAAAATCTCACACAGTAAGCTATGAAGTACAATAGCACGCATATTAACAGCCTAGGCACTATCACAGAGGGTAATACAATTACATACTATTGTACTTCGTAGCTTACCGTGTGACATTTAACTTTAAATGAAGATTGGCCTTCATATATACTAGGCACTTCCTGATCTGAGATGAGCTTTGTTTCAACAGAGCTCTTGATTGTATACTGTCTAGTGTTGATCTTTTTAATGTACTTACATGTTCCCTTGTAAATCTGTCTCATTAGCCTAAGCAACTGCTTTCCAATAATCAATAATTAGTATCATCACGGCCGTGGGAATGTACATTCGGGCATCTGTACAGTTGTATGAGTGACTGTATGTACTTTTACAAGAAAAAGCAAGAGCTCAAAAGCTGGTACGACTACTGTTTTTCTTTTACATGTCTCTATGCTTCACACACCATTCCTCAATGAGCGAGCAATTGCTTTTCCCTTATTTAACATATTACTAAAAGTTAATAATATGAGTGACATGAATGAGGTAAACTAGAATTAAAGTAAAAAAGTGGGTCTTCAAAGTTAAAGAGTCTGATATAATATGAACCTCAATGAGTGAGATCATGATTAGAGATCAGTTTCAAATGGCTCTGAGCACTATGGGACTTAACATCTGAGATCATCAGTCCCCTACACTTAGAACTACTTAAATCTAACTAACCTAAGGACATAAATAAAATAGAAAGAAACTTCCACATGGACATCACACACATCCCTGCCTGAAGCAGGATTCGAACCTGTGACCGCAGCAGCAGCAGTGCGGTTCCGGACTGAAGTGCCTAGAACCGCTTGGCAACAGCGGCTGACTAGAAAGCAGTTTGCTGAAGTTGATAAATAGTGCAGAAATGTAAATGTATTTGTGTGTTCTCAGTGCAATAACTATTACATGCTATTCAGTATAAAACAGGTCTTGGGCAACATTTGTTCATGGTTAGGAATTTCTGTTGGCTTGACACTTGCCATAGATTATGATGCTGACTAGTCATCTAGGGAAAGGCTGATGTATATGCACAGCAGGTGAAAGTTATCATTAAAAGAATAAAAAGATATCAGAAGTAAATCAAATGAAATCTTGCAACAGAATTAGCTGAAGTTTACAATGCTTTTCTAATCACAACAGTTATTCAAAAATACACTGTCATTATTACTACTCACAACACAATGTTTATATATCAATTTTAACTTCATGACTAATGACTTACCAAATGGTCCTGCCAACCGAATAGGCCACAATGGATTAAATGGTTGCATAAGAAAAGCAATTGCTCGAACCCAGAGTGGAATGCGTCTTGAAGCTTCAGGTGGTCTTTCTGGGAAGCCCCATGGATCAGCCAGTATCAGATGCTTCACTCTGCACTTATTAAAAACATTAATGAAGCTAACTAAAACATATCCTTCATCAAGTATCATTTCATAAATTTATTACTGTGCAAATGTAATAACAGTTCCAATTCAATTATTTACAATATTAAAAGTATGTAAGTGAGTATACTATCAGTGAAAACAGCACCCAGCGTGCACACACACACACACACACACACACACACACACACACACACACACACACACACACACACAGAGAGAGAGAGAGAGAGAGAGAGAGAGAGAGAGAGAGAGAGAGAGAGAGAGAGAGATAAATTAGTAACAAACATAACCTTAATAACTAAAATTTGCTGGAGAGAAACTTCACAAAACTCAAAGTTTCATAATGGTTCAGATTCGAAACAGAGCATATGAAAAAGCAATACATTGTTCTTGTCAACTGCTACACATGCCCATGGGTGTGCACAAGTACACAAGAGGAATAAACACTGTGTGAACAGTACACAGTAATGTAGAAGCCTCTGAAGTTAGGAAATGACTGCTACATTTGTCACTTAACTCACAGAATCCTGTTGAAATTAGTACTGTATAATCACTTAGTTGTGAAACACCATTGAGCAAAAGGAAAGCATCACTGTAGATCATTTACATTGTTAATGTCTTGATTTAGGCACTGGTATTTACCTCTGTGGGTGAGCAAGTGCGTAAGATGCAGCAAGGAATCCACCCATACTGTGTCCCAAGAGTATAATTTTTTCCAGTTTCATTTCACGCCGCCATTCCTCCACAGAGCGCACAAATTGCTGTTCTGCTTCCATTGCATCTTTGCTGAATGTTGGTCTTGAACTTCGACCAAAACCTGAAGTAAAAGGATTTTAATTAAAAAAGCAGTGATAACACACTGTATTGGTTTGATGCATTAATATTGCTAAAAGTTTTACAAATAAAACCTGCCATAATGGCCAAACAACTTGCTCTTTCAATCATTTTCAACACAGAAAAAATTCACAATTACTTTCTCTCCAAAAATTATAGTAACAAAATGTTTGTGATTTTAAAAACAATCCAAACATGTTGTTAAACAGTATCTTTTTATGTCATAAAAATGTAATATACTGATGCCAATTATTAACACACTGAGGCTCATGATATTCTTTGTAAAAGACAGGCCTCATATTTTATTTCTCAGCCAAACCATTTTTGACTGGAAAGGCACCATTCATGAATATTTATTAAACTTTATATTAGTCCATCAATCTTATTATCAGTAATGATAGGGTCAGAGATTAACAAAGAAATAACAAGAAACAAAAACAAAACAATCTTTCAATAAATATTCTCCCACAGATAGGATGAAAAGTTATGCATGTGACAGATCAAAAGATTCAACTATTGTTCAAGTACACAAAATAAAAGAATTATGTATGATGAATATAGCAATATGTTTCAAAAGAAACTGCATGGTAACATTCATTTTATTTTGTTAAACATGAATAAATTGTCTTTTAAACTAACTAAAACTACTGATTACGTATTCTTCTTCTGTGTCCTCCAAAAGTCTCTACAATCATTGCTTCCTCTCTTCAGCAAACCTCTCCATCTTCATGTATGAAGAACATCCCATGACAGTTATAACATTTTAAAATAAGATATTCATGGTCATTCACTTGTTTCCTTTCCTATGACCCTGGATTCAAAAATGTTTTGTAAAAAAAATTTCACCTTCAATTAAGTAGCAAAAGAGTTTTACTTTGTGTTGGCCTACAATTAACAATACTTCTCTCTCTTATCTCTTACACACACACACACACACACACACACACACACACACACACACACACACACACACACACACACAATGACCATTGTCTTTGGGCCTTTGGGCACTAACACCCAACTGTGACTGCGTCCGACATGGGCAGCAATCTAGCTGGGGTGGGTAGTGAAGGTAAGGAAGAAGTGTGGGGCTGGAAGGAGAATGAATAGCAGGAAACAGGTGGGGAAAGATGCTAGAGATGGGAGTGTGCAGGGGTGTGGTGGAGACAGGATAGGGTTGTTAGATGCAACATTGGGAGGGTCCACATGGGGAAGGGGAGAGGATTTAAAGGGAGAAGAGGAAAGTAGGAAAGAGGAAATGACTATGTACATGTGTTGGTGGCAAAAGACGTGTAGCACTGGAGTGAGAGCAGAGACACCACAGTGGTTTTCTATTGCACACCCCACCTACACAACATCATTGTCAATTGCTACTCTATCCCTGCTCCCTAACCACTTGGCTCATAGCCTGCAACAGACCTAAAAGGAAGACCTATCCCATCCATCCTCCCACTACAACCTTCTCCAGTCCTGTCACTGTCACCTCTATCCCATAAAAGCCAAGGCCACCTGTGAATGTACATATGTGATCCACCAATTTAGCTGCAACCACTGTGCTGCGTTCTACTTGGGCATGAGAACTAACAAGCTGTCTGGCCATACTAATGGCCACAATCTAACTATGGCCAAGATGGAGCTGGACCAGTCTGTAGCTGCCAAGACAATTTGCTTTCTTTTAATGACAGCTTCACATCCTGTACTAATTGGATTCTTCTGACCGACATCAGCTTTTCTGAAATGCACAAGTAGGAACTCTCCTTACAACATATCCTTCATCCCCATAATTGGTTTCAGTTCTTTTCCTTTCATTGCTGTTACCACCTCCTCAATGAACATACAAAATAAGTAAAATGATAGAGGGCACTGTTCACACACTCTCCTTCTGTTTTTTGCTTCTTTTTGCTATCATTATCATCTAATTCAGTACTTTGACTTTTGTATATACTCGAACTCAGTCACCTGTCCTTCCAGTCAAGCCCTACTTTGAGCAAAGCTTTGAAGTGTTAACAGAGTAATAGTAATAATAAAATTAATAAGAAAGAAAGTAATAGAAAATAAAAACAATAGTTTCACGTAGTAGTTTAGTAAAAATCAGAGAGGAGGATGAATGCAGACTGCTGAAAAAGGAAGCAAAATACACTATGCTAAAAAGAAGAAAAAAGAATGTTGTTGTTGTTGTTGTTGTTGTGGTTTTCAGTCCTGAGACTGGTTTATGCAGCTCTCCATGCTACTCTATCCTGTGCAAGCTTCTTCATCTCCCAGTACCTACTGCAACCTACGTCCTTCTGAATCTGCTTGCTGTATTCATCTCTTGGTCTCCCTCTACGATTTTTACCCTCCACGGTGCCCTCCAATACTAAATTGGTGATCCCTTGATACCTCAGGACATGTCCTACCAACCGATCCCTTTTTCTAGTCAAGTTGTGCCACAAACTTCTCTTCTCCCCAATCCTATTCAATACCTCCTCGTTAGTTATGTGATCTACCCATTTAATCTTCAGCATTCTTCTGTAGCACCACATTTCGAAAGCTTCTATTCTCTTCTTGTACAAACTATTTATCGTCCATGTTTCACTTCCAAACATGGCTACACTCCATACAAATACTTTCAGAAATGACTTCCTGACACTTAAATCTATACTCGATGTTAACAAATTTCTCTTTTTCAGAAACGCTTTCCTTGCCATTGCCAGTCTACATTTTATATCCTCTCTACTTCGACCATCATCAGTTATTTTGCTCCCCAAATAGCAAAACTCCTTTACTACCTTAAGTGTCTCATTTCCTAATCTAATTCCTTCAGCATCACCGGACTTAATTCGACTACATTCCATTATCCTCGTTTTGCTTTTGTTGATGTTCATCTTATATCCTCCTTTCAAGACACTGTCCATTCCATTCAACTGCTCTTCCAAGTCCTTTGCTGTCTCTGACAGAATTACGATGCCATCGGCGAACCTTAAAGTTTTTATTTCTTCTCCATGGATTTTAATACCTACTCCAAATTTTTCTTTTGTTTCCTTTACTGCTTGCTCAATATACAGATTGAATAACATTGGGGAGAGACTACAACCCTGCCTCACTCCCTTCCCAACCACTGCTTCCCTTTCATGCCCCTTGACTCTTATAACTGCCATCTGGTTTCTGTACAAATTGTAAATAGCCTTTCGCTCCCTGTATTTTACCCCTGCCACCATCAGAATTTGAAAGAGAGTATTCCAGTCAACATTGTCAAAAGCTTTCTCTAAGTCTACAAATGCTAGAAACGTAGGTTTGCCTTTCCTTAATCTTTCTTCTAAGATAAGTCGTAGGGTCAGTATTGCCTCACGTGTTCCAACATTTCTATGGAAGCCAAACTGATCTTCTCCGAGGTCAGCTTCTACTAGTTTTTCCATTCGTCTGTAAAGAATTCGTGTTAGTATTTTGCAGCTGTGACTTATTAAACTGATAGTTCTGTAATTTTCACATCTGTCAACGCCTGCTTTCTTTGGGATTGGAATTATTACATTCTTCTTGAAGTCTGAGGATATTTCGCCTGTCTCACACATCTTGCTCACCAGATGGTAGAGTTTTGTAAGGACTGGCTCTCCCGCGGCCGTCAGTAGTTCCAATGGAATGTTGTCTCCTGGGGCCTTGTTTCGACTCAGGTCTTTCAGTGCTCTGTCAAACTCTACACGCAGTATCGTATCTCCCATTTCATCTTCATCTACATCCTCTTCCAATTCCATAATATTGTCCTCAAGTACATTGCCCTTGTATAGACCCTCTATATACTCCTTCCACCTTTCTGCTTTCTCTTCTTTGCTTAGAACTGGGTTTCCATCTGAGCTCTTGATATTCATACAAGTGGTTCTCTTATCTCCAAGGGTCTCTTTAATTTTCCTGTAGGCAGTATCTATCTTACCCCTAGTGAGGTAAGCCTCTACATCCTTACATTTGTCCTCTAGCCATCCCTGCTTAGCCATTTTGCACTTCCTGTCGATCTCATTTTTGAGACGTCTGTATTCCTTTTTGCCTGCTTCATTTACTGCATTTTCATATTTTCTCCTTTCATCAATTAAATTCAATATTTCTTCTGTTACCCAAGGATTTCTACTAGCCCTCGTCTTTTTACCTACTTGATCCTCTGCTGCCTTCACTACTTCATCCCTCAAAGCTACCCATTCTTCTTCTACTGTATTTCTTTCCCCCATTCCTGTCAATTGCTCCCTTATGCTCTCCCTGAAACTCTGTACAACCTCTGGTTCTTTCAGTTTATCCAGGTCCCATCTCCTTAAATTCCCTCATTTTTGCAGTTTCTTCAGTTTTAATCTACAGGTTGTAAATTGTGGTCAGAGTCCACATCTGCCCCTGGAAATGTCTTACAATTTAAAACCTGGTTCCTAAATCTCTGTCTTACCATTATATAATCTATCTGATACCTTTTAGTATCTCCAGGGTTCTTCCACATATACAGCCTTCTTTTATGATTCTTGAACCAAAAGAATGGGCAGAATAATTCATGAAAATGACAGAGCAGAGCTGTGATGTAAAAATCAACATGTTGTACAGAATGTGAAAAAGGAAGAGGCGCGTTACAACAGATACCCCAAGTATGATAGATAAAGCAAGCAAGGAAGAGGAGAAAGTGGATGGAATAGAACAACTGCAGTGGAAACATTTCAGGTAACTCACCCAAACCCAAGACAGAACTAAAGAGAAGGATTGAAAAGAAGATGAGTCAGAAGGAAACATAAGTATTTAACTACATTCATCAGTATTAGTGTGCGGTATGTGTAGCATATTTCTATTGTCTTTTTAGGCTACAATCCCTTGCTTGACATCAAGCGTCTGGTGGACTTGTAGAAGGTTTGAACTTTCGACTGTCATTCATTACATTCTGTGTCATTGTCCACTCTGATCTTTTGCACTGATGAAATATTTAAAACCTTTCACTTTCTTCAATTCTGCCCTCTGCATTAATACACTTTATCTCATTTCTTGTGATCAAAGCTTCCCCTCTCTTTTATTCTAAACTTCATTAGACAATCTTTCACTTATTCCTTCTCTGTGTCTAACTGCTGTTGGACTTCCTGTTCTCCCTGCACCCTTCCATTAACTGTTCTGTGACTAGCATGGCTCCTCATTTTCTTTAACAGTATTTTGTGCCATTATGTTGTGACACATTGATCAAAAGTAATGGTGAAAGAACAATTCCTTCTAGTAGTCTTTGTCTCTGTTCCATACAATCTGTTCTCTCCAACCTTTACACATCTTTGATTTTCAGTTCTCTTCATGCATCTTTTTTCTTACCATCCATTCAGAGTGATTATCAACACCTATTCTGGAAAGCCTTCCAGACCTTCTGCATATCCTATCACATGCATTTCCTCTGTCAAGGAAAGTCATCACCATGTTCTATCCATACTCGGCACTTGTTCAGCCTACAAAATCTGAAATCTTATTGTTCTTCTCATACTTCCTTTCCTTCCTTGCTCCATGTTCTTATTTCTAAGACCTCAAGTAGCATGATCCCACTTTTTTACAATACTTTCTTCAAAATAGGTGTAACAATGTCCTTCTTTCAGTCTACAAGTGTGTAGAGACAGAGGAAAGAGACAAAAATAAAATACACTAAACATAATGCAATACCTGAGGAGCAGCATAACAGAGACACACAGAAATAGGGTAAGAAACATGGCAGTCAGAGGGACATAAAAAGTGTAACCCTGCAGAAAAAGGGAGAGAAACGAAATAGTGAAGACAAACAAAAAGTGAATGGTCAAATGAAGAATACCAAATGTGATGCATGAAACGAATGCAGAGCAGGAAAGGTCATGTGGAAAAACAAAGGATAGTAGGCTAATGGGAGTACAAGAAGCGGTGCACAAGTAAAGGGAAGACTGAATAAAAATGTGCTCTCACATATAGTGAGAAAATGCACAGTTCATGCCCAGTAAAAGAAGGGCATTAGTTATACATGTAAATAATCTACATTTCATTACAACAGTTTAATACATTTTAATAAAAAAAAAGTATATCACAATTCAAAACTGATGCTGCTACCTCCTAATTCCCTATTTCAATTATCTGAAGCACTACATTTTTAGACTGTCATTCATTTTGAGAAAACATAATGTAGTGCAGCTTCACCACACTTTACCTATCTAGCACAGATAAATATGGTTAAAACATGAAGTAAGAGCATCTTTCTCCGAGTCTTACAAGAATGACAGAAGGGCAACAAACACTAAAAATGGACAAAATCGGACATGAAAACCACAGAGAGACGAAAGAAACAGGTAGAAGAGATAAAAAAAAAAGAGCAGATTACTATGGCTGGCTAACAATGAGAATAAAAAGGAGAAGCCAGCCACTCTGCAACACATTAAAACCTCCACCCTAAAAGCACTAGAATGGACACAGAGGGACAAAGGACATGGGTTAAAACTTAGAGCAAATGATAAAACACACCCTCATGAATAAAATGTAAAACTAAAGTGCTGTTGAGGCATTGTCGACCAACACCGAAGGTAGAGTGTTAGTATAGTTAAGAGTCCACCGCAGAGCAGGTAAAACTGGGCAGTCCAGCAAGAGGTGGACGACCATTATTTGTGAGCCACAGCGACACTGAGGTGGGTCCTCGCAACAGAGGAGGTAAGCACGCATTAGCCACATACAGCCAATGCGGAGCCGGCAGAGGACAACTGATTCCCTGCGAGAGGACCGCATGGAAGATTTCCACACATTCATAGTCTCCTCAACGACACACAGTCTGTTGTGCGTACTGTTATGCCATTCCATCTCTCAAAGCCAAAAAAACCCTGTGGTGTAAGATAGAACACAAGTCATTTTCAGAGAGGCTCATCTCCAGAAGTGGTTTCCACGTAGCCTGTTTGGCCCGCGTGTCAGCAAGTTCGTTGTCTGGGATTCCGACGTGTCCTGGGTCCACATATCACCACTGAACGACGGGACCGTTCCAGGGCACAGATGAACTCCTGAAGGGATGCTACCAAAGGATGGCGAGGGTAACACTGGTCCATAGCTTGTAGGCTGCTCAAGGAGTCAGTGCTCAGGAGAAATTACTCACCAGGGCATGAGCAGATGTGCCCAAGAGCATGAGATATGGCTGCCAGCTCTGCTGTGAAAACACTGCAGCCATCTGGCAAGGAGTGCTGTTCAATATGTCCTCCATGAACATATACAAAGCCTATGTGACCATCAGCCATCGATCCATTGGTGTAAACCACTTCATTGGCCTGGTACTTGTTGAGAATCAAGAGGAAGTGATAGCGGAGAGCCGCAGGGATAATGGAGTCCTTAGGGCCATGCGAAAGCTCCAGAAGGATCTGCGGCCTAGGTGTACACCGTGGAGGTGTACGTTAATGGACCTCAAGGAGAGGTGGTAATGGGAAGGACTCCAGTTCACACAGAACGGACCGGTCGCGAACTGCAGTCATAAGCCTGACCTGGGCCACAGATGCGGGAGATGAACCACTGTGGTTGGGAAAAGGAGACGGTAATTCAGAAGCGCACGAGAACTATGAACATGTACAATGTAACTGGCAGGTAGTTGTGCATGCCTAACCTCAAATGGAGGGACCCAAGCCTCCATCAGGACACTGGTCACCAGACTCGTTCTAAAAACTCCCATCGCTAGGCGAACGCCGCAGTGGTGCAATTGGTCAAGTAAATGCAATGCTGAGGGCACTGCTGAATCATAAACCAGTCTCCCGTAATCAAGGCGAGATTGAACAAGGGCTCTGTTGAGCTGCAGCAGCGTAGAGCGATATGCACCCCAGTTGGTGTTGCTCAGGCAGCGGAGGGCATTGAGGTACTGCCAGCACTTTCGGTTAAGCTGACGAATATGAGGTATCCAAGTCAATTATGCACTGAAAACCAAGCCTAATAATCAAAATGTCTCTGCTACAGTGAGTGGATTGTCATTAAGGTGAAGTTCTGGTTCTGGATGAATGGTGCGATGCTGACACAAATTCATGACACATGACATCACGGCTGAAAACTGGAAACCGTAGGCTAGAGCCCAAGACTGTGCCTTGTGAATGGCTCACATAGACACCGCTCAGCAACACCCGTACTGGAGGAGGAGTACGAAATGCTGAAGTCATCTGCATACAGAGAAGGTGAGCCCGACGGCCCTACAGCTGCTGCTAGACCATTAATTGCCACTTAAAATAGAGAGACACTCAATACGGAGCCCTGCGGAATGCCATACTCCTGAATTCTGGGGATCTATGGGAGGCACCAACTTGGACACTGAAAGTATGGAGCACAGGAAGTTTTAGATAAAAATCAGGAACGGGCTTCGGAGACCCCACTCATACAATGTGGAAAGGATATGATGTCACCAGGTTGTGTCGTATGCTTTACGTACGCCAAAAAAGATGGCAACCACATGTTGGCATCTGGAAAAGGCTGTTTGGATGGTAGACTCCCGGGACACAAGATTATCAGTGGTAGAGTAACCCTGGCGGAGCCGCCCTGACATGGAGCCAGCAGGCCACGTGACTCCAGGAAACAACCCAACCACTGACACACCATATGTTCCAGAAGCTTACAAAGAAAGCTGGTGAGGCTAATGGGCCAGTAACTATCTACATCAAGTGAGTTTTGACCGGGTTTGAGCACCAGAATGATGGTGCTTTCCTGCCATTGCGATGGAAAGACACCATAACACCAGATCCAGTTGAAGATGATGAGGGGATGTTGCTTGCAATCAGACAAGAGATCTTTAATCATCTGACTGTGGATCCAATCGAGCCCAGGAGCTGTGTGGGGGCAATGTGCAAGGGCTCTAAGGAGCTCCCAATCTGTAAATGGGCAGTATAGGGTTCACTACGGCATGTAGTGAACAAGAGGACTTTACTTTCCATCTGCCGTTTGAGGGTGTGAAAGGTTGGGGGTTAGTTATCCGATGCAGAGGCTCAAACATAGTTCTCAGTAAAGCGCTCAGCAACTGCGTCTGCATTGGTAGATAACACGCGATTGATGTTAATGCCAGGGGCACTTGTTGGGGTCTGGTGTCCCAAAGAGACATCTGATCTTCGTCCAGACTTGGAAAGGTGACGTATTGCACCCAATGGTCGACAAATGCCTCTCCCAACACTCATTTCCATCATTTTATGAACTGGCGAAGGCAGGCATGGAGCTGCTTACAGGCTATTAGGTGCTGTAGGGAAGGGTGCTGCTTATGTCGCTGTAGAGCTCGCCGATGCTCTTTAATTGTCTCAGCGATTTCCGGTGGCCACCCAGGGACTGTCTTTCACTAGGGGCACTCTAAAGAACGAGGGATCTTGTTTTCCACCACAAAGACGATTGTTGTAGTAGTGACCTGCTCAATGACAACATTGATGGCACCATGTGGGGGATATTCAGCACTGACAGCAGAGGTGAAGCCTTCCTAATCTGCCTTGTTTAAATCCCATCTGGGTAGGCGCCCATGGGCATGACACCAGGGGAATGACAGGAAGATGGGGAAGTGGTCACTACCACACAGGTTGTCATGTGTTCTCCAGTGGATAAACAGGAGAAGGCCAGAACCACAAACCGAGAAATCAAAGGCCGGATATGTGCCATGTGCCACCTGTATTTAAGATGCATGAGTATAGAGGGAAGGGGCACTACAAATGTAGTGTGTGGACAGTAAGTTGGAAGAATGGGTCTCGCCGGGAGCATACCAGAGATAAGTCACTGCAGTCACACCATCATCCGTGTCCTTGATGACTCACTCGGATAGTGTGTCTGCCATGTAAACAGAAGATCCCAGGTTCAAGTACTGGTCAGGGCACACATTGTCAACTGTCCACGTTGTTATTTAGCAATGCATGTAAGCACCTAATGGTCTGGATTTTATTGTTAATTACAGAATGGTAGTGCGAACAATGTGCATGGGACATTAATTTCTAAAGTCATTACCAAAGTCAATATTGTGAGATCCACATTGTCAAGAGCATGCCCAGAATACCACACGTCAGGCACTACCTCTCACCACACACAACAAACTGGCTGACAGCTTTCACTTAACAACTGAGAGCAGTGGCATTTGTGTGCAGTTGGCAGTGCTAACAGACAATGCTAATGTGAAATAATTGCACAAATCAATGTGGGACGTACAACGAACATATCCTTTAGGACAATACACTGAAATTTAGCATATGTAGGCAGTGGCAGCATGTGACCAATGAGAGTGCCTTTGCTAGCAGCATGAAATCACTTGCTGTATCTCTCCTGGGCTTGTGACCATATCGATTAGATCCTAGATGATTGGAAAACTGTGGGCTGATCAGATTAGTCCCAATTTCAGTTGGTATGAGTTGATGGTAGGAATCGAGTGGGGTGCAGATCCCATAAAGCCATGGACTCAAGCTGTCAATAAGGCACAGTGCACGCTGGCTGCACCTCCATAATTGTGTGGGGTGTGTTTAAATAGAATGGACAGAGTCCTCTGGTCCAATTAAACTTATCAGTGACTGAAAATGGTCATGTTGGGTTACTTGGAGCCAATTTGCAGTCATTCGTGGACTTGACATTCCCAAACATCTCATCAGGCTACAATTGTTTGCAACTGGTTTGAAAAACGTTCTGGACAATTCAACTAAACGATTTGGCCACCCACATCCCCTAACATGAATCCCATCATACATTTATGGGACATAACGAAGTATGCAAGAGGTCAGTTTATGCACAAAATCCTGCACCAGCAACACTTTCACAATTAAGGAAAGTTACAGAGGCAGCGTGGCTCAATATTTCTGCAGGGGAATTCCAACAACTTTTTGAGTCAATGCCATGTAGAGTCGCTACATTATACCAAGAAAAACTAGGTTTCCTGAATGAAATTTTCACTCTGCAGCGGAGTGAGTGCCGATTTGAAACTTCCTGGCGAATTAAAACTGTGTGCTGGACTGCGACTAGAACTCAGGACCTTTGCCTTTTGCGGGCGAGAGCTCTACCAACTGAACTACCCAAGCACAACTCACAACCCGTACACAATTTTAATCCACCAGGAAGTTTCAAATCAACACACTCTCCACTGCAGAGTGAAAAGTCCATTCTGGAAATATCCCCCAGGCTGTGGCAAAGCCATGTCTCTGCAATATCCTTTCTTCCAGGAGTGCTAGTTCTGCAAGTTTCGCTTCTGTGAAGTTTGTAAGGTAGAAGACTAGGTACTAGCGAAAGTGAAGCTGTGAGGATAGGTCGCAAATCGTGCTTGGATAGCTCAGTTTGTAGAGCTCTTGCCTGCGAAAGGCAAAGGTCCCGAGTTCAAGTCTCAGTCTGGCACACAGTTTTAATCCACCAGGAAGTTTCAAAAATAGGTTTGACACGATATTGGGATGCATCCCATTACTTTTGTCACCTCACTGGCACATTTTATGTAACAAAGTTTATCGTAAATAATATCTACGAAGCTTAACTAGCTAAACAAACTAGTCTAACTAGAACTATGTTTTGATTATTTTTCATTTTTTAAACTATTACACAACAGTTCTACACATCGTCAAAAGTAGTAATAACACTAACCCAGAAGATCAATTGCATATACAGGTCTTTTGCTGGCCAATGAATCATAATTAAGACACCACAAAGCAACTCCTGCTGCGAGACCATGCAGTAATACAATTGGTGTTCGTGGAGATTCTTCATTAAGAGAAACGGTCCATACTTTGTCTGATGTCCCGACAACAGCTCCTATATCGACATACCATCCACGATATTTTGTTTTTAAACCTGTAACAATAACATTTTAAAATCTGAGACCAATAATAAAAAGTTCTTCTACATAACATAACAGCAATTGGAGAGCACTGAGTTTAGTTATGGCGAAGCAAAGTTTGCAGCACCAGCTGTCGGCTTTGATCCATGATGTAGCTGTGTTGTGTAACATCATTGTGATCATGTTTGCAGATGAGATTTTGCAGTAAGTACTGGCATACTTTAATGAGGGATGTTTATGTTCCTAAATTGATTGTGACTGATGTTAATGTGGCACTGGACTTAGTGACGAGGGTACCCTGAGCTCAGGAAGTCTGTTTCTGCTTGGTAGTGAATAATTTTAATGTCATTAGTTATTGGAAACTGATTTGTTTTTGGTTTTGGAATTGCTAGTTCATTATGTTATTAATGGTTCACGGTTAGATTTTTTTTTATTTTTTAGCTTGGTACTAAGCATGGCTCTTACTAGTGAATCATCAGTTGCTGCTATAGATGTTGCTACTACTAAACTTCTCTGGTTAAATGGTATTATGGCTGAATGTATGACATGATGGCAGTGTGGGACATTGTATTGGGGTCAGGTATTAGCTGTTTAGTTGTTGGGTGGTGTGTGTGTGTGTGTGTGTGTGTGTGTGTGTGTGTGTGTGTGTGTGTGTGTGTGTGTGTTGGTGGGGGGCTCTGTTTATGTGCATAATTTTCTTTGAGGTGTGGCAATAGAAATTAATGTTGGAGTAGTTTTTTGCAACTTTGTATTTCAGGTTGGTACCTGCAGTTCACATTTAGTAGTTTATAACGGTGGGTATCCGTGGAGTATGGTGGTGCTATTTTGGTCTGGTACGATTTTGATAACAGTCATATTAGTTTGGCCCATGTGTATCACAAGCTTTTTCCAAGCTATATAGGTCAAGTGAAATTTCCAGTACCCCTTTTTTTAATGGTTTTTTTAATTGTGATTTTGCTGAGGGCTGAGGTTTTCATTGGTTGAATTTTGCATTAGTATTTGATTTTTTATGTCTTTATTATTCTGATTGTCCCCACCCAAAGCACACAATTCCTATGCTTATTCCATTAGTTTCATGTTAGTTCTCATATTACTTTTTTGTATTATTTGTGTGTATCCACACGTGTTATGCGTGACATGATGGTTGCCATATTGTATAAATTTTAAGTAGGGGTATCTACTATCTATGAGTCAAAGTTGATGTCTGGTACTGCAATCTTCAGTATTCTCTAATTTATAAATGTCTTCTTTAAACAGAAAAAAAGTTCAATTGCATTTAGAAAATCAGTAGATCTCAATTACATTGTACACTTACATGTCATTATTTTCTTTTCAATTGTCCGAAGAGTATCTGTTGAAACTGGACACCATTGCAACCATTCCCACAATTGGCTGAAAGAAAACATTATCAGAGATGTTACAGTTTTGAAAGCACCATTCTGTTTTTACTTCAAACACCAATTGTTTTCAATAAATCAGAACACTAGCATTACTCAAAGATAAATAAAAATTGCCACTTTCTACTGGAAACAGTAATGTAGAGTGCTGCAGAGTTCTGTAATGCAGAGGATTATGTCTTCACTAAGGAAGATATAAAGAACATTTACATTGTTCTACCACAGAGTGCAGCTGCACACCACATAAATACACTCTAGCACATGTTCCATGATTACCATCAGCTGAACACGTTGTTAGAAAGTGCTTAGAAATAATGACATCTACATCAGTAGTAAAATAAAGGAAGATTCAGGTTTTACAGCCCATCAACCAAGTTCAGATTGGACAAAGAAGTGGAAGGAAATCTTAGTGTTTTCTTTATGGTCATCCTTGGTACAACAACTCGAACTGATTACTGTTAAGTATTTTTGTGGCACCCCTATGCTGACTAAAATTTGACTTATATAATCTGTTCTGCTATGAATTTTTAGTCTTAAATTAAAGTAAACTTGGTAAGTATCCCACAAAGATTATTCACCACTTAATATTTGGTCAAACAAAATTCGTTGGGAAATAACCTTCATAAATGACAGACATCGTTACAGTGAATTTCACATAACCCAATTTGGCAAAACCAAAGAATTCAGTAGCACCTGTTAACTTGGACGTGTAACATCAACATGGCAGATCCCTACTTCAGGCTTATTCCATATGGCAACCATGACATCACCCATCACAGACGCAAAAATATACATAAAGAGATTTAAAAAATTTCAGGAATAACATGAAACTAAGGAGACAGTCATGGGGTTTTGGGAGGTGAACAAAATAAACGTGTATGATGATTCTAATAATTAAGGCGCACCGAAACAAATACTAATGCAAAAATCAAGCACACAAAATCCTGTCATAGAACCAAAAATTTTGATTTCATTAAGCATCTATTAACAAATTTGTCACAGTTGCAATAAGGATATTTGACAAATAGTTTCAAATGAACTGGTTCATTCTGAAGTTGGCCTACTGTGGCTGCACTGAAGGTGCCTGACCTTAATAACAAACATCAAAATGGCAATAAATGCTTTACAAAATGTTCACAGATGATTGTCTCAATCAGCATGGGCTACTTGACAAGTCAGAATCAAACTTATCATGCAGTCATCTGTGAACACTTTATAAAGCATGTATTGCCATTTTGATGTTTATTATTAAGATCAGGCACTTTCAGTGCAGCTTCAACAGATCAGGCTTGATACTGGTTGCCAACCTTATGTACTGCAACTATAATAGATCTGCTGATAAACACTCTATGAAATATTAACCCTTAACTATAATTGTGGGTCCAACGTACCCAGGTTCAATTTTCGAAGCGGCATGCAAGACAGTCCCTCCTTCCCTCCCTCCCTCCTTCCTTCCTTCCTTCCCTCCCTCCCCCCCCCCCCCCCCCCCTCTCTCTCTCTCTCTCTCAGCACCTACCTTTAGTGCGTTGGAGTGCACATTGTGAGATTGATGTGTTTCACTTGCTACTCCTATAGTACATATTGGCTTTCGCTAGTGTCCAATGGACTCATGACTATAGATACGTAATTTTTTTTTTATTTTTGTTTATTGTTTCAGTTTATCATGATGGCAAATTGTAAATGTGTATGTGGTAATGACGATGACATAACAGAAAAGTGGCTGGATGAAGAATTAGAAGCGAATGATGAAGAAATTAATGAAAACTCCTTACCTTCTTGTAATGCTGAAACATATTCAGACAACGAGTTCTCAGACAATGACGAGGGCACCGTTATAGACAGCGACCATGACATGAGCTCTGAAATATCTGACTGCGCAAGTTCTGATGACAATAGGGTAAGTGAAAAACCACATTGCAACTGGGTATTTTCACAGGGAAAATTGGTATAGGTGGTCTAAAGCAACAACAGCACGAAACACTTCAGTCAGAAGCCATAATACTATGAGATTGCCATCTACTACGTAACAATCAAGACCTGTTGAGCCATACCATCCAAATGAAGCACTCAGTGATACGAACAACAAAATACTGTTTTGCACAAATAAAAAATTAGAAACTTTGATGTTGAATTACAAATCTCCTGATCATACAGAACTGAGGAAAGAACTGGACTGTTTCTTAAGTCTGTTGTGTATTTTACCGTATTCATATCAAATCATGATGCTATTGTATCACTCTTTGTGACAGATGGAATTGGAAGAGAGTTTGCCAACAAAGCATGTCTTCTTTATGATTTTATATAGTTCTAATACACCTCCATTTCAACAGTCCTGAATATATAGAAAAGCACAAAAAAACCAACCTACAATGTATCACTACAGAAATTATGAACCTAGTCAATAAGAAATCTCAAGCATTTACTCAGTTGCTACTAGTGGAACAACTGACGAGATGACGTCAAGTTTCCGTGGGCAGCATTACTTCAAAATACGCATTCCCAGCAAACCGAATAAATATGGTCTGAAAATGAAATGTCTTGCACATTCTATAAGACACTATGTTCTAAATATGTATTTGTACTATGGTAAAAATACTGATGGGCTCACTTTGACAGATGAAGAGGAGAAAGTACCATTACCAGTACAAGTTTGTCTACAATTAAGCCAACCAATTCTGAACACCAATCATAACATTATGACTGACAGCTGGTACACCTCATTGGAATGTGTCAATACTATATGAACAAAAGGCATTATAGAGGTAGGGATGATGAAAAACAAAAAGGAAATTCCTAAAGAATTTTTGCCACAAAAGGATCGTTCAATTGGATCTTCGCTCTTCGGATTCACAAAAGAAGCAAAAATTGTCAAATATGTACAAAAAAAATAAGAGCATCATACTTGTGTCTTTGATTCAGCACGACAACATAAGTCTGAAATCATTATCCACCATAACGCCACAGCTGTACTCTGTATATTCAAGCACTCACAGAACACATTGTTGGCTTATGCCTTTTCTATATACACCGTTGGATATGAGTGCATTGAATGCTTACATCATACAATAGTCATGAAAGAGCTGAAATGACACATATGTTATTCTTGAAAGGCATTGCTAAGGCTTTATGTGATCTATATATAAAATTGAGATGCTATAATCAGAGACTGTGCGCACAACTTTAAATAAGCATTGCCACAACTATCACAATTTCACAGGCAAGGAAGGGAACTCTAAAACTGGATAAGAACAAAAGAAGTGATGCTCATTCCATCTGCCTGGAAAGAGTGCGAAGATGTCTACTTATATAGAGTAAGTGTAAATGAAGTGTAAGCAGTCCGTATGCATGACTTGTGGAAATACTGCATGCAATTCATGCCTGTAATTGGTCAAGTGGTAGATTTTTTAGAAACATGCAATTTTTTTGTTAATTTTGTGATACAACATACTTTTATTAACTAGGAGACAAAATATTGGTTTAGTTAACTTTTTTATTTTGTATTTTCTTTATATTTTGGTAAATCACACATTTTAAGCCTACAAAAAGTGATATTGTAAGTGTCATTTAGACAAAGAATTGTAAGCTCCTACTGTTGATTTTGATGGGTCAATGGAAGCGTCCAATTCCATCCATCGGGTTTGATCCGTGACTTAATCCTTCTGGACACCACACATCACAACAGTGTGGAGTTTAGTTTGTGAGTGCGGCATGTTTATAGGTGTCCTTTTGATGCAGTCGGCGGTGCTCTCTGTTGGTGTGTTTATGGGTTGCATGTTATGTGGTGTATTGGGTTCAGCTGCATGTTAGTCCTTGACGTGTGCGATATTGCTGTTGACTGTGCGTTTACAGGAATAGTTTTCAGTGAGTTATAGATTTAGTTTTTGTTGTGTCTAAGTTATTGTAGTGTTGTTTGCTGTTCGTCGTGTATGAATTTGTTTACGTTACTTTGTTTATGCCTTTGTTAGGTATGGATATGACGACAAATTGAACAGTACGCCTTTGTGTGTGTAGATGGAGGACAGTGCTTTGTTCCTTATCAAGTTTCTCTTGCTTTTTCAGCTGTTGGCCAAAGGGGTGAAGTGCTCTGTCTGTCGGGAGGAAATGCGATGGATGAAAGTTCTGGCACCTCGGACCAGGGACGGCTTCATGTGGAGCTGCCATAGGGATAACCTACGGTGCTCTGTAAGGCGAGGTTCCTGGTTCGAGAAGTCTAGTTTGGACATGCGAGAAATTGTGTTAATGACTCACAATTTTTGTTATAGATCCTCTCACAGTTTCTGTGCGCATGAGACTGGTGTGAGAGGACCGTGCTTGATTGGTTTTCATTTTGTCGTGAGGTGTATTCAGCGTATATTAAGCGCAGGAGTAAGTTGGGTGGGCCTGGGGTGGTGGTGGTGGTTGACGAGTCGCAGTTTGGGAAGAAGTAGGATGGGAGAGGTAAGTCTTTGGTTGGTGTATGGGTCTGGGGGAGGGGGCTGTTTTATCGGGAGGGGGGGGGGGGGTTCAGAATGTGTATTTAGGGTTTTGGAGGGACGGACAAAAAGGGAATTAGTGGGATTAATTGAGGATTTCATAGAAGAGGGGAGTACCATAGTTTCAGATGCGTTTTCATCTTATAGGGAGTTTAGTAGTTAAACATGCCATTGAGTTTAAAAATGATGAGACCAGGGCCTGTACGAATACCATGGAGGGGTTTTGGGGGGCCGTTAAGTCAGTTATTGGAAGGGGGAAGAGGCACTCTTCTAATCTTCAGTCTCATTTAGATGAGTACAGTTGGCAGAAGAGTGTCCCTGAGGGCTATTGTATATTTTAGTTTTTTTAAAGGTCAGTTAGTACAATGTACCCAAAGGTTGTTGGTTAGGGAGGTGTCATGTAGGGGGGGGTTAGTTGTTGGCAAGTTTTTTGGAGGTAGACAGATGGTGGTTGTTGTGGAATATCTCTTTTGTTGCTGTTGAGTTGTAGTGTGAGATTGAGTTTTTTTTGTTTTTATTGTTTATGGGTCTTTGATTTGGGGGGAGGGGGGTGGGGTGGGTTGGGACTTTTTTTTTGTTGTTTTTTTTTTTTTTTTTCTCTTTCCTTGAGTGGGTTTGTGTGTGTGAGAGTGTGGTGTCTTGTTTTTTTTGTGGTAGCAATAATTGTGGCAGTGGTGAAAGTTTTGGAGTTTTATAATGTGGTATCAATAGTTGCTGTTGAGCTATATAGGTCAAGGGAAGTGACAGATTCCAGAGGATATGATGTGTAGTGGAATTTGGTAATGTTGTGGGGTCATTTTATTTTGTCATTTTGTGTCGTTTCATACAGTGGCCTGTGTTTATATTTAGTTTGATCCCACCAAAAAAAAACCCAATTTCCCACGGTTGTCCCATTAGTTTCATTATATTTTTTGAGAAAGATGTGTGGGATGATTTTTCGATCTGTTTTCGAGTTTGTTGTCATGTTTACGTAATGATATCATAGGCACGAGGCATATGGGAGTTGTGAATGGTCTTTTCTGCCATATTGGTGACTCATGGGTCAAAGCAGATGGGTGAAATCTGACGCTTCCGTATTCCCATTTAAATAAATGTGTGTTATAAAATATTTATTTTAATTTAAATATCCTGAAAAATCCCCATGTACACAGTTCCAATGGACCCACGATTATAGAAGCGTAAGTATTTTTCACTACCATAGTTAAGGGTTAAAAAAGTTGCTGATACTGTGTGAACAAAATGCTGGAACTGAAAAATTCTGGTATCTAACACTTCACTTGGCCTGTACAGCTAAAACAAAGTGCCCTGTATCACAAGACCAAAGCTCATTCATACAACTAATACTGAAAACCTAATCTTAGCAATGTAGGTAAAACAAGTGCCACAATTCCTACTAATCACAATCCAAAATAATTACCAACAATGAACAACAGAACCCAAAAGATTGTAAAAAAACAGCATTAACACCAGTTCTGAAATGCAATTTCTACAGCTGCTCCACCACTGAATTGTCCTGAATAGAAAACCCTGTACATATTTGGTGACTAGACCTCATCACTGTTATTGCTAAACAATGGTATAGGTGGATAACTTTTGGTCTTTCTTCTATTTATGTGTATGACTTTACAGGCAACGTTGAGAGGTCGGCTGCCAGAAATGGACTAAATGCTGACCTCCTGTAGGTCTTCCCGTACTTTGTACATGCTGAGAAATTCTCTGTTGCACTATATCACATCCACTATTATTCACTAATATACCCACACAGTAATAAAAGCTGAACATATGATATAAAACTTGTCTTCAGATTACAAAAAAGTACAAGACTTAACACCAGAACTGCCAACAGGACATTTCTGTCCCTCAGCAAAATTTTGTTCCCTCTGCCAATTCTATCTGTTTTAGGAGGTCGATGAGTGTTCGTGACTTTCAGTATTTCTTAGCCTACTTCATTCTGAAATAAAGTCTTAACACTTTTTGAGAAAAAATAATAAATACCTAGGACTACCAATGTGACATTTTTGACCCATTTCATAAACTAGGTGCCAATGAATGCAACACATGTTGGTAACCTTTATCGTGTCTGTTGTTCCGATGGAGATATGAAACTTTAAGTGTGGCTTCTTTGTCATAATAAAACATTACATAAATAAAACAAACAGGCACTGTGACTGTGTAGCTCATCACTGCTGTCTCTTAATGAGCAGATGTTAGCTTTGACAAATAATACTGAAGAAGCTGAATCAGAAAAATAAGGTGTAAATGGTATTTCAACTGAATCTGATACTAAAACAATTACACGAGGAAGTTCAAATGGCTCTGGGGCAGCAATGAAAATTGTGATGAATCTTCATGTGTACATGGTAATGGAAATTTGAAGAAATAAAATGGTTTTGTTTTATTTATCAAAGACAGGTGTGTACAGCACTGAGGGATGAAGTATCATTAGATGAGCTTGATGCATTTCTTGCTATTCTCTATGAAAGGGTACCACTTAATACAGAGGAATAGAAGTAGATCCTCTCTGGTCAAGAAATGGGCAATCTATATGTTTCTAAAATTGACACTAACTTCTGTTTGCCACACAGTCTACATCCTTCAATTGTAGTCCACTAAATTCATCATCTAATGCTTGCAACATTACTTGGATACCCTCAAAAGGAAGAAAGACAATGAAGAATAGAGGCCAATATTGTTATCACTGTGTGCCACTCAGGCTCGTAATACTTGAAAGATCTCTGGATCATCAACACTGTCTGCTCTTTCAGACATCCATGTAAATTTGATAATCAGTTTCATGTACCATGGCTCATTTTCATAATAAATTGTAATGATGCACAACGAGTAATTTCACATTCACATCACAAGTTAAACTGTAAATACGATGTCATACTGTTCATTTGTAACGTTATTATGTCACACAGTACAACTACCGTTTTGCAATCTTTGGCTGTACTTATCTACCCCTGCTATCCATCTATGCTTCTCATTCTTCTTGCATTATTGTTTTATTTTCAATTTGGAACAGTTAATTCATCAGGTTTTGTTGTCTTTATCTAAAATCCCATTTGCAATGGTAGCCAGCCAAATATTTTCCTGTGAGTTTGTAGAGAATAAAAGTGCTCCGATCAGTTTCAATTGAGGTGTATTTGTACAATCACAATGATATTCATATAAACTCTACCATATTGTTTACAGTTTAGTTTGGGGTTCTATATTCTTGTGTTGAGGTCAACAAGATTCCATCTGACAAGGTAAGTAGTTGAAAACCACTACTAATTGAAAGGAAATTAAAAACTAACTTCATTAACTACTACTCCAACAAATTAGCTGAGTATTTAGTTTCAAGTAATAAAAATTCCTAATGAACACATTGTTGTTTTTGTCCTTGAGCCAAAGATGGAATTGATTCAGCTCTGAAGGGGTAGCCTATCCTCTGCAAGCCTCTGGATAACTATTACATCGTATATCCAGTTGGGCCTGCTTGCAGTACCAAGTCTTGGATTCCCTCCACATTTCACACCACCACCATATCATGGCGCAAATCAAACAGGCAGTATCTAATGCTGAAGTTGTATCAAAGTCTGCATGTAGCGTCTCATTGTAGACAGTGAACTTAAGACACGAGGGGTAATATTTTCCAAAACGTTGAAAATTAAGTAGCCAATATTGGTTACAGGTAAAGATGTCAATTACAATCATTTAACGGAACTATGAACGGAAAAATTTTCAAGAGGGGAGAGCATATACAAGCCTTGGACACTAAAAGAAGAACACATTCTGAATGGCAAATGGGGGGGACGTTCTTCAAACATCGCTGATATAACAACCGGAAAGTATACTTAAACTACAAAATCTCAAATAACGATAGATTTATCAAATAACTTCTGTTCGGTAAGACATCCTGCAGCGTGGCATTGCACGGTGGAGTATGCAGCTTAAAACTTCTCCAGTGGCGTGTAATGTAACGAAAGGCCATCCAAAAAATAAAACTTCCCTACACAAAGAGCTTGCCAAATCAACTAGAACTGATACTGCTCTGTCGGTCTACCTTATTTTCAAACACTCCTAAACCTTATTTCCAACGAAATTATTATTTATGATTACAGAAAATACTCAACCTGAATCGGCTTTTCACGCTCACAACCCCACCTTCAGCTGCCATTTTCAATTAGCAACTTTCTTATCAGGTGGTACTGTAATGACACTTCACGAAAACTAATACGTTGCCGGTTATTGTCAGTTCATGTTCATATTAAAGTGAGAAGGAGCCATGAATAAGGAATGATATAACTTCGCAAAATTCCACATTACGTCATCCATTCCCAAATATAGGCCAAACAACAAAAATACTAAAAAATTTGCAAATTAATTACATGACGCCTTTCAAGGCTAACACAGTCAAAGACTAAACCACAACTGTCATTCGTTGAACTCTATTAGACAATCTTTGCTTTCTCGCTAAACCAAAGAGAATACATTAATCCAAAGACAATTTCACGATCAGTAATTAACGATGGATTCACGTTTGAGGAAACGTCACCGTCATGTGCTTGAACGTCAACGGTCAGAGGAACTCCTGAGCAAACACACTACACGGTACGTCAACGTCGACAGAACGTCGTTACTTTACAACTGGTGCATAAAATACTAGGCAGCGGCGCTATTTCGTAGTTCATGGTAGAACGTCACAAACTGTCGAAATTTACTTTACAGCAGTTTGAATATTGCTGTTGCTCATGATGATGATGAACAGAGAGCAAAAAGAGTATGGGTTAGAAAAATGTTAAAATCGAGACTTAGAAGGAGATTTCCACACTCCTTACAAGGAGCTGGAAGAGGAGGAGTAATCGTTCTATAAATATTTCAGAATGTCTAAACAATAGTTTTTTTATCTGTTAAGCAAAATAGAAATAAAAATTACGAAGTTAAATTAAAGATTTAGGCGTCCAACATCACCTCGACACAAGAAGATGGTTTGTGTACAGTATATCTAGATGGGCCATTTTAGTGTACTTGAACTATGTTTACATATATTTCTGCTACTTGCTGTTCATCGTTAATTTATTACGAATCTTATTTCCAACTTCTCCAAGCAAGTTTAAGTTTTGGCATAGATTTACTTTTGGCTGTTCCATTGTAAAAATAGCCGGTAAAGCACACTGAACAAGACATGTGTCCTTTATATGACACTGTCGGGATTGACGATTGTAATATTACCAATAAATTGACTAATTGGTGGCAGCTTTCACAAAATGAATTCGTAGTCAGGGCTGACTTGTATTGTTAGACAATAAACAGGTCATAATAATACTTAGAAAGTGTATTTATGGGCAAACATACTTTTTTAAATGGAAAAATCTTTGTTGTGCATATGAAACTAAAAGTAGGTTAAATTATCATGTCAGTGGTGTTTGTTGCAGAATTCTACTGCGAGTCGTTTACGAGATATCACTTTTTGAATAGTTTCCACACCTACGCTTGTTTGTGCCATTCAAGCTGAGTAGTTGCTTATAGTGCGCTTGTGCGTCGATTAAGTACCTTATAACTTGCTAGACAGTTCATGTGTGACACTCTACACAGAAATTCGTGAGTGGGCGATGGGATTAACAACGCATAAAAAGCTTATATGCTCATGGTGTATGGAGAGTGTAGGAAGAATGCAGTTGATTCTTGTATGGTGTATGCTGCAAGATATCTCAATAGACGTCAACAATCTTGGCAATTATTTATCAGCCTCCTCAACCAGTTATGTGAAAGTGGTAGTGTAACACCTAGACAACGTAAGAGAAGGAAACAAGTGACGACAGAAAAGGGGGAAATTAATGTTCTTGCTGCTGTTGCAGTTGACCTGCAGGTTAGCTCCTGCGTAATCACACGAGGAACTTGCATGAGTCAGGCAAGTGTCCTACACATTGTTCATCGACATAGGTTCCACCCACACCACATCTCTCTCCATCAAGAGCTGCATGGAAACGATTATGAGAATAGTGTTTACTTGTGTACATGACCATTAAGACAGGATACTCCAGATGTATAATGTATCTTGTTTAGTGATGGAGCCACATTTACCAGTCATAGCAAGGTAAACTGCCTACACATGCACTACTGGTCTTTTGCCAATTCCTATTGGCTTCATCATGTGGAACACCAGCCTACATAGAGTGTAAATGTGTGGTGTGGGATACTGAATCACCAGCTCAAAGGCCAGTTTGGCATACAGGGAACAATGAATCTGCATAAATATCGCAGCCTCCTAAGAGACCATCTTCCATGAATGCTAGGAGACCTTCCTCTGCAGACTACGAGGAAATCTGTGGTAACAACATGACGATGCACTACAGTATGTCTCCATGAACTGTTTCGAAATCGTTGAATTGAACACAAAAGATCTGTACCTTGGTCAGCCCATTCCCTGGATTTAACACCTGAAGGCTTTTTCCTGGGGGAAAGCTGAAAGACGCTGTCTACATGGACTTACTAACTACGGCTGATGATATGCAATGACATATTAGTGCTGCCTGCTTGGACATCTCCGCTGAACATAGCCTGTGATGGGCAGTTTTCTCGTGATTGGTCAGAATCCACATAACTAGTATATACTCTTATGTTGTTTTTCAGTGGGTGTTAGTACAGGTATTTACAAGTTTCAGTGGGACAACTTTTCAAAATACGATATCTCGTAAGCTACTCATGCTACAATCCTGTAACAAACGCTACTGACATTTTGCTTTACCCTACTTTTAGTTTGTTAATGTCAATAGACATTGTTCGATTTTTAAAAAAGTTGTGTTTCCACAAAACATACACTTCCTTGCATAACAATACAAGCCTCTGACTATGGATCATTCTGGAAAACCACACATCAATATTTGTGGTGTAATGTTTAGGTGATTTACCCTGTGTATGTACACATGCAGGATGTCGACCTAAGTTTGCCACCTCATACATATCCGAAACGAAAGAAAATGTGAAAAATACAATTGTCCAGGAATATACTTGTGTCACTGGCTCACACAGTGGGCAGGAATGCACAATCCCTACAAGTAAACAAATATCACTTTCAATAGAAAATTTCGTTATTTGAACAGTAGATGTGTATTTTTCCTACTGCAATGAAGACTGGAGGTACAATTCGTGATGGCAGACATGGTTTCACTCCCACAAACCTTACACCTTCTGAATTTAAATTATGGAAATGGTGCCATAGTTTCTATCGTAATGCTGTAATGAGGGCTGCCTGCATTGTCCTGAAGCTTGCTATAGGCAACCCTTTTTCTGCACATTGTGGCAGAAACTGTGGTGCTGTTATCATTCCTTCAAGTCTAGGTATTTCGGAAGATATAAGGTATAGAACAGAGTAAACAGACCTGATGCCATAATTGAACCTCTAGTTTTCATTTTGGTAGAGTAAGCATACATGTGCCACAAAAGAACGTAACTGTGTGTTGAAAGTTATGTTCATTCACACTTATGGACTGTGCATTGCTGCACATTGTGGGAGCCCCTGACATAGGTGCATCCCCAGCCAACTCCAACTTTTTACATTTTGTTTCATTTCGGAAATATATGAGGTGGCATAATTAGTTGGAATATATATATATATATATATATATATATATATATATATATATATATATATATATATATGATGTGATATATTTAGTTGGGATATATATATTCAAGGTGAGTCACTAACTATTGCCATCAAGAATAACTCCGAAAGTGGACATAATATGACTTTCTTTTTGCTAGGTGAGGTCGCTTCAGAGATATGAAGGACAACTTTTTTTTAATGGGATGCTATAGTTTGATACTTATTTTCTGATAGCAGCTATCAAGATGAATCGAATGATGCATGACAGTAAGATCTCTGAAGGTCAATGAAGGTCACAAAGGTGGCATGAACGTCCATTTACAGAAGGTGTTCGAAATGATGACAACTGGTATCAATTCTGTCCTGCAATCGTCTTATCATGGATTGAGTGATATTCGTTATTGGCACTTATCGACGTACATTCTCTGACAATTTTCTCTCGAATGTCTTCAGGTGCAGTTGGACCATCTTTGTAAACAATGTCTTTTACGAATCCCCACAAGAAGAAATCCAGAGGCTTCAAATCTGGTGAACGAGCTGGCCACGACACATCTGCTCTGCGTCCAATCCAACAATTTGGGAATTGTCTCTGCAACTCATTTCTAGCCATCAGTGAAAAATGTACTGAACACCCATTGTCTTGATACCACATTCCGTTCTTTTTTCCTAAAGGTATTTCTTCCAATAACAGAGCTAATGTTTCTTGCAGCAATGTGCTGTACATCCTACCATTAATATTTCCTTTGATGAAATAGGGGCCTATAATTCCGTCCTCCAGAATCCCGCACCATACATTCACCGACCACGGTTTTTCATGTGAAACTTACCACAGCCAACATGGATTTTCAGTTGCCAAACAATGCTTGTTGTGTACATTAACATTTCCATTGTACATGAATGTAGTCTCATCAGTAAATAAAATCAAATTAATTAATGTGTCATCCCTCTGAATCTGAAGTTGAGCCCATCAGCAGAATTCAATGTGATGCATACCAACTATACCAGTTAATTCTTGGTGGAGACTGATATGGAAACAATGATATTTAGGGCGATACAGAACACAAAAAACACTACTCTGGCTGATGCCAGGTTCCCTTGCAATTTGACACGAACTAACACAAGGATCACAAACCACAGTGCCATTTCCTTGTTATTAACTTTCCTTTGCCGGATATGTTTCTGATGCATTAAAGATCCAGTTATTCTCAATTTATCATACACATATTTAAATGTACAACGTGTATGGTGAGTACATTGAGCATATCTTTTCAGCTCTCACTGAATTTCGTTGGCATTCTCTGTAAATGAGAAGCATACAGAGAATTGTCACAACATGTGCTTTGATAAGTGTTGAAGTGATAAGGATACTCCTCAATCCATTATAAGAAGATTGCAACAATGCATTGATACCAGTGGTCATCACTTCGAAACCCTTCTCTAAATAGACGTTCATGGCACCTTTTTGACCTTCATTGACCTTCAGAGACCATACTGTAAAACATTATTGGCTTTGTCTCGATAGCTGCTATCAGAAAATAAGTACCAAACTATAGCATACAATTTAAAAAAAAGCAATGTTGGCCTTCATATCTCTGAAGCGACCCACCCTAGCAACAAAATCAACAAAATACCGACGTCATATTATGATACCCATTGTCCCATGCAACTTTAGTTCCACAAACGTTTCAGCTACTGTCATACTTTCAATGTTATTCTAGGAGGCAATAGTTTGTGACTCACCCTGTATATATATATATATATATATATATATATATATATATATATATATATATATATATATATATATATATATACACTCCTGGAAATTGAAATAAGAACACCGAGAATTCATTGTCCCAGGAAGGGGAAACTTTATTGACACATTCCTGGGGTCAGATACATCACATGATCACACTGACAGAACCACAGGCACATAGACACAGGCAACAGAGCATGCACAATGTCGGCACTAGTACAGTGTATATCCACCTTTCGCAGCAATGCAGGCTCCTATTCTCCCATGGAGACGATCGTAGAGATGATGGATGTAGTCCTGTGGAACGGCTTGCCATGCCGTTTCCACCTGGCACCTTAGTTGGACCAGCGTTCGTGCTGGACGTGCAGACCGCGTGAGACGACGCTTCATCCAGTCCCAAACATGCTCAATGGGGGACAGATCCGGAGATCTTGCTGGCCAGGGTAGTTGACTTACACCTTCTAGAGCACGTTAGGTGGCACGGGATACATGCGGACGTGCATTGTCCTGTTGGAACAGCAAGTTCCCTTGCCGGTCTAGGAATGGTAGAACAATGGGATCGATGACGGTTTGGATGTACCGTGCACTATTCAGTGTCCCCTCGACGATCACCAGAGGTGTACGGCCAGTGTAGGAGATCGCTCCCCACACCATGATGCCGGGTGTTGGCCCTGTGTGCCTCGGTCGTATGCAGTCCTGATTGTGGCGCTCATCTGCACGGCGCCAAACACGCATACGACCATCATTGGCACCAAGGCAAAAGTGACTCTCATCGCTGAAGACGACATGTCTCCATTCGTCCATCCATTCACGCCTGTCGCGACACCACTGGAGGAGGGCTACACGATGTTGGGGCGTGAGCGGAAGATGGCCTAACGGTGTGCGGGACCGTAGCCCAGCTTCATGGAGACGGTTGCGAATGGTCCTCGCCGATACCCCAGGAGCAACAGTGTCCATAATTTGCTGGGAAGTGGTGGTGCGGTCCCCTACAGCACTGCGTAGGATCCTACGGTCTTGGCGTGCATCCGTGCGTCGCTGCGGTCCGGTCCCAGGTCGACGGGCACGTGCACCTTCCGCCAACCACTGGCGACAACATCGATGTACTGTGGAGACCTCACGCCCCACGTGTTGAGCAATTCGGCGGTACGTTCACCCGGCCTCCCGCATGCCCACTATACGCCCTCGCTCAAAGTCCGTCAACTGCACATACGGTTCACGTCCACGCTGTCGCGGCATGCTACCAGTGTTAAAGACTGCGATGGAGCTCCGTATGCCACGGCAAACTGGCTGACACTGACGGCGGCGGTGCACAAATGCTGCGCAGCTAGCGCCATTCGACGGCCAACACCGCGGTTCCTGGTGTGTCCGCTGTGCCGTGCGTGTGATCATTGCTTGTACAGCCCTCTCGCAGTGTCCGGAGCAAGTGTGGTGGGTCTGACACACCGTTGTCAATGTGTTCTTTTTTCCATTTCCAGGAGTGTATATATATATATATATATATATATATATATATATATATATATATATATATATATATATATAGGGTGGTCCATTGATAGTGACCGGACCAATATCTCACGAAATAAGCATCAAACGAAAAAACTACAAAGAGCAAAACTTGTCTAGCTTGAAGGGGGAAACCAGATGGCGCTATGGTTGGCCCGCTAGATGGCGTTGCCGTAGGTCAGACGGATATCAACTGCGTTTTATAAAATAGGAAACCCCATTTTTATTACATATTCGTGTAGTACGTAAGGAAATATGAATGTTCAGTTGGACCACTTTTTTCGCTCTGTGATAGATGGCGCTGTAATAGTCACAAACGTGTAAGTACGTGGTATGACATAACATTCCACCAGTTCGGACAGTATATGCTTCGTAATACATTACCCGTGATAAAACGGACCATTAACCAACTGCGGAAAAGTTCGAAATCGTGTAGAGCATGGCTGTTGTGATCAAAATGCCCAATTTTCCATTCAAAGTTAATCAACAGCATACATTATGAATTTTGCTTTGGCCATTGATAAACTTTATCACTGCTAGTTCCTTTATTGAGATACTATGCTCTGGCTTTTGTATCACAAACCTCATAATCTAACTTTCATCATCCTGTACTGGGCTAAGGGAACTGACATCATGTTGACATTCCACCTAGTATATACTAGAGATCAAAATGCCCAATGGGCGTGTACTATGTATGCTGCTCGGTATCCTGGACGACATCATCCAAGTGTCAGCACCGTTCGCCAGATAGTTAATTAAATTTAAGGAAACAGGAAGTGTTCAGCCACTTGTGAAACGTCAACCACGACCTGCAGCAAATGATGATACCCAAGTAGGTGTTTTAGCTGCTGTCGCAGCTAATTCGCACATCAGTAGCAGAAAAATTGCGCGAGAATAGGGGATCTCAAAAACGTTGGTGTTGAGAATGCTACATCAACATCGATTGCACCCATACCATATTTCTATGCACCAGGGATTGCATGGCGACGACTTTGAACGTCGTGTACAGTTCTGCCCTTGGGCACAAGAAAAATTACAGGGCGTTGACAGATTTTTTGCACGCGTTCTTTTTAGCGACGAAGCGTCATTCACCAACAGCGGTAACGTAAATCGGCATAATATGCACTATTGAGCAACGGAAAATCCACGATGGCTGTGACAAGTGGAACATCAGCGACCTTGGCGGGTTAATGTATGGTGCAGCATTGTGGGAGGAAGGATAATTGGCCTCCATTTTATCGATGACTATCTAAATGGTGCAGAGTATGCTGATTTCCTACGTAATGTACTACCGACGTTACTACAAGATGCTTCACTGCATGACAGAATGGCGATGTACTTCCAACATGATAGATGTCCGGCACATAGGTCGCGTGCGGTTAAAGCGGTATTGAATAGCATATTTCATGACAAGTGGATTGGTCGTCGAAGCACCATACCATGGCCCTAACGTTCACTGGATCTGACGTCCCTGGATTTCTTTCTGTAGGGAAAGTTGAAGGATATTTGCTATCGTAATCCACCGACAACGCCTGACAACATGCGTCAGCGCATTGTCAATGCATGTGCGAACATTACGGAAGGCGAACTACTCGCTGTTGAGAAGAATGTCGTCACACGTATTGCCAAATGCATTAGGGTTGACGGACATGATTTTGAGCATTTATTGAATTAATGTGGTATTTACAGGTAATCATGCTGTAACAGCATGTGTTCTCAGAAATGATAAGTTCGCAAAGGTACACGCATCACATTGGAACAACCGAAATAAAATGTTCAAATGTATCTACATTCTGTATTTTAATTTAAAAAACCTACCTGTTACCAACTGTTCGTCTTAAATCGTGAGCCATATGTTTGTCACTATTACAGCGCCATCTATCACAAAGCAAAAAAACTGGTCCAACTAAAACATTCATATTTCTTTACGTACTACACGAATATGTAATAAAAAATCGGGTTTCCTATTTTAAAAAATGCAGTTGATATCCGTTTGACCTATGGCAGTGCCATCTAGCGGGCCAACCATAGCGCCATCTGATTTCCCCCTTCAAGCTAGACAACTAGACAAGTTTCGTTCTTTGTAGGTTTTTCATCTGATGCTTATTTCGTGAGATATTTGGCCCGGTCACAATCAATGGACCACCGTATATATATATATATATATATATATATATATATATATATATATATATATATATATGGACATGCATGTGTATGTATATACAGGGTGAACTAGAATGCCACCTACAAACTTTCACACACGCATTCTCAGTATTTTTGAATAAGGGACACAGGGTCTCTGGTGGTTTGGTACAGGGTAATGTACTAACATAATTATGACGTGTTTGGTTTACTACCCCAATCACCCCAGTTTTTGTGAATATACCTCCACAACAGGAAAAAAACCTGTAACACACAATTAGTAATATCTACAGCACAAAACAGAGAGTAATGCAACAACCTTCAGGCGCTAAAGTATTGTGATGTGTGGTCGCCATTGCTCTGGGAAGAGTTCAGCATAGCGTCATTGTGCCACTTTTCTGTTGCATTCAGTGAACCGTACACTAGGTGAATATTGACCAACCCTATCCATGTTGCCATGAATCAAAGTCAACATGCAATTAACGCTGCAGAAAAATAAACCCAAAACAGAACGAATCTGTACTGAATGAATTCTTGAGAGGAACAGTAAAATGGATATTGTTGTTGAAAACAGGAAGAACTGTGAGAGAATGGAACAAGTTTGTTTCTGAATAAGGCACACAGTCATACCATCGACATTTACATTTTGTCCACTTTTTTCAGCGCAGTGCGATTACTTATGTATGTTTAACTATAATTATTTAAAGAGCGATCAAAAATTTTCCATTTGACAGCATTGCTGCAGCATATATGCAAAGTTGTGTGACTCTGATTAGGATGTATAAGCACCAATATGTAGGCAAAGGATCCGTAGGGCATTTGAGTCTTTCTAATGTGCTAGCAGAAATACAAAAACGCTAGCTATTGCGACATTATTGTCAAATGCGTCCAAATAGAGCCAATATGCTGATACTCTTTTCCTGAGCACCAAAGAATGAACACAGATATTCATCAGAGAAAGAAGAATGTGTATGGGACAGTACGTCTGCCAAAAACCACTGTTGTGGTATGGTGTGCCAAGTTCCATTCTGCCATATCTCAAACGTAATGCAGAAGTTATCGCATCTCAACACGGTACACCCAAGCACGGCGCCCCCCCCCCCCCCCACACCCCACTACAGTTTTGATCTCTCCCCATGCTATTATCATGCCTGCAGTTCCTTAGAAAAGGCCTTGAAGGGTCGACGATTTCCGTCGGACGAGATGTCCAGCAGGCAGTAATGGATTTCAATCAGCAGGCTGTGGTGTTTTACCAGATTGGTATGTTCAACCTGGTACAGGTTGATAATTTTCTCCATCACATACAAGCGTTTGTATTTGATGGAGACACTTAACACTTATAATGTCATCTCTCTTGGACGCCTATGTGCTACTTACGACAATTTTGTAAGGCCTGCGTATTATAGGCAACTATTAATATCACCATTGTTAGCCTTGATGTTGTAACCTGTATGTGTCCTAAGATCCGATGATTGCGGCTCTAATTTTGCCGAAACCGGTAATCATGGAATAAAAAGAATTCCTGCGATCTTGGCTACCAGTTTATTGTTTTACAAGCATCTAGATCGCTCCCACATGACCACAATTTGCTCCCTACAAAACTTTCTATGTTCTTTGTCTGAAGCTTGGACTATACCATCAATATTTTTCCAGATATCACCCTTTTTCTAAGCACTGTGCCAGTTAACGTTCGGCACTACAATCTCACAAAACACTGTTCTGTTAGACACCATATGATCCTGACAATTGGTATTCCACACTGTCAGTGTTGCTTTACAGTAGTGTGTGCTTTCAACTTCTGCACTACATTGCGACAAGCTTCAATACAGCATAGTTCAGTAATAGAGAACAGGACAACAAGCAGCAAGTGACTGTAGTGCTACAATTCTCAGTCTTGTCATACTCCCAGAACTACAGTGGGAAGGAAGGAAGCTGGTATAGCAACGATGTAATGACAGTGCCTTGATTTACAGCATATGCAACCCTTAACAGTAGACTCCTACTCAGCCATCGTGAATTTTCCGTTGCCCAATAGTGCATATTATGCCGATTTACGTTACTGCTGTTGGTGAATGACGCTTCGTCACTAAATAGAACGCGTGCAAAAAATCTGTCAACGTCCTGTAATTTCTCTTGTGCCCAGTGGCAGAACTGTACACGACGTTCAAAGTCGTCTCCATGCAATTCCTGGTGCATAGAAATATGGTATGGGTGCAATCGATGTTGATGTAGCATTCTCAACACCGACGTTTTTGAGATTCCCTATTCTCGCGCAATTTGTCTGCTACTGATGTGCGGATTAGCACGACAGCAGCTAAAACACCTACTTGGGTATCAACATTTGCTGCAGGTCGTGGTTGACGTTTCACATGTGGCTGAACACTTCCTGTTTCCTTAAATAAGGTAACTATCTGGCGAACGGTGCGGACACTTAGATGACGTCGTCAAGGATACCGAGCAGCATACATAGAACACGCCCATTGGGCATTTTGATCTCTAGTATATACTAGGTGGAATGTCAACATGATGTCAGTTCCCTTAGCCCAGTACAAGATGATGAAAGTGATAAAGTTTATCAATGGCCAAAGCAAAATTCATAATGTATGCTGAGGATTAACTTTGATTGGAAAATTGTTGTGAAGTGAAGCAGCTTTTCAAAACTCCGAAATTTATTTGCTACCAAAAACATAGCGCGATAGCGATGGAAATGTTACCTATGATGATGCCACTAAAGTGGAGTTACTAAATACAGTTTTCCATAATTCACATAAATGTAGATATCTTATGTGCTGTTTGGTCACGCATGCTTCGGAATAATAAAGTCAAACATGTTTTTACTTCGTTGTCCTCACCACATTGTAACCCGTCTGAACGGATTATGAAAGAAATCAATAAGCTTTGCAGACTTTATTGTCACAGAAAGCATCAGCATTGGGATAGATATTTACACTTATTTCAAAACGTGCTGAATGAAATGCCTCATGACTCCACTGCTTTACCACCTATTCTTGTACTAAAGAATGAAGAACCACCGAACAGAATCAGAGAGCTTGTGCCTTTTCCGAATACACGTAAACTTCGACACAAAGACATAACTGATTTAGCTATTAAAAATATAAAATCTGCAGCAAACAAAAGGAGAAAACTACACGATAAAGCAAATGCAAGAAATTATATATTAGTCAGAAAGTTTTCATTAAAGCTCATTCATTGTCACATAAGAAGAAACACTTGAGTCACAAATTCTTTCTACTTTACAATGGACTTTACAGAATCCGACGTATACCACATGATAATTGCGTTGAAGTTGAAACTCTGCGTACTAGAAAGAGTAAAGGATTGCACCACATTTCACATGTAAAACCGGTTATTGAAAGATAATCTGCTTTTTAACTTTGTCTTTGCCATATAACTTTTCACTTTACATTACTAGTATGCTTTGTCAGAACTAGAAACTGTTAACATGCAACAATGTTTTGAAGTTCACTATCCAGTCTAGAACATAGGGAACATATTTAGACAGTATTTACGAGTGCATTGTTATAGTGAACAGACGACACAGTGTTATTGTGTGTGTACATTCTTGCTTGTTAGTTCCACGATTACGTAATGACTATAAGGCTGACGTACTTAGAGCATGTTCCGGTACTGCTGATGAGATTTTAGTGCAACATTTTGGTTTACTTGAAAATACATTCTGGACTTAAAGTACTTTCTGTTAGATACCAGATGACGCAGTGGTTAGTTTATGTGACAGCTACACGATTTTATCACGACACTACTAATGAGTGACAATTTACAATGTTGCTTTTGCAGTGTATCTGTTTTATATCTGCACAGTTTTTCTGAATTATTTTGGAAAGTAAAACATGTTTTCGTAGTAACGTTTGTGGTATAGCTACAATGAAATAGCCTTTTCGATAGCACAACAGTACGTTACATTATAGTACTTTCTTGATCACGGTAAGGTACGTAATAACTATGCAAAGCATTTCACTTTCGTTTATGATGAGGTAAGTACATTGACTAATAAAACAAGGAATAATGAGTAGTGGTTAGGAACTCTGGTTTGTGAAAAAGGATGTTGGAAACCGAGAATCTTACTTTAAGAATTATGAAATGTGTGTAAATGCGTGAATGTATTAAAATGCTGTTGAAAATTTTTTGGACACCGTTATATTTATAGGATTTTATTTGCTACACATTTGTAATGCAAATTCTCATCCTGTGAAAATATTTTTATATGAGACTGTCACTATAGCGGAAGCTGCTGTCGTAAATATTTCAATAAGAAAGGTAAGTGATCTTGACGTAATACGTTTTGGGCGCCCAGCTGAGAGATAGCCGTCTGACAAAAGAAAGCCATTAGGTGGAAAAAAAGAGGCCATTACCCTCGATATTGACATTTCTTTGTAGAAAGCATCGCAAATACGACATGCTCAAACTTGCACATATGATTACGCTGTGGAGCTCGTAATTTATGATATTTAATGAAATGAAATGATGAGAAACATTTCACATCTATTGTCTTGCTAGTTGAAAGATTGTTTACTGCATTATGAAATGCCATAAGGCTAGTTAATGACGTCTCACGCCTTGCTTTGCTTATTTTGTTTAATATCTACTTTCTAGCTGCACTGCAGCATTGGTTAAAATAAAATTTAATACATGTACTAATGTAACTACGAGGGTCGGTCAAAAAGTAATGCCTCCCATTTTTTTTCTACTTAAAAAAATTAAGTTAAGTGAAAAATTTGAATTTGGCACCATTCCTCAAACCTTCTTCTGCAATCCACTGCAGTAGCAACTTTCTGTGTCAACAGGTGGCAGCACAGCAGAAGTTTGTAAGATGGCCGACATCGATGTTCGTTTGAGACAGCGTTGTGTGATTGAATTCTTGAATGCAGAAGGTGAAACGCCCATACGCATTCATGAAAGACTGAAGAAGGTGTATGGTGTTGTGACAGTGGATGTCAGCACTGTTAGACGATGGGTTCGTCGTTGTAAGGAAGCTGACTGACGAAAAGCGGAGCGGCAGGCCGGTGAGTGCAGTGACTCCACACAACATTCAGCAAGTTGATGACATCATTCGTGGTGACCGTCGGGTGACTGCAGATGAAGTGTGTCGCATTATTTCTCTTAGTAAAGGCAGTGTGATCACGATTATTAAACAATTGGGGTACTCAAAAGTTTGTGCACGGTGGGTTCCAAGAATGTTAACCGATCAGAATAAAGAGGCAAGGAAAACAATAGCCTCCCAACACTTGCAGCGCTTCCGTTTGGAGGGAGATGAGTTTCTGAAAAAAATTGTGACCGGGGACGAAACATGAGTGCATTTTTTTGAACCCGAATCAAAGAGGCAGTCAATTGAGTGGCGTCACACAAGCTCGCCGAGGAAGAAAAAATTCAAAACTGTGCGATCGGCAGGGAAAGTTATGGCAACAGTTTTCTGGGATACAGTGGGTGTGATTCTGGTTGATTTTTTGGAGCAGGGATGCACAATAAATTCTGTTCAATACGTCACAACCCTCAAAAAACTTAAAGCACGTCTTCAGCGAGTTCGCCCAACAAAATCAATGGCAGATGTTCTTCTTTTGCATGACAATGCAAGACCACACACCTCTGACGAGATTGTCAAAATTGGATGGGAAGTTTTGCCTCATCCCCCATACAGCCCTGACCTGGCACCATCAGACTTCCATCTGTTCGGGCCACTAAAAGAAGCTCATCGTGGGATTCATTTTGAAGATGAGGAGGCCGTCAAAACATCCGTGCATCAATGGCTTAGGAAGCAGAGCTGTGATTTTTACCGTGCTGGGATACATGCCCTTGTTCAAAGATGGACCAAAACTGTAGAGATGGGCGGAGATTACATTGAAAAATGGCAAAATGATCCTCAATGTTGTGGTTTTCAACCTATGTAATTGCATTTAAATTTCCTGACAATTAAACGTAGAAAAAAATAGGAGGCATTACTTTTTGACTGACCCTCGTATTTTCTGTCTACAGACCCAGTAAAGAATAATTTTACGATGTACTTTCGTAAAAAAGAGAGCACAAATAAACATTTCCCTTCACAGGAATAGAAAAAATATTTTTTAACGGTTTGGTAACTTGTCTGCTGGAGTAAGTTGTTGTGATGCATCACTCTAGTGTTCAGATGTGGCATAGGTATTAAACATGGCCATTTTTACTGTAATATTTTTTCTGCTTGAGCTTTGTCCTGTTTAGATATTAGTTACTGCATTTTCTGCTGCTGTTTTCCAGGCATAGTGCTACTAAATTTCACTTTGTATTACTCTATTAAGCCAGTTTTACTACTGATTTATTTTTCTTGTTGCTGCACATTGGCTCATAATAGTTGTAATATTGCAACTTCTCTGTTAATTTAGATTTACTGTTGCTTGCTTTGCCAATTTGAATTTTTTTGTCAGTGCTGTTTGTGTTAATTGTTTTGTGCTGCTGCATTGCCTCGTCCCTTGGTATATATATCTGAGATCAGTAGATTTAAGTTAGCTTAAGAGGGGGTAGACTATATAAGAGAATGAGTTGTGATGAATTGGAAGAAATGCATTGAGAAGTTATATGAAAAAAGTACAGAAAGCAGGTATAGGTAGGATTTTCTTGCAAATAAATGAGGTAAGATACTGGAAAATAAATAATGAGGTAGGAAATATGTGAACATATAAATACAGAAAGCATGCTTAGATAGAATTTTTTTGGTGGAAACAAATGTTGAAATAAGACAAAAGATCTATGGAATGAAGTTTTGGGTTGGACTGCAGTACCAAATGTTACACTGAAAACAAACCCTGTCCTTTCCTTTTGTGTTATCCCACTATGTGTTTTGTACCCTTGTGTATTTGTTTTCTTCCTGTCTCTGTGTACTGTTTCATAGAATCTTTTTCTCTACTAATACTTAGCTACATTCACTATGATGAGGAATAATGTTCTCCTCAAATATAATTTGCATTAATAATGTTATTTACTTTGTAAAGATGTTTAGACATTATTTATTCTGTTTTGTTTTAATGCTCATGTGTGAAGTTGATGTTTCAAAAGTTATTTTGATGTATTTACTTATGTCATAATTCCTGTAACACTGATGTATATGTTAGTTCGAGTCTTTTGTAAAGCCTGTATTACTACAAATGTTATCTGTATTATTATGTTTTAATAATGTATTTTGTACCTTTGTTATTGTATTCTTATGTTATAAAATTGTAACTGACACCAGTTCATCAAATTAAGTTACTTGTAAGTTACATTTCACTGCACACGTTTCTGTTGGTCATAGTATATGGACAATATGTGAGAAGTAGGGACTGATAGCCTTTGCATGTGTGTTGATAAATCAGCAAGGGACTGGTTAACAGCGTTGCTGGTTCTAAGGACATTTCAAAAAAATTTTGTGAGTGCAAAAGTGGTGGTTTATGGACTTGCTGTATTCTCTGCAAGACTCTTCGATGGTGATTGTGCACCTGCACAGTCACAGCAGATGGCTGCTGGCCATCGCTACAGGGACTACAGTCTTTGATGACTCACCAATACCATTATTTCTACAAGGACCGCAGTGGGTCTGCACCTCTGATGGCCCACCAATACCATACTCTCTACCAGGACTACAGTGGGTCTGCTCTGTGATGATCTACCTACCAATATTCTACAAAACTTCGACTGACTCTGCTGTGGGTTTGCTCTGTTGTGGCCCATTACCTGTCTGCATGTCAAGAGTCAACACTGTCTTTCCCTTGGAAGGACACACTACTTCTTCCATACTGCATGGAAATCCACTACTTCCGTGTGCCTTTTCTTTTACTGCTCAGACTTTGAAAAAAAAAACACTGCAATTTTACTGTGATGAATGATCAGGACTGTCGTCATGGGACTATGAGAAAATTTTAGCTTTTGACCAACATTGTATCAATAAGTGTTTGCATTTGATATCTTTGTTATTGAAATTATGAAAAATTTTATCAAATCATTACTGGCCACTGCCCAAAACAATTTGTAAAATTTTTGTGGGGAGCATGGGGGCTATGTAAGTAGGCTGTTTAGGTTCTTATATTGGTAACGCCACGTAGCGCTCTGTATGAAAATCACTGGCTGTGCTGTGTGCAGTCTGTGGCTAGTTTGCATTGTTGTCTGCCATTGTAGTGGTGGACAGCTGGATGTGAACAGCACAATGCGTTGTGCAGTTGGAGGTGAGCCGCCAGCAGTGGTGGTTGTGGGGAGAGAAATGGCGCAGTTTTGAAATTTGTAAGACTGGATGTCATGAACTGCTATATATATTATGACTTTTGATGACTATTAAGGTAAATACATTGTTTATTCTCTATTAAAATCTTTCATTTGCTAACTATGCCTATCAGTAGTTAGTGCCTTTAGTAGTCTGAATCTTTTATTTAGCTGGCAGTAGTGGCGCTCGCCGTATTGCAGTAGTTCGAGTAACCAAGATTTTTTTGAGGTAAGTGATTTGTGAAACGTATAGGTTAATTTAGTCAGGGCCATTCTCTTGTAGGGATTACTGAAAGTCAGATTGCGTTGCGCTAAAAAAAATATTATGTGTCAGTTTAAGCACAGTCATGTATAATTTTCCTAAGGGGATGTTTCAGTGTTGCGAACAACTCAAATCACTTAAGAAAGGCAAGTCTTCAGGTCTAGATGGTATACCAACCAGGTTCCTTTCAGAGTATGCTGACGCAATAGTGCCTTTCTTAGCAATAATACACAACCGCTCACTTGACGAAAGGTCTGTTCTTAAAGACTGGAAAGTAGCACAGGTGACACCAATATTCAAGAATGGAAATAGGAGTAACCCATTGAATTACAGACCCATATAACTGATCTGAATTTGCAGTACGATTTTGGAGCATATACTGTACTTGAACATTATGAATCACCTTGAGAAAATTGACTTATTGATACATAACCAACACGGATTCAGACAATATCGTTCTTGTGCAACACAGCTAGCTCTTTATTGCCCTGAAGTAATGAGTGCTGAAGATAAGGGATATCAGATCGATTCCGTATTCCTAGATTTCCAGAAGGGTTTTGATACTGTTCCTCACAGGCGACTATTAATCAAATTGTGTGCACATGTAGTAGCGTCTCTACTGTGTGACGGGATTCGTGATTTCCTCTCAGAGATGTCACAGTTCGTATTGATAGACAGTAAGTCATCGAGCAGAACAGAAGTGATATCTGGCGTTCTGCAAGGTAGTGTTACAGACCTTCTGCTGTTCTTGATTTACATAAATGATCTACATGATAATCTCAGCATCCCTCTTAGATTTTTTGCAGATGACGCTGTACTTTACCATCTAGTAAAATCATCAGACAATCAATTCCAATTACAAAATGATCTAAAGAGAATTTCTGTATGGTGCGAAAAGTGGCAATTAGCACTAAACAAAGAAAAGTGCGAGGTCATCCACATGGGTACTAAGAGAATGGAAGGGGTTTCTTTCAGTAAAATGATGATTAGGGACTCTAGGCAGGTCAGCCAGATGTTGGGGTTTTTTAACAAGAATGCTTTTACTTGTTCACTTTGCCTACTGGATCAGGTCGTTGGCTCTGTCTGAAGGCCTGTTATGAGACCCAACTTGTCCATTAAAACTTCCCTTTCACTCATTTTGATTAATATTTAATAACTAAATAGTGTTCAGGGAAATTATCACTACTAAATAAACAAGGATAGCATTGAACACATTTATTGAACACCAATATTCCTAACATCAAACTGAACAATGACATACATTTACAAGTGATAAAATTAAGCTAGTAATGGCAATGGCCCTTAAATTCCAAAACTGACTCTTAAGGTCGGATAACGCACCTGTACTTGTCATTTTCTACTCTCTCCCCTTGTCAGACAGCATAAAATACGTCAGACAAATTTACTGCAATTAACAAATTCTCAATAAGAGCGTGGCTGGAAAACTGAGCTCTGGTAATCACAGGCGTGCGTAATATCAGGTTAAATGCCGAAGCTGAGCATCACGTTACCAAATGCAGCATCGTGGACAGGTCAGCAGGCTGCCGGTGGCGCCTGCGTCGTCGAGGAGCCTCAATTGTAATAAAACTGGACTTATTTTCGCGAACAGGCTTCCTGTTCGTAATCTCCTATTCAAAAGCTAATTCTGCTCTCTTTCCAATCGTCTCGCACTCGTTAGGACGGGACTCACCAGCCCAAAGGCGGAATCCAGTAACGTCTTTAATAAAGTGTGGCTCAAGTAAATTGCTCTGCTCCTGTCTGCTTCCTGTGAGACAGTATTCCCAACCGTAATTAGCGGAATAAGCCTGTCTGTAACAGTAAAACATGACAGTTCCCATAAATGAATACTAATTTTAGTTGCAGCTGGCGGACTTATTTTAAGGTCCTGCACAGCACACTGAAAGGAAATTACTCTCCTACAGCAGAGCCAAAAGCACGGCGTCCGCTCGCTACAGGAGCTAAGACGCTTCTCCCCGATAACTGCTCCAAAAGCTTCCCTCTGCAAATATCAGCACCCCCACGCTATTTTTCGAGCTGGCCAATCCTGTGGCTCTAGACCAGTACAGCTTGCTCCCACTATTAGTTCCTGGCTTCTTCCAGCCAATTAAAACATTCTGCGCCTTACTGCGCCTAGAATGTTCTGGAACAAACTGAATCTCCGTTCAAAATTGAACCCACCAATCGGTCTCTCTGTTCGCCCTCGTGCGGGAAAAGGTCATTGCACTAGCTTAACCGCGTTTCTTAGAAAGCCCCAGAAAACGTTAAGATTCGTGGGAAGACTCCCTTAGACGCCAGCTCATCTCGACATAGTGGTGTCGGCGTAACGTCCAGCGCCAACGAGACGCCGTCCCTCGAAGGCCTGCCTCTGTTGTCCGCGCAATGGGTACTACCTGCTCCGGCGGCGGGTCTCCCCCAGTGCGATGCTTTCGCATGCCGACTCCTAATGGTCGGTTTTAAACTTCCGCACCCCTCTGCCCTGCCTTTAAGCAGTGCCGCTCGCCCGCTCCAGCCAAACTCCGTGAGAATATCACCTGAACCTCGGCTTCATGCAACATGCAAATTTCTTAAAGTTAATATGCGTCTTATGCCATCTGATACTCCCTATATTAATTTCAATAGGCTGTTTGCCCGAAAAATATCATAATAACCGATATCTAACGCGTCTTTGCAACAATTATTATATTAAAGTAAGGTGAAAAATACTGCTACCTTACAAGAATTCCGATAAATTTTGGGTATACGATAAATCGCGCAAATCTAAGGGCTGTCGATTCAACTAAATACCTAGGAATTACAATAACGAGCAACTTAAATTGGAAAGACCACATAGGTAATATTGTGGCGAAGGCAAAACAAAGACTGCTCTTTGTTGGCAGAACACTTAGAAGATGCGACAAACCCACTAAAGAGACAGCCTACATTACACTTGCCCATCCTCTGCTGGAATATTGCTGCATGGTGTGGGACTCTTACCAGGTAGGATTGGCGTAGGACATCGAAAAAGTGCAAAGAAGGGCAGTTCGTTTCGTGTTATCGCGCAATAGGGGTGAGAGTGTCACTGATGTGATACACGAGTTGGGGTGGCACTCACTGAAACAAAGACGGTTTTACTTTGTGGCGGGATATATTTACGAAATTTCAATCACCCACTTTCTCTTCCGAATGCGAAAATATTATTTGACTCCCTTCTACGAGGGAAGAATGATCATCATAATACAATAACGGAAATCAGAGATCGAACGGAAAGATTCAGGTGTTTCTCTTTTCCATTTAAGTGTGGAATGTAGAGAAGTAGTATGAAAATGGTCCAATGAATCCTCTGCCTAGCACTTAAGTGTGAATTGCGGAGTAACCATGTAGATGTAGACGTAAATGTACATACAAATACATCAAACAATATTTATAAGGAAACGTGTAGAGTTTCCTACCTTACTCATAATTTTTTCTACATAGCGAATAATGTCATAACCAACTATTTTTTCTCCTTCAACAGAACTGAATCTTTCAGTTAATAAAAGGTTATTTAATAAAAATAGCTTTGTCAATTTGTGTTACTATTTATATGCTGTGCAGGTATCAGCTGTGTTCAGTAAATGGAAAAATAAATCAGTTTTCGTTTTTAGATGCCTGATCTCTGACGTCTAATGCGAAAAATGCCAAAGTCGTCATGGAACATATGCAATTTGTCACGAAAACAATGCAACACTATAAAATAAACACTAAGAAGAACCAGAAGCGCAAAATCAACTGCCATAACATGAAAGACCACAGTGAAAATAGGTTCACTTCCGATGCTAGCTGATGAAGACACAGTTTCCCCCATCAATGCTGCCAGTAATAAATTTCTCACCGAGATTCAAGGCCTGTGTGGAAGAGGTGATTTTAAATTCATTGTTGAATGTTTTCACACGATATAACTGGCGTTCTGTTCCATTGAATGAGTCAGCCTTTAGATGTGTTGGCTGAAACCTTCAGTTTTACAGCAAATATTTATATATCTACAAAAACCAATGTTAATTTTAGTTTTGGATTCAATGATTGCCGCATCCTTATGGAACGAAAAACAGTTTTTTGTGAATTTTCTTAGTCGGCTGTAACTACCTGAAAGGTTGGGGGAGAGTATTTCCGTATCACAAATGATTACACCTAATGAACTCACCCCACCGGTTCTGACGTGATTCATACAAAGTTTTTATTAGAAATGTCACTCGCTTATATCAGTTGGGAGAACAGTGTTCATGAAAGGCGAAGATTAGGGCTCGACCCCAATCTGGTATGCAGTTTTAATGTGACTGGAAGCTATAATCTATTAATCTGGTCAAGAAAGAGATCCGGCATCGCTATAAGATTAAAGAAGAAAGTGTGTTAAGACTTTACCGTTATGTTGAAGTCAAGGTTATTTGAGTGGAATGTTCGATTGGACGAAGACGTAAGGTGAAAAATCTGTGATCTCTTCTCGATCAAAATATCGTGGCAATTTATAGTATTTCAAACAAGAATTTATAGGCAGTGATATGCAACTGGGTCTTTTCGAATACAATTTGGCTCAGTTAATGGTATACTTCACTTTTTGCTATGGGATAAATTAAAGAAAGAGAAAAAACAGCATGTCATACGCTACCACTGACATAAAATCTCAAGAACGTCACAAACAAGCAAGAAAAGCTAGTCTTTGTTGAGGTTGGAGATATGTCATAAAGCTAATGTCAGGACCTACTCTTACACCTTAATATGTTGAAGTTTTAGTTCTGCAAGCAGTGTAACTTATGAATACCAGATATAAAAGCAAAGTATAAAGAAACCTTTAAGTTGTTTTAAACGCCAAAGTCAGAAGTATTGCCGTTAATATTTCTTTCCCTCCCTGAGAGGACCTGCAGATTTATTCTCCAACCTACAGCAAAACTGTGCATACATTTTCACATTCACATACCCTTACAGGGGAGGTAAGAAATAATGTAACTGTTACAAAAGAGAAGGTATTGAGAATTTGCATATTTCCAATAACAAATTGTCAGTGTCCAGTCGTGATTTCAGTAGCCATTAAAGAGCAAATATACGGAGGCTGTATACAGAGGGTCTCTGTTAACAACCAAATATGCTTGCCATCTGTTACTTTGAATGTTCTCAAGAGCAGTAAACAACTTTTACATTACAACATTCAATACTGTGTGCCATCAGTTGGCTGGAAATTGTACCTGTTTTTAAAACCTTGTCTCATATTTTTGGTTTTTATAATTGTATTTCTGCTGTTCTCAATAACAGTGTAATAGGATAACAGTGAAAAGTACGTTTATAACATCAAGCGCCATGTGCCTGTTCTCAACAACAGCATAATAGCAAAAAGTATCATTATAACACTATGACTGCACAATTTTTGATAATTGAACTAAATTAAATTGACAGTAGAGTAGATTGAATAAGATGTCCTCAGACGTAACTTGTAAATGTCTCCCTTACTAATCGGTGTTACATATTCCATGAGAAACAACAGCCTTGCGAAATTTTACTTTCTGTCAGACACACACGAACATGGTCGAATGTATTTTAGCAGAAACTTTGTATTTGAAGTATTACGTTACAGGGCCTTGGCTAGTACTGTTTCTGAACCTCCATTGCCATTGGTGGCAAAGCGATCCTGTGGTTCAGAATGTGCCTGCACAGTGGTTACTTGGTTTCTCAGATAAGTTAGTCACTAGCAGACTTGATGGTCCATCATACCCTACCCCCCAATGTAATATGTAGGACGCTGTGTGAGGCGGAATCTGTTGTTGAGGACCTGGTGGCAAGCATCACATACACTGCTATGGGAATATGAACATTTACAACAGAGGAATTTCATGCTCCTGCAAACGCCACCACGTACTATACATTTATTACAAACAACCAGTTAATTAGGGACATGAAGAACTTAAAAATGAACCTTCAGGGTAAAATAATTAATTTGTTAAGTATTTTGCTTATTAAAATGGAGGTACAAGAAAAGATTATAAATACTTAGGGTATATCGATTCAAAAAGAAATAGATAATCCAAGAAAAGGAAATACATGTGCACAGTACTTCGAACAAAAGTGATATGGAGACATAGTCAAAGAAATTAGGTGAATCGTTTATCATTATCAATAACAATATTATTACAGTAAATAAAAAAGTAGATTACTTAAAGAATAAAATGGATCAATGAATACCGAAATCGGTAGTCTTAACCGCGATATTACAACAATGGAGTCGCAGGTTCAGAATATAAATAGACAACCTGACTCAGAAATAGGTAAGATTCAAGAGAAGGTTGAGCCTGTTGTCGAATACTAAGCGGTTAAGTTGAGGGATGTACTTAAAGGACAAGATAGCTACAGCACAACAGGGACAATTGAATGAAATCTCAAATCTGAAAAATTTTGAATTGATAGTTGATGCGAAACTTAACAAGCAGAGTGAGACCTGTCAATAGAAAAAGTTGGAGTTGGAACGTTGGCCACGACCACCGCCGAAATAGCGAGTGAAGTTGCGAAACTTGAACTAAAAGTTCAAGGCAAACAGTTTCATATCCTGTCATTGTTGTTGTTGTGGTCTTCAGTCGAGAGGCTGGTTTGATGCAGCTCTCCATGCCACTCTATCCTGTACAAATTTCTTCATCTCCTTGTACCTACTGCAACCTACATCCTTCTGAATCTGCTTAGTGTATTCATCTCTTGGTCTCCCTCTACGATTTTTACCATCCACACTGCCCTCCAATACTAAATTTGTGATCCACTGATGCCTTGGAACATGTCCTTCCAACCGTTCCCTTCTTCTAGTGAAGTTGTGCCAGAAACTCCTCTTCTCCCCAATTCTAATGAATACTTCCTCATTAGTTATGTGATCTACCCATCTAATCTTCAGCATTCTTCTGTAGCACCACATTTCGAAAGCTTCTATTCTGTCCAAACTATTTATCGTCCATGTTTCACTTCCAAACATGGCTACACCCCATACAAATACTTTCAGAAACGACTTCCTGACACTTAAATCTATACTCGATGTTAACAAATTTCTCTTTTTCAGAAACGCTTTCCTTGCCATTGCCAGTCTACATTTTATATCCTCTCTACTTCGACCATCATCAGTTATTTTGCTCCCCCAATAGCAAAACTCCTTTACTACTTTAAGTGTCTCATTTCCAAATCTAATTCCCTCAGCATCACCCGACTTAATTCGACTACATTCCATTATTCTCGTTTTGCTTTTGTTGATGTTTATCTTCTATCCTCCTTCCAAGACACTGTCCATTCCGTTCAACTGCTCTTCCAAGTCCTTGCTGTCTCTGACAGAATTACAATGACATCGGCGCCCCTCACAGTTTTTATTTCTTCTCCATGGTTTTTATAAACCTACTTAGAATTTTTCTTCTGTTTCCTTTACTGCTTGCTCAATATACAGATTGAATAACATTAGGGAGAAGCCACAGCCCTGTCTCACTCCCTTCCCAACCACTGGTTCCCTTTCATGTCCCTCGACTCTTATAACTGCCATCTGGTTTCTCTACAAATTGTAAATAGCCTTTCAGTCCCTGTATTTTACCCCTGCCACCATCAGAATCTGAAAGAGAGTATTCCAGTCAACATTGTCAAAAGCTTTCTCTAAGTTTATGAATGCGAGAAATGTAGCTTTGCCTTTCCTTAATCTATCTTCTAAGATAAGTCGTAGGGTCAGTATTGCCTCACGTGTTCCAATATTTCTACGGAATCCAAACTGATCTTCCCCAAGGTCGGCTTCTACCAGTTTTTCCATTCGTCTATAAAGAACTCGCGTTAGTATTTTGCAGCTGGATTGGAATTATTACATTCTTCTTGAAGTCTTAGGGTATTTCGCCTGTCTCATACATTTTGCTCACCAGATGGTAGAGTTTTATCAGGACTGGCTGTCCCAAGGCTGTCAGTAGTTCTAATGGAATGTTGTCTACTCCAGGGGCGTTGTTTCGACTCAGGTCTTTCAGTGCTCTGTCAAACTCTTCACGCAGTATCATATCTCCCATTTCATCTTCATCTACATTCTCTTACATTTCCCTAATATTGCCCTCAAGTACATTTCCCTTGTATAGACCCTCTACATGCTCCTTCCAAGTTTCTGCTTTCCCTTCTTTGCTTAGAACTGGGTTTCCATCTGAGCTCTTGATATTAATACAAGTGGTTCTCTTTTCTTCAAAGGTCTCTTTAATTTTCCTGTAGACAGTATCTATCTCTCCCCTCATGAGATAAGCCTCTACATCCTTACATTTGTCCATTTTGCACTTCCTGTCGATCTCATTTCCGAGGCGTTTGTATTCCTTTTTGCCTGCTTCATTTACTACATTTTTATATTTTCTCCTTTCATCAATTAAATTCAATATTTCTTCTGTTACCCATGGATTTCTATTAGCCTTCGTCATTTTACGTATTTGATCCTCTGCTGCCTTCACTACTTCATCCCTCTACGTCTACTGTATTTCTTTCCCCCATTCCTGTCAATTGTTCCCTTATGCTCTTCCTGAAACTCTGTACATGCTCTGGTTTAGTCAGTTTATCCAGGTCGCATCTCCTTAAATTCTCACCTTTTTGCAATTTCTTCAGTTTTAATCTACAGTCATAACCAGTAGATTGTGGTCAGTGACCACATCTGCCCCTGGAAATGTCTTACAATTTAAAATCTGGTTCCTAAATCTCTGTCTTACCATTATATAATCTATCTGAAAGCTGTCAGTACCTCCAGGCTTCTTCCATGTATACAACCTTCTTTTATGATTGCTGAACCAAGTGTTAGCTATGATTAAGTTCTGGTCTGTGCAAAATTCCACAAGGTGGCTTCCTCTTTCATTTCTTGCCCCCTTCTCTTCCTTTTCCTACTATCAAATTCTAATCACCGATGACTATTAAATTTTCGTCTCCCTTCAGTATCTGAATAATTTATTTTATCTCATCATACATTTCTTCACTTACTTCGACATCTGCAGAGCTATTTGGCATATAAACTTGTACTACTGTAGTAGGTGTGGGCTTCGTGTCTATCTTGGCCACAACAATGCGTTCACTATGCTGTTTGTAGTAACTTACCCGAACTCCTATTTTTTTATCCATTATTAAACCTACTCCTGCATTACCCCTATTTGATTTTATATTTATAACCCTGTATTCACCTGACCAAAAGTCTTCTTCCTCCTGCCACCGAACGTCCCTAATTCCCACTAATTCTAACTTTAACCTATCCATTTCCCTTTTTAAATTTTCTAACCTACCTGCCCGATTAAGGGATCTGACATTCCATGCTCTGAAGCGTAGAACGCCAGTTTTCTTTCTCCTGATAACGATGTCTTCTCATGTTCATACCGATTTATTAATGAAGGAAGAGAATTTTGACTCACTCAAAAGTCAGGGTGGTCCTCATCGACGGATTTTATTAAATATTGTGGAAGGGTTATTGGTAACTATAGGACAGACAAACAAATGATAAATCTGTCATTGAAGTGTTTGCAGAAAAAGCCAACTGATAGGGTTTAAACCTTAATATTTCCAAAGTGAGTTTTCAACAGTTCAGAACCCAATGCATGAAAAAACATTGTATGATAAGAAGCATTAAAGTTCATTGCGGATTCTGTAGTGTCAAGACCCTATGACAATAACACGTGAACCTTAGTGCGAGAGTTTTGCGAAAACTGGGTCCGCAGACTGGAGTATTTTGCGTGACTGACTATCAGAATCGAAGATCTTGTGGAGGCTTTGGAAGAAGCTGCCGATGACTCCAAGTGGTGCAATGGCAGTAAATGCAGAGCAATTATTGCGTTTTTGGAAAAAGTAAAGGACAAAGACTACTGGAGGAGGAACTGTGAAAATTATAGAAATTGCAGTCCTAATAATGGAGAGAGAAATGATAAGGGAAGTACCTGCTAAACGTGATGTAAGGACTGCAGAAGAATAATGGAAAAAATAGAAGCAATCCAAATTACAGGCAAACCGACAGGAATGGTGTTGCCAACACCAATCAGGAAAGCTATAAGCAAACTAGTCAGGAGCCCAAAGGGTATTGGGAGGTTCTGGCAGGCCCAAAAAAGAAAAAAATCTGTATTACTGTTATGAATTCGTATACATAAGTCGGCGATACGAAAGATAGTGCATTAACTCAGACCATGACTTACCTGCTATAACGACTGCTGAGTTAGACGAAAGGATGGTAAAATGCTTAACTTGAAGGGTAATGAAGAAAAAGTAATAGTGACCAAAAGCGAAGAGGCAGATGTTAAAGCAACAGTGGAACAGGAGGCTCTAGTAAGGAGTGATTCACTGAATGAACTAAAGGAAGCCACAGCGGAAAAAGCAGGCCGTTATTGATGCAACTGTGAGGTGAAATCTACCGACGTTTCGTTAAATCAATTCAGTCTTATGTACGATGGGTTGAAACAGTGACAGGAGAGATTTTGGAGTTGCGTTAATGGGAAGAGCGGAGAAAAACTGACACCTCTCACACCTGCACATGTTCGCAAATCTAAGGTGGAGTGCTATGTGCAAGAGATACTGGCATGTCCAGAAGATGTAGATATTGTTACCAAATGCAGTCCAGCTAGTCGTTGCGACTTCCACAATAATCTATGTGAGAAGAGACAAAGTGACATAGAAAACGATGGGAGTGTACAATTTATCGAAAACTATGTACATTATAACGTCTATGAGGTAAAGGCAGATGTAGTACAGTTTTACGATAATGGAGGGGGATTCAACATCTCAAAAGACATCAGGCTGTTACCAGTAAGGTGCATTCCTCAAATTGAATCAGAAGATGATATCTATCTTTCCAAGGAATCATGAACAGTATAGATCTGTGGGAAAAAAGGGTTGATTGGTGAATTAAGCGAAAATCTTATCATGCATGTATCAATTCGAGTGGCTCATATTTAGAATGAAATGAGAGAAATTAAACGTGTAGAAGAGAAAAGGAGGAACAAACCACCAGATAAATCTTGTTCGAAAATAGAACCAGATGGAGTTTTCGTTAAAAGACGTTCCAGAGGTGGCAATAGTGCCAGTAGTGGGAGTAAGTCTAGTGGCAGCTACAGGAAAAAGTAGCAAACCTGTAAGTATCATATATTAGTTTGTCTCAGAAGACAATGGGCAAAATTTGAACATGAATATGTAATCATGCCCAATATGAATGTGGAATTAGTTTCTAGACTTGACTAGTTACTGAAGCAACAAGCCATCATCCATTGTAGCAAATGCACTATGACATTTGTTGAAAAAGATAATAAGGAAGTGAGAAGAGAATCTGATGAAATAAACAATGAAGCAAGTGATCATTATCAACAATTTTTTATTGTACCATAACCTCATAATGTAGGTTTTGGTGGAGGAAAGTATTCACAACATTTTAGAGGATGTATTAGAAATTATTAACGACAAAGTACCAGATATTACACCCCAGAAAAAGGGAGATTTGTTTGAGGTTTTAATGAAAACGGCAGTGGCGTAGCGTGAGGGGAGACTTTGAGACTTACTCTCCCCTGTATTCGTGTTTAAAAAAGATGCAATAGTAATTCATAACAAAAATATTAACAACTTTCTGCTAAGAGCACTAAATGTGCGAAGACATCAGTTTTGTAGCCGCTCGCTGAGTATTGGTGTATCTACCTGCTAGAGACTCGATTGCTCTCAATCTCTGCCTCCCTTCCCTTACCTGGCTGTGTGTGCCTGAGTGTTAGTGGCATTCTCAGCTCCCCTTCACTTCCCCTCTTCCACGAAGGCTGGTGCGCTGTACTTGCTAGCAGATATCGAGACTAGTCTCTGCCGCTTCTATGCTGGCTCTTAACATGGAAGTGAACTGTCGTGCCGTTTGTGTTCGTAGTCATTCTTGTGTGATTTTAGTGCATATTTTCATTGTGTCGCCAACATGAGTGAGCCAGCAACTGAAAACCTTATAAAATTTTTATTAATATGCCTTTTCCTACATTAACGTACGAAAAAAGTGCGAATTGAAGGACAAACGACCTCCTACACTTAGTGTAGTTTTAAGTCAAGCCAAACAAATCGCACTTTTCAGACAGCCTGGTACGAAAAGTACCGGGCCGCGTAAGCCGAAAACCGGTTAACAATAAAAGAAATATTGTAGAACAAAAGCAAACTGCTGCTTTTCATTCATTATTATAGACTTATTTGTGGAAAGAAAAGACAGGCGCATTGCACTTGTGTACAAAAAAATATGTGCTTCTTCTCTTGCTACTGGAGTTCTACAAATTTGTCATCGTTTCTTGAACAAGTTAGTTATTATTATTATTTCTTTCTTATCTCAGACGTTATGTCTGGTCAAAAGTAGAAAGTGACGCAGACCTTGATCAAGCGTGACTTCCTTTTAACTGTACGGTATATGTTATATTGCATTTAGAAACTTTCGAGTAACTGAACATGTATCAATAATTACGGATTTCTGTAGTTGTATATATAAGTTTGGATGTAGCTGTATTGCATTGATGTACTGGTGGATATTGTGTGGTATAGCTCCTGTAGTTGATAGTATAATTGGTATAATGTCAACTTTATCCTGATGCCACATATCCTTGACTTCCTCAGCCAGTTGGATGTATTTTTCTATTTTTTTTCTCCTGTTTTCTTTTGTATATTTGTTGTATTGGGTATGGATATTTCGATTAGTAGTGGTAATTTCTTCTTTTTATTGGTGAGTATGATGAGGTTTGCTATGTGGTGTTGTTTTATCTGTTATAATGGTTCTGTTCCAGTATAATTTGTATTCATCATTCTCCAGTTCATTTTGTGGTGCATACTTGTATGTGGGAACGTGTTGTTTTATAAGTTTATGTTGTAAGGCAAGTTGTTGATGTATTATTTTTGCTACATTGTCAAGTCTTCTGGGGTATTCTGTATTTGCTAGTATTGTTCATCTGCATGTGATGTGATCTACTGTTTCTATTTCTTGTTTGCAAAGTCTGCATTTATTTGTTGTAGTATTGGGATCTTTAATAATATGCTTGCTGTAATATCTGGTGTTTATTGTTTGATCCTGTAATGCAATCATGAATCCTTCCGTCTCACTGTATATATTGCCTTTTCTTAGCCATGTGTTGGATGCGTCTTGATCAATGTGTGGCAGTGTTAGATGATACGGGTGCTTGCCATGTTGTGTTTTCTTTTTCCAATTTACTTTTTTCATATCTGTTGATGTTATGTGATCTAAAAGGTTGTAGAAGTGGTTATGAAATTGCAGTGGTGTAGCCGATGTGTTTATATGAGTGATTGCTTTGTGTATTTTGCTAGTTTCTGCTCGTTCTAGGAAGAATTTTCTTAAATTGTCTACCTGTCCATAATGTAGGCTTTTTATGTCGATAAATCCCCTTCCTCCTTCCTTTCTGCTTAATGTGAATCTTTCTGTTGCTGAATGTATGTGATGTATTCTATATTTGTGGCATTGTGATCGTGTAAGTGTATTGAGTGCTTCTAGATCTGTGTTACTCCATTTCACTACTCCAAATGAGTAGGTTAATATTGCTATAGCATAAGTATTTCTAGCTTTTGTTTTGTTTCTTGCTGTCAATTCTGTTTTCAGTATTTTTGCTAGTCTTTGTCTATATTTTTCTTTTAGTACTTCTTTAATATTTGTATTACTAATTCCTATTTTTTGCCTGTATCCTAGATATTTATAGGCATCTGTTTTTTCCATCTCTTCTATGCAGTCGCTGTGGTTATCCAATATGTAATCTTCTTGTTTAGTGTGTTTTCCCTTGAATATGCTATTTTTCTTACATTTGTCTGTTCCAAAAGCCATATTTATATCATTGCTGAACACTTCTGTTATCTTGAGTAATTGGTTGAATTGTTGCTGCCAGTAGTTTTAGATCATCCAAGTATAGCAAAAGTGTGATTTTGGGTGGGTATGTTCCAGTTATATTGTATCCATAATTTTTATTATTTAGCATGTTGGATAGTGGGTTCAGAGCAAGGCAGAACCAGAAAGGACTAATGAGTCTCCTTGGTATATTCCACGCTTAATCTGTATTGGCTGTGATGTGATATTATTTGAATTTGTTTGGATATTAAGTGTGGTTTTCCAATTTTTCATTACTATGTTTAGGAACTGTGTCAATTTAGGATCTACTTTGTATATTTCCAATATTTGTAGTAACCATGAGTGGGGTACACTATCAAAAGCTTTTCGGTAATCAATGTATGCGTAGTGTAGCGACCTTTGTTAGTTTTAGCTTGATATGTTACCTCTGCATCTATTATCAGTTGCTCTTTACATCCTCGTGCTCCTTTGCAGCAGCCTTTTCGTTCTTCATTTATAATTTTGTTCTGTGTTGTATGTGTCATTAATTTCTGTGTAATGACTGAAGTTAATATTTTGTATATTGTTGGTAGGCATGTTATGGGGCGCCATGTAGCTGGGTTTGCTGTGTCTGCTTGATCTTTAGGTTTCATATAAGTTATTCCATGTGTAAGTGTATCAGGGAATGTGTATGGGTCTGCAACGTAACTGTTAAATAATTTACACTTCTGGAAATTGAAATAAGAACACCGTGAATTCATTGTCCCAGGAAGGGGAAACTTTATTGACACATTCCTGGGGTCAGATACATCACATGATCACACTGACAGAACCACAGGCACATAGACACAGGCAACAGAGCATGCACAATGTCGGCACTAGTACAGTGTATATCCACCTTTCGCAGCAATGCAGGCTGCTATTCTCCCATGGAGACGATCGTAGAGATGCTGGATGTAGTCCTGTGGAAGGGCTTGCCATGCCATTTCCACCTGGCGCCTCAGTTGGACCAGCGTTCATGCTGGACGTGTAGACCGCGTGAGACGACGCTTCATCCAGTCCCTAACATGCTCAATGGGGGACAGATCCGGAGATCTTGCTGGCCAGGGTAGTTGACTTACACCTTCTAGAGCACGTTGGGTGGCATGGGATACATGCGGACGTGCATTGTCCTGTTGGAACAGCAAGTTCCCTTGCCGGTCTAGGAATGGTAGAACGATGGGTTTGATGACGGTTTGGATGTACCGTGCACTATTCAGTGTCCCCTCGACGATCACCAGAGGTGTACGGCCAGTGTAGGAGATCGCTCCCCACACCCTGATGCCGGGTGTTGGCCCTGTGTGCCTCGGTCGTATGCAGTCCTGATTGTGGCGCTCACCTGCACGGCGCCAAACACGCATACGACCATCATTGGCACCAAGGCAGAAGCGACTCTCATCGCTGAAGACGACACGTCTCCATTCGTCCCTCCATTCACGCCTGTCGCGACACCACTGGAGACAGGCTGCACGATGTTGGGGCGTGAGCGGAAGACGGCCTAACGGTGTGCGGGACCGTAGCCCAGCTTCATGGAGACGGTTGCGAATGGTCCTCGCCGATACCCCAGGAGCAACAGTGTCCCTAATTTGCTGGGAAGTGGCGGTGCGGTCCCCTACGGCACTGCGTAGGATCCTACGGTCTTGGCGTGCATCCGTGCATCGCTGCGGTCCGGTCCTAGGGCGACGGGCACGTGCACCTTCCGCCGACCACTGGCAACAACATCGATGTACTGTGGAGACCTCACGCCCCACGTGTTGAGCAATTCGGCGGTACGTCCACCCGGCCTCCCGCATGCCCACTATATGCCCTCGCTCAAAGTCCGTCAACTGCACATACGGTTCACGTCCACGCTGTCGCGGCATGCTACCAGTGTTAAGACTGCGATGGAGGTCCGTATGCCACGGCAAACTGGCTGACACTGACGGCGGCGGTGCTCAAATGCTGCGCAGCTAGCGCCATTCGACGGCCAACACCGCGGTTCCTGGTGTGTCCACTGTGCCGTGCGTGTGATCAGCCCTCTCGCAGTGTCCGGAGCAAGTATGGTGGGTCTGACACACCGGTGTCAGTGTGTTCTTTTTTCCATTTCCAGGAGTGTAGTTAGATGTGAATGTGTTGAGGTGAACTTCTTTAGCCAGAAGTTTGCTATTTTATCTTTTCCAGGGCTTTCCAATTGTGAGTAGAATTAATTGCTTTGGTGACTTGATGTTGCAAAATTATCACTTCAGTCATTTGTGATATCATCTTGTATGTGTCTGTTTCTGCTTCTATCCACCGTGCATGCCTGTTATGTTGTACCGGGTTTGACCATATGTTGTTCCAGAAGTGTTCCATGTCTGTTATGTTTGGTGGATTGTCTATTTTAATGTGTGTGTTATGTATTGTCTGGTAAAATTTCTTTTGGTTTGTGTTGCATGTTTGGTTTTGTTTCCTTCTGTTTTCACTTTTTTTTGTATCTTCTAAGTCGTTTGGCCAATGCTTGTAATTTGTGCTTCTTTTCATCTAATTGCTCTATCGCTTCTTGTTGTGAGATTTTACCTAACCTTTTTCGTTTTTTTCTGACATTTGATGTCTTATAAATTGTGTTAGCTGTCCAATGTCTTTTCTCAGTTTTTCTATTCTGATCTGTAGTCTGTGCCGCCATGATGGTTTTGTGGGTTTCTCCTGTGTGTTGGTTGGTTCCGATCTCTGCCTAGTGTGTATATTTAGTCTAGTGAGTGCTCCTATATAAACCAGTAAATGTAACTCTTCCATAATTGTGTTTTCATTTATTTTGTTGTGTATGATTGTGTTGATAGTTTTTATTGTTGTTTCGACTTGTGGGTTATTTGGCGGTCTATGCATGAATGGTCTAATGCCTGTATTTGTGTCTTTGTATTCTATATATGTCAGCTGAAATTTTACTTCTATATCTAACATGTGTGTCACTTCGTGTTCTATTTGTACTTGTTCTGGTGGCAGTCTTAAGATTTCGTTTTCCTCTGATTGTTTAATTGATGCATGTTGTTCTTTGTTTGTTTGCTCTGGGATGTGTGAGTCCATTACTGTATTTTCTTCTTCTTCTGATTGCACATTATTTTGTTCCAGTATTTGTTGTACTTGTTGTTTGATGTTGAGGATAGGGTATCCTGTTATTTTTTATTATTACACGGATCTGATCAGCTAGTCGTTGTTTAATTCTGGGTATCTGATAATAAATGTTGTGTATACTTGTGATCTGTATCCAGTTGTGTTGGTTCCTAGGTTTGTTGCTTGGTAATAACAGAACATGAGGTGTCGATTAACTTCATCTGACCATCTCATCCTCTGTTTTTTTGTTTTCCTTCTAGGGTGGTTGCAGGAAGCATATCCTGCAAAACACCTCTATTTGGATTTAAATCATTTTCCAGTTGGCTAGCAGTGTCGTTACCATTGTTGGCGGGCATAGGGTTCAAGCTTCGTCCCCGACCATGACGGCGCTTGTCCGGGGCTTCTTTAGTTGTGTCCTGAACCAACTAATCACACTAAAAGGGGAGTTAGCCCTATTAGTGGTTTGTTCTCTTCGTCGCCTTTTACGACTGGCAGAACATACCGGAGGCCTATTCTTTTCCCGGGCCTCCACAGGGTTTATTATTATTATAATTATAAGCAAAGGCCTTTTACAGGGTTGTCCCATGCCATAATCATTATTTAAAATCTATATAGATATTAGCCTTAGAACATGGTCTCGTAAATGTAATAGTATGGGATTAGAAATAAGAGATGGAGTTTACCTACATCATTTATTAATTGCTGATGATGAAGTAGTCGCAGCACAAGATGGGGAGGATGCTAACTATATGTGCAATCAACTAGCAGCAGCATACAAAACTTGGGGTTTGAAGATTAATTACCAAAAAACAGAATACTTGACTAATGATTCAGATGAGCTATACATTGAAGGAAAGAAAATCAAAAAGATAAACACTTTCTGTTATTTGGGATCCATTTTAGAAATCGAGGGAAAATCAGAGTCATAAATCAATAAAAGAATTAGCAGCGCATGGAGGGTCATTGGGATGCTTAACTCAGTCTTATGGAGCAGGAATGTAATGAGCAGAACTAAAAAAATAATTTTACAAATCCATATTAGAGAGTGTTGTTCTGTATTGAACAGAGACCTGGACAATTAACATAAAGCACATTAAAAAATTAAAAGCTCTAGAGATGGACTTTTGGAGAAGATCGGCAAGAATCTCCAGGATAGAAAAGATAAGGAACACCGAAGTAATAAGGATAATGTTAATAAAAGAAAGAATATATGACGTAATGGATAGGAAGAAATTACAGTGGTACAGGCATGTACGACGAATGGAGAAAACCAGAATACCAAAATTGATACTGGAGTGGGAACTGGAGGGGAGAAGAAGATGAGGACGCCCTATGACCACCTGGATCCAAAATGTACAGCACACAGTGAGGAGAATGGGGGCACAGGAAGAAGACACAAAAGATCGAAACACCTGGAGAAATATTTAGAGAATATAGTTTAAGAACGGTTATTGTTTGTATTGTAATTTACAAGTAAATTATTATGTTGGAGATAAGCCTCTGTAGTGAGGAAAAGCTCAAAATAATAATAATAAAAATTATTATTAGTGAAGGTGGTAGTGGTAGTAGTAGTAGTAGTAGTAGTATTAGTAGTAGTAGTTGTTGTTGTTTTATTTGATGTATTTTGTTTCATTTGTTTAAATTATTGTTTATTGTACTATTTTGTCTCCCTATAATATCTGCAGAGTCTCCCCAACTTTTACAACCACGCTACGCCACTGAAAAACAAAGACATATTCTTGGACAAACCAGTGAGTTTGAGTGTCATTTACATGTTAAACCTCATAAACCATTTTTGTTCGAGAGTACGCTGTACTATCAGCCAAAAAGGAAGTTGTTCAGCAAGAGACAGATCGAATGCTAGAGTGAAATTTTATAAATGGAGATCTAGCTCAATTAGTGTTTTAAATCGTGAAGCAGCATCAGAGTTGTGATCGATGCTCATACCACTGAAGCAGATCGACCTGAGAGTATTGACAAAGAACTACAAGATTTCCATAATGTACAACTAAGACAAGACTTGATCTCACAAACAGCTACTGGAAAGTGGTCTTGGAGCCAGAATCGCGAAAATATACCTCAGTTTTGTTTGCAGGCAGGTGTTAGCAGTACACAGTCATATCAATCGGACCGCAAATACCCATTTCTGTATTAATGTGAGCTCTTGACAATTTGTTAGTTGCATCTTTATGATCTAAGCTAATTATTTACGTTGATGACTTGTTGGTGGCTACGATCACTTGGAAGGAACATAGCAATTTACTGAATGAGGTATTCAGTGGAATATGCAAGGGTTGCATGATACCCAAACTTATGAAGTGTGAATTTGCACGAAAAGAATTTAACTTTCATGGTCACAGGGTTACAATACCAGGAATTGCTAAAGATCCACATAAGATTGAGGCGATAAAAATTTGTCCTCCAACGAAAACGAAGACTGAACTTAAATGTTTCCTTGGGTTAACTGGATTCTACTGTAATTCATACAGCGGAAAGCGTTCAACGACAGAAATTTGAAGAACCTGTTAAAGAGGACACACCTTATGTTTGGACTGAAGAGCGAAGGATAGTCGAAATAACGTTGCATGATTACATTCCTGAGTTGGACATTGTCCAAATGCGAACACAACCACACGATTTCGGAGAAATAAGATTTAGCCATCGTTTATTTATGGGAAGATAAAGTTATCACAACGACCCTAAAGCTCTTACCTACCTCAAAGAATGCCACTTGTCGCATGAGTGGTTCACCAGGTCGTCAGTGTTCTTGCATCAATTTGATTGTGACATACAGTATACAAACGGGATTGACAACTGCATAGCTCATGCATTGTCATGTTTACCTGAGTTTGAGGGACGAGCTGCACAAGGCGATGTGGGAGGGGTACATAAATTACTGTATTTTAAAGATGTGGAATGACGAAAGAAGATTGATAACATTTGTAGAAACGCGCCATCATCAAAACGATGATGAGTGGTTGAAATTGCTGAAGAGTAAATTAGATGAGAAAACCAAGGACAGAGAAAAACTAAGAAAGAATTACCAAACTTACAATACCATGTCACATTTTCAGAAGGATGATAGCAATGACGACTGGCATGTGTGTTGCCCAGCGATGAATATAATAAGCTTATAGACTACTACTGTTTTGCTTGTGGTTATTGTGGACCTAAAAAATGTAGGAAAAAAATAATGGAAGCTGTGACCTTTAACAGCATGTTACAAAACGTCAGAGAGACAGTAAATAGCTGTGACTGCAGTCAAAAAGTTAAAGTACTTAATAGAACTAACCTTGGTCCTATGCAGAGCATAACCCCTAATAAAGCTTTGGAATTAGTATGTTGCACATTTTTAGATCTTTACCCCCAACTACGGGTAATTTTACATGCATGTTCGTAATACTGGCAACATTTTCAAAGTTTATTAGCCTGTATCCTATCTGGAAAGTGAATATGGCGCACAATTCACGTCTAAATTATGGAATGAAGGGATGAGAAACCATGGAGTGGAAGTAATTCATATCTTGGCCTATTAACCCACTAGGAACAGAAGTGAATGTTATATGTGTGAGACAAAAATACTTTGTCAGACATACTGCCACCATAATCACGGGGTGTGGAATGGTATGTTGCTGATTTAGAAGCTATTATGAATTCTTGGGACCAGGAGTCTACTAGTTTTACACCAGAGGAGATATCGTTGGACAGAAAATCTAAGAACCTGGTGGAAAAAATCATTGATTGCCTCCCATGATTTATGGTTGACATAACCAAAAGAAACAATAGTTACAAGAAACGATGTAAAAAACCGCAGAAGCTCGAATCCGTCTCCATAACGAGAATGTATAATTCGTGTAATTCAGGTTCGGTGACCTCATGTTGATTAAGACCGACAAAAGTCAAGCGAGATTGATAGTGGTACACCCTAACTTAAATTTATATATAACAGAAGCTTCAAATTTATTTGCATACTAAAGGTTACCATTTACCTATCCAGTTTATTATTTACCTATTGGACTTTAAATTATGGATCCATACTGTGGTAAATCTAAAATGGTATTAGTTACAAACTGACAAAGAAAATGTGAAATTCTCATTAATGACGATTTTTCGTGAGTGATAAGTTTTGCTTCAAAAGCTAAGCAATAACATTAGGCCACTGCAAGCCAAGGCAAGAGTACAACAGCTAGTAATTATATATTGTGATTATGTTTGACAAATGTATGAATGTACAATTTTTATTTATAAAATGTGTAATGTGTCCATCATTTATCGATGAACTTAAACGAGTTGTATAAGTTGCAGATACCAGTGTCTGTGGCAGAAATGGACAATTTTGAGTATGTCACTGTGATTGTGAGTAATGGACTTATTTGAGATCATTCTGGAGTGATATTTGTGAATGGAATGCGCTTGGATGTTGTATATGGTGTCACTGAACGAACAAAAGCTAGATGCAACATGCTGTTGTGGTGCAAACAACAATGCTATAACTGCACTGATCCACTGGTGGCTCTTCCCGATGCTGTGCCTTAATATATCATTGCTCACTAAGCGAAATGTTTATTTTCTAAAGGTCTGACTATGTCAGTCTACATATTTTTTCTATTTTTAAACAGTTTATGATTTTAGTAGGTATCAGATAGATTATATAATGGTAAGAGAGATATTTAGGAACCAGGTTTTAAATTGTAAGACATTTCCAGGGTCGGGTGTGGACTCTGACCACAGTCTATTGGTTATGGACTGTAGATTAAAACTGAAGAAACTGCAAAAAGGAGAATTATTTCATATGGCATTTCTGTTGCAGAACGTTGTCATTTCCTTAAAATCTGCATGATTTTATCGGGAGCTTCCCTTCTCTGCAGGTCGTCAGAGACTAGATTTATAGCATTATAGTCTTATTCTAAACATTTCACAACTGGCACCCATCATCTGACTGCTCACTGCATTATCATGTGTGATTCCGAGCACAGACTGTTTCCAGAGATTCTAGGCAGTTGGACCAGGTGCAGATAATATCTTGCAGAGACAATTGTGTACAAATTAGGATCCTTTTGAATTTCACCTTATTGCCGATAGCGATGGCTTGGGGAGCCAGGAGGATGCTTCTGGATAATTTGGGCATTAGCTTAAACTGCTTGTAGGACCTTGTGGAAGACGTGAAGAGCTATCTCGCAAATTAGCCCACTCCTGAATTTCGCCACCGTCATCCTGGTGCTGATACTTGGTGGTTACTGATCTGAGCTTTTGACATAGGAAATAGCGCACTCATTGCTGGACGATGTCTTGAAAGTTAGTCATAGAGGAAGAACTGTTGTCGACTTTTGAAGATGCAGAAGATGAGTTCTCTTGCCTTGGCCAGGGCTTTCATATTTTTCCAGGTGGGAGTCTAGCACCAAATTATTGAAGACTTGTTTTAACAGAAGAATTTAGGACAGTCTCAAGTAATTCCAAACTTTTAGAAAGAGAAAGGGAAATGTTTACTACATGCCCTCTCAGCGGCGGTGTTTCTAAACTCTGTCTAGTTGAACAACCAGTAATTTTGGTGGTGTTTGCACATACAGTTGAGAGAAGCGACATTTTTAAAGTATTCTCAGGTGGGATGTGAAGCAGTAGATTGCTCTTTGCTGGGATGAACAGGAAAAAAGTTCTTTTAGTTAGAATGTGAATCAGATCAGTGCTCTTGATTGGGACTGAGCTGTTACAGTTGTCTTTGCCGGGATGGGCACAAAATCGAGAGACAACCTCTGTGCAAGTCGTGGGCAGCACTAGCAGCTCAGATGCCTTCTGCAATTGCTGAAGTCGCAGCTGGTCGTTTCGCCTCTTAAAGTTGGTAATTTCTAGCAGCAGAGCAAGGCAAGATGTTATTGATGAGATAGGAGTAAATGCGTTTTCAGTTAAAGCATAAGGGGTCTCATTTTAAACCAAGCTCTGGCAGATGAAGGCTCATCCATGAGACAGTTATTTGAGTTCTTGCATGTATTTTTCTAAAACCACCAGAACGACACAATAACCATATCCAGTGTGAAAATGTATTCTTAATTTATTTGAATATTTATACCATGACGGTAGTCAGGGGCAGTGACTGGAGCTGGTGACATGGCTCCACGAATGTCGAGTTGATGTTCTTGGAATCACAACACCTTTTCTGTTCACTGCCACTGCCTACTATCATGGACTGAATGATCTGAAAGTGCTTACATTCTGGACGAAATACGAATAAATATTTTACAGCGGTCAAGACTGAATTTAATCAATTTGAAAGTATTTTAGCTAGAGTGATAATGTTCTCCAAGAGAATTATTACTCCTCATTACCTTTGCCTTTCTCCAGTTTACTCTAAATCCACATTTTATGTCACTATATTGTTGGTTCTGTCCAGCAGTTCTTATATTTCTTCTTCACAATCACTGAGGACAGCAGTATTACCAATGTCATCGGTGGATTGTAGTCACCATGAATGTCATGCCACTCATCATGCTGTTGTATAGATTTAACAGCTGGGGCAAAAGACTTCATCCCTGTCTTACACCCTTTTTAACCCAAGCACTTCCTTCTTGATCTTCTATCTTATTGTTCCCTCTTGTTTCTTCTGCATATATATATTACCCACCTTTCCTCATAGTTTACTCGTATTTTACTCAGAATTTCGAACATCTTGCACCTTTTACACTGTCTACTGCTTTTTCTAAGTCAATGAAACGTATGAGGATGCCTTGATTTTTCTTTAGTCTTGTTTCCATTATCAAGCCCAATGTAAGAACTATCTCCTTAACATTTCATAATGCCAAACTGATCATCATCTAAGAGATACTAAATTTTCCTTTCTTTTTCTATATTATTCTTGTCAGCAACTTGGACATATTAACTGCGAAACTGATGTCATCTGCCCCTGCTACCTTCGGAATTGTGTAGATGATACTTTTCCGAAATTCTGATGGTACGTCGCCAGTCTCGTAGATTCTACTCTCCAACTTGAAGAGTTGTTCGAATTTTGTCAACATTCGTTACCAAGTTTGCTTTGCACCTAACATCCCTCAGAGCACCAAAGTGAGGTACTGAAAGTAGACCACAGCTACACTACCTTTACACTGCTGGTTCCTTAATTCAGATATTATATTCGAATTCTTGTATTTTGTATGGTACCTAATTATCTCAATACCACGGATCGTTACTGGGCTGAGGGAACTGGTGAACAGAGCCATACGAACTCACAAATAACAATGATTTAAGGCATATTACCACTGTATGTCAACAGTATGGAACGGAAAGTCAGGCGACGTCACCATGAAATGGTCGAAAATTCGCGCTAGATGGTACATCAACGTCACGTCAATTCGCTGAGTCTAGTACCGACCTGTGAAAGTGAGATTGTGAGGTAGCATCCGTGACACAAAAGTCGCGGTATAGTTCCGGAATTTGCAAATTAACAGTGATATAACTTGTTGATGAACAAAATAACTTTATAATGGGTGTTTTTGATCATTTTCATATGATAAATTGTTGAGAAGAGAAACAGCATTGTAAATATCAACATTTATTTGCTACCGAAAATATAGACGTAAAAACACACCAGACAGGTTTTACAAGGAAAGACATAGAGCATCCTTACCTTATCCAATATGTTATTTTTTCCTAAGCAGCGCAATAATCTAATAGAATCACGCTGAAGGGAAAACATTCATTTCGTCATGAGAAAATTGCAATGTATCATGAAAATAAAACAAAAATATGAAATACATATTTATAAAACACAGAAGCACAGAATCAACTGTTGTAACATGAATGAGAGCGATCAAAATGTTTTTGCAGATGACGACGTAGTTCCTGTCAGCAACGTCGGAGTCAAAACATTGTTCCCGAGAAACCTTGGCGGTGACATACTGTTTAGTGTCATAGCAGCTTGTGTGAATGCCGCTATTTGTAATCGATTGTGCAATATTTTGACATGACGTTGCTTTGTTTTGGCAAGTGCGAACTGTCATTTATAAAGCAAGTCTTGCAGCAAGCATCGTAAAACTAGTATTATATTTGGTGTCACTAGGACTGCAGTTTTCAAGTTAAATGAATAATATATACAGTTCCACTAAGTATAATGTATGGAGTAAAAATTTTAAGTGATAACTGCCACGGTCACTATTTTAGACTGCCGTGTTCCTGATCGATTACCCTCTCGATACCTATGTCAATAGTACGTGGAATTGCGGCTTTTGTGTTTACATTGTGATGTCTTCCGTTGAAGCTCTTGAGCGCGCGCGAATTTCCCGCGCTTCGTGTGTATTTTGCGACTTGGGAGATTAGATGTGTGGTGAAGCTTAGTAAAGTTTGTTGTGTATTACGTTTATACAGCGTGGGGTAAGTAGAAATGTAATGTTTTGAAACCTTATAAGTTATGCAGCTGTAACTAATTTCAATTCACCACCTTTTACGAATTACAATAACAGTCGGGGTGGAACTACTTGTAAGGGGAAACTTTTGTCTGTTTCCAAATTTTACTTTGCTATATCAGATATTTTATATCACTGGATAAGTGATCACAAATTTTGGCCCAGTATTGTGCGCCCTTTTCTGTGCTGAAGAGAACTGTAATGTGTAGTAATGAATGTCATTGTCCCATTTGGTATTTTAGTTATGTTCATCGTTGTTCTTGTAGTGTAATTGATCATTTACAACAAGCATTATGTAGAAATATGTATACTGTGAAGCAGTAGTCAAAGTGCCCAATTTCTTCAATAGGTGTTTATAAGATGATAGTATGTTTGCATCTTTAATTATTCTTGAAGCATGTTTGTAACCAAGGAAGACTTACTCTCGTAAAGATTAGTTACCCAGAACATAATTCTGCTTGTTGTATATTATACATAAGATTTGTTTACGCTAATGGGAAGCGAAGTGGGGAAACCCCTCATGAGTTATCCCCAGTCAGAATTATAATCCCAGACTATATTGGTTGAATTACCTAGTACAACTTTCTGCATTCTTTTGGTTAGATGTGACATACATTGGTTGGCTATACCATCAATCCCATAAAAATTACTTTTATCTAGGAGAATTCTGTGTTTCACACATTCAAGTGCCTTAAAGTCCAAATTATGGCATGCTATAGATATTATTTTTGTTGATGTTAAGGTGAGATACTGTTCTAGAATACATCACCTTCTCATATGTTTTGGAAAATGACAGTTGGGGAACAGGTCTGTAGTTATTGATATCTCTTATTACATTTATTATATAGGGATTTAACAATGCATAGTTAGTGACTGTTAAAAATTTCGGATAAACCAGGCTTATTATAGCGTAACAAATCTTTGGTACTCTATTGCAAACTCTGTCAAAGCAAAATGAGCTTTCATTTTTGAGAAATTTTTAATTTTCCTAATTTCTTGAGACATTGGTGATACATTTGTAGGAGTGATTCTTATGAGAGTTATTTTTCAACATACTGTTGTGATTTTTCTCTGGAACTTCTTCTATATTTAAGAAATGATTATTAAATACGTTTGCTACCTGTAACTCATTAGTTATAGCCCTTTCATTCAGTTCAGTAGTCGTGATGTCCAGTTCTGTGGCTGGTTGTCATTTCTTCTATTCACTAACTTCCTTATTACATCAAGTTTGTTGTCAGAATTAATGATTTATGACATTGTTTGGTTTAGAGATTAGAATTAAGATTTACATCATAACTATGTTTTGGTAATGACTTTCTTTTATGTAGCCATAAACTGTAATGCCGACTCCAACTAAAGATTCTGAGCCATCTTCTGCAAGGAAGGATGGAACACCATCACGAAGACGAGGAAGGGCTGGTTCAGAATCACGGGATGCCCCTTCTACCCCCGGAAGGGGCACACCTCGAAGGCGTCGTGAAAGAGGTGAAGAAGCGCCTGGTACACCTTCTAGGTTGCTTACACCTCGTAGGGTGCAGCCAGTGGAGGAAGAAGAAGAAGATACACAGAGTCCAGCGCGCCGTGGAACACCAAGGCGAGGTACTCCAAGGAGACCACAGCAACAAGAAAACGTTTCACCTGAACAAGGACCAAGCAATGCGTCAACGGAGAGAACACCAGCTAAACGTCAACGCAGATCAGCAACGGCTGATGAAAATCTGGATGATGGGACAAGTGCAGCAGGTAGCGATAATCCACGTACACCAGCCGGAGCAGGGCCACCGACACACACACCTACTAGTTCCAGGCGGCGTGCCCGTGACACACCCTCAAAGTCTTCAGTATCCACAGGTGTAGGGACACCACGTCAACGGAGACGTGTAACCACTGGTGATCCAAGTATTATTTCGGAATCAGATCATCAGTCAGTTCCGCCTGCTTCACCAGCAATAAGTCTTAATCCATCGAGTCCTTTTGGTAAGTGTATACAAGTGTCGAAACTGTGATTGCTATTTTGTGTTAGTAATATGTAATTTATTATTAATTTTCTTGTTTGACAGGTATGACAGAAATAGATTTGAGTTCACCATTAAACTACGGTACCCCAAGCTCAATTTCCTCAATACGGACTCCTCGATCAGGTATTCGAGGCACACCAATTAGAATGAGATCTGACATACGGACAGACAAGAGAATTCGCCAAGTGAATATGAATGCAGAACCAGTGAGTATATAAACATTTACATCTATATTATCGAATTGGACTTACAATAAAATCTTTATAAATTGACATACATATTTTCTCGCTGTTTTATAGTTACTGAAACACCATAAAAAGGCTTCAGACGTTATGGTTTTAAGATAACAGCACTTCCATGTAGGGAACATTTTTTACTTTTGTTCTTCCTGTCAACATTAGCTCCTTTTTCTTGTGTTTTTTGTGTGTATTAGTAGTAGTGACTTTATTCACTCCACCTCCATCACAGTCCTCACAGAGCATGGTTCATGGTCTGAGATTGTTCAGTAGTCACTTGTCCTGCATTTTACCAAGTTACCATTATATCTTTATTCTTTTCCCTTTTCAGTTGAATTCCAGTGTTAAAAGTAATTACATATAGGCCTGCTACTAAACATTTGTAGTTCATTGAAGACACCCACTTACCTATGCAGATATGTGGTTTAAAACTGATGCATTTATCTAGCATGAAAGTACATACCGGTTTCTAGTTTCTCTCTATACACTTCCATTCTACACAATATTTTGCGTTTATTCCCAAATCACAGATTGGTATGGGGAATTATGTTATCTGTTCACAAGACTGTACTCTGAAAATAGAATTTCATGAATCGGAAGTCTCATCTGCTTGGCCAGTACCATACCATACCTTTAGTATTGTCTTGGAAAGGTGTTGGACTTACGTGATTATTATGGCACACATTCTGTATCATATGTATTTTTAAAGATGGTTGTTTTAAGTTCTGCTAAAACATTTTCCTTTCAAGGCTTCCATACATGTGCTGACTGCCAGCAAGTAAGGCTACTAACTGACAAATATTGGTGTGACTGGTAGACCACACTTCTTGAATTTTATGTGGTACCTTGCTTCAATCAGTTCATTGCCTTCCACTCAATGTAAATTTTAAAGTGAATGCTATTAAGAAAATTGCTCATACATGATGAGATTGTACGTACTGTATTAATAGTGTAAAAAAATTCTCACTTGGCAGTCCACATCTTTCGAAGTTAATGTTCAAGAAGAGTCTTCAGTCAGAGGCAGTGCCATTAAATACGCATTGTGTGGGGTCAGTGTTAGTGATGCTCACCAAGACGAGTGACAGGAACACAAGGATGTGTGCCAGCATATGGCTAAAGTGTCCAATGAGAGAGAGGGTCTTTACGCACCTGCAGATTCTGATGCTCAAGTGTCAGTAATTATACTTACTAATAAGGGGGAATTCAGAATGGATTGCACAGTTAACAGCCATAATATTAGAAGTGAAAAAAATTATCATATAGACCATTTGCTCTCTAGGATTTAGAATGGAGTTTGGTGCAGAAGTCCTTCATGTTTAGATCAGGACTAGTACCAGTCAGAGCGATGTTTCTTTGATGCTCTTAGGTCGGCAACACCTCAGTTCCGCTTAGCCAGTGGTATGCTACCTTCCGCATAACTATGGAGAGGTGAGAAGAGAGATAGAGAATTCCTATTGCTGAAATTCTCTTTACTCGTGTCACAAAAAGGTTACCTTTTTTCCAAATGTCACATATTTCAAGGTTGTGATTAAGTTGGAACCTAACAGCACTGCTTACAATGCTGTGAGTGAATTGAATAGTCATTAAATTTATAATTTTGGTTGCCACAAATATTTGAATTATTTTTCGTAATGTGTTAAAATTTCTGAGGTTGTGGTATATTAATGTGAGAATGTGACAGTATTCCTCTCTTGCTTTGAAAAACGCACCCTTTCATTCCTCTCATATCTCACACTGAGCATTGACAACATTGCTACACAAAACATGTAAGTATGCCACTGGCCCTGATATTTTTACCCTAAAGTTTATAACAGTTTGCTACTGGGTTTTGGGCAGAAAATTGAAAACCCCCTAATATTCAAAGGTATAGGCAAATACCTCACTAGCACTCCTACAATTTATCAGAATATTTTGACTTGGGAATGGATATTTTGTATTACTGTAATATTTGTATTAGGTAGAGCCTGACTTTGTCTGGACAGCTGATAGTGGTCTGTATAAAGTTATATAAATGCTTTATCTGAAGTCTTAAGATAAAAACAGTAGATGTTTTTTCTCCCTAGTGCATGTATACAAAGTAGTCTAGACCCAGTTTCCATAATTATCAGTATGAGTAAATTAGTAACAATAGTAATATTTAAGAGAAGTAGCTAGCACTTGTTGCTTTAGCTAAACTTCACAAATGGGTGACCACATGCTGCACATCTTCACAAAATAGATCAGAATGTGTCAGTGTGTCACCATATCAAGTTGAAGGCAGCCAACAGGATGATAGTATATGGTATGCCACTAATATATGAAATATTCACATGTGGTAGGTGGCCTTTTCATCAAATTCTATTTTTTGCCACACACTGATACTTCTGTTAATAATTTTGCATTTGTTGCAAAGTTATTTCTGTTAGTGATTATGTGCAACAGTTTTGCACTGTCAGATTTGAAATATTATTAATGATTCTTTCTCAAAAACAGATTCTAGTTGGTGCTAACAGATAGATCTGTAGTATAGGTCTGTGTTAGCTGACATATTGGCAATTTTATTTTGTGATTTACGCATCCCAAGTGCTGTAGTATTTACAGGGTGTATACGACCCAGGAAAAACGTGGGTATTTTTTCATCTGGGAGAAAATCGGAAAAGAACGGGAATTTTTCATTCTTTTAGCTTCCAGTTAAATTTTTGTAATTTTGACGGGTACGAATTGATTCTCCAGCAAAGAATGTTACTGTATCCTGCTACTGGAGAATGATACTGCAGCAATAAAGTATAAAAGAGAGGAAAAAATAAATCTTTAGTGGCAAAGGACATGCGCAATTTACAGCAACAAAACACCGTGCATGCAAAAGCGTGTGCCAATAGCAAAAATATGTCAAAAGGCCGTAGGGCGAAGATTATGTTAATCTTTGTAACAATAAACTGCTTGCTGTTAGCGTGACGTCACAACTATTCATATGTTTGACCACTTGCCAGTGGGCTGATGCGCATGCGTAGTTGACTCGCGTATGAGCAGTACCTTCTCCCGCTTCCATCTACTTGAAGTGTGGCTGTTAGCTGTATGGGCAGTAGGAGCAAACAGCCAGATGCACATGAGAAAAAAAATTTCCCGTGCGCCCTAGTTGCCAGATTCGCGCGTGCGCAGAGTTGTCTGAGTTTTAGTGGGGTAGTTGTAGTCTCCATGTGACCCGTGTTTGTGTTAACGTTTAGTGATTTCGCTGCTTCTCTTAGTTTACAGCTCCACGTGAAATGAAAACAAAACGGGATTTCTGTGGCTGGGAGCTATCAAGGGAATCAAGATGCATTCACATAATTACGGAGGGCGAAATATATTATTAGTTTCAGTTTTCTGATTTAATTTAATTTCCAAGTTATTAGCAGTCTAACATTAATCGCCTTGCAGAACAGTGAATTTAGTTTTGCAAGTTTGCTAAAAAAGTTGGGCTTTGAAACTTCCTAGCAGTTGGGCTTTATTAACCTTTCCGCAGAGTCAGCCATTTTATTTCGAACGAAGTGTTTCATTCCACAGTATTGGCTAGTTCCAACTGTTCGCTGAATTTCAAGTGCACGTTGTCATATTCTGCCATGTATGACATTATGCCATAATAAACAACCAAAAATGAGATCATTGTGTATCAGATGGGACCTACTTCATTGTGAATCTGTAAAAAACCAATGTGAACTTCAAGCTGAATTATGCATTTTAGTATGGTTTACGAAATTACGATGCCCTGGGGAGTATCCTCTGATGTCCTGTTTCTTTGATGGTGTAATTTAAGTGGTCTTCCTACACCACTGTAGCTGTGTATGCGCAATAATGCCTATTTTCTGGCGCTCTCTGGCAACAGCTAAATCGAACCTATTTCTAACAGTCTCCAGATATTATTGCGAACGGTGGCTCGAAACACGTTACTTTCAAAGTAAATTTCTTTTTACACGAGATGAATTATATTATGTGTTAAAAAGTGGGAGGAATTTCTAAATCACAGAGCATTTAAAACTGAACACTTCGAGGACCAGCTACTTACAAGAATTTTGAGCCCAGACATTTGTCATAATTTTAAATTTACTGGCACTTTTGTGTGACATATCTTAAAGTATAAAACGCACAAAAAAAGATCAATATTACATGTGAAGGCTTAGCATCTGTTGTAGCTTGTTAATCGTAGAGACCAGTATTATATGTTAAAGCTTAGCTTTTCTAGTAGCTAAACTATGTATATTAATGTATAACTTTTCCTCTTTGTGTGTTCGTGCTATGTACACAGTGATCTTGCTATTGGCTGAGTATAACACGTGCCTTATGTTCTGAATATCTGCTGTCATTGACTGGCAAGATCACGTGGCATGAGATATGATTGGCTTACACAAGGACATCGCAACCGCGGTTTCAATGCTCCGGAAACAAACACGCTGTGTTTGGTGCTATTCGAATTTATACTTTCGTAATACAAAAATATGCAGCGTATATGTAGCTGCAAATCAAAGGTCTTTCCAAAACTTCTCCCCCCACCCCACCTACCGCCTCCCCCCGGGAAGTTCTACGCGTGTGTGTATAATGTCAAGTCACTTTACACGGAAAGAGTGTATTTCCTCCTGGGGAAAAGCATATTTTTTAAACGGGATATCCGGGAATTTTTTTTTTTCCCTTGTCCCCGTATACACCCCGTATTTAGAAATATCATGCTCTACATTGATTATTTTTATGTTTAATAATTTACAAATCCTGATTTCAGATATTGCGACACTCAGGTAAAATAATAGCTGTAACAGCAAACATTTGCTAATGAATCCTTTCAATACCGGGAATACATTATGTTATAAAAAGAAATATAAAAAAAATAATATATGTTTTGAAAGGTTTCCTCCAATCTCATTATGAAGTGTGTCAATGCATATTCATTCCTATTAAGAGCACATTGTCCTCTGTAAACCATAACATTTCATTCTCTCTGTCTTATCCATCTCTGTGTGTGTGTGTGTGTGTGTGTGTGTGTGTGTGTGTGTGTGTGTGTGTGTGTGTGTGTGTGTGTGTGTGTGTGTGTGTTTGGTGGGGGGGATCCTGGAACACCAAGATACAGTTAAAGCACTGCCGTATCCTAGTCTTGACCTACATAAGTGATTTATGTGGGACATTAGAGGACATCATGAAAATTATGATGTTTGCCAGTGACACAAGTATAGTGATAAAGGGCACAAACACATCCACATCAGACGTAACCAGGACAGTAGTGAGCTGACTGAAGGCACACTCACTGCACACATATTAACTCTTCCAGAGACTCACATTAGTGCAGTCACAAACAAATGAAAATGATGTACTATACTCCACCAGTTCGCCAGGCATCATGTAGCAAGTGAAAAACTGCTAAATATTTTAAAACCAGAATGAAAGATTGCCTTTTGAGGCACTACTGTAGTGTATTAGGTTATTTGGGCACTAGAATGTATATTCTGCTCATTCCAATGTTTGTATTAAACAGGTGTTAATCTTGCCAGTACAGAAGGGTGTCAACTATCTTAACTGGTTTTATTTGGGCAATTGAACTGTATACATGTGTTTACCAATAAAACAACACATATTTATAATGACATGACATCTCTTATTATTAGAAAGGCAAGTACAGGAGGATGGTGTGTAGTGCAGCGTAGTAAACTAAAAAATATTTCATAATATGCAGAATACTGTACATACGTAAAGAATAAATACTTTAAAAAGATACTTTTTGTCTGTTTAAGAAAGTGTACCCGCTTACGAGCAGCACATAAGTCACAGTTTTTTTCAGGACTGATACCTAATACTTGTCATTTTTATCTTGAGCTCAAAACCATCACAAGGATCTAAACATTTAAATAAATGAGAAGCAGCCAAATTTTCATTTACGTTTTTTGGGCCCCTAGTTGATACGATGCTGACAGAATCAATTGTACCAGTGTGGATGTTTACAGTTTCTTTAACCTGCATGGTTTGATACTCTGGATCTGCATCATCTACACTTGTACATTCTTGATCATCATCTTTATCACTGACTAGCAATTGAGTTTTTTTTAACCTTGTACATGTCAAGCGTGTCATTCTGTTCATTGTTTACAATCAGACTGAGATTGCCAAACCCAGAGGTTTATTCCAGGGTCCGCCCCCCCCCCCCCCCCTTCTCGGATTCTTCTCCGTTACACTATAAATCAATATTTTTATGATTTCTTAAGACTTTCTTCTCTTTCTAACATAACAATTCTCTTTTGTAATATGTTTGAACGTCTGAATGCCTGTATCCATTATGTTAGATGAAAGAAAATTCATTTTTGTGAACTCTCCCATTTCATTTAAGGTAACTGTGATTGATTTGATGAGTTGATGCGTTGTTAAGGAGCAGTTTTTTTACCATTCTTGGACTGATAAGCTTTTACAGAGGGTATAAAAGCTCCCTTAAACCATTCTGTGAAATACATATTACACATCCCTGCACTCTTCTGCCATATGTACACAGTGTGCATGCCGACATGTTAACATGTTTGAAACAAAGCAATTTTTTTATTTTTACCAACGACAAACATAGGCCATGGATAGCTACCAGTAGCATAAGTACAAGCTAAAGCAGTAATATGATCCTTGCTTATTTTTAATGGTTTTCAAGAAGACCCGTTCACTACTGACCATTTGCACCTACAACATGTCATTACCACATTAACAAATAAAGCTTTCACGGCTGCCTGCCATTACATCACTGTTTTTTGTTTGAATGGGCACAACCCATAATAGTGAAAATGTTCAAGACAATGAGTTCCCACAGGGAATAGTGAGAATCATGGGTGTTGTTTCTCACCAGTGAAATCCTGTGTTGTACATTTTTGTAGCCTTGTTGTGTATTCCTGTAGCCTTTAGTTGATTCGTTCCCATACTGCACTTTGCTTAGGAGATAAACTGCTACAAGTATTCAACAATCATACTTTTTGCCTGTACTATTTGACAACTAATTAACTCACATTACCACCTAAAGGCAAACTATATGAGGAGGAAACATCTTCAGTTTCCCTAACACCACCACCTGTGGAGCATATTGGATCATTTTATTATGGCTAAATCTTCTTGTCTAGTCTGTTTCACCTATGGTTCAGCAGAACCATTACAGCTTAGTTATAAGATCCTATCCACCATAGTGAAGTAAAACTATCAACTGGCATGGCTGCAAACTGTTACAGATTGTCCAAATTGTTACAGATTTATCACTTCAGTAACGGAGTTATAGGAAGTTATTAAAAAATTACAGGAATAGACATTTTACAGTTTGGTGATTTAAAAAAAAATACTGAACAGGTACAGTTTACATTTTGCTGATCATATGCTACTAAAATTTGTAAAAATTTCCTTCCCGAGCATGTAGTAGACTTGTCTATGAACGATTTCATCAATAGAGCTTATCAAGATGGATCATGCTGAGTGACAACAAAATTTTTTTGTTCTGTTCGTGTTAGCTTATTTATAGGAATAAAACTGCTTTTTTGCCAAGTGAAGTCACAAGGTTCAACTCATGAGTCTGTAGGCCGAAGTGGTGTTTCAAACGAGATGACGTCACAAGATGCGCAGTTCACCTATTTATGCATAGTTACTAATACACACCACAATGATGCTATTACAGGAATGGCCATCTCGTCAATTTTTAAAATTGTGCACTGGTAGTAAATTATTATAGACCAATGACATCTTGTAATTTTGTGGTTTATTGCTCAGTGGTGTTATTCGTCTTTTTAGAACTGCAAAACACTTTGTATATAGTGTTAATCTGTTAAAGATATTTTTACTTGTTTTGTCAAAACTGCAAGAAAAAATGTGTCTTTTTGTTCCTTTGGCACCTGTTACGTTACCAGAAAGCCGAAGCTGACACAAATGATGATGCTGACTTTTTAAAAAATTTAGAATTGTTTTTATTGCAGAAAAATCTTCTTCATTTATGGTCAGAAAGTGTCTGGAATTTAGTGTTTAAAGGTCTAAATCAGGCTTCTAATTTTTAAAATAGGAGAGGAACCCAGTTTCTTTCCCTTCACACCTCTTCCTTCCCCTTCAACCCTTCTGCTGGAAGAAAGAGCCATTGGCTCCTAAAGCTTGCATAAGTAAAACTTTTGTCTGTGTGTGTGTGTGTGTGTGTGTGTGTGTGTGTGTGTGTGTTGTTCTACTGCTGCTTGATGAGTAGATCTTTTTATCTATCTATGTTATATTGTGAATAGGTTATATATGTTATATTGTGATTAGGTTGTAATAGAGTAGTTCCATGATTCTTTATCATCCAGTCAAAATTTAGAATAAACAGAAATTAGGCTCGATCATTTCTTGTTTGTACTGTTTTTGTGAACATTTCAGTTATCTTCTGAACTGATTTGAATTATTGGTAGCAAATATCTGAAAAGTATGCATTTCAACTATGCACATAGTTCTAATAGTTCTGCCTTTGTGTAGGATCACCTCACTTTACTATATTGCAGAACATCATCGGATGTATGAAAGAAACAATCACATATGCGAAGAAGAAATCACAAGTTACTTTCTCAGTAAAATCCGATTCACTCTAAATTTTCATCAGCGTATATTTGAGGAAAGGGATATGCGTGAGGGATATAGACTGATAAATGAAGTAGTGGAGAATACATGGGCACACACAGGTGATGGGAAGGAAAGAATGCAACTTTAAAAATTAATTGGTGATTTTCACAGCTGGACACAATTCAAGAACAACCTGGTCCTGAAGCAGAGCCACAGTTGGTCATCTGGGGAACAGATGTCGTCGTAAACAGATGCAAGGAAAAATTCAAGCGTTTTGTGGAAAATTATGTTGACCCAGAAGCTGATGATGATGAACGGACTGAGGGAATGGATGTTAACCAACCACTTTACATTCAGAAGTTGGAAGAGGTAGAGGTCACATATTATCATTCATATTGATAACTTTAATTGCCACTGTTTGAAATATGTAGTTCAATATATAGTATTGTTTCATTATTTCAGTGTAATAGTACTTAGATTGTTTTTCCTAGATTCATACATTGGAAGAACCGTTCTTGAATGTGAACTGTGCACATTTAGAATCTTTCGATAAAGAACTGTACAGGCAGTTGGTGTGTTATCCGCAAGAAGTTATTCCGACATTTGACATGGCAGTGAATGAGATGTTCTTTGAGCGTCACCCAGCTGCTGTTTTGGAACACCAGATTCAAGTACGACCATTCAATGCCCATAAAACAAGAAACATGAGGGGTCTAAACCCAGAAGGTATGTTGGATGAAGTCGTTAATAATTTTAAGTGATGATATTTTAATGTTGTAGGAAAGCTGCCTGTTAAAAAACAATACTCGTATTAGATGGCTTCATGACTGACTTGCTGTTCTGTTTGTTCTCAAATTTTATCTTACAAAGTACACATTAAGTATTTCAAGAGTAAAGGTTGGTTTGCCATAATTCTCTAGTCCTGGCAAAGTATTTGTTCAATTGTTCCAGTCCAGCAGTAAAGGAGTTCTTGTCACTACAGATATGCCATCCTAAGTAGGCAAGCCGCACGGGGGGGGGGAATTTTCTGGTGTAGAAGTTGCTGTCAAAATGCAGGTACTGTTGGTGGTTAATGGGTTTAATGTGGATAGAGCCGTCAGAGAGGCAGAGGTGAGCATCCTGAAAGGTGGCACATTGTGTTGAGGAGAAATGGGTGAAGTTGATGTGAGATAAGATGATGGAGGAATGAGGACAGGGTGTCTTGGTCATGAGTTCAGAAGTCAGAGGTATCATTATTGAACCTGAAAAAGAGGTTTAGGGTTTGAAAGGCTAGCAAGGTTTCCTCTGAATGGCCTACAAAAAAAGATTGACATAGGAGGGTACCGTGCGAGTACTCAACATTACCATGGGTGTGTTTAAAGATTTGACCTTCAAAAGTGATAATGGTGGTTTGGGATGTGGTTGGCTCTGAGATGGTAGATTTGATATCGAGAGGATGTTTACCTTTGCAGCCATAGGCATCAGAGATGTTAGTGTAAGACATTACATCCTCAGTGATCCTAAACCTTGCTAATCCTCTTCACCCCCCCCCCCCCCCCCCCCACCTGGAACCCTTCTACCAGAAGAAGCTGCCAATCCGAAAGCTTGCCCATTTTTACAGCTTTTATATGCGTCTTCTCCTGTCGCCACTGTGACTAGATTTTTTTTAATCAATCCGTATTATATTTTCAAATACTGGTTGTTTTTGTTGATTTGTCATTATTTTATGAGTAACCTCAACTGTCACTACATAGGCTTTTATTTTATTTTATTTTGGGTGGTTAACAAGTAGTGCTATGAAATCCACTAATTTGTTTTCAAGTTATTTACTTTACTTTTTATGTAATTTAAAATATTACTAATAATGAGGTGACTCAAATGTCATTCATATACTCTGTTATTGTTGTCAAATGTGTATGCAAAATTACTTAATTATAAATGAAAAGTCTGGTGATCATCTTGAAAGCCAAAAAAATGGTTAATGAAATTAGTTAATACTGTAGAACATCCACAATTTTGCACTGGTTATTTGTTCTGTGGTGGAAGAATCCATTAATATCCATGGTTAATTTCTTATGTAAAAATGAGGCAATGTAACTGTAACATCTTTTATGCCTTGATTGGATGCAGTCTTGAATGAAGTTCTTTCTAAATTCTCAGGTTCAGCCCTTTATTTCACCTATCTTGTTAGCCTGTTGGTATTCTTGTAAACCAAATTTTAGTTGACTTGTTTGTAGATATAAAGAAATCATGTGTTTTGCAGATATTGACCAGTTGATTACTGTCAGTGGAATGATAACAAGAACATCAAATATCATACCAGATATGCGAGAAGCATTTTTTAAATGCCTTGTGTGCTCATTCAGTACAACTGTGGAAATTGATCGTGGGCGAATTGCAGAGCCTACCCTGTGTACGAATTGTAATACAAACCACTGTTTCTCATTGGTACATAATCGGTCACAGTTCACAGATAAACAAATAGTGAAGCTTCAGGAATCACCTGGTATGTATATGCTAGTTGTTTAGATTTTTATGTCTATGTAACTGTTTCATCATTCTCCCTGTGTCCATTCCTTCTTATTTCATATCTTCATTGCAGTAGGCTATTTTTCATTGCATAAACTTCATTTATATTTTTTGTTGTGTGTTAAAGATGATGTTGAGCCTTTTGTGAGAGAAACTTCTCATCTTAAGTAATAGTTTAATGTGCATTACCGGAAGACAGTTATAACTTGTTCTTGTATTACAGTGAGAGTGAAAGAGCACTTTGAATGAATATAGGAGAAACACATTTTCCTGGGGTTTGATAATACAGATATTAACTCGGTAATTTAAAGTTGTCATTAGCAGTATTGTATGCTAAACTATTTTGAAGAATGTATTCACATAGAACTAAGTACTATCGTTGTTGGCTCAGTGCAACCTATTTTACTGTCCACATCATACTGCCTGTTTAACAAAGAGGAGGAAAAGGTTCGGGTAGAATTTTTGTGCTTGGAATCTATAGTTTGATGTTCTTTGCTCAGTTTTCTGAAGACTAATGTTACAGTATAGTGCGGAGTAACTTCTGTTTTGCTTTTTAAGCCTGACAGTAAATGTGAAATACAGCGATGATCAGAAAATGTAATTCATTGGTTTGTTGGTCTGTCTCAGTAATGTCAGAAAAAATTAATAAAAGAAACCTTCAACAGAATTAGCTGAGCTATGTTATTTTGTTTCTTACGTTGCATTATTTGCGATTATTGCCGCGTGTTTCCATCTGCAGTCTCAAAATATTTGTAGAATGATTGGATGTATATATCAATTAATTATGTCTGTAGGTTTTACTTTGCTTTTTTGTTACTGTAACAATAGTTGACCTAATTTGGTTGATTACTGCATTACATCTCACAATTATTTTAAACAGTGCTTGGAACTGTTTTCAGAATCAGTCAGTAATTGTTGTGAAGCTTCCTAGCGGATTCAGTCTGTGTGCTGGACCAGCAGTTGAACCTGAAGCTTTTCCTTTTTAGAGGCAGTGCTCTTGGCCTTTTAGAGGCAGTGCTCTTGCTAACTTGGCTGATTCATGCACATCTCATGATCCACCCTCATTACTTCAGTTCTGCCAATACCTCACTTCTAGTTTCCAAAATTAAAGTGCTTCCACAGCCATGTTACTATTATACTTAATATAACAGGAAGTTATTGACTTTCAAAGTGACCGTGTTTTGGACATGTTATATTAGTGGAGCAGTATGGTAGGGCATTCAGTGCACATTATGTTCTGCCTCTGTCAATCAGAGGTTTAATTTTCCCAGTCGCAATTTCGGCATTTATGCCTTTCTCGTACACGAATACTTGTATCTATTCATGACTTGGCACTAATTGTTGTCCTTCATAATGCTGTGAACAATAAAATTGCAAAAGTAGCAACAAAACCTTTGACAGCAATAAGTGTAATATGATGATATTGCAACAGTTTCTTAGCTGCTGTTTTTACAAGGCATTCAATGTTTGTTAATTTTACAGTTATCTTTGTTAATTTTATTCCAATATCAGGTACCAAATATGAATTAATTCAATATATTTTGGGTCTGTTTGTGGTTCCATTCAGATAATTCAGAAATTTTACTGTGGGGGTGGGGGGGGGGTGTTATCAGAATTATAATTGTACTACCAGTTATATTACTATGTGGTCTTAAAGAATAACTTTCTGTTTGTGATTATAGACTTAAGATATTGTGATGTGTATTTGCCTGCATTAATGTCAGTTACAGTTAAACATAATCTAATTGATAAAACAATGCAGGTTTTATGTTTCAGTTTGAGCGTTATTAGTAGAGTAATATTTACATAAAACATTTAAGATTTCCTTAATAATTTTGTAGCAATTTTTACCTGTTTCATTATTTCTTGAAATACATGTGAAACAAGATTTTTTGTGTCTTTTCGACACTAGCTAAACTCAAAATAGTCACTAATAACTAATGCAAAGGTGCCACATATTACGAATCAGTCGTAATAATTACAAATTTCCCTCAGTAATTAAGACTTTCACGACCCACATGGCAAAAGTTGCATTTTTTCCATATTTTGTTCATTTATAAGTGTAAGTATTTAAACCGCTCAAAAGGATGCAAAAGAGAGAACCATTCTCACTAATATTTATTTCCACTTATTTCGTAAACAGTTCATATACTTGTCCGTTTCTGCCTCTTGCAGAATTTTGATTATGTCAAACACCATGAATGGTATATAACTTCACTTATCGCAACCTGTAATGAAGTATGAACTGATTTATCTTGCACAGTTGTTCTCTTTGCTAGTCTCATGATGACTCTTCGTGGCGTGCTACCACGCATGTGTCTGTTTAGTTGTGATTGATGACAAATTGAAGTCAAGCTCTCTGTAATGAAAAGTGTGTGTTTGTGTGTGACGTATTAACAAGCATCTATTGCATTGATCATAAAAAAAAATAACATCCAGTTAACATGTGTTGAGGAAATAGGTTTGTAATATATTGAAATAACAGGGTGTATTCACCCTGGGAAAAACCTGGAAAGTTTCTCATACAGAGAAATGAAGGAAAAACAAGGAATTTTTTAAAATTATGCGAACTTTTCATCGTTTTAGTTTTCAGTTAAATGTTTATTATTCTGTCTGGTAAGAAATGATGTTCTAACAAAGAATTTTACATCAGCCAACTAATCCAGAATGATAATGTTGCAATAAAATATAGAGAGAATAACACCAAAAGAAAAATTCAGTTACAAAGAAAGCGCACCATTCACAAAATCAAAAACACACAAGCGTCTGCCAACAGCAGAATGTCGGAATATGCAATACTTCGTAACAACAAACTGCTTTCGATGAGCACAATGTTACAACTGGTAACATTTCTAACAGATCATGTGAAAGTATTGTGAATGGTGGTTTGAGAAGCGTTACTTTTAAAGTAAATTTCTGTTTATGGAAAATCAATTGTATTACATGTGAGAATGTGTGATGTATTTCTTAATCGAGGAGTGTTTAATTCTCATTCAAAACTCTTTAAGCACCAGCCACTTAAAAAAATTTCAAGCACAGGAGACGAGCCATTTATGCCATTATTTAAAAATTTGCAGGCACATTGTGTTTGATGCATCTTAAAGGATAACACATGCTAGAAAAGACCGTGACTCAAGTTAGCTTTTCATACTTATTTTAATTCTTTCATAGATTACAAATTATGAAATAATAATGGCAAAAAGTATAATTATCCTTCAAGAAACAGTGCAAGCTGAGTTCTGAGGCAGTTTCTCCCTTAATTAGCTTTTCTATAAAAACCTCGAAGTGCTCAATGGAACATATATTCAGCCAGGTAACCAGTGAAATTTTTTGTGCGCAGTAATTCAATTTATAATTCAATTTGTCAGAAGTATTCAGCTGCTGCAATTCAAGTGTTCCTAGGATCCTGCCTAACCACACCATCAGAAAAAAAGCAATAAATTAAGTTTTGTCATGCATTAAAGATCTTTCCAAAACTCAATGTTTTTCTTGCTGCGTTTCATTTCCTAAGTGCTAGGAAGTTCTATGCTGGTGTATAAAACCTTCACCATTGAAAGTATTGATAAGAGTGATACAACCAAACCAAAAATTGTTCAAAAGTTGAGGGAGGAATACTTCTGATTGAGGGACATATCAAAATATCCTGCCACAACCACTAGTGACTGCCCCACCCCCTAGACCCACAATGTCTGCACTATCTGGTACATTCCTAATTGGATTTCTTAAAAGTAGCTAACTAAATGCAGAAAGCCAGTAATCTGTGAAGAAAAACTGTGTTGGAGGGCAGGAATTACAAATTTTTAAAAGGTGTTTATGACTAATTGCAGAAATATTAATTTTTATTTTGTTATTCCTTTATCCATCTCTACTAGATCAAGAGTTTGGCCAGTATTCTTAACTCTTGTTTCTTGGCAGTGGTGTAGTTGTTTATGAACAATGGGAATTCACACGTTTTGTACGTATGTGTGGGGCGTGGGGTGAAAATACATTTTTGTTATAATCGGACTCTTGTTTTACATTGTTTCTGATTATTTATCATTTTTCCTTAGCATTTCTAAAGTGTGAAGTTTTGCAGTAAGTATGGTTACTTGAATAAGATACTTAAAATACAATAAATTTGGAAGGTAGGAGATGAGGTACTGGCAGAAGTAAAGCTGTGAGTACCGGGCCTGAGTCGTGCTTCGGTAGCTCAGATGGTAGAGTACTTGCTCGCGAAAGGCAAAGGTTCCGAGTTTGAGTCTTGGTCAGGCACACAGTTTTAATCTACCAGGAAGTTTCATATCAGCGCACACTCCGCTGCAGAGTGAAAATCTCATTCTAAAATAAATTATTTCAGATGACATGCCTGCTGGACAAACTCCACACACAGTGTTGCTGTTTGCTCATAATGACTTGGTAGATGCTGTGCATGCTGGTGACCGTGTGACAGTGACAGGAATATACCGTGCAACACCTCTACAAGTCAACCCAAGAGTCAGTAGTGTGCGTTCTGTATACAAGACTCACATTGATGTTGTGCATTACCGGAAAACAGATAATCGCCGCCTACATGAGCAGGAAGATGGGTAGGTAACTTATTCATTGTTGATACCATCTGTATTCCCCATTTGTATTCAATGAATTAATATTTTTGAGTTGAACAGGTTGCCACTGACAGTTGTTAGATCACTATGGTGGTTTTCTTATTGCAGTTATTATGAGATAATAATACTATAATTGTAGTCCACATTTAAATGATAAAAGCCACTGAGCTTCAAATGACAAGTGTTTGAGGGTGGGGTGGCAGAGGAGGGCATGATACCACAAGAAAGGGCTCCTCTGATACGGAAGTCGCAGCTCTTTTTGTTAAGAAAGAAATCACCATGAATACAAAGTACTTCAAATTTTGGTTCAAAAAGATCAGCATTATGTGTATCGGAATCTCTCTGACACGACACATGGTGTTCGCTGCGAGATGATAGTAGATGCATAATAAGTTAATGGAAAACCTTCGGTTTTATGAGGGAAAAAAGATTCACAAGTCAGAGGAATTCTTATGTGGTGAACAATCAAATAAGCTGTTGAACATTGTTACTCTGTGTTCAAACTTCACTTTGTGTAATTTTCTGGATCCTCTGACAAACAACTGGAGTTCAGTTATAGTGAAGTTGAGTTACAGTGTGTGAAATCTGTGTCATGCCTACTGTTTAACATTTCCTCCACACAAATTTTTCGTAGTACAGTTGTTTAAATGGGGAAGTTTATTTTGACAGCAAATTAAAAATGTTTCCAACTATTGCTTGGCTGAAGGAACTGAAGACTTGTTAAAAGAGTAGCAGAATCATCTTGTTTAGTCATAAGAAACAGCGAGGGGAAAGTGACAACAGTGTACACTCTGGTTTTCTTAAGTGGAGCATTGTCACATACTGAAAATCTGTGCGCCAGTGCCCTGCATAGAACAACAGTTAAGGTAGATAGTTTCGTAGTGGTACAGGGTACACTCTCCCACGTACCTTAAAGTGGTTTACAGGGTATCTATGTAGATGTGTGTCTAATGTGTTTTTTAAATGACTTGCAAACAAGCCACCTCCCCTGAATTCTGTTCAATGTAGCACATGGAAACATGAAAATATATGCTATAAATAGCTGACATGGTAAGCAGATCACTCTTATTTTTATTGTGATATATTGACTGTCTTTGCATTGATATGTGGTTTGTGTTTAAACACATTTTTGGATGTCTGTATAATTTGACTATGTTCTTGCTGTATCCTCTTAAAAAAAACTGCGCAACAGCCAAAATAGCAATTGCGGTCATTAAAGCATAATCCATATCACTTCAGGCAGGGGGGTTACCTTCATAGTCTCAGATGTTATTGAATTTAGTGTATGTTAAAATTCAGGAGTGAGAAACATGTATGTTTTTGTTTTCTCCCAAAAAATTCGTGCCATGAAACACAGGCCTCCAAAGATGGCACTGCGAACACAATTTTGCAGACTTGAATTTCGGAAAAAAATTGAAAATGCTGTATCTCCGTAACAGTTATAATATTTTGTTAGTTTTTTTTAAAATTGGAAGATAATTGTGTTATGATTACAATGGTATCCTCTGTTTGGACATATCTGTAAAAGTTCTTTTACTGTTGCCTTTTGAATTATTATTATTATTTTTAATTTACAAACTTTTTTTTCTTTCAGAATTCCAATCCAGAAAAGTTAGACTTATTTCCTGTTGATAAGTACCATGTTAAGTTGGGTAGATTTAAAAAAAAAAAATTAAAGGTTAATGTGTGTCTTCACTGAAGTTTTTTCTTACACTGTTTATTTCTGTTGTCTTTGTTCTAGTTATTCTTATCACTTTCTTAGTTGCAGATACTTAAACTATGTTGTAGTTTCCTGTCAGTTTCTTTGTCATGGCTGTTCAGATGCAGATCTCTGTATTGTAGTTGTTCAGTGCTAATTTGTTTGCTGAAGAGGCTTCTAAGAAATCTGAGGCCATCTGGTGAGTTCTGTGTTTTCATGAGGAATTTCACAGTTGCACTGTGTTTTGTGAAAAGGACTGTTTGAAATGTCTTCTGACTGGGGCCATGGTAGAGTGAAGTGTGCTGACTATTTGCATATACATAAAAGTGATATATAAGACAAACAACACATCCCCCTCCGCCCCAGGAACCATGGACCTTGCCGTTGGTGGGGAGGCGTGGGTGCCTCAGCGATACAGATAACCGTACCGTAGGTGCAACCACAACGGAGGGGTATCTGTTGAGAGGCCAGAGAAATGTGTGGTTCCTGAAGAGGGGCAGCAGCCTTTTCAGTAGTTGCAGGAGCAACAGGTTGGATAATTGACTGATCTGGCCTTGTAACACTAACCAAAAGAGCCTTGCTGTTCTGCTACTGAGAACGGCTGAAAGCAAGGGGAAACTACAGCCGTAATTTTTCCTGAGGGCAAGGGAGATGTTTGTGGCATGTTTGAATGACTGTGACTGGTGGATTGCAGAGATTATAGACACCAGTTATGAGTTAAACGAAATTGTAGTGAACTTTATGCTACCACTTGGACCAGTTGCTGGATATAGGTTTTCAGCTGAAGGACAGCAACAACGCTATCAGTGCTCGCTTCCTGTTCAAAATGTTTTGAAGATTGTAAGTGCTCCAGTTCCTATTGGTTCAACAGGAAGGCATCACTCTATATCAAAGGAAGATGTTAAAGCAGTGGAAAACATTTTTAGTTCATTGTCTCGCTAATTTCAGTACAAAACAGAGTGCGCAGAAGTTCTATAAATTGAAACCTACAAGTCTTTGGAACTGTTTAAAGTGCTTGAAAAATGAGTCTCTTACTCATGTTTCAAAACTAAAATTATGTTAAATAAGGCTAGGTTTTCATTTTTATGAGCCTGTTATGTGATAATGTGTTGATAAGAGGTTTTGTGTATGGAAAAAAATTCAATTGTTTATAGAACCTATTCAACCCAAAAGTGGAAGCTCTCCTTTTCAGGGAATGTGGAACTATATGGTACAAATCAACAGAAAAATATCAAAATTTTATGGATTGGCATTTTTGAAAGAAAAAAATTACCATAACTTACGAAAAAAATCAGAACGCTATAGTATAAGAACTTTGACAGATAAGTCCAAATGGAGAGTTTCTTTGTAATCATAAAGCAGTTATCTTTTTAAAAAAAATCTAGAACTGTTAAAGATACAGCATTTTAAATATTTTTCCAAAATTCGCATTGTCATCTTTGGAGGGCTGTATCTCAGAGCAGAAATTAAATAATAATAATAATAATAATAATAATAATAATACAGTGTTCCTTACTTAGTCCTTCATTTTAACATATGCTAAATTCAGTAACATCCGATACTATGAAGGTAAGAGTTTTTCCTAGCCTGCCTGAATTGATATGGATTATGCCTTAAATACACTCATTGTCATTTAAAAAAGTGTAGTTTGAAAAATTCAGTGAGACTGATAGCCCAGTAAATCAAGGAATCGAATGACGGAAATAAGAATTCTGGTATTCCATTAAATGTGTACATTCTGTTAAGTTTACTTTGTGTTTTCACAGGAAAGCTCACCGCTTCCCACCAGAGAGAATTGAACTCTTGGAAGCTCTGTCAAAGAAGGATGATATTTATGAACGCTTGGCACATGCAATTGCGCCATCCATTTATGAAAATGAAGATATAAAGAAGGGTATCCTCTTACAACTGTTTGGGGGAACGAAAAAGAATTTCTCCAACAGTGGAAGAGGAAATTTCAGGTTAGTGCTGTAATCTATTGCACTTGGTGCAGTAGAAACTTTTTATTGGGAATGCCACACTGGAATATTGCTCAGCCTATCAGAGTTCCTGTCCTTCACTTGCTATCCTTACCTCGCTCCCATTCCAGTATTAAACATGCCCTCTATCCCACCCAGCTGCATAGTCCTTTCCCCTCCACTTTTGGCTTCTCCAGTCACCCCTGCACCACCAGCCCTGTGCCAAAATTACAGCCTCCCAATGCTGCATGTAGCCCCCCTATCCTGTCCCCACTATGTGCCTTCACTCTTCTACAGGGCAGCACTATCTCATTCCTCCACCTCTACCCTCTTATCCCTGCTTCTCCCTCTTCCCTCCCCACACCTCTTCCATATCCCCCTACTCACCCGAGCCTAGCTGGTGCTCACCCTGGATGCAGTGAGGTCTTAGTGCCTGGAGATGAAAGTTGTGTGTGCGCACGCGCGTGCGCGTCATGTGTGCTCGTTTCCCCCAACTCCCCACTCTCACCCCTACTTGTGTACGTAGCTAGAAAGCTGAAACTACTTAGTGTTTTTTCTTGTTGTGCTCATCTGCCATTCAGTGCCTTCTTGATGTGTGGAGTAACAGTCTGTCTTTTCCATATAGTTACTCCATTCCATACTGGACTTTGACAAATTCAAAGTAATGTGAGGCACCTTTAACCTCTTACAACTAAATGTCCTGTGAGTCGTTTCTTGAACTATTCTTTACCAATTGGTTTCAATTTTAGCACTATGTTGTTGCCTCATTTGTTACAGACACTGCTTGAATTTGATGCATTGCTAACTTACATGTTGTAGAAAAAAGGTGACACAGTAAGTACTGTGTCTCTTGTAGAATTCAGCTGTAAGCATTTCAACTTTGGTCTTTTCGCTCAATTCCACACTGCTGGATGCAGTTCCCATTGGTTTTATATCTTTATTGTGGTTCAAAATGCTACAGAACATGCTCTTTCATATACCAGTAGTTACTTGCAATACAGAATGCAAACATCATAAAAGCCCAAGCCACTCACATAGAAACACCACATGCAAATAAATTCTGTAACAATGACATAAAATTGATTAATCCGTCAACCAAACAGTAATAATAGTTTGTGAAATATTCATCCAAGCCTTAATCGAAATTAATATTGGATGGTTTCAGATAAGATAAAATAAATTCCAAACATATGTTACCCACTTACATATGACTTGAGAATGGTGTCGCTTCCTCATGGTGGAGTCATTCTCTAAAGGGAATCAATTAATGTTGTGAGCTTAAAGGAAGACCTAGGTAGGGATATGAAATGTGATATATGGAGTTTTGAGTTGGGCCAGGAAGCTTGCACAAGTAGTCAAAAGTGGTTAAGGGGACCGCTTGTGATAAGCAGTAAATCCGGGTTTAATTCCAGGTGTGATACAAATTATGATGTGTCACATTTGGGCAATAAATCTAAACGAGCTGCTGCTGATGACATGAAATTCATATTCAGTGGTGCGCAGTCTACGGTGGCTTGTCGCAATCCATGCGGCTTCCCCTGTCGGAGGTTTGAGTCCTCCCTCGGACTCGAAGGGACAGTGAATTAAGCTGTTACTGAATATAAGCAATTAATTTTAAGTAGTCTTAATGTTTGCTATCTCTCGAGCTGATTTTTCTCTATCTTGTACCGTACAAAATAATTTGCAATGTTGGGCATCTTAGCAAACAGAAAGTTTACATTTACTATTTCTTGAAACTTGTAGATTCTTTGTGTGTGTTAATCAGAACATTTTTATCCTGCTTGACATTCACAGAGCGGACATCAATATACTTCTCTGTGGAGACCCTGGAACAAGTAAATCCCAGTTGTTGCAGTATGTTTTCAATCTGGTTCCACGTAGTCAGTACACATCGGGTAAAGGTTCTTCAGCGGTTGGTCTTACAGCGTATGTAACCAAGGATACTGAGACAAAACAACTTGTCCTACAAACGTAAGTAGACTTTATTATGTTTATTGATTACCCATGATTTGTTTATAAACATGTTTAGTTTGCTTCTTTCTGAAACTGTAGTTCTAGTTGTTGATTCAGAGGATGTAATTCAGCCGATTTCAGATATACGCTATGTGATCAAAAGTATCTGGACCGCCCTCTCCCAAAAAAGAAAAAGAAAAATATGTTTTTCATATGAGGTGCATTTTGCTGCCGCCTACTGCCAGGTACTCCAAATAAGTGACCTCAGTAGTCATTGGAGATTGTGAGAGAGCAGAATTGGGTGCTCCGTGGAACTCATGGACATTGGATGTGGTCAGGTCGTTGGGTGTCACTTGTGTCATCCGTCTATAAGTGAAATTTCCACACTCCTAAACATCCCCACGTCGACTGCTTCCGATGTGATAGTGAAGTGAAAACGTGAAGGGGCATGTACAGCATATAAGTGAACAGGCCAGCATAGTCTGGTGACTGACAGAGACTGCCGACAGTTAAAGAGGGCCGTAATGTGTAATAGACAGACATCTATCCAGACCATTAAACAGGAATTCCAAACTGCAACAGGATCCACTGCAAATACTATGACAGTTAGGTGGGAGGTGAGAAAACTTGGATTTCGTGGTCAAGCGGCCCCTCATAAGGCCCATCAGGCTGGTAAATGCCAAATGATGCCTCATTTGGTGTAAGGAGTGTAAACATTGGATGACTGAACCTTGGAAAAACGTGTTGAGTGATGAATCATGGTACAATGTGGCAATCGAGTGGCAGGGTGGGGGTATGGCGAATGCCTGGTGAAAGTTATCTACCAGAATGTGTAATGACAACAGTAAAATTTGGAGGCGGTGGTGTTATGGTGTGGTCATGTTTTTCATGGAGGGGGCTTGCACCCCTTGTTGTTTTGCATGGCACTTTCACAGCAGTCCTACAATGATGTTTCAATCACCTTTTTCCTTCCTGCTGTCAAGAGTAATTGGGGATGGTGATTGTATCTTTCAACACGATCGAGCACGTGTTCATAATGCACACCCTGTGGCAAAGTGGTTACACAACAATAATATCCCTGTAATGGACTGGCCTGCACAGAGTCCTGACCTAAATCATGTAGAACACGTTGTGGATGTTTCGAACTCAGACTTCATGCCAGGCCTCACCGACCGACATCGATACCTCTTCTCAGTGCAGCACTCCATGAAGAATGGGCTGCCATTCCCCAAGAAACATTCCAGCACCTGATTGAACATAGGCATGTGAGAGTATAAGCTTGTCATCCAGGCTAAGGATGGGCCAACACCATATTGAATTCCAGCATTACTGATGCGGCGTGCCACAAACTTGTAAGTCATTTTCAGCAAGGTGTGTGCATACTTTTGATCGCATGGTGTACACTTTTTTATTGAATGATTTTACAGTTACTGAGTGATTGTTGCCTTCAGGGTGTTTCTGAAACAAAGCAACAAAAAAAAATTTCTGACTTGGGACAAATGACGCCTCAGTCTTTGCTGAGTTTGGTTATGGTATACCTAATGGGCCTACTCAGTGCCACCATTCCTCTAGTAGCTGTAGTATTTCGATAGGATGAGTTACTACCGTTAGGCATGATGGTGTAATGTTGTCTGTCAAAGGACTGGGGATATGGTTCAAATTTTGAGACTGCAGAGAGGGTACAAACATTTTTATAGCAAAACAATTATTGGTGAGCCACGCATGCTTAATTAAAATTTCAGAATGCTAAAGATGTTGATTTGTGAAAGGAAATTTTATTGGTGTTGGGCACAGTTGTCCAAATGATATTGTGGGTGTAATAATCCTTACTTCCAGATCTGCATGTGTTACTTCTGCATATTCTAACAAACTTTGTTGTCAATAGGGTGTTAAACACTCCTCTTCCTTCCTTAACATCTGGTTATAAAAGTGTCATGCGATATGAAGGTACCTTCAATAACAATCTCTCTATGAGAATTTAAAAGGGATTGCAGAGGCATTGTACTCAAGAGATAGATCGCAAAATGATACCCTTCTAGTCATGGCAACTACCCTTCTAGTCATGGCAACAAGAGTTGATGAAGTAAGTAGTTGAGTAGTATGATGTAAATGTAAAATTGCATCCTTCACTCTAGTGAAGTTCGGATCTATGAGCTAATATGATATTATATACATTGATGCGAGAGAGCTGCTGCAGGAATGGGAAAAGTGAAAAAACATACATAAATATGGTTGCATTGTCCTGGTCACCTGCATTGTTCCATCACTGCAGCTTGTCTGCAGTGAGGGACTGTTTTGGAAAGAATGGACAAAGGGAGAAATGAGGTGGCAAGCAGGAGGTAGAGTTAGAGGGAAGGGTGGCTGAAGGCTGCAAGTGCGCAGTAGAAACGTGCATGGGATAGGTATGTGGCTCCAATGATCTCACTCTGTTGCAGGCAGGTGTGTTACGTATGGCTCACAGCAATGTGGATAATTGGATTGCGAAGAGGATATACAACAGAAAAAAGGACTGTTGAGAGGGGAATGTGAGTGTAGAATGAGTGAAATGATCGAATACCACTTTGGGAAAGATGGGTTGAATGTTGCTCATTTCTGGGCATTATATGTAGTTGAAACACTGGTAAAGGATATGGTTAAGATGTTCCAGTTTTGGTAATGGGTTGGGAGCTCTGTTGTAATTGTTTCATTGAGGTGGTTGGTGTGCTAGGGGCGGGAGTGTGTATCACAGCAAATCTGTTTGTGACTAGGTTCAGTGGGTCCTCATATCCCTAATCCTAACACCCCCTTATTATTATGTATCGCCCAGAGAACTTAACAGTAACCTTAGCCCCTGCTTTTGTTGCTAATCAAACTGAGGAACATTCTACCCACAAGCCTCCACACTCCCACCCAAAGTGGTATTCCACTGACCACCGAATGTAAAAAATGTCAAGGTCCATCCTTATACCGCTCTTACTTCCAACAACTTGTCCCCATGGCTCCTGCTCCTGTTAGCTTAAACAAACTGTAGCCTTTATTCTCACCTTCTAGCTTACACCACTGAAGAAGGCGCTGAGGAACTGAACTTTATTCTACAATGCTAGGGCTCAAATTCTTGTTGAGTTGTCCATAGTTAAAAAGTTTTTTTTGTTGTTTCACTAAATTTTATTATGAAAAATGCTGGAATGATTTCATTGAAGAAAGAAGGTTGGAAGATTAGGGTGTAACAACCTGTCAACAGCGAGGTCACTAGAGGTGGAATTCCAGTGAGAAGGATGCATCCAGTTTCCATCCTTAGTCGGCACTTGAACTGATAGTGGCGATACATTAAACCTTAACTTTCCTGCCAGCATACCCATGCTGCGAGAACATTTTACAGTTGAATTCATTTGCTCGGATGACAGTTCGTACCAAATCTATACATTGCATCGAATGACAATATTATGGACACACAATCATCTTTAATGTAAATCATTGAAGGAGATGTAGTTCATTTGTACATAAATTAACCATCACCCTATTGTCCAACCTGTCGGTATAATTGCTCAAAAGCTTATCCAGCTTCTAATCATGTGTCCCATTTTCATAAAAGAGATGGGAATGAGAAATAAAGGCAAGAAGCAACAAATGGAAGTGAAGACAAAACACTGTTAAACAACCTACACCACAGACTGATGATGCTAGAACATGAACATCAGCAATAGCTGACGACCCCAAAACCCACATTTGTAAACGTAGTTGCTGAAGAGCAGCCCTTAACAAACAAGTGCAAAAAAAAAAAAAAAAAAAAAAGTCAAAGAACCTACTCCCTGGCTGCTGAAACATGTCATTTCAAGGTCATCCCACAAGTGCCACAAATTTGGCAGTATGATTGACAAACAACCCAGGAACATGAGGCACTGTGTCTTCTGAACCAATTATAGCACAGCAACAAAAGCTGGTTTTGGTGTTAGTGCTACCATGTTGCTGGCTACTGTGTTAACATTGTGTGTTAGTGGGCGACCGCCTGATTCTTTATAGCTGTGTTGCGCTATTGCGTCACCTACAGTTTCTCTTTATTAAAGGCTGCCGCCAAAATGACGATGTTCATATTCAAAACAGTAGAAAGTCTTTTACAATAACAAAGTGGAAAGGCTGCTACGTGAAGGTCGCACTGCTATAGATGATGCCTCGTGCAGGAAGAAAATAGACAGTGTTGGTAAGCTCAATAAAAGCGCACAGGCTATAGATGGAACTATACACAGGAATGAACAATTAATGATTCCTCTTGATAACAAAGGCGAAGAAGGTTTTGGCACCGATTAAGATGATGGTGAAGTAGAGCTGCATGGAGTTGCTGCTGCAACCTAGTACACTATTCATCTTTCCCTTTATTTCGTTCTACGATTGTGGATAGCGTGTTCTTTGGTATGCTTAGGCTTACATTATTATGAAACCTTTTATACACAGCTATCCCAGCAACAATTCGGAACGACTTCTCATAGACATTTGGGTGTTGTTTATTTCCCACCTTTGTGTACGGTACTGGCAAATGGTTTTTCTGCATCGTTCTCCCCATTGTTAGAAAAAAGTTCTTTGCTGTACTTCTGTATTCATTATTATGCCATGGCTTATATACACACTGATTGTAGCTTACATTTACAAAACATACTTCGGAGTTGACAGGTGTGGGCCTCTGCAGTGGCAGCTGTTGCAATCTTGCAATTGCAGTATAGCCAACTACTTGTGAGCTGTCTAGTGACATGTTTCAGTGACCCAGGTATAGTGTTTGCATATTAATATAACATATAAGGGAAAGCAAAACAGTACAACTAAACAGAGTTACACCATAATCTTCAGGGCACAATTTAATTACAGTCAATCGCAGGGCCAAAGGGGGAAAAGAAACATCAGATCATGAGCTTAGCATAACATTTGTTTGTGACTGATCATCTGTAAGATGGCTCAACCAATGATGAAATGGCACTTGAAATTTGTGTCAAGTAGCTTGCAAGCTTTTCAAGCAATCTTACAAATATCACAAGCATCTCACTTTGGCTGAAAGACGGTCAAGGATAAAATGAAATCTCAAAGATAAGATAGCTTCAATACTGTAGTGGAATATAAGCAGAACTCCAGACTAAGAGACTTTAAACAACTTCATTATAACTCTACCCCAGCTGTACATCCTTTATGAAAGGCACATAATGTACTATGAGGCTCTACTATGACATGCCCCTAAGATAGACCAGTTGAGTATCTCATACTGAGAGGAGAGTTGTCATATCTTAACAAACACAGGACAGAGCGTGTACGACAACAGGCTTGCTCTTAGGACAGAGCATGTATGACAACAGGCTTGCAAGTAACCAAATATTTGTACTCCAGTAGCCACTGTCTGATCTGATTGCATTTGACAGAAAAGTCAGTTACTGAAAGAAAGCTTATGAGGTGGATATAATGCAAGATAAACTGGATGCTCTACAGAAAATGTCTGTGTTTGAATAACATACCAGTGTTTAGGAGTGGGCAGATCACTTTAAGATCCTGTTTTACCAAGTCACCAGTGTTTGTTTGGTTTCAGAAAGTGAAAACACAGCTAATACACATTTGGTTTCAAAACGAGAAAACACAGCTAATACACTATGCACTGCATGTTCTTTCATTCATCATGTTTCGTAGATACCATTTAGAAGATGAGAGAACCTTCAGGAATGTGGAATGGCTCAAGGTAAATATAACCATAAGAGAGGATTTTCCTCACATCGATGTGCACCATTTTACATAGCATAGAATTTTTCACCTTTTGCATCCATGTGATTCAGTTATAAGAAGCATAATGTAAAAGATAATTGAGCTTACATTTGAATCTTTGAATTATATACTGTGTTCTTTACTTGAAATGTTTCTGAGCAAGGCCAGTAGAGCATATTTGATCCAGATTGTAAAATAAATTTTGCAATCTTCCTGTGTTACGTGTGGAAGGATCATGTAAAAAACAAAATTATGATTTGTGTGTCAAGTCTTGATTTTTCACCACCACATTTGTAAGTGAAACAGAAAAGAAAATACAAATAACAGTATGAAGTACTGTTTACCAGGTACTAAGCGTAGCTTATAAAGTGTTATTATATAAATACAGAAAGAAATGGCCCTGTGGAAGAATGAACACGCTGAACGTAATTAAAGAATAGGACAGGCAGGACTAAGTTTTACTCTAAAGCTACATTATTTCAGGGTGCTTGGTATAATTCGTGTTAAAATAAGTACTTGTTCTTTTTACTGTGTGCCATTAGGGGTGCGTTAGTTCTGGCTGACAATGGAATTTGCTGCATTGACGAATTTGACAAAATGAACGATTCAACACGCAGTGTCCTACATGAGGTGAGCTCCATCAAAATTAATTAGTCTTACCAGTAGGTGTACCTGTAAACGTACTATGTGTTATACATTCCATGCCCTTCTTTTTCTTCTACAGGTTATGGAACAGCAGACATTAAGTATTGCAAAGGCTGGAATTATTTGCCAACTAAATGCACGTACCTCAATATTAGCTGCAGCAAATCCTTGTGAATCTCAGTGGAACAAAAACAAAACAATTATAGAAAATATTATGTTACCCCACACATTAATGTCCCGGTAAGATATATTTTATTGCTTTTTTAATATTTGATTCCTTTCTTTATTTTTTAATAACAATAGATTGCAAATAGTATTTCAAATCTTCTTGTTTCAGATTTGATCTAATCTTTTTAATGCTCGATCCTCAAAACGAGGTGTATGACAGGCGACTTGCACGTCATCTCGTTTCACTCTATTATCAGAGTCGTGAGAGGGAACAAGAAGAACTTATGGTAATTACATTATTTATTTATTTATTTTTATTCATATTTTAAAGTCCATGTTACGAGGGTGATTCAGATATAAACCTTGGCCACAGCCTGTGGTTTAGTGGCTAGTGTTGCTGTCACAGGGTCCCGGATTTGATTCCTGGCCGGTTTGGGGATTTTCTCTGCCCGGGGACTGAGTGATTGTGTTGTCCTCATCATTTGACTATCATTATCATTTGTGACAGTGGCTTGATTGGGCTGTGGAAAAATTGGGACTTTGTATGGGCACTGATGGCTGTGCAGTTGAGCGCCCAACAAACCAAACATCGTCGTCAGGCATAAACCTTAAAGGTACCACAAAATTTCTGAAAGCTGTACTACCAACTTAGCAGTTTGTTGCGTCACAGGAAAGGAAGCTGCGTCACTACAAAGATGACCACCGCATTGTCAATTTACACTACATTGAAGTAGCAATCTCATGTACACGTCATTGGATGTAAGGAACTTCAGTGTCATTTCCAGATCAAAGGTGATGGATGTATTGACAGAGTTGTTTCAGGGGAACACTCGGTATTATCACCAACCTGAAATAAAAAGACTGAATAAGGAATGATGCCATAGCTCATATGAGTCAAAAGGGACAGACCTGCTAGTATAATAGGAGGCAGTGGAGCATGTTTTTCCAGTAGAACAGCAGAATGCATCAGTCAGCAGAGCTCAGTGACTTTGAACATAAACTAGTCATCGGGTGTCACCTTAGTAACGAATCCATCAAGGGCATTGGGCATTCCAACCCATCTAAAGCTGTCCAAGTCAACTATAGGTGATAGTATTGTGAAGCAGAAATGTGAAGGAACAACTACAGTTAAACGAAAACCATGCAGATTTCATGTACTGATGGACAGGGACTGTTGTGTGTTTTGTAAAAAATGATGTGAAATCAACAGAAGAAATCACTTGTGAGTTCCAAATTGCTACCAGCAGTCTAGTTTATGTAATCAGTGCTAAGTGATGCTTGAGGAGGTGAAAAGAGTGACATCAGTGGTCAGTGCTAAGCGACACTCAGTGTGATGAAAAGAGCTGCCTAATTTGTCAGTGGATGACTGGTAACAAATGATTTGTAGTGATGAATCGTGCTATATTGTGGCAATCTGATAGAAGAATTTGGATTTGGTGAACGCCTGTAGAGCAGTACCTGCCCTAATGTGTTTTGCTCACAATGGAAAAGGTGGTGGTATGGCATGAGGGCATTTCTTGTGGTTAGGGTGTGGTCCACTTATTATGCTTAAGACAGTGCGAAATGTGGAAGGATACACATAAAGTAATGCAACAGTTAGAACGTGATGATTTATTTATCAGCATGAAAATGCAGCCTGTCGCAAAGCTGTATTTATGAAGCAGTGGCTTGTGGACAACAGCATTATTGAAGTGGACTGGCCTCCAGAGAATCGATGGATGAACTCAGTCGAACGCCTATGGAATGAGTTAGAACATATACTTTACTCCAAATCTCAGCGTCAAACATCACTTCTGTCTCTGTTTTGGATTTTGTGTAAGAATGGGCTGCCAATCCTCCAGGCATCTCTTTGAATGTGTCCCCAGCAGAGTTCAGGCCTTAATGAAGGTGAAAGGTGGGAATATCCCATAGTAATGCCCACTAACATATTTCTGAATAGTTTTGAACAGAGAGAGTACACAAAGTGAGGAAAAAATAGGCTGTTTTGTTAAACATCAGTACAAGACATTCCATAGGCAATTGTTGTATGACACTGAGAAAACAGTTCGAAACCTATTGTGAAGAACGCAAACCATCATGAATAAATTGTCATTAAGAAATTGAAAGCTAGAAATGTCAATCAGGAAAAGCCCTGGTCAGATTAATTTATCAAGAAGCCTGTCTTTCCTGCTGGAATCTTGTTGTATGCACCTTTTCCTGACTGCTGCTCGCTGCTTTTATAGTCATTCATAATTATTTCAAATGATTATCAATGACAGTAATGCTACATTGCAAATAAAACATGGAGAGGAGTTGGATGTCAAAGGTATTGGCAGTTTTTGAGACAATAGAATGAAGAAACCCTGTAGATTTATGTAAAAGAAAATACAAAGAGTAAAGACACTATTTGCAGTGTAATGTTAGTGTTTGTAACTGGTATTTGTAGAGAGCAGTGAAATGTATGAATTTATCATAACTGATATAGCTACTGTTTAAAAAGAGACAAAATTAACATTCCTCCTGCTGTAAAGAAATGTAACCTTTCTTTTTCTAGGATATGGCTTTGTTACGAGACTACATCGTTTATGCCAAAGAGCATATTCATCCAAAACTAAGTGAGCTCGCATCACAAAGACTTATACAAGCATATGTCGACATGCGTAAAGTAGGCAGTGGGCATGGTCAGATATCAGCATATCCTCGCCAGCTGGAATCCCTCATACGTCTCGCTGAAGCTCATGCCAAAGTAAGGTTTTCTCAAGTTGTTGAAGTTCTGGATGTTGAAGAAGCCTATAGGTGAGTGGGGTCAGCAAATATCTCAGTAAATTTTATGTTGCCACAAGATTTAAAATTGAAAACAGTTTTTTTCTGATGAATTTAGACTTCATAGTGGTACCAAAAGTGACATAAGAAGTGTTATGGAAGCTTTAGTGTAGAACATCAGTTATGGTCTATGGTTCGGGAATACTTATTTATGAAAAGTCTCTGAGCATTTAAGTGATTTTGAAGTTACATCTGTATGCAATTTAGAAAATGTTTTATCCAGTTGCACAGGGATGTAATCTCAAAACCATGTATGTAATATCTGTAGAAGTAGAAACTAGGATTGCTTGGTCAAAACATTAAAGAAGCATCCATGAGCATTGCTTTACAACGAGACCACATGACTGTTGGATTTTTGTATATACATTTTTTTTAATATATGAGAAGTTCAGAGCTCAAATATAAATCTTTCAAAGTAGTATGATGCAACTTGCAAAAATTCTCGAAAAAATTGACTTCAAAGTTTTCTGAGCATTTTCATTTGTTCCTACAGTCTGCATACATACATCAGAGATAGTTAATTTGTTACATATGTTTCCATCTTTATATATCTCATACTTACAATAGTTCATTTTATTTTCAATGGTATTTCAAATTGATAACAATTCTACGTCCTTTTCATTGCTATGAAGGAAATGCCAATAAATACATACTTAATATGGATGTCTATTGAATTTTGAAATTTCAAATTGATAACAATTCTACGTCCTTTTCATTGCTATGAAGGAAATGCCAATAAATACATTACTTAATATGGATGTCTATTGAATTTTGAAAAACATGCATTGCTTTTTTTGTGCTTGTGTCATAAGAATTGTTTTTCTCATCATGCATGAAAATTTTGTAATTTCCGTATTTATTTTATGGCCTTTGTTTTACTAAGTACAGTTAAATATTTGTTATCAGAAGTTAGTCATGTTTAACATTGACTGAATAGTAACCTCAGACTCCATCAGTAAATATTTCAGGGCTAAATTGCCCTGGTCGATCTGAAGACCATAGCAATTTAGCCCGGAAGTGTTTACTGATGAAGACACCGGCCGTGAAAGCCTACATGGGATAACCTCAGACTGACATGGTATGTCTAATTGAAATTTATTTAAATGTTCTGTAGAACTCGTCTAAATATATTGGTCGGTCAACAGACATATTGTACGGGACATTTGTTGCTTAGAATCGTAGTGGCAGAGCTGAAAAATTTATTTCTCCTGTGTTAGTGTAATGAGCATACCCTGCAGAGAAAGCAGGTCTTATTTTGTATAGACCTAAATATATTGGCATTTTATGTGATCTGCCAACAAAATGTTAAATGTGAAATGTGCAGTGTGTTGATGTAATGTTGTTTTTAGTTTTATTGTTTCATACTCCTTCTCTAGTGCTCTTTGACTTATTGTGTGTAAGTGCAGGTGGAAATACATTTGGCTTGTCTGTGTCTTAATATTTAACACAACATCCGTGCAGCATTGTATCTCTCTCTCTCTCTCTCTCTCTCTCTCTCTCTCTCTCTCTCTCTCTCAACAAAGCAGAAAGCTGCCATCAAGGTAGGTGGTGCTTAAAGGTGAGTGTCTGGATGGTTTCTTTTAGGACAAGTGACTAATGACCTTTGTATTGACGGGAAATTAAAGACTCAATTCTCCCTCCCCAAACGCTGTCTGGTATCCTTCCCCAACCAACCCCTCCCCAACTTCCGTATGTGCACACGTGGTGTGCGCGTGCGCGCGCACATACAGTTGCCCTACTTACGATTAACTGCAGTGTGTTAACATTGTCACAGAATAGTGCGTAGTCAACGGTTGTAAGTTACAATCGTTTGTAGATGACAATATCAATGTAGAACACCTAGTTCAAATTCTTGGATTTGCAGCCTTGTTGGGTCCTAGGCGTTCTTGTTCGGAACAAAAATTGTGATGGCTGGAAAATAGTTTATTAAGAGAAAAAAATTTTGTCACTCTCAGGGTTAATATCCAAATTAAGCTCCCCATACCTTTATTCTTAAATTTTTTGCAGAGGTAAAATATACAGGGTGTTACAAAAAGGTATGGCCAAACTTTCAGGAAACATTCCTCACACACAAATAAAGAAAAGATGTTATGTGGACATGTGTCCGGAAATGCTTAACTTCCATGTTAGAGTTCATTTTATTTTTATTTTGTCATTATGTAGAGCACTTCCTCGATTCACCACCAGTTGGCCCAATTGAAGGAAGGTAATTTGACTTTGGTGCTTGTGTTGACATGGGACTCATTGCTCTACAGTACTAGCATCAAGCACATCAGTATGTAGCATCAACAGGTTAGTGTTCATCACAAATATGGTTTTGCAGTCAGTGCAATGTTTACAAATGCGGAGTCGGCAGATGCCCATTTGATGTATGGATTAACACGGAGCAATAGCCGTGGCGCGGTACGTTTGTATCAAGACAGATTTCCAGAACGAAGGTGTCCCGACAGGAAGACGTTCGAAGCAATTGATCGTCATCTTAGGGAGCACGGAACATTCCAGCCTATGACTCGCGACTGGGGAAGACCTAGAACGACAAGGACACCTACAATGGAAGAGGCAATTCTTCGTGCAGTTGAAGATAACCCTAATGTCAGTCGGAGAAGTTGCTGCTGTACAATACTATCAGCAGCTGATTGGCCTCCACGGGTACACTTCTGCGAATGGGTCATCCAACAATGTGTCAATGCTCATTTCAGTGCAAATGTTCTCTTCACGGATGAGGCTTCATTCCAACATGATCAACTTGTAAATTTTCACAATCAACATGTGTGGGCTGACGAGAATCCGCACGCAGTTGTGCAATCACGTCATCAACAGAGATTTTCTGTGAATGTTTGGGCAGGCATTGTTGGTGATGTCTTGATTGGGACCCACGTTCTTCCACCTATGCTCAATGGAGCATGTTACCATGATTTCATATGGGATACTCTACCTGTGCTGCTAGAACATGTGCCTTTACAATTACGACACGTGTGGTTCATGCACGATGGAGCTCCTGTACATTTCAGTAGAAGTGTTCGTCCCCTTTCAACAACAGATTCGGTGACCGATGGATTGGTAGAAGCGGTCCAATTCCATGGCCTCCATACTCTCCTGGCATCAACCCTCTTGACTTTCATTTATGGGGGCATTTGAAAGCTCTTGTTTACGCAACCCCGGTACCAAATGTAGAGACTCTTCATGCTCGTATTGTGGACGGCTGTGATACAGTACGCTATTCTCCAGGGCTGCATCAGCGCGTCAGGGATTCCATGCGACGGAGGGTGGATGCATGTATCCTCGCTAACAGAGGCCATTTTGAACATTTCCTGTAACAAATTGTTTGAAGTCACACTGGTACATTCTGTTGCTGTGTGTTTCCATTCCATGATTAATGTGATTTGAAGAGAAGTAATAAAATGAGCTCTAACATAGAAAGTAAGCGTTTCCGGACACATGACCACATAACATATTTTCTATCTTTGTGTGTGAGGAATGTTTCCCCGAAAGTTTGGCCGTACCTTTTTGTAACACCCTGTAGATAAGAAAAAGTCCCTTCCAATAGTGAAGCACTGTAGTTCTTAAAGAGAGCTTGGTGTGATGGCCTTTGTTTGAATTTGGCTTTGAGACCAGTCTTAATAATGCTTGCTGCCACATGCCCTATCACTAAAAGCACAAGTTTTGCACAAGGAGATTCTGGTCATATTTTGTTGCTTACATTAAGCGTTCAAATCTGTGAGTCACAGCTGCAGTGTCTGTAGCTACTGTGTGCCACTTACATTCACACATATGTAATTAGAACTTCTTAGCTGTCTGTGAGAAGGCTGATGTTCTTTTCTTATACTAGACCAAAGTGAATCAGTCACATCTCTGACAATGGGTAAAAATACAAATTTATTGACTTCAGTGTAATCATAAGAAAGATGGTCCACCAATAATCTTAGCTTCACTGCACTAGGATCTTTTGGGACAATTCTATCAAATAGACAGATCTACTACTTCAATTTGTTACCAAAAAAGGTTGTTTACTGAGAAACAGATCAACATTTTTGTATACACTAAAAACAGAAATAGGTAATGATTCTGCAACAAAATTTGAAGTGTTACTGATGTAACATAATGTGATGTGTAAACTTAAGTGTTTCTTTTTTCCTCCAGGCTACACAGAGAGGCTTTGAAGCAGTCAGCAACTGACCCACTATCTGGCAAGATTGATGTAAGCATCTTGACTACAGGCATTAGTACAGCTGGCCGTAAGCGTCGCCTTGAAGTGAAGCAAGCTTTAGCTAAATTAATTAGTGCTAAGGGCAAAGTTACAAGTTTGAACTACCAGAAGACTTTCAGTGAATTCAAAGATAGCTCTGAACTGGTGAGTGGAGAAATCTAGTCTGTCCCCTAGTTAATTTGCTCACTAATAATCACAAAAGATAACTTGCCATACTTTTGTTGCAGATGATAACACGAGAAATGTTTGAAGATGCGCTGAAGGACTTGCAGGACGATGGTGTCGTCAATGTGGTTGCAAAAAATATGATCAGACTGAATGTTCTTAGCTAGTTTTGGGGTGTCTCGTAAAGTTAATTTTTCATTTTTCCTTTTTTCACTGTTCATTTCACACTGTATATTACATGGACATATTTTAATTCCTTGTTAATGAAATGTGAAGTATTCACAATAATTGTGAAACTATAAATAATTGTTGCATTTTAATTGTATTAATTACATTATAACCCAAGACAAATTCTACTTTAAATGCTTTTCATGCTCTATGTTGCTGTATTGTAGTAATTTCAAATGAATTAAATGTCAGCTGGTTATCTAATATCTGCCTGTGCATTTCATGAGCCACATAGAGAACCTGTTTAATTGAATTAGTGTGATGATTGAGGATCAGAATTCAGCCATAGCACCAATGTGACGTATAATGTTGCTTAATTGCTTTATTCCATTCTGAGACTATGCATCTACAAAATGTGTTAGAAAAACAAATTAGTAATTACACCTTGTCTATGTAACATTTTAATTTTTTAATGATTCATTATGTAAAGCGTCCATGTCTGTAGCTTTGTTGTCAGCATGACAAAATGCCATGCAGAGGACCCGTGTTTGATTCCAGGTACTGTCATTAATTTTTCCTTGGTGGGAGGACTGAAATGAGGTACACTCAGCCTCATGATGCCAATTGAGCAGGTACCTGTGCAGTAATGGCTTCAGGTCACAAAAACTGACAAAGGCTGGGGGAGCTGTGTGCTTACCCCATGCTCCTTCATACAACATTCAATAATGCCTTGCTGGGGGATGAAAGGGCTGTCAGTTGGTGCCAATGGACCACCCAGGGCCTGTGGATGGAATTCATTATCTAAAAGACTTGTTATATATACAGAATATTTTATTTCCAGCTGATTAGCAGCTCAATAGGAAGGACAGTTGGCGGGTCTCAAAGAGGTTAAGAAAGAGAGAACTTTCTACTACTGTGGTATCATTGTATATTGATTGGGGTAGATTTTGATCACCCTCTTTCTGTCCAGCTCCTTGAAATAAACAGATGGCTTCACAAAACTTTAGCACATTTTGGAGTAGAGGTAGAAGCATTCTTAACATTTCATTGTACTTTTTAAGAAAAAAAATTTCCAAACAGTTGTGCAGATTGGGAAGTTACTTCATTTTTGCTACCAGTTTCGGCAATTCAATATGCCCTCTTCAGGTCCATATGGGTCTCTCAAAAACCATCAATATTGGCATATTGGGAGCATCAGTTTCTGCAGGTCTTGAATTCTAGAGTGCTTCCTTTGAAGACCTGATTGCAGCTTGGGAGTTGTAGTCAAGCCTTTAAAGGAAGCAGTAGATAAGTCATGACACCAAGAAACAGATTGCTTCAGTATGTCAATATTGATAATTTTTTTTAGAGGTGCATATGGGGCCTGAAGATGGCATATTGAGATGCCAAAACTGGCAGTGAAAATAAATTAACTTCTCAATTTGCACAGCTGTTTGGCGAATTTATTTTAAAATATTTGACCAGCCATTGTCCCATATCCACAATGGATCAACATATACCTTCACTGTAGAGTCTTGCCATCCTATAATTTTAGTCGTTTTTCATCCAGGGACAATACATGTGCTGACAATTTCACATAATACTGCATGTTACTATAAAAACTCTTTCCTTTTACCATTCAGCATGCTAATTTTTCTGGGTAATCTCTCTCTCTCTCTCTCTCTCTCTCTCTCTCTCTCTCTCTCTCTCTCTCTCTCTCTCTCTCTCTCTCAATTCAGGTGAAGTAAATATATGAGCTATGAAGATAAGGAACTATTAAACAACTTTTTCATATGTGGGCGGTACTTTACAGTTTCCTCTTAAAATTAGTGACCTCTCATTGCTTATGGACTAGTCACTTGCTTTGCAGCCTGGTGCTTAGCCTCTAAGCCCGACATCAATGTCTTATTCAGACAAATACCCTGCTCTAATTATCTAGTTTTTAGTGAGAAGTTAATACTGTAATCATCATTCTTTTATTCTAGAATGATCATTTCTTCTATAATATTTTGTGAGAAGTGCTGTGAGATATTCCTGAAAATTTAAAATCCCTATAGCACTCTGCATGAGATTTGTAGCCGAAGTAGAACAGCTTTTGTGGTCAGTTTAATATAGGCTGCTGGAGATGAATATTGTTCTCCATGACTGTAAGAGGTATAGTGTGGCATTCATCTAGATGATGATTGACAGAACTGGCTTAACAGGAAGTCCAGGCATAAAGATCTAATGTGAATTAAATGTTCTCACCTTGATAAACAGCATGGGTTTGCAGAAATATGAAACTTGGGACCTGGCATGTTGTCCTAAATGTAGGGACATCCACAAATAGAGAAATAATGTCTGATGAGCCCAGAGAATTGGTACGACTACCACTATGTACTTAATACTTCAATAAGGTGTATTGAAATAATAGGAAGTTCAGAAATTTTGTAGATAATGCAGTTGTCTGTGTAAGAAAAATTGAACCAACTTTCATATAAACTATTTTGTTATTTTCACCATTACAAGTCGTAGAAGAATGATGCAGTGCATCTCGTGTGTGCTCTGTGAACATAGTGCAGAATAATTTTGTGTGTTCTTGGAGAAACTATTTGGCATTTCTGGTGTTCACTGGTCTCATCAGCAAAAAGACTTAAATTCATTCGAATCCCACATTCAGCCATTTTGATCATTCTCAAACTTGGATGATTAATAGCCATTGGGACAAGGTTGCATAAATTCAGAATGGTGTTATTTTCCTTGGATCCTTGTTCTTAACAACTTTTTGGCAATTATCATATAAGTCATTAGTTTTATTTTTTAACTTTGCAGAAACCAAGTTCTTGGTTTTCAGGTTTAGTTTTGCCTTAGTTTGTGTTAGTTTTATTGCTTTAAGACCACCAGCTCTGTACACAGCTTTCTTCCAACCTCAGTTGAAGCTAACATTTTTTTTTTTAAGGTATTATTGCTTTACCCATTTAAGAGAATAAAAGTAACTTATCATCGGGAGATTTTTGTTGTAACAGTTCCAAAGCCATATTTAATTTGTATTTTTTCTGTAGATTTTTAAAACTAAATCAGATGAAATGATATCTTTGAGTGTGATAAATGCTTTTGTTCAAACTTAAATTTCTGGTTTCATTGTTTGGTGAGGACACAGTTCTATATGCAGCTTAGATGTGGCCTCAAAGAAGGAAAGTTGGGAACAAAATTAGGACAATGGTAATGGGCTATATGAGAGGGTTTCTGCAGTTGATGTTGCAAGATACGATAACAAAAGCAGGTGGTACAGAGAAGAATGGAAATAACTTGCTTAATAACAAAAACAGTGGAGATTATATTGCTTTAGCGGTATGGGAATGCATGGAGAATGCCTAACCATAGGTGGAAGGAACATTTTAAACTGGGAACGACTTGAAAGAAGAAAGGGAGGAGAGCCAGTGGTGAGAAGGGGAAAATACGTACATTTAGTAATCGAAGACTGAATGACTGGAACAATAAGAGGCCTGTGGAAGCCCGCACTGCAGCAGGTGGTCACATTAATGTGACTGGGCAGTATGTTCAAGCATACATTTCTCCGTTTTCATATTTTTGTGCAATGCTTGTGTTTGCTTCTTACATTGATAAAATTACTTTTCCTTGTGATTGTAGGTGCAAAATAGTGTTATTTTACAAAAAATATGAATTTTATGCGCTTTCATTTTTTATGAAAGTTATACATCTACATTTGTTCTGTGCAAACTGTTAATTTCCATAATTTTATCTTTGATTGCTGCAGCATGGATGTGTAGGGAACTAAGGAATATTCACAGTTTCTACAGTAAAACATGACTCTTGAATTTTTAGAAGCACGTTCTTCAGTTAATAGCTACAACAACGCCACTTAAAATTTTCTAACACTTCTAAATAAAACACACGAACACACACACAGAATTTCTAGCTTTCGCAACCGACGGCTGCTACTTCAGGAAAGAGGGAAGGAGAGGGAAAGACGAAAGGATGTGGGTTTTAAGGGAGAGGGTAAGGAGTCATTCCGACCTGGTACAGAAGCAAATAACCAGAGCCACTTCCTCATCCCCTCAAACCCAGAACCTCTTACAGAAGAACCCTAAAAGTGCCCCACTTGTGACAGGATACTTCCCAGGACTGGATCGGACTCTGAATGTGGCTCTCCGGCAGGGATACGACTTCCTAAAATCCTGCCCCGAAATGAGATCCATCCTTCATGAAATCCTCCCCCCTCTGCCGTCCACCTAACCTTTGTAACCTCTTGGTTCATCCCTATGAAATCCCCAAACCACCTTCCCTACCCTCTGGCTCCTACCCTTGTAACCGCCCCCGGTGTAAAACATGTCCCATGCACCCTCCCACCACAACCTACTCCAGTCCTGTAACTCGTAAGGTGTGCACGATCAAAGGCAGAGCCACGTGATTTACCAACTGACCTGCCTACGCTGTGACGCTTTCTATGTGGGAATGACCAGCAACAAACTGTCCATTCGCATGAATGGACACAGGCAGACAGTGTTTGTTGGTAATGAGGATCACCCTGTGGCTAAACATGCCTTGGTTCATGGCCAGCACATCTTGGCACAGTGTTACACCGTCCGGGTTATCTGGATACTTCCTACCAACACCAACCTATCCGAACTCCGGAGATGGGAACGTGCCCTTCAGTATATCCACTCTTCTCGATATCTGCCAGGCCTCAACGTCCGCTAATTTAAAGTTGCTGCCGCTCATACCTCACCTGTCTTTCAACAACTTCTTTGCCTCTGTACTTCCGTCTCGACTGACATCTCTGCCCGAACTCTTTTTCCTTTACAAATGTTTGCTTGTGTCTGTGTATGTGCGGATGGATATGTGTGTGTGTGAGTGTACACCTGTCCTTTTTTCCCCCTAAGGTAAGTCTTTCCGCTCCCGGGATTGGAATGACTCCTTAACCTCTCCCTTAAAACCCACATCCTTTCGTCTTTCCCTCTCCTTCCCTCTTTCCTGAAGAAGCAGCCGTCGGTTGCGAAAGCTAGAAATGTGTGTGTGTGTGTGTGTGTGTGTGTGTGTGTGTATTTTTTTTACTGTGCCTGTCTACCGGTGCTTTCCCACTTGGTAAGTCTTGGAATCTTTGTTTTTAATATATTTTTCCCATGTGGAAGTTTCTTTCTATTTTATTTTCTAACACTTCTGTTACATTCTCTCGCCAGTCAAACAAATCTGTTTCCATTCCACTGATAGTATTTCCAAACCAGACAACGAGTCCTGGCTCACTGTGGAACGTGAGTACTTTCTAAATGTTTTTAGCTTGGAAAAAGAACGTACAGGTTTTGCAGCAGCCGTGGGTTCTGTTAGATACATTTAGACGGCTCTACATAAAGTCCTTATCAGTATTAGCCGTTCTGGAAACAGTAAGTGCTTCATTTCTTAGATCTTCGTCACAGGCGGTAGATTAAAAAAACATTATTACCACGTGTGCATCCTTAACGTGCTTTTACTTATAACAGGTAGACAGTAGTGAATAAATATTGTCAACATAGGATAAAACTGTTAGTTTAAGCCCTTTCACGGGCATCTCATCTTTGGAAACATCGTCGAAGAGCTTCTCTGCTGCTTTAATTTGTTTGTTATGTAATATGGCCCATCTTTCACAGGTATTTGAAGTTTAGTCAGGTAGTTTGTCGTATAATCCTTTGATGCTAGGTATTTCTGACAGCAACCAAGCGATATGTCGCAGTGGTTCACACACACTTGACTCCCAGCTGGGAGGCTGGTAATTCAAATCCCAGACTTCCCATCCTGGTTGAGGTTTTCCGTGAATATCCCCTAAATCTTTTGAAGCAAAAGCTGGGATGATTCCTTTAAAAAGGATACTGCCCGTTTCTTTACCCATACTGCGACCTGTGTCTAATGATGTCATCTTCCACGGGTTGTCAAACTCTATCCTCTCATCCTTTTTTCTGACAGTGCCGATCCTAAGAAGTTAAATACAGTCGAAACGTCCATACTTGCAAACTGAGAGGCGTTAGGCAGTGTATTAATTGTTTACAGTGGTTTACTTTTAGCCGGAAAGGGTATAAGTTCATGTTTTTAAGACCTATTGCTTCATTTCTTTGCATTTCTGACTCTTGCGTATTATACAGCGTGGCGCACAAAATGTGTTACCATTTTGTTTTTGAATATAAACTTTATTGCCAATACAACCTGCTCAATATGTCCACCATTTCGTTTCCAAACTTCCTTCAAACTAACACTGAAGTTAGTGATTACCCTATGGTACATGTCTTCCATAGTTTCACTGCAAGCTTGAAGAATAAGTCTTCTGAGCTCCATTAAATCATGTTGACGTTTCAGGAAATTTTTCCTTTAGGTACCCCCTAAGAAAAAAGTCACATGGGTTTGAAGTCTGCACTATTGGGGTGGGGGAGGGGGGGGGGAGGTGGCAATTCTCTCCGTCATTGAAGCGACCTGGAAACCTGAGTGAAATGATCCGCATGTCGAAAAGCTCGTGTAAAACTCCAACACAGTGTTTGCAGTATCTGGCCTTGTTCCATCCTGCATTAACCACTGCTTGTTGCAGGGCAAAGCAGTAGCAAGAAGCCGTGGAAAGAAGTTATTGCTAAGCATGCTCAAATAACGCTCGCTGTTCAGTTTCTTCAAAGAAAAAGGTCCAATAAGTCCGTGACTGGAAATTGCTGCCCACGCTGTAATCCTTGGAGCATAATGTTGTCGTTCATGAAGCACTTGTGGGTTTTCAGTTGCCCAAAAGTGTACATTTTGTTTGTTAACCACACCGTCTAAATGAAAATGCGCCTGGTCTGAAAACCAAACGTTGTTGAGAGTTTCTTCCTTATCCTCCGCCCACTGGGTAAACAGTAGTCTCTGCTGCTTGTGTTCTTCAGCGAGCTGTGCTCAAAAAAATGGTTCAAATGGCTCTGAGCACTATGGGACTCAACTGCTGTGGTCATTAGTCCCCTAGAACTTAGAACTACTTAAACCTAACTAATCTAGGGACATCACACACATCCATGCCCTAGGCAGGATTCGAACCTGCAACCGTAGCAGTCGCATGGTTCCAAACTGCGTGCCTAGAACCGTGAGACCACCGCGGCCGGCGCGAGCTGTGCACAGGTCATCTTGTACATATGGAGGTAAGTTTTGAGAATGCGTTGAACGGAGCGTCTGGATATTCCGAGTTGCGCTGCTGCCTTTCTACACGATTTCCCGGAACTTCTCTGCACAGCAACTCGTACCGCTTCAATATTCTCCGGCGAACAAACAGGCTTAGGCCGAGGTCAATTTGCTTCCAATACTGTTCTTTGCTGTACAAATTTATCGTACAACCTGTGGATGGTCTTCTTTCAAGGGACCCATTGTGTGTTAAACTATTGTCGTAAACGCCTCTGAGTCACAAGAAGGCTTTTCATTTCATGAAAAAGTAACACAATTGCTGATTGTTGCTGTGTCGTCAGACTTCCATTGTCAGTCATTGCTGCTTACTATACAGTGGAGGTGGCAAAAAATAATGTAACGGATAGAAATAACAGGTTACTGAGAAGTAACAGTTCCTGCAATAACCGTTCCTCTGATACAGGCAGTTATTTCAATAACTGTCAAATGTCAACAGTGCCTCGCGCCATCTGCTGACCGAAGATCGTACTACGATTTCCCGTCAACTCAACGGAGATCTGGCTACGAACTAAGGAGAGGGTAGACCATTTGGAAGGCGTTCTATAGGCCATGGGAATCATTGTGAGACTGCGCTCCATCTGTTGATAAGAACTGTGTACTATACCTTGCGTCTTCGTTACTTTTAGCACAATCAATTAAATAAAGTTAATTTCTGAGCGGTGGCTGATAGGAGCTACAGTACAGGCATTAACAAGTACAGTCATTCCCTTAAGCCACCGCCTCATATGTCAATTTAGCTTGGACGGGTAGTATAAAGAGAAGTACCATAAGGAATTCTAGCGACTATGGAAATAACTGTCAGAGATCGGTATTTTCGTCTGGCTGTTATCGTTATTGGCTCACAGTTCTCGCTCTCTGGCAGTTATCGGGCTACCATTACAGGTAACCCGGAAGTTGGTAACGGGATAACTGTGTGTCTGTGTTCCTGACAGTGACTCCAGTCTTAGACCCTGGTGATATTTCAGAGACGATAGTTACTGAAGCGAACAAATATTTATGTACTTATTCGAAAATAGCTGCTGGCCATTGCGAATGACAAATAACATGCCAGGAAGTATAACATAATACAGTTGAATATAATAATTATTATTATCCTCATCATTTGTCAGGAGATTGTGAAAACATGTGAATATATTGCAGTAACTGCTAATATTTACAGAATTGATACACTGTTATAATAAAACACAGCTACGCACTTTTAATAAATTTATCATACACAGAATACCCGACCTTTACTGTTGCAACTAAGTACTGTCAAAACTGAAATATAGCAGAATTTTTACCTAAGCTGGTCTACCAGTCTCTGTTACGATATTCATCTACAGAGTAGAAGGAGGGGTCAGTGGAAGCGTCCGATTCCACCTGTCTGCTTCAACGTAAAAAGGTTTTGTGGTGTGTGAATGCCATTACGGCACGGTGTTTATGAGTTCGTTTTTGTGTGTGTGTGTGTGTGTGTGTGTGTGTGTGTGTGTGTGTGTGTGTGTGTGTGTGTGTGTGTGTTGGGGGGGGGGGGGGTGGTCGATCTAGTTTGCAGTTCCAGAATTTGCTGGTGGTAATTCTTTTTTATTTCTAGCTGTGATGTTTTTTGTGTTTATGGAGTATTGAATGTGATTTAATTTATGTAGGGATGATTGATTTGTGGACTTTTGTGATTGTGGTATTATTTTTCGCAGTTGTAGGTGTTGGTTTTTTGGCATCTGTAGCTGTGGTGGACCTATATAGGTCACCGGAAATGACCGATTCCCATTTTCATAGTTGTACGTGTTTACCTATGTAGGTCAAGGGAAATGTCCGATTCCAATTTTCGTGCTTTTAGTTGTGGGTATTGGTGTTCTGGTATGTTCACCTATGGTTGACCTAGTGTTCAAGGGAAGTGTCAGATTCCTGCAGATTTTTGTTGGTGCAGCAGAATGCTGTACTTTATTATTTTTGTTCTTCATTTTGTTTTTTGGGATCATGGTGTGTTTGTTTACTAGCTTGTTCTCACCCTAAAACCCCCAACTTCCCGCAGTTCCCCCATTGGTTTGTTTGTATTTTTGGTGGGAGATGTTATTGTATTATTTATATGTACCTTCGTGTTCGTTGCCATGTGTATGTAGTGACTTCATAGACACACTTAAAATAGCCATTTCCGGCATATTGATGATGGGTGGAATCACACACTTCTGTATCATAAAGTCTTTCAAACACACTGTAAACCGTGCTTTACCTGAAACCAAGTTTTTAATGGTTGCTGACTTGCTGGCAGTTTATTGAAAATGCATGTTCCTGAATATTGGACCCCTTTTGGACCAAGGTAAGTGATTTTAGGTCTTTATGTAGATTGCTGCTCCTATTTCTAGTACTGATATTGTGTATTGAGCTATTGGTTGGAAATACTTATAACAAGTTTCATTAAGGAATAAATATACTAGGAAGCAGTGGTTAGAATACAAAGTTTCTTGAACAATTTCGTACATGACATTCTTGAATTTATACCACAAATGATTTTTATTACATGTGAAAAACTTTTGCTACGTTTGATGAGTTACGATAGAATATGCTCCCTTACGAAATAATAGAGCGAAAAACTGTGGTATGCCATTCCCAACTGAATTTATTATCAAGTTGTAGTCCCAGAAATGTAACACTGTCAACCTTTTCGATCTGCCTGTCTTCATATGTTAAAAACATGCTGTAGCCGGAGAAATCGAGCAGTTTCCAAATCTCACATAAAACTTGGATTAGCGTGCTCACACTTTCCCCTATAGGACTATCTTTTACAGAACAGGAGTAAACGAATCTGTGACATTACGTAGATTTTGTTGTATTACAAGGCTGTACATTTCATTCTATTATGTGAGCAGCACAAGAAATTAAGCTTCGAATTTAACCTACAGTACTCAGTTTACATATTACTTCATACTTAAAAATGCACATTGTTAACATTTTATTTAAACAGTGCTGTGTCGATGTTCTGCGTACTTTCTGTTGCAGCTGTGAAGATAATATTTCTAATAGCTACCGATAACCTACAAACATATAATATGAAACACTAATAATCGTTCTAACATCAACTAAAACATTGTTATTGTTGTTGTGGTGGTCTTCAGTCCTGGGACAGGTTTCATGCAGCTCTCCATGCTACTCTATCCTGTGCAAGCTTCATCTCCCAGTACCTCCTGCAACCTACATCCTTCTGAATCTGCTTGGTGTATTCATCTCTTGGTCTCCCTCTACGATTATTACCCTCCATGCTGCCCTCCAATACTAAATTGGGGATCCCTAGATGCCTCAGGACATGTCCTACCAACCGATCCCTTCTTCTAGTCAAGTTGTGCCACAAACTTCTCTCCAATTATATTCAGTACCTTCTCATTAGTTATGTGATCTACCCATCTAATCTTCAGCATTCTTCTGTAGCATCACATTTCGAAAGCATCTATACTCGATGTTACAAATTTCTCTTCTTCAGAAACGCCTTTCTTCCCATTACCAGTCTACATTTTATATCCTCTCTACTTTGACCATCATCAGTTATTTTGCTCCCCAAATAGCAAAACTCCTTTACTAATTTAAGTGTATCATTTCCTAATCTAATTCCCACAGCATCACCCGACTTAATTCAACTACATTCCATTATCGTCGTTTTGCTTTTGTTGATGTTCATCTTATATCCTCCTTTCAAGACACTGTCCGTTCCATTCAACTGCTCTTCCAAGTTCTTTGCTGTCTTTGACAGAATTACAATGTCATCGGCGAACCTCAAAGTTTTTATTTCTTCTCCATGAATTTTAATACCTACTACGAATTTTTCTTTTGTTTCCTTCATTGGTTGCTCAATATACAGATTGAATAACATCGGAGAGAGGCTACTACCCTGTCTCACTCCGTTCCCAACCACTTCTTCCCTTATGTACCCGGAGTTAATAAGCTAAGGTTATGACACGATTCATACAACAATACTGCCATTTCACACTACTCGCTGTTATACTGATAACTAAACTGACGGATTCCAACTATGTCGTTATTTAACTGTAGCCCCTCGGAGTATTCGGTATTTGTTAGCAAAAAATAACTTGGCAGTTATTAGTAACTGTTAACAATAACGGTTATCAAAGAATAACTGGAACTGTGATAATGGTTACTCCAGAATAACCGTTCGGCCCACCTATACTATATAGTCTCCTAGCGGCAGTATTGTGAATCACATGTCATTTCATAACTCATTTGTTTTTCCAAGCTCTGCTGGTACTGCTGTAGAGATCCCCGCGGGATATTTATTGTGAAAGAAACAATTGATAACACATTTCGTGTGCCACCCAGTATTTGTTATAGACTGAAGAATGTCAATGAATCTCTTACGTGCACAGGTGGTTTCTTGTCTGTCATTAGCATTATCCAATTTTTTCGAAACAAGTTTTTAAAACGTACCACTGGAGACTACTGTGACCAAAAAAATTTGTTGAGGTTATGATCCGTTTCTAAATACAGTGCCCTTTCTTGACTAGTTTCTACATCACCTTTAAGCTTCATTTTGCTTTGCACCTCTTTGTATGTGCCACTCGTGAAGAATTCTCCGTCAGGCTTGGACAGTTCACTTGCTTACATTTACCTTCTATATATTCAAGTTACTGATGTTTGTATCCTGTTGTTGTTGTTGTTGTTGTTGTTGGTGGTGGTGGTGGTGGTGGTGGTGGTGGTGGTGGTCTTCAGTCCTGAGACAGGTTTGATGCAGCTCTCCATGCTACTCCATCCTGTGCAAGCTGCTTCATCTCCCAGTACCTACTGCAGCTTACATCCTTCTGAATCTGCTTAGTGTATTCATCTCTTGGTCTCCCTCTACGATTTTTACCCTCCATGCTGCCCTCCAGTTCTAAATTGGTGATCCCTTGGTGCCTCAGAACATGTCCTACCAACCGATCCCTTCTTCTAGTCAAGTTGTGCCACAAACTCCTCTTCTCCCCAATTCTGTTCAATACCTCCTCATTAGTTATGTGATCTACCCATCTAATCTTCAGCATTCTTCTGTAGCACCACATTTCGAAAGCTTCTATTCTCTTCTTGTCCAAACTAGTTATCGTCCATGTTTCACTTCCATACGTTGCTACACTCCATACAAATACTTTCAGAAACGACTTCCTGACACTTAAATCTATACTCAATGTTAACAAATTTCTCTTCTTCAGAAACGCTTTCCTTCCCATTGCCATATATCCCCTCTACTTCGACCAATCATAATTGACGTCGACAACGCAGATCAGTGACTCGCACATTCAAATGATTTTTAAAACAATCTTTTGGTTATTTTAACAAAGCGAAAGACTTTCCTTGGCCGATCGATTTTAATACATTTTACACTTGTCCCTCCGATTTTAATTTTTCACTATTTTTAGTCTTCTTTTTTAAATGCCAGAGGCACCTTATCTTGGGGCACTGCGCGGTCGTCCCAGTCCAGTTACGTCCTTCTATTATCGAGCTGCTAATACACTATTTGATCGAAAATACCTGACACCTATTAGTGGCCATTAATATGGGGTGTACCCACACTTCACTTTTATGACGAGTACAACTCTGACGGGGATAGTTTCAATGTGCGTATTATCTTGCTGATACAATTAATTATAGTTTTCGGCTTATTATGCTACTGTTCACAGTAACAGCGTTTTCTAAAGTGCAGTAAGGGGAGCACACCCTAACCGCGAAAAACAGCCCCATACCATAACACCACCGCCTCCGTACTCCACTGATTGCATTACATATGGTGGTAGTTAACGTTCTCCAGGCATTCGCCATACCCACGCGCTTCCACCGGATTTCCACAGGGTGTACAGCGTGATTCATCACTCGTTTCCAGTCCCACTTTCCTGTGGCGTCCCCATTCAGACTACCCGAGTCGTCGCTTATCATTGATTACAGAAACTTTTGGCTTATGAGGAGTTGCCCGACCATCGTACCCCATTCTTTTTAACTGCCTACGAAGAGTCATTGCGATAGCTAGACTGCTCTTTGTACTTAGAAACTCACGAGTTATTTCTTCCGCTTATTTCATTCGACTTTTTTTTTTTACAACCACACTCCGCAATACTCGACGGCCCCCGTCTGTTTGTATACTAGGCCTACCTCGGCTTTATTTAGCTGTTGGCTGTTGATTAAACTTATCCATTATGGGTATTTTTAGAACCTATGACTGTTAACTGAATATAAATACAGAGTATAGGCAAAATAAAGTGAACACCTGTACTTGGCAATAGTTTATTAATAAGGGGTTGGATCCCAATTTTCCCGTAATACAGCTGCGATTCTTCTTGGAATGCTGGCATATAATGATTGTATAGTCTCCAGTGGAATATTATGCTAACTCCTCTAGTGACGAGGGAGGCTCCGGAGTCTGAACTCCAATACCACCCACAAGGGATCTATAACCGACGGACTGTGCTGGCCTGGGAAGACGGTGCAGTTCAATTGCGTGCTCCTCATACCACGATTGTATTGTACTGACTGTGTGAATGGGTGCATTATCGTCCTGAAATATTCATCACTGTTGGGGAACAATATTTGAATCATGGAGGGCATCCGATCACCTAAAATTTCACATAGTCGTTGGCTGTACAAGGCCTTTGCGAGTAATGACGGGACCAGCAGAAAACCATGATAAAATGATGATGCTGTTTGGTTTGTAGGGCGGTCAACTGCGCGGTTATCAGCGCCCGTACAAATTCCCAGCCTTTGCTCTGTCCAACCACACCACTTTCATGAATGATGAGGACAACACAAACGCCCAGTCATCTCGAGGCAAGTGAAAGTTCCCGACCCCGCCGGGACTCGAACCCGGGACCTCGTGCTCGGGAAGCGAGAACGCAACTACGGGGCCACGAGCTTCGGACAGCCACAATAGGGCTGCCCACACCATCACACTTCTGCCTCCATGGTTAACCATTGGAATCAAGCAATCAGGACTGTAGGCTTCTTTTGGCTTTCTCGAGACGTAAACGCGCCCGATGTTGAAAATAACGAGAATGTTGACTCGTCGGACTATATGACGTGTTTCCACTGATCGTCCGTCCAGGATTTATGCTCCTGACTCCATGTTTTACACTTCTTTGCGTTGATTGCCGTCACTAATAGTTTCGGTATAGCAGCTCGTCCATGAACATTCGCGTTATGGAGTTTTCGGCGGACAGTGTCGATAGATACGGGGTCTCGAAGATGGCTATTGAGTTCTGCAGTCACTTTAGCCGCCGTGGTTCAGTGTTGTTTTGACACAATTCGTGTTAGCGCACGATGATTTATGTCATTTAGTTTTGATACGCGTTCACTATTACGTTTACACGATGATGTCTTTCCATGTTTTGTGTAGGCTCTCTTGACTGTGAAACGGTTGCACTTGAAACATTCAATAAATTGGCTGTCTTGGTTACTGACGCTCCAGCTAGTCGGGCCCTCACAATCTGCCCTCTTTGGAAGTCTGTTAGTTCTTACATTGCACGTGACCTCGGCCTCTGAATGCAAATACGAAGTGTGCACGTAAACAATCTGCACTGGTGCGTAGTGCGCACTGGACACGTGCAGCTCAGCGCAACACGGGTCTTACCTGCGCTGCTGACCGTCAAGCACAACCATCCCATTGCTATCACTGTTCACATTATTTTGCCTATCCCATGTACATAATACTGCAAACAGTCACTTTTTTGAATAGTTGTTTAGTATTCCATGAACCGGTTTTCGAACGTTTTCAGGTTCATGTTCAGATGGTTTTGTGGAAGTTTGATCACTATTTCTAGCATAATGCTGGGTGCTGGCTCTATGACAAGAAGATGGAACACGCTTTAATGTATCGCTACAACCACTGTTTATTTGTCGATATAAATGCAAAATTTGGGTTTGTGATTGCGACGACAGTATGGGCGGCTTTTCTCCGTTAGTGTCTGTCTGTGTGTTTCCCTTTTGACGGTCAAATGGTACATCACTTCGCACACTTTTACACAATCTGTATTCATTTACACTGTGATAGCGAAACGTTAATACATGTAAACAAGAGCAAATTACATCTCTGAGCAAAGTAGGTCTACGCCATATCTTTATGCCAAGATCTTTGTTACATGCAACAGTTGTACAGCACATGCTGGACGCTGGCAAAGTTTCGTTATCATCCTGGGTATCTTTGATCAGATAATCTATGTTGGCTCTTCTCGCTAAACCTTTGGCGGTCAGTTAATACTACGCACTGTTTTCGTCATTGCTTGATGCTGTTTCATTTGTAAAATGGCTCTGAGCACGATGGGAGTTAACTTCTGAGGTCATCAGTCCCCTAGAACTTAGAACTAGTTAAACCTAACCAACCTAAGCACATCACACACATTCATGCCCGAGGCAGGATTCGAACCTGCGACCGTAGTGGTCGCGCGTTTCATTTGTAGCCATGGGTGCTATTTGTATATGCCCTGTTACGCCATTGTGAATCCTCCCCTGATCTGACACAAGAAGTATTAATTGTTTACTGTGAGAAGCCTCTCGGAGCAGTAACTGACCGAATAGCTGTTTCGATAGAAGTCGAAATACTGTGTATGATTTTGTGCTTATTAACTTATTTCTATCCGCTACGAACAGGGGCGGATTTCGTTACTGAGTGTTCAGAGTATCTTCATTGAACGTCTTAATAAATTTAAACCATATCAATTTCTATGATCATTAACGCAGTGTTTGCTTTTGTTTGCGAGTACGTATACACCCTTAACACAGGGTGCTAGTTGAAGTTGACTAAATGATTGGCATATGTATATGCCAAGATTATTTCCAAAACCAATTTTTATTATTTTAATAAATACAGGGAAAAAACTTCACATGACAGATCGGTTTTACTATTTTGTCCCTTTCAATATTACCTTGTGCTGTTCGTTTCTTTCTTGTTGAGTCAGGTGCCCCTAATCCTTGGGATCTCGAGCATTGCGATGGTTGCCACAACCTAATTACGGCTCTGTTTAGAATGTCACAACATTTATGCGTTGATAAACCTGTTGTTGTGGATTACAACTTGGCGTACCACTTTCTTTTTCCGGTCGAGAGTTTACAACAGATGTGGGGTTCGGATGGGGAAGATTGATAGATTTACCTGCCGACGAGACAAGTGTCGTACCAAAGAAACCGAATACTGTACAGTAGTTTTTGTGTGATCGTGGAGAACTACGTTCACGAAGATGACGCGAGTCGCACTGTATAGTTCTTTTGTTTCATACAGTAGTTTTCATTTCGTGAGATATTTACCCTTTTGTCACAGCGTTTAAAATGTCTCAATACGTTGTTCTGCTATTGCTAATCGTCGTGAAAATGTTAATCCTCGTCATAGATCCGTCATTCACGCAATCACACGCCTCTACTTCGCCATAGCAAAACCGAGGCATACGTCAGAGCACGTGACACTGTAGGTCTTACGAGTGAGTGCCAGCATCCGTCTCGGGCGCGAAGCGAATAACTATTTCCGATGAGTTTAATAATTCTTCACTGTGGTTTAAATGAATGCATGTTTTCGATAGTACGGGACAAAATTAAGACTCTTAGTGGGTACTTTTTAAATAAAATATTGGTTTCCCGTGGGTCCTGCACGAAGCCGAGCGTTCGCAAAGTGTGGCGAATAAGCCGTGTAGTGTTACGTCACAAGCCGTTGACCCCGAGAAAAACAGCGCCATGAAAAGTGCGTCGTAAAATTCGTAGAGAGGCGGCTAAAACCGTGTCGTCACTTGTTTAGTCGATCGTTAGAGAGCTCCCAAGATTTGCAGGAAAAAACGATCTTCACGTTAAACTATTTATTAGTTCCATCTTTACAAACTGTAATAATGAACGAAACAAAAGAACTGTTCAGTGTAGCTCGCGTCATCTCCGTGAACGTAGTTCTCCACGATCACACAAAAACTACTGTACAGTATTCGTTTTCCATGGTACATCACTAGTCTCGTCGGCAGGAAAATCTTTCAATCTTCCCCATTCGAACCCCACATCTGCTGTAAACTCTCGACCGGAAAAAAATAGCTGCTCAAATATCTGCTCAGGTCTTGACGCCAAACTTGTGCAAAACTTAAATATGTAGGGAAATGCAAAATCGTGTAATTCACGAGGTGTCATAATGCAGTTGTTTGGCGATGCCATTAATAGATCAGAACTGGAGAGAAGCATACAGAAATGCCTGCGATCAACAATGTTTGGTAACCTGAAACAGAATAACTTCAGCAGTGAATAAAGACTTCATCTGGCTTTATATCATCAGTACAATTCTGCAAAATATGGTTGCGGTGTACACTAAAATATTGTTTTACGTTCGCTGTATCCTAATTCCAGAAGAATCTCGTTTATTCGGTCCTCAATATGCCAATTCATTTTTGTTGCCTTTTCAATTTTTTATCCAGAATATGTGCTGTATACAGTTGGTACGTATATACAAAAGACATGCATATTTAGGGGTTTTATGCTGCGTGGCGTTCAAGTTAAATGTCTACCCACCTTGGTGTTGAAGGCCTTACTTAACCTCAGATCCCACCCTCTCTCCCCCTCACGCCCGACACTCCGCTGTGCCGCAGTGTGGAGCAAGAAGTCTAAGCGGCCATATGTAGGCGAAGCGTTTGGTAGCGCCCTTCCTTCACGCCAACCGGCTGGATCTTTGATGCCTCATTGGAAACTGGCAGCAATATTATTTTAGGTATGGTTCAACTACAGTTGCCTTTTCTATACAAATCAAATGAAGATCGCTACTAACTCTTCAGAAATATTTCCGTTTTCCAGTTGCCTTCTAAATAAAACTGGGCATTACCTGGAGAGTCCACATGATTTACATTTCTGAAGCTATTTTTATGAGGTTACTACTATTTCCCTTACGTGCATGTAATACATTCTCTATTACGTAAATTTCTTGGAACCATGGATAAAATTAATTGGTATGGGCATAGTGATTTTTGAATCTGTCACCCCAACCACTAAAGAAATACGTGTTTATTTTACCATAAACGGTTCTTTTTATTCATTTAAACACATTTATACACTGCAATATCTACTGTTATTAACTGTTTTTACACCTGAAAAAAAAGTTTCATTCCAGACCACTGTTGACCTCTTAAATGAATAAAAGGTTAAATAAATATCCTTTTTTTTTAGCTTGCAAACGTGGATCAAATATTCACTCAAGTCTCTTGGGAATTTTCTGGAGAACTACGTATTGTCTATATAGAATGTATTTTTTGTATGTGAATTCCTTCCCAGCTGCAATTTACACCCTTTTTCACGTTTATTGAAATATTTCCGCTACCGTTTTGGAGCATGAATTATTTTCAAGAGGTAGATTTACGGGGTGTTCAGCATGATTTTTGAATACTGACATTATTTTGCTTTGTCATATTTGTATTCCATATTTACGCTTTGTCATTTTAGTTTATAGTTTATAAATAACGTTAGAGGTACAGTAAATGTACCACTTTAAAATGAGCCATGTTCGGAGCTAGTAGCAGAAAAATAAAAGGAAACGCAAAAAAGAGTAAACTGCAGCTCTGGAAGGATACACACACAAAAAGTGAATTTCGCACGATTTATTGAACTTGCGGAACAGGACATACAAAAACACTTAAATGATAGGAATGGGATCAGCTTGTTTTCGCAAACGTACCATGCGATGGCAGTAACCACACCCTAAATCTTTCTGAAAGGTTTGAAGTTGTTAGTCCTTATGGACGATTATCGGAGACGTTTTAACTTTATCAAATGGGATGTTGGACTGGTCTTCTAATTGCTTGGGACACATTCAGTAACATGTTAAGAAGAGCTGAACAGGTTGAATTTGATCGGTAACATCACATAAAATGTTATTTCAATAATAGCCCAAAAACAAACACGTTTAAATGATCTTTTCTCCGTAATCTTGGCGTGAGGCTTTAGACCCCTGACTTTGCCCATGAATTTTTAATACATCCTCTGTATCAATGACCTGCCGCTGAGTCTCACAAATGATTCAAATGCTCTTTCTTGTAGATGCCATAAAGAATAACTGGGTTTAATGTAATCAATTTAGTAAATAGATAACTGGAGAACATTAGCAAAACTAAATGCGTATAATTCCTTACATACATGTCTTATGAAAGCGGTATTGTAATATCACACTAAGATCAAATGGTCAATGGGTCTGAAAGTTTTAAACTTCTAGGACAAAAGATGGACGTCATGTATTCTTGGAAACTTAATACTCAGGGAATTATGCTGAAGCTGATTGGAATTGTGTTCAACAACAAGATAATCTTCATCGTCCCTTGTCAGTAGCAATGACTCAATAAAGGTTATTTCCACTCTACTATATTTTCTGTCCATTCACAAAAATATTCTTTCCCCAGCGTAAGGCTTTCGCAGCGATGTACATAACGTTTGGGATTTGACATTATCGGTATGGAAAGAATAACGACAACTCAAAGAAAAGTAGTCCTAAAGATCCCCACGTGGGTGTGTGGTTCGGTGGCTAAGCGGATAAGTTTCAGCTACGATCGAAAAGTTTGGATGTCAACATGCGATTGGTTCTAGGGTTTCTTTCAGTTACCTATTTATTCATATGTGGCAACGATGGTTTGAAAGCACTGTTAAACTGTAGGCCCCCCACGGTTGGAGTTGTAAGTTCAACGGTAAACATATAGAAAAATAAAATTTTTCACTTCACAAAACGAAATATCGTAGTATCCTATGGCTACAATACTGGATTCAGTCAACTAATACAAATAGCTGGTTGTAAATAATAATAATAAATAAAATAAAAAATAAGGATAGGAAATTATCACATAGGCTCAGTTGTACGCAAAACAGGCGGCTGAGTTCGGATGGTTGGTAGGACCCTAGGAAAATGCTATCTACAAAGTAGAATACTTACAAAACCCTGGTGCGACTAGAGTTGCCAGACTAAACTGACAACTTACCGAACACTGCCTGGCCAAAGGATTTGCTGGACTGCGGGTGAACACACTAAAACATCATGTGTATTACTGCTAGTTACAACTTTCATGGAATTCTTATTGCCTCTTTAAGTTTTTGGTAAAAGTCGCTGTATGTTGCAAATTTCAGATTACAACGCAGGCATGATTGTGCTTTTATTTTATCCACATTCAATGTTTTTCTAACACCAGACCATAAATGGTTCATGTGACTGAAGACTCTTTTCACACAGTCATTGCTGCATGGAGCCGCCTTTATCCTATCGATAATATTTTACACTAGGCGTTTCTTCTTCGTTTAAAACCGTTTTCCACAAAAACGAGTTCTTGCATTTGACTTTCTTATTGTTCTAATGTTTCATTCAGTATATCGATCTATTCGTAAAAACTATATTTATCAGTGTCTTCTTCAATAGCCACCATCTTTGATACGCGCACATATTTTTCTTATGTAGGAGCTATTTTTCTTACAACCAAATAACTGAAAATTTTAAAAGGAGAGTCTCGCAGATCGGTAAATAAATTAGTGGTATGAATGGGGTTCTACAGATACCGAATCACTGATACGTCGGGACCGAACAGGGGGCTCAAATACCCAACAGTTCGGTGAAAAAAAACCAACATCTGGTGATCCGGTGTGCGACTCATCCAAGAACGTTGCTCATGTGTGTGGGACCTGCACCAGGTAGGACTAACAGAGGATTTTGAAGATACACAAAGCATGGCAACACGAATGGTCACAGATTTGTTTGACTACGAATCGTTCCTGTAGGAACTGCGAGTGCAAGAACAGATAAATTACAGGGTACAGAGGCGTTTAGCAATCATTCTCATTGCACCGCAGATGCGAATGGAACAGCGATAAGCCCTAATAACGGGTGCAATGGAAAGTAACTTCTGCCATGCACTTCACTGTGGTTTGCGACGCAGAGATGCAGATTAGCTGGAGGAAAGCAACGGCGTATCACCGTAGGACCGTGCCACTGCGCTGAAGTACAATTTTACGTTTAACTCTTTGTTAGCCATAGTACCAAACAATGAGAAGTATTTAGCAGTTTCTTGTTTGAACGCGATTCCAACAGAAATGAAAAATGTGAGTGTTAAACTTCTGGCTTTCAAATGTTAGTTGAAGTGGTGCCGTGTGGCGCACTCCCTATATTCCGTACGGGAGTTTCTTGTAGTGATATAGTACTCATACGTCCATATTAAATCAAATCTGTTTTCATACATCAACATTTCATGAACTGTAGAGTATTCCTAAGCTCGCAGTATTTGCGTTGAAACCTTGTAGTGAATCTCGAACAGATACAACTTTGCATGAGAACTTATGTTTGGGAAGATACTTATTGTTACTCTGGGAAAGAGCAAACATCCCGCAGATATTTACTTCGATCGCACAAGCTGCAAAGTGCTGCCACTGTAACGTCTATGAGGATCAACGCTTTTTTTATTTGAATTCATTCTCCATACAAGTGGCGACTTCACTTTTGAGTGTGGTTTGTGCTTCTTGAATAAGTATAAATTCTGACTTACAGTCCTGACTCCACGTGGACATAGCGAAACGAAACGAGACAAAACTGCACAACCAAGCTTAATAACGAGACAAACGTGTGACTACCATATAGGCATTTATAGTCGATACGTCGCTTGCGATTTATCAGATTGCTCGGGAATTATTACAAATGATACGAGATTGATCGCCATCATCTGCGATATGCCCTCTGCTTGGTACACACGTATAGATCGCGCTACGGATTGCTGAGATCTGTAGCTGGTATGTGGTGCACTTAACGCAGGAAGGTGGTATGTGGTATTTTACATAATTTTCACTTACCATCTGACTGCCGACAAGACTGGGTATGCAGCAGCAAAATGCTTGAAGGAATTAATTGCCAAAGTGCTGCACTTTGTTAATACATTAGCTTAAAACATTACCGGTTTCGGAATAGCAAGTTCGATTTCCAGATGTCTCCACGTACAAATACCAGGTTGAGGATCACAGAACAAGAGCGCCTCTGAGTAAGGGAAGAATGTACGACAACGCTGCAATTTGCATGAGTTTACGTATAATGTTTCAAGTAAATGTTTAGTTTTTTGCATGAGTACCTCACTTGTGATTCCTGTGAATCCGCTCGTCATAATTGTGTGTTAAAGAGTGTTTTTATCCAATAGCTTGTGCTTCAAACATCGATTGTAAACAGATGCTGAGATTTACGGAACTTTGAACGTAATGGGTGACGGAACAGGCGCATGTTCATATTTAACAACATTTTTTTCTATCCGTTTCAGTCATCGAAGTGGTGCACTTCGAAAGTGAGTCAAATGCTCTTCGGAGATCAAGAAATACTGCATCCATCTGTTTAACTGGATCAATTACTTTCGTATGTCATGTGGAAGAACTGTGAGTTGGTTTTCGCGTGACCTGCCTTTGAAATCCGTGCTGGTTGCCGCAGAGGTCATACTGATCGAGATACCTCATTACGTTTGTTCGAAATGTGTTCTTAGAATCTAGAACAGGTGGCTGTCAGGATTGGGAATAAGTATGACCTGTGCTCTTTTACGATCAATAGGAATGTATCACTCATCAAGGGATCCGCCGTAAATTTTACTCAAGGATCTAATGAGAACTAAGCTAACGACAACTAAGAAATATCGAGTGTAGTGTGTCGTCCGTTACCAATTACTGTTGTTGCGAAGGAGATAAAACGTGAAAGAAGTTAATTACGTCGCACGAACGGCGGAATTTTCGTAGTAGTATAGGAGGTTACAGATTCGCCTCTCATTCTTCGATCTATATCATCGTAATCCAATAATGCTACGCTAAATCGTACGCATATCTTGCGCTTAATGGTACCTCAAAAGTTCAAGAATATTGTCAAACCGTCAATATATTGACCATCTGAGGGCGCTTATTGACGTATTGTCAGTACTAGAAATACTGATGAGCAGTAAGGATGTCCCTGAAAATATTCTCAGTACTGACAATGCACACTACATGTGTAAGACCAAGTATTGACGATTTGACACTGTTCTCCATTCAGATGTTGAACCAGTCACACGGCACTAGTGTACACTGTTTATGTTCACAATACATCTTCGTGCATATCATACCTCAGATTCAATTTTTCAAATCACAAAACAATTTTAATAGGCGTGTGCAATGGTAATCATTGTAAATTCCACTTTAGGGCGGTCAACGGGAATTCTCTATGGCATGGCTTATTTTATTAATTTTAAAATATAGTACAGGTTGGGTAATTACATAACAGTTTGGGAAAAAGGCTTCCACTTCGAAAAGAAGCTGTCATATATCTACAATGACTAGTGAGAGGTCAGCAGATTGCATGTGAATTTCATCAATTATCACAACACGTGAAAAATGTTTTACGTTGCAGGCCACAGTATGGAGCGTGGCGGGGTGTGGTCTGTACCACTACTGCTCCTTTTCTGTTCCACTTGCAGAAAGACTTTCCGCTCGAGCCCTAATCTCCTTAATCTTATCGTAATGGTCCTTACGCGAAATGTACGTTGGCGACAGTAGAATCGTTCCGCAGTCAGCTTCCAGTAATTCCCATTTGAGATCCCGAAGCATCTCCGTAATACTTGCGTGTTGCTCGAACCTAACTGGCAACAAATGTAACTGCCCGCCTCTGAATTGCTTCCATGTCTTCCTTTAATCCGACCTGCTGCGGATCCCAAACACTCGAACAGTGCTCAACAATAGGACGCATTAGTGTCCTATATGCGATCTCCTTTACAGATGAATCACACTTTCCTAAAATTCTCACAATAAATTGAAGTCGAATATTTGCCTCTCCTCCTACAATCCTTACATGCTTATTCCATTTCGAATTGCTTTGCAACGTTACGCCTTGAGTTTTAGTCGACGTGATTGTGTCAAACAGCACACTACCAGTCCTGTACTCGAACATAATGGGTTTGTTTTTCGTACAATTCTGTGTTAACTTACATTTTTCTATATTTAGAGCTAGCTGCCTTTCATCAACTCACTGAAAATTCTGCTCAAGTCATCTTATATCCTCCTACACTCACTCAACGACAACACCTTACCTCACACCACAGCATCAGCAGCTAACAGCCGCAGGTCTGTCTATCACACTTCCCTGGGACACACCTGATGAGAGTCTTATCTCTGTTGAACTCTCGGCATTCAGTGCAATTTTGTTACTTGTGTTTGCTGATATTACATCACTAAACTTCAAACATTCGAATAATCTGCCTGTTACTTGTAATCTCTCGTGACAGTGACTGGTCTCTCATTAATGTACTTTCTTTTCCATTTTATTATGTATCGACATCAATAATTTGTAGTGCTATAAAAGACTAACCCGAAAATAGTTTATGAAGTCTTTCGGGTACGCGATTTTGATTTCAGTCAGTAAATTAAAATGCGACAAGTCGCTTCTCTTTTTCAGCCATTTCCCGACAAATTTCCTCTTTTTTGCTGTTTTCTGTTGTAACAATTAATGTAACATTGGCGCACGCTTGCTTTTGGGTGTTCTTCATTTTAGCCTTGTAAACTCCTGAGGGTATTTTAGCTCCGTCGTTACAACCACAAGAGAACGCGTATTTTTTCACCAAACGCGTTTCGATTTATTGAGGGAAAGCTTCATCAGTGATCTGTAACCAAAAATATTTATAATTTGTTTCGTTTTTAAGATAAAAAACAGTTCGTTAATAGTTTGTTGGTTTTTACTTACAGTAATTTCTGCTTGGTTTCTCATCATTAATTTCTTTCTTCATTAGACACTAATACTTGGATCTCATCCTTTACGAGACCACACATTTTTTACGTTTGACACAGCACACTGTTTCTTACACAACTATTTACTGTCCATTTTTATACTTCTAAGTGTGTGTTGTGTTTTGTAGTGTTGCCAACATTGCCACCAGTTGGTCTTTGACCTACACTTTTTTGTAGCTAATTATATGTGTGTTATTATACTATGTTGCTGTGTATTTATATACTGTATAAGAGTAATGAAGGAATAGTGATAGAGTTTTGTGTGTGTGTGTGTGTGTGTGTGTGTGTGTGTGTGTGTGTGTGTGTTTGGTGACTAGATGGCGGAGGGATCAGAAAAGATGAGTGGGCGTAAATGCAAAGTAGGGTGATGGAAAGTGAATTGGAGGAAAAGGTGTGGTACAAGGTATAAAAATAAACAGTAAATAGTGGTGTAGGAAAAAAATGATCTGTGTAAAACATAAAAGAAGTTGCACAGTTCTGCAAAACATTGAAAGATTAGACTTCGAGTATCAGTGTCTAATGAAGAAAGAAATCAAACATGTGCTGGCAGATGGCATTTCCTGGTGTAGGCGAGAAACCAAGCAGAAACTACCGTAAATAAAAACCAACAAACTGTTAACGACCTGTTTCCCGATCTTAAAAACAAGTCACATTATAAGTATCTTTAATAACTGACCACTGACGATGCTTTACCTCAATAAAGTGAAACGCGTTTGGTGAGAAAAACTCTCATTTTCTTGTAATTGTAACGACGGAACGAAAATACCCTCAGGAATTGTCACGGAACTACGGACAATCTGACCACACAAATGAAGAATTTAACCTCGTAAAATCGTGTTTCCCGCTGAATATATTGGTGTGTGGGTTGCTTCAGTATACTGAAGGCTTGGCAGACTAGTATTGTCAATAGATATTGAACGTGTGCAGGCCCTCTTAGAGACCTCGTCTAGAGGGCTCTCTCTTGGGTACCAGTTTTTTTTTCTGGTGCCGCTTTGGCCCGCAGGGCCGTCCGTGCAGTAAAGTGGACAAAGCAGGAAGGAGGTGCCATATTCCCCGGGGCTATCGCTGCCACCATCTGTGGGCGATGAGGCTCGCCCTGGAAGAATGCACTGGGCTTGTTTGGCACTTGTTCGGCGCGGTCGCCGCTTTCGGCTTTCCCCCGGCGTCTGGGAGGGGCACAAAGGACGCAGGTAGAGCCCAGGCCGTTGAACCGTACGAGGAAGGGGGTTGCTTCCCAGCGGGCCCGATTCCGCTTACCGCGTTTGTGCGCACATCCATGCGAACCGTGCCCACTTTCCCCCAAACGGGCACATTTTCATACCTACCTACTCTCCCGACTTACGCGAGAGACTACCGAGTTATCAGTTTTTCTCCCGTCTCCCGATTATTCCATTATTTCTGCCGATTTTTAGCTTATCATCGTCAAACCAAATGCATTTGCTTTGAAAACCGGCCATTTCAGTTTTTTGGGCAGTGGCTGGAATTCCTTCGCTCATTAGACGTTTTTTAAAATCTGTATACGGTCGACACCGTTTATACCGACATCGCCTTTAACACACGCTGTAACAGTAAATCTAACGGTCCCGTCTAAATCCTTCGTGAACGCTGTGTTTAAAAAAATCGCCGAGTACAACATCGCTTATTGCGACTTATCCTATAAAACGACGTATTATTATTACATTTTCGGAGATATACCGTACATCGGCTATTACGTCCAATGTTCATTTTTGTTTGTCACTTATCTGGGGATTACTAACAACAATGCAACGTTTATTTTCTAGCTCTTGTTTCTGCAGATTTTTAGTTTCAAATCAGATGTTAAAACGAATGGATCGTCAAAAGCAAAATGCGTACGCACATTTTAAATACAAAAAGCCAACAAAGATAAATGATTACCTTAAGTGGGACAGTAGTAAATGTTACTGTATTGCATTTTAAAGTTAAAGCAAATGGTTAAAAAACTAAACAAAACTGTCTTTACTGTTCCTCATATTCTTAGTATTTTGATTTGGTGTTTTGTTTTTCATTATGGCAGAAAATACAACTTTTTTCCTTAAGCAATGGTTCAAATTGCTCTGAGCACTATGGGACTTAACATCTGAGATCATCAGTCCCCTAGAATTTAGAACTACTTAAACCTAACTAATGTAAGGACATCACACACATCCATGCCCGAGGCAGGATTCGAACCTGCAACCGTAGCGGTCGCGCGGTTCCAGACTGAAGCGCCTAGAACCACTCGGTCACCCCGGCCGGCCCTTAAGCAATATTCGGAACAGTTTCCGTGCATTACTAACTCCAGGAAAGGTTCTTTGTTTGCATTTTGTACTCTTTGCCGGTGTGACAAATGAATATAACACGGTGGAAAAAGCGAAATTTTAAAAACGTGGACATAAAGAAGCACCGACAAAATGGCAAGCGTATGAAGAACAATAAAATACTGGAATTCGATGTTAAAAGTGAAAGTGACGGGGTGACAAACACGGACTGCTTATTTACATTGTTTATTTTAGAACACAATTTGCCAATCAACTTAGCTGACCACGCGAGTCACTTGTTTAGGATAATGTTCTCGGACAGCAATACAGCGAAAAATACAGCTCCGCAAGACACGAACTGTCGCAGCTATAGCACAAGTGGCTAAAAGGGAAAAAGTCGTAGAAACTTTGAAAGAATGGCCATTTGATGTTTCAACAGACGGTGGTAACAAAGGCGATACTAAATTACGTATATTACGTAGTAGTTACAGTTTAAAACAAGACGACAAAAAAAAAAAAAAAAAACTGAAAGCGTCTTATCTCTTCGTAACTTAAAAGGGGATTCCACTGGTATTAACATAAGAACACTTCTTCTTAATAGTCTGGAGGAAAGTAATATCCAGCCGAATAACTGTTCAGCCATATGTTGTGATAATACACCTTCAGTGGTTGGAATGAAGAAGGAAGGTGAAGGTGTATTGAAAAACATCCCAACCTAGTACCGATTACCCGAGCTACGATACAGAAAAAAGGTATGGAATCAACGGTTTGAGTAGTTCTAGTGTTTTCATTTGCGTTATTTTATAGCCGTTCTATAGCTATGTGACGTCATTGGGAAAGGCTCACATCAGTTTTCTCTTGATAATGCTGAAATGAGCCCTGGTTTTTGATCATTTGTATCTCCTGATTGCCCGCATCTCGTGGTCGTGCGGTAGTGTTCTCGCTTCCCATGCCCGGGTTCGATTCCCAGCGGGGTCAGGGATTTTCTCTAGCTCGTGATGGCTGGGTGTTGTGTGCTGTCCTTAAGTTAGTTAGCTTTAAGTAGTTCTAAGTTCTAGGGGACTGATGACCACAGATGTTAAGTCCCATAGTGCTCAAAGCCATTTGAACCATTTAAAAAAATTAAACAAAAAAAATCTCCTGATTTTTAAGACAGAATCTTCCGATTTTCCGTTTTTAAAAAAAGTTGGCAGCTATGCATTTTTGGCGTTCTGTATGGAAACTGCGACTATTCACTTCCTTTTAAGCCAGGTTACGAGCCACTACGACCAATAATAACGAATTGCCAACAGGAGTAGGCAATGGAAGAATCATGAACTCCGTAAGGGCACTTTAGCCGTGTTATACTTTATTGTTATTTTGTCTATATTTAGTTTTATGAAAAAATGTGTTAGTTATGAAGTAGAAAGTGTTAGACGCAAACGGCATTTCGTTTATTACGCTTTGCGCAAAAAGATTGCTAAATCTAAGAAATAATAGCCCTCAGGTAGAGAGACTGATGTGATACAGAAGGCACGATAGAAAAATAAATGACCATAGAAACTGCTGACGAAAATACTGCGGCTTCAGGTAAAACACAAGCGCGAATTTAGAGCTATTTTTGATAGAAAATCCCATTAGTTCACTTTGCCAGACTGAAGTACAGTTTCATATCGCAATTGTAACAACTGAAACTACGAAATGTAATTGTATACTAGCGTAAATTGAGCAATGTGTCGCTGAAAACATTGGGATTTAGTTGCCAGTTCTGGGTGAAATAAGTATTCATTAGCTAAAGAAGGACTCTGAAAAATGATGCAGTAGAGTGAAGAATGACAAACGAAAATATGAGAGACTGAATTGCTGAGGAAAATGAAAGGTTATGCAGAGAAAGCGTGGGCGAAAATGTCCTTGGAATGTTCGGGCTACATTCAAAATGTCCTGTTGCTGAAGGGAGTGTAGGTAAAATGGCTCAGATTGAATGATAGAAATGCGATGGAGTGAGAATCAGGCCCGACAGAGAAGTTTTCATTGACTGTAGATCTTACTTCCACTTACATGAGTAATGGACTAATCGGCGAACTAGAATGTCAGCTAAAATAAAATAGGAATCAAGATACGACAACGTTCTCGTAGCAGGAGCATTTCCTTTTGGTGCATGTTACAGGAAAATGTGTTAAGGCTTTTTTGAACGGCAATATCAGCGAAACGAGGAGGGGAAGACACAATAGCGTTCAAATGTTCAGGAGTTGGATATAAATTATTTACGGCAAATGGTACTCAATTATCAAGCTATGGATAAAAATTGCTGCCGGCCGCGGTGGTCTCGCGGTTCTAGGCGCGCAATCCGGAACCGTGCGACTGCTACGGTCGCAGGTTCGAATCCTGCCTCGGGCATGGATGTGTGTGATATCCTTAGGTTAGTTAGGTTTAAGTAGTTCTGAGCTCTAGGGGACTGATGACCTCAGAAGTTAAGTCCCATCGTGCTCAGAGCCATTTGAACCATTTTTGATAAAAATTGCTGAATGTTGACTGATTCGCGACTTCCTGTGAGAAAGACTACACTTCATAGTAACTGACGGGAAGTCATCGAGTAAAATAGGCGCAATATCTGGCGTTTCCCTAGGAAGTGTTATGGGCCTTCTCTTGTTACCGATATACGAGGGTCGGTCAAAAAGTAATGCCTCCCATTTTTTTTCTACTTAAAAAAATTAAGTTAAGTGAAAAATTTGAAATTGGCGCCATTCCTCAAACCTTCTTCTGCAATCCACTGCAGTAGTAACTTTCTGTGTCAACAGGTGGCAGCACAGCAGAAGTTTGTAAGATGGCCGACATCGATGTTCGTTTGAGACAGCGTTGTGTGATTGAATTCTTGAATGCAGAAGGTGAAACACCCATACGCATTCATGAAAGACTGAAGAAGGTGTATGGTGTTGTGACAGTGGATGTCAGCACTGTTAGACGATGGGTTCGTCGTTGTAAGGAAGCTGAAGGGCAAACACCGTTGACTGACGAAAAGCGGAGCGGCAGGCCGGTGAGTGCAGTGACTCCACACAACATTCAGCAAGTTGATGACATCATTCGTGGTGACCGTCAGGTGACTGCAGATGAAGTGTGTCGCATTATTTCTCTTAGTAAAGGCAGTGTGATCACGATTATTAAACAATTGGGGTACTCAAAAGTTTGTGCACGGTGGGTTCCAAGAATGTTAACCGATCAGAATAAAGAGGCAAGGAAAACAACAGCCTCCCAACACTTGCAGCGCTTCCGTTTGGAGGGAGATGAGTTTCTGAAAAAAATTGTGACCGGGGACGAAACATGGGTGCATTTTTTTGAACCCGAATCAAAGAGGCAGTCAATGGAGTGGCGTCACACAAGCTCGCCGAGGAAGAAAAAATTCAAAACTGTGCGATCGGCAGGGAAAGTTATGGCAACAGTTTTCTGGGATACAGAGGGTGTGATTCCGGTTGATTTTTTGGAGCAGGGATGCACAATAAATTCTGTTCAATACGTCACAACCCTCAAAAAACTTAAAGCACGTCTTCAGCGAGTTCGCCCAACAAAATCAATGGCAGATGTTCTTCTTTTGCATGACAATGCAAGACCACACACCAGTCGTCACACCTCTGACGAGATTGTCAAAATTGGATGGGAAGTTATGCCTCATCCCCCATACAGCCCTGACTTGGTACCATCAGACTTCCATCTGTTCGGGCCACTAAAAGAAGCTCATCGTGGGATTCATTTTGAAGATGAGGAGGCCGTCAAAACATCCGTGCGTCAATGGCTTAGGAAGCAGAGCTGTGATTTTTACCGTGCTGGGATATATGCCCTTGTTCAAAGATGGACCAAAACTGTAGAGATGGGCGGAGATTACATTGAAAAATGACAAAATGATCCTCAATGTTGTGGTTTTCAACCTATGTAATTGCATTTAAATTTCCTGACAATTAAACGTAGAAAAAAAAATAGGATGCATTACTTTTTGACTGACCCTCGTACGTAAACGATTTAAGAAACTGTTTGCACATGACGCTGTCATTTACAGGTTCGTGAAGTCATCAGGGGAATAAAACCGATTGCAAAATGATTTATACAAGATATCTGTATCATGCGAAAAGTGCAAATTGACTCAAAACAATGAAAAGTGTGATGTCATAGTCATGAATGGTAAAATGAGTCCCCTAAATTTCAGTTACGCGATAAATCACACAAATCTAAAGGCTATCAATTCAAATAATGCTTAGGGATTACAATTACGAGTAACTTAAATTGAAACGATCACGTAGATAATGTGGGGAAATCGAACTAAAGACTGCGATATACTGGCAGTACACTTAAAAATACAATAAGTCCACTCAAGAGACTGCTTACACTATGCTTGCCGTCCTCTTGTGGAGTACTGCTGCGCGGTATAGGATCCGTATCAGATAGGATTGTCTGAGGACATCGAAAAATTTCAAAGGAGGGAAACTCAATTTGTACTGTAGCGAAATAGGGGAGAGAGTGCCACGTATATGATACGCCAATTGTGGTGGCAATCATTAAAACAAAGCCATTTTTCGCTGCGTCAGGAGCTTCTCACGAAATTTCAATCTCAAACTTCTCCACCGAATGCGAAAATATTTTGTTAGCGCTCACCTACGTAGAGAGAAATGATCATTTAAGATTTAAATGTTTTCGAGAGTGTAACAGTAGAGAAGTAGCTTGAATGTGATTCGATGAAACCTCTGCAGGCACATTGTAATGAACAGCAGAGTAATTATGTAGGTGTAGATGCAGATGTAGGAGTAGTTTTTCAATGGCGATTTATTTCTAAGGCATATTAGGCATCGATTTTCTTCATCGTCTCCACCTTCTGATTGATTTAAAAATGTGGACAATGAACAAGCAGAGCAGTTACATTGAATTTTGCAAAAATATTGAGTAAAATAAGTGAAATAAGTAAAGAAACTATTATGAGCTACTTGAAAAAAAAATTACTTTTCAGTCACTGTTTTCATTTTTGTCTCCACAGGATGACCACATGAAATGAGGATAAAAAAAGTTCAATCGAAGACGTTCTTTGTTGGGAGGATTGTAAGAAAATGGAATCTCGGATGTCAATAAACTTATAAAACTGTCACGTGATTGCCCGATCACTCATTCCCAGCTGCAAATTGTCTATCTAACAGCTTCCAGGCGCAACAAAAATTTGATTTTCATAATTTCATGTCATTATTGGCCGAATTTAAAATCTGTCATAATCTGCTCATTAAGAAATATAATCTTGTGTTAAAGGTTTAACATAATAAGTCAAGTGCTAAAGTTAGAAACTATGTATCATTTCTTGATGCAGCATAGCTCATGACCCGCAAACTACCCAGACTAAATTCACCCTTTAATTTCAAATTAGAACTCATAGCGACTTCCAACGAACTTTACATATCACTCAAAACCTTTTCACAACGTTTTTTCGTAGACACCAATCACAAAATTATGGAAGGATGAAGGTTTAGCTGTACATGTAATAAAACTTCAGCGTCAGGTATAACATTTTAATTTATTACTTGTTTAGTACCACTTCTGTTCATAACACATTTTGCAGACAGTATCCACACATACCTTGGAAAGTACGTGGAAAATTGTATGATTTTACGACTTTTGGTTCAGAAGCTATGGTATCATGAACGCTGAGATGCGTGGTGAAACTAGCTTTTCTTAAAACGGAGCACAAATAACCTAAGCTATACTCAAATAGTGTTTGCTAATGAGATCACTTAATGACTTCTGACAAACTTTAAAAATAATTGGGGTTTCGCGTCTTCATCCGTAAAGGTTTTACATGTTCAACGTGAAATATTTAACATTTTACCTCATTGCTAAAGACGGTTGAGGCTGTTTAATTACACGAGAATTCCATGGTTTAAAAAATCGTGGGCGAGAGAGATAGGCTATTGTTATGTATGTCTCAAGAGAAACGCACACGGGAGGCAGCGACTTACTCTATATTACTATTCATGAGCTTGCAGTCATCGAATAGTCAAGGCAGTAGACTTCGAACGGAAGCAATGGCACGCTGTTAGGATCGCAACAAAACAGTGTAGCTCAAAATTGTGGAAGTGTAACAGAGATGATCACGAAATTGAATGAAAATCTTCAGAAGACAGGCGACGTTCTTACAAAACACTGCTGGATAAAAGTAGAGCATCGATATTCTAGGTAAACCGTGCGATAACTCTACAGCAGCCGTTGTATACATCGAACGGGGTCCAGGAAAATAAGAAACACCGGCGCCGGTATCGAGACATTAGACATTTTTTCCCGCGACATACACAGGTGCAGTCGCACACAAGGTACAGGTCGCTAAAATAGCTTTTGCGTCTCTGTCACTACTGAAGACATTTGTTTGTATGCAGTGGTAAGCATTGTTGTAAAGTTCTCTCCTCCGTATAGTTTTTGGCTAAGTGCGAGCGGTGTATGTATGTAGACACACCTGTATATTGTCGCTGATAGCGCTCGTTTTTTCGAGGTGGACAAAATACTAGGTCTACAACTTTGCTTCCGCCGTTTTTTCTCGAAGTTCGAGGCTTTTTTGTGAAAACTTACAAAAAAATTATTATTCATAGTACTGCCCATCGCTGGCCACTACTTTCTCCCATCTTTCGGATAGCATTTGAATCCCGTGGCGGAAGAACTGGGCATCTTTCGCGGGAATACATGAATCGATTCAATTTTGCACTTGTTCATAAGATCGGAAGCGCTGGTCAGCCAGACTGTATGCCACTGATCGAAAAAGGTGGTAGTCAGAGAGAGCAACGTATGGAGGACACGGCGGGAAGGATAGGACTTCTCATTTCAACGTTTCCATGTATATTTTGACGGGCTTTGAGACATGGGGTCGAGCACTGGCCTGCTGCAAAATTACGTTTACGTGTCTATCGCTGTATTGTGGCCGTTTGTGTTTCAGTGCTGGGCTCGAACGCACCAATTGCTTTCGATAATGATGTCCTGTGACTGTCTTTGTCTCTTTCAGTAGCTACGAAAACGTTCTGTCTTCCACCTCCATGCCCGTCTTCGACATTAAAATCACCGTTGTTAAGGCGTTGAAAACATTTTCTGCACGTTCTTCCACTAATAGTTCCCTCAGCATCGGTCTTACCCCCCAGCTTCAGATATCTTCATGTTAAAGCAGAAAATTAAAACTTCCCGCAACTGGCGAGAAATGGGTACGTAAGTTGACGTACTTAATCGAGAATATCCTTATTATGCAATCGCAAATTGACTAACATTTTCATGGTATTACGTTTACAGATGCCTAAGCTTATTGCATTACACATGTGACCAATCACCCGAACCCCATTTGCCGCTACTGCCGTCTATTGCAAAACGGCGGAAGCAAAGTTGTAGACCTAATAGTATGAACAGGGTAACATTTAGCATCGATAACATCCTGAATACCTCTGAAAATCGACGCATATTAATAATGAATGAAGAAACTTCCAGGGGACATGCGTGGTCTCATCTTCTCGTTCATGAAACTAATCTTGGATGTTAAAGCTTGTGCCATGGGGCGTACAATAATTGTCAAAAAGCAGTTTTTCACACATTAGCAGACCCTGATATACATAGAGAGCAGAGAAACTACTGATACCACAATAAAAAAGGAAAATATTATCGGCCTAACCAACACAATTGTAAGATGACAGTCTGAGCCATTCTCGTTCCGAGGGAATTTCTTTAGGTGAGATTTCCTGTAAAAGGGGATTATGTAAAGCAAAGTCGTCGTGTTATCCTTGGTCGATAGTTCGGGCGCTACTGAAGAAATTTGCTTGTATACGATATGCGGCAATATTACGAACGTGCATTAAATGCATTTAGACTCACACAGTGTTTATTGAAATTGTATTCTCTACACCAGGGCTCGGCAACATTTTAGTATTCGTGGGTCACATTGTCGGCTTTACATGTTTCCAACGTATTATATTAAAGGTGCTGAATACTGAATAAGTTAAAATTCTGCAATTTTTGTTTTGCTAGTTATGACGTTAGAGCTTAAGATAAAACGTGTGCAGTGTTTTGTGACGAACCCCAAATGACGCGTGACTAACACGATTAAGGACGAACTAGCTCATTCAGCTGTGTCGTTGATCAGGCAACGACGAGACGATATGATCCAGCGCTGCGCCGTGATCGGCACTGTATACGAGACATAACTGCTAATAGTATAGCATGCGGACCTATTATACATTGTATCACGCGGATCGCGCTGGAACTACGGTACTGATTCCTGTGCTAACTGGTTGCCTTCCAATCTATTATTTAAATGAAAAACACACCAAAAATCTGGTCGGCAACTCGTGGTCTAGTGTCGAGCGTTGCTGCCTCATCATCACGGGGTTCCGGGTTCGATTCCCGGCCGGGTTGGGGATTATCATCGTTCTTGATAGTGGCTAGATTGGATTGTGTAAAAATTGCGACTTTGTACGGGCGCTGATAACCGCGCAGTTTTGCGCTCCACAAACCAATCATCATCATAAAAAAAAGCTGTGATAATTTTGTTCTATGTAACATCACCAAAACAAGGCTCGGCAGGCCTTTTCGTGGTACTGAAATTATTGGAGGTAACAACAGTGCACTTGAACTGTCTGCGTGTATCTGTAGGTTCGCTGCTCTTTTCAGTACTGTGTTCGGCAGCCCAAGTTTTTTCATGAAATAATTACGTTGCCTAAACACTAGGGACAATTCCAGAATGAGATTTTCACTCTGCAGCGGAGTGTGCGCTGATATGAAACTTCCTGGCAGATTAAAACTGTGTGCCCGACCGAGACTCGAACTCGGGACCTTTGCCTTTCGCGGGCAAGTGCTCTAAAGCTGTGAGTACCGGGCGTGAGTCGTGCTTCGGTAGCTCAGTTGGTAGAGCACTTGCCCGCGAAAGGCAAAGGTCCCGAGTTCGAGTCTCGGTCGGGCACACAGTTTTAATCTGCCAGGAAGTTTCATATCAGCGCACACTCCGCTGCAGAGTGAAAATCTCATTCTGGAAACATCCCCCAGGCTGTGGCTAAGCCATGTCTCCGCAATATCCTTTCTTTCAGGAGTGCTAGTTCTGCAAGGTTCGCAGAAGAGCTTCTGTAAAGTTTGGAAGGTAGGAGACGGATACTGGCAGAAGTAAAGCTGTGAGTACCGGGCGTGAGTCGTGCTTCGGTAGCTCAGTTGGTAGAGCACTTGCCCGCGAAAGGCAAAGGTCCCGAGTTCGAGTCTCGGTCGGGCACACAGTTTTAATCTGCCAGGAAGTTTCATATCAGCGCACACTCCGCTGCAGAGTGAAAATCTCATTCTGGAAACATCCCCCAGGCTGTGGCTAAGCCATGTCTCCGCAATATCCTTTCTTTCAGGAGTGCTAGTTCTGCAAGGTTCGCAGAAGAGCTTCTGTAAAGTTTGGAAGGTAGGAGACGGATACTGGCAGAAGTAAAGCTGTGAGTACCGGGCGTGAGTCGTGCTTCGGTAGCTCAGTTGGTAGAGCACTTGCCCGTGAAAGGCAAAGGTCCCGAGTTCGAGTCTCGGTCGGGCACACAGTTTTAATCTGCCAGGAAGTTTCACTAGGGACAATAGTTGCACATCGTGTTTGCGTAAGAATGATAAAATATTTATGGGGTAGCGAATAAGGGCTAGTGTAAAATGTGAGATAAGGAAATGTAGCCCATAGACGACGGACTCGCAAATTACGAAGCCAAATATGTTATGAGGTAACTGCATCACAGAAATAAGAGAACCTGCAAATATAAAAATGTCACAGTAGGAATCAGTCAACTCGAACAAAGAGCTGGGTCTAGCAATCCCTGGGGATATGGGACGGAACTATGGCATCGGGTCAGTCATAGCCAAAGCCGCTGTCAGGTTTCGGTTCAAAGTTAGGAATCTGAGAAAATTCAATCGGCATACAAGAGAAATGGGTTACACAAGGCTCGTCTCACCCATTCTAGCATATTGCTCAAGCGCAAGGGTTCTTTTCACATAGGACTAACGGGGACACCGAACATACAGAGGAGGGCAGCACGAATAATTACAGGTTAATTTGACCGTGGCGGAACGTCACGGAGATGTTTCAAATTCAAGTTCAAATGTGTGTGAAATCTTATGGGATTTAACTGCTAAGGTCTTCAGTCCCTAAGCTTACACACTACTTAACCTAAATCATCCTAAGGACAAACACACACACCCATGCCCGAGGGAGGACTCGAACCTAGGCCGGGACCAGCCGCACAGTCCATGACTGCAGCGCCTCAGACCGCTCGGCTAATCCGGCGCGGCGTCACGGAGATGGTGGAAATATAAAATTATTGAGGCTTTTGCGGCCGCTTGTTTATGTCTGTAGGCTTCTGTCCCGGATTCTTCGGCCGACGTTTGTTTGACGTCGTTTCTAAAGTTTCGTCAGCGCGGACGGGTCTATCACCAGCAGTGGGGGATTAACTATGACAACACTGGCGACTAGAGCAGGCGAAACGTCAGAAACATCCCCAGACAAACGTCGGTCGACGAACCCGAGATGGAAGCCAACACACTACACAGATTGTTCCGAAATACCGGTTACAGACTTTTAGGACTTGTAGAGGGGAGTGAGTACATAATATTTTGAACAGGAATCCATATCTGTAACGTACCGTTTCCGTGCTACGACAAGTTCAGCTCAGATGTTTAACTCGTCCACTTTTCCTCGAGGAATTGAATTAGGCGTGGCGCAGTACAATACGAATGGGAAAATAACGGAACATCCATTTATCACTTTGGCACATTTATTTGTATTAACACTTAAACATTACGTGTTTACATTATACCAGAACAAAAAGAAGACAGCATACTGTACGTCCAGAACAATCACTGATGAATTACAACAGCGGCTCAATGTGTCGACCACCTACGTTGTTACAGACCATGTATCTACAAAGCGTGCTCTAGTCCACACTCTCTATCCCACCTGGTGTTTCTTCAGTTTCTAGTGCAGCCACCTGTACTCGAGCTAGCAGATCTTCCTCTGTCTCTACAGAAGTAGTCCACAGGCGTTACATCCGACAATCGGGGCGGCGATGCCGTTGGACCACCTCGGCCTAACCAGCATCACCATATCGTCTGTTGAGATGTCCCCGTACTGCAAGTAAGAGATGATGTGGTGCACCATCATGCTGAAACCACATTTCCTGACGGATTTTCAGTAGTACAGCTTCCAAGCACGGGTCCAATAGGTTTTGCAGGAAGATCAAGTATGCTGGACCAGTTACCTTGAGTGGAAGGAGGTACGGCCCAATCACATGACTGTCCAGAATACCTGCCCACACGTTAACACCAAACCGCTACTGAAATCCCCGAACATGTGTGCCTCGAGGATTTATGTCTTCCCACACATGGCTGTTTCGCTAATTCAAAACGTACGAGGACGCGCTACACATCTGATCGGAAACAATCGTGGAACAAAAACAGTACTTTACGAACATGGGTGCCGATTCAAAATACTATTTACTCACTCCCTTCTAAAAGTGCTAGAAGTTTTCAATGGGAATTCTGAAGATCCTGTACTGACAGGGACTTGCAGATGCAAGTCAGGCATCTCGAAAATGTTCCAAGAAGCAATATTAACCCTGAAACTTCCTGGCGGATTAAAACTGTGTGCCGGAGCGAGAATCGAACTCGGGAGCTTTGCCTTATTCCTTGTGGAATATTAACCCTTTTAGACATGAATTTTTTCTGGAGAAAGGAAAATTTTTTATGCTCCAATGCTCTTAGACGATTTTGTGGTGATTTAAGATGCCGGATTTATAAACAAAAATGTACCCGTTTTTAAAACCTACTTTGTACATGTGGCTTCTTTTTATGGACTGAAATAATTAATTTTGAAATATTTACTGTTATAATAAATAAAAATAATTACCATCGAAAATAACAATAATAATATTTAATTACAGAGTGGAGTATAACTGACCAATGGCTTCTGTGTACTCTGACTGCCACAAGCTGCTGCGTACTGCTACATTCACTTGTTGATATTTTTATAGTTATACACAACAGGTGTCAGCACTGTCGCATAATGAAAAGACTGAACATTCACAAATGTATACATGAGGTTTATACTGAGCAAAAAGATTTCTATTGCAGCTAAAGAACAGCAAACATTACTTTACAAAATTGTAGCCAGGGTGTCTGGAAGAGTTAAGTGAGGAATCTAGGAATGCACTACATCCTTCTAAGTGTCGAAGCCGTAGGCACCACGTAGATAAGATTAGACGAATTACAGCGGGTACAGAGATATTTATGCTGTCATTCTTCTCCCGCTCCACACCTCGTGCGAGTGGACTGGGAAGATGGCCTAATACGTGGTGCAATAGGAAGCACCCTCTGCTATGCGTTTTCAGTGTTTTGTCGAGTACGTCCCATCAGTGCAAAACGTTTTGAGACTGGATAAAAGAGAGAGAGACAGAGAGAGAGAGAGAGAGAGAGAGAGAGAGAGAGAGAGAGAGAGAGAGAGAGATTACGATTGTGGTTTTAATGCTCCTGGTCTATACCCCCCCCCCCCCCCACTTGAATACAATGCACTGAACGTTCATACAACTATGTGAGGGGCAAATGGCTCTGAGCACTATGGGACTTAACTTCTGAGGTCATCAGTCCCCTAGAACTTAGAACTACTTAAAACTAACTAACCTAAGGACATCACACACATCCATGCCAGAGGCAGGATTCGAACCTGCGACCGTAGCGGTCACGCTATTCCAGATTGTAGCGCCTAGAACCACTCGGCCACCCCGGCCGGCATACGACTATGTGAAGCTGTCAGAAAAGTTCTTTGGGATATCGTTCATCTCACGCATAGAATTTGCACCTTTGAGGTCTTGGCGAATCATCAGGACCCATTCTGGACTCTTCACCCGTAATATACTTTTTTTCGGAAAAGTCAAACTGTATCGTGATCATGAAGAAGGTGATCCGCTATTTTCGGATCTCCGCTTTTTAGAAACTCATCCTATTGACTATAATTAGTTTCGTTCCAGTCTGGAATACACTGCTTTAGGTAGCCCCTAGAGACTGCTTCTTTGCTGCACTTATCATAGCTCCAGCAAGCCTCTCATAGTTTTCTGCTTTTGGAGGAATCCAAACAAGACACTTGTCCAGATGTTTAACAAATACATCCCACTTTGCTTTTCTTAAGTTCCACATAGATCGTGCAAAGGATGACACGAGTAGGAAATTTGTCCCTATTTCAGTCAAGAATGGACGGTGTTGGCTTTGTGGGAAGTCTTGCGATACTAACCGCGAACTTTGGAGAGGTAATTTATTTTTAATAGTTGTTACAAAGCGTAGATCGGGATCCTGTGTCGAAGCTGCTGTTACAAAATGTTACTTTACCCTTTGCATCATAAACCAAAGATAAGCTATTGTCTTCCGCCCAATTTACGACAGCTTCACCATTTGTTACTTTACCCTTTGCATCATAAACCAAAGATAAGCTATTGTCTTCCGCCCAATTTACGACAGCTTCACCATTTTCATTACTTTCCTTATGTTTCCGTTGAGCATGATGACTGTTAAAATCTCCGAGATATATGGCGGGGTGTTCTGATACTAGGATGACCCGTGGAGGCCAAGAGATAGCTGGAGGTTTGTATATATTACTTACTGTTAGTTCTCCGATTTCTACGGTAACTTCGAGGGTGTCATTGAGATCAGATGCAGAGCATAGATGTGCATTCTTGATTGACGATCATACGTATGTTGGCACTCCATAAGCACGATGGTACGTTGCTCCTAGTAAATCAAAGCCAGGAGTTTCCCTCCCTGGCACATCTGCTTTTCATTTTCAGTACATATTTCCTGAACACATAAAAGTTCGATTGATGTCTTCCTAAGAGAGAGTCTCCATTCCTTGCAAGCTAATTATGTAAGTGTAGACCAGATACGGCTCAAATTCAAAGATATGGCATCGACAGCAATAGATAGATTAATACCGCGTAAGTTAATAAGAGACGGGACTGATCCACCATTGTACACAAAACACGTCAGAGCACTGTTGCAGAAGCTACGAAAAAAGCATGCCAAATTCAGAAGAACGCAAAATCCCCAAGACTGGCCAAGTTTCACGGAAGCTCGAAATTTAGTGCGGACGTCAATGCAAGATGCTTTTAATAGTTTCCACAATGAAATGTTGTCTCAAAATTGGTAGATAACCCAAAGAGATTCTGGTCGTATGTGAACTACACCAGTGACAAAAAACAGGTAATACCGTCAATGCGCGATAGAGATGGAAATGTTACCGATGATGGCCACTAAAGCGGATTTACTAAATACAGTTTTCCGTAATTCCTTCACGAAATAAGACGAAGTAAATATTCCAGAATTCGAAACCAGAACAGCTGTTAGCATGAGTGACGAAAGTAGATATCTAAGGTGTTGCGCAACAACTAAAATCACTTAAGAAAGGCAAGTTTTCCGGTACAGACGGTATACCAACTAGGTTCCTTTCAGAGTATGCAGAGACAATAGCGCCTTTCTTAGCCATCACACACGACCGCTCACTTGGCGAAAGGTCTGTTCCTAAAGACTGGAAAGTAGCACAGGTCACACCAATATTCAAGAAGAAAGGAAATAGGAGTAGCCCATTGAATTACAGACCCATATCACTGACCTCAATTTGTAGTAGGTTTTTGGGGCATATACTGTACTCGAACATTATGAATCACCTTGAATAAAATGACTTATTGACACATGACCAACACGAATTCAGAAAATATCGTTCTTGTGCAACACAGTTAGCTCTTTATTCCCATGAAGTAATGAGTGCTGTTGACAAGGGGTCTCAGATCGATTCTATATACCTAGATTTCTAGAATGCTTTTGATACCTTTCCTCACAAGCGACTATTAATCAAATTTCGTGCGTATGGAGCATCGTCTCAGTTGTGTGACGGGATTCGTGTTTTCCTCTCAGAGAGGTCACAGTTCGTAGTGATAGACGGTAAATCATTGAGTAGAACAGAAGTGATATCTGGCGTCCCGCAAGGTAGTGTCATAGGCCCTCTGTTGTTCCTGATTCACATAAATGATCTAGGTGATAAGCTGAGCAGCCCCCTTAGCTTGTTTGCAGGTGATGCTGTAATTTACGGTCTAGTAAAATCACCAGACGATCAATTCCAATTACAAAATGATCTAGAGAGAATTTCTGTATGGTGCGAAAAGTGGCAATTGGCACTAAACAAAGAAAAGTGCGAGGTCATCCAAATGGGTACTAAAAGAAATCCGATAAATTTTGGGTATACGTTAAATTGCACAAATCTAAGGGTTGTCAATTCGATTAGATAATATTGTGGGGAAGGCGAAAACAAAGACTGTCCTTTGTTGGCAGAACACTTAACCCACTAAAGAGACAGCCTACATTACACTTGTCCGTCCTCTGTTGGAATATTGCTGAGCGTTATGGGATCCTTACCAGGCAGGATTGGCAGAGGACATCGAAAAAGTGCAAAGAAGGGCAGCTCGTTTCGTGTTATCGCGCAATAGGGGTGAGAGTGTCACTGATATGATACGCGAGTTGGGGTGGCGGTCACTGAAACAAAGGCGGTTTTCTTTGCGGCGAGATCTATTTAGGACATTTCAATCGCCAACTTTCTCATACGAATGCGAAACTATTTTGTTGGCACCCACCTACGAAGGGAGAAATGATCATCATAATTAAATAAGAAAAATCAGAGTTTGAACGGGAAGATTTAGGTGTTCCTTTTTCCCACGAGCCATTCGAGAGTGGAATGGTAGAGAAGTAGTATGAAAATGGTTCGATGAATCTTCTGCCAGGCTCTTAAGAGTGAATCTCAGAGAAACCATGTAGATATAGACGTAAAACAGCAACAACATCAATGTTATATTTTGATAAAATCTTCTGTAAGACTTGGCACTTGATTCATTTATGCCTTCAATACTGATTTGACAGATTTTGATAACAGGTCCAATGTTTGTAGGTGGAGGGTCCTGAGAAGAACCGTACGAGTTCATGTTTGGTGACGAATTCATTTTAGCCAGGTCATCTATGGCATTAGCTGGCTCCCTCTGCTTCTTAGCTTCTTTTCGAAGCGACTGTTCTTTAGCACCACCCACTTGTAGAATGTCACGGACGCGGAGAGAAGATATGCAGACGCGTGACTGAGGTGCCGAACGACGAACAGTTGGTCATGTCTTATCAACAGCCGGCCTTGGTGGTCTTGCGGTTCTAGGCGCTACAGTCTGGAACCGCAGGACCGCTACGGTCACAGGTTCGAATCCTGCCTCGGGCATGGATGTGTGTTTTGTCCTTAGGTTAGTTAGGTTTAAGTAATTCTAAGTTCTAGGGGAGTGACGACCTCAGAAGTTAAGTCCCATGGTGCTCAGAGCCATGTGAACCATTCTTATCATGTCCCGTTCGTGCCTACAAGGGTCCCTTCGAAGATTTTTTGACAGCGACGAGTGACCTTGATATCCGAACATAGCCGTTGTCATTTGTGTTATTTTTTGATGGAGAGCTGTGTTTAAATGTTGATTTGTAGTAGGTTTGTAATCTTTGTAAATGTATTGCCATACGATAAATAAATAAATTTCAGTGAAGTCGTGGCAGGTACCCGAGCATAGCGGTTTTTTGTTCGGGGATCAAAGTGTGCGGGACGAATTTTGCATTCACTCTTCTCTTCCTCGAAACATTGAGGAGAACGTCTTGAACACTTGATTAAAAAATATTCAGTTCGTACTGGATGCACACAACTGACTAAAAGAATGCACATCTGTTATGTATAGCTGTTTGTTCAAGCTGCCACACCGCAGTTACTGCGCTATCGTCGCTTATTCGCCAGATCGGTCTCTGAAATTTTTACGACGGGCGGTGTAGGTGCAGACGTAGAGGTGTCGAAAGAGGGTATTTGTAAATGAAGCGTGTACACAGCTACATCTGTACAACGTGAGCTGCTGAACAGCGTGTAACAGAGAGTTTCTCGCGTCGTCCTCTCCAACGGCTGTGCGTGGCGGTCTTTTGTTGTTTCTGCTGGCCTTCGCCTACAATCGACGCGCCGCAGCCGACCTACCCCACTGTGCGCTGTGGGTGGGGAGGAGATGGGGGTGGATCCCGCAAGGCAAGCACACAAATAACGGCGCGGCACGGCTCGGGTCGCAGGATGGCGCGCATCCGTCAACCGCCGCCTCCTCTCCAGTGTAGGAGGGGGGGGGGGGGGGGCGTGAATACGGGAGGACACGTGCAGACGGCCGCTGTCATCACGTGCAAGGGGCCCGTCAATAAGGATGTCACTGATTCGACCGTAGGGGGCGTATTGGCATTGCCATTACTACTAGGGGCATTTAATAAGTAAGCTAATTTCGGTTGAAAAAATGCGGAATTTGTTGTTGAACATAGTGGAATATTCTCGCTTCAGTCCCTATAGTTTCCTGAGGTTCAGGTAGGTGGCGACTCTATACGTTCCCTTCCAAATGGCATCTGTAGAGGAGGTGCGTTCCAAGCAGCGAGTTGGGCTAGGGGAAATAAAGTTAATTGTTGCGTGTCATTACCGAGTACCAGGTTCCACCGTGACAGTCCCTGAATCATTCAAAGGGAGTCTACGTTCCGTATAGCAGAGGTACCTGGATCATGCTATATTAGTCGGAGGCGACTTCAACCTACCTAGTATAGACTGATATGTCTATGGATTCATTGCAGGTGGTAGAGACAAGCCGTCGTGTGAATTACTTTTGAACACATTATCCGAAAACTGTCTTGAGCAGCTAAATCGACATCCGACACCTAATGGAAATATTTTAGATCTGGCAGCCACGAACAGACCAGATTTCATCGACGGTGTCAGTCTTGAGACAGGGATTAGTGATCATGATGTTGTCATTACGACTATGGTTACGAAAGTTAAAAAGTCAGTCAAGAAGGCTAGGAGAGTATTCTTACTAGAAAGAGCAGATAAGCAGTTGTTAGCATCCCACTTAATTTACTTCCGGTACGATGGACGTTGAAGAATTATGGGCAGATTTTAAACACATTGTAAATCACGCATTGGACAAGTATGTGCCGAAAAAGTGGGTTACGGACGGAAAAGATCCACCGTGGTTTAGCAGCGCAATTCGAAGAATGCTCAGGAAGCAAAGGCAGTTGCACTCGCGGTACAAGAAATATCGGGAGAATGAGGACAGGCAAAAGTTAGTAGAGATTCGTGCTGCTGTAAAAAGAGCGATACGTGAAGCATTCAACTACTACCACCGTCATACCTTAGCAAACGATCTTGCTGAAAACCCAAGGAAATTCTGGTCATACGTAAAATCGGTGAGCGGGTCGAAGGCTTCCATCCAGTCACTCACTGATCAGTCTGGCCTGGCAACGGAAGACTGGAAAACGAAAGCTGAAATTTTAAATTTAGCATTTGAGAAATCTTTCACGCAGGAGCATCGTACAAACATACCGCCGTTTGAGTCACGTACAGATTCCCGTATAGAGGACATAGTGATAGACATCCCTGGGGTTGTCAAGCAGCTGAATGGATTGAAAATAAATAAATCGCCAGGTCCTGATGTGATTCCAATTCGATTTTACAGAAAGTACTCTACTGCATTGGCTCCTTTCCCAACGGAAAGTCCCGAGCGACTGGAAAAAAGCGCAGGTACTGTATATAAGAAGGGTAGAAGGACGCATCCTCAAAATTACAGACCAATATCCTTAACATCGGTTTGTTGCAGGGTTCTCGAACATATTCTCAGTTCGAATATAATGAATTTCCTTGAGACAGAGAATTTGCTGTCCATGTATCAGCACGGCTTTAGAAAGCATCGCTCCTGCGAAACGCAACTTGCCCTTTTTTCGCATCTTGCGAACCATGGTTGAAGGGTACCAGACGGATGCCATTTTCCTTGACTTCTGGAAAGTGTTTGACTCGGTGCCCCACTGCAGACTTCTAACTAAAGTACGAGCATATGGGATTCGTTCCCAAGTATGTGAGTGGCTCGATGACTTCTTAAGTAATAGAACCCAGTACGTTGTCCTCGATGGTGAGTGTTCACCGGAGGTGAGAGTATCATCTGGAGTGCCCCAGGGAAGTGTGGTAGGTCCGCTGTTGTTTTCTACCTACATAAGTGATCTTTTGGATAGGGTGGATAGCAATGTGCGGCTGTTTGCTGATGATGCTGTGGTGTACGGGAAGGTGTCGTCGTTGAGGGACTGTAGGAGGATACAAGATGACTTGGACAGGATTTGTGTTTGGTGTAAAGAATGGCAGCTAACTCTAAATATAGATAAATGTAAATTAATGCAGATGAATAGGAAAAAAGAATCCTGTAATGTTTGAATACTCCATAAGTAGTGTAGCGCTTGACACAGTCACGTCGATTAAATATTTGGGGGTAACATTGCAGAGCGACATGAAGCATGTAATGGCAGTTGTGGGAAAGGCGGATAGTCGTCTTCGGTTCATTGGTAGAATTTTAGGAAGATGTGGTTCATCTGTAAAGGAGGCCGCTTATAAAACGCTAATACGACCTATTCTTGAGTACTGCTCGAGCGTTTGGGATCCCTATCAGGTCGGATTGAGGGAGGACATGGAAGCAATTCAGAGGCGGGCTGCTAGATTTGTTACTGGTAGGTTTGATCATCACGCGAGTGCTACGGAAATGCTTCAGGAACTCGGGTGGGAGTCTCTACAAGAAAGGAGGCGTTCTTTTTGTGAATCGCTACTGAGGAAATTTAGAAAACCAGCATTTGAGGCTGACTGCAGTACAATTTTACTGCCGCCATCTTACATTTAGCGGAAAGACCACAAAGACAAGATAAGAGAGATTAGGGCTCGTACAGAGGCATATAGGCAGTCATTTTTCCCTCGTTCTGTTTGGGAGTGGAGCAGGGAGAGAAGATGCTAGTTGTGGTACGAGGTAACCTCCGCCACGCACCGTATGGTGGATTGCGGAGTATGTATGTAGATGTAGATGTCATTGAGTTCCGTTTTTGTGGAAAACCAGAGCATCGCAGATGATATAGGCGCTCGCAGAATGTCTACGGAGACGTGGCAGTGAACAAAAGCACGATGTGTCATTGGGCGAGACGTCTGTCATCGACGCAAAAAGATGGCTCAAACGTGTCTGATCTCCCGCGTGCCCGTCGGCCGCACACACCTTTGACAATTGCAGTGTTGGAACGTGCGGACACTGAGATTCGAGGTGAATCGCGGATCGCAGTCAGACACCTCACTGAACAACTGGACGTCTCTGTTGGTAGCGGTGACCCACTTTCCACCAGTTGAGGTATTAAAAGGTGCGTGCCGCTGGTTTGCTCTCCTGCTAACAAAAGACCGTAAAGAGAAAAGATGGACCATCTCTGCGGAATTGCTGCTCGCATCTCGTGGTCGTGCGGTAGCGCTCTCGCTTCCCGCGCCCGGGTTCCCGGGTTGGATTCCCGGCGGGGTCAGGGATTTTCCCTGCCTCGTGATGGCTGGGTGTTGTCCTTAGGTTATTTAGGTTTAAGTAGTTCTAAGTTCTAGGGGACTGATGACCATAGATGTTAAGTCCCATAGTGCTCAGAGCCATTTGAACATTTTTTTTTTTTTTTTTTTTTTTTTTGCGGAATTCCTTGCGAGTTACGAGCCAGATCGTGACAGTTTTTTGTCGAACATCGCCACAGGCGATGAAATATGGGTTCATCACTTCAAACCGGAAACAAAACGGTAGTCCACAGAGTGGTGCCATACCACCTCACCTCCTAAGGAAAAGCTCAAAGTCGCATCCTCAGCAGGTAAAGTTACGGCGACGCTCAACAGGGACTCTGAAGAGGTTATTCTGTTTGATGTCCTCCCTCCTCGTATACCGTGAAGTCCGTTGTGTTGTATTGTAAGGCGCCACGTATGCAGTTTGTGTATGTATATGTGTATGTCGTCGTTGTCGTCTTTTCTTTCCATCGTTGATATCAGAGCATGTGAAATGTTTATGTTTACCTATTTGTTGTCGACAACACACAACTACACGGCCACGGTATCACCCGATTCCGGAATAGCTCGCTTAATATAGTGTAAAGATAGTAGGTTTCGATGCAGCGTTATTTAAGTGTGATATTATTCTGCACTTAACCTTTGAGACTTTAAGAACCAGCTACTCTTAATCAGGCCCAAATTCGACTTGTAACTAGAGCACTTGCGATCAGTCTGTCACAATATTAATGATAGGTAAGGCTTTATACCACTATAAGAAAATATCACTATTCATGAAATAACAAAATACATGAATAAACTTCTTTATATTTTTCCTTCTTATTTAATCAAATGTTTTCAAATGTTTATTTCGCCCCCACAAATCATGCACACCTCAATGTAGAGTGTAAACGTGTGCATGGAAAGTAGTACACTCTTTCTGCTGATTACCACGTATGAGCTTTTGGGTTGCTAGGCTACTTGATCAATAGGATTTAATTGGATTTTGAAAATGATCTTTCTATCCAAACTTACGTCCTCCACAATGGCTCATCGAATATTCTATCCTTTCGCGATAGTTAAGAATTAGCGTAAATTGTATTTTCGCGAGTTTAAAGCACACCATCAACGGCGCGAAAGCAGTTTTGATTCCGCGACACAATCGCGTTGCTTACTGGTCTGTCACGAAATTGACATGCATACATCTACAACCAGTTTCAAGGTCATAACACGATTGTGTGCAATTGAACTTCGTTCAATCAATTATTTCTGGAATCGTAATGGCTGATCCCGACACTGACCGCCCATAAACGCCCAATTAGCACAATTTTTTTTTCTAAGAGTGAACGAATGACGTCACTTCATCTACATAGCTATTAAAATATTATTCCAAATGATCTCAAAAATTTATCGTCATTATATTTTAACAGTAATCATAAAAAATATGATTTATTGTCGGCAAGTAACACGTAACAGATCGCTAACCGTACGTAATTTTATTGTACTGCCCTCAGAAAATTGTTCAGCATATTCGTAGCCTCCAAAACGCAATGGAACTTCGTCTCGCTAGCCTGCACACTCGAGAGGAGCTCGCAAACCTTCCACACCCACCATACAGCGGATCACACACTCCGACTTCCATGTGTTGAGCCAATGAAAGATGCACTTAGCGGTGAGCAGTACGTGGATGATGGGGAGGTTATTGCTGCAGCAAGACGTTGACTCCGACGTCGAGCAGTAGAGTGGTACTTTGCGGGCATACAGGCGCTCCCAGAAAGGTGGAGTAAGGCCGTCGCATTGGACGGAGATCATGCTGAGAAATCGGGTTTTGAAGCCAAAAGAGTGGGGTGTAATATGGCATACTGGAATAAAACCAACCCGCTTTCAGAAAAAAAAGTCTTGTATAACTTATTGAACGCCCCTCGTAGAAATACTGACGGCAGTACTGATGGCCCTCAAAACATTCTCAGTATTGGATTTTATCTAGGTATCATTTTACTTTTTTTTCTGTTTACTTCAGCCACAAGGGTGGTTCACAGCAGCTCCCTATGCTCTTCAACATCTACGTGGACTGCTCTGCAATTCACCATTAGGTGCCTTCACTTTCAACCTGTTTCACTACTGTTCCATCGTCGAGCAACGCGCGGAAGAAACCAGCACTTTGATCTTTCCGCGCGAGATCTGATTTTTCTTATTTTATTACGATGATCATTTCTCTGCGTGTAGGTGGGCACCAACGAATTATTTGCGCATTGGGAGGAGACAGTTAGTGATTGAAAAAGATCTCGCCGCAACGAAAATACCCTTTGCTTTAACGTCTGCAACCCAGTTCGCGTATCGTATCTGTGTCACTCTCTCCTCAGTTTCGCGCTGGTACAAGACGAGCTGCCCTTCTTTGAACTTTTTCGATGTCTTTCGTCAATCCTAGCTGAAGAGGATACCGCACCGCACGGCAATACTTAAGAAGGGGGTGGACAAGCGCAGTGTAAGCAGTCGCTGTTTTCTCTAGTGTTTCGGCAGATACTTGCAACTTCCTTTTTGTGCAATGTGTAGCCGGAATCATCCCAAACAAATACTTCTTATCACATCTTTTGTGAGAGCCCCGAGCCGACTGTTTCCCGTTACGAGTAAAAAAGTGGAATTTTACGTCTTCTTTCGACTGATTTAGTCCAATGCGATATTAGTTTTGTCGATATGTATTAACAGGGACAGTAAAGCACGAAGAAAAGCCAGTACTCCAGTAGCAGTTACCGTGACGGTAGCAGCCCAGCTGGGGGATGTACGTTGGTATCACTACCGAAGTACTGTTTTTTTTCGTGTTTTCTTGTCCCTGTTATATGTCGATAAAACGAATATCGCACTAGATTAATTTGCGTCCGCTCAATCGAATAGGTAAATAAAACTGCGCTTTAAAAATCATTTTGCCCGTAACTGGAAACAAAATGATACTGTCTGTTGGCTCTGGGCGTCACATGAAAGAGTTAATGAGCGGTATTTGTTTGGATTGTCACCAGCTGTACATCAAGAAAGCTAAATTGCAAATATCTACCATAAAACAGAGTAAATGCACCTGACGACCGAAAGGAGAGAGATACTGTATAGATTAGAAACAGCAGAGGGCGTATAACACTTCCTTGGGCAACGCCGATATCACTTCTGTTTTACTCCATGACTTTCAGTCAATTACTACTGATTACTACGATCTGTGACCTTCGTGATAGGAAATCACGAATCTAGTCGCACAGCCGAGACGATACTCCAGAGCAGTTTATTTCAAAGTCGCTTGTGAGGAGCAGTGTCGAAAGGCTTCTAGAAATACAGAAGTATGGAATCAATTTGAGATCCCCTGTCGATAGCACTCGCTACTTTCTATAAATAAAGCGCTACTTGTGTTTCACAAGATTGATATTTTCTGAGTCTGTGCTGACTACCTTCATAATGTTCGAAAACAGTATACGCTCCAAAATCCCACTGCAAATCGACGTCAGCGATATGGGCCTGTAATTCAGCTGATAACTCCTATTTCCTAGAGTGTTGGTATGACGTGTGCAATTTTCCCGTCTTATGATACGAATCTTTCGTCGAGCGAGCGGTTATACAATATATGGTATCCTAAGTTTGTGGCTGTTGCATACTCTGAAAGGAACCTAACTGCTATACAATTTGGACCTGAGATGTCGCTTTTATTAAGTGATTTAAGCTGCTTCGCTACTCTGAGGATATCTACTTCTACGTTACTCGTGTTGCACGTGTTCTTCATTCCAATTCTGGAATGTTTACGCCGTCTTCTTTGATGAAGGAATTTCAGAAAACCGTATTAAGTAACTTCGCTTTAGTGACACAGTCATCGGTAAGATTGTCATTTCCATCGTGCAGTGAAGGTATTGATTGTGTCTTATGCTTGTGTACTTTACATATGATAAGAATCTCTTTGTGTTTTTTGTTGGATTTCGAGACAGAGTTTCATTGTGAAAACCATTAAAAGCATCTCGCATTGAAGTCCGCGCTAACTTTCGAGCCTAGGTAAAACATCGCCAACCATGGACATTTAGCGTTCTTTTAAATGTGGCATGCTTTTATGTTGTTTCTGTCTTCGACGCTGCTCTTGAGATGATGCAGCTTGTATCCTCAGTAATTTGGTTCCTCTCTACTTTCCTTTCAGTGATACTTTTAAACACATAATCATGTTTGAGTTAGATGGCTCACCCGTGTGTCCCTTCTGTGTTGGATAATCTTTCAGACACACAGTTCCTGTGTCTCCACTCCGTGCACAATCTCTTCGTGTGATACCCTACCTACACAGGCAGTCTTTAGCATTTTGCGGCAGCACCACACCTCGAAGATTATTATTTGTGTTTTCTCTGCTTGCCCTAGTGTCCACGTTTCACTTTCGTACAGCAGCACGCTTCAGATAGACGTCTTTGTCAGGTCTTTCCTTGGGCGTTCGTCTATTCAAATGAGTTTGAAAAGGTTTCTTCTCTTGTTAAGAGCAGCCTTTGCTGGTAGATTCGTCTTGAAATACCATTTCTGCGATCTTCCATCTGACGTACTTTACCCATCACAAACGTTTGGTGAAAGCCTGAGACTGAATAAAAAAACTGCCATTTAGTTTGACGAATAACTTTTTCTGAAACTTCCTGGCAGATCAAAACTGTGTGCCCGACCGAGACTCGAACTCGGGACCTTTGCCTTTCACAGGCAGGTGCTCTACCATCTGAGCTACACAAGCACAACTCACAGTCCCTCCTCACAGCTTTACTTCTCTCAGTACCTCGTCTCCTACCTTCCAAACTTCACAGAAGCTCTCCTGCGAACCTTGCAGGACTAGCACTCCTGGAAGAAAGGATATTGAGAAGACATGGCTTAGCCACAGCCTGGGGGATGTTTCCAGAACGAGATTTTCACTCTGCAGCGGAGTGTGCGCTGCAGAGTGAAAATCTCATTTTGGAACTTTCTCTGATAGCAGGCACTATTTTCTTTTATTTGTTCCTTGCACAACGCTTGTGAAATGATGTCTATTTTCTGGTGCATTGCAACATTTATTTGTGACGTTCTCGATGTGTGAAGTGCTTAATTTTCGGGTAAACTTACTACAAGAAAACCTATAGACAATAGAATAATGAAGAACCTAACACACCGTTAACAGCACACATAAATGAAATAATACATAAAAAAGCACTTGCAAATGAGAATCATTTCCCTAAAGTCATCGTCCAAGAAACACACTGAGGTGACGAAAGTCGTGGGACACCTACCAATATCGTGTCGGACCTCCTTTTGCTCTTCTTAGTGTAGCAGCTCGCCGTGGAACGAACTCAAGTCGTTAGAAGTCCCTTGCAGAAATACTGAGCCATGCTACCCCTTTAGCTGTCCATAATAGCGAAAGTGTTGCCGATTACGTCTCATAAATGTTCGATGGGATTAGTGTCGGGCGATCTGTGTGGCCAAATCTTTCGCACGATTGTCCAGAATGTTCTTCAAACCAATGGCGAACAACTGTGGGCCAGTGACATCACATCTTTGTTTGGAAACATGAGGTTCATGAATGGCTGCAGGTGATGTCCAGTGGCTGAACGTAATCGCTTGCAGTCAATGATGCCTGCAACTGAACCAGAGGACCCAGTACGTTCCATTTAACACAGTCCACACCATTATGGAACCACCACCAGCTTGCACAGTGGCATGTTGACAACTTAGGTCCGTGGACTCGTGAGGTCTGTGCCACACTGGAACTCTACCATCAGTTCTTACCAACTGAAATCGGACTCATCCGACAAGGTCACGATTTTTCAGTCGTCTAGGCACCAACAGATGCGGTCACAAGCCACGAAAAGGCGCTTCAGTCGATGTCGTGATGTTAGCAAAGGCACTAGCGTTGGTCGTTTGCTGCCATAATTCATTAATGCTAAATTTCGCCGCCCTGTTCTAACGCGTAAGACTGTCGTACGTCTCACATTTATTTCACTCAGTGTTGCTTGTATGCCTGCACTAACAAGTCTGCGCAAACGCCGCTGCTCTCTGTCGTTTAGTGAAGGTCATGGGCCACTGCGTTATCCGTTGTGAGAGATATCCGCGTTCAGAGTCTGCACCTGTTGCTGGTGGGACTAAAGGAAAGTTAGCGAGCGAAATGCGTAAAAAACTAAAATATCGTTTTTTTTAGTATACTTACATTGTTCTGCTTCTTGGTATCCATGACAAACACTTACTGGTACGAATTTGTCATGGATACCACGTTGTAGAGAAATGTAAGTATCGTAAAACATAACGGTCTTTTCGTTTTGCATACGTTTCGAGAGTTACATTTCTGTTATTTCTGCCAACACCACCACCTTAGCAGCTGCAAGTGGTCCAGAATATAATATTCCTGTAACACTCCATCTGGTGATGAACCTGCAGTGGCTCGAAATCTAGTTAACGGTACAACAAATCGTATCACATCCAAAAAGCGAATGATTTCATATTATACCTACATACACCGCTAATTTAAATCACAGTTGTAGTTAGTCTTCCAAAGTGGATGTAATGAATTCTCAGTATTGACAATACGTACTGAGCGTGTTCAAATGGTTCAAATGGCTCTGAGCACTATGCGGCTTTTCTTCTGAGGTCATCAGTCGCCTAGAACTTAGAACTAATTAAACCTAACTAACCTAAGGGCATCACACACATCCATGCCCGCGGCAGGATTCGAACCTGCGACCGTAGCAGTCTCTCGGTTCCAGACTGTAGCGCCTAGAGCCGCTCGGCCACTACGGCCGGCACTGAGCGTGTGATGTCGAGTATTGTCGGTCTGCCAATGTTCCCCATTCACCGTTCACTGTTCTACAGTACATTCTAAACTTAACATACAAATGACTATTGAATTCATCGAAATAATACCTATGAAATAAGTCTTCAGAGGAAAATATGAACAAAAAATTCGCCTATGAAGAATTACTAAAGAATTACCTACCACTGTGCTTAAGTGTCCATTTCGTTTCACACGCCTACAAATTATTCATAGTAGGTATTTGTACGAGTAGACTGATCTTAATTGTGATTCATTGATCCTCATATTGTAGTCACATTTTTCATGCCTTCACAAGATGTGCGGAAGAAGTGCGGAGCTTCAGCGCAGAAGTCTGGAACTAGAAAGCAGATGACGCCACGCGTTTCTTCGTGGAACTCTCCGTCCAGCGACAATAGTGTCTGAGACAAAGGCACCGCTTGCGTTATATCGCAGTCTATATGGAAGATGAAATGGGAAGAGACTATACTCTTCTGTTACATGGGTCAGCTATTCGGAGCAAACGAAAGCGTCGACAGGACTTTCAGTCTTCTTATTGTCCAAAGCCCCCGTAATGATTATTTCTAAAATTTTGGAACATGGGCTGTATTTTTAAAGGAGCAGATTTTTACATTTCTATACATTTTGAAATCTTATCAAGATATAACTGAACTTTTGTACAATTACTTTCAGATGCACTTCTTTCTGGATAACTATGCAATGTGCAAATGGTTTGTAGTATGTGGTAATACTGCCTGCCTGGCCATTAATACAACATAACTGTTTCATAGTATTGCAACTAAACTGGTACGGAACTAATTCTAGTGGTGCACTGACGCTCAATTATTTTCCCAGAGGCAGTGCCCAAGAACTGTACTACAAATGCATCCTTGGGGTTCGTTGCAAAATATCGTGTACGATATATGACAAAAGCAACAAGACTGATAGCATAAATCTGTGTATTTATTTAGTGGATTCTGTGACAGGTACGGGCAGTGCTGCTTAAATGAAAGTATTCGATAGAGGGTGATACTTATAGGTATGTAGGAACGTAGTTAGGGAAACTTAAGATCCCATTAAATAGGTCGTGCGGTAGCGTTCTCGCTTCCCACGCCCGGATTCCCGGGTTCGATTCCCGGCGGGGTCAGGGATTTTCTCTGCCTCGTTATGGCTGGGTGTTGTGTGCTGTCCTTAGGTTAGTTAGGTTTAAGTAGTTCTAAGTTCTAGGGGACTGATGACCATAGATGTTAAGTCCCATAGTGCTCAGAGCCATTTGAACCCATTAAATAACACATGTAGCTTTCTATGTGCCTCTTCATTGTCGAGATGGAATACAGTCTCCATAGATGAAAGTACTCGTTCAATCTGCTGAGGTCACGTTAGAGTGTACTTTCACGCTGTTCGATATCTTTGTTCTGATATGTTAATGATAGGTCATATGCGCTGTGGATTTTCTTGGAACTAGCAGCTGGAATGTCGTGGAGATACAAAGCAATCAGAATGTGAAAGAGGTTTGATCCTTGAGGCAGGTTCTCTACTAACTTCTTCCATTCAGAAGAACTGGAAACCTTCGATCATAGTACTCGTTGCTGAGTGAACTTGATCGCTTCTGACGTGGAATTACACCAACGAACTTGAGCATCAACCCTTCTATCCATTGTGTTGTTGTTGTTGTTGTGGTCTTCAGTCCTGAGACTGGTTTCATGCAGCTCTCCATAATACTCTATCCTCTGCAAGCTGCTTCATCTCCCAGTACTTACTGCAACCTACATCCTTCTGAATCTGCTTACTGTATTCATCTCTTGGTCTCCCTCTACGATTTTTACCCTCCACGCTGCCCTCCAATGCTAAATTTGTGATTCCTTGATGCCTCAGAACATGTCCTACCAACCGGCCCCTTCTTCTTGTCAAGTTGTGCCACAAACTCCTCTTCTCCTCATTTCTGTTCAATACCTCCTCATTAGTTATGGGATATGCCCATCCAATCTTCAGCATTCTTCTGTAGCACCACATTTAGAAAGCTTCTATTCTCTTCTTGTGTACACTATTTATCGTCCACGTTTCACTTCCATACATAGCTACACTCCATACAAATACTTTCAGAAACGACTTCCTGACACTTAAATCTATACTCGATGTTAACAAATTTCTCTTCTTCAGAAACGTTTTCCTTGCTGTTGCCAGTCTACATTTTATATCCTCTCTACTTCGACCATCATTAGTTATTTTACTCCCCAAATAGCAAAACTCCTTTACTACTTTAAGTGTCTCATTTCCTATCCATACTGTACCGTAAACTGCTGTCAGATCGACGAAAGCTGATTTGAGTTCTCTCTGAAATCCAGACTCAACCAATGTTGTGAGCGTTATTCCTGAAGGGACCAGGGGGAGATTCAGAGCCGACTAGTTCTCTTCTGAGCTCGCTCCAGCTTCAGATACGCTATGGGTGTGTGTTTCTTCTAAAGCGTAAAACCGCGAAGATGGTATATTAGTCGACCACGGTATTATAGCACTTAGGAATGAAAGCGCTTCGGTCGGCTTATCGTGAGTTTTTATGTTGCTATTTCACGAGGACGTGCTGAAACAGTTGTTAGTGTGTGCGTAACTGCCTTGAAATAACTCACAGTGCGATGGGTTTCCCTTAGGCATCAATGTAATGTCAAAGCGTGTTTATGATAACGGCCAGGAGACCAGGTGCAATAATATAGTTGTCGGGTAATGCCTATACGATTACCACAATAAGAAGGTCATTGCAGTGAACTTCGCTAGAATCCCTAATGCAGTAATAATTTCTAAGCCGTTCTAACTACCGACTCAGATTTTCTTGTTTCTTATAGGAAAATTATTTCTTACCACTGACGTATCAGCCGCTTGTTATGGCAGAGGGGTGGTGGACTTGGCTGATGGGCTGATGAATTGGTGTGAGAGGGAGGGGGTGGGGGTGGTGCTGCGGGGGGGGGGGGGGGGGGTAGGGCGGCTGAGTGGTGCGCTATCCGCATTTCACGGCGCATCTAATCGCGGTGGGAGGGACTCCCTCCTTCACGGCGCCGGCAGCTGCGGCTAAATCGCTTCATCACTTAATGTGCCGTCCAAAAAAGCGACAACCCTTCCGCTCTTGTGCTACGACGGGCAACTAATCAAATAACTCATCGATTGATAAAGCTCGAGCTCGGGATATCCCCTACTGGAGGGTCGCAAGGAGCGGCAGCAGGGGTGGAAACGGATTCCATCAAGGCATACGGCGCACGCCGAAGAAGACAAGGCGTACTGCGGCACCTACACTCTGCACTCATGCTCATAAATTAAGGATAATGCTGATACATGGTGAAACAACGCTCTGGTGGGCGGTTTGCGGGTTTAAACACCTTGGACTATAGCCATACGGTGCATTTGACCTCCGGTCGTCGCACGGTGGCGCTGGCAGCAGTCCACATACGCAGAGGTGTGTTGGTGCATGTCAGAGTACGGTGCAGCGAGTAAGTGTGCTGACGTTTCCAGACGTGCTAATGGTGACTGTGTGTTGAAAATGGTTCAAAGAACACATATTGATGACGTTATGAGAGGTAGAACACTAGGGCGACTGGAGGCTGATCAAACACAGCAGGTCGTAGCATGGGTCCTCCGTGTGCCACAAAGTGTGATCTCAACATAACGGCAACGATACCAGCAGGCAGGAAGCGTGTCCAGGCGCTACAGTAGTCCACAGTGTACAACACCACAAGAAGACCGATACACCCCATCAGTGCCCGCAGACGCCCACGGAGTACTGCAAGCAGCCTTGCTCGGGACCTTACCGCAGGCGCTGGAACAGTTGTCTCCAGACACACAGTCTACAGACGGCTGAACAGACATGGTTTATTCGCCCGGAGACCTGCAAGGTGCATTCCCCTGACCCCTGGTCACAGGAGAGCCCGTAGAGCCTGGTGTCAAGAACACAGTACATGGTCATTGGAACAGTGGTCCCAGGTTATGTTCACGGACGAGTCCAGGTATAGTATGAACAGTGACTCTCTCTGGGTGTTCATCTGGTGTGAATCAGGAACCAGATACCATCCCCTTAATGTCCTTGAAAGGGACCTGTATGGAGGTCGCGGTTTGATGGTGTGAGGTGGGATTATGATTGGTGCACGTACACCCTTGCATGTCTTTGACAGAGAAACTGTAACACGTTAGGTGTATCGGGACGTCATTTTCCACCAGTACAAGTATGTCCGTCTTTTCAGTGGTGCAGCGCGTCCACGTTCCTCCTGATGGACCATAACGCACGGCCCCACCGAGCTGCCATCGTGGAGGAGTACCTTGAAACACAAGGTAGGTGAATCGAGTGGCCTGCCTGTTCTCCAGACCTAAACTCCATCGAGCACGTCTGGGATGCTATCGGTCGACATATCGCTGAACGTCTTCAGACCCCTAGGACATTTCAGGAGCTCCGACAAGCGCTGGTGCAAGAATGGGAGGCAATGCCCTAGCAGCTGCTCGACCACCTGATCCAGAGTGTGCCAACACGTTGTGCGACCTGTGCATGTGTGCATGGTGATCATATCCCATATTGATGTCAGGGTACATGCGCAGGAAACAGTGGCGTTTTGTAGCACATGTGTTTCGCGACGGTTTTCTTAACTTATCACCAATAGCGTGGACTCACAGATCTGCGTCGTGTATACTCCCTATGTGCCTGTGCTATTAGCGCCAGTTGTGTAGCACCACATTCTGCAATTATCCTTAATTTAGGAACATGAGTGTAGATCTGTTCAAAACATTCCGGAATATTCATAATTTCGTGCCAATGATGTGTTGGAGTGAAATGCGACTGGTATCCCTGCACGCGCCTGTGTTTATTGTGTGACTGCCGGAGATTCCATTGTTGTATGTCTGTTAGTTTTTGTTCAGTGCTGCATTGAGTAGAACGTTGTATCGCACAGTTTGCGGATTACGAGATAGCAGAGTTCGAGAACCAACGCGTATGCATTAAATTTTGTGTGAAACTCAAGAAAACCTTTACAGAGACACGCCAAATGTTGCAGGAAGCCTACGGCGATGAGTGCTTAAGCCGTACTCGGTGTTACGAATGGTTCACACGGTTTAACCTTTAACTAACGTGGTGCTGTCTATTTGACCGCGCGCTTTCGTCAACAATTGCGATTTAGCCAGTTCCCTACTCATTATTGCGGCCGTCGGCTCGTTAACTTCAAGTTTAGTTGTGAGTGGATCGGCAATGCATGTGGTTAGCTTCTAGAATGTGAGTGACGTCCTTTTGAAAATCGCTGGCGGTCATTGTTTGTGTAATTTCTTCTGCAATTACTTTTCTTACATATTCTCGATATTTTCCATTTCACAGCTTTTGAAATATGGCGGAACCTAGTAATTCTACAGGTAAAGGATCTGATGCAAGTAGCAGACAACGTGTGAACTCTTCAGACCGAAACTTTGAGGAAAGTGTGAGCAGATGGTTGGAGGAATCGTACGACAGCGACTGTGACGATAGTCCTGAACCCATTGTGGGTGAGCATGACACTTTGTCAGAGCAAAGTGTAACAGAAAATTACTCTGACGAAAGGAACGAAACTAGTGGCCCATGTGATGAGCAATGGAGAAGCAATTACTTGTACGGCAAGAATCAGTACAAATGGGCGAAAGCACCCCCGATCTGAGCTGCCAGAACTCCTCGCCAATAACATCGTCATGAAATTTCCATCCACCATGTTGACTACAGGAGATCCAAAAGACCCGTTTTCATTATGGCATCTCTTTTGGTGACGAAGTTCCCGATCACATTCTACTATGGACAAATGATAAAATAGGTTGCATCAGGCAGAAGTACACTGGCAAAAGCAAAGCTAAACTTCAGAACCTGGACTTAGATGAACTTTCGGCTTTTTTAGGACTTCTGATATATTCTTCTGTCTTTAAATCCAACCACGAAAATGTAAGTTATGTGTTTGCAACTGATGGTTCAGGTCGGGAAATTTTCAAATGTGTCATGCCTAGGAACCGATTCCTAATGTTGTTGAACTGCTTACGGTTTGATGACTTTCGAGCTAGAAAAGAGAGGCTCAAAGTTGGCAAAATGGCAGCAGCCTCTTTTCTCTTTAGAAAAACTGTGGAAAAATCCTCAAAAATATTTCAATTTAGGCACATGTGCTACTGTAGATGAGCAACTAGTTTCCTTCCGTGGTAAATGGTCATTTGTGGTCTACATGCAAAAGAAGCCTGATAAATACGGCTTAAAAATAATGTCCTTGTGTGATGTGAGGACCAGTTACTTTTATAATGGGTATATGTACTCTGGAAAAGACTGTGATGGCGATACTTTGCTGGACAATGATAAGAAACTGATGATACCAACGCAGTCCAGTCTCTGTTGCGATTGTCCAAACCAATCTATGTCAGTAATTGCAACGTTACTGCTGACAATTGGTTCAGCTCAATACAGGCTGTAGAAGAGTTAAGGAAAAGAGGATTGACTTTTGTTGGCACTCAAGAATAAGAGAGAGATTCCGCAAGCCTTCCAACCAAATAAGCACAGCCCAGTTGGTTCGTCTTTGAACGGTTTTACGCAAGGCACCACTCTGTTGTCGCGTGTGCCAAAGACAAAAAAAAGCGGCTCTTCTTGTCTCTTCCATGCATCATAGCCCCGCTGAGGATTTGAATTCTCAGAAACCAGAAATAATATAACAGTACAACGCCACTAAAGGAGGTGTCGATGAACTGGACAAAAAGTGCTCCGTCGAAGAACTCGACGTTGGCCGATGTGTTTATTCTACCGTTTACTGGACAGCAGCACAGTAAATGCTTCTTCAGAAGAGTGGATCAGATGAGGCTCCTGTTGACAGAGGTATCTTCCTGAAAGAGCTGGCCCGTAGCCTTGTGCTGAAACATATACAAAAGCGAAACAGAACCCACGACGTCCACAGGAGTTACGACTAATGTCCCGAATAGGAAAACGGGCAAAATCTGCCCAGCCAGCAAGAAAAGGAAGACTTCACGTGTTTGCTACATCTGCAAGAGACCAATCTGCATGCAGTGTTGTTCGCAGGTCTGCAAGCACTGTTGTGAAAAACTGTGATTTGGAGGGCTCTGATTTTTCATGACGTATTTTTTTTCATATTAAAAACGTTACATTTTTTTCCCATTAGCTCTTCAAGAGGAATTACAAAACCTACCGAAGCATTAATTTCGTTATTAGCTTATGAAAAACATATAAATGTATTAGTTTACGAGATGTGCAGTAAACATATGTAAATGCCAGTTTATCAATAATTATTTAATGTCAATGTTTTGTATTTTCATGATTATTTAAATTGTATTAAAGCCTCTGCCATTCGCAAAAGAGAGAATTTCAAAGGGATTCAAACTGTTAACATTACACCCACCTATAATGAAGAGGTCAGATTGACCACACCACGGTCTTAAGTGTCCCATGTTTGCCACTACATTAGTTAAAGGTTGAAAAAGGCCGGACGGAAGTTAAGGATGACTCTTGTTCAGCACGCCGCTCGACGCCTACCCACGACACTCATGTCCGGAACGTCAGCGAAATGGTGCGTGCCAATCGAAGGCTAACAATCCGAGAGACTGCAGAAGAATGTAACATTTCAGTTGGATCATGTCATGCAATTCTGTGAGAAGGAAAGGGCCTGAAATTGGCGATCAAATTTATGGCTCTTGCATCACGATAACGCACCCGCCCATCGCACATTCATCTCTGTTGGCGCGTGACTGTCCTGCCCCATCCTCCGTACTCTCCAGACCTAGCCTCTGAGGACGTTTTTATTTCGAAAGTTGAAAACTCTTTTGAAAGGAAGAAGAAATGCAACGATAGATGAGGTAAAAGAAATTTCGAGGACGGCGCTTCGCGCGATCCAGCCAAACGCGTAGCAAGACTGCTTCCTGTAGTGGAAACGACGCCGGGAGTGGCTTATCATCAAATGTGGAGGAGATTATTTCGAAGGAGAGCATGCACAATACGTAAAAGGTAAGCGCAGAAAAATTTTGTGGACAAAGTTCAGGAATTTTTTGAACATATTTCATATACTCATCATAGCGTGTAGGCTTTCACTGCCGGCGTCTTTAGTAGTTCAAACTTTCGGGCTAAGAGGCCGTGGTCCAATAGTAGAAATACGTCTCCCTGACGTTTCGTTGCCAGCTGCGGGCAACATCATCTGAGGTGAGTCTACGACTGGCTGCTAGGCCGTGGAGGTCCTGTTTATATAGAGAGTGTAGAGGGCGCCACCACTCGTCACGTGTTGTCAACAGTAAAACTATCTCTGGCTGGCGTCATTACTCTCGATCGAAGGTAATCGATTGTCACATCTTTGTTACAAAGTCGATCGCCATATCTTATCTAACTTCAGTTTTAATCTACCAGGAAGCTTGAAGAAATGTTTTGAATATTTGATAAACGCAGTTCTTGAAGCTCACATCTTTAAGCACTGACGAAAAAATGTGCAGCGCTACTTCCTAGAAAATAGAATTTATATTAACTTCCTGCTGTGAAAAAGAAGTGAATTATTTACTCTCTACACCAACAAGTAAATAACCTACATCACGTGAAGAATGTTTTTAGGAGCACTGTCATAATATTCTTCAGTTTTTTTCTTTTTTTGTTAGACTTCAGCAGGACCTCTCTGAGTTCTTTCGACACCTGTTGTGATTACTATTTCATAAGAAACTCAAAATGTCGCACCATGGAAAACAATGCACATTTTAAACAATTCATCTGCATAAACAACATATCCGTTATTCTTCAGTACTAATCGGTATACTCACATGACTGTTAATTACGACATAGTAGATGGATAGTACAAATTAGAAAAGGAGCAACGGTTTGGAAAGTAATGGCTGTCTGTTAGTTAGGTGAGGCACTATTTTGCAGGCATTTTAGCTGCTGAGTAGAGTACGTCCAAGGTCTCTGACAAGTAACAAGCTGATGATTGTCGCTAACGTACACTACAGAAACAGTTCACAGTAGTTTCATGTTATGGCAGTGTGTGCTTAGTTACTCCACATCCTTAAGGCGGAGCATGCGCTGTATATCACGGTGAGTGGAGAAACGAATTTTGTTTAATCTGAAATATTTCTTTTTATCTTACTTGGAGTAGCACCTGGTTTGGATTTGTTGTGCTGGCATGGGAAATCTTACAACTGAAGAATAATTGCTGGCATTATAGAAATTGCGATTTTAATTCAGTCAATGTTGTGTCAATATAAAAAAATATCACTTTACGTATAGTACCAGGAGCGCAGCAACACTGCTTCGAGATCAGGTAAACAGTATGTTACAGAGTGTGGAAGACTTGTATGAGATAGGAATTTACAATAATTGGTCTTATTTATGCATTCTTCCGTCTCTTCTTGGTAGATAAATTCCATATTTAAGATTAAATAACAAGTAAACTGTTTTTATTCTACTGATACGTTTTTATTTCTAGCTAGTTTTCGGCTTATTGGGCCATCTTCATAAGAAAATTGACTGGCGTCCGCAAGCAATACTAGTTCTTAGGTAACCAAACATTATAAACAAAGATACAGTCCACTTGCACACAATGTTATGTATCAATTTGTTTTTTTACTTTGTAAATTGCCAATGTCACTACCTCACAAACTTCAGCATTATAACTACGATGGTTGAATGAAAAGTAATGCCTCCACCTTCGTTAATTGGGTTTGGATGAGAATAGTTTAATAAATCATATGCAGTAATAATCTTTAGAATGTAATATTTAATTACCAATATTCACTTTTCCACTTAATCACCAGCCATTTGGATAAATTTCTGCCAACGATGGAAAAGTTTTCTGAAGCCGTCACGAAAGAAGTCGACACTCTGTTTCCGCAACCACAGTCTCACAGTTCTCTCAACGTCTTCATCAGAAGCATAATGATGTTGCCGCAGATCATCTTTCATTATCGGGAACAGATGGAAGTCAGACGGTGCTAAATCTGGACTGTATAGAGGAGGCGGCGAGATTCAGTCTCAGAAGTTCTGCTGTGGTGGCACGTGAAGTGTGTGGTTTGGCGTTGTCATGCTGCAGGAAAACATTTCGCTTTTCCTTTCGGACCCTTGTTAGCCATCGTTTCAGAGTTCGCAGCGTTGTGATGTAACGGGGAAAGCAACATCGGTAACACGAGCTGTGTCCCAAAACACTGTGGCCAAGATTTTTCTAGCTTTGTGTTAATATTTCATACGTTTCGTCTCCGGGTCGTAATGGTGTACCCACGTTTCGTCTCCTATCACAACTGACTGGTAAAAGGCATCACCTTCATTCCTGTAAGGCGAAAGGAGTTCCTGACAAATTTCAAGTCTTTGTGCTTTCATTTCAGGAGTCAGCATCCGGAGTACCCATCGTCCACAGATCTTCCGATAGCCAACCAAAGCAATAATGTGACCCACACGCTCTTGTGGAATGCTGATTGTGCTTGCAATTTCTCTCCGAGTGATACGACAATCGTCCTGTCAAGATTTTGCTGGTGAAACTCGGTGGTTGCTGTCACAGGACTTCCAACTGTTTGTCACGCAGGTCAGATGTTCCCGCCTCAACATCTTTAAAGTTATTCGCCCAACGATGCGCAGTACTCACATCAACACAATCACCATAAACTGCTTTCATTCTCTGATAAACCTCCTTTGGGGTGACACCTTCTGCTGTCAAGAATTCATGACTACTCTTTGCATAAATGCTGCCAACTGTTGAAGAGTTACAAAGGTGGAGGCATTACTTCCTAGTCAACCCTCGTACATAACCTGTAATACTCTAATATTGTGTTCTTCAATTATTTAATGCGTTTAATATTGGTCATTGCGTAGAGTATACTTTACAATGTTAACAAACAAGTTTGATGCATGACATTCATCTACATCTACATCTACATCCATACTCCGCAAGCCACCTGACGGTGTGTGGCGGAGGGTACCCTGAGTACCTCTATCGGTTCTCCCTTCTATTCCAATCTCATATTGTTCGTGGAAAGAAGGATTGTCGGTATGCTTCTGTGTGGGCTCTAATCTGTCTGATTTTATCCTCATGGTCTCTTCGCGAGATATACGTAGGAGGGAGCAATATACTGCTTGACTCTTCGATGAAGGTATGTTCTCGAAACTTTAACAGCAGTTCGTACCGAGCTACTGAGCGTCTCTCATGCAGAGTCTTCCACTGGAGTTTATCTATCATCTCCGTAACGCTTTCGCGATTACTAAATGATTCTGAAACGAAGCGCGCTGCTCTCAGTTGGATCTTCTCTATCTCTTCTATCAACCCACACTGTTGAGCAGTATTCAAGCAGTGGGCGAACAAGCGTACTGTAACCCACTTCCTTTGTTTTCGCATTGCATTTCCTTAGGATTCTTCCAATGAGTGTCAGTCTGGCATCTGCTTTACCGACGATCAACTTAATATAATCATTCCGTTTTAAATCACTCCTAATGCGTACTCCCAGATAATTTATGGAATTAACTTCTTCCAGTTGCTGACCTGCTATTTTGTAGCTAAATGATAAGGAATCTATCTTTTTATGTATTCGCAGCACATTACACTTGTCTACATTGAGATTCAATTGCCATTCCCTGCACCATGCGTCAATTCGCTGCAGATCCTCCTGCATTTCAGTACAATTTTTCATTGTTGCAACCTCTCGATACACCACAGCATCATCTGCAAAAAGCCTCAGTGAACTTCCGATGTCATCCACCAGGTCATTTATGTATATTGTAAATAGCAACGATCCCATGACACTCCCCTGCGGCACACCTGAAATCACTCTTACTTCGGAAGACTTCTCTCCATTGAGAATGACATGCTGCGTTCTGTTATCTAGGAACTCCTCAATCCAATCACACAATTGGTCTGATAGTCCGTATGCTCTTACTTTGTTCATTAAACGATTGTGGGGAACTGTGTCAAACGCTTTGCGGAAGTCAAGAAACACGGCATCTACCTGTGAACCCGTGTCTATGGCCCTCTGAGTCTCGTGGACGAATAGCGCGAGCTGGGTTTCACACGACCGTCTCTTTCGAAACCCATGCTGATTTCTACAGAGTAGATTTCTAGTCTCCAGAAAAGTCATTATACTCGAACATAATACGTGTTCCAAAATTCTACAACTGATCGACGTTAAGAAATATAGGTCTATAGTTCTGCACATCTGTTCGACGTCCCTCCTTGAAAACGGGGATGACCTGTGCCCTTTTCCAATCCTTTGGAACGCTTCGCTCTTCTAGAGACCTACTGTACACCGCTGCAAGAAGGGAGGCAAGTTCCTTCGCATACTCTGTGTAAAATCGAACTGGTATCCAATCAGGTCCAGCGGCCTTTCCTCTTTTGAGTGATTTTAATTGTTTCTCTATCCCTCTGTCGTCTATTTCGATATCTACCATTGTGTCATCTGTGCGACAATCTAGAGAAGGAACTACAGTGCAGTCTTCCTCTGTGAAACAGCTTTGGAAGAAGACATTTAGTATTTCGGCCTTTAGTCTGTCATCCTCTGTTTCAGTACCATTTTGGTCACAGAGTGTCTGGACATTTTGTTTTGATCCACCTACCACTTTGACATAGGACCAAAATTTCTTAGGATTTTCTGCCAAGTCTGTACATAGAACTTTACTTTCGAATTTATTGAACGCCTCTCGCATAGCCCTCCTAACACTACATTTCGCTTCGCGTAATTTTTGTTTGTCTGCAAGGCTTTGGCTATGTTTATGTTTGCTGTGAAGTACCCTTTGCTTCCGCAGCAGTTTTCTAACTCGGTTGTTGTACCACGGTGGCTCTTTTCCATCTCTTACGATCTTGCTTGGCACATACTCATCTAACGGATATTGTACGATGGTTTTGAACTTTGTCCACTGATCCTCAACACTATCTGTACTTGAGACAAAACTTTTGTGATGAGCCATCAAGTACTCTGAAATCTGCTTTTTGTCACTTTTGCTAAACAGAAAAATCTTCCTACCTTTTTTAATATTTCTATTTACGGCTGAAATCATCGATGCAATAACCGCTTTATGATCGCTGATTCCATGTTCTGCATTAACTGATTCAAATAGTTCGGGTCTGTTTGTCACCAGAAGGTCTAATATGTTATCGCCACGAGTCGGTTCTCTGTTTAACTACTCAAGGTAGTTTTCAGATAAAGCACTTAAAAAAATTTCACTGGATTCTTTTTCCCTGCCGTCTGTTATGAACGTTTGAGCCTCCCAGTCTATATTCGGCAAATTAAAATCTCCACCCAGAACTATAACATGGTGGGGAAATCTACTCGAAATATTTTCCAAATTATTCTTCAGGTGCTCAGTCACAACAGCTGCTGAGCCCGGGGGCCTATAGAGACATCCAATTACCATGTCTGAGCCTGCTTTAACCGTGACCTTCACCCAAATCATTTCACAATTCGGATCTCCGTCAATTTCCTTCGATACTATTGTACTTCTTATCGCTATGAACACGCCTCCCCCTTCACTGTCCAGCCTATCTCTGCGGTATATATTCCAATCTGAGTTTAGGATTTCATTACTGTTTACGTCTGGTTTCAGCCAACTTTCTGTCCCTAGTACTATGTGGGCGTTGTGACCGTTTATTAATGAGAACAGTTCTGGGACCTTTCTATAGACACTCCTGCAGTTTACTATTAGCACATTAATATTGTCATTCCCTGTTGCATTTTGCTTGCTCCTACCTTGCCGCGTCTCAGGAGGCGTGTTGTCGGGCCTAGGGAGGGAATTCTCTAACCTAAAAAACCCCCATGTGCACTCCACACGTACTCCGCTACCCTTGTAGCCGCTTCCGGCGTGTAGTGCACGCCTGACCTATTCAGGGGGACCCTACATTTCTCCACCCGATAGAGGAGGTCGAGAAATTTGCACCCCAGCTCTCCGCAGAATCGTCTGAGCCTCTGGTTTAAGCTTTCCACTCGGCTCCAAACCAGAGGACCGCGATCGGTTCTGGGAACGATACTACAAATAGTTAGCTCTGATTCCACCCCGGGAGCGAGGCTTTCCGCCTTCACCAATTCCGCCAATCGCCTGTACGAACTGAGGATGACCTCTGAACCCAGACGGCAGGAGTCATTGGTGCCGACATGAGCAACAATTTGCAGTCGGGTGCACCCAGTGCCTTCTATCGCCGCCGGTAGGGCCTCCTCCACATCTCGGATGAGACCCCCCGGCAAGCAGACAGAGTGAACACTGGCCTTCTTCCCCGACCTTTCCGCTATTTCCCTAAGGGCCTCCATCACCTGCCTAACGTTGGAGCTCCCAATAACTAATAAACCCCTCCCCCCGTGTGCCTGCTCGGACCTTGCTGAAGGAGCGGCAGCATGTCCACTCACAGGCAGAGCGGGCGATGCCACACGGCCAGCCTCCACATTTACCCTCCGCCTTGTGCGCCGCGAACGCCGCTGAACCCGCCACTCTCCTTGGGGAGATGGTGGCCCAACCGCACCCGGTACCCGCGAAGACGTCTCGACAGCAGGGACAGTGGGTGAAGCATGTAACACCTGGGGTGTACCTTGCTACGCACCAGACTCCCCACTGCCTCTACACACCGAGGCAGCAGCCTGAAGACGGCTGACCGCGGTCATCAACACGCTCAGCTGTTCGCGAAGAGTGGCCAGCTCCTCCTGCGTCCGTACACAGCAGTCACACATCCGATCCATCCTAAGGAATCAATTTACTGAGGAGACTTAATCAACTTTTAACTAGACTGCTAATTCACTAAAGGCGGCTGATTATTGACTAAAATGTGATTGCTAACCACTTCTTGTAGAAAACAATGAAAATAGCACTGCCTGTCTCTGGACTGTATTCAAAACAAACACTAGCACTACTGGCTCTATGGTTGACTAAAGGGACTCTCTCTGTCTGTATTCAAAACAAACACGAAATCTGTGGAACACTATGAATAGCACTCGACAATTAAAGCTTCCTAAAAGCAAAAACACACCGAAGAAGAAGTGACAAGTAAGAAAAATACAGTTAATACTTAAATTAAGGTAGCTCGCTGCACAGCAGACGTGAAGCGGACGGCGGTTAGGGCGACACTGACACATTCTGTGTTAGTGCATTGTATCTTTGTTTACAGTGGTTGGTTACCTAAAAACTAGTGTTATTTCTAGAGCTTTGTTTGAACACGACTCGAACTGTTCGAACAGTTTACGTCACAGTTCGGGAAATTTAGGGTTCTGTTCGATCTTTTGATCGGTCAGCGATCTAGTGACTTTTGTTGGTAGTATCGCAGCGACCGTTTCTGGATTTTAATAATAAAAATAAATGTGAAACATGGACTGAAATATCTTCCAGGGTGCAGTTCATGCCTAACAACTGCAACTAATAAATAAATAAAAGATTGCAATCATGATTCTGTAAAATTCTCGATCTTTCGCTCGTCCCTAGATCTGTAGCTGTAAATCTTTCTCGCGATAAAAAAATCTGTAACTTTATTACGATATATTTCTTTTGTTCGGCAATTAGTTCTTGATTAATTGTCTTAGTTGTTTCATCTGGGCATTGCTATCTTGCTTTCAAAGCGATTAAAAGCTGGTAAAGTTTTAGCTGTTACTCTAATATGTGAACGGACTAAATTGCTCGTTTACAACCTACTTGGCAAATCATTAGTGCCTCTCAAAAACAAATAAAATATTATACTGGATTTACTCAAGTAATATTTTCTGGAAGACAATATTTTCGTCTTTGTCTGTTACCTGTACTTTAATCCTGTTTCCCCCAGTGTTTTATGAAATGTCAAATTGTAACTGCAGACATAGATTATTGTTGTGGCTAATTCGTAGTGTATTGCTTATCCCTTGCAGTCGCTTCGCGGGATTCAAATGTCACGTGATCGTTCGAACAAGTTTGATACTGTATCGAACGCTGCGAAGCATCGGGAAATTTCGAACCCGTTAGAACGTGTGTATCGTTTACGCAGACTTAGTTGTCTCCTGAAGACGGCCCAATAAGCCGAAAACTAGTTAGCAATGAACAAAAACCAGTAGAACAAAAATAGTTTACTTGCTATTCAACATTACATAATCCATATGCTATCGAGAGTAGAAAAGCTGGAGAGGATACACGTTCACAGAAATTTATCACTTCTTGCAGCTTAATGGAGTAGGTAGAAATCAGACGTACTCTAGTCACGAGTCTGCCCACTTCATCTGGACAGTGCCAAAGTCTGAAGTGAATCATAAACATGTGTCACTGCGCGACAGGTATATCAGTGCGTCAGCGAGGTGAGCAGTCGGTAAGACACTGGACTTCAGGAGAAGCGAACTTTAAACCTTGTCCGGCCACGCTGATTCGAGTTCTCCGTAGTTTCACGAAATTATTTTCGGGGAATGCCAGGAAGATTCCCAAAACACACGATTCCCTCTCTGTCCTTCAATCGAACTTAACGCTTCGTGTCTTAATGATCCGAGAATTGACAACACACTGAACTGTAAATGTCTTTCCTTCCCAGCTTCATGCTGAATCCAGAAGTTCGAGATTTCTTTATTACTGTAATTCATACTAGTGCTAGTAGAACAACCGAATTTCGTACGCACATCACTGAGTTAGAGGCGATATGACAGGTAGTTCTGTTCAGAAATATGAAATTTATGCTCATCACCTACAAAATACAATTTACATTACCTTGTAAATTATCATTGCCACTGTTCACCTAAATGACAATACTTGCACAGTTGCTAACAACATCTAAAGATAACGATTTGTTCGCTGGAAGATAACTGTTTAAGTGAGAAGACTGATAAGAAAAGAAAAATCATAACATAATGATTAGACAGGAAACTTATTGTAGGTGAGGACAAAGTAACTGCACTACTCAAAAGAATTAGAAGAACATGCCGTTGGGCGTCTGCCATACTCCATTTAGCAATTAATGAGAACTGGGTAGGTTACCAAATTATACCCTTATCTTTCTCAAATTATGCCACAAAACGTCATCATATACTTGATCGCTTCCATAAAAAGAAAAAAAAAACTGAAATGTCCGACAGCAGTAGTAAAAAAGTAGAAACAATCGTTCATCCCGTCATCCTGGGTGCTTTTCGTTGGACTTTGAGAACTTCAATAACGTGTATGCCCTCCGCGAGCATTTATCACTGCCAGACACCTTCGTGGCATGCTCCTAATAAGTCTACAGAGGTCACCCTGTCGTATCCGTTCCCATTCTTAAACGAGAGCCCATAAGGGTTCTTGGAGAGTCTGTGGTGGAACAGGACGACGACGAACACGTTTGTCAGGCATGTCCTACATATCCACGATGGGGTGTAGGTTGGGAGACTCTGCCGGCGATCTCATTACTTCAATGTCTACCCTTCACAAGACATTCCTGCTCACGCTCACCACATAGGTCCCAGCATTAGATGGAATCCAGGGCCACCACCGAATGCAGCAGGCACCACATGGTCCAACAGGATCTGTTCGATATACTAAGGCGACCAAGGACAACGACAAGATCCGTATGGCTGTCAACACTGAAGGCTCCCAACAACACCACAGAGTCTAAGAAACCTGTCGATTTCCTGGACAGCATTTGCCGTGTACCGCTCACCACGCGTCACCGCTATCACCTTGTGTCAGAGGATATCTGTACTCGTCTGTCAATAACACGTTTCGCCAATGACGAAGTTGCCTGTTGACATGGGACCGGCAGATCTGAAGGCGAAATGCAAGATGCTGTCGTGTCAAGCGAGGTACTTGAACAGGATGTCTGGGGCGTAAGGTCCTTTCTCGTAACCTGTTCATTACCGTATAATCGGGCACAGGGGCTCCAGTAGCCCATATGAGGTCATCTTGCTGTGTTCTGAAGTTATCCATTCGACGCCACAACGCAGAGATGGCCGGACTGGCCTTCACGCGGGGCTGCAACGCTTTGGTGACCTTGGCCAACTTGCATCGTGTGTGCTCTGTCTCCCTGCAGCCTGGCCACAACCTACGGATGGCATCTGCAGCAACACGAGCGAAAGTGCATCCTTTTTAGATGAAAGCCCTTGTAACTTGCGCTGCGTTAAGATGTCGCATTGCATGTGCTTAGTTGAATGCAACATTCACAAATGACAACTGCCATCTGTATACCTCACTAGAAAGCAATGGGCCACTGGTGCTCAATTCGGACTGAGGGATCACCTGCTGTATTAGTGGACAAAACAGCCAGTAGACGGCTGTGTGCCTACAATGAAAACTAAGGTCTCAGGTGATGCCTGCATCAAAATAGATAAACTTATCAGACGTTGATATACGTGTTCTCCCAATTGTTTTGAAAAGTGTATTACACACATCAAAAAAAGTTTTGCATCACCTCGGTTCCGAGAGTTCCGGAACCTATACAGAAAATTGGATTAGAGATCAACATGAACATCTGTTTCGCCATTTTTATATCTCATGAAAATCCCACATTGCATGTTGTACCATCATACAGCGAGACCTTCAGAGGTGGTGATCCAGATTGCTGTACACATCGGTACCTCTAATACCCAGTAGCACGTCATCTTGCATTGATGCGTGCCCGTATTCGTCATGGCATACTATCCATAAGTTCATCAAGGCCCTGTTGGTCCAGATTGTCCCACTCCTCAACGGCGATCCCTCGGAGTGGTTGGTGGGTCACGTTGTCCATAAACAGGCCTTTTCAATCTATCCCAGGCATGTTCGATAGGGTTGATGTCTGGAGAACATGATGGACACTCTAGTCGAGCGATGTCGTTATCCTGAAGGAAGGCATTCACAAGATGTGCACGATGGGGGCGCGAATTGTCATCCATGAACACGAATGCCTCGCCAAAATGCTGCCGATATGGTTGCACAATCGGCCGGAGGATGGCATTCACGTATCGTACAGCCGTTACGGCGCCTTCCACTACCGCTAGCGGCGTACGCCGGCCCCATATAATGCCACTCGAAAACAGCAGGGAACCTCCACCTTGCTGCACTCGCTGGACAGTGTGTCTAAGGCGTTCAGCCTGACCGGGTTGCTTCCAAACACACCTCCGACGATTGTCTGGTTGAAGGCATTTGCGACACTCATCAGTGAAGAGAACGTGATGCCGTTCCTGAGCGGTCCACGAGCCGTGTACCTCCTTCCTAGTGGAATGACTGGAACTGATCGGCTGTTGGAACCCCTCCGTTTACTAGGCGTTGCTCATGCAGGGTTGTTTATATCTTTGGGCTGATTTAGTGACATCTCTGAACAGTCAAAGGGACTGTGTCTGTGATACAATATCCACAATCAGGATTTCTGAGAACTGGGGTGATAATTTTTTTTAATGTGCGTTCAGTGTTGAAGAAATTCTTAGCGAACAAAGACGTTGCGCGCGGAAAGAACTTGTCAGATGAAACTTAAATTTGCATTTGAAGAACAGATCCCGTTAAAATCAGTAACAAGACTTGAGAGGCAGTGAGGGTTTTGGAAACGAGCAGGAAGCGACCACGAAGAAGGCAATATCCAGTTTTCTTTCTTTTTATCAGAACTTTCTGTAATTCCGAAAGAAGTTCTAAAATTGGAAATTCCATAGCCCCAGGCAAAACGTTTATGTAATTTAACTTGGGGCTGGCACAAGAATTGGACTAGGGGCGGTAGTAAGGATCGAACGCGAGCCAAAGCAGAGCTGTCTCGTGCGCTACGGGACTAAGAGACTCTAATTGCATTGGCAGGTCGCTTGAATTTGAGCGCGCAACATCCTGATTGGCTGAGTTCAGTGCTAATTAACTCGGAAACGGCGCAACGCACCGAATTTTTTTGTTAACAATTATTTTTCAGGACAACCTATCTTGCAACACCATTATAAGCTTTTCAGAGTATTTCTGACTACCCTGCATAGACACACTGGTTTTATGACAAGAGTTCTAATGATTAATTTTGGAATGTAAGATAAACAACTTGTTGTATGCTTGGAAAGCCATTTCCATTGCTTTGGCTTTTGCTTGTAAAGGTTCTTTATCTACTCTATTGGCTGTAATCCATTCACCCAAATAGTTCAAGCTATTCGCGTATTTCGTTGTTTCGTATCTGGCGATTAACTTGTTAGTGAGTAAATTCGAACTATTCCCACATACTGGTTACCTATCTTTAGTCGCATTGTACGTGCTGATATCATACTGAAGAGTGTGCTGCTACCTGAATACGGGGAGACTTTTGGTAACCCTAACCTTCCAGTGTTGAATGAAGTATTCACTGTGGAGTGAAAAAGAGACAGCCCACACTTATCACAGCCGGGATTCGAGCTGAATGCTATCAACGAATGGAAATTCTGCTGGAAAGAAAACTGTTCTCCACAACACCTGCATCAGGGAGAAATCCACAGGATTTGACCAGCCTCGTGTAATTTGAACTTCTCTGCATAGCATCTGAATGGGCTGTGGAAAATGTGCAGACTCCCTCCAGAAGTGGGTGAAACCATCATCACTGTATCTTCTGACTGTGCAACTGAACGACAAACAGTTGCTCATGTTGTATCACCATATTCTGTAGCTGCGTACAAGAGCCCTTATGAAGATATCGTATGAGTGACAAGAGGAGTAATAAACTATACAAAAGACCATGATCTTCGACTATAGGTATTGTATTGTATCGTATTGTATGTTAACCGGGGACCTAGAAACGACGGAGAGGCTCCGTTCCCGCCGCAGCCGCAGTGGTCCACAACCCCACGACGACTACCACAGTCCACTTCACCCCTCCGCCTCCCCATATCGAACCCAGGGTTATGACTAAAGGTATCGTCATCATTATTATATTATGCTGAACAGCAGTGCTCAGGTATTGAGAAGTAGTAGTATACTATAACTGTTCTTCTGATTCCAAAATTTTTTATGTGTCCCATTTGGTGAGTAAATAAATAAAGGAAATTGCGTTGTCTTTGATATTTTACATAACTTCTTTTTTTAAATTTATTCACAAGTCAGTTTGTACTGCTACTTCCTTCTGTATATTAATTTGTTGTGTTGCTTTCCCAAAATGTTTTTTCATGATGACTACATCGTCTGCAAAAGCTATTTCCAAACCTTTCTTCGTAACTACAATCCTTAAAGGTTTAAACAGGTTCCAGAGTCGTAATACGAGGGGTGTCCAGAAATTCATTTCCTATCGATCGCGAAATGGAAACCACTGTGAAAATCCGATGAAGCTTTGCACAGATGCGTTAGGCTGTGCCACTTGTATCCCTCTTGATTGCGTCACGTTGCACTTTGCAGTTCTAAGCACAGAGTACATAAAGACGCCTAGAAAATAGCGTCTCCCATGAAGCATGAGTTTGTGTCGAGAGATTTCGCCTGATTTCATGCAACCCCACATAACGTAAACGTCATGCATTTCCTTCTTCATGACAATTCTCGGCCACACACTGCAGGGCCAATGAAGACGCTCCTGCAGCGTTTTAGAGAGGAAATGTTTGGTCACCCACCATACAGCCCGGACTTGGCTCCCTCAGATTTTCGTCTCCGCTCACATGAACCGCTGGCTAGTACGACAACATTGTGGCACAGGGAATGAGCTGCAGACAAGCTTAGAGAAATGACGGAACGTATGAGCGGCCACCTTTTACGACGAGCATATTGGAAAGTTGGTATAACGCTACGACAAATGTCTATGCCGGAGTGGCGACTATGTAGAGAAGAGGTCTAGGAGGTGTAGCTAACTGTTGAAAATAAAACATTTCCTATTTTCCCAGTGGTTTCCATTTCGCGACCGATCGGAACTTACTTTCTGGACAAGCCTCGTATTATCATAAAAGAATCGCTTTGCTTAGGTTCTGCAACCTGCAGTTATTTAATCGCAGACCCTAGACCATTTTCAAGCGACAAAAGTTGACGAGGGATTAAGACTCCAAAAATCAGTTTGCGATTAAATGAATCATTCTTGCAGAACACCAGGAAAGTTTTTCTTCTTGATACTTCCGTAATATTCTGTTAAGCACCCACAGAAAATACAAATGAAGACTAAGATGTTTAAGTTTATTAGACATAAGCCAGCGTATTATTTAATGATCTGTAAACGGCCAACGTGCACTCATACGAAAAAAAGTCGTGTCTACAAATTCCTATCACACCATTTCGATCGAAATTCTGCAAATGACTTATGGGATATGTAACATATATCTAGATATGTGGAAAGAGACTTGCGACATCAACGTAAGGCTGCGGAGACTGTAATAAACAGTTAATTCTCACTTTGTCTTTATGTGGGAACGAAACAGTCAGAGCTGACGGTAGAACGCGAGACGTGTGACTTACTGGCGGCGTTGCCTTGCCTACGTGGATCGATTCCGGGTGCGATGCCTCGCAGCATGTCCGCCTGCTCGACTCCTCGATCCGAAAGCTACCGATGCGTGAGTACTGGGGAGTGAGAAGGTAATGGGGGAAGGGCCGGAATCTGTCCCCAGGCATTAATTACTCAGATGGGAACACCGCCTGGCAGATTGACGGTAATTCCATTCGCATTACAGTTGCGCTCCTTCAGACCCGCTCTCGAAGTGGCCTCTGTCTCCTGCAAAAGTTAAAGCGCGAGATCTCCGATCTAGAGAGAGTAGAATTCTTAGGTTTCGTTACGCTTGTATAATTCTGTTACGTATTTGTACCCGAGTACGGCGTTTATAAAGTAGAAGTCTGCGCGAACAGCCATAAGACCAACAGAAACCCTATGTTACTGAAGACTGAGAAAACACTTAGGAATTGATAATCTTGAGCAGGTGTCTATTAAAGTCTTTTCTCTTCGTCTTTTTTATAGAAGAAATTGTTCCACGTTTCTGTTAACTGCAACAAAGAATGTTCTGGGCCGCTTCTTTCAACCTCCTTTACAGTTAGTTGTTCTGTGCAACGACAGTGTGCAATTTCAAAATTGTTCAAATGGCTCTGAGCACTATGGGACTTAACAGCTGAGGTCATCAGTCCCATAGAACTTAGAACTACTTAAGCCTAATTAACCTAAGGACATTACACACATCCATGCCCGAGGCAGGATTCGAACCTGCGACCGTAGCGGTCGCGCGGTTCCAGACTGTAGCGCCTAGAACCGCTCGGCCACCCCGGCCGGCTGCAGTTTCGAGAGCGTCACACACTGTCTTTAACCAATACAGAATGTGTCACGTTAGACAAAAATACATCTGCATCTGCATACCGGTGCGCATGCGACAGCATGCTTTATTAATTGTAAGTAGGCTGTTTAGGTTTTTATGTTGGTAACGCCATGTAGCGCTCTATATGAAAATCACTGAGTGTGCTATGTGAAGCCTGTGGCTGGTTTGCATTGTTGGAATATTCGCTATTGTAGTGTTGGGAAGTTGCATGTGAACAGCGCGTAGCGTTGCGCAGTTGGAGGTGAGCCGCCAGCAGTGGTGGATGTGGGGAGTGAGATGGGAGAGTTTTGAGAGCGGATGATCTGCACGTGTGTCCATCAGAGAGAGTAAATTTGTAAGGCATTTGAACTCTGTTAAGGTAAATACATTGTTTCCTGGCAGTAATGGCGCTCACTGTATTGCAGGAGTTCGAGTAACGAAGTGATTGATGAAAGGTATAGGTTATTGTTAGTCAGGGCCTTTCTTTTGTAGGGATTTTTGAATGTCAGATTGCGTTGCGCTAAAAATATTGTGTGTTAGTTTAGTGTTGATCAGAATAAGTAAAGAGAGTAATGTCTGAATACCTTCAGTTCTGCTCAGCTGTTTGAAAATCAAATGACGTAAGAGGTTTATCAGCACAGTAATTCATTAATTTTTCTAAGGGGACGTTTCATAATATGTCCCAAAGCACCACGCATAAAAAAGAATTTAGGGGGTTTTGTTGGTAGTAGAAAGAAAGTGTTTTAGATACCTCCTGGGCTAAGGACCATTTCTATACCCAGCAGAATAATCGTCTTACTATAATATACTACAGTACAGGTTCGCAGCTGGAATATAATGCACTTCCTCCTGCTTAGGGAGATGGAGCAAATCGGTTGGTTCATTTTTGTGTTAGATGTAGTCTACCGAGTGCCTTAAGGAGCTAATGGAGGTACCATTTAGTTCATGGGCGGTACCTGAGAAAAATCGAAAAAAGTGTTTTTCTCCATTTTTCGCCCACAGCAGCATGTATCTAAATAGCTAACAGCAGCAAATTTCTCAGATTTTAACGGTATATTCTATAGACATTTATCTAAAAGTTCATCTTCCCGTATTATCGAGGAACATCACAAAAACATAGTTTTTGCGTACCAAAACCAAGCTGCTCATTCCAAGACTGCTATACAGAGCAAACGGCTGCAGTTTTTACGATATATTCCCGAGATTTCGATCTCGAAGAACATTGAAATTTGCTGGATATTTTTATCCGTTTCCGAGATAAACAGGTTCAAAATTATCTTACTTGTACACGTAAAATACGCACGTAAAACCCGGTGTGACGTATCACGGAGAAATATTCTGTAAAGTGTCTTCGCTATCATAAGAAGCGTTCTGGGAACGCCATGTTGTAGTACTGAAGCACAGGCTAAATTTTTGCGCAAGTACAATCCTTACTGAGGTGTCAACTTAGTTTTTCGTTATTTCAATTTCACATAAGGTAACTATCAAAACTTTACTACCCATAAACTTATTTTCATAAGTGACTTGAGTTACAATTAGAGAACCTTATGGGAGTGATAGCTGTGTTGCGTGTTAAAAAGAGTGCCAATATGTTCGCATGGCGAAGTGTTTGGGAATATTTATAAACGTGCTCAGAAGGGCAGAGTGAGGCAGCTGGCACCCCAATTTTCAGAGTCTTTTAAACAGGAGCACATTCGTCTTTTTTGTGCTCCGATAGTGACATTCCCAGAATCTTGAGCCCGGTACCACTTGAAAGTTGCGTATCTAATGACTTCCAGGGGCAACAAAAATTTGATTTCCATTATTTCTCTCACCTATTACCGAATTTAAAAACTTAAAATACTGCCATAAGAGGTACAATCTAATGTTTAAGTTAACACAGTGAGACAAGGACATTCACCAAAAAGTGTTTTGCATCACCCCGGTTCCGAGAACTCCTGAAGATAGACGTTGGCTGTGGATATTGTATCACAGACACGGTCCCAGTCGGTTTCAGCTGGGCGAGGGAGTGTAAGAGTGTGCGCGATAGTTGATTCGTCAGCTGTCGACCGCATTCTACGAAACAGGAGTTGATCGCTTCGCCTCCCAGTAGAATAAATGTCTTAACACGCGTGGGACTACTTTTGACTGAGGCCATTCCACGGTCCCGTTGTTGCGGGTGTTCTGTTTTCATTTGACTGTCTGACTGACATATTCATGTATTAGGGACTTTGCTCAAAAAATTTGTGCCTTGTACTGCACGCAGTTGTTCTGTAAATTTCTACAATTTGGTTATGTAATGTTTTTTGTTTTATATTGTGCAATCAAGTCAGAAAAATGTCCTGTTTCTTTCAATGTGTAACATAATTGTATCTCTGAAATAGGTTTGTCTCAAATCAATAAATAAACAAAAAAACTGTAGCTGCGAATTGTACAGTCTTGGCAAGGTTTACGAGATGATCCGGGAGTGTTTAAAAGAATTCCCTGCTCAATGCGGAGACGAGTGTAGTGCTGCATCCAAATGCGACGGAGATACGTTGAACATCTCCTTTAACAGAGTGCACTAAATTGTAACGTCTAACGTGCTGAAGCACTATTATATGTATTGTTAAGAAAGGCCACGGATGAAATTTAAGCCCCATTAGACGGAGACTTCTTCGAAAAGTTTACTTTTCTAATAAATTTATACTGAGTAGGTTAATATTTAATACTGTAATCAGAGATAGCTCGTTGCCGCATATTCCCCAAAAACTCGCAAATGCTTGATTTCGGACCTGTATTTACTGGAAAACATTTTTTTCCACTACCGTATACTTTCAACTGTGTCAGGTTTCGCTATTACCCGTAATACTCGTGGTTACAAATGCAGCTGCTCACGGAGATCCAGTGTGGGGTGTGATTATAATCTAGCAACGAAACTTGATGGAAATGTTAATATTTTAATGTGGAACCGTTTTACGCTGTAAAAAAATTAGTTCCCAGTTTGGCCACCAGGTCCAAATCTGGTGCTGTGCAGTATCTCATCGACATCTGGTACTCATATGTAACAAACTGTGGCAGTGGCAATTAATAAAAAATCAACATTATGCCTTTCTCACTTGTTTGATCTTTTCTGCCCATGTCGCGTTCCTAATCCATTGCATATGGAAGTATTTCTATACATCTTTGTTGCATTCACAGCGCCAGATTAGCACCTCGTGGCCAAAATTGGAACTAATTATTTTTCCGGCGTAAATCGGTTCAGCATTAACGCATCGGAATTCCTACCAAGATTCGCTGCCGTACGATAATTATGGCCTACAATGGACATCCGTGAGTAGCTGCACTTTAATTATAACCACCCTTGTCCCTGCAGTAGCGAGAGCAGCTTTTTCGGCCTAATGGAGATATAGCCTCACTGAATTCGAGGACAACGGAAGATAACTGCAGCTAACTAATTCATCAATTTACATGGGCTCCAGGTTCATGCAGAAGCCAATGGGCAATACAATGGCGAGCATGAAGAGGGTGAAATTCAGTATTTTTTTGTGTTGCATAGCATTTCCGAAACGTAGTTTGCAGAGTAATGATGTACAAATTACTTATTTTTAATTACGTAAAGCCGCGCGGGATTAGCCGAGCGGACTCAGGCGTTGCAGTCATGGACAGTAAGGCTGGCCCCGGCGGAGGTTCGAGTCCTCCCTCGGGCATGGGTGTGTGTGTTTTCCCTTAGGATAATTTAGGTTAAGTAGTGTGCAAGCTTAGGGACTGACGACCTTAACACTTAAATCCCATAAGATTTCACATACACAATTACGTAAAAGGCAATTAAATATCTTACACACCTACGTGAACAAATTGAGGTGAAAAAGTCTGGACCATACTGTCTATTCTGGAGATATTAGCTGCAGAAGGTTTTCAGAAAACGGAAGCTTTTCTGACTTAATCCTTCCAGTGCAGAATTGATTAGTACATACTGTGTACTATTAAAATAGCAGCTGGCTGAATCTTTTATCTTTTTTTCTTTTTCTCCCTACATCTACATCTACATTACGTGATTACTCTGCTATTCACAATAAAGTGCCTGGTAGAGCGTTCAATGAACCACCTTCAAATTGTCTCTCTACCGTTCCACCCTCGAAGGGCACTCGTGGAAAACGAGTACTTAAAGTTTTCTGTGCGAGCCCGCACTTAAATTTTTCTGTGCGAGCCCTGATTTCTCTTATTTTATCGTGATGATCATTTCTCCCTTAGTAGGTGGGTGCCAACAGAATATATTCGCAATCGGAGGAGGAAACTGGTAAGTGAAATTTAATGAGAAGATCCCGTCGCAACGAAAAGCGCCTTTGTTTTAATGATTGCCACTCCAATTAACATATCATATCTGTGACACTATCTCCCATATTTCGCGATAATACAAAACGAGCTGACCTTCTCTGTACTTTTTCGATGCCATCCGTCAGTCCCACCTAATGCGGATCCCACACCGCACAGCAGTACTCCAGAACAGGGCGGACAAGCGTGGTGTAAGCAGTCTCTTTAGTAGACCTGTTGCACCTTCTAAGTGTTCTGCAAATGAATCGCAGTCTTTGATTTGCTCTACCCACACTATTATCTATGTGATCCTTTCCACTTAGGTCATTTTTAATTGTAATTCCTAAGTGTTTAGTTCAATTTGCAGCCTTTAGATTTGTGTCACTTATCGCATAATCGAAATTCAGCTGATATCGTTTGGTACTCATTTGAATAACTTCACACTTTTCCTTATTGAGGGTCAATTGCCACTTTTCGCACCATACAGATACCTTATCTAAATTATTTTGCAAGTCGTTTTGATCATCTGTAAACAATCTAAGACGGCTACTCAGATTGTCTCCTATGTCGTTAATATAGATCAGGAACAATAGAGGGCCTATAACACTTCCTTGAGGAACGCCGGATATTACTTCTGTTTTACTCGATGACTTTCCGTCTGTTACTACGAACTGTGACCTTTCTGAAAGGAAATCACGAATCCAGTTGTACAACTGAGACGATACTCCGTAGGCAGCAGTTTGGTTAGAAGAGGCTTGTGAGGAACGGTGTCGAAAACCTGGAAATCTAAAAATATGGAGTCAATTTGACATCCCCTGTCGATAGCACTTATTACTTCATGAGTATAAAGAGCTAGTTGTGTTTCACACGAACGATATTTTCTGAAACCGTGCTGACTATAAGTCAATAAATCGTTTTCTTCGAGGCGCTTCATAATGTTCGAATACAGTATATGTTCCAAAACCCTACTGCAAATCGACGTTAGTGATATAGGTCTGTAATTCAGCGGATTACTCCTACTTAACCTTTTTTGGTGTTGGTGTGACTTGAGCAATTTTCCAGTCTTTAGGTACGAATCTTTCTGTGAGCGAGTGGTTGTATGTAATTGCTATATATGGAGCTATTTTATCTGCATACTCTGAGAGGAACCTGACTGCCTTTATTAAGTGATTTAAGCTGCTTCGTTACTCCGAGGGTATCTACTTCTATGTTTCTCATCTTGGCAGTTGTTCTTGACTGGAATTCAGGAATATTTACTTCGTCTTCTTTGGTGAATGAGTTTTGGAAAACTGTTTAATAACTCTGCTTTAGTGGCACTGTCATCAGTGACTTCACCATTGTTATCGCGCAGTGAAGGTATTGATTCCGTCTTGCCACTGGTGTGCTTTATGTATGACCATCGTGTACAACGCCACACATTGCTGCCTGTACCATTGCTTTATGTATCTTTCCATTTCTCCATGAAGATGCCTATGATTAGTCGAACAATACATGAAAACGAGTTTTCGAGTTATTTTCAACGTAATGGTCTGGCGCGTAGAATATTATACGTATTTTTGCTGAAGGTAGTTGTAGATTTATTGCTTTCTGATAATGCTCACTGCGCAGTACTTACACTGTGTATCAGATTAAAACGTTTGTTCTTATGTCCAGTTTCCGATAATGTTAAAGAAAAATATGAGAGATAATGGAATATCCGTCGATGTGTATGTTAGATTACAGATTCGCCACGTTTCTGCTGCTAATGTGGCGTAGCTGTACATACTGATCAAAAGAATAAGGAGACACTCTGTAGCTACTGATAACGTAAGAGTTAGCGGCTCTCGATAATCTACAGATCGCCAAGCTGTGACGTCGGAATGTCTTTTACTCTGCATTTATTTCGAGAAGATGAAGCACTACGTTAACAGAACAAGATAACCATGATTTTTTACTCAGCACGATATCGAAGGTCTGATGTAAAATACTAATCTGACCAAGCGACAATGATAGAAGTTTTAGGCGATACACTAGCAAAATTATAGGCAGCATTCTTCTTGTGTTGCCGTAACAGTCATGGAAAATGAAATGCAGCAACGCTTAGACCTTGATACACCCTTTCATAGTTTCCCAGGAGCTTCACCTTTTGTGGACAGTAAGAGAAATGGCGAGAACACATTTGTCATTCAATGTGGCGTCGCTCGTGACAACAATACGGTATATCATTCAGATAGTAATATGCTGAACATGAATGACAAATTTAAGGGAGTCAGTCTTACTCATTTCAAAAATTGCTGTTCAGAGTGAATATGAACAGAAATAAACTTACTTTCTCTGTTATAAAGGACAGTTTCTGTAGACAGATCTGCTGTTATGCAATGAAAACATTCCCTGTACAGAAACGACCTAATATCGCACAATGCACTTAGATCAAAGTCTTCCCTCTGAGAAACTTACAAGCAGACATTGACAGAAAGTGAATAATGATTTATTATGTTCCTTAATAAGTATAAGATTGAGATGGAATTCTGCGACAATTTTTTTCACTAAAAATACGTATTCTTGATTCTGTATGAGGAATAAGACTTCGACTCTTCCAGGCTTTCCCAGTTCACTCTAAATGCGCCTCAGATGCGCGAGCGATGTGTTACTAGTAGCCAAAAATTTCAACAAATGTTAGTGTTATCATTTGACAGATATAGAAATAGGCAGACGTCCACATGGTCCTTAAATTTTTACTTCTTGTAATTTAGCAGTGAGAATCGGCGACAAAACAATCTAGTGCTCGATGACTGTTGTAATGCTACCATGTCAAAAGACGTATAAAAAATGTTGCCTGTCGTATCAATCAGACACTGGTGACTGAACTGCAGAGTAGGGCCCATGAGCTACAGAAAAGAAAAACTTTTTAATTTTACGTCCCTCAACACTGGAAAGAAAAACACCATACTTTCGTCGGAGAAATGATTTACAGAAACAATGCCCATTTGGAAGCACATGGACGATGTTCATTGTGGCTTCCTCTTGGGCACCGGGATTTGGTACACTCTAAGACAAGATGAAAAGGTGAATTGCAGACGTTGAAGAGATTGGTTTGATTCTTGAAGAGAAATCGGCAGGATGTCAGAGACGTTCATTACAATCAGAGAAGAAATTACTATTTTTTGAGTCGTGAGTCTTCTGGCTAGTATGATGTGGTCCGCCACGGATTCCTGTCACCCTCTGTCTTCCTCTACAGTTTTTACCCTCTACACTTCCCTCGAATACCGTGGAAGCTATTCCCTGATGTCTTAACAGATGTCCTATCGTCCTGTCCCTCCCTCTTGTCATTGTTTTCCATATATTCCCTCCCTCACCCATTCTGCGGAGAACCTCCTCATTCCTTACCTTATCAGTGCTCTTAATTTTCAACATTCGTCTGTAACACCGCATCTCAAATGCTTCGATTCGCATCTGTTTCGGTTTTCCCACAGACCGTGCCTCACTACCATAATATGCTGTGCTCCAAACGTACATTCTCAGAAATTTCTTCTTCAAAGTAAGACCTATGTTTGATATTAATAGATTCCATTTATTATAGATAAATGACTGAAACGGACTTGTGTCACAAAAATAATATAATTTAAAGAGAAAATAAGAAAGCTGCCAGAGAGGTTGTTACAGCTGTGGAGAAACTGGGGTGGGTAAAGACACAAATGTGACTGTGTTTTGCGAAAAGGTGAACACCGGAAATCGTATTTATAATGTCAACTTGCCACTGCTCATCTCCATTACACCTTCACAGTGGTTCTCCTGAAATTGTTCCCCAAGGCAATGAGTGTAACGTAAGGTTTGACACTTGTAAAGCCTTGAAGCTCCAACTGAGGAATGAACTTTTAGACTTCTTACAGATGTACACATTGTGCTGATGCTTCAGTCAGAGCAACTCTGTGTGTCGGTCTTGGGAGTCTACCTTAGACAGCGACCTTTGCTGGGCAGTGAGTGGCCTTCGAGGTGAGCCGTCGGCCACCACCTCAAGGCAAAACTCAAACTACGTCGGCGTGTTTGGACTGGAGTCCCAGTGATGTGCACACGTTTGGATTGTCAATCATAACACAGTACATCATCCTCACATTCAGTCCCGAGACTGTAATGGAAACAAATTAAATGATACCTGTTTTTCCCGGGTCGTTTTCCCATAGCTTCGTAAGAGAGACTGAGTCAAGAAACATAGGGGAGGAGCAAGGATACATGAAAACTTGAGTGGCTATGTGAGTAGCTGAAGTGGAAAAGCTGGACCTACTATAGAGATCACACTTTGAGGCTCAGTCGGCCCACACTCGGTACATATAACACGTCAAACCAAAGGTACTTCCTACAATAATGAGTTCGTCAGCAGAGACAACTACACATCTTTACAAACAAACAATTTTTCGAGCGTTTCTCCCAAATGCCAGATGTCCATATATACACTGAACCGAAATTTTATATTGGAGATAAGGTTCAAATGGTTCAAATGGCTCTCAGCACTATGGGACTTAACTACTGAGGTCATCAGTCCCCTAGAACTTAGAACTACTTAAACCTAACTAACCTAAGGATCTCACACACATCCATGCCCCAGGCAGGATTCGAACCTGCGATCGTAGCGGTCGCGCAGCTCCAGACTGTAGCGCCTAGAACCGCTCGGCTACCCCGGCCAGTGGAGATAAGGAATGAAGTTGTTCTTGTTGTACATTTAACGCTTCTACATCTGTGTTTAGTGGATGAGCTCATACACTTAAAAAGGTACGAGGGCTGTCCAAAAAAGTAACAGACATTTTAAAATAAAGAAATTACATTATAGAAAAAGCAAGTTTTTTCATACAGGGTGAAAATTATTTAAACCTACAAATTCTGGGATGTTGTAGGGAACATCAAAACAAATATTTTTCCCTAATGTCATTTTTTCCTATGAGGATTATTTAAACCGGTGGAGGCCGTATTACGCTCTTCAGTTGTAGGCATTGTCTCTGTTTAGTAATGGAGCGATACACCTGGAGTGAGTACATTGATGTGGTTGGTGCGTACTACGTAGCCCACCACAACGTACAAGCTGCACAGCGGGTTTATCAACAACAATATCTTAATCATGATTAATAAAATTCTTTTCCGGGCTATTATGCCGTGGTCTGATGGATTTCGCATTGTAATCCGACGTTTCGTCCCCATCTGCGGAGGACATCTTCAAGGGGATTCGTGGCTTCTGTTAACTTCCGAAACACACACTGTCTCACTACTGACTGCAGCAAATTTTTGTTTTCGCGTGCTCCCGCGCATAGGCGTGACGTCACATGTTTTGAATACGCGAGCGCAATTGGCCGTTGTCGGTTGCCGCCGTCCGCTGTTGCTATCATCCTATGGCGGAAGACTGGTACACATCTTCTTCAGCACCGGCATCCAGATGTCATTCAATTTCACGCCCTCCTCCTTCCTATTAAAATTCCTGGGATGTTTCATAATCTCTATAGCCTCTCTGTAAAGCCTTTCATGATATCCGCTTGTGGCTGCCAGTACTTGAGTTCTATCAAAATAAATGTGGTGGTCTCCTGACTGCAAAGCGTGTTCCGCAACAGCTGATCTATCAATCTCTCCCCTTCTACAATTGCCCTTGTGCACTTCTAGTCGTTTTTTGACCGTTCTTTTTGTGGTACCCACATATACCTCCCCACAACTACACGGGATCCTGTAAATTCCTGCTTTTTCCAGCGGTTTACGAGCATCCTTAGCCAATCTCAGGTGTTCTTGTATCTTCCGGGTAGGTTTGTAAATCACCGCGATATTCCGTTTTTTCGATATTTTCCCAATGCGGTCAGTGACGTCCTTAATAAAAGGCAGGAAAACTTTCGATTTTGCAAGCGCTTGTGCATTGCTATAATTTTCACGCGGCGGTCTTAACGCTCTTTTTATCTCAGCAGCCGAGTAACCATTCCTGAGTAATGAATCAGTGAGGTGTTCCAGTTCCGTATCCAGTAGCCCAGGTTCACAGATGTTCCTCGCTCTATCCGCCAACGTTTTTATTATGCCTCGCTTTTGCTGTGGGTGGTGGTTCGAATCCCGGTGTAGATAACGATCCGTGTGCGTGGGTTTCTGAACCCCCTTGAAGATGTCCTCCGCAGATGGGGACGAAACGTCGGATTACAATGCGAAATCCATCAGACCACGGCATAATAGCCCGGAAAAGAATTTTATTAATCATGACAGTTCCGGCCGTGAAAGTTTACATTTTACAATATCTTAATCGTCGTATCCCGCATCATACGACCTTCGCTGCTGCGTACCAACATCTGCGTGAGACCGGGTCATTTAGCAGATCACCTGGACAGGGACGCCGTCGCACGGTAAGAACGCTGCAATTTGAGGAAGCTGTGTTACAGCATGTGGAACGGATCCCTCAATCAGCACTCGTGCAGTTGCACTTAACATGGGGACGAATCAGACGAATGTACGAACAGTCCTTCGAGAGCAATTGTTACTTCCATTTCACTTACAGCGTGTCCACAACCTGGAACCAGTAGATTATCCACCCAGAGCACAGTTTCGCAGTGGTACCTGAAACAGTGTGAAATGTAGCCTACATTTCCATCCTCTGTGTTGTTTACCGATGAAGCAACGTTCGGGTGTGATGGAGTCTTCAACATGCACAATTCGCATGTTTGGAATGAGGATAACACACAGTTATTAGCGCTCATCAAGTGCGGTTCTTCGTTAATGTGTGGGTCGGTGTTGTTGGGGACTGTTTAATTGGGCCGTATCTGCTACCTAGGCCATTAAATGGCAGGCACTATTACAATTTCCTCGACAGAGCATTGCCAGAATTGCTGGAAGACGTCCCGCTCCCTACAAGACAACGCATGTGGTTCCAACATGACGGGGCGCCGGCACATTTCAGTCGTCGTGTGCGTCGATTCCTGGGCCGACGGTTCCCAGAAACGTGGATTGGCAGAGGTGGTCCTCTACCGTGGCCTGCTCGATCTCCAGATATGTCCCCTCTGAACTTTTTTGTGTGGGAAGAGATGCGCAACCTAGTTTACGCAACTCCTGTTGCATCAGGAGAGGATCTGGTTGTCCGGATGATAGCAGAAGCAGGAACAATTCACGATACTCCTGGGGTTTTTGCCCATGTCAGACAGAACATGATCCGACGGTGTAACCTTTGTTCGTGTCAATGGAGGAATTTTTGAAAATCTACTGTAATTGAAATTGGGTTATGTAAATGTGTTGTCTCTTGGTCATAAAAAATGGAAAAGTGTTTTTTGGTTTAATTAATTTGCCGCCAGAGGAATCTTCCTCTACCGGTTTAAATAGCCCTCATAGGAAAAATTGACATTAGGGAAAAATATTTGTTTTGATGCCACCTACAACCTCCCAGAGTTTGTCGGTTTAAGTGCTTTTCACCCTCTATACAGTTTAAAGCTATTTACAGTTTTGAGCTACTTTGCTATATATTCTCCGTTCAAATTCAGGCACTTAGCCTACGGTGGCACAGGTTTTTCAATACCGTCTCTGTAGAAATCTGCCGCCAGTGATTGCAACCATTGGTTTATACCGTTATGCAGCTCGGCATCAGTATCAAAGCGTTGTGCAGCGAGCCGTGTCTACGTTGCTGGGAAGAGGTGGTAGTCGCTCGGCGTCAAATCCGAGCTATATGGTGGGCGATAAAACTCCCCACCCCTCCCCACCACCACCAAAACCCCGAAGGAACTCTCGGATGCTATTGACCTTGTGTGGACGTGCGGTGTCGTGAAGAAACAAAACTTTTGCCTTAAGTTTTCCCTGACGCTTGTTTGGTATCGCCTGCCTAAGCTTTGTCTATGTTTGACAAAACCTCTCGGAGTTAATTCTTGCGCCACGTTCAAGGAAACCAAAACACAGTAGCCCTGAGTACAATCAAATTGGACCAGTGGAATTTCATTTTCAGTTGCAAACTGATTATGAACTGCTCATTGCGAAGGAAGAGCACTGTTAACCTTCCCGTTATCGCTGCTTGATTCTTTCTAATCTACTGTGTGAGTCAGTGTACTAAATATTCCGTTCCTCAATTACGTATTTCCGTCATGACTTGGAGACGGGCATTGCTTTCCATATAGCTCTTGTACTCTTAGTTTGGAATTTATGACACGTTCCACGAACTACACTACTGGCCATTAAAATTGCTCCTATACGAAGATGACGTGCTACAGACGCGAAATTTAAGCGACAGGAAGAAAATGTTGTGATATGCAAATGATTAGCTTTTCAAAGCATTCACACAAGGTTGGCGCCGGTGGCGACACCTACAACGTGCTGACATGAGGAAGGTTTCCAACCGATTTCTCATACACAAACAGCGGTTGACCGGCGTTGCCTGGTGAAACGTTGTTGTGATGCCTGGTGTAAGGAGGAGAAATGCGTACCATCACGTTTCCGACTTTGATAAAGGTCGGATTGTAGCCTATCGCAATTGCGACATTGCTGCTCGCGTTGGTCTAGATCCAATGAGTGTTAGCAGAATACGGAATCGGTGGGTTCAGGACGGTAATACGGAACGCCGTGCTGGATCCCAACGGCCTCGTGTCACAAGTAGTCGAGATGACAGGCATCTTATCCGCATGGCTGTAACGGATGGTGTAGCCACGTCTCGATCCATGAGTCAACAGATTGAGACGTATGAAAGACAACAACCATCTGCACGAACAGTTCGACGACGCTTAACATGGACTATCAGCTCGGAGACCATGGCTGCGGTTACTCTTGACGCTGCATCACAGACAGGAGCTCCTGCGATGGTGTACTCAACGACGAACCTGGGTGCACGAATTGCAAAACGTCATTTTTTCGGATGAATCCAGGTTCTGTTTACAGCATAATGATGGTCGCATCCGTGTTTGGCGACATCGCAGTGAACGCACATTGGAAGCGTGTATTCGTCATCGCCATACTGGCGTATCACCCGGCGTGATGGTATGGGGTACCATTGGTTACAGGTCTCGGTCACCTCTTGTTCACAATGACGGCACTTTGAACAGTTGCCGTTACATTTCAGATGTGTTACGACCCGTGGCTCTACCCTTCATTCGATCCCTACGAAACCCTACATTTCAGTAGGACCGCATGTTGCAGATCCTGTAGGGGCCTTTCTGGATACAGATAATGTTCGACTGCTGCCCTGGCCAGCACATTCTCCAGATGTCTCACCAATTGAAAACATCTGGTCAATGGTGGCCAAGCAACTGGCTGGTCACAATACCCCAGTCACTACTTTTGATGAACTGTGGTATCGTGTTGAAGCTGCATGGGCAGCTGTACTTGTACACGCCATCGAAGCTCTGTTCGACTCAATGCCCAGACTTATCAAGGCCGTTATTACGGCTAGAGGTGGTTGTTCTGGGTACTGATTTCTCAGGATCTATGCACCCAAATTATGTGAAAATGTAATCACATGTCAGTTCTAGTATAATATATTTGTCCATTGAATACCCGTACATCACCTGCATTTCTTCTTGGTGTAGCAATTTTAATGGCCAGTAGTGTAGTTTCGATATTCGTAGCTGGCAACAGTGGGTAATCACTGTGAATTAAATTTAAATGTAGTTGCAGCGTAGTTTGTAGCCTATAACCCGATTTGCCCCACCGCTAAATTTTCTTGCATTTAGTTTAAAGTGATGTATTTTGCTAAAGTTATGGTTATGTCATCAGACATAACTCTACCCTACACACCTGAAAATCGTCAGCAAGATCCTTTTTACAAAAGTTGGTCTGTCACTGGTATGAAGAAAATCCGCTGAAACCAAATTTCGGTTCGGTGGAAACGTCGCTGTTTCAGGTTTCCGCTAGTAAGCTATCATCTGTTATCTGTTCTTAAGGTAAGAAAGCGCTGAAGTTGTCGGTATTTCATAATTGAAGGAAATCACGTCATTTCCGGGAATGCGCTTAGTACAGATGATTTTAACTTCCTCATCCTGATACTATTAATCGAAAGGAACAAAATACTGATGTAAATTGTAACACCTTAACCACGAAATCCGAAATCAGGCATTTAAGAATTGAATGAGAAGACTTTCTATATCTTGCGATTAAGCGAACATACACAGACAAAATGATGATCACCTAGTACCATTAAAAGCACGTAATTTTTCACTCCACGTACTCGATTCAAAATGCGATATAAATTTTTTCATAGCAACAATTAGATGCTCTGTCCTACGGCGGGCAAACAGGGTATCTATATTACACATTCTACGTATCCAGCGACACTCTAACGACGCATATTCCTTAACACGGGAAAGATAACAGCTGATTTCCTTGAATTACTGCTTTGTAGCAAACGACTGAACTTCGGGGCAAATACTTCTCTTTATCTAGACAACGTCACATTGAACTGAAAAGGTATTTGGAGATAAAATATTGCTGATATGCCAGCACTTTCAGCAGCATGGTCGGATTTCGTTTGGTGTAGAGTCTAGACGTCTGCATACCTAAATGTTCCGAATCGTTCCGAAAACAAAAGACCACAAAACCCTAAAACTGATGAAAACAACAGCTACGAGGAAGTAGTTTAGCAACAACTGCTCGACCAATTTGGACTGAATTTCATGGTTTACATATTTCATACGATTTACGATTCTTTTTCCACACATTTCCTAAGCAATTTACCAGTTTCACGGCTTTCTTCGTAACGAATTTGCAGGGCAAACAACGAAGCTGGTACATTTGAATAACTGAACGATTTAGAAATGATCTAAAACTCGTTTTACTTGTCATATCTTTGCTGTTAACTACATTAACACACAAAATGACTGCTTAAACTTTGTGTTTTCAGTGTAAAATAAAATAAAATCACTAGAATACGTGTGTAATAGTTAAAGCAGCTGTGGTAAACAAAACAGGTTCTTCAGCACGTCTAGAAAACAGGACAGCAGCATCGTAAACTATGACAGGATGTAACAAGAAATTGATACTACTATTTTCAGCATTATGTAAGACATAATAATAAATAGTTTAAAAAAGGGGAGCATGTAAAGTGTTCAAATGTGTGTAGCTAGAAGAAAAAAAAGAAAAACCTATCGACAATGTGAGGAGTCGCCAGGAAAAATACGTCGTTGAGAGTCTACGTTAAGCCGTAGGTTTGATATATTGGATAGAGTAGGACACGCAAGTCGCCTTCCAATCGGGGCACCCGACCATTGAGCCACCCATAACAATAAGCATCAATGTTTGTAAAGTAGATACTACGAATGGCATTTTCTACCGTCGAGGCTAATCACTGTAAATACCAAACATATCATTTTCAAATTGTTGTTTTAATTCATATATTAGAGATACATTTTTTAATGCAACCTCCACAAGAGAAAAAACCCAAGTGTGCAAATCCGGAGATCTTGAAGGCAAAGCTAGCTACGAGACAGTTGCTGAACACCTATCTTCCATCTGATACTGACTGCTCTCTTGTGTACAATGCTCTCTGGAAATCTTGCATCGCGCCGTTATGGAAAATTATGCTGTGCAGCACCTGATCGTGCCGATTCTAACCGACAATCTTTGTAATCCGTCCTTCAGTTTTGAAGGATCGTGTAGCTACGTGATGAAACTGCATTAATTGTAACTATGTAGTGGTATAATTAATATTTGCAATCATTCTTCATCAGTTGTTACTTCGACGCTGTTTATCACGTGAGTAAGAATAAATATTAACCGTCTTTTGCAACTGGATCTTGTTTGGGTAAAGTGTATCGGATTTTCCTGATTGTGTAATTCTATGTGTGAGTTTTTCTGCAGCTGTTGTTTCATTAGAACTTTTTTTCCCCTTGTGTCTGCTGTTATTCCGTTGCTGTTTTTCTTTACTATCTGGTCTGCTACACCTATCATGTGACATACAACTGTATGATCGACCAGTTAAGTTGCTAGCTGCAGGTTTTAAAGTTTATGTTCTTTTGGATGCTGTTGCCTCATTTCATCATTTAACCAAGATTTTGCTTTCGATACTGTTGCCTAATTTCATTATTTAACCAAAATTTATGTGCTGCTAACTTAGTCTTTTGCGCTGCTTGTGAATAACTACTTACCTTTACATTAATATGATGTGGACTGTTTACAGTTTCTTTTTTTAATTACAGATTGCTCATTGGTCTTTGGAGTTGGATTATACTCTTCTTGTGTGTATTGCAGATTAGCAGTGGAATTGTCTGACGTACAATAATTATGTACTTCATATTTGCGGACACTGTGCCTCATTTGCTACTTCAATGATGTTTCCGAAAAGACAAAAATGGTTCAAATGGCTCTGAGCACTATGGGACTTAACTGCTGAGGTCATCAGTCCCTTGGAACTCAGAACTACTTAAACCTAACTAACCTAAGGACATCACACACATCCATGCCTGAGGCAGGAATCGAACTTGCGACTGTAGCGCCTATAACCACTCGGCCACTCTGACCGGCCCAAAAAGACAGATGATTTGTTATTGCCTCCCTGGTAAACAAAATTATATTGAGATAGTTCGCGAATCACATTAAGATTACTGTCTGCTCATTAGTGGCAGGCCTTCCGCTCGCGTAGCCTATGGCATGAAAATCAGACTAGCCCTGAAAAGAGGGCTGGACTATGCGAGCTATGGGGACCGTGTTGCCTTCGTAAACAGTGTCACTATTGGGGAACAAACATTGTACCATGGGATGGACGCTATCAGCCAGAATGGTCACATAATCTTTAACAGGATTGCAACCCTGCAGAGTAACTATGGGACCCCTGGAATACCATGATATGGTTATCCAAACCATCAACGAACTCAGCCGTCTTTCACTCTTTCGACGTAAACACAGCTAGAAACTGGAAACGGTGTGTAACAAGACTCACCCTCCGAATCACGTTTTCCTATTGCTCCATACTTCAGGTTTATGGTTTGGGCAATACGTTTCCCTGTTACGGGCATTTGCAACACTGACGTTCAGCTCTGTAGTAACTTTTGCAGCTGTAGTCCTCTCATTTTACGTCACAACCATTTTCATCAACCGTTTGTCACGATCACTCAACATGCACTTTCGTCCACGTTGCGACATGGCGGATGGTGTTTGCCCGCTTCCCCCTTACGCAGTATAAATATTCGATACGGTACGTTACTTCTTGAAAGTCGAAACGCCTCGGCGACCTTGGTTACTGGAGCATCCACCAATACGGGCATCAACAATTTCTCCACGTCCTAAGTCATTCACCTGCGACATAATGCACTCAAGACTACACAGAACACTGTTTTGACCACACCTGATAGTTTGCAACGTATTGGGGACATTGCACAGATGCCATTCGTGACCGACTACAGCAGCACAACCTGCGGGATTATCTATCATCTGCATTTATGTTGGAGCATGCATTCTCGCCGTGTTTCCGTATTTTTGTCCAACCCATGTAGGTACAGTGCTTAAAAATGCAGAATGATTCAGACACTATCTCTGATAGGGAGGCGTGTTCAGGTGGCTCAGTGTGGAGAACTTTGACCACGATAAACAGCTATCAGTATCCGATATACAGGCTTATAGTATCGCAAACAAAACAGTAAAGCCTATATCTCGTCGAGAATAAACCAATTTCTCTATGTAAGTTACACCATACACATGCTGTACCCTGTCATGATTGCCCAATAACTTTATTTTTATTCGCGTGCTCCTTTCAGAGTTTTAAAATGTTCGCGGACAGCAGAGAGTTTGACGAGTGGTCAAACTGCGGCCCGCGGGTAGGGTGTGGCCCAAATAAAGTATTCTTGCGGCCCACGGTTCTCAGCGGCAGTTTATAACACGCATCCAGCAACTAAATGCCGAATCCAAAAACTTAGTTAGTTAGTTGGTTGCGTGTTCCATTGATCAATCGCACGGTACGGTAGCCGTTATGATATGGAACGTGTCAAGGGCACAAGAATTTCACATATAAAACAAGATTTTTTGATATATATATATATATATATATATATATATATATATATATATATATATATATATATATATATTACAAAACAGAGTTAAGGATTAATATTTCTATTATTTACCCATTCCCTTAAATGACACAAAATGCATATACTATATTTCTAGATTTATTTATTCCTATTCAAGAATTCATCTATGGTATATTAGGAGTTGTTAAGGAGATATGATTTCAATTTATTTTTGAAGCTATTACTGCTGTCTGTCAGACATTTTATTTCATCTGGTAATTTGTCGAAAATTTTTATAGCAGCATATTTTACGCCTTTCTGTGTCACATATAGGTTGAGTAAAGGATAGTGTAAGTGTTTCTTTTTTCTGGTATTATAATCATGAATGTAACTGTTGTTTTTAATCTGGTCCATGTTGTTGAGAACAAATTTCATCAGTGAGTAAATGTACTGTGAGGCTGTTGTAAGAATTTCCAATCTTTTAAAAAGATGCCTACAAGCTGTGCGACTATAAACCCCACACATTAGTCTAACGCCGGCTGCGGTGGCCGAGCGGTTCTAGGCGCTTCAGTCCGGAACCGCGCGACTGCTACGGTCGCAGGGTCGAAGGCTGCCGCGAGCCTGAATATGTGTGTTGTCCTTAGGTTTGTTAGATTTAACTAGTTCTAAGTTCTAGGGGACTGATGACCTGAGATGTTAAGTCCCATAGTGCTCAGAGTCATTTGAACCATTATTCTAACCACTTTCTTTTGAGCAGTGAATACCTTTTTCTCTAAATATTGAGTTACCTCAAAATATTATTCCGTATGACATCAGAGAGTGAAAGTATGCAAATTATGTTAGATTACTAACATTAAGAGGTGTAAAAAATGTTCAAATTCTAAGGGACCAAACTGCTGAGGTCATCGGTTCCTAGACTTACACACTACTTAGACTAATTTAAACTAACTTATGCTAAGAACAACACACACATCCATGCCCGAGGAAGGACTTGAACCTCCGGCGGGAGGGGTAGCGCAATCCGTGATCTGGCGTCTTAGACCGTGCGGCCACTCGCCGCGGCTACGAGGTGTTTTTGCTAGTTTTGCTATCAGTAACAAAGAAAAATACTTACGTGGAGTGATATTTTAAGATAACTTGAGCTGATGTTGGTCGATTCAGTATTGGACAAAGATAGTTGGCAGCTAACATTAAGGTCAGAGAGGTAAGCAGCGCGGCCACTGGAAGGTTAGAGCAGGGGTGGTCAACCTTTCTTACCTACCGCCCATTTTTGTATCTCTGTTAACAGCAGAGGCACTGGTTCCACCGTAATGGTGATTTATGGAGTAGGAAAATAACTTTACTTTGTAAAAGTAGAAGTGAAAGGGCAATAATAAGGGAATTACAACCGACAGTCACACATACAAGTGAAAAAGTCTCATTGAATCGAAAATTAGATTTACAAGAAATTAAGAAAGTAGAGAGAAAGATTATTATAAAAATTCTATGACCACGATACGGATGGATACAGACTGCCAAACATCGAGCCAAGAGCAAAAGTATCAAACATCGTAACTGACGTCAGAAAAAAACGAATGAAGTTCTATGGACAGTTAGACAGATTACCTGGAAACAGACTAACTAAACGTCTATTGGAATATGTGACATTACTTAAAGCATCAATACATCGGGTAATTGAAGTTAAGAAGGTTTTGACAAAATCAAAAACTGACAAAACAAACACATAAGACAGGGATACATTCAAAAGCAAAATTGACAAGTAGGACTTTACACCAGAGACGGAACCAAAATCATACCGACCGTGGATCAAAGGAAGAAAGAAGGCCTTCGGGGAGCAAATGAAATATTGAGAAAATAAGAAGAATCTTAAGAAAGACTGAAAATCGTCTGCTTATCTTTCTTCAACGGGGTCATTCGCTAATAATATTAATAATATGACTTAGAAAATGCGCCGGCCGGTGTGGCCGTGCGGTTCTAGTCGCGTCAGTCTGGAACCGCGTGACCGCTACGGTCGCAGGTTCGAATCCTACCTCGGGCATGGGCGTGTGTTATATCCTTAGGTTAGTTAGGTTGAAGTAGTTCTAAGGGACTGATGACCACAAATGTTAAGTCCCACAGTGCTCAGAGCCATTTGAACCATTTTTTAGAAAATGTTTTATGTCAAAATTTTATGGAAACCTAATGAAAACGTTTTGAGAACCCCACCTTCTACCACCGACCGTCACGGATCAGAGCTGGAACGCTCATTACTTGGACCTTCGGGTTAGAGGATATGAGAAAGGGAATGTGTCGTTATACGTCTTCCAGTACTGACAAGACACGAGAGTGCGTGACTCGTACCGACCAGCTGGTATGGCATGCACTTTGACACGGGAGTAAGACCGATTCGTAAATGCACTTAACAGAGATGGTCATTTTCAAATGCGCTATTTATTTGTAGCAAGCAAGGTTAAATTAATTACCGCTGTGGTAGTGCAACAAAATGAGCAGAAGAAAACTGTCATAAAACATAATGAACATCGTGTTTTTTGTCGCATAGTGCATTTAAACGTAAGCACAGTCTCTGTTACTAATCAATTAATCATCCGCTCACGCAGACAACATAACAACATTTCGCTGGGCAAGTGCAGTGTCACAAATTTGGGGGTCGCTAAGGCTAGCTGCAATCTGAAACAGCGAGCAGTTGACACGAAGTGTTCCGAATGGCATGCTGTCCGTATTGGCTCTTGAGCGAAAAGGTTTGAGGACCACTGAACTGAAGTAACATGGTCTGCTTAGAACGTAACACGTAGCAAAGCACAGTGTATTCAACTGGCGTCCTACCTGCGGCCGACTGCCACCGAGCCGTCCTTGAGCTGATTCCTCTGCTGGTGCTCCATTGTAACAGGCACTGAGCTACGTTCACAGGTGAGTGCCGAGTGCTGACTGGGATATCGGCTGCTGCCGTCAGATAACTCGGTCGTCACGTGGGGGAGTGTCAGGCTCTTATCGCGGAGAGTGTAACAGCTGATGACTAAACACGGCGCGGTCTTGCGGACCTCTGACCTAGTAACGTGCACAGTAGGGAGCGTAAGAAATGCCTTCGCCACCGCAAGAAGTTTCAGACGCAGCGGACACGTGTTTCTCAGCCGCTGGCAGAGCTACTCTCAGGCTACGAGAAAAGCGAGTCAGCATGACGGGACAGAAGAGAACAGCTTTGGGCGCACGTGTCTGTGGGCGTGACTCAGCGCGTCACAGGGGAATTTCAGAGAAGTCACGTGTGCGAAATGTGTTGCTTCTCCCTCCTGCGTGAACCCAAGAGTTGCAGTATTACATATAACTTTTCATCACCCTTTGTGTAACCACGGCAAATGCGGGAAATTGCGGTCACTGCCTCACATAGTTAGAGTCGACTAAACGCTGTATAGTACAGATACTGTAATAATTTTGATCATCTTGTCATATCGTTTTTTGTGGCCTTCAGCCTCAAGACTGATTTGGCGCGACTCTCCACGCTGCTCTATCCTGTGCAAACCTCCTCACCTCTGCATAACTAAACCAACCTACATCCATCTGAAGGTGTTCAGTAAGTAATGCATTGCGTTTTTTTTCTGAAAGCAGGTTGGTTTTATTCGGGATTCCAATACACCGTATTATTTCCAATTCTTTAGGTTAGTAAACCCTATTTTTCAGCATGACCTCCGTTCAATGGGACGGCCTTACGCCTCCTCTCTGAGAGAGCCTGTATGGTCGCTTGGTACCACCCAAATGGTCGACGTCGGAGCCAACGGCTTGCAACATCAATAACCTCCCCATCATCCAACTACTGCTTCTTGCAGAGTGCATTCTTCATTGGCCCAAACAGATGGAAGTCGAAAGGAGCGGAATATGGACTGCAGGGTGAATGAGGAAGAGCAGTCCAATGAAGTTCTGTGAGCTCATCTCGGGTGCGCAGACTTCTGTGAGGCCTTGAGTTATCATGAAGAACGAGATGTTTTTTTACATTTTTATGAGACAGGCGAAATACCCTCAGACTCCAAGAAGAATATAATAATTCCAATACCAAAGAAAGCAGGTGCTGACGGATGTGAAAATTACCGAACTATGTTTAATAACTCACGGCTGCAAAATACTAACGCGAATTCTTTACAGACGAATGGAAAAACTGGTAGAAGCCGACCTTGGGGAAGATCAGTTTGGATTCCGTAGAAATATTGCAGCATGTGAGGCAATACTGACCCTACGAATTATCTTAGAAAACAGATTAAGGAAAGGCAAACCTACATTTGAAGCATTTATAGACTTAGAGAAAGTTTTGACAATGTTGACTGGAATACTCTCTTTCAAATTCTGATGGTGGCAGGGGTAAAATATAGGGAGCGAACGGCTATTTTCAGTTTGTACAGAAACCAGGTGGCAGTTACAAGTGTCGAGGGACATGAAAGAGACACAATGGTTGGGAAGGGAGTGAGACAGGGTTGTAGCCTATCCCCGATGTTATTCAATCTGTATATTGAGCAAGCAGTAAAGGAAACAAAAGAAAAATTCGGAGTAGGTATTAAAATCCATGGAGAAGAAATAAAAACTTCGAGGTTCGCCGATGACATGGTAATTCTGTCAGAGACAGCAGAGGACTTGGAACATCCGTTGAATGGAATGGACAGTGTCTTGAAAGGAGGATATAAGATGAACATAAACAAAAGCAAGACGAGAATAATGTAATGTAGTGGAATTAAGTCGGGTGATGCTGAGGGTATTAGATTAGGAAATGAGACACTTGAAGTGGTAAAGGAGTTTTGCTATTTGGAGAGCAAAATAACTGATGATGGTCGAGTAGAGAGGATATAAAAAGAGAAATTTGTTAACATAGAGTATAGATTTAAGTGTCTGGAAGTCGTTTCTGAAAGTATTTGTACGGAGTGTAGCCATGTATGGAAGTGATACATGGACGATAAATAGTTTGTACAAGAAGAGAATAGAAGATTTCGAAATGTCGTTCTACAGAAGAATGCTGAAGATTAAATGGGTAAACCACATAATTAATGAGGAGGTATTGAACAAAATTGGGGAGAAGAGAAATTTGTGGCACAACTTGACTAGAAGAATTGATCGGTTGGTAGGACATGTTCTGAGGCGTCAAGAGATCACCTATTTAGTATCGGAGGACACCGTGGAGGGTAAAAATCGTAGAGGGAGACCAAGAGATGAATACACTAAGCAGATTCAGATGTTGCAGTGGGTACTGGGAGATGAAGAAGCTTGCACAGGATACAGTAGCATGGACAGCTGCATCAAACAAGTCTCAGGACTGAAGACCACAACAACAAAAACATGGTGACGAACACGGTGAAGTCTCTTCAATTACCTGAGGGTGGCACATTACAATTCAGAGATGATCGTTGCATCATCAGGGAGAACACCAAACAGAATAACCCCTTCACAGTCCTGGGAGGCTGTCGACATAACTTTACCGGCTCAGTAGCGACTTTGAACTTTTGCTTCGGAGGAGAGGTAGGGTGGCGACATTCCATAGACTGCCGTTTTGTTTCCGGTGTCCGCTGAGTGGCAGCGTGTTTGCCTATCATGTAGCGAACCCGGGTTCGATTCCCGGCCCAGTCGGAGATTTTCTTCGCTCATGGACTAGATGTTGTATTGTACTCATCATCATCCCATGATCACTGACGGGCAAGCCTCCCAATGTGGCATCAGTTGAAATAAGACTTGCAACCCGGCGGCCGAAGTTCTCCAAATGGGTCCTCCCGGCCATCAATGCCACTTGATCATTTGTTTTTCCGATTTGACGTGATGAGGTCATTTTTCATCGTCTGTGACGATGTCAGAAATAAACGCCGCGATCAGACTCGTAAAGCGAAAGCAATTTCGCACAGTCATTCGTTGCTCTTTAAGGTCTTCTGTTAGGCAGCGAGGAACCGAGTGGTCAGACACATCTGAGTCCCACAACTTGTGGTCGAGTATGTCAGCATTACCAACAGGACGTCGACTTGAGCAGTGAGGTGTTTGATTATTATCCGTCGATTGCCTCGAATGAGGGTGTCCGCACGTTCCAACATCTCAGGAGTCATAGCTGTGTGAAGCACACGGGAGACTGGTTTGCGCGACCTTGTTGCAATGTTGACAGACACCTCGCCCAACGACTCACTGTGTTTTTGTTCACTGGCCTCCGCAGACATTCTGCAAGCTCCTATCAATATTCCGCTAAAAGAAACTGAATGACAGCTCTGTGCGTGGAACACATCTCCCTTAGAGACGCCATTTTGAAGGGTCGCCAACCATCGGACCTTCATGAAACTATAGGGGCTGAAGTTGGAATACTCCACGATGTCGCACAATAAATTCCGCACTTTTTCAACCAAAATTGGCCGACAAAATTGCGTTCCTTATTGGAGCCTAGGTATCTCGCAGCTTTTTGTAGACCCCACCCCAACTCACATGCACTTCCCTCTATTATCACACTGACTCCTTGATACATCATGACGTGTCACATCAACTGATCCCTTCCTTTAGTCAGGTTATGCCACAAATTTATGTTTCTTTCCAGATCTACATCTAAATGGTTACTCTGCAAATCACATTTAAGTGCCTGGCCGAGGGTTCATCGAACCACCTTTACAATTCTCTATTACTCAAATCTGGTATAGCGCGTGGAAAGAACGAACACCTATATCTTTCCGTACGAGCTCTGGTTTCCCTTGATATATCGTGGTGATCGTTTCTCCCTATGGAAGTCGGTGTCAACAAAATATTTCCGCATTCTGAGGAGAAAGTTGATGATTGGAATTTCGTGTGAAGATTACGTCGCAACGAAAAACGCCTTTCTTTTAATGATGTCCAGCCCAAATCCTGTATCATTTCAGTGACACTCTCTCCCATATTTCGCGATAATACAAAACGTGCTGCCCTTCCTTGAACTTTGTCGATGTACTCCGTCAGTCCTGTCTGGTAAGGATCCCACACTGCGGAGCAGTATTCTAAAAGAGGATGGGCAGGCGTAGCATTGGTAGTCTCCTTAGTAGCTCTGTTACATTTTCTATCTGTTCCTTCCAATTTATGATGTTCGTAATTGTAATTCCTAGGTATTTAGTTGAATTTACGGCCTTTATATTTGACTGATTTATCATGTCATCGAAGTTTAACGAGTTCCTTTTAGCACTCACGTGGATGACCTCACTCTTTCCGTTATTTAGGGTCAACTGCCTTTCAGATATCTTTTCTAAATCGTTTTGAAATTTGTTTTCATCTTCTGATGACTTTACTAGTCGATAAACGACAGCATCATCTGGAAACAACCTAAGGCGGCTGCTAAGATTGTCTCCCTAATCGTTTATATAGATAAAGAACAGCAAAGGGCCTATAACACTACCTTGGAGAACATCAGGAATCACTTCTGTTTTATCGATGACTTTTCGTCAATGACTATGAACTGTGACCTCTCTGACAGGAAGTCACAAATCGAGTCACGTAAGGAAGACGATATTACATAAGCACGCAATTTCAATATAAGCCGCTTGTATAGTACAGTGTCAAAAGCCTTCTGGAAATCCAGAAATACGGAATCGATCTGAAATCCCTTGTCAACAGCACTCAACACTTCATGCGAATAAAGAGCTAGCTGCGTTTCACAAGAACGATGTTTTCTAAACCCATGTTGACTCTGTGTCAATAAACCTTTTACTCCGAGGTAATTCATGATGTTCGAACGCAATATATGTTGCAGAATCCTGCTGCATAATGAAGTTAATGATATGGGCCTGTAATTAAGTGGATTACTCCTAGTACCTTTCTTGAATATTGGTGTGACCTGTGCAACTTTCCAGTCTTTGGGCACGGATCTTTCGTCGAGCGAACGGTTGTATCGGATTGTCAAGTATGGAGCTAATGCATCAGAATACTCTGAAAGGAACCTGATTGGTATACAGTCTGGACCAGAAGACTTGCTGTTATTAAGTAATTTAAGTTGCTTCACTAATCCGAGGACATTTACTTCTGCGTTACTCATGTTGGCAGCTGTTGTTGATTCGAATTCTGGAATATTTACTTCATCTTCTTTTGTGAAGGCATTTCTGAAGACTGTTCAGTAACTCTGCTTTGGCAGCAGTGTCTTCGATAGTACCTCCACTGCTATCGTGGAGAGATTCAGTGCCTCTTGGTTAATTGTTCGACCTACCAACGTAACATTCAGCATTCTTCTGTAGTCATTCTATAACATTTCAAAAGCATCTATTTGTTTCTCGTCTGAAATGCTTATGGTCCACGGTTTCTCCACTTCCATAAAACCAGAGCTGTCATTCTGTAGTCATTCTATAACATTTCAAAGGCATCTATTTGTTTCTCGTCTGAAATGCTTATGGTCCACGGTTTTTCCACTTCCATAAAACCAGAGCTGTCATTCTGTAGTCATTCTATAACATTTCAAAGGCATCTATTTGTTTCTCGTCTGAAATGCTTATGGTCCACGGTTTTTCCACTTGCATAAAACCTGAGCTGTCCGTAGCATGCCAGACTTCACGTTGGCCGAATGTGTCGGTTGCGTGTGGGCGAAGGCTCAACCGGACTCCGTTTTGCTCGTGCCTTCCCAGAAGTACTCGGTACAGAGAGACATTTCATGCAGTACTGCGCTGTGTCATTTTTCTGTCGGCAAAACTCTCTTCAGTTCGGCAGAGTCGTGGTGTCAGCATCGTTCACCCTTCAACTATTTGTTCGTAGTATGAAGGACGTCCACAGGTCCAGTGGCTGTATCCACAAAGATGGGCAGTCCAGCGATCTGTCGTTACAAGTGTTTAAAATAAACGGGAATGACAGAAGAGAGGGATGAATGTTCTCAATATGCAGGGCGATTATAACTAAACTTTCAAACCGCTGTAGATATAACATCACTTGTCAGAATGACGTCAAATTGAAACCGAATATTATCGGAGAAGAGTGAAAACGAATGGCAGAAGAAAAATAAATGTTACAAATTGTAGCAACAGATGGCGCTGTAAGCATCATAATTTAATAGTGGTCGACTACAAATGGCAAATGAATCATACAGCAGTGCCTAAGGTGTACGTTTGACGTTAAACAAACTGTACTACTCAGTGTGCATGAGTACACAGGTGTGATATGTAAGCCCATCCACCACGGCAAGGTAATATCACATCGGATCGGAAAAATCGGTTTTTAATTGTCCTGAGCCCAAAAACCGCATAAAAAGGATCAATCACAATCACATCGGCTTATTAATCTCCGTGTGACTGGTGCCAAACGTGTTCAGTATGCTGTCCACCGTTTTCTGCAACAAGTTGAAATTGAGAGACAGCATGTTCCACAACTGATCGAAGTGTTTCCAAGGTCACGTTCAGAATGTGTTGCGCAATGCGTGCCTTCAATGCAGCTAAGTTTGCAGTCGGAACACTGAACTCAACATCTTTCAGATAGCCCCACAGCCACAAGTCACACGGATTAAGAACAGGTGACCGACGGTCAGGCTGTGGGGAAATGGCGGCTGATAATTGTAGCATTTCCGAAATGGCGCTTCAGCAGCTGCTTAACTGGATTTGCAATGTGCGAAGGTGCACCATCTTGCATAAAAATGATCCCATCCACACATCCATGCTGTTGGAGAGCTGGAATGACGTGGTTGCGCAAAAGACACTCATAGCGCTTACCAGTGACGGTACAAGTAAAAGGACGGGAAGTACCTGTCTCTTCGAAAAAAAAAATATGGCCCTACGATAAATGATGCCGTAAACCTACACCACATAGTAACCTTTTCAGGATGAAGTGGTACTGAATGATTTGCATGTGGATTTTCCGTTGCCCATATTCGACAATTCTGTATATTGACATATTCTGCCTGATGGAAGTGGGCTTCGTCTGTCCACGAAATCTTCCATGACGAATCATTGTCCACTTCCATGCGAGCAAGAAATTCTAAAGCAAAGGTCTCTTTTGCTGACAGGTCAACAGGAAGCAGCTCGTGCACATGGGTAATTTTGAATGGATAGCAAAGGAGGATGTTTCGAGGATTTTACGCACCATGCTCGCGGATACGTCCGATGTTCGGGAAATTCTCCGAGCACTACACGTTTGCACACCACCACTCTCCTCCTGCACTGCTGTGGCCACTGCTTCCACTGGCGTTGAATCAATTCTACCAGGTTGCACACTAAAAGAACCGGTTTTTTCGAATTTCCGAATCATTTTCTCCAGACGCGCGGCAGTCAAGGAACCAACGCCTTTTTCCAAACCCTTCAGTGTCCACAAATTCTGCAGAGCGACGTGTGCACAGTCATCATTCTCGTAATAGAGCTTTACAAGCAGAGCGCGATCCTGCGTGGAGACAGTCATGACGAATGTCGCAGATGCGGAAGGTGGAAGAGTCGTGTGCCCGGCTTGTTTATACCACCTTCAATGCGTCGTGCGCATGACAGGTGTTTTCATTTACGAATTATGACACATACAGCGTCATCTATTGATCAATTTTCACACTATATTTTCCCCCTTCTCCGATAATATTCCGACCAGTGGGGTTATTTCTACAGCGTTTTGAAAGTTAATTATAATCACCCTGTACATTATGCAATCACATAAGCGATGGGTAGTTATAGTCGCAGAACGTGTTCGGAGACATCCTGTTAATATCGTGCGCCTCCAGCACTGTCCCCCACATATCGGACGAGGTGGTAGTGCATTGATGTTCTGGTGAGGCGTTATATGGGACCACTGTAAACCTCTCACTCTTGCTGCGAACATCCTCACCGCTCTACAGAGCAGGCACGAGATTCTGCAACCAGTACTTGGACCATACCGCCAACATTTTGGTGATAATTTCGCCTTGATGGATGATAACACGCATCATATTGTTCTCGTGAACACATTCCTTCAGAATGCTGGGACCAGCAGAATGTTGTGTCCCGCCTATTCCTCGCACATGAACCCAGTCGAACAGGTGTGGGATCGACGGGAACGAGCTGATTTTGGACGTCAGTAATGTCCACGTACTCTGGTCGACTTACGTAGAAGTAGAATCGCAACTGAGGAATGGGACAATTTGGCTTAAAAATTTCATCTATTGTTTGCCACGACGGGTTGAAGCCTGTATCCCAGCGAGCAGCCATTCCACCACGGACTGACGTTACTCAGGAGTGCTGTGAAAAACTATCCAAGGGAACCAGACGATTTTGTCGTCACACTTTTTTATTTTGGTTTTGTGAATTGGAGAATCGTAAATGAATATATGCACATGCTTCAGAGCCAATTTTTGTTTTCTGTAGCGTTAATTTCCAGATAAAGGGGTGATGCAAAACGTTTGCGGAGATGTGTATAAATGCAAGGTTATTTATCGGCCGGCAAGCCAGATTGATAGAGAACGCCAGCTTACACGCTGATCAATACAGATACACTATGTGATCAAAAGTATCCGGACACCTGGCTGAAAGTGACTTGCAAGTTCGTCGCGCCGTCCATCGGTAATGCTGGATTTCAGTATAGTGTTGGCCCACACATAGCCTTGATGGCAGCTTCCATTCTCGCAGGCATATGTGCTGCAAGGTTTCTTGGGGAACGGCAGTCCATTCTTCACGGGGTGCTGAGCTGAGGAGAGGTATCGATGACGTTCGGTGAGGCCTGGCACCAAGTCGGCGTTCCAAAACATACCTGTGGCCGAGCGGTTCTACGCGCTTCGGTCCGGAACCGCGCTGCTGCTACGGTCGCAGGTTCGAATCCTGCATCGGGCATGGATGTGGTCCTTAGATTAATCTGGTTTAAGTAGTTCTAAGTATAGGGGACTGATGACCTCAGATGTCAAGTCCGATAGTGCTTAGAGCAATTTTGAACCAAAACATTCCAAAGGTCTTCTATAGGATTCAGGTCATTACAGGGATGTTATTGTCGTGTAACCACTCCGCCACAGGCCGTGCATTATGATCAGGTGCTCGATCGTGTTGAAAGATGCAATCGCCACCCCGAATTGCTCTTCAACAGTGGGAAGCAAGCAGATGCTTAAAACATTAATGTAGGCCAGTGCTGTGATAGTGACACGCAAAACATCAAGAGGTGTAAACCCCTCCATGAAAACCACGACCACACCATAACACCACCACTCCATACAACGTTTTTTCCACTTTCAATCGTCCAATGTTTACGCTCATTACACCAAGCGAGGAGAAGTTTGACATTTACCGGCGTGGTGTGTGGCTTATGAGCAGCCGCTTGACCATGAAACCCAAGTTTTCTCACCTCCCACCTAACCGTCATAGTACTTTCAGTGGATCCTGATGTAGTTTGGAATTCCTGTGTGATGGTCTGGATAAATGTCTGCCTATTACACATTACGGCCCTCTTCAACAGTCGGCGGTTTCTGTCAGTTAACAGACGAGGTCGGCCTGTACGCTTTTGTGGTGTACGTGTCCCTTCACGTTTCCACTTCACTATAACATGGGAAACAGTGGACCTAGGGATGTTCAGAAGTGTAGAAATCTCACATACAGAAGTATGACACAAATGACACCGAATCACCTGATCACGTTCGATGTCCGTGAGTTCCGCAGAGCACCCCATTCTGCTCTCCCACGATGTCTAATAACTAATGAGGTCGCTGATACGGAGTACCTGGCAGTAGGTGGCAGCACAATGCACCTAATATGAAAAACGTATGTTTTTGGAGGTGTCCGGATACTTTTGATCACATAGTGTATGATATACTACTCCAGACTGATGCTCATGTATTACCGCTCGTAACAGTGTTTCCTCTAGATTTCACCAGACTTGCTGTGCAAGCAGTTATAAGAAGGCTGATAATTTATAAATATACACTCCTGGAAATTGAAATAAGAACACCGTGAATTCATTGTCCCAGGAAAGGGAAACTTTATTGACACATTCCTGGGGTTAGATACATCACATGATCACACTGACAGAACCACAGGCACATAGAGACAGGCAACAGAGCATGCACAATGTCGGCACTAGTACAGTGTATATCCACCTTTCGCAGCAATGCAGGCTGCTATTCTCCCATGGAGACGATCGTAGAGATGCTGGATGTAGTCCTGTGGAACGGCTTGCCATGCCATTTCCACCTGGCGCCTCAGTTGGACCAGCGTTCGTGCTGGACGTGCAGACCGCGTAAGACGACGCTTCATCCAGTCCCAAACATGCTCAATGGGGGACAGATCCGGAGATCTTGCTGGCCAGGGTAGTTGACTTACACCTTCTAGAGCACGTTGGGTGGCACGGGTTACATGCGGACGTGCATTGTCCTGTTGGAACAGCAAGTTCCCTTGCCGGTCTAGGAATGGTAGAACGATTGGTTCGATGACGGTTTGGATGTACCGTGCACTATTCAGTGTCTCCTCGACGATCACCAGAGGTGTACGGCCAGTGTAGGAGATCGCTCCCCACACCATGATGCAGGGTGTTGGCCCTGTGTGCCTCGGTCGTATGCAGTCCTGATTGTGGCGCTCACCTGCACGGTGCCAAACACGCATACGACCATCATTGGCACCAAGGCAGAAGCGACTCTCATAGCTGAAGACGACACGTCTCCATTCGTCCCTCCATTCACGCCTGTCGCGACACCACTGGAGGCGGGCTGCACGATGTTGGGTCGTGAGCGGAAGACGGCCTAACGGTGTGCGGGACCGTAGCCCAGCTTCATGGAGACGGTTGCGAATGGTCCTCGCCGATACCCCAGGAGCAACAGTGTCCCTAATTTGCTGGGAAGTGGCGGTGCGGTTCCCTACGGCATTGCGTAGGATCCTACGGTCTTGGCGTGCATCCGTGCGTCGCTGCGGTCCGGTCCCAGGTCGACGGGCACGTGCACCTTCCGCCGACCACTGGCGACAACATCGATGTACTGTGGAGACCTCACGCCCCACGTGTTGAGCAATTTGACGGTACGGCCACCCGGCGTCCTGCAAGCCCACTATACGCCCTCGCTCAAAGTCCGTCAACTGCACATACGGTTCACGTCCACGCTGTCGCGGCATGCTACCAGTGTTAAAGACTGCGATGGAGCTCCGTATGCCACGGCAAACTGGCTGACACTGACGGCGGCGGTGCACAAATGCTGCGCAGCTAGCGCCATTCAACGGCCAACACCGCGGTTCCTGGTGTGTCCGCTGTGCCGTGCGTGTGATCATTGCTTGTATAGCCCTCTCGCAGTGTCTGGAGCAAGTATGGTGGGTCTGACACACCGGTGTCAATGTGTTCTTTTTTCCATTTCCAGGAGTGTATAAACATGAAACGATTGGATTTGAAATTACATTTAAAGAGCTGTACTTCGTGATAGTCGGTTACAAAATTTGGTTGTTACTAAGTGCTCATCGTCTGGCAACTTGAATAACTTCCAGCATATCAGGGCGCCAGCGAACAGTCATTTCCGCATTTGTGCAATATTGCGTGGCTGTGACACTCCTTTTGCTGACGAAGCGTGACAGCTGCAGTTTCCAATGATAACTGCGAAAAACTCCACTGTGTAGATTTCGTCAGCACCTGTAACTTGCAATATCTGAGACGGTTACAAATGGTTTCTACAATACCAATGGTCAATGTAAAATTGTCGGTGTCTGGGAAAGCAGTACAAATATTCTGTCAGATCTTCATAGGATTTCAAAGATATGTACACAATGGCAGTTTGCTTTAAAAGTTCAGAAATTTAAACTAATTACCTGACATAGTCAGAATAGAGAAGAAGATCTGCACACTGAATTGTTGCAAATTTTGTTAAAAACTCTATTTGGCCAAGATAGCAGTATAGAAAAAATTGACTACTAGTTTCAACATCTCTTGAGGTCAGAATTCAAATATTCAGCTTCTAAATTGAGGGAATAAGTAAGACAGTTCGTCAATGTAGTGTTAACTTCCTTAAGGAAATGTTACTTACAGTTGTATTTACGAAATACGTATGTGAAACATTGCACAAACGTCATTTATGTAGGTGACATGTGATACAGGCATTCAGGGATCTGCTGCGTGCAGTGACCGCGCGGTTTGAGGCGCCGTGTCACGGACTACGTAGTGCCTCCCACCGGAGGTTCGAGTCCTCACTCGGGCATGGGTGTGTGTGTTGTTCTTCGCGTAATTTAGTTTAAGTAGTGTGTAAGTCTAGGGACCGATGACCTCAGCAGTTTTGTCCCTTAGGATTTCACACACATTTGAACATTCGAACATTCAGGGATCATGGCTGGTCACAGTGTCATTCAAAGAGACATTTGTTACATTGACTCGGTTAACTTTCACTGACACTGTTGCCGGGCATGACGCCTATACCTCATTTCATATACGACAACGATGTTTGTTCAGTATATCTGTGAGCCTATGGATACAGGACCAGCCAATTTGGCTGTTATTTTCATCCGGTTAACTTTCATTGGCCGGGTATGATGACTGTACCTCACGTTATATACAACGTCGATATTTGTGCAGTGTTTGACATACGTATATTGTAAATACGACTGTAGGTGACATTTCCTTAAGGATATTAACACTGTAATAACGAAGTGTCTTACTTATCCACTACAAACCGCGTGTCCCTATACAGATCTGAAGATGTTTGTTGTTGTTGTTGTTGTTGTTGTTGTGGTCTTCAGTCCTGAGACTGGTTTGATGCAGCTCTCCATGCTACTCTATTCTGTGCAAGCCTCTTCATCTCCCAGTACCCACTGCAACCTACATCCTTCTGAATCTGCGTAGTGTAGTCATCTCTTGGTCTCCCTCTACGATTTTTACCCTCCACGCTGCCCTCCAATACTAAATTGGTGATACCTTGATGCCTCAGAACATGTCCTACCAACCGATCCCTTCTTCTGGTCAAGTTGTGCCATAAACTTCTCTTCTCCCCAATCCTATTCAATACTTCCTCATTAGTTATGTGATCCACCCATCTAATCTTCAGCATTCTTCTGTAGCACCACATTTCGAAAGCTTCTATTCCCTGCTTGTCCAAACTATTTATCGTCCATGTTTCACTTCCATACATAGCTACACTCCATACAAATACTTTCAGAAACGACTTCCTGATACATAAATCTATATTCGATGTTAACAAATTTCTCTTCTTCAGAAACGCATTCCTTGCCATTGCCAGTCTACATTTTATATCCTCTACTTCGACCATCATCAGTTATTTTGCTCCCCAAATAGCAAAACTCCTTTACTACTTTAAGTGTCTCATTTCCTAATCTAATTCCCTCAGCATCACCCGACTTAATTCGACTACATTCCATTATCCTCGTTTTGCTTTTGTTGATGGTGATCTTATATCCTCCTTTCAAGACACTATCCATTCCATTCAACTGCTCTTCCAAGTCCTTTGCTGTCTCTGACAGAATTACAATGTCATCGACGAACCTCAAAGTTTTTATTTCTTCTCCAAGGATTTTAATACCTACTCCGAACTTTTCTTGTGTTTCCTTCACTGCTTGCTCAATATACAGATTGAATAACATCGGGGAGAGGCTACAACCCTGTCTCACTCCCTTCCCAACCACTGCTTCCCTTTCATGCCCCTCGAATCTTATAACTGTCATCTGGTTTCTGTACAAATTGTAAATAGCCTTTCGCTCCCTGTATTTTACCCCTGCCACCTTCAGAATTTGAAAGAGAGTATTCCAGTCAACATTGTCAAAAGTTTTCTCTAAGTCTACAAATGCTAGAAACGTAGTTTTGCCCTTCCTTAATCCAGCTTCTAAGATAAGTCGTAGGGTCAGTATGTTTAAGCTTTTGAAACTAGTAACCCGTGTTGTCTCTGTTGTGATATTGGCAAAATAAAAATTTTTAACAGAATCTGCAGCAGTTAAGAAATTTGAAACTTTGTGCTTCAAAAAAGAAAAAAAAAAGAAGACACAAATGTAGTATCCCAAATCTACGACACTAACGAGGCACAACTGGACCCAGTCAACTGTTATATTTGCCTGGATGTGGTAGAGGAATGTTGTAAATGATGGGTACATTGAGCAACGAATGAGTAACTACTGAATCGAATTGGTATAAAAAGAAATTTATGGTACAACTTGCCTACTATAAGGAGGGGCTGGTTGATGGACACATTCTAAAAGAAAAGAATCGTAGGTTACAGTAATTGTTCACAGAGACTAGTGTGAAATGCCGTGTGAAACCAGACTGAAGATCACAACAACAATATAGAGGTACAAGTGCAAATATTTATATCGTTGGGTGAGGAAAGTGTACTGAACAACATCACATCAATATTAACCTCATCTGTAAACTAGTAACTATAGCTATAAGGAGTAATGTGTTTTTATGTTGGTTAGTACCTCCAAGTACATGTGGCAAGAGCAAGCCATAAATGTTAATTTTCCCCTGGGCAGCAGGTCAGCTTTGAAGTGTGGACACTTGGACACAAAACGTTCAGTCTGTACTGCCAGGAATATTACGACCGTGGAGAAAACATCAGGTAGGAAATTATGTGACTGGTTTCCAAGAAGACTGTAAGGCGCAGAGAAAAAAACAACTAACACATTGAAGTGGGCACATATTAAGGTACCAAATGACTACAGCATCACTTACACTCCTAACAATCCGTATGAAATCTAAAAATCATGTAGACTGAAACACATGAAAAGAAAGTCACCGACTTCGGTTTAGGGGTAGTCTACTGGAAAAATATGGTCAGTCAGCTAAGGTATCGCATAAAAAACACCAGTGCGTCCCTTCGAAGATATTGGTTAAATATGAGAGCTCCATAGCAGTTAGGACGAACAAGGTACACTGGACGTATATATGGTGTTTCAAAGTTCCTAATACAGGCTTTTAGAGGGCTTAGTAGTTAAAGTTTTGATGAGGAACTTACGTCCGGGAATGTACCGTTTGGCCGTAAAATACGTATGAGGATCATATCACTTTCACGTCTTCCGCTTCACTGTATGCACACAGAGGAGACAATGGGCTCTTCTGACCTGTGCTCTTGACTTGGGCAGTGTTTGGAGAACTCGTCGTCGGGTTCTCTTCTACGTGGCGAATGGCGTGCTCTTCAAAGCCGAGAGTGCAGTACGTCCAGTTTCTCACAGCTGGTCTACAATGTCAACTATTACAGGGATGACGTCAGTGTCTTGCTCTTCTCAGTTTGTGTGCATACCGTGAAGTGGGAGATTTGAAGTGATCCGACCTTTAAACTTATTTTATTTTCAGATGGTACAACCCGGAAATAGTTTCCTTATCAAATTTGCTAGAGAAGCCTTAGGAAATTTGAAACAGCATGCATGCAGAAAGGAAGCAATAATGGTCACAGGCTTGTTTGCCTAATGGGAGGAGGTCATGGAGATGGTGAAAAACATAACTGATAGAGCTTGAAGATAAAGACAAACTATCCTGCGAAAGAGTACTTGTCAAGTTTCAGGAACTAGTGTTAAGTGAGAAAGCCGGAAGTATAGAAACCCCCTACGTATCACTTTCGCAGCGCCGGCGCAGACAAGATTAAAGTAAGCACAGCACACATGAGGCATTTGAGCAGTTATCCACCAATGTAAATAATGTAGTCTCCACAATAGGCATGTGAATGTAGATGTGGATATATACATTAATCAAAGCAAATGCCTAACTTGTATTGAATTGTGTTGCATTAAACCGGGGACCTTGATACGGCAGAGAGGCTTCATCCCGCCGTAGTCCTCAGTGGTTCTCAGGCCACAGCAGTCCATCCACCACACCGCCGCCTAACACCGAATCCAGGGTTATTGTGCGGTTCGGCCCCCAGTGGACCCCCTCCCCTGGGAACGTCTCATACCACACAAGTGTACCCCAGATGTTTGCGTGGTAGAGTAATTATGGTGTACGTGTACATGGAAACGGTGTTTGCGCCGACACAATGTAACTAAAGCGGATTAAGGGAACCAGCCCGCATTCGCCAAGGTAGATGAAAAACCGCCTTAAAAACCATCCACAGGCTGGCCAGCACACCAGACCTGGACAAAGATCCACCGGGCAGATTCGTGCCGAGGACCGGCACGCCTTCTCGCTCGGGAGGCAGCGCGTTAGACCACAAGGCTAGTCGGGCGGGCAATGCCTAACTTGATGGTGCAAGTTTCGTTTGTTTTAAACTGCTTTGACTGATACAGTAACTTAAAAATAATTTGAGCTAACTATAAATGGTAGTATGAGGGGGGTTAAATAAGTGATGCAACACTTCTTTTTCTGAAAGCAAGTTGGTCTCAATCAGGATTCCAATACACCATATTATTCTTTTCGCTACAAAACACTATTTTTAACATTATCTCCGTTAAACTCCTCGAACTTACTAGGAGAACCTGTATGCCTGCATGGTACCTCTCTACTGATCAACGTCAGAGCCAATGTTTTGCTGTTTCAATAACCTCTCCATTATTCAGGTACTGGTTCCCACGGAACGCATTCTTAATTGGGCCAGATGGAAGTCGGAAGGCGCGAGATCAGGGCTGTAGGGTGAATGAGGAAGAACAGTTCCATGAAGCTTTGTGAGCTCCTCTCAGGAGCGCAGACTTGTGGGAGACATTGCATTGTCATGAGGAGGAAGCAGTTCGTTTGCATTTTTTTGGCGACGAATGCGCTGAAGTGTCGTTTCTTCAATTTCCTAGTGTCAGCAAAATATATGAGTTGATAGTTGCGTGATAAGAGAGGACATCATAGAGAATAGCTGCTTCAGAGTCCCAGAAGACCGTCGCTACGACTTCACCGTGTTAGGATGCTTTGCTTCTGGGAGGCTGGTACGGTGACACTCCACGGATTGCCGTTTTACTTACGTTTCGAACTGATGAACCCATGTTTCATTGTCTGTCACTATGCCCCTCAAAAAATTATGACGATCAGCCTAGTAAAGAGCACAAGCAATTCTGCGCAGATGGTCCTTCGTTGTTTTTTATGGTCTTCTGCTAGGCAGCGAGGATCCCAGCTGGCACACACCTTTCAGCACTTCAGCTGGTGGAGAGTATGTCCAGAGACGTGCACTTGTGTAGCTGGGTGATTGACTGTGGGCCGTTGATCACCTGGAGCCCGTTCCAACATTGCAGGAGTCACAGCTGTATGTGACCAACTGACACACGGGGGATCGGTTAGGTTTCAGCGACCTTGTTGCGGTGATAACAGACGCCTCGCCCAATGACTCACCGTGTTTTTGTTCACTGGTAGGTCCCATAGACATTCTACAAGTGCCTATGAATATTTGCGATGCTCTAGTTTTCCGCCAAAATAAACGCACCTCCGTTACAGGCGCTAATATGAAGGCTAGGTATGGCGTCGCTACCTATCGCAACTTCATGAAACTATAGGGGCTGAAGCGGAAATATTCCACGATGTCCGACAACAAATTCCGCATTGTTTCAACTGAAATTTGCCAATAAAAACGTATTGCAATAATTAATGAACGCCAATCGTATATAAAAGGAATCAGAACGCACTACAGTCGAATATTAGAAGTAAAGTTTAACAAATGAACATTACTGGTAACCTAAACCAACTACCTGTTGTAATACCCCACCCTGGTTTTTGGTGTGTGTTCACCCCAGGTAATTGACTAACAGATCAACAGAGAGTGCAAAACTGCCGCAATGTCGGATAATGTAAAGAAAGTAATAAGGCCCTGTGACTCCAGATAGAACTGCGGTGGCAATGTTGACATTAATTGGTTCAGAATTGATCCCTTTTAATTAAAAAGGAGTGCACATTGATGTTATATTCAGCTATTGAACACCAGATGCAAATGTTGAACATACAATTAATTAAGAAAATAACTTGAGATTTCAACTACTTGATTGAAAACAGATGCAGTCGATTAGCACAAATTTATTTTAACTCACTACCTTCAATCATCACATTACATGACTCTCCTACCAGGCAGTGGTAATAAATTGTGTTTGCGTGGAGTAAAGCACGATGACTCAAAAGTAATTCCTATCGAATGACCTAGGCATAATGCGAAGTGCGAGAAGAATTCTACAATACTCGGCTCATGAAACCCTCGTGGAAACTTTGTCGATGTGATCCAACAAATTAATCAGTGGCCGGAGTGTGCGCAATATCACCGAATACAGCGTGGTGGAGCAGCGTCGTTGTGCGGACTTTGGCCGACCTCGTGGTGCTGCAAGGCTGCGCTCGTCTATTCACTCGTATCTATCTTGTTCAGTACATAGCTGAACCAAAACTTCCTATCTCCAAACTCAATCGTTCCATTTGCTAAGTCCTAAACTGCAGAGATGCTCACTCTCTCTCAGGCAAGCTGAGTAAAGAACGCCACGTCCGCACTCTGGGCAAGCTGGGAACGGCAGACCTCTACGGAGACTTCTCACAGTCCGCTCTTCATCACGGTTTCCCCTCCAGCAAAATCACTTACGCCAATTGAAGTGCATGACGCGTTAATTATGCATCGCTTCCCGGCGCCGACCAATGCCTGCTCTGGGAAGTGAACAAATTCCCACAAAATTTCCCTTGCTCTCAACTTCTGCTATTTATCTCCTACCAGGCCACCAATTAAGGTTAGCTTCTGCACAATCACTAAGTTTTCCGGAATTCTGACTCCCAGGAGAGTACTTCAAATTCCTTGGACCTACATTCCCATCGGAGGCAGGTGTATTTCATTCTGTCGTCCTTTACCTGACTTACTTCTGACTCTGCGGACCGTGAATTCAGTGTGAAGTTGCAATAGTCATGAACACACTTATTTTGGCCTATGTTGACCGCTCCACCGAAGCTCTGCGCGGCTTTCTCGCATGTTTCACTGAAAACGGGGCGACGGACATTTATCAACAGGCGTACAATTTCTCCGTCTGCTTCTAAGTACACCAGCAGGGGTAACCCCCCCCCCCCCCCCTCATTGTCACTCACCTTAAGGCAGCTGGAGGCTGCGCTCCGTTACCCCTTTCTCAAGAGTTTGAGCCGCCCTAAGCTGCCTATTGTCGCTCCCCAGCCGCTCGCTGTGGTCAACTCAAATACTTCCCTGGGGTAAACTAGCCTCCAAAAAATCGACACATTTCCACAAAGTTTTCATGTCTTGTGAATTACTATTTAAAACTATCACCCGACATTAGTTATTCTAATATGTCCATACTATTCCCTCTACGAGATGCATTGTGCCTTGTCAGTCATTTTTGTTCAGCCCTACTGTTCACTCAACGTCGGTTAGGTGATCTTTAATGACTTCATGTAAGGGGAATAGTTCTTGCCATATTACACTGTTCTGTTGTACTTGATTGTGTTTTAAAAGTGTGCTTCAGTCTGCTTCGTGGCTCGGATGCTGGTGTCGTATTGCATCTTTGTGCAGGTTTAATTTTGGCCAGTGTTTTTCTGGAAGTGATCAGCCTTATATCGGTGTACACCTAATTTACTGCACTGAGTAAACACAAGATGAAAAAATACACTGCTCTTCAAAACGTAAGGACGTGATAGATAAAGTAACATAACATACGAGGGCTGTTCAATGAAGAATTTAGTCTTACGCTATTCTGTAACACAAACACGTCGTAGTAGTTTCATTGTTGGGACTCCTGGTTCCCGCCTGTGAGAGGCGGGCAAGGTCAGAGAAGTTCAGTACAGCCTATCACTGCAATGAAGGTAACACGCGAGGAACAAAATGCGACTTAGAAATTCTGCTTTCGTCTCAACAAATCTTCAGCTGAGGCCTACAAAACGTTACAAGAGGCCTAGGAAGAGTCTGTTCTTCTTCACAGCACAGCTCTACGGTGGTTTAAAATCTTTAAAGAGGGGAGAGAATCAATTTCAAAGGGCGATGGAGCCGGTCCTCCACTTACTGCTCTTATAGAAGAAAACATCAACATTGCTGCTGTTATTGTGAGAGAGGCTTGACGAATTACCTTAAGGTCGTTTTCTGAAGTACTGAAAATTTCATTGGGTGCCACCCACACGTTGGTGACAGAAAAATTACACACGGGACTTGTTTGTGCGCGATGGGTTCCAAGACTGTTGATTCCCGAACAAAAGGACATTCACGTGCAGGTCTGCATGCAGTTAAATTTGATGTTAGAGAAAGATCCGGAGTTCCTTTCAGATGTAATCACTGCTGATGAAACTTGGCTATATCATTTTGACTCTCAGCGCAAACAGCAAAGCTCAGTGTGGAAATCTCCTTCATAACCAATTCCCGAAAAAGTGGTTGCTTCTGCTGGGAACGTTATGGTCATCTCATTCTTTGATGTACATGGAATGGTTTATCAGCATGTTGTACCTTCACACACGTCAGTAACTCCACAATACTACAGGGATGTCCTAAAAGCATTGCAAGTCCATATCGGGCACAAAAGACCACATTTGCGTGAAGCAGGCTGGATGCTGTACCACGATAATGCGCGGCAGCATGTTGCCAATGTTGTTCCTGAATACCTTGCAGAAATCAACGTGAAGTGCATTTCTCACCCTCCCTATAGCACAGATTTAACTCCATGTGACTTTTGCCTATTCCCCAACATGAAGAAACGTCTTCGTGGGAAGCAGTGGTGAAGGTTGCGGAGGCGATTTTGAAGGGCCTCTTAAGAAATAGTTTCCAGCATGTGTCTGAAGACTGGAGGAAGCGCTGGGACACGTGTATCACATTCACGGGAGACTACTTTGAGAAGGACCATCAAAATTATGAGGATGAGTAAAGGTATGTTGTCAAAAATTATTATTATCATTCTTTATGGACAGCCCTCGTATTACTTGCTCGTTGGAACTGAATGAAAGTGTGGGAGCGTGTTGCCAGAGGTCTCCCATACGTGTAGAGGAAGTTGGACGTCACATGACCCGAGATCAGTGTGAGTACAGCGCCAAATGGAACTTGGCCTGCAACACAAGACGGTTGGAGAAACCGGAAAAGACAGTGTGTGTCAATTAGTGAGCAGTTACGGTGCACAATGATTGTGTTATTTGTTACAGGATGGCCCGGAGATAGCATTTCGATGACTTCACACGGGGAAAAAAACCATCGGAAAATTGCAAAAGAAACGAAGTGTGACGACGTAACTCAGGACTTTGATACTGGGCACAGCATCGTTTCACGTGCATGGCGAGCGTTCCGAAACACAGGCACTGCTGCCCAGAGGAGAGGAAGTGGTCGACTACGATCAACTACAGCAGCTGACAATCGTTACATTGTGCAAAAGACAAGAAGGGACCCACCCCAAGCAGCGTGTGCGATTGCAACCACACTCATCAGGATTTCAAGGCACGCAGTCTTACATATGGCACTGCGACTGAATGGGTGCGTGGTGCCTTTGCTCGACGACTAGTACGTTGTGTGGTGTTGACATCCTCACGTCTTTGTGACTCTCCTCATCACATCCCTCAAGTACTGGTATCAATTCATTGCTAAAACTGTTTACTTCTATTACGTCCGCCGCTTCCTTCTATCAAACAGGACTCCTGTAGCACTAACTACTGGTGCATGTACATCAAATGAAAAGAATGTCACCTGAAGGCATCACGAAAACATTTAAAAATTCATTAGAGCTCCAACTCCTATTGCTATGAATATTGGGGGAATAAGTAGGCTAACGACTTTTTTGAACTGAAATAACACAATGCTGTATGACCTATGTATTGGTCATCTTGAACTTAGGACGTCAATTGTGTAAATGGTGACATCAGAGGCTAATTTTTAACTTAGGGCAAGCAGGATGGAATTTCACACTTAGAACAAGTTATCTGGCTGCTGTAAGTAGCCCCACAGCTATCTACAGCATGGCGCTTTCTAGCAGACAAGTTATTTTCCTTCGTTCTAGCATCTCGGATTCTGGCATCATAAAGGTACGCCAGTACTCCAGACAGTCACCTTGGATTCTGACGTAATACCAAGACAGCACCAGTGTTCCAGGGGATTCTGCACTCAGGACAAGTGACCTATTTCCGTATGTGTGAGAATGTACCATCTTGAATTTTTGAATTTTCCACGAATTTATACTTAGGGCAACAGCCCTACATCCACAGTGGAGGAGTAGGGGAAAATGTTGGGTATTTTTGGAGTTCATGTCAATATTCTCGTCATTTTATACACAGGGCAATTGGCCTTTGTCAGAGCCGTGGGGTGGAGGAAGGGATGGGGAAATCCGATGACTCAGTGATGACGTCATCGATGTCACCAGTGACATCATCATTTGCGGCAGAACCCACTTAGCCTATTTGTCTTTGATGCGAACATGACGACTACTGTAAGCAAATAGCTTTTGTTGTGAGTATGAAATTCACCAAGGTTACCAAAGAACCGTTGTCTACTTATATGTTGTGGGATTTGAGTGTACCAGGAATTGGTTCCCTAGCTTAGCTGGCCATGATCAAGGGTTCCAAATTAGTTTCGGTGGAGCGAACTTCTCGAGACATTGTTTTGGTAAGTTTCTGCTGAAACCCAAGAAGTGAGGAGGCGGCTGCTGCGCGAACGGTTGCCGTGGTGTGGTTGAAGCTGGTTTTGATGTCTCTGCTGGTCTGCTGGATCGAAAGATCGAAGAGGGAGAACGGAGAGGGGGGGGGGGGGGAGAGTCATGAGGGTCATGATTGCCAATGCTTTAAATCATAAACGTTTTGTAAGTTTCTCGCAGTAAAGCCTAGAACTTGAAGAAAAAACGGCGGGAGCAAAGTTGTAGTTCTAATAACGAGACCTGAAAAAAAGCAGAAGAACTGTAGTAATCAATAATGTAAACAATTACGATTTTACTGAGACATTTTATACGTTTTATTATTATTATTATTATTATTATTATTATTATTAAAATCTTCGGTACTTCTGACGCGTTTTATGTAGGTATGATAGTGAGTCCGTGCTTGGCATTTAGCACAGTCAATTTCACGGTTATCTTAGAGGCTTAACGGAACGCCATTATGTAGACAAACATTGCTGTATAGTAGCAAACTTTAATTTTTAGTGTGAAGGGTGCAGGGTAAATATTTATGTAACGATTCTCTGTAAAGCTTTCCCGAATTATTGCATTTTGGCTTTCAATATTTGAAAATACTTTTCTTGTCAATACGAAAAGACAGACTCTTTGCTCCGTGAGCGAGTTATTTGGTCAGCACATTAAATCAAATTATGCAATAATCAATGTGGTGATAACATGGTGATTTATAGGCAGAGTTTGTCCTATCTGCCTAGAAACCATATTTGACTGTAATTTCAATGGTTTCCTGTGCTTTATTCAAAATATTGCAGGTCGTTGTCTCTATTTCCGTTTCATCTAATTTATATTAAATTACACTGGTGTGCAAAACAAAAGGACGAAAGTATCTGTCGCCTGATGTGTCACTGCCAAGTAGCAAAGCTTGATCAAAGTTCGACCATGCATTGTAAGAACTGCTACAGTAAAGTACAGTACAGAAGGCAATTGAAGGAAATGCGCAATGAAACGAACAGAAATGACACTTTTATTCGAGGCAATAATACACTGAAAAAAATTGTTAAAATGACTCTGAGCACTATGGGACTTAACATCTGTGGTCATCAGTCCCCTAGAACTTAGAACCACTTAAACCTAACTAACCTAAGGACATCAGACACATCCATGCCCGAGGCAGGATTCGAACCTGCGACCGTAGCGGTCACGCGGTTTCAGACTGAAGCATCTAGAAACGCTCGGCCACAGCGGCCGGCATTACACTGATTCATGATAGTGCCCTGGAAGTTAGAAACGGTGAGACATGGTGTGTGTGCGATCACCAAGGACGGTAATGCATGATCTGCAAAATGCACAATTCTGGCCACAAGGTTGTTATGTTGTTGTTGTTGTTGTTGTCGGGTGTTCCATTCCTCAAGCAGCGCCCCTGACGACTGCTTGATGGTTGTTGATGCATGTGGACAGGCTGCAGTGCACCTGCCAAACGTACCCCACACCTGACAGATCCGATGGAAGTCGGGGGAACTGGGAGGCCAGTCCATTTGCCGAATATCCTATTTTTCCTAGAGCTCCGCAACGCTACTGCGCAGTTAGAAGCGGTGGCGCATTGTCATCCATAAAAATAAAGTGATGGCTGAACCCCTGCAAAGACGCACGAAGGGAAGGAGTAGAGCGTCACAATAATGTGGACCAGTGAGCGTGCCATGTTCAAAGATCTGGAGGTCAGTGCGCCCACGCAACATTTTCCCTCTTTTAATGGTATAGCCTCCCCCAGGGCTCATATGAAATGTCCGATACCAAACTTTTTTTAGAAGCATCCGGATAATTATCGGACAATTCAGTGCTTCCTAAGGCGTTGTATGTGTGTCTTTATATATATCATTCTGTCCTATTTGATAAAAAAAACTTGATATTCATTGCGAAAGCATATGGAATGTTCTGGAAGGACGCGCGTTGTCATAATTATCGGTGGATTGTTGTCATTGATAAAATTATGTAGATATGCTAAATTAAGTAACTAATCAACAAATTGAAGTAGTAAGTCCTTAGAAATAAATAACAAGACACTGCAGAGATGTTAGCATGAAAAATCAATGCTTGTAATTATCAAAATTCTAATCTAAAAATCCAGTAACAGAAGACCTCACTATCTTGAGAGACAGCTTAAAAGTTATTACCAAGTGATGTATTTTCATTTGTTATTTGTTTTGATGTCTTCCTCTGTAATTACTATTCTTTGTAATTACGTTTCTAATTAATTCTCCAATTGTTTACATCTCACAGTTTACTAATTTCCAGAACTTGAGGCCTTATTTGTGCAAAAATGGTTCAAATGGGTCTGAGCACTATGCGATTTAACTTCTGAGGTTATCAGTCACCTAGAACTTAGAAATAATTAAACCGAACTAACCTAAGGACATCACACATATCCATGCGAGGGGTCAGTTTTAAAGTTACTTTTGGAAGCCAAAGAGATCAGTGAAGTCTGTTCGTGTTTTGTTTAGGTGACGAGTGTGCAGGTCGGATGTCAATTAATGTGAATAAATTTTGTGAAGCATGAAAATTTTACATTCATTCATCAATGCACCAGGCAAAAGAAACTTAAGTAACATTCAATATGAATCGTTACACTCTCCACACAATAACACCTGGACCACCAAAACGATCATGTTCGACAATGCTGGACGCACCCTCATGTGACGGGAGGTGGGAACGCGTAATGCGCCCCGGAATAATGTCAGGAGCTTCCACCCTTGCTGGTGGAAGAAGGGAAAGCCCTACCACAAGTACTCCTGATCAGCCTTGTGGTTGGCATGGGAGCACATTGAAGACCATGCACTGCCGTCCACGGAGATCACCCAACCTATTAAGAATCAGGCAATGTCCAGAGTACCATTATAAATTGCGGTCATCATCATTATCATCACCAATGCTCTGCCTAATGGCAGGTTTTCACATGGTAGTTCTCCAGGCTGTTTGGTCTTCTGCCATCCTCTTCACGTCTGCATAATTTCCTCTTCCCTTTATGTCGTCTATCACCTTGTATCTTCTTCTTCCTCTCAGTCTTCTCCCACAAACCAATCCTTCCAAACCATCTACTAGCAAGCACTCCCTTTTCAGTGAATGTCCCAACCAGTTCTTTTTCCTTTCTCTTACAACCTTCAGCAGACATCTTCTCTCACCAACCCTTTCCAATACTCTTTCATTACTCACTCTTTCCATCCAGCTTATTCTCTCCATTCTCCTCCACATTCACATCTCAAATGCTTCTAACCTTTTTTCAGCCTCTCGTCTCAGTGTCTATGTTTCTGCCCCATATAGTGCCACACTCCAGACAAAACATTTGCCAAGCCTTTTCCTTAGTCCTTTATATAATTTGCCACATAAGAGTCTCCTCTTTCTGTTGAATGCCTCCTTCACTATGGCAGTTCGAGTTTTCACCTCCTGGTGACATATCAAGTCATCAGTTATTGTGCTTCCGGGATATTTAAATCCACTTACTTGGCTTTTGTGGTGTTCAAATAATGTGTTACCCAGTGCTAATGAATTTTCTTTACAGAAACTAATTAGTCATTCACCTCTCTCATTTCTTATTCCTAATCCAAATTTCCTACTGTATCTTCATCTCTTCCTTCAGTATAATTATTGTACTTAAATAAAAGCTTCATTGCTGTTCGTCTCATTGTGTATTTCTTCCAGTTACATTCTGTGCTGTGCTGTCGAAGTCCTTTCTATGTATGGTCCAAGTTTCATCGAGCTATGTTACTCGGCATGTGACGTGTCATGCGAAAGTTAGTCCTATCCTTAAGTTTTTTACAACATCGTAAATAATACATGTTTGAAGCCTAAGTGAGGAGGTTGTAAACGTTACACCTCAAAATAACTTTTTGTACACTTTCCACTCTAGTCTGTTGTTGCCAGCCGGTGTGGCTGAACGGTTCTAGGCACTTCAGCCTGGAACCGCACAACTGCCATAGTCGCATTTTCGAATCCTGCCTTGGACATGGGTGTGTGTGATGTCCCTTAGTTAGTTAGGGCCGGCCAGAGTGGCCGAGCGGTTCTAGGCGCTACAGACTGGAACCGCGCGACCGCTACGGTCGCCGGTTCGAATCCTGCCTCGGGCATGGATGTGTGTGATGTCCTTAGGTCAGTTGGGTTTAAGTAGTTCTAAGTTCTAGGGGACTGATGACCTCAGAGACATTTTTGAACCAATCTCTTGTTGTTACGAAACAACTGCCCTACATGCTGATCTACAAGTATTATGCACACATTGGTCAGCTGATTAGGAGCACATTGCCTAACAATGGTAAACACATTAATTTTCTTTTCTATCTGGTCTTACAATGCTGTTAGTAATTTTATGTATTTACTCTCAGTCCTTGGGGTAAGCTAATTTTGTGGCAGTTGTCAGTTTTTGTCCTCTGGTACCGAAGCCTGAACACAGATTGTGGGTATTATGTTGCTACACGATTTGTCTTACATTATAATGCCAAAGTTGAGGGCAGTAAAACAGATTCAGAGTCCTGATGTATGTCCATCTAACAACTATAGAGATTTATGAGTCTTTTTGTGCATGTTGAAACAGTTGTAAGGTGGCAGAATAAATGGAGGTCAGATTTACACCTTACATGCAACGAGAAGGTGAATATGACACCTAATGTAATTCGGCAATTATGAGCAAATTTGCCTACCAGTATGTAATGCAAAAATGGATGACAGTCAATTGACGGCAATTAACACACTGTTCCTATATAATTCATGTATTTGAGTGGAGGGTGGAACAAGCAGCGCGAATCGTTTAAGTTTGAAAGCCAGAGGGACAATGCCAGAAGCGTAGGTACATCACAGGGGTTACCACGGAAACCACTTAAAGGGGTGGCAGGTGGAAAGACAACGACTTGACCAGGTGATTCAGGTGGGAGAAATGTGTGTAGCGGCACATCTGCAGAGGGACAGGGAAAAAGCTTTAGAAAGCGGCATTTCGGATTTACAAATGGATACGTACAAAAACAAGTGACGCATTTCGATCACGTGTCCAGCGAGTGCGACACACATGAAGTTCAATGTACTTTAGACGTCTAGAACGGGCACAAAACGTCCCAACTGGCGGAAACGCACTAGGAAGCAGAAATATACTGAAGTTTCTATGCAGTTTAATGCAAGGGACACTGTGACAGAGAGAGTTTCCACGAAATAAGAGGAATACTCCTATTGATCGAGAAAGGCTGTGACGTAAGAACGAATGAACTCAGGTGGGGGAGCAGTTCGGTCATGAGTATGAAAAGAGAGAAATTTTCGTGGGCTCATCTCTCAACTGGCGTCAAGTGTAGAAGGGAGTGCTTAATGCTCTGTACGACACAGAGAAGAAATTTGTGTGAACGCTGCGTTCACAGCGGCTGAAACCCAGCTAGAAATTAGCTGTAGCATCGTTTAGCTCCAACTGTGGAAAAACGAACCAGCCAGTTACACTCCTGGAAATTGAAATAAGAACACCGTGAATTCATTGTCCCAGGAAGGGGAAACTTTATTGACACATTCCTGGGGTCAGATACATCACATGATCACACTGACAGAACCACAGGCACATAGACACAGGCAACAGAGCATGCACAATGTCGGCACTAGTACAGTGTATATCCACCTTTCGCAGCAATACAGGCTGCTATTCTCCCATGGAGACGATCGTAGAGATGCTGGATGTAGTCCTGTGGAACGGCTTGCCATGCCATTTCGACCTGGCGCCTCAGTTGGACCAGCGTTCGTGCTGGACGTGCAGACCGCGTGAGACGACGCTTCATCCAGTCCCAAACATGCTCAATGGGGGACAGATCCGGAGATCTTGCTCGCCAGGGTAGTTGACTTACACCTTCTAGAGCACGTTGGGTGGCACGGGATACATGCGGACGTGCATTGTCCTGTTGGAACAGCAAGTTCCCTTGCCGGTCTAGGAATGGTAGAACGATGGGTTCGATGACGGTTTGGATGTACCGTGCACTATTCAGTGTCCCCTCGACGATCACTAGAGGTGTACGGCCAGTGTAGGAGATCGCTCCCCACACCATGATGCCGGGTGTTGGCCCTGTGTGCCTCGGTCGTACGCAGTCCTGATTGTGGCGCTCACCTGCACGGCGACAAACACGCATACGACCATCATTGGCACCAAGGCAGAAGCGACTCTCATCGCTGAAGACGACACGTCTCCATTCGTCCCTCCATTCACGCCTGTCGCGACACCACTGGAGGCGGGCTGCACGATGTTGGGGCGTGAGCGGAAGACGGCCTAACGGTGTGAGGGACCGTAGCCCAGCTTCATGGATACGGTTGCGAATGGTCCTCGCCGATACCCCAGGAGCAACAGTGTCCCTAATTTGCTGGGAAGTGGCGGTGCGGTCCCCTACGGCACTGCGTAGGATCCTACGGTCTTGGCGTGCAATTGTGCGTCGCTGCGGTCCGGTCCCAGGTCGACGGGCACGTGCACCTTTCGCCGACCACTGGCGACGACATCGATGTACTGTGGAGACCTCAGGCCCCACGTGTTGAGCAATTCGGCGGTACGTCCACCCGGCCTCCCGCATGCCCACTATACGCCCTCGCTCAAAGTCCGTCAACTGCACATACGGTTCACGTCCACGCTGTCGCGGCATGCTACCAGTGTTAAAGAGTGCGATGGAGCTCCGTATGCCACGGCAAACTGGCTGACACTGACGGCGGCGGTGCACAAATGCTGCGCAGCTAGCGCCATTCGACGACCAACACCGCGGTTCCTGGTGTGTCCGCTGTGCCGTGCGTGTGATCATTGCTTGTACAGCCCTCTCGCAGTGTCCGGAGCAAGTATGGTGGGTCTGACACACCGGTGTCAATGTGTTCTTTTTTCCATTTCCAGGAGTGTAGTTAATTGTCCTTGGGAGAACTGTGAGGGCACTGTAATATGCGCGTGTATATCGCCACATATTAAGACTAGGGCTGAGTACATGTTTTCTTGCATAACGATAAACATAGGGAAACTTTCTGCTGAAAAGTTCAGCAAAGGTTTAATTAGTTTTAGACGAATTTCAGCGGAAGAGAGCGGGCTAGCAGACGACAGCTCGACGCAGCTTAAGGTAAATACCTCGTGCAGAGGCGTAAACTTGATGGCTCACGACCTTGCATCTACTGTTAACTCGAGCGACCTTGGGTAATCTTTCGCTCAATTTGTCACGTAACTAATCATCCACTGTAGATTTGATTGTCATCCTAAATAGTACCGAACTTCGAACTGGAATCGGACGATTTTCGTAGTACTGACCAACAAATAACGTATGTGTAGGAACATTTTGTAAAGAAACTTTTAATTAAACTTTAATATCATTGTGTTTAGGACTAATATTCTTTCTGAGAGTTAATATTTAATATTGTTGTGTATAGGATTATTTCACTTTTTGATGTTGGCGAGATGCGTTATCCTGACAACTGTTTTTATTTTGTCAGATTGAAAACTGTGTAGAAGCATGTATTTTGTGCTAATTTGTGCTAAAATTTCGACATTAAACATGTCATTTCAACTTACACAATTGTTCTCAATCCTAGAATAAGTAACCACGTTACACAGTTTGTGTCGTTCGTTTTTATTTCTTGAAGCTTCGTGGGAAAAGACTCTGTTTACGTTCTGCGGACTTCACGTATCTTATCAGGTAACCGTGTGGGCATCTTCGCAAATGTGTGCCAAGGATATCTTATCTGGCCGTCTACGTTTTGTCAAAACAGCAAACTCGACGTTTGTTTAGGTGACAGCCTTGACTATATCCTTGATCTCAGAACTATTTTTCGCGATATACTTGCGATACATGGTAACCGAATCGTGAACGAGATTTTTATAAAGGTGTGTTGTGTCTGTAAAAATCTGTGCATGTTAAAATCCTCCAGTAACAGTGTTCTAACAAAGGAACCTCCCCATCGCACCCCCCTCAGATTTAGTTATAAGTTGGCACAGTGGATAGGCTTTGAAAAACTGAACACAGATCAATCGAGTAAACAGGAAGAAGTTGTGTGCAACTATGAAAAAAGAGTGATGAAGAGTAGGCTGAAGTTTAAGACATTAGCCAGGAAGAATCAATACGCAAAGAAGTGGGATACGGAAGTTCTAAGGAATGACGAGATACGTTTGAAGTTCTCTAACGCTATAGATACAGCAATAAGGAATAGGGCAGTAGGCAGCACAGTTGAAGAGGAATGGACGTCTCTAAATAGGGCCATCACAGAAGTTGGGAAGGAAAACATAGGTACAAAGAAGGTAGCTGCGAAGAAACCATGGGTAACAGAAGAAATACTTCAGTTGATTGATGAAAGGAGGAAGTACAAACATGTTCCGGGAAAATCAGGAATACAGAAATACAAGTCACTGAGGAATGAAATAAATAGGAAGTGCAGGGAAGCTAAGACGAAATGGCTGCAGGAAAAATGTGAAGACATCGAAAAAGATATGACTGTCGGAAGGACAGACTCAGCATACAGGAAAGTCAAAACAACCTTTGGTGATATTAAAAGCAACGGTGGTAACATTAAGAGTGCAACGGGAATTCCACTGTTAAATGCAGAGGAGAGAGCAGATAAGTGGAAAGTATACATTGAAAGCCTCTATGAGGGTGAAGATTTGTCTGATGTATAGAAGAAGAAACAGGAGTCGATTTAGAAGAGACAGGGGATTCAGTATTAGAATTGGAATTTAAAAGAGCTTTGGAGGACTTGCGGTCAAATAAGGCAGAAGGGATACATAACATTCCATCAGAATTTCTAAAATCATTAGGGGAAGTGGCAACAAAACGACTATTCACGTTGGTGTGTAGACATACCATCGGACTTTCGGGAAAGCATCATCCACACTATTCCGAAGACGGCAAGAACTGACAAGTGCGAGAATTATCGCACAATAAGCTTAACAGCTCATGCATCGAAACTGCTTACAAGAATAATATACAGAAGAATGGAAAAGAAAATTGAGAATGCGCTAGGTGGCCATCAGTTTGGCTTTAGGAAAAGTAAATGCACGAGAGAGGCAATTCTGACGTTACGGCTAATAATGGAAGCGAGGCTAAAGAAAAATCAAGACACGTTCATAGGATTTGTCGACCAGGAAAAAGCGTTCGACAATATAAAATGGTGCAAGCTGTTCGAGATTCTGAAAAAAGTAGGGGTAAGCTATAGGGAGAGAGGGGTCATATACAATATGTACAACAACCAAAAGGGAATAATAAGAGTGGACGATCAAGAACGAAGTGCTCGTATTAAGAAGGGTGTAAGACAAGGCTGTAGCCTTTTGCCCCTACTCTTCAATCTGTACATTTTGGGGGAGCAATGATGGAAATAAAATAAAGGTTCAGGAGTGGATTTAAAATACAAAGAGAAAGGATATCAATGATACGATTCGCTGATGACATTGCTATCCTGAGTGAAAGTGAAGAAGAATTAAATGATCTACTGAACGGTATGAGCAGTCTAATGTGTACACAGTATGGTTTGAGAGTAAATCGGAAAAAGACGAAGGTAATGAGAAGTAGTAAAAATGAGAACCGCGAGAAACTTAACATCAGGATTGATGGTTACGAAGTCAATGAAGTTAAGGAATTCTGCTACCTAGGCAGTAAAATAACCAATGACGGACGGAGTAAGGAGGACTCGCTATGCAAAAAAGGCATTTCTGGCCAAGAGAAGTCTACTAATATCAAATACCGGCCTTAATTTGAGGAAGAAATTTCTGAGGATGTACGTCTGGAGTACAGCATTGTATGGTAGTGAAACATGGACTGTGGGAAAAACGGAACAGAAGGGAATCGAAGCATTTGAGATGTGGTGCTATAGACGAATGTTGAAAATTAGGTGGACGGATATGGTAAGGAATGAGGAAGTTCTACGCAGAATCGGAGAGGAAAGGAAGATGTGGAAAACACTGATAAGGAGAAGGGACAGGATGATAGGACATCTGCTAAGATATGAGGGAATGACTTCTATGGTACTAGAGGGAGCTGTAGAGGGCAAAAACTGTAGAGGAAGACAGAGATTGGAATACGTCAAGCCAATAATTGAGGGCGTAAGTTGCAAGTGCTACTCTGAGATGAAGAGGTTAGCACAGGAAAGGAATTCGTGGCGGGCCGCATCAAACCAGTCAGTAGACTGATGACCAAAAAAAATGAAAAAAAATCAGCAAAATATACAAACTGAGTAGTCCATGCGGAAGATAGGCAACATCAAGGATATTTTGAGTTCGGCAGCGCCGTGGTCCCGTGGTTAGCGTGACCAGCTACGGAACGAGAGATCCTTGGTTCAAGTATTTGCTCGAGCGAAAAGTTTAATTTTTTATTTTCAGACAATTATTATCTGTCCTTTCGTCCGTGCGATGCGAGGTAACTGCGCCGTAGTATGGGGACGCTACACCTAAACAAACGTCGAAACACACGACGTCAGTCGACTACAGTGCAAAAACGTTAAAAACATATGTTTTGATAGAGCACAGGGAAAACTGTGCGACTGTGAAACTGTTGCATTCATTTGTTGGAGTTTATGTGACAAACTCTTATGTTTTCATTACTTTTTTGGGAATGATTATCACATCCACAAGAAAACCTAAATTGGGCAAGGTAGAAAAATCTTTTTATCCATTCGCCAAGTGTACAAGTTAGGTGGGTCGACAACATATTCCTGTCATGTGACGCACATGCCGTCACCAGTGTCGTATAAAATATATCAGACGTGTTTTCCTGTGGAGGGTTCGGTTGACCTATAACCTTGACATCAAATGTTTTCGGTTCCCATTGGAGAGGCACGTCCTTTCGTCTATTAATCGCACGGTTTTGCGGTGCGCTCACAAAACACAGACACTAAACTTATTACAGTGAACAGAGACGTCAATGAACGAACGGACAGCGCATAACATTGCGAAAATAAAGAATGTAAACTAATGATTGTTTTTTTTTTTTTTTTAATCTCATATTGTTCGCATTTGTTCGTTGCATCCGCTCGGGGCGGACGTCGTAAGACATCTGTTTAAGTTCGTTGTTGATCGATTAGCTCAGTTTTTTTATTACAGAGGGCTGCTAACTCTCTGACCAAATACGCAGAGCTACCGTACCGGCTATTTCACTCGAGGGAAGACGTACCAAGCGCCCCTCGTTCCGCAATTGCTCACGCTATTCACGGGACCACGGCGCTCCTGAACTCTTCCTATCCTTGATGTTGCCTATGTTGGGCATGGATTACTCAGTTTGTATATTTTCCTTATTTTTTTTCATAGTTCCACACAACGTCTTCCTGTTTTCTCGACTGATCTGTGTTCAGTTTTTCAAGGCGTATCCACTGTGCCAACTTATAACTAAATCTGAGTGGGGTGCGATGTGGAGGTTCTCTTGTAAGTATGTAGAATGTTAACAGCCTATAGTGTGCCACCGTGTCAGAAGCTTTCCGGGTCTAGGAATATAGAATTGCGCCAGCCGCAGTGGCCGAGCGGTCCTAGGCGCTTCAGTCCCGAACCGCGAGACTGCTACGGTCGCAGGTTCGAATCCTGCCTCGGGCATAGACGTGTGTGATGTCTTTAGGTTAGTTAGGTATAAGTGGATCTAAGTTCTAGAGAACTGATGACCTCAGATGTTAAGTCCCATAGTGCTCAGAGCCATTTGAACCATTTGAGTATAGAATTGCCTGTTGTCCTTCATTCATGGTTCATAGAATATCACATAAGAAAAGGGCAAGCTGAGTTTCGCACGAGCAGCACTTTCTAAATTCGCACCGCTTTGTTTCAGATGCTTTTTTGTCTCAAAGAAACGTAATACGTTCGAACTTGGGATATGCTCAAGAATTCTGTAGGTAATTGACTTAAGGGTATTGGTTTGTAGTTTTGCGGGTCCGTTCTTCAGCCTCTTTATACTCGGGAGTGATCTGTGCCGTTTTCCAGGCATCTGAAACTCTGTGCTGAGCGAGAGATTCGCAAGCTTAGTATGGGGCCAATGCAGTACAGTACTGTCTGTAATCCCAAATTGGGACTGCAGCTCCACTTGGTGACTTATTTATTTTCCTGTTTTTTCAGCTGCTGCTCAACGTCATGGACGCCTATTTATATGTCCGTCGTACGGCAGTTTGTGCGACGGTCAGACGATGGTATGTCTGCACGATCCTCCTGCGTGAACGATTTTGTAAACGCGGAGTTTAAGACTTCAGCTTTCCTTTTGCTATCTTCATGTGCCACACCTGGTAGGTCGACGGGTTCTTGGCAAGATCTTTCCCTAACGTATGAAGATCGAAGTTGTGTGCTTTATGCATGTTTTTTTTATAGTCAAACGAATTTGTACTAACTTTTGCCTGTCGATGTTTCTGCGTTCCTTTCTCAGCTGTGTGCAACAACCTGTTTCCTCAGCATATCGCGAATTTCGTTATTAGGACTACAACTTTGCTCCCGCCGTTTTTTCCTTGAAGTTCGAGACTTTATTGCGAGAAACTTAGAAAACTTGTATGATTTAAAGCATTGGCAATCGCTGGTCTCTACTTTCTATGAAGATCCACGAATCAATCGAATTTTACCCTTACTCATATTACCGTTGCTGGTCACCGAGACATGCATTTATCGGAAAAGGTGGTAGTCAGAACGAGCGATGTGTGGAGAGTACGGCGAGTGGTATAGGACTTCCCTTTTCAACGTTTCCAAGTACATAGGGTGTTTCCGTGAGAGCTTGAAAAAATGTAACAGGACTACGAGGATGCTCCACTGAACAATTTGAGGTAGGGAACCTGTGGTCGGAGAAGATAGCTTAAGGAGATAATGGGAATATAATTACATTAGTGTGTACTTTTTTATTGACATTAGTTACAGTTAACCGGAAATACCATCACTGACACAGTGAACCTACCATTTGTACTGTATCTTACAAAATGTGCTGCAACTGACGGCTATCAACCTTAATGCAAGCACGATATCGGCAAACTAGATTCTGAAGGATCCGGACAAATATTCCTGGTGTGTTTCGAATCACATCAATTCTGGCAACTAATTCCATCTCCGTATTCACTGAGGTCTCATACGTAAGTGACTTTAGATATCCTCCTAGGAAATAATCAAGGGGATTCAGGTCAGGCAACCTCGCAGGCCATGGAATACGACCTCCCCATCCACTCCAGCGACCAGGGAATGGAGCAGTGAGATGGTTGCGGACATCCACACTGAAGTGAGGCGGTGCACCGTCATGTTGTATCCACATCCTCTCACTAACAGCCGAGCATGCGTTCTCCAAAAACTCAGGTGGAACTCTTTGCACGAACCTCAAGTACAGGTGTGCATTCAGACGTTAGGTAGAAGATATGGCCCAATGAGACTGTCGCCTATAATTGTGGTCCAGACATAACGAAACGTACTTGATGGTGTGACTACTACGGCGTGAGAGGTTTCCTCCTCCGACACATGACTATTCTTGCTGCTCGAAATACCTTGATCATCAAATGATATCTCAAATGTTTTTTTTATTCCAGTCTTTGATCACAATGTCAATTCTTTTGACGATGACCGGTTTCAGTCCCCTGATGACCATCCTCAGACCTACAATATACAAATATATACACCTAGTGAGCAGCGTCTCTTTCAACACAATAGAGCAACGCGTATCACTATATACTATCATACAACCAGGGAAATGCACAGATAAAATACAGTAATAAGTACCTTTTCTACACCATGTCCTAAAGTGATAAGGCCGTAATGGCATCGTCAAAACATATAAGTATAGTCAGCACAACATCGGCACATAGATCTAAAGTAAGGTACATCGTCCACACAGTCATTGCTACTGTCTACTGAAGTACAGTAGCTAGCAGAGATCCGTTTGCCTACATCCTACCTAGATGTCGCTACTGTGTGCTTAGATGCAGTCATCATTTACGCAAAAAACATAATCTTATAAAAACACATTAGGTAAAATACATGTAGCAGGATTTTAAATTATGATAACTAACGTAGAAACCAATTGTGATACAGACCTCGTCAGTAAACTACACGACTTGAAGGAAATCTGGTCGTTCAGTCCATTGTTGGAGCAACCACTGACACAGTGTGACCCTTGCTGCAAACTCAGTCGCAAGCGTTGCATGGACTCGGTGTGGGTGATATGGCTATAGTTGTTGTTCGTGGTGTACTTGCCACATGCTTGTACGCGCAGCGCTCATTTCACGTGCGCAATACGACGAGTACTTTTAGTGGGATCCGCTGGAACACGTAACAGCACCTCGAGTGTGCGAGTAGTTCTGCTGTTGCCAAGCCCCTCGTTTCTGCTATCCAATGAACCAGTCTGCCGCACTCGTCGATCGAGAGGAATAAACACTCGTCGTGACGGATGATGCCTGTTAGGAAATCGTTGCCGGTGCAGCCTTTCAGCAGCGAGAGCATTGCAATGGACTTCCCCAGCCAGAAGGCGCATGTCTGTGAGTTGTGCGAAACTGTACCAGTAGTGCGCCATCGTATTGTACTGTACGTCTCTGAATAGCACAGAGTAATGAATGGGTCTGTCATTGACTCATAGCACGTTCTGTCATGGGACAATGTAAATCCGATACAACACAGGCACCTTATGAACAAGTAAAGTAAACGAAATCTGCATCGCGACTTCCTAGTAATCAGGCACGTCTTCCTTGTTTCCTTGCAGGAATTGACAAAGCGGTAGACAAGTTTTGTATGTATTGTATTGTATGTTAACCGGGGACCTAGAAACGACGGAGAGGCTCCGTCCCCGCCGCAGCCGCAGCGGTCCACAACCCCACGACGACTACCGCAGTCCACTTCACCCCTCAGCCGCCCCACACCGAAACCAGGGTTATTGTTCGGTTCGGCCCCCGGTGGACCCCCCAGGGAACGTCTCACACCAGACGAGTGTAACCCTTATGTTTGCGTGGTAGAGTAATGGTGGTGTACGCGTACGTGGAGAACTTGTTTGCGCAGCAATCGCCGATATAGTGTAACTGAGGCGGAATAAGGGGAACCAGCCCGCATTCGCCGAGGCAGATGGATAAGCGCCTAAAAACCATCCACAGGCTGGCCGGTCCACCGGACCTCGACACAAATCCGCCGGGCGGATTCGGGCCGGGGACCAGGCGCTCCTTCCCTCCCGGGAAGCCGTGCGTTAGACCTCACAGCCAACCGGGCGGGCGGTAGACAAGTTTACTTCCATGTTTCCTTAAGCTGGTTTCTCTGAACCCAGGTTCCCTGCCGCAAATTCTTCAGTGGAGTATTCTCTATGTTCTGTTACATTTTTGCACGGTCTTACGGCAACACACTGTATTTTGGCGGTTTTTCGACATCGGGTCAAGCATTATCAAGTTGCAAAATCGCCTTTTCATGTCCATCGCTGTATTGTGGCCATTTGCCTTTCAGTGCTCGGCTCAAACGCATGAACTGCATTCCTGCCTCCTGTGATTATTTCCGTCGGTTTCAGTAGCTTCCAAAACCTTCCCTCTTCGACCGCCATGGAGGTCTTCGACGTCAAAATCAACTTTCTTGAAGCGTTGAAACCGTGCTGTGTACGCTCTTTCACTAATAGGTGGCTCAACATAAATAATACCAAGCACTTTAGTAGCATTAGCCACAGATTCCTTCATGTTAAAGCAGGAAATTGAGACCTCCCGAAAACTGGGCTCGTACGTTGACGTATTCAATCGATAAATGTTTATGATGCAATCACAAGTCGGCTAATATTGCGACAGCGCTACATTTACAAACGCCTCAGGGTACTGCATGGCACTTATGACATACCACCTGCTCCATCGCTTATCACTAATGCCATCTGCTGCAAAACGGCGGAGGAGAAGTTGTCGACCTAAAATTAAACCACGGTGAGTCTTTTTCCGGTCTTAATCCACTTGCTTCTCCAGAGCACAATGCACTATCAGTTCAAACTTTGCCCGTAATTCCTCTTCTTCCATAATATTGGAACTAAAGAATGTCCATATATCTTCGGAGTCGGACGCTAACAACTGCTAATCTGCTCGCCCCAGCATAAAATCTCTCCAAGCCTGCTACAATGGTTAACTTTGGTAATCATCGTAAAGTGTAAACTTTCACTGCAGGAATTGTCACAATTAATAAAATATTCTGGGCTATGATGACGTCATGATCACTGAACCCCCTCTATGTTGACACTGTCGATAAGGTCAAGCGTGACTGTAGCTACGAAGTCTACAATATTTCCATTTCATGTGAGTTTCTGAACTAGCTGTTCAGTACAATTTTCGGAGAACGAATTCGGAACTACTTCACAAGACTGTCTGTCCCTACTACCTGCAATGAATCCATACCCATCCCAGTCTACACTCGGCAGGCCAAAGTCGCCTCTTGACAACAGTCAGGGCGAATTCCATGTGCTTGCGAACATCGACTAATTTATTCCGTGCACGAGACAGCATACACTATGGGAGTGGTCGTCAAACTGCGGCCCGAATCAAGTATTTGTGCAGCCCACAGCCCTGAGCCATATTTTATAATACGAGGGTGGGTCAAATGAAAACCTTAAATTTGTAATAACAAATCGAAATTTCGCGCCGTTATCCTGTAAGTTGGTAAGCGTGCTACAAGCAGCGTGTAGAATGGCCTATAGGTGGCAGCATAGTGCAGATGCAAACATACCGTCGCAGTATCGGTATAAAGATGGCCGCCCCACTTGCGACTTGCATCAGGGAAGAACAGCGTTCTGTTATTGGGTTTTTGCGTAGTGAAGCTGTGAAACCTATTGAAATTTATCGACAAATGAAGGTTCAGTACGGTGATGCATGTTGGTCACAGCAGAAAGTCTACGAATGGAGTAGGAAGTTCGCAAATGGTGTGACTTCAGTAGAACGAGTTGTGACTCCACAGAATACTGCAGCAGTTGAAGCCATAGTGAAGGAGAACCGCCGACTGACATTGAATGACATTGCAGCATGTTTACAGATTAGTCATGGGTCAGCACACCACATTTTGCATGATGTGTCTGCAAGATGGGTGCCACGGCAGCTGACTCCTTAAATGAGAGAACGACGTGTTGATGCTTGTGAAGAACTTCTTCAGCGCTTTGAACGAGAACGTGGTGGCTTCCTTGCAAGAATCGTTACTGGGGACGATACGTGGGTTCACTTCCACCAACCGGAAACGAAGAGAGAGAGCAAGGAATGGCGCTATCACTAAAACCAAAGAAGTTTCGAACAGAACCATCAGCAGGGAAGGTTTTGCTGATTCTATTTTGGGACGAAAAAGGTGTCATTTTGGAGCATTACATGCCTAGAGGGACCACTGTCACCAGTGCATCATACACAGATCTCCTAAAAAATCATCTGCGGCCTGCAATCAAATCAAAGCGACGTGGATTGCTGTCAGCAGGTGTCCTTCTGCAACATGACAATGCAAGGCCCCACACTGCCCGCATAACAGTTGCAACAATCACAGACCTGCATTTTGAGTGTCTTCCTCATACACCATACTCACCAGACCTTGCCCCAAGTGATTTTCATATGTTTGGAGCACTCCTAGACGCAATGGGAGAAAAGAAGCTCCTTTCTGATGAAGAGCTACGCCACGCGGTGCATGAGTGGTTGCGCGGAGTAACAAAAGAATTTTTTTTCTAAAGGAATTTATGCACTTTGTAAGCGCTGGAGGACTTGCATTGAACGTGGGGGAGATTATGTTGAAAAGTGATACAGATCTGTACCACTTCTGCACAATAAATAATATTTAAAAAAATATTTAAGGTTTTCATTTGACTCACCCTCGTAGTATGCGCCTAGCTAGTACCTGCCGAATCCGAAAACGTCAGCTAACGTTAAGGGCTTTTTTTGAGAGTGTAGTTTTCCTGATAAGTAACAAAAAGTATTAAGAGAGATGTGCTTAATTTTAATTGATATTGGTGAATTCGACGTTGAGCTAAGTGATGTTGCGCGTTTATCCCAGGGTCAGAGGCGTAAGTAGCGCGACGATTACGGGTTTAGAAGATGTGACAGGGGGAATGCCTTCCAGCTCCGGCTCTGTGCGACTTGTACCGATCAGTTGCTAGGGTATAAATTTTGACACCGGAGAAATATGGATGTGTCAATAGCATTAAAGAACGGTCATCTTGAAATGTGGATTTATAGCAAGGAACATTAAATTAATTGAAGTTGTTGTAACACAACGCAACACGTAGAAAAAAATTGACATTCAAAACATGTAGTAAAAAGTTGTGAGCGTATTTAATACTGCATAATACGCTTAAATATAGCCGCCACCGCAATTCAGTGGCTGCCAGCAAGGTAGGTCAGCGTGTTCAGTCAGTGTGTAAGTAGGCTTTAGGTTTTTATGTTGGTGACGCCACGTAGCGCTCTGTATGAAAATCACTGGCTGTGCTGTGTGCAGTCTGTGGCTGGTTGGACTCGTTGTTGGATTATTCGTTAGTGTAGTGTTGGGCTGTTGGATGTGAACAGCCCGTAGTGTTGGCCAGGTGGAGGTGAGCCGCCACCAGTGGTGGATGTGGAGGGAAGGATGCCAGAGTACTGAGATGTTAATATGAGCGGACGTGTCAGTCAGAAAAAGGAAATTTGTCAACTTAGATGTCACGAATTATATATATATATATATATATATATATATATATATATATATATATATATATATATATATATATATATATATATATACTTTTGGACACTATTTGTTCTCTGTGAACATCTATCATTTGCTGACTATGTGCCTATCAGTAGTTAGTGCCTTCAGTAGTTTGAATCTTTTATTTAGCTGGCAGTAGTAACGCTCGCTGTGTTGCAGTAGTTCGAGTAACGAAGATTTTTGTGAGGTAAGCGATTCATGAAAGATATAGGTTATTGTTAGTCAGGGCTTTTATTTTGTAGAAATTATTGAAAGTCAGATTGCGTTGCGCTAAAAATATTGTGTGTCAGTTTAATGATGTTCAGAATAAGCAAAGAGAAAACTGTATAAGTTCAGTTTTCTCAGCTGTTTCAGTGTCAAATAACGTAGTTTACCAGCACAGTCATTCTTAACTATTCTAAGGGGACGTTTCAAGGGAACTGGCGATTCTCCGTAATAAAACAACTGAGTGAAATTCTCATCAAGGCACTTTGAAAGACGTCATGCAACATCAGCACAGACCCACTGACGGTATAACGATGAACAGACTGAAAGGAAGAAGATGGGAAAAAAAACTGTCGGCGAGCCTGGCTACAATGCAGAGGACCCGGGTTCGATTCCCGATAATGACGAGGACATTCCGTTAGTCGCAGGACTGGAACGGGGTGCACTGAGCCTTTTGATGCCAACTGGGGAGCTGCTTCAGTGAGACGCAACAACCGCAAGGTCCAGAAAGGCGACAATGTCAACGACGTGGAGCGCTGGCACCTCATCCCTCCAACATTCGTTGCAGCCATTGGCAGAGGATGACTAGACGGTCAGGGTCAGAAGGCGGAGCTCTAGCTATTTAAGATCAGTTGCTCTTATTAATGAGTTAATCATCCGCCCACACACACGACACAACGCTTCGTTAGACATTAGTGTCACCACTTCGTGGTGGCTGAGGCTGGTAGCAAGCTGGAACAGTCAACAAGAATGGCGCCGAATTTTAATGATCAGTGCTTGGAGTCGATGGCAACATATCACGACCTTACTATTGCTAGGCTACTGCAGGCTCATAACTTAATTGGGAATTCCCAATTAATAATATGGTCGGTACATACCCCACCCCCAGTATCAATATTGGCTATTGACCAGAAATGTTTGATGACGACTGCACTACAGTTCGGATTGTGGATGATGCAGTATTTTAAAGAACAGTAAACTAAACTTGCAGAATGTCTTTTAATTTATGGGCCTGATATGCGGCATGGATTACTAGTTGTCTTTAAGAAATGAAGCCATTAACAGCCAAAGAGAGAAACACTGATGTTCCATAACATTATGATCACCTGCTTATTCATGTTTCTCCATTTCCGGAACAACTGATTCTGGGTTTCAAGGAGCCGACAATTTATTGGTAGGTTTGTGGAGGTATGTGGCATTAGATGTCTAAGCACATGTCATGTAATTCGCGTAAATAAAGGTATACTGCGTCAGACGTTGTATTAAACAATGGGACTCAGAAAGATAAATATCTCTGTAAATGAGCACATGAAGCCTAATAATGACGGCCAAAGCCAGTATTTTAATCTAATAAAATCCAGCAATTGGTATGCAAATGAAACTAGTACCTCCCATGTTCCCGTGAAATTACGTACAAATGCTCTGTTTTGATCGGAAAGAGCAAAGATATATTTTAAACTTTACAACACTGAAAATTGAATACCTCCTATTTTGGGCTGAAATTAATTTCATATAGATTCTGATGTGAATCTAGAATAAAAATCACTCACTTTATCCTTTTTCATGTAACATCTAGGGTTGCTCAAGCCAATGTTAACCCGAGCTCCGGCTAATGTGGTTTTAACGTACGAAATTAATCTGTAACTCACAGATAAAATTTGGCCGTGACTTATTTTTGCTATCAGACTGTGTAAAACACAAATTACTTCTCGCAAGCTCAGAGATAGCGGTTGCTATTTAACATGAAATGGAATTCTGAATAATTAAATAACAAAGAAAAAGAAACGAAGAATCGCCAAAACACATTACCGTCCGACCGCACAACTACTGACCACATTTACGAAGGATGAGATAGAGGAAAGGTTTCTGAAATACGTACACAGATTTTAAATAACACTTAATTATTATTTAGTAAAAAAGAAATCATGAGCATTAACATTGCATTGTCCGCCTCCCGCATAGGCAATGAAAACATTATACCGATAATGCAGCAACTGCAGTACGTAACAAATCTGGTACTCTAATAATCTAGAAATCTGATAACCGATGTATCTGAGTGTCCGAGTATCTAATAATATGAGTATCTGATAATAATGCGAATAAATCTCCGAATATCTAAGCGACTGAATCTTGGAGAATAGACTAAAATAGAATAGACAAAATGAATATGGCGACTACGCCTTAAATAGTCTTTCGGGGAGGTTCTATATCTCACTAAGAAAAAACAACCATTCATTACTGATGCAAAGTTTTACGTATACTGCGTGAAAGAGTTAGTCTTATTATTAACACTAGAAATGGAGTTGTCACACAATGTCATGGAAGGTTGAAAGCATGTGTTGAATGGCCTTGCCTTTAGGCTTCTATATGTAAAAGGCCTAACAGGAGTTTATTTCCCAAATTAAATAAATTATGTCACCTGCTTCAATTAAAAAAAATCATTTTTAGTTAATTTGCCATGCTGTTCCTTGACAGTCCAAGTTTATCTGAATATCACAGTCTATGTTTGTCATTGCATTTTAAATTATGTTAAAACTTCAGGCTAAAGTCTCTGCCTAATTCAACACACGCTAATTATCTTCAGTTACTTTTTCTTATGTTCATACTACTGACAAACTACTTGTGTGAAACTAGCCTACTGTCTTTAGGAAGTATACATAAAAAAGTAAATTGTGCGTAGGACAACAACATTTAGCTCTCCCATTTGGGCAAAGTCCGAGAGAAACCTGAGCTTAAAACCTGGATAGAGCTACAACATGTTCTCTCGCATTTAAAGACAATGTTAATACACAAGCACTTTTATGCCAAAATATTTTCAACTGCAATGTTAACTTAATTATTCGTTCAGAAATGAGATTATTAACTGTACAATCTTTGTTGTTGTGGTTGTCTTCAGTCCTGAGACTGGTTTGATGCAGCTCTCCATGCTACTCTATCCTGTGCAAGCTTCTTCATCTCCCAGTACTTACTGCAACCTACATCCTTCTGAATCTGCTTAGTGTTTTTATCTCTTGGTCTCCCTCTGTGATTTTTACCCTCCCCGCTGCCCTCCAATGCTAAATTTGTGATCCCTTGATGCCTGAGAACATGTCCTGCTAACCGGTCCCTTCTTCTTGTCAAGTTGTGCCACAAACTCCTCTTCTCCCCAATTCTATTCAATACCTCCTCATTAGTTATGTGATCTACCCATCTAATCTTCAGCATTCTTCTGTAGCACCACATTTCGAAAGCTTCTATTCTCTTTTTGTCCAAACTATTTATCGTCCATGTTTCACTTCCATACATGGCTACACTCCATACAAATACTTTCAGAAACGACTTCCCGACACTTAAATCTATACTCGATGTTAACAAATTTCTCTTCTTCAGAAACGCTTTCCTTGCCATTGCCAATCTACATTTTATATCCTATCTACTTCGACCATTATCAGTTATTTTGCTCCCCAAATAGCAAAACTTCCTTACTACTTTAAGTGTCTCATTTCCTAATCTAATTCCCTCAGCATCACCCGACTTAATTCGACTACATTCCATTATCCTTGTTTTTCTTTTGTTGTTGTTCATCTCATATTCTCCTTTCAAGACACTGTCCATTCCATACAACTGCTCTTGCAAGTCCTTTGCTGTCTCTGACAGAATTACAATATCATCGGCGAACCTCAAAGTTTTTATTTCTTCTCCATGGATTTTAATACCTACTCCGAATCTTAACGTTCATAATAATTTGGCATAATAATTTGATTACAAGTGTTCAGGCACTCGTTGCCACTTGTTGGCTATAGAGAAGAACTATCACATCCGCTTGTTCAGAGAAATTATAGAAATACACGAAGACGGAAATAGCTTCAACAAGAAAGAAGAAAGCCTCAAGGTAATGGATTCTGGATTCCCGTGCTGCAGCCAACGACCGTTGCAGGTAGGAAGAGGAGAACCGCACCGGAAATGACCAGGCAGAAGCCCTTGGTCGTTGGCGCGCCAGGTACCTTATGATCAGCGACTGTGAACTCGACTCCAGTCTACCAACAGCAATGACAGTCACCCGTGCTAGTGAAACGTCAGAAAAATCGTCAGACAAACGCCGGGGGAAGAAACAGAAGCCAACAACTTTGATTAAGTTTTCAGAAATTTGATTTCCAATAATCAAATTGCTAACTATTCAGTTGGTAGCATGACACTGAAAATTCATGAAATTTTGGCCATAGCATAATATACAGTCTAGTTGGGGAATGTCTTTTAGTATTCGATGAAAATTTCGACGATTACAAAAAAATAGTTTTCATATTCACGCCTTTATACTAATCAAAGTAGACTATTTTCTCCGACGGATGGGTGAATAGGTTGTTGACCTAGCAGCTGAGTCGGTGACGGGATGCGCGATGACGTCACGCCGCCTTCAACTGCTTCGACGGCCGGCCGGCCAAGCCCCTTCATTTGTTGCCGTGTGGGAGGCTGCAGGCCGATGGTTCGGTGAAATCTCCTAGTCAGGCAGCGCACTGCCTTGTCCCGAGTCTGACATGAGATGTAAACAGCCATCTAAGCGCCGACCCTCCACGTCCGTCATTTACACAAGTGAAACGACTTTAGTGTAAGAATGATTACTATTTGTCACTGTAAATTTTCCAGTCGATATCTGTGTGCGGGGTGTCGATTATTCCAATAATGTATAATTACTTTACAAAAAAGATGATCATAACAATTATGCGCGATTACGGGTTTGATGTAGTAATGCCCATAGTCCGCAAGCAAGGTTCATATTTTGTTCAGATTGTGGGACACACGTTTAACAGCGTCCTCGTCACATCAGATCCACTCAGAACAGTTTGCATTACACTTACATTTATTGTACATTGTATTTCCGATAAACGTTTCTCATTCAAGAGAGCGCCTTTATATTAATCGCTCAATGAACATCTTTGAAACCTCGTGCAATCTGAAGCACTAACGTTCACGTAACTTTATATCTGTTAGATTCCTCGTTTTCCAGTACAACACACTATAGAAAGCACACCGCCTTCATTCCAGTACTACGTGTATGATACATTTAGTCACGAAATTGTATAATTTACACATTTTCAGTGACTGATAAGCAAATCTCGCCCCCACACGGACTTACGTACAGCGGTTACCTCCAGTTGCACCTTTTCCTCTTTACAAATTCCATCACAAAATACCTTTTTTCTTTATGCCAACTGGCCCGATTAACTTAGCTTGAGTTCACAGGCTACCATACACAAACTGTAAAATGAACTTCGAATGTCAGTGTTGTGATTTGATGCTAGGGGAAATCTGGGTTGAGATCTCCGCTACTTAAAAATATCTCCCTGGCAACCTGTTTATATTGGTATTGAACCCATCTGCAAAACATTAAGCAGACTCAAGCATTAAGAGCGGTAAAATTTTCCGATGCGCGCGGAGACACGATCCTCTCTTCAGTAAGGATTCTCCGCGGGATATGATACATGCCTCTAATTAATGTTTAAATGTTCAATATGCCTCAGGGTAAGTTGTTTAGCCTGACGTATGAAAATTTTTAACTCTATAGTCTACATAAATAATCACACATGAGAAATCTCTTCCTACTAAAGTTCGTCGTGAAAATTACGACACTATAATCACTTACTCATTCCTAGGCACTATTCTCTACAGTGTCAAAAGACTCTACACTAAGAAATAGCCTACAGGCTACAGTCCATTTGTTTGCATCAAATCTTACAAAGTAGCTCCTCGGTTACAGTCTCCAGTATGTTATAAACTAACGACCTTAAATTAAAAATAAGTTTTCCCAATACTTAAAACTACATTACTTAGAGACTACAAAGTGTTAAATACATATTTATACATTTTCCTTTACTCTTTCACTTTAGTTGTCTGATATGACACTAGCTCTAAAAAGGGAGCGTGCATTTCATACCTGTAGTCACAATAATATCTCTAAGTTTATGTTGATTTAAACCTTCTGGCTTCTGCATTTCGGGTAGACTAGAAAATAGCTCCCCTCATGTGGAATACTCTAAGGACATAATTGAGTGTACAAAAGTTGCTATTTCCTATTCTTTTTCTTGAGAAAGGAAGATTTTGGAAATGCACTTAGCAGAAACTTATCTTACATACTTTTCCTAGCCTGGGCTGGCTAAGCGTCTTGTAGCTTTCCAACGAAACTTACCTATATCCCTGGGGCTTTAGGTTTGGGAAAGTGCCACAATAGGACGTGGCATAACACGACTAACGTCTGAAGTAGTGCCGGAGGGAATTCATACCATGAATAATGGAGGGCTGTCCACAAACCTGTAAGAGTACGAGACGGTGGAGATCTCTTCTGAACAGCATCTTGCAAGGCACCCCAGATATGCTCAATAATGTGTTTAAACCCCAAAGAGTCTTCCTGGAGCCCTCTGCAACTATTGTGAACGTATGGGATGTCGCACTGTCCTGCTGGAATTGCCCAAGTCCGTCGGAATGCACAATGGACATGGATGGATGCAGTTGATCAGACAGGATGCTTACGTACGTGTCACCTGTCAGAGTAGTATCTAGACGTATCAAGGGTTCCATAACACTCCAAATGCACCCGCCCCACACAGTTACAGAGCCCCACCATCTTGAACAGTCCCCTTCTGACATGCAGGGTCGATGGGTTCATGAGGTTGTCTCCATACTCGAATGCGTCTATCTGCTCGATACAATTTGAAACGAGACACGTCCGACCAGGCAAAATGTTTCCAGTCATCAACAGTCCAATGTCAGCGTTGATGGGCCCAGCTTTGGAACCAGGAATGCTGCATGGATAGCTCCACTACAGGACGCCATTTGCATCTTATACACACCGATGCCATCACTCATGGAACAAATTATCGGGGTCCATGGCAGACCAGGTGCCTACTAGGCAATAGGAAACATGTTGAACCGAACTGACTGAAATACTAATGTACATGCCTTGTAAATATGAACATCCGATGTGTAGCCATTCAAGGTGTTCTGTTTTTTTTTTTTTTCATGACTGTGTGTTTCATCACCACGCTTAAACGGACACACGTATGTGAGATTTCTGGATAACTCACTGCCTCTTTCACTGGGGAATGTGCCCTAATGGAAACGACAGTTAATGTGGATGACTTATGGCGCAGGTGTTTGCTTCTTTACAAGTGCTTGCCAACACAGCAAATTAATATCGTGAAAAAGCCTTAGGTCTTGCCGTCTTGACCGCTGCTTTTAAATCCCTTCGATTTTTACTTGTGGCAGTGTCTGAAAAGTGTTCTGTATGCTGAACTAGTTGCCGATATGGAGACCACTGAACAGCGAGTACATGCAGTCTATGACACTATTGGCCTGCAGCATGGAACATTCAAAAGAGTGAGACAGTTTCGAGGGGCGTTCAATAAGTAAAGCAACACAATTTTTTGCGCCGATTTTCGTTTTAAAAAAATGCGGAATTTTTTGTGGAACATCATTGAATATTCGCGCTTCAGCCAGCATAGTTTCATGAAGTTGCGATAGTTGGTGACACTATACGTAGCCATCAAAATGGCGTGCGTAACGGAGGTGTTTTCCAAGCAGAGAGCTGTCAGACACAAAGTTTTAAACATGGCTGCTTGTTTTAGAGACTGTTTCTAAATTAAAATTGAAACAAATGAGCCATCGGTCACAATTATTTTTAGTTTTATTGACCAGGTTTCAACACCTCTAAGAGTGCCTTCATCAGAATTAAAACAAATAAAATGGCCTGTAACATAGTTACAAATTTATAGGAAAACACATTTTTTATATAAAAAGTGTAAGTACGGATAAACAATGAAAGACAGACGCAGTATTTACATGTCACATGTAAAATAATTGAGAGGCCAGAAGGGCTTTAGTCACAAAATATATATAAAGGAATACGTGAAAGCGAGCCACTATGGGCTGCACGTACCTGTGAACCCACAGGTTGTGACTATGCTATAAGCCATTTTAATTGTTTTGATTCTGATGAAGGTAATCTTAGAAGTGTTGAATCCTGGTCAATAAGACTAAAAATAATTGTGACCAAGGGCTCATTTGTTTCAAATTTTTTTAGCTGTCAGTCAGTTACTTTTGGCGGAAAAAAGCAGCATCGCAGATATTCATAGGCGCTTGCAAAAAGTCTACCGAGACCTGGCAGTGAACAAAAGCACGGTGAGTCGTTGGGCGAGGCGTCCGTCATCATCGAAACAAGGTCACGTAAACCTACACGGGTCGCGCGGGATAGCCGCGGTCTAAGGGGTTTTGTCACAGTTCGCACGGCTCCCTTCCACCCCCCCCCCCCCCCCCCCCCCCGTCGGAGGTTCGAGTCATCCCTCGGCCATGGGTGTGTGTGTTTGTCCTTAGGATAATTTGGGTTAAGTAGTGTGTAAGCTTAGGGTCTGATGACCTTGGCAGTTAAGTCCCATCAGATTTCACATACATTTGGACATTTTTGCAAGGACTGGGGATTGTCTCTTAGAAAGACGTCAACCGAATTTTTAGTTGCTTTTATAAATATATATATATTGCGTTTAATTTTGGTGAATTTCTTTGTTACAGAATTGAGCCTCGCTACGGCAGTGTGTTCATTAATTCCTGTATCCGTTGTGATGCTCAGGATTATTTGTGGCTAAGAGGTCAAGTGTGTTATCGTAATCATTTACAATTTGAATGGCCTCGTGAACTAATTGTTCAAAATATTTTGCTAAAAAGCATTTAGACCAATTATGGAAGTTGGTTTCTATCTAAAATAGCGTCTGAAAATGTATTTTTGTCAACATACAGAAGGTAGATTGAAGTGACTGCCAACTATAATTGTATGAGTAGGATACCGACTGCGATGAGACTCGAGTTTTCTTTGAAATGTTCAGCAACTGTTTCATCTGAGACCGGGGGTCGGTAAAAGGAGCTAGTTATTAATTTATTCCGATTGTCGAATATAATCTCTGTCCATACTAAGTCACAGAAACTACCTGCGTCAATGTCGCTTGTGAGCTGGAACACACATTACAATATTTTTCCTTAAGTTGTGCTTCTTGCTTGTGTTGTAGTGGAGATCATTACAATTACTGCTTTTCCCTCCAAAACCTAGGATTTTTCTCTATGATCCTGTAAATACCAGAGCTAAACAATGTAGAACAACAACGTACGTTACAAGCATAGGAATCTGTGTTACTTCATTTCCTTATTTCCAACATTTTAAAATTGTACGTCGACTTTAGATGACATGTCAATCATAGATGTTCTTATCTCTGTTTATGAACGTACTTCCAGTCATTTTTGAACACAGTACCGCTACACTTTATTAACTAACGTTTCGCCGCAAGGGCTATCGGATTTTAGAGAGTAAATTAATATGGAGTATGTTGTTCTTCTTTTGAAACATTCACGTACCCATTTCTTGTTTCCTTATTGTCTTTTGGGCATGCAGTTGTAGTAATTAAAAAAAATGGTTCAAACGGCTCTGAGCACTATGGGACTTATCATCTATGGTCATCAGTCCCCTAGAACTTAGAACTACTTAAACCTAACTACCCTAAGGACATCACACAACATCCAGTCATCACGAGGCAGAGAAATTCCCTGACCCCGCCGGGAATCGAACGCGGGAACCCGGGCGCGGGAAGCGAGAACGCTAACACACGACCACGACGAGCTGCGGACTGTGGTAATTAAAGTAGGCAGAAATGCAGCGACCAAAAAGAAATGGTTAGAGTACATTTGCATTCTCTTTACAGCGTTCCTTTCTTGTTGCAATGGACTGTTTCTATCGGAATCAGTAAGTGTGAAAGGAAGCTACCGTACAGAGGGTTCTATATTTATACTTGGCAGAAATAATGACATACTGACATAATCGTTGGAATTGCTTTCGTTTCCCAACAGATATAAATATTTGGATTTAGGAAACGATGCTCTGTATTTCGCCAAGATGTCGAAGAAGAATGTCCCTTATGTACTGGTTGTATCGAGTAAGACGTGGTGACGGCAGTTTGAAAGCGGACTGAAGTACGAGGAAGGGCGTCCCTTACCTGAGAGATCGCTACTCAAGCTACCTGGCGAAGGGGCAAGTGTGGCAAATGTCTGGCGTGACAAATATCCTGCGTGGCAAATGTCCGGCATTCGTGTGTTGTCCTTAGAGTAAGTTAGTTTAAGTTAGATGAAGTAGCACGTAAGTCTTAGAACCGATGACATCAGCAGGTTGGTCCCATAGTCATTACCACAAATTTATTTTTAAACCTACCCGATTTTTCACGTGCCGACTGGCCGCACGCAGATGTGACTCCTCCATTGTTGGAACGTGCGGATGCTCTCATTCGAGGTGATTGACGGGTCACAATCAAACACCTCACTGCACAGCTGAATGTTTCTGTTGGTAGTGCTGACAAATTCGTTCACCACCAGTTGGAGTGCTCAAAGGTGCGTATCTGCTGGGTTCCTCGGAACCTAAGAGAAGACCATAAAGAGCGGTGTAGCTTTGTCGTTACGAGGCTGATCGTAACAATTTTTTGTCGAACATCGACACAGGTGATGAATAAGGTTCAAATGGTTCAAATGGCTCTGAGCACTATGGGACTCAACTGCTGTGGGCATTAGTCCCCTAGAACTTAGAACTTCTTAAACCTAACTAACCTAAGGACATCACACACATCCACGCCCGAGGCAGGATTCGAACCTGCGACCGTAGCAGTCGCACGGTTCCGGACTGCACGCCTAGAACCGCGAGACCACCGCGGCCGGCAATGAATCAGGTTTCATCACTTCAAACCAGAAACAAAATGACAATCCATGGAGCGACACCACACCTCCGCCGGCCGATGGTGGCCGAGAGGTTCCAGGCGCTTCAGTCTGGAACCGTGCAACCGCTACGGTCGCAGGTTCGAATCCTGCCTCAGGCATGGATGTGTGTGATGTCCTTGGGTTAGTTAGGTTTAAGTAATTCTAAGTTCTAGGGGACTGATGACCTGAGATGTTAAGTCCCATAGCGCTCAAGCCGTTTGAACCATTTTGAACCAGACCTCCACCCTTCGCAAGAAAAAGTTCAAAACCGCAATCTCAAGCAGTGAATTTGTGGGGACGGCTGTCTGGGAAGCTGAACGGATAATTCCGTTTGACGTCCTCCTTCATGGTGTAATGATTAACTTCGAAATATACAGTGCTACCCTCAAGAAACTGAAGAAATGAATTCAGCGTGTTCGTGGTCGCAAAAAATCACACAAACATCTTCTTCTCGATGACAGTACATTGCCTGACGCAAGACTGTGCACCGGAGGGGGGCTCACAAAACTTCGCTTCTTCCTCATCCACCACCTTTCAGTCCGAATCTCACGGCCTCCGACTTTCATCTATTTGGTCCAATGAAGGAAGGGAATCGTTGGATGATGCAGAGGTTACTGATGCAGCAAGAGGTTGGCTCGGTCGTCGACCAATAGAGTGGCACCACGCGGGCCCACAGGCACTGCCAATAAGGTGGGGTAAGGCCGTGGGATTGAGCGGAGATTATATTAAGAAACAGGATTTTGTAGGAGAAAGAATGGGGAATAATATGGTTCATTGGAATCCTGAATAATACCGATGTGCTTCCTGAAAAAAAAAATTGAAGCTTTACTTATTGAAGACTTCTCGTATGATGAGACATGTGAAGAATTCGATTGGATGCGACTGCGGCCACTTGAAATAGCTTTTCTAAAATGGATTATATTAATACCAGCTGGTGGAGAAACGAGAGTCCCCACAGTCCGTTTCCAGCTGTATGTTAATACGAACTTTTTTGTACTTTTCCGTGTCAGGTGACAACTCCAGGTCCACTCTTTGTTTGTTGGAGTCGTGTTGGCGTCTGTGTTTGCCTAGGAGCGCTTCTGCAAGGCCGCCATCGTAGGGGTCACGATCTATTTGTTGCGCAGCTATAGCGGTAGAACGAGTTCCCTGGCGCACCTGTGGCATGTGGCGGTCCCTCGCAGATTTATCGATGGGGCCGTAGTTGCCCGGCCGCACTCGCCCTGGATTTATGGCCCGCGGTCGGTCGCGAGCACTTCATAAACGCGGTCCCCTGCTCTGCCCTGCTGGAGGTGCCCGATGGCGAGAGGGCGCGCCCGCAGCCGACGCTGCCCGAGGAGCGGGCGGCTGGGATATACGTCGCGGAATACTGGGCCACGCTCCGGCCGCAACTCCGGGATGCCCAAATGGTAGCAGCCACTGGGAGAAAGCCTGGGATTTAACGTACTATAGACGGCGGTGCAGTCAGGCGGGATGGAGCACAAGCTCGGGTTATGGTATGCTAGTACACTATTAGGCTATTATAGTCAAACAAGAAATGGAAGAGGAGGTAGATGAAGATGAAATGGCAGATATGATACTGCGTGAAGAATTTGACAGAGCACTGAAAGACCTAAGTCAAAACAAGGCCCCGGAAGTAGGCAACATTCCATTAGAACTACTGACGGCCTTGGGAGAGCCAGTCCCGACATAACTCTATCATCTGGAGAGCAAGATGTATCAGTCGAAATTCCCTCAGACTTCAAGAATAATATAATAATTCGAATCCCAAACAAAGCAGGTGTTGACAGATGTGAAAATTACCGAAATAACAGTTTAGTAAGTCATCGTTGCAAAATACTCACGCGAATTCTTTACAGACGAATGGAAAGACTGGTAGAAGCCGACCTCGGGGAACATCAGTTTGGATTCCGTAGAAATGTTGGAACACGTGAGGCAATACTGACCCTACGACTTATCTTAGAAGAAAGATTAAGAAAAGGCAAACCTACATTTCTAGCATTTGCAGACTTAGAGAAAGCTTTTGACAATGTTGACTGGAGTACTCTCTTTAAAATTCTGAAGGTGGCAGGGGTAAAATACAGGGAGTGAAAGGCTATTTACAATTCGTAGAGAAAGCAGATGGCAGTTATAAGAGTCGAGGGACATGAAAGGGAAGCAGTGGTTGGGAAGGGAGTGAGACGAGGTTGTAGCCTCTCCCCGATGTTATTCAATCTGTATATTGAGCAAGCAGTAAAGGAAACACAAGAAAAATTCGGAGTAGGTATTTAAATCCATGGAGAAGAAATAAAAACTTTGAGGTTCGCCGATGACATTGTAATTCTGTCAGAGACAGCAAAGGACTTGGAAGAGCAGTTGAACGGAATGGACAGTGTCTTGAAAGGAGAATATAAGATTAACATCAACAAAAGCAAAACGAGGAAAATGGAATGTAGTCGAATTAAGTCGTGTTATGCTGCTGGACAACATTAGGAAATGACGCACTTACAGTAGTAAAGGATGTTGGTTGGTTTGGGGAAGGAGACCAGACAGCGAGGTCATCGGTCTCATCGGATTAGGGAAGGACGGGGAAGGAAGTCGGCGGTGCCCTTTGAAAGGAACCATCCCGGCATTTGCCTGGAGCGATTTAGGGAAATCACGGAAAACCTAAATCAGGATGGCCGGACGCGGGATTGAACCGTCGGCCTCCCGAATGCGAGTGCAGTGAACCACTGCGCCACCTCGCTCGGTCAAGTAGTAAAGGAGTTTTGCTATTTGGGGAGTAAAATAACTGAAGATGGTCGAAGTAGAGAGGATATAAAATGTAGACTGGCAATGGCAAGGAAAGCGTTTCTGAAGAAGAGAAATTTGTTAACATCGAGTATAGATTTAAGTGTCAGGAAGTCGTTTCTCAAAGTACCTGTACGGAGTGTAGCCATGTATGGAAGTGAAACATGGACGATAAATAATTTAGACAAGAAGAGAATAGAAGCTTTCGAAAGTGGTGCTACAGAAGAATGCTGAAGATTAGATGGGTAGATCACATAACTAATGAGGAGGTATTGAATAGAATTGGGGAGAAGAGGAGTTTGTGGCACAACTTGACAAGAAGAAGGGATCGGTTGGTAGGACATGTCCTAAGGCATCAAGGGATGACCAATTTAGTATTGGAGGGCAGCGTGGAGGGTAAAAATCGTAGAGGGGGGCCAAGAGATGAATACACTAAGCAGATTCAGAAGGATGTAGGCTGCAGTAGGTACTGGGAGATGAAGAGGTTTGCACAGTATAGAGTAGCATGGAGAGCTGCATCAAACCAGTCTCAGGACTGAACACCACAACAACAACAGTCAAACAAGCGACAACTTTAATTTGTATATTAGCAATTTAAGCCGTTTCATGGGAAAAGGAAATACCCTCGAAAACAAAAAGGAAAAAAAAATCGGACCACGAAGGAATTATCCCAATGGGCTTCAGACAGTCAGTAATGCGTTGGTCCACCTCTATCCCTAATGCAAGCAGTTATTGCGTTTCTTTGGTATCTTCCTGAGCGGTGCCGTACGAAATTCTGTACAACTGGTGCATTGGATCGTTAAAATCCCGAGCTACCTATAATGCTCCAAATGTTCTCAACTGGGGAGAAATCCGGTGACCTTACTGGTCAAGGTAGTGTTTGGCGATACGAAGACGAGCAGTGGATACTCTCGCCGTATGGGGGCGGCCATTATCTTACTGAAACGTAAATGCAAGATGACTTGCCGCGAGGGGCAAAAACTGTCATGGAATATCGACGATGTAACTCGGTGCTGTAAAGTTTCCGAAGGTGACAGACAAAGGCGTGCTGTTACGAAAAGAAACGGCAAGTCAGATCATCAGTACTAGTTGTTGGTCCATATAGTGGGCGACAGTCAGGAAGGTATCCCACCATTGTCGGGGGCGTCTCCAGACGCATCTTTGCTACTGATTGGGGCCCAGATGGAAGCGGTGCCTGTCACTGAACACGATTTTACTCCAGTCAGTGAGATCCCAGGCCGAATGTACCAGACATCGCGGCAGACGCGCTTATTGGTGTACGGCGATCAATGGCAGTCAGCTCAAGTAGGGTCGTGAGCTCATCATCCTACTGGTGAGCCGCCTATTTGTGGTCCCTGCGGTCGCTGAAGCATAGTTGTATGCCAGATCGATGATAATGATGAGGTCGGGTCTCTGACTGCCTCTCTGGCGATTTCTCGGTCCTCGCGTTCAGCCGCCTCTCTCGGCCCGGGATGGGCAGATGCTTGCCCGAGGGCGCTTTGGGCTAGCAATCCCCTGCTCCAACTCACTGTTAACATTATCTGTTTGTAAATGGAGCGCGCGCGGCAAGATGTCGGTGTCTCACTGGCGGTCCTGGTAGAAGGAAATTAGCTAGTAGGAAATGGCTGAGCAGGAGTTCAGATCCTCAAAACGAAAATTGTGACTCGACATGGGTATTAGATCTTGCATCTCCAACAGATCTTACAAAGCACATGAATATCGTGAGCAGAAGTTTGCAGAGAAGTCATCAACTAATTACCACTATTTTCTGAGACAGTTTCGGTTTTTTTTGAAAAGTTTCTGTTATGGACAAAACAACTTTCAGAAACAAACTGCCTGTTGGCTTCTGTCTCTGGTTCTTCGGCCGACGTTCATCTAATGATTTTACTAACGTTTCGCCAGCACGAGTGGCTGGCATTGTCAAAGCTTCACCCTCCATTGCCGGTGGTGAACTGGAACCGAGCTCGCGGCCACGGACTACATGTACCTGGGACGCCAACGTCCGAGGGCTTCTCCACGGTCATTCCCGGTGCGGTTCTCCTCTTGCTACCTGCGACGGTCGTTCGCTGCAGTACGGGAAGCCAGGATCCGTTTACCTTAAGGCTTTCCTATTTCTTGTTGAAACTATTCGCGTGTTTTTGTATTTTTACAGCTTCTCTGAACAAGCGCGTGTGATAGTGCTTCTCTACAGCCAGAACTTTCGTGTCGGCGAATTTTATTACGTGGTAAGTCTCACTCAGTGCGTGCTCTGCCACGGCCGATTTCTCCACCTGCCCCAGCCTGCAATGTCGCTCATGTTCTTTGATGCTGGTGTTGATCGTCCAGTCATTCCGACAGAAACTTTTCCGCATGTGCATGGTATACGGTATATTCCCGACATTGCAAGTGGGTCTCTTTTCTCCTTCGCCGATCTAAGACAGTCTTTGATCTTCCTTGTCGGTTTGAAAATCGTCTTTACGCCGTGTTTGCGCAATATACGGCCGATTCTGTCCGTCACTCTGGGAATGTATGGCAGAAAGGCCGTACCCGACATTTCTTTTCTGATTCCTTACTTCGCCGAGTGTTTGTCTCTGTTACACTTCTAATATAACTTATGGAGTACCCATTGCTCCTCAGGACAGTTTCCTGGTGTTGCATTTCGCGTCTGAGGTGCTGCGGCTCACATATTCGTCCTGCTCACCCACCCGAGCCAGAAAAGAGGCGTGAATAATACGCTCGTAACGCAAGCTCGCTGGCTTTCAGTGCAGTCGTGTTCTCAGGGAGAGGTTTCGCACTGCAAAAAAATATTGGAATGTTTTACAAGGACTTCACTCGAGAACAGTTCCCGCAATTGTTTCAAATAGTTGCTTAAGTCAGCTGTATGTTAAGGACTGTATATTTCTGTGAAAGTATTTTTTCAACGATGAAATTACGAAAATCGATGTCTTAGGGATGTTCATCTGACTGTAGCAATGCGTTTGATGACATGTAATCTCGTTCCAAACATCGAGATTCTAATAAAAAGACATTTAAAAATAGTTATATTATAGACTGATGATAACAGATATTTGTTTCTCATGCATTCGTAGTAGGGTAGCTCTGAACTTAATCTTTAATGAAAAAAGCATTCGTTCTTTGCTTATTAGTTTATGTTTGATATTTGTGACCAGGAAAGTAGGTCGATGAGGGTTCGAACGTTCAGATGTTTATGAATTCTTAAGGGACCAAACTGCTGAGGTGGTCGGTCCCTGTACTTACACACTACTTAATCTAACTTAAACTAACTTATGCTAAGAACAACACGCACACCCATGTCCGAGGGAGGACTCAAACCTCCTGTGGGAGGGTCGAGAGAGTGATACTTTATTTATTTATTTATTTTGCTTTATCCCTGTATGCCCTCCCCTCCCCCCCTCTTCCCACCACCACTTGTTCCACAGTACTGGACGACAGAAATTGGAACATTTTGTACTGCTTTAAACTGCTGCCAAACCTTGCAATGTGTTAGTTTGCTGGACTCTATTACTGATTGCGGCATTAGGTAGTTATAATTTTTCTTTATTTTTTTATCTGTCACTGTGTTACAGGTCTACCGAACTGCAGACTCTCGTCTGTAGGTGTCCTCAGAACATGCGCACTTTACTTTTTCCGCGCCCAGAGGGGAGTCGAACATGGAGTACGAACTGGTAGCCCAGAGGAAAATACCAAGGATAAAATATCACTCTCCGCCAATCACAGGAAAACAACACGACTCCTTCACAACCTAATAACTGACGTGCAGGGCCTTACTTGAAGAGATAATGAAGAAAAGAATGCACACTAACATTCGGAGGCAGTTTTGTACAACGCAAGATTGGCCTTTAAGACTACACCTCCTCAAATACTATGTTCATGTTATATTGCTAGGTAGGTTTCATTATTTCATTGTACTTTAATAATTGTAACAATGCAAAGAATACTTCTAACGTGATTACAAGCTGGAGCGTCTTCCACCTGTTGACCGTGTGTTATCGGAAGTCTTGAATCCTGTGGGGGCAACGCGCGCTTCGTGTCCACACGGCGATACACAATGCCTCGCGAGCAGCTCTCGTGCACAGCTCTGCTCTAGGTAGACCGCTTCCTCTCCGACGCTGCATTCGTGCCCTGGCTCACCCATTCCTGCCAACATAATCGAATAGAGTCATCGCTCCCTTGCACACGTTCTCTCCTAAATGTTGACATCTAAGTATAATGTTCATGCGCCTGTTGTGAGGCAAGTTGTCCAAATGAGTACACCGAATGAAATTTGCAAAGGTATTAGAAATGATATCGAAATGTTCTCTGTTTACTATCCTTGCCAGCTACGTGAACAAATTGCGCTGCAGCGTAACACATTCATATCGACCGCCACAGTCTACAATTTTGTATTTTCCGTCGATACCTGTATGAATATCAATCTGTGACCATTTTCAAAACTCCTTCATGGTCCGTCGTTTCTTTTTTTTTATCTTACAGAATATCAATAACATTGTCATTTATAATTTTCAGAGAGTTTAGCCTGAAGCATGGAGAAATATACTAATTTACACTACTGGTCATTAAAATTGCTGCACCCCGAAGATGACGTACTACAGACGCGAAATTTAACCGGCAGGAAGAAGATGCTGTGATGCGCGAATGATTAGCTTTTCAGAGCATTCACACAAGGATAGCGCCGGTGGCGACGCATACAACGTGCTGACATGAGGAAGTTTCCAACCGATTTCTCATACACAAACAGCAGTTGACCGGCATTGCCTGGTGCAACGTTGTTGTGATGCCTCGTGTAAGGAGGAGAACTGCGTACCATCACGCTTCCGACTTTGATAAAGGTCGGATTGTAGCCTATCGCGATTGCGGTTTATCGTGTCGCGACATTGCTGCTCGTGTTGGTCGAGATGCAATGACTGTTGGCAGAATATGGAATCGGTGGGTTCAGGAGGGAAATACGGAACGCCGTGCTCGATCCCAACGGCCTCGTATCACTAGCAGTCGAGATGACCGGCATCTTATCCGTATGGCTGTAACGTATCGTGTAGCCACGTCTCGATCTCTGAGTCAACAGATGGGGACGTTTGCAAGACAACAACCATCTGCACCAACAGTTCGATGACGTTTCCAGCAGCATGGACTATCAGCTCGGACACCATGGCTGCGGTTACCCTTGACGCTGCATTACAGACAGGAGCACCTGTAGTTGTGTACTCAACGACGAACCTGCGTGCATGAATGGCAAAACGTCATTTTTTCGGATGAATCCAGTTTCTGTTTACAGCATCATGACGGTCGCATCCGTGTTTGGCGACATCGTGGTGAACGCACACTGGAAGCGTTTATTCGTCATCGCCATACTGGAGTATCACCCAGCATGAGGGTATGGGGTGCCATTGGTTACACGCCCCGGCCACCTCTTGTTCGCATTGACGGCACTTTGAACAGTGGACGTTACATTTCAGATGTGTTACGAGCCGTGGCTCTACCCTTCATTTGATCCCTGCGAAATCCTAGATTTCAGTAGGATAATGCACGACCACATGTTGCAGGTCTTGTACGGGCCTCTCTGGATACAGAAAATGTTCGACTGCTGCCCTGGCCAGCACATTCTCCAGATCTCTCACCAACTGAAAACGTCTGGTCAGTGGTGGTCGAGCAACTGGCTCGTTACAATACGCCAGTCACTACTCTTGATGAACTGTGGTATCGTGTTGAAGCTGCATGGGCAGCTATACGTGTCCACGCCATCGAAGCTCTGTTTGACTCAATGCCCAGGCGTATCAAGGCCGTTATTACGGCCAGAGGTGGTTGTTCTGGGAACTGATTTCTCAGGATCTATGCACCCAAATTGCGTGAAAATGTAATCACATGTCAGTTCTAGTATAATGTATTTGTGCAATGAATACCCGTTTATCATATGAATTTCTTCTTGGTGTAGGAATTTTAATGGCCAGTAATGTACAACTCAAGTCTCACCAATACCCAAAAGGGAAGTAGGAGTAACACGCAGAATTACAGGGCCATATCACTATCGTCGATTTGCTGTAGGGTTTTGGAACATGTACTGTGTTCGAACATTATGAATTACCTTGAAGAAAACAATTTATTGACACATAGCGCAGATTCAGAAAATATTGTTCTTGTGAAACACAAATATCTCTTTATACTCATGAAGTAATGATTGTCATCGATAGGGAATGTCAAATTTCCATACTTTTAGGTTTCCAGAAGGCTTTAGACACCGTTCGTCAGAAGTGTCTTCTAACCAAACTGCGTGCCAATGGAATATCACCTCAGTTGTGAGACTGGATTCGTGATTTCCTGTGAGAAAGGTCACAGTCCACAGTAATAGAGTGAAACAAAAGTAATATCTGGCGCTCCCCAAGGAAGTGTTATAGGCCCTCTATTGTTCTGATCTGTATTAACGACATAGGAGACAATCTCAGTAGCCGTCTTAGATTGTTTGCAGATGATGTAATTTACCGTCTTGTAAGGTCATCAGATGACCAAACGAATTGCGAAAAGTGGCAATTGACCCTGAATAAAGAAAAGTGCGAAGGTATTCACATGAGTACTAAAAGAAATCCTCTAAATTTCGGTAACGCAATGAGTCACACAAACCTGAAGGCTGTAAATTCAACTAAACACTCAGGGATTACAATCACAAATAACCTAGACTGAAACAATCACGTAGAAAATGTTGTGAGTAGAGCAAACCAAAGACTGCGATTCATTGGCAGAGCACTTAAAAGGTGCAACAGGTCTACCATAGAGACTGCTCACACTACCCTTGTGCGCCCTATTCTGGAATATTACTGTGCAGTGTGGGATCCGCATCAGGTGCGACTGACGCATGACACCGAAAGACTACAAATAAGGGCAGCTCGTTTAGTATTAATGCGAATTAGAGCAGACAATACATCATACGTGAATTGGAGTGGCAATCATTAGAATAAAGGTGTTTTTCTTTCCGATGGGATCTTCTCATGAAATTTCAGTCACCAGTTTCTCCTCCGATTGCGAAAACATTCTGTTGGCACCCACCTTCCTTGGGAGAAATGATCATCGCGACAAAATAAGAGAAATCAGGGCTCGCACAGAAAAATTTCAGCGCTCATTTTTCCCGCGCGCCGTTCGAGAGTGGAGCGGTAGAGAGAGCTTGAAGGTGGTTCATTAATGCCTCTGTCAGGTACTTTATTGTGAATAGCTGTGTAATCACGTAGATGCAGATGTAGATGCATCTATAGTCTGCAAACCAACGAGAAGCGCAAGGCAGAGGGTAAATAATATTATACGAAATGTTAGGGATTGCACAAGTTTGCAGGCTTTCGTGGCAGTTGTCATTGATGATCAAATCCTCTGAGTCCCCAAACTGCTGCACATTTCTCTTTAAACATCTTCACCGCACGACGTTTCGATACCTTCTTCAGAATTTCACTGGTGTCCCCGGATGGCTGAACACTGTCTAGAGACAGTGTGGCAGTTCTGTCGCTTCATCTCTCTCTCTCTCTCTCTCTCTCTTTCTCTCTCTCTCTGCACACCCTCCTAGCCCTCCCACCCAGTTTAAACGATGGATCCGTTCATACTTATCAGCCTCTTGATGACAGAGTTTCCACATGCGCTGTTGGTACCGTCTCACTTGTTTATCTGTTTTGAGTACAGTATGGAACCTTTAACAATAGTGGATGTGCGTATCGTACATAAAAGAGAAAAACGACTTTTCAGAAATAGTTTTCGTTCATATTATAACGCTGTATTCAAGTCAGAAAAGCGTGAGTTAAACACTTTCGTGACGAGACTATAAAATAGTAAATCGTAATCCCCATTTTTTCAGATTAAGATTGTGTCGTGAGTATTTTCGACTGACTAACGCTTCGCTAGAGTCTTTGATCAGTACAGTCAAAGCATTGGGGTCTCGTGTACTGGTTAGCTACTTAATTTTACTGCCACAGACTAAGTTGTGTTCAGTTTAGAAAGTTCAGTGCCTCATTTTTATATTCATAACGATGTGATAATTGTCGACTGAAAATATATTACAAAATGTTATGTAAAATTTGTAATTTATGGCTATAAGAGTACCATTCCACAGTTGACTGGATATTATTATTCACAACCCTTAGCTCGTATAAGAGAAACAACATTAATGCGTAACTGAAGTTCGACTGCTTATACATGTTATTTGCATGGATAAATTTTATAAGTGTGTATCTCACTTCTCTCTCTGCCAAAGTTAGATTCACTAGACAATAGTCAGTTCCCCCTTGTACTTTGGTCCCCTCAATTAGCTGTGTTGTTAACACTTGTGGTACAGAGTTTTCCACATTTCACTATCTTCACTGTGTTGTGTCCCAGACTACTAGTTTTTAAAATAACATACAGACGTGTATTTCTGAACTAATATTTTGGAGTGACGGTGTTCAGATTTCGGGCAGACGATTGTGGTTTGCAGCTCGGAGCATGAGTCGAGACCGTTCATGGTCGGATGCACAGTACTGTTTGAGGTCTGTATTTAGTGTCTCAGGGGTTTACGTCACATTAACTCTCTCAGACCTGAATTTTTCTGGAGGATGGAAAATGTTTCTTAATGTGATAATGCTCTCAAGTCATTTTTTAATGAAATTAGATGCAAGATTAGTACAGAAATATTCACCTGTTTTCAAAACATAGTTTGAAAACTTGGCATCATTTTATGGACTAAAATACCTAATTACGAAATATTCGCTTTGTAATAAATACTAAAATGATCATTCTATGATTACCATGCAAAATAACGGTTATAAACATTCATGATGGTGTCTGTTTGTTCTATATCGTGTCTCCCTACCACTTTCGCGCAACGACGCTCTGAGCGTGTTTTTTAGGGAATTAACTAGTTTGAACCTGGGACCTGTTGCTGGTAAGGAGACGCCAGACCACACATGACATGTAGAATTCAGAAGAGTTCAGTGAGACTAGCGATGATATAACCAAATACTTAATGATCTCAGCGTCAGCTCCACTGCACTCCCTGTAAAAGAATCTTAATACTAACTAAATTTAGTGGAAGGGGTTCAAGGCTTTCCTATTTTTAGGTAGCTGGTAAAATAACGTCAAAAAATCAGTTAAGTTTACCACTGGATATTTTATTCTACTCACAAATCATTGTTTATAAATTGCACTATTGATAAAAGGAGATGTTTTAATACAAGATGGTAAAAACCAACTGCGTTCAACAAAAATGTTAACGAATATTCCCTGAATGGGTTTCCAAGTTCTACAAAGGATCGAAGGATGACCTGTGCCATATCACGTCTATAATCTAGGTTTAAATTAAGTTTCACAAAAGAGAAAACTATCAAAATGGTCTACAGTGACCTTCAATTATTTTTAATTACTTATCTAACTTGTCGTAAATTACAGTGGCTGATGTGCCTTCTCAATAACTATATAACAGAAAAATCATCGCGTTTCAGATCTTTACTTCACGTGGCAAATGTGAACACCATGAGCTTCAATTTACGACCGACACTAGTATTACGCAAAAAGGAGGTGTAACAGATGAGACTTCTGAGTGAAGCCTCATGCGCTCAAAAATGCGGCATCGTGTGCGTTCATTACCTTGTCGGTGTTTAGGCAGCGTCAGGGCAGCGGCGGGCAGCACAACTCCGCTCACCTCGCCATCTCGGAACTAACTCTCATCTAACTTCTCCTTACTACAATTTACCGAAGTTGGTTAAAAAAAACAAACTATCTGGCTGTGTTTTCATCTGACCAATCAGGGTCTCAATGTTAACCTTAAGCACCGCCTACAAAATTTCTGTCTATCCAATGAGAAACGTTGTACTTTTCGTGGCAGGGCAATGTTTTTAAAGTTTGCAACGTAACAGAGACGCGAAAAAGTCTCACGCTAAAACCTGCAGCTGGTGTGGCCCTTTTAGCGTTCTCGTAAGATCTATACTGTTTTTCTGGAGGGCTCTATATTTTAACAAGGGCTGGGGGGTGGTCCTAATGTAACAGAGACGCGAAAAAGTCTCACGCTAAAACTTACGGGTGGTAGTCTTAGCGGTAGGCTGGCGACGTGGGTGTCCAGTCCGTCCCTTATCGTAGGGCCTTCTAGCTTAACACGGTTCTGCTCTCGGCATCTGTTCTCGTTTCTCCCCTCGGAACTGCGTCGGTCTCACGGTGGGAAGGTACGACATGCATTTAGGCATTCTTGTGTTAGTCTGTGGTATTCCATTTGCTCACTCGTTACTCGTATTACTTTGGTTAATTTAATGTCACGATTTATTCGGAGCTATGTGACATACTACTGGATTTGCTTATCATGTCAGGGTGTTCATGGAAGGTGTTGGATTTGCCTTACACAGTGACGATATTTAGTTATACAGTGGCATATAGCGAACCAATCACACCCATGTATTCTTGTGGTCACGAGCTGCTGCACACTGCTACATTGACTTTCTGATATTTTCATAATGATGCCCTACAGTTGGCAGAACTTGTGCATGATGAGACAGTTGAACTTTCATAAATGTGCACCTCAGGCCAGAAAGAGAACAAAATTGATTAATGTTTTACCTGACCTAAACAATGATGTTTTATAGTGTTAATTAGCAAATGCATGTGTGATGTGTCCATAAAAAGTGTAATATTCAGCATATAGAATGAGATTTTCACTCTGAAGCGGAGTGTGCGCTGATATGAAACTTCTTGGTAGATTAAAACTGTGTGTCGGGACCTTTGCCTTTCGCGGGCAAGTGCTCTATCACCTGAGGTACCCAAGCACGACTCACATACCCTCCTCACAGCTTCAGTTCTGCCAGTACCTCGTCTCCTACCTTACCTACCTGATAGAAGCTCTCATTCTGGAAATATCCCCCAGGCTGTGACTAAGCATGTCTCCGCAATAACCTTTCTTCTAGGAGTGCTAGTTCTGCAAGGTTTGCAGAAGAGCTTCTGTGAGGTTTGGAAGGTGGGAGACGAGATACTGGCAGAACTGAAGCTGTGAGGACGGGGCGTGAGTCGTGCTTGGATAGCTCAAGTGGTAGAGCACTTGCCCGCGAAAGGCAAAGGACCCGAGTTCGAGTCTCGGTCTGCCACACATTTTCAGTCTGCCAGGAAGTTTCATTCAGCATATAGTTACTTTTGTATGACCAGTGATAATTAGTTACTGTGTTTCGGTTATATGTTGTGAGTAAATGCAATTGGATTGTGGTTCGGATGAATAGGGAGGTTTTACATTTGAGAGTACTTGCAAATAGCTCATGTGTGACTTGAACTTTTCCAAAGATCAGTTAGGGTACACACTGCTGGCGACCGTTTTAAGCCGGCGGGTGTGGCCGAGCGGTTCTACGGGCTGCAGTCTGTAACCGCGTGACCGCTACGGTCGCAGGATCGAATCCTGCCTCGGGCATGGATGTGTGTGATGTCGTCACGTTAGCTAGGTTTAAGTAGTTCTAAGTTCTAGGGGACTGATGACATCAGATGTTGAGCCCCATAGTGCTCAGAGCCATTTGAACCGTTTTCATTATCATACGTTTTTATAATTACACCCATGCGTTATAATTGTAATGACTTCCCCCTCTCTTTATGTAAGTCCTATTGCCTTAAAGTGCACACAGTTTTGTTTCTATATGTAAAGGGAGTTATAAACCAACGGAAAACGAATCATTGCACCAGGAATGTGTTGTGCGACATAAACGAAAGTTGGTATTTGTGTTTTTAAGCCTGAAAGACTATGTCTATTCAAACTTCGCACCAGTCTCATAAGAGTGGCACTGATAGCGCCTCTATGAGGTCGCAAATCAGGATTGCTTTAAATAAACGCTGTAACGGTCGTGAGCTTTAATTATCTTCGAAATTGGACGTGAGTTGGTATTATTCGAGAATGCCTTCTGTAAGGTGACAACGGCCTTGCACCTTGCATGAGTCCATTTAACGTGACACTTTAGGTTTTGTTGGAGTAATACTCTAAATTACGGTGTAGGAAATCTATGTGGAAACGCATCGGCACCTCAGAATTCCGCGATTTTGTAATTATAAGATTTTGCGGAAAAGCAGTACGCGAGAGAGAGCTCGGCTACCTCCCCACCTAGCCGCCGAAGGCCACAGACTGACGGTATGAATGGTGAACTGGGGGATTTCTGTAATCCGTTTAGAGAGGCCACAGCGGTCGCCAACCTCTGAGGCACATGCGGCTGCAGGTGTTCAAGTGTTTACCAAAACACAGCAGTGGATAGCTGGACGGGCTTTCCTGTGCGTGCTCTCGCCTATGTCCCACTAATTTTACGCCTTCGAGTAACTCAAGTGGCGCAGACCAGGAGTTCCGAATAACAAACTTTCAATGCAAGAGTCTGTGTTCGCTACGACGGGGAATCTCGAGTGGTCTCTTGGGAGGAAACTTCCAGTAAATGTGTTATTGCCCACAACTGTGGTTCTTCCCAGCCAGTGAGGGCGGAGTTTACTTGCGAAATTTTGTAGAAATAAAAGAATTGTGGAAAAGATTTCTATTCCCAGGCCGTACATTGGTTGGCACTGGTAAACTGGGTATTTTGAGAGCTTCTAGTGATGTGATTTGCTCGGTAAAAGTTGAGGGGAGAAAAAAAAGGTGAAGAGCGATCTTGCTCGACTCTCGGTAATGGTCTTCCGTTCTGGGCTCTCGTACTGAGAGGACGTTAGCCAAGTCGTCTCCAGTCTTGGTCTTTCGTTCGGAGTGGACGTCAGCCGCGCCAGCTCTTTGCTGCCAGGAAGATCGTTGCAAATAGACAAGTTTGTCCGAGTAGTGTAGGACTGTACTTTCCGAGGCGCCACACGCCATCCGCACGGCCGCGCCGTCGCCGTCGGAGACCGCCGCTGCATCAGGAACATTACGGTGAGATCGCTCCCGCTTCGGCCTGTGTTAGGAGTAAAGTAGTTGGATCACGAACAATTGCTGTTTCCACAGTGGTTTCACGGTACTTTGGAGTGTAGTGGTTCTTCGTATATATGTTATAAGAGATCGCGTTTTGGACCAATTTTAACACAGTTCACTGCCAATGCCAGTCAGGAGTATAATTTGTAAATTGTTCATTGTGTTTTATTCAGCACTGATCTGAAGGTTACAATAAAATTATTGTGATTCAGTAGAGCCTTTACTTTCAGTAGTTGATCCTGAATTCACCCTTTTGCTTTACTTTATTTTTGTGTATGTGTTTGATGTCAGTGAACACGCTAAGTGTTCTCTATCGTTCATGTTTGGAAGTAAAAACAGGCGTGATTTATCGTCAACGCTACCACTGCAGATTAATTAATGGTGACAGGGCCACATTTAAATCTAGCGTCATCCATTTTTGCGTACAGTTCCACTCCCAATTTCTCTGTAAGTTGTTTGTCAGGGGCGAACACACGCAAAAATTGGACAAGCACCGGGTGGGGTGTTACACTTTCAGATGCCAAAGACGTCATTATCAACACCTCACTGTGTTTAGATGAGGTAGTGTGTTAGGGCTACGAGGAGCTGGATGTTCCTTCTGCGATATTGCAAAAAGACTTGGCAGGGATGTAGCCACTGTACATGACCCTTGGCAGAGGTGGCCACCGGAATGTACGGTCGCAAGAAGACTGGGCTCTGGACGGCCACGTTGCACTACCGAGAGGATAGACCATTCTGACAACAAACACATTTCTTACAATGAGAGACGAATTTGTTGACACTGCCACTGTAGAATGTTTAACTTTGTTAATGGTGTCACACTCTCATCTCTGCTTGCACCGCTTCCTATCAGCGTCAAGTTCTCGAAGTTTTGGAAAGAGATGAAAATCGGATGGGGCCAAGTTAGGACAGTATGGAGGACGATCGATGACATTAGTAGTTGGTTCTGGCGGAAAACGTGCAGACATCAGCTTCAGCGCTTTCTTATCATCAATGCCGTTCCTAAAATTTAGCTGTCACCAAATCCAGCCACGCGGCACCGAGACCATCCCTGGAATGGTCGAATAAAACCAATCGAGAGACTGATGACACAAAAAAAATATAAAAAATTTCCAGTTGTCTCATTTGTCCTCGCGACCCGTTTCTCTCGACACAGCTCGCTTCCGCTCCGCAGGATTCGCTGCTTCAACTCGTTCCGTCTGCAACCGTACTGATCAGCCCTTAACCGCAACGTCTGCGTTACGTAATCTATGATTACCCTTACACTGTCGCAGGAGTCCCTGCCTGAATTTCCTTCATACGGGACATCTAACTCATCCTCCACTATCTGAAACTTGTGTTCCACAAACACATCGGCATCTGTCCTCAGCGTTAACATTGCGGTTATGTGCGTCTCTGTAACTACTTTAGTGATCCCTTTAAGTTTTATTCTTGCGCCAGCGTCACTGGCAAACGTACCCTGCAGTGCTGATTCCTGTATTAAACTCACCTCAGTAGCACCATCTACAATGAAACTTGTAGTTCCTGCCCTTCCCTGCGCACGTCTTACATTGACATTCCTGTTCTTGCAGTCTGCTGAGTATAACTTTGTCTTTCTTTCGTTTCCCGTTTTCTGAGTCTTTGTATTCGCTAACGCAGCATCGCCGTTACAATGTCGGTGTCCTGGTTCTTTGTAAATGAAACATACCACGAGTCTTGCCAGATCGTTAGGCCTGGCTGCCCTTGGTGGTCTCATCGACAACACACCTTCGGTAGCTTGCTTCCTCTTTTCTTTACACGGGGTGGTGGGTGCTTCTTCGGTTAACACCATATCTTCGGGTTTTGCTAAAGTTAAAAATCTCTCCTCTTGCTTTCACGACTGATTCAGTCCTCTCATGTCCAGTTCCCTGCACAAACACTGATTGGACCAGCTTCCCAATTAGAGAAGACTACTCGGAACGTCTGCCATCATCATTCCCTGGACGGCTTCTCGAAACTGGTGTTGCAAGCGTCAACGTGATTGGGCCATTTTACCAACTTTCGGTTCTTTTACTGTCTACCAAGGAAAAAAAAAAGATGATAACCAAATTCCGGCCAGAGTGGCCGAGCGGTTCTAGGCGCTACAGACTGGAACCGCGCGACCGCTACGGTCGCAGGTTCGAATCCTGCTTCGGGCATGGATGTGTGTGATGTCCGTAGGTTAGTTAGATTTAAGTAGTTCTAAGTTCTAGGGGACTGATGACCTCAGATGTTAAGTCCCATAGTGCTCAGAGCCATTTGATGACCAGACGACCGTTTCGTTAAATTGTTTCAGAATTCAAATTTTACGTAAGAGTCTGGTAAAAGTGGTAACCTCCAATGTAGGCTAGCAACAGAATGAATATAGCAGACACGTGACCAGGTAGGCAACTGGGAGGCTTGCAAGTTAAAGTGATTGCTGCCAGAGCGTAAACTCACAGTCGCCTGTAGCCTTTTAGATCAAACCAAAAGACCAGTGTAGTCTTGCAATGGCACCTATATTGCTACCAAGAAAATTTAAAACTGAGCAAGCGCACTCTTTCTATGCCTATGGCTTCTGGCTACTTCTAGGTTTCCACATGTGACTAAAGCCACGCCACTCGTGACGTCGCAAGTTATTACGGGACAACATTTATGGCAGTGCCACCTAGGAGATACCCCATACGAATCTAAATAAATCATAGTAAGTATCCACTAATTGTGTTCAAAGTTGGTACACCATCTTTTGTTATTTAGTAAAGGATCTGGACAAAATTTCAAAATTGTATCTATTATAGTTTCGGAGACTGAGAAAATTACTTAAAAGTCAGAAAAACGACACTTAGGTTTAAAAACTCGGCAACAATAGCAGTTTGTCTTTTGTTATCATCTGAAATCATATCCAGAGTTCTCAATGTATAACATCACCTAACTGGGATTTCCGTTTCAAGACTATAATTACTCTACGTTACATAATATAAAAATACCACTCAAAATTATTATTTGCTTATTATTTTGCTGTATGAATAAATGGGAATGAATGAGAGAGTGTATGTGAAACACACGTTAAAACTCAATATTAATTTTTGTAAAACATTACACAATCGGATCGTGGGAAAGCTGTACTGTACCGAGATTGCTGATGATGTATGTCAAGGTGTGATTGCTTTTGTAAGAAGGCAGCCTGAATATCAGTTTGAAGTGTAATCGGTTTCTAAATTAATTTCAAAATCATTTTTCTTCTCGGTATTTTAATTAAACATTATATTAATACTTACATTTTAGAATGATGCAAATTACTTCCTGAAGAGTGATTGACTTAGGCAATTTTTAGCGCGAGAATGATCTCGAATCATTTTGATTGGTCAGTCAGACAGATCAGCCAATCAGGATTAAGCTGCTCCCGGGCGCAGAAACTTAGATATGCAGAGAGTGGGGAGACATCGAGAGACTCGATCGCCAGCTATCGGACGCGGAAGGTCATGGTAAATGTCACGGTGCTCATTATGTGCAAAATGAAGAAATATTGAGTCCTCGTGTTTAGTACGATCATGACTAAAGCTGTCGGAGTTAGGAACATTTTGAAGAAAGTTTGAAGTTTCTGAATTGTTTTGTTGGAAAGTTACTTTCGGCCTTAGTGAAAATTGCGCGTGGCATATTCTGTATTCATTTACGGAGTATTTGGAGAGCACGTCTTTTATGTAAGACCACTGAATGAGACAGAATGTAGAACTCGCAAATAGTGGTGAATCAGAGACTGTGAGATCGCAAATATGAACGGGTCGGGCTTATGTAGATTTCTGGCTGCTTTGCGTGTGAAATTTGTTGTTTGACTGGGAACTGAGAATGATAGAATAGTAGCTCACTAAATGTGGACTGCATAGCTATAAACGTATGTTATTAAGCAATAAACATTACTGGTCTTGAAAGTTTAGGACGCTTATTTCAGCCAAAGTACACCATATTACCACCCGAAATCTTGATAAATAGGAACTTTCAGGAACTGTTTCCGCCACTAGAGTTACTCGGACTCTGCTGGTTAGGTATTAGGCATCCTTTTCTTCAGCGCTGCTCTTTCCCCGTCTAGTAAGTACCTATGATTGCAGAGTGAAGGGACGTCGAGCGGAAGCCGTACTGAGGTAGGTGGACATTTAATATGAACAGTGCGACGAATGTTCGAGACATACATTTTAACCAGTCCCGCCGCACACTGCAGTGACGTCATTGAAGTTGCACACAGAAACACCCAGATTCCAGTCATACCATTCGAGTGACAGCATTTTTTGACATGCCAGTAAAAGTTAGAGTCTTTTTAACTTTGTGACCCCATTAGCTTTCCTCAAGCACTGTTTGGCTAGAGCCCCTTATAGGGAAGATATGGCCATCCTTTTCCCCTTCGCTTGTCGCCGTCTGCAGTTAATGACTGGGTGCAGTCCAGAGAAACTAGTTTCGCTCGAAGGTGTCGTTCAGATGATAATCAGCACATTTATCGATTGCTCAGTTTTTGTGGTTGCATCGAGTTTTACAGAGGGAAGATGTGTGAGTGGACCCTCAACCATTGTGATATACGAGTATTCGGAAAAAATAAGCTGAATATTTTAGTGACAAGCAAGAATGCAGACATTATTGCTTCTCGATTCACTCGCGGCAGTTTAAGGTGTGCTAGGTTCCTGACTAGCCACATCCTCTGAAAAAAAGCAGCCAGATATTGTGAGAACCAAGAATGCAAATGTCACTGCGCAGCAGTTTACAGACGGCGGCGTGGAGGCACCTCTGCATGAAGCCTGGATAGATGTCGGGAATCTGTGAAGCGTCAATGACACTAGTAAAACATTGTTAGAGTTCAGTTATTTATTTTTTAACATTTACAAGTCGTTGTTCTTCCGCACCACCATTAGCTGTTGTCCATTCAACTGCGTGTCCGATTTTAGCTGAAACCTATCGAGTCAGCTCAACGTCTGCACGCCAGGGCGAAGATGTCAGCGGCCCTGGGCTAGAGCGGGTTGCCAGCTGACAGGCGTGGCCGTTGCCCAGCATAAAGTGATACTTGCCGCAGGTTGCTGGAGTGTCCTCAGTCCCACTCCAAATTCTATGCTGACCCTCCATGTCCCATCTGCGATGTACTTGGTGTCGGTACTCGTGTAGTCAGTTTGTCTCCTCCCTCCATGGCTAGTAGGTTTCAACACTCACAGGTGCCTGAATTTTGAACAGGAATGTGGACCACAAAGAGGCACTGCTGCTGGCTTTTGCGTTGGAGTTCCGTGCTGGCAGCACTCGGTGATGTAGCGTTGTTGGAAGACAGTCGGATCCCCTATCAGCAGATGGTAGGCGACGAGAAGCATGAAGTTCATCAGGTGAAGACCGTCATCTTATGAACATCTTCAACTAGCTCAAAGATGGTGAAGGAGCAACTATGACACAGATTACCTACACTATCATAATCATAGAATCCATTGAATGTTGCGGGGTTACCAAATAACAACGCACCCTCAGACTCAACGTTGCAATATTAAAAGTTTTGGCTGGGTTCGTTGTCCAGGGGCTGGAATACGTAGTTGACGGACTATAGGCCAAATACGATAAGAATACACACATGGATCGAATGGTCGAAGGTTTCTATCACTCGGCAAATTATGAATTATGAATGTAACACATAAATATATAAATGAAAGACTGTGAAACCTCCCCTTAGAAAAATTGATGAATTGCTATGCTGGTAAACCCTTTACGTTATTTGATTTTCAAACAGCTGAGCAGAACTACACGTACTCAGACATTTCGCTCTTTACTTATTCTGATCAACACTAAACTGACACACAATATTTTTAGCGCAACGATATCTGACTTTCAATAATCCCTACAAAAGAATGGCCCTGACTAACAATAACCTATAGCTTTCATGAATCACGTACCTCACAAAAATCTTCGTTACTTGAACTACTGCAATATAGCGTGCGCCAATACTGCCAACTACACTCCTGGAAATGGAAAAAAGAACACATTGACACCGGTGTGTCAGACCCACCATACTTGCTCCGGACACTGCGAGAGGGCTGTACAAGCAATGATCACACGCACGGCACAGCGGACACACCAGGAACCGCGGTGTTAGCCGTCGAATGGCGCTAGCTGCGCAGCATTTGTGCACCGCCGCCGTCAGTGTCAGCCAGTTTACCGTGGCACACGGAGCTCCATCGCAGTCTTTAACACTGGTAGCATGCCGCGACAGCGTGGACGTGAACCGTATGTGCAGTTGACGGACTTTGAGCGAGGGCGTATTGTGGGCTGCGAGAGGCCGGGTGGACGTACCGCCGAATTGCTCAACACGTGGGGCGTGAGGTCTCCACAGTACATCGATGTTGTCGCCAATGGTCGGCGGAAGGTGCACGTGCCCGTCGACCTGGGACCGGACCGCAGCGACGCACGGATGCACGCCAAGACCGTAGGATCCTACGCAGTGCCGTAGGGGACCGCATCGCCACTTCCCAGCAAATTAGGGACACTGTTGCTCCTGGGGTATCGGCGAGGACCATTCGCAACCGTCTCCATGAAGCCGGGCTACGGTCCCGCACACCGTTAGGCCGTCTTCCGCTCACGCCCCAACATCGTGCAGCCCGCCTCCAGTGGTGTCGCGACAGGCGTGAATGGAGGGAAGAATGGAGACGTGTCGTCTTCAGCGATGAGAGTCGCTTCTGCCTTGGTGCCAATGATGGTCGTATGCGTGTTTGGCGCCGTGCAGGTGAGCGCCACAATCAGGACTGCATACGACCGAGGTACACAGGGCCAACACCCGGCATTATGGTGTGCGGAGCGATCTCCTACACTGGCCGTACACCTCTGGTGATCGTCGAGGGGACACTGAATAGTGCACGGTACATCCAAACCGTCATCGAACCCATCGTTCTACCATTCCTAGACCGGCAAGGGAACTTGCTGTTCCAACAGGACAATGCACGTCCGCATGTATCCCGTGCCACCCAACGTGCTCTAGAAGGTGTAAGTCAACTACCCTGGCCAGCAAGATATCCGGATCTGTCCCCCATTGAGCATGTTTGGGACTGGATGAAGCGTCATCTCACGCGGTCTGCACGTCCAGCACGAACGCTGGTCCAACTGAGGCGCCAGGTGGAAATGGCATGGCAAGCCGTTCCACTGAACTACATCCAGCATCTCTACGATCGTCTCCATGGGAGAATAGCAGCCTGCATTGCTGCGAAAGGTGGATATACACTGTACTAGTGCCGACATTGTGCATGCTCTGTTGCCTGTGTCTATGTGCCTGTGGTTCTGTCAGTGTGATCATGTGATGTATCTGACCCCAGGAATGTGTCAATAAAGTTTCCCCTACCTGGGACAATGAATTTACGGTGTTCTTATTTCAATTTCCAGGAGTGTAAATAAAATATTCTACCTACTGGAGGCACTAACTACTGATAGGTATAGTTAGCAAATGAAAGATTTTCATAGAGAAAAAACCATGTATTTATCTTAATAATGTTCAATATCAGTTCATGTTACCCAGTATTACAAATTTACTGTTTCTGATGGACACACGTCCAGATCTTCCGCTCTTCATCTCTCTCCCCACATCCACCACTGATGGCGGCTCACCTCCAACTGCTCAACGCTACGCGCTGTTCACATCCAACTGCCCAACACTACAATAGCGAATATTCGAACAATGAGTCCAACCAGCTACAGACTGCACACAGCACTGCTAGTGATTTGCATACAGAGCGCTACGTGACGTTACCAACATGAAAATCTAAACAGCCTACTTATAGCTGTAATTAAATAAAATTTGCAGGTACTATCTTAACGGGCCGGCCGCGGTGGTGTCGCGGTTCTAGGCGCGCAGTCCGGAACCGTGCGACTGCTACGGTCGCAGGTTCGAATCCTGCCTCGGGCATGGATGTGTGTGATGTCCTTAGGTTAGTTAGGTTTAAGTAGTTCTAAGTTCTAGGGGACTGATGACCACAGCAGTTGAGTCCCATAGTGCTCAGAGCCATTTGAACCATTTTTACTATCTTAACGACTTTAAATGATGAGTACGATAGCAGAAGTATTTTTGAGAATGCGGTTTATTCCCCCAAAACACTTATTGGTGTCGATGGTCCAGCAAATAAATAAAATATAAGATGAGTAACAGGGAAACAATAGATTCCTACTGCACGTAATTAGTTATGAACAACAACATAGCTCGCGAGATATTCACTTCTAAACGCACACTACGTCTTTATTGCAGAAGCCACGGAAATCACACAAGAGCACAGGTCGGCTCTCCGAAATATTTCTATTCTCCGCGATCACGTGCAAAAATGCTCAACTGTCCAAGTCTTTCCGCCGATTGTGCATCCGTCGCGCTGTACCAACCCGGCCTCTCCGTGACCTGTGCCGTACCGTCTAGAACTGACTACTCCAAACAGCCCTGTGTTCTCTCGAAACGATCCTGCTCCTCCATTTCCATACAGCCTCGCCATTAACGAGCGTTGTGATTGGCTAGAGCCTTCGCGCCATGTCTTCATGCCAACGAAGTCACAAACATAATGAAACATGAAACTTCCTGGCTGATTAAAACTGTGTTCCGGACCGAGACTCGAACTCGGGACCTTTGCCTTTCACGGGCAATTGTTCTACCAACTGAGCTACCCAAGCACGACTCACGCCCCGTTCTGTCAGCTTTACTTCTACCAGTACCTCGTCTCCTACCATCCAAACTTGACAGAAGCTCTCTTGCGAACCTTGCAGAACTAGCACTCCTGAAAGAAAGGATATTGCGGAGACATGGCTTAGCCACAGCCTAGGGGATGTTTCCAGAATGAGATTTTCACTCTGCAGCGGAGTGTGCGCTGTGAGGACGGGGCGTGAGTCGTGCTTGGGTAGCTCAGGTGGCAGCAGTCGGCTTTTGGCGGCCGTGGTGTGCGGACCTCTGGCGTGTGCTGTGCGCTGCGGTCTGCTGTGCTCCGCTCGGTAAGTCAAGCGCCTGTTGCAGTAGTTTGCTGCGTTATTTGAGACTCTTGATGGATTCATATTAGAAGGAGAGATGGATCAGCCTAATAGAAGAGACACATTGAAATTTGTTTTTGATCAGAAAGGGCAGAGACCGAATTCGTTCGAAATTGAGACATGGTTAGAGGAAGTTGTGAAAATTTCGTTTGAGGATATTGTAGGTATTCATCTTTCAGTTGTGAGTACCATTGTGTATGTCAAGCTTAAAAAATACGGAATTGTGTGACAAAATTGTTGAATCTAGTGGCGGAACATTTAAGTTCAAACATCACGATGGCAATGTTAATGAAGTTCGTGTTACGCATGCTGGCTTTGGATTAAGGACTGTCCGTATCTTTGAGCTACCATTTGAAATTACCGCTGAGCAGATCAATTCCGTGATAGCTCCTTATGGGAGAATAATTAGCAATTTTGCAGAAAAGTGGTCTCCTGCGCACAAGTTCCCCGTCTTGAATGGTATCACGCAACTGCGAGCTGATTTACACAAGCACATACCCTCGTATATAAATGTTTGTGGTTATCGGGCTATAGTAATATATGATGGGCAACCAAGAACCTGCGCGTCTTGCGGCGGTACAGGCCACGTCCGCTCGCAGTGTATACAACGCCGAGTGGCCCAGCTACCTGCGGGCGAAGCAGTGAGACCCCCAGCGATGTCAACATTGCCTTTAACTTATGCAGCGGCAGCCGCTGGACAACTCCATACGCGTCACGCTCCTGACGCTACACGGGACGCTACTCAGGATGATGCAGCTCGCGACAATGACGTCATAACGGAAGTTAGCGACTCGACGGTGACAACACAGCCAACGAGTCAAGAAAAAGAACCAAATATCTCTTTACAAATAGAACAAACTCCTGAACCGGTTATAGTCCTTCAGAATGAGCGGTCTCCAGAAAACCACAAGGAAACCAACCCATCACTTGCCAGCGAACAGGACTGAGCGCAAGAAAGCCGAGAGGTACTGGAAAACGATGAAACCTCCGCAAGAGTCAGTCCTCCAAGGAAACATAAAAAGAGGAGACTAGCTCATAAGGGCCCTGAACAACTGGCACCGCCTTTGCGAGAAAAAGCAAAGCAGATAGCAACAAACTGCATGAAGAACAACATAGTAATCCGGTTCTGAGTATGCAGGCAAATCAAATACACCATGCCCCATATCAACGGACCATTCGTCACACGAAAGGTCGAAGCTGCTAGCAAATTTCGATGCAGATAAGGTTTTCCCTGATACTATAAATGTAGAAAAAGAGACATCGAAAGCTAATCAACACAAAACCTGGACTGATGAATCGGATGAAATGAATCAAGATGAAGAATTGAATGAAACTGGAGGAACGGAACAGACTCCTGCCCCAAGAGATCAGCTGAACACGATGGATAAATCATTGCCGGAACATACATGTGGAAAAGGATTTTCCTCCGATAGCACTTCGTATGACGAACATTGACTTCGGTAATGAATAGGACAATATGAACGCAGCACAAGCCTACAAAATCGCTACGTTGAACATTAATAAGATACGCTCCTCTCTGCATTTACAACATCTGCAAGACTTTCTATACGCAGCTGACGTTGATATACTATTGTTACAGGAAGTAACAGATATTAAATTAGAAAAACATACGTGGATAAAACGCCATAATAAACCCTGGTATCGGTGCAGAGCTAGGAACCGCAATTCTCACAAAAGAAGGCATCCGTGTCACACAAATAGCAAAACTTGAAAACAGCAGAGGGGTTGCAGTGACTGTTAATAACGCCCGCATCATCAACGTTTATGCACCGTCAGGCAATAATAACAGGCGTGCTAGAGCGGATTTTTTTTAAAAAAGTGAAATCGTTCATCTCTTCGGTACACGTCAAGGTTATATAATCCTAGCCGACGATTTTAATTCTGTACTTAGCCCGAAAGACCAGACACCGAATTTCAACAAGTCCTTAGAACTGGAAAGAATAGTCCACCAAATGCAGTTAATCGTTACCTGAGAACATACCCATGGCGCACAGCCGGGTCTCACATATTTTACCAGTCATTCAGCAAGTAGGCTACGTCTCGTTCAACCTTAAGAACCATGTACTCCAGTCTGAGGTCTGGCCGACTATGTTTTCTGATCACGCCGCGTACATCACAACAGTAAATTTGGAAAAACAAGAGACTTACCGAGCGAGGGGCATATGGAAACTCTGTAACTGTACATCTACAAGATCAGGAATGTCGCGTAGCATTTACTAATGTGTGGCAAGAATGCGAGAAACGATTCCCGCTATACAGTTCTGCCATAGCTTGGTGGTTACAATGCGCGAAGCCTAAAATAAGAAGAATGATGATCGATTACTCACGACAGAAAAGTTTCTGGTTTAAAAAGACGACCTAATTTTATTTTAGCTGCCTTAGAGACCTGTACACCTTGGACACACGATTAATGGAGAACTTTAGCCGGATTCAGAAAGTTAAAGTAAAACTTTTAGCACTGAAGCGGCGACAGTCAGAAGGTTTTAAAGTCAGAGCGAGAATACACAACATTGTAGAAGGGGAAGAAACAGCTATGTACCATGTAATGCGTGAGAATAAGAGAGGAAACAGAAAAATACTGACAGAAGTTAAGTTACCTGATGGGACCAGGCACACAAAACAGCATGAAATTCGAAACGCTATTCATAAATATATCTCAGATATGATGTCCACCAAACCTACCGTCGACGAGGCGCGGCGTGATCTTGTTAGAAACGTATCAGGACGAATTAGAACAGAGCAAGAAGAAAATCTCACGGCTGAAATAGAAGAGGACGAATTGAAAGACGCAATAGCACAGAGTCCTAAAAATAAGTTTCCAGGACCTGATGGTATCCCCGTGGAATTCTACCAAGTGTTCTGGCCACAAATGAAAAGCAAGTTGCTGTGTATGTACAACGAAATCATGAATGGCACTGTTGCCGCTCCCAAAGAATTTCCTGAAGGGATCATACAGGGTGTTTCAAAAATGACCGGTATATCTGAAACGGCAATAAAAACTAAACGAGCAGCGATAGAAATACACCGTTTGTTGCAATATGCTTAGGACAACAGTACATTTTCAGGCGGACAAAATTTCGAAATTACAGTAGTTACAATTTTGAACAACAGATGGCGCTGCAAGTGATGTGAAAGATATAGAAGTCAACGCAGTCTGTGGGTGCGCCATTCTGTACGTCGTCTTTCTGCTGTAAGCGTGTGCTGTTCACAACGTGCAAGTGTGCTGTGGACAACATGGTTTATTCCTTAGAACAGAGGATTTTTCTGGTGTTGGAATTCCACCGCCTAGAACACAGTGTTGTTGCAACAAGACGAAGTTTTCAAGGGAGGTTTAATGTAACAAAAGGACCGAAAAGCGATACAATAAAGGATCTGTTTGAAAAATTTCAACGGACTGGGAACGTGGCAGATGAACGTGTTGGAAAGGTAGGGCGACCGCGTACGGCAACCACAGAGGGCAGCGCACAGCTAGTGCAGCAGGTGATCCAACAGCGGCCTCGGGTTTTCGTTCGCCGTGTTGCAGCTGCGGTCCAAACGACGCCAACGTCCACGTATTGTCTCATGCGCCAGAGTTTACACCTCTATCCATACAAAATTCAAATGCGGCAACCCCTCAGCGCCGCTACCATTGCTGCACGAGAGACATTCGCTAACGATATAGTGCACAGGATTGATGACGGCGATATGCATGTGGCCAGCATTTGGTTTACTGACGAAGCTTATTTTTACCTGGACGGCTTCGTCAATAAACAGAACTGGCGCATATGGGGACCGAAAAGCCCCCTGTTGCAGTCCCATCGTCCCTGCATCCTCAAAAAGTACTGGTCTGGGCCGCCATTTCTTCCAAAGGAATCATTGTCCCATTTTTCAGATCCGAAACGATTACTGCGTCACGCTATCTGGACATTCTTCGTGGATTTGTGGCGGTACAAACTGCCTTAGACGACACTGCGAACACCTCGTGGTTTATGCCAGATGGTGCCCGGCCACATCGCACGGCCAACGTCTTTAATTTCCTGAATGAATATTTCGATGATCGTGTGATTGCTTTGGGCTATCCGAAACATACAGGAGGCGGCGTGGATTGGCCTCCCTATTGGCCAGACATGAACCCCTGTGTCTTCTTTCTGTGGGGACACTCGAAAGACCAGGTGTACCGCCAGAATCCAGAAACAATTGAACAGCTGAAGCAGTACATCTCATCTGCATGTGAAGCCATTCCGCCAGACACGTTGCCAAAGGTTTCGGGTAATTTCATTCAGAGACTGCGCCATATTATTGCTACGCATGGTGGATATGTGGAAAATATCGTACTATAGAGTTTCCCAGACCGCAGCGCAATCTGTTGTTGACAATTGTAACTACTGTAATTTCGAAAGTTTTTCTGCCTGAAAATGTACTGTTGTCCCAAGCATATTGCAACAAACGGTGTATTTCTATCGCTGCTCCTTTAGTTTGTATTGCCGTTTCAAATATACCGGTCATTTTTTAAACACCCTGTAGATCCAATTCCTAAAAACTCACTTAGCAAAGCAATTGAAAACCTTCGCCCAGTAACATTACTCAACAGTGATTACAAAATTATGGCCCGTGTATTAGCAAGAAGAATAAAAATGTGCTTTTGTGTCATTAGACTTCGAGAAGGCGTTTGACAGAGTCGATCATAAGTATCTCCTTGGTATCATGGAAGTAATGGGATTCCCACCACGATTCGTGATGATTATTCAACAAATTCTGAACAACAGTGTAGCAGGAACCATGATAAACGGACAACTAAGTAGAGAGATTGAATTGACTGGATTCGTACGTCAAGGTTGCCCAATGTCAATGACCCTTTTCGCAATAGCAATAGAACCTCCCCTGGTGACACTCACGCATCACCTGCAAGGATTGTGTATAAACGGCAAGAAAATAGTGTGCAACGCCTACGCAGATGATGTGGGCGTCCTGGTTATAAATGAAGATGAAGTCGCGAAAGCTCTTCAGATTGTACACACATATGAACTTGCGTCTGGCGCCAAACTAAATAAAAGGAAGTCAGGCATCATGAACCTAGGCAGAGAAATATGCATGCAAAATCGGGGACAATTGACGGAAGTATCCACATTGAAATGTTTGGGTATTGAATTTAGGAGCAACATCCAACACACTATTGCCGTCAATTATATAAAAAAAAAACTACTTGCAAGCATACGAGCATCTGTACAAGGAAACAGTATGAGGTAACTGGACGAGATGCAGAAAACCAAACTAGTAAATGTGTATATAACATCCAAACTTGACTATGTTATCCAAGCTTTCCCGATGCCATTAGAAACAGCCAGAAGAATTTTATCCGCGATAGGAAGCTTTACATTCCAAGGCAACATTTTCAAAGTGAAGTTCAATGCACTAACACTCCCAACAAGCAAAGGAGGTTTAAACCTTGTCGATGTCAGTTGCAGGTCACGAGCGTTATATGTGTGTCGAATGTGCAAGCAATGGAAACAGATGCCCGACAGCTTAACGGCCCACTTGCTGAATGAAATTGCTCCAGCAAGCATGCAGTCGCCAATAGATGTGAAGCATATAACAGCTGGTCTTTGTCACCTAAAAACGTTTCTCGTTGAGTACAGTTATATCTCCTCGAGGCTCTCAGAACAGCAGTTGAAGAGAGTAAAGGACATCTATTCATATTTGATGGAAGCTAAGGAAGAAAATATTATTGAAAGAAAGTACCGCAACAATGACTGGTCCGCAATTTGGAAAACTATCCACTATCGGAACTTACTCTCTAAGGTGAAAGTAACTTGGTATAATGCAGTCAACAGGAAAATAGAAACGAATTCCAAATTTCATGCTATACATCTCACAAATTCGCCCTTGAGCGCGTCATGCAACCTTCTTGACACTGAAGAACACCGATTCGTGTGTGAAAGAGTAAGAGACATATGGCATATAGTTAAGCAGAAATTAGCGACCGTTAACAGAACATCTCCAACCGTTTTCACGGCCGCAGATTTTCTGACTCCAGATGCAGTGCCATATCCTAATACGAAAAGAAATGCTGTTAACTGGCTAAAAGGGCACAAAGTGCACTATATTTTGAAGGCAGAAAATAAAAGCAAAGAAGATTACTGGGTGTATCTAACGACTCAGCACCATCATCTCATGCGGACAAAAGACTAAAAAAAAAAAAAAAAAGTTACGCATGCTTCCTAAATAGAATCATGGAATAAAATTATACAGAGAACAATAACAGATTAAGATTGGTACCGAATTCAGAGATGTCAGCCTTGCACGATTACAGATAACTGGAACCGGAATGTCTTCGATCCTTTCACGAGACATTACAGAAAAGAAATCAAGTCCGTGGCAAGAAGCACCGGACTACATCCTCATAAAGAAATTAGACATTATGTCTAAGCCATGTCTCCGCAATATCCTTTCTTTCAGGCGTGCTAGTTCAGCAAGGTTCGCAGGAGAGCTTCTATGAAGTTTGGAAGGTAGGAGACGAGGTATTGGGCAAAGTCATAATGTGTCAGCGACCTGACCCACATGCGACATACTGCCAAGATTTTTGCTTCTGCCTCTGTGTCTGGGTGACTTGGCGTTGCCCACGGCAATACGAATGACTTTTAATAAAGTTTTCTAATTTCTGTGCCATAACAAAGGTAATTTTCGCTTTTTAGTCTCACTGAAGACACAAAATCAGACTCAATTTTGAGGGAGGGAACTTTTATCTGTAAATAACATCGTATATTGCAGAAGATACTCGTGTTACATAATTTGGAAAATCCCAGATTCTTTTACAAACTCAAAGACGCATAAACAATTCTTGGAGGTACGTTCCGTCTATACAACCAATTGAAGGCAGTTTGTTGGTTGCCATACGCGTTTCGCTTCCTTTATTTCTGAAGCATCATCAGTGGCCTGTAATAAATGTTTCCTTTTTTACATGCAATAAACGTATTATGTGGTAGATATAATATGTTGCTATATTACATTTTGTTGTGTCTTTCTTTCGTTTTTTAGGTTAAAATCAACTTCGTCGCGCGGGATTAGCCGAGCGGTGTTAGGCGCTGCAGTCATAGACTGTGCGGCTGGTCCCGGCGGAAGTTCGAGTCCTCCCTCGGGCATGCGTGTGTGTGTTTTTCCTTGGGATAATTTTGGCTAAGTAGTGTGTTTGCTTAGGGACTGATGACCTTAGCAGAGATATCACACACAAAATGAACTTTTGTAGCACAAAGTTCGTAATGAACTAATCGTTCAGCGCTGTTAACGCATGTTTATGGTCCTGGATATGTATTCGTTATCTTCCATAGTCCAACTGCCCGACTTCTTGCGTTCTTTCATCCACACTTGTCACATTGCATACATCGCTCGCACTTCCGTTTTGTGATCAAGATATGTATGTTTTCAGTGTGGAGTGTTGCCAACTGTGTTGTGTGTTTGCCTTTCTATTGTTTTCCCAAATAAATGAAGCGAAACTCGTATGGCAACAAACAAACTGCTTTCAATTGGTTGCATAGATGTTACATACCTTCAAGAATTTAAAGCAACTAAACGAAAGACGAAAAACAGAAAAAAATGACGTATAAAATATATGAATATAGCAGAACGCAGAACCCTACTTCTTTTAACTCTGTAATTAACGTCTCTAACGACTGCACCACGGGAAACACACACAGCATTCAACAATTGTGTCTATCGTCTTACGATCTCCTGAAAACTTTTACCACACGTCATTTTGACGTCAATTCACAGTAAGTTTCAGTGACGCTAGCTTCTCCCACCGAAGTTACATCTCGTGATATTTGCTGCCATATTGTTGCCATATTGACAAAAGAGGTGTTAAGCGCTTCTAGAAGATTTGAGTGGAATTATACCGCATTGCTGTGCTTTCACGTTTACTTTTCGATGTCAAAAGACAGGGAAGCTTTATAAGATTCCTGCTAAACGATAAGACGCACACATTTGATTGAAACATTCAAGAAAAGGTATTGTGTAACAAACTGATTAGCGTTTCGTATCATAGTTTCTTGAAAAGTGCTTTCCTCATTCGTTCACATGTGTTTAGTGTGTCGCCAAAGAAAACAAATACGAAAGAAGAAAAGCACAAAAATTGACCAAAGGCAATCGGAGTAGCACAGTAGATTTTTTAGATTCTTGGTATTTAATACCTGTTTTTTTGCTTTGCTACACTAAGCAATTTCAAAGTCAAAAACTACTTACAATACATACATCAAACAATGTTCCCAGACTCACATGGAACCTAATGATAATTAAACACTATAATTTTCAGGCTTGTATGCCTTTTCTGAACGGTACGTGTTTTCAAACATGTAAAACGTAACCGTCAGTTCTAGGAAGCAGCACTGATGTTCTGCACAATAATTATTGTTTTTACTCTTCTGTTACCACTTTCATTGCTGCTCTTTTATTTAGTGTACGGATAGCAATACTTTTTACAGAAAGTTCAGAACCCAAATAAAGTCATTTATGCATGAGATATGTCTCACTTACACTGTAGTCGAGGTACGTGTATGTGGATTGTTGGTTAATAAGCCAGGATACTGTGAATGCCTCACTCTTCCCTGGCGCATCAATACGAATGATAATGCTCCATCACATAGGCGTTACCCCTCAGGCATTTTTGTTCTGCGTAGTACTTTACTTCAATAAAAATTCATGGACAAATCTACAACAATATTGCTGCATGCACAATATATAATATAATATCAGTCAGTCAGTGTAATAAGTGAGAGATTATGGAAGTAGTGCACGAAGAGACCTTATAAAGAAAAAAAAAACAAATTAATCGGTTTTCTTAAATAATCATTGCTGCCAGAAGAGCATGTTTTGCATACCGGTAAATGGTTTGTCTTGAATTGTTTCTTTAACATTTGGTTAACAAACACTCCTCCAGTATTGAACTGTCTGTTCTGCAGATTTGAATTTTCTTAGTGTTGGTTTCGATTTCCGATGAGGATTCGAGACGGTCAGTTTGAAACTATTTATGGCAGCACTAATTACTTGAGCAGCTACCATAAGAGGAACTGCAGAATCTGTTTTTGTCGCTTTTAATAAATGACAGCAGCGCGAAAACTGGGGTCATATCCTTGTTACAGAAGATACTGTTCGACACATCTTGCTTACATTCAAGACTTCCAGTTTGAAGCTAGTACTGTAACAACACGTGAGGCAGATGAACTCGCATTTTTGGTACGCTGAGTTCACAAAAGTCAAGGGATACCTCTTAATACCGTGTCGGACCTCCTTTTGCCCAGCGTAGTACCACAGTTCGACGTGGTATGGATTAAACAAGACATTGGCTGTCCCCTTCAGAAATATTGAGCCATGCTGTCTCTACTGCCATCCATAATTACGAAAGTGTTGCCGGTGCAGGATTTTGTGCGGGAACTCACCTCTCAATTATGCCCCATAAATGTTCGATGAGATTCATGTCGGGCGATCTGGGTGTCCAGGATATTCTTCAAACCAATGGCAAACAAAATACAGCCCACACCATTATGAAGCCACCACCAACTTTCACAGTACCTTGTTGACATAGCGCATGGTCATCTACAGAAATTTCATCTTTTTTTGTGAACATGAAGCCCATGAGTAGCTGCAAAGGTCTCCAAATGGAACATACCATCTCCAGTCAATGATTAGTTCAGTTCGACTAGACGACCCAGCCCATTCCATGTAAATACAGCCCACACCATTATGAAGCCACCACCAACTTTCACAGTACCTTGTTGACAACTTGGGTCCATGGCTTCGTGGGGTCAGCGCCACACTCGAACCCTACCTTCAGCTATTAGCAACTGAAATCGTTACTCTTCTGACCAGACCACCGTTTTCCAGACGTTCAAGGTCCTCACGAGCCCAGAAGAGGTGTGTTGCCTTAGCCCATTAACGCCAAATTTCGCCACGCTGCCGTAACAGATACGCTCGTCGTACATCCCACATTAATTTCGGCGGTTGTTTCACGCAGTGTTGCTCGTCTGTTTTAGCACTGACAGCTTTGCACAAACACCACATTCTTGCTCGTTAAGTGAAGGTCGTCGACCAGAGCGTTTTCCGTGGTGAGAGGTAGTGCCTGAAATTTGGTATTCTCGGCACACTCTTGCCTCTGTGGATCTCGGAGTATTGAATTCCATAGTGATTTACGAAATGGAATATCAAATGCGTCTAGCTCCAATTACCATTCCGCGTTCAAGGTCTGTTAACCCCCGTTGTGCGGCCATAATCACGCCGGAAACCTTTTCACACGAATCACCTGAGAACTAATGACAGCTCCTCCAATTCACTGCCCTTTTGTAGCTTGCGTACGCGATAATACGGACGCCAGTAAACATCCATATCGCTATCCCATGACCATAATGGACAATGTATGACCAGCAGCGCTGTGGACCCAATACGTTGGTCGCTAGCAAAGTTGGAGTGCTTTCCCTGCACAGACTTTACAATTAGCTAGTGAGCCCACACAGCCTTATAGGAATGGTATCTGTGAGAGAGACATTCCTAACAAGAAGTTGGAAGTTCTACTTTAGTGTCACTTGTCAGATCGACCTCTTGTTATAGCCAATTAGCGACTGCGTTTCACGTTGTAGCTCGACCTAATTGTTCCGTGCGCATTCTGGAAAAAAACATGGAGGTCGCCTGAGGATTGGCGCCTCTCTTTAAATACACACTCTCTGCGATTAGAACTGTTCGACTGGAAACCGCCGACTGTATTTCAAAACACTCTCCATCTACTTAGGTTTTTGCTGAGGACCACAACAAACACACGAAAGTATAATCCATACTGCGAGAAGAATGTGACAGAGCTCTGTTAGATATGAGTCAAAACAAGGCTCCGGGAATAGACGACGTTTCATCAGGACTACTGATAGCTTTGGGAGAGCCAGCTATGACAAAACTCTTCGTCTGGCGTGCAAGATGTATGAGACATACGAAATATCTTCAGATTTTAAGAAGTATCTGATAATTCTAATTCCAAAGAAAGCAGGTGCTGATAGATGTGAAAATTATCGACTACCAGTTTAATAATTCATGGTTTACTAATACAAATTATTTACAGAAGAATGAAAAAAGAAACAAGTAGAAGCTAACCTTGGGAACGATTAGTTTGGATTCCAGAGATACTTAGGAACACGCAGGATATTACTGAGCGTACGGCTTATATTAGAAGATAGGTTAAGGAAACGAAAAACCTAGCATTTGTAGACTTAGAGAAAGCTTTTGACAATGTTGAGTGGAATACTCTTTCAAATACTTAAGGTGACGAGGGACAAATACGGGGAGCGAGAGGCTGTTTACAATTTGTACAGAAACTAGACGGCAGTTGTTACAGTCGAGGGGCATGATAGGGAAACGATGGCTGGGAAGGGAGAGGAGACGGATTTGTACCCTATCCCCAATGTACACTCCTGGAAATTGAACTAAGAACACCGTGAATTCATTGTCCCAGGAAGGGGAAACTTTATTGACACATTCCTGGGGTCAGATACATCACATGATCACACTGACAGAACCACAGGCACATAGACACAGGCAACAGAGCATGCACAATGTCGGCACTAGTACAGTGTATATCCACCTTTCGCAGCAATGCAGCCTGCTATTCTCCCATGGAGACGATAGTAGAGATGCTGGATGTAGTCCTGTGGAACGGCTTGCCATGCCATTTCCACCTGGCGCCTCAGTTGGACCAGCGTTCGTGTTGGACGTGCAGACCGCGTGAGACGACGCTTCATCCAGTCCCAAACATGCTCAATGGGGGACAGATCCGGACATCTTGCTGGCCAGGGTAGTTGACTTACACCTTCTAGAGCACGTTGGGTGGCACGGGATACATGCGGACGTGCATTGTCCTGTTGGAACAGCAAGTTCCCTTGCCGGTCTAGGAATGGTAGAACGATGGGTTCGATGACGGTTTGGATGTACCGTGCACTATTCAGTGTCCCCTCGACGGTCACTAGAGGTGTACGGCCAGTGTAGGAGATCGCTCCCCACACCATGATGCCGGGTGTTGGCCCTGTGTGCCTCGGTCGTATGCAGTCCTGATTGTGGCGCTCACCAGCACGGCGCCTAACACGCATACGACCATCATTGGGACCAAGGCAGAGGCGACTCTCATCGCTGACGACGACACGTCTCCATTCGTCCCTCCATTCACGCCTGTCGCGACACCCTGGAGGCGGGCTGCACGATGTTGGGGCGTGAGCAGAAGACGGCCTAACGGTGTGCGGGACCGTAGCCCAGCTTCATGGAGACGGTTGCGAATGGTCCTCGCCGATACCCCAGGAGCAACAGTGTCCCTAATTTGCTGGGAAGTGGCGGTGCGGTCCCCTACGGCACTGCGTAGGATCCTACGGTCTTGGCGTGCATCCGTACGTCGCTGCGGTCCGGTCCCAGGTCGACGGGCACGTGCACCTTCCGCCGACCACTGGCGACAACATCGATGTACTGTGGAGACCTCACGCCCCACGTGTTGAGCAATTCGGCGGTACGTCCACCCGGCTTCCCGCATGCCCACTATACGTCCTCTCTCAAATTCCGTCAACTGCACATACGGTTCACGTCCACGCTGTCGCGGCATGCTACCAGTATTAAAGACTGCGATGGAGCTCCGTATGCCACGGCAAACTGGCTGACACTGACGGCGGCGGTGCACAAATGCTGCGCAGCTAGCGCCATTCGACGGCCAACACCGCGGTTCATGGTGTGTCCGCTGTGCCGTGCGTGTGATCATTGCTTGTACAGCCCTCTCGCAGTGTCCGGAGCAAGTATGGTGGGTCTGACACACCGGTGTCAATGTGTTCTTTTTTTCCATTTCCAGGAGTGTATATTGAGCATGCAGTAAAGGAAACAAAATCAAAATTTGGAGTGGGAATTAAACTCCATGGACGAGAAATAAAACCTTTGAGTCTTGTCGACAACATTTTAGTTGTCAGATACAGCAAAGGACCTGGAAGAGCAGTTGAACGGAATGCACAGTGTCTTGAAAGGAGGATATAAGATGAACATCAACAAAAGCAAAACGAGGATGATGGTCGAAGTAGAGAGAATATAAAATGTAGATGTCAATGGCAAGGAGAGCATTTATGAAGAAGAGAAATTTGTTATTATAAACTATAGATTTAAGGTTAGGAAATCTTTTCTGAAGATATTCATCTGGAGCGTAGCCATATATGGAAGCGAGAAACGGACGATAAACAGTTTAGTCATGATGGGTAGATCACGTAACTGATGAGAAGATACTGAATAGAATTGGGGAAAAAAGAAATTTGTGGTACAATCTGACCATAAGGAGGAATCGGCAGGTAGCATACCTTGTGATACAGCAAGGTATCGCCAATTTCGTGCGGGAGGAAAGTGTGAGTGCTAAAAATGGTAGAGGGAGACTAAGAGATGAATACAGTAAGCAAAGTCAGAAGGATGTTCAGAGAGGAAGAGGCTCTCACAGGATAGAGTAGAATTGAGAGCTGAATCAAACCAGACTTCGGACTAAAGACCACAACAACACCAACGACAGCAACTATTGCTTTATCTGGTTCACTTCGTGAAAGCTCCTGTAGGCGATATGTAGTGATTGGCTGTTGAATTTGTTTTTAAGCTACGATGCTTTCAGCTGAGGAACGTATTTTTCTTGCTGAACATGTGTTTCAGCAGATTTAGTGCAGGAAGCATTAGTTGAAAAATTCTCCAGAACATCTGTACTTCATCGTAATGCCGTTCGCCGACTTCCTAAGGAATTTCGAGAGACAAGCTCAGTGTTAGCTGCTGAAGAGCCTGGAAGACATTTAAAGTAAACGAATAGAATCTGTTGGATATTTTAATTCTATGATGCAAGCCCTGCAACAGCATTGCCCAAGTTGACACAGGACAACGAAATTGTTCCCATATAAAGCGACAGCAGTGCATGATTTAAAAGATGTGGACCACAACAAAATTAACCCGTTAATGCAAATGGTTTACATCTTTCACTGAGAGGAATACCATCGGTATTCTTCATATCACCTTCTATACAGATGAGCTCTGGTCTTGCGAAACACACGATGAAGGCTAACTGAGAATCCTCGTGCCGTGATTGAAACACCACTGCATGACCAGCAGACTGGAGTAAAGGTAGCGTTATCCAGACGGTGCAGTGATGGATCTTTATTTTTTCTAGAAACCGTGGGCAGTGATGATTATTGTTTAATGACCGATGATTTTATCGTCAGCTAAAGAAAGATGAAATCAGTTACTAATGTTTTCAACAGGATAGCACTAAGCTCACAACATTACGCGAATATCTGTAATATCGCAGTCGTCCACGCACGCTTCCTGTCATAGAAACTGAAGTAACAGCATACGCAAGATCAGATCTGGAGAAAGTGTTGTCCACTAAAATTCTGCGCGTTCAGACATTTATAGCTGCTCGTGGACGTCATTATCCTGTATCCACACAGCAACTTTCCGAACATCTTGTACCTTAAGAACAGCTTTTGTCATGGTCTTTTTTTAGGTACGTTAGAAGATTATTACAATACATGTGAGATAATTCGTGTGATACGGTTAAGTATCTGACGGTAAATGATTCGCGGATACATTTAGTTTGTTGCTGTTACACTGGCCATCAATACTTTGACAACGTGAGCATGTTGTGTTATGATATCCCACATATCACAACAACACTATAATATGTATCCAAGGTTATCGGGTGTCCAGCCGGATCCGATCGTCGAAGTTCCTCGATATTTCGGCGAATAACCGTTCCGCCATCATCAGGTGGTGCTCATGGAATCACATAACACTATAATACTTTGTGCTTACTAGTTTATAAAGTCCTCACTATTAGAACCATACATCGTCTAGTCAAAAGCTAAATTAATGTCTTTATAAGAAACCATTGCACCCAGCAGTGCTTCACAGCTGCCATATGTGTATGGAAATTGGATTTGAACCTAAATTCATTCCCCTTCCTCTATCCATCCCTACTTCCCCATTCTCTGTGTCCATCTCCTCTTCCTCCTGCTCTCTTTGTTCATTGTCTCCTATGTCTCTGTCCATCTCGTCCATCCCCCATTTCTCACAACCTCCTGACCCAGCCTCCTCCTTCCCCCTCTCTATATTCATTTCTTCCCTCCCAAACCCCTCCCTGCTCCGCTCATCTTTTCTCCTTCCCTCTCTGTAACTTTGAGCTTTGTTTGTTGTTATTTTGTTATTGTCAACGAATCTGTGATTGGGAATTGCAGTAGCTTAAAATGAATGTGGGAATCATATACGGGTTAGGACAGTTCTCCCTTGCTTCAGTGACATTATTTCGCATAGTTTAAATTTTCGAGCGGGTATTGTTACGAAGCTTCTGACGATTCATAAGCCAATAAGCCACAAATACATATTTCCCGTTTTCTATTAAAACCAACTGCAAGGAAGAAAACAAAGCCGCAGATATTTGCGCGTACAGTTATGTTTAAAATTTAAATTATCTATGGAAGATTCACTTCGTCTAATGTTTAAATGGTCTGATAAACACCTGCACATTGTTCTTTAAAAAAAAATATGTAGCCTGTATCCATCTAAATATTTCTTAGAAAATCGTGCAAAAATTTCAAGTAAAACGATCAAGAACTTTTCGAGATTTTTGGTAACAACGTTAAACAATTACTTGTTTTTATGTAATAGTATATATACCACTGAGCCGTGTGCGGCTCGCGTCGTTGCCGTTGGGAGGTTGGCATTGTGTAATAGGGATAGTGGTGTCTCGTTTTCTTCTTCTGTCTACTGGCGCCACTACGTCTGCTAGCGTTGTATGTCCGTGGTTGGCAGCAGCAGCGTTTATCGATATCTAGTACCTGTACTGTCTTTGGAAGGACGTGAAGTTTTTTCCGGTCGGGTGTGTCGGCTGTTCGGTTGGGTCGGAGCAGCAGTGAGGTCCGGCCTGCATGCTGGGACCGCTGGCGGCACGCAGGCGTTGCCGGATCGAGGGGCTGTAGTTGCGAGGGCCACAAGCTCGTTCTCCACCGGACCCAGGACGTTGAGTTGAGTGAACATTAACCCAGTAGTGAAATCTCCACTATTTTGTGATCCCGCCGTTTGTTCGTGCGTTGCTGCTTGCAGGGTCACCGTGAGACATTCAGGAACAAATGGACGTGTCGAGTTGGCGGAAACTATTAGCCATCTTCTACTGTCTGTTATTAGTTTTTGAATTTCGTGATATGAATGGTGAAGTGCAACCAGCGGTATTTTACTGCCTAGTGACCGCTGATGCCCCAGTTACCTGCCCTGGAAGTTAGCGTATTTTTGCAGCAGTGTACTTTTCCTCGTCTTGCCGATGCTGTCCGGCATGATGTGTAATTCGACAGCCTTTTTGATTGCGGTGTGGATTGTCGTTTCTTTCGTCTACCTTGGTTGTAGTGGTTCCTTCTGCCTTTCGATGTTTTAAACACCGGATTATGAAAACACAGTGCTGTCTGTTACTTCGTCCTCGCTTGCATTCATTATTTCGTAGTTCTACTGGTTATCACACGTTAGGGGTATTTGGTAAGTGCATTGATCGGCGTTTAAACTGTCCCTAGTTTGAGCTGCCATCCTGTTAGGTGAGCATAAATCTTGGCTGCCTGACTCACCGCTTACGCAGCTGTAAGGACTTTTCTCAGGTCGATCCTTGGAACACTGTCTGTGAATGACTCCCTTCTTTATGTGGCCTGATTGTGTCAATTGTTTAAAAATAATATTTTGTTTAAATTATTCCTATTGCTTGTGGCCTTCAGCTGACAAATAATTCTGAATTCTTTCTTAATAAGGCCTTCAGCCGTCAGTGTACCTAGTGTTAAATTTTTTAAATGATTGTTTTAAAAATTATTTTGGTATTTTCAACGTGTAGTTGTCTTCCTCACTTGTAATCCATGCCTTCAGCCGCTAATTGTTCTGAAGTATTGCTTGTGGGCTTCAGCCGACTAATAATTTTTTATTCTTCCTTAATGAGGCCTTCATTCGTCAGTGTAGTTTGTGTTACAATCAGTTTTTTAAAAAAAATGATTGCTTAAAAAATATTTCGTTAAATCAAGTTTACTATGCACCCAACGGTAACTAATTAGGCCCCATTCACACCTTTTGCTGCTTTCGCTAAGTTCCACGTTTGAACCACATATATCGAAAGGCAGTCTACGCCCGCCTTCACGTTTATTAGAGTATCGTGTATATATTTGAAGTAAGTCGGTCAAGAACAGTTCGAGGTTTGTGCTAACAACGTTTCCCCTTTACAGAGCATGTATTTCCACTGAGGTAGCGAAAGTCATGGCATACCTTCTAATATCGTATCGAACCTCCTTTTGCTCGTGGCGTGGACTCAATACGTCGTTGGCTGTCCCCTGCAGAAATAAGAGCCACGCTGTCTCTGTTGCCATCCATAACTACGAAAGTGTTGCTGGTGCAGGATTTTGCGCACGAACTGACCTCTCGATTGTGTCCCATAAATGTTCGATGGGGGTCATATCCGACGAACTGGGTGGCCAGATCATTCGCTCTAATTGTCCGAAACGTTCTTCAAACCAATTGCGAACACTTATGGCCCGGTAACATGGGGCATTGTCATCTATAGAAGTTCCGTCGTTGTTTGGGAACATGAAGCCCATGAATAGCTGCAAAAGGTCTTCAAGAAGAACATAATCATTTCCAGTCAATAATCGGTTCAGTTGGACCAGAGTACCCAGTCCACTCCACGTAAACACAGCACACACCGTTATAGAGCCACCACCATCCTGCACACAGCCATGTTGAACATTTTATGTCCATGGCTTCGCGGGGTCTGCGCCACACTTGAGCCCTACTGTCACCTCTTACCAACTGTAATCCGGCCCATCTCACCGGGCCACGGTTTTTCAGTTGTCTATCGTCATGGTCACGGCCCCCAGGAGAGGCCCTGCAGGTGATGTCCTGCTGTTAGCAAAGGCACTCACGTCAGTCGTCTGCTGCCCATTAACACCATATTTCGCCGCACTGCCCTAACGGATACATTCGTCGTACGTCCCACATTGATTTCTGCGATTGTTTGACGCAGTGTTGCCTGCCTGTTAACACCGACAACTGTACGCAAATGCCGCTGCTCTCCGTTTTCAATTGAAAGCCGACGGCCACTGTATTGGCCGTGGTGAGAGGTAATGCCTAAACTTTGGTATTCTTCGCACACTCTTGGCATTGTGGATCTCGGAATAATGAATTCCGTAACGATTCCCGAAATGGAATGTCTCATGCGTCTAGCTCCAACTACCATTTCGCGTTCAAAGTCTGTTGATCCCCGCCATGCAGCCGCAATATCTTCACATGATTCACCTGAGTACAATTGACAGATCCACCAATCACTTACCTTGTCATATCTTGTGTACATGATATTACGCTACCTGTGTATGCTCATATAGTTTACCCATGACTTATGTTACCTCAGTGTGAATACAAGATATATTAAATAAATGTGTAGCTTATGTCCATCCGGACGCTTATTAGGGAATTGCATACAAATTAGAAGTAAATCGGTCGAGTACACTTCGTGATTTTTGGTAGCAGCATTAAACAACGTCTTCTCTTTGAATAGTAGTAGTTGTTGTTGTTGTCTTCAGTCCTGAGACTGGTTTGATGCAGCTGTCCATGCTACTCTATCCTGTGCAAGCTGCTTCATCTCCCAGTACCTACTGCAACCTACATCCTTCTGAATCTGCTTAGTGTACTCATCTCTCGGTCTCCCTCTACGATTTTTACGCTCCACACTGCCCTCCAATGCTAAATTTGTGATCCCTTGATGCCTCAAAACATGTCCTACCAACCGATCCCTTCTTCTAGTCAAGTTGTGCCACAAACTTCTCTTCTCCCCAATCCTATTCAATACCTCCTCATTAGTTACGTGATCTGTCCACCTTATCTTCAGTATTCTTCTGTAGCACCAAATTTCGAAAGCTTCTATTCTCTTCCTGTCCAAACTAGTTATCGTCCATGTTTCACTTCCATACATGGCTACACTCCAAACAAATATTTTCAGAAACGACTTCCTGATACATAAATCTATATTCGATGTTAACAAATTTCTCTTCTTCAGAAACGCTTTCCTTGCCATTGCCAGTCTACATTTTATATCCTCTCTACTTCGACCATCGTCAGTTATTTTACTTCCTAAATAGCAAAACTCCTTTACTACTTTAAGTGTCTCATTTCCTAATCTAATTCCCTCAGCATCACCCGATTTAATTTGACTGCATTCCATTATCCTCGTTTTGCTTTTGTTGATGTTCATCTTATATCCTCCTTTCAAGACACTGTCCATTCCGTTCAACTGCTCTTCCAAGTCCTTTGCCGTGTCTGACAGAATTACAATGTCATCGGCGAACCTCAAAGTTTTTACTTCGCCTCCATGAATTTTAATACCTACTCCAAATTTTTCTTTTGTTTCCTTTGCTGCTTGATCAATATTCAGATTGAATAACATCAGGGAGAGGCTACAACCCTGTCTCACTCCTTTCCCAACCACTGCTTCCCTTTCATGCCCCTCGACTCTTATGACTGCCATCTGGTTTCTGTACAAATTGTAAATAGCCTTTCGCTCCCTGTATTTTACCCCTGCCACCTTTAGAATTTGAAAAAGAGTATTCCAGTCGACATTGTCAAAAGCTTTCTCTAAGTCTACAAATGCTAGAAACGTAGGTTTGCCTTTTCTTAATCTTTCTTCTAAGATAAGTCGTAAGGTCAGTATTGCCTCACGTGTTCCAACATTTCGACGGAATCCAAACTGATCCTCCCCGAGGTCCGCATCTACCAGTTTTTCCATTCGTCTGTAAAGAATTCGCGTTAGTATTTTGCAGCTGTGACTTATTAAACTGATAGTTCGGTAATTTTCACATCTGTCAGCACCTGCTTTCTTTGGGATTGGAATTATTATATTCTTCTTGAAGTCTGAGGGTATTTCGCCTGTCTCATACATCTTGCTCAGCAGCTGTCGGTCTCATTTTTGAGACGTTTGTATTTCTTTTTGCCTGCTTCATTTACTGCATTTTTATGTTTTCTCCTTTCATCAATTAAATTCAATATTTCTTCTGTTACCCAAGGATTTCTAGCAGCCCTCGTCTTTTTACCTACTTTATCCTCTGCTGCCTTCACTACTTCATCCCTCAGATCTACCCATTCTTCTTCTACTGTATTTCTTTCCCCTATTCCTGTCAATTTTTCCCTTATGCTCTCCCTGAAACTCTGTACAACCTCTGGTTCTTTCAGTTTATCCAGGTCCCATCTCCTTAATTTCCCACATTTTTGCAGTTTCTTCAGTTTTAATCTACAGGTCATAACCAATAGATTGTGGTCAGAGTCCACATCTGCCCCTGGAAATGTCTTACAACTTAAAACCTGGTTCCTAAATCTCTGTCTTACCATTATATAATCTATCTGATACCTTTTAGTATCTCCAGGGTTCTTCCACGTATACAACCGTCTTTCATGATTCTTAAACCAAGTGTTACCTATGATTAAGTTGTGCTCTGTGCAAAATTCTACTTGGCGGCTTCCTCTTTCATTTCTTAGCCCGAATCCATACTCACCTACTATGTATCCTTCTCTCCCTTTTCCTACACTCGAATTCCAGTCACCCATTACTATTAAATTTTCGTCTCCATTCACTATCTGAATAATTTCTTTTATTTCATCGTATATTTCTTCAATTTCTTCGTCATCTGCAGAGCTAGTTGGCATATAAACTTGTACTACTGTAGTAGCCACAATAGTAGTATGATAGTAAAATTTGCACCTGAAGGTATATACACACTTAAACGTATGGTCTTAGACAATATAGTTCAAGAATAACTGTCAGGATAGTTTTATTATATTTAAATTTGGATCACAGCGTGTGTTCTCTGTTCGCAGTACAGATTACGAAGCAGAAGGCCGTTCAATTTGTACATACGTTATACACTCCTGGAAATTGAAATAAGAACACCGTAAATTCATTGTCCCAGGAAGGGGAAACTTTATTGACACATTCCTGGGGTCAGATACATCACATGATCACACTGACAGAACCACAGGCACATAGACACAGGCAACAGAGCATGCACAATGCCGGCACTAGTACAGTATATATCCACCTTTCGCAGCAATGCAGGCCGCTATTCTCCCATGGAGACGATCGTAGAGATGCTGGATGTAGTCCTGTGGAACGACTTGCCATGCCATTTCCACCTGGCGCCTCAGTTGGACCAGCGTTCGTGCTGGACGTGCAGACCGCGTGAGACGACGCTTCATCCAGTCCCAAACATGCTCAATGGGGGACAGATCCGGAGATCTTGCTGGCCAGGGTAGTTGACTTACACCTTCTAGAGCACGTTGGGTGGCACGGGATACATGCGGTCGTGCATTGTCCTGTTGGAACAGCAAGTTCCCTTGCCGGTCTAGGAATGGTAGAACGATGGGTTCGATGACGGTTTGGATGTACCGTGCACTATTCAGTGTCCCCTCGACGATCACCAGAGGTGTACGACCAGTGTAGGAAATCGCTCCCCACACCATGATGCCGGGTGTTGGCCCTGTGTGCCTCGGTCGTATGCAGTCCTGATTGTGGCGCTCACCTGCACGGCGCCAAACACGCATACGACCATCATTGGCACCAAGGCAGAAGCGACTCTCATCGCTGAAGACGACACGTCTCCATTCGTCCCTCCATTCACGCCTGTCGCGACACCACTGGAGGCGGGCTGCACGATGTTGGGGCGTGAGCGGAAGACGGCCTAACGGTGTGCGGGACCGTAGCCCAGCTTCATGGAGACGGTTGCGAATGGTCCTCGCCGATACCCCAGGAGCAACAGTGTCCCTAATTTGCTGGGAAGTGGCGGTGCGGTCCCCTACGGCACTGCGTAGGATCCTACGGTCTTGGCGTGCATCCGTGCGTCGCTACGGTCCGGTCCCAGGTCGACGGGCACGTGCACCTTCCGCCGACCACTGGCGACAACAGCGATGTACTGTGGAGACCTCACGCCCCACGTGTTGAGCAATTCGGCGGTACGTCCACCCGGCCTCCCGCATGCCCACTATACGCCCTCGCTCAAAGTCCGTCAACTGCACATACGGTTCACGTCCACGCTGTCGCGGCATGCTACCAGTGTTAAAGACTGCGATGGAGCTCCGTATGCCACGGCAAACTGGCTGACACTGACGGCGGCGGTGCACAAATGCTGCGCAGCTAGCGCCATTCGACGGCCAACACCGCGGTTCCTGGTGTGTCCGCTGTGCCGTGCGTGTGATCATTGCTTGTACAGCCCTCTCGCAGTGTCCGGAGCAAGTATGGTGTCAATGTGTTCTTTTTTCCATTTCCAGGAGTGTATTATAAACAGCAAACTTCAGAGGTCTCTGTTGGATTCCTTTCATGTTAATTTCTTAAATCTGTTGTCATTTATGGCATACATTCCACTTCTAAATTTACTGTGGTGTTTATGACTATTTGGGAGGAGACTGAGCAGTGAAACGTGTTACTTTTACACATAAACAAGAACGATCTGTCACACTACTACACTTCAAAACACAGTTTATATGTAATTCATGTCACACAGTCTCATACGGAACCTACATCCGCTTTCTTTTATATACTATATATGATAAGATACTGTCATCCCCCTTCCCTTCTGTGTGAAAGAATGAATGAGCAAATGTATTTCTAGTTGCATGCTTGATGGTAGCAGACAAGCCTGTCTGCTAGAGAACAGTAGGACCAACATCGGAACAGGTAGCTACGCTTTCTAGAAGCAAGGAGGTTTCTATTCTCAGAATGGTCCTGCCCGTCCCTTGTCATGTTGGTATAGGAAGCTGCCTCTCTGGTCACTTCCATTTGTATTTGTGAGGCACCCCTCAGGAGCGACCCACGGCAGGCTGTCCTCGGCAAGCGTCTGAAGTGGTTAAGATCTCCGGCTAAGCGCATGTCTGCTAAGTCCGTAGGACAATCGATTTCTTAAGTTCAGCCTAACTGAAAATTTAATGACCTTTATTTCAGGTTTGGATCTAAAATATCTAATGTTATCTTAAATTGCAACGCACTGTATTTCGAGTGTGAAGATCAGAATATCTTCCAGTAGTTGCTTTGTCACTACTTTGTGAGTAAAGTGGAACCTCGTGTTGATCAGTAACTCTAACTAAGATTATCAATCTTAAATGCGAATGGACGTGATATTATAACGTCTCGTCTTGACAATATTTTTCAATATAGCAACTTTTCTTTATGTTCAACCCACGTGGGGTGTACTTTGTGAGACCACTACCACGTGCTTATACAATTGTTTGACCAATTGGGTTAATAGTAAGACGATAGTAACCAGTTCGAGGTTTTTCTTTTGTAAATTGCGTTTCGATGTAATTAATTTTAATTATCAAAATTATTATGGAGTTACACTCTTTGTGTAAACCAAGTTGACCACGTGAAGCATGTGGTGTAAGCATCAAAGTAGCCCTCAGCTATTCTTTTCGGGAAGATTTCACAGAGAGTTAGTATGAATTTAGTATACCAGTGTGTGGTAATTTCATGACGGACAGGATTGTGCTACGAACGTAACTTCTTTGGCTGAAAATTGAATCGGTTGGTTGCGGTTAATTTCCTCTTGCATATGTTTCAACGTTCTTGGTGTTTTATTTTATGAATGCAGTGTTGTATGTAGTCTCCAAATCTTGGATCCCTATTAGATGTGTTCCGTAAGATTGCAAACTCACATTTACACAATCCTAAATAAGGCGCCAGTTTAGTTATGAATCAAGTTTGATATGCTGAAATTTTAACAGAACAATGATCAATGTTAAAATAAATGTCCAAATGTAAACTGATTTATTTCTTTTTATTTAAATTGTCTAATCACCGGTTATCATAAGATGAGTACTAAAAGATTATAATTACTGTCAGTCTGGTTGGGAATTTGGGAAGCTAGACTGGATTCCTGGTGAAACAGTTGCGCAGGTTAACTTCCTCAGATAGCTCACAGCTTTTAACCCACTTTTATGGTCTTGAATATCAGCACCGCTTTCAGAACAAATTAGTGCAACAACATTACATACTTATTTCTAATGGCATACAGGAACAATATGCTACGAAAGTCATGGTAAATGGGTCCTGCTCATTGAGTTAGGGCGTCAGAGAAATTATTACCAGCAATTTATTAATATAGACTACATGAAAGTAAGCACTCAATCAGGTAATTTTTGTTTTGTTTCATAGAATGTGCGAGTATGATAAAAGCATTGTCTTTTATAAGATATCCAATGATAGATGAGAAGCACTACACTTTGTTTCTCTTCTTGAGTCTCAGTTGGATACCACTTTTTGGTTTCAGGATGACTGATCTGGGTTCGAAGGACAAGTGGCGAACTGTCTTCTCACATGGCACTACGCTGAAGTTTGCGAGTACGTTCGTAAGACCGACTTTGGTCTGGAGCAGTCCAAACCGCATACCTGGAACAAAAATCAGTAAAACAAAAGAGTGTACTTCTTACTCAACCTTGAAATAATAATAATAATAATATGTTAATGTAGAAAAATGACTCCTGGCATTTTTTTTTCTAGAATCAAAGATGTTTTTAGAAATGTGTAGTCATCACAACTTCCTGAAAGATTGAAGTCATATGTCGGATCGGGTGTTGAACTGAGACCCTTACCATTTGCGGGCAATGCCGTTACCCACTTTTTTTTGCATTTTGTTAATTATAGTTCGTAATATTTGATCATGGCGGACGTCACATGACATCCGTTGAAGTTCGTTATTGATCCCTTCACTCAGTTATTATTATTATTATTATTATTATTATTACAGAGACCAGCTAGCTCTCTGACTGAACACGCTTAGCTACCTTGCCGGTTCCCACTGAGCTGTGCAGGAAAGTAGAAGAACGGTGCTGGTAGTACTGAAGCTGTGATGGAGTGTTGTGAGTTGTAGGTGGACAGCTCACTCGCTGAAAGTACTGCCCTGCAAGATTCTAGGTTCGAGTACCTATCTCATACATTGTTGTAACCTGCCAGAATGTTTCAATATGTGGCACGTTCCGCTGAGGAGTGGAAGATTCACTCTGGAGCCGTCATACTTTCTGGAGGTATGTTGTCCATTTTATGTCAGATAGTACTGATTGAAAACACCTTGAACTGTTGATGCCCAATTTTGGATTATTTGCCTTACTGAAATTCTGTAGGAGGAACAAAGAAAATAGTGCAGCAACCATTGACAGTTTGCTTTTATAAACAGTAACGTGCAATGAACTACCTGAAAAACGTATGGTTAAATGTTAACAATAAAAAAGCACTGACCAGTTAGATACAAATTATAGGAGAACAGTATGAGATAGCAAAAATATAAACAATGGCTTAATCATTGTGTTCAGGGTGAACTAGAGCATATTTCATGATAAACGTAGATGTGTTATAGTAGCAGCCATCCAGAAAACAGGAGATAATCAAACCACCTCCAACCATAGAATTATTTCACCCTTTACAGTACTTTCAAAAGAGTCTGAGGAAGTGGTCTATGGCAGACTTCTAATGCAATTAAGAGGGCAGACCTTGTTAATTGCCTCTCACCTTTGTAAAGGATTCTTTAGACAGAATGTAATACAAAACCAATCGTATGAAGTCTTAGTAGAATCAAGCAAGAAAAACTATCCTGTTGGTATATTATGTACCATTGCCAAAGTCTTTGATGGTGTGGACCACAAAATTTTACTTGGCAGACTAAATTGTTATGCGTTTTGCATCGATAATGTTACCTTCGTAATAGAAAATAGAGAGTCTTATTGACAGACTGTGTTACAGGCTTCAAAATATTCTCAGGTTGGTGTAATGTAACATATGGAGCTATACAAGGATCAGTACTACACACAATCTTATTCTTATACCACATAAATGATTTCCCAATGACTTTACAGTCAGTTCAAACACAGTAAATAAACAGAAGTATACTAATTACTGGTGCAAACTCATTGTTGACAAACACATCTCAGATGATAGCTGAAAATACCTACAAGTAGTTCAAAGTTAACGGTTTAGGTCTTAATCAGACAAACGCACGTATTATTCGGTTAGAAAAGTAAAAATGACCTGCTGCCACTAGAGGTTGTCATTAATGATCACGCTCTAGATGAATCACCCTACGTAATATTTCTTGGAGTCGAGTGGGCTGGCAATTTGAAATGGAGTCATCAGATGGAAAACTAATCAGTAACCTCAGTTCTGCATGTTTTGCCCCCAGAAACATCTATAATTGTATTGACCTAAAAATAAGGCTTGGCTTATTTTGGGTATTTCATGCCTTATAGTCATATGATATTATTTTCTAGGGCAGTGTACTCTAAGTCAATAAAGTGTTTATCTAGTAAATGATAGTCAGTTTTAGTTGAACTGTGATCTGTACAATGAAAATACAAGGTACAAAAATAATTTTCGCATGTATTTTGCTCCTGGTGCAGGATTTTGTGAAGTTATGTAACCTGGTGAAAAGGTGTTCAAGAAGCTGCCATCTAGCAGAAAGCAAATTCAACGAATCTGAAAGAAAATTAGGAACATATGTCAAGTCACTCTCCCTACAAGTTATCTGGAGATCTATGTTCACGGACTGTAAAGTCCTGTCAACAATGTAGCAAGTATCAGAGGCACGTCCAGTACTATTCTCCCCTGTAGATTCTACCTCCTCTGCAGAAACTACAGGATGTGTCATTACTTGTCCATCTGAGTGGAAGTCGTGTGTCAGTGGTAGATCTAGGCATCCTGTACAAGGTGGACGGAGATGAGGGAGGGCCCAGGGTGTTGTACTGATCATCCTAACCAAAATGTTACAGGTGCTGCCTCTCACTGAAACCGAAACTGATTTTGGGAAACCTGTTTTGTCCAGCGTCAAGGGGAGGTAAACGCAAGAGGGTAGAGGTCTGTTAATCGTTGACAGTTCAATCGTATAGCGAATTACGGTGTCTCCCAGGGAAATAACAGCGAGGGACAGGGTGCACTCAGTGTGCATGCCTGGGGGCCTCATTCAGTATGCTGAAGGGGATATTCCAGCAGCCGTTGAGGGAACAGGTGCAACCAACTGCAGATTGTGGCACACGTTGGTTCGAATGAACCTGTCATCTGAGCTCCGAGGTAATACTTTGGTCTTTCCAGAGACTGGCAGAGAAGGCTGAGAAGACCAGAACTGAGCACAGAGTTTTAACGAAAATCGTAATTGGCAGCATTGTCCACGGAGCTGATTGTGGCCCTTTGATTGTACGTCGAGTGGAGGGCTGAAGCAAATGTTTCGAATGTTCTGTGACAAACTAGTCTGCGACTTCCTGGACTTGCACGATAGGTTTGAGAACTGTAGGGTCCCACTAACTGGGTCAGGTGTGGACTATGCATCAGAGTCTGCTACTCATTTAGCTGACTGTGTGTGGGGTACGCACAAGAGACTTTTTAAAGATTAGACCACTCTCCATCCAATCGAAAGAAATGCCTCCCACATGTGACAGTATTAAAAGCATTTGCAACAAAATGCGAGAGTTTGAAGCGCTCGTGAAAAGCACTGAAGCTCACATACTAGGTAAAGAATGCTGATTGAAACCAAAAATTGATAGCATTGAGATTTATGGAGGAAATATAACTGCATATCGAAGGGATAGGGAAATGGAGGTGGTGTATTTGTCACAGTAGTCAAGAGACTCAAACCCACGGTGACAGAAATTGAAGCTGCAAGTGAGACTGCCTGAGCAAGACTCAGTATCAGGGGTGGACATAAAACGATAATTGGATTCTTCTGTCACCCGCCACACTCATCCTCTCATGTAACTGAAAACTTAAGAGAGAACATTAGCTCACTTGTACGTAAATTCCCCAGTCATTCTGTACTCACTGGCGAAGACCAGTCATTCAGCAGTTAATTGGGAAAATTCCTGGTTTGTTAGTGGCTGGACGATAAGAGATCCTGTGAACATTACTAAATGCGTTCTCCGAAAACAACCTAGAACAGATAGGAATGGAAATATACTTGATGTAATGGCAACTAATAGACCTGATCTCTTTAAGGATATCCACATCGAAACTGGTATCAGCGACCATGATGCAGTATTGGTAACATTGATTGCCAAAGTGCAAAGGAGAACTAAAACAAACAGAAAGCTATATACAATGAACTAGACAAAAGATCAGTAGTGTCGTATTTTAATGAAGCTTTCAGCAAGGTTAGGAGTGTGTAGAGGAACTGTGGCTCAGGTTTAAAATAATAGCTGACCAAAAAACAAAAAAACAAAAATAATAACTCCGAGCACTATGGGACTTAACTTCTGAGGTCGTCAGTCCCCTAGAACGTAGAACTACTTAAACCTAACCAACCCAAGGACATCACACACATCAATGCCCGAGGCAGGATTCGAACCTGCGACCGTAGCGGTCGCGCGGTGCCAGACTGAAGCGCCTAGAACCGCTCGGTCACACTGGCCGGCAGTTGACTACACGCTCGATAGATATGTACCCAGGTGAACAGTCCGTAATTGGAGGGAACCTTCATGGTTTACAGTCCCTGTGAAGATACTTTTAAAGAAAGTGAGATTACTTCATGATAGGTGTAAGGCAAAGCATGAGTCTATGGATAGAGAAATTCAGAATGAAATGCGCGTCAAGAGAGCAATGCGTGATGCCTTCAATTACTACCGTAGCAGAATATTGTCAAATAATCTCTCACAGAACGCAGAGAAATTCCGGTCATAGGTAAAGGCTGTAAGTGGCACAAAAGATAGTGTCCAGTCCCTAGCGAATGAGGCAGGAACTGAAACTGAGGGTAGCAAAGCAACTGTTCAAATACTTAACTCCGCTTTCAAATGTTCCTTTACAAAGGAAAACCCAATTTAATACTTGTAGCATTGAAAAAATGAATGAAGTAAGCATCAGCATTCAGTGGTGTTGAGAAACAGCCGAAATCGTTAAAATTGAACTAAGCTCCAGGGCCTGATGGACTTCCTCTGAGATTCTATGCTGAATTTGGGGCAGAGTTATCCCCGCTTTTAACCATAATGTATCGTAGATCCCTCGAACAAAAAACCGTGTCCAGTTCTTGGAGGAAAGCACAGGTCACGCTCATCTACAAGAAGGGTAGAAGAAGTGATCCACAAAACTAACGTCCAATAACCTTGGCATCGATTTGTTGCAGAATCTTAGAACATATCCTGAGCTAAAAAATAATGAGAAATCTTGAACAGAATGACCTCCTAAATGCCAACCAGCATGGATTCCGAAAACATACATCATGTGAAACGCAACTCGCAGTTTTTTTCACATGATGTACTGAAAGCTTTGGATCAAGGCTGTCAGGTGGATGAAGTATTTCCTGATTTCCGAAACTGTTTGATTCAGTAGCACAGCTAAGCTTATCATCAAAAATACGATCATATGGTGTATCAAGTGAAACCTGCGACTGGATTGACGACTCTTTGTTATGAAGAACGTAGCATGTTATCTTGGATGGAAAGTTATCTTCAGATGTAGAAGTAACTTCGGGTGTGCCCCAGGAAAATGTTGCTGTTCCTGTTGTATATTAATGATTCTGCATACAATGTTAATAGTAACATCAGGCGTTTTGCAGATGATGCAGTTATCTATAATAAAGTAGTATCTGAAAGAAGCTGCATAAATACTGAGTCAGATCTTGATAAGATTTTGAGGGGTGCAAAGACTGGCAACTTTCTCTCAATGTTCAGAAATGTAGAACTGTACACTTCACAAAAAATAAAAAAAACGTATTATCCTATGAGTATAGTATCAATCAGTTACTGTTGGAATTGGCCAAGTCATGCAGATATGTGGGTGTAACATTCTATAGGGATATGAAATGGAATGATCACATAGGCTCAGGTGTGGGTAAAGCAAGCGGTAGACTTAGGTTTATTGTCAGAATACTGCGGAAGTGCAATCAGTCTACAAAGGAGATTGTTCAAAAATCACTCTTGCGACTCATCGCAGAATACAGCTCAGGTATGTGCGACCCTTCTCAGATAGGACTAACAGGGAATAATGAATACACAGAAGGGCAGCACCAATTGTCACAGGTTTGTTTACTCCTTGGGAGAGCGTCACAAAGATACTGGAGGAACTAAGCTGGTAGACTTTTGAAGACAGAGGTAAACTATTCCTAGAAAGCGTATTAACAAAGTTTCCCCTACGTATCTCTTACATAGGGATCGTCTGGATAAGATTAGAATAGTTACTGCACACAGGGGCACTAAAACAGTTATTTTTCCCGCGCTCCATACGTGAATGCAACAAATGTTGATTACGCGTGGTCCTAAGTGATCCATCCGCGAAAAAGAAAGAAGAAGAAAGCACAGACTCACTTGTGTCTATGTACTAAACACAGTATCAATCATTGTGCAATATCGTTTTCGGTATACTATGTTAGTGATTAAAAGTGGTGTCCAGTCACATTAGTTTGACTACCTGTCAAGAGTCTGAATAACCGCTTTTTGCACCGTGGACCACTGAGCGACGCGCAGGAGAGAGCCAGTGAGCTTCTGAAAGGTGCCAACAGGGATGCCGAGTCACGCCGAATCCTGTGCCCAATTACGCTAGGTTTCTCGGCTAAGGATCCAGGGTGGGAACAGCCCCGATCGATAAGGTCCCGGAGACTCTCGATTGAATTTAAATCCGAGGAGTTTGGTGGCCAGGAAAGTATGGTAAACACATACTGGTGCTCTTTGAAACAAACTTGTACACTGTGAGCTATATGGCAAATGGCTCTGAGCACTATGCAATTTAACTTCTGAGGTCATCAGTTGCCTAGAACTTAGAACTAATTAAACCCAACTAACCCAAGGAGATCACACACATCCATGCCAGAGGCAGGACTCGAACGCGCCCGTAGCGGTCACGCGGTTCCAGACTGAAGCGCCTAGAACCGCACGGCCGCAACGGCCGGCGCTATATGGCATGTTGCTTTGTCCTGCTGGTAGATGCCGCCATGCCGAGGAGAAAAACAAAACAGCGTGTATGGGTGAACATGGTTCCCAAGGATAGATGAACCCTTGTGTTCATCCACTGTGCCCTCGAGAGTGAGGATCTCAGCCAAGGAGTGCCGCCTACACATTCTCCAGACAACAACGCTCTCTCCTCCTGCCTGGTTCCTTCCTACGATCCAACGGCGATCTATCAAATGGAGTATAAAACGTGATCCATCTGTAAAGGCCACCTTTCGCCACTCAGTGGATGTCCACATGCGGTATGGGCGTGAAAATGCCAAGCCGCGTCACCGATGAGCAGCAGGCGGCGCAGGTAGACGAACCAGGCGCCTGCTGCAAAGGCCCGTATGTAGAAAGGTTCCCTGAATGGTCTCTGGGGAAACCCTGTTGATAGACCCTCGGTTTATGTGGCCGGTCCGGCCTGTTGCTCAGCAGTTGTACGCCTATCTGGTCATGCACATGTCTGCAAGCCGTCGCTCACCCCTGTCATCTATGGCTCGTTGTGTACCGAAGTTGCCTCGGCGTCAGTTTTAGATAGCGGCGTTTTACCAGTCGCGGTACACTTTAATGACAACGGCACGTGAAGAGTTTAGAAACTTATCTGTTACGGAAATACGTCCACCTATTGTCCTAAAGCCAATGACCACGCTGATAAATCGTTCCGTTTCCGCATTACGACAACGATTGCACTGTTTTCCGCGTCCCACGGTCACGCTTCGTATACACTCCGCTGTTAGTGCTGCTACGTGCCGTCTGTGGGTGGTCATTAAATGCTGACGTCAACATAGGCAGTGGTCACAATAATATGAGTGGACTGTGTGGTGAAGCATTAGATTTAGACATGCAGTTATAGTGTCAGTCGGAGGTAATCCACTACAAAAATACTGCATTCAGTTCTTACATTTTCTAAACCAGGGGTCTCCAAACTTTTTAGTCCGTGGGCCACATTGACTCCTCCACGAAGTCATAAGGGCCAAGATCTAACTAGTGGGATTAAAGCACCCTAGCACTCCATGATCACCGTAATGTAAGGCTAAAGGAAAGATGAAATCGCAAAAATCTAAGGTTGTGGGAATAGCTAGCACTGAAACGAACTACGATTTTTATTTAATTACATAATTTTGATTGGTGGATGTATCTGACCGAAATTCCGGCGTATTTTTATTCTGGCGAATTTCACCGACAAAAAAGTATGTCACTGCACATTCTGTATGTATTTTACAACGTAATCAAAAGAAAGTGAAACCTCGCTTAAGAAGCATCTTCCATAATGATTGATTACTAAGGCTAGTCGCGAAGTGGCGTCCACTTGTAAGACTTGCACCAGACTTTTTTATTTAAAATGTTTTCGCCAAACTAGTCTGTTATCCGTCCGTTTTTTTCACTATTGCATGGAGAATGTCTGTTTATTGTGGATAGCCACAAGTTTAGCCATGACCTTCCGCTTTGTAAAGATAGAGCTCCGACAATGTCGCGATGTATTGGTGGCGATAGGCCTCGAAACCCAGTCGTTGCCAGTATAGGTACCACCTCAAATATTTGGCGGGCCGGATACCGGGGAAGACCGGCCAGCTAACGCGGGCCCGTTTGCCGGCCATAGTTTGGAGACCCCTGTTCTAAACGTATCTGCATGGAAGTTGGTGTCATTATGGTGAACACTGACTCAAAGCAGTAGGATGCACCATGTAAGTCAGTACGTTACAAGAAGTAGTTGAAGCTAGTTCAGACACGCTATTCTAGGCCTGTAAAAAGAACCACAGATTTGGGAGATGCAGTAGGTTATTAAGACTGGCGGACTTACCAGTGTTTGCATAAAAAAACCAGCAGATGGCAGCGAGCAACATGACGTAGATGGATATGTTATGTGAGTTCCGCAACGAGGGTGTAGAAAGCCTAGCACACTCTAATTTTCCAATGTAGACGTGTTTTAGTTTATCACAATACTCAATAATCAGCATGATGTGTCTGACACTCTTAAAGGTACCCCCATCTACTGTTTCCTGGGATATTTGCTTATCTACAGGTCTCACGAACACTGCAGGGCAACGAAAAACCCAGAGTACTCTGAGGTGACAAAAGTCATGGCTTAGCGATATACGCATACACATATGGCGGTGGAATCGTATACACAAGATACAAGACATCAGCGCATTGGCGGAGTACTCATGCGATTCACGTGACGAGGTTCCCGACTTGATTGCTGCCACACGGCGGGAATTGAAATACTCTGAATGCGGAGTAGCAGTTTGAGCTAAATGCAGGGGACATTGCATTTCGCACATCGTTAGGGTATTCGGTATTCCGAGAGCCACAATTTCAAGTGTGTGCCGAGCATACTATATTCCAGGCGTTATCTTCCACCACAGACAACACAGTGGCGAACGGCCTTGGCTTAACGACAGCGAGCAGCGGTGTTTGCGTAGAGTTGTCAGTGTTAATAGACAACCAAATAACAGCGCAAATCAATGTGGGACATGGCCTGGTCAGATGAGTCGTGGTGCAGACTCCAAGAAGCCATATACAGGGTGTTACAAAAAGGTACAGCCAAACTTTCAGGAAACATTCCTCACACACAAATAAAGAAAAGATGTTATGTGGACATGTGTCCGGAAACGCTTAATTTCCATGTTAGAGCTTATTTTAGTTTCGTTCCATCTACGCTCAATGGAGCACGTTAGCATGATTTCATACGGGATACTCTACCTGTGCTGCTAGAACATGTGCCTTTACAAGCACGACACAACATGTGGTTCACGCACGATGGAGCTCCTGCTCATTTCAGTCGAAGTGTTCGTACGCTTCTCAACAACAGATTCGGTGACCGATGGATTGGTAGAGGCGCACCAATTCCATGGCCTCCACGCTCTCCTAACCTAACCCTCCTGACTTACATTTATGGGGGCATTTGAAAGATCTTGTCTACGCAACCCCGGTACCAAATGTAGAGACTCTTCGTGCTCGTATTGTGGACGGCTGTGATACAATACGCCATTCTCCAGGGCTGCATTAGCGCATTAGCGATTCCGTGCGACGGAGAGTGGATGCATGTATCCTCGCTAACGGAGGACAGTTTGAACATTTCCTGTAACAAAGCGTTTGAAGTCACGCTGGTACGTTCTGTTGCTGTGTGTTTCCATTCCATGATTAATGTGATTTGAAGAGAAGTAATAAAATGAGCTCTAACATGGAAAGTAAGCGTTTCCGGACATATGTCCACATAACATATTTTCTTTCTTTGTGTGTGAGGAATGTTTCCTGAAAGTTTGGCCGTACCTTTTTGTAACACCCTGTATATAAGCTGTCAACAAGGCACAATGCAACCTGGTGGTGGGTGCATAATGGTGTGTGCAGTGTTTACATGGAAATTGACTGGATCCTCTTGTGGAATTGAATAGATCATTGACTGCAAATGGTTATGTTCGGTTACGTGGGGGCCACTTTCAGCTATTCATGGACTTCATGTTACCGAAGAACGATGGGATTTTTATAGATGACAGTGCGCCATGTCACTATGGTACAACTGTTCGTGACTGGTCTGAAGAACATTCTAGACAATTCGAGCGAATGGTTCGGTCATTCAGGTCGCCCAATCGAACATTTATGGGACCTAATGGAGAGGTCAGTTCTCGCACGAAATCCTGCACTGGCAACGTTTGGACGAGTATAGAGGCAGCATTGATCAATATTTCTTCAGTGGCCTTGCAACGATTTGTTGAATTCATACCATGCCATGTTGCTGCACTTCGCTGGGCAAAAGGAGGTCTGACGAGAAATCAGGAAGTATCCCCTGACTTCTGACACAGCAATGTGGGTCCCGTCGACGAAAGACCCACTTCCCCCTCTCGCACATACACTGCTGAAAATGGAAAAAAGAACACATTGACACCGGTGTGTCAGACCCACCATACTTGCTCCGGACACTGCGAGAGGGCTGTACAAGCAATGATCACACGCTGGGCAAAAGGAGGTCTGACGAGAAATCAGGAAGTATCCCCTGACTTCTGACACAGCAATGTGGGTCCCGTCGACGAAAGACCCACTTCCCCCTCTCGCACATACAATGTTGAAAATGGAAAAAAGAACACATTGACACCGGTGTGTCAGACCCACCATACTTGCTCCGGACACTGCGAGAGGGCTGTACAAGCAATGATCACACGCACGGCACAGCGGACACACCAGGAACCGCGGTGTTGGCCGTCGAATGGCGCTAGCTGCGCAGCATTTGTGCACCGCCGCCGTCAGTGTCAGCCAGTTTGCCGTGGCATACGGAGCTCCATCGCAGTCTTTAACACCGGTAGCATGCCGCGACAGCGTGGACGTGAACCGTATGTGCAGTTGACGGACTTTGAGCGAGGGCGTATGGTAGGCATGCGGGAGGCCGGGTGGACGTACCGCCGAATTGCTCAACACGTGGGGCGTGAGGTCTCCACAGTACATCGATGTTGTCGCCAGTGGTCGGCGGAAGGTGCACGTGCCCGTCGACCTGGGACCGGACCGCAGCGACGCACGGATGCACGCCAAGACCGTAGGATCCTACGCAGTGCCGTAGGGGACCGCACCGCCACTTCCCAGCAAATTAGGGGCACTGTTGCTCCTGGGGTATCGGCGAGGACCATTCGCAACCGTCTCCATGAAGCTGGGCTACGGTCCCGCACACCTTTAGGCCGTCTTCCGCTCACGCCCCAACATCGTGCAGCCCACCTCCAGTGGTGTCGCGACAGGCGTGAATGGAGGGAAGAATGGAGACGTGTCGTCTTCAGCGATGAAAGTCGCTTCTGCCTTGGTGCCAATGATGGTCGTATGCGTGTTTGGCGCCGTGCAGGTGAGCGCCACAATCAGGACTGCATACGACCGAGGCACACAAGGCCAACACCCGGCATCATGGTGTCGGGAGCGATCTCCTACACTGGCCGTACACCTCTGGTGATCGTCGAGGGGACACTGAATAGTGCACGGTACATCCAAACCGTCATCGAACCCAACGTTCTACCATTCCTAGACCGGCAAGGGAACTTGCTGTTCCAACAGGACAATGCACGTCCGCATGTATCCCGTGCCACCCAACGTGCTCTAGAAGGTGTAAGTCAACTACCCTGGCCAGCAAGATCTCCGGATCTGTCCCCCATTGAGCATGTTTGGGACTGGATGAAGCGTCGTCTCACGCGGTCTGCACGTCCAGCACGAACGCTGGTCCAACTGAGGCGCCAGGTGGAAATGGCATGGCAAGCCGTTCCACAGGACTACATCCAGCATCTCTACGATCGTCTCCGTGGGAGAATAGCAGCTTGCATTGCTGCGAAAGGTGGATATACACTGTACTATTGCCGACATTGTGCATGCTCTGTTGCCTGTGTCTATGTGTCTGTGGTTCTGTCAGTGTGATCATGTGATGTATCTGACCCCAGGAATGTGTCAATAAAGTTTCCCCTTCCTGGGACAATGAATTCACGGTGTTCTTATTTCAATTTCCAGGAGTGTACTTCGACAAAAGTGACAGCCGAACCAGTTGAGTGATACACAGGGTGAGTCACCTAACATTACCGCTGGATATATTTCGTAAACCACATAAAATATTGACGAACGTGAGGAGAGGTGCTAGTGTAACTGTTTAATACAAACCATACAAAAATGCACCGAAGTATGTTTTTTTAACACAAACCTACTTTTTTTTAATGGAACCACGTTAGTTTCGTTAGCACATCTGAACATATAAACAAATACGTAATCAGTGCCGTTTGTTGCATTGTAAAATGTTAATTACATCCGGAGATATTGTAACCTAAAGTTGACGCTTAATACCTCCGACGTTCAGTTGCGTGTTGTAACAAACACAGGCCACGGTCGGCAAGCATCATCTGCAGGGACATGTTTACGATGACGACCGTGTTTACGAGTGTGGCTGTAGTGCGCTGTTGTGGTTTGGTCTAGCTGTCGCAGTGTCCGCATGTAGCGCTTGCTACTTTTGTTATTGTGCATTCGTCTCCGCACGCAGACCAACTGTAGTACACCGTGTTACCAGACGTCTGTGAATAGTGTAGTGTTGTAGGAACTGTGACCATGGTGTATTCGAACTCTGAAAAGGCAGAAATGATACTCATCTATGGCGTGTCGATGAAATGCAGCTGAAGCCTGCAGGGTGTATGCAGAACGGTTCCCGAACAGAGAGCATCCAACGTGCCGCAAATTGCAAAACATCTACCGCCAACTGTATGCAACAGGTATGGTCGTAGCACGAAAACGGGTCCGTAACAGGCCCGTCACAGGAGAAGCGGGTGCAGCTGGTGCGTTAGCTACTGTTGCCATGAACCCACACATGAGTACAAGGGACATTGCGAGAGCCGGTGGACTGAGACAAAGTAGTGTCATGCGCATACTGCATCGTCACCACTTTCACCCGTTTCATGTGTCACTACATCAGCAATTACATGGTGATGACTTTAATCATCGAGTGCAATTTTGTCAATGGGCATTAACAGAGAATGCGTTCCATTTCTACCTGTTTACCGATGAAGCGGGTTTCACAAACTACGGGGCAGTGAATCTACGGAACGTGCATTACTGGTCCGTGGACAATCCTCGCTGGCTCAGACAGGTAGAGCGACAGCGACCGTGGACTGTAAATGTATGGTGCGGAATCATTGGCGACCATCTCGTTGGTCCTCACTTCATTGCAGGCGCCCAAACAGCTGCAACATACATCGCGTTTCTACAGAATGATCTGCCAACTTTGCTCGAAAATGTCCCACTGGAAACGCGTCGACGTATGTGGTATCAGCATGATGGTGCACCTACACATTCCGCAATTAACACTAGACTGACCCTTGACAGGATGTTCGACGGGCGTTTCACAGGACGTGGAGGACGCATAAATTGGCCAGCCCGTTCTCCTGATCTTACACCTCTGGACTTCTTTCTGTGGGGTACGTTAAAGGAGAATGTGTACCGTGATGTGCCTACAACCCCAGAGGATATGAAACAACGTATTGTGGCAGCCTGCGGCGACATTACACCAGATGTACTGCGGCGTGTACGACATTCTTACGCCAGAGATTGCAATTGTGTGGCCACCACATTGAACGTCCATTGGCCTGACATGTCGGGACACACTCTATTCCACTCCGTAATTGAAAACGGAAACCACGTGTGTACGTGTACGTCACCCCTCATGGTAATGTACATGTGCGTCAGTGAAAAAGACCAATAGAAAGGTGTTAGCATGTGGACGTAATGTGCTGCTCCAGTCTCTTCTGTACCTAAGGTCCATCACCGTTCCCTTTGGATCTTTACGTAATTCGGTGCTCTCCGATACACACGACCGAACAGCGGAGGAGTGGTACCCAAGCGTCAGCTTTAGGTAATTAACATTTTACAATGCAACAAACGGCACTTATTACATATTTGTTTATATGTTCAGATGTACTAACAAAACTAACGGGGTTCCATTTAAAAAAAAAACGTAGGTTTGTGTTAAAAAACATAGTTCCGTGCATTTTTGTATGGTTTGTATTAACCAATTACACTAGCCCCTATTCTCACGTTCGGCCGTGGAATCGATTCGTCAGTATTTGATGTGGTTTACGAAATATATCCAGCGGTAATGTTAGGTGACTCACCCTGTATACCTCAGGTTTGTGTATGGAGTTGCTGAGATGGGATTGACTCCTCAACAGTGAAGTCATGGACTGCATTCTGTTGCAATACTCACCTATGCAGTTCCGTGGACCCTCTCCGAAGGGGAGGTAGACGTAGGGGTGTCTCTGGGCCTTCTGCTCCTCAGAGAACCTCTCGGGGTCAAAACGCTCGGGGTCTGGGAAGATCTCTGGGTCGTGGTGCAGTCCGTACACAGGTATAATAATAGAGGTGCCCTTGTCCACGACTACGTCACTGTCAGGTATCTTGTACTCACGATTGCACATTCTGTTCAGCAACGGAATTGGCGGATACTTCCTCAGGGTCTCTGTAACAGAACCAACATAGTAAATTAGTGAGCTATAAATTATGAGCCAATGTTTCCGACATTTTTTCGAACGAAACAATTAGTTTACCATTACCAGTCACTGTCTATTTATATCCACAAAGCGTTTCGAAGGTTAAAACTTCCATCATCATGTAGGTTTACATGTGTAGAACTAATGAGGAAGTACTGAATAGAATTGGGGAGAAAAGAAATTTGTGGCTAATACTGATTAGAAGAAGGGATCGTTTAACGGGACACATTGTGAGACATCAAGGAATAACCAACTTAGTATTGGACGGAAGTGCGAGGGATAAAAATCGTGAGGGAGACCAACAGGTGAATACGTTAAGTAAATGCAGAAGGGTGTAAGTTGTAGTAGTTATTGGGAGAGGAAGAGATTTGCTCAGGATAGAGTAGCATGGAGACCTGCATCAAACCAGTCCTCAGACTGAAGATCACAACAACATAGTGTGACATATATGTGTGACATATCTGTGTGTGTTGTGTTACGATTTTGGGGTAACTTGTAGCTCTATCCAGTGCACAAACATAAAACACTATATTAAAACTAAAAACTAAACTTATTTCTAAAGGTGAAATCATGACAAGCAAAGCAGAATACCTCCAGTGCTCACAGGCTCCCTTCTGTGTTGTTACACATCACATATAACCTGTTGTATTCTGTACATAAGGATGGTATCTGGAAAGTACTAGGCGCAAAGACCATATAGTAAAAGAGAAACACTATCTCGAAGTACAAAGAATATATATCATAATAAGGTTAATATTTCGGAATAAGTGTTTTGGGATTGTGGAGATCGTTGTTTGAGTTGCTAAATACATGGTTTGGGATAAATATTTCATCCGATACACAAATCAGATTGTCAGGTTTATATGGCTTAAATTTCGTATTCGGTTTAATAATCAGGTGGCATGTTGCAAACTTTGTATACAATAATCATACTGCCAATAGCGGTAAAATAATGCATAAACAACAATTCTAAGTAAGAATGAGAGATGGGGATGAAAGAATCGAGACAGGGAGAGAGAGGGGGGAGGAAGAGTATGAGAGAGAGAGAGAGAGAGAGAGAGAGAGAGAGAGAGGGACAAAGAGAGAGAATAAAAAGGTTGAAAGGAATGATTGGAGGAGAGCAGTGAGACTGGCAGCAGCAGACTCATTGTTTCACTCCATGTCAGCAACAATCACAGTAAAACCTAACCTAAATGGCTGTTTCATTCGATATCAATAACAGTCGCTGTAAAGCCTAGCCTAAAATGTTGATATTTAAAGTAATTGTTTTGATGTCATGCGTAACGAAAAATCGATTGCTGGAGATCTCAAAGGCATGTCCATCGTATGTCATCATCGTGTTACATTTCCTGGGTATGAAATTCCCCTACCTTACTGAAGGACTAGTTCATACAGATAAAAATCTCTACCCAAGTACGCTGACCAGCCAGAACATTATGACCATACAGGACATTATCACCATCGACCTGCTATCTATATAAACCCATCCAGGCAATAGCAGCGTCCTCTGGCGAGGAATTGCTAGTCACACACATGAATGCTGCAAGATACACTCCTGGAAATTGAAATAAGAACACCGTGAATTCATTGTCCCAGGAAGGGGAAACTTTATTGACACATTCCTGGGGTCAGATACATCACATGATCACACTGACAGAACCACAGACACATAGACACAGGCAACAGAGCATGCACAATGTCGGCACTAGTACAGTGTATATCCAACTTTCGCAGCAATGCAGGCTGCTATTCTCCCATGGAGACGATCGTAGAGATGCTGGATGTAGTCCTGTGGAACGGCTTGCCATGCCATTTCCACCTGGCGCCTCAGTTGGACCAGCGTTCGTGCTGGACGTGCAGACCGCGTGAGACGACACTTCATCCAGTCCCAAACATGCTCAATGGGGGACAGATCCGGAGATCTTGCTGGTCAGGGTAGTTGACTTACACCTTCTGGAGCACGTTGGGTGGCACGGGATACATGCGGACGTGCATTGTCCTGTTGGAACAGCAAGTTCCCTTGTCGGTCTAGGAATGGCAGAACGATGGGTTCGATGACGGTTTGGATGTACCGTGCACTATTCAGTGTCCCCTCGACGATCACCAGAGGTGTACGGCCAGTGTAGGAGATCGCTCCCGACACCATGATGCCGGGTGTTGGCCTTGTGTGCCTCGGTCGTATGTAGTCCTGATTGTGGCGCTCACCTGCACGGCGCCAAACACGCATACGACCATCATTGGCACCAAGGCAGAAGCGACTTTCATCGCTGAAGACGACACGTCTCCATTCTTCCCTCCATTCACGCCTGTCGCGACACCACTGGAGGTGGGCTGCACGATGTTGGGGCGTGAGCGGAAGACGGCCTAAAGGTGTGCGGGACCGTAGCCCAGCTTCATGGAGACGGTTGCGAATGGTCCTCGCCGATACCCCAGGAACAACAGTGTCCCTAATTTGCTGGGAAGTGGCGGTGCGGTCCCCTACGGCACTGCGTAGGATCCTACGGTCTTGGCGTGCATCCGTGCGTCGCTGCGGTCCGGTCCCAGGTCGTCGGGCACGTGCACCTTCCGCCGACCACTGGCGACAACATCGATGTACTGTGGAGACCTCACGCCCCACGTGTTGAGCAATTCGGCGGTACGTCCACCCGGCCTCCCGCATGCCCACTATACGCCCTCGCTCAAAGTCCGTCAACTGCACATACGGTTCACGTCCACGCTGTCGCGGCATGCTACCAGTGTTCAAGTCTGCGATGGAGCTCCGTATGCCACGCCAAACTGGCTGACACTGACGGCGGCGGTGCACAAATGCTGCGCAGCTAGCGCCATTCGACGGCCAACACCGCGGTTCCTGGCGTGTCTGCTGTGCCGTGCGTGTAATCATTGCTTGTACAGCCCTCTCGCAGTGTCCGGAGCAAGTATGGTGGGTCTGACACACCGGTGTCAATGTGTTCTTTTTTCTATTTCCAGGAGTGTATATTGGCGACTGGGCTAGCCTTGTGTAGAATGGGGAAAGTGTGTGATCTACCCGAGTTTGACTAGGGTAAATTGTGATGGCTCAGAGGCTCGACACGAGTATTTCGGAAACTTCACGACTTGTTGGGTGTACAAGGGGTGCTGTGACGAGTGTCTTCAACACGTGGCGAAAACAATGTGAAATCACACACAGACGTCGTGGGGCTGTGCGGCTATCCCTTATTACAGATGTTGGACATCGTAGGTTAGACAGACTGGTAAAACAGAACAGCCGGGAACTGTGGCGAAACTAACATCAGACTTTAATGCTGAGTAGAGACAAGTGCTTCTCAACACACAATGAGCCGAGCACTCTAACGATGGCCCTCTGCAACTGATGACCTATGCATGTGCCAATGTTCGCAACATAGACAACTACGACGGATATGGGCACATGACCATCGGCACTGGAAGTTGGCGCAGTGGCAGAGCGTTGCATGGTCTGATGAATCACGGTACCATCTTCACCATGCCCATGGGAGGGCACGAATCCCTCATCTTCCAGGTTAACACCTGCTTGACGCCTGGACTGTGGAATGGAGACAAGCTGGCAGCGGCACCACTATACTCTGGGCTAGATTCACGGGGGTATCCATTGTTGCAGGGGAGCTGGTGCAAGGCAACATGATGGCCAAGGAGTATCGTACACTGGTTGCAGACCACTTACACCTCTTCATGACGATCATGTTTCCCGACGGCAGTGGCATTTGATAATCTGCCATGCCAAAGGCCAGGAGTATGATGGAGTGGTTCGAGGAACACAAAAAGAAATATATTTTATATTGAGAGCATGCTAAAAGCTTTTAAAGGAACAAGACTGGCAATTAAAAAACTGTCACTAACACGATTAGTCGAGACACTTTGCAAATTACTATGTGGAATGTATCAGGTGGCTGTGTCTTACCGGAGTCACAGCAGGGCAATCCGGTGTTGGCCGAATTAAAAGCGGCCCGCTCGAACGACGAAGACTATTTGGCTGGCGGAACGGATGCTATTCTCATGAACAGAGTGATGTCACACACTCATGGCTAGGACCACTGGGTCGCTGCCTTTACAAGCGAGAGTAATACAGTATTTTATTACGTACTAATACCTAAACTTATAAATACTTAAATTAGCCATAATCATGATTTAACTCTAATTCTACATTCAAGGTGAACTGTGTATTTTCTTTTTTATATTTAAAATATCTTCTTTTCCAAATATACTCAAAATATGGCTTTTTTTCTTTTTCTCACCGGTAAGACGCTGCCTCCTGATGCATTCCACATAGTAATTTGCACAGTGCCTTGACCAATCATGTTAGTAGTGATAATTTCTTATCGCCAATCTGGTACCTTACAAACTTTTAGCGTCCTCTCACTATAAAATATTTTCTTTCTTCGTTTTAGATGTAGACAGATTTTAAAACCAGGCTCTGTAACCGCTAGTTGCAGCTATCAGCAGATTGTCCTAAATGAATGGAGCATGTCTTCGTTATCTTTCCTTCGACAGAGTATTGAAATATTCGCTGACTAGTAAATTTTGTCTAGGAGGATGGGTATGTCTATGATTTTGTAATACTGTGAGTATATTTTGGACATTTCTTTATTAATTTCAATAGCCACAAAATGTGGCGCACTGTACTTTGCGTTTTAGCAACTAGGCTGCAGCTCATGATGGGGCTTTAGGGCGCAAAACTAGATGTGTTTCAATAACCAACAATTTTATCAAAGGAATTCTTCCCAACATCATGCCTTTCAATATCAAGCCCGGAAAATAAAATAGTTTGTGACATGTGTAGCCGCTCTCAAGAGGTCAGGTATGCAATACACAGTGGAAATAGCCATTCATTTGTCACGCTATGTGTGAACTACATATGGACAGTTCTTTAGATTTGATGCAATTCCGGTATCCCATGAAGAAAGCTCACTGTCTGACAATGTTGAGTAGTTCACACGCAGTTCCTAGAACTCAGCTTTCGTCTAGAAATCCATCTTCCTCAGGTGATATATGGAATAAAGAATCAATGAACTAGAAACTACACACATTTACAACAACACGTGGAGTGTATAACAAAAAGACAGATTTGACTTACCAAGAGCAGTAGAGTTCATAACAGCGAACAGACATGTCAGGTCTGTCGAACGCCAACATGAAAGCGATAGTGAACTCTGTGGACGAGAGTGGCTGGTAGTGGTGAGCTTGGGTTGATAGTAGGACGTTTCGTCCGGCACTTTTACTCGAAGACATATCGGTCAAGGAGTCATTCAAAGACAGTTCCTTGGGATACTCCCGAGGTTACTTTCGTTTCTGTTGAACACTGACCATCCAAGATAGCGCACTGTGTTCTATTAGTCAAAAATGTGAATGTGTTCAGTTCGTCTTTTATGTATGCAGTTCTACAAAACACATACACTTTATGACTATCCTTATTGAATACTTTGCGTTTATTCCTCTTCTTTCGTTTCACCCTCTTTGAGGTAGGCCTACGCTGGATCAATCATTTCTTTGCGCGTTGTTCTTTTCTTAGGACCCAGTATTTCTTCATTCTTTCTGATCTTCTTTTCCTCTCTTCTTCCGAGATGCAGGGTTCGGGCTTTTGTGTAGATTTGTTTTGGAACCATATCTTTTCATCATTAGTAATTAATTTAGCTGTTCGATCAGTAAGTGAATTTTCTGAAATCTTTAATTCTATTAGGTCTTTCTCGGTTTCTTTAAACCAGTTGGATTTCGTTTGGCGGTTACGGAAAAAGTCAAAGATTTGTTTAGATAATCTGTTGGAATTCATTCTGAGAAGATGGCCATAAAAATTTATCCTCCTTTTTCGATGAGTATCTGAAAGTTTTTCAATTTTCTTGTAGAGAGTTTCATTTTTGATGTATATAACGTTATGGTCTTGAAATTTTGGTCCTATGATTTTTCTTAATTTTTGTTTTCCTTTACCTCAAGTTTCTCCACTTGGTCTTTGAAATTCATGTTTAGTGTTTGTGCTGCATGCAGTGCTTCTGGATTAATCACTGTCTTGTAATGTGTAATTTTGGACCCCCATTAAAGAGATTTTTTGTTGCATGTATTTTTTGTTAGTTGCAAGGTAAATTCAAGTTTATTTTTTCTGGATTCCATTGCTTTGCTTTCTCCAGCATTCCAACTAATCCATTCTCCGAGATATTTGAATTCTTTTACTATTTCAATCTTTTGTTCTTGAACTTTGAGGTATTTACATGAATGCTTGATGTTTGTCAATATCTTAGTTTTTTTCAAAGGAGATGTGAAGACCTATTTTAGCTGCTTGTTTCTTTAGTTCAAGGATTTGCTCCTGTGCTTCTTCCATTGTTTCAACAGACAGGGCCATATCATCTGCAAAAGCAATACAATTTACTTTGAGGTTCTTCCTGTTGCAACCCAGTCTTATACCACTCTAAATATTTATGATCCACTCTCTGACTGCTTTCTCAAGCGCGCAATTGAACAGCAACGTTGAGAGGCCGTCCCCCTGTCGCACTCCCGTTTTTATTTCAAAGGGTTCCGATAATTCGGCCATAAATTTAACTTTCGAAAATGTATTTGTAAGGGTCGCTTTTATAATATTAGTTGTTTTCTTATCCAAACCCATTTCTTCCAGGACTGATAACAGAGATTCTCTATCAATCGATTCATATGCTTTTTTGAAATCAATGAAAGGGATTACGTATGTCTTTGCCCTTGATTTTGGGTATGCCATGATGTTTTTGAGGTTTAGTATTTGTTCCGAACATGATCTACCCTTTCTAAAACCTACCAGGTATTCCCTGATTTGTGGGTCCACTTGTGGCCCTGTTCAAAAGGACTTTAGAAAGTATCTTGTATGTTATATCCAGCGGTGATATTCCTCTGTAATTGTTGGGGTCTGTCTTCAAACCTTTCATGTGGATAGGGTGGATGAGAGCTGTTTCTCCATTCTGCGGGGATCTCTTCTTCTTTCCAGACTTTATCGAAAGCACACTGAAGGGATGTAATTGCATTTTTGTCAGCCTTTTTCCATAGTTCGGCCACTATTTGGTTTTCTCCAGACGCTTTGCGCTTTGCGTTTATTAACTGTCTTCGCTTTAATAACATCATTACCGCTCATCCCCATTGCTTTGGTGATTCTGCAGAAAATATCTGTCCTGATTGTATACAGAAGATCTAAAGTGCTTCTCTCTATTAGGGCTATCTGACTAACTGCTCTGTGAAGATATCTGATTATCGGTCAGTGTTGCTATATGGGATTCCAGAAATCAGAAGCAGTAAGACTGAGGAACTGATTAATCAGGACGGTCGTTTCTAGTTGTATACCTCATGAAATCCTGTCATTGTGAAACACAGTGCTCTGCTTACCCGACAATGTACCCAACGAAATTTGTCGGTCTGATACCTATAGGACGAGCTTTCCCCACGGGGGTCGTTCGGAGCAAAATACAGACCTACATCAGAATCACACGTGCTCAAGTAACGCCTGAGCAGTGTATTACAAGGACACGATGCATGTGTAGCGGCCGGCCGGGGTAGCCGAGCGGTTCTAGGCGCTACAGTCTGGAACCGCGCGACCGCTGCGGTCGCAGGTTCGAATCCTGCCTCGGGCATGGATGTGTGTGATGTCCTTACGTTAGTTAGGTTTAAGTAGTTCTAAGTTATAGAGGACTGATGACCTTAGAAGTTATGTCCCATAGTGCTCAGAGCCATTTGAACCATTTGAACCATGTGTAGCGATTTCTTAAATAGAGGAGTTGAGTGAGCTTTCACGAAGCATCAGAGGCCTCTCTCTTCCCAACCCAGGAATCTTTCCTGATGATTACTCATCCTGCCAGCTATAGCCCTAACCCTGTATTGTTTCCCCAGATTAAGGCTCCAATATCTCCCATTCGCCTGACGTAACCTTGGTCCTTCGTGCTCCAACCCCCCCCCCCCCCCTCCACCCATATATACGTCCAACTTTCCAGTTCCCCACTCCCAGACCTAGCGACCCTTGCCCTCATCCCTACATCTTCCTATCCTCCAAATCCTCCAACCGCTTACTATGAGGTGACCTCGACGGGCTGGCCCGAAGCATCAACACCTGTCATACCTTCACTACTTGTTTTTGTATCATCAAAGGAAACTATTTTATTGGATAGCAATCCTGTTATTTTAGCCTTTTGACTGTAATTAACTATAGGTACGTATTTTTTAACATCATTTGACTGAAAAACGTCAATGTGACTGCTACCACCACGTCCGTTTACCCATTTACGGGGAATGAAATGAACAATAAAGGGAAAAAAGACACTCTCGCCAGTATGCACCTGAAGATGGCCGGGACTCTGTATACCGTAATGTTGTGGTAGGAAGCTACCGTCATTCAGCTGTTCTCCTGCAGTTTAACGGAGCAAAATCCAAAGTAATAGGCGATTAAAGAGCTTGATTTCAATACACAAATAGTAACCGTCAGTTTGTGTTGGTAGTGCCAAGTTGGGTTAAAATATCACGTGGATAAATTGTTCTTTTCAAGCGAAAATAAGCCAGTGGTGCACAGCTGTGCAGTTCATTTGAATTGCGATGAAATTTTGAGGGAATACAATACACTCATACATACCTGCAACTACTTTATCGAGGTAGTGCATACTGCTGATTGCGTCGTAGGTGACTTGCCCACTGTGCTGCTTAAGGACTGAATCGATCTCCTCCTGCAAGCGCGCTTGGACGTCTGGGTGGTGAGCCAGCTCGTGAAGGGCGAAGCTCATGGTGGTGGACGAGGTCTCGAAACCGGCGACGAAAAACACGAACGCCTGGGCTGCGACGTCGTCGATCGATAACTCTGAAAGAGACCGGTAAATTTTACAATTTCCCCTCAACTTGTAAAAGTTTGTAGCACCAGAGTATGAATGTACTATTTCTGGCTTGTTGGAAGACGTGGGAACGTCCGCCACTAAACTGATAATGCCAGAAAGTAAATACCATTTGTTCCCATCCATGTAAAAATATCTGTGTCTATTGTTTTCCTCTTTGTTTGTTATCAGTTTAGAGGCCACGAGGCTTGAACTTCTGGCACATAATCAAGGAATCGAACTCATCACTCCTGTTGATAGTTGGGTGGGCTACCATATGATATACTTGAAAGACACCAAGCTCTCGTGGCTTCTCCCCTTCCGTTCTCTCTTGTCTTGATTCAAGTTTTTTGATTTTCTTTAGGCAGAAACTAGGTGTAGGGCTGCCGAACTTTATTAGGCGTGGGACAATGTGTGCCGGCACGGCTACCTGAGCGACAAGAGCACTAGGGACATACGTAGATTCGCAGAATAGCAGAGTACGAGCCGCTTTTCGCACCATAGGGGATGCCTGGCGTTTTCGTCTTTTGCAGTAGGATGAGCAGGGTGTCTGGGATGTGGACAATGTCGGGGCAGCTGCCTAGCAAATCGTTTTAGAGCACTGGTGTCCACTGCTCGCCGACCAGACGTTGCCGGATGTCTGCATCGACGGGGAGCCGACAACACAGTGCCCAGGTAGACCAATGCTGTCCAATGGTGAGAGGCAGTTTCAGACCTATGCTTTCCCGATCATAGACAACGCTGTCTGATTGGTCGAGCCGTATGACGTGTTGTGACGCAAAAGGGTGCAGTCCGAATTTGGCGGGGACGGCCGACGTTAAGAGAAAAATTTATTGTAATGGTTTTGTGGGGAATGGAGCGACAGAATCTAAGAGTATGATTGGCGGCTATTTCTGTATCCTCTCATGTTTGGAAATTTTCTTCACGTTGAGGACAAGACACTAATGTTTCGGTTCGAAGTCAAAGTGAGGAGTTCAGGGATTCTGGATTGTTTGAGGGATCGGTCTTGTTTCGCTTCTGGACTTCGAAAGAGAACGTTAGAGTTCTCCAGTTCTGGTCAGTTAGAGTGAAGGTGATCGGAAGACTCAGAAGTATTACTATCACAGGAATTTGGGCAAAACCTGTCTGTTACTACTTGGGACAACAGTCGGTATTGTCCGTCGTCTCGCGCTCATGCTGCTTCGATCGGGTCCTTATCCGCGGGTGTGGACCGCCACTGAGAGCTGCTGCAACATCATCCCTGTGCTCCGGGCCGTCGGCGAGCGGCCAGTCTTGCAGCTGGCAATGTATTTGCAGCACGTGCTCAGCAGGAACTTGTCTAATTAATTTGACCCCTCCCAGCTTCTGCCGTCTCCTTGTTGTCATACACAGCCAAGACTTGCATTTGTGATCTGTATCAAGGGCTCTCATTTCCAATCAATATTGTTCGTAAGAGTTAGGATTAACAGGTATGGCACACTCTCTCAGAAAATTTAAAGGTTTCTATAACGTGATAGTTGATCCCATACCTGTACTGGATTTCAGCCAACAACTCATTACCCAAATTACACTGTTTATATTTATATTCCATTCAATATTTGTGTCTTGTAATACTTTATGAATTCTTACAAGAAATCACTTTGTGATGCCAAAATATTTGTATTATTTAATAGTTGAATTTAACCTTTATTATCAGTACACTTTGGCAGATACGACTGACCAGCTACTGAATTACCATAAATAGAATTATGTAGAAGGCGCAACTCTTCAACAGAACACAAACAGAGCCATATAATAATTTACTTAATAAGCTGTCTGTTAGTTAAAGGGAGAGCTGTATGTGTTACTTAAAGGGAGAGAGGAGTTGAGTGTATTACCCTAACTAATACGAATTTCTGTAATGAATTTCGGTGTCTTGTCCACCTCTCAACACCGGCACCTCGCATACTTGGAGATGTACTATGGATCTATTCCCTCATTACGCGTCTAAAGAAGAAGCCTTTGGCTGACGCCAAACCACGGCCACTTGCAACTTGTGTAATGTCAAGCAGGAGCTCATTGGAGGGCAGGGTGGAAGTCTGTTGTCTTTTCTAACGCAAGATGTTTCTGGCTCCGCGCCAGTGATTGCCGTGCGTTGGTCAGGAGGAAGACAGGTGAGCGCCTGCAACCAACTTGTCTGTCTGCGAGGCACACTGAAGCTACACCTGGAATTATAGTCCAGGGTGCGAGCGCATATGACAGCAGGACTACTCTCGTAGTTATCTCGCGCTCACTGGCTGCAAGGTTGTACGTCAATCTGGTGATGTGACCTGTTGCGCAGCCATTCGTGAATAGAATTTCAGGGGGTGTTTTCCAACGAGATAACGCTCGCCCACATAGCGCTGTTGTAACGCAGCATGCTCTACGGAGTGTCGACATGTTGCCTTTGCCTGCTCAGTCACCAGATCTGTCTACAATTGAGCACAAATCGGACATCACTAGTCGACAACTCTACCGTCATCCACAAACAGCATTAACCGTTCCTGTACTGACCGACCCAGTCCAAAAGTCATGGAATTCTACCTCACAAACTGACATCTGGCGCCTTTACAGCTTAATGCATGCACTTTCGCATGCTTGCATTTAACGTTCTGGTGGTTGCAGCGGTTGTTAACGTAGCAGCAGTTCGCATTTGCAAAGGCTTATCACGTTCTTACAGTAACCTGTGATCTTGCAATGTTAGTCACTTGAAATTGTTACCACGACAAATGTATTCCAGAAATTTAATTACTTTACATTAATTAGTTTCTGGTGTTGCGATCTTTTTCCGTCAGTGTACGTTAAAGTAAGGAGTAATTTCTAACCAAACGCCATCCTCATGGTGCACCCTGCTTTAGACTGACGAGGCTCTCGCGACAGACATGAGGGAAACCAAATGGCAAGAAAAAATAAAAATGGCAACGTGGAATGTAAAATCAGTGAGTCAAGGAGGGAAAAATACACAATATAGTTTAAGAAATGGATTGGATGGGAGCAGAGGTACTTGGAGTTATCGAGATGCAATGACCGAACACAGGAGATATTTACATAAATGGACACAGAGTGCAATACTCAGGAAGAGCAGACGGGAAGCATGTGCACAGGTCTGGTTAATACTATCAGCTAAACTAGCATGACGTCGAAAAGTTTCAAACCTGTATCAGCCTCTCTAGTGTATTTGCAGCTGAGTCGTAGCCCTAGTGATATAAATATAATACATCTGTATGCCCCCACAATAGACAATGAAGATGAAGAGACAGAAGAATTTTATGATAACATAAGTGGAATTTTGAGAAAACTTAACAAATGTGATTTGACAGTTGTGATGGGAGATTGTAATTCGAAAGGAGGGGAAGGCAGAACATTAGACATGGTAGGACCATTTGGACTAAGAGACAAGAATTCTGGAGGGGACGATCTTGAATATTTTTCGGTATCAAATGATCAAGTGACTATGAACACCTGGTTTAAACTTCCACCTAGAAGACTGTATACATGGAAGTCTCCAATGGTTAGACCTGGGAAATACGTGCGAAATCAGATTGATTCCATAGTAGTAAATAAACATTTCAGGAATAGTTTCACAACAGTAAAAACATACCCAGGAGCAGATGATCACACACCACTTGTAGGAGTTTTTAAAGTTAGAATGAAAAGAGTGAAGAGAATGAGAAAGCAGATCTACAATTTGAGAAAAATGAAAGACCTTAGAGTAAAACAGAATATATCAACAGAACTCAACTTGGCGGTCAACACAGAAGACATTGCAAGTAACAATGTCAATTTTGAACTTAACAAAGTACATAATGTTGTACAGTAAATGAGAAAGAGGACATGTAACCAGAGAGAAAGAAGAGGAAGTCATGGATGATGGATGAGGTTCTGACCCTAATGGAGGAAAGGAGATTAAATAAGTCAAATCCCAATGGAATACAGAGAGATAAATAAGGACATCATAAAAAAATAAAGGAGGCAAATGAAAGGGGAAATGTGGAGCAGTGCGAGGAAATACAGTTTTATCAAAGTAAATATGATAGTTTCAATGTACACAAGAAAGACAAAGAAACAAAAGGGAAATACAGGAAGATAATCAGTAGAAACTTGTGGATGAAGCAGAGAACTTGCTGGTGGAATTGGAAGACAAGAAAGAAACATGGAAAAAATATGTAGAAAATTTATTTCATGACAATAGATGTGCTTTTAATCAAATATAAATGAAATAAGTGGTAAAGATAAACTATAAATAGAGGTTCCAACAGCCATCAGTCAGATGAAAGCAGGAGGAAGGCTGTGAGACCAGATAAAATAGAAGCAGAGTTCTTAAGCCTGATGGATGAAAATCACATAAAATGGTTAATCAAAATTTTCAATCAAATCTATGTTTCCGGAAACATTCCACTGGAATAGTTGAAATCAGAGTTCATTACTCTGCCCAAAAAGACGAATACAAAACACTGTGGAGATAGTTTTATGATAAGGTTAAAGAGCCATCTATTTTGAAATTATTTTTGAGGGTGATACACAGAAGAATACATAGACTATATGAGGAACAGATAGCTCCTAATCAGTTTGGGTTTGCCGACCGCTGTGGACGAGCGTTTGTAGGCGCTTCAGTCCGGAACCGCGCTGTTGCTATGGTCGTAGGTTCGAATCCTGCCTCGGGCATGGATCTTTGTGATATTCTAAGGTTAGTTAGGTTTAAGTAGTTCTAAGTCTAGGGGACTGATGATCTCAGACGCTAAGTACCATAGTGCTCAGAGCCATTTGAACTATTCAGTTTGGGTTTGTTAATGCCCTGGGTATGACAGAGGCCTTGTTCAGCGTACAGTTACTGTTTCAGAGATGTATGGATGTACGTTAGAAGTATTTACATCCATAATAGATTACCAGAAGGCTTTTGATAGAGTATAACACGACAAATTGATGGAGATTTAGAAAAATATTGGAATGGAGAAAAGAGATCTGCGAATCACCAAGATCCTGCACTGAAATCACACAGCAGTGCTGCATATTGATGGAGAACACATCGAAGCAGTCAAAATTCTCAGAGTAGTAAGTCACCCATACTATTTAATATATACTGAGAATTCATATTCAGTGTCCCTGGAAGAAGTAGAAGAAGGAATTGGGGTAAATGGAATAAGATTGAACAACATTCGATATGCTGATGATATTATTTTATTTGCTGACACTACCCAAGCGTTACAATCTTTAATAGATATAATTGTAAGAGTTAGCACTCAGTATGGGTTTGAAATAAACAGCACAAAGACCAAATTCATGGTCATAAGTAAGGAAAATATTACAGAAGTAAACTTAGGCATAAACCAAAGAACTATTGAAAAGGTATAATAATATACATACCCTGGAACCATAAGAAATTAAATTGGGGATAACTCACAAGAGATTAAGTGTCGTATTGGGAAAGCAAGAAGTATGGTTCAGAAAGAGAGTGCTATCTCCAAAAGCCATAACCTGACCTTAAGAACAAAAATCAGAGTTTTGCACTTCTATGTACATTCTGTCCTCCTGTATAGGGTAGAGACGTGGACCCTAAATGAAAACATGGAGAAGAAGCTGGGGACCCTTGAATTGTGGCTTTATAGGCGGATCCTGAGAGTACCTTGGTCCCAGAGAGTGACAAACATGGAAGTTTTGAGAAGAATGAACACTACACCTAAATTAATCAAGATAATGAAATGCTGAAAGGTGCAATACCTAGGACATATCATGCGGAATAGAAATAGATATGATTTGCAACAAAAAATACTTTAAGCAAAAATCAACAGCAAAAGAGATTCTGGCAGAAGACAAATACCTTGGTTTGACAACCTCAAATGCTGGTTCAGTACGTCCTCTACAGAACTATTCCATGTTGCTACGAACAATAGAAGAATAGCCATCATGATCGCCAATATGCGAACTGGATATGCACCGAAAGAAGAAGAGGGAGAAGAAGTATGTTAAAGTAGTACTGATCTTATGTGATCGTAAAAAGAATATAAATAAGGTTTAGACGCCTGCTGACGAGTTCATTACAGATCATTAGGTTGATTGTCTGTGATGGGGAAGGATAACTGAAGGATCACAACAACTGATTCCACCATAATGGCTCTCAAGGACACTATATATTTCATTAATACTAAATGGAAAAATACTCTTTATTTATGATGAACCTGCAATATCCTCATTCGCGATATATGCCACCGATATGTGTGTCAATTTCTGACACATGCTGAGTGAGACACGCAATATATCTTTACTATATAAAGAACGGGTTTGAACTTCTACCCCTACTTCCATGGTTAGTACACATATTGTAACATGATATATGTGAACTTCTCGTGCGCCAAATACAGAGGAGCTGCTGACTGCCGAATAATCTCGTTATGTGAGAGGAAGCTCCTGGTAGTAGGATTTTATTTAGTTAGGGAAAGAATCTGTAGAAGAATGGCTTAGCCGTGCCAAAAAGGTTTGTTAAAGCAACATATTCTCTCTTTATCTGGAGAGTTAATATGTCAAACAGACCTTTGTGAGACTGAGTCGTTATAATGAAAGTGCAGCTACTCACAGAGGTCCATTATGGGTTGTAATTATCGTTTGGCAACGAAACGTGTTAGATATTATAATGCGTTAATGCGGAATCCATTTGACGGTGCAAAAAAATTAGTTCAGTTTCGGTGGTCAGGTGCAAAACTGGCACTGTGAAAGTAAAAAAGACGTTTTGAAATGTTTCCATAGGTAATGAATTAGAAATGAGATGTGGACAGAAAAGCTCAAACAAGTGAGAAAGGCATGTAGCTTGTTTTATAATTAAGCATCACTTATACAATTTGTTCAGTATGAGCACCGGGAGGGTTAGTGAAGTTAACTGGGGAATAAGTTTTGACAAGGGCAGGAATAGTTACGGAATTAGTGATGATAAGATCTTTTGTTAGAACGAAGAAGTAGAAGAAATGAGGACATCGCAAAAATTGTATGGAAGAATATGACGATTCAAAATTTACATAAAAATTTCATACTACTGCTACTTATCTATTTCATAATTTAGAAACTGGAGCATATGAATGAAATGCGATATTTATTTCCTAATATAAAACTTTGTGCTTGTAATTGGCCCAATAGGCATTTGATGTTGGTACTTTGTGAATTATATTCTGTCGTGTTAGTTATGTAAATGAGGTAGATAAAAACGACAATTTGTGCCGAATCAGTCTCGCTTGTTAGGCGTGTGTTATAATTGCTGCAAAATTAGAAGTGCCTGTTTTGTTTTTTCTAGCAGACAGTGACAAAGTAGACGTAATCAAATCGAGAAACCACACCACTCTTGAGTACTATTCGTATTAACAGCTTTTTCGGCATTAGACAATAACATTTTGATTTTTCATGTAGCAAAACGTTTGACGAACTTTGGTGATGTAATAAATTCTTTCGCAGAAAGGAAAGAATGCCGGTAAAGTTGTAGCAAGATTAGAGAGAAAAAAAATGGTGGGACCTAAGGGTTGAAGAAATGTGTATGTCTTGCTTGTCTCTTGTCTATACTGTTTTTAGGTTTCGTATATTTAATTTTGAGTCACACAAAAGAGAAAGTTATTAGCCAACAGGCAATAAATAATGCAAATTTTCTGAAGAGTTGTTATTCCTCCAGTCACAAATACTACCACAAAGTATTAACTGTGAGCTGTTTTTAAGGAGGGTAGGATGTCAAACCAGCCGACTGGGAGTAGGGGAGGCATCACAGGACATTTTAATTTCCACTGTCCTAAATGGAGGTTTGATGGCTTCCACTACAAAATATACTAGTCTGAATTCCATAGAGCGAAATACAGTGACGTGCGACTGAAGAATGCTGTGCGAAGAGGCGTGGAACTGCACTTTGGCACACTTAAGACCAAATAACATGTCTTACATTTCCTCAAACATATATGTTTTGTAAAGCAAACTCTTTAGAAATATATGCGCTACAAAATGAACACCTTTTTGAAAATCAATTTTTAAAAAAAATTTACGTGCTCTCTCGAACGCTCTAGTGGGAGGGGAGGGGGCGTGACTGTAAAGTTTTTTCCAGGTTCAGACATATTGTACATCTGGGGCTGTATGATGCCAAGACAAAGGAGCAATGCCAGCAGTGGAAATGAGTGGGTTCCCGACCACAAGAATATGCTAAGTGTTTTTTGGGAGTGCCATCGTGTGGTGCTAATGGATTATGCTTATAAAGAGCAAATCGTCACACGAGCATACTAGCAAAATCTCATGAATCACCGCCCAGGGTAGCAGTGCGGTCTAGGGCGCCTTGCCACGGTTCGCGTGACTGCTCCTGTCGGAGGTTCGAGTTCTCTCTTGAGCATGGGTGTGTGTGTTGTACTTAGCATAAGATAGTTTAAGTAGAGTAAGGAGTGTGTAAGACTAGGGACCGCTCTCCTCAGCAGCTTGGTCCCATATAACTTACCACAAATTTCCATTTTTTTTCTCATGAATTGGTTACTTATCTTAGAAGAAAGATTAAGAAAAGGCAAACCTACGTTTCTAGCATTTGTAGACTTAGAGAACGCTTTTGAGAATGTTAACTGGAATGCTGTCTTTCAAATTCTGAAGGTGGCAGGGGTGAAATACAGTGAGCGTAAGGCTATTTACAATTTGTACAGAAACCAGATGGCAGTTATAAGAGTCGAGGGGTATGAAAGGGAAGCAGTGGTTGGGAAGGGAGTGAGACAGGATTGTAGCCTCTCCCCGATGTTATTCAATCTCTATATTGAGCAAGCAGTAAAGGAAACAAAAGAAAAATTCGGAGTAGGTATTAAAATTCATGGAGAAGAAATAAAAACTTTGAGGTTCGCTGATGACATCGTAATTCTGTCAGAGACAGCAAAGGACTTGGAAGAGCAACTGAACGGAATGGACAGTGTCTTGAAAGGAGGATATAAGATGAACATCAACAAAAGCAAAACGAGGATAATGGAATGTAGTCAAATTAAATCTGGTGATGCTGAAGGAATTATATTAGGAAATGAGACACTTAAAGTAGTAAAGGAGTTTTGCTAATTAGGGAGTAAAATAACTGATGATGGTCAAAGTAGAGAGGATATAAAATGTAGACTGGCACTGGCAAGGAAAGCGTTTCTGAAGAAGAGAAATTTGTTAACATCGAGTATAGATTTAAGTGTCAGGAAGTCGTTTCTGAAAGTATTTGTATGGAGTGTAGCCATGTATGGAAGTGAAACATGGATGATAAATAGTTTGGACAAGAAGAGAATAGAAGCTTTCGAAACGTGGTGCTACAGAAGAATGCTGAAGATTAGATGGGTAGATCACATAACTAATGAGGAGGTATTGAGTAGAATTGGGGAGAAGAGGAGTTTGTGGCACAACTTGACAAAAAGAAGGGACCAGTTGGTAGGACATGTTTTCAGGCATCAAGGGATCACAAATTTAGCATTGGAGGGCAGCGTGGAGGGTAAAAATCGTAGAGGGAGACCAAGAGATGAATACACTAAGCAGATTCGGAAGGATGTAGGTTGCAGTAAGTACTGGGAGATGAAGAAGCTTGCACAGGATAGAGTAGCATGGAGAGCTGCATCAAACCAGTCTCAGGACTGAAGACCACAACAACAACAACAATATGAATTGGTTGCAGGAAGCTTTATAGCCCAAGCATTGCGGTAAGCTGTCCAAGAGAGTGACCGTGCTCCGGGACGACGCACTGGTTCATTCTGCACAGGATGAGTCACACATGCTGCTTTTTGGGGCTATCAGATTTTGCGTGTATACAGGTTTCTTGGAAATTCCCGTTACAAATTTGGAGGACTCGTAGAGGGGAGTGAGTAGATAATATTTTGGATAACAACACATGTCCAGAAACGTATCGTCTTTGCTACAGCCATTTGAAAACGTGTTTCCTAGATACAGTAGATACGCAACAGGGTATATATGACAGGGCTGTGTGGTGGTGGGATGGGAGGGTTGTTTACGTCGAATCGGCTGATGTCCTTTGACGTCTCTCCTATCTCTGTGAGCTTGTTCGAGCCTTATTCCCGTTCCTGTGTGTGTTAGAGCAACGTGGTTGGATACAAGTTTGCAGAATACACCGGCATGATCCTTCTGAATGGCGAAGCTCACGGTAGTGGAAGAGCTGCTTGTCCTGTTTATCGAAATAGTTCTCGACAGCGTCCATCGCTTATCGTTTCCGCCACAGTTACGCAACAGTTTTGAGAAACAGTACTTCCACCTTCAGCAGGCTTGACTGTAATGCTCCAACGAGTCACAGCACATCCGAACTGGAAGACGCTGTACTGCATCACGTTAAAGGGAACCCGTCAACGAGCCCACGATCAGTTTCTTTGGCTGTTAGTAAGTGAATTACAGAACAAGTGATGTACTGGGTTACAACTAATCAATTACTTGTACAAATGGTTGCGTTACCAACATGGTTTCATATCGTTGTAGCACAGAAATGGTACATTTCCGGACATGGGCTCTAATTAGAAATATTATCTTCTCACGTCCCTGTACAAGTTTTAGACGTTTGTAAAAGGAATATCTCAACACCCTATATATGTCTCCAGTTCGCAGCTGGATATCTGTATGGTAGATGAGCTAACAGAGAACATAAATAAACTTCATAGATGCATAAACAATATACATAAAAACAGTCAACACACCATGCAAAAAAAAAAGCACACAAAAGGAAACGCATTTCTTGACTGTAACAACTAAAGGAGACAGCAGTAAGTACAAATTCAACTATTTTAGACGAGACAGAATTATACATCCCATGTCCAACCATCCACAAAACCAAAAATTAGCAGCCCTGCTACACATGTTACACAAACAAAACAAAATCTCACTCAGCAAAGAAAAATATGATAAAGGATTACAAACAGTACAACATATACCCACAAACAATGGTTATAACACCCATGTAGGGCAAAGACTCAACAACACAATCCAAACACAACTAAAGAAAAATGAAAACAATATCCCACAGACAAAACAGACACTATAAAACACACGGAAGTACAAAACAGTAACACCCATTACATCACTAACAGAAAGAATTGGTACACCTTAATATACAAACACAAATCAACACAGAGCATATTAAATGTACTAAAGAAACAAGAATTACACGTCGGTTACAGAAAAAGAAACACACTCCAGTCACATTTACCGAGCGAGGTAGCGCAATGGTTAGCACTCTAGATTCGCAGTCGGGAGGACGATGGTTCAAACCTGCGTCTGGCCATCCACATTTAAGTTTTCTATGACTTCCCTAAATCTCTTGAGGTAAGGTCTGGGATGATTCCTCTGAAAGGGTACAGCGAGTTTCCTTCTCTGTCCTCCCCTAATCCGAGCTTGTGCACAATCTCTTACGAGCTCCTCCTCTTCTTCCAGTCGCATTAACAAACAATTACCAAGGAGCAGATATAAACCAGTCAGAATATGAAGAATGCGAATCAGTGTATCTGGGAATGACATGCAAGAATTTCAAACCTAGGTATAAAGAACAATAGCCATTCTAACTCTGCCGAATACTTGATAAAGCATGGACATGAACCACTAACATGGAAGAGGACATAAAAAATTTTAGAGTGAAAATTTACAACAAAAAACTGTCCTTTCATATAGGAAGGACCCTTGCAATGAAAAAGAAAGTAAGTAATGACCACAGCAACCTAAGCTATAACTCATTGGCTGTGTGAGCCACTAAAACAATAACAAACAGAAATGTAAAATACATTCACACTAAACAAATAATGAATCTCACATCTCCCTCCCTACAACACCCCCCCCCCCCACCTCGTCTCTCTCTCTCTCTCTCTCTCTCTCTCTCTCTCTCTCTCTCTCTCTTTCTCTCTCTCTCTCTCTCTCTCTCTCCCTTCGGACTGTGCATGTTGTGTGTGTGTGAGCACTGAACATATCTGCCAGGCGAATGTGAAAACACATCTCCCATGTCAGGCCGGTGCTTCTACATTTGTTTACATTCTAGTACACAGAGCAAAATGGTCATAAACACATGTAGAAACAGAGGGCGTCACTTACTCCAGACATCTCCTCCAGCCTCCTCGTGCTCTCCGCCCTTGGTGGTGTCGACGCTTCCCTTGTTCTTGAGTTGGATCATCAGCTGCATGAAGTCATTCCTCGTTATGTTGTTCTCCTCCCTGTACTTCACTGTCTCCCTCACCATGCCGCGGAAGTACGCTGAGATCACTGAAAGATTACTTCTTACCCTGTACAAATAAGAAACAAGTTTCAATTAATGACTTGTTCGATATCTTTTGCTTGGTAGATACTGATACATAGTATTAGCTCCTTTTTTCGCTGTTGACCACGCCTCGTTCTAAACGAAAAAAAAAAAGAAAGCAGCTAATCTGCCATCCAAGAGATGGACACATATGAACAGCAATTCTCCCATATCGGTTAGATTTTCTCTTTCCGTAGTGTGGATCACTCCTGAAGGAGGGAAAGAGAGAGACAGGGAGAGAAGAGAAAGAGAGAGAGATGGTAAAGTCGAGATGATGTTTGCTTGCGCATGGTGACAGAGTGTGGACAGACGTATCCCATGTTGCTAAGTCATGCAATCGATTAATGCAGCCGACAATGAACAATTGATTACAATTTCAGAAAAGTTGAATGATTTAATCAAGAGAAAGAGCTTTACAAATTGAGCAACTGAACAACGTGTTGGTCCACCTCTGTCCCTTATGCAAGGACTTATTCGGCTTGGCATTGATTGACAGAGTTATTGGATGTGGGCAACATTGTGCCAAATCATGTCCAATTGGCACGTCAGATGGTCAAAATCTGGAGCTAGACGACAACCAAAGGGGTCCTGCTATGAAAATAAATGGCATCCCACACCACTACTCCTGTTTGTCGTATCGTATGTCAGGCGACAGTAAGGTTGGTATCTCGCAGCTGTACAGGGAGCTCGCATAGACATCGTCACTAGTCATCAGGGCTGGATCTCAAGTGGGACTCAACACAGAAGACAATTATACTCCAAGCCGAAGACTATCTGATAGCTTCGGCTCTCTGTCGCAGGAATATTTTAGGATTCTCAAATGAATTCAACAGTGACTGAACAATCGGTGTGATATTCCTTGATGGTACGATGACTCCAGAACGGGACGTGAAGGTTTTGGAAAATGATTTCATCCTCATTATCCAAAGTGACTCTGATTTCGACAAGTTGTGGTTCATAGAAGACGGAGCTCCACCCCATCGAAGCAGGAGAGTGTTTGATGTCCTGGAGGAGCACTTTGGGGACCGCATTTTGGGTCTGGGGTACCCAGAGGCCTCTAACATGAGCCTCAATCAGGCGCCAAATTCTCCGGATCTGAACACAAGCGACTCCTTTCTGTGGGGTTATATTAAAAACCGCAAAACCGTTGCTGAGCTGAAAAAGCCATTGAGGTCATAGACAGCATCGATGTTCCGACACTTCAGCTGGTCATGCATAATTTCACTGTTCGTCTGCGCCACGTCATCGCCAATGATGGCAGGCATATCGATGATGTCATAGCCTAAATCCTAATATCTGTAGTGACATTTACATGTTGAATAACTTACTTCCGCCAGTACCTCTTCTCCTACTTTCCAAACTTCACAGAAGCGGAAGTAAAGTTGTGAGGACGGGGCGTAAGTCGTGCTTGCGTTGCTCAGATGGTAGAGCACTTACCCCCGAAAGGCAAAGGTCCCGAATTCGAGTCTCGGTCCGGCACACAGTTTTAATCTGCCAGGAAGTTTCATATCAGCGCACACTCCGCTGCAGAGTGAATGTCTCATTTTGGAAGTACAAGAGTGTATTAATCCCTGTAAGGGCCAAACATCATACGAGTACTCGTGTTGATGGTGGACACCTGTTTTGAAAGGAATGCAGGCTTTATCACATCACGAAGTTTGATAAGTATTGTAGTGGTGTTTCACAGTGTAACAATTCCCGTTTCACTCAGTGCATAACTATTGAAACTGGTAGGGAATGCGACAGTTTTGTGTGATTACCTTAGTGTAGTCAGCAGTTTGGGACTGATGGAGGAGATGAGCGCGTTGAGGGTGGCCAGCAGACCCGGCTCGAAGACGCGCCGCCCCCACTGCCGGAATTCGTTCTCCGGGTTCCGCTGGCAGTCGACCTGGATGCCGAAGGCGACGGACGCGATGACGTCAGTGGAGTAGCGGGCGCTCAGCTCCCGCATCTCGACCACCTCCCCGCGCGACGCTGGAGCCTCCAGCACCTCCGCCATCTCGCGGCCGCAGTCCGCCATTGTCTGCAAGGATAAGAGTCCAGATTTGTTACTGACAGCGAGTTATGTGGCTGTGATCGTCGGTAGAGGTTTCTCCAGGATATGAAAGTTGCGACATCTGACATCGCTGGACTGCTAAATTTGAAGACCTACTGTCTCCTAATAACTAAATTTTGCAAAATTTCTGTATTCTAAACTATTGGTGGTTATCGTCTCAATAGTATATTTTTGAGAGTATATTACTTTGAATCTGAAAGGCAAGCGCATTCCATTGTTGATGTCGTCTTCCTACATCTACATCTACATCTACATTTATACTCCGCAAGCCACCCAACGGTGTGTGGCGGAGGGCACTTTATGTGCCACTGTCATTAGCTCCCTTTCCTGTTCCAGTCGCGTATGGTTCGCGGGAAGAACGACTGTCTGAAAGCCTCCGAGCGCGCTCTAATCTCTCTAATTTTACATTCGTGATCTCCTCGGGAGGTATAAGTAGGGGGAAGTAATATATTCGATACCTCATCCAGAAACACACCCTCTCGAAACCTGGCGAGCAAGCTACACAGCGATGCAGAGCGCCTCTCTTGCAGAGTCTGCCACTTGAGTTTGTTAAACATCTCCGTAACGCTATCACGGTTACCGAATAAGCCTGTGACGAAACGCGCCGCTCTTCTTTGGATCTTCTCTATCTCCTCCGTCAACCCGATCTGGTACGGATCTCACACTGATGAGCAATACTCAAGTATAGGTCGAACGAGTGTTTTGTAAGCCACCTCCTTTCGTGTGGGTTTCGTGTGAAAACCAGCTCGCGCTATTCGTCCACGAGACTCAGAGGGCCATAGACACGGGTTCCCAGGTAGATGCCGTGTTTCTTGACTTCCGCAAGGCGATCGATACAGTTCCCCACAGTCGTTTAATGAACAAAGTAAGAGCATATGAGCTATCAGAGCAATTGTGTGATTGGATTGAAGAGTTCCTAGATAACAGAACGCAGCATGTCATTCTCAATGGAGAGAAGTCTTCCGAAGTAAGAGTGATTTCAGGTGTGCAGCAAGGGAGTGTCGTAGGACCGTTGCTATTCACAATATACATAAATGACCTTGTGGATGACATCGGAAGTTCACTGAGGGTTTTTGAGGATGATACTGTAGTATCTCGAGAGGTTGTAACAATGTAAAAGTGTACTGAAATGCAGGAGGATCTGCAGCGAATTGACGCATGGTGCAAGGAATGGCAATTGAATCTCAATGTAGACAAGTGTAAAGTGCTGCGAATACATAGAAAGAAAGATCCCTTATCATTTAGCTACAATATAGTAGGTCAGCAACTGGAAGCAGTTAATTCCATGAATTATCTGAGACGCTCAGTAGCATTACGAGTGATTTAAAATCGAATGATCATATAAAATTGATCACCGGTGAAGCAGATTCAAGACTCAGATTCACTGGAAGAATCCTAAGGAAATGCAATCCGAAAACAAAGGAAGTAGGATACCGTACGCTTGTTCGCCCACTGCTCGAAAACTGCTCAGCAGTGTGGGATCTGTACCAGATAGGGTTGATAGAAGTGATAGAGAAGTTCCAACGCTTCGTTGCAGGATGCTTTAGTAATCGCGAAAGCATTACGGAGATGATAGATACGAGTAAACTCCAGTGGAAGACTCTGCAGGAGAGACGCTCAGTAGCTCGGTACGGGATTTTGTTGAAGTTTCGACTGCACCGTGGAGTCAAGCAGTATATTGCTCCCTCCTACGTATATCTCGCGAAGAGACCACGAGGATAAAATTAGAGAGATTAGAGGCCACACAGAGGCATACCGACGATCCTTCTTTCCGCGAACAATACGAGACTGGAATAGAAGGGAGAACCGATAGAGGTACTCAAGGTACCCTCCGCCACACACCGTCAGTGGCTTGCGGGGTATGGATGTAGATGTAGATGTACAACATTCCTCTGTAACAGTGCAAGAGCGTGGATCCTTGCGACATCACCCTGGGGCTCGGTGACGCTTCAAACAGCAAGATGTCGACACATGCGAAAACAAAGGCCAGTGCTCAGAAGCTCACGCAGTAGAAACTACCGACAGTGCACGACATCTTGATGCGCGTCATTCCTGCTGCAGGAAGCAACATGGGGCTACATCCACCATTGTCCTACATGGGAGCGATGAACTCCCGGACAAGATGGCCGTAAGAGCCCACCAGCTATTTCTAATAAACGGTGCCCATAAACTGTCGGTATTGTAGTTCGAGAGTAAGGCAAAGGCAATGACATAAGGTGTTAAAGGAGCGCTGTTCGTGAAATTTACAAAGGGAGCAATTTTTATGAAGGATTTAGTAACTTATATCATCAACTGTGAAGATCACCAAACAAATTGTTCGAAAACACGAGAATGAGCACAGATATATTCGATTATTTCCTCAATGAATTAAGGGGGATGAAAAACGAACACTATTTCAAAAATGCAGGAAATCCACATTTTTGGAGATATGGCAATGAAATTTCGTACCACGCCTTACATGAAAGTATCACATATACAGCCGGCCGGGATGGGCGAGCGGTTCTAGGCGCTACAGTCTGGAACCGCTCGTCCACTACGGTCGCAGGTTCGAATCCTGCCTCGGGCATGGATGTGTGTGATGTCCTCATGTTAATTAGGTTTAAGTAGTTCTAAGTTCTAGGGGACTGGTGACCTCAGAAGTTAAGTCCCATAGTGCTCAGAGCCATTTGATCCATTCGAACACATTAACATATAAAATCCTTTGATGCTATATATTCAACTTTTTAAAATGAAATTTGAAGGCCGGCCGCGGTGGTCTAGCGGTTCTAGGCGCGCAGTCAGGAACCGCGCGACTGCTACGGTCGCAGGTTCGAATCCTGCCTCGGGCATGGCTGTGTGTGATGTCCTTAGGTTAGTTAGATTTACGTAGTTCTAATTTCTAGGGGACTGATGACCAGAGTAGTTAAGTCCCATAGTGCTCAGAGCCATTTGAACCATTTTTTGAAATTTGAAGTTTTATTTTCAAAAAACAATGTATGTTCTTTTTTCTCAGAAATTCTTCAAGAGATTTCCACAAAATTGTCTCTGTTTCATCTCTTTATATGTTGGAAGCTTCTCTAATGAGGTTTTTGGAATAGGTTAAATAGGAGAATTTTCATAATTTTTTAATTATAGTTCCAAAAGAACAATTTTAAATTCATGCAAAATTCCAAGCACTTTTCCCCGTATCTCAGCTTGCAATCAGAATTTGCTCTTAAGACAACGTTTATTAGCTTTGCAGAAATATGTGCACAAAATTTCATAATTCTAGCATTCATAGAATCTGAGGAAAACGTACATAAACGTGGAGCTTTGAGAACTTATTGTCCATGAGATGTACTAACAACTAAAAAATAAATCGAAAATTGACGTTTTTGGTCAATTTCATCAACGTCCCTCCCTGAAAGACAACTTTTTCTTAATTTGACAACAAACGTTTAGTGGTTGATAAGTGCAGTCTGGCTTTAGCAGCCGAGAGTCGACGCTCTGTATGTTTCCGCCATAGCGCGACAAGATTATGGTAAACCAACACCGGAAACCAACGTTGAAATTCGCTTTTGGAAACGACTTTGCTACACAAAATGCACGTGATGCCGAGAGCTTTTTCAAGGAAGAAGTCAAGTACCTCCTGCCGATATACTCGGCATCTACTTCTCGATCGTAACGTGAAACTTATTACCGACGCTGTATGTCACAGGGTTGTTTGGGAGATTGCCGGCCGCGGTGGTCTCGCGGTTAAGGCGCTCAGTCCGGAACCGCGTGACTGCTACGGTCGCAGGTTCGAATCCTGCCTCGAGCATGGATGTGTGTGATGTCCTTAGGTTAGTTAGGTTTAAGTAGTTTTAAGTTCTAGGGGACTGATGACCATAGATGTTAAGTCCCATAGTGCTCAGAGCCATTTGAACCGTTTTTATTGTTTGGGAGATTAAACAAAGACTCCGCTTCTGCCCGCAGACGGAATTGTTGGCAACGTCGAGGCCCACAATGCCGGACTGGAACTGCAGCTATACGCGTCTCTGAGCTACCCTTAGAACTACCAGCGGCATACGCCGTGGCGGCGGTCTGGCCCTACACTACAGCACAAGAACATGCGGCAGGAAAGTGGACCCAATTGTATCCAGTCGTCAGCGGAGTACACTAGGTGCCCACTGTACTCCGATGACAGTACCATTATACCTCTACATAGCACGCTGCCGGGCCAAAACCATAGAAATCTGTGTATGGCCATATGTACATTCTGCTTGCTCGTCATCAATTGGATGATGAAGAACACCAACCATTCGTATCCTGTATCATTACTGATGACGAAAAATAGTGTCTTTATGCCAACATAAGGAAAAGAAAGGAACGGCTGAGCTCTAACAAAGCAGCAAGTCTCCATACAAAGACCTGATTGCAAACCACGAAAAATCATTTTATGGATGTGTTGGAAGAGCGATGACACTGTGCACTACGAATTGCTGACATGTATTGTCAATAACTGAGACGTCTTGCAGAGACAATCCAAGAACGATGAGCAGTAGAACTGCATGAAGTGACGCTAATCCGTGACAACACCTGCCCGCATTCTGCTAGACAGATAAAAACACTATACAGGAGTTGGTTTGCGAAGTCATTGTGCACCCTCCTTAGTCACCTGATTTTCACCTCTTCCCCTCCCTATAGAAGAACCGTCAAGTAACTTCCTCTCTGGATGAAAATGCACTCTGAACACGGCTCGATGAGTTCTTCACAACAAGACCACGTGATTTCTACAGTTGTGGAAGGGAAAAGTTACCCCAGTGTTGGCAAGACTATTGTAAATGGTGAAGGAGAACATATTGCCGGTCGGTGTGGCCGAGCGGTTCTAGGCACTTGAGACCCGAACCGCGCTTCAGCTATGGTCGCAAGATCTAATCCTGCCTTGAGCATTGATGTGTATGATGTCCTTAGGTTGTTGTTGTTGTGGTCTTCAGTCCTGAGACTGGTTTGATGCAGCTCTCCATACTACTCTGTCCTGTGCAAGCTTCATCATCTCCCAGTACTTACTGCAACCTACATCTTCTGAATCTGCTTAGTGTATTCATCTCTTGGTCTCCCTCTACGATTTTTACCCTCCACGCTGCCCTCCAATGCTAAATTTGTGATCCCTTGATGCCTAAGAACATGCCCTACCAACCGGTCCCTTCTTCATGTCAAGTTGTGCCACAAACTCCTCTTCTCCCCAATTCTATTTAATACCTCCTCATTAGTAATGTGATCTACTCATCTAATCTTGCGCATTCTTCTGTAACACCACATTTCGAAAGCTTCTATTCCCTTCTTGTGTAAACTATTTATCGTCCATGTTTCACTTCCATATATGGCTACACTCCAAATACATTAAGAAACGACTTCCTGACACTTAAATCAATACTCGATGTTAACAAGTTTCTCTTCTTCAGAAAAGTTTTCCTTTCCATTGCCATTCTACATTTTATATCCTCTCTACTTCGACCATCATCAGTTATTTTGCTCCCCAAATAGCAAAACTCCTTTACTAATTTCAGTGTCTCATTTCCTAATCTAATTCACTCAGCATCACCCGACTTAATTCGACTACATTCCATTATGCTCGTTTTGCTTTTGTTGATGTTCATCTTATATTCTCCTTTCAAGACACTGTCCATTCCTTTCAACTGCTCTTCCAAGTCCTTTGCTGTCTGCGACAGAATTACAATGTAATCGGCGAACCTCAAAGTTTTTATTTCTTCTCCATGGATTTTAATACCTACTCCGAATTTTTCTTTTGTTTCCTTTCCTGCTTGCTCAATATACAGATTGAATAACATCGGGGAGAGGCTACAACCCTGTCTCACTCCCTTCCCGACCACTGCTTCCCTTCCATGCCCCTCGACTCTTATAACTGCCATCCTGTCCTTAGTTTAGTTAGGTTTAAGTAGTTCTGAGTCTAGGGGACTGATGACCTCAGACGTTAAGTCCCATAGTGCCCAGAGCCATTTGAACCATTTGAGAACATATTATTGATGACTAAAGTCTCTATTATGTGTATCTGCTGTCTTTATTAAATTTATGAAAAAATACTATGAGCTCATGCACCAGGCCCAATATTAAAAATACATAAACGTACTGGCACAACTAGTGTAGCTTACAGATTACACTGCGCTTCGCACTGAACTAGTTTGGATTTTTGGCAGTTCAGTTCAGTGGCTGGTGGGTGATGACTGGGAGATCAAGAAGTGTGTGTGTACGTGTGTGTGCGCATTTTCGGGCGCATGCATCTAAAGTGTGTCAAGTGTCTGCTGTGAAGCACCCTCCGCCACATAACATTGGTAAAAGCACTCTCTGCAACTTTGGTAGGATTCAACCTCTATCATACAACATTGACAGGAAGCACTCTCTACCATATATCATTGCTACAAAGACTCGTTGCAATGCAACGTTGGTAAGAATCACGCTTCGCCATTGATGATGTCTTACAACCACAGCCATCACGACCATGCCCTTGCATGTTGGTTACCTGGCCATTGCATTTGTTACGTTGCCATTTTATTCCTTCCATTCTTCATTTGGTCCAGAATACCCACTGGCCTCCTATTATTCTGTAGCAGACCTTCTAAGAAGCTTTCATTCTCTTCTTGTCCGAACTGCTTGTAATCCACATTTCACTTTCGTACACAACTACATGCCATTACTCCTTTTACTTTATCTCTGCTATCTTCAGAACTTCAAAGAGTGAATTCCACTCTATATATTTCATAAGTACATCCTTTTATATTATTAATACCGCTATTTATATAACCTATATTGAATTAATGATCTGATAAAATATCCTCATATCATTGAATCAAGAACATGTGATCAGTTATGAAACAATGCTAACAAAAGTTGTTTCAGATGAAATTATATATTTCTGAGACATATTAAATCTCAGCTTTATTTATGATAATGAATACAAGCTGAAGCAATAAATTAAAATTTGTACCAACACTGGGATTCGAACGTGGATCTCGCTTACTAGGCAGATGCTCTAACCATTGCGCCACAAATCTCGAGATATCTTTATTTAAAAGGACTTATTGTCTTATTTTAATTTTTTATATTTTTTAATGCTGACTGGTGTAATTAAAGATCAGCTGAAGTGCTTTGAAAATTATGTATTTTGTTTTGTTTGGGGCATAGATAAAACTAGGGATGACATTTGACTACAAGAATGTGGGAAACTTCTTCAAACTAACTTATAATTATCCAATAGAACAGTGTTCCAACAGTCAAGGTTTATCGAATATGGTTCTTGTCTTCCCAGTTAGATGGGCTACGTGCGGCCCTGTGAATTAGGTTTGCAGAAATCGTAACTCTGCATATTGCATTGTGTTCCACCACACTGTGTTCGATTAGGCGGAATGGGCATCTTTTCCCGCCATAAAATTTGACGGTTTTCCCTTTCTGCCAACAGACAATGGCGTTTTTTCTCTCCAGCTGTTGCGTTTTGGTCCACATGCAAAGTACGAGGTGTGATTGGAAAGCTTTAAGAATGTGCTTGTAATTGTGCTTCTGTGGTGCATCTCCTTCAAAATACTCCTTTCTGACCGAACAAAGCGACTTCAACGGTATTTCTACTTTCGGAAACATTCCTGGAACTTTTTTCTGAAGTGTGTTAAGGACGCTCTCCGTATTTGTCTGGATGGCTTCAATCGAGTCAAATCGCTTCCCTTTCAGTGAAAATTTCAGTTTAGGAAACAGGTAGAAGTCCGCAGGGGCCAGATCAGGGGAATATGGCGGTTGTGGAAGCACAGGAATTTTGAATTTGCTCAAAAATTCAACGATGGAGAACGCACGATGAGCTGGAGCATTGTCATGGTGTACCACCCAGCTCTTATCTTCCTTTTCTTCCGTACCTTTTCGCACAAACGCTCAAGGACACATTTGTACCATTCCTGGTTAATTGTCTGTCCTCCAGGGGTAAATTCATGACCCACAATGCCGGCAGAATCGAAAAAAGAACCACCAGCATTTTTACCTTCGACTGACTTTACCATGCTTTTCTCGGCGAACCTGGAGTCTTCCACTACGAATACTGCACTTTGGTTTAAGGATCATATCCACTTACCCAAGATTCGTCACCTGTAATTACCCTATTTAACAAATCTGGGTCATTTTTAGACCGATTAATCAGTTCTTGGCACACTTCAACTCGATATTGTCACTGGTCACCTGACAACACTTTTAGAATGAATTTTGCGGACACTCGATGCATGTTCAGATCTTCAGTTAAAATCGACTGCGCTGCATAGAAACTTAAGTTCATCAGCAATCTCCCTAATTGTAGGTCCACGATCAGAGCGCATTAAGTAGCGAACTTTCACAACATTTTCATTCGTTTTTGAGATGGAAGGATGGCCGGACCGTGGTTCATCTTCACATGATTCGCGACCATTTTTAAATCTGTTGAACCAGACAAAAACATTTGACTGGCTCTTACAATTATCCCCAAAGGCTGTTTTTAATCGTTCGTAAGTCTCAGAAGCGGATTTAACGGTTTAAAAACAAACTTTCACACGAACTCGTTGCTCCGTTTTTACATCAATTTTCACGCAGACAGAATCCGGCAACAAGCCCTAACAGACTCGCACCAACCAGCTGCCACTACGAACTGCATAAAGGAAACGCAGTTTCCTGTCAGATGGCGTTTAAAGACTGTACTGTAATTATGTACATAGTTGTTCCACTGAATTTTGATGGATTATTTTCAACACAATTCACGAGCTGCAGTTCCCAAGATGCCTAACTCCTTAAACAGATGACTTCAACATAAACATGGGTAAGTACCACACATTATCTTTACAGCAGCGTTTTTGAGCATAGAACACTTACATTCTCAGAGATAAGTTAACGCAGCATATTGTTTCACTCCCTATTCTCCGTGTACCTGCCCGCCAAACCAGTAAGCAGTAGCGGAACCATTGTTAATACTTTCCAATCACAGCTCTTAGAGGTGAGTACACGTCATGTATAAAATGGCGGTGTTCTTTACAATTTACTAATATCGGTTTGTTCGGTAGAACAATGTAGTCCGGAACAGGAATGCTTATCACAAAATATGGAAGAGATATACACTCCTGGAAATTGAAATAAGAACACCGTGAATTCATTGTCCCAGGAAGGGGAAACTTTATTGACACATTCCTGGGGTCAGATACACCACATTATCACACTGACAGAACCACAGGCACATAGACACAGGCAACAGAGCATGCACAATGTCGGCACTAGTACAGTGTATATCCACCTTTCGCAGCAATGCAGGCTGCTATTCTCCCATGGAGACGATCGTAGAGATGCTGGATGTAGTCCTGTGGAACGGCTTGCCATGCCATTTCCACCTGGCGCCTCAGTTGGACCAGCGTTCGTGCTGGACGTGCAGACCGCGTGAGACGACGCTTCATCCAGTCCCAAACATGTTCAATGGGGGACAGATCCGGAGATCTTGCTGGCCAGGGTAGTTGACTTACACCTTCTAGAGCACGTTGGGTGGCACGGGATACATGTGGACGTGCATTGCCCTGTTGGAACATCAAGTTCCCTTGCCGGTCTAGGAATGGTAGAACGATGGGTTCGATGACGGTTTGGATGTACCGTGCACTATTCAGTGTCCCCTCGACGATCACCAGAGGTGTACGGCCAGTGTAGGAGATCGCTCCCCACACCATGATGCCGGGTGTTGGCCCTATGTGCCTCGGTCGTATGCAGTCCTGATTGTGGCGCTCATCTGCACGGCGCCAACACGCATACGACCATCATTGGCACCAAGGCAGAAGCGACTCTCATCGCTGAAGACGACACGTCTCCATTCGTCCCTAAATTCACGCCTGTCGCGACACCACTGGAGGCGGGCTGCACGATGTTGGGGCGTGAGCGGAAAACGGCCTAACGGTGTGCGGGACCGTAGCCCAGCTTCATGGAGACGGTTGCGAATGGTCCTCGCCGATACCCCAGGAGCAACAGTGTCCCTAATTTGCTGGGAAGTGGCGGTGCGGTCCCCTACGGCACTGCGTAGGATCCTACGGTCTTGGCGTGCATCCGTGCGTCGCTGCGGTCCGGTCCCAGGTCGACGGGCACGTGCACCTTCCGCCGACCACTGGCGACAACATCGATGTACTGTGGAGACCTCACGCCCCACGTGTTGAGCAATTCGGCGGTACGTCCACCCGGCCTCCCGCATGCCCACTATACGCCCTCGCTCAAAGTCCGTCAACTGTACATACGGTTCACGTCCACGCTGTCGCGGCATGCTACTAGTGTTAAAGACTGCGATGGAGCTCCGTATGCCACGGCAAACTGGCTGACACTGACGGCGGCGGTGCACAAATGCTGCGCAGCTAGCGCCATTCGACGGCCAACACCGCGGTTCCTGGTGTGTCCGCTGTGCCGTGCGTGTGATCATTGCTTGTACAGCCCTCTCGCAGTGTCCGGAGCAAGTATGGTGGGTCTGACACACCGATGTCAATGTGTTCTTTTTTCCATTTCCAGGAGTGTAGAACTGATTGGGGTACGTCTGAATAAAGAACCTTCATTGTACCGATTAGTGTAGGGATAAACATGGACGTCTAGAAGCTACAAACAGAGCATAAACAGTCACACAGTTGACAGCAGTTAGACGATGTTAGTGAATTCCATGTTTCGTGTACCATTTTTTCGCACAAATGACTGAAGTAACACCGATTACGAGTCACTTTACACCAGCATTATATACTCGTACATAAATATGATTACATTCTGAGCGATAACAATTGATTTTGTTTCAGTATAGTTATGAGTTAGTAATTCCTGTCAACCACCTGTTACAAATTACGAAGATAGAAATTATTCTACAGAGTAGAAGGAGTTGTCAAAGGAGAAACCTTTTCTGTCTGTTCTCAAATTTAAATTCGCTGTCTGTGGAAAAAAATTTATATCATTGTGAAAGTGATCAAAACTTTTGGTGGCAGCATTGTGCACTCCTTTTTTGTTTTAAAGACAACTTAATATCGAGTAATGAGTGTAACTTTTTTTCTGTTACTGTAATTATGTCCATAGTTGTTCCCACTCAACTCTGATGGATTATTTTCAACATAATTCACGAGCTGTACTTCCCAAGATGCCTAACTCCTTAAACAGATGACTTCAAGATAATCATGGGTAAGTACCACACATTATCCTCACTGCAGCGTTTTTGAGCAATGAACACATGAAATAAGTTAACGCAGCATATTGATTCATAAGACATTAATGAATGCAAATTATCAAAATATGTCAACTTACTGTTTTGTTTCTCCCCAAGAGTTACCATGATTCGAAGTGCAAGTAGAGCTGAATTAAGTTATTTTAGGAGTTCCAAAATGTGTTTTTTTGGGTTTAAATTATGAATATGCGGGGCAGTAGTCTCACCTGGAACATCATCTTCATTTTTCCAGATGTAAACGTGGGCGTCAACTTCACACGTAACCTGCGCCATTTGTTCCCACGAATAGCAAAAAGGTGTTGGCTTATAGGTTCGTTCTCGTTTACTAATGTCATTCTGTCTTGGAAGGTCCAGAAGTCCTTGACGAGAATGCAGCGGATCAAATCCGGATCCAGTACCAATAGGGTTGGTCGAGTGAAGAAATATATCCCGCCGAAACGATTGCCTGGAAAAAAAAGTTTCAAATGATAAACTCGATAATGTTGGAAATAAAACGAAAAGTATTTAGAAATATGCGACCATGAACAAATCGAAATTTTCAAGTAAGTAATCCACTATCCTCTATGCTACAGTGGATAACTATGAGGATGTCCACTGTTATTCTGGCCGTCGTGTGACCCACTGAGTACCAATAGTTTCTGCATGAAACCGCCATTTTATTATTATTATTATTATTATTGTCATTATTTTTTGGAAGTTCCAATGCTTTCGCATATAGCAACTGACGCTATTGCAAGACAGAGACATCTAGTGGTACACTGAGGTGTTTTGTGATTGTAGGAGATTGTGACGTGTATTTTTTTGTGTTGATCATATTGAAGAGGTCATTAATAGTCAGAGTAAGTATATCTAAAGTAACAGTAACGTAAATTTGAGTTCGTACCACTGCTGTTACATGTGCTTTCTAAATTGAATCACTGGAGAATTCTGTAGATTTGATAAAATGTATTAAATTTTAGATCGGTTTTTTCCTTGTTGTTTAGGACTATAATTTGGTTTAGTCACTATGAGTTCATAGAAGTTCCGATGTGTGGGATTGTGTCTAGGAACAATGTGAAATTACTTTCGAGGGGTAGTTGAAAACTGTCCCAGTGGTCCCAAAGTAAAACCAGAACATTAATACAATTTTGATTGTTTACTTTTCGCTAATTTACTCTTTGTATTCATTGCTTAATATTATGGTAATTTTGTGAAAAAATTTAAAATTATATTCCAAAGTCAAACTATCTCCTCAAAACAATTTATTGTTTATTTTTTGAGTAATTATTCTTGTATTCGTTGCTTACTACAATGATAAAGGTCAATTTTGTGAAAAATATAATTTTTTATGTTGTTGGCAGTCAAAGAGTTCTTGGGTCCCTCATAGGAGTCTTCCCAGGTAGCTAAATGTTGATGAGGATAAAAGATGAACTGAACTAATGTCATTCTCCTCTGGAGTGCGTCCGCAGCTCGTGGTCGTGCGGTAGCGTTCTCGCTTCCCGCGCCCGGGTTCCCGGGTTCGATTCCCGGCGGGGTCAGGGATTTTCTCAGCCTCGTGATAACTGGGTGTTGTGTGATGTCCTTAGGTTAGTTAGGTTTAAGTAGTTCTAAGTTCTAGGGGACCGATGACCATAGATGTTAAGTCCCATAGTGCTCAGAGCCATTTGAACCATTTGAACCTCTGGAGTGGCTAGAATGGTATCTACTTAAGAATGAGAGAATGACTTGGTTTATAACATGAAAGAAATTTAGAGGCACCACAAACAGTGTCACACGTTCACTCACCGACCTCAGTAGACTTCATTAAAATGTACTTCTTGCCCTTATTTATTCAGGGTAATTTAGGGACCTACCATTTTGTATACATGGGCGTAAACATTGCTTACATGTTACGAGGGTGAGGCTGGGGAGGGAGTGTCGTGAAGCAGACATACGGCCACCAACACTCACACACCAAGGACAGATCGGGTTTCACATTTACCTCTTAGCTGGCAAGACACGTGACAATTTATGGGTGTGCAAATCAGAAAACAAAGAATAGGAGAAATATATCTTTTCACTCTTCTTTACCACTTTCGACTGTTATGATGAGGCCCTTTGTTATTTGCTGTCTTGTCCTGATATATTTAAATCTGCATAACTACTATATCCAACATCGTCTTTACATTAGTGAAAACAGGAAATGACCAATGAAAATGCTTGCACCCTGCTGCCGAGGTTGACTGGCTAAAGGCTGTTAAGCTGGGATTACACTAGTACGTCGTTTGCATAAGTCATCGCTGCAAGTTACTACGAGCCACTTGCTGCTGCGATTTCACAGCACTCGAAAGAAATGAGCAAGATACTTCTGTAACATGTGTTTTTAATGTGAGTGCGGGAACAAGTAAAATGACGAGCAGGCTGCTTAGATATACTCAGGTATAATAATTGCGAAAAAGAAAACGAGAAGTATTTGGGTTAGGGACTGGATACTGAGAAGACCACAATATGTAACTTGCAATAACCTGTTGCAAGGACAGAGTATTGAGGACATGGAAAGCTTCGAAAACCTTTGTGGAATCTCTACAAACGATGTGAAGTGTTTGCTAACATAGATACGAGACGTCATTTCAAAACAGGACCCAACATTTCACACTGCTATTTCAGCTAAGATTCGATTACTTGGCACGCAACGATTTATCGCTGCAGGTGAGCTACGAATTGAACAGCACTTTTTATTTTCCAGAATGAGATTTTCAAAAAAAAAAAAAAATGGCTCTGAGCACTATTGGACTTAACATCTATGGTCATCAGTCCCCTAGAACTTAGAACTACTTAAACCTAACTAACCTAAGGACAGCACACAACACCCAGCCATCACGAGGCAGAGAAAATCCCTGACCCCGCCGGGAATCGAACCCGGGAACCCTGAGATTTTCACTCTGCAGCGGAGTGTGCGCTGATATGAAACTTCCTGGCAGATTAAAACTGTGTGCCGGACCGAGACTCGAACTCGGAACCTTTTTCTTTTCGCGGGCAAGTGCTCTACCAACTGAGCTACCCAAGCACGACTCACGTCCCGTCCTCACAGCTTTACTTCTGCCAGTACGTCGTCTCCTACTGTCCAAACTTAACAGAAGCTCTCCTGCGAACCTTGCAGAACTAGCAAGGTAGAGCACTTGCCCGCGAAAGGCGAAGGTCCCGAGTTCGAGTCTCGGTCCGGCACACAGTTTTAATCTGCCAGGAAGTTTCACTTTTTATTTATATGCACGAAACATACATTTTAAAAAAGTGTAATTCCGAAATACTAACTTTGTAGGAGACTCATACAGGTCCCCGATGTACCTGTTTCGCATTCCTGGGAGCACGATTTCTCTAATCATACCTGGTGTATGTGGAGCCATTTTTTATGTCTTGGAATGAGAAATTTATTTGAACATGTGTGAAAGCACAGTACAGAAAGTAAATTAAATTTTGATTGCATATAGTAGTTCCTTCTACTTTTCAAAATTAGCTGGTCAGCACTCCAAACACGTACATCTGTTACTGTTCACCAATGGCAGGTAGGAACGCTATGTCTGGATCAAAAACCTGTCCCACCTATTTTCCCACTAGTTATCAAACCACGATGGTGCTCGGCATTCTTGCCATAGGTGCCTCAACTCTTTTACCAAGAGTTAGTATCTAGGAAGGCACCTGAATGACTGTTCGAGCCAGGTACTGGTAAATGTGGGAATGGCTACAGAGGATAAGAAGTTCTTACAATTTAAGCGATGCCCCTTCATCTTTTACGCTGACTTCGGATGCTCCGCTAGGTCCTGTGACGCACTGTGAAGATGACCCTGGTGTCTCTCATAAATCTTCATAGTACGGAACGTACTGTAAGTGGCAGCATGTATCGTCGTACGACTCCTTAGAGGGAATTACACAATGCCAGGTCTTTTACATGGACCCAATGTTAAGGAGAGCAAATGTGAAAGTCGAAGTCTTGACTGATATTGACGTACTGCTCTTCTTCGAATGTGGGATTCACGGGGGACTCTGCCAATGTGTATATAGGCACACCATGGTGAATAACCCACAAACCAGCGAGTAGGAGTACAGGCCATCTGATGATATGTTACATTCTCTACTTGGATGTACGCAATCTCTATGGGCACGCCATGCCAACAATCTCTACATCTGGAGTGTTCCACTGGCTGTTCAGAGTGGAAATCGTCAGATTGGAAGAAAACATTCACGGTGTGGCTGCAGATTCCGGTGAAGGATTTGTCTTGAAGGCAGACCTGGAATCTCCTACTCATCTGCATGGTGTGCAAAGTGACTTGCCACTGCGTCGAGAGCGCATAGTCCAGCGCTATGGTTCCATTTGAAACCTGATGGTAACGCTGGGGCTATCAGTGATGTAAACTAGCGATATGTATAGTTTGCTGAGAGAAAAAGGTGTTAGAATCTTGTTGAATCAAACACATTTATCTCAGTTGATGTTATAGAAAAAAATAAATTGTCTCCGAAAAAATGGATTCTCAATAAAGACGTATAACAAATATCTAGTCTAAGATGGAATTTTATCAAAAGTAAATATGACACTATCTCTTCGAGTGGTCATTTAAATAATATTTAGTCATACCTTTCAGTTGCCAGTAGGCGTCAACTATATCCAATGGCATTGAGAGCTTGCCCACAAAACTTTTGTAGACGTTACCAAAGGGGAACTGCGGTTCCAGATAGGGCGCTCCCTTCTTCTTCCAGTACTTGAACGAGTGGGAGAACCACACGTACGCAGCCGCCACTACCAGCGACAGGGCTACCAACAGCTCTGTGAGCCACGACTCTGCGTAGAAAGCCATGCTGAAGACTCTGAAACAGAACAGGATATAACTGAAATGATTGTGACGTCTCCCTGCTACCTTGTAACATCTCGTTCTTCCTTCGCATTGCATCGTCCTTTTTCTAGCCTGTAAAATAACTATCACCACCAGAAAGGAACTTTCCAGTGTCATTATTAGCACCTCATTTTATGTGCGATGTTTACAGTCTGTAGCCGATGATGTTTGCCACTTTATGCGTGCAGTGATAGTACTCGTAGGTGCGTAAGGAAATTGAGTTGTTGTTTGTAGCCATTTAGGCCAGTGGTGTTTTGTGTGAAGGAAGCTTTGGCTGCAGTTGAAAAAGAAATCATCATTATCACCATCTTTCAGACCAAGAAGTATATGGTCTTTCGAAATGCCACGGTACCTGAAACAGTTAATGAATCCTGCGATTGTGGGGCAGAGGTATATGCTGCGTATATAAATGCAGCATGTGAAGTTAATGCAAAGATTATTGGGAAAAGAGTTAGGATACAAGTGGAAGTCACCTTATTGCTACAGCGTACAGAATCGAAGGGGAGAGGACTCTTTGTGCTCGGTTGTTATTAGACCTAGGAACGTGAGGTGAAAAGTTTTTGGTTTAGTCCAGAACATCGGCCATTTTAATAGCCAATAGAACATCTATCTTTCTCTAGGTATGTTATAGGATATTGATCAAGCTTTGAGCGACGAACCGGAGGTGGCATAAGCTGGCATCAAGATAGTTTCGTCAAAGCTATATCGGCTGCCACGATATAAGCAAACTGTTTTGAAAGATAATAAAAAAACCTATACCGATATGGCGTTCTAATTTCAACGTTATAGTAGAGTAAAAGTTGGAAACCAGAATGAAAAATGTTCCTATCAGAGCACAGGAAAAGGCGAATATCTACTGCGCAGTTAGGGATATAAAAGAAGTTAACTAGCTTTTCGGGCTACTTGGCAGCTTCAGAGACATTTAAATCAAAATATTTTCACATACTCGGCCTTATTTACGACTTAAACGTATTTCCCCAACGCCCAATGCAGTGAGCTCTTCTAGCACACCTGCGTCTTGCAATTTATATGCTGGAGTCCCTGATCCTTTTCCCAAAATCCACACTATTCGCCAGCCATAGTAAACAACATATAACATCATACAGCTGAAATGCATACAGGGAAATACCTAAAAAAGTTTTACTGAGGGGATAAAATTTCTTTGGTGGCTGCATTATATTACGTGACATGGGCAGTAATACTAACAAGTAAAAAAAGCACGAATACGTCGAGAAGTTTTGATCTGAATGTCTTTGAAGCTGTCACGTACGTCCCTCCTTTTACGCCCCTAACTTTTCCATATTTTGGAAAATAATGAAGTTGTACAGACAATGCTTTTATACTGGAACAAACAACGTAAGGTCGAATGGAGTTTAGCTACGATACTTATATTCTGTAATTTAAAATTATCCATTACGGATTTGAGGTAACTGTTGTTATGATCTGACAGTAATAACTGATAGCGTTCAACCTTAATTTTTCTCCTACACTCAACACAGCAACGTGTTTCGGAGAGGCAATGCTAAAAAGTCTTCCAACGCAGTTGCGACGTTCACAAGATAAAATGGAATGAAAATATACTTGACTGTATGTTCTCGTCTTACATTAAGATCTACGACTTCTGCCTCTGGTCGTGTCATCTCGCACCGAGGCCTTATCTTACTGATTGCTATGTGCCCCAAGAATGTCAAGTTGACGCTTTTGCAGGGGTCCGGGTAATTGTTGCGAACTCACGATGATACAACGTGAACGCAGTTATTAACTCAACCAAAATGCTGTTCTATAGGTGGCCTACGTTTTCCTCATCAAAGAGGTATTGCAAGTTTACAATTATGTTGTTGTTGCTGTTGTTGTTGTGGTCTTCAGTCCGAAGACTGTTTACATGCAGCTCTCCATGCTACTCTATCCTACGCGAGCCTCTTCATCTCCGAATAACAGCTGCAACTACAGCCTTCTGAATCTGCCTTCTCTATTCATCTCTTGGTCTCCCACAACAATTTTAACCATTGAAACTTCCCTCCTATACTAAATTAGTCATCCATTGGTGACTCAGAATGTATCCTATCAACCGAACCCTCCTTTTAGTCAAGCTGTGCCACAAATTTCTTGTCTCTCCAGTTCTGTACAGTATCTCCTCATCATTTACGTGATCTACCCATGTAATCTTCAGCATTGTTCTGTATCACCACATTTGAAATTCTTCTATTCTCTTCTTGACAAAACTCTTTACTGTCCTTGTTTCACTTCTACACATAGCTACGCTTCGGACAAAGACCTTCATAAAAGATTTCAGAACGCTTAAGTCTGTACTCGATGTTAACCAATTTCGTTCTTCGGAAACGCTTTTCTTCTAATTGCCAGTCTACATTTTGTATCCTCTCTACTTCGGCCATCAGCAATAATTTTGCTGCCCAAATAACAAAACTCATCTCCTACTTTAAATGTCTTGTTTCCTAATCTTATTCCCTCAGCATCGTCTGATTTAATTCGACTACATTCCGTTATTCTTGTTTCGCTTAATATTCATCTTATATCTTACTTTCAAGACAATGTGCGCTCCCTACAACTGCTGTGCCAAGTACGTAGCTGTCCCTCAGAGAATTACAATAACAGTGGCAAACCTTAAGGTTTCTTTTATCTCTTCTCCCTGAACTTTAATTACAACCCCAAATTTTTATTTGGTTTACTTTACTGCTTGCTCAATGTTTAGATTGAATAATATAGGGGATAGGCTAAAACCCTATTGCACTCCTTTGTCTACCACTGCATGCCTTTCATGCCCCTCGACTCTCATAATAACCGTCTGTTTCCTATACAAGTTGTGAATAGCCTTTCGCTCCCTGCATCTTGCCCCAGATACCTTTAGAATTTCAAATAAAAAATTCCCCTTAACATTATCAAAAGCTTACTCTAAGTCTGCAAAGTCGTAGAAATAGTATTGCCTCGCGTATTTGTACATTTCTCCGAAGTCTGATCTTTCCTAGGGTCGGCCATAATTATGTACCTGTCTTAAAATAATACCGCGAAGGCGTTGAGAAATCTCATTTCGTTGCCATTAAATTACGCATTCAGTACACTGCCATGTTTCTTCCAGCGGAGAGAGTTTCCTCTGTTTCCAAGTCTTCTTCTCCCCTTCCCTTTATGAGGTAGGCCTGTTTCGTATACAGGATTCGCAACAGCTTATTTGTCATAATTACCCAGTCTGAATGCTCCTTTATGTGCCATGTATGTGACCGAAAATGCTCTTGCCGTCTGTCCAATACACACTGTCCAATCACATTAACGTGACCATCTGTCAAAAGCCTGAATAGGCAGGAAGATATGGAGCTATGCTGACTCCAATGTCGTGAACACCTGCGCTAATTTTCTCGATTGAGTATACAGGGCGCAAACAGTGCGATCAAGGTTGTCCCACAGGATTCCTATTGGGTTTACGTCCGATGAGATTGGAAACTGTGGGAGTGCGATAAACTCAACCAGGTGCTCTGCGAACTACGTACATACATAGCGAGCTGTGTGGGACGTTACATTGTCCTGCTGGTAGATGCCACCGCGTCGAGGAAAAACTAACTACACATAGGCGTGGTTGCCTCGGCGCCGGTTTTGGATAGCGCCATTTTGCCATGCACGAAGTGCTTTAACCTCGGTGGCACGACAACATCCCCAATTGTTTACGCGCCCCGCCGTAATTCTTTATACACACTCCGCTGCCAGAGCTGCCACCTGCTATCTGTGAGTGGCTACTGCATGCTAACGTCGAACGTAGATGGCGATCACATTAATGTGACTGGACGATACAGTTTTCACCATAGGATGTGCACTCAGTTTTATAAAATTCCAATCGTTCGAACTTATTTATCTTTTTACCGACGACATGTTTCATTTTATACTAACTACGAGGGGCGTTTGAAAAATCCGTGCAAAGTGCGAGAGATGGCACCACCGGCGCGTATCGAGGTCATGTTTAGTTAGTAGCATCTTTGGAAAGAACGCACACCAAGTTTCAGCCATATTGGTCTATTTATTTGTGTTTGACATTCGTGTGAATCAAGGAAGTCGAGTGATTGTCAAAAAAGGACGAAGAAGAATTTCGTGTGGTGATTAAACATTATGAAAGGCAAAACGCCTCAAGAGACTATAGAGAAGCTTGCTAAACATTGCAGTGACTCTGCAGCTTCGATTAGAACAGTTTATAAGTGGTTTCAAAATTTTTGGAGTGGCCGTATGGGCACAAGTGATGCTGAACGTTCTGGACGCCCTGGGGATGTTACAATTCCAGAAATCATTGATAAAATCCATGACATGGTGATGGATGACAGAAGAGTTAAGGTGCGTGAGATTGCTAGTGCTGTGGGCATCTCGAATGAACGGGTACTTAATATTTTGCATAAAAATTTGGACATGAGAAAGCTATCAGCAAGATTGGTTCTGCGATTACTCACACTTGACCAAAAACGGAATCGTTAGAAGAGTTGCAAGGATGGTTTGTAGCTGTTCAGGAAGAATCCGCAGGACTTTAGGCGTCGTTTCGTCACTGTGTATGAAACATGGATACATTACTATACTCCTGAGACCAAACAACAATCTAAGCAACGGGTTACCAAGGGAGAATCTGCACCACAGAAGGCGAAAACCAGTCCTTCGGCCGGAAAGGTTATAACGACTGTCTTTCGGGATTCGCAATGGATAATCCCCATTGACTACCTGGAAAAGGGTAAAACTGTTACAGGTGCGTATTATTCATCCTTATTGCCCCGTTTGAAAACCGAGATGCAAAATAAACTCCGGCTATTGGACTGCAAAAATGTCCTTTTCCATCACGACAATGTACCAGGACACAGCTCAGCAGTTGTAATGGAAGTAGGATTCCAACTTGTTTCACATTCCCCCTATTCTCCAGACTTGGCTCCCTCAGACTACTGTTTGTTCTCCAATTTGAAGAAATGGCTGCCGGGACAAAGATTTTATTCAAACGAGGAGATGATTGCAACAACTAATAGCTATTTTGCAGACTTGGACAATTCCTATTATTCGGAAGGGATCAACAAATTAGAACAGCGTTGGACGAAGTGTGTAAGTCTAAAAGGAGACTATGTCGAAAAATAAAAAAGGTTTACCCCAACACACGTAAGTAGTTTTTATTTCTGCACGAATTTTTCAAACGCCCCTCGTAGATCCTTTGCCTGTAACGCTGTTTTAACAGCCTGTGGTTTAAAAATCTTTGCAGAATTTTGTGGGACTAGCTAATGAGAACGGAAAGACGATTTCTTAACGCCTGTGTAGTTTTCTTTTAAGGCGTGTACATAATTATAAATTTGCAAACCCTCTTTGAAGAAGCAACTATAAACTGACGACCGCTCGCTTGGGTAATGAGGAAAATGTGGGCGACATATAGAACAGCATTGTGGTTGAGCCAACAGCTACGCATACCCTATCATACCACGAACATGTTAGTTCACAAAAACCTCCGGATCTCTTGAGAAGTGTCAGCTTGGGTCTATGGAAGACCACAGCAGATCAGCGGGATCCTATCTGTTGCAGTGTGCGGTGTGACTCGGGACAGCCTCTGACGGACGACGATTTTAGTGTAAGACGAAGATACGTAGTCTGTGTCTACTGAAGATGGGATGGAACCCGTCGGTTTTGATCAATGACGCCATAGTTTATTCATAGATATTAATGTCTTTATTTTCGAGTCATACATACTAAATCGGTTATCTTCTGTGTCGGGGCGTCATTATTGTTAATTGAAATAATTGAATGTGTTTTTAAAAGGCAGTGCTAGCCGTTGTGTATGATTTTTGTCTCTTGTATTATTTCTTCGTTCCAATTCACTCGGTACTAATTTTCATTCTTCGTGAGTTTTAGAGATTTGGGAAGAATTATTTGTCGTTCTGGAGAATTTTTACTTTCTGATTTTCCTTCGTAGATATGGATGTATCTATCTTAACTGCAGTACAGTGTACAAATTTTACAACTCTTGCTGTTTTTCGCCTTCACAGCACTAGTATTACTACGACATTTTTCAGCTGATACTAGTAATATCGAAGGCGAAAAGACCGACATGCGAAAAATTTGTATCCCGTACTTGAGCTGACCTAGGCTATATAGGTAAGCTGAAATATGGGATTCAAATTTTACGTACAGTATTTCGGTGTTTTCGCCTTCGCTAGTACTAGTACCACCGGCGGATTAAGATGCTAATACTGACGGAAGCGAAAGACATAGGTCAACTAAAGTATGGGAGACAAATTTTACAGGTGCTTAAGTCAGCTGAAAAACAGGAAACTATTGTTAGCAAAGGCGACACGTTGACATACGTTTAATTTGTATCCCGTACTGTAGTTAAGCTATATAGATCAACAGAAGATCGGTACTCAACTCATATTTGAAAACTGAGTTAGTCCATACTAACATTACTTCTGCCCCTGTTTTCTCTTTCTTTTTTGCACTAGTATACCATTCTTCAGTTGAGCTACGTAGGTCAACCGAACAATAGATATGTCACTTCTTCGGGTCCTAGTATCCTATTGTTCGGTTGACCTACGTAGCTCAACTGAAGAATGGTATACTAGTGAAAAACTAGATAACTTTATGTTCGAAATACGGATATACGTGATATATGTTTACCATCTGTTTTCTCTATAGCGCATTCGTTTGTTTCTCAACATTTGTCTTTGCTGTTAAATCTGTGCGATACATCATCCTGGTAACTTCAGACGTCATTGAGCCGATGGGCTCTGTCTCATTCTTTAGTAATCCCGATAGCCCAAAGTTCTTTTATTCCATTTCATTTTGTGATTAATGGAATTGTTTTGGCAGTCTAACGTTTTAATCTCATGAGCTAAGTTTTACTACCTGATGATGAGATAAAGGTCTCTCGAAATTTAGTTCCGTTCATCATTTTTTAAGAATGTTTTTGATTGAATAGCTGAGGAGAATCTATAAGAAAAGAAAGAAGTTTTGACGGAATTCAACCACTGAAATTCAATAGCGACCAGTTGCAGGCAGTAAAATTAGTAGGGGACTGAGCATAAGCCGTAGACTTACTCAGACGTTGTTTAACATTTATGCTGAACATGTCCTCAAGGAACCAAGTTTTAAGGTAAATTAGATTTTAATTCGAATGGCATGGAGGTAGGCTAACAAGAGGGCGTCCTTGTTGCTTCGCTGCTTCATCTGCTCCTGTATTAGCAGAGCAGGGTCGTGGACTTTCGAACGACCAACAACTCCGCTCTAAAATTTTAATGAAAAAAGTGGTATTTCATTAGAGATCAACGACGTAATAATATCTGAGTGTTTAGCATTAATAACTGGCACAGGTTAGTTGCTGGCGTAGTCCATGAAAATAACTGAACACGCAGGTAGTAAGGTATAAATTGTTATTCAAAGCATTGTTCGTAGTCAGTCGCTTCTGGCGGAGACGAAGAAAAACAAAAAATGGCTCTGAGCACTATGGAACTTAACTTCTCAGGTCATCAGTCCCCTAGAATTTAGAACTACTTAAACCTAACTAACCGAAGGACGTCACACACATCCATGCCCGAGGCAGGATTCGAACCTGCAAACGTAGCGGTAGCGCGGTTCCAGCCTGTAGCGCCTAGAACTGCTTGGCCACTCCGGCCGGCCAAGATGATGAAGGTGAGTGACAAAACACTGAGGTTTTGCCCTCTTTTGACTCGGAGAGGAATCAGAGCGTTTATACAGGAATGTCGTCGTGTTCTCACATTATTTAAAAACAGAGTATGACGTTTCGGACTGGCAGTCTTCAGAAAAATTTGCCACTGGCGCTGTAAAAAGCAGCTAACGTAGACGAATGCAGTCGCTTTCTCCTGACCCGGCTTGAAGCACTTCATCATATATGTCGCTCGTTTCCAGCACATACCCCTTGCATAATTTTCTTCAACCTAAGTTTTGTCAGCACCATTAATTCGAGATGCGCCGTTCTCAAAAATACAAATGTGTCAGCTAGAATGTCACTAAGTTTGTATTTAAGTTCTCTGCAAAAATCATGCTGTGGGATGTGCACTTTCAATATGTAAACTATATTAATAAAAAATCGCAGCACCAAGAACGAGCTGTGCGACATAAAGGAAAGTTGGTAGGGGTGTTTCTGCATGTGATAGATGATGTAAAAGGCGTGTTTTTTAAGTAAGTACCGTTTTGAAATTTAAAAAATACGTGCTATGATATCTCAATAATTTTATTTTTGCATGCAAGCCTGTACCTTAATCTACTTTTCTACATATTTTCCGTCAATACTGAGGCACTTGTCGTAACGTTGTACCAGTTTTTGAATAACCTTCTCATAGAAGTCTGCCGCCTGACTTGTTAACCACTGCACCACTACTGTTTTGACTTAGTCATCGTCTTGAAGACACTGACTGCCCAGATGTTTCTTGAAGTGCGGGAACAGATGGTAGTCACTAGGAGATCGGGGCTGTACGGAGGATGATCTACAGTTTCCCATCGAAAAGATTCTATGAGATCTTTGGTCTGATTCGCCACATGCGGACGGGCTTTGTTTTGCAGCAAAACGATACCCTTGCTCAACTTGCCACGTCTTTTGTTCTGAATTGAACGGCGCAGATTGTGCAATGTCTTACAGTAAGCTGCTACATTGACTGTCTCATTACGAGGCAGAAATTCCACAAGCAATACTCGTTTTTTCTCCCAAAAAACAGTGCATATGATTTTCCGGACAGAAATTGTTTCCTTAAACTTCACTTTTCTGGGTGAATCTGAATGCTGCCATTCCATGGACTGTTGCTTTTATTCTGGTGTGACGTAGGCCACCCATGTTTCATCGCCCGTAACAATTTGGCTTACGAAATCATCACTGTCGTGGTACCGCTCAAGAAAAGTCAATGCACTGTCTAAACGTTTGGTTTTGTACGCATCTGTCAACATTTTTGGTACCCAACGTGTGCCCAATTTTCAGTAATTCAAGTGCTCGGTCACACTCCCATACAAAACACTACAAGAAACATTAGGAAAGTCATCCTCCAAGGGGAAAATCGTAAAGCGTCTGTTTTCTCTCACCTTATTGTCCACTTCCTGCAGCAAACTTTCATTAACCACCGAAGGCCGCCCACTATGTTGTTCATCATGCATATTTGTGCAGCCATCTTTAAATGCTCTCACCCACTTTCTTAGCATTCCATCACTTATAATGTTTTCTCTGTAAACTGCTCAGATCTCACGATGAATATCGATCGCTTTTAGGCCTTTAGCACTAAGAAATCTAATAACAGCTCGTATTTCGCAGTCGGCGGGACTCACGATTATCGGAGGCATCTTAAACACTGAGTACACGACGTAAACAAAGAAGAATCAGACTGTAATGGCGTCAGTGCGTATACAACAGATGTAGGTACCCAGCGCGCATGCGCAGAACGCCGACCGCAGCGCTGCGGCCGCGGTGTGCCAAAACGGTACTTACTTAAAAAACACGCCTTGTACATTTATATTTACTGTCGGTCGCATAACAGTGGCGCTAGTAATGCCACTATGCGGATGGAAACCAGGTTTACTTTTCATACACTATGTCTGACATTGGGCGTGGTGAGTTGATGTTAGTCATGAATCCAGAATGAGAGTTTCACTCTGCAGCAGAGTGTGCACTGATATGAAACTTCCTGGCAGAATAAACCTGTGTGCGGGCAAGTGCGACTGGTAGAGCACTTGTCCACGAAAGTCAAAGGTCCCCAGTTCGAGTCTCGGTCCGGCACACAGTTTTAATTTGCCAGGAAGTTTCTTAGTCAAGAATGTCTTTATGGTGACAAAGACGCATTATCAACACGTCACGGAATTCTAACGACGTCGTGTAATACAGCTACGAGAAGCGGGATGTTCCTTCTGCGATATTCCAGAAAGACTTTGCAGGAAAATGGCCACTGTATACTACTGCTGGCAGTGGTGATCACGAGAATGTACTGTCGCAAGGACACTGGTCTACAGATGGCCATGTGGCACTTCCAAGAGGGAAGACGCTCGTACTCGGCATATGACTTTGGCGCATCGTACTGCATCTGCCGCAGCATTCCGAGCAACAGTTGGTACAAAAGTGACGCAATAAACTGTTACAGCTCGGTTACTTCAAGGACAGCTCCAAGCAAGACGTTCTGTGGCGTACATATGTAAATCTGGCTATTCGCCCTGTTGTGCAGCCATTCAAAAAAGCCATTGTCGGGGGTATTTTCAAACACGATAATTCTCGCCTGCATACCGCTGTTGTAACCCAATATGCTCTACAGAGTGTCGATATGTTGCCTTGGCCTGTTCCATCACCATATCTGTCTCCAATGAAGCACATATGGGACATCATCGGATGTCAACTCCAGCGTCATCCACAAATAGCATTAACCGCCCCTGTATTGCCTGACTAAGTACGGAAGGCATCGAACTCCATCCCACAAACTGACATCGAACACCCTTACAACACAATGTATGCACATTTGTAAGCTTGCATTCAATATTCCAGCGATTACACCAGTTATTAATGTACCATCTACATCTACATCTTCCTGATTACTCTGCTATTGACAATAAAGTGTCTGGCAGAGGGTTCAATGAACGACCTTCATGCTGTCTCTCTACCGTTCCACTCTCGAACGGCACGCGGGAAAAACTCGCACTTAAATTTTTCTGTGCCAGCCCTGATTTCTCTTATTTTATCGTGATGATCATTTCTCCCTTTGTAGGTCGGTGGCAACAGAATTTTTTCACGATTGGAGGAGAAAATTGGTGATTGAAATTTCATGAGAAGATCCCGTCGCAGCGGAAAACGATTTTGTTTTAATGATTGCCACTCCAATTGACATATCGTGTCTGTGGCACTATCTCCACTATTTCGCGATAATGCAAAACGAGCTGCCCTTCTTTGTACTTTTTCGATGTCATCCATCAGTCCACACCGTGCAGCAATACTCCGGAATAGGGCGGACAAGCGTTGTGTAAGCAGTCTCTTTAGTAGACCTGTTGCACCTTCTAAGTGTTCTGCAAATGAATTGCGGTCTTTGGTTTTCTCTACCCACAAAATTATCTATGTGATCGTTCCAATTTAGGTTATTTGTAATTGTAATCCCTAAGTATTTAGTGGAATTTACAGCCCTCAGATTTGTGTGACTTATCGCGTAATCGAAATTTAGCTGATTTCTTTTAGTACTAATGTGAATAACTTCGCACTTTTCTTTATTCAGGGTCAATTGCCACTTCTCACAATACACAGATATGTAATCTAAATCATTTTGCAAGTCGTTTTGATCATCTGATGGTTTTACAACACGGTAAATGACAGCATCATCTGCAAACAATCTAAGACGGCTAATCAGATTGTCTCCTATGTCGTTAATATAGATCAGGAACAATAAAGGGCCCACAACACTTCCTTAGGGAACGCCGGATATTACTTCTGTTTTACTCGATGACTTTCCGTCTATGCCTACGAACTGTGACCTTTCTGACAGGAAACCACGAATCCAGTCGCAGAACTGAGGCGATACGCCGTAGGCACGCAGTTTGGTTAGAAGACGCTTGTGAGGAACGGTGTCGAAACCCTTCTGGAAATCTAAAAATATGGAATCAATTGACATGCCCTGTCGATAGCACTTATTGCTTCCTGAGTATAAAGAGCTAGTTGTGTTTCACAAGAACGATATTTTCTGAATCCGTGCTGACTATATGTCAATGAATCGTTTTCTTCGAGGTACTTCATAATGTTCGAATACGGTATATGTTCTAAAACCCTACTGCAAATCGACGTTAGTGATATAGGCCTGTAATTCAGCGGGTTACTCCTACTTTCCTTTTTGGGTAATGGTGTGACTTGAGCAATTTTCTACTCTTTAGGTGCGGATTTTTCTGTGAGCGAATGGTTGTGTATAACTGCTAAATACTCTGAGAGGAACCTGACTGGTATACAATCTGGACTGGAGGCCTTGCCTTTATTAAGTGATTTAAGCTGCTTCGTTGTACAGAGGATATCTATTTCTATGTTTCTCATTTTGGCAGTTGTGCTTGATTGGAATTCAGGAATATTTACTTCGTCTTCTTTGGTGAAGGAGTTCCGGAAAAAAGTGTTTCATAACTCTGCTTTAATGGCATTAGTGACTTCACCTTAGTTATCGCGCATTACAAATTTGCAATGGCTTGTGTCTTGTCTGTAATCTTGCAATGTTACTTACTTAAATATGATACCTAGACAAATTCATTCCCGATATTTTATTATACTGCGCAAATTATTTGCCGGCCACTGTAGTCGAGCGGTTCTAGGCTGCTACGGTCCCAGGTGCGAATCCCGCCTCGGGCATAGATGTGTGTGATGTCTTTAGGGTAGTTAGGTTGAAGTAGTTCTAAGTTTAGGGGACTGATGACCACAGATGTTAAGTACCATAGAGCTTAGAGCCATTTGAACCATTTTAAATTATTTGTTGGTGTTGCGATTTTTTTCAGTCTTTTTCTTCTGCTGGCAGTTTTGTACCTGCAGTGTACAAAATGAACAAGACGCTTTCGAAAAAGTTTTTTGCGAAGCCACCGTTTCCTTTTTTGCGATTGTATTGCCTGGCTGATGATATGAAAATTGCGAGCAAGGGACTAGAACGGAGACGGAAATTCTCTCCGTAGTTCTAAATACACCACCATATTCTCCTGTTGTTCTTGTTTTGGCTCTACGAATTGGGGTTTCTTATTCCAAAAGTTTTTGAAGGAGTGATACAAACGGATCCACTATTCTTTTTGTTTAATATTACAATAAATTAATAATTTATATCAATATTAGAATATTTTGTGTATGATATGTATGATATGACCTTACATATGAATATGATACTAGATACAGTGGAGAAATTAGGAATGAATTGAACATTTATATATTAGGAACTAAGATAAATACAGGGAGAACAGAATGGAATGAACACATTAACAGAATGAGTATCCAAAGATTATCTCTGAAAGCCTTATATACAAAAGACAAGGGGAGAATTCAAGCAATCCAGAGGAAAAGATCAGTATCATTGCAGGTAAATACCTAAACAGTTCAATTGTGGAAGAGGAAGAGGAAGAAGAAGAAGAAAGAGGAGAACGTTCCTATTGCTTTCCTGTGGAGCACTTGGACCAGCCATCACTGTAAACCGCGTCATATATGAATTGCAGAGCTTAAGAGCGCAGCGCAATCCGCACAGGACGGAACGGAGGAAACGAGCCTGGCTTATTACCGCACACCCGTCCCTGAGTGGTCTTCACCATACCCCGATCTCTAATTCACATTCGCTTGCCAGGAAACGGAACGCCGTCGCTCGAAAACACGAGTTCCGAAATACGCGCCTGGACGCGTGGCGTGACTGGCGTTATTTTAAATATCACTTTCTTGAGTGCAACACTACGTAGACAGCGAAATGCGGAAAACTCTTTAATGGCTGCATATAGAATTAGTGGCAGTGTCAGCCATCTCAATAACGAATAAACCAGTCATGCATTTAGATAGGGTGTTAAGATCCACAAACGTAACATGTTTTAATCAGTTATTAAAAGCATTAAATACATCTCCTGCAGATGACCGGGTTCTTTAAAAACCAAGCAAGATTTAAACATCAGAAATGTTAAAAATACAGTTAATTAGTTGTCAATACGTCAGTACAAGGGGGAATACGATCTGTACTACTTTGTAGTGAATCTAAATTTGGTACAGAGTGAGGGTGAGATATACACTTGTTAAATCTACCCTTGCAAATAACATGTCTCACAAACTCCAGCAAAATATCAAGTACACACTGAGGCTGTTTCTTCTACTCCATAAAAGAGTTAAGATAAATAACACCCAGTCAACTACAAACTTATAGCCACACAAATAAATTTTGTTTAAAATTCTGCTCTATTTGTCAATCGGCACATTTGACATCGTTAAGTTTGTTGTGAGAGTAAAAACGAAACAATCAAGTGACTAAACTGAACACAACATGAAGTCTGTGGCACTAACATCAGGTAGCTAACCACTACAGTAGCTCTCCTTGCTCTGACAATACTGGCAGCGGAATGACGTTCAGTCGAAAACACTCACTCCGCAATCAGAACCAAAAAAATTAACGCGAAGATTACGAATGCACGCTTTTCTCACATGAGAGTTTCGTTACATTGGAAACGGAGACTAGTTTTGAAATTCATTCTTGTCGTTTGTAGGACAAACCCACACGCACTACTGACAGACTGAGCGATACTGCAACCAAGACAGATAAACAAGTGAGGCGGTACCAACAGCGCGTGCGCAGTGAAGATAAAGGTCGACGGTTCGCGGAAGGTCTCAGGCTGCGTGAGTCTCATAGATATACGCTGACACTGCCAGTTCCTGCTACGGACATGAATGTGCGAATGGACCCTACGGTTAAGTTGGCAGAGAGAGGGGGGGGGGGAGAGGGGAGAGAGAGAGGGAGAGAGAGAGAGAGAGAGAGAGAGAGAGAGAGAGAGAAAGAGAGAGACAGAGAGAGAGAGGAGGGGAGAGGGGGAGAGAGAGACAGAGAGAGCAGAACTAGCGCGCTGCTATACTCACCCGTTCACTGCCGCAGCTCGTGCGCATGTCCCGATAGTCTAAGTATGAATGAGGCATAAACTGTGAGGGGGGGGGGGAGAGAGAGAGAGAGAGAGAGAGAGAGAGAGAGAGAGAGAGAGAGAGAGAGAGAGAGAGAGAGAGAGAAAAACGACGCGAGAGCGCTGCCACACTCACCTGCCTTTTGCCTCAACTCCAACTCCTTACGTCTCACCTCGCCATCTGTTTATAAGAAGTGGGCCGTCCTGATAGATAATCAACGGAGCAAATTATCTGTGAAAGTTTGACTCCGGCGGAGAATTCCTGATTCATCTGTTGTCAGCAGAAGAGCTGCGAGTCCGAGAGGAAAGTGCACCGTCATAGTGGCTAAGGTAAAATCGAAGCTGCTACCCTTTTGACGGATCTATCTAAAACAGTGAGTCATAAGATATGTAAACAGCTCCGGTGACATCATTCTTCTCATGGTATATGATTAGATAGTTTCATGTTCCATGGATCGGGTGGAGGATTTATTATGATTTTGTACGTCGAGCCACTTTATATTCCTATTATACAGCCATACATAACAGCTATGTGCTGAACATTCAATGCTTTTTAAACTTTTTCCCAAAGTAAATTTCTATGCGCGCAGTCCGCAACCGTGCGACTACTACAGTCGCAGGTTCGAATCCTGCCTCTGGCATGGATGTGTGTGATGTCCTTAGGTTAGTTAGGATTAAGTAGTTCTAAGTTCTAGGGGACTGATGACCACAGCAGTTGAGTCCCATAGTGCTCAGAGCCATTTGAAACATTTTTTGAACCAAAGTAAATTAGTAATTTCTGTGCACCACCTCTTATGTACTACGAAACTAGGAATTATCCTAGAAAGTAGAAGAAGGTGTCACGGAAAATTTTTTTCAACTTTTTATTCACATTTAACTTCGCTGTCTGTCAGACATTTTATGTTACTGGGTGGGTAATCAAAAATTTTGGTGTAGTTCTCAAAGTCAACTTTAATATGGAGCAACGAATGTCATTTTTGCGTCCAGTGTTCCAATTGTGTACATAATTATTTCTATTCAACTATGGCAAATTATTTACAACGAAGTTCGCAAAATAATGCGTATAATGAGACGCGGTTGTCCAAATCACTAAATATGTTCTGCAAGATGGTCGTGTGTCGGCACCATATATTATTCTTACAGCATGTTTTTGGGCAATGAAAACTTCCTTTCTTAAATACAATATTTTCCAGAATATTATTCTATACATTATTAAATAAAAATACGCGAAGTATATTAACTTACTGATTTGTCTCCCCTTAGATGTTGCAATCATTCGAAGTGCAAATGTGGTTTAATTGAGTGCTTTTTTCAGTTTAAATTAGTTTAAATTCTCATCATTATGGAGACTAAACTTTTTAAATTTCCCCCTCAGTTATTATTTCCTCACCATTAGTTGTATTTATTGTCTGTACAGTACCTATAAATATGCAGAATTGAATATTTTGTGTCCCTTTGGATATGAAAGAGAGACAACCTATCGAAAACTGGTCAATAATACTTCCGAGAACATTAATATTTCTTTCTTTGTTAAGAGTGTGTTTACATTATTTGCAGTACGGTTCTACTGTCATCTCCAAAAAGAATTAAATCTACTTTTTGTATGTTAGATGGGAGATCGTTTATAAACGAGAATATCAGAAACACCAGTCAAAGGAGGAAGGGAAAAGATGCTCCGCTCAGTGAATGTGTGATACGCGCTGGGTCTTGAATTCAAAAAATGGTTCAAATGTCTCTAAGCACTATGGGACTTAAAATCTGAGGTAATCAGTCCCCTACGCTTAGAACTACTTAAACGTAACTAACCTAAGGACATCACACACGTCAATGCCCGAGGCAGATTCGAATCTGCGACCGTAGCAGCAGCGCGGTTCCGGACTCTAGCGCCCAGAACCGCTCGGCCACAGCGGCCGGCAAATAATTAATGTAGTATAATGAAATTGAATTAACAGCAAGTTTTAATCACTGCAGTGTACTGAGGCGTGACGAATATTTAGCTACCCATTAAATTTCAGAAAAAGTGCACATATATTGGTACTAAATAGTTTAAGGAGACGAGGTCATAACTGAAGAATTGCAGGAAGTAGGAGTAATTTCTGTAGCTCTCTACTCTAAGTCTGATAAGAACACGAGGTGCTCAGAAATAGATCAAATGGCTCTAAGCACTGTGAGACTTAACATCTGAGGTCATCAGTCCCCTATACTTAGAACTAAGTAACCTAAGGACATAACACACATCCATGTCCGAGGCAGGATTCGAACCTGCGATCGCAGCAGCAGCGTGGTTCCGGACTGAAGCGCCTAGAACCGCTCCATCACAGCGGCCGGCCACGAGGTGCCGTGCTCGTGCGAGTACTCCACTGTGGTGTTCATTTCTAAATCTGTTCTGTTCGCTGTGTTGTTTCGGTCCAGTGTTTCTTTGAAAGCATTTGGCCTCAGTTTTTGCGAACATATGATACATTATGGAGAGGAGACTAGTGGATCCATTGTTTTTCTGACTTGCCTCTCTCTATTCTGGCGAAGCGGATGAATTACAGAATATTTATAATTTTGGGGTATTGTCTCTGGATGTTCCTTTTCTATGGCTTCGCTTCCAGCTCTGACCATTCTTTTCAAAAAGCGTCGTTTGCAAGTATTCCCTTCTATTTTTGAATGCCTCTATATACGCCTCATCTGGCAGCAGTATTGGAAAGTTATTACTTTCGTTATGAACTACATGTGTTTTCCGGTCGCCTTTGGGTGATTCCAGGTCAAATGATTCCGCTCTCGCCCATGATCCTCACAGAGTTGGCTCAAATCATGTGTGTGAGTTGGCTAATCGACTAATGATGATATACAAGATATACAAACTTCAGTGTTTTGTGAATAGGAGTCTCTGAAATAAAGAGCAACAAAACGTCGCGGCAAAATTTCTGTAATTTTTGGCAATCGGTTTTATGTCGCTTGATTCACTAGTTCCAATAGGTGGGGGAGTAGTAAGTAGCCCTCAAAATGACGTCTGTAAGGGAGTTGCGTTCCAAGCAGAGAGCTGTCATTGTTTTTTTAATGGAAAACCAAAGCATCGCTGATATTTATAGGCGGAGACCTGGCAGTGCACGGTGAGTCGTTGGGCGAGGCGCCCGTTATCATCACAGTAAGGCCGCTCAAACCTGTCCCATCTCCTGCGTGCTAGCCATCTGCACACAGCTGCGACTCTGCAATGTTTTAACGTGTGGAAACCTTCACCCAGGTGATCGACGGATCACAATGAAACACCTTGCTGCCCAACTGGATGTATCTATTGGTGGTGCTAACAAACTCGTCCACCAATTGGGATACTCAAAGATGTGTGTCTGCTGGATTCCTTCCCTGCTACAGATGACCATAAAGAGAAACTAAGGGCCGTATGTTCGGAATTGCTTGTGTGTTACGAGGCTGAACGTATCAATTTCTTGTCTAACATCGTCGCAGACGATGGGTTCATCACTTCGAACTGGAATCGGGCCACATCACCTCTCCTCTGAAGAAGAAGTTCAACACTGCACCTGTTAATCTGCTACAGACGGCCCCTGCCAGGCAGACTACACTCAAGACAGCCCTGTGTACCATTTAACTTACACAAGCACTAGCAGGCGCAACCAAGAGGAAAACAATTCTTTAAAACTTGCTAGAGACTAATGCGAACCTTTTTCTGCAGAGGTCGCCTCACAGATACAGTGAAAGTTGGAGTACTCCGCCGGCTTTATAAAGCCAGCACAGCAGCAGTACAGCCCACAGCATCATTCTCCGGCGGTAATTCGCTTGAATACCGCCCTTCGACTGTGCTGTTGCGGTACCAATCGAAGTGATAGGTGTTGCAGGTGCCAGCCAGCCAGCCAGCCAGCCCGTCCGTCGACGTGCAGCGGTCACTACCAGCAGCGAGCGGCGAGCAGCCAGCAGCCAGCAGCGGTTCCCGGTAGCAGCGGTCCCTGCCAGCGCCGGTTCCCACCAGTAGCGGTCTCGCCAAGAGCCCGCCAGGGCCGGTTCCCGCCAGCATCGGTCCCGCCAGCTGCCCGCCAGCGCCGGTCCCCGCCAGCGCCGGTCCCCGCCAGCCCTGGTCGCCGCCAGCAGCCAGCGGTGGTCCTAGCTGCCTCCAGCAGCAGCAGCAGCAGCGGAGGCGTCATCATCAGCCAGCCAACCGGGTCGCCCCCACCACCAGCGACAGAAGAGTGGGGCTTCGGCCCAAGTCTCCTTCGTTCTTCGCCGTTCTCCGTCACCTTGTATTCTGTGTCTCTCGTCGCTGTGCCCGTCTCTTGTTTGTTTCCTTGTCTTGTTCTGTGTTTCTCCTCTCATTATGATGTAAAATCCCACCAGCTCCTCTACAGCCACCACCACTACAATCGTCTACACGTCCCCCTCAGCCGCTGCCACCACTATCACATGGTGTGCCACATCACTCCCCCCTCAGTCCATCCCCCCACTCCTCACTCTCCCATCTCCCTCCCTGTTTTCGCCCCATTCCCGGCTCCTCTCTCCCGTACCTCCTCCGATCCCTTCCCTCCCCTCCCTCCCCCTGCTCCTTCCGTTTCTGCGGCCCCCGCTAAGGTGGTTGCCCGGAGAGCTACAGCTCACGCTCACCTCTCCCCTTCGCCCTCGTCATCATCATCTTCACCGGCGCCTTCGCCATCACCCTCACAGTCTCCGGCGCCGACTCCAGCACTGGGACCTGCCACTCCCCGCCACATTCCAGTCGTTCCCATCCCCCACACCTCCTCCGCCGCCGTCAAGCGCCACAGTGGAACCCCTGCCTCCTCTACTCCCAAAAAGGCTCCGCCTCGTCCCCCTTCCCCAACTCATGATGCCATGCATGTCTCCTCACCTGCCCCCCCTCCTCATCCTCCTCCACCCACTAGTATCGCTACCTCCTCTCCCGTCCTGATCCCGACTTTCTTGAAGCCCAGAACCTCACCCTCTTCCTTCGCCAGAATTTTTATGGTGCCCCTATCTCCTTCCTTACTCCTCGCCATGATTCGTTGCTCATCTCCTCCCCCAGCCTTACCCTCTAAACGGACCTCCTTTCCCGCAACCCTGTCACCAGCTTCGGGCCTAATGCCTCCCTCACCCCTGCTCCTTCCCCGTCTCCCTCCCGCCAACCCCAACACCCGCGTCGCCCGCCGAACCTCACCGCCGTGATCACTCGGCTTAGTCCGGCGATCACAGAGGAGGAGGTGTTGGCAGAGCTCAAGGCGCATCCCCTTCTGGAGGAGTGTGCGGTTCGCCGCATTCATAACTCCGCTGGCCCCACCCGCCTTATGCGGGAATTTTCCGAGCATGCCCCCTACATCGACCGTCTCCTGAAGGAGGGTGCCCTTCTCTTTCACCGCCGCTACCCAGTTGACGTTTCCCGTTCCCCTCCTCAATCCCTCTGCTGCCAGAGGTGCTTGTGGTACAATGCGCACCCTACATCTGAGTGCCGCGAGGCCCCACCTCCACGCACTATAGGAAAGCACACTTTCTCAGGCAGTGCCCCAATCTCCAGTCCCCCCCCCTCCTGTAATACCTGTAACCTCCCTCACCCCACTTACTCCCAGAAATGTAAAGCCCGACCCCCCCTACCACTCCTGAGCTCACCGTTCCTGTCCGCCCTCTGGACGCCCCCACCCCTCCCGGCAATTCCCTGCGTCCACCCCCTACCGCTGAAGACATCATCAGATTCCTCACCATCGTCCTTCAGAATGTTCATCCTTTTCAGCGCCCCCACACCCTGCAACAGGTATCCCTCGCCACCCGTTCCGTTATCCACCTGAAAATGTACGCCACCTACTCCAACAACCAGGCCCATTTCACCTTCTCCCGCCTTGACACCCTTGTCTAAATACCTGTCATGGCGCGACAGCACCGTATCCTTTTCAACAACATCCGCTCCCTTCCCACCAACAAGAACCTCTTCCTGTACACCCTTGCCACCCACCGCGTGGACGCCTTCCTCCTCAATGAAACTTTCCTCCAACCCCACCACACCGTCCACTCTTTGCCATACCTCCTTCACCGTTCTGATAATCCCCTCCCGATTGCGTGTGGCGGAGTTGCCATTGGTCACCAACGCCAGATCCCTGTTCGGCTCCAACCTCTCCTTCCTGACCCCTTCGAACACCTGATCCTTAGTCTCTTCTTCCCTGGCCTTACCGTTACCTGCGCCACCATCTATGTCCGTCCTAACGCCCCTATTCCCTTCAACTTCCTCCCCTACGTTGACCCCACCTTCTCCTCCTACGTGATCGCCGCTGACCTCAACATCCACAATCGTTCCGCCGCCTAGCTATGGCGGTGGCATCGGTTCCTCTCCTCCCTTCAAGGCGACCTCATCCCCATCCCCCAGCACACCTGTCCCAAATTCAACTCCTGTCCTGATGTTGTCCTTTCCTCCGCCAACCTCCTTGGCCGCATAACGGTGGATGTCCTGGAACCTATTGGTAGCGACCATCTCTCTGTCCTCCTCACCGTTTCAGATGGTCGTCGCCCCTGAGCCGACCCTCGTCATGACCCTCCCCCAAAGTACATCCATGACTATTCCCGTGCCAACTGGAATGCCTACCGAGATACCCTCTCCACTCAGGTCGATAGCCACCCCTTCACCTACCGTCACCCTGACGATGTAACCCATGCCGCCTCCTTTCTCCAGCAGACCTTGTCTGAGGCCGTGGAGGCCCACATCCCTACTGTCGCTATCCACCTCCACCATCCTACCTTACCCCCACAGGCCGTCCTCCTCCTCCATGAATCCTGCCGTCTCTACCTTGCCTTCCTCCACACGCATGACCCGGACACACAACGACGCCACCGGCAACTCCAACGATACATTCATAATTTGCTCGCGCCCAAGAAACGCCGGGACTGGCGACAGACATGCACCCATTAAAATGCTATCCCTCACTATCAACTCATCCAAGTTCTGGTCCGCCTTCCGTCGCCTTACCGGAACTAAACCCTCCCCCTACTATCCTCTTCTCCATGATGATCACTCCTTCACTGACACCCTTAGTAAGGCCAATCACTTTGCCTCCTACCTGTCTGATGTCTTTTCCATCCCCGATGATCCCCAGTTCAATTACTCCCTCTTTCCGGATGTCCGCAATCGAACTGACACCTCTATCCCTCCCCTCGAACCTTGTTTCCAGTACTTGGACAACATTACACACATGGAACTCAATGCCCCAATCACTACACAGGATCTCATTGCTACACTCCGCACAAAACGCAACACCGGTCCTGGTCACGATCGTGTCACTTATCGTCACCTTCGCAAAGCTCCTGCCTCTTTCCTCTCCACCTTGGCCAGGCTCTACAATGTAGTCTTGTCCAATGGTTACTATCCCGACCTGTGGAAAACCTCCCGTAACCTGATGTTCCTTAAACCTGGCAAACCGCCGTCTGCCGTCTCTTCCTACCATCCCATCAGCCTTACCTCGGTCTTCAGCAAGGTCCTGGAATCTATCCTCTCCCGCCGCATCCACCAGCATCTCCGCCAGCACCACCTCCTTCCGGTTACCCAGTGTGGCTGTCGGCCATCCTTCTCTTCCGACGACCTTCTCCTTCACCTCACGCATCTCCTTTCCGACCAGCTTAATTCCCGTCGCTCTGCTATCTTCCTCTCCCTGGACCTCGAAAGAGCTTCTGACCGCGTATGGCATTCCAGTCTCCTCTTCAAGCTCCAAACCTTCGCCCTTCCTATTAACTACGTCTGTCTGATTGGCTCCTTTCTCTCCCACCGTCCTTCTTCCGTCACCATCCATAACACGGATCCCTACACCTTTTTTCCCTCCGCCGGTTTGCCCCAAGGCTCCATCCTCTCCCCCCTTCTGTACCTTTTGTATACGGCGGACATGCCGCCGCCGTCACCCCCCGTCCACCTTCTCCAGTTTGCCGATGACACCGCCTTCCTTGCCCTTGATCCCACCCTGCAGCGCTCCCATCACCTTCTCCAATCCCATCTTGACTGGTTCACCGCTTGGTGCAACCAGTGGTTCCTCAAGGTCAATCCCTCCAAAACCCAGGCAATCACTGTAGGCAAAACCACCCCTTCCTTCCGCCTCCTTGATTTCTATCTCACCATCTATGGCCGTCCTATCGCCCTCACTCCCACCCTCAAGTACCTTGGCGTCACCCTCGACCGTCGCCTCTCCTGGACCCCCCATCTCCGGACAATCCAAGCCAAGGCACACTCCCGGCTCCGCCTCCTCAAGCTCCTTTTGAGCCGTACGTGGGATCTGGACCCCTCCACCGTACTCCACACCTATAAATCCCTCATCCGCCCTATCCTCTGCTACGCCCATCCGGCCTGGATCACCACCCCCGCTTCCTTTTATAAATCCCTTCAAATCCTTGAACGCCATGCTCTCAGCCTCGCCTATCGCATCCGTCTCCCCTCCCCCACCCGGATCCTGTACGATCTCATTCCTTTCTCCCTCCTCCTCCTTTTCGTTGAAAGAATATGGATCCTGTACACCTCCTGCAAACTCGACCCTCCTTACCCGCTTGTCTCGCCCATCCTCTCGCAACTCCGCCTATTGCCGCGCCTGTATTCCCACGTCCCACCCGGTCTGCATCTCTCCACCCTCCGTACCCTCTCCGAAGGTGGCTTCCGGCAGCTCCCCCTCCCTGATGATGTCCTCTTCCCCTCCATCTACCCCTCCTATCAACTTTGATCCTACCTGCCCCCACTTCCTGTGGCCTCTCCTCTTGGCACCCTCCCTCCCTTCTCTTTCCTTTTCCCCCATCCCCTTCCTCCACCCCTCTTCCCCCGGGCTCCCCCCTTCTCCCCTCCCCCTGTTTCCCCTACCAACGGCGTCGTTTCTCCCCTCTCCTTCTCCCTCTCCCACCCCGTCCTTCTCTCTTGGCAGGTCCCTGGACTCGTACACAGCTAGTGAACATTCGCGCGCCGGAGATCACCGCCTAGTGTTTCTGTGTGTGCCATCGTTTGTGCTTAAGTGGTTCAGTGTTATTTGTTTTGTGCACCTATGTTCACGTGTGACAACTTTCGTCTATGTATGTGTCCCGGTGCCTGAACAATTTTTATCTTGGTCCCTACGCCCATGAACGGCTCCATGTATTTTAAAAAGTGTATATGTCCACCATCTATTCATCTCACATTGTCATCATTTCTGTCTTGTATGTTTCTCTGCGGCCCAAGAGTGGTGTAGTATGCTGCTGCAGGCCTGCCTGTAAACAGGTTTAAAATAACAATAAAGAAAAGAAAACAGTACAGCCAGTCCTGCCTCCTCCTTTGGGCTCCCTTTCCTCCCCCCTCCCTCCTCCTGAGCGGCTTCCCCCCCTACTCCCCCTCCATCTCTTGTGCCTCCTTCCAGTGTCTCTGCGCTCCCTCCTGCCCTGTCTTCCCTCTTCCTCTCCCACCCCACGTGTCTCCTGCCTCTTCGTGAACCCACTGATGCCCGTCCTCTCTTCATCCGGCCACTTCCCCAGCTGCCCCTTGCTCTCCTCTCCTTTTCAATACTCTCTGACCTTTTCCCTTGGCAGGTCCCACCTGTCACTTTTATTGTTCGTCATGTGTGCTCCAAGTGGGTCTTCAGTGTGTTGTTCCGGAGTGTTTTTACTAATGTGGCCGGCTTTTAACATGTGCCTTCTCTGTGTTTTAAAAATAGCCAATTGTGTTTTTTTTAACTTTCTGGTGACTTTTTTTAACTGTCCCCCATGAACGTCTCCATGTCAGTGTATGTTTTACCTCCATTTTCTCCCCTTACTCTGTTTTATGTTCCCCTTTGTTTATCTCCTTATGTATGTATCATTTTATTATAGTTTTAGTTGTAGTGTCACTCGGCTGAAGAGCGGCGGATTGTGCCGCTGACAGCCCTCCCCTGCCTATATGGGGCAGGGGAATGAAATCACAATAAAGAGAAAAAAAAACAGTACAGCCCATTCTTCGCCGAGTTAGGACGTGCTTCGACGGACCTCACCGACACTCTTGATGAATAGTCGTCTACAGTCTACAAGTTATTTGTTTTTGTGTGTATGTAGTGATTATTCCAGAAGTGTAGTTCAGTTTCAATAAACAACATTATACGGAGTGTTCTACATTACTGTGTATTCTCCAGCACCTTCAACTGTTTAAGTAATGGCGACGGCCTTCTCGGACTCTGAAGGGGTTATTCTGTTTGATGTCCTCCCTCAAAGTGCAGCAGTCGACTAGCAAGTCTACTGTGCTAACGTCAAGAAATTGAGGAAACGACGTCAACTTGTTCATCGGCACAAAAATACAAACGAATTCCACAGTCCCCGTGACAACACAAGATTTCACCCAAGTCTGGCCATCTGAGAGTTGCTCACAAAACTTGTAAGTAGGCTGTTTAGGTTTTCTTATTGGTAACGCCACATAGCGCTCTGTATGAAAAATCACTGGCTGTGCTGTGCGCAGTCTGTGGCTAGTTTGCATTGTTGTCTGCCATTGTAGTGTCGGGCAGCGGCAGCTGGATGCTAACAGCGCGTAGCGTTGCACAGTTGGAGGTGAGCCGCCAGCAGTGGTGGACGTGGGGAGAGAGATGGCGGAGTTTTGTAATTTGTAAGACTGGATGTCATGAACTACCATATATATTTTGACTATTAAGGTAAATACACTGTTTGTTCTCTATTAAAATCTTTCATTTGCTAACTATACCTATCAGTAGTTAGTGCCTTCCGTAGTTTGAATCTTTTATTTAGCTGGCAGTAGTGGCGCTCGCTGTGTTGCAGTAGTTCGAGTAACGAAGATTTTTGTGAGATAAGTGATTTGTGCAAGGTATAGGTTAATGTTGGTCAGGGCCATTCTTTTGTAGGGATTTTTGAAAGTCAGATTGCGTTGCGCTAAAAAATATTGTGTGTCAGATTAAGCACAGTCGTGTATAAATTGTTCTAAGAGGACGTTTCATATGGCGACCCTGCCAGGATACCTCACTGGAATCTTCTGATTTTTTCCTTGTAGTTTGTGTAATTAGTGTAGCTTTTGTTTATTGCTAGTGTGTAATCATAGAATTTCCTTTGTAGTTGCAGTCTTTCATTGTTGTACAGTAAAACAGTTGTGGCATGCATGTAGTTTTGCACAAAGTATTTCGCAGCTGCGCTTGCAATTAACTAGATATTATTTTCAGTGATATGTTAATGTGTTCTCTTATTTTTGCTCTTCAAATTGTGCTTTTCTGTGTTATCGTGTGAAATATTGTGACAATAATGGCGTGTGAAAAACGTAATACTAGGCTACAAAGTAAACTGAGAAATGACAGTGAAGACGAAAGCAGTGTGTTAGCGCCACCATGTAATGAATTAACTAATGTTCAAAGTAGTAATTTGGTAATTGTGCATAGGGAAATGGAGCGGGTTGCAAATAATGGTGTAGGCAGTGAAACAATTAGTGAACAGGAAAGCGTTATCGATCGATCGGTCGGCAACAGTTCGCCTCAGGATTCCGAAATGACAGGACACAATATTGCAAATACTGTACATTCAGGTTTTGCGTCCTCACCGTTTTCTCAAATAAGTCAAGACACATTTTCTGTTTTTCAAACTGCGAATATTGCCGGTGTAAATGCATTGCCGAATAGGACTAAGGAACATGTTTCAGACACCAGTGCATTGTTATTACAATTAATGCAACAAATGGGACAAAAGCTTCAAAAGTTAGACACAATGGAACAAAATCTTCATAAGTTAGACACAATGGAACAAAATCAGAGACAAACACAGCAAAAGCTTCAAAAGCTAGACACAATGGAACAAAATCTTCAAAAGTTAGGCACAATGGAACAAAATCTTCAAAAGTTAGACACAATGGAACAAAAGCTTCAAAAGTTAGACACCACGCTTGAACAAACACGTGAAGATTTAACTAATGAGTTACATAACATTGAATCGAAATGTCAAAAAGTCTGGAATGACGTAAAAACACAAATTTGTAAGCATTTCCAACCTATTTTTTCGCGGCATGAAAATCCATTACAGAATCACGAAGCAGCCATAAAAGAACTGCAAACTATTGTTCATGAAAATCATGAGACCTTGCAAGCTCAAATTGACTCAGTTGCATCTACCGATTCGGTTATGCAACTTGCAAAAACTCAAGCGAACTTAAAGGACACAGTAGATACTCTGAAAATTGGTTCAGAAAGACACACAGAGGAAATAATTTCACTGTCGGATAAAGTAGCCGAACTTTCAGATCAGTTCACTAACTTATCTACGAAGGTAGATGATGATCTGAATGACACAAAACCTGTAGCTTTCACTGACACTGAAGAGTATGAACAAATTAGGAAATTCAAACAGAATCAAAATCAAATCAACACACAGTACAAAAGAGAAATGCGGGAAGTACAAGATCAGTTGGCTCAAGTAATACAAGAATTACATATTTCAGAGGACACTCGCGGCCCAGTATGGGAAGAGGGACATAGCAATACAGAACAACCACAAAACAATAACACAGGGCATTTCGGAAATCATGAAAGTAATTGGCAAAGTACACCGAATTTTGAGATGGAACCGCCGAAACGACGTAACAATGACCGATATGCGACCCGCCGACACGATGATTTTGACTATAAGCTGTTCATTACTACACGTAAATTCAAAACATTTAAGAATTCTGGCAACGACATTCATCCACAAGCGTGGCTCCATCAATTCTCTCATTGTTTTCCTCCCAACTGGTCACTAGAGCACAGATTAGAATTTATGTGTGGCTATTTAGAGAATGAACCAGCTGTAAGAATGCGATCGGTCATTCACAATTGCCACAGTGAAGGAGAATTTTACCATGCCTTCCTCTCAGCATATTGGTCCCAAGCCACACAAGTCCGAGTAAAACATAGCATCATAATGATGAAACATTTCGAACAATCTGAATTTTCCAGTCTTGTCAAATATTTTGAAGACATGTTACATAAGAATCAGTATCTTTCAAACCCATACAGCCCCTCAGAACTCATCTGCATTTGCTTAATCAAATTACCTGAACATTTACGACAGATTATTTTAGCAGGACGATGCAAAGACGACATTGAAGCTTTTCAGGGACTGTTACAAGAACTGGAAATTGACACTGACAATCGAACGCGAAAACAGGAACACAACAATTACAGGTCACACCTGTCACAATTCCGCGATGACAGAAATAATACACGACAAGGCTATTCGTACAACGTAAATCGTGACCAAAACGGACACCACCCGTATGACAACCGTTGGCAGAGTAGTAATTATTACAGGGAAAGATCACCTCTCCGCGGTAATGACTATCACAGAGACAATCAGAGAAACAGACAATATGGAAACCAAAATAATTATTATCAAGGGAGACGGAATAACTTAAGACGCAATGGTCCAGCGCGCAGTTACGATTCAGGGAGAAATTCTCCACCACGTGACCGACAAGAAAGAAACTATGGAATCTACCGACATGACGACACACGATATGATCGTAACGACAGACCTGAATTGCAACAGAACTGGCGGGATTCAAACAGAGCAGGGCGTTCTCGACAAGGTGAATTTGTAGAAGTTAGGTCTCCTAATCCCATTAACGACTCGCGCCAACAAAGGCACAATAGGCAATGACTCATACCGCTGGCAGCCACAAAACGTACGCATGAAACTGACGCGCAGCTGCCGTAGCTAGTAATTACGTAAAAATGGAAGACATTAGGGACATCTTACTCCAGGAACAGGACGTAAAACATAACAACATTGCATATCCTGTGATTCACATTACAGTAAATGACGTAAAATTTACGGCAGTACTTGACTCAGGCAGTCCCATTTCAGTAATTAGTGAAACCGCTTTTAGTAAACTCAGCAAATCGAAAGATTGCCCCACACTTCCGTTACGCAAGATTAAATTACAAGGTGCAGTCATTGAAAAAAGTGTAGATGTACGCCAACAAACCAACTTAGAATTCTTTTGTCAAAGCCACAGCTTCTCTATGAATTTTCTTATTGTTCCATTATTGTCGACGGAAATTATACTGGGAGTAGACTTTTTGAATGAAAACAAAGCAATCTTAAACTTTCACGATACTGAAATAAGTTTAGAGAAAGAAGGTAAGTCAATAGCTTTGAAATTTGAAGATTGGCTCTCAAACCATGACGAGGAAATTAATCGGCTTTACCTTCTGTTAGACAACAGTTCGGAATTTTCTACGGAACTAGACACTAACAGTCGCTCTGCAAGTACTGACAGGGATGATATCGACGGCACAATTGAAACTAATGAGTTAATTCAGAATAAAATTCAAACAATTGAGAATTGTAATGACACTGATAGGCAGGACCTTTTTGAGATTTTACAAGCACATTCCACAGTTTTTAATCACAAAACAGGAACAATCAAGGGATTTCAATACCAATTTCGTGTTCGTGAGCATACTAAATTTTGTGTTAGACCATACGTAATTCCAGCACATTATAGGGACCGTGTTAGAACAGAAATACAATCTATGCTTGACGAGGGCATTATTGAGCCTGCAGTAAGCTCATACAACAATCCATTACATGTTGTTGAGAAGAGAAATGGATCGATCAAGCTTGTCTTAGATTCGAGACAAATCAATACTATCATTATTCCTGAAACAGACAGGCCGCAAACGTTGGAAGAACTTGAAACTTCCTGGCAGATTAAAACTGTGTGCCCGACCGAGACTCGAACTCGGGACCTTTGCCTTTCGCGGGCAAGTGCTCTACCAACTGAGCTACCGAAGCACGACTCACGTCCGGTACTCACAGCTTTACTTCTGCCAGTATCCGTCTCCTACCTTCCAAACTTTACAGAAGCTCTTCTGCGAACCTTGCAGAACTAGCACTCCTGAAAGAAAGGATATTGCGGAGACATGGCTTAGCCACAGCCTGGGGGATGTTTTCTGGAAACATCCCCCAGGCTGTGGCTAAGCCATGTCTCCGCAATATCCTTTCTTTCAGGAGTGCTAGTTCTGCAAGGTTCGCAGAAGAGCTTCTGTAAAGTTTGGAAGGTAGGAGACGGATACTGGCAGAAGTAAAGCTGTGAGTACCGGACGTGAGTCGTGCTTCGGTAGCTCAGTTGGTAGAGCACTTGCCCGCGAAAGGCAAAGGTCCCGAGTTCGAGTCTCGGTCGGGCACACAGTTTTAATCTGCCAGGAAGTTTCATATCAGCGCACACTCCGCTGCAGAGTGAAAATCTCATTGTTGGAAGAACTTCTTCAAAATTTTAATGGTGTAAAAGTGTTGTCTTCCATTGATCTCAGATCCAGCTTTTATCAGATCGAACTTCATCCAGAATGTAGAAAATACACAGCTTTCCTTTGTTTCGGCGTTTGTTATCAGTTTCGGAAACTTCCTTTTGGTTTGAACATTTCCTCTGCAGCCTTCATTCGCGGGCTAAATTCCATATTACCTGAGCTCTTAAAACGTCACATCACCTTATATGTGGACGATATTCTGATAGCAGAAGCCTCATGGGAATAACATAATCGGATCCTCAACAGCGTGTTACATATTTTTGCAGAATCTGGAATTACAGTTAACTTGGAAAAGTCTGAATTCGGTAGGACAAAAGTGAAGTTTTTGGGACATATTATTTCTTCTGAAGGCATCCAGCCGGATCCTGAAAAGTTAGAAGCAATCAGTGCCATTCCAATTCCATCCACAAAAAAACAAGTCCGCAGTTTTCTAGGTCTCGTAAATTTTTACCGTCGTTTTCTGAATATGCAAATTCTAGTTACACCAAAACTTTCTTCTCTCACTGGAAAAAATACTATTTGGAACTGGGACGAACAAGCACAGTTGGAATTCAATTCTTTGAAAGAATCGTTACTTAACGCGCCAATACTAGCTCATCCAGATCTCTCACAAGATTTTTGCCTTAGCACAGATTCTTCTAAAGTCGGTCTTGGTGCCCATTTATTTCAAGAAGCCACAGAAAATGACATTACTGTTCAGAAAATCATTGCTTTTGCTAGCCGGGTGCTAACAAAATCTGAAAAAAATTATTCCGTTACTGAATTAGAAGCTTTAGCTATCGTTTGGGCATTTAACAAATTCCGTTTCTTTCTTTATGGTAAGCACGTAAAAGTATACAGTGACCATCGTGCATTACAATTTCTTATGTCTTCAAAATTAAATCATGACAGGTTAAAACGTTGGGCATTGTTTCTGCAAGAATTCCACTTCACAATAGTCTACATTCCCGGCAAGGAGAACATTGTTGCGGACGCACTGTCACGCGCACCGGCTGGGCTTGAGAAAAGTAACACAGAAAGCAACCTCGAGAGAAATTTCAGTATTCTTTACGTCCAGAAAGTCGCCTTTGAAAACTTCATCACCACATCTTTAAAGGACATTGCTCATGAACAAGATGAAGATCCGATTTGGAAAGACATCAAAAGTAAATGGCATGAAAAGACACACACACAGATTCGGCATTATTATCTGGTTAGAAACAACATACTGTTCAAACGATGCACTGTTGATGACAAGCTATGGGTACTTTGCATTCCAGACGATTTTGTTAATAAGCTCATTTGGTACATTCATTTCAGCTATGCACATTTTGGTCCACGAAAATGTTATCATATTCTTCGAACGACTTGTTATTTTAACAATATGGAAAAGAGAATTCGAAGAGTCTTGTCTATTTGTAAACTTTGTCAAAAGGCGAAACCATCTACTGTCTCTCATCGTGCTCCATTGTTTCCTATCATTCCTTCTAAATTAAAAGAATTTGCTGCTGTTGATCTCTTGGGACTGCTTGTCAGGACATCTAATGGATTTTCGTACGTTCTAGTCGCTGTTGAACTTACTTCAAAATTTGTTTCTTTCACTCCGTTACGTAAAGCCACTGGACGGTCTGTATCCAACGCCTTTGTTAGAAATTTCTCACGTCAAGTTGGACACGTTAGTAAAGTAATTTCAGATAACGGACCGCAATTCAGATCTGCTGTTTGATCACACATGCTTCGTAACCATAAAATCAAATCTGTTTTTATTTCATTGTACTCACCACATTGTAACCCGTCTGAACGGATTATGAAAGAAATCAATAAGCTTTGCAGACTTTATTGTCACAGAAAGCATCAGCATTGGGACAGATATTTACACTTATTTCAAAACGTGCTGAATGAAATACCTCATGACTCCACTGCTTTACCACCTGTTCTTGTACTGAAGAATAAAGAACCACCAAACAGAATCAGAGAGCTTGTACCTTTTCCGAATACACGTAAACTTCGACACAAAGACATAATTGATTTGGCTATTAAAAATATAAATTCTGCTGCAGACAAAAGGAAAAAATTACACGGTAAAGCAAATGCAAAGAAATTATATATTGGTCAGAAAGTTCTCATTAAAGCTCATCCATTGTCACATAAGAAGAAACACTTGAGTCACAAATTCTTTCTAGTTTACAATGGACCTTACAGAATCTGACGTATACCACATGATAATTGCGTTGAAGTTGAAACTCTGCGTACTAGGAAGAGTAAAGGTTTACACCACATTTCACATGTAAAACCGTTTATTGAGAGATAATCTGCTTTTTAACTTTGTCTTTGCCATAAAATTTTTCACTTCACGTTATTAGTATGCTTTGTCAGACTTAGAAACTGTTAACATGCAACAATGTTTTGAAGTTCACTATCCAGTCTAGAACCTGGGGAACATTTTTAAACAGAAATTAGGAATGCATTGTTATAGTGAACAGACGTCACAGTGTTATTGTGCGTGTACATTCTTGCTTGTTAGTTGCACGATTACGTAACGACTATAAGGCTGACATACTTAGAACAGTTACCAGTACTGCTAATGAGATTTTAATGCAACATTTTGGTTTACTTGAAAATAAATTCTGGATTTAAAGTTCTTTCTGTGAGATTAAAGATGACTTAGCATTTGGTTTCTTTGATAGCTACACGATTATATCACGACGCTACTAATGTGTGACATGATTTACATTGTTGCTTTTGTGGTGTAACTGTTTTATATCTGCACAGTATTTCTGTATTATTCTGGAAAGTAAAACATGTTTTAGCAGTAACGTTTGTGGTATAGCTACAATGAGACAGCCTTTTCTGTAGCACAACAATACGTTACAGTACAGTACTTACTTCATCACAGCAATAAGCGTAGTAATACGATATCTGTACGCAAAGCATTTCACTTTTATTTATCATGAGGTAAGTACATTGACTTCTGCAGAACGTAGCTTTCGGAGGACAATAACTACGACACTTCCACAGAGATTGTCTTACAGCAAGACGCACATTTAGCGCTACAGGACACTCATTAAACTATTTATTTTTCAACATATTTGAATTACAAAGAAAGTTTTCCGTGATACATTTCATTCCATTGCTGTAATCTGTAACACCTGAGGATATAATTACATTAATCCTCAGGGGGGTACACGCCTACTTTGTGTACCATGTGTATGGCAAGCACAAGGAGCCCTAGCTAATATGGTATTTGCTTATACAACTTTACACATCGGTACCATATTTCTCTAACACATTAATTACACAGCTATCTGATCATTTAACAGGGAGAGACAAACATTCATTTTACTACATCAGTGACACATGTTTACGTAATTACACTGTTGGATAACTTCACACTTACGGAATTGTATTTTGTCTGTACTTTGTGAACTGTTCACATTTTTTCGGAACCATTGTGATACTATGAGAGCTTTGAATGACATATTTGGTATGGGATCATGAATTTTAAAGTACGTTTGAGGTAGATGACACTTTTGACATGAGCAGAGAATTTTTTTAGGTTTTGAAATTTTTGGAGGAAGCTACGACGATTTTGAGAGTTGACTGAGGTGTTATGATGTTATTATTACGATCACGATGTGTATTATGCTGTTGTGGCTTGTTTATGATCAATAAGCTGATGCTATATGAGGAATTTGATTATGCTACTTATTTGTTATGATGAAATATTGAAGAAGTGTGGACGAATATGTATATGTGTAATAAGGTAAGGAATAATGAGTAGTGGTTAGGGACTCTGGTTTGTGAAAAAGGATGTTGGAAACCAAGAATCGTACTTTAAGAGTTATGAAATGTGTGTATACGCGTGAATGTATCACAAGGCCGCCAAAAATTTTTGGACACTGTTATATTAATAGAATTTTGTTTCTACAGATGTGTAACGCAAATTCTTGACCTGTGAAATTTTTTACATGAGACTGCCACTGTAGCGGAAACTGGTGTCGTAAATATTTCGTTAAGACAGTTAAGTGACCACCTGCACGTAATGCGTCGTGGGCACCCAGCTGCGCGACAACCACCTAACAAAAGAAAGCCATTAGTGTGTGCCTTTCAGAGGCACAGGTAAAAAAAAAGGCCATTATCCTCTCTATTGACGTTCCTTTGTAGAAAGCACCGCAAATACGACACGCTCATTACTGAGAAAGATACTTACATCTGACACCTGATTATAACAAACGTCTTTCTATGAGAGTTGAGAGAATTCTACTAACTTATGAAATGTCACATGACTATTGAATGATATTTTTATGCTTTGTCCATAGTTACTTATTTCATTTGATATCTGTTTTCCAGCTGTGTTGCATCATTGATTTTATAAAATAAAAGTAAATGCATTTGCTAATGTGAAAACTTTCTGTCAACAGATCTGTTAAATAATAATTTTATGATCCACATTCTTAAAAAAAAGGAGCACTTGGAAAGGAAAGAACAATAAGAAGGGACTAGTAACAGGAACTGCACACATAATTTTCTTTTCAAGTACTTGGTAATTTATTTAATAGAATAAGTCTGGTGCACCACTTTAATTACATAGTCATTAAGATGTGATTATAACTTTCCCTTATCTGCATTGTTGTCTTTAGTGTACTATTTTTTCTGCTTGTGGGTTTGTCATGTTTAGGTATAAGTTATTACATTTATTGCTGCTTACTATGCTTACTTGCATTTTTTATTCATTGCTGTTTGTGTTAATCGTTTTGTGCTGCTGCATTGCGTCGTCCCTTAGTTTAGCATCTGAGCTCAGTAGATTTTAAGTTAGCTTAAGAGGGGGTAGACTATATAAGAAACTAACTATGATGAATTGGAAGAGAAGCATTGAGAAGCTATATGAAAATGATTTGGCCAAAAAAAGTAGTGTATAGTGGAGAAAAACTATTTTTGAAAGAGGATGAGAAAAGTACAGAAAGCAGGTATAGATAGGACTTTTTGGAATAATGAAGAACGAAGGGAGATCTCCGAGAAGTAAAGAAAGTTTTGTTTGCAAAATACTGCAGTAAAACAAACCCTGCCCTTTCCTTGTGTTATCCCACTATGTGTTTGTGTACCCTTGTGTATTTATGTTCTTCCTGTCTTTATATGTTTATCTGATAAGACTTATGTTGCAGAATTTTTCTAATACTAAGCTACATTCACTACGATGAGGAATACTGTTATCCTCAAATATAATTTGCATTAATAACATGTTATTTACTTTGTAAAGATGTTGACACATTATTTATTCTGTTTTGTTCTAATGCTCATGTGTGAAGTTGTTGTTTCAAAAGTTATTCTGATCTTTTATGTATGTACTTATGTCGCAATTTTTGTAACACTGATGTATTTGCTATATCGATTCTTTTGTAAAGCCTGTACTACTGCAAATGATATCTGTAGTCTTATGTTCTTTAAAGATGTATTTTGTACCTTTGTTATTGTATTCTTATGTTATAAAATTGTAATTGACACCAGTTCATCAAATTAAGTAACTTGTAAATTAATTTCACTGCATACGTTTCTGTTGGTCATAGTATATGGACAATATGTGAGAAGTAGGGACTGATAGTGTTTGCACATGTGTTAATAACTCAGTAAGGCACTGGATAACAGCATTGCTGGTTCTAAGGACATTTCAAAAACAATTTTTCTGAGTGCACAAGTGGTGGTTATGGACTTGTTATATTATCCGCAAGACTCTTCAATGGTGATTGTGCGCCTGCACAGTCAAACAGATGGCTGCTGGCCATCTCTACAAGGACTACAGTGGGTCTACACCTTTGATGACCCACCAATACCATTATTTCTACAAGGACTGCAATGGGTCTGCACCTCTGGTGCCCTACCAATACTGTAATCTCTACCAGGACTACAGTGGGTTTGCTCTGAGATGACCTACGTACCAATATTCTTCAAAACTTCGACTGACTCTGCTGTGGGTTTGCTCCGTTGTGGCCCATTACCTGTCTGCATGTCAAGAGTCAGCACTGTCTTACCGTTGGAGGGACAACACTACTTCTTCAAGACTGCATGGAAATCCACTACTTCATTGTGCATTTTCTTTTACTACTCAGACTTTGAGAAAAACACTGCTATTTTACTGTGATGAATGATGAGGACTGTCTATATGGACTGTGAGAAAATTTTAGCTTTTGACCAACATTGTATTAATAAGTGTGTGCATTTGATATCTTTGTTATAGTAATTATGAAAAATTTTATCAAATCATTATTGGCCACTGCCCAAAACAATTTGCAAAATTTTTTTGTGGGGAGCATGGGTGCTATGTAAGTAGGCTGTTTACGTTTTCTTATTGGTAACGCCACATAGCGCTCTGTATGAAAAATCACTGGCTGTGCTGTGCGCAGTCTGTGGCTAGTTTGCATTGTTGTCTGCCATTGTAGTGTCGGGCAGCGGCAGCTGGATGCTAACAGCGCGTAGCGTTGCACAGTTGGAGGTGAGCCGCCAGCAGTGGTGGACGTGGGGAGAGAGATGGCGGAGTTTTGTAATTTGTAAGACTGGATGTCATGAACTACCATATATATTTTGACTATTAAGGTAAATACACTGTTTGTTCTCTATTAAAATCTTTCATTTGCTAACTATACCTATCAGTAGTTAGTGCCTTCCGTAGTTTGAATCTTTTATTTAGCTGGCAGTAGTGGCGCTCGCTGTGTTGCAGTAGTTCGAGTAACGAAGATTTTTGTGAGGTAAGTGATTTGTGAAAGGTATAGGTTAATGTTGGTCAGGGCCATTCTTTTGTAGGGATTTTTGAAAGTCAGATTGCGTTGCGCTAAAAAATATTGTGTGTCAGATTAAGCACAGTCGTGTATAAATCGTTCTAAGGGGACGTTTCAAACTTCATTGGCCTGTTCTTCGTTATCCACCCTACTGCCCCGATCTCGCATCTTACGACGTCTATCTGTATGGCTCAATGAAGGATTAAGTCCGAGGGAAGCAGTACGTGGATGGTGGGGTGGGGTTATGGGTGTAGCACGGAATTGGCTCCGACTTTGACCAGCAGAGTGGTAGGTACAGAGGCCCTGCCAGTAAAATCGCATAAAGGCGTCGCACTCAACGTAGATTACGTTGGAAAATAGGGTCTTGTAGCCAAAAGTGTGGTGAATAATACTGTACAAGCGCAATCCCAATACTAAGGTCTCCTATTTTTATATAACTACATAGACCTGTTTATTTCTACAATGGTTTACATCAGTTTACAGCTTGAACATTTAGCTATTTTTCGACATAATCACCATTTCTGTCGATGAATATCTGTAGACGCTGTATGCCCATGTCATACCAGCGCATCGCCATGCTGTTCAGAAACTTATGAACCTCTTCTTTCACCTCGTCGTCAGAGCTGAATCGCTTTATGGCCAAATGTTCTTTTAACCTAGGGAACAGGTGATAGTCACTGGGTGCGAAGTCAGGACTATAGGGTGGGTGGGGGATTATGTTCAACTGAAACTGTTGCAGTAGATCAACGGTTTTCTGAGCGATGAGTGAGTGAGCGTTGTCATGGAGAATGTGTACGCCCTTGTTCAGCATTCCTTTTCTCCGGTCCTGAATTGCCCGTTTGAGTTTTTTCAGAGCCTCACAGTACCTGTCAGCGTTAATTGTGGTCCCAGTGGGCATAAAGTCGACCACCAATACCCGTTTCCAATCCCAAAAGAAAAACGGTTGTCATGACTTTACCGGCAGACTATGTTTGTTTGAATTTCCGCGGCTTTGGCGCACAAGGACGCTGTCACTGGCGTGATTGTTGCTTGGTCTCCGGTGTAAAGTGGTATGCCAAGGTTTAGTCACCCGTGACAATTGAGTCCAGAAAGTTGTCCTGTTCGTCTACAAGGCGGTGAAGAAATGCGCGAGAAGCATCAACTCGTTGCCGCATGTGGTCCTGTCAGCATGCGTGGCACCCATCTTGCGCACACCCCCTTGGGTAGTTCAATCCTCCCGTTAAAATTCTGTGGGCGGTGCTTCGGGAAACCTCAGGAAACAACGTGCAGAGATCAGCCAGGGTGATCCGCCGATCTTCACGCATGCTTTGCTCAACCTTCAACACTGTCTCCTCAGAAACTGTCACTCTCCAGCTCCTTTGTTCGTCGTGAATTTCAGTCCGACAAGCTGCAAACTCTCTACACCACTTTCGATCATTTTTGACATCCATGCACGACTCACCATACACTTCCGTCAATTTGCGACGGATTTCAATCGGCTCAGTGCCTTTTGTGTTCAAAAACGAATAACTGCGCGCAATCCGCACTTGGCGGTAACATCCAACGGGAGCTCCATTCTCAACGGCTGCCAAGCAAGGATGAGCGCCTCAGCGCGGCGTGCTCCTGTTTATACACAGCGCGTGAAGCACTCTTCATAACAGTGTGACCAACTGTCACACAAACAGAGTTCTGTACTTATGAAAAAATAGGAGACCTTACTTTTGGGATTACCCACGTATACTGGAATCCTGAATAAAACTAACCTGTTTTCAGAAAAGCCCCTCGTATCTTGGTCTCCTCACGTACTTGGCTTAGACTGGTTCCCTGTTGCGGGCTTGTTGTCTAGTAGCTGGTTCATAACACATGCAACACCGCGTTTGGTTGCTGTGCGCTCCACTACCTGCATTACTTATCACTTTTAGTTTTATAATTTTTAAAATAAATGGGAGCGAAAGTAACCGAAAGGTACCATTTGCTGCAAAACCAAGTGACGCCTATCCAGACTTAAATTAAATACCATTTTAAAGAGCATTCGTTTCTCTATAAAATAACTAAGATTGAGCTTCTCTCTGAAAATCCACAATTTTCCACGAAAGTTTCTCATCCATATCACTATTTCAAAGCACCATTTCCTAAGATCACCCAATTTGTTGGAAAGTGGTGTAAATGCACGTATAAATTCAGTGTCGCTTGAATGTAAAGTGAAACATGAAGCTTTTTCCGTAAATTTCGGCTTTTCAGAACAGTACAGTACAAGCAAAAAGTAATCGAATTTTATAAAAATGTACTAAAATTTTGTTTGGCTTTAGACAGAAATGTTTGGAAAAGTAGTTTTCGTTGACAGTGCCGAGCAGATCCAATGTACAGAGTCTGCCAGAAAAATCTATACACTCTTTGCCAGGGTCCATCGAGATATCGACATTGTCATTCGATTTGAGTTACAAAAGTGCTGTAGTATGGTATTGGCTCAACAGTCGTTAGTACTTCCATCTCGGTATTGAGGCAACAAGATGGCTGGAGCACGCTTGACATTCGAGCAAAGAAAATGTATTGTGAAGTCAATGGAGACGGGAGTTTGAAACAGAACCGCCAACTCGCCTAACAATTAAATACGTCACTGACAAGTTTGAATTGCATACAACGATTTGTGATATTTACGAAGGACGATCAGGAAGACAGCGTACACCTACAAGTCCTGCGTCGAAGGCTCTCCTGTCGGAAATGTTTGTTATTTCTCCACAGAAGTCTGCTAAGCAATGGGCACGTGAATGGGGGTTAGCAGTACAAGTGTACGAAGAATTCTGAAAGCTACAAAGTGGAAAGCTTACATTCCACGATTACTGCACACAAAGAATAATGACGACCCTGATCGCCGAATGCAATTTTGCGAATGCTAACAGCAAATGGTAACTGATGATGAACAATTTGTGACGAAGGTAGTGCGCAGTGACGAGGCACAATCTCATCTTAATGGAACCGTGAATTGTCATAACAGTGTGTACTTGGCACCGTATGTTTATGTGGATAAAGCGGTCAGTGCACTAGGGGTTCATATGTGGTGTGGGCTATCTTCTAGGGGCTCAGTAGGACCCTTTTTCTTCGATGCTACTGTCACTGGAGAAGTGTACCTGGAAATGTTACGCACGTCAGTTTTGAAAGGTATACGCCCGATTTATGGAGCTGATGAAGAGGTCTTCTACCTATAGGACGGGGCGCCACCACATTACCACCTAGCCGTACGAGCTTCACTGGATGAGAATTTTCCGGGGCACTGGATTGGATGAAGAGGGCCCATTGAGCTCCCTCCACGGTCGCCAGATCTAACACCTATGGATTTTTACTTGTGGAGAACTATGAAAGATAACGTCTATAGACGTAAGCCACACACGCTGGAGGAACTTCGCTAGGAGCTTACAGTGACTTGTGCAGCGATCTCCACTGTAACACTGACTGACGTAGTTGCAGCGACAGCTCGTCAAAAAAATGGTTCAAATGGCTCTGAGCACTATGGGACTTAACATCTTAGGTCATCAGTCCCCTAGAACTCAGAACTAACCTGTGGACATCACACACATCCATGCCCGAGGCAGGATTCGAACCTGCGACCGTAGCAGTCCCGCGGTTCCGGACTGCAGCGCCTAGAATCGCACGGCCACCGCCGCCGGCGACAGCTCGTCGTCCTGTTATGTATATAGCCGCCGACAGTGAACATTTTGAACATTTAAAGTAACCATATGTTAAACTGAATGTTGTACAACATGTGTGATCAGTAATTAAATGTAAAATAAACAGATAAGTAATACCTTTTGTTCCTTAAAGTGTGTATACATTTTTCTGGCGGAGTCTGTATTTAAAGTAAGACATCGTGGAAGCATCTAAAACTATTGTAACGAATATTTAAGGGAGAGTTTCCAAACATGGTCTGTTGGGCCTAAGTTGGGCCACTTCGTATTGTGCTTTGCGTTGGTAATTTAAACCTTCAAGTGGCTCTACTGGGGAGAAATGCTGTCAAGGTCGCGTGACACAGCGGTCAGTCGGCTGCAGACGTGGATGAAAATATAGCTGCCATTGTTATATTCTCTTCGTTTTTGTTAAAAGTGATGCGCAACAAATCATAAGCATTTTTACACAGCACGAGTTCAAATAAGTTATCTGCAAACTAGTCCATGACTGCCTTTTGTTAGTTAATAACTAGACATTGTAAAACTAGAGTTTAATTTAGTGCATTTAGTGTTTCCTTTTCTTATACGGCGGCCAGTTTCCGAAGTCGAACTACCGCGTGTTTTCTAATCTGGACCGGTCTATTTTAGGAAACACTCATAACAATTAATTTTGAAATGCACTTTTACAATAAGCAATAGAAAGGTAATAAGTTTTTAGCTTCTCAAGGAGGAGGCATGTGAAATAGAAGATGAAGGTCACCGTGGCAGCAGTCAGAAACTGTGACTATTGATTTAATGACTGTGCTCGTGTGTATGGTAAACACACATGCTGACAGTAAACACACATTCGGAAGACAGTAAACTTCTATGTCTTAAATGGAAAAAAACTCGCAAACCATAAATGATATTCATAATCTTGCATTTACGTAGCAAAGATGTGTGAGCTACTTCAGTGTTTCAACAAAGAGAAGGAAATGACGAGGAAAAAGTGATTTTACTCATTTATGAGATGAAATCCATGACTTTCCCCCTGTCAACCAGAAGAAACGTCAATGGTAGGAGTTAAGGGGTTTAATGTAGAGAATGTGAATCAATTTTTCGAAAAAGACAGCCGAAAGTCGTCATGCAAACGAGCAAGAACCAAGTGGGGTGCATCACATATATTGCAGTCATGAGGGCACACCACCCACAGATCTCAGTGACTTGATGTTTCGTTCTGTGCACCTCGTCAAACCTTTCTCATTAATGCCCAGAACAAATGGTTGCTGAAAACGCAGGTAAAATTATAACGCAGTTCAGATATCTGGACTGTTGAATGGAACCCATGGCCTAGCAACAACAATTAGAACGACAGAGAATGCCTTCTGGCCAGCAGGAATTTGGCCTGTGTATGTGAAGCCGTTTTCACATAACAAATTTCTTCAGCAGTGTTTAAAAATTGATGATAATTTCCTAGAGAAGTCGATCTCTAGAAACAGTGGAAGGCAGTAATCTTCTTCAGAAGACATTTCAAGTCATGACGACTGTACGGGACTTAAAGGATGTTCAAGAAGGCTGTGATCAAGGTGTTACTCCCTCCAGATTCAAGCAGGGTGGGACAAATAAAAGTGGCCCAGACAAGTGGATACGACTGGACGTGAATATATGCATATAACCACACCAACTTACCTCCAACAGGATGGGGCAACTACCCATGCAGCCGGCCGAACCTCAGACCACGTTTACGCAATCTTCACGCCTAACACGGGTGTTAGCAGAGGTCAGCCTGGTCGCAGTCCTAGCTAGCCAACAAGATCACCTGATATGACAGCATGCGATTATCTCGTGCGTGGAGCGCTCAAGTCTAAGGTGTACTGCAGCAACCATCATAGTCTTCAAGAGCTGCAGGAGAACATTTCGGATGAAACTGTAGAAATTCCAGCAATCCAGCTTCGGTCTGTACTAAGCAATTGCTTACCAGAGCTCAAAAGTGCCAAGAGACGAATAGGGGTCACTTTAAAGATCTGCTATAGTCAGGTTAGTGCTGCATCTTTCATTTTACTAGTGATGAATACTACAAAATTATTGGTTTTGTGTAATATGGCCTAATTCAAATGGCTCTGAGCACTATGAGACTTAACATCTGTGGTCATCAGTCCCTTATAACTTAGAACTACTTAAACTTAACTAAGCTAAGGACATCACACACATCCATGCCCGAGGCAGATTCGAACCTGCGACCGTAGCAGTCCCGCGGTTCCGGACTGAGCGCCTAGAACCGCTAGACCACTGGGGCCGGCTATGGCCTAATTACCTAAATATCTTGTGTGTCTAGTAAATGTGTTGAAATACAATTTCTTTAAAGTATTAGAGTTTTTATTTATCTTACGACTTATCTTACGATTTATCTTAGGATTGGTCCAGCTTTATGTGAATGGCCTAACTACGTAATTATCATCTGTGTCTAATAAATGTCTTGAAATGCAAGTTCTTTAAAATATTACACTTCTTGTTTATTTTTGACTCATAGTGCTGCCACAGGTCCAACTTAAGCAACTGAACGTCCAAATAAAACACCCTGTTTTCTAATATTCGAAACATTTACATACGTCTAAATTTTAAATTATACGCCTTTAAGCTACGCCTTTATTCAAAATGTAATACCGTGTGATGCACGTGTTGTTGTTGTTGTGGTCTTCAGTCCTGAGACTGGTTTGATGCAGCTCTCCATGCTACTCTATCCTGTGCAAGCTTCTTCATCTCCCAGTAACTACTGCAAGCTACATCTTTCTGAATCTGCTTAGTATATTCAACTCTTGGTCTCCCTCTACGATTTTTACCCTCCACGCTGCCCACCAATAATAAATTGGTGAGCCCTTGATGCCTCAGAACATGTCCTAACAACTGATCCCTTCTTTTAGGCAAGTTGTACAACAAACTTCTCTTCTCCCAATATGCTATTACATAACTCCTCATTAGTTATCTGGTCTACCCATCTTATCTTTAGCACTCTTCTCTAGCACATTTCAAAAACTTCTATTCTCTTCTTGTCCAAACTATTTATCGTCCATGTTTCACTTCCATACCTGGCTACGCTCCATACAAGTACTTTCAGAAACGACTTCCTGACACTTAAATCTATACTCGATGTTAACAAATTTCTCTTCTTCAGAAACGCTTTCCTTGCCATTGTCAGTCAACATTTTATATCCTCTCTACTTCGACCATTATCAGTTATTTTGCTCTCCAAATAGCAAAACTCCTTTACTACTTTAAGTGTCCTAATCTAATTCCCTCAGCATCACCCAACTTAATTCGACTACATTCTATTATCCTCGTTTGGTTTCTGTTGATTTTCATCTTATATACTCCTTTCAAGACACTGTCCATTCCGTTCAACTGCTCTTCCAGGTCCTTTGCTGCCTCTCACAGAATTGCAATGTCTTCGGCGAACCTCAAAGTTTTTATTTATTCTCTATGTATTTTAATACCTACTCCAAATTTTTCTTTTGTTTCCTTTACTGCTTGCTCAATATACAGATTGAATAACATCGGGGAGAGGCTACAACACTGTCTCACTCCTTTCCCAACCACTGCTTCCCTTTCATGCCCCTCGACTCTTATGACTGCCATCTGGTTTCTGTACAAATTGTAAATAACCTTTCGCTCCCTGTATTTTACCCCTGCCACCTTCAGAATTTGAAAGAGAGTATTTCAGTCAACATTGTCACAAGCTTTCTCTAAGTCTACAAATGCTAGAAACGTAGGTTTGCCTTTCCTTAATCTCTCTTCTAAGATACTTCGTAGGGTCAGTATTGCTTCACGTGTTCCAATATTTCTACGGAATCTAAACTGATATTCCCCGAGGTCAGCTTCTACTAGTTTTTCCGTGCGTCTGTAAAGAAATCGTATTAATATGCTGCAGCCGCGACTTATTAAACTGATAGTTCGGTAATTTTCGCATCTGTCAACACCTGCTTCCTTTGGCATTGCAATTATTATATTCTTCTTGAAGTCTGAGGGTATTTCGCCTGCCACATATATCTTTCGCATCAGACGTTAGAGTTCTGTCTTGGACTGGCTCTCCCAAGACTGTCAGTAGTTCTAATGGAATGTTGTCTACTCCGGGGGCCTTGTTTCAACTCAGGTCTTTCAGTGCTCTGTCAAACTCTTCACGCAGTATCATATCAGCCCTTTCATCTTCATCTACATCCTCTTCCATTTCTACAATATTGTCCTCAAGTATATCGCCCTTGTATAGACCCTCTATATACTCTTTCCACCTTTCTGCTTTCCCTTCTTTGCTTAGAACTGGGTTTCCATCTGAGCTCTTGATATTCATACAAGTGGCTCTCTTTTCTCCAAAGGTCTCTTTAATTTTCCTGTAGGCAGTATCTATCTTACCCCTGGTGAGATAAGCTTCTACATTGACCTCTAGCCATCCCTGCTTAGCCATTTTGCACTTCCTGCCGATCTCATTTTTGAGAGATTTGTATTGCTTTTTGCCTGCTTCATTTACTGCATTTTTATATTTTCTCCTTTCAACAATTAAGTTCAATATTTTTTCTGTTACCCAAGGATTTCTAGTAGCCCTCGTCTTTTTACCTACTTTATCCTCTGCTGCCTTCACTATTTCATCCCTCAAAGCTACCCATTCTTCTTCTAGTGTATTTCTTTCCCCCATTCGTATCAGTTGTTCCTCATGCTCTCCCTGAAACTCTGTACAACTTCTTGTTTAGTCAGTTTATTCACGTCCCATCACCTTAAATTCCCGTCTTTTTTCAGTTTCTTCACTTTTAATCTACAGTTCATGACCAATAGGTTGTGGTCAGAGTCCACATCTGCCCCTGGAAATGTCTTACAATTTAGAACCTGGTTCCTACATCTCTGTCTTACCATTATGTAATCTATCTGAAACCTGTTAGTATCTCCAGGCTTCTTCCATGTATACAACCTTCTTTTATGATCCTTGATCCCAGTGTTAGCTATGATTTAGTTGTTTTCTCTTTCATTTCTTAGCCCCAACACATATTCACCTACTATGTTTCCTTCTCTCCCTTTTCCTACTACAGAATTCCAGTCACCCATGATTATTAAATTTTGGTCTCCCTTCACTATCTGCATAATTTCTTTTATTTCATCATACATTTCTTCAATTTCTTCGTCATCTGCAGAGCTAGTTGGCATATAAACTTGTACTACTGTAGTATGTGTGGGATTCATGTCTATCTTGGCCACAATAATGGGTTCACTATGCTGTTTTTTATTCATTATTAAACCTACTTCTGCATTACCCCTATTTGATTTTGTATTTATAACCCTGTATTCGCCTGACCAAAAGTCTTGTTCATCCTGCCACCGAACTTCACTAATTCCAACTATATCTAACTTTAACCTACCCATTTCCCTTTTTAAATTTTCTAACCTACCTGCCCGGTTAAGGGATCTGACATTCCACGCTCCGATCCGTAGAACGCCAGTTTTATTTCTCCTGATAACGACGTCCTCTTGAGTAGTCCCCGCCCGGAGATCCGAATGGGGGACTATTTTACTTCCGGAATATTTTACGCAATAGGATTGTAAGCTGCGTGCCCTCAGGAAATATTACGGCTGTAGTTTCCCCTTGCTTTCAGCCGTTCACAGTACCAGTACAGCAAGGTTGTTTTGGTTAGTTTTAGAAGGGCAGATCAGTCAATCATCCAGACTATTGCCGCTGCAACTACTGGAAAGGCTGCTGCCCTTCTTCAGGAACCACACGTTTGTCTGGCCTCTCAACAGATACCTCTCCATTGTGGTTGCACCTACGGTACGGCTATCTGTATCACTGAGGCACGCAAGCCTCCCCACCAACGGCAAGGTCCATCGTTTATGGGGGCAAGTGCATAACATGTAAATTATTTTACAGTATATTTTGTATCAGTTAAGTACATAACAAAGTCTTGGGGGTAGCAAAATATAGAAGTGGTCCAACGTAGGTAAACTTCCCCAGTTATCAGAAAAATAGAAAAATATTCTCAGCAAGCGGTCATCTGAAGGTCACAAATTAACAGACACTGCAGATACTCTAAGAAAGGTTAACTCTTAATACTGGCCTACAACCAGCTGTTCCAAGACACATTTCCAAACAACGTGATCTACCTGGGGACCAAGTCGTTTCGTATACTGAGCATGGATTTCCCTGCTGAAGTTGCTCGACTTTTCTGACCCTGGATTTGAAGCAAGTGTACATGGGCTGTTACCAAAATCGTTCAAACTGCAATAAAAATTGCTGTCTTTATAGCATGCGCCATCCCTCTCCGCTAACACAGAAATAACATTTCTTAGGTGGAAAGCATGTAGGTGGTTTCCTACAACACAGCACACACAAATGTCGTGTATGTAGTGTAAACACTATTAACTGATATCATGGGTATCTGTGTCGCCCACTATGTCGGAGAGATAACCAACCCACAGCCCGGTTCAGCTACATGCATGTAGTGGATCTCTTATTAAAATGTGGTAATGTGGGCTGAAGAAAAACGAAAAAAACTACCAAGGTTTCGAATCTTACCGTTTTATTTGCTTGATTTCGATTAATATTACAAGGTGACTTGGTAGGAGCATATGCTAAAAGTGTGGGCCACCACCCATGAACGACACGCTTCGGTTGCTTTGCATTTCGCTTTACCAGTTTCCTGTGTCCCCTGCGCTTGCTAGCGAAAAAAAGTCTTCTATTTAAAGTTCCACCGCAGAACTACCTGGGAGACACTTCATAGGACACAAAATATGGAATCCGTGTTTTGGTAGTAGAAATTTTGCAGCTGTCCTTGCTTAGGACTGCAAACATCGGCTCGTAAATCCGCTCACATGATATGGACAACAGTGAAATGTGCTGCCTAGCCCCTAGCCTATTTACATCTCAGGAAAAAAAGGAAGAAAAACCACAGCGGCCGGCCGTGGTGGCCGTGCGGTTATAGGCGCTTCAGTCCGGAACCGCGGGACTGCTGCGGTCGCAGGTTCGAATCCTGCCTCGGTCATGGATGTGTGTGATCTACATCTACATGACTACTCTGCAATTCACATTTAAGTGCTTGGCAGAGGGTTCATCGAACCACAATCATACTATCTCTCTACTATTCCACTCCCGAACAGCGAGCGGGAAAAACGAACACCTAAACCTTTCTGTTCGAGCTCTGATTTCTCTTATTTTATTTTGATGATCATTCCTACCTATGTAGGGTGGGCTCAACAAAATATTTTCGCATTCGGAAGAGAAAGTTGGTGACTGAAATTTCGTAAAAAGGTCTCGCCTCGACGAAAAACGTCTAAGCTTTAATGACTTCCATCCCAACTCGTGTATCATATCTGCCACACTCTCTCCCCTATAACGTGATAATACAAAACGAGCTGCCCTTTTTTGCACCCTTTCGATGTCCTCCGTCAATCCCACCTGGTAAGGATCCCACACCGCGCAGCAATATTCTAACAGAGGACGAACGAGTGTAGTGTAAGCTGTCTCTTTAGTGGACTTGTTGCATCTTCTAAGTGTCCTGCCAATGAAACGCAACCTTTGGCTCGCCTTCCCGACAATATTATCTATGTGGTCCTTCCAACTGAAGTTGTTCGTAATTTTAACACCCAGGTACTTAGTTGAATTGACAGCCTTGAGAATTGTACTATTTATCGAGTAATCGAATTCCAACGGATTTCTTTTGGAACTCATGTGGATCATCTCACACTTTTCGTTATTTAGCGTCAACTGCCACCTGACACACCATACAGCAATCTTTTCTAAATCGCTGGTACTGGTCTTCGGATGACCTTACTAGACGGTAAATTACAGCATCATCTGCGAACAGTCTAAGAGAACTGCTCAGATTGTCACCCAGGTCATTTATATAGATCAGGAACAGTAGAGGTCCCAGGACGCTTCCCTGGGGAACACCTGATATCACTTCAGTTTTACTCGATGATTTGCCGTCTATTACTATGAACTGCGACCTTCCTGACAGGAAATGACGAATCCAGTCGCACAACTGAGACGATACCCGATAGCTCCGCAGCTTGATTAGAAGTCGCTTGTGAGGAACGGTGTCAAAAGCTTTCCGGAAATCTAGAAATACGGAATCAACTTGAGATCCCCTGTCGATAGTGGCCATTACTTCGTGCGAATAAAGAGCTAGCTGCGTTGCACAAGAGCGATGTTTTCTGAAGCCATGCTGATTACGTGTCAATAGATCGTTCCCTTCGAGGTGATTCATAATGTTTGAGTACAGTATATGCTCCAAAACCCTACTGCAAACCAACGTCAATGATATAGGTCTGTAGTTAAATGGATTACCCCTACTACCCTTCATGAACACTGGTGCGACCTGCGCAATTTTCCAATCTGTAGGTACAGATCTATCGGTGAGCGAGCGGTTGTATATGAGTGCTAAGTAGGGAGCTATAGTATCAGCGTAATCTGAAAGGAACCTAATCGGTATACAATCTGGACCTGAAGACTTGCCCGTATCAAGCGATTTGAGTTGCTTCGCAACCCCTAAGGTATCTACTTCTAAGAAACTCATGCTAGCAGATGTTCGTGTTTCAAATTCTGGAATATTCCATTCGTCTTCCCTGGTGAAGGAATTTCGGAAAACTGCGTTCAATAACTCCGCTTTAGCGGCACAGTCGTCGGTAACAGTACCATCGGCACTGTGCAGCGAAGGTATTGACTGCATCTTGCCGCTTGTGTACTTTACATACGACCAGAATTTCTTCGGATTTTCTACCAAATTTCGAGACAATGTTTCATTGTGGAACCATTAAAGGCATCTCGCATCGAAGTACGTGCCAAATTTCGCGCGTCTGTAAATTTTAGCCCATCTTCGGGATTTCGCGTTCTTCTGAACATCGCATGCTTTTTCCGTTGCCTCTGCAACAGCGTTCGGGCCTTTTTTGTGTACCACGGGGGATCCGTTCCATCTCTTACCAATTTATGAGGTATGAATATCTCAATTGCTGTTGCTACTATATCTTTGAATTTGAGCCACATCTCGTCTACATTCGCATAGTCAGTTCGGAAGGAATGGAAATTGTCTTTTAGGAAGGCTTCTAGTGGCACTTTATCCGCTTTTTTAAATAAAATTATTTTGCGTTTGTTTCTGATGGATTTGGAAGAAATGGTATTGAGCCTAGCTACAATGACCTTGTGATCACTAATCCCTGTATCAGTCATGATGCTCTCTATCAGCTCTGGATTGTTTGTGGCTAAGAGGTCAAGTGTGTTTTCGCAACCATTTACAATTCGCGTGGGTTCGTGGACTAACTGCTTGAAATAATTTTCGGAGAAAGCATTTAGGACAATCTCGGAAGACGTTTTCTGCCTACCACCGGTTCTGAACAAGTATTTTTGCCAACATACCGAGGGTAGGTTGAAGTCCCCACCAACTATAACCGTATGAGTGGGGTATTTATTTGTTACGAGACTCAAACTTTCTCTGAACTGTTCCGCAACTGTATCATCGGAGTCTGGGGGTCGGTAGAAGGAGCCAATTATTAACTTAATGTCCTTAGGTTAGTTAGGTTTAAGTAGTTCTAAGTTCTAGGGGACTCATGACCAAAGACGTTAAGTCCCATAGTGCTCAGAGCCATTTTTGAAACCACAGCGTAAACATCGCGTATTAGCGCTAGCGCTAACTACAAAACTCATCTCTACAAAGCTGATAATTTTTTTTCCTATTTTTTGGATGATGCCTCCTGATATGTGGTGTAAGAAACTTGCTACAAGTCCAGGGATGAAAAGTTCCAAGCAATTTAAACGTGCGAGCTCCTTTTTAAAACGTAAATGCGGTGTAGTCATGTGCGACGTCACACATTTTGCTAACGGGTCTTGTTAACATTTGCCTGCGTGCCAATATTTCTTGATATATCACCAGGTGTTTCCAATTTATAGTTCAATAACACACCTCAGGCAACCATTCATCACAGGCCCTAGCTCCTTGAAACATCTCTTTAGACCCTATATTGTACGAGGGTTATTCGGAAAGTAAGGAAAGATCGATTGCGAAATGGAAAATACAGTGAAAATCTGATGAAGCTTTGCACAGATGCGTTGGGTACTGTGCCTAGTACTCCCGTCGATCGCATCATGTTGCTCTTTTCAGTTCTGAGCTCACAGTGAGAACATAAAGATGGCTACAAGTTAGCGTCTACCGCCAAGTACGAGGGCTCGGCGGAAGATTTCGCCTGAAGCTATGCAATCCACAGAGTACATCTGTCATATGGTTCGTTCTACACGACAATTCTCTGCTGTACTCTGCAGGGGCAATGAAGATGCTCCTGCAGCGTTTTCGACGGGAAGTGTTCGATCACCCACAATACAGCCCGTAATTGGCTACCCCTGAGATTCATCTCTGCTCAAAGGAACCGCTGGCTATGAAGACAATATTTTGACACACACAACGATCTGCAGTCCAGAGTAGAAAGTTGTCGAAAAGCACTGGCACCTTTCTTCTATAACGAGGGAACTGAGAAGTTAGTACAACGCTACGACAAATATCCAAGTCTGAGCGGCGACTGTGTAGAGACGAAGGTGTAGCTAACCGTTGCAAATAAAACAGTTTTGATTTTCACTGTGGTTTCCATTTCAGGACCTATCGTTCGTTACTTTCCGAATAGCCCTCGTATGTATGTTTCCCTATTTCCCAAGCTATCTCTTTACACTTGGCTATCATACAATAATTATACAGTTTGTATCTTCTTGAGCAATTACGTTTCTTAGACTCGCACTTTGCTTTTCTCCGCGAACATCGCTTGACCCCGTTATTAGCTGAACGTAGAAAAAAACAAAGCGAGAAATCTGTTCTTACACTCTGAAAATTAATAACTACATATTCTTCGCTCTGATTACCGTGTTCCAGAAGCGGTACAAATGCGAGTGCCACAGCTTACTTTTGTGACACTACATATGGATAACATATTTCAACAGCCTTTTAGTTTTTCTACAATGTTCTGAACTGTTACGGACCCGCTAAAGTCGTGTACTGGTAGGTTTATAACCAACAAAACTACATAAAATAAAGAACAAACCGCCTTCAGTCACAAGTTGCATTTATTTATTGCACTATGCATTTCGAGCCCTGGAGGCTCATCTTCAGGTGCACCTGAAGATGAGCCTCCAGGGCTCGAAATGCATAGTGCAATAAATAAATGCAACTTGTGACTGAAGGCGGTTTGTTCTTTATTTTACGAAAGTAAAACAGTCGCGGACGAAACACTGGTAAACAATGGATAAAATTAAAAAAAAAAAACTACATAAATCAGTTTGACGTTATTTAAACAACCATAATAATTACTTTGATAAAAATTGGACATGACGCATGCTTTTTCCATTCGTTGCAACTGGTGCACCCAGTCACATTTTCATGCTTAATTGCGAACTTTTAACATTGCAGCGCGTCAGAAATCGCGAATAATTTAATGATTATAAAGAATCCGCCACGATTGCAAATAGAAACCAGATGTTGACCCGGGTTTCGGCGAGGATAACCGCGCCTTCTTCGGAACACACTAAAACTACAAACTTCCTGAAGAGACATGGTCCAACATTAATACAGAACGCCCAAAAGGGCAAATCTAAAATAAACGGTACATATTATGCGAAGCAAATGTAAAATAAACGGTACATTTTAAGCGAGTCTTTTGCCCTTTTGGCCTTTCTGTATTAATGTTGGACCATGCCTCTTCAGGAAGTTTGTAGTTTTAGTGTGTTCCGAAGAAAGCGTGGTTATCCGCGTCGAAACGGCTTCAACATCTGGTTTCTATTTGCAATCGAGAGGGATTCTTTATAATCATTAAATTATTTCATACTTAATTGCTGTTACCACACTCAAGTGCAGTTTTCCATGAATGTATTTCCTTGAAAGTTGTGTTCATTGCAACTTTTACCGTAGCACATCAATTTCTTTCTCTCTCAAACACGTGTTTATTGGTAATCTGATGCAGAATGCGTTAGGAGAACAGCTTATTCGGTAAACCTGCTCAAAACGACTGCTAGCAGAGTCTTTGTGACGAAATCCGATATCTCTCGGGAGCGGAAAAGATATTTCGCTAAGGAAGTGATATAATATTTATTCTTGGTGTATTGCGTAGGACCGTAATAATCCGACGATAAACAAAGCGACGTTTCGGAAGGAGCGCAAGATACCGCTTCGGTGCTGATAAGCCCTGGAGAGAAGATGATTTGCTTAACTTCATATCTGCCATTGCTGTCGTCACAAAAGCAGACATTGAACGCATTTGAATCAAACATGTTCGCAACTTATAATGCCTGTTGGTGAAGGTAAAATATGAATTTACGCATAGTGAAAATCGATCACAATCGATACAATAAATAAGTACACTTTCTAAGATTGTCGATTTATGTTACATCAGCAAAAAATCGACAAACCTACAGGACGGAGATGACAAGTAGTTTCCGCTGTGGAATACGTTTCTCTGGACAGTTTCTGACGTCGCTGCGCCACCAAGTTATATCTAATTTAGCCACAACACACTTACTTAACAGAGCAAGGTGATTTTTGTAGGAAATCATCACACGTGAGCGATAGAACAACCAAACTTTAAACATAAGACTTCAATACTCAAGTCTGGTAGCGAGATGTGATTCTCGTGCATCCTTCCTACAATAAAATGAAAGTAAATACTTTCGTTTTACGTTTATTGCAACAGGCGAAAATCCAGAGCCTTCAGCTTTTCAGTCGTAAGTAACAAAAAGCCATCAGCCAACAACTCACTAAAAACGGTGCTCTCTGCCAACGTCATACTTATATATTATGAATAATTCCTACTTTACGTTTCTTTGTTACAGTATTAGTCTCAAATCATTTTATTACGAGGACGTGCTAAAACTTAATACCTTCGAATATTTATGTATAAACTCTTAAAACAAATTTTTTAACATTCTACATCTTTATTCTTCATGCTCCATATTTATTTTTCAACATAATCATTCTGACAACAAACACATTTCTTACAATGAGAGACGAATTTGTTGACACTGTCACTGTAGAATGTTTAACTTTGTTAATGGTGTCACAATCTCATCTCTGCTTGCACCGCTTCCTATCAGCGTCAAGTCCTCGAAGGTGTTCTTTAAGTTTTGGAAACAGATGAAAATCGGATGGGGCCAAGTTAGGACAGTATGGAGGACGATCGAAGACAGTACTAGTTGGTTCTGGCGGAAAACGTGGACATCAGCATCAGCGCTTTCTTATCATCAATGCCGTTCCTAAAATTTAGCTGTCACCAAATCCAGCCACGCGGCACCGAGACCACCCCTGGAATGGTCGAATAAAACCAATCGAGAGACTGATGACACAAAAAAATATAAAAAATTTCCAGTTGTCTCATTTGTCCTCGCGACCCGTTTCTCTCGACACACTTCGCTTCCGCTCCGCAGGATTCGCTTCTTCAGCTCGTTCCGTCTGCAACCGTACTGATCAGCCCTTAGCCGCAACGTCTGCGTTACGTAAACTATGATCACTCTTACATTGTCGCAGGAGTCCCTGCCTGAAATTCCTTCATACGGGACATCTAACTCATCCACCACTATCTGAAACTTGTGTTCCACAAACACATCGGCATCTGTCCTCATCGTTAACATTGCGGTTATGTGCGTCTCTGTAACTACTTTAGTGATCCCTTTAAGTTTTATTCTTTCGTCAGCGTCACTGGCAAACGTATCTTGCAGTCCTGATTCCTTTATTAAACTCACCTCAGCAGCACCATCTACAATGAAACTTGTAGTTCCGCCCTTCCCTGCGCACGTCTTATATTCACAGAATCATTCCTGTTCTTGCAGTCTGCTGAGTATAACTTTGCCATTATTTCGTTTCCCGTTTTTTGAGTTTTTGTATTCGTCAACGTAGCATCGGCGTTACAATGTCGGGATAGGTGTCCTGTTTCTTAATAAATGATACATACCACCAGTCTTGAAAGATCATGCGGTCTGGCTGCCCTTGGTGATCTCATCGACAACACACCTTCGATCGCTTGCTTCCAGTTCCTCTATGATGACCTCTCCACAGTGTTTACTCTGTCCTTCTCGGCGGTGATGGAGTATGGCATGCTTGTTTCTCTTCCACTACAACGCTGCTATATGGCGTCTATTTACCTGACACGTTTCTCTGTAGTGCAGTTCCTCGCATGCTGGCCTCCTTTCTTACGTCTGAAACAGTAATCTCTCAGGCGACCGGATTCATCGAACTTTTCTTTACAAGGGGCGGTGAGTGCTTTTTCGGTTAACACTAGATCTTTGTGTTGTGTTAACATTGAAAACCTCTCCTCTTGCTTTCACGACTCCAGTTCCCTGTATAAACGCTGCTTCCGCCAGCTGCCCAATTAGAGAAGGCTACCCGGAACGTCTAATGCCATCATTCCCTGGACGACTTCTCGAAACAGGTGTTACAAAGCGTCGATATGATTGGCCCATTTTATCATACTTTCGACCCTTTTCTGTCTAAAAAAAAGCATCATAAGCGAAAGTCCGTTTTGGCTCACAATTCTTAAATAAAATTCCTTTCACCTCTGGCCTAGTTGCTGTCACATCGGGCACGAGTAGTTTACTCCGAGCTGCAACGACAATCCAAGTTTTAACAAATTTTAGCAGCATACAGTGACAGAGGCTTGGCGTTAGTTCGATGCTACGTCACAACTGTCTATGACTTGTCGAAGTTCGTCTTTGTTTCCATCAAAAGCTCTCGAGATTAACTTAAATGTGTCAGACAAGACTATCTGTTGAACGGGTACTCCACTACCACATTAATATTAGATGTTCTTTCGTTCTTTTTCACATCTGTAGACATCGATCCCATATTACACTATGTGATCAAAGGTGCATTGTGTTGACTGAGGACTGGACACTGTATCACAGTGACATGCCTCTAAAGCAAATCCAAGTGTAAGTGTGAAAAACAAAGTTGTTATCCTCCATATGCTTCAACAAAGAGTAAAGTGTATGTATATAAAGGACACTCCTAAAAGCAATTAAAATAATATGCTAGGTTTTATGAACACTAAAATAGCCACTGTCAAGTGCTTAGATATATAAAGGACGCTTCACTAAGCGATTAAAATAATATATTACGTTTTATAAACGCTAACATAGCGACTTGTAAAATGTTTGATTCTGTTCAAAACAATATACAAATGTGTAAAATAATTCTTCATAGAAAAATTTAATTTCAAGGAAAATTTGAATATTTGTTGATGTAAAAGGTTTGATAAACAACTTTTTTTGAAAAATGTTAAATGGAGGAATTTTGTACAAAAGATATTAATTCTGAAAGAAAAGTAAATTTTTTAAATTAATTTTGTTACTCGCTATCAAGTCCAAGCCTTTCAAATTTTATGTCACATTCTCAAAAAAACTATAATGTATTTTTTATATTTTGTACACTTGAAAAATTATTTTTTTGTAAGTAGAAACAACTTTCATTAGAAGCCTCATAGTTAAATGTGTCAGGTACTCCATATCAGCGACCCCAGTAGTCATTAGACATCGTGGGAGAGCAGAATGGGGCGCTCCGCGGAAAGCACGGACTTCGAAAGTGGTCAGGTGATGGGGTGTCACTGTGTCATCCACTGCTTCCGATGTGATAAGTGTAAACGTGAAGAGACACGTACAGAACAAAAGCGTACAGGCCGACCTCGTCTGTTCACTAACAGAGATCGCCGACAATTAAAGAGAGTCGTAATGTGTAATAGGCAGACATCTATCCAGACTATCACACAGTAATTCCAAATTGTATCAAGATCTACTGGAAGTACTATGACAGGTAGGCGGAGGTTAGAAAACTTGGATTTCATGCCACACATAACGCTGGTAAATGCCAAACGGCATCTCGGTTGGCGTAAGGATCGTAAACATTGGACTACGTAAACGTTGTGTGGAGTCACGAATCACAGTATACAATGTGGCGATCCGATGGCAGGGTGTGGGTATGGGGAATGCCCAGTGAACGTCATGTGACAGCGTGTGTAGTGCCAACAGTAAATTTCGGAGGCGGTGGTGTTATGGTGTGGTCGAGTTTTTCATGGAGGAGGCTCGCAACCCTTGTTGTTTTCTGTGGCACTATCGCTGCACAGGCCTACATTGTTGTTTTAATCAGCTTCTAGCTTCCCACTGTTGAAGTGCAATTTGACTATGGCGATTGCATCTTTCAACACGATAGAGTATCTGTTCATAATGCACGGCCTGTGGCGGAGTGGTTACACGACAGTAACATCCCTGTAATGAACTGATCTGAATCCTATAGAACACTTTTGTGATGCTTTGGAACGCCGACTTGGTGCCAGTCCTCACCGACCGACATCGATACCCCTCCTCAGAGCTGCACGCAGTGAAGAATGGGAGCCGGCCGCGGTGGTCTCGCGGTTCTAGGCGCGCAGTCCGGAACCGTGCAACTGCTACGGTCGCAGGTTCGAATCCTGCCTCGGGCATGGATGTGTGTGATGTCGTTAGGTTAGTTAGGTTTAAGTAGTTCTAAGTTCTAGGGGACTTATGACCTAAGATGTTGAGTCCCATAGTGCTCAGAGCCATTTGAACCATTTTTTTGAAGAATGGGCTCCCATTCCCCAAGAAACCTTCCAACACCTGATTGAACGGATGCCTGCGAGAATGGAAGCTGACATCAAGGCTAAGGGTGTGCCAACACCATACTCAACTCCAGCATTACCGATGGAGCGCACCACGAACTTGTAAGTCTTTTTCAGCCAGGTGTCCGGATAGTTTTCATCACATAGTTTATTCGTGAGTCACTCACTCTGTTTCTCGGTCAGGCGGCGGTGTTGTGTTGACGTCTCGTGCAGGAATGACGGGAAATCCGGTGATTGTCTTGTAAACAACAGCTGCGGGCTGCTAGCTGCGATCTCATATTTCAAATGGTTCAAATGGCTCTGAGCACTATGGGACTTAACTTCTGAGGTCATCAGTCCCCTAGAACTTAGAACTACTTAAACCTAACTAACCTAAAGACATCACACACATCCATGCCCGAGGCAGGATTCGAACCTGCGACCGTAGCGGTATGCGGTTCCAGACTGAAGTGCCTAGAAACGCTCGGCCACACAGGCTGGCTGAGTTTGAGAGGTGGCATGCCTTTACGATGCACGTAGTGACTTGCCCCCCCCCCCCCTCATATTTATATCTTACTCTGAGTAATTCGATTTGAGGAAGTATAACCTAGTATGGTCATTACAAGGCTAGTATTGAGAACTCAGAAGATATGAATATTTTCCTCTCTAATTGCATGCGGTGAAAAGTCGCTATTCCTTCTCATGCTGACTTCCCACGCAGCATCTCTGGTCACCCAGGTGGTCCGGTGATAGGCGGGTTCTGCTGATCTTGAAAGGGTTAAGCCGACGGGCGTGAGGGAGTCGAGTGGATGCTGTCCAGACGCCGACATTTTCACAAGAGCAGAGGCGACACGCCCACAGGGGTCTGAAGGAGAGGCTGGTGTTATAGATTCCATTACTTCGCAGAAACTTAGTGAAAACAATTTCTGACGGGCTACCAACCAGGCGCGGGAATGACTTGTGTTCTCAGGCAGTCTTGGATGGGCAAATTCTCGCCTTTTCTGCAAAATCATAACTGGCTTGCTCAGTGGATAGCGCCGTGATGTGGGAAAATCGGTGCAGAAATTAACGCAAAGTATCTCCATTGGTGGAATGGTAGCATTTCGACAATAGAGTGGAATTTTCCGCCGGTTTCCGAGTTGCTGATTGGTACGTTTAACCGCGGTCACTTTTGTGGAGGTTGTAATGTTCTGTGTTCGGCTTGTACGGGTGCTCTTGGTGGAGTCGAGTCTCGCCTTTCGGACGGGGTAGGTTACAAGACTGAGCTCTCGCTGCTCTGGACAGCCTGCCTTCCGTTGTCTATCTAATATACTTTCATTTAATTGTAACTGTTTGACGAAGTTGCTGAAATTTCGACTTCGACGTAACTTTCCGAGTACAGCTGGCAATTGAGCGTTCTCCGTACAAGCGGCCTATGTTGTCCGTCTTGAGCAATTTTGGCTAAAGTTGACTGTATCGGAGATACTGTGTGACTTCGCTCGTTAAAATCAATCACTGTACCGTCAGTGATTGTGTGGCAAGCCTTCTTCTTCTCCCTCAGAAGTGCATTTGAATTGCTAGGAAGTCTTTAGTCTGGAACAACCAGACCAGGATGCTTTGTTTCCGGCTATACTCACGACACTATCAACACCACGACGGGACGTCGAAGCAACCAGCCATCGCCTCTGGTACGCCAGATCGTGTCCTTGCAGTTAAGAAGACAGCTTGGTAATGTACGTGCGCAGCACCGGCAAAGCAGGCAATTTTGCTAGGTGATAATCAGAGCTAAGCAGAGCGCGGCTGTTCGTCTTTTCTAACTTTGTTCTGTCTTGGGTGTTCATTGTCTGAGTTCTCACTACTGTAGCAGCAATTAATGTTGGGTTCGCTGGGTGTTTCTCTTAAGATTTGAGTTGCAAGGAAGTAGCTCCACATACCACTTGATCATAAATGTCACGAGCTAGTTTATGGACAACTTCACGACCACAGCATTTATTTGAGTATTCAATTTGGCGTATTGTAAATGTTTCATGTGTTTTGTGAATTATTTTGAGTTTATTCATAATAAATCAAATTGTTATTTTGGACAGAAATTTCATTCTGTAGATCGGCAGAGCAACCCTTTCATTTCTCACTATGTTAATGAAACTTTCCTTTATCAAATTAAGTTATTGCAGGTGCCAAACTCTTTTCTACTCCACTTGCAGGGTTGATTACAGTCAATTCGTGTTTCTTCTTAATCCATGTGGAACAGCAAAAGTCGGAGTTAGAATGGGGGGGGGGGGGGGTAGAGCATCATTTCCATATGAAGACTCTAGAAGAATTTAGCGTTAAATACACTGCTAGCTCCGGCACCTCCCCAGTACAATCATAACGCCTATTTTAGCATTTATGACGACTTATTGAGATGACAACTGTTGCGTTTGGAGGTCCAGGGATGGGGAAGCTGGAAGATGCGTTTGCTGTAGTACACTGAGGCATTCTATTTACGTGTTGCCACCGTTTTTCAGCCCACACTACCACATTTTAATGAGACACGTGACACCAGCTTATAGATGAACCAGGCTGTTGGTTGGCTTTCTCTCCGGCACAATGGGCGGCACACAAAGTCAGGACATGAGCTTACAGTGTTTACACTACATCCACGACAGTTGTGTGGCCTGCCTTTCAGACTTCCGCTACTTGTTGTTCACCTAACAATTATTTTTTTTTTTTTTTTTTTTTTTTTTTTTGCGTTAGCGGAGAGGGACCAACTCTCTTGCCGCAGTGGTAACGCCGGTTCCCGTCAGATGACCGGAGTTGTTACCGGGACTCGAAGCCGGGATCTGCTGTATACATGGCAGACGCTCTTTCTATCTGAGCCACCGAGGACACAGATGAATAGCACGATTGCAGGGACTTATCCCTTGCACGCTTCCCGTAAGACTCACATTCTGCCATGTAAGCACGAGATCCCGGGTTCGATTCCCGGTTGGGGCACACATTTTCAGCTGTCCCCATCACGGTATATCAAAAACGCCTGTCGGCAGATGAGGTTTCAACTAATTATCATTTATTCTAGAGAAGCTGCACGGTCATCAGTGGTGCCTGTATTTTCGAGATCTTCATATACACCGTAAATTATTCTAGTCATCCCTCCATGTGGTAAAATATTCATAGAATAACATGTAAGTTCCTACCTGTGCTTGGTACATATGATCTAAATTCAGACTGTCCTGTTTGAAAGTCATAATATGATTCAAATTATTCCAAACCAGTTTCTTCTGGATCCTTCATCTACATCTACATCTGTATTTATACTCCGCAAGCCACCCAACGGTGTGTGGCGGAGGGCACTTTACGTGACATTACCTCCCTTTCCTGTTCCAGTCGCGTATGGTTTGCGGGAAGAACGCGCTCGAATCGCTCTAATTTTACATTCGTGATCTCCTCGGGAGGTATAAGTAGGGGGAAGCAATATATTCGATACCTCATCCAGAAACACACCTTCTCGAAACCTGGACAGCAAGCTTCACCGCGATGCAGAGCGCCTCGCTTTCAGAGTCTGCCACTTGAGTTTGCTATACATCTCCGTAACGCTATCACGCTTACCAAATAACTCTGTGACGAAACGCGACACTCTTCTTTCGATCTTCTCTATCTCCTCTGTCAACCCGACCTGGTACGGATCCCACCCTGATGAGCAATACTCAAGTATAGGTCGAACGAGTATTTTGTAAGCCACCTCCTTTGTTGATGGACTACATTTTCTAAAGACTCTCCCAACGAATCTCAACCTGGCACCCGCCTTACCAACAATTAATTTTATATGATCATTCCACTTCAAATCGTTCCACACGCACACTCCCAGATATTTTACAGAAGTAACTCCTACCAGTGTTTGTTACGCTATCATATAATCATACAATAAAGGATCCTTCTTTCTATGTATTCGTAATACATTACATTTGTCTGTGTTAAGGGTCAGTTGCTACGCCCTGCACCACGTGCCTGTCCGCTGCAGATCTTCCTGCATTTCGCTACAATTTTCTAACGCTGCAACTTCTCTGTATACCACAGCATCATCCGCGAAAAGCCGCATGGAACTTCCGACACTATCTACTAGGTCATTTATATATATTGTGAAAAGCAATGGTCCCATACCGAGCGAGGTGGCGCAGTGGTTAGCACACTGGACTCGCATTCGGGAGGACGACGGTTCAATCCCGTCTCCGGCCATCCTGATTTAGGTTTTCCGTGATTTCCCTAAATGCCGGGATGGTTCCTTTGAAAGGGCACGGCCTATTTCCTTCCCAATCCTTCCCTAACCCGAGCTTGCGCTTCGTCTCTAATGACCTCGTTGTCGACGGGACGTTAAACACTAACCACCACCACCACCAATGGTCCCATAACACTCCTCTGTGACACGCCAGAGGTTACTTTAACGTCTGTAGACGTCTCTCCATTGAGAACAATATGCTGTGTTCTGTTTGCTAAAAACTCTTCAATCCAGCCACACAGCTGGTCCGATATTCCGTAGGCTCTTCTTACTTTGCTTAGCAGGCGACAGTGCGGAACTGTATCGAACGCCTTCCGGAAGTCAGGGAAAATAGCATATACCTGGGAGCCTGTATCTAATATTTTCTGTGTCTCATGAACAAATAAAGCGAGTTGGGTCTCATACGATCGCTGTTTCCGGAATCCATGTTGATTCCTACAGAGTAGATTCTGGGTTTCCAGAAACGACATGATACGCAAGCAAAAAACATGTTCTAAAATTCTACAACAGATCGACGTCAGAGATATAGTTCTATAGACTGGGACTACCTGTGCTCTTTTCCAATCATTTGGAACCTTCCGTTCCTCTAGAGACTTGCGGTACACGGCTGTTAGGAGGGGGGCAAGTTCTTTCGTCTTGAATATGTGTGGCTCAAATAGAGTATAGTAACTTGCATGTGCCGGCTGGGGTGGCCGAGCGGTTCTAGTCAGTCTGGAACCGCGCGACCGCTACGGTCGCAGGTTCGAATGCTGCCTCGGGCATGGATGTGTGTGATGTCAATAGGTTAGTTAGGTTTAAGTAGTTCTAAGTTCTAGGGGACTGATGACCTCTGATGTTAAGTCCCATAGTGCTTAGAGCCATTTTTTGAATTTGCATATGGTGGGTCAAAGCAGAAATATCTTCAGATCTCATCCTGATTTTCCACTACAACGTTATTAAATATGGCCGGCCGCTGTGACCGTGCTGTTCAAGGCGCATCAGTCTGGAACCGCGCTGCTGCTACGGTGGCAGGTTCGAATCCTGCCTCTGACATGGGTGTGTGTGATGTCCTTAGGTTAGTTAGGTTCAGGTAGTTCTAAGTCTAGGGGAGTGATGACCTCAGATGTTAAGTCCCATAGTGCTGAGAGTCATTCGAAATTGATTGTCAAATATGAAAACGCTGCTTGGCTTTCCTTTCTCAGGCGGTGGAATATCGCTGCTTTGGTATATTACTCCCTCAATGTTATGCAAAACTTCTTCCATAGCGGCTATTTTGGCTGAAACAGGATTTCTGAAAAAATATATACATGCTCGAAGCGGACTCCCTGAGGATGTGTTAACCCTAGAATAGTATTGGTAGTCGATTCGACGAACACATTTCCCTTCGATAAGCCCCTGCCTATCGCAGATGGGCAGATGTGAGTGTGCACGCCGTTCTCGCTGCATGGCCTAGAGCCCTAGAGGGTCTAGTTGGCTCTGTGATACCGCCAGCGCAAGTGACCTACCCCGCTCTCCGATCACGTAAACCATATTTCGTCCCGAAGTTTCGACGAAGGTATAGGTGTTTACGTAAATGTTGGTTCGTCGAAATGACTAACATGTGGTATTCACGAACAAAATGGACTCGTCGATTCGACGAAAGTTTAGTAATGAGTGATCAATTTGCGGTACGTATCTTATTGGATGTTTGTTGAAAAGGGGATAGTGGTACCTATTCCACAACTTTTTAGGTCCTGACGAGCTATCCCCCCCCCCCCCCCCCCCCCCCAAAAAGGCTCTGAGCACTATGGGACTCAACTTCTAAAGTCATTAGTCCCCTAGAACTAAGAACTACTTAAACCTAACTAACCTAAGAGGCCATCACATACATCCACGCCCGAGGCAGGATTCGAACCTGCGACCGTAGCGGTCTCGCGGTTCCATACTGCAGCGCCTATTTCCGCACGGCCACTTCGGCCGGCAGCTATCCAAAGCTGAGCATTATGGATGAAATGGAATCGGATCTTGACATGTCATCATCTGATGTTTCTGACGAAGACTACATAGTCGAAGAATAAGACTTCGTTTCCGATGACATTATTCACTCAGCATCAGATTGGGGGAAGAAGAAGGTTACCGCAGCGGGGACCCAAATTTAGAAGGAAATGTCTGTTCGGAAAAATGAGAAGAATGGAAAACAGTCAACTATTCTACACCAAAATAGTGGCCTGAAAAATGAGCAGAACACAAGTAACGAGAGTGGTTCAAGGAAGAAAGGCTTCTCAGCAGCTTGCTAGTCAGTAGCCACGATTTTCTCTTCTGGAGACAGCTGCCAGTACACCTTGGTACCATCCAATGCTAAGACAGGAATGGCCTGGAATGGTCTGTCTCAGCTGGATTTCATATTCTCCCTTATAAACGCTTTGTCATAGGAATGGTGCACTGAAAGACTTTAGGGTAACATCGCCACCTTAAGTCCGCAGCTCGTAGTCTAGTGGCTAACATTGCTGTCCCTGGATCATGGGGTCCCGGGTTCGAATCCTGGTAGGTTTGAAGAGTTTCTCTGCCCGGGGACTGGGTGTTTGTATTGTCCTTATCATTTCACCATCATCCTCCTCATAACTTGGGTTCATCATTTGTGACAGCATGTAGACAGGATTGTGAAAAAAATGGTGTAAGAATTTGGACTTTGCACTGACGCTGATGACCGCGCAGTTGAGCGCCCCACAAACCAAACATCATCATCATCGGCACGTGAAGCAGAGAATAGAAAACGTGTTGAGGCTACAAACGGTGCCCGAAACGAAACGAAGAGGAACTCCGTCCCTGCTCAAGAAGTTCCCAACTCAGGCGAAAGAGGAGTCTAAAAAACGTCGCGTTTGCAGAGACTGCAGTTATAAGCTGAGAAGCATGACAAAAAGCAACTGTGTAACGTGTGATACACCTGTGTGTGGGGGACATCACAGTATTGTGTTGCAATACATGCCTTCAGCAATACGTATTGAGACTGAAGGAACTCACATTATCGGAGCGAGTTACCTGTCTCCCAGAGAGTTTTTTTTCCTTTGAAGTCGATTTTGTACAGTTCCTCAACCCAACATTTGTAGCCAACAGGCCATTTGAGAGATGTAGCCATGTTCTTTAGTCAAGGGAAACTTTCATTTGTTTTTTTTGTACCTTTTTCGTATGTTGTGTTGGTTTATAAGTCACCAATTCTGATTACTTCTTTAGGTGTAGGTACTTTCTGCGTTTCCACATTTTTTTTTCAAGTTACTTTTGATTCTATAGACAAACTGATCAAGTATTTTTGCTCCTGTGTTATTTGTGTAACTATTGTTTGTATTCATTACTCTTGGCACACGATCACTCAGATTATCGTGCAAGAGTTGATGTAATTTTCTTTGGATACTTTTCCACAGTGCTCTCGCTGGGTGAAAAATATGTATAATCGCCCTTTCGTTTGTGGAACTGTGCGGTGCGAGTTTTTGTGAATTATTGCAATGGAAAAACCGTGTAAGCCTTGAAATCTATTTTTCTTTAAATTACCTTCAGTAAAGTGTTTATATAATTCTCCTGTTGCGTCGCTTTTAACCATTTTACTGGCCAAACGTAGGTGTGGTAGTCGAATCGACGAAAGTACAGGTATGGAAGTGTTTGAATTCGGTATAGTATTCTAGAGTGAAGAATGTTAGAAGCAGATTAGTCTCCCCACGCTGTGAAGGTCCAGTAATTAAAGCATGTACGTTATCAGAAGATAATGATCCATTATTCTATTTCTGGTTTCCAACATCAGTCGCTTACTTCTAGACCCCTCTGGCGAGGTTGTTTCATCCACTCAAAATCAGTCATGGTCGTGACTTTTCATTTACATTAGGGTGCAGGGTTTTTTTTATAGGGAAATAGTAAACACACAAATGGCTCTTAAGCTTGTATTTTAGTTTATTAACACCTACATGTATCTGGGTATAAAAACTAAAAGCTAAACTCCGAACAGGCTTTGGAAGGCCCAACGGTACCAACCGGCCTCCTTGTCATCCTAAGTCCACAGGCATTACTGGATGCAGATATGGAGGGGCATGTGGTCAGCACACCTCTCTTCCAGCCGTATGTCGGTTTACGAGACCAGAGCCACTACTTCTCAATCAAGTAGCTCCTCAGTTTGCCTCACAAGGGCTGAGTGCACCCCTTTTGCTAACAGCACTCAGCAGACCGGATGGTCACCCATCCAAGTGCTAGCCCAGCCCAAAACCACTTAGCTTCGGTGATCTGATGGGAAGCAGTGTCACCACTGTGGCAAGGCTGTTGGCGGCTGGGTATAGAGACCAATGTAAATATGATCACAGTGCTGTGTTCACATATGGAAAAGTTGAATCATGCATTTCAACCGCCACTGATGCACAGCATGCATCATTGAGTTGGGCTACAGTTTGTTCCGATGGACAGAGAGTTTGTGTTGGCCGACACTTTAGATGAGACTGTAGCTGATGCTGTATTACATACCTGTGTGCCCCTGTAGAGGTGTGCACTCTCTGCTTTTCAGCATTTAAACTCCTCCGGCAAGTCCGCTGCTGGGATTGTTTGATCGCTCAGTATCACTGACACCGAGTGAATGTTTCCATGCAACATGCAACAAGGCTGAAATTTGCATTGACACATTGCATAGCCAATGCCTTTCATAGGGTAAGGGCTTCGGTGCCTCATGACTGGATTTGATGACGGCAGAATTCTGGGAACGGAATTCATGACAAGTAGCGCTGATGCTGATGTCTCCACGTTTTCGCCAGACCTAGCAGTGACCCACTACTACTGTCGTCGATAATCCTCCATACCGTTCCCACAGGTCCCATACGTTTTTCATCTATTTCCGAAACATAGGACACCCTCGAGGACTTTATTGGATAGTGATGAAGTGGGGCAAGCAGAGGAAAGTTTGTCGCCTCATCAACAAAAGGAAACATTTTACGGTGACAGTATCAACAAACTGGTCCCTCATTGGGAGAAATGCGTTCGTCTCCAGGATGATTATGCTGGGAAATAAATATGAAGACATGGAGAATAAAGACGTAGGATGTTAATAAAGTTTGTTTTATTGCAAAAGTTTTAAGAGTTTATTCATAAAAATTCAGAGGTGTTACGTTTCAGCACGCCCTCGTAACGAAATCAGTTGTGACTAACACTGTAACAAAGAAACATAAAGTAGGAATTATTGATAAAATATAAATACACTCCTGGAAATTGAAATAAGAACACCGTGAATTCATTGTCCCAGGAAGGGGAAACTTTATTGACACATTCCTGGGGTCAGATACATCACATGATCACACTGACAGAACCACAGGCACATAGACACAGGCAACAGAGCATGCACAATGTCGGCACTAGTACAGTGTATATCCACCTTTCGCAGCATTGCAGGCTGCTATTCTCCCATGGAGACGGTCGTAGAGATGCTGGATGTAGTCCTGTGGAACGGCTTGCCATGCCATTTCCACCTGGCGCCTCAGTTGGACCAGCGTTCGTGCTGGACGTGCAGACCGCGTGAGACGACGCTTCATCCAGTCCCAAACATGCTCAATGGGGGACAGATCCGGAGATCTTGCTAGCCAGGGTAGTTGACTTACACCTTCTAGAGCACGTTGGGTGGCACGGGATACATGCGGACGTGCATTGTCCTGTTGGAATAGCAAGTTCCCTTGCCGGTCTAGGAATGGTAGAACGATGGGTTCGATGACGGTTTGGATGTACCGTGCACTATTCAGTGTCCCCTCGACGATTACCAGAGGTGTACGGCCAGTGTAGGAGATCGCTCCCCACACCATGATGCCGGGTGTTGGCCCTGTGTGCCTCGGTCGTATGCAGTCCTGATTGTGGCCCTCACCTGCACGGCGACAAACACGCATACGACCATCATTGGCACCAAAGCAGAAGCGACTCTCATCGCTGAAGACGACACGTCTCCATTCGTCCCTCCATTCACGCCTGTCGCGACACTACTGGAGGTGGGCTGCACGATGTTGGGGCGTGAGCGGAAGACGGCCTAACGGTGTGCGGGACCGTAGCCCAGCTTCATGTAGACGGTTGCGAATGGTCCTAGCAGATACCCCAGGAGCAATAGTGTCCCTAATTTGCTGGGAAGTGGCGGTGCGGTCCCCTACGGCACTGCGTAGGATCCTACGGTCTTGGCGTGCATCCGTGCGTCGCTGCTGTCCGGTCCCAGGTCGACGGGCACGTGCACCTTCCGCCGACCACTGGCGACAACATCGATGTATTGTGGAGACCTCACGCCCCACGCGTTGAGCAATTCGGCGGTACGTCCACCCGGCCTCCCGCATGCCCACTATACGCCCTCGCTCAAAGTCCGTCAACTGCACATACGGTTCACGTCCACGCTGTCGCGGCATGCTACCAGTGTTAAAGACTGCGATGGAGCTCCGTATGCCACGGCAAACTGGCTGACACTGACGGCGGTGGTGCAGAAAAGCTGCGCAGCTAGCGCCATTCGACGGCCAACACCGCGGTTTCTGGTGTGTCCGCTGTGCCGTGCGTGTGATCATTGGTTGTACAGCCCTCTCGCAGTGTCCGGAGCAAGTATGGTGGGTCTGACACACCGGTGTCAATGTGTTCTTTTTTCCATTTCCAGGAGTGTATGTCGATGGCAGAGGACAGCGTTTTTAGTGAGTTGTTGGCTGATGTCTTTTTGTTGCTTATGACTGAAGAGCTGAAGGTTGTGTATTTTCGCCTGTTGCAATAAACAGAAAACGAAAGTATTTACTTTCATTTTTTTTACGAAGGATGCTCGATCATCACATCTCGCTACCAAACCTAAGTATTTAAGTCTTATATTTAATATTTAGTTACTTTATCACTCATGTGTGATCATGTCCTACAAAAAACCAGCATGCAGTGTTCGTTACGTGGGAACTGATTATTTTAGATACAGTTTCGTGGCGTAGAGATGTTAGAGGCTGTCCAGGAAAACGTATTTCACAGCGGAAACTATTTTCTATCTATGTCCGTTAAGTTCGTCGATTTCTTGCTGAGGTAACATACATCGACAACTTACAAAGTGTTCTTATTTATTATATCGATTACGATTGATTTTTCACTATCCATAAATTCACTTCTTATCTTCACCGAGACTTATCTTGAATCGCGAACATGTTTCATTCAACTGCGTTCAATGTCTGCTTTTGTGACGACAGCAATGGCAGATATCAGTTTAAGCAAATCATCTCCTCTCTAGAGCTTATCAACGCTGAAGTGCTATCTTGCGTTCCTTCCGAGAACTCGCTTTGTTTATCGTCGAATTATTACGGTCATACGCAATAGACCAAGAATAAATATTAAATCACTTTCTTATGGAAATATGTTGCCATTCTCGAGATATCGGATGTCGTCGTAAAGATTCTAATGGCAGTTGTTTTGAGCAGGTTTATCGAATCAGCTGTTGTCTGCTAACACACGCAGATTACTAATAAGCACGTGATTCAGCGACAAAGAAATTGACGTGCTACGATAACACTTGAAATGAGCACCCTTTTTAAGGAAATGTGTTAACGGAAAAGTGCACTCGAGAACGGTAACAGCAATTAAGTATGAAGATGGTACTGGCCGCACCAATTGCAAAGAATGAAAAAAAAAGCATGTACCATGTCCATTTTTTTATTACGGCTGTTTGAATCACCAGAAAATGAGTTATATATATTTTTGTTTGGTTATAAACCTATCAGAAGACGATTTAGCGGTCTGCAACAGTTCAGAGCGTTACAGAAAAACTAACAGGCTGTTGAAATAAGCTGTCCATATTAAGTGTCACAAAAGTACAGTATGACGCTTTTCTGTCGCTTCTGCAACACAGTACTGAGAGCGAAGAATGGTTGTTATTAATTTTCAAAGCGTAAGAACAGATTTATCTTTTTCGATGTTCGCCGAACAACGAGGCCGTGCGAGGTTTGCGTAGGACAGCAAAGTGCGAGTCTACAATAGAAAGAAGATCGACTAAGGCGAACTGCGATATCGTTGACTGATCTTCTTTAATTGTTAAAACATGAAACGTGTTTCTTGATCTGTATTTAACAGTACTGCCAAATAAACTTTTTTAGAGCTAACTCTGGCATCTGTATGGCTTTTTCCTATCATTTTACTTACTCTTAGAGTTTTTCTTGAAGGTAGGAAAGCATCAAAATCCACTTTTATTGAAAGAAAATTATTTGCATTGAACTAAGACTTCAAAACATGCTTCAATATTCCATGGAAATGTGTCATTAGGCTGAATTAAAAAGCACAACACAGCAAACTAAAACTGTGTTGTTATGTCTTCCAGGCTCGTCAGCACACACTCACTCACACACACACACACACACACACACACACACACACACACAAAGTGAGGCCCTTACTGGAAATGCTGTTTACTTTACATCAGCAAAGTATTGCAGCTTCACAATAATGAAGGAAGCTCTTCTAAGCGGAACAGGCTGTGATTTATGCAGCATGAATCAGAAATCATATGCTTGACTGTTGCAATAAGCAATTTGCAGCGTCTCAACAGTGCAGTAGTTTTTAAGTGTAACATAACTTTCTTTTTCTCATAATAAAAATAGAAATGATGTTTCTGATAGAAACTTACAGGACGAACTTGACAATACAAGACAATACAAGTACTAGAACATTATATTATTTCAATGTAATGTTACAGTGCATGTATTGTGAAGTTTGTCCTGTAAGTTTCTATCATTTCCATTTTTATACAAGAAAAAGAAAGTTATGTGAAAGAACCTGACATGGAGACGTTTGTAATAGTTATTTCGTGAAGTTGTTTTGCACTGCATTACATACCTAATACGAGTAAATTAATTTTTGAGAACTTGATTCCAAGATATAAAAATCCGACAAAATAATATCAGCGATCTTTAAATTTTGGCTTCTCTGTGTATAACATTTGATCCAATTGTTCTTAATAAAGTTGGACTTCTCTAACGATATCTACCTTACTGATTTTCGTATACATCTCTCCCCCTGTTAAATACCTTACACAGTATAATTGAATACCTAACATTCCAAACGTTCTCTCCTTTTTCAAAATTAATTGTAGTCGCTGTAAAAACGTATATTGTACTAGAAGCGCTTCATCATATGATGAAGATAAGAAGTTGTAACAGTAACCAACAGATGGTGTTTGTATTACGGTATACTGATAATTTTTACTTATGGACCGTCTGACAGCAACTGAATAAAACACTAAAATTTTGTTTTATTCAGTTGCTGTCAGACGGTCCATAAGTAAAAATTATCAATATACCGTAATATTACATGTAACTGAGAAAGACAGGACTAAATAGTTGAAGATGTTGTTTGTGTTAGCTCCATGGCGTTCTTCATTCTAAACGTGTTTGACAATCAGCGGTGAATTATATTACACCACTTTTACACGCGTACTTAATAGTTACCGTATTGTTGTTGTGAAGGGCACGTTTCCGCTATGAAAAAATAAAAGGATAGTAGTAATGCCTCAAAATATTGCTTATCTATGAGAGTTCGACGGGGCAGGTATGGTTCCCTCCTTGTAGGAATTAGGTTTGACTCTAACGTGACGGGGAAACAGTGTACAGTGGATGCATTTAAGTACTTATTTTAGTGAATCACGTGGAATGGAAATGTACCTAAAGCAATAAGAAACTGTTTTCAATCTACTGAAACTAAATTAAGTAACCTTTCCTATTTCAGTCGAATTGCAAATGTAGCCTATCAAGCAAGCTCTGTTCGGATGAATTAGGAACAAATTTATTTCACGAATTCTACAAGCAAACTGAAACTACTCAAGGCACATAATGGGTTTCATGAAAATACTCCATTTGGCGTCTTCAGTCAAGTGTAGTGTATATTGTTCCTGAAGGAAAAGGTGGCCATTCCAGAGTCTGCCGTAAAACATTTCCGGACATATTTTGTGTTTCAAAGAGGAGGAGTGCGCCATTAACCAATAAACTTAATATGGGTCAAGTATCGTACCATGATAAGACAGGTGGTGCACACAACTGTAAGTATACTGAGGACGATATTCTACTGATAAGCAACATATACTGTCAAATCCAAGAGAGAAGACTCATTATAGTAGAAAGAAGTCTGCTGAAGAACACCTCAGCTGTGATCTTAATATTAGTTGCTTGTACAAAGGAATTAAAGTCAAATTTACAGAGACAAAAGTTAATGAAATGCAGTATAAAAGGATATTTCTTAAATACTTTCCAAATCTATCTTTTAGGAGGCTAGTGTCAGATATTTGTAAGGCATGTGACACGTTGAATCTTGAGGGGAAAGGACACTCACCAGAGAACAGAAAAGCTCAGACAAGACTAGAACTGACCATAGGATGACAGAAAGTGCAGTGACAAACATAAAGAACGATGCGGCGTCTTCAGCTATGCCTGGAAGTGATGTGTTTACATTAGCAATCGGTGTGCAACAAGCATTGTTTGTTCCAACTCTTATACATTCAGATATATTCTTCTTACGCCAGCTTTCCGGTTACAGCTCCTGTGATCATGTACATGACAATAATGAGGCAATAACGTGCTTGTGGAATGAGGGTGAAGGGTCTCGTGGAGCTAACAGCATAGCATCATGTCTGTCCCATGTCCTGAATTGCACTAAAAATACCGTCAGTATAACTGGTAACAAAATAAAACTTGTGATCTGAAGTGACAACTGCTGGCGTCAAAACAAAAACCATCCCCTCATAGTTACATGTTCATAGTGGCTTGTGCCCTATTTGACTGTATAGTGCATAAGTATCTGGTTACAGACAAACAGTTTCCTTTGCTGTGACGGAAATTTTGCCTTAATAGAAAAGCGCAAGAGAATTTTTAAGTGTTATGTACCAGATGATTTACAAAAGGTAATTACTTCAGCAAGCCCTTCTTTGCATTCAAGACACTCAGAATGGATGAAAAGGACTTTATTGACTTGCAAGCTGCGGCTGATAATGTCATCAACACTACAAAGGTACACATCAGTTCTGCTGAACAAATTAAAATCACCTCACCTGGAACAGTGTACATCAAAGCGACATTCAATGTTATCGAACAATGGAAAAGTGTGAACATCCTAAAGAAAGGCAAAACTGTTGACGATTTCATTCATACACAACTTACGGTATTGCCACATTGCTTGCTATGGCACCCTTCACACCACACCACCATCGGTAGATTTTTACTTATTTGTGTAATGATACTGCAGAATGAATAATTTATTGCGTATTGTCTACATCTCTTACATTTAGGTACGTTTTGTCAACTATTACAGCTTGACATCTCTCTTGGACTTAGCCCATTTATTCCGAATAAGGTAATGTGTAAGACACCATCTTCTCTCAGGCTTTTAATTTTCTTCTGCTGAATAGTTGAACGCAATTTTCTCTCGACTTGCAGTGTAGTTTATATTTCCAGTATGTTAATAAATGTATTAATACAATAAAATGCGTGTGCTAATTTCGTGTCGTACAACACTGTTTTTTTGTACTATATCTCAAAACATTGCTTTTGGTCCTTAGCACATGTGAAATGTAGAATTTCTCCACCAGAAAAAGTGAAGCCAAAATCCCTGTTCATTTTTGTCAATATTGCTGTGGAATGGTAGGATAAAATTTTACATTATTTTGGCCACTGTTGACGTATTTTATTTGAGTTAGGCATGTTCCAGAAGCCTGAAACAGTTGATGAGAGATAATTTAAAATTGATAATAGCTTTCAAAGAAGACAATTTGAATTTAAAACACATTGACCAGGTGAATGTAGGAACTGACACGTCAGTCAATGATTTTGTAAAGGTATCTGCAGATTGCTGGAATTACACACAGTACAGTTTTCTGATTATAGATAAATCAAGAAAACTGAATGACGGTAAGTGTAGACAGGACATGCAAGACTTTCTTTATATACTGATATGAAGACAACGATGAGTACATTATTTTACATCATATGTATGTCAGACTCTCAGCCCGAGAGCATAGGTCTGCATTGACAGAGAATGCATATGTACATAGATGGAAAATTTCAACCTCTCGAACAAAAAGTTAAGGACGGAGAGATCCTTCTCAGACTGATAAACGAATTAGATGCTAGGGTTAAGGAATTAAAGGTGTACATCCGCATCATTCTGAGAAAGAAAGTAGACGACTTACTAGTAAAGGTTGATGGCATTGAAAAGAAAGTACAAGACCTAACTCTAAATGTTGACTAATGTAGATAGGGAAGCGAGAAATGATGCAATGTAAGATACAAAACTATTATGCTACCCATTTAACGCATTCGATATCGTAAAGGTACTGACATTCAGCGTACAAGCAACCAGCCCCCTCTACGTGTATACTACAATAATCTCAATGAGCTAATAGATCTGCAACTGTTCATGGCATTTGTTGCTGTAGGCAGTAATGCTCATTTGAATGAAGCTGTTTCAGCAATGTCAGAGCTTAGAGAGAGAAGTATAATGGGATATGTATGGAGACAGTAGTTTCAGAGCTGCACAAAACAGCATGCAAAGCATACCCTTGTATGCATGTTATAATTAAAGATTTGATGACTTATGGCAGGCTAATGTTGTAGATGTGAGGGAATATTCACATACCAATAATGGATTCATACACATTTTAATATATTAATACATACTCCAGATTTGCCTGGGTACTACCTGTTAAAATATAAATGGGAAGAGATGTTGCAGAGCTGTTTAAGTGTTTGTTGCAGACAGCCACTATCTGATGCCCAGACAACCTCCAAACTGATCACATTGAAGAGTTTCACAACAGGTATTTCAGGAATACTATGCAGCAGTATGGAATCCATCACTACCCAACAATCCACACGAAGCCAAGTATAGTCGAATATCTGAACAGAACAATAAAATGTCAAATGTGGCTGCATTTTAATCTTAATGGTTCGTAAAAATGGACAAATATTCTCCCAAAAAAATTGGATAGTACAATCGAACCAAATATAGTACAATTCAGATGAGACCAATCGAAGTTCGTGACAACAGATTTAAAGATATGGTGTACTATCGTATTTAAATACTGGATCCACATCAACAGATATTTAATGTAGATGATTGGTATGTATCTCAAAGCACAAGACAGATTTTGAGAAGTCATACTTCCAGAACTGGGCAAGTGAGATATTCACATTTTCCGAAGTACAGAAAACAAACCCCAGAACTTACATCTTAAAGCAGAGCAGTAACATTGAAATTTCACAATATTTCTACATAGGGGAACTGCAAAAGAGCTTAGATGGTTCAAATGACTTTAAGCATTATGGGACTTGACATGTGAGGTCATCAGTCACACTTAGAACTAGTTAAACCTAACTAAACTAAGGACATCACACACATCCATGCCCGAGGCGGGAATCGAACCTGCGCCCGTCGTAGCCGCGTGGTTCCGGACTGAAGCGCCTAGAACCGCTCGACCACAGCGGCCGGCTAAGAGCTTAAAACCACACATGTTTCTCACAGATCGTGTCATAAGATGTTGAGGGAATAGAGCGGTAGTTAAATGGCTTGGTTTTCCTACAACACACAAAAAGGCTGTATTGACGCTGACGATTTGTTATATAACGAGGTGCACAGAGGAGAACCAGCACGGTGGCATAACATGCACAATAGGTGACGCATTATTGGGGGTAGTGCCATTATCAACAAAACTGCATTCGAATTGCACATTCCGGGCAATAATTAGTGTGGACTTGATACAAAACTTCAAAAACGTTTGGCTCGTGATGGTAAAGGGATTAAGCTGCTTGACAAGGTGTGTTTGGAATCCGACATTGCATACGCGGAACATTAAGATCTTCAAGGACATCACACTCCAGAACGAATTTTAGCTGATAAATCCAAGGCATTTCGAGTGAGAAATGATGCTGTTATATGGCAGTACAGTGCAACATTTGTAGTTAATTAAACAATACGTGATAAAATTAAGCTGGGCTTGGGTTTCAACCAAGCTATGAATGTTGCACATCATGCACTGGAGAAAAAGCAGAAAATGATGAAGAAGAAATACGAGTGTCTAAAAACCGGTATCCTGAGAGTGATGTATGCAGATAAATGCACCCTGAAGCATAAAGGACTCGTTAAAGCACCAAGAGTTCTGCCGATAACCAAGACATCAGGTGGAATTACCTCCTTCCCCATTGTTATCAAACAATGGGTTCACTGGCTGGTGCTACTGCAGCTATTGCCAGAATGGTCAAGAACCCCATAACTAAGAGTAGCAGCTAGAGAAAGCAAGAAGACATAACTGCATGATGGAAGCAGGAGCTATCAGACAAGACTTCACAGGTGTCCTACAATTTTCGTCACTACCAAGACTTCAATATCTACTTATGTGGGCATCTATGCTTCATATTCCTCCGAACGTTTATGAAAAAGCGTATTTATAAGGAGGATGCATTTAGCATTCACCAGTCAGTTGTGGTTTAAGTACAATGACGTATATTTTGACTTTAAAAGAACAATCGTCAGTATTGCACGCGAATTACTTCCCATCTGCTGATTAAAGCAATAGAGAGTGGGCTATAGCGCCGACCGGACTGCAGACATACAACAGCATTCCAGATATCACAGAGGTAACAATAAACATCCCCTCGAAATTAATACTGAAAAAACATTGTGGAAGTAGAATCTGGTGCATACGATATTGACGATTTAAACGACGTTTTAAAACGGTCTGGAAAACGGATAATGCTATGTGCGAATATCAGCTCACTTAAATCTGAAATATAGACAACGAGTGCAATAACTGATTTTAACCAGAAGGGTTTAATAGGTTGGCTGCTGAGATTCGCAAATGGACAGGTTTTGAAGAAGGATCCTAATAAGTTTTACAGTTTCGTCTAGTCAGTGGATATACTTCCTGTCAGTACAGTCCGTGTCGAGTGCAATATTGCAGCAAACTCTCACAACAACAGACTGATTCATGCAATATACGGATTCTTCTCATCAGTGGGAACAGGGTATAAAACCATTGATGCCCCTATCAACGCTATTTAACTCCCAGGAACAGTTCAGATATTCGACTGTATGGAGCTGAGTATTGTGGACCAGGATAATCAACTCGGCGACTTTCGTGCCCAGGAAATAATCGTACAGTTACGCCTAAAGTAGAATCCGCAGTGATCTCCAATGTGCAGAGACCTGAAAGCGGCTGCAGCGACCTACAAACAGCTGGAACCTGTTGGAGGCAGAAGCGGCGACCTATAACTTGCCAGACCAAGAGTATCGGCAGTGAGCTTCAACCAGTCAGGGAACACACCAGCCCCAGCTTCCTCGTATTGTCAACTAAGACAGGATGGCATTAGGTATAAAACCAACATGCACGACACACAGTGCTGCACTTCACAACAAAATGGTTCAAATGGCTCTAAGCACTATGGGACTTAACATCTCAGGCCATCAGTCCCCTAGAACTTTTAGCTACTTAAACCTAACTAACCTAAGGATATCACACACACCCATGGCCGAGGCAGGATTCGAACCTGCGACCGTAGCAACAACACAGTTACGGACTGAAGGGCCTACAGTAGCCGGCACTTCACAACAGTACTTGTTTCTGAAATCAGATGGTCTGCCTCCTTGGAATGACGTCGTTTGATATAACTAGACCAGTGGAATATGGCGAGTGTATTATATACCAGGAATACTTCATGCATAAGCCTTATGCCTCAACCACATTTAACAAGAACGACGAAATTAAGATTGTCATACAACATTAAGATGCTTTAACCCTCCCGTGCAGGACTTTCGTATGTCTTGATGGACCCTTTACGAAAAGGGATGATGGTGCTAAGTGGCACTGAACATTACATGTAATGCTTTAGCGTTCCTATTTCATGAGATATGATATGACCTTAACGAGCTTGAGGCTGATTGTAGACGCAATGTAGGCATAACATCAACTCTTAAAACGTATGTTTCTGCTTCTCCTTCGGATTTGAACGATTTAGAAAATACTGGATGGTTCATAGACGGGACAGTGGATGGAACACTGGAAGAGTACAAGAGATATACTCCACGCATACCTTTAAAATTGCTTATTGGTTACTCTGAGGACATGCAATGAATTGCTCTGAATGCTAAACAGGAACTTATTCTCGTACGGAGTGCAACGGACAACAAGTCGTACATTCAAGGAGCTCTAGAGGAGAACGAGATCACCATCAATAAAATAAAATGGAAAATAACACACATCACTGTACTGGATGGGCAGTGTTTGAATCTTTTAAAAGTTTGAATGGCAGTGTATCTCTACCACTATCTTTCTGTTCGTGGGAGGTTTTCGAGTTCCCAGTGCTACCGACTGCAAGCAGACAAACGTGATGGAGACGCCCAGGCTCATTATACTTGTGTTCATAACAATAGAAGAGAGAATATAGCAGATGATACAGCCAAATTTAGTAACTGGACGTTAACTAATGCCAGAGTATACCTGAACTCTGAATTCAAGCCATACGATTATTTACAGTGGGATGAAAATGTATACAGTCTAGCATATCATGTATGCGAGGTGCCTCGGTTCATACTCTGACGAGAGTGGATGTCTACTCAGTCCATAGAAGTTCGAGGAGTTGGCCCCAACTGTCGTAATAGACTGCTCAAAACAGAACGAGGGAATTAAATCTGTTACTATATATGTAAGAATTAAATTTAAATCTTTGGTAAATTTCCCAAAACACACTGCAGCTTGAGCCCTAGTTCTACATGACCATGTGATTAGCTATTATCCAATCACTAGTGTTGTGCAACGAGTTGTCTGAGTGAAGATGAGTTACGCCATGCCCAGAGCATTTTGAAATTATATCTCAATGTGTATATATCATTGCACATGCCCAGGGCTTCTATGATCATGAGCATAAATAGTTCATATTTAAAGATGTTGCATTCACAGCATACACAGAAGATTTCAGAATAATACATTCTCAGCAAACATTGCATCTATAAAGAAGTAGGTTTGCAGATAGGCTCTGAAGAAGTTGATACTACACTGATGCAACAGTTTCATTGGGCTGTTAAATACAAGTGAGATTTTAGGCAATCAGATCTACTATTCTTTACCATGAAGTCAGTTAATTATCGAAATCAGTCATAGACTAGCCGGCCGGTGTGGCCGTGGGGTTGTAGGCGCTTCAGTCTGGAACCGCCTGACAGCTACGGTCGCAGGTTCGAATCCTGCCTCGGGCATGGATGTGTGTGATGTCTGTAGTTTGGTTAGGTTTAAGTAGTTCTAATTTCTAGGGGACTAATGACCACAGATGTTATATTCCATAGTGCTCAGAGCCATTTGAACCATTTTTTTTTTTAGCCACAGACGAGCGCTCTTAGTCACACACGTTCTCCAAACTACTGACCCCTAAACCTGTTTCACTGTTGCTATTGGGACATTTGGCTTCGCAGTACAGTAGACAGGTCATCAGTTAAAACTTGGACGTCTCATTTACTAAATACTGAATTATTTCTCGCTGAGGCAGCTATTCTCTGTTCAATACTATCCTCAGATATGTACAGTAACTAATTATGTTGCAGTTGTTATGTGTCCGCAGAATCTTTACACCAGTTTCTCGTGGCTGAAGAAACTAAATCTACATCAGCTGCTGTGGAGGCGTCGCCACTCTGTATGCTGCTTTCTCTGCAACTGATTAGCGAACCTCCTCTCTACTGATAATGGCCCCCTGTCGTAATTCATTTGGTTGCACACATCTTTCCCATGTGAACTAAATACTGTCCTCCAAGAAGTTTTCCAACATGTGCATGATGCTGCATTGCATGGTTTGACTGTCTTACAGTTAGATTAATTCTGTTGTCGTGCATTATATGGATCAGTGGAATATTTCTTCTGTTTTATTGAACCTCATCTACCCAGTCTAAAAGCCTAGTCTAGCGCCTGTGTGCTGGCTGCTTGCCTAGGTGATGGGCGTCCTCCTGTTTGAAGTGGCATTATCTTCTTTAAATAACCTGTTAGCTGTCTATTTTTCATGCGTTCCCGCGAGGCAAGAGACTTATGTCATCCTCAAGTAATGCTCTTTTTAATCTGACTGTTAATTAAATTTTTAAACTGAGATCACGACACCTCCCTGAGCGATCACGTTAATGAGCACTGTTCAAAGTGCCGTTAATATAAAATTGATTTTACAATGTCTACATGGTTCTTACGAAAGTTTCCATGACTTCTCCTGAAACATCTTATTCTCTAAAACATTTCAACCTCTATTCTTTATTACTACTCTATCACCCATCTCTCCTGAATGCCTTTCGTAGGTTACCACATGGTCATCTCTCTACATTGTTCTTAAGGGTAGTCTATTTGTTTCTGGAGTTGGCACTACTGTTGTCGTTACAGAAACTGAACGACAGGAGTTCTTTCCTCGATTTCCATCAAGTAGTTTTTTGTACAAGTATTTACAACAATTAAATTTTACACAGCATACAAATACAATAATAAAAATAATCAAAACTATGCTTAGGTTAGTGGCAATGGAATAAGTTTGGACCTTCTTCTCCCGTTATAGTTCGAGTTGTTCTTTGTCAATGAGCTGTCAGTGTCCGCTAGTCCTTTGCCGTCTATCCTAACGTCATCTAAATTGGATTCAATATGTTTCAATGGTCAGTACAATTGTAAGGTTGAGATATCTTGGCAGTTGGGATTATATTTTTACTATTCTGATTTCTCTTAATTACTTTATCAGATTGCATATAGATGTGTGAACTGTACTTTTTACAAGTTCTCTGGAATTTTATTTCCCCAATCCCACTTACTTTTATATCTTCAGGTGGAGAGTTACTACATAATATAGTCAGGTCTTCCTCTTTGGGCATTACAAAAATCCACTATTCAGAAATCCAGCTAGTCAACAGACTGCAGTGTAAGCAAATCAGGTTCTTTAAGCAGTTATTAGGGGTTTGCTTATGCTGTAACAAGTTTACTCCACAATCTTTTCGGTTGTACACTAAACTTAACCCAAAGATTTATTTACAGATACTCGTTTGCGTTGTACACTGAACTTAATCCAAAGATTTCTTTACAGATACTCGTTTGCTTGTCCGTTTCTTTACGTTTCAGTTGATCCTATTAAAGCTTAGCATACAATTCCTAAGAACTATCTATTATTAAATACTCCTTCTCTGGTTGCATATATGCATATTGGTCTCTGTCTGAGCTTAATTTAAGGGTATAAGGAACGCCCTATACTTACAATGTTAAATTGAGTTAAAAGTTAGGAACATTTTCTCATTTGTTATTTAGACGATACTCTTGATGTTTTCACAGAACGCAGAGGTATGTTCTGCTTTTATGCTGAATTATTAATTTTGAAAAAATAATGTATAGGTTTTGAGATATTTTATTTTTTGTAAATGTTAAAAAAAGTTAAACATTTTAACAAGTATTTTAAAATTTACATCCATTAATACAAAATAATTCCACATATCTTTTAATTCAGATATATTAGAAGGTTTTAAGGAACAACTACAGAAAATTTCTACTATAAATAGGCCCTGAGAAAATGTAGCTTATACGCAAAAAAAATTAAGTTACGGGAAATTAGCTTCAAAGTTTTTACTTCAGTACAACCCTGCTCCATAGCTTGTGTCATCAGAATCGTCCAACAGCTTCCTCTTGATGGATCTGCTATGCTGTCTAGTCATCTTTGAATATACTTTTATGGCATTATCTGAAGACCTGAGCCGTTCCTTGTCCAAACAAAGCATAGCTGCGGCAGCTCGTAGTCCTACACAGAGCCCTAACTTCTGCAGAACTTTGCACTTTGTTATATTGCCCTGATGGAATGATGAAACAGCATCATAAACTCCAAAGTGAAGTGTGTTTATACCCAGAAACAGAGTTTTAGGTAGTCTATTCCATATCACATGGTTCACACACTCATTTGGATTTTGAGTCCGGCCATGAAGACTTTTCTTTAGTAGACTAATATCTGCGATGTCTCGGAATATTGGTTTTATTTCATCCATTATGGCAGGTGGCAGGTGATTGTATTGTTTCTTAGTTACCTTGCATCTGTTGTACTTGCACCAACTATCGTCTCCTTTTGGAAAGAGCCCATGATGGGGATTCTTATTGTTTGAAGCTGTATGAAAAAACAGAGCACAGACTGCTCTTCTCATTAATTCTGCATCTGCTGTATTCTGTCTTATTGCTAGACCACAGCACTTCTGAATATGATCTATTGTAGCATCTGCCAGTCTACTTTTCCCATCTAAAGTTTTTCTATCGCTCAATTTCTTACCTTTCATGCTAGCCTTGAGCTGTCGAAGTCTTGATCCCATCCTTTTCTGAACATGGCCAACACACTCCAGTTTGGAAATTTTCACATCGTTCCATAGGGTCTCAGTTCCTCAATTTCTTTGAAAGCCTTTGAGTCACCGTCTCCAAGATAATTTATGTATCTAACGTTGTACCATTTTACTGAGCGTTGATAAATACTTCTTACACCAGCAACTTCCTTACCACCACTTGATCCATAGTAATTTGGCATGCACTCCTCTTCATGTTTAGTTTTCATTTTCTCCTTGCATTTGCAATGCTTGGAAAGTATTGCCACATCAACTACCTTACCAGTGTCCACACTTGTAGCTGTTACTACACCATTCAGAGATGTGTGGCCTCTCTTCTGCCATCTTCCATCAAAAGCTATGGATAAGTCTCTGCTAAAATTATTTTCAACAACTGCTTCCTCAACAGCATCTTTCATGTTTTCCTGTGCCACATCTTCTACAGCAGAGCCTATTGCAATTATGTGTTTGTTAAATTTTGAAGGTGGAGGAGGGAGGTTCATCATACCACACAACATGGCACCTGCAGCCCTGCCCTTTCCTATACATCGTAATCCATAAACCAGTCTAATGTTTATATCGTATAGTTTACCTGTATTTGCAGTAACATGTGAGGAATTGAAGAAAGTAACACTGTGTTTGCAATAACTGCACATTAACACTAAATCACAAGCAAGTCCGTCGTGTAAGTTTGTTTTCAATGAAACATCACATTTTTCACATTGTTTGCAGCACACATTGTTCTCCAAAACGTCTGATAATAAAGAGACGTTAATTACCTCATATTTTGTAGTCCCAGCATTTAGTTTCTTGTATTCTTCTTCAATTGCAGCTAGTTTTCTTCTTGAAGCACTTTCCGGTGTAGTGGCAGCAGCATCACTCAATGTTTCACTGCCAGTGTTTAGGTTAGTCGCTACTGGGACATCAGATACTGATGAAGATGAATCAGGCGAATTTTTAGTACACTTTACTTTCTTGCGCCAATGTACACGCTTTCTAAATACCTTCAGGCTAGGTCTCGGCATGTTGAAGGAAACAAAACTCAATGACTTCTCCACACACGACTTTAACAACAATCACATGGATGTACTCACAAAGGAAACAATACAAATGGTGCAGAATCTATTGTCAACTGTCTAGCAGTGTAGCCAACAGAAAAGCTAACTCTCTTGTGCTCAATTATATCTCTGGCAAGGCTGTCTATATCAGGTATATTTCGCGTCTCATATACAAGGTGCGGAACATCGTGTGTCGAAATTATTTTAAAAAATTATTTAAAATATTTCTATTCACGTCATCCAAATATTTTATACATGGTATTAAACTGGAGAGCCTAAATTTTTCAAAAATGCATTTACCCAAAAATCGATTTTTTCATCACGAAACTCATTCCTTATACCCTTAATGAGTAATGCTAAGAATCTATACAGAGTGAATTCCTTATTTTGGTCTAGTAATGGTGTAACCTAGTACATCGTTGGTTACCAAGAATTCATGCGCCACGACCTTTAATAATGTGTAGCCGTACTCTTCTGGTAGCGGTATTTGATATCGTAGTTGTCTTAACTTTGAACACGTCATAGGTACTGGACGGTTTGAACTGGATTTACCATGTGTCTTACTAGAATGACTTTCTGCGTGTGGCTTTCTTGCTAATTGGCCACGTTCTCTACTTAGTTCATTAAATATGATTTGTAGCTGTAGGAATTGTTCATTCACTGTCATGCATGCTCCTCTTTACACGCTGATCTACGGTGCGGCGCTTAGAGAGTGAGTAGTAAATTATTCTAGCCTGGTCATTCCGTTTTTGAGCAAGTTGCTCCTTCGGGGCTACTGATTCTTCTGTTCGATTCAATCCACACAGTGTGGCTGTGACTCCTGGCACTTGTTTTCTGGTTGATTTTGATAACTGTTCCGATCTCGCTTCTGTATATCTATGTGATCCTTGCAATAGGAGGCATCAGCATCGTCCAAGGTTCCGAACAATGCCTTCCTAACCTCTCTAAAAAAACTGACAAGTCCTCTCTTTTGTCTCCTCACAGGTCTTGTTAATTGATTTAGTAGTAACTCAGTTTCTTGTAAGCGTTCTACGTTGTGTGTCACGCCGCTCATTAGCATACCCATTCCCCCTTGCTAATGTTTACTTGTTCCAGTTTCTCCTTGCACTGTTACATCGCCCTTAGTCGTACCCTACTTAGTGTGAGAAATTTCTCGTCCAGTGCCCTCGGATTCACCAATTTCAATGTAGTGTTGGTTACTTCTACATGTCCTTGATGATGGCAATATAGTAAGCAAAAGACTGGAAGGTCCACCACGTGCCAGTGATAAGATCTACGTTCTAGTTGCTGAGGGCGCCACGCGGGCTCTGTAATCGAAATTCATTCTGATCTTAATTATCTTAATAATAAGGTTTCGATCTATTGACATGCACTTCCACTACTTTTACTGCTATTACTTCATATGGGCCTCTAAACTGGGAATCTAACTTCTTTGCTCCACCATGTCTTACTATTTCCTCGTGTTGTAACAATTTATCTCCTACTCTAAGTTTGCGTGTATGTTCCATTCCATCATTTGGCTTCTTTTATTTTTTCTCTTGCTACTCGATGCACCTCTTGCATCCTAGCTTTGAACTGATGTACGTAATTGTCGTAATCGTAGTCTAAAGTAACTGTCTCTTTTTGTAATATTTCTGGTACACTTACGGTTTTCGAGGACAGTAATTCAAATAGCGTATACTCTGTGCTACTATGAGGTGTGGTTTTCAAGATAAAAGTACTGTAAGGAATCCACATATCCCAGTTACTGTGGTCCTCCTTCATAAAATGTCTCGAGTATTATACTCTAGTCCTGTGTATTCTTTCCAATGTTCCCTTTGTTTGTGGATGGAATGCGCTAACCAGTAGTTTCTTTATCCTTAAGAGATCGCAGATTCTCTTAAATATTTGACTTGGAAAATTTGTCCCTTGATCTGTTCATACTACTGAAGGAACACCATACATCAATATAATTTCTTCTATGAACTTTTTGGCCACTGTATCAGCATCTTGCCTTTCTAATGGAACTGCTACTGTAAACTTACATACGTCATCTTTGAAAGTTAGTAGGTACAGATGGCCTTTTGTTGTTAGGTCTAATGGACCTATGATGACTAAATAGCGTTAACTGAAGACATTTACAGACCTATCCATAGTCACTAAGAGAATTTTGATCTTACCGTGTCTAAATTTATTCCGCTGACATTTGTCACACGTTTGTATGGACTTCTTCACATCTGTTTTCATTCCTTTCCACATACCATGTATTTTTATATCATCTAGAGTTCAGTGGATCCCTTGATGTCCACCTAGTGGATTGTCATGGCTTCTTTCAATATATCGGCCTTCTGTTCCTCACTTAACTCTATGATATCTTTGCCTACCTCGTGATAATCGGCTATCTTTCTTATTGGCTCTTTGTTTTCTGTCACATGTTCTACTTCATATATCCGCATTTGCATTTAATCGTCTAGGCTTTTTTTATAATCTCATAGCGATATTCTTCTAATTTCAGTCTCTATTTTACTAAATAAAAATCCACCTTAATGATTTGTGATCTGTTACTGCTGTAAAGTTCCTTCCATATTCGTACGGTCAGAATTGTTTTGCGACCCACACTAAAGCTAAACACTCTAGTTGTGTTCAAATGGTTCAAATGGCTCTGAGCACTATGGGACTCAACTGCTGTGGTCATTAGTCCCCTAGAACTTAGAACTACTTAAACCTAACTAACCTAAGGATATCACACACATCCATGCCCGAGGCAGGATTCGAACCTGCGACCGTAGCAGTCGCACGGTTCCGGACTGCGCGCCTAGAACCGCTCTAGTTGTGTGGCTGAATAGTTTCTCTGTGCATTATTCTGTGATCTGGAACCATCACTAGCTTCAGAAATAATAATAAATGGCTTCTCGTCGATGGGGAAGTACAATATGGGAGGACCGATTAATATTATTCTTAATTCCTCAGATGCCGCTTCTTGCTGTCTTCCTGATTCATACTTTTCATTGTCCTTTAGCAACTTAAGTAAACTAAAAGGAAGGTCAGCGTTGGCCGTAATAATATTGATTTATTGATAGCAAAATCGGTTTTCAATCACATAGTGATCATCTTCAGTGCTGTAAAGGAGTTGTGATTTTACTGAAATCTCTGATAAACTTACGACAGTATCAGACCAACCCAAGATATCCTTTTAGTTCTTTCTTTGTCTTTGGCACTGGGAATTTCTTCACCTTCGTCTGGCTGTATTCCGGTATCTGTTATTTCATGTCCCAAAAAGATCACTTCCTTCCTTAGAATTTTGAATTTGTATTGCTGCAATTTCAGTTTGCATCCCCTTAGGCAATCAGAGATCTCTCTTAGTTCTCATTGTGTTCTTGACACAAACTTACTGCCATTGAGAAACACTAAGCATTTGTTCTTTGCAACCCTGTAAACATAATGTTCATTAATCCCTGGAATATACTAGCTATCCATTTTAATACCATACGCATCCTCTTGTACTCATGGAGCTGCTAGTTAACGCTAAACGCTGTTTCTTCCCTACATTGTGGATAGAGTAATATCTGATGGTGTCCACTTACTAAATGGAATGTGGAAAAATTCTTTTTTTTTTCCTCAGCTGATGCAGAATTTCCGATATATTTGCGACAGGGAATGCTTCCTCCACTGAAATCTCATTTACCTTTCGATAATTGGTAACCATCATATACTTCGGTTTTCCATTGGCATCTACATTCTTCGGAGATAATATTATAGATACATTACAGGGATTTTGGCTTTCGATTATAATATCTTCAGAGACCATTTTTTCTATTGGCTCTCTCAAGATCTCTTTCTGTGATTATGGTATCCTACAGGGCGGGCATTTATTACTTTGCCTTTGTGTTTATGTAATACCAGGAGTGTTTCTTTCACTGTCTCCATAGAAGACAACTTGTCATGCTTCAAGTGAAACACATCGTAATATATACAACACACTTTCTCTAACTCAGGTTTCCCCCACTCGTTTTAATGTTCCGTTTGCAACCCTCATCTGACTTGTGCTATACGAGTTTGTGCCCAATCTGGCGGTTCTCCCACTCTCCTTACCGTTTCTTCTCTGCAGAAGTTTACATTGATTAACCACATCGAACTAACCTCTCACTCGACTTCATATGCGTTTACCACACTGATAAAACACTTCTCCTGTATATTTAGTGCTAACGCTTCTCGTTTGTATAAACCCTGCATTTCTTCTTGTTTTGACACTATTACTTCTTTGCCTTCTGGAATCCTGTCATGTCCCTCTAATCCGATAATCATTACTTTTTCTTCCCTAGATCCTATCGTTTCTCTGAGATAGCGACTTTCACATTTTTTTATGCGTGTTCTTCTAGGTGCCCGTCCTTCAGTAGAAGATTGGTTTCTTCCTTTATTCCCACACAAAGTTCTTTGTCCCTTTAAACTTCTGTGCCTTTGTTTCTGATCACGTAACTCCACTGTCGGGTCGTTATCTTCCTGGTCACCTGCCCATGTTACTTCCCTTCGGATACTATCAATAGTGGAGCGACATATCCATGAACATTTAATCGTCTACTGCCATAATAAATAATGGCTCCTTGTTTTAGTAGGAAATCCCTGCCTACAAAAACGTTATCCGGGACGTCTGTTCCTTTTTATACCACATTTCCAACCGTTTGTAAGTGCTGATTCACTGTCCCTGGTGTAGTCAATTTGCCTTTCGGTATCCCTTTTTAATCTTCGTACACCTTCTCGATTTATCACTTATTCAACAGCTGGCGCTTCTTCTTTGAGTAAAGTGATGTGTGTTCCGGTATCTACTAAAAATTTATATTCCTTGCCGAGTTCGTCGCATTCGGTAGTCATCACATCATTTCAGCCTCGCGGCCAGTGCCACTTACCTTGGGCCATCGCTCGGTGGCTACACTGGACGGCTGTCCGTACCACCTGCTTAGTTGCCCGGCCGTTCCCCTAGAATCTTTCCATGATTCTCTGACAATGGGACACTGTATGTCCGTATTTATTGCAGATATAACATCGGGGAGATCAACAGTCCTCTGCTCTATGCCCACGCCGCTGACATTTCGTACAAATTATAATCTTGGTACAATTGGCATTGGTATGCATAATTCCAATCCCAAAAAAAGCAGGTGTTGACAGATGTAAAAATTACCGAACTATCAGTTTGATAAGCCACAGCTGCAAAATACTAACTCGAATTCCTTATAGACGAATGGAAAAACTGTTAGAAGCCCACCTCGGAGGAGGTCAGTTTGGATTCCGCAGAAATGTTGGAACACGTGAGGCAATACTGACCCTACGACTTATCTTAGAAAATAGATTAAGGAGAGGGAAACCTACATTTCTAGCATCTGTGGACTTAGAGAAAGCTTTTGACTATGTTGACTGGAATACTTTCTTTCAAATTCTAAGGGTGGCTGGGGTAAAATACAGGGAGCGAAAGGCTATTTACAATTTGTACAGAAACCAGATGGCAGTTATAAGAGTCGAGGGGCATCAAAGGGAAGCAGCGGTTGGGAAGGGAGTGAGACAGGGTTGTAGCCTGTCCTCGATGTTATTCAATCTGTGTCTTGAGCAAGCAGTAAAGGAAACAAAAGAAAAATTCGGAGTAGGTATTAATGTCCATGGAAAAGATATAAAACGTTGAGGTTCGCCGATGACATTGTAATTCTGTCATTGACTTGGAATTGCAGTTGAACGGAATGGACAGTGTCTTGAAAGGAGGATATAAGATGAACATCAACAAAAGCAAAACGAGGATAATGGAATGTAGTCGAATTAAGTCGGGTGATGCTGAGGGAATTACATTAGGAAACGAGACACTTAAAGTAGTAAAGGAGTTTTGCTATTTGGGGAGCAAAATAACTGATGATGGTCGAAGTAGAGAGGATATAAAATGTAGACTGGCAATGGGAAGGAAAGCGTTTCTGAAGAAGAGGAATTTGCTAACATCGAGTATAGATTTAAGTGTCAGGAAGTCGTTTCTGAAAGTATTTGTATGGAGTGTAGCCATGTATGGAAGTGAAACATGGACGATAAATAGTTTGGGCAAGAAGAGATTAGGAGTTTTCGAAATGTGGTGCTACAGAATAATGCTGAAGATCAGATGGGTAGAGCACATAACTAATGAGGAGGTATTGAATAGAATTGTGGAGAAGAGGAGTTTGTGGCACAACTTGACAATAAGAAGGGACCGGTTGGTAGGACATGTTCTGAGGCATCAAGGGATGATAAATTTAGCATTGGAGGGCAGCGTGGATGGTAAAAATCGTAGAGGGAGACCAAGAGATAAATACACTAAGCAAATTCAGAAGGATGTAGGTTGCTGTTAGTACTGGGAGATAAAGAAGCTTGCACATGATAGAGTAGCATGAAGGGCTGCATCAAACCAGTCTCAGGACTGAAGACAACAACAACATGCACTTTCTCATCACAATGATAACAAAAATCCTAAAACAGTCTAGGTTCGGCTGCCCTGTTGCCTGTGGGTGTCTGCACCAACGTCAGTGCATTCAGCAATTCGACTGGGCTCTTAAATTGTTCTCGGAGAGTTACTCTAGCCGCAGCAGCGCTGAACTATTTGGACAGCTCGCCTATCTTGTTACCCCATGGACCAATTGATTTCCCAGAATATTGTTCGGCTTGAAACATTCTAACTACATAGAAATTAATGGTTCATTGATCCATGTAATTTTCCTTTAATATACTTCTCACTTCCTGCCAGTTATTTGTGTTCTCTCAGATTATCAGTTTTCGTCTAGAGTCTCCGGTTATCTGTGACTTCATATACTGAAATAATAGCTTCATCTCTTTGGTTTTGACTGAAAAAACACGGCTTTTACATTTTCAATAAACTCCTGCAACTGCCTTATATGCCCTTCAATGGTTTTCGGTACTAAAACTAACGCATCGTTAGCACGTATGTTATCACTATTGGAAGACGTCACGTCTACTTTTGGTTATTTTGTCAAAATACCTTACAGATAAGGATGCCGCCATCTCAAACCTGTACTGCTCTGCCGGGTTGGCGAGCTGCTGCTAGTGGCCTTGAAGGCTGCTACTTATATCGGATGGCGCCTGCTGGCCTCTCAGAGTCTTGGGCGTCCCAAATTTTTTGGCTCTCTCAACTGCTGATCGCACCTGTTTCATGCTAAACCCACATCTGACACCAAATTATTTTCTGTTGCGGCCCTGCACAGATAATACTTTTCACCAATCTTGAGTCGTTGTTAGCTGCATGACGCAATCATGACGTTGGTGAAATCGTGGTGCTTATATGAAATGGGATTCACTGTTCACAACCTTTTTAACGGAGATGAGGAGAAAAATCCTCCTTGGTTGAATGGGAGTTTGGTAATATTAGTGTTGTCGACTGTAAAGGAGTAGTGTTGTAGATTTATTCTCCAGAAGTCGTAAGTTATTACGTTGAAGTAATGCATTTATTGAGCTGTTAGATATAGTGACATTATAGAGAATTAGAGTAGGTGAGGTGTCAGATCTACTAAACCGTGCTATACAGCCAGTCAGCTATCGAAACGAATCAGAAACCATTACACTTAGTCTGATACGTTCTGCTAACTACTGGTCCCCGGTGCTTGTTTCAGTGTTATCATATTGCCACCTGGCTTCACAGTACAGGAGACAAGCCGTCAGTAATAACTTGGTCTTGTCATTCACTGAAATACTGAAGTATCACTCATTGAGACAAACACAGGCATTCTCTGTTCAATATTATTCCAAGAAATGATCAATAACTGTTTATCTCGCAATTATTATGTATCCCAAAGTATTTACATAGGCTTCTCATGGTGCGGAAACAAAGTCTTCATCCGCTGCTATGAAGGCGTCGGTGCTCCTTATGCTGCCTGCTCTGTACTACGACTCATTAGCGAACCTCCTGTCTGCCGAGAATGGCTCCTTTTATATATTTCCTAACTGAGCTGGTTGCACACGGCCTTATCGTGTGACCTCCGTACTGTCCACTAAGAAGTTTCACCTAGTAATAGCGAATACCCTGTTCAAGAATCACAAGAGGAGGAGATATACTTGGAAAGGGCCGCGAGATACGGGATGATTTCAGTTAGATTACATCATGGTCAGACAGAGATTCCGCAATCAGATACTGGATTGTAAGGCGTACCCAGGAGCAGATATAGACTCAGATCACAATATAGTAGTGCTGAAGAGTAGGCTGAAGTTCAAGACATTAGTCAGGAAGAAACAATACGCTAAGAAGTGGGACACGGAAGTTCTAAGGAATGACGAGATACGTTTGAAGTTCTCTAACGCTATAGATACAGCAATAAGGAATAGCGCAGTAGGCAACACAGTTTAAGAGGAATGGACGTCTCTAAAAAGGGCCATCACAAAAGTTGGGAAGGAAAACATAGGTACAAAGAAGGTAGCTGCGAAGAAACCATGGGTAACAGAAGAAATACTTCAGTTGATTGATGAAAGGAGGAAGTACAAACATGTTCCGGGAAAATCAGGAATACAGAAATACAAGTCGCTGAGGAATGAAATAAATAGGAAGTGCAGGGAAGCTAAGACGAATTGGCTGCAGGAAAAATGTGAAGACATCGAAAAAGATATGACTGTCGGAAGGACAGACTCAGCATACAGGAAAGTCAAAACAACCTTTGGTGACATTAAAAGCAACGGTGGTAACATTAAGAGTGCAACGGGAATTCCACTGTTAAATGCAGAGGAGAGAGCAGATAGGAGGAAAGAATACATTGAAAGCCTCTATGAGGGTGAAGATTTGTCTGATGTGATAGAAGAAGAAAAGGAGTCGATTTAGAAGAGATAGGGGATCCAGTATTAGAATCGGAATTTAAAAGAGCTTTGGAGGACTTACGGTCAAATAAGGCAGAAGGGATAAATAACATTCCATCATAATTTCTAAAATCATTAGGGGAAGTGGCAACAAACGACGACTATTCACGTTGGTGTGTAGAATATATGAGTCTGGCGACATACCATCTGACTTTCGGAAAAGCATCATCCACACAATTCCGAAGACGGCAAGAGCTGACAAGTGCGAGAATTATCGCACAATCAGCTTAACAGCTCATGCATCGAAGCTGCTTACAAGAATAATATACAGAAGAATGGAAAAGAAAATTGAGAATGCGCTAGGTGATGATCAGTTTGGCTTTAGGAAAAGTAAAGGCACGAGAGAGGCAATTCTGACGTTACAGCTAATAATGGAAGCAAGGCTAAAGAAAAATCAAGACATGTTCATAGGATTTGTCAACCTGGAAAACGCGTTCGACAATATAAAATGGTGCAAGCTGTTCAAGATTCTGAAAAAAGTAGGGGTAAGCTATAGGGAGAGACGGGTCATATACAATATGTACAACAACCAAGAGGGAATAATAAGAGTGGACGATCAAGAACGAAGTGCTCGTATTAAGAAGGGAGTAAGACAAGGCTGTAGCCTTTCGCCCCTACTCTTCAATCTGTACATTGAGGAAGCAATGATGGAAATAAAAGAAAGGTTCAGGAGTGGAATTAAAATACAAGGTGAAAGGATATCAATGATACGATTCGCTGATGACATTGCTATCCTGAGTGAAAGTGAAGAAGAATTAAATGATCTGCTGAACGGAATGAACAGTCTAATGGGTACACAGTATGGTTTGAGAGTAAATCGGAGAAAGACGAAGGTAATAAGAAGTAATAGAAATGAGAACAGCGAGAAACTTTACATCAGGATTGATGGTGACGAAGTCAATGAAGTTAAGGAATTCTGCTACCTAGGCAGTAAAATAACCAATGACGGACGGAGCAAGGAGGACATCAAAAGCAGACTCGCTATGGCAAAAAAGGCATTTCTGGCCAAGAGAAGTCTACTAATATTAAATACTACCCTTAATTTGAGGAAGAAATTTCTAGGGATGTACGTCTGGAGTACAGCATTGTATGGTAGTGAAACATGGACTGTGGGAAAACCGGAACAGAAGAGAATCGAAGCATTTGAGATGTGGTGCTATAGACGAATGTTGAAAATTAGGTGAACGGATAAGGTAAGGAATGACGAAGTTCTACGCAGAATCGGAGAGGAAAGGAAGATGTGGAAAACACTGATAAGAAGAAGGGACAGGATGATAGGACATCTGCTAAGACATGAGGGAATGACTTCCATGGTACTAGAGGGAGCTGTAGAGGGCAAAAACTGTAGAGGAAGACAGAGATTGGAATACGTCAAGCAAATAATTGAGGACGTAGGTTGCAAGTGCTACTCTGAGATGAAGAGGTTAGCACAGGAAAGGAATTCGTGGCGGGCCGCATCAAACCAGTCAGTAGATTGATGACCAAAAAAAAAAAAAGAAGTTTTTCATCACGTGCATTGATGCAGTACTGGACGGTTGGATTGTCTCTTTGGGTGAATTCTAACTACATGCAGCTGCCTAAAAGTTAGATTAATTCTGTTGTCGTACATTATATGGGTTAATGGGATATTTCTTCTGTCTAATTTGACCTTGTCTATCCAATGTCTTCGCTCCTGCATTAGTATATGCGTGCTGGTTGGTTGCCTAAATGGTGAGTGGTCTCCAGTTTGAAGTGTCATTATCCCCGCCAAATATCCTGTTAGCTGTCCTATTTGTCATGTACGCCCGTAGGCAAAACACCGGTGCCATCCTCAGCCAATTGCGTTTGTGACCTGACTGTTAATTAAATTGTAAGATCACGACAAAAGATATAATGACATTGCTTCAATTACTCAGCCAGACAGATACCAACATCTACGTCAAAGGCGAGGAGAAGATCACATAGATGCTTGGAAACTTCGAATCTGCTGCTATTTAAGACGTGGAATTCTACAGGTGTCCTCTCCATAGTCTCAAAAATAAGGAGATGCCTGAAAAATTGTATTCAGTCTGCTTATGAGAATATATAATTGCTGTTAAGCTGGATGAAAAATAAATGAATTTTTTACCTCAATCTGTGTATTTCTCTTCGCCATGTTCCCACTCTCATAGGATTCAGTTTTGCCCAGATATTGTGCCTGTGGCTTCCTTTAACTACTAGTGATATAATTTTAGACATGTTTGCTATATGTCTTTGGAAGCTGACATGGTCACATTCCTCCTGCTCCCATAAGCCAATTCTTGCTGCACGATAGCCGTAATCCCACGAAACCATTCTATATATTTTGCTTTATTCCATGTTAAACTTCACCTTCATGTTCAATTTTGTCTTGCAGTGCCTTTATATATACCATTAGGATAGGATGCTTGTAAATAACGACAACAAGGATGTATGAGAACAAATTTTCTCATTGATTCAATTTTCACAAATACAGTTTGATTCTTGAGATACAGTTTGGTTGTAATATTCAATACAGATACTTTTTATACACAATAACACTGACTGAAATATTTACAATTTTCAGATTTACGCTCTATGTTTAAAAAATGGTGCGGAGATAGATTTTATTCTTACACTGCAACAGTTCCAATATTAGCAAGGTCATTATACAACAACATTGCTGAAGGACTGTGATCTACATATGTACATACATCTAATCAGACTTGGATCTTAAAAAAACTGTTCTATTTACATGACGTGCAAGGTCGGTGTCTATATTTGTGATGTACAATTTATTTTCCTTTTTAACTGTTAACAACCATGGTGCGCAGATCTATTACAAGACCAAATCTTGTCTACAAACATAATATATATAAAGCGTACACAATACACTTGGTGTGCATAAATAAATATTTACATTATATATATATATACACACACACACACACACACAAAATTACTTACTCTGTGATGAATGGGTCATACTATCCTGCAACATTTACACTTAATCTCATTATCTCCCTCTCACTCAGTCAAAGTCTCCTCACTCCCTACACCTTCATCTACATCTACTTCTACGCGATTACTCTGCTATTTGAAATAAAGTGCTTCGCAGAGGGTTCAATGAACCACCTTCAAGTTTTCTCTCTACCGTTACACATTCGAACGGCGATCGGAAAAAACGAGTACTTAAATTTTTCTGAGCGAGCCGTGGCTTCTCTTATTTTATCATGATGATCATTTCTCCCTATGTAGGTGGGTGCCAACAGAATGTTTTCGCAGTCGGAGGAGAAAACTGGTGATTGAAATTACATGAGAAGATCCCGTAGCAACGAAAAACGCCTTTGTTTTAATGACTGCCCGTCCAGTTCACGTATCAAGTCTGTGGCACTATCTCTCCTACTTCGCGATAATACAAAACGAGCTGCCCTTCTTTGTACTTTTTCGATATCATCCGTCAGTCCCACCTGATGCGCATCCCACACCGCACAGCAATACTTCAGAATAGGGCGGACAAACGTGATGTAAGCCGTCTCTTTAGTAGACCTGTTGCACCTTCTAAGTGTTCTGCTAATGAATCGCAGTCTTCAGTTGACTCTACCCAAAATATTATCTATGTGATCGTTCTAATTTAGGGTTTTGTAATTGTAATCCCGAAACTAGTTGATCAGTACACAGCGGCAGATTGGCGTGTGTCTCGTGCAAATTAATAGGATATGTGAGTTCTGCCTACATCACATACCCCACTTCAGAACCAGCCACCACACCCTCGAGGTTTCCACCTAATCCCTTGCATTCTTCTTTGTGCACCCATCAAAACTCACCAACTGATGATGACTGTTGTATGGCGTGTTCGTATAGGTTATTAACATCTAAGTACATGATGCAACTCGAATCACGGGACGCAGTGTAGCTTTCTCCCATAAATGGGTTATTTGCCTTGGTGTGCCTGTCGAAACATTGACAAAGTTCCCATGGATCCACCGCTCAAACAAAAGAAGTATGTCTCTATTGGTCTATAGTTCGATGATACACTGCGTTTTCTTGACCATAGCGTCCCAGGATAACCAAGGTGCTAAGTACTAAAGATACGTCATGCATAGACACCGGCATTTCTGGGAAACGTCCCGAAGCAATCGCATATCTGTACCCGAGTAAAGCTGTGCATATTCTCCTAAAGTGGAGCTGTTGAATTCCCGTCAGACATTCAGGACATGCTGATATTCTGCATCTCTTATGGCATCGCGTATAAGACTGCTGGCCAGTGCAGTTATGTCGGGTTATTTTGTTTCATTGAGTTTCGCCATTCTATGCACACACATCTATGTGAAAATCCCCTTGCTAGTTATACATTGAAACTTTTCCTTATTGAGGAATACAGACTGAGTGATGTACATATCCTTCAGAGATGGACGTCCAACACTTTTCTGGGGTGATGCCTTGCATAAAACGTAGCGGGTCAAGGAAGAAAGCGAGGCGTAGTACTTGGCGTCATTTGTCTGGAGAATGAAATACATTTCTCAACAGTCAGAGGCAGAACAATAACCCAGTTTTTCCTCAGCCGAAATCAGCCAAGTGCTCAGCAAGAAAGTAAGCGTCATACCTGCTTCAGTTATGAAAGAAAGCGTGTACTAGTCGCGGTAATTGACACTTTAAATTGCATGTGGTATGGGCGGTGCCGCAGAACATCCCCATAAGGTGACAGAGGAGTTTCCAACGGCACCCCATAAATACGATAGCCAACCGCACTATTGTACCAATCTTGATTCTTCTTCGATTTGGTCATAGGAATATTGCCGCTATGAAGCTTATTAACCTCTTATGAAAGTTTTTCAAGCTCAGAGAGAAGCCAAACTGCACAATTATCTCTCACATAAGATTTGTATCGGTCAAGATTCGATTCATAGAATGATCCGACTTGGCACGCTGTCTCATATACACTCCTGGAAATTGAAATAAGAACACCGTGAATTCATTGTCCCAGGAAGGGGAAACTTTATTGACACATTCCTGGGCTCAGATACTTCACATGATCACACTGACAGAACCACAGGCACATAGACACAGGCAACAGAGCATGCACAATGTCGGCACTAGTACAGTGTATATCCACCTTTCGCAGCAATGCAGGCTGCTTTTCTCCCATGGAGACGATCGAAGAGATGCTGGATGTAGTCCTGTGGAACGGCTTGCCATGCCATTTCCACCTGGCACCTCAGTTGGACCAGCGTTCGTGCTGGACGTGCAGACCGCGTGAGACGACGCTTCATCCAGTCCCAAACATGCTCAATGGGGGACAGATCCGGAGATCTTGCTGGCCAGGGTAGTTGACTTACACCTTCTAGAGCACGTTGGGTGGCACGGGATACATGCGGACGTGCATTGTCCTGTTGGAACAGCAAGTTCCCTTGCCGGTCTAGGAATGGTAGAACGATGGGTTCGATGACGGTTTGGATGTACCGTGCACTATTCAGTGTCCCCTCGACGATCACCAGAGGTGTACGGCCAGTGTAGGAGATCGCCCCCCACACCATGATGCAGGGTGTTGGCCCTGTGTGCCTCGGTCGTATGCAGTCCTGATTGTGGCGCTCACCTGCACGGCGCCAAACACGCATACGACCATCATTGGCACCAAGGCAGAAGCGACTCTCATCGCTGAAGACGTCACGTCTCCATTCGTCCCTCCATTCACGCCTGTCGCGACACCACTGGAGGCGGGCTGCCCGATGTTGGGGCGTGAGCGGAAGACGGCCTAAAGGTGTGCGGGACCGTAGCCCAGCTTCATGGAGACGGTTGCGAATGGTCCTCGCCGATACCCCAGGAGCAACAGTGTCCCTAATTTGCTGGGAAGTGGCGGTGCGGTCCCCTACGGCACTGCGTAGGATCCTACGGTCTTGGCGTGCATCCGTGCGTCGCTGCGGTCCGGTCCCAGGTCGACGGGCACGTGCACCTTCCGCCGACCACTGGCGACAACATCGATGTACTGTGGAGACCTCACGCCCCACGTGTTGAGCAATTCGGCGGTACGTCCACCCGGCCTCCCGCATGTCCACTATACGCCCTCGCTCAAAGTCCGTCAACTGCACATACGGTTCACGTCCACGCTGTCGCGACATGCTACCAGTGTTAAAGACTGCGATGGAGCTCCGTATGCCACGGCAAACTGGCTGACACGGGCTGACACTGACACTGGCGGTGCACAAATGCTGCGCAGCTAGCGCCATTCGACGGCCAACACCGCGGTTCCTGGTGTGTCCGCTGTGCCATGCGTGTGATCATTGCTTGTACAGCCCTCTCGCAGTGTCCGGAGCAAGTATGATGGGTCTGACACAGCGGTGTCAATGTGTTCTTTTTTCCATTTCCAGGAGTGTAGATATTTCCTGGGTCCTGAGGGGGATTTCAGTACCAAAGAAGTCATAACACTTATGAATGTCAAAATATCTACCATATATCTCTCCCTGCAGATGTGTACTGCAGATGATCCTGTTGATTGTAATTTCTGTCACAAGCCAGGACTGGCTATGTAAACCAGGACTGATTGGTTTTATTTTCAACATTAATACATGCCTTCTATTGAGCTTAGGAAGCTTGATATTTCTGGACTCTCTATTTACTGGATCATAGACAAGCACATGAATGTCAAGGTGCGATATTCTGCCGAGTGCTTTACCTGACCCTCTAACTTCCATCTCGGAAACCCGATCCAGTATAGCACTCAAGGTGGGATCGTGAAACCACTGGCCGCCTTATTGGCTCCACGTTATCTCAGCATTCCCCCCCAAAGATAGTGATGGCTTGTGTCTTCAATATCAGAGGCCTGTTTCGGAGGGGAGGGGCGGTGAGACAGTTTGATACACAGCACAGCACTGCCTTTAATGGCGGTATTTCACATAGAATGTGAAAGAAGAGAAAATATTTTCCAGTATCCCATTCCTGGGCCGCATATCACAAAAAATTGATAACCTTTTCAAGAAACCAAATGTAACAGTTGCATTCTCAACCAATAATAAGGTAGGAAACCTACTCACCCAAAACGCAAAACCAAATACACAAACATAACATGTAAGACACCGCGGTCTCCTGACCTTCATTGCTTACATGTTCCGCCCTCACAATCTTGCTCCGCACAACAAGACGCTTCATTCGAACCCAGACTCGATAAGATAAAACCAATGTTGTATGAATTCATGTAAACGATATGCAATTGACAAGTGAGCGCACCCTAGTTGAAATACTCGAGGCTGGCGTGCGCACATACAATCCAGACACAACGGTAACAGAGGCTTTTTAGTTCGGGAGAGAGGCCGCATAACGGGACACCAGGCTCTTCAGAGGACGACACAGCTCATGTCGGCCGGTGACCGCCCGTAGCGGGCAGCGTGGGCTCGAGCGGAAAGGTTGGGGGGGGGGGGGGGGTGGAACAAACCAATGTTCAGCTTAAAAGCAAATTCCGCTACATTGTGTGGGAGTGGCCAGCCTACTCATTCTTTACACATAGCACGCAGTTTCAGAGATTGTCACAGGGAGACAGCAAACGCCAAACGCCAGTGCTACAGGTTTCCAGGTTGGTCGCCTTAAACGAAACGTCATTCTCCCGTTTTAGAAGAGCAATACTGATTGGCAGACGATATTTCTGACGTCTTGAGCTGAAGGAATAATGGAAGAGACCGAAAGATATACCCCTTCACGTCTGACGTGGAGAGGCGCTGTTCTGTTATCACTCTTGGAGTGAGAACATGGAACGAGAACTTGCGCGCTCGTACGTGTACTCGAAAGAGCGGGAACAAGTCTCTCCTCAGTACTTCACTGGGAGAGCACCTCTGTCAAGAGAGAATCAAAGAGCGACTCTGTATTGATTCCTTGTGATTAAGCGTTGTTCACTGTGCTGGCTGACACACTTATTGTGCTGTGTGAACGGACAGAGTTATAGTTAAACGCCTGCGAGCGAATTTTGAGTGGCATCAGGGTGGACTGGTTATCTGACTGGTGTACCACGCCAATAGTTAGACTGGGGGCGAATAGGAATCCTTGACTTCATCAAGGCACAGGGAGAGTTTGATTGGCAAAGGTCAATCCAGATAGAACGAGAGTTATCTTATTTGTCAGCAGCGAGTGGCGCAGACAGCAGTCATCGCAGCTTACGGTATTGTGCGCTACAGCTATAGCGAGCCCCATATTTCCTCCACAAGAGTACACTTCACTGCATTTCACACGTGACAGTGTCGACTGTACCTAGCAACATTCTAAAGGATAATTATTCAAGTTGAGTAGGCGCGCCTCTCAGCCATTCTGCCAAGATAACTACCATCTTAAACTTTGTGTAGACATTTATTAGCGAATCCTATCCTTGAAAGGTAACTTCACATTCCGAAAAGAACCAGGATATAACTTGTTCAATTCGTAACTACAGGTGTCATTGTGATTTCTCAGAATTTTTGCAAAATAAATAATAACTTTCGTTAGTTTCATGTTTTTCTTACACTAACTAGCATTACTCAAGTACCCAAGTATCGCACTAGTTACGTAAAAAATTTTGTGAATTTTTGTGTCATTTCCTTACAGTGGACTACTCCAGAAGATATTTATTGCTGAACGTTTTTCAGGCATTTCTCTTTAGAACGTTAGGAGCGTCTGTCTGACTTCTGTAGTAGTGTGGGGGTGGAAATTGCATCTTGCAGGAGCCACAGGGTAAAGGGTACATCTCAGATTAATCCGTTGCCCAGAATAACAGAATAATAGATCAACCCCACACCTCAGAACAACAACAGCGGAGTGTACAAAGTATCATGCCCCAGTTGTTTTGCCTACTATGTAGGGAAAACACTCAGAAACTTCAAGACCCGTTTTCAAGAACATGTAAATGCTTTCAAGCTCAAGAGTGTCGAAAAATCAGTCACTGCACAACATATGTTGGAAACGAAACATGTCATCAACAGTCGAGAAAACAATTTCGTAGTACTACATAACGAAGCCAATGGTAAGACGCTAAGTCTGTTAGGACAACTGGAGATATGTCTCCACAAAATCAAAAAACCAGAATCTATGTTAAATGAACAAACAGATTTCGCAAGCCGTAGTTATTTCAATAATTTCAGAGACCTATTCTAAAGTTATTTCTTGCGTGTATCATATATTTAATAGTTATATCTTTAACACTACGAATAAATTCATCTTTGACAACAGCCTGTACAAAAAAATCTGTGAAATGTTTAGAAACAAGTGTGTACGAATGTGCCTCTTGGATTAAGTGACATGTACTAAAAGGACGGAGAAAAGATAGTTTGCCGGGGCTAGAACGTTAAAAATACTTTCCTTGGATTATGTGGTAAGCTTACACTGTTCATTTTCCACTATTTTGCACATATTTTCCGCTTTCTACTTACGAAATTCATAACCTCCTATGAACCATGGACCTTGCCGTTGGAGGGGAGGCTTGCGTGCCCCAACAATGCAGATAGCCGTACCGTAGGTGTCTGTTGAGAGGGCCAGGCAAACGTGTGGTTCCTGAAGAGTGCAGCAGTCTTTTCAGTAGTTGCAGGGCAACAGTCTGGATGTTTGACTGATCTGGCCCTGTAACACTAACCAAAATGGCCTTGCTCTTCTGGTACTGCGAACGGTTGAAAGCATGGAGAAACTACAGCCATAATTTTTCCCAAGGGCATGCAGCTTTACTGTATGATTAAATGATGATGGCGTGCTCTTGGGTAAAATATACCGGAGCGGGGACTACTCAAGAGCACGTCGTTATCAGGAGAAAGAAAACGCGTTCTACGGATCGGAGCGTGGAATGTCAGATCCCTTAATCGGGCAGGTAGAATGGCAAATTTAAAAAGGAAAACGGACAGGCTAAAGTTAGATATACTGGGAATTAGCGAAGTTCGGTCACAGGAGGATCAAGACATTTGGTCGTGTGAATACAGGGTTATAAATATAAAATCAAATAGGGGTAATGCAGGAGTAGGTTTAAAAATGAATGTAGAGTACGCGTAAGCTACTACAAACAGCATAGTGAACGCATTATTGTGGCCACGATAGACACGAAGCCCACGGTTAATACAGTAGTACAAGTTTATATGCCAACTAGCTCTGCAGATGAAGAAATCGATGAAATGTATGATGAGATAAAAGAAATTATTCAGATAGTGAAGAGAGACAAAAATTTGATAGTCATGAGTGACTGCGATTCGATAATGGGAAAAGGGAAAGAAGGAAACGTATAGGTGAATAAGGATTGGGGGAAAGAAATGAAACACGAAGCCGCCTGGTAGAATTTTGCACAGAGCATAACTTAATCATAGCTAACACTTGGTTCAAGAATCATGAAAGAAGGTAGTATGCTTGGAAAAACCCCGGAGATACTAAAAGGTATCAGATAGATTATATAATGGTAAGACAGACATTTAGGAACCAGGTTTTAAATTGTAAGACATTTCCAGGGGTAGATGTGGACTCTGACCACAATCTATTGATTATGACCTGTAGATTAAAACTAAAGAAACTACAAAAAGGTGGGAATTTAAGGATATGGGACCTGGGTAAACTGAAAGAACCAGAGGTTGTACAGAGTTTCAGGAAGAGCATAAGGGAACAATTGACAGGAATGGGGGAAAGAAATAGAGTGGAAGAAGAATGGGTAGCTTTGAGGGATGAAATAGTGAATGCAGCAGAGGATCAAGTAGGTAAAAAGACGAGGGCTAGTAGAAAACCTAGGGTAACAGAAGAGATACTGAATTTAATTAAATGAAAGGAGAAAATACAAAAATGCAGTAAATGAAGCACGCAAAAAGGAATACAAACGTCTCAAAAATGAGATCGACAGGAAATGCTAAATTGCTAAGCAGGGATGGCTAGAGGACAAATGTAAGGACGTAGAGTCTCATCTCAAGAGGGGTGAGATAGATACTGTCTACAGGAAAATTAAAGAGACTTTTGGAGAAAAGAGAACCAGTTGCATGAATATCAAGAGCTCAGATGGAAACCCAGTTCTAAGCAAAGAAGGGAAAGCAGAAAGGCGGAAGGAGTGTATAGAGGGTCTATACAAGGGCGATGTACTTGAGGACAATATTATGGAAATGCAAGACAACGTAGATGAAGATGAAATTTGAGATATGATACTGTGTGAAGAGTTGGACAGAGAACTGAAAGACCTAAATCGAAACAAGGCCCCGGTAGTAGACAACATTCCATTAGAACTACTGACAGCCTTGGGAGTGCCAGGCCTACCAAAACTCTACCATCTGGTGAGCAAAGTGTATGAGGTGAAATTCCTTCAGCCTTCAAGAAGAATATAACAGTTCCAATCCCAAAGAATGCAGGTGATGACAGATGTGAAAATTACTGAACTATCAGTTTAATAAATCACAGCTGCAAAATACTAAAACGAATTCTTTACAAACGAATTGAAAAACTGGTAGAAGCCGACCTTGGGGAAGATCAGTTTGGATTCCGTAGAAATGTTGGAACACGTGAGGCAATACTGAACCTAAGACTTATCTTAGAAGAAAGATTAAGAAAAGGCAAACCTACGTTTCTAGCATTTGTAGACTTAGAGAAAGCTTTTGACAATGTTGACTGGAATACTCTCTTTCAAATTCTGAAGGTGGCAGGGGTAAAATACAGGGAGCGAAAGACTATTTACAATTTGTACAGAAACCAGATGGCAGTTATAAGAGTCGAGGGGCATCAAAGGGAAGCAGTGGTTGGAAAGGGAGTGAGATAGGGTTGTAGCCTCTCCCCGATGCTCTTCAATCTGTATATTGAGCAAGCAGTAAAGGAAACAAGAGAACCGTTTGGAGTAGGTATTAGAATCCATGGAGAAGAAATAAAAACTTTGAGGTTCACCGATGACATTGTAATTCTGTCAGAGACAGCAAAGGACTTGGAAGAGCAGTTGAACATAGTGGGCAGTGTCCTGAAAGGAGGGTGTAAGATGAACATCAACAAAAGCAAAACGAGGATAATGGAATGTAGTCGAAGTAACTCGGGTGATGCTGAAGATTAGATGGGTAGATCACATAACTAATGAGGAGATACTGAATAGGATTGGGGAGAAGAGGAGTTTATGGTACAACTTGACTAGAAGAAGAGATCGGTTGGTAGGACATGATCTGAGGCATCAAGAGACCACCAATTTGGTATTGGAGGGCAGCGGGAGGGTAAAAATCGTAGAGGAAGACCAAGAGATGAATACAATAAGCATATTCAGAAGGATGTTGGCTGCAGTACGTACTGGGAGATGAAGAAGCTTGCACAGGATAGAGTAGCATGGAGAGCTACGTCAAACCAGTCTCAGGACTGAAGACCACAACAACAATATTAAACCTTTTTGTAACAGAAACATGCATTTCATCTCATTCAAGAGAAGAAGTGAAATATGTATTACGACATTACACCTGAAATGGACCTACAGGGTCGGCAATGCATAGAGTAGTTAATAAAGCGTGAAAAAGTTGTGACTGAAGGCGTAGTTTAATTCATACCTCCACAGTTTTGTACGATTTTATATCCACCTTTTTTGTTATGTCATGGTTTTTAAGCAGTTTGGACCACTGTGTGGCGTGGCGTATTGTTTTTTTCATTCTGGGGCGGCGCGTGTATTCATGATTTCCTTCATCTGGAGGCACTTATTTTCCTGTTTCTCGCTTTACGGCGGCGGTCACCTTCAAATACAATAGGCTGCTATTTTAATACATTGACTTTTGATTTTTTAATCAACGGCAAATCACATAAAACCCCTTTATACTAAATTTAACGTTGGAGGGTCACATACATCTCCATTCAGAGCTGTCCATTGCGCCTGGCTGATAGGCAACACATTACATGTTCTTCTTATGATGGTAGCATAATAAGAGAGTCGAGCGTGAATCACCGACGGCACACTCCGCCCAATAGGAAAACCTGGCATCAGACACTTTTAGTGCAAGTGATAAATGTGATGCTACACAGAGAGCAAATTCCCATTGTGCGCGACAGTAAGATGCCCTGTTTCGAAGGCCTCTTCTCCGCAGGTCATACTCTCTCCTCCAAAAGACTCTTCAAGTTTCCTATAGTCGCTATCACTCCTTTCCATAGCCATGTGTGGCTCTACAGCTTTGCATTCATCATCTAGTCATTACTCCGATGCAATTTCCCACTCCCTTTCAGTCTAATATTTAGGCATCTCTATTACATCTTGTCTGCTTCTTTTTCGGCCATTTACGTAATTTTTTTTCTTTTCCACATTTAAATTTATAACTCGTTGTTTTCAAAGATTCCGGCTTGGTCTTGTGATTTTACCTGGTTGTTGTTCTGATGCCGTCACTATTTCAGCTCTCTGACTTACCCATCCATCTTTTATTGGATCCTTTTAACCTGTTGCAGTCAGTCGCAGCTTTATTCTCCATTTGAAACTCTAAGCAATCTCTGCATCTTTTAACTTATCAGTGTCTTTTGTTTTCCACTCATCTGCAGTTTTTTTTCAGTTTCAATCTATAGTCCTTAGCCAGCAAATTATGTCTATAGTAGACATCTACCTTAGGAAACGTTTTCTAACCAGATTTTGAATCTCTGCCTTAGCATTATACTCGTGTAATTTGTGCGAAACTTTATGGATTCGCTACACTTCTGTATCTGATCATAAGTATCCGCCAATCATATGTAATGGGGCACTGACCAGTAGATGTCACGAGAGGTGCACCCACCAGTATAAAAGGAGGCAAGGTATATTGTGTTGTTGTAAGTAGACTGTTTAGGTTTTTATGTTGCTAACGTCACTTAGCGCTCTGTATGAAAATCACTGGCTGTGCTGTGTGCAGTCTGTCGCTGGTAGGCATTGTTGGGATATTCGCTATTGTAGTGCTGGGCAGTTGGATGTGAACAGCGCGTAGTGTTGCGCAGTTGGAGGCGAGCCACCAGCTGTGGCGGATGTGTGGAGAGAGATGGCAGAATTATGAGAGCGGACGATCTGGACGTGTGTCCATCAGAAAGAGTAAATTTGTAATATTGGATATCCTGTGCAAGCTTCTTCATCTCCCAGAACCTACTGCAGCCTACATCCTTCTGAATCTGCTTAGTGTATTCATCTCTTCGTCTCCCTCTACGATTTCTACCCTCCACGCTTCCCTCCCATACCAAATTGGTGATCCCTCGATGTCTCAGAACATGTCCTACCAACCGATCTCTTCTTCTAGTCAAATTGTGCCACAAGCTCCTCTTCTCCCCAATTCTATTCAATACCTCCTCATTAGTTATGTGATCTACAAATCTAATCTTCAGCATTCTTCTGTAGCACCACATTTCGTAAGCTTCTATTCTCTTCTTGTCTAAACTATTTATCGTCCACGTTTCACTTCCATACGTGGCTACACTCCGTACAAATACTTTCAGAGACAACTTCCTGACATTTAAATCTATACTCGATGTTAACAAATATTTCTTCTTCAGAAACGCTTTCCTTGCCATTGCTAGTCTACGTTTAAGTGTCTCATTTCCTAATCTAATTTCCTCAGCATCACAGGACTTAATTCGACTACATTCCATTATCCTTGTTTTGTTTTTGTTGATGTTCATTTTATACCCTCCTTTCAAGACACTGCCCATTCCGTTCAACTGCTCTTCCAAGTCCTTTGCTATCTCTGACAGAATTACAATGTCATCGGCGAACCTCAAAGTTTTTATTTCTTCTCCATGGATTTTAATACATACTCCAAACTTTTCTTTTGTTTCCTTTACTGCTTGCTCAATATACAGATTGAATAACATCGGGGAGAGGCTACAACCCTGTCTCACTCCCTTCCTAACCACTGCTTCCCTTTGATACCCCTCGACTGTTATAACTGCCATCTGGTTTCTGTACAAATTGTAAATAGTGTTTTGCTCTCTGTATTTTACCCCTGCCACCTTCAGAATTTGAAAGAGATTATTCCAGTCATCATCGTCAAAAGCTTTCTCTAAGTCTACAAATGCTAAAAACGTAGGTTTGCCTTTTTTAATCTTTCTTCTAAGATAAGTCGTAGGGTCAGTATTGCCTCATGTGTTCCAACATTTCTACGGAATCCAAACTGATCTTCCCCGAGGTCGGCTCTACCAGTTTTTCCATTCGTTTGTAAAGAATTCGCGTTAGTATTTTGCAGCTGTGACTTATTAAACTGATAGTTCGGTAATTTTCACATCTGTCAACACCTGATCTGTTTGGGACTGGAATTGTTATATTCTTCTTGAAGTCTGAGGGTATTTCGCCTGTGTCATACATCTTGCTCACCAGCTGGTAGAGTTTTGTCAGGAGTGTCTCTCGCAAGGATATCAGTAGTTTTAATGGAATGTTGTTTACTCCAGGGGCCTTGTTTCGATTTAGGTCTTTCAGTGCTCTGTGAAACTCTTTACGCAGTATCATATCTCCCATTTCATCTTCATCTACATCCTCTTCCATTTCCATAATATTGTCCTCCAGTACGTCGCCCTTGTACAGACCCTCTATACACTCCTTCCACCTTTCTGCTTTCCCTTCTTTGGTTAGAACTGGGTTTCCATCTGAGCTCTTGATATTCATGCAAGTGGTTCTCTTTTCTCCAAAGGTCTGCAGTAAGCGGTATCTATTTTACCTTTAGTGAGATAAGACTCTACATCCTTACATTTGTCCTCTAGCCATCCCTGCTTAGCCATTTAGCACTTCCTGTCAATCTCATTTTTGAGACGTTTGTATTCCTTTTTGAGTGCTTCATTTACTGCATTTTTATATTTTCAGCTATCATCAATTAAATTCAATATTTTTTCTGTTAACCAAGGGTTTCTACTAACCCTCGTCTTTTTACCTATTTGATCCTCTGCTGCCTTCACTATTTCATCCCTCAAAGCTACCCATTCTTCTTCCACTCTATTTCTTTCCCCCATTCCTGTCAATTGTTCCCTTATGCTCTCCCTGAAACTCTGTACAGCCTCTGGTTCTTTCAGTTTACCCAGGTCCCATCTACTTAAATTCCCACCTTTTTGCAGTTCCTTCAGTTTTAGTCTACAGTTCATAACCAATAGATTGTGGTCAGAGTCCACATCTACCCCTGGAAATGTCTTACAACTTAAAACCTGGTTCCTAAATGTCTGTCTTACCATTATATAATTTATGTGATACCTTTTAGTATCTCCAGGGTTCTTCCAAGTATACTACCTTCTTTCATGATTCTTGAACCAAGTGTTAGCTATGATTAAGTTATGCTCTGCGCAAAATTCTATCAGACGGCTTCGTCTTTCATTTCTTAGCTCCAATCCATATTCACCTACTATGTTTCCCTCTCTCCCTTTTCCTACTGATGAATTCCAGTCACCCATGACTATTAAATGTTCGTCTCCTTTCACTATCTGAATAATTTCTTTTGTCTCATCATACATTTCATCACTCTCTTCGTCATCTGCAGAGCTAGTTGGCATATAAACTTGTACTACTGTAGTAGGCGTGGGCTTTGTGTCTATATTGGCCACAATAATGCGTTCACTATGCTGTTTGTAGTAGCTTACCCGTACTGCTATTTTTTATTCATTTTTAAACCTATTGCTGCAATACCACTATTTGATTTTATATTTATAACCCTGTATTCACCTGACCAAAAGTCTTGTTCCTCCTGCCACCGAACTTCACTAATTCCCACTATATCTAACTTTAACCTATCCATTTCCCTTTTTAAATTTTCTAACCTACCTGCCCGATTACGAGATCTGACATTCCACGCTCCGATCCGTAGACTGCCAGTTTTCTTTCTCCTGATAACGACATCCTCTTGAGTAGTCCCCGCCCGGAGAACCGAATGGGGGACTATTTTACCTCCGGAATATTTTACCCAAGAGCACGCCATCATCATTTAATAATACAGTAAAGCTGCATGCCCTCGGGAAAAATTACGGCCGTAGTTTCCCCTTGCTTTCAGCCGTTCGCAGTACCAGAAGAGCAAGGCCATTTTGGTTAGTGTTACAGGGCCAGATCAGTCAATCATCCAGACTGTTGCGCTGCAACTACTGAAAAGGATGCTGCCCCTCTTCAGGAACCACACGTTTGTCTGGCCTCTCAACAGAGACCCTTCCGTTGTGATTGTACCTATGGTACGGCTATCTGTATCGTTGAGGCACGCAAGCCTCCCTACCAACGGCAAGGTCTATGGTTCATGGGGGGAGGTTTTGAATATTATTAACATAAATACATTGTTTGTTCTCTATCAAAATCTTTTATTTGGTAACTATGCTTATCAGTAGTTAGTGCCTTCAGTAGTTACAATCTTTTATTCAGCTGGCAGTATCGGCGCACGCTGTATTGCAGTAGTTTGAGTAACGAAGATTTTTGTGTGGTAAGTGATTCATGAAAGGTACAGGTTATTGTTAGTCAGGGCCATTCTTTTGAAAGTATTATTGAAAGTCAGATTGCGTTGCGCTAAAAATATGGTGTGTCAGTTCAGTGATGATCAGAGTAAGTAAAGAGAGAAGTGCCTGAGTACGTTCAGTTCTGCTCAGCTGTTTGATAATCAAATAACGTAAGGGGTTAACCAGTACAGTGATTGATACTTTTTTCGAAGGGGACGTTTCACTGAGAGTAGAGAACCAGTAATACCAGAACTGACAGATCATGAGAGCTCGGTGACTTCAATGCAGTTTAGTCACTGGACGCGACCCGAGTAGCAATTCCATCAAAGACATTTCATTCCTTCTCAAGCTGCTCAAGTAGACTTTGATGAAACAAACTTTATACGCTGCCCCAAGGTACGCTCAACTCGCCTGTGAAAACCCCACGGAAATCCGTTTAGTAGTTTTGTAAACTAAGTTGTTCAAACAGGCGAACAAAACGAAATTTTTAGATAAAATTTTAAATATCGATATCTTTTTATTCATAATCCGATTTTGTTTAAATAAAGCCTGTACGTTGCTCGAATCAACGCTCGAATTACCTGCGAAAATCACATGAGAATTGTAATAGCTTCCGAGATTAACTTCTTCAAACAAAGAGGCAGGCAGACGTGACAGTTATACAGTTTTATTCTTAGTGTTCAAGATATAGACGTGGTTCAAGTAATGACTATTTTCAGCTCAAGTAACGACCATTCTCAGCTAACCCAGTAGTTATAATGTGATGTCACTGAAATGAGTTGTTAAGAATGAGGGTGGTTCATTTCAGTACTAAGGGATGATGTCCTGCAAACTGTGTGCAGTGAACTTTGTGCCTGGGAAAGGTCAAGAGATGGTCCACTAATCCCCATGTCCAAACTCCACGAGTTGACCGATAGGTAGAAGAGCCGAGGGTTCTTATGCATTGTACTGATGAAGAGAACTATGGACGCTAGAACTGCAGTCATACTGTCAATTTTTTTTACAGTCGGATATAAGCATAATTATGTTTTCCTTACGACTTATCTTTATAAACTACAATCGAAAAAATAAAAACCGAATTACGCCCACGGAATTTAAGAACTGTCGAATATCATATATGTAATGCACGTAAGATACGTTTTCTCAGGTTTTCTCTGTGCTATTAATTAACAGTGTGACTCCTGGTGCTCTGCCGAGTTATTTCAATTTTCTGCACAATATTTCCATAACGAACTGAAGCTGCGTAAGCAGAAATTGCTAGAGGACAAAGTGCAAAGATTTAGAAAGATATTTCACTAGAAGTATGCTAGATACCGCCTACAGGAAAATTATAGTGACTTTCGGAGAAAAGAAACGTCACTGTATGAATATCAAGGGATCAGACGAAAAACCAGTTCTAAGCAAAGAAGGAAAAGCTCAAAGGTGGAAGGAGTGGAGAGAGTGTCTACACAAGAGATAGGAACTTGAATAGCAACATTATAGAGAACGTGGATGAAGATGAGACGGGAGAAGCAATATTGTGAGAAGTATTTGACAAAGCAGTGAAAGACGTGAGTCGAAACATGGCCACGAGAGTAGACGACATTTCGTTCAGAACTGCTGACAGCCTTGGGAGAACCGGCCATGACAAATCTATACCATCTGGTGTGCAACACGTACGACACAAGCGAAATAGCCTCAGGCTTATAATAATCCGACCCCCAAAGAAAGCAAGTCCCGACAGCTGTGGATATTACCGAATAAGTTCAATAAGTCATGGTTGCAGAGTACATCCTTATAGAAGAATGGAAAACCGGTGGAAGCTGACATCAGGAAAGATTAGTTTGGATTTCGGAGAAGTGTAGGAATAAGCGAGGTAATACCAATGCTAAGACTTACCTTAAAAGATTGGTTAACCAAAGGCAAAACCATGTTTATATCATTTGTAGACTTACAGAAAGCATTTGGCAATGTTCACTGTAATAAACTCTTTGAATTCTCAAGGTAGCAGGAGTAAAACACATGGAGTGAAATGCTGTTTGAAGTTAGAAAGAGTCAAGGGGCATGAAAGGTAAACACTGATTGACAAGGAAGTACAGTGAACAAGCAGGAAAGGAAACAAAAGAAAATTTGTAGTAGGAATTAAAGTTAAGGGAGAGGAAATAAAAACTTTGAAGTTTGCTGACGACATTGATATTGTGTCAGAGGCAGCAAAGGGCTTGGAGGAGCAGTTAAACGGAATAGACGGTGTCTTGAAAGGAGGATAAAAGACGAATACCAACAAACCAAAACAAACATAATGGAATGTACCCGAATTAAATCAGGTGATGTTTACGGAATTACACTCCTGGAAATTGAAATAAGAACACCGTGAATTCATTGTCCCAGGAAGGGGAAACTTTATTGACACATTCCTGGGCTCAGATACATCACATGATCACACTGACAGAACCACAGGCACATAGACACAGGCAACAGAGCGTGCACAATGTCGGCACTAGTACAGTGTATATCCACCTTTCGCAGCAATGCAGGCTGCTATTCTCCCATGGAGACGATCGTAGAGATGCTGGATGTAGTCCTGTGGAACGGCTTGCCATGCCATTTCCACCTGGCACCTCAGTTGGACCAGCGTTCGTGCTGGACGTGCAGACCGCGTGAGACGACGCTTCATCCAGTCCCAAACATGCTCAATGGGGGACAGACCCGGAGATCTTGCTGGCCAGGGTAGTTGACTTACACCTTCTAGAGCACGTTGGGTGGCACGGGATACATGCGGACGTGCATTGTCCTGTTGGAACAGCAAGTTCCCTTGCCGGTCTAGGAATGGTAGAACGATGGGTTCGATGACGGTTTGGATGTACCGTGCACTATTCAGTGTCCCCTCGACGATCACCAGAGGTGTACGGCCAGTGTAGGAGATCGCTCCCCACACCATGATGCCGGGTGTTGGCCCTGTGTGCCTCGGTCGTATGCAGTCCTGATTGTGGCGCTCACCTGCACAGCGCCAAACACGCATACGACCATCATTGGCACCAAGGCAGAAGCGATTCTCATCGCTGAAGACGACACGTCTCCATTCGTCCCTCCATTCACGCCTGTCGCGACACCACTGGAGGCGGTCTGCACGATGTTGGGGCGTGAGCGGAAGACGGCCTAACGGTGTGCGGGACCGTAGGCCAGCTTCATGGAGACGATTGCGAATGGTCCTCGCCGATACCCCAGGAGCAACAGTGTCCCTAATTTGCTGGGAAGTGGCGGTGCGATCCCCCACGGCACTGCGTAGGATCCTACGGCCTTGGCGTGCATCCGTGCGTCGCTGCGGTCCGGTCCCAGGTCGACGGGCACGTGCACCTTCCGCCGACCACTGGCGACAACATCGATGTACTGTGGAGACCTCACGCCCCACGTGTTGAGCAATTCGGCGGTACGTCCACCCGGCCTCCCGCATGTCCACTATACGCCCTCGCTCAAAGTCCGTCAACTGCACATACGGTTCACGTCCACGCTGTCGCGGCATGCTACGAATGTTAAAGACTGCGATGGAGCTCCGTATGCCACGTCAAACTGGCTGACACTGACGGCGGCGGTGCACAAATGCTGCGCAGCTAGCGCCATTCGACGGCCAACACCGCGGTTCCTGGTGTGTCCGCTGTGCCGTGCGTGTGATCATTGCTTGTACAGCTCTCTCGCAGTGTCCGGAGCAAGTATGATGGGTCTGACACACCGGTGTCAATGTGTTCTTTTTTCCATTTCCAGGAGTGTAGATTAGGTAACGAAACACTTAAAGTAATAAATGAGGTTATTTGGGCAGAAAAATAACTGATGGTGGTTGCAGTAGAGGGGATATTAAATGTAGACTATCAATGGGAAGAAAAGCGGTTCTGAAGAGAAATATTTAACATCGAATATAGATTTAAGTATTGGGAAGTCTTTGCGAAAGTATTTGTATTGAGTGTACCCATGTATGAAAGTGAAACATGGGCGGTAAACAATTTAGACAAGAAGAGAAATGTGGTGCTACAGAAGAACACTGTCGATTTGGATAAATCACACAGTTAATCCGGAGATACCCAATAGATCTGGGGAGAAAAGAAATTTTTTCGCAAAACCTGACTAGAAGAAGCAATTGGTTGGCAGCACTGAGACTCCAAGGGGTCACCAATTGAGCATTGGAGGGAAGTGTGGGAGGTATCATATAGGGAGACCAAGAGATGAATATGGTAAGCAGATTCAGAAGGACGTAATTTAAAGTAGTTATTCGGAAATAAAGAAGCTTGCACAGGGTAGAGTAACATGGAGAGATGAATCAAACCAGTCTTCGCACAGGGGACCACAACACCAACAATGAGGCAATCGCCCCAGCCGTCTTCTTCAAGGGCTACGAGTTTTGCTGTATGTGTCCATGCTGTCTGACTGGACTCCATGCAGCGAGTATACATAACTGCAAAACGTATTCTATATTTCTGGATATCCGGAAAATGTTTGGTACTGTATTCTCCTTTGGTGTGTCAACGAGGTATGAGGATAGGAATAGGTTGTCAGGTACGTGTGTGCCTCGAAGACTTCTGAAATGACAGAACCCAGCAATCTGCCCTCGACGGTGAGTGGTCGTCAGACAAGGATATCGTCAGGAATGGCTGAGGGAAGTATGATAAGACACCTTTCATTCTTTGTATACATGGATGGGCAGCGTAAGCAGAAATTTGCAGCTGTTTCCTGATGAGCCTGTGGTGTACGGGAAGCTGTCGTTGTTGAGTGACAGTAGATGAAGACAAGATGACTTGGATTAATTTTTACTCGGCGTGATGGATGGAAAGCTGCTCTAAATATAAAGGAAGACATGGAAACAATCCAGCGGAGATCTGCTGGATTTGCTAGCGTAGGTTCGGCCAGCACACGAGTATTGCAGAGATGTTTCGTGAACTCAAATGGAAAACCCTGGAGGGATTATGTCGTTCTTTTCGTGACATACTACTGAGAAAATTTAGAGAACCGGTATTTGAAGTCGACTGCACAACATTTCTACCGCTGCCAAGGTACATTTCGCACGGCACCATATAGACGTTTTTCTCTCACTCCATTCGCGAGTGAAACAGAGAAGGAAATATTATTCAATATTTCATATAGCTGCCGATCGTCAAATCACACTTAGTTGATTTGGTGGGGTATGCACATTGATGTGACAAACATCATGATATAGTGATAGGCGCATACATAGATGGCGGTAGTATAGCTTACACAGAGTATAAAATTGTAGTGCACTGGTGGAGTTGTGATTTGTAATCAGGTGATTCATGTGAAGAGGTTTCCGACGTGTCTATGGACGCATGAGAAGCATGGGGCATTCTATACAGTAGATCGTTAGGGAATTCAATATTCCGGGAGCCACAATGTCAAGACAATACCGCATTTCAGGCATTACATCTGACCTCGGACAACGCAGTGGCTGACAGCTTTCAGTTAACGATTGAGCAGTGCTGTTTGCGTAGAGCAGTCAGTGCTAACAGACGAACGGCGCTGCAAGAAATAGCTGCAGAATTCTATTTGAATCGTACGAAGAACGTATCCGCTAAGACAGTGCGGCAAAATCTGGCTTTAATAGGCTATGGCAGCAGACGATCGATGCGAGTGTGCTTGCTAACAGCTCGACATCGCCTGCAGCGTCTCTCCTGCGCTCGCGATCGAATCGGTTGGACCCTGGACAACTGGAAAACCGTGACCCGGTCAGATAATTCCCCATATCAGTTGGTAAGGGATGATGGTAAGATTACAGCGTGGCGCAGACCCCACGAAGCCGTGAACCCAAGTTGTCAACAATGCACTGTGCAAGTGGTGGTGGCTCCATAATGGTGTGGGCTGTGTTTGCTGGAATGAACTAGGTCCTTTGGGTATTAGGCTACTTCTAGATCATTTGAAGCCATTCGTGGACTTCATGTTCCTAAACAAAAACTGAAATTCTAGAGGTGACAACGCGCCATTTCACCGGCCCACAACTGTTCGCGATTGATTTGGAGAACGTTCTGGACAGTTCCAGCGCATGATTTGGCCACCCAGATCGCCAGAATGAACCTTGGCTCACATGGCTCTGACCGCTATAGGACTTACCTTCTGAGGTCATCAGTTCCCTAGAACTTAGAACTACTTAAACCTAAATAATGTAAGGACATCACACTCATCCATGCCCGAGGCAGGATTTTAACCTGCGACCGTACCGGTCACGCGGTTCCAGACTGTAGCGCCTAGAACCCCTCGGCCATCCCGGCCGGCACATGAATCTTGTCGAACATTCATGGGACATGATCGGGAGGTCCGTTTGTGCACAAAATCCGGCACCGGCAACACTTTCGCAATTATGGACGGATGCACAGGCAACATGGCTCAACATTTCTGCAAGGATCTTCCAACGACTTGTGGAGTCCATGCCCCATCCAGTTGCTGCCCTAAACAGATCAAAAGGAAGTTCGACACGGTATTAGGTGCCCCGTTACTTTTGTCGCCTTAGTGTATGTAGATGCAGATGAAAAAGACAGCTGTGTCGGTTGTCGAAATATTGAGCATAAAGTGGAAACAACAAGTTAGGTAAATGTACGGAAGCACATTATTAATACTCAAGACGCGCTGTCGTATCAACTACTAGGCGAAGATTATGCTACTATATAGGTGAAATAAGTCGTACAGAACTTCTTCTCTTACTGCTAGCACCACATGCGCGCCTGCTCTATATGTGATTTCAAAATATGAAAAGAATTTTCTTTATATAACGGGCGATCAAGAAGTTACCGTTTGAGGCGTTGCTGCATCGTATATGCAACATAGTGAAATCCCAACACCAAGGCACAATTAATGTAGAGTAATTAAATTTCTGGAATAAATTTGTCTACGTACCATATTTAAGTAATAATCATTCAAGATCACAGGTTAATGTAAACGCGAGATAAGCCATTTCAACTCGAAAATGCTGCTACATTAATAACCGGTGTGACCACCAGATTGTTGGATGCGAGCCTGCAAATTTCAAAGCATTGTGTCCAACACATAATGGATGTCAGTCTGTGGGATGGAGTTCCACGCCTGTTGCACTTGGTCGGTCAATACAGGGACCGTTATTGCTGATTGCGTATGACGCATGGGGTGTCGTCCGATGGTCCCATACATTCTCTATGAGAGACAGATTTAGCGATCAAGCAGACCAAGACAACATGTCGACAGCTCATGCGTAGAGGATGTTGGGTTACAACAGCGGCATGTGGGCGTGCGTTATCCTGTTGGAAAACATCCCCTTTAATTAATGCTCATGAATGGTAGTACAACAGTTCGGGTCATCAGACTGAAGTATAAATTTGCAGTCAGGGTGCGTTGAGTAACCTGGACAGTGCTCTTGCTGTTATACGAAATCGCACCCCAAACCATAAGGTTTAAGTCCAGCATGTCTAGGCCGCAGACAGGTTGGTTGTATTCGCTCTCCTGGCTTCCTTCTGACCAACACATGGCCACCACTGGCGCAGAAGCAGAACCAGCTTTCATCCGAAAACACAACAGGTCCATTCTGCCCTGTAATGTTCTCTTGCTAGACATCACAGAAGTCGCAGACGGCGGTGGTTTGAGGTCAGTGGAATGCACGCTACAGGGCATCGGACTCAGAGCTGTCCTTGAAGTAACCGATCTGTAAAAGTTATTTGTGTCACGGTGATGCCAACAGCTGCTCAGATTGATGTACAATGCGCCACAGACATAGGCCGAAAGTAATGGTCTTCCCTCTCGGTAGGGCCGCGTGGAGGTCCAGAGTCCAGTTTTCTTGCGACCGCTGCTGCTGGAAATCATGTACAGCTCTAGATTCCTGACAAGTCTTTGTGCAGCTTCTCGTAGCCCTGCTACACGACCTCGTTCAAACTCAGTGAGCTGCTGATAATGGCGTCTTCGTCATGCTAAAGGCATTCTCGGCTAACATCGACTCACCCTGTCCAGCCTCAAATGTAACTAACGCTCACGTCCGCTACAGCACATGTTTGAGTAAAACCTGATCTTCATAGTGGCACTACTAGAGTAACTGTTTGTGAATGACGTGCAATTTGAATAGACGTCATTCTTGACATGTAGAAACACTCCTACCAACTTTCGTTTATCTCACACAACTGCTTCTTGATGTTAGAATTTTTTCCTGTCACTGTAAGGCACCAAATCGAAAAACAAACCGAAAAAGAAATGATTGTCAGAAGGACTGACTCAGCATATGGAAAAGTCAAAACAACCTTCAGTAAAATTAAAAGCAACGGTGACAATATTAAGGGTGCAATGGGAATTCCAACATTAAATGTGTTGGAGAGATCGGATAGGTGAAAAGAATGCACTGAAGGCCACCACGGGGGGAAGACTTATCTGATATGTAAGAAGGAGAAACAGGAGTGGATATAGAAGTGATGGGGATTCAGAATCAGAATCTAAAGAGTTTTGGAAGACTCGAGATCAAATAAGGCAGTTTTTAAAATTGTTGGGGGAAGTGGCAACAAAACAACTATTCACGTTCGTGTGTAGAAAGTATAAGTCTGACGATATACCATTTGACTTTCGGAGGAATATCATCCACACAATTTAGAAGATTGCAAGAGGTGACAAGTGCGAGAATTATCGCACTATCAGCTTAACAGCTCATGCATCCAAGCTGGTGACAAGAATAACATACAGAAGAATGGAAAAGAAAATTGAGGATGTGCTAGATGACGATCAGTTTGGCTTTAGAAAAGGTAAAGGCACGAGAGAGGCAATTCTGACGTTGCGGTTGATAGTGGAAGCAAGACTAAAGAAAAATCAAGACATGTTCATACGATGTGTCGGCCTGGAAAAAGCATTCGAAAATGTAAAATTGTTCAAGATGTTCGAAAATCTGAAAAAATAGGGGTAAGTTGTAGTGAGAGGTGGGTAATATACAATATGTACAAGAGCCAAGAGGGAATGATAAGAGTAGATGACCAAGAACGAAGTGCTCGGATTAAAAAGGGTGTAAGACGGATGTAGTCTTTCACCCCTACTGTTCAATCTGTATATCGAAGACGCAATGATGGAAATAAAAGAAAGGTTCAGGAGTGGAATTAAAACTCTAGGTGAAAGGATATCAATGATACGATTCGCTGGTGACTACGCTACCCTGAGTGAAAGTGAAGATGAATTACATGATCTGCTGAACGGAATGGACAATCTAATGAGTACAGAATATGGACTGAGAGTAAATCGAAGAAAGGATGAAAACTTAGGCTGTGTTAGACGACGATCAGTTTAGCTTTAGGAAAGGAGAAAGTACCAGAAAGGCAGTTCTGATGTTGGCGGTTAATAATGGTAGCAAGGCTAAAGGAAAATCCGGACACGTTCATAGGATTTGCAGACCTAGAAAAAGCGTTCGACAATGGAAAATGTTGCAACTGTTCGGAATTCTGAGGAAAATGGGGATAAGCTATATGGAAAGACGGATAATGTACAATATGTGCAAGAGTGAAAAACATGAACGAAGTGCTCTGTTTAAAAAGGGTGTAAGGCGGGAATGTAGTCTTTCGCGCCTATTTCAAAGTATACATCGAAGAATCAATGATGGAAATAAGAGAAAGGCTATGAGTTGGAATTAAAATTAAAGGTGAAAGGCTATCAGTCGTAAGATTCGCTCATGACACTGCTATCATCACTGAAAATAAAGAACAATTGCAGGATCTGTTAAATGGAATGAACAGTTTAATGAGTACAGAATATGAATTGAGAGTAGATCGAACAGAGACGAAAGTAATGAGAAGTAGCAGAAATGAGAACAGTGAGTAACATAACATGAGGATTGACAGTCACAAAGTAGATGAAGGAATTCTGGTACCAAGACAACAAAATAACTCGTGACGGACGGAGCAAGGAGGACATGAAAAGGAGACTATCACTGGCAAAAAGGACATTGCTCGCCAAGAGAAGTTTACTAGTACCAAACACAGAGCTTAATTTGAGGAAACAATTTCCGAGAATGTACGTTTGGAGCACAGCGCTGTATGGTAGTGAAACATGGGATGTGGAGAAAACCGGAAAAGAAGAGAATCGAAGCATTTGACTTGTGGTGCTACAGAGGAACGTTGAAAATTAGGTGGACCGATAAGGTAAGGAATGAGGAGGTTCTGCGCAGAATCGGCGAGAAAAGGAATATCTGCAAAACTCTGAGGACAAGAAGTAGGTATAGGGTGACAGGACATTTGTTAAGACATCAGGGAGCAAATTACATGGCGCTAGAGGGGGATAAAACTATAGAGGAAGACGGAAATGGTATACATCTAAAGAGTAATTGAGGTTGTAAGTTGCAAGTGCTACGCTGAGATCATATAGGCAAGGAATTAGTGTGGCAGTGGTGTATTCCGACGTGCGTACGGTAAACAAGGAAAAGTTAAGTAAAGCGAGTTTGTTACTAAATGCATCCACACAGGACCATTGTGCTGTCATTCTTTTCTTGGCTAGTGAGGACAGGTTCATTCGAGAACGAAGAATGTTTATGGGCAGCATATCTGTCGTAAACCACCGTTGTAAAATGTTGCGACAAGGCGTCCTATCGCTTCATGGTAACTCACGTCCCCATGTAGCGTTAAAGTGGGAGACTCTCGAGCACCCGCCCTTTGGTTCTCATCTCTCCCCATGCGACTGCCACGCCTTCGGTCTTTTAGAAAAGTCCTTGAAGGGTCGACCATTCCTGTCGGGCGAGGATGTGCAGGAGGTAATTATGGATATCTTCACGCAGCAGGACCAGCTGTTTTCCCAAGCGATCAATTTTAATCTGATGCGTCGGTGAGATGGTTACGTCAATGCTTACGACGATTTTAACTGATTCGTATGTTGTTGTTGTTGTTGTGGTCTTCAGTCCTGAGACTGGTTCGATGCAGCTCTATATGCTACTCTATCCTGTGCAAGCGTCTTCATCTCCCAGTACCTACGGGAGCCTACATCCATCTGCTTAGTATATTCATCCGTTGGTCTCCCTCTACGATTTTTACCCTCCACGCTGCCCTCCAGTACTAAATTGGTGATCCCTCGATGTCTCAGAAACGTCCTATCAACCGATCCCTTCTTCTAGTCAAGTTGTGCCACAAACTCCTCTTTTCCCCAATTCTATTCAATGCCTCCTCATTAGTTATGTGATCTACCCATCTAATCTTCAGCATTCTTCTGTAGCACCACGTTTCGAAAGCTTCTATTCTCTTCTTGTCTAAACTATTTATCGACCACGTTTCACTTCCATACAAATACTTTCAGAAGTGATTTCCTGACACTTAAATCTATACTCGATGTTAACAAATTTCTCTTCTTCAGAAACGCTTTCCTTGCCATTGCCAGTCTACATTTTATATCCTCTCTACTTCGACCATCATTAGTTATTTTGCTCTCCAAATAGCAAAACTCCTTACTACTTTACGTGTCTCATTTCCTAACCTTATTTCCTCAGCATCACCAGACTTAATTCGACTACATTCCATTATACTCGTTTTGCTTTTGTTGATGTTCGGCTTATACCCTTCTTTCAAGACACTGTCCATTCCATTCAACTGCTCTTCCAAGTCCTTCTCTGTCTCTGACAGAATTAGAATGTCATCGGCGAACCTCAAAGTTTTACCATGGATTTTAATTCCTACTCCGAATTTTTTGTTTGTTTCCTTCACTGCTTGCTCAATATAGAGATTGAATAACATCTTATATCGATTCTGAACTGCTAGGATTCCGAAACAAAACTTTTTGTTCGCCCGTTATGCTGATTAAAATTGTGCACATCATTGCCATTACTGCCAAGTGGAAGATGCACTGGCGTTATGAAACTGTGTATTCAATAAGATGTACTTGAAAAGGAAAGACTATGCCTATAAGATAACTTAAGTAATAACAAACGAACTGACATTTTTATAGCGATAATGCATGACTGCGTTTTCGTACTGGGAGAGAGTATGTATCCTAACAGAAGAAAAGTCACGATTTTAACGGTGAAACAACAAGAGCCAGTGCGATGGGGCCGGTTCACACTGTCCGTCACGACATCATCACTTCACGTCATCGTCAGTTAAGGTTTGTTTATTCACACTGTCACCCACGTCGTGGCTCGTAAAGTCAATTCATCTCAGCTGACCTCAACTCGCATGAATACCCTCAAATATATTTTCACGGAATTGTCATCTTCGCAAGAAGATTTTCAACTGTCTTTAAGCGCGAAGTGCACACACACAACGTGTTAGTAAATATAGGGTGATACTGGAGTTCACATTTGTACGAAAATGACACTTCTTGGACTCAAATGCGTTGCAGCTTGTAGGGATAGCTTGTGTAGTAGACAAGGAAGACGGAAGGTCAAAACAAGGCAAAAAAGAGTGTGGGTCCGAGGAACGTCATTACGTGGTATAGAAAGGGAATTTCACGCACTATACAAGGAGCTCGAGGAAGAGCAAGTTGCATTTTGTAAGTATTTAAGGAAGTCGAAGCGCCAGTTTTCTTTTCAATTTTTATGTCAAATTTCACGCAGAATTACTAAAAGGAACACAATGCTACGAGCTGGCATCAGACCCAATGAAAAATTCGTTTGGTTACGGTTAAGTTCAGATGACACTCTGGTGAAAACGTTTGTGCATTAGTCGTATCTACCTCAAAGCTTTCCCTTCAAGGCCGGCCGCGGTGGTCTCGCGGTTAAGGCGCTCAGTCAGGAACCGCGTGACTGCTACGGTCGCAGGTACGAATCCTGCCTCGGGCATGGATGTGTGTGATGTCCTTAGGTTGGTTAGGTTTAAGTAGTTCTAAGTTCTAGGGGACTGATGACCACAGATGTTAAGTCCCATAGTGCTCAGAGCCATTTGAACCATTTTTCCCTTCAAGACTTCAAGGTTTTCTTTAGGTATTATTTCGCCTTCACTAGTTCAGGTGCCTTATTTGTACTGGCGTCAGCTAGTGAAACCACATACACTATGTGATCAAAAGTATCGGGACACCCCCAAAAACATCAGCTACCCTACATCAGCGTCCTCAGTAGTCATTACACATTGTGAGAGAGCGGAATGGGGCGTTCCGCGGAAATCACGTACTTCGAACGCGGACCGGTGATTGGGTGTCACTTGCATCATATGTCGGTACGCGAGATTTCCTAACTCCTAAGTATCCCTAGGTCACTGTTTCTGATGTGATAGTGAAGTGGAAACGTGACGAGACACGTACAGCACAAAAGCGTACAGACAGACCTCGTCTGTTGACTGACAGAGACCGTTAACAGTTGAAGAGGATCTTAATGTGTAATAGACAGACAGATTTCTAACCAGACCATCACAGGGGAATTCCAAACTCCATCAGAATCCACTACAATGACAGTTAGGTGGGAGGTGAGAAAAATTGGATGTCGTCGTCGAGCAGCTGCTCGTAAGCCACATATCACACCGGGAAATGCCAAACGACGCCTCGGTTTGTGTAAGGAGCGTAAAAATTTGACGTCTGAACAGTGGAAAAATGTTGTGTCGAGTGACTAATCACGGTACAGAATGTGGCGATCCGATGACAGGGTGTGGGTATGGCGAATGCCCAGTGAACGTCATCTACCAGCGTGTGTAGTACCAACAGTAAAATTTGGAGGAAATGGTATTATGCTGCGGTCGTGATTTTCATGGAGGGAGCTTGCACCCCTTGTTGTTATGCCCGGCACTATCACAGAACAAGCCCTCACTGATGATTTAAGGGACTTCTTGCTTCCCACCGTTCAGAGAAATTCGGAGATGGCGATTGCATCTTTCAACAGGATCGAGCGCCTGTTCGTAATGCACGGCCTGTGGCGGAGTGGTTACATGACAATAAAATCCCTGTAATGGAATGGCCTGCACAGAGTCCTGACCTGAATCCTACAGAACACCTCTGGGATGTTTTGGAAGGCCGACTTTGTGCCAGGCCTCACCGACCAACATCGATACCTCTCCTGAGTACAGCACTGCGTGAAGAATAGGCTGCCATTCCCCAAGAAACCTCTAAGCACCTGATTGAACGTATGCCTGCGAGAGTGGAAGCTGTCATCAAGGGTAAGAGTGGGCCAACACCATATTGAATTCCAGCGTTACTGAACATTTAAGTCATTTTCAGCCAGGTGTCTGGATACTTTTGATCACAGTGTAAATGACCACTGATGGTTGAAAAACTGTTTCACCCACAATCAAGAGAGCACCTGAACAGTAAATAAGCTTGTCACAAACACATATTTAAACAAACAAGTCTAATACATTACTTGATGTATAGTTCGCAAAAAAGTATTTTTCCACTGTTGCAGTGTCTGAAAGTTTCAGTTCATCTCTTTATGAAACATTACAAATGCCTGAAAACACACAAATACGTTTCATCTACTAATAAATGTGATTCTACCCGCAGCAATTTTTTCTCTTAAAGTTGCAACCACATTAGAGTCCATTTCATTGTAAAATATTAAATATTGTACCGGTATGTATAAAATCAACTTTATAAATGTAGTAGAGGGAAATTAATTTAATATGCTCATATCGTCTAATTCAGGCTGCTGCCTCACTGCTTCAGTTAATGTTTCGTCATTTACTATGAAATTATAAATTTTAACGAAAGAAATAACGAAACGAAACAATTTATGGGATGTAACAAAAATTACAGAAGTAAACAACTGATATCAACCACGGAAACCAATCTGCAACGAAATATGGAGATCTGAGCATAGCCGTTCATAGAGAGAAAATGATCTTCAGGGTCACGTGATCAACAACGCTAGAGAACGCCAGAAAACGGACCGTAGTGCGAATGCGCAGATAAGATGACGTAGGCAGCACGTGCTCGTACGCTTTTCGTCGGATTTCTGTTTGAAATTTTGTGCGTGGTGAGGTATCACGTGGCCATGTGTAGCCCTGCTGCAATGTTGTTGAGAGGACATAGAGTTGCACCTGGAGCCATTGTTTTGTCATATCCCATCCAGTTATGTAATGCAAATAAGGAAGCAGTTCTTGGCGTAATATTCATTTCAAAACCATACTCTACAGCTCAGAGTACTCTAGCATTCTGCAATCTGGTGACTTTAACTTAGATATTTTTTTCGTATCAGCAGTATTGCAATGTTGCATTTCTAGTTGGGCTTACATCTATACAGCACTGCAAAAACCTATTAAGAAGAACAAGTTTCTTGCAAAACTAAAAGAAACAGTTACTTGTGTAGCTTACATCAGAATAAAGGACAATAAATTTTTTCAAGACTATATCAAACAGTTTAATAAAATTAAAGAAGTTCTTTGAGGCAAGGAAACTGTGCAGCTCATAGTTTATATTCCACTTTAAGAATAAATATAAAGCCATATGGGGAGTTAAAATGATGCAACACGGGATGCTGCCAGTCTACAATTTAGCATAGAATGGCGTCCCCTAAATGTAATATTCAGACAACAGAAATTAAGAAATAACGTCAAGCCTAGAGGAAGTTCAAAAATGGCTCTGAGCACTGTGCCACTTAACTGCTGAGGTCATCAGTCCCCTAGAACTTAGAACTACTTAAACCTAACTAACCTAAGGACATCACACACATCCATGCCCGAGGCAGGATTCGAACCTGCGACCGTAGCAGTCGCACGGTTCCGGACTGCGCGCCTAGAACCGCGAGACCACCGCGGCCGACTAGAGGAAGTACTAGAGAAGTTTCTTATGATGGTAAAACATTGTGTTGTATGTGGGTTTCGGGATACCAGTTTTCTTGGAACACCAGTACTGTATTATCTCATGTTTGGTTTTTTATTATGATAAAATGACATCGTGCTAGAAAATTAAAATGTGCACTGGAAACTGAACGAAGTGGAAACTAGCCAATAGTGTGGAATGAAATACTTCGTTTCAAATAAATTGACTGCCTAGGCGGCCGGCCGAAGTGGCCGTGCGGTTCTAGGTGCTACAGTCTGGAACCGAGCGACCGCTACGGTCTCAGGTTCGAATCCTGCCTCGGGCATGGATGTGTGTGATGTCTTTACGTTAGTAAGGTTTAATTAGTTCTAAGTTCTAGGCGACTGATGACCTCAGAAGTTAAGTCGCATAGTGCTCAGAGCCATTTGAACCATTTGACTGCCTAGGAGGAAAAGATTAGTAGGAGCAAAGTTCTCTAACAAACTGACAAAAATAACTTCACTGAGACGATTAATGGTTGTTTTCTAATAACGTGGAAATAATACAAAATCAGAAAATTGAAACTGCTATCTTACTTTAGTCTTCCATGACTATGAGTATGTATATTACTTTACTTGATGACTCCCGGCCACAGAAATCTGTTTTGTTTTCATTCGACGAGTTGTAAACGTAGAGAGAACAGTAACATCGCGAAACACATTCACGGGTCATGTGGGAAAAAAAGGGTTCAAACGGTACTAAGCACTATGGGACAACATATGAGGTCATCAGTCACCTAGACTCAGAACTACATTAACATAGCTAACCTAAGGACATCACACACATCCACGCCCGAGGCAGGATGCGAACCTGTGACCATATCAGCAGCGCGGATTCGGACTGAAGCGCCTAGAACCGCTCGGCCACAACGGCTGGCACACGTGGAGAAAGACCGTCCATAATTCAGATTACTCTGTGTATGAGAGAATCTGGCAGCCTGACCGCGCCGGAAAATTTTTTCGTGCAGCAACTGGCTGGTTGGTGCTGCTGTCCATACTTCAGGTAGCCAGAAGCGGGAGAACGTACGGTTCATACGCGAATTCAGCTCTGCGCATGCGCTTGAGACCGCTGGCAACTACTCGAACGAACTTCAACTAGTCGGAGATGACGTCACGTGCCGGCCAGTGTCGATGCAGCCATTTGAAATGCTTTGCATATCTACATCTACATCCATACCCATACTCAGCAAGCCACCTGACGGAGGGTACCTGAGTACCTCTATCGGTTCTCCCTTCTATTCCAGACTAGTATTGTTCCTGGAAAGAAGGACTGTCGGTATGCTTCTGTATGGGCTCTAATCTCTCTGATTTTATCCTCATGGTCTCTTCGCGAGATATACGTAGGAGGGAGCAATATACTGCTTGACTCTTCGGTGAAGGTATGTTCTCCAAACTTTAGCAAAAGCCCGTACCGAGCTACTGAGCGTCTCTCCTGCAGAGTCTTCTACTGGAATTTATCTATCATCTCCGTAACGCTTTCGTGATTACTAAATGATCCTGTAACGAAGCGCGCTGCTCTCCGTCGGATCTTCTCTCTTTCTTCTATCAACCGTATCTGGTACGGATCCCACACTGCTGAGCAGTATTCAAGCAGTGGGCGAACAAGCGTACTGTAACCTACTTCCTTTGTTTTCGGATTGCATTTCCTTAGGATAAGTAAAAAGACGAGGCCTAGTAGAAATCCTTGCGTAACAGAAGAAATATTGAATTTAATTGATGAAAGGAGAAAATATAAAAATCCAGTAAACGAAGCAGGCAAACAGGAATACAAACGTCTCAAAAATGAGATCGACAGGAAGTGCAAAATGGCTAAGCAGGCATGGCTAGAGGACAAATGTAAGGATGTAGAGGCTTATCTCACTAGGGGTAAGACAGATACTGCCTACAGGAAAATTGAAGAGACCTTTGGAGATAAGAGAACCACTTGTATGGGCTCAGATGGAAACCCAGTTCTAAGCAAAGAAGGGAAGGCAGAAAGGTGGAAGGAGTATATAGAAGTTTTATACAAGGGTGATGTACTTGAGGACAATATTATGGAAATGGAAGAGGATGTAGATGAAGACGAAATGGGAGATACGATAATGCGTGAAGAGTTTGACAGAGCACTGAAAGACCTGAGTCAAAACAAGGCCCCCGGAGTAGACAACATTCCATTAAAACTACAGACGGCCTTGGGAGAGCCAGTCATGACAAAACTCTACCATCTGGTGAGCAAGAGGTATGAGACAGGCGAAATACCCTCAGACTTCAAGAAGAATATAATAATTCAAATGTTATCCAAAGACATTAATTTTACACCACTTCACAAAGCACAAAGTAAGCCTCAGGTAACAACTTCCAAATAAAGCAGGTGTTGACAGATGTGAAAATTACCGAACTATCAGTTTAATAAGTCACAGCTGCAAAATACTAACGCGAATTCTTTACAAACGAGTGGTAAAACTGGTAGAAGCCGACCTCGGGGAAGATCAGTTTGGATTCCGTAGAAATGTTGGAACACGTGAGGCAATACTGACCCTACGACTTATCTTAGAAGAAAGATTAAAAAAGGCAAACCTACGTTTCTAGCATTTGTAGACTTAGAGAAAGCTTTTGACAATGTTGACTGGAATACTCTCTTTCAAATTCTAAAGGTGGCAGGGGTATAATACAGTGAGCGAAAGGCTATTTACAATTTGTACAGAAACCAGATGGCAGTTATAAGAGTCGAGGGGCATGAAAGGGAAGCAGTGGTTGGGAAGGGAGTAAGACAGGGTTGTAGCCTCACCGATGTTATTCAGTCTGTATATTGAGCAAGCAGTAAAGGAAACAAGAGAATGGTTCGGAGTAGGTATTCAAATCCATGGAGAAGAAATAAAAACTTTGAAGTTCGCCGATGACATTGTAATTCTGTCAGAGACGGCAAAGGACTCGGAAGAGCAGTTGAATGGAATGGACATTGTCTTGAAAAAAGGATATAAGATGAACATCAACAAAAGCAAAACGAGGATAATGGAATTAAGTCGGGTGATGCTGAGGGAATTAGATTAGGAAACGAGACACTTAAAGTAGTAAAGGAGTTTTGCTATTTGGGGAGCAAAATAACTGATGATGGTCGAAGTAGAGAGGATATAAAATGTTGACTGGCAATGGCAAGGAAAGCTTTTCTGAAGAAGGGAAATTTGTTAACATCGAGTATAGATTTAAGTGTCAGGAAGTCGTTTCTGAAAATATTTGTATGGAGTGTAGCCATGTATGGAAGTGAAACACGGACGATAAATAGTTTGCACAAGAACAGAATAGAAGCTTTCGAAATGTGGTGCTACAGAAAAATGCTGAAGATTAGATGGGTAGATCACATAACTAATGAGGAGGTATGGAATAGAATTGGGGAGAAGAGAAGTTTGTGGCACAACTTGACTAGAGGAAGGGCTCGGTTGGTAGCACATGTTCTGAGGCATCAAGGGATCACCAATTTAGTACTGGAGGGCAGCGTGGAGGGTACAAATCTTAGAGGGAGACCAAGAAATGAATACACTAAACAGATTCAGAAGGATGTAGGTTGCAGTAGGTACTGGGAGATGAAGAAGCTTGCACAGGATAGAGTAGCATGGAGAGCTGCATCAAACCAGTCTCAGGACTGAAGACTACAACAACAACTACAGGATTCTTCCAATGAATCTCAGTCTGGCATCTGCTTTACCGACGATCAACTTTATATGATCATTCTATTTTAAATCACTCCTAATGCGTACTCCCAGATAATTTATGGAATTAACTGCTTCCAGTTGCTGACCTGCTATTTTGTAGCTAAATGATAAGGGATCTATCTTTCTATGCATTCGCAGCACATTACACTTGTCTACATTGAGATTGTATTGCCATTCCCTGCACCATGCGTCAATTCGCTGCAGATCCTCCTGCAATTCAGTACAATTTTCCATTGTTACAACCTCTCGATACACCACAGCATCATCTGGAAAAAGCCTCAGTGAACTTCCGATGTCATCCACAAGGTCATTTATGTATACTGTGAATAGCAACGGTCCTATGACACTCCCCTGCGGCACACCTGAAATCACTCTTACTTCGGAAGACTTCTCTCCATTGAGAATGACATGCTGCGTTCTGTTATCTAGGAACTCTTCAATCCAATCACACAATTGGTCTGATAGTCCATATGCTCTTACTTTGTTCATGGGACGTGACGTAAGGTGCCAGTGTGAATTGGACTAAACGAGTGTGTAACAGGACACGTCGTAGAGCGTTATGTTTAAACACTGGTGGCGCTCTTCGTCCGACACCAAGATATTTACGTCACTGGTGGTCTGCAAGGCGGCACCGACAGAAGTCGGACAGCGCGCTACAACCACTTCACTTCGGAAATATGTAGTGTTTCTGGTGGACGAGGACTGTCGGCGAGCAGTTAGTTTCCAAGAACACTGGGCGCGAATTTTGCAGGTGTTTGTAAGGAGCAAGATTCACCGGGCGCAGTTTTCTTGTGTCCCTGGGCCGTGTCTGCAAACGTGCGGGGATTATCGGGACACAAAAGACAGAGGCTGCGGACAACGGAAGCGGCCGGCGACAGGGGATTTGCCGAGTCGAGGGTGGCCGTCGGCGGCCGAGACCGCTTCGTGCTTCCAGGAACTCTGGAAACAGGCAGGGACTCTCACTAGCCGGATCCACCGGACACAAAGGCCCGTCGCTTCTCTCCGAACACCTGTGTTTACAGGCAGGCTTCCAAGGACTGTGCCTGCGATTTCTGCATACCCACTAAGCTACAACAAAATCTCCGCAAAGTTTCCGTCAGTTGTGCACCACTAAAAGAATCAAAACTGGCACTCACAAATGCCAAGTAAAGTTAGTTATAAAAATTTTATTCATTGTGGATGTGCAATACTTTAACTGTGATGAATAACGGTTTCTACATCTACATGATTACTCTGCAATGCACATTTAACTGCTTGGCAGAGGGTTCATCGAACCACAATCATACGATCTCCCTACCATTCCACTCCCGAACAGCGCGCGGGAAAAACGAACACCTAAACCTTTCTGTTCGAGCTCTGATTTCTCTTATGTGATTTTGATGATCATTTTTACCTATGTAGGTTGCGGTCAACAAAATATTTTCGCATTCGGAAGAGAAATTTGGTGACTGAAATTTCGTAAATAGATCTCGCCGTGACGAAGAACGTCTTTGCTTTAATGACTTCCATCCCAATCATATCTGCCACACTCTCTTCTCTATAATACAAAACGAGCTGCCCTTTCTTTGCACTGTTTCGATGTCCTCCGTCAATCCCACCTGGTAAGGATCCCACACCGCGCAGCAATATTCTAACAGAGGACGAACGAGTGTAGCGCAAGTTGTCTCTTTAGTGGACTTGTAGCGTCTTCTAAGTGTCCTGCCAATGAAGCGCAACATTTGGCGCACCTTCCCCACAATATTATCTATGTGGTCTTTTCAACTGAAGTTGTTCGTAATTTTAACACCCAGGTGCATAGTTGGATTGACTATTTGTACTATTTATCGAGTAATCGAATTCCAACGGATTTCTTTTGGAACTCATGTGGATCACCTCATACTTTTCGTTATTTAACGTCAACTGCCACCTCTCACACCATAGAGCAATCTTTTCTACATCGCTTTGCAACTGATACTGGTCTTCGGATGACCTTACTAGACGGTAAATTACAGCATCATCTGCGAACAACCTAAGAGAACTGCTCAGATTGCCCCCCAGGTCATTTATATAGATCAGGAACAGCAGAGATCCCAGCACGCTTCCCTGGGGAACACTTGATATCACTTCAGTTTTACTCGATGATTTGCCGTCTACTACTACGAACTGCGACCTTCCTGACAGGAAATCACGAATCCAGTCGCACAACTGAGACGATACCCTATAGGCCCGCAGCTTGATTAGAAGTCGCTTGTGAGAAACGTTGTCGAAAGCTTTCAGGAAATCTAGAAATACGGATTCAATTTGAGATCCCCTGTCGATAGCGGCCATTACTTCGTGCGAATAAAGAGCTAGCGACCGCTACGGTCGCAGGTTCGAATCCTGCTTCGGGCATGGATGTGTGTGATGTCCTCAGGCTGGTTAGGTTTAAGTAGTTCTAAGTTCTAGGGGACTGATGACCTCAGAAGTTAAGTCGTCATTTAAAGACCTAGCTGCATTGCACAAGAACGATATCTTTGAAACCATGCTGATTACGTATCAATAGATCGTTCCCTTCGATGTGATTCATAATGTTTGAATATAGTATACGCTCCAAAACCCTACTGCAAACCGACGTTAATGATATAGGTCTGTAGTTTGATCGATTACTCCTACTATCCTTCTTAAACACTGGTGCGACCTGCGCAATTTTCTAATCTGTAGGTACAGATCTATCGGTGAGCGAGCGGTTGTATATAATTGCTAAGTAGGGAGCTATTGTATCAGCGTAATCTGAAAGGGACCTAATCGGTATACAATCTGGACCTGAAGACTTGCCCGTATCAAGTGATTTGAGTTGCTTCGCAACCCCTAAGGTATCTACTTGAAAGAAACTCTTGCTAGCAACTGTTCATGTTTGAAATTCTGGAATATACCATTCGTCTTCCCTAGTGAAGGAATTACTGCAACTAGTCCCCTTTTGTTTAATTATTGCCTTTTTATTTATCAATACCGCTTCCGAACCGCCTGGCAATTCGTCAACGGATGGTACATATTCGTTGTATGTTTGCAGCTTTGTGGGTGTCGTGTAGCTGTGACAAAGTGTATACGCAAAACATGCCAACACTGAATGTGGAGAAAATTATTCAATTGTGACATCTATTTAGTTGCATTGCCTATAGTTAGTAGTATTTGTTGGTTTGTTCTTGGTGCACATACTGTTTTGGTAAAGCAGTGTGCTACATAAAGAAACACTCTCCTCCAACGCAAGCTCTTAGAACATAACTTGAATCACGCTCCTTGGGTTATTTACGTCTTGTAAAGCACGTAGTTGCTGCTGTGGTCTTGAGTCCAAGGACTGGTTTGATGCAGCTCTCCATGATACTCTATCCTGTGAAAGCCTCTTCATCTCCCAGTACCTACTGCAGCCTACATCTTTCTGAATCTGCTTAGTGTATTCATCTCTTCGTCTCCCTCTGCGATTTTCACCCTCCACGCTTCCGTCCAGTACTGATGCCTCAGAACGTGTCTTACCAACCGATCCCTTCTTCTAGTCAAGTTATGCCGCAAATTCCTCTTCTCCCCAATTCTGTTCAGTACCTCCTCATTACCTATGTGATCTATCCATCTAATACTAAGCATTCTTCTGTAGCACCACATTTCAAAAGCTTCTATTCTCTTCTTGTCTAAACTGTTTATCGTCCGTGTTTTACATCCTTACATGGCTGCACTCCATATAAAACTTTTCAGAAAATACTTCCTGACACTTAAATCTATATTCGATGTTAATAAATTTCTGGCCGGCCGAGGTGGCCGAGCGGTTCTAGGCGCTTCAGTATGGAACGGCGCGACCGCTACGGTTGCAGGTTCGAATCCTGCCTCGGGTATGGATGTGTGTGATGTCCTTAGGTTAGTTAGGTTTAAGTAGTTCTGAGTTCGAGGGGACTGATGACCTCCGCTGTTAAGTCCCATAGTGCTCAGAGCCATTTGAACCATTTGAATAAATTTCTGTTCTTCAGACACACCTTCGCCGCCATCACCAGCCTACATTTCGTATCATCTCTATTTCGACCATCGTCAATTATTTTGCTGCCCAAATAGAAAACCCGGCCGGAGTGGCCGAGGGGTTGTAGGCGCTACAGTCTGGAGCTGCGCGGCTGCTACGGTCGCAGGTTCGAATCCTGCCTCGGACATGGATGTGTGTGATGTCCTTAGATTAGTTAAGTTTAAGTAGTTCTAGGGGACTGATGACCTCAGAAGTTAGGTCCCATAGTGCTCAGAGCCATTTGAACCAAATAGCAAAACTCATGTACTGCTTTGTCTCGTTTCCTAATCTGATTCCCACAGCACCACCTGATTTAATTACCCTCATTTTGATTTTGTTGAAGCTCATCATATATCCGTCTTCCAAGACACTATACAGTCCGTTCAACTGTTCTTCCAAGCCCTTTGTTCTCCCTGACACAAAGTCGTCTCCAGAGCTCACGGTTCTTTTTTTTTTCTCCCTTGATTTTAATTCCTACTCCAAATTTTTCTTTGGTTTCCTTTACTGCTTGTTCAATGTACAGATTGAATAACATGGGGGTAGGCTACAACTGTGTCTCACTCCCTTCTCAACCATTGCTTCCCTTTCGTGCCCCTCAACTCTTATAACTGCCATTTAGTCTCTGTACAAATTGTAAATAGCCTTTCACGCCCTGTATTTTACCCCTGCCACCTTCAGAATTTGAAAGAGACTATTCCAGTCAACATTGTCAAAAGCTTTCTCTAAGTCTACAAATGCTATAAACGTAGGTTTACATTTCCTTAGCCTAGCTTCTAAGGTAAGTCGTAGGGTCGGTATTGCGTGACCCTACATTTCTACGGAGTACAAACTTATCTTCCCCGAGGGCGGCTTCTACCAGTTTTTCCATTCGTCTGTAAACAATTCGTGTTACTATCTTGCAATCGTGACTTATTAAAATGATAGTTCCGTAATTTTCACAGCTGTCAGCAACTGCTTCATTTGGAAGTTGTTACCTGAGGCTTACTTTGTGCTTTGTGAAGTGGTGTAAAATTAACGTCTTTGGAAAACATACATTATGTTATCCAAAAGAATGTGTACACCAAGAGCAAGCCAACAGATATTACTAACTGTAAGAAATGCAACTAAATCGATCTGATAATATGAATATTTCTCGCCACATTCAGGGTTCACATGTTCTGTTTATACATTTTGCCACAGCTACACGACTCTCAAATTCTGCAAACATGCTAGGCGATTAGAAACCTGTAATGAAACATAACAGTTGAGTAATAAAACACAAGGCGGCTAGTAATAATTTGTGGAAACCAAAATTACTTATTACTATCATATACTAGTGAGAGCCTCAGCTACAGGCCACAGTCTTATGTCCTTCAATTGCCAAACAAAGTCCAAAAGCTTATGATGTTGACAGACCTGCAAATTAATATTTGGCCTACAGTTCCGGTTTAATATTAAATGTTCAGACACAGCTGAATACTTCTCCTTTGGTAAACTTCACTTAATCTTCACATTCCTCCAGTTCTTCTCACACTCTCTGTTCCATTCTCTTCCTCCACTTTTCCCTGTATTTATTTTTAAAAATGGTTCTAATGGCTCTGAGCACTATGGGACTTAACTGCTGAGGTCATCAGTCACCTAGAACTTAGAACTACTTAAAACTGACTAACCTAACGACATCACACACATCCATACCCGAGGCAAGATTCGAACTTGCGACCGCATCGGTCGCGCGGTTCCAGACCATAGCGCCTAGAACCGCTCGGCCATGTATCTATTTACTTTACTGTGATTTACTATGTACTTCGTATATTCTACATATACAAGGTTATTCTGCAATTCACACTTGAGTGCCAGGCAGAGGGTTCTGCTGTTTTTTTAAGAAGTTCATCTTCCCCATAGTATGAGAAATTCTCCAGACACTGATATGCAATTATTGTTATTGATTTTCCTGCTTGTACCGTTTACACTTAATTACTGTTTCACTGTAACATTTTCAATTACGTTACAACCGCACTGTCAAAGATCATATATACACAATATTTGAACCTCACTCTTGATGTTCATTGTTCTAATCCAGTATTTACTCTCTTCAATGAAATCTGGTGATGGTCTCGTAGGCCGAAAACCAGTTACTGAAGTAAATTAGTGATGCAGAATATTTACAATATCGGCTTTTCATTTATAATTATTACTGGTAATGTAAATACCTCTCCCTAGATGAGTAAAAAGCATAAAATCAGGTGTAACCGCCGAGTTACGACGTCGAAATAGAGTGTTGGAATGACGCGGAGAACCAGCAGAACACCAGATTCTTCAAGATGACAACGAATCGCCCGGAAAATCTAAGAAATTCTGTATGTCTTGTCAGTAACCTATCAAGCTCATCTGTCTGTAAAATCCTGTATTTGGGTACAGTCGGCGTTTGATGGTTGAGTCTGAATATTAGAGAAGCGTAAGTCAATCAACATATAACACTGTGTCATTAACAATTATGATGTCCGTCCCCGGTAACTTAGTGGTCAGCGCGACAGAATATCAATCCTAAAGGCCTGGGTTCGATTGCCAGCTGGGTGTTGTGTTGTCCTAATCAGCATCTTCATAATTTCATCCCCATCGACGCACAAGTCGCCGAAGAGGCGTCAAATCGGAAGACTTGCACCAGGTGAACGGTCTACCCGACGGGAGGCCCTAGTCACACGACACATTTATAACACTTATGATCAGCAGATTAACAAGAGCCTGAAAAATTTTCTATGTGCGAGTAGAGCTCGCGCTCTGAAGGTTACGTACAAACTTAATTACGTGGACATATTTTTCATCCATCTTCGGAATCGGGACTCTCGAAGATGTCTGCCAGTTATCGATACCGATAGCGGCAACATGTTGGTCCCAGGAATTCCGAGACTGTATCGCAATCTCTGCAATAATTCCTCAGACTAGCCCGGATATACACAAAAGCGAGCAGGGGATTTCATTCTATGTCTGCAGGGGGAGAAATTTTAATAAAACATATTAATTTAATTACTAAATCACAACTACAACTTACATTTTATGTTTTCATGCAATAGCGTTCATTCTTACGCTTTTGACGGATGATGAATGTAATGTATGCTAAAATGGCAAAAGATATTTTATGTGATATAATTATAATTTAACAAGATTCAGATTTTTTTACTTTACTTGTACTGCGAATTCTTGTCGCGAATTTCATGGCTCTAGGTCAACGGAAAGTGCCCTACAGGCTTTGATGAGTGACTTTACGAGTGTCAAAATATGTGACGTAGATGGCCGAATCTGAAAAGCTCAAATTTTTTACACCGCCAAGGGACGATAGGCCTGAACGGAACTTGTTACGTCACCCGTTCCGATAAAAATGGTTCTTAACAGTCGGACGGACGGACAGACAAACCGAGTGAGGCACGGCAGCCTAAAATTGGGATGTTATCTGGAAAAGAAAGTTGAACGTTTTCTTCGAACAATATATTCTGTCCGTCCAAGAAATACCGAAAATGATTTTATCCCTACATATAAGCGGGGTCTGCGCTATAGCAAAGGCAGCAGCTTGAAGTAACAACTGTAAACAACAGCTGCGCATACGGCCAGTCAGTTCTGAGCAACCAGTGATCAGTAGCGAACAAAAAACAACGACACCTGGGAGTCTACTCCAACTTGATTGGAGTGCAAAAGGCGGACAGTTCTTTCCTGGAAAAATCATCACAGGTGACGAGATTTCGTATTATCAGTACACACCTACAGCAAAAAGACGAAGTGCAGAGATTCACATGAAGGGTCAAAGCTTTGAAGACATAACTGACATTCAAGCCAGTGCGCCGCGCGAGTTGAACGTCATCCTGAAGAAAGGTTTTTCTGATTGTCTCAAATGGCTGTATGAACATAGTGTGCGCTGTACTTAAGCGGGGGAACGCAGAACACTTGAACCATTAAATCCACCATCTTAATTTTTCTCTACCTTTTTATTTTGGGAATATATATATATATATATATATATATATATATATATATATATATATTGTCCGCCGGCTTAGCTGGGTGGTAACGTGCTTGCCTCCTATACAGCGGGCCTGGGTTCGATTCCCGGCTGAGTCGGAGATTTTCTGCGCTCGTCGACTGGGTGTTGTGTTGTCCTCATCATCATTTCATCCTCGTCACCGGCACGCAAGTAGCCCAGTGTGACGTCGACTGAAATAAGACTCGCACTCGGCGGCAAAACTTCCCCGGATGGAGCCTCCTGGCCAACAATGCCATACGCTCATTTCACCCACTCACACCCACTCACCCACCCACTCACACACACACACACACATACACACACACGCGCGCGCGCGCGCGCGCGCGCGTATATATGAAATGCAGTTGTTAGATAGATGACTGATGCTACAATGGAAGATTATCATGAGGATTTAAGTGCGTTTGAGCGTGGTGTTATATTCGGCACAGGAACAATGGGACAAAGTATCTCCGAAATAGCGATGAAGTGGGGATTTTCCCATACGAGCATTTCACTAGTGTACCGTGAATATCAGGAACCCGGTAGTGCATAAAATCTCCGACATGGCTGCGGCTGGGAAAAGTTCCTGCAAGAACGGGACCAATGACGACTGAAGAGAATCTGTCAACGTAACGGAAGTGCAACCATTCCGCAAATTGCTGCAGTTTTCGATGCTGGCTGATCAACAAGTGTCAGCATGCGAACCATTCAACGAAACATTATCGATATGGACTTTCGAAGCCGAAGGCCAACTCGTGTACACTTGATGACTGCAAGACACAAATCTTTACGCCTCGCCTGCCCCCGTGAACACCGACTGAAGACGGGAAACACGTTGCATGGCCGGACGAGTCTCGTTTTAAATTGTATCGAGCGGATGGTAGTGTACTGGTATGGAGACAACCTCATGAACCCATGGACCCTGCATGTCGGCAGGGGACTGTTGAAGCTGGTCGAGGCTCTGTAATGGTGTGGGGCTTGTGTAGTATATATGGGACCCCTGATACGTCTGGATGCGACACTGACAGGTGACACGTCCGTAAGCATCCTGTCTGATCGTCTGCATCCATTCAAGTCCACTGTCCATTCCGACAGACTTGGGAAATTCCATCAGGACAATGTGACACCCCACAATTCGAGAATTTCTACACAGTAGCTCCAGAAACACTCTTCTGGTTTAAACACTTCCGACGGCCACGAAACTCCCCTGACATGAACATTATTGGGCATATCTGGGATGCTTTCCAACGAGGTGTTAAGAAGAGATCTCCACCCCCTCGTGCTTTGTTTATGGATTTATGGACATCCCTGCAGGATTTATGGTGTCAGTTCCCTCCACCTCTACTTCAGACATTAGTAGAGTCAATGCCACCTTGCACTGCGGCACTTATGCGTGCTTGCGGGGCCCTACACGATATTGGTATTAGACAAGGATGTGGCCTGTCTCGAATTCTTTTCAGCATCTACACAGATGACATAACTTGGAAACAAAGTATCACCTACGGCATAAAGATCAACAGGAGAAATGTTTTAACACCGTACTGTACGCAGATGATGAAATAATAATCCAAGAAAATGAAGATAATCTTCAGAGAGCCGTCTGTCATTTTAATTTGCTGGCTTCAAAATACAACATGAAAATCTTAACTAATAAAACAAAAGTTACGGCATTCAAAAGAAGATCACCCGCAACATTTAAAATTGTAATACGTATTGTGATATTGGAACAGGTAACCCACTTTCAGTATTTCGGCTATAACATAGGAGGCAATTTCGACAATTAATGATCCTAAAACGTCATACAGTCCGTGGGACAATTAGAAAAATGTTAAAAAAAGCCATGAAGCATGAAGTCTTACAAAGTCATGGCAGTACGTGTTCTATAACTTTAAAACCTGACTTCCCATACAAAAGGATATGAGCAGGATCCAGGCTGCGGAAATGAGATTTCTCTGTAGTGCTAAAGGGTGTACCACAGAAGATGGCTTCAGAAATGAAGACATTCGGAAGTGTTACAAGTTGATTCAATGTACAAGAAAACAGATCTAAACAGAAGAAAACGGTGGCAACACGTAAATAGAATGCCTCAGTGTACACTTCCAAAACAAATTCTTGACTGCAAACCACAGGGAACAAGACAGAGGGGATGTCCACTGGAGAGATGGTTGTATTTTATTGCCTGGGACAGGTAAAATTACAAAATCCATGAAGGGAGAACAAAGAAGAAAAAGAAAGTTTCATAACATATTCCGTACTGCTAGGAGTTAAATTTTCCAAAAAAAGTGCTTTGTTGTTGTACATTCTTCCCTTATTCGTCATCGAAGATAAAAAATAAAGTAATCGGAAAGCTTTGGAATAGAACAGAATGCACACTTGTCAAGGACAAGGTGTGCACATGCGAAATCATTTTCTATCTGTCAGCACTGCAGTAGTTAAATACCAAAGGTTCTGTGATCACATTATCCATGCCTTTCCTAGGAGCTATTCTATTCCCCTGTGTTTTAGTCACTTTACTGAAACCTGGCATTTGCACATCGATGACGAAGAAGGGAATAACGGAAGGGAGTACAGCAACTTATGTTTGGGAACTGTGACTCTTTATGTACTGCATGTGTTAACGTGTATTGTTTTATACCATTGTTTAATTCTTGCAAAATAATACCTCAATTATGACTTGCATCCCCCCCATGAACCATGGACCTTGCCGTTGGTGGGGAGGCTTGCGTGTCTCAGCGATACAGATGGCCGTACCGTAGGTGCAACCACAACGGAGGGGTATCTGTTGAGAGGCCAGACAAACGTGTGGTTCCTGAAGAGGGGCAGCAGCCTTTTCAGTAGTTGCAGGGGCAACAGTCTGGATGATTGACTGATCTGGCCTTGCAACATTAACCAAAACGGCCTTGCTGTGCTGGTACTGCGGACGGCTGAAAGCAAGGGGAAACTACAGTCGTAATTTTTCCCGAGGACATGCAGCTTTACTGTATGATTAAATGATGATGGCATCCTCTTGGGTAAAATATTCCGGAGGTAAAATAGTCCCCCATTCGGATCTCCGGGCGGGGACTACTCAGGAGGATGTCGTTATCAGGAGAAAGAAAACTGGCGTTCTACGGATCGGAGCGTGGAATGTCAGATCCCTTAATCGGGCAGGTAGGTTAGAAAATTTAAAAAGGGAAATGGATAGGTTAAAGTTAGATATAGTGGGAATTAGTGAAGTTCGGTGGCAGGAGGAACAAGACTTCTGGTCAGGTGACTACAGGGTTATAAACACAAAATCAAATAGGGGTAATGCAGGAGTAGGTTTAATAATGAATAGGAAAATAGGAATGCGGGTAAGCTACTACAAACAGCATAGTGAATGCATTATTGTGGCCAAGATAGATACGAAGCCCACACCTACTACAGTAGTACAAGTTTATATGCCAACTAGCTCTGCAGATGATGAAGAAATTGAAGAAAAGTACGAAGAAATAAAAGAAATTGTTCAGATAGTGAAGGGAGACGAAAATTTAATAGTAATGGATGACTGGAATTCGAGTGTAGGAAAAGGGAGAGAAGGAAACATAGTAGGTGAATATGGATTGGGGCTAAGAAATGAAAGAGGAAGCCGCCTAGTAGAATTTTGCACGGAGCACAACTTAATCATAGCTAACACTTGGTTTAAGAATCATGAAAGAAGGTTGTATACGTGGAAGAACCCTGGAGATACTAAAAGGTTTCAAATAGATTATATAATGGTAAGACAGAGATTTAGGAACCAGGTTTTAAGTTGTAAGACATTTCCAGGGACAGATGTGGACTCGGACCACAATCTATTGGTTATGACCTGTAGATTAAAACTGAAGAAACTGCAAAAAGGTGGGAAATTAAGGAGATGGGACCTGGATAAACTGAAAGAACCAGAGGTTGTACAGAGTTTCAGGGAGAGCATAAGGGGACAATTGACAGGAATAGGGGAAAGAATAGAAGAAGAATGGGTAGCTCTGAGGGATGAAGTAGTGAAGGCAGCAAAGGATAAAGTAGGTAAAAAGACGAGGGCTGCTAGAAATCCTTGGGTAACAGAAGAAATATTGAATTTAATTGATGAAAGGAGAAAATATAAAAATGCAGTAAATGAAGCAGGCAAAAAGGAATACAGACGTCTCAAAAATGAGATCGACAGGAAGTGCAAAATGGCTAAACAGGGATGGCTAGAGGACAAATGTAAGGATGTATCTCACTAGGGGTAAGATAGATACTACATACAGGAAAATTAAAGAGACCTTTGGAGAGAAGAGAACCACGTGTATGAATATCAAGAGCTCAGATGGCAACCCAGTTCTAAGCAAAGAAGGGAAGGCAGAAAGGTGGAAGGAGTATATAGAAGTTTTATACAAGGGTGATGTACTTGAGGACAATATTATGGAAATGGAAGAGGATGTAGATGAAGACGAAATGGGAGATACGATACTGCGTGAAGAGTTTGACAGAGCACTGAAAGACCTGAGTCGAAACAAGGCCCCCGGAGTAGACAACATTCCATTAGAACTACTGACGGCCTTGGGACAACCAGTCCTGACAAAACTCTACCAGCTGGTGAGCAAGATGTATGAGACAGGCGAAATACCCTCAGACTTCAAGAAGAATATAATAATTCCAATCCCAAAGAAAGCAGGTGCTGACAGATGTGAAAATTACCGAACTATCAGTTTAATAAGTCACAGCTGCAAAATACTAACGCGAATTCTTTACAGACGAATGGAAAAAGTGGTAGATGCGGACCTCGGGGAGGATCAGTTTGGATTCCGTCGAAATGTTGGAACACGTGAGGCAATACTGACCTTACGACTTATCTTAGAAGAAAGATTAAGAAAAGGCAAACCTACGTTTCTAGCATTTGTAGACTTAGAGAAAGCTTTTGACAATGTTGACTGGAATACTCTTTTTCAAATTCTAAAGGTGGCAGGGGTAAAATACAGGGAGCGAAAGGCTATTTACAATTTGTACAGAAATCAGATGGCAGTCATAAAAGTCGAGGAGCATGAAAGGGAAGCAGTGGTGGGGAAAGGAGTGAGACAGGGTTGTAGCCTCTCCCCGATGTTATTCAATCTGTATATTGAGCAAGCAGTAAAGGAAACAAAAGAAAAATTTGGAGTAGGTATTAAAATTCATGGAGACGAAGTAAAAACTTTGAGGTTCGCCGATGACATTGTAATTCTGTCAGAGACAGCAAAGGACTTGGAAGAGCAGTTGAACGGAATGGACAGTGTCTTGAAAGGAGGATATAAGATGAACATCAACAAAAGCAAAACGAGGATAATGGAATGTAGTCAAATTAAATCGGGTGATGCCGAGGGAATTAGATTAGGAAATGAGACACTTCAAGTAGTAAAGGAGTTTTGCTATTTAGGAAGTAAAATAACTGATGATGGTCGAAGTAGAGAGGATATAAAATGTAGACTGGCAATGGCAAGGAAAGCGTTTCTGAAGAAGAGAAATTTGTTAACATCGAATATAGATTTATGTATCAGGAAGTCGTTTCTGAAACTATTTGTTTGGAGTGTAGCCATGTATGGAAGTGAAACATGGACGATTACTAGTTTGGACAAGAAGAGAATAGAAGCTTTCGAAATGTGGTGTACATAAGAATACTGAAGATAAGGTGGATAGATCACGTAACTAATGAGGAGGTATTGAATAGGATTGGGGAGAATAGAAGTTTGTGGCACAACTTGACTAGAAGAAGGGATCGGTTGGTAGGACATGTTTTGAGGCATCAAGGGGATCACAAATTTAGCGTTGGAGGGCAGCGTGGAGGGTAAAAATCGTAGAGGGAGACCGAGAGATGAGTACACTAAGCAGATTCAAAAGGATGTGGGTTGCAGTGGGTACTGGGAGATGAAGCAGCTTGCACAGGATAGAGTAGCATGGAGAGCTGCATCAAACCAGTCTCAGGACTGAAGACAACAACAACAACATGATTTTGCTGTGCTGAATTTTATACATAAAAGTATATTCCTACCGGTTTCGGTTCTAAATCGTCGCCCAGGGAAATAGAAAGACAATACGACTTTTACATGTCACACAACGTGTCACAGATGAATGACATACTACATTTAAGTTGGAACACATATCAAATGCTCACAAAAGGACAATTTGGCTCAATCAGCTAAGACAGTTTGTGACATTTAAAAGTCGTATTGTTTTTCTATTTTCCTGGGCGATGATTTAGAACGAAACCGGCAGGAATACGTGTATGAGATTCAGTACAGCGAAGTTGTCATGCTTTTCTTGAAATATATACTTGCTGTTGAGGTCGCCAATAAAAATTGTTTACATTTATGAAACTTGTGATTCTGCTGGTCGTAATTGAGGGTGTGCAGTTTTTTCAAGTAATGACATTGTTCGGGAACCTCGGCTGTTATATGATAAGGACTGTTTATAACGTACAGCACTAAACAGTCAGAATTTGGTTTTTGCTTACTTTATCAAGATACACACTGTTACCGGTTTGTGGAATTTTGCATTCATAGCCAGACGGCTTGCACGCTTGTACAACGAAGGGATTACCCGAATGGGACGGGAATTGGTAGATGTGATGGACGTGTACAGACAAACAATTAGAATTTCAGAAAAAAGTTGATGGTTTATTCAAGAGAAAGAGTTTCATAAACTGAGCAAGCCAATAACGCATTGGTCTATCTCTGACCCTTATGTAACCAGTTATTCGGCTTGGCATTGATTAATAGAGTTGTAGAATGTCCTCCTGAGGGATATCCTGCTAAATTCTGTCCAGTTGACGCGTTATAGCGTAAAAATCCCGTGATGGTTGAGGGGCCCGCCCATAAGGCTCCTAACTTTCTCAGTTGTGGAGGAATGCGGCCACCTTGCTGGCCAAGGTAGGGTCCGGCAAGCACGAAGAGGAGCTTTAGAAGTTCTCGCGCTTCACGGGTGGGTGTTATCTTGCTGAAATGTAAGCCCAGGATGGCTTGCCATGAAGGGCAACAAAATGAGGCATAGAATATCGTCGACGTACCACTGTGATACTAGAGTGCTACGGATGACACTGTGATACTAGAGTGCTACGCATGACAACCAAAGGGTCCCTGCTACGAAAAGAAATATCAGCCCAGACCATCACTCTTGGTTGTCAGTCTGTATGGCAGGCGAAAGCCAGGTTAGAAGCCCACCGCTGTCTGGGACATCTCCGAACACGACTACGAGCTGAAATCTCATTGACGGGAGTCCCGCTCTTCAAATCGAGCCCCGATGACCAACGAAGACGTGTTTGGAGATGCTCTTAATAGCTGTAAGATACCAATTTTACCGTTGCCCACCACAGGGCCCAACAACCAGGAGTCATCGTCTAGGGCAAAATTTTCTCGAGGACCCCCTCATCGAGCATGATTGGTACCTTGTCATATCACAGTATCAAGTATCTAAATAAGCCAATTTAAGAGTCTTTTTATAGGTTATCTATTTTTGGTACTTAGAAAAAATATTGACATATTCATTATTGAAAAACTATTGCGCTTAAAACTTTATCAGTTTAGCCATCATTGTCATTGTTAAATTTTTGATTATTGCTCAAAATTTTGTCTTCAAATCTGGGTGTTTAGTATAACACACTCCTTAAAAAAAATTAAAATTGAGTAAGAACTGTAAATGGCTGGAAAAAATTAAAACTGAGTGTATTGGTCTTTCAAGTGTACTAAACTTGGGATTGCATTGAGTAGATATGTGTGAAAAATAAGAAAACTCTAATTTCATACAAGGTATTATTGAATTGAAAAAAAAACTGCTATAACATAGTACTACATCAGTATACAGTTAGTTTTAATTTTCAGTTCGTAATGAGATGAGTTCAGCCTGACCTTTGAGTCCATTATTTCTGAAATATTAGGTTCCAAACTTGAAACTTTCACTCTGAAATCCGACAGCATGTCGAGCCGCTTCCTGTATTTGTTTTTCATAAATCACATGGAAGAAAACGCTTGCTCGCACCGATATGTGGTTGCAGGTGGAAGGATCTTTTTCGTTGCCTTAAAGCTCAGCTCATGCAGGAAGCAGCCAAAACAAAAAAATCTGTTATCATACGAAATATACTTAATATATTTTTTATTCTAATAGCATCTTGCGGACCCCTCTGGCATAGCTCGCGGTCCCCTGGGGGTCCGCGGACCACCTGTAGGGAACCACTGGTTTAGTTTGCCACTTCATTGCATACCAGGACCAATTTGGCTGTCCACCATGGTACCCTGACGGCACAGTGGGACGTCGATGATATCCTACCCTCCGTTTTGTTTTCCTTCATTGCAAGTCAATCTTTTTGAAACTGTAATCATTTGTTTATATGAACACGTACATCACATCTGCCGACCTCCATCCCATTCCTTCGTGCTGCGTCGTTTTCTTTATTTTCGTTTTCATTTTATTTTATTATTCCGTAGAGTGTATATGCAACAACTCACAGTTTGAAAACTGTGATAATAATAGTTGCACTACAAAGTGGTGTTAGACTGACGACCTGGAGCATTTACACTCCTGGAAATTGAAATAAGAACACCGTGAATTCATTGTCCCAGGAAGGGGAAACTTTATTGACACATTCCTGGGGTCAGATACATCACATGATCACACTGACAGAACCCCAGGCACATAGACACAGGCAACAGAGCATGCACAATGTCGGCACTAGTACAGTGTATATCCCCCTTTCACAGCAATGCAGGCTGCTATTCTCCCATGGAGACAATCGTAGAGATGCTGGATGTAGTCCTGTGGAACGGCTTGCCATGCCATTTCCACCTGGCACCTCAGTTGGACCAGCGTTCGTGCTGGACGTGCAACCGCGTGAGACGACGCTTTATCCAGTCCCAAACATGCTCAATGGGGGACAGATCCGGAGATCTTGCTGGCCAGGGAAGTTGACTTACACCTTCTAGAGCACGTTGGGTGGCACGGGATACATGCGGACGTGCATTGTCCTGTTGGAACAGCAAGTTCCCTTGCCGGTCTAGGAATGGCAGAACGATGGGTTTGATGACGGTTTGGATGTACCGTGCACTATTCAGTGTCACCTCGACGATTACCAGAGGTGTATAGCCAGTGTAAGAGATCGCTCCCCACACCATGACGCCGGGTGTTGGCCCTGTGTGCCTCGGTCGTATGCAGTCCTGATTGTGGCGCTCACCTGCACGGCGCCAAACACGCATACGACCATCATTGGCACCAAGGCAGAAGCGACTCTCATCGCTGAAGACGACACGTCTCCATTCGTCCCTCCATTCACGCCTGTCGCGACACCACTGGAGGCACGATGCACGATGTTGGGGCGTGTCCGGAGCAAGTATGGTTGGTCTGACACATCGGTGTCAATGTGTTCTTTTTTCCATTTCCAGGAGTGTATTTTCATCGAATTCTACAAAAGTATAACAGAACTCGAGTATTATTCGTGCAGTGAGATGAAGAATAAAGGTAATAATATTAATAATGAGCATACTGTGAGTGGCACAGGCTGCTTTTCACACACCATATATTAAAATTTCTTCTTGTTCCAACCAAAAATGGAATATGATTCAGGTTGGATGGGAAACTTTTTAGCACATTCTCCTATCGCGGAAGCTTTAATCTGATTTCACTATACCCATAACTAATTAATGTTGTTGTGGTCTTCAGTCTGCAGAATGGTTTGACGTTGCTTTCTGCATTATTCTACCTAGTGAAAGCTTCTTCACAACTGTTTAGCTAACTAACCTACATCCATTCGAACTTGCTTACTGTAGTGAAGCGTTAGTTTCCCTCAACAATTTTTAACCCCCAGACTTACTTGCACTACCAAATTAAGATTTATTGTTGCCTCAGGATGCCTCCTATAAGCTGATGACTTACTTTAGTCAAGTTGCGCTACAAATTTCCTTTCTCCCCAATTCGATTCCATCTAGGTAGACATTTTTGGAAACAGTGACCAATTCAGTATTATATTTTAACTAAAGTTCAGTCTTGATCACAACACTGACTTCATAGCAGCTGAGGAGAGCTCCGCCTACCATCCTCCAAGGAAGCCATGGGCCTGAGGATGGTTATACAAATATAACCGAAATCGGTCACCTACGTTATTGAGACGTAAGTGTTCTGATCAAGACTGAACTTTAGTTAAAATATACGATTCCATCTAATTTTCAACATTATCCTGTAGCACCACTTTTCAAAAGCTTCTATTCGCTTCTTGTCTGAACGGGTTGTCGTCCACGTTTCACTTCCGTACAAGACTATACTTCATGCAAATAGCTTCACAAAAGACTTCCTAGCACGTATATTCGACGCTACAAATTTCTCCTTTTAAGAAATGCTTTTCTTGCTATTGCTAGTTTGCATTTTATACCCTCTCAACTTCGGCCGTCGTCAGTTACATTGCTGCCCAAATTGCAAAAGTCAGCATCTTATGATTTAATTGGGCTGATTCCATAACCGTGCTTTTGTTGATGACGTCTTGTAACCTCTTATGATTTAATTGGGCTGATTCCATAACCGTGCTTTTGTTGATGTTCGTCTTGTAACCTCTTTTTGAAGAGACTATCCATTTCAGTTAGTCCATTGTCTGTATCTGACAGTGTCTGTACAGTTAGATGCAAATGTCCTTCACACATGCATCCAGGTCTGAAGGAACAGATACAGCTGACGATCGACAGCCGTATTAAATTATGAAATATATCCGTAAATTGCGATTACGACAATGCATTATTCGAGTACCGGTCCGGCAGAAATTTTCATATGTCTATAGCAAATCGTAAAGGTGATGTAATAACGTATTCGCGAGTTGGGAATACATTTCATAATCAGTCAATTACGTCCTGCTGCTCTGCCAAGTTCTGTGCGGACTCTGACAGAATTAAAATGTCATCGACAGATCTCCAAGTTTTTTATTTCTCTGCCCTGAACTTTAATTTCCTTTCCAATTTATTCCTTGGTTTTCTTCACTGCTTTCCCAATGTACAGATTGAATAATATCGGGGATAGGCTACGACCCTGCCTTACTCTCTTCACAACTATGATTTCCCTTTCATATTCAACTCTTATAAATGCAATATGATTTCTGAGCAAGCAGTAAATAACCTTTTACTCCTCGTATTTTATCCCTACTACTATCAAAGCTCCAAATAATGTTGTCTACATCTACATCTTAGTCAACACTGTCGAAAGCTTTCTCTAAATCAACAAATTTATGAACATAGATTTGTCTCTTTCCAACCTATCTTCTAGAATAAGTCGTCGGGTCAGTATTGCCTCACGTGTTCGTTCAACTCTCTGGAACCTATACTGATCTTCGCTGATTATGGCTTCTATAAGGAATTCCTCTTAGTATTTTGCAACAATGGCATATTAAACTGATAGTTCGGTAATACTCACACCTATCAGCACCTGCTTTCTTTAGAATAGGAATTATTACATTTGTCTTGAAATCCGAGGGTATTCCGCATGTCTCAGACTTCTTGCGCACCAGAGGGAATAGTTCTGTAATGGCTGGCTCTACCTAGTAGTTCTGACGGAATATCTCCTACTCCAAGGGCCTTATTTCGACTTAGGTTTTGTGTGCCCTGTCAAAAACTCCTCCCAGTATCATGTATCCCCTGTAATCTTCATTTACTTCCTCCTCTCTTTCCATAACATTTTCTTCAAGACTTTTTCCTTATACTGACCCTCTCTGTATTGCTTCTACATTTCAGCTTTCTCTTCTTTGCTCAGTATGCGCTTGCGATCTAAGCTCGTGATATTCACGCAGCTGTTCCCCTTTTCTCCAAAGATGTCTTTTGTTTTCTAAGCGCTGCATCTATCTTTCACTTGGTCATGTAGGCTTCTACAGCCTTGCATTACCCGTCTTGCTGTTCCTGCTTTGCCAGTTGGCACTTCCTGTCAATCTCGTACCTTAGAAGTCTGTATTCCACTTTGTCTGCTGCATTTGCTGCATTTTTATATTTTATCTGTGTTTCAGTTGGACTCAATATCCTAAACATTACCCAAGCATTGCTACTGGGTCTCATCTTTTTTCCGTTTGATCATCTGTTGCCTTCAGTATTTCATCTCACAAGGCTACTCATTCTTCTGTTGTGTTTTTTTTCCACAGTTTCAACCAACTGTGGCCTAATGCTCTCTTTGAAATTTTCAATAAACTCATCTCTCATGCAGGTCTTAAATCCCTAATTTCCTACCTATCTGCAATTTCTTTAGTTTTAATGCGCAGTTCAGACCTAATAAATTACGGTCGGAGTCTGCACCTGCATCTGAAAATGTTTTGCAATTTAACATCTGGTTTCGACATCTCCGTCAGATTACTATATAATCTGTTTGACATCCTCCGGTATCTCCAGGTCTCTTTCTCTCTTTCACGTATACAACCTTCTTTCATGATTGTTAATTCTTGTGTCAGCAATGATCAAATTGTGCTCAGTGCAAAATTCTACCAGAGGACCTTCTCTTCCATTCTTCTCCCCCAGTCCATGTTCTGCTGCTGTTTTATTTCAGGTCTTTCTTCTACTGTCGAATTCCAGCCTTCGGTCAGAGTTAAATTTTCTTAGCGGAGTAATTTATTTTATCTCATCATTCTTTCAATCTCTTCGTCATCTACGTATCTTGTAGGAATATCAACTTATACTACAGTGATGGCTTTTGGTTTCGTATCTGTGTGGGCTCCCATGATGTGTTCACTACGGTGTTCGTAGGAGGTTACTCACGGATCTGACTTCTTATTCATTATTCGACCTTCTCCTGCATTATCCCTATTGATTTTGAATTGATCCCCGCCTACCCGATTAGAGGATCCAAACCTCGAGTCACTCAGTCCTAGCTTTGTTTCTCCTGATGAAGACGTCCTCTTGAGTAACCCCCACCAGGTGATGACAATAGGGGACTATTTTGCCGCCGAATAATTTACCCAAGAGTATGCCATTATCGTTAAGCCATGTATTAAAATTGCATCCCCTCGAGAAATATAACAACTACATTTTCGCCTTGCTTTCAAAAATTCGTCGTGCTAACATGGTTAGGCCGTGTTCTGTGATGTTCCAAGACCAGAACAGTCATCTATCTAAATTGTGGCCCCTACGACTACTGAACAGGCTGCTTCCGCCCTTCAGGAAGCACGGGTCCCTCCGCAGATACCTGTCCACTGTGGTTGCACCTATGTTACGGCTATTTGTACTGCAGACGCGCGCAATCCACCCCACACTGACATAATGCATGGTTAATATTAATAACTAAATTTCCGTACGAACAAACGGTGGATTGTGTGCTTCATTAATACAGAAAATTGTACTGTAGGCATAACCGCATCAATGGGTGTCTGTGGGGAGACAACACTAAGATCTGGTTCCTGAAGAGAGGCAGCGGTCTTTTCAGTGGTTACAGGAGCAAAAGTCTGGATAGTTGACTGATGTGACCCTAATACATTACCCAACACGAGCTTGCTGAGTTGCCATTGTGAAAGGCTGCAAAAAATAGTATCCTACGGCTGTTATATTCTCCAATGACATGCAGCTCTAGTGAACGGTGTAATGATGATACCACTATCGTGCCTAATATATTCGTGGGGTAAAGTAGTTTCCCATACGTATCTCTGGGCTGGGGCTGTTCAGGCCGATATTGTCATAGAGGGGAAAACCAAAATAACTGTCATGGTTAAATTAGAGAGGGTACAGGGTAACAACAGTAAAAATGCACTTCTGAAACATAGAAATTTGTTTACATTTCACATAAATTTACTTCTTAAAGAGTACTCTTTGAGAGGAAAAAAAGAAAGAGCTTCACAAGTTGAGCAAGTCAATAACGCATTGGTCCACCTCTCGCCCTTATACAAGCAGTAATTAGGCTTGTGATTGATTAGGAGGGTTATCCTCCAAAGGGATATCGTGCCAAATTCTGTCCAATTGGAGCGTTAGATAGTCAAAATTCCAAGCTGTTTGGAGGGACCTGCCAGTAACGCAGACGTTCTGAATAGGGGAGATATCAGGCAACCTTTTTGGCCGAAGTAGGGTTTGGCGAACACGAAGACTAGCAGAAACTCTCGCCGTTTGCGGGCGGGCGGGCATTATATTGCTGAAATGTAAGCCAAGCATGGTTTGTCTTGGGGTGTAATATACCGCCGACGCGTCGCTGTGCTATAAGGCTGCTTCGAATAAAGACGAAAGGGGTCCTTCTAAGAAATGAAGAGGCACCCCAAATAATCGCTTCTGGTTGTGGGACCGAATGGCGGGTGACAGTCAGCTTGGTATCTCTCTGTCGTCTGCAGACACTTCTTCGTTGATCGCCGGGGTTCAGTTGGAAGCGGGACTGAAGACTGATGAATTCCACTTCGAACGTTCCTGAACGTACTTGTCTGGAGGATAGCCTTATATGAGAAGAAAACATTGGATGATAATTGGCACAAGGTGACAGCAAAAATTTTGAAAAGTAATACTTCAGAAGGATACTGAAGATTAGGTGGGTGATATTCCTACGAGATACGTAGAGGACGAAGATATTGAAAGAACTTATGATGAGATAAAAAAAAGTCAGTCCAATAACAAAATGTAACTCTGACAGGAGGCTGGAATTCGATAGTAGAAGATGGACCTGGAGGAAAAATACGAGAAGAACATGAAGTCCACGGGTAGAAATTTACAATGAGCGCAGTCTGATCATTGCTTACGCAACGTGTATCTGAGGGAGGCTGTGCATCATTCATGATTCCTCCTGCTGCGTCCTCCTAACATATGGCACACAACCATACACAGAAGTGCGCCTAGTTGCCTAGCACACAGGTGCGACAGAGTTAAAGCTAGCCTTCTGGGGCGGAGCCACTCAACAACGCTTCTGCTATACATTACTCAAATAGTCTTCAAGTGGACATCAATCGGACAAATGGGAATATATACGGACACAAGATTCATCTCATAGTATTATCTGACGGCATCAACAGTACCTCAAGACAGCTTTAGGACTGCGTCTAAGCCGAGCGGTTCTAGGTACTTCAGTCCGGAACTGCTCTGCTGCTACGGTCACAGGTTCGAATCCTGCCTCCGGCATGGATGTGTGTGATGTCCTTAGGTTAGTTAGGTTTAAGTAGTTCTAGCTCTGGGGACTGATGACGTCAGATGTTGAGTCCCATAGTAATTAGAGCCATATGAAATTTTTTTTTTTGACTGCGTCTAAAGTCGCCGAAAAAAGGAGCTCCTGCACATTATACAAGTGATAGCATTTACCGTTCATTAGATTCGCCACTTAACAAAGAGTTAAAGAAAGATCATTGCACATGAAAGTTAAATTACTGACTGCGGTAAAGAGGTACAAATGGATGTAAGATGCAATAGTCGAGCAGTTGTCGAGAGGCTTGCGCATGCATCAGGCCAGTATTCTGACTGAAAACCACAGCAATAACAACTGATTTTTGGCATTTGGAACGTGTCATTGTAAACTTCACTGTCGAAAACTACTGAATTTATTTCTAGACTATTAGTTTTAACTTGCCTTTAGCCTCGCAAGTCACGTAAAAAATGACTGAGAGATGCTTTTCGATACTATTGCGTTGGTACATAAGTCGGTAGCGTTTTTCCATAAGTCACAACAGGTACACAAAATGAAGACTACAGTCATCACTAATATATTCACCTTCACTATTCATAACAATCTTACAACGCTGGGACAACTTTACGGTTCCGCGACTGTAGAAATCACGTGGTTTTGAGGCGAAGAACTCCTAGAGCCATGTTCGAAGCGTATTTTCGTCCGGAAAGAAAATTCTTTGAAATTTTTTCGATGGAGAGCTAAACGCACAAGATGAGATGAATAAAGTGGATGCGGAATGACTTCCCGTCACAACTCCTGATAATGTATTTCGTTAATCTAGCACGATGCTAGGTGTTATTGGGGAGTAGCATCATTTTACGCAGCCTTCCTGGTCGTTGTTCTTGGATGCGTCTCTCTAAGACATATCTGCTGTTGACAGTAAAAGTCAGCAGTGATGGCTACATCTCGGGGAACCAATTCGTAGTACACCTCACAATGACTGTTCGACCGGTGCATGACATTACCTTTTGTGGACGCGTGCACGTCTTCGTGCTGGGCGTTTCTGCTTTGTTTGGGCTCAACCATTCCCTTCTTCTGCTTATGTTCGTATAAAAACACACCATTTGTCGTCACCAGTAACGATACAGGATACGTATGGTCACTGTTATTCTCGAGCCGTTGGTGACGTGCAAGCAGAGATGCACAGGGCCACCCGCAGGTTTTTGTGATTTTTGCTTAGGGCATGCCGTCCCTATACACCCGCTTTTTGAACCTTCCCACTGCATGCAAATGCAGCACGATGGTGGAGTAACCAGTTCATCACATTTACCAGTTCTCGAGTACAGTGAAGTGGGTCATTGTGGATTAACACGTTTAAACGATCTTCATCAACCCCCGAAGGTCTTCCTGAACGTGGAGAGTCACTAATGTCAAAACATTTTCTTCCCTTGCTCTGTGCATTGGCATTATCCCCATAAACGACGCAAATGTTTTCTGCTGCCTCCGCTGCTGTCATCACTCTATTGAACTCAGACAGAAGAGTACGTCGGAAATGTTCCGTTTCCTCCACTTAGTACTCCATTTTCTAGCGTCCACAGCTCCACTCACTATCTCAAATAACAAAAAAACTACTTGTACACTCAACTAGCAACACTTAACTACAAATAAAAAAGTGACAATCGACAAATAAACCCATAGCTGAGGGAATACTAACATGCAAAATGAAAACGATACTTATTTACACAGCAAACAAATACGTTTAACTGCAACGTAAGTTACAAATAGTTCTGAAGTATTGCTCTTGCGTTTGGAGCCTTGACAGCAGCAATCAAACGAATTCCGAGATGAGCTGCTGGCACGACAACATGTCGGCACACCTCATCTACAGGGAACCTGAAAGCTGATATCTACAAAAACGCGACGCTACTCTGATGAAGCTGTTGCATAGACATAGGTAACGTCTATCTGAGGAAGACTGTGCCTCCTGCTGAATTCTCCTAACGTACGGCACACAGCCATACGCAGAAGTCCGCACAGTTGCCTAGTACGCAGGTGTAACTGACGTAAGGCTAATCTTCGGAGACGGCTTCGCTCAACAAATCTTTTGCCATACATCACTGAAATAGTGAATATATTCGGACACAAGCCTCATCTCATAGTATTATCTGAAAGCATCAACAGTACCTCAAGACGGCTTTAGGGCTGCGTCTGAAGTCGCCGAAAAGAAGAGCTACTGAACATTCTGCAAGTGATCGCATTTACCGTTTACTGGATTCGGCACTTAAGAAAAAGTTAAAGACAGATCAGTGTCAGACGTGAAAGTTAAATTACTGAAAACGCCCTATTCATAATAAAGTTAAGTATTTTAAGGTATCTATCAATAAATTATCGTAAATTTCTGATAATCTGTGTTGCCATCATTTGTGCAATAAGTCTCTATTGGCCCTGTGATTAGGTAGATAGTTGTTGCTTGCAATCAAGCCGCATCAGTGAAAGCAACTGCTTTCAGTGGTAGGGGGTTCTCTACTAGTCGCACATTTATATCACATAGAAAATATGGTCAACACAACATCCCAATCGTATATAGCACGCAGAAACTGCTAAGATGAGGTAAGAGAAATTAGGATGAGCGGACGATGACATTAAGAATAGCTTTTCTGTCCTCTCGTACGTGAGTGGGGATTATATTGGCGCAAAGCTCCTTCTGCTTTTCACTGTACCGTGGCTTTCAGAGTGTGTATGTTAATGAAAATGATCATTTTATTCTGACGGTGCACCACTCCTCCGATAATTGAATATTTATTCCAAACAGGATCCTCAGTAAAGCATGATGCACAACCCTACTATTACCAGTTTTGACGTTGCTATTGTGCTCTTCATAATATAACTGACATGATTCAATATGCTAGTATTAAATTTCTTCCACGTTCTCGCTCTTTCAGACTGATGAACGAAAACATAATGACTAGTCACAAATTCTTCACATTAAGTATTTATCTTACTGCATATGTACCCGGTACCTAAGCGTATTGTCGAAGGTTGACATGTTTTGTAAATTTACACTGTCTTAAATATGAGCCTATTGATCCTGCAGTGAGGGAACATACAGTAAACTCACTGGCGAACTTCATAAACGATCAAAGCAAAATAAATTGTTGATAGGAACACATTACACAGATTGATGAAAATTACATTTTGGAATTAAAGACTAACTCTAAAAGGTCACTAAAAATATAGAATAAGCCTTCTTTCCTGTTCTCTTCACAAAGCGATGTGAACTATAAAGTAGAAAACACGAGAACATCCCTTTAACTCTTGATGTATGATCATCCCCACAGAATTAGAGGGCTTCGCTTTCAGATAAATCCCATAAAAGATGTGTTAACTTGCATAGCTCTATACTTAGGATACGATTCTGCGTGGAGGGTGATGGCGATGGACAGTTTAAGAATTTCTCTACTACCGCAACAGATATCAATCATGTTTGCTCGTAACAGGGAGAGCAAACAGATTATATTACGCTGCGAGAATCCCGATATTGGCCACAACGAAAGCTATAATGCGATTGTGATGTCACTCTAGGAACGTCTGTTATCTCCTTTTCGTAACGCTGCCTAATATTGCAGTAACCATCAATCATATCAGATCCCTTCACCAACGGATCATTTGAGCGTAAATTAACAAGACAGAGCGAAGTTTCTTAAGAACGATGGGAAGAATATATTTGCGCTCACACACAGGAGGTGTCGGATTATCTGCAGTTAATTGTAGCAACAGAATATTGAATATTTCGTTCACAAACGACGGCATTATGAGGGCTACGCCTGTAGATATATACGAATCTGAGATGCAAATTCTACACCGAAGTGTTAGACGAGCAGGAAGGCACTCCTAGAGTCGCTCATGCCGCCGACAACCCTCAGAGCCAGGAAGAAGCCGAAAGCGATTTTGAATTGACGGACAGTGTTGAGGTCGATGTCACTTAAAAGCGGTTTTCTGCCAGTTTAATTTTCTAGAATTTTTTGCCGCTGTTTTAGCTAAGATGCAACTTCCTGCCAGTTTTAGAATTTCCTGAAATTTTGTCGATTTTTTTATTGAGATGCTATTTGGAGCCTATTTTATTTTCTACAATATCTTGTGATTTCGAGAGCACGATGGCGTATTCCTTTTAAAAAACAAAAAACAACGTTATGTTTAACATTCATATCTGTTCTCTTTTTCACATTAAATAAATCAGTTTTTTCTGGTGAAATAATGTCAGATTCGTATTTTATATGACAATTTTGTAGAATTTTCAGGCATCTCTTTGAAATAAAGCGTATTCTGTTTATATTCGCAATAATTAAATTTAATCCTTCTGTCATTCCGTAAACATAGCAGGTTTTGCAACCGAATGTTTTTGTTTCGTAATTGGATCAAATCGTTTGCAAAAACTGATAATTGCATAAACCGGGTCCAAAAACCGCAGGGTCAGTATTTCACTTAAGATTTTAACGTATAAAACATAATCGCAGATTTCAGCCCCTTAATACCAAGAAATTAATTTTTTTACTTGTTTTTTAAAATCTTCAATAGCTTGGATGGGACGAGTTATTCGCGATTATCTCATTCGCTAATCATGCAGCTATAAATACGGGGTGGTCCATTGATCGTGACCAGGCCAAATATCTCACGAAATAAGCGTCAAATAAAAAAACTACAAAGAACGAAACTCGTCTAGCTTGAAGGGAGAAACCAGATGGCGCTATGGTTGGCCTGCTAGAGGCGCTGCCATAGGTCAAACGGTTATTGACTGCGTTTTTTAAAACAGGAACCCTCATTTTTTTATTACATATTCGTGTAATACGTAAAGAAATATGAATGTTTTAGTTGGACCACTTTTTTAGCTTGGTGATAGATGGAGCTGTAATAGTCACAAACATATGGCTCACCATTTTAGGCAAACAGTTGGTAACCGGTAGGTTTTTTAAATTAAAATATAGAACGTAGGTACGTTTGAACATTTTATTTCGGTTGTTCCGGTATGATACATGTACCTTTGTGAACTTATAATTTCTGAGAACGCATGTTGTTACAGCATGATTATCTGTAAATACCACATTAATGCAATAAATGCTCAAAATGATGTCCGTCGACCTCAATGCATTTGGCAATACGTGTAACGACATTCCTCTCAACAGCGAATAGTTCGCCTTCCGTAATGCATTGACAATGCGCTGACGCGTGTAGTCAGGCTATGTCGGTGGATCACGATAGCAAATATCCTTCAACTTTCCCCACAGAAGGAAATCCGGGGATGTCAGATCCGGTGAACGTATGGGTCATGGTATGGTGCTTCGACGACCAATCCACCTGTCATGAAATGTCCTATTCAATACAGCTTGAAGCGCACGCGAGCTATGTGCTTGACATCCATGATGTTGGAGTACATCGCCATTCTGTCATGCAGCGAAACATCTTTTGTAACATCGCTAGAACATTACGTAGCAAATCAGTATACATTGCATCATTTAGTTTACCATCGATAAAATGGGGGCCAATTATCCTTCCTCCCTGATGTGCGGATTAGCCGCGACAGCATCTAAAACACCTACTTGGGCATCATCATTTGTTGCAGGTCGTGGTTGACGTTTCACATGTAGCTGAACACTTCCTGTTTGCTTAAAAACGTAACTATCCAGGGAACGGTCCGGACGCTTTGATGATGTCGTTCAGGATACCGAGCAGCATACATACCACACGCCCGTTGGGCATTTTGATCACAATAGGCATACATCAACACGATATCGACCTCTTCCGCCATTGGTAAACGGTCCATTTTAACACGGGTAATGTATCACGAAGAAAATACCGTCATCACCGGCGGAATGTTACGTGATACCGCGTACTTATACGTTTGTGACTATTACAGCGCCATCTATTACAAAGCGAAAAAAGTGGCCCAACTGAAACATTCATATTTCATTACGTACTACACGAATATGTAATAAAAAATGGGAGTTCCTATTTAAAAATACGCAGTTGATATCCGTTTGACCTATGGCAGCGCCATCTAGCGGGCCAACCATAGTGCCATCTGGTTTCCCCCTTCAAGCTAGAGGAGTTTCGTTCTTTCTGGTTTTTTCGTATGATACTTATTTCATGAGATTTTTGGCCCGGTCACTATCAATGGACCATCCTGTATTTATAACAGATTTTTGCGTCAGACATTTATGTTGCCATTACGTGTTTCGATGGTTCACACCATATCTTCATATGGAGAAAAAAGGCTACGTATTGCTACTTACTGCACGTGTTCTTGACCGTACGTTACGTTTCCACTGTCACTTGAAAGATTTATTTAACAAAATGTTGTTGAGTCGGAAAATGCAGAAGTAAGAGTCATTTAACTTGACTGAGATTTTGCAGACGTTCTGTATGCCAGAGTACCAGTCGTTAAACAGCTGGCATTTGTGGAGGAGTGAATATAACATCGCTAACTTAAACAAAGAATAATATTTGGCTGTTTTTTCACTTGTTTCCTCTCGTAATCAGTAGAAATAGAGCATTACTCGTGGATGTTTCAGTAGTTTTATCACTTCTTTCGCTAAAGTGAAGCACGCGCAAGACATGGTCGTATGTCAGTGTAACCTCGTACACGTATAAACCATACGCCCTTAAGTAAATGATTAGAGTTGCAATTCTCTGTGAGAGGTAGAGCAACCACCAGAGTGCATTGCCGGCCGCGGTAGTCTCGCGGTTCTAGGCGCGCAGTCCGGAACCCTGGGACTGCTACGGTCGCAGGGTCGAATCCTGCCTCGGGCATGGATGTGTTTGATGTCCTTAGGTTAGTTAGGTTTAAGTAGTTCTACGTTCTAGGGGACTAATGACCACAGCAGTTGAGTCCCATAGTGCTCAGAGCCATTTGAACCATTTGAACCAGAGTGCATTAGGGTTGGTAGTATTTACCGTTCCTGTGAGGCGTCGTACAGTATACAAGGGGCGTGAACAGCGTTAGATGTTGAGTGATCACTTGAAGGCCACGGAGATACTCGTGTGAGACAGTGTTATCAGCACCTGACAGAGTTTGAAAGAGACCTCATTGTGGACCTTCATTTGGAAATTATTGGAAATTTGTGGTATGTTCCTATGAGACTAAACTGCTGAGGTCATCGGTACCTAGGCTTACACACTACTAGATTCTAACCTAAATTAACTTACGCTAAGGACAACACGCACACCCATGCCCGGGGGCGGACCTGAACCTCCGACGGGGCGAGCCCTGCGAACCATGGCAAGGCGCTTTAGACCGGCGACTACCCTGTGCAGCTCTCCTCCATTTGGCTATCCGATCATACCGTGCAGTATGCATATTTGTGAGGCATTCGCAGTGGCCCTATGTTGGATTGCGTGGGAGCCTGAGGACAGGCGTACTAGCAGTCAAGGTTCCGGAGAGGACCGCCATATTTTGCGCCGAGTATATCGAAACTCCTGAACATCTGTGCTTACTGTGCTATAACAAGTAAAGGACTCGAAGCAACATTGTGTGTAATCTCACAACATTGCTTGGAGACAAGCACCACCCACAGCAGGGAATTTCTGTCCCAAGCACAGGGTGCCGTTAACACAACACAAACCGCAGCGTTTTGAATGGTGCCATGACTGGGAAGCATGGTACTGCTGACAAATGGCGTCCCTTTGTGACCAGAGAAGAATATCGGCTCTACACTACCCTATATGGCAATCATCGGCGATGATGGCGGCTTCGTAGTGTGTGTGTGTGTGTGTGTGTGTGTGTGTGTGTGCGTGTGTATGTGTATGTGTGTGTGTGTGTGTGTGTGTGTGTGTGTGTGTGTGTGTGTGTGTGCGCGGCGGCAGGAAGAGGGGATGAGCATCGGCTATGACTTTAGGCCAGGGCTGGAACTCTGACGGCACAGCGGTGCATCACGGGCATCGTGCGTCCTCGTGTGTTAACCTGTTTCGCGACAGCATTGTGGTGGCAGTTTTCAACAGGACAATGCTCATCCACACATGGAGCGTGCCTCCGTGAACTGTCTGTGTGTTGCTGAGGTACTCCCATGGACAAAAAAGACATGGGAAGCAGAAGCCACCACTCACGCTACAGGGCACAGAGATTAGCATGTGTACAAAAACACACCCCCTGGACACTGAAAGCAAGGGAAAAGCTAGCTCTTACTGATGTTTGTGACACTCGGTGGTAAACCTCTATACCAGGATATAATACTTCCTAAACCGAATTAGTCGTGTCAATAGAGTGCCATTGGGAAACGTCTTGGAGGCAGAATCGTGTGGACCATAAAAGAGGATGGAATGAGATCTCTGATATGTGTGCTATCGTATCTCATGGGCGAGCGATATGGCAACCTGTTCCACAGGAGACGTGCATTTTCAGCAAGACAATGCATCACATCATTTTGTTTAATTGGGTCATACTGAATGAGAAAAAGTCCACAGACCTGAGGTTTGACAACGTAGCTTCCCAAGTCATCTCAACTCAATTCTGTTGGACGTATCTGGGGTGCAGTTGAGTGAGATGTGCGCACTTGGCACTAGCTCAGACAAATCTCTTCGAGCTATTGGCGGCGGTCAAGTGGTCACCCGGATCAGCAAGGTTCCCTAAACGCTTTATGACTTGGGGAGGCCACAGCGTCATCTGCCTCCGTCGTCATCAAGGCAACAGTCGCATCCACCACTGCCAGATACGTATCTCTAATTCAATGGGTAGGAGGTACTTTGCGGACCTGGGTAATGGCTCTGAAAAAGAGTACTCCCAAAGTGCATAATAATAAATTGATCTCTTAAACCTATATCCGACATAATGAATACCGGATCGCCGATGGCGATGGTACTTTCCACAAATTGCGACAGGAGCAAGAGGATTTTGTCGTCAGATCGATTATTTCATGCGTTACGAAAGTGACAAAATAGTAAAGTGTTTATATTTTTAGCCAAGCAGTGACGTGTAGAAAAGCTACTTTAAAAGAGGGAGAGTTGCCCTATGCAGTCATCCAGTAATTATGTTCTGAAACATTTCCTGATAAACTGAAATCTTCACGAGTGTGTTTGACTTCGATTTTTCTGCTGTTACGTCGAATCGGGACTTTACATTATTTTGAAAGACGAGTTCCTGTGTGACACTCATTCGTATGCATTTCACTCCGTGGCTTTAATAACCGCGTGGCGGCACTAACACATTGCGGACAGTTACGATCATTGGTATTTTGAAGTGAGCAAACATATTATAAACTTTTACTGTTATTAATTCTTCAGCTGATAGGATGCTAGGGTTCTGATAGGTTTGTATTGAGTCGTGCCGATTAGAACCGGTGTTTCACTTTAAGAACATATCAATTATGGAACAAACTCTGTTTACAATTACAATAAAATTATCTTGTCCCTTAATTAAAAAAAAAGAAATAAATGGAACCCCTGCAATCGAAAGAAAATGCTGAGGTAGTTGCAAGGCTAGTGGAGAGCTCAATTTTGCCCCCACTGCAGGCAGTCTAAGTGTATGGGCCACGTTTCTCCAGACTATTCCAGATCTTGGCACAGCAGTGTGTTCTACAGGTCAACTTTCAACTGGAAGCATGGTGCCTGTTGTGACTGGGGTCTGCCCACATGGGTAGGGGGCCCTACCGGTTCCCGCTCAACGCCAGAGGTAGACCTTGCATCGTAAGTGATACGCCTTGTACTTTTATTGTTTCACTGCGTAATATTAATTTCCTTAACATCACCCGATTTAACGATATGCCATTAACCTTTGTGACATTTCTGGCTGTGAGAGCGAGAGGGTTTACTCTCATACTTCACATCTCAGGTGATCAAAGATCCAGTAGCTGACGCATGACGTCCTAAAGTTGAGTGAGGTACTACCAGTACAGCAATCCTGGAGGGATTACCTTTGGACCATCCTAGAAAACGGTGTCTCACGCCAAGTGTGAGAGCATGGTAAGAGATTACGCATGACGTCATGCAGCCCTCATAACTGTCATGCGCTTCAATCTTCGTGAAAATTTTCGGCTGCAAGAAGATGCTCCTGCAGCGTTTTCGATGGGAAGTGTTGCATCGTCCACAATGCAGCCCCCTGAGTTTCGTCTCTGGTCACATGAACCAGTAGCTATGATGACAACATTTTGGAACACAAACGTATTGTAGACTAGCGCACAGAACTGTAGGCTGCCTTTTACGATGAGGGTATTGAAAACTTGGTAGAGCACTACGAAAGATGTCGAAACCGGAGCGGCGACTGTTTAGAGAAGTAGCTGGAATGTGTAGCCACCTGCTGCAAATAAAACGTTTTTGATTTTCGGAGTGGTTTCCATTTACCGACTGATCAGACCTTACTTTCCGAATAGCTCTCATGTAATTCGGATTTTGTTCTCAATAACAGCGCAGAACCTTTCAGTACTTAGCTCTTACACATAGTGAAAACTTCACTTTGCTATCAATTTTTGGGGAATAATTGAGTCATGAGATAGAGACGAATCACTTCGTATTTTATTGACTTCGCACCGAATGACTGCACAGTGTAGCAGTTAGTGCTACCCAGTCGTTAAGGAGGGGCCGAGTGGTGAGGTTGCCAAGATTTGAGTATGTGTCCGAAATCGGGACTCTGTGAGCAAGGCAGAGAGCAATTAAGCTTAGAAAATGTAATCTGCATTGTGAAATTCTTTGTGAGGATGGAACTGTGTGTATGAATGCCTGTATGTATGAGTTACATGAGTAAGTCTACTATTTTTACTGTTACTGTCAACAATACAGAGTCATTCAAAAAGGAAGAACAGGTTTCAATTTTTATTGCAGACAAGATAGAAACACACAGCGCATGTCAATGGATAGAGGAAGGTTCAAAGTCTTATGTCCCCACAGACATTGTACGATACGTACACTCAACATGAACTCGAGAAACATCGAAACGGCAGTCCGTTTCAGTCCACGCACGAATCAACAGGTCCCTGTTTACTGAATCGAGAGCCTCGACAATTCTATTTCTCAGCTCTTGAAGAGTAGCTGCCGTGGGTGGGAAAAAAGACTGTCTTTTACGTACGTCCGAAAGAAAAAAAAATCGCAGGGTGTGAGGTCTGGTGTCCGGGGAAGCCAAAAGCAATGAGCAAGATCATTTTCTCCACCTCTTCCAGTCCATCGTTGTGTGGTTAAGATAACGTCACACCTCAAGGCGAAACTGAGACGGGCCACCGTCATGCACGAAATCATTTGAGTCTTCGTAAAGTTGAAGAAACAACCAATTTTGCAGCATGTTCAGATATGAGACTCCTGTCACAGTTTCCTTTGCAAAAAGAATGGTCCATAAACCTTGCGAACCGAAACGTTCCAAAACACATTCCTTTTCGGTGAGTGTCTTTCATGTTCGATGACGACACCAGGATTTTGTGATCCCTATATTCTTACGTTACGCAGTTTACTTCACCCTGCAGATGAAACTTCGATTCCTACGAGAAGATGAGTCGTTTCGACAACTTCGAAGTTCGTCACCTTCCGTTCTGGTCGTCGGTACGCATTGCTGCACAAAGTACAACTTATAAGGCTTCAGATGTAGGAGTCGTTTCAGAAGATGCCACACCATTGTTTGAGGAAACCGAATTCTTGGCCCGTTCGTCTTGTGAACTTACGAGGGCTCCGTGTGGTCGCATCTCGGATACGCGCGACATTTTCATCAGACGTGCGCGGCCAAGTTCTTCCCTTTGCATATGCAACCAACTTCCAAGCATTCTGTATGCCAGTCATTAATCTGGTTGTACAGAGTCGTCTTCGTATTGAACCGACGGCGGAATGCACGTCGTACTTAAATAATGGAGTGACTTAGCGTAGATTACAAATCACAAAATGAGTTTTCTCGTGGTGTAATTCCCGTGTTGGTACAAACAAACAACAACGCAGCTGTTTCAAGACTTTGAACCTTCCTCTGACCAGTAACATACGCAATGTAATAAACAATTGAAATCTTTTCTTTAAATGCGAACATTTTATGTTAGGCTTTACCGTGACTTATTGATATTAAATGAAACATCAAGTTTACTGTTACCAGTCACTGATTATTTATCTCCACGGCGTGTTTCAAAGGTTTAAGCCTCCATCATCATCAGGTGGATTTACATTTGATAATATGAAATTTGTGTGTCTGTTGTGTTACGATTTTTTGGAGGAAACGTGTGGCACTGTCCAGTGGAGAAACAAAACACTATTTCAGAACATGGTTTTGGGTTTCTTTTGACAAAAAAGCAAACGTGTATCTGACGGTAAATATAAAATAAGTAAATAAAGTACCTTCAGTGGTCAGAGTTTCCTTCCACAGAGATAAATAAACAGTGACTGGTAACAGTAAAGTTGTTGTTTCATTTAATTGAAATCTGTTCTTTCTTTTTAATCAGCCGATACTTTCTGTCACCTTCGTTAGTGTACAAGGATTATATTTATGAATAATAAGACTTATTGTATGAATCTCATAGGCGAATTTTTTCACCACACAATTTCTGTGGTCAGTTTTAGACTTTGTCTGATGAAATGTGAAAAATGAAAAGTCGATGGCGTCCCAGCAAACTGCAGTACTTTAATTTCAGTGGCAGTGAGCCTTAGCCAGTTTATGAGCAGTTCCATCACAACCCCACAGCACAGGCAGCGGACTCACAATCTACCTGCCAACTCTGTACTGGGACGAGACTGTCACTTCAAGACGCCAGGCCTGGTGGACATTTTGAGAGTTTCATTGTTTTGTTTTGAAGCTGCACGACACAAATAGTCCGATTAAAATTACTTGATAGTTGAGTTTGTCACTTGCAGCTACAATGCTGCCACATCCGCTGCCGGCTACCCCTCGGTTATAGGCGACAAACGAACGCGCTGGTTCATTTCATGAATGCTGCTAATGTGTAACGCAGAAACAGCTACTGCGAGATGTGACGGAAAAGCAAGAGGCTCTGACAGACATTCGATTGAACTGCCGCAAAGGACGCGTTTTGTTCAAAAATGGTTCATTTGGCTCTGAGCACTATGGACTTAACATCGGAAGTCATCAGTCCCCTATACTTAGAACTACTTACACCTAACTAACCTAAGGACATCACACACACCCATGCACGAGGCAGGATTCAAACGTGCGTCCGTTGCAGCAGCGCGGTTCCGGACTGAAGCGCCTATAACAGCGTTTTGTTGCCCTAAATTTAAACTCAGGCACTAACCTGACCACAACCTCGTGATGTGCAACGTATTCGATCAACATTTGGCGACAGATCTAAAAATCACAATCGCTTTGTCCATGTCATTTAAGGCTAACGTCTACCAGCAAACTAAAGACCGAAAAGTTTCATAATATGATTGTATGCATAGCCATCTTCCGCACGAAAATTTCAGTTTTAGCGGTAAAAGCAAACCGTAATTTCTCGCTGTCGCTGGTTGCCTGAAATCTGTCCTCACACTAGCTACACGGGATGCCGCGTTACCAACCAATGAGGAGTCCTCGTTGGCACTTGGTTGCAGATTATAGGCGACACAAGCAGATTCCAAACAGAAAAGGAATAATAGGAAGGAAAATACGTGCAAAAAACAAGACACACCTATGATGAAAATGACGTGCAAAATATTGTAAATAAAAAGTACATTTAAACCAGTTATTTGAATTAAAATGATAATTTCTTTTGATTTGATTTAGAAAAATAAAAAAAAATCGCTGCATTTGACGGGATTTGAACCTTCGAGTATCTGTACTTCAATTTTATACGGTAACCACTGCGTTCGGCCATTATACTACAAAAGGCTGTTGCAGTCATGATTCTGGTACCCTAGGTCCTTAAAAAATTCGACTTCACGCTATCTAGTTCGCAGCTTATCTAATGTAAGCCAATCTCTGAGATTATAATAACTGTATAAATAACGCTGAATCGCGTCTTTTGCGAAAGGATCCAGTAGTATTTGGTTAGAGCTGTATACGAAACGTGTGTATTTCGTTAGTATTGTTGCGTGCGTGTGTATGTGTGTGCGCATGTCCGTGTGTGTGTTGTTTTTGATGTAGTTATCATATGTAAAGAAATACAAAATAAAAGGCCCAGACCCACGATTCAGGATCCACGAAATAAGCTAAACATGGAACTGCAAGTGAACTAATTGTTCTGGCAGTTCGAGAGTGTTGAACTGTTAGGGTATGACGTTGAGCGTGTTGATTACAGGAAACGAGCTACACGCTTGGTGTGTCAACTACCAAGTAATTTCAGTCGGACGCCTCGTACTCCTAGCTGCTCTAACACAGATGGAGAGAGCTACGTCCGGTTTATACACTGAAGCAACAAAGAAACTGATATAGGCAAGCATATTCAAATACAGAGATATGTAAACAGGCAGAAGACGGCGCTGCGGTCGGCAACGCCTGTATAAGACAAAAAGTGTCTGGCGCAGTTGTTTGATCGGTTACTGCTTCTACAATGCGATGTTATCAAAATTTAAGTGAGTCTGAATGCGGTGTTATAGTCGACGCACGAGCGATGGGACACAGCATTTCCGAGGAAATGATGAAGTGGGGATTTTCATTTCACGAGTGTACTATGACTACCAGACATCCGGTTAAAGATCAAATTTCCGACATCGCTGCAGCCGGAGAAAGGTCCTCCAAGTCCGGGACCAACGACGACTGAAGAGAATCGTTCAACGTGATAGCCGGCCGATGTGGCCGAGCGGTTCTAGGTGCTTCAGTCTGCAACTGCGCGACCACTATGGTCGCAGGTTCGAATCCTGCCTCGGGCATGGATGTGTGTGATGTCCTTCGGTTAGTTAGGTTTAAGTAGTTCTAAGTTCTAGGGGACTGATGACCTCAGAAGTTAAGTCCCATAGTGCTCAGAGCCATTTGAACCATTTTTTTTTTTCAATGTGATCAACCCTTCCGCAAACTGCTGCAGATTTCAGTGCTGAGCCATAAACAAGTTTTAGCTTGCGGATCATCCAATGAAACATCACCGATATGGGCTTTCGGAGCCGAAGGCCCACTCGTGTACCCTTGAGTACACGACAGAAAGCTTTACGCCTCGCCAGGGCTCGTGAACACCGAGAATGAACTGTGATGACTGGAAACATGTTACCTGGTCGGGCGAGTCTCGTTTCAAATTATATCGAACGGATGGACGTGTACGGGTGTGGTGACAGCCTTATGAATCCATGGACCCTGCATGTCCGCGGGGGATTGTTCAAATTGGTGGAGGCTCTGTAATAGTGTAGGGCGTGTGTACTTGGTGTGATATGGGACCTCTGATACGACTCGGACAGGTGACACGTACCTAAGCGTCCTGTCTGATCACTTGCATCCTGTAAGTAGGCTGTTTAGGATTTTTTATTGGTAACGCCGCCGCCACGTAGCGCTCTGTATGAAAATCACTGGCTGTGCTGTGCGCAGTCTGTGTTTAGTTTGCATTGTTGTCTGCCATTGTAGTGTTGAGCTGCGGCAGCTGGATGCTAACAGCGCGCAGCGTTGCGCAGTTGGAGGTGAGCCGCCAGCAGTTGTGGACGTGGGGAGAGAGATGGCGGAGTTTTGAAATTTGTAAGAATTGGTGTCATGAACTGCTATATATATTATGACTAGTGAGGTAAATACATTGTTTGTTCTCTATTAAAATCTTTCATTTGCTAACTATGCCTATCAGTAGTTAGTGCCTTCAGTAGTTTGAATCTTTTATTTAGCTGGCAGTAGTGGCGCTCGCTGTATTGCAGTAGCTTGAGCAACGAAGATTTTTGTGAGGTAAGTGATTTGTGAAACGTATAGGTTAATGATAGTCAGGGCCATTCTTTCGTAGGGATTTTTTGAAGTCAGATTGCGTTGCGCTAAAGATATTGTGTGTCGGTTTAAGCACATTCGTGTATAATTGTTCAAAGAGGACTTTTCACATAAGACCAGTCTTGTATAATTGTTCTAAGGGGACGTTTCATATGTCGACCCTTAGCCGAGGATACCTCACTGGAATCTTCTGATTTTTTCCTTGTAGTTTGTGTAATTAGTGTAGCTTTTGTTTATTGCTAGCGCGTAATCTTAGAGTGAATTTCCTTTGTAGTTGTAGTCTTTCATTGTTGTACAGTACAACAGTTGTGGCATGCATGTAGAGTTGCACCAAGTATTTCGCAGCTGCGCTTGCAATTAACTAGATATTATTTTCAGTGCTATGTTAATGTGTTCTCTTATTTTTGCTCTTCAAATTGTGCTTTTCTGTGTTATCCTGTGAAATATTGTGACAATAATGGCGTGTGAAAAACGTAATACTAGGCTACAAAGTAAACTGAGAAATGACAGTGAAGACGAAAGCAATGTGTTAGCGCCACCATGTAATGAATTCACAAATGTTCAAAGTAGTAATTTGGTAATAGTGCATAGGGAAATGGAGCGGGCTGCAAATAATGGTGTAGGAATTGAAACAGTTAGTGAACAGGGAAGCATTATCGATCGATTGGTCGGCAACAGCTCGCGTCAGGAATCCGATATGACAGGACACAATCTTGCAAATACTGTACATTCAGGTTTTGCGTCCTCACCGTTTTCTCAAATAAGCCGAGACACATTTTCTGCTTATCAAACTGTGAATGTTGCCGGTGCAAATGCACTGCCGAAAAGCATAGATGATCAGATTCCAGACACTAATACATTATTATTGCAATTAATGCAACAAATGAAACAAAACCAGAGACAAACACAGCAACAGTTAGACACAATGGAACAAAATCTTCAAAAGTTAGACACAATGGAACAAAATCAGAGACAAACACAGCAACAGTTGGACACAATGGAACATAATCTTCAAAAGTTAGACACAATGGAACAAAATCAGAGACAAACACAGCAACAGTTGGACACAATGGAACATAATCTTCGGAAGTTAGACACCACACTTGAACAAACACGTGAAGATTTAACTACTGAGTTACATAACATTGAATCGAAATGTCAAAAAATCTGTAATGACGTAAAAACACAAATTTGTGAGCATTTTCAACCTATTTTTTCGCGGCATGAAAACTCATTACAGAATCACGAAGCAGCCATAAAAGAATTGCAAACTGTTGTTCGTGAAAATCACGACACCTTGCAAGCTAAAATGGACTCAGTTGCATCCACCGATTCGGTTACGCAACTTGCAAGAACTCAGGAAAACTTAAAGGACACAGTAGATTCGACTTCAACACAAATGGACACTCTGAAACTTGGTTCAGAAAAACACACTGAGGAAATGTGTTCACTATCGGAGAAAGTAGCCGAACTTTCGGATCAGTTCACTAATTTATCTACGAAGGTAGATGATAATTTGAATGACACAAAACTGGTAGTCTTTAATGACACAGAAGAGTGCGAACAAATTAGGAAATTCAAACAAAGTCTGAATCAAATTAGTATGCAACACCAAAGAGAAATCCGGGAAGTACAAGATCAGCTGACACAGGTAATACAACAATTACGTATTTCAGAGGACACTCGCGCTGCAATACGGGAAGAGGGACATAGAAATACGGAACAGCCACAAAATAATAACACAGGGCACTTCGGAAATTATGAAAGAAATTGGCAAGGTACACCGAATTCTGAGATGGAACCGCCGACACGACGTAACAATGACCGATATGCTACCCGCCGAGACGATGATTTTGACTATAAGCTGTTCATTACTACACGTAAATTCAAAACATTTAAGAATTCTAGCAACGACATTCATCCACAAGCGTGGCTCCATCAATTCTCTCATTGTTTTCCTCCGAACTGGTCACTAGAGCACAGATTAGAATTTATGTGTGGCTACTTAGAGAATGAACCAGCTGTAAGAATGCGACCGGTCATTCACAATTGCCACAGTGAAGGAGAATTTTACCATGCCTTCCTCTCAGCATATTGGTCCCAAGCCACACAAGACCGAGTAAAACATGGCATCATGATGATGAAACATTTCGAATAATCTGAATTTTCCAGTCTTGTGAAATATTTTGAAGACATGTTGCACAAGAATCAGTACCTGTCAAACCCATACAGCCCGTCAGAACTCATCCGCATTTGCTTAATCAAATTGCCTGAACATTTACGGCATATTATTTTGGCAGGCCGTTGCAAAGACGACATTGAAGCTTTTCAGGGACTCTTACAAGAATTAGAAATTGACACTGACAATCGCGGAACGCGAAAACAGGAACACAACAATTACAGGTCACATCCGTCGCAATTCCGCGATGAAAGAAATAATAACTGGACACGACAAGGCTATTCTCACAATACAAATCGTGACCAAAACAGACACCACCCGTATGACAACCGTTGGCAGAGTAGTAATAATTACAGGGAAAGGTCACCTCTCCGCGGTAATGACTATCACAGAGACAATCAGAGAAACAGACAATATGGGAACCAAAATAATTACTATCAAGGGAGACAGAATAACTTTAGACGCAACGGTCCAGCGCGCAGTTACGATTCAGAGAGAAATTCTCCACCACGTGACCGACAAGAAAGAAACTATGGAATCTACCGACATGACGACAGACGATATGATCGTAACGACAGACCTGAATTGCAGCAGAACTGGCGGGAATCAAACAGAGCAGGGCCCTCTCGACAAGGTGAATTTGTAGAAGTTAGGTCTCCAAATCCCAATAACGACGCGCGCCAACAAAGACACAATAGGCAATGACTCATACCGCTGGCAGCCTCAAAACGTACTTATGAAACTGACGACGCAGCTGCCGTAGCTAGTAATTACGTTAAAATGGAAGACATTAGGGACATATTACTCCAGGAACACGACGTAAAACATAACAACATTGCATATCCTGTGATTCACATTACTGTAAATGACGTAAAATTTACGGCAGTACTTGACTCAGGAAGTCCCATTTCAGTAATTAGTGAAACAGCTTTTAGCAAATTCAACAAATCGAACGATTGCCCCACACTTCCGTTACGCAAGATTAAATTACAAGGTGCAGTCATTGGAAAAAGTGTAGATGTACGCCAACAAACCAACTTAGAATTATTTTGTCAGAGCCACAGCTTCTCTATGAACTTTCTTATTGTTCCATTGTTGTCGACGGAAATTATACTGGGAGTAGACTTTTTGAATGAATACAAAGCAATCTTAAACTTTCACGATGCTGAAATAAGTTTAGAGAAAGAAGGTAAGTCAATAGCTTTGAAATTTGAAGATTGGCTTTCAAACCATGACGAGGAAATTAATCGGCTTTACCTTCTGTTAGACAACAGTTCGGAATTTTCTACGGAACTAGACACTAACAGTCGCTCTGCAAGTACTGACAGGGATGATATCGACGGCACAATTGAAACTAATGAGTTAATTCAGAATAAAATTCAAACAATTGAGAATTGTAATGACACTGATAGGCAGGACCTTTTTCAGATTTTACAAGCACATTCCACAGTTTTTACTCACAAAACAGGAACAATCAAGGGATTTCAATACCAATTTCGTGTTCGTGAGCATACTAAATTTTGTGTTAGACCATACGTAATTCCAGCACATTATAGGGACCGTGTTAGAACAGAAATACAATCTATGCTTGACGACGGCATTATTGAGCCTGCAGTAAGCTCATACAACAATCCATCACATGTTGTTGAGAAGAAAAATTGATCGATCAGGCTTGTCTTAGATTCGAGACAAATCAATACTATCATTATTCCTGAAACAGACAGGCTGCAAACGTTGGAAGAACGTCTTCAAAATTTTAATGGTGTAAAAGTGTTGTCTTCCATTGATCTCAGATCCAGCTTTTATCAGATCGAACTTCATCCAGAATGTAGAAAATATACAGCTTTCCTTTGCTTCGGCGTTTGTTATCAGTTTCAGAAACTTCCTTTTGGTTTGAACATTTCCTTGGCAGCATTCATTCGCGGGCTAAATTCCATATTACCTGAGCTCTTAAAACGTCACATCACCTTATATGTGGACGATATTCGGATAGCAGAAGCCTCATGGGAACAACATAATCGCATCCTCAACAGCGTGTTACATATTTTTGCAGAATCTGGAATTACAGTTAACTTGGAAAAGTCTGAATTCGGTAGGACAAAAGTGAAGTTTTTGGGACATATTATTTCTTCTGAAGGCATCCAGCCGGATCCTGAAAAGTTAGAAGCAATCAGAGCCATTCCAGTTCCATCCACAAAAAAACAAGTCCGCAGTTTTCTAGATCTCGTAAATTTTTACCGTCGAATTCTGAATATGCAAATTCTAGTTACACCAAAACTTTGTTCTCTCACTGGAAAAAATACTATTTGGAACTGGGACGAACAAGCACAGTTGGAATTCAATTCTTTGAAAGAATCGCTACTTAACGCGCCAATACTAGCTCATCCAGATCTCTCACAAGATTTTTGCCTTAGCACGGATTCTTCTAAAGTCGGTCTTGGTGCCCATTTATTTCAAGAAGCCACAGAAAATGACATTACTGTTCAGAAAACCATTGCTTTTGCTAGCCGAGTGCTAACAAAATCTGAAAAAAATTATTCCGTTACTGAATTAGAAGCTTTAGCTATCGTTTGGGCATTTAACAAATTCCGTTTCTTTCTTTATGGTAAGCACGTAAAAGTATACAGTGACCATCGTGCATTATAATTTCTTATGTCTTCAAAATTAAATCATGACAGGTTAAAACGTTGGGCATTGTTTCTGCAAGAATTCCACTTCACAATAGTCTACATTCCAGGCAAGGAGAACATTGTTGCGGATGCACTGTCACGCGCACCGGCTGGGCTTGAGAAAAGTAACACAGAAAGCAACCTCCAGAGAAATTTCAGTATTCTTTACATCCAGAAAGTCGCCTTTGAAAACTTCATCACCACATCTTTAAAGGACATTGCTCATGAACAAGATAAAGATCCGATTTGGAAAGACATCAAAAGTAAATGGCATGAAAAGACACACACACAGATTCGGCATTATTATCTGGTTAGAAACAACATACTGTTCAAACGATGCACTGTTGATGACAAGCTATGGGTACTTTGCATTCCAGACGATTTTGTTAATAAGCTCATTTGGTACATTCATTTCAGCTATGCACATTTTGGTCCACGAAAATGTTATCATATTCTTCGAACGACTTGTTATTTTAACAATATGGAAATAGAATTCGAAGAGTCTTGTCTATTTGTAAACTTTGTCAAAACGCGAAACCATCTACTGTCACTCATCGTGCTCCATTGCTTCCTATCATTCCTTCTAAATTAAAAGAATTTGCTGCAGTTGATCTCTTGGGACCGCTTGTCAGAACATCTAATGGATTTTCGTACGTTCTAGTCGCTGTTGAACTTACTTCAAAATTTGTTTCTTTCACTCCGTTACGTAAAGCCACTGGACGGTCTGTATCCAACGCCTTTGTTAGAAATTTCTTACGTGAAGTTGGACACGTTAGTAAAGTAATTTCAGATAACGGACCGCAATTCAGATCTGCTGTTTGGTCACGCATGCTTCGTAACCATAAAATCAAATCTGTTTTTATTTCATTGTACTCACCACATTGTAACCCGTCTGAACGGATTATGAAAGAAATCAATAAGCTTTGCAGACTTTATTGTCACAGAAAGCATCAGCATTGGGACAGATATTTACACTTATTTCAAAACGTCCTGAATGAAATGCCTCATGACTCCACTGCTTTACCACCTGTTCTTGTACTGAAGAATAAAGAACCACCAAACAGAATCAGAGAGCTTGTACCTTTTCCGAATACACGTAAACTTCGACACAAAGACATAATTGATTTGGCTATTAAAAATATAAATTCTGCTGCAGACAAAAGGAAAAAATTACACGGTAAAGGAAATGCAAAGAAATTATATATTGGTCAGAAAGTTCTCATTAAAGCTCATCCATTGTCACATAAGAAGAAACACTTGAGTCACAAATTCTTTCTAGTTTACAATGGACCTTACAGAATCCGACGTATACCACATGATAATTGCGTTGAAGTTGAAACTCTGCGTACTAGGAAGAGTAAAGGTTTACACCACATTTCACATGTAAAACCGTTTATTGAAAGATAATCTGCTTTTTAACTTTGTCTTTGCCATAAAACATTTCACTTCACATTTCTAGTACGCTTTGTCACACTGAGAAACTGTTAACATGCAACAATGTTTGAAGTTTACTATCCAGTCTAGAACCTACGGAACATATTTAAACAGAAATTACGAATGCATTGTTATAGTGAACAGACGTCACAGTGTTATTGTGCGTGTACGTTCTTGCTTGTTAGTTGCACGATTACGTAACGACCATAAGGTTCACATACTTAGAACATTTACCAGTATTGCTAATGGGATTTTAATGCAACATTTTGGTTTACTTGAAAATACATTCTGGATTTAAAGTACTTTCTGTGAGATACCAGATGATACAGTGGTTAGTTTATGTGACAGCTACACGATTTTATCACGACGCTACTAATGAGTGACAATTTACAACGTTGCTTTTGCAGTTTATCTGTTTTATATCTGCACAGTTTTTCTGAATTTTTCTGGAAAGTAAAACATGTTTTAGTAGTAACGTTTGTGGTATAGCTACAATGAGACAGCCTTTTCTGTAGCACAACAATATGTACAGTACAGTACTTACTTCATCACGGCAATAAGCGTAATAACTAAGATATCTATACGCAAAGCATTTCAATTTCGTTTATCATGAGGTAAGTACATTGACTTCTGCAGAACTTAGCTTTCGGAGGACAACAACTACGACACTTCCACAGAGATTGTCTTACAGCAAGACGCACATTTAGCGCTACAGGACACGCATTAAACTATTTATTTTTCAACATATTTTAATTACAAAGAAAGTTTTCCGTGACACATTTCATTCCATTGCTGTAATCTGTAACACCTGAGGATATAATTACATTATCCTCAGGGGGGTACACGCTTACTTTGTGTACCATGTGTTTGGCAAGCACAAGGAGCCCTAGCTAATATGGTATTTGCTTATACAACTCTACACATCGGTACCATATTTATCTAACATATAAATTACACAGCTATCTGATCATTTAACTGAGAGAAACAAACATTTATTATACTACATCAGTGACAGATGTTTACGTAATTACACAGTTGGATAACTTCACACTTACGAAATTGTATTCTTTTCTGTACTTTGTGAACTGTTCATATTTTTCCAGAACCATTGTGATACTATGTGAGCTTTGAATGACGTATTTGGTATGGGATCATGATTTTTAAAGTACGTTTGCAGTAGATGACACTTTTGACATGAGCAGAGAATTTTTTTTAGGTTTTGAAATTATTGGAAGAAGCTACGACGATTTGGAGATTTGGCTGAGGTTTTATGATGTTATGGTGACGATGTGTATTACGCTGTTGCGGTATGTTTATGATCAATAAGCTGATGCTATATGAGTTATTTGATTATGCTACTTATCTGTTATGATGGAATATTGAAGAAGTGTCGACGAATAAGGTAAGAAATAATGAGTAGAGATTAGGGACTCTGGTTTGTGAAAAAGGTTGTTGGAAACCAGGAATCATACTTTAAGAGTTATGAAAACTATGTATATGCGTGAATGTATCACTATGCTGTCGAAAATTTTTGAACACTATTATTTTTAAATGATTTTATTTCTACAGATTTGTAACGCAAATTCTTGACCGGTGAATTTTTTTTATATGAGACTGCCACTGTAGCGGAAACTGGTGTCGTAAATATTTCGGTAAGACAATTAAGTGACCACCTGCACGTAATGCGTCGTGGGCACCCAGCTGCGCGACAACCACCTGACAAAAGAAAGCCATTAGTGTGTGCCTTTCAGAGGCACAGGTGGAGAAAAAAGGAGGCCATTAACCTCGCTACTGACATTCCTTTGTAGAAAGCATCGGAAATACGACACGCCCAAGCTTGAAAACATATAATTACACTGTGAAGCTCTTAATTTATGATATTCACTGAAATGAAATGACGAGAAACATTTTATATCTATTGTCTTTCTAGCTGAGAGATTACCCATTTTGTTTAATATCTAGTTTCTAACTGCACTGAAGCATTGGTTAAAATAAATTTTATGGATGTACTAATATAAATATTTTATGCCTACAGATCCAGTAAATAATAACTTTATGTAGTACTTAAAAAAACGAAGGAGTACAAAAATACTTCCCTTCACAGGAACTGCATACATAATTTTCTTTTCAAGTACTTGGTAATTTTTATGGTAGAATAAGTTGTGGTCCACCACTTTAATTGCATAGACATTAAGATGTGAATAGACATTGTCCTTATCTGCATTGTTGTCTTTAGTGTAACATTTTTTCTGCTTGTGGGTTTGTCATGTTTAGATATAAGTTATTACATTTATTGCTGCTTGCTTTGCTTACCTGCACCTTTTTTTATTGCTGTTTATATTAATTGTTTTGATCTGCTGCATTGCCTCGTCCCTTAGTTAAGCATCTGAGCTCAGTAGATTTAAGTTAGCTTAAGAGGGGGTAGCCTATATAAGAGAATGATTTGCGATATATTGGAAGAAATGCATTGAGAAGTTATACGAAAAAAGTACAGAAATCAGGTATAGATAGGACCTTTTGGAAATAATGAAGAACGAAGGGAGATCTCTGAGAAGTAAAGAAAGTTTTGTTTGCAAAATACTGCAGTAAAACAAACCCTGTCCTTTCCTTGTGTTATCCCACTATGTGTTTGTGTACCTTTGTGTATTAATGTTCTTCCTGTCTTTATATGTTTATCTGATAAGACTTATGTTGCAGAATTTTTCTAATACTAAGCTACATTCACTATGATGAGGAATACTGTTATCCTCAAATATAATTTGCATTAATAACATGTTATTTACTTTGTAAAGATGTTGACACATTATTTATTCTGTTTTGTTCTAATGCTCATGTGTGAAGTTGATGTTTCAAAAGTTATTCTGATCTTTTATGTATGTACTTATGTCGTAATTTTCGTAACACTGAAGTATTTGCTGTTTCGATTCTTTTGTAAAGCCTGTACTACTGCAAATGTTATCTGTATTGTTATGTTCTTTAAAGATGTATTTTGTACCTTTGTTATTGCATTTTTATGTTATAAAATTGTAATTGACACCAGTTCATCAAATTAAGTAACTTGTAAATTACATTTCGCTGCACACGTTTCTGTTGGTCGTTGTATATGGACAATATGTGAGAAGTAGGGACTGATAGTGTTTGCACGTGTGTTAATAATTCAGTAAGGGACTGGATAACAGCATTGCTGGTTGTAAGGACATTTCGAAAACAATTTTTGTGAGTGCACAAGTGGTGGTTATGGACTTGCTATATTATCCGCAAGACTCTTCAATGGTGATTGTGCGCGTGCACAGTCAAACAGATGGCAGCTGGCCATCTCTACAAGGACTACAGTGGGTCTACACCTTTGATGACCCACCAATACCATTATTTCTACAAGGACTGCAATGGGTCTGCACCTCTGGTGGCCCACCAATACCGTAATCTGTACCAGGAATACAATGGGTCTACTCTGTGACGACCTACGTACCAATATTCTTTAAAACTTTGACTGACTCTGCTGTGGGTTTGCTCTGTTGTGGCCCATTACCTGTCTGCATATCAAGAGTCAGCACTGTCTTTCCGTTGGAAGGACAACACTACTTCTTCAAGACTGCATGGAAATACACTACTTCCATGTGCATTTTCTTTTACTACTCAGACTTTGAGAAAAACACTGCAATTTTACTTTGATGAATGATCATGACTGTCTTTATGGACTGTGAGAAAATTTTAGCTTTTGACCAACATTTTATCGATAAGTGTGTGCATTTCATTTCTTTGTTATTGTAATTATGAAAAAAATTTTCAAATCTGTATTGGCCACTGCCCAAAACAATTTGTAAATTTTTTTTGTGGGGAGCATGGGGGCTATGTAAGTAGGCTGTTTAGGATTTTTTATTGGTAACGCCGCCGCCACGTAGCGCTCTGTATGAAAATCACTGGCTGTGCTGTGCGCAGTCTGTGTTTAGTTTGCATTGTTGTCTGCCATTGTAGTGTTGAGCTGCGGCAGCTGGATGCTAACAGCGCGCAGCGTTGCGCAGTTGGAGGTGAGCTGCCAGCAGTGGTGGACGTGGGGAGAGAGATGGCGGAGTTTTGAAATTTGTAAGAATTGGTGTCATGAACCGCTATATATATTATGACTAGTGAGGTAAATACATTGCTTGTTCTCTATTAAAATCTTTCATTTGCTAACTATGCCTATCAGTAGTTAGTGCCTTCAGTAGTTTGAATCTTTTATTTAGCTGGCAGTAGTGGCGCTCGCTGTATTGCAGTAGCTTGAGCAACGAAGATTTTTGTGAGGTAAGTGATTTGTGAAACGTATAGGTTAATGATAGTCAGGGCCATTCTTTCGTAGGGATTTTTTGAAGTCAGATTGCGTTGCGCTAAAGATATTGTGTGTCAGTTTAAGCACATTCGTGTATAATTGTTCAAAGAGGACTTTTCACATAAGACCAGTCTTGTATAATTGTTCTAAGGGGACGTTTCAATCCATTCATGTCTATTGTGCATTCCAATGGACTTATGCAGTTCCAGCAGGACAATGCGACATCCACACGTCCAGAATTGCTACAGAGTGGGTCCAGAAATATTCTTCTCAGTTTAAACACCTCCGCTGTCCACCAAACTCCCCAGGCATGAACATTGTGGAGCATATCTGGGATGCCTTGCAACTTGCTGTTCAGAAGAGATCCTCTCCCCGTCGTACTGTTACCGATTTATGGACGGCCCTGTAGGATTCACGTGTCAGTTCCCTTCAGCACTACTTCACACATTAGTCGAGTTCATGATACGTCGGGTTGCGGCAATTCTGGGCGCTCGCGTTGGCCCTACACTATATTAGGCAGGTGTTCCAGTTTCTTTGGCTCTTCAGTGTTCTAAGACAGAACGTAACTACAGGTGTACCCATTCCGATGATACTCAGTAGCGACGACAGTGTAGCCGCGTCTATAGCGAAGTATCGCACAAACCTCGTTTTACGTTAGCTGGTCTATCCGTTCCGTCCCCCTGCGTTCTTAGCACAGGATAAAGCAGTTTCTAGGCAAGTGGGCTCTCTGAAAGCTTAGAAAGCGAGCTACCTCGGTGCAGCTGAACTGCCGTGCGGTACTGCCGGACACGGAAAAGACGGACGCAGCCCCCCAGGCCTACTGAGCAATCGATACGACGAGGACGGTGCCCGAGACACAAGCCTTCTCACGTAACGGGCCTCCACCCTGGGTTCCCCTGCTCTCGCTACTGACCCACCGGCGTTTTCTTTACGCTGCTGGCATCGGCCACGTCTACATCTACAGCCACAATCTGCTAACCACTGTGAAGTGCATGGCAGAGACTACTTTCCTTTCTCATCGCTTTCCAGGAGGGTCTCTCCATTCGCGTATGTACTGCGGGAACAACAACTTCTTAAATGTCTCTGTGGGCTGAGAACTTTTCGATGTGAGCTTCTAGATTTTCACAAGCTGCGACATCGTCACGAAAAATCACAGTGACCCGTATATGTAATAAGTTTCCTTTAATTTACGTCTGTGGTCACAATCTTTTCTGTTTAACAGATTACCGGTTTCGGTCTTTAATGACCATCATCAGATGTGTCTCATAAAAACAAAGTCCTAATGCACTGCTGTCATAGTGGCATAGTCAACTGTTAAATGCGGAATCAGCAACAGCATCGTCAAATACATATAAATAACATCACAGGCACGAGTCTTGTTGTCAGTAAAACCACTCACTGACAACATGACTCGTACATGTGATTTGTATGTATCTGACGATGCTGGTGCTGATTCCGCATTCAACAGTTGACTGTGCCACTATGACTGCAGTGCATTAGGACTTTGTTTTTATGAGACAGATATGATGATGGTCATTAAAGACCGAAACCGGTAATCTGTTAAACAGAAAAGATTGTGACCACATACGTAAATTAAAGGAAATTTACTAGTAGATTTTGTTCATACTTACACCGTTTTATGGACAGTGTCTGGCATCAGCTATCTAAAGCAGTATGACGAATTTTTCTAACAAAATCTAAAGACTCGCCTTTCACTATTTAAAGATTTGTTCTGTGAAGTACAAAACATTACGAAAACTATATGAGAATAGCAACCAGCTGAGTGTATACCGTATTACACCGAGTTGACACAAGTCACGTGATACCTCCTAATATCTTCTCTGATCTCCTTTTGCCCAGCTTAGTGCAGCACCTCCACATGGTATGAACTGAACCAGTCGTTGGAAGTCACCTGCAGATATATTGGGCCATGCAGCCTCTATAGCCGTCCACAACTGCGAAAGTGTTGCCGGTGCAGGGTTTTGTGCTCTAACTGATCTCTAGATTACGTCTCATACATGTTCGGTAGGATGGATGTCGGGCGATCTGGGTAGCCAAACCATTCCCTCAAATGATTCAGAATGTTCTTCAAACAGATCGCGAACAGTCGTGACAGTCACATGACGCATTGTCATCCATTGTTTGAGAGCAAATGGTCTCCGGCAAGTAGCTGAACGTAACAATTTGCAGCCAATGATCAGTTCTGTGGGACCAGAGGGCACAGTACATTACATATAAATACAACCCACACCATTCTGGAGCCATCAACAGCTTGCACAGTGCGTTGTTGACAGCTTGGCTCATGCATTTTTGAGGTCTGCGCCACACTCTAACACTACCATCAGCTTTCACCAAATGAAATCGGGACTCATGTGAGCAGGCCACGGTGTTACAGTCGTCTAGGATCCAACTGACATGGTCACTAGACCAGGAGAGGCGCTGCAGGCGATGTTGTGCTGTCGGCAAAGGCACTCGCGATGATTGTCTGCTATCATAATCCGTTAACACCAGATTTTGCCGCACTGTCCTAATTGATACGTTCGTCGTACGGTCAACATCGATTTCTGTTGATCCAAGGTTGGGAATATATGGGCTATTTAGCCCCGACCCATGTATAAACTTTCTCGTATTCGTACGCGCATGCGCATTCAAGTAACTTCCCTTGTCTTGCTCGTGTGCATAGGTAGCGGGTCGGGCTTGTAAGTGAGCGGCCGTTTGTAGCTGCAGTTTGTGGCGGGTCATGGCCCATCGAACATAGGCCGGTCTGAGGTGGAGCGTACACCATTAAGCTAAGTAGTGGTTTTGACTTTGTACATATGTACTGTTTGTGTTTTCCTTTTCTTTTTCGTTTATAAATGTATTGCTATGGTGTTCTTTGAATTATTGGCAAAGGTCTTCTTAGGCACTTGTTGGTTTTATTGTTGTTCTGAAGAAGGTGTAGTTATCTACGCCGAAACCTGGGTTAGCACCTAACATTAGGTGCTTTTTTTCGCAATCGAGGGGGGTTTTTAGTTTTTTAATAGTAGAAATGCAAGTATTGTCAATCAATTAAAATTTGGTGCAGAACTGATAAACATCAAATGAAAAAGACATTAGTTTCTGTTCATAGAGATTGAACAGTTTCGTTTATATATTTCGAATCTGTCTATCGAATTTTAACATATTTAGCGTACATGAGACTGGCAGTTAAAAACGACATTTTTTAAAGAATCTATTATTCAATACCTGTTAATAAAAATTTCTATTTGAAAATAAATATAGGAATCAAGTAAAAGAAAATAGATGAGGCTTCTACCATAGAAATGATAAAAGAAGATCCGTGACAACTGACACTGCTGTTACCGACTTTTAACAAGAAAGAGCAAACGGCTGCAGGCAGAACGTTAGTCTTCTGTAGAGTTGCGACAGCACTGAGACTTTGCGAGAGAAACGTCTAAAAAATCGCGTCACGTGACTGCTTGGAGTGGTGCGTAAAGTGAGGTTTCTGTATGCGTCAGTGAACTTCGCCGATTTTACTACGGCTACAATCGAGCTACTGACTTCAGCAATCTGTATTACTAAACTGCTAAAATAGCATTCCCAATAGCACTCCCAATTGCAGGTTGGTTGTTCAATGGCTTCCAGTGACAACAAAAATTTCCTTTTCAGTATCCAAGTCATTTTTCATCAAATTTAAAAATTTCAAATACTGTCATAATCTACTCGTCAAGATGTATGATCTTAAATTACAGATTTAACTTAAGTCAAGCTATTAATACTTGATCACAAATTTGTACCACAAGAAGAAGAAAACCAAAACAAAGACTTAAATGCAAGACTAATTAGAGAACTGATAGCAAAGCAAAATAAATGACTTCATCAAAAACAAGGAAACCCATAGAAACAAAATGACAGATAACAAAGAAGCAACTTACCAATCTAATAGCTACAAAACCAGACAAAAATGACAATGTAGTGTTAATGACTAAAAAAGAACAGATGAATATGACAAAAGAACTGTTATGGAAAAATTACACTGAAGAACTAATCTCTGATCCAGCTAATAGATTTCAGACAAAACTGAAAAACACACTAGAGGTGGTCCAAACCATACCCATAAAAATAACAAAATTTAGTACAAAAAGTTCTCAGTACTTATATTCAGAAGCCTACCAAATATACATAAATTTAAATTCTTGTGAGACCAGTTATCAATATTAAGAGCGCTCCAACACATTACTCAAGTACTTAATGAACATTTAAGACTACATAAAAACAGAAGCATGAAAAAACTCGTTAGAATTAATCACATACTTAAAAGATACACACATCCTGTCAGCTGCATGACTGATATCCTTTGATGTGAAAGACATGTACACTTCGATTCCACTTGATGGCACAATGAACATTATAAGAGTACAGCTGACAGGAGACCCATAAATTCTGGCAACTACTACAAACGGACTTACGCAAATTATAAATGTGGCCACTGAGTGGAACCACTTTTAATTAAACAATTCATTCTATTTATTAAAAGAAGGCGAGCAAATGGGAAGCCCAGTGACTTACATACTGGAAAGTATCCTCATGAATCGTAATTTAAACGGAAATTTTTGCAGACATTAAATAATATTGAGTGATACGCTGGTACAGATACGTAAATGATATCATATACGTCTTAGATGAACCACAAGAACGTATGAACAGTTTACACAGAAGGGTAAACAACATACACCACACTATGGAAAAAGAAGCAGAAGAGACGGTACACTAACTGAACCTCAAACTCGTAAAATCTAACAACAGACACAACTTCACATCTGCAGAAAGGAAACAGCAACAGACATGATAATTACCAGGAATCAAATCACCCACATCCTTAAAAACTGGGAGTCATCACATATATGATATACACTCTATGCAGCATACCTCTGAGCAAAAAGAACTATCAAGAATAACGAACATGATCTTTAGCTTAGCATAGAACAATGAATGCAGCAGCTACCAATACACAAAATACATGACATAATTAAAATGAAAATGTGGACAGAAAACATCAAAATTAAAAACAACCGAAATATATCGACAAACAAGAACAGCACACAATGCACACTCACACCAGAAAACACACCCCACAACATAAAATAGCACACCATAACATACCACAACCAACTCACAATAAAAAAATGAAATTAATGTATCTTTCAAGACAAATAGCACAACACAAGAGTAACTAAAAACTGTGACACAAGAGAAACATAAATACAACATTTCAAGAGCATATGAATTGACAAGTAACAGCTGCAACTCTAAGTATATTGGGATGTCTGCATGAATTTTTGATCTGAGGTACAAAGAACATATAAGGGCATTGAAGATGGAATGTACCCTCTCTGTATATGCTGAACATCTAATAAAAAAAGTCACCATCGCACTGGGAACAAAACAGACATGGAAATCTTGCACCATAATAACAAAAGATAGGGACTGCTCATTCTACAGGAAGAATGCTCCGTACAGAGGTTCATAAATACATAATGAAAAAATTCTCAACGACCAAAACAACGAGAAAAAGAAGATAAATATCCAAACTAATTCATAATCTATCATAAAAATATAAAAGTAAATAAATAAATAAAGGAACAAAATAAAATGTAATACTCACATACACACACACACACACACACACACACACACACACAGTGCCTGATCACCCACTCATCCTCCACTCCCACTTCTGCACGCCACTTCATTCTCCCATGATCCTTCAGTCAATTCCCTTGATCCTTCAGTTATCTCTAAAACATGTGACCAACAGCAGTGCAAGCATGTACAGTTTACTGAACAACAGGTTAAGTGCAAAGAAAAATTTTCTGGAAGAAGTCTATACTACGTGCATTTAGCACATATAGAACAGCAAATGGTTGTATGAACATGACACAAAAATGTATTTAAAAAAATAATTGTGAACATAAATATCTAGGTTCAAACAAACTGCTACAGATTCACTACAAATCTTATATCAAAATATGTCTACTTGAATAGTTTTATGTATTCTATAGACCAGTGAAGATGCCTAACATAAATAGGAGGAACATGTCTCGTATACAACAATAAATTTCAGTTGCAAGTTTTCTTCTCTTTATGGTAAAACATAATTAAAAAATGATTCAAGTTCGAAACTGTGTATGCAGGTTGTAAATAATTTGCCCTTGCAGACTTTGAGGCCATTTTCATTACACCAAACCAAGAGAAAAGTCTTTTAAACATCGGCTCCAAAAATGCATACTTCAAGAACTAATGTGAAACACTAATGTGAAACGTATCTCCTCTATTGAACAAATAATAGGCTATGAATTTAGTTACCAGCGGCTGTGTTAATTATGTTCGAAATGTTTTATAATACTTTCAGATATCCAAATGCGATTTTTTCAAGTTCGAGAATTCTGTGATAATGCTTTAGGAGACAGATGCCTGGACACTGACACTAAAATTCTGCAAGTATTAAGAAATCTGAATCAAACAAACATATGGCTATTCATACTTTCGATCTGACAGGGTTCCCACACACTTAACTAATATTCTAGGATGTGACGCACGTATGCTTTATCACCAATCTCGCTTGCAGACGGAGTATCCCATCAGTGATTCGAAGACCTCCGCTTTCGTTATCTACGACTAAGTCTGTGTCTTCATAATGAGAGACAGGAAAACAGACTTGTTTGAAAGACTCCCTCTACAATAAACCTAAGAATATCGTTTAGTTGCAGTAACATGAGCATTTTTCCCTTACAACCGGACACCATACGGCCCAGGCACCACTTATAGATTATTTCACAAGTAAAATTATTTACCAAGTAAGGGAGATACGTGAAACATCGCTTCTAAGCCTCTCAGCACATATACAGGGTATCTCAGGACGAATGGTAAATAATCAGGAACGATCATTCGGTGCACAGAAGTCTAGTAAACATGGGATCTAAAATACCTAGTTTCAGAGCTACTCTATGTGATCAAAAGTATCCTGACACCCCCAAAAAACAACATTTTTCATATTAGGAGCATTGTGCTGCCACCTACTGAGAGGTACTCCATATCAGCGACCTCAGTAGTCGTTAGACATCGTGAGAGACCAGAATGGGGCGCTCCGCGGAACTCACGGACTACGAACGTGGTCAGGTGATCGGGTGTCACTTGTGTCATATGTCTGTACACGAGATTTGCACCCTCCTAAACATCACTAGGTCCACTGTTTCCGATGTGATAGTGAAGTGAAAATGTGAAGGGACACGTACAGCACAAAAACGTACAGGCCGACCTCGTCTGTTGACTGACCGCAGACATTTGAACAGGGTCGTAATGTGTAATGTGAACAGTATAAAAACGTTGTATGGAGTGACGAATCACAGTACACAATATGGCGACTCGATGGCAGGGTGTGTGTGTGGCGAATGCCCGGTGAACGTCATCTGCCAGCGTGTGTAGTGCCAACACTAAAATTAGGAGGCGGTGGTGTTATGGTGTGGTCGTGTTTTTCATACAGGGGGCTTGCAACACCTTGTTGTTTTGCGTGGCACTATCACAGCACAGGCCTACATTGATGTTTTAAGCTCCTTCTTGTTACCCACTGTTGAAGACGAATTCGGCGACGGCGATCACATCTTTCAACACGATCGAGCACCTGTTCATAATGCACGACCTGTGGCGGAGTGGTTACACGACAATAACAGTCCTGCAATGGACTGGCCTGCACAGAGTCCTGACCTGAATCATATAGAACATCTTTGGGATGTTTTGGAACGCCGATTTCGTGCCAGGCCTCACCGACCGACATCGATATCTCTTCTCAGTGCAGCACTTCGTGAAGAATAGATTTGCATTCCACAAGAAACCTCCAGCACCTGATTGAACGCATGCCTGCGAGAGTGGAAGCTGTCATCAAGGCTACGGGTGAGCCAACACCATACTGAATTCCAGCATTAGCGATGGAGAGTGCCACGAACTTGTACGTCCTTTTCAGCCAGGTGTCAGGATACTTTTGATTGCATAGTTTATGAGCACTTCTTCATCTTCGCTACTGTGGAACACATCTCTCCGACTGAACAGTCCTCCTGGGACACCCTGTATAATAAGTCCTTCATCATGAGTTTTGTCTGTATGTGAAGGCTAAAATCAGGACCTACTGTAGGGGCTTTGATACGGTTTTCACTGACACACAAACTGATTCACTAGGAAGCTTTTTTGTACACAATTTACTACCGTTACGCCAGGCTAGTCTTTGGGCTGTAGATATTTGGTGCCAGGCTTTCGAACCTGCTCAGGTCACTAGTGACTGAATGCTTCTCACAGCCTCCAAACCTCCAAGCGCGTCACATAACTTCCAGGAACATTTAACATACAGATTGTGACGCTCTAACTGCCGACTGCACGGGAACCCAGTGGCATGAATTAATCAGAGCGCCCACAATTGTCAGCAATATTCACGAAGTTAGCCGATAAGCTTACAGCCCTGGAAGACGGACGAGTTCCTGTGTATACAATCCGTGTAAGAACAGGTCCTGTTCCTTGACTAACAACAAAATTACGTATGTCCGTCTGCCCTCTGTCAAACACTAAATAAAATGCTCGCATCTTTTCCCATTTACACTAATTCCTCTTTTCATACGATATTGCAGAGTGTGTTATTCCGAATGCATGCATTTCCAAAGGAAGTTTGCATCGTAACTCGGAATAAGACGGGCACTGCAACAACATATTTATCCTCCAACCCCGGAAAAGCGACGTTCAAGTAAACTGTCTCGCCTGTAAGGGAACGGTCGTAGGCGTGTAGGTTGTAGACACATAGTTTACAAACATATGGAGGTTTGGATCTGGCCCTGAGTAATGCTCGGATAGCCAAATGGTATGGCGACCGCTCACGATAACAGGGAAATCCGGATTTGAGTCCAGATCCGGCACAAAATGTCATTGTCGTCATTCCAATGTAGAGCTGATGGTTGTACATATTCGCAACTGCAAATAAATTTCATGTTACTCCTTCTATTCCTCAGTCCGTCTCGTCACGTTCTTTTACCCTATTATCATAGTATTACGTTACATCACGTTCGTCCTTCTTTCTCTTTATTTTTTTTTTTTTACCTGCGTTGACGCAGTTTTAGTCTGTGTATGGAAATTGTGCTCATTTATCCCCGTGGGTTTCCTTTAAAGAACGACCTGTATTTCAGCGATGTGCAGAGGAGCGACAAAAATATGGAAACACCGCGAGAAATGCTTCCTTAAACATGAATGCAGGTGCTAGGAAAGCCTGCAGCTTGCGCTGTTGTGTTTTACCACCAGCACTGTCATCAACACTTTGCAAGTGCCAGTAGAGGTCAGGGCAGTGTTCTCTGTAGGTGTGAGTCCATTATGTCGTAGCTCAGTGAATCCGAACGTGGGAAAATTATTGGTGCCTGTGTGCTGTGTGCTTCCATAACCGAGACAGCCACTGTGTTTGGTGTTTCAAGAGTCTCCGTATTGAAGATCTATACCGCCTACGTGGGAAAGCGGTAAAACATCTTCCGCTAAGTAACAGCGCGGACAGAAGTGAGTGTCGAGTGATCGTGAAAGACGATGACTGAAGGGGATAGTGACGAAAAATAGAGGACAACAGCTGTAAAAATCACTGGAGAACTGAATGAACTCGTGAAGCCTGTCATGTAAAATGTATAGGTACCTGCTTAGTTGTAAGAGATGGATTGATAGCCATATCATTGCCACATGAAGTGAATCAATAAATAAACAATAATACAAATAAAAATATGTGACCGTTCTATTTCATTTCCCCTCCAATTGTCGCATACAGATGTTTATATGTGTCACTTGATTCAAAGCGTAATTCACTGACATTTTGGTGATAGGAGAGTGTTTCCATGTATTGTAAAGTGCACAGTTTTACATTTCTGAACATTTTAAACAAGTTGACAATCATTCCACCACTTTGCTATTCAAAGATCTATCAATATTCATTATTAATATATTCAATATGAAACGTCCCCTTAGAACAATTATACACGACTGTGCTTAAACTGACACACAATATCTTTAGCGCAACGCAATCTGACTTCCAAAAATCCCTACAAGAGAATGGCCCTGACTAACATTAACCTATACCTTTCACAAATCACTTACCTCACAAAAATCTTCGTTACTCAAGCTACTGCAATACAGCGAGCGCCACTACTGCCAGCTAAATAAAAGATTCAAACTACGGAAGGCTCTAACTACTGATAGGCATAGTTAGCAAATGAAAGATTTTAATAGAGAACAAACAGTGTATTTACCTTAATAGTCAAAATATATATATAGCAGTTCATGACACCAGTCTTACAAATTACAAAACTCCGCCATCTCTCTCCCCACGTCCACCACTGCTGGCGGCTCACCTCCAACTGTGCAACGCTACGCGCTGTTAGCATCCAGCTGCCGCTGCCCGACACTACAATGGCAGACAACAGTGCAAACTAGCCACAGACTGCACACGGCACAGCCAGTGATTTTTATACAGAGCGCTACGTGGCGGCGGCGTTACCAATAAAAAATCCTAAACAGCCTACTTACATAGCCCCCACGCTCCCCACAAAAAAATTTACAAATTGTTTTGGGCAGTGGGCAATACAGATTTGATAAAATTTTTCATAATTGCTATAACAAAGATATCAAATGCACACACTTATTGATACAATGTTGGTCAGAAGCTAAAATTCTCTCACAGTCCATAAAGACAGTCCTGATCGTTCATCACAGTAAAATTGCAGTGTTTTTTTTTCAAAGTCTGAGCAATAAAAGAAAATGCACACGGAAGTAGTGTATTTCCATGCAGTCTTGAAGAAGTAGTGTTGTCCTTTCAACGATAGAAAGTGCTGACTCTCGACATGCAGACAGGTAATGGGCCACAGCATAGCAAACCCACAGCAGAGTCAGTCGAAGTTTTGAAGAATATTGGTAGGTAGGTCATCACAGAGTAGACCCCTTGTAGTCCTGGTAGAGATTGCCAGCAGCCATCTGTTTGACTGTGCAGGCGTACAGTCACCATTGAAGAGTCTTGCGGATAATATAGCAAGTCCATAACCACACTTGTGCACTCACAAAGTTTTTGGAATTATCCTTAGAACCAGCAATGCTGTTGTCCAGTCCCTTGCTGAATTATTAACACACGTGCAAACACTATCAGTTCTTCTTCTCACATATTGTCCATATACTATGACCAACAGAAACGTACAAAACTCCGCCATCTCTCTCCCCACGTCCACCACTGCTGGCGGCTCACCTCCAACTGTGCAACGCTACGCGCTGTTAGCCAATGCAAACTAGCCACAGACTGCACACGGCACAGCCAGTGATTTTTATACAGAGCGCTACGTGGCGTCGGCGTTACCAATAAAAAAACCTAAACAGCCTACTTACAAATATAATAGTAATTATTATTAACAGATTAATATTATGTGTTGCGTGCATGTGTGAGTAGGATGGAGAGAGGTGAGTGAGTGAGAGAGAGAAAGAGAGAGAGAGAGAGAGAGAGAGAGAGAGAGAGAGATAGACTGTATGTGAGAGATAGAGAGGAAGGGAGGCACCATAGTTTTGAAATATAGCTTTGTTCTAAAACTGGCACACATAAGTAATAAATGGATCCTGGTTGTGAGAGTGCTGACGTGAGGAAATATTGAGTGGAGCTAAAGGCTTATATACTAGTTCACTGTTGAATAAAATGTTCTCGGGTTTCCAACCGCGTCAGTTGGTTAAAACTACACGAGCTTTCGGCCAAGCACTCCTTGGCCATTGTCAAGTGTTATGACTGCCAGTGGGCTGTTGGTGCGCCCTTATATACGCTAGCTGCCGGCTGTGACGTCACTGGTACCTGTGACATTGCCATATATGGGCATGTTTTGAGTCGGCGTTCGATGTGCCCTCTTCAACCGCGCGATCGATGGATCCCACGCAGCGCTGAGCTGTAAGCCACCGTCTCTATTCAGGGTGTTTGTGGTATTTTTTATTTCAATATCTTCCTGTATTAAACTGACCCAGAAGCCGTTTGTGCGAGCCACGACAGAGGTATCGTCAAATTTTATGTGGTGACCGTTTTCTAATGCATGCTCAGCTAACGCAGATTTCTGTGGATAGCGTAGGCGCTAATACCTCTCATGTTCTTCCTGCGTTGTTCCAAAGTGCGCACTGTTTGTCCGATGTACTTCTGGCCACACTCACAAGGTATTTCGTAGACTCCAGGTGTTCTGAGACCTACAGCGTCTTTAACTGGTCTCAGTAATTGACGGATTTTCGTTGGAGGCCTGAAGATCGATTTGATCTTGTGTCCTTTCAACAGGCGGCTTATCTTTCCCGACACAGAATGGCAGCAAAGCAAGTTTCTTTTCCTGCTCTTCATCGCTGCTCTTTTCTGATATTTCCCAGAAATCACTTCTTTCACTTGATGGGCGCTGTAGCCGTTCTTCCTGAAAACCTTGCGTAGGTGGCTCAGTTCGTGGGGCAGGTTGTCGTCGTCTGATATTACTCTCGCACGTTGCACCAATGTTTGTAACACTGTGCGCTTCTGTGCTGGCTGATGATGGCTGGTAGTGTGCAGGTGCAGGTATGTGTGGGTGGGTTTTCTGTAGATGCTGTGGCCGAGGCACCCATTTCGTTTGCGGTGGACAAGGACGTCGAGGAAGTGCAATGCATTATCTTTCTCCACCTCCATGGTGAACTGGATATTACTGTTGATGCCATTGAGGTGTTCCAAAAACTCATCTAATATGTCGCGTTCGTGTGGCCAAATGCCGAACGTGTCGTCGACGCATTGAAAGAAACACTTAGGCTTCAATGGCGCAGTATCTATGGCAATATCCTCAAAGTTCTCCATGAAGAGGTTTGCAACAGCTGGAGCCAACGGGCTACCCATTGCTACGCCGTCTGTCTGATTGTAATACCGGCCGTTGTACACGAAGTAGGATGACGTAAGAGTGTGCCTAAATAGCTCGACCACGTCACTTACAAAGTACTGGGAAATTAGATCCAGAGAATCTTTGATAGGCACATTGGAAAACAGCGCCACTACATCAAAACTGACCATAATATCGTCCTCACTAAGGCGTAGACGGTTGATTCTGATGAGTTTTTTATATGATGTTCGCAGTGTCCCACATGTGCAACGAGGAGCTTAGCCAAGTACTTCGCCAGCTTATATGTAGAAGAACCTATTGTGGACACAATAAGGCGAAATGGCGTCCCATCCTTGTGTATCTTCAGTAAATCTTACAACAAGTTTTTTAGGCTACTACTTTTTAAATAAATGCTTGTCAATAGAATAAAAGTTGTCAAGGAGAAATGTTTTTGGGTTAGATTTAAAACTTGCTATGACAGTCATTTTATGTCATTCAGAAAATTATCAAAAATTTTGTTTCTGCCAGTTGAGCTCCTTTCTCACCCACTGACAGCTTTAATCAAGACTAATAAGGCCTCTATTTTCCTCTTGTATGTGTAACATAACTGTTTTCCTCAAATTGTGGTTATAATTTATGATGAATATCATTATAGAATATATGTACTGTGAGTGATGGTACAGTTAAAATGCCTAACTTGTTGAAGAGGTTCATACATGTTGACCAAGGGTAAACACCACATTGAGTTACGTCAGGAAATTATTCCTTAACACGTCATTGAGTAGAAATATGCAAAATATTTGGGAGGTTGATTCATTTCTTCCAAGACTAACAATTATATGAAAACCAAAAGTAGCTCAACGTAATAGCTTGAGATGCTTAATAATATATGCTTCCTCCAGCTCACATTTTCACCAATATGTTATCGAAATTTTGGAGCTTCCTTCCCTGTTTATTGGCTGCTCTTCATCCACTGCATAAATTTTTCGTATGACTATATCTAGAACAGAACTGAATACGAAGTATGTTTTCAAAATTTAAGGTGAGTCCATTTTCAGGAAACCATCTCACAGTTCATTGAAAAACATTATTAACAATCATTTCTGTGTCTTGCTCTCCAATGGCAGCTATTAAAACACTTGTGTCCTCTGCAAAAAGTACTAATTCTGGCTGTTGAATGTTAAGTGGAAGTTCAGTCACATATGTAAGGAGTGGGAGTGAACCCAAAATTCAACCCTGTGAGATTGCCTTTGCGGTTTATTGCAGTCACTGAAATGGTCTGTTAAAACAACAGTGTTAGGATTATTCAGGAGAATTTTTTTGCATTCTGTTTGTTAAGTATGAAACAAATCAGTTGTGCATAAAACCATCAAAACTATAAAACTCTTGTTTTTCTATGAAGGTAATACGATCTATACAAACACCTGCAAAGTATCACAAAACATTCCATGTGGCGATAATTTACTGTTTAAGGCATTTAATATTTGATGAGTTCATTCTGAGTTGAGTAGTCTTCATGGAATCCCAACTGTGTTATGCAGAGTAAATTGTTCCTTCTTATGTGAGACTACTCTTTGAGTTCATCACTTTTTCAAATATTTTTGAATAAGATGTCAGTAAAGAAAGTGAACAATAATTACTTAATTTTTTGTTGACACCTTTCTTGTGAAGAGATTCACAAATGCATATTGCAATGAGTCTGGAAAAAATTCCTGTTTCAACACTAAAAACATTACTTATTAAGGTATATCAACTTCTTAGATATCTATTTGAAATTCCATCAACACCATATAAGCTTCTGGGATTTAGAATATTTATAATTCTATTCATTTCACTGAAGGACATTGGTGCTAGTTTCTTAAAATTTAGTGTAATGACAGTTTAAATATATTCCTTGGCTTCTTCAGCTTTAATCCCATTTTTGCTGCTGGATTAATAAATTGATGGTTAAATGTACTTTAAACTCATGAAATGTCAATAACAATATTGTCATTTAGTTTAATTGTTATTGTATCTTGTACACTGATTGGCTGTCCTGTCACAAATTTAGCAATATCCCATATAGTTTTAATCTTATTATCTTCATTATTAATTTGTCAAGATACACAAACTTCTTGATATTTTCATTTATTTTCTTAACATATTACAGTACTGACTTATTCTGGCCTCTATATAAATTCCCATTTTCCTGTAGTGTGAGATTTTAATGCTATTAGTTTTCCATGGATACTTGCTTTTAATGTATTTTCTGGATAACTTTTTAGGAAAGCAACTTCCAAACATTGGCACAAATATACTACAGAATAAACTGAATTTGACATTAGCATATATTTCTATAAATACCTCAACTTCCTTCTAAAACACTTTATCCTGTTGTCATTAATAAACATCACTGCTTTGCATGAACCTGCCTCAGGGCTGTAGGGTGATACATATATACTTATTTCCATTAATTGTTCATTATAATCAGATACTTCATTAACAACTGGGAACACAGTAATTGCTTCAACCTGAGCACTTCCTATAAAAATTTTATCATTCAGTGATTTACTGTCATGCCGCAGATGACTTGGAAAATAGACTGCTGAAATAAGACTGAAATACCCAAATAGTGATTCCATTTCATTTTTCTGTCATTTAAGAGGTCTACACTGAAATCTCCACAAACTACTAACTATTTCATCTTTTCTGACAGCTAGCAAAGTAACACACACAGATTTCTTATAAAAAGCTGAGAGTTTCGTAGTGGAGGTCTGCAGATTGTTACAATTACCAAAGAAGTATTCTGCAGTAACAACTAACAAACGTAAGTTTCTAGGTTCTGATCTACACTAAAAATATTTGTTTCAATCTTTTAACTCCATATCCAACTTTTACATGAGCTACAATTACTCCTTATTCAATGGTAATTCACATGAAAATGATGCTGGTCTATAATCCGTAATATTTAACTTCTACATTCTTGTGGTTAGATGATGTTCAGGATAGCACAGAACATCTATCATTTCAGAATTCTCCACATATTCTAGGCATACAAGAAACTCATTCGTCTTGTCTGCCAACCCCCTAATATTCTGATGAAATAAATTAATTTTATTTTCCTGAAAACTGTTACATTACAGACCTATTCTGCTTTAATTTCTTTCAGTACTACCTGTCTGTAACCCACCTCTAACCGAGAAAATCTACCTCTCAGACTCTAGGGATCACAGGGATTTTTGTATGACATAGTGTAAAAACTGTTAGTGTACTTGTGGATCTGTTGAGTTTATTAGTCAAGACCAGACAGCTGGTTATCTAGAAACTACCACAGAATCATGAAATAAGTAATTACCTGGTAAGTGTGAAACTGATTGGGGGAGGCAGTGTGTTTGTATGTGGGGAAAAGGGTGTTTGTGTGCATGTATACATTTTAATACGGTAGGCTCCTGTTAAAAACAGAGCTGATATTGTTGTAGATGTCATTTTAGTCATTTAGTATCACTCAGGTCTTTTTTGTGGTGTTTGTAAATTTGGAGTGTTTTAGATACATATGTGACCCACTTTTAGTTTGGATATGTAGACTGCTGATACCTGTGTTATTAACAATGTGTTTTGTTGTATGGAATATGATGAGTACTGCTGATTTGTGTTATTTTTTTCGTAGTGTTGATCCATTAATCTAATGTCAAATGATATACTTGTCTGGCCTATGTATAAAGTATCATACTCAATGATAGTTTGTGCTATTGATTAAAATTAGTGTTATCGACATGTCTATAGTAACAAAATGTTTTGTGGTTGTGGTGGTCAGGATTCAGAATTTCATGAAAGTTTTTCATAAATACTGCAACTAGCAACCTAGATAGGTCTGATCCCACTGATAGGCTATCAGTTTGCATGTTGAATATCTTGTTGAATTTAAAGCAGTTGTGAGGCAGTGTACATTCTAGTAGATTTATTAGTTCCATAATGTGTGTGGATGGAATATTTTTGTGATTTTGTATGTTATCATTTATGATTTGCAACATAGGATCCATAGGTACAGAAAAATATAAGTTTTGAATGTCAGAAAGGACAACTGTGGTTCCACCTTGAATTTTCATATCTTTGACAAATTGTGTAAACTCTGCTATCTTTTCACTTCTATCATTTTTTGATATTTGCATTTCTTTAGGCGTTATGAACGTTTTTTTGTTGAACTTTGATCGTTTTATTACACTATTGCTGCATATTAGGGATGGAATTCCATTGTTTTAAATTTTTGATTATGGTCTGTTTGGAGGCTGCTTGCTGCTCATTGACAGTGTTTCTTTTCTCTTGAATGATGAATAAAAAGTTTATGTTAGGTAAAATATATGTAATCATTTTTGGAGTCTGCATATTGGATCCTAAGGAATTCCTGTCATATTGTTTCCTGGAAGAAATCCAAAATTATCACTGTGTGTTATTCTTTTCATGATTACTTTAAAAGTTAGAGAACTGTATTTTAATGTGTTCTATGGTGGCACAATAACAAAACCCAATTGAGCGTTGTGCTTTTTCCCTTTTACGTGTGAACTTCACATCTGGAGTAATTGTGGCTACACCTAGTATGATTGTGTAAAACTCATTACAGACGTCAAATATTGCTTAATCCTTATATACATATGGAATATATCTTGCTATACGAATTATAACTCATACAGTGATATAGCTTGATAATTCCCAAACAGGAGAAAGAAACTGCATTTTTTAATAAATCATCAGCTTAGGCACGGATATGACTAATTTACGGAAGTTCTATTGTCCATGTCAGATTTTAGAACTATTGCATTATGTTTCAAGTAAGGGCCTCTTTTCTTGCAATCTCCAGATTTATAATGTCAGTGATTTTGTGGCAGCATGCTGTACTCTCATTTTGTTTGTTAAGAAGGATGAAGTCCTTGCAATACAAGGCATGAGCTCTTATGTTTTGTGGTTGAGTAGGCCTAAATGTTTTTAGTCATTTGCTGGCTGGTGTTTCTGTTGCTGTGAAAACTGTATTTGTTTTGATAAGAAAAGGGGTGAATGATGTGTGTTCAGTTCTACTGTTATTGTTCAGTTTGGGAGGTAACTGTTGTTTGATTAGTTTCATCATGTCATCTGTGACATCTATCCATGTTTTCTACAAACTATGTACTTATATTCATTGTGATACGTGTAAGTAACATCTAGTATACAATACTGTAAAACATCTAATAGTTAATGTAGTCCAGAAAAAGAAAAAAATAAGCAACATTTACTAACAGTACAGCAAGAGAGAAAACCTAGAGGGACGTAGTTTTACCCTGAGAGCATTAGACGCAATGGACTTAAGATAAAGGGCTTATGGCGTAGCAGAGTGTATGGATTCGTAGGAAGCTGTCAGATTTGTTACAGTGGGCCACTCAGTCTACAGAACGCGTTCCCACATTTCGAAGTGTGCTGTATGTTGTATCTGTGCTCGCTTGATGATGGTGCTCCTGGTGACTAAAATTGGGACTAATTTTTTTCCAGAGTAAATCGTTTCCTCACTAACGAATCAACCAAGTTTCGCTATAGGACAGTAATTAGAGCCCACACTGGACCTTCATGAGTAGCTGTGCTTCCGTCACATGACGAACATTGAAGATGGTCAAACTCGTCCAATACTTGTGCGAGTACGTCTTGATTTACGTCTTTCAGTGCTGTTGCTATGTGGAATCGCAGTGCACCCAAAGTCGTTGGAAGTGCAGAAACACAGACGGAGTATTTAAGGGGAATTGGAACGCCCTATCTTGACAATGTGACTTGGCTTCCCTGTACTTCAGGAACCACTGTAGCCCTTTATATGAAAATTTTGCAGGACATTAAACTGTATGTTATGACTCGACTGAACTACAATAAAAGAATTTCAACCACTGCTTTCGGAAATAAAATTTTTTAATCAAAAAGTTAAAATTTTGTGTACTTTTTCTGTACGTTATCCTAAATAATTTTAATTCTACATAACGTTATGTTTTTCTTTTAGTTCAGTAGACTCAGAATATTTATGTTTTTACTCTCTGAAAATTTGAATACTGTACTCGAAATCGTTTCTGAGATATAGGGAAAAACGCAACAGATAATGTAAATTTTCAGGAACGGCTTCTAAAGTTTTAAAAGATTCTAACTCAATATATGTGACACACACAGTGGTTACGGTTACTACAAGCCACACCACAAGTTGGGAAACGGAGCCAAATTTCTAGTAGTTTACTTTCGAGTTGAGATTTTCACACACACATGTTTAATTTATACCTTATAGAAACTAGCAGTACGGCAATAAATAGCCTTTTAAAACACTCCGCTAACGCAATCAAGTAATTTACAGCAATGCAACAGTTTAAAAATTTCGTTTAAAACGGCAGTCAAGTCATTTATAGCAATACAACAGATTAAAAAAAATTAAAAAACCACAGGAGCTAACAATACGGCAATAACAGTCTTTCAAAACACGCCGTTAACGATAATCAAGTAATTTATAGCAGTACCACAATTTAAAAATTTCTTAAAAAAAACCACACAAGCTAGCAGTACGGCAATAACAGCCTTGCAAAACACGTCAATAACGGCAATCAAGTAATTTATAGCAATACAACAACAAAATTTTTAAGAGGATTCGTAAACAGGCTACTAATGTAAATACTCAACTTTGTTAATGAAGTACGGTGAGGTAGTGAAGCTAGCACAGCCATAAAAAAAATCAAAGGTCTCAGAAAACACACGATTACTGGCAATAAAGGAATGGAGGAATTTAAAAAAGTTTTTATATAAAAGTGTCCTGGAATATCATTAGAACATAACAGATATGACGGACGTGTAAGGCGGCCACACATCACACTCTCAGGGATGTTCAGGCTAGGCAGAATACTGACCAATTTAAATACGCCCGTAAACACAATTTCCACTCTCAGGCTGGTCACTGCACCGACTTTTAGCCAGCGAAAACTTGTAATAAGATGGCTTAACTTGCTGACAGAATTAGAGCTAACCTCGTGCAAGGAAACATTACACCACACAGTCCTGAATGAGCGACCACATGATCAACCAACAAGAAACAAGGATTTACTCATAACCCACGACAGAACAGCGAAACAGTTACACTGCCAAAACTACACCTCCCATCGGGCAGTAACGAGAGGAGGAGGAAAGATCACTGTCTTCAATTACGCCGGTGCCGGGGACAGGAAACCCGATCGCCGGAGGCCACAAGGCAGAAGGGACACTGGTTACGCAAACTTATTACGTAATGATTAAACCTTCCACTAACTTAACTTGCAATTCTGCTCGAACAGGCAGTACACGACCTCCGATGGCAAGGATCCACACATCCGACCGCGCACTCGCCGCCAGCGTACCCAACACGCCACGGTCACGCGACAACACGCTCTGTCACAGGAGTTCACGTCTTCTCTGCAACGTTGACGGGTCGTGGCCACTCCATGTTAGGTGTTTCATTATTAAACTCCAGTGTTGAAATGGAGGACTTAAAGAAGCTTGTTAACGTCCCACCAAGGTGAAATGAACAGCAACTACTCGTGGGCCGATTCTGTATACAACCAACCCGCGGGGAGCTCTTCCGTCAACCCCACCCGCTCGTTACACACAACCGACATACATCACGTGGCGACTCGGTACAACAGACCACGCCTGGTCCGGGCTGGCGAGCCACACTGCCCTCCCGTCTCCACCACACTCCACCTGAGCGCCAGCCCCTACTTCCGCGTCACCACACAAGGCTACCACCGGTCAAAGACCATACTTCTTATTTCGTGAGATGTATGGCTTGGTTACGATCAATGGACCAACCTGTGCATCAACGGGTCACGCGGTCTTGGAGGCGAATGGTGCAATGCGAGATTTGGGCGCCGCTTACACTGATCCATCGCCGAGGCAGCTGATTTTTAAGAAATGTCCTTACATGCCAATGGCAGCGCTGTGTCGTTGCGTCCTAATGAATCATATTTAAACTACACAGTAGTTTTATCGTAACTAGCATCTAATTAAATTGTTCACGAGTGCGTTACATACTTGGGGCTACAAATTAACTTCAGTACTCCACGTGACTAGCTATTTAGGCTAAGGACCAACTTTTCTGCTATTCTGCTGTCCTGTACTCTTGACAGGAATAAAAGAATACCTAACAGTAGCGCGTATTACACCCACACGGACACAGTGATCATTGCAGATAAGTCCAGCTTACCAGGTAATGTGCCAGTTTTCGATAGCCACGGATATTAGGAGCGTGGTATCAACAAAAACATTAAAAGAGCATTACTGGTTGCTACAACCGTTAAGGCTTTCAAGCTGATTTCACTTCGGTCAGTGTTTTGTTCAGTGACTTGCAAAAAACGTATGAAGGCTAGTGTTTTAACTACTTATCGAAGACGAAGCACATGCACGGAATGGAGTGTAAAATCGGATAAGTTATTTAAATGAAACAAGCACTACATTTAACTCTAGCGATTTATGGAAATAGCCTCCAGGGCTCGAAATGCATAGTGCAATAAATAAATGCAACTTGTGACTGAAGGCGGTTTGTTCTTTATTTTACGAAAGTAAAACAGTCGCGGACGAAACACTGGTAAACAATGGATAAAATTAAAATAGTGGAAAACACATAAACCTTAATGGTTTGGTGGAGATTTGAACCATCGTCCTGCTGAATTTGATTCCAGTGCCTTACCGCTATGCCATCTTACTCGATTGTTGACACGTAGACTCAGAACACATGTAACAGCCCACAAATTCGAAAATGTGATTGATGTTCTATGTTTGGTAGGCCCTAGGGATGGAAAAAACTGACCGGTTAAAACAGATACCGCTATTATGGTACAGAATAACGTGCATTTTTCGGTATTTGTTTGGTCTCGGTTATAACAAGTGTCTTTTATTTTTTACTAATAAACCAGTAAAAGGCCAAAATGAAAATTAGTCATAGCAGCAGTTTTAAAAAAATTGTTTTTAATAATCTTTCTTAAAGAAAGAGTGATTTTATACATAAAATCAGCATCAATTCGAAATATTGCATTATTACAGAAAATGGTAAAAGCTATCAATGCTATTTTCTACATCTGCATCTACATCCATACTCCGCAAGCCACCTGACGGTATGTAGCGGAGGGTACCTTGAGTACCTCTATTTTGATAACAATGTTGACAGAGATGAGCAACAAACATATGGCATAGGAATTTGTACAGCAGTGGTAAGACAATAATGTCCCTATTGCCGCGTGTCGCAAGTTAAGGTACTAGCGTACAAGCTGTGTGCAAGACCGTCCCCGAATTGCACCATACGGTAGCTTCTCGCTGACGTCGCCGGACATCTGTTGACACCAACCCTAATCTGGAAATATTTTTACGAAGTGACGTAGTACTGAAGCATAATGCTTCACTTGCTTTGAAGGATTAAAGGCTTCTTCGCCGTGTCTATGAAATAATAAAAAGAGTAAGGAAATTATGGTAACAGTAATAAATTAAAATTTTAAAAACCCCTCATAGTATACAATAAAAATAGAAAGTAACTGATCTGCTGCCTGTTCTACATAATGTGGCTTTATCTATATGTAGCCCTTGAAAACGGATAAATTAAGTCGAAAAACAGAGTCCTTCAACTTCGATTTTCAAGCTTTAAAACTGACTATTCGTAATTCCGAAGTAGTGGTATGATCCCCGATTACAATTTGATTTTTGAATTTCAAAAAGTTAGAATCAATTGGAGAATACAGATGGTTATTTGTAGTATTCAACCACTTATACACTCCTGGAAATTGAAATAAGAACACCGTGAATTCATTGTCCCAAGAAGGGGAAACTTTATTGACACATGCCTGGGGTCAGATACATCACATGATCACACTGACAGAACCACAGACACATAGACACAGGCAACAGAGCATGCACAATGTCGGCACTAGTACAGTGTATATCCACCTTTCGCAGCAATGCAGGCTGCTATTCTCCCATGGAGACGATCGTAGAGATGCTGGATGTAGTCCTGTGGAACGGAATGCAATGCCATTTCCACCTGGCGCCTCAGTTGGACCAGCGTTCGTGCTGGACGTGCAGACCGCGTGAGACGACGCTTCATCCAGTCCCAAACATGCTCAATGGGGGACAGATCCGGAGATCTTGCTGGCCAGGGTAGTTGACTTACACCTTCTAGAGCACGTTGGGTGGCACGGGATACATGCGGACGTGCATTGTCCTGTTGGAACAGCAAGTTCCCTTGCCGGTCTAGGAATGGTAGAACGATGGGTTCGATGACGGTTTGGATGTACCGTGCACTATTCAGTGTCCCCTCGACGATCACCAGAGGTGTACGGCCAGTGTAGGAGATCGCTCCCCACACCATGATGCCGGGTGTTGGCCCTGTGTGCCTCGGTCGTATGCAGTCCTGATTGTGGCGCTCACCTGCACGGCGCCAAACACGCATACGACCATTATTGGCACCAAGGCAGAAGCGACTCTTATCGCTGAAGACGACACGTCTCCATTCGTCCCTCCATTCACGCCTGTCGCGACACCATTGGAGGCGGGCTGCACGATGTTGGGGCGTGAGCGGAAGACGGCCTAACAGTGTGCGGGACCGTAGCCCAGCTTCATGGAGACGGTTGCGAATGGTCCTCGCCGATACCCCAGGAGCAACAGTGTCCCTAATTTGCTGGGAAGTGGCGGTGCGGTCCCCTACGGCACTGCGTAGGATCCTACGGTCTTGGCGTGCATCCGTGCGTCGCTGCGGTCCGGTCCCAGGTCGACGGACACGTGCACCTTCCGCCGACCACTGGCGACAACATCGATGTACTGTGGAGACCTCACGCCCCACGTGTTGAGCAATTCGGCGGTACGTCCACCCGGCCTCCCGCATGCGCACTATACGCCCTCGCTCAAAGTCCGTCAGCTGCACATACGGTTCACTTCCACGCTGTCGCGGCATGCTACCAGTGTTAAAGACTGCAATGGAGCTCCGTATGCCACGGCAAACTGGCTGACACTGACGGCGGCGGTGCACAAATGCTGCGCAGCTAGCGCCATTCGACGGCCAACACCGCGGTTCCTGGTGTGTCCGCTGTGCCGTGCGTGTGATCATTGCTTGTACAGCCCTCTCGCAGTGTCCGGAGCAAGTATGGTGGGTCTGACACACCGGTGTCAATGTGTTCTTTTTTCCAATTCCAGGAGTGTAACTTCGCGAGAAAAGCAGCGAGTGATGGATGGCTTAACAAGGAACTCATCGAGTGCGAGGTCGAAAGTTTAATCTTCAGTAAGGCTTATTTCAAAGTGTTGTGTTAACTATTATGACAGGAAATATATTAGCTGCTAATCAGTCACCATGTGCACCGGGAGGGTTACAGTAAATGAATGTCTGGGAGGTCCAGAGATCACCTTTCTGTAGAATACATGTTATACAGTTTACAGAATGAACATCGTCGGCATTCTAGAAATGTAAAACAAATTATTAAGTTTCAGAATCAATACCGAATGGAAAATGACCCGTCACATGACTACAATGGTCCGTATCATCGAGATCGAAGGCGAACTCCTCGGGAGTTACGAACAGAAGGCATTTAAGTAGGTATTAACAAGGATGCATATACAATCATTTTGGTGTAACGAGCTGATGATAACTGATGGAATATGATGGCTTGCAACCGAATGCAAAACAGGCTGTCGTGGCGCTTGTCATGAAATTGGCTATCCTTTAGGGTGTACTTACAGGAAGTGCTATAGTATGTTTTATAGGCACAGGGAAAACAAACATCCGAAGGCTGAATTTGCCCAGTGGTTCCAGGAGGTATGAACTGCGATATCACATACCTTTCAGGAGGTATACTTTGACCAGAAACAGTATGATTTTTATAGGTAGACCAGGAATCGAGTACATAAATTATTGTGACCAACTATTGGGCAAGAGCAATACTCTTTCCATAGTTGTAGTTATTTTACGCCCACTTTCTCACACTCCCTTGCTATGAAGTGAATATTCCCTATTGCCCTTGCAAGCTCGCGCACACGTGAAAGAATCATAATGGGCAGAGTGCCTCCAACTTCATACCACGATAAATACCTCTCCAGCCGATTTTCCGTCCACTTTAACAGCCAGCATAATTGTATAACATTGCGTGAAAGCAATGATGTTGGTTGATCGTGATACAACTATCTTGGTAACCTTTCATTTCCAGGGTTTTTTTCATATCCATTTCCTCTTCAAACACCGATTGCTTGGAGTTGAAAACAAATTCTGAACGATGGGATAAGTTTGTTTATCTAATCTACAAATTTTCGGGGCGATTCCGCAATTTGCTGTGGATCGTCGACGATTTGTTTGAAATTTCGTCGTCTTACGTCTTCCAGTTCTGTAGCACAGTTTGAAGATATGTGACGTACCACGGATTCCCTTGGAATCACTGTAACCTATGTCACGGGCAGTTTTATGTGCGTAACGTATTAGGTCACTATCAACTGCAACCCATAAACTGTATCGAGCATGGTTAAAGTTTTTGTTAGAAGTGCGCACTACCCTGAAAATACGTAGCTTTTCTTACGCACTACTTGGTCATACCGTTGCGGACGTAGTGTCCGCTGCCTGGATAACGACTACACAGGCTAACGATAAAATTTTTTTCAAAACTTTTTTTACTTTGATAGCTGATCCTTATAGATTTCTATGAGCCGAATCAAAATCTTGCCTTAGTATTTTTGTGTCACCCATAGTTTTCGAAGAATATGCTTTTTAGTATATAGTATAAAAATCCTATACTATACAGTAAATGGGTAAATTATTGAAACGCTTTGTTGCAACATAAACATGGTCTTATTTACAGTGAGCTACTTAAAACTATGATATTTGTTAATAGAGGTTTCACTTGTCAGCTGGAATTGGTTTGTATTTTCTTTCTCTTTTTTCTTTGAAGCTTCTTGTGTAGCTTTTTCTACGGTGAGTCGGTTGTTGAACTTCTCGGTGAAGTGACCAACAGTAGTCCCCCATTATGTTCTTTTCTTTTAATCTAGAACCAAGCAAATCAGCTTTTTCTTTCGTTAAGCTCAGATCCCTAACCAAGTTGTTAAGCTCGGCCTGAGTAAACAATTTGGGCTCTAGACTTTCTGTATTTCAATGGAATTCATCATCATCATCTGGTTCATCTAAATCAGATTGTACATCAGAAAATACTTCTGTTGGGATAGAATATAAATCATTTGGTGGTTCAGGAACCGGGAAATCTACACCATGCCCCACTGGTCCAATGGCGGAAGGAAGGTTAGGGCAGCTTATTAATTTCTTGTTTTTCGAATTATGACCACTGCAAAAGTAGATATCATCGGAATGATTCCTTGGCTCCCTCCACATAATAGGAACAGCAATTCTAATGGCTTTTTTCTCCTTTTTGGACCATTTTCTCAGATCTTCAACTCACACATAACATACCTTACGTGGTGCCAAGATTTATCTTGATCACCAAGTTTACATCCAAAGTAAGATAGGTAAACCTTTTTCACAAAGTCTACAACGTTTCTTTGTGTTTTTTAATCACAAATTCAGCACAAGTATAAGAAAAACTGTCAGCAGAGTTTTTACAACCACGATTAGACTTTGTACTGAGTACATGTACAGGAAATGGGAAAGTGGGGTTAGGTTGACAGTGAACAAAACACCATCCGTTAACACAAAAATACAATCGACCTTTTTCTGCCAGCAAATGTTTTTCAGCAGTGCTACCAACGTCATCTATATTCATTACACCTCCTCTTTAATTTTAACTATGTAAAAGCTGTCAAATTATTTAAAAAATTGCTTAATGTAATAAATTTAACTATAAAATGTGAAGAAATGGTGGGTGATATAGTTTTTTAAGTATCATATTTGGATTTCCCACCTCTAAAAACATAAGAATAAGGTATTTTCAGCAAAAAAGTTTTTGCATCGTTGGCCTTTGTTTTCCTTTACTGTTTCACTGGAGACGGTGTTTGTGGCTCCCTGTCCGAGAACGATGATGAACAACAAGGCTCGACACCTTTACCAATACCACTTTCACGTGTTAAGCACGTAATGTCATCATCGTACTCCTCATTTACATTGTCCCCACAGTGGAGCGCATAGGACAACGTACACTTCACTGACTCATCTTGCAGGAAAGTCAATATTTCATCTGTCACTTCTTTCTCACTCTGCGAAATTCCTTGAGTTCCTATCCGACGAAATGTCAACTTAGACAAATGTTGTTTCAGATATAACACAATGTTTGCTTTGCTTATCATTGTCATTTCTTTGCTTCGTATCAAAGAAATAGTAGCACTGTAGCGCTGTTGTGAGTTACTCGTCGACTTAGCAGTTCAACTACGCTCTGTAGCATCGTGCTGTGCTGAGCATTGCATAACCCCGCTCCCGTCCACTTTTGCCATTTTTTTTTTTTTTTTTTTTTTTTTGTGATCCGTCTACTGACTGGTTTGATGCGGCCCGCCACGAATACCTTTCCTGTGCTAACCTCTTCATCTCAGAGTAGCAGTTGCAACCTACGTCCTCAATTATTTGCTTGACGTATTCCAATCTCTGTCTTCCTCTACAGTTTTTGCCCTCTACAGCTCCCTCTAGTACCATGGAAGTCATTCCCTCCTGTATTAGCAGATGTCCTATCATCCTGTCCCTTCTCCTTATCAGTGTTTTCCACATATTCCTTTCCTCTCCGATTCTGCGTAGAATCTCCTCATTCCTTACCTTATCAGTCCAACAAATTGTCCACATTCGTCTATAGCACCACATCTCAAATGCTTCCATTCTCTTCTGTTCCGGTTTCTGCCATTAGCAGCTAATATTGTGGTCACATGTGGGGCGTCGAATGCCATAAATGTCATTGGCCTTTTGCGACCTTGCACTCATGGCGATTCCTTGAAAGTTTTCTTTTGTTTGCCTATTTAATTTAAAAGTATGATTCTATGTACATCGACGAAAAAAAGGCAACGTCACAAGGGAGTTCTGTGACATAAACGCAAGATGGAAGGCGTGTTCCTATATCTGAAAGATGGCTATTCAAATTTTGCGCCAGTCGCTTAGGATGCACATCAGGTTTGCGTTAAATATATGCTGTAATGGTATTGCGCGTTAGTTACTTTTGAGATTGGATGTGCCGAGTTGATGTTAGTAAAAAACCTACTACAGTAGTGCAAGTTTATATGTCAACTAGCTTTGCAGATGACGAAGAAATTGAAGAAATGTATGATCAAATAAAAGAAATTATTCAGATAGTGAAGGGTGACGAAAATTTAATAGTCATGAGTGACTGGAATTCGGTAGTAGGAAAAGGGAGAGAACGAAACGTAGTAGGTGAATATGGTCTGAGGCAAAGAAATGAAAGAGGAAGCCGCCTGGTAGAAACCAGACGTTGTACAGAGTTTCAGGGAGAGCATAAGGAAGCAATTGACAGGAATGGGGGAAAGAAATACGGTAGGAGAAGAATGGGTAGCTTTGAGGGATGAAGTAGTGAAGGCAGCAGAGGATCAAGTAGGTAAAAAGATGAAGGCTAGTAGAAATCCTTGGGTAACAGAAGAAATATTGAATTTAGTTGATGAAAGGAGAAAATATAAAAATGCAGTAAATGAAGCAGGCAAAAAGGAATACAGACGTCTCAAAAATGAGATCGACAGAAGTGCAAAATGGCTAAGCAGGGATGGCTAGAGGACAAATGTAAGGATGTATCTCACTAGGGGTAAGATAGATACTGCCTACAGGAAAATTAAAGAGACCTTTGGATATAAGAGAACCACTTGTATGAACATCAAGAGCTTAGATGGGAACCCAGTTCTAAGCAAAGAAGGGAAAGCAGAAAGGTGGAAGGAGTATATAGAGGGTCTATTCAAGGGCGATGTACTTGAGGACCATATTATGGAAATGGAAGTGGATGTAGATGAAGATGAAATGGGAGATACGATACTGCGTGTAGAGTTTGACAGAGCACTGAAAGACCTGGGTCGAAACAAGGCCCCCGGAGTAGACAACATTCCATTGGAACTACTGACGGCCCTGGGAGAGCCAGTCCTGACAAAACTCTACCATCTGGTGAGCAAGAGGTATGAGACAGGCGAAATACCCAAGAAAGCAGGTGTTGACAGATGTGAAAATTACCGAACTATCAGTTTAATAAGTCACAGCTGCAAAATACTAACGCGAGTTCTTTACAGACGAATGGAAAAACTAGTAGAATCCGACCTCGGGGAAGATCAGTTTGGATTCCGTAGAAATGTTGGAACACGTGAGGCAATACTGACCCTACGACTTATCTTGGAAGCTAGATTAAGGAAGGGCAAACCTAGGTTTCTAGCATTTGTAGACTTAGAGAAAGCTTTTGACAATGTTGACTGGAATACTCTCTTTCAAATTCTGAAGGCGGCAGGCGTAAAATACAGTGAGCGAAAGGCTATTTACAATTTGTACAGAAACCAGATGGCAGTTATAAGAGCCGAGGGACATGAAAGGGAAGCAGTGGTTGGGAAGGCAGTGAGACAGGGTTGTAGCCTATCCCCGATGTTATTCAATCTGTATATTGAGCAAGCAGTGAAGAAACAAAAGAAAAATTCGGAGTAGGTATTAAAATCCATGGAGAAGAAATAAAAACGTTGAGGTTCGCCGATGACATCGTAATTCTGTCAGAGACAGCAAAGGACTTGGAAGAGCAGTTGAACGGAATGGATAGTGTCTTGAAAGGAGGATATAAGATGAACATCAACAAAGAAAAACGAGGATAATGGAATGTAGTCGAATAAAGTCGGGTGATGCTGAGGGAATTAGATTAGGAAATGAGACACTTAAAGGAGTAAAGGAGTTAGCTATTTGCGGAGCAAAATAACTGATGATGGTCGAAGTAGAGAGGATATAAAATGTAGACTGGCAATGGCAAGGAAAGCGTTTCTGAAGAAGAAAAATTTGTTAGCATCGAGTATAGATGTAAGTGTGAGGAAGTCATTTCTGAAAGTATTTGTATGGAGTGTATCCATGTATGGAAGTGAAACATGGACGATAAATAGTTTGGACAAGAAGAGAATAGAAGCTTTCGAAATGTGGTGCTACAGAAGAATGCTGAAGATTAGATGGGTAGATCACATAACTAATGAGAAACTGAACAGAATTAGGGAAAAGAGCAGTTTGTGGCACAGCGTGACAAGAAGGAGGGATCGGTTGGTAGGACATGTTCTGAGGCATCAAGGGATTACAAATTTAGCATTGGAGGGCACCGTGGAGTGCAAAAATCGTAGAGGGAGACCGAGAGATGAGTACACTAAGCAGATTCAGAAGGATGTAGGTTGAAGTAGGTACTGTGAGATGAAGAAGCTTGCACAGGATAGAGTAGCATGGAGAGCTGCATCAAACCAGTCTCAGGGTTGAAGACCACAACAACAACAACTACATTTCCCTTCTATTCCACGCTTAAGCATCTTCCTCCCATTTTTATCTGCGTGTTTAACAGATTAGACGGCAGTACTGGCCATACATATTTACCTGATGTGCATTTCAAACATTGTGTTTCTTGATCGTCATCAGCTGCAGTAATACTCTCATATACTACGTTGTAATAACGTACTCATGACGATCTCTGCTATGGCATAATACGAATTACTGATTGAATTAGATCAGTTACCAAATTTTAACAGCATAACGACTTAGTTTTATGAACTTCGTTCTACTTGATTGGCTATGAACGCTGTAAAGTTATTTAAAAAAGATTTTAACCATTTGTTGAGCCGTCAGGGTAATTGCACATATCAAGACTGTTTGTATGATCTGAAGATGACTTGTGCGTAACTGCAATTAGTAGTCAAATAAAATAAACGTTAATAATCTTGACTTCCAGGATTTTCAACCTTTAATGTAAAAATTAAGATATACCGCATTGTCTCCAACGTTGATAATTTCAACAGAGATGATTCCCATTAAGCTCTTCGAGTATTTCTGTAAGACTTTGATATGGGCTATGCGACCTGTTACGATTCTTACAGCGCGTCCATATATTTGTCCGATGACTGTTGTCATGCGTACATAATAAGGACTAGAAACGCTGGAGCAATAGTCTAGAACTGGCCACACTAGCGTCTCGTGTGGGATTTCCTTTACAGATGAACTGCCACTTACCCAGAACTCTTCGTCTTCCGTTCACCTTTACTTATACCGGTTTTTGCTGTACATGATAACCCCATTTCACATTGCTGCATCTCAACACCTACACCGGTTCAACGACACGGTTGTCGTTGTCTTCCGTCAAAAAATTAGTTTGATGCAGTTCTCCACGATACTCTATCCTGTGCAAGTCTATTCATCTCTGCATAGCGTCTGCAACCCGATGCACTTGAAACTGCTAACTATATTCAAACCTCGATCTCCCTGTACAATATTTACAGCCATCACTTCCATTACCAAATTCACGATTCATTGACGCTACAGGATGTGCCCTACCAAACGATCCCCTCTTTTAGTCATTTTGTAACATGAAGCAATTGTCCTCTACTTCGATCTTCATTAATTACTCGATGTATCTATATAAACTTCAGTGTTGTTCAATAGCACGACATCCCGGTTTTCTCTGTGCTGTTTATCGTTCACGTATCGCTTCCTAACATTTAAATTTACAATCTACATGAACAAATTTGACTTTTTTAGAACTCTTTCCTTACTACTGGTAATTTACATTTTATATCCTCTCGACTTCGGCCACCGCCATTCAGTTGGCTGCCCAAACAACAAAACCGAACTAGTTTTTAGCGTCTCACTTCCTAGTGTAAATTGACGAAAAAAAAAAATCGCACTCTGAAGGAGTTGTGCGACATAGACGAAAGTCGATAGGCGTGTTTCTACATCTGAGAGATGATGTCTGTTCAAATTAAGCACCAGTTGCATAAGAGTGGCTCAACTAGCGCCACTCTCCGGATGCAAATTAGGTTTATTTGATATACACGCTCTAACGGTCGTGGACGTTAATTGCGCCGGCCGGGGTGGCCGAGCGGTTCTAGGCGCTTCATTTTAACATTTCAGCAATTGTAGAATGTTAACTTCTTGGATAAGCAGTCATCAGCTTGGGGTGTCTTGTCCAGTTTGGTGCAGCGTGGTTTCAACAGAGCACCCAACTCTCGTATGCCACAATTCTTCGTCGTTCCCTGCTTCTCCGCGGGTGCTGCATAACCGATTCAATACTTTACCTCCGGCCGGTGTGGCCGTGCAGTTCTAGGCGCTTCAGTCTGCAACCGCGTTACCTCTACGGTCGCAGGTTCGAAACCTGCCTCGGGTATGGATGTGTGTGATGTCCTTAGGTTAGTTAGGTTTAAGTAGTTCTAAGTTCTAGGGGACTGATGACCTCAGATGTTAAGTCTCATAGTGCTCAGAGCCATTTGAACGTTAGTTGCGTCTGAGCTCAGACGTCATGAGTTGATGTTGGTCCAAAATGCCATTATCAGTATCTCAATGAGCCTGACCGATGTAGTGTAACATTGCTACGAGAAACTGGGTGTTCCTTCAGCGATGCTGCCGAAAGATGTGTTAGGGATGTAGCCACTAAACCTGATTGCTGGCAGCGGCGGTCACGACAATGTACGGTTGCAAGAAGACCGGCTTCTGGACGGCCACGTGGTACGACCGAGAGGAAAGACCATCGTGTTCGACGTATGGCTCTGGCCACCTTATTGCATCTACAGCAGCAATTTGAGCAGCAGGTGGCACCACGGCGACACAACGAACTGTCACAAATCGGTTACTTCAAGGACAGCTGTGAGTCAGACGCCCTATATACTGCACTCACAGGCATCAAAGCACCGCCATTTGTGACTTCAGTGGTGTCAAGTCAGAGCTCATAGCAAGGTAGGTTGAACGTCTGTCGTGTTTTCTCATGAAAGCTCGTTCTCCCTTGGAGCCAGTGATGACTCAAATGGCTCTAAGCACTATGGGACGTCTCAGGTCATCAGTCCCCTAGAACATAGATCTACTTAAACCTAAGGACGTCACTCACATCCATGCTCGAGGCAGGATTCAAAACTGCGACCTTAGCAGCAGCACGGTTCCGGACTGTAGCGCCTAGAACCGCTCGGCCACAGCGGCCGGCCAGTGATGGCCACGCGTTGGTTATAAGGAGGCCAAATGAGGGCCTGCAACCGATCTGTCGGCGTGCTACAGACGCTGGATCTGGACCTGGAATTACGGTGTTGGGTACGATTTCGTATGACAGCAGAAGCTCTCTCGAGGCTATCCCACGCACCCTGTTTCCTAAGCTATACATCAATGTGGCGATTAGATCTGTCGTGCTGCCATTGTTGAACAGCATTCACGGGGTGTTTTGCAATAGGATAACGGGCGCCCAGGTAGTGCTGTTGCAACCCAACATGTTCTACAGGGTGTCACAGTGTTGTCTTGGCCTCTTCGACCACCAGATCTGTCTCCAATCGAGCACATATGGGACATCATCGGACGACAGCTCCAGCGTCATCCACAGACAACATTAACGGTCCCTGTATTGACTAACCAAGTGCAACAGTTGTGGACCTCCATACAACAAACTGATGCCCGGCACGTGCACAAGATAATGCGTACACGTATGCATGCCTGCATTCAACATGACAGAGGTTACATCGGTTATTAATGTCTCATATTTGGAATGGCTTATCTCGCGCTTGTATTAGTCTGTGATCTTGCAATGTTAAGCACTAAATATGTTACCTAGACAAATATATTCCCAAAATTTCATTAATCTGCTTTAATTACGAGGGTTGGAACTTAAATAGTGACAACTATTTATTCACAACCGATACAAAAATGTTAGATATTTACCCGTGTTACTGTCCTTCAAAGTAGTCACCAGCGTTGCGTAGAACCCTTTGTCCGTCATGTGGAAGGCATAGTTTATCGTCAGCAGAGCCTGTTCTGTTGATGGTAAGAATGGAGAGGTCTACTGCCTGTCGAATCTCTGGAACAGTTCTGAAGCGAATGCCACGAAGTGGTTCCTTCATCTTTGGAATCAAATCAAATTCACAAGGACTTAAGTCCGGGGAGTATGGTGGATGGTACAGTACTTTCCAGTCCCATCGACTGAACAGAACAGCCACAGCTTGCGCTGTATGCGCCCGCGCATTGTCGTGCATTTGTAAATTTGTGGTGAGGACTTTGGAACCAAACTGCTGACGTCATCGGTCCCAAGGCTTACGCACTACTTAATCTAACTTAAACTAACTTACGCTAAGGACAACACACACACACACACACACACACACACACACACACACACACACACACACAGACACACACACACACACACACACACACACACACACACACACACACACACACATGCCAGAGGGAGGACTCCAACATCGGCGCCAACCGTGACAAGATGCCCTAGACCGCACGGCTATCTCGCGCGGTAATATCGTGCAAAATGATGGGTGGGTTGCGCAGAAAGTGTCGCCGCTTCTTTCGCAAAGCTGGTCGCAGGTGATGCTCCAAAAACTAACAGTAATACTGTGCACAAACGGACTGCCGTGGAGGAACTAATTCGTTAGGATAACGCCATCACAGTCGTACATGAGAATCACCATAACTTTAGACCGCTCCATTCGCACCATCAACAGAACAGGCTCTACTAACGGTATACTACGCTTTGCACATCGCTCGCAACGGGTTCTACACATCGCTGGTGACTACTCTGCAGGACAGTAACAGTTGCAAACATGTAACTCTTTTGTATCGGTTGTGAATAAATGGTTGCCACTATTTTAAGTTCCAACCTTCGTATTTTTTTGGTGTTGCGATTTTTTCCCCTCAGTGTAATTGTATCAGCTTTGATTTAATTTGACAACATTGCATTACTCGTGTTGTATTATTGTTGATATTCATCTTGTGCCCTGTTTTCAACACACTACTCATTCCTTTCAATTGCTCCTTAAAGTGACTTGCCGTCTCTGACAGACTCTGACAGACTTACCCGTCCGAGGCCAACATTACAGTTTTATCTCTTCTCGCTCAAATTCAGTTCCGTTTTGAAATTTCTTTTTGCCTCCCTTTAACAATTGCTAAATGTTTAGATTCTGAACCGTCGCCGACCTTGTACTCTTATAAACGCAGTCTGTGGCCTACGTTCTGTACAAATTGCAGATAACACTTCGCTCCCTGTGTTTCATCCCTGCTACTTTCAGAATCCGAAATAGTGTAGTCAAGTCGAAATTCTGGAAAATTTTCCGTACTTCTACAAATGCTGCAAATGTATGTTTGCCATGCTATAGTCTACCTTCTAATATACACTACTGGCCATTAAAATTGCTACACCACGAAGATGACGTGCTACAGACGCGAAATTTAATCGACAGGAAGAAAATGCTGCGATATGCAAATGATAAGTTTTTCAGAGCATTCACACAAGGTTGGTGCCGCTGGCGACACCTACAACGTGCTGACATGAGGAAAGTTTCCAACCGATTTCTCATACACAAACAGCAGTTGACCGGCGTTGCCTGGTGAAACACTGTTGTGATGCCTCGTGTAAGGAGGAGAAATGCTTACCATCACTTTTCCGACTTTGATAAAGGTCGGATTGTAGCCTATCGCGATTGCGGTTTATCGTATCGCGACGTTGCTGCTCGCGTTGGTCGAGATCCAATGACTGTTAACAGAATATGGAATCGGTGGGTTCATGAGGGTAATACGGAACATCGTGCTGGATCCCAACGGCGTCGTATCACTAGCAGTCGAGATGACAGGTATCTTATCAGCATGGCTGGAACGGATCGTGCAGCCACGTCTCGACCTCAGAGTCAACAGATGCGGACGTTTGCAAGACAACAACCATCTGGACGAACAGTTCTACGACGTTTCCAGCAGCATGGACTATCAGCTCGGAACCGTGGCTGCGGTTACCCTTGACGCTGAATCACAGACAGGAGCACCTGTGGTGGTGTACTCAACGACTAACCTAGGTGCACGAATGGCAAAACGTCATTTTTTCAGATGAATCCAGGTTCTGTTTACAGTGTCATGATGGTCGCATCCGTGTTTGGCGACATCGCGGTAATCGCATTTTGGAAGCGTGGTTCAAATGGCTCTGAGCACTATGGGACTTAACATCTGAGGTCAGCAGTCCCCTAGAACTTAGAAATACTGAAACCTAACTAACCTAAGGACATCCATGCCCCAGGCAGGATCCGAACCTGCGACCGTAGCGGTCACGCGGTTCCAGACTGAAGCACCTATTACCGTACGACCACACCGGCCGGCGGAAGCGTGTATTCGTCATTGCCATACTGGCGTATCACCCGGCGTGATGGTATGGGGTGCCATTGGTTACACGTCTCGGTCACCTCTTGTCGCACTGACGGCACTCTGAACAGCGGACGTTACATTTCAGATGTGTTACGACCCGTGACTCTACCCTTCATTCGATCACTGCGAAACCCTACATTTCAGCAGGATAATGCACGACCCCATGTAGCAGGTCGTGTATGGGCCTTTCTGGACACAGAAAATGTTCGACTGCTGCCCTGGCCAGCACATTCTGCAGATCTCTCACCAATTGAAAACGTCTCGTCAATGGTGGCCGAGCAACTAGCTCGTCACAATACGCCAGTGGCTACACTTGGTGAACTGTGGTGTCGCTTTGAAGCCGAATGGGCAACTGTGCCTGTACACGCCATCCAAGCTCTGTTTGACTCAATGCCCAGGCGTATTAAGGCCGTTATTACACCCAGAGGTGGTTGTTCTGGGTACGGATTTCTCCGGATCTATGCCCCCAAATTGCGTGAAAACGTAATCACATGTCAGTTCATTTGTCCAATGAATACCCGTTTGTCATCTGCATTTCGTCTTTGTGAAGCAATTTTAATGGCCAGTAGTGTAAATCGCAGTGTCAGTATTGCTTCGCGTATTCCAGAACCCAGACTCGTCTCCCGAGGTCGGCTTCTAGTAGTTTTTCAATTCTGTATATAGTTCGTGTCAGTATTTGGTGTAAGCACAGTTCGGCAGTATTCACACCTTTCAGCTTCTGCCGTCTTTGGAATAGGAATTACTACGTTCTGCTTGAAGTCCAAGGGTACTTAAACGAGGACGACCGTCGCGTCTGCACCTGTGAACAATCGAGCTGTGAATAGTTGCAGTCGCAGGCCTGGAGAGAGTTTCGCCGCGCGGTGCGGCAGTGCACAGCCCAGATCAACGGCCGAGGGAGGAGAGAGACTCGGTTCCTTGCGGCGCCGCGCCGCTGCAGGGAATCTGGAGGGAGGCGCGCCAGCCGGGGGCAGGGAGAACACCTTGGGGCAGGCGGCGGCAGCGGGCTCGATCGATGCGCCTCCAGCCTGCCGCAACATGGCTGCCCGTGGCCAGGTCCGAGTTCCAGGCGCCCCTCTCTGTCCGGGGCGGCGCGCGCACCGCTCCAGGCGGAGCCGTCTCTGTATCTGCGGAACTTTCAAGCCCAACTTAATAGCAATCGGGCTTCAGGGCGCTGTAGAAATCGAGTTCGTGAAATATGGACCAACTGTGCTGTGAAAAATGCTGTCATGATTCTTCAATAAACTTGTGAGGCATGGTGAAGAGATACAGGAGCATTTTACCATTTCAGAATAAATCCCGTTTACAACGAAGTCAACATACACATTGTAATAAATATACAGGGTGAAAAGCATTTAAACCGACAAAGTCTGGGAGGTTGTAGGGGACATCAAAACAAATATTTTTCTCCAATGTCATTTTTTGGCTATGAGGATTATTTAAACCGGTGGAGGCCGTATTACGATCTTCAGTTGTTAAAGGGCGTGTTACGCTCTTCAGTTGTAGACAACTGCTGTCCACCAGTGTAGTAGTGCATCGTCTCTGTTTGCTAACGGAGCGATACACCTGGAGTGAGTACACTGATATGGTTGGTACGTACTACGTAGCGCACCACAACGGACAAGCTGCACAGCGGGTTTATCAACAACAATATCCTAATCGCCGTATCCCGCATCATACGACCTTTGCTGCTGAGTACCAACGTGTGCGTGAGACCGGGTCGTTTAGCAGATTACCTGGACAGGGACGCCGTCGCACGGTTATAACGCTGCAATTTGAGGAATCTGTCTTGCAGCGTGTGGAGAGGAATCCTTCAATCAGCACTCGTGCAACTGCACGAAACATGGGGACCAATCAGACGAATGTAAGAACAGTCCTTCGAGAACAATTGTTACGTCCATTTCACTTACAACGTGTCCGAAGCCTGGAACCAGTTGATTATCCACACAGAACACAGTGGTACCTGGAACAGTGTGAAATGCATCCTACATTTCCATCCTCTGAGTTGTTTACCGATGAAGCAAAGTTCGGGCGTGGTGGAGTCTTCAACATGCACAATTCGCATCTTTGGAGTGAGGATAACTCACATGCCACAGTTACTAGCGCTCATCAAGAGCGGTTCTTCGTTAACGTGTGGGTCGGTGTTGTTGGGGACTGTTTAATTGGGCCGTATCTGCTACCTAGCTCATTAAATGGCAGGCACTATCACAATTTTGTCGCCAGAGCATTGCCAGAATTGCTGGAAGACGTCCTGTTCCCTACAAGACATTTCAGTCGTCGTGTGCGTCGATTCCTGGACCGACGGCTCCCAGAAACGTGGATTGGCAGAGGTGGTCCTGTACCATGGCCTGCTCGCTTCCTACATATGTCCCCTCTGGACTTTTTTGTGTGGGGAGAGATGCGCAACCTTGTTTAAGCAACTCCTGTTGCATCAGAAGAGGATCTGGTTGCCCGGATAGTAACAGGAGCAGGAACAATTCAGGATACTCCTGGGCTTTTTGCCCGTGTCAGACAGAACATGATCCGACCTTATAACCTTTGTTTATGTGTCACTGGAGGCATTTTTGAAAATCAACTGTAATTGAAATTGGGTTGTGTTAATGTGTTGTCTCTTGCTCATTAAAAAATGGAAACGATTTTGTTGGTTTAATTAATTTGCCACCAGAGAAATCTTCCTCTACCGGTTTACATACTCCTCATAACAAAAAATGACATAAGGGAAAAATATATGTTTTGATGTCCCCTACAACCTCCCAGAGTTTGGCGGTTGAAATGCTTTTCACCCTGTAGAGGCATCGATCAAGCAGCCCAACAGAAGGCTTCTAGGCTTGGATTTTGAAAAACAGAATCGAAATAGAAATTGGAGACATCGAAAAACAGAGTGGATTTAGACCAGGCAGATCATGTACTGACAATACTTTCTCCCTTTATACTGATGTCCATCTTATTGCATGGAGAGGGACTTCAGCTGATGGTATATATGAGAAAAAGCACCACCATGGCTCTATCTTGAGAATGCCTTTATTCAGTCCCACGACCAGCTTCGGCGGCACTTTAGCGCCATCCTCAGGCCCCACCACTACCAAAACAGTACTTGATTTTCTTGCATCGGAGACAATATGGTGTCGTGTATAGACTCCTGATGAAAGAGGATCCCACAATAAATGCGCCAAGGAAATGAAATACTCTTTGTCAGTGGTGGGGCCTGAGGATGGCGGTAATGTGCCACCAAAACTACTCGTGTGATAGAAAAAATCTCAAGATACAGATGTGGTGGTGCTTTTTCTCATACATTTCCCCTACTTCAGTTGACAGAAAAAAGAAAAAAATGGAAATTTGTGGTAAGTTCTATGGGACCAAACTGCTAAGATCATTGGTCATTACTCTTACACACTACTTAATCTAACTTAAACTAGCTTAACTTGCGCTAACGACAACACACACACACACACACACACACACACACACACACACACACACACACACACACACACACACAGACACACATGTCCAAAGGAGCTTTCGAACCTCCGAGACCTCAGAGGGCGGGAGGAGGGGGGGGAGGGGGGGGGAGCCGCGCGACCTATGGTAAGGCGCCTCAGACCACACGGCTACCCCGTGCGGCAACAGGAACAAGATCTGAAAGAAATTTGGAAACATTTTTAGTACTCATAGACCTCTAAAAATCATGTGATACCCTCCCACTAATAAAGCAGTTCAAAGTTCTGACACTATATAGCTCTGATACATTACATATAAAATGTATATATAACATGTACGGAAGTGTATTCGTATAAAAGTATATGCACACATCAAAAAAGTTTTGCATCACTACGGATCCGAGAGGTCCGGAACATGTTCAGAAAACTGGAATAGAGATCAACACAAACATCATTTCTGCCCTTTTTATTGCTGATGAGAACCACACATTGCACGTTGTACCACCACAGTGAGACCTCCAGAGGTGGTGGTACCTCTAATACCCAGGAGCACGTCCTCTTGCATTGATGCATGCCTGTATTCGTCGTGGCATATTATCCACAAGTTCATCAAGGCACTATTGGTCCAGATTGTTCCACTCCTCAACGGTGATTCGGCGTAGATCCCTCAAAGTGGCTGGTGGGTCACGTCGTCCATAAACAGCCCTATTCAATCTACCCCATGCATGTCCCATAGGGTTCATGTCTGGGGAACATCCTGTCCATACTTGTCGAGCGATGTCGTTATCCTGAAGGAAGTCATTCACAAGATGTGCACGATGGAGGTGCGAACTGTTGTCCATGAAGACCAATGCGTCGCCAATATGCTGCCGATATGGTTGCTCTGTCGGTCGCAGGATGGCATTCACGTATCGTACAGCAGTTATGGCGTCTTCCATGACAACCAGCGGCGTACGTCGGCCCCACATAATACCACCACAAAACAGCAGGGAACCTCCACCTTGCTGCACTCGCTGAAAAGTGTGTCTCACGCGGTCAGCGTGACCGGGTTGCCTCCAAACACATCTCCGACGATTGTCTGGATGAAGGCATATGCGACACTCATTCGTGAAGAGAACGTGATGCCAATCCTGAACGTTACATTCGGCACGTTGTTGGGCCCATCTGTACCGAGCTGCATGGTGTCGCATATGCAAAGATGGACCTCGCCATGCATGCCTACTGCGCATAGTTTCAGTAGTAACACGACGTCCGGTGGCTGCTTAAAAAGCATTATTCAACATGTTGGCGTTACTGTCAGGGTTTCTCCGAGCCATAATCCGAAGGTAGCGATCGTCCACTGCAGTAGCAGCCCTCGGGCGGTCTGAGCGAGGCATGTCATTGACAGTTCCTGTTTCTCTGTATCTCCTCCATGTCCGAGCAACATCGCTTTGTTTCATTCCGAGACGCTTGGACACTTGGTTTGTTTAGAGCCCGTCATGGCACAAAGTAACAATGCGGACGCGATCGGACGGCGGTATTGGCCATCTGGGCGTGGTTGAACTACAGCCAACACGAGCCGTGTGTCTCTTTCCTGGTGGAATGACTGGAACTGTTCGGCTGTCAGGCCCCCTCAGTCTAATAGGCGCTGCTCATGCATGGTTGTTTACATCTTATGCTGGGTTTAGTGACATTTCTGAACAGTCAAAAGGACTGTCTGTGAAACTATATCCACAGTCAACGTCTATCTTCAGGAGTTCTGGGAACTGCTGTGATGCAGAACTTTTTTATGTGTGTATGTATAACATGTGTGTGGAAGAATAAGTGAAGGATCTACACTCCTGGAAATGGAAAAAAGAACACATTGACACCGGTGTGTCAGACCCACCATACTTACTCCGGACACTGCGAGAGGGCTGTACAAGCAATGATCACACGCACGGCACAGCGGACACACCAGGAACCGCGGTGTTGGCCGTCGAATGGCGCTAGCTGCGCAGCATTTGTGCACCGCCGCCGTCAGTGTCAGCCAGTTTGCCGTGACATACGGAGCCCCATCGCAGTCTTCAACACTGGTAGCATGCCGCGACAGCGTGGACGTGAACCGTATGTGCAGTTGACGGACTTTGAGCGAGGGCGTATAGTGGGCATGCGGGAGGCCGGCTGGACGTACCGCCGAATTGCTCAACACGTGGGGCGTGAGGTTTCCACAGTACATCGATGTTGTCGCCAGTGGTCGGCGGAAGGTGCACGTGCCTGTCGACCTGGGGCAGGACCGCAGCGACGCACGGATGCACGCCAAGACCGTAGGATCCTACGCAGTGCCGTAGGGGACCGCACCGCCACTTCCCAGCAAATTAGGGACACTGTTGCTCCTGGGGTATCGGCGAGGACCATTCGCAACCGTCTCCATGAAGCTGGGCTACGGTCCCGCACACCGTTAGGCCGTCTTCCACTCACGCCCCAACATCTTGCAGCCCGCTTCCAGTGGTGTCGCGACAGGCGTGAATGGAGGGACGAATAGAGACGTGTCGTCTTCAGCGATGAGAGTCGCTTCTGCCTTGGTGCCAATGATGGTCGTATGCGTGTTTGGCGCCGTGCAGGTGAGCGCCACAATCAGGACTGCATACGACCGAGGCACACAGGGCCAACACCCGGCATCATGGTGTGGGGAGCGATCTCCTACACTGGCCGTACACCTCTGGTGATCGTTGAGGGGACACTGAATAGTGCACGGTACATCCAAACCGTCATCGAACCCACCGTTCTACCATTGCTAGACCGGCAAGGGAACTTGCTGTTCCAACAGGACAATGCACGTCCGCATGTATCCCGTGCCACCCAACGTGCTCTAGAAGGTGTAAGTCAACTACCCTGGCGAGCAAGATCTCCGGATCTGTCCCCCATTGAGCGTCGTCTCACGCGGTCTGCACGTCCAGCACGAACGCTGGTCCAACTGAGGCGCCAGGTGGAAATGGCATGGCAAGCCGTTCCACAGGACTACATCCAGCATCTCTACGATCGTCTCCATGGGAGAATAGCAGCGTGCATTGCTGCGAAAGGTGTATATACACTGTACTAGTGCCGACATTGTGCATGCTCTGTTGCCTGTGTCTATGTGCCTGTGGTTCTGTCAGTGTGATCATGTGATGTATCTGACCCCAGGAATGTGTCAATAAAGTTTCCCCTTCCTGGGACAATGAATTCACGGTGTTATTATTTCAATTTCCAGGAGTGTTTCACATCTTACTCGTTTAAAGTAAATAAACGATTTAAACAAAGCAGTTGTGTTTCTGCAACATTATTCCAAATATAGCTACAAATCGCCTTACACAGCTGGAAAAATAAACGAAGTAGAATGAGAATCCATTAATATAACAATGTGTATGCGGAGATGAACAGTTGGTCGTTGCGATGGATGAAGAAGATATCTCTTATTTTCTGAGAAAATTCATAGAACAAGCAATATATGGAGACAATTGTTGTTGTGTTGCAATAGCACGGTGGAAGGCGGTACACACGCTCCACAGTCTACCACCAACCGAATGTGAGAGTCTGCAAGGTTTATACAGTGTGCTTCCAGAGAAGCCAGGGCGTTCAGCATTGTTCTTGATAATCATACTCCATGTTGTTACTTCACGTAATGACAACGAGTGTGAAAATTGGCTGTACTGTGTAGGGACTACACTTTTAGTGATTATCCTGCCACATTCGGTTAAGACGAAAGCATTACAAATTGGCAGCTGTAATAATTACACAAATGGCACACCATGAATGATGGGAAAAATCAATATGGAGTACTCCTCACATCTAATGACTTTCTAAAGGTCGTTCCTAAGCAACGCAAATCATAGAGGTGTTTAGACAGCTTTTGGAAATGAATGATGATTGTAGTTTTGATACATGAAGCTGTGAAAGAAATGATTTCTCAAAATATATCTTATTTTAGGAAATATTTTCACAAAACAAGAAACGAGAGTCTTGTTAACAACAGTAGCGATGAATTATTTACACACGGAAGTTCTGTGTAGATATGTCGTTTCCTTAGAAGTTTTCGCTTCTGAATGTTTATTCGTCTGAGCCACTTGCCATAGAAGCCGTATTTTCCCATCAGATCAAATTCTATGACTGCACATCTCACAAGAGCAAGCAATAGCCTTGGGGGTAAGTTCTGTTTAAAGTAGCGTTGTGGAGTGGCGATAATATCTGTTTCTCTCTTCTTAGTTCCTCAACAGAGTAATCTAATCTCATAATATATGATTGTTTACATGTCTGAACCATAATTTTATACTGCAATTCGCACCTTCGAGTGCCCCTAGTGACATCACAACCTGAATGATCACAGCAGCAGGCGCTCCGATGCAGTCCCATGAGCAAAGTAGACACTCAGATAGCATCAGACCGAGTGTCAGTTGCAGTACAGCACCTACCTCATTTTTTAATAACTGAATATTGACTACTGACTTCCCTGGTAATATGTCAAATGGTACTGTAGCCGGACACGTAGTGCTTGATTAACATGTTGTTACATGTAAATAGTGGATTTGTCACATGAGATGTTCCTCGGCAGTAGTTTGTCGACGTACATCATGTATGATACTTTTACCCCTATGGGTACATGTTGGCGGTTGCTGTTAGGGATATATGTGACTGGGATCGCTTTGCTGGTGTAACTCTTTGTACATGTGGGATCCTCCCAAGTATATGACGTCATTGACAATTAAAAAAACTGCAGTGTAAGTAAGACACTAATTCTGTTTTGAGTGGATAACAATACCATATATTTATAATGTAATTTTATGATATGATTCAACTCTTTTTAGATATCATTTATGATTTATGTTGCTCTCATACTCTTCTATGATGATAAGTATGTTTCTGTTTTCAGCGGTCTGAAGATGACACCACGCGGTGTCGAAACTGGCGATATGTTTTAAAAAGAATAAACGCCATTAATTTCTATTACAGTCACTTCAAACTTAAACTAAAGGCGCTTCGTGCGGATAAACCAACACTGAACCCACTCCCAGTAACTAATGAACCAGACACAACCATACATTCAAAACAAAAATGAAAGTGGCAGTTGGAGTCATTCATTATATTGCATTACGAAACTGCAGCAAAGTCACAACTGAACACTGCACAAGCAAACTCAAAGTAATTGAAAGTAAAACAAACGACATGCTCACTCCCCTTAAAAACCTCAAGTGTTCATTGAGCAACCAGACCAACCGGTCCACACAACCATTTCAGTACCACAAGCTTGAAAATTTGCAAGTACCACCCCCAGTAACCATACAACAACTGAACTCAGTAGTCACTTGGAACTAACCATAAACAGAGTACATATGTTGGCCACCAAAAAGAACCTGTTTAGATAGGCACCACAGACACCGTAAAAACAAAAACATTAAAAACTCTAAAACTAAATACAAGTTTGCAATGAGAATGGCAAGTCATAAAAAACACGTATACCTGCTAAAATCGCAGAACGACGAACATTTGTATACCTGCACAGTAACGAAGAGCACACATACAGTTACACAAAGCAACAACACATGCGGAAAATATAGTGACACCACCTAGTACGAAGAGCTACTCACAACACGATACTTTGCGACACGCCAACAGTATTACCATCAGCCCAGAAGAGTTCGAAAATGAGAGGCCAGCAGGATGGGCCATAGGCAGTTCAGTGCAGCTAAACCGGAGGCCATATGTGCCACACAGACATCTTCTAAGACTCAGGAAACATCCAGCTGCCACAAGCAAAGTCATAATACTCCCCGCTATTGGGACAACTGTTAAACACAGTAGCAGAGACAGCCACGAACGTATGGACAAACTGTGCAAAGCAACACTATTTGTAATCGTACTCCCCAAAAAGAACCACTGTTACAAAAACTACTGTTAAAATTTTAAAAAAAATCTGCGCGACCATTAGAAATGCACCACCCCCACATGAGCGTGGCATGCAGCCACCTCCCAAGTGAGGCAATAGAATCCAGGGAGACGACTGTTGGTACCAAGTGGTATATGCAACACCACCGACGATCAACAATAAGCAATGGCAAATCACATCACCTCGGTACCCAATGGTTGGTAAAAACAGCTAATGTCATCTACAAAGACCTAGATCAGCCTCCCACTAACGTAACTGTACGGGCACTGAGACCCTCCTATATAAGCGGCAGATGAGTGGTGGACATGAAACGCACGTGGATAAAACGCGTGCCTCACGCATATGTGGTCCAGGTACTTTATAGCCCCGCAAACCCTACCTGCAACGTGGACAGAACTATGAAATAAATACTGAGACTGTACAGGAGGAGTAATAATCACGATTAACAGCCAATAACGACATATGTTCTTACCGAACGTAAGCTGACATCCACAACCGTTTTCATCTGCAATGAACAGAATCGTACACAGCGGGCCATAATTAACTGGATTCCGTAGGAGGTACGGAACCCACTTGGTTTTGGGCAGCGGCTTAATTAGCTGGGTTCGAACGCAGGTCTCCTACTTAGTAGGCAGATGCTCTGCCATCCAGACACACTGATTGTCACACCTGCACTACACTAGCATGTCTCCGTCAGACCCAAATCCTCAACATATCAAGACAATACCAATTTGGTGCCGCTTACTCATTATCCAACTTACTTGTCTCAGTAGGAATTTGTGCAAGTAGTGCTCATCTGCAGAGCAATCCAGCAGAAGTTGTGTTGTTTTAACTGTTCACTTATAATAAACGTATTCGCGCACCAGGACAAAAATGCTGTGCTGCAAGAGGTTTAAACAATTGGGAGGAAGGTACATATTTTAGATCCAATAGAAGTGTTGTTTCTCACCCTGTGAGATTAATAGTAACTCTAATTGTTGGTTAGCAGTGAGTTTGGAAAAGTAAACAGGTTCAACCACTCATCGCACATCATCATCAGCTGTATATGGGGATTCATTGCGCCTCTCCATTTGTCGGTATCCTGAAGGCTCATGGGGGATCCAGTACCATCGTGTTTATAATACCCACGAATATCGATTGCTACTTAGTTGTACACTATGCATATATCCTCTAATTTCACTCGTAAGCGACAAGTGACCACGCTACATAATACTCGTCGTTATTCTGAACATTAATCGCGCCCTGTTTCCTAGCTGAATCATCTAGGAGAGGGATAAAATTCGACCCCCCACGTATTGGAGCAAACACATTCAAAGAAACCTCAGACGATCCATTAGTAACTTCTGTGGTGTCGAGCTATGTTGCACTTGCAGCTTTGGTCAGATTCCACACGCTCTTCCAGTCGCACGCTGCTTTGGTGTCTCTGCTGTAGTGCCACTGGAGACGCGCCGTTGGAAGGGCCTGCATTTAGGTACGTTAAAGGAGAGCTGTTGGACAGGTGCACGGATACTATCGAGTGGCTTGAGTCGCTACACCCGCCGTGTTGGAACTTTGGAGCGACTATTACACACCCGACTAACCTGTCTCGATCGACAGCTTGTGATGTGAGTCTGCTCCAGCACAGCTGTCGTTTTGTTCCTATGCTGAGCTTTTCCTGTCACAAACGTTCGTTTTCGTTTACACATAAACGACAAAATTCGGCGACCAGGACCTAGGGAAGCAAGTAACCTTGACCTGACGTGCCAATGCCCAGAAACGTAGCTTGACACAACTTGAACCATACACAGAAACAAGTGCTACAGTAGAGTGTGGAAGGTAACTGAAAGAATTACCAACGAGACGAATAGAAATGACTCTTTTTATTAAAAGATAATAGTTACACTAAAGTCACCATGATTGATGATGGTCCCTTGGACGGTATAAAAGGCGGGATATGGTTCTTAGTAAGGTACGTGATAGTCATGGACGGCAATGAATGACCTGCAACATGTTTACATACTGACCACAAAGGTGGTAAAGAGTTCTTTTGGTAGGGTGTCAACCAGCACGGTTGACAAATGGTCGATGATCGGTGTTTCGTATGGACGTGCTGCGGTACGTCTGCACAACAGACAGATCGCGTGCTCGAAGGGATTTAAGGCGTGGGAACGGGCAGGACAGTCCATTCGCCGAATCTCCTCAAGCTGCAACCTGTGGTGTTCGATGCGGCCGCGCATTGTCATCCATAAAAATGAAGACACGCAGAACGCATCCCCGAAAAGGAGTACAGTTTCACAATAACGTTAAGCATTGAGCGTTCCTTGCTCAAAGATGTGAGGGTCAGTATGCCGATGCAACATTATGCCTCCCCTCATCCTTACACCTTATTCACCAAATCGGCAATGTTCCTGGGCGCAATACGTGGTGAGGGATAGGAACTCGTGTACTTATAAATACACTCCTGGAAATTGAAATAAGAACACCGTGAATTCATTGTCCCAGGAAAGGGAAACTTTATTGCCACATTCCTGGGGTCAGATATGTCACATGATCACACTGACAGAACCACAGGCACATAGACACAGGCAACAGAGCATGCACAATGTCGGCACTAGTACAGTGTATATCCACCTTTCGCAGCAATGCACGCTGCTATTCTCCCATGGAGACGATCGTAGAGATGCTGGATGTAGTCCTGTGGAACGGCTTGCCATGCCATTTCCACCTGGCGCCTCAGTTGGACCAGCGTTCGTGCTGGACGTGCAGACAAAGTGAGACGACGCTTCATCCAGTCCCAAACATGCTCAATGGGGGACAGATCCGGAGATCTTGCTGGCCAGGGTAGTTGACTTACACCTTCTAGAGCACGTTGGGTGGCACGGGATACATGCGGACGTGCATTGTCCTGTTGGAACAGCAAGTTCCCTTGCCGGTCTAGCAATGGTAGAACGGTGGGTTCGATGACGGTTTGGATGTACCGTGCACTATTCAGTGTCCCCTCAACGATCACCAGAGGTGTACGGCCAGTGTAGGAGATCGCTCCCCACACCATGATGCCGGGTGTTGGCCCTGTGTGCCTCGGTCGTATGCAGTCCTGATTGTGGCGCTCACCTGCACGGCGCCAAACACGCATACGACTATCATTGGCACCAAGGCAGAAGCGACTCTCATCGCTGAAGGCGACACGTCTCCATTCTTCCCTCCATTCACGCCTGTCGCGACACCACTGGAGGCGGGCTGCACGATGTTGGGGCGTGAGCGGAAGACGGCCTAACGGTGTGCGGGACCGTAGCCCAGCTTCATGGAGACGGTTGCGAATGGTCCTCGCCGATACCCCAGGAGCAACAGTGTCCCTAATTTGCTGGGAAGTGGCGGTGCGGTCCCCTACGGCACTGCGTAGGATCCTACGTTCTTGGCGTGCATCCGTGCGTCGCTGCGGTTCGGTCCCAGGTCGACGGGCACTTGCACCTTCCGCCGACCACTGGCGACAACATCGATGTACTGTGGAGACCTCACGCCCCACGTGTTGAGCAATTCGGCGGTACGTCCACCCGGCCTCCCGCATGCCCACTATACGTCCTCGCTCAAAGTCCGTCAACTGCACATACGGTTCACGTCCACGCTGTCGCGGCATGCTACCAGCGTTAAAGACTGCGATGGAGCTCCGTATGCCACGGCAAACTGGCTGACACTGACGGCGGCGGTGCACAAATGCTGCGCAGCTAGCGCCATTCGACGGCCAACACCGCGGTTTCTGGTGTGTCCGCTGTGCCGTGCGTGTGATCATTGCTTGTACAGCCCTCTCGCAGTGTCCGGAGCAAGTATGGTGGGTCTGACACACCGGTGTCAATGTGTTCTTTTTTCCATTTCCAGGAGTGTATATCAGACTATATTTTTTAGGCTGTATCCTTTGTATCCCTTTTTTCCTCATTAACATTTTTGTAGTTAACATTTTTTGCTCATTGAGACAACTTTCACTTTGAGTCGTGGTGAAATTTGCTGTTTTGAAGAGCGCGCCGCAGCGCGGTGTGTAAAGCAGTCGCTTTCCGTTTCTGGCGGTGGCGCCGCTGTGGTAACCGCAGCTTTGGTGTCTCCCTCTGGTGGGAAAGGGGAAAAGTTGCCTGTTCACGTGCATTTAAGGGGGTGCCAACCACGCGTTGGCCTGATCTGCTGCGGGAGTGGTTTCTTCCGCAGCCTCTATGTCACATTTGACGTAGCGTCCGCCCCCACGCGGCCACTCCCATAGGCCAATCCTAACCGTGAGACCCCACAATAGTTCTTGAGGTCCACACAGGAACAGCAGCTTCGCTGCTTAGCCTGTCTCCCTCCTGGTAGATGTAACCAGAGATTTGCAGTGCAGTGCAGTGCAGTGCCGCAGGGGGTCAGTCTATCAGTCTGAATCTAGTCAGTTGGTCAGCCGGCTCAGTGTCGCGCAGTCATTGACTGTCTGTAGGTCTGCCAAGTCAGTCAGTGTCAGTTGGTCAGTCGGAGTGAGTTTGGGGGCAGTTTGTCATTTTCGGCGAGTTGGTCAGCCGGGTCAGTGTGGGGCAGTCAGCGTCTCTCTGTCGTCCGGAGTGCTAGTATGTGTTAGGCCGTCAATCTGCTCCAGTTTCTTCAGGCAATGGACATTGGCTTTTGCATTGATCGGTAGGTCGGTCTCTTCCCGGGGCAGGGATGTCTGGTGGCCTGAGGGCATGTTTCCTCTGCACGGGTGGGTCCGACCGAGTGATCGCTTAGTCAATGTAGGTCTGCCGTCTGGGGTGCCAGGATGTCTGTCGTACGGATCAACCTTTAAAGCCGGTTGCATCGATCGGTTGGTCGGTCGCGCACTGAGGCACGAGATGACTTGTCCGTCTTGAGCGTCGGCGCACGTGAGGTCGCCACGTGAGTCCAGTAGGCTTCGCCGTACAGCGAGGGGCAGTGGCTTCGCGGCCGACACGAGAGCAACAGGAGCCATCCCACGACATCGGTCTGGCCGGCGCGAACTGCGGCGCCGTGAGACAGGAGGTCGGCGTGCCTCCCTGCGTCTGTTGAAGCGGCTGGCAGCGGACGGTTCGGGAGAGCGTTTTGGGCGTGCTTCGCCAGACATCCCAGTTTATTAAAGATTAAGTGATTCGTATTCTACTTGTGTTCTTGGTCAGTCTTTCGTCCCCAGCTTGCTCGTCTATTTCTCGTCCGCATTTGTTAGGCAGTTAGTGTCTGTCTGTCTGTCTCTGTCTGTCTGTCTGTCGGTCGGTCTGCCGTACGTTAATAGCTGCCTCTGTCGTGTTTGTCGGATTCGGTGTTAACGAATTTATAGAATTAAGGTGAAGGCTGAGTTCCTGAAATATATTTTTATGTTGCCTACCATCTTGCGAGGCGGTATATGTGTAATGTAGAGCATGTTGTGCACGTAATGTAAATCTGAATTTCATGGGTTTTATTTAAATAGTCATTTTTATAAAGTTGCCACCCATCCACCGTAAGAGCCCTTTTAAAAACAAATTGCACTTTGGTGGAAAAATAAGTTCTTAGTGTGAGTGTTCGTACCATTTCCATCGCTCTTACGGGGTGCTTAGTTGATTTGATTTGTTAAAAACTTTTAGTTCAAGGTAATCTTGTGTGTTGCAGATTTGCACCAGTGTAGTTTTCAGAGGTCGTTGTGAGCGGTCGTGAGTACGGCCGTGTTGAAAGGGAGCGGAAGCTTCTTAGGCCGAAGTCTCCTACTGCAATATAATTTTTTTTTATTCTCCCTCTGAATAATTGTAACTTGATACTTCGAGGGTGCTTTTCTGCCTATAATTTTCAAAAAGCTTTAGGAATTAAATTGACATTTGTTAATTTGTATCTTGCATATTTCGAGGGTGCTTTTCTGCTTATAAATTTTAAATCTGTTTTTGAAAAGGCTTTTATGAATAAAATTTCCATTGGTTGAAATTTGTTTCCATCCGTTACTCCTTGGCAACTACTTCCACGCTCACATGGTGTGTTAGTGTTCTTGATTAATCGCTAGTAAATAAAGTACATTCTTTAAGAAAAGATTTTGAAAGTAAAATTTTTACGGTTCACACTTAAACATGTTTATCTATTCATGGTCTTCTTTACTTGTACTGTATTCCTTTTCTTGGTTCCGGTATTGTACCGAAAACATAAATACCTTCCTGTTTTCAGATATTCTTCTGTCTCGTCGGAGAAGGCTAGTGGCAAAATGTCCAGGCGCTTTAGCAACGAAGTGAATAAAAAGGTTGCATCCTTCACTGGGCAAACAGATGGAGGTCCGAAGGTGCGAGGGCCAAGCTGAAAGGTGTATGAGGAAGAACAGTCCAATTAGTTTTGTTAGCTCCTCTTGGGTGCGCAGATTTGTGTGACACTTGCGTTGTCATGGAGAAGTACGTCTGCATTTTGGTGACGTAGAACACACAGTGAAGTCGTTTCTTGAATTTCCGGAGGGTAACACAGTACACTTCTCAGTTGATCGTAGGACCATCAGACAGGACATGAAACAGAATAACCATGACTTCACCGGCTGAATGTTGGGCTCTGATGTTTGATCGTCACGATCAGCCTCGTAACGCGCAAGCAATTCCGCACAGATGGTCCTTCGTTGCTATTTATGGTCTTCGGCTAGGCGGCGAGGAACTCAGCGGGCAAACATTTTTGAGTATTGTGTAATACCTCAACTACTAGCTCCTAATATCACACCATTTTTTTCCGTTATTAGTTTATATGAAAGTTTTCTTTTCCTCATTAGTAATAAGAAATTGCCGGAGGAGACGGCAAAGATAGGCTTTTCAAATTATCTTTGTAACAGAAGAGCAATGTCCGTAGGACATTGTTTTTCAACAACTTCGCTTGAGTGTACTTATGTTTAAGATCTCATGCATAAGGACGTATAATTTTTACTGGTGCGTCAACAATATGTGTAGTAAATGCTATGTGCGTATAAAAATGCAAGAAAATATATGTATTAAAAGTTATCATAGCCGCAAGAATATTTTTGTTACTCCAGTATTCGTTCACAAGCATGACTCTTACCCCAATCACAAGACGAGGCAGTAATTTCTTCAATCCTGCGAGACATCTTAAAATATATATGTGCTAATCATCAAGATTTCGTGGACAGACTGTATGATCGGAAACCACAGAAAATTAGAGGTAAATTACAGCTCTCTGCTTTGAACGCACCTCCGGTACAGACATTTCGAAGGCTACGTATAGTGTCGTCCCTACAGAAAATTCATAACGCTATATGGAGTGAAGCAGAAACATTCCACGATGTCCCTCATCAAATTCCGCATACTTCAACCGGAAATGGCCGAGAAAAGTGTTGCATTACTTATACACTGCTTCTCTTGTTACGCTAATCCGAAATACGAGTATCTTGGAGTTGAGCTTCATCGGATCCTTACCTAAGAGGAGCACTGACCACAACCCACATCCTTCGTAAATCTGTTTTGTATTTCTTTCAAAAGTGGATCTAAGCACTCTGGGACTTATCTGAGGTCATCACGCCCCTAGACCTAAACCTAACTAACCTAAGGACATCAGACACATCCATGCCCGAGGCAGCATTCGAACGTGCGGCCGTAGCAGCAGCGCTGTTCCGGAATGAACCACCTCGAACATCTCGGCCACAGAGGCGGGTTGTATTTCTTTACCGAGGAGTATGTGACCCCTGTCGGGCGGAACTATTCGTGCAAACATGACACGTAACACTGAATGAGCCAGGACGCGTTGTTATAGAAAGTGTTCGCTCTGCCGTTGTAAATCACATGTATCAGCTCGTGGGCATAGCTTCCCCACAAGTAAAGAGAAAACGACTGCGGAGATTGAAAAAGAAAAGCATGAAACAGGTCCCAGAAACCCTGTTTGTGGACATACTCCCCAACCTTTGAGACGTACATCGAGAAAGAACTTTTTACAGTCAACGATAGCTACCGTGTTATCAACTAATGAACGCCGAGTAGAAGTTTGGCGGAACTCGTATCTAATAGGCCCATGAAACAACGCAAAGGAGGAAATTCCTTGGAGTTTCGAACTCATTTATACAGTTCGGAAAGTCCTGAACCACTTAAGGACGCTTGTATCTCGGTGTAAGGAAAATCTGCAGAAATGGGTCTTTATTAGTACTGATGAACACTGTGAATATGGCGAACTGCAAGATGCACTCCACTTGCTAACAAACAAAGCTGAAGAACTGTTAGTCTTACACACTTGGTTACAGTAAATAAGAAGGTTATTCAGGCTGCTATTATCTGGACCAACATAGGAATTTCAACACCTATAAACCTTAGTAGAGACCATTTTCATTACCATATGAGGTAGTACAGTATTATTTAATATGTTTTTAATGTGTTGATTCGGTTGCATTAAGAAAGCTGGTTTTAATACGGTAATTAAAATCGAACATCATATTTTTATTGTTCACATTGTCTGATGCCTAGGACAAGGATACGTGGCACACGAACTGCTAGGAGTGACCAGTTGTCGAGGTTTGTGTTGGCATAACTTCTTAACGAAATGTCATTCAGTTTATCAAAAGGTACAGATAATCCAAATACGTCACTGCAGCCGAGATCGTTAACGCACGCCTCTGTGGTCGCACCTGGCTTGGAGATAAACTGATTCGAATCTTGATGGTGGATGAAATTTTCACAACCAATATTTGGCCAGAAAGGGGAGTGTTTCATAAAGTGGGGACATGGGACACTGACAATGGTAATCTGTTTGCCGGCCGTGGTGGCCGAGCGGTTCTAGGCGTTACAGTCTGGAACCGCGCGACCGCTACAGTCACAGGTTCGAATCCTGCCTCGGGCATGGATGTGTGTGATGTCCATAGGTTAGTTAGGTTTAAGTTGTTCTAAGTTCTAGAGGACAGGTGACCTAAGGTGTTGAGTCCCATAGTGCTTAGAGCCATTTGAACCATTTGTAATGTGTCTATCTGATGGAGACCGCCCTGCGGTGCTTTTCTAGAGGACTGGGCTGCGTGCTGACACTGGCTTTCACCTTCCCGCTCCCTTCACCCACAACAACACAAACCCTACGCTACACTGTGCCAGCACTCATCATAGTCATCCAGACGACACAGATACACACTTGACACTTTATAAGAAGTCTGAGGACGACAGTGACACACTATCCCCGCTAGGACCTTACTATGAGCGGCGGTGCAAAATTTTCGTATCTGCACCTCCTCCACTCATTCCCTGAGTATGGGGCTGCTTATTATATACAAACAGTACAGAGCACACACAGAATCAACCAGACCAAAGAAGTCGGCGATCGCAATAACAAATTAAAATTATTTGCAATTATAAACAATGCAGAGCGAATGCAGAATGAGCCACGACCAAAGAACTCTGCGCTCAGAAAAACTAAGTACACACTAAGACAAAAGAAACGAGACACCACGAAGGAATTATCCAAATGGAGTGGAAATTGGTACATGTGATGTAAATGATTAAAATTTGAGAAAAATTGGATCATTTATTGGAGGCAAAGAGTTTCACTAACTGAACAAGTTCGTCCACCTCTTGCTCGTATGCAAGTAGTTATTCGGCTTGGCATTGATTCATAGAGAGATATTTTCCCGAGGGATTTCAAGCCGTATTGAGTCTAACTAGCGCGTCAGATCGTCGAAATCCCGAATTGGTAGGGCCCTGCCCACCATGCTCCAAACTTTCCCAACTCGGGAGATATCTGGCAACGTTACTGCCCAAGACAGGGTTTGGCAAGTACGAAAACAGCCGCGCGGGATTAGCCGAGCTGTCTAAGGCGCTGCAGCCATGGACTGCCCGGCTGGTCCCGGCGGAAGTTCGAGTCCTCCCTCGGGCATGGCTGTGTGTGTGTGTGTGTGTGTGTGTGTGTGTGTGTGTGTGTGTCTGTGTCTGTGTGTGTGTGTGTGTGTGTGTGTGTGTGTGTGTGTGTGTGTGTGTGTGTCCTTAGGATAATTTAGGTTAAGTAGTTTGTAAGCTTAGGGATTTCACACACATTTCTCACAAGTAGAAACTCTGTCCATGTGCGGGCGGGTATTATCTTGCTGAAAAGTAAGCCCAGGATGGCTTCCCGTGAAGGGCAGCAAAACGGGGCGTAGAATATCGTAGACGTACTGCTGTGGTGGACTGCTGTCACGGTTGACAACCCAACGCCAGTTGCAATGAAAAGAAATGGCACCCCAGCCCACCTTTCCTGGTTGTTATGCTGTATGGCGGATGCCAATCAGGTTGGTATACCTTAACTGTCTGGGGCATCTCCAGATATGTCTTCACTGGTCATTGGGGCTCCTTTCGAAGCGGGACTGACGACAATTCTGCCCAATCTGACTGCCGCCTGTCATACGGCCTGAGAACGATTAGTGATGGTCTGGGGTGCCATTTCATTTCACAGCAGGACACCTTTGGTTGTCATCTGCGGCACCCTTACAGCACAGCACAGCGGTACGTGGGCCATAACCCACGCCCCGTTTTGTTGCGCTTCACAGCAAGCCATCCTGGGATTACATTTCAGCAGATATTGCCCTACTGCACACGACTAGAGTTTCTACTACGTGTCTTCATGCTTGCCAAAACGTACCTTGACCAATTAAGAACGCTGGAAGCATTATGAGTAGAGTCATCCAATCAGGTCGGGATTTCGACGGGCTCCAATCGGACAGAATTTGGCACAATATCCTTCAGGAGTATATCCTATAATAGCTGGAATTGGACACGACCAGTCAGCAGAAGGCATCGACGGAGAATCGCAGAAAACCACAGATAGACAACAGCCATTGATGGACAACAAAGAAAACACTGTTGAATGACAAATACACAGAGAGAGAGAGCCAAAGAGAGAGCCCAGATGTAACAATACCGGTAATCAAAAAACAGTGAGTACAACTAAACCATACGAGAACGCAGTCGGAACACGACTGAGGTCCGGGTCACCGTGTTGTTAGTTTTATAGCGTGGCAGCGAGCACCTATTGGCTGGCGTGGATGGCGTGACCTGCGCACAGCGGTGAAGCGATGTCAGCAGCGTTCGCAAATTTTAGGGGCACCATTTAGCGTCTGTCGTCTAGGTCCTTGTGTTCTGGCTAGTTTTTAAGCTCGTCGGTCCACGATACCAAACATCCAGTAACAGTATCAATGCCAAGCTGAATAACTGCTTGCATACGGGCCAGGGGTGGACCAATGCGTTATTGACTTCCTTAGTTTGAGAAGCTATTTCTCTTGAATAAGTCATAATTTTTTCAAAAAATTTCGTCACTTCTTTGTCTGCAAATGTACATGACATCTATCGATTTCCGTCCACTTAGGGTAATTGCTTCGTGTTGCGTCTTTTTTCATTGGAGTGTACGACTTATGAGCTAATATTGATTCTGTGCCTTTAGTTATCTTACTCGAATGGAATCAATCAGCGTTACAATGCTTGCAGGAGTATGAATTAAGATTCACAAATAACTACACACGGTGAAGGCATATCAGACAAGCAATAACATATCTCACACTTAAACCACATTCCAAAAATACCTAACCCAAGGCGACACCGTACTTAATAATAAACAGACAAAGCAGGAAAGAATTCTCAGTGGAGCCAACGATCTACACATCCCATATCACAGCCAATTAATGAAAATCAATGAAACGCCACAGCAATGACTACTTAGTTTTCACTAGGCGCACTTTCTTGAGCTAGTACTGTTTCGGTTGAATACACTAGGCCCAACAGCAAGCTCCCTATGTTTCATCCCATAACTAAGAGGCAGTTCAATTAGTCCAACCCTACCTCACCTGTGAGGTTCTTTCAAATGAAACTTGGTCGGTTCATCTACTTTTGCCTTACATATATGGTGGCACCAGGTAATTGCGGGTATGGTGGCGCCATCTATTGGTAGAGAGATAGACGCGTGCTCACCGTTTTATGTTGCATAGCACCAGTGTGGTTTCACGTCGAAGATAAGGTGGTCACACAAGCTATCGTCCACTACCGAACATGCAGGCGAGTAAGCAGAAACAATGAGAAGTGATTCGATTTTTGGCGGCGGAGGGTGTTGGAGGCCTTGAAATGTATGGACGGATGAAGGCTATGTTCGGTGAGTACAGTCTGAGTGTTGTGGAATGGCGCAAACGATTCTTTGAGCGGCGCGAGTCACTGCAAGGCGATGCTCGTCCTGGACAGCCTCATCGTGTCATCACACCGGAAATGGTTGCGGAAGTGAATGCTTTAGTCTCGGACAACCGCAGAACCAACGTGGACGAGATCCATCGGTTACTGGGTATTAGCATGGGCACCGCCCACACCATAATGCATCAACAATCGAACTTTCGAAAAATCTGTGCGCAGTGGGTTCCCCAGCAACTGACCGACGAACAGCGCAATACTCGAATGGCGCTGTCTTTGAGTCATCTGCAAACGTTATCGTCAGGAGGAATACGGCTTTCTGTCGAGTATTATCACAGGTGACGAAACATGGTGTCACCATTTTGAACCGGAAAGCAAGCGTCAAAGAAAGGAGTGGAAAAATGCGACTTGATCACCTCATAAGAAATCAAAGGCCGTGCACACCAGTTCTGGAAAGGCCACGATGTCCTCCTTTTTTGACCTGAGAGCCCACTGCTTGTCGAGTTCCTGGAATGGGGAACCACCACCAATGCCCAGCGCTACCAAGCCACTTTACAGAACCTTAGACGAGCCATCAAGTCGAAACCTCGAAGCATGTTGTCCAATGGCCTTATCCTCCTGCATGGTGATGCCCGACTACACATGCCCAATGCGGTGAAGACGACATTGCATCAGTTTCGGTGGGAAACACTGGAAAATCCACCGTCCAGTTCCGATCTTTCACCGTCTGATTGTCACGTGTTTGGAGCTCAAAAACGAGCTATTCGCGGACACTGATTCGCAACGGATGACTGGTACATTTAGCCATCGCGAGAGCGTTACAAACCTCATTGAAAGTTTGATGTGGAACACACTTGCAGATAGACGACGCGCTTAACGGAAGGGGCTGCTCACTAAATTCCGAAATCCGATCTTCGCCGAGGATGTAGAGCATATATTATTACCACCAACTTTCAAATATAAGGGAAATTAGAGCTCGCATTGAGGCTTTCAGACAGTCGTTCTTCCCTCGTCGATCCGCGGGTGGAACAGAGATCCACGCTTGTATCCGACAGCAGCCTACTACCTTCTTCAAGGATGGAATCGACCGGCTAGTGTCGCAATAGGATAAATGTGCCAATAGTTTTGGTGACTATTTTTGAGTATGTGTACTGTGTATAACTGCACTGCATGTTTGAGTTAATAAAATTGTTACCGTTACTTTATACTAGTGACCGGGTTTCTCTTGAATGCCCCTTATATAGGCAGTATAGCCAGCACTTACCATAGCCAACACACACTCCTCTAATTGCTGTGCCTGAAAACACGCTGCATTAACCAGAACCAGCTCTTTACTCCCAGCTGCACTGCATTCCCAGCGTTGTAAAATGCCCTAGCTGTAAAAATGCCCCATGGTGACAGCAAACACCTACCAGCCTCGAGCATCCATCTACCTGGCTGCCCCACTGTTCTGTCACTCATTTGTTGCTCAGTCTCTCCAGGAGGCGATCCTTGCACTCCAAGCAGCTACTAGTGTTCCATTAGCTGGCCAATTCCAACCTGCTTGCGCTCTATCGTGGCCGGTTGTAGAGACAGTGAGAGCTCGGCCCATTCTCCATTTCATGGAACCATACTGACACAGGCATATCCTGGGGTAGTCCCACTGATACGTAACAAGCTCTGGCGTGACGCCAGTCCATCGCCCCTGGCGAAGCCCCAAACCCTTATCAGCTTATTCCCACTGTGACCCGGCAATAGCTGCCATAAGATGTGACCAATTGTTTTCTGGCAGCCAGACATCCCTCTGCCGCAGAGACGCAGCTAACCTCAGTGCCGCATCTGCCAAGCCTGTCAGTACGAGTGCTGATTGATGCGTGTGGAGTGCAAAAACAGATGGGGGAGTTGGGGATTTAACTGTGAGGTGAATTGCTAATCCACACCACAATAGATAAATAAATGTGGAAGGCAATAGCAGCAAAGTAGGCCCCGAACTTTTACAAGGCTTACAAAAAGACTGGTCTGTCAGCTGAGGCTGGACAAAACACCCTTATCCTGTATACTAAAAACTGGCTCTGAAGTCCACAACAGCCAAGAGGAGGGACCCACGGACAAAGCCAGGAACGGAAATTCACAAAGCGTCCTTGCGTTTACCTTAAGAGGTTTAGGGTTGAAAATGACTCTGAGTACTAGGGGACTTAACATCTGAGGTCATCAGTCCCCTAGAACGTAGAACTACTTAAACCTAACTAACCTAAGGACATCACACACATCCATGCCAGAGCCAGGATTCGAACCTGCGACCGTAGCGGTAGCGCGGTTCCAGACTGAAGCGCCTAGAACCGCTCGGCCAGAGGTTTAGGGAAACCACATCAAAAAGTCTGGGTAAGTGCGAATAGGATTCGCGCGCTGAAGGTTCCGTACATGAACTGTGCAGATAGATAGTTCATCAATCCCAGGAATCAAGAATGACGACCATTTATGCCTGTTATTGCTATCGATACACGCAAGATATACCTCTACCCAGTCCTGAGAAAAAGAGATCTTATCAGAAGAAGGGATAGACAGTCAGAGAACAGGTAAAAATAAAATATTTTTTGTGTTGTATAGTTACAGATTAACAATTTCCAGATTTTTTTCCCTTACTTTTACTGTGATATCTCGCTCTTGTCAAATTTCTTGGTTCTAGGTCAACGGGGAACACCCTACGGGCTTTGATGAATAATTTTGCGACTATCGAAATATATGAGATAAATAGCCGTATCTTTCGATTGCATTGACTTAGAAGGTAAAATATCTTACAATGCCAAGGAGTAATAGAGCTTAGTATGCGACATAAATTCCAATACTATAAGTCTACCGGTTCCTAAGAAATAAGGATCTTAACAGTCGGACAGGCAGACATCTGGATGATAAAAGATAAAAACATATTTTTTGGGTTTCACGTAAATACAAATTAATAATTTTCGGGTTTTCTCTGTTAATTTTACTGCGAAACCTTCTTACTCACCAAATTGCTTGATTCTACATCAGCGAGAAGTATCCTGTAGATTTTGGTGAGTGAATTATGTCAATTAAATTACTGTATCTTTTGTTTACATTGAATTAGAAAGTTAAAGTTGTTGTACAACCAAGGGAACGTAGGCCTTACTATCTGGCTATCTGACATAAATTCCAACTTGATACCTCAACCTGTTCTTGAGAAAAAGGAGTCTTAATAAACGAACAGACTGTCGGACGACAAAAGAAAAAAAAATAATTTTTGTGTGCTATACTTGTACTGTGAAACCCAGCTAATTGCCAAATTTCATGATTCTAGGTCAACGGGAAATACCCTAAAGTTCATGATCACTGAGTTTGCGAGTATCGAAATATGTTGCGTAAATAGCCGTATCTTTTGAGTACATTGTGTATGAAGATTAAATTTTTAACACCGTTAAGTGATCACAGATCTTAGTATACGACGTAAATTTCATCCAGATAAATTTACCTGTTCGTGAGAAACAGGGTTCTTAACAGTCGGACAGACAAACGATCAGAAACAAGTAATACATTATTTCGTGTGATGTAATTACGATGTCAGAATTTCCGGATATTTTCCTTTATTTTTAATGTGAACTCTTGCTGCTTGCGAATTTTCATAATTCAAGGCCAACGGGAAGTAGCCAGGTTTTGATGAGTGAGTTATTAAGTATCGAAACATGTGACATAAATGGTCGTATCTTCGATTTCATTGACTTAGAAGACTAAATTTTTTTACACGATCTCTAATTGAAACACAAATTTCAAGTTGGTTCGTTTACCCGCTCCTGAGAAAAAGGGTTTTTAACATGTGGACATACAGACTGAGAAACTAACAGATGGGAAACAAAGTTATTCTATAAGGGTTCCGTTTTTATCGATCGAGGTACGGAATCCTATAACTAAATGTTGTTATACAGACAATGATGTGAATCAGGGTCGTCTAGTATGTGAGTTCAGTGTTTTAGCTACTGTTGTGTGTCGGGCTCTGTATCTGAGAGTATCCAGGGTCCAATGCAGAAAATATTAAAACATGTCCGTCTATACATAAACTGAAAAACGTTTTCTTCTTTTAGATATTATTGAAACAATATTTGCAACATTCTCAAGCCAAAAACTGATAAGAAATGTTCAAAATGCTCTACGCTTGTCTCTATTTTCGCATGCACTCGCCAAATTGGGAACGGTTGCTCCTTTTCAAACACTCCTGCACGGAGTCGATCGTTTCAGAGGCTTCCATCAGAGTGTGGTAAGGCACCTCTGTAATGAGATGTATGCTTCATAAGCCAAATGTTTTACTCTATTACAAAGGTAACGAGCCAAGTAATTCAAGAGAAGGAAGCGCGTAGACCATGGATCAGATCCTACCCTAACCATCCATGTGTAAGTGTAGATATTATCCTGTACATCTTGAACAATTTGCTTGAGCCTCTTCATTCATACACCACACATTTTCTTTTATTTGTGGTCGCACATCCTGAAGAAATTCTGTAGGAGTTTCTAGGAGAGCGTGTAGACCTAACATACGACCAGCAGTCACCTATAATTTCAGTTCATACATTGACCTTAGCCTGTTGTTGGTGTCTAGCCTGAATTATACTAAGAAGATCGTCATTCGTTCTGAACTATTTGTTTTGTATGTCTGCTTTCCCATCTATTGGAACGTTGTCTCACCCGTGATAAGACAAAAGATAGATACAACGCATTGGTAATCCGTGTAATCACACAAATTCCTGGGTCTGTGAGTACCAGGTGAGAGACCGTATACACTTTGGAGATGACATGGATAAGTGAAATATCCGTGCAGTACTCTCAGTACCTATGAGATGCATCAGAATCGCAGAATGTATTCTTTATGGCTAGATGTGCAAGGTAATCTTGGCGTATCTTTATGTACTGTTTGTGAAACTGCTTTTTCGTACAGCCATGCAACGTTGGACTAAATATAAATCGTGCAGGTGTTCCTAGAGTCATATTTGCCTGCTCATACATTGAGTATTATGACACAGTTAAACACCCCTTAGCCCTTAAAGAATCGGGCTCCCAAGCTGGATGACCATTTTAGCCATTTAGTAATATAGATACATAACATACCTGAAACATTCAAGGTAAAGAAACGCTAAACGTACAAAAATCTCGAAAATAAACATGAGTGTTGAGAATACAAAGATTTGTCAGCAGAGTGAACTGAACCGATAATATTCCTTAATTATGTAACAAAACGTTTTCAGTAGTTGCAGGGGCAACAGTCTAGATGATTGACTAATCTGGCCTTGTAACACTAACCAAAACGGCCTTGGTGTGCTGGTACTGCGAACGGCTGCAAGTAAGGGGAAACTACAGCCATAATTTTTCCCGAGGGCATGCAGCTTTACTGTCCCCCATTCAGATCCCCGGTCGGGGACTACTCAAGAGGACGTCGTTATAAGAAGAAAGAAAAGTGACGTTCTACGGGTCGGAGGGTGGAATGTCAGATCCCTTAACCTGGCGGGTAGGTTAGAAAATTTAAACAGGGAAATGTATAGGTTAAAGTTAGATGTAGTGGGAATTAATGAAGTTCGGTGGCAGGAGGAACAAGACTTTTGGTCAGGTGAATACAGGGCTATAAATACAAACTCAAATAGGGATAATGCAGGAGTAGTTTCAATGATGAATAAAAAAATAGGATTGCGGGTAAGCTACTACAAACAGCATTTTGAATGCATAGTTGTGGCCAAGATAGACACGAAGCCCACGCCTACTACAGTAATACAAGTTTATATGCCAACTAGCTCTGCAGATGAAGAAATTGATGAAATGTATGATGAGATAAAAGAAATTAATCAGATAGTGAGGGGAGACGAAAATTAAATAGTCATGGGTGACTGGAATTCGAGAGTAGGAAACGTAGTATATGAGTATGGACTGGGGATAAGAAACGAAAGAGGAAACCGCCTAGTAGAAATTTTCACAGAGCATAACTTAATCATATGGTTAAAGCATCATGAAAGAAGGTTGTGTACATAGAAGAAGCCTGGAGATACTATAAGGTATCAGATAGATTATTCAGGGTGTCCTAGCTATCTTGTCTACCCAAAATATCTCTGGAACAATAACAGCTATTGGAAAACGACTTTCACCGGTATCAATGTAGGGCTGGGGCCCATGAATGTACAAAAACGAAAGCATATGTGTTTTTTAACACAAACTTGCGTTTTTTAATGGACCTCCTATATTTTTTCTTCAACAATCCATAGCATGACAAAGCACATGCACAATGGCGTTGATTGCATCGCAATATTCCCATTACATCCCGAGATATTGAGACGCGAAGTTGACGCCTGAAACACCCGACATGCGCTGCTAGCGCACGTCCTGAGGCTCAGCCGTGAACCCCATGCTGCCCGTAATCGCGATGTGATTGACATGTGTAATCACACCTCCATACTTATCAAGAGGTCTGAAACGAATAATACGGTCTGCTGCCATCAACTCTCATAAGCACATAATGGTTTCCCTCTTGCACGTTTTACGTATCTACGTACACAATATCAACCAGTACCGATCGGTGTACACCCGTCAGGTTGTCTTATTGATCCTGCACACCCAAAATAAGGTTTACCTAATGCGTTATATGACCCATTGTGCCTGTCGCGCAGGGCCTGGCTCCACCTAGTCAAGTGTCCAACGTAGTTCAGACTACTGCCACAGATACCACTTCGCCTTGTGTATGATTTGCGACCCATGTAAACTCCTGTACTCCACCACCCTCCGAGCATCCCATTTGTTGTTGTTTTGGCGGGCAGTACACCGCTTGCCAGTGTTGTCGTGCATCAGAGTAATCTAGTGACGACACGGAGGTAGTACACATTGTGAATAAACGTTGTGTTGTGGAACTTACACTGTACAGTATAATGTACACACATGGAGATATGGTAGAAATGCTGCTGATCTATGGAGAATGTACGTTGATGGGAAATACGTTATGATTATTAAGTTAATATGTCTGTTTTCTACCCTACTCTACATACCTGTACTGTACCCTGTTGTAGGTGGACGAAATGCTGTTCAGGCAGAACGACTGTACAGAAGACGATTCCCTGACAAGCCATCGTCTTCGCGCCGGATCTTTGGTCGTCTCACGTCTCGTCTACGTGAAACGGGAAGCTTAAATCCAAGACCTCGACATCGTCCTAGAACACGCACAGATGAACGTGCTGAAGTTGCTGTACTCGCTACCATAGCTGTGAATCCTCAAATCAGCACGCATCAAATTGAACGTGAAGTTGGTGTGTCGGAATCAAGTGCACAGAGTATTCTTAAACGTCATAAATTTTATCCTTACCATGTTCATTTACACCAGGCTCTTCATGGAAATGACTTCCGCAATAGGGTAACATTTTGTCGGTGGGCTCAGCAAAAACTTCTGACTAATCCAAATTTTTTTGCAGATGCTCTCTTTACAGACGAGGCATCTTTCTCCAACAAAGGTATTGTCAATATGAGGAATATGCATTATTGGTCCGCAGACAATCCAAAATGGCTCCGTCAGGTAGAGCATCAACGTCCGTGGAAAGTTAATCTTTGGTGTGGGATTATTGGAGATACCATTACCGGAACTTTCTTTATAAATGGCATCCAAAATGGCAGACAATATTCCAGATTCATACGACACAATCTTCCTGTTCTCTTGGACACCGTACCTCTGAACCGGAGAATGGTCATGTGGTATCAGCATGACGGATGCCCTGCACATAACGCCTTACGAGCACGACGGCTCCTGAACCGTAAGTTCCCTGGTAGGTGAATTGGACGAGGTGGCCCGGTTAGGTTGCCTGCCCGATCTCCGGACCTTACACCACTGGATTATTTTCATTGGGGAGCAGTGAAGGATGCTGTTTACCAACATGAACCAACAACACCAGAGGACATGAAGCAACGCATTATTGATGCTTGTACGGTCATCAAAGAGGAAACAGTAGCACGAAGTAGGGCATCCTTCATCCGCAGAGTGACCCTATGTATGCAAACCAATGGGCATCACTTTGAGCATGAGATGTGAACGCTATGTTTAGTATGTAGTGCTGGTATCACAGTGGAAGTTTCTACAAAGGGCCATTTTACCCAGTGATGTTAAGAAACATTTGTTTGCAACAATTTGTCATTTAATGCATTAGATAAACATAACATTGATAATTATGTGATAATAAAACTAATTGGTTAAACATGTTTAAATTCATCTTGTATGTCCTACCTGAGCTTCCCAAATCAAAACATTTTTACCTAAACAACGGTAAAACTTTTAGTCCTCTTGCTCGTTTCACTAAATCCATCAACATGAATTTTACTATTACGAGTGAATGACTAACTGTCACTTGCGCTAGATCTACAGTAAAGTGAAGTTTTAACGTTGAACGGCATTACCTTTTTACTAACGGATTAACGATAAGCGAAGTTAACTTTGTGACTAACGTTGCGGTACACAGATATGTTGCAGAACCGCATCACCCCTAGCCTATGGGATAAATACCTGTTGAAATGTACGACGTTAATGCAGGATCGCAGCAGACCGTATTATTCGTTTCAGACCTCTTGATGAGTATGGAAGTGTGATTACGCATGTCAATCACATCGCGATTACGGGCAGCATGGGGTTCATGCCTGAGCCTCAGGAAGTGCGCTAGCAGCACATGTCGGGTGTTTCAAGCGTCAACTTCGCGTCTTAATATCTCGGGATGTAATGGGAATATTGCGATGCAATCAACGCCATTGTGCATGTGCTTTGTCATGCTATGGATTGCTGAAGAAAAAATGTAGGAGGTCCATTTAAAAAAAACATAAGTTTGTGGTAAAAAACACATATGCTTTCGTTTTAGAGTGTTTCCACATATGTACATTCATGGGCCCCACCCCTACATTGATACCGGTGAAAGTCGTTTTCCAATAGCTGTTATTGTTCCAGAGATATTTTGGGTAGACTAGATAGCTGGGAAACCCTGTATAATGTTTCTGAAACCTTCCAGTATCTCCAGGCTTCTTCCATGTATACAACCTTCTTTCATAATTCTTGAACCAAGTGTTAGCTACCATTAAGTTATACTCTGTGCAAAATTCTACCAGGCGGCTTTCTCTTTCATTCCTTACCCCCATTCCATATTCACCTAGTACGTTTCCTTCTCTTCCTTTTCCTACTATCGAATTCCAGTCACACATGACTATTATATTTTTTTCTCCCTTCACTATTTAAATAATTTCCTTTATCTCATTATACATTTCATCAATCGCTTCGTCATCTGCGGAGCTAGTTGGCGTATCAACTAGTACTACTGTAGTAGGCGTGGGCTTCGTGTCTATCTTGGCCACAATAATGCGTTCACTATGCTCTTTCTAGTAGCTTACCCGCACTCCTATTTTTTTATTCATTAATAAACCTACTCCTGCATTACCCCTATTTGATTCTGTATTTATAGCCCTGTATTCACCTAACAAAAGTCTTGTTCTTCCTGCCAGCGAACTTCACTAATTCCCACTATATCTAACTTTAATCTATCCATTCTCTCTTTAAATTTTCTAACCTACCTGCCCGATTAAGGGATCTGACGTTCCACGCTCCGATCCGTAGAACGCCAGTTTTATTTCTCCTGATAACGACGTCCTCTTGAGTAGTCCCCGCCCGGAGATCCCAACGGGAGACTATTTTACCTCCGGAATATTTTACCCAAGAGGTCGCCATCATCATTAACCGTACAGTAAAGCTGCATGCCCTCGGGAAAAATTATGGCTGTAGTTTCCCTTTGCTTTCAGCCGTTCGCAGTGCCAGCACAGCAAGCCAGATCAGTCAATGATCCAGACTGTTGCCTCTTCAGGAACCACACGTTTGTCTGGCCTCTCAACAGATACCCCTCCGTTGTGGTTGCACCTACAGTACGACAACCTTCATCGATGAGGCACGCAAGCCTCCCCACCAACGGCAAGGTCCTTGGTTCATGGGAGGGGGGGGGGTTAAAAGTAAAATTCCTTTTTTTTAAGTCTTAGATTGTTTGGGCCTTCAGCCTCATTTGAAATATTATTTAAGGATAAAACCTTGCGCTTTCTGCCTTTTGAAAATTCATTGTCGTTCTGTTTTAAATCATGGGCCTTCAGCCCTTTTAAAAAGTTAATTAGTTTGTGCTCTGAAGCCATAACATTGTGTGACATATTCAGTCGATAGTCAATCTCGGGAATTTGCGCTGTAATGTTTGGGCAACTAAACAAAGTTATATGTGTTCGAGTGTAACTGACAGCCGCTCATTTTGGACCCCTTTCCACAATTCCAACTAGGCCTACTTGTTCTGTCCGTCATATTTAACCAGGCGTTTCATTGGTGTTGTTTGTACATAGAGTTGTTATCAGGCCTGGTAAGGTATATAAAGGCCGCGAACAGCATCAGATACTGATTAATCACTGTTAAGAACACGAAGAAACCATGCACTCGTGTCTGACAGCATTATCAACACTGGGCAAGGGTTGAAAGAAGCTTCATTGTGGATCCCCATTTGGTCAACTGGGTGAACCATGAAATATCATGATGTGTGAGGCATTCGGATGTAAAAGTGTTCAGATCTTTGACTGTATGGAAATTAGACTGTACAATATATTCGTTGTCAAGATGACCACATCCGACCACCGTAATGGAGGATGTCCATATTGTGCACCAGGCTCATCGTAAATCCTTCACATTCACCTGACATCCGAGAATAAGTAATGGAGTCTCTGCAGTATTCACCATTGTTCAGAGAGTAGCAGCAGCCGAACTAGGGAACTGCGTCCCCAGCCGTAGGAAGCCACCAACACTACAGCACAAACGGCTGCATTTGCAGTGGCGCCGTGACAACGAAGTGGACTGCTGATGAACTGCATTGCATTGTGTTCAGCGATGAATGACGGTTCTGCAGGACCTGGGATGACCATCGTTGGCGAGTACAGTGGACACATCCGGAGAGGCCCCTTTCTTCCAATGATTGGATGAGGAACAACAGCGTTATTGCTCTAAAACTGGAAACCTTCACAAATGCAGATAATATCTTGTCAATACTGCCAGACTAAAAACTTGTTACCACTCTTTTCTTACAGCCTGGAGATGAAGTTGAGCTCGATGTTGATCCTGAATTACTCAGCAGGTGGGAAATCTGCAGCTTCGGCAGCGAGGAGAACAGCTGGCTGGATAACGGTTTTCGGCGATGGAGAAGTTGGCTGGCCACTCGATCTGTGACGAGAGCCCTGAGAATTCTGGACACAGAGAATTCAACCTCTTCTCGGAAATGTTTGTTAAGAAGCCTTGCGAGCCCTGGAGCCACTGTGCGACCACATCGGCTGTGGGAACTCCGAGGCTGTCTTGCGGACACAGAACGGAGATCTCTCGGAAGCAACCGAACGCCATAGCCGTGTTAAACCGTTCCCGGAAGTGCTTGTCATGACGCCTGGGGACCGCTGCAATCGCTGTGGGAACCATGGCGGCTCTGGGAACCCCGACACTATTTTTCAAATCCAGAATGGCGGCGTGTCTGCAGCTACCAAGTGGTACATTCCTGTGGACAGTTATATCTGTGACTTCCAGGTCTCTGTTACACTGGGAAATTCGTCTGAGAGGATCAGGAAAGGCAGTAGGGGTAGCAGGGAACAGAGTGATCAATGACAGCTCGTCAGTGAAGTCCTTTATGAGACAGCAAATCAAAAAAGGTTGAGACTAAGATTTATTTATCGGGGTACAGGAGTGAAAAGAGTAAGGCAGGCAGCGATTGTCGGTGTGGACTCGGGGCCAGTAGTGTAAATGTGAAGTGGTGACAGCGGCGGAAGCAGCTGGAAGCAGCCTGGAGGACAAGGGTGGCAGTTCAGCAGGGACCGGTGGAGTAAGGAGAAGCACAGAATTCACTGTCAACCGTAAGGTGCCGTGGTAAACTTCATGTAGTTTCATGTAAGGGTGGGAGCAAGTGATTCTGATCTGTCGAAAATTGGAGATGTTATAGCTCATGGGTTTTACTAGCTGCGAGGTAGGACTGGAAATGTCCAAGGCTAGTTTAAAACTTACCTTAAATACATTCACAGTTTCGAATGTGCAGAACCATCAGCTGTATAATGGAATGAAGACAAGAAAATTCATGTCGGACCTGGACGCGCACCCTGCGAGCAGTCACCTTACCATTGGCTATCCGCGCACAGCTCAGGGCCAGACACAAACATCGATATGTCGTCAATCGTGTGTTTACGACCAGCACTCGTACATCCATATGTATATTCCGGTGCAGGTGAGACATTTCAATTGACATACGCATGCCCGAAGCCGGCGGGTAAATACGATACTGCACGCATGCATGTTGGAAGGAAAGTTGCATTGTATTTCTTAATAACACAGACACTGCAACCTCGTAATCATTACTTGTCATAGTGTAAAGAAGGAGCGTTTATTAGGCTCTACAAATACAGAGACTAGATGAGACGGTACTAGGCGCTTCAGTCTGGAACGATGCGCCTGCTACGGTCGCAGGTTCGAATCCTGCTTCGAGCATGGATGTGTGTGATGTCCTTAGGTTAGTTAGGTTTAAGTACTTCTCAGTCTAGGGGACTGATGACCTCAGAAGTTAAGTCTCATAGTGCTCAGAGCAATTTGAACCATTTGAACTAAATGAGACCTTACTTGCCAAATTGTAAGAGGATGGAAACGGGTTTAAAAGATGTCAATAAAACCAGTTTTCATTAATTTGTATTGCCATATCGATTCAACAGTACGTCTCTGAACAAGTAAGTGTAAAAAGTTCTTCGTGCTGGCATTTTCTTCTTTCAGTGTCCGACATAATCTTTGTGTATGATAAGATAGGTCTACGTGTAGTGTCTGCATTTATGCATTGGTTTCCATGCCGTTCTACCATCTTTATGAACGAAGGCTGAATTTTCAGGGCTCTCATGTGGGCATTTCCTTTCCGTTTAGAATAATTCTCTTGGCTCATGAGGTGAACCTTTTATAGTGAGACTGGGGACCCGAAACAACTAGAGTTATCGGCTGTTGGGAGAGTTGGTATTAAAAGCTGCCGATGACAGTTACCTTGATATAAGTAGTATATTTACGATAGAAAACATTGTACACTACTGGTCATTAAAATTGCTACACCACGAAGATGACGTGCTACAGACCCGAAATTTAACCGACAGGAAGAAGATGCTGTGATATGCAAATGATTAGCTTTTCAGAACATTCACACAAGGTTGATGCCGCTGGCGACACCTACAACGTGCTGACATGACGAAAGTTTCCAATCGAATTTCTCATACACAAACAGCAGTTGACCGGCGTTGCCTGGTGAAACGTTGTTGTGATGCCTCGTGTAAGGAGGAGAAATGCGTACCATCACGTTTCCGACTTTGATAAAGGTCGGATTGTAGCCTATCGCGATTGCGGTTTATCGTATCGCGACATTGCTGCTCGCGTTGGTCGAGATCCAATGTTCGCAGAATATGGAATCGGTGGGTTCAGGAGGGTAATACGGAACGCCGTGCTGGATCCCAACGGCCTCGTATCACTAGCAGTCGAGATGACAGTCATCTTATCCGCATGACTGTAACGGATTGTAAAGTCACGTCTCGGTACCTGAGTCTACAGATGGGGTCGTTTGCAAGACAACAACTGCATGAACAGTTCGACGACGTTTGCAGCAGCATGGACTATCAGCTCGGAACCGTGGCTGCGGTTACCCTTGACGCTGCATCACAGACAGGAGCGCCTGCGATGGTGTACTCAACGACGAACCTGGGTGCACGAATGGCGAAACGTCATTTTGTGGGATGAATCCAGGTTCTGTTTACAGCATCCTGATGGTTGCATCCGTGTTTGGTGACATCGAGGTGAACGCAGATTGGAAGCGTGTATTCGTCATCGCCATACTGGCGTATCACCCGGCGTGATGGTATGGGATACCATTGGTTACACGTCTCGGTCACCTCTTGTTCGCATTGACGGCACTTTGAACAATGGACGTTACATTTCAGATGTGTTACGACCCGTGGCTCTAAACTTCATTCGATCCCTGCGAAACCCTACATTTCAGCAGGTTAATGCACGACCGCATGTTGCAGGTCCTGTACGGGCCTTTCTGGATACAGAAAATGTTCGGCTGCTGCCATGGCCAGTTCATTCTCCAGATATCTCACCAACTGAAAACGTCTTGTCAATGGCGGCCGAGCAACTGGTCACAATACCCCAGTCACTACTCATCATTAACTGTGGTATCGTGTTGAAGCTGCATGGGCAGCTGTAACTGTACACGCCATCCAAGTTCTGTTTGACTCAATGCCCAGGCGTATCAAGGCCGTTCTTACGGCGAGTGGTGGTTGTTCTGGGTACTGATATCTCAGGATCTACGCAACCAAATTGCGTGAAAATGTAATCACATGTCAGCTCTAGTATAATATATTTGTACAATGAATACCCGTTTATCATCTGGATTTCTTCTTGGTGTAGCAATTTTAATGGCCAGTAGTGTATAAGCATGATCTGAGTGGTTTTAGTAGTGCTGGTGTTGTGGCCGACACTGTACATAGGGACGGGTTGTTTATTGAGCATAATCTGAGAAAGACCGTTAGCCAAATCAAGTGACAAAAGTCACGTGACATCTATATGCACATGTGGAGATGGCAGTAGTAATGCGTACATATACTAGGGCAGTGCATTGGCAGAGCTATCATTCGTCCACAGGTGAGTCATGTGCAAAATTTTACAACTCGCCGCTCAACCGGAATTAACAGATTATGGACGCAGAATGGTAGTTGGAGTTAGACGCATGTGACATTCAGTTTCGGAAATTGTTAGGGAATTTTATGTTTAGAGATCCACAGTGTCAATAGTGTGCAGAGGTTACTGAATTTTAGGCATTACCTCTCACCACGGACATCGCAGTGGCCGACGGCCTTCACTTTACGACCGACAGCAGCAGCGTTTGTACAGAGTTGTCGGTGCTAACAGACAAGCAGCACAGCGTGAAATAACCGCCAAATCAGTATAGGACGTACGACGAACTTTCAGTTAAGGCAGTACGCCGAAAAATGGCCTTAATGGGCTATGGCAGCAGACGACCGACGTGAGTGTCTTTGCTAACAGCAAGACATCGCGTGCAGTGCCGGCCGCGGTGGCGGAGCGGTTGTAGGCGCTTCAGTCGGGAACCGCCCGACTGCTACGGTCACGGGTTCGAATCCTGTCTCGGGCTGATGTGTCTGATGTCCTTGGGTTAGTTAGGTTTAAGTAGGTCTAAGTTCTAGGGGACTGATGACCTCAGATGTTAAGTCGCATAGTGCTCAGAGCGATTTGAACAAGTATTTCGTCTGCAGCGCCTCTCCTGGGCTCGTGACCATATTGGTTGGACCCCAAACGACTGGAGAACCGTGGCCTGGTCAGATGAGTCCCGACTTCAGTTGGTAAGAGCTGGTGGTAGGGTTCGAGTGTGGCGCAGGCCCCATGAAAGTGATGGGCCCAGGTTGTTAACAAGGTGCTGTGCAAGTTTCTGGCGGCTCCATAATAGTGTGGGCTGTGTTTACATGGAATGGACTGGATCGCGATTATGTTCGGCTACTTGGAGACCATTTGCAGTCATTCATGAAGTTTTAAGTGCCAAAGGACGATGAAATGTTTATGAATGACAACGTTCCATGTCACTGGACCACAACTATTCACGTTTGGTTTGAAGAACATCATAGACAGTTAGAGCAGATGATTTGCTTCCAAGATCGCCCGATATGAATCACATCGAACATTTATGGGACATAACTTGGAAGTCAGCTCATGCACAAAATTCTGCACCGGCAACACTTTCGCAATTAAGGACGGCTGCAGATCAAGCGTGGCCCAACATTTCTACATGGGACTTTCAACGACTTGTGTAGTCCAAGTCACGTCGAGCTACTGCTCTACGCTGGGAAAAGATGGTTCGAAACGATATTAGGAGGCGTCTCATAACTTATGTCATATTTTGTATTTCTGACAAATCGAGTCAGTACAATGTCAGTAACAGGGATCATTATTTTTCCGTTAATTTATTGCTGTTATTACTTTTCCTTTTACATTACTTTTTATGCGTTTTCTAGGACGGAGAATGTCATCCAAATGCAATACCGTGAGAACAGAATTTATCGATAAATAGCTTTATTGTTTAGGGTGCTGCTTTCTTTTCTACAAATATGACTGAAAAGTGGGAAAGATCCTCCAGTAAAAGCAGATAGTTGTGAAAAAATATTTAGTAATGAGCAAGAAAGATCAAAGTATAAACAAGACTACAAAACTCACATTTCACCAAAGGAGACTACATCAAAATCTTGAACTGGTAAACAGAAACCACTACTTCTTTCATCCCCAAGAATTGTAAATGAAACCAAAAAACGTATTGGGAGATGAAATAATAAGTCTTCTCAGCGACACAGCTCAAAGAAGTGGCAGATTAAGAAAGAATCGTCAAAGTCAACTTCATCAAAATCTTCCGAAAAAGCAGATGAGGATAACGAAGCATCTTTGAATTCTGCAAGATTGCATATGGTGACACATATTCGGTGAAACTGAGTGACTGGATTCAGTGTTAAGAGCAACGGGAGGGAGTTGTAGCACGAGAACTGTGTTGTTGTAGTGCTGAAGAATGGGTTTAATGTGTTATTATTTTAATTTTATACGTTTTTGCACTGACCCTATTCGCCAAACTTATGGTCCAGATCGCCTAACTCAACGAATAAGTCTTGAGGTTCATTTTGTGAAACTATGAACAACATATTAGAAGATTTAGGCTAAAGGACGTAGTTCTTAAATATTTACAACGAAAATCTGTCCAGCGAAAATATTTGTTCAGCAGGGTGGGGCAAATAAAAGTGGTCCGAACGAGTGGAGACGGTTTGACGTGAATGTATTCAAGCAAAGCACACACCATGACCGGCACACGAAATGTACACCAGTCACGTGATCTACAGCAGTTCAGAGCATAGTGCGGGCTGTCAGTGTGAGAAGCAGTGCAGAGGGGACGATGGCACTCACAGTGTAGCGGTGGGTGTTTGTTGTGCAAAGTTACGTGACAAGTCGCGGAAACGGTGTGGTCAGTTGTTTGCTGAGGAGTTTGCTGGTGTCAAAGTGCCAACAAAGACGCCGATGGAACGCCTAGTCCGAAAATGGCGTCAGACGGGATCTGTTTTGAACAAGTCAAAAAACATTCCGAAACTTGCCCACACACCAGAAGATGTGGCTGCAGTTCATCATAAAGTGCTTCAGAGTCCTATCAAATCAACCTGACGCGGGTCGCAAGTGAACAGCATATCACGTCCATCATGTAAGCGAATACTCCACTTGGACCTGCACATTCATCCCTACCCACTGTCTGTCGTTCATGCATTAAAACCAGCAGATGCTCCTCAACGCTTCCACTTTCGTTACTAGCTGTTCACTGAGATAACAATGAGTGGTTTGGTCATGGATCTGTTGTTTAAGTCTGATGAAGCCGGGTTCCAACTGAGAGGTCGTATCAACCTAAAGAATCACAGGTTCTGGGGAGCAGAGAATCCACATAACTTTCGCGAAACACTATTGCATGACCAGAAGGTTGAGGTCTGGTGTGCAGTGTCTCCGCGCCGCATTATTGATCCCATCTTGTTTCATCAGACTCTGACTTCTGCGCGTTAGGTTGCCAACATTTTGAAACCATTTGTGGCAGCATTATCGGAGGAAAAAAAGACATGCAGTTACTTCCAACAGGATGGAGAAACTGCCCATACAGCCGTCATAACCTTGGAGCACCTTTACACAATCTTAAAGACTGACACAGTTGGTAGCAGAGTTCAGTCTGGTCTGCCAATGTGCGACTACTTTGCGCGGGGAGCCCTCCAGTCTAAGGTGTATGGCAACAACCCTCATAGCCTTCAAGAAGCGCAGCAGAACATTTCGGACAAGACTACAGTAAATCCAGCTGGAACTCTGTTCTCCTGACCACTTCTATTTTTCCACCCTATACTATGACACTCACATTAACGATACAATGAGCACAGTACCAGGTATCATCCAATTAACGCCTCTGTCAAGATTGCCAGTGTTATCTAACATCCATTCCCCTCATATCCAAATCACTGCTAAGAGAGAGGAAGAGACGTCATAGTAATCCTCAATTGCCCTTACAGCAGGATCGAAATCTCCAGAAAGCAGAGAAACTGTAATCCAGGAACCTACTATGGAACATTGTTGAGACATTCATCAAACGTTTGCATCCACACTATAGGCGACAGTTTGATAAGTTAAAATGAAGTGTTTTTGTCCATTTCACATTATCGGCAGCACTGGGTGAATCTTTTATAGTTGATTCCTGGGCTATCCTCCACTCGTTAACTACATATGTACAGCATGTTGTGTGGGACATTGTCAAAGCCGCAGTTGGGGCTGAAGCTTTTCACCACTTGTGGAGAGACGATTTACATCTTCCATTACAAGTCCTATGCGTGTTTAAAGGTGAGCATTCTTGGTAAATTGAAATCAGGCGGAGCTCTGTATGGTTTGCCGATTATACTTAGGTGGACAGGATTAGAAGAGATCCATTCTTCATGGTAAGTCTGATTAGCATTGAAATATACACACTTCCAAAACATTATGACCACCTACCTGATAGCCAGAATTTCTATCTTTGGCACCGATAACAGTGGCGACTCATTGTTGAACGGAAGTAATTACGCCCTGGAATGTCGCTGGAGGGAGTTCGCATCCCGTCTGCACCCACAAGTCAGCGAAATTCCGTAAATTCCGGGGAGGGGGGGCGATGAGCTCTGACACACGTCCAGCCACATACGGTATGTGTTCAATCGGTTTCAGATCTGGCGACTTGGGGGACCAGCACATCAACTGGAATTAGCCACTGTGTTGTTTCAACCATTCCCTCACACATCTCGCCTTGTGACATGGCGCATTGTTGTGGTCTCCAGTCCAGAGACTGGTTCGATGCAGCTCTCCATGCTACTCTATCCTGTGCAAGCTTCTTCATCTCCCAGTACCTACTGCCACCTACATCCTTCTGCATCTGCTTAGTGTATTCATCTCTTGGTCTGCCTCTATGATTTGTACCCTCCACGCTGCCCTACAATACTAAATTGGTGATTCCTTGATGCCTCAGAAATGTCCTACTAACCGGTCCCTTCTTCTAGTCAAGTTGTGCCACAAACTTCTCTTCTCCCCAATCCTATTCAATACCTCCTCATTAGTTACGTGATCTATCCACCTTATCTTCAGCATTTTTCTACAGCACCACATTTCGAAAGCTTCTATTCTTGTCTAAACTATTTATCGTCCACGTTTCACTTCCATACATGGCTACTCTCCATACAAATACTTTCAGAAACGACTTCCTGACACTTAAATCTATACTGGATGTTAACAAATTTCTCTTCTTCAGAAACGCTTTCCTTGCCATTGCCAGTCTACATTTTATATCCTCTCTACTTCGACCATCATCAGTTATTTTGCTCCCCAAATAGCAAAACTCCTTGACTACTTTAAGTGTCTCATTTCCTAATCTAATTCCCTCAGCATCACTCCACTTAATTCGACTTTTGCTTTTGTTGATGTTCATCTTATACCCTCCTTTCAAGACACTGTCCATTCCGTTCAACTACTCTTCCAAGACCTTTGTGTCTCTGACAGAATTACAATGTCATCGGCGAACCTCAACATTTTTATTTCTTCTCCATGGATTTTAATACCTACTCCGAACTTTTCTTTTGTTTCCTTTACTGCTTGCTCAATATACAGATTGAATAGCATCGGGGAGAGGCTAGAACCCTATCTGACTCCCTTCCCAACCACTGCTTCCCTTTCATGCACCTCGACTCTTATAATTGCCATCTGCTTTCTGTACAAATACTAAATAGCCTTTCGCTCCCCGTATTTTACCCCTTCCACCTTCAGAATTTGAAAGAGAGTATTCCAGTCAACATTGTCAAGAGCTTTCTCTAAGTCTACAAATGCTAGAAACGTAGGTTTGCCTTTCCTTAATCTTTCTTCTAAGATAAGTCGTAGGGTCAGTACTGCCTCACGTGTTCCAACATTTCTACGGAATCCAAACTGATCTTCCCCGAGGTCGGCTTCTACCAGTTTTTCCATTCGTCTGTGAACAATTCGTGTTATTTTGCAGCTGTGACTTATTAAACTGATAGTTCGGTAATTTTCACTTCTATCAACACCTGCTGTCTTTGGGATTGGAATTATTATATTCTTCTTGAAGTCGGATTATTATATTCTTCTTGAAGTCTGATGGAATTTCGCCTGTCTCATACATCTTGCTCACCAGTTGGTAGAGTTTTGTCAGGAGTGGCTCTCCCAAGGCTGTCAGTAGTTCTAATGGAATGTTGTCTACTCCTGGGGCTTTTTTTCGACTCATGTCTTTCAGTGCACTGTCAAACTCTTCGCGCAGTATCATATCTCCCATTCTATCTTCATCTACATCCTCTTCCATTGCCATAATATTGTCCTCAATAACATCGCCCCTGTATAGACCCTCTATATACTCCTTCCACCTTTCTGCTTTCCCTTCTTTGCTTAGAACTGGGTTTCCATCTAAGCTCTTGGTATTCATGCAAGTGGTTCTCTTTTCACCAAAGGTCTCTTTAATTTTCCTGTAGGCAGTATCTATCTTACCCCTCGTGAGATAAGCTTCTACATCCACAAATGGCTAACAATGACAGTCGCAAAACAATTAGTTTTTCACAAATTATGGACAAGTCATTTCCATGAGAAATGCGACTGAAATATTTTTTCGGCATAATAATTTTTGACGAGAAAGGACTTACTGCATTTTTGTATTTTCTCCTTTCATCAATTAAATTCAGTATCTCTTCTGCTACCCAAGGATTTCTACTAGCCCTCGTCCTTTTACCTACTTGATCCTCTGCTGCCTTCACTATTTCATTCCTCAAAGCTATCCATTCTACTTCTATTGTATTTCTTTCCCCATTCCTGTCAATTGTTCCCTTATGCTCTCCTTTAAACTCTGTACAACCTCTGGTTCTTTCAGTTTATATCCTTAAATTCGCTCCTTTTTGCAGTTTCTTCAGTTTTAATCTACAGTTCATTACTACACTTGCAATAAGGAATTAGAATTATATTTATACCTTCAGCTGCTGACGTGCGTTGATATATGTCAAGGGCGACACGTAAAAATGTGTGCCCCGACCGGGACTCGAACCCGGGATCTCCTGCTTACATGGCAGACGCTCTATCCGTCTGTGCCGAGGGCATAGAGCAGAGTGCGACTACAGGGACTTTTCTCTGGCACGCTTCCCGCGGGACCCACATTCTCACCTTGTATGTCCACATAATAAATTCGTAATGTCCCACACCAACACATGCATTACTCGTGGAAGACATTCTTACCAAGTCCCGTAAGAGTTCGGGGAATATTTGTGTATCCACATAATAAGGTCATGGCTGTTAATGCCAGAACTATATACTTACATGGATGTGGCGTCTGTGCTTTCGGATATGTCCGAAAGAACAGACACCATACCCATATAAGTACTTGTAATGAGGAGTGGCCGCCCAACCCCACGAGCCCTGGACATTGTTTCACCATGGTTTAGCCAGGTGTTGAAGACACTCACCACAGCACTGCTCGAACACCCGACAAATCGTGCCGTCTCCGAAATGCTCTCAACGCCTTCCTCATCCCACACACGAACAGCAAGCCCACTGGTACTGCATGCACCGTGCTTGTTTTGACTAGCAGTCATTCCTCGCTAGTTGACGCTGCTATCGGCTGGACGGGTTTATATTTGAAATTTTGACACAGTGCTGCATTCGGAAATGCGCTTGTTTTTATATATTTACTGGAGCACCATATGATATATATAAACGAACATTTATATGTATATAAATAAACATGTAAATCTTTTTATGTTCAAAATCTTAAATATGCGTGAGTCCTTCACCTATTGCTTTGAAATTTTTACGAAGCTTTGCATTCAAACACGCGTGTGTTTCTATATACTTATTTAAACTTTTACACAATAGCCAAATGAGCATTCGGGTGGAAATGGGCTACACATTTTTGATACATTTATATACAGTATATAAATACGTATAATATATAACAGTGAAAAGTTGTTGGCAAACAGGGAAGTTGTATTTGTGGCTTATCGGTCTATGATTAGAAATTTGCTACAGAATCTGTATATGCAGTAACGTTGAACAAGGCTCAAGGAGAAGAGGAGATGGACAAAGGAGTGGTAGCAAACGGAATAGAAAGTAGAAAGGAGTAGATGGACATGGAAAGGGGACAGGAGAAAATATTGATACACAAGAAAGAGTGGGAGATAGAGAGAACATAGGAGATGATGGAGAGAGAGTGGTGGCAGAAGGAGATGAAGTAAGAGGATGGAGGGGAAGATAGAGAATGGAGGGATTTCGAAGAGTATGGGGGAGAGAGAGGGCCAGAAGGATATGCAGAGAGGTGGGAGACGAGAAGAAAGGCAGAGAGTGGGAGGGGTGATGGACAAAGAGAGGGGGGCGATGTGATGGGCAGAAATAGGGGAGAGAAATTAGGACGTACGTCAAGTACTGGACATATAGAAACGTGGGCTTGCTCTTATCTTTCTTTTCCGTTTAACCAGACGGAGCCAAGCGATGCATGGCTGAGAACAGCTAGTAGATAACATATTTTGACCCGATTCAGCCGACCTTACCTTACCGGTTCGGAAAATAAGCTCGTAAAGGGATGAAATTTTAACAGAGATCCACATTTCCGTCAGTTTATAATCACTGAGGACGTATCCGCGAATAACCGGATCCCCGCAGACGTCTATGCCAGGAGGCCGTGATGTCGCGGTGTGCTTACTGACCAATAGGGTTGTTTGTGCGGTGCGCCCCCGCCGTGGTTACGCGGCCGGTACCCGGATTTCTCCTGCCAGTGGCTGCCGCGGCACCGTGCACTGCGTAGCCAGCGGTCACTCCGTCCCACTGCCGGTCCCGGTAGCCGATCTTCCGAAAGCGTCGGCTTTGCTTCCAGGAGCTGCCTATTATGAGTACACCGCCACCGCCGCCGCAGCAAGAGGGTGAGTAACGGTTGCCCTTCCGTCGACTACCGCTAGTCGTCTCGGCAGAGATAAGGGGACTGCTCCGCAACGGTGCGTGCCGTGTCGGTGGACGGACTATGTTTGTCTTACAGTTGCGCGGTCCTGTCGTCAGTTAAGAAAGGCAAATTAGACGGTGACTCGCCAAGTGCTCTGCCGAGATTAGAGCTCGTCTGCAACACTCATACCATTAGGAGCAGCGTTTTGATTGTGATAGAAGAAAGTGAGGAATTATCGCTTACGATGGCATTTAGTTTTGTGTCTGAATACTATGCCTGCGTGGTGTGTGTGAGTGCTTAGGTATGTAAGTGTGTGTGTGTGTGAGAGAGAGAGAGAGAGAGAGAGAGAGAGAGAGAGAGAGAGAGAGAGAGAGAGAGAGGCAGAGAGACAGAGAGAGAAACAGAAATAGAGGGAGAGAGAGAAAGAGTAATAGAGATAGAGGAAGAGACAAAGACAGAGAGAGAGAAAGAGACAGACAGAGAGACAACAGAAATAAGGGGAGAGAGAGAAAGAGTAATAGAGACAGAGAGAGAGAGAGAGAGAGAGAGAGAGAGAGATAGAGAGAGAGAGAGAGAGAGAGAGAGCGGCATGGAGGCAGAGAAGAGAGGAGGTAGGGAGGCAGCAGAAAAAGAAAGAGAGATCGGAGGATAGAGCGAGAGAGACAGGAGAGATGTAAAGGAAACAACGGAAATTTACTCCGACACAGCTGAAGCGATACAGGGAAGACTTGTTTTCTGCTGTCGCCGGCGAAACTCCGGGATTTTTCTTTTAACACAATGCGTGTTGAATAAAATGGTAACAGTTCTCCCCTGCGTTATTCGTTTCTATTTGCCGTTCCCTAAGCACTTTCGAACTAGTCTCTCTTATCTTCACAAGGAGATGCTCGCCTGAAACGCCCCTACATCGGCACAGCGCTTGTGAAACGAAACCTTCAGCGCTAAGCACCAAAATCTCTTCGATGCTCAAAATCCGTAACCAATTCATTCACAGTGCATAAATTCACCTTATTTTCGCGGTTCGCTTGGCCTGTATATGTTTTTGTATGCCTGTAGTGGTCATGAAAGGGTGGCCGGGAAAGTAAGGGGCGGAGAGCGTTGTTAGTATGGACGAATGTTTCGGATACGTATATCTACATGTTTCAGCCACGCAGATCGATTCCAAAATTAAGTAGATCGCTAGGAACATCTTCTTTCCGAAGTTGTTATTTACATAAGTCAATCAGCAATTATGGGTACATGGATATACAAGATGTGCTAATGTCTACTGCCGTAAATTGGCTAAGAAATATGTCAAGACTCGGTCGACTTCTGCAGGGATAGTAACACGTAGAAAATAGTGAGGATCTAGTCACGCTGATAGGAGGAGCATCATGTGACAGAGACTGTGCTTCCTCATTCCAGATACCAACCCCATCGTTGCCTGCTCTGTCCTCCTAAAGTACGTTATTCTTCTGAAAATGCTCCAATCGTGAAAGCAAAGATACTGAAACTTTCCACTTTGTAACAAGCTGGTTGACGTACACTGCTCGACAAAAGAAGTGAAGTACCCAGAAGACGTGTTTTGATCTCAGCTTAACTTTGTACACGTACATACTATTTTCAGGTGTTCAGATTATTAGAGGTGCAGTGTTCTGTGCCAGGTAAAACGGCCAACAGAGAGTGTTAGCCTTGTTAGTGCTTTGAGTTGTTACCAGAGGGTATTTCCACTGTTCCTCTTTACTGTTGTGTTTAGAGTACGTAACGGACGTGAACAACGTCAGATGTTGAGTGATCACTGTGAAGTGCACGGAGTCGCTGCGTACTCGTGTGAAACAGCGTTATCAGCACCTGACATTTTTTGACTGGGCCCTCACTGTGCGTCTCCACTTGACCGGCTAGATGAATCGTGCAGTTTTCACATTTATTCTGTTTTCCGATGTGTCAGTGTGAGAAACCGAGGGCAGGCATACTCGTCACCTAGATTCCGTGCGACCACAGCTGGCCACCACAAGGGAGGATCGCCATATTGCGCAGCAACCACATCGTGACTCCTTCACCTTTCCATCTGCTATTCCGGAACAAGCAGTGCACTTCTGCCAGTATACTATCTCGCCATCCCACACCACAGGTCGGACACTAGCAGGAGTCGGACAGGGGATTTATCGTCCCAGGCACCGGCTGCCGTCAACACCGCAACACAGATGGCTGCATCTACATCTACATTTATACGACGCAAGCCACCCAACGGTGTGTGGCGGAGGGCACTTTACGTGCCACTGTCATTACCTCCCTTTCCTGTTCCAGTCGCGTATGGTTCGTGGGAAGAACGCCTGTCAGAAAGTCTCTCTAATTTTACACTCGTGATCTCCTCGGGAGGTATAAGTACGGGGAAGCAATATATTCGATACCTCATCCAGAAACGCACCCTCTCGAAACCTGGACAGCAAGCTACACCGCGATGCAGAGCGCCTCTCTCGCAGAGTCTGCCACTTGAGTTTGCTAAACATCTCCGTAACGCTATCACGCTTACCAAATAACCCTGTGACGACACGCGCCGCTCTTCTTTGGATCTTCTCTATCTCCTCCGTCAACTCGACCTGGTACGAATCCCAGACTGATGAGCAATATTCAAGTATAGGTCGAACGAGTGTTTTGTAAGCCACTTCCTTTGTTGATGGACTAGATTTTCTAAGGACTCTTCCAATGAATCTCAGCCTAGTACCCGCCTTACCAACAATTAATTTTATATGATCATTCCATTTCAAATCGTTCCGCATCCACACTCCCAGATATTTTACAGAAGTATCTGCTACCAGCGTTTGTTCCGCTATCATATTATCATACAATAAGGGATCCTTCTTTCTATGTATTCGCAATACATAACATTTGTCTATGTTAAGGGTCAGTTGCTACTCCCTGCACCAAGTGCCTATCCGCTAGCAGATCTTCCTGCATTTCACTACAATTTTCTAATGCTGCAACTTCTCTGTATACTACAGCATCATCCGCGAAAAGCCGCATGGAACTTCCGACACTATCTACTAGGTCATTTATATATATTGTGAAAAGCAATGGTCCAATAACACTCCCCTGTGGCACGCCAGAGGTTACTTTAACGTCTGTACATGTCTCTCCATTGATGACAACATGCTGTGTTCTGCTTGCTAAAAACTCTTCAATCCAGCCACACAGCTGGTCTGATATTCCGTGGGCTCTTACTTTGTTTATCAGGCGACAGTGCGGAACAGTGTCGAACGCCTTCCGCAAGTCAAGGAAAATAGCATCTACCTGGGAGCCTGTTTCTAATATTTCCTGGGTCTAATGAACAAATAAAGCGAGTTGGGTATCACACGATCGCTGTTTCCGGAATCCATGTTGATTCCTACAGAGTAGATTCTGGGTTTCCTGAAACGACATGATACGCGAACAAAAAACATGTTCTAAAATTCTACAACAGATCGACGTCAGAGATATAAGTCTACAGCTTTGAGCATCTGCTCGACGACCCTTCTTGAAGACTGCGACTACCTGTGCTCTTTTCCAATCATTTGGAACCTTCCGTTCCTCTAGAGACTTGCGGTACACGGCTGGTCGACGGGGTGGGGGCAAGTTCTTTCGCGTACTCTGTGTAGAATCGAACTGGTATCCCGTCAGGACCAGTGGACTTTCCTCTATTGAGTGATTTCAGTTGCTTTTCTATTCCTTGGACATTTATTTCTATGTCAGCCATTTTTTCGTTCGTGCGGTGATTTAGAGAAGGAACTGCAGTGCGGTCTTCCTCTGTGAAATAGCTTTGGAAAAAGGTGCCGGACGCGGTGGTCTCGCGGTTCTAGGCACTCAGTCCGGAACCGCGTGACGGCTACGGTCGCGGGTTCGAATCCTGCCTCGGGCATGGATGTGTGTGAGGTCCTTAGGTTAGTTAGGTTTAAGTAGTTCTAAGTTCTAGGGGACTGATGACCACAGCTGTTAAGTCCCATAGTGCTCAGAGCCATTTGAACCATTTGAAAAAGGTGTTTAGTATTTCAGCTTTACGCGTGTCATCCTCTGTTTCAATGCCATCATCATCCCGGAGTGTCTGGAGATGCTGTTTCGAGCCACTAACTGATTTAACGTAAGACCAGAACTTCCTAGGATTTTCTGTCAAGTCGGTACATAGAATTTTACCTTCGAATTCACTGAACGCTTCACGCATAGCCCTCTTTACACTTTGACATCGTTTAGCTCCTGTTTGTCTAAGAGGTTTTGGCTGCCTTTAAACTTGCAGTGAAGCTCTCTTTGCTTTAGCAGTAGTTTCCTTTGTTGTTGAACCACGGTGGGTTTTTCGCGTCCCTCACAGTTTTACTCGGCACGTACCTCCTCTCGAGTGGAGCCGTGACTGGGAAGCATGGATCGCCGATGAATGGCTTCGCACTGTGTCCAGCGACGAATCACAGTTCTCCGTTACCCTGGATGATCATTGCCGGCGAGCATGGTGGTCACCTGAGGAGAAGTCACGTTTCCTCCAATGTTTTGAAGAGCAACAGCGCTGTTACTCCCGGCGTCATGGTGCGGGCAGTTATCGAGTATGACTTCAGCTAACGGCTGGCGGTGACTGATGGAACTCTGGTGGTACAACGGTGCGTCACGGAAGTCCTGCATCCTCATGTGTTTCCCTTCGTGCAACAGTACTGAGGTGACATTTTTCAATAGAACAATGCTCGTCAACACACGGCGCGTATGTCTATGAACAGTCAGCGTGGTGCTCGGGTACTCCCATTGCCAGTATCTAGGATATCAATGACCAGTTACAACAGTTGTGGGCCAGCTTGCCTCAGGAGAGAGTACAAAGACTTTGACATCCGTCGCAACCGAATCAGTGAACACATCCAGGCCACAGTGTGTCGAACGTCATGCTGATAGGTGGGCTCACATTGGTAAGTTCTTTGTAAATTTGACTCGATATTATAATCAGTGCAGTAACATCACATACCCTCTCAACTCAAGAAGTTTCATTTTATGCCTCCTCCCTTTATGTGTGGTTCATGATTATTGTCAGACAGTGTGTAATAAATCTGACAGCTTTTGCATGCCGAAATCATGGTACCTATTCACCTCGAACACTTTTAATTTAAAAAAATTACTTATCCCTCCGTTGACATCACGCTAAACCTTACCCTGTAGCGTGACTGCAAATCACGAGAGAATCTGTGTTTGTTTATACACTGAAGTGCCAAAGGGACTGGTATAGGCATGAGTATTCAAATACAGATATATGAAAACAGGCAGAATAAGTCGCTCCGGTCGGAAACGCCTATATAACTCAACAAGTGTTTTGCGCAGTTGTTAGATCGGATAATGCAGCTACAATGGCAACTTATCAAGATGTAAGTGCGTTTGAAGTTGGTTATAGTAGGTGCACGAGCGATGGGATGCAGCATCTCCGAGGTAGCAATGAAGTGGGGATTTTCCCTCAGGACCATTTCACGAGTGTACCGTGGATATCAGGAATCGGACAAAACGTCAAATCTCCGAAATCGCTGTGGCCAGAAGAAGATCTTGCAAGGACGGGACCAATAACGACTGCAGAGAATCGTTTAACGTTACGGAAGTGCAACCCTTCCACAAACTGCTGCAGATTTCAGTGCTGGGCCATCAATAAGAGTCAGCGTGCAAACCATTCAACGAAACATAATCGTTATGGGCTTTCGGAGCCGTAGGCCCACTCGCGTACCCTTAATGGCTGTTCGATACAAAGCTTTACGTCTCTCCTGGGCCCGTCAACACCGACATTGGACTGTTCGTGAGTGGAAACATGTTGCCTGGTCAGACGAGTCTCCTTTCAGATTGTATCGAGCGGATGGACGTGTTCGGGTATGGAGACACTTTCATGAATCCATGGAGCCTGCATGTCAGCAGGGGTCTGTTGAAGCTGGTGGAGGCTCTGTACTGGTGCGGGGCGTGTACAAAAGAATGGCTCTGAGCACTATGGGACTTAACATCTGAGGTCATCAGTCTCCTAGAACTTAGAACTACTTAAACCTAACTAACCTAAGGACATCACACACATCCATGCCCGAGGCAGGATTCGAACCTGCGACCGTAGCGGTCGCGCGGTTCCGGACTGTAGTGCATAGAACCGCTCGGCCTACCCTGCCGGAGGGGCGTGCACAGTTGGAGTGGTAAGGGACCCCTGATACATCTAGATATGGCTCTAACAGGTGACACATACGAAAGCATCCTGTCTGGCTGCCTCTATCCACTCATGTCCATTGTGCGTTTCGACGGTGTTGTAAAATTCCAGCAGGACAATGCGACAACTCACACGTCCACAACTGCTACAGAGTGTCTACAGGAACACTCTTCTGAGTTTAAACACTTCCGCTGCCCACCAAACTACCCAGATATTAACATTATTGAGCATATCTGATATGTCTGCTATTCTGAAGAAATCTCCACCCCGTCGTACTCTTACAGATTTATAGACAGCCCTGCAGGATTCATGGTGTCAGTTCCTTCTAGCACTACCTGAGAGATTAATCGAGTGCATTCCACGTCGTGTTGCGGCACTTCTGCGTGCTCGTGGGAGCCCTACACGATATTAGCGAGGTGTACCAGTCTTTTTGGCTGTTCAGTGTACTATAGCAGAAGTGGGCGCTAGGTCATTACGTATGAGTATCACTATGCCCTCTAGGAGGAAACCCTGGATACTGTAACTGTTGCTACATGGTACAGTGCGTATTAGACCGCAGTCTCTGTAACAAAGTGTGATTGCATAAATGGTAGGATGGAAATCATGCTTTTCGGAACACGAGTTGATTAGAACGTTTTTGTTCCGTAATCTCTCACTGATCAATTCCCAGAATTCGTACACGATGAAAAAAATAACTCTGTAGACGGGTGCGACGAGGGCATACAAGGGCATGCTGAAAAGTAATACCTCGAAATATTTTATGTGGAACCTCTTATAGCGTTCTAAATAAAACAACGTTACTAACATTCTACATCTTCATTCTTCGTGTCCAGATATTTGCAGCTCTTTGCCTCTATATGGCCACGAATTGCAGCATGTAACATGGCGCTGTGTGACGTAATTATGTTGGTGCGTGGGAAATAGCGTTCTGTAGCCGAGTTACGAATTCGAAGAGTGCGACCACACATGGAACGCTCTCTCCTTCAGCATGACAATCGCAGACCACTGGCCCCATTCGATTTTCATCTGTCTCCAAACCTTAAACAACACCTTCGAGGACTTCACTTTGATAATGATGAAGCGGTGTAATCAGAGACGTGGTTGTGGCTCCGCCAACAAAGTCAGACATTCTACAGTGACGGTGTCAACAAACTCGTCTCTCATTCGGAGAAACGTCTCTGTCACCAGGCTGACTATATAAAAAAATAAACACGTAGACGTGCAGAGTGTAAATAATGTGTGCTTGATTCCAAGACCTTTAAGAGTTTTCCCAAATAAATTCAGCACGCCCTAGTAAGTACGAAAGATGGAATTACAAGATACACAAAGAAGCAAGTGCATCTTGCTGTAAATTAAATGTAAATATAAGAAAACGCTGTATCTACAGTAGTTGGTATTTTGCATACGACAGCTGTATCATTCAATATATCTCCACTTAAACAAAGTTATGAAAAAGATATAGCGGTTTTATGCCACCCGACGATGGGTCAAAATCGTGTTTCCGCCTTCGCACAAATAAACGTAAACAGAAAGCGGCTGTTTTCGTCCACTACCGAAAACGGCGTGAAGTGGTTTAAAAGCGTAGAACGTCACATCAGCCAGTACACTCTTTGTGCACTAGGTCAAAGTAGGTATGTGACTTACACTACAAGAATAACGTAGTTTTATAACGGAGAAGTAAACTAAAGAGATGTTGTGGCGTCTCCATGGCAACAGCCGCTTCACAACCACAGTTCCCTTCTTCTCTCGGCGTTTATTTCTGTCGGCAGTGGGCTCATTAGAGGAGAAGCGCCTTCTCTGATTGGACAAGCGCTGCGGAAAATACTCTAAAGCGGCCTTGGCTATAGGCTATTACGGCCACCCGCCTCGGGAGATTTAGGGAGCTGTGTGCATCCTACTTGGGTGCACCCGATCCGGGATTTACCATTGTTTCGTTACAAATATGACAACAACAGTACATTGGTAGACCTATATATTTCATGCACTGACTTAAACACTAGTTAAAGATAAACCTTCGTTTTATTTCTAACTTGACCTATCCGTTTCTATCAAAATCGAAGACTGAAAAGGAAAATCATACGATGGGCGTTCAGTAAGGGATGCAACACATTTTCATTCCTGAAAACAGGTTGTAATGTTGATGCATTAATTTGTTCTGAAAGCGGTGCTGATATTCAAGACAATAAAAGCGGGTTAAAAGCTGTGAGCTATCTGGGGAAGTTAACCTTGCATTACTGAGCAACTGACCAACTGTTTCACCAGGTATCCAGTCTAGCTTACCAAATTGTGAGTTTGTAATCTTACGGAACACATCAAATATGGAGCCAAGATTGGGAGACTGCGTACAACACTGCATCATAAAATAACACACGAAGAACGTTGAAACATTTGCAAAAGGAAATTAACCACAACCAACCCATTCTATTTTCACCCAAAGAAGTTACGTTCGTAGCGCAATCCTGTTCGTCTTGAAATTACCACAAACTGGTATACTAAATTCATACTAACTGTCTGTGAAATCTTCCCGAAAATAATAGCTGAGAGCTACTTTGATGATTACACTACATGCTTCACGTGGTCAACTTGGTTTACACAAAGAGTGTAACTCCATAATAATTTTGATAATTAAAATTAATTACATCGAAACGCAATTTACAAAAGTAAAACCTTGAACTGGTTACTATCGTCTTACTATTAACCTGATGGGTCAAACAATTGTATAAGCACGTGGTAATGGTCTCACAAAGTACACCCCTCGTGGGTTGAACATAAAGAAAAGTTGCGATATTGAAAAATATTGTCAAGACGAGACGTTATAATCTCACGCACATTCGAATTTAAGATTGATGATCTTAGTTAGAGTTACTGATCAACACGTGGTTCAACTTTACTCACAAAGTAGTGACAAAGCAACTACCGGAATATATTCTGAACTTCACACTCGAATTACACTGCGTTGCAATTTAAGATAACATTAGATATTTTAGAGCTAAACCTGAAATAAAGGTGATTAAATTTTCAGTTAGGCTGAACTTAAGAAATCCATTGTCCTGCGGACTTAGCAGACACGCGCTTAGCCGGAGATCTTACCACTTCAGACGCTCGCCACGGACAGACTGACCTGGGTTTGTACCAAGAGTGCTTCCGTATACAAAACGGAAGTGTCCAAAGGGGCAGCTTCCTATACCAACATGACAAGGGACGGGCAGGACCATACTAAGAATAGAAACCTCTTTGCTTTTAGAAAGCGTAGCTACCTGTTCCGACGTTGGTCCTACTGTTCTCTAGCAGACAGGCTTGTCTGCTACCATCAAGCATGCAACTAGAAATATATTTGCTCATTCATCCTTTCACACAGAAGGGAAGGGGGATGACAGTATCTTGTCATATACAGTATATAAAAGAAAGCGGATGTAAGTTCTGTATGAGACTGTGTGACATGAATTACATATCAACTGTGTTATAAAGTGTAGTAGTGTTGTTTATGTGTAAAAGTAACACGTTTCACTGCCCAGTCTCCTCCCTGATAGTCAGAAACACCACAGTAGATTTAGAAGAGGAATTTATGCCGTAAATGACAACAGTTTTAAAAAATTAACATGAAATTAATCCAACAGAGACCTTTCAAGGTTGATTTTGTTCAGGATTCCAGTACACCACACCATTCCCCGTTTATCTGGCTACAATCGCTATTTGTCCGTTCAATACGATAGCGTGGCGCCACCCTATTTAGACGGCTTGTATGCCAACATGGTAACCAGTCTATTCCTCGACGTCGGAGACAACGACTCGCTGCATCAATAAGTTCCCCGTCATCCACGTACTGTTTGGTGCAGAGTGCATCCTTCATTTGGTCAAACGGAAATCGGAAGGTGCCAGATCCGGGCTGTAGAGTGGATGAGGGGGAGCAGTTTACTGGAGCTTTGCAAGCTCATCTCGGGCGCTCATACTTGTGTGAAGCCTTGCATTATCATGGAGAAGGAGAGTTTCGTTTGCATTTGTGTGTCGACGAGCACGCTGAAATCATTCCTTTAATTACCTGAGGATAGCACAATACTGAACGGAATGGACAGTGTCTTGAAAGGAGGGTATAAGATGACTCGGGTGATGCTACGGGAATTAGATTAGGAAATGAGACACTTTAAGTAGTAAAAGAGTTTTGCTATTTGGGGAGCAAAATGACAGATGATGGTCGAATTCGAGAGGATATAAAATGTAGCCTGGCAATGGCAAGGAAAGCGTTTCTGAACAAGAGAAATTTGTTAACATCAAGTATAGGTTTAAATCTACATCTACATCCATACTCCGTAAGCCACCTGACGGTGTGTGGCGGAGTGTACCCTGAGTACCTCTATCGGTTCTCCCTTCTATTCCAGTCTCGTATTGTACGTGGAAAGAAGGATTGTCGGTATGCTTCTGTGTGGGCTCTAATCTCTCTGATTTTATCCTCATTATCTCTTCGCGAGATATACGTAGGAGGGAGCAATATACTGCTTGACTCTTCGGTGAAGGTATGTTCTCGAAACTTTAACAAAAGCCCGTACCGAGCTACTAAGCGTCTCTCCTGCAGAGTCTTCCACTGGAGTTTATCTATCATCGCCGTGACGCTTTCGCGATTACTAAATGATACTGTAACGAAGCGCACTGCTCTCCGTTGGATCTTCTCTATCTCTTCTATCAACCCTGTCTGGTGCGGATCCCACACTGCTGAGCAGTATTCAAGCAGTGGGCGAACAAGCGTACTGTAACCTACTTCCTTTGTTGTCGGATTGCATTTCCTTAGGATTCTTCCAATGAATCTCAGTCTGGCATCTGCTTTACCGACGATCAGCTTTATATGATCATTCCATTTTAAATCACTCCTAATTTATGGAATTAACTGCTTCCAGTTGCTGACCTGCTATTTTGTAGCTAAATGATAATGGACCTATCTTTCTATGTATTCGCATCACATTACACTTGTCTACATTGAGATTCAATTGCCATTCCGTGCACCATGCGTCAATTCGCTGCAGATCCTACTGCATTTCAGTACAATTTTCCATTGTTGCAACCTCTCGATACACCACAGCATCATCTGCAAAAAGCCTCAGTGAACTTCGGATGTCATCCACCAGGTCATTTATGTATATTGTGAATAGCAACGGTCATATGACACTCCCCTGCGGCAGGAAGTCGTTTCTGAAAGTATTTGTATGGAGTGTAGCCATGTATGGAAGTAAAACATGGACGATAAATAGTTTGGACAAGAAGAGAATAGAAGATTTCGAAATGTGGTGCTACACAGAAGAATGCCGAAGATTAGATGGGTAGATCACATAACTAATGAGGAGGTATTGAATATAATTGGGGAGAAGAGGAGCTGCCGGCTGTGGTGGTCTAGCGGTACTAGGCCCTCGGTCTGCAACCGCGCGACCGCGCCGGTAGCAGGTTCGAATCCTGCCTCGGGCATGGATGTGTGTGATGTCAGGTTAGTTAGGTTTAGGTAGTTCTAAGTTCTAGGGGACTGACGACCACAGATGTTAAGTCCCATAGTGCTCAGAGCCATTTGATCCATTTGAAGAGGAGCTTGTGGCACAACTTGACTAGAAGAAGGGATCGGTTGGTAGGACATATTCTGAGACATCGAGGGATCACCAATTTAGTGCTGGAAGGCAGCGTGGAGCGTAAAAATCGTAGAGGGAGACCAAGAGATGAATACACTAAGCAGATTCAGAAGGATGTAGGTTGCAGTAGGTACTGGGAGATGACGAAGCTTGCACGGGATAGAGTAGCAGGGAGAGCTGCATCAAACCAGTCTCCGGACTGAAGACCACAACAACAACAGCACAATACTCTTCGTAGTTCATAGTTTCACCATGAGGGAGGAAATAAAACAGAATAAGCACTTCAGGCTCCCAGAACACTGTCGTTATGACTTTAACAGCTGAGTTTGCCGGTCTAAACTTATTCTTGTGAGGAGAGATGGTGTGGCGGCACTCTATGGATTGACATTTTGTTTCCGGTCCGGTCCGAAGTGATCGCGCCGGCCAGGGTGGCCGAGCGGTTCTAGGCGCTACAGTCTGAAACCACGCGACCGCTACGGTCGCAGATTCGAATCCTGCCTCGGGTATGGATGTGTGTGATGTTCTTAGGTTAGTTAGGTTTAAGCAGTTTTAAGTTCTAGGGGACTGATGACCTCACATCTTAAGTCCCATAGTGCTCAGAGCCATTTGAACCACTTGAACTTACTAAACGCGACTCCTATATTTCCTTGCGTGCGTACGTGAAAAGACGCAAGCACCCAGAAACAGAATTTAAAAGGTGCTTACTTTGCACCATGTACTATACCCACCCAGCGTCCAATCAGAGATATCTGCGAGGGCTCGGCAGTTAATTAATGGCATGAACATGCTTGTAGGCAGTGGACATAGCGAAAAAATTCAATTATGGTGACGTTATCATACATCTCAGGCTGAAAGAGAAGAGCATAACTCAGAATTTGTTAAGTAGTGCTGGAAATGAATTCAAATTTTGTATTTATCTATAAATGTACATCCCTACAAAGACGATAATTTGTTTCATACACATTGTACACCAAGAACCTAAGTGGTCAGCAGACTCCTCAGATTCTATAAAAGGCACTGTAACTTTCACAGCACACGACAAGTTTATTTGTGCGTCTTGGGATACCCTGCGTGAAGGTATACACTGTTCCTAACTTTATTACTTGCATTGTGGGAACTCTTCAACGTGACATTATACCTCTTAACAAGTAGAATATGTCAATATTTCATACTTTTAAATTCGGCCAGTAATTAAATGATATATTATCAACCCCGTAAGACAGTAGACAGACACCTTGCAACTAGGATTGAGCCACCGTGTGATCGTAGACATGTAAACTAAAGCAAACTGTTTTCCAGTTTTTAAACACCGAAGGTGCAGCCATGAAAATACGTTTTGTATTATTGTTATTGACACACGACATGGAACTGTGGTATTCAGTGTAATTGAGTGTGAATGAATCTATAGAATTTTTGTCTAGAGCACATTAATTAAAAATGGCGAGGAATTCAAAAAGGCTTGCCGTTGAAATGTTAATAATGAAACTCAAAAATTAAAGATTCAAAGTTAATTGTCCTCACGAAAAAGTAGCAGACAGTAGCGTGTAAAGCTGCCTTTCGCTCTCACTCTGAGACACAACTTCTTGAAGGTAAAAACCAAATTCCAGAAATCGTTTTTCGTTGCAGTGTTTACATTGTAAGTCATGAAGCTATTTTACTAGACCCGTCAAGCATCGCTTTTCTGATCGTCAGCTGCTTGGCACAAATGACGTCTGGAAATCAGCTGTTCAGGCTTCTGATTTAGTCAGGACGGTGGCTGTTTCTTTTCGGTTAAATATCGGTGGTGGAAAACTTCATGCTGTGTCTAATATTTCTACATCTCCTCTACCGCACAAAAACAACATCGTCGCCGGCCGATGTGGCCGAGCGGTTCTAGGCGCTTCAGTCTGGAACCGCGCGACCGCTATAGTCGCAGATTCGAATCCTGCCTCGGGCGTGGATGTGTGTGATGTCCTTAGGTTATTTAGGTTTAAGCACTTTTAAGTTCAAGGGGACTGATGACCTCAGAAGTTAAGTCCCATAGTGCTCAGAGCCATTTGAACCACATTTGAACAACATGGTCCAGATTAGCCGAAGTCCAAGCATGTTTTAAAACCGGGTGTGCGTTTGCGTGGGAGCGAAACTATGTTGTGAGAGAGGAAATCCTGCGGATAGAACCGCATTTCCGGAATAGATATTGGAGTGATCACATGACCAACCAGAAGCGGTTTTGAGAAATCGGTTTAGGAAATCTAGTTTTGGGAGCCCCATAAAATCGTCGTAGAAGCTGTTCTCTTATTCCTTCTCTTCTTTGCAAATTTATGTAGGAGACATTATCTTGGATTTGCGGTCTAGGAGAGATGCGAGGAGCATCAGCTACAGCCCGTCTAAAACAACCAAGCAATTCAACTGTCACAGAGCACAGCGTCGAATGTAATCGTGAAATGGAATACGGTGAAACCAGTATAGTGGTGCGTACGCTAAGGTTCTGGGACAACGTAATTTTGGAAACTGTCGACACAAAGATGAAGGAAAGCCTAATAAAATGGATTGGAGGTTTCAATGTGAACAAGGCTTGGGGTCTGGCACTCAATTTATTAAGAGACAGCCAGTCGTCACGTCCACTATACTTGTTTCTGCTACTTCTCAACACTTTCGTCTTTATTTGTTTTGCTATCAGTGCAAATTCTGTTCAAATGGTTCAAATGGCCCTGAGCATTATGGGATTTAACTTCTGGGGTCATCAGATCCCTAGAACGTAAACCTAACTAGTCTAAGGACACCACACACATCCATGCCCGAGGCAGGATTCGAACCAGCGACCGTAGCGGTCGCGCGGCTCCAGACTGTAGTGCTAGAACCGCTCGGCCACCCAGGCCGGCAGCAAATTCTATGCTCCGGCGAATATCCAACTCTTTTAACACGTCTTTTAATTCCTCGTCGCTTTGCAGTCGGAGGAGGTGTGCGCTTGGCATTCTCGTAATGTTGTTCATCCGAGCAGTTGGAGGAAAAACCTTGAATTGAATGTGGGTTTGTAACGTTGGTATACTTCGCCGTTTCTCACGAGGACCAGACGTGGCACTCAAATTAAGTGTAATATAAAATCCACACGACAACCCGAAAGTCTGAGTTACGAATCTTTCACTTAACCAGATGAACCGTTAGGATACAGGATGCTAGCAACAAACATCATAAAAATACAGGCAACGCAGAAACGAAGATCAAAATTAGAACACTGTTCAGAAAGATTTGTTGTAGGAAGTAATGAAGACGCTAGTTTGTTTCTAGTTTGCTGAGTATCTTAATTTGTAAAATTCTAAGATTTCTCCGTCCGCAACCAGAAGTTATCGTCGAGGGATATGTACGACAGTCAGATTTACTGTGAGGTTTGAAGAATACGTGTAACACTACAAGCCAGAACACGTCAAGGGAAATTTCGGCACTGTCGTTGCCGCAGCGGTAAACATGTTTCTCTTGGCAAGTGAAATCAGGGGACTGACCTTGGGGACAGTGAAAGGACTTAAGGGACGCTCGTGAAAAACTATACAGGGCGTAGGCTATCTACCGGCTGCGAAGAACTTGAAAACAATGATAGACTGTATTGCCATTCATGTCCCAAATCGTTGAATATTGTTTATATAGAACTGATAAAGTGTAATTATAATGTAACTTTACTCTCAGTTTCCATCGAAGAACTTGATATTGTAGATGTTGTGGATGTCAGAAACTAATGAGATGACGTTTTCAGTTTTTAGCAGAGTATAAGCTGCCACGAACATTTTTGAAAAAATGTAGGAGTTTACCACACGGTGATTCGAACCAGATTTCCTTGATTTCGTGGGCAACACACCAGCATTTATGCTTTTACACACATCTCGTGGTCTCACTAAAAGTCTCATTCTGTCAATTTTTTCTGTGCATAAGAACAGTGCAACTGACAATTCGTGCCCTGTTCCGACATACTGCTAAAAGCTGCTCCGTGATTCGGCACACCTAGTCATTGTCTTCCACATACTCCACATGCTTTATGTGAACGGTGAAACAGCGATATAAAGAGACGATGAAAGAGTAGCCTTGAAGATTTATACACTACTCCTAAACAACTCTGGTCTAGAGATCAACACAAGAGACTAAAACAATTATTGACTAATGCAGGCACCTCGGCGTTACTGGAAATGGAGTAGAAGTAATAAAATTGTTACTCATCCTTGGGAGAGTTGTTCCAAAAACCAGAATCTTCGTAATCGTAGAACGAGGTGCAGACGTTTGGTATTGTAAACACTGAACTTTGTGTGATACGAGAAAGCAATAACATCACAAGAAACTCGAGGATCAGAAGATCCGATAAAAATGGGAAATTTTTTTTCAGCGATGTGAAATCAGGAAGTTCACCGAACACATCATCCGCCACACCGAAGCGTTTATGAAACATTGTTCTCCGAGAATAATAAAATCCACACACTCAGATTCGATGCGAGATGCAGACTTATGGGAGATTATTCAGTAAATAGCAGACTGAATTCATCACAAACCTCAAACACGCTCCTCCTCATATTAAAATACAATAAGAGAAAATCAAGCAGTCGCAGAAATTTAAATATGTTGGAGAAATAATTACATCTGACGGATCAGATAATGCAGCTGTAGAAAGTAGGTGTTCTAAACTAGAAGGTGCTTTTCACCTGTGCAAAGACTTATGCAAAAGCAAAAGCCTGTCTTTAAACCCAAAACTTTGTCATTGTAACACCGTAATTAGACCGCCAGCTTTGTATGCATCAGAATGTTTAAACATGACGAAGAAAGGACCACTACGAAAACTTGAAATAAAAGACCGAAAAATTTTGAGGAAAATCCTTGGCCCAATCAAAGAAAACGGAGAATTCCGCCGAAGACACAACGGTAAATTATACGAACATACAGAAGACATTGTTACCAGCATGAGGAAGCGGAGAATGATGTATTTTGGTCATCTGGAAAGATTGAACCCGCAAAGACTTTCTCATCGCACACATTCATCAATTTCAAAAACAAAATCGTATTCCAAATGGGCAAGCCAAGTTAAAAAGGATTTACAGGAAGCTGAAATTTCATTCGATGACATTCAGGATAGAGAAGTTTTCAGAGAAAAAGTCGAAATTACTAAAAACATTATTCCGCTTACTACGTCGGTTCCACGCCCCCCTTGCAAATAATCAAAACATAGAAAAGAAGCACAGTCAGCGAAAATGAAAATCTACTGGCAAAAGAGGAAAACACAATCAGGGAAGAGATAAAAATCTTCGTGGTCCATAGCAGGCCGAAATGACATCAAAAAAAAAAGTCAGTATAGAAAGGGAGAAGAGAAAGCGGAAGTCGTTACAATGTAAACTAAGAAAATCATGAGCGCTGAGGAGAAGTAAGGAAGATTAATTACACTGTAAATTGTCCTGTTCTTTCTGGCACACTCGCTCTAGAAAGGATAATTCCATTCTTGTCCATAATTTCAAATCTGTGGGTTGATATATCTCGTTTATACACTCCTGGAAATGGAAAAAAGAACACATTGACACCGGTGTGTCAGACCCACCATACTTGCTCCGGACACTTCGAGAGGGCTGTACAAGCAATGATCACACGCACGGCACAGCGGACACACCAGGAACCGCGGTGTTGGCCGTCGAATGGCGCTAGCTGCGCAGCATTTGTGCACCGCCGCCGTCAGTGTCAGCCAGTTTGCCGTGGCATACGGAGCTCCATCGCAGTCTTTAACACTGGTAGCATGCCGCGACAGCGTGGACGTGAACCGTATGTGCAGTTGACGGACTTTGAGCGAGGGCGTATAGTGGGCATGCGGGAGGCCGGGTGGACGTACCGCCGAATTGCTCAACACGTGGGGCGTGAGGTCTCCACAGTACATCGATGTTGTCGCCAGTGGTCGGCGGAAGGTGCACGTGCCCGTCGACCTGGGACAGGACCGCAGCGACGCACGGATGCACGCCAAGACCGTAGGATCATACGCAGTGCCGTAGGGGACCGCACCGCCACTTCCCAGCAAATTAGGGACACTGTTGCTCCTGGGGTATCGGCGAGGACCATTAGCAACCGTCTCCATGAAGCTGGGCTACGGTCCCGCACACCGTTAGGCCGTCTTCCGCTCACGCCCCAACATCGTGCAGCCCGCCTCCAGTCGTGTCGCGACAGGCGTGAATGGAGGGACGAATGGAGACGTGTCGTCTTCAGCGATGAGAGTCGCTTCTGCCTTGGTGCCAATGATGGTCGTATGCGTGTTTGGCGCCGTGCAGGTGAGCGCCACAATCAGGACTGCATACGACCGAGGCACACAGGGCCAACACCCGGCATCATGGTGTGGGGAGCGATCTCCTACACTGGCCGTACACCTCTGGTGATCGTCGAGGGGACACTGAATAGTGCACGGTACATCCAAACCGTCATCGAACCCATCGTTCTACCATTCCTAGACCGGCAAAGGAACTTGCTGTTCCAACAGGACAATGCACGTCCGCATGTATCCCGTGCCACCCAACGTGCTCTAGAAGGTGTAAGTCAACTACCCTGGCAGGCAAGATCTCCGGATCTGTCCCCCATTGAGCATGTTTGGGACTGGATGAAGCGTCGTCTCACGCGGTCTGCACGTCCAGCACGAACGCTGGTCCAACTGAGGCGCCAGGTGGAAATGGCATGGCAAGCCGTTCCACAGGACTACATCCAGCATCTCTACGATCGTCTCCATGGGAGAATAGCAGCTTGCATTGCTGCGAAAGGTGGATATACACTGTACTAGTGCCGACATTGTGCATGCTCTGTTGCCTGTGTCTATGTGCCTGTGGTTCTGTCAGTGTAATCATGTGATGTATCTGACCCCAGGAATGTGTCAATTAAGTTTCCCCTTCCTGGGACAATGAATTTACGGTGTTCTTATTTCAATTTCCAGAAGTGTATTACTGGAACATTGATTGCGACTAGGTACTTACCTTAATTTTATATGTTAGATTGTAACTTGTAGTCAGATTGTTGATAACAAGTAATACATGAACGTTACAAATCATATTACTACACTTAAGAGATACCTCATGTCGGTATTGGATGTTGTTGTCTGCAGCGACAGTAGCTCCGTAAGATTCGTCTAACTCGTTAGGATATGTGATACTGGGTGCTAACAGAATCGCTACACTGAATGTTATCGAGTGACCATGCCTACAAGCTCGAGTGAGACGGCCACCAAAATTTCAAATTGTTTGGAACGCCTAAGGAAAAGATCCTCTGCGTCCTCCTGTCGACAACCGAGGGGAGTCTTCGCGAAGTGCAGAACGTGCAGGTGTTTGCTATGAAGCAGGTCGTTATTGTGTTACTAAAGTGCGTCCCATTTCCACCGATATCACTGACTTGGATGAGACATGCGCGACTTAAAAGAAGATAGTACGATTTGGCAGTCGTCTTTCTTCTAGAATATCTTTGTATAGCACGAAACACGATAATATATTTGGCCTTATCCATATATATTACTGTTATTTTCTGGTTCCGTTGCCTAGTATAAGCTGTTTGAGATATGATCCTTTCTAGAGCCTAGATATTGTCAGCCGAATACCAGGCTAGTTGGTAGCCGTACAGAAACAATTCCATTTGGTAAAATTTGGGATGGATTTTCCTGTTGATGTATCTGCCTCACAAACAAGGGATCTCGAAATCCTTCCACGGAAACGGTGGGTTAGAGATAATTTTAATTTACTTCTGGGGCAATACGACCCAGATAAGAAAAAGAGGATGCAGTGTATGTTTAAGTGCCTGTTTATGTAAGTGCAGTCTGCCTATCTCAAACACACATTTCATTTCTTTTATGTTTCATTCTCATCCTTGAAGGGCAGTGCAGGTACTAAAAGTTTTTTTATTTAACCTAGCAATATCAGGACCAACAGGATAACTCTTACATCTAACTAGCCATTCTACATATTTTACAATACTTATTGTAACGATGACTTAAAATCTTTAAAACAAGCTCTCACTTTTGAAGTGAAGTGCTAGGCCCAAGTTCGCACATATAATAAATTTTATTATAGTGTAGATCCTCAGAACATGTCCACATTCCTTGGTACTCAAAATGTATACTGTACAATTTACGTTAGTTAAACTCTTTATCCTTTAGCAAACAAATTTTGAAATAAATACGATCACTATAAAATTCTCTTTATATCGTTTCAGTAACACCAAAAATTTAAGCAAAGGCTTTCGAAGTGAACTCAGAAAGAAACTCGCGTCACAACCAGGCTAAAGTTTACCTTTCCCTTAAATAAAATATACTAAAAAACTCAACGTTAAAAAGAGACAAGCATAATTGCATTTAAAAAAATATATTTAGCCAATTAATAAATATATTGAACGTGCAACATTATCTTAGCAAATCTTGAACAAAGCAAAATTTCTGCAAGCTTAATTACCACACATTTAAGCATAACCTACTCAGACAATTATAGCTCAATAAGAGTGCTAAATTACAGGAAGGAAATGCTAATTAGAATTTGACAGTCCTGCTCTGGACACATGCCCTTCTTGCTCTCAGAACAGCCCCACAGGACCCGCGTACTCCTCCGGGCCAAGGTACATAAAGATTGAAACCAGAACAAGAAAGCCTTCTAGAACACACACAAATCTGCTATTAGAAACATTTCTACCCACGGCCTTATACATACGTTGCAGTCTTTAAGATGCAAATAAAACACAATAAAATAGTGGCCATACAATTAAGAAAACAACCCTGCAACTTAATTACGACAAAAAAACCTTAACTTTAACTAAGGAAAAGAACATCCACTGATATACACATACGAAAACCAGAATGCCTCTTTCGAAAGCAATTAGCGTGTCCCGGCTTAGTCGAGTATTATTAACGACAAGTAATGAGCAGCACCAGTATCATAATTTGAATCTGAACTGAGAAAGTTTTTATACGACGAACAAGCCTGCGCAATTCTCTGATTTTTGCGATAACCTGAGTTGTCGTTGGAATGATGCTCACTAGAAAGATTAGCGGTAAGGCTGAAACTCCAGCAGATGGGAACGGATCCCCATAACCAACGTCTGAGGGCCGGAGAGCAGATCAACTTCCGGTGTTAGCACCGAGGCAGACGGGCCGTCACTCGCCTCTCTCGCACACTGTGCTCCAGCCACAGCGCACGGCAGTTGCCGCCTCCTGGTCGCTCAGTTCCGTCAGCCACTCTGCTTGCCTCGGACATGCGCGATATAGCCAGCCAGCGAGAGACAAAGTCGATACTGGCTAGCTTACATAGCATTTGAACCAGAGGAGATAGACTGTATTATCTCGAAGTGTACACATCACGTATGTTACTGCAGGTATGTTATACTACATTTAGAAATTTAAAATTGCATTAGTACATATAAAGAAGAAAACACACACATAATTTGTACTCGTTACAGCTTACACTCGTCTCGGTGTATAGTCCTGTACGATTTTCAAGGGAATCTTATACCATTCTTCCCGCAAAATACTGAGTACTTCAGTCAATGATGACGGAGGTAGCTAGTGATCAAGCACTCTTTTCTCCAAAGTGGACGGTAATACTGAGATCTGGTGACTGCGGCAGCCAGGCGATGTGCTACAAACCATCGTGCTCACAAAGGAAGTCCTGGAAGATGGGAGCTCTGTGAACAGGTGAACAGCCATTTTAGAACGCAGTATCACTATTGGGGACAAACGTAGTATAATAGGATTGACCTGTCAGCCAAACTGCAGTAATGCTACCTTGGCCAATAGAATACCACGGCTTGACTGCCCAAATCATCATCGAACAGCCACAATGTTTCACCCTTGGTGTGTAAACACGGGCAGAAACTGGAAACAGTACGAAACAACACTCGTGCCATCAAACAACGTTCTTCCATTGCTCCATAGTCCAGGTTTTATGGCGTCGCCATTACGTTTTCCTATTACATGCATTTGCGTCGCTGATCAGTGGTTTTGGAACGCCAGCTGTAATTTCGTGCTTCTGAAGCCCCCTTCGTGTTGTTTCGGTGCTGACAGGCTGAGCGAGTGCGACATTCAGTTCTGCAGTGACTTTTGCGGCTGTCGTCCTCTTTTTTTGGTCACAATCCTCTCCAATGACCGTCTGTCGCCATCACTCAAAACACACTCTAGTCCGAGTAGTGACGTTGCGGGCGTTCCCGCTTTCCTCGCACGCGGTATGAATCGTCGACGTGGTGGCTCTTGGAACACCAAACGCTTCGGCTACCTTGATTACGTTCGCAAGCACCGACCAAACAAGAAACCATACGGGCACCAACTATTTACCCGTGTCGAAATTCACTTACCTCCGACACAATGCAGTCACAACTACACAGAACGCTCTCCTGATTACGAGTGACGCCTTTCACAGGTGCTGTTCTTCGTCAAATACAACAGCGCAACATGCAGGTAGGGCCAGCATCTTCATTTGCGTTCAGGCATGCATTTCTAGCGATTTTCCACATTTTTGTTCAACCCCTGTGAGTACAATAACAACGAGAAATTATGGGAAGGTAGATTTTAAAAAATGGTTCACATGGCTCTGAGCACTATGGGACTTAACATCTATGGTCAGCAGTCCCATAGAACTTATAACTACTTAAACCTAACTAACCTAAGGACATCACACAACACGCAGTCATCACCAGGCAGAGAAAATCGCTGACCACGCCGGAAATCGAAACCGGGAACCCGGGCGCGGGAAGCGAGAACGCTGCTGCACGACCACGAAGGTAGGCTGCCTTTGACAGCCGTGGGTATGAGACAAAGTGATGGTAACAAGCGAGAAAGAGGAACGTGGTAACACGTAGGTAACGATTATAAAGGAAAAGAAAGTGGCATGACTCGGATGACCATTGGCTTTACTGTTTTACAGAGGAAACGCTGGCCAGATACGTAAATTTTTGGGGAAACATTAAGTGGGTGACAAAAGGAAGTGCCCCAGTTCCTTCTTAAAAGGAACAGGGCATCGACTTGTGCGCGAAGTGCTGTTCGACCCATTGTAGAACAATGAGTATCAGTAACCATGCCGGTCGGTGTGGCCGTGCGGTTCTAAGTGCTTCAGTTTGGAACCGCGTGACCGCTACGGTCGCAGGTTCGAATCGTGCCTCGGGGATGGATGTGTGTGATGTCCTTAGGTTAGTTAGGTTTAAGGAGTTCTAAGTTCTAGGGAACTGATGGCCTCAGATGTTAAGTCCCATATTGCTCAGAGCCATTTGAGCCATTTCATAAATATTTCGACACAGTTTAAACAGACAATTTACTAGCAACCATTGAAAACAAGTCCTTAGCGCAGTCTATATTAGCATACTGCAGAAATAAAATTTCACAACTCAGATTTCAAAAATATTTTTGTAAATTAAGAACTGAAAGAGATGTCAGATTCTATGTCAACAAAACTATCGTCAGCTGCACCGAAGGACGTTTTCAGACCTTTAGTCGGGGAAACAGAAGACGTAATACGTGTTTCTGGAACGTACCTCCAATACATGCCCTTTACTGATGATATTGAACTCTTTGCCTCTAGCGTAGAGAAATTTCAACAACGAACGGAATAACCTAACAGATAGAGCGTGAAAGAAGCCTGCAAGTAGATCATAATGAGATTAAAAGAACGTGATATCAATACATCCAAAAGGACGTTATACAGGTTAACAGCGACCTGCGTTGCTGTTAAACTGCTCGTTGGTTTTGAGTAAGCTGCCTTAAAGTAAAAATAGCATTAGTTAATGTCCTTTTAGAGTAAAGGGATTTTAGGAAAGATCGTTCAACCTAATTTATGGTACAATGTTTATTTCAATCATCTGTGTTCTCTTTACGATGTAGTTTTCTGAAATACACTGCACAACAAAATTAAAGGATCACTGTCTCGAAACGTTGTAATTATCACCCACTGTGACGACAAATTTGAAATTTGGCTCGAAGGTGCTTACAACCTTCATCGGTAATGGTACAAAAGCTTGGCGACCGGCGAGGTCCCCCTTGGGCTCGGCGAGGCTTCAAACAGCAAGGCGTCGTCACTTGCGAAAAAAGACCACGGCTCGGAAGTTCGTGTGAGCTGTGAGATAGATTAATGACGTCACATTGGCATCAAATTTCACTTTAATACTGTACAACACCACCGTGGACACGTCACACGATAATAAGGTCGTCACAGACCCTCTTATCCACATTTCTTCCCTTCTTTTCACGGCTCTGCGATAGATGCCAGGACAGACAACACCCGGCGATTAAATCAGGCATTTTCCTTGTAGGTTGCCGAGGGAAAGGTTTCAGACACACCGCCGCTCAGAATCGACACAAAAAGACCTTAGGGTTTGGTGGAAAAGCCGCCAATGAAACCACCTCTTTCCTTGAGCGTCGATTCCCATACATTTCGTGGTCGAAAACGACTTTTCGTTGTTTGATGAGCGACAAGAAGACTTTAAAGAATGAGATTTTCACTCTGCAGCGGAGTGTGCGCTGATATGAAACTTCCTGACAGATTAAAACTGTGTGCCGGACCGAGACTCGAACTCGGGTCCTTTGCCTTTCGCGGGCAAGTGCTCTTCCAACTGAGCTACCCAAGCACGACTCACGCCCCATCCTCACAGCTTTAGTTCTGCCAGTACCTCGTCTCCTACCTTCCAATCTTCACAGAAGGCCTCCTGCGTACCTTGCAGAACTAACACTCCTGAAAGAAAGGAGAGCACTTGCCCGCGAAAGGCAAAGGTCCCGAGTTCTATTCTCGGTCCGGCACACAGTTTTAATATGCCAGGAAGTTTTAGACTTTAAGGACATCGTGGGCCAACAACCGAACTGAATGTAGGACCATTCAAAAAAATTCAACGAAATTTGAAAGTGATCCGAAGCAGCAAAGGGTACTGACGTTTTTTGAACTTTCCCGTTTCCCGCCCACCTGTCACGTGATAACACGGGAGTGCAACACTAACACGTGCGTGTATAAAATTGCAAACGGTCCCTCTAAGACCCTTCATCAGCAACACTCTCAGTGTCACACATGCAACTCTGTTCAGCACTCTAGAAATTTACCTGTTAGGAACTTCGACACAAAAACAGCCTGGCGGCTGCTCTAGCGCCTGAGTGTGGGCAAACAGCACCAGAGACTAGTCAAAGGAGTTGCCTAACACTCGGACAACGTACGTGCTAAACTTACCACTGAATAGTTATATTAGTGCTTTTAAAATTAGTTGCGACTTTTGAATGTTTAGGAAGGAACAAGTGGAGGGAAGCGTAGTTGTCAGCGTGTGCTTAGCGCGTCAGGCCTACTCGGCGCGACACCTGGCAGGCTGCCTGTATTGTATAAGCAGTAAGCCGTGGAAGCCGGCCGAGCTGAAATATTTTTCAAACGATTTTTAAGAAATCATTAGGTAATGAACTCTGATTCTCGCATATCTATGACGTAATTCGTCAGCTCCATGATGAATTGCTTATCATTTCGTTAACGGCAGTAGTTATTTCGATATTAGGTAAACTATTGCAAGAAATTATTGAACTTTTTGCTGCATATGAAATGTAGATAACATACTGAATTATTCTTAAAACTTGGGAAGATATAGCAGTCCATCGCAAATCTCGAGAATATGGAATCTATGTAAGCTGTTCCGTCACGTGCTCAAGCGCCAGTCAAAAAACCAGAATGAAATATTCACAAATCCTTCGTATCTTACTAACGGTTTGAGGCATCGAAACAAAATTTTGGAAAACGATAACACACAAACAACAGAGTGTTTTGCCATATACTTAAGCTGCGATATTTTCATATCCACCGCGATATTCAAACAATTACAGATTTTTTCAGTGGAATAACGTAATTAATGAGTTCCATAGTGCTGAAACGAGAACTGCAGTGGGTTTTGTAACAATATAAGCGAAGAAATTACACGTTTATATTTTTTTCTGAGAATGGGTTTTTTCGTAAACTATTGATCTATCTTGCCGTCAGTTACTGGTTTAATGTAACACTATTTCAACTGCACTAGAATCTTAGTATGGTGAATATTTGTAACCTATGTTGTGCTTTGAAAATAATCAGATTTTACAAGAGAAGTTACGTATTATTCAAAACTCAACACAGTCCTTGAGGAATCCATGTCTCCTCAGCAACTTTCTTGTATGGCTGATAACTTGAGACGTGCCCTGTGGTTTCACATTTCCAATTGCTTCTTTTTTCAGCATTTCAGCTTCACTGGGCGTAAATTTCTTTCTGTTCTTGCCACACTACGTTCCAAACAGGTTCATATATTCTCAGTCGGATTTAAATGAGCGTAATCAGCAGGAAGGTCGGTTACACTATGTCCTTTAGCGTCAGCCAGTTTGTCGACCTGGTAGCGCGGTTTTTTTAGTTGCACAGCACCAGAAGTTCCATTAACTTCGTCTTATACATGCTAGCCTCCGATTTATCAAGTGGAACATTTCTTTGTATCTAGAGCATAATTTCCACTTTACTCCACTGCATCGCTGTGTCTTTATCCATCACAACACAGTGGAATGGCTATTATTAATGTCGAACTCTGAGGAATATTTTGCAGCAGGACATTATCTTCACAGCGAATGAATGGGTTCTTGAACGACCGCTTTCACTATGAATCTTTGTGTTAACACGTGCTGCCCTCCAACTATTAATGCAATTTTTTTTCATCAGTATTCTGACTGATACGAGCCGCCACGAATTCCTCTCATCTCAGTGTATCACTTGCAGTCTACGTCCTCAATTATTTGCTGGATGTATCCAAATCTCTGTCTTCCTCTACAGTTTTTATCCTCTACAGCTCCCTCTAGTACAATGGAAGTCATTCCCTCCTGTCTTAACAAATATCCTACCATGCTGTCCCTTCTCCTTATCACTGTTTTACACATATTCCTTTCCTCCACGATTCTGCGCAGAATCTCCTTGTTCCTTCCCTTATCAGTCCACCTAATTTTCAACATTCGTCTGCAGCACCACATCTCAAATGCTTCGATTCTCTTCTGTTCCGGTTTTCCCACAGCTCATGTTTCACTACCATACAATGTTGTACTCCAGACGTACATTCTCAGAAATTTCTTCCTCAAATTAAGGCCTATGTTTGATACCAGTAGACTTCTCTTTGCCAGCAATATCCTTTTTGCCATTGTTAGTCTTCTTTTCATGTCGTCCTTGTTCAGTCCATCACTGGTTATTTTACTGCCTAGGTAGCAGAATTCCTTAACTTCATTGACTTCGTGACCATCAATCCTGATCTTAAGTTTCTCGCTGGTCTCATATCTGCTACTTCTCATTACTTTCGTCTTTCTTCGATTTACTCTCAGTCCATATTCTGTACTCAAAGATCATTCTTCTTTCACTCAGTATAGCAATTCATCAGCGAATCGTATCATTGATATCCTTTCACCTTTAATTTTGAATCCACTCCTGAACCTTTCTTTTATTTCCGTCGCTGCTTCTTCGAGGTGCAGATTGAACAGTAGGGGCGAAAGACTACAGCCTTGTCTTACGCCCTTTTTAATCCGAGCACTTCGTCCTTAGTCGTCCACTCTTTTTTTTTCCTGTTGGCCCTTGTACACACTGTATATTACCGGTCTCTCCCTATAGCTTACCCCTATTTTTCTCATCATTTCGAACATATTGCACACTTTTACACTGCCGAACGCTTTTCCCAGGTCGACAAATCCTATGAACGTGTGTTGATTTTTTTTAGTCTTGGTTCCATTACCAAGTGTAACGGCAGAATTGCTTCTCTCACGCCTTTACCTTTTATAAAGCCAAACTGAATGTCATCTAGCACATCCTCAGCTTTGTTTTCCATTCTTCTGTATATTATTCTTGTCAGCAATTTGGATGCATTAACTGTCAAGCTGATTGTGTGATAATTCTCGTACTTGTCAACTCTTGCAGTCTTCGAAACTTTGTGGATGACATTTTTCCGAACGTCAAATGGTATGTCGACAGACTCGTGCATTGTATACACCAACGTGAATAGTTGTTTTGTTGCCACTTCCTCCAATGATTTTAGAAAATCTGGTGGAATGTTATGTATCCCTCCTAACTTATTTGGTCTTAGGTTCTCCAAAGCTCTTTTAAAATCTGATTCTAATAATAGATCCCCTATCTCTTCTAAATTGACTTCTGTTTCTTCGTCTATCACATCAGACAAATTTTCCCCCTCATAGAGGCTTTGAATGTGTTATTTCCACCCATTAGCTCTCTCATCTGCATTTAACAGTGGAATTCCCGTTGCACGCTTAATGTTACCTCCCTCGCTTTTAATGTCACCGACAGTTGTTTTGACTTTCCTGTATGCTGAATCTGTCATTCAGACAATCATTTCTTTTTCGATTTCTGCACATTTTTCATGCAGCCGTTTCGTCTTAACTTCCATGCACTTCATATTCATTTAATTCCTCATCGACTATATTTCTGTATTCCTGACTTTCCTCAGCGACTGTATTTCCGTATTCCTAAGTTTCCCGGAACATTTTTGTACTTCATCGATCAACTGAAGTACACTCCTGGAAATTGAAATAAGAACACCGTGAATTCATTGTCCCAGGAAGGGGAAACTTTATTGACACATTCCTGGGGTCAGATACATCACATGATCATACTGACAGAACCACAGGCACATAGACACACGCAACAGAGCATGCACAATGTCGGCACTAGTACAGTGTATATCCACCTTTCGCAGCAATGCAGGCTGCTATTCTCCCATGGAGACGATCGTAGAGATGCTGGATGTAGTCCTGTGGAACGGTTTGCCATGCCATTTCCACCTGGCGCCTCAGTTGGACCAGCGTTCGTGCTGGACGTGCTGACCGCGTGAGACGACGCATCATCCAGTCCCAAACATGCTCAATGGGGGACAGATCCGGAGATCTTGCTGGCCAGGGTAGTTGACTTACACCTTCTAGAGCACGTTGGGTGGCACGGGATACATGCGGACGTGCATTGTCCTGTTGGAACAGCAAGTTCCCTTGCCGGTCTAGGAATGGTAGAACGATGGGTTCGATGACGGTTTGGATGTACCGTGCACTATTCAGTGTCCCCTCGACGATCACCAGAGGTGTACGGCCAGTGTAGGAGATCGCTCCCCACACCATGATGCCGGGTGTTGGGCCTGTGTGCCTCGGTCGTATGCAGTCCTGATTGTGGCGCTCACCTGCACGGCGCCAAACACGCATACGACCATCATTGGCACCAAGGCAGAAGCGACTCTCATCGCTGAAGACGACACGTCTCCATTCGTCCCTCCATTCACGCCTGTCGCGACACCACTGGAGGCGGGCTGCACGATGTTGGGGCGTGAGCGGAAGACGGCCTAACGGTGTGCGGGACCGTAGCCCAGCTTCATGGAGACGGTTGCGAATGGTCCTCGCCGATACCCCAGGAGCAACAGTGTCCCTAATTTGCTGGGAAGTGGCGGTGCGGTCCCCTACGGCACTGCGTAGGATCCTACGGTCTTGGCGTGCATCCGTGCGTCGCTGCGGTCCGGTCCCAGGTCGACGGGCACGTGCACCTTCCGCCGACCACTGGCGACAACATCGATGTACTGTGGAGACCTCACGGCCCACGTGTTGAGCAATTCGGCGGTACGTCCACCCGGCCTCCCGCATGCCCACTATACGCCCTCGCTCAAAGTCCGTCAACTGCACATACGGTTCACGTCCACGCTGTCGCGGCATGCTACCAGTGTTAAAGACTGCGATGGAGCTACGTATGCCACGGCAAACTGGCTGACACTGACGGCGGCGGTGCACAAATGCTGCGCAGCTAGCGCCATTCGACGGCCAACACCGCGGTTCCTGGTGTGTCCGCTGTGCCGTGCGTGTGATCATTGCTTGTACAGCCCTTTCGCAGTGTCCGGAGCAAGTATGATGGGTCTGACACACCGGTGTCAATGTGTTCTTTTTGCCATTTCCAGGAGTGTATTTCTTCTGTTAGCCATGGTTTCTTTGCAGTTACCTTCTTTGTACCTTGGTTTTTCTTTCTAGCTTCTGTGGTGGCCATTCTTAGAGATATCCATTACTCTTCAACTGTACAGCAATACCAACACAAAACACTTGGTCACAATACCTGACAACTGCAGAACACTTCATTGCCAGAAAATACCACTGTACAACGGAGATGCATCTTACGCACGACACCACGTGGTAGTGTTTATGCACAGCGTGGCTACAGGGACACTTTACCGACCAAACCGCTGGTGGTGCGGTAGGGAAAGGCGGCTCGTCATTGGTGTTGCATGCCAACGGCGTCACGTTCCCTCCGGTGGGCCAAGCGCTAAAACTTGCAAATAATATTAAGCACACTATCCTGCCTTGGAATTCAATGGAGTCATTTTTCCCCCACTATATCGTCTTTAGCAAACCTGAACACGGGAACCTGTCTTCTGCTGTGGAATTTCCGTTACCTTTCGCTACGTAGCACCTGATAACCCTAACGAAGATAAAAGTGTATAAACCTTTATTATGTTGCGTAAACTCATGCAAACACAACTTGTCACAACCACATAGTACAACGAGCTTTTGTTATACTCAACACTTTGTTGACACAAACTTAGAATTTCTGTGATGTTCGCATAATGTTGCTACTGAAGGTGCCAGGACAAATTGGAATCTTGAAATTTTCAATTTCTTTCTGTCACTGATTATAATTTTCCGAATTTTCCCCTTTCCAATTATGTATAACACAGATATAGTACTGCCTTACGTTTGGTTTATTCATACATTTAAACAAATCATTGTGCAGGTGTGAACGTGTACATTTGACAGCTCTCAGACTGAAATTTAATTTCTTCAACTTCAGTAGTCCTGTATAACCTATATATACGTTGTCCCAAAATGTAAACTAGATAGAATAACAAAAATTATATCAGGCCACTGAAGATTTCTTGCAAAGAATGAAGGCGAAACTGGTATGGTACGAAAATTGTATTTTACTCAGTTCAATTCACAATCCAAAATTAAAAATTATCAGCATAGCGTGAAATTTAATTTTTTGAATCCTCCGTCTCCGAGGCTAATTATTTAGGAGATGGGGATTCAAAAGCTTTCAAAACAGTTGAGGAAGAGAAACCTTGTGGAGAAAATGTAGCTCTACATAAGCAAATGCATATCAGCCAAAAAAAATTGGAAGATGGCAGGGGATTATATGGCAAGAATAGGCTCACAGAATCTGTCATGAAAAAAATTCAAAATTGTTAGGGCTTGCCGATCAGGTGAAATGTTAGTAGCGTAGAAGATATGAGAAAAGCTGTAAGTATAGTTATGTTTCAGCTCTTTTCGACAGGCCTGTGCCCTCCAGAAAGTGTTTCGTGGTGCAAATACAACAGAGTACAGCAAAAAGTTGAGAAATTCATACACAAATCAGCTATTCCTTTTGCAAGTAGAGGTCTTGGAACAATCAGATGTACGTCTATTGAGGAAATGTCTTCATGGACGGGCACAGGATCCTAACGAGACCATTACCAGCATAATGTGGACCTCAACCCCCAAGACAGTGTTTGTGGCAATTAGTAGACTGTATTTTGGCGTCTTTGATGCAGTGACAACGTTCAATGAAGAAAACGTTGCAAGGTGTGAAGAACTGAAAAGACTGCTGCAAATTGTCGGTCGTTTCACAGCAAAGAAAAAACTAACAGCGTAAAAGACAGCCGTTAGAGACCATGAAACAAGAGCACGATAGCGCAGACAAGAAGGGCAAAGGATATTGCAAAAAGAGATTGAAGAGAATGTAGGCATCCTATCATATGGAACTGGGATGAATTGACAACTTTAATGGCTGTTTCATCTTAACTTGTACTTTTTAAGAATAAAGTGTACGTTTTCTCAGCTTCTACTACCCAGAATTTGGTCAAACTTTCATGACCTACGCACTGGAGTTTTGTGCATATTTTAATACGAGCTTTTCTTATTTTGTAAATCTCAAGGAAGTTGTAGATCCTTACATTCATAGAAACGTATAGACCGTTTTATGTTTATTTTTATGTCCACCTTTTTAAAATAATTAAACTAATGAGTACTTTTAGAAATCCCTCTGTTAGAAGTGGTTAAGAAAGTGTAACGTGCAATCATGTTGTTTTAGAAATTTTTTCCCGATCGTTTTTGAGAAAACGTACGTTTTATATAAAAAATTTCACATTGTCTAATATTGGGATTTCACAACCTGTCTGAAGGCTCTTAATCGTTATAATGCCGACAATATTGTTTTCTTAAACTTATTAATGTAATCTACTACAAAAAACTGTTTAATTTTACAGTAGATAATACAGAAGGCCCCAGGCGTAGACAACAGTCCATTAGAACTACTAATAGTCTTGGAAGAGCCAACCCTGACAAAACTCTACCGTCTGGTGAGCAAGATGTATGAGACAGGCGAAATACCCTCAGACTTCAAGAAGAATATAATAATTCCAATCCCAAAGAAAGCAGGTGTTGACAGATGTGAAAATTACCGAACTATCAGTTTAATAAGACACAGCTGCAAATTACTAACACGAATTCTTTACAGACGAATGGAAAAGCTGGTGGAAGCTGACCTCGGGGAAGGTCAGTTTGGATTCCGTAGAAATGTTGGAACACGTGAGGCAATACTGTCTCTACGACTTATCTTAGAAAATAGATTAAGGAACGGCAAACATACGTTTCTAGCATTTGTAGATTTAGAGAAAGCTGTTCCCAATGTTGACTGGAATACTCTCTTTCAAATTCTGAAGGTGGCAGGGGTAAAATAGAGGGAGCGAAAGACTGTTTATAATTTGTACAGAAACCAGATGGCAGTTAAAAGAATCGAGGGGTATGAAAGGGAAGCAGTGGTTGGGAAGGGAGTGAGACAGGGTTGCAGCCTCTCCCCGATGTTATTCAAACTGTATATTGAGCAAGCAGTAAAGGAAACGAAAGAAAAATTCGGAATAAGAATTAAAAAACATGAAGAAGAAATAAAAACTTTGAGGTTCGCCGATGACATTGTAATTCTGTCAGAGACAGCAAAGGACCTGGAAGAGCAGCTGAACGGAATGGACAGTGTCATATACGATGAACATCAACAAAAGCAAAACGAGGATGATGGAATGTAGTTGAATTAAATCGAGTGATGCTGAGGTAATTAGATTAGGAAATGTGACGTTTAAAGTAGTAAATGAGTTTTGCTATTTGGGGAACAAAATAACTGATGATGGTCAAAGTAGAGAGGATATAAAATGTAGACTGGCAATGGCAAGGAAAGCGTTTCTGAAGATGAGAAATTTGTTAACTTCGAGTATAGATTTAAGTGTCAGGAAGTCGTTTCTGAAAGTATTTGTATAGAGAGTAGCCATGTATGGAAGTGAAACGTGGACGATAAATAGTTTAGACAAGAATAGAAGCTTTCGAAATGTGGTGCTACAGAAGAATGCTGAAGATTAGATGGATTGATCACGTAACTAATGAGGAGATACTGCATAGAATTGAGGAGAAGACAAATTTGTGGCGCACCTTGACTAGAAGAAGGGATCGGTAGGTAGGACATGTTCTGAGGCATCAAGGGATCACAAATTTAGCATTGGAGGGCAGCGTGGAGGGTAAAAATCGTAGAGGGAGACCAAGAGATGAATACACTAAACAGATTCAGAAGGATGTAGGTTGCAATAGGTACTGGGAGATGAAGAAGTTTGCACAGAATAGAGTAGCAGGAAGAGCTGCACCAAACCAGTCTCTGGACTGGAGACAACAACAATACAGAAACTATATACCGGATGGTTCAAAAAGAAAGAACAGATTGTCAGTGGACAGAGTAAGTTCCAATGTTTTGACACTGCTGCGCTGTTGTTTCTTTGTAGCAACATGGGGACAACAGCACAAGAGAAATCATTTTGTGTGTTGGAATCTACGCAAAGCCAATCCATTGCTTAAATGTAACATGAATTCCGCCATCGACCGAGCAAGAAGCCGCCTTTGCAAAAGTGGATTTATGACTGGCACACAAGTTCATTTGCAAAAGCAAAGGGAAGAGCTCTTGTCGGCCACGCACATCTGATGAAAATGCCGAGCGTATCCGGGATGAGTCACACGGATCCCTGGGAAGTCCACAAGAAGAGCACGCCACGAAGCTCCACGTCCTCAAACGACGGCTGCATTTGAAGCCTTTCAAGTTGCAGTTACTGCAGTAATTGCGCCTATGGACCATAATGCAAGGTGCGAATTCTGCATTTCTGGTCACCAGGACACGGCAGAGGACACTTTATTTCGAGCGACTCATCTTTTGGAAGAATCGACATTTCGTCAACCGGGTACATAAAACCACCATAATTTAAGGATTTGGGGGTCACAGAAACCTGACGTCATCGTCGAACACGAAAGAGACTCGCCGAAACTGTGTTTTGTGCGTTTCATGTTCACAAAGTTTTTGGCCTTTCCTTTTTGCGAAGGAAAATGTAACAGAATTGTCACACCTGGACTTGCTCCAAAACTTGGTTTTTTTTTCAGTTTCACGGATATTGCAATTATTTCATTTTTATGCATGCCGGCTCCCTGCCTCACCTTCACCTTCAGATGCCGCGTCACCTTAACATCATCCAAGAATGCTGGACTGGAGGAGGTGGACAACACGATCTTGATCATTGCTTTTGGTCTCCCACCAGAAACGTTGTGATTTTCTTGTGGGGGAATGTAAAAGCAGAGCCTTTGTCCCCCCTCTGGTAGCCACTCTTCAAGAGCTGAGAAATCGAATTGTTGAAGCTGTCGATTTTATAAACAGGGACCTGTTGATTCGTGTGTGGAATAAAATGAACTACCGTTTCGATTTTTCTTGAACAATGCATGGAGCGCACGCTGGGTGGTGTATGTGCGAACATAAAACTTTGCACCTTCCTTTATTCAGTGACATGAACAATGTGTTCCTACGTTTCATAGTTTGTCTGTAATAAACAACTGAAATCTGTTCTTTGTTTTTGAATGACCGCGTTGAAATCTCGTTTCACAGGACAGAGCGGATCAGGTTCCGGAAAGGGGCCAAGGTCAATTACTGTTAGTCATACAAGAACACACCCAACTTTATTCCTCAAACCAACGCACAGTTTTCTCTTTAAAGAAACAAAGATCAGGTCACGGCTGAGGGCCCAAGTAACTTCTCCAGAATGGTTGCTTTTAAAACACCAGGATTTTAAAGTATGTTGTCGACTGGAGACCCAAACAATTACTCAAGAATGATTAAAGACAACCTTAAGATAAACATTTACAGAACACGGCTGAAGGTCATATCAAGGATTCGAGATAATTAAAGAGAAACATTACAGATAAGGATTTACATATGAAAGCCACAGATTCTGAAACAAAACCGGTTGAAGGCCTAAATGCAGAGCAATAGTAATTTTAAAAGAATCACGGCTGAAGGCCTAATATTGTAGTTGTTATGAAGTTCGGCTGAAGACCATATACTAAAGCGAGACAGACAATATTAATACACGGCTGAAGACCTGGCAGAGTGCCTGTGACCAAATAAAATGACAATCACAAACAACAAACAGTGGAGCTCAGAAGTGTTCCAAGGATCGGCCTGGGGAGAATACTCTAACCACAGTTTAAGTGAGACAGCCAAGCGTAACACTAAACAATAGGGTTGCAGAACGACCTACGGACGGCTGACGAACCAACCAATCGCCTAATCACCCGACCAACAGCATGACAACCAAAAGTACCAGTGAAGAGCAGGATCGCAGCAGAACCATGTCTTAATGATTGGCGTACAAACACAGTGAAGGCACAATGGACACCCAAAGAGAAAAGGAGAACAACACCAAGCTGTCGTGCCGGACAGCATCAACACGGCGAGGAAAACACACCGCCCCAGAACGTTAACGGCCACAAGGCAGAAGATACCGCTAGTGCACTTCACTAATAAGGTATAATTATTTCAAAGGCTAAACACCATACAGGGAGACGGCTGCAAAATTTTGCCGACTTCAACACACCATCACGTTCTGCTTGCAGGGACAGCCCAGGATGCAACAACCAGCAATCAACGAAGAGATGTCACAATGGTTGAGTTTCCACGACAGGTTCACTGATTACTCAACTCCAGTATGCTGGTGCAGTGGGCGGAGAACTTCGCAGTTCTCGCAGCTAGTGCCACACAACTCCGACCGCGCTTTCACGCCGCCAGCGGTCCTGGTCTGATCATACGCTGCAGAGACTTCCTCGCTGCACCGCCGCAACCCACCAACTACTACATACTCCATGACACGGAAATATAACTTAATAAAATGGCTCTAAGCACTATGGGACTTAACTTCTGAGGTCATCAGTCCCCTAGAACTTAGAACTACTTCAACCTAACTAACCTAAGGACGTCACACACATCCATGCCCGAGGCAGGATTCGAACCTGCTACCGTAGCAGCAGCGTGGTTCCGGACTGAAGCGCCTAGAACCGCTCGGCCACAACAGCCGGCGGAAATATAACTGCCACACCAAAGAAGTTACAGCAGCACTCGTATCGATAAACGCTGTTGCTGCCACTGACGGAGGCAAGTGTGCAACTCGTGCAGATCGTAACTGAGGGAGGAATAAAGCGCCACTCGATGGTGACAAAATGCCCAAAAGGAGAAACGACATTCACGCGATCCGACAACGGCTGACGCGTATTCTAGTGATACTGTAATGTTGAGGTGTATACGTTTGTTTTTCATATGGTTTTTCACGCAGACTCCAGCAACGAGTGATAAATCGACTTTGCCAGATTTTGCGAACTTCATGACTTCAAGAGGTTACATTAATTCTTCTGACAGCTTCTGAAACAGCTGTGTCGTATCATATTTATATCGATATCACTCCACGAGCGACATAGGAATGGAATTGCAAGTTTTCATCAGACGCCGATAGCAGTCACACGGGATCTGGTGGACCCAATGGTGCACTCCTGCTGCGCCATTTCCCCAGCGGCTCTGGACCAAGAGCGCCCTCTGCCGTCGTGATACAGAATCACTGTGCGGCAGCCGGTCACTCCACTTGCACTTGGAGACTCATTACTACGGTACCACTGTCAGTGCTTGGTACAATGAGCCTCATTCTAGTTGCTTCGACATGAGCTGGACTATATTTCGTGCTGCGTTATTTATAAAAAAAGGCTCTGAGCACTATGGGACTTAACATCTGTGGTCATCAGTCCCCTAGAACTTAGAACTACTTAAACCTAACTAACCTAAGGTCATCACATACATCCATACCCGAGGCAGGATTCGAACCTGCGACCGTAGCAGTCCGTTATTTATAATGGCGCTTCTTATGGTTGGAGAAATACATGTTAAATGTTCTGATTACTGTGTTAGTTTGTTCGCTAATGATATCTGCTCCTATCCAGCTTTCCTACAACGACAGTTGCCTCACCATTCTGTGCCCGCTCTCCTTACCGTGGGGTACGAAGTCATACACAACTATCTGTGCTAAACTTTTTGTGAAAAAGCAGCGGCAGACGGTCTGAGACTTTGTCAAAGATATGTGTTTTGCGTGCTAGGGGGTGAAGGTTGGGGATTATGTCAAGTTATGGGCACTATACCGGGTGTGTTGTAATAGTGAGTAAGTCCCCCGGCTACCCACGTGAATGATACAGTCGTGCAAAAGCCAAGAACAAGTCTCTAGTATGCGGCAAGTAAGTTAGCGTGGCTATTAGAAGCTAAGACAAAAGAAGGAGGTTTTGTCGCGTTCCGAAACGAGTGAAAGACGAAACATTTAACGACAAAATGAATGAGTTACCCTTTCAACATCTTGGAAACAACTTTCATGGCAGCTGCAAAGACCTTGATTACGGGAATTGATAAGAAACATGCTGGATAACTTTAAAGTATTCACAGCCAAAATGACCTCGAACCTGCGCTTCCGGGACTCCCACGTCAGCTATTTTCTAGAAAATCTAGGTGCAGTGAGTTAGCAAGGGCAGAAATGTGCCATCAAAAAATTAAAGAAATGGACAGGGGCGACCAGGATTGATGGGATGTCAGTATGATAGCTGACTACTGCTGGATGGTGCACAGGAAATGTCCACCGTCAGTGCACAGAAGAAAATGGAACAGACATTTTAGGGAGAAAAGAAGAGACTTTATTATATCTGAAGAACATAATACTTGATTATAATGTTAGGTATGGTTTATTTTGTCGTTTTATTTCTAATTTTTTTTAATGTACACCGATCAGGCAGAACTAGTATCGGTATAAACCCGTCCAGGCGAGAGCAGCTCACCTGGCGAGAAACGACTGATAGTCAGACACACGAAAGTAGTACCAGTGAGCATCCTGTCCGTGTGTAGAATAGTGAAAGACGGCGGTTCAATCCCGCGTCCGGCCATCCTGATTTAGGTTTTCCGTGTTTTCCCTAAATCACTCCAGGCAAATGCCGGGATGGTTCCTTTGAAAGAGCACGGCCGACTTCCTTCCCCGTCCTTCCCTAATCCGATGAGACCGATGACCTCGCTGTTTGGTCTCTTCCCCCAAACAATCCAATCCAATACAACAGTGAAAGCGTGAGATCTAACTGACAAAGGGAGGCCATGACATTGGGATCACAGATCAAACTTCATACACCTTCAGTAGGTCACTAAAATAACATAATGTGCAAAAAATAAAGTGCACTACTACGTCAATTCCGCGAAAATCGCAAGATGATTTTTTCGAGTTATTATGTGGCCTACAGAGCCGGACGCTAGGATTCATAGTGGTGAAGTAGTTAGGTTTAGAGCTTCGAAAGACCAACATGTATAAGGCGACGGTTCGTATCCCACTCAAATACAATTTTTAATTTATATTACACTGTCGGGTGCAAGAGAAACTTTTCAAAATGTCAACGTGCGTTTTCGCTTAGAAACTCTGAACGTTCCCTGTTGTTATTGTTGTGGTCTTCAGTCCTGAGACTGGTTTGATGCAGCTCTCCATGCTACTCTATCCTGTGCAAGCTTCTCCATCTCGCAGTACGTACTGCAACCTACATACTTCTGAATCTGCTTAGTGTATTCATCTCTTGGTCTCCCTCTACGATTTTTACGTTACACGCTGACCTACAATGCTAAATTAGTCATCCCTTGATTCCTCAGAACATGTCGCACCAACCGATCCCTTCTTCTATTCAAGTTGTGCCGCAAACTTCTCCCCAATTCTATTCAATACCTCCTCATTAGTTATGTGATCTACCCATCTAATCTTCAGCATTCTTCTGTAGCACCACATTTCGAAAGCTTCTATTCTCTTCTTGTCTAAACTATTTATCGTCCATGTTACACTCCATACAAAAACTTTCAGAAACGACTTACTGACACTTAAATCTATAATCGATGTTAACAAATTTCTCTTCTTCAGAAACGCTTTCCTTGCCATTGCCAGTCTAAATTTTATATCCTCTCTACATTACATGCGGAAAAACTAGTTCCATTCGATGTAGTAGATGCCTTTTCAATTTATTTTTCCCTTATCTCTATGACAAATACCATCCTGCAACGTGTGATGTCGACAGCACATTCGGCGAGTAATTGTACCTTATTCTTGTAGTCTGGCACATTGTGACTTACTATTTAAGTGAATAATGTCACTCGCATCATTATTTATCGATGTTTGACTCGGGATTGCCCAGCCTGTCCCTCTTCACGACTTGAAAGTATCAAGACCGCGACCAAGATGACAGACAAACAAACACGGACAGTGGGGGTAGACCTCTTTGCCCCGGTAAAAGATGCACTAAATTGGTTACCCTGTATCCTCCAGCAGACGGAAAGCAGCTAGTCTGGTATATGCCTTGCAGACGAAAAAGACAATGTAAAGAAAGAAACATGATGTTCAAATGTGTGTGAATTCCAAAAGCATCAAACTGCTGAGGTCATCGGTCCCTATTCTTACGCACTACTTAAACTAACTTATGCTAAGAGCAACACACACACACACCAATGGCCGAGGGAGGACTCGAACCTCCGGCAGGAGAGACCGCGCAGTCCGCAACATGGCGTCTCAAACCGCGTCGCCTTTCCGCGGCGGAAACATGATAATATAGGATGTCACTGTATTGGTATGGATTACACAGGATGGATAAGGAAATACTTGTACATAGTATACAAAATTTCTGGTGCAGAACACAGCTTATCTGAATCTAAATGTCAGATAATTAATGAATTTCTATCAGTCGCACTGCTCGGGCCTTCTGGGCGAATTTGAAGAAGTACAGCACGGACACGAGGTTCAGCAAATGAACCGGAAAAAAATAAAATTGGTCAAATGACTTATGAAACGATTTTATAGAGACCTTTCACTGTGTAATCAGACACACTCTTTATCAAGGTATGTCAGGACTGCACAGGCAACATGCGATCTTGGGTCCTGTTGAAGTACAACAGGGTACAACCACTAGCCATAACACGTCATAGCTGTAACACTGCTGTGCTAGAAACCAGACATGCGACCCAGGGGTAGTCTTGTTGTTTACCCAGTGTCAGTTCATGCTACGATGACAGCTCCTAGGCCTGTATGACGATGACAGATAAAATTTGGCAACGTTCATGCGCCTCGGAGCCTCCAGCCATGCGCAGAACCGGGAGTCATCTGAAAACAAGACCTGGTGCCATTCTTGTATTCAGCGCGGCCACCGTTGTTAGTGCGTCGCTCTCCACCACCGCGTCAACGGAACTCGAAACAGACGTCTCCAGGCTGAGAGTCTGCGCTAAACCAAATGGCGTCGCGCTCTCCATCTTGTGAAAACAAGCCCTTTTCACAGACTCAAAGAATGTGATATGGCTGTACGATACTGCACAGCGGGTCGAATAATATGTCCTCTCGGGTACTAATTGTCTGGAACTGTTGAGGTGCTGCCTGGCGTTAACTGTCAGCCTCCTGAACCCACCAGGTCTAAATTTGCATGACAGTCCTGAGATCTTGACCAATGCGACCTGTAATATCGGAAAACGGGGGAAGCTGCCTGCATCCTACCAGCTCTTAACTTCCAGCACTGCTTTAAAACTCGCAACTCTTGTACTATCAGAAGTTTAGAGCGGTCAGTGTCACATTCGAGCTTGCCAGCTGAGTAAACGACCGTCTGAAGACAGCTCGATTTTTTGTAGTTTCCGTCTAAACTTCCGTGTACGAGGCGAATCTAATTGCTGTTATAGGTAAATGGCAACGTGATGTTTTGTTTTTAGGCGAGTATATATGGAATAACCTTGGTCTTCAGACAACCATGTATCTTCATTCGTTGTGGTTCGCTTGTAAGAAACTGACACAGAGCAAATGACGTTTCGTCCAGTGTACAACTATAAGTTTCCGGTTTTTTACCGGTGCACTTTGAGAAACTTGCTCGTATACTCAGCTTCGAAAAATTTGTTTAGCATTACTAGTGAAATATAATGTCTAGAAATGATGTGGTGAATTTTCTAATGTGTTCTTTATCCTAAGTTTTTAATTAAATAATTACTTTGTATTACTGTATGTAAACAAAAGTCTTTCTTAAAAGTGGAGCAGAGATAAACTGCACTTAATTGTAACAGTATGTCTAAGTGGAGATCATCGATTAGATGAATGTACCCACTTACACAATGTGCCAAAGTTACCGATTTATAAGTATGCTGAAAAAAAAGCAGTGCAAACAGCTGTATAAAAGTTTTAGGTCGTAGTAAATAGTTTTCAAAAGAAGTTGAAAAACAAATTTGAAGAGCCAATTCTTAGATCTGAAGCGATGATGCTCGATTTAACTACGTCATGTGAAAAAATCTTGCGTTTCACATTGCAGAACAAAACAGATTGCCCCATTATTTCAAAGCAGAACAAGCCATGGTAGGTAAGAAATAGCTCTTCGCATTTATGACCCAGCATCCGAATCTGGCGTACAGACAACTCGTGGTAATATCGACGTCAGGAGGCCGAGGGATCAATAAATAACGAGACTATGAGTTTTATAGCTTACTCAGAGCCTTTGGAACAAGCATAATTTAAATACCACTAGGATTTTTCGGTGTAGATGATGGTGGCTGCTGGATCGTATAAAAGAAAAATCAAAAAAATTCTGGCACTCAGTGGGAAGAAAATGGTCGGAGTGATTTCCAGCGGAGAGAGGAGCACCAACACGGCGATGGTGTGCTGGGCCAGTGCTGCCGGGCAGTACGTGTGTCCAGTGGTGATTACTGCAGCTGAAGATCAAGTGGAAGAAATGATCAGAAGTCTGAAGTGAAAAATGTGTACTCATACAATGTGCGCAGGGTGGGGAAAGGAGAGGAAAAATTCTATTACAATGCCTGCAAATAGTGACGTAAGACCAACATTATGGAACAGGTCCTTAGACAAGTAGATGCATTTAATCTTCGGTTTATACACCCATTGGTACAAGTTACGAAACTAGATTCCCAATTTGTAACACTTTCAGAGGTTCAAAAAATCAAGTGTAGTGTGCGTATTTTTCGCACATTCTGTTGTTGAAGGTAAATTAATTTTGTAACTTGTTGTTTAAAAAAGCACTCCCTCTTCAGGCCACAAGTGGCCCATAGGAACCATCCGACCGCCGTGTCATCCTGAGCAGAGGATGCGGATAGGAGGGGATTGTGGTCAGCACACCCCTCTCCCGGGCATGATGGTTTTCTTTGAGCGGAGACGCTACTGTTCGGTCGACTAGATCCGCAATTGGCATCACGAGGCTGAGTGCACCCGGAAAAATGGCAACATCACATGACCGCCCGGATGGTCACCCATCCAAGTGCCGGCCAGGCCCGACAGCGCTTAACTACGGTGATATGACGGGAACCGGTGAATCCACTGCGGCAAGACCGTTGCCAACTTGTTGCTAAAGCTACAATAACTAAACTGTTAAAAGTGGTACAATTTAGGCATCTCTGTCCTACTTGTGCAGATTTTTTCATCTTACCGGAGTAACAACACGAAGTTTTCACATACAAGTAAGATTCAAATGCGATTTCTGAATGAGAAATCCGCTGTGCATACAGAATTTAGATTGCGTTATTTCTAACTACATTTTAGGGTTGCGCTAACATACTTGTCAGTTTTATATTCTGTCATGTAGGGCAGTTAATGCCAATTTTACGTCGTATATTCCCTCATGACTTTGCAATTGTATTGGCCAGCATTGTAGGGGGCCATGACGCTGAACAGCCGGAGTTAGATTCATCGCTGTAGCGTATGGCGGTTCATGACGTGGTGAGTTCGGACAAGGGCCGACGTTCGTGAGTGGAATGTTCCCCTGGAGACGAGTCACAGCTTCCAGATTTCGTGTGGGCTGCATCATCCGGCAGGACTGATGAGGGTGGGGTTGTGATGGGCATGGGGGAGGGTGGAGGGGGGGGGGGGGAAGGGAACAGAGACGTGGCGCGTGCGCAACAGGCGTGCGTGTGGGCGCCGTGACCTGAGTCACTGCCTCCCACGCACTGTGGGGAAGGTCAGCGCCGCAGCTTCCGAGGGAAGTGGACGCCGTGAACATCACAGAGGGAGCCTGCAGCTGCTCACGTTCACAACATCGCAAGTGGTTCGGAATCTCCGGCAACACTGTCAAGTCGCAAAATATTACACAGCCTAACGAAAGAAGTGAAGCACCTACAACGGAAGGAGAAACCGAAATGAAATTTCACTGGCTGACTGGGTATGTGATTTTATTTCATTGTTTACAAAATCGAGTTAAATTTAAAACTGGCAGTATGAGCCCACTTTTAAGCTTGACGTTGTACCCCTCTGGCCTGGATGCATGAACTGTATCGTCTCCTGAGGGTAGATGGCCCACAAATATTCTAACTGCTCCTCGATATCCGGGGTACAGCCATTGGAAAGTTCACATCCGAGTGGTCCCACACGTTCCATTGGGGATCATGCTAGCCATGCGAGTTCCTCAGAGTCGAGCAGACAGTTCATAGAGACACATACCATGTATGGATCATCGTCCGGTTGAAAAATAGCAGCACGACACTGTCGCAAGACAAGTATCACATGAGGACGGGGGGTATGGGAGACGTAGCCTTCAGTCTCTACCAGCCGTGACTTGAAATGTTAACTGATGGCTCTTGACACCATTTAGCGAGGTATAACACTGCCGCGCTGGAAGAATGGGCCACATTCGCCTACGGTGGTCTCCTCCGTAGGGCAGAATCACGATTCATCGCTGAACACTATAAGACTGCATCTACAGTCCATGCTTCGTGGTCACGGTACAACCCTAGACGCAGCCATTTGAGATGTGGTGTTATAGTTGGAGTCATAAAAGGTGGCGGTCGATTTAAGGCTTGCTCAGCGCATCTGCGTCACGCGTTACCCACACCCAGTGAGAGTTCAGCGGTATTTTGAGCGCTCTACTGTGATCGTTCTATGCAGTGCGAGCATTAAACGTGATCGTAGCGAGTCATGAGGGACTATACGACGTAAAATTGGCATTAACTGCCCTACATGATAGAATATGAAAGTGGTTAGTATTTCGGCACAACCCCAAAATGTAGTTAGAAGTAACGCAATCTACATTCTGTACCCACAGCGGGTTGCTGATTCAGAAATCGCATTTGAATGTTAGTTGTATGTGAAAATTTCGTGTTATTACTCGTGTAAGATGAAAAAACCTCCACAAGTACAAGAGAGATGCCTAAATTGTATCACTTCTGACAGTTTATTTATTGTAGCCTAAACAACAAGTTGGCAACGGCCTTGCCGCAGTGGATTCGATTTGTTGTGAGCCGTCACGCTTGATGGTGGTGTTGAGCGACAAATTCTACACAAGCAAACGAGAGACACCATTTGCGGGATACACGCTTTCATCTAGCGCACAGCACGAGTATGGACGGACCGCAGCTGTCGTTTGGAACCGGTAACAATGAACTCGCTGTCCTTGTCTCGACCTGTGCGAACCGCCGTCGTTCGTGGCTCGGACTATAATGCCAGTCTACGCAGAGGACAGTAATTCCGTATCCCGGCTCCTGCTAGCCTCCGACTAATGGTCCAGGATGAGACAGAATGTTGCAGGAAGTCCATTACTTGTTTTGATGGCAAGCGCAGATGTGTGAAGAGATGAGTAAAGGACACGTAGCACATCATGTTACAGAGATATTGGTTCCCTGTAGTACAGCTGGGAAACTCCGAGAGAAACACGTCTTGAATGCTGAGTGGTACTGGGTAAGACGCAGGTTACTGGAAACTGGCAATAGTTATGGAGTGGTGATAACTATCTGGTATGTGAGGAGAGCTTTTGGGTATACCACGGACTAAGAAACAGACGCCGTAAACAGAGACTTTGAAAATTACGTCTCCTGTCCGATCGCCTCCAACCCGGGTATGGTAAGGACAGATGCAATCACACAGCTGAATGTTGCACGCATGCTTACGGAAGCATTGATAGCTAGCTCGAATCGTCTGGAGTTTTTACTTCTCGTATCATGTTGAACCACATTACAGAAGAACTTATTGGGAACGACTAAAAACTGGACACATTTTGGTTAAATTTGAGGTGCAATTTTTGAACTGTGTGACACAGGAGACAGATTTCCTGTATGCTGCAACAGTTTACTCTACCCAGTTTAGATGCTCGACCAAGAGTATGTCGAGATCTCCCCAATTCTATTCGTTACCTCCTCATTAGTTACATGATCTACCCATCTAACTTTGATAATACCGATACATTATTTTTTTATTTTTTGTTCGCTGGTTAGTACAGAATGTTCGAGGTACTATCCATTCCAGAGCCGTGATCTCGGCAGCCAACAAGCAGGTGAGCTGGTAACGGGACAGCAGTAGTCACAATCGGGAACATCTGGGACGGGATTTCCAGTTGATGCGTCGGCCTCACAAAAAAGGGAAACCTTCCGAATTCCTTGGCTGGAAACGGTGGGTTGGAGGTGATTTTAATTTACTTCTGGGGCAATACGGCCCACATTATAAGAATATGAACATGTACTGTGTGGTTCGGAACTATTTCGTGTTTGCACCATTTTTTTATTTCACGCGGATTTTTCTTTCATCCTCTGCTCCTCTTCGGTCTAAGCCCACTCATGTTTTCAGATACGCAGATCACGCAATTTTTTTTGGTTAGATATTAAATGTAAAAGTTAAAATGTGTCACTTTCCACAAATGTGTGAAACATTTTCAAATAATAATATGTGAAACTTTTCTATGCGTCTTTGCACAGATAAAACAAAGGAACTGATATAAAAGGGGAAAAAAATGTAAACGATGTTAAACGTATGCAATTTTACTTTGTTCCGACCTTGGTAAAAAGTATGAGTTTCCAGAGACAAGCAGTAAAAACGATTATTTCTACCCTGCCGACATAAAAAGTAACGTAAATTCGCTACATCTGAAAGACATCTTTCGAAGCGAAAGACTTGCTTTTCGCTAGTATTAGTAGCGTAACTGGAGACGTTGAAAAATAAAAATATTACGGTGCTGCATGTCTATACTGGCATAAAAACCGCCTTTTGAAGGTCGATACTTAAGACTCAGATACGCAGGACATCAGCTGGGCCGGCCGCAGTCGCCGAGCGGTTCTAGGCGCTTCAGTCCGGAACCGCGCAACTGCTACGGTCGCAGGTTCGTATCCTGCACTGGGCACGGATGTGTGTGATGTCCTTAGGTTAGTTAGGTTTAAATAGTTCTAAGCTCTAGGGGACTGATTACCTCAGATGCTAAGTCCCATAGTGCTCAGAGCCATTTGAACCATTTTTTGGACATCAGCTGGAATACTGAGAAACTGCTGTTTGCTGTTTTACTGTACAGCAACGCAAGGAATAAGTGAACAGGCAGTTCCATGAAATACCGTCTGCTTTGTTCTTAGAAAGTCAAATTAACGATTTGATTTAAAGCATCTGCTTTGATCGACGACAGGATCAGCATGACTTGAGGTCTCAGCCTCGCACATTACAGTGCACAGGTATTTGACTCATATTTCAGCCATTACGACGGAAATAATGGGACAAGAAGCACAATACTGCATAGTCGTTTCACCTTAACTGTGTTGAAATGGTTCTGAGCACTATGGGACTTAACAGCAATGGTCATCAGTCCCCTAGAACTTAGAACTACTTAAACCTAACTAACCTAAGGACATCACACAACACCCAGTCATCACGAGGCAGAGAAAATCCCTGACCCCACCGGGAATCGAACCCGGGAACCCGGGCGTGGGAAGCGAGAACGCTACCGCACGAACTGTGTTGAGAGTAGCAGGCAGAACTCAGATTGGTCACATAATGCTACACGCTGTCTTTTGTCGCTGAGGTAGCTTCCATATACTCCGTGGTTCCGCTTGCATAGCCTGCACTGTGTTACCAACGACTTAGTCTGTTATACATTACTGGTGTAGATCCTTCAACTTGAAGCAGACGAATTACGCACTATTTCGTACTAAAAAGTTACCAATTACTTTTATAAGCAGAATTTCCAGATGTGTTTCGAAATCCCTTGTATTTACATATAGTGGAACCTATATCTGTTGAAAACCATGTTTCTGTGTGCAAATCAATTTGTGTAGGTACTTCCCGTTCAGGAGAAATTTTTATCTGCTATTAGAGTGTCTGTACCCAAAGGCTATTTTCTTATTCAAAGATTCCAAATGGCTTCACAATATTAAGTGCATTTTTATCTTTGGTGGCTATTCGTTACGTCTGAGGTAAATGTGCGCCAGATAGTGACTTCTAGCTCGCCATGATGGTCATCCATTGGTGCAGGCTGATGGAGTGAACCACATAGTTAAATTTACCCGGTGAACATTTATGTGACATGTTAAAATTGTGTGTAGGATCTGGACTCCAACCCACATACATGCCATTCGCCGGTTGCTGCAGTACCCATGTACACCTCACGGAGTGATTCAAAACCCGAACTTGTCACTTGTTTCCCTCCATACTTTCCTTTAACGCGTATTCGTCACCACCATGTATTAGAGCATATGCAGTTAGGTGAAAATCTAATTGATGGAAACTAGTCTATCCGGACAGCAGGGCAGCGAACTACTGATAGACTCTGACTCAGACAAAACACTAATCTGCAGGTTCGAGGCCAGTGAGAACTCTCGCTACTGGGAACAGCTGTAAATGCGGAGGCTACGTCTACATTATACAGGGTGATTTTGCAACATGAAAAGAAACTTCGGGAAAAGATCCCTGAGCGTATAAGATACACAGGTCCCCTTGAACGTGTGTACAAGTGTATGTTTCAGGGATTGAAATAATATCTACATCTACATCCACACTTGGCAAGCCACCTGACGGTGTGTGGCGGAGTGTACCTTGAGTACCTCTATCGATTCTCCCTTCTATTCCAGTCTCGTATTGTTCGGGGAAAGAAAGATTGTCGGTGTGCCATTGTGTGGGCTCTAATCTCTCTGATTTTATCCTCGTGGTCTCTTCGCGAGATATACGTAGGAGGGAACTATATACTGCTTGACTCCTCGGTGAAAGTATGTTTTCGAAACTTCAACAAAAGCCCGTACCGAGCTACTGAGCGTCTCTCTTGAGAACATCCCAGGCAGGTGGAGATGTTCTGTCCGAAGGAGTGCTTCAGCTCTATATTCAAGAGTGCATTGCGCTGAAGCACTATCGTATCAACACACAACAAAATTATAGTTATTAGCTACCAGTGGGAATTGATTCATAGGCAGATGAGCTGACCACTGCACAATCTGGACACAGTGGTCACCACAAACGATCAAACTACACTACAATGCCTCAAGTCAGACCCAATTCTCAGCTTATACCGAACACTACAGATGAAGTGGCCACTAGCACCTAACATCCTTAACTGTTTTGTCTCTTTATCCATAGTGGCTGCACGATCACAATGATGTCTGTTCTTTCAGACATGTCGAAAAGAACAGCCGCCACATATACACACTGACGGACAAGATCGCATCACCAAAAAGTAATTAATGTAGAACAGTGAAATTTCAGGAATGACCCGCCAGGGTAGCCGAGGGCGCTAATGCCCTGCTTCCTGGACTAGGGTAGGCGCGCCGGCCCCGGATCGAATCCGCCCGGCGGATTATCGACGACAGCCGGTGTGCCGGCCAGCCTGGATGTGGTTTTCAGGCAGTTTTCCACATCCTACGACGCGAATACCGCGCTAGTCCCCACGTCCCGCCTCAGTTACACGACTCGTAGATATTTAAAACACGTTCACACTATTTCACGATTTACACTAAATGCAGACAGTTGGGGTACACTAATTCCTTCCCAGGGGGTATGGGGTGGCGGCAGGAGGGGCATCCGGCCACCCCTTAAAATTAATCAATCCAAATCCGTACATAACCCTGCTGACCCTGCGCATAATGCAGGAAAAAGGCTGTAGCAAAAAAAGAAGAAGTGAAATTTCGGGAATACATTTCTCTAGATAACATATTTTAGTGATTAAAGTTGCACAATCACAGATTAATGTAAGTGCGAGATAAGCCATTGCCAATGTTAAATGGTGGTGTAGCTGGCAGAAGGTTGGATGAAAACATGCAAGCGTGCATGTATTGTGGTGTACAGCGGCCGGATGTCAGTTTGTAGGATAGAGTTCCATGCTTGTTGCACTTGGCTGGCCGAGAAAAGGACGGTTAATGCTGTTTTTTGTGGATGACACTGGAGATGTCATACGATGATGTCCCATTGGAGACAGATCTGGTGATCGAGCTGGCCAAGACAACATGTCGACACTCCATTGATCATGTTGGGTTACAGCAGCGGTATTTGGGCGAGCGTTATCCTGTTGGAAAACAATCCCTAGAATGGCGTTCATGAATGGCAGCTCAATAGATCGAATCACCTGGCTGACGTACAAATTTGCAGTCAGGGTGTATGGGAAGCACGAGAGTGCTCCTGCTGTCAAACGAAATCGCACTCCAGACCATAACTGTAGGTGTAGGTTCAGCGTGTGTAGCATGCAGACAGGTTGGTTGTAGGCGTTGAACTGTCCTCCTTGTAACCAACACACGGTCACCATCCCTGGCACCGAGGCAGGACCAGCTTTCATCAGAAAACACCACTCTGCCCTCCAATGTGCTCTCGCTGGACACCGCTGAAGCCACAGATTGCAGTGGTTTGGGGTTAGTGGAATGCACGCTAAAGGCGTCTGGATGCTCGAATCGCAGCTGCAGACGATGTTTTATTTCTCAGTAGTGCCACGCGGCAGTCCTGACCCAAGTCTACTTGCTACAGTACCTTCCTGTGACCACGACTGCCAACTATCATGCACAGTGGCTACATTCCGGACAACTTTCTGCAGTATTGCAGAAGAAACATCCATCTTCTCGTGGACCTATTTTTCGATCTCGTGCACACTCAACGAGGTGTTGATAATGGCGTTTTTGTCGCCTTAAAGGCGTTCTTGGTTAAAGTCAACTCACCACGTCCAATCTCATTGGTAACTAACGCTCACGACCGTTACAGTGTGCGTTTAAAACAAACCTGAGTTTCACCCTCATAGTGGCGCTACTAGATCCACTCTTACGCTACTGGCGTGAAAGTGAAATAGATATCACGTTTCGGATGTAGAGGTAGGCCTACCGACTTTCATTTATGCCTCACATCTCCTTCTTCATGTTGCGATTTTTTTTCCCATCAGTGTAATCAAGGTGATGACGGCGAACGATCCTTTAACTGCAGATGCTCACCAAGCTCAAACGCTTGTGGGAATCTGCCCGATTCCGCTCGTAATTAAGCTAATGAAAATGGCCACTACATCAGAAGTTTGCGGTATCGGTTGAGAATTTTGGTCTGGCTGGAGGCTTGTTATGGTAGACTTTGCAGTTCTTATGATCCGTTGTGCCCAGGTGGCATAGTACTCAGGCCATTTGCCTAGTAAGCAGGAGATACAGTTTCGGATCCTGGTTCGGCACAAATGTTCGTCTTGTCCATTGATATAAATCAATACTCACTGGCAACTAATTTATTTAACCATTCTGTGTCTTCCAGAGTCACGAGATTTCCCAGTGAGTGCCACGAAAATATTCTGCATACCACAACTCTATCTCCTTGTACCGGGCGTGAGTCGTGCTTCGGTAGCTCAGTTGGTAGAGCACTTGCCCGCGAAAGGCAAAGGTCCCGAGTTCGAGTCTCGGTCGGGCACACAGTTTTAATCTGCCACGAAGTTTCATATCAGCGGACACTCCGCTGCAGAGTGAAAATCTCATTCTGGGAACTCTATCTCCTGTTTGGAGAGTGTTTGGTTTCAGACTTTTCACGCCATACACACAACAGCCATTCGTCTGATGGAGCATGGCAAGTGACTCAGCTGAAGAGACCACATGTCGTGACTCAATGGACATCCGTTCATTTGGACGTGTTCATATCAAAGGCACATCAAAGAGCAGAAGCAGGGTCAATTGCAGAAAGTGTAGATACTGTACATCTCTCCTGTGAAGCGTTCTGGATTCTTGACTGGTCCCTCGAGGCGCTCGCCAGTAATCCCGGCCCACACATTGAAGCTCAACTGGTGCTCATGATTCACTGCCACTATGCCCTCGGCATCCTATCTAGCCCCTGTTGGTTGTTGTGAAGGTTGACAATACCACCCCTGGTATGGTAGCCTCGCCTGCGTAGAATGGATGACATAAACCCCAGAAAAGTGGTGGCCTCTTCTTCTCTGCAGCGGCAAATCCGTAGCCTACGAGGGGCGTTTGAAAAGTCCGTGCAAAGTCCGAGAGATGGCACCACTGGCGTGTATCGAGGTCATTTTTAGTTAGTGGCATCTTTGGAAAGAACGCATACCAAGTTTCGCCCATATTGGTCTATTTATTTGTGTTTGGCATTCGTGTGAATCAAGGAAGTCGAGTGATTATCAAAAAATGGACGAAAAAGAATTTCGTGTGGTGATTAAACATTACTTCATGAAAGGCAAAACGCCTCAGGAGACTAAAGAGATGCTTGATACACATTACAATGACCCTGCACCTTCGGTTAGAACAGTTTGTAAGTGGTTTCAAAATTTTCGGAGTGGCCATATGGGCACAAGTGATGCTGAACGTTCTGGACGCCCTGTGGAGGTTACGACTCCAGAAATCATTGATAAAATCCATGATATGGTGATGAATGGCAGAAGAGTTAAGGTGCGTGCTGTGGGCATCTCGAATGAACGGGTACATAATATTTTGCATAAACATTTGAACATGAGAAAGCTATCCGCAAGATGGGTTCCGCGATTGCTCACGCTTGACCAAAAACGGAATCGCGTGAAGCGTTGCAAGGATTGTTTGCAGCTGTTCAGGAAGAATCCGTAGGACTTTAAGTGTCGTTTCGTCACTGTGGATGTAACATGGATACATTACTATACTCCTGAGATCTAAAAACAATTTAAACAATGGGTTACCAAGGGAGAATATGTACCAATAAAGGCGAAGACCATTCCTTTGGGCGGAAAGGTTATGGCGATTGTCTTTTGGGATTCGCAAGGGATAATCCTCATCGACTATCTGGAAAAGTGTAAAACTATTACAGGCGCATATTATTCATCGTTATTGAACCGTTTGAAAACCGAGCTGCAAGAAAGACGCCGGCGATTGGACCGCAAAAAAGTCCTTTCCCATCACAATGCACCAGCAGACACCTCAGCAGTTGTGGTCGCAAAATTAATGGAAATAGGATTCCAACTCGTTTCTCATCCCCTCTGTTCTCCAAACTTGGCTCCCTTGGACTACTATTTGTTCCCCAATTTGAAGAAAAGGCTGGCGGGACAAAGGTTTTATTCAAACGAGAAGGTGATTGCAGCAACTAATAGCTATTTTACATACTTGGACAATTCCTGTTATTCGGAAGGGATCAACAAATTAGAACAGCGTTGGATGAAGTGTATATGTCTAAAAGGAGACTATGTCAAAAAATAAAGAAGGTTTACCCCAAACACGTAAGTAGTTTTTATTTTTGCACAGAGTTTTCAAACGCCCCTCGTACATAACAAGGTCTGAATGCGTTGTAAGCGATATCGATACTGGCAGTTGTGGAGAATTTTCCACATGTTCCACATGTTCATCTGCCATTGGGCCACCTGACCAATATGATGCCGGAGTCACTGCCAAAGACCATTTACCTCAACTTTCAAGTGTACCTCCCTTGGAACACATTTACGGCCATATGCCTATAACACGTTTTTTGCTCCATATTCTGTCAGGGATCGTTTCCTGAAGATTGTCCACGTTTAGCAAAATAGTCAAGTATGGCCTGCAAATCATGTCGAAGTGTCTGGCAGAAGGTATTTTTCATTCTACCATATATTGAAGTTTCTTCCCATTGCATCCACAGACCATGGATGAGTAGAATGACTGCTTGTAGATTCACTTGCCTGGATTGACCCACATAATATCTATGGGCCTAATGTGTAGGGATCCGAAGAATATTTTTATTTCCTGCCCTGAAATACGGGTACTGGAATTTCCCAAGGAGCTTTCACGATACGTACAGTGTCTTGCTTCGAGTGTCTGCCTTTAAGTTTTTGCAACATCTCAGTTTCATCACCTCACCCCTCGAACAAACCTACCATCATTTACAATGAGCTTCTTCCAGACTTTGTAAGAGGTATAAGTTCTACCGTTAACAACGTAATGAGATAGCCGATGTAGTATTTAACCTACTAGACTGGACTGAATTAAGATTCAAATGCGCCGGCCGTGGTGGCCGATCGGTTCTAGGCGCTGCCGTGTGGAACAGAGCGATCGCTACGGTCGCAGTTTGGAATCCTGCCTCGGGCATGGATGTGTGAGATGTCCTTAGGTTAGTTAGGTTTAAGTAGTTCTAGGGGATTGATGACCTCAGATGTTAAGTCCCATAGTGCTCGGAGCCATTTGAACCATTTTAAGATTCAAATCCGGTCTAGCCATTTATATTTAGGCCTTTTGTGGTGTCTCTAAATTGCTTAAGACAAATACTGGAATGGTTCTATTTAAAAGGATATGGTAGTCTCCTTCCTCATCTTTTTCTTATAAGATCCCGTGCTCAGGCTCTAAATGATCTCGATATCAACAGGCTGTTAAATCATAATCTTCCTCTATTCACGGAGTAACTGAACAAGGAAGACTGATCTATCTTTGGCTATATCAAGAAGGAAAACTTGAAAGTTTTGAGATGAAGGATAGGCTGGAATCAATTGGGAACAGAAAAGAAGGATCTCGCTTTCACAAATTAATAAATACAGACTAATCATACAGTCATGTTACATTAATGTGGCTACTGCCTGTGTTCAGTGTCAGCTTGCAATAACCACTCGCAGACAGCAGGTGGCAGCACTAGCGATGAGGGGTACAAAAGCGTGTCGGGGGGGACGCGGAAAACAGTGCTGGCGTTGAAACTTCCTGGCAGTTTAAAACTGTGTGCCGGACCGATACTCGAACTCGAGACTTTTGCCTTTCGTGGGCAGGTGCTCTACCAACTGAGCTACCGAAGCACGACTCACGCCCGGTACAAGGAGATAGAGTTGTGGTATGCAGAATATTTTCGTGGCACTCACTGGGAAATCTCGTGACTCTGGAAGACACATGCATGCATCTATCCTTGTGGACAATACCCACCCCTATATGTAGTTTGGTATTCCTCAGCAGCATGGCATCCACCAGCAGGACAATGCAACGTGTCACACAGCTTACAGCGTGGTTCCAAGAACACCAGGATGAGTTCACTGTACTCCCATGGCAACCACACTCCCCTGATTTAAATCCAATCTAGAATCCGTAAGCAAATTAAAATCCTCTCCCTAAAATCTTTGTAAAAACATTTGACATCTCACAGAACTTTAAAACTTTAGTCACATTCGTCCAAGTGTTGCCTAAAAGAGATGGCAGGCCGGCTGGCAAGTCAGCTGAGGCCCTCAGGTCAGAAAATAAAACGCAATCCAATAAAACGTGGCGCACAGTGACCTGGACGCCGCAAGCACCACACATTGGAGGGTCCTCTTGCCGGAGCAGGAAGCCATGCCTCATAGGGCTGTGGCCTATCCGAAGCCGAGTGAGGAGAACTTCGTCCCACTGTGTGACAAGATCGCCCATATTTTAATGTAAGTGGCCAGCCAATGGTAATTTACTGAGGCATTCTTGTTGCTACGTTTACCCTTTCCTTACGTCCAACTTTCTTAAGTAGCATTTTCCTTCTTTTCTTGCTTTCTTTGCGTGTGTGTTTCAGTTTTATTAGGTCTGTCCACTTACGTCCCCTTTAATGTGTGTCAGGGCGCTGATGACCTCGACGTTGAGCGCCCATAAGCCCCAACACACACACATAGAGTCTGTAGGACCATCGCGTTCTGGCCGTTTGCGCTCTCGATCCTCAACCAAGAAACGTAGCGCAGCTGGAGTCGACATGGATCCACATTCCTGTTGGTACCTTCCAGAACCTCACTCACTCGCTTCCTGCGTGTCTCGAGCTGCAAAAGACGATTATTGACCCTTTTGAGAAACGATCACATTAATTGACTGGACTGAGTACAAAGTCCATTAAACATTTCAAGAAATTGGAACAAAAAAATAGCCAAAAACAACGTATCAGTGATACAGTGTGTGAGAGACAAACTTTCATAGTTATTTGCAGTGGTTATAAATGTTCTATGTATCCACCCCAGGTGGCCGAGCGGTTATAGGCGCTACAGTCTGGAACCGCGCGACCGCTACGGTCACAGGTTCGAATCCTGCCTCGGGCACGAATGTGTGTGATGTCCTTAGGTTAGTTAGGTTTAAGTAGTTCTAAGGTCTAGAGGACTGATGACCTCTGTAGTTAAGTCCTATAGTGCTCAGAGCCATTTTTTATTCACCCTTCGTCATACGACACACAAGAAATCGATAGCCCAAATCAACCCATCCACACCTAGCATGTCAGCAGGGAAGGTAAGAACACCTGCTGTGATGCAAGTATTCGAGGGTCTTCTGAAGAAGTGGGACATAAATGCTGTCCTCGATGCAATTCCACAAGAGAAAGCCGCGAGCCATCAAGTCTGGCGAATGTGGTTGCCACTCAAGTAGCGCCAGGTCAATAGGTACGGGGTGTTCAAAAAGTCTCTCCTCAGTGCCGTATGATTGTTAGCCGCACGTGCCGCATGCTGCAGTGAATATACCGAAATGAAACTCAGTGAAATACAAGTTATTAATTTACTGAACATTCATTTTTACTTACAAATTTTCACATTAAATGTTGAAAGCGTCCCCCCTGTTGTTGAATACACAATTCGATTCGTCTAATCACCCTTCCAAACACAAGCTGTAACATTTCTTCTGTACCAGAATCAGTGAAAGTGGATATTGCAGTTTTCAATTCATCGATGGATTTTGGACGGTTTTCATAGACAGAAAAAGTCAGGTGGTGTTAGGTCAGGCGATCGTGGAGGCCAAAGTCCCTGTGAAATTATGGGATCTCCAAAAACATCAGCAAGCAGTGACATTGAAACGCGAGCTATATTAGCGGTTGCTGAAAATACCCGTTCAGTATTTCACTTAACACAAGTTTTCCTATGGATGGGTACATAATATCACTGCAGTACCGCTGTGCGTTTACTGTTTCGTTGAAAAATATGGGACCCACAATCCAACGTTTAGAAATTGCAAATCCAAACTCCTATATTCACAGAATGAAATGATTCTTCATGAATACACAATAGATTTCCAGTACTCCACATACGATAATTTTGCGAGTTCATGTACCCGGCTAAATGATACCACGCCTCATCAGTGAAAAACGTTTCATTAAGAATATCCCATCCATTTTGTTGAGCAAAATTTTTGTACCATTGACAATAATGCAGTCTCTTGCCATGATCAGTATTTTTCACTTCTTGCACGACTGTCACTTTGTATCGCAAAAGTTCTAATTTTTTCCTTAGAATTGTGTGGGCATAACTTCGATTTCCTGGGCGAGTTTTCTTACTGACTTGTTCGGACTCATGGACATTTTATCGGAAATATCGAATAGTTTATCCTCACTTCTCGGTAAATCTGTCACTGAACCCGTACTTCAAAATTTGTTAATCAAATCTCGCACAGTATCGCTATGTGGGAGTGTTGCCTCCGGTAAAACTGAATTAAATGTTTGACGAACAGAAACTGTGTATTTACCGCCCGATTTGAATACTTGTTCGACTAAAAACACACGTTGTTCAATGGTTAGCATTGTAACAGTGACAAAAACGAAACAAACGAACAAAAGAACTAAACTTAAACGTTCACGCCAACACGTGATGACACAAACCAACGATACTACTGACGCTGGCTGAGATAAACGAAATGGTGGAATGTTGGGAGAGTCCACTTGGAGGGAAGTAACCCAGGCAGGCGAACAATCATACGGCACGCGCGGCTAAAAATCATACGGCACTGCGGAGAGACTTTTTGAACACCCCCTACAACACCGCCTATCCGGCGACGTGGCAACGTTTCGTTAGGACACAATTCTAAAAATGTGAAGGGTGCCATCTTGTTGAAATTTGAAATGCCAGCTTTCGGTTTCAAGTTGTGGCATCAGCCGCAAATGCAGCACGTCGAGACTGGGGATACCATGGACAGTTCTATCAGCGAAGAAGGGTCTCCAGACCGTTTTGTTGGACGCAGCACAGAACACGTCAACAGACGGTTCAAATGGCTCTGAGCACTATGGGACTTAACATCTGTGGTCATCAGTCCCCTAGAACGTAGAACTACTTAAATCTAACTAACCTAAGGACATCACACACATCCATGCCCGAGACAGGATTCGAACCTGCGACCGTAGCAGTCGCGCGGTTCCGGACTGAGCGCCTAGGACCGCTAGACCACCGCGGCCGGCGTCAACAGATCCTGGATCCGTTTAACAGTTACATGTTGTTTCCTGACGATGCGCGTGTTGTGCCGGTTGACCTTTAGCTAAGATGAGAAGAGCTTTCATAATTGAACATTAATTTGCTGCCAAATTAGTACTTTCCAAGATGTTTTTCCCGGACTGAAGACGGCGCAATTTGTCCTCATGGCCGATGGCTTGCAGGAGCTGAGGTTTCTATGACTTCAGTCTTAAACTCTCACGAAGTATTTTCCATACTGTTGGCTGAGTGTATTCAGTTCTAGACTTTGCAGCACTTCGCAACATCACACTGCTTGTTTTCACACGCCTGGTCGCTCCTGACGCACAAACTACCAGCCTGCTCGATTTTCTTGTACCATTTCTCTGAGCTGTTGTAGTCTGGTGGTGTTTAGTAAAACTTGCCACCGGAAGATATTTGCGCAGAGGGAAAATTCCGGCACACAAAATGCTTTCTCTGCCTCGTTCGACACCATTTTCAGCTACAACGACCGGTGACGCGCCTGACGGTGGTTTTACAAACTAATTTGCCACATCATATGAAAAAGGTGAGAGTTTGTCTTACCCTTACTGTTATCATTTGTTGCGTTATGTTCAGCTATTTACCTGCACTAATTTTTAAAATATTTCATGGCCTTTATAATTACGTTTTAATTCAACAACCAATAACATATCAGTAGTTGGAATGGTTACAGAAATTAGAATGTGTAGTACGAGCATCCATATGATAACAATATTTTGTTCAGATCTGTAACCAAGTCTTCAACATCAAGGTTCCTCATTCCACACCACTTCCTTAACAGTTGTCAAAGTCCATAGCAGGTTCAGCTTGTGTGACAGAACCGCCAGCAAATATTTGTTTGGGTCGTGACGTCTTTGCGGCCGAAGCGCCTTAATGATAACGATATCACTATACAGTTTCGTCAGTACGGCTTTAAAATATGCTGCGGAGTTAGTTGAACTTCTTCTTACATTTCCCTTTCTTTCTAGTGCACTCAATTTATTCCTTTTCTTGTAGTTAAGACACATGAAGCTACATAGCTTTTAGTGTAGGAAGTACCTTGTCTGTGTACTTGCTGTTTCTGCACGTTTGCAAATTATATTCTGGTAATTTCAAAAGAAATAGATGTACCAATGCATGAAATTCATTTGATCGAAGGTAGTCATATTACAAATGCCGTTAAAATGTCTCACATTGCAGAACTTGGCTGCAATCTTAGTAAAAATGTTTAAAACTCACAAAGAACAGTAACCCACATCATTGTGCCAATGGCTTTGCCAAAAAGAACGTAACATCGAATACAGTTCCAAGGCATCCGCCCTTATGGTGGGAAACGGCCCCTAAGCGCGTAATAATTAGCAAAGATCTGTTCGATATGTCAGAGGAAAATGACGTTGCGTATGGGGTTTCCAATCAGAAGTTATGAAATGCTGGCCTCTCCTACTTTCGCAGCATGGAGGTGGGGCCATGTACCAACTGAATATTCAGGGGCCATTGAGAAGCATGTTGTAAATTACGATTTTGTACCAATTTCTATTCCTCGGATTACAGCGCCATCTGTGGTGAAACGAAGAAAATGCTTCAGATAAAACGTGTGTAGAGTTTGCCATAGAATCATAATCTGAAACAAAAAAGGGGGGGTTCCAACCCCGCAGGGTTCGGGTTGGTGGGTCGAGTGTGGTATTATTGGATGTCCCCCTCCGAGACAAGTTATAATTATAACTTTTTTTATATGATGTGTAGTTTTCATTATATTTCAATGTCTTTAGTCAAAATAAACACCCTGTAGATATTATAAACTGTACATTTCACTAAATGAAAAAACAAACTATCGCTTGACTGCACGATTAGCAAGTTACAGGTAGAGTCAGTCAAATCATTCAAATATCAGAAGTATCAGTGTGTATAGTGGAACCATTTTTATAGTTTCAGTTGCAAGAAAAACAGACGGATAGCTACGATTTATTGACAAGATTCCAGGAAAGTACGATACATCTATGAAACAAAGTGCATACAGAAAATTTCTGGAGCCTGTGCTGCTCAACTGAACAGTAAAAATTTTGGGCTGCACTATCGGATAAAGGCGAACACCAACGAAGAAGGACAACGCCAAAACCTTGTCTGCTTCGAGAAACATCAAACGGCAAAGCGGAATGATCTCAGCTGATAACTTTCGCAGAAGCTTCTCTGCTTCGACAACGTCTCAGGTGTGTTTCAAGGCGAAATCGACTTACATTATCTCCTCCACAATAATTTTATCCCGAAATCTTCCCATTCGTCCTTGCCTGCATATAATAACAACATGATGAGATTGTTGGTCCGTCTGGATGTAAAACAATTTTGTTATTTATTTGGCCGACCTTTGTGACCGAGCGGTTCTAGGCACTCCAGTCTGGAATCGCGCGACCACAACGGTCGCAGGTTCTAATCCTGCCTCCGGCATGGATGTGTGTGATGTCCTTAGGTTAATTAGGTTCAAGTAGTTCTAAGTTCTAGGGGACTGATGACCGCAGATGTTGAGTTCCATAGTGCTCAGAGCCATTTGAATCACTTTTGTTATTTATTTATTAAATGAAACTTCCTGGCAGATTAAAACTGTGTGCCGGTCCGAGACTCGAGCTCGGGACCTTTGCCTTTCGCAGGTAAGTGCTCTACCAACCACACAGTTTAATCTGACAAGAAGTTTCATATCAGCGCACACTCCGCTGCAAAGCGCAAATCTCATTCTGTTTATTAAATGTTCCAAACTAGTTTCAGCGACAAATATCGAAATTATCAGTGGGTTCTTTGATTCTAAAACATGCAGAACCAGCGTACTTATAAAACCCTGTAAAACATTACATAATTACGTAATAACTTATTTATTATACGTCACAGCATAATTTTACGACTGTTGCGCTGTTCCCGGAATATTTCCGGCGTCTTTTTGTTGCCGTTTTTCTCGACCTACAGCATGTCATGTGCACTGTACGACTAGCTGTTAGTAAACTAACACAAAAACGTGAACTCATGAAACATCCTGGCAGATTCAAACTGTGTGCCCGACAGAGACCCGAACTCTGGACCTTTGCCTTTCGCGGGAAAGTGCTCTACCATCTGGGCTACCGAAGCACGACTCACGCCCGGTACTCACAGCTTTACTTCTGCCAGTATCTCGTCTCCTACCTTCCAAATTTTACAGAAGCTCTCCTGTCGTGCTTCGGTAGCTCAGATGATAGAGCACTTTCCCGCGAAAGGCAAAGATCCAGAGTTCGAGTTTCGGTCGGGCACACAGTTTTAATCTGCCAGGAAGTTTCATATCAGCGCACACTCCCCTGCAGAGTGAGAGTCTCACACGTCAATTCATGTATGTCAGTGTTATACATGAGTTGTTGTGGATACAGTGTGGTAAACACTAGGTTGTTACGTAATTTGTCACGTACTCATGTTCATTGGGCGGCTTGCAGCTACTTTTAGATACAGGAAAACATATCTTTCGCACCTTGTTCGTAATCCAGAACATTATACCAACTTTCTGTTCGCGTGCGTCGCGAGAAATGTATCGCACATTGCAAGAAAGTTATAAAAATAGTAGCGGGAGTTCTGCCTACTTCTGTTCCATATTTATATCTCTGTGTGTACTGGGGAAATGGTTGTTTTCATTTATTACGCACTCCCCTTGCATCATAGCCTTCTGTACGTAGTAATTTTCTTCTATCATTAGTTTTACGTATAAACTGTTGCTGTGTTTCTGGATGTGTAGATCACTTACAGTATTAGTGTGGTTGTTGTTTTTGTTCATTGGGTGTTCTGCGAAAGTGGAATGTGTGTTGCCGCTCTTTAGAGCTCTGGTGTGCTCTGCAAAACTGCGAAAGTTATGTTTTTCTGTGTCTAAAAGTAGCTGCAAGCTGTCCATAGAACTTGAGTACATGACGAACCTAGCACACACCAAACTGTATCCACAACAGTATGGTAATTCCAATTGTATAATGCTGACATATAAAAGTTCCCGTTTTTGTATTTGTTTACTAACAGCCACTCAGACAGTTGTAGATGACACGATGTACGCCGAGGGAAAAAAAACCGCAGAAAATACGCCGCAAACAGCGACAACAATCGTAAAACCATTCGACAACGTGTAGTAATAAGGTATTATGAAATAATTCACAGGAAACAACATTTGGAAACGAACAATGCAGGTGTAATTTTTTACAATGTTTTGTAAGTATGTTACTTCTGCATGTTTTAGAATTAAAGAACTTTCTCATAATGGCGATATTTGTCGCTAAAACTAGTTTGAGAATGAATAAAAAACAAAAGCGTTTTACACCAAGGCGGACATAAAATCTCATATTCTTATTATTTCTCCCGTGGGGACCGCGAGAAGAAAATGCTCTAACTACAGCTCGTAAAAGGGGCGCGTAAGCAATCGCTGTTACCATTCTTTATAAGTGAGTAAAAGGTGGAGACGCCCTAATTCACGGAAACATGTTCACCTTCTGTATGCGCACTATAGTGATTCGTGGGATGTAGGTGCAGAAAGCGACATGAGAGTGGCAACACTGCAGCGGTTGACGAAACACTTGCTGTGGGCACGAGGGCTCTGGGGCTGTAAATCGCACTTCCGGTGCTCCACATTCCTCTAGTGGAGAACAGAGCGTGTGCCACCTAATTGCCTGCCATTCGGTTCGGCTGCAGATAAGAGACACGGCTTCCTGGAAGCGGCCGTCGACGTGCCCTGTCGCCAGAACTAGATACGCGTGGGCAGTCTTCCAGTCGTACAGTTCCTACGGTCCTGGAAAGAGCTTGTCTTGTGCTGCTCCACCACAGCTGGCTTAAGACCGATTCACACTGGAAGTCAGTGGACCTTCACGTCACCTGCAGCTATATGACGGCGTGCTCACGCTAGAAGGAGGGCCAGTATGATTGACTTAGAAGTGGATATCCTTGGTGCGCCAAATCAGCTGATGGAGATGATGATGTCGTGTGACTAGGGCCTCCCTTCGGTAAACCGTTCGCTGGGTGCAAGTCTTTCGATTTGACGCCACTTCGGCGACTTTCGGGTCGATGGGGATGAAATGATGATGATTAGGACAACACAACACCCAGATCCTGAGCGGAGAAAATCTCCGACCTAGCCGGGAATCGAACCCGGGCTCGTAGCATTGACATCCTGTCGCGCTGACCACTCAGCTACCGGGGGCTTAAATCACTTAATAAAGGCAACGCCTCCTGTCCTGATTGTGTACCATTCAGGCTCCAGTCAGAGTATGCTGATACAACAGCTCCATATTTAGCAACCATATACAACCGGCCGCTCGTTGCAAGATCCGTACCTAAACAGTAGAAAGTTGCACAAGTCACACCAAAACCCAAGAAAGGAAAGAGATGTAATGGCTGAATCACAGACCCATACCGCTAACGTCGATTTTCAGTACGATTTTGGAGCATGTACGAATACTGTGTTCAAACATAATAGTTACCTAGAAGAAAACGATTAATTGACAAACAGCCAACATGGATTCAGAAAATATCGTTTTTGTGAAACACAAGTAGTTCTTTAATCTCACGAAGTAATGAGTGCTGTTGACAGGGGATGTCAAACTGATGCCATATTTTTAGATTTCCAGAAGGCCTTTGAACCCTACCTTAAAAGCGACTTCTAATAAAATTCCCTGCCTGTGAGTACCGTCTCAGTTGTGTGACTGGATTCGCGATTTCCTGTCGGAAAGCTCACAGTTTGTAGTAAATGACAGAAAGGCGGAGAGTGAAACTGAAGTAATATGTGGCCTTTCCCCTGCTGTTCCTGATCTACATCAACGATTTAGGAGACAATTTGAGTAGCATTCTTACATTGTTTGCAGATGATGCTGCCATCTAACGCCTTATAAAGCCATCAGATAAATCACATTGCAAACTGATTTAGACAAGCCCAGTTCTAAGCAAATAAGGGAAAGCAGAAAGGTGAAAGTAGTACATAGAGGGTCTATACAAGGGCGATGTACTAGAGGGCAATGTTATAGAAATGGAAGAGGAAGCAGATGAAGATGAAATGGGAGATATGATACTGAGTGAAGAGTTTGACAGAACACTGAAAGACCTGAGTCGAAACAAGGCCCCGGAAGTAGACAACAATCCATTAGAACTACTGACAGCCTTGGGAGAGCCAGTCCTGACAAAACTCTACCATCTGGTGAGCAAGATGTATGAGACAGGCGAAATACCCTCAGACTTCAAGAAGAATATAATAATTCCAATCCCAAAGAAAGCAGGTTTTGACAGATGTGAAAATTACCGAATTATCAGTTTAATAATCCACGGTTGCAAAATAATAACGCGAATTCTTTACAGACGAATGGAAAAACTGGTAGAAGCCGACCTCGGCGAAGATCAGTTAGGATTCCGTAGAAATATGGGAACACGTGAGGCAATACTGACCCTACGACTCATCTTAAAACCTAGATTAAGAAAAGGCAAACCTACGTTTCTAGTATTTGTAAGCTTTTGACAATTTTGACTGGAATACTCTCTTTCAAATTCTGAAGGTGGCAGGGGTGAAATACAGGTAGCGAAAGGCTATTAACAATTTGTACAGGAACCAGATGGTAGTTATAAGAGTCTAGGGATATGACAGGGAAGCAGTGGCTGGGAAGGGAGTGAGACAGGGTTGTAGCCTCTCCCTGATGTTATTCAATCTGTATATTGAGCAAGCAGTAAAGGAAACAAAAGAAAAGTTCGGAGTAGGTATTAAAATCCATGGAGAAGAAATAAAAACTTTGAGGTTCGCCGATGACATTGTAATTGTGTCAGAGACAGCAAAGGACTTGGAAGAGCAGTTGAACGGAATGGACAGTGTCTTGATAGGAGGATATAAGATGAACATCAACAAAAGCAAAACGAGGATAATGGAATGTGGTCGAACTAAGTCGGGTGATGCTGGGGGAATTAGATTGGGAAATGAGACACTTAAAGTAGTAAAGGAGTTTTGCTGTTTGGGGAGACAAATAACTGATGTCGATGTAGAGAGGACATAAAATATAGACTGGTAGTGGCAAAAAATCATTTCTGAAGAAGAGAAATTTGTTAACATCGAGTATAGATTTAAGTGTCAGGAAGTCGTTTCTGATAGTATTTGTACAGAGTGTAGCCATGTATGGAAGTGAACCATGGACAATAAATAGTTTGGACAAGAAGAGAATGGAAGCTTTCGAATTGTGGTGCTACAGAAGAATGCTGAAGATTAGATGGGTAGATCACATAACTAATGAGGAGGTACTGAATAGGATTGGGGAGAAGAGGAGTTTGTGGTACAACTTGACTAGAAGAAGGGATCGGTTGGTAGGACATGATCTGAGGCACAAAGGGATCACCAATATGGTATTGGAGGGCAGCGTGGAGGGTAAAAATCGTAGAGGGAGACCAAGAGATGAATACATTAAGCAGATTCAGAAGGATGTAGGTTGCACTAAGTACTGGGAGATGAAGAAGCTTGCACAGGATAGAGTAGCATGGAGAGCTGCATCAAACCAGTCTCAGGACTGAAAACCACAACAACAACAACCTGTATGGAAGACTGACGACACAACAACGATCGGCAATTGTGTTACTTTTTCATGAAACGAAATGCCTTCTTGTGATTCAGAGGCGTTTTCGACAACAGTTTAACATACGATAGGTCCGTTGCAAGAAGACCATCCATAGGTTGTACTATAAATTTGTACAGGAAGGAACAGAATTGGAAGGGAAGCGACCTCGGCCTAAGCCTGTTTGTTCGCCGGAGAATATTGAAGCGGTACGAGTTGCTGTACAGAGAAGTCCCGGGAAATCGTGTAGAATGGCAGCAGTGCAACTGGAAATATCCAGACGCTCCGTTCAACGCATTCTTAAAAGTGACCTCCGTATGTACCCATACAAGATGACCTGTGCACATAAGGTCACTGAAGAAGACAAGCAGCAGAGACTGCTGTCTGCTAAGTGGGCGAAGGATAGGGAAGAAACTCTCAACAATGTTTGGTTTTCAGACGAGGCGCATTTTCATTTAGACGGTGTGGTTAACAAACAAAATGTACGCTTTTGGGCCACTGAGAACCCACAAGTGCTTCATGAACGACAACATTATGCACCGAGAATTACAGCGTGGGCAGCAATTTGCAGTCACGGACTTATTGGACCCTTTTTCTTTGAAGAAACTGTAAACAGCGAGCGTTATTTGAGCATGCTACGCAATAGCTTCATTCCACAGCTTCTTGCTACTGCCTTGCCCTTCAACACGCAGTGGTTCATGCAAGATGGAGCAAGGCCACATACTACAAACACTGTGTTGGAGTTTTTACATGAGCATTCCGACATGCGGCTCATTTCACTCAGGTTTCTAGGTCGCTTCAATGACGGACAAAATTGCCCCCCAAATAGTCCAGACCTCAATCCATGCGACTTTTTTCTTTGGGGGTACCTAAAGGAAAAAATTTTCCCGAAACGCCCACGAGATTTTATGGAGCTCAGAAGACTTATTCTTGAAGCTTGCCGTGAAATTATGGAAGACATGTGCCGTAGGGTAATCACTAACTTTAGTGTTCGTTTGAAGGAAGTTAGGAAAGGAAATGGTGGACATATTGAGCATGTGCTGAGTTAGAACAAATCTCCATGGACGGCTCTTCATTGTAGTATATGTTCCTTTCAGGTTGTATTGACAATAAAGTTTACATTCAAAAACAAAATGATAACACATTTCGTGCGCCACCCTGTATTTCCCAACTGAAGCCTCGATCGTTTCCCTGGCACGTTTTGCTTTGTGTGATGGGGCGTTATCGTAGGGTAATATGGCTTTGTGTTGCCTTTTTCCATATTTCGGTCGTTTTCCACGTAATGCTGTATTTAAATCGATCATTTGCTGTTGACAGCGATCGGTGTTAATGTATTCCACAGGTTGTAGCAGTTCATAATAGGTGACAGCCTTTTGATTCCACCAAATTCAGCGCAGTGCCTTCCTTCCAAAGCGATTTGGCCTTTCTGTGGATGTCAATGGTGTGCCTGGATTCACCCATGATTTAAGACCATTTTTCATCATGTGTCACTATTCGACAGAGAAACGACTTTCTTTTGCATCTGCGAGCAGCATTCGCAAGTGTTCTTCCGATCTGCTTGCTGTCTTTCACTCAGTTCATACGGAACCCGTTTTCCCACTTTCTGCACCTTTCAACCGAAGAGAAAGGGCTTTCTGCGTCACATTCAGTTGTTCCCCGAGTTCCTGTTGAGTTTGTGTATCATCTCCATTCAATAAGGCCTGCAATTCGTTGTCTTCGAATTTTTTCGGTGATTTCCCGCGCTCGTCGTTTCTCACGTCAAAATCACCATTTTTGAATTTTTTGAAGCATTCTGTTTTCCCGAGAGCATGTTCGCCGAAAGCTTCGACAAGCATTCGATGCGATTCTGCCTCAGTTTTCTTCAAATGATAACAGAAAACCAGTGCTGTCCGCAAATCGTAGTTCTTAGGTACAGAACTCGACATGTTTACGGTTTTGAAACACATACCAATGGACAGAACTTGGGTTACTGTTTTCACATACGTAGTCAGCCGTTACAGGAAGCAGATGGAGCTGCAGACGCGGTCCCAAAGACCCTACTCTGACAGCTAGCACCGTCTATAGGGAAATTCCGGTTTCATTCTTCTGGTAATGAAAAGTCTGAAGTCACCCATATGAGTACCAAAAGGAATCCGCTAAATTTCGATTAGACGAGAAATCACACAAATCTGAAGGCCATTTGAACCATTTACCATTGTCACAAACAAATGGTTCAAATGGCTCTGAGTACTATGGGACTTATCAGCGGAGGTCATCAGTCTCCTAGAACTTAGAACTACTTAAATATAACTAACCTAAGGACATCACACACATCCATGCCCGAGGCAGGATTCGAATCTGCGACCGTAGCGGTCGTGCGGTTCCAGACTGAAGCGCCTAGAACCGCTCGGTCATTCCGGCCGGCTCCATCGTCACAGCCCGCCTGCTTAGCTGGGTGTTTACCACCCATGCACTGGGACCGGGTTCGATTCTCGGCCGGGTCGGAGATTTTCTTCGCTCGTGGACTGACTGTTGTGTTGTCATCATCAGCGGCAAGTCGCCCATTTTGGCGCCGAATGAAATACGAGTTGCACTCGGAGGCCGAACCCGAATGGGACATCCCGGCCAACAATGCCATACAATAATTTCATTACATTTCCCATCGTCACAATCTTGTGAACATGTTCCTAATGGACCTTACAGTCGAGTGGAATGGTCGCCATATTCTCCAGATCTTAACTGCATCGAAAACTACTTGTGGTTTTCTTTTTCTTCTTATCTGGTTGCTTAGTAAAGCATGCACGTACAGCTTGTTTTTAAACCTAGTCTGATATTTATTTTCATTCTTAGGTCTCTTTCGAGTTTCATTTCTTCCAGCTCACTCTTCACGGAGGTGCTCACTTGTTCTCCTTCAGCTCACCATTACTCCTGTCTGCCACAACCTGCTAACGCGATCACATTCTGTATGCTAAACTGTTATATTAAGAAAGCTAATCTATGCAATGATACGAGGGGCATTCAATAAGCAATGCAACACACTTTTTCCTTTAAAGCAGTTTGGTTTTATTCTGGATTCCAATACATATTATTATCCCTTACCCCTTTGGCTACATAACCCTATTTTTCAACTTAGCTCCGTTCACTGCGACGGCCTTATGCCACCTTACTGAGGGGGCCTGTATGCCTCCATGGTACCACTCTACTGGTCGACATCGTAGCCAGCGCCTTGCTGCATCAATAACTTCCCCATCATCCACGTACTGCTTTCCACGTAGTGAATCCTTCGTTGGACCAAATAGATGGAAGTTAGAGGCGCGAGACCCGGGCTGTAGGGTGGAAGAGGAAGAACAGTCCAATGAAGTTTGTGAGCGCCTCTCGGGTATGCAGACTTGTGCGAGGCCTTACGTTGTCATGGACAGGAGAACTTCGTTTGTATTATTGTGTCGACGAACACGCTAAAGTCGTTTCTTCAATTTCCTGAAGGTGGCGCGATACACATCCGAGTTGATCGTTCCATCATGAGAGACAACAAACAGAATAACCCCTTACTTTATCGGCCGACTCTGAAGTCTTCCTTCGGAGCAGAGATGGTGTGACGGCATCCATTGATTGCGGTTTCGTTTCTGGTTCGAAGTGATGGATCCGTGTTTCACCGCCTGTGATGATGTTCGACGAAAAATTATCGCGATCAGCCTCGTGACACGCAAGCAATTCTACGCAGGTGCTTCTTCTTTGCTCTTTGTGGTCTCCTGTTAGGCGGCGACAAACCCATCGGGCACAGATCTGTGAGTACCCAACTGGTGGACGAGTGTGTTTGCACCACCAACAGAGGCGTCCAGTTGTACTCCAAGGTGTCACTGTCAGCCGCCGATCACATCGAATAAAAGTGTTCGCACTTTCTAACACTGCAGAAGTAACAGCTGTGTGCGGCCGACCGACACGCTGGAGATCGGACAGGTTTACACGACCTTGTTGCGATGATGAGGACGCCTCGCACAACGACTCGACATGCTTTTGTTCACTGCCAGGTCTGCGCAGACATTCTACACTGAAGCGCCAAAGAAACTGGTATAGGCATCCATATTCAATTACAGAAATATGTAAACAGACAGAACACGGTGCTGCGGTCGACAACGCCTGTATAAGACGACAAGTGTCTGGCACAATTGTTAGTTCGGCTCCTGCTGCTACAGTGGCATGTAATCAAGTTTTAAGTGAGATTGAACGTTATAGTCGGCTCACGAGCGGTGTGACACAGTTTCTGCGAAGAAGCGATGAAGTGGAGATTTTCCCCACTGCTCGAGTGTATCGTGAATATAAGGGACCCGGTAGAACATCAAATCTCCAATATCGCTGCGGCCGGAGAAAAAACTGCAAGGACAGGATCAATGTCAAAGAAGTGTAACCCTTCCGCAAACTGCTGCAGATTTCAGTGCTGGGCCATCTACAAGTGTCAGCGTGCGAATCATTCAACGAAACATCATCGGTCTTTCGAAGCCGAAAGCCCACTCGTTTATCCTTGATGACTGCACGACGCAAAGCCTTCGCCTCACCTGGGCCCGTCAACATCGACATTGGACTGTTTATGACTGGAAACATGTTGCCTGGTAGGAGGAATCTCGTTTTAAATTCTATCAATCGGATGGATGTGTACGGGTATGGAGACAACCTCATGAATCCATGGACCCTGCATGTCAGCTGTGGACTGTTCAAGCTGGTGGAGCCTCTGTAATAGATTGGGACGTGTGCAGTTGGAGTGATATGGGATCCCTGATACGTCTAGATACGACTCTGACAGATGACACGTACGTAAGCGTCCTACCTGATCATCTGGATCCACTCATGTCCATTATGAATTCCGGCGGACTTGGGCAATTCCAGCAGGACAATCCGACATCGCACATGTCCAGAATTGCTACAGAGTGGCTCCAGGAACACTCTTCTAAGTTTAAACAGTCCAGCTGGCCACCAAACTTCCCCAGACACGAACTTTATCGAGCATATCTTGGATGCCTTGCAACGTGCTGTTCAGAAGACATCTCCACCCCTTCGTACTCTTACTAATTTATGGACAGCCCTGCAAGATTCATGGTGTCAGTTCCCTCTGGCACTACTTCAGACATTAGTCGAGTCCATGCCACGTCGTGCTGCCGCACATCTGCGTGCTCGCCGGGGCCCTACACGATATCAGTCAGGTGTACCAGTTTCTTGGACTTTTCAATGTAAAAACGCCGATGAATGTCTGCGACGCTTTATTTTTCCGCCGAAAGAAACTCAGTGTCACCTCTTGGCTTACCAAGAAAAATGGTGCAGTGGTTAGCACACTGGATTCGTATTCGGGAAGAGCTTGTGCTCCGTCTGTATTGACCTCGTTCTCGACGGGAATTTAACACCAGTTAAATTCCTTGGGTAGCACCTCCGTTACAGGCGTCATTCTGAAGGCTACGTATAGCGCCGCTACCTATCGGAACTCTTTGAAACCATAGGGGTTGAAGCGGGAATGTTCCACGATTCCCACAACAACTTCCGCATTTTTCAACCTAAATTTTCTAATAACAAAAATGTGTTGCATTACTTATTGAACGCCCCTGTATAAGAGGTGGCCAAAAAGTTTCTGTTTACGGATATTGCTTCAGCTTATAAACATCCCAGCGCGACAACAATGCGGGTATGTAAGCAACGACAAGTAGGCAAGGGATGAGTGTGGCCCTGGAACGAAAACTTTTTGATCACATCATACTATGAATTATAAGTTTCAGTAACATATTCAGATCAAAGTAAATCAATAATAACTGTTAACTTACTTTCTTATTTTCTGTCCGCTGAAAGTAACAAGGAGCTGGCATGTTTTATTTGCCTCACACTCACACAATTCACAGCTCCAACGATGCCTGCCTTACTGTCCCTGTTTGCTACTTGCGGGTATTAGGGCGGCAGTAGTCGGAAGTCGTCATGTTTACCACCAAATTCAAATATTGAATGTGGACGATTACCCACTGCATACGATTACCTATCTTCCCCTCACATGCAAACACAGTAAGCAATGGTTAGATGGCAGTATATATTGCCCTTTTATTTATCCTTTACGTCTGGATTTCTTCGGAATCACCAAATTACGTTAGAACATTTTACTTTTCACCATGACTGGAGATGAATGTCTCACTGTGAGGATAACTTTCGAGGAAAAAACGTTTTCTGGGTGACTGTTTACGCCCTTCTTTATCGGTCGAGGTGTTATGAAACCTAAATAATATTTCGCTCTGAGATATTGCGTCTCTTTCGAGTTGGAAAACTCTAACGAAAAATAGTCACTCCTCATGCAACATTCACAATATGCAATGGATATAAAGGAAATGATAAAAGAAGGTTAAAAGACACAATAGCACAAAATACAAGAAGTAAACAAGGGATTGAGGAGTTACAAAAATATAAATTCTTCTACTATAACGTGGGCGTACATGGCGAACATACGTTGATTCAAGAGTTAGCAGACGACCGCCATTGGTGCATAAGCATCAAAACCTTCCACCAGATGACTCATTGTCGGCGTTTCTTTCGGTCAATGGTCGGTGTGAATGTCGACATCTAAAACACATAGTGGAATGTTCTGGTGTGGCGTCTCGTTACATGACGTCCAGCGTAAATACTTCTATATCGCATCTCCTCTCTGAACGGTATTGTTTGTCACTAATGTTGCGTTAGCCCTATGCGCGGGTCCATGGGCAGTGTGAAGGGGGCCATGATACTAGTTCATCTTGAAAGTAAATATCACTTAAACAACCTTAATGCCTTATGCTTTATTATTGCTTACAGGCTATGATGCAAGTGTTTAAACACTGAATCAAATGAACATTTCTTGTTCCAGATACGCTTCATATTCCTTGCCTCTCTCAGTAAATGCAATCGGAATTTACCACCAATGTTTTGAGTTACCCTCTCGATCTTGTTCTCTCCGCCGTCTGTTTTCTGAACGCACATCGCTACAGCATCACACAACATATATCTACCAACACATAAATTATCGCAACAAATACAATTTGTAATTTTTTCTTCTATATCTCTTAATGTTGTTACTGTTCCATATTAAATACAAGACTCATTGTATTACATACATCATGGTGAATATGGTAATAAAATAAGAAGAGTTGCTGATTAGATTCAAGAGAAGGGTTCTTGGCCATAACATTGGTACGGGAAATAAATCAACACCGAAAACCTCGAGGGAGCAGATAATATTTACACATTTTTTGTGGCGATATGCTAGGAATACTGTTTGTGCGCGTACAGAAAATTGTAACATGTAGAATATATTTGTGATGCATTGCAGTCAACGGGTAAAATATCTAACAGATCACAACATAATTGTTTAATCTAACAATGCAAACAAAGTAGCTCAGAAACTTGGAAGAAAGCTAATATCATAGTTCTGGCAGTGTATGGCATTAGACAAAAAAACAACCTAAGAAGTTTTACGAAAGTCTGACAAGAATACATTTTTAGATACGATGTTTAGGTAGGTCTTCTTCCACTCGATACTACAACATGTTAACGGGCTAACTGTGGAAAAGGCGAACATATTAAAGTAGTTTATGTAGTGGGGTCCGAAATGCCTCAGGAAGCTTGGAGCTTGGAAGGTAAAGTGCTCGATCGATATTAAGAGTAGGCAACCCTAATTTATTCGATGACTCTATCGAATGAGACAAGTGAAATAACTCATTATTAATTATCTCAAGCTTCTGTTTATATGTTTAAGCAGGTAGCATCGTACATAAACGTATTCATACAGTGAAAGGCAAAATGACGCTGTAACTGATAAAGTAATTATTAGTGTAAATGGCAACAAATTTTTATCGAAGTGGTTTTTGGCAGAAAGTAAAACTCACAAATGTTTATGCAGAACATTACAAATGTAAAATTTGCGCACTAGATTTTGCGCAGGACACATAAAGGCTAACACTTTCGATCAAACCTCTTTGTAGCATTTCTCAGTCAATCAGAGCACTAGATGTAGAGATGTAGGCTTCAGTGTCAGGAAATGGTAGGGCACACTCAATATCCACTATGGACTCCAATAAGAAGGTAGCTGACGAGCTAACGTCGGAAGAACACGTTGGCCAGCACATCATTTCCTAATTTTCGCTGGCTGTTCGTCCAATCCACCATTGCAGAAATCGGTCGTTCATGTGGTCCTTAACGAAGAAAAACGATATATGAAATGTCTACAAAACCATCTGGATATTGTCAATAGACCTTCAACTTGACTGCTGGCAAATATTTCAGTAACCTGTGCATTAAGATCATTCCGTACCTTTCTGTACTCATGTTATTCTCTACAGCCACCTCTCCCCACTGGCAGTTATCTAGCTTAGATGCTTTGTCACATACCCTTCCGCTCCTGCGCCCGCACATTTCGCCCCCCCCCCCCCCAAACCTTCCTGAACAACTCATATGTGTGAATCATGATGGATGAAAAAAAGAACTATCTCGACGAAACCCATTTATGCAGTCCGTTCGGGAAATACATGAGGCCATAGTTACATTAATTCCATGTTTTTCTCCGTCAAATAGCTAATGGTTAGACACGCTGTGTCACAGCAGGAATTGTCATGATCAAGAACGATGTAATTTTTCGATTGTTTTCCCCAATTTAGTCGATGATTATAGCTAACTAATTGTTGTTCGGCTATACATTCTGTATTAACTCTTCTTCAAGCGTCTAAAATAATTTCCGTGACATGTACAGTGCGATCGATGAAACAAGAATTAGTTGAAGGTTCCGTTGTTTGTTGGTGGAACATTTTATACATTATGAACGAAAAATCACACGACACTGGTGTAATATTCTACAATATTTATTTTTTTACACACCGATTTTCGGCTGTTACGCCATCGTCAGGTACAAAGGTAAATATCTGTGGCTGTATCACCAAAATTTACTGTACATTTTCCTCCCAGAACGATTATTATTGTGACTTGTGATGCAATTCAGTTTTTAAGGTGTCATATATTTTATCTTAGCTAAATAGCTATACATCACATTTGCTGAAATAATTCGTCTCGGTTTTGTCATAAATCAAACATTAACAATTTCCATCTTTGAAATCCAAATGAGAAACTCTGTGAGTACACTAAGTTTGAAATCTTCGATCCCACAAAAATTCCACAGCCACAAATACAGGGTTCGGTAAAAATATCAAACAAGCAAAGTAAAATACAGAGAAAATACTTTTACTTACGAACTACAAATACTATGTCATCTTACATTAGTTGGTTTTAAACATTATGTCCGATAAATGGCGTCCTCCATTGTTGACACAGTGACGAAGCCTTTCCCGAGAGTTATCCATAGTTCTTCGTGTCATTTACGATGGAATGACAGCCACTTCCTGGGTGATTGCCTCCTTAGGTACTAGAAGGGTTATGAAGGGAGAACACTCACACGAAACAACTCTTTCAAAACATCTAGAGATCGCCGAGAAGTGTGAGTTATAGCTCCGTATTGTCGAAACCCCTGAGGGTTGTCTACTATCCATTGGTTGGTTGGTTGTTTGGGGAAGGAGACCAGACAGCGTGGTCATCGGTCTCATCGGATTAGGGGAGGATGGGGAAGGAAGTCGGCCGTGCCCTTTCAGAGGAACCATCCCGGCATTTGCCTGGAGTTATTTAGGGAAATCACGGAAAACCTAAATCAGGATGGCCGGACGCGGGATTGAACCGTCGTCCTCCCGTCTACTATCCAGTAGCAGAAATTTTGGTTATTACATTATCTGACAAGTGGAAGTGGGCCTCAATATAAGAAATCAAAACAGCGCAGAGGGAAAGTTATGAAGAATTTTCCCACACACAGCTCTACGAGTTTCTCTCATTTAATTCATGAGTAATTATCATTTTGTAGTTGTTCATGTGAAGATCTCTTCAAAAATCAAATAGTTCACATGGCTCAGAACACTATGGGACTTAACATCTGAGGTCATCAGTCCCCGAGTACTTAGAACTACTAAAACCTAACTCACCTAAAGACATCACACACATCCACACCCGAGGCAGGATTCGAACGTGCGACCGTAGCGGCCGCGCGGTTCCAGACTGAAGCGCCTAGAACCGCTCGGCCGCACCTGCTGGCTGAAGATCTCTGTGCAGATCTGTCAGCCATTCGCAGTGAAGTCGCATTATTAAGTGCTGAACGCTTTGGAGATTTGTAGACCGACGCTGTCACGTGCGCCACGCTTTCCAGAGTTGTTACACTCCGAGGTCGGCCAGATTTTCTTTTAACTGCAGAACGTGACGCCTAAAGTTTGATACCCAAACTATAATAGTTTTTCTAACAGGAACAGAATCATGTCGACCAAGTTCGAACAGAAAGTGGAATACTCGCTGAGCAGTTATCACAGAAGCACCATTACGAGTATAGGCCTAATCCTCCGCGAACGAATGTACGATGCTTACCTACCCAAGCCCTTGCACATATTGAAAATGACACGTACACCGCTATCGATCGATGCCTTCTCCGCTACAGTATCCATACAATTCACACAGTGGCTTGTCCAAACACGGGAGGTCTTTTTGTCGGGCCCTGACGATGACGTAACAGTCGAAAACCGTTGTATAAAATAATAAATATTTAGAATATTGCACCAGAGTCGTGTGTTTCTATTTTTCACTCATAAAGAATGAAGCCATCATTTCTTCGGAAGTATTTCACAAAGGAACCACTTTTATTGGTTTCGGTTCATCACGAAAAATTCAGAAAAGCTGATCGCTGCGTTGTTTTCGATATCGTGAGAATATATCAACATTTCGTCTACTGTTAGCATACGGATTTATTATTTCCTGGGTGGGATTTTTTGAGCATTTCCTTACATCAGCTGGCACAAGTCTGTTTCTGAGCTTCGGTCTAGTTGAGTGAAATACAGAGGGAACAGATCTTCTGTATTTTTTATGTAAAATATGTGCCCAATGGCTCCTCTATTTCACGTTAAGTCGTATGCCGGTCCTCTTCTGTCATGTTGTTCACACCGTTTGTATTTTAACAGCAAACGATTGTGAACGACCTTCACGAAACTCATAGCTGGTGCGACCACGACCACGGCTAGATTCTGTAGATCAGTTGTAAGTAGCGTTGTTTGAAGATGACTGGTAAAAGTGTAACTGTCATGTTAGGCCTGTACGAAAATTGTATGAAGTAACCTTAAGAAAAGCATCTCAATGTTTATGAAGTCATATCTGCTGGACTATGTATGGTACAGTGATATGACATTTAGAGGTACATTCAGTTGTGATGTGGATGCCGTCTGCAAACCTGTTCCGAATACCATAGTTAGTAGAAAAGAAGTGATAAATTAAAACGTCATGCCTGATGTTGAAGTTTTACTGTATGAAAAGCGAAATTGTAATAACCGATAATTTTTTTTCCTTCCTTTATTTTGTGGAGAAATTCAACAAGAAAATATTTCGCATGTTATGGTCTTCAGTCAAAAGACTGGTTTCATGCAGCTCGGCAGCCCGGCAGCTGAGTCACACTCGCATAGAATCCGCGCGGTGTATTGACAACATAGGCCTAGTACACTGGCCAGTTAAAATACGGCACCATAAAGGACACAGTTCACACACATCGTCTGTTGATTCTTGTCTCGCGAAAAAGACGTTTGTTTGATGATTTTCTTGACGTTCGATCAGCACGAGTGGCTGGTATTGTCGAAACATTCGGCCTCCCCTGCTCTCGGATCATTTATGTCTCATACGAATGTTAATTAATCCAAATTTCTGAGTTTTTCTGGTTTTCTGTGCTTCAATGCTCTTAGCCAGGGGTTCCCATACGGTGGTACACATACCGTTGGTGGCGCGCAAGGACTTTTCATGTGGTTCGCGTACAAGTAAAGGTTAGTTAGGTTTAAATAGTTCTAAGTTCTAGGGGACTGATGACCACAGATGTTACGTCCCATAGTGCTCAGAGCCATTTGTACAGTGTTACAGAAAATGGATTTACAGCAGGATGTTTATTTCTGACTGTACGCAGGAGGAAGGTCGGATTGTATTCTCTCCAGTCGCTGCCTCGGTCGCGAAATGATTTATCTTATTTTGATGGTGGCGATATTTTAATCGGCTATTGTCGGTGATTATTCGGAAATTTTCATACAGCTTTGGAACTGTTGTCAAAATACGCGATGTACCGGCGTATGGCGCTACAGTAGTCATTACGTAGTGAATGTTTCATTGTTGTTTTTGTCGCTTTGTTGAGCTTACGTTAAATGACACCATATTCGAAGAAAAGCTGCGTCTGGAACCGGAGTGCTGGGCTGATTCTTGACTACTACGGTTGTGATGTGAAGTTAAACGTGCTTAACCACGAAGCGATTCTTAAGGTTGCAAAGTTCTACCTCCAAGAACGCAGTTAAACAACCTAAAGCAACAGTTGACCGCAGTTATGAAAGCTAGTGTAAAAGCTTGATAAACATTTCAAATGTCATCGCTGTTTCACTAGTTGAATATTTGTATGGTAACCGGCTGAATTTAATTTCAAACACGTTTCACGTAAGGCACATACAACGAAAATCTGTAGCGCATCCATCTGTATGTGGCGTGTTTATAATTATGTTTTATTAATATTTTAGGACAATTAATCTATAAAAACACACCAAATGTCATAAAGAAAGAGTGTAAACCGTCTGATGATGAATCGCAACGATTCGAAACCGGTAACGGTTTCCTTTGAATAAAGGAACTCAAAGTAAATTTGTGGCTGGTTGCTATCCTAACACCATCAATATTTAACAACAGCCACGGTCTCCATCATGTCATCATAAGACAAAATTGCAATTTCATATTATTTGCTACAACTTAATACGATTTGTAAACACGAACAACTACGTAAAGAAATACTTCCACGAAACTTTATTGCTTCTCTATGTCACATCGATCAAGAACGAAGTGCTCGTATTAAGAAGGGTGTAAGACAGGGCTGTAGCCTTTCGCCCCTACTCTTCAATCTGTACATCGAGGAAGCAATGATGGAAATAAAAGAAAGGTTCAGGAGTGGAATTAAAATACAAGGTGAAAGGATATCAGTGATACGATTCGCTGATGACATTGCTATCCTGAGTGAAAGTGAAGAAGAATTAAATGATCTGCTGAACGGAATGAACAGTCTAATGAGTACACAGTATGGTTTGAGAGTAAATCGGAGAAAGACGAAGGTAATGAGAAGTAGTAAAAATGAGAACAGCAAGAAACTTAACATCAGGGTTGATGGTCACGAAGTCAATGAAGTTAAGGAATTCTGCTACGTAGGCAGTAAAATAACCAATGACGGACGGAGCAAGGAGGACATCAAAAGCAGACTCGGTATGGCAGAAAAGGCATTTCTGGCCAAGAGAAGTCTACTAATATCAAATACCGGCCTTAAATTGAGAAAGAAATTTCTGAGGATGTACGTCTGGAGTACAGCATTGTATGGTAGTGAAACATGGGAAAGCCGGAACAGAAGAGAATCGAAGCTTTTGAGATGTGGTGCTATAGAGGAATGATGAAAATTAGGTGGACTGATAAGGTAAGGAATGAGGAGGTTCTACGCAGAATCGGAGAGGAAAGGAATATGTGGAAAACACTGATAAGGAGAAGGGACAGGATGATAGGACATCTGCTAAGACATAAGGGAATGACTTCCATGGTACTAGAGGGAGCTGTAGAGGGCAAAAACTGTAGAGGAAGACAGAGATTGGAATACGTCAAGCAAATAATTGAGGACGTAGGTTGCAAGTGCTACTCTGAGATGAAGAGGTTAGCACAGGAAAGGAATTCGTGGCGGGCCGCATCAAACCAGTCAGTAGACTGATGACCAAAAAAAAAAAAAAAAATGTCACATTTCTACTATACACAGAAGTAGATCGGCGCGACACAAAAACCACGTGTTGTCAATAATGAGCGAGATGGGAAAATTATTCCCCTCCCTCCATTCCTCATCACCACAGCAGCCGTCGCTCAGCTTCCGGCAAGCCCCACCCCCCAGTCTTTCTCATGCCAGTCTTTCTTTAGAAGGTGAAAAATTTATAGGGGTTGGTTCAAATGGCTCTGCGCACTATTGGACTTAAGATCTGAAGTCATCAGTCCCCTAGAACTTAAAACTGCTTAAACCTAACTAACCTAAGGACATCACACACGCCCATGCCCGAGGCAGGATTCGAACCTACGAACCTGTCGCACGGTTCTAGACTGAAGCGCGTAGAACCGCTCGGCCACTCCGGCCGGGATTTGTATTGGTACGCAGTGACAGAAAGTCTAGGACACTGCTACAAGCATTTGTTAAGTCCCGCCAGAACAAACGCGGTATCACATGAGCGTGGAGGCGTTGCACTCGCGCTCGCCGCGGCTCACGTCAGAGGAGCAGAGAGAGTGAGTGACCCGGCGTGTGTGGCTGCTGAGGCCGCAGGAGCCGGCAAGAGCGGCGTCGCCTGTCGCTGAGAGAGGACTCTGTGCGCGGAGGGTCCCACGCGAGGGAGCAGTGCGGCTGCGTCAGCCCGAGACGCCAGCGAGTCAGCAGGCGCCGCGCTCCGGAAGGCCGCCTGCCGGCCTCTCCTCCCACAACCTCGGCGGCGCAGCTACGAACTCCTGACGCTACCAACGAGAAGCGGCAGCGGAGACCCGATAAACGTACATATTATATCACAAAAGACATCCCCCTAGGACCCACGACAATTACTGTTTATTGTACACTGTTGTTAGCAGAATATTACTTACAGTTAAGCCGTCGGCACACGGACCGTGCATCGGGTCGTTGAACTTTGAGCGTGCCGATTTTCTGACGTCATAGCGTCGGGAGTCTTCCCGAACGTGCGGAGCAATATCTGGCATGAAACTTCCTGGCAGATTAAAACTGTGTGCCCGACCGAGACTCGAACTCGGGACTTTTGCCTTTCGCGGGCAAGTGCTCTACTGTGAGTAGCTCAGTTGGTGGAGCACTTGCCCGCGAAAGGCAAAGGTCCCGAGTTCGAGTCTCGGTCGGGCACACAGTTTTAATCTGCCAGGAAGTTTCATATCAGCGCACACTCCGCTGCAGAGTGAAAATCTCATTCTGGAATATCTGGCATGTCAGATATTCTGAGCGTGCGTGTGAGCGTTGACCAATGAGATAGCACAACGCCACCTACGCCACACGCACGCCATCTCCCTTCAAATACAGAGTTGTGGGGCGCCATATTGGCGTTCATTTCAAGCCTATACCTATACAGGGTGTTACAAAAACGTACGGCCAAACTTTCAGGAAACATTCCCCACACACAAAGAAAGAAAATACATTACGTGGACATGTGTCCGGAAACGCTTACTTTCCATGTTAGAGCTCATTTTAGTTTCGTCAGTATGTACCGTACTCCCTCGATTCACCGCCATGATTTCATACGGGATACTCTACCTGTGCTGCTAGTCATGTCCCTTTACAAGTACGACACAACAAGTGGTTCATGCACGATGGAGCTCCTGCACATTTCAGTCCAAGTGTTCGTACGCTTCTCAACAACAGATTCGGTGACCGATGGATTGGTAGAGGCGAACCAATTCCATGGCCTCAACGCTCTCCTGACCTCAACCCTCTTGACTTTCATTTATAGGGGCATTTGGAATCTCTTTTCTACGCAAACCCGGTACCAAATGTAGAGACTCTTCGTGCTCTTATTGTGGACGGCTGTGATACAATACGCCATTCTCCAGGGCTGCATCAGCGCATCAGGGATTCCATGCGACGGAGGATAGATGCATGTATCCTCGCTAACGGATGACATTTTGAACATTTCCTGTAACAAAGTGTTTTAAGTCACGTTCTGTTGCTGTGTTTTTCCATTCCATGATTAATGTGATTTGAAGAGAAGTAATAAAATGAGCTCTAACATGAAATGTAAGCGTTTCCGGACACATGTCCACATAACATATTTCCTTTCTTTGTGTGTGAGGAATGTTTCCTGAAAGTTTGGCCGTACGTTTTTGTAACACCCTGTATATGCCATTTCTGAGCACCAGCAAATTAAGAATCACTGAAAAACCCGTAGTTAACTGTATGATTCGTTCCAATAAAATAATGAGAAACATCACATTCGTGGCAAAAGAATTATTGGAACTTGCGTATTATGAGAGTAGACTGTTTGAAGGCAGCGACACACCGAAGATCCACCCAAAAAACATTGTTCTTGTTAGAATGTGTTATAATTAAATTTTAGTTAGTAACATATACCTACGATTAACGTTTTTAGTATGTCATAACACAATATGATTAGATACAAATGACGAGATGTTGGTTTAGTCGCCGGCGCAGTAGCTCAGCGTGTTCGGTCAGAGGACTGCGTGCTCTCTGTAACAAAAAAACTGAGTCAAATCATCAACCATGAACTTGAACGGATGTTTTGAGTCGTCCGCCCAGACCAAACGCAAGGAGCAATATCGAACAAAATGAATTTTAAAAAAAAGAGAAAAAAAGCGCAATGAGCAGCGTCACATGACGATGTTTGTTGGGGCGGTGGTTCGCGTCTGTACACTTCCAGTTTTTTTTCCCCTAACATTTGCGTTTTTATTAGTTTCTGACACTTTATTATTAGTTTAATATAAGTATATACTATAATAGTTGGTGTTATGTAAATATAAGTTCACCTTTCTTTGAGGGATGACTGTTCGATTGGCTTAATCTACAGGACAGCTTGCACTACTTGTATAAAGATATTTTGCTCCTTTTTCTTTACGCTTCGTAATTCACATGTTGCAAAGATTCTGCTACTGGATAGGAACAGTGATCAAGTAAGACTGACCTCGGGGTTTTACTGAAATGTGGGAATGATGAAATTATGTTTATCTTATGCGGAGAAATATCTCAAATTTGTACCGTACTGTTTGTAATGGAACGTTTTGTAAGTCTGTGTCCTTATTGATTGGACATGGTTCTTTCCTTTTCGTGGACGACGGAGGAAATGTGCGTTTTAATACAGGTAACGTGGGAATTTCACGCGCGCCCGTTGAGTAAATACTGTGATATACGTACTACAAGCATCCCTCAACTGCCGCTGGAGTGCGTTGCGATCGCGTATACCACGTTGGGGCCCACGTACCGTGTGCACGAGTCGCATCGTTCCTTAGCGTTCAGCAGCACGTTGAACTTGGCACGCTCAACGTTAACGTTCGACAGCACGGTCCGGGTGCCGACGGCTTTACCTGTAGGTCGGACGAAAAATGAACAATTACAGCGCTTCTTTTTCATTTATAAGTCTTTTTACGGTTCCGAGCATCAATCGGTATAAACGGAATCCTTACGGGATCACAGAAAATATGTCGCAAAATAGCGACAATAGTTCTCGAAATCATGGCACAACATACAATAAATACGGTAGAATGAAAGTATCCAAAGAAACCTATATTTCAAAAAACAAATAGTAAAAATGTAGTAATGTGATGCTGTGTTTGTAATTATGCTATTTTCTTCATGTTTTAGATATAAAAAAACCACTGATGATGGCGATACCTGTCGCGCGAAACTAGTTTGAGAAATAAACAAGTAAATAAATAACAAGGTGTTTTGCATCAAGGCGAACTCAGTTTCTGATATTGTTGTTTTTCTTTGCAAACAAGGAGCAAATGGAAGAGTTCCAAGATAAAATTATTGATTGCTTCCTGTTGGCCGTCTATCTATTTGACTTTTCAAAATTCTTTTTCTCAGGAACGAGTCTATGTATCAAGCTGAAATTTATGTCACATATTAAAATATACGGTCTCTTGGCGATGTAAAAACGAGAAGCATCTAAGTGAATTCAGTCAAAAGATACGCCCATTTGTGTCACACATTTTGATACTCGAGATTCACCCATCAAAACCTAAAGAGTGCTTCCCTTTGTCCTAGGGTCATGAAATTTGTCGAGAAGCAATGTTTCACACTACAACCAAAGGACACGATCTCAAAATTGTTAATCTACAATCATATTCATACGAAAAAATATGTTTTTCATTTGTTACAAGACACTCTGTTTGTCCAACCCCCTTCTCCTCAGGAATGGGTAGAATTATGAAGTTGAAATTTACGTCGAATTCGTAATTCTATGCTGCTTTTGCGGTACAATAAACGTCAGCATCGAAGTCAATGCAATCAAAAGATACGGCCATTTGTATCACGTATTTTGACAGTTGCAAGCTCACTCGTCAAAACCTACAGGATATTTCCCGTTGTCCTCAATTGTGAATTTTGCCAATAAGTAAGGTTTCAGACTACAGCCAAAGGAAAAATCCAAAAATTGTTATTTTGTAATTATATTACAATGAAAAAATGTGTCATTTGTAATGTTACTGTCTGTCCCTCCGTTTGTTAGGACTTCTTTTTCTCAGGAACGGGTAGACGTATCAAAGATGAAATTTATGTCCTATACTAAGGTCTATAGTCCCTTGCTGGTTTAAAAATTTTGTGCTTCTAAACCAATGCAATCAAAAGATACGGCCATTTATGCCACACATTTTCATACTCGCAAACTCACTCATTGAAACCGATAGTGTACGTTCCCTTGACGAAGAATCATGAAATATGACAAGAAAAATGTTTTCTTCACAGTTCAAGTAAAGGTAAAAAATCAGAAAATTGTTAATTTATAATTTAAAAATTCGAAAAAATTGTTTGTGTTGACATTTGTTACCCGACTTCAAACTTGAAATTAAAACATTCTAGATAGTGTGGGAAACGCATAACATAGATACCGACTCAAGTGCAGTTTATGTACCGACCCTTTCAGTCCAGGACCTTGTTGACGGCAGTCAAATATGCAGGTATAAAACCAGCGTTACATATAATAAATTATTGTAAAGTGAAGGTACATAATTTAAGTCAAACGGAATTATGACATGTAATGTTGGGTTTATAATTATTATTAATATGTGCCAGAGGTGAACATTGTTCTGGACAGAAACTGGCAGATAAATAAAATACAATGCATTCAGCATTTGTGTTACACGTTTCCTACATCACACGTATGCTGTTATCTGTCTAGCCAACAGCCCATGGGCCGAATATCTTGCCAGTTTCAGGGTCGATAACAGGCAAATTTTAGTCCAGATCCTCAATTCACGGAACAGATGAACTGTCTACATACAAAATCGAATTTGTACGGGGAATCCCCAGTGACCGAGTGACATGGGCAGATTTTTGCAATATGTTACACAAGCACGGGATTGGGGTTCAGGGTTCGGTATCGTCGTGGGTGAGATAAATGTATAATCAGAGTCTGAATTCTGAATAATTTTATTACTAAAGCACATGTAATAATGTAACAACAAGGTCATTTACACACATTTCTTTAATAGTGTAATCTCCTGAAGTAGTTTCTATCGTTGTTCAAGCAAAGAAAATAGCATTTTTGACACTGAGCAAAAGAACTGAGCTGTTTTGTTTCTTCCAACTTCTGTATTTTTCTCTTTTCTTATTCCACAGAGGAAAATTGTCAGTTTTATTCTGTTGGCGTACTAAAACTGGATTTACTGTAGCAGCAGGTTCTTGAAGTTTTTGGACATATTTTCAGAACTTGGATGTTCCCTGCTGTATTTTCACTATCCAGCAGTTATCAATACACTTGCAAGATTAGGTTGAAACTGCTTTTGTGACAAGGCCTTCCAGTTTTCATTATATTTCAGCCAGCTGCTCAGAACAGTTTTTTTACTTTAGAAAATTAGCTTAAAATTGTTTCCAGACAGGGCTTCGCAGTCTTTTCTATATTTCAGCCAGGTATTGACAACCGCTATTGTTACTATGTGCCAGAAGATATACAAGTAACACGTCCTTGACTTTATGGGTAGATCTTCTCCTCCCGTATTACGTTTGTACAACTGAACAAATGTGGTCTTGTCACAAGAGTATCCTCCTACTTTTATCCCGTCTTTTTGCAATGTACTTTGGCTATACACGGACCGGTGAAGATAACAGTGTAATACACTTGTTGACATACCATTTCACAATGGAGAACTTGCCCGCTCAGTCAACCTGTAAAACTATAGTAATGCATCATTGCGCTTTCATCTGCTTTTTGTAAGGAACACTAAATTGCTCACAGCTCTTATTGCGACTATATAATACACATCCCTCTTCATCAGGTCCTGAGCAACCCGCTAAAACGTGAGGAAATTGTCTGCATAAATCCTTAAAAAAAGAACGATTGCCTTCCTGTGGTTCACTTAGTTTCATCACAACGTTGTATCCAAGATACAAGACTATATCACATAAGGACATGGTGTAGAACAGATCTGAAGATGGTCACTACTGACTGAAACCGGGCATCGTCAAAGGAATTGTGATCAAAGATTGGAATAAAAACCATGTGACAGTGTTGGATCTCTGTGTTCATATTCGCGACTACGTGGCAGCTGGTGACTTATGGTGAAGGTGAGGGAGGAGGGGACCACGGTCGACATACGGGTTGAGGCTGCGGCAGAAATCGGCTTCAGCGTCTCCAGCGAACATTGCGGAGGTGAAAGTGACGGGCGACGCGATAGCGAAGGTTAAAGTCACAAGTTGTAGATTACCCTGCATCGATACTTTTGGATAGTAGCAATTTTTCACCCTGAAGCATACACAAAATTAAGGCTTTTGCTATTACCCCAAGTTATGGCACTCCAATAAAATTATAGCTACACCAATCAAATTTACCCTTCCTACTAAGGCACATTGTGGATGTTGTCTTCTTACATGCCTTCTCCAGTATTTAATATTTTAAACGAATGGACCAATGACTTCCTTCCTGCCGCACTTCGTGAAATACTTTAAAACTAGGGACGGTACTGTTCTGCAACACAACAGATGTCTGAAGACGAGAGCGAGAAACTCCCCTATAGACCAGGTGGGGGCAGCTCGTGGACACTGCAGGTACAAGCGCACCGTCCAATAGGTCATGCATGGCACAAGGCGACGTGTACATTATTGACTCTACAGCGGTGTTCCGATTCTTATGCCATATGTTTTTTTGACGCTACTTTCTAACTATAAGCGTTGTTATTAAAATAGTTCTGATTTCTTTTCGCAGTTTATATAATGATCCAATATTTAAAAGCAATGGGAATTTTACGAATTAACATAACTCGTTTTTAGAAAATAAGTTATTTAAAAACCATATTTTTAGCACTCCTGCTATGGCGCATTGATATGTCGGTTTCTTAAGTTTTTACTACGTAAAAACTGAAAAAACCTGTTATAACCAATTTAAACACATACCGTTTATTCAGAACTAAAAACAGGTATCTTTTTTAACTGGTCGGTTTTTTCCATCCCTACTATGGCGTAGACTCTCCCGATTTCCAAAATTACGACAGCCGTGATCGCAGGACTGCGTCCATACGTTTGTTTCTGAAGAAAGTTCTGCCACCCTATCACACCCCGACTGCCAGCTAAATCACTCGATCTTAATTCTACAGAAAATGTCAGGGACTATTTGGAACAGGGGCGAAAAGTCGCACCCGACATTCTCGCAGTCTGCTTGTTCTACGACATCCAATAATCCATGAATGGATTCAGTTCTATATGGCATACCCGAAGTTAACTGGCAGAATATCTCCCTTGCCGAACTGAACCCATTTTCAACACCAGAGGCGGTGTTGACGCGGTATTAGTGTGATGCCTCCTGGCCATGAGAGGGAGACTATTTTTTTGTCCATACAACTTGTGTGTGTGTGTGTGTGTGTGTGTGTGTGTGTGTGTGTGTGATCGATTTTGAGTAGAACACAGCATTCTAAGAATAACAGCTCAGTGTGTTCGGATAGGAGCTGTGCACTAGACTACGGAGTACGGATGAAGATTACGCCGTAAGTTCGAAACAAAGATGGGAGAACATAAGTTAGCGCAGCTGTCTTTTCATCTTTTAATTCGTTCCACTGCTGCGCATAATTTTACTGTTTGGTTCAATTGGCGAAAGCTATTGAGCGCGATGTGTGATATTTATATGTTCCATTTGTTTTTAAATTATGGTGCTTTCAATTGAGAAACGTATTTCCTTTGTTGAACATACGTTTAGACAAGACGATAAATACACATATTTAGTACAGGACGTATTTCTTCACAAATTCACGAAAACAGCCGTACCTTCATCGTAATGCCGTTCGACGATTTGTTGAGAAACTGAGAGAGACGTACGCAATGTTAGATAACGAACAAATTGGAAAACCACATAAGAACAGAAGTGGTTGAATATTTATGAGTCTATAGAGCAGAAGAGACAGGCATCATCGGGCTTACCATTGCACATAAAGCGATTAACCAAACGTTATAATGGTTCCCGTATAAACTGACAGCAGCGCAAGAATTGAAAGATGCGGATCGTGATAAGCGAATCTGTTACTGAAAGTGGTTTACATCTGTTATTGAGAGGAATGGAACTAATATTCTTTATGTCACCTTCTACACAGGCAAGACCTGGTTCTACCTCTCTGGTCATGTTAACACACAAAAGACACGGTTATGGTCAACGAAGAATCCACCGGCTGTGCTTGAAATGCCGTTGCGTGAACAGAAAATTGGAGTGTGGGCGGTAATATCGAGGCGGGACATTAGTGGACCTTGGTTTTGTGCTCAGTGGTTCAGTGTTAAAGTGTTAGATGACTAGTACAAAGGCGTCGGGCTCGATTCTCGGTCTGTCACTTACCCCTTCTTTCACCTCTCTTAGCGTTTGCTAATGTGAAAAGTACCGAGCTGCACGTTAAAATGTATTCCCCTGCAACCGGCTGCGTATGTCAATTCAAAGGTCGGAGGGGCGACGACAGATCACCTTCAAACATAGTAGAGCACTGTGGTGTTCAAAACAATCATCGGATCGATGAGTGCTTTATCTATTTTTTTAAGAAACAGTGAACAAAGGACGTTACTGTTTAATCACCCATGATTCAGAGAGATTCGAATATTTCTTGTAATAAGAAATATGTAGCAAATTGATCATACCTTCAGACACGATCGGTAGTGAGTGTGTTACGGGAATACGTGTGAAGCACGCATAGGTGCTACATGCAACTGCAAGAAGATTTATTCGTACCGGCGTAATGCTAAGAAACCCACCTCCACTCAACAATTGTACCCTAGCAAATATCAGCGACGTCGTTCAGTGTTGTTGATCAATTCTAGAATCTGTTGTAACGTAAGAACGTCAAGGTTCCGTAAAGTCCTCGTCAAGGCACATTGACCACATGCCTCTATAAACATATGGCAGTCTTTTTACAGAGCGTCTAGCGTCTGTAAAGCTGATACACTGTTGCTACAAATGTCTCAGTTGTCATGATTGATTACGGTGAAAACTAGTGAATACCTGTTAGTTTTGTCTGTATATAAATCCTTCCGTATCCATACATGCTTTCATTTCTGATGCTATCTGAGGCTTAAAAATAATAGCCATCATGTTTCCTAGTATGAAGGATTAGCTGGAGTTCTGGAATTCAAGTCAGACTAATACGCTTATACACTTCCGAAGGAAGATAGCTGTGAAATTTATTTTTAAATAGGCTACTGAAAACAGATTCTTTCACTACAACAGCTGCATTGAGGGTCCTATTTAGCAATAGCTCCTCAAAAAAAGGTCGGTGGTCAGTAAAAGACAGTGAAGACATTAACACGAGTAATGTGAATCGGGGTAATTACTTAAGACTGGTTATTCGTATATACAGCTTTAGCTCTTTAGTATGATATTAGGAAATGTGTTTTGTTTACGATAGCGAAAAAAATTGTTAACGGGAAAAGGCAAAACGCTTCTACAGTTTGAATTTATTTATCTTGCGATCCAAATCAGATCGGAGATTAACGCCTGAACGACATCGAGGGAATCAGAGAGGAACTACTATCTCAGTTGATTGTTAAAGGGAAACCATGAAAAATCTTTATATTTTAGGACATACTGAATGGTATGAAAAAGTCGTTACTATTATTTCGACTCTTTTGATCGTCATTGCCGGTTATCCGAAAGGACAATATGAAGTAAAGCAAAGGGTAAATGAAGAAAGAACTCTCCTAAACCTGGAGAAGAAATGAAACCGACTGGGTGGGACATAAAGTCCAAGGAAAAGGAAGTTTGGCAACAGCTCTCAGAGGTGTAGCTGAAGGTCAGAAGAAGATCGGACGAAGAAAAATAAAAATACCGGATGAAGTGAAAACAGGAAGACACCAGACTACAGAAGCAGTTTGTCTGCAACAGCCTCAGAAGAGGACAACAACGGTGTCAGAAACAAGTCAGTAACCAGAACACCTCACGATGACGATATTGCTGACGATGACTGCCGGTTAAAGTAGTGACCGACACAGTGGAAACAGTCTCATTCCCCTGCTCATCATGTTTCAGAGTATTTGTCTTAAATTCAGGACAGACGTTTAAGGAGGCATTCAACAGTTCAACGTTTTCTGTTGCAGTTGCTTACATGACTGACCCGGAGCGAAGATTAAAGAGAAGGAGGGCCAGACGCAGTGCAATTCTGCGGTGTCCGGCACGGGAGGCGTGCTACTTTGCAGACACCCTGTGCCTTCGGTCCTTCCAACCCCTGTTTGTGCGTGCAGTCGCAGCAACCTGCAGCTGTGTGGCCTTGAGTCCGCATTCGGCAAAGTGGGACGGACGGTTTGTCTGACGCTTTCTCGTGAAACATCACGGTATTCGTTCGGCGTCTCAGGCTAATACTCGGATACGTCGGTGCAGGTGGCAAGGGCGTATTTGACACTCATTATACTTAAGGGTGTAAAAGGGAGGCTAATGGCGGGGCAGTAGAGTGGTTCTGCACTGAAATAGTCAGCCCTATAATGGCTGCAGCTAGGCGGTCTACAGCTACTTCTGTACTGTGACAGACTCCTGTGAAGTCCGTGACGAACGGTACTTATCGTCGTACCGTGTATTGAGGCTTATTCCCGTTCCACGTGCGTAGTAACTGCATGAATAACGACTGCTTGGACGCCTCGGTGCACGATGTAATTTGTCACATTTTTTCGCAATCTCAATAAGAGCCGGTGTGGGAGATGTAGTATATTCCTAGGTCCTTCACTAAACACTGCTTCTCGAAAGTTTTCCAACCAGAAATATGTACACATCGACGCTCTTAGATGTAAGCGAAAATCAGTCAAAAATACCATTTTTACATACTAAGTTAAACACAAATCACGATTCGTGGTGCTTTTCTTTGGACATGCCCTGTCCTTCCTTATAGTTCAAAAATGGTTCAAATGGCTCTGAGCACTATGGGACAACATATGAGGTCATCAGTCCCCTAGAACTTAGAACTGCTTAAACCTAACTAACCTAACGACATCATACACATCCATACCCGAGGCAGGATTCTAACCTGCGAGCGTAGCGGTCTCGCGGTTCTAGACTGAAGTGCCTAGAACCGCACGGGCACTTCGGCCGGCCCCTTATACTTCGACAGTTTGCAGTTACTCTCAATAGTCTGTTTGCGACAGTTTTATCTCTATCTGTATTTAGTTATGATCTGACAGTACGATTACCTAAGAATGTAAAAAATTAGAATCACAAAAAAAACTTCCAATGAATAATGAATCGAAATGCACATCAAAATACGGACTATCCAGTTCCGAAATATACGGAACGGATGCCGTTATTGGTAACTGAAAGAGTGCTGCGCAAGACCGCGAAATACACTGAAGTGTCGAGGAAACTGATAGAGGCATGAGTATTCTAATACAGAGATATATAAAGAGATAGAATACGGCGCTGCGGCCGACAACACCTATATAAGTCAGCAAGTGTCTGGCGCAGTTCTTAGATCGGTCACTGAAGCTACACGTTTCAGATTGTATCGAATGGGTGGACGTGTACGGGCACGGAGACAATTTCATGAATCCAAGGACACTGCATGTCAGTAGAGAACTGTTCAAGCTGGTGGAGCCTCTGTAATGGTCTAGGGCGTGTGCAGTTGGAGTGATATGGGACGCCTGACACGTCTAGATACGACTCGGACAGGTGACACGTACGCAAGCATGTTTTCTGATCACCTCCATCCATTCATGTGCAATATGGATTCCGAAGGACTTAGGCAATTCCAGCAGCAGAGTGCGACACCCCACACGTTCAGAATTGCTACAGAGTGACTCCAGGAACACTCTTCTGAGTTTAAACACTTCCGATGACCACCAAACTCCCCAGACACGAACTTTATTGAGCATTTCTTGGATGCCTTGGAACGTGCTGTTCAGAAGAGATCTCCAACCCCTCGTACTCTTAGGGATTTATGGACAGCCCTGCAGAATTCATGTGTCAGTTCCCTCCACCAGTAATTCAGTCATTAGTCGAGTCCATGCCAATTCGTGTTGTGGCACTTCTGTGTGCTCGGGGGGCCCTACACGATATTAGGCAGTTTCTTTGGTTCTTCAGTGTATAACCAGCCATTGCGACACTGATTCCAGATGGCCATCGGTAGTGTACATGTGTGCATAGGTGGGAAGAGCTCTCGCTGTTGAATTATTTTCACAAGAGTGCAAGGACACGAAGGACATCAAAATGCTCCACAGAAATACTTATAAGTATCATTAGGCATCAGTTTGTAGCAGAGTTCTGAAACATACGGCTATCGATGACCTGTCACGAATGTAATGACTTTTTCAATGGTAGAGGTGACCTGTTCTGAAGCACTATTTCAAGGTTTCATATCAAGTAGACGTTGCATTGCAATGAATTTAATTACGTTATGCTAGGATTATAGCATGTGCACATAGCCCGTAGGATAGCGTAACAGAGACTCTCAAGAATTCAATACGGAATCTCTTGAAGAAAGGTGACGCTGTTCTTCGTTTTACCCTACTGTGTAAATTGAGAGAGCAAGCTTTTGAGGAAGGCAGTGCAACATTGTACTGCCATCGTCGTGTATTTCGGAAACGTTTGCGAGAGTAAGCACACTGGTGTGCCGACCGGAGTAGCCGAGCGGTTCTAGGCGTTAGTCTGGTGCCGCATGACCGCTACGGTCGCAGGTTCGAATCCTGCCTCGGGCATGGATGTGTGTGATGTCCTTAGGTTAGTTAGGTTTAAGTAGTTCTAGGTTCTAGGCGACAGATGACCTCAGAAGTTAAGTCCCATAGTGCTCAGAGCCATTTGAACCATTTCACACTGGTGTGCAGAACTAAAGGACCTTCGCATGATGTGTCACCGCCAAATAACATAGCTCGATGAAATTCGGACCATTTATAAAAATAACTGCTACAGTGTAGTACAGAAGTTAAGGAATGAGACGATCATAAATGATAGTTTTATTCGAAGGCCATAATTACACTTAAGTCGCCGTGATTGATGATGGTTCCCTAGGCACTACAATAGGAAGGATATGGTTCTTAATAGGGTGTTTGTGATCACCACATACGAGAGTGCGTGCTTAGGAACCTGTTCCCATGCTGGCCAAAAGGTCAGTGAGGAGCTCTTGTTGTAGAGTGCTCCGCTCCTCCACAGCTGCTGGGTGGTCTTTGGTGTATGTGGATGTGTTGGAACACGTCTCTCCAGTGTATTCTACTTCAGCTCGACGCGATTTAAGTAGGGCAAAGGGGTAAGCCATTCTATTCGCCGAATATCTTCTCCTCCCAAAAGTTCCACCAATTGAGCTGTTTGATGCGATCGCGCAGTGTCATCCAAGTCAGGTCCGAATGCCCTCATGAAAGACGCACATTGTGCAGGGGTACATTATCACAGTAAAGTTGACCGTTGAATGTACTGTGTTCAAAGATATGCAGGCAGCTAAGTGCAATCAACATTTTGCCTCCCCACATCATAACACATGGACCACCAAAATGATCATGTTGGCGTTGGTGCGTTATGTGGTTCCACCTCTTACCACATGAGCGTATGTACTGAATTGTCAAACATGATCGTTTTGGTCGAAAAGAAGTTATAATGTGGGGCTCGCTCACCTCCAGGTCTTTGAACACAGTACACTCAACGGTCAGCGTTATCGTGACAGTGGATACCTCTTCTGAGGGTGCGTTCTGCCCTGGGAATTCGCCATCGACCTGAAGAGTGCAGATGGAAGAGCAAACTTTTATCGCGGTATGTTCCTTGGCAGTGACTCGTCACGCAAAAGTTAATTTCATCGTTCAGATTTGCGCATCAGGCAGGCACCGAGGCCTATAGAATGTCACACTTCTCCCAAGCTACACGAATGGAGTAGGGCAGTGGATCTTTGATGCTGGTACGAAGTACTGTCCGCCATGAACTGTTCAGTGACTGACACTGCATGATTAGCGCTGCATATATGTAGATCTAAATGCATTGTATCATCGCTACCCTCTACTCAAGAGCTCCCAAATGCTTTTAAAACTACACAGTTCCAGTAAAACAAATGCTTCAGTGGTAGGTGGAATCCTGACGATGTTTCATTTCCCCATGACCTACTGTCAGTGGTACCACAGGTTTTGGTAAGGTCAGTGATTGGCGGTCAGATGCTCTTCCGGGCCTCGTCATTGCCCCCACCCCTCCCGGATACAGGACCTGTGAAATCTGTCTCTCTGTGTCTAGAATGAATGTTCAAGTGTGAGACAATTTTCCAAATGGTTGCGTAGGGCGTATCCGAGGAGGGACACCAATGCCAGTTCAGTATTCACCGAGATGTATGTGGGAAACCGTCTAATAACCACATCCAGGCTGGCTGGCTCACCAGCTCTCTTCGATAATCCGCGATGTGGATTGGATCCGCGGCTGTCTTGCCTCCCCGAATCCCATGGCGTCAGCCCGGGTGAACGTGGAGGCCATGCGAAACGAGCTCCGCCATCCTGCCCAGTGCGGCCTAACTAGCGGTCGGGTACCACGTCATTTAACCGATCGCATACTGTGTATGCCAGTGAGGTGGCACACCAATTTGCTGCAAAATAAAGTTCTGTGGTTCATTTTCTTCTAATTGAGGAAAGAGACATTTTTCTAGCGTATCAAGATAAAAAATACCAGTTACAGTTGCTACACGGAAAAAGAAAGGCACATAAACCGGACGTCGGGAAATGATACAAAATCAATGACTTTAGGGGAGTCTCGCTGCAACTGTTCCACCTCGTGGGGATTTTCTGACCCCCAGACGAGCACATTGTGCGTATTCACATCGCCACTTACACTACTGGCCATTAAAATTGCAACACCACGAAGATGTGCCACAGACGCGAAATTTAACCGACAGGAAGAAGATGCTCTGATATGCAAATGATTAGCTTTTCAGAGCATTCACACAAGGTTGGCGCCGCTGGCGACACCTACAAGGTGCTGACATGAAGAAAGTTTCCAACCGATTTCTCATACACAAAAAGCAGTTGACCGGCGTTGCCTGGTGAAACGTTGTTCATATGCCTCGTGTAAGGAGGAGAAATTCGTACCACCAAGTTTCCGACTTTGAGAAACGTTCGTTTGTAGCCTATCGCGATTGCGGTTTATCGTATCGCGACATTGCTGCTCGCGTTGGTCGAGATCCAATGACTGTTAGCAGAATATGGAATCGGTGGGTTCAGAAGGGTAATACGGAACCCCGTGCTGGATCCCAACGACCTAGTATCACTAGCATTCGAGATGACAGGATTCTTATCCCCATGGCTGTAACGGATCGTGCAGCCACGTCTCGATCCCTGAGTCAACAGATGGGGACGTTTGCAAGACAACAACCATATGCACGAACAGTTCGACGATGTTTGTAGCAGCATGGACTATCAGCTCGGAGACCATGGCTGCGGTTACCCTTGACGCTGCATCACAGACAGGACCGCCTTTGATGGTGTACTCAACGACGAACCTGGGTGAAATAATGGCAAAATGTCATTTTTTCGGACGAATCCAGGTTCTGTTTACAGCATCATTATGGTCGCATCCGCGTTTGGCGACATCGCGGTGAACGCACATTGGAAGCATGTATTCGCAATCCCCATACTGGAGTATCACCCGGTGTGATGGTATGGGGTGCCATTGGTTACACGTCTCCGACACCTCTTGTTCGCATTGACGGCACTTTGAACCGTGGACGTTACATTTCAGATGTGTTACCACCCGTGGCTCTACCCTTTATTCGATCCATGCGAAACCCTACATTTCAGCAGGATAATGCACGACCGTATGTTGCAGGTCCTGTACGGGCTTTTCTGGATACATAAAATGTTCGACAGCTTCCCTGGCCAGCACATTCTCCAGATCTCTCACCAATTGAAAACGTTTAGTCAATGATGGCCGAGCAACTGGCTCGTCACAATACGCCAGTCACTACTCTTGATGAACTGTGGTATCGTGTTGCAGCTGCATGGGCAGCTGTCTGTACACGCTATCCGAGCTCCGTTTGACTCTGTGCCCAGGCGTATCAAGGCCGTTATTATGGCCAGAGGTGGTTGTTCTAGGTACTGATTTCTCAGGACCTATTCACCCAATGTGCGTGAAAATGTAATCACATGTCAGTTCTAGTATAATATATTTGTCCAATGAATACCCACTTATCAACTGCATTTGTTCTTGGTGTAGCAATTTTAATGGCCAGTAGTGTAGATAAAGTGTCGACACAGGGAACATTGCACGAGCAAAGGTGTAAAAACAAAACTGTTAGCCTTAAAACCCCATATTCATTTTGAAACACGCGTTACTTAGAGGCGAGGCAGAGTTCACAAGAGATTTATTGACAGACAATTTATTGACAAACAGTCAACACGGATTCAGAAACTATCGTTCTACTGGAACACAAGTAGCTCTTTATGCTCACGAACTAACGAGCGCCATCGACAGAAGATCTCAAATTGATTCCACATTTCTTATTTTCAGAAGTGTTTGACATCTTCGCTCAAGAGATACTACTCATCAAAATGCATACCTATGGAGTATCATTTCAGTTATGCGGCTGGATTCATGATTTCCTGCCAGGAAGGTCGCAGCAGACAGTAATCAACAGAAAGTCATCGAGTAAAATAAAAGTGATATCTGGCGTTCCCCAAGGAAGTGTTATAGGCCCTCTGCTGTTCCATATACATGTAAGCGATTCAGGAGACGGTCTGAGCAGCTCTCTTAGATTGTCTGCGGATGACGCTGTCATGTAGCCATGTACCGTCTTGTAAAGTCATAGTTCAATCCAAAACAATTGCAAAATGGCTTAGAGACGATATCTATATGATGCGGGAAGTGGCAATTGACTCTGTATAAGAAAAAGTGTAAGGTCATCCTCCTGCGTACTGACAGAAATCCGTTAAATTCTAGTTACCCGAGAAATCACACAAATCTAAAGGCAGTCAGTTCATCCAAATGACTTGGAATTAAAATAACGAACAACTTAAACTGAACGATCACGTAGATAATGTTGGGGGAATGCAAATCAAACACTGCGTTTTATCGGCAGAACGCTTCGAAGATGCAACAGGTATACTAAAGAGATTGCTTACACTACGCTGTCCCTCTTCTTCTTGAGTACTGCTGTGCGTCGTGTGATCCTTACCAGGTGGGACTGACGGAGGACATCAAAAAAGCCCAAAGACGAACACGTCCTTTTGAATTATAGCAAAATAGGGGAGAATGTGCCACGGATAGGATACGCGAGTTACGGTGACAATCATAAAACAAAGATGACTTCGTTGCGCCAAAATCTACTCATAAAATTTCAATCAGCAACTTTCTCCTCTGAGTATGAAAATATTTTGTTGGATTCCACCTACATAGGGAAAAATTATCACCCTCTTAAAATAAGAGAAATAGGTGCGCGCACGAAAAGATTTGTGTGTTCGTTTTTTGCGCGCCGTTCAAGAGTGGAACGGCAAGAGACAGCTTGAAGGTGGTCGAAGAGCTCTCTCAGGCACTTAAACTTGAATTGCGGGCTGAGCGTGTAAATGTAGATGTTGATGACACAGTGAATTGCCACTATATGCACGTGTGGGCAGACACAAATCTTCGAACAGTCATAGAGGTGAGTCATGAGAATCGCTTCATTATCAATGTAGGTCAAGAATTGTCGATGACAGACTCAGAAGCCCATACAATGTGCGAAACAGATTAACGAGTCCTGTTATCAGTGATTTCTGCTCAATAATTTACCAGCGGTATGGAACAACGTCACCCTTGCAGAAAGCGTTATTCACGAAGGGGCATCTCCGCATTTTCTACGGCTCATACTACAGTACCTCACCGAAGCGTTTCGTTGGCAAAGTATCGGTCGAGAAGGTGCGGTCGCATGGTGTCCCCGTTCTCCGGACCTAAATCGTTTGGATTTCTGCTTATGGGGACATTTAAAGTCAGTGGTGCTTGCACAAACTATCGACAACGTGAGGACGTTACAGGGGCATGTCGCCGTGCATGCGACGCAGTACGAATGGAACCAAATTATTTGAAGGTGTGCGTGATTCACTGCGAAGATGGGCTGAAAGACGTCTCAGGATACATGGTAACGACTTGCAGTATTGCCTATAGCGTCTACTCCTACGTAATGGAAATTCCGTGTGGCTAGGGCCTCCAGTCTGGTAGACCTTTCGCCTGGTGCAAGTCTTTCGAGTTGACGCCACTTCGGCGACTTGCGCGTCGATGGGGATGGAAGGGTGATGACAAGGACAGCACAACACCTAGTTCCTGAGCGGAGAAAATCTCCGACCCAGCCGGGAATCGAACCCGGGCCGTTGGCTATGACATTCCGTCGCACTGACCATTCAGCTACCAGGGCGGACTATGTGATAGACAGATGGGAATGAGAGGGCAGATTGGCACATATCCCAACAGGTAATGGTTTCCGTACATATCATTACAGGATCTTTTCTTCTGGTTTTGACCAATACTACATCCTGTAGAAATACTTTTAACAGCCTATATTACTCTCGTCCGTACCGTTTCTGCTTCATACCGCGAAACAATGAGTAAAGAAATATTGGAAAAGTTTGAAAATCGTTTTTAACACATAAAGAGGCCATCACATTGCTAGCAGTTACTTTCGTCGGCCGCAGGCTATTATTGTAGAACCCATTCCCGTCCGCCTTTTATCGATCGCTACATTTAGCCCGGGAAAGTGGAGCGAAGCTTTCTCCACGGCCTCCATTGAGATTCTTGCACGGTGCTTTCTAGAAAGACCCAGCAAGCATAAGATTCAGATAATGCCGAGGCGTTCTTCTTTTCATCTAATTAGATTAGAATGGATTATCAATAACCGCCAGCGAGCATAAAGCGTCTTCGGACTTTATGATACAGTACGTTAAAAAGAGATATATTACTCGAAACAGGGTCACTCAGTTGCTGACGAGAGGTAATGTACAGCAGACTACAGGCAGATACACTGAGCTCACAGCTCAGTAACGATGTTCTAGAAACGCCTGAGTGCACTCGTGTCACAGTCTTTTACGTTGCTCGTCTTCTAAGTACCAACTCCTTGTATTGGGAAACAACTGTGATTTTTTTCTGTTCTTTTCCGTAATATTTATAACTTACAAGAAAGCTTTGTAATTATTTTTTGACGCTCCTTGCGTTTCTGTGTTACCTGTAAATCAAATTGTCATTGAAATTTTCTTCATTATTAATTATTACCCTTCGTGTACTGTCAGAAGCGACAGGCACCATTAATAGTGGACATCCGCGAACACTCGTTCCGTACAACGCCTAAAGAAATTCAGAAAATCTTTACATGACGAGAATGTTATCGGCGCTCAAGAATTCACTGTAGCTCTCCTAATCACACCAAGCGCAGTTCCCAGCAACGTAAACAGTGCGTTTATTTAATTCTAGTTTTTAACAGGAACATCTGAATTTAGTAAAAACTAAGTGAGGTATTTATGTGGTAAGGCACTGGACTGATACGTTGGAGGACAGCGATTTTGTAGTGGTTTGCAGGGTATATATGTAGATGTAGAGGTATGTCATTTTTATCGTGTGTCATGTGCCCTTCGGGTTGCCACTAATAGTCGGTTTCCCTTATGGAGTGATGCGCGTGGTCTATCAGTTTGTAAATCACGGGTGCTTTGATTTGTGTGTATTTTAGCTGTGTGTGTATTGTGGCTATAAGGTGTGAGGTAGGTTAATATGGCGCGTAGAATCGATGCAGATCTGCCTCACTCCCATTCTCTCGAGACAGCACAGCACGATCCGCATTCAGAAATGGAATGTTACATTGTATATTCATTTTCTTTTATTGTGTGAGAGATCAGGTGGTGTACCTCTATGGTGGTCACATAAGCTTCGTACATTATTCATTTGACAGATAAATGTGTCACAGTTAACATCCGTTTAGCTGCAGATATTTTGTTTGTTTTAAGCCTCCGATGGAGTCCCTCTTCCGTCACTAATATCGTAATAACCTAGTTATTTGCGTCGAGAAACACACTTTGCCTTACTCTGCGCACAGCGTACACTAGTATAGTGTGTCAGCGGGCGGCAGGACGAGAAAGGTGCAGACGATACAGATTCGGCACAATGCGCGGATGGGGGTCCATTGTCACAGAAAATCTGTACGTGTCATTGTATGCACTACGCAATGCGCAGCGGGTTTCTGAGGACAGCGTTACGTATCAGCACGTGAAAACGACGTTCCGTTATAAACCTGTACAAACAGAAAATTTATAGTTACTTTTACAGACAATGTGAAACAGCGAGTGATCAACGCTGCCTGGTGAAGACTGTATGCTCGTTAAAATAATGGGCACATTACCGAGACAACTGCGTCTTGTCCCAAATACATGGCGTTCCAGGAGGAATATTGGTAATATAGACCCATTAGAATAAAATATTCCATATAAACTGTGTCTACTTTTCATTGGTTTAAAGATACAAATGTTAGAATACGAGCCAAACAAATACTCACAGAAGCAGTTAAGCAAAGGCAGGTGATTAAGTACAAAGTTTATTTTCGTAAATTAAATCCGACTTCAACGCACTTACGAATTATCTTGATAAAACAGTGAGTAGCTCATAATGCAAACGATCAATTCATCTCTCGCGTGTACTTCTTCTTTGTAGACTTCCCCTTTCGATCAGGACCGTTTCTACCGATCCATCTCCATTTCAGGGTTGGACACGACCTAGCATCCACACGCGAACAAGGTACTCGGTACAGTTCGACATTTCGTGTAGCGTTGCGGCATGGCATTTTTTTCGGGCGGCACGACTTTCTTCAGTTCTGCTGAATCGTGGTGTCAGCGCTGATATAAATGTACACAGGTGCAGTGACTCCTTGCACAAACAGACGCAGCCCAGCGATCTATGGCCATATGCCTTTAAAAATGAATGGGAATCACAGAAGGATAATAATTCTCAGTATCTATTTTGTGATACACAGTCGCATAATCGTCGTGTACCGCACATTTGCTGTAGGACAATATTACATTACTATACAGAAAGAATTTCTAGATTTAATTCACGATAAAGGAGCAAAAACATTACAACGATCAACAAACGGGACGCGTTGTTCTGTACATTAAGAAGCACAAAGCGTCATTTTGCAGACATGCAGCTCGAAATGAAATTCGTGGTACGAATAATAAATTTTCTGAAGTTTCACACATTATTCCACTGTCAGTAGCAACATTTTTAGATGCGTCAGTTATGTCAAGGAGCATGCTTGAAACTATTTTTAGATATAAAACCTACTATTGTTGAATTTATGAAGGAAAAAGGAGAGCAGGAACTAAAATTAGAACATCCGAAATGGATTCAGACTTCGCATTAAAATGACTTGACCACACACCCAACTGGAATTCGAGTGTAGGAAAAGGGAGAAAAGGAAACATAGTAGGTAAATATGGATTGGGGCTAAAAAATGAAAGAGGAAGCCGCCTAGTAGAATTTTGCACAGAGCACAACTTAATCATAGCTAACACTTGGTTTAAGAATCATGAAAGAAGGTTGTATACGTGGAAGAACCCTGGAGATACTAAAAGATATCAAATAGATTATATAATGGTAAGACAGAGATTTAGGGACCAGGTTTTAAGTTGTAAGACATTTCCAGGGGCAGATGTGGACTCGGACCACAATCTATTGGTTATGACCTGTAGATTAAAGCTGAAGAAACTGCAAAAATGTGGGAAATTAAGTAGATGGGACCTGGATAAACTGAAAGAACCAGAGGTTGTACAGAGTTTCAGGGAAAGCATAAGGGGACAATTGACAGGAATAGGGGAAATAAATACAGTAGAAGAAGAATGGGTAGCTCTGAGGGGTGAAGTAGTGAAGGCAGCAGAGGATAAAGTAGGTAAAAAGACGAGGGCTGCTAGAAATCCTTGGGTAACAGAAGAAATATTGAATTTAATTGATGAAAGGAGAAAATATAAAAATGCAGTAAATGAAGCAGGCAAAAAGGAATACAGACGTCTCAAAAATGAGATCGACAGGAAGTGCAAAATGGCTAAACAGGGATGGCTAGAGGACAAATGTAAGGATGTAGAAGCTTATCTCACTAGGGGTAAGATAGATACTGCCTATAGGAAAATTAAAGAGACCTTCGGAGAGAAGAGAACCACGTGTATGAATATCAAGAGCTCAGATGGCAACCCAGTTCTAAGCAAAGAAGGGAAGGCAGAAAGGTGGAAGGAGTATATAGAAGGTTTATACAAGGGTGATGTACTTGAGGACAATATTATGGAAATGGAAGAGGATGTAGATGAAGACGAAATGGGAGATACGATACTGCGTGAAGAGTTTGACAGAGCACTGAAAGACCTGAGTCGAAACAAGGCCCCCGGAGTAGACAACATTCCATTGGAACTACTGACGGCCTTGGGAGAGCCAGTCATGACAAAACTCTACCAGCTGGTGAGCAAGATGTATGAGACAGGCGAAATACCCTCAGACTTCAAGAAGAATATAGTAATTCCAATCCCAAAGAAAGCAGGTGCAGACAGGTGTGAAAATTACCGAACTATCAGTTTAATAAGTCACAGCTGCAAAATACTAACGCGAATTCTTTACAGACGAATGGAAAAACTGGTAGATGCGGACCTCGGGGAGGATCAGTTTGGATTCCGTCGAAATGTTGGAACACGTGAGGCAATACTGACCTTACGACTTATCTTAGAAGAAAGATTAAGAAAAGGCAAACCTACGTTTCTAGCATTTGTAGACTTAGAGAAAGCGTTTGACAATGTTGACTGGAATACTCTTTTTCAAATTCTAAAGGTGGCAGGGGTAAAATACAGGGAGCGAAAGGCTATTTACAATTTGTACAGAAACCAGATGGCCGTCATAAGAGTCGAGGGGCATGAAAGGGAAGCAGTGGTTGGGAAAGGAGTGAGACAGGGTTGTAGACTCTCCCCGATGTTATTCAATCTGTATATTGAGCAAGCAGTAAAGGAAACAAAAGAAAAATTTGGAGTAGGTATTAAAATTCATGGAGACGAAGTAAAAACTTTGAGGTTCGCCGATGACATTGTAATTCAGAGACGGCAAAGGACTTGGAAGAGCAGTTGAACGGAATGGACAGTGTCTTGAAAGGAGGATATAAGATGAACATCAACAAAAGCAAAACGAGGATAATGGAATGTAGTCAAATTAAATCGGGTGATGCTGAGGGAATTAGATTAGGAAATGAGACACTTAAAGTAGTAAAGGAGTTTTGCTATTTAGGAAGTAAAATAACTGATGATGGTCGAAGTAGAGAGGATATAAAATGTAGACTGGCAATGGCAAGGAAGGCGTTTCTGAAGAAGAGAAATTTGTTAACATCGAATATAGATTTATGTATCAGGAAGTCGTTTCTGAAAGTGTTTGTTTGGAGTGTAGCCATGTATGGAAGTGAAACATGGACGATAACTAGTTTGGACAAGAAGAGAATAGAAGCTTTCGAAATGTGGTGCTACAGAAGAATACTGAAGATAAGGTGGATAGATCACGTAACTAATGAGGAGGTGTTGAATAGGATTGGGGAGAAGAGAAGTTTGTGGCACAACTTGACTAGAAGAAGGGATAGGTTGGTAGGACATGTTTTGAGGCATCAAGGGATCACAAATTTAGCGTTGGAGGGCAGCGTGGAGGGTAAAAATCGTAGAGGGAGACCGAGAGATGAGTACACTAAGCAGATTCAGAAGGATGTAGGTTGCAGTAGGTACTGGGAGATGAAGCAGCTTGCACAGGATAGAGTAGCATGGAGAGCTGCATCAAACCAGTCTCAGGACTGAAGACAACAACAACAACACACCCAACGCAGTAAGACACTACAAAGTGAGAAATAAAGTAGTTTTGATTTTATGGGGGTGTATTTAAAAAGGAAAATGGCATTGTGGAAGGGACAAATTCCGATAAAAATACAGCCTTCATTTCCCTAAACCGACTAGCGGGAAAGAAAATGCGACATCTGAAGAATTCATTGTGCAGTTGAAAGAATTACAAGAACAGTTTTGGCAAAGATAGTTCAAATGGCTCTGAGCACTATGGGACTTAACATCTATGGTCATCAGTCCCCTAGAACTTAGAACTACTTAAACCTAACTAACCTAAGGACATCACACACATGCACGCCCGAGGCAGGATTCGAACCTGCGACCGTAGCAGTCGCGCGGCTCTGGACTGAGCGCCTAGTACCGCTAGACCACCGCGACCGGTAAGAGTAGTTTTATTAACGTTTTGAGGAATCTGCCAGTCTTACATATGTTTGAGAGCTGTTTTCGGGACCGTTTGCAATTTTACATGGAAGCGTCTCTGTGCATGTGCAGATAGAACTGAGTGATTTGCAGTTTTAATACCCGTGTAAAGCACAAATTCTTTTACGGTTAAATTGGCAGGGTGTCGATGTTGTTTACCTCTTGAAACTTCCACGCCACTACAATTAGATTTCAGACGTGATAAAATATTTCGTTCGACATATGTGTGATAAAGTCTTTTTTTATTGTGAAACTAAATAAGTCACTGTTACGTGGCAAAATGAGTGCGAAAATCTATGAAATTGTCTGAATGTGTTCATATACCGACAGTCTGCACGTGATAAAAAGTACGTCTTTGGTGCGCCAAAAATAATTAAATAATACTGAAATTTTTTGTTATCTATGTTGTTGAGAATTATGAAATACGAAATCAAGTCGTATGCAGTGCTACTGCATTGCTATTTAAAAGTGTCACTTTTGCAGTTTCTCCCCCCTTCATCCTCATGACAGGCGTGTGGTGTGGTGGTGGGGGAAGTGTGCACCCAGATGAAAGAATTATAGCGTGCGACCCAGAGCTGTTCTCATGTTCCGAATTCTTGGCTTGGATGATGTGTCACCTGTCGACTGCAATGTGCAGGGTACCCATCATGCTGGAATAACATACCCATCCTTGTAGCCAAAGAAAGCTCTTTCAATAATGCTGAAAGATCGTTTTCAAGAAAATCTAGACAAAGTCGCCCTCCAAGATGATGGAATAACACAATAAGCCCAACTAACTTTTTGTCATACCACACCGACAGCTACTGTGAAGCGTTCATGAACTTTCTCTCTACAGAGGCATGTGGATTTTCGTTGAACAACCCATGTGAGTTACAAGTGTTTTTGATAACGTCACGAGAAAAAGTGGCTTCATTAGTAAACGGCAGTAATGGAATTACTCGGAGATTTCCATCGACTCAATGACAAAATTAGAATCATTTACCTTCCTTTCTTCCTCGACAGCGTTAATCCAATGCAAATTGAAAGGATACAGGCTGTGAATACGTAACGTCTGCCATATTCTTATATATGGAACATAGATAAATGTAGAAATTTTACGTGTGCCTGTTCAAGGACTGCTTTCTATCTTCAGAATAAAGTCTTCTACTTCAACCACACTCTGGTCTTTGCACGTTCAGATGATAAATGACTGCGGAGCATGGCACGAGACTGAGCAGTTTAGTGAAAACATAACTGAACACTCCTTAATCTGCAGTTAGGATATCGTCTACCGTATTCTTCACTAGAAGCAGCAGTGTTTCCAGTACAAAACAAGAGCACAAATAACGTTTCGGTAATACTCAGATGTTATGCATGCGCCGGCCGCGGTGGCCGAGCGGTTCTAGGCGCTTCAGTCCGGAACCGCGTGACTGCTACGGCCGCAGTTTCGAATCCTGCCTCGGGCATGGATGTGTGTGATGTCCTTAGGTTAGTTAGGTTTAAGTAGTTCTAAGTTCTAGGGGACTGATGACCACAGATATTAAGTCCCATAGTGCACAGAGCCATTTTTTTTAGATATATGTAACCCAGACTTACACAGTAACATAGCCCTCGAAAATACGTCTTCCAAATTTTCATGAAAATTTTAAGCAGCAGGCCCAAATACCGGAAAACCAGTTTGGTTTGAGAAAGGGAAGAAGCATCCTACATGGAGTTAACTGCTTGCTAGGTCAAGTGCAAGACCCACAAAGACAACCGGGGAAAAAGTATTTCGCAGTCTTTGTAGACTATAGCAAAGCCTTCGACACTGTTAACAGGAAAACAGTTATCCGAAAACTCGTCCTGTTAGTTGGCGACACACGCCAAATAACGAAAGTACTTTCAGACATCCTAAGCTACAATTAGGTCCAAAGATCTGGTGATACAACCGTATCCAGCAACTTCAAGCAAACAAATGGAATACTACAAGACAGGAGACATAACGAAGATATTAATGAACAGCTCAGCTACACTCATACTTTATGTGGATGGCATGGTAATACGTTTAGAAAATAAAGAAGAGATACAAGAGGTGCTAAACAGACTCACGTCATGGGCTGTGGAAAACGATCTACAGACAAACCACAGCAAAACCAGATGATTTTCAGAACAAGTGAAAAACTCTCAACAAAAGACACGCTAGCCCTTCAAGACGAACCACTAGAAGTAGTACCAAGGTACCAATGTCTCGGAACCACTCGCCAAACAACACTGACATCTAGAATGAAATTTTCACTCTACAGCGGAGTGTGCGCTGATATGAAACTTCCTGGCGGATTAAAACTGTGTGCCAGACAGAGACTCGAATTCGGGACCTTTGCCTTATGCGGGCAATATCCTTTCTTCCAGGAGTGCTAGTTCTTCAAGGTTGGCAGGAGAGCTTCTGTGAAGTTTGGAAGGTAGGAGACGAGGTACTGGCGGAATTAAACCTGTGAAGACGGTGCAAGAGTCGTGCTTGGGTAGCTCAGTTGGTAGAGCACTTGCCCGAGAAAGGTAAAGGTCCCGAGTTCGAGTCTTGGCCTGGCACACAGTTTTAATCTGCCAGGAAAGTTCAACTCTGACATCATTCAACACGCTTGTGAAACAAACAGCAACAGCAGCAATAAAGGCAATTTACAGCATAAAATAGCCTCAAACACCTTCAATAAAAACGGCGAAGACACTATTTAATACGGCCATAGCAACAATAGCAACTCACGAGACCCAGATAATCTGCTACGAATTAAAAGTCAAGGCCTTAGGACCCAAGACAAAATCAAATTCCGCTACATGCAACGTACCGTAGGCGTCGGAAAGACCGAGTCTTCAATTCTTAATGAAAGAAACCTTCGTAGAAGACATCAGGATGCAGATGCTACCTAGCGAGGTGGCACTGTGGTTAGAGCACTGGACTCGCATTCGAGAGGACGACGGTTCAATCCCGCGTCCGGCCATCCTGATTTAGGTTTTCCGCGATTTCCCCAAATCGCTTCAGGCAAATGCCGGAATGGTTCCATTGAAAGGGCACGTCCGATTTCCTTCCCCATTCTTCCCTAATCCGATGGGACATATGACCTCGCTGTTTGATCCCCTGTCCCAAATCAACCAACCAACCACGGTCTACGAAAACATGCGCCAAATACTCATAGAAAAAAGCAGCTCCATCTGGAACGACTTCTACTCAGCTGACGCCATACTGACGCAGATGGGTGCAAACACCAAAGTACGAACTCCGACACGTCGTAACACGATGTGCAACACGTGAATTCCACCACAAGCTCTGTGAAAACAAGAGAGTCCATCAGCCGAATGAAGACTACATGTGTGAATTGTGCAATGAACGCTGTGCAAGATGTCATGCAAAAAACTACAGAAAAAGAGCAGTGTAAATAAGATAACTAGGACTAGAGTAATGTGACTGTTTTGTATTTTTTTTTGCTATCTGCATTTGTATTTGTTTGTATTTGCACATTGTCCGCATTTTCATTAATATAAAAACATGTGTCATGTCTGAAAACTGCACCTGAACGATGCAGTCAACAATGCACGTCCGCATTTCAGAAACGTAGAAAAAGGAAGGAGTCAGACCAACGTTTGAGAATGAATTGTCTGACAACATGGAGCGGCGAGCAGCAGTCTGCCGTGGTTTGTCGCCGCAATTGTTAACTGTCGACGGGTGAATGTGCTACCCCTCCCCAACAGTGTATTTCGAGTTATTGCGTGTTACGTGCATGGTCACATTCGAACACAAGTATACAAATACCATAAGACGAAACAAATTATATGCTAGTGATAGACAGGTACTTCTACTTGCCAGCACATTCAAAAACGCTGGAGATAAATCAGTCAGTCTAATCCTTAGTAAACTGACGTTAGCACGTTCTTCTACCGATCCGTTCAGTTACCAACAGCTGTGTTTCGCTCAAGAGTGTTATTTTCTGAGAAATATGCGTTATGCTGTAGTTCACACACGAGGAATGTTGGCTACAGGGAATCCCCATTGTGTGGAAAGGAGCCCGCCTCACATTATGGAATGGGCTGGGATGTCATCACATACCTGCCTGGATCTTAGCACGTCAGACAATTCACGATGGGGAGTAATCAATTCCCTTGTGGGTCAACATCCGTACCAGTCTAATGACGAACTGCCCAAAAGCGTTGAGGAAGTCTTTTGAAGTATTGTAACTACTGAGATGGTCGTTCGGCAAGGTGCCAAGAAGAACACAGAGACGCCCAAATCTCAGAGTAAGTATAATGCACTAGATAATATACTGTTTTGACCTTGGAGCACAGGGACTTCTCAGAGATACTGTATAACGTGTGTGTCTAAAGTAAGGTGTGAAGTTTATGTCTAACAAAAAAAACATTTATATCAAGTGGTGTGGTGACTGCGTATCTGATTACATGTATCAGTATTTCTACCTGACCCTGTTTCAAACAATCTGTCTTCTAGCAAGATTCAATACCAGGAAACACAAACTAATTAAAACCTATGCGCGGTAAAGACAAATTACAGGTAAGGACATTCAGATCTCCTCGATCTTACTACGTCGCTGTAAATCTGAATAAGTACAAAAGTGGTCCATAAATTGTGTGAAATAAATTCGTTACCTCGTATTGGTGTAGCCTTGTGTAACGCGTTGTTCTGCACTCAGCATTACTAAACTAACTGCAGTTTCAAAAGCCAAATTGCAAGATATTTCACTGAGACACATTTAGAATTGTGAAACTGACTTATATCATAAAAATTACATGCACGCAAACAAATGATATTTACAAAAAATACAATAAAAAACTTTGGATTACATATAAAGCTGATCCCATTAAAATTCGTCCTACAGCAAAAGCGCGGAAATACACGAATGTGGTTACCTTATTGTAGATCGGTGTAACAATATGTAGAAAGATTCTTCACCAATATTTCAGAATAATATTTGTACCATTTTCTTAATTAATTTTATTTCAAATCTTATTTATTGCATAAATCATTAATACACAAATTATTACACTGAATATTCAATACCAAGCGACTGCCCACTCCGGAGTACGTCAACAGACACTGCCAGCGTCTGGCGCGCTACTCATGTTCCTCAACTGTACGCCACTGTTGTTAAGTCGCATCAGATCCAGATTCCATTTACGTACCTACGAGCAACAGCCAACATTGGGTCGGTATTTGCTAACGCAGTAGGAAAAATACACTGAGGAACCAAATGTATCCTGACACCCCCATGTAACGCAGAATTGACCACTGGATCTCACGAGAGACGGACCCGCCAGTACAAAAGAAGGCGGGCAGTGTGTGTTGTCAGTAGAGGAGCACTATCTACACAACTGGTCGATCAACAAAGCTCAGTGACTTCCAAGTGGATTAGTCATTCTATGTCATCTGAGTAATGAAACCGATCAGCGACATTTCAACCCTTCTAACGTTGTCCAATTCAACCGTGATGTGATTGTCAAGCAGAATGGCAAAGGAACAACCAAAGCCAAACCAGAACTAGGAAGACTTCATGCCTAACGAACATGGATCGACGAGCATCGAGGAGTGTTTTTGTCAGAAATCCCATGAAATCAGCTGAAGGGATCACACGTGAGTTTCAAAGTGCTAAAAGCAGTCCAGCTGACACAATGACTGTTCGTTGAGAGTTGAACAGAACAGGACACAGTGGTGAAGCCACACGTTTCAGTAGTCCGGTCCAAAGAGCGACGCCACAGGACAGTGAATGACCGGAAACGAGTAGTGCTGAGAGGTGAACCACGCTGTACCCTGTGGCAACCAGATGGAAGGGTTTGGGTTTGGGGAATGGCTCGAGAACGTTACCTGCTGTACTTGTAGTACGGAGGACGTGCTCTTACGGTATTAGCGTATTTTTCGCGGGCTGTGATGTGGTCTCCCTATTGAGCTTAGGAAAACGCTATTTGCGGAAGGATATGAACACACGTTACATCATTGGATACTACATGCAGGAGGAAAAGAATTCGGACACGATGATTGTTTGTTTCAGCACGACAATGCACCCTGCCATGAAGCAGCATCTATGAGGCAATGGTTTGTGGACAATGACATTCCTGGAATGAACTGACCTGCACAGGATCCCGACCTGAACCCAGCGGGACACCTCCGGGGTGAGTTAGAACTTCGACTTCACTCCACGCATCAGCGTCCAATCTTATAGCTTCTGCAGTTTCAGCTCTTGAGGATGAACAAGTTTTTACACAAAATTTACCCAAAGTAATGTAATTTAGCCAGACACCTTTGGGTAATACATCGATAATGATACAGACTGTTCAATGAGTAACTGTGCAGTTCATAACTAGCTGTATTAAAGTCATGGAAGTTAGAAGAGATGCTGGAAGTGATCCCCTTGAACTTGAAGACATAGTTCTCACGTCTGCATGTTCTCGAAGACATTGTGCAGAACATCGGGAGTGATGTTCCAAATGTGACGTGTCACTGCAGCTTGGAGTTCTTGGAATATGTGCGGATTGCGCTTGTAGGCCTTTTCCTTCAACGTACCTCATAGAAAGTAATCCGATGGAGCCACGTCAGGAGGGCTAGAGTCCTCAAGAGATGGTGCGGTCACCGAAGATGCCCTTTAAAAAGTTCATCGCCTTGTGCGCGTAGTATATACGGTCACTCCATCCTGTTGGAACCAGGTGCTCTCAAGGAAGGGCTGCAGAATACACGTGCAGTACCGTTCTCCATTTATGATGACCTGAAAGAAGATCGGTCAAATGATGCCTTTACGAGTCACGGCGCACCAAACACCAGCCTTCTGATCATGCAGTGGGGACACCTTAAGTTCATGTGGATTATCCATAGTCCACAACCGACTATTCTGGACATTCACGTAATCGGAGAGATGAAACCATGCCTCATCCGTGAAAAACGTAGTGTTAAGAATCCCCTCACCTTTGTCCTGCAGGAAGGACAGAAAAAAAAAATGCTTCAAATGGCTCTAAGTCCTATGGGACTTAACATCTGAGGTCATCAGTCCCCTAGAACTTAGAACTACTTAAACCTAACTAACCTAAGGACATCACACACAGCCATGCCCGAGGCAGGATTCAAACCTGCGACCGTAGCAGCAGCGCGGTTCCGAACTGAAGCTCCTAGAATCGCTCGGTCACAGTGGCCGGCAGGAAGGACAGAAACCAGTAGCAAAAGTTCATACGCGTCGGGCGATAAGTGTCTCTCAGTTCATGCACTACCGACATTTTGTGCAGACACATGGACAGTGACGTCCGGAGAATCTTGTGAGCGGAACCAGTGCACCCGTGGGCCTGCTGAGCTAGTTGTCCAATCGATTTCTTTGGACTTTGCAGCATTATGTCTTGCACCTCCATCACCTTCTCTTCGGATGTCGATGTGGATGGCCTGCCTGATTTTGGAGCACTATGAACGCTTCTGGTCTTTCGAAACCTGGTGATCAGCTTCCGTACAGCATTGTGGTTAGGCATCTTCACTCCTAGGGACTTTGCTGCAAATGCAGCGTCTACTGCTGAGATAAACTTGTCTCCGTTGCGGAACACATGCTACACGAGAAACAGCCTTTGTTCAGTCGCCAGCATGATGACCTGGATGACAATGATGTCACACAAGACGTTGGTCTTCAATCAAACCCGACATGCGAACAATTACGAATACCTAGTCAAATATAGTTCACTTATGATTCAAATATGTTAAACAAGGGAAAAAGTTTTATTAATAATTCACAATCACATCAGTCATTACTCAGCACACCACAACATGGCAATGCATAGTTGCTTTCTGAAGTACAAAGATCATAATGCGTATTTAGTACAAATAACACTGAAACAAGGTCACCGCTCTCTTTTGCTCTGCTCTTTCGCTCTCTCGCCATTGTGCTTGTCTCTCTTGGTTAGATTTATTCATGTTACGCAATTATTTTTGCAGATTTGATGAAATGGTCATAAGAGATCTTTGTTGAAATGTTACTTAATTATTTGGAACTGGAACTGTTATTAGAAATCAGAGTACCAAGTGCGTGCTGTTGAATATTGCGCGTTTCATGTACAGGACATTTTGTTTTAAATATTAAGCATCAAACTTTGCTGTATGGAACAGTATAAGTTGACTTTTATTTCTTTGAAATATACTATTAAAGTTTAACCATATTTAATTTACAAACCTGTCTTTCCTTTACAGTTCCATAATTTTGTGTGTTTTCTTAAATACGGACGCATTTCTTTTGGATATTACAGTTTGCGTGCGCCATTTCATGCGCCGTAGTTTTTTGTCTGTGAAATATGATAGAACCTACAAATATTACGAAGTGCGCTAATCAGTTTAGTGCTAATTTCCGCAAGGTAACATATTTAAATTCACGGACAGTAACAAATTTTTCCGAAAAATTCGCTCTCGTAGCCAAAACTGTGGGCCATTGCTACTTTCACAAGAAATTGCATTAAATTTGGTAAAAGTTCTGGATTAAATCAGGCATTTAATGAAAGAAGCCCCAGCTTCTTTTAACGTTGCGGCCATTGCTTTTCGTTTTAATACAAAAATAGTTCACAATCCGGAATTTCTTTCCACATTAATTGCAAGTAAAATAATTAAATTCAAATTAACGGGCGGTGACATTAAAAGGATAACGTTTCTTCACAGACGTTCAGACACCTTACGGAATGTGTCCCCATCTCAGTTCGAGCGGCCGTAAATGTGAAGGATGAACACCCCTTACTAATATCTACTAATACTTGTCTGGATACTTTTGATCAGATTGTCTACTTTGAGTAGAGGGACCTGCTGTTGTTCATAGCACGAGTTTTAGTCCACGAATATGACGGTATGGTATTGTGGTTTAGACACTGTACTACAATAGTAGGGGCATGCGATTTTAATTCGCGTACTAACATCCTAGTTTGCATGGCAGTTATCCCCCTAAATCACTACACATAAACAGCGATATGGGTCCATGGCTATGAATGGATTTAGTGCCACATTACTATTTAACTGAGATAATGTAGCGATCTAAGTCAAAAGTACGCTGAAACTTTAGAGGAAGACAATAACTTGCGTGAATACAAGAATACTAACTTGTCTGTCAGTGCAATTAAACACACTGAAGTGAAAAAAAGTGATTCGATGGGTATGAAATCAAATGTAAATTCATGAAATGGTGCGAATTAAATTTGTACTGGAATGCTGAACCCTCACTCAGTGTAATGGACATGTGAGAAATGGAAACATGTGCTTCACTGATATTCCACACTGCATCTTCCGCGGATCGCGTCCAGTCGCTACAAAAGTTTCTTTTAAGCATTTAGGCTCTCTGGTAGGCGTTTAGAACGACCTCAAATTTTCGATTTGCTATCAGTTTAATAAGTCACCGCTGCAAAATACTTACACGAATTCTTTACAGTCGAATGGATAAACTGGTAGAAGCCGACCTCGGGGAAGATCAGTTTGGATTCCGTAGAAATATTGGAACACGTGAGGCAATACTGACCTTACGGCTTATCTTAGAAGCTAGATTAAGTTAAGGCAAACCTACGTTTCTAGCATTTGTAGACTTAGAGAAAGATTTTGACAATGTTGACTGGAATACTCTCTTTCAAATTCTAAAGGTGGCAGAGGTAAAATACAGGGAGAGAAAGGCTTTTTACATTTTGAACAGAAACCAGATGGCAGTTATAAGAGTTGAGGGACATGAAAGGGAAGCAGCGGTTGGGAAGGGAGTGAGACATGGTTGTAGCCTATCCCCGTTGTCATTCAAGCTGTATTTTGAGCAAGCAGTAAAGGAAACAAAAGAAAAATTCGGAGTAGGTATTAAAATCCATGGAAAAGAAATAAAAACTTTGAGGTTCAAAAATGGTTCAAATGGCTCTGAGCACAATGCGACTTAACTTCTGAGGTCATCAGTCGCCTAAAACTTAGAACTAATTAAACCTAACTAACCTAAGGACATCACACACATTCATGACCGAGGCAGGATTCGAAACTCCGACCGTAGCGGTCACGCGGTTCCAGACTGAAGCGCCTAGAACCGCACGGCCACATCGCCCGGCACTTTGAAGTTCGCCGATGACATTGTAATTCTGTCAGAGACAGCAAAGGAAAGAACAGTTGAACGGTTGGACAGTGTCTTGAAAGGAGGATATAAGATCAACATCAACAAAAGCAAAACGAGGGTAATGGAATGTAGTCGAATTAAGTCGGATTAAGCTCAGGGAATTAGATTAGGAAATGAGACACTTAAAGTAGTAAAGGAGTTTTGCTATTTGGGGAGCAAAATAACTGATGATGGTCGAAGTAGAGAGGATATAAAATGTAGACTGGCAATGGCAAGGAAAGCGTTTCTGAAGAAGAGAAATTTGTTAACATCAAGTATAGATTTAAATGTCAGGAAGTCGTTTCTGAAAGAATTTGTGTGCAGTGTAGCCATGTATGGAAGTGAATCATGGATGATAAATAGTTTGGACAAGAAGAGAATAGAAGCTTTTGAAATGTGATGCTACAGAAGAATGTTGAAGTTTAGATGGGTAGATCACGTAACTAATGAGGAGCTATTGAATAGAATTGGGCAGAAGAGGAGTATGTGGCACAACTTGACAAGAAGAAGGGACCAGTTGGTAGAACATGTTTTGAGGCATCAAGGGATCACAAATTTAGCATTGGAGGGCAGCGTGGAGAGAAAAAATCGTAGAGGGAGACCAAGAGATGAATACACTAAGCTGATTCAGAAGGATGTAGGTTGCAGTAAGTACTGGGATATGAAGAAGCTTGCACAGGATAGAGTAGCATGGAGAGCTGCATGAAACCAGTGTCAGGACTGAAGACCACAACAACAACAACAACAACAACAACATGTGAAATAACACTTTGGGGCAGAGCCTTTTATTGTGGTGTTCGGAAGTAACAGGAGTGAACACCACTGACACTGAGAGTTTGTCTGGCCTGGACACGTGTTCAACTGCCTAATGGTTACGATGATGAAAACAACATGTCATGTATAAGCAAACATTTGTACAAATGTGCACTATTACTACTTATCGTGCGTCTTATGACTAAAAACCTTAGTGGAGTGCTAGTGTGAGAACATTCCCATATCTATAAGGGGCTTTTTATCCGTACATGGGTTTACTTTTGACAAACCCATGTATAATTTGCTGAATATCCTCCACCAGTATGACGGCATGGTATGAGCGAGAAACTCATAACGGGACACGATTTATCAGTAAATTTTTTTTTAAGATCAGAAGAGGACCGTTTCAAATGTCAAAAACGATAGTCAATAATAAATATTAATTAATGCTATCTGGGCTATACAAAGTTTTTTCATGTTGAGTACAGATCGCTCCTTCCATTTTCTCAATATGAGAAATTTTAATGGAGGATGAATCTTCGACAATACCAGCCACTCGAGCTACCGAAACGTCAGAAAAAACGTTAAAAAAACGTCGACCGACGATCCTAAGACGACAGCTAATAGGTAATATATCAACAAGTGGCTACCAAACAGTCAACAGTTTTGTGAAAACTATGCCAGTGACAACGATAAACACCGTTTGTTCACAGCATTATTGACTTACTTCTTTCCAATTCCACCACGAACGTCTTTATGAGTATGGATACATTTAAAACGATGAGGTTTAGGAATTGCCCGCACATATTGTGTTCCTCCTTTAGGTACATGTTTACGGCTTCTTACAGAGCTAATCTCGTTGCCAGTCGCAAGTCAGCTTACATAAATGTAATTATTTCCTCTCCCAAATTTTAGAATATTATTGTGCTGAAGGCATTATATAAAAGGAACTCTGTATTGAAACTGAGCCGGGTCAAACTGGATGTTTTTAGCTGAAACAATCTTTTAGCAATTGCCTATGGCGTAGCAAAACCGTAGAGGGAAACAAAGGAGGTGTCTACTAAGATCTCTGGCGTTGTTTACTTCTTCGTGTCGACAGTGAAGAGAACTGCTTGACGTTTCCGCCGGTTGACACGACTTACTGTGGTGCCTGGACGTGGTGACACGTCAGATTGAGAGGCATCGTTAGCGGTAAAGTACTTTTAAAAGATGTTTACGTGGTCTTATTTTTGTCGTGTTGGTATTGTTTTCCGTGTATTCTTTAAGTATTCTATCCTTAATATTCTCGTCATTCTAATAATTATTTTCAGTGTTTTGTTTTATGGGTGTAGATTATTTTAAAACATCAAAAGAATTGTATTAATTATGGCTAAAGGAAGAACGAAAAGAGACCATAACTGCAGCGAAAATAATTTGGATGATTGTGACCTTTGCTAGTACTGTGTGATATTGTATTCCTGACATTTTAGACAATCGAAGTTTCAGAATGCCATTCAAATTGTCGTGAAACGTTTCTTCAGAGCCTAAGTTCAAAATGCAGCTCTGTGTCAAAGTCGTGTCAGCTCAGTCAGAAAATGACACAGGAATAGTGTGCGATAGAGACATAAACATTTTTTTCTTTGACGTTTCAGTGTACGGTCATTCTTTCATCAGTCATATTTTACGTATTTGGACATCATTTTACAGATCTCGCACACATTCTGAAAGTCCTACCTCAAAATTTCTTCGGGCTTCATGAAATAGTTTACTTCCTCCCTCACTTTCATGAGCTTTTTTTCTTATGCATATTTCTCTTATACCATGGGGCCTACATAATATAGCTGGAACTGTCAATACAAGCCTTTATTTATTAACAGATAAATATGAGTTTTGATTCGAAGTTGAATAGAGAATTGGCTGTATTTCTGTCGAAATATGTCTGTGTCTACGGGTGCATGTCAGCCAATTATAGATTAAAATTTCAGGTAGTGACTTCAATGCAGTAAATGTATTAGTTTCGACATACAACAAATTTAATAGCAGAAATCTTGTAACGCATATTAGCTAATAAGCCCTCTGTTAAATAGTTTTCTAGGAGAAATTAGTTCGCTTCGCGACCTTTCAGACATTTTAGTGAGGAAATTCTAAGATCTTGTGGGTGTATATGAAACAACTTTGATCCATTGACCGATTAAGTTACCTGTAATTGTCATTTTCATTTTGGATCTAGTGAACGAGAGCCGACGGTATATTTTTTCAAGTGTTTTGCATTGTTAACTAACGCCGATTAGTCTCATTAGAAAATTTCGTAAAACGCAACTGCATATTTGAGCAGTATATTTTATTTTCCCATTCCTTTCAGTAAATTACATTCCTGTTATGCAATTAAATTGACGTAAAATTGAAGTACATAAGCTCCTGTGACCGCCGGCTTTTGTCTTACTTGAATGCGTAAAATAGTTCACGTTCACCGTTACGTAGGGTAAGTGTAACGTCCTTGATTCATAGGATTTTTGGATTATCGTAGTCCTCTTTTTCCGTCATGCCTGGGGCCGTTATAACAGTGGCCAGAGTAAAATTACAACGCTAACTCCTTCGCGTTTCCTGCCAACTCTTTATGGCGGATGTTTTGTCTTCGCCGCTCTATCGCTAGTGATACGAGACAGTGCAACAGTAGTTCCTTTTTGCAGAACGGTGGGTGAGCAGCCGGCTGTCCTGGAAAACACGGAACGCGTCGGCCGTGTTGTGAATGAAAGTGCATCTTAATTCTGTTCAAGGGCTGCCTCGATTCTTTAAACAATCGAATTCTCAATTACAGAACGTCATCTCTATGTCGTACGATATTTTGCAGGTTCATTCAGTGGTATGAGTATGGATACTGCCACGAACTGTGCTAATAGTAGTAAAGAAATGATAAATTAAAATGTCATGTCTGACCCCGAAGTTTTGTTGCTTGAACAACAAATATTTAATAGACGATAAACTTTTTGCCTTTTATTATTTTGTGGGGCTGTAAGCAAAATGTTTCTACAGGTTTAAAACGGTGTGTAAAGTTCAAGGGAAGGTGCTGCTCTTTTTCTTGAATACTGTATGGGTGTAATATCAGTAATTCGCATGCTTCTACGCTGCATAAAGATCTGTAACTTCACGACTCAACTTACTGTATTAAACCTTTAACATAAGAGTATGGCTGGTGAGAAGAATGCGATTTTAAATTTAAGGTTCGGTCAGTAACTGTGAAATACCGAAAGTAAAATTTTTGTTGCGCATAAGTGCCATTATCGGAGGAGATGCAATTGGATCGTGCCTCGGGTTAGTCCTATAGTAATATAGATGTATAGACTATCACCGGTAATTTCACCATGTACTTGACTTTGATGCGTCTATAAAAATGATAAAACCTAAATGAAATGGGTATCCCTAGTCCATCAGATATTTTTCCTGTCTTGCTGTCGCTCAGTGCTTGCAGGATTCATGAACAATGGTGTATCGAATTTTCGTGCATTTCCCGCCAGTTGACTGAATATTACGCATAATCGATCACGTAGACAGTGCTGCCCTCAAGCCCCAATGCGATGTCGTGGCGGACTGTATCCTAATAGTTTGGTTGTTTAATTTGCCACCTTCCCGTTTTATTCACGATGTTGTAATAAATAAGACACTGAATGCAGTACAACGTATTCCTGGCAGCCACAACGTGACGTGGAAGAGGTTAGTGTTGGTGTTTCATTCCCTTGCGTACTTACCATTTTACTATGGGGTGCCTCAGTGTTGATGGGTGATTTTTTACACTACACAGATGTGTAGTAGACTCAGCTCATAACTAAAGCTTTCCGAATATTTTTAAGGAGCCAACACACGCCCGACCGACAAATTGAACATGGGTTCCGACCGACGAACTTTGTTGGGCGAATGTGACCGACAGCTGGCATGACCCCCTCCCCCTCGCTGTCCAGCCAATTGCACCGTGTGTAGCGCTATCGTACCAACTGCCTAGTAAAGATTCGTCTTTTGTCAGTGCGCGTGTGATTAAACTCTTTCCTAATATACACGACAGGGTGCGAGTTGATGAAACTTTAAAGTGTGTTTCCGGAGGAATTTGAAGACGGCAGATGTTTGTGGGACACGCTGTGAGAGTAGTGTAGCAATACACACAAGAAATGAAGCACTTTATTTTTTTAAGGAATCCATAATGGTTTCTTGTGGCCCTTAGGAAGAACAACAGTCCGCCTATCTTCCGTATTTCTCGTTCAGGTTTTATTTCCGGTAAGTATTAGAAATGAAATCCAGAAACAGTTATCGAAACGGAATGGATGTTAATTCATAAAATATACTTGCTTCATTGTTAAAAGTATTCAAGCCATCTCTTATGAAGAGCAAAGATTCAGATTTTTACACATCTGACAGCTGATAAATGCTTAATTATGTATGTGTTGCATACATCAATGTGCGTCACCACCCTGTGGAATCTTCTTAGAGTTTGAAATAAATTTCTTAAACGTACAGATAATCTCACGCTACATACAAAAAATAACTTCAACATGTTTGCGTTTTATTTTGCTTTACACGATGTATTTCCTCAATCAAATATAAACACGTCGTAGGTTTCGGGAATAATTTCAGTTAATAATCGTGAGGATACATCAGCAATGAATCTGAGATCCTCTTAACTTCTGCCAGTGGCTAGGAATCGTAATGCAGCCACCTACCTCTCCTCGCCTATTTCTGCCTCTGACTCTATTCTTTCCCATTGAATGGTTTTTTGGTACTATGCTGCAGTGCCTGTGTTCAAAATTAAGATAAGTTCCTTCCAACACGCACACATCTCCAAAAGGAAAAGTCTTAACGACACAACGTATGTTTCCGCCGACACCGGACAAGCGACTTTAGATTTAAAGATCTCCCGTGTACGTGGCTATATATAATGAATGTGCGAGTGCAGCTTGACATTTGGAAGTTTGGGACTGGCCTTGGAACCTGCTCGGATAGCGTAATTGTAAGGCGATAAACGGGAAAATCCGTGATAGAGTACCGTTCCCGGCCACATTTTCGCTGTCATTCCATTATACAGCTGATGGCTGTCCACGCAGCTGCGAATATATTTTCTGGTTTTACGGTGTTCAGTAGCTCCGAAATTCACGATTAAACAATGTTTAGGTAACAACGAAAATCATCGGTTGCCAGCTCCTTAAGTAACAGTGCATGGGCGGATTTTTCCTTACATCAACCACTTCTTGGCCCACAGCTTTCTCTCGGGTTCTTCGGCCTTGCTACATTTGAAACAGCAAAGACAAACCCCTTTTTGGTTTCTGTGTTAAAACCGAAAGGGATCTCCTAGAACACACTCAACGAACTTCAAATAACAGGGTGGCCCTGTAATCGTTGAATGCAGTCGGTCGGGACGTATATAGGTCGACTGGCCCATAAAATGGTGTCTGTGTAGGTGGCTTTTAGTAAACTTGAACTTCATTCATGTCATCTTGTTGCGTCTTCCACTGGAGACCAAGCACTTTAGTTAGACTGTCGCTGATTAAAGAAACTAGTGATGAATCGCTCAGCCCTTCCTCCAAATTTATCCATGCCATTTCGTAAGTATTTAACAAATACCAAAACACCTAGTCGGATGAGTTGAACTATTCCTTTCGAGAATGCATTACAGTGCAGTAACATTGTATCTAAGGGTTTTGGAGCATATACTGCGTTGCATTATACTTCAGAGAAGGTGATGTACTGACACACAAGCAGCGCAGATTCAGAAAATATCAGTCTTCTCAAACAATCATTCTTCATTCTCCTGCGGTAATGGGCGCTATCGACACGGGGTCTCGGGCTGATTTCTGAATTTCCATAAGCCTTCTTGCACAGTTTATCACAAGCAGCTTCTAATCAAAATCTTGAACATGGCTGCGATTCAGCAACTGTATAAATTTGAAGAGGCTGTCTTCTAATCGTTACAGCACCTATGGATTACGGTCTCGCAAGGGAACCGCTCCTACTCACCAGATTTCGCACAAATTTACGGCTTGGGTAACGCTTGGCGAGAAATGAAAGTAAAAGTGGGAGTTCCAGGTGGCGAAGCGTTCACAAAAAAATATATTTGTGGTGCGTGTCGGGCGACACGAGAGCCATTTCTGTACGCGTAGTCTCCAGGCAATGGTTTGCACATAAGGAGCACACAACGGCAGTCCGAGGGTGTGGGTTTCTAGACCTTACGCAGACTTCTAAGTTTTACGTTACCCTGTAAATCAACCGAAATGCTGAATACTTTGCATTTCTTGATATTTTCTTAAAGATATAAAAAGGGAAGACAATGGAAAATTTTCGATGGCCAGTAAATTCCCAACAAGGCATTGTACTTCCAGCGTCCAAGAGGACTCTGCTAATAACTTTCCAGGAAGGGACTGTAATAAGAGTGCAAGACTTTGTATTCCATTAGTTTGGTTTTGACCTTGGAGTAGTGTTACGTATGTGGTTTTGGTGCAATCTGCGCGATGAGAGAGAACCTTCGATGAACGTAAAAGATTTTCTACAAAAAATTTGAAACATGTAATTGTAAAAAATGCACCGTTCTCTACCAGATATCGAGAAAATTACTGCTTCCCCTATAACCCAACGACGTGCAAAGCAACAGTTCAATATTAAAAGAATGCATTTTATATGCGGATTTGTATACGCCCTGCAATCCTTTCCTGGAAATTTGCTATCCCGAATTTTCCTTTGCTTTTCCTTATAAAGATATCAATGAGTGCAGCTGTTATAACATAAGAGTTCATTCATGCTTCGCAGGACTCGTCCCAAAAATGCTACTTTTTCTAAACGCTGGGCATCTGGAGTTTCCACTTCTGTCACTTTCATTTCTGGCCAAGCCCTAAACAAACCACTGATTTGCGCGAAGTAGGTGATGAGTAGGTGCGAGCTTTACGATGGGCCTCTTGTTTCCTTGACAGGAAAGCCCGAGTTCGTAGTAAATGGAGAAATCATGTAGTGGTGCGAGGTGCCGTGTTGCAGAAGTTTGTACCTCTTCAATTCAGATGACTTTTGTATGTGAACGAGACATGTATTCTACCCCCCCCCTCCCCTTATCTACCACCTGATTATGTGCACAACGGTAACTGCAGAAAATGGACTCTACTAGTTGCTAAAATTAGGAAAGCACACTCAGAATGATTAAAGTCAGAAAAAAGAGAACTTTATCATAATACACAGGAAATGGGATTCTGCATGTATCCACGAAATGATACGCGGATTAAATATTACAATGAGATTTATTATACATCAGAACATAAATGTACATGATTATCGACACAAAGAGGAGGTTAAAGGATCAAGTATACTGAAATATTATGAGAGTAAGAGTTGGCTCGAGAACAAAGGGTTCCTACTCTGTGATGAGGTCACAATTATTCAAATATTGATCTCCCGACTATATAGCACTATCGAAATTAGTAGTGAGCTCAAATGGGATCACATGTAGAAACAAGCAAGGTGGACTTGTAGCAAAGCGAGCGCGCGTGCTGCTGAGGGATTCAGTATAAACTTGATAAGGTCCTACAATGCCGGAGGCGCAGAAAACTGTAAAAGTACTGCAATCTGCAGCACTTCGTCGGTAGGCAGCGTCCTGATGATGTAGGCGCCGACTTCTGCCGTGAAGCAACTCTGTGTCAACCCCTGACCGCGAAGGCTGTCCGAGAATTCTAAGTTCTTCCGAAAACTAGCGACCAATTCACAAGACCGTCCGACTCTAAGGAAGATCAGATCCCGAATCCACTCCCACGCAACGCAAGAGCGAAGCCAATATTGCTCTACTCTCCTCGAAAACTGCGAATCAGCATTCAGTTCTGATTCCAAAATTCCCACACACTGTCTCAGAATATCATTCGCGCCCATAGCGACCGTTCCCTCCAATTTCGAGCAGGGCTTTATGACATCAACTGGCGTCAGTTTAAATTGACCAATCATGCCTCTGCTATTCACGTGATAGCACTGAACTTGCCGTTTGACCTACGAAAACAACCTACCTAGACCTCCGGCAATCCGGCACCACAGTCGCACTCAACAGGGCACAGTCCACAAATATTCTCAGAATCAAGAGGATAATGTAGTCAGTCGATGCCAGGAATCTTCGTTCCGGACGCGCCGGAACGGCAAACACACAAACTGCGGCGACACTCAGACGTCTCGTTGGTCGTTTCGCCCTGCATCCAACAGGCGAAACTCGACCGACGTCAGTCATTCCACCAGGCGCTTAAGCCCATTGTACGAACTCCTCAGAATTCAGGGAAGTGCAGCTCCAACCGGAAACGCAGAGTGCCGCATCCTACGATGCTCGCCTCGCAAAGGCCACCCAGGGAAGTAACCTAACACGCTTAGGAATCTAGTAAAAAGTATTTTTTGAGCTCTCGGTGCAAATACTCTCGGTGCAAATACTCTCGGTGCAAATACTCTCGGTGCAAATACTCTCGGTGCAAATACTCTCGGTGCAAATACTCTCGGTGCAAATACTCTCGGTGCAAATACTCTCGGTGCAAATACTCTCGGTGCAAATACTCTCGGTGCAAATACTCTCGGTGCAAATACTCTCGGTGCAATAACCTTATTCGGTCTGTTACTACCGTGCAATAACATAAAACATTAATAAAATTGATGAAAATTAAAGGAGACAAGCAAAAGAGGGCATGAAACCTCTCAATGGAACCGAAGTTGTATCTTGGGTTCCGGGAGAGAGAAGAATAGGCCCTATGCCATTCTTGAGAGGGTTATCCAGAAAGTAATGCACTGCATTTTTTTCTCAGCCGAAAACAATGCTACGAATGCGAAACGTTTCGTATGTGTTATTTGAAGTCTTCTGAGTGAGCACGACAATTTTTCGTCACTTCCGACAGATAGCATTCTGCAGGGCAGTTTGAAAACTGCGCCTGTAGGTGAATGTTAGAAGCAACGTGCAGTCACTGAATTTCTCGCTACAGAGCAAGGAACTGTGGGGAGTGTTCACAAACGCTCGTGCGAAGTCTATGGAGCATCTGCTGTCGCCAGAAGTAAGGTTAGTCGCTGGGCATGGAGAGTGAGGTCACCAGAAGGCGGTTGGGCGGAGCTCCACGATTTGCACGGATCGGGGAGACCATCCACAGCTGTCACACCTGACATGGTGGAGAGAGCTGTCATTCGCGAGGACAGACTAATTACGACACAAGAAGACATTTTGAGGAAGATATGGAGGTGCTTCACACAGTGAAGCACTGGTTCCGCCACCAGAACAAGGACTGCCACCGACAGGGCATACACACCCTTGTTTTGCGCTGGAGGAAGGCCATAGAAAGGGGTGGAGATTACGTGGAACAATAGGGTGTGTAGATGAAACACCATTATTTCGTGTGTTATTTTCATTGTTCCATGTTCAGTAAAGAATTGTAGAGGAAAAAAATTCGGTGCACTACTTTCTGGGCAACCCTCGTAGTATAAACGGTTTAAGAGACAATCTGAGAAGACCTACTTTGTAGATGCTGTTGTCTTGTACTGTCTTTCATAGTCATCAGAACAACCACAACATGAGTTAAAGTATCTGCATGCTGCGGGAAGTGGAACTGTCTCTGAACAACAAAAATTGGAATCTTCCACACGAATGCTAAAAAAAATGCAAGTTGGATCACACAATAAACCAAAATTAAAAGCTGTCGTCTCAGCAAAATGCCTATGCATTACAATCACGAGCAACTAAAGTTGGAATAATCACACCAAAATGAAATCTTGCTACAGATTTAACCGAGACAGCCTTCGCCATTGATTTCATGTCTGAATGCAGAACGAAATTAGATATTTGTCAGATTACATGTGTTTAACGAGATAGTTACTTTAAGTACTGCGATATATGCAAATTATATTTGTGGATTAGGTCATAGTGAAACAGACTTCGTGTAATTAGCAGAACAGTCAGTAGATGCAAGAAAACTACTCGACAGGCTACACTACGCTTGTCCGTCCTGTTCTGAAATACTCCTGCGTAGTGAGGAATCCTTGCCAGACAGGTTTTATGGAGGACGTTGAAGTTCAAACGAAGGCAGCTAGTTTTGTACTAACAAAAGGCGGAGAGTGCATCAAGGACATAAGGTAGCTGGAATGACATCAAGACGAAGTTTTTCGCTGCAGTGAGAGCCCTTCGTTTGTCACCAACTTTATCTTCTGAGTGGCAAAATATTTTGTAGACTCTCACCATCGTAGGGAGAAATGACCATGATAAAATAAATGAACTCGCACAATAAGGTGCAGGTGTTCATTGCTACGACTCTGTGTTAGCTGGTGGAACGCTCGTAAAACAGCCTGAAAGTGAGTCCATAAACTCACCTGAAAACTGAAGTGTGAATTGCAGGGTTATCATGTGGGGCAGAAGTATCACCATACGAGACGTGCTTTACACTGATATTCCTGGATATTTCACAGCTGACAACGGCGTCAGTTATTGGCACACTCCAATGTTTTCGTGCATTTGTCAACTGCCTGTCTCTCAACCAACAGTCAAACATCGGCTAGTATCCACGACTTGGATAATTTTGCATCCTCTCTGTACAGTATGGGTCAGGAGGAAAGGTACATGCTTAGAGGGGTGACGGTAATATTGATTCTGAACAAAATACGTCGTATCGAGGGATCCCTTATTCCGAATGGTAACAAAGATAGAACATATTTAATGTACGCTACTTATTTTCTCTACTAAAACATTCTCAGTGTTCACAACGTACAACAGTGGTGTAGAGAAAGTTGATACCAATAATCTGATACAGAACCCTAGGGGTCAATCAAGTTGGGAAAGTACCTCAAATTGGCCTACAAAAACTACCTCAACGCACGAATGTAGCCAGAGTTTTTCAATTTTCTCGCGCTCTTCCGCACAAACTTTGTCCTAGAGACTACACCGATAGAAACTTTTTCTAGCAAACTTAACACAGTTCGATTTTGTACGAGAAGTTTTCGCTAGAGGGTTCGGTTCCAGGGTTGTTCAAGAGAAATGTACAAAAGTGATATTCAATGTTTTCTATATCGGATACCAATCGGAACAACATGTATATATGAAGCTTTTTCGTTCAGAATTACTAACGTTACACCTTAAAGGGCGTACCTTTCGTCTTGGCTCAACCTATGCAGAAACGTCTACCGCGAGCCCCGTCACGCCCGCTGGCGTCGTTTCCCGCTACATTTATATCCGCAGTGAACAGTAACGGTCCTGCCACATTCCACTGCATCTGGCTTCTGACGTCTCGCCGCTGGAAACACATCCTAATAATTTAGCCTAAGACGTGAACTTTACCTCGTCTCCAGCTGTTCTCGTAAACTCAAGTGTCTTACACACGAACAGAAACATAACGTAAGAACAAACTATTCCAACCACGGATTTTGCAAGCCATGCGAAGTTACCGTTTGCGCCCAGTAAAAGATAAAACTTAAATATTCCACTCAAATTCCCCCTGCGGGTCTGGGGTATAAAATAGGCCTGAGGTATTCCTGCCTGTCGTAAGAGGCGACTAAAGTGAGTGTCTCACTTTTCGGCCCTGCGAGTTAATGTCCCATTCTATGGTTTGACCAGCCACTTCTTAAATTCTACAGAAGTGCGGGTCACATCGAGAAAGGACGCCTTATATGGTGAAAGAGTTATCCGTAGTGTCCTTAGTTTCGATGTCTTGAATCTCTAATCATGGCTTTGCATCTCCACCTGCGATTCAACTAATTGGGCAAGGACACTTTACGAGTTTGTCATCTTCTTGCATTGTCTCCTATCCTCTTTTGCCCCCATAAGTTTTGGATTTCTCTGCGTCCACTATCAAGCATGGTAGCTAGCACGTTATTGTGGGGCCATCATGTACCCATTTGGTGATAGCCCCCGACAAAACAGGGATCACACTGCTGATGCCTGAGCTGTAAACTCTTCACGTATGCCATGGAGTAATGCCTGTCTTCCTAGGGCATCAGGAGGCAACAGCCATTATGCCAGTTGGCCTCTGCTGTGGCTGGGTGGCGCCTGTGGAGAGAGCCCCTGATCGGAGTGGGTGGCATCTGGGTGGATGACCCACAATGAAGCGGACTCTATTGTTGGAGACGGTACGGCACCATCAGTCTCTAGAAGGGCAAAATCGAATACAATGCCAACAGGTATGATTCTAAATCGTTCTCCTCCCTCGCTACACCATGGGAGGAACTTAGGGCCACAGAACAGAGCGAGCCATATTTGCCTCGGCTTTTAGTCTGTAGTAGAACTGATAGGAACTCCTTTCTACCTACGAAGCGTCAATTTTTCGTTAAACACCTTGAGGACAAGATTGAAGAGGTGACAGCGCTGTCAAAGATGCAAAACGGCGCAGTCTTGATTCAGACAGCATTCCCAGCCCAATCCCGAGCGTTACTCGCCTGTGACATACTGGGTAATATACCTGTTTGTCACTCTCCATAAGAGCGTCATCATGGTCCAGGGAATCATTTTCCATCGTCATTTCCTCTTGCAGTCAGGCGAATAGCAGCTACGAGTTCATTTCGTCCAGCGCATCCATCAGGGTCAGAGGGATAACCAGGAAGCCACAGATGGCTTCATCTTGGACTTCGAGGGTGACACATTGCCAGAGGAGGTCAAGGTGTACTGCTGTGATGTCAAGCCAGAAATCCCTCCTCTATGCGGTGCTTTAAGTGCTGGAAGTTTGGCCATATGTTTTCCCGCTGTACTTCCAGCCCCCACCTGTCGAGACTGTGCAAGTCCATTGCAACCCAATACTCCATGTGCCCACCTCCTATCTGTGTCAACTGCAGAGAGCACCATACACCTTGCTCGCCAGACTGCAGGATATTAAAGAGAGAGAGGAAAATCATGGAATACAAGACCCTGGACAGACTGACCTACACTGAGGCTAAGAGGAAATTTGAGTGCCTACATCCTGTGGCTATGATCACTTCATACACTGAAGCTGCGAGAACAGTTGTCGGCCCATCAGTTCTTAGAATTCCTGTCGCCTCTCAGACCTGGGATGACCCCATTGATGGTGGGGCACTTCCCTCCCTGTTGCTCCTGCACCATCGACTTTAGGAGCAACACCCTCACCCCCAACCATTGCGTATTTCAGTTCCCACTTCAGAGCCAGAGAAGTGTAAGGCTTCTTCGGCTCCTCACTAGGAAGGGGTTCCTTGTCACTCCCTTCCCACGTTTCTGCTGGTGGGAAAGATGACACCCACCAGCGGCTGAAAGCCCAAAAGCAACTGGTCACAGGGCTTCACGCTCATCCTCGGTCCTGGAGACTGATTCAATGAAGTCCTCCCAGGCAGGGAAACCCAAGGATCAACGCGAGAAATCGAAAACAAAGAGCCTTAAGGAAATTGTGGTGGCACCCACACCACCGCTACCTAAAAGCTCTGGGCTGAGGATGTGGTGAAGATTCTGGCGTCAGCTGAGGACGTGGATCTTGACAGAATCTGACACAATGGATATACACTGCCCGTGCAAAAAATCGATGGCAGCAGGTGACCCTGAGGCATAAACTGCCTCATTGGATGTTCTACACCTTCCCATTCTCACGATGTCATCCTCCAGTGGAATTGCAGCGGTTTTTTCCACTGCCTGGCTGACAAGGAAACCTGGTTCCCGGCAATATGGACCCCTGTCCTCTGTGGCTACAAGGGATATTAGAGGAACCACATGGACTGTAATAGTGTCAGGTGGGGGGGGGGGATTTCCGTTTATGTCCTAAACTCAGTCTGTAGTGGAAATGTGCACCTTAAAACCCCTCTTGAAGCTGTGACTGTCAGAATATGGACGACACAGGAAATAACTGTCTGCAATGGATGTCTTCCTCCAGATGGTGCAGTACCCCTGAATGCTCGCGCTATTAGTCCACGAGACTCAGAGGGCCTTAGACACGGGTTCACAGGTAGATGCCGTGTTTCTTGACTTCCGCAAGGCGTTTGACACAGTTCCCCACAGTCGTTTAATGAACAAAGAGCATACTACCAGATCAATTGTGTGATTGGATTGAGGAGTTCCTAGATAACAGAACGCAGCATCTCATTCTCAATGGAGAGAAGTCTTCTGAAGTAAGAGTGATTTCAGGTGTGCTGCAGGGGAGTGTCATAGGATCGTTGCTATTCACAATATACATAAATGACCTGGTGGATGACATCGGAAGTTCACTGAGGCTTTTTGCAGATGATGCTGTGGTGTATCGAGAGGTTGCAACAATGGAAAATTGTACTGAAATGCAGGAGGATCTGCAGCGAATTGACACATGGTGCAAGGAATGGCAGTTGAATCTCAATGTAGACAAGTGTAATGTGCTGCGAATACATAGAAAGATTGGTCCCTTATCATTTAGCTACAAAATAGGTCAGCAACTGGAAGCAGTTAATTCCATAAATTGTCTGGGAGTACGCATTAGGAGTGATTTAAAATGGAATGATCATATAAAATTGATCACCGGTGAAGCAGTTGCCAGACTGAGATTCATTGGAAGAATCCTAAGGAAATGCAATCCGAAAACAAAGGAAGTAGGATACTATACGCTTGTTCGCCCACTGCTTGAATACTGCTCAGCAGTGTGGGATCCGCACCAGATAGGGTTGATAGAAGAGATAGAGAAGATCCAACGGAGAGCAGCGCGCTTCGTTACAGGATCATTTAGTAATCGCGAAAGCGTTACGGAGATGATGGATAAACTCCAGTGGACGACTTTGCAGGAGAGACGCTCAGTAGCTCGGTACGGGCTTTTGTTGAAGTTTCGAGAACATACCTTCACCGAGGAGTCAAGCAGTATATTGCTCCCTCCTACGTATATCTCGCGAAGAGACCATGAGGATAAAATCAGATTAGATCCCACACAGAAGCATACCGACAATCCTTCTTTCTACGTACAATACGAGACTGGAATAGAAGGGAGAACCGATAGAGGTACTCACGGTACCCTCCGCCACACACCGTCAGCTGTCTTGCGGAGTATGGATGTAGATGTATTAGCTGCACTAAATGATCAACTCCCTGAACCTATCCTACTTTTGGGAGATTTTAACGCCCATAACCCCGTTGAGGGGTGACACTGTGCTTACTGGCGGAGGCAGAGATGTCGAAACTTGACCTCTGCCTCTTAAATACTGGAGCTGCCACACTTCAGTGTGGCTCATGCTAGTTACTCAGTTACTCGGCCATTGATTTATCAATTTGCTGCCCAGGACGTCTCCCAGAAAATTTTACAATTTTGTTTAGCCCTACCCCAAGCGATCGCACTATTAGGACGATTCGACACTTGATTTAATACACGTTCCTATAAACGTACTCGAAGCCTAAGCCTCGAGGACTTAGTTCTTGCAATGTGATGTCTGCATTGCTCGTTTTACACTTCATGTGTTCAGAAATGAGGAAACAGCAGGAAAATTTAGACTCCTATAGCTCAATCAGTAATTCTAATCTGAATCCCGATGACAGTCTTTCAATTTCTCAGAAGAGGCACTGACTTATTCCGAACTGCTCTCCGCCTATTTACTTCTGGGACGCTTTTATGACATACTGCTTCTACGCCGCGTTGGATGCGACGTTTTCATACCTATTTTGCTCGACTGCACTTTCTCTTGAAAGAGAAAACTGTAGACAACAGGATGACAGACTATAAACAGGCAATACTGCGTACAAGAATCAAAGATCGGAACAAAAGAACTGTCCTTGTTAGACACTTAAAGACGCTTGATGACGTAAAGGTGGCGTATTATGGTTTCTAAATGCTTCTAACTGTACCCAGATACTACTTGGGGTATCGATTTGTCAGGTAGGCGATTCAGGCTCGTCTGAGGTGGTAGGAGCTCGGCATTCCATAGAAAAATTTTTATTTCGGGGATTACTCTTGTCTCATATTTAAGGATCGAGTCTGGCCTGTTCTTTGCCTGATCTCTTGTACTACTCTCCTCCAACAGAACTTAGTGGTATCATATCGTTACCTTCCAGAATTGTAGTCTCGTCTGCCTTCTACCCTGTAACTTGTATATTGGGAATTTCATTTTGTGGATATTCATTCGCCAACTCTTCTTGGTTTCCAAGCCTTTTGCTGGAACCACATCAGCCCTTCGCAAGCCTCCATTGGTGTCTTTACATTGGTCCACATGGACATCGATACTTTCTGGGTTTTTCTTCATACCATAGTGGAAGTGGTGGCCGTTAATATCTATTTAGGCTCTGCGATAAAATGCAATATATATATATCTCACACACATCCTCTCCCCCTCTCCCCCTCCCCCCACTGCTGTAAGAGGTGACTAATAGGAGCCTTTTTATTGGGTCAAGATTATTTTGGTCTTGTGACTTTGAATTTGGAAGGTTTTTGCTCTTTTTAACACTTTCTCTCGCATCTGTTGGCTTTTTAAACTCTGGTCCCATTTTTTGGGTGTGACTTCCTCTGTTCCCTTTTGTACCTATCAGTCAAGTGGATCTACCTCTGCATTCATAATCCAGTGTGGTAGCCAGTCCATTGTAGTGGTTAGTCATGTACCATCTCGGTGGTAGCCCCCGGACAATACAGGGATCACACTGCCAATTACGAGCTGTGACCTAATGTCAGCCAAGGAGTACGTGCCTGTTCACATTGGGGTACCAGGGCTCCAGGCAACGGCTACTGTGCCAGGTGGCCTTTGCCTTGGTGTAGTGGCGCCAGTGGGAGAGCCTCTGATCAGAGTGGCATTGGGGCAGATGATTTGCAATGAAATGGATCAAACTTAATGGCTGCTGTGCTGCCATGCCCATCTCAGCATCCAGGAACAGTGATTTTAAAGCACAAGTTTACAATCCTGTGGCATTTCCGTTATTAACAGTACATAACGATGAGAACCAGGCCAGGACAAATGGAAGTGTATAGTTTGCAGAGTTCTTTGTTTGTTCCCACACTGATGTCAGCTCTTTCTGTTTCAATGAAGCCAATGTTTTCGGTTGAAAATATTGTGGGTCTTTGCTGATCAAAACGTCAAAACCCGACAACCCGACCAATCGGACACTTCCAGCCTGTATGAAGTTAAGCTATACATCAGTCACCATTTCTTCTCAAAACAAGCTCAGTAGAATTCGAGGTGTTATCTTCCATTGGGACCTAACACTTAACACTGATTAACTGTGTACTATTCTGGCGTGAGGCGGAGTCCATTTTGTTTTCTGTATTGAGAAGGGACTGAACAATATCAGCCACTGTGGCATTTACCCTAGCAACATTTTTCCCCAGAATTTTGTCATGGTTTATAGGTGTAATGTGAGGCCTTACTTTCCTCCTGATTATATTTTAGATGCCAAAGCTTCGGCCACAGCTATCAGGGAATGCTGCAGGATGTTTAAACGGCACAAGCGCCATTCCTCTATGGATAATTTAACAGCATTCAAGAGATTCCAGGCGAAAGCACGGTCTTTAATAAAAAGAAAGGGGCTCGAGTATTGGGAGCAATATGTCTCAACTGTCCAGCCCAACACACCATCGTCCGAAGTATTGACTAAACTGTGCCTTATTTCTGGCTATCCCCCTCCCACGGCAGATCTTGGCGTCCTTGTCAATGGTAACATCTGCACTGATCCCAAGATACTTGCCAAATGTTTTGTGGCACACTTCGCTGAAATGTCTGGCTGCTGTCATTACCATCCCCACTTCCTGGCCTGGAAAAACTATATGCACACAGATCATCATACAATGTCCCATTTAGTGAATGGGAGCTCTGCAGCACTTTAACAGTGTCGCAATATGCCCCTGGACCCAACAAAATCCACAGCAAAATGCTCACACATCTTCATGTTGACAGCATGAAATATATACTCTCTTAGTGACATTTGGTGGGAAAGAGTATATCTCTCTCTCTCTCTCTCTCTCTCTCTCTCTCTCTCTCTCTCTCTCTCTCTCTCTCTCTCTCTCTCTCTCTCTCTCTCTCTCTCTCTCTCTCTCTCTGACAGGAAGGCATTATTATTCCCATCCTTGAACTGGGAAAGGATCTCCAAATTTCAGGCAACTACCAGCCCTGAATGGGCTGTGTAAGCTATTCAAATGAATAGTCAACTGCTGCCTTCGTTCGTGCCTTGCTGTCGGTGGCCATATATTGCGATTTCAAAGCAGCTTTCAGGCTTTCTGGTGCACTGCAGGTCACCTGGTTCCTTTGGAACATGCAGTGCACGATGCTTTTGTACATTGCCAATATCTGACTGTTGTTCTTTGACCTACAGAAGGCATACAATACCACCTGGCATACGACACCACCTGGCGACATCCATCCTCTCTACACTGCATGAGTAGGATTTCTGTGACAGTTTACCTATTTTTATCCAGAATTTCCTATCTCTCCGACGTTATGGGTCCAGATTGGTTCGACTCTGAGCAGCCACTATGTACAAGAAAATAGTCTTTCAGAGATCAGTTCTGAGATGTTTTTGTCGCCATCAATGATACCATAAATGTATGTGGATGAGCTTTGTCTGTATTACGCATCTGCATCACTGTGAACTTCTAACCGCCAGCTTAAAGATGCTGTCTGGAGAGTTCATGACTGGATCCTGAGCCATGGCTATCAATTTTCCCCTGCAAAATCACAAGATCGCATTATTGTCAACTCCAGGCTGTGCACTCACACCCAAAAATGTATCTTGCCGATGAGTTTCTTGAAGTTGTTACCACTTTCAAATTCTTGGGTTTTTTAATTGACCACAAGCTAACTTGACTGCTGCAAGTCTGCCAGCTCAAGGCAGCTTGGATGAAGCTGAAAGCTCTGTTTTCTTAGTCACTCCTAGTGGGATTCCCCCTGCAGGTCTGGGGTTCAGAATATCCCCGAGGTATTCCTGTGCTTTTTTAGGCGACTACAAGGAGTCTGTCTTTGTTGCCCTAAGAGTTCAGATCCCATTCTATGGTTTGACCTTCCACTTTCCAAATTCTACAGAAGTGTGGGCCATATGGGGAAGGATACCTTAAATGGTGCATGAGTTATGCATAGTGGCATTAGATTCGATCTCCTGAATCTCTTGTCATGGATTTGCATCTCCACCTGCAACTCAACTCTTTGGGCAAGGACACCTTCTGGGTTTGTCACCTTCTGTTGTCTCCTGTTCTCTTTCGCCCCCCCCCCCCCCATCAGGACTCCTGGCAACATACATCATGCGAGCTGGCCTGTTCTGTGGCTGGGTGACGCCCATGGGGAGAGCCCCTGATCGGTGGCATTAGGCATGACCCACAGTGAAGCACTGTCGTCTCTTGCTGGTAACCATATGGCACCAGCAGTCTCTAAGAACGGCAAGATTAAATACAATGCCTGCAGGTATGACCCTAAATCGTTTCCCTCCCACACTACACCATAGGGCTACAGAATGGAGAGGGCCATATTAGCCTCGTTTTTAGTCTGTAGCAGAGGTGATGGGGACTCCTTCTACCTACAAAGCCTCAGTTTTTCGTTGAACACCTTGAAGATAAGTTTGGAGAAGTGACAGCACTGTCTAAGATGCGAAACGGTGCAGTCTTGATTCAGACAGCATCCCCAACCCAATCACTGGTGTTAGTAGCATGTGATAGACTGGGAGATATTCCTGTTTGTCACTCCACATAAAAGCCTCAACATGGTCCAGGGGATCATTTTCCATCGTGATCTCCTCTTGCAGTCTGACGACGAGCTGCACGCCAATGCAGAAAGGTGGGGTGTTCTTTTCATCCGGTGCATTTATAGAGGACGCAAAGACAACAGGTTTGCTACAAGTGTCTTCATCTTAGCCTTTGAGGGTGATTCATTGCCCGAAACTGTCAAGGTGGTGGTTTACCACTGTGAGGTTAAACCTTATGTCCCTCCCCCTATGCAGTTCTTAAAGTGCTGGAAGTTGAGGCACAGCTTGCCGCTGCACGCCCAGCTCCATTGTCGAAACTGTGGACGTCCACTGCACCCAGATACTCCGTGCCCCACCTCACACTTGCATCAACTGCTTAGAGCACCATTGGCTCTGCTAGCAAGACTGCCCAGTACTCCAAATGGAGCAGAAAATCGTGGAGTCAAAGACCCTGGACCAGTTGACACACACACAGAGGCTAAATGTAAATCTGAAAGATGACACCCCATTCGATTGACGTCGACATATGGTGCAACTACATCATCGTCTTCCTAAGTGCCAATGGTTCCTAATTAACAATGGGCCCTCTGCGCTACCAGAATACATCCGCGCCCTTGATGGTAGGGGGCAAATTTTCCTCTGTTGCTCCCAAAGCACCTACTTAAAGTGCAAGCCGCCCCCCCCCCCCCCACGCAGGGGACAATGGTGCCCTCCCACTACTGCAGAAGCAACAGCCTCCTCTGACTCGTCTTGTGTGGAAAGGGTCCATTGGGACCCCCTCTTACAAGGTCTTCACTAATGCCACATCAGGCACTCGCCAGTGGCTCAAGGAGCCAAAAGCTGCTGGATAAAGAGCTTCATGGTCTTCCTCTGTGCCTGAAGCTGCTTCGGACAAATCTTCCCAGCAAGCTCCTAAAGATAAGCGAGAGAGCAGGCAAACTAGTCTATTAAGAAACAGGACCATATGATGGCCCCAACAGCACCACTCATAAATTCTGCATTTGAGGATGCAGTGGAGATCTTAGCGTTTCCTGCATACCTGGATCTGACTGATACCTCATCCACCACAGAAAAGGCTACAAATACTCAATCGGTGGCAGCCAGTGACACCGAGGCATATCCTGCCTCCTTGCATGCTTCATGCCTCCCCAGCTTCCATATAATGTCATCCTCCAATGGAATTGTGGCAGATTTTTTCCATCACCTGGCTGAGCTATGGCAACTCTTAAGGTTTACACCTGCATTGCCCTTCAGGAAACCTGGTTCCTGGAAATGCGCGCCCCTGCCCTCCACAAGCTATTGTGTATATTAAAAGATCTGTAGTGACTATAATAGTGTCAGGTGGAGTTTCTCTGTCCTGAGCTCAGTCTGAACTTGTGCCCCTTCAAACCACTCTTGAAGCTGTGGCTGTTAGGATAAGGACGACATGGGAAATAACTGTCTGCAAATTATATCTTCTTCCAGATTGTGCAGTATCCCTGAATGCATTGGCTGCACTGATTGATCAACTCCGTAAACCTTCCCTAAGTTTGGGAGATTTTAATGTTCATAGACCCTTGTGGGGTGGCACCACGCTTACTGGCTGAGGCAGAGATGTTGAAAATTTACCGTCACAACTCGACCTCTATCTCGTAGAGGTGTCACATGGAACATATTCGGTCATTGATCTCTCGGTTTGCAGTCCTGGCCTTCTCCCATCTATCCAGTGGAGAGCTCATGACGACCACTTTCCCATCTTCCTCTCACTGGGCCAGCGTCAGGCCCATGTACACTTGCCCAAATGGGATTTAAACAAGGCAGACTGGGGAGGCTTCACCTCTGCTGTCACCGTTGAATTTCCTCCACATAGAAACATCGATGTGGTGGTTGAGCAGGTAACTTCAACGACCGTTTCTGCGGCGGGAAACGATCCCCCATTCTTTAGAGGTCCATAGCGAAAGACAGTCCCTTGGTGGTCGCCGGAAGTCGCCGAGGCAATTAAGGAGCATCAGCGAGCTCCACAGCGGCATAAGCGGCACACTTCGCTAGAGTACCTCATAGCCATAAACGGCTCTATACCTGTGTTTGCCAGTTTATCAAATGGTGGAAACAAGAGTGCTCTTGAGCACATCCCTTCATACAATAGTGAGTCGTTTCTTCTGTGTACTGACTTCTTGAGCAGCCTACAAGTTTCTGACCAGTGCTACCCCCGCCATCCTCTGGTAGCGACCATCCAGGAGTCTATGCCCTAGGACGGTCTGGTCGTTCAGTTATGTTTGTGGGGACCCCAGGACACGTCGGAATCACAGGCATCGAACTTACTGACAGGCTGGCCAAGCAGGCTAGAGGAAACTGCTTATGGAAATCAGTATTCCAATAACTGACCGGTGTTCGTTTTTACACCGCCAGGATTTACGGCTTTGGGTGACGGAATGGCATAGTCTCAGTATGCACAAAAACTGTGTGCCATTAAGGAGACTAGGAATGTGTGGCAGTACATGTGGGAATCTCGCCGCATCTCTACCGGTTCCACACTGGCCATGCTGTGAAGACCTGCCTGAGTGTCGATGCAGTGCCTGGTTGACAGCGGCTCATATTCTGGTGCACTCAAACTTTGACTGCCCTGTGACGAATCTTGTTACCGGACTCTTTGCGCTAATTTTATCTGACAGTGCCTCATCGGCTAATTCAGTTTAAAATTTATTCGTGAGGATGGGTATTATCATTTGGTCTGTTTTAGCCCATGTCCTTTGTCCATCTGAATCCTCCACTCCAGTGCTTTTAGTGTGGTTTCAATGTGTTGCAGAGTGACTGGCTTCTTTTTATTCTCATGGTCAGCCAGACATAGTAATCTGTTTGTCGTTTTAATCTCTTCTGTTTCTTGCATATATGTGGTTTTCTTCTTCCCTTTTGTCCATATAGGTCTTGGTTTCCCTTCCTTCGTTCTTGCGGTTTCTACGTTCTGTCCGTTTTGTGTTGTCAGTCTCGCTTCTTTTATTCTCACACTTGTGGCATTGTTATATTCGGAACAAAGGACGGATGACCTAACAGTTTGGTCCCTTCCCTCCTCTTTTTAACCAACTTTGTGGGACACGGACTGCGCAGCTCTTCCGAGATTTTACGATGTGTTGATTTCATCCTGCTTGGACTATGGATGTGTTGCCTATGGTTTGGCAGCACCATCCATACTGAGCCTGCTGGACACTGTTCACCACATTGGCATGCAGTTAGCAATAGGTACCTTCTGTATGAGCCCTGTCCACAGCTTCCTGACAGAAGCTGGTTTCACACTACTGTGAATTAAACAGCAGCAGTTTCCGACAAGTTTGTCAGTCTGTCAGATGCCTACCCACCTATGTCACTCAGCACTCTTCCACAACCAGCAGTTCAGGCTGTTCATGCAGTTCATGCATCACCAAAAATGGGGAGACCACCTGGGATCTGACTCGATATTGTACTGAAGGACCTCCAGCAGCCCCTGCCAGTCTGTGCTCCTAAGGCTCCCACTTGATGTCCCCTGTGGGCTGTACCATGTCCTATGATGCAGGTGGACCTCTTTTGTGGCCCTGATAAGGATGCTGATCCTACCCTTCTCAGACACCTGGTTCTTTCAATCCTCCACGGTTATTCTAATTTAGAATGCATCTACACAAATGGATCAAAAGTCAACAGGGTCAGGTACACTTTCGAACATGCAAGGGGACACGAGAAACGCTCTCTGCTGAGTGTCTGTAGTGTATACACTGCAGAGTTGGTTGCCATCTCTCAGGTTTTGCAGTACATCAAATCCTAGGCCACTACATACTTTGATTTGCAGTGATTCCTTGAGGTCCTTAGTCATATCCCTATGCTATCCCACAAAAGTTTTGGTTCAGTGACATACATCTGGACACTGAGCCACATAGGCATTCCAGGAAATAAGCTAATCTATCGCTTAGCTAAAGACACAACTACAGATGATCAACGTGACCTCCCGATACTGGGCACAGACTTTAGTTTACAACTCTGACGCAATATTTTGAGGCTTTGAGAATTGACATGGCAGGCTACTACGACCAAGAACTAGTTGAGAGAGATTAAAGTGTCAACTAACTAGGGAACCTCCCCATCGCACCCCCCTCAGATTTAGTTATAAGTTGGCACAGTGGGTAGGCCTCGAAAAACTTAACACAGATCAGTCAAGAAAACAGGAAGAAGTTGTATGGAACTATGAAAAAAATAAGCAAAATATACAAACTGAGTACTCCATGTGGAACATAGGCAAGTCAAGGATAATGGGAGGAGGGGAGCACCGTGGTGCTGCAGCTGAGCGGCTGCGGAACGAGAGGTCCTTGGTTCAAGTCTTACCTCGAGTGTATTTTTATTTTCAGACAATTATCGAAGTTCAGGCACTCACACATAATCAACTTCGCTCTCCAAAATTTGCTTGGACACGTGCAGGATTTGACGGTCTACACACGGAAAAATTTGAAAACGTTAAAAACATGTTTTGACAGAGCACAGGGAAAACTGTGCGACTGTGAAACTGTTGCATTCAATTGTTGCAGTTTGTGACAAACTCTGTTTTCATCACTTTTTTGGGAGTGATTATCACATCCACAAGTTAGGTGGGTCGACAACATATTCCTGTCATGTGACTCACATGCCGTCACCAGTGTCGTATAGAATATACCAGAAGTGTTTTCCTGTGAAATTATCGGTTGACCTATGACCTCGGGATCAAATGTTTTCGGTTCCCATTGGATAGGCACGTTCTTTCGTCTACTAATCGCACGGTTTTGCGGTGCGGTCGCAAAAAACACTACCCTTACAGTGAACGCTGAGGTCAATGAACGAACGGACAGATCAAAACTTTGCGAAAATAAACTCCTCACTCCAGGGAGGACTTGAACCAAGGACCTCTCGTTCCGCAGCTGCTCACGCTAACCACGGGACCACGGCGCTCCTTAACTCAGTTTCCTTGATGTTGCCTATGTTGGGCATGGACTACTCAGTTTGTATATTTTGCTTTTTTTCATAGTTCTACACAACTTCTTCCTGTTTTCTCGATTGATCTATGTTCAGTTTTTCAAGGCCTATCCACTGTGCCAAATCTGAGTGGGGTGCGATGGGGAGGTTCCCTTGTAAGGTGTAGCATACATTTTTCCTGGTCTCTCGGAAAGATGTCTTTGTGTTCTGCCGACTACGCCCACGAGTTTCTTCTGCATGAGGGGGAGCAATCTCTGCAGCTGCAGTAGTGTACTGATGATAGTATATCATCATGGTGAGTGCGCTCTACTGGCCAATCTGTGGCACTATCTCGCCTTTCCTGCCTCACTTAGATACTTGCAGATGACATGACAACCACTACCAAACTATTGCATTTAGAGAGCGAGAGAGAGAGAGAGGATTATACCCTAATACTCTTCCGCTTCCGGTGTTAGGGGTGGTTTAGGGGCCGAGAGCCACCCCCTGTGATGTGACAGCAAGCAACTACAGAATCCTTTCTCTCCCCCCCCCCCCCCCCCCCGATCACCTTGTTGTGCTTTTAGCTCCCCTTGTAAAAGATGCTGCCTGGTTTCTTTCTTTTACGTAGTGTAGTACAACTACTGCTATGTCATGTCCTTTCAAACTCTTCGACTAGCTTATATAGTTTGAGCAGCCTAGTCCCCATTGTTTTAGCTTTTAGCTTTTTTCTTTTTCACAGGGCTTGATCTCTGCCCCCTCTACACTGTAGCTCCCAAACCTTTCAGTATGGCATGTGGCACTTTGCCAACCACTGACCTCTTCATTTGGAGCCTTGGGTTCCTCCCCTCTATTGTAGGGGGAGTTCATGACAATTTGAACAGCAGCAATCATTTTTCGGCAGTCAGAGCTTTTGTTCAGCATCTTTCACATGGACGCCATTCTAGGTCATCCTTTACTGACGTGGATTGGGATGCCTTTTCCTTGGTTGTCATCCCAACTGTTCCACCACACGATAGCACTGATGAGGCCATGCAGAGTTTGACTGATGCCATCCTTTTGGCAGCTGTTTCAGTGATTCCTTCCTCCTCACGATCTCCCTGGCAGAAGTCTATCACTTGGTGGACCCCCCCCCCCCGCCCCCCAAAGTTGTTGCTGAGTATCCATCTCTCAACCACCTCTTGACCTTTAAATGGCTTAATGTCCAGGCCTGTTGTCTAATTATATGCCTAAAACGGATAGTTGGGAATGATACGTCGCTTGATTAGGGTCGTATACTCCCTCTTTGCAGGTATGGGCAAAGATGAGGCGCAATTTTGGCTGCCACCCTACAGGGCCCCTGGTAAATTTCTCTGAATGGAGTTAACCTCTCCAGCTGGACTCTACCACTGAGCATTTCTCCCAAGCATCGGTGTTGATCCACTATACCCATGTTCAGTTTTCTCAAACACTGTCTAGAACGACTCCCTTTATTTTTCATTCCCTGTCGGCTGGAGCCTTAGAACGCCCCATCTAGTTTGTGGGAATTTCCCAGGGCACTTTTTTGTCCCAAGATGGCTGCTAGACTGGATCGGATGCACAACCAAATGCTTCAACACCAATTGGTGGCTACCCATTGTCATATACTTGCCCTTTTCAACTGTGGGATGAGGGGGAATTCCCTTCCCATGCCGAGAAAGAGTCGTTATCCTAGTTCTGAAATCGGGTAAAAGATCTCTTCATATGGGCAGCTATTGTCTGATCTGGTTAATCATTGTGCTCTGCAAGTTGCTTGAACGTATGAGGGGTCGAAGGCTGTACTGGCTCCTTCAATCCTGCAACCATTTGGCCACTACAATGCAGATAATTTAGTCCACCTGGAGTCTGCTAGCTGAATGACTTTTGCCCTGCGTCAACACCTGGTTGAAGTTTTCTTTTTTATGCATGAAGCTTATGATACCACGTGGTATCATGATATCCTTGCCATCTTACAGGAGTCTGGGCTTCTGTGGCCCGCTCTCGATTTTTATCAAGAACTTTCTTACATGTCCACTTTTCAGGTGCAGATTGTCACCTCCCGTAGCACTTCCCATACGCAGGAGAGTGTGCTATTCCTGGGTTTTTTGAATATCCCTCTTTTTAATGACTATCAATGGTTTGGTGGCAGCTGTGGACCTATGCATTCACTCTTTGTATGCTGCTGACAAGTGCATTTATTTTTATTCCGCCAAGATGGGCGTTGCTGAATGCAGACTGCAGGGAGCAATACGCAAAGCACGATCTTGGGCTTTTACTGATGTCTTTAGATTGTCTGCTGCCAAGACCTGCTTTATGCGTTTGTTGGTGACACAGTGCATACCCACCCAAATGTGTACCTTGACGGCCAGCTCCTCACTGTGGGGCACGCTCATAGTTCTCTTGGGTTCTGACCTTCGATGCCTTGTTGACACGGCTTCCTCATCTTCGTCAGTTAAATCAGACATGTTGGTCCCACCACAACGCTCTGTCCATGCTCCAGAAGTAAATAGGAAGTGCATGGAAGCTAAAGCGAATGGCTACATGAAAAATGTGAAGTAATCGAAAAAGAAATGGTTGTCAGAAGGGCTGACTCAGCATACAGAAAAGTCAAAACAGCCTTCCGTGAAATTAAAAGCAAGGGCAGTAACATTAAGATTGCAATGGAAATTCCACTGTCAAATGCAGCGGAGAGCAGGAAAGTGGAAAGAGTAAATTGAAGCACTCTGAGGTGGAGGACTTACCAGATAACGCGGTAGAAGAAGAAACAGTACTCGACAGGGATGAGATCGTGGATCTAGTACTAGAATCAGAATTTAAGAGCTTTGGACGACTTGAAATAAAGTAAGGCAGTAGGGACAGATGACACTCCGTTAGAATGTCTAAAATCGTAGGGGCGAATGGCAACAAAACGATTATTCATGTTTGTGTCTAAGATTCAAGGGACGGACGATATACCACCACACTTTCGGAAAAAAAATCCATGCAGTTGCCAAGATTAAAAGAGCCGATAGTTGCGAGAATTACAGCACAATCAGCTTAACAGCTCATGCATCAAAGTTCCTGACAAGAATAATATTCAGAATAATAGAAAATAAAATTGAAGATGTATTAGATGACTATTTTGGCTTTAGGAAATATAAAGGCACCAGAGGGGCAATTCTGACGTCGCAGTTAATTGAAGCAAGCAAGACTAAAGGAAAAATAAAGACACGATCATAGGATTTGTCGACCTAAAAAAGCGTTCGACGATGTCAAATGGTGAAAATGATAGAAATCCTCAGAAAATATGGGTGAGCTACAGTAAGAGGGTAATGTACAATATGTACAAGAACCAAGAGGTAATGAGTAGAATACAAAGAACGAAGTGCAAGGATTAAAAGGGGTGTAAGGCAAGGATGAAGTCTCTCGTCCCTTACTGTTCAATCCATACATCGAAGAAGCGATGACGGAAATAAAGATTCGAGAGAGAAGTGAAATTTATATTGAAGGTGAAAGAATAAGACAAGATCTGCTCCTGATACTATTGTCCTCAGAGGAAATGAAGAATTGCAGAATCTGTTGGATGGAATGAATAGTCTAACGAATGTGAAATATGAATTGAGAGTAAATCGAAGAAAGTAATGGAGTTTCAGAAATGAGCAGCGGTTTTGTCGGGACTGCCAGAGTAGCGCACGTTACTACTTGCCCGTTATGTTTCGATGGCCTACTAAAGGTGTACAAAGTTTGAAGTAAATCCGCCATCCCAACGTCGTCGCCTCCCCTTGTCAGTTGACTACTCGACACAAGTGAGTTTACTGCAGCGTCCGTGGCATATTATTCCTGTGCTGTCTCGTCTGTTTAGAGTGGCCATTTTCGTTAACGTCACCGCCAAAACACACTGTTGGGAGAGCTGTCAGCTGTACTGTTTGGCATGTTAACGGTGAAAGTGAGTTTGCTACTGTACTTTTTGCGAAAAAAATAGACATGTAGAAGCAAAATACTGGAACAAGTAACAACGTTCACAGCGGTATTCATTGTGGAAGTTCTTGTCAAACGTCGGGTGATAAATTCTGTACACTCGTCAGAACTGAAAGAATCGGAAAAGTGTCACCCAGATATTTCAGAGTACACCGCTACACACTTGCTTGCCCCAGAAAATGTACGCCCACAAAGTGCAAACACATCAAACGACATCCAGACCGCAGTTAATAGCATCTTCTTGCTTTATCCTTTACATCTTATTTTCTTGCTGAGCGCCAAATAACATCGAAAGTTGCTTTTCTCGTCGAATAACTGACCTTTTCACAGCTGAAATAATTTTCATTAAACTGTTCTCTGTAATACGTAAGTATCTTTCGGATATTTCGTCTATCTTGTAAGAGAAATATAGTAGGAAAAAATCAGGACCTCGTGTTAATTTTCAAAGTGCCACGCGCGCAAAACAACGGTACAATAAAGATTGGGACACGACGATACAAAATCCATTTCTGTAATAAGCGTGACCTCGGTCAAAATAGATCAACTTTAGGTTTTCACAGACACCGATAAGTCACTTGTTTCTGCGCATGTGCAGTAAGCAACATATTTGGAAATTTAGAACTCACTACTCGGCGCAATTTATCGACCACTGACGTTGCTGATTACAAGCAGACACAACTGGCGCACGCACTTGGAGTAGTCGATTTTGACCAGAAAGTCGCTCGTTTAAATGGCCGAAGGGCGAGTCCGGAGCGAGCCCTCGGCTCTGTTAGCTGCTGGACAAGTCACGAAGTTCGTACAGGTGATCAGTTGACCCTTCCTCGACCATCTCTAGGTGGACTTCACAGGACACCGACACAGCCGTTGCCAAATCGCATAAAACGTACGTCACTCGGTTGATGGTCGTCGATATAAACAGCCCTCGCCGATAGCGAAGGAGGGGTGGATGAGGGAAGGTCGCGGACCAGGAGAGCACAAGAAAATGCGGCGAGGCGTAGGCGCTGGCAGGGCGAGGGAGGGAATTGCAGGCCGGTGATTGGCGGGTGCGTGCTGGGTGGGGGGCCGCGCGGATGTGGTGGGGGAAGGCTGACGGGATTGCGCCATGCGCCAGGCGGCGCGGCAGTTGCGTGCTGACGCCCGATGGGGGAGTGTGTAGCCGAACGGTAGTACAGCGCCTGGCGTGGCCGCACCGCACGCCCAACTGCTCTCAGGGATGGGACGCCGCAGCCTCTAGCGCCCGGCTCCGAGGAGAGAGAACGGAAAGACTGACCACCAAGGTGGATGGAACAGGTAAGCGCGCAGTGGCTGGCCGCGCGTGCGTGGGCGGAACGCCGAGGCGTACGAGTTGTGCCGGGCCAGGCAGCCCTGACCTACCGCAACCGGCGGCCGCAGCGCGCAGGGCAGGTCCCGACGTCCGGATCGATACGGCCCCGCCGGAGGGAAGCGGAAGGGACCCGCCCAGCTCCGCCGGCGTTGCGCTCTGCCTTGCCTCGGCCGCTTGTTTACCAGCCACACTGCTCTGCCACTTGACCAGCAGCAAACTGTCCGGCATCAAGCGCCGCATCTGTTCCCATTCGAGATGCACACTGCTCCTACATGGAATACTGCAAATACTTTCATAAGTGGCTAGGCATCTCTCCTGCATACCGAAAATCGTTAACTGAACTCATCCTCCTCCTCCTCCTCCTCCTCCTCCTCCTCCTCCTCTCTCAGCCTCTTGATTACTATTTATTGAGACACATTTCTGCCTTTGTCTTGTGTAATATCTCTACTGGAACCTTTGGCGAAGTATACACTTCGCTGTGGAGTGGATGAGTACTGCTATGATAGTACAGCTCTTGCTGGGTTCGAAGGCCGACGTTCAAAATTCCAGTGACTCAAGAGAGCACACACTCTGCTAAAGACATAAACATCCATTCCAGATGCGCTTAGTAACAATCTTCCTGTAGGCAGATGTTAAGGCGCTGCATCTACCAAACTTGCACACGCAGCGGCGAATTTACGAAAATTCTTAAACGGCTCTTAAGTTAGGTAGCGAATGGTGACCATGGTTACACTCCCGACAATGTTTTAAACGTCCGATCCATCTAGAAGGAAGGAAGGAATGAAGAAACAAAGCGAGACATCCCGTCTACATAGAGGTCACTATAGATGAACAAGCACGGAATGATTAAAGGATGGGGCAGGATATCGGTCGGTTCAAAGGAACCATTTCAGAGTTTGCCTGGAACGATTTAGAAAAATTGAGAACTTTAAACAAAGATTTGAACAGTCACCCTTCCAAATGCGCGAGGAGTTGCTGATGAAGGCCTGTAACGCTGGTTGAGAGGAAGTGTGATGTAAAAACATTGACAGGAAGTATCCCATAGCATACCTCATATTGTCAACCTAAATCACAGAAAATCTGATCCCTGTTTCCCTACTCAATCTGAACGTATGTCTGTACACGGTTGCTTCGAACCGAATCAAATACCGTTGGGGTTACTGGTTCATCACTGATGGCAGTGAGTGGGTTACATTTCTTTTCTGGTTTTCGTCAGTCAGACGCTGCTTCGAAGTTAACGCTTCGGTATCATATACATAAGACCACGTCTTTCATCCACGAGTTTACAACAATTCTGGCTACAAAAAGTCCTGTTCCCTTTTTAAATCAGTCATACTGAAAGTATAATAGCTATGAATGGTCCACGACACTCTTCTGGCAATTATTGATCAACTATGAAGCAGCAGATGTCTAAATTTTACTATAGACTGCACGGTAATTTGAGTCGCATGGAAAATCCTTGCAAAGGTGAAAAAAGTTACCTTAGCATCTTACGCTTCTGACGCTTCGGTTTCGTCAGTCCCAAACGCCCTTGAGCGCGCCCTCTACTGGTTGCACCACCTTCAGAAGACGCAGCTTCTCTTCCAGTTACAACACTTGTTGTTACTGCTAATCTCGGGAACAGATTTTCCTAGAGTAAGCAGTGGAATCTTCTTACAGGCACAAGAAATAGAACGATAGCTATTGGATCTCGACAAGTCACCTTCAAAAGCTTACCCTCGAGTCTGCTACCAGTTAAAATCCTTTCACTGCGAAACTTACAAAAATTCGTAAAGGGAGATCGAGCAACGGCGAAATTACCGTTATCACTGCATTGTTCAGTGCTTAAATAAAATCCCAACAGTAAAAGAGTGCTGACTTCAGTTAGTCATGTCATTTCAAAATGACCGCAAGTTCTATAAGTCCTCCGAGAGAACACTAAGATATTGCCACAAATAAATCACAGCTTAGTTACCAATTTCAGTGGGTTAAATATATGCACGAGGAAAATGTTCGAGATAGGTCCTCCGATAATGTCTTACCTTCATCGTGTCATCTTTCTAAGCACGCCAGGATTACAGATGAGTCCGTCACACTTGTTGTAATGGAAATACAGCAGGGAGCATCTGGAAGTGCACCAGAAGACTGGCTGTTTCGTGTCTGTCAAACCACACTGTGTACTGTACTATATACAGTATTTGCAGCACGGAACTAAGATAGCAAAATAGAAAATTCTTGTACGGATCGAGAAAATGCGGACTATCTTCAGTAAGAAAGAGCCGCAGCCATTGCCAGCAAAATGCTGGCCTCTTCCACAGCAGGAACAGAAATCGATTCTCCGCCATGGACCATTGCTGTGTTACGAGGTAAACATCTTTGCAGGGTCGATGGTTGTTGGAGTACAGAAATCGTGCTCGGTCGCGTGGCTTCGTAGTTAGACCTGAGTACCGAGCTGGGTCCGTTCATTGACAATTTGGTCTTCTTTCCTTTGCAGGGACTTGTTGAAGGATGAAATATTGCATGCGAGTCGTAGCTATCTAGAATAATTAGGTACGAAAATAAAGTCAGTCTTAGTCCGGCGGAACTTTCATATAAATGGTTGAATTCATTTTAGTCTTGTTTAATTTGTGCATACAATCAGGCCTTCTGAGAAATAATTATGGAGTAAGTTACTTTCGTGAGTGCTATAGTAGGCCTATTAAATTTGTAATACTATGAGAGTTCAGAGAGACTCAGCTCTTCGCATGTATCGCCGAACGCTTTGCGCTCTGTACGTGTGCCATTAGCTTCCCACTTTGTAATTGACTGCTGAGATGTAGTATTTTTCGCGTTTCTGCCCTTTGGTTATTGTATGGAAATTTATCACGTACACTGCGATTTTAGGAGCGAAAGGCAAGTAGACTATGGCCGCGAACTCAGCTAAGTTATTTTGCGTAGTCGCATAAGACAACTGGATGTTAAACAGGAGGGGGGTGGGGCAATTATATAGTCGCCTGTAAACTGAAAAGCGAGCACCGCCGTTGGCGGGGAAGTTTTCTCGGAGGAACACTACAACTGATGTACAGGATGACTAACAATTTCCCCTCTAGCAGTGCAGAACAGTGTACAGATTAGCCTGTCCATACGTGTTTTCTGCGTTAGTGTCATTACTAACTCATAGCTGCATTAACGCATTGTGTGGAAAACGTCTCCCTATTCCCCTGGGGCATGTCTATACTTGATTCAGATGGTGCGCTGTGGAGGTTCGGTATAATGTCATGAAACACCCTTCAGTTGCTTCTTGTGACACAGGGGGATAGACAGTTGGGAATAACCCTCTCAATCATAAATCTGGAGACTTACGGAGGAGAGAGGTGCATGGATGCCATACGGCAATCCACCTTCCTATTTCCCATCGCGCATCCACTGCTCACCCACGACCACCCACCCCCCTCTCCCATTAAAACTCTTATACCCCTGAAAAACAGTTCATCACTCAAAACGTCCCTAATTCCCTTAGACGCAATGTGCATATTTAATATCTGTAACACACTTTAAGAAAAATTATTTTATACTGTCGAAAGTATTTTTAATAATTGGCGATTTTTCTATCCTTAGGAAAGCGAAATTATTAGTCCTAAACAAAAATTAATAGGACCTTTCTTGTAAGAAATTTACTGTGGTTTAATTTTGAACTTAAATTTTCGTAAGAAGCCTCCGTTTTCGAGGCTATTATAAAAAAGTTACTTTTAAACTTCCCTCCATCCCAACGCTCGCCCACCATCAGTCAGGACTTTTGGTATGTTGTTCATGGCTCTCTTCAACAAAAATTTGTAACCACACGGACTTTCTTCCCCAGTTTACGTTCTTTAGTCTACTTTGACTGGCCTGCACGGGTGTCTCTTGGTTGTGGCATATTCATGTCGTTGTTAAAGTAAAACATTTGAGGAAGCAGTAAGCGAAGGTAAGGAGAAACTTTAGAAAAGGCAAGTGTTTTCTCACATAGTATGCTAATGGTCCCTGACTACCAACCTAGAATGAATCTTTAAGCAATGACAAATTCGCAGAGCAAGAAACATCTGTGGTGAAATAGCAGTCGCCGATGTCAGAGGGCGATGAGAAATCCCATTAGACAGGATCGCCGTAACTGTAAAGTCGTCGCAAACGGTAAAGGCTGATTACCCAGCCACTCAGTACTACCAGATAAATTCGCCCCGCGACATCATATCGCCCTATAGAGGGCAAAACTTCTATCTACGTGTGTACGTCGACAGCTGCGGAAATAAATATCAATATAAAAGAATGGGCTGTGTGGGTCAGGTACCTGTCGGTCACGAAGCATTCTGGCACATTCTGCGAACTTGAAGTTCGTGTTGACTCCATAGCTGCCCCTTCCGAACAGTTTCTAGGTGCGAGAATGATGGAATAACTAGATGACTACTGGAGCTATATATCTGTAACTAGATCAGTGATGAGATCCGCTATCACATATGCAAAGAGTTTCAGGTGATGCCAGTTGTGGAACAGAGGGGTGACAAATATTTCACACACGTGACATGAAACAATATTGTGTTCTTTCTATTGTTATTTAACGAAATCCACGTCATACGTTCATTACATTTTCAGGTTTGAAACAATTGGTTTGGCTTGTTGATAGGAGTGAAATATTTGGTAATCGTTCATACAGATTCAAAAATAGATATTAACAATCGAAACGAATTATGTACAAAATAGTGAAGTTACAAATATACCTAAAATATAAAATACAGATCTGTTTACGTGTAATTTCAACCCATTGGCGAGGTTCTTATTAATAAAATTGAAACTCAAGCATTGTAAGTAACGTGATATTTAATCCGGATGTTCCGAAAAAATAAGTTAATTGCATTTTAAAAAATCATCCCTACCATATTAAAGTATATTTTTCATTAGCACCTTCCTGTGACACTACTTGTCAATTCCCCATCTGTATGGATCTTAAAGACGAAGAAAATCTGAGGGATGCATTCAAAAAATGAGCCATATACTTCAATTTAACATTGCACCCAAACATAACTCTGCAAAATGCAGCACCGTCTACATTACATACGCAGCCACAGGCATCTTTGTATTTAGTAGTAGTTTGACTGTGACTAAAAATGAAACACTAGTTCCACAAGTAGTAGCTCCCACCAGTTGTGAAGCAATGCTGTAACTGTCTTTTTTTGTGCAAAAATATCTATGGAACTTACAATTTTCTTCAGGAACTGTGAGTTTGTGAATCTACAGTTAAGACAGAAAGGAAGACAGATAGTTATGTTGAGAATTTTTAAAAATACCTGTGCAATGGCTAATATGTGGATAAGCAGGCAGTCACGAAACAAGTGAACTGAAATGTGAGGAAAAGTATGACAATATACATAACCAACATCAGAACCAAAAATTTATATTGATTATTCCAAGTCTCTTAGATTCGAAAAGTGTAGCATAGCACGGCCATTAAAATGTCTTTTTCCCTTTCCCAGTGATATAAAGTAGCTGCCAACAAAGTTAAATTTGAAAACAGGATAAGTTCATCCTTAACCTCAATGTATTATGAGATTTACATTCGTTTATGCTACATGTAAAAGATATTGAGTAGGATACATTAGTTGACATTCTTTTACCAAAAACTTGTAAATAGGCAGCAAGTAGTCACACACACTGCAATCCATGTCGCCCACCCCTTTCTCCGGCTGCCCACCCGCCGCCTACCTCAGCTCGGTCTGCTGCTCCGGCTGCCCACCCGCCGCCTACCTCAGCTCGGTCTGCTGCTCCGGCTGCCCACCCGCCGCCTACCTCAGCTCGGTCTGCTGCTCCGGCTGCCCACCCGCCGCCTACCTCAGCTCGGTCTGCTGCTCCGGCTGCCCACCCGCCGCCTACCTCAGCTCGGTCTGCTGCTCCGGCTGCCCACCCGCCGCCTACCTCAGCTCGGTCTGCTGCTCCGGCTGCCCACCCGCCGCCTACCTCAGCTCGGTCTGCTGCTCCGGCTGCCCACCCGCCGCCTACCTCAGCTCGGTCTGCTGCTCCGGCTGCCCACCCGCCGCCTACCTCAGCTCGGTCTGCTGCTCCGGCTGCCCACCCGCCGCCTACCTCAGCTCGGTCTGCTGCTCCGGCTGCCCACCCGCCGCCTACCTCAGCTCGGTCTGCTGCTCCGGCTGCCCACCCGCCGCCTACCTCAGCTCGGTCTGCTGCTCCGGCTGCCCACCCGCCGCCTACCTCAGCTCGGTCTGCTGCTCCGGCTGCCCACCCGCCGCCACTTACCTATGACATTCACATATGCACATGTCATATATTGCATTGCACATAAATGAAATGACACGCGCACGTGCACAGCTCTAACCTTTTTTAGTGAGTTTCACTCTACAGTTCTGACACAACTCAATGTCTATATCATATTGCCTGAACAATGTATGTAAGCATATGATTTGCAGGTACATCCAGTGGTATAAGTGGAGATCATATGCGAGTTTTTGTAGAAAATTATGGACTTAAGGTTGTTTGATCTGGTTTGGTGGAAGTGGCCAGTATTATACTGTGGAGTCAATAACTGGTTTAGGTTTATGGAAGAGACATGCCTAGGTTTGAGCCAATGTACTACTTATGTTCTCCTGAACAAGTTGTAAAGTATGTTTGTGTGTGACTTTTTAGCACCTTGAATGCGTTTGATAGCTATCTCCTTGTCATTCATCTCATTTACAGCGTCTGCAGTTTTTCATAATTAACTAGTTTGCTAACTTTGAGAAATAATCTCTATTGATTGACATTAGTTAACCTACAGGTCGTTTCACACATCACCTGCTTGCATGTAGATCAGCTGCCAACAAGGTTGTGAGTTAGCAGGTGATATCGCTGATGCACTACTTGTGCAGAGTGTAGAACTGTAAAATCTTAATTATCTATCAGGCTGTGTACATGCAGAAATGGGGGACAGCAGTTGACGTTGGAAGTTAACTTATTGCAAGACATCTTACTGATGTACCCAAACAGTTATTGCGATGGGTTAATGTGTCGAATGCCAAAAAATTTTTAATGTAGAGTAATGAAATTCATTGTCCAAGTAACAGATCCCCCCCGTGAACCATAGACCTTGGGGAGGGTTGCGTGCTTCAGTGATACAGATAGCTGTACTGTAGGTGCAACCACAATGGAATCTGTTGAGAGGCCAGACAAACGTGTGGTTCCTGAAGAGGGGCAGCAGCCTTTCAGTAGTTGCAGGGCAACAGTCTGGATGATTGACTGATCTGGCCTTGTAACACTAACCAAAACAGCCTTGCAATGCTGGTACTGTGAACGGCTAAAAGCAAGGGGAAACTACAGCTGTAATTTTTCCGGGAGCATACAGCTTTGTCTGGTAAAATAATCCCCTACTCGGATTTCCGGGTGGGGACTACTCAAGAGGACGTTATCAGGAGAAAGAAAACTGGCGTTCTACAGACCGAAGAATGGAATGTCAGATCCCTTAATTGGGCAGGTAGGCTAGATAATTTGAAAAGGGAAATGGATAGATTGAAAATACAAAATCAAATGCAGGAGTAGGTCCAATAATGAATAAAACATAAGAGTGCGGGTAAGCTACTCGCATTATTGTGGCCAAATAGACACGAAAACCACACCTACTACAGTAGTACAAGTTCATATGCTGAGTAGCTCTGCAGATGACAAGAAATTGATGAAATGTATGATGAGATACAAGAAATTATACAGGTAGTGAAGGGAGACCAAAATTTAATAGTCGTGGGTGACTGGAGTTAGATGGTAGGAAACGGAAGAGAAGGAAACGTAGTAGGTGAATATGGAATGGGGTAAGGAAAGAAAGAGGAAGTTGCCTGGTAGAATTTTGCACTGAGCATAACTTAATCATGGCTAACATTTGGTTCAAGAACCATAAAAGGATGTATAAATGGAAGAAACCCTGATATACTTACAGGTTTCAGGTACATTGTATAATGGTAAGACAGATTTAGGAACCAGGTTTTAAATTGTAAGACATTTCTAGGGACAGATGTGGACTCTGACAATCTATTGGTTATGAACGGTAGATTAAAACTGAAGAAACAGTAAAAAGGTGGGAATATGACAGGGGACCTGGATAAAGTTACTAAACCAGAGATTGTACACATTTTCAGAGAGAGCATAACGGAACAATTGACAGGAATCGGGGAAAGAAATACAGTAGAAGAAGAATGGGTATGAAATAGTGAAGGCAGCAGAGGATCAAATAGGTAAAAAGACGAGGGCTAGTGCAAATTCTTGGGTAACAGAAGGAATTATTAATTTGATGAAAGGAGAAAATTAAAAATGTAGTAAATAAAAAAGGCAAAGAGGAATACAAACGTCTTCCTCGAAAGGAAGTGCAAAATGGCTAAGCAGGGATGGCTAGAGGAAAAATGTAAGGATGTAGAGGCTTATCTTACTAGGGGTATGATAGATACTGCCTACAGGAAAATTAGAGAGACCTTTGGAGAAGAGAATATCAATGAATATTAAGAGCTCAGATGGCAACCCAATTCTAAGCAAAGAAGGGAAAGCAGAGAGGTGGAAGGAGTATATAGAGGGTCTATACAGGGGTGATGTACTCGAGGGTAATATTGTGAAAATGGAAGAGGATGTAGATAAAGATGAAATGGAAGATACTGTGAAGAATACGACAGAGCACTGAAAGACCTGAGTCGAAACAAGGCCCTGGGAGTAGACAGCATTCCATTCGAATTACTGACAGCCTTGGGAGATCCAGCCTTGACAAATCTCTACCATCTAGTGAGCAATATGTATGAGACAGGCGAAATACCCTCAGATTTCAAGAAAAATATAATTCCAATCCCAAAGAAAGCAGGTGCTGATAGATGTATTACCGAATTATCAGTTTAATAAGCCACGGCTGCAAACTACTAATGCGAATTCTTTACAAACGAATGGAAAACCTGGTAAAAGCCGACCTCTGGGAAGATCAGTTGGGATTCCGTAGGAATGTTGGAACACGTAAGGCAATACTGACCCTACGGGTTATCTTAGAAGTTAGATTCAGAAAAGGCAAACCTAAGTTTCTAGCATTTCTAGACTCAGAGAAAGCTTTTGACAATGTTGACTGGAATACTCTCACATTCTAAAGGTGGCAGGGGTAAAATACAGGGAGCGAAAGGCTATTTACAATTTGTACAGAAACCAGATGGCAGTTACTAAAGTCGAGTGACATGAAAGGGAAGCAGTGGTTGGGAAGGGAGTGAGACAGGGTTGTAACCTCTCCCCGATGTTATTTGATCTGTATGTTGAGCAAGCAGTAAAGGAAACAAAAGGAAAAATTCGGAGTAGCCATTAAAATCCATGCAGTTTTGCTATTTGGGGAATTAAGTCAGATGATGCTGAGGGAACTAGATTAGGAAATGAGACGCTTAAAGTATAAAGGAATATTGCTATTTGGGGAGCAAAATAACTGGTGATGGTCGAAGTAGAGAGGATATAAAATGTATACTGGTAATGGGAAGAAAGGCGTTTCTGAAGAAAAGAAATTTTTTAACATAGAGTATAGATTTGTGTCAGGAAGACATTTCTGAAAGTATTTATATGGAGTGTAGCCATGTATGGAACTGAAACATGGACGATAAATAATTTGGTCAAGAGCATAGAAGCTTTTGAAATGTGGTGCTACAGAAGAATGCTAAAGATTAGATGGGTAGAGCACATAACTAATGAGGTATTGAACAGAATTGGGGAGGAGTTTGTGGCACAACTTGACTAGAAGAAGGGATTGGTTGGTAGGATATGTTCTGAAGCATCAAGGGATCACCAATTTAGTATTAGAGAGCACCGTGGAGGGTAAAAATTGTAGAGGGAGACCAAGAGATGAATACACTAAGCAGATTTGGAAGGATGTAGGTTGCAGTAAGTACTGGGAGACGAAGCAGCTTGCACAGGATAGAGTAGCATGGAGAGCTGCATCAAACCAGTCTCGGGATTGAAAACAACAAGTAACATATTTAACTGTTCAGCGATGGTTAATGCTGTTTATGGATTTTGCTGGACTTGTTCTTCGGTGTTGCATATGTCCTCGATTGGAGACATGTCAGGTGATTGTGCAGGCCAAGGCAACATGGTGACACTCCATAGAGCATGTTGGGTTACAACAGCGGTATGTGGGCGAGCTTTATCCTGTTGGAAAATCACTCCTGGAATGCTGTTTGTAAATAACAGCACAATTGATCGAATCACCAGACTCGCAACAAATTAGCACTAACCTATACCTTTCATGAATCACTTACCTCACAAAAATCTTCGTTACTCAAACTGCTGCAATACAGCGTGCGCCAATACTGCCAGCTAAATAAGATTGTAGCTACTGAAGGCACTAACTACTGATAGACATAGTTAGAAAATGAAATATTTTGTAGAGAAAAATGTATTTACCTTAATATTCAAAAGTCATCATGGATATCAGTTCATGATATCCAGTATTGCAAATTTACTCTTTCTGATGGACACACATGCAGATCGTCCGCTCTCAAAATTCTGCCATCTCTCCCCACACATCCATCACTGCTTGCGGCCTACCTCCAAATACGCAAAGCTACGCGCTGTACACATCGAACTGACCAACACTACAATAGAGAATATTTCAACAATGCCAACACACTGACTGCACACAGCAGTCAGTGATTTTCATGCAGAGCGCTACGTGGCGTTACCAACATAAAAACCTAAACAGCCTACTTACATAGCCGCCATGCTCCCCACAAAAAATTTTACAAATTGTTTTGGGCAGTGGCCAATAGATTTGAAATTTTTTTGCATAGTTACAATAACAAAGAAATCAAATGCACATACTTACTGATATACAGTTTGTCAAAAGCAAAGATTTTGTCACAGTCCATAAAGACAGTCCTGGTCGTTCATCACAGTAAAATTGCAGTGTTTTCCTCAGTCTGTGCAGTAAAAGAAAGTGCACATGGTAGTGGATTTCTATGCAGTCCTGTAGTAGCACTGTCCTCCCAATGGGAAGGCAGTGCTGACTCTTGACATGCACACAGGTAATGGGCCACAACAGAAAAAACCCACTGTAGTTCTTGTAGAGATAATGGTATTGGTGGACCATCAAAGGTGCGGACCCACTGTAGTCCTTCTAGATCAGCAGCCATCTGTTGCGACTGTGTGGGTGCACAGTCACCATTAGAGAGTCTTGCAGGCAATATAGCAAGTCCATAAACCACCACTTGTGCACTCACAAACTGGTATGTCCTTAGAACGAGCAATGCTGTTAACCAGTCCCTTGCTGAATTATCAACACACATGCAAACACTAACAGTCCCAACTTCCCATCTATTGTGCATATACTACGACCAACAGAAATGTGTGCAGTGAAATGTAACTTAATTTGAAGAACTGGTGTCTATACAATTACAAACTTACTACATAAGAATACAGTTACAAAGGTACAAAATACCTCATTAAAAGTATAACAATAGATAACACTAGTAGTAATACGGTCTTTACAAAAGAATAGAAGTAAACATATACATCAGTGTTACAGGAATTATGACATAAGTAAATACATAAGATAATGAATAGTTTTCGAAACATTAATTTCACACATGAGCATTGAAACAGAACAGAATTAATGTTGTCTAAAAATCTTTATAAAGTAAATAACGTAGTGTTAGAAAAATTCTACAACATAACTCTTAATCAGATAAACAAATTGACAGGAAAAACACAAATGCACAAGGGTACACAAACACAGCGGAATAACACAAAATACATGGACAGGGGTCGTTTTCAGTGTAACATTTGTTACTGCAGTCAAACCCAAAACTTCATTCCATAGATCTTTTATTTTATTTCAACATTTGCTCCTAAAAACACCTATCTGACCCTGTTGTCCCTAAACCCTACTGTTTTGTTCATATCATCTTTCAAAATAAATTTCTAATTCTACAATACTCATTTTTGCCCAAATCTTTTTCATATAACTCAATGCCTTCTTTCCCTGTTCTTCATAGTTAGTTTCTTATATAGTCTACCCCCCCCCCCCTCAAGCGAACTTAAATCAACTGAGCTCAGATATATATATACTAAGGGACAAGGTAATATAGCAGCACAAGACAACTTAACACAAAGAGCAATGACAAAAAATACAAATTAGCAAAGCAAATGCAACTAATATGAGCCAATGTGGAGCAACAAGAAACATAAATCAGTAATAGAACTGGCTTAACAGAGTAATACAAAGAGAAATTCAGTAGCACTATGCATGGCAAACAGCAGCAGCAAATGCTGTAACTTATACCTGAACAAAGCTCAAGCAGAAAACACACTCCTGGAAATTGAAATAAGAACACTGTGAATTCATTGTCCCAGGAAGGGGAAACTTTGACACATTCCTGGGGTCAGATACATCACATGATCACACTGACAGAACCACAGGCACATACACAGGCAACAGAGCATGCACAATATCGGCACTAGTACAGTGTATATCCACCTTTCGCAGCAATGCAGGCTGCTATTCTCCCATGGAGACGATCGTAGAGATGCTGGATGTAGTCCTGTGGAACGGCTTGCCATGCCACTCCCACCTGGCGCCTCAGTTGGACCAGCGTTCGTGCTGGACGTGCAGACCGCGTGAGACGACGCTTCATCCAGTCCCAAACATGCTCAATGGGGGACAGATCCGGAGATCTTGCTGGCCAGGGTAGTTGACTTACACCTTCTAGAGCACGTTGGGTGGCACGGGATATATGCGGACGTGCATTGTCCTGTTGGAACAGCAAGTTCCCTTGCCGGTCTAGGAATGGTAGAACGATGGGTTCGATGACTGTTTGGATGTACCGTGCACTATTCAGTGTCCCCTCGACGATCACCAGAGGTGTGCGACCAGTGTAGGAGATCACTCCCCACACCATGATGCCGGGTGTTGGCCCTGTGTGCCTCGGTCGTATGCAGTCCTGATTGTGGCGCTCACCTGCACGGCGCCAAACACGCATACGGCCATCATTGGCACCAAGGCAGAAGCGACTCTCATCGCTGAAGACGACACGTCTCCATTCGTCCCTCCATTCACGCCTGTGGCGACACCACTGGAGGCGGGCTGCACGATGTTGGGGCGTGAGCGGAAGACGGCCTAACGGTGTGCGGGACCGTAGCCCAGCTTCATGGAGACGGTTGCGAATGGTCCTCGCCGATACCCCAGGAGCAACAGTGTCCCTAATTTGCTGGGAAGTGGCGGTGCGGTCCCCTACGGCACTGCGTAGGATCCTACGGTCTTGGCGTGCATCCGTGCGTCGCTGCGGTCCGGTCCCAGGTCGACGGGCACGTGGACCTTCCGCCGACCACTGGCGACAACATCGATGTACTGTGGAGACCTCACGCCCCACGTGTTGAGCAATTCGGCGGTACGTCCACCCTGCCTCCCGCATGCCCACTATACGCCCTCGCTCAAAGTCCGTCAACTGCACATACGGTTCACGTCCACGCTGTCGCGGCATGCTACCAGTGTTAAAGACTGCGATGGAGCTCCGTATGCCACGGCAAACTGGCTGACACTGACGGCGGCGGTGCACAAATGCTGCGCAGCTAGCGCCATTCGACGGCCAACACCGCGGTTCCTGGTGTGTCCGCTGTGCGTGTGATCATTGCTTGTACAGCCCTCTCGCAGTGTCCGGAGCAAGTATGGTGGGTCTGACACACCGGTGTCAGTGTTCTTTTTTCCATTTCCAGGAGTGTATATTATAGTAAAGATCGGAGACACCTAATAACTGTCACATCTTAACACTAGTGGTGCATCACCTTGACTTACTCTACGAAACAAGTTATCCAGTCATTGACAAAAATTATGTATGCAATTCCTGTGAAGGGAAATGTTTTTTGTGTTACCTCGTTTTTTTGGAAGTAATTCATAAAATTATTTCCTGGATCTTAATAATTTTCCAAAGTCATATGAATATATTAGTTCATGACATCGTCTTACAAATTTACTCTGATGGACACACGTTCAGATCGTCCGCTCTCAAAACTCTGCCTTCTCTCTCCCCACATCCACCACTGCTAGCGGCTCACCTCCAACTGTGCAACGCTACGCGCTGTTCACATCCAACTGCCCAACACTAGAATAGAGAATATTGCAGAAATGCCTACCAGCCATAGACTGCACACAGCACAGTCAGTGACTTTCATACAGAACGCTAAGTGGCGTTACCAACATAAAAACCTAAACAGCCTACTTACAAGGTCAACTCACAGTTGAATCTCAAAGGTAACCAATGTTCACGACTGTGTATTTATAGCAAACCTCATCTCCATCCTCCAGCGCCACTCTTACGCAACTAGTATGAATTTTAAATAGATATAATTTTCCAGATGTAGAAACACGCCAGCTTTTGTTTAGATCACAAATGTTTCTTGATGTTGCGATTATTTTCGTCAGTATATTTACGTTCTTGTTTCTGTACAGTGTGAAATCTTTGTCCAGATATTGTATAAGGGGCGTTCAAAAAGAAACGAGCTGGCGTCTAGAATGCGCAAACTGGTGACAGGAGGGTACTATCGTGGCATGAGTAACGAGGTGTGGTTTCGATCAGTGTTCACAGCTCGTCTTTAGAGGGCACGTGTGCACGTCACGTGACTATACAGAGCTAGCAGCAGCATGCATCAATCGTCCAACGCTGCCAGTCGCATTGCAAAGAATGACATGGAGGCGTCAAACGAAGATTAGAGGTGGTGGTAGATTTCTGACAGCGGGGTGGAGGGGGGGGGGGGGGAGAGGGAGGTGGAGGAGGAATGGACATTCATCGACGAATGTCACAAGTGTGCGGCAAACACTCCATGTCCTTTGCAAGGGTCAAGGCTTGGCACAAGCGCTTCAGGGAAGGACTGCTGTCGTTAGCAGATGATGCACGGTCTGGAGCACCACACCGCTTTACCGATGACATCGTCCAGTTGGTGGATGCACTCATTACCCAGGACTGCCGAGTGACAATAAAAGCCATAGCCGATGTGGTCGGATTGAGCGTCGGATGTGTTCACACCACATTGAAGGAACGACTGCATATGTGCAAAGTGTGTGCCTAATGGGTGCCCGCCTCCCCCCCCCCCCCCGCCCTCCCCCCCAGTCTTCAACCTCACCAGGAAGAATGCCGAATGTCCCACTCTCTTGCTCATCTGCAGCGCTATGCTCGGGAAGGGAATGCGTTCCTGGCATCAGGGTGGTGTTATCTCTTCGAACCAGAATCAAAACGATTGTCTCCAGTGGAAGCATCCGGGGTCACCACCACCAAACAAAGCAGACCATCCACACAAGTGCAGGAAAGATTATGCTGATGCTCTTCTTTGACAAAGATGGCCCCCTTCTGATTCACTTCCTGCAGCACGGGACAAGTCATGCCCAGCGTTACTCTCAAACCTTGACCATCATTCGCCAAGAGATCAAGTCAAAACGACCAGGCAACCTCGTGGGGTCATTCTGCTCCACGGCAATGCTAAGCCTCATACGGCCAACACAGTCGCGGCACTCTCGCAGAAATTGAAATGGGAGGTTCTCAGCCACACTCCTTACAGTCCGAACCTCTCTCCCTGTGATTACGCCATTTTTTGTATCCTTAAAAAATGTTCTGAAGGGGCAAAAGATTCACCTAGGACGACGACTGTACGTGCTGAACTGCTTAACATTGCGGTCTCGGGAATTCTATTAGAAGTCCGTCCACTGCCTTGTCACAGTGGGACAAGTCTCAACAGCCAGGGTCAATACTTCTAACACGGGTACTGGTTATCGTAATTATGCCCCCTTATAAAAAAACCTATACGCCTTTCAGACAGTCTCTTGAGAAAACAGTTGGGCAAAAACATTAAGTACTTAGTATTTTCAATGTCATGAAAGCAGAGTTGATTAACATGGAACTGAAGCAGTACTTTCCCTTGCTCACAAATTAGTGTGACGCGTGTTAACCAACCCGAGCACGTAGAGTATTGTTAGACAGGTTCAAGGCTTTTTAAATACCAAAAATGTGCGCGACTCTTAGACTGTTGGGACCGGGTACATGTCCATGAGTACTCTGCAATTCATGCTTCCGTGCTTGGCAAAGATTTCATTGAACCACACACACTATTTCCCTATCGTTCCGTTGTCGAATAGCACGTGGTAGAAATACACTTAAACTTTTTCGCGCAAGAACCGTTTTCTCTTATGATGGCCCTTTATTATGTAGGTGGGCGTCAACAAAATATTTTCGCATTCGGAGTGAAAAGTTGGTAATGTAAATTTCGTTAATGTCGCCGCAACGAGATAGATTAGGAACAGCAGAAAGTCTGACACTTTCTTGCGGGACGCCAGATGTCTTTTGTGGTTTATACCGAGTTTCCGTTTCAGTTACTAGGAACTGCGATCTTTCTAACAGCACACGTGATTTCTGTGACGATACTGCGTAGACACGCAATTTGATCAGAACGTGCTTGTAAGAAACGGTGTCAAAAGCGTTGTAGAAATCTAGAAATTTGGAATCTGTTTGGGATTACGTGTCGATAGCAGAGTAGGTGTGGAGAAATTTGAGTGTCCTTGAACTAAATGACCGGTTCCTGTTCAGTATGAGGTGTGGTGAAAAAGTAAAGGAATTTTTTATTAAACAATTTCTTCTTTTTTGAAAGTAATTCCTCCCTTCCTCCCCCAACATATAATACACTTGTAAAAGAGCTTTATCCAGTCTTGGAAGCACTTCCGGAAACCACCTTTTGTTATGGTGTGTATCTTCATCGATTCTATTTTTCTCACCAATGGTAGAAAAACGAAGTCCAGTCATAGTTATCAGCCTCGGGAATAGGAAGAAGTCGCACGGACCATGTCCGGCGAGTACGGTGGCTGAGGTGACAACATTGAGGTGTGAGTGGAAGCATTTTCGTGATGCAATTCCCACGGTTCTCGTCGTTCTCTTCGAATTTCTTGATGCAAACGGCGCGTGGCTTCCTGGTAATATCCGTTAGTGACCGTGCGGCCACAAGGATGAAAGACGTGATCCACCATCCCATTGTAATCGAAGAAAAAAGTGAGAACAACCCATGTGATGGAACTTAACGAGTATTTTTGTTGTTGATTCTTCACGCAGCTTTCATTAGGACGATTGGGCCTTTGTTTCGACGTCACACTCGTATACCTCTGTTTCATCACCTGTGAGAACCACATATAGACGTTCTGGATCGTTGTCGACTTCACTCAGCAGTTCCTGAGTGATGTCTACGCCACTTCGTTTTTAGTAGAAATTAGACAGTTTCAGAAAAAAATTAGCTAAGTTTCATACTCAAACCTTCCGAAAAAGTTGCTTGGCATGAGCCAAAGGATAAGACTAAATCATCAGCGACCTCTCCGATGGTGATTCTGCAATTTCCCAGATCAGTTTTCCTTTTAATCCTTTCGCACTGTCGCCAGTAATGTGCTATGGTGTGCAGGGCGGTTGTCTTCAGCGTCTTCTCAGTCCTCCTCGAAACGTTTATACCACTCGTCAGGTCTCGTCTTAAACATAGAACGTTCGCCAAATGGTTCAGTCAACATTTTGAATTCAATGCGGTACATCATTTTTCCAGCAAAATGTAATTAAAATTCTTGGAACCACCTGTTTTTGAAACGGAAAAATTCGACGAGAACTCGAAAACACGTGTAATTTTTCAGACTGTCAACAATAAACAAGACATTCGGAACACTTAAAAATGAATAAATACAAGAGGAAAATGCGTACCAACAAGAGTAAAAAAAATAAAAATCGCTTTTGTGAAGCTTTCGAAATCAAATTCCCTTTACTTTTTGATCAAATCTCGTACTCAGAGGACAGATGGCGCTTATCGCTGAAAGAGTCGGTTTTAGGTTATGTCGTTTCTCTTTTTTTCAGAGCCAGTTTAACCTGTGTCAAAATCGCTCAGATAACCAGTTTCTGAAATACCGGAATTTGTTTTTATTCCTAGTATTTTCTGTAACACTTAGAAATCTGACTGAGAAGTTTTGACTGTCTGTTCCGAGATATATAGAATCAAAATATTGATTGAAATGGGAAAATTCAGTCCACTGTTCGCCGCTTTTCTCGAAAATCGGTAAGTGGTGGACTTATACAAAAAATCGTCAGTATCCTGTTCTATTTGTTTTATTTGAAACACTCTTCTCGAAAGTCTTAATGAACTCGAGGATCATTCCACTATTGGGGGATTACGAAAGGTCAGCGCCAAAAGGCGAAAACTGAGGTAGAACTATTTTTTACGTTAATTTGTCCGTTTTCAAAACCTATTAGCACATAAATACATGTGATATAGATACAGACAACAGATCAGCTACTTTCTATTTTCATTTTAAACTGCGAACGAATTGTTTTCTCTTTAAATGACGTCGCAAGTTCGTTGTGGCTCCTCCCGATGTTAATCTTTTAAAGCAAATGGGGCCTTGTGCTTCACTGATACCGCACTTCCTAAAATACTGGCAAACCAGGGATGGTGTCATTCTGTAATGCAACTGCTGCGAGAAACTACCGTGTAGACGAGAATGGAGAAAAGTCTAGCACACTGTAATAGGTAAGCTACAGTATTGTTTCACCAATGCCGTACCAATTATTGTGCTATGTGTTTGTTAATCGTTTCTGCAGGATTTGTTACTGAAATACCACTGATCGTTTTCCCGTTTTCTGTAACAATGCAATATTTCAAAGCAATTGAAATTTTACGAATAAAATTGGTCGTTTAAAAAAATATTTAAAACCCAGAAAGGATAGCACTGATGTCATGGGTAAATGACATTTCAGTGTTATTACTCGATTACTAGTATAAAATAAGAAACACCTGTTACAATTGAGACCAACAAATACCGAAAAATACATGTTATTCAGAACTAATATACCGGTATCAGTTTTAACCGGTCGGGTTTTCGTACCCCTAATTCTGAACAATGCTTCACGTAATTTGCTTCGCGCACACCGCGCAACGCTCAAAGAATGCGTAGGTTATGTCCGCGAAGGCACGGAAGCTTCTAGAACGACACGAATCTTCGGTGGCGGACAGGTGAGAGTTGACCTAGGGTAGTGACGTAGGCATGGCTCTGCGCTGCGGACGCACTGAAATCGGCCGCGATGCGGCGTGCTGAGCTGTGCCGTGCGCATGCTCCCACGTACTTACTGGGAGCCTTCTGGAAGGGTGGGCGGGACGTGACGGCTGGGCCAGGGATGGGATGGGAAGAGGGGGAAGGGAAAGTTTATGGGCGAGCCGCGTAAAAACGGGATCACCCGAGCCGGCGAGCGCAGAACAGAACGTGGCGACGTGACGTCACGTGACCGCCGCAACTCGCCAGCCGCCGGGCTGCCTGTGTGGGTCAGTGCTCCACCTCACTCCATGTGTGACGTCACTAGCCGGACATAATTACAAGGCGCGTACTACAGGCGGCGGCACACGAGATTTTCAGAGTCAACTGTGCACCTCAACAGTAGAGGGAGGAAGAGCATTCAGTAGCGCCTACATAACACATCTAAGGAGACGCGGAAAATGAAAATTACGAAAGCTTTTTCGGCTTTTTGTACTCTGAAAGACTTCCCGATCTAAACTTATGTAGGTTGTCTAAAAAGCCACGCAGAAACAACTGAAAAATTCATAAAAAACAACCCTTAACAGTTCTATTTTCGCGATTTCATCGCAGTCTCGTGGTCCTGCCAAAGACTCAAGTTGTTTTTCTAATATGTTACAGCAGAAACGACTCTTGTTCTCAGTTATTGCAGTTCAAAAATGTGATGGCCCTACACAAACAGCCTTGGTCATTAACAAGGGATATTTTTGTGTGAAAACAGGCGACAATGCAACCTCAATGTTCTTTGTCACCTTCGTTGCACTTCTTGGATTATTTCAGTCTACTCTTCAGGAAGTGACGATTGTCTGATTCTGTAATCAATTATTAGGGTAATGTTCAGTGGTCTCAAAAGCAGAAACACAAAGGAAGGAAGTAAAATTTAATAAAGAATAAGAAGCTGTGATGAAGTGCAACGGCGAAAGTGTTTTCCAACCGCCATAACGAAGTGACCTCTATATTGTTTCATTAATTAAAAAGCAGGGAACATCTGGGGAGAGGTTTAGCTTTGACTTCAGAGTGGAGCGCTGAGTTCTGCTCTTCGCCCGTGTGTTCTGTGATATTCCTGGTCTCTCTTCGTTTACAGCTCCCACGTTAAATGAAAACAAAAGATTTCAGTGGCCGAGAGCCATCAATTGAATTAATATACATGGTTGATATACATTCCCATAATCATGGAAGACTAACATAAATTAGTTTTTCTGTTGTTATATTATCAATCAACCGTTAATCAGTGTAATGAAGTCATCGTCAATTTGCTTGATAAATTTTTTTCTATTAATATTATTGCAGAGTAAGACTAAAAAAGCTATTTACAAAATCACCAGATAGCAAAATATTAGGGTAGTTTGAGCTGTAGAGGCTAGGTTTGAAATGAATATTATGCCAAAAATTGCTTTATTTGCATTCCTTCTCTGAGTAGGATATGATAATACAGTTGCTCCAGGTACGCCTGTCCTCTCAAAACATACCGCGAGGCTGCAGATGGCCACGTGATGGCACATCACGAACGAAATTCCAAACAGAAATGTATGCGAACAAACACCGAGCACAGGCTGCCTACGTCAGCGTAGCTTCGCACGCGCGTTACGGCCTGTTTTCTTAGCGCTCTCTGGGAATTGCTGAAACGAACTTCATGAAAGCATCAACCAGGCTTCTCGTGCAGAGACCCAAACGGAGCAGCGTTCGTGGAAGAGACCGGCAATAGCCCCACGGTTCTTCGCACGCCTCCGCAGCTGTCGTTAGCCCCTGCTACCTGCATCGCAGTTAATACTGCTAAGTCCGCACTAAGTGGCAACACAATGTAAAGTTCCCACGCACACCACAATCACACACGTAACCAGTTTATGGTATTTTTACCCGTTACCAAAGTTAGTGTTCACCGGATCGTTTAGTTATGAAAATGCTCGCTCAAATGTTGTCCACTCTGCTCTACACGTAATACCTGTTCCAGTCTTAGATCGCACAACACGCCACGCGGTTTTAACTAAGTCAAAAGCAATAATTTTGATATTCCGTCCGAAATTCCACACGACTTCCGCTATACCGTACACTTAGTACTACATCGCGAACTTGTAATTAGCATTTTTCCGCGATTCTACAGTACTTTCGTCGGAGCTGCTTTCAATGAGATATTCGTTCGAACCCTCAGCCCCAACTTACTTAGATCACACCAAGCATAGATTGGCGGGAGCCTGCATTTTTCTGATTGGCTGATATCACAAACAGCAAATCAGGTTGCAGTATTATCCCGCGCTAACCCGCGCTTTACTTCAATGCCCAATCACAGTAAAACATTTCCTTCTATGTCATTTGCTAAACAAATTTAGAAAAAGTATCAAATATAAAATTACTCCTTCTGAAATTACCGTTTAATTTGTGTTCTACTCAAGATTTATTAGTACCATAAACTGTGACTGCACATTTAATTATAGTAAATCCCCCTGTAGAGTTCAACTGGTACTTCGCGAATAAAAAAGTAAATTTTCATTTACTTCTGGTCTTCTTCACTCATACAACACTCACACTGCTAATTACTACACATATAAAACAATTATAATTATGCAAACACATTAAATATTAATCAAGCATAACTTTACAACATTGTTTTGACTACGACTGCTAGCACTGTCAGTCAACTGCTGACCTCTGCCGCCTACTAGGACAACTACGTGCAGCTCTGTAACTCAGGTCCATGTCAGCTGGTGACATCTGTCGATGACTCATGCATATAACGATATCGTCCTAACAAGTGACATGAGCGATGCGGAGGTGCTACGCCTCAACCTCAACCATAGTGGGACGAGAACAGTTTACACACTTAGCCATTTCGAAAATGCTTCCACCCTTGCACCCAAAATCAATGACTATGCCCTTTCGGACGTCACATACATCGCCCCCTTTCCGCATTACAACAATAATTGCACTTTTTTCCGCATCCCCCCCTCCCCCCTCCAGACGGTTTATATGCCCTCTACTGCTAGCGCTGCCATGTGCAGTCTGAGAGTACCGCACGTTGACGTCGAACATAGGCAGTGGTCACGTTAATGTGATTGGACGGTATACATACTAGAGATGGGCAAACTCGTTCATACTTAGGAACTAGTTCACTGCTGAGCGTTGTTTTTTGGGAACCGTTCATTTTTACTCGTTCACTGTTCATTTGTGCTTGGTATATGGTTCTTATGAAAATCTGAATACTAATGTAGGTGACGGAAGGATGGAGGGCACCAAGAGGGCACTTCTCCCCCCCCCCCCCCCCCCCGGAGTACAGAGTTTTTATTCATCACGAATTCTTACGCACTTTTAGAAGTAATTTCTGTGATTCTGCAGAACCAGCCTTGTGTGGCTGGTCGCAAGGAAATAATATAGGGTGGCGCACGGAAAACCGGCCCCGAGTACAGACTGCTCGCCAATTTCGGACGATGTTGCCCGTTACGAGCAGATAAGAGAGACAAACATGTAATAATGAGGCAGTGAAGAAATAACAAGCTAATGTAAGCAACAAAGGCGAAACAATCGATGACGATATGTAGAGAGCTGGAGAAGAGAACATCAAAATCTCACGCGACGCGCATTGGCTAATGCTCATGTAGTCTTGTAAACCTGTTGGTGACTGTTTCCCAACTTAATAGACCACAAGTGCCTTGTAGAAAATTACTCGTTTCGACTTCCACTACATAGCTATGCTACGTTGTAAACAATAACCGTTTATACCCTATATATACTTCACGTTGTCTCTGAGTTCGTAGGCGAAGTAGAGATTTTATGGAAGCATAATATAAAATGTGGTTTTCTCATACTTGCGTCACACGCTTAGTAAAAATTAGGTTTTTATGTTGCATTATTAACGTTAATACAGCAATAATAATAATAATAATAATAATAATAATAATAATAATAATAATAATAATAATAATAATAATAATAATAATAATAATAAGTTCGCAGTAATAAAGTTTTTGGTTTGAAAGCTCCCTCTGAACAAATGTTTTTTTTTTTTTTTTTGCGGTAATAAGTAAATAATTTTGTGGGAATATGTCTTTTCAAATGGAAAGGTGCCGCTTTTCCTACTGAGCCAAAATGACCCACAACCCACTTTGGTTTCTTTGCAAAAACAAAAAAAACAAACTAGAAGATAATGCAAATTGGAAACCACCGAACTTAAAAATAATTAGAGCCTTCCTAAATGTAATTTTTGTATATGAAAGATACACGAAAATCATTTTATGAATTTTCTTACACTAAAAATTAAGCAAATTATTGAAAGTTAGGTGCTAAATAAAGTCGATGAAACCAAAAAATATATGAATAACAAAAACTTCCCTTGTTATAAGTATGTCTTCTGCTGTTCATCGATATAACGAAGTGAGCTGGTATGCCATATTGTTACCTGAAAAGACGTACCTATTACATACAACGTAATTTTTATGTAATTTACGAAACTATAAAATACTTTTTGATTACCGGTCGTAGCCAGAACAAAGTGCAAGAACAGTTTGGAACACATGTAAAATAGGCGAGCGCAGTGAACGAAACGAACAACTGGATACTGAATTAACTAGCAGCAGTCGGCAGTGGAACTGCGACAGGTGGTCATGCGAAGAACGACGAGTGCGGCCGAGGTAGACCGAGACTGAGACGAGCACGCGACAGAGGCTGGAGCGAGAACTGCCCAAGTGACCGCCGCGACCGAAGTGAACTAGGAACCGGTCGTTCCTCGTTCCCGGCAACTATAAGTAGACCGCCGCGACCGAAGTCAACTATGAACCGATCGTTCCTTGGAATTCGTTCCTAGGTCCTTTCGTTCATCTTGGTGAACCGTTCCTTTGCACCCGTTCGTTCGCGAACTACCCATTTCTGATATATACACGTTCGATTCCTTTAAGAATTTGGGTGGGAACGGGTTGCATGTTGCCTTAGCCCTGGTTCACCACTACCCGGTCGAGAGCTGAAGATGCTCTGCCCCTCTAGCAGAGCGTGGATTGCTGTCACGTGACACGCCAGCCGCCGCCGCCGCCTCCTCCCCCGCGGTGCCGTATGGCCCTGTGTGGGTGTGGCTACCTGCGTGCCCCCGGGGCCTAAATAAATAGCTAATTAGTGGGAGCGCTCGCTCCCTCCCCTCAGCTGCCGCTGCACGGACCCTCTGCCCGCCTTCGGGCGGCACCGTTTCTCCCTAATAAGCAGCCTATAAGACGGCCTAAGCGTCTAAATTACACGGCGCCGCGCTCAGGCTTTTGTTGTTCCAAGAGCAAGAAAGTCACACGGCAGTGCTTAGATTCAAACGAAAGTAGCAAATAAGATGCTCTGAACCTCCTCCAATCCAAACACAGCGAATATCAGAAGTCTAACCCAGCTGTTTTTAGCCACGCGGCGCCGTTAGTAATAATAGTTCATCTAATACTTTCGTTTGAAAAGAACCATAAACTTATTCCACCAATTTATATCGGTTTCACTCGGGAAAAAGCGCAGAAACGTCGGTTGCAGAATATTTTTCTGTTAATGTGACTCTTCCCTCACATACGTTCAATATTTGGCGTAAGACTTGCATTTGTAGTCATCGTCTAGTTGTTGTTGTTGTTCTTCTTCTAGTTGTTGTTCTTCTTCTAGTTGTTGATGGCATCATACGAAAGTAATTGTCAGCACGATGGGTTCTTCGGTTTCCTCTGGAAAGGGATTGAGCAGAACTATAAAACGTAAAATATTATTTCACTTTATTACAAAACACACACGAAGATTTACTTGAGTTCGTGCGATCCATTTCTACAGGAATGCTTTTTAATATTTACAACTGTATTTGAATATAAAATCATCACTAGATACAAATTTACAGAGCTCTTCAATAACTGACGGTCACATTACGTTCAGCCAAATACTTACACTGGCCACAGAACCCGCAGCCGATCCTTGGCCTCACTCGGTCCAGCCTCCCACACTTTCTGTCATCGGCATAATTATCTCCCATACCCACGGTCTGCATGTCTCCCATGGTACTATCCTATTCTCGGCCGTCTCAGTGGTCTCTCTCCTTAAGCTCGTCCATGCACTACAGCCTTTATTACTGTTCTCCACTCTCCTCCGCCTGTCCTTACCATCTTAGTCTCTTAATTTTCACATTCGCTACCACACCAGGCAGTGTGTGTATAATTGTCTGAGTTACCTATTTTTTCTGATTTTCCAGTGTTCCTTTCCTTTCACTGGTCCATGTATTTTTCTCAGTACTTTATTTTCAAAAGCGATGGGTTTTTCTCGGTCTTCTTTGTCAGGGTCCACGTCTCACTTGCACAGCACACTATTGGCTTGATGATTGTCTGATATATTATCTTTGCCTTCGGATCTTATGATGTTGTGTATAGATCCTAGACATCTTCCCCACCTTGAATTTTTACTATCTCTTGTTCTATAAGGTTTAGTTTATTGATGTTGACAGCGAGGTACTTAAGTGTCAGTCTTCTGTATTGTTCGATTTCCAATTTTTATATGATTTGGTCCTAAACGAGCTCCTCTTCCTACTGCCATGAACTTTGTTTTACTTTCATTTCCTCGAGGTCTTCCATGTCCTTTCCTATCAGCACAATATCATTCCGCAAAAATCAGGACATTATCTTCTTTCCCTATGGTGACTCCCGCTTTTTCACATGTTAGTATCCTCAGGGTCATGTTGAGGGCCAAATAGAACAGTGTTGGTTATATATCTCCCTGGCTCACTCCTGTTTTTACTTCAAATGCTTGTGCCTGATACATTTAACAGCCGTACGTAGACGAGCCGTTGCAGTGGCGTGGAGAAGCCTCCTTCATCCTTCCCCTCAACTCTACTCGATTCACCTATTCCGATCAAGTGGTACGGATGTGTGTCCAAGAGGACACAATCTAACATTGCTTTGTGTGTAGCAAATTTCGTATCACCTGGGACAGAGCAAGATACATGCTGCTATTTATAAACAAAATTACCATGAATCACGTCAAGAGTTCAGGCGCCATCATAACACAGTGGAACCTCTACCCCCACAACGAATAAAAATAAGATTATCTGGATTATGGGACACAATTCACGCAATATTCTCCATGAAAATGTCTGATAAATTATATTTTTTGGAATATTTGTGGAACGAACATGGTAAGGAACAAACACGGAAGAAATATAGAGAAACTTCTACAAATTTCCTGAAAATACCATTGCAAAATGCATATGGTGATACGGGACTATAATTTGTTCTAATTATTCTTGCATGTTCTTTCCTCTTCATTGTCAGCCAGCGTTGCTGGCTCTGGATCATGGGCTCCTGGGCTCGATTCCCGGCCGGGTTGGGAATTTTCTCAGCCCGGGAATTATGTGTTTGTTACCATCATCATGATCACCACCACCATCACATTAATGGCAGTGGCACGAGTGGTCTATGAAAAAATAGGACACTGTAAAAACTGGGCATCGTGCGAGCGCTGATAACCGCGCAGTTGAGCGCCCCACAAACCAAATATCATTTAATGCGATTTCGTGATCTACTGTGCTGTCCAAAGTCCTTATTTACTTTTCTATGCCCCATGTGCTGAGATTTTTACAAGATCAATAACATATCAGATATAGACAACTTGTCTAAAGAATATTCAGGACTTGCTTGGTGTGGTGCTCATCAAAGTACATGTCTCTTTGTGTAGTAGGAATAGGCAGCTGCTCTGCTGAATTACACCAAGACCGGGCCGGTACAAAAACTGGAAGAAACTTCTATATCCCTTATTTAAGGTACATTTAGTTTCCAAGCACGATTCAACCATTGAACGTGAACATTTAGTTAATGTCACCGAGAATGTCTGCTGCCACGTTATTTTGTATTGCATATTTCCGCCAGAAGCTATCGATTTAGAAGACGAATATTTTGTTATCCACACGAAAAGGTTTTCTCGAAGTGCTTCAATGACGATTATTTTCGTATAGCGTCCAGACAATATTTGTTTCCAGCTTACAACCAAGTAACGACCCAAGCTTTAAACTCCTATGACACAGTTCGCCCATCTGCTGCTAATTGTTTGTCCTTCGTTCTGTCTGATTTAAGACACAGTACGTGAAGATATTGGTTCATAAGTGTCAGTATCAAGAAATAGTTTTTTCTAATAAAGATGATTTCAGATCTCAAAAAGGAATTCTCAAAGGCATATGGTCTCTGAGGAGCACTTACAATTTCATTCCATAACATTTATTTCGTGATTTCCTTCTTTATTGCTGTAACAGTTTGAAGATTATGAAACACCCTCTGTCGAATGTGACATTTCCGTTTAAATTTAAGTATTGAAACTCGAACACGAAAGCACATTTGGAGGTAGAAAGGAAGGGCTGTGAGGAGGGGAAGGAGGCCTTAAAAGGCAAAGTAGTGTGGCATGCAGCGACTATACCCTTCCGTGGTTTCGTTGAGAGATGCTAACCGTGCTTAGGCATCCCGCCCGTCGGATGAACCACCAACAAATGACCCTCCATTTCAATATTCTGTAGAGGAACATCGCGACGCGTCCACCATAGGGGTGGGCGCTAATTGTTTGCGAACGAGAGTAAAAGTTAATCACGATTAGCGTCCTAGCGTCTTCTATGTTCCCTCATCCGTGTTATTACAGATTACATATGCCTGTCCAAAATTTTGAATGCAGAGCGTGTGAAGGACAGTAGCTAGGCTGCGCCTCGTCGAGGAGAAATAAAAGTTCAAATGGCATCAATCTGCAGCCTCTTACATACGTCCCTGAACAGAAGCAGGGATAAAAAAGAATGGCTCAATGAAGGGTTGAGCCGTACACACCTTCTTGCATGCCTAGCAAGTAACTCGCTGCAAATAACATGTATTAAACTGTATCTGTGATCCTGCAGAAACAGTGTATGCACTAGCTAGAATTCACAATTAATAAGTCAAATATCAGGATAAATGAATAATTGATAACAGGGATTTATTCTAACGTCTGAAACTGATGTAGGCTACACCAGGGAATTAAGATGAACGTTGTTTATTCTAGTAAGCAACTTCCAATACACAGCAAGTGGTCCTCCAATTTCCAATTTAGAAATCAGAGCATCAACCTTACTAAAATGCAATAACGCTTCGGAAACACTGTGGGACAACTCATCCGACCAAATTACTTTCCTACATTGGTCCATAGTTGAGGTTTTATGGTTTCGCACCACGTTTTTTTTTTTTTTTTCGTTAGGGCCATTTGCATTAAGTGCGTCTTGAATTCCAGCTCACACAGCAATTTCCAGCTTATGGAGCTCTCTTAGTGTTGTTTTTAGTTTGAGCGTTTGTTTGGCCACAGTCCTCTTCAATGACTGTAAGGGTCACTCGAGAAACGCCCGCGTACGCTTTCGTCTGCATTGTAAATTAATGGATGGTTTTTTCCCATTTTCCTTGTCTGCGGTATGAATTTTCAACCCGGTGCCTCTTGAAACGTTAATCACTTCGGCTACCTTGGTTACGGAGGCACCCACCATATGAGCAGCGTCAATTTGCCCATGTCCGAATTGGCTTAGCTCCAACACAAGTACACAGAAAACTGTTCTCACCACAGCTGCCTGTGCAACGCACTGAGGATACTGCACTTGTGCCGTCTGTGGTTAAATACAACCGCGCAACCTGCAGGTTAGGCCAGCATCTGACTTTGTGTTCAAGTTGTTCAAGCACGCATTTCTCTCGTTGTTTCCATATTTTTGTCCCTGTATATCGGCTTGGGGAGTAAAAGGGTGAAAGCCTGGGAATCGCCCATGGAAATTCATAGAGATTACGAGTAAATACAGTGTGTCACCGACATGGTCGCTTTCAAAATTCCTAGAGCATTATTTGCATTTCGCTAATAAGCGTTTCTATTCTTAACACAAGTATTTCAGGTAATGGTCACGTCAGTACCTTGGCAAAGCCTGACCTGTTTAGAGGCGTTTCAACAGTCGTTCATGTGCTCCACGCTTAAGTTGTAGTCGAGATGGCGTAAGAGGATCACTTACAGCACGCAGTTCTGTTGCCATCTTTCAACTGTGAAGTGCAGAAGGATGCAGGCGAAAACAATAGCCTTCTATAAAGCTGTGACAATGAGTCGTTGCCGTAGAGACGTCTAGAGAACGGCGTTACGCTATTGGCCGAGGCAGGCGCACGAAGCTGCCGCACCCAGCCCACTGCAGCTACGAAATGGATAAATTTAGACGATTATGTCATTTACCATCTGTCGCTTGGAGCACTGATAATGTATAAGAAACAGCTCTAGATCAATGGTTGTCAGACTTTTTTGCTCAAGAGCCAATACTGGAGTTGAGGCAGCACCTCTAGGGGTATACGTGCCGATCGTATGATTAATTACTGACCTACGTAAATTAGTATGTTATGAGCCCCAATAGACAATCGACGACTCAATTCGAATCACTTCGTGTTGACTGTTCGTCCCAGATGCCTCATCGATCCCAAAGTTCTGCCTTTGTTATTGCCGGACGAAGTATTGTGTTGTCTGTATGAGCGGATTAATTGTAATTACGTTTAAGCCGGCCGGGATGGCCGAGTGGTTCTAGGCGCTACAGTCTGGAACCGCGAGATTGCTACGGTCGCAGGTTCGAATCCTGCCTCGGGCATGGCTGTGTGTTATGTCCTTATGTTAGTTGGGTTTCAGTAGTTCTAACTTCTAGGGGACTGATGACCTCCGAAGTTAAGTCCCATAGTGCTCAGAACCCTTGTGAACTTGCGTTTAAATGCATTATGCATTGTGAGGCACTATCACAAACGTTTACTTCCACTCATTGCGTTGCATTACTACAGTCTTAATTAAATATTTCCTCATGCAAATAAGTAACGCATTCGAAGGTGACAGTCCCTGTAATTTGCATTCACGAATCCGTTACTTCCATTCAAAATTTATACCATAGCAGCTACTAAGTACGTGTCACGCACTCCCCTGAGTTGTCAGTACTGGTAGACAAAGAATAAAACATTCCTCGCCACACACTCTCGAACCACGCTGTGGCCGCGCTACATTCCGTCTCTCCTCTGCCCCTGAGGTAAGCCGGCCAACATTACTTACCTCGCGGCCGAATTCAGCATCAGTTAGAATTAAGCACGTCTTTAAATAATATTGCCTCGAAAGTATTTTTGTTTCATAGTGAATAGGAAAACTAAGTTGTTACGAAGCTCTTAAAGTTAGATGACGTTTTTGGATTCGGCTGTTAGTTGCTAGGCCACAACTAAACCAAATATAAAAATGTGTGCGCGCGTGCGTTACGTCTCCTAAGCCACTCCACCGATTTCAACCAGAATTGGTCCTCGCAGCTGTTACTAACAGCAAAAGCCTCTCTGGTGCTAAGAATCACCTATCGTAGGTCATACACACAGAGATGTGCGAAGAACTGTCACATTGTGCATGACTCAAATTTATTACTTGTTTGTTACTAACTCTATCCACAACACATTTTGCAGACAGTATCCATATAATACAATTGTATGACACAGATTAGAAGATATGACCTCATAAACAATGAGGTGCGTGAAGAAATGGATCATGCATTGTGTTCTACTAACTTTGTTCTTAGTTACTAAACTCCTACTGACGAGTCAACTTCAGCAAATCCCTGACACTTGCAGCGCTTTTGCATTTTTCAGCTGCGAAGCGCAAACTACTTCAGGCGAAAACAATAGCCGTCTATAGAGCTGTGAAGAGGTGTTGCCATACAGACGTTCGCAGAATCGCTTTGTAGACACGCGAAGCAGCTGCGCGCACTACAAACAGTCTCTTTTTCATTTCCAGCAGAAAATCGGCGAACTGAATAGCCGAGCAATGCCAAGTTTGGCAGCTAGTATAACTGGGTGATCAAAAAGTCTGTATAAATTTGAAAACTGAATAAATCACGGAATAATCAGATAACAGAGGTACAAATTGACGCACATGCTTGGAATGACATGGGGTTTTATTAGAACCAAAAAATACAAAAATTAAAATGTCGGACAGATGGCGCTTCATCTGATCAGAATAGCAATAATTAGCATGACAGAGTAAGACAAAGCAATCATGATCTTTACAGGAAATGCTCAATATGTCCATCATTCCTCAACAGTATCTGTAGTCGAGGAATAATGTTGTGAACAGCACTGTAAATCATGTCAGAGTTATGGTGAGGCATCGGCATCGGATGTTGTCTTTCAGCATCCCTAGAGATGTCGGTCACGATACACTTGCGACACCAGGTAACCCCAAAGCCATTAATCGCACGGACTGAGGTCTGGGGACCTGGGAGGCCAAGCATGACGAAAGTGGCAGCTGAGCACACGATCACCACCAAACGACGCGCGCAGGAGGTCTTTCACGCGTCATGTGGAGCGGCATCCTGCATAAACATCGTACGTTCCAGCAGGTGTTTATCAGCCAGGCTGCGGATGATGCGATACTGTAACATATCGGTGTACCTCTCACCCGTCACAGTAGCAGTTACAAAACCAGAATCACGCGTTTCCTCGAAGAATAAAGACCCGATAACGGTAGATGCGATAAGTCCAACCCATACCGTGAATTTCTCGCCGTGCAATGGAATTTCCACGACAGTTCTAGGATTTTCGGTACCCATATTCTGCAGCCGTGGGCGCTGACAGACCCTCGGAGCGTGAAATGAGCTTCGTCGGTCCACAACACGTTACTCAACCAATCGTCATCTTCCACCATCTTTTGAAACGCCCACACCGCAAATGCCCTCCGCTTCACTAAATCGCCAGGTAACAGTTCATGATGCCGACGAATTTTGTACGGATAGCATCGGAGGGCACGCCTAAGTGCCAACCAAACAGTAGTGTATGGAATGCCGGTGCGACTCCACGAGCGCTGACTTTCCCGTCCATAGACGAACCCGCTACAGTCTCCACTTCTTCCTGAACACTCTCAGCAGCATTACGCCTTGTGCTCGGTCGGTCGCTACGGGGTCCATCGTCTAAACAACACGTGGCTTAGAAATCATTCTCGCCACAGCTGCATTTGTCAAGGGACCTTTGTGCGTTCAAATCGCCTTCATATGGCGATAGGGTCGTAACGCTGAACTAGTACTTTCCCCATTCTGATAATACAGCTTCACTAAAAGCGCCTTTTCAGGTAACATCAACATGCTGCGAATGCTGGCGCCTCTCTCTCTCTCTCTCTCTCTCTCTCTCTCTCTCTCTCTCTCTCTCTCTCTCTCTCTCTACCTCCATTTACACACGATTGTCATGCAGTCATGCACAGTGACTGACGTTTTGCTGTCCAGTGCCATCTGTCGGACATTTTGTGAACTTTGTTTCTTTTTTGTTCCAATAAAACCTCATGTCATTCCAAGCACGTGTGTCAATTTGTACCTCTCTATCTACATTATTCCGTGGTTTATTAAGTTTTCAAATTTATACTGACTTTTTGATCACCCGCTAAAATAAGAGCGAGAACCGCGGGCCACACACATTTGATTCGGGCCGTAGTTTGACGACCACTGCTTTAGACAGTCGATTTCTTACTGTTGCCACAAACGTACCAACTTAACAGGTGTTTCCAATTCACGCTCGTCGGAAGAGTGTAAGGTCAAAATATCAACTCAACTGTGACTTCTGAAATTTTCCCGGCGTATTTGTTCTTCTAATAATTTCCGGGTATGCAGCCGGATCCCGTCGACATTCTGCCACGATATTTCGGCCCAGAGACGTCCGGCCATCATCAGGTGAATCGGCATAAATACCGCGACTGCACCTGGGCTCTTAAGTAGTTGTGTACTCACCTGATGATGGCCGGACGTCTCTGGGCCGAAATATCGTGGCAGAATGTCGACGGGATCCGGCTGCATACCCGGAAATTATTAGATCAACTCAACTGTTTCACTCGGCGTCTGATACGGAGTCTGTTCCTTTCGTGCTTTGCTTTACTGATAGTTCAAATAGCTCACAGCTCAGCACTAGAGCAGTCACGTTCCTAGTTCGTCACGCACAGCTTCAGGGTTTACGCAGGAGCGCTGATTGCGCCAGTTCTCGGCGTGGCGTGGCGTGGCGTGACGCGACGCGCAGTCAGCTGGTTCGCGGACACGAGGCCTGCGCGGACGTGCCGTGCCGCCTTATCACAGGAAGAGGCCACACCGCTTCCAGTCAAGCTGCCAGTGCGCCTCGATAAGCGGTATTTGCCGTGGACGTGTTTGTCCCAGCACAGCTCACACACGACGCGCCCTCCCCGCTCCCCGCTCTTTGCTCGGAACTCTGCCGGCCGGTGTTGGTACAGTTCCGCAGTTTGAGCACTATATCCGGCAAATTACAGATTACGTTTTAACTGCGTTTGCGCCTGCGTCTGCCCTCAAACTGCTTATGTTAAAAGGGGGAGAAGAACGCACTGACGCTACATTTGTGATCAGTGCGGCGTGTGTATAAACGATGACGAACCTCACATGACCATGAACGTGGCCGCTCGGAACTAACAACCACCTGATGTTGTTGTTGTGGTCTTCAGTACTGAGACGGGTTTGATGCAGCTCTCCATGCTACTCTATCCTGTGCAATCCTAGTCATCTTCCCGTACGTGCTGCAACGTACATCCATTTGAATCTGCTGTGTATTCATCTCTTGGTCTCCCTCTACGATTTTTACCCTCCATGCTGCCCTCCAATACTAAACTGGTGGATGCCTCAGAACATGTCCTACCAACCGATCCCTTCTTCTTGTCAAGCTGTGCCACAAACTTTTCTCCCCGATCCTATTCAATACCTACTCATTAGTTATGTGATCTACCCATCTACAACTTTCTTCTGTAGCACCACATTTCGAAGGCTTCTATTCTCTTCTTGTCCAAACTATTTATCGTCCATCTTTCACTTCCATATATGGCTACACTCCATACAAACACTTTGAGAAATGACTTCCTGACACTTAAATCTATACTCGCTGTCAACAAATTTCTCTTCTTCAGAAACGCTTTCCTTGCCATTGCCTGTCCACCTTTTATATCCTCTCTACTTCGACCATCAGTTACTTTGCTCCCCAAATAGCAAAACTCTTTCACTACTTTAAGTGTCTCATTTACTAATGTAATTCCATCATCACCACCCGACTTAATTCGACTACATTCCATTATCCTCGTTTTGCTTTTGTTGTTCATCTTATATCCTGATAAAGTGACTCTTGCTGCACACACTGATTTGAAATAATGGTGTTGACCCGAATTTTTTTTATTAAAAATTAGATGTTAAAGGTAACTGGTTTCGATCACACCTACATGATTATCATACCTCATTAAGTAGGTGGCGAGCAGAGACGATTGCACCTCGGTACGGTACGGTCACCGCTCTGAGCAGTCGCCAGAGATGTCTTCAGACACTTCACAGTGCTGCGTTCGTTCTGTCTGCTCACCGCCAAATGAGGCGTGGTCGGATAATAAGCTAGGTGTGACCGAAACCGGTCCGCCGTAATGACCGCCCTTGAGCAGACCACGTTGCTGTCATTCCGCTGAGTGATTTGTCGGTTTCGCGTATTGCTGCTGTTGGACTTCGCACTGGTTACTCATGCGTCAGTGGTTACTTCAGCATGACACCTAGATCGGTGTGTACTGAATCGTAGCCTCTAATTTATTCGTGGCCCCAGTCAGAATAACACGAGCCGAAGCCACTAGTTCAAGATGCTGGAGGCACGAATCTGTACGATCAAATAAAGTCCTGATGAAAAGTATTTTTGACTGTAAGCTGAAGACATAGTTTAACTCACTACATACCAGAAAGTAATAAAAGAAAAACTGTACACACACAAAAATGGGTGACCGAAGGAGGTTGCGGTATGGCAAGACACTGGAGCCGTATTTGGAAAGATATTGGTACAAATTCCCGTCCAGATATCGAAACATAAGCTTTTCACGATTTTCCTAAATCTCTTACGGCAAATGCAAAGATGGTTCCTGTAAGGATATGGCAGACTTCCTTGCCCAGTTATTGCTTGTGCTTCGTCCCTAAAAAACTCGTCGTAGATGGGACGATATGCACAGCCTTCGTTGCATCGTTTGTACCATGTCAAAATGGATTTTTGTTCCTATGCGTATATCTTAAAAGTCCTTAACCCTGAAGCGCATGGAGTAAACTTGGTAAACATATCACTTACTTTCAAGAAAAAACCTATGAAATGACAGCACTAACACTGCAAGGAGTGACACTAACGTGGGAATGAGCTGTCACACGCTAAGGCAGGAATGACATCCGCATGTCTGTACCTGCGACAGACTGCCGATAGAAGAGAGGGAGGCCGTTATTCCAGATTCTATGCAGAATCTTATAGGCGCCCATCAGGTTCTGTAGCCTCTACACTGCTCAACAATTTTATACATTTTCTATACCGATGTCACTTTTATTGTCAGTGCGACAATTGCAAGCAGGAATGGTAGGTCGAAGCCTCAGGTAAACAATATTGGAGGACAGCAATTAATATTTCGCTCTATGAACTGGACACTCAGCATAATGGTAAGAAAGATATTTTGTTTACTCAAAATGATTTTAGGGTTTTTCCAAACTTACCGGTGTACCTCCGTATTATCTGCTCTCTCCGCCTTACTAGACTGCCGCAATCCCCAGCAAAAGGCAGCAGGGTTGGTACCGCACTGTACCGCGTATCATGTCTGGACTTACGTCCATGTGGTTTTGAGCAACCTGTCATCTTTTCCTTAATGCCGTCAGAATTTGAGTTTTGAAGCGTGGGGGGAACTTGATTACATGTGTTTTTGTTTTTGGTGTGCGTGAGTATGTGTGTGCGACGAGTCATTTAAACCCTTAAGTGACAGGTGGCAGTGGTTTGTGGATGTTTACGGATTACCAGGAATGGGCCAGTGCCTAAAGATGCGATTAGTTCGTGAGATGAGGTTTTTGAATTTGTGTAGTATAGTTGGTTCTTTGTTAAGTGATTGAGATCGGAGGCATGTTTGTCTCTGTGGTTTCGGATCATCCTAGGAGCATCAGTTATAATTCTGAGAGCCTTACTTTGTATTTTCTGCAGTTTTCTTGTGTGTCTGCGGCCATGCCCCACCTATTACTGCCATAAAGTTGAAGGACCACCGCCTACCACGTGCGTAACTTGACTTGGGTGGTCAGCCCATTGTCTGAGGAATGGTTATAACTGCTACAGCCTATCCGACCTAGATTACAGGCATCGGATGTGTGTGGTCTCCACAAAAGTTGTGAACATCATGGCACTCCTCTTCGTCATACTCATTATATTCCACAAATTGCACCACTCTGTAATCAGATCGTGATGCCTTCAGATATTGAGGACTACGTAACTGGAGGCAATATGAGCTGTCCCGCTTTGGCATGTCTTTCGTAACTATTCTGTACGGGTTGGACCCCAGAACAGATCCCTGGGGGCTTACTGACTCTACTGACTTAACACTAATCTCATGTTTATATGACAAGGAATCCCTTGAGTGTGAGGTTGCAAGTTCAATCTTTAGTAAGGCTCATTTGACATTAAAAATAACAGGAAAAATACTAGCTGCTAATGATTCACCGCATGCATCAGGACGACGACAGAAAACTAGTCTCCAGGAGATGCAGAGGTCAACCTTCTATGGGATGTATGCATTACACTTCGCAAAATGGGCATCGTCGACACGCAAGATATTTTCAAAACAAATTAGCAAATTGCACCATGAACACCGAATGAAAAATGGGGCGCCACGGTAATCACAAAGTTCGTACCACCACCACTACCATCAACAACGAAGGCGAACTCCTTGGGAGGTCCAAACCGTGCCGAACGTTCAGGATGCGTATAGAACCACATTGGTGTAAAGAGGTGGCAGCACGCGAGGGCATGCAGCCGAATGCGAAACAATGTGTCGTGAAGCTCACCAACTGGGTATTCAACAAGACAGTAGTTGCCAGCCTGGGGTAATTACTCCTGAGGGGCAAAATGAAATTTGCTGTGCGGTGAAAACTAAAATATTATTTTTCATTCACTAAACTCTCATTACTGCTATCACAGTTTCGTAGTTCAGAAATTGCTCAATTACTGGTTTCGAAACACACAAATGAATTGAGTGCACAGCAATTACTACATAAGGGCTGCTATAGTGTTGAACATTATTATTATTATTATTATTATTATTATTATTATTATTATTATTATTATTATTATTATTATTATTATTATTAGCGGCTATGGTCAGATTAGTAACAGCCTGAAGAGTTCAAATTTCTGCCATTTGAGAAGTATGGAGTGCAGCAGTAAAGCGATTTACGGACAGCAAGTATAGTAGACATACTTTTATTTGGTTGACTTTAAATAGGGTTGAACTGTGCAGCTCAAGCAAGGCTCGCAATGGAAAGTAATGCAGGGGGACTATTGTGTAGCAAGTGTCTACCCTCACTGTGGATAGTTAGCTTTCTTACCTGGGAAGGACATGGGTAGGACATGTGCGATGCACCACGAATTCCAGTATCATTCATCTTTTATCATTTTAAAAACAAGTGTTCCAAGAACAGGTTTTCATTCTACAGTTTAGTTAGGTGCTGAAGTTGGTGAAAACGTGGGGGAGGGTAGTGGCAAGAGACGGTGTGAGGGGAAATGGCGCGGGTATTAGCTAATGTCTAATTTCAGTCAAAGTTAATAGTCTAAAGAAAGGCTGGGAAACATTGCTCTGAGACCTGCAGATAGTGCTGTAATGTGTTCTATACGCACGGGGAAACAACCGTCCAGGTGATGAGTTTGTCCAGTAGTTTTTCAGGAGGGATAGTTTGCTCTAAAGGAGCAACCAGGAATCAAGCAAAAGTTATTTTGATCAGCTACTGGCTAAACGCAGTGTTAATATCATGGTTGTATTTCTCTCATGCCCATTTTCCCATTCTTTCTTCCAGTGACGTAAATATTCCCTACTGCTTTTACAAGATCACGCACACGAGAAACAGTCGCACGGGGCAGAACAGCTCCCAGTTCTCCCAGAACAATAACTAATTTCCGTGCTAATTTACCACGCAGATTAACACCCACCGTAATTGTATACGTATGGACTAAGGCATTGACGTTAGTTGCTCTTCATAAAACTTTCTTGGTACCTCTAATATCCAGATTTCCTTACATATGTATTTTATCAAATCCCGATTGGTCGGAGTTGAAAAAAATTTCCTTGCTGAACGATTGGATAAGTTTGTTTACCTCATCTACAAAAAAATTGTAAGATTCCGCAGTTCGCCGGTTGAAATTTCTTTATCTTAAGTCTTCCATTTCTGTTGCACTGTTTGAGGTTGTGCAATCATCCACTGCTTCCCTTGAAATCGCAGTAATCCATGTCTCGCACAGTAGGATGCCCTTATCGTACTCGGTCGCTATAGTATGTATCCTGCAAATAGTATCGAGCGTGCTTGGAACGCAAGAACAGCAGTGCGCCTTGTCCTCTCTTGAATAGGCGTAGTTTTTCTCATGCACTGTAATGAGAGCGAAATCTATTCGAAATCTATTCAAAATCTTTACCTTGCTGCGGATGACCTTCCATGTACGTACTTAGTACCCGCTCCTTAGACAACAATTGTCCTCCAGTACGTTTCACTGATGGGAATTCTGGCTTCATGTCCGACAAGGATGCTAAACTTCGTGGCTGCACACCGGTTTCAAGACCACTTTCACATGTGACGCACATATCGTCACTGTGCTGCTTACGTGCATAGCCCGCACAGTAGAGCGAATACAACACCATACATTCCACTGACTCATCTTGCAGAAACGCTGTTTTATCCGCAGTTTCTTTCTCACCCTGCGAAATTCCTTGAGTCCTTCCTGACGAAGTGTAAACTTCGCGCGACTGTTGTCGTAGATATAATGCAATGTTTGCTTTGTTTATCGTTGTCATTGCTCTGCTTCGTATCATGACCATTAACACCGTAGCAGTGTTGAGTTAATCGTTGATTAAGCAGTTCAATTTCGCTCCTTATCTTCATGTTGTGTTCATCGTTGGATACCTCCAGTCCAGCCACCTTTCATCGTTAGCACATAATATTGTGATTGGGTAGCAGACAATATGTGAAGCACGTCATATATTTTTGCAACCTCACACTCAAGGCGCTACTTGTAAATTAACATAGTAACATAGATGTTGTGGGCAGTCATATTGGTACCACTGAGTGCAGTCTCCCTTCTTGGTGAGCCGCCGTTGGCAAATTTGTCGACTGCTTTGCGAGACGTGAGGTTTTTTGCCGCCACCTGATCGATAAGAGTCCGGGGCGGCGCGCACTGTAGTGAAAGACTCGGTCCTGCCAGGCCGGGGTGTCCGCCCTTGTGATGCAGATGAGTGAGGACCAGCGAGTCGCCGCCAGCAGGTGCCTGCCTTCTGCTCCGCCTCGCATTCCTCTCCTCCCTCCTAGCGTTCGCCCTCGCAGAAAACGTCTCACGCAACACCTCTACTCAAACAAATCTGCGACGAACTGCACTTGCCCTAAGAGAAGTAGCGCCTACGGCTTATCAAGATCTTAGCTTGCTGAAGAGCTCGTTCATTCATTTATCTAATTTCCGTGTCCGACCAGCATTTCCAGAACGTAAGCACTCCTATGACCTTGTTGTTTGCCTTAAAGTCCTACGTTGTGCAAGATTTTTTTTCATTAGTAACTGATGCTGTATATGTAGATTTTGTTGCTCAGGCGATTCCAAGATGGATTACGTAGGACAGCTAAAACTTGCTGTAACAGTTACTTCAGTTAGCATCATAGGTAAATTCTTGGTGCCGCTACCTACGTAGGCCATGCTTGTACTGAAACTGGCAAAGTGATAGCTGTGTTCTTACACATGTTTTCACTAAGTGGGAACATTAAGGTAAGTACAGTGACAATTAAATATTTTTCCCATAGCTCGAAGTACCACCAAGCAGAAGTGAGAGCTGCCTGCTGTCGCAAGCACACTCTTCTGCAGATTGGCTTGACATTGATCATAATTTATTGCAGCTCGCGTTAATGCGTCGTATTCAAAACTTAAATAGTTTTGATCTAAGACCAGAAAATAATTTCTCGACGAAAACTGTATACTTCCATGCCACAACGTAAAACGTTGCGACAAAGCGACAAGCAGAATAGGTTACCCGATATCTGATACCCGTAGCGGTTGAAGCAGGAAGGCTAACATCGCAATATTTGACGTGAGGGAACGGGAACACAGGCGTATATTGATTTGTTAATGGTTATGACAGACATGAAACGTGGCAGGTAGGTACTGTTAATACCCGCTTTGTTTTGCCAAAATTAAAGAGCCATACCACAGAATCATAAAATAGTAGTTTTACTTAATTCAAAGGAATAGCTGTCAGACTTCCAGAGTATTCTGGATTTACGCGTGGTTCAGCTTACATCGTTTGATGGGAAGCTCTACCACGAAACGAGGAGAGCATTGGTAACAACGTAAATCAAATAACATCCGTTGTCAATACGTACTTTGCCGTAAGTTCGTAATCATGTATAGCGTGTCGTTGTGGAACAGAAAGTGTGAACAAAACTGTAATGCTAATTTGTTCTACGTAAAATGTGACCTAATGAAATACATTTGCGCTGAGTATATTCGTCGTACATTCAAAAATACCCACAATTTTGTCAGTGATTTATTTCTAGTGCTTCAAGAATTGGGCAGTCTTAAGCACAAATTCCTAAAGTGATACTTTCATTGCAAAGCTGTTAAAGCATAATTTTTTCCCGAAAAAATACGCACTGCGGAGTGGAGACTCTAATATATTATGGCCTGTTGCATGACCTACATGGAAAAACAGCATCTGCAGAGAGGAGCTTCATACGCAGCCAGATGGTGACAACTGTCAGCCTGAAGATAAAAATCAGTGACAGCTGGCTTCTCAAAAATGGCGTGTCCACACGTACGGTCAACCATTCTCCTGACGAACACATCAGGGAAGGGAAGCAATCCATTCTTTCCCACCTCCACCGTGAATCTAATGTTTCGGTGAATTGCATTTGTTCTAAGAAGTCGCTAAACTTCCCAGTACCATGAGATCCAACACATCTGAAAAAACCACCTAGGAATTAAAGCCTCATTCCAAGGCATGGTCGTCTCGAAGTCTCCCATAAACTGGCAAGAAGAAGAGGCAACTGGCTTTCCATAGGAACTCCATCTTTCCGCTCATAGTACTGGTCACTAAATAAACAGTAAGTTAACACAGGTAGAAGTAGGTTCGTTAATTCAACACGAAACTTGACCTCCATCAACCGTAACAAATCAGACAGAGAAATGCGAGGGCAAGAGAGACATCAAAACTCAGTACCACATCAGTCACTCTAATCGACATAACCTGGAAGAGTGTAATCAAGGAGTGTATCGAAAGTACCATCTATCTTTCCCCCTTACCAGCACATCAGCCCAACTGCATTCTCGCAAGTTACTTGAAAACTGGATGCGTCGGCAAGCGCTCAACTTTCGCATCGATGCAGATTGCCCCCCATGCACTGACACGAACGTTCTGCTGCGCTCAGCGGTTAGCGCAGCCGTGGCGCCTGCGAGGCCCGCAGCCCGCCAAGCAGAGCAGTCGCCTTAAGTTAGCAGCAGGAGGCGACTCGCGCATCGGCGGCCGGTACTTTTCCTCTGGGGCCGCCGCCTCAGAGAGAAGGCTGCGCTGCCAGGGGGTAGCGACGCGGCTTTCATCCCCAGCAGACACTCGCTGACTAATGACTGGGCGCCGGGGTCGGGCGGGCTGACGCCACACCGAAGGAAAGCAACTGCGGCAGGCGTACCGCCTGTCAACTTGGTTCCCGTTGCGTCAGTAGTCACCAACGTAGGGTTAAAGTAATATCTTACGAAGGACACAGTGGATTTCACTCATTCATCCATTCAAACTGACAAATTAGGGCCGTGAGTATCTTCTTACATCCAAGTGCGTATCTGCATGTTCCTTTCCGCGCACAAATGGTTTGAAGAGTTCAGCAGACTGCCTAGCAACCCACCATCTACTGCTCCTTGTTGCACGAAACTGAAGGCAACTCTGTATGGGTGCGTGAAAGCGCATACGATGTTACACGGATGCTGCCGATGGAAGCCATAGCGTTCTGACAGGCGTGCTTTCATACGAAGGCCTCTGCAGGTGTGCACCTCGCATCTCCCGCAGCGGGTTGAAAACGATTTCGAGGAGGAGGTGGCAACTTGGTTCAAAGAACAGGTGTTTCAATTGCTAATATGAACTGAAGCCGTTTCTTTTTGCTATCAGATGTAAACATAACCGCAAAAAGAAAAATCTGAAAAAAGCTTAGACCGCTCGGCTAATTCCGCGCGGCAAACTAATCTAATAAATAAGTTGTAATAAAAACGAAAGTAAAAAATAAAAATATGCATTCAGTGCCGCAGACACATGTTACAAGGACTTAGACATGTAGTGTTGGAAATGAGGACGTTAAAGTACGTATTTAGTTTCTTGACAGACTTCAATTCACCAGCAACATGAAATTTAAGCAAGTGATAACTTCTCGCAAAAAAAATATTTTTCTCGTGTTTTTGTTAATCTGTGTTGCGCAAGATCTAGTACAATTAGAGACTTCGCTCATTCTCAGTTTCGAAGCTAAACTCTAAAAAATATAAACCTTCTGATCTCCTCCCTTTTTCTCCGCTATTTCACAAACGACAGTGTTTCTTGACTTCGGGAAGGTTGACAGCGTTCTGCACTGCCATTTAGTGGAAAAAGAATAAAAGGTCACCGAGCAACGACTGAATTAAAGGCGTCATCATAGACTGAACTCAGCACGTAGCTCTCAACGCAACAAGATCGACAGATGTACAGGTAACTTACTCCTTAAGTGTGAGGGAACCGCACTGTTAACAATATTTGTAAAGGATCTAGTAGAAAGCGTCGGAAGCTCTCTTAAGCTCGTTCGCACACGATGCGGTTATCTGTAAGAAAGTAGCAACGCCAGAAGACTGTCGATTTGAAGGATGACCCGCAGAGGATTGACAGGCGTAATCCCTGGCAGTTCACCCCGAACGTAAATTTAACATATTAACACTGACATGAGGAACAGCTCCATCGTGCGTGAAGTTAGTTTTATCGCACTTGTAAAGGCACATGTTGTACCAGGACAGGTAAAGTATTATGTAAGAAAGCATGTCAAGGTTCTCAGTCGTAGGACATGAGGCTCTAACGATCACCACCAACGCAGGCCCAAAGGTGGGCGGAAAATCTGTTGATGTCGCCATTCTCCAGCGATACGTCAGCGCATCATGGATCCAGTACGACGGCAGGTCGATAGTATCCTTGCTATCGAAGACATTATGAACATTTCATTTAGAAACGTTGCACGCTGTAACCAAGAGGGTATTTTCAAAATTTCATGTAACTAAATTTATCGTGTAATGCAGGTATCTTCCGCTTCTGTGTGTTTCCAATGATTGTGTATATCAAGGGTGGAAATAAAGCATTTCCGAATCCATGTTCATACAGCATACTGCCTCCCTCTAAGTGAGAGGAATGTTTCCTGAATGTTTAGCCACACCTATTTGTTATAGTTTGTATTTTGCATTTGCATTATGCGACAAAACGGCAATTTAGCGTTGTACCTGATTTCGATAATAACCAACCCACAGTTTGAAACATGTAAGATCAAATCTGCCTCTAACTCTCCGTTTGAACTGTTAAATTTTCTCATATGGTAACCACTCTAAAGTGACAATCATTTGCTTTCCACATCTTTCAGATCTGGCGATGTGAAAAATACCGAGTTGCACCGTGGTTCGTAGTCAGTGTTAAACTGCAGGTTCCACTACAACTGCTTGTGTAAGTCGGTTAACAGATCCGTGGAAGGCAACGGCACACCATCACCCATGCGATTATGCCTATTACGACACTGCAGTGTGAAACGGAACTTTAAGCTTGATGGCTAATTTTTACACTGACGTGATGCTTTGTGGCCTCATGGTCATCCTGTAAATTTGAACTGACAGCGCAATAACGAGTTACTAAATCTCATTGTGTGTTCCACTGAATATTCACCATCCAGCGTAGAGTTGTTCTGCGGTATTCAAAAATACAGCCAAGGAACAAAGATCCGTGCAAAACAACGATGTCTGCTCTCCTTTTGCAGCCTCCGACACCAACACGCTCAGAGCCCTGCGACCTTGCTGAAACATCTCCAACTCGCAGTACGTCGTGTTAAGAGTCGCGGAGGCTCCAAAGAATTTACCTGCTCGGGGCGCCGTAAAACACCCTCGGCTGTAGCCTCGCGCTTGGCAACAGGGGGTGGCGGCGCCGTACGGTGGGTCGGGACGCGGGAGCCACCGGGGGTTGAATCAATACCCCACCCCACGCATCCCCTCCCTTCTCCTTACCCCCTGCAGCGGCGCTGTTGGACGCAGGAACGAAGCCAGCGGCGGTCCACGGCGCCCACTTGTGCACACTCGCCACGAAGCAAAACATAAACACAAGCATGAACCAGATGGTTCTCCTCCTTTCCGAGGCGAGCAGCAGGTCTGGAAACCGTCAGCTGTTCAACGTAGTGTCCGTGTCGCATTTTCCGCGACTTAAGACGGATGAATGGTATTATATCATGCGAGAAGTAACGGAGAAGACTCAGCAACATTTGATGTAAGAACATGAGGATACAGCGTTATAATGAGCACCATTTCTTCAGGGTACTCGTTACAACTTTTCATGTGGATGGCAGCCTCGAGCAATTTGGTCACGAATTAATCAGTATCATTGTAGTAAACAGTACACAAGCCTCCAAACAAATCTTAAGAGCACACTTTTTTCTCAGCGCCGTAGAACTGGTACAAGCCATCATGTGACCTCCACCCAGCGACAGTGAACTAGGGCGCATGTGCCAGTCAATTTTTGGAATCTGAGCTGTAAGATGGTCACGTAACGGAATGACTGAAAGGAACTATAGTGTTTGGACGAGAACATGACTGCACCATGAATGAAGTTCCCGAATTTGTTGTGCGACGCCTAGTAAATGAAATATTTTCTGCGCTGTCGTCTGTCTCAGGCAGCTAGTTGATTCGCTCAACACCAGATCCATTTTGATACGCCCAAACAGATAACGTGTACTCTATACCACTGCAAAACCGAGCTCAAGGAGTCGAGTGCAACGCGTGTGAATTTATCTACGTGGTTCCTATCATCTTGCGCAAGAGTATTTTCGAACAGATTTTACAATTTCTCTCACCAGTCCTCCGATCTCCTCTGTTTAGGTACCTTGTACTATCATTTACATTTAATAAGATTCTCTTTCACTGGATATTTTTATCTTCCAGTAATAGTTACAAAAGTGAAACATGAATGTTGTTCGTCCCTGGATTGGGTTTCAGGTGATTACGTCTGTAGTGCGTTGTTACTCTAGGGAGCTGTAGTACGTTGTTATTCCAGGGAGTGTTGCAGGACCGTTACTTTCCGTAATACATGTAAATGACCCAGGAAGGTACGTCTGAGACTGTTAGCGGATTGTGCTGTCATACGAGGAAGTTTGAAATGTAGCGAAATGCACTAACACTTAAAGAAAATAGACCGTGCAGGAATTGAGTTAACCCTCAAGGTAGACAAACATAACGTACTACGCACAAATAAACGGAAGGACGCGCTATTGTTTAATTACACTGTTATCGAGGAATGGATACAGTTACGACCATGAAATGCCCAAGAGGATGCGTGCGGACGGTTTAAAGGAAGACAACCAAATAAAATCAATCGCACGAAAGACACACAAGTTAGTCATGAAGAATCTTTTTTAAAAAAAGAGCAATCCACCCAAGGAGAAAATAACGTACAAACTCCCGTCCGGCGGTCACTTTACTGGTGCTGCTGACTCTACGGCCCTTGAAACGTAGGAGTGAAGCAGGAAACGGAGAACATAGAAAGGCAGCCAGCGAATTTCGTCGCTGGTACTATCAGTAAGCGCCGAGGCCTAACGGAAACATTCGCTCAGTTCCAGTGGCAGATAGTGCAAGAGGCGTTCTGCATCACGAAGGAGTCTTATCACTTACGGACAGTAAGTTCCTCGAACAGTCAACGTATTTATTGTTCTGAGCTACGTATATGTCATACTGAAACGAAGGCTTATCAACCAATCATTCCGCGCAACATTCGTTACTGGAGCACGAATGGTTGTTGCTCATGTACAGTCGTGGACAAAGCGAGCGAGACCCCCGCCTTTTCGTTAAGCTGATCCGCAGAGCTTTAAAGTCTGCTACACAGCATAACAGGCAAGGCGACCAAGTGCTACCAACATACTGTGCACAGGCGCGAAATTTAAAAACTATCCGAAATTTGTCACACTGTTTTCAATCATGAACAAGACTATATCAATGCTGATTCGTGTCTTAATCACATCTAAATATAAGATAAAAATGAAAGAAGAAACGCTAATTAGTATGAACCGTACTAATAAAAATTAAATTCAGCTTATCGAGACAACATAACTGTTTTATTAAGACAAAGTATCACAGATCGTTACGAATTAGCAAAATATAATGCTCATTCGGTCGCGAAATGGTCTGTCAACGTTCAGACCAGTCATACTGGATTACCGTTGCTGACCTATGAAAGTGTGAAAATTTATCAATGCGTGAAGATTCATAACGAAAGTCGGCTAAAAATCATTCAGTGCCACACTTAAGTCAGTTCAGTTATTGACAGAAGCGGAAAAAGTAGGCAGTAGCAATTATGAAATCCTACAAGAGTTTCATATCGACATCCACGGGGCGCCGGTACAGAATAAAGGTAGCAAGAAAACGTATGGGGGGGGGGGGGGGGGGAGAGAATTTCTTAAAATTCCTTTACTGATAATCTGCCTCCATCCGAAAACAAACCAAACCAGACCTACCTTGCAGCAGCGAACACTACGCTAGCAGACAATCCAGGCAAACAGCCCTCTATTATTACTCCAGACATGAATAAACCGGCAATTTCGCAATGAAAAGGGCAAAATTATCTGCAGTTTGTTTCACAGAGCTTTCTGGACTCAACAACATGAATTGTGTACCTTCGTCACCTTTATGTGACAATCATTCGGGATGTTTATCGAAATGACAAAAAACTGTTGTTAGCGAGTAAATTTAGTAGGACAATTCTGCACCACCCCAGGAAATAAAGGCGACGTAGCTGCCAAACGTATTCTACGATGTTTCGAATTCTCCATTAGACGTGCCACAGCCAGAAAACGTTCCTTAAGGGAGCTAGCAATGGGAATGCTCGCACATCTAGAACGCGGTGGCATTAATATAGTGGGATCTGAATTACCACGTGTATAGGCAAATGGATTTTATTTGCACTCCTGTAAACGTGATATGGATCGAAAGCGTAGCTACGATTAATATGCTGATGTATCGACTGCAACTGGAACATTTCGAATAAAGAGTAGGGGAAATTGCTATGCGGCCCTCATCTTCAGTAACTGTGGTAGCTATTTTCGTTGTTACGATTTCGTCACGTAAATCGGTAAAAATGGAACCCTACTAGTATCACGTTCTTGACCGTCTGTCTACCCAACATTAAAACCCGTTTACCTCGAGTACGGGTGGTCATAAGCGGAAATGTATCGCACTTCCTGCGGTATACGGTCCTTGGTGGTGTAAAAATGTGAGCTATGTCAACGCAATCTAAAGATACGGCCGTTTATGTAAAGAAAATTTACGCGAAAGGTCAAAAAATTACTCTAACTATGCCACCAAACTGCTTAGGTCATCAGTCACCTACATCTAGAGCTACTTCAACCTACCGAACCTAATACATCCATGCCCGGGGAAGGATTCGGACTAACGGCGAAAGCAGCCGCGCGGTCTGCGATATGACGCCGTTGACGCATGGCTAACCCCCGCCGGTAAGCTGTTGATATCGTCTGGTGTTACTAAAAAGTTATTCACTTCTGGTGAATGATTTTCTGCGCAGTTCGTACTTGATTGTTACGGATGAGGAAGGACGCCCAACTCATTTCCCCTTGTCTTTATGCATGATCTCAGTTTCGCAATCTGAGCATACGTTCTGTCCATAACCATACCTTAGATCAAAGTCATAGTCACAGATATGCGAATACAGCACATTGACTTATACTTAAGGTATTTCGTTTTTCACCAAGTGGTAGCAGACGACGCTGAGGCGTCTTCGAAGCGCGAGTTTCTCCAATGCTAGTTATGTCAGTACATCAGCTGACCAACTTGCATAGTATGTTGGTAGCACTTCGTCACCTTGCCTGTTATGCTGTGTAGCAGCCTTTAAAGCTTTGCAGCATAACGAAAAAACGAAGGGTCTCCCTCGTTCTGTCCACGACTGTACATAGCGTCCGTCAATTTTGATTCTAAGGTTTCGAATCATCACGTGCATAATACCAACATTATGCAAACACCAAAAATACCATGTTTGAAGATGGTCTGATTGGTCATTAGTGTAATTATTAAACGGCAGCGAAGCAAGCCGAGGCAGACCATTTTCTCTGACTCATACGTCGGCTCGTTTATCCTTGAAGTGTCACGACGAACCTTCCATTGAGCAGCATTTCTCTCATTATGACAGTCAGTCGGTTGTCACAGTTACGATCTTGATGGGTCAAACAATAATCAAAACTGCCCACCATGAGATTGAATGCCGCCTGATTACTCTGCGGACACGTGACGACATTGGGATTGTATACAGGGCGAGACAAAAAGGCTTTACAACTTTTGAATGATGCAGAAATTTGAAATCACTTACAGGATCGGCAGATGTCATTTTGTAGCAAACAACCCCAAGTTTCACAAGTGTCATTTTGGTTCGGTGCGACTATTTGTTATGCGTCAAACATCCCACCGGTAATAAATACTCCCCACACTCACTGCAGCAAATCGGACATAACTTTGGCAACGTCAGCGTAGATTCGCTTTTTCAGGTCGATCAAATTGTTTGGTAGCGAAGGAATACACAGTCTTTAATGAAAACCCAGAGAAAGAAAACTCCAGTGGTAAGAAGCGACGAGGTGGCCATGCGATTGGCTGTTCACAGCCAATCCACCGAATAGGAAGCTACCATAGAAGAAAACTGAAACTTGCCAGAAAGTGAAGTGGTGCACCGTCTTTGCCGGTAGTAAACTATAGCACCTCGGTCATCTTCATCGATCTGTGGGACAAATGTGTTTTCAAGCACATCCATATAGGCAAAACAGTGACAGTTTCCTCCGTGAGGAAGAAAGTCACACTTTCTTTTTGCTAATGGCACAAAACACACTAACTTCGAGGCTGTAACCAACGAGTTCCAGGGTTGCATGGTGGATTTTTGCGGCCCTATAGTGAGAGTTTGCGGGTGTTCACCATACCACTGAATTGAGATGTTAAATCATCACTGAAGATGGTTTTCAGGAATGTTCGTCGTCCTCTATCCAATGCAACGTTTCTGCACAGAATTCCCCACGAGCAACTCTCTCCATCACCAGTGTGCTGTGTCATCGTGGATATGTATGGTTTAAAGTGTAAACGTCTAGGCAGTACTCGCCAAAAAGTTTTTGTGGAATGCCAGTCCCGCGAGAGGCACGTCGGATGATTTTTTTTTTTTACTCCGGGGAAAGCTCTCCTTAACATGTTCAACATAGTCAGCAACCCACGGACAACCTGTCTCAGCAAAGTTCTTGTGCCCTTGTGCCAAGAGTAAATTGGAGGCCCGTTTGTGGAAGTTCTTTAGCGTGTCCGGCGTGAAATTTAGGCCGAATAGTTGCTGCAGAGTTAGTCTCGTGAAACCAAAATACCCACCGAGCACGGTCCGCACTGCTGAAAGCAGCTACGTTAATTTTGCACTGCACTGGTGGCAGAATCGGTTACTGATGCACTACGTGAATCAAACATCACGTTGTTTGCTTCAAAATAAGTGATAGATCAAAAAATGGATCAAATGGCACTGAGCACTATGGGACTCAACTGCTGTGGTTATTAGTCCCCTAGAACTTAGAACTACTTAAACCTAACTAACCTAAGGACATCACACACATCCATGCCCGAGGCAGGATTCGAACCTGCGCCTAGAACCGCGAGACCACCGCGGGCGGCCAGTGATAGTAGGCAATGGAAACATCGTAACTACATCCGTGAAAACCTCGTAATTCCAGTAACCAGTAACTCCATAATCAGAGATACTTGAAAGGGTGTCGTTTTCCGTAATCTCTCAATAACTAGACTTCTACCATACGGTTATACAAACAGGAACTTTCTGTATCATTTTATTTTTTAAGAAACCGATATTGCCTCACTTCAAAAATCTAACATGGGGTTCAGAGGTTTTCATTGCCTACCATCGATATACCGAATTTGTAAGTTATCTCCAATAACTACGTCATTCCAAAGTTTTAAAGTCGTTTCTGACTTAGCCTATATGAGGGGAGCAGAGGCAAGTTGGGTACCTTTCTAGCCGGAAATGAGAATATTGACTGGCATAAGTGACTTTGACAAAGGGCAGATTGTCTGGGAAAAAGCACGTCGGAAACGTCGGCTGTTCACACGCTGCTGTCATCAGCACCTTCGGAGAGTGATGGAAGAACGTCGAACTCACGACGAGAAGTGGACAAGGCATTGGACGTCAATGCATCATCACAGGACGTGGAAGTTAGTGTCGCCTGCTGTGTAAAGCAGGACGGACGGCGGTATGCTGTAGAGTATAATGCCAGGGACAAGCAAGCATGTCGCTCTACGCACATGGAAGTAGAAAGACCCTTACGTCTTCGTTCGTTCCTACACTACTGGCCATTAAAACTGCGACACCAAGAAGAAATGCAGATGATAAACGGGTATTCATTGCACAAATATATTATACTAGGACTGACATGTGATTACATTTTCACGCAATTTGAGTACATAGGTCCTGACAAATCGGTACCCAGAACAGCCACCTCTGGCCGTAATAACGGCCTTAATACGCCTGGGCATTGAATCAAATAGAGCTCGGATGGCGTGTACAGGCATAGCTGCCCATACAGCTTCAACACGATACCACAGTTCATCAAGAGTAGTGACTGACGTATTGTGACGAGCCAGTTGCTCGGCCACCATTGCCCAGACGTTTTCAGTTGGCGAGAGATCTGGAGAATGTGCTGGCCAGGGCAGCAGTGGAACATTTTCTGTATCCAGAAAGGCTCGTACAGGACCTGCAACATGCGGTCGTGCATTATCCTGCTGAAATGTAGGGTTTCGCATGGGTCGAATGAACGGTAGAGCCACTGGTCGTAACACATCTGAAATGTAACGTCCACTGTTCAAAGTGCCGTCAATGCGAGCAAGAGGTGTCGGAGACGTGTAACAAATGGCACCCAATACCATCACGCCAGTATGGGGATGACGAAAACACGCTTCCAATGTGTGTTCACCGCGATGTTGCCTAACACGGGTGCGACCATCATGATGCTGTAATCATAAACAGTATTCATCCGAAAAAATGACGTTTAACCATTCGTGTACCCAGGCTCGTCGTTGAGTACACCATCGCAGGCGTTCCTGTCTGTAATGCAGCGTCAAGGGTAACCGCAGCCATGGTCTGAGCTGATAGTCCATGGTGCTGCAAACGTCGTCGAACTGTTCGTGCAGATGGTTGTCGTTTGCAAACGTCCCCATGTGCTGACTCAGGCATCTTATCCACAGCCACGTCTCAACCACTGTCATCTCGACTGCTAGTGATACGAGGCCGTTGGGATCCAGCACGGCGTTCCGTATTACCCTCCTTAATCGACCGTTTCCATATCCTGCTAACAGTCATTGGAGCTCGACCAACGCGAGCAGCAATGTCGCGATACGATAAACCGCAAACGCGATAGGCTACAATCCGACCTTTATCAAAGTAGAAAACGTGATGGTACGCATTTCTCCTCCTTACACGAGGCATCGCAACAACGTTTCTCCAGGCAATGCTGGTCAACTACTCCTAGTGTATCAGAAATCGGTTGGAAACGTTCCTCATGTCAGCACGTTGTTCGTGTCGCCACCGGCGCCAACCTTGAGTGAATGCTCTGAAAAGGTAATCATTTGCATATCAAAGGATGTTTTTTCTGTCGGTTAAATTTTGCGTCTGTAGCGCGTCATCTTCGGCTTGCTTGAGACCTATGGTGTTAGTCAGTTACCATCACAGCTGCGGACAACGTGAAGCTTATTACGTACCGAGTGCATCTCTTCACGTTTGATGCCTTCCAAGGCGACAATATCTCCACACAGGCAAAGCGTCCGTGTAACAAGGCCAGAACGGTACCACAGTGGCTTGTGGAGGATGATAGCGAAATAGGGGTAACTTTTGTCCACCAAATTCGCCTGGTATGTGAGACGCTATCGCGCCCACAAACCATCATCTCGTAATCTCCGGAAATTGCGTAATATCTGCTTTTGCATGTGATGGCACATACCTTCGGAAAGGATTTGTCGAACCTGGACCATGTAGTATCGCTACAGTGTTGGGTTTCAAAAGCGGAGCAGCACGCTCGTAAGTAACTGGTTGTAACTACCGTTTTGGCTCATCTGTAGGTGTCGGATATGAGCTGCTCTACTGGCGTGCTGAGTTCTAATTCGACTAGTGCCATATATTTCTGTCGCCTGAGAGCTAGTGTTATCACTACATTCGGACCGCGTAGGCTTGTAGCAGCGGAGGATTGTTACTCTGTTATCTTTAGAACACAGTTCTGTGCCAGCGAAGATAACGTGGAACAACAGTGTGACTGGCATTTGTTGAGACCGGCGGACTAGGCAGTTGTATACTTGAGTCTTTGTTCGAAGTGAATCGTTTAAAACACTGTAAATTATTCTGGACACGGTAGTGCTGCCATATAATATACATGATTTGGGAAAAGTTATGAATTACAATCTGTTTTGCAGAACTAAGTAGCATTTTCCAATGTTGCTCGTCTTCATCAGGTGGCTCGTTTCAGTAACAAGTACGGAGATGGCAGGTGTACTTACAAAAATGAGTGGCACAAGATGACGTTTTTATTACCCAGATTAAATCGACCTCTTATGTAACAAACGGGAGTGAACATCTCTTGGACATCGTTCAGTAAGTAACAAAAAAATTCTGGCCGAAAGTTTTGTCTCTTGCTGAGTGAAAAGTTCGGCCAGTAGCGCAGTGCTATTTTCACAGAAATGAAGAGAATAAGGGGTGAATTTTTGTGGGGTGGTGCCCACTCGTCTCGTACAGGGTGGAACAAGGATGCTGCGTTCTCGGAATGCTGAACAATAATTCAAGCTAATCACAGTAATAGTTTTTATTACAATAAGGAAAATAGACAGTACTTCTCTTTGTATTTACAACGGTGTCGCAAGCGATGGGCGACATGCAATCAGTCCTTTGCTGTACACAATGTCCACGTAAGCAATTGATATGGATCACACGTCACTGCTATCGTAGTGCTCTCCAAGTGCTTCTAATAACGTGGGCCCGGGACTGGCAGGGGTGGCGCTTCTATTCTCTCCGGCTAGAGGCGGCTGTCGTGGTCCGGTCTTTGACAGAGGGCTATTGGCTGTCGATGTCTCACAGCCTTGTCTGCTCTTGTGTTCAAGTTTAGTAATGAAATAATTTGCGTAATAGCTACAATTTGTTTCCCACAGGTAACACTGCGATTCTATCTGTAACCTAGAAGTACAGATCTATCGTTTGCATCTACACAGCTATTAAGAGCAAAGATTACCTTTCCTGTTCCGAGGAAGGTCAACAAATGTTGTGCATTACTTTCCCTTGGCAGCAGGTAGCGCCGAAATTTTACATCATCCCGCACAGCTAGAAGAAAAGGACCCATCGTGAAATATTATTCACCATTGTTGAAACAAAAAGCTTCCTTTTCTGCACATTTCACACACACACACACACACACACACACACACACACACACACACACACACACACACACACACTTCGCACTACCGGCTCACTTCCGTGACTCTATGGATGCATTATGCTACTTACCAATATCTGAACATTTTGACTGCAAGAAAAGCAGGGAAAGATTAGAGTTTGTCCCGACGACATCGAGGTCTTTAGAGACGGTATGTGTTCAGCAGATACAAGGACATTCAGTAGTGCCCCAGGGAAGTGTGATACGACCGCTGTTATTTTTTATGTACATAAATATTCCGGCGGAGTGCGTGAGCAGCAGCCTGCGGCTGTTTGCCGATGCTGCTGCAGTCTACGGGAAGGTGTCGCCGTTAAGTGACAGTGGGATAAAATACGACCTAAACAAAATTTATAGGTGGTGTGATGAATGGCCGCTAGCTCTAAGCGTAGGAGAACGTAAGCCAGTGCAGATAAGTGGGAAGAAGCAAATCCTGTAATGTTACAATACAGCATTAGTATTGTCCTGCCGGACAGTCACGTCGATTAAATGTCGAGGCGGAAGGCAGCAAAACTATATGAAATGGAACGAGCATGCAAGGATCGTAGTAGGGAATGCGAATGGTGGAACTGATCTATGTACAATATCCGTACCTCAGCCATACTATGCGTGGCGGAGGCTACCCTGTGCCACTGTCATTTTTCTTTTCCTCTTCCACTCTAACAGAGTGAGGGGAAAAACGATTATTTATATGCCTCCCTGTGAGCCCTAATTTCTCGTACCTCATCCTCGTGGTGCTTACGCGAAATCTGTATTGTTTGAAATAAAATCTTTCTGTAGTCACCTTCAAATGCCGGTTCTCCAAATTTTCTATATCTACATTTATACTCCGCAAGCCAACTAACGGTGTGTGGCGGAGGGCACTATACGTGCCACTGTCATTACCTCCCTTTCCTGTTCCAGTCGCGTATGGTTCGAGGGAAGAACGACTGCCGGAAAGCCTCCGTGCGCGCTCGAATCTCTCTAATTTTACATTAGTCATCTCGTCTGGAGATATAAGTAGGGGGAAGCAATACATTAGACACCTCATCCAGAAACGCAACCTCTCGAAACCTGGACAGCAAGCTACACCGCGATTCAGAGCGTCTCTCTTGCAGAGTCTGCCACTTGAGTTTGCTAAACATCTCCGTAGCGCTATCACGCTTACCAAATAACACTGAGACGAAACGCGCCGTTCTTCTTTGGTTCTTCTGTCTCATCTGTCACCCCTATCTGGTATGGGTCCCACGCTGATAAGCAATACTAAAGCATAAGTTCTAACAACCCTACCACAACAAAGGTAAAAAGTTAATTATGATTGTAGTGTTGCTCACGCTGCTAAATATTGCTTTTTCGGGCAACAACATTTATATTATGCGGCAGGTATCATTACAGCACAGTTAATAAAGTAATTTCATGAAATAATGGATAAACTAGGCAATAATCTTTCCGTGTTTCCCACGCTGGTCTCGTTGTAAACTCATGTCTCAATGTCGAAAAGCTAGGTGGCGGTGATTCCAAGCTCTGATGCAAAGTGGCCTAGGTGTTATCCTGCTATATTCAAGTTTTATAGATGTTTCATAAACCATTCTTGAAGATTAAACTTTTGCAAGTTAGCACAATGGTGATGTAAAAAAGTAGCCAGCACTCCGAATTAAGTTACACTACTTTATTACTTTTGTTGTAATATCACGTAACTCACAATACATCACAATGTAAAACATACTTGAAAAATCTTCCTCACTGTTAAAGTTCACATTTTATAAACTGACTACAATTTGCGTCTTTTCAACATGACGACCAAGGCTTGACTCCTCAATAACCGCTTACGCGCCCAAAAATCAGTTAAAAGTACGTCAAAGATCATAGTGACGAGAGTTCACGTAAGAATAATATCATTGCAATATAAACATATGGATGTATCAAAGTACCTCTAAGTTAATGAAATCAAAACTGAGTGTTGTCTCAGAAATATGGTAACTACTTTACAGAAACACAGTAATTCTACTGTGCTGGTATCTAGAGGTTGTGGTGAGGTGCCGTAATGGTTACGTAATTAAAGTACCATTACAAGGTCGAAAGAGTGTTTTGCAAGCCACCTCCTTTGGTGGTGGACTAAATTTTCTAAGGACTCTCCCAATGAAACTCAACATGGTACCCGCCTTACCAACAACTAATTTTATATGATCATTCCACTTCAAATCGTTCTGCACGCATACTCAGATATTTTACAGAAGTAACTGCTACCACTGTTTGCTCCGCTGTCATATAATCATACAATAAAGGATCATTCTTTCTATGTATTCGCAATACATTACATTTGTCTAGTTTAAGGGTCAGTTGCCACTCCCTGCACCAAGTGCCTATCCTCTGCATTTCGGTGCAATTTTCTAATGCTGTAACTTCTCTGTATACTACAGCATCATCCGCGAAAAGTCGCACGGAACTTTACACTATCTACTAGGTCATTTTTATATATTGTGCAAAGCAATGGTCCCATAACACTCCACTGTGGCACGCCAGAGGTTACTTTGTCTGTAGATGACTCTCCATTGAGAACAACATGCTGTTTGCTAAAAACTCTTCAATCCTGCCACACAGCTGGTCTGATATTCCGTAGACTGCGACAGTGCGAAACTGTACGGATCGCCTTCTGGAAGTCAATGAAAATGACATCTTCCTGGGAGCGTGTTCCTAATATTTTCTGGTGCTCATGAACAAATAAAGCGAGTTGGGTCTCACAAGGTCGCTGTTTCCGGAATCCATGTTGATTCCTACAGAGTAGATTCTGGATTTCCAGAAATGACATGCTACGAGAGCAAAAAACATGTTCTAAAATTATAAAACAGATCGGTGGCAGAGATATAGGCCTATAGTTTTGTGCATCTGCTCGACGACCCTTCTTGAAGACTGGGACTACCTGTGCTCTTGTTCCAATCATTTGGAACCTTCGTTCCTCTAGGGACTTGCGGTACACGGCTGTTAGAAGGGGGGCAAAGTTTTTTCTCGTACTCTGTGTAGAATCGAACTGGTATCCCGTCAGGTCCCGTGGACTTTCCTCTGAGTGATTTCAGTTGCTTTTCTATTTCTTGGACACTAATTTTTATGTCAGCCATTGTTTCGTTCGTGCGGTGATTTAGAGGAGGAACTGCAGTGCGGTCTTCCTCTGTGAAACAGCTTTGGAAAAGTGTGTTCACTATTTCAGCTTTACGCGTGTCATCCTCAGTTTCAATGCCCTCATCATCCCGGAGTGTCTGGATATGCTGTTTCTACCAACTTACTGATTGAACGGAAGACCAGAACTTCATAGGATTTTCTGTCAAGTCGATACATAAAATTTTACTTTAGAATTCACTTACAGTCCTCCTTACGCTAACTTAGACATCGTTTAGCTTCTGTTTGTCTGAGAGATTTTGGCTGCGTTTAAACTTGCAGTGAAGCTCTCTTTGCTTTCGCAGTAGTTTCCTAACTTTGTTGTTGTTGAACGACGGTGAGTTTTCCCGTTCCTCAGTTTTACTCGGCACGTACCGGTCTAAAACGCATTTTGAGATTGCCTTCGACTTTTTCCGTAAACACTCAACATTGGTAGTGTCGGAACAGAAATTTTCTTTTTGATCTGTTATGTAGTCTGAAATGTGCCTCCTGTTACTCTTGCTAAACTGATAAACCCTCCTCCCTTTTTTATATTCATGTTTACTTCCATATTCAGGGATGCTGCAACGGCCTTATGATTACTGATTCCCTGTTCTGCACTTACAGAGTCGAAAAGTTCGGGTTTGTTTGTTATCAATAGGTCCAAGATGTTATCTCCACGAGTCGCTTCTCTGTTTAATTGCTCGAGGTAAATCTCCACCTAAGAGTAGTGTACCTCGAAAAGAATTTCGCCTTGTGTCCACGGATTACTATTTGAGCTACCGAAGCAACTTTGCGTTGTTCGAACCTACCGGTAACAAATCTAGCAACCAACGAAAGATGTGCTTCGATGTCTTCTTCCATCCGACCTGGAACGGATCTCACACTCGAAGTAGGTCGCACAAGCCTCCTATATGCGCTCTCCTTTACGGATAAGCCACACTTCCCCAAAATTCTCCCAATAAACGCACAGACTTTGGTTTATTGTGAGAACCACCACCACTTGTTCCTGCGTACTGTTAATGCTGGCTATCCACGCTAGGTCAGATGAAAAGAAGGCATCGAAGCAGTTCAGCGACATGCTAATAGATATGTCACCAGTAGGTTTGATGAACACGAAAGCATTAAGGCGATGGTTGGGAGAAATCGAAGGGAATGTCTGGTGGGAAGAAGACATTCTTTTCGAGGAACGATATTGAGAAAATTCACAGAACTGGCATCTGAAGTCGTCTGCAGAACGATCCTACTGCCGCCACCATAAAATTCGCGTACAGAACAGAAGAGAATTTAGGGCTTCTACAGAGGCATAGGTAACCGTTCTTTCCTCCCTCTGTTTGCAAATGGAACAAGGGAATTGACTGGTAGTGGTACAACATACCCACTGCCACGGATCGTACGCTGGCTTGGGGAGTAATATATATATCACTCCCTGTGACCTACCAGATGCAGTTGACCCCGAGGACAACGTGAAACAGCAAAATGTACATAAGTATTCCCCAAACCACAGGAGCTGACAGGTCACGCATTGTCTTACACTCGCCTTTTGGTTGCTGAAGCTGAACGAATTGATCCTCACGTTAGGATAATAGGTCTATGTATCGTTTGCCCATAAGACGTGTTAGGAATCCCATTTCATGCTACGCGAGCTGCCCTCGCATACAAACATGAAGCTTTCGTGTCCAGTTACTGATTTGTTGACTGTAGGCATTTGTATCGGGTTCTGCATCTGATGTACAACGGTTTTCCAGGCGTTTCGCCAGAACGATTGGCTGGTATTATCAAAGTTTCACTTTCACTGCTAGTGGCAAACTAGTGGATCTCGCGACCTGCCGCTCTCACGTGTGAATGCTTTTACCTGATCATTGTACTCATGGTTCTCCCCTCGCTACCTGAAACAGTTCTTCGATGCAGCGCGAGACTCCAGGATCTGATTACCTCGAGGCCTTCGTCTTCATAGGTGAAGCTCTTGCCATGATAAAGAATTTCTATGATTTACCTCAACAGGACGGCTCAGTAGCTCTCTTCCACAGCGAGAAACTATGGATTTTATTGTGTGGCCCCTCTCTCTCAGCGCATGCTCCACGACTTAGAATTTCCAGACCTGTCCAAACTTCCAGTACCCTTAGTGTTTAGTGATCCTGGCATTGATAGTGCACTCATTCCAAAGTACAGATACAAAACTCTCCAGCTGCGATCTCGACTCCAGTCCGCCATCAGCAGTGGGGAGTAAACCATTGAGCATGCCAGCCACTCGTGCTGTCGAAACCTGAGAAACACAGTTCAGCAAAACCCCGATACAGAAACCATCAGACCATACGTCCTTCACACAGTAATATCTCCAGTGTCTGAGCAATGCTCTGAAAGATCATGTATCGCCTCATGGATTCCGAATTACTCATACCCGGAAATTGCCTTTATCATAGGCGCTGGGTGGGTTTGACACGATTGAAGCATCTATTGGCTGTGATTCCTTACCTCTGCTAATAGCAATGACCTTCAACTAACAAAGTGAAACCGAGCGAGGTCACGCAGTGGTTAACACAATGGACTCGCTTTCGGGAGGACGACGGTCCAAACTAGTCTGGCCGTCCTACTGGAAACACCTCTCACACTGCAACTAACACTAAACAACAGATTTCACAGACCGAAAGTGAGGAGAGGGGCTGGTGATTAGTTAACACAAACCATTAAGAAATGCACGGAAGTATGATTCTCAACACACAAGTTTTTAAAATAGAAACCTGTTACTTTTAGCACAACTGAAAATAGAAAAAAACTTTATCAATACCGTTTATTAAATGTTAAATCCTGAGTAATTAGTAACGTAAAGTTTACGCTTGAGTAAGTTCTCAGTAGTTCAATCGTGTCAGAGAGAACCGAATTAATTAGGGATACAAAAAGCACAGCGATGTTACGTAGGTGCAGAACAGACACGAACAGCACGTTACGTCCACATGCGGAAGTGGCAGGCTTCTATGCGCGAAAATGTTTTTCAGCAAATACATAGCGACTCATTAGCTACCTTGTGTCCGCTGTCAGTCAGTAATGGTCAACTTGGACATTATCATCTAGGCGTTATTTTCCACTGCCGTGGCGGCAGTTCTCCGTGAATGTGTACTCAACATACGGTAGCACTTGAAAATCCCGGTGTAACTTAGTTTGCCCGGTAGTAAAATCTCTGGCTCATCCAGACCGTTGACAGTTCTTTCATGATACAGTATTCTGCACTGCAGAAACAGTTACGGCAACAATAGACAACTGTTAAATTAAAATTCAACCAGTACATTGATCCTGTCACGATGTCAGTTACTAAGTTTGAAAGAATTAGGATGGTGGTGCCATTGAGCAAGAAGATGAACTACGTAGGCTTCTTCAAGAATAGCTAATAATTGTTGAAAACACTGCTGATGAAATTAGTTTTGGGATTTCAACGGTGGCAGGTTAGAGGAATAATGAATAGCTAGCTGCTTGAGTCGACTCACACGGGTATGGTAACTCGTTTGACTTAAATGACTGACTGAGAAATGACGACGACGTTGGCTATTAAGTTTTGGGATGAACAAATTTTTAGCGTTTATTGGTACACAGAAAATGAAGATGTGGTGTGAGCTGACAATGTAAGCGCTCAGTGTAGAGAAGACACATGGAGAAGTAAGGGACGAAACTGGACAAATGATATATTTGGAACGCGAACAACTTCGGTTGCACTAATGCCAGTGGAACGCCTACGTTACGATGATGTTAAGACATAAAAATCTGCATCAAATGTAGTTTATACATAATTTCAATGTGAAAAATAGATTTTTCTCAGCGCCTGTTTAAAATTTTTGGAAAAGTAATCTAGAATTTGTATATTTAGGCCTGACATAATGTGAGTGCTTACGGCATTGAACCAGTGTCGTAAACACAAATATGTTGTTGTTGTTGTCTTCAGTCTTGAGACTGGTTTGATGCAGCTCTCCATGCTACTGTCCTGTGCAAGCTTCATCTCCCAGTACCTACTGCAGCCTACATCCTTCTCAATCTGCTTAGTGTATTCATCTCTTGGTCTCCCTCTACGATTCTTACCCTCCACGCCGTCCTCCACTGCTAAATTTGTGATCCCTTGATGCCTCAGAACATGTCCTACCAACCGATCCCTTCTAGTCAAGTTGTGCCACAAACTCCTCCCAAATTCTATTCCATACCTCCTCATTAGTTATGTGATCTACCCATCCAATCTTCAGCATTCTTCTGTTGCACCACATTTCGAAAGCTTATATTCTCTTCTTGTCTAAACAATTTATCATCCACGTTTCACTTCCATATATGGCTGCACTCCATACAAATGCTTTGAGAAATGACTTCCTGACACTAGAATCAGTACTCGATGTTAAAAAATTTCTCTTCATTAGAAACGCTTTCCTTTCGTTGCCATTGCCAGTCTACATTTTATATCCTCTCTACTTCGACCATCATCAGTTTATTTGCTCCCCGAATAGCAAAACTCATTTACTACTTAAATTGTCTCATTTTCTATTCTAATTCCCTTAGCATCACCCGACACAAATATGTAAATGTAAAAAATACAGGAAAGAAAATAAGAGAAAATAAGTCATGGAGTGAGACAGGGATGTTCCGTTCCAAAGACATAGACATTTATATTGACAATATCTTCAAAAATTCGAAATGACATAAATGTCCATACTTATCTTCATGCTTTAATAATGGCAGATGATAAAGTAGTAATAAAAGAAAATGAAGAGGACGTCCACATAGCGGCACACTGACTAAACCAGTTATTTAGGGAACACTATTTAAAAAGTTCATAAAATACCTAATTAGGTCAAAAAAATTGTAACAACAAATCAAATGCAAAAGGGTCGCATCCTAAATATTTGGTCTCTTACGGTGGTGGTGGTGGTGGTGGTGATGGTGGTGGTGGTGGTGGTGGTGGTGGTGGTGGTGGTGGTGGTGGTGGTGGTGGACGGGGAGGATATGTATGAAAAGCTGCATCAGTTTCGAGCAATACGGGGATAATAGTCAGCGGAAGTCACTAAAAGATCCGAAACTATCCAAAAACTAAATTTCCTGAAACTAGTGCAATACTACTACTGTTACATGGAAGCGAGCATTCGATACATAAAAGACAACAGCACTATACAAGCAGCTGAGAAGAGGTTCTCAGGGAGACTAAAGAAGAGATTCAATTAAAAAATGTGCGAGAAGTTTAATGTACATGCTGTTAATGAGGAAATAACTGAATCGCAAGGTAGCTGGAAATAAATAGGATGAAAGATGTTCAAGAAAATCTTAAACTAAAACCCGAAAGGGAGGAGACAGGTCGACCACGGAAACTAAAGAACACGAATTTCATGAAGAAAGAACAAATGCCTGTATGTACGACGACTTCTGAAGGTCAGTTCAAAACTGCGAAAGATTTCTTGAAACACTGTATGGTTTCAGAATAATAATGAATTTACCATGACTTATCTCAGTCAAAAATAAAACCAAGAAGTATTTCTCCAAGGTGTAGCTATACTGAAGAATCAAAATTCCCTTTATCAGCAGCAGAATTTACGCACTATAAGGTTTTGCCAAAGTAAGACTTTGGAAAAGGGTAAACCAGTGACTGGTCTCGTACTAGATATTGTCCCATTTTCGTCAGGGCTTGAAACCGAAGACTGACTTGCACAGGCGTGATGCACTAAGACAATGTGCCTCCGTGCAAGTTGGCAATTTTGATACGCAAAATGCACGACCTGACTTCTAAATAGTTCTCCACTCACCTAATGTACCGCTGGATCTCGGTTTACGAACCCTAATACGTGGTTTGGCGTAGGTTGTCTGTGCTGTGAATGTGTCATGTACACAACTGGAAGAAAATTTCTTTGTCGCGGCACAGAAAAAAAGCTACTATTGAGCTACGCAAAAAATGCGCAGAACTCAATGGAGGTTAAGACATATTCTGCACTTAACAATAGTTGCTGGTTTTTTCTGAACGTACTTACAAACTAATCCTAGTTCTCGTTATGTGCAATCCTAACTACTGTGTTAATATAAATGCAGATGACAGATGTATTGACGATGTACACACTGACACCTGTTGTTTTTTGTTAGGGATGTTGGTATTCTTTTTCAGCAGGGGTATACACTCCTGGAAATTGAAATAAGAACACCGTGAATTCATTGTCCCAGGAAGGGGAAACTTTATTGACACATTCCTGGGGTCAGATACATCACATGATCACACTGACACAACCACAGGCACATACACAGGCAACAGAGCATGCACAATGTCGGCACTAGTACAGTGTATATCCACCTTTCGCAGCAATGCAGGCTGCTATTCTCCCATGGACACGATCGTAGAGATGCTGGATGTAGTCCTGTGGAACGGTGTGCCATGCCATTTCCACCTGGCGCCTCAGTTGGACCAGCGTTCGTGCTAGACGTGCAGACCGTGTGAGACGACGCTTCATCCAGTCACAAACATGCTCAGTGGGGGACAGATCCGGAGATCTTGCTGGCTAGGGTAGTTGAATGACACCTTCTACAGCACGTTGGGTGGCACGGGATACATGCTGACGTGCATTGTCCTGTTGGAACAGCAAGTTCCCTTGCCGGTCTAGGAATGGTAGAACGATGGGTTCGATGACGGTTTGGATGTACCGTGCACTATTCAGTATCCCCTCTACGATCACCAGAGGTGTACGGCCAGTGTAGGAGATCGCTCCCCACACCATGATGCTGGGTGTTGGGCCTGTGTGCCTCGGTCGTATGCAGTCCTGATTGTGGCGCTCACCTGCACGGCGCCAAACACGCATACGACCATCATTGGCACCAAGGCAGAAGCGACTCTCATCGCTGAAGACGACACGTCTCCATTCGTCCCTCCATTCACGCCTGTCGCGACACCACTGGAGGCGGGCTGCACGATGTTGGGGCGTGAGCGGAAGACGGCCTAACAGTGTGCGGGACCGTAGCCCAGCTTCATGGAGACGGTTGCGAATGGTCCTCGCCGATACCCCAGGAGCAACAGTGTCCCTAATTTTCTGGGAAGTGGCGGTGCCGTCCCCTACGGCACTGCGTAGGATCCTACCGTCTTGGCGTGCATCCGTGCGTCGCTGCGGTCCGGTCCCAGGTCGACGGACACGTGCACCTTCCGCCGACCACTGGCGACAACATCGATGTACTGTGGAGACCTCACGCCCCACGTGTTGAGCAATTCGGCGGTACGTCCACCCGGCCTCCCGCATGCCCACTATACGCCTCGCTCAAAGTCCGTCAACTGCACATACGGTTCACGTCCACGCTGTCGCGGCATGCTACCAGTGTTAAAGACTGCGATGGAGTTCCGTATGCCACGGCAAACTGGCTGACACTGACGGCGGCGGTGCACAAATGCTGCGCAGCTAGCGCCATTCGACGGCCAACACAGCTGTTCCTGGTGTGTCCGCTGTGCAGTGCGTGTGATCATTGCTTGTACAACCCTCTCGCAGTGTCTGGAGCAAGTATGGTAGGTCCGACACCGGTGTCAATGTGTTCTTTTTTCTATTTCCAGCAGTGTATATCCGGAGGGCTACAAAAGAACCTACGGTTTTTAATTAAAACCTGCGAATTTTCTGTTACATATCGGCGCATTGATCCCTGTGATGCCGTTTCAGTAACAAAGGGCTGTAATTCTCTAAGCATCGTGCTTGCATCTTGGAAACATTTGTTAAGAGCGGTGGTCCTTGTGTCGCAACTCTGCGTTAATTCCGGTAATTCTTCCTCAGCCGATGAGGAAGTTTACCTTCACTTAATAGAATTTGTTATGGATGAAAAGTTATAGATATCTAAGCTCAATACTAAAACGGAAGTACACTTTCTCTTACTGAATGTCTGGTTCAGCAACTAAAGGTTCAAGATTACGAAAAACAAATTACACTGTCCGAATAAATGCTTGAAGTGGTGATTGAAGACTTGGGTTCTCATTTTCAGGTATGTACTTACATTAACGATTAAAATTTCCGCTGTTGATCAGGTAGAAACCATAGACATGCATGAACGTCCCATTTCACGATGCCTAACTGCTAATGCGGAGTTAGGAAGCGTGTAATTTGTAGGGAAATGGTACTCAGTGACTGCAGACTGTCATTTACCAATGCTTGAAAATTTCGCGGTACCCGAGCTCTCGATCACAACTGATGGCGGTGACAGGAAGGCGGAACGACTACTCCTACAATGTTTTTGAAGGGCGTCCTTTGTGTAGACGAGTGTGTACGCAAACATAGCATTTACCCTGGACGGACTTAAACGGGACCATTCGCAGGGAAATCTGTCATAACCAGTCAGGTTTTTGGGCTTGTTTTGACACGTTCGGCAGTAGATTGTAAGAGTTCATAGCAACCAACTGACGCTATGTAGACGATGTTTGCAAGTCCTGTGGTCATCGCCGCCGTCGTTGGCCTCTGGACCTTCCGACGACAGCAACAGGGCTTGTCTCTACTCTTTCGCAGAGATATCCTCCATTCCTTCTTGCAGTATTCCATTTTCATGCTCTTCTCCGTACACTTCGTCCGTGTGGTCTTCTCACTGGTAAGAGCCACTGGAAAAATTCAGTTTTCATCTGTTATGTCTCACAGATACAGACCAATCTATAACTACGTGTAATACTTTCTTAGCTCTAGTAAATATTCACTGCAGAATGAATGCCTGAAATTATGGCAAAATCATTTCGATATGTACGATGCTTATTAGATTTCATTTTTAACAAATACATTTTTAAACTAATCAGATCTATTCCTGCGTCAATAGTAATATGCACTGTATTTTGTTCACTAAATAAGTGGGTTTAAAACTTACGAAAACGGCTTTCAAGTTATCCTTCCAATATTTACATTTTCAGTATACTTGGCCAAAAATGCTGTTATCCGCAGTCTATTCTCATTTTGTAACTGAGAGAGGATTAGTTTTAATATAATTTTAAATGAACAACTGATGCTCAAATTCGGCTTTGAGATGGCATTTTTGGTAGAAGTTAGTTGCCAAGTCCAATTGCTTGTTGTTATGTCGCAGCGTTCATTCCTTCCAATTTGTTAAGAAGTGTTTCAATAGAAATAATGTAGGACAGGTACACCAAACTCGAAAGTGATCAATTCAGGGTACCCTCAGAATTCCCTTGTAATTAATGCCGCAGATCTAAGGTTTATTTAGACATTTCAGAACCGAATGTGCATTTATAAGGTTTTTTCCACAAACCGACTCTTGGTGTATAATACAGTAATATTTTATTACAAGATGGTTTTAAAAGTTTCCGAGCATTATGGACGGCTCTCCATCAGTACGCACATTGATGACTTTACTCTAAACTGCTTTGTAATAGCAGTTTCATCGCTTTTATTTCAGTACCATTAAGCATGGCTTGCAAATATTTGGAGACGAAGTCAGAGGTTTATCTTATTTTCTTATTTTGATTAATGCTACAGGAGGAAAGAGGATATTGGTACATAACGTCCAGTGGTCAACGAGATCTTTAGAAATAAATCACAAGCTCGAATTAAAGGAAGGATGGAGAAAGAATGCGGCCGTACCCTTTCGGAGGAACTATCCCGGCATCTGCATCAAATTATTTAGGGAAACCACGGAAAACATACACCAGGATGACTGGACGTTGGTTTGAGCGGTCGTCCTCCCGAATGTAAGTCCAGTGTGCAAACCAATGCGCTCCCCGCTCGGTACTAATGGTTAAAAAGTTTCATATGACGCTTACGTTATAATCGCCAACTCTACCAAAATAACTTTAGCATATATAACATTCTTCATGACCTCTTCCTTTTGCTAAGTCACATCACTTTCCATAAGTGAGACTCAAGTACAAACTCAATTTCTTCTTCGTTAGTCTTTGTTTCGTAGCGTCATTCAAGATGATGCAGTCTGTTCTGTGAAAGACTACTTAGAGAGAAACGTGAATAATGAACTCCAAACTAGGAAGTGAAGTCCACGAAAAATTTTCCCATAATTTCGGGCATTGATTAGACAGTGAACATTTCCTAAAGCTACGAACATCTGTACACAGTTCCATAGACCTGTTCCTCTCTGAGGACATACATATGAAATATAAGACCTTTCATCCATGACATTTATTGAAGGTAAAACAACGTATAGATGAGAAATCAAATTATTGGTATGCAGCATTCCTGAGCTGTGACACGTTGTTCGAATGCATAAAGTCCTTCAAAAATGTTAACTCTCTCTCTCTCTCTCTCTCTCTCTCTCTCACACACACACACACACACACACACACACACACACACACACACACACACAACCTCCCCTTCCCCTGAACTCCTGCAGCAAAGAAAGACGCGTGTGTCGTTAAATGATGGAAAATCTCCAGTATGTATCGAATGCTGAAGTATCAACAATTCGTGAAAGCACATTACAGACAGAGCTATCTTCAATTCCAGTACTTAATTGTAGCAAAGAATATCAAATTATAGTTCTTGTAGACGAAAAAATGGCAACTACATTTAGATTGCTGGAGTTGTCAGCAGTCGGATACCTCGTGTCGACTGTCGCTATGTGTATGGACTAGTGCGTACATTAACCGACCACAAGTAGGGCAGCGAAGGTCAGCTCCAGATCGAAAATCTATGTTAGTCAAGTGGGTTACGAATTATTGCAATTATAAACGATGCTCTTACAAGAAATTATATTTAGTTTTATGATAAAACTCTTAGGGTGTTACCAGAACTGTGATGGAACTGTCATCAGAACTCCAGAGCTGTTTCGTATACTGTCTGTAGTGAAAATGGGCCCGTCATGGTTGCAGTTCTCATAAACTACTACCTGCACAATAAATGCCACGAAGGGTTTCTGCAGAACTCTTGGGGAGGTATTAATAATTGTGATCACAATTTTATTTTCACCCTCTGGCAATTCTTTTTACAGCTTCAAAGTTTTCCCAATCACTATTGTTCTCTTCGCGAAATAGAGAACTATTTAAATTTTGTAACGAGATCGTTAGAATTATGGAATGCCTATGAAGAAACCTGAAAATGTGTTTTTCTCTTAAGTTGGGCGCCAACCCCACCGCACCTTGTACTCTGGCTGGCCCACTACCTCGCCGCGCTGAAGTCGGGCTGGGCTGCCTTTCGCCGCTGCGCTACCTGCGGTACGAACGGCGCTCGGACCCGCGGTCGACAACACACTTACGGTTCTACAGAATGTGTTTAGGGTTGTGTATCAGCCGTAAGGTTCGCACCATGTAGTTTACGCAAATGCAACACATTGCTGGTGTATGTGTTGTGTGAAAAAGACAGCGATAACTTTGATACAGAAACACCAAGGAGCGAATGTCACGCGGAAATAATGCTGACTGGCGTTCTACAAGAACGTTATCTGTTAATTGTAGTTCAGGTAAGAGTAAATTAGCATGCACAGGAACATCTATTAAGTAATGTGATGATCCCAGCAGTTTGGTCCCAAAGGATCTTACCACAAATTTTTCACGTCATACTTTCACATTCACACAGTGTTACACGATGAGGCGAATTTGGTGAGCCGACCGGAGTGACCGAGCGGTTCTAGGCGCTTGTCTGGAACCGCGCGACCGCAACGGTCGCAGGTTCAGATCCTGTCTCGGGCATGGATGTGTGTGATGTCCTTAGGTTAGTTAGGTTTAATTAGTTCTAAGTTCCTAGGGGACTGATGACCTCAGATGGTTAATTCCCATAGTGTTCAGAACCATTTGAACGAATATGGTGAACAGTTTGCGAGTTCACACGGTGGATTTGGTCAAACAACGGTCGTTTCAGTACAAACGGGAATCAACAAACAATTTAAAACTGTATTTTTCGTTCGCAGTGTTGTTCTTCGTAGGCACAGCTCATAAATCTTTGAAATGTCTAACGCAAAGAAACAAATTCTTGAAGCAGTTTTTCCCAAAAGTAATACGTATGCGTTAGTACCGTCATTAAATATCTTATAAGATTATGAAAATAAAAAATAATTTTCGTAATAAATATTGCTTCTGGGAAACGTATCCAGTTGCAGATAACATAGTCACAAAAAGGACTTCATTTGAGAAAAAGATTCAGAAAAGTGTCATATACCATTCCAAGTGTCCCTAGGCGCTGAAATAGTTACACAGGCGCTAACATACGGAAAAGCGCGAAAATACCCGAGGTAGTAGTGTCGGAAGTTTCATGCGGCTTTTGGCGGATGATGCTGTAGTATACAGAGAAGTTGCAGCATTAGAAAATTGTAACGAAATGCAGTAAGATCTGCAGCGGATAGCCACCTGGTGCAGGCAGTGGCAACTGACCCTTAAGAGACAATTGTAATGCATTTCGAATACATAGAAACAAGGATCCTTTATTGTACGATTATATGACAGCTAAACAAACACTGGTAGCAGTTACTTCTGTAAAATACCTGGGAGTATGCGTACGGAACGATTTGAAGTGGAATGATCATATAAAATCAATTGTTCGTGAGTGCCAGGTTGAAATTCATTGGGAGAGTCCTTAGAAAATGTAGTCCGTCAACAAAGGAGGTGGCTTACAAAACACTCATCGGTGTGGGATCCGTACCAGGATGCGTTGACGGAGGAGATAGAGAAGATCCAAAGAAGAGCGGCGCGTTTCGTCACAGGGTTATTTGGTGTGCGTGATAGCGTTACGGAGATGTTTAGCAAACTCAAGTGGCAGACTCTGCAAGAGAGGCGGTCTGCATCACGATGTAGCTTGCTGTCCAGGTTTCGAGAGGGTGCGTTTCTGGATGAGGTATCGAATATGTTGCTTCCCCCTACTTATACCTCCCGAGGAGATGACTAATGTAAAATTAGAGAGATTCGAGCGCGCACGGTGGCTTTCCGGCAGTCGTTCTTCCCGCGAACCATACGCGACTGGAACAGGGAAGGGAGGTAATAATAGTGGCACGTAAAGTGCCCTTCGTACACACAGTTGGATGGCTTGCGGAGTATAAATGTAGATATAGACACCAACGGCAGGTAACAACGCGACAGTGGCAGCTCCTCTATGCAGAAAGCCTGCCCGGGGAGATTAAACGGCATACGAACCCCAGTACAGATCGATGAAAGTATTAAAATGGTCTTGTAGATAAAAACCGCCTAACGGCGATTTTTTCTGCAGCTTTTAGTTTCTTTTTTCATATAAGTTGTCATACCGAGCTCAGAGTTTGTGAGGTGCATCGATCGCTTTTGTCGGCTGTTGCTGTACGTCGCCGGGGGTAGTCTGCAGTACGGCCTCTCGCGCGCCCGGCCTGCGACATTTCGCGCAGCGGCAACGGACGTCCTGAGGGTGGCTGCGCTGGCCCGCCAAGGTCGCGGCCGCCCCTGAACCTGTTTTTGTCTGTCGCCCGGGGCGGCCCGACCAGCAAAACAGGGCCGTGGGAGGGAGGGAGGGGACGGACTTGTGTGAAATACCCCGGCTGGCTGGGCCGGGCCTGCTTGCCTCCTTCACAGCAGCGCTTTTTTTACGAGTCCCATTTTTTCTGCTTCGCCACAGAGCCCAGATTTTCGTTTCTTTGACCAGCATTTCTCAGGACTTAAGAGATTAGTGTTATGGAAAACTCAACAGATGTCAGCATTCGACTGTGAAGTTACTTCTGCTTTGTTTCTGCGAGCGTAAATTCTGTAATGCTCAAAAGGGGAAATGTTGACAACAGCTTCTCTGTATATTATCAACATCCGTATTGTGGAGACAACTGCGGAGTGCGTGGTAGATGTTGCTCCCCACTGCAGCAAATAACTGCCTATCTGCCCGCTCATTTCTGAAGAGAGCGGCAAGAATGACTATCTGAGTGGGTCTCTGTGTGCTGTAATCAGCAAAATTTTTCCTTTGCGTGCGTTGGGGAGGGGGAGGGGGTGGGCGTGGGCGACACGTAACAGGCTCTAATACATTTCTAGAATGATCACGACATGTAAAATATTACGTGCTTAGTACTCAGTCGATTTTTAAGTAGGAATTCACTGGATAAGTAACATCCCCCTTCGAGAGCCTGGCACTTGAGATGCTTCAGCATTTCCGTACAGTCCCCTGTAACCACGAAGGTATTATCCGAATGGGACGGAAATTGCTAGATGAGATGTACATGTACGAGAGAGAGAGAGAGAGAGAGAGAGAGAGAGAGAGAGAGCTAGCTAGCTAGCTTCACAAGCCGAGCAAGTCAGTTACACGTTGGCCCACTTCTGGCCCTTAAACAAGCAGTTATTCGGCTTAGCATTGGTCGATAATTGTTGGACGTCCTACTGAGGGATTTAGTCATACATTTTGTCCAATTGGCGCGTCAGATCGTTAAGTTGATTGGGGAGCCCCGCTCATAATGCTCCAAACGGTCCCAACTGCGAAAAGATCCGTCGACAATGCGCGGGCGGGGCGAGATTCCAAGTTAAATTTTTGATATAAGTGAATAATAGAGTTTGAGAATTTGTTGTCCCCTGAGAAATAACTCTCACGAAGTATAAAAAGGTTACTGCGTTTTATCGTATTTTTATCCAATCAATATTTTGGAAGGTAGATCACTCTTACATAATAAAAATAAACGTATTCCATTACTATAGGCAAAGTACGTGATTTTATATTACTAATAAGAAGGTGAATGTAGAAAATCTTCGAAAACAACCATCAAATTCGTAGGTGCAACCAACTCATACAAGCCTAGGACAATACTAAATGCGCTTCGTATCCTCTGGCAGTTTCTAGTGTCCATGTTAACTGGAGTACAGAAGTTCTAAGCCTATCGCTGGATATTGCACTGTTTTAGAACCACACAGTTTCAGAAGGCAGACATGATAAACACCTTCCAATTCCACAATTTTATCCTCTCTTTCAGGTTTCCGTTCTGCATTTGCCTCCACAAGAGAATTATAGGTGGTAACATTCTTCACACTCCACTACAATCGCTCTATATAAAATATGTGATTAACAATGCAAGGCCACAGGTTAATGACAGCGCGAGATAAGCCATTGCAAATGTGAAAGAGATTAATAAACGGCGTAACTGCCAGAACGTTGAATGCAAGTATCCAAACCTGCAATTCATTGTGTTGTAAAAGTGCCAGATGTCTGTTGCAATGTGGTCGGACAATGGAGTGTCTGTGCTGTTTGTGGAAGAGGCTGAAGTTGTCCGATGATGTCCCATGTGTGCTCGATTGCAGACAGATCTGAGCAGGCCAAGTCAACATGTCGACACTTTGTAGAGTATGCTTGTTTACAACAGCAGCATGTGGATGAGTGTTAGCCTGCTGGAAAATACCGGCTAGAATGCTATTCATAGATGGCAGCCCAACGGGTCGAATCACCAGTTTGGCGTGCAGATCTGCAGTCAGGGTGCGTGGGACGACGACGAGAGTGCTGCACGCCAGACCACAACCCCACGTGTAGATCCAGTGTGCTTAATAGGCCGACAGGTTGGTTACAGACCCTAAACTGGCCCCCCTGCTTATCAACACAAGACAGTCACTTCTACTAGATTTCATGAGAAAATAAGACATCCACACTGTCCTACAACGAGCTCTTGACACAAATAGCGCCGCAAATGGGCTTGCTGGGTTTAGAGGAACGCACGATACGGGACGTCTGGCTCACACCTGCCTTTGAAGTAACTGATTCACATCAGTTCTTCGTGTCACTGTGGTGCCAACCGCTGTTCAAATTGCGGCTGTACATGCAGTACGACGCGCCAGAACCGTACACCGAACGAGATGGTCTTACCTGTCGGTAGCGTCACGTGGCCGTACATTCTTGTGACTTCCATGCCAGCTATAGTGTGCAGTGGCAGTGGTTACGTATATGAATAAATAGTCATGGTACATAAGACATGGTACATAAAGGCTACAAAGTAGTAGTCATAAATCTACTCGAAGAAGCAGCAGTTTTCTGACCGAATTACTGCAGTTACTGCGTGCAGGATTGCCATATGAAATTTCGTCAATTTGAATTACGGTGACAGGTAGTGCCAACACAGGGAGAAATATGCGCTTTAGCATAAAAGTTATAGTTTTGATTTTCAGCTTCTATAGTTGTAACCATACAGATGAGCAGTACAGTAATTTATAATACGAAAGACATATAGAAAAATGCCCATAAATGATCTTCATAAAAGAATGTACGGGTAATTTTTGCCCGTGCCTGGTGATTTTAGGCGTAATGGTTGAATAAGGAAGCGATAGTGGAATGATCGGGTACTCTATTTCCGTAACGTTCTGTATAGATTTACGTTCCTCAAGACAGCAAAACGACGCTGAAACCGCCGCCACGACACGAAAACGGTAAAATTTCCCGTTAACTACCATCCAACCGAACAGTGTAGTGTTTATTGAAGACAGTGTTTGCAACTGCATACGGGTTACTAAATCTGTTGCTTAGTAGAAAGTAAGACACTCGTTTCTAGAAATGATTGAGAATACAGAAAATAAAAAGCCTACCCAGATTGAGCAGGTGCTCCACCCCTTCCACTGAAACAGTACTGCACAATGCCTTTAGTGATGACCAAATTAAAAATAAGTTTTATAATTATTAATGACTCCCTTCTGCTGGCGAGCAGAGCAAAGGTTTTAGGAGTCATTAATATTAAAAACACACACTCTATCCAACGCAGAACAGCCACTTTCCCAATGGTAGGGTATTCAAAATGGCAACAGTATGCGAAAAGTCCTTATTTCCAATGCAGAAAACTCAATCCACCGTGCCCTAAATTCATTGTGAGATTTATCTTTTGATTTCATTTTGGTATGAAGTCAAATTACTTCTTCGGCAGTTGAGAGACCTGCAGTAGTATTTTCGGGCGCTACATTTAAGACAGAGAGCAATACAGGACCATCTATTTTGGTTTTCCGTACATAGCGGGTCAGTGTTGCAAAATAGTAATGAATTTACTTCTTTTTAATCATATGTGACTATGAAGCTTAAGCGTCAAAATGCTCAAAATACGTTATCGTATGAGGAAAGGGGGAGAGGAACGTTGAATATTATGACTGAAAAGTGGATCGCGACTACTGAAAGGTTGAGAAGCGCTGATGTAAGCCATTGATCCAGCTAAAAGACGACTTTATAATTTCTTGTAAAAAGTCGTACACGAAAATAACTGACGCTGATTATTGTTTTCATGGGTGCTATGCGCCATGTTGTTGTTGTGGTCTTCAGTCCAGAGATTGGTTTGATGCAGCTCTCCATGCTACTCTATCATGCGAAAACCTCATCTGCCAGTACCTACTGCAACCTACATCCTTCTGAATCTGTTTGGTGTATTCATCTCTTGGTCTCCCTCTACGATTTTTACCCTCCACGCTGCCCTCCAATACTAAATTGGTGAGCCATTGATGCCTCAGAATATATCCTAACAACCGAATCCATCTTCTAGTACCACAAATTCCATCTTTTAGTACCACAAATTTCTCTTCTTTCCAATTCTATTCAATACCTCTTTAGTTAAGAGATCTACTCATCTGATCTTCAGCATTCTTCTGTAGCACCACTTTTTGAAAGCTTCTATTCTCTTCTTGTATATTTATCGTCCACGTTTCACTTCCATACATGGCTACACTCCATACAAATACTTTCACAAACGACTTCCTGACACTTAGATCTATACTCTTTTAACAAATTTCTGTTCTTCAGAAACGCTTTCCTTGCCATTGCCAGTCTACATTTTATATCCTCTCTACTTCGACCATCAGTTATTTTTCTCCCCAAATAGCAAAACTCATTTACTACTTCAAGCGTCTCATTGCCTAATCTAAATCACGCAGCATCACCTGATTCAATTTCACTACATTCCTTTATCTTCCTTATGCTTTTGTTGTTCATCTTATATCCTCCTTTAAAGACACTGTGCATTCAGTTCAGCTGCTCTCCCAGGTCCTTTGCTGGCTCTGACAGGATTACAATGCCATCGGCGAACCTCAAGGCTTTAATTTCTTCTCCATGGATTTTAATTCCTGCTCCAAATTTTTCTTTTGTTTCCTTTACTGCTTGTTCAATATAGTCTTAATTTCTAAAGATCTGTCCAACCTGGATGAAGTAACAGTCTCTGTAGCTGAGTGGTCAGTGGAGCTGACTGCCATGCAGAGGAGCTGGGTTCCATCCTCGGTACTGCCAGATATTTTTTTCCTTGGTGGGATGACTGGAAACAGGGTGCAATCAGCCTCGTGAAGCCAGGTGAGGAGCTACTTGAAGTAAAGCTGACTCGTGTCACACAACTTAACCCCCTCCGTACTGCATCCAATGCCTCCATTGCCAGGGGAAGACACGGCGGTCGGGGTGAACCTATATGCCTACCAGGCCCTGTGGAGGGAGTGTTACGGACGAAATAAGTTTAAGTAAACGCTGTTGTTCGATAAATTATCAAAACAAGAATGTGTTTTGGATATGCGCATACGGTTTTTTCTTTCATCCAAAGATGATACTATATCATGACCTCGTAGGAAACATCGCGATTTCAAGTAGATTGTATCCCCTGACGACTTGATCGAATATCTCAAGATAGCAGCGCCCTGTCCTAAGCGATCATCCGTCTTCCTCATAACACTGCAAAGAAGTCTGATACGTGAAATGTTGGGCTTGATTTATCGAACTTAATGTACAGTGCTGAACGTGCGAAAAGAAATGTACTGAAATTAATCCTCTCCACTTCTGCTGTAAAACAAGCTAGGATCGATAAGTCACGTGCACTGCGGTTACTCACTGAAAAGTGGTGCAATGTCTGAAATGCAGAGGCACGTGAAGCGTAGTTCGCCTTGGCTCTCGGCAGATTTCGAAGATGAGCCATAGGGAATAGTTTACCTCCTCGTACTCCATATTCATGAGAGTCGTTCAATCAGCTCAGGGATGCCACTACTTTGAATAATCGTTTTGCCGGTCCTGATGATCGCCTCGTATATGGCTCCAAATAGACCGTGCATATAAACTACAAGACAGTTTGCTATTAACCACGGCATCCGTCTCCCATTGTTTCACCAAGAGCTGCCATTTCAAAAAAAATTAAGTTTAGAATGAGTGAAGTTTCAAACCATTAGTAGCTCGTTAGAGTACATCGAAGGCTTTCCGTTGCTGTCTAGTCTCTGGGCACCAGATAAGTAGTTAATTTTTATTTTCATCTATGTTTTGATGAGGTATTATTAAAGAACAAGACTGCACGTGAACAAGGTCGGTTGACTATCTATTAGTGTTAAGAGATACCCTAAATTGTTACCTCAGCTGGAAGCCCACCGCCCGACTTTTCCCCTAGTCTTCTCAGACGCGTGCTAGAATTTTATTGCCAAAACTGTTGATTTTCTATCTGTTCTGCATAGGTGCACAGTGAGATAAGTAATGTTCTGCTTGTACAATGTTACCCGCCCACCTGGACTAACTGCGGATTTATGTATATGGATCCTACAATATTTCTGTTGCTAGCCAATGTTACAAATCGAAAAGAGATTGTCCAGACAAATGAAATTTTAAAACACGAAAACTTAGATTTATTTCCGAAAAGCTGCTACGTATACATCTACACGCAACTCGAAACTCGGAACCTCGGACAGGGCAGAGCCGCGCGAATCGTGACAAGACTTCTGAGATCATGGGGCTCATTCATAGATGAGAGAGAAGATCCAACGAAGAGTGGCGCATTTCGTTACGCGATCGTTTAGTCGCCACGATAGCGTTAGCGATATGCGCAACAGACTCCACTGGCAGACGCTACAAGAGAGGAGTTGTACGTCAAGGAGAAGTTCACTACCAAACTTTCGAGAGCACTTGCAGGGAAGAATCTCATAACATATTACTTCCTACCACACACGTCTCGCGAAATGAGAACGGCAGAAAAATTCGAGAAATTACAACTAATAAAGACTACCGACAATCATTCTTCCCGTCGCAATTTGCGAATGGAACAGCAAAGAGGGATCAGTTACTGTTGCCAGAAGTACCCTCCGCAACACGCCGTCACCGAAAACGTCAACAATCGGTATGTCACTGTATTAACATAAAAAACCGTCTAAATGCCGACACAAAATGTCGTTGAAATTAAGTTGTTTCTTAACACTCTAAATAAATAGCGTTAACAGTACATAGATATCTTGTTCAAACAATGTTAGTACTTGAATAATGAAAAAGAAGCCAAAGTTTCAACGTACAGTTGACGAGGAGGTTATAACAGAGCAATCTCGGGTTGGACAAGGCTATGGAAACAAGCTTACGCCCCCTTTCAAAACAATTCCAATTTTTCACCTTGATCGATTTACAGAAATCATGGAAAATCTAAATTTGAATGCTAAGACGAAGATCTGAAAGCCACTTCTTACGATGACCTGTGTCCTGTCCTAAGGCTAACCCTATTTGAACCCATGAACCACTGCTGATTTTACTGAAGCATTTTTAAGTATAATCAAAAGTTATGCTAAATATGATAGAATTTTATTCCTTGCACTTCTGTCTTGCAGAAATAATTTTTGTGCCCACATCGGACACTTCAGGTAAGGTGTAATAACAACTCTCGCAGCAGGAACATTGGTCATCGACGGGTGTTACCGAAAACCACCTGTTGGACTTGAGACAAAAAAATTTTGAATGCGTAATTTTCAATGTATTTTCTATCGGCATGAACAGGATAATTGAAAAAAATGTTACGTTCGAACAGTATGTGTTGAAACAAACATGATCTACAAAATCGAGATAGAAGCCTACACCGAAAATACTCTTCCGAAGATATCGCAAAGCGTCTGTTACACTGTTAGCGAATTCAGTTTCGAACACCAGCATCAAATTGCGATTAAAATCGTATGTGCCGTTATCTAGCCACGTTTCCCGCAAATTTGAAAGATTTGATTTTCGAGAAAAACGTTTTGGGTTATATGCTTTGTAGTTAAGTCAGTCAACGATTCCAGTACTGCACAGCCATAATTCCATATCCGAAAGGTCTTCTGTCTTCTTAGTGTGGTGGACCTGCGGGCCTCTTCGGCACCTTCTGTTATCCACTCCTCTACTGGCTCCATCAGTTTCTCGTTCGCTTTTGTGCAAAGTTGCAGCAGGTTGCTCCCGTCCCGAGTTCGAACACGTTCATAATTTCCATAATGTCTGGTAGTCGTTGAAATTACGTGTAGACTACTTTTTTCCCCGCTGTGACTTTTGAGACCCTTGTAAAACTCGCTTCGTAAACCGATAACGGAGTTTGTGTTGAACTTCACAGTAAAGCAGACCTTTCAGATATTTTAGGCAAAAACTGATTTTTCATATTTTGAGCATTCCGCCTACTCAGCGTCAATAGAATATGTGGAGACGATTCTAAAAAGTACTATGCGGTTCTGCTCGGGTTCGTTCAGTCAGTAAAGAGCATCAGACAAAGGCGCAATAAAGTTTGGTGTGAGGTGATAAAAGGACGGCGTCGTGCTTTGCACATACCCTACTCTCAAATTACGAAGAGCCTACCCACCTCCCACCTCAAGTAGTGGGTGGTTGGAGTTTTATTATTTCTTTCAATAAAACCTTACGGAATTACACTGTTGTAGAATTAAAACGATGAGAGTAATGTAGTCTTTAAAAACTGCGTTCGCTGACACACCAGTAGGCAACTTCATTGTGTGGCTCAATGGCCTGGTGGCCACTTCGATGTCGTTAACGTCTCCCAGTTACCCTCCTTGACTACAGGTAAACGTGGAATCAGACCCAAACATCTTTTATGGAGAATCTTCACATTATCAAGAGGTGAAAACTGCGTTAAAGGCAGACTGAAAACATTCGTAGTCGGACCGTGATTCGATCTCACGACATTTCGATTTCCAGCCACGCACTTTACCATTAGACCACCAGACCCACCTCTGGCAAAGTAAAAATGTAAAGTCGAGGGATTGTTATTAGGGTTCCCTCCAAGAAATATGCAGTACATTTCACCGTCTCAGCGTCGCCAAGAATGGTACTATAACGCCCACGAAAAATTTCTTAGTGGGTCTGTTCATAGATAATTTTCATTTATTGTCGTCTCTCACCAGTCAAACAATGCTGTGACCGCTCTCTGCAGCTTTCTCTGTGCACGTTCCAGGTCTTCGGTTAGTCCGATCTGTTAGGTGTCCCGTGCAGTTTTTCAGTTTGAAACTGAAGGCATTACGTTTCATATACCGTGAGCTAGGTAAGCAGCGTGCTACCACTGTGCAGGAAAAGACTGAAAACTGTGACAGCATAAAGCCACCCTCACGTGGGACGTTTCTAGCGCGATTCGCGGTGATAGGCGTGGCATCAGTCGTGGTTGCTGCACGCTCTGAAACGACCCGCTACATCTCACGTAAAATGACGTTCTCCTCATCGTTGTTTGGGACCATAGTCTTCTCAAGCGGCAGTTCCTGGCTGCATCTGGCGCGCAAATCACACAGCTCGTTTACGACAATGGACGCTGGTAAAACAGCTGCGTCAACTCTGTTAGTGATAGTCGAAGAAGAGCGGAGAACATTGCGTAGAAGATCCTGATTGACGATGATTTATACAGCGGAGTGCCGGTAGAGGGACAACACGTACGATGCACGACCTCAGGTAGCTACTAGCGAGACTCACTCGTTAACTCAACTGAACATCCTAAAACTTTCGGTTTTAAACTGAACATAGTTCCCTCGTGCATAATATACACTGCTGGCCATTAAAATTGCTACACCAAGAAGAAATGCAGATGATAAACGGGTATTCATTGGACAAACATATTATACCACAACTGACATGTGATTACTTTTTCACGCAATTTGGGTGCTTAGATCCTGAGAAATCAGTACCTAGAACAACCATCTCTGGCCTCGATACGCCTGGGCATTAAGTCAAACAGAGCTTGGATGGCGTGTTACAGGTACAGCTGCCCATGCAGCTTCAACACGATACCACAGTTGATCAAGAGTAGTGACTGGCGTATTGTGACGAGGTATTTGCTGGATCGCCATTGACCAGACGTTTTCAATTCGTGAGAGATCTGGAGAATGTGCTGGCCAGGGCAGCAGTCGAACATTTTCTGTATCCAGAAAGGCCCGAACGGGACCTGCAACATGCGGTCGTGCATTATCCTGCTGAAATGTAGGGTTTCGCAGGGATCGAATGAAGGGTAGAACCACGGGTCGTAACACATCTGAAATGTAACGTCCACTGTTCAAAGTGCCGTCAGTGCGAACAAGAGGTGACGGAGACGTGTAACCAACGACACCCCATACCATCACGCCGGGTGATATGCCAGTATGGCGATGACGAATACACGCTTCCAATGTGCCTTCACCGCGATGTCGCCAAACACGGATGCGACCATCATAATGCTGTGAACAGAACCTGGATTCATCCGAAAAAATGACATTTTGCCATCTGGTATGCAATGTCTAAAGGCTGTAACCAACTACAACAAATTGTATCAAAAGTCTCTGATCCTCATCGTACTGTGCCACTGAAATTCATTACATGCAAAGTTATAACACAATAAGCATTAAATGTGGAGAGCCTTTAACTACCGGGTATTTTTTTCCTGTCATTTTGTAACATAACGCACCTAAAGAGACAAGTTTTCGACTGATCCTCAGCGTGCTGATGCTTCGAAAAAGCTTGATAAGTACTCTGTATTTAAAGAAAGAAATCCAAAGGCCTGGTTTTACTCCGTACAGTATGGCGTCTCCTAAGTTACACTCCACGAAACAAAAATACGACGTAGTAGGTTTTTCCTTTCAAGCTTTCTTACTGTATTGAAATGTGTAATTTCACACTGTGACGTCACCTGCTCCTCGTCCACTAACGTTTTCACGCCCCGTGAGAGGAAGCCTTAAGGACACAGAGATTGAAAGACAAGACACGCACGGAAACGGCATCACAAACAGTTCTTTGGTAATAAACAGCAGTCCCACTTCTTCCCTTTACCGCTTTGTACAAAAAGACTCCAAGGAGGTCTGCGACCATTTTGGCACTAAACGGTGCCATGCTTGTCTAGACAGCCAAAATAATTTTTGTCATCTCGCGAAGCGTTTCGGGAAAATCCCATCAGATGTACTAAAATCAATACGAAGCATCTCGACGCTTGCAACTGCATTCGAGATGATGATACTGAATGGAGTAGGAAGCGACAAGATACTCTATATTGATTTTGTGTTCCGAAACGCACCACGAGGTGAAAATTTATTTTGGCGATCATGTTTCTTTTCCTATTCAGCTTCTTCGATATCAGGCGTCTTACTTGAATTCCTTCCCGTTTCATTCACGGCCCGAGCATGTGAAGGATCGTTAAGTTGGATAAAATAGGCGACTAGTTATTTTCGTCACCGTCCACACTTCCGTACTGCAAGATAAGTAGAGCGTCGATAAATATCAGCCGACTCCGCACTGAAATCAGTTCTCGGAATTTCCGTAGCGCTGCAGTAGAAATTTTTGACATTTTTCGTTAGAACTGTGGTAAATCGGCCATTCGTGCTACTCTAGACACTAAAATGTAACAGGTTACTCATCATAGAAATCCCATTTATTTGGACCGTATGTGTGTGAAAAACTGCATGTATGGTAGTTAAATGTTTTATCCTACCACATTATTTCATAGCAATCGTGCAGCCAAGGCGACTACATTTTATGTTCCCTGGAGTGCACAACTGCGTAACATGACGTTCATATTTGGCCGGATCTGTAATTCTGGATGTCCCTACAAAACAAAAGGTAAGGAAGCCAAGATTTAATTACCCGTCAGCGACGATTTAATTAGAAATAGAGCGAAGACCCTGTCTGGGAGTGTTATCGGCCGCACCTCTTCTACTGCTACATAACCGTAAGCCATCTTATGGTGTATGGCAAAGGGTACTTCGTTCTACCAGTGTCACTTCCCCGTTTTCCTATTCCAGTCGTGTATCGTTCGCGTGGAGAACCATTACTGGGAAGCCTCCGTGTTGGCTCGAATCTCCCTGATATCATCATCATGGTCTCTTCGCGAGATACATGGAGGAGGAAGCAATAAGTTCTTCGGAGTTACCTGAGAATCTCCGTGATGCTTTCACTCACTAAATGAACCTGTAACGAAACGTACTGCTCTTAGGATTTTCTGTTTTTTCACCAATCCTATCTGGCACGTATACCATACAGGCGAACAATACCAAGGTACTGGTCGAAAGAGTTTTTTGTAAGCTACTTTCTTTGTTGGTGGATTAAACTTCCTGAGAATACTTTGAATCTTTCTGGAATCACTTTTCTGCGGTTAGTTTTATATGATAGTTCTACTTTAAATCGCTCCGCATAAATACTTCCAGATGTTTTTATAAAAAAGTAACTGCTTCAAATGATTATACATTACTATGTATACGCAATACATTACATTTATGTTGATGGTAAATTGCCACTCCCTGCACCAAGCGCCTATCCGCTGCAGATTTTCCTGAATTTTGCTACAATTTTCCAGCGTTGCGACTTTTCTGTATACGTAATCATCCGAATAAAGCTTCGTGGAGCTTCTGCCGTTATCTACTAAGTCACTTTTATACATTGTGAAAAGCAATGGTCCTACAACATTCCCTGGGGCCCTCCCGAGCTTACTTCCACATCTGAAGACCTCTCTCCGTTCAGAACGACATTCTGCGCTCTATATGCTAGAAACTTCAGTCTCACACTTAATCTAATGTTCCATACGCTCTTAGTTCATTCGTTAGGCGGCCGGGAAGAACTGCATCGAATGCTTTCTCTGAAGTCTAGGAACACAGTATCTGCCTGGGCGCCTGTATCTACTGCTGTCTCGTAGACTAACATACCGAGGTGAGTTTCACATGATCGTTGTTCGCGGAACCCACATTGTTTCCCCACAGAGATGATTTTCAGTCTCGAGAAATGTCATATGTGAGCATAGCACATGCTACAAACTTCAACAGACCGATGTCAGACACATCAACCTTTCGTTTTGAACGCCTGTTCGGCGACCGTTCGAGATACTAACGGCGGCAATCCACCTTGCTCGATTTACAATAATGACGGAAAATATAAATGCGTTTAATTGAACGTGGATATGAACCACTTCCTTGTCTAAACCACTGCGCCAGCAAGCTTGCTTCTACAATGCAGGGCGTACGTGGCTTTCTAGAAAGCTCGAAGTTCCTTATTGCCCACGAATAGTCAGAACTCCGTGATATTATTTTCAGAGTTACGTGGTTATTCTGATACTAATTTTTCACTCGGCTGCAATTTGTATTTACTTTATTTGCAGTAGAGTCGAAGCTTTTATGATTTCGTTTTCAAACACTTACGAGCTGTTTCGAAATGGGATATACATGCAAGTATATCTTGGTGAAGAAGTGCGGCATCCTATAATGCAGTAAGTATGGAAGTCTTAGGAGACAGAGGAAGAAACGGAATGTTGGTGTTGTGGTCTTCAGTCCTGAGACAGGTTTGATGCAGCTCTCCATGCTACTCCACCCTGTGCAAGCTTCATCTCCCAGTACCTACTGCAGCCTACCATCCTTCTGAATCTGCTTAGTGTATTCATATACTGGTCTCCCACTACGATTTTTACCCTCCACGCTGCTCTCCAATGCTAAATTTGTGATCCCTTGATGCCTCAGAACATGTCCTACTAACCGGTCCCTTCGTTTTGTCAAGTTGTGCCACAAACTCTTCTCTCCAATTCTATCCAATACTTCCCATCTAATCTTCAGCATTCTTCTGTAGCAACACATTTCGAAAGCTTCTATTCTCTTCTTGTCCAAACTAGTTATCGTCCATGTTTCACTTCTATACATGGCTAGACTCCATACAAATACTTTCAGAAATGACTTCCTGACACTGTTATTAGAACATAAGGGATACTAAATTTACCACATACAAATTGACGTGTTCTAATTCTCGTTCCTCATTAATTACGAACTTAACAACGGTCAAGACAATTGTCGCAGGTCTCTACGGAGTGGGGCGGGTGACTGTTTTGGGGAAACACATGGGAAGCTACAGACAGGATGACAAAAAGGGTTGTGATAACGCTTGGCCGTCTCGAAGGGGGAAACCGTAGGACACCACACCTGACCCCGGTCTCACCCACAGGGGGTGGTAACGGGTGAACTTCGAAATCAACAGGAACCCCCTATTTTTATTGCGGATTCGGATTCTCTGGGGAAAAAATTCCTAGCTAATCGTTGCGTGACAAATGGCGGTGTCATAAATACAAATCAAAATAGGTTACAGTCCGATGAAACATGATACTACCTCGAGAAACTATAGGATGCCAGGAGGATAGAAGGGTGGTATTCTTCAGAGTACATTCTGCATTGCGACACCAGTGTTTTATAGCAAACCACCGTGATTCTTCTTATCATAGCACATCGTGGTGTCACATGCTCGTGGTCTTGCGGTAGCGTTCTCGCTTCCCGCGCACGGGGTCCGTTGTTAGATTCCCGGCGGGGTCAGGGATTTTATCTGCCTCGAAATGACTGAGTGTTGTGTTTTTATTTCGTCATCATTTCATCTTCATTCATTCATTCATTCATTCATTCACTCGCAAGTCGCCGTAGTGGCGTTAAAGAACTTGTGGAGCGGCGGTCGAACCGCCGCGCGAGGGGTCTCCCGGCCACCAATGCCGTACGCTCATTATCATTATTATTGGTGTAATAACTCACACAGATGACACAAGTGGAAAGTGGCTGAAACACGTCATCGGTTTGTTTATTAAGTCAGTAACTACATTTAGCGTTACCCAGGAACGAGAACTTGAACGTAGTATTATTTTTTTGACTTTGGGATGCCTCTCACCATCAATGTGTTTGTTTGAAGTGAGTCTCATTGCCTCTCACAAATCTTCAGGTTTCACTGAAGCAAATGTTTCAAAGTGCATGTTCGCTGCCGTACACGTTGCAACCCTGTTTCTGGAAGACAATCCTACGTCACACTTAGCTCATGTTTCCACATTCAGTAATAATTCGCTGTTACATATTTGCACGGGTTATTTCTACCTCCGTGTAAGAGTATTTCTCTTTTGCGTTCGCCACAGAAAAAACTGGGAGGAGTCAAATAGGACGAAGGCGCCGCCCACTTCTGACGACCTTCTCGTAGAGTCCACTGACCAGGGTAGTGTCAGTTAAGAACTTAGAGATACCCAGGGATAATGCGCTGTACAGTCGTTGCGTTGAAACCACGTACCCATTCTTTGAAGTGGGACATCTTCCAGTAGTACTAGCAAATTATCACCTATAAAATCGCCAATCGGTCGATCGTTCACGTTACCGTTTGTGTTTTAATAAATTTATTTAAGAAATTTAGTTTAAGAAAACTCTCTGCTTCTTAGCTATTTCTGGTATTTTCAATTACCAACTCCAGTGGTTTTATTTAGGTTTTAGCTTTAGTCTTTTAAAAGCTAAAGAATATAAGTCTTTGGTTTTAAGAGCTAGATATACAGGGTGATCAAAAAGTCAGAACAAATTTGAAAACGAAATAAATCACGGAATAATGTAGGTAGAAAGGTAGAAATTAACACACATGCTTGGAATGACATGGAGTTTTATTAGAACCAAAAAATACAAAGTTTCAAAAAAATGTCATAGATGGCGCTTCATCTGATTAGTTTAGCAATAATTAGCAGAACGAGGTAAGACAAAGCAAAGATGATGTTCTTTACAGGAAATGCTCAATATGTCCATCATCATTCCTCAACAATAGCTGTAGTCGAGAAATAATGTTGTGACCAGCACTGTAAATCATGTCCGCAGTTACGGTGAGGCATTGGTGTCTGATGTTGCCTTTCAGCATCCCTAGAGATGTCGATCGATCACGATACACTTGCGACTTCAGGTAACCCCAAAGCCAATAATCGCACGGACTGAGGTCTGGGGAATTGGGAGGCTAAGCATGACGAAAGTGGCGGCTGAGCACACGATCACCACCAAACGACGCTCGCAAGAGACCTTTCACGCGTCTAGGAACATGCGGTGGAGCGCCATCCTGCATAAACATCCAACGTTCCAGCAGGTATTTATCAGCCAGGCTGGGGATGATAAGATTCTGTAATATATCGGGGTACACCTCACCCATCACAGTAGCAGTTTTGCTATCCAGCGCCATTTGTCGGACATTTTGTGAACTTTTTTTCTAATAAAAGCCATGTCATTCCAAGCATGTGTGTCAGTTTTTACCGCTATCTACATTATTCCGTGGTTTATTAAGTTTTCAAGTTTATAGTGACTTTTTGATCACCGGGTATGTCCCGCGGCGTCGACCTAGCTGATACTCCTCGTCGGAACTGCTCCCCCTGAAATCTCTAAAATGTATATTTCGTTACGAAGATCGTTCGGCACAAGTGGGTGCTATGTTGTCTGATGCGTATGGATTGATGTGTCTAACTTTCTCAACGAAAAGTTGATTGCTTCTGAGAGATTATCTTGAAGAATATTGACTGTGAAAAGACGCAGGCTAGCACTATCATTCCACATTGCACCTCCGATCGATCTACGTCACGTGATCTCTGAGAATGTTTGTCAAATCTTTTAAAAATTGCTAAATACACACCTTGAATGCGTATTATTTTCTTGGATTTGTTTATTGTGGCATCGACTAACTAAACATTCTCAATGGAGCTTGATAGCGTCGCACAACAATAGCAAAAACTCTAACATAAAATACGTTCGATCTTTGTAATCGCTTCACATAAGTCATCAAATATACATCTTTCGTTACTTAATCCAGAGAGAGGCGTCCGTAGCACGGAACGTCCAAATCTCACAGGCAGTTAATACTACTCTGGGCATTGATAATTCGCCGCACTTGAGTTAGTTTTCAACATTTACGATCCATTACACCGTTTGAGATATGGGCAAATAATACAGGTGTCTAAAACACCGCGCTCCGGGGCATCTTAAACAGCGGGGATTGTCCAGTGCCCAGTAACGCTTATTCTGCCGATTCACTTGACCACGATTCGTAAACATTGCTTAATCAGAGAAAAGCACTTGTGAATGAAACTTCCGTGGCTAAAAGTTCTCGATGTATCCAGTTGTAAAAGTTCAAGCGGCTTTGAAAGTCGCCTCCATGTACGGCTTGAAGCACAGACAGATATGGGTGGTATGTGTGTTCGTACAGTATGCTTTGAACATTTCGTCGCGAAATTCCTGCATGTCTTGCAGTTTGCCGGAAACAAATGCGAGGATATGCACCAGTTACAGCTAAAGCGCACACTGAGGCATTTTCGTTCGTCGCAGGCTGCGACCGCATTCTTCGTGTGGGTTGAACACTTACGAGTTGCAGTAGGTAGTTGGATAGTACGGCGAAAGGCCATTGCAGAAGGAATATTCGTCTCGGGGAACAGGTGCACATATCGTCGATGAGCTTATCTTACATGCTTATTTCACACAAAGTACGAAACAATATCAACCATCTCTGCAGTCTTCTATACGTAGGAAGGGGGGTTTTGGGTTCGAACGTTCGCAAATAAGTGAACCGCGAGCGCTTCGCACCGCCGTTTCCTTCTCCGTCGTTCGCGATACATACGCAGTCGGGCATCCATCACGCAGCGATAAAATTGTTCCACACAAAAATGACGTATTTTTTCCGGAGATTCTGAATCCGCATTAAAAGTCTAGGGTTCCCACTGAAGATCTCAAAGTTCACCCCTCTGTCACCTCCTGGGAATGGGGCAGGGGGGGTGAAGTTGAGAGTTTCTGGTTTCGAGACGAACAACTTTATTACAACATTTTTTCATGCGCGTTGTTGTGTTGCAGATATTTCTAGAAAGAGTTTTAACCATCCCACCGCGCATGAGAATTTTGTGTATTAACATTAAAAATAATCATTATTTTAAAACATGGTAGGTGAACTACTTTTTTATAGGAAGTGTAGGATGCTGATTGGATTAAAAAGCAATTCAGAACTATGAGAGCTTCATTCATCTATAAAACTGGACTTTCACGATATATGTTTTTCTCAAATCTTTGTTTCTGTTCTTCGGGCGCTTATGGTTTGCAGTGTCTCAAGTCTATGGTAGAACTGGAGTAAAAGGTATCGGTTGATAGGACACATTCTGAGGCATCAAGGTATCAGGTTAAAATGGATATAGGTTTCAGTAGTCATGAGGTGTGCAGAGGATAGACAATCGTAGATAGCTAGAGAAAACCATTCGTCAAAATGAAGGTAGAGGTGGACGACGACGAAAAGAATACTTACATTACACGATGCTGGGGCTTCTGAACAAGGTAGTTCGCTGGCCAACTTGCCACCTTCCGACGTAACATACACTTCGACCTTAGCTATAAACCAGTCTCTCTCGGACCAAGGTGGTGCGTGGGTAGGGGGTATCTAGCTCAAAGTTTTAATTAATATTAAATGACTTTAAATAACATGCATCACGTGATTAGTGGAAGTGACAGCGACGCCCTCAATTCAAAACAGCAGTAGCTTCTGTTTCAATCACAGATACTATTACCCAAGTCAACAGACCTTTTTCTGAAGCACACGCCAGCTGTACAGGGATAAATAAGGTATCGTTAGGAAGCTTTTTCAACGAGCTTCTGACACTGCATACCAATTATGCGAAAAAACTTAAAATTTGTGGAAAATTGTAACGTAATATCGGTAACTATCATGCCAAAAGGGCATCGTGGATACTCAGCTCCATACCTCTTTTGCGAAGCTAACTTATTGACGCTGAATAAGATTGATTTTCATATAATTTTGTTTTGAAGTATTTATCAACTGGATAGCTTGTATACAGGATTATCATAGAGATCGGTGATCAATACGGTGCTCAGATATCTCTGCCCACCGGAAAGTTGACATTTTGTAAACGAATGTGCTTTCCGAAACACCAAATATATCATTGTCGCCTTGAATTGTGATATACTTGTTGCTAGTACGGCTTAAAGATTTTACATAAAGGACTAAGTGTAATTAAAATTTCAATACACAATTAAAGGTTACAGTGGTCTTAGTAATATACCAGTATGTTCTAAACGTTTCCCATTTATTTACTTATGTTTTTTATATTCGTATTTGTCATTACACTTCCCTTTAGTAACAGCTAGGGTCGAAGGTTAATCTTTCAAGCAGTAATGCATGGAAATACAAATACAAGGATGCCTAATAAATTCATGATTGTCATTCCTCGCCACTCGGTTCATTTTTAAATACATTCTCTCTTCATTCCCGCAACTATCCTTATCTCGATGACTACACTTACTCCAAATGCTGCCATTATGTAAAACTAGAAAAGTGCGAAAGTTTCGCAGGAGTCCTGTGGTTTCTCATTAGTGTGCATTGCAGCACAATTAGCCAGAGTCCGTGGCACGAACGGCCTCATGTTCAGTTGTCGCTACTGGCTTTCTCTATTCAGACGACACACACAGTTCCGGCGATGTCCCCGGAGCCTCATGGCCCCCCCCCCCACCCCCCCCCCACCCCCCCCCCCCACCCTCACCCTACACACACACACACACACACACACACACACACACACACACACACACACACACACACACACACACAATTTTGCTGCCTCCGGGAAACCCCGCTAAGTGGTGCTTTGGCGGCAGGGTGCAGCAGGTGCGCGCCCAGCGGCACAGCCCTAATATATCGCTACAAAGAGCTCCAGCACTCCTGCGGAAATGAAGAGTAACTGGTAATTGTTCTCCATGTCCCAGCCGCAAGTCTAGGGAGCACGGCGGCGCTGTTCAAAAGGTGCACTGCAGCGGGGTCCGCAAGCACACTTCCGCTCTCACTAATTGAGACCTCGAACCCTTACAACACTTAGACCTGCTGTGTCAAATTTTACACGTGTCAGTACTTACTTTAGCTCAAGACTCAGTATGGATCGGAAAAGAAAATCAAACCGCTGTCTCACACGCAAAGGAGAGTTTCTCATGACAAAAGTATAAAACTTGCCAAGCAGTCAGCTCTACAGCCCGGTGATAGGCTAAGGCTAGAAACTAGTAATGCCAACAGTGTAATTTACATTAGAACTTCGTCAAAAAGAAGATGAAAGGATTAGAGCGTCTGGAATAATAAACCTCGACCCAACAAAACTGGATTTGTTTCTTCTCGTTAGAGATACCTATACCACTTGAAAAAGAGCAACGCTTCCTCACACTACCAAAGATTTTGTAACTACGTCACTTTGTGCTTATAAAATATATCTCGAGACTCGTGGATATTATCGAACATACAAAGTAACGAAAGAAGAAAATTACTGGCCCTAGACATACAACCACTCACACAAAAGGAGGCCAAGAGAAATCAGTAGGAAGGAAATTTTATCAAGAATAGAAGTACCGGTAAGTAAAAGCTAGTGACAAATGAATCACGATATTGGTCTGCGCGACCTTGTTTCTAATATGGGGCTTCATCCTGGGTTTTATACCGCCTGGCCCCGAAATGATAAAAATTGCTCTCGAACTCATCAGCTCCACTTTATTCCGATAACCAGCGCTAGCTCGTTCCTGGAGAGGCTGTGTGTCAACAATAAGCTGATTCTTGCTATTAATCATAGTTACAATCTTTCAGGAAACGACTGAGTGAAAACCATGAAATAAGACATCGACAGAAACGGATAAAAGGGTGCACATTTTCATCTTTTGTTCCCCTTCTGCCGGTGAGCCGTGTATGGGCACTTAAGTCTCGCCGTGTTCTCAGGCAAGCTGCCATTTCACAAAAGCAGCCCAGCACAAAAGGGTGGTATTTCCAGCGCGGGGAGCTGCGAAGCCTCGGGAATATTTTCGCCGGTTCCGTTACTGGAGAGAGGCGACAAGGTAACGGATCGTTACAAAGTTAGCTCTCGGGTGACGGCTCTGCTCGAAAGTGTGTGTGTGTGTGTGTGTGTGTGTGTGTGTGTGTGTGTGTGTGTGTGTGTGTGTGTGTGTGTATGTGTGTGTGTGTGTGTGTGTCCTTTGCTCTTGTGCACACTATAGTTCAACTTCTTTAAATGTATTATACTTAATCGTCCGTCCTACGTTTTCTTACTTCATGTCGAATATGCCGCATATCGTGAACAGGGCAGTAATTAGGAAGTTACAAAGTGTTCAATATGTTGTACCACTACCTTGAACTCCATTCATTTCAGTATCATGTGAGGAATATACCAGGCATCATCTAACGAAACGTCACGAAACAGTTGATAGCAAATCGGGAATATCAGAGTACCAAAACATTAGCACACCTACTTTTTGCCCAGTAGTTCTTAGTTCGTCAGAATTGTTCCATCATGTATTCATATTAGTCCTTCGCAGCATATGGTTCTGACTGTACGTAAGGCTATATGTGGCCTTCGACTACTTAAACTTTCCTCCGTAGACTTTAAAGACAAGAGTAATCAGGAGGTGGAAATGAGCCTGGATCAGGAAGATGCCAAATTTTGTTGAGAATCATCGAAACTTCACGTAACTTTGATACGCGGAAGCTACGCGTATCAGTTTGTTCGTACAGTAGAAATACTAGATAGTGTTGCAAGATCCGGTCAAGCTAGATAATATGAGCAGTAGCCGCTTTCAGCAACTTCAGTCAGTCTTCCTCAGTCTGCTGTCGAATAGGGAACAATTGCTCATCAGATGGTCTACTACCACAATCAAAGTAGGTGTAAGCTGTCTGATACAAAAATTTTAACATGTTTCTTTTTACTCAACAGAAATATGAATGGTTCACTTCGTACCAAATATTTAACGCAACAGGATGGAAATAGTGTTCTCAAGTTGTCGTAAACGGTGTTATATAGCTGTAATATTCCTACCTACGTCATTACTTACAAACATAGTTTGACGATTTTAAAAGCCAGTTTAAGGTTTGCAATAATGCCATATATGTATTTCATTCATGCATTCTGCATTTTACATTGTCGTTACCTACGAAAACGTTTCTAATCTATTTCGTTCATACCTGCCTTATTGGTATGCTAGAACACTGGCGAATAGCATCTCTGTGACTAACAATTTAGCCCTGCTACATAAACGATGCTTTTTGTACCAGAGTAACGATAAAAGCACAACCATAGCAAGCACTTGTATTTAACGTCATGAGGTCGCTCGCTGTAGAATATTTTACACGCACACCTCATTCCGAGCGTGGTTAGCCACATATCCCGTAGCAGGAGGTGGAAAGAGCTGATAGCATCCGATCGCAGGTTGTCTCTTTCCGTTCAAAAGAAAGATGCCTACCAAATGTCTTTCCTAACGTTCCAGTTCAGTGACTTCTCTAGATGATATCTTAATTGGGGGGGGGGGGGGGGTGAGGAGAGATACGTTTAGAGACAGTCTACAGTAGTCTCATGGTAAGCACGTGGTGGCACACTTTTTCTGTACTCAGCGGTGGGGCTGCACCAAAACGTGACAGATCTCCATCTGCACGAACAGAAGTTCGTATTGGATATTATGTGACACACTTTGCCTATCAAATCCTTCTTTGTCTCGACGTCGAAATGCGCCCTGATTTCCGGCCATTTGCATCGAAACTATAACAATAAACTGTAAACTATTACATCACATCCATGTGGCTGTGACGGATCACATGTTATGAGGTAAAGCAGTACAATCTGTGGTCGGTAAAATTTAGAGCGTTTGTAATAAGTCTCTCCTGTAGTCGAGAAAAATTGCTTGTCGATACACCACGCCCTGACTGCGGCGTGGGTGGAGAACGGCCAGGGTTTGTCTGAGAGCGGGTATCACACATTTTGCCTCAGCTGTCGATTACTAGCATAATAAATGTGGTTCATAACAGTGGTATCTTGTACGACGTAGTTACACGTACTTTTATTTCATCTGTTACGAAATTATACAGTAGGCAGCTATTAAGTCACTGAGTTACCTTATTGGCATTCTTGGTTGTACCGTATCCCGGGCATACTTTCACAGTGGTGGTTACTTTGACCGCTCTTACCCCAAAAGTTTCACAGCTATCTGCTGGATGTTTAGTGTATACTGTTTGGTGGTAAAGTTCCAGCAGTGCACGCTAGGTGGTGCCGTGTAGTGCCGATTTTCTTGCGCAACAGTTGGCGAATCTGTTAAGACTCAATTGTATATGAAGTAGTTGTCAAAATCTGGATATGCAAAATCCACCCGTAACATTTACCCGGAAAGCCCTCGGTGTTTTAGTGTATATCATGTACGTTGCTCGATTAATTCTCAAAACAGATTACTAATAATTTTTTGTTCACATCTATGTATGTGCCACTGTTTTAACATTTCTAATATCATGTGCTTGATTCCTCTGTTTCGGGGTTACTTTGGCCACGAGTAATTGTCAGCTCAACTTTCACAGAACCACATTTTATTAAACAGTTTTGATGCCAATGACAGCGTGGGACTAAAGAATACAAACATTATCCTTCGCTATACAGACAAACGTTCATGTGCAATAGTCAATGTTCTTAAAACTATGAAAAACAAATATCAATCACATATTGCTCAAACTGTGAGCTATTGTGGTTCAGGCATGATTTCGGTAGGACACACAATGTCAAATATATATGGAAACAAGGAGTGAAGGTTGTCTGGCCACAAAGTAGCAAATATTGACTCGATAAATAAAGAACAGGTGGCCTTAGTTCTACCTGCACTGGATGTAATGAAACCATCATTTAGGTTGAAATTAAGGATACTAGGCTCAAATATGAACGTGTGGTAATCCATCCTTGTATCTGTCAGTTTATTTATAATTTTGATGATGAATCACACACTGTAATTAATAAACTGTACTGAGTTTTTTCTTTTATGAGGCTTAATGAAGCATTTACGAAAACTTGTATTTATTCCTGGATTGTCAAGGTTTCATTGTGTTTCTGGGATAATAATCACAAGTGGAATGGTGGTTGATAGCTGCGATGGAAGTGTAAGTATGTGTGTATCCCCAAATACATCATAACTTTGATCATCTACATTTTTTTTTCCATTACGTATTACAAAATGTATATACTAATTGGTATGTTAAGTCCCTGTGTTCAGTACCAAAAATATCACAGAACTCAGTTATGATAATCACTTTTGAAACTGAACATCGGTGAAAGTGTTCACGGTTTACGATAAATACCTTCTGTGCCGTCGTTGAAACGAGTGTGTTACACTGATGTCGTATTAAGCAGGATGGCAAGTAATGAAAGCTCATTTACTGTGAGTATACAGTTTAGTATGAGGAACACTATTAAATTTCTACAGGTGTACAAGGTAAGGAATTCAGTACACAGATAGGCGTAGAGTTCGAACTGATATTGGTTGATAGACATTTGTAGGTCATTTCACTGCTGCTTCAACTGTCTTCAGTTTACTGACTGGCGAGTTGTGACAAACAAATCTCTGAGCAATGCATGACGAGATGTTTGCAGTTACTGTGAGCTCTGGAGAACGTGCTGACTAGGACGAGAGCCGAATACCCGCTGTATCGAGGTGCAGCGGTTGGAAACAATATAGAAACAACGAGAGAAACGAGTTCTTGAACATAAACGCAGGTAGTGAAGCTTGCAGGTTGCGTTGTTGTATTTGACCACAAACGGTACAAGCGCAATGTTGTCAGTGAGTTGCAAGCATCAGTCATGGTTACAAAAGCACTCGGTGTAGTTGCGCATTATGCCTGAGCTTGAGTTGATTTGAACGGGCTAAACTGTTGGAGCTCGTACGCTGGACGATTTCGTAAGCAAGGTAGCAGAAGTACCTGGTGTTTAGAGGCAGTTACCGGTTATCGACACAGCATGCACAGTCGAAGCTATAAAACCTGGACACAACAATGGAAGGCTGTCGTGTGGCCGTATGAGTAGTTTCACGCTGTTCCCAACTTCTGACAGAATTAATGTCCAAGAGTGAAACATTGCGGCTTTAGGTGATGGTTAGAGCAATCGTATCGTGGTATTCCACGTGCTCTACGGTTACTCTTCAAGGTGACACTACTGCCAAGATCATGTGATCATTTTGGCTAATCAGGTCCCTCCCATGTCACACTGTTTGTTCCTAAATGGCGACGTAGTGTTAGAATACGACAGGGTCGTCGTTCTTTTCCTAGTACGAGGATGAGTTTTCGCATCTTCCCTGGCGACCACAATCTTAAATGTCACTATTACTGAACTTTTGCAGAGAATGGTGCGTGATTTCTGTTCACCTACATCCTGATTATCTGAATTTGCCACTGATTTGCAGAAAAAATGGTAAGATATTCCTTCGAATAGCATACAGGACCTGTATTTATCCAGTCAGAAATGACTTGAAGTTGTCTAGAACGCCAGCGGGTTTCCTGTACCGCATTACGCAGGACGATGTGTTATTAGTACTCGTTCCATGTTTTCGACAAGCCCTGTATGACAGTAACGAATGAAATCTGACAAGGTTAGTTTTCCTGGTAGTTTCCTCGCTGATAGTATACTTACATCATGATAGTATACTTACACATCCTGATACTTTGCGCAGAGTCGAGTGTCGTCTAAAAAGATGACCATTTAGTACGTTAGCCCGACTTGTACTACTTACGTTGTGGGCTGCGGGTTACATAAAACAACTGGGATGCGCAGCTCAAATTCTTGAAGTTGTATTGACGCTACGTCAAAACCTCATGGCAGCCTACAAAACTACTCGACCTCTGTCTGGTGGTGAAGGAAAGGGTGCGGCAGTTACTCACGTCATGAGTGTGCCCGTATATAGAAGCAAGAGAATTTTTGATGATTTTAGAGAATCGCCGATAGAGAATTTGAGTGAGCTTGATAGCTTCATAACACGTTACATTTATATCTGAAAATAATGAAATCTCAATCACATCTTTACAAGCACTTTTTCCTTGTTTTGAGGTGTGAAATTAGCCTGAAAAATTTATAAATATATTTGTTACGTCCTGTAATGTAACGGATTTAATCGTAATGTCATAAAAGGCAATCGCAACAACTTCCTTCAGTACTGAGGTTGTAAGAAAGAAAACAAGGAGCTGGACGTAACGAAGCATTGACACGGCATCGTGTACGGCAAAGCGTGATCTGTTGCCTCGGTAGAAATGAGACCGGCACGTGGTCCGTGCGCTATAAGGCGTGAACAGGGCGGACGTGGCCAGCCGTGACGTCTCAAATAGCATCGCGTCCTGCGACGTCGGCTTTTCCGTCTCGGCCGCTTAATCAGCGGCCAGCCAGATCTCTGCTAATTTCCCCCAAACGAAGAACTCGCCTCAAAGCCCAACTATGCTACTCTAAGGCTCAAAATTCATGTAAATTAATATTAAGTTCGTTTGTACAAAATCGTATATCTCAGGAAGTTCCTGACCGACTGCTTTGAAAATTCTCTCTCTCTCTCTCTCTCTCTCTCTCTCTCTCTCTCTCTCTCTCTCTCTCTCTCTCTGCAGCGAGACCTTCACAGGCGGTGGCCCAAATTGCTGTACACACCGGTACCTCTAATACCCAGTAGCACGTCATCTTTTATCGATGCATTCATAAAGTCCACGTTGTCCCCTCCTCAACGACGATTCGGCGTAGATCCCTAAGAGTGGTTGATCCGTCATGTCGCCCATAAACAGCCCTTTCAAATCCATCCCAGGCATGTTCGATAGGGTTCATATCTGGAGAACACGCTGGCCACTCTAGTCTGCGACGTCGTTATCCTGAAGGAAGTCATTCACAAGATATGCACGATGGGGACGCGAATTGTCGTCCATGAAGGATGCCTCGCCAGTATGCTGCCGATGTGGTTGCATTATCGGTGGGAGGATGGCATTCACATATCGTACAGCTGTTACGGCGCCTTCCATGACCACCAGCGGCGTACCTCGGCCTCAAATAATGCCACCCCCAAACAGCAGCGAACCTCCACCTTGCTACACTAGCTGGACAGTGTGTCTAAGGCGTTCAGCATGACTGGGTTGCCTCCAAACAAGTCTCCGAAGATTCTGTGGTTGAAGGCATAGGCGACACTCTTCGGTGAAAAGAACGTGATGCCAATACTGGGCGGTCCACTCGGCATGTTGTTGGGCCCATCCGTACCGCGCTGCATCGTGTCGTGGTTGCAAAGATAGACCTCGCCATGGACGTCGGGAGTGAAGTTCCGCATCATACAACACATTGAGCACAGTTTGAGTCGTAACACGACGTCCTGCGGCTGCACGAGAAGCATGGTGGCGTTGCCGCCAGAGTTCCTCCGAGCCATAATCCGCAGATAGCGGTCATCCACTGTAGTAGCAGCCCTTGGGCGGCCTCAGTGAGACAGGTCATCGACACTTTGTCTCTCTGTCGCTCCTCCATGCTCGGATATCACCACATTCGCTCACTTCTAGACGCCTGGACACTTCTCTTGTTCAGAGCCCGTCCTGACACAAAGTAACAATGCGAACGCGATCGAGCCACGGTATTGACCTTCTAGGCATGGTTAAACTATAGACAACACGAGCCTTGTACCTCCACCCCCGATGAGTGATCTTCTGTCGGTCCCCCTCCTTGCAATAGGCGCTGCTCATGCATGGTTGTTTACTTTGGGCGGGTTTAGTGACATCTCCGAACAGTTTATATATATATATATATATATATATATATATATATATATATATATATATATATAGCAAATGGAAATGGTCACATAAAACGGGAAGGAGGAGATGGACGGGGGAAGGAGGAGATGGACGGAGAGAGGAAGCAAGAGGAGATGAGACAGAGAGAGAGAGAGAGAGAAGCGCGGGAGATTCGAGGACGCATTTAAGCAGACTGTCACACAGCAAAGCTTGGCCGGTACAGCATTGTTGTTTTTATTTCTTCCCCAAAATCAGTTTCCATATAAATTCAGATTTGGTTCCTCCCAAACTACATGACAAATTTCTCCCTCCATCCCACTGCAGTAGCTTAGATAAAAACGAGTGACGATGTTCAGTTGTTGGAGCGCAGATCCCACGATCCAGATTTTAACCTTCCCTTGTGATTTTCTGAAATTGACTTCGTCAAACGTGGAGTCGTCGTTTCAGAATGACACTACTGGTTTCGTTTCTCACCTTTATCGCATCCGAGTTTGTGCCGTTTACAATCAATGTCATCCACTGGAAGTTGTATCCTTTACTATCTTCCTTAAACGTTCGATATGCTCTTATTGTTACTGCTTTGTAGAGAACTTGGTCCAATGGATAAATATACTTAAAGGAAGTAGCTAAGGCCTCATTCGCCGAATGACTCCACTGGAAACTCGTACAAAGATGGTTGAACATAATTTCCAAACAACTACTTAACAGCTTTCTAGTAATAACTCAGGCCCATACGTAACTGCAGGGCGTCGGTATCATTAGTATCAGTCTTCGGCCACCCGATATGGCACTTTTCAAATTACTTATCGTAGTGTAGGTCGAGTAAGTTGCCCTTCTCTGTTATGTTAGGGGGTGATCAATGTTTTCCGTTCAAAGGTCGTAAGTCTAGAATCGGTATGTTGATAAGGCAGAATCGCCCTGAGAACTGAGGTAATCAACCTACCGACACACCAGGTTGAAAACAGTCGATTGGGGAACACCGTGCCCTGCTGCATGAAGTAGTCCGTAACTGCCTGCAGCACACCCTCGTCAGACAGGAATCTTCGACCATTCAAGATCTTCAAGGAACCAGAGTCGTGATGATCGCAAGGGGACAGATCAGGGCTACAGGGCGGACGCTAGCGTATCTTCCACTTGAGTTGGCGTGCCTTCGGCTTTACGACATTTGCGATATGGGGACGCGTGTTACCACGGCGCAGCAGCACCCCTAGCCGTAGTTATCTATTTCGATAGACATGCTGCCACACACACCATTCTTCATTATCCAGTGGACGTCTACCGGTACTTGTCCTTCGCTAGCCAAGAAAAGAATAACACTGCGTTGGTCCTGTACGAACGCATTTGGTAATAACGTCGCCACAGTTCATTTCTATTCATTGCACGCACAACGGACAGACAAGATTGCCACACTAATTGCCTACATGTCGGAACCCATACACCCCATCGGAGTCCCGCTACGTTGAAGCACTGCCCAAACGGAAAGTTTTTGATCGTCTCTTCCATTTTTACTCCTTGGCAATTTCTTGAATTTCCTACTTCACCATTGCTTGCTCACTTCCTTCCAATTGTGAATTATTATGACTTCGTTATGAACTTATTCAAAATCCTCCATTTGACACACAAACATCCAGTTTCGCTGTAATGCCTGCTGACAGAAGAGCAGATTCTTGGCCTTACTTACTGTAAAACTTCCGCTATTGATACTGTAATTCGGAAATTGAGGCTGGTATGTAGGTTAAGTATGGCCATTTACTTACAGCAGTAGTGAGACGGTTGAAGTCTAGACACAATCAATTTCTTCCTTACTTACGTGACTATCAGATGGTTTCGAATAAACGCACAAGGGTTAACTATGTGACACCTTCCTTACAGTTTGAATTTATATTTTTTTTCCTTCTCGCTTGCAACGCTCATTCTGAAGGTCGTGAAATAGAGGGAAACAAATGGGTTAGTTGTGAAACCACTATTTCACCTAGGGAACGAAAAATTTGCATTAACTCTGTCTTTAATTACTCTCTAACATTTCGTGAACTTCTTCTCCATGCGAATGTATGAAACGATCTGAAATTTTGAGTCAACACACACTATCGAGTAATTTGTCCAGTATGCGGGTTTCTTGTGCCGGATGTGAGAACCTTGTGGTGCGTTTAATTCTTCAATTGTATGTTTGATATTGAAATTGTTATGAGGAATTCCTCGTTGCTTTGTGCACCAAAGTTTCCATTTACTGACTTCATCTAGGTCAGTTGCTTGTAGACAGAAAGAGATAGTATTTTGTATCGCCAGCCGCTGTGACCGAGCGGTTCTAAGCGCTGCAGTCCGGAACCGCAGGACTGCTACGGTCGCAGATTCGAATCCTGCCTGGGGCATGGATGTGTGTGATGTCCTTAGGTTAGTTAGGTTTAACTAGTTCTACGTCCAGGGGACTGATAACCTCAGATGTTAAGTCCCATAGTGCTCAGAGCCATTTGAACCATTTTTATTTTGCATAATCATAGGGGTTGGTTTCGTCAAACAACTGACCTGTACAAAGCACTTATAGTTAATTTGGCTAAAACCGAACACCTATCAGAATTAGCAAACGGTGACTCGGTTAAACACGCTGTGAAATCGGGCAGCATCCCAGAAACGTAATAAAATGAAATATATGTTCGTAATTACAGAGGTGTCTCGCCCTATATAGAACGTAAAATTGCGGCGAATGTCATTTACAACTTATTCACAAACCAGACTACAGTTCTGTGTGGTTTGACACGAAAGGGAAGCAGTGGTCGAGAAACGTGTGCATAGGTTTGTAGACTATCCCAAATGTTTTGCAATTCGTACTCTGAGTAAGCAGTAAAGGAAACACACAAATTGGGTAACTGAATTAAAATTCAAGAAATAAGGTTTTAGAAGTTTTCCGATGTCATTGCAGTTGTCAAAGGGCAAAGAACTTCGAAGAGTAATTTATCGGAATACAGGTCTTACGAAGATGCTAGAATATGACCAACAACAAAAGAAAAACGGCGGAATGGAATGTCTGTCAGACGGAACTGCGGGAATTATATTAGGAAATGAGTTAGTAAAATATTAAGTTTTGCAATATGGATACCAAAATAAGTGAATATGGTCGAAGTAGAGGGTATAAAATTCAATAGCAAGAAAGCGTGTTTGGAAGAGAGGAATTTATCAACATTGGTTTGTATGGGGTGTAGCATTGTACGGAAGCGAACCACGCACTAAAAATATTTGAGAAGAAAAGGTTAAAGTTTTTGTAGTGTTGTAAATTAGAAAGGGAAAAAGAGCATCTGACGCAGAGATACCAAATTAGCTTTATGATAAATTTCTAGCATAATTTGATTAAACGAAGGGATCAGTCAATAGGACATATCCTGCGGCATCAACGAATCGTCAGGCAAGTGTGTTGATGGGGCTCAAAACCGTAGACGGATATCAGGACTTACGTTAAAGAGTAAACAGGTACAAGTGGATGAAGATTCCAATTGTTACACAAAAATGAAGACGCTTGTACAGGCCAGGCTAGTGAGGAGTTAAATGAAAACCAGTCCCACAAGTGAATGTTACAACATACCACCACTTCCAAAGCAAGCTTAAGGAAAACAGCCTTTTTCTGCACAGAAGAGGTGGCAAAACACGCAGCAAAGTTGTCGCGTTGACTGGAGGAAACATGTTTTTCCAAGCTGTATATATGCCATTTTCATTTGTGAATACTTAGCAGTACAACGGGCACTCGAAGAGAATATCAGAAAGAAGCATCCCCTGGAAAGCTCATTCAGTGATGTGAGGCAATGGTTGTATGTTTCAACAGGGAAGCATGGTGGGTGGTCTAGCGTTCAACTTCAAATAGTAAAGTAGAAAGTTGTATCACGCAGCAAGGCGCAGGAGAAGACAGTACCGTTCAGTTAAAAGTAGCAAATCCTAAAGAAAAAGTCCGCGTGAAGTAGGATCACGGGACCCGTGATTTCTCCTACACAAGCCTTTCGGCAGCGCGGAACACTCGGCACACACGCTACTTTGAGACGGGAAGCGTATTCCAGTTCGGAACTCGCGGTAAACGTGGCGCGTGTTATTTCCGTTGTCAGGAGGCGACGTGAGAGCGACGCCGAAGTCGGCCCCGAAATAACTCCAGTCTGTTTACGGCGAGCACTGGTCATTCCGGGCCTTTCTGGCGCGCGCGGGTCATTTTATTGTAAACAGTAGCGCAGCCGACCTCCCTTCCCCCGGCGGCCTGACTCAATGTCTTTCTGACAACGCCTCAGACAACAGAACAGATACCATATGGGGAACCAAACACGCAGTAGACATGATTCTCGTCCCGATACACAGTATCTGTCCTCAACTGCTTTTCCTTTACTCTCATATATTACAAATGGAACGAAGAGCTCTGCGATCATCTGCAATCCTGCGTGTCTCAGCATGTTACACGCTGACAAGTAATTAAGAGTTCAGAAAAAGAGAGGTTGATACAGACTTGGTGTTGCTCACTCTATTACATGGTATTTATTTCAACTGATTAATATTTATTGAGGTAACAGTTGTGGCATCATTTATGGATACAGAACATTGGGAACGTAAATCAAGGTGACGGAATGATCCGAACCTGCACGTACCTGTGCTTGAGGTACGTTACTTACAGTAAAAGTTAAAGCAGTATGCACGACATTTGGTATATCCATACATTTTAACAGAGAGTCCCAGATCTTTAGGATCCGAGTCATTGCTCCATTCCATGGCTTTTTAAGCAAACCTGTTTAGTGAGAAAATACGAGGGTAGTGTTGCCATACTCAAGCACAAAATATCAATAGATAATCACACTTACAGACACATTGGAACATCATTAACCATAATTTCACATAGTCAATTTATGGTTTGTTGCCAGATGGCGATACTGTGCAGTAGAAGGATATAAACACGGCAAATGATCACACATTTTTATGAAAGGAACCAGTGAGTGGAAATCATTTTAGGTTGTGTGTAATGGAAGATGTGTCTGAGGCACGTGTTTCTAAGATCTTTGTGTTTCTTAACAAACAACTGCCTTCCGCATAGGTGTTCGTGGCGCTACACTGACAAAACTCACTTGTCTGTGACGTGTTGGTTGTGTTTTATCACTGTTTACAGTGCACGACTGCTTGTCGAAGACGGAACAGTATCCGTTACAGTGACAAGCATGCATTTCTTGGGTGGTCAGAATATAGTGCCCTGGAAATTCGAACTAATGTACAGAGAGAATGTTGGCAACAGGTAATTCGTAGAACTGAAGACACACACGTTGGTAGTGGCCTAACTGCTTCTTACATGGTGCCACGGGCAAAAGTGTAAATTGGGCGTGTCAAAATTTTATGCTCTGTTACAATGCATTCATGGAGAATGTCGGTCATCGCATTGCACAAATTCAGTGACCATACGTTGTTGCTGTAAGGTGTAAGTCGTTCGTCCATAAAAAAGAACTAAGTATTTATTGCTGGCGGTTAGTTTATCTCAAAGGAATAAACTCGGTGTCATCCGAAATCCATACAGATTTGACCCTAACTCTTTGACAGGCCTGTATGAGAAGAAAAACAACTCGTTAGTTACTTTCGTAAGATTTTTTTACTGCGTCAACGCAATTTGCCGACCGTTCAAAGTGTAATGAAGTTACATTTTTTTTCCGCGGACCTACGAAGTTTCGGTATTGTCATTCGTTGCCGCCATCGTATCTGAGATTCGATAGCTGTGGAGAGAAACACAAGCTGAGGTGTGCACGGATAGCACAGTTAAATGTGGACACGTCGCGATGGGTTAATGATTGGGGTAGCAGTTCAAATTCGAGAACACCATTTCAACTGAAGTTACTTAAAAATCTGTTATTACCAATCTCAGAAGTTGTCCAGTACAAAATTGTATACACGTGTGACCAGATAATCCGTTTGCCTTAGGACTGACGACAATTAAGTTTTCTAAGAGGTCGGGGAGAAAGAAAACTGGCGTTCTACGGATCGGAGCGTGGAATGTCAGATCCCTTAACCGAGCAGGTAGGTTAGAAAATTTAAAAAGGGAAATGCATAGGTTAAAGTTATAGTGGAAATTAGTGATGTTCGGTGGCACGAGGAACAAGACTTTTGGACAGGTGAATATACGGTTATAAATACAAAATCGAATAGAGGTAATGCAGGAGTAAGTATAATAATGCCTAAAAATAGGCGTGCGGGTAAGCTACTACAAACAACATAGTCAACGCATTATTGTGGCCAAGATGGATACGAGACCCACTCTACTACAGTAGTACAAGTTTATATGCCAACTAGCTCTGCAGATGATGAAGAAATTGATGAAATGCATGATGAGACAAAAGAAATTATTCACATAGTGAAGGGAGACGAAAATTAATAGTCGTGGGTGACTGGGATTCGGTAGTAGGAAAAGGGAGAGAAGGAAACATAGTGGATAAATATGGATTTTGGCTAAGAAATGAAAGAGGAAGCCGTCTGGTAGAATTTTGCACAGAGCATAACTTAATCATAGCTAACACTTTGTTCAAGAATCATGTAAGGAGGTTGTATACATGAAGAATCCCGGATATACTAAAAAGTATCAGATTATATAATAGTAAGACAGAGATTTAGGAATCAGGTTTTAAATTGTAAGACATTTCCAGGGGAAGATGTGGACTGTGACCACAATCTATTGGTTATGAACTGCAGATTATAACCGAATAAACTGCAAAAAGGTGGGAATTTAAGGAGATGGGACCTGGATAAGCTGACCCGAGGTTGTACAGAGTTTCAGGGAGAGCATAAGGGAGCAATTGACAGTAGTGGGGGAAAACAGTACAGTAGAAGAATGGGTAGCTCTGAGGGATGAAGTAGTGAAGGCAGCAGAGGATCATGTAGGTAAAAAGACGAGGGCTAGTAGAAATCCTTGGTAAACAGGAGAGATACTGAATGTAATTGATGAAAGGAGAAAATATAAAAATGCAGTAAATTAAGCAGGCAAAAAGGAATACAAACGTCTCAAAAATGAGATCGACAGGAAGTGCAAAATGGCTAAGCAGGGATGGCTGGAGGACAAATGGAAGGATGTAGAGGCTTATGTCACTAGGGGTAAGACAGATACTGCCTACAGGAAAATTAGAGAGACCTTTGGAGAAAAGAGAACCACTTGAATATCAAGAGCTCAGATGGAAACCCGGTTCAAACCAAAGAAGGGAAAGCAGAAAGATAGGAGTATATAGAGGGTCTATAGAAGGGCGATATACTTCAGGACAATATTATGGAAATGGAAGAAAATGTAAATAAAGATGAAATAGGAGATGAGATACTGCGTGAAGAGTTTGACAGAGCATTGAAAGACCTGAGCCGAAACAAGGTCCCGGGAGTAGACAACATTCCATTGGAACTACTGACGGCCTTGGGAGAACCAGTCCTGATAAAACTCTACCATCTGGTGAGCAAGATGTATGAGACAGGTGAAATACCCTCAGACTTCAAGAAGAATATAATAATTCCAATCCCAAAGAAAGCAGGTGCTGACAGGTATGAAAATTACCGAACTATCACTTTAATAAGCAACGGCTGCAAAATAGTAACACGAATTCTTTACAGACGAATGGAAAAACTGGTAGAAGCGGACCTCTGGGAAGACCAGATTGGATTCCGTAGGAATATTGGAACACCTAAGGCAATACTGACCTTACGACATATCGTAGAAGAAAGATCTGTAAAGGCATACCGACGTTTCTAGCATTTGTAGACTTAGAGAAAGCTTTTGACAATGTTGACTGGAATACTCTCTTTCAAATTCTGAAGGTGGCAGGGGTAAAATACAGGGAGCGAAAGGCTATTTACAATTTGTACAGAAACCAGATGGCAGTCATAAGAGTCGAGGGGCATGAAAGGGAAGCAGTGGTTGGGAAAGGAGTGAGACAGGGTTGTAGCCTCTCTCCGGTGTTATTCAATCTGTATATTGAGCAAGCAATAAAAGAACAAAAGAAAAGTTCGGAGTAGGTAGTAAAATCCACGGAGAAGAAATAAGAACTTTGAGGTTCGCCGATGACATTGTAATTCTGTCAGAGACAGCAAAGGACTTGCAAGAGCAGTTGAACGTAATGTACATTGTCTTGAAAGGAGGACATAAGATAAACATCAACAAAAGCAAAACGAGGGTCATGGAATGTAGTCAAATTAAATCGGGTGATGCTGAGGGAATTAGATTAGGAAATGAGACACATAAAGTAGTAAAAAAGTTTTGCTATTTGGGGAGCAAAATAACTGATGATGGTCGAAGTAGAGAGGATATAAAATGTAGACTGCCAATGGCAAGGAAAGCGTTTCTGAAAGAGAAATTTGTTAACATCGAGTATAGATTTAAGTGTGAGGAAGTCGTTTCTGAAAGTATTTGTATGGCGTGTAGCCATGAATGGAAGTGAAACATGGACGATAAACAGTTTGGACAAGAAGAGAATAGAATCTTTCGGAATGTGGCGCTACAGAAGAATGCTGAAGATTAGATGGGTAGATCACATAACTAATGAGGTATTGGACAGAATTGGGGAAAAGAGCAGTTTGTGGCACAGCTTGACAAGAAGGGATCGGTTGGGAAGACATGTTCTGAGGCATCAAGGGATCATAAATTTAGCATTGGAGGGCAGCGTGGAGGGTAAAAATAGTAGACTGAGACCAAGAGATGAATACACTAATCAGATTCAGAAGGATGTATGTTGCAGTAGGTACTGGGAGATGAAGAAACTTGCACAGGATAGAGTAGCATGGAGAGCTGCATCAAACCAGTCTCAGGACTGAAAACAACAACAACAACAACAACAACAACAACAACAGGTCGGGAGAGAGCATTGGGCGTGGTCGAGCTCGTCTCAGGTGATGTCGATTACACAATAAAATTTACTGGCAGGCGCACACAGACATAAGTCTCTGCTACCGCGAGAAATTTGTTATTTACAGAAACAGCAGAGAAATTGGCCAACAATAAGATGGCATCAGAATGAAACGAGACTTTACGGCCTAACCGTTCTCTGGAGCGATACTTAGGTGGCTGAATTACCTCTCCATATCCCACGTTAAGTACCGATTCGTGAAATTTGGTAAGCCGGCTTTCTCAGGATAATTTTCTTCTTACTTTTAAGCGTCTGCCCGTTCGAGTTACTAAAGACAGAAAGTAAGTTCCGAAAATGCTGGCCATTTGGGTTAGAGCATTAGGAAGAAACCGAATGGTTTTCTAGAGAAAATTCAGATACCTAAACCAGTTAACACTGAAGGTTCGCAACTTTCAGGTATGGTGCGCATCGAATCAACTGTGCTCCAACTTCAATGCTGCTAAATACCTAAATAATTCCTTCGAGATGGTCGATTCCCTTATCCAACTGAAATTGTACTTGTTCTTGACAAAGGGTTAACGTTACTTCCTAAATGGTCCTCCTGTTTTTAAACATAACTACAAGGAATGAGACAGTCAGCGAAACTAATGTCCCACACTACGCAAGAAATCTTGGGCAATTTAGAAATACGTGATCTCGGTGGAACGCAGTGTCGCCCGAATGTGACAGGCTGCCGGTGCAGTCGAGCACCACGACACTAGGAGGGTGAGGCAGTCCCAGAAGCGATAGGCGGTCAAGCGGGCAGTGACGTCACCGCTATGACATCAGCGTTCCCAGCGTAGGGCCGCTAGCCTTGCGGTGAAAGTCGCATCACCATACTTCAGCTCCTGCATCTCGTAAGATATAACAACTCAGTTTTACCAGGAACGCGTATGTTCCTTTTTCTGCTAACTTTCCCCGTTAAGTGAAACACTGAGGGGAGCTGAGAAACCAATAAGAAGCTGCGGGGTGCCGTGTAGAAACAACCTACCTGCTCGTAACAATATAAAATACAGGCTGTTGTAGTACAGAGCAATTAGAATAAAACATTTAAATTCTTAAAGGTTATGGATAAGTTTCGGCTGTCCATCTTGGTGACGATTTCGTGCTTATTAAATGAACCTGCAAACAAACGTACTGCTTTTCTTTGGGCCTTCCCTATTTCCTCCACCAGTTCTCTTTGGTGCGGATCCCGAACTGATGAGAGATAACAATTTTTGGACGAACGAGGGTTTTGTGAGCTACATCCTTAATGGGTGAACTACTGTTCTGCTTCTGCATTTCCTGTGATTGGTTTTATGTGGCGGTTCCACTTTAAATAGCTCCATACGAATACTCCCAGATACTTACCCCGTCTATGCACAACATGAGACTGTGCAGCCTTTAATTTTCTCAATAAATTGTCTTACATCAGTTATTTTATGGTTGATATTCCGTCTAATAGCTGGAAAACAGTTGCATTTTTTGAATGTTATTTGTTATTTGTTATGACATTCCACATTTTATTTTATGACTTTTGTATTCCTTCATATTCAATGCATGGCAGAGGTCGTTCAGACCCCTTTGCAAACAAGCCATCTTTCTAATAGTTCGTCACTGACTTGAGTGGCGTGTTAAAGTGGCAAGTTACCAATACTTCATCAGTTCTACACAGTTATACACACTTCAAAGTTCAGAAGTACTTTAAAGTTACAACTGAATAGTTATTTCAAGTTAAGTGCGTTGCTCATTGCCAAACTATTTTCAGATGATTATTAGTTCAGTTTAAGGAACAGTATAACTACTAACAAATTTTCATTCTTTACATGGAACAGGGATAGAATACTACTTGTAAGACACAAATGAACATCATCTGGAGTCAGCACAAATGATCGAAAATATTAATCAGTGCTGGATAGCTTGAAGACAAAGCTTTTTGATCAGGAAGATAGCAGATATTCGTACTACTGATAGCCACGACAGTCAACTCTAGTCGTCTGGCGTCTCAAGTGTAGTAAGCAGTGAAGAATTACATCATAGAAGCGACATACTCGTAGTCGATTTCCTTACTTGTTATGATAAAACTCATTAGAATAACTCGCTCCCACCAATGAGCAGAACGCCGGTACACAGTACGATAAAGATTGCCCCTGCTATATTAAGAAGCAGCGTAACAAAACGAAAAGTAGAGATGATGCCTTCAGAGTTCAGAGAAGTTAGATCATCATAATATTTGGTCTGAATTTGACAGTTATACGTTGTGTGTCCAAGGAAAACGAAAGTCTGATACTGCTAATTTCCCTGCACCACAGGACCCTTCTAGATGGACATATCGGAGAATGTTTTATTCTATAATAATAATAATAATAATAATAATAATAATAATAATAATAATAATAATAATAATAATAATAATAATAATAATGAGCGGTTCTGTTGGCTAAATGAGATGTTAAAAGAATGATCCTAACTATACGTCAAAAATGTAACGGCAGGTAGAGGGGAACCGAAATAAGCAGATGCATAGGAATGTGTGCGTTTTGCTTTGAGCCGGTAGAGAGCGTTGATGACTGCGGCGTATAAAAGCTCTTCACTAGGTGGACTCATCTTTACCTGCATCGTTCTCGAGCAGCGTGCATCGTTCAATACGGAGCTAGCCCACGTGAATTTCATGCACGGGGCTGCACAACGAAATGGGTTAGCTGCTCAGAGGATTTACAGGGAGAGATTCGCGGTCAAGAATCAGCCGGATCGCAGAACGTTCGAGCGTCTTCATCGGGAAATACGCACGTGCGGATCTTTTTAGACTTCCGGGCGTGGAACTTTCACTGGGAGATACCTCAGAACTCCAGCAGTGGAAGAAAGAATACTAAACATAGTAGAGGCTAATCCTTCGATAAGCTAGAGAGCTATAGGACGTAGTTAGGTGTGAACCATCCAAGTTTTTTGAGGACTCTGCATGAAGACGGAATGCATCCGTATCACTTACAGACAGTGCAAGCAATGACCCTTCACGATTATTTTCCACGTCTCAACTATGTTCGTTGGTACCTACAGTAGACTGCAGCCAATGAAACCTACCTTGCAACTCTTTTATTTACTGATAAGGCTACCTTCACACGGTCAGGTACGTTGAATATGCAAATTCTCACCTGTGGGCTCATGGTAAACTACATGGCACAATAGCAAACGCCTACCAAGAAAGGTTTCTCATAAATCTAGAAGTTGAAATATACCGCTTCACTTGTAAATAACTTTTTCACCCGACCGCTTACGGACTGTTAAAAGCCCATCCTCAGGTGTCGTAGCTGTGCTGTGGTCCCCGAGCGCTGATCACGGTAACTTTCAAATAAGGCATTCAAAAAACATTTCAGATTTCCTGTCATATTACGTGGCATAATCGTTTCACATGGTCGACAGCTGTCAATTTGAAATATCCCCCCCCCCCCCCAATCCCACCCACCCCTCCGGTACAACAACCTGATCAGGAATTTCACGCGTAATATTCTCAGTTCCCCCTCAATGTTCCTTCACTACTGCTCCTGAGGCAGGAGATCTGTAAAAGCATCCATTGGCCACGTTCGATCCACTTTTAACATAAATTATTTTGCATTACATATCCTTAGTAACCTCATTACGGCTGACGTGTCTTGCGGGCTGTACGCTTGGAAGCCATACACAACTGGCATAGGACCTATGAAAGCGAACGTGTCGCATTCTTTTAGTTTCTCGCTCATCGCATGAAGATCTCTGTATAATTTTCAAATGTGATAGTTTACGTTTTTTTCAGGAGACTTAGCTTCCCCGACACTGACAGGAGAAACCGGCTGCAGTGGTTTTTTCTCGGCAGTTTCTGGCGTCATGGTAGCCTGAAGCTTGTATTCAAGCTGTTTCTCCATTGAAGAAATATGGTACCTTTTTGTACGTCGTTTATTTGGCGGAAATAAGGTTTCTCAGAAATTAGCGTAACTAATAGCGTTAACTCATTATTCGGGACTTCACTTCCCTCTCCCTTCTTTCAGAGTACCTTTTCCTTCTCCCCTCGAAACTTCCTTTTATGCCTGCTTTTCCTCGGGAAATATCGTCAAGTTAGGACCATTTCGTTCAGGAAAACTTCATTCACTTGTACAAGTCTAATTAAGCAGTAAACCGTTGCTTTTTTTTTCCCCCAGAGGCCAGAGTCAGGTAGGTGACGCGTAGCACACGTAGTGTCAGAACGTCTAGTCTTGTTGCAAGCGCTGCTAACCTCCAGTAACCCCGGTGGAACGGTTAAACATCTGCGTAGCTTACTAACATTACAGGAGAGCGTGTCTAGATCGAGCAAAGCAATGACCATTTAGGAAATAACGATTAGAATAAAGAAAATCCGTAATTAGACGCAAAGGATTCCATTTATCATTGTCGTAGTGTTCGTAACGTGAAATCTATCCTGCCACCATTAGTTTCCTTCTTGTACACCTACACTACGCAAGCCATCTTACGGTGTGAGGCGAAGAGTACTTAGCGTACCACTTTAAACTTAAATCTCCAGGCACGAGTCCAACACGACGACCGTATAAAACAGGCCCGATTATCCACCTGGAAAATCTCTCAGAAGTACAAGCTAGCACTGTCAACTCAATAATGGATGGATTTAGATTACTTCAATTTTATTTCAAACAACCAATCCTTGGCACACGGAGTTGAATGTGCCTTACTGTCTACATTGATATTTATATACTTCACTGGGTGACCAGTGTCCGTAGTTGCTTTACAGCTATTGATGTTACTTTATATCCGTCTTTGCTCGCGGTGTGGTAAAATGACGACTCGTTTTCAGTAGTCGCAAAAACTGATTTCAGATATTTTCAACATACTTCCTCGTCGTACCAACGAGGCGATTTACGGATTATGTTGACGTCGCCACTTGGGAGCGCAGCTTCTTCAGCGAAGAGTAGCAAGGGAATTAATCGATCGTTAGCTATTATTCAACAATAAAATTACAGCCATCGAGATATATCGCTTGCTTACACTCTAGCAACACAGTGTGGAGGGGGAGGGGAGGTTCTTCATGCCCACCTGCTGAAAACGCTGTGCTTCGTTCTAAAATTTTAAAAAGTATTTGTTTCTAATGATCTCTTATGCTACATTCCACAATTGTTTCAAATTTTTCAATACAATGTAAGCCAAAAGTTCGTTTTCGTAGCGAAAGTGACTTCCTACTATAAATCTCACATTCGTATTTTCACGTTCAGGACCCTCTGTATATCGTTCAGTAGTCAGGCTCTGGTCCACACTTACACGTATTTACCTATGTAAAAATTGTATAAAAAGTTACCAATTTTTTAAAAATGGTTTGTGGTGGACATAAAGTAACCGCCACACCGGTAGTACACGTTTTGGAAAATTCGTTGCTGTTGCCAGAGTTCAGGTATTTAATACGCCTCTGATGAAAAGGATGCAAATGACATTGACGTACTGTTCGCCAAAATTCAGTCCACATAATCTTGTGTTTTGTGTTGAATAAATGTTTACACTAGGTCCAGTAGACGATTCACAAAGACAACCGACAACAAAACCACACTGTTCAATGAGGTACACAGCACTTCGGAAAAAGTCCGTGATATTCTTAGAAATTTGCAACTGCATTTCGAGCACAACGTTTGCAAAACAAATTTCATCGTTTGCTAGCTGCGCGAAGTCACAAAGTACTGTTAAAGTAAATGGCATGAGGATCGCAGGTGCTACACTTCAGACTTAGGCGCGAACATCGGAGCACCATGCGCCAACTGCACACAGCTGACACTACAGTAACGACAAACATGCTGTTTGCTCCCCCCCCCCCCTCCCCCCCCCCTCCCCAGCCTTCGCAGCATTTCGCATGATCGTGTCACGTCTTTCAAAATGATGCATCCCATATCGCAAAGGCACGCCATAGCAACCAAAAAACGATCAAACTTACCACAGTGTTGAAATACGATGACTCAGTTTTTAGTTCAATCACTAAAAGTTTAGATAGTGACAAAAACGTGACATATCTTACACCGTCGGCATCTTTGACGTAGATGTTTTTAATGACAAGCATCAAAGATTTCTTATAATAGCATGTAGTAGCCGAAAGGGTGCATAGCGACCAGCACTGTTAGCAAGGGTAGAACAAAGAGCGGGAGGGGAGGGGGAAGTGGAGATCGCTGCGCCCCCCCCCCCCCCGCCCCCCTCCTCCCATCTCCTCCATCCCCTCCTCCTCCCCCACCCCCGAGAGGTGGACTAACGTAAAATCAAATGGTTAAGCACATGAATTTAGAGCTCTCGTCAGTAGATTTTGTCATTTACTTCAGTATTCTGCAAGCCACCGTACTTAATCTGAGAACTGAACATTCTCCCAGGCAGACCGTGCGCGCTAAATACCAGCAGGGTGTGCCGATCTTCCATACCAGGGCGGGATTCGCGTCGTCCGTACGACACTGCTTTGCCTCCATTGTTGCCATGGCTACTATTGTTACACAGCTCGCCTAGAATTCAGTAGCGTTTCTCAGTTCTGTGCGTCACGGAGCGAGTTTACAAAATTACGATCTTCTTCGAAAAACAGAAGACATGTAAGTTTATTACTGCATAAGACTATTGTTCCTCACCTATTGTGTTTGCTAGCGGTTTTTGCTCCTGCATTAAATACTCTTCTTGACGCTGCGGCTGAAAACTTGAAGTCGAAAATATTTCTGGGTCAGTTGCTTTACTTATTAGGCTCACAGTATTTTGATGGCCACCTATCATCTACAGGCGGATGCTACGACTCGTCTTCATCCAATTAATGCAGCTTTAACTGCATTTTTTTCGAACACTTGTATGGCCGTGCGTCGTTCAGTGTGACGCGTGTATGTAATTTTGTTTGCATAACAGTCATAAATACAGCTGGACTAATTATGTAAAACTAAGGTACCTTCCTTGAAAGGTTTACGATTTTCTTCCATATTTGTGTGGAAATTTTCTGACACACCTGCGTCTGTTTATCCGTATTTACATCTGACGTGTTACCTCCAGTCTCACTGCCTAACAGAAAAAGTTCTCTTTTTCACATTCAAATTACTATTATATGTTTGATCAATTCTGTTGTTTCATTGCATATACATAACTACCATTACTACAGCTGGCTTTGAGTAACCAGATTAGCCACAACATTAATTATAATTCAAAATAAACTTAAACCCTGCCGCACTTTTTTCACCCTGAAAAAGAAACTGTCACTTTTTAGCAGGAAACATATTAATCACAAAAGGCGCAAGGTGGCCTATATAAACATTAATTTATGCCAGTAGGTGCTTGGGCGTTCTCATTGCGATGCGTAGATAGCCCGTATGTCTGTATGGTGAAAGTTTTCAACACGTAACGTTTGTGACTTAAGCGTTACGTATGCATTCAGGTCACAGGCCAGCCAAAAATGTGGAAGAGCTCAGAACCTCCATTAAGCGACGCATCGCAGGTCCAAAAATGATCATCACGAAGCTTTAGAACGTGCTAACAACCTTCTGGTTTTCTTCAAAAACCCCGAGAAAAACATCGAAAGTGGACCCACATAAAATGAAAATAGCAAAACATTTTCTATATAAAACTTAATATTTTTCATGAAGCAGAACGTACCTCTAAGAGGATCTAGTGCTGACGACGACAAAATGTTTGCGGGATCCAGCCAGCTGTACTATCATCGGAAAAGCTGGCAGATATTATAGGAAGCACCATTCAAACTCCCAAGGTGACATCTCGACAAGTTACAGTCGGAATGCTACTCCGTCAATTACGGAAAGTTATTTCATGGTGAACATATTTATCCATTTCCTGACACAGTAAACACTTGTCTAGAAAACAGATTCTCTAAAGACATTCGCAGCCTCTACAATATAAACACACGTCTACCAAAAGTCAGCTCAACTGCAAGGTCCATTGACTCAATCTGGGACGCACAAACCCTGACCTCAAAGTAATAGAGGAGGCTGCAAGTGAGAAATCAAGCTGTTTGATGGCAAAATTGGAAACGGAAGATGGTAACAAAACACTTCTACCAGGCTATACAATAAAGCGTTTAAAGCTGTGCCCTGCAGAAACTTTCACTTCAAATCGATCTTTAATGCTGAACCTTTTATCTCTTCCAATATAAAGGGCAACAGCAGAAATCCTTCTCGACTGAAACTCATTAAACTTAGTTTTATCACAACGGTCTCTTAATTGAGTAATTGGACTTTCTTAATAATTATGTCTATGGCCCTGCAACAAAGAAAAAATTAGATATATTGAGAAGTGGGAAAATAATAAAAAAGATGTTTTCTTACAAAGCCAGTTGTTCTTCTGTGATGTAAAAGCATCGCTTAGATTAATCTTCACAATGTCCTATAAAAACTGAAATAAATGCATACAAGTTGGTAATAGGCATGAAACATGACAAACATATGGTGTATGGTAGACAACTACTACGTAAAGAATAAAAACGATAGTCTTTCTTCTAAAAAAGTCTACTATACTAGATTTTAACCACTCAGGGCATTAAATTATGATGTAAACATTCTAATTCTTTGAGATGAAAATATAAGTACACTATATATATTTATGGGCTAACTACACAAAAATGTTACTACCAACAAATGGAAAAATGCTATCTTAAAAGCATTTTCATACTAATTTCAGAATATTAGCTTTCAGTTTGCTAAGCAGTTGTCTTCAAGACATGATGGCTTATGGAGTTAATGTTAATTATTGTATAAATGAAGCTACTCAGTAGAAAGCTGTATATACTACACATTTCATGAAATTCTAAGCTTTCTTTTATCTTAAGTAAAGCACACGTTTGCACTTTGATATAATTTTCAAAGGTTGTACTATTAATTTTCAAGGGATGGACACCTGAATTTCCTTTCCCTTCCAGGCAACTCCCCCACCCATCACAAAAGTCTTACTCCACCACTGGTTGTTAGTAATTAATTGAATTAGCGACTGCAGCTATAGACACGACTTACATTTGTCCAGTCGGAAGTAAACTCGACAACAATAAACAGAAGCTGTTATAACGCTTCCTACGTATTATTTAGAACTTACACCGAACTGTCGCAGATGTAGCGTCTGTCTCGGAAAATATATGAACAGAATGAGATGTGTATAACATTAAATAACTTTGATTTGCACTGAGTGATTACGTGGTGTATGGAATACGATCGTTTTCGGAACATCTAGCGAATACGAGATAGTGGCTTCATTGGGACTACATCGCAGCATTTTTATTTGAACATTACACCGTATATGATGTCTACCGTATATGATGTTTACATTTCATTGCATCGCTATGTATCTGCCTGCAAGTAACGTCTAGACGTTTATCGAACGTAAATCTGTTACTGATTCCGCCTTGTTACGCAGTCAGTCAATCTGTCATTGCCAACTATTCCGTATTCCGCATATTCTTCTGAAAATGTTATTTCAGTTCACAAATACGGCATCTTCCATAATCTGTAGTAGCAGACATACTTCGTTTCAGTATGTCTGTCAATACATGCCTTCTAATCTGTTTCGGTCGTGTCCTTAAGTTCCATCCACCTGTTCAAATATATAAAAGGTAGTACTTACAGTGCAACAACACCACCGTGAGCTGCATTCTGACGGAAAAGATCGCGTATGCTTCTCACTGTACAAGAGCCGTACAATTGTTATGGTTGTGCACCAAGGAAGTAATAGTTTCCGCCAAAGACTTTCATGCAGAGAGTTTACATAAGTTTCCTGGTAAACAAAAGTTAGTTTAGGATCATATAATGAAGATTCATATTGCCAGAATTGATTTTTTTGCTGTCATAATTCATTGCCACCGTGATCACGTGATCTCGGAACGGCTTAGGTTTGTCCGTAATGCGTCCTGTAAATTTTGAATGTCCTTATATCGCTAATACAGAGTCCCATCGTAGGTGCTGTTAATTTGGCATATGCTTTTTGTAGACACCATAACACATTTTACTTGGTACCGGGAATAAAGTGGGCTCTTGAGCTATGGAGAGCAAAATAGCGTCATGTAAAGGCACCGCCACGTTAGCGTGCATTTACATTGTCCGTCACGTGACGTCAGTGCACTTAGTTCCGTGCTGAACGACGAAAGTGGTTTTTAGTAGTCACCATCCGTGAAAAAAAATCATTGTATAGAATCTGAATCGAGGAACTAACAACGCTTATTAATGATTTAAGCGAACTTCATAACGTATGTTGTTGATCAAGTTGTTAAAGTACTGACAAGGGATACAACATCGCAAAACTTTATTTGCTAGAGAAACTATATACATACAAACACCTCAAACAAAAGCTACAAAGGAATAAATTGAGCCTTCTCGCCTTATCCATTGTTTTCGTGCTACGTAACTAACATTATAAAAAGGTTTTTTCTGCTTCATTAAAGCTAACCGTGTCACAGCTGTTCTGTTGTAAAGCCAAAATAATTTTTCACTTTCAAATATCTGACCTCGCTTGTGTAAGAACAGAGAATGGCAAAAGTATCAAAGTCGTCATGAAACTTTTGAAATGTTCCACGATAAAAAAAGAGTAACAATATTAAGATTGAGAAGAGACAAAATAATCATGATATCCACAACTTTAACGCATCATCGCGGCGAAAACTGGTTAACCTACGTTGTTCGCAGACCATGAAACCGTCAAAATTTTCTTCCCGAGAAACCTAGACGTACTGAGATGTGCCACTGTGCGACGCTACGGTCAGTTGACGGCCCATGTGAACTGGCCTTAAAGTCGTCCCGAAATCATGTGACATACCAGATTATTTTTAACCTATGCAGTGCTCACTCCAGATTTATTTCTACTTTAAGGTCAAAATATACATCACCATTCCCGACGTTGTTCTGGCACAAACTGAGATTAACTTTTGAGAAATGGACAGAAACGGACAGTTAGGCTAATAGTTATACGTAATTTGCCTGAAAATATAAAAGGACTACACTTAAGCGTACATGAAACATGTAAGATGTAGATGTTGGTCTGCCAGTGTGAACCATCGTAACATTCTCCCGAAGTGAAAAGATATGAGGAGACTTGCGATGGTTCGATCAAGTTGACAAACCAGAATCGTCTTCACACAGTTCTTTCTTTCTTGTAATTTTTCAGAAGCCTGTAGAGGATTAAGATTAGTGTAACAGAAATACGCAAGTGTTACATATTCTTGTGCACAGGCAGAGTTTGTTATAGAAAAGATGTAAACCGCGGTGGAGGCATGCTGAAGTTATACGAGGAGTGTGAGGTAATGAGAACACTGCGACCGATCTAACAACGATGTATTGTTCTAGTTTTGTAGACCGATGTGTTCATCCCTTCCAGATACTCGGAGTTTCTGCTTCATGCAACAATCACGTGATTTTGAAAGCGCCATGAGTGAATTTCTGTTTTTGTTGAGTGTTACGAAAATGGATCGGCGGAATTTACAGCAAAGTTATGCCGCCAAGTTTTGTGTTAAACTTTGGAAATCTACCAGTGTAACTTTCGGAAAGTTGAAACAGGCCTGTTGGGTATCATTTCTTATAAGAGCAAATTTTTTTCGCTGTCCTTCATTTTTGGAAGGCCGCAATCACGCTGAAGATGAGCTTCGCTCAGGGAGACGTGTAGCTTGAAAAGGAGACAAAAACGTGTGCGTGCCCTTGAGAGATCAGATCGACGTTTAACAAGAAGTCCACTTTGACAGCACATCAAATTTCGATTGAACCTTTGACCGTGCGAAAGGTTTGTGCCAAGATAGTGTCCAAAAACCTCACAAGTGAGCAGTAAGACAAGCTAAGAAACCTGAGAGTTTATCTTCTTCAGGGGACTGCCAATGACCACGATTGAGTCAGTCGTGTGGTCACAGGCGACCAACACTGGATTTTTGAGTACGATCGTGAGACAAAGCGGCAAAGTGAGATGAGACACACTGAGACATCTCCTTGATCGAAAATAGCTCGACGGAATAATTTAAAGATGATAAAAATTCTGATTTGCTTCCTTGAGATTAGGGATGTAGTGCAAAGGAATTTGTTCCTGCACGGAACACAGTCAACCAAGTGTTCAACAAAGACGTTCCTGAAAGGCTCATGAAAAGGGTGTATCGAATGAGACTGTACATTGCAGAGAGGTGAATACTGCATCATGACAACGTCCCATGCCACACGCCTACTTCCACCTCGTAATTTTTGACCTCAGCAGGCATTCATGTTGTTCCACAGCCCCCCCCCCCCCCCCCTCCTATTCTCCTGATCTGAGTCCCTGACATTTTTCTTTTGCCGAAAGTGAAAAAGGCATTATAGGGATGTTGCTTTAGGACTCCGGAGAACATTCAAGGTAGTGTGACAGGCATGCTAAAGGCCTTACCAGTTGAAGCCTTTCAGGGCTGGTACCAAGACTGGGAACGACGATTCCGCCACTGTATAGCTGCCGAAGGGAACTATTCAGACACCTCGTATGTTGGGGAGTATGACACATTTTTTGAATAATATTTACTAATTCATACCGAACGATTCTATTTCCAATGTTGACTGGGTACCGTTACTCCTATGGAACAAGTTAATATTGTTCTCAAACCTAAAAAGCTACCGGAGATCGCCACCTTACATGCAGATACTCCGCGCTCACGTCATTTCTTGTCAACTGTCATGTCTCGCAGCGCGTGTTATCATTTTTTAGTTTTCGTCAGTGGAGTTTAGTTTTCGTCAGTGGAGTTTAGTTTTCGTCAGTGGAGTTTAGTTTTCGTCAGTGGAGTTTAGTTTTCGTCAGTGGAGTTTAGTTTTCGTCAGTGGAGTTTAGTTTTCGTCAGTGGAGTTTAGTTTTCGTCAGTGGAGTTTAGTTTTCGTCAGTGGAGTTTAGTTTTCGTCAGTGGAGTTTAGTTTTCGTCAGTGGAGTTTAGTTTTCGTCAGTGGAGTTTAGTTTTCGTCGTGTTCCTACAAGCTGGAGACAGGTTTCTCTACATACTGCGAATGTGGCGGCGTCGCCAGCCGGTAACTTGGGGATGCGGCGGCCGTGCCGCAGTCTCTCGTGTGGGAGGGGTCCATCGCCGTCCCCGTGGGCCGCATAGGAATGGGAATGGGTCTGGTGTGTCTGCTGGTCCTGCCTGCACGTCCTTGTGCCTCTGCTGGGCGCCTCGCCCGCTCGCATCCGGAATCCCAACTACCTGCGTAGCGCCGCGGCGGCGGAAGCGCCGTGCAGCCGCCACAGGTGCCAGGCCGGGCTTCGTCGTCGTTGTCGTATGCATCAATTAAAACACGTCCAATACAAATTCAAACAAAAACACACACGTCTAAATTTTATCCATAGTGCATGCTGTCGAACTCCGTGACTGTTCCTTTATGGGGTTGTAGAAAAATATCCGTCTAAATTTTATCCATAGTGCATGCTGTCGAACTCCGTGACTGTTCCTTTATGGGGTTGTAGAAAAATATCAGTCTAAATTTTATCCATAGTGCATGCTGTCGAACTCCGTGACTGTTCCTTTATGGGGTTGTAGAAAAATATCCGCTACCAGGCCCAATAAAAGGTTGTTTATTCGCCACACGACCGGTTTCGGGCTTGCGCCTATCTTCAGGTGTTGATACATTCAAGTACATGTTAGTACTGTTTGAGATCACTGTGTAAATACAAAAAAATTATTTGTTAGTGACTACACATACAAGTGGGACAGTTGTAAGTGGTAAGGCAGCATTTGACAGAAAACATATCTGTACTTACAAAAAGATGAAGCATCGTTATTACAGTTCTGCTGTAGTTTTGCCACTTTGTTACACACTTATGGTCATTTTCATGTCCATATCAGTTTTACCAATTATAGCTCCATATTACACTTATAATGTGCATTCGTGAAATACATTGTTTACATACAAACATGATGGCTATGGTAAAAGAACTTAGATGTAGCAGATGTAAATCTGTTGCTTACACAGAAGCTTGTAGGTTCTGGTCAAAGAACTTAGCCACAGGAAGTGCAAAGGTGTTGCATATATAGACATTTAAAAAGCTATTAAAGACTGCGACGTTTCTTCACACACATTATAAAATTTTTTGATTCACATTTTTGTCGGAAAACTTAGACCTATGTTGTTTGTATATATGAAATTACTCAAAGCTATTACAAATTTAAAAGATGACAGCTAGAACTGTTTTGAGACACACTGTTGTCAGAGAACTTAGATCTAGGAGGTACAATAATGTTACACATGTGAAATTTTTGAAAGATATTACACATTATAGAATGCCAGTTACAGATTGTGTTTACAATATAACTATTACAAATTATGATGATGACCCTTGGACTGTGTATGAATGCTACTTCGAATTTCCATAGAATTATACTTCGTTATATCAGAGGATAATTATTTTCTGTTTTTGAATATTTCATGAAAAATGTGAAGATAGGATTTGTCTGAAAGTTCCAGTTGTTCGTTCAGAACAAAGTCTGGTGAGTTAGAGCTGTGGATACAAATTTCCAACTCTTCAAGCACATGTGTAACTTCTTACACCAGTGGTCGTGTAGGTTAGCACCTCGGACTGCATACGCACCAGTCCTATCGCTAATTAGTAACGTACATCAATTAGTACCTTGTGAGCCGCTAATGCACGAGTTACAGTGAGGCCGCAATAAATTTGTCCTGGCCATCAAGTACTGATCGTTAGAAGTCGGCACCATTCGGAACGCTTCGTGTCGACTGATCCCTGTTCCATGATGCCGCCACCATCAGCGATCCCAAAGAGGTCACACTATAATTGTCGAATAAGAAGTGCTGATGTGTTGTCTGTGTTAGCAGATGATCCATTAATACCATTAATTGTACTTACATTTAAATGCGTTATAAACTATTAGACCCGATCACAAGTGTTTACCAAATGTTTTGAATGTCATTTTCCTTCTACTCACAACGCTGTATTAAAATAGCCTTAATTTAGTGTTCCTCGCTACAAATAAGGACCGCATATGAAGTTCAGTCTCCGTAACGCGTACTCAAAAATCTGTTATTTCGGTCGAATTTTATTCCAGTGCTTACCAAACTAGGGGGTACGCAAACAATTTGGAATAGAGCAGAAACACTCTAGTAAGTCTTTTCTACATTTGATAACTCTTTCTTACTAAATGTGGATTGCAGGTAGCTGTCAAATTTTATCGGACCAACCAACCAAATAAATAATAAATTAATTAATTAAATGAATGGACATAGATGGGCATGAGATTCTGGGGTTGCAAAGGACGGCACCAGGCAGAAAAGGTAGCGGCTGATCGGTACTAGTGACACATGCCAGTAAACTGCCCTTACAGGAAGAGAAGCAATACGAGATTCCCCCTCTCACATTCTGTAACGTTGTAGGGGCTGCGCTACTTACCCTCCGCCGGGTGTTAAGTGGCCAGCTTTACTTAGCTCATAGCCGAATTTATCAAACTTCAAAATTAATCACACTTTAAATTATCTGTATGAGTATTTTTGTTGCTGAGCAGGCAAACCACACTCTACGAAGTCCTTAACGTTGGCCGACGTTTTGGGGCTCGGCTGTTAGTTGCTAGATCCATACTACTACAAAATACATTTGAAAACAGCGAGCCGTACGAATACCTGATTCGCTCCATCTGCACTTTAACGACCACTGAATTACACTACATAAATGTCAAACGGCTCGGACTAGAAACTAATGCCGAAAGACTCAGTCCTGTGGAGAGCCTCTTACTGCCACTAGGAAAACGTCTGTTAGGACACAAACAACAATGTGGCTCATTGCCTGAATATCATAGTGTCAATGCAAAAGCCCCCCCCCCCCCCCCTTACGCGTGTTGTACTTGCGCATATTTTCTCCAGTACAGTATGTGTAAAGTTGCATGCACACCTCCCTCGTCTGATCAAAGACTGGGAACTTCATCAGTCGGGTAGTCAATAATTTCGTGGTTCAGGGTTTTCGTGGCTTGTCACTCAAGTTTCCTTTCAGCGTCGCGGTTAAACCCAGTGGACCGCATTTAGATTCCTTCAGATGCTACTGTTTTGGGTGTGAACAGTTTCCTAGGTAGCGGCAGTAATTTTTCGTGAAGAGGAATTAATTCCGAATATCAGCCGGATAGATTTTCGGTAATCCTGGCAGGCAGCAAGTGGGTGTAGATCAGACTGTGCCACTAACGGTTCTCGTAGGTCCGCTGAAATGAACTTCAACTTTCTTCGCGTGAGCGCTGCTGAGTCAATATTGGCGCGCAGTATTCTGCTAGAGAGTACACCAGCGGTAGGGAAGCTTCACAGAGCACTGATGTATTTGCTACCCATGTGCTACCTCAGGCTGACTCGTGTTTGTACCTTCTTAGCTGTGTTAGAGAGGTATTTATGATATGTCAGAGTTCTGTTTAATGTGACGCAAAGGGCTTATGGTTCCATAAACCCCCACTACGTGTTTCTGTATGAAATTTAACCCAAATTTAATTCCCACTCTATAAATGTCTATACATTACCAAATCTACGTACACACAAACTGTCATCCAACCTAAACTCGTATGTTAACTTTGGCTACACAGAACCTAATTTGAACTATAACTGGTCTGAAAACAATTTGTCTTCATATTAAAGGCGGAACTTAAGTACTTAGCAAAACAGTTATCAGGTCTAATCAAAATTTTCACTTACCTCGCGTCTTGACAGCATTGTTGCAGTTTTTTCGAAAACACGACAGCAAGCAGGCAGCGGCTAAGCCAGATTTCTATTTTTGAATAAAATTTCCAAAAAATATTCAAACTGCTGCATACTATATGGTGCCATGTGGCAATGATAAACCTCCTTCAAACAATGGGATTAAGAGTAGCAACTATTTCTGTGAAATGACATTCCAAAAAAAACATTTTAGGATAGTGTGTATTCAAAAACACGAGTAAAGCTTTGTGATCTTCACAAACAACATTTGTCTGAACAAAAGTGTGCTTACCAAAGTGAACAATGGTTTAAAAACGGTATAATGTTAACATAGAATTTCTATCAAAACCAAACATACTAATCAGTTAATATTATAATGCATGGTGGTGGTCTTCTTTCAGCTCTGAGCAAGTTAACTAGCTGACAATCATTCCGGCAAACTAGCTGCACAGTGTTGCAGTCTCGCCTCAAACTCTCCTCCAAAAATAATATTGTTCAATATTTATATTCTTCTCGCCTTCCAATACACACACAATATTCATTCTTGCTGTCCTTTACGATAAGCTTTTCTTCATCTACCAGATACTCAAAAGTCAACACAGCACTGATGAATACTTCCATCACTTTAACTGAGAACGTAACAGTAACATAACTTTCTTCTCTCTCTCTCTCTCTCTCTCTCTCTCTCTCTCTCTCTCTCTGACATGCTCATCGGTAACATACAAAAATCAATGATTTGCTCACTTTTCCACTTGTATTTGACAATCCTAAAAGGACCAAACCGTGGGCTGACCTTCGCGGATGCTACACTGTTAGAGGGGTGGAAAAGGCAGACTTGATAATAGTAGAACGGAAGCAAAGTCGCCACGGCTGAAAATAGAGTTGAATGAGGCTATTTGTTATGGATACTTCCCATTCAGAATGGTCTTCCCATGACAGGCTATCTGCGTATTGGAATTTCCGGCAGGTCAGTTTCGGCAGGTCTGCTGTGCACAGCTTCAGTGACACTGGGGCAAACACAGTACCTTGAGGCAACCCGTCATGGAATAGATTCCAGCTCTGATGAAACCGCTACTAATATTCCTTACAGGGGCTAATTACAGTTACTGCACAATAGTTATGGCACATAGAAAGTTTGGTTCCTCAGAAAATACACACACACACACACACACACACACACACACACACACACACACACACACACACATATTTTCATAAAATTCATGGTGTGAAAATATACAAATGCAGGCAACGAGAAAAGCACACTTGGAAAAATTAGTAGTTGGCAGATGCCTTAATTGACCATCAAAATTTAGCCGTTCAACAATGATTTTCATATATACCTTGATAACAAGTAATAAACATTTCCCATTTATTTAAAGATATGATTTCATAGCTATAATACATTGGTGAGACGCTGGTGGCATGTTCGCTAGTATCTAGTTTATTATTCATATCTACAACTGTAATTCGATGTGTAGCGCATCATGAGCAGAGTATCCTCTGAAACTTACAATTCATCTATTAGACAAGAAGCTACAAGGAACTGATTTTGTAAATATGTGAAATGAGAAAATCAGAAAAAAACTGCGTTACAGTAACCTAGGATGTCCTCTGAAGACTAAAAATTTACCCCTGTTCTTTTTCCTTCCATACTTCATTTCGTAGATTCAGCCTCTTCCTCGATTTCCTTACCTCCTTGGTGGATAATGCTACCTTTTTAAAAATAAGATGATTCTGGCATATCTTCAAATACTTTATCATTTTCTTTTTTGCCCCACAGGTATTTTACACTCAGTAACTTTTAACCTGGCATAACAGCATCACAAGTGCCTGTTTGCACTGATCTTATTCCAAACAAGCCAGTATTTGGACCTAACTTCGAAATTATAAGTGCATTACAGGCATCTATCTGACATCCGAGAGTGATCTGTTATGTTTTTGAAGTGATACAATTTTTCTGGTGGATGTTGACAGCCAGACAACCCAAACCGTTGAACTATTGACAACCTATGTACACCAGGTGTCGTTGGCATGGGAAGCTGAAAGTCTTTCAGATGACTACTAACCCGTTCACATCGCCACTCAAACTGCGTCTTCGCTGCACTTCTCCGGCCTTCTTCAGGTGCCGTCCTAACTGTCTGAGATACCTTGAGCTTGAAGAAGCAGATTATTTCTCCTCTTCGTTTTGCTTTCTTGCCTTACAATAAGGTCGATGCTTGTTATCTTTGCCCTTGACTAAGCTGGCGACAACAGCACAATAGTAGGTGTGTTCTTCCGGTGTAAACGTAATTGTGTGTTGTAGTAATATCAAGATGAATGTTTACTATTTGTTTCTTACATGGCCTGTTCCGTTCTATGCCTGTGTATGTATCTGGTTAAGGTATTTGTTACATTTTTCTACTTTCTGTTTCAGGGTTACCAGGTGCGTAATCACAACTATCGGTAGTGATCTTACTTTCAAATTTGTGAGAAAGTAATTTCAAAGATGGACAGTGCTGTGCAGCTCATCTGGTGAGTAAATAAAAGAACACGACACCGTGCTGGTGAACATATTAACTCGGCGTACTCAGGAACTTTCCTGTATCTTCCTTCCTAAAATGGCATAGTGTTTATAATGTATGGTCGCAAGCAAACTGATCCGCAACATATTCTCCCATTTTTAAAACTTCTCAGTCACTGACTCTGATTACGTAATAAACATGGTATTTAACGGTGCCTTGTTGTTCTTACACGTCCAGTTTTTATTTACATGAAGAATAACAACATTCTACATCTAATCAGAGACAAGAGCTGAAACTCAGTATTTCATTCCTTCAAGATATTGCCCGTAATGTGTACGTGTGTGTACACTCCAATGATCAGGGGGGCTGTGTCTCATTAGTGAATTGAAGGAAAAGCGTTTTCGCTGCGGCAGCATCTTTCAGCCAACAATTCGCGAAATTTCGGTCAACAAGCTTCTCCTCTGACTGAGAAAATACTCTGTTGGTGCCAACCTACAATGGGAGAAATGATCATCATAAGAGAAATCAGACCTCGCACAGAAAGATTGAAATACTCATTTCTCCCGCTCATCGTACGAAATTGGAATGGTAAAGAAGTAGCTTGAAAGTGGTTGAATGACCTCTCTGCCAGGCACTTAATTGCGAAATGCAGGTTTGTCAGGTAGATGTAGTTACGGAAGTAGAGGCAGAGCACTTAAGCATATGTAAACCTTACCTTTTCTTCTATTGTATACACGTGTTGGTATACATTTTTTATGATAGTGTTCGGAAGCATTTGACTATGGTTGAATAGGAAAGAAGTTCTACAGAGCACCTGGAACGATTCTGCATTGATTAAAGTAACAGCTGAGGAGCTCAAGGAGAAACATCCCGCAATGTCTCGCCATAGTAAGCCAGTATGATTCAGTTTCGTTCGAGCAGATGCCGATTATGTTGTCAAACTTGGTAGTTGAATGAAGTAAAGGGAATACTGCGGCTTCCTAGCAGTAATGTCCTCTTATAGAAAACTACGCACGCCTTTGTCCGGTGCGAAGGAAAAAACTAGCCGCTGAACTGTACTGTTTCTTTGGCACAACATGGGTATATACAAGAAGAGTCCTTGCGGTGAAATATTAGGCCTTGTTTTAATTAAAAATCTAAGATGCCTGTTTACTGCAGTTTCCATATCCCTCGAATTGGTGATAACAACGAGGGAATTTTTGTCTTCCTTTATAGACACTAACAATCTCTTCAACAGCGACCGAAACAATCTCCTAGTTTTCCTGTCACTGAAACTGGGGTACGTGTAAGTCCTTACTTCAAGAAAATGGGACCGAGCAGATTAGCGCAGTGATTAGCACACTGGCCTCTCATTCGGGAGGACGACAGTTCATATCCACGTCCGGCGATTCTGAGTTAGGTTTTCCGTGACTTCTTAAATCGCTTAAGGCAAAATCTGGGATGGTTCCTTCGAAAGGGCACGGCTGCTTACCTTCCTCATCCGTCCCCAACCAGAGCTTGTGCTCCGTGTCCAATGACCTCGTTTGACGCGACGTCAAACACAAATTTCTTCTTCTACCGTTCCACTCTCGAACGGCACGCGGGAAAAACGAGCACTTATTTTTTTCCGTGCGAGCCCTGATTTATGTTACTTTATCGTGATGATCCTTCCTCCCTATGTAGGTGGGTGCCAACAGAATGTTTTCGCAATCGAAGGAGAAAACTGGTGATTGAAATTTCATGAGAAGATCCCGTTGCAACGAAAAACGCCTTTGTTATAATGATTGCCACTCCAATTCACGTATCATGCCTGTGACACTATCTCCCCTATTTCGCGATAATACAAAACGAGCTACCCTTCCTTGTACTTTTTCGATGTCATCCGTTAGTCACATCTGATGCGGATCCCACACCGCACAGCAGAACTCCAGAATAGGGCGGACAAGCGTGGTGTAAGCAGTGTCTCTGGTAGACCTGTTGCACCTTCTAAGTGTTCTATCCACAATATTATCTATGTGATCGTTCCAATTTAGGTTATTTGTAATTGCAATCCCTAAGTATTTAGGGATTTGAGAGACTAGAATCTTAGAAGAAGGCAAAGAATTTTTTTCCTACTCCAGTGTCTGGAGCCTGGAAGGATAGTTAAAGTACGATGTAATGAAATAAAAGGCGGACCCAACCCTTTGACTGCAGAATTCCACCTTCATTCTTACTGAAATCATAGCTATTCACCGATCATCTACCTGAATTATTGAAAGTTTTCGTGTACCACTTGTCGGAGTTCAATATGAAATGTGGAAGACACGAACTTACTGTTTCGGTCGTGATGACTGATGATTGACGAAGGTACGAGCGGCAGTCTGCTGCTGCTTGTCGATGATGCTGTGGTGCACGGGAAGGCGTCATCGTTGAGTGACTGTAGGAGAATACGAGAATATAGTAGTGGTGAATGGCAGCTAGGTCAAATATTGGAAAAAAATGAAAGTTAATGCAGGTGAATAGGGAAAACAATCCCATTATATTGTAATACAGCATTCCTAGTGTGCTGCTTCGTACACTCACGTCGATTAAATATCTAGGGTTACGTTGCAAAGCGGTATGAAACGGAACGATCCAATATGGATTGTAGTTAGAGACGAACGGTCTGTTTTGGTTTATCGAGAGAGTGTTAGGAATGTGTGGTTCATCTGTATAGGAGATGGCGTATCGAACACCAATGTGACCCATTTATGAGTATCGCTGTGTTCAGGGATGCACACAGTCGGATTAAAGGCAGACAGCGAAGCAATTCTGAGGCGAGCTGCTAGATCTGTTACTGATAGGTTCGATCACCAAGCAAGTGTTACTGAGATGCTTTGAGACTTCAAATAGTGTCATTTTTTTTCTTCGAGGAAAGCTATGGGGAAAACGAGTCTACTGCTGCCAACGGCCATTTCGCCAAAGGATGGCAAAAATGGGGGGGGGGGGGGAGGGGGGAGGAGGGAAATCAGGGCTCGTACTCAGGCTTACAAGGGGAAGGCCTCAGACACGGCCAACCGATTCGGCTCAAATTTGGCAGGTCGCTTGTGTACAACCTATAACGAAGGGCTCTAAGATATTTTGGGTCAACACCCCCGCGTTTTTGAGAAAATACCCCTAAGGGTTATAATCAGCAATCGACTCAAAATTGGCGGGATCGATAGGTAAATGTAAATAGAGCATTTTCCATCACCAGGTATGGGGTCCGAAAACGCGTACTTTTCCAGAAATCGAGGAAAGAAACTTTTACAACTGCTGTTCTGTAACAACATGGTAAACGATTTTCGCCGACAGCGCCGATATCGCCGGCATGGTAGCTCAGCGTGTTCGGTCAGAGGGTTAACTGCCCTCCGTAAAAATTAAAAAAAAGAGTTGATCGATTAACAACGAACATAAGCGGATGTCTTATGACGTCCGCCCCGAGTAGAAGCAACGAACGAAAGCGATCAAAATAAGATTGAAGAGAAAAAGAAAAAAGATAGGGCAACGGCCAAGGCTGGGAATCTGAGAACGCACGCTCGAATCTCGAAGAAATCTAGCGGCTATTCTCCTTTTAGTTTGTATTTTTACAAATCTCAATTGATAGGGTTAGGAGGGTTAATAAGGTAAGTAAATCAATAAGGAATGACAAGGTAGACGGATTTTTCAATCCGCTTGGGGTAGTCCACAACTAAAATGTTTCTCCAGATCACTTTACAATGGCTCTTCCAGTCACTGTTCGTGTCCTCACTTTTCTTCGAACAACTTGATGGGTGGTACTTGCCGTATAAAGAGTCGAAACAAATATCCTCACGGAACCAAGAACATCTAATCTATGCAATCTTTCGACAGCTACACTGTTCCTTCCGAAGAGTCGGCGAAAAGCGTTTACCATGTGGATACAGAAGCGGCAGTTATAAAGGTTTCTTTCCTCGTTTTCTTGAAAAGCTTGCTTTTGCAGGTCCCATACCTGATGATGAAAAATGGTCGATTTACAATTATCTGTCGATCACTCCAATTTTGAGTCCATTGCTCGTCATAACCTTTAGGGGTGATTCTCTCAAAAACGCGGGGGGTATGGCCCAAAATATCTTAGTCCTTCGTTTTAGGTTGTACACAAGCGACCTACTAAATTTGAGCCGAATCGGTTGGCCGTGTCTAAGGCCTTCCCCTTGTTGGTCATTTTCTCCCTCACTCTGTTTGCGACTGGGGCAGAAAAGGGAATGACCAGTAGCGGTATAAGGTACCCTACGCCACGCACCAAATGGTGGCTTGCGTAGTATGTATGCTGATGCAGTTTCGGAAGTAGGTGTTGTAGTCAGTGCGCTTGCGGTTTGTTAAATGCCACTATTACACCATGAAGTGTCTAAGGGATATCGGAATGTTATAGCTCTTAGGTTTTAGCGAATAGTGGTGCAAGTGTTTCGCTATCGCCGCTTAAATGCTGTGTTTAGCAGGAGGGAAGAAGTTCCAGCCTGGTGGCAAGATTCGGGACCTGGTAACGGTTAGAGATGGGTCGCTAACCTTGAGAGACGGACCAGCATCTTTCGGTTCCAGTTGCAAATCCCGGAGCAGGAAATTGTGCTTGCGGAAGATTTTGCTACTTTGGACCACTCGTAACTCAGCGTACGGAATGTCGGTAAGTGTGGCGACGAGGGAGGATCAGGGGAGTAGCAGATGACTCAGTATATTTGTGCAGTCTCTCGGGTTTCCTCTGCGGCGCAGTCGAGACTCAGATTCCATTTTTTCTGCACGAAATTCCGAAAAAGAGCTAATCGTCTCTCTGATGCTGCGAATAGTGATGTTATGCGTACGTACTGCCTGGTTTGCAACCGCTTTTTATAGCGGACTACATATATTCGCTAAGCCCTATAGTGCTCTTTTGTTGTTTTTCGGAGCCCAGACAGTTGTACCTAGAAAGGCACGTTTTTGTGATACCCAGCTTTGAGAGGACCGGCGATATCTTCTTGAATACCGGATCCTAAAAGTTGTTTAAACTGAAACCACTTTCCCAGTTTATTACATTTGCTTCCATCTTTATTTCCGTAAAACGCCATATACGCCGTTCCAGAAATTTGATGTTTGCACTGTTACTTGTCTGGTGACGAACTTTCCTACAAAACTGACGCAGCGATACTCGATCCTGCCCCCCGAAGTGAGACGTTTCTCTTCGGTCAAGACTCTACTGACACAGCCGTTGGCAATACCGCTGACAATTTGCTGGCCAGAACGCTTGTACAGCATGATATCTAAGGCGATACGGTACACAACGTTCTTAAGATACACCGACGTACACGCCTACATTTCGGGTCGAGCGTACGAGAAATTACACACACCGACAGTTCTACCGCCACAGATTTACATGTCGCCAGCGATATCGAAAAGTTTCATTCCGTCACATTAATTTGAGGCACAGTTATTTTTACGGACAACACCGAATTTAGCTTGCTGTTTGGTTATTATGTAAATTAAGCGGTCTGTAGTGGTGGTGGTGATTATGAGAATGACTGTGGCGATGATGTTGACGTTCGGAGCACAGGACACAGGGGCGGTTAGTGGCTGATGTTGAACATATTTAAGATTAAACATCGTATTTTGCCCCCACTCTGATCTTTCCTCATCCTTTCATATATGGCACAGTACGGAATGCAGTTTTCGCAGCTTCTCATTGGAAGGCATTTTGATATACTCGGGGCTTGGATCGCAAAAACTGATGGGTCCAAGAACCTCTTAGCACATTCATATCATCTTGCAAACACAAATGTAATTGGTCATTTGTCTGAACTGTTCTTGTCTTGCTCCTTTTATATTTTTAAAAGAAAAAAACGGAGAGGACGAGTTAATCAGCCTATGAATTCATCGAAGTTTTGATATTTCTGCTAGATCAACACTCACCCCGACAACGTGTATGTTCCCTTCTGTATTGCTTTCCTTGTCACACACAGCAGCATCCAATCCAACTACAGTATGAGGTCAAAAGTATCCGGACGCCTGGCTGAAAATGACCTAAATAGTGAGATAATGAAGTGGGCACTGAGTATGGGCTTCTGATTTACGAAATCACAATAGGTGTAGGACAGTAACCGTAGACTTCTACGCTAGAACATTCGCTAACGAAAGGCGGCTCTGGTTGGAGCAGTGTCCCATGACATGGGCCACGTTCCCAGGGCAGTCAATGCAGGCATTTCTAAGAACACGCACGCGGCGTCGTTTTCTATCGAAGGCGACAGAAACCTTCCATGGCGCTGGAAGCAAGTGTGTCAACGAAGACACGGTTGGAAGGAAATACCTCCTGAGACCTTACGCAAGGCGTTTGGGAGAAAACGTAGTGGCATCTATATGGAGAATACTATGAAAGGACTAGAAGTAATCTTTTGGGAAAAGCGTTTCTTTACATTCTGCAGTGGAACGAACAAATAAAGCTCGGAACAGTCCTTCACATATTGATAAAGTGAGTTCCTCACCATAATGCCAAAACGAAGCATAAGATGACTTAGTGTAACAGTAAATGTATTAATTATCTTGAGAAGGAGATTAGTATCTGACGTCGCGTCAAACGAGGTCATTACAGACGAAGCACAAGGAAGGATGTGGAAGGCAAGCGGCCGTGCCATTTCGATGGATGACCGGGCGTGGATTTGAACTGTCGTCCTCCCGAATGAGAGTCCAGTGTCCTAATCACTGCGCTCCCCTGCTCGGTCACACCTTCTTCAAATAAGGACTGTTACACGTACCCCAGTTTCAATGACAGGAAAACTAGGAGATATTAAATACTTCAATTTTGGTCACTGTTGAAAAGACCATGTAATGTTAGTTCCTATAAAGGAAGGCAAAAATTCCTTTATCACCAATTCGAGGGATATGGAAACTGTAGTAAACATGCACCTTAGATTTTGATATAAAACAAAGCCTAGTATTTCAGCGCCTAGTTCTTTACTCTGCACCTCACAAAGGCGTACGTAGTTTTCTATTGGAGGACATCATTGCTGGGAAGCTGCAATATGCCCTTTACTTCATTCAACGACCGAGTTATATAGCATACTCGGCATCTGCTCGAACGTAAAAGTTCTACTAGCTTATTATGGCGAGGCATTATCGTGGGTTGTTTCTCCTTGAGCTCTTGAGCTGTTCCTTTAAGCAGTGCAGAATCGTGCCACGTGCTCTGTAGAACTTTGTCCACTACCTGTATCTGCTTTCCTATTCAACCATTATCAAATGCTTCCGAACACTAACATAAAAAATCTATAATATGAATACAATAGAAGAAAAAGTAAGGTTTACATATGTGTTAAGTGCTCTGCCTCTACTTCTTTATCTACATCTACATGATGTCCTATAAAGCCTCCTTGGGAAACAACACTTATTGTCTCTGTTTTACTCGACGTCTTACTACGAACTATGATCTGTGACCGGAAATAACGAATCTATTCGTACGAGCGAGGCGATAATCCATAGGCACGCAATCTGTCGCTTGTGCAGAACGGCGTCAAAAATCCGTTTAGAAATTGCACAATTACAATATTTTCTGAATCCATGGTATGTCAATAAATAGTTTTTTTGGATGTAGTTAATGATGTCCGAACACAGTTTGTTCCAAAAATCTACTGCATATCGACCTTAGTGATATTGGTCTGTAATTCAGCGAATTACTCCTTTTACCCTTCTTCGATATTGTTGTAGCTTGTGCAACTTTGCAGTCCTCAGGACGGATCTTTAGAAGCGTAGATCGGCTGTACACGATTGCTAAGTATGTAGCTATTGTATCTGCCGACTTCGAAAGGAAGCTGAGTGGTATACACTCTTGACCAAGGCCTTAAGTAATTTAAGCTGCATGCTACACCGAGGATACGTGCGTCAAGTTACTCTAGTTGGCAGTTCTTGATTCGAATTTTGGAGTATTTACTTCGTATTCTTTTGTGAAGGAGTGTCGGAAAATCATGTTCAGTAAGTCTGTTCTCGTGGCTCTGTCATCAGTGACATCGCTATTGTTACCGGGCAATAAAGGTAGTGATTGCGTCTTGTCGCTGTTGTGCTTTACGTATGACCAGAATCTCTTCGTATTTTCTGCCAGATTTCGGGACACTTCCGTTGTGGAAACTATTAAAAGAATATCGCAATGAAGTTATATTTAGAACTGTTGAAAGTCTTCTCCAATCTTGGGGGACTTCGCATTCTTTTAAATTTGTCGTGCTGTTTTCGTTGCTTCTGCGACTATATTTCGAACCGTTTTGTGTACCATGGGTTTCCAGCACCATCAGTTATTAAGTTATTTGGTATATATCTCCCAGTTGCCGTCGATATTGTTTCATTGGAATCAAACCAGATCCGGTCTGCGCTTCCGTGGTCACATGGGGAGGCATGGAGATGATTTTAGAAAGGCATCAAGCGAATTTTTATCCCTTTTTTAATATATGTACTTCCATTCATTTTTTGCTGCTTTCACATGCCACGGTATTAAGTCTCGCTAGAACGACCTTGTGGTCGCTAATTTCTGTATCAGTCATGCTTTCTATTTGTGATTTAATTAGACTAGACCATAACAGTCCTCATAGTTATCAAGTCACACAGCAGGTTCCTGGCAGTCGTATCTTTTCATTTTTCAAATACATAAGCTGTGGGACACTACTTGTACAAAATGTATCCTATTGTTGTCGTATCGTTGTCGACATACTAGTTTCACTAGCAATGTTCTTAGGCACCACAGCCGTGTAGTTAAAAATGGCTCTGAGCACTATGGGACTTAATTGCTGAGGTCATCAGTCCCCTAGCACTTAGAACTACTTTAACCTAACTAACCTAAGGACATCACGCACATTCATACCCGAGGCATGATTCGAACCTGTGACCGTAGCGGTCTCCCGGTTCCACACTGTAGCGCCTAGAACCGCTTGGCCACTCTAGCCGGCGTTTAGTTAACTGTGTACAATCAACGCTGTGTTGTTTCAGAGATTCGCGAGTGAGTTCAAAACCTTGAAGAGGCGATACGCTATAAATTGCAAGACTAACTACACAAGAGAATCTTAACTATGTTCAAGTCGGTCGTGCGGTAGCGTTCTCGCTTCCCGCGTCCGGGTTCGATTCCCGGCGGGGTCAGGGATTTTCTCTGCCTCGTGATGACTGGGTGTTGTGTGACGTCCTTAGGTTAGTTAGGTTTAAGTAGTTCCAAGTTCTAGGGGACTGATGACCATAGCTGTTAAGTGCCATAGTGCTCAGAGCCATTTGAACCATGTTCAAGTCCACAGAAAATTATGTTCACAATTGTGCGTTACCGCTTAGCTTCAGAGGAGGAAAAAAAAAAAAAAATTCTCCACGGTCTTCCAAGCTCTTCGGCAGCTACACCCGCGTGACCCGCCGCTGGTAACCCCTATCGCTCTAGGCGCCAGTGCACAGGGTAATTAATTAATTGCTTGCCGAGAAACGAAAACAGCGGTAAAATTGACACGCGAGCCACCAATGTAGTGTTGAATAAAAATTCCTGCACCAGGCTTACTCAAAATAGTATGTAAGAGAGATTAAAATAATTTGGCAATTGTTCCTCGTGCAGTCCTTTCAGTAACTGCAGGATTTCAAATTGCCAAAGAGCAAATATGGATTGCTTCACCCAAAATTGTTCTATGTATAACACTGTTTGGCTTTGCGGATCCATACATTCATCATATTTCTTTATTTATAATTTGACTCTTGTTTAAGCAGTACTTTCAAACATTTCTCCTTAAAATGGTAGGGGGAGAGGGATGAAAGACCTAAAATTCTCTACAAAATCCACATTCTCCTTCCTATTTTGCTATTTCATTAATTATATTTGGCATCTATATCATTCTTCAGTGAATTTCGGCACTGTCTTGGTTCAATTGATAAAATTTTAAAATAAATCAGAAACTGTTGAGTACAACACATTACATATTTTACCTTCATCATTTTTAGATGTCTTATTTTATCTAAGTGGTATATTGACTGATTACCAATTATAGTTTTTAACACGGATTTTGAAACTTCCTGGGAGATTAAAACTTCTCGCCAGACCTAGACTCTAATTCGGGACCTTCGCCTTTCGGGGGCACTTGCTCTACCAACTGAATTATCCAAGCACGTCTAAGGATCTCAATTGTTAGAGAATTTGCTCACGAAAGACAGATGTCGTGAGTTCGGGTGTCCGTCCGCCACACTGGTTTAATCTGCCAGGTAGTTTGATATCAGCGACCACTCCGCTGCAGAGTGAATATTTCATTCTGGAACTGAAAGTGTACTGATAATAAATTAAATGATTGTCAACGTTCAGATTTACGGAACGCTGTTGTTGAAAGACGACACTGTTGGTACCCTGGACTCGCATTCGGGAGGACGACGGTTCAATCCCGGCTCCGGCCATTCTGATTTAGGTTTTTCGTGATTTCCCTAAATCGCTCCAGACAAATGCCGGGACGGTTCCTCTGAAAGGGCACGGCCGACTTCCTTCCCCATTCTTCCCCATCCTTCCCTGGTCTGATGGGACCGATGACCTCGCTGTCTGGTCTCCTTCCCCAAAACAAACAAACAACCAACCAACCAACGACACTATTGGTGACTGATAGGCACATATAAACTAGCGACGCTTTTTGGACTTCCCTTTTTTCTTACAGGCAGAGGAGTTTTGCTAATAGAGAACATACTCGCCGCAGCATGTGTGCAAATACGCAGTGTATGTAAACCTATGAGCACTGGGATACAGACTCCTTGATATTACATTTGTGCCATCTACGGTTACCCAGCCTATAGGGGAAGATATTTTGGTGTGGGACGGTGGCATGTATTGAAGGTGAAGTCCTGTTCGTGGTTTGTATAATTTGGACAAACGTTCATATAGCGCCATGAAGGGAATTCAGATCAGCATTGAAGAGGAGAGATCTCAAGTTAGAAGAAAAAGAAAAAAAAAAGTAGTTAATGGGCAACAGACGGAACTATATGGTAAACTTTGGGAACGTCTCAGCAAAATCGCATTGCCGTATTTGACATCAGCAGTAAAAGAATTTTTGGAATAAATTTGCTTTTTTGTGTCATCAGATTTAGTATGTCACTTGCTGAAGAGAAAGAAAGATGATTTATCTTCAGATCTCTAGTCCTGTGATAGTCAATGAGCTGTTAAACCCTGATATTTCGTGGTTTCTTCTGACGGTTGTAGGAAAATCTGGTAGTCTTGGATACTACATTGGCGGTACAATGTCGAAAATTAAGCAAAGCTCAGTATATACAATTAAAGACAGAAAACACGTTTAAAACTGAGACCTAAATCCGACGATCTCTCCTATGAGTTATTACGTGCATATTCTGTAGAGTCTTAGTAGTAGTTTGTAACTTTGTTTCTGGATTGAGCCGAAACAAATACTAGTCATATGTTTCATGTGACGCCTGTTGTGAAATATAGTTATCGTTATTTTTGATAGTATGGTTCCATGTGCCCATTCAATAAAACGATCGCAGGTTGGTCTAGTACAATATTCAGTGTAACAGTATGTGTTAACACAGAAAGAAAAACATGAGGGGCAGTTTGTGCCCCAGCAGTGATTCTGGGTCACCAGTGCCCTAGAACTTAAAACTACTTAAACATAACTATCCTAAGGACATCATACACATCCATGCCCGAGGCAAGATTCGAACCTGCAACCGTAGCAGCAGCAGCGCGGTTCCGGACTGAAGTGCCAAGAACCGCTCGGCCACAGCGGTTGGCTTGGGTTTTCAATCGATATGACTGTGTGAAGCAACGCACAGCTGACACTGCATTCGGGTATTACAGGATTGTTCTTCCAAGTCACCTTCATTAATTTGAATCTTCAACATTTGGAGCAAGCGTCTAGCCACCAAACCAATTACAAATTTTGCCAATCTGTATGCTGATTGGCCACTCAAAGAAGACACTTCTCCGTACGCTAAGGTGTCAGCAAACAGACCTCGATCGATTGTCACCTTACCCATCAGATCGTTTACGTATAGAGAGGAAAAGAGCAGTCCAATAGGACTTCCGTGGGCCACTGTTGATGCCCTGTGTCCGATGATCATGCCCTTCAGAAGAACGTACAGGGTTCTGTTGCTTCAAAAGTCTCAGACACACATCTGAGAATCTATTCCGTACGCCGCAATGTGTAACTGTCAATGATTTATGGAAGTGTAGACTAAGAGACAAAAAGACCTGTCAAGAAGGAACATGGAACAGAAATCGCTAGATGGTATGTACATGCACAGACGAAGAAATGATTACAGTTTCAAAAAAACTGGATGATAATTTCTCCGAGAGATCTTCACAAATTGTGAAAGTCAGTAAGCATTCTTCCATCTTTGGCCCTTAGGTGAGGAGTTATTTGTCTTGGCATCGACAGAGTTGTTGGATGTCTTCCGAGGGATATTGTGCCAAGTTCTGTCCAGATGGCGTATTAAATCTTCAGAATCCCGAGCTGGTTGGATGGCGTTGCCCATAATGCTCCTAACTATCCAGTAGGGGAGATATCCGGCTACCTTCCTGACCAAGGTACGGTTTGCAAGCACGAAGACAAGTAATGGGCACTTTTGCTGACTGTGGGATGACATTAGTTTGCCAGATACAAGAGCAGGATAGCTTTGCCTTTGAGGCTAACAAAACGGGGCGTAGAATATCGTTAACGTACTGCTGTGCTGTCAGGCTGCCGCGGATGAAAACCAAAGCGGCCCTGCTCTGCCGTGTGATGGTCGAGAGTCAGGTTGGTATCCTACGGCTGTCCTTGGCGACTCCAAACACGTCTTCAGCCTGGAATCTCATTGGAAGCAGAATTGTATTCGGTGGTGAGTCCCGATTCGAACTAAGCGAAGACGTGTTTGGACACACCCTGCATTATGTGTAGGGCTTTTCAACGAGCTCGGAATTTTGATAATCTAACGCGCTAATTTGACAGAACGTAGGAGGATGTGCAACAATGCAGTCATGGACTGTGCGGCTGGTCCCGGCGGAGGTTGGAGTCCTCCCTCGGGCGTTGGTGTGGGTGTGTTTGTCCTTAGGATAGTTTAGGTTAAGTAGTGTGTAAGCTTTGGGACTGATGACCTTAGCAGTTAAGTCCCATAAGATTTCACACACATCTGAACATTTGATGTGCAACAATTCTTACCAGGCAATGACAAGCCGAATAACTGCTTGCATAAGGGACAATGTAGTCAATAATGTACGTTAAAATTTTGCTGGAAGTGCTCCTGGTGTTTCAGAGCTCCTAACATCACCGCTAGAGATTCTTACTACTAACAGCATTCTGTAAGAAATGGGTTCACCGTAGTGTACTAATACTACGTTATACCAAAAGTTCAATGGCGATGATATTTTGTATTCACAGTAGCTTGGTTGCATTGAAACTGGCAAGAAATTAGTTCCCTATGGTAGAAAATAGGATTTGTGGAAATGTGCATCAGACAGTATGCCGCATGCAGTGTTTGTTCTGTTGCAAAAGTGGGAAGAATTGTGCCGCTTTCTCCTACTTCTCCCGTTGCACCGAAACAGAGTCTTGTCATGTGCCATGTCATCTTGTGCATTCACAATTGGACTTCGCTGCTACAGGAGGATGTTAATGATTAAGAGTACAAGCATATGCAGAAAGAAGAGCTGTTCTAGACATATCTTAGCACGAGGACGCACAGGTAGGGCAAATTAGAGACTATAAAATTTGTGTATGGTCTGGCCACAGAGGTTAATAAGGTAAGTGCAAGACAGTAAATAAAAAAGTACACAGATTTGCAGTAGGCCACTTACTGCTACCAGCAACTGGCAACCGGATATACAGGTAAGGCAAAGATTTGCAGTGTCGACTTGCTAACAGTTATGACCACTACCTTTTTGCTACTTACTAAGTGAACCCTTTACGTGCTGATAGGTTTTTGCAGTCGTCCCGGAATATTTAGAAAATACATCTCTATGAAGAAGCAACGCGTCTTGTGCAAGAAAGGAATGAATTAGAATGAAGAAAGAAGTTTTTCTAACGAAGGAGTTGAAGGATGTGCACACGCCCCTTCAGAGCGCGTGCTTCCCTCAAGGAAAATGCTGTACCATGATGAAACTAACTAGCATGCAGTCTTCTGCTTTACTAAGTATGGTAAACATGGAGGAATTACGCAGCGTATTGCCGCTGCCTCAGTGCTGCCGATGTCAGACTGCGATTCCTGCCACGGCGCCGTAATCTGTCACAGCTTTAGAGAGATCCCACCTGAAGGATGGATGAGATGATGATGGTTCTTCATAAGTACATTTGCTGCCATTCACACTGATGTAGGCTCGGCAACCTGTTGCCTTTGACAGTGTGTTAATGTGAATAATGCTAAAATTGATCAATTTTCGGAGTCTGCGTTGAACTATAGCTTATCGTATAATATACTGGGTGAGTTCCTCAGCAAAAAAACACGAGTTTAACTTTTGTCTTTTAATAATCAACGAAGTAATGATGAGATGTGCTCATTGATACTACCATAGAAAATAGTCGTAGCTTAACGTTGTCATCCAGACTATTTACAAAGCCGATGGAATGTCCTCGGATGCAAAGCCAAAATTTTACGTGTCTTTCATTTTGATTACCACGCGTACGATTGCTCTTCAGTTGTAACTTTCGTCGTCCATTCAGGCATGACTTCATTACTGCTCCTATAAGACACTCCCAACAAAGAAAATTCGTGCCCTTTTGTGTCGCGTATATATTATGAAGTGTTGAGTCACCCCGTGTACGTTCTGACCGAAATCGAAATATATTTAAAAATGACGTCAATTATTTCGGGAATGGTTGAAAACACGTTGAAGTCCGTCAGATAGACCATGTGTCGAGTTAACCTAAGCTAAAAGGGTTACATTCCTGAGTTGCGTCGCCGCTTTTCAAGGCTTAGGTCTCCAGTTAACCAGTTCCCTCTCGTTCATGAATATTGGTGAAAAATGTGCCGTTACTGTCTTGCGTACAACAGAAAAAACATTCTAACGTAATTTTTGCTATCTAAATTTAATTTGGTGCTTAAAAAAGGCATAGGGCGAGCGCGCAGCGAAATATTGAAGTTATCTCTTTTCTTTTTGGGAGTCATTCTGAACACCCAAGAGAATAGTATTCAGAAATCTTAGCATCGGAATTTTCATTGTTATCACTCTCCTGTAACCGCGTTCGATGGAAGTGACGATCACGTCGCCAGTAACGAGTTGCCACATTTTGAAAGGCACTGTTGGTGAAAGCGGTGTTACGGTGTCTCCGGCATGGCAGGAAGGCGCTCGACTGCAATAACTTGGGTGACTCAAGCTCCCGAGGACTGGCGTGTCTGTGTTCTCGGACAGATAGCGGTGCTGATAACTCCACAGTGCAGAATTCGGGACTATCTCCTCACTGGTCTTCACACCTTCCCCAGTCCTGCTTCATGCCGCTTATACTGGAGTAAAAGGTACTTGCCTTGAAACACTTACAGAAACAAAAACACCAATCGTAGCGCTGCCTTTTATATAAAAGGCCCTCGTAAGACGTAACGTGAACTCTTAAAGGCGTCGAAACGAGAATTTTGCTAATTACAGAACGCGCAGAGGAGGGTACAATTTCGTTGTATGGAGAATATTCCTACCTCTCGTATCATATAGCTTTTGAAAATAAGTGCAGCGATATGACGCTTGTTAATTTTGTCGTTGCAACTTTTCGCAATATTGTTAGAGGAATTTGCCGAAATTAAAAAGCAAAATCACCGGAATCACTGCGAAGGGAGCTCTCACCTGCAAGGCTCCGTCGTTACATGCTGCAAGAATATAGGCTTACGCTAGTACATCATCTACATAAATGTTTTACAAGCCACCGTATGGTGCCTGCTGGAGGGTACCTTGTACCACTACTAATTATTTTCCTTGCTGTTCCACCCGCAGCGAGAGAGAGAGAGAGAGAGAGAGAGAGAGAGAGAGAGAGAGAGAGAGAGAGAGAGAGACGACTGTCCATAGGCTTCCGTACGACCCTGATTTCTCTTAGCTTCGTGGATCTTACGCGAAGGCAGCAGAAATGTTTTGAAGTCAGCTTCAAATGCTGGTTCTCTAGAGTTTCTAAATAGTGTTTTGCGAAAAGGACGCAATCTTCCCTACAGGGATTCCCAATTGAGTTTATGAAACATCTGGGTAATAATCGCGTGTTGATCGAAACTGTGGTTCACAAATGTAGCAGCTCGCCTCTGAACAGCTTCGATGCCGATCATTCACCTTCCCTACCACCGCCCTTAGACGTTCCTTCCATTTGATGTCGCTTTGCAACGGTACCCCTAGATGTTTAATACACACACAACTGTCAAGCAGCACACTTTTAATGTTGTATTCGAAATTACGGGGTTGTTTCTATCCGACTCATCTGCACCAACCCAAGTTTTTGTACAGGCACCGCAATATTGTCAACAAACAGCAGATTGCTGCTCACCCTGCATCATATATGCATGTAGAGAAAAAGAGCGATCGTATCACTTTCCTGGGGCACTTCTGGTAACACCCCCACCTCTGACGAACACACCTCGGTTCTATCACTTGAGAAGCCATCGAGCCATTCGCATGAGTAGCTGGGAACGTACTCTGTATGCTAGGGTATTTGTTTAGTTCTGCAATGGGACAGCGACTCAAATGCTGGGAATGAATGTACCCGCTACCCTTCGTTCGTTGCTCGCAGGACATCATGTGAGCAAGCAGTGTTTCACACGAGCGATGCTTTCTACATCGTTGCTGACTTGTGGGCAGAAGCTTTTCTGTCTCAAATTCAGTATATCCGAACTGAGAATATGTTACGTAGACTGGTCCGTAATTTTGGGAGTTTGTTCTTTTACCCTCTTCTCGTACACAGCAGTAATCCGCGGTTTTTCCAGTAGCTTGGGATTTTCCCCTGGACGAGGGATTCGCGATGACTGCAAGCAAAGTATGGGGCCAATGCCGTAGAGCATTCTCTGTAAAACCGAACTGCAATTCCATCCGGACATGGTATTTCCTCTCGACCCTGTATATATGACTACAGAGCCAACTAAGACTGTGTCACACGGAACATCATGCTAACTTCTAGCTTATCCCAAGGGGTTTAGCACAACTATACCAACTTCGTGTACGTACTCACGTTTAACCGAAGAGCTTTTTGTGGAAACAAGTAAACAAACGAAAGGTTGTATACAGCGGTGGAGCCTGGCGGGAAACATCCACTTGGTGGTGTTTACGCCTTGATAACCGATTCGAGTCGCACTGCATCTGAATTTTACCTCTTATTTGCAAGTTTTTGTGAAAAGTTTCGTCGTCAAAGTGCTTTCCAATCGCTTTAAAGTGTTGTTGAAACAAGATGCAAAAGTATTTAAACCACACAACGAACTTCTGGTCTCTATGAGTACTATCGCTTCTGGAAACCTCGTTCTGTTGTGTTGAATTGTTCACGAAATAAAAAAGGTTTCTACGTCTTACGCGACGCACAATGTAATATCTCGTTCAATCGACGTTTAACTAGCAGTGTTCCTGTGCGAACAGGTCTGCCTCTCGGTACAGGAGCAGAGTTGTGAATATGCGCTTGTCTCACCGTAACTATGGGACGCAAGCAACACACTCAACAAACATCGTAGGGTAATATGTAAGAAATATCTTTAGCGACAGACAACATTGTGACTCTGGAGTAGGGGAGTAGGTTTGAATTGGGTAATGTCTAAATGGAAGGGCTGATGTTAGTGTCGCTCACTTTTCGGAGCTGGTACGCTGTGTGCAGTTTCCAGTCACTAGAAATGGAGGAGGGGCAAAGGAATGAGTGGAAACGCAAAGGGAATAATGAAAAACTAGGTTTCCATGCAGAATCCAATGACTTCTGGGGTCACATTTGCAACTCTGAAGTCAAAGTTGCGTCAAATAGAATGAAGAATAATTCCCAAACCTTTTTAAAAGGAACTAAACCAACTTTCTTTCCTTTTTCGTGTTATAAATTGGAATAAATATATAATTTGAGATGTAGCTAGTTCTACCTTCAAATAATAAGCTGTTACAGTCGTTACTGCCTTTCTTAATTACTGAAATACGGGTGACGTCGATTTGAGGGCGTTTCTGCGGGGAGTTAACGAGTTTGACTCATGATGATGTGACTAAGGATATAAATGATCTTAAAGTTCCAGAATGAAATCTTCGCTCTGCAGCGGAGTGTGTGCTGATATTAAACTTCCTGGCACAGTAAAACCGGATAGAGACTCGAAATAGAGACATTTACCTTTCTCGTGCAGTGCTCTACAGACTGAGCAAGCCAAGCATAACACACGACCCGTCCTCACTGCTTTACTTCCGCAGGTACCTCATCTCCTACCTTCCAATCATCACGGAAGTTCTCCTGCGAAACTTGGACTAGCATTTCTGGAAGGCAAGATATTGCGGAAGTGAAGTTCGGAAGGTAGAAGATGAGGTACTAGCAGAAGTAAAGCTGTGAGGATGGATCGGTTGTCGCGGTTGGATAACGGAGTCGGTAGAGCACTTGCCCGCGATAGCCAAAGGTCCCGAATTCGAGTCTCGGCAGGGCATACGGTTTTAACCTGCCAGGAAGTTTCTCTTGAAATTAATGTTGCCCATACTTCGGTAATATAGGAAGACAAGGCACCTGCAGATGCAGGGCAATTAATCTGGCGATTCGCATTTTCATTGCATTTGTAACGGTAGTTGGCTCAACGTAAAAAAAAGTTTGTAATTGTCGCCTGAGCTCTTCGTTGGTGTGAAAAAGTAAATCGAATGAAGCGTTTCTGAAGTCCTAATGAAATTGATCGAAAATAATACAAACAGTACCATAGAAGAGATGTCTAAACAGTTCCCAGCGTAGCGACTGCAGTAACTGAATCGTGTATTGGTTCCACACGTGAGTGTAGTTCATGGATCAGCACAAAAGATGTTCCTCTTTCGCTGACTGCACTATTGCACTTGGCATGATAGGGACCTTCTCTGACCAGTATCGGTTGTTCCATAAGAGCAAAGCGCGGGATTTTGCACCGTGTGGTGCTTCATCCGTCCCCCGGGTCGCTACATTGGCAATTGTTACTCACCGCACCAATGTTAAAGGACGTTCAGAAGACTTCGGGCAATTGCTTACACTACCAACAACCCACTACCAGATTGCTCGTTACGGCAGGTCCACTCATTAGACAAAGCAGACCATGAATCATCTCGCGCAGCACTGGCTGCCTCTCAGTACATTACACTAGCCATAACTCCGCAGTCGGAGAATTACGACCGCCACTTCCTGTCGATACAACAAGGTTGCTTTGGACTAGAGCTGATCAGCAAGTGTGACAAACTGGCGAACAAATGGGACTTTCCGGCTTGTGTGCTCGCTCTGGTTATCGCCGGCACTATCGTACGAGGCGGCGAGCAAATAGAACAGCGGCCCGACGGAATACAGGACGCGGCCGTCTGGTCAAAGCTAGCGGACGGAATTTCACGTTACTGGTTTAGATATTGTCACGCTCGCACGTGCGCATGAGAACAGAACGGAAAGCAAAACACATGTTTTTGTGGGCGGTTCTATGCAACATCTAATCTCCAGAATCGTTTAGAACCATACAGCAGCGATTGCGATAACAATGAAGGACAAACTGAAGATGTCTTAAAAGTACTTCTGTTTATAACGCACAGAATCGTCTGAAAAGGACACTGTTTAACCAGAGATTTCTCTTTTTTTGTGGAGAAAATGGTTACTAGTACAAGGAGTATGGCAATGATTGATATACTGTATGAAGAAAGTTCATGACTAGCTCACCGATACCCAGTCTCATCGGAAAGTATTCGGGCATTACTATGTGATGCGGAACTGACCACTAGACGTCATTGGATGAGGATCCGCGATTATAAAAGGACGTGGAGTGGTATTGTGTTGTAAGTAGGGAAGCAGTGCTTGCAAAATTGGTCAGGCGAACAGGGGCTCCGGAAGTGGACTAGGCACCGGATATCACCTGAGTAACAAATCCGTCAGGAACATTTGAACCTTTCCCAAGTCGGCTGTTGATTGTGTGACTGTGGAAGGCAGCAAAACAAAGGCCAAGCAACCTTTATGTACTGACGGATAAGTTCCTTCGAGCAATACGGAGGGCGACTGTAAAATATAGCATATCAGCGAGAGGCATCACGGGTTAGTTCTCAAGTTCTGCCTGCAGTCCGACTAGCACAACTTAAATTGGAAAGAACACAGAAAATTTTGTTGCGAAGGCGGTCCAAAGACTACGTTTCATTGGTAAAACACTTCGAAGGTGCAACGTATCTACCAGAGATTGCCTACACTAGTCTTGAAAGTCTTCTTCAGGAGAACTACTGCACGGTGTGGGATACTTACCTGATAGGATTACAGGAGTACATCGAGAAAGTGGAAAGGGCAGCACGTTTCGTGTTATAAATATATAGGGGAGTGTGTGTGTCACGGAAGTGATGATTTGGGGTGGACGTCATTAAAACAAAGGCGTTTCTCGTTGAGGCGAGCTGTTCTCACGAAATTTTAAGCATCAACTTTCTCCTCCGAATAAGAAAATATTTTACTTACGCCGATCCCATGGGAAGAAATGATCATGATGATAAAACACTGGTAGGTGTGAGTTTATCCGCGCACTGTTAGAGAGTGGAATAATAGAGGATGTGAAAGTGGTTCGATGAACACGCTGACAGGCGCTTAAGTGTGTTTTCCAGAGTATCGATGTAGACGTAGCACAATGACTGTGCATAGTGACGTAAAATTGTCGAGCAGCTCCTCATGAGCTCACATATTACGTAGTCGGTGGTAAGCAGCGTTTGAGGTGGTGTAATGTGGAATGCCACTGACCAGTGGATGACTGGCAGCCGGCGATTTGCACTGATGAATCACGCTGTGTGTTCTGTGGTAAGCCAATGGAATGGTTTGAGTGCAGTGAATACCTGAAGAGCGTTACCTGCCATCATACATAGTGCCAACAATACAGCACGGAAGAGGTTGCTCCACAGTGTGGGAGTGTTTCCAAGGGTTGGGGGCGTGGTCCCCTAAGTATGCTTAAGAAAATGCTAATGTGATAAGATGTTTAATACATTTTACTGCGTTGTTCAGTGTGTACAGAACAACTCGAAAAAGACGGATTGTATCTCCATTACAATGCAACCTGTCGTAAAGCAGCATCTATGAGGTATTGTTTTGTGGACAATATTGGACTGCACTGCGCAGAGTCTCGTCCTGAACCCAATGGAGCACAACTGTGATTAGTTCGTAGCTTTCACTCGAGACTCCACTGTTAAACATCACGATCTTCTTCGCCCTCTTGTAGAATAGGCTCCCCCACTTCCACAACATTTTGTCATCTCATTGAAAGTGTCTCCACCAACAATCGAAATGTCACAAAAGGGCATGATGGACACACTCCATTTTAATGACCATTAATAGGTGTCCGGATACTTTTCATAAGATTCTGTACTTCCTCTAAATGACGCAGTCTCTCTTAAATTTGCAAACTGCTGATTTATATTTATCATATGTTTAAGAAGCATACGGAGAAGCCATTTGAAATGAATGTTGTTTCAAAATATCCGCCTTTCTCTGATCTCTTGATGGTGGTAGTTAGATCTCCTTATCATGCTGAAGAAGCGCGCATTCTACAGAATCTGAAATAAAACAGCGCAGGAGGTAGCTCGTGGTTTTCTCAGCAGATGCTGGAATAACAGAGCGACTTTGATGCTATTATTAGTGTTCGCCGGTACGCTGAAGCACTATACTTGATTTGGACGTTATTGAATAAGTACAATCTATAATCATCTTCGCATAATCATTGCAACCTACATCCATTTCAACCTGCTTACTGTGGGGTGACGAAAGTCATGAAATAGTGATACACACATACAGATGGACTGATGACGATAGATGTTAAGTCCCATACTGCTCAGAGCCATGTTGAACACATACATATGGCAGCAGTAACGCGTACACAATGTATAGAAGGGCAGTGCGTTGGCGCAGCTGTCGTTTGTGCTAATGTGATTAATGTGAAGAGGTTTCCGACGTGATTATGTCCACTCGACAGGAATTAGACGCATAGGACATTCTGTTTCGGAAACTGTTAGCTAATTAGATATTCAGACATCCGCCGTATTGAATGTGTGCCGAGAGTACCAAATTTCATGCATTACCTCTCACCACGAACAAAGCAGTGGGTAACAGCCTTAACGACCAAGAGTATTGGCGTTCGCTTAGAGTTGTCGAGTGCTAACAGACAAGCAACTCTGCATGAAATAAGCGCAGAAATGTGTGGGACGTACGACGAACGTATCCGTTAGGACAGTGCAGTGAAATTTGGCGTTACTGGGCTGTGGCAGCTGGCCACCCACGCGAGTGCCACTTCATGTTCCCAAACAATTGTGGGATTGTTATGGACGACAATGCGTCACGTTCCTCAGGTCACAATCGTTCGCGATGGGATTGAACATTTTGGACAGTTCCAGCGTATGATTTGGCCACAAAGATCGTCCAACACGATCGCCATCGAACGTTTATCGGACATACGTGAGAGGTCAGTTCGTGTGCAAAATCCTGCACCGGCAATACTTCCGCTATAGGACGGCTATTGATCCAGCAGGGCTCAATATTTCTGCAAGGGACTTCCAACGACTTGTTGATTCCGTGTCAAATCGAGATGCTTAACTATGCCAGGCAAAAGGTGGTCCGACACAACATTAGCAGATATCTCATAACTTTTGTCGTCTCAGTGTAGTATACTCTGGCTTTGGGTCTCCAATTTTTACATTCCCCCACTCTGCTACATACCAGAGTAACTATACTTTGATGCCACAGAATGTCTCCTATCAGACGATCCCTTCTTATAGCGAGGCTTCCCTTTCTCCCAGATAGTCAGTAACTGTACAGTAATTATTCGATCTACTGGACTAACCTTGTGTGTTCTCCTGTAGCACCATAATTAAAAAGCTTCTATTATCCTTTCGCATGAACTGTTAATCATCCGCGTTTCACTCCCCTATAAAAAATTCCTAAACCTTAAATTAATAATATGTAAACATCTTAATAGAGAAGTTCTATGTGCACAGATTGCAGTAGATGCATATAGACAGAGTACTAGTTTCGGCAGTTTAAATTGCCGTCTTCAGATCATACATACACGAACCATTGTGCCACTCACTGTAGTACACTGTCATCTAGTCATAAACGTAAAGAGCACTACACAACGGCACAGTGGTTGATGCATGTAGATGACACGAAGATGGCAATGTAAATTACCCACAAACTACGTGCGTTTATTTCGATCCGAACAAAGCAAGCTTCTCTACTAAAAAGATCACGTATTTCGGATTCAGAGATTGCTTCCTCTTCTGCTGACAGGTAACCACCTTATATTTATATTACATATTAAGAGATTCGTCTCTTTCAGAACCACTTTGCAATTGCCAGTCTGCGTTTTATATCCTCTACACAGGCAATCGTCCCTTAGTTTGCGGCCCACACGGGTCTAAGACCTTGTCTCATTTCTTTAACAAATTCTTTCAAAGTTACATAATTTAAGTAGATTAATCAATTATTCTCGGTTTACACTGGTTGATATTCGTTTTAAAACATTTCTTCCAGACACTATCCATTCCGTCCGTTTGATCTTCTACGCCCTTTGCCGTCTCGGACAGAATTAAAACGACATTGGCGCACCTCAAAGCTTTCATTTCGTCTAACTTGGCGATGCCTTTCTTAGTTGCCGATACACAGACGAGAAATTAACTGGACAACAGTTCCACGTAAATGTCAGATGCGACCAAAGACGACAGTCGATGAGATAGCATTTTTAGGTTCCGTATTTCAATCGGTAAAAACACAACCCTTTTAGGATCACTTCGTTTTCCGTCAAAGACCCTTTTTGGGATAGACGTATCAAGTTCAAATTTGACATACTGAGGGGTACGGTCCCTTCACGGTGCGGAAAAAAAAATCTTCTAAATCAGTGCGGTCGGAATATACGGCAATCATCAAAACTTATGTGGTAATTCCCGTTGACATAGAACATGACATTTGGCAAGAAATCAGGTTAAGAAAATTTTTAAATTGTGATTGTATCACGTTAGAAACTTTTTTCCATTAGAGCTTACATTGCATTCTACATCCATTGTAGGCATAATAGAAAAATATTACCATAGGGAAATGGAAGGTGTAGTCATGTTTGAGTGAGTAAACAAAAATACTTTGTTATCCACATATGTAAATTGAAGTCCCATGCTCCCTTCTTCCTGTATCTCCCTGCTAGTCTGAGGAGCAACTTTATAGTTTTTGATATTGTCTTTGAATTTCTGGGAGCAGTATCTTGCCATCATCAATTTCGGTGACAGGCAAAAATCGACGAGATTCTAGATGCCCCGGTGAGGATGAACTATGCCTGATTTAGTTCGTATGGAACCCCTCATGCGCGGGTCCTACTCGCACTTGGTCGTATTTTATCTTTTTTATGTTCACGCGTTTACGAAAAAACAACAGTGACCAGTTCAGTCGCGACAGAAGCCACCTGTCCCGTTCGGACATACAGTCGCCTTTAGCAACGTGTGGCAGGCCGTCTTTTGTAAGTGTTGGGATTCCCTTTCTGGATAAGTCTTGGGAGGGTTAGAACTCTTTCCTCCCCACCCCCTTTTCCGCAGGCTAGCAGACAGCTACGGTACACACGCGGTCGTGTTATCGCGCCGAGATCGGACTTAGGAACAAAGCCCTACGCGAGGTCCCGCCGTGTCGCTCAAGACTCGTGGCGTGTGTCGTCCACCGTTAGGTTAGCACAGTGGCGGGGGAAGCGTGTTGGGTTGGGACGGGTTATCGGATTGGCCGGCCACCACTGGACCGCCAAGTAAGACGCTCGCTGATTGGCCTGGAGCGCGCCTGGTCAGTTGGCGAGAGTCTAGTCGTTGTTCCACCAGCGTGTCGACAGGAGCCGTCAGTCAGTGAACCATCCATCCATCCACCCACCCGTTCAGCCGTCTCGCCACCGACTCTGAAGACTGCCGACTACAGCACAGCCCCACGGCCGACGCCCGCGCACGCGAGGTAAAGCACTGTGTTAATGTCGCCCGTCCACAGCACTTCTCGTCTTTCCCGTTGCTGCTAAGCTTCTGACGTGCCCTCTGTGTACTATGGAACTCTCTTCGTGTAATGTGCCATTAAATTGCGAGGATGCAGTCCAGCGAACTCGGTTTTCTTAGACATAGGAGTGGGACCAAGTGTGTCATGACTCACTCCCAGAATGTCCGAAATATACTCGGCCCAAATATTTGCAGAATTAATATTTGCACGGCTACGTGGACGAAAGTGAATGGCCGATTGAGTTCATCGTGAAAAATTGAAACTGCACGCTATGGATAGTATAAAATTTACTGCGAAGTGTACTTCCTGTTAGCTCTTAAATAAGACAGTACCCGCGACCATTTCAACAGAATAACGTAGTATTCTTAACAGAAAAGTTTATTTTCCCATCGCAAAATAAATATCTGGGTAAATAAACGTTACTAGTAAGAATAATAACCATCTAAATTAAGAGATCACTCTTCTGCTGACAATGTTATGTAACTACTTCAAAACTGCAGTTGCCAAAAAGGACCAGTTATGATTATTGGATTATTCATTCTGCTCCGATTATGGCTTTCATATCAATTCTTATAATGAACGAAACAGAACATTGACGCATATACGTGTTAAAAGTACTTCATGGGTCTAGAGGAATGTTAAATATGGCGTGGGTCTAGAGGAATGGTAGATATGAGTCATCGGCTTTGGCCAGTGATTTCAAGGCTGCTGTGACCTCATGTTTTGGTGCGTATTTTGAACAGCAGTTTTGCATAGTGTTACATTCTATCGATAGTTCGTTAGTTTATAGAAAAAACTAATTTATCTTCAATGTTTACCAGAAACGAGTCTTAGCTAAACAGTACTGTGGAACTGACCACCGCTCTTGTTGGCGAGCTGTTAGTTGGAAAAAATACGTATTATCCCTGCAATTTCTACGTATTCTAGTTTGGCCGGATATTGACGTTTCTGATGTTCAAAGGTTCCTTCTTGTCATTTCTCTAGTTAATTTGTTCAACCATAATGATCGTTTATCTGAATATATATTTATTAATATATGTAGCGATGACAGGCTGATACTATTTAATTCCTACGATATACGTAATTTTACTGCTGCTGTCGAACGCACACGAGTTCCGCGAGTTGTGTAGATGCCCACTCTTCAGTTTTCGCTGATACAGCACATTAACGTTTGTTATTCATATATATAGCAATTTGTATGGTTAAATAATACAAATGATTTAGTCTAAAATGTGGAATTGTTCATATTGCTGAAATTTTTATTTTGCGACAGCTTAATTAAGCGTAATTTGTGTACAATGAATTTTTGTTCAGACGATAGATGAATTGCGTGCATTTTGTAGATGGCCCTTTAAGTTTCTGCTGTTATAGCATCTTGGCCTTCTCATTGAGATACACAGCATTTTCTGTGGTGAAATATTATTGATTCCGACTGTAGTGTTAGTCACAGACTGCTGTTAATTATGCAGGTTTTATGGACGGCCCCTTATTAACTATGCAGCTTAGCGTTCCTATTACCGCTGTTTGTGGCAGTTTGGCGCTAGTCTTGTTGCGGCCGTCATTGTGAAATCTACGAACATTTCTGTTTTGTGACAGTCTGATCTGAAGTAATTTGTATAAAATCAATTTTGGTACTGACGACAGACTCTCACGAATGATTTCCATTGAGTAGAATCCTGGCATTTCTATTATGACCGGTAGTCTATCCTGATGTTTAGATTTGGTTGCAAGGCAACAATGTGGTTGAGATCTGACGATACCTACGAACGTGACAGCGAAAGTACTGTCGAGGAAACACTGATTTGTATCGTAGCTCATAGTCTAGGTTATGATGTAATGCAACTACTTGGTTGAGATTTCGCGAAGTAAAGAATGTCATAGCGAAAAGCCTGTCTGTGTTTACACTGATCTGTATCGTAGTAAGAGATCTAGGTTATGTCAGAATCCGACATACTTTTTTTTTGTGAAAGCCAAGAAAACTACACGTATTGTCTGACGTGTAGCGCAGCCTGAGTCTTAGGTGAAGTGTAAAAATTTCATCGTAAGTTCTCGAAGGAAACGAATTCCAACACGAATGCACGATTTCCTGTGGAGATATATGATCTACCTTGCAATAACATATTTGTATTTTTGATTTTTGCCGAATATTTGAATGGTGTGGATCAGTTAAGACTTAATAATACAAAATACTGGCTGACATTATATACGAACGAGTGGCGTGATTCTCTAAGGATTGCGTATACACGCGATGCCGAAGACCAGTATCGAACATTCCTCTTCACCCTACTTGACATCTACAGTCCGAAAGCTCCATAGTGTGTAGTATATGGCGTTTTGTGTTACGCATTCGGTGTCGTCGCCCGACTTTTCTGCTTCGCGCGCGAATGTTTCCCTCGAATTCAACGGTACACCACCTCGTGACGTTCAACGTCGATCTTCTAGCACTTGCTGAAGAATTTCAGTTAGTATCTCGGTGAGATTTTCACTGTCATCGTTGTTCCAGTACTTGAAAGTTAGTCGTGTGTATACAGTGGGTGCTCGAAGATACGTGGCAACCGTATTATTCGCTCTACTCAGCAGTCTTCCGTAGGCCATTAAACAACGATAAGAACAAATCCCAAATTCCTATACAATTAGTCCACTATAAATAAGTTACATTATTATTGTTATTATTTTTATTTTAATTTTACAATATTCTTTAGAATGCATTGCCTTTTAGCCTAGTACAGAATAGGATTGACGTTGCTACGAGACAATAGATTATATCATTTCTTAGGCCGTGCGGTTCTAGGCGCTGCAGTCTGGAACAGAGTGACCGCTACGGTCGCAGGTACTAATCCTGCCTCGGGCATGGATGTGTGTGTGTTGTCCTTTGGTTAGTTAGGTTTAATTAGTTCTAAGTTCTAGGCGACTGATGACCTCAGAAGTTGAGTCGCATAGTGCTCAGAGACAATTCTCATTTCTTACCTGCATCATGACTGCCCTTTAAAGAAACCTCACAGTTTTAAATTTAAGTTTTTCTAAATGGAGTGAGCAATTCCTTTGTCAGTTCCTGTAACGTGATCCTGATGAATAAACCAGAGTATCAGAATTCTTGGTCTGGCTTTGCTTCGTCCATGTCGCCTTGTTGACGAGGCTACGCGGAAAGTGTAGTTTAATAAAAATATTCCTTTGGGAACGGTCTCCCGCATATTTCCAGTCAGGCATTAGATTTCTCCAATGCGAGCAACTAAATTTCGTACTTGCTAGACAAGACTACCGATTCCCAACTAATATTTACTCATAGAATTTTAATGTGGTAGTGCTACGTTGCATACTCAGTACCTAACGGCGTAGTTAACATTACAGACTCGGTTTTTGAGTCGCCTATTTTTAGATAATACTGTCAGTTTTGTCGCAGTGTGGTTTGTATCAGAGCTTGGAAAAAATCTTATTTATTTGAGAGTTTTCACATAGGGAACAGAGGATTAAGAAGTCCTCTCGTTGGTTGAGAATACATTTAATTATTTATTTATACATTTATTTATTCGTTAAGATTGTTGATGCACTGGGGTCTTGGAGAGGTTAACATGACGCTTGGCCCTTATTAACCTACGCCGGTCTTCTCTGCAGTCCTAACCATGTCCTCCGCTGTGTGTTTTCTGCAGATCCGCGCAGTGTCCGTGTACTAGAGTGCTGTAAGCTGTAGTCGGACAGCGGTGCCAGACTTCAGTTAGACCCTTACACTAACGGGTAACCAACCACCCTTACGATGTTGTCACCCACAGGGGACCGCTCTAAGCGTAGGGGCGCGCCCGCAGCGAGAGCACTTCGTGGCACAGGCCACTTCCTGCGCCCCTCTTCAGGTAATGTATGTTTACGGATAGGTTAGAGTGTATGATTTCTCCCGTGCCTCTCTCACTACAGGTTCGTTCGGGTAAAGCTATCACACAGAGTGAAACCGTTATCAAACTGTACTGTACTGTACTGTACTGTACTGTACAACGCAGCTTCTCGTTACTTTCGACCGTCAGAACGCCTTCCGTTTACTCTGACACACATTTCGCGCGTTTTCTTGTCTGCCACCTTCAGCTCCAGTTCACACCTTTGCTCTACTCACGTTGCTCAAATGTTTCTCACTTAAATAATGAAACAGTGCACCTTGCACAATTTGTTTCGTGTTTTGCACTACGCGTTTCGACAATTTGTTTTCATTGTGAAGTGTAAGTATTTACATAAGTACTTTCAGTGGTGTTTGTGTGTTGTGGATCTCTTCCACTGTACTGTGCCAAAGCTTCTTTTAAGGTTTTAAGGTGACGTACTACGCCTACTACATTATGTAGAAAGACACAAGGTGTGAAATTTAACGAACAGTGTGTGTGTGTGTGTGTGTGTGTGTGTGTGTGTGTGTGTGTGTGTGTGTGTGTGTGTCCTGAGGATGATTTAGGTTAAGTAGTGTGTAAGCTTAGATACTGATGACCTTAGCAGTTAAGTCCCATAAGATTTCACACACAAATGAACCTAAGGAATAAATGAGAGTTGGATTATTTCTCAAAATACTGATTATGATGAATGAAATTGAGTCAAACGCTTCTGCTTTTCATTTGAGATCGGCACTTCTTCGGACAAAATGTTAACTGAAGTAGTTCTTAATTATTCCTGACACCACTTTCTTCAGCAACATTGTTCTCTTTCTCATATTTTGATTGCACCCACATGACAGATTTGATAAGCTTGTCTGATTTTGGTAAAACAAATTTTGTTACTGATTGACAATACATTGCCTTTATAATTAGTACCAATGTTAATAAACAATGAAGTAAGCGCCAAGACGTTACAAATGCTAGAAATTACTTAATTTGCAGAAAAATCATCGTTAGTTTAGTTGGTTCAGAGTGACTGCAATGTGTCCACTAGTTATGAATCTGTTATGTAGCTTCCATTCACTAATTTATGTGTAACAGCATAGCATACTTATTCCTACCTGTGCCACCACCCTTCTAAACGTGCCACTTTAATGTGTACGTGTCATTTATAAGCAATAAATATGGTATGTGGCCCCAATTATCGACTGTTGTTCGGATCCTTGTATGGAAGAGAGAAAATATGTTCACTTTGAAACAACTTAAGAGGATAGAGAGATATTTTTCCATTTGATACCAAAGGTTTTATATATGCAGAAAAATCTCTCGAGGGAATAAAATGACATTAGATTGTATAACGTTTTGACAAGGCTAACATGTACCGTTCGTTTAAAACGCTAGCAGGAACGTAGTACTTACTTCCTTCAACGAGAATGCTTGAGAGACTGGACACACAACGCTGTAGGCGTGTGCGCGCTTAGCTCTGTGGTATTAAACGTTTTGGAGCAAGCCAGAAAAATTTCCTGTGATCGGTCGAAACTAGTCGCAACCGTCCACTGGCCGCCACTAGAACAGTTTCATCCAGCCACAAGCTACGTGAACTGAGCGAAGTCCTGCGCCGAACGCATTCGTGCGGATCAGGGGCTGCAACTCTCTCGAGCGAAACTTACAGTGGTCAAACAGAGGTAATAATTTCGTTACTTCAGCGGTAGTTTCAAGCGTCAGAAAACAGGCGTTGCTGCGAATGCACAGCAATCAACATTTTTTAAGAAAATGGCATGCCGAGGTAAACAGATACATCAAACATATGTCGAAAGGCCCTAGTTTCTTGTGTAGCTCGGCATTGTTAAAATCAGAAAAAAATCGACGTCGGTGCATAAACACCTTGCCTTCACTCTCTGAAGATATTTTCTTAACCTTGTACGTTACTAATGCTATGGTTGCACTTGCGTAGTAGTCATGTCTCCCGAAAGCACTTGTAACAAGGCGACTGTTATAGGAGAACAGTAGTGTGTTGGCCGTATTTTGTGTTAAGTTTTATATTCGAATTCCCTGACATAAAGGAAGTATTTTATAAAGGCACTTTCTGTTGTATGAACACAATCACTTGTTTTATGCTTTTCTTTTTACTGTTGCCTCGAACAGGCTTAGGTAGTCTGAATATATAGACACGAAAATTTGCAATAATTGAATAGTAGAAAACGGGTTCTTTCCTATGTATCTCTTAGCTTTGCTCTGTTCATTGCTCTTTCGTGAGTGGGAATGTTGTCTGGGCTAGCTGGCCGGCCGGAGTGGACGAGCGGTTCTAGGCGCTACAGTCCGGAACCGCCCTACCGCTACGATCGTAGGTTCGAATCCTGCCTCGGGCATGGATGTGTGTGATGTCCTTAGGTTAGTTAGGTTTAAGAAGTTCTACGTGACTGATGACCTCAGAAGTTAAATCCCATAGTGCTCAGAGCCATTTGAACCATTTTTTTTTTTTTTTGGGCTAGCTGGAGAGAGCAAACAACGTGTATTACGCTATTAAACATGGTAGTGTCAACCGTCTCTGGTCTCAAGCTGTTTTATGCACTGAGTCACTCTTAATTGTTGTTGAACACAAGAAAGTTATATTCTAGAGAGTTCCAAGGGAAATTAATCTGCTGCTATCAAATAAACTTAAAGGAATGCATCCGGGTGACGACGCCGACAACCGCAGATATTTCGACAGGAACACACCCTGCCATTTTTCAAGGCATAACTGAACCGACTGAGCGGCGGGCAAGAGAATTTAATACCCCGATTTGCGGAGTTTCTCTGCGTACTGAGGATTTAAATCCCCTTGCCTTGCGCTCAGTTGCTCCAGTTGTGCATTGAAAATGACAGGGTATGTTCCTGTCGAAATACCTGCGGTTGTAGACGTCGCCACCCAGATGCATTCCCTTACGTTATTTCAACATCACACACGCCGGGAGAAACTCTGGTATCAAATCCACCACCTCATTAAATCATGTCAGTTGGGAAGCGTAGCAACAGCACCGTAACGATTCTAGGAACGTGTGGTGACCATTGATGTGTAGATAACAAAACTGTTCGCAAACTGACATAAATTATTAACCAGATAAAATTTATTACAATGATGAATCACGGTACGCTGCCAATCTACAATCTACGAAAACTGACTATACGTAAATCTAAGAGCTAAATGATAAATAAAAAGTAACTGGAAGTCTTTTGAAGGTACCAGGCGGTAAACATGTGGCCGAAAAAGTTGTTCCGTCGAAGGTAGATATGTAAAAGAAATCATTTATTCTGTTAACCCTTGGAGCTCCAGTTTGTTTCTGCGCAGCTCAACATTTTGTTCATTTTGTTTTGAAGTACCAATGCCTTTAGCAATGAGACAACGCCAGACTTGCTCCACATTGTCACTTCATCAAAATGATAAACAGTTACTAGGCGAAAGGGATCAGAAGCTCCCACGTCAAAACTGGCATGCAGTACGTAATTAACGCTTACGTACTATAGTCTTTTTTCTGCAATCAACTTCAAATGTCATTGCAAGATTTTGGTGTTGTGCGAGGAAAAGTGATAATACTATGCTTCATGCAATTTCTGCGTAGACAACGCTGGAACTAACCGATAATTACCTGGCAACCGATATTAGTGTGTACGTTTAAACTACAATTTGTTTCAAATGAAGACATTATAAAACTACAAAATATATTGGAGGTTCTTAGTGATTATGAAGTTCTAGCACGTTAAATTTTTCGGACGAAGACAATGGCTACGCATGGCGAAGTTTAGGCGCCCTGTGCACTGGAAAGCAACCGTACGCCTCCCTGTGTGTGTGTGTGCGGATAGTGGGAACATATTCTGCCAGCAGAACAAATACCACGTAGTTAACTGCTGAACACCAGGTACAACGATGGCTATGGGCTCTGCGCTAGTGGGACCGAACTAAAAAAAAAAAAACTGTAGTTTATACCACCATTTTTCGGTGAAGTCTTATTTTCGTCGACGATTAAGTTTATCGGTTTAAGTGCGGTATTTAGGGAATGTTTTCAATGCGTCTCGTACACTTGTGTTTTAACACTAAAAGGATACTTGTGTAAGGCGTATATTAACGGGAATAATTTTCCTAAGTCGAAACGGTAGCTTCTGTAATAAGTAATATCGATACGCAGCTACGTAAGACGTCGTCACAAAAGGAGTTAACGAATGAGAGGAGAAATTTGATTAGCTCTTTGAATAAAATCGACTGTTTTGTCGGTAGCTTTGAAGCACTAAACTTTCGAACTCGTTCCTAAATCGTGTACTCGCACGTCAGTTTTGCTCATTTTTGAATAATTAGAAATCCTACATATTTTGCAACGATGAGCTTAATATCCCACGCCACATCAGCATGTTGGGTTTAATTTGCCTACGTTGCACGTTTCACTTAGATACCGTGCCGTCAGACCTTGTAAGATACCATACTTTTTCGAGCAATAACGGCTTCGTTGAGGCGTTAGCTCTCACCTCCGATTTTTGGCACACATGTCAACTTCAACACACAGTAATTTTCAATTTTCGTCTTGGTGGGAGTTCCTAGACCCTTCACGTTACCTAGTGGCCCACTGTGGCAGGGGAACTGTATACTCACTGAGCTGAAACGTTTTCCGTCTTGTAATATGTTGGTTACTGGCGTTTCTTTCGTAATCTGATCAAGACCCCGTTCGATAGTAATGTCTTGAAAACATCAAAAACGGCTCAATATTGTTGAGGCTTTGGTGACCACTGTTACACACATTGTTTGCTGACTTCAGTCGGGTTGTTTCCCGCTGACGTTTGTTTCACGATTTTTTCGTTTTTTGCCAGTCGCTCGTGCTAGCGAAACACTGAAAAATCGTGAAACGTCAGCCGAAAAGTCAGAGACGGAAGCCAGCAGCCGATATGTCAAAGAAGGCATCCCAAAAGGTTCGTAATTATTTTCGCTACTGAATATAATCTATTTTTCCAAGCATTTTTGACCGACTGTAAGTGGAAACTTCACCCACAATCCGTATTTTTATGCTCTGAGTGGGTTGTAAGAAGACAAAGGGTTCTCTACCTGCGTGAAATGTGTGGTCGGGAACTGGCAGCCTCGCCCGCAAAGAGGGATGTTTGTGCTGCTCATTTGCTGAAAATAGCCACAGCCAGCACCCTTCCGCTACCTGAATGGCAGACCGTTACCTGTTGACCAGCTTTTGTGATCCTCCATGAACCATGGACCTTGCCGTTGGTGGGGAGGCTTGCGTGCCTCAGCGATACAGATGGCCGTACCGTAGGTGCAACCACAACGGAGGGGTATCTGTTGAGAGGCCAGACAAACGTGTGGTTCCTGAAGAGGGGCAGCAGCCTTTTCAGTAGTTGCAGGGGCAACAGTCTGGATGATTGACTGATCTGGCCTTGCAACATTAACCAAAACGGCCTTGCTGTGCTGGTACTGCGAACGGCTGAAAGCAAGGGGAAACTACAGCCGTAATTTTTCCCGAGGACATGCAGCTTTACTGTATGATTAAATGATGATGGCATCCTCTTGGGTAAAATATCCCGGAGGTAAAATAGTCCCCCATTCGGATCTCCGGGCGGGGACTACTCAGGAGGATGTCGTTATCAGGAGAAAGAAAACTGGCGTTCTACGGATCGGAGCGTGGAATGTCAGATCCCTTAATCGGGCAGGTAGGTTAGAAAATTTAAAAAGGGAAATGGATAGGTTAAAGTTAGATATAGTGGGAATTAGTGAAGTTCGGTGGCAGGAGGAACAAGACTTCTGGTCAGGTGACTACAGGGTTATAAACACAAAATCAAATAGGGGTAATGCAGGCGTAGGTTTAATAATGAATAGGAAAATAGGAATGCGGGTAAGCTACTACAAACAGCGTAGTGAACGCATTATTGTGGCCAAGATAGATACGAAGCCCACACCTACTACAGTAGTACAAGTTTATATGCCAACTAGCTCTGCAGATGATGAAGAAATTGAAGAAATGTACGATGAAATAAAAGAAATTATTCAGATAGTGAAGGGAGACGAAAATTTAATAGTAATGGGTGACTGGAATTCGAGTGTAGGAAAAGGGAGAGAAGGAAACATAGTAGGTGAATATGGATTGGGGCTAAGAAATGAAAGAGGAAGCCGCCTAGTAGAATTTTGCACAGAGCACAACTTAATCATAGCTAACACTTGGTTTAAGAATCATGAAAGAAGGTTGTATACGTGGAAGAACCCTGGAGATACTAAAAGGTATCAGATAGATTATATAATGGTAAGACAGAGATTTAGGAACCAGGTTTTAAGTTGTAAGACATTTCCAGGGGCAGATGTGGACTCTGACCACAATCTATTGGTTATGACCTGTAGATTAAAACTGAAGAAACTGCAAAAATGTGGGAAATTGAGGAGATGGGACCTGGATAAACTGAAAGAACCAGAGGTTGTACAGAGTTTCAGAGAGAGCATAAGGGAACAATTGACAGGAATAGGGGAAAGAAATACAGTAGAAGAAGAATGGGTAGCTCTGAGGGATGTAGTAGTGAAGGCAGCAGAGGATAAAGTAGGTACAAAGACGAGGGCTGCTAGAAATCCTTGGGTAACAGAAGAAATATTGAATTTAATTGATGAAAGGAGAAAATATAAAAATGCAGTAAAAGAAGCAGGCAAAAAGGAATACAAACGTCTCAAAAATGAGATCGACAGGAAGTGCAAAATGGCTAAGCAGGGATGGCTAGAGGACAAATGTAAGGATGTAGAAGCTTATCTCACTAGAGGTAAGATAGATACTGCCTACAGGAAAATTAAAGAGACCTTTGGAGAGAAGAGAAACACGTGTATGAATATCAAGAGCTCAGATGGCAGCCCAGTTCTAATCAAAGAAGGGAAGGCAGAAAGGTGGAAGGAGTATATAGGGGGTTTATACAAGGGCGATGTACTTGAGGACAATATTATGGAAATAGAAGAGGATGTAGATGAAGACGAAATGGGAGATACGATACTGCGTGAAGAGTTTGACAGAGCACTGAAAGACCTGAGTCGAAACAAGGCCCCCGGAGTAGACAACATTCCATTAGAACTACTGACGGCCTTGGGAGAGCCAGTCATGACAAAACTCTACCAGCTGGTCAGCAAGATGTATGAGACAGGCGAAATACCCTCAGACTTCAAGAAGAATATAATAATTCCAATCCCAAAGAAAGCAGGTGCTGACAGATGTGAAAATTACCGAACTATCAGTTTAATAAGCCACGGCTGCAAAATACTAACGCGAATTCTTTACAGACGAATGGAAAAACTTGTAGATGCAGACCTCGGGGAGGATCAGTTTGGATTCCGTCGAAATGTTGGAACACGTGAGGCAATACTGACCTTACGACTTATCTTAGAAGAAAGATTAAGAAAAGGCAAACCTACGTTTCTAGCATTTGTAGACTTAGAGAAAGCTTTTGACAATGTTGACTGGAATACTCTTTTTCAAATTCTAAAGGCGGCAGGGGTAAAATACAGGGAGCGAAAGGCTATTTACAATTTGTACCGAAACCAGATGGCAGTCATAAGAGTCGAGGGGCATGAAAGGGAAGCAGTGGTTGGGAAAGGAGTGAGACAGGGTTGTAGCCTCTCCCCGATGTTATTCAATCTGTATATTGAGCAAGCAGTAAAGGAAACAAAAGAAAAATTTGGAGTAGGTATTAAAATTCATGGAGACGAAGTAAAAACTTTGAGGTTCGCCGATGACATTGTAATTCTGTCAGAGACGGCAAAGGACTTGGAAGAGCAGTTGAACGGAATGGACAGTGTCTTGAAAGGAGGATTTAAGATGAACATCAACAAAAGCAAAACGAGGATAATGGAATGTAGTCAAATTAAATCGGGTGATGCTGAGGGAATTAGATTAGGAAATGAGACACTTAAAGTAGTAAAGGAGTTTTGCTATTTAGGAAGTAAAATAACTGATGATGGTCGAAGTAGAGAGGATATAAAATGTAGACTGGCAATGGCAAGGAAAGCATTTCTGAAGAAGAGAAATTTGTTAACATCGAATATAGATTTATGTATCAGGAAGTCGTTTCTGAAAGTATTTGTTTGGAGTGTAGCCATGTATGGAAGTGAAACATGGACGATAACTAGTTTGGACAAGAAGAGAATAGAAGCTTTCGAAATGTGGTGCTACAGAAGAATACTGAAGATAAGGTGGATAGATCACGTAACTAATGAGGAGGTATTGAATAGGATTGGGGAGAAGAGAAGTTTGTGGCACAACTTGACTAGAAGAAGGGATCGGTTGGTAGGACATGTTTTGAGGCATCAAGGGATCACAAATTTAGCATTGGAGGGCAGCGTGGAGGGTAAAAATCGTAGAGGGAGACCGAGAGATGAGTACACTAAGCAGATTCAGAAGGATGTAGGTTGCAGTAGGTACTGGGAGATGAAGCAGCTTGCACAGGATAGAGTAGCATGGAGAGCTGCATCAAACCAGTCTCAGGACTGAAGACAACAACAACGCACAACTGTTCGAAAACAAGTTGTCGTGAAGTGGCGGCACATCTTTTGCAGCACAGGAATACACTGAACGGTAAATACCTATTCATACTATGGAAGGTATGCACGGGAGCACCTCAGTGAGATTATAGTTTATTCGATTCTTAGACAACAGAGCAAGACGACACGAACTGTTATGACCCTTCTTTTGAATTCGGATGGAGGAGTTTCATCAACGGCACGTCATTCCCTATCAGCGTTTCCAGTTTCTTCCAGAAACTTCAGTTTCATGCAGCCGTGATTTCTTATAGTTCACAACCGATTTTATTCTCCTGCGCTCTTAAGTGACCGTTTCCTTCGAAACTATCTTCTTTTACCTGACTGACATTTTTTGGTGGTGACGTGTTGGATTTGTTTTGAATTTCTTGGTCTAGTGGAAGCGTCCTAGAATACGAAAACGGTTTCTCTCTCCCACACAGTGAACGGAGCTAGACAGTAGAGGTGACAAAAAAATAACCGGAATAGACAACCAGTAATTTGCATTATTGTTGTTACGTGGAAGTTGCATTTTATTATGCTGGCAACCAGTTCCTAACTGCTAAGTTCAGGTACAAGCCAGAGTGCCCTAACAGTGTTCGGTTAGGCGACAATCAACCGACACAGGCAATACAGGCTACACAAATGCGTACTTATATACAGTGTGGTCCACTGATAGTGACCGGGCCAAATATATCTCACGAAATAACTAAAACGAAAAAACTACATAGAACGAAACTTGTGTAGCTTGAAGGGGGAAACCAGATGGCGCCATGGTTAGCCCGCTATATGGCGCTGCCATAGGTCAAACGGATATCAACTGCGTTGTTTTAAAATAGGAACCCCATTTTTATTACATATTCCTCTAGTACGTAAATAAATGTTTTAGTTGGACAACTTTTTACGCTTTGTGACAGATGGCACTGTAATAAACGTCTGGCACATAATTTTAGACGAACAGCTGGTAATAGGTAGGTTTTTTAAATTAAAATACAGAATGTAGGTAAGTTTGAACATTTTAATCCGGTTGTTCCAATGTGATAAATGTACCTTCGTGAACTTACCGTTTCTGAAAACGCATGCTGTTACAGCGTGATTACCTGTAAATACCACATTAATGCAATAAATGCTGAAAATGATGTCCGTCAACCTCAATGCATTTGGCAATACGTCTAAAGATGTTCCTCTAAACAGCGAGTAGCTCGCCTTTCGTAATGTTCGCACATCCATTGACAATGGGCTGACGCGTGTTGTCGGTGGATCACGATAGCAAATATCCTTTAACTTTCCCCACAGAAAGAAATCTGGGGACGTCAGATCCGGTGAACGTGCGGGCCATGTAGTAACATTGGTGGAACATTTGGTAGCATACGTTGCACCGTTTAGATTGCCATCTATAAAATGGTGGCCAATTATCCTTCCTCCCATAATGCCTCACCATACATTACCCCGCCAAGGTCGCTCATGTTTCACTTGTCGCAGTCATCGTGGATTTTCCGTTGCCCAGTAGTGCATATTATGCCGGTTTACGTTACCGCAGTTGGTGAATGACACTTCGTTGCTAAATAGAAAGCGCGCGAAAAATCTCATCGTCCCGTAATTTCTCTTGGGCCGAGTGGCAGAACTGTACACGACGTTCAAAGTCGTCGCCATGCAATTCCTGATGCATAGAAATAGGGCACGGGTGCAATCGATGTTGTTGAAGCATTTCATCACTGACGTTTTTGAAATTCCCGATTCTCGCACAATTTGTCTACTATTGATGTGCGGATTACCCGCGACAGCAGCTATAACACATACCTGGGCATCATTTGTTTCCTTAAATAACGTAACAATCCGGAAGCGCCATCTAGCGGGCCAACTATAGCGTCATCTCGTTCCTCCCTTCATGCTAGACGAGTTCCTTTCTTTGCAGTTTTTTCGGTTGATGCTTATCTCGTGAGATATTTGGCCCGGTCACTATCAATGGACCTGTTCTGTACAATCACATGGATTGTCGGACCAATTTCACATCATAGATAAATTCATAAAGTGTAGTTGCAACTACATTGCATCCATGTGACTATGTATATGTGTATATGATCTGTGTGTGCGTTGAATGTCACATAACGAAGCACTGTTAGTGTGGCTTCAATAGGTCTGGCTCGTACATGAATTTGGGAGTTCGAAATTATTCACCAGCATAATAAAACGCAACTGTGACGGAATTACAATAAACAATTTACTTTATCAAAGTTGCTGGTCTACTCTTGACCACATGTTGGAAATACGTAACTGGTAATTGATTACATGCAGCTTTGTAGTTGCCAGTCGTCTTCTATGGGCAGCTATTAAAAATAATTTCACAATACTAATTCTACGAGCTGAGGTAGTGGATCACTTGGAGTTCGCCGTATTTTCTTTGACCGTCGACGTGCGTACTACCTTGGAAGTAACTATTTTTGTGCAAATAAAACCAGCGCTTCATACATTATTCTTACCTACATGAGAATATCTTTTCTTGATGCAGTAATATACCACATGGCTCTCTGGTAACTTGGCTCTACGTGGAATTAACCCCAAACCGTACAAAGCCAGAAATAATTCAGCAATGAATTAATCGATTAACGATTAATTTGAAGTTAAACTGAACTAAACGAAGTACAAATATTTGTGACAGTTCACATTTAGATTTAGAAGCAGTTACAGCGATGTGAAATGAAAGCCATCCACCCATACAACGAATCCGTGTGTAAGCACAGGCGGAGCAGTGGCGAACTTCGTGAAGTGGAGGACCACAGCCGCGCACTGGCACAGGTCCTGTCACAATCTAGGGTGGAGGCGTGGCCAGCGTAGCATGATCAAGATGTTGGTGAGAATACTGTCGTGGGGTGACGTTCAGTAAGTTACCTTTGAGTGACAGGCACAAAGTATCCTAGGTTGCTTATCACTAGCTTGTGGAACGGAAAGCACAAGCCGTCATCTGTAGGAAGTAAGAGTGCACACGCTTGAAGATTTTATTGTTCTAATTGTTAAACCTTATTACGAGAGGTGTCGAAGAGTGGTTGTATATCTTCACAAATCACCACACTGTGTGTTAAGACTTTCAAGCGGCTGCTGGTTTCTCAGTTCTATAGTGCTGTATCAGAATCTAAAGCTCTAGTTTCAGCCTGTATCGACGGTACACTATGACATACCTGGACCACAATGGAAGACAAGTGCAACGTAGCGCTTGTTCCTACCTGTGTTCTGAGAGAGAATATCAAATACTACTTCTTGCTACTAGAAATAAACTCTCTAGTTCTGTTCTTTAAATAGCGTACAGAATGAAACTGCATGTCTAAATCTGGCAGAAAGTAGACAGGTTCTGGTCGTTTGTAAAGTACACCAGTGGCAAGATACAATCAGTACTTTCAGTACGCGATACGAGTGGTAATACTACCAATGGCGGGGCCACTAAAGCGTAGGCACTGAACACTTTCCAGAAATTCCTTCACCAAAGGAAACAGAGCAAACATTCCGGAATTAAAGTCGACAACAACTGTCAGCAAGAGTAAAGTAGATGCGCCAGTTTAACGAAGCAGCTTAAAGCACTTAACAAAGGCAAGCGATCCCCTGTAGATAGCATACCAATAACGTTCCTTTCAGAATATGCTGATGCAACAGCCCCGTGCTTAGCAACCATATACGACCGATCGCTCGACGTAAGATCCGTACCAAAAGACTGCAAAGTTGCATTGGTCCCACAAATACTCCGGAAGGGAAACAAGAGTAATACACTGAATTACACTCTCATGCATCACGGGAGTAGGCTTTTAGAATGTATACTGTCTTCTAACATAAATTACCTCAAAGGTAATTCTACTGACTCGGTCTGCACGGGTTCAGAAAATATCGTCCTTGTGAAACACGACTAGCTCTTTATTTTATTCGCACGTAGTAATGATTGCTGTTGTCAGGGGATCTCAAATTGATTCCAGATTTCCATAAGGCTTTTGCCACCGTTCCTCACAAGACTTCTAATCAAATTGCGTGCCTATGCCGTATCGCTTCTGTTCTGCAACTGAATCCGCTATTTCCTCTCAGAAAGGTTACAGTACGTAATAATCTATGGAAAAATCAAGTAAAACAGACGTGATATCCGGAGTTCCCCAAGGCAGTGTCACAGGTCCTTATCTACATCAACGGTTTTTAATCCGAGCAGCCCTCGTAAATTCCTTACAGATGATGCTGTCATTTACCACATAGTAAAACCATCAGGAGATGAAATCCAATTGGAAAAAGACTGACGCGATATCAGAATAGTGGAAAAAGTGGCACTTACTCTGGATAGGAAAAATGTGAGTTTATCCACATGAGGACGAAAAGGAGTCCATTAAATTCAGATTACACAAGAGATCAAACGAATCTAAAGGCTGTCAATTCGACTAAATATCTGGGAATTACAATCAGCAGGAACTAAAGTTGGAACGATCACGTAGATAATACATGAAATGTATTCGCAGTTGCGAATATAGAAAAACCATCAGCTGCATGTCAATGGTAAATTTTTGCCAGTCCGGGATTCGAACCTGGATTTCCCGCCTGTAATGATTGGTCACCTCCCCATTAGGCTATCAGAGCACGACTCAACGACAGACTCAAACCTCCAAATGTAGTTTTAGTCCGGCACAAATTTTCATTGTCATTACTCGTTTGTCTTTATTCGCAAGTGCGAATACATTTCATGTATTTCACAACGGCTGTAGCCGCCGGAGTGAATGGTCCTTCGGACAAGCTTGCGTGTCTGAAGGAACATGCATCGTAATTCTGATCAGCACGGGCAACATTGTCGGAAAGAGAAACCAAAGACCGCTTTTAATTGGCAGAACACTTTAAAGACCCAACAGGTGTGCTAAAGAGACAACATCACACTTGTTCGTCCTTTGCTAGTGCGTTGCTGTACTGTACTTATACATGTTACCAAAATATGATTGACGGGGGACACCGAAAATCCTCAGTGGCGGGCAGCTCGTTTTGTATTACCGCAAAATACAACTGTAATTGGTGATTTTCTTATTGTCACAACCGGTTTCGCTGGATTAATACCGAATCCTCAGGGGAAAAGTGTCACTTTAACGCAACAAGACGCCCCCCTTCCCCCACCGTTCCCAGTTAAACATCGAACCCGCCAAGAAGGAAAGTCGTCAAAATAAACAAGTCACCTAGGGGTAGAGTGCAGCGACGCCGACAGCCTCGTGTGCTGTACCCTCGCAACCACCACAGGTGTGCCACCGCTTTTAACCCGATGTCTTGTTTCATTTACTTTGACAATTCTCCTCTTCAGAGGTTTGCTATTTTGACTACGAACGTTTGGGGCGCCTTGGTGCGCTGTTTTACAGTTTTCACCTGAGGATGAGGTAACAATGCACTGGAACCGGTTATGACAATAAACAAAGTACCAATTATACCTATCAAGTTGTTCATGTTATTTCTATTTTATTTAACGCATACCGCTGCCCACATTGCAAGGTTTTAAAAACAAATGCACTTTCGTTGCGGCGAAATCTTCTCACGAAATTTCGATCGCCATCTGTCTCCCCAGAAATCACAATGATGATCATAATAAATTACGAGAAATCAGAGCTCTTACAGAAAGATTTAAGTATTCATTCTTCCCATATGGTGTTACAGAACAGCAGTAGAGAAATAGTCTGAAGGTGGTTCGAAGTACCCTCTGACAGGCACTTAATTGTGAAATGCAGAGTGTATATGTAATCAGCAGATAACTCAAGATAATAAGTGTCGCTGGATACGCATCAGAGGGTGTTGTCCCCCTTCCAATGGGTACAGAGCTCCTGCACCACCACCGCCACCACCGTAGTGTCACTACGTAGTGATAACGAGAATCGGCTGTGGTAGTGCTGCAGAAGACGGCTAGCAGCTGCGACGGCTTTCTGGTGATCACTGCTTCCCATTACTGTGGTCGCTCTCTGCTGGCTGCTTGTACAGCGTGAATCATCCAAAACTTTCACCGCAAATATTGCGGGAATGGAAAGTTATGTTGATGTGCAGTTTCCACAGAGTGGTTTGGCAATCAGGGACTCGTATTGTTAGCCAATAAACAGATTGAACAAAAAGTACAGATTACAAACAGACCTTTTTAAATGGACACTGAGACCTTGAAAGTATGCAAATTAGAACTTCAGTGGTGTTTGTTTGCAGGATTCTAGTACGTGCCATTCATTAGATTAGTGTTTCAAAATATTTCCACACGCTCTTCTTTGTGGCATTCAACTTGCTTTGTTGCTAGATATGGTGTTAAGTTTGCTTACAGTGTGCCTGTGTGTTCGTTGAATGCATTGCGACTTCCTAGAAAGTTACTGTGTGACAATCCAAGCAGTAGGTAGTGAGTGGACGATGGGATTTACCAATGTAGAAAAAGCCGACAGACGCGTGGTGTATTGAGAGTTTAGGGAGAATGCGGCAAGATACCTCAATAGACGTCAAGCATCTCGGCAATTATTTATCAACATCTTCAGCATCAAAGCGGCAGGGTAACATCTAGAGAACGTGACAAAAAAGGGGGAAGTTAAATGTTCTTTCTGCTGTTGTAGCTCATCCGTACGTTAGTTCCCGTGCAGTCACACGAGCGTGAGTCAGGCTAGCGTCCTACTCACTCTCCATCGACACAGGTTGCATTCCGATCACATTTCGCTTCATCATGAGCTGCATGGAAACGAATATGGGAATCACGCTAATTTCTGTACATGGGCTTTACGACACGATACTGCAGATATATCATGTATCTTGTTTAGGGATGAAACCACATCTACCATCATGGCCAGGTATGCGTCCGAAACGCACACTATTGGTGTGCTGACAATCCCCTTTGTCAGGTGGAACGTCAGCATCCATGGTCTGCAATCCTGTGGTGTGGGATAGTGAACCATCTGCACATAGGCTTTTTTTTTCATAAAGACACTGAACGCACAGGAGTATCGCAGCCTCCGAACAAAGCATCTTTCTTGGTTGCTAGATGACGTTCCTCTGCGGACTAGTTGGAACCTGTGGTACCCACACGGTGACTGTCCAGCCCATAGCGCACGAGGTACTACAGCATTTGTTCACGAATTGTTCCCGAATCATTGTATTGGGCACAGAGCACCTGTACCTCGCCCAGTCCGTTCCCCGGATTTACGTGCCACATAAGTAGCAGTAATATGACAAAAGAGATTAACTTTCTAACTGGCGACTCCGGTGTCTTGTCGCCGTCTTTTACTGACTCTTCCGTAACGTCTTGCCGTTTTAGATTTTTCTTCCTTTCTGCGTTGGACCTCGAAACGGTTTTTTTACCATCGCAGTCCAAGCATTCTCTGATTCTATACTGGGCGATTATGACCTCAGATGTTTTGCCCCCCAAAACCCCACAGAAAAGCTCACAGAAGTGGGGAAAGCTGAAAGAAGCTGTCTAAAACTACATACAAACTACACCCGACTATACGCAACGACGTGTTACTGCAGCCTGCTTGGATATCTCAGCTGAAATGCTAGCACGTGTGCAGAAGTCATTCCGTACCAGACTGGAAACGCACGTTGCAACGTTGCAACTGAACACAATTGTCTCGTTACTGGTGAGAAACCACATGACCAGTGTATGCACTTCAGTTGTTCTTTAGTGTGTGCTACCACAGGTTTGTAAAAGTGTCGGAGTGGGGACTTTACAAAACACGTACATCTCGTAAACGACTCACTGGAAGCATCCAGTAGATACCACTGTTGTAATTTACCCTACTTTTAATTTGTCAATAGGCATTGTTCCACATAAAGTGTGTGTTTGCGCAATAAGTATTACTATAAGCTGTTGATTTACTAGCATTGAGTCCCTGACTACAGTCTCCTCTGTGAAAACCACACATTTTCAGCCGGCCGCTGTGGACGAGCGGTTCTAGGCGCTTCAGTCTGGAACTGCGCGACCGCTACGTCGCAGGTTCGAATCCTGCCTCGGGCATGGATATGTGTGATGTCCTTCTTTTAGTTAGCTTTAAGTAGTTAGAAGTTCTACGGGTCTGATGACCTCAGATGTTAAGTGCCATAGTGCTCACAGCCACTTGAACCACTTTGAACACATTTTCACAATATCTGCGGTGGGAACTTTATTTACCCCGTGTACTAATTTTGTAGGGCCCTGACGTGTTTGTCTAATAGTGCCACTTTTCCCTGACATTTACGAATGTCTTACCAGGGACAGAAATTTTTCCAGAATATTTCTGGCTACTCCTAATGCATTTTTTCCCCTGGTTATCATCACTGCGTGGTTGTTTTGGTCGCAGCAGCGGTTACTTTCTCGGCTGGCTGTTACTAACGCTTACCTCATCTGGACGGACGTCTACTCTGGGAACATCGCTTCCTGGTACATTCCCGACACGACGCCTTCGCATTGCCTAGAAGTCACGTCTCTGTTTCGTTAATGAGCCTAGATCAGCGTGAATGGCAGCAAATTACTTACGAAGAACCAGCATGATCTCGTCTATCCTTCAGACGGGATCTCTCGAAAGCTGTTTCAGATTACGGCGCCCTGGCAGCAATCGCAATCTGACATCGGCAGAATTGAGGCAGCGACAATACGCTGCATAATTCCTCTTATTTACCATACTTAACTAAAGCAGAAAACTGCATGCTAGTTAGTTTCGTCATGGTATAGCATTTTCCTTCAGCAAAGCACGCGCTCCGGAGACGTGTGTAATTTTTTTTCCGTTCTATAATAATACATTCCGTTCTCGCACAAGACGCGTTGCTTCTCCGTCGATGTGTGTTTCCTAAATATTCCGGGAGGAATGCAAAATGTTATCAGTACGTAAAGGATTATCAGTTGCGATCCACGTACCCAAACACCACACAGGCAAAAATACTGTATTTGACCACCCACCCACCGACAAAAGATTTTGTAAAATACGTGGTAAACAAGCAACTTTTTCCTTTACTTAGTCGGAAAAGTATATATTGGAAGATTCCAGCTGTGAATGAGTACAAAGTAAAATGCATTTCAGATAACGAAGACATAACAAATTTCTTGAAGAGTTGTCTCCTAGAATGTAACGCTTTATCATGAGAAGGCGCTTCATAAATAATTCTTGAAGCGGCACAAGTCTGGGAAACATAATCTTGGAGAACTATTTAATTCAGTGGATACGTCAGACATCGGTCAATAAACGTAATTAGTCAATCGCGAAAGTATAAAATTAACATATGTAACATTAAATCATTTCTGGGGGAGACTGTAAGTTCCAGTCTACTGCAAAATATATAAAGTTTTTGTCAATAAATGTGAAAAATTATTTGTGCTTCGTTCAGATTCTTTGGTGGGCTTTCAGGAGCTTATGTTTAAAGATGGTTACCAACCGGACCGCTACACGGAACAAATGAGGAAATGACGTCAGTTATTTTTTAAACGAAAAGTAGAGATTTTGTGCGATAAAATACAAGTAGTCTTCGGAAGGTTGATGCACCAGGCATCTATGTTGTACTCAGTCACCTTAGCGATATGACACGTAGATCCGATCAGTTTCCAAATTTATTAAAAAAACTTGCCACTGTAATCAGTTTTAAAAAATTACGGCCATTGTTTCCAAAGGCGTCAGAAGAGAGAATTTTTCCAGGTGCGAGTAGCACTCGTGCACTGACTGTTCCTTTCAAACTTGATTTTGTCGATAGTTGATCCATTACGGGAATGGAAAATATCGATGATTTTTGCCTGTTACCGACATTGATACTAGCAAGATATCCATAGCGCGGATTCAAAGACTTTTCGAGGATGTCTTAATTAAAAGTTGGAATTGGGATGACAAATGACGAAAGTAATATTTTTTCGTGTAATTAGTTATTTTGCTATTTTTTCCTTTACTTGTACTGTCGCCTTCCTTCCTGCTAAATTTCATGAGTCTGTCAAGGGAAAGTGCCCTACAGCTTTTAATGAGTTGGCGAGAATCGAAAAATGACATAAATGGCCGTGTCTTTTGGTTGTATTGATTTACATATTTCACTTTCTTACATCGCATAGGGACCGTTGACATTAGTATGCGACGTAAATTACAACTTGATACGTGTATCTACATGTGCTTCATAATCCGCAAGCCACCTAACGGTGTGTGGCGGAGGGTAGTTTCGGTAGCACTATCTGATTCCTCCAGCCCTGTTCCACTCGCGAATAGTGCGTGGGAAGAATGATTGTCGGTAAACGTCCGTATTGGCTCTATTTTCTCGAATTTTCTCCTCGTGGTCAATGCGCGAGATGTATGTGGGGGAAGTAATATGTTGTCCAAAATTTCGATAATAGCTCTCTCCGTGATGCACAACGCCTCTCTTATAACGTCTGCCAGTGGAGTATGTTCATCTCCCTAACGCGCTCTCGCCAGCTGAACGATCCCGAGATGAAACGCGCCGCTCTCCGTTGGCTCTTCTGTCTCTCCATCAGTCCTGCCTGGTAGGATACCAAATATATGAACAATACTCAAAAATCGGGAGAACAAGCGCCTTATAAGCCACTTCCTTTGTGTGTCAGTTACATTTCCTTAAAATTTTCCTACTGTTTTATATGGTCATTCCACTTAAGGTTGCTCTGGATATTTAGGTCTAGATATTTTACGGCAGACGCTGTCTCCAGCTATTATCATCAATAGTGTAGCTATACAGTAGTGGATTTCTTTTCCTATGGCTGCGCAATATGTTCATTTATTTACGTTCAGGGTCAACTGCCAGAACCTGCACCAATGGTAAATTCTTTGCAGGTCTTTCTGCGAATTCTTAAGATTTTCTGGCATTGCTACTTCGGTATAGACAATTGTATCATCTGCGAGTAGCCTTCAAGAGAATCCGAAGCTTTCTACTCGCTTATTTACATATATCGTTAAGAACAACGTTCTATCACACTTCCCTGTGGTGCTCTATTACCTTCACCTCTGCCGATTTAGTCCCGTAAAGAGAAATGTGTTGAGTTGTATCTGCAAGAAAGTCTTGAATCCAATCGCAGGTCTGCCCCGATACTCTGTAAGCTCGTATTTGTTTCGTTAAACGGCAATGTGGGACGGTGTCAAATGCCTTACCGAATTCAAAGAATACGGCGTCTACATGGGCGCCGTCGTCCACTGCGCTGTGGATGTCACGGAGGAACAGAGCGAACTGAGTTTCGCAGGATCTCTGTTTGTGGAATACATGTTAATTTATATAAAGATGATCATAATTCTTGAGCATAAAACATTTACCTAAGTTCTACAACAGATTGACGCCAACGATATAGGCCTATAATTGTGTCGATCTGTACCACGGCCTTTCTTGAAACCAGGAATGACCTGCGCTTTTTTCCAATCATTAGGTACCTTACGTTGCTCAAGCGATCTACGATAAATTACTGCGAAATGGGGGCAAGTATTTCCGCATAATCTATACAGAATCTTCTACGTATCTCATCTGGTCCTGACGCCTTCAGCGATCGATTATCTCATTATATGCCATTTCGACGTTGGCACGACGATTGTAAGGAAGGACAGTGTTCAGATCTTCCGCGGTGAAGCAGCTTTGGGAGAGTGTTCGGTATTTCGGCCTTCTCTGTTACCTTCCTTTTCGGTGTCGATGTGGTCGCTGAGAGAATGAGCACATGATTATGATCCACTTGCTGATTTTACATACGACCAAAATCGCGTAGGGCTTTTTCTCAGGTCGGTTGATAACGTCTTACATTCAAAATTATTGAACGCTTCTCTCATTGCTCTCCTTACGCTCATTTCCGCTTCGTTCAGCTTTTGTTTATCAACTAGGTTTTTACTTCTCTTGAATGTGAGAGATGCTCTTCGTTTACGTAGCGCTTTTATAAAACTATTAGTCCATGGTGTAACTTTCCCATCCCTTAAAACATAGTAGTCCAGTGTATATAGAACGCTGCCTTTGAATTTTTTTTCCATTTGTTCCCGGCATCTTCGTCCTCATCAAAGAATATTTCATGCTGACTGCTGAGGTGTTCTGAAATGTCTATCGTGTCATCATTGCTCAGCAAATACACACATCAAAAGAAGTTTTGCATCACTCCGATACGCAGAACTGAAGACAGACGTTGACTGTGGGTATTGTCACAAACACAGTTTCTTTCACTGTTCAGAGATGCCACTAAACCCGCCCAGAGATGTAAATAACCATGCATGAGGAGCGCCTATTAGTCGGAAGGGGCCTGACAGCCGATCACTTCGTCATTCCACCAGGAAAGACGTACACGGCTTGTATCGTCTGTAGTTCAACCATGACTAGACGGTCAATACCGCGATTTGATAGTAACCGCATTGTTTCTTTGTGCCAGGAAGTGTTCCCAACAAGGAAAGTGTCCAGGCGTCCCTGAGTGTACCAAAGCGATGTAGTTCGGACATGTCGATGCCATTCCTCGCTCAGGCCACCCAAGCGCAACTACTGCAGTCGATGACCGCTACCTACGGATTATGGCTCGTAGGAACCCTGACAACAATGCCACTATGTTGAATAATGCTTTTCGCGCAGCCACAGGACGTCGTGTTACGACTGAAACTCTGCGCAATATGCTACATGATGAGCAACTTCACTCCAGACGTCCATGGCGAGGTCTATCTTTGCAACCACGACACCAGCGGGGTACAGATGGGCCCAACGACATGCCGAATGGACCACTAAGGATTGGCATCACGTTGTATTCACGGATGAGTGTCGCATATGCCTTCAACCAGACAATATTCGGAGACGTGCTTGGAGGCAACCCAGTCAGGCTGAACGCCTTACACACACTTACCAGTGAGTGCAGCAAGGTGGAGGTTCCCTGCTGTTTTGGGGTGGCATTATGTGGGTTCGACGTAGCCCCCAGGTGGTCATGGAAGGCGGCGTAACGCCTGTACGATACATGAATGCCATTCTCCGACCGATAGTACAACCATATTGGCAGCATATTGGCAAGGCGTTCGTCTACATGGACGATAAACTGAGGGCAGTAGGCCTCTTCTTTGACGTAAGCAGAAACTTGGATTCGGAGGACACATGAAATGCTCAACAATGCTTCACTTCCTGTCTAGAAAATAAAAGCCACAAGTCCTTCGCCAGTGTTCAGTCAGTCACATGATGATCAGCCCATAAGCAACGTTGAATATTTTTAATTATTAGGACTTGAAGTAGGTAATAAGCTTACTTGTAAGTATTTGAAAGGGAGTTATATCTTCACACTCCACGGACATAGAAGCTTGAAGGTTTGCTTTCTTCGCATATTTCTACTCAACTCCATTCTGTGGTATGAAACAGCAGAATAAATTCTGCACTGCGAAAGAAAAAGTGGTCACTGACGATCTCCAGTGTCAAAATTCTGAGGTTAATTACGGCTATCCCCTTGATAACAATTCCCAAACCAGTCTACAGGAATGTGTGTACTATTCTGCAGTTGCTATAATCATCAGTGGCCTTGCAGACCCGAAAAAATATTAGTGTCTAATTATATAACATATATTGGGAGGCTTTGTTTTGCACGTTCTGCGCAAGACTGCTTCGCGGCAAAATAGACTGTGGCCGTACAGCCGTGGAAGGAACGGGAAGATATCTTAATAAATAGCATTGTTACGTACCTCCCCTTTAAGATAATGGTAATTACGTTGAAATCTTTATACGAGGATACACATTCAGATGGCGAATGAGAAGTCCATTGGAGTGAATCGTATATGCAGTACCGCACCTCGGGTTGCGCCTGCAGAGCGCGCTACCCGCGTACCGCGCGCGCTGTGTGTGTGTGTGTGTGTGTGTGTGTGTGTGTGTGTGTTTACGATTCAGCAGCAGCGGAGCTGCGCGTCCGGACTCGTCTTTCGGTGCCACTAGCCCGAGACTAGTGACGCCGGCTGGTGACGTCAGGCTAACGCGGCGCCATACCGCTGGTAGCTGTTGAAAGCGTTACTGAACAACAAAGGGCTGAAAATTGTGGACTGGAAGGGGGGGGGGGGGGGGGGGAGAGAGAGAGACTGGGCACGTCTTGTCTCTCGTGTGTATGCTAGCATCGAATGGTTAAGCATAATGACCATAGAATATTTTCCAGAAACCCAGAGAACTGGGTTGCGAAAGGTAGTAAACATTAATAACCTTAGCACATCCCGTTTCTGATTCTTCGTAAGGTACTTTCTTTATCCGTTCATTGTTTCTTGTGGTCGGCTGAGAAGGAGGGGGAAAAAGAACACCCCAATTACGTTAATATACGCTGCCTTCTCCACGTGAGGGAAGCATTTAAAGATTTTAAATTTACTTGAAAGTAGATGAACCTCCCTTTCTTGAATAGCTTCGAAGTATTTGCGTAGAACTTTTGACTTCATAGCGTTATTCTTCAGGCTAAGTAGGGCAGCTGCTGTGAAGGCGACACAGCTAATAGATTTTGACCATGTTCGGCAAGTAGCTTGTGTACCATCGAAAATTAAAGACAGAGATATTTTGATCTCTCCCCCATCCCGAGAAAACTTACGAACTATGTACAGCGCCAGATTTGCACGTGATGACCAAAATTGGAACTATTTTTTAAGACGTCGAAAATGTGTTCACTTGCATCACCTGAGTACAAACGGTATATTGCCCTTGCATGTCTTGTGCATTCGATACAGACTCCATCTGTACGTTCGTATATCGCTATACCATTTGTCACCTTAGTGTAACTAAAGTACAGCTACTCACGAGGTCCAGGTTGGGTTGAAATATAATATGAAAGCGAAACTTGGTAGATATGCTGATACGTTAACGCGGGACTGATTTACGCTGAAAAAATAGTTCCAATTTTGGTCATCACGTGCAAATCTGGCGCTGTACATAGTTCGTATGACGGTATAACATCCACGGTGTCCTTTGAAAAGCCATAACGTGAGTGAACAGTGTAGCTATCGAGAAGAGAGATCGTGCGCTGTTAGTGAAACCGTTTCATGTGAACCGCAGCAATTACTGTGCTCTGTTGAGAAAGTATCGCACACTGGAAGGTCTGAGGAGAGGTTTAAAGATAGATGATAATGAAACTGGAAATGTTTGTGCGTCACCTGGAAGAGGAAGGCATCCTATCACGGTGGTAATTATTGACGAGGTTACTGTTGCTGTAACTGACCATGCCGCACTTTCTCCGGATGCTGCTTGAACTCTTGCGTTGTCGCAAGAATTGTCCGTGCCGTGGTCAACAGTATGGAAACCTTTGCCGACTGGTTTTCGCGAGTATCCTTAAAAGATGCAGACGGGGCAGCAACTGAAACCCCTTGATCCGCAGCGACGTGCCGAATTTGCTCCTCAGTTTCTGGCACGGACCGAAGTTGATGACATGTGGACGGGCAATATTCTATTGAGTGACGAGGCACATTTTACACTACAGGATGCAATGAACGCACAGACTTACAGAATTTGGGGTACTGTTAAACAGCGTGTCGTGCATGGTGAGTTATTGCACTTGCCGTAAGTGACGGTGTGGTACGGATTCACAAGCACCTTTAATCTGTCCGGTCATTTTGGAAGACAGTAGGCGAGGGGTCCTGTCAGGTGCACCGTGACGTCAGATTCGTTATCGAGGCCTCTAGTATTGTTTGTCCTCGGCAAATGGTAAGATACGGTGTAACTATGATGGCCAGGAGGAGGAATTGGGGATGAACATTGGGTAGGTGAGCTCCACGGATCTTTGCTTGCTGTGTTCGAAATGTTCTTCCCAGTAACTCGATATCAGCTATGTAAGGATATGACATAAGAGAGTTCTGGATTCTGTTCCTACAATGTTCTAATAAGACTGACATTTCCATGACAGCAAAACAGCTTCGAAACAGCCACGGCAGCAAGAAAAAGATGAAATTTCCCATAAACAGCTTGACAGAAAAATTAACCCAAGCTCTACGGGACTTGCTAATGCCTCAGTGATTCCCTCGACAATTGTAAATCTGAGATGCGGTAAAATTACAACCGGTCATTTCTAGAAAACCTTGAAAAATCTCTAACGAATAAGTCTGGCCTGTATTCAACTCCCCCCTTCCCACCGCATGCGCAAACTGCCCATCTCTCCCGTGCGGACACTTAAATGACAATACTTCGGTAACACTACTAAAATGAAATAAGTAGAGCTCGCGTATCAGTGTTCCGTACAAATTTAATTATGTGTATAGACAGTTTATCCATCCCGGGAATCGACATGGCTCGATATCGATAGGGCAAGACATTGGTCCCCGGGATTTGAAGACCATATCGAAGTCTGTACAGTGGTTCATCAGAATATCTCGGACATCCAAAAATAATTGGGCGCAGGACCTCATATGACATGCAGAGAGAGACGATTTAAGTAAATACTTAAGTACTAAGTCATGACTATAGTTTGCAATTTACAAATTTCGTGTTTTTGGTCCTTACTTGTACTGTGAAACCTTTCTTCTTCCAAAATTTCATGATTAATTCAACGCGAAGTAACAGAGGTTTTTATGAATGGTAACGGAAGTGTGAAAATACGTGTCATAGTTGCAGCCTTGGGCTGCATTGGCTTTTATAGGCAGTCAAGTAACCTTAGACCTTAGCATGTGGCGTAAATTTCAACCTCATATGTCTAGCCGTTGCTGAGGAAAACGCTCTCTAACAGCCAGATAAGACACAGACCGACAGAAAGCGAATCTTTAAGGATTCTGTTTTTACCGATTGAGGTACGGAACAAAAAAGACAATCTCTTACCAAATGACAAGTCTGTTCCCTTAGGCGGACTGGCACAGGACTCTGTTTCGCCCATGGTTTCATGACTGGTGTGTAATGAAGAACCAAGGTTCAATCGGCAGTCAAGTGTTCGCAACGGATTGAAATTAAGCAAAGCTTTTTCATTTGTAGTTGTACGTGCACGGGTTATGTAGTCGTACAGTGTGCTGTCTATTGCACTTCCACTCATCTGCTGCACATTACGGCATTTTTTTTCCTCCAGCGTTTCCCATTGTTGTGACTTAAACATGGCAGCCAGAGCACTTTTCAACCTATCTGCTTCTACAGCCATCGTCCAGTTTGTTAATTAATAATTAATTGATCGTGTTATTTCCCATCAAGGAAGAGAACATACAGGGATTCGGAGCGAGTAAAGGTAAACATCAAGCCTTGCGCGGCGTTAACAATATTCTTCAGTGGTGACTGAGTGCTACTCATGCTTATGCTCTCTAAATTTAATCAAGAAAATTAGAAAAACTTAAAAGCTGTGATTTCCTCAGCTATATCAGATTGCAGATTACTGATACTTACGTGCTATTGGTAGCTTGCTTGAGTGCAATGTATTTGGAGAAAAAGAAGCTACCTGCTATTGTAAATACGGAGTCATGTGTACAGGACACAATTACTGTCATTCAGCTTTGCAACGAACACTGCTGCTTACCGTGCAACTAACAGAACTTCCCAGATCAATCAGGAAAGTTTTCGCTTTTTTTTTTTTTTTTTTTTTTTTAACTGGTGTGAATTTGTTTCTTCCTCGTTAGACAGGAGCTTGTTCATTGCACTGTCCTCTTCGGTGCATAGCCCCAACGATGTTAAAATGAGAAGTTTTCCTAAGAACGCGAATCGTGTCTTTCCTGTTCCCCTTCAGCTGTGGTTACAGACCAGGTTACGGGTCTCGCGCTCATTTCCGTCGTTTTCCAATTGCCATTTACTGCACACCTTAGTTTCGGGGCTCCTTCAACCGAAGAACGAAGTACGAACGTGTAATGTTGGGGTACTTGCTGAACCTGCATGCAGCTTACCTGTTTCCAACTGCACACTGAGGCTACGCTTTTCGCTATAGTTCCTCTCATCTGCCACAGATATTATCATTCGTCATGAAGTCCCAGGATAGTTTTCTGCTTTGCTATCGTCGTCTCTTCATTTTTGCTCCATTTCAACTCGTTTGCGTGGAATACCTTCAACCCATCGACTCCATGAACGTCCAACAGGTGGCAGATGTCACGTATTTTGATTAAGACCACTTCCGTGTGTCATTTTTATCCTCCGCCTCATATAATTTCACTTGTTCGCGGTCGGGGAGGTAACGGAGGGTAATTCCGTGACGTTGTCACGTTATCCGACGATGGTGTGTACGCCACTCACAGCGCGGAATTGGAAAGATGGTTTTCACTGTGTTAACCGCCTACCAACATAATAGGCGGAGGCAAACAAAAGTGCAAGCAGGAAACTTGTCCACCTGTGTTTTGTCTAAGTTTCAATGTCTCCGTTAAATAGTTTTTATGGAGGAACTAAAGAATTCTGGAAAGGAGATGGGTACGCATTTAACCACAAGTTGTGTAATCATTCCAGGTCTCTTACACCAAATCTGTATGTCCACAAGAAGTCCCACAGACATGACCGTGATAGTGTAACAGCTGAAATACTGTTCGTGATGTACATTTACATATGTAAGGGTACTTAGCTACGGTAAAATGGATGGGGACCACGTTGTTCCATCCATTTTCCTGTTCCATTCAAGTATTTAACGAGACAAAAATAGGTTGTCACCTTGCCTCTGTAAGCGCTATAATCTCTCATTTTATTTTCATGTTCACAACCTGAGGCTTACAACGAAACTTGCAGGACTGTCGTATGTCTCCCAAAATTTTCTAATGTTAACCAACACAGTTTCACGAGGATAACGTTGCCTGTAGTCAAGAAATTACCATTCACGTTAATCAGCATCTCACGGATACTTTCGTACATACCTCCGTGTGGTGATCAGTACATCTTGAAAAAAGACGAAAGGAAAGTGATACACCTTAATTACTATTGGCATATCACATCGAAAGTAAAACAGTGATTAAAGTGTCTTAGTTTTCGTGCTTCTCAAGGGAAGAGCAGCCGTAAATGGGTTGTAACTAATAAAAGTATTGGAATAAATGTAAACTGATTCTTGCAGCTGCTTTGTAGTTGTAATTGAATTCATGTAATAAAAACCACAAACTGATACAAATCATTCGATCTGTGGCAACACTTGGCAATCTTTTCGCAGGAATGACAAGAATGGAATCCTCCTGTTACTTTACAATCCCTATTATTCCCCCACCCCCTATTATCCAAACGTGTTGCAGCGCTTCTATACCATTATTCTCGATTTTATTTAATATATGAAAGTTTAAACATTGAAGTTTTAATGATACAAGCTGTGGTGTACCGCACGTGGCGAGAGCGTATCTCTCGCCTTTCGGCTAACTAGGCAAGAAGTTTCGTTTGAGTGACGCGCTGGTCTAATATTGAGGAAAGCTAGCAACGCCTTGTCGCGTAAGGCGGGGTAGGGTAAGGTAAGCGATTGTGCTTCAGTGGGTTGTGCTGTGGGCCAACTCGAAGGGATTGAACTGGCTTTTCCGTTCCTTGAAGGGAATTCTTTCACGGTTGTTAATCAGTGGCTTACGACTTACGTTCAAATGTTAATGCGTTTTTTTCCCCCCTGATCAGCGAAGAAATACTGAATTTATTTGGGTTGTCGCAGCTACGACTTAATTCTCATGTGGTTTTAAGTGCTGCAATATCATCTGCGTAGCCATTGTATTCATTAGGTTCAGTAGCAGTTTATTCTTGAAATTTAAAAGTGGTTTTAGGTGTTATTCAGATGAACCGGGCAGTCGTAGAGTTCGAGTTGTTGCAGTTGGGTTTGAAGTGCTGCATAGATTAGCCAGGCAGCCGTTGGCACGGTTGATGTTGTTGCAGATTTAGCTTGTTATGTATGAATGGGAATTTAGTTCCTGCGCAGCTCACGCTAGCAGCTTCTGAGTTAATTAGCGAGGTTGAAGCTGATGGTCCATATCGCACTTGTGAATTGAAGGGATCTATTGCAGGTATTTACCATTTCTGCCGAGGCGGCAGTATTAGGCGTTGGACTCCACGGGGATTGTAGTTCGGTGATTAAGAAATTAAACGTTATTAGCGGGCTGAAATTCGTTTGCGTCGGAAGGCGTGGATAATAATAGTTTTAGATCGCTGTGTAACAAGCACTTCCTTCAGCCTTGCGTATCTGCAATTAGTGTCCGCCCGAGTGGCCCAAGTTGGTTGTCGGTCCTGGCCTCTCACTTGGTTGTTGAAATAAGTGGTTGTTAAGATATTGCAGCTGAAGTATTCCCCAGTCATTGACTCAAGAATTGCTCGTGGGGTCAGGCTCTGGTTACAAATAGACATTTGACAATTAATTACAATCTTTAACTGCCAGTGTTACAAAGTGATAGCTGCCTGGCTACGATATTTGCTATATTGTTTCAAAGCTACAACATTTTTACTGCGCCTCTGCCTAGAGAGCCTGTCATACATAATGCAGTTTTTCGAATTAGACGCCAATTCATAACAATAAACGTTTAAAAGTATGTTAAGCGAACATTGCATCAGTATTCACAACGTCTCTGTACGTCCGTTACTAATTTCATTTCGTCTGAACGTGAAAATCTTTACTACCCGTGGGATTAGGATAGCGCCAGCAATGGCTTTTTGTGGAACTGTTCCAAGGTGACGTTTCATAGACAAGCAGCTTAGTTAACAATAGTTAGAATAGCTGGGGTGCAGGCTTGATTTTTCAGATGACTGTTACTGTTACCTAAATTTATGTTCAAAACATCGAGGTATTATGATCAAGACGAAGTGGCGGTGATGGCATAAGAGTGCTGATGTAGGTTCCGGACCGGTTTTAAGAATCTGCACCTCTGTGAAACACGAGAAAATATATCTTTCACGAGAAAATATATAAAGTTACGCCAGGAATAATTATTAAATCAGATCACGATGTGAAGTAGTAAAATAACAGTATCTGTATAAAAACCGCACTATGTTTCCTTCATTCGATCTAAAGCAGGAAGATTTCTGTTACTACCTGGAACAAACAGTGAGACAAATTTTTCTAGTTTCTAGTTAGCTGGCTATGGCTCATCGTAGAAACGAGGATAAGCAGTGATGAAATACACTCCTGGAAATTGAAATAAGAACACCGTGAATTCATTGTCCCAGGAAGGGGAAACTTTGACACATTCCTGGGGTCAGATACATCACACGATCACACTGACAGAACCACAGGCACATACACAGGCAACAGAGCATGCACAATGTCGGCACTAGTACAGTGTATATCCACCTTTCGCAGCAATGCAGGCTGCTATTCTCCCATGGAGACGACCGTAGAGATGCTGGATGTAGTCCTGTGGAACGGCTTGCCATGACATTTCCACCTGGCGCCTCAGTTGGACCAGCGTTCGTGCTAGACGTGCAGACCGCGTGAGACGACGCTTCATCCAGTCCCAAACATGCTCAGTGGGGGACAGATCCGGAGATCTTGCTGGCCAGGGTAGTTGACTTACACCTTCTAGAGCACGTTGGGTGGCACGGGGTACATGCGGACGTGCATTGTCCTGTTGGAACAGCAAGTTCCCTTGCCGGTCTAGGAATGGTAGAACGATGGGTTCGATGACGGTTTGGATGTACCGTGCACTATTCAGTGTCCCCTCGACGGTCACTAGAGGTGTACGGCCAGTGTAGGAGATCGCTCCCCACACCATGATGCCGGGTGTTGGCCCTGTGTGCCTCGGTCGTATGCAGTCCTGATTGTGGCGCTCACCTGCACGGCGCCAAACACGCATACGACCATCATTGGCACCAAGGCAGAAGCGACTCTCATCGCTGACGACGACAAGTCTCCATTCGTCCCTCCATTCACGCCTGTCGCGACACTACTGGAGGCGGGCTGCACGATGTTGGGGCGTGAGCGGAAGACGGCCTAACGGTGTGCGGGACCGTAGCCCAGCTTCATGGAGACGGTTGCGAATGGTCCTCGCCGATACCCCAGGAGCAACAGTGTCCCTAATTTGCTGGGAAGTGGCGGTGCGGACCCCTACGGCACTGCGAAGGATCCTACGGTCTTGGCGTGCGTCGCTGCGGTCCGGTCCGGTCCCAGGTCGACGGGCACGTGCACCTTCCGCCGACCACTGGCGACAACATCGATGTACTGTGCAGACCTCTCGCCACACGTGTTGAGCAATTCGGCGGTAGGTCCACCCGGCCTCCCGCATGCCCACTATACGCCCTCGCTCAAAGTCCGTCAACTGCACATACGGTTCACGTCAACGCTGTCGCGGCATGCTACCAGTGTTAAAGACTGCGATGGAGCTCCGTATGCCACGGCAAACTGGCTGACACTGACGGCGGCGGTGCACAAATGCTGCGCAGCTAGCGCCATTCGACTGCCAACACCGTGGTTCCTGGTGAGTCCGCTGTGCCGTGCGTGTGATCATTGCTTGTACAGCCCTCTCGCAGTGTCCGGAGCAAGTATGGTGGGTCTGACACACCGGTGTCAATGTGTTCTTTTTTCAATTTCCAGGAGTGTATTTGATATTCAATAACTTTTTTGTGAGGGTAAAGGGGGGGGGGGGGGGGGTGGAGGAGGAGGAGGAAAGAGCTAACTTTATAAAACAGTGACAGGAACGTCTTACATATTACGCAGTGCACAAAAACGAAAGGAGACAAAAAGGTCCGTGTATGAGGGAAGTAGTTGAATAGTCTAGCAGTTACACTGCGCTACTTCTGCGGGTAAGGGTTTTTGGAAGATGGATTGTGAGCTTCAGAACAGTGATGGAGCCAAATACTGGGGATGTCTTGTTAGAGTTCGGCTAAATGGGTTCATAGTTACCAACCAGCAGCAAAAGGAAACACTGGTAATTCAAACAGAAGATGAACTAACAGACCAAACGGTGAAACCGCCGGACTTCGTGGTTGGGTCGTGGTGGTGAACATCAGTTACGTTAAAGAATGGAATACGGATGTGAGCAATGTAATGGGAACTGCGCATTGATCAGTTTTAGCAGTGTGTCCATACAATAAAGCGAAGTGATTGACATTTCGTGTCACTAACGTCCTTTACCCTAATTAAAACGAAAGGTATTCATGCAATCCTGTACAAACACTCAGGGTGGCGACTGGACAATCGGAGAGAAATCTTTTTCACGAGGTCTCTTGTGTACGTAGGGCGCTTACCCGGCAGAGGTACAAACAGCAATTTACTCCGCAGCCTCACCTCCGCCCTCCCCCCCCCCCTCCCCCTCCCTCTACCCCTACCCTTCCATGCTACAAGAAACGTCACAATGGTGGGACCAGGGAGCAACAGAAATTGTTTAGACTAGGGAACACACTCATTCCACACGAACAGGAATGTTCATTTGCAGAGGAAGGGGAGAACACAATGGGCAGGCTGCGCGCAACTTCTCATTTCCTTCGTAAAGACTTCTCTGAAAAAGAATAAGCTTTACTTCCAAAGAGCACAAAATTAAAAAGAAAGCGCGCGCTATTGTGTGCGCATATTCCCCAAGTCGGGCACGAAGGTGCTACTGAAACGCTGAGAACGTTGAGAGGGGAAGAGTTCAGATTACCCCAGCTTGCAGTGTCATTGCTGTTGTGGGTGGAGCTACCGGAGCTCTGTTGCAGTTGCTCAGCTGTCTTTGTCACACTGAGCGCTGATCCTCCTGTACTACACGTTGACTACATTCAAGCTTTCGCTGCTTGAGCCAGTCTTCAGACAGTGCGCTGGTAGTATTTGCGTTGTTGTTAATGTTAACGTCATGACTTGCCATTAGGTACCGGTACCGGTACTGGTAAGGCGACCTATGATTAAAACACAAGCATTGGTGTGCATTACAGCTGCGGACAGTCAACTTCGGTATGGACAAGGTGATCCGGCTTACACTAGTAAAGCTGATTTATTAGAATATCAACAGTGCTTCTGCTCTTCAACGCGTCGGGCTTGAAGAAGATGAAAGTTCGAATCAATTGGAGAATTGGTAAATGCTCCTTGAAGAGGCCGATAGCCATTTTCGTCAAAATTGAAGCTACTGTTGCCATGGCTGAGAGTGTCGGACGCAACGCACGATCGTCAAGCGGTACATCAGCTGTGTGGCAACTGACCATTACATGGTCCTCCGTTCGAAATTTACTCTGATATGGTTCTACGCTGTCTCTGATGAACAGTAAGCAACGTTAGTAATCCGGGACGTAAACATGTTACGCAGTTAACAAATGTTACCGCCTCACTTAGAAATAAAAATTCCTTTCAATGCTTTAATCGATATTTATCTGCCGCGTGTACTTCCAAATTTTCCACAAGTTTTTGTACGATCACTTGCTCATGGGGCACTCCCAGGCAACGAAAGTTTAATTACAACCACCTTGTACGTAGGTCGATTCATACCGGCCCTCTCGCCACAGAATGGGACATCAAAACATTCCGCTATATGTTTAAAATGTGAAATGCAGTCTGACCGTCAACTATACAGGACGGGAGAGAATGTAACATAAAGTATGTTCAGAAGAAAGTTTTTGACGAACTCCCAGCAGGCTGGAGTACCTTGAGTCACCAACATCTGTTAATCAGTAGAACTAAAAACCAGTTAAATACGTAAATTTTTAATTTTTATTCACTCGGATGTCTATTTTTAAGCCGAGACCCATTTTCATATCGTCGTAACGTAGTCGAAACTGGCATTTGCGATAATGTCAAAAATAGGCATTGAACATTTACAGTGCCTACAGTTATCTGTATGCACTGTAAATGTTAAATGCACATCATGAGATTTTCACTCTTCAGCGGAGTGTGCGTTGATATGAAACTTCCTGGTAGATTAAAACTGTGTGCCGGACCGAGACTCTACTCAGATGGTAGAGCACTTGCCTGCGAAAGGCAAAGATCGCGAGTTTGAGTCTCGGTCCGGCACACAGTTTGAATCTGCCAGGAAGTTTCAATGCATATTTTTGACATGTTCGGAAATGCCAGTTTCGACAAGATTATGTCGATTTGAAAATGGGTCTCGGCTCGAAGCTAGACAACGATTGAATAAAAAATAAAAATTTGCAACCTGCGACCGGTTTTTCGTTCTGCTGAGAGTGTTTAGACGTTGGCTAGCGGGAGACTGTGGTGTCGCTACTAACCTCGAAAGTTTACCAGTTTTACGTGAGATCTGACGCTTCCTCGCGATTAATGGCTTTTTTCGGTGTTGGGCACAGTAATTAGACGACCGATCTTGCCACCTCCTTCAAGTGCAGCTAGCTTTGTTGTGCAAGTGTACTCACCGCCTGGATTCAACCAGACTACTTTTAAACTCACGCCGCTGCTTATAGCTCAGTATACCGTTTGGTCCTTCATTATTCTTTACAATCCGCGCTGATATTCCGTGAAACGCACACTACTACAGCGTTTCCCAACCCTGGTGGGAGTGGTGGCTGACGAGATCGTAATAAATTCAGTGTCAGGCTTCCTCTAATAGCTTCGAATTCGGGAGGTCTTACAGCCCTTCCTGGTTCCCCTAAAAGCTCCGTCTGGACCAATAGTGGTCCGACTTTGCATCATGGAGGTCCCGGGCTTGATTTTTCTCCGGGTTGGGTGTGTGTGTTGTTCTCGTCATTCCATCATTCGTGTAAGTGGCGAGACGGGATTGTGAAATAACTGGAATTTGGGCAGGCGCTGATAACAGGGCAGTTGAGTGCCCCACAAACCAAATATCACCACCACCATCATGAACCGATAGTTATTAAGTGAGTCACTCCGACCGACTGTCGAATAATTCAGGAAAACATACAGTCCACAGCCTGGACCGCTGTAGACCAGTGCGTTGCGGACTATCAAATTGGTGACAAAATATTTGCCCTCTAAAGATTTTCATACCGCTCTCTGTCCAATAAAAAGGTTTTCATACCGCCTTCTGTCCAATAAAATTGTGGGAATACGGTTGTATGGTGCTGATAATGTAGTAGTTTTCTAAGAAACAGACTCTACGCTAACAGCTACAGTACGTATTGTGAGATGCACTGTCAATACATCTTACACACTAAAAGCAACGCTTTAAAATTGCAGCCATTTAAATTAGAATGTTACAACATTAATCAAATAAATTTGTTTCGTTGTATTAGTAATGAAAGGTGGATCTAGTTAAAAATCTATTACTGCTTTCGTATTTAGATTGGTCGAATAACATTCTTAGGGATAACCGTTATTAACGTCGTAGCAAGTGGATTTTCAGTTCTTTCACTCCAGATGTCTTCATTTTCTGTATCTTTGTTTATCCATTATCTTCGTTGATACAATACATACCGCTGTTGGTAAATTATTGCATCAAGAAAGAGTAAAAGTGGTATTGTTGTAATTGTAACACTCGAATTATTGATGTCAAATGCTGTTTACTTCGTTAGCGTTGTTCTTTCCTTATCCTTTCGACGATGACTGCAATGTATATTCAAATGAAAAAGATTATTTTTTACAATTACAGTTGGAATTCCAGATTTGTTTACTTTTACAGTGAAAATTTGTTTCTTTCTAAAGTTCGTGACGTCAACGGGAAGACCACTATAGGTTTTGAAGAGTAAGTTGGTGATCGTACAGAACCACGTAGAAGGTACATTGTTTACATCGCTACGGGACCATAGATTTTATATAAATATGGGCTTCATGTGTCTACCCGTCCTTACAAAAAGGGCTTTCGAAAGGCGTGTGGACGAAAAGGCTGACGGACGGACGGATCCCATAAGGGTTCCGTTTTTACACAGTGAGGCACGGAGCACTAAAAGAGTTTGGGCGGAATTTCGTTCCTAAGAGTGGGACTCTTGATGTTCACGTTCGGTTCGCATTTGTTCCTGCGAATGGGACTTTTCAAAGTACGGTAAGAGGTAAATAGCGAGATAACGTTTAGAAGTTCTTGTGTGTGTACCTTGTTTGTATTGTAAATGAGTAAATAATGTAATAAAACGCTATTAGTAACACATAATGACTGAAGATCATTAATAATATTCCTCTTTACTGTTTTGTCTGTAGAATGGCAGGGAAGACCCCTACTCACATCGATGGATGGATTTGTTTAATTGCTTAAGTTTTATGTAGGTTTTATGAGAATTTCATAAAAGGAAAAGGATGTGTTTGCGTCTACAGCCGCAAATTTGTTTTGTTGCTTCATGGCGTGTCAAATATTCGACACAGTTACTTCAGAAAAAAGCGTAATGGCTGTGTGCCAGGGGATCGGCTGCGGATGGTTTTGTGTACCAGAACCGGTAACCAAAATGCCAAATTTATTTGTGTAATTACAACTGTTGGAACAAAATCATACATTCTCAGTACTGTATCGGTTGCTGTTCGACTGACAATATGTCTGGAATGTGTCTTGCAGGGATATATTTCTTCTATGATCTCTCTGAAAGGGGTATTGTAAAGACTAGCTTGACTTTAACCTTTCCTGCGCTGTTTCCTTCACGTGTTGGTAACTTCATCCATTTTTGATGTCATCCAGCAATTCAAGTCGTTGATTCCCGTCCATCCCTTCCCTGCAACCTCCGTTTCAATGACTCATGGTTGACGGCAACTTCTTCGCAGTATACCTCCCTGCCGAAATGATTTACCCCATTCTTATAGCTTCCACTAGTTTGCCTTAACCTCTCACTCTTATGTTCTCCTCCATTCGTCATTCTGTCAGTCCGTTTCACCATTGGCATCTTTCCTCATCACATTTCACAACTATCCAATATTTTCCCTGTTACTTCTTAAACATGCACAATTCTGAAAACGCCCGACAAAACAGTTGGCACATTTTTGTAAACACCGTTGTAATTTATTTACTCCGAGCAGAGCTTTCACCTTTCGGATATTCTACTTCTTACTTCCTCCACATAGCTCCTGTTTTCTGGCACAAAACTTTGTGTACCTAAAAGATGTTACCTGATCTGAAGTCTTTCCTTACAATAATGTTTGCTTGTTAACACTTAGGCCTCACATACATTCGTTCTCATTTGATACTCATTCCTCACTTTTGCGACTCATCCCAACATAAATTGTAGTTCATACATTGTAGTTTATGTCCACCCTTCCAAAAATTGCTAAAAACAAAATTGTATTGATTGACGTTGACGCGTATTAACAGGCATTTGAAGAGGTACTGGTATTCCAGCAGAGTACAGAACATGAAAGTCTGTTAGCATACTCCTAGCAACATCAACGCATTTTCAATAACGTATACTGCCGAGGCGAGTACTTCATGCCCAACCTAAAACAATTTTTTAAAATGAAAATGTCGTTAATTGTTGTTGACTTGTATGCACAAATTTCTTTACAGAGAGAGACTGATTTGTAAGTAATGTTCTGAACCTGTAAATATGATTGACATTAACTGGGGAAAGCGAAATCTACTAATGATACTTAATTTTAGTTTAAGATGAACTGAGGAATTTAAAACATTTGTGGAATCAGGTAGAAGATTTCAATAAACACAAATATATTTTTCGTAATTTTTTAATGTTGACTGCAAAGGTTGCAATATTTTCAAAAGATGGTCATAAAGCACATTCGCGCCGCCCCTCCTCCCACCCACCCCCTCGCCCCTACCCTCGGTATTGCGAGGGTTAAGTCACCTATCCTTTGTCTTCGCCGCATTTTTTTAGCAGGAAACTCCAGGTCACTGTTAAACGTCGATTACGTATAAACAAAATAGACGAAAATAACCTGTTAGCGTCTAGAATCATTTTGTCCTGTCACTCAAAAACATGCAGTAGCATCTTGTTCTTTTTCCTCTCGCTTCCTTTTCTTGGTTTCTTTTGCTAGTGCCTTCAGATTAGCTGCTGCCATACTGGGAGCAAAGACATGTTGTGTTTGCTTTTGAAGAAGCTGCTGATCATCTTCATTTATAATCTCTTCTATTGCATTTTTCGTAGCAATATGCAAGAACTTGTTCAGATTTTTTAATACATTTGTTCCGTTAATTCGACTTCTGTTTCTATTTTTATTTAACTTCAGGTAGTTCTCATATACTATTCGCTTCCATACTGAAACTGCAGTTTCACAGGTCACTGTATGATTATCCGGCACACTTCTGTTCCTCTAAGTAGTGGAACTCAACACTTGAAAGAATCTTTGTTGATCCAATATGGACTGTGTCGCCTGGCCATAAAGAGCTGTTGCATAACGATTTGATTCACGGATGCAGTTATATGGCTCCTTCCGTGAATAGCGATTTTACGACTATGACGTGTGGGGCCTGAAGATGGCATCAGTGTAACGCCGAAACTGGTAACATATAAGTAGTTCATAAAATAAACTTCTACAATACGTATGGGTGTTGGTAAATTATTGTATCAAGAAAGACTTCTGAGACTGTCTAATGCATGAGGTAATACTGCTGTTAACTGAGATACTGGCTTTCCAAGGAGCCTGTTCGCAGCAGATCATATCAGACTAGTAGCACTAACAGCCACATTCTACATCTACATACTCCGCGAGCCACCTGACGGTGTGTGGCGGAGGGTACCTTGAGTACCTCTATCGGTTCTCCCTTCTATTCCAGTCTCGTATTGTTCGTGGAAAGGATTGTAGGTATGTCTCTGTGTGGGCTCTAATCTCTCTGATTTTAACCTCAAGGTCTCTTCGCGAGATATACGTAGGAGGGAGCAATATACTGGTTGACTCCTCGGTGAAGGTATGTTCTCGAAACTTCAACAAAAGCCCGTACCGAGCTATTGAGCGTCTCTCCTGCAGAGTATTCCACTGGAGTTTATCCATCATCTCCGTAACGCTTTCGCGATTACTAAATGATCCTGTAACGAAGCGCGCTGCTCTCCGTTGGATCTTCTCTCTCTCTTCTATCAACCCTATCTGGTGTGGATCCCACACTGCTGAGCAGTATTCAAGCAGTGGGCGAAAAAGCGTACTGTAACCTACTTCCTTTGTTTTCGGATTGCATCTGCATGGCATCTGCTTTACCAACGATCAATTTTATATCATCATTCCATTTTAAATCACTCCTAATGCGCACTCCCAGATAATTTATGGAATTAACTGCTTCCAGTTCCTGACCTATATTGTAACTAAATGATAACGGATCTTTCTTTCTATGTATTAGCAGCAGATTACACTCATCTACATAGAGATTAAATTGCCATTCCCTGCAGCATGTGTCAGTTCGCTGCAGATCCTCCCGCATTTCAGTACAATTCTCCATTGTTACAACCTCTCGATACACCACATCATCATCCGCAAAAAGCCTCAGTGAACTTCCGATGTCATCCACAAGGTCATTTGTTCAATCCCGTCTCCTATCATCCTGATTTAGGTTTTCCGTGATTTCCCTGAATGGTTTCAGGTGAATGCCGGGATGGTTCCTTTGAAAGGGCACGGCCGATTTCCTTCCCGACCCTTCCCTAACCCGAGCTTGTGCTCCGTCTCTAATAACAAAGTTGTCGACGGAACGTTAAAAAAAACACTAACCTAACCACAAGGTCATTTATGTATATTGTGAATAGCAACGGTCCTACGACACTCCCCTGCGGCACACCTGAAATCACTCTTGCTTCGGAAGACTTCTCTGCATTGAGAATGACATGCTGCGTTCTATTCAATTATTCATTCGCCTGAGTGGACATGATCAACACCTAAACAGAATTTATTAAGAACAAAGAGTACTTGGAGTAGAGATTGGAACAATTCCTGCTCTTAGCATTCTATTGTGAACCATGCTACTGTCCCATGTTCCCCAATTCTTTTTCTCTCTAATCTTCATTGAAAGGCTCCACACAGACTGTGCAGTGTGCGACTTGTAATTAGGTGTGCTGTAATTAGTTAAAAATGTACAGACCTCAAACTCGCTCGGACGTAAGTCCGCGAGTCCCGCCCAGCCAGAGCAGTGGGGCTGACCGCCGCGCTTGTCTGCCCCGCAGCGACTGACGGCGAACCCAGCGCCGCGCTAGCACCACAGCCAACGGCCCCGCAGCAGGTGACTCCCGGCGTCAGGTCCGGCGCAGCCCCGCAGCCAGAGGAGTGGGACGCCGTCCCAGGGCAGCAGCAGCGGCAGCAGCAGCAGCGACAAGCGGAGGCGGAGCCACCCTCGCCGCAGCCGAGAATACCCTACCTGACCAACGGGCATCAGGAAGGCCCGTTGACCTTCTACCACGCTCTGTCCGAGGTCTTCGCGAGCTACGAACTCGGGTAAGGTCATTTGCAGCTGTCTGGAAACCCAGAATCTACTCTCTAGGAATCCACATGGATTCCGGAAACAGCGATCGTGAGAGACCCAACTCGTTTTATTTGTTCATGAGACCCAGAAAATATTAGATACAGGCTCCCAGGTAGATGTCATTTTGCTTGACTTCCGGAAGGCGTTCGATACAGTTCCACACTGTCGCCTGATCAACAAAGTAAGGGCCTACGGAATGTCAGACCGGCTATGTGGCTGGATTGAAGAGTTTTTAAGCAAGACTAGATTACATTGGTACTTGTTCCATAGGTCATGAATACGACACTCTGTAATGATGTGTTAAGTGTCAGGTTAATGAAAGGTTTCTATACAAGATATTACATTAGACAAAATATTACATGACACTCAATTTTTTTGTGGAGGTTGGGAAATTACCCACTTACTATATCCAAAAATTCATCTAATAAGTAAGAGGAGTTGCCATTAAAAAGTTATTTTAATTTCCTTTTAAATGTTATATGGCTGTCAGACTTGGTAAGTGACAAGACTTATGTGGGAGCACAACTTACCCCCCCCCCCCCCCCCCCCCCGAGCCAAAGTTAGATTTAACCTTGAGTAGTGATGATCATCCTTTCTCCTAGTGTTGTAGCCATGTACACTGCTATTACTTTTGAATTCGTTCGGATTGTTAATAACAAATTTCTTAAGAGAATATGTATATTGTGAGGCTACAGTGAACATTTCTAGCTCTTTAAATAAATGTCTGCAGGATGGTCTTGGCTGAGCTCCAGCAATTATTCTGATTACACGATTTTGTGCAATGAACACACTTTTACTCAATGATGAGTTACCCCAGAATATGATGCCATACGAAAGCAGAGTATGAAAATAGGCGTGGTAACCTAATTTACTGAGATGTGTATCGCCAAAATTTGCAATGACGTCTCAGCAAATCTTCAGTGTGTTATTTCCAGTTCAATCCCTCATCAATCCATACATCTAGAAATTTTGAATATTCTACCTTAGCTACTGATTTCTGATCAGTCTATATTTATTAATGGGGTCATTCCATTTTTCTGTGTGGAACTGTATATGCTGAGGACGTTTTGAACATCTCCTGTGACAGTGTTGGAAGTCACGCTGGTAAGTTCTGTTGCTGTGTGTTTCCATTCCATGATTAATGTGATTTGAAGATAAGTAATAAAATGAGCTCTAACTTGGAAAGTAAGAGTTTCCGGACACATGTCCACATAACGTATTTTCTTTCTTTGTGTGTGAAAGTTTGGCCGTATCTTTTTGAAACACCCTGTATATAAATGACCTAGTAGATAGAGTCGGAAGTTCCATGCAGCTTTTCGCGGATGATGCTGTAGTATACAGAGAAGTTGCAGCGTTAGAAAATTGTAGTGAAATGCAGGAAGATCTGCAGCGGATACGCACTTGGTGCAGGGAGTGGCAACTGACCCTTAACATAGACAAATGTAATGTACTGCGAATACATAGAAATACATAGTATAATTATATATTAGCGGAACAAACACTGGTAGGAGATACTTTTGTAAAATATCTGCGAGTATGAGTACGGGACGATTTGAAGTGGTATGAGCATATAAAATGAATTGTTGGTAAGGCGGGTGCCAGGTTGAGATTCATTGGGAGAGCCCTTAGAAAATGTAGACCATCAACAAAGGAGGTGGCTTACAAAACACTCGTTCGATCTATACTTGAGTATTGCTCATCACTGTGGGATCCGTACCAGATCGGGTTGACGGAGGAGATAGAGAAGATCCAAAGAACAGCGGCGCGTTTCGTCACAGGGTTATTTGGTAACCGTGATAGCGTTACGGAGATGTTTAGCAAACTCAAGTGGCAGCCTCTGCAAGAGAGGCGCTCTGCATCGCGGTGTAGCTTACTGTCCAGGTCTCGAGAGGGTGTGTTTCTGAATGAGGTATCGAATATATTGCTTCCCTCTACTAATACCTCCCAGCACGAATGTAAAGTTAGAGAGATTCGAGCACGCAAGGAGGCTTTCCGGCAGTCGTTCTTCCCGCGAACCATACGCGACTGGAACAGGACAGGGAGGTAATGACAGTAAAGTGCCCTCCGCCACACACCGTTGGGTGGATTGCGGAGTATAAATGTAGATGTACATAACCGTCGGAAGCCGGGGCTTGTCAATCAACGTCGAACTGGAATCGCTTATAACTAAAAGGGATAACGCGTAAACTGAAAATAACTATATCGCTTTCTTGAGAAACAGCAGCACAAACTGGGACCAATGGGAGATATTGTCATTGCCTCGCCTTTTGCAGAGAACACATTTAATTATGCAATTGTTTGTATTGATGTAAAACTCCAGGACCAATTATTCAAAAACAGTCTTAATCGTTATTATTATACCGGCAACCAGTTTCAACCCGATGTATGGGTCACCTTTTGGGCGTTGACACCATTGGTCGACTGCTGGTCGTGTCACTCCTGTCTACATAACGGCAGGAAATGCGATTAAGACTGTTTTTGAATAACTGATTAATAATACTAATCGCTGCTTCGTCTCCACAACCATTTTGTCCAAAAAACTCCAGGAGTTCTTACGTTTGAGAAATAACCGTGTGGCAGACCTGTAGTCGTACTGAACCAGGAAGTGATGATTGCTGTAAGCTTCACAGCTACCCACTCTAAATAAAAAAAAAAGCAGCACCACAAAGCGATTAACCGAATGGGACGCAAATCGGTTGCTGGGATGTGCATCTACAGACAAACAAACGATTAAAATTTTATAGAAATGGTGCGATTTATTCAAAAGGACGAGCTTCTGAAATTGAGCAAGTGAATAATGCGTTGGTCCACCTCTGGCTCTTATGTAAGCATTTACTCGGCTAGGCATTGACTGATAGTTATTGGATGCCCACCTGAGAGATATCGTGGCATATTCTATCCAATTGTCGCGTTAGATGGTCGAACGGTCAAGCTGGCTCTGGCCACCATTCACCAACCGTCCTCATTTGGAGAGATACAAGGCGACATTTCTCGTCAAGGTAGTGTTCACGAAGCATGAAGAGAAGCAGTACAAATTCTTGCCCTGTGCGGTCGGACGCTATATTGCTGAAATGTAAGCCGAAGATGGCGTGCCATGAAGGGCATCAAAACGGCGTAGAGTACCGTCGACTTCTCGCTGTTCTCTAACGGAGCCGCGGACTACAAACCAAAGAAATGGCACTGCTGACCTCACGACGTGTGGCAATCAGGTCGGAATCCCAGTGCTGCCCACGGCATCTCCAGACACTTCTTCGTAGATCACTGGAGCTCATTTCGAATCGGGACTTACCACTGAAGACAGTTCCAGTTCTGTCAATGAGACTCAGGCTCGAGACACGCCTTCAGACTCCCTGGACAGCGGTGGCATTCCAACCTGACTATCGCCCGCTATATGGTCCGACAACCAAGAATGATCATCTCTGGAGTACCATTACATTTCATTATAGGACCACTTTGTCATCTGCGGCACCCTTACAGTGCAGCGGCACGTCGCAGATATTCCACGCCCCGTTTTGTTGCGCTTCATGGCAAATGGAAAACCACCCTGGGCTTACATTTCAGCAAGACAATGTCCGACCGCACACGGCGAAGGTTCCTACTGCTTTTCGTCGTGCTTGCAACACCCTACCTTGGTCAGCAAGGTCGCCAGATCTTTCCCGAATTCACAACATCTCGCGACTTTGACGACCCAACCCACCAGTTTTCCAGTGTTTGGCACGATGCCCCTCAGGAGGACATCTAACAAATCTATCAAATAAATAAATCGAATAACTGCTTGCCTAAGGGCCAGAGGTAGATCAACACATTCCTGACTTGCTGTCTTTGTGAATCTATCTCCGGAATAAATCGCCCAACTTTCCTCAAATTCTGATCATTTCTCTCTCTGTACATGGGCATCGCTCGGATTTCCGTCCCATTCTGATAATTCCTTCGTTGTGCGTCTTTTTCTCCAGCGTATTGCGATGAGCACCTCAAGAGTTCTAACTTGCAAATAATGATGAGAAAACAAAACGAAATAAACGAAAGGTTGATTACTTTCTAGTATGCTATGGGTTTTTGATTTTCTGATAAACATGATAAAAAGATGAAGGTACCTTAACTGTCATGACGGCCAAGATAAGAAAGGTACCGGTATTACTGCAGCGTGCGCCTTCTTATATCAGTGCATTGAGAACTTCGTCCCTGAACATATTAGAGAAATCAATTCGGTCAGCGATGCATTCGAAGGCCAAAGTCACTGTCGTGAGTTTTCTTAAGACTGTGACAATTTCACAGAATGTACCTCTGTTTCCCCGTTAGAGAGCACTCATATATAACGTTTGACTGCGACTTAGGTGTAACGAAGAGAAGGTAGCGAATATGCGACAACGTGTTTATGCCAAATCAGTGCGTGTCACGTACTGTCGAATCCACCCGCCTTGGTGGTGCAAAAGCTAGCGAAATAGACGTCGAAACATTGTGAGTCCCTTTAAACAAAAACGTCTTCTCGGCTGAAACAATGGGGAGATGCATTAAAAAAAGACGAAGTATCGCTTGTTCCCCCAGCAGTTTCTCTACTAGGAGTGTAGTTCACAAAAGAAAGGGCAAGTAGATCATTATCGGAGGACTCTTAATCCATACCATTACATTTCTGAAAGCCAGGACGTATTTCCTCAAACAGAAGCATATGATGGGAATGTTCCCATAAACAAGGTGATACTACTGATGCACCAAATCTTTTGTAGTGAGCAGCCGATGTGGGATGCCACAGAAGAGATGTTTCTACAGTGACTGGAGCCAATAATCTTGTATAGCATGTTATGTATCCATTTTTGTATGTCAGAGGATATCTGTGAACACTTGCAGTAATAAAGGTAATATTAAATACATTCAGTGGGTTAGTTGCAAAAGCACTGATAAACGGCAAGTTTATCATTTAAAGGTACTTCTGAACATGACAACGTATAAAAATACTGCATTTTTTATGTGTAACAGTAGGCCCTACCCTGAAAATAGGTATATTAACATTTATTGCACTCGTGGTACTTTAATTATAAGATTTTCGTTTCATAATAATTAAATTAGTGCCGCATATGCACTTCCTTCCACATTTTTTGCTATAAATGTTATTTATTGCTTTCTCACAAACCAGAAAGAAATTCGCAATTCAGTTACTGAAAAAGGTTGTTTCTCCTGAATAGTTCGTCTTGAGTTATTCCCGTTTAGCAATAAGCAGATTCAGTTGAATCTGCGAAGTTACCTGGACGACAGTAACCGGCCTAAGTGAAATCAGATTGATCATCGGATGTTCTTAACGGGCACACGATTTTGCCGTAGCAGGGTGTCACACTGAGAACACACGAAGAGTGTACAACCACACAAATTTATTGAGCAACTTACGTAATTTACATATTACTGCAGTTAGTGTGTGAAATATTTTACATACTCTCGACGCCTGTGCTGACACTCTTGTTCTTTCTATGAAATCTTTCATAACCTTTCGCCACGCTTGGACCTCTAGTTCTAAAATTAAACGTTGAATCTCAGCCTCGGTCGTAACCATGCTAGGTCCGTTATTTTTCACAGGCATTACTGGTAGTGTACTTTACCAAGGCCCAAACAGCCGGCGACTGTCACAATTTTCGACCTAGCATTGGCCATGCTTTCTGTCGAAGGTATAAACTACTTTCCAAGTGCGAATAGGTACAAGAAATAAAGTTGGCGTCAAACGCCGCACCGTACAAGGCACTTACGGTGAGGCAGACGGAGCTCCTGAATACCGTCGCGTGTGGCCTCTGGCCAGTCGATCATAAATACCGAAAATTCGCGGGTTTACCCCCTCCCCCTACCCTCCCCTCCCCGCCACCCACAAACGGACACGGCCGCTGGGCAGATCGGAGAACTAGATAGTAGGGGGAGGGGACTGCACGGCGGCGAGTCCTGGAGAGCGGGTGCATGAGTCGCTGGCGGCATGGCCTGTTCAAATGTCTGCACTTCCATGGAGGTCGGCAGCGCGCAGTGTACGATCGAAATACTGCATCGACACCGCAGGAAGCACTTTTATTACGGGCACCAGCACAAACAGGACAGAACTGCCTCCCGGACGGAAAGTGCTGCTTATTTATATAAATATCGAATCTGCAGGCATTACAAACATGCGAAACATCGAGAACCTTCCAGAAATGTCTGTGACGACCCGCAAAACGCCAGACAGCGACAACGCTTACTCATACACCCTTAGCCAAAAATACTCAGCACCCTGGGTAACTTTTGTTATGAAAAATGTTGTTGTTGTTGTTGTTGTTGTTGTCTTCAGTCCTGAGACTGGTTTGATGCAGCTCTCCATGCTACTCTATCCTGTGCAAGCCTCTTCATCTCCCAGTGCCTACTGCAACCTACATGCTTCTGAATCTGCTTACTGTATTCATCTCTTCGTCTCCCTCTACGATTTTTAAACTCCACGCTGCCCACCAATAATAAATTGGTGATCCCTCGATGTCTCAGAACTTGTCCTACCAACTGATCCCTTCTTCTAGTCACGTTGTGCCACAAACTTCTCTTATCCCCAATCCTATTAAATACTACCTCATTAGTTAAGTGATCTACCCATCTAATCTTCAGCATTCTTCTGTAGCACCACATTTCGAAAGCTTCTACTCTCCTTGTCCAAACTATTTATCGTCCATGTGTCACTTCCATACATGGCTGCACTCCATACAAATACTTTCAGAAATGACTTCCTGCCACTTAAATCTAAACTCTATGTTAACAAATTTCTTTTCTACAGAAACGCTTTCCTTGCCATTGCCAGTCTACATTTTATATCCTCTCTACTTCGACCATCATCAGTTATTTTGCTCCCCAAATAGCAATATTCCTTTACTACTTTAAGCGTCTCATTTCCTAATCTAGTTCCCTCAGCATCATCTGACTTAATTCGACTACATTCCATTATCCTCGTTTTGCTTTTGTTGATGTTAATCTTACATCCTCCTTTCAAGACACTATCCATTCCGTTCAACTGCTCTTCCAAGTCCTTTGCGGCCTCGAACAGAATTACAATGTTATCGGCACAAACGTCAAAGTTTTTATTTCTTCTCCATGGATTTTAATACCCCCTGCGAATTTTTCTTTTGTTTCCTTCACTGCTTGCTCAATATACAGATTGAATAACGTCGCGGAGAGACTACAACCCTGTCTCACTCTCGTCCCGACCACTGCTTCCCTTTCATGTCCCTCGACTCTTAAAACTGCCATCTGGATTCTGTACAAATTGTAAATAGCCTTTCGCTCCCAGTATTTTACCCCTGCCACCTTCAGAATTTGAAAGAGAGCATTCCAGTCAACGTTGTCAAAAGCTTTCTCTGAGTCTACAAATGCTAGAAACGTAGGTTTGCCTTTCCTTAATCTTTGTTCTAAGATAAGTGTTATGAAAAATAATTAAATATACATAAATAATTAGTAGAGTTTATAATGTTTAATGGTAACACGAAATAAATATTTTGTGGGCTCACCTTTTGCCCCCATTAGAGCAGAAATTGTTTTTGGTAGAGGTTACACTAGCTTTTTACGCTCTTCGCCACATTCGGCGTTCCACTCAAGACCGTCTGAGCCTCAATCCTTCTTTTTGAGTTAGTGTGCGCCACCTTACTTTGCGGTTCAATAAACCCCGTAAATGCTGTATGGATTTCAGGTCAGGTGATTGGGCACGCCATTCTAGAAGCTGGATATTATTTTCCCTAAGCCAAGTCACTGTGCGAACAAATTTATGGCAGGTTGCGTTATCGTGCTGGAACTTAACGCCTTCCATGTTTGTATCGGCAACAAAGGCCATAAGAGGGCTGTGAATCAGATTTTAAGACGGCTATATGCTTCGTGGAATCATTGCGACTTTCACATACGACCATCTGTCCCACTGCTGCAGCGCTCATGCAACACCAGACCGTGACTGTCCCAGCGCCGTGTTTTATGATAGGTACCTGACACTTTGTGTTACATTCCTCGCCCATCCGGCGACGAACATACGGTAGACTTGGTGTACCCAAAATCTCTAACGTCAAATATTGCGGGGAATTCATTCAAGAGTTTTTGATTTAATACATTTTGTTTTCTACCCAAACTGGTATGCATTAGCGCTTGAAGTTGACAAACCTACCTGAATGTTTCCTTCGTCAGCCCACACGATATAAGACCAATCTTGTTCGGTGAACTTCTGGTGTTTTACAGCCCACTCATACCGTGCCTTTCTATTCTTGTCAGAGAGCCACGGCTTCTTCCTGGCTTTACAGCCTTTCCGCTCAGCACCGAGGTCTAGAGAGGTTTCCTTCCTGTCTTTTAGCGACACTCTATCATTCGGTCTTAACAGTCTATGATCCGTTTGCGCCAGGTTCTTGGCCTATTAACATGCGACCTGGACGTGGCGAATCGCTCAGTAGCGTATTGTACTGACCGGCGTGAACATTACACAGTTTTCTAAATCTCTATCTGCGATTTCCTTTTCTCATGCAAAAGTTTTAACTAGGCAGCATTCGTTTCTTTTAGGCATAAAGCAGCAGTATCACGATATCACAAATCCGAACAGGAAAAGAGCACTAAATTACTGATAAGTGTCGACATCGAGCGAATGTAGCGAACAGAGAAGTACACACACAAACATTCAAAAGACAGATTTTATTACTGCAGGTGCTTATGTTGGTGGTTTTGAGATGGATCATTATTTTTGACCCTCTTCGATGCCGTCAAACTCCTTTTTGATTCAGAGTTTATTACTGTTATGTACACAGCACGCGTGTAAAATTTATAGGGTGCTCAATACTTATGGCCAAGGGTGTACTAAGAGTAGTTCGCATGGCGGGGAGAGAGCAATCTACGCTTTTCTCAAGCGTATGTGTTTACCGTTTTGGAACGACCATTTCTTCTTCGTGGCTACGGTGTATATAGATGTTGAATATTTAGATCGCCAGTGTTTGAAGCAGTTGGATGATGGAGGGACACATACAAAATTGTCGGGCGCTAAAGAGGGTGGTCATTAGCGTTCTATCCCAACATCGTGGTTATCCTACAGGAGTACTTACTCTTGCTATAACGAATAGCATAGACCATATAGCTACAGCCTCAGTGGTGGGGAAAAAATCAGTTACAACCTACAGTATCTCTCTTCATGCCGTTGTCAAACGTTAATGGAATTGATAACGCAGCGGGTGGCACTCAGATGGTAGGTCGACTCCGATACTACTAGAAAGTGCTGGTCACACTGTAACAAATTAAAACCTTTAGCCCATTTAAACTGGGCCGAAGTCCTGACGCCACAGAAAACGTTAACAACTTGCTATTGTTTTGTTCTCGCCTGAATGTCGTTCGGTTGACCAAAGGCTTCCCTCTTGTAAGAGACATCACGTCACTGGGACGCACCAAACATTGCTTTCTGGTGGATCTCCCTGCCTCAGAAGCTAGGCATGCGAAGTAGGGCAGTGGTTCCCGCAGTATCCGTGCGAAGGCGAATGAGGTTACGTCGACCCTTCTTGGAGATCAGGACGAAGTGCGACATGGCCGAACTGTTGGTTAGACCGACCCTAGCTTGTTGTTGGCGACTTCCAGCCATTTTCCCCTCAGTCAAATCTGTCAAATCTCGTCCATGACACGACAGTCTTTAAAGGGACGCTAAGTTGAAGTTGCAGTCTGCTCTCGCTGCTTTTTCAGCTTCTTGGTTCTCCTCGATTCCCCCGTTTCCAGAGACCCAGTAGAAGAACTCTTCCCTCTGTCTGTCCAGGCGTTTGGCAGTGTCATCGAGTAGTTGCTGAGTAGCCTGCATAGCTCTAAGTGTTCATGTACACAAACTTCCCTCCACAAAGAAGTCGCATGCACTCCAGTGCCTCATTGACGAGCCAGTCTCTGCATACAATAAACCGAGAAGTGACCTGGTAGGCACATTTTATTGATAAAATCTTGTAAGTTTACAGAACATCCGATCATTGTCTCATTGCTTTTAACCATCCTTGAAAATTACCATGTGCTTTAAACGACCATTGTTGGTCGGACAAATCAGTGGTGGCCAAAGTCGATTCACAATAAGGGAACTCTGGTCCACGACGTTATGAATCACACGACCACCAATATGGCTAAGCTCCAAAACCGTCTGTGCTTTTCTTCTCCACTCCGAGAAGCTTTTGATAGTTCCCACAAGGAAACAGACTATTTGGCAGAAAACCAAGAAACAGATTCCAGTCGTGTGTAAAAGTACACCAGCGGCAAGAAACCATAAATACCTTCACTGCGCAATAACAATGGTGACGTTACGGATGACAGCGCCAGTGACTAAACAGTTTTCCGAAATTCCTTCGCCGAAGATTATATAGTAAAGATTCCAAAATTCGATTCAAGAAGTGATGACTTCAGTAACTTTGTAGATATTCTCTGTGTAGCGAAGAATCTGAAATTATTACAGGAAACCCTCTGGTTCAGATTGAATACCATTCACGTTTCCATCAGAGTATGCTGAAGAAATAGTTTCTATAGTATAGTTTCACATTTACGCAATCATATAACGTTGATTTTACAGTAGGATTTTGGAACGCATCCTGTGTTCGAACATCATGATTTGCCAACCAACACGGATTCAGAAAATGTTCTTCTTGTGGAACACAACTAGCTCTTTATTCTCGCAAAGTAACGAGCTATTAACAGCGGATGTAAGATTGATAGCATACACTATGCGATCAAAAGTATCCGGACACCTGGCTGAAAATGACTTAAAACTTAGTGGCGCCCTTAATCAGTCAACCTGGAACTCAATAAGGTGTTGGCACAATCTTCGCCTTGATAGCTTCCACTCTCGCAGACATACGTTCAGTCAGGTGACCGAATAGTTCTTGGGCAGTTTCACTCCTAAGGTGTTGTATAGGATACAAGTGAGGACTTTGTACAGGCCAGTCCATTAGAAGCATGTTATTGCCGTGCAACCACTCCGCCACAGGCAGTGCGTTATGAACAGGTGCTCGATCGTGTTGAAAGATGCAATCGCCATCCCCGAATTGCTCTTCAACTGTGGGAAGCAAGAAGGAGCTTAAAACATCTATGTAGGGCTGTGCAGTGATAGTGCCTCGCGAAACAAGGGGTGCAGCCCCTCCTTGAAAAACACGACCACACCGTTACACCACCGCCTCCAGATTTTGCTGTTGGCATTATACAGGCTGGCACATGACGTTCATCGGGAATTCGCCATACCCACACCCTGGCATTGGATCGCTACATGGTGTATCGTGATTCGTCACTCCACACGACGTTTTTCCACTGTTCAGTCGTCCAATGTTTACGCTGCTTACACGAAGCGAAGCGTCGTTTGGCATTTACCGGTTTCATGTGTGGCTTATGAGCAGCCGCTCGACCATGAAATCAGTTGCCTCACCTCCCACCTGTCATATAATGTCATGGAGACAGCACGGTTTGTTGATAGAACACTTAGAAAATGCAATGGATCTGCTAGAAAGACTGTTTTCTGGAGTATTCCTGTGTTGCATGGAATTCAGGGAGGACATCTAAGTAGATCAAAGAAGGGCAATTCGTTTTGCATTACGCCGAAAAGAGAGGGGGGGGGAGAAGAGAGTTACGCATATGATAAGCAAAGTGGGGTGGCAATAATTAAAACAAAGGCGTTTCTCGTTGCAGCAGAATCTTCTCGTGAAATTTCAATCACCATCTTCTTACTCGAAGAGTGAAAATATTTTGTTGGCTCCCACCAGGGGGAAATGATCATAGTAATAAATCGGAGCTCGCGCAGAAGGATTTAAGTATTGGTTTTTCCTACGCGCTTTTAGTGTGTTGAACGGCAGAAAAAAGACTGAATGTCGGATGAACCTTCTGCCAGGCATTTAATAGTGAATTGCAGAGTAATCAGGTAGATGCACACCTGAAACTGACTTTTCGTGTTAAAATGGTTATTTGATAACTGTTTCATCACTTCATGCTCTTACAGTGCCAGAAAAAAAAAAGTCCACCTGGAATGACGACGTGGATTTCGATCCGATGACAGGATATGCCACCTGGTGGACAGTGGACGTACTGATGATGGTTCCATCGTCGTCCGCCAACAGCTAACACGGCGCCACTTGTCACCCTTTAACAGCGAAAGCTCGGAGCCAAATGGCTCAGTGTGGTGCAAACACGTGAAGCAAGCAGCCAACCATCCCACGGAGACGCACTCGTCCTTCCTACAGCGAACAGAGCGAGTTGGAAAAAGGTCGAATAGTGGCCTTCCAAGTGGTGGGATGATTCTTCTGCCACACAAGTTGAGGAGGCTGCGGCGGTTGTGCAGGGATACTGACATCAGTGGTCACGTGAATGTTCTCAGACCCATAGACGAGGTTCTGGATGTCCACGCAGCACAGATGACCGCCAGGATAATCGTATTGTAAAGACATCAGTGGCAGACCGTACAGCTACCACAGTTAACACGGCTTGTGAGCCCAAAAAATAACACGAACTGCTGAGAACCGGTTATTAGCAATGGGACAATGACCCCAGATACCTCTGGCCCGTCTTCCACTCACGCCACAGCATCGACCTGCACGGCTCGACTGGTGCTGTCAGGGGATTACTTGGAAGATGGAATGGCGCGCCGTGCTCTTTAGCGATGAAAGCAGATTATACCTGCATGCAAGTGATGTTCGTTTGCGAGTACGACGTAGACATGCCAAGCGCTGTCTCGTAAAGTGCATCCTTCCAAGAGACACTGGCCTCTCGCCAGGCTGGGATGCGAAAAATTAAAACTGCCAACACGATCTCTGCCCAACACGATCTCTGCCCAACACGATCTCTGCCCAACACGATCTCTGCCCAACACGATCTCTGCCCAACACGATCTCTGCCCAACACGATCTCTGCCCAACACGATCTCTGCCCAACACGATCTCTGCCCTTTCCCCAATAGGGCACACGTGGGTTCTAATGGGACGAGAGTGGCTTGTGCGACTCTTCAAAGAACAGCCCTTACAGAACTATGTTAACAAGGCGAGCAGGCGTGGCGTAATGTAGCCCAAGACTGAATTTGCCATCTGTGCGATCGACTGGATGCCAGTGAGCAGCTGTATTGCCACCCGTGGAGACTAAACGATTATTACGGGTGTTCCAGCATGGGTCGATACCTAGTGCCTCATAACTGCTTGTGCTATTGCTCTGTAAATGTAATCGCTGCATTCACTGTTCAAACAATATATCTTGAGTTTATTGAAAACCTCTCAAAGGGGGAACAAATTTTTTTCCGACAATGTGTTTGTGGGCAGTGTAACTTTTTTGTTTGCCCCAATGTGAAACCTTAAATTTTTCATTAGAAGAGGTCGCCGCTACCCCCCGTCCCCTTCCCCGTTTCGTGAACAATTGCCGCTAGTTGAAATGGTTTGTGGAGTGTATTTGCGTATTCTTTTTGTCAGTGTTCTCAGCAGGCGCCATTACGACACTATTGTTTCTCTCCACAGGGGACATCAGGGACCCGCAAGCAGCAACTACGTGAACGGTTCAGCGATGGCTGCTTCGCTTCAGCAGAGGAACTTCGGAAGTGCCATTTCGCGGGACTTGCCCTGGCACCAAAGATCGTAAGGCTCTTTCCTTTTACTCTTTGTTTTCACTGCTTTATCTGTTCTGTTACTAGTGCAGCCCATTCAGGGAGGCGGATGTTGAAGAGGGGCGTGAAAAATCTTTATATATTAAAGACCATTATTGTTACTTGTGAATATGACACATTCCTTGATTAGGGGTCCTTGTTAACCCTCTGCACAGGTCAGGTGGAAAACCAATTACGTGTTCTACTTCCTGTAGTGCAAGCGCGATGTAGCTTAGGTCTTACCTTCTAGCCCGTCACAGTACTGGAGGGGCGTATGCTCCATGGTACGTACCACCCGAATGGGATTCCACTCGACCTTGTTGTTAACGTCCTTTCAATCCACCACTACATACTCCTGTAGGATTGACAAGCAAATATCGAAGCAAGGATACAACGTGAGACGTTAAAAGGGACATGCCGAGTACAGCACTGCGATTATTAAATCAGTCTCAAGTTTGAGAACAGCTTTACCTTTTCGACCATATTTGCACCTCCAACAGCAACAAAGTACTTATTTTGAGGCTGGTATAGTGGTTTACCTTTTGTCGTAAGTTATTCGTTGCGACTTCGAAAACTTATTGAATGATGGATTTGGAGAGATTGCATACTGTTTATAGAGTTAGGTTGAGTGGTATATGTAAAAACGCTCTAATCTATTAAAATATTCTTAGTTTTCTTACGCGGACAACGAAAACGATTCGAAACGTTTACGTTGTCTACAACGAGTATGTCACTGAATGATGCACGACACCCAGTTATTTCGTAGCTCTGCTTCAGAAATAGGGCCAGCCAGAGTGGCCGTGCGGTTCTAGGCCCTACAGTCTGGAGCCGAGAGACCGCTACGGTCACAGGTTCGAATCCTGCCTCCGGCATCGATGTGTGTGATGTCCTTAGGTTAGTTAGGTTCAAGTAGTTCTAAGTTCTAGGGGACTGATGAACCACTTCCCCAGCGTGAACCATCGGAACAGGAAAGAAAACTATGTTTCAACGACACTGCTGTTTTCTTCTGCAGGTATTTCCTTGGGTCAGTTGCGAAATTAGTACAGGAGCAAGTCCTTGATAAAATTTCTTTAACGAGACGTTCATCACCTAAAGTTTTGGGTTGAGGAATGAAGTGCTCTGAAAAGACGTCCTTCTCGAATAGCTTCAGCCAAATCTATCTACTGTAGTAAAATTGGTTCCTTCACATGGGAGAACAAAGGTCATGGATCTGGAAGAACGGCAGTGTAACTGCCTATGCAACCATACAGTTAGGCTTTCCGAAGTTCTCTTATGAATGGTCCTCAATCATGAGCATGGCCCATTATTTTGTTGTTCTCGTTTATCCTGAACGGTGTTCGCTTTATGTTGATGGCACTATGAATTCCCAACATAACACTAAAACATTTTAAAACAAACTATAGAGCTGTGTCTTCCGCAGGTACATAACTCTGCAAGACATCGTCCAATGGGTGGCGGATGATAGTCTGTACTGTTACTACCCTTTTCCTTCGCATATCCCATCTGCATGTCAGAAGAGGAAGCTTTCTTTCGTGGTAGGGTGTGACCTCTACACATGAACTCGGTAGACTCTTGAATGCACAAGGCGGCCTTTCTTTCATCGACATAAGGTCGAAGCTTCCAGATTTAAACGCCTCGTGTATTTTCTTGGGGGCTATGCTGACCAGCGTGACTCCTCCTGTCAATCTTCCTAGTTCCTTTCTATTCTTTCTCCAGGCCACTTGTTAACGAACGAGAACCTTCAGTATTATTTGAGTTAAGCAGTTTCCTTTACATTTGTACTATGCCTTCCCAGAATTCTCCCATTCGTTTTCTGTACTACTGATTCCACGTTAATGTGATATTGCTTCGTTTAAACGACAAGTTCCTAAAGTTTAAAAGTTACTGCAGTCTAATACTGCTATGTTTCTCTTCCTCGTAAGAACTGGCATTTTCCTCCTATTAAGAGGAGCCGTAACTAAACAGTAAGTTGTACTGCATGGCTCTCTATTAATATGGTGAGTTTTAATTTGTTTCTTTCCGTTCCAATATGAGTGAGAATGGGAATTAGTGAGTGGGATTTTAACAGCCTTTGTTACGCTGTTTTTAAGTTTAATACTTTCCTAACCGTATTAGTCTCGCCATTATCGTAAGTGTACTAAAACCATCCCACTGAACATCCTAAACACCACGGGTTCGTATTTTCCACTCTACCTACTGTTGCGTATCCTTATCTTGTATGATGCTATTTTGTAAGCTACGTGAGTTAACAGGTCCAGAATTAGAAAAGATTGATATGGCATTGCATTTAGCAGGACTTTCTGCCCTAACATACGGGCTACCTGTCTGAAGTGTAGTCAGATGGGTACTTTCAATCGTTTACTAATAAGAAATTATTCATTTTTGCGAAAGGAACCATAATCATACTTAAATTTAAAATTTTATAATTTGTCGTTTCTTATGACATCCAAGTACTCAGTCTTCTTAACTGATCAGTTTTTTCCTAATATAATTCGGCTTGATCGGTATGAAGAAAACCATAGCACGCAGACATAAGAATAGCACTGGCTGGTATATTTATATATCCTCATGGTACACCTTGCACCACTTCCTTGCGCTTACATCTCTAGCTTGGAATGGGCTTTCGTTGTGCTAAAAAACCTAACAGAAGCTGGACAGGCAGGAGTTGTATATTTCTGGCAGGACACGACCGTTAAAAAGCCCGACATGTCAGACTAAATTCATTCGCCTGGCAACCGTAAGACCACAGTATCGTCAGCGTACAAGATAAGTTTTGCTGAATTTGAAATTGGGAACAGTATGCATTCAAACTCTGTAGGCATCAGTTCACTTCGCCTCAACTACTTAAAAACCGTAGCTGTTCGCGTACTACCCACTGGTTACCTGGACCACATGTGATGAAACGAATGTATTAACACCGTTAGTAAAAACTGACATGAAGTCAGCGATAACGACAACTATGCCATTATAGATTGATTCCTAAGGCGACACAGATTTGCTTAACCTCCGCTTGCAACGCGATATGTCGAATACCTTATCTAGAAGATACGGTTGCTGGTTCTGTTAACGAATGGTAGCCGCGTCAACGCACGCCTGAAGTTAGACGCTAAGATATCCCCCGTACTGACAATGAAGGTGGACGCAAGCAATACAGCGCTCAATCACAGATGGAATCGGTTGGCATTTATCATAAATAATCAATACTATTAGCCGTTATTTCCCTGATTTGTCAGATCGATAAATAAATAAATAAATAAATAAATACTCTAAGTCCGTTTCAGTGACGAAGGAATATTTGCAGACGGTGGATTCAAGCCGAAGTAAAATTTCTCCGCTACAGTATAGAATAAGCAATGAAATTAGCATTTGTTGCAACAGAACTGCAAAAATTTGGTGAGTGTTTCATGAGTATCAGTACTAACAGTGTCAAGAAAGCCTCAAAGTACTGATGAAAGTTGATCTTCGACTGAGGTAGCAATGGAAGCAGAGATCAAATAAGCGTAGAGACTGACTTCTATCTACGATCTATGACTGGCGGTGTTGATTGAGAAAGAATCTAAAAGTGTTTCAGAAAAGAGCAGTACCAACTACTACAGTAATTCCTCACTTTTTAGTTTAATGAAACACGTTCAAAAACATACAATATTATTAGCTTCAATGTTGAAATACAATCGTCATTTTACAAGTAGGGTTGCTAATTTTTTTCCAATTTGAACTTTAGATTACTATTTCAGATGGTTCATTATCAATATTATCAAAGCTTTTATAAATACCACATAAGTCTCTGTAAAAGTCGCTTCGTTTTGCAATCATTGGTGTGTATAAAAACATTGCAAGCGCTTGTAGAAGTCTGTTCAAAGGAACTTCTTCCTAACTTTGATAAATTAAAGCAGCCTGTATCGTCTAACAAAGTAGCCAGACAAGAGCGTAGTGTATCATCCATCCTCTTCAGCACATAGCTGGACGTTGCAATATGAGAATATTCCGATGATGGACCTCCGTGCAACACTTCTGCTGAAAAAGGTAATATTTTTTTTTTTTTTGTGGAGGTAAGCCTCATATATCAACAGGAAAATATAAAGCCATGGGTTTTAAGGGGAAAGACCCTAAAGGATCAAACACGGTTTTGATAATTAAATATTTGAACGGTTTAAATATTTAAATTAAAACGTGACAACTCATAAGAATACGACACGCTGAGGTGTCATAAGTCACGGTATGCCTGCTAATATAGTGTCTCACTCACTTTTGCCCGGCACAGTGGCAGAGACTCCGTCTCATTGTCTCAACAAATCTCTGGAAATCCCCTGCAGAAATATTGAACCATGCTGCCTCCATAGCCGCCCGTAATTGCGGAAGTGGTGACAGTGCAAGATTCTGTGCACGAAGTGACCACTCTGTTATATCCCACATATGTTCGATGGAATTCACGTCGCTCGAAATGCCCAGAATGTTCTTCAAACCCTGTAACGTGGCGTTTTGTCATCTCTAAAGTTTCCGCCGTTGTTAGGGAACATGAAGTCCATGAATGGTTGCAGATCAAGGTAGCCGAACATAACCATTTCCAGTCAAATATCGGTTCAGTTGGACCAGAGGAGCCAGTCCATTCTGTGTAAGCACAGCTGGCACCCTTATGGAGCCAGCACTAGCTGGCACAGTACGTTGTTGACATCTTGGGGTCAATGGCTTCGTGGGGTCAGGGTCTCTCTCGAACCCCACCGTCCGCTCTTACCAGGTGAAACGGGGACTCACCAGGGCATGGTCCAATCGATATTGTCGCCAGTCCAGTAGATGCTCAGCAAGCGAGGTGCTTTCAGCAAAGGCACTCGCATCAGTCTTCTGCTGCCATAGCCCATTGACTCTTTATTTCGACGTACTGTCCAAACGGATACGTTTGTCATGACTCACATAGACTTCTGCTGCTATTTCACGCAGTGTTGCTTGTCTGTTAACACTGACAAATGAACGCAAACGCTGCTGCTCTGGGTCATTAATTGAAGACTGTGCGCCATTGCGTTGTCAGTGGTGAGAGGTAATGCCTGAAATTTGGTATTCTGGGTACACTATTGACACTGTGAGTCTCAAAATATTGAATTCGCTAACGATTTCAGAAATGGAATGTCCCATGCGTCTAGCTCCAGCTGGCATTCCGCGTTCAATGTCTCTGAATTCCTACCATGTGGCCATAACCACGTCCCTTCAATCACGTGAGCACAAATGACAGCTCCGCCTATGCAGTGCCCTTTCATATCTTGCGTATGCGATACTTCTGTGTCTGTATGTGTGCATTTCGCTCTACCAAAAATTTTGTCACCCCAGTGCACAAAGACAGTAGGCAAATTTACAGATTTGTGTAGCTCAATAGGCGCTTGAAAAAAATGTGGGAACAGACGCGATTGATGTTCCACAAGAGCATGGCTGTTACTACTTTGTGTGGAAGTGATTCAAGGGCCACATACAAAAAAAAGAGGCAACAGAAATTACAGTTCTCAGACCACTAAAACGATGTAGCGGACTCTGCGTAATTAAAATGATTACATGAACTGAACATCTACTAATCAGAAAATAAAATCGATGATAACAAAAATGGAATGGCCACATTAACTGGCCTAATAGTTAAAGATTGCCTCTGTCACAAAATCCGGTGCTGAAGGGGCAAGAGGTCAAGAGAGGAAGAGATGAGCATAGCAACGGGAAATCGCTGTGACACTTCTATGAGTAGTAGGGGACAACTATTTTAGGTCGGTGCCAAACCTTGTTAGGGATGTTGGCTTGACATGCAATGGTGCCCATTGGTAGAGGTGCGCTACAGTAGCGGGCAGAGACGCGGGCGTCCGACAGTGCTAGGGCAGCTGGCTCCTGTGGGCTCGGAAGAGATGCGGTGGCCGCGTGTGTGTGAGGGATGGGACTGTGGGTCGCCTCCCCCCCCCCCCCCCCCCCCCCCCGACCAGCCCAGCAGCAGAGCCCTTGACCCACATAGCTGACGCCGCGCCACAGGGGTGAACACGCGCTGCCAACCGCCGGAAGTGCCCACGCGTAGCTTTCTCTTTCACACAGCCACTTCCGACCACAGCCGTCACACATTTTCGTTTAACTTGTTTAGCCTGTTACAATGACAACGAACAGAACGTCGAAGGTACAGGATAATACTTAACATTTACGCATCGTGAATTTGGCAAGTACGAACCTCCGTGAATATACGTAACTACACATCAACATATCGCCAACGTTAATGGATATGCGATGGTGGCTGGATAAGTCTGGTAACTAAGCAAAAAAGTTTCGTAGAAAACTCGGTTCTCAGCAGTCTCCTTTGAGGGATATGCACTTATTCCAGCGTTTCTCCAGCTTTTTCATTCCATCAGAAAAATAGGCTCTGTCAAACTCTGCAAAAATACACGCTGACTGCAACCATCACTTCCTCATTTGGTGAAAATTTCTTCTCAGCCAGCCAGTGTTTCAACTTAGGAACAGGAAGAAATCAGCTGGGGCCAAGTCGGGTGGGTAGAGTGCATGAAGAACCAATTCAGAGTCCAAAGCCATGCATTTTAGACAGTGTTATCGTTGATGAGAAGGATGGTGCACTATCAAGGTAAAAGAGCACTTTCTAACCTGCCAGCCTTGTTCTTTTTTCAGCCACCCCAAGTTTCAAACTGTCAAAAGTGAATCATAATGGATCCAGTTATGGCTCTGCCTTTTTTCAACTAATCTACGAAGATTATTTCTTGGGAATCCCAAAACACATTGGCCATCACCTGACAAAATGGTATTCTTTGGTGCAATTTCACCAGCCTATGTCCATTGTTTTGATTGTCGTTTCGACTCTGGTGTGTAATAGCATAAGGTGACAAATCTTCTGGAAAACCTGGAATTATTTGGAAATGACATTCTAGCCTGGATGAATCAGGGAAATCGCAGGGAATTTCATGAGTTTCATAAAATCTCAGGGAATTCAGAGTTTTTTAGCGTATCGTTGAAATTGAATTCTGTGTATAACAAACTCTGAAATACTTAATATTTCAAAGTATATTAATCATACGAATATTATTAGATATAAATTATCGATGTTTAGAAACTTAGGCTAAACTACTGTTTATGGTTCGCATACAGCTCAACTGAGGGGGGAAAAAATATAATTATTGTGGTATGCTCTCCCAACCCCCAATTCGCTCTCCATTAATTCATCAGGAGCTTCTCGACACACATTCCTCCTCACAATTGGAATAATCAGATATTTTTCCGCCGAGTTTCAGTAGCCGTCCTGCGATGGGTCCAGATTTCATAAACAGTCAGAAGTCGGCTTCCGGATTTCGAGTAAACATAGCTAGACACTGTGCTGAAATGATCTGCCAGATGTGCATTTCGTAGACTGTGAGCAATCGCAGTACCCTCCTCGCACAGAGCTGCTTCATAGCCAGTTCTCCATATTATGCACTCGCTCCGTTGAGATGTCTACAATCTCAGGAAAATCTCTAACATTTATTTGACGGTCTTGTATTAAAATATCACGGATTTTGTCAGTGATTTTCTTTGTGCTGACCTGAATTGAACGGCTGGAGAGCGCTTAGTCTTCGGTTCTCGTCCGACCACGTTTAAATTCATTAATTCAAAAGTAATTTGTCTTCAATGACAGTGCAGAGTCCGCGTCAACACCCCCTCCCCCCCCCCCCCTCCCCCCAGGTCTGTTTCCATTTTTGCAGCAGTCAACCTTTCAACTGAAAATATTTAATAACCACACGAAACTCGGAGCCATAAATATGTAGTTAACTAATAAGCTGAAGGGTGCGTCATAGTGTGGCGGTCATGAAAAGACTCTAGAGTCGCCGCAAAGCATTCGTGTCAGCCAGATACAGGCAGCGCCACAACTCGTTCCTACGACACAAGAGCGCTAGGTGGTGGTGGTCTTGTCAGACCAAGTGTCATTACAGGAAACATTAATACGCAACTCTGAACATGAAAAACTGGAAACATAAGAGCATTGTTTTTACCAATTGTTTGCAGGACCATTACTTGAACACGAAACCTCGCCTTCCGGCGGCGATCTCTTACTGGCCGAGCTATTCACGCGCGACTCCTTTTTTTGAAGTGGGATGGTAGGGAGGCTCTGCTAGAAGTGAAGCTACGACTGTGCGTGGAGCCATGCCTGGATAGTTCAGACGGCAGAAGTAGTGTGGCAGAAAAACAATGTTTGGAGTTAGTGTCAGGCTCTGGGAAAAAGTTCTAATGTGACGCAGTTGCAGAACAGCGTACAGTTTGCTTTGTTTCTCGATAATTGTTAGTAAAGACTTTATTAAAATTGAGGCACAGTGTTGCTCAAACTACTAAAACAATGGTTTCACATCACCTCATATAAGCGAACGTATGGGGCCTATGTTTCGAGGGTAACAAGAAGTGAAACATAGCTTATATTTCTCTTAGTCTTTTGACTGGTTTCATGCGGCCAGCCACGAATTCCTCTTCTGCTCCAACCTCTTCATCTCAGTGCTGCACTTGCAACCAACGTCATCAATTATTTGCCGGATATATCCAAATATCTGTTTCCCTCTACAGCGTTTACCCATGACAGCTCCATCTGGTACCAAGGAAGCAATCTCGTGATCTAACAGATGTCCTACCATCCTGTCGCTTCTTCTTGCCAGAGTTTTCCGTATACAGTATTCCTTTCCTTGCCGGTTCTGCGGAGATCCTGTTCATTCCTTTCAGTCCACCTAATTTTCAACATTCTTCTGTAGCACCACAATTCATATGCTTGATTTCTTCTGTTCAGTTTTCCCCACAAATTTTTTCCTCAAATTAAGGCCTGTATTTGATACTAGCAGACTTCTCTTGGCCAGAAATACTATTTTTGCCTCCGCCGTTCTGCTTCTTATATCTTTCTTGTTCCGTCCGTCGTGGGTTATTTTGCTGCCTACGTAGCACACCACCTTAACTTCATATGCTTTGTGATCGCCAGTCCTGATAAGTTTGTAAATGTTCTCATTCCGCGACGTCTTACTACTTTCGTCTCATTAGACTGTACATTCTATCTGGCAAATCTTGTAGTTCGTCTTCACTTCCATTGAGAATACTGTTGTCCTCAATGGAAGTGAAGAATCAAGCAGAAAAGTGTCAACAGCTGATGTAAACATGGATATCCCTTAATCTTCAGTTTTAATTGCATGTTGAGTCTCTTATTTCCGTCATTGCCTTTTCGATATACAAGTTTAACAATAGGGGCGAATGACTGCATCCCCACCATTCACCCTTATTAATCCGAGCACTTCCTTCTTGGTCTTCCAGTTGTGTTGACTGGATTACCTGTTTTCCAGGCGCCATATTTAACTGGGCTAGCAAATCCGCTTCAGACCTTAACATGTAAACAAGACATCTAAAAACTATTTGCGAAATTTAGATGCGTCGCATGCCCACTCGGTGAATGGAAGCTTTCACGGCGTTTCCTGCAGAGCTGCGGTGAACACCTTCGAAGGTGCTCCTGGCGACGCTGATTATTACAGACTAACGAGTCTGAGCAGAGAGAATCTTTGCCTGAGATAAAGCTTAGCTATCGATTGCCACCTGTCGAACATAAACATCGATTCAGAAAAGCCACCGTCCAATCAGGCCGAGAGGTAACCTGAGTTCTGCTGCCAAATAACAGTAAGGAAAAGGACAACAATAAAACAGAGCGAAAGAACACAGTTTCTCTCACTTTTACCAAAAATGTCGGCAAGATTTTACAGAAAGATGACGTAAGGTCGGTTGCTAGACCAGCTAAGAAAATATGTCAAGCATTCTGATCTTCTCTGTCAGCAAATGGGGTATATGATGATGTGTACCTGTGGAAACGTCTACATTGGAACTACGAAGACAATAGCTAACAAAATACTGAAAAAACAAAAGTCTTTACCGACTAGTGCAAACAGGAAAATTTGCTGAAGCAGAGCATGCGCTTCAATCAGGAAATGAAGTGTGAAGTTTTCCGAAGCTAAAATTTTATCTGCTATAACAAACTGTTATCCACGGCTATGTAGAGGAGTCATGGCAATACAAGCACAGTGATAACTTTAGGAGCAAGGAGGCAGCAGTGAATCTCTATTAGACGTGGACAGTGGCTCTGTAGAATCGAAACACAAATTTTCATCCTTGAAAAGAGACAGTCTCTGACCAAGTTTATCTCTGCTCATGACGTGTAAACTCGCCACGCTCATTTTAGGCAGTAGTTATGATGCTTTCAGACTCGTGTACACCTCTGAAGATGTCCACCGCAACTCAGGAAGAAACGCGTACCTCGGCCATACAGCCCAGATGACTCAACAGCTACCGAGCGAGGTGGCGCAGTGGTTAGACACTGGACTCGCATTCGGGAGGACGACGGTTCAATCCCACGTCCGGCCATCCTGATTTAGGTTTTCCGTAATTTCCCTAAATCGCTCCAGGCCAATGCCGGGATGGTTCCTTTCAAAGGGCACGGCCGACTTCCTTCCCTGCCCTTCCCTAATCCGATGAGACCGATGACCTCGCTGACTGGTCTCCTTCCCCAAAACCAACCAACCAACCAACCAACCAACCAACAAACTAATTCAACAGCTACTGTAACATCTAACGTGAACCGGCATTTTTGGGACTGCTGAGAAAACTGTCGCAATGAATACGCACGTTGAGGTTAAATGTCAGTGATGTGATAGCATCAGAGGTAAGGAAGAAAGCTGTCAGGAAGTGGATTCACGACGAAGTTGTGCATTTAGTTCGTTCGTCCGCGAAAAGTTCAGCGTTACTGAATGTACAGTTACTGAAGTATAGGAACCAAGATTAGAAAGATTGTTGGTAGAAACGAAGCGATTCTCACCTCACCCAACCCTCCCCCCTTTGGTGAGATGTCGCGATATTTAGCTGTGCGCCCTCTTACCCACCACCCCCACCCCCGCCCCACCATCATCAATCATGCAACATTCTTCAAAATGTCCTACGTGAGATTGGGAGAGACTCGGCTCGAATCCCTGCCCCGTCCCCACACCACCCCATGCGTCTCACGTTATCAATGGACGCCCCCAAATGGCTACATGTTTTAGCACCTCCACAGAAGAAATTTACGGAAAAATTAACAATTGAAGGAATCGGGTGAAGCAGTTCTACAACAGATTAATTACTGTAACGAAACATGTGAAGTTGTATTGAAAAGTAGTAGTTTCGCAACTCTGAAAATTGCCGTTTAACTTAAAGTAATACAGCTGTATCTAAGATTTCATGGTATTTGATTGTATTACTATACCGGGTGTTGAATTGCTGAGTGTTCCTTGAGTGAATTAAAGTAAAATCCTTCTAATTTATGTCCGGAAATGCTTCATTTATAGGATATCACTCATATTTGGCTTTTCGACGAGTGCCGGTATCAATATGATATCTGGCGTAATGCTATTTCATACAAACGCCAACTAAAAAAAAAAAATCCACCCCAACTGTAGATTCGATTCTGAATTAATTTCAACTATGTTGATGCTCTACAAAATTACTGAGGATAACTTTCTGCTTTGTACTGATTATGCACTCTGAGGAAGAATATAACGACGCACCAAGAAGAAATTACCCGAATTTGACGAAATCGGAAGATCTGTCGTACATGTACAGACAGAGAAATGATGATTTCAGAGAAATTGGAGAGGCTTCACAAACTGGGCAAGTCAATAAGCGAGTTGTTCCACCTCTGGCCCATACGCAATCGGTTATCCGACATGGCGTTGATAGTTGTTGGATGGCCTTCTGAGGGATATCGTGCCAGATACTGCCCAAATGGTGCTTTGGATCGTCAAACACCCTAGATGGTTGGAGGTCTGTGCCCATAACGTTCTCAGGTGTGGAGGGATCCGGCGACCTTGATGGCCTAGATGGGAGCTGAGAAGCACGAAAACAAGTGGTAGAAACTCTCGCTGTACGTGGCATTGTTTTTGCTGGAATAAAAGTGCAGGAAACACTTCGAATAAAGGGCAAGTAGAATATCGTAGACTTAGAGCTGTGCTGTAAGGGTACTGCGGATGACAGCCACAGGGTCCGGCTATGAAAAGAAATGGCACCCGAAACCACGGCTCCTGGTGTCGGGCCGTATGGCCGTTGACAGTTAGTTGATATCCCACCTCTGTCCGGGGCGTCTCCAGGTAAGTCTTCGGCTTGGAATGTCGTCGACTGGAGTAGAACTGTATTCAGTGAAGAGTCCCTCTTCGGACTGAGACGAATCTTGAGAGGTCCTGAACAGGGGGTGGTGGAATACCTAGCTGACTGTCGCCGGCCATACGGCTCGTGAGACAGGAGTTATAGTCTGGGGAGCCATTTCATTTCGTAATTGGATCCCTTTGGTTGTCATCCACGACACCCTCACAGCACACCGGTACTTACACGATATTCTACGTCCCGTTATATTGCCTTCGTGGCAAGTGACAGGCCATCTCGGGCTTCGATTTCAGCTTTACCTCGCCCAGCAGGATCACCTGATCTCTCCCCAACTGGGAACGTTTGGAGCGTTATGAGCAGGGCCCTCCAACCATCATGGGGTTTTGACGACCCAACGCCCCGATTGTGCAGAGTTTGGCACGATACCCCCAACAACGTTCTGTCAATGCGGAACCGAATAACTGTTTGCAGTATTACCAGAGGTGGACCAACGCGCTCTTGACTTGCTCAGTTTGTGAAGCTCTTCCAAATGAAGAAATCATGCAATTTTTCTGAAATTGTAATCATTTGTTTGTCTGTAAAAGTGCATTACATCTGCCGATTTCCATCCCGTTCGAATAATTTCGTCGATGTGTATCTTTTTCTTGGTGCAGTTTCCAACAAACTGAAAAATGTGCCAGTAATTTATTACGCTGAATTATTAATTTTACTACGGCATCGTGCATTTAGTCTCTTAATAGAGATACCAGTATGTTAATACTAAGTTTTTTGAGCTGTTTAATGAAATCCACTCTTATCCGACACAAACGCTATCGTTTGCGTTTTTTTTTCTTCGCCACCAAAAGTATTAAAAATCTGCCCTTCCATCGCAATCTGCCCTTCCATCGCAATCTGCCCTTCCATGCACAGAACTAAGATTGAAAATAATCTCACGAAGAGATGCCTCAACGCTCTCGCTCTGTGTAAACGCTTCAGACACGTCCTTGCAAGAATGTCTGTTATAGAAAGTACCCTCGCGTCAATCCCGGGTCTTAGTGTGTCCCATTCTTCAGCGGTCATCATAAGTGCGAGGGTGACTTACACGGCGGCGCACTGAAAGCTTTAGCTGGCTCCAATCGTGTTCGGTCGAGTGGAAATCAGCAGATACCCCAGGCCACTGCATGCGGTTGATTGCTACATCGTGGGAGCGGAAGCTTTGCATCAGGTGCGAGAAGTGTGTTCGTACGTTGTCATCTTTGGGACAATCCTATCACCGAAATGCTGACTCTCTGACTGGGCAGTATCTTGTCTAAATACTGCGCAGATCTTAATTTAACTCTAAGTAACGATCAAAGCCGGCGAGGTGCCTGACAGTCATACTAGATTACGGTCCGAAACAGGACATGCACATCTTCCTCCTCAACGGCTTTTGTAACGGTGCAAAAAAAGAGAGATGAAATGGTAAGAACACACAAGATCAGTAGAATGTGGGGCGAGTGGTAGATTTAGGTATATTGGGAGAATTCTAGGAAAGTGTAGCTCATGTACATAGGAGACGGTATATAGTACACTTGTGACCCATTCTTAAATACTGCTAGTGTGTTCGGAATCGCACCAGGTCCGGACTCGCGTTCGGGAGGACGACGGTTCAATCCCGCGTCCGGCCATTCTGATTTAGGTTTTCCGTGATTTCCCTAAATCGCTCAAGACAAATGCCGGGATGGTTCCTTTGAAAGGGCACGGCCGACTTCCTTTCTCATCCTTACCTAATCCAATGAGACCGATGACCTCGCTGTTCGGTCTCTTTCCCCCAAACAACCCAACCCCACACCTGGTCGGATTAGAAGAAGACAGCGAAGCAATTAAGAGATGTGTTTCGAGACATGTCACCTGTAGGTTAGATCAGCATGCGACTACTCCGGGAATACTCCTTGAAATCAAATGGGAATCTCTGGAAGGAAGCCGCCTTAACCCGGAAATAATGTTGAGAAGTGGATTTGCATTCGTGGTAGTGTGTAGGACGTTTTTACTACTATTAACATACTTCACTCGGAAGTATATCGAAGACAAGATAAAAGAAATTAGTGCTGCTATGGAGGCATACATATAGTATAAAATTTACATTTGTTGTGGGAGGGGGGGGGGGGGGAGAATCTGGTTTTGCAATTTGTAAAATTGGAAGCAAAGATCTCTTGATGTGAAATAGTTTATTTCACGACCAGTAGATTTTCAGATCTATAGTGCACCGATAAAAGAACGTTATGATCGTACAACACTTACACACAAGGAACCATGTTATCTGAATAATAAAAGTTCCATGCTCCTCAGAAATATAAGTACATGTAAGTCTCGTCGCCATACGAGTTCTGAGAACATGCTTCAAATACGTTAACACGGCTGTTCGTCAAATACATAAAACATGCTAAATAAGATATCCTTGTCACCAATAAAGCGCACAGGGGCAAAAACAGGTACGTCAGTTAAGATTATGCTTGGGCGGCGACGATGTGTACACGATTATTTAGAAAGTTCTCTAAACCAACTACTTAAAAGAATTTTTTAATAACAGGGTTACTTAACGAAACTATGGACAGGAATGTCGTTTTCAACTGGACCGTAAACACTGACGCAGCTCACACCACAAAACACCTACATAATCAGGAATAGGGTCGAGTAGATTACAGGTATCCATGATTACGGTATGTAAACACCATATACATGATGGTTGATTAATATCTAGAGCAAGAAAGTTTATTACTTTGTTACAGAAGGTCAGTAGATGGAAGAATATAAACATGGCTCGTTATTTATGAATCCAGTCTTACATACTTTTGTTAGTTCGCACTTCATAACTTGTTACGTTACGTGCCTATGTTGTATCAAAGGCTGTGCTCAGTACCAAGCCACGATTATATGCTTCCATTTAATGACTGTATATTAGGAAACGTAATAATATATTGCTCTAGGTATGAATTTACCATAATTTACACATTATCTAGATAAATAATTATCGATACCTGTAATCTGTTCCATCCTATACCAGGTTAAGTAGTTCTGTGTACCGCGTCAGTCCTTCTCGTTCAGTTGTAAATACGTTCCCGTCTAAAGTTCTGTTGCGTAACACGGTTTATTAAAAAAAAAAGTAAATAGTTGATTTGTACAGTCTTTCAAATATTAGTGCACACAACGTTACCTTAGTGCGGTGGCGCCGCGTGGCGACAAAGCTTTTAACCACTTAACATGGGGTCTAAAGAGCCCAGTCTTGCTGATTTATCTTCGACGCATCATCCTTACTGATGATGTACCTGTTTTTGCAACTGTACTACTTCCTCGTGCTATGGATATATTATTCAGCAAGTTTTATGTATTTGACAAACCAGCTATATTATTGTATTTGGAGCATGTTCTGGGTATCTTGACGAGAGTTACGTGTAGTTATATTCGTATTTCTGAAAGGCATATTCTGTCTATTACTCCGATGATGCTTTCTCATTTATATTAGTTGTTCGATCATGCAGATTACGACACTCACATTTTTACCCGAACGTTGTAGATCTGAGAATCTGAAGTTGACAGCTAGTTACTGCCGAAACTAGTCATGTAATATTTCGCATCAAGCCCTCTTTGCTTAGGCGTCAGAAAAATCCGACACTCATCAACGAACTGTGACCTCACAATCGTCACCTAGTCCGATGTACGAGGACGTTTCATAAGTACTGCAACACATTCCTTTGTTGGTCAATTTAGGGGAATATTCCCGCTTAAACACCTACAGTTTCATAAAGTTGCCACAGGTGGCGGCACGATACGTAGCCTTGAAAATTGTCTTCAACGGACTTGGGTTCCAAGCAGAGACCTGTCACTCCGAGTTTCATTTGGAGGAAGACCAGAGAATCACAGATTTTCGTAGACGCTTGCAGAGTGTGTATGGAGACCTGGCACTGAACAAAAGCACAGAGTGGTGTTGAACGAGGCGCCCGTCATAGCAACAAGATCGAGCAATACCATAGGGTCCCCAGCATGACGTCCGGCTGCATATACCTGTGACTTCCTGCAGTGTTGGAACGTGCGCGCGCACTCATCCGAGGTGATCGACGGATAAAAAATAAATTCTCCACGACAACGCAAGGCCTCAAACAAGTCTGCGCACCTGACAGGAGCTCACAGAACTTTATTGGACTCTACTTCCTCATCCAGCCTGTATCTCTCACATTCTGACCTCAGTCTGTTCATCCCAATGAAGGATGCATTCCGCGAGAAGCAGTGCATGGATGCTGGGGAGGTAACTGATACGGCAAGACGTTGGCCACTGGTACCATGCGGGAATACAGGCCTCCCAGTAAGGTGGCGTAATGCCGTCGCATTGCACGGATATTATGTTGCAAAATAGGGTTTTGTTGGCAAAAGAGAGGGGGATATTGTGGTGTATTAGAATCCTGAATAAAACCAACCTACTTCCAGAGAAACACCCCTCGTACATCGTGAACGGTCAACTGCGTCAGGGACCGGGTGGGAAATCGGTAAATCAGTGGAAACTGTATAGTGTCGTATGTTATGGAGAACTCCAGTCTGTCTGTTTAGAGCACGACAGAGCCTGTTAGCTCCAAACTCTTGTCTGCGATGAATGCCTTTCTGAGTACACACAGTCCGTCCAGCTCTTTCCTAAAAAGACGGTGAGTATTTCTGTTGAAACCTCTACTAGCATAAAGTTGTCCGTACTTATCGGCATGCGGCGATGAATACGGGCGACCATTACAAGAATCAATACTTTCTCTCAGAGTAGTTTTTGGATGCTTAGGCACACCGCTGTGGTGTACACTGTTTAGACAAGCAAGCTCGCATACTGTCAACAGTTCTTCCGTTAGGCCTAATGTCCAACAAAGTGTCGCACGATTATGCACGAGAGTGCATGGGTGAAGGAAGCACGAGCAGGGGGATGGAGGCACTACTGCAGCGAGCGAATCGGTCGTTCATTGTCGTGTGATCATGCTCCAGCTTCAAATCGGTTTGGATTTTCCAAGCCTGTCGTTCGACACAGTGATGAAGTGCGAGAAGCTAATCAATCTAGTGCCAGCGCGGAGACGCTCGTGGGACCAGAAGACACCTCGGTACTACATCAAGAACGTTACCTACAAGTTGTGGGACGAGGTAGCAATGGAATTAGAAGAGACGGGTAATTTTCTTTGCTCTCGTGCGTTCAGTCACCGACCAATGAAGACGGGATCATAAGTGCGATTTTTTCCCAGTTTGTCCCAAATTCTTAAAAGCGGTGTTTTGTGTGTAAAGATTTATTACGGTAAAAATTCTTGGTGACGTTAAGAGGCAGGGGCTGTCTGACTAGTTCCCTTGCCCATTCCTGCAAACTGTTGTAAGTAAAACTTAACTAAGGCAGAAGCTGGGGAGTGCCAGTGAAAGTTAAACCTGAAAACGAATGTTAGTGTAACTTCATAGCAAAGCAGTTTCTTGCACCATTGCTGAAGGAATTTGAGAAATTTGTCATAAGAAACCAGGATAATTTGTAATGACGCAAATTAAGATACTTAAAAAAATAAGGCTTAAGCTTAATTAGAAGAGACATCTACACACTCACTCTACTTATGTTACACAATGGTGGTTTAAGAGTCTTGTAAAACCACTGTCGCAGTCCATTCCAGTGACCATAATAGAATCTCATCTCACGTATCGACAAATAACTTTTTAATTTTACAGTACAATACAGATATAAATGGTGACAGTATTGTTTAATAATACAGTACGTTGCCAAGTGCTTGATGCCTGGGAGCATAATTTTAAGTGTCAGACACATACGATTCTCAACAAACAAGTTGTATGCTCTACTTTCACCTCTGATGCCACGGCACTAGTTCTATCATGTGATCTGTAAATTGGTAAAGGCCTGTCCGGATTATCTGTTTCGTTGGAAAGTTCACAGAGCCTCCTTTGACAATTACTATATGGTGTAGCAAAGTAATTCATTTTTCATAGTATCTTGTTTTGCCAGTGAAAGACGCCATTTAATTGCATTTAGTCCAAAAGTACTTTCGACCACTTGTCTTGCGTACGATAATCGTTTATTGAATAACTCAAAGCTGATGGCTCAAATTTGTGAAGTAATAAAGGGACATGGCAGCATGAGATAACTCAAAGGGAAAGCCTCTGTCGCCTAGAAAGACATTCAGTACTCTATTTGTAGGAGGCATTTTCTCGCTGACAAATTGCAGAGCCTCAGTTTTGGGACGGCACTTCACTCTGTCCGCCGTAGGCTCCACCATTGACGCTAATGAACCTGTAATTAACTCCCACGACTGCTTGCAACACAATGGAGAGAAAATTCCTGCAGCTGCAGCACGTACTTCCAAAAAGCTTCGAGAACTTGATTCTAACATGTTTGCAACATACACAGCTTAAGGTTCCAATGTCCCAAGATTTTGTCGTGATGCATTACACTACTTCTTTAGATTATGGAAACTGCGAACTTTGCATCACAGATACGATGCTCCAAAGAGCCGATGCGAATAACACACAGTTTCAAATGACGAACTGGTTGCGGCCCTGTAAAATTAAATTACTCACTGTATGAATAACACGAGTAACAGACATCGCAACGATATTTTGTTGTAACTTCAGGAACGAAATAAATTGACAGTCAGAGGAATTATTTGCGGAGAGAAGGAAAAGATAGGAATACGTCTAAACAATGTCGTTCCTTCACTCAGATGATGATCCAGACGGACACTATCAGTCCAAACAACATACAAAACAGAATTATCAATCGAGTATAAAAGAATGCTTCTGATGACGAAGATAAATGGGATAGTGAGGTTGACTCGAGTGCAACGTGTCGTAGTGAAGAACAATTTACTAATAATGATCATTTAGATGGCATTAAAGACAAGGACACAACTGTAAACCACGGCAACGGCTAAAATTCAAGAAAAAAATTCAAGCGCCCGTGAAGAAATCAGATTCAGAAGACAGATTATATTGAGAAACCAGCGCCTACTTGAAACGGAAAACAAGCATTCCTTTCTTCAGAATCAGGCTGCACATAACTAAGAAAGTGATTATTTATTATTTTTGTTGCCACATCGGCGTGACCTTCCTCCACATACGAAGTTATGCATACGTGGAAAAAGAATTAACGATCTCATAAGGGAGCAAGAACAGCGGCTCTTAATTCAACAACATTAGTCATCCGAAACAGTCTTATCTTCTGGGTACAACAAGGCAGGCAACAATTCTACAGGTCCTTGCTACAGTGAATTTAATTTTCAGTAGAAGTGTCGTTTTTACAATTACGGTTTTACATTACTTTTGAACGACTTCTTTACTAAACAATTTATTTGAAGGTTTTATGAAAGTACGATGCAATGAATAAAACACTTACCTTGGAGTAACTGCCACAAATTCTTTAGGTGTCAGTTTCTCTGAAGCCACTATATTCTCAGTATGGGTATAGAAAGGTGTATTCACTTACTCTAAAGTAGGGGAAATGATGCTTATAGTTTTCCGGCGCGTTCTTATTTAAGTGAGCAAGTTCTCCATACAAAGTCTCTTTGTATCAGTGCGTTCACAAGGGACTCCCAAAACTGGACTTCGTAAAAAGTTTCCCAATACCGCTTCTGGCTCATGTAAACACTTGAAATTAGTCTGGAAATACGCTTCTAGTTATCGGTTTTCCAATTCCACAATCTATTTTCGCTCCCAGGCTGTCAGATTTCGCCTTGTTTTTTAAAAATTTTTGGCTAATATGTATGGATTACATTTTTGTACAGTGAATGATAATTTGATTTATTAGACTCAAGCTGTTTATACTTCGTCTAACTGAAGAGAAATAGCGACTGTTCTGACTAAATAGGAAACTGTAACCGCTGTTTTTCATACGCTATATTTAAATGGGCTAACAAATCCGTATCAGACCTTAGCATGTAAATACGACAGCGGAAAACTTTCCGAAATCCGGTTTTCGGCTTTCGGTAGACGTGTCGCATGTAAACGTAGTGTGTACGATACATTCACCATTTCTTTGTTCCGTCCTTCGTTTCTTCGTCTTCTGATATGTCAAGTGTATACCGATACATAAAAAGTAATTCGAGGAAAGACATGGCACCTTAACTAGCAAAAAGGCTGACTGCACTGATTTGGTAGCGTGACACAAGAGGACCTGCGACGCCGTCAAGCGTATTGATGCGCCAGTGAAAACCTAGTCATTAACTACAATGCGCCCTCAGTATAATCTCGTAATGACACACAGAGGCACACTGACTGAACGGCGCAGACAAGCTCCAAACAACGTTCATAAAAGAAACTGTGTGTGACGAAAGGTCTGAAACTGTGTGCGTGTGTGTGCGCGCACGCGCGCCTCTCTTCAGGTCTCCAAAGACGTGAAAAAAAGCACAGGATGAATGGTCCTGAATGTATGGAGGATGTTTCAGTGTTTCCCAACCGAACTGCTGAAGCGTAGCCTCCGTCTGACTGACAGTGGAGGGTGGAGGTATCGTGCGACAAAACGATTCCGTCAGATAGTGTTCCTGAGCTGACTAGGCATGTCACAGTCTCTGCAAAGTATTTTCATAGCACTATGCATTGATTGAGAGTTGCGCTCGAGGAGCTCAACAAGCAGAGGGCCTCTACATTTGGAATTTGTATGAAGAGCTTTGGATTTCTTTGGCAGGGAAGATTTGAAATGGTCCCACTGTTGGCTTCGACATTTGGCCTCGGGCTCAAAATGATGGCACTAGGTCTGTTTCAGACAGACAAAGGTTTAGATTAGATATACTTTCATTCCAATTGGTCCGTAGTGAGGAGGTCCTCCAGGATGTGGAACATGTCAGAAAAACAATAATACATGACAAATATTTACAACTAAAACAAATAATCTAATGTACCATTCCACAGGTCCCAAGTGGGTGTTGTTGTGGATCCATCAGTGGCTGACTGTATTCTATGAAATAGGAATTGATTGTCTTGTCTTCCATTGGGATAAATGTACAGTGATGATGTCAGAATGTAACCATTCCATGGTCCCATTGTGGTGGGTGTTTCTTATTTGACTGCCCCTTAAATTCTTAAGTGATGCTCATTGAACTGAAGTACTTTGCTGAGTTGACACCAGCAAACCTCCCACCCCCATCTGCACTACTAATTGTTTAAAGACTCCCACGGATGCAACAGCTTAGAAGATCATATTAGCTCACAAGTGAATTAGTGCATGAAATATTGGACATCAAGCATGAGAAACCTTTAAGGCTGAAGACACAAAACTTTAGTTATGTTGCTTCCAATAGTTTCTAATCATTCACTCACAGGTTAATGAAAAGCTCATTTCTCGTGCAACTCAGTGGTTATAACAGACATATTTCTTGAAATTCTTGCCATACGATGACAATGCCTGCAAAATTTGTCAGGAAGAGAGTTATCAGTATGCCTATTTAATTAGTAAATTAAAACATCATGCCCCGTGCATAAAAAGTGAAGACATAGAGAACAATAAACTTTTCATTTCATTATTCTGTATGTGTGGGTGGGAAGAAGTAGGAGGTAGGAGGTGGTCATCAACAAAACATTTGAACTTAAATGTTAAGTTTGTTGGTAGCTGTAATAGAACTCTCTCAAATACTGCATGAATATAGTCTGGGTAATGTGTGCATCATGAGTTACACCATCCTAAGATGTACATACAGTTTCTGTCTTCAGTACTTCTGTGTCAAACCTTTGAAGTAAGCTACATCTCTTAATGGGTAGATTGTGACAGGAATTTAACTGTTTGTTGCCTCGTGGAAGTCATTAGTTGGGCAACTCGCAACTGGCTCTGGATGACTGGGCAACCCTGTTTGCCATTTTGTGATTCAGATAATACACAAAGGTCAGGCAATAACTACAAACTGCTATCTTATGGTATGTGTACCTAAGATTTTAAAAAGTACAGACTAGACAGGTTAAAGTGATTCCTTGTGCCACCAAAATGATCCTGCTGACAGGAGTGCCAAGAAACTGAGCATTTCTTCAAGATCCATTTAGCGGCAACATACCTCATGATGCACAAACAGCATCTGGGCCCTGAGTTGAGATGATGACAAAGATTAAAGTATCTCACTGATGCATTTTTGCTCCACGGGAAGTGGAAGTGGTTTTGCAGAACAGCTATCTCGTAGTGGTTTACCATTGAGAATCAACTAAATTACGTAAGAAGGCATATGAGTTGCTGAGTGGAATATTTTCATAGTGTCTCATAAAAGGATATCCATTGATCATAAATTTTCCCTATGATTGGCATTTGTGAAAGCTTCTGAAAACCTTATGTCCAACTGTTGATACATGACGATCAATGGTGATGTGGTTTCCTCTTAGAATTGGACATTTCAGAGTTCTGAGAATAAAAACTGCCTCACCTTTGTAGTTTTGCAGAACACAGCTGCAGGAGAGGCAATTTTGGCAAGAGAGATCATTTAGGATTCTCGTTTTGGGGAGAACATAGCCCTAATGATAGTGACTAACACTTTTCTGCTGATTTTTAATTTGTTACACACTGTTTGTATGGAGTAATCCATTAAGCAAACTGAAAATTTATGTAGTGCTTCCAGAATACTCTTTAACTGTATAGTTTACAAATTATTATTTCAATTTCTGTGGGGGAGAAAATGGGACAGAAATACCGAAAAAATCTGATTTTGTACTGGAATGCTGAATATTACATTTAAACTGCATAAAATGTATGTTACATAGGATTTAAACTCAGTAGTACCCTACTAGGCTTAATTTCTAATGTGCTGAAGTAGTATCTTGTAAAGATAGGCTGTGTATGAAGTGTGAGCAAGTAAATTCTGATTTAATGAAAAAGTTCACATTTTGTGTACATCTATAATAACTATGATAATAATTCACAGTAAAGTCAGTGGCAGTTCATAAGTAAACATTGGAAATTATCTTGTGAAAGGCTCATTTGGGGACCCATGTTTACTGGATAGATTTGTTTCTGCTATTGTCCACTTTCACCTTTAGGCATTTGCACAAACTGTGTGCATGCGCGCTTGCAATTATTATTGAGTAATGTGAAGGTAATGAAATTGTTGTACTTTGTTTACAGAATGGCTGCATCATATTCAAATTTCCAAATGAATCACACCCCTTGTCTACCTCAGCAAATGCAAGATCAGCAACTTTCTCAGTGCCAGCCGCAAGAAGACTATCAGCACTGCCCATCTCCACTGTTGAATGACAATCAATGCTGCCTGAGCCCTGGATTTCCACCTATTACTATGCCACCTCAACAAGTGCCTATATCTAGCCAGGTACCATCAGTTACGGGACCACAAACTCAGCAGGATAATTTGAGAGATCCTGTAGACTTAATTAGTGATTTTCTGCAGGTATGCTTTAACAGAAAGCTGAACTAAAAAAATTAAATTATACTATTTAGTGATATTATAATGTACAGAAAGTTCTGGTTGAGGATTAATAATTATTTAGGAATAAAGGACATAACTCACAGAATGACAGAATTGTTGTGTTGTTGATAGGTACACAAATAAGGTGCAGAGATTTGCTAGCTTTCAGAATGGACTTCCGTTTTCAGACTTAAAGGAAAAACATGCAAGTGCGTGCACACGAGGTTTATGCCAGGGCGGTTACAGGAGCGAAGGGTGTGCTGTAAGGATAGTTCCTATCTGTGCAGCTCAGAAGAGGGTGGTGGTGGTGGTGGTGGTGGTGGTGGTGGTGGTGGTGGTGGTGGTGGTGGTGGTGGTGGTGGTGGTGGTGGTGGTGGTGGTCCAGATGGCACGGGTTGTGAACCAGCCTTTGAAATCTTGCACATAGTGCCACTGGGTGGTCCACCTTGTTTTTGGCAACAGTTTTGCAGTGGCTATTCATTCTGGTTGATCGCTAGTTGATTGTCATACCAATGTAATAGACTGCTGTGGTTGCAGCAGAGCTGATACATAACATGGCTGCTTTCCCAGGTAGACCAGCCTCTGATGGGGTAGGGTAAGCATGTTACAGGATTGGAGAAGGTTGATAATGGGTGGGTGGATTTGGAAAAGAAAGTTCATTCCAAAAGTTAGCCAAGCTCTGTACCTGTTCTGCTGTGCTTCTGCCTTTCAGTGAATTGTCTCCTTTATTCCTAAATAATACTATTTAATGGCATCCACACTCATCTGACTCAGTGATAGAACTGGGTAACATTATGTGGCTGCATGTTGTTGAACTGAACATATTTGCGGCCTTTGCAAGTAAACAAACTTTGTACTAATAATAATTTTAATAATAATGAAATCTATCATAGGTATTTCACATTACGTCATAGGCAGAAATGTATGGGGATCAACCAAAGATCTAGGTGGCCACAAGGTCAAAAGAATTATGATATACTTCTAGTGTTCGTTAGCATGACAGCACTTCAACAAAGAAGGGTCTCTTGTTCTTCAGAGTGGTAAGCGTGAGTATAGTAATGAGGTTACTCTGTAGCTGGGGGTATTGTACACACTTGTAAAAGAGTAGGTCAGCAACATGTGGCACATTTGTCACACTAAAAAATAGTGACAAAACTCAAAATATTGTAATTCAACAAATATCTTCTTAACACATTCCCTGTGGAGGAAGATTTGATGTCTCAGCTCTACTGCATATTGCACCACTGGTGACCTGATAAAAAAATCTTCTGAAATGTGGCTCAGGGCACCAGTGTCCCCAAATGCTGCAAGTGTGATTATACCTCTGTATGTTACTTCACCACGTAATTGCTTGCTGGGCTGTCTATAGCAAACGGGACATATCTCTGCATAAGCTGTTGCAGTAGTGGCCAGCTAGACCCCAAAACAACCACAAAACAATGTGCTTTTCTTGCAAATTTTTGCAGTACTGCTTTATTTCATAGCCACATATCTTACAGGAAACAATACTAAAAAACAGTTTCCAAATTACTTTGGACTTTCTAACAATTAGAATCTAAAAAGGCATACTTGATTTCGTTGTCTTTGCTCTTTTGCTTTTGAAGGAAATTTTACCCCACTAATTTATTTGCAAACGCACACAAACAAGTCACACAAACAAGTCATACAAACAATACAAAAATTCCTTATTAACATAACCTTTGCAACATTTAAACAGTGCATTCTTAAAAAGTCATTCCTAGATATGTTTTTTAGTGGAATGACTCCCCCCTGCTTACCACTCTTCGGTGGGTACATGCTTGGCTACTGTGGGGCCCCCGCCTTTGCAGCATCTTTCCCCTTCTGTGCTGGATGTCTATCCTCTTGCCATTCTTTTCCCCTCCCTTGTGGAACATGTCTGGTATGTTATTGGGAATGTTCTGCTTTGTCTGTCACTGACATAAGAAGTCTCTCACCACTGGTTTTTGTTCCCTTTTCTTTTCTTTGTTGCCTTTCTCCTATCCTTCCTCCACTTCAGCATTTGAAGTCCTCCTCCTCCTCCTCCTCCTCCTCCTCCTCCCTGTGTGCTCTTGATGGCTGGCCCATGAAAGTGGCATGTAACAGGTGACTAGGTAATGCGCAATTCCCATCCGTGGGTCGACAGGTGGGGTTTGCACACACCCCTTGTAGAGGCCAGGCCCAGGGAGGAGTGATTGCCTGAGCTGCTACCTTCCCAAATTGCCGATTGGTCTCTGTCAGGTATGACTTGAAGTATGAACAGTCACCTGTGGCAGGTGCATCCCCTTGTAAAGTGGGCCCCCAGTTGGAAGGAGTGTACCATCACAGACGATGGCAATAATGGGAATTTTCTAACAATGAGCCAGTCATAGTGATAGTCAATGTCTATAAAATGTAAACAGAATGAGGCTAATAATTCAAAGACCCTCCCAACTGCACCACAGTTCCTCAGGATCCCACATACTGAAGATAGTCAGTCCTTTGCAGTGGTAAATCTGTTAATTATTCACAAAGGTGTTGATGCAATTGCTGGCCCTGTGAAATCCTGCTCTCATTTATGGAATGGCATTTTGCTTTTAGAAACTGCTTCTGATTCTCAAGCACAACAACTGTTTGCTGCCTTGCTTCTCCATGGCTAACCTGTTCATGTCAAGGCCCATAGGCTGCTCGATGGTCTGACAGAGACCAAAATCCTATCATACTGCTCTGACCAGGGTGTCATTGCTCTCCATCGGCTGATGAAAATGGCAGATCCCCGATTAGTGCCAACATGCACTGTTTTTCTCACCTTAGATAGAGTGGTGCTTCCATCCAAGATCAAGGCAGGCTATGAAATTATCACAGGCCAACTGTGAATTCCGAACCTGATGCACTGCTACCGGTGTTAATGTTTCAATGACAGTAGAATGCCTTATCGACACAGGTAAATGTGTAACCTGTGGTAGGGATGTGCACAACGAGCGCGATTGACCACCACCTTCTTCCTGCTGTTTAAACTGCAATGGCAGCTATGCCGCCTTGTCTTGAGATCGTCCCGTGTATCTTGATGAGCATGCTGCAGGTAAAGTAAAAAACCTTACTCGATTGCTTGCAAGTTATTGGCTAGTTTTCACAAAGAGGCTTGCACATTCTCATAGTGATAGCCTCAATGTGATCTACACCTTCAAATTTAGCTTACTCTTGATATCTACATCCATACGCAAGCCACCTGACAGTGTGTGGCAGAGGGATAGATACTAAAGGCAAAAGTGTAGCTTTCCCCTATACCAATTTTGTACACTTTTACTCTATACTTCCGACTTGTTAAGAATATGCAGCATAAAATTTGATCTTAATCTCCAAGGAATCATAGATCTATCAATTACCACATCTCTTCCAGGGGTTAGAGCATTCTGTAAGTTACTGTGCAGGTTGTTCAACTAACAACTGTACTTTGAAAGTCTTGTCATTTATGTTTCTAGGGACATCTTTATCAGCAAACTGCCAGCAAGATGATGATGTTATAAATCAGTCACAAGGCATAGTGGATTTTCTAATGTTGTTTTCATACAGTAGATTCTTTGACCAATAAATTGAATTTTCTGGAACCTCATTTAACCCTTTAGTTCACATCATGCCACTAAACTTGATAATTCCTTTCTCAGAAATGTCAGCCCAATTTGCTAGTCAATCCCCACCACCCCTTTGGACAGTTTCTGTGCTGCATATCATGTGTGTCCAACAACGTTCTGTATTACTGTATTGTTTCATATGTATTGTGTTACCAACATTTTGTGAACATCAGAAGGGATGTCAAAACTGGTGAAGATATTAATCTTCTGAATCCCAATCAAAATTATTCTTGTTATATTTTGTCCAGTTGGTTCCCAAATAGGGATACCATTTTCAGCAAAACTATTACTATTATCAGAGTTACATATGTTATGATGAATATCATCATAACAGGACTCATTATGGCTTACATTTAAATCCAAAGAGGATCTTGCATCTTGGGACTGTAAGCTGGATCATCGGATGCAGGAGACACATCATAGTCCCTGCAGTCACACTTATTTAGGCATTAATTCAGATAGTGGTGTGGTCTCTCCTCATCTAATGGTATACCACATCTTTGTTTCCTTGTTACTGGCAGCCCAGAAGTAGATAGATCCATTTTTAGCTAAACATGAGATGAAACGTGATCACTAATGGTGGGCAACCATAAGTATTATAGAAAATAATCAATAATTTCATAAGCATAAACAATAGTTTGTCACATACATTAAAGCAGCTGTTCTTGCCTGCTAACACTAACAGACGGTAGCATGTGAATTTTAATGTACAACAATAAGTGACCTGTTTTCTCTAGTGTTTGGTGCTAAAAGTGTGCAGCACAACAATCTGGACACAAGGTGACCTGAACGATTGAAAACCAACATGAAAAAGTGTTATCAGGTCACTGGTGGGCCAAATGGAAGCAATTTGAATTATTTATCTCATTGTAAATAAGTATATACCTCTAAGCTTTTTGCAGCTCAGAATGTGACATAATAATCACTTCTTCAATTCTGGGAAGTCACTGAAATCCACACCCATCGGGTGGAAGGAAATGCATCTGAACACATGGTGGGCCAATTATCAGGGAACATGTTAACTTAAGTAACTTGAAATATAAGAAAATGCATAAGCAGTAAGAGAAGTCCAACCTGATCTTTTGATGATTTGATAATTGTTTGCATTTTCTTGGACTGTATTATAATACAAATCTCTTATTTTCTGCAGGCAGTCAGAGTTGAGTCTCCATTGGACCCATTCAATTTTAGTAGCAGTGGAAGCACTAGCCCAGGTTCTAATCAAGGTAGCAACATTGCAGTTACACCTTTTGTACCTGAAAGAGATGACTCAAAGGTGTTCGGGGAAGTTGAAGCTAGCTACCAAACTATCAGAAGTCAGATAGAACATCTGAAATTTATCAGAGAGTGTATTGAACATAGGGCACAGCAGGCTGTATCAGAGGTATGAATCACTGAATTTCAAATTTACTATTTATTTATTATTTTTAACTTACTTGTATGTTAAGTTTCTTCATGTTGCATAAATTCTCTGCATCACGCTTGAAGCTCAGAGTGCCACACATTGTGCGTCAGGTAAATGTTAAATGTAATGGATGAAGTGAAACCACATTTGGCATGCGAAAGAATTAAAATCATACAAGATCAGAGAGCAGTAAATTTTTGTCCCTTGAAGACACATCCAAAGATGACAATTACTAATGTAAACAGTAAATAAACTAAAAATATATTAATTTTAATGTGTAAAGACTGATATAAAGTCTAAAAATATTGATGTAATGAGTGAACCTTCCTTTCATAGCAACTAAAGCAACATATAAGTATGTGCTGTTTGTCTTGGTTGTAAGAGAAATGTATTTTGAAAGATTTTCGTTAATGTTCGTAACCAATGCAATCAACGTAGTCCTAACCAGACTATGCAGTAATAATGACTCGATGAAGTATTTAGTTGCCACTGTGATCAATATAGGTCATAAAGCACTGATGTCAGTTTCTAAAACTGATCAGCTCATGGCATTCTATTGTTACAAAGATTTTTGCTGCTTATAACAAAATAAATACAAAGTAAAAGTGTGAAAGAATAGCAGGTGAATAGTGCATCTAGAAATACAGCATTCATTCATTTTCCTTGGAGGGTACAGCATTACTCTGTTACATAAATTTAGCAAATTCTCCTGATTAGTTTTTTGTAAAGCTCAGCCTATAGCCATTCAGTATCTTATTTATATATTCATCTTATTTCACATTGGAGTGTTTTCCTTTTTCTGAATTTATAGAATCGTATGTTAAAAACATTTCTCATAATTGTAACCAAAAGTTGAAAATAAGGTGAGATTACAGCCACGATTTTTTCCGGGGTATGTGCAGTTCTAGAGTATGCTTAAATGATGGCATCTTCTTGGATAAAACACTGTGGAGGTAATATATTCCCCCCCACCCATTCAGACTATCCAGAAACACACAATTGTCTATCAGGAGAAGCAAATCTGGTGCTCTACAGGATGGAATGTAGAGCGTTTGCTCCCTTAATCGGGCAGATAGATTAGAAAATATAAGAAGGGAAATGACTGGGTTAAAGTTACAGCAGGCATTCGTGGGAAGTGCACTGGCAGGAAAAACAGGACTTACGATCTGGTGAATACACTGTTGTAAATACAAAATCATATATGAGTAATGCAGTAGTAGTTATAATAATGAATAAGAGAAAAGGAATGCATGTTTGTAGCTAAGATAAATGCTGATCCCACACCCAATGCAGCAGTAAAAGTTTTTATATCTAGTTCCACAGATGAAGAGATTGAAAAAAAATGTATGATGAGAAAAAGAAATTTTCAGATAATTAAGGGAGATGAAAAGTTTAATTTGAAAGGGAGGATTTGAATTCAATAACAAGAAAAGGAAGAGAAGAAAAAATGGGTGATTATGGATTGGAAGAAAGGAATGAAAGCCAGCTTGTAGTATTTTGCATTGTGCACAATTTGATCTTAGGAGTTACGCATATTGAGCCTTCAGCTGTACATGTGCAACTTTATTTCTTAACTAGTTTCACTTGTTACAAGCCTTGTCATGGTGCAGTAAAAAATCAAAATGAGATTAATGTCAAATAGCATATTCCCAACATACTGTCTGTGGAACAGCGACTAATGCAAAGGCAAAAATGCATGTCTTTCATTCTATAGTCTCAACTGATTTGCCAAAAGCGTATTGTTTTCAGTACAGTATCATCTTCAGGCCAACGCCTGGGCTGCACACTGTGCACCAAAATGTTCAGCTAATAATAAAAATAATTTAATTGTGAAACATCAATATAAACTAGGGTGTGATCGTATGTTCATATAAACAGATGTCATGACCAAATGCACACAAACAATAATACTAACTCCTTTGCGACTGTTGCATGTAGTGAGGATGCTACCTGTATGAACCACATTGAAGACAGTTTTATTGTTTGTATGCACTTACTGACATTTAGTCATATGTAACATATGATTATGCCTTATTTTATGTTAATATCATTTTGATTTTTCACTGTATAGGTTTTCCTCCAGTGACAATGCTCATAATACGCGAAACCAGACAAGTAACATTGCACATGTACAGCTGAAAGCTAGAGGTGCTTTGCTTCAAATACCTTAGAGCAGTAAGCAGTTAACTTCAAAAAAGTTTGTGTACTGTACTTTAATCGTCACTAACCCTTGGTTTAAGAATCTTGAATGACGGCTGTACACATCAGACAGACCAGTAGACACTGAAAGGTTTCATATTGATTATAGAATCATAAGACAGGATTTCAGAACCAGATTTAAACTGTAAGACATTTCCAGGGGTAGATGTCGGCTCTGACCACATTTTATAGATTATGAACTACAGAATAAAACTAAAGAAAATTACAAAAGATACTTTAATGAAGAGATGGGACCTGAATAAGTTGAAAGAATGAGAGGTTGACCAAGTGAGGTGGCACGGTGGTTACCACACAGGACTTGCATTCGGGAGGATGATAGTTCAGACCCACATTTGACCATCCTGATTTAGATTTTCAGTGATTTCACTACATTGCTTCCGGCAAATGCCTAGATGATTCCTTCAAAAGGGTAAGGCTAACTTCCTTCCCCATAGCCCAATGGGACTGATAAACTAACTGTTTGATCCCATGTCCCATACCAACCAACCAACCAACCAATCAATCAATCATTATTGGCCCTCACTATTTTCAAAAAAAAATTATTGATATATCAATGGAAAAATATACATGGTGTACTGACCTTTAAAAGTATTAGGTGCACATTGTAAATATACTGCCAGTTTGAGAGCTCTATATTTAAGTATTGATTTATTGATTATTGATTTTTTTATTTAAGTATTGATTTATTTAAGTTTTAAGTACTGATTTATTTGAGTGCCGACTTATTGTGCAGGTTCCAAACAGCTCCCTTATGTATTTCATAAAAAATATTGACAAAGATATTAATGCAGTGCAGTAGCAACACAATTCTAAAACAGCAAACATTCTGACCATAGACATAAACTCTTGAATGTTAATGAATGTGCCAGCATGTGTACAGATGCTGTTACTGAATTTGCTGTTCCTCACAAAGGAGAGGAAGTAGAGCCATTTGCAGGTATCAAAAGTTGGACATCATCATTTGGCAATGGAGTAACAGCAGGGGAGGGGAAAAGGGAAGGTCATTGCAAACAGGACAGTAGTAGTATCTATACATTTCTTGTTGCAGACCAGTTCACACCCCCCCCCCCCCCCCCCAAACTCATTAATATGTACCACTTCATAGTTATTTCACTGTATACAGTTTTTTTGTCGAAATGGTGAAATAATGTGGTTCATAAAGTTTCGAGAAGTGGAGGCAAATACTTTTCCTATTTTTTAAAAATAGGAATAAAAATGACATTTCTGCTAAAAAATAGAAATAAAAAAATTAAATATGAACATTCACTGATTTCAGATCCATGCCATGAAACAGCACATTGTATCATCTCTTGATGAACGTGAAAGGCAGTTGCTGCTACTTGTAGATCGTGTCAGGACACTGAAGGGTCAAGCTTTGAATCATCAGTCAGGTACACTGAGTAAGACTTTGGACTCTCTTTCAACATGGCTTAAATGTGCTAAAAAGGCACTGCAGATGGGTGGCTTGACAACTCAGATGACAGCAGGTGCCCGGAAACTGCTTGCAGACATACGTGAATCACCATTCCAACCCTGTGAAAATGATGCATTAGTTTTCACACCTGTACCATTCAACAGCATGATCACCATTGGCAATATTTCAAGTTCTGGGTAAGTAAGTAATTAGTCTCAACAATATAAATTGTAAAATATATATAATTGTTTTAGTATTTTGATATTTGTTAAGTAGATAATTTTTGGGCATTATTGCAGAAATATCAGCTTCATACTTCATAAAGATCCAACAATAACACTTTTAATAATATTATGAAAAGGATGTATTACGTGGTCAGAATGCAGCGATGTCATGTATAGTGGAAGCAGCAATCTGGAGTGGGGCAGAGGAGGATGTGGGATAGCAGGGTATGGCTGGTGGGGAGATGAGTAAGCACTGCCTGACAAAGTATAGGGACTGGATGGTGGCCAGACAAGACCACCTCACACGGCCTCCAGAGCAAAAAAGAAGGGGAAAAGACCAGTGGCATTGGTAGAGGCAGTGTACAATCCTTCCACCACCCTAAAGAAACAGCTACAAAGGTGTGCCCCCTTCATTAATCGATACTTCCCTGGACTGGAAGAACTGAATCACATCCTCAGTAAGGCTTTGTCTATAACCATTCAATGAAATGATGGATATTCTACCCAAGATCCTTCAGACTCCTCAAGTGTTTCATCACCCACCCAACCTCCACACCATCCTTTCCCATCCCTACACCACTCCCAATCCCATCCCATTGCCATAGGGATCGTATCCCTGTGGAAGGCTAGGTGTAAGACCTGGCCAATCCAGTAACCCAGCAGTTCCTATTGCAGTCCTGTCACAGACTTATTCTACCCTATCAGAGGCTGGGCCAACTATGAAAGCAGCCATGTCATATACCAGCTGTGCTGGAATAACTGAAAAGCTTTTTTTAGTGGTTTATCTACAAACGAGCTATCTATCAGAATGAATGGCCACCACCAAACTGTCACAAAGAGCAAAGTGGACCACCCTGTGCCAAAAGCTGAACATAACATGCTTGATTTCAGTGACTGCTTCATAACCCAGGCCATCTGGGTTGTTGCCTCCACCATCAGCTCCTCTGAACCGATTCTCCGCTCCAGAAATTATCCCAGCCTCAACCTGAGGTAACTTACTGTCCCCACACCCTACACCAAACAGTTTGTACCCCCTCTGTTCTAATACTCTCATCCTAATTTACATCCTTCATCCTCGCTGTACTCTGCTATGTGCTAACAACACTTGTCGTTTCCCCTTCTCCGCAGTCCTCAATCTCTGCTCCCCATCCCCCGTAGCCCCCACAGACTCCCAAGGCTGTGCCAGGGCATCATGTTTCAGCACCATTTAGTCCCTACATGCTCTTATCAAGAATTACTGACTTCTATTTACCCCCACCTGTAACCAGTTACCCCTTCCCCTTCTCTGCCTCATTTCGAAATGCTGCTTCCACTCAATGTGACACCATTTCATTCTGGCCCCAGCAGATGGAGAGAGGAGGCATGTATGTGTGGGATGTGCTTGCTCATGTGAATGTGGGTGTTTTCTTATCTGGAGAAGGCTTCGTCTGAAAGATCAGTGTGTAAGCTCATTGTGCTGTGCAACTCAACATGTCACCTTTGTGGTGAGTAGCTATCTATCCTTTTAATAATATTGCTGAGATTCCAACCTGGACTTTCCATTGTCTAATTATATATTTAAAGCTTTTATTAGCAAATGAACTTAACTCTTCCAGTTCCATTAATTTCAACCAGAAATTTTAAAGAACAAAATCAGTAATATTATACCTCAAATTCTATTTCTCATTGTTACCCAACTCATTTTCAAAGGTTTTGGTCATTTGAATTCTGAAGTGTTTTGATATAGGTAGATTACAGTTGCAGGTTGGGCTGATACAGCTTCTGATTTTAACTGTTATTTATGCAGATTTTTATATATGTAAGCAACAGAAATAAAACTAACAAAAGAGAAACAGATTTATCTTTATAAAAGGAAATATCATACCATATATTGCAGCATAAGAGGCCTCTCAACACTGAGGCACATGAATTACGTGACGTTTATGGTAACATGTAAGAGTATGTACAGAACATACAAAGAAAATAGCACATGTCAAATCATATCTATTTATTCTCTTGTCTATGGAAAAAAGATTTAATCATCCATTAATAGTAAAAGTATTACTCCTAACTTCCTAACTTACAAAGCTAGTTTATAATTTTATTTTCCTCTAGTTTTGTTATTCTGTAATCATATTTCTTTGTTTTCATGTTCCCTAATACCTCTCACAAAATTGCATGATTACAATATCAAATGAATTTGTATAACTAGTTATATTTTTGAATTATTTGATTGCCTAGTATGATTGAAGGTACAGATGTCAGCCTGCCACCAAGAAAGCAGTTGTATGCAGCCTATATTGTCATAATTTTGAAGTGTCTGTTATGTTTTACTATGTCGTGCTGTTCCTGTTGTTGGTTGGTGTACTCTTTGCTGTTTTCAGTGCTTGCTGAAACCACACACATTTTATCCAAATATTAAAGTAGCTGCACTGATTACTTCTCCAGTCCTTAAATATGCAGTCACTCAGGAGAACAAAAGTTTTGGACCTGCTTATGCTTAGTATTGCTGAATTAAGTGTGGTATCTTCATTGACTCAACTTCTCTGAATTTGCGAAAATTAACATATTTAATATGCACACTGAACATATGCATCACATAAAATTTCAGAATAGGCCCACAAGATTAATATAAATTAAGGAAGAGTAGTTGTTAAAACTGCTGACTAAAAATATTTATTTCCTACTACAGTAACTTTAGTAAACTTCACAAATTCTTCAGACTATCTTTAGTTGAAAAGTAGAGGTTGTTATTCAAAATGTGCCATACGTTGCACATATTGTAAATGGGTATGTACAGCATAATCTGATGCTTTTCATCCTGCCAAAATTATCATTATTAAGATCTGGGTATAACGGAATGTTGTGTAAGGAATTGAATAATTTTAGTTGTGTGTTAAGTTGTAAGGAGAGTAATTTGGTTAAAATAGGTCTTAAAACCACTAGGCAGTGGAATTTCCAATGGCCTTACCTCAGTGATAATACTGGTTCCTGTCAGATCACTGAAGTGAAGTGCTGCTGGGCTGGGCTAGCACTTGTATGGGTGACCATCCATTCTGCCGAGTGCTGTTGGCAAGTGGGGTGCACTCAACCCTTGTGAGGCAAAACTGTGGAACTACTTGGCTGAGAAGTAGTGGCTCCAGTCTTGGAAGCTGATAAAATGCTAGGAGTGTAGTGTGCTGATCACATACCCCTCCATATCTGCATCCAGTGACACCTATGAGATGAGGATGACATGGCGGCCAGTTGGCACTGTTGGGCCTTCATAGCCTGTTAGGGAAGAGTTTAGTTTTAAACAATGGAATTATTTTGATGATCATGGGATAGTAGTAATAAATTTAACTGCTAAAATATTGGTTGTAAATCTGACTCCAATGAAGTACCTTTTCTCTGTATCATGAAATAAAATGCAAATATTTTAAATTCATTTAATTAATGGTGTTTACTAAAGTACCATTCATGTGAGAGTTGCCAGGAAGGGCAGTAGAAGTGATTCACAAACTACCAACCAATGTCTTTGACACAACTTTGTGGTAGAAAATTATATTCTGAACTTAAACATAATGAGGTATGTGAAACTGAATGATTTCCTCCATGCCAGTCAGCATGGGTTCTGAAAACACTGATCTTTTATGTGAATATTTTTCAGGTCACTATTCTTGCTATACTGATTAAATGTATAATTTGTATACATTACCAAATATACATATAAATAAAATAATTTTAAATGACACATACACAATGAAATGAAATGCAGGTTGTTTGTGTTTTAAGGTATGCCCCACAATGTTGTGTGTTGGGTAATGGTGTATCGTCTGCACTGTGTGGTAATGTCACAACTTTCATGGTCAGAGTGAAGGATCATCTTGGAGAACAACGGAGAGTAGGTGGTGATCTAGTTTCAGCTGTTCTGGCTGAGCCTGGTCGGAGGTGGAAAGCAGCTAAGGTGAGTTTGAGTAATGATTGTAAATTGACTGAAACATAAAGTATTACTTTTGACACTTTACTTTAATTTTTCAATTAGTGAATTAATTCCTGAGATTTAAGGATGAGTTTTGGGTATCTCTGAGAATTATTGGAGTAATGTTGGACTAAGAATTCTCTACGTAATAGCATCTTAGTTCTATAAAACTTTCATGTTTCACATCGGGCAAGCACTTTTGAGCCTTGTTAGTTCTGAAAGTGTGTACTGTAACACTATTCTTAAGTTGGTACACTAATATAAGTGAATTTTGTAAGAGCTGCATACAGCTGTATTGCATTGACATCAGATAAATTAGTAATGGTTAAAATCAGTATATACATTACGTTCTATCTTTCGTCTCCTTTGTTGTTGCAGTTTTACTGTTTATTTTTTAAAATACTTATCAGAAATTCAGCAATTATTCAGAACATATTAAAAAAAACAAAGGACAAAATTAAATATCAATGACTAACATCATAAAGACAGGAAATGTCTGTCAATATGGAGGTCATTTCTCCTGTCCTTTTCTGTAGGTAAAAATGTTGTAGGTAATTTACTTTTGTTGTTTTTGGGATGAGACCACACAAAGATTTCCATACAGTCTCAAGTGCCAATGTCAAGTTTCTCGAAACAAATATTTGTTCGTGGTAACAGCTGCTATGTGATGGAACTGAGAAGACCATCTGGTGTAACTCAGAATTCCACTTTGAGCTCTGCTTGAAAAAACTGTCCATGCAGAAAAAAATACCCATTTGGTTTTCATTGTGTTAGTTGGTTCAGTTTAGTTTGGTATCACCTAGTATAATTTCACATGCATCTGTTATGATCCATCACAATGTTCTGTTAATTGATTCGTCAAGAATCAATCTGGCTTGCGTAATTCTGGTTGCACTGGAGAATTTCGTGGTTTGGGTATACTGTGCCACACCTGTGTGGACTTCTCTGAATGTCTTCTCCATTGCAGGAAATTGCTAAGGCTTTCTGACTAATGATATAACAATAAATTATCAACTGACAACTGAACATGTTTTTTCAATTACAGCCATCTATTTTCAGATGTTTGTTGCATAACTGTATTTACAATTCACTCCATTAACATGATGCTAAAAAATTCTTTCTCTAAACAGCAGCACTTCCTGTCTAACAGTAATTCAAAAGCTTTCTTTAATCAGAATCAAAAAACTTGATTTTCTCCGAACAGATTTGTAATCCCATTTATCCTGTGTGCATTTTCCGGGTCCATGGACTGTAGAAAGTAGTAAGCATTCTCCTGGCTACTACAGTATGCACAGTAGGTCTTCTGATATTTGACCCTCATACTTCACTAAAACATTGTGGACATCTTTAGCTGATGTAACCATTCTTTATATGGCTGAACAGGACTCAATCCACAATATCCTGTCACGCTAAAACCTTTTCTTTTTATTCCCACTGTGTGGCTGAACACTTTACCACACTGAATTGAGATAACGTCATCGAATGGACATAGCAAATTGAGGCTAACTGAATAAGAAACATTTTATGAATACACTAATTTTCATTTAAAACTTGTCATCTTTTTAGGCTGGCTCTACTTAAACATCACATTCAGAAAACATTGTTCTTATGGAACACAATTAGGTCTTTATTCTCATGATGTAACAAGTGCTATTGACAGGGAATGTCAAATTTATTCCATGTTTTTAAATTTCCAGAATACTTTGGACGCTTCCGCACAAGCAACTTCTAATCAGGTTTCATGCCTATGGAGTAGCATCTCAGTTGCATGACTGGATTTGTGATTTCTTGTCAGAAATGTCACTGTTGATTATAACTGACAGGGTGTCATAGAGTAAAACAGAAGTAATACCTGGCAATCCCCAAGAAAATGCTGCAGCACCTTTGCTGTTTCTGATCTGCATAAATGATTTAGGAGACAATATGAGCAGCCCTCTTACATTATTTCCAGATGATGCGATCATTTACTAACTTGTAAAATGATCAGATGATCAAAAAAATAGAAAAATGATTTAGACAAGATACCTCTATGGTGCAAAAATTGGCAGTTGTGTCTCAATAATAAAAAATGTGAAGTCACCCACATGAATACTAAAAGGAACCCACTAAATGTCTGTTATATGATAAATCTCACAAATCTAAATGCTGTACACTCAATTAAATTCATAGGGATTACAATAATTAAATTGGAAGGATCACATAATGTTGGTTGGGGGGGGGGGGGGGGGGGAGAGGGGGAGGAAGGCTCAAATGGCTCTGAGCACTATGGGACTTAACATCTATGGTCATCAGTCCCCTAGAATGTAGAACTACTTAAACCTAACTAACCTAAGGACAACACACAACACTCAGCCATCACGAGGCAGAGAAAATTCCCCACCGGGAATTGAACCCGGGAACCCGGGCGCGGGAAACGAGAATGCTACCGCATGGTCATGAGATGCGGGCAGGGGAGGAAGGGAAACAAACCAAAGACTGCAATTTATTGGCAGAACATTTAAAAAAAGGAACAGGCCTGGTAAAGAGTGCTTACACAACACTTGTCCATCCTCTTCTGGCCTATTGCTGTGTGGTGTGGGATCTGCAAGAAATAGTACTGATGAAGGACATTAAAAAAATTCAAGAGGCAGCTCATTTTGGATTGTCACAAAAGTGGAGAGAGCGTCATACATACGATATAGATGTATTCACAAAACTTCCATTACTGACGTTCTCTTTTGAATATAAAAATATTTTATCACCCACCTACATGGAACAAATCTTCATTACAATGTGATTGGATAAATCGCAGCTCGCACAGAAATATTAAAGTGTTCATTTTTCCTATGCACTGTTAGTGGAACAGTAGAGAAGTAGCTTAAAGGTGGTTTAAAGAACCCTCTGCCAGGCACTTAATTGTGAATTGCAGAGGAATCGTGGATGTTCATGTAGTACTCACATGTTTGGTGAAATGTTGTTACTCTTAAATAAGACACATTTTTTCTCTGAAGTTCTATATGTAGATTGCATTTTCCTCGAAACTAGCTGAGGAGATTCACAAATTACAGAAGTTTGAGACAAAAATGTTACTTCCATACATGGCGTATTGTAGAATTTGAGGGCGATGTCCATTGTTCATATGTTCACTACAAATGTCCTAGTTTTATTGCGTTTTTGCAGGATACTGAATTCCTTAGCAGGTTCTACAAGTTTTTTTAATTAAATGATCCAGCATAAATATGCTTCTAAATTTTTTCCTTTTCTTCACGCAAACTCTACCACTGACAAGTGGCATAAACCAACTGACAACTAACAACTAAATTCAACTATCCAACTTCTATGGCTTGACACTGGCCCTTACCTAGAAAAATAACAATTTTTGTTGGTAAATACACTAATAGTTCTGGTGATTTTATAAAGTTACAGTGAAAAATCGTGCATTCACTAAAGCTTTCCCTATATGAGAGAAACATTCACCACTCAGTTTCACTGAATAATCTAATTTTTTACACAATTAGAAATAATTAACAAAGTATCCAAATTCCTGCTGAAGTACACAATTATTATGATCACTAACATCTACGTAAGTTCCCCGAGTATAGTCAAATTTTTTCACTTGGCAACTTATTTCATACATTGTTGCACGTTACTAAACAGTATTGATTTTTTTTCCATGTATGTTTTCTGGTAGTTACTGAACAGTAATGTCATAAAAAAAACACTTTCAAATTCAGCTTTAACTGAATGCCACTTCCATCTATCCAACGGCCTCAAACACATGATTGTGTTACAAATGAGTTAATGTTCTAAATATGTGGCTTTGAGCATGTGAGAGAGATAAAGCTTAGGAAGGATTAGAAATTATGTTTAACACTAAAATTGTGGACTTCCAGCATTCTTAAAATGGCAAAAAGGCTCATTTTGATCTCACATAAAATATGTTCATACTGACTTAAACGATACTTTATTTTAGTGTGTGTTAATCCCTACCTTTCTGAGAGTTAAAAGATTAATTATTTAACATAACTAATACATTATTTACTGTATTAGAAGTCTCAACAACTTACTGTTGTTCATCCTAACACTTTTCTAAATTGCAGACCTCAATATATGAACTAGTTGCCAAACCTTCTATACACATTTAGCAGTGTTGATATCACAATTAAGTTGTTCTGAACACAACTTCTTACTCAAGACTTTGGAATCTGATACATGCATTTAGCACAGGACATTTCTGTTTTACCCACACATTTTCCATGCACCTCTTTCAGACTTTACACAATTGTTGCTTGTTGCTGTGCAGAGGCTGATTTGACAGTACTTCTGCTCTCTGGGTGCTTTTGGTCCTCTATCCTTGTCTTTTGTCTGCTCTTTTTCCTGCCTATTTTCCCCTTGGCCATTTGCCAACTGAAATGTTCACTCATTCTTTCCATTTTCTTTTTTGTTACTATTTTGTAAATGACCTATCTAATTATTGCTGCCATGTCAAAGATTTTGTAGAAGACAAGAACAGTTCATCTGTATATGAAACCTTTGTAGTATATTTATGGGTCACTTGTTAAGCCATGTCCACCCTATACTTAGTTGCCTTGTAGAATATTATGTTTTCAAGTTTCTTCTTTTTCTTATTGGTATTTAATTTTAAGCATTTAGTGCTCTCAGCTGAATATTTTATCCTGCTTTCCTTGATCTACATTCATGTTGAAATCAGTGTTGACAGTCAAGCACAAGGTGGTACTGGGATGTCTTTCAGATATCAACTTGTTTACCTGTTCAGGGATATCATGACTGACCTCCTTCATTGTATGAACTAATGAAGTTTCCTTTTGAGCTTCTTAGCAAGTTAAACATAAAGTAGTGATCTATTGTCAAGTTTCTTCCTTGATTTAGGACTGGCTCCATGAAGCACATAACAAGTCATGTGTCCTCTTTCATTAGCTATGTGGCAGTATTAAGCTGGCCATATGCAGTAGTTTTTCACTATGATCAATTCTGCAAGTAATACGTGTTGTGTAAAAATGCGCAGTGTCATTGCACCGACAGTGTCAAGGAGTGGGGTGAAATCTGAGATAGTCGCACTCTGTCAATTAAGACCTCTCATGCAAACGGTACCCTCCATATCCAGAGAACTATTCTCCATAGCTCTCACAGAGGAAAACTATACTGGTGTTGTCAGGATAGCAGAGAGTACTGAGTGAGTGGTGAGCAGCCATATTGCATCCGTAATTTGTGGCATATTTTTATATTTTACACTACCACATTATGGCAATAAATTTTGCCAAACTTGGGCACATATTAAATGAAAGCATCAACAGAACTGTGTTTTGACCAACGATCTGTCACTGTGGCATGTTTTAAAGTGAAGATATCATCTGTTACACCTGCTATATGAACAGCATGAGCAGAGAGCCTACTCTGAATGTTTTAGGCTTAAGCAATGCACTGCAACAAAGAACTTGTAAGAACATCTAAGAAAATCATCTACAGACTATACAGAATCAATAAGCAGAAAAAAAATACTGAGAAGACTCACTCTTACATTTATATGAATGGGAAATAAGCACCTAAGCCATTATGCCACATAGGCACTGCAACTAACAGGTCTATAAATATTTACCAGCACCAGTTGAGACCACTGCTGTAATGAATACACATGGCAAAGTGAACATTAGTGGTTTTTTGGCAAAAGAAGTATTTAAGACTACCAGGAAGTGGAATTATGACAAAGTTGTGCATTTAATTAGTTTGTTTGAGGAAAGACCAGCATTATAGAATGTACAGTTACTTGAATAGAACAACAAGGATAAAAAGTGAACTTTGTTGGCTGTAATGCCTACATTCTCTTAGCACCCCCACAGAAGAAATTTACTGGATCACCCACAATTTAAGGAATCAGGTGGAGCAGTTTTATAGCAAATTAACATAGAGAAAAAGGTCAAGCTATGTTTGAAAGTAATCATTGTGGAACTCTGACAGTGGACAATTAACTTAAGACATGGTATTTAATTATATTATTTCAATTCATGTGTCCCAGCTCTTTATATACATGCTTTGCTGCTACACTGACAGCAATCCAGAATTAGAAACAATATTTGTTGGGTTTGTTGGACATAAATTGAGTGAACCTGCAGCTTCCTTAGCTTGGTACTAGCTGTTCACCTATGGTTATATTTGTTGTAGGGTGGTGAGAATGAATACTATTTTCCATGAATTCTGATAAAAGACCAGATTTTTTGGCCGCCAGACATCCAGCTCAGACCAATTTTTCATCACAGTGGAGAAGTCTGAGAAGGTCCTGTCCTCTAATGTTGTTTATGAAAGTAGCCCACACCCTAAGAATGTGACCAGAGGTCATCCAATGAAAACTTCATATGAATGATAACCCAAGCATATATGATGGCTATCATCTTTTCCAGTTCTTCGCGTAACAAGTCCAATTACTGTTCTAATTTTCTCATGGGATGTAGTAGTGTTTCATTAGAAACAAGAAGGAAACCACTGATCAGTGTGTAACGAGTGGGACCACCACTCTCCTTGGGGAATTAACCTTACAGGAGGAGGAAAAATTGGCAATATTCCACTCAGTTCCATCCCTAGCAGCCATCTATGTAGAAGCATCCAGCTGAGCCTGCTGTGAGGGATGAGGCTAGGACTGACATATGTCGCCATCTGGATCTACACTATGTGATCGAAAGAATCCGGACACCTGGCTGAAAGTGACTTTAAAGTTTGTGGCACCCTCCATCTGTAACACTGGAATTAAGTATGGTGTAGGACCACCCTTAGCCTTGATGACAGCTTCCATTCTCACAGGCATACTTTCAACTAGGTGCTGGAAGGTTTCTTGGGGAAAGTCAGCCTATTTTTCATGGAGTGCTGCACTCAGGAGAGGTATTGATGTCAGTCGGTGGCGCCTGGCATGAAGTCAACATTACAAAATGCACCAAAGGTGTTCCATAGGATTCAAGTCAGGACTCCATGCAGTGCTGTCCATTACAGGGATGTTATTGTGCCACAGACCGTGCATTATGAACAGGTGCTCGATCATGTTGAAAGATGAAGTTACCATCCCTGAACTGCACTTAGAGTGGTAAGCAAGCAGGTGCTTAGAACATCAATGTAGGAGTGTGCTGTGATAGTGCCATGGAAAACTAGATGATGTGCAAGCTCCCTCCATGAAAAACACAACCACACCATAACACCACTGCCTCCAAATTTCACTGTTGGCACTACAAATGCTGGAAGAGGACATTCACCTGGCATTTGCCATACTCGCACCCTGCCACACCACATGGTGTATTGTGATTCGTCACTCCACACAATGTTTTTCCACTGTTCAATCGTCCAATCGATTGGCTTTTATTGGCATGATGTAAAACTGTCATAGTACTTTCAGTGGCTCCTGACGCAGTTTGGAATTCCTATGTGATGGTCTGGGTAGATGTCTGCCTGTTATACATTATGACCCTCTTCAATTGTCGGCAGTCTGTCAGTCAACAGATAAAGTCGGCCTGTACGCTTATGTGTTGTATGTGTTTCTTCACATTTCCATTTCACTATCGCATCAGAAATGGTGGACCTAGGGATATTCAGGAGTATGGAAATCTCACGTAGAGACCTATGACACAAGTGACACCCAATCATCTGACCATGTTCGAAGTCCGTGAGCTCTACAGAGTGCTCCATTCTGCGATATCGGATGACTACTGAGCTCACTGATCTGGAGTACCTGGCAGCAGGTGGCAGCACTATGCACCCGATATGTAAATATATGTTTTTGGGCGTGTCGGGACACTTTTGATCACATAGTGTCTCTATACTAACAACCACCCCCCCCCCCCCCCACCCCACCCATTCATGAAGTTTTTACGTCCACTTGTCTCTAGTACAAAATATATCTTCATCAGTGAAGTAAATTTTGACTTCAACATTGGAATTGTCAGAGAAGTAACATTTCTAAATGAATGAGAGAGATGACACTGATGAGGCATTTTCAAAAAGTATTTTAGGGACCAAAGAATATTACCTGAATGACATAACTGCAGCAGATTGAAATATGGATGTGCTAAGAACAGTAATGACCAGCATCAGCTGTGCTTGATTACAAAGTGTGGCTGCTTCATTGTTAAATTATTTATGTACATTTAGAAGAGCAATTAGTGGTGCCAAATTGGCCACTACATCCATAGCAGTGTTAACAATGTTATCACATTTGTGGGCTGTGGGAAATATTCGTAAGTTACTGTGTTTCTTTACTGTATTTTATGGAATACCTCACAGAACTTAAGTATGCTCCTTGCATCTAACAGTAGTGCACAACACAAACTGTAGTTTCTGTTTATTGTGAAATATGGCTTTTAGGGCCATTGGAGGTGTGCATACCACCAAATAATGTTGTTTAAAAGGTTCTTAGGAAGTGTGGCTACCACCAAAGAAGTTTCTCAGAGTCTTGGGAAATTTACTTAAAATAAATTTAGTATGTGTGTTATGGAGCATAGAAAGCATACTTACCATAAACTTAATGGTTTTTATGAAGCTTTGGGGAATGTATCTTACCACCCCTGGAAGTGCCTGATGTCTTACGGTAGTACACCATAGCAGGAGAGTAAAAACATCACCAGCAATCAGTTTCTGCTTGTCATATGATGACTATTGTTCTCACTTACAGTCAGAAAAAATTTCTTAGTTTACGGTAAGAAATATAGTTACATCAAAATAGCATCTTGCACCACCATAGCCTTTGGTCCTAAATTGCAAAATACTATTATTGAAAAATAGTCACAAAGTGCTCTTAATCTCAAATACAGGTAATTTGCAACTGTGATACTTGTCTTAATGTGTTAAACCTTTAACATAAGATTATACGTCTTAATGAGGAGATTGTGAAAGCATTTTAAATTTTTATTTTTTGTTAATTATGTGAAATATAGAAAATAATATTCTGTTCAGTCTGGAAGCTATTAGATAGGTAGTAGGCAATTGGCACTGTCCTCTGTGAACTTACCTTAACGTATTATGAGCTTATCAAACCTAAATGGCTATTTAAAATTACTGACATATGGTGGTTAATGCTGTGGTGTATTTATCATCAATACCCTCACATAATCATCACTTAGAATGTTAAATAACAAATAATAAATTTGAAATGTATTCCTGTAAAAATACAATACTCGATGCAGTGTATTGAGTAATGCTCTAAAAACTGTATCACATACCCTTAACAAAATCCAAGGCTGTTATGTTACAGTGGTCTACCAATGTCAAGAGGACCACCATAGATTTTTCTGAGGTGAGAAGCTGTGGAACAGTCTACTCAGCATAACTGAGCTGATTCAACAACTGATCAATAAAAAAAGGAACCACAGAAAAACAACTTCACAAGATGTTGTTGTATCATCAAATGGAATATGGTGCAGCATTTTGGGAACATGATTTTGATAAAAGAAAGTAGAAGACTAATTTTTGGCCACTAGAGGGAAACATTTTCCTCTCTGCATCTACAAATCTGCTTCATTTGTGATATTCTTGCAGGAGGTCTATGACCACTATGTGAATACTGAACATGTCTTTATTAACTGCTTTATATATCTGGTAATAACAATTCATTTATTACTAAAAGAATTTGTGTGCACTTTTAGGGAACAGTCCATGATTGCATCATCATATGAAAGAACTTAATTCATATTATTGTGACACAAGTTCTATCTTGACACTGGTAGTTATTTGGTCACTATCAACAGTTCACTTCTTGTTACAAGTTAAAGTGGTGGGGAAAAAAAATGTGCTCAGTATCTGCATATTACATGCACAGAGTAAAAGACTAGGTCTTTGCGATAATGCTTTTTTTTCTTCACAGCAGTGAAATTTTGGTACTAATACTTCGATCAGCCTGAACATTATGACCATCTACCTTAATAGTTGGTATTTCAACCTTTGGCATGGGTAACAGCAGTGGCAGTATGTGGCTTGGAAGCAATGAGGCCTTGGTAGGTCACTGGATGGAGCTGTCACCGCGTCTGCCCACAAGTCACCGCGTCTGCCCACAAGTCACCGCGTCTGCCCACAAGTCACCGCGTCTGCCCACAAGTCACCGCGTCTGCCCACAAGTCACCGCGTCTGCCCACAAGTCACCGCGTCTGCCCACAAGTCACCGCGTCTGCCCACAAGTCACCGCGTCTGCCCACAAGTCACCGCGTCTGCCCACAAGTCACCGCGTCTGCCCACAAGTCACCGCGTCTGCCCACAAGTCACCGCGTCTGCCCACAAGTCACCGCGTCTGCCCACAAGTCACCGCGTCTGCCCACAAGTCACCGCGTCTGCCCACAAGTCACCGCGTCTGCCCACAAGTCACCGCGTCTGCCCACAAGTCACCGCGTCTGCCCACAAGTCACCGCGTCTGCCCACAAGTCACCGCGTCTGCCCACAAGTCACCGCGTCTGCCCACAAGTCACCGCGTCTGCCCACAAGTCACCGCGTCTGCCCACAAGTCACCGCGTCTGCCCACAAGTCACCGCGTCTGCCCACAAGTCACCGCGTCTGCCCACAAGTCACCGCGTCTGCCCACAAGTCACCGCGTCTGCCCACAAGTCACCGCGTCTGCCCACAAGTCACCGCGTCTGCCCACAAGTCACCGCGTCTGCCCACAAGTCACCGCGTCTGCCCACAAGTCACCGCGTCTGCCCACAAGTCACCGCGTCTGCCCACAAGTCACCGCGTCTGCCCACACTCCAGATGTGTTAGATTGGGTTCACATCTGGCAAGCTCGGGGGCCAGCACATCAATTGCAACTTGCCACTGTGTTCCTTGAACTGCTCCATCATACTCTTGGCCTTCTAACATGTCACACTACTTTGATGAAGAACGCCACTGCTGTCAGGAAATATGACAGTCAAGAAGGGGTGTAAATGGTCTGCAACCAGTAGAAGATAATCCTTGGCAGTCTTGTTGCCTTGTACGAACTCCACAAGACCCATGAATGCCCACGTGAATGTTCCCCAGAGCATAATGGAGCTGTCATGTGCTGTCTCTGTTCTGCAGTACAGGTGTCAAGGAGCTGTTCCCTGAAAGACAACAGATTCGTGCGTTAGTGCCATCCCTTTCAGCATGATGAAGGTATGGTAATTCATCAGACTAAGCAACACTCTGACACTACATCTACATCAACATCTATGTCTATACTCCGCTAACCACAAAGCGGTGTGTGACAGAGGGCACAATTAGCACCAAAGTCATAGTTAACCTCCTCCCTGCTCTGTTCCACTCGCGAATTGCGCGAGGCAAAAACGACTGTCTGAACGCCTCAGTACAAGCTCTTATTTCCCTTATCTTTGAATTGTGATTGTTGCATGCTTTGAAAGTTGGTGGTAATAAATAATATATGCTCTACATCCTCAGTGAAGATCTGATTTCGGAATTTAGTGAGCAGCCCGTTCTGTTTAGCGCGCTGCCTATCTGCAAGTGTGTCCCACTTCAAACTTTCTATGAGATTTGTAATGCTCTCAAGATGGCTAAATCTACCAGTCACAAATCTTGCCACTCTTCTTTGGACCTTCTCAATCTCTTGAATCAGACCCAACTGGTAAGAATCCCATACAGACGAACTATACTGGACAAACTAACATATTGTAAACTATTTCCTTTGTTGAAGGACTACATCGCTTCAGGATTCTACCAATAAATTGCAATCCAGAGTTCGTCTTACCCGTTACTTGTCTAATCTGCTCATTCCATTTGAGATCTTTTCGATTAATCACACCCAGATACTTGACGGACATTTCCACTTACAAAGACTGGACATTTATTTTGTACTTGCACATCAATGGGATTTTTGACTTGTTATACAAAGTAGGTTACACTTACTAATATAACACTGCCAGTCATTACACCACATATATATTTTCTGCAAGTCCTCATTGCCAATGATGCTGTAGTCTACAGGATAGTAGTATCACAATCAAACAGTCTAAGGGCACTGTCAATACCATCAACCAGATCGTTTATGTAAATCATAAAAAGACGAGGTCCTATTATGCTTCCCTGGGGCACACCTGAAGTTAAGCTTGTTGCCCTGTTCAGGACGACATACTGCTCCCTGGCCGTTAGAAAACTTTCTATCCAACCGCATATGTCATCAGATAGACCATAAGCGTGCAATTTTTGTAGCAACTGACGGTGTGGAACTGAGTCAAATGCCTTTTGAAAGTTGAGAAATATGGCACCAACCTGGGAGCCGGCATCTAGAGCCTGAAGTATATTGTGCACAAAGAGGGCCAGCTGTCTCTCGTATGACCACTGTTTCTTAAAACTGTGCTCGTTTCTGCAGGTGAGCTTCTCAGAGTCTAGAAAGGTCATTATGTCTGAACACACAATATGTTGCATGATTCTAGAACAAATCAATGTCAGTGAAATTGGGCCGGTAAAGCACCAATGTCCAGTGCCAATGGTCACAAGTCCATTTGTCATAGTTGCCGATGTTGTGGTGTTAACATTCGCACATGCATGGGTTGTTGGCTGCCGAGGCCCATCGTTAGGAGTATTCGGTGCCCTGTGTGTTGACACACTTATGCTCTGCCCAGCTCTGAAGTCTGACGTTAGTTCTGCCACACTTCACTGTCTGTTTCATTTTTAACCATCTGCCCAGCCTATATCATCAGACATCCATAAAGAAGTGTGGACACCAAACTCCACAATGCCTTGGGTTTACCACATGTTGCACACACTCGTCAAACTGTTCCTTGAACACCTGACAAATTTGTGGAATTTCCAAAATGCTTATGCCAAGCCTCTGAGCCATCACACTGCCCTTGGTTAAACCTGAATGGATCTTCTCTCCTCCAGTCTAAAACGGAAAAATCCAGGATGGAATGTAACATATAACAATATCTCTCTCTCTCTCTCTCTCTCTCTCTCTCTCTCTCTCTCTCTCTCTCTCTGTCACACACACACACACACACACACACACACACACACACACACACACACACACACACACACACACAAACTGCAACTAATACACACATTACCTCAATCTGTGGCTAGGTTGAGGTCATCCATCCTTTCCCTATACTGCACAGCCCTCTATTCCACCAACAGTCTTTTTTTTTACTTTTTTACTTTTCTCCTTTTCTGCTACTCCCACCCCTCCCCACCTCTCTCACATCCGCCGCCTAACCTCCAGGCTGCACGTAGCAGCCTTACTCTCCTCCTCGTCCCTGCATGCTCCCCAGCAGCAAATCACTGTCCCCCCCCAACTCTACCCTGCTAACCCTCCCTCTCCCTACCCCAGCCTTCTCCTTGCCCCTACCAAATTACCTCTCACATTGTGCACTGCTACTGTTGCTCGAGGTGTGGCTTCAGCTGGCAGAGACCTTGGTCATGTGTGCGAGTTGTGTTCGCGTGCGCGTGCATGTCGTCTATTTTTGACAAATGCCTTGTTGGCTGAAAGCTTATTTTGTGGCAGTCTTTTTGTAGTGCCTATCTACAATTCAGCATCTGTGCTATATGGCAAGTAGCAACTCTCCTTTCCATAATATTTGTTAAATTCTCTATTCTACATCTGAGCACCACATTCACTGATGCTACATGCACCATGTGTGTTCCTCTCAGGCGAAGCTGCTGTTGCCTGGACAGGTTTGTATTGATATTAGCTCAGTGGTCATAATGTTCCGGCTGATCAGTGTATATCAACGTTAATCAAGTGGGAAATGTGCTAAAGTAGAGCTGCACCAGTGGTTGATGGGAATGGGGTACTGCTGGAAACTTGGTTGTTTCAAACAATAAAGACACTTTCATTGCACTTGTTTGGTGGCAATCTGTGTACTCATAAACAGTGTCGGTATTCAAATGTAGGCACTTTCTACAGATGTTTATATACAGTAGTTTCTCTCAGTTACATCTTGTTCCTTGAAATGGGAATAGTTCTTTCATTCACAAGATATTTTAGAGCCACAAGTTCCCACATCCTGCCCGAGATTCTTTTATTTTATCCTCATTTATTAGTGGGGAAAAACATGACTTTGAGTGTTGTAGGAATATGTTAAAGAGTTATGTTTTTTAGTCTGCACTGCCTGTCTCTTCCCATTGTTATTCCCATAAATTTTTCTCTATGCTCCTCACGAAATTTCAATTAATACTGTTGTTATTAAATGTTACAATATGACAGATAAATGTACCATGATTATAGGTGGAAGATAGAGGTGATGGCACATACCTGGTGACATACTGCGCCATGGTGGAAGGTCTACATACAATGTATGTCTACCTGCGAGGGCAACAAATTGCTGGGTCACCATTTTGCATAACAGTTCGGTCTCGGCGGAATTATAGAAGCATATCCCAGCCAGTGATGATAATTGGAAGTGAAGGCACTGCAGAGGGTCAGCTGTGTCGACCTTGGGGAGTGTGCTGTGATTCAATTGGAAACATCATAGTGGCAGATCGTAGTAACAATCGCATCCAAGTGTTTTATCCAGATGGTTCATTCAGCCACTGCTTTGGCAGACAGGTAAGAATCTGTGCACAAGGAATATTGATAACAATTTTATAAATTTAACTTTCAAGGAAAAAAAAAATTGTGCAGCATAAGTAATTTATGAAGAAACTTGGAAGTAATTATTCTATATGCAGGTCGTGTCACATACCTGCCACAAAAAGATGGCGAGTGTTCCAAATAATCTCTCTCTCTCTCTCTCTCTCTCTCTCTCTCTCTCTCTCTCTCTCTCTCTGTGTGTGTGTGTGTGTGTGTGTGTGTGTGTGTGTGTGTGTGTGTGTGTGTGTGTCATTTTTTCCCCCCATGAATTGTGGAATGCAGTGAGAATATAAGAGTGTATGCATGAAGGTATAACTATCGAATTGCATTCCTCACATTCAGACAAGTATGAAGTTTTCTTTCAAACTTTTCTCTTAGTTCTGTCTCTCTTCTATGATTTGGTGTTACTTCATTTTGTATGTGTGAAGTAGTTTTTCCTTGCCCTTACTTTATGAAATGGTTACACTTGAGCACTGTATATACCCTGTTCAATTTTGCAGGGTAAAGGAATAGGCGAGTTCGAACGGCCAGCAGGGGTGGACACCAATTCAGCTGACCACATTATTGTTGCAGACAAAGATAACCATCGTATTCAAGTATTTACCTTAAGTGGAAAGCCATTATTAGCATTTGGTGAAAGAGGTACTGCAGATGGACAATTCCATTACCCCTGGGATGTAGCAGCAGCACCAGATGGACGCATAGTTGTTTCAGACACAAGGAATCACAGAGTTCAGATGTTCACTCCTGATGGCATATTCATATGTAAATATGGTTATGAAAGCTGCTCAAATATGTGGAAGCATATGGATAATCCACGAGGAGTATGTTTCAATAAGGATGGTGGTGTTATTATGACAGATTTTAACAATCACAGACTGTTTCTGATAAAACCTGACTTCAGCAATGCAATCTATCTTGGTAGTGAGGGACAGAGAGAAATGCAATTTCTAAGACCACAAGGTGTTACAGTTGATCTTGAAGGCCATATTATAGTTGCAGACTCACGAAATCACAGAGTACAAGTGTTTGATCCCAGTGGTGACTTCTTGGCTCAGTTTGGAGGTAAGTGTTTCTGGTTAATTGTTTTTAGTTTTACAATGTTTTGAGTTATCAAGAAACTGTGTAGATTGTCTCAGGCCTATTGAATTTTCCTAAAAATAGTATTTATGAATGACTACTAATAAGATGATTGGTAAATCCTAGAGTTAATTGGTGAAACCTAAGATTTACCATCATGGTGTGGTAAAAGCCTGAAATTTCTTACTACATGCATAGATTTGAAACTTTTATGAAGATATGTTGGTAAATCTTAGGGTGTACCCATACCAACTGGTAAAACTGTATTCATTTAAGAAAAAATCGGCTTAGCAATTTATTGAAATAGTTTGTATTTACTGTAAATTTATGTATTTTAAACAGTCTTGCATTCCAATCTGATTATAATGAGCAATTTTCCGTATTAGTGAAAAATGTTGTAAAATGTTACCTTGTGAACATCAACTTTTATTACAACAAGGCTGACTATTGCAGCATTTCAAATTACATAATATGGAAGATGATTTACGCAAGCATTTTTTAGTTGAACACTTTTTAAGTAATTGCATGTTTTGAACCCATGACTTCAATAAAAGATTGTTTGGCAACAACTTCCCATAGACTAATTTCTTCTCCTGTTACTTCTTTAACGTTGATAAAATTTTCCTTGCACAATGTAAATTGGTTCCTAGTGTACAGTGACTTGAGTTCACCAGCTCTGGTATCAAGCTGATAAAATTCATCATCCTGAATATTTATCACAACTGCTAGATTTTGCATCAGTTTTTGCCCTGTGTACATCAGGTACTTTCTGTGTCTGTCCAACTGAAGGTTTTGGAATTTTGTTACATGTGGCTGCTTTCATTTTCTTTGCCTGCAATTGAAAACCTTCTTTGGCAGCTTCTTGGATCACTTTTTCTTTATTAAAACTGTTGAAAGTTGTCAGTATCTCGTCACAATCATCAGCTGGTGCCAGTGTGTCATTGTTCACTGTCATCAAATCCTATGTCTCTGGTGCTTCCTCACCTGCTGCAGCCACACTTTCTACCTTTGTTCCTTCTGTTCCGGTATTTGATTCGCTGCCATCAGTTACTTGGCCATTATTTTCAATTTCCTGTGAGTCAGAGGAAGTGGTTTTAACATTGTTTCCACATCTTCTTCAGTGTTTATATTTTTTATTAAATCATGTGGAACAACCGAGGTCACAATGCCCAATTTCATTAGAAACCCAAACATGGCTTCATGTGGTGAACATTTGGTCCCTTCATGATAAGCTCATCTTTCATTGATTGCACAAACGCTCAGCCCTTCAGATGATCCAAGTTGATAACATATTTTTGATATTTTAATTTTCTGTGTGAACTGATCCCTAAGACTGACTGTGCCTCAGCTTCCTGTGGACTATCTTTATATCACTCCACAACCAACATGGACTTTGAATGACTTGGTTACAAAATTCCCTACCATTATCAGAATGAAGGTTACTTGGAGCACCAAAGGTGGTAAAAAAAAGATGATAGGCTATTTCATCAGTCCTTTTCTTAGTTAGTGCACAGAGGATAACAAATTTTGTCAAATGATTTTGGTATGAAACTATTAACGCACACTTGTCTGGGTTTGCCCGCATGTGGATTAAGTCAGTTTGGCATTATGAATTCATTTCACTGTGTAAGATAGGTTTCACTAAAACACCCCTTTTCTCTGGTATGATTGATTCAACAATCATATTCTTGTACCTACAATTCAGTTTCATGATCATCGATGTTCGACCGCCGTGGCCTGTAGCATTGTTAATCTCATGCAACACAATTAACAGTCCATCAAAACAAATGTAATAACAAGTTTCTTCCTTTTCCAGCAGACACCAGTGCTATGAGTTTCTCTCTACCTCTGATATTGAGATAATCATCTCTCTTCAAACATCTGTAGTGAGCAGATTTTTTATTGGAAACAGTTTTTGCATTTTATAGATCACTTAACAGAATATTACATTGCTCAGCAGTTACATAAAAATGTCCTACTTTTTAGTCACTGATCCACTTAAAAGTTAATAAAACATGTTACACATAATCTCTCTCATTCTGATGCAAAGCTGCAGAAGAAATGCCACTAAAACAAGTCGCAAAGATGACCAAATGTGTGATGCTCAACACTGATTGAAACTACGCTGCACTGAGCAGACTGAGAACTCATAACGCCAGTAAAGAAACTTATCTGAACACAAAATTGGCAACAATGAAACTTCTCTGAAGCTGCACAGTGAAGGTGGGAGCCTTCGATCCAGCTTTCACCAGTTTGCATTGGTAAATCCTAAGATTGGTAAAAGTTCAAAATCTATGTATACAATGAGAAATTTAAGACTTTTACCACACTGTGATGGTAAATCTTAGGTTTCACTGGTTAATTTTTGGATTTACCAATTATCTTACTTTTACAGCAACTTACATATTTTGTGAACTACCAGTGGAATAAAATATTGGTAACACTGCACCTAATATTAGCAAAGAATTTACACAGCTCTAGTACAGTATCGCAATTGCTGGGTTTTAGTCTTGAGTAGTTTCACAAAGGTACTGTTCTGTTCAAATGGCAATTGGTAGTGGTCTGTGAAAAGTATTGTAAATGTAAGACAGAGGCTGGATTAAAACTAGATATACATGAAATAAAAGTGTAAAGGATGTCTTGATGAAAACAAAGTTTTTTAATGTACATTGGGCTAGTTTGTGTTGTGTTTTTTTTATTTTTTGAGAAAAACATATTGTGATGAAGCAAGCTCCTCTTGGACACAAATCGAGGAAATGAGAATTGTCAAAAATTTAAAAATTTAACTTATCAGCCACCTTTGCTGAGTGACTAGTGGCAATATTCATTGTAAGCAAGCCTCTCTCATTCTAAATATAAAAAAGTGCTGGTTCTTTAACAAGTGTTCCTGTGGTGCTGTAAATGTTATGTCAGCAACAGCTGTTTCTCTTTCGTAAGTGTAAGTTTTCTTACTAATTGTAATGCACAAAATCTAGAATGATGGAACAATCAGTCTATTGCAATGTGAGAAGAGTTCATTATAAACAGTGTACTAATATCTTCCTGATAGTCTCCTCCTCCTCCTCCTTCTTTCTTCATGGAATGAATGAATTAATTAATTTAATAATGGTTAGGAAATAGCAATTGCATCTCATGGTTGCTTGGCAGCTTAAAAAACCAGTTCTTTGATAATCAATTCCTGGTCATTATTATAATGTTGTTTTTTACATGGACTTAATTGTTTTGTGAATTTGTTTCATATGGGATTGATTCCCTGTTAAACCATGATTCAGATTGGTTTTGAACTGTAGGCTTCTTATAATTGGCTGAGTCACTTTCCAAGTAAAAGAAAGGTAGAAATGTTCTAATTTAATTTAGTAAATTTCAAAGGAGCTCATTACTCTTCATACTAATGAATAATAGTACTGTAGGGACTTTTTTCATACGTAAGTCATAGCATACATTTTATGAGTGCTTACCAATGGTGCATAACTAGAATAGTTAGGTTAAGCATGTTTTGGAGAGTGGATGCATACAGTATTGTGTGCATAAAATAATGGTGTCAAATTGTGAGAATTGCATGAAAGTATAAAATTACATTAAGTATGACATTTTCATTTAGCACCAAAAGCTTATTTGGTTTCTGATAGCAAAAGCATTCAATTATGACTACAAATTATGAAAGGTTCATCCCCTTCCCTGGTGTCAGCAGAAAACATATTTTTGCAAATTATGCAACTGCCGTACCCCCACCAGTAACTTGAAACTCCAATATCACATGAGCCCAAAACCTTTATTCAGATTATAGTGTATACCTGATTAAATTTCTTCACAGGTTTAATAACATGCCAGAATGAGAACCAGTCTCTGATTTCAAATGATAACTATATGTAGCATGTTGTAAATAATGTGTGAATATGGACAAATAATTTTAAATGTACAGGGGGTTGTAGTAAATTTTACAGGTTCAAATTTGCAGCCATCTGGATGACATTGTACACTGAATTTTTGCTGAAATTTGCATTGGGATTTTGATTTAGGTAGTATCTGCAACTGACAAGTGTGACACGAAATTGAAAGATGTAACCAACATGGATGACAATACAATTTATCTGGTGGAAAGACTTATCTAGACAAACATTTGAGATGGACTGAAACGTTTAGAACAAATAGCTACAAATTCAAATCTGCAAAAAAGGCAAGCATCAGTGCAGTTATTTTGGCCTTTATTCTAGGTGCTTTTGAAAAGCAGTAAACTCTGAAAAGGTGTAAAGCTGTGATGAGATGTCATGATATTTTGGTCAGTATCAGTGAAATTAAAGAAGTGGGAAAAGGTATCATGGATATTAACAATACAGTGAGGTGACTTAACAGATTACAATGCTGCAAAATTAAGAGCTTTTTTTTTCTTACTTTCCAGTACTCCCAGAGTTAATAAAGGCAGAATTTTCTCAGCTGTTCATGCAAAGGTCCAATATGGTGTTACAGATAGTTGTTTTTTATTGAACAGAAGCTGAAGGGATTAAAGTCGCTAGGCACCTCTGATGTGCTGAAGTGCAAAAGGTGTTTTGAGCACTCAATTTACCTTTACCATGTAGTTATTTTGCAGTGACTATTCAAAACCTGGCATAAAGAGTTAAGAGATTTAACAAAATTGCCCAAAAGTGATGCTGGCGCACATATTTGCAAGTGAAAATGTAACTGCAAAGTGGAAGCAGATGAAGTATTAGCTCCCATCCCACAATAAGTCGCCTTCAACAATTCATCTATGGCAGCTGAAATAAGTTAGACAGAATTGGTCTTCATTTAAACAAAGGCAAAAATATACACTTAACTACTTCATCATTCCCAAACATCCATATAAAACTAATAGCAGACCGAAGAAATCTAGCATGAAACTGTCCCTTTTCTAATTAAGTTCGATGGCTCATGCTATAATGTTCCAACACAATTTGTGAAATTTCCACATCCCCTGAGGGATTTAGTCCCCATTACAGCCACTATAACTTATTAGAGAGAAAGTAGGAAAGATAAATAAAAACCCACTTTCTAAAATAACTCGGGAACTGCACTGAAACATTAACAGACTCGGAACTTGTGTATGGTTCAGATGTCTGCTGTGCTTATGTTTGCAGGAAACATATTTTGAAGTTAATGTTCTCCAATCAGAAGAGATTGAATGTTCAATAATAGGAGTACCTTCCTGGTCACAGAGTTAAAATTGGGAGACTGTCAGTAAGACATAACATATCTGGCTATTGAAATTCATCTATTACACAAGACGATGGTATCGCTCATGCACACAAGAGAAACTGGTGTGACAAAATTGATATTGAAGTACAGAGTTAGGCTCAGTGGGGGGGAGAGGGCAGAGAGTGACTACATACAACTACTGATCAATTAACTACTCAGCCCTGACCTTTTACTTATTTATTTTCTGTCCACATAACAAAAAGTTTTCAGACATTGTCAGGAAAATTTAGATTACATTACACGTACACAGGAAAATATTTACATTCTTTCAGTAAGAAGGGGTCCTTCTCAGTCATAAATAGGTAGGACACACTCTTCCTGTGGCAAGGGGATCCACCAGTGTGTCATGGTGTACAGTTTAGAGTTCATCATATTTTGATATATTTATTGTATGTTTTTTGACAGGAGGACAAATGTTAATTTAGCAGTGTATCTGCACTCTATTTTGGTGTTCACATAATGATGAAAAGTGCAATATGAATTTGAAGATTCTGTGAATTGTAACGAAGGACTTTTCAATGCATTGGTCAGTTTTTCTTTTATAAGTGATTCTTTATCCATACTTAAGATACTATTTCAGCCTTTATGCTTTTGTTGTTTCCAGAGTTGAAGAAAGTCTTAGGACAATAACTATCCTGATAATTTTCATATTTGTGTGTGTGTGTCTGTGTGTGTGTGTGTGTGTGTGTGTCTGTGTGTCTGTGTGTGTGTGTGTGTGTGTGTGTGTGTGTGTGTGTGTGTGTGTGTGTGTGTAGATGAATAACACACACTCCTCAGACAACTTTTTGTACTTAAATTGTTCTTTGTACACTTCTTCACTCTCTTCTCTCCATGTATGTGCTAATTTATGCACTGAGCATTAAAACTAAAAAAAATTTTTTCTGCAGACATATCTCTGATGGACCGTCCAAGTGGGATCTGTGTATCACCTGATGGAAAAATCATACTTGTTGATTTTGGCCACCACAGAGTTTTGGCTTTCTGACAACAGGATCTTGATAAGTATACAGGAAAGATAATTATTCCCTTTATGCTGAAGAAAGTCTTTATGATGCAATATAGTTTGCCAGCCACCTGAACAAGACTATCAGTTTACACTGTCTTTGTGATTTCCTTTTACTTTCCTTTTTTATATTTAGATAGAATATTAGTGCATAATTACCACCCATTTTCCTTTTGAATGTATTACTCGCTCTCATCTTATAAAATATTTTAAAAAGTAAAGTTGCTGTTCATGCTCATTAATGAGTTAGATGTTGAGATAGAGAGAGAGCATAGCAGTTGTGATGTAACAATATTCCTCCAGTTGTTAGTTTTAAAAATGTTTGAGGTTGTTGTTTAGGTTTAACTGGTGATTATAATCATCAAAGACTGACTTATAAAATTGTTTTATTTTTAAAATATTAAGAGAACTCCAGAAACATTCCTGGAGTTATAATTTCAGTAGCTTTAGTGCTTGTGCACAAAGACAGAATTGTAACTAATTGTAATAGTTCCTATAAGGTAATACCAAAAACATCTATGAAATTATCAGACAGTTGGCTGTTTTCCCTTGAACATAGTGTTTAAGTCGCAGGACATAGGAACATAAATTATTTTTAAAAAATTGGAAAAATGGAAGTACCACAAATGAGACCACAGTTTGTAAATAATGCATATTTATGACTCTGTGGTCAGAGATTTTGCTCAACATAAACAAACATGTTCGATGTTAGTTATATCAAAACTTGACAAATCTTGTAGAGGATGATACTCTTCTCCACAATATTTTGGCAGCTGAAGTGCTCTGTAAGATACTTTGCAGATCATTCACTAAAACAGTGACATTGCTATCTTCCACTAGATTGCAGTATGACTGCATTTAATGTTAGCTGAAACATTCCACCATTTGACAGTTGACAATTTGGACACTATACACTCTGTGTATAATAATATGTATTTTTAAATAGGTCATGCCATGTTGCGTGATACCTCCAGTGTGTGGACAATTGACAGAAGGAAATTTCTGTGTAAATCAGGTTGTGGGTTTTTATTAAAAACTACACACAGACCAAAGATCCCATAAAAATTCTGCTCTGAGCAAAGAAATTTCCACATGCCTGGTGATATCCTTATTTTAAAATTGAAGTCTAAGACTGCATTTTATATTATACAAAATTCATCCTCTTAAATGAAGATTGAGGTTTAGATAAATAGTAATACTATATTGCATGAAGTTTTATTTTGGAATTTATTTCTAATTTTCTTAACATCGTATGTTGTTGACAGAGGAAAAATTAATTTTTTGCAGTAGAAAACACATCCTGACATACTTCATTAATGTTTCACAATTTACCAAATTGGTTTTCTGCACTGTTACCTGAAATCTAATTCAACAATGTTTTATGAACTGTTTTAAATATTTTATATATTTATGAGGAGGAACTATATTAATAGTAACACTAACACTATCACAATGCGATATTTGTAAGCATTTTTAAAAAATGTTATAAAGTATATCGAACAGGAAACTCAGGGATTTTCTATGAACATTATTTTGTACATTCTTTTGTATTTAAACGTTTCAGCATAGACTGTACAAATTCTGTGCATGAAGTATGAATATAGAGAAATCCATTTTTCCAGTGTCTGTTATCTGTAGGTCAGGTCTTAACATTTTACTACAGGGGTATGTTTGCTTGGCCCTATTTTAGTAAGACACACACAAAGAAGGCAGGAAAAATGGGCACTGGGCCAGTAGCCATTAGTCCTTGTAAGAAGTTTAAATTTAGATAATTTTTTTTCAGTGTATACTGTGGATATTATAATTGAAAAGGTGAAGCTAATATGAAAGGAAAACATTTTTAAATGTATAAATTTATATAATTCTAGTCTCCATTAAATTTTAACATTAATACAATGAACTTGAGCTTTCACTGTCATTGTTAAAGTAAGTGATAGTGTTTTACAGAACATGAAGTAAACAGCATTTTAATATAGTATGTCTTGGAAACTTTCTTTCATAAAGAAGTTACTCTCTGTACTATCTATTCATGGGATTGTTATTCAGAGATAAGTATTAAAGAGCACATAATATCCCTCTACTTTGGTTTTGATGTCTCAGTAAGCTGATGCCTGTGTGCCTTCTTGGTAGAACCCATTGATATTAAGATATGTGTAAAATTTCTTTGCTAAACCAAAATAATAGGGAGTGAATTGGAAGATCAATTGTGGTGAAGAAATGAGAAATTTCTTCTAGTAAAAGAAAAATCATTTCACCATTAAGTGGTATATAGGTGTCTGTAACTAATTGAAACAAAATTACATATTCATTGTCTTTTTTTTCTGCAAATGCTGTTTCAATATTTAGTTTTTAACTGGACTGGCTAGTAAAGCAATGGGCAAATTATAGCATAAACTCTATTGAAATAAACTATGTTGGACATGTATGAAAAAAGGAGTATACTTAATAACAATGGCAATAATGAAACAGGTAACATTTCACTGGCTCCTGCTTCCTTTAAATGTTATATCAGTTACTTTTTATCTCATGTTTAATGAACATTGTCACAGAACTAATAGTCTAATATGATCTGTACCTGTTCTTTGTTTTTAGAAAATTAGTAACCTTTGGCAAATTGAATTTGGTTTGTGAAGTTAAAATTTAAATGAGTGTCACAGAAACTTGCTGAAGTTACTAAAATGAAGTAATTTACTGCAGCATCAAAGACTGTAAAAATGAAAAGGTGGGAAATATAAATGTAAAATGTAATTAGAAAAAATACTCAAACATCAAATGTACTTTACAATTCATTTCTCGGTGTTCACTGAAAGTTGATTCTTATGCTTTAATAATAAGAAAACATATTTAAAAAATTTGATGCATATGCAGTTACATTTTTATAAATTACTGTAGTTTGCACTTAAATCTCTTCATTATAAGAACATTGTCCCATAGGGCAGCAATAAGTAATTTTATTGATGAAAACCTCACTTTTGCACAGTAAAACGTGTCATCTTGGTTAATGAGCAGCCATGTCACATTAAGTACTTACCAGAGTAATCTTAGTAGTTCTCAACCAGACAAGAGAGGTCAGAGTCTCCAAATGGAACTTCTCATGCAAAATATATTCTACACATTGTTTGGAATTTCTTGTTTTCCAGCACTTTCCCTAAATTAAGGATATATGAAATTATTTTTCCAATAAAACTCCCCTGCAAATGTTTAAAAGCACTTGTTTTGTAAATAAAACTGCCTTTTCTTGGCAGCAACTAGATTTATTTTTCCCACACACATTTCACCTTATTCTTCCTCTATGGCATTATAAGTGGGATTGCTGATGATGCCTTATAGCAAGAAAAGGTGAAATGTGTCTGGGAAAAATAAATTAAGTTACAGCAAGAAAAGGTGGTTTTATTTACAAAACATGTATTTCTGTGCTTGCTGTGGATTTGGCCACACAAAAAAACTTGTTTAAAAACTCATTGTGGTTTATAAATGTTTTCTTAACAGTAGATCACATGCCTATTTTAGTTTTTTTTAATACTTCTTTCTGGATTTTTGCGGTAGAATTTATTCTCTCTCTCTCTCTCTCTCTCTCTCTCTCTCTCTCTCTCTCTCTCTCTCTCTCCCCCTCTCATGCACATGCACATGCACATGCACATGCACATGCGCATCTAACATGTTTTTTCCCCATGGCATAAGTGGTGTGTACCACTCTCAATTCTAAAGCTGCACGTTAGGTATATTTATCACATATAGTGGGATGGTAATATAAACAACTGAGAACACTTCACAACCAAGAAGGAAGTGTCTAGTAAAAAATGTATTTAATGGTCAGTGAAGGGGTTACATACTATATGGTCTCAAACTACATACATTTAATGTTCCTTTGTTAATAATATTTTTACTGTGTTTAATTCTCTGTTCCTATTAATTATGAACTGTAAGCTTATATAAAGCAGTTCATTTTATATTCAGCACACATACTGCACTACTGAGTAACAATAAACAATTGTAAGAGTTCATCAGAACGTGTCAATGATATTTACTTGTCTTTTTGACTAGGTAATTCAAACTGTAATTTGATTATTCTTTTAAGGTACTATACAGGTTTTAGAATAGCCTTTATTTTGTGTGTTGTGAAAACAAGGAAAAAGTTTATCGGTGTAAAAACTATATGGAATATTTGGAATTATTTCTGTGTCCGTCACTATTATTATTATTATAATTATAATTATTATTATTATTTACATTAATGTTTTACACTGCACACAGAGCAGTAAACTAGGTATATGAGCAAGCATATCTCACCAATGAAATGCAAAGATTTCAGAAATAATAAAAATGTATTTATCATAATTAACCCATTCACTCGTGTTAGAACAATGTGTCTCGGTTGCTGTTCTTGGTGCTATCAGTTTATACACATTTTCATAGCACTCAGTGGGAACAGTGTGTAATGAAGAAATCAGAGGAGATTATTAATCTTTCATAAGTAATACCAAAAATAAATGTCATTAAAATATCAATATTTATGGGTCAAGACTATAAGTAACCATATAGTGTGCATTTATTGTTGATTTCCTACACTGTGTTTAAAAATTGTTAGTTTTGTAAATAGGAGAAACTATGGGCATTATTGACACAGGTGTTGTTGGATAAATTCTGTTCATTAACTCCCGGAAGCAGATCTGCTTACCAAAGAGAAGCTGATTAAGACTGAGTAATATTTACTGTTTACCACTGAAATTTATTTCCAAGAGAAAGTAAACAAACTGGTATTAAGAAAGCTAGTTTTGAATGATTATACACATGTATATGTGGCTAAATTTCCTCAAAGTACATTCCTTGAACAGTAAGACTGCAAAACGGAGAGTACAAAATCATAATTGTTCTTTGTTTCACTAATGTGAATAATTTTGACAATACAATTGTAGTTCACTCTTTGAGATTAGTGGAAGAATTTGACAAACTTTTTAGGCTGAGGCTCTGTAATATATGTAGTACTTTTCCTGTCCCTTTTGTAAGCAACTACATGCCATACTATCCCCTACAGAAGTACAAAACTGTTTCTATGCATGACAACTCCATACTGTAAGTTTCTAGATTTTTCTGAGGTGTAATCTTGCTGGTGGGAGTTGTTCAGTATATTATAATTGAAAAGATGAAAAAAGGGAGAGGACTGATAGACATATTGCATGCAGTCATGTTTTAATATGACCTGTACATTCCTTCAAGTTGTCAGATAAGAAAAACATATTTTTACTGTTTAATAATAGTCTGTTCCACAGTTGTTAAGCAGCTGAAATAGGAATGAAACTTTGTAGCAGCATTCAAATTTGTTGCAGTAATATTGTATGAAATTTTGTTAGTATGAACAAAATAAGTGATCTTGTGCATTCGTATTTTCTTTTCAGTGTTTTCATGTTGTCACTCTGATACAGTGCTGTCAATTTAAGAATAATTACTGATACCAATTACAATAAATTTGAAGAAACTGAATAAAGTTGATATACTGAGCAGTTCATTTTTACTTCAGTATCAAACAGTAATAACTTACTTCTGAGAATTAACTTTCATTGTATACTTAGTTATAAATCTGATAAAAACAGAAGCTCAAAATGTAAGCGAAGAATGATTAAGCATGTCATGTATTGATGTAGAAAGTAAACTGATACTGTCAAAAGTAATATTTGGAATTAGAAGCATGGTTTAAAAAATAAATAAATAAAGCCATCTTAGTAAATGTTACAGATGTTATGGTATGTGATAGGGACTGATGATTGAGGGTAGTGACATGCATTCCAAATGATAAGGGCATTATGTGCAAATTCCTGAGAGCTTTGAGCTATGCAGTAGGTAATAAAAAGTTTCCAGAGATATGAAAGACTGTATTTTTCCTGTTAATTTTTGCACAAGGCTCATAAATTTACAATCATCTCTCGCTTTTCTAAATCCTCACACGTTTTTTTAACTCTTTCTAATGCAAGAGAATTGTAGATGTAGGAACACTGAATTAACAGTATCTACTAGTATATCTTCTAATCTGTCCAGTTTGTTTCCTTGCTTTTAATTTAAACCTTTTTTTTATAAAATTTCGAGTAATGTTCTTTGTTCCACACTCTTCAAATACTGACTTTGTTTCATACGTCTTTGATATCAACTTATAATGTGTCTGGACTATGAAAATTGGTAGAAATAAAGAATATGAAGTTTATTTGTTGATCTCTCCTCCCGCCATTCTTGTTTAAATATGTATTAATTTTTTTATAAATTTGTTCCACTTAAAAGTAACTGGTTGTATAATAGTGGTAGCCCCTACTACAGATGCTCCTCATTAAAAAATTTTCATATGCTTTTGGGTCAGAAATGACAAAAGAATTGGCTTTTGAGAACTAAGTGTTACCTTAGTAGACTGTATACGATAAAATTATATTGTGTTGATCATGTGATGGTTGTAGTGGTGTAAAGGATTGATAGCTTAGCTTGTCATAACACATTTGTGTGGGCTGGATTTCTTTTTGTTTGTGATATTTCGTAAAGATATTAAAAGTATATTTAAGTTGTGGATATATTTTAAATTCTTTATGGACTAACAAAGTTCCTTGGTTGTTCAGTGAATGCTTCAATTTTTAAATTTTAATGCTGCAGATTGAATCTGCAGTGTATAATATTTAAAGTTTATGTTCACATTTTTTTGGGAATTGGTTATGATATATGTTATGAATCAGCACTGAAAGATTATGAGGCAGAGGTCATCTAAGTCAGTAAGAGGAATGTATAATGCAATATTTGTTCTTACATAGATACATAGTAACTACTGGTTTTATACAGTGTATTCAGATTGTATTATGCAAACATTAATGTAATAATTTGTGAATAATACATAGTTTATGTTCCGAGATTGAAACGTGTTTGTTTTTAAAATTTAGCTGTAATTAGTTCCTGTGGAGCAGTTGCAATAAAACGTTAAAAAGTTTTGTATCAAGAATAACTGTGTCAGTTTATTTAACCTGTAATATTTTGTCAACTAGATTATCAATTATTTTGCTTAGTATATTTAACAGTCCTACATTTAGTACAGCTAAGAATCATTGAGCCCAGGGCGATGGTAATTCGAATTTTTCTTTTCAGCTGAAAACACCTGGTGCATCAGCTGGGGGCTTCAAATTGACAAAAAATTGAAATTTTTCTTAACATAATGGAGGAAATGTTTGTTCCTGGATTGGACAAACAGCAGTGTGACTGCAATCTTCCCTATTTTCAATGACATACAAAACCAATTCTGTAAGCTACTGCTTACGTAACCTCATACTGAAAGCAGTGTGATATTTGGAATTCCAGTCCTAGTTCAAAGAAGCTATGCAAGTGGGATAACTAATTGTCCTGTTTTGTCCATAAAAATAATTATTTTTCTGCTGGAAACCTGTATTGAAGGAGGAAAGTTAAGGTATATAAGCTGAGAAGTTGAGTTCAAATAACTGTTGATACAGAACACGACGATGACTGAATTGAATGAGGCGATGACTGAATTGAATGAGGCGATGACTGAATTGAATGAGGCGATGACTGAATTGAATGAGGCGATGACTGAATTGAATGAGGCGATGACTGAATTGAATGAGGCGATGACTGAATTGAATGAGGCGATGACTGAATTGAATGAGGCGATGACTGAATTGAATGAGGCGATGACTGAATTGAATGAGGCGATGACTGAATTGAATGAGGCGATGACTGAATTGAATGAGGCGATGACTGAATTGAATGAGGCGATGACTGAATTGAATGAGGCGATGACTGAATTGAATGAGGCGATGACTGAATTGAATGAGGCGATGACTGAATTGAATGAGGCGATGACTGAATTGAATGAGGCGATGACTGAATTGAATGAGGCGATGACTGAATTGAATGAGGCGATGACTGAATTGAATGAGGCGATGACTGAATTGAATGAGGCGATGACTGAATTGAATGAGGCGATGACTGAATTGAATGAGGCGATGACTGAATTGAATGAGGCGATGACTGAATTGAATGAGGCGATGACTGAATTGAATGAGGCGATGACTGAATTGAATGAGGCGATGACTGAATTGAATGAGGCGATGACTGAATTGAATGAGGCGATGACTGAATTGAATGAGGCGATGACTGAATTGAATGAGGCGATGACTGAATTGAATGAGGCGATGACTGAATTGAATGAGGCGATGACTGAATAGCAGTACTGCCCAATGCCAGCACCAAAGAAACTGGTATACACATGCCTATTCAAATACAGAGAGATGTAAACAGGCAGAATATGGTGCTGGTTTCAGCAACACCTATATAAGAAAAGTGTCCGGTGCATTTGTTAGATCAGTTACTGCTACTACAATAGCATGTTCCCAAGATTTAGCGAGTTTAAACGTGGTTTCATCATCTGAACATGAATGTGAGAGACAGCATCTCTGAAGTAGCTATGAAGTGGGGGTTTTCCCATACAACCATTTCATATGTGTACCATGAATATCATGAATCTGGCACAACATCAAATCTCGGACATCACTGCAGCCAGGAAAAGATCCTGCAAGAATGGGACTGACGACGACTGAAAAGAATCATTCAACATGAAGGACGTGCAATCTGCAATCCTTCTGCAAATTGTTGCAGATTTCTGTGCTGGGCCATCAACAAATGTCAGCCTGCATACCATTTGATGAAATATAATCAATATGAGCTTTTGGGCACAAAGGCCCACTTGTGTATCCTTGATGGCTGCATGACACAAGTCTTTACACATCACCTGGGCTTGTCAACACTGACATTGGACTGCTGATGACTGAAAACATGTTACCTGGTCAGATGAGTATTGTTTCAAATTGTACCAAGCGGATGTACATGTACGTGTATGAGAACCTCAAGAAGGCTCTGTAATGGTGTAGGGCATGTGCATTTGTTGTGATATGGTGACCCCTGATATGTCTAGATACAGCTCTGATAGGTGACATACCAAAGCATCTGCATCTATTCATGTCAATTATGCATTCTGAAGGACTTGGGCAATCCCAGCAAGAGAAACCAACACACCATACATACATACATACATAATTGCTACAGAGCTATTCTGACTGGCACCATGCCTATAGTGATGGGATGGTGAGGCGCGGCGACTCGAGTGCACCGAGAATTTCTCGAGCCTGTAGATCTCAAGCAATTCTCGAGAAGCACACGAGAAATGGCACGGCGGCGTGTGCCGGTGCGAGCTAGTTGGCTGGAACAACCTACGCCGCGCCACTGTTGTTTTATGAATTGAATGACGCCGCAAGACAAACACGCTCGCTGTGCTCATAACTAGTATGTCTTTGGTTTCATTCGAGTAAAGTTGTTATTCAAATAAATATGGACACTCGAAAACGAACGTCATGGTGCTGGCAATACTTTACAGAGGATGGAGATAACGTTACTTGCAACATTTGTCGTAAAAATCTCCGTAATGTATCAAAAAATACAACGGACATGATTAAGTCATATTAAACTGCATAATTTATTGAGCAATAAAACAGCAACGTCCTTGGATACAGAGGCTCATTCTTCCAATAGTGCGAGGCAGACAAAATATCCAGGTACGTATGGTACAAAAGGTGAATTCCGTGCAAAAGTTTGGATAGTGTCCGAAGCGGTCCACCATGCTTAAAAAACAGTGATTATTTAATCGTACTTCGGTAACATACGACATATCCCCAAATCAAACCTATACAATCCTAGCTTTTGGACGATAAGATATGTAAGTTTATTGGACTACTTGTTGAGCATAATGTACCCCCTTGCAGGAGCACTGATCTAAATCTTAAGTTTCTCTTCATAGAGGGAAGTAAATGGCAACAACAGCTAGATGTAACACAAGTGGCCACGATTTTCAACCTGTTTCAATCGTCGAGGACACTGGTTTTCGACTTTTCGTTTCACTGTTGGACCCACAATACTCGATACCAAATTGAAAAAAGTTGCACTTCATGATAGAGGACGATTACCATAAACAGTAGGAGGCTGTAAACTTGGCCGTGGAAGACTCTACTAGTGTTTCTTTAACGAGCGATATTTGGACCTCACTCAATAGTGAGGCACATATTGCTGTAACTGATCATTGCATTGACACTAATTGGTGCCTGAAAGCTTTAGCTCTCAAGACATTCCGTTTCCCATAAAAGCATACAGCGCTAAATATTAGTGATGCGTTACATAACAAGATTTCAAAATGGTACATTGAAAACAAAGTTGTAAGCATCACAACTTACAACAGCAGTAACATGACGGCAGCTGTACAACTTATTCACAGTGGCAACATAGATGTGCAACATGTGCCTTGTTTAGCACACACCATCAATTTAGTTGCGAAAAGTTCTTTGAACAGCAACAGTGATCTCTGCACAATGCGCGAAAAGGCCAGAAAAATTGTTAGCTATTTTAAAACAAGTTGCAATGCTAATGAAAAACTCCATGAGATCCAGGATCTAATGGAAAAAATCTGTTCATAAATTGATTCAGGAAACAGAAACCCGATGGAACAGTATGTTTTATATGCTACAATGTCTAGTGGAGCAAAAGGAATGCATTGCAGCCTGTTTATCATCTTTGTATTCAGGTCTAGAAAACCTCACAGATGACGAGTGGTGAATTTTGAGCGAATGTTTGACTGTACTGTAGCCATTTGAAGTGGTAACAAGTGATATCTCAACTGAAAACTTTACCTCTCTTTCGAAAGCTATTCCAGTAATCAGACAGCTAATCCTAACCGTATGCAATGGGAAGTGTGCTACGACAGCGCAGGAGCTACAGCAACATCTGCACAACTCACTAATAGCCCGGCTAGGATTAATAGAAACAACAAAGTACATGCCATTGCCAAAATTCTTGACCCACATTCAAAACGTTTCCATTTACGAATCCCATTCATTCAAAACATGCCATTGCAACCCCAATTTCAGAGTGCACAAACGTGGTAGAGACCGTACGATCTACTCATTTGGCTGCTAACGACATTAGCCATAAGTACCATTTCATACAAAACAGCAGTAGTTCCTTATGGGCTTCTTTCGATGAAGAGGTTTCCAACAAAAATCTAATGAAAAGCGGTTGTGACAGCATAGACCTGGAGGTACGATATTTGTAAGAACCGTACCTACAACGCAATGATAGTCCTTAACACTACTGGGAAAAAAATGAAAACAGTTACCCAGGTCTATCTGTCGTGGCAAAAAAATATCTTGCAATCCTGCAACTTCTGTTCCCAGTGAAAGAATATTTTCAAAACCAGGACTACTTATAAACAAACAAAGAAGCAGACTAAGGGGCCAATTGGTTAATGAAATCATATTTCTAAACAAAAATCGATGGTGTTGTAGCAATGGGATGTAAAAATGCCTTTTGCTGAACAACTTTTGTTTCCTTTCTTTCTTCAGTAAGTAAACGCACGTACGCAGTTTCTGTATATAAAAAAATGCTATAGCACTTCTGTTTTACATTTAAGCATGCATGCATACATGCAGAATGTACAAGGTAATTTATTTTGTAAGAATAAAGCTTCTGTTTTATGTGAATTCTGTGCTTTGTTTTAAACAACAATTCTATGATTTTTGTCTTAAGAGATATATAGTAATCCTTCAGTACACATTAATAACGGTAGTACAGTTGATATCTATCATAGAATTTCAAAGTTTTCCGAGCATGATCGTACAAAGAGTATGACCGCTGTGACTCAGTGCTTCGTGTACTGAAGGTTTGCACAATTTCTCAGAGAGCACAGCACTGTCAACTTCTCGAGCGTGCCCGAGAAATTGTCTTCGCATCGCGCGTTTCTCGAGCGCGATCATAGCCCATCCCTGCATACCTGTTTTGAGTATCTTTTCTAAGTCTCATTAGACAAACAATATTTTTTTTTTAATGTAGACTTTCATGATATATGCTTAGACTGTCTGCACAAATAATTACAGAACAACTAGAATACTTCAGCTGGGAGGGCATTTGTGGATTTGAATTTTATCGTGGCTCCATATTGGAGAGAGCAACAAAAGGGATATGATACTATAGTCTGCTGATTCAATGTTACTGCTATAGTTAAGAAAATTTGGCAAATGAACATTTGTGCACGAGTGGAATGTGAACCTAGATCTGTTGCATATCACAAGCTGTCCCTTTAACAATTAACAATTAACAAGCCTGACTCAAATTTGTAATGTTACTGATGTTTCCTTCTCATAAGTTTCAAATGCTACAATCTGAGGTTCTATGGTGGATTTGGCAATAGCTCCACAAGGGATGGCTTTGTTTGGGGGGGGGGGGGGGCTTATTGTTTTATAGAGATGCATACTAGATGAATTAAATTCATAGATATGAAATGACTGGTTTCATACCCATTGAGTCCAAAGAAATGCAATGTAAATGTACTCATAAATGCAATAGCATTAATATTTTGTGTCAAAAGCAGGTGTGAGCATGTCGTGTAGGAATGCACTGATGGTCTCAATGCTAAGGCATCAGCTTGTTGTGCAGTGAGAAGTCCATACACTCATACTGTGAGTGTGGATAGGTCGTGAGGTGCACAGAGATAGTTTGTAAAGTTGCAGTACCACCGTGTCCTAGATGCCGCAGTGGTTACCACACCTGCCTAGTAATTGGGAGGTCCTGGGTTTGAATCCTGGTCTAGTACACATTTTCACTCATCACTGTTGATTCCGCCTAATGTCCCACTGCAGCCGACTGCAGTGATCCCCCTTCAGTTTACATATAGGGTTTCACAGCTGCTGGATCTGCGGCTTGTCTATTCTTTCAAAGGAACAGATACTGTGCATTCAAATAATAATTTATCCTATGTCTAATCATATATTATATTCAGCCAAATGCTGGTGACAGCTGTTGTACAGGCCCTTCCTTGGTCCTTTTATGAATATTGGAAGTGATCTTGCTTACATCTACTCCTAGGAAATGCAACTATCATTGCTGTCAATCATTCACACATCTGTGGCAACATGGACACTCTAAAATATTTCATTAGTGATGAGTGGTGTCAATTCACATAACCAACAACGATTTTTCATTTTAGGGTGACAATGTGTAATGATCGTCACACACTGAATGACATTTTAGACTGACCTGAAGATGTCCATCAATGAGCCAAAACTGGTAACCAATAAAATAAGTTTGTGATCTTATTCACACATTTTAAATCAACAGATCATGTGTATCCCCACCGACAATGTCAAAGAAAACAGCGCCAAACCATAACCATTTGGATGTGGTTGCTTGAGCTCTTTGATTGGTCCAATATAAGTCAGTCTTTTGTACAGTTTTCTAGTAAAAGATTTTGACATTTTATGAGCTTAATTAGAACTAAATCTCTTTATCATGTCTCTGCCTTAGACTACCCTTTGTTTCTCTAAGGTTTTCCTAACAGTTACTTCCCTCTCCTGTAATGTGATACTTTTGCATGCAGGATATTCAGTAAGTTTAGTTACAAGGTTGCCTGGTTATCTGTCATAGGGAGGAAGGCTACTGGAAGGTAGTTGTAAGCTATTAAAGATGTATTGAAGACTGTTAGCACATTCAATCCAATTTGAATGACTGTAGCAACAGTAAGTTCTACTTATTCACCCAATTTCACTCTTATTATCTCGGTAGCATTACCTGAAGGGTTATAGGCAGAAATTAATGTGGGATTTATTTCCCCCGCTGCCTGTTAAGGTTTTCCAGGTTTTTGAAGTGATTTGTGTTTCCTTATAAGAAAGTATGGCTTTAGGGAATCCAACATTTGAGAAATACCAGAATGAATTTTCACTCTGCAGTGGAGTGTGCTGATTTGTGACTTCCTGCCAGATTAAAACTGTGTGCTGGGTGGGGACTCAAACCTATAACCTTTGCCTTTCATGGGCAAGTGCTCAACCTGACCACTGAGCTTGCATATGAAACACATCAAGCTCCAAAAAATCTGGCTGTTCTTCTATGGCTGTGTCTTCAAGTGGTTATGTATAATTGACTGCTGTTTCTTTTGACCCTGTGGCTTTCCCTTTGCTGGCTGCACCCTGGGAGGACGACCAGGCTTGTTGGCTTGAGGTGAAAAACTTTACCCGTTACCTGGTCTGCACTGGGACACATTCACCACCACAAAACCATTATTTTTTTGTGGAAAATATCGAAGACACGTTTTCTGAAGTGGAATCACTCAGTAAGATTGGTTGGATTCCCTGTTGATTGAAACTACTTCTGCTCCCCAATCTGCAGCTCTTCAAGCTTGTGATCACCTTGGCAACATCTTGTGTCCATTATACCTTTTGCCACTCTCTGAATATCGTCCAGGATCCATTTTTCATAGGGACTTCAGCCTTCCAACTAATTAGAAACTCCAGGGGGCATACATTATATTTGCTGTGTGCAGAAAGGTCATAATGACAATTTCACTGAAGCTGATGCCTTTATCCTAGCATTTGAGGAAGGTACCCTCCCAGAGAAGGTCAAGATTATATGTTATCGGTATGATGTGAAGCTGTATATTTCATCACCCACGAGGTGTTTTTGATGCTTGTGTTTCAGGCACATCTTCCCAGTGTACGGCACATGCTCTTTGTGGTGACTGTAGACACGCACTCCACGGGGGGAGCCCCTGTGTGCTTTAATTTTCATGACTGTCGTTCTCCATGCTCACCAGAATGCCTGGCTCACTATAAAAAAAAAAGAAGATACAGGGGGTATAACTCCATCAATTGTTTGTCTTACACTAGGATTGTCAGAAATTTGACGAACTTAATTCTGTGTAGTAACTTCTTCTTTTGCCTCTGTGACATCCTTTCTACCTCCTCTTCCTTCCTTACTCCAGTTTTGTACCCCTCCCACTCCCACCCAAATGCCCCCCCCCCCCACCCACCACTCTGAGAGCTGCTCCCCCTCCCCAGCCGAAGAAGTGCCCACTTCTTCGGTGTCTGCCTGTGATGTGTCTCTCTTGGGACCCCTCTCCATGGTAATCTCAGGCCAGATACCTCCTACCACAACTCAGCCACGGGACAGACAGTCCGTGCATCCCAAGTTTGTTCACTCTCTTTTGGTTCTGTATCTTGCACGTGCATCCCAAGGTTGCTCACTCTCTTTTGGTTCTGTATCTTGCACGTGCGTCCCAAGGTTGCTCACTCTCTTTTTGGTTCTGTATCTTGCAGAAGCCTGCTCTCCCCCTGTATCATGCCCTCCTCAACTTATGAAAGAGAAGAACAACAAGGACAAGGCTACCCTTGTTCTCCCAGAGGCACCATGTCCCTCCTTTCAACCTGAGTCTGATCTCTTATTTATGGATGCTGCCTTTTCCCTATTATTGACGGATGGTGGCCTGGTGGCATGATTGTCTCCAGCCAATTTGCCTCCCATTTGGATACTCATTATGTATTTATTCAATGGAACTGTAATCTATGCTACCATCATCCCCTGGGGTTGCAATCCTTTATTACCCTTTCCTTGGTAGCTTGTGTCATTCTCCAGGAATCTCATTTTCCTGGTGCTCACTCATTGACCCTTTGTGGGTTCCATGTTTTCTGTCAGAACCAGTTGACTCTTTGAGGGTTTCTGGTGGCATCTGTACATTGGTCAGTATGGATACTGTTAGTACATGGACCCCAATTCATATCCCATTGGAAGCAGTTTCTGTTCGGGTCCACTTGGACTTTGCGATCACAGTTTACATTCTTTATCTTCTTCCTGATTGACTGACTGACTGACTGATCTGGCCTTGCAAAATTAACCAAAACGGCCTTGCTGTGCTGGTACTGCAAACAGCTGAAAGCAAGGGGAAACTACAGCTGTAATTTTCCCCGAGGACATGCAGCTTTACTGTATGATTAAATGATGATGGCGTCCTCTTGGGTAAAATATTCCGGAGGTAATTAGTCCCCCATTCGGATCTCGGGGAGGGGACTACTCAGGAGGACGTCGTTATCAGGAGAAAGAAAACTGGTGTTCTACGGATCGGAGCGTGGAATGCCCGATCCCTTAATCGGGCAGGTAGGTTAGAAAATTTAAAAATGGAAATGGAAATGGATAGGTTAAAGTTAGATATAGTGGGAATTAGTGAAGTTCTGTGGCAGGAGGAACAAGACTTTTGGTCAGGCGAATACAGGGTTATAAATACAAAATCAAATATGGGTAATGCAGGAGTGGGTTTAATAATGAATAAAAAAAAAAAATAGGAGTGCGGGTAAGCTACTACAAACAGCATAGTGAACGCATTATTCTGGCCAAGATTGACACAAAGCCCATGCCTACTAAGGTAGTACAAGTTTATATGCCAACTAGCTCTGCAGATGATGAAGAAATTGATGAAATGTATGATGAGATAAAAGAAATTATTCAGATAGTGAAGGGTGACGAAAATTTAATAGTCATGGGTGACTGGAATTTGTCAGTAGGAAAAGGGAGAGCTGGAAACATAGTAGGTGATTATGGATTGGGGCTAAGAAATGAAAGAGGAAGCCGCCTGATAGAATTTTGCACAGAGCACAACTTAATCATAGGTAACACTTGGTTCAAGAGTCATAAGAGAAGGTTGTTTACATAGAAGAATCCTGGAGATACTAAAAGGTATCAGATAGATTATATAATTGTAAGACAGAGATTTAGGAATCACGTTTTAAATTGTAGGACATTTCCAGGGGCAGATGTGGACTCTAACCACAATCTATTGGTTATGACCTGTAGGTTAAAACTGAAGAAACTGCAAAAAGGTGGGAATTTAAGGACATGGGATCTGGATAAGCTGAAAGAACCAGAGGTTGTACAGTGTTTCAAGGAGAGCATAAGGTAACAATTGACAGGAATGGGGGAAAGAAACACAGTAGAAGAAGAATGGGTAGCTCTTGAGGGATGAAGTAGTGAAGGCAGCAGAGGATAAAGTAGGTAAAAAGACGAGGGCTGCTAGAAATCCTTGGGTAACAGAAGAAATATTGAATTTAATTGATGAAAGGAGAAAATATAAAAATGCAGTAAATGAAGCAGGCAAAAAGGAATACAAATATCTCAAAAATGAGATTGACAGGAAGTGCAAAATGGCTAAGCAGGGATGGCTAGAGGACAAATGTAAGGATGTAGAAGCTTATCTCACTAGGGGTAAGATAGATACTGCCTACAGGAAAATTAAAGAGACCTTTGGAGAGAAGAGAACCACGTGTATGAATATCAAGAGCTCAGATGGCAACCCAGTTCTAAGCAAAGAAGGGAAGGCAGAAAGGTGGAAGGAGTATATAGAAGGTTTATACAAGGGCGATGTACTTGAGGACAATATTATGGAAATGGAAGAGGATGTAGATGAAGACGAAATGGGAGATTAGATACTGCATGAAGAGTTTGACAGAGCACTGAAAGACCTGGGTCGAAACAAGGCCCCCGGAGTAGACAACATTCCATTAGAGCTACTGACGGCCTTGGGAGAGCCAGTCCTGACAAAACTCTACCATCTGGTGAGCAAGATGTATGAGACAGGCGAAATACCCTCAGACTTCAAGAAGAATATAATAATTCCAATCCCAAAGAAAGCAGGCTTTGACAGATGTGAAAATTACCGAACTATCAGTTTAATAAGAAGTGTTGACAGGTGTGAAAATAACCGAACTATCAGTTTAATAAGCCACAGCTGCAAAATACTAATGCGAATTCTTTACAGACGAATGGAAAAACTGGTAGATGCGGACTTCAGGGAGGATCAGTTTGGATTCCGTAGAAAGGTTGGAACATGTGAGGCAATACTGACCTTACGACTTGTCTTAGAAGAAAGATTAAGAAAAGGCAAACCTATGTTTCTAGCATTTGCAGACTTAGAGAAAGCTTTTGACAATGTTGACTGGAATACTCTCTTTCAAATTCTGAAGGTGGCAGGGGTAAAATACAGGGAGCAGAAGGCTATTTACAATTTGTACAGAAACCAGATGGCAGTCATAAGAGTCAAGGTGTATGAAAGGGAAGCAGTGGTTGGGAAAGGAGTGAGACAGGGTTGTAGCCTCTCCCCGATGTTATTCAATCTGTATATTGAGCAAGCAGTAAAGGAAACAAAAGAAAAATTTGGAGTAGGTATTAAAATTCATGGAGAAGAAGTAAAAACTTTGAGGTTTGCCGATGACATTGTAATTCTTTCAGAGATGGCAAAGGACTTGGAAGATCAGTTGAACGGAATGGACAGTGTCTTGAAAGGAGGATATAAGATGAACATCAACAAAAGCAAAACGAGGATAATGGAATGTAGTCAAATTAAATCGGGTGATGCTGAGGGAATTAGATTAGGAAATGAGACACTTAAAGTAGTAAAGGAGTTTTGCTCTTTGGGGAGCAAAATAACTGATGATGGTCGAAGTAGAGAGGATATAAAATGTAGACTGGCAATGGCAAGAAAAGTGTTTATGAAGAAGAGAAATTTGTTAACATCGAATATAGATTTATGTATTAGGAAGTCGTTTCTGAAAGTATTTGTACAGAGTGTAGCCATGTATGGAAGTGAAACATGGACGATACCTAGTTTGGACAAGAAGAGAATAGAAGCTTTCGAAATGTGGTGCTACAGAATAATGCTGAAGATTAGATGGGTAGATCACATAACTAACGAGGAGGTATTGAATAGGATTGGGGATAAGAGAAGTTTGTGGCACAACTTGACTAGAAGAAGGGATCGGTTGGTAGGACATGTTCTGAGGCATCAAGGGATCACAAATTTAGCATTGGAGGGCAGCGTGGTGGGTAAAAATCGTAGAGGGAGACCAAGAGATGAATACACTATGCAGATTCAGTATGTAGGTTGCAGTAGGTACTGGGAGATGAAGAAGCTTGCACAGGATAGAGTAGCATGGAGAGCTGCATCAAACCAGTCTCAGGGCTGAAGACAACAACAACAACAACAACAACAACAACAACAACAACAACAATCTTCTTCCTGGCAGGCTACCTACATCTGCTGCACTAACTTCCTTCTTTCAGCAATTTCCCCCTCTTTCCTCCTCCTTGGGAATTTTAATGCCTATCACCCTTCATGGGGCAGTGCTTTTTCATCTAGTCACGGCTCCTCATTGTCCAGTTTGTTGTGGACCATGACCTGTACCTTCTTAATGACAGTTCCCCTACTCACTTTAGGGTCATGTATGGCACTTTCTCTGCCATTGGTCTTTAGCTGTTTTCCCCTCTCCTTCTTCTTTCCTTACACTGGTCACCACAAGATGATCTCTAAGATAATGGTGACTTCCCATTGATTCTCCCATCCCCTTCCCACCTTCTGATGACCAGGTTAACCTGCTGGGTTTTCCATCATAATTATTGGCCTCTATATACATCCCAGGTCGTTTTTCCACCTTGTTTGACAGGTTTTATTGCTGAAGTCACCTGTGATCTGTCCAATAAAATAATCCATACTGCTGACATTGTCATTCCCAACTTGCCAGGCCATGTTTATCATATGTCAGTTCTGTGGTGGAGCACAGCCATTGCCATTGCTATCCATGATCATTGTCATGCCTTGGAACATCCAAAGTGGCACCATTGTCTGCGTGTCTTATTACCATTAAACATCTTCATGCCAAAGCCCGTTATTTAGTCAAACAGAGCAAACACGTGTGTTTCCAATGCTTTGTTTCCTCTCTAAGTTATTCTGTCCCTTCATCACATGTGTGGGGTACATTCTGCACCCTCCACGGCTGTCAGCAGCTAGCGCCTTGTTTAATAAATTTCATGCAATCTAGGAGGCTCCCACCACATGCATTCTTCCCTCTGCCAGTGGGAATCTACTATCCTCTGCCATCTGTGCATTGACCATATTAGATTGACTCGTGGTTTTTTACTCTGCAATGAGCCCTCACCCTTTGTAGGTCCAGGCCTCACCTCATGGCAATCTGTATTTTGCCGTACTGGCCCTGCCTTTTGGTGCTTTGCACTAAGTATGCCCTCCAACCTTTCTTGCCTCAGGTGTTGGCCCATCCATGGTTACAACTGTCCTTGGTTTTCTTCACAAAAGTGATTTGCTCTCTCAATATAAGTCCTTGAATTTTCCTCTGGAATCTGAGTCACTCAGCTGACATGGACATTGGTTATAGAGGCCTTGACCTTCCCTCCATGCCGGTCATGTTCTCCTACACCTTTCTGCTACATTTTGTCTAGCCTGTTGTGGTATTTTGTTTTTCCTTTTCTTGCATCTTCTTTCCCTGGTGTTGTCCCTGTTATGTCATGATAATGGTATGGTGTGGGTGTTGATGGCAGTGCTGGTGTCCTACTGCACTTAGCATTTCTGGGGCACCTCTGCTCTCCCCATTTCCTCCCAAACCCCTCGTATTTTTTCCTCTTCCTGCTACCCTCACATCCCTTTTCTCTCTCTCTCTGTGCAAATTATCCCTTTCCCTTGGCACAACTGTGCTGTTACTCCCTAGATTTCTGCCACCCTTGATCATGGAACTGATGACTTTGCTGTTTGGTCATTTCCCCCCACCCATTCCAAACCAACCAACCATCCACACGTCTCATAACCTGCTCCCTCAGATTTATTTCCATCAGCACCTCATCTCCTACCTTCCAGTCGCCCCAGGCTGTGGCTAAGCTGTGTCTGTGTAATATCCTTTATTCCTGCAAGGTATCCAGGAGAACTTCTGTGAAGTTTGGATGATAGGAGATGTACTGGTGGGAGTAAAGCTGTGAGGGTTGGTTGTGCTTGGATAATTCAGTTAGAAGAGCATTTGCTGGTTACAGGCAAATGTCTCAGATTTGAGTCCCAGTCCAGCACACAGTTTTAATCAGTAACAAAGTTTCATTTGGGAAGTAGTCTCTCATAATCTTCGAAATGATGATCTTATCTGATATCTTCTTAAGTGAGAATAATGTTTCTAGTAGTGGAAACCAGTTGTACTTTTTACCCATAGGTCATAAATATCCACTTTGGTAAGATGTTTTGCATGAACCCTCTGCATGTCTGATAACTGACTTTAACTGTTTCACACTTGTCACATGCAGCAAGTTTTCTCCTCACCCTCAAGGCAATAGGAAAGAAATATACATTTTCCCCAACTATGTAATGATCAGGCCAACATAAACTTCAGTTATCACTGTCAACACTAGACCTTCTAAAAAGTATACCCTTGAACATTCTGTTGTGCTGATCAATTTTTTCTTCTGCACTTTTTTCTTTATAATTTTTACTAATTTTCAATTCTGGTCATGGTTCTGGTTTCTTTTCATATCAGCACTTTGGCCTCATTACCTTTTAAGTACACAATTTTGAATTCCTTTTCACGCTTCCCACTGTTGTCTTCAAATTCCCTCCACCATATTCAAAGGTACACAAGGACCTTGTTTGTCTGGACTAGGTGGGACTGATTGTTATCCAGATTACCAAAAATCTGGATAAATTGGATTTATTCTATTAAATGCAAAAACTGTAATATGTTCTACAACATATGAACTTTTTTTTTACTGAAATAGTGTGTAAATTTCTTTTATTTAAAATTTCAGTGCCATTTGAGAGCAGCAGGATTGCATAGATTCAGCTGGAATTCTAGATAAACTGTTAGGTATTCCAGCTGTGCTGCATCCTCCAAACAGGGTGTTACTTCTTCCCTTGAAACACAGGATTAAAAAGAATGATATAGTACCAGATTCATAGCTCTTTGAGGAACAGATCTACACCAGCTATAGTAAAGGTAGACTGAATCATAGGCCTCTATACAATGTATTGGCAACATAACAATTGTGTGTGTTCTGTACCATACCAATGGTATACGGCACAATTTCATGTTAAAAAAAGCATACAAAAATGAATCTGGATAAACTGGAAATACAGATTAATGAGGGCTGAGTTAGTGAGGTTCTCATATGCAGGGTGAGTCAGCTAACATTACTGCTGGATATATTTCGTAAACCACATCAAATACTGACGAATCGATTCCACAGACCTAACGTGAGGAGAGGGGCTAGTGTAATTGGTTAATACAAACCATAAAAAAATGCACGGAAGTATGTTTTTTAACACAAACCTAACGTTTTTTAAAATGAAACCCAGTTAGTTTTGTTTGCACATCTGAACATATAAACAAATGCGTAATCAGTGCCGTTTGTTGCATTTTAAAATATTAATTACATCCCGAGATATTGTAACCTAAAGTTGATGCTTGAGTACCACTCATCCGCTGTTGGATCGTGTGTATCGGAGAGCACTGAATTACGTAGGGATCCAAAGGGAACGGTGATGGACCTTAGGTACAGAAGAGACTGGAACAGCACATTACGTCCACATGCTAACACCTTTTTATTGGTCTTTTTCACTGATGCACATGTACATTACCATGAGGGATGAGGTACACGTACACACGTGGTTCCCATTTTCAATTATGGAGTGGAATAGAGTGTGTCCCGAGATGTATGGCCAATACATGTTCAATGTGGTGGCCATCATTTGCTGCACACAATTGCAATCTCTGGCATAATGAATGTCGTACACGCTGCAGTACATCTGGTGTAATGTCGCCACAGGCTGCCATAATACATTGTTTCATGTCCTCTGGGGTTGTAGGCACATCACGGTACACATTCTCCTTTAACGTACCCCACAGAAAGAAGTCCAGAGGTGTAAGATCACAAGAACGGGCTGGCCAATTTATGCGTCCTGCACGTCCTATGAAACACCCGTTGAACATCCTGTCAAGGGTCAGCCTAGTGTTAATTGCGGAATGTGCAGGTGCACCATCATGCTGATACCACATACGTCGACGCATTTCCAGTGGGACATTTTCGAGCAACGTTGGCAGATCATTCTGTAGAAATGCGATGTATGTTGTAGCTGTTTGGGCCCCTGCAATGAAGTGAGGACCAATGAGGTGGTCGCCAATGATTCTGCACCATACATTTACAGTCCACGGTCGCTGTCACTCTACCTGTCTGAGCCAGCAAGGATTGTCCACGGACCTGTAATGCATGTTCCGTAGATTCACTGCCCCGTGGTTTGTGAAACCCACTTCATCAGTAAACAGGTAGAACTGCAACGCATTCTCTGTTAATGCCCATTGACAGAATTGCACTCGATCATTAAAGTCATCACCATGTAATTGCTGATTTAGTGACACATGAAACGGGTAAAAGCGGTGACGATTCAGTATGCGCATGACACTACTTTGACTCAGTCCACCGGCTCTCGCAATGTCCCGTGTACTCGTGTTGGTTCATGGCAATAGCAGCTAACACACCAACTGCACCCGCTTCTCCTGTGATGGGCCTGTTATGGACCCGTTTGCGTGCTACGACCATACCTGTTGCATACAGTTGGCAGTAGATGTTTTGCAATATGCAGCACGTTGGATGCTCTCTGTCTGGGTACCGTTCTGCGTACACCCTGCAGGCTTCAGCCGCATTTCGTCGACGCTCGCCATAGATGAGTATCATCTCCGCCTTTTCAGAGTTCAAATACACCATGGTCTCAGTTCCTACAACACTACACTATCACAGACATCTGGTGTACTACAGTTGGTCTGCGTGCGGAGACGAATGCAGAATAACAATAACAATAACAATAGCAATAGCAGCAAGCGCTACATGCGGACACTGCGACAGCTAGACCAAACCACAACAGTGCACTACAGCCATACTCGTAAACACGGTCGTCATCGTAAACATGTCCGTGCAGATGCTGCTCGCTGACCGTGGCCCATGTTTGTTACAACACGCAACTGAACGTCGGAGGTTTCAAGCATCAACTTTAGGTTACAATATCTCCAGATGTAATTAACATTTTACAATGCAACAAACGGCACTGATTACATATTTGTTTATATGTTAAGATGTGCTAACAAAACTAATGTGGTTCAATTTAAAAAAAATGTAGGTTTGTGTTAAAAAACATACTTCCACGCATTTTTGTATGGTTTGTATTAAACAATCACGTTTGGTATGTGGAATCGGTTCGTCAGTATTTGATGTGGTTTCTGAAATATATCCAGCGGTAACTCACCCTGTATAATCAAAATGTTGAAGAAATAATTCCCAGGTAGGTATTCCATTGTGAGACAATTTAGTCTTGTTTAGGTGACTCACAAATTTACAGTTTGAATATTCTCATCAATAATCTTTTTCCAAAGTAAATGTCTCCCAACCTTATGTCACTGTTGTCTGTCATAAGGCAAAAGGATATTGACAAATCCAGTCAATGTAAATTTTTACTCACAAAGCTGTTTCTTAATCCCCTTGAAACCCCTCAGACAAATATTATCCCAAACACAAACATTATTTTTCTTTAAAAGATTATTTAAACATGCTACAGTCAAAGTCTGAGTGCTGATAAATTTTCAACACAAACCACAGAATACAAAGATAGGTTTTAACTCCTTTTTGTTTACATGATGGGAACTTTTACAATAACTTCAACTCATCTTTTTCAGGCAAAATTCCATCCTCTGAAATGCTTTGTTCCAGAAATTTAAGGTGCTTAACAATAAAATTTAAAATTTTCTACCTTTAAAGACATGCCTCTTCCTTAAATACTTCCTTTTTCTTAAATCCCCTTCTCCACCCACTCCAGACTGCTGCTGACATCCCCTGTTATGTTGAATGTCTATGAGTAAATAGCAATCTACCTTTTCCTGAGTTGTTGATATACCTCTTCCTCACTTTTTCTCAAACTTCCCTTACCAATTCAAACACAATTTCTCCAAGTGATTAATATATCATCAACCTAGATGGTTAATTTGGCAAGCTTCTTTTCCCCCTAAAACAGTCATATGCATGGATGTACTGCCCTCAAGGAAAGTTGTCATGCCTAAACTATTCTCAGAATGAAGAGCTGACTGTAATCTGAAGTGGAAATTTCTGAAATACTTAGGAGGGCATTGAACATATACTGAAAAGACAGACTGAACACCATAGCAGGAGAAGTGTCATTGCTGTCGACAAAAGTATTGTCTATTAAGGTTGGAATTGAATCCGATTGTATAGCTATCTGGAGACTAGTAGCAGGCCTAAGTGAACCCATGTTAATTACTGGATACTTTCACTACCCAACTGGTTCTGCCATAACAGTTGTTGAATCATTCATGAAATGTCTACAAACTGCAGCACGGAAATATCCAGGTAATGCAGTATTAGTTTGTGGTAACTCTAATCAGCTGAGTTTAACTGGGATATCGATGCAGTCATTGCGAGTGGTATGGATAGGTAGTCTTTATGAAGTATTTTTAAATACATTTCCTGGAAACTGCCTTGAGCAACTGGTTGGACAATTATTACACAAGGTAAATATTTTATACTTTGCAGCTACAAACAGAACAGAACAGACCTGACCTTGAGTGTCAGTATAGATATAAGGATTAGTATAAACTCATTGCAAATTGTGCTCTGGAGGCATGTATGTGAAGTAAGTGCATTAAGGATAGAAAGTACGGTCTTAGGTTTAATAAGTAAATGTTGAGAAAACAGACTATTGCACACTCAATTCAAAAAAAAAGAGTATGTAAATGCTGACAGGCAAAAAGTTAGCAGAAAATTATGCATCCATGAGAAGTGTATGAACCACACAGCTTCCATTGTTATACACTAGTGAGAGATCTTGTCTAGTAACTGAGACAATTCTCATCATACATACAAGCACTAAGCAGGATGAAGGCTTCTATCCACTCTCTTGTTGACCAGTCTGGAGTAAGAAAAAACATCGAGAAGGAAGGTGAAATTTTGAATTTCATGTTTAAGAATTTATTCACACAGAAGAATAATACAAATATACCATCATTTAACTGTTCTACTCCCTCCTGGAGGGCGAGCATAGGAAAAGGCATATGTGGTGTAGATAAGTTACTGAGAGAGTTAAAAAACAGATGTCACCAGGTCCATGTGGTACCCCAATTCCATTTTACAGGAAGTACTCTGCAGCATTGGCACCTTACCTAACTTTAATTTGTCACAAATATCTCAACCAGTGAAATATCCCAAGCAACTGGGAAAAAGTGCAGCTGACTCCTGCATATAACAAGGATACAAGAAAGGAATCACATAATTACAGACCAGTATCCCCAACATTAGTTTGCTGCAGAATTCTAGGACACAGAGTTTGAATATAATAAATATCTTTGACACACACAATCTTCTGCCCACAAATCAGTAAGAGTAAGGATTTAAAAAGCATTGCTCATGCAAAACACTGATTGCTGCCTTCTCACATTATATCCTACAAACCATGGATGGAGGGCAAAAGGCAGATTCCACGTGCCGAGATTTCCACAAAGCATTCGACACCCCCCCCACCCCCCCCCCCCCCCTCCACTGTTGATGAAGGCATATAGTTTAGGCACCCAGATACATGCGAGGCTTAAAGGCTTCAAGTAAGAGCGCCAAGTACGATGTTCTTGACGACAAGTGCTCATCAGAGAGCAGCGTGACAGGATCACTCTTATCTCTATATACACTCCTGGAAATGGAAAAAAGAACACATTGACACCGGTGTGTCAGACCCACCATACTTGCTCCGGACACTGCGAGAGGGCTGTACAAGCAATGATCACACGCACAGCACAGCGGACACACCAGAAACCGCGGTGTTGGCCGTCGAATGGCGCTAGCTGCGCAGCATTTGTGCACCGCCGCCGTCAGTGTCAGCCAGTTTGCCGTGGCATACGGAGCTCCATCAGTCTTTAACACTGGTAGCATGCCGCGACAGCGTGGACGTGAACCGTATGTGCAGTTGACGGACTTTGAGCGAGGACGTATAGTGGGCATGCGGGAGGCCGGATGGACGTACCGCCGAATTGCTCAACACGTGGGACGTGAGGTCTCCACAGTACATCGATGTTGTCACCAGTGGTTGGTGGAAGGTGCACGTGCCCGTCGACCTGGGACCGGACCGCAGCGACGCACGGATGCACGCCAAGACCGTAGGATCCTACGCAGTGCCGTAGGGGACCACACTGCCACTTCCCAGCAAATTAGGGACACTGTTGCTCCTGGGGTATCGGCGAGGACCATTCGCAACCGTCTCCATGAAGCTGGGCTACGGTCCCGCACACCGTTAGGCCGTCTTCCGCTCACGCCCCAACATCGCGCAGCCCGCCTCCAGTGGTGTCGCAATAGGCATGAATGGAGGGACGAATGGAGACGTGTCGTCTTCAGCGATGAGAGTCGCTTCTGCCTTAGTGCCAATGATGGTCATATGCGTGTTTGGCGCTGTGCAGGTGAGCGCCACAATCAGGACTGCATACGACCGAGGCACACAGGGCCAACACCTGGCATCATGGTGTGGGGAGCGATCTCCTACACAGGCCGTACACCTCTGGTGATCGTTGAGGGGACACTGAATAGTGCACGGTACATCCAAACCGTTCTACCATTCCTAGACCGGCAAGGGAACTTGCTGTTCCAACAGGACAATGCACGTCCGCATGTATCCCGTGCCACCCAACATGCTCTAGAAGGTGTAAGTCAACTACCCTGGCCAGCAAGATCTCCGGATCTGTCCCCCATTGAGCATGTTTGGGACTGGATGAAGCATCATCTCACGCGGTCTGCACGTCCAGCACGAACGCTGGTCCAACTGAGGCGCCAGGTGGAAATGGCATGGCAAGCCGTTCCACAGGACTACATCCAGCATCTCTACGATCGTCTCCATGGGAGAATAGCAGCCTGCATTGCTGCGCAAGGTGGATATACACTGTACTAGTGCCGACATTGTGCATGCTCTGTTGCCTGTGTCTATGTGCCTGTGGTTCTGTCAGTGTGATTGTGTGATGTATCTGGCCCCAGGAATATGTCAATAAAGTTTCCCCTTCCTGGGACAATGAATTCACGGTGTTCTTATTTCAATTTCCAGGAGTGTACATAACTTCTCCAACAGCGAGGGTGAGCAGCAAGTTATGACTGACTGCTTATGACACTGGGAGTATACAAGATGACTAAGAATTTCTAGTTTCTGGCAGCTTGCTCTAAATGTAGAAAAGTGTAAGTTATTGTGGATGAATAGGAGAAACAGTCCTGTTGTATTTCAATACAGCAATTATAGTGTGCTCCTTCATACAGTCACATGGATGAAATATCTAGTCGTCATGCCGCAAAACAATATGAAATGTAATGAGCACATCAGGTTGGTAGTAGGGAAGGTGGAAGGTCATCTTTATTTTATTGAGAATATTTTAGAATGTGTAGCTCAACCATGAAGGAGATTGTACGCGGAACACTTCAACAACCCATCTTGAGTATTGTTTGAGTGTTTGGTATACCCACCAGGTTCGATTAAAGGAAAACATGGAAGTCATTCAGAAGTGAGCTGCTAAATTTGTTACCAGTACAATTTCACTGCTGCATAGGAACCACGAACATAGAAATCTGGTCTTATGTGGAGGGATATAGACAGTTGTTTTTCCCTTGTTCTGTTTGTGAGTAGAACACAGAAGGAAATGTCTAGTAGGGGAATGTTGTATCCTACACTATGCACACTGTGGTGGCTTGTGGAATATGTGTATAGATGTACAGGATGCTTATAATTAAAGTTAAACTTTCAAATCACTGTAGAAATAACACCACTGGTCAGAATGATGTCAAATTGCATGATATATTATCGGAGAAGAGGGAAAATGTGTGATAGAAGAAAAATAAATAGTTACAAAATGTAGGAATAAATGGCACTGTAAGCATCATAATTTAATAGTGGTTGACTATATATGACAAATGAATATTGCTACAATGTCTATGGTGTAGGTTTGATGTAAAAACAAACTGTACTACTCAGTATGTGTGGGTGTACAGGTGTGATACTTTTAGTTAAGGAAGCCCATACACCACATAAGGTCATATCACGTTGGATGGGAAAAAAATTGGTTTTTAATTGTCCTGAGGCCAAAAACTGCATAAAAAGCATCAAACAAAATTGAATTGCATTATTAATTTTTGTGTGACTGGTGCAAAACGTGTTCAATACGCTGTCCATCGTTTTCTGCGACAAGTTGAAATCGAGAAACAGCATGTTCCACAGCTGATAGAAGTGTCTATGGAATCACGTTCAGAATGTGTAACTCAATGCATGCCTTCAATGCAGCTAAGTTTTCAATTGGAACACTGAACACATCATCTTTCAGATAACCCCACAGCCAGAAGTCACACGGATTAAGATCAGGTGATCGGGATCGCCAGGCTGTAGGGAAATGGCGGCTGATAATTCTAGAATTTCTGAAGTGGCACTTCAGCAGCTGCTTAACTGGATTTGCAATGTGCAGATGTGTGCCATCTTGCATAAAAATGATCCACACTGTTGGAGAGCTGGAATAACTTGATTGTGTGAAAGACACTCATAGCACTTACCAGTGATGGTACAGGTACCAGGACTGGAGGCACCTGTCTCTTCGAAAAAATATGGCCCCATGATAAACCCGCTCCACACAGTGATCTTTTCAGAATGGAGTGGTACTGGTTGATTTGTGTGTGGATTTTCCACTGCCCATATTCAACAATTCTGTGTATTGACATATCCTGTCAGATGGAAGTGGTCTTCATCTGTCCACAAAATCTTCCATGACCTATCATTGTCCACTTCCATGTGAGCAAGAAATTCTAAAGCCAACGTCTCTCATGCTGGCAGGTCAACAGGAAGCACTTGCGCACATGTATAATTTTGAATAGGTAGCAAAGAAGGATGTTTTGTAGGATTTTACGCACCGTGCTCACAGGTATGTCCAATGTTCAGGCAATACTCAATGCATTTCACTTTTGCAAACCACACTCAACTCATCCTGCATTGCTGTGGCTACTGCTTCCACTGATTTCAAATCAATTGTTTCGTCCCTCTACCAGGTTGTACACCAAAATAACCCATTTTTTCGAATTCCCAAATCATTTTCTCCAGTCATCAGACCAATGCCTTTTTTCAAACCCTTCAGTGTCTGGAACTTCTGTAGAGCAATGTGTGCACAGTCATCATTCTTGTAATACAGCTTTAGAAGCAGAGTGTGATCCTGCACTGAGACAGTCATGGTGAACGTCGCAGGCATGAAAGGATGAAAAGCTTTGCTTCACACTTAATGTTTTTGGTGTTTTCATTTGAAGCTTCAGACATTTAATGTTTCATATGCTCAAACCGGAAGGATTATGATTTTGCATCATGAAAGAGTGATGTTTCTGTGATGTCATGAGTCTTGCTCTGTGATTGGCTGACATGAGCAGCAACTGCTGTAATTTAAATACTATATTTGTCATACTATTTATACTTGTTTACTATGAAAATATGGATTTTAAGTGATATAGCACATGAAAGATCTCTTCCAAACACATCACTTTTAGTACAGTTTCTTGTGCTAGAGTGTCAGAAAATGTGACACAAGCATGGCAAGTTGTACTATGGATGGGGACACATTTTGGAAAACATAATGTCTGTGGCTAAATATGTCACTACCCTTCTTATGCACTTAATTTCATATGCTGATTTGGTAGCTACAACATAGGATATGCTTCTTATCACCTATTGATGCACATTCCCTTAGTTAATTAATCAATCAATTAATTAATTTGTTATAGATGAAATCAGCTTGTCTCCTCTTCTGTGCTGTAAAATTGTTGATGACTATTTCATTGAAATTTGACTCCTTTTTGAGACAACATATTGCAACTGCATGAAGTCTGTCCTCGTTCATAATATTATAAATGAATCTTTTTTCCTTGCTTTAACGTAGAAAAGTGGCGTTCTGCCCTTCCTGTCATCATTGGAAAGCTTACTACTATCTGCAGAAGTTTAACACTTTCAGGAACAGTTTTTGATATATTTTTTTTATGTCTGAAAAAAATGATGATTGAAAGAGCTGTGAAATTGGATCTATCACTGATCTGAGTCATTATATGGTCACAGACATCTCATGCAACATTCTGGATTCAATTAAACAACTCTGTTTTGCAGTTGATTCTTCCCATTCCCAGTGATTATAAGTGTCTAGTGAGGTGCCAACATGCTGGACAGAAGCTGCAAAGTGGGATACATATTCAACAGTTTTCTCTGCATCAATATTCCTTTGCTGGACTTGAATGAACAGAATGTCACATAGAGGCATGACTTAAAATGTAGCCAGAATGGGAAATATCCACCTTGCAGGGAATACTTGAGTCCCATAGCCTTATTTATTGCCCTATAATCATTACTAGTATTATCAGTGATTTTTTCCAGTCACTCAACAATTTTCTTTTGGTATTTGTGTGTAGTGGTTACACTCTAGGATTTGAAATCCCATCTGATGGACTGAAGACAGGTAGGAATACATTTCTTCACTATCTCATCAAGAATGGCTGTGCATTCACGATACTGGGAAAGAAAGAGAGAAATTCCTTTCAAGTTGCTGAAGAAGACTGCACTTGCTTATTGCCTGTCACACGATGTTCAACAATTAAATTTAACTGATGTACATAACAGTGAATGAAGAGAGCACTTTTATACACCTTTTTAATTCAGATCTGAACTCCACTTTTATGGTGAATTGAAACAGGAGCATAATCATAGCACTGAGCTACATTCAGATATTTCATTTATGTTCATTTTCTCCAGCTCTTTGACAACAGCTGCAGTTATATTGTCTGCAGAATGACTTTTTGGTCACTCAAAATAAATGAACCTTTCATTAATTTTCCCCAACAGCTATCACCAAATTATGATGACCAGTCATGACAAAATTGCAGTCAGGGGTTTCATCAACATTGATACCAAAGAAATTTTTCTTCAGTAGTTTGAGGCATCCCTTGTAAATTGATCCCAGCAAATAATTTTAATTTTTTTTGGAAAAGCCTACAAAAAAACACGTTTTCTGATATGTTGCTTCAAAATGCCATCCAAATCTGCCATTAGATCAACTAGACTTTGAAATATTCCTGGGGTCTTGAAATTTTCTGTTTTATCATGAACCCTTAAAAGACAAGTGCAAATTTGCTGCGAAATTTAATTCAGTCTATCAGTTTACTGAAGATATATCAGTTTTTTGAGGCATCATTCATGTCTTTATATTAAGGCAATAAAAACTGTCTAGTTGGCACATAATTTCCATTGAAAATTTAATAAAACTATTTAAATGTTTTTCACTGGAACAGTTTTTTTTTCAACCCTGTTTGAAATTTTTTTAAGTCTGTAATACTATCCTCACTCCAGGCACTATCACTTCCGTTTGTCACAACACAGGAGAAACAGAAAAATGCATTTTTCACTGCACAGTCACACAACCACTCAGCTGCAGTGTACATTTTTATGTTAAAATTGTGTGCACATCTTTCCCTTGTTTTTGTTCTTGGTTGATGTACAGGTTGGGCGTGGGTGCACCAGGTTCCCTCACTTTTATCATACATGCATGTTCTAGTTTTTACCTGATAAACTGCACACTGAATTCATATTGTGCTGTTTTTGAACTTGTGGTATGCTGCAGTTATCTGCAAGTAACTAAACCTCACTTAACTTAGCACAATATACTCTCAAAAAGAAACTCACTCACAAAAATAACTTGTGTTACCTGTGGAGGCAGTCAGCAAGCAAGACAAATAAAGTAATGGAACATATTTTGCAAGCTTTTTCCACTAACTGTTTGTGAAACTCTCACTATGTGGTGATGCTTATGTTGCCATACCCTAGCACATTCTGATGAGAAATTTTAAAACTTATTTTAACAGTGAATTAAATAGCCAATGGTAGAACCAAAACAAAAATCTAAAATGCTTTCAAAAGAATAATACTAAATGTTGATTAATGACATATCAAAGCATAATACAGATATGGAGAGACAGTGATTTAAAAGCAAAGTTTCAGCAACTCTGTTCATTCCATTTTGATACAAGCAGCAGAATGTGACAGCTGTGTCGAGATTGGTAGGACACCATTAGGTTGAGAGACCAGAGCCTTCAGCACAGGCATAAAAGCTGCACTCAGTAGAAGCCAGCCCCCAAACGTCTGCCACTTAGAGCTAAATAGCAAGGCACAGCCTTAAGATAAGGTACCACTGGTTTGATATCACATACCAATGGTTCCAACAACAATGACCAGCATTATCTAAATCCATTGAGAAACATGTGAAATATGTCCTAATAATGTAAATCTGTAGCAAGTTATTTGTCTTTTAATTCTGCCTGTCTGCAACTTGGTGTGTGTTCTTTACAGTAAGTAGCAATCTGTCTTTTCCTAGATTGTTGATATTCCTACCTGGATTTTATTTTGTTTGGAAACTTATTTTAATATATATTTTGGGGCAACTTTGCCTTGGAGCCTTTAATTGCAAGCCACACATGAGCTTTATTTAACCAAACAAAGCCTACCTCAACCTCCATGATCCAATCAAATTGCAAGATAATGTTTTCATTAAGATCAAGTGTTATTAAACAGCTGTGTGAAAATTTTACATCCCTAATATTAAATATGGAGAAAATGGGCATCTATTACACTGCCAATTGGGTAAGGAGACTGAAGTGGTGTGAGGCAGAACTTGTGGCCAGGAACAGTTTCAAATGGATCAAAACACTGGTGCAGGGAAACACAGGAAGGTGTCAGATGTTCTCTGATGAAGAATGAGAGGCAACATTCAACAATCTGTGGGAAAAAACTAGATCCAGATTTTCCAGCAATGATTGACATGGAAATCCTTGGAAGAGGCATCTGTCCAAGAGTGGATAAATGGAGGCTGAAGGACATATTAAATGGTAAATGTACTTGTCTTTTCAGAATTTTACTGTACCTTCCAGTGGTTGCCCTTATTTTAATTCACACTGCTGGCAAATTCCAGTTATTACCAGTGACTATCAAGCAGTTCTCTCCTCAGCTATTGGTCTGGACATAAACTGAATGACTTCCCTGTAATTTACTTCATTTTCATGGTCCCCTTCATACAAAAGATCATTTTCAATTTCCTTAAAACCTATATACTTTGCTCTGTATTTTACCACAAGTGTGTCCCATTTTTTCTGTAAAGCACACTTTTCATTCCAGGACCCATCTCACAATCAAATTTCCCATTAATAGAATGATTATTATCGACTGATTTCTTTTTCCAACCTATTTTTCATCTCTTCCCACCAGCCAGAACGCATTTAATCACAAATTTTCTTTAATCTGGACTGGAATTTGCTGTTTTCTTCAATGTAATTGATTTTTCAAAAAAAATCACAATCTTTGTTTTCTCTCATACTTCACAGTAGCACAAAAAAATTGAACTTGAGCTCTATACTTTGACCTGAATGGTAGTTCCTGTCACTGAGCACATGTGTAGAGACACAGAAATCCAACGTCTATTATAATAATTGTTTGAAAGGACAGACTCTTCCTATGGGACTATTCCATAGGTTAGAGGATATTGCATTTACATCAGAAAAGGAAGAGAGCTCAAATCAAGACATGACTGTAATACAGCAAGTGAAAACAATCCCTTTTGAAATATCAGATATTGAATTAACACAGTTTGATATCACCAAAAAATTAATCCTTTTTTGGGGGGGGGGGGGGGGGGGTAATTGATCTGGCAGTGGCAGTGTCAACACTTTTCCAATCAGTTAACAGTCGTTCTAGATAAAGACTTAAATACAAAAGTCAACATAATTTTCTGTGGAGACACAAACATAAATACAAATATCATAAAGGAAACTAAAAGCACCCTCATAAGTATACTTCAGAGCTTTAGCATATCACTGTTAGTCAGTAGTGCAACAAGGATTATTATAATTACAGTATCAGTAAGTGACCAAGTGGTCATAAATATGGATAGGGACAAGTGTGACATAACTGTAAAAGATCTTGGGCCATCGGACCATTTCTGCCAAATAACAACAATCAAATAGCGTAAGAAAAAATCTGTAAACTGCAAACTATGATAACACTTATCAGAAATCAATATATGCATTTTTACAGTATTGGGGAGAATTTACAACAGAAATTCATCAAAACAAATATAACAATTGTAAATAATTTCACTCTAAGTGCAATAAAGTTACTATCAATAACAAAGCTTGAAGTTAGTAAATCTGTACAAAAACAAAAAAATAAAAAGATGAAGTATTGAAATTTGCATAGAGAATGTATAAGTGCCCTGAAGAAATATAATAATTGAGTTCTTCAGATTAGGAAAATTTCCAGAGTATTTAAAACAGGCTCTGCTAAAGGTAGGTAATGCAGAAGACATAAAAAAATTACTGGCCTATTTTCCTGCTGTCATCATTCTCAAAGATAATACAATCAGTTGTTGTTGTTGTTGTTGTTGTGGTCTTCAGTCCTGAGACTGGTTTGATGCAGCTCTCCATGCTACTCTATCCTGTGCAAGCTTCTTCATCTCCCAGTACCTACTACAACCTACATCCTTCTGAATCTGCTTAGTGTACTCATCTCTCGGTCTCCCTCTACGATTTTTACCCTCCACACTGCCCTCCAATGCTAAATTTGTGATCCCTTGATGCCTCAAAACATGTCCTACCAACCGATCCCTTCTTCTGGTCAAGTTGTGCCACAAACTTCTCTTCTCCCCAATCCTATTCAATACCTCCTCATTAGTTACGTGATCTATCCACCTTATCTTCAGTATTCTTCTGTAGCGAATAATAAATTACATGTTAATGTAATAATAAATTACATGATAAATACAATCTTACAATGAATCACATTTTGACTTCCAAAGTTGTAGAAGTTCAGAATCAGCTATAGTAGGCATCACAAAAGTGTTATTTGATGTTCTTGACAAAGGTACAGTTTTAGGTTTTTCTAAGACTCTTGATAAACTCACTGTAAGATTATACTAAATAAGCTAGAAGCATTAGGAATAAGCAGACTAGCTAATGACTTGTCCCAATGATACCTAGCAGATAAGAGTACAAAGACTAAAGATAATATGTACAGTACCACAAATAATTCTAAAATTTTAGTAGCACATTTATCAGAACAGAAATACAATAATATAAGAGTTCCTCAGGGTCGCATATTAGGACCAATACTCTTCCTGCTGTACACCAATGACTCTCTCTGTAGTGTTAGTCATGGAGAAAAAATTATATTTGCTGATAACAGCAAATTTTAGTCAGTTAGAAACCAAAAGAACTCCCTGGAGAGAAAGCAAATTAAACGCCCAAGAAAATTTTAAATTAGTCAGTAAGCTATAAAATGACACTGAACATAAAAAAATAATGCCATGAATTTCTGTTTGAAGAGGGAAAATGACAATTCAGTTAAATGTAGATGGTACCTCTACAGACTGTGTAACAAATGAAAAATTTGTAGGATTTAATATTGATTCTCAGTCGAAGTGTTATGAAAACACAGAGATACTTGCAAACAGAATGTCCTCATCATGTTATGCCCTCAGAGTCCTGTCATCACAGTGTAGTAGCCAGTGTCTTTTAGTTACATGCTATTCATATATACACTGAGTTCTTACCTACTGCATTATTTTCTGGGGAACAAACACACAAAATATGAACACAATTTTCAAACTGCCGAAAAGTACCATAAGAATAATAACCAAACATAGTAGTCAAGCTCACTGTAAAGATCTGTTCAAAATACTGGGAATTTTAGCTGCACTGTGTGAGTGCATTTACCAGTCAGTTGCACACATCAAAAATAATGTTGATAGTGAATGCACAAACTTCACTATCCATGATCATGGAACAATAACTAGACTGAACACAAAATTCAAAACAGCATTTTCTACTAAGAAATAAAACTGAACAATGAATTACCAAAAGATGTCAAAGAAACTGATAAAACAAGACATAGTTAAAAAAGTATCTGTTAAGCAATACATTCCAAGCATTAAAGGATTACTTAGATAACACATAATAGGGATCTGATAAAAAAAAGTGACAAGTAAATAATAATGATAATAAAAAATCTACAATTCCACATCACTTGTCACAATATATTTTTTTATTTCTTTTTGTGGAAAAGATATGCAATTTATAATACCTAAACTTCATCCTCTTTCTGAGTTCATCTTACTCATTATAGAGGGATGCTGATTTAGTTTCTCAGGCCAATAAATGGAAAGTTGTGGTAAACAAAATGGTCCTGATGTCAGCAGACATTGTGTATAGTGTCTGTAATATTATGAAACAATGTGTGTGTAGTGTGTGGGGAGCATGCATTGACAGATAGTTCCCCTAGGGGGTTCACCACAATTTGACGGGTTCATGCTTGGCTACCATGGGGCCCCAACCTTTGCAACATAGTTTCTCTTCAATGCTGCATGTCTATCCTCCTGCTCCTCTTTTTACCCTTCCCTTGGGAAACATATCTGGAATGTTTTTGGAAATGTGTTCTGCATTTTCAGAGGCCAATATCAGAACAGTCTCTCCACTGTTTTTCATTAATTTTTTTCTTTCTTCATTCCCCTTCTCTGATCCTTCCTCTGTTTCGGCATTTGAGGTCCCCCTTTTTCTTATTTCCCCTTGTACATTCCTGAAGGACAGCCCGTGAGTCTTGACATGCAACAGGTAACTGGGTAATGCATAATTCCCAGCCCAGGGTTGACAGGTAGGGTTCACACATACTCCTGGTACAGGCCAGGCCAGGCTCATGGAGGGATAATTGTCGGAGCTGTTACCTTCCCAAATTTCCAACTGACCCCTCTGTCCAGTGTGTGGGAGGTGTGACCTGAGGTGTCAACAGTCACCTAAAGGTGAGTGCACCCCCTTGTGAAGGAGGCCCCCAATTGGAAGGAGCTTGCCATCAGACACTGGCTATCATGGGAAATTTTCTTGCAATGAGCCAATCATCTTCTTCACAGTCAATGTCTACAAAATGTAAATGGAATGAGGCTAAGAATTAAAAGGCCCTCCCGGCTGTACCATGGTTCCTCATAGTTTCACATACTGAAGATGGTCAGTCCTTTGCTATGCTCAATCTGTTTATTATTCAGAAAGGTGTTGACACAATTGCTGGCCCTGTGAAATCCTGCTCTCATTTACACAATGGCACTTTGCTTTTGGAGGCTACTTGTGATTCTCAAGAAAACAAGTGCTTGCTGCTTCACTTCTCTGCAGCTATCTTGGCTGTGTTGAGGCCCAAACAACTCTCCCTTGCCATCCATCAGGTGATGAAAAAGGTAGATGCATCCTTAGTGCCAATATGCACTCTTTTTCTCACCTTTGATAGAGTGGTGCTTCCATTCCAGATCAAAGCAGGCTATGAAGTTATTGTAGTCTGATTGCACATTCCAAATCCAATGTGCTGCTAGCAGTGCCATTGTTTAAACCACAATTGAGTGTCTTGTCAACACCCAGCCAACTGTGTGAGCTGTGGTAGGGGTGTGCATGAGGGAAATTGTCCACCTCCTTCTCTGTGCTGTATCAACTGCAATGGCAATCGCCCTGCCTCCTCTTGAGATTGTCCCCTGTATCTTGATGAACAGGCTGTCTAGGAGATCTGGGTGAAGGGAAAAGTGCACTGCCCAGTCACTCGAGAGTTACTGGCTAGTAGCAAGCCCCTTATTCTACAATCTGGCACTTAAAGTACTGTTCTTGCTACATCTTGCGCTGTGAAGGACATGGCCACACAGACATGCAACCTCAAATTTGCCACTGCAGTTATGAAATCGCCCAGTGTCATGGTAGCATCACTGTCTCTTCTTCCAGCTGTGAAACAAGCCACCAAACATTCGCCTCCCGGGTTGATGTTACCTGTTACACAACTGGCAGGCTGGAAAGGACACAAGGAATACTCCCACGAAGACTTCATACATCCATCCAGTGAACCAACATCTTAGTCATCCTCTGCCAACTGGAGAAGCTCCAAGACATTAAACAAATGCAAATGGTCTTCTCCTTCACTGATTCGGAGATCCTCTTCAACAGTGCTGCCATGTGATACCCTTGTCTGGCCAACCTCTGTGTTTCCGGTGTTCACCACCAACCCTTTTTTCTGCCCTGGGCTCCACAGATCAAAAGAGGGAGAATGCTGATGGCTCTGTAGATTTCATGCAGCAGGATCCTACAGTTTCTGTGCCCTGTAGCGGCGAGTCTTTGGAAGCTGGCACTCAGCAGCTGCCGGAGAGACTACCCTCCATTTTTTCCTCATCCTGACTCTCCTCCAATGGAACATTCACAGTCTTCAACCCAACAAAGAGGATTTATGGCTGCTCTTAGAATCACAGAATCAACTTGTACTCTGCCTTCAGGAAAGAAAATTGCATTCTCACAACCACTTTGAGCTCCTACATTTCTTTCCGATCCATTTTGATCTTCCCCCCAAGACTGGCATTCCATTTCATGGGGGAATCATGCTGCTCATCTGGGATGATGTTCATAGTCAACTCATCTCCCTGACTACCTGTCTTCAAGCTGTTGCAATCCAGCTTTTCCTTCCTCATCTGACCTTTTCCCTTTGTACTATTTACATCTCTCCATCATTCAATGTCACCAGTGCAGACTTCCTCCAGCTTATTGGACACGTACTTCATCCCTTTCTGCTGCAAGGTGACTTTAATGTGCACCATACTCTTTGGGGTTCGCCCAGAACCTGTCCATAGGTGTGACCTCTTGGCTGAATGGTTCAAATGGCTCTGAGCACTATGGGACTTAACTGCTGAGGTCATCAGTCCCCTAGAAGTTAGAACTACTTAAACCTAACTAACCTAAGGACATCACACACATCCATGCCCGAGGCAGGATTTGAACCTGCGACTATAGCGGTCGCTCGGTTCCAGACTGTAGTGCCTAGAACCGCTCGGCCACCCCGGCCGGCTCTCTTGGCTGACCTTCTTAATCAACAACTTTGTCTGGCTTAACACAGCAGCACCTATGTTCCTTTCAGACTCCATGTATACCTATTCCCATTTGGACCTATCCTTCTGCGCTGCCCATCTTGCCCATCGTATTGAGTGGTCTGTTCTCTCTCACACACACTCGAGCAACCATATCCTGTGTGCTATCCATTTGCTGACTCCTACTCCACTTATGTGCACACCCAAATGGCAGCTTATTGAGCCCAACTGGAGGCTTTACTCCTCCCTGGCAACATTCAATGAACATTTCCCCAGCAGTGATGACCAGGTAGAATATCTTACAAACATTATGCTTACTGTTGCAGACCATTCTCTTAATGGACTGAGGCATGCCACGATGCAATTTGAACATGGAGATATGCTCTCTAAGTTTTTAACCATCATCCAATGATGGCAAACTGCATTCATTATAAACAGTTGCAAAAAAGCTACTTGGATTTCATTCTCTAGTTCTTTTAACAGTTCCGCTCCCTCTTCCATTGTGTGGGCCAGCCTCTGATGGCTCTCTGGGGCCAATATCTATTCCCCAATTTCCAGCCTGACAGTAGCAGACAATGTCATAGTGGACCCCATTGTTATCTCCAACACCTTGGGCCGCCATTTTGTGGACATTTAGAAATGCTTCCACTATCACCCTGTCTTCCTTCATCAGAAACAAGCAGAGGAGGCTTGGGAGATATCCTTCTCTTCTCAGAATCATGAGTGCTACAACATCGCCTTTAGTATGAAGGATCTAGATCATGCTCTCACTTCATCTCGATCCTCTGCCCCAGGGCCAGACCCTGTTCACATTCAGTTGTTGCAGCACCTTCCTCTTGTGGGCAAGCTCTTTTTGCTTAATATGTACAATCTCATCTGTGCAGAGGGCATGTTTCCTAGTTGCTTGTGTGAATCCACCGTCATACCCATACCTAATCCCGGCAAGGACAAACACCTTCCTTCTAGCTACTGCCCCATTTCTTTCACCAGCTGTGTTTGCAAGGTGATGGAACATACGATTCATGCCCAGCTGGTAGGGTGGCTCGAGTCTTGCAATTCGCTAACTACTGTGCAGTGTGGATTTCAAGTGCGTCATTCTGCAGGTACCCATCTCTTCACTTTGTTCACATATGTCATGAATGGTTTTCTGTGGAAATCCCATATTGAGACCACGTTTTTCGATTTGAAGAAAGCCTACAGTACCTGGTGTAAGACTGGTGTCCTTTGTGCTCTCTACATGTGGGGCTTCCATAGCCACCTGCTGCTTTCCTTGAGCAATTTTTAAAAGTCTGAGTTTTCAAGGTATGTGTGGATTCTGCCTTGTCAGACACCTTTATCCAGGAAAATGATGTGCCTCAGGGTTCTGTCCTGAGCTTTGTCCCCTTTGCTATCTCCATTAATCCTATGATGGCTTGTCTCCCGCTCAGTGATGTCTCAGTCATCTTTACTCATGGAGCATCAACAATGGCTTTTGTTTTTCCTCTGCCAAAACTGTTTGTATGGATTTCTAGTGGCATAATTACTTTCTTCCATCGCCATCACATCTTAGGGCCTGTTGCTCTTCTGTTCGTTGACACTACAAAATCCCTGGGGGCTCATGCTCAATAGGAAACTCTATTGGTCCTCCCACATGTCTTACCTGGTAGCCCGCTATACGTGGTCCCTCAATGTCCTATATATCGTCAGTGGTATTTCCTTGGGAGCAGATCAAACCACCCACCTATGTTTGCACCATACTCTTGTCTGTTCAAAACTGGACTATGGGTGTTTGATTTAAGTTTCTGCATGTCTGTCCTAATGCCACCATCATGGCATATGATTAGCCACTGGTGCCTCTTACACTAGCCCAGGTGAGAGTCTGTATGCTGAAGCTGTTGAACTACTACTACCACTGTCCTACTGCCGTGACTTTTCTCTCAACAGATATGGATGCTGTTAATCTGCCATGCATCGTCACCCATACTACACCTTCTTTGATCACCAGTTTGGGGCACATGTCTCTTCTCTGTTACATCCTGGGGTTCATCTTCAACTCTTGTTCCAGCAGCTTAACTTTATGCTACCTGCCACTTTGTCAGTGGGTATGAACCCTTCACCACCTTGGCTTCGTGCGGCGGCACGTGTTCACCTTGGCCTTTATTTATTTCTGAAGCCAGTTTCACAACCTTCAAACGGGACTTTGCAATAGTACTTTTGTGTACACTGATGGCTCACGGACTGACTGTGATGTCATTGGTACTGACATTTTTTCGTATTGGCATTCAGAATACTGCTCAGTATTTACAGCAGAGCTTTTTGCCCTATATCAAGCCCTCCAATACATCTGGTGACACAGGCTTTTCAGTTGTGTCATCTGCTCCGACTCTCTCAGTATCCTTCAAAGTCTCTGTGTGCTGTACATCGCCCATCCCTAAGTGTAGCGGGTTCAGGAAAACTATCACTTGCTCACTCTGGATGGAGCCACTGTGATGTTTATGTGGGTTCCTGGCCACATCAGTCTGACAGGAAACAAGGCTGTTGATGCTGCTGCCAAGGCTGCAGTCTTTGTACCTCAGCCCACTAGTTCATATGTTCCTCCAATGATCTCTGTGTTGCCATCTGCCTGCAGGTGGTGTCCATTTGACGTCACCACTGGTCCTCAATTCCAGGTTATTAAGCCTCTCCCAGTAGCTTGCATGACATCCTCTCAGCCCTCTCACCCTTCTAACCACGAGGAGATCATTTTCGCAAGGTTGCGCATCAGCCACTGTATTTTTAGCCATTTCCATATGTTATGTGGTGTTCCCCCACCACTCACTCTGCTCTACCTTTGACATCCTCCATTTTCTGATGTAATCCCCTTTTTTTGATCCCTTACGTTCTCCTTTGTGTTTGCTGTCTGAGTTGTCAGCCATTTCAGCAAATGCGTGGCCTGTTGACCACGTTTTACTTTTTATCTGTCGTAGCAATTTGGTGAAGGGCATTTAATTTTAGTTCAGGACCTCTGTTTCTTTATGGCATATTTTGTACACCTTTCTCCACATCCCTGTCTTTAGCTGTCTTTTTTTCTGCCATTTGGGATTAACATGTAGTCATTTTTAACTCCTCTCTTTGTCTTCACATTCTACAGTTTTGACATGGGCACGTATGACCCTCGTTGGTTTTGCACCCCAAAAACAAAACAGTTGATGGAATGTGTGAAATGAATGAACAGTGTAGCATTAGTCTCTTACATTATTAAATAACTGATTTGTAAATCAGTATTCACCACTAGGGGTTAACAAAATAATGTAGCACTCTTTTAAACAGGGTGACCTTGTATTCAGGACGATGGAGGCTCCAATCTTCATCCATCCATGCTGATTTTGGTTTCCTGTGGGTTCCCTAAATTACTTCAGGTAAATGCTGAGATGGTTCCCACTATTAGCCCACAGTTGATGACCTATCCCATCCTTGTCATGCTATACATGTAAGTATGTAAATGTCTGTATGTGTAAATTCCTTTCATTTTATTAAATTTAAACTACAACATGTCTAATACCCTTGTAAAAAGGATCTGCAGATGATTAAAACTACAATTACTACAACAGCTACTACCATTACAATAATAATCAATAGCTCTATCCTTATCCCCTCCCCCTCTCCCCTCAACCCTCGCCCCCCTCACCACACACAATATTAACTGGAAAAATCTTATTCTCATGAGCATTACTGTCAGTAACTAGAGTGTCTCAATGATTTTTGCTGCCACTGCCTAAATCACTATTCTCTCTTATTTCTTCTTTTGCCTCAACATCAACCATCCCATCAATTTCATCATCATAACCAACCCTACCACCATTACCTTACTACTTATCTTCATTTTCTCATTGTCGACTGCAGTTCTTCACTTCTAGGGGTAGATACTTGAGACTGACATTTTATAACTTTGTGAGTTCCAGTTGATATGATAACAGCTGAAGTAATTTCTGTCTCTATGGTTTTTTTTTTTTTTTTTTTTTTATTTTATCCCATCATTCTATGTCACACTGACTTAACAGTCTCCACTTTAGAACACAGATACACATTGTTATTACCAAACATAAAAATACATCCATATCCATCAGAGGCATGCCCACTACTTCTCATTTTGCAATACTAACACTATTCCAAAGAATTTACAAAACAAAAGAAGAATTTTATAAATGCATCCAAAAATAAAATTAATAAATATCATCAATTTCTGAAATTAATAATATGAGTTTTAAGTATGCCAGGTAATTTATAAATTCAAAAATTTCTAAAAGAAGAGTAATATTAACTGTACATACTCAGAGTTAGTACATATCAGTTGTAATAAACTAATTTCTTTTTATACATTTTAGCCTGAAATGTAATACATGATGTACAAAATCATATGGAATTCTTTTAGTGAAACAGCTGAGATAATGTTCACCTATACAAGATTCGAAAATATTCATGGTATCAGCTATCTCTAATAAAGAAAAGTAATGTTAGAGGAGGGTGGCGTTGCTGTCTCTTCAGTCCAGAGGCTGGTTTGATGCAGCCCTCCATGCTACTCTATCCTGCACTAGCTTCTTCATCTCCAAGTACTTACTGCATCCTACATCCTTCTGAATCTGTTTAATGTATTCATTTCTTGGCCTCCATCTAAGGTTTTTACTCTTCAAACGGCCCTCCAATGCTAAATTGGTGATCCCTTGATGCCTCAGAACATGTCCTAACAACCAATCCCTTCTTCTAGTCAAGTTGTGCTACAAAGTCCTCCTCTTCCCAATTCTATTCAGTACCTCCTCATTAGCAACATGATCCACTCATCTGATCTTAAGCATTCTTCTGCAGCACCACATTTTGAAAGCTTCTATTCTCATCTTGTCCAAACTATTTATCATCCATGTTTCACTTCCATACATGGCTACACTCCATACAAATACGTTTAGAAAAGACTTCCTCACACTTAAATCTACACTTGATGTTAACAAATTTGTCTTCTTCAGGAACACTTTTCTTGCCATTGGCAGCCTACATTTTATAACCTCTCTACTTTGACCATCATCAGTTATTTTGCTCCCCAAATAGCAAAACTCATCTACTACTTTAAGTGTCTCATTTTCTAATATAATTCCCACAGCATTACATGATTTGATTTGACTACATTCCATTACCCTCATTTTGCTTCTGTTGATGTTCATCTTATATCTTCCTTTCAGGACACTGTAAATTCTGTTCAAATGCTCTTCCAAGTCCTTTGCTGTCTCTGACAGAATTACAATGTCATCAGCAAACCTCAAAGCTTTTATTTCTTCTCCATGGATTTTAATACCAATACCGAATTTTTCTTTTGTTTCCTTTACTGCTTTCTCAATATACAGATTGAATAACATCAGCGATAGGCTACAACCCTGTCTCACTCCCTTCCTGACCACTGCTTCCCTTTCATGCGTTGAGACTCTTATAACTGCCATCTGGTTTCTGTACAAATTGTAAATAGCCTTTCATTCCCTGTATTTCATGCCTGCCACCTTCAAAATTTGAAAGACAGTATTTCAATCAACATTGTCAAAAGCTTTCTCTAAGTCTACAAATGCTAGAAATGTAGGTTTGCCTTTCCTTAAACTATTTTCTAAGATAAGTTGTAGTGTCAGTATTGCCTCACATGTTCCAACATTTCTATGGAATCCAAACTGATCTTCCCCAAGGTTGGCTTCTGCCAGTTTTTCCATTTGTCTGTAAGGAATTCGTATTAGTATTTTGCAGGTGTTGGGATAGGAGTTGACGGGTGTGTTCATTGGCCGAGTCGGTGTATAGGTGAAGGATTAGGTGGGTGAGGGCTATGGATTGTGCAGTTTGGAACTGGTATAAGGGCTGATGGAAAGACGGATTGCAGCCAGAGATGGGAACTTCAAGTGTGAGGCCTTTGGGGGTAATGCCAAATGTCAAACAAGCCTGAGTAAATAAAATATGGGAGCGTAATCTGGTGAGGGTGAAGGCATGTTTGCGGAGGGAATGTAAATAAAATTTAATGGGGTCATTGTAGGGATGTTGTGAGGTTGACATGGTATTAGAAGGTGGAAAGTCGAAAAAGTGTTGGTTTGAGATGAGCTATGTTGATCCTGTGCTGAAATTAGGTTGGTGAACAACAATGGATGCAAAGGTTAGGTAGTTGTGTTGTCTCCAAAACACGTTAAAGGGTGGGGAAATTCAGGAAAATTTCGAATAAACTGCATGTAAATGTATTCAAAGGACTGATTATGTACTGGCAGATTATGAAAATGAGGCTAACAATTGAGGCTAACCAGTCCTTTGAATACACTTACATGCAGTTTATTCGAACTTTTCCTGAATTTCCACACCCTTTAACGTGTTTTGGAGACAACACAACTACCTAACCATTGCACCCATTGTTGTTCACCAACCTTTTTTTTTCACTTTAACCTCATGTTACCCTTTCCACCTTCTAATACCATGTCAACCTCACAACATCCCTACAATGACCCCATTAAATTTTATTTACATTCCCTCCGCAAACATGCCTTCACCCTCACCAGATTACGCTCCCATATTTTATTTACTCAGGCTTCTCTGACATTTGGCATTACCCCCAAAGGCCTCACACTTAAAGTTCCCATCTCTGGCTGCAATCCTTCTTTCCATCAGTCCTTATACCAGTTCCAAACTGCACAATCCATAGCCCTCACCCACCTAATCCTTCACCTATACGTCGACTCGGCCAATGAACACACCTGTCAATTCCTATCCCAAATCAAAGTCCTCAATCTTTCCTCTCCCACATCCACACCGGCTGTTCATAGCATTCTCCTACAGGCCAACCGCAAATTAGAACAGCATGCCACCGTCCACCTGAAAAAACTATCCAATCTCCTGGTTTCCCACCTCCAGAAAGGCAACTCACTCACCCTCCACAACCTTTCCAACAAACCTCAACCTCCTCTCATTGCACACAGACCCAGTCTCTCCCATCTACTCAATCTCCCCCTTCCAGCTCCACTCCCACCAACACATCAAAATTCTAGTCAACACAATCTGGAACCACAACACCCCAATTCAGTAGTTAAACTTTCCTCCAAACCTCTCTCGCAATCCGAAACCTCTGCCCTATCCAAAGGCCTCACCTTCAGCCCCACTCCCAGATTCAACCAAACTGCCCTTGTCAAAGATTTACTGTCCAACACTCGTAGTCTCTGCTGGAAATATCACTTTGGCACGAAGAAAAATAATCCTGATCCCTCCCAATGATCCAACTCCCCAAGACACTATCCAAACTGAACCATGCCTGGAACACTTCCGTCCTCCATCACAGGGGGACCCACCTCCTCTTCCTCAAAATCACCCTCTCCAAACCTTCCAGGAATTTCTCACTTCCAGCCTTGCCTCTCAATCTTTCTTAAAAAACCTTAATCCTACTCCCAACATCACCACAGCCGAAGCCCAGGCTATCCGTGATCTGAAAGCTGACCGGTCCATCATCATTCTTCCAGCAGACAAGGGTTCCACGACCGTGGTACTTGATCGTCGGGAGTATGTGGCTGAGGGACTGCGTCAGCTTTCAGACAACTCTACATACAAAGTTTGCCAAGGTAATCCCATTCCTGATGTCGAGGCGGAGTTTCAAGGAATCCTCAGAACCTTAGGCCCCTACAAAACCTTTCACCTGACTCCATCAAACTCCTGACCCCACCGACACCTCGCAATCCTACCTTCTACCTACTTCCTAAAATTCACAAACCCAAACATTCCGGCTGCCCCATTGTAGCTGGTTACCAAGCCCCCACAGAACGTATCTCTGCCTATGTAGATCAACACCTTCAACCCATTACATGCAGTCTCCCATCCTTCATCAAAGACACCAACCACTTTCTCGAATGCCTGGAATCCTTACCCAGTCTGTTACCCCCGCAAACCATCCTTGTAACCATTGATGTCACTTCCCTATACACAAATAGCCCACACATCCAGGGCCTCGCTGCAATGGAGCACTTCCTTTCACGCCGATCACGTGCCACCCTACCTAAAACCTCTTTCCTCATCACCTTAGCCACCTTCATCCTGACCCACAACTTCTTCACTTTTGAAGGCCAGACATACCAACAATTAAAGGGAACAGTCATGGGTACCAGGATGGCCCCCTCGTATGCCAACCTATTTATGGGTAGCTTAGAGGAAGCCTTCTTGGTTACCCAAGCCTGCCAACCCAAAGTTTGGTACAGATTTATTGATGACATCTTCATGATCTGGACTCACAGTGAAGAACAACTCCAGAATCTCCTTTCCAACCTCAACTCCTTTGGTTCCATCAGATTCACCTGGTCTTACGCCAAATCCCATGCCACTTTCCTTGACGTTGACCTCCATCTGTCCAATGGCCAGCTTCACACATCCGTCCACATCAAACCCACCAACAAGCAACAGTACCTCCATTATGACAGCTGCCACCCATTCCATATCAAACGGTCCCTTCCCTACAGCCTAGGCCTTCGTGGCAAACAAATCTGCTCCAGTCCTGAATCCCTGAACCATTACACCAACAACCTGAAAACAGCTTTCGCATCCCGCAACTACCCTCCCAACCTGGTACAGAAGCAGATAACCAGAGCCACTTCCTCATCCCCTCAAACCCAGAACCTCTCACAGAAGAACCCCAAAAGTGCCCCACTTGTGACAGAATACTTCCCGGGACTGGATCAGACCTTGAATGTGGCTCTCCAGCAGGGATACGACTTCCTAAAATCCTGCCCCGAAATGAGATCCATCCTTCATGAAATCCTCCCCACTCCACCAAGAGTGTCTTTCCGCCGTCCACCTAACCTTCGTAACCTCTTGGTTCATCCCTATGAAGTCCCCAAACCACCTTCCCTACCCTCTGGCTCCTACCCTTGCAACCGCCCCCGGTGTAAAACCTGTCCTATGCACCCTCCCACCACCACCTACTCCAGTCCTGTAACCCGGAAGGTGTACACGATCAAAGGGAGAGCCACGTGTGAAAGCACCTACGTGATTTACCAACTGACCTGCCTGCACTGTGACGCTTTCTATGTGGGAATGACCAGCAACAAACTGTCCATTCGCATGAATGGACACAGGCAGACAGTGTTTGTTGGTAATGAGGATCACCCTGTGGCTAAACATGCCTTGATGCACGGCCAGCACATCTTGGCACAGTGTTACACCGTCCGAGTTATCTGGATACTTCCCACCAACACCAACCTATCCGAACTCCGGAGATGGGAACTCGCCCTTCAGTATATCCTCTCTTCTCGATATCCGCCAGGCCTCAACCTCCGCTAATTTCAAGTTGCCGCCGCTCATACCTCACCTGTCTTTCAACAACTTCTTTGCCTCTGTACTTCCGCCTCGACTGACATCTCTGCCCTTACTCTTTGCCTTTAAATATGTCTGCTTGTGTCTGTGTATGTGAGGATGGATGTGTGTGTGTGTGTGTGTGTGTGTGTGTGTGTGTGTGTGTGTGTGTGTGTGTGTGTGTGTGTGTGTGTGTGTTTGTGCGTGTGTGCGCGAGTGTACACCTGTCTTTTTTTCCCCTAAGGGAAGTCTTTCCGCTCCCGGGATTGGAATGACTCCTTACCCTCTCCCTTAAAACCCACATCCTTTCGTCTTTCCCTCTCCTTCCTGAAGAAGCAACCATCAGTTCCGAAAGCTAGTAATTCTGTGTGTGCGTTTGTGTGTTTTGTTCATTGTGCCTGTCTGCCGGCGCTTTCCCGCTTGGTAAATATATATATATATATTGTGTCTCATTTCCTAATCTAATTCCCTCAGCATCACCCAACTTAATTTGACTACATTCCATTATCCTCATTTTGCTTTTGTTGATGTTCATCTTAATCCCTCCTTTCAAGACACTGTCCATTCCATTCAACTGCTCTTCCAAGTCCTTTGCTGTCTCTGACAGAATTACAATGTCATCGGCGAACCTCAACGTTTTTATTTCTTCTCCATGGATTTTAATACCTACTCTGAATTTTGGTTTGTTTCCTTCACTGCTTGCTCAGTATACAGACTGAACAACATCAGAGATAGGCTACAACCCTGTCTCACTCCCTTCCCAACCACTGCTTCCCTTTCATACCCCTCGACTTGTATGACTGCCATCTGCTTTCTGTACAAATTGTAAATAGCCTTTCGCTCTCTGTATTTTACTCTTGCCACCTTCAAAATTTGAAAGAGAGTATTCCAATCAACATTGTCAAAAGCTTTCTCTAAGTCTACAAATGCTAGAAACAAAGGTTTGCCTTTCCTTAATCTTTCTTCTAAGATACGTCGTAGGGTCAGTATTGCCTCACGTGTTCCAGTATTTCTCTGGAATCCAAACTGATCTTCCCTGAGGTCAGCTTCTACCAGTTTTTCCATTCGTCTGTAAAGAATTTGCGTTAGTATTTTGCAGCTGTGACTTATTAAACTGATAGTTCAGTAATTTTCACATCTGTCAACACCTGCTTTCTTTGGGATTGGGATTATTATGTTCTTCTTGAAGTCTGAGGGTATTTCCCTGTCTCATACATCTTGCTCACCAGATGGTAGAATTTTGCCAGGACTGGCTGTCCCAAGGTTGTCAGTAGTTCTAACGGAATGTTGTCTACTCCGTGGGCCTTGTTTCAACTCAGGTCTTTCAGTGCTCTGTCAAACTCTTCACGCAATATCATATCTCCCATTTCATCTTCATCTACATCCTCTTCCATTTCCATAATATTGTGCTCAAGTACATCACCCTTGTATAAGCCCTCTATAAACTCCTTCCACCTTTCTGCTTTCCCTTCTTTGCTTAGAACTGGGTTTCCATCAAAGCTTTTAATATTCATGCAAATGGTTCTCCTTTCTCCAAAGGTCTCTTTAATTTTCCTGTACGCAGTATCTATCTTACTCCTAGTGAGATAAGCCTCTACATCGTTATATTTGTCCTCTAGCCATTCCTGCTCAGCCATTTTGCACTCCCTGTCGATCTCATTTTTGAGACGTTTGTATTCCTTTTTGCCTGCTTCATTTACTGCATCTTTATATTTTCTCCTTCCATCAATTAAATTCAATATTTCTTCTGTTATCCAAGGGTTTCTACTAGCCCTCGTATTTTCCTATTTGATCCTTTGCTGCCTTCACTATCTCATCCCTCAAAGCTACCCATTCTTCTTGTACTATATTTCTTTCGCCCATTCCCGTCAATTGTTCCCTTATGCTCTCCCTGAAACTCTGTACAATCTCTGGTTCTTTCAATTTATCCAGGTCCCATCTCCTTAAATTCCCACCTTTTTGCAGTTTCTTAAGTTTTAATCTACAGTTCATAACCAATAGATTGTGGTCAGAGTACAATCTGACCCTGGAAATGTCTTACAATGTAAAACCTGGTTCCTAAATGTCTGCCTTACATTATATAATCTATCTGATACCTTCTAGTATCTCCAGGATTCCTCCGTGTAAACAACCTTTTTTCGTGATTCTAGAAACCAAGCGTTAGCTATGATTAAGTTATGCTCTGCGCAAAATTGTACCAGGTGGCTTCCTCTTTCATTTCTTAGCCCCAATCCATATTCACCTGCTATGTTTTCTTCTCTCCCTTTTCCTACTGACGAATTCCAGTCACCCATGACTATTAAATTTTTGTCTCCCTTCACTACCTGTATAATTTCTTTTATTTCATCATACATTTCATCAATTTCTTCTTCATGTGCAGAGCTAGTTGGCATATAAACTTGTACTACTGTAGTAGGCGTGGGCTTCGTGTCTATCTTGGCCACAATAATGCGTTCACTATGCTGTTTGTAGTAGCGTACCCATACACCTATTTTTTATTTATTATTAAACCTACTCCTGCATTATCCCTATTTGATTTTGTACTTATAACCCTGTATTCACCTGACCCTAAGTCTTGTTCCCCCTGCCACCGAACTTCACTAATTCCCACTATATCTAACTTTAACCTGTCCATTTCCCTTTTTAAATTTTCTAACCTACCTGCCCGATTAAGGCATTCCACGCTCCGGTCTGTAGAACGCCAGTTTTCTTTCTCCTGATAACAACGTCCTCTGAAGTAGTCCCCACCCGGAGATCCGAATGGGGGACTATTTTACCTCCGGAATATTTTACCCAAGAGGACGCCATCATCATTTAACCATACAGTAAAGATGCATGCTCTTGGGAAAAATTACGACTGTAGTTTCCCCTTGCTTTCAGCCATTCGCAGTACCAGAACAGCAAGGCCATTTTGGTTAGTGTTACAAGGCCAGATCAGTCAATCATCCAGACTGTTTCCCCTGCAACGAGTGAAACGGCTGCTGCCGCTCTTCAGGAACCACACGTTCGTCTGGCCTCTGAACAGATACCCCTCCATTGTGGTTGCAGCTACGGTACGGCTATCTGTATCATTGAGGCACGTAAGCCTTTTCACCAACGGCAAGGTCCATGGTTCATGGGGGGGGGGGGGGGGGCCTAGACTAGGTTTCATTATACATTCACAAACCAAGAGATATCTAGACTAGGTATCATTATACATTCACGTTCATAGGTCTTGTCCTCTATACTAAACATTGACAGTATTTGTTATTTTACCAATTTGCTTTGCTTACCTGCAGCTCCTCTTATCTTTACACCTACAACTGGTATTTCCACAAAATTATTACTACACTTAACTTCATCTCTAAATTGTTCGGATATGCCACAGATTGGGCTACCTGCATCAATCAAACTAATCAATCTTAATGTTAACGTATGGACACCCTGTGGTGTCACTGCCAGACACCACGCTTGCTAGGTGGTAGCCTTTAAATTGGCCGCAGCCCGTTAGTATATGTTGGACTCGCGTAGTGCCACTATCAGCAATTGCAGACCGAGTGTCGCCACACGGCAGGTCTAGAGAGATTCCCAAGCACTCGCCCCAGTTGTACAGCTAACTTTGCTAGCGATGGTTCACTGTCTACATACGCTCTCATTTGCAGAGATGACAGTTTAGCACAGCCTTCAGCTACGTCATTTGTTACGACCTTGCGAGGCACCATATTCAGTTACTATTCTGAACAGATAATATTGTGAATCATGTACTGGCAAGAGCGACGTTTGTCATTTATGGATTAAAATTAAGTATCAAACTAATTACATCTGCTTTCTGAATTCTAATTCCTTGTCATGTTCCAGACCTCGTGACAGTAGAGTCCTTCCCTCCTCACGGCAGCCCGCGTGAGCTAAAACGCGTGCATTTCAGCCCCCGCTAGTAACACTGTGTTGGCTCTTCTTCCAACACAACACACCCGAAATCTGATTTATCATCTACAGTGCTTTTTTTCTAAAAGAAGTTTGAGAGTACTCCGACATTGGATAATGCAGTGAAAATTACTTATAACTGAAGCATAGGATACCACCCATCTGCTTTTAGCCATAATGTCTTCAACATGTCAAACTACAAAATAATGGTAATGGGCTCTTCAGTTGAAATGCTGCTCAAATGAAGCAGGCAATACTGAGAAACACCCAAATACACAAGAGAATGTGGTATCGAACACTTCAGTTTACATCAGCTCAAATGAAGCAGGTGACTCCCATCAACCCCTAGTTGTCTGCTCATCTATCACCTTCAACTTAACTTACAAATTGCAACCAAAGACAGGACACACTGCAAAACTTCACACAACTGACAAGAACAGAACAGCAAAAGCAAACAAATAAATAATAACAAAACAAAGATGGCAATGAATCGCGAAAGATGGTAGCGGGACTGTAGAGACATGTATTGGTAGCTCGGCGCTTGAGCGTATGCATATCCATTTAGTACTACCATCGCCCACTATTAGCGGGCGAGGGCACTACATGTTTGTCTAACTGGCTACCAGTGACTCAGTTGTCGAGAATGGTTGCCACAGCTTCAAAATGCATGAAATAGTCAATGGCATCACTTTTCCCACCAGAAACTGCACTGGTACCGTTCGTATTGCAATTACCAGCATGAAAAAAGGAAATAAAAAATTTACATCCATGAAATAAATCTTTGGCTCTCTTCCAAATTCTCAACATCATAAAAAATTACTTTGTCGACGAAAAAATTTAGGGGTATGCATCCCCCAAAAAAACAGCACTGATCATCTCTCTTATTCGACACTTCATGTAAAAGATCACTTTCAATTTCATCAGATGCTACATACACACTGTTTTTGCAGGGTTTTATCAACTTTACTTCTATCACAGCATTACTTTGGTTACTTGTGTTGTCAGGTAAAGATTGAACACTGAATGGGTTCCATAGCACAAATAACATCACTTATTACAGAGGGAACACAAAATGTATTACTGTCAAAATTACATTTCCTACTTAGATCTTCTTTCACTTCATTCCAACGATTTGGATAGAAATTTTGACTAACCACAGCTAACATATCCCAGAATGCACATTTATCTATGGCATCATCAATCTGGTCCCAAATAAATTTCAAATAGTTTTCATCTTTATTCTATAGGCTTATAGATAACTCACCTTTACTGTTTGGATCATTACTCTGCATGACATTAATGAAACACTGCTTTACTGGACTGGTCTCCCATGACTCTCACATTATCACATAAATCACTTGCCTTATTTGTATTTGCAAATAACTCTAAAACTTCATTATTCTTAAAGTCAACAAATACCTGATACTCATCACCACCATCTTTCATCATCATTATCATACTCTTCCAGAATTACTTCATCAACAACATCATTAACAACACAAGTCTCATCACCATCAAAGTCACACACCTCACTTAAATTGATTTGCAATAAGCTATCAGTCTCAGACTTACCAGCTCTCATTCGCATCTACATCAAAAGTGCCATCTAATTCAGATCCAATACACTCATCACCAATTTTACATACATCAATAGCACTGTTTTCTGACCAAGAGATGACATCATTAGCATACACTACATCAAAATTCTCATTCTTCTCACCAACTGGATTGTGATTGGTACCTACATCACTATAATTAAACATAGTATGCCAAAACCTTTAGTCAAAACATAAGTGAGAAATCTGATTTTCCTTCTGTTCAGCGTCAGATACCTGTGCCACATTATTAACATTTTTGTTACTGTCTAATTGCAAGTGTAAATTGGGGGTCCTGTACTTGTGTTTTCTCACCCTGAAAATGTAGATCTTCATTGAGGCAAACTGCCATTTCCTGAATAGTTACCTCTATGAGTGTTTTTTCATTAAATTGCCCATAGTTATCCTCATTATTCCTATTCTGCTGATGTTCAAAATTTCTGTCTCTATTAAATTTTTGACCATGATACAAGTAACCATTTGTTGTGAATTGACGATCTTTCAAAGTGCCGCCGCACAGTTACGCGCATCCTCTACATGCAGCGCTGTCTGCCAGCCATCCAGCAGCCGCACCACCTAAGCGGCCAGCTATCACTAGACTTGGACTCAGTGCCGATTTGACTGTTACAGTGTACACATGTCTTACTTTGTTTACTTGATCTGTGACTTACATGTATTGTGTTATCCTTGAAATATATTTGTTCAACTTGATGTTATAACAATTGGCGACGAGGTAGTGAATTTTTCTTTTTCATTGTTGACCCACAGGTTTCCATGGCTACTTTAGAGCAACTATTGCAGGGTCTCATTGAACAGCAAACGCTTCTCACATCTGCGATTTGTGATTTCATCGCAGCATCCAATGCGGGGTGTCTCTCATCATTGTCCCTACCTCCTTTTCCTCCTTACGACGAGACGGTGGAAGACTGGTCTGATCATGAAAAACGTCTTCGACAGCACTTCTTGGCATTTCATGTCGTGGATGACCAAACATGTAAGTCTCTGTTCCTTTCATGAATTTCACCTCAAATGTGTTGGTTGTTGCGCATTTAGCTCCTTTGAAAGATCCTGAGTCTTTGTCCTTTGCTGAAATGTGCTTATTTCTGTCCATATATTTTCAAAAGCATACGCATATGGTAGCCTCTCGTGTTGCTTTTTATCGTTGTCAAAAACACCCAGATCAATCCTATTGTGCTTGGGCTGCTGAACTTTATGGACTCAGTCAAAAGTGTCAATTTGCTATTGATGTTCACAAAGAACCCTACACCAATTCCATGGTACGGTGCCCGACAAAGAAGTTAGGCAACGTGACCTTCAGTTGGCAAATCTAACTCTAGATGAAGTCCTATCCATCGCTCAGTCTTTTGAAATTTCTTGTGCCACTGGAGCGCAATTAGAGGCATGGGGTGACATCAGGGAAGTACAACCTCTGTGCGCTGTTGACGAAGTGTGCGGCGTGTCCACGCCGGCCAATGTGGCCGCAGTATGCTCCCAAGCACAGCCTCAGCCTAACCGTAAACAAACCTCTAAGAAACTGCAGCAAAACCCCCGGCAACTTCCTTCAAGTCGGCGGTGTTTTACAAAACATTCACGGGAGGATTGTCCCCAACGTTGGGCCGTGTGTTACAAATGCAAAAAGAAGGGTCATGTGTCATCCATTTGCAAATCCGACTGCATACCTGACGTTCATGAATGTGACGCTGCTTCTGCTTCTGTGTTGTCTGTCAATGGTACTTCTTCCCTTTCAGGGAAGTTATTCCTCACTGTCCAAATCCTTGGTTGGGACGTTTGCATGCAGGTGGATACTGGTTCTGCTGCCACTATCATTAATCCTCAGATGTATCTTCGGTTGGGTTCTCCAATCCTATCACCTGTCACTAGGCAATTATGGATGTACAATAAACAGAAGATTTCTCTCTTGGGACAATTTAATGATGAGGTATCTTACAAATCTGTCGTTCGCACTGTTCCCATATTTGTGGTTGACTACAGTAAAGCGGAGAATCTTTTTGGTTTCGATGCCTTTCGCGTTTTTGGGTTCTCCATGGATGACTGTCAATATCGTCTCTGATGCTATTCCTTATGCTCAATTGGATTCCTTGTCGATGACATTTTCGTCCCTTTTTTCTCCTGGGTTAGGCCGTGCAAACGACTTTGAAGCTCATATCACACTCAAACCTATTGCTCGGCCTAAGTTTTTTTGGGCTCGGCCCATTCCTGTAGCTCTTCATGATCGGGTCAAATGGGAGCTGGATCATCTCACTGCTTCAGTGGTCTTGCTTCCTGTCACTTTCAGTGAGTGGTCCTCTCCTGTTGTTGTCGTTGCTAAGCCCAATGGTGATATTCGTCTCTGTGGCGATTTCAAAGCCACTGTAAATGCTCAGTGCCTCATCGGTACTTACCCTATGACCCAACCTGAAGAATTGTTCACTAAACTTGCTGGAGGCCAGTATTTTTCTAAATTTGACCTGTCAGAAGCTCATCGCCAACTTCCTCTCGACGCTGCTTCCCGGCAGTTCCTGGTCCTTAACACACCTTTCGCCCTCTATCAATATCAACATTTGCCATTCGGAGTTGCCAGCACCCCTGCTCTCTTTCAGCGATTCTTGGAACAATTATTGCTCCCTGTCCCTGGGTGTATAAATTACATGGACGACATTGTTGTCACTGGCTCCACCACTGAAGAACATCTTCAGAATCTCCACACACTTTTTCATGTCTTACAGACTGCCGGTCACAAGTGTAATCTTCAGAAATCAAAATTTTTTCAGGCGTCTATCATGTACTTGGGGTTTTAACTCTGGTATTCGTCCGCTTCAGCAAACTGTCACTGCGATCGATGCCCTTCCTCACCTTACATCTGTTAAGGAACTGCAGACCTTCTTGGGGAAAATAGCATACTATCGCAAGTTTTCACCGTCTGCGGCTTCGGTGGCTCAGCCGTTGCATCGCCTGTTGCATAAAAACGTGCCTTTTCACTGGTCCGCGTCATGCGATGTGGCTTTCCAGAAATTGAAGACAGGCCCCATGCCTGGCTACTTATCACCCTGGCAAATATCTTGTTCTTGCCACGGACGCCTCTCAATACGGTGTTGGTGCAGTCCTTGCACACCGTTTTTCTGACGGTTCTGAACAACCCATTGCTTATGCCTTCAAAACGCTCATGGATGCCCAACGAAAATATTCTCAAATTGAAAAAGAAGCTTTGGCTATTATTTACACTCTTCATAAGTTTGGTTTTTTTCTCTATGGATCCAAATTTCATCTTGTTGCGGACCACAAACCACTTGTTTCCTTGTTTCATCCAACAACGTCACTTCCCAACAAGGCTGCACACCACCTCCAGTGTTGGGCTCTTGACTTGTCTCATTTCAATTATGAGATTCATTTCCGCCTGATGGCTCAGCATGCAAATGCTGATGCACTGTCTCGCCTTCCCATGGGTCCTGATCTGGCATTCGATAGGGACAAACTTCTGTGTTTCCACCTGGATGTTGCCGAGAAGCAGGTTGTGAACGGGTTCCCCATCAGCGGGGACCAGCTGGCGGCTGCTACTGGTTCTGATCCTACCCTCTTCCAGGTTTTACGCTGTATTCAGAAGGGTTGGCCAGATCATCGGTCCGCTAAGACTTCTGATCCATTGCGGAACTAGTACGCTTTGCGTTACCGCCTCACAGCTAGGGATGGTGTTATCCTCCTTTCCATCGACAATGCTTCGCCGCGAGTTGTAGTACCTGCGTCTTTGTGTGCTTCAGTCTTGTGCCTCCTTCACCAAGGGCACTGGGGTGTCTCTTGCACAAAATCTCTGGTGGGCTGTCATGTGTACTGGCCCGGCATTGACTCTGAAATTGCACACATGGTCGCTGCCTGCGGCCCTTGTGCATCACAGGCCGCCACCCCAAAGTCATTTTTGTCACCGTGGCCTTCGCCTGTGAAGCCCTGGGAGTGTATTCATGCTGACTTCGTGGGACCTTTTTTGGTACTTATTGGCTTCTCGTTATTGACGCCTACTCTAACTTTCCTTTTACTGTCCGTTGCATGTCGCCTATCACCGCGACAACCACCAATGATCAAGCTCGCATTTTCTCTTTAGAAGGCCTTCCCTTTACTCTTTTTACTGATAATGGTCCACAATTTGCCTCTTCTGATTTTGCGGATTTTGGTGCCCGTCACGGCGTCATGCATGTCAGGCCCCTCCGTTCCATCCACAATCAAACAGTGAGGCTGAACGACTGGTCCGCACATTTAAGGCTCAGATGAGGAAACTCCTGACTTCTTCTGCTGCTGCTGATGCGCTTCTCCAATTTCTGACTCCTTACTGTTTCACCCCCATGGGCGACCACATCCCGGCTGAGCTCTTACATGGCCAACAGCCCCGCACGCTACTTCATCTTCTCCAGCCTTCCACCTCATGGCCATGGGTGCCTTTGCTTGGCCGGTTCACCGCCGGCGACCTTGTATGGGTACGGGGATATGGCAGGCCTCCAAAATGGAGTCCTGGCCTCATCTTACGACACCGTGGCCAACACCTGTATGAAATCCAGATGGACACGGGTGTTGCAGTGCATTATTCGGACCAGCTTCGGCCTTGTGTGCTGGCAACGCCTGTTCCGAATGCCGCTACACCACCTTTGGCTACACCTGATGCTCAGGATCTTGGAATCTCTCATTACTCACAACACAGTCCTCTTACCGTCATCTCCATGCCAGCACAAGAACTGACGCCACCAGGAGTCGTGCTTATGCAGGAACAAGATGACCATCATCTGTCGAAGCAACTCTACTCGCCTCCTTCTCCTACGGACGCCAACACGTCACCCATGTCTCCAGTTATAATAACCGGACTTGCCGCAACAGGCAGATTGGGGCACGGGGCCCCAGCAGATTGGACCCCCACGTCTCCTGTCATCTCGACTTGTTATCGTCAGGGACACTTCCGTCCGTACAGGAAGCCTCCTCCTTGAGACTTTATGGCCAGTCAAACAACACCTATGGGTATGAGGTACTTGCAGAAGTAAAGCTGTGAGGACGGGGCATGAGTCATGCTTGGGTGGCTCAGTCAGTAGAGCACTTGCCCGCGAAAGGCAAAGGTCCCAATTTCGGATTTAATAATGAATGGTCTCGATCCAGCACACAGTTTTAATCTGCCAGGAAGTTTCAACACCTATGGATGTTAGCAATCTACAGGCCACTTCCATCAAGACCAGTGCAAAAAATTCAAAGGGGGGAAAAGTCTGCCAGCCATGCAGCATACACACCACCTAAGCAGCCAGCCAGCCAGCAGCCGCTAGGCTTGGACTCAGTGCTGATTTGACTGTTACAGTGTACACATGTCTTACTTTGTTTACTTGATCTGTGACTTACATCTATTGTGTTGTCCTAGAAATATATTTGTTCAATTTGATGTTATAACACCATTATGTCTGTTTGTTGTAGTTATTACATTAATTACATTAATAATACCATTGTGGTTCCTAAATCTCTGTCTTACATTATATAATCTATCTGATACCTTCTAGTATCTCCAGGATTATTCCATGTAAACATCCTTTTTTCATGATTCTTGAACAAAGTGTTAGCTATGATTAAGTTATGCTCTGCGCAAAATTCTACCAGATGGCTTCCTCTTTCATTTCTTACCCCCAATCCATATTCACCTGCTATGTCTCCTTCTTTCCCTTTTCCTACTGACAAATTCCAGTCACCCACGACTATTAAATTTTCGTCACCCTTCACTATCTGAATAATTTCTTTTATCTCATCATACATTTCATCAATTTCTTCATCATCTGCAGAGCTAGTTGGCATATAAACTTGTACTACTGTAGTAGGCGTGGGCTTCGTGTCTATCTTGGCCACAATAATGCATTCACTATGCTGTTTGTAGTAGCTTACCCACACTCCTATTTTTTTATTAAACCTACTCCTGCATTACCCCTATTTGATTCTGTATTTATAAACCTGTCATAGAAACAGAAATTACTTCATCTGTTATCATGTACTGGAACCCACCAAGTTAAAACATTTCAGTCTGACGAATCTACCCCTAGACACGATGAACTACAGCCAACAATGAGAAAATGAAGATAAGTAACAAAATTATTTGTACATCTTATTCCTCTGAAAGCATTTGAAACAAAGAAATTAATCTTTTTGAAGAGACTAAAAAACTACTGGTGATGTTTGGGAGGGTAAGATTACAATCATGGTCATCTACATCTACATGACTACTCTGCAATTCACATTTAAGTGCTTGGCAGAGGGTTCATCGAACCACAATCATACCATCTCTCTACTATTCCACTCCCGAACAGCGAGCGGGAAAAACGAACACCTAAACCTTTCTGTTCGAGCTCTGATTTCTCTTATTTTATTTTGATGATCATTCCTACCTATGTAGGTTGGGCTCAACAAAATATTTTCGCATTCGGAAGAGAAAGTTGGTGACTGAAATTTCGTAAAAAGGTCTCGCCGCGACGAAAAACGTCTATGCTGTAATGACTTCCATCCCAACTCGTGTATCATATCTGCCACACTCTCTCCCCTATAACGCGATAATACAAAACGAGCTGCCCTTCTTTGCACCCTCTCGATGTCCTCCGTCAATCCCACCTGGTAAGGATCCCACACCGCGCAGCAATATTCTAACAGAGGACGAACGAGTGTAGTGTAAGCTTCTTTAGTGGACTTGTTGCATCTTCTAAGTGTCCTGCCAATGAAACGCAACCTTTGGCTCGCCTTCCCGACAATATTATCTATGTGGTCCTTCCAACTGAAGTTGTTTGTAATTTTAACACCCAGGTACTTAGTTGAATTGACAGCCTTGAGAATTGTACTATTTATCGAGTAATCGAATTCCAACGGATTTCTTTTGGAACTCATGTGGATCATCTCACACTTTTCGTTATTTAGCGTCAACTGCCACCTGACACACCATACAGCAATCTTTTCTAAATCGCTTTGCAGCTGATACTGGTCTTCGGATGACCTTACTAGACGGTAAATTACAGCATCATCTGCGAACAACCTAAGAGAACTGCTCAGATTGTCACCCAGGTCATTTATATAGATCAGGAACAGTAGAGGTCCCAGGACGCTTCCCTGGGGAACACCTGATATCACTTCAGTTTTACTCGATGATTTGCCGTCTATTACTACGAACTGCGACCTTCCTGACAGGAAATCACGAATCCAGTCGCACAACTGAGACGATACCCCATAGCTCCGCAGCTTGATTAGAAGTCGCTTGTGAGGAACGGTGTCAAAAGCTTTCCGGAAATCTAGAAATACGGAATCAACTTGAGATCCCCTGTCGATAGCGGCCATTACTTCGTGCGAATAAAGAGCTAGCTGCGTTGCACAAGAGCGATGTTTTCTGAAGCCATGCTGATTACGTGTCAATAGATCGTTCCCTTCGAGGTGATTCATAATGTTTGAATACAGTATATGCTCCAAAACCCTACTGCAAACCGACGTCAATGATATAGGTCTGTAGTTAAATGGATTACTCCTACTACCCTTCTTGAACACTGGTGCGACCTGCGCAATTTTCCAATCTGTAGGTACAGATCTATCGGTGAGCGAGCGGTTGTATATGAGTGCTAAGTAGGGAGCTATAGTATCAGCGTAATCTGAAAGGAACCTAATCGGTATACAATCTGGACCTGAAGACTTGCCCGTATCAAGCGATTTGAGTTGCTTCGCAACCCCTAAGGTATCTACTTCTAAGAAACTCATGCTAGCAGATGTTCGTGTTTCAAACTCTGGAATATTCCATTCGTCTTCCCTGGTGAAGGAATTTCGGAAAACTGCGTTCAATAACTCCGCTTTAGCGGCACAGTCGTCGATAACAGTACCATCGGCACTGCGCAGCGAAGGTATTGACTGCGTCTTGCCGCTTGTGTACTGTACATACGACCAGAATTTCTTTGGATTTTCTACCAAATTTCGAGACAATGTTTCGTTGTGGAACCTATTAAAGGCATCTCGCATCGAAGTACGTGCCAAATTTCGCGCGTCTGTTAATTTTAGCCCATCTTCAGGATTTCGCGTTCTTCTGAACTTCGCATGCTTTTTCCGTTGCCTCTGCAACAGCGTTTGGACCTTTTTTGTGTACCACGGGGGATCCGTTCCATCTCTTACCAATTTATGAGGTACGAATATCTCAATTGCTGTTGCTACTATATCTTTGAATTTGAGCCACATCTCGTCTACATTCGCATAGTCAGTTCGGAAGGAATGGAAATTGTCATTTAGGAAGGCTTCTAGTGGTACTTTATCCGCTTTTTTAAATAAAATTATTTTGCGTTTGTTTCTGATGGATTTGGAAGAAATGGTATTGAGCCTAGCTACAATGACCTTGTGATCACTAATCCCTGTATCAGTCATGATGCTCTCTATCAGCTCTGGATTGTTTGTGGCCAAGAGGTCAAGTGTGTTTTCGCAACCATTTACAATTCGCGTGGGTTCGTGGACTAACTGTTCTAAATAATTTTCGGAGAATGCATTTAGGACAATCTCGGAAGACGTTTTGTGCCTACCACCGGTTTTGAACAAGTATTTTTGCCAACATACCGAGGGTAGGTTGAAGTCCCCACCAACTATAACCGTATGAGTGGGGTATTTATTTGTTACGAGACTCAAACTTTCTCTGAACTGTTCCGCAACTGTATAATCGGAGTCTGGGGGTCGGTAGAAGGAGCCAATTATTAACTTAATTCGGCTGTTAAGTATAACCTCCACCCACACCAATTCGCACAGAGTATCTACTTCGACTTCACTACAAGATAAACCACTACTGACAGACACCAACACTCCACCACCAATTCTGCCTAATCTATCTTTCCTGAACACCGTCTGAGACTTCGTAAAAATTTCTGCAGAACTTATTTCAGGCTTTAGCCAGCTTTCTGTACCTATAACGATATCAGCTTCTGTGCTTTCTATTAGCGCTTGAAGCTCAGGGACTTTTCCAGCGCAACTACAACAGTTTACAACTATAATTCCGACTGTTCCTTGATCCAAGCACGTCCTGTAATTGCCAAGCACCCTTTGACATTGCAGCCCATCCCGCACTTTCCCGAGGCCTTCTAACCTAAAAAACCGCCCAGTCCACGCCACACAGCCTCCGCTACCCGTGTAGCCGCCAGCTGAGTGTAGTGAACTCCTGACCTATTCAGCGGAACCCGAAACCCCACCACCCTATGGCGCAAGTCAAGGAATCTGCAGCCAATACGGTCGCAAAACCGTCTGAGCCTCTGATTCAGACCCTCCACCCGGCTCTGCACCAAAGGTCCGCAGTCGGTTCTGTCAACGATGCTGCAGATGGTGAGCTCTGCCTTCATCTCGTAAGCAAGACCGGCAGCCTTCACCAAATCAGATAGCCGCTGGAATCCAGAGAGAATTTCCTCAGATCCAAAGCGACACACGTCATTAGTGCCGACATGTGCCACCACCTGCAGCTGGCTGCACCCTGTGCTCTTCATGGCATCCGGAAGGACCCTTTCCACATCAGGAATGACTCCTCCCGGAATGCACACGGAGTGCACACTGGATTTCTTCCCCTCCTTAGCCGCCATATCCCTAAGGGGCCCCATTACGCGCCTAACATTGGAGCTCCCAACTACCAGTAAGCCCAACCTCTGCGATTGCCCGGACCTTGAAGGCTGAGAATGGTCCTCTGAAACAGGGCAGGCAGCTGCATCTGGCTCAGCCAGAGACAGTGCCTGAAACCGGTTTGTCAGACGCACCGGGGAGGCTTTCTGGTCAGCTTCCGGGGACGCCTTTCGCTGCCTGCCACGCCTTGTCATCATCCAGGATCAGTTGTCTGATAATGAAGTCTTGTCTGTTGCAGAAGAAGAAAGGACAGTGATTTGTGTCATTTGATGTTTATATATACATGAAGTCCTGATCGCAAGAAGAAAGAAAACTGAGAGCTGCCCAACAACGCAGTATCAATAGTGACAAGATACTATCTACAATGATGGACCAAAATAATTGAAAGATTACAACTGTGATGAGGGACATCAAAAACAAAAGATAAGTACAAACTATTAGTGAAATTGTTTTTGGTGTACTCATGTGATTGCTAGGAAAATGAATAGAGACAACGTAGTAGTGATGTGGAAGTGAAAGCTGTAGGACCGAGCCAGGACATGTTTGAACCAACTGAAAGAGTAGCCAACAAAGAATCAGTGAAAACCAATATTTTGCAGTTAATTTTCGCAAAACCAGAGGAAATGAAGACAGATAATAATAGCAAATTTAGTGCAGTTAATGGTCAGTTAACTGAAATAAGGACAGACAATGATACCAAAATTTAATTCACTACAAGGACAATTAAATGACCTAAAAACTGAAAACAATAGTTAAAAACAAAGATTCCAAGACTTACCAAGCGGGAAAGCGCTGGCAGACAGGCACAATGAACAAAACACACAAACACACACACAGAATTACTAGCTTTCATCACGTCTAGGGGTAGATTCGTCAGACTGAAATGTTTTAACTTGGTGGGTTCCAGTACATGATAACAGATGAAGTAATTTCTGTTCCTATGACAGGTTTATAAATACAGAATCAAATAGGGGTAATGCAGGAGTAGGTTTAATAATGAATAAAAAAATAGGAGTGTGGGTAAGCTACTACAAACAGCATAGTGAACGCATTATTGTGGCCAAGATAGACACGAAGCCCATGCCTACTACAGTAGTACAAGTTTATATGCCAACTAGCTCTGCAGATGATGAAGAAATTGATGAAATGTATGATGAGATAAAAGAAATTATTCAGATAGTGAAGGGTGACGAAAATTTAATAGTCATGGGTGACTGGAATTTGTCAGTAGGAAAAGGGAAAGAAGGAGACATAGCAGGTGAATATGGATTGGGGGTAAGGAAAAAAGAGAAAGCCACCTGGTAGAATTTTTCACAGAGCATAACTTAATCATAGCTAACACTTTGTTCAAGAATCATGAAAAAAGGATGTTTACATGGAAGAATCCTGGAGATACTAGAAGGTATCAGATAGATTATATAATGGTAAGACAGAGATTTAGGAACCAGGTTTTAAATTGTAAGACATTTCCAGGGGCAGATGTGGACTCTGACCACAATCTATTGGTTATGAACTGTAGATTAAAACTGAAGAAACTGCAAAAAGGTGGGAATTTAAGGAGATGGGACCTGGATAAACTGACTAAACTAGAGGTTTTACAGAGTTTCAGGGAGAGCATAAGGGAACAATTGACAGGAATGGGAGAAAGAAATTCAGTAGAAGAAGACTGGGTAGCTCTGAGGGATGAAGTAGTGAGGGCAGCAGAGGATCAAGTAGGCTAGTAGAAATCCTTGGGTAACAGAAGAAATATTGAATTTAATTTATAAAAGGAGAAAATATAAAAATGCAGTAAATGAAGCAGGCGAGAAGGAATACAAACGTCTCAAAAATGATATTGACAGGAAGTGCAAAATGGCTGAGCAGGGATGGCTAGAGGACAAATGTAAGGATGTAGAGCAGGGGTCTTCAAACTACGGCCCACGGGCCAAATCCGGCCTGCAAGGGTTGGCAAACCGACCCGCATCAGCTGGCCGGACATCCTCGGTATCCGGCCCGCCAAATATTTGAGGTGGTACGTATATACTGCCAACAATTGAGTTTCCAGGCCTATCGCGACCAATACACCGCGGCATTGTCAGAGCTCTATCTTTACAAAGCGGAAGGTCATGGTTAAACTCATGGCTATCCACAATAAACAGACAGACCATTCTCCATGCGGGGAAAAAAAAAAAAAAAAAAAAAAAAAAAAAAAAAAAAAAAAAAAAAGTATGGTTGACAGACTAGTTTGGCGAAAACATTTTAAGTAAAAAAATTCTTTGCATTTTATTATACTCATGAGTCTGATGCAAGTCTTTCAAATGGATGCCACTTCGGCGTTAGTAATCAATCATTATGGAAGATGCTTCTTAAGCGAGGTTTCACTTTCTTTTGATTAAGTTGTAAAACACACATAGCAAGTAAACCGTATAAAATATTTTTATTTAAAGGCAATTTAAAGAAAATACAATACCTGGTGTACATAATGATATTGGATATTTTAGTTGTAACTGATGTATAAAAATAACTGCAATTAATTTATATCTTGAAAACTCACAGTGTTAGAGTATTCATGTAAAGAATTTAACATCTTAGTGATAATTAGTGACTTTTATGTAGCTGTAACTTTCCTTTCATAATTACCTCCAGTTCGGATCAAGTTCATTGGTAGAGATAATCATCAACGACTTCCAATGCTCATCACTTAATTTTGATCTGTAAATACTTTTTGCATGTTTCTTTTTGGAAAAAGTTTTTCGCACAAATAAGTAGTGCCAAAAGCAGAAAAAAAGCCACAGGCAAATTTATGTGTGGATGGAAGACACTTATAAAATTCCGGTAATGTTGACTTTGAATGTTTTTCTTTAAAAAAGTCGCTACATTGCAAATGAATAATTTCAAACTGAAGTTCTGCAGGTAACACTTCTATATCGACGTCAAAGGGATTTTGAAATATCTTGATATCGTTTGAATTTGCATCAATACCTGAAAAACGTGATTCCTAATTAAGTTTTTAAGCGCCCAAAGCTTCAACTGCGAAAGTTACAGGAAATGAAATCTCAGCTTGCTGATTGAATGTTTGGCATGTATGAAAATGCGTGAAGCATACTTTGTTCAACTGAGACCGAAACAGAGCAATCTTTTGTTAAAAGGACTTAACATGCATGTATAAATCAGGCAGAAGGTGGTTTTCATCTTGCAATTTTAAATTAAGGTCATTCATATGTTTAGCTAAGTATGTATAAAATGCTAGCTTCCCACTTACCATTCCATAACTCAGCCAGAGAGAGATTCCTTTCATTCAAAAAAATTTCAATTACTGTTCAGAGGTAAAAAAAAAACGGGTCAGAACTTTCCCGCAGCTAAGCCAGCACACTGCAGTATAATATGGCAAGTCGCTTTCCTCGATATCTTCAAGAAACTAATGGAACTGGCGATGATTGAGTGCATGGGATCTGATATAATTAACAACTGGAATAACTGTCTTTAAAACTTCTGACATATATAAATGTTTTCCACACAAAGACTGTTGGTGAATAATACAATGTATTACTAATGGTTTTAAATGAGAATTACTTCTGCAGCTGCACATAGACGCTTTCCACTGAAATGTCAACAACCTCGCAATGTTAAAAAAGCTGTTCATGTACTTCTTTCAATGCCACAAAGGATTGCTCAAAATTCGCATTTTCTTTAATGCTAGTGACTCTCGAGAAATGAAGATTGTTCCTTACCAGAAGTTGTCCCTTTTACAATGTGATTTATTTTTAAATGCATCCACTTTTGCCATGATATTAGAAATAAGTTGTTTCTCACCTTTCAATGACTGTAGCCAACTTTCTTTAAAATGCAATGTCTGCAATCCTTTTCTTTTTCCTTCAGAAATTCAGCAACAGCAGGTCTTAAATTGAAAATTAATTCCAGGCATGTCCTTTGACTTAATCTACATACTTTACAGTAGTATATAATGCCTCCATATGCTTCGCCCAGTTTCATCAAAAGCTTTGGAACTGACAATTTAATAATGCATGTGACTTCAGAAAATATATTGTTGCACCACCAGTTCCATCACATTTTCCAATCTTGCATATTTAACACAAAGTACTTTTGACATACTGAACAACAATTACCCTACAAATCATCTGTCAGTAGTTATAATTTCTAGCTCTTTCATCATCAACCAAATCTTGAAATTATTTCTTCATGATGCTGTAATTCTATTTCATATCAAATTTGTGATAACTGTCCATTATGTGACTACATAGTAGACATTGAGAGTCCTCATCCTTCACTTCTGTCATTCCCATTCATTTTTAAAGGATTGCAATGACGTATTGCTACATAATCTCCTTTTTGACATTTTTACATTATATTACATATTTACATTATATCATGAACAAATATCAAAGGATGAACAGTGCTTACACCATGATTCTGCTGAACTGAAGAAAGTCATGCCAACCAAAACAAGGTCCACCAAAAGCTGGAAAAAGTGCCTTATTGCATTGCTAAATAAAATTATGTACAAAACTAAGGATTGAGCAAATCCAAGACATGCTGAGTAGTGTTGAGACAGATTGAGCCTTGGTACACACATGAGCAACACATTGTGCATGCTTGAAGTTTTGCATGCTGTGGCCAACACTGGTTTAAACTGATGCATAAAAAGGTCTATCCAAGTGAATTACTTTTCTAAAGTACTTCTTGAAAAATTCTTTCATGCCACCATTTTCCCCTCTGTAATTTGGCACACTCAATAATTCACTTTTAATTTCTGCTTGTTCTGACATGACAGCACTGAACAAGCATTTATATTTTCCCATGATAATGATTCCGCATCCAAAATATTTTTCACTGATTTCAGTGACAAAGATACCACGACAGTGTTGTATGAACACACATAAAAGTTCTACACATCTGTTTGAAGAAAAGAAAAAAATACTTACCATCAGGCAGCAAACAATCAAAACCGCTGCAATATGTCCACAGATTTTGAGATCGAAAATTTTAACTTAAGTCGCAAAATTTCAGGAGTATTGGTAGGCTCCAAACACCAGTTGTAATATATCCGTGCTAATAAGTTGGATAAAATTTGTGCATTTACATTGCATGTGGCACAAAATAATTACAAAGCATGACACAATTACAGTAACTGTGGCAGGAGAATTAGAAGTTGTTATTGAATTACTTATCTCATATGTCCAGTTGTTGGGATAATAGCCTATTGAATACGCTCACTGCAATAAAGTAGTCCCAAGTTGCATAATATGGCATGGCTTGTTTTCTGAGTAAAAACATGCACTCATTAAATATGTTCACAAACTCCATTTAATAACTTTTACATTCTGGTCTGAATTTTTACAAAAAAGAGGAAACTTTGACACAATCAACTCTGACACCATACATGTATACTGATTAACTGTTGACTGGTTTGACATGAACTAGTTATGAGCTCATGAAGTGGAATGCTGGTTGCAGCCACTGATATAAAGTCCTAACAATTAGACCCAGTTCACTTATTTTTGACAGTACAGTTCTAACTCAGTGATAACACAAATTGATTAGAGTTATTGAAATATACCATGGTATTTGTAATAAAATGTAAACTAACAATTTCTACTCAGAATTATGAAACTTCTTTCAAATTTAAATTTACATCATATTTGTTTTTTAACAATAAGGAATGATCAAATTTTGATCCAACATGCAACTGCTTATTTAATTATGTTACTAACATTTGTGTCTGAATTTTATATTTTAAGGAATCAGCTTATGTTTTTACTTACATTAAGAATTATGAAAATACTGGAAGTATGACAGTGTTTATGTACCAGACATATCTTTTACATAATTAAGTAATAATGATATCACTTATGATTTCAATTACCGAATTTACTCGTATCTAAGTCGCACTTTTTTCCGGTTTTTGTAATCCAAAAAACCACCTGCGACTTAGAATCGAGTGTAAAGCAAGTGGAAGTTCTGAAAAATGTTGGTAGGTGCCGCCACAACTAACTTGTGCCGTCGAATATACGTAGCGCTATACATGCATGCTTTGTAGGCACAAAGATAAATACTGGCGCCAAAACGTCTGTGTCAGTGAATAATTTTTTTTTTAAAAAAAAGGTGGAAGACGAGTTTTTTTCTCCGCCCCGAGTTTCGACCACTGCTTTGTCATACATTATCCAACGAAGTAAATACAAATTCTGTGTTGTTCATCTTCGAATGTAGCAGAATTTCAATGTACTACGAAAATCCGACTGGCAAGACTGGGATGTTTGTCAATATGGCTAACTCTACGTTCTGAATTTTTTCCTACCTGTGAGAAGAGATGGTTGCTAATAGGAACCTGATGAAATGTGAATCACATACAGTATTCTCTTCACCTTAAGAATAATACGAATATAAAATTTTTGCCATGTATTCTTTCGTGTTTGCTGCTATCTCATTTAAATCCTGTCCGCCTAATAAACTACGAAAGTAGAGTGAGACAACGGCAAACACTGAAGAATCTACGAATCGTGTCATGTTTATATTCGTATTAATCTTATGCCTAATAGTGAGACAGTCAGAAATGAAGCATGACAACTGACTAGATTTTTAAATCTAATATGACTCAAATTTCTGTGCAGAATTTGGTGTACTAAAGAAGCGGCCGCAAAGATTTTCAAACAGAGAAAAAATCTCGCCTAACACTCTTTCAGAACATGTTCTATCATACGCAGACTATTATTTGGTTCTTGCTGATCATTATCAAAGAAAGCAGCAGTGTAAGTAACAACAAATAGCAGTCTCTCGCCATTGTTTCGCTAATGAGACGATTACTCTTTTTTTTTTTTTTTTTAATTGTAAGCGGCGGTAGCACACACAAAAGCAAGCCATGCCGCGAGCGGCGACAAGCCGTAAACACGCACTATCAGAATGAGACAAACAATGCATGACACAGTACAGTAATGCACATTCAGCTTAGAGTGACGTAAACACCTATAACAAAGAAAACGGCACTTATCAGATTTAAGTAAAATCAGCAATCGATTCAAACCAGACGAAGCACGTGAAAAAGGAAGGGGACCCATATAAATACGGACGGAGCGCCTGACGCATAGCAATGACTACCTGGTAAAGCTTAACTGCTATGCTTACAGCTAGAAACAAACTATTGTAGCTGTATCGTCATTCATTCGACCTAAATTGTGTCTCATATTACAATGGACCAACTTTGTTTCGATTTGGAGGTGCTGCCTAAAACTCTTCTCTCTCCTTGAATTTCGAGTCTCAAATCTCAGGTGCGGCGTAGATTCGGGATATTTTTTTTCCTTTATTTCGAGCCTCATTTTTTAGGTGCGGCTTAGATTCGAGTAAATACTGTAATATAATAAATGGTAATTAACATAAGTTAAAAATAAAAGCTGTAATATTATACAGTGTGAACATTAATAAAAGTGACAAACTGTAGGGACAGATTCCTGACTGAAAGTGAAGGAAAAAAGGTCCTACAAACATGTGACTGGAAAAGCAATGTTGCGACAGTAGATGCAGCTGATGAATGAAAGTTTCTCTGAACATGTGCCATGTCTTCCTTGCATGCTGCAGGTTGTGTGATTGATGTAGTGTACCGTAAGCAGCAGAATCGTCCAGTATCCATGTCAGGAACAAGTTGAAATGGTAGTTGTCTGTGGCCATACAAATGGAAATGTTAGAGAGGCACCACAGTTATACCAAAACAAATACCCTCACAGACACCAACCACATCACACTACATTCATCTACTTGAAAGGAGCCATGATCACACAAACACTCAAAAAGGGTTGTAATGTTGTCATATGGTTGGTGTCAGTGACAGTACTTGTTTTGGTATAGCTGTGCTGCCTTTCAACTATTTCCATCTGCTTGGTAGTACACAAACACTATCTCAGCTTGTTCCTGACATCAATTCCAGATCATTTTGCTGTTTACAGTATGCTGCATCAATCACACAGCCTGCAACACATAAGGAACACATGACATTTGGTCATAGGAACTTCCATTCATCAGACACATGTTCATAGGACATTTTTCCTACATTTCCAGTCAATATCAAGATCGTATACTTGAATTGACACTGGCTTACAAAGGATAGTATGAAAATCTTACATAACCTCAATCATTTTTATGTTGCCACCAGGTTCTGTAGGAGTAATTTAACATGGGGGGATTATGCATACTTGTGGGAAGATCAATGGAATCTAGAACAAGATTCACTTAATGAAAAATGTGTATTTGAAAGATGTTGTGTAGAGTTAGTGCAAAATATTGTAATTTTATCTGTGTATAGAATTACAGGAGCAGAAATAACAAAACATTTTTTTTATTGAAATTCCAGTCCCTATTGCAAAAACTTCAAAAAGATACCAAGAAAAGAGTAGTAATTACTGCTGATTTCAACACAGATTTAGCCAGTGAAGCCAATAACTCAACAAAACTGATTCATATGATTCAAATATTGGGTTTCAGTGCTAATTTCACTGATTTTACTCAAGTAAACAAAGTTTCAGCAAAATGTAGATAATATTTTAACCAATTATGCTTGTAATGATGCAAATGAGTTTTGTTTAAGTTAAGGACTTTCTGATCATTGTGCTCTAGTTATGGAGCTACCAAAAATGATAGAATCCTGTTAAAAGAGGATACTTACACCAAACGCCAGTTCAGAAAAGAAAATACAAACTTATTTCATCATAGATTAAGTAAGGTTTAGTGGCCTATAGATCACAGTATTTCACGTTCTGAAAATTTCGCTACTATCTTTGAAAACTTCCTACACGTGCTAACTGTATATAATAAAAAAAGTAGGAAATAAAGTAAAATTTATTATTGAAGGAATAAAAATCTTTAGTGCAAGAAAAAGACAGCTACACAGTGAACTAAAACATAACAAAAGTCTTGATTTTGTTATCACTGTCAAAAATTCCAAAAATATTTTTAAAAGTTGTGAAGACAGCAAAATAACTGACAAATAATAGATTTATTTTGGATAGTATAATGATACAGCCTTCCCCAAAACTCTAATGAAATGGCTGATACCACCTTTTTTTTAAATATGCATCCGGATAATTATTGGACAATTTAGTGCTTCCTATGGCCTTGTATGTGTGTCTTGATATATACCATTCTGTCCAGTTAGCTAAAACACTTGATATTCACTGTGAAAGCAAATAGAAGGTCCTGGAAAAATGTATATTATCATTATTGTCAAGGGATTGTTGTCATTAACAAAATTATGTACAGGTTCCAAATCAAAAACCTAGTTGAGAAGTTGAAGTAACTGATATTTAGTAATAAATGTAAAAAGACTGTGGAAATGTTGGCATAAGTGGCTGACACTGCTGATTACCATAATTAGAATTGAATAACCAGTAAACACAGAAAACATCTTTATCTAAACAGCTTAAAAGTTATTACCAAGTGATTTATTTTCATTTGTTTTCTATTTTATGTCCCCCTCTGTAATTAATGTCCTTTGTAATTACATTTCTAATTAACACTTCAATTGTTTACATCACACAATTTTCTGATTTTCAGAATTTGAGGCCTTATTTGTAACTTTCTAATATGCAGTTGGATAAAGCAAAAGATTTGTGATGTCATTGAATGTTAGTAACCAAATACAAACTGTAATTAATGGAGTATTTGTAATTTATTGTTAAAATTCTATATAAAGCAAAGCAGGGATGCTGCCAGTCAGTCAGTTTTGAACTTAGTTTTGGAAGTCAAAGAGATCAGGGAAGTATGTCACTCAGTATTTAGTTAATGTGACGAATATGCACCTCAGTTGTCAATAAATTTTGTGAAGTTGGAAACCGTTATTTTCATTCATCAAATAAACTCCAGGCCCAATTAAGTTAATTTAAGGACTGTTCAAGAATATAGTATTGTTACAATGGCCCAGATCGTGAAAGAGCTTCCTGCGAACATCCGAGAAGCTCATCATTTCACCAGAGAAGGCAAGATTGGAGTTATGGAAGAAGTCGACGCCTCACCTGCAGTTGCCAGAAGCTGAAGAACTGCCACCTGGACACAACGAGAGCTGGCTGGTGTGGAAATCTTTAAACAGATTGCGATCAGGAGCTGGATGATCCAGAGACAACCTGAAGAGATGGGGCTTCATAACAGAAGATACGTCCTGCGATTGTGGACAAGAACAAACCACATGCTCCAGTGCCTTTTGTGCCCTACATCCTGCATGAAGATTGATCTCCTGCAAGCGACTCTAAGTGCCTTGGAGGTTGCAAAGTACTGGGCATTCCAAGACTTACCAAGCGGGAAAGCGCTGGTAGACAGGCACAATAAAATAACACACAAACACACACACAAAATTTCGAGCTTTCACAACCGGCGGTTGCTTCGTCAGGAAAGAGGGAAGGAAAAGGACAGATGAAAGGATATGGGTTTTAAGGGAGAGGGTAAGGAGTCATTCCAGTCCCAGGAGCGGAAAGACTTACCTTAGGGGGAAAAAAACGATAGGTATATACTCGCGCGACACACACACACACACACACACACACACACACACACACACACACACACACACACAGACACAAGCAGACATATGTCTCTATCAATGTACCAACACTTTCGTTTTACAAATGTCTGCTTGTGTCTGTGTATGTGCGGATGGATATGTGTGTGTGTGCGAGTGTACACCTGTCCTGTTTTCCCCCTAAGGTAAGTCTTTCGGCTCCCGGGATTGGAATGACTCCTTACCCTCTCCCTTAAAACCCACATCCTTTCGTCTTTCCCTCTCCTTCCCTCTTTCCTGAAGAAGCAACCGTCAGTTGCGAAAGCTAGAAATTTTGTGTGTGTGTTTGTGTGTTTTATTTATTGTGGCTGTCTACCGGCGCTTTCCCACTTGGTAAGTCTCGGAATCTTTGTTTTTAATATATTTTTCCCATGTGGAAGTTTCTTTCTAAAGATGATGTGACTTACCAAACAGAAGCCCTGACAGGTTGGTAGACACACAAACAAACACAAACATACACACAAAATTCAAGCTTTCGCAACCAACAGTTGCTTCTTCAGGAAAGAGGGAAGGAGAGGGAAAGACGAAAGGATGTGGATTTGAAGGGAGAGGGTAAGGAGTCATTCCAATCCCGGGAGCAGAAAGACTTACCTTAAGGGGAAGAAAGGACAGGTATACACTCGCACACACACACATATCCATCCGCACATACACAGACACAAGCAGACATTTGTAAAACGAAAGTGTTGGTACATTGATAGAGACAATAACAAACACAATGACACACACATATTTCAATCTTTCGCAACCCACGGTTGCTTCATCAGGAAAGAGGGAAGGAAGGGAAAGATGAAAGGATGTGGGTTTTAAGGTAGAAGGTAAGGAGTCATTCCAATCCCGGGAGCGGAAAGACTTACCTTGGGGGGAATGGTAAGTCTTTCTGCTCCTAGGATTGGAATGACTCCTTACCCTCTCCCTTAAAACCCACATCCTTTCATCTTTCCCTCTTTCCTGATGAAGCAACCGCTGGTTGCGAAAGCTTGAATTTTGTATGTGTGTTTGTGTTTGTATCAACATGCCAACACTTTCGTTTGGTAAGTCACATCATCTTTGTTTTTATATATATATATATATATATATATATATATATATATATATATATATATATACAGGGTGAGTCATCTAACATTACCACTGGATATATTTCGTAAACCACATCAAATACTGATGAATCGATTCCACAGACCGAACATGAGGAGAGGGGCTAGTGTAATTTTTTAATACAAACCATAAAAAAATGCATGGAAGTATGCTTTTTAACAATAACCTACGTTGTTTTTTTTTTAAAATGGAACCCCGTTAGTTTTGTTAGCACATCTGAACATATAAACAAATACGTAATCAGTGCCGTTTGTTGCATTGTAAAATGTTAATTACATCCGGAGATATTGTAATCTAAAGTTGACGCTTGAGTACCACTCCTCCGCTGTTTGATCGTGTGTATCGGAGAGCACCAAATTACTTAGGGATCTTTCACTGATGCACATGTACATTACCATGAGGGATGAGGTACACATATACATGTGGTTTCCGTTTTCAATTAGAAGTGGAAGAGAGTGTGTCCCGACATGTCAAGCCAATAAATGTTCAATGTGGTGGCCATCATTTGCTGCACACAATTGCAGTCTCTGGTGTAATGAAAGTCGTACACACCGCAGTACATCTGGTGTAATGTCGCCGCAGGCTGCCACAATACGTTGTTTCATATCCTCTGGTGTTGTAGGCACATCGCGGTACACATTCTCCTTTAACGTACCCCACAGAAATAAGTCCAGAGGTGTAAGATCAGGAGAATGGGCTGGCCAATTTATGCGTCCTCAACGTCCTATGAAATGCCCGTCGAACATCCTGTCAAGGGTTAGCCCAGTGTTAATTGCGGAATGTGCAGGTGCACCATCATGCTGGTACCACATACGTCGATGCGTTTCCAGTGGCTTGTAATGAGGTTCACTCATGTTTTCACTATGTTAACTCACTCTTTGTTGTGCCTTTTCAACTAAATTTCTGGAAACTATTTCCTGATTACAATTGTAATCAACAGTATGTTGTTCAGGTCAATTAAAACATGTAATCAGAGGTTCTCCTACAAAAGGTTTGCCTATTAGTTCTAAAGGTGTTAATACAGTTGATAAATGTGGTAGTCCATTTAAAATAAGCTCAAATTCTTTAATTTTAGTCGCCCGTAAAGTATGCTTTTCATGGCAGTAGCTGCGACATAATTTCCCAATTTCTTTCGTAACTCTTTCAGACAGGTTCGAGGACGGGTTATAGTTGGATATTAATATTAGACGACTATCTTCCCAAGCTAGAAAATCTTTAAATTCATTGCTGACAAATTGTGGTCCATTATCTGTCAGAAATCGTTGTGGTTTTCCTACCTCCAGGAAGTAGCAGAGGAGTGGAAACAGTAGACGCAAAAATTGAAATCCAAATACACTTTAAAAAAATCTTTATTGGTTTAATATCTTATGGTAACCATGTATACTGTGCTTAAGTATGTTCAAAGTGGTACAATAATATTTTAATGTATTGTCTTTCCTTTTAAAAGAATTAATCATGAAATTATCTCACTGTACCCAGAAATTTTTAATGGTGAGTGCAATGAGACAGAGCCTCAAATTCTAATGAACATCATAAGAAGCAAAGTTGATCTCAAATGAGACAGCAGATTGTTGTCTTCTTGTCTTGCTAGTGTTGTAGTAGGGTTATGCAATAACATTTTTATGCATTTTGTGCCAATGAACGAAATATCTGGAACTACAGCCATCACAAATTAGTTCTCTAGTTTCAAACTTTTCCTAAGAAGTGTAACTTCACATTTGGATGACTCTCCTACAGTTGAAAGCATTTTCCTACGTAATTTCTTTTTTGCCTCAAACTCTACTAAAACAAAGTCACCCACTTTGGGTGAGTGATGTATGTTTTCAAAGTTAACCATATCTGGTTCTGGAATCAGTTGTGTCTGATCAAAGGTCTCATCATCTGAAGGATCTTGCCAAATTAATTAACTTCCATCAGCACCAGTTTCATCAACTAGGAATAAAGCTCGCTTTACTTTAGGTCTCTTAATGTCTTTTCATTTCCTTTTAATTTGTAGTCCATTCCTTTCTGGTTTGTCGGTTGCAATCATTGTTCTTCCTTTAGGCCGTTGGTGACCGCAACTTTTTCTTGGTTTTGCCTTTGGGAAACCTCATATGTCTTCTGGAGGGAGATAAGACATTGGTGCAGATTTTCCATGTGATTGTGAAGAACTGGATGCTATACACTCTGCTTCACTTTCATCATATGATGGGTGTCCCACATCAGTTTCAGGTTTAAGATCTTTTTCGGGTGATATGTGTGTTTCCAGACTTTCGTTTAGAGGTTTGTAAGTAAAAGAGGATGGAAGAAAATCATCCTCATTGAACACATGGCAATCTAAAGGAAATATTCCTGTCTTCTTAAATCCGGCAATGATATTGACAGGAGTCATTCCTCGGGGATATGTTATTTCCTCACAGTGAGCAACATTGTAAATTGAAGATGTTTCACCTGGATGAGACATCATACATGTATCTACAGTAGCATCATAAAATGTATGGAAAGGTTTCATGACACTGACATCAAGAGGCTGCAGTTTATTGGTGCAATGAGGTGGAATTGTCAGAATCGTTATCCCACTCTCTTTGCACAGACCTATTGCCTCTATTGAGAGGTAGCTCTCATGATTATTCATCAGTAACAAAGATGGATTTGCTTTTGAGCTGGCAGAGAACTTGATGAAGTTTTGAATGACCTTCACAAAACATTCTGAGTTCATCCATCCCCATTTAACAGCAAGACCTAATGTGCCACCAGGTGCTCCTAATATCATATGATCTTTTAAAATTCACATGTGGAAATATCATGACAGGGGATAGGCTGTTACTGAGAGCATTTATAATACAAGTGATAACCAGTGTTCCACATTCAGCACTGGTTACCTTGTTAACTTGTTTCATACCCCCTACGGCCAAAATCTTCTGTGACTTCTGCACCGTTGTTGTTCCAGTTTCATCAGGATTGAAAGTACGTGATCCATCAGCAAAATTTGGATGACGTTTGATTACATCTTCCAGTTTATCAAAGAAATTTGACTCATTAAATTTATTAAAACCTGTAGCTCTAGATAGGTTGCATCCTTCTGGGGTGTGAAGAGACAGTTGAGGGAATCTCTGTTGGAAACCTTTCATCCTGTTGATAGATGCTTTCTCACTTTCAGTCCAGGTTTTGGGTTAAAAAGTTATTTTTAATACCTAATTCATAAGCTAAGATATGGCAGTCATTCATAGTAAGTCCATAAAACATTTTAGAACACACAATTAGATATTCACACAATCTAAGCTCAAATTCTGGTGGAAAAATGCGGTTCACTGAATAGTTGGGACACATGTTTGAAGTGTTATCCTCACAATATTTCTTAACATCTCAACTAACTGTTTGAAAGGATAAGCCTTTCACCTTAGATGGAATCCTGATGCTTACTTTATTTTTGATCACCAGCATGACAGCTTTTGTCATTGAAGATTCTGAAAACCTTTCTATTTCCTTATCAATCTTCTTTCTCATGGGCATTTTATAACCTAAAAGAAAAGTTTACACACTAAAATCTACAGAAATCACTGTTTAATACAGCAAGCACACATTGTGAGACACTATGAACAAGTACTGGGAACAGTGAGACATGTCTCACTGTACCCTCATTATTCGTGTCTCACTGTTCCCAGTTGCAAACTTTTTTCAAACTGGCTCCAAACACATTCAGCTTAAAGCAAAATTTCAATGAAGGGAATTTATGTCTTGGAAAAACCATAGTTTTGAGTCACTAATAAAATGATTTGAAAATACCAATGGTCTACTCAGAAACCAGCTATTTAATTTTGTAAAAAGTTACTTTTCTTACCTCTGAGCACAAATATACCAACAATGAAATCATAACAAGAATGTCAAATACGAAACATGGAAATCCACAGTCTAAATAAGAATGGTTACCACATTCACAGTATGTACCAACAACTGAAACCAAAATTCCAGAGATAAAACTAATGGCTCACTGTCCCCACTGTCTCAATGTTCCCAATCTTCCGCTAATGTTGCCAACAGTGTATAACCATTTGTGTATTTGCTCTTCTGATAGGATATAACGTAACATACTTTGACAGCACTCTATGATGACCAAAATGTATGTCACTCCTCCCTTTCCTCTAGGAATCGGTTCAAAAAAATCTACTGCTGTAAGATCATGTAAAGAATTAGGAATAATTGGATACATTTTGTACTTAACCTGAGTCTTACTCTCTTTCACCTTCTGACATATTTCACATGTCCTAATTAAAGATGCTACTTTATGTCCTAGCTCCTTAAAATAATATAACTTATTCATTTAAGCTATACACTTTTTTATCCTGGAGTGTCCATATCCTGTATGAACATACCATACAATTTTGTGTTCCATTAACTTTGGAATGCATATGTGACACCATTGCAATGTTATACTGTCTATCCAAAAAAAATTATGCCCTAAAATTTTCCCCTTTTCCATTTTCCTGCTGTATTGGGAGGTAAGGAATTCCTGATACACATAGCAAACATTTATGTAAAATAGGGGTCATGATGGATGTTTTCTGTTATTCTTCGAGCCATTTCTTGTACCCTGGAGTGCGGATATTCTACTCTCATGAGGTTAATTGCAAAAATTATGCCAGGTTCTTCTGTACGTTTAAACTCTTCCATGCCCATAGGTAGCCTAGACAAAGCATCTGGTACTATATTCTCAGAAACTTTTACATACTGTATCCTAATGTCATATTCTTGCAGGAACAAAATCCATTGCATTAATCTACTATGTAACAATCAGCTACTCATTAGAAAAGATATAGCTTGATTATCTGTGTAGATAGGGCTTTCTGACCCCCATACTAGTGTTTGAAATTTCTGGATACTCCGTACAATTGCTAACAGTTCCTTTTCAGTAGCCTTGTAGTTTAATTCATGTTTATTCCGACTACAGCTAGCAAAGGCTGTTGTTTGATGTTCTCCATGATCTATATTCCACTCTCCTTGGAAGAGTTCTGCAGCGATACCATAATCAGATGCATCGGTTGAAATTTTAAATGGCTTGCCCATAATTGAATGATGTAGTATGGGTGATTCTACTAGCTCTCTCTTGATGTTTTCAAATGCATCAGTTGCCTCTTGATCCCAAACTCATGGTATTTCTTTTCTTAACAAATGTAAAATTCTTGGGTCATTCAGTTCTTGACTTCATATATATCATCTATAGTATCTGGCCATTCCTATAAATCCATTCAATTGTCTTATGTTGCTAGGGGATGGACATTCTTTAATAGCTTTTAGGCATTCAGGATCCAATCTAATCCCCTGCACTCCTACAATATGCCCCAAAAACTTAAGCTCTTGCCACGCAAAGTCCAATTTAGACAATTTCACTGTAATACCTATTTCTTTAAATTTTTTCAGGGTCTTACTCAAGGTTAGACAATGTTCTTCCCAGGTAACTGAGATTATGAGGAAATCATCTACACATATCATTAAAACCTTTAACAAATCTCTCCCTAATGCCTTGTCTGGTGCATGTATAAATACTGATACTGAGATATTAAGTCCAAACAGTAACACATTGAAATGATACAATTTACCATCAAACAAAAATGTGGTATACTTCTTTGATTCAGGATGTAGCCTAATTTGCCAATATCCCACATTCAGGTCCATCATGCTAAAAACTTTGTTTTCTCAAATCTGGATAACAATTCATCAATGTTAATGGGTCTGTCTCATTCTGTCTCTATATGCTTATTCAATGTATGCACATCTAGCACTAATTGCACACCTCCTGTAACCTTTTTTACCACTACTAAAGGGCTATTCATGGTGCTAGAACTACATTCTATTATACTGTTGTCAATCATTTTGTCAGTTTCCTCCTTAACTGCTTCTTTCAAACTTACCAGTATTGGATATGGCTTACAGAAAAATGGAGTGCCATATTTGATTTTAAACTTACATATGTGCTGTTATTACTGTGGACAGGAACAGAATGGGGCCTAAGACAGAACCTTCGGATACTCTTTGTGAAATGGCTTTCTGTTTTGAAGTATAAGTTCCTCTCTCTGATGATATAACCACACTTTGTCTTCAGTTGGTTAGGTAGGACTTAAACCATTCTAACACACTGCCCCTAATTCCATACTTTTTCAGTTTACAGAGTAGCAAGGACTGGTTCACACTATCAAAAGCCCCTGAAAGGTCACAAAAAATTCCTGTGGCATGAAGTGAGTTGTCTGATGAGGAGGTAATTTTACCTACAAAATGGTTTATAGCAGATACTGTGGTTTTGCCTTTTTGATACCCATACTGATTTTTTGAGATTATTTTAAATTTTATATGAAATTTTTGATTTTGCATGGTGACTATTTTTTCAAATACTTTTGATAGTGGTGGAAGAAGAAAGTTTGGAAAACAGTTTCCCATACCTTCTGTTGTGCCTTTTTTGAATAGTAGATTAACTACTGCATTCTTAAGTGTGTGTGAAAAATAACCTTCTTGAAAGAACTGGTTAATGATTGTAAATAGTGCTTATGCAATTATTTTAGAGACTGTTTTCAACACTTTTGTTAGTATCCCCTCCCATCCTGCTGATGTTTAAGTGTTTAGTGATAGTATCACATTTCCTATAGCTTTTTCAGTAGTTTTGGTGAATGGACTGACAAGTTCACCTTCAAATTACTCACTATTGAAGAAATTTACCTTATCTGGGTAATTTTCTACATTGATGTTTGATTTGTTTATGTCTGCAAAGAATTTACTCAATAACTCAGAAATTTGAGCAGGATTTACAATAGTATTGTCCTCCATCTTGGTTTCAGAAATATCATGGCCTTTAGCTGTGGCATCTGTTTCTGCTTTGATCACTGATCATTTGCAGTGATTAATGAATTTCCGCGTAAATTCTAGAACCACTCGTCCTTCTACCGCCTACAATATTTTAAATATAAGTGGGAGAGTGGAAATGTACCTACTGTGCCACCTGCTTCTGTGTGCAGGTTGGAAGTTTGTTATGAAAAGACTGTAGGCATGGTGGTCGAACGACGCTGACAAGTGTTTGCCGCTAGTGCCACAGAAACTGTGATGAAAGAACAAGGAGTAATTATGTAGTATTCTTTGCTGTTTTAATGACTGTGTACTTCATGTATTGGACTCACTAGAGGCAAGACAGGTTCATAAATGATGTGGTTGTTAAACCAATTTTATCGCACCAAATCGGTTGACTTGTAAACATTCAAACATTAATGTGAGAAATGGTGAATATGTTATTGGTGGAAGTTGAAATATACTAAGACTGAACTAAAAGTATTCTTCAAGTACTAAATTATTTCAAAAGTAGAGAGAGTGTCTTATAAATTCCTGTAACCAGCATTATCCTTCGGAGAAGAAGGTGTTGGAGATCAATGGAGCCGGAAATACAGAGAAGAAGATTGGCTGTGCAGATCAAGTGAGAGAGGTGTGAATTTTGCAGTCCAACTTCACATTGGTTTGGTTCGTCTAAAGTGTTAGAATGTGGTGACCAGTGAAAAGAGCATGAAAAAACAGGAATTTTGAGAGGAAATCAAAGCAGAAGGTATGATGTGTTGCCATAGCAACCAGGTATAACAAGACAAGATGACTGTTTTGCGTAATTGGGTTATGTCCAAAAATCAAATGAAAAAATTTGTGAATGCAACAAAGTGAAAGACGTACAAAAGTAATAATGTTAAAAGAATGGAAAGAAGACCTTGACGTATTAGACTAAGAAGAGATACAATGAGAATAATTCAGCTAAGATGATCTGGTGTGGGAAGTGTACAGCTCTCACATTCATCTCGGGGACACAGACATGGAGACAACATACGACACCACCAGCACCAGTTGCTGCTAATCAGTCCTGATTCTCCATCAGCTCGCCGATGCCAATGCATAAACCAGCAACCAATGCCACCAGCACCAGTTACTGTTCACTAGTGCTGATTCCACTCGTGCTCACTGATGCAGCGTAAAACTCTGCACCAGGTGAGAAAAAAGAATAATTGTTCGAGTATAAACTTGAAGAAACCATTCACTAGCCTGTATTAGTGTAGTTATTATGCTCAGTTTGTTTTTAATGATTACTACATCTATAGTTAGTAAAACCATGGAAAAAATTCAGCCAGCTGAAGAGACTTCTGAACCAGCAGTGGCTATGAGAATTAGTAGAGAGGGACCTGAATGGTCTGAGTTAGAGAATCTCATCAAAGCTCAGAGTTTGCAATTAAATTCTAGATTAGATGCACAAAGTAAAGAATTAGGCTTAAGGAATGGCCAAAATGCTTCTTTAAAAAAGGAACTAAGTGAAAAATTAGGCTTAATGAATGCCCAAAATGTTCTTTAAGAAAACAACTAAGTCTTAAATTAGACTCAGTAAATACTCAATTAAATGATAATATAGATGACCAGGGTGCTTCTTTGAGAAATGAAATAAGTGCAACTTTAAAGACTTTAGTAATTTATGTGAAGGTATGGGAAATTTGAAGACTGAATTTGACTTTTTAACTACTAAAGTAGAAAATCTTAAAATAGTTTTGAAAGGTGAATTAACTAGTTCTTTAAGCAGTCACATAAATCAATTGTTCACTGATTTTAATCAGAGACAGAATGATCAGCTCCAGAATTTGAAAAAAAGTTAATATTTGATACTGAAGATAAATGTAATAGTGTAGAGACTGAACTGAGAGAAACATTAGGATCATTTCAAAACATATGTAACATTACATTTGATGCTGTAAAGCAGAGGTTGCATACCTAAAAATAAAATGTTTGAAAGCAGAATAAGTTAATACCAATAGTCCAATCACAAATTGCAGGCATTAACGCTCGAGTAGATAATGTGGAAAGAAACTTTAAAGAGAAACTAGCAACCTCAGACATAATAAATATAAGCAGTCTGGAGGAACAGGTAGAAGAGGTGATAGACCGAAAAGTTGCCGCAAGAGTAATCTCTGAGAATGTATCTCCTGTTTTATCTTCTAAGCTTAGTAATACCAAGAGAGGTATAGATGAACTATGGAAAGAATTCAAACTTATTCAGGACAAAATAGATAATAGGGTGACTTCTCCTAATGTGGTATTGACTAGTGGGGTAATGACAGATTTACAATGGGGAGCCAATTCTGGATTACCCATGCAATTCCCTAAGTTTAAGACAGACAGGGAAGTACATTCTACCCATTTTTTTTTTTTTAAGTTTCAACTAAGCCTTGCCCAAGAACTGGGAGGATTTGAAAAAGATTGAGGTCGCGGGGGGCATCTATTAGCGGAAGCTTCAAAGTGGGGTACAGTAAACATTGAGAACTTTTCCTCTTGGGGAGATTTTCAAAAGAAGTTTAAAGAGAAGTATTGGTTAGCAAGTGCCCAGGAAAAATTAATATCGGACTTGTGGGATCCGAAGTATTACAGTAATACGTGGGGTACAATGAGAGAGTATTTCAACTGGCATTTAACATGGGCGAAGTACTTAGATAAGCCAATGGAGTAAGAGGGGTTAGTTCAAATTTTAATAAGATGATTACCCATTTATGCAAGGAAAGATATACTGAGTACTATGGTTGAGTACTACCAAGTAATCAAGGGGTCAAAACTGAACTACGGCAAGTGTCGACTACCCATGAAAGCACCAAACACCTAAATTACATTAAAATTTTTATGCACATTTGTTACTTATATAAACATTGCTTTACACTCACTATACATAAAATACACTATGTGATCAAAAGTATCCAGACACCTCAACAACATACGTTTTTCATATTAGGTGCATTGTGCTGCCACCTACTACCAGGTACTCCACATCAGCAACCTCTGTAATCATTAGATCTTGTAAGAGAGCAGAATGTGGCACTCTGCAGAACTCATGGACTTCGAACATAGGCAGGCGCTTGGGTGTCACTTGTGTCATACATCTGTAAATGAGATTTCCATGCTCCCAAACATCTCTCGATCCACAGTTTCTGACGTGATAGTGAAGTGGAAACAGGAAGGGACATATAAAGCATAAAAGCGTACAGGCCGACCTCATCTGTTGACTGACAGAGACCGCCGACAGTTGAAGAGGATCGTAATGTGTAATAGGCAGACATCTATCCTGACCATCACTCAGGAATTCCGAACTGCATCAGGATTTACTGCAAGTACTATCACAGTTAGGTGGGAGGTGAAAAAACTTGGATTTGATGGTAGAGCAGCTTCTCATTAGCTACATATCATGCCGGTAAGTGCCAAACGTCACATCACATGGTAAAAGGAGTATAAACATTGGACAACTGAACAGTGGGAAAACATTGAGTGGAGTGATGAATCATGGTACACAATGTGGTGATCCAACGGCAGGGTGTGAGTATGCCTGGTGAACATCATCTGCCAGTGTGTGTAGTGCCAACAGTAAAATTCTGAGGCAGTGGTGTTATGGTGTGATCGTGTTTTTCAAGGAGGGGCCATGCATCCCTTGTTGTTTTAGTAGTAGTAGTAGTAGTAGTTTTATTCATCCGTAGATCTCTTTTTACAAGGATATAGGACATGTCAAAGTATTTACAAGCTTAGATCAATTTACAATAAGCTAATTCGTATACACATATATTTACAGACTTCTAGTTAGAGACAATCATTAGATTTTACTCCTGGTATACAATAATTTATTTACAAATAACTCATTAAATAATGTAATGCCACACTATTCACTCATATTTCACTATCAGTCACTGCACACACTATACACACATTGTTTCATAGCACTTCACTCACTACATACACACACACACACACACACACACACACACACACACACACACACACACACACACAGGTGATCCTTGGGCCATTTTCTGTACTGCAAGTTCCCATTTGCTATCCTGAAAAACTGAGTCAGCATCCCTTCATAATGAGTGAGATGTTGAGCTCAGAAAGAGGAAGAGGTGTTAGTATTGTGCTATGCATAGCTTGAGGGGAGAGTGTCTCTAGAAAGGAAAAAAGAAGAAAAATAATAAAGTGAAGGTGTTATGTGGAATATTGGATGTTTTATAATCATCATTATTATTATTATTTGTTTATATAACATTTTTTTTATCAAACCCCTATTCTGCTTTATCTAAGTAATCCTTCAATGTATAAAATGTATTGCATAACAGGTACTTTTTAGCTGCCTTCTTAAATAAGTGTATTTTTGAAATTTCTTTAATCTCTTTTGGTAATTTATTGTACAGTTTTATTCCTTGGTAGAAAATGCTGTTTTGATTTTTATGTTTATTTTTTCTTGGTAAATGTAAGTTGAGTCTATCTCTTGTTGCATGGTCATGGACAGAGCTGTTTGTGCAGTAATTGCCAATGTTAGTTTTGATGTGTACAACTGACTGGTAAATGTGTTCACATGGAGCAGTTAAAATTCCCAGTGTTTTGAACAGATCTTTACAATGAGCTCGACTACTATTTCTGGTTATTATTCTTATGGCTCTTTTCTGGAGTGTGAAAATTGTGTTCATATTTTGTGGATTTGTTCCCCAAAAAAGAATGCCATAGCTAAGAATTGAGTGTACATATGAATAATATGTAACTAAAAGACACTGCATGTTACACACAGATGATAGAATTCTAAGGGCATAACATGCTGATGACATTCTGTTTGCAAGTACCTTTGTGTGTTCGCACCACTTCAGCTGAGAGTCAATATTCATTCCTAGAAATTTTGCATTTGTTACACAGCACATGCTTACATTGATGTTTTAAGCACTTTCTTGCTTCCCATTGGTGAAGAGCAATTCAGGAATGGTGATTGCATCTTTCAACATGATCAAGCACCTGATCATAATACACAGCCTTTGGTGGAGTGGTTACACAACAACATCACTGTAATGGACTGGCCTGCATAGAGTCCTGATCTGAATTCTACAGAACACCTTTGGGGTGTTTTGGAATGCCGACTTTGTGCTAGTCCTCATTGACCGACATCGATACCTCTCCTCAGTGCAGCTCTCGATGAATAATGGGCTGCCATTCAACAAGAAACCTTCCAGCACCTGATTGAACATATGCCTGTGAGAGTGGAAGCTGTCATTAAGGCTACGGGTGGGCCAACACCATATTAAATTCCAGCAATACCGATGGAGGGTGCCATAAACTTGTAAGTCATTTTCAGCAAGGTGTCTGGTTACTTTTGATCACATAGTGTATTGTATTGATGACACAACTCTGTTAACCTTAGCACATGAAATGGTCATCCTTTATACAATGAACATAACAAGTAAAAATTCAGATGTACTTTAAAACACTGAATAAGTATTTGATATGATTGGTATCATCAGATTTGAGTTGTGCTTAAAAACAACAAACTATTTTGTTCTTGGTATCACAGTTAAGTCTGTTAATGAGACATACTGAGCACATAAATGCCTTTCCATGGAATTTCCCCAATCCTGTAGTGTGTAGATCCTTCCTGGAGAATTCTAGATAGGCAAGGCCATGCATACTTATAAAACTGGCAGGTAGCATCTATTGCAGTGACTATTGTTTACTTCTTTGATTATTTTTGAATTGATGAATATGGTCCAACAATAAGTCACTGTAAATTGAAATGAAATGTATGTCAATATGTGCCATAAATGAAAACAGAATCTATTATTACATGAATGTTATAAGAAGTACGTATAACCAAATGAGAGTAAAATGTGTACTCATATAATTGGAATCGAATAATGTAACAAAAATGAAATCTGACAAAATGTACTAAAACCAAATGACAAGTAATGACCCTATATATAAAAAGGGTAGAGAATATGTTACAGACTATAATGCATATGAGCAATAATAATGGCATGTCAGCAAAAGAATAAGATAAGTGTATTTTGTAATTGTATTTGTATTTTGTTATGTCATGTGTACAGTATGTGGAACGGACACTACAGAAACTTTATGTAATGCTCAAAAACAAAGTGCAAAAACATATTAAACCTGGTTGTAAAGTACAATTAGTATTAGGCTGTAATATAACAAAGTATTCAGTCTCCTCTATGTGCAAATGAAGAGCACTGAACTGAACTTCACTGTAGATCACTGCTCGTTGGAAGTTCTTCATTGCAGAAACCTGAAATGTGGCTCATACTACACCTCTTATGACCATCATATATTGTGTAATTGGTTGTTTTGAATAGAATAGTTTAACTCAGCAAAATTCCAACTGTTCATACTTAAAACATTTCTTGTCTTAAATCTCATATTGCAATTTTAACTTGTTCTTTGATAATATATCACTAAAATCATACTAGTACAAAAATTTTCAAGTGCTATGGTACTATTCTCTGTAGTTGAAATTGAAATTTCCATATAGTACTGAATAACTAAATATATTATTATCATATAGTACAATTAAATTCTTGGAGTATAGTTCCTCAATAGTTAGCATAATTCACCCCACATGCATAGAATGGAATGTCTGACCAGTGTCCAATCTTTCCATTTTTCATTTGTCAAGACACTTCCGATACTTCATTTCTGTCTTTACAAAACATATAATGATTATTTTTTATGAATATTTACGCAATTTCAATCATTGCCTCCTCCTTCGTAGTATGAGTTAACATAAAGTGGTATCATACCCCACAACAGCTGTAAGTGAGCCATTCCTCACGATAATTAACAAACATTAGTAAGTGAGCCATTCCTCATGATAATTAAAAAAAACATTATGCATGGTAATACTGAGTATAGTAAGATGAGTCATTCCTCATGATAATATATTAGCAGAGCATATTTGTATATAAGTAAGTGTTCACAACTTCTAGTGCTGGTACATAGCAAAGTAAATACATAAGTAAATGTTTACCATTTGGGTTACAACATACAACAAAATCAGACATAAGTAAATAATATAGTATAACAGAGCATAGTTACATCTAATAATGCAGAAATGCTAGCTTGTTTCCCAGATCCTCCTATAAAATAGGTTTTAGTCGCTTAATAAAGCTGACACAGTAAATTAGAAGGGAGACATATGCATGTGGACAGAGGGAAGGATAGCTTGGTATTCTAATGAGAAGTAAGAAGTGAAATAGAAGATTTGGAGTGTTGGAATTGAAGAAGAAAAGATGACAGACACCCCACCCATGATCCCCACTTTTCCAGTACTTCACTGTGGTGCCGGAGGGAGAAGAGTGTTCAGCATTCCCTCTAGAACGGACTTGTCACAGCTTCACCTTCCCAGTCCCCAAAAATTAACCCCAACGCTCCCTACTGACTGATCAACGAAGGATGAACAATTAGCATTCTGCAGGACAGAGTAAATGACATATATAATGCTGTATTGGTTAACCCAAGTAACATATGCTAGATTCTACCAGCTGATTTACAATCAAACCCTCTAGTATCTGGGCTTGATCAAACATAATCAATTACATAAACATGAGATTCTGAAAACTATGATATAACTAAGTCATAAACATGAAAATACTAAAGTGAGGTACAGAATTACTGTGTTCCTCTGATATCTGTTGCAGCTCAAACATAAATTATTACATAAACGTGAAAATATGGAAATAAGGTAGCCAAATGCATCGAATTACGGCATATCTCATATCAAAAAAATAAACAAAGTCAACTTCCCCATAGGGCAGATCATCCAAGTGTTACAATGTTCACATTATGTGAAGTACTTTCTTATGCATCAATATATTTGCTAAACACCACAGAGTCAAGTCTAATAATGACAAAAGAAATTTTTGTTACACTTTCAAAATTAAGCAGGAGGCAGGTCTGAGATATAAAATTCAAGTTACTGGAATCTCAGCCAAGTGATATATACGGTTCCTTTCCAAATGACAAGGCATATATAAGTCTTACATTAAGTTCAAAAACATATTTCATGTGTTAATAATGTTACAAAATTTTATATAAAGCCACTGATATGGAGACCAGTTGTTACTGCTTCAAAGATTTCACAAAGGATCACGCCCCTGAACATGAGCTTCACGAATTTGTGCAGTTAAAGCCACTGTAAGTGCATGACCTGAACACTCTGGCCTTGTACCAGACGCATGAACATGAACTGTGACAATAATGGACATTGGGCTGCACACGTGTACTTCGAAAGCTAAACACTGTGCAGATGCTGACTGACAATAACAGGACTATGCAGTTACAGCATGCAGTTTTTTAGGAGGTGTGCTGTGTGTGTGTGTGTGTGTGTGTGTGTGTGTGTGTGTGTGTGTGTGTGTTTGTTTTTTTGTTTGTTTTTAAAGAAACTGACATGCCCATATAAATTGATAACCTTTCAGGATAACTGTAATGGGGGTAAAAAAAAGAATTTGCCCATACTGATTAGGATTATCAAAACTCAAAAAAGGACATAAGCTCAGCCACTGTGCACCCCCATATGATGTCAGTGCACAGTGGGGGCCAATTGTATTGAATCATATTATTTTTGTTTCTTTTCTTATATATAAGCTATACATAAACTGAATGAGCTATAAAGCAAAGACACCAACAAAATTAAATTAACAAGTTGTTTTGGCAAGGATAATGTTCTGATACATTGTTAAATATTTGTATGAGACAAAGTAACAAATACATTCTTCAATTTATTAATTCATGTATCTTTTGTTTTGGGATGTGATAGCATATGGACCTAAGCTTGAATCCATCATCCCAGCATTGAAAAAATGTGTATTTAATCATTCATTAAAAGTATTATAAAAAGTTATTGTAAAAGGAATATTTATTCACACAGTTATAAGTTTCACTCCTATCTTTTCATCATTTCACTTGCTGCCAAGATCCTGCATCAAGAGGTTTGGCTCAGACGAGAATAATTAACGCCGTATGTGGAGGAGCAATCCTGCATCGACATTGTCACACTCAAGACTAAACATAATGGAATTAATGTGAAGGTAATGACTCAGACTTGATAGGCACCTATTGAACTTGGTTTACTCATACTAAAAATATTGTGCTTTGTGTGTTTAAGAACTTATAGACAGATCAGCAGTTTTAATGGTTGCAGTGTATTTGATACCACACACTACTGGAAGCAGCAGTACATAATGCAAATTATGTTTATTGACCTTGAATATAATGATATTCAAAGTCTGTTGATTTTGGCATCAGTTAAAGTTCACACAAGATTGTGCACCAATTCATAAATTACCTTCAAAATTTGCTCGACTATTCTTTCCAAACAATTTTCCCAATTATTCAAGCAATTATTAATCCATTTCCACATTGACTATTCAGCAGTCACCAAATGCTCCAGCTCCCTGTCAATGCTGGGCCAGTACTGCAAGACAAGTCTTCAGTACAAGAAACACCTCCGTGACCCTTATGCAACAACTGTGAGACCTCCCATCACAAACTCCTGGAAATGACCACCGTGGGAGCTGTGTCATTCATGGAGAGGAGGAGGATCCTGCCTAAGGCCAAGAGATGATGCAACAAGATAAAATAGTTATGAAGCATATCGGAAGTGTTGCCAAGGCAACCTAACCTGCTGGATGAGATGGATGACCTGCTTGAGGTGGGGTCAGACACTGTGGCCCTGGCGGTCCGAGTATTAGTGATCGGAAAGCCATCAACTATGGGGTGGGGGGGGGGGGGGTGACACATGAGCTCCTCTCCATCAAACTTGGAGCCCAGACTGATGGGCAGTCTGGATAAAGCATCAACATTGGCATGGCAACTAGTGGGGTGAAAATGGATGTCATAGTGGTATTTGGAGAGGAACAATGCCCATGCTGTGGACTGCCTTATCAGGAACTTGGGCAGACACAAGGAATAACAAAACTAATGGCTTGTGATCTGTAGTGAGTTGGAGTTTGGTTCCATACATGAATTTGTGAAATTTGGTGACATTGTACACAATGGTCAGAGCTTCCTTTTCGTCCTTCGAGTAAAGACCTGTGCTGGACTGTGAGTTTTGGATGTGAATACCAGTGGCTGCTCTGAGCCATCTGCATTCCAATGTGCGAGGATGGTCCCATGCCATTCTGTGAGGTGTCCATAGCCAAAAGTAGTTGTTTGTTAGGATCAAAAGTAACTAGACATTGTACTGACCTGAGGTATTCCTTCAGTGTGGAAAAGGTCTGGTTGCATGCCAGAGACCATACAAAGAAAGTATCTTTGTAGAGAGGAAGGTACAGAGTGCACACAATGGTGGTTGCCTCAGGAATGAACTGGAAATAACAGGCAATTTTACACAAGAAAGCCTGCAGTTCAGAAAGTGACATGGTATGTAGCAGATCCGTAATGGCCTTGATGTGACTTACCAGGGGTTGAAACCCTGCTGTGGTATGATGTGAGCCACATATGCAAGAGAGGGTTGGAAAAATTTAGACTTCTGTATGCTGCAAAGCAGACTCATGGCTTGAAGTTTTTCAAAAAGGACCCAGAGATTGTGCAGTTGGTTGCTTGTAGTACACCCGGTAGCAACAATGTCATCCAGGTAGCTGAAACATTACGAAATAGTGGACATGATCTGTTCAAGATAGTGTTGAAAACTTATGGGGGCACTTGCCACATCAAACATTAATCATAGCTAAGATATATTAAAAACCATGATATGCTTCGACTCCTCATGCAAGGCTACCTGGTGATATGCTTCAGAAAGATCAAGTTTGGAGATGAATTGAGCCCCACTAAGTGTGTGAACAGCCCTTCCAGCTGCACCAACGAGTGTGTGTCTACTGTGGATGGTGAATTAATGGTGATCTTAAAATCACCACAAAATTGCAGTTTACTAGAGGGTTTCATCATGACAGCAAGGGGGGATGGTCCATTCACTAGAGGAAATGAGAGCCAGAACACTGAGAGATGCAAGGTGAGCCAGTCCAACTCCACTTTGATATGGGAGTGGAGGGCTATTGGAACCTGCTATGCATGAAAATATCCAGGACAAGCCAACTGCTTCAACGTTATGTGGGCTTTAAAGTCTGTGGCACACCATAAGCCTTCTGCAAAAATATCTTGAAATTTGGATCATAAAGATTCCAATGATTGATAGGGGATGTTGACAGATACAAACTGTATGGAGACCATGACTGAAAAGTCAAAGGCCTGAAAGGTATCAAACCCAAAATAGTTTGCTCAAATGTCATCATGAACAACAATAGAGGTAACAGGCAGAGTACTGATCTGTAGGTAACATCAGATGTGAACTGACCAAGCAGGGATCTACTGTTTACCATATCGCCATAGGCACCTGTTTACTAGTGACAGCAGAGGTGAGCCAAAGTCTGAATATGTTTGTGCATTAAGCAGGAAAACTGCCATTCTGGCGTCCACCTGCAGGCACAGCTGTCACGAGAAAACCAAAACTTTGATAAAAATCTTGTTGGATACCTGACTGGGAACAAGTCCTGACAATGGCACTTCCTGGATATCCATATCCATGCCAATCTGATACTGCCTTTGGTTGACAGACTACCACAAAGTGACCTTTTTCTGACATTTTCAGTCGATGGTTCAATGCTGGGGACACGATTTATCATGTTGGGAGTAACAATATGCACGTAACAGCGGCAGGGAATGGTGGCTTGAGTGCTGTTTACATGCTGCACAGAAGCCACCAGACTGGCTACCTTGCACCACTGCTATACCACCCTCCCTGGATGCAGTGGACACAGCAGGGGCACCCTGCACCACTGTGATTTCACTCCATGCTTCTAGCTGCCTGCCCAGTGGCATGTGAGACCTCGTATGTCTGGGCAGTGGACAATACCCTGTCAAGGGAAGGGTTTTCTAATTGGAGGGCCCACTGACAGACTTCAGTATCTGGAGCAGAGTGGATTATAACATCACGAACCATGTTGACCGCATATAACTCCTTTGACTTGTATGTGACAAAATAGCACTTACAAGTAAGGCCACGGACAGTTTTGGCCCAGGTGTGATAAGACTGGTGGAGCTATTTCTTGTATTGATAAAACTTAACCCTAGTGGCCACAGTATGCATTCAGCAGCAATAATAGGACAACAATGAGCAAAAATCGACAAAAGGCAACAAAGAAGGTTCCTGTAATGGGCCCAACTGCCCCAACACCTGAGAGAAATTCATGACAAAAAAAATGCAAGGCATATCTCTTTTTATGTATTTATCTCTTGTTCCAGAGATCTATGTTGTGACACTATCACAGGATATGGAACATATCAATTTTACAAGCTTTTGGCCAGAATTTATGGTAATACATAAAACAAAACAAAAACAGTTAACAGTAACTTAGGTCCCACTACAAGAAATACATTTTAGAGATAGAACAGTAAACAGTAACTTAGGTCCCACTACAAAAAAATACATGTTAGAGATAGATAAAGATTACAAAATAATAAGTGTTACAGAGAAATAAATATTGCAAAATATATGTTTACAATAAAAATCTTACAGTCACTGAAATGGACTCCTTTCTGCACCATACTTAGATTTGGCTGTTCATAGTGGATATCATGTTTCCTTCTAGTATCGTGACTGTGATATGCACTATTCAGTTTAAAGATGGATTTTTCTTTCCTTATGAAGCACATCAATGAGAATGTATATTGCGCAGTGGATGTAAGTATTTAAAGTTTCTTAAAAAGATTCCTGCATGTGGCTCTAGGATGGACTCCACACATGATCACTATGGCTCTTTTTTTGTACACACAGTACTTTTTTTAGCTGATTTTTAGCTGATTTCCCCAAAATATAATTCCAAATGTCATAATTGCATGAAAGTAACCATAATACACTGACTTCATGGTTTCCATATTTCTATAAGAACAAACAGTGCGCAATGCGTATGTTGCTGAACTTAGTCTTTTGCATAGATCTAAAATGTGGTTTGATCAATTCAGTTTGCTATCAATATGCAAGCCTAGGTATCTTGAGGAATCTGCTCTGGTTGTTGTCTGATCACCTATCTTTACTACTATTTCCTCATCTTTGGATGTTTTGTGGAACTGAATGTAGTTTATTTTACAGTAATTTAAAATAAGACCATTAATGTTGGACCAGTTCACCATTTCATTTAAAACCTTATTTTCTGTTATCTCAAGTTTATCTACTGAATTATCAATAAGTAGTGTAGTGTCATCCGCAAAAGTGGTGAATCTACAATATTCCGCAGAGAGAGGGAGATCATTTATAAATATAATAAAAAGTTGGGGGCCCAGAACTGAGCCCTGTGGCACTCCACATGTGATGGTACCAAATTCTGAAGATCCTGGGACACTATCTACTACAACTTTCTGTTTCCTGTTTGACAGATATGACTCAAGCCATTTCCGTGTTGCACCACTTATACCAAGATGTGCAGCTTTTTGTAAAAGAATTTGGTGATTTACACAGTCAAATGCTTTTGTTAGGTCACAAAATATGCCAATCACTTTCAGTTTTTTATTGACAGATTCCAAGAGTTTGCCAGTAAATGCAAATATTGCATCTTCTGTTGACAAACCTTTGTGAAATCCAAACTGACTTTTGCTAAAGCTATTGTGTTCACTGAGATGCTTAACTATCCTGGCATGCATTAGTTTCTCTAAAACCTTTGAAAAGGTTGTCAGTAGTGATATTGGCCTATAGTTAGCAGTATCCATCTTATCCCCCTTCTTATACAGTGGTTTTACAACTGCATACGTAAGCCTCTCAGGAACTATTCCTTGCTTAGGTGACACATCAAAAATGTGGCAAAAGACTTTTCTTACATGGCTGGAGCAGTATTTTAATAATTTGTTAGAAATGTTGTCAATTCCAGCAGAGTTTTTACTTTCCATCATACAGACACATGGAAATGTTGCCACAGGTGGTGTTCATATGCATCCCAATCTGCTGTTGCCATGTCAGATGGCAGGAATGGAGGGGGAAACATAGCTGGAGACAAAAGTGGAGAGAGCAACATAGACCCAGCCTGTTGCATGACTGTAAGCAGCTCTGCCTGCTGTGGCACCAATGTTTGAAGCAGGGTTTCCATGTCACACAAGAAAAATTCATAACCCAATGGAAAAAGCAACTGCACAATGAAAGATGTGAAAAATGATCCATCTTGTCGCCAGTGTGGTCTAACCACAAGAACACACAGATAATAATGATCACAGTGCTTTATTACTTCAAGAATAATAGAACTAAAAAAAAGAATGTTTAAAGGAAAATCTGAAACACTATCTACTCAGCAGTAGTGGCTTAACACTCACTATTATCAGAATAAAGAATTAAAGATCATGAGTACAGCAGTGTGGTGTACAGTGTCATGTGACTTTAGCATTACATGGAGTATATTACTAAAATGATCAACTTATGACCAGATACAAATCGTTACATAATAAAATTAATGTTAGATATAGCTAAAAAAATTATTTGTGATGGATGAAGATCTTAATGTCAAAAGTTATCCTCATATTAAAAATAAATAAAATAAGTCTGATCTCTTTAAGTTGTGATGACTTGCCAATTTTGGAAGAACAATTTCCTTTGTTTGATTTGTTTTTGTAATTTATTATCATTCTTTCTTTTCATTCATTTTCCATTCTATAGATTATTTTAGTACTTCTCCTCATAATAATTGTTCTCCATAACATGTACTGAACATAAAACAGACAATGTGAGATATGTAAGAGTACAGTCACAATTTCATCATTGTAATTCCTCCTTTTATTGAGTGAGTGATAAAATGCTATTTGTTTCATGTGGTTAGCAAGAAGAGGTAGCGGAACTATCTAAGTGATGGTAGCAGTGGTAAAATCTGCACAATCAATGATTGTTGGTCTGTTACTAACCAAGTGATGTAGGACCATGAAAGAAATATAAGCATTTCAATGCTAGTATTTGAAATTCTTAGCAATGCTTCGTTTCAAATGGGCCATACTTCATGAAATGAATTTTGAATACATGCAGGTTCATTTATTGATCATGCAATATGCATTTAAGGTTGCAGCAGTGGTAGCTGATCAATAACATCACTGTATTAATAACACCCAACTTCATTATGCACTCACCATTATAAGGTTGTAAAAACATTTAAAACAATATTAGGACAGGAAATATTATAAGTTTTAAACATAAGTAATACAACTTTGAATTTTATGAAATTAATTTAAATAACATCACCTTCTGCTTTCTATGGGGATAGAAAAAGACACCAAGAAGTAAGTGAGTGAAACAAGATGAACTCAGGTAGATCTGTTAATTGGTTTCAAACAAAAACATAATGAAAATATGACAAAGAGATTATAATTTCTACATCATCTCAGACCTTAAGAGACTCTGGATCTTTTTCATAATGTTCTATTACATTATGATAGTCACAGCACCATAACAAACAATCTGATAGCACTGTTAACACAATTTCATTAACTGTTTATGTATATTGAGAACATGCACAGTCCTATAAGGCTTCTTTGGGGTACACCTGATAGTACTTTCATTTCTCATTTCTGTTGAATGTATAAAATCCAGGATAATATACTGGTTTCTATTAGTAAAAACTTGTTACATCAGTCACATAACTCTATACAATCATACACTGATTATGAATTGGCATTGTAGTAATGTCAAATGCCTTCCTGAAATCAAGAAAAATTAATCTACCTATTGACCTGCACATGTACAGGTATCGTGTATCAAAAAACTGAACTGTATTTCACACAAGTGGTTTTTCCTGAACCTACACTGACTTTTTGAAAAAAATTTATTTTTGTCAATAAATGTCGCAATATTCAAGCTCACAATAAATTCTCAGAAGCTGCAATAGAAAAACTTTTTTTCTATATCTCTGATTTGAATGTTCATACTGCAAACAAATGTTGTTTTTGTTGTGTTCTGAAGTACGAAGACATTTTTAAATGCAAACTACAACATTTTGGCTTTGTCTCCATGTCTTCAGTTCAACATCAAATTGATATGCAAGGAATGGAATGGAAGATTTGAACTCATTCACTGACTTTACATCTGAACTGTTGGGATTTCCTGACAGATCTTTTGCACAGATCCAACTACAGAAACTGGTTGCCTGCTTGAGTTACCCACTCACAGATTTATAACAGCACAAAAATCAGCTGCCCCTTAGAATTCTAAAGCCACGCAATTGCATAATGTAGCAGCACTGTAGGGCGTGGAAGTGTTTGGGGGAAGTGTTGTCTTCCATTCAAGCTGTTACTGTGCTTTATCTGTTTATGATCTATTGATGAACACTGTGAAATCTAGATACAATGTCATGAGTTTGAGTCTTTTTTTTTTTTTTTTTTTTTTTTTTTTTTTTTTTTTTTACTGCATTTTGGCTGTCTACTAAAGGTAGTAGCCTGATGGAACATCAAAGATAATTTGCTTCTCTTTCTGACCCAACAGTAATAGCAAAACTTTCCATTAAAGATCTCATAGCTGTGTGAAGATATGAACATTTTATGCTTGAGAGTTTCCTCCATCAACAACCAGCCGCTTACCACTGGCTCATAACTGCTTGATGCCAATAACTGTCAATTAGGTGAAGACGATACAGTGCACCTTGCACATGTTTCTGCACTTGCACTACTTCTCACTATAGTTTGATTTTCCATGCAAAATAACTTTGGTAAAATGAGTGAACTCCATGCAGTTACACAACATGTGTAGCTGCTGTAAGTGTATTTATCAATATTTGTTTTTCTAATTTGAAGTTCTCGTATTTTTCTTGCAGTTACAGATTGGATTGTTGTTGTTGTTGTGGTCTTCAATCCAGAGACTGGTTTTATGCAGCTCTCCACGCTACTCTGTCCTGTGCAAGCTTCTTCATCTCCCAGTACCTGCTGCAACATACATCCTTCTGAATCTGCGTAGTGTATTCATCTCTCGATCACCCGCTACGATTTTTACCCTCCACGCTGCCCTGCAATACTAAATTTGTGATCCCTTGATGCCTCAAAACATGTCCTACCAACTGATCCCTTCTTCTAGTCACGTTGTGCCACAAACTTCTCTTCTCCCCAATCCTATTCAATACCTCCTCATTAGTTATGTGATCTATCCATCTTATCTTCAGCATTTTTCTGTAGCACCACATTTCGAAAGCTTCTATTCTCTTCTTGTCCAAACTAGTTATCGTCCATGTTTCACTTCCATACATGGCTACACTCCATACAAATACTTTCAGAAACGACTTCCTGATACATAAATCTATACTCGATATTAAAAAATTTCTCTTCTTCAGAAACGCTTTCCTTGCCATTGCCAGTCTACATTTTATATCCTCTCTACTTCCACCATCATCAGTTATTTTACTTCCTAAATAGCAATACTCCTTTACTACTTTAAGTGTCCCATTTCCTAATCTAATTCCCTCAGCATCACCCGATTTAATTTGACTACATTCCTTTATCCTTGTTTTGCTTTTGTTTATGTTCATCTTATATCCTACTTTCAAGACACTGTCCATTCCGTTCAACTGCTCTTCCAGATCCTTTGCCGTCTCTGACAGAATTACAATGTCATCGGCGAACCTCAAAGTTTTTACTTGTTCTCCATGAATTTTAATACCTACTCTGAATTTTTCTTTTGTTTCCTTTACTGCTTGCTCAATATACAGATTGAATAACATCGGGGAGAGGCTACAACCCTGTCTCACTCCTTTCCCAAACGCTGCTTCCCTTTCATGCCCCTCGACTTTTATAACTGCCATCTGGTTTCTGTACAAATTGTAAATAGCCTTTCGCTCCCTGTATTTTACCCCTGCCACCTTCAGAATTTGAAAGAGAGTATTCCAGTAAACATTGTCAAAAGCTTTCTCCAAGTCTACAAATGCTAGAAACGTAGGTTTGCCTTTTCTTAATCTTTCATCTAAGATAAGTCATAAGGTCAGTATTGCCTCACGTATTCCAACATTTCTACGGAATCCAAACTGATCTTCCCCGAGGTCTGTATCTACCAGTTTTTCCATTCATCTGTAAAGAATTCGCATTAGTATTTTGCAGCTGTGACTTATTAAACTGATAGTTCGGTAATTTTCACATCTGTCAGCACCTGCTTTCTTTGGGATTGGAATTATTATATTCTTCTTGAAGTCTGAGGGTATTTCACCTGTCTCATACATCTTGCTCACCAGCTGGTAGAGTTTTGTCATGACTGGCTCTCCCAAGGCCGTCAGTAGTTCTAATGGAATGTTGTCTACTCCCGGCGCCTTGTTTTGACTCAGGTCTTTCAGTGCTCTGTCAAACTCTTCACGCAGTATCTTATTTCCCATTTCGTCTTCATCTACATCCTCTTCCCTTTCCATAATATTGTCCTCAAGTACATTGCCCTTGTATAAAACCTCTATATACTCCTTCCACCTTTCTGCTTTCCCTTCTTTGCTTAGAACTGGGTTGCCATCTGAGCTCTTGATATTCATACAAGTGGTTCTCTTCTCTTCAAGGGTCTCTTTAATTTTCCTGTAGGCAGTACCTATTTTACCCCTAGTGAGATAAGCTTCTACATCCTTACAGATTGGATTATGCATACTTAAATCTCATGAACACTGTTAAAGCATTACAAAATAAGAACCACATGTGTAAAAGGTCTAACATTTGTGACATATTGTTTACTTTGGGTTTCACAGAGGGGTGAAGGCAATGGAAGCAGCTTGAAACATTTGTGTCATGTATTAGATGAGTGCTATTGGAAAAATCGCATCAGAAAAGGATTTTCTTGTTTCAAGGAAGATTGGTCCAGCATTAAAGATTTTCCACATTCAGTAAATCTCGATAATTGACATATGTGATGAACTGTGACCATTTAAACTTCATTTGACCTTTGCATTCAATATGCAAGGTTTAGAAGTCAAGTGTACAAGTACTTGATGTACTAATTCAGAGTGACAAAAATCAATGGAGTGCTCATTGAGCATTCCTATCCAATATTGTTGCTTGTGATGAGTTGTGATGCCTTTACTTCTTAGGAAGAAATTAATGGCGGAGCCTTAATGAAAGACATCTCGAACAATGGGCAGTGTGAACAGATAGTATTTTGCACCTGGTAGCACTATGAACTCCCCAGAGGTGTGAGGGGAGTGTCCACCACAGCTGGCATTTCTTGCCAACAATTGAGACACCATTTGATCACTATATATATATATATATATATATATATATATATATATATATATATATATATATATATATATATATATATATATATATATATATATATATAAAATAGAAAGAAACTTCCACATGGGAAAAATATATTAAAAACAAAGATTCCAAGACTTACCAAGCGGGAAAGCGCCGGCAGACAGGCACATGAACAAAACACACAAACACACACACAGAATTACGAGCTTTCGCAACTGGCAGTTGCTTCGTCAGGAAAGAGGGAAGGAGAGGGAAATATGAAAGGATGTGGGTTTTAAGGGAGAGGGTAAGGAGTCATTCCAATCCCGGGAGCGGAAAGACTTCCCTTAGGGGAAAAAAAGGACAGGTGTACACTCGCACACACACACATATCCATCCGCACATACACAGACACAAGCAGACATATTTAAAGGTCTTTAAATATGTCTGCTTGTGTCTGTGTATGTGCGGATGGATATATTTAAAGGCCTTTAAATATGTCTGCTTGTGTCTGTGTATGTGCGGATGGATATGTGTGTGTGTGCGAGTGTACACCTGTCCTTTTTTTCCCCTAAGGGAAGTCTTTCCGCTCCCGGGATTGGAATGACTCCTTACCCTCTCCCTTAAAACCCACATCCTTTCATTTTTCCCTCTCCTTCCCTCTTTCCTGACGAAGCAACTGCCAGTTGTGAAAGCTCGTAATTCTGTGTGTGTGTTTGTGTGTTTTGTTCATGTGCCTGTCTGCCGGCGCTTTCCCGCTTGGTAAGTCTTGGAATCTTTGTTTTTAATATATTTTTCCCATGTGGAAGTTTCTTTCTATTTTATATATATATATATAAAGGTAGAGAATATATTGTTGGTGATAAATGTCTCACTTACGTTTACTGTAGCAATCTATGAACCAATGAAAAAATGCTATTAAAATGTGCACTGGACTAATACAAATGAATTACAATTTACCACAATATGACAAAAGTAATTTTAATAAAACATGAAGTATCTGTAACACAAGAGTGTCTGCATTGGCACAAATTAGTAAGATTTACACACTTTGGACTTTGAAACAGTTTGTGTCTGCATGCTACTTGTATCTCTACTACTACCACTGCTACTACAACTAGTACTACTCTAGTAGTCAGTGCAACAATTTCATACATAAAATTGTTTTGTCACAAAAATCAAAAATTATTTCAGAATAAAGGAAAAAGGACACTCTCAATCACATAGAAATGTAAGTTTTTAACTCTTGCTCTATGGGGAACTGGAAGCAGCAATAAGGCACATCATGAAGTTTTCTTATTCCTTTTATGATTTGGCTGCCTGTAGCTCTGTCACAGAATAAGATATGAACTCTAGCACCACTACTATTTTGTGGCATCACTGAGTAAATGTCACTGCCGCAGCTAATCCAAGAGGCCACAGGAGCAGGTCATATCAGAACCAGTCAGACACAGTTACAATGGCTACCTGCTGATGTGGCAAGTACTGGTTCCAAGATGTCAAGCTAATTGCTACATGCTGCAACTGAGCAGAGGCACCAGGCACAAAACAGCACTAAAGCAGCAGAAAGTCAGAGACACTGAGTACTGGTATCCTATTTGGTTTTTTGTGGCTTACATAACAGAAATCAATGCTGTAGCAAAACAAGGATAGGCCGAATTCATAAAAATACTCATCATTTTTAGTCAAAGGCACCTCAGTCTGTCAGCCACCAGCCCTGAGGCGGGAGCTGTGTCAGTGTATGAGTCTACATGGAGCAACGAGTCACCACTCGGGACTTTGCAACTGCTAGCCAGAGCCCTGCTATGGACACTCCCACTGGTAAGTTACCTGGGGCCTACTTCAGCTGCTATCAGCCTCCTGCCCTGGGCCATGCAGCCAATTGGCTGCTATTGCCTGTGCACACAAACTCCTTGTTGGCTGCCTCTGCTCATGTGAGTGGACACTGATGCTGTTGTAAGCTGTCTTGTCTATGCTGGGACCACAGCGTGATTCGGTGTACCTCAACACACCTTGTCCAGTGCAAGTGTGGAGCCTTTAGTCTGCAGTGTGGGTTAGCTGCTTGCTGCCAAGTGCTCCAATAAACATCCTTGCCATTGCTGTTGGCATCATAACTCTGCCAATTGTGCAATGCTGCTAACAGTCGCACCTCTTTACAAGCTGCCTACAACTTACATCCTGGACACATTGATTTCTCCTAGCATCAGCACAACTGATGTAGTTTATTAATCAATAAATGAATTTACTAACACTGATGTTTTCATGTTGATGCATCAGACCACTATCAAGCATCCAAGCACCACTCCACTACCATCCTACAAGGGTGATGTACTGCTAGCTTTCCTACACAAACAACTCAATCCCACTATCAACTCTAGTGACCATCCACTCCCAACCACTACAAGTGGCGAGAGAAGTGGGTGTTGTGGAATCAACCACCACCAATACAGATATATGCAGCTCAATTCAAGGTCACTTCTCCAGCTGAAGTTAAAGCCATCAAAAATTGCAGTGAGGTTAATGGATTAATTGTTTTCTTCTCTTAGACCATGTGCAAGGGAGATGCATATGAAACATAACTGTCACAGGAACTTGAAGGTGGAGTTTGTGAAACCAAATGAACTGGCTGACTTGTTGCAATTCCAAGGAACTGCTAGAGAACAGTATTTGCAGCTAGTGAGGTGTATGCAGTGCAGCATGTTAGTCCACAGTACACAATGTGCCCATGTGCCGTATGAGTCCCAGGTAAGTGTGGCACATGCTGTTGCTATGGTCATTTTACTGAGCAAAATATGGAGCAAAGTCACTCATAATTATGCATAGAGTTCAGAAGAACTATATCAGTTGCCTATATTGTTGTTGTTATCTATGTCAGTTGTATTATTTTAGTTGTGTCATGTTATTGTGCTTTACTGTTATTATGCATGATTTGATAGACAGGGGTTCCACAGTGTCAGAGTCTGAGATATAGAGTGTTTATGAATGGGAGGCATTTAAAACCTTGGTAAACCAAGTAACACAGATAGCTCAGAAATTTCTAGGCAGTTAACTGCTATGAGAGAAGATAGGGCCTCATCTATTTTGACCACTTCTTCATTAAGTTCAACTGCCACTTGCTTGGTGACCCTCTTTTTGTGTAAGCCAATGGAGGATGTGCTGTCAACAATAGAAGACTTAGAGTCAGCTGTAATATTGCTGTTCTGGATGGACAAGCAGTTACTTCAAATGAGTAAGTTGTGCTTGACAGGGGAAGCAAAAGCATTTGTTAGGTATCATGAAGAGCTGATAAGCACACTTACATTTGAGCAGCTAAGGGAAGATCTCTTGCAGCTCTATAAGAAACAGAATAGCACAAGGTTCTTTAGGGAGGAACTGAGTGAGGTTTCACAGAGGCAGAATAAGATAGTGGAAAGTTTAGTTGATAGAATGAGGAAAATTAATGCAAATACATATGAGCTAATGGAGAATCATGAATAAAACAAAATTATTTTCCAAGAAGTGGAGCATAGAGCATCTTACTCCTTCCTGAGTGGAATGTCATTCGATATGTCAACGTGGCTGTGAGCAGGAAACCCAAAAGATTTGTCTGCTGCCATTATGATATGAATGTAGCTCAAGGAGACAGATATTGCAACAAGAGTGCAAGATAAAAGAATTATTTTCTATATACATGTAAAAAGTTATAGATATGGACTTCCAGGATATATACAGAGGCTGTATTGCCAGTCGCAACATGGGAAGTGTGGCCTGGTTGGGCACCAACAACAGAATTGTAGAAACAGAAGGCACAATGAGCAGGGGCAGATTCATCAACCTATAACCTTCTCTTTTCCCTCCGAAATTTGTACCAGAACAGCACCAATCCTATACCCACTGGCATATGTGTGCAGTTCTGTAGGTGCTCTATCATCATATGACATTGCCATAGTGTACAAAAGTGGAAGAAAACACCACGATGCTGACTGTCTCTCAAGAAACCCTGTGCAAGACCACCAAGACTTTGATGTAGATAGTGACTATCTCGCTGCACTCCAGGATCTCCTTTACAAGACAACCAAGACTTTGATGTAGATAGTGACTGTCCCGCTGCATTCCAGGATCACCTTTGCTGAGTAGAAGATGGACACCAAGATACCTCAAATTATGATTGCCTTAAATCAGTCACAGGATGTGAAAAGACAATTTAAGGTAGTTAATGGATTACTTTGCAAGAAAAACTGATCCATTTGGAAAGAGGTGGCTACCAGTGATTCCTAAACACATACAATTAAATGTCCTACAGAAATTCCATGACACACCTGAGGCTGGACATTTAGGATTTATAAGACACATTCTGGCCAGGTTTATTTAGGAGTGTCTGTCACTATGTGTTGCACTCTCGACAGTGCCAGAGGAGAAAGGCAGTTCCTCAGAAACCACCTGGCTGACTCATACCAAATCCACCAAGCGAAATGTCTTTCAAGCATGTTGGGATTGACCTCCTCGGATGATTTCCAAAGTCTACTAGTGGCAATAGATGGATTATTGTTTGCACTGATTATCTAACACGCTATGCCATTGCAAATGCCGTGAAAACAGCCAAAGCATTTGAGGTAGCCAAATTCATTGCGGAAGACATTGTATTAAAACACAATGCCCCAAAGTCGTTAATTACGGATTGAGGGAAAGTTTTCAATCAAATATTGTGACAGAGATAAACCATCAGTGCATCATTACTCATCACATGATGACTGCGTCCTACCTGCAAACTATTGGGCTTACTGAACGCCATGATAAGACCTTGGTCGACATGCTATCAATTTTTGTCAGTGTTCAGCAGAGCAACTGGAATGAGGTGTTACCTTTCGTGAGGTTTGTGTTCAACACCGCCAAACAAGACACCACAGGATTTATGCCATTTTTCCTGGTGCATGGGCGTGAGGCGACTACGACGATGGACACTGTGTATCCATTACATCCTGATGACGTGAACAGTGACTACATTGGCCAGGTGTTAACCAGAGCTGAGGAAGCTCGGCAGTTAGCTCAACTGCGCACACTTCAGGCTCAAGAAAATGATTGCCGAAGGTATGATGTGAACCACCGCCCTGTTGTCTACCAGCCTGGTGACCACGTCTGGATCTTGACACCTGTTTGGAAGGTTGGTCTCTCTGAAAAGCTCCTCAGGCACTACCTTGGACTTTATAAGGTTATAAGACAGTTCTCTGGTGTTACTTATGAAGCTGAAGATTTCGACCCCGACACAAGACAACAAAAGATCAGAGATATGTTTCACATCCTTCGAATGAAGCCCTATAAGGATCCTGCAACCCAGGATAAAATCAAAGCTCCAGCAACAGGTAACAAGAGGAAAGGTGACAAAGAGCGTAGCAGCAAAGGAAGCTCTTAGAAGACCACCGCCAGGGTGAACATCAGTCATCAGGAGTTGGAGTATGCAGGACCGATAACTTGTTCCCGGACTAGGAGGACATAACACCAAGACGCTGTTCTCTTAAGCAGGGAACAATGTCGCAGAAAAAGCTGAGTAGCACAGTCACCATGGTGTAGTGGTTATGATACTAGACTGCTGCATGGAGGGTCATGAGTTCAAAACTCACCTGAACTGTACAATTTTAATTTCTACATGTGGTTCAATTGCATTCTAGCAGTATCCACAAATGTCAAGAATCATTGTACTATATATATATATATGTGTTCTGGCCAGAGGCAGTTCACTCCGCAAATGCTGAATAAACCTTCGTTAAGTGTAATTAGATGAATAACGAACACTAACTTCACATAAGTTTTCTGATTAGTCATCAGGCTACAACTGATCTTCAGTGAAATTTGAGGGAACATAGTTTCACCTAGGGAAAACAGTTGCCAGTGATAAACATCCACAAGGGTTGTGCATCATGAAGTACATTCCAAATGAGCTGCAAGTGAAATCACTAAGACTCAATCCACATAATGATGTGCCGCAAGGCACTGGGAAATTGCTGTCAGCGACTGTGAAAATGGAATTACCTTTTAACAAGTTGTAGCAGAAGATATATTAGAGAAAAATGATGTGTTGGGTCCATCGCATTGTTTTGTGTGTAGGAGTGTTGTATGCATATAGGAAGCAGACAGTGAGAGAGTGGTAGTGTAACTAATTTTGGTGCCAATGAAGTGAGTTTGGCCCAATGAAGTGAGTTTGGCCAAACGATTAAGCTGGCAGTGCAGCTGCATTACAAGTGAAAGAAGAGGATTTGGAGGATACAGAGAGGATAGCTATGGAGAAAATATTTGTCAGAACACAGCACAGGTGTCTTGTAGCAGTAGTATGCCTGACAAACTGACAACCCTGCAGATGAGGCATTGCATACATGCATACCTCCAATGCATTGCCTCCCAGGACTTCAGCTGCTATTGAGTGTCATATTACAAACAGTAGATGGTGGAGGAAGTGCAACCACAGGTCTTCCTCACTGCGGATTTACTTCCCTCCACCAAACCACATACACAGAAATAGATCCAGAAGTATACCTTCGCACACTGGCTATTTACAGCGGTGCAGCTTCACTCATTGGCAGTTCTCCAATGATGCTCTGGAGCAACTTATGTTCTGGCTAATATTAGCCTTTCAATTAGAGCCTGGTTGGAGCCCCCACTGCAGTATTCAGGCCTTTCCTAGATTGCCTCTGAGAAGTATCTTTGGCCAGTTGCTGCTGAGTACACTCTCCTTCCTACCAGTGGAAAACTTCATTGGATTAGTCTTTACATACCTTCATCTGTATTAAATTTGTTGTTTTCCACGTGAATGCCTGTTAGAAGTCTGTGGGAGTATGGTATTAAGTTTTTTAGAAGGTTTTTTTGTTTAGCTGATATTCTGTTGTGTTATAATAATGCTCTCTCTTGTTGATTTGGAACTTCTTGTTTTTCAATCATGAAATGAGATACTTAAGTACGATTCTGACTGGGGATAAAGCACCAGGTTGCCAAAAACTGCAAAGGATGGCCAGTCAATTACAACTGATTAAGAAGAGAAATGTCATTTCAGCTCCAAGGAGGCAAAGAAAATTACTTTATGATGGAGAAAGAGATGTTAGGTTTCACATATGGTGTTACTTACTTCTGTGGGTACAGATCATGAATGTCAAGTAATTGAGCCTTTCTTTTCCCAGGTTGCGACAACACCAAAGAAGGCTGTGAGAAGGATCATAGTCATGGCAGTACTGCATCTCTTTGGAACGGAAGAAGTAAGGGCATTGCAGAATGATCAGTTGGAGGGTAGGATGTCGTTCCCTAAGCATGAGGGAAGCTACTTAAGATCGTATTTGGGAACGTGGATGCCGACAGTATCTCAGATCTAAATAATACTCTTGGGTGAATGAAAGAAGTAGTGGCCAGTAACATAGCTGTAGTACAGTGGCATACTACACAAATAGTAAACCTGGAACAGGGCATGTTGAATAACAAGTGCACACTTTGCAGGAGACAATACATCTTGCGGTGTATGGGCAGGTAAGCCCTATGCTACTGCATTGGGAGCAATTTCTGCTGGGCTTGTGAAAGGTGTGGAAAGAACTACCACTGGGATTAAGACTTGTTACCACATCCAATGGGCAAATTCTGTTGCTATATTACCACCCCATGACAGTAGGAATAAGTAGTGACTGAGTGTGAGTCTATGCATGAGGTCATGCTAAAGAATTATTCCTCTTAAAGCTTTTTGAACAAAATGAACATTATTAAAATTTACATCTTTATTCTTTGTGTCAACCTATTTGAAGCTCTCTGCTGCTAGAGAGCTCCAAATCATAGCACATAACACAGTGCTATGTAACATAACTATGTCAGCATGCGAGAAACAGCATGCTGTAATGAAGTTTTGAATTCAAAGAGTTCACCCACATCTGGAGCACCCCCTCCTTTAGCATGACAATGCCAAAACACACATAAAAGCTATGACATCTGCAACAGTCTGAGGGCTTGAGGTCACTGTCATCAATCAGCCTCTGTGCAGTCCCAACTTAGCCAATTTTCATCTCTTTCCAGTATTTAAAGAACACCTGCAAGGTGTCAGCATGTCAAGCACTTTAATGTGACAGTGTCAACAAACTGGTCTCTTGTTGGGAAAAATGTGTTCATCACAAGGGGTACTATGTTGAAAAATAAACAAATAGACAGGGACAGTAAATATGTAGAATGTTAACAGCATTTATTTCATTTTAAAATATTTAAGAGCTTTTGCATTAAAAATTTGGAAGCATTACTTTTCAGCGTGCCCTCTTACTAGTTAAATTCCTGTTGGCAAGTGGCCAACTTGGAACAAATGTTACACCATCAACCCGTATCGAGCAAGATGCAAAGCCCTGGGGAAGTATGTGCAGATGAGATCAAGGGAGGTGGTGATAATTTCGCGGATGGGGGAAGATATGTGTTAATGTCAGCAGATGAACTCCATTGCTGTCAAAGAGAATGGATCACAATATTCGAAACTTAAGTAACCCAGAGCAACACAGATGTATGAGAGATTCAATTATTTTTACAGAAGGCAGGGGTAAAGGTGTCCCCACAGGACATCCTGAAGCCACAGCCCTATATTCAAAAGTGCACTGTGTGTATGACTCCAAGGTCAGTATTGTAAACTATTATGAACAAGAGAGGCCAAGGAACATGGTATGGTTAGAGCTACATACTAATGGAATGTTGATTAACATGGAGTTGCCTTGTCCACACTGTGACAACAGCATAATTCGGCACATCTCAGGATGGCTCGTCCGGTGCATCTGGGCAACCTTGAGTTTTCAGTGTGGGGAAACTACTAGCCACTTACTCCTGTGATCAGCTTACTTGTGGGATCACTACCATCACCATTTTACTGGCCGTGTGATGTGCTTTTGGTTGCACTTCTTCATGGACCACCTGCAACTTACATTGTGAGGATGATGACCTCTTCAAGCATCATCAAAGTTGCTGTAGTTATTGAGCAATAAATGAATGTACTAACATTCATGTTTTCATATTTACACACTGGATGACTACCAGGCATCCACACACTGCTCCATAGCTATCCCACCCTGCCTAGTGTACTACCAGCTTCTTGACACTAACAACTCAGTTCCACAACCCACCGTAGTGACTATCTGGTCCTGCCCATTACAGAACTGACGGTCAGAGAGGCTTTCACTTTATAGCGTGACTCCGTTAGATCAGAGCTACCGAAAAGCTGCACCATTCATATCCCCTTATTACCCCAGGACTGATTAGGACAGCTCATTTGCAATGTAAGAGACAAGATTAGTTGTAATTTCCACATGGGAAAACCTTTTTGGACTCAAAACCATAAGTGGATAACCTGTTGACACACTCAGATTATTCACTGGAAATGACAAGAAAATATCAGGTGAATTTGGCAGGACAATTCTGTGTCACCCAGGAACTGATCATACAGTTGCAAACATATTCTGCACTGTTGCCAAGTTTCAGTTATACAACCAGCAGGAGAAAATGTTTCCAAGCTGAGGTGTTCCTGGAACAAGCTCTTAGAAGTGAGCACAGCTTGCATCTCAACAATGTGGCCACGAAAGGATGGGATACCAAAAGTATATGCCAAGGGGTTTGGTTTCCTTTTCTGTAATTATGTTTAGGGACTAGAGTATAGTTACTAAAAATATTCAGATGCACTGGCTGCGAAACAATCATAAATCAATAACTGTCACAATTATTTTTGTTTTTCTGTCTGAAGCACATTGAGAATTGGAAAGATAATTCACCAGATACAATTCACGTTTTTGGAGCACTTCCAGTGGTTGTAAATAAACATTATGAGCAGGAATGCCTCTTTTGACCACTGTGGATATAGAATATGCTTTTCTCAAGAACACTGTCATTAACATTGCCCCAAAACAAAGGAACACAAATTAAAAAGCAACACAGTGTTGACTACAAAATGTGAATATCCGAAGGCAGTCTTTGTAAGCTATGAATAACATAAAGTTCCTGATCAAGGATGTCTACTGTGACAAGGAACCATATGCAATGACTGTAACAGCTGGCTCAAAAGCTGTGAAGCAACTGAAGCCAAAAATGTGTGCGGTGTAAGTTTGATTCAGCTTCTGCTAACATGAAAGGCAAAGTAGTTGTCATCAGAATGTGGAACAAGGAACACAACAGGCTGACAATAATGTCTAGAATAAGTCATCCTTAGGCAAAACTGCCGCTCAGTCTATAAATACTGCAAACATGACTATATAGTATCATATACTTGTAATGATTACAATATAATTGCTGCTGACGCTTTGTCAATAAAAGTGAAAAATGCATAAGTCAAAGAGCTTTTCAACTTGCAGTATGCTGAAGACAGAGAACCTGAAATAACTATACGTTTACCAATCTGAGTACGATGGTGATTTTCTATGCAGTCCCTAACTGTCAGTGTAGAGTGTTATTTTTTATTTTAATTTTAATTCTTGTTGATTTCATACAATTGATGCCTCTAAGCAATCATAGTATTCATATAAGAGTTATCAACATGTAATGCGATGATACAGATGGACAGATTGTCTAGAATTTGCAGACTCCATCCATGAAATGCTCATTCATGATGCCAAACCACCACCACTTTATTTTAACAGTGTCTATTGATTTCGAATGCCGCACTATGGTTAAATGGACACAGTTCATCACATATTTCAATATCAAGACTTCCTGAATGTGGAAAACAATCAATGCTAGAACAATCTTCCTTGAAACAAGAAAATTCTTTTATGACATGATCTGCCCAATAGCACAAATGTTTCAAGCTGCTTTCACCCCTCTATTAAACCCAAAGTGAGCAGTATGTCACAGATTTTAGAACTTTTCCACTTCTGACCCTATTTAATAATGCTTAAACAACATTCATAAGATTCCAGTATGCAAAATCCAATTCATAATTGCAAGACAAATACTAGAACTTCAGATAGAAAATGACAATTTATAGCTACACTAATAGTAGCTACACATTTTATGTAACTGCATTGTGGCCAGTGGCAGGCAGTCTATTGCTGGTGGCTACTGTAGGGCAAAGAAACTATTGAACATAAACTGTTCTGATCTTGATACAGCTACAAGCTCATCCATGGAAAATTCTGCAGTTGCTGATAGCTTATAAAGTGAAGCAAATTATCTTTGACATTGTATCAGATTGCTACCTTTAGCAGGCAGACAGCTGAAATGTAGGCTTGAACTCAAGACTTTGCATCTAGACTGTGCAACATTTACCACTAGACCAGAGGCAGACACAGCACTGTAATAGTTCGAGCAGAGAACAAGAATTCCTCCAGACACTTTTGCATCCTCCAGCTTCACCAGTTTGTGCAGATGGCTGGACTTAGAATTGTGAGTGGTGACCAATTTTTGTGCTGTCAAGTGTATGCAACTAAACTACAGAGAATTGGTACAACAGCAAAATATAACCAGGCTTCCTGCATGGGTTGTTGGGTTTTACACATTATTTACAATTCCTGATGTGTACCGCCACTGCAGTATGTTGCAAATGCAGAGAAATTATGTTCATGTGAGTGCTCCTGTTATACTGTGCACAGCAAACCAAAAGAAATCAAACTGACCATGTTTGTGTTAAAAGTGCATGACTGCTGTTATCATTTGCCTTTAACTAATCACCTGTACAACAACTTCCCAGTGATTATAACAACTATTAATGGCTGGACTGTACCTTAATAAAATCTTCTCAGGCTACCAGCCATGTCAGGTGGTTAAAATCCTACAAGCTTTAGACTGAGCTTTCCTCGGCCACTGTCAAGTGGTAAATGACTCTGTGTCACCGAGGCATCAATGTTATATTGTCACACTGCTGGCTGTAATGTCACTGGTGCTCTCCTCCTCACCAAATATGGTAATGTTTTCATACTGCGTATGTTACGTACGCCTGCTTCAAACTCGGCTGGTTGCAGACTGTGTTGAGCTGCAGACTGCTGTCCTCATTGATGGTGTTTTATTTCTATAGTTTCTTTTATAACACTATCCCAAAATCTCTTGGTCCTCATAATGATGTAATAGAATTCAGTTTTAATTTTTTGAAGAGTGTTCTTGCAACAGCTGATTTTTCATAATAGCGTAGATGTAAACACCACTTGTATTCTGACCAGCATTGCTGAATAGTGCGTACTGTTTGGCCGACGTAGTAGGAGTCACATTGACATGGTTCCTTCTACATTCCAGGCATTCTAAGTCCTAGATAATTCTTCAGAGATCTCATGAGCTATTGTATTCTTTTTGCTGGGGGCCTGAACGCTGATGAAATGCTAATCTTTCCCCACACTGTGCCATAAAAAGGCGAAAAAGCAAGTTTCTTGAGAACACGTACAGTGAAACACAGTGAAATTGGTGCATCTAATTCATACCATCAATGGTAACCAAATTCATCATCGACTCAATACTAAAAATATACTGAATATTCAGAAACGGCATAGATCTGTTAGCAAGGTGCTGGTGGGGGCTATGTAATTCGTAAAAGAATTTCATAGAGTGCAATTGGATTTAGTGGCATTACCTACTAGTATTCTATGCCAGCAATAGATGTTTGGGGGAAGCCCCACTGTTAGTGCTCTAAAGGAGCAACTGCCCTATCAATGTCACTCTTTGGTGAGTACAGAAAAAGGAAGAACAGGCTCTACATAGTTCAAATGATAGGATCAAGCCAAAACCTGAAATACATTAGCAACAATACTGTAAAATAATCCAATAATTTACCACAAAAGAGAAATCTGAACTAGGCATGAAAAACAACACGATTTAAAAACAACAGCAAATGTGCGACAGAGGACTGACTTTGTGACAAGATTGCCAACGAAGGATTTGATGTTGGCTGCATCAGGTTCACAGATGAAGCACATCTGAATGGAATCCTGAGTAAACAAAACTGGAGATTTTGGGGTTCTGGAAATCTCTATTGGTGAGGAGTAATGTCACTGCATTCTCCCTGTTTGGGCTGCAGTATACAGCAGAGGCATTATTGAAATTTTTTCATGTAAACAATTTGTCACCACACAGCTAGAGTTGGAGTATTAACCAGACCCTGAGTGGTTCATGCAAGATGCGGCCAGACTACATCACACTGAACATGTGCGTCACTTTTCTGATGAATACTTAGTGTATAGAGTCATTGCGGTGTATTATTATAAATTTACTGGTGCAAGGATGGATTGGCCTCCATATTCACCCAATCTGACTCTTTGTGACTACTTTTTGTGTGGCACATTGAAAGACACTGTCTACCAGAACCATCTCACCACACCAAACGAACTTAAATCAGTGATCTGTGTAGCATCAGAATCCTTTTTCGTTGAGACACTACAGGATGTGATGGCGATTTTAATTTTTCGTTTGTCCCATCTCCTACTATGCCCTCTGAATCTGTATGATCTCGACAGCAAACAACACCATATTTTAGCAGCATTTCAAACTATTTTGAAACTTCTGCACAAAATTCTTACAGTTTTCACCATACGCATACCTTTTGTTGCACTCATCTATTGATCTTAGTTTTTGAGATATTTAATTTTGAAATCAGGGACTCCTTCATTGGACACCTTGTACTGACAATAAAAATCTTTAAAATAGAAAACAATACTTTCGGCTTTTGCGTCTATACTTTCCTTCTTTAAGGATGATAAGGGACTGGGTGGGGAAGGATGAAAAGAGAGCCTGATGGCTTTGGATTTTGAATATAAATGTGTAGGCTCTGTTTCAGTGTTTTCTGCATGCTTAAACGCTTCAAACCAGTGTCTGCTCTTTGGGCGGACTTCTTTAGATTTTGCTGAGTAGTTCCAAATACTATGGCAATGTTTGCAGAAGTAACTGCAGTTTGCCTGGGACCAACATTCCCCACCAGATTGTCAGCTGTGCTGCCTCAGTGTTGGAATTTGACAAAGAGCTTGTGAATGGTTTTCATACCTGGTCCTTTTGGAACATTAATTTGTGTTTGAAGACTGTGTGTTGTTGCCATAGGACTGTATTCTATCCTGTGGTATTCCAGCACAAGAAAAACATATTGTTCAATGGAATACACAATTTCAACCTCTTCCTTTGGTAGGCTAACCATTTCACATTTCAACGGTGGAACTGCTCACTCTGAGCTGCAGCGCACTATTTATAGGCATGACATATTGAGATAACACTACCATCTCTTAACAGGTTTTTGAACCATTTCAAAACTTCAGTATGAAGTTCTTACAGCTTTCACAATAAACATTCCACTTGTTGCACTCATTTATCAATCTTACTTTTTGAGGTATTTAATTTTGAAAACAGGGATTCCTTCACTAGACACCCAATAGAAGGATTAAACTTACTCGAAATAATCACCTGTCTTTCTGACTCTTTGTATTTTCAGTACTATTAAGCAGTATGACAAATAAAATTCCCTGGTGGAATACAGAAAATCACTAATCATTGAGAGAAAGACCTGATCAGCCAGCAGAGCCATCAACAAGGTATCAAACATAAGAGCACATGTGGTGGTGGTGTTTAGTGTTTAACGTCCTGTCGACAACGAGGTCATTAGAGACGGAGTGAAAGCTCGGGTTAGGGAAGGATTGGGAAGGAAAGCGGCCATGCCCTTTCAAAGGAACCATCCCGGCATTTGCCTGAAACGATTTAGGGAAATCACGGAAAACCTAAATCAGGATGGCTGGAGACGGGATTGAACCGTCGTCCTTCCAAGTGCGAGTCCAGTGTGCTAACCACTGCGCCACCTCGCTCGGTATAACACAAACTATGTTCTTTTGGTGCCAACCGATTTGTTAAAAAGCGTATTAAAAAGACTCATGTTTTTTTTTTAGTTGTTCTGAAAATTTCCATAAAGAATGATAAATCATTTTATTCAACAATGACCTCAGAGCTTTCACCAAGCAGAGATATAATCTCATTACCTAGAAGGGCTGTATGTTGGAAAACCAAAAAGAACTAGTCATGCTCCAATCTCCCTTCACTCTCCAAGGTCATTTTTACACTCTTCTTCTTTCAGTCTGGATTTGAGCTGAGGACTTCATCAGGAATGGATGAGTGCTAATTTTATGGGACACCATGATTATTACTAAGAGTGCTTTTGAAATAAAGAGACTTCTGCTCGACAGAAAATCTACAACATGTTTTGGTGGCGAAAATGCAGAGGATCTGGAATTATTCAACCTTACACTTTCCCAAATTTTCTCGTTTAAGTATGCATCTGTCACTCCTTGCAGCTTAAGAAAGGTCATTTTCAGTAAAGAATGTCCTAGCAGACAAAGGCCTAAGCCTAAATGGGGAGAATTTGGATTATTATTTATTTATCATACGGCTTTTAATACTGGGAGTCTCTGAAGAGATGCTCAGCTTGCTTTCAATGCAGCTCTTTTCTTAAAGGAAAAGAATTGTATCTTTAGAATTGGAATCTTTCAGGAAAGAAAGGTATTCAGAAGGAACTGATTGTGGCTTACAGTAAGGGACTAACCCCAGCATTTGCCTAAATTGAAAATGAGAAACCACAGAAAACCACTTTCAAGGTGTGGTGTGCGTACTGTAAGACCTTCGGTACACACACCATCAGAATATTTGACTTGTCGCTCTAACGAAGTAGGTGAGTGTCAGCAATATGTCTCATGGTCTTATCGTGGCATGTTTATCTCCTGCCATTAGGTCAGACGATAGAAATGCCACTTGCACGCTTACAGTAGCAGATTGACAGTGACCAACTTTAAACAGAACTTGATTAATTTTCACACACATTTATTAAAATAACAAAAAACATAGATATTACGTAACTTGATTCTGGATGCTGTTTACAATTGACAATTTGAAGTTCCTTTGGTTTTGGTACGTTAATCTTATTCTCACATATCTCTGATACTTGACAAAGTGTTTATACATCTCTCTTCATGGCTATGTACAGGAATACGATAATCTTGTTAGGCACAGACTGAAACTTGACTATAGACTAATGCAGACTGACTAATCGGAGGGTTGTACACTCGTCATAATACCTTGCGCGTTCATGTATCAATGCGCGAGTGTGATCCTCGAGGAGAAGAGGTTCTACATTAGCAGCAATCTCATTGGCTGCGTTACATATTAATACGATAGGTGGAAGCAGAATTTGGTCCATCTTTATGGCAGTGCCATCTTGTAGCGCGGAGACGGACGAGCGCTGTGCCTTTGCTGTTGAGCTTAGCAGGGCGCACTCTAGTGGGGAAAGTTGTGTACGCGCTGACTATGCGGAACTATGTACACAACACAAGGTTTTCATGGATTCAAACAAGCTTGCCTCCCAAATCCAGGGGCTGCTAGCTTAGCAGCTCAACATGCAGAGTTACGCCAAGTCAGTGGGGAATTTTGAAAAACTGGTTGTTGTACACTGTTTCAAAATAAAATAAAATTCATCATAACAAAAGATTGAACTCTGAAGTTACATGTTGTTCCTTTAATTGTGCATGGAGTTTGTGGCTTCAGTTGTTACAGTATTACAAGAGCGTAAATAGATTAAGGGGAGGGTGGGATGCATGGCACAGCTGACTCTGATAAATTTAAGCAGCTTACTGAAAAAATCTGTTAGAAATGAAACAACTTCAGAATCAGCTGTCATCACTCACCCCTTCTACTCTCTACTAACTCCTCCCAATCATTTTGTATTGGAATAGGTTTTCATAATTGAGTACCACTCAGATGACCAGACTGGGCAATATTTTCCATTTGGGCTACTGATGATAGAATACTGAGTCAACTTTTTTTAAAGAAATGCAACTCCATTTGGGTGATATTTTTATTGATCACTGTTGTTTTGGGTGACACAGACAAATCCAAGTGTATTAATATGTACTGACTTTGATTTAATGTTATTTTTAATGATATTCACTGCTGCACTGCCTTGTAAAATACTGAAATATTGCACACCCAAAGTTCTACAGCCTCTAAATGATTACTCCAGTGCTCTCATTAAACTGCTGTAGGTAATTGGGATATTATAGTACTGTGTACATATTTTTAACTGAGCATAATGTTAACGGAAAAATCAAAATCAGTTTTCCTCCTCTTTCTTGTTGCAAACTTATCTATAATTAGGAACTATAACAACACGCAAACAACACAAAAACAATTAAAGGTAGTGTTGTATGTGAGTCGACAGCCACTATGTTCCAAGGTGCCAGATGTTACATCCTCTTGCTAATGATATATGGGTGGAAGGTGGCCAAAGGGGTCTGTTGCAATAGGGATGTGGACAGGAAAGCAAAAGATTAGTTGACACAAATGCACTCTAAATAAATATATTTTACTCAGCATGTGCATGAAGAAATGCTACACTGTTGACGACTTGTGGCAACTGTGGCCAGCTATAAGCAGAGGCCTGACATAGGCATGTGTCTATGTACACTGAATGTTTGCCTGTACAGCTATCAACAATTCAGTGTAAGGTATCTAGAAGTAATCTTGAATTTAGAAGACTGGTGCCCAGTTGCCTGCAGCTTATAACATCACCATGGTGGCCTTCATTCGCCAAGATGTTCAAAGTGCCGCTCGCAGTGTCTGTAGCAATCTTCGAGGTGCTGCATCCGGCAATATCAATAGGCTATGATACTACAGGTATCACTTACACTAAATTCAAATGAAAGTAGCAACTGAACTGATTAACAAAAACTGAGCTCAAGCAATGCCAACAATTGGTCTTGGCTAAAATAGAGATAGGTAATAGCTGATAGTACTATGGATGTACAGATAGTTTGAATCTAGCGTTGGCCTTGCTGACTATTGATAGTGTGTACCTCTTTTCCTGTCATATGACTGACAATCAAAACATCTTTCAATTTCACTATTTGGCAACTGTGCTGTGTGTAATTGGGGGGGGGGGGTCTGGACCCCTGGTCATCCCCCCAACCTTCGGCTACGTCCTTGTACCTGTAACCCACCCAACGAGCGGTCCACAATCTTGAAGCTGACAACAAACCAGTAGCTGGTGGGTAGCATTACTGGTGGCATCATTCTTTAATATGAGATTCACAATATAGTGTTTTGTAGATGCCACGACTTGAAAATTTAATTCTTTGTGATCCCATGCTGTTTGTTACCTGATGTCCAAGGGTTTTATGTGTGTTCTTAATTAATCATTACAGGTACTGGTTAGTCCTTGGACTTTTTCTTCTGATACTTGACACAATTTTTGGTTCTGATCATGCTTCACATATGTTAAAAATGCCAAGCTGCAAAGTTACTGGAATTCCATATTAAACTTTAGGTCTTCTTATACCTGATGACCAAGAAATTTTGCAGGCTGGAGGAAGGTAAGGGAATAAGCAATGCAGTTTTAAATTGAAACAAATTTTCGATTTGAGTACTGCTTTATTCTTTTGTCAGAAGTTCATATTCAGTTAAATTTTGGCCACGAATGTTTTGAAATCAGTTGAAATTTCTTACCATTTAACAGATTTAAACCTTGCTAATATTGTGACACAACTAAATCATAGTAGTGAATGACCAGTGCAATGTAAATAGCTGTATGAGCAAAGACAATCTCTCACTCGCAACAAAGTCAAAGAAGTTGTACACTGCGGTTCAACTTTTATTTCCGTTTAGACATGTTGCACAAAACATAGGCTGTTATATATTCACCTGAAGTGGCAGTCCAACATTTTTCTTACAGCTTCAGATTACTGCACTGGTAATAAATATATGTACAAACAGGAAACTATTCTTATAGTATTAACATTCTGTTCCTTTATATATGTAGATATAGTTTTACACATACCTTTGGTACTTTTGTCATACAAAAAGAGACAGTTACCAGAAGAGACATCAATACTTTCAGAGATAACAATGAAAATAGTAATAATAATAATAATAATAAGGTAAAAAAAACAGTTTTACTGGACACATTTTAACAAATAATGAATGAATACTTTTGTCCGTTTTTAGTAACAACGCTTTTACTTCCTCCATAAAATTTTAACATTGTCAACAAATAAATCTGTTTAAAAAGTTCATGTACTGTTAAAGAAATCTTTCTCCTATATATCTCTACACACTGTATGAAATTAATTACAAGAAACATGACAAAAAATTTTCAATTTCATTAGTCAACATTTTTGCCAATTAACAATGTTTCTAATGATTTTTTGATCTTATTTGTTCTTCATATACCATATGTAAGCTTATCCTTAATGACAATCTCCATATAACACCTTTGTACTGTTAAAATGAAAGTATACAGGCACTGCTAGAAATACTGCTGAAATATTTGTGGACCTAGAAACAACATTTCCAGCACTCAAATATTTCATGTTAGACACTAAAATCAATCTTTCTGGCATACAAAAATGTTAAAAAGAAATGTGATATTTTTACAAAAAAACACATATGCCACAGCACTATTTTGTGGATTTTTATACGAAACATTGGTATTCACTGTATGGAAGACGATAGGTCTACTTCAAACAGCATGCACGTCTTTTGAGTACTAGGAAGACAAATAAAGACTATCCTGAGCCATGAACATTAGGAAATCACTTACGAAGCCAGTTATCACAATCAATGCTCCAACCTCTCTCTCTCTCTCTCTCTCTCTCTCTCTCTCTCTCTCTCTCTCTCTCTCTCTCTCTGTGTGTGTGTGTGTGTGTGTGTGTGTGTGTGTGTGAGAGAGAGAGAGAGAGAGAGAGAGAGAGAGCACCCACACACACGTGCACATATATATGTGTATGTACACATACATACACACACAAAGAAAAGATTCTGTGGGTTGGTAGGAGGAAGCAGAAAATAGTGACTTACTGAATATAAGTACAGAAACATTTTTACATTCCATTTCATCACTTGTTCTATATCACTGTAAACAAGCATTTTTGTATAAAATTGCAACAGAAGTGTAACTTTCTTCATATCAATATTACTTACTTTACACAGCTTAAGTGGCATTCATGTGAATAACTATCACAGCAAGTACACTTCTTTTTAACATGAGTACGATTATGAGGAAAAAGTTGGACTGGACCATGCATTGTCCACAAGAACAGCAGTTACCCTGTACTGCGCTCATCTATATTGTGGTGAATGTTGTTTCAGGATAGACCTTGCAACATCAGCATGACCTGAAATCACAAACATGCTGGTGAAAAAGATCGAAGGTAAGGTAATCTCTTTACAGTGCGAATAACAGTTGAAAATATATTCCACTTGAAATATGAGGGCAAACTGATAATTGTAGCTTAATCTAATTTACATAAGAAATAGCACAAAATTTTATTGCAACAGTTTGCTTACTGTCTGCTTCTTACTTCTACATGGCAGTGATAACTTTGAGCTCTGACAAGTGCTGCCACAGTTAACTCATTGTTGCAGCATTCAACAATAGCATTTTACCCTGTTAAATGCACTTGATATTTAAACAACTTCTTTTCAGTTCTTTTTAAATTGTTTCATTTCTTTCCACTCTTTCCATATATCTGCATCTCATTCTGTGTTTCTTTAATCTATTCCAACCTCTACCTCTACAGTCTTTTACATTTACTTTACTCATATGTACCCAGCCTCATTACTTGCCAGCCCTTTAAATTGGGTGTGGCATACATTATTTGCCTTCAATTTATCAACACACTCTGTAGTATACCTGAACACACACATTTGTTTTCTCCTACACCAATCCCAAAGCCACAACAATATGAATGTGGCACCACTGCGAAACAATTGACTTTGGTTGATTGCTCTAAGCTAAGGAATAACACAGTATGTTCATTTGTAATAAACTTTTATTTTGTCATATTCCAGAAAGTATTAAACACTTCTTCGCATTTGCTTGAGTTGATAATCCTCAAAATGCAAAACAAACTTGGCAGTTTTCGTGGTTTAGTGGCAGGTACTCTTGTGTGTTTTGATATAGTGGTAGTGGTAGTAGAGGTAGCACAACTAACATTAAGGAATCTTGAACTGAAATGATTCCAGTGTAGGAGGAGATGATTTTAATTGTTAACTTGTTTTGTTGTTAAAAACCATTTGTTCTCTTGTCCTTTAATATTTTACATTCCACTCTGAAGTACAGTGCAGAAAACATCAAACTTATGTGAAATAGAAGGATCTTCAATTTAAAACTCTTTGTAATAATAATTTGTACTCTAAATCTAGAAGCAAAATACCTGTAAAAATTAAAAATAGCCAACAACATAAAAATAGCAGACAAATTATCTTCCAATTTTATGTGCATTACCCTTTTTTGTTTCCTCTCATAAATTTAATTCTTAACACATTTAATTGCACAGATATTTGACAAGCATTTGTACTGGTGCAGGCACCACTCAAAGACTTGGTCAGTAACTATTGTGAAATTCACCTGAAATGATTTAGGATGAGGGACTACAAATAACAGGACTATTAGCTCTCTGACCTAGACAATATGAATATGCTAAAATTCAGTTACTAGAAGTTAATGGCAGCCTGTTCTCTCTCTCTCTCTCTCTCTCTCTCTCTCTCTCTCTCTCTCTCTCTCTCTCTCACACACACACACACACACACACACACACACACACACACGAAATACACTTGCAAGAGCAATCTCAGTGGGGTTGTCAAATACGACTCAATCATCCACACTGCATTGATATATATTTCTTGAAAACATTTTTTCCTATAATACAATGAAAAATGTGGAAGTATATTGATGATTTTTAGTATAATTGTGCTTAATCTCTATATAACATCAGTAAGTTGCAAATACTTATGTCACCTTCCAGTCCACACAAAAACTGAAACACTATATGCCAATACACTTCTCATATTAAATATTCTGAGCCTGCACAATTCCAGAGATTAGGCAGAAGAAGACACATGCAAATTGTGTGTTTACCCAAAACTGCATGACAGTATTTTCATTTTGACTTCACACTGCACAGATCAATTTCCGTAACCACCCCTGATGCATTTGTAAGAAGTGTATTCCTGACTATGATATCGCTTGGAACTGAATAGTGTCCTGGTTAAGAGATGAAATTACAAGTTCAACCCTAATGTTTTGTCAGCCTGGAATTTCATCCCCACATCAGATTTTTTGACACATCTCGAAACATAGTATTAGTGGCAAATGTAACAATTTTTTTATCTCACAAGTTTATCTTATTAGTAGGTCTACAACTTTGCTCTTGCCATTCCTTCTAAAAGTTCAAGGCTTTATTGTGCTAAACATACAAAGATATTAAAATTCAAAGTATTGGCCATTGCTGGCTACTTCTTTCTCCCATTCATTCAGGCCACATATGAATACAGCAGCATAAGAACTGGGTGTCTTTTGAGAAGCTCTATGAATTGATACAATATTGCACTTGTTCACTGGTCAGCCATGCCATGTGTCACTGATTGAAAAAGGTGGTAGTCAGAGAGGGCATGTCTGGAGAATATGGAAGGTGAGGTTGGAATTCCCATTTCAATGTTTCCAAGTATGTTTTGACAGGTTTTGCAACATGAGGTCAAGTACTGTCATGTTGCAAAATCACCTCTTCCAGTCTGTCACTGTAGTAAGACCATTTGTCTTTCAGTGCCCAGCTCAAACACATCAATCACTTTCAATAACAATCTCCTGTGATTGTTTCAGTTGGTTTCAGTGCTTCAAAAACATTTTTTCTTGTGCCATCAAGTAGTCTTTGACATCAAAGTCACCAGTTTTGAAGTGTTGAGCACATTCTCCACACTTTCTGTCACTAACAGGTTTCTCAACACAGGTCTTCCTCACAATTTTATGAGGCTCAGCCACAGATATCTTCATATTCAAGCAGAAATTAAAACTTCCTACAGATGATGAGAGGAATTAGCCACTTTTCAGCTCACCAGATTAAAAGATAATCAGCACACTTCATATAAAGTTACTTTTTCAGTGCCTGTAATATATCACACCAGCTAAAATACAGCCCTACTGTGAATGCTGTTGTCAAACACAGAAAGAGTTGGTTGACATTCGTAAGCAGCTGGGAATCGCCCTGACTATGGTCAAACAATTGGCAGCTGCTGCAAGTCATTGTGTTGGAAGAGCTAGGTGTCCTGAACAGGGTGGACAGAGAATAGGGAGGACTCAGGGTGTTGTAATGTTCCCCCTAACCAAGTCTGAGGTGCTGTCTTTCACTGAAATTGAGCCAGTGGGACTCACTTCAGGTGTTTTGGGGAAACCTGCCTTGTCTGGTATCAAGAGGAGGCAAACATGAAAGGGTAGGGGTCTAATGGTTGTCAGCAGTTCAAATGTACAGCACATGATGGTACACCTTAGGGATATGACAACAAGGGACAGGAAAAGATATCAGGTGCACTCAAGTGTGTATGCCCGGAAGGCTACTCGAGCAGCCACTGCGGGAACAGGGTGCAACCACTTGCACATTATGGAGCACATTGGAACAAATAATGCCCATCATCTGGGCTCCTGCTTCATATTTGGGACATTCTAGTGACTGGCAGAGAAGGTGGAGAAGAACAGCCTTGTGCATGGAGTTTCACAGAAGCTCTAACTTTCATTACTGTCCCCAGAACTGCTTGTGGCTCCCTGGTTCTGAGCTGAGTGGGAGGACTGAACCAGAGACTCTGAGGGTTCTGTGCCAAGCTAGGCTGTGACTTCCTGGGCTTGTGCCATAGGGTTGAGAACTGTAGGTTCCCCCTAAATGGGTCAGGCTGCTACTCAGATACCTGACTGTGTGTGGGGTGCACACAAGGGCTTTTTAGATTAAGTGACTCTACATCCACTCCAGATAACAACAGCTGTAGGAGACGCAGAAATATCAGTATAAGATTGAAAGAAATGCCTCTCATAGGTGAGATTATTAAAAGCCTAATGGTTCACTGCGAAAGCATTCACAAAAAATGCTGGAGTTTGAAGTACTCTTGAAAAGCTGTGAAGCAAACATAATACTACATACAAAAAGCTGGTTGAAATCTAAAATTGAAATCAAGAGCCTCAAATCCACCAAAACAGAAACTGAAGCTGCATGTGAGATGTTTTGGGCAAGACTCACTATCAAGGTTGGGCATGAAATGATGGCTGGATCCTTTCATCATCCACCATACTCATCACCTGCTGTTCCGAAGACTTTAGAGAAAACCTTGCCACTTGTAAGTAAATTCCCAACTACACTACAGTGGAGCCTCACTTAACAAGCACCTCCCATAATGCGAAAATTGCATGAGAAAAACAAATTTGAAAAAATTTTTTTTTTTTTAATTTATGACTCACCTATGAGCAATGTTTCACATAATGAGTGACGATGATTTAGTATGATGTCACCAGCAATTTGCATGTGATGGGGGAAACATTCAACAATATGAAAACCTTTCATTGTCAGCAGCAGCATATGAACAATGTCTTTACTACATACTGCAGTTTGTGTTTAGTGCTCTTTCTGCAGCCATCTTAGTGCATCTATATTTGTTTGTATTTAAAATTTAATAACCTTTGCAGAAATGTCCCTGAAGACAATGCTGCAAAAAGACAACCACAAATAAAAGAAAATGACCTTACAAATGAATGTAAAGATCATTGAAAAATTCAAATGTGGTATGATTGTTGCATTATCCTCAACTATTTGCATTATCCTCAAGAATAAGGACAAAATTAGTGAGATAGATGCTTCAAATGGAGTGATGAGTACTTAAACAATGGTTTTGTATTATGGACAGCATCGAAAAGTTGCTCCTTATGTAGATAAATGGAAAGCAATTGCAAAGGGACACTGTTAATGAGAACATCATGTGTGAGAAAGCGAGAGTGATTTTCACTGACCATGTTAAGAAGACACCAGGATCATCAGCGGCCAAAGAAGTATTTAAGGAAAGCCATAGGTGGTTTGAGAAGCTTAAGAGAAGAACTGGCATCCACAGCATTGTGAGGAATGGTGAAGAAGCCAGCTCTGACACAAAGGCAGCAGAGAACTTCATGAGAAACTTCAAGATGCTCATAGATTATGAGGGGTACCTGCCATAACAGGTTTTTAATTGTGACAAGATAGAATGCATTGCCTAGTCACAAGCCAATGAAAGACCATCTCACACCGCTATTCTGTGCCAATGCAAGCGGCAATTTGAAAATGAAACTGCTGCTTGTTTATCATTCAGAAATTCCAAAAGCCTTCAAGAAGTGTAAAGTTCTGAAAAGCAGGTTAAATGTGATGTGGAGGACTAACAACAAGGCTTGGGTTACACGTGATCTTTTTTGTGATTGGGTCAATGAAGTGTTTGGTCCTTCAGTGAAAAAATATTTGCTTGAGATGAATCTGCCACTCCATGTCTTGCTTGTTATGGACAATGCACCTGCCCATTCTCCAGGCCTACAAGACCACCTTCTTGGCGAATTTCAATTCATCAAGATCCAATTTCTGCCTCCCAACACCACTCCATTACTCCAGCCTATGGACCAGGAGATTATTTCTCAGTTTAAGAAGCTCTATACTCCAGCACTCTTCAAGCATTGCTTTGAGTTAATTGAAGCTACCAATGTCACGCAGAGAGTTTTGGAAATATCACGTCCACATCACTGAATGCATCAAGATGATTCAAAAAGCATGAGAAGGGGTTACCAAGAGAACTCTCACTTCTGCTTGGAAGCAGCTTTGGCCGGAGTGTGTTGCCAAATGTGACTCTGAGGCATTTGAGTCAGCACCTATACAGCCTACAGTCAATGAGATTGTGTCTTTGGCCAAGAGCATGTGATTAGAAGTGGATGACAATGATATCGATGAGCTTGTGGAAGATCATAGCCAAGAAATGACCACCAAAGAGCTTAAGGACTTGCAGTGTGTTTCACAGCAGGAAGTTGTTGAGGGGAGTTCTTCAGAAGGGGAGGAGGATTTGGTAACAGCAAAGCAGCAATCTTCTGGCACAATAAGAGAAATGCTGAAAGCATGGGAATCGGTTGCATCGTACATTGAAAATCATCACCCCCAATAAAGCAGTGGCAACGCGTGCCATGAATTTATTTGACAATAATGCTGTGTCGCATTTTCACCAACTGTTGAAGCATTGGCATAAACAAATGACTACATATAGTTTCCAAGTAAAAAAAAAGTTAAGTAATGTGAATAATAAAGTACCATGTTATTGTATTTTACATTAATTTATATGGAATAAATTATTTTGCTTAATGATTGTTTTGCACTATGAGTAAGATTCTGGAATGAATTATGCTCACTATGTGAGGTTCCACTCTATAATCACCGATAGGGGCTTTAATCATCTAACAATCAATTGGGAGGATTATAGTTTTCTTAGTGGTGCATGCGATAGGATATCCTGTGAAACATTACTGACTGCTGTTTCTGTAAACTATCTGTAATACAGTGTTAAGAATTCCCATAATGAAGGAAATATACTGGTCCTAATAGCAGCAAACAGACCTGACCTCTTTGAGGATTTCCACATCAAAACTAATTGTGGCAACAATGATTACCAAAGTACAAATGACAATCAAAACAAGCAGTAAACTGGATAAAAATTCAATAGTGTCCTATATCAATTAGGAAGTTGAAACTTTCACAACAAGGCAGGAGCTGTAAAAGAGTTACGGCTCAAGCTTAAAGGAACAATTCACCATGCAATTAATAGATACGTACCCAACAGAACAGTTCATAATGGATGGGCACCCCTCATGGTACACGGTCACTGTAATAGAGACTTCTGAAGAAACAGAGATTACTGCATAATAGGTGTAAAACAAAGTGTAGGACTATAGATAGAGAGATGCTCAATGAAACATATTTATCTGTCAACAGAGCACTACAATGACTACTGTAGCAGAATATTGTCAAATGATCTTTCACAAAACCCATAGAAATTCTGGGTGTATTTAAAGGCTGAAGTTAGTGCATGACACAGGAACTGAAATTGAGGGTAGCAAAGCAAAAACTGAAATGTTTAACTCTATTTTCAAATGTTCCTTTAAAAATGGAAAACCTAGGAGAACTATCCCAGTTTAATTCACGTACCACTGAAAAAGTGACTGAAATAAGTTTTAGTGTCAGTGGTATAGAGAAACAACTGAAACTGTTAAAATCAAACAAAACTCTAGGGCCCGATGAAATCTGTATCAGAATTTACATGGAATTTGTGATTGAGTTAGCCCTCTTGAAACTGTAATCTGTCATAGATCCCTCAAACAGAAAAATGTGCACAATAGTTGGAATACAGCACAGGTCACACCCATTTACAAGAAGGATAATAGAAGTTATCCACAAAACCACCATCCAATACCCTTGACATTGATTTGTTGTAGAATCTTAGAACATATTCTGAGCTCAAACGTAAAGAGCTTATCTTGAACAGAACGACCTCCTCCACGCAACCAGAAAGGGGGAAGTGTGTTGGTGCCCTTGTCATTCATGTTGTATATTAATGATCTTACAGAAAATTTTAATAGTAACTTCAGAATTTTTGCAGATGATGTGGTTATCTGTAATGAAGCAGTGTCTGAAAGACACTCCATAAATAGTCCATCAGATCTTGATAAGACTTCAAAGGGGTGTAAAGATTGGCAATTTGCTTTACATGTTCAAAAATATAAAGCTGTGCACTTCACAAAACAAAACAAAAACATAGTATCTTATGATTAAAATATTGATGAGCCACTGTTTGAATTGACCAACTCATATTAATCCTGGATGTAGCATTTTCTAGGGATGTAAAAAGGAACGATCACATAGGTTCACTCATGAGTAAAGTGGATGGTAGACTAGAATACTGGGAAAGTGCAGTTAGTCTACAAAGGAGATTCAAGTATTAGAGATCCATACCAAATGGGACTAAGAGTGGAGATTGAATGTATAAAGGGAAGGGCAGCATGAATTTTCATAGGTTTGTTTGAACCATGAGGGAGTGTCAGAGAGATGTTGAAAGAACTGAAGTGACAGGCTCTTGAAGATAGACATAAACTATACTGATAAAGTCTACAACCAAAGTTTCAGGAACCTTCTTTAAATGTCGACTCTAGGAATATACTACAACCCCCAAAATATCATTCACATAAGGGTCATGAGGAGAAGATCAGAATAATCACAGCACACAGAGGCATTAAAACAATTATTCTTCACGCACTCTGTACATGAATGGGACAGGAAGAAACCGTAATAACTGGTACCCTCTGCCAGGCACTTCATGGTGGTTTGCGGAGTATAGATGTACATGTAGATGTAGGTTGATACATTCAATCAAGAATAATTTAATCATGCAATCACAAACTGACTAATATTTTGATGACACTATATTTACAAACGTCTAGGCTTATTATATAACATTTACAATATACCACCTGCCTTACCACTACCCACTACTGCCACGTGTTGCAAAACAATGGAAGCAAAGCTGCATATCTAATAACTGTGATAAATATACATTGCCTGAAAAAAAGTGAAGCTTCCAGAAGCAGAGGAGGAAATGAAATGAAACTTCATGGGTTGAGAGTGTGTGATGTTATTTCAGTGATCACAAAATCAAGTAAAATTTACAAAGAACTTGGCAGTATGAGCCCACTTATCAGCATGATTCTGGTCTTCTCTGGCCTAAATGCATGCAGTGCTTGGGTTTGTAATGGTGTCACAAATCTGTTGTATCCACTCCTGAGGCAAGGTGGCCCACAAGTGTTGCAATTCGTCCTCGATATCCCGGATATTGAAACTGGGATAGAACTGACATCTGAGCTGGTACCACATGTTCTATACAGGACAGATCTGGGAATCAATTGTGTTGAAAGCTGGCACCACAAAACAGTTGCCTGAGAGGTAACATATAGGGACACGGGATGTCCACAATGTGCCGTGTGACATGAGAGCTTCCTCAATCACCACCAGCTGCGATATGAAGCCATACCTGATGGTTGCCCGCACCATGATACAAGAAGTAATACTTCTGCACCTCTTCAAAACATTTGAAAATGGGACTTTCCCCTAAGCTGCTGCCATACATGAAATGATAGCCATCCAGGTCAGTGCAGAACGATGAGTCACTGCTGTACAGAATGTGATGCCATTAACCACCAATCCCCACAGCCCCATTTCAGATGCAGCCATTTGGGCTGTGGTGTTAATGGCAGCTTACCCACAGGACCGTAATTCCCTAGTCAGGTAATGGAGCAAGATCACACAGTATGTTGTAGGGGGTCCTTTACTTGTTCTCTGATGGCAGATGCATATGTAAAGTGGTTACTATGTGATTGGTGTGTAAAATGGTGATCATATGCTGTCAACTAGCAATATGGTGATCAGATGTGGTCGGCCAGAACCTGACCAATGAGTATGGCTACCCTCAGTCCAAAATTATGCCACTGTCAAATCCAAATGTCCCACAAATCTGGATATGTGTGATTCAATCAGCCAGGCAAATGGAGACCAACAATGAGGCCTCTTTCAAACTCTATCAGTTGCTGATGATACCATTTCACATGAGTATGCGGCATCTCCATGTCCTTCAAAGTGATCGCTCAACATATGACACTGTGCATACATCAATACCCTACCAGGCCTGGTAAAAATCAGTAAACATGAACAACAATAACACATTCTAGTGACTGTTCTACATGTCACAGATAACTGAAACTCTAATCATGTACATATCCATCAAAGATGTAGACATGTACGAGGTGTGAATGGAAAGTTTTAAGAATGGGCTTGTAATTATACTATGGTAGTACTTACATGCCACTGTGATGCATCTCCTTCAAAATAGTCCCCTTCTGACTGAACCCACTGACTGTAACGGTGTTTCCACTTTTGGAAACATCCCGGAAATTTTATTCCTGAAGTGTGTAAAGGACGCTCTCTGTATTTGCTGGATGTCTTCAATCAAGTAAAATCGCTTCCCTTTCAGTGAAAATTTCAGTTTAGGAAACAGGTAGAAGTTCGCAGGGGCCAAATCAGGAGAATATGGCAGTTGTAGAAACCAGGAATTTTGAATTTGGTCAAAAATTCAATGATGGAGAAGGCACGGTGATCCAGAGCATTGTCATGGTGTATCACACAACCCCTGTCTTTCCACAATGCAGGCCTTTTCGTCCGCACCTTTTTGTGCAAACTCTCAAGGACACATTCAAAGTATTCCTGGTTAATTGTCTGTCCTCCAGGGGTAAATTCATGATGCACAATACCGAGAGAAATGAAAAATATCACCAACACAGTCTTCACCTTCGACCAACTTTGCTGTGCTTTTTCAGTCTTGGTGAACTTGAAGCCTTCCACTGCGAAGACTACACTTTGTTTTCAGGATCATATCCATATACCCATGAATTGTCACCTGTAATTACCCTATTTAACAAATCTGGGTTATTTTTAGTATGATTAATCAGTTCTTGGCTCATTTCAAGTAGGTATTGTCTCTAGTCACTTGACACCAGTCTTGGAATGAATTATGCAGACACTCAATGCATGTTCAGATCTTTGGTTAAAATTGACTGGACGGTATAGAAACTTAAATTAAGTTCATCAGCAATCTCCCTAATTGTAACTCTACAATCAGAGTCCACTAAGTCATGAACTTTCTCAACATTTTCATTTGTTTTGGAGGTGGAAGGACGGCAGGACCGCGGTTCATCTTCAAATGATTCGGGGCTTTTCTTAAATTGAAGGTGGTTCAAAGACTGTATGTACTCACAAAACACTATATGAAGTGCATATTTCAGCACAGATGTACTCCATAAAAGTTATGGTACAGAAACTGGATATTTTTGTGACACACATGGAGGACACTTGTGCAATTCTTTAGAGGAACTGGAAATTTTTATCAGAAGAAAGCATAGTCTGGACTTGGTATTAAATGAGCAAGTTGAGATCCACAACTTCTTCAAAATATCCTGAAAATGATTAATGTGACATGGTTTGTTTGCACTTAATAGACCTCACTTTCACTGAAATGTCACAGTTAAGAAAAGTTACATAAAATAGCACTTCATCCACCCCCAGTAGCTGAGTGCTCAGCATGCCAGAATGTCAATCCTAAAGGCTTGTGTTCAGTTCCCGGCTGGGTCAGAGATTTTCTCCGCTCAGGGACTGGGTGTTGTGTTGTCCTAATCATCAACCCTTATCCCCATCAATGTGCAAGTTGCTGAAGTGGTGTCAAATCGAAAGACTTGCACCTGGCAAATGGTCTACCCGACGGGAAGCCCTAATCACATGACATTATATATAAAAAAACAGAGTTGATGTGACTTACCAAACAAAAGTGCTGCCAGGTTGATAGATACACAAACACAAACATACACACAAAATTCAAGCTTTTGCAACCAACGGTTGCTTCTTCAGGAAAGAGGGAAGGAGAGGGAAAGATGAAAGGATGTGGGTTTTAAGGGAGAGGGTAAGGAGTCATTCCAATCCCGGGAGCGGAAAGACTTACCTTAGGGGAAAAAAAGGACAGGTATACAATCGAGCGCGCGCGCGCGCGCGCACACACACACACACACACACACACACACACACACACACACACACACACACACACACATCCATCCGCACATACACAGACACAAGCAGACATTTTTCAATGTCAATCACACAGTATCCAGATCTGTGGGGCATTTGGATTTGACAGTGGCATGATTTTGGACTGAGTGGGAACATGAGGGTAGCCATACTCATTGGTCAGGTTCTGGCCGACCACATCTGATCACCATATTGCTAGTTGACAGCATATGATCACCATTTTATGCACCAAGCACATAGCAACCGCTTCACATCTGCACCTGCCATCAGAGAACAAGTAAAGGACTCCCAACAACATACTGTGTGACCTTGCTCCATTGCCTGACTAGGGAATTACGGTCCTGTGGGTAAGCTGCCATTAACACCACAGCTCAAATTGCTGCATTTTAAATCGGTCTGTGACTGAGAAGCATGGATTCGTGATTAATGGCATCACATTTTTTGTCAGGGCAGGCTCTCCCAAGGCTATCAGTAGTTCTAATGGAATGTTGTCTACTCCCGGGGCCTTGTTTCGACTCAGGTCTTTCAGTGCTCTGTCAAACTCTTCATGCAGTATCATGTCTCCTATTTCATCTTCTTCTACCTTCTATTCCATTTCCATAATATTGTCCTCAAAAACATCGTCCTTGTATAGACCCTCTATACACTCCTTCCACCTTTCTGCTTTCCCTTCTTTGCTTAGAACTGGGGTTCCATCTGAGCTCTTGATATTCATGCAAGTGATTATTTTTTCTCCAAAAGTCTCTTTAATTTTCCTGTAGGCAGTATCTATCTTACCCCTAGTGATACATGCTTCTATATCCTTACATTTGTCCTCTAGCCAACCCTGCTTAGCCACTTTGCACTTTCTGTCGATCTCATTTTTGAGACGTTTGTATTCTTTTTTGCCTGGTTCATTCACTGCATTTTTATATTTTCTCCTTTCATCAATTAAATTCAATATCTCTTCTGTTACCCAAGTATTTCTATTAGTCCTTGTCTTTTTACCTACTTGATCCTCTGCTGCTTTCACTATTTCATCTCTCAAAGCTACCCATGCTTCTTCTACTGTATTTCTTTCCCCCATTCTTGTCAATCGTTCCCCAATGCTCTCCCTGAAACTCTACAACCTCTGGTTCTTTCAATTTATCCAGGTCCCATCTCCTTAAATTCCCACCTTTTTGCAGTTTCTTCAGTTTTATGTTTATAAGTATAAAGTTGATTAAGGTGAGCAGGAAGACATCACAAGTCTGGAATAAGGTGGCTGAGGTAATATCCAGCAACAGACAGGCCATTTGACCACATGCAGACTATTTACAGCAATACACCACCACTCTCATGTCAGCCCACTCTGCCAGCCTAGTTGAAAAGCCATTTCCCAGGCCATTACCTCCAATCCTGGTACTGCACATCTCTATAATAATAATAATAATAATAATAAAACCACTTAGATGTACACCTCTAGTAACTCAGTACTGTCCTTGTCTTGAGTGTATTACTCAGCTATTTCAACAAGGCTATGACTTCCTAAAATTAGGCCCATTCTGTTGGACATTCGGACATTTTGCCCACCACACCTAAATAATTTTTCATCACCCCCCCCCCCCCCCCCCCCCAATTCTCTGCAATATCCAAGCCAGACCCTAGGCTCCTTTTGCCCTCCCCAACAGCTCCAGTCCCTGTGACCGTCACTACTGTAAGACTTGTTTGATGCACCATTCTGCCATCATCTACACCAACCCTGTAACTGGCAAAGCACATACTATCAAAGAGATGGCCACCTATGAAATGACACACATTGTGAACCAATTGTTATGTAAACACTGTTCGGCTTTCTATATTGGTATGACTACCATCAACTTATTGAACGTCTCATTTAGGATGAATGGGCAAATACTCGCAACACACAATGTCTGTTATGCACCAAGCTTTACAACATGATAGTTGCAACCTTGATGCCATTAAAACATGTTTTAGCTCTCGCCAACTGCTTGGCCTAATTTATGTTAATTTCTATGGTCTCAGCATTTCTCTTCAGTATCTATTCCAATTCTTTATGCCCCTTTCATCTTTCTATGCCTTTTATTTTCTGACCTGTTTCTTTCACCACCCTCCCCCTCCCCGCCCCCCCCCCCCCCCAACCTGTCTGCCATTATAATGCACTTACCTTTTCTGGTGTAACATTGGATTTTTTGAAATACCACGGTCCACTTTTATCATTTTAGGTCAATGAAAGATGTTCATGAGAACTGAAAAAGAACTTTAGGCAATTGTTACATGTAGAATGTCCCATTGTGGGTGCATTTGTTTTATGTATGAGCAGATGAAGCATACATCACATCAGCTTTGGACATTGGCAAGGTGCGATGGTGAATAAACCTCTCCAACTGTTGTGGTGGAGCACTTGTTCTTTGGGAATTGTGGCTTGGCGGTGCCTTGGAGGTCAAGGAGCAGAGGGGCACATGCAGGAATGTAAAAGAACAAAAAACAGGTGAGGAGCTGTTATAAGAACTGTTATTGATTTGACTGCTAATGTCACAAATGTTTATGTTATTTAGTCAATTCAACAGACTGGAGCTCTCTTCCAGCATCTGTACATTGCAACGAGGTGAAGAAGCCCAACAGTGTGGATCCAAGGCACTGCATAGCAGAACCAGGAAAGCAATTAACTTGAAGAATGATGACCAGAAAATATTTATGAATTAAAGTTGACATACGACTACAAGGATGACAAATCATATATGGAGTGTAATCACAGTCCAAAAACCTGCCAAGTAACACTTCATTTTAGCTCCCTATTGGAGGATGTGAATTAGTGATTTAAAAAGGACAGCATTTGTGGTTTTTCCAACAATTCTGAAGAAAATAATAAAAGAAGATAGATGTTGCCCAGCGCAACCCATGTCAATAACTGAGAAGGTATACGCAGGTACATGCAGTAGTGTTGTCTGAATTGATTTGATTAATCAAGAAGAAATGAGATTATTTTTTGATAAAACTGAAGAAATATTCAATGTGTAACAATTATTCAGAAAGAGATTTAAGCATTGAAGGCAGTGTGTTTGAAGGACATTTGACAATTATGGGAGGTACTAAAATATACATTGATTTTAAACTTGATTGTAGTAAACATATGAATATGGATGCATGTATGAAAGGAATGTTAAATTATGAATCCATGTTATGTAAGTTAGGTTGTCATCTTTTACTGTGTGTTGAAACAGCAGATACAATTTATGTCTTTACTTCCATCTGATGGATTAATCAGTACATGTATTATTAGCAAATACCATGCACAATAAGGATGATATTTGCTAATAATATGTGTACTGATTAATCCATCAGGCGGAAGAAAAACATAATTTTGTATCTGTTCTCTCATCGTGGAAGAAGGTTGTAGTAATTAATATAGAGGACATCATTGATCATTAGTGATGCGATGTATCTCACATGATTTGGCACAAGTCAATGTGAATTTTATATATTTACTAAGAGTGTACAATTATTTTTAGTTGTGTATGTCTCTTTAGTACCTTACTGGTTAATTTTACTACTTACCTGAGGGTCTACAGCTTTGTTACTTATTTGTTTAATGACTGGTTCAATCTTAAGGAGGGTTTTTTAAACTAAGTGATGAATAAAGTAAGCAGTGCTTTCCGTTTTTAAAAGCCAACTGTTAGATTAAGCAAATTAAAGACAATTTCTGGAGCTGTGAGCATAATGCATGAGCACTGTGTAATCTTTAGAGTGTATTGATTACAATGTAATATCACAATTTAAATTAGGAAACAAGCATATTTTTCAATTCTATAGGGATTCTTCAAGGCACTGGGCATACTTCACCCAAGAACAGTATACTCAGTAGATCTGAACACTGGTCAAGAGAAGGGGTTACACAACATTAATATGTTAAATAAATTTAAGCCCTCACGAGAATCTGCCACCTTTGCAGATTAGGTGGACTGATGACTACCTAGTTCAGAATTAGCTGCTTCAAAATTCATATTTCATTGTCCCTGGAGCAGTTTCTTCTACTCTTACTATCTTGTGACCTTTAAATTGAATACAGGGTGAGCACAAAGTCTTGCCCTGATTATAAAAATTTATAACATAATAACCGTTTGACATAATAAGTTACATTTGATGCCATTATATAGATAACGTTACTAGTTTTTTTGAAAGACCACCCACGTTAGCAAATCTCAATCTGTGCTCCCTTGGTAGGTCAGAGAATGTCGAGGTGGTATTCCAGTTCCTGCCAGGTGTTTTGTAACATGTGTTCTGTCACAGTACCCCCAGCAGCTTGCATCCTAGCCTTCAGTTCATTGACGTCAGTAACTGGTGTGATGAAGACGCTGTGCTTGATATAGCCCCAGAAAAAAGCCCTGGGCTTTGATAGTGCATGATTTCCTGGGTCAAACATTTCCGGATTGGTGGATTGGAAGGAATAGTCCAAACACACAGGCCACCCCGCTCTCCAGGCATTTCTGAGGCTATATTAAGGACAGAGTCTTTGTCACACCAGTTGCTAATGTCGACAAACTAAAGACTACGATACAAGCTGCTGTGGGTACTGTGACAGAATACATGTTACGAAACAGCTAGCTTGAACTGGAATACCGCCTCAACATTCTCTGAGTTACCAAGGGAGCACACGTTGAAGTTTACTAACATAAATGGTCTCGAAAAAAAGAAAAAAAACTAGTAACACTAACCTGTGTAATGGCATCAAATGTAAATTATTGTGTCAAATGGTTATGCTGTAATAAATTGTTATAATCAGGGCAAGACTTTGTGTTCCCCCTGTATATTTTCCACTATAATACCATACATTTAGTCCAAGAATGACATAGAAATGATCACTGTCCTATTACAAAGAGACACACAATAGTACCCTCATAGATATAATAAATGTATATGATAATATAAAAAACATAGTTGTGATATATGACAATGCAGAATTGACATATAGGTGCCACATAATCTATAAGAGGGTAAGTAGAATTTCTTTTTTCCTATACTATGACGTATTATGGCTGGGTTTGTATGACTTTTGCATGGGAGATTACATACCACAGGCCAGTAGCAGCTTGTGTAGGTAGTGACAATAAACTGACTTGCTTATAATGATGACTGTTCCATGAGTAATGGATGTGTTGTTACTCCATACTATCATGATTACAATAGGGGTATTTTAGAATCAGTTTTTGGGTCCTGTATGGGCAAAGCTGAGACAAGTCAGTTCTGTAGGATATGCCAACCACATTTCATCCTCCAGCATCTCAGTGAAAAAGCCACTAGGAAGAGATCTTGGGGTGAGAGTTGCTATGGGATTTTGTCTACTACACATACACATACGTTTATACTCTGCAAATTACTGTGAAGTGCATTACAAAGGGTGCATCCCATTCTGTTATTTGGGTTTCTGCCAGATCCACTCACATACTGAGTGTGGGAAGAATTATTGTTTGAATACCTTTTGAGTGTGCTTCAATTGATCAAATCTTCTCCTCTTGCTTCCTATGTGAACAATAAGGATGAGGTTGTAGTGTATCCCTACAGTTGTCATTTAAAGCACATCTTGAAATTTTGTTAGTAGATGTTCTTGAGATAGTTTATGTCTGTCTTCAAGAATCTGCCAGTTCAGTTTCTTCAGCACTCTCAGACAGGTCAAACGTACCTGAGGCCATTCATGCTGTACTTCTCTGTACACATTCAATATCATCTGTTAGTAGTATTTGGTATGGGTCCCACACACTTGAGCAGCATTCTTGAATGGGTCGTACGAGTGATTTGTAAGCAATCTTCTCTGCAGACCAATTGCACTTCTCCAGTATTCTACCAATAAAGTGAAGTCTATCACCTGCTGTACCCACAACTGAAACTATGCAATCATTCCATTTGCATCCCTACAAAGTGTTACACACAGATATTTATATGAGTTGGCCTATTCCAACTGTGACACAATGATATTACAGTCATAGGATACTATATTTATATTTTTTCATTTTGTGAAGTGCATAATTTCACATTTCTGAGTATTTAAAGCAAGATGTCAATTTTTGCACCACCTTGAAATCTGATGAAGACTACTTTCGGACAGTAATTCATTACAGATAACTGCATCATCTGCAAAAACCCACAGGTCACACTTAATAATGTCCACAAAGTCATTAATATACAACACGAACAGCAAGGGTCCCAACACACTTTCCTGAGGCACATCCTAAGTTACTTCTACATCTGACAATGACTCTCCATCCAAAATAACATGCTGTGTTGGTCTACTCAGGCACAAATTTCACTTGATACCCTATATGATTGAACTTTCGATAATAAGTACTGATGTGACTCTGAATCAAATGCTTTTTGGAAATTAACGAATAATGTATCTATCTACTGCCATGATCCAAATCTTTCAGTATGTCATTTGAGAAAAGTGCGAGTTGGGTATTGCATGATCAAAATTTTGGTTACCCATGCTGGTTGGTATAGAGCAGGCCATTCTGTTCAAGACATCACTGAAATCCTTCTTTTCTATAGGCAACATTGTGGTAATTACAACTTACTAATGTAGGATAGCACAGTGCATTAACACATATGCGATGACAAAACGCACATACATCATAAAAACAGGGGAAAGCACAGGAATGGAAACCATTCCCTAAGTGAAGGTTGGTGTGATAGACTAAAATATGAACAAAAGTAAAGTAGCAGTCCAGAGAGAAATCTGTCTGAAAGCCATATATCAACATGTAATAATATCTGGAGGAAGGACACTAATGAACTGGCTAACAGATGAGGAGCAGAATTAATATAGGAGACTCAATTTATGTGTGAAGAGAAAGGGCTAGTATATAAATGATTTGAATAAATGCAATAAAAAGGCTATAGTTATTAATAGAAATTGATAAAATATTAAGTAGAGGTGTCTTATCACATAATCACCGATGAGAAGAGTAAATATAGTGCAAGAACAAACTTCGAGTTATTCTGAACACAATTTGAGAGGCTACCCTTTAATATATAGCAAGTACTTGCCTGAAAGGACGAAAAAGTAAGCTTGATACATTGGGTCCCAGATAGTCACATAAAATGTTTAGTGGAAGGTGGAGAACACATGCAGAAGTGGTAATGATGAAGTAGGAAGAATAACATGTAAGAATGACTATTATTAGGTGATGTATTATGGGAAAGTTATGGTTTTGGAAGAAGTGCAGGTAAAAAGACTGCAGAAAAAGCAGTCAGGAAACACGTTTGGAATAAGTGGTCAGAGTCAATATGCTACAGAGAAACTTCATCATTGAAATGAGTGGAAGAAGAAGAAGAAGAAAAGGGGTGGGTGGGACCATGGAAGGAATGATCAAAATCTTGGTTAAGTGAATCCACAGAAGGAATGACCTGAACTGTAAGATGAATCTGGAGGAGGGTAAAGGAAAGGCAGACCCATGGAAGAGATGACCTACATCAATGTCAGGTGCATCCATACAAGGAATGACCTTTACTCTTTCTTTTATGTAGAAGCATGAGGAGTGGGACACTCACATCGAAGAGATAGAAAGGTTTTTACACAGTATCTGCCCATAGGATAAGGTGTAAGAACAGATATTACAGGGATAGGAAGCAGTGTAGTAACAGTCACTTTGTCAATGTGTTCTACAAAACAGTGAAATTGAAACAGACATACCTGGTCACTGATGATTCTTTATATTCATATTTTCACACATGCTGACTTATCACAAATCTGAGTTTTGAAATTATATAAAGGGTTGTTGTTTGAAAAGTCAGCATGTAATTCCTTATAATAAACATGAAATTATACTTATGATTAATTATGTAAAATCATAAAAAGGACCGTTACATATGGTCTTTGTACATCCATAATTGAAATGGAGGACAGTGGGGAGTCAGCTGGTATAAATTTATATTAAAAATGAAGAAATTCCTCCAGCTGTATTTAAGGTGTAAATTTTATTTTGGCATCTAGTTTCAATGTTGTAACAACATCATCTTCAGGCCCATACACTTGTTGACGTCAACTGCGTGCGGCTGGTACTAGAAGTCAGTGGTGAGATATGGAAGTGCTCTGTGTGGAAGGGGGTTAGTAACTCAACTAACCACCTACCACACAGAGCACGTCCATATCTCATCACTGACTTCTAGTATCAGCCGCACGCAGTTGATGTCAACAAGTATATAGGCCTGAAGAAGATGATGTTACAATGTTGAAACTAGTTGCCAAAATAAAATCGACACCTTAAATACAGCTGGAGGAATTTCTTCATTTTTAATATAAATTTACATGTGAGTACATATGATATAGTCTGGATAAGCAATCCCCATTATTTGTCATATTCTTTTTTACAAAAAGTGAAACAATGTACATGGAAAATATCATGCAATGAGAGTAACAAATGGCAAACAAAAAAATCTTATATTCTGGATGAAGTGTGCTGCTTATTGCTCAAACCTTTGTCTAAGCAATTTGAATTAGCTGATGGAGATTGATTCTGAAATAATAAAAATTGTATTTTGTCTTAAGGGACTTTAAGTGCTGAAAATAATATGGACAATTGAATAAGAGAGAAACCTAGTCATTTAAAGACTAAGTTTTTATTAATGTTTTGTTATTATGCAATTAGCTGAGTTATATGACCTCTTTCGTATAAGTGGCGGTACCAGTAGTGTAACATGGGATTCTTTGGAATAACGTGTTCCACTTTTATCCTCTTAGACTCATGAAAGATGTTCATAAGAACTGAAAATTTGATTTAGGTAGTTCTTAAGTGTACAACAGCCCCTTGTGCATGCTCTTGTTTTATGTACATGCAGTCCTGTCAGCTCTGGACATCAGCAAGGCATGACAGGAAATAAACCTATCCACCTGCTTTGGCAGAGCACTTATTCTTTGTGCATTACGACTTGGTGCTGTCTAGGAGGCCAAGGAGCTAAGGGGTACGCACAAGAATGTAAAGGAAGAAGAAACAACTGAAGAATCATCATAAGAACCGTCACTGATTTGACTGGAAATGTCAAAGAAATACACTTATATATTGAAATCTGCCATGAGCTATGAAGTAAGATAAATCTGTTCATACATTACTGCAGCTGAAGCTGTACAAGAAAACATCACACATAAAATACAGAAGAGTTGATACAAAACTGTTTACATCATTTAGTAGTATGGACAGATTAGAACTCTCTTCCAGCACCCACACATTACAGAAAGGTGAAAAAGACCAATGGCATGGCTCTATGGAGCTGCATAGCAGGCTCATAAAAGTAATTAACTTTGACAACAGTGACCAGAAATCATTTAAAAAGTAAAATTGATGTACACACATCAGAGTGATAAACTGTAGATGGAATGTAACCATAATCCAAAAACCAACCAATTAACACTTCACTTTTCATTGACTCTTGCATGATGTTATTTTCAAAAATCTCCATCTTGCTTATTACCTTATTTTCAACCTTTAAGCTCTCAAGCTATCGAAGCAGGCAGCAACAATCAGTATTTCCTTCTCATACCATCTGGAAAGTCATCCCTGGCCCAGGATCCAGGCAGGCTTTCCAAAACCCTTCCCATTTCCTAAAACTCAGTAATCTTTTTCTTTCATCCCTATTCCTTCACTTTACATCCACTGACTTGGGAATTTCCATGTCCTTTACATGTATTTAGTCCTGTCACTGCTCAGCGAGCAGATTTTTTTATCTATGCAAAATTTAGATATTTGTGTTCCGCAATAGCAAAGGGAAACCTTATTGATACAGTGCTCCCACGCTCAGGTTAATGAGTCACAGTGTTGCTGTTTCTATTACTGAAACTGCAAATTTCCTCAGTCATCTCCTTGCTGCAATACTCCATGAAATCACAAAATTATTGTGTTCTTTGGTCCTAATCTTTGCCTCCACCCTCTCCTCTGCTACTCTCACCACTCAACTAAATTTCCTCTTTTATTTTAGATTATGACTTATTTTTGCTATTTTTCCTATCTTATTTTCGATTATTGTACATTATTCTGGGCAGGACATATTTTATCTCACTGTACATTTTTTGTATTTTTGTTTAGAAGCAGAGAGGATGGCTGGGCAGTTCTTACCATCAAGAGGCAAAATTTCAGTACTGTAGAGAAATACATTTAAAACTGTGTGTGTGTGTGTGTGTGTGTGTGTGTGTGTGTGGGCGCGCGCGCGGAATGTCACTTCTTGAAAGTCAGCACAGGCCAGCCACTATGTCTCTTCCTGACTTTACAATTTTTGCAAATGAATTTTCCTTTTTATATACTATGTCTTTTTATTATGATTGACTTTCTCCCTTCAAGGTCTTCATTGACGTCTAGAATTTAGAATACTGTATATTAATTTAACTTATCTTTCTCCTTAGGTTCTTCAAAAGGAAACCCATGGTTTCAAAAATTATTTTTCTCTGAGACTTTCAAAATACCTACCCATTTTATTTCATTTTTGTAAGTAAATCGTTTTTCACTATTTCATTTTTATTTCTCTAAGTATCTGAACTTTATATAGGTATTTTTTAAAACAATGATCACTGTCTCTTCTGCGAAATTCTCCCTCACCTCTCTGTGTTATGACTTCTCCAACTGCCCTTTCTTTAGCACTAAAACATTACAAGTGCAAATATTGTCTATAATTTATTTTCTTGTTTTCTTTCAACCAAAAATTCTTGTGTAATCTATGAAATGTGGCCTGCCATTCCTTGTTGTTTCTTTATTATTTCCACATACATTCTACATCTTTCCCTTCACGTGCTTTTTTTCTAAAGAGTAAGGAAAGTTTACTAATGGAAACTTTCTGACTACTTTGAACTGGCAACTGCAGTACTGATGTTTACAATGTTTCTGATAACTTTAATGTAATTTGGGATACATGTTTAGCTTTTTAAACCTTTTGAAAACTCACTTACCTAATTGCAATTCTATGTAGAGTGCAAGCATTATAGCATGTATAGGAACATCACAGGATGGGCTCTTTGACATCCAGACCTAGAAAGATATTCATAATAACTGGAAAGTTATGTAATGCAAAGTAATTTGAAACTGTTCACTTATACAAATGTACCTGTTTTAGTGTTTCACCAGCTTTGTCCAGTTCTCCACGAATCGCAAAAGCAACTGCTAAATTATACTGTAGCACCACCCTAGCTGTTGGGACTGATGTTGGAAACCATTCTGCAAATAAACATTATGACTACACTATATGAAAAATTAAGAACACAAAGATCATCAGGTGATTATAGTTAAAATGCAATACACAACAGGATTCACACAAATAAAATCCAAGTAGAAGTAGAGAGAGAGAGGGGGGGGGAGGGAGAGGGGGGGGGGAATGGGCAACATCATTACCAATGTCAACATCACTCACACACATTGAACTATTCTCGGGTATTAAACTGGATGGCAGTCCTGATGACTTATGGCTTGGTGCTTTCTTTATAACCCCTCCCACTTTCTGTCGGTCACATGTCACTGGCAAGGTGGTGGGGGCATAATGAATATCCTGTGCTAAACCAACAAGCAAAGAACCTCAAACAACCATAAACAGTAGTGCAGAGAAAACAGCAGATTATCTCTTCCTGTAAAGTGACTCAATTTTGAACTGATGCTTATGACAGCACCAATGGCAGATTTTATCAGCGAGGCGAAATGGGTTGCTTTCACTCCTTCATGGGAGCAGTGGAAAAAATATGGTGTGAATCAGACCGTTCACTGGGCTGCTCCACTGAAGCCAAATATCTCCAAGGAGGAGAGGAAAGCATTTAAATGGCTCTGAGAAGATCCAGAGACAGTTATCCTTCTGGCACCGACAGTGGTGGCCGAGTGGTTCTAGGCGCTTCAGTCTGGAACCGCGTGACCGCTATGGTCGCACGTTTGAGTCCTGCCTCGGGCATGGATGTGTATGATGTTGTTAGGGTTAGTTAGGTTTAAGTAGTTCCAAGTTCTAGGGGACTGATGACCTCAGCTGTTAAGTCCCACAGTGCTCAGAGCCATTTGAGCCATTTTTTATCCTTCCAGCAGACAAAGAAAATTCGAGTCCTTTTATTGCAAGGGTGGGTAACCGGCAGCCCATGGGCCATATCTGGTTATTTGATTGGTTTCAGTCTAGCACGTGTAAGAAATTCATGTGATAGCAAGTGTAGGACTTTCGTTGCACTCCACCCAGTATGCATTTTTGGGTATTTCATTTCAGCCAATGCTCAGTACACCTCAGGTTTGTAACTCATGATGCAGACCACTGGGAGTTTGCATTTCTCCCTTCAACTCCTATACAATACAGTTGATGTATGATAAGTTCAACCAATTTCAAGTTTTAAACATTTTAAAATGAATAAAGAAAGGATGGCTTAATGTATTGACTGTTAGAGGACCAGCACATGTCTATGTGATGAGTTATCAAAAGTATATTTGGACAAATATTTACTTGTACATGGTAACGGCTCAAGATGGTAAAAAATGTTATTGTATTCCACATCCATCATTTTAACTTAGCCACAGGTAGTGGCATGAGCTGTTACATAAACTACTCCACAGTACTTGGCTACAACACTTTTACACTGAGCTAGGGACACCACCATATTGCTGAGTGAGAGACGCCAACTTTCTGCCACAAACCCACCAATGGGAGGACTGGGTAGCTTCATGTGAAGAGGGTCAATGAAGTAGCTCTGCATGTGTCCGCCAGTCCTTTCTATTGAGGTCAAAATGCTCTTTCTGTACCATGTGCGGTTCACTCCATAGCCATAGCCAGTTTTCATCAACCAGGGTGTATATGCAGATAAGGAAAAAAATCCCGGATTTTTTCCAGATTTCCTGGTTAAAAAAACACTTTTTTCCACATGAAAAGAAACTTCATCCGAAGTGAAAAATACACTTTTTCCAAGATAAGTGACAGTATACTTTCCCTTGGAGCTGTAAAAATACCAATCCTTTGATTTTATACACCAGCGTGGAACTTCAGAGAACGAAAAAACTCGGCAAAAAAGGCTTTGGATAGATCTGTGATGTGAAGCAACATTTATGCCGCATATTTTTATATTATGATACACTGAATATTTTTGTATTTTTATTATGAAACTATACATTCCAAACAGCACATTAGTTTCTGAAGCATTGAAACCAAGATTGAAATGAGCCTTTGTAAGCCCATCATAGTTCATGTCAAGTGATCTCACCAGCCAATGACAGCAGATATTCAGAGCACAGGACACGTGACGTAGCCAGCAAATAGCAACATCATTGTTAAGTTGTGTGGACACACATATAGGAAAAGTTAATGGTTTAAATTAATGTACATAGTGGAGCAACAAGAAAAGTTTAATTTTCACATATAATACTGGTCTTTTTTTACATGTGTTACACTTTAAATGTGTTACACTTTAAATGTGCCAGTAAAACCTTAAATAATGACATTAATGTCTGGTCTTCTGGGCTCGAAATTCTTCTAAGTGGCTAATCCTCAATGTGTTAAGTTTTAAATGAGAGACAAATGTTCTCCGATTTAAGAAATTCACTACACATTTGCACACGTAACATAATTCATCTCATGTAACAGGAAATTAAGTTTGAAACTACAGCTTTTCAAAGCACCATTCGCAATATTTTCATGTGACCTGTTAAAAATAGCTTTGTTTCAGCAGTTGCTGGAGAGCATCAGAAAACAGGCGTTACTGGGGGTGGGCAGCTACGATGAAGTAAGAAGCCCATATGTTTGTACATGAACAGTATCAGAAGATCTTACGTGACGTCATAAAAGAAATAAGATATTCCAAGAGCATCAGAATTTTGCAAACCATACTAAAATGCATAATTCGGCTAAAAAGGCACATTCATATGTTCCAGATTCACAATGAAGTAGGCTCCAACCTGATATTAAGGATTTCAGTGCAGTTTTCAGGACGCAAATTTTCTTGTAGTAATAGTACTATATTGCCTCATGTTTGGTTCTTAATTATGACACAATGCCATATGCGCCAAAAGATGAAAATATGCACTTGAAATTTAGCGAACAGTTGAAACTAGCCAACAGTGTGGAATGAAATGTTTTTAATAAATTGTCTTCCTCTAAGTAAAATATCAATAAAAGCCACATTTATTTAGCAAACCGACAAAAATACCTCAATTGTTCTGCAAAGGCGACTGACTGCCAATGTGGAAATACAATGAAATCAGAAAACTGCAACTAATAACATATGTAATTATGTGAATTTAGTTTAATTCACTTGACAGCTCTCAACAACAGAAATCCATATTGTTTCAATTGATGTGAGAAGGATGAGAAGGAAAGGAGGAAACAGCAAGATTACTAAATGTAAACACAGCTTATGTGGAGTCTACCCCCTCCCCGCCTCTCCCCACAACAATCCAGACTGCTAAATGCATCTGCAAATCTGGCAGCTTGGGCACACCAGAAAATTTTTTCCAGGTAGCATCTGGCTGCTTGTTGCTACTGCTGATACAGCCAACAACCAGACTTCAAGTAGCCGGAACTGGGAGAAGGTACTGCCCATACGCAACTCAACTGTGCACGTGAGCCCGTGGGCAATTGCTCAAACAAACGTAATGTTAACAGTTGTGATGTCACACTCATTGGCAGCTGTTTATTGTTATGAAGTATTCCATAGTCTTCATCCTAAAACCTTTGCCACATTTTACTGCTTATCAATTATTACCATTTAAAACCACAAAAATTTAAATGAAGACTAAAACAATGAAAAATTCCCAGAATTCTAAAAAATTCCCAGGTTTTTCCCTGTTTTCTCCTGGATGAAAATGTTCCCGGGTTTTTCCCAGTTGTCCGGGAGTGTGATGAACACTGTATCCCTTGGTGGTAGTTCATGGAAATAAAGTCCATTCCCTCCATGAACCCTGGCATTTCTCATTTTACTTGTAGGAAAAACACTCTGGATGCCCACCTGATACCATCCTTACACATATAAACTGGTATCCGAGAATGGGATCTTTCTCACCGTTTGATCTGAATTGATATTTTCTTGCCAATCCTATGTTCTGGCAAGCACAGCAAAGCCTAGCGGTTTGCTGCCGTGGGCCCTCTATCATTCGCACCTTTTGCGGCAGACGCATATTATACGGCCACGCGCTGCTACATTGCGTCCCACACCAGGGCGACCCACAGGCAGCAGGCAGTACAAGAGTCGCAGTGGGCAGCGCTGCATCGTGCACCACCACTGTGTGCTGTGATAGATCAGCTGCCTCTCTTACCACAGCACCCAATGCTGCCCCTTTCTCTGCCTCCATCTTCACGCCCCCCCCGCCCCCACCCCCCACGATGCAGACGTCGCCACCGCCTTTGTGCATCAATCACCTCCGTGCGATGTAAGTGTCACTACAATGCATTCCGCTAGTTAACAGCTCCCTCGAACTTCTACTGTGGGATCTTTCCGTCGCCTAGAACACAGCAAGACCTTTTCTTTTGTTTACATCTGTTCAGTCTCAGTCCCAGTTTTGTAAATGTGCCCAATTTACGTCCTCGTCAACCGGCAGAGAAGACAGAATCGGCTCACGATGTTGCAACTGCATCCCCAAATAAGCCTGTTTGTATTACTTTACTGCAACAGCAGATAAGCACCCTGTCACTTGAAAATGTAGAGCTACAGGAACGGCTTAAAGTGATAACTTGGGAATGTGAACTCAGGAATGTGAAACCGGAGCTGCCAAAAATGCGGCAACTGTGAGCAATTTGAGAGCCCCTAAAGCTGAAACAGAAACATTAGTACCAGATATAGCCAGTACACATCCAGTTGTAATTTTTGTACCTTCTTTGCTGGAAAGCCAGGCGAAAATGTAACAACATATTTGCAAAACGTCAGGGACACGGGGTGTACATGCGCATGGCCAGACCAATTTTTGTTAAATGTCACCAAGCTGCAGCTGTTGGGCAATGTACGAACTTATGTTGAATCAGTAGACATGTTGCAGGAAGCACTCACTTTTGAATTCTTGGCAAAGGGCTTAGCAGAGCACTTCTACAACAAGTGTGGGGTTAGCTATTACTGTGATCAGTTGTCCACACTTACACAGAAAAGCGGGAAGGACTTTGAAGCATTTGCGGACAGAATTAGGGCAGTATCTTGATGCACATACACCCTCGGAAGGGATAATACATGTAATGAAGTGTTAATTGAAGAAGCTGAAGTGAGAGCAATTGATGTACTCATACACAGAATCAATCTACATATAGGGAGCGAGGTGAAGGTAGCCTCCCCCACCTCCTTGCATGAAGCAGTCAGACTTGCTCTATTATGCAAGGAAGTGGGAGTGCGCAAGTGAAGAATGACATGTGATTATTAATGACATGAACTGCCAGGGATGTGGAATGCCCAACCGCACACCCAATTGCTGCTGGGTTTTCTGTTGTAAGAAATGCCATACTGTCGGACATGGACAGGATCATTGTCTGCAAAGTAAGTGGCCAAGTTCCTCCAAGAGGAAAGTGCCGGCAGGGAAAAAAAAGTATCAATCAATAAAACAAGGCTACCTCTCCATGGAGAAATAAGCATGAGACAGATTCTGCCATCCACTCTCAACCTCAATGAAATATATGAACTCTATAAAAAGGGTAGAGCACATTCAGGTGGCAAATTTAGTTATAGAAGAGAAACTCAAGGTGAAGACTGTAAAAATTCTTGTGGGTACTACAGCTCAAATTAGTGTCCTTTTTGTTTCTAATAGTCACGAGTGAGCTAAAACCGTCATTCTACAATTTAAGTGGACTTGGAGACGAGATGATCAATCCTCCAGGCATTTGTACAACAGACCTGCACACTGAGTGGAAAAAGTATGTCTTTGATATGGAAGCTGTGAAGAAAAGCGGACGGGATTTTGATATCATCCTGGGGAACGATTTCCTAACGTGCTATCAGGCTGTGATAGTAGCACACTGTTCGGTTTAGTGATACACATCATTGTCTGGACAGTGAGCGTGCATCTCATTCACAAGGAACCTGTGAAGGGAGGCCTACCTCACAAGCTCCAACTTAACCACATAAATTGGCATGAAAACTATCACACCTATAACAATTAGCAGTGAAACGGGAGAAGTTCTCTGGATTGAAGTCAAAGATCGCGTACCACCAAGATCAGACTTTTCTGGTTGACCCATTCATGCAGAACGACTTCCTCAACGAACTGCAAATTCAAGTTAAGAGAGGTCTAAGTAGACCTGAAGTAAAAGGGAACAGGTTTCAAATACGTGTGTGTGTTGATAGTTTTAGTCAATGAGATATAGAAATCCCATGTGGCACAATACTAACCAGTGGAGAAGAAGTTATGGAAACAGAAGTTTCAAAGAACCAGATACAGTGTCATGAGAAAAGATGTAAGCAGTTCCTGTGAGGAAGGTTTGCGCACTAGCATCTTCGATAAGAAATTATCTGAAAGAGAAGTTGGAACATTTTTCTGAATTAGAGCAAAATCTTTTGTATCCGGTTTTAGAGGAATATGTGTGGTTATTCGACTGACCTCATACAGCACAAAACTCCCATGGGAGACACTAGACCAATAGCACACAAGCTGTATCATTTACCCTGTCAAATAAACTCTCTTGTTGAGGATACAATTCAACAGCAATTGGTTGTAGGGAGAATTCAACCCTCTGCAAGTTAAACTAAGTACAATCTTAGACTGTTCAGAGCTCACCTGAAACCATCCTGCACAATCTATGATATCAATCATAGCATGCAAGCTAATGCTAATAGACTTCCGCAGATAAAGGAATATATTTCTAGTTTCTCACGCAAGCTGACTCTGTTGTGTGACTGACGAAGCAGAACCATTATGGATGTAATTTTATGTAAACATAAGTCTACCAGCCCCCATTAGAAATTTCAGTTAACACTTTCTGGCAGATTTGGCCATCCTATCTGTCACTGTAGCAGGAGTAATGAATGGAAATCCATATTTTAGCAAGGGCCCACTATGATATGCATTTTCATGGAACTCCTCGCTACATGAAACAGAGAGACAATGCAATGTGCCAGTATACTGAAATACTGCCCGAGTAAATGTATCCCTAATAGAGATTTCAAACTAAGCAGAAATTGCACATTAAGATACAAATATCACAAAGTTCTACTCAGGACATATATAAGTAATATCAATTATTGATTGTGGTGTTCAGTAACACTGCACGCAAATGAGGGCGAGAACTGCCATTTATTTTGTGTCTGAGAGCCTAGTATGAGGAGTAAGTGACTATGCATAACCAGCTTATCAATCTGCATTATTTCCAGCCATATCCTTATTTCACAAAACATAATTGAAAAATTAGATGCTTTGCATATGAAACGATAATAAAACTATTGAGCATTATAATTTGTATAACTGTGTACTCGAGTTTTATGCAAATTTGTTAAAACAACTTTATGGGAAAGTAATCTTTAGATGACAGGAGTAACAATAAACTATTTGATATGAAAATGTTTGATACCTGGTTTCTTCAAATGCCAATTAAGCCTCTTACAAGCTCATTCTACATTCGAATATATCAATTATTGTTAGTTTATACCCTGTTTATTGTCAGTCACTTGAGCCTCCACTGATGCGATTTCTGCCTCCGAGTTGGGTGGGGTTTGGGTTGATTTGGTGGAGGAGACCAAACAGCGAGGTCATCGGTCTCATCGGATTATGGACGGCAGTTGGCCGTGCCCTTTCAAAGGAACCATCCCAGCATTTGCCTGAAGCCATTTAGGGAAATCATGGAAAACCTAAATCAGGATGGCCGGACGTGGGATTGAACCGTTGTTCTCCTGAATGTGAGTCCAGTGTGCTAAGCATTGTGCCATCTCGCTTGGTCTGCTGGCGAGTCTTGCAGTCACTGGTACTCGACATTCTCTCATTGGGCTGGCCAGCCCTCTAACCATTTTGACTTCGGGTCTGTATTATGACACCCAGGCGACTATGAACTTCGGTTCAACTGCACCCTAGCTGGTCACCACCACTGTGCCCACCACCGCCTTGTCTCTATGCATGCGGTCAACTACTGGCTGCTGCACCAACTCTGACAGCTTCACACAGTGTGTAGACAAAGACATTAACAGAGACTTCCACTTATGAATGACTCAAGTGGCGCCAATGGATAATGATATTCTAAAGTAAAAAAAAGAACTTTGTATCCCCTGCCCATACTGCATATTTCATAATCAATTTTTTAAAATGAGAAATCAACTCTCCAGTAGATTTAAGACCAACTTTTTAAATAAAAAACCACTAAATGTCCTTTGCCTTCCATGTACATCAAAAGAAAAACTTTTTGTGTTTTGAATTGGTCTTTAAGAGTAGTTATAGTCAACCATTGTAATAATCACAGACCCATAAACGGCTTTCATGGGAAGGGGAAGGAAATGTAAATGGTAGTGGCTAAAAATAGTAAAAAAAAAAATATTGTATTCCACTTATATCATTTTAACTTAGCCTCAGGCAGTGGCGTGAGCAGTTACGTAAACTACTACGCAGTACTTGTGGCTGGCTATTATGCCACCACAGTATAGCTGAGTGAGAGACACCGACTTTCTGCCACAAACCCACCAATGGGAGGAGTGGGTGCCATCACGTGAGGTACACAAGAGCGTCAGTGAGGTAACGGCCACAACAGCAAGTTGCTTTCTTCTCTTCCAGCTTTCTTACCCTCTAGACATGTCCACCAGCCCTTCCTACTGAGGGCAAAATGCTTTTTCTGTGCCATGTGCAGTTCACTCCACAGCTGTAGCTGATTTTCATGAATACTGAAGCCCTTAGTGGTAGTTCTTGGAAATAAAACCTGTTTTTCCCTGAATCCTGGCATTTCTTATTTTAAGTGCAGAAAAAACAATCTGGATGCCCACTTGCTACCATCCTGACATGTACAATACTTACTAACATTGTTTGTGAATATTAACACACTAAATTTCAAACACTCGAATGATCAGCCTGTGGCCAAAAATCGCTTACTCCTAATTACTTGTCGACTTGGACTGCTCATCCCACTACCATATTTTGTTTTTCTGTTCTTTCATGTGTTGATGTTAGTAAATAATTGCTGTCCATTGTGTATGTAATAGACTGAAACTGTTGAAACTGAAGGTATTTACAATAAATTAGCTGCAACCTGTTGTTTTATAGCCATGTTTTTTCCATGTTACCATTTGAAGATGCCTCAATCCCATCTTCAGACGTTTACATTCATTTACGTGCCATGAGCATTGTTCTTTTGTATTGTATGTTAACCGGGGACCTAGAAACGATGGAGAGGCTCCGTCCCCACCACAGGTGCAGTGGTCCACAACCCCACGATGACTACTGCAGTCAACATCACCCCTCCGCCGCCCCACACCGAACCCAGGGTTACTGTGCGGTTCGGCCCCCAGTGGACCCTCCAGGGAATGTCTCACACCAGACAAGTCCTATGTTTGTGTGGTAGAGTAATGGTGATGTACGCGTATGTGGAGAACTTGTTTGCGCAGCAATCGCCGATATAGTGTAGCTGAGGCAGAATAAGGGAAACCAGCCCGCATTCGCTGAGGCAGATGGAAAACCGCCTAAAAACCATCCACAGACTGACTGGTTCACCAGACCTCAATACAAATCCGCCAGGCAGGATACATGACGGAATAGTCGCTCCTACCCACCCAGAAAGCCGTGCGTAAGACCGCAAGGCCAACCGGGCGAGCATTGTTCCTTTACTAACAAAATTACAGAATTCTGTAAAAATGGAAATGATCGTATGGCATAGTTGGCTGGGAGTCCCCATTCGGGGGAGGGGGAGTTCGGCTGTCATATTCTGCAATGAGACTTTTTAAGAAGGCTATTATAAAATGTTGACATAAAGGAACAATGTTCGAAGCATAAATGTAAATCTCTGAGGATGGGGTGAACATAAAATGAACGCATGTTCGAGGCATAATTTGTTGACGTGGCATGTTAATATTGGTATATTACCCCATAAACATGAATGTCACAGACACAATAGTTTATTACACAGACTTTATGTGCTACAAATGCTGCTGTTGCGTCATGTGACGAGGCGGTCCATGAGTGTAAGGAGGTATATGAATCAGGCCCATAGGTCACCAATAGTTGCCCATGCCTGTTCAAGTGCTCCAAATGTATGAGGAGAAATGCACAACCTACTAGAGGATAACACCTACTGGAGAATAGAAGATGATCCAATAAACTGAGTGAAGAAGAAGGGTATTGAAGATCTCCAGACCACTTTCTAAGATAATACAGTGAAAAGACGTCATTCATGAGCAGCTGTCATCTTACAGACTTCATGGAATAACTGAAGCCCATAAAGAAGGTATACCATTCCATCCTGTTGTACGCAACATTGACAATAGAGTTTCTAACTAGGCCAAGAAGACATTGCATTGAGCTTCAATGTGATTTCATTCTTCATGAAGGTAACTCAAAAAGAGACCCCCTTAAACTTCATAGGAGAGATGTTTGGAATGTCGCTACTGAAGCTCTTTCAATTCCTGCTCATGTCGACCTACACCCTGTTTCACGGAAATTACTATGAACAAACCAATGAAGTGGTGGTGAAGTCCCCGATAACACCAGTGGTGGCCAGTGTGTTTATGGAGGCATTTAAAGAAGAAGTTTGCAAGCCCTTCATTTCTTCTGATACGTATGTGATAAATATCATCTACAAACATTTATCAACATCTGAAGTCACTGTACCAAACCATCAAATCCATAATAGATATAGAAGAAAATAACCAACTTCCATTTCTGGATATGCTCATTAAGTGAATGCTGGACGGTACATTAGAACATAATGTTTACGGTACACTAAAGTGTATAGATTTATACTTGCATGCCTTTAACTGTCATGCCTTCTCATAATGAGAAGACCTACTACAGACACTAGTACACAGAACTCACTAAATCTCTGACCGTGACAGTTTAGCAGCAGAGCTGCTGCACCTACAGACCATTTTCCATAACAACAGGTACAGCAAGTATCAGATTCAGCGTGCCACAAGGCCAAAGAAACCAAGTCTGTAGTTTGCATTTGAGCCATTTGTTAGGATCAGATCAACAAAAATTGAACAAACACTCCAGAAATATAATGTAGTGTGCATACTTTGCCACTGCTCATGAGGAAAACCTTGTTTGGGTCAGTTACGGATGACCTAGGACTCCAAAGATAAGGAGCCTAGTGCACCTCATGCCAGCAAGAGAAAATGTACATATGTCAGAGCATCCAGACGATACAAGAACTACATGTGGAACCTAATTATCATAGGGATAAAGAACAACCTATGACATTAGCTGCTGCAGAAAATTGCAATTCTAAAGACATATCACGAATTATAACAGCACAAAGTTGTCACAACAGTCTGGCACATTCTGAGATTGCATCTTAAATAATCTGAAGAGATATGAATGTATGCAGAACTTATGTAAAAAAAAAAACCCTAAGTAAGACTTTTGACCCATGCTTGAGCATGCTCAGAGAACACTGTCCCTGGATCACAGGGTCCCGGGTTCGATTCCAGGCCGGGTTGGAGATTTTTCTCTGCCGGGGCTGAGTATTTGTGTTGTCCTCCTCCTCCTCACCACCACCACCACCACCACCACCACCACCACCACCACCACTTGTGACAGTGACTAGATTGGGTCGTGAAAAAAAAATGGACTGTGTAAAAATTGTTACTTTGCACGGGCACTGATGACTGCACAGTTGAGCACCCCATAAACTAATTATCATCATCATCATCATCATCATGCTCAAAGCACAATGGTAATCCCTTGGAAGATCTGCTCACGTCACGGCACTTTAAGAGATGAGACCAGACTAGGTAGACATACACCATCTACAACAGCAGCATTGTGAGCTTGGAGCTGGTGGCACAGGAACTGAGAAGTACAGTTCGTATCTCAACCATGCACTGTCAGCACCACCTTACTAGTGAAGCCATGCTCAGACATCATCAGTACATGACTGACAGCAGAGGGCGGGGATATAAAGACAGCACCCAGTGCCACCCAGCCAGTTATCAGGACAACCTGAAGTAATATGCGAACAACAGTTTAGGTATACGTTCCTGTGTAGCAGTACCTACAATGAGATTGTGCCACTGTCAATGTAACTTGTGCAAAAACAGTATGTTATTTCTCCATCTTACCCTCTTTGGTAGTTTTGACCAAAACTATCTGAAATCTAGAACAACATGGGTTTGCAGAACAGAGACAATTGTTTAAGTAAAATCAGAGAGAATTAATGACTGGAAGAAGTATTAGATCTAATATCAGTACAGTGAAAGACTGGTGACTGTGTAAATAGACAGTTAAACAGTAGATAGGTAAATAAATATGAACCATTAAACAAACCATTGCTGATGAAATTTGTGTGAATTCCGTATAAGACATGGATCTGCATTCAAAATCATCTATGTGACCAAATGTGTAGCAGAGCAGAATGACTTTAACAATAATTAAGACAACACGTTTCAATAAGTCCCTCTGTGAAGAAGAAGAAGAAGAAGAAGAAGAAGAAGAAGAAGAAGAAACAATAAAATCCCACGTATTTAATGCCTTACCTTCAAATATTAGAGAATTACTGATGACATAAAATATTGTAAAGATCACTGCAAATAAAATTTATAGCTGGGTAATGGATTGGGGTATGAACCAGTTTCCTTTCCTTTCACAGGCAGGCCTCCAACTAACTGGGCCACAATGCACATCACATGATCTGACTCATAGTTCCAGTTTGCTAATGGTTTTTATTTTCTGAAATACAAAGTGGTTTTCTTACATACCTAACTTGACTAGCACTTCTGAAAGAAAGGAGATGTTTTGTGACATATTCTGTAACATAATTATAAGGGAACTGCCTGTAAAGGCATGAATGGTCTGACTACCAATCTCACATGCAGTTTATTCTGTCTGGAAGTTGCACAGAATGAACACTTCACTGCAAAATGAGAGTTATCTGCATAAAACCCAAAGCATTCTCAATTATATACAGGGTGTCTCCCCCATGAGTCATCAGCCTCATTTTTTCTCATGTTTCAGCAGATATTTGCAATTTGGTTTTTGCATTGTGTAACTGGAGTCAGCCCAAACAAATAGTGCTTATCACATCTTTTATCCAATTCCCTGTGTCAACAAAAAGCATGGTTTGTTCTTTGTTTCAAACAAAATGATTATAAAGTAGAATTTTATGTGCTCATTTGATACAGTGGTACCAAATTCGTCTAGTGCAGTATTTATTTTATCAATGTGTGTTAACAGGGACAGCAAAACTCATGAGAATAACCATTACTCCAGAAGCAACATCACTGTTCTGGTCCATGCTGACTTCTATCATCAAGCACACAGCGTTACTCAGTCGCTACTGCATTGCTGTTTATTCTCATGTTTTACTGTCCCTGGTAATACATAGTGATAGAAAAAATATTGCACTATACAAATCTGGGACCACTCTATCGAATGAACAAGTAAAATTCTGCTTTAAATATAATTTTGTTTGTAATGGGAAACAAATGGATGCTTTGTGATGACTGTGGGCATTGCATGAAAGACATGATGAGCACTGTTTGTTTGAGATGACTCCAGCTAAATGACACCAAAATGAAGTTGCAAATATCTGCTGAAACACCAAAGAAAATGAGCCCGATGACTTGGAGAGATATCCTGCATATTCTTCCAGAAATACTAGTAGTGAAAAGTATGTGAGAAAGCTTCAGGTGTTCAGAAAATTCAGAAAGCGATTGACAGGAGGGATGGGAAATGTCCTTGTAACATGTCCCTCAATCCTGTAATCATTCAGGCATCAATGTATGTAAGTATTTCAATTCCTACCACACAACCAAATTTCACATATCATGAACTCAACCCTTCTCTCTCCAGTCTCCTTCTGCCTCTGTTCTATATCCCACTCCCAATCTCCTTCTCCACATCATTATGTGGTGTGGGAAGCTGCTCCTGCCTGTGGCCAGAACGAGCCAATGGTGCCACATTCCTATACCATGGACTTGCTGTTTCTGCTTCCCAGCTGACAGGCTCACTTTACACATCCCTCCCATTCCCCACCTCTATCTCCCCTCACCACTCCACCCGACACAACCTCTCACCCTTGTTGAGCTGCACTGATGGTACAATGGAGTCAAACAGTGCAGGTGAGAGTGTACTCTACAGCTCTGAAGATTAATTTGTCCAAAGTCTAGCAAAATTCTCAGTCTTCTTTTTTATATGCCTATTGACTCAATGTCTCAAATATTTGGAGGACTTTCCATCACATTATGGATAGCAGCAAGAGTAAATGATTAATGGCATGCTCCTGAATGTTCTGACAAGTTGTTGTTTTATGTGCAATATTTAGACATTTCATGATTATATTTGGGGTAGTGCTCAGTGACTGCTGATTTGCTTGGTTATTACAATAAATCAGCTATTACCGAGTGCTGCCTCAAATATAATCATGACATGAAATAAATGAGATCAGTACCATGGTGACAAATTTTAGGGACAGCATAATTATATGGTCTATCAAAATAAAGCTGTCAGAAAACCTAACAAAAAGGGATGGAGTGGGGATCCAGCACTCAATTTATTAAGATCTTGCCAGCCATCACATCTGGAATATGCTGAGAGAATTTCTGTTTCAGGGAATAACAGAATGGGGTATCGGGGAAAAAAAAAAAGTGTATAGTGAGCATTGGGACCAGACTATAAACAGTGGCACAAGACCAACAATAGTTCACACTCCGGTTGTAAAGGAGATAATATAAAAATGCAGTAAATGAAGCAGGCAAAAAGGAAAAAGGAATACAAACGTCTGAAAAATGAGATTGACAGCAAGTGCAAAATGGCTGAGCAGGGATGGCTAGAGGACAAATGTAAGGATGTAGAGGCTTATCTAACTAGGGGTAAGATAGATACTGCTTACAGGAAAATTAAAGAGACCTTTGGAGATAAGAGAACAACTTGCATGAACATCAAGAGCTCAGATGGAAACACAGTTCTAAGCAAAGAAGGGAAAGCAGAAAGGTGGAAGGAGTATATAGAGGGTCTATACAAGGGTGATGTACTTGAGGACAATATTATAGTAATGGAAGAGAAAGTAGATGAAGATGAAATAGGAGATATGATACTGTGTGAAGAGTTTGACAGAGCACTGAAAGATCTGAGTCGAAACAAGGCCACCGGAGTAGACAACATTCCATTGGTACTACTGACGGCTTTGGAAGAGCCAGTCCTGACAAAACTCTACTATTTGGTGTGCAAGATGTATGAAACAGGCGAAATACCCTCAGACTTCAAGAAGAATATAATAATTCCAATCCCAAAGAAAGCAGGTGTTGACAGATCTGAAAATTACCGAACTATCAGTTTAATAAGTCACAGTTGCAAAATACTAACACAAATTCTTTACAGACAAATGGAAAAACTAGTAGAAGCCGACCTTGGGGAAGATCAGTTTGGATTCCGTAAAAATGTTGGAACATGTGAGGCAATACTGACCCTACGACTTACCTTAGAAGCTGGGTTAAGAAAGGGCAAACCTACGTTTCTAGCATTTGTAGATTTAGAGAAAGCTTTTGACAATGTTGACTGGAATACTCTCTTTAAATTCTGAAGGTGGCAAGGGTAAAATACAGGGAGCGAAGGGCTATTTACAATTTGTACAGAAACCAGATGGCAGTTGTAAGAGTTGAGGGGCATGAAAGGGAAGCAGTGGTTGGGAAGGGAATGAGACAGGGTTGTAGTCTCTCCTCGATGTTATTCGACCTGCATATTGAGCAAGCAGTGAAGGAAACAAAAGAAAAATTCAGAGGGGGTATTAAAATCCATGGAGAAGAAATAAAAACTTTGAGGTTCACCAATGACATTGTAATTCTGTCAGAGACAGCAAAGGACTTCGAAGAGCAGTTGAACGGAATGTATAGTGTCTTGAAAAAAGGATATAAGATGAACATCAACAAAACCAAAACAAGGGTAACGGAATGTAGTTGAATTAAGTCGAGTGATGCTGAGGGAATTAGATTAGGAAATGAGACACTTAAAGTAGTGAAGGAGTTTTGCTGTTTGGGGAGCAAAATAACTAATGATGGTTGAAGTAGAGAGGATATAAAATGTGGACTGGCAATGGCAAGGAGAGTGTTTCTGAAGAAGAGAAATTTGTTAACATTGAGTATAGGTTTAAGTGTAAGGAAGTCGTTTCTGAAAGTATTTGTGTGGAGTGTAGCCATGTATGGAAGTGAAACATGGACGATAAATAGTTTGGACAAGAAGAGAATAGAAGCTTTCGAAATGTGGTGCTACATAGGAATGCTGAAGATTAGATGGGTAGATCACATAACTAATGAGGAGGTGTTGAATCGGATTGGGGGGAAGAGGAGTTTGTGGCACAACTTGACTAGAAGAAGGGATTGGTTGGTAGGACATGTTCTGAGGCATCAAGGGGTTACCAATTTAGTATTGGAAGGCAGCGTGGAGGGTAAAAATCGTAGAGGGAGACTAAGAGAAGAATACATTACGCAGATTCAGAAGGATGTAGGTTGCAGCAGGCACTGGGAGATGAAGCAGCTTGCACAGGATAGAGTAGCATGGAGAGCTGCATCAAACCAGTCTCAGGACTGAAGACCACAACTGGTTGTAATACAGCCACCAAATACAAATAACAGTAAAACTTGCTTGATAGGTTCCCGGGAATTACGCCGGATAATATTGTAGAAACCACACTATATTTCAGTGAGACAACTGCCCGCCATCTTCAGGTGCTACTGTCACGTTGCTGAGAAGCTCGTCAATTTATATGCTGGTTTTCTAGAACAGTGCAGGAGCCAGCGGGGCATAATGTCATTGAAGACCAATCGTAGACAGCATCGAATACCAGAGCCCTCTGCTCAAGAAACGGGTCACAGTCTCCGGAAGCGTGCCGTGGCGCTGCAAAATGCGGCCGGGAGCGACGGACCCCGTTCACGCGCGAGCTGTAGGCGTGCGATTAAGCATGTGCGCTAAGGCTTCCCATCTGCACTGACTCGGTGCGGTTGCTAATCTGTGGCTGACGATTCCTTAGTCCGCCAAGGCTGGCTCCCAGGCTTTGCTCAGGTGAAACCCCATGTCTCTGTTTATTAGGTCACTGCTTATACGTATTTTGACCGCCTCTTTGATGATAGAGTCCCGGTATGTGGAAGCATGCGAGAGGATCTTGGTTTCTTCATAATTCATCCCGTGTCCCGTATCAAGGCAGTGTTCAGCAACCGCAGATTTCTCTGGCTGACCCAACTTTGTGTGATGTTTATGTTCGTCGCATATGTCTTTGACCGTACGACACGTCTGGCCAATATAAGACTTCTCACATTGGTACGGGATTTTATATATTCCTGGTCCCCTCAGGCCGAGGTTGTCTTTAACAGAGCCCAGCATTGATTGAACTCGTGCTGGAAGCCGGAAAACACATTTAATCCAGTATTTCTTGAAAATTCTGCCCATCTTAAAAGACACATCACCGACATATGGTAGAAAAACCAACCTCGTGGTGTTCTCTGCTTCTTCAGGCTGTTCTTGAGGTTTGGAGCGCGCTGGTCGAAATGCATTCCAGATCTGCTTCTCGGAGTACCCGTTCTGGGCAAACACAGACTGGAGATGGCTAAGCTCTGCCGATAAGCTGTCCTGATCCGAGATGGCTCTAGCCCTATGCCCTAGCATTCGTAATACACCACTGCGCTGTGAGGGATGAAGACAGCTCGTAGCTTGTAAATACAAGTCTGTGTGCATAGGCTTCTGGGACACACTGTGACCCAAGGAGACGTCTCCTTTTCTACGAACCAAAACATCCAGAAATGGGAGCTCACCATCTTTTTCTACGTCCATGGTGAAACAGATGCTTGGATGGAGTGAGTTCAGAAGTTCCAGGAAAGAAGGAAGCGTTCCTGTCCCATGCGGCCATACCATTAATGTATCATCAACATATCTCCAAGTGGTCGTGCGGTAGCGTTCTCACTTCCCATGCCCTGGTTCCCGGGTTCGATTCCCGATGGGGTCAGGGATTTTCTCTGCCTCATGATGACTGGGTGTTGTGTGATGTCCTTAGGTTAGTTAGGTTTAAGTAGTTTTAAGTTCTAGGGGACTGATGACCATAGATGTTAAGTCCCATAGTGCTCAGAGCAATTTTTTTTTTTTTAACCACATATCTCCAAAAACATTTGGGTTTCAAAACCGCCATCTGAAGTGCTTTATCCTCGAAATCCTCCATAAAAAGATTTGCTACTATGGGAGACAGAGGGCTACCCATAGCAACACCATCAGTCTGCTCCAAATGCTGGTCGTTAAATAAAAAGTAAGTCGAGGTAAGCACGTGTTTGAAAAGGTGTAAGACGTCCTCTTCCAGCTTAGCTCTTATGAGTTGTAATGAGTCCATCAGAGGCACCCGTGTGAACAAAGAAACCACATCAAAACTCACTAGTAAGTCAGTAGATTTTCAAGATGCAGGTTCTTCAGTCGCCGTATAAAATCTGAGTTTCGAATATGGTGTTCACATTTCCCCACCATGGGTCTTAGAAGAGAAGCCAGATGTTTAGCTAGGTGGTATGTTGGGGCACCTATATTACTGACGATAGGGCAAAGCTGGATATTCTCCTTATGTATCTTTGGCAGGCCATAAAGTCGTGGCGGAACTGGTGCTCGTTCTCTTAAACACTTCTTCAGATGGTCAGGAAGGTGGCTGGATTTGAGGAGAGCGGATGTCTTCCATTGTAAGGCATCCGTCGGATCTTTCTGGAGACAACAATACCTGTAGTAGGTCCATCATCTTACCAAAATAAGATGTAGCAGGCAGAAGAACAGTGGCGTTACCCTTGTCAGCTGGTAAAATCACTATATCATTGTCTTTTTTTTTTTTTTTATAGAACGGAGTGCTCTTCTTTCTTCAATGGTGACGTTCTGCTTGGGTGCAGGCATCCTGGTTATTGATCTGCAAGCCTCTCATCTTATTTCTTCAGCAGCATCATTCGGAAGTCTTAAAACACCTTGTTCAGTGGTACTGATGAACTCGCTGTTGGGTAAGGTCTTGGGAGTAGGCGCAAAATTAAGTCCCTTTTCTAACACTGACATTGCAGCGTCACTCAGTGGTTTATCTGTGAGATTAAACACAGTCTGTCTGCTAAATTTCTCTTCTTGCAATGAGGGGACTGATGGCCATAGCTGTTAAGTTCCATAGCGCTCATAGCCATCTTCTTGAAATGACCAGTGTGTAAGGCGTTGGAACTTAGAAGTTTGACGCACCGTGATTTGCTGCCGCACCCAGTCCGAAAGCGCCCAAGTAGAACTGCCCACCTACTCACAGGAATCCGCTGACAGACACAACGAGATCTTCAAATGAAGTGAGAGCAGGCTTCTGGAGACTTGGTCTAATACTCGTCTAGTATAACGGATTCTTTCTCTCACCAGTGATCTGCTTGCTCGTTGTTCAATTCTCCTGGCCGCTGCAGAGTCCACATAATGGATAAACTTAGCGAAAATTGGTGTAGTTTGATGGTCCCGACATCTCAGCAAGAACACGAGAGAGCACAACAGTCTCTCCCTTTTGTTGTGGAGTATATCAGACTCACGAACTGTGTTGAACATCTCCTCCCCGTAGGGGTGTGCTTCTCAGCGACGCGACAGTAGCACCTAAAGATAGCAGGCAGTTGTCTTGCTGAAGTATTGTGTGGTTTCTACAATATTATCTGGCGTAATTCCCGGGAACCTATCAAACAGATGCATTTGAAGAAGATGGACAGGTCGGTCGTCATAATATTGTGCATAAAATGGAAAAAAACAACTCTGCAGAACACCTGGAAGTCCACCATTAATCAACTGGTTCAAGAAAATGGTGTAGATCCCAATTGAATATGATAATGATAATCTCAGTTGATGAAGAATGATCAATATGGAATTCCAACAACACAAATTTTTGGACTGACAGTTCTGTTGGAAACAGATTGAGAATTTTGGAAAAGAACTTGCAACGTGAAAAGTACATGCCCACTCTCCCAGCAAAAGTAAATATTAACACAAAAAATATCTCTACAAAAAAGAAACAAGTGTACTCTATCTGCATATTATTGTCTCTACAGCAAGAAAATCAAGAAGATTAGATTTAGTCATATGCAAAATGCTGACATATTTTACTAAATACAGCATAAAGTTGCATGAATGTCCCACAGTCCAGAGTCATGTTTCATTAACATGTACTGAAGTACCCCAGTAAAAAGCTGCGTTACTTTTCTTAGGTTATTTATATGGAAGTTTACTGCTGTAACATTCCAACTTACGTTTTAATGGTTTTGACTGGTCAGTCATTACATCATATTTATCCTTTTCACCTTCCTTTTCTACAGCTGGTGAAATGAGGGACAAATCCTTCACACAGTCTGGCTGCAGATGTTCAACAGCTTCAGAAATCTTGTCGAGAAGTATAAGAGCTTCTGCACAGTAAAGATGCCCCAACAATCTGAAAAGAAAGTAGCTAGGTATAATACACTATAACAATTTGTATTGATTAATATAATAATACTGTTTATCTGCTATGGTTATCTGGACACAAATAACTTATCTTATTATGCACGTCATTCCACTCTCACTGCTTGTACATAAATGTACAAAATCTCTGAAGAAAGTTACAAAAATTGCATTCACATGATAATGGTAAATTTGTATACTACTGTTTAATTAAAATTATGCATTATTGCAATATCTATCTGTAGATTCTCTTACTTCAGGCATTAAATATCTTCAGGACAATGAAGTGATTAGAACTGTTTACAATGGAAACATTGTCCAAGTAATACACAGAAGTAAAGGTGGGCTCTTCACTGGGTATGCCCAGCCATAAAATGGAATCATGTAGCATAGATCTGTCAGTGCTGAACACACATTCACTGTGGCAATAACTTTGCAGCTGAACTGTAGCTTAGAGGTGCTGTTTGGTCATTACAAGTGGGTGATGCAGATATAATAATTGCATGGCACTTAATGCACCAGAGAAGAGAAATATGCCGGCTGCTGGTGGCCGAGCGGTTCTAGGCGCTACAGTCGAATCCTGCCTCGGGCATGGATGTGTGTGATGTCCTTACGTTAGTTAGGTTTAAGTAGTTCCAAGTTCTAGGGGACTGATGACCTCAGTAGTTGAGTAAAATAGTGCTCAGAGCCATTTGAACCATTTTGAAGAGAAATATGAATAATTTCTAGGAAGAAATTGTTAGGCCCACAGCACCTCTAGAAAGGAAAGATTAAGCCAGTAACCTCTGAATGAACAATCACTCATATTTGCAGACAGAGAGCAATGGGACCCACAATGAAATATCACAGATTAATTTGTACCATTGTCAGATTAGAAAAGTAAAGTGTTAACACATAAGAAAAGAGTTATACTATTGTCAACTCAAAATATATTATTTGGGCCTGAGATCAAGTGGATGGAAGGAAATAAAGAAAAGTTGCAGGAAGGTAGGAAATTAAGGACATGAGAACTGAAAAAGCTGAAAGAAAGAGAGGCTGAGTGTGTTGAAGGGTCATCAGGCAACTATTGACTGAAACAGGGGAAGGAAATACTACAGAAGATGAATGGGGAGATTTGAGGGATGGTAAACCAGAGGTAGCAGATACTCAAATAGATTAAAAACAACTATCACAGGAAATCCTTGGGAAATACACAAGATACTGAAATTAATTGACAAAAGGAGAAAGTATTAAATGAATCAAATGAAGCAGGCAAAAGGGAATACACATGTCTCTAGATGAAATTGGCAGGAAGTGCACCAGGACAAAGCAAGGAATGGATAGAGCAGAACTGGAAAACTGTCGAAGCATGCCTGACTATGGGAAATATGGATACTGCCTATGGGAAAAGAGATGAAACAGTAGGAATATCCAGGGAAAGAACATAAGCCTGAAAGATGGAAAGAATATAAGGAAAGGCTACATAAGAGAAATAAACTTGTAGATACCATTACAGAAAGGGGAGAGGAAGTAAATGAAGATGGGATGAGAGATATGGAAGAATTTGACACATCACTGAAAGATCAAAGTTGAACAAGGTCCTGGAGTAGACAGTACTACCTCAGAGGTACAGAAATCCTTGGGAAGCCAGCCACAATAAAATTACACCATCTTGTATGCAATATATGTAAGGCAGAAGCAGTATTCTCAGAATTCAAGAAGGATGTAACTAATTCATTTCAAAAGAAGATAGGTGCAGACAGGTATGAATAGCAATCAACCATCATTTTAATAAAATGGTTGCAAAATAATGATAACTATTTATAGACAAATGGAAGGACTAGCAGATGCCAACTTTGAGGATAATCAGTTTGTATTATAGAGATATGTAGGAACACATGGACAATATTGACACTACAATTATCCCAAAAGAAAGGTTGAAGAAAGGCAAACGTACATTTATTGCATTTGTAGATTTAGTGAAAGTTTTTGACAATGTTGACTGGAATACTGGAATACTCTCTTTGAGATTCTGCTGGGATAAAATACAGGGAATGAGACATTATCCATAACTTGTAGAGAAACGAAACAGCAGTTGCAAGAGTCAAAGGATATGAAAAGGAGGCAGTATTTGAGGATGGAGTGAGCCTGTTCAAGATGCTTTCCAATCTGTACATTGAGCACCATGTGAAGAAAACTAAGAAGAAATTTGGAAAGGGAATTTAACTGGTATTGTAATCATGTCACAGACTGCAAATGACTTGGGCTTGAACAGAATGGATAGTGTATTGAAAGGAGGTTATAAGATAAATACAGCAAAGGAAAGTTCTGGTGGAGTGTAAATAACTTAAAAGTAAAACAGCTCACTGAACAGTAGAGGCACTGACAACTCCAGGACTGCCAGGCTAGTATCCTTTAGTACAGTATTTACAAAAATCATCAAGAAAGTAATGTACTTAAGAGTGGTTAGCCATCTCAACAGTAATGGGATACTTAGTAAATCACAGTTCAGATTTCAAAAATGCTGTTCCCCTGAGACAGCAATATACAATTTCACTGTCCACATAATAGAGTCTTTAAATAGCAAAATGTCACCAACAGGAACTTTCTGTGACTTATCCAGAGCATTTGATTGTGTGAACCATGTCATTATGTTACAGAAATTACAATTCTATGGTATAAATGGAACAGCATATGAGTGGTTTAAGTTGTAACTACAGAACAGGAAGCAAGAAGTTTCTTTGTATGCTTTAAGTGATTTAAGGAAGTTTGCCACTTCATCTAACTGGGGTGAAATTACGTTAAGTGTTCCACAGGGTTCAATCATGGGTCCTCTTCCGTTCTTGATATATATGTGAATGACCTATCTTCTTATCTGAAACAAGATGATAAACTGACACTGTTTGCAGATGATCCAAGCATAATTACTAATCCAGTCAAAGAATCTCCACTAGAAAATGATACAAATAACGTCTTTGGAAAAGTTATTAATTGGCTATCTAAGACTGGGATTGCTCTGAACTTTGAAAAAAACACATGTACTAATTTTCTCCTGCAGGGAGTACAGTTCCTTCAATAAATATAACACATCAATAGAAGTCAGTAGCCAGGGTAGAGCATACTAAGTTTTTGGGTGTACATATACACGACTATCTCAATTGGAAAATTCACATTTTGAATCTCCTAATGTGACTAGGTTCAGCATCTTTTGTAATCAGAATAATTGCCAATTTTGAAGATATAGAAATTAGTAATCTAACATACTTTGCATTCTTTCACATCCTGATTTCATATGGAATAATACTTTGGGGTAACTCAACACTTAAGATAAAAGCATTCACTGCTCAAAAGAAAGTGATTAGAATAATGTGAGGGGCTCATAGTCGCACATCTTGTAAGCACCTGTTTAAAAAGTTAGGAATTCTTACAGCAGCCTCACAGTATATTTACTCAGTAATGAAATTTGTTCTCAACAAGGTGGACCAGTTTGAAAACAACAGTGACATTAATGATTATAATACCAGAAGAAAGAAAGACTTACACTACCCTCTACTTAACCTATCTTTGTCACAGAAAGGGGTAAAATATGCTGCTGTAAAGCTTTTTGATTCATTACTAGATGAAATAAAATGTCTGACAGACAGCAGTAATAGTTTCAAAAATAAATTGAAATCATATGTTTTTGATAACTCCTTCTACACTATAGATGAATTCTTGAATAGGAATAAAAAAATCTATATGTATAATATATACATTTTGTGCCATTTACAGGAATGGAGTAGGTAATAAAAATTTAAGCTTTAAAATAATAATAAGGCCCTTGATTCATGTGTGCATTTCTTATGCACTTGAAACATTCCGATTCATAATGGTTACCACTAGATTAATCAATAGAATACATACTAACTAATTAACTAAATGTCAAGTGTGTTTGCGTGTGTGTGTGTGTGTGTGTGTGTGTGTGTGTGTGTGTGTGTGTCCCCTCTAGCTAACAAACTTTCAGTCTCGTTTACGCATTTATGTGCCTGTCGACAATTCCATGCCTCTACTGTTTGATGAGTTGTTACCTTCACTCCTAAACTATATGCATGGTTGTAAGATAAATATCAACATGAGTAAAACGATGGAAATGGAATGTAGCTGAATTACGTTGGGTGAGTCTGAGGATTTATGTTAGCAAAAGTGACACTAAATGCAGAAGCTGAGTTTTGTAATTTGGGCATGATAATAACTGAAGATGACCAAAGTAGAGAGGATATAAAATGCAGACTGGCAACAACAAGAAAAGTATGTCTGGGAAAGAGAAATTTACTAACAAGATGTTAGGAAGTCTTTTCTATTTGTATTAGTCTGGAGCATAGCCTCATACAGATGTGAAACTTGGATGTTAAACAGTTCATATACAAACAGAACAACTCAGAGGCTTCATTTGCCATGATTCAGATTAGCTGGCTGTTTCTCAAGGAGTTCCTTGTGGGGTGGGGGAGTGGCCATGTACGTAAGACACAGTATTCCTTTTGAATCCACAGACGTATCACGGCACTGCACTGAACAGATATTTGAATGTTGTGTAGGGGCAGTTGACTCTAATGAAACTAAACTTCTAACTGTTGTTATTTATATGTTCCCTAACTCTGACTTCAGAGCATTTCTGCTCAAGCTAGAGACGGTTCTTGGTTCACTATAAAGGAAGTACCAGAAATTAGATATATGTGCTGACTTCAATATTAATTTTGTAAATGATTGTGCAAGAAAAAGGATGTTGGTAAATCTCCTAAACTCATATGATCTGATGCAGATTGTGCTTTTTCCAGCTATGGTGCAGGAGAACAGTAGCACAGCCATAGACAATATTTTTATTCATTCTTCATTACTAGATGGGCATTCTGTTAGTAAAAGGGTAAATGACCTTTTAGACCATGATGCACAAACTTTAACACTAAAAGGGTTTTGCATGCAAAAATATGTCACATATAATTACAAGTTATGTAGGAAAGCTAATCCAACTGCAATAGAGAGTTTTTTAAACCTCAATAAGGAACAAGAGTAGCAAGATGTCTATGTGCCGATAACATAGATGACAAATATAATGCTTTCCTTCATACATTTCTCACGCTCTTAGAGAGTTGCTTTCCATTAGAATGTTCTAAACAGGACACTAGAAGTAAAAGGCAGCCTGGGTGGCTGACTAGTGGGATAAGGATATCATGTAGAACAAAGTGGGAACTATATCAAAACATTAGAAGTAGTCACAATCAGGCTACAGTAGTCCATCACAAAAAGTATTGTAAGGTGCTTAAAAATGTTATTAGGAAGGCAAAGAGTATGTGGTATGCAAACAAAATAGCTAATACACAAGATAAAATTACAACCATATGGTCAGATGTGAAGGAGGTGTCTGGTTAGCACCACAAGTTCGACAGTATAAAGTCACTTCATAGTAAAAATATTTCTATTACTGATAACTCAGATATATGTACCGTATTTAACAATCATTTTCTGAGCATTGCTGGTCAGTTAAATAAAAACTTAGTTTCTACAGGGAATCATATAACTCTCTTGGAAAATGCCTTTTTGAGACTGATGTCTGAAATACTCCTCTGTGTTCCTGACAAGGGGAAGATTGCGTCAATAATTAAATCACTGAAGATGAAGGACTCTCAGAAGGACTATAGCAGGATATTTTAGTACTCTGCTGCATGTGTTAGCCCTGTACTTCACCATATTTGTAATTTTTCCTTTAAGAATGGTCAGTTTCCTGAATGATTAAAGTACTCAGTAGTAAAGCCACTTTAAAAAAACAAGAAAGGGATAATGTAGACAATTTTAGACTTACTTCTATCCATCAGTGTTTGCTAAAGTTACTGAAAATGCTGTGTATGTAAGGATAATTGATAATTTCATATCACATAATTTGCTATCAAATGTACAGTTCGGCTTTAGAAGTCATATGACAACTGAAAACGCTATATTCTCTTTTCTCTGTGGGGTACTGGATGGATTAAACAAAAGGTTTAGAATTTTTTGCTTTAACTAAGGCATTTGGCAGTGTTGATCACAAAATATTGCTCCAGAAGTTGGACCATTATGGAATACGGGGAGTAACTCACAATTGGTTCACTTCTTACTTTAACAACAGACAGCAAAAGGTCATTATTCAGGGTGTTGAGAATGGATGTGATGTTGGGCCTGAGTGGAGTAAGTCAAATGGGGCGGAGGGGGGGGGGGGGGGGCAGGAATCAGTCTTGAGGCCACTCTTGTTCCTTATTAATACAAATTATATGCCGTCTAGAATCATGGGTACCTCTGAAATATTTCTGTTCGCTGATGACACTAGCTTGGTAATAAAGGATGTTGTGTGCAAAAAAATGGTTCAAATGGCTCTGAGCACTATGGGACTTAACTTCTGAGGTCATCAGTCCCCTAGAACTTAGAACTACTTAAACCTAACTAACCTAAGGACATCACACACATCCATGCCCGGGGCAGGATTCAAACCTGCGACTGTGGCAGTCGCGCGGTTCCAGACTGTAGCACCTAGAATCACTTGGCCACTCTGGTCAGCTGTTGTGTGCAACATTGGCTCAGTTTCAAATAGTGCAGTTCATGGGCTAAGTTCATGGCTTGTAGGAAATAAACTAACGCTAAATCACAGTAAGAATCAGTTTTTACAGTTTATAACATACAATTCAACAAAACCTGATGTTTTAATTTCACAGACTGGTCAACAAAACCTGATGTTTTAATTTCACAGACTGGGCATATGATTAGTGAAACTGAACAGATCAAATTTCTAGGTGTTCAGGTAGATAGTAAGCTGTCGTGGAAAACCCCCATTCAGGATCTTGTTCAAAGACTTAATGCAGCCACTTTTACTATTCGAACGATATCTGAAGTAAGTGATTGTTTTACATGAAAATTAGTTTACTTTGCTTATTTTCATTCACTTAATGTCACACAGTATTATATTTTGGGGTAGCTGCCACAACTGGCAACTGGGCACACAGTTGAAATGAGCTTGGCTGACATATTTGGATATGTCATTCCATACTGCTTCAACTGTATGCCTTCAAGTTTATATCATCACTTATCAGTCAGGCATACTTAGTATAATACACTACAGATTCAATTGTAGCTTAGAGGATTGCTGACACTGCCACACCATGCTGTCTGCAATGTGATTTGGTAAGCTGCTGATGTGTATTGGTTTCCAAGCAATGATGGCTACACTCTCAGGTTTACTGTGCACAGTATCGTTTAAACAGCAAAGTTGGCAGCCACACGGATCAAAATATTAGTGCTATTGATGAGTGGTTTCCACGGAATTGATGGATAATCAGGGGCTTGTGTTTTTAGCCAATGAACAGATTGAAATAACACTTATAAAATGTATTCTTTGTGCAAACATACAGTTTTTAAATGAAACAATGCCTATTGACATTAACAAACTAAAAGTAGGGCAAATCTGAATGTCAGTGGGGTTTGTTTCAGGATTCTAGTGCAAGTTGTTTATAAGATATCGTATTTTGAAAAATTCCCACACCGACACTTGTAGAATACCAGTGATAGCACACACTAACGAACAACACAAGTGCAACACTAGTTATGTGGATTCTGACCAGTAATGAGACAACTGACCATCACAAGTTGTGATCAAAATGACCACTAACAGTGGAAATACATGCTTCCTGTCTGGTAAGCAACGACTACTGCACACATGCTAGCATTTTAGTGGAGATGTCCAAGCAGGCCACAGTAATATGTTGTTGCATATCATCGGGTGTAGTTAGTATGTCCTTGAAGACAGTGTCTTTCTGCTTTCCCCACAGAAAAAAAGTCTACAGGCATCAAATCCAAGGAACAGGCCAGCAAAAGTACAGGTTTTGTGTGTCCAATCCAATAGTATGGAAAATTTTTGTGAACGATATGTACTGTAGTATTTCAGGCTCTATGGGCTGCACGGCCATCATGTTGGTACCACATGTTCCTCCGAGTCTGTATAGGAACATCTAACATCCATGGAAGATGGTCTGTTAGGAGGCTGCGATACCTGTGCATGTTCAGTGTTCCATATATAAAAAAGGGCCTATGAGCTGATGGTTCACAACCCCACACCACATGTTTAAACTCCATGTCTATCTCGAAATGTCTGCCACTTCAGTTTCTTCAGCATCTCCATGACATTCTTCCATAGTCATAAAAACCTGTGACCATTCGTACTACCCTTCTATAACTACAATTACACACATACTCCATAAGCCACCACACAGTGCGTGGTGGATGGTATCCTGTACCACTACAAGTCATTTTCTTCCCCATCCCAGTTGCTCAGAGAGCGAGAAAAAAAAACTGTCTATATACTTCTGTATGAGCACTGATTTCTTGTATCTTATCTTCATGGTCCTTATGTGACACATACATTGGTGGCAGTGGGACCTTTCTGCAGTCAGCTTCAAATGATGGTTCTCTAAATTTTGTCAATAGCATTTCTTGAAAAGAATGTTGCCTTCATGCTAGGGATTCTCATATGAGTTTGCAAAGCAACTCCATAGCATCTGCATGCTGTTCAAACCTATAGATAAAAAAACTAGTGGCATGCGTCTGAACTGCTTCAATGTTTTCTGTTAATCCAAGCAGTTGTAGTTCACAAACACTTGAGCACTACACTACACTACACTACACTACACTACACTACACTACACTACACTGGTGTCCTATATGTGGTTTCCTTTACAGATGAACCACACTTTCCCAAAGTCCTCCAAATAATCCGAAGTAGACCATTTGCCTTCCCTACCACAATCCTCACATGTTTGTTTCATTTCATACCACTTTGCAACATTATGCCCAGATATTTCAATGACATGACTATGTCAAGCAGCATGCTACTAATGCTGTATCCAGACATTATGGGTTTGTTTCTCCTATTCATCTGCAGTAACTAACATCTTTTTACATTTAGAGCTCACTACCATTCATCACACCAACCAGAAATTTTGTCCATCTAACCCTGTATCATCCACTCTCACTCATTTTTCACACCTTGCCCTACACCACAGAATTATCAGCAAACAACTGCAGATTGCTGCCCAGCCTTCTGCTAGATCATTTATGTATATAGAAAACAATAGTGGTCCTGTCACACTTTCCTGCAGCACTCCTGGCGATACCCTCATCTCTGTCGAACACTCGCCATCCAGGATAATGTAATGGGTTCTATTACTTAAGAAGTCTTCGAGCCCCTCCCATATCTGGGAACATAGCCCATATCCTCATACCTTCGTTAACAGTCTGCAGTGGAGTACCATGTCAAATGCTTTCCAGAAATCTAAGAACAAGGAATCTGGCTCTTGCCCTTCATCCATACTTTGCAGTATATCATCTGAGAAAAGGGCAGAATTTCACACAAGCAGTGCTTTCTAAACCCATGCTGATTCATTGACATTTGTTGACTCTAGAAATTCTAGAATTCTGCAGCAAACTGATGTTAAGGATACTGGTCTGTGATATTGCAGGTCTGTTCTCTTCCCTTCATTGTATACAAGAGTCATTTGTGCTTCTGCCCTGTTGCCTGGAGCTTTGTGCTAAGTGAGAGATTTGCAATAAATAAAAGCAAAGTAGGGGGCGAATGCAATAGAGTACACTTTGTGAAACTGAACTGGGATTCCATTCGGACTTGAAAACTTATTTGTTTTCAACTAGTTTCGTTGATTCTCTATGCCAGGGATGCTTATTACTACGTTATCCTTATGGGACTCTGTGGAATGGTCAAATGATGGTATGTTTGTTGATTCTCCTGCATGAACAATTTCTGAAATATGGAATTTAAAACTTCAGTTTTTGTTTTGCTATCTTCAACTGCCATTCTAGACTGGTCAATAAGTAACTGGATGGAAGCCTTAGACCCACTTAGCAATTTTACATACAGCCACAATTTTCTCATATTCTCAGCCAGATCTTTTGCTAAGGTAAAACAATGGTAGTAGATGTACAGTAAATCTTTCCACAGATGCATGAATCTCTACTAAATCTTTGCCTGTTATCACTTGCACATTCTCTTTTGAACCGAGTATGTAACATCCTTTGCTTTCTCAACATTTTCCGAATATAGTCACACTGAACCATGGTTGGTCTTTTTCATCCTTAATCCACTTATTACCCACATTCATTTCCATGGCACAATTTACAATCTGTTTAAATTTTGCCCACAATTCTTCTATGTCCATCATAGTGGAACTAAATAATTGCAATTCATTGTCCAAGTCAGATACTAACAACTACATATCTGCTCTTTCAAACAGAGCCTTCTAGATTGATTTATTAACGTCTCTGTATACATTCACTATACCTCGTTAGTCCTATCTAGTATGGGTCCCACGTACGATCAACATTCTAGGATGGGTCACATGAGTGTTTTGTAAGCAATATCCTTTCTAGATTGATTGTATTTCCACAGTCTTCTTCATCTTCATGAAATGTTTCTGTTTATGCAGTCACTCACAGAGCCTCTTTCAATCTTCTCTTTTCTTCCACAGCCTATCCTTTAATGTTTCCTCCCACTGCAGTCCTCTTTACATGGTTCTCCATCTCGCTTGTGGTCTTCTTCCAGTTCTGTCCACCTGTGAGCCTTTCTTGGTAGTTTTTCTTGTCCCATTCCCTTAAACTGGCCAAACCAGTTCAGCATATATCTCTCCATTGTTTCTTTTAGGGGATTACTCCGAAGTGGTTTCATTCCTTATCCTGCCCTTCTTGTCTCACACTGGATCCCTTTTATTCTGCTCAGATATTTCTTTGTCCAAGTCCAACAGTCCTTAAGTCAAAACTGGTAGATAATATGACTTGTATCTCATGATTCTTGCTGAGGTAGGTATTTTCCAATCCCTAATTATGTCTGACACACAATAACAAAATTTCAATCAATTTTCTATTCTCTCTGAAATTCCTTCCTTATTGTTTCCTATCTTGGTTAGCTTACTTCCTACTTATTTAATAGCATCTACTTCTCTAATAATTTTTCCATTACTACTTACATCCTCCTTTTTTTTCATTTGCCCTGCTGATTGAAGTACCACACTTATGTTATATGTGCATATGCAATGATTTTCATATTATCTGCTGTTCACCCTTGGTGAACTTTCCTTCTGATGTTGTCCATGATTACATTGAAGAGCACTGGGGAGAGCACACTTCCTTGGTGAATCCCTCTCTCTATTCTAAACCATTCTGAATTTTTCATTTATTATTACAGTATTCAGACATTATACATGTCTCTGATTCCAAATTGCAATCTATCCAGACCTTGACATCTCTCTTCCCTTTTAAAAGTGTAGTAAACCTTTTCGTAACTGTGAAAGCAACTACATTGTCATCCCAAATCCCCATTTTTTCCTACTACCTGTTGAGCTGTAAATATGACACCCATAGCTCATCTTGTAGGTAAAAATCTTTGTTATTATTCTCTTAATTGTGGTTGTATCTTGTTCCCAATTTTCTGTAAAATTATCTTTTCATAAACCTTCATTATATTCCTCTGTAGTTCTCACAGAGTGTCTTCTTACGCTTTCCCTAGTGTCGTACCAATAAACCGAAGTCTCTTGCTTGCTTGACCTACAACTGAGTCTACATTATCATTCCATTTCATATCTCCAAAACTTAATAGATTAAAAATTTGCTTCAGTAGCTAGTAATTTTCTTAATTTATTCTACAACTAGTTTTGAAGCTTAAAGCTTATTTTTCAGGTGCCACCCAATAATTATGAAAACAGAAATGGAAGGCTATTGAGCCAGTCAGTCATTGGTGATCACACCAATATCAAGCAAATGCATGGGAAGATAGGACCAGCAACTACAGTGTCATTTCTATGTCATGCTGCTTAAGCAGGTGCTGTGGTTGCTGGTTCTACACTCCAATGTGTTTGCTTGATATTGGTGTGACCCCCATTGAGTGAATGGCCTAGGCCTAACTGCCACCCATTTGTTGTTGTTGTTGTTGTGGTCTTCAGTCCAGAGACTGGTTTGATGCAGCTATCCATGCTACTCTATCCTGTGCAAGCTTCTTCATCTCCCAGTACCTACTGCAACATACATCCTTCTGAATCTGCTTAGTGTATTCATCTTTTGGTCTCTCTCTATAATTTTTGCCCTCCAATACTAAATGCCTCAGAAAATGTCCTACCAACCAGTCCCTTCTTCTTGTCAAGTTGTGCCACAAACTCCTCTTCTCCCCAATTCTATTTAATACCTCCTCATTAGTTATGTGATCTACCCATCTAATCTTCAGCATTCTTCTGTAGCGCCAGATTTAGAAAGCTCCTATTCTCTTCTTGTCCAAACTATTTATCATCCACGTTTCACTTCCATACACGGCTACACTCTATACAAATACTTACAGAAACGACTTCCTTACACTTAAATCTATACTCGATGTTAACATATTTCTCTTCTTCAGAAACGCTTTCCCTGCCATTGCCAGTCTACATTGTATACCTTTCCTACTTCGATCATCATCAGTTATTTTGCTTTTCAAATAGCAAAACTCATCTACTACTTTAAGTGTCTCATTTCCTAATCTAATTCCCTCAGCATCACCTGACTTAATTCGACTACATTCCATTATCGTTGTTTTGCTTTTGTTGATATTTATCTTACATCCTCCTTTCCAGACACTATCCATTCCGTTCAACTGCTCTTCCAAGCCCCTGCGGTCTCTGACAGAATTAGAATGTCATCGGCGAACCTCAAAGTTTTTATTTCTTCTCCATGGATTGTAATACCTACTCTGAACTATTCTTCTGTTTCCTTTACTGCTTGCTCAATATACAGATTGAATAGCATTGGGGAGGGGCTACAACCCTGTCTCACTCCCTTCCCAACCACTCCTTCCCTTTCATGTCCCTCGACTCTTATAACTGACATCTGGTTTCTGTAGAAATTGTAAATAGCTTTTCGCTCCCTGTTTTTACCCCTGCCACCTTCAGAATTTGAAAGAGAGTATTTCAATCAACATTGTCAAAAGCTTTTTCTACGTTTACAAATGCTAGAAATGTAGGTTTGCCTTTCCTTAATTTATCCTATAAGGTAAGTCGTAGTGTCAGTATTGCCCCACGTGTTCCAATATTTCTACAGAATATAAACTGATATTCCCTGAGGTCGACTTCTACCAGTTTTTCCATTCATCTGTAAAAAATTCGCATTAGTATTTTGCACCGATGGCTTATTAAACTGATAGTTCGGTAATTTTCACATCTGTCAACATCTGCTATCTTTGGGATTGGAATTATTATATTCTTCTTGAAGTCTGAGGGTATTTCGCCTGTCTCATACATCTTGCTCACCAGATGTTAGAGATTTGTCAAGGCTGGCTCTCCCAAGGCTGTGAGTAGTTCTAATGGAATGTTGTCTACTCCCAGGGCCTTGTTTTGATTTAGGTCTTTCAGCACTCTGTCAAACTCTTCACGCTGTATAATATCTCCCATTTCATCTTAATCTACATCCTCTTCCATTTCCATAAAATTATTCTCAAGGACATTGCCCTTGTAGACTCCTTCCACCTTTCTGCTTTCCCTTCTTTGCTTAGAACTGGGTTTCCATCTGAGCTCTTGATATTCATACAGGTGTTTCTACTTTTTCCAAAGATCTCTCTAATTTTCCTGTAGGCAGTATCAATCTTACCCCTAGTGAGATGTGCCTCTATGTCCTTACTTTTGTCCTCTAGCCATCCCTGCATATGTTTTATAATTATTTAGTGGGGCCTGAAGAACAAGGTTTAAGGTTCGAAACTAGTCATGGAATAAATTAAGAAAACTATTAGCAACTGAAACAGATTTTTATTCTATAAATACGTTCCTCTGTTGCAGATATTTACTAGATCAAATATTTTGTACCCACAAGTTGTTATGCCTAGGTATTTGTATGTGTTGACAGACTGCAAACAGGACTTATTGAAATTGAGGCCATAGGTTGTAACTCTTTTCATTTTGTGAAGTGCACTATTTTCTGTTTGCCAATCTTTGCGCAACTTTGAAATCTTACCAAGATCTGGCAGAATATTTCTGTAGCTCCTTTCAGACAGTACTTCACTACAGATAACTGCATCACCTGCAAAAATTCTTAATATTGTCAGCCAGGTTATTTATATACAACACAAACAGCAGGGGTTGCTGGGACACACATGAAGTTACTTCTACATCTGTCAAAAATTCTCCATCCAAAACAACACGCTGTGTTCTCCCTCCCAAGAAATATTTGATATGCCATATGATCATACTCAATAGTAAGTATATAAGTGGAACTGAGTATAATATTTTTCGGAAGTCAACGGCTGTCCAGATATCATGTGAGAAAAGTGCTAGTTGAGTTTCACTTGATCAATGATTTCAGAATCCTTGCTGGTTAGCATGGAGGAGGTCATTCCATTTGAGATAGCTCATTAGTTTGGGCTCGGAATATGTTCCAGGATTCTAGCAGATGGGTGGGACCTGCACTTTATTCGAGCGAATGGGAATGGGTTTTTGTTCAAAGGACCTAATGTGGATCGTGGTTAAAAGAGGTCCTAACTTAGCTGCAAATTCAGTACAGTATCTGAGAGGGAATCCATCAGGTACTGGAGCTTTGTTTGATCTTAAAAACTTCAGTTGTTTCTCAACAACATCGACACAAATATCTATATCCTTCATTTTAGCAGTGTTGTGAAAATTAAATTGGGCAACATTTTTCTTTGTAAAGGAACATTTCGAAACTAAGTACAGCATTTCTGCTTCTGTATCAGTTTCTGTCTAGTCCATGACTGTCTGGACACTAACTTTAGTATCACTAGCAGTTTTTACAAATGACCAGAATTTCTTTTGGTTTTGTAAGATATTTCCAATAACATTCTGCTACTGTAGTCACTGAACACTTCATGCATTGCCCTATTGCCCTCAACTGGAAGAGAAATAGCCAACAGGTACATACAACATGTTGACAGACCATACCTCTAAGATCTCACCTACAATAGTCCTCAGCAGATGTAATACACCAAAATTTTGGTGGAATCTAAAAAATGTAAGCATCAAGGGTAGCAACTCACTGACTATCTGAGGCACTGAGTCACTGATACACACATCAACAATACAGAAAATGCTGAAAGGTGGAGACTTATACTCCTTGTGTGACCTCTAAGAGCAATTATAAAGCGAGGACCAGTATTACATTTTAATGTACCTTCAAAATATGCTTTTGTTATTAATTTCTTAGGACAGATAACAAAACCAAAATTGGAAAATACTGATGTTGAAGTTATAATGCTCTCAAAGGTCACACATCAGCTTCCAATGTTCTGTGTTTCTTGTGTGTACCAATCAATGACTCTGTGAGTATTTGGCAAGGCTTTAATAAATTATTTATAGTTCACAATAAAACAGAAAAGAATATATAACAGGCAATTGGATTGTTGATTTTATTTAGAAAATGTTCTATGAGCTGGAAAATAATTTTGAGTCAACAATACATTCCCTACATTATAGTAAAAGACATTTTTTCTACAGATTTTCTCTAACACTGAACTAGTAACTAAGCTATGGTGGATCCGCAGCAGTGTTTTACACCTTAACACAAAGTTTAAAATTCCCCCATTTTACATACAAAATGGAGCTTTGCTAGAATTATCTTCTACCCTAATGTTCCCACCTCCTCCCCCCTCCTCTTCCACAAAAATAAACTGTTCCAATGACTGCCGGCATTTAGAGAAAGAACAGTAGATCAGTTCTGAGACAGATTTATGATAAAATTGAGCACAAACGTTTGGGAAGAATCATCCTTGTGGAATGATTCAGGGAAATCACAGAAGCCTGAATTATAATGTCCTGATCATGATTTGAATCTGGATTTCTCACTGGCAAGTTCTGTGTTCCAGAATTGCTCCATTTTATCCAGTTTGGTCATAAGTGTAGCTACACAAATATATTTTTTAATGTCACTATACATTACGCACTTGACTTGGAGCCCTAAGACGTCTAGCCAGAAACCAGAATGTGTATCATTTATCATTCTATAAATAGAGCAAGACTGCTATAAAATGAAATGATATGATATGAAATGCAAAATGAAATGCAAACAGTTCAAATCCTACACAATAAATATCATTTATATGACAGTTCTTTAAAAAACAGTCAACAATTTACAATGATTTTAATCAAAGTGTGTGAAATACTTCTCATCAATTCACTGGTAACTTCCTCTGTAAAAATTACATTAAAACAATGTAAATTGTGGTTTCACTTACTGATGTGCTCCTGAGAGACGAGGCTGTTTAAGCAAATTTCTACTATGCTGTAGAGCTGTTATACAATCTCCCAGGCACAAAGACACATATGCAGCTGCTGCTAGTGTAGAACATCGTAATGACGCTACCTGTCACAAAGAAACTGATTAATTATAACAAAATCAAACAAATGAAAAATCCAGGATGGGATAGTGACAATACACGAAAAGGATAGATTGCTACCCACCATATGGAGGAGATATTGACTCATAGACAGGCACAACAAAAAGACTGCTATACATTTGAGCTTTTGGTCAAGAAGGCTTCTTCTGAAGTAGAAAATTCACACACATTCACACAATCATAATACACACGTATGACCACTGTCTCTGGCTGCTGCCACTGGACAGCATACAGGATGGGGCAATGCCACACTGACATCTGGAAGTGTGGGAATTTTTAAATCAAAGGATTACTGAACGATGGATTGGTCACACTGGACTAAATGATTCAGCCTTACATTACTGGCCTCCATGTTTACTGGAGCTGACTGTATGTGATTATAACTTGTGGGGGTTTATAAAAAGACTCTGTTTATGTGCCTCTGTTACCAACAAATGAACTGAGTCATTGCATAACAGCAGCTGACGAAGCTGTAACTCAAGACATGCTCACTGCAGTGGGGGAAAAACATGAATACTGCATTAACATATGCCAAGCATCTCAAGGGGGCATATTGAACACCTATGAAAAGGTATGAAAAAAAACTTTGAGTTTCCCATTCATCAAAAAACAAAATTCATTGTACAAGTTTATTAGTTTCAGAAATATAGACGTGCCAAATTGGATGATTCTTTTTGATACACCCTGTGTATTGCAGAGAGAGTTCCTACCTGTGCAATTCACATAAGCTGATGCTGGTAGGAAGGATTCAGATGGCGCAGGCTGTGAAGCACATTGTGTTGGGCAACATTTCCAGCAACTGGTTTGTCCAGCTGTCTCCTGACCATAGTTTTTTGGAGGCTATCCAAGCAGACAGACAGCTTGTTGGTTTCATGCACAAATAGAAAGCAGCACAGTGGTTGCAGCTTATTTTGTAAGTAACATGACTGCCTTTGACAGGATAGGTGATGGACTAGACTGGAAAAGGTGGTGATGGGAGGATGTATGGGACAGGTCTTCATCTTGTCCTATTGCCGGGATATGAGCCACGAGGCAAGCGGTTGGGAGCAGGTGTGGAGTAGGGGTGGACAAGGAATTACGTAAGTTCAGTGAGAGCCGAATAACACGGGGGAAGGAGTGGGAAGGATAGTATGTATGATCAAGATGCCGCAAGTAGTGAAACAGGTACCAAGGTCACGACTTTCATACTGTAGAGCATGCTCTGCGACAGGGTGGTTGGTGTACACCCTCTGTCTATACCCATTCATCCTAACTGATAACTTGGTGGTTGTCACACCGATGTAAGAGGCTGAACATGCTTACATAACAGTTTGTGTATGGCATGTCATTTCACAGGTGGCTCTCTCTTTGATAGTATTTGTTTTGCTAGCTACAAGACTGGTATAAGTGGTGGTAGGAGAGAGTGCATAACGGCAGGTCTTAAAGTGGGGAAAGTCGCAGAGGTAGGAGCCATAGGGTATGGAGATGGGTGCAGAAGTAGATTTGGATCTCACAGGGATATTGCAGAGGGCAACGATATGCTATTCTAAGTGTGGTGAGAAAGTCTCAGACAGAATGGATCTCATTTCAGGACATGATTTCATGAAGTCATGGCCTTCCTTCTCAAAGTAGTTGATTAAAACATCCAACACCCAGGATAATACTGAGTGACAAGTGGTTTGCTCCAAAATTAATTTTTGGAGGGATCAGTGGTACCACGATTGGATGTGATGCCCCATGAAATCTGCTTTTGAACTAGGCTGATGGAGTAATTACATCCAGTGAAGGCTGAGGTGAGAATGGTGGTCTATTGCTATAAATAGTCTGCATCCGAACAAGTTCGGTTGCATCACATACTAAGGCTGTAGGAGAGGGAATGTTTGGCAGTGAAAGGATGAGAACTGTCAAAATGTATGTGCTGTTGTTTACTGGTAGGTTTAATGTGGACAGAAGTGTGTAACTGGTCTTCCAAGAGGATGAGATCAACATCACGGAAAGTGGTATTGGATTCAGAATAGGACCACGTGAAATTCAATTCGGAGAATGTATTTAGAGATTCCAGCAATTTTAATATGAGTGTTGCCTAGAAAGTAATGCACCACATTTTTTTGTTCAACAATTCTTTATTGAATATAATGAGAATTACACACACGAAAGAACGGTGTTTTATCTATACACCCTATTTTTCTATGTGGTCTCCATCCCATTGTATGGCCTTCCCCCAGCATGAAACAAGCAGTTATATGCCCTGTCAGTACCATTCCTTGTTTTGGTGGTGGATCCAGTGCTTCACTGTGCGAATCACCTCCTCATTGTCCTCAAAATGTCTTCCATGAATGGCATCCTTTAACGGCCCAAACAAGTGGATGTCCGAGGGGGCTAGGTCAGGTGTGTCATGCATGACAGTCGTGGATAGTCTCCCTGATTGCTGCAAATCATGGAGCTCTGCTGAACTGCCTTCTGATGACCTCCCACTCCATGCCCAACAACTAACTGTACTTCTGTCAACAGCAGATGCTTCAGAGACTTTGCACAAGAGCTTGAAAATATTTCCCACATTTTCTTTCTCTGCAGTGAGCAATCCAATGATGGCACGTTGCTTGTAACGTACATCACCTACAGACGACATTTTGAAACTGTCCTGCAGCTACGCTATCTGTGAGAAGTGATGAAAACTTGTCGCCCTCACTCAGAAGACTTCAAAGAATATATACGTAACATTTTGCATCTGTAGCATTGTTACTGGCTGAGAAAAAAAATGTGGTGCACACTTTCTGGGCAATCCTCATAGGTCAGCCTCACCATGAATCCATACGGCAAAGATGTCATCAATGAAACTAAACCACACAAGGTGCTGAAGGCTTACTGATCCCAGGAAAGCACACTTGGAGTGACCCAAGAAAAGGTTTGGTATAGGAAGTATGTCTGTCCTTTGAAAGTAAAGTAGTTGCTGGTAAACGAAGGATGACATAGGTCTAGAATCAGGCGAGGGTTGATTGAGGAAATGTTCAGCTGCAGACATATCATGTACGTGAAGGATGTTGGTTTAGAAGGTGGCATCAATGGTGACAAACAAAGCCTGTAGTGGAAATGGGAGAGGCACAGATTTCAGATGATGTGGGAAATGGTTGGTGTCTGTAATGTAGGACAGAAATCTTTGTATTATAGACTGCAAGTTTTAATTATCTAAGGCAGATACAAGTTTGGCGAGTGTTTTGAAGGCAGGAACTATGGGACACCCAGGGTGATTGGGTTTGTAGATCTTAGGAAAAAGGTAAAAGGTTTGGGGGAATGGCTTGGGTGGGGTAAGAAGTTCTACAGACTGAGGCGTTAGTCCTTGTCAGGGGCTTGAAGTTTTAAGGAGGGCCTGTAGGTCAGCTTGATGGCCGATGCTATAAGCAGAGGTATCAAAGTGGCTGGCATAGATGCTCACTTACATACTCCTGTCAGTTGAGTACCGTTATGGCAGACCCCTTTTATGCTGAAAGGGTAATGATGGCTTTATCGGATCTTAGGAAGCAAAGAGCCTGGAGTTCTGCAGATGACAGGTTAGGGTCATGTTATAGGGGTATGGGGAAGTTTTGTGAAGCATTGCTGAATGTTAGGAATTCTTGGAACACTTGTAAGGATGATTTTGTGGTAGTGGTGATGGATCAAGTTGGGATTGTGGTCTGAACTGTTCAAGGCAGGGTTCAATGTTATGCTCGTTGTTGCCAAAGTTTTGGTATTAGACTGCAAAGTGATACTTCCAGTTGACATTACATGTAAAAGAAAGTTGGTCCTTCAACAAAGCAGCATGATTAAATGCAGGTTTAGGGCTGAAAGTGAGAACCTTAGATAATAAAGATAATTTGGAAGGGGTGAGTCACTTGGATGAGACTAAGAACACTGTTCTGTTGCAACTGGTTCTTATGATCATGAGTTGTTATTCCTCTGGGAGTCAGTGGTGAAGGCTGGGGGATATTAAGATGGTTGGCTGAGTTCACTTTTTAGGAGCAGAGTGGTGGTTGATGTTGTGAGTGTTTTGGCAGCTGGAGAGGTGCAGGAAGGGAAACATCACTCTTCAGGTAGTTTAGGACAATGTGGGACAGCTTTTCAAGGTGAAGTCTGGTCCACTGCAGTTTGAAGTTGGTTTGGCAAATGACACCATCCAAAGAAACATGAGGGGCAGATAACTGCAGGATTCTGTAGAAGGACAGAAGTCTGGTGGAGTGGAAATTAGCAGGTGAGGCATACAGATCACAGTTTAGCTGAGTAAGTGCAAGAGATTGCTGTATTTGAAACAGTAAAAGAGTAACTCCCAGGGACAAGCAGGTTTGAAGAAGCAGAATGGGAAACTTACTTTTGATAGTGCAAAAGTATGTTTCTGAAAGGACCAAATGTTATGTGATGGGATTCGTCATGGCAAGCAAGGAGAGTTTGAAATGTTGGATACAGTGGAAGTGGCAAATGAAGCAGAGGGGTGGAAAAAAAGAGAAAAAGAAAAACAAGCAATGAAAAAGACCAGAAAAATCAGAAGAATTCATACAACAATCCCAAGAACAGACAAGGGTTAACAAGGGGAAATGAGTGAGTGGGAATTTCTCACCAGAAAAGTGAACTATAATACGAAAAACTTATGATTTGGAAAAAATTGCTGTTGGGAAAGTAGTGAAAAAAAAAAAGAAGAAGCTGAGACTGGGAAAGTCATGAACACAGACAAAAATTTAAAAATACGGCCCACAAATGGAGGAAGTCATTGGATAAAATGTAATATACTGTGTTTGGAAAATAATGTAATGCAGGAGACAGTAGTAAAAATTAGTGAGGTTTGGCAAAAAACAAATGCATAAAACATGAAAGAATCACATACAGACAATGTAAGTGTAGGATGGGAAACAAACTTGCTGTCAAATCTGCAACTAAATCAGTGAAAGATAATTGGGAGAAGGCTCTGCAATGTAGTGAACTGTCAACAAAGCATTATATGGAAATTCTTACATAACAATTGTTCCATCTAAGTGCACAGAAATCAGTGCTAGAAAAGATGTAGGGGCAAGATGTTGGTTCACGTTGGTGGCACAGATAAATAACTGGATGAACTAGCACACAAGGTCAAAAGCAGACTACAGTTTGAAAAAGACAGATTATTACAAACACTGATAAGGGACTTACATAAGAAGTACTGATGGCTGCATGCGCGAATACATCGACAAAACTAATCAATTTTTGAAAATATATAATGTAATAGGATGGATAAAAAATCCACTCACCAAGTTGTGGCAGAAGAAACACACACAAAAAGATATTGAAATTTGCAAACTTTCGGAGCTAGTGGCTCCTTCTTCTGGCCAAAGGGTTGAAGGGAAAGGAAGATGGGTGAAGGAAATGACTGGTGAGGTTTAGGACATGGGGAGAGTTTGCAAAAGTTGCTCAGAACCAGTTCAGGTGAGATTTACCAATGGGTTGAGAAGGATAGACTGATTGATGGGGACTGTATCGGACAGAATTTGAAAACCTAAGCCCTTAAAAGGAGGGGGGGGGGGGGGGGCTATGGTAACATACAAGACATAGATTACTGTCAAAACCTCCTGCATGAATTAATAAGAGCGGAAAGCTAAGTGCATTGTACGTGGTAGAATGTGGGAGAACAGCCAGGTCAGAAAATAAAGGATATAGAAAATTAAAAGGGAGTGGAGAAAAGAACAGTTACTGGGAAGAAGAGTTGAAATGGAAGAAATTAATGTAAATTAAGACCAGGTGGGCAGCGAGAACCAAGGACATGTTGTAACACCTCTTCCAAACTGCGAGTTCTGAGAAACTGGTGTCTGGGGTATGAATCCAGATGGCATGCACACTGTAACAGGAATCAAGGTCACAAATGCCATGCTGTAGAGAATGCTCTGCAACAGGATGCTGTGTGTTGCCAGCACACTCTTTGCTTCAGTCATCCAAACTGATAACCTGGTGGTAGTCACAGCAATGTAAGAGGGCGCACAATGTTTACATAACAGCTGTACATGATGTGTCATTCCACAGGTGGCTCTCACTTAGATAGTTCATGTTTTGCCAGTTACAAGACTGGTATATGTGGTGGTAGGAGAGGCAAGTCTTACAGTCGGGACCATCACAGAGGTAGGAGTCATAGGTCAGGGAAATGGGTGTGGCAGTATGAACCTTATCTGACAGTATGAACCTTGTTTCACGTCATGATTTTAGGCAGTCACAGCCTAGTGGGAATAGCTACTTAATACATTTAAGACATGGATAATACTGAGTGATAAGAGGTGAACTTCTAACTTGTTTTTTTAGAGGTATTAGGAGTACAAGGCATATTTCTTCACTGGTTGCTCATTTGGATAGGTCTTTGCAAAAAAGAGAGAGAGAGAGAGAGAGAGAGAGAGAGAGAGAGAGAGAGAGAGAGAGAAGAAAGAAAGAAAGAAAGAAATTACTTACAATTACATCCTCATCAACATATCTCGTGTAAGAAAGAAGCTGTATTTGACCACTAGTCTTGGTGGGCTTGTCGATCAGCAGTGAAAACATGACTGCTTGTTATTTTCTCTTCCAAAATGTCTTTGATGCCACAGTACACACCACTAATTCTGTGACTGATTGTGTCAGCACAGAGAGGAATTTTTACAATTTCAGTAGCAACATCTGAATGAAGAACTGTTTTTACCATTTCTTTAGATGCAAGCATAAGGAATGTTTCAGATATTGTACATGGTTTCTTTTTGATAAAGTTGGCTACCTCACAGCCAGATTTCTATACTTTTTGTGAAACATATGCCATTGCAGTCATAAGCTTCACTCTTTATTTATTTTGTTCCAACAACCAACAAAAATAACTCACATTCTTACTTAACAGAGAGGAATATTTTGTTGACAAATGTCATTTCCATTTACTGGGAACAATGTGTTTTCACCACACACTAGACACACAGGGACTGTGCATGTTTTGTCGCCACATCAAAAGATAAATTATCATCACTATGTTGCCTCTGAACTTCTTGCCTTTCTTTTTTTCGGGCTCCATGGTTTCATTATCTGCACTTTAGTATAGACCACTCTGTACAATGAATTCATCCATATTGGAGAAAAAAAAGAAAAATACTTCAACAACACTGTAATAGACAACACTAGTGTAGCAATCACAATATTCACACTACTGCAGAACACAGCTGTGATAAAACTGAACTGAAATACCCAAACAATAGGAAGTCCAGAAAACAATAATAATAATAATAATAATAATAATAACAACAACAACATTGTTGAATTGAAATACTGTGTTGTTGTCTGGCAGTCTGTGAGTCCTTCGGTGGGGAACAAAAAGAGCAATAAAGTTTAAGTGGCTACAAACTGGAAAAAAATACCAAAACAAGGCAATAAAATTAATAAGGAAGGGACGTTTTTGCTAATCCACAAAATTTCAGGGAATAGTATGTACAGCCAGTCATACACAAAAGATGTGGTGTTACAAAGTACTCTCACAAAACAGCAATATTCAGTAAACAAATTACATTTGGTTTCTATGAAACTATAACATTTAAAAGCATGTATTAATTAATTAAACAATAAACAAGCATTTTCTTACTTAAAATGTTGTTATTGTTGTGGTCTTCAGTCCTGAGACTGGTTTGTTGCAGCTCTCCATGCTACTCTATCCTGTGCAAGCTTCTTCATCTCCCAGTACCTACTGCAACCTACATCCTTCTGAATCTGCTTAGTGTATTCATCTCTTGGTCTCCCTCTACGATTTTTACCCTCCACGCTGCCCTGCAATACTAAATTGGTGAACCCTTGATGCCTCAGAACATGTCCTACCAACCGATCCCTTCTTCTAGTCAAGTTGTGCCATAAACTTCTCTTCTCCCCAATTCTATTCAACACCTCCCCATTAGTTATGTGATCTACCCATCTAATCTTCAGCATTCCTCTGTAGCACCACATTTCGAAAGCTTCTATTCTCTTCTTGTCCAAACTATTTATCATCCATGTTTCACGTCCATACATGGCTACACTCCATACAAATACTTTCAGAAATGGCTTCCTGGCATTTAAATCTATACTCGATGTTAACAACTTTCTCTTGTTCAGAAACGCTTTCTTGCCATTGCCAGTCTACATTTTATATCCTCTCTACTTCGACCATCATCAGTTATTTTACTCCCTAAATAGCAAAACTCCTTTACTACTTTAAGTGTATCATTTCCTAATCTAATTCCCTCAGCGTCACCTGACTTAATTTGACTACATTCCATTATCCTTGTTTTGCTTTGTTTATGTTCATCTTACATCCTCTTTTCAAGACACTATCCATTCCGTTCAACTGCTCTTCCAAGTCCTTTGCGGTCTCGAACAGAATTACAATGTCATCGGCACAAACGCCAAAGTTTTTATTTCTGCTCCATGTATTTTAATACCTACTCAGAATTTTGCTTTTGTTTCCTCCACTGCTTGCTCCATATAGAGATTGAATAACATCGGGGAAAGGCTGCAACCCTGTCTCACTCCCTTCCGAACAACTGCTTCCCTTTCATGTCCCTCGACTTAAATAACTGCCATCTGGTTTCTGTACAAATTGTAAATAGCATTTCGCTCCCTGTATTTTACCCCTGCCACCTTCAGAATTTGAAAGAGAATATTCCAGTCAGCATTGTAAAAGCTTTCTCTAAGTCTACAAATGCTAGGAACATAGGTTTGCATTTCCTTAATCTAGCTTCTAAAATAAGTTGTAGGGTCAGTATTGCCTCACATGTTCCAATATTTCTATGGAATCCAAATGATCTTCCCCGAGGTCGGTTTCTACTAGTTTTTCCATTCGTCTGTAAAAAATTCGTGTTAGTATTTTGCAGCTGTGGCTTATTAAACTGATTGTTCGGTAATTTTCACATCTGTCAACACGTGCTTTCTTTGACATTGGAATTACTATATTCTTCTTGAAGTCTGATGGTATTTTGTCTGTCTCATACGTCTTGCTCAACAGATGCTAGAGTTTTGTCAAGGCTGGCTCTCCCAAGGCTGTCAGTAGTTCTAATGGAATGTTGTCTACTCCCGGGGCCTTGTTTCGACTCAGGTCTTTCAGTGCTCTGTCAAACTCTTCACGCAGTATCGTATCTCCCATTTCGTCTTCATCTACATCCTCTTCTATTTCCATAATATTGTCCTCAAGTACATCGCCCTTGTATAAACCTTCTATATACTCCTTCCACCTTTCTGCTTTCCCTTCTTTGCTTAGAACTGGGTTTCCATCTGAGCTCTTGATATTCATACAGGTGTTTCTCTTTTCTCCAAAGGTCTCTTTAATTTTCCTGTAGGCAGTATCTATCTTACCCCTAGTGAGATAAGCCTCTACATCCTTACATTTGTCCTCTAGCCATCCCTGCTTAGCCACTTAAAATAAAAGGCAATAAATTACATTTAAATTCTTTAAACATAAAAAAATTTACAGTATGTCTAAAATCAAAGTTTCTTAATTGCTTACAATAACACGTAAAAGTTCACCCCATACCCTTCACTTTGTGGGTATCAGGTTATCCTCATACGAGCTTATATGTAATGAGTCAAAATGAGGGAAACCAAAGTACACAACTAGTATATCTAGTTTTATTGCACATGTAACGTATGTCATCATATTTATTTTGAAATCAGAAAACAATATTTGACAATGAAGATGATTAGAAGCATTGTAACTGTTTGCCAAACAACTGGAAAAGTGAGAATGGGTTACCAGGTGAATGAATCTTATTATAGAATCATAATTTGTAATGTAATTATTGCTTCAGCTTACACATTTCAGTTCCTACCTTTAGACTGTGTGCAAACAAAGATTACATATTATCTTTTGAGAATTTATGATGGAAATGAACTTACCTCATGCTGTGCCATTGGGGCTGTAGGTGCAGCATAAACTCCAGCTGGTGTAGGTGGTATGCCATCAAGGCTATTTGCACCTGCACCTACAGAGCAAGTTTCACCTGAAACTGTATTGTCTGTTACTGAGACTGTATCAGTTGTAAGAGGAGGAACGATGCTACTGGCAGCCTCAAGTGCTGGGAGAAGAACTAATGTGTTGCGAAGGCAGAGGGCTGCAAATTCCAGTGTAATTGAAGGAACAGACGCAGACTGATTCTCTTGTTGTGCGTGCTGTTCACTGGCATTGAGCGATGAGGCCAGTACAATTTTCCGATGGCAGCCAGCACCGATAACTTTTTGCACTAGATCCTTCCGTCGCGCGTGGATGTTGAAGTCGTGCTCATTACTCTAAAACAGAAAATAGTTGGAGGTTCTCAAATGCAAGTCATAAGTCACTTGTGTGTGTGGCAAGTTAGGGGCATACAACAATGAGGTTATAAATCCACATAATTAACTGCTACAAACTAATAATTAATGATGGGATTTAAAATGAACTCTTTATGAAATAAGTACAAGAAATACTGTATTAATACTTCCCTCCCTGCTCCTCCCCCATACCAAATACACATGAAAATGCGTGCGCATATGTGGGCCCGTGTGAGTGCGCGCACACACACACACACACACACACACACACACACACACACACACACACACACACACACACATTTTCTAGATTAATGTTCCATACAGAGAGTACTAATAGGTGATTAAGAAATGGATTAGAAATGTGTAGGGTAGACTGGGGTATTTGACAGACTAAAAGGTTTCTTTTGCTATAATTCTCACACCTATTGTAGTTGTTTAAAACTTTTTTTGTGTGATATCCTTACATGGATAATCACTATCTGGATACAAGATGGAATCCAAAATTTTTGGGACTGGTGCTGTCATATGGAAAGTAGGAGTAGTAGATCTTTGCACCGCTAGGTGGCGAGAGCTACATATCTAACGAGTCAGTGTGCGAAATGGCATTCAGCTGGGAGGATGTGTTGCGTGTCCACAGTGATTTCCATAATATTCTGTGTTTGGTGTGTGGCGATTTTACGATGAATCCACGAACAGAATAGCACATGTGTATTAAATTATGTGCGAACCTCAGGAAAAGTGCTACAGAGAGCCTTGCAATGATTCAACAAGTGTTTGGGGGACAGAGCATGAGCTGCACACGTGTTTGAGTGGTATGCTCGGTTCAGGGCCGGCCTTACAGACTTCGAAGATGATGCTCACACTGGAAGGCCCATTAGCCGCACAATGTCAGACACTGTTGCTAAACTTCAACAATTGGTTCGTGCGGATCAACGTCGAACCATTAAAGACCTTGCGGATGAATTGGGTATTGGTTATGGCACATGTCAACGAATGTTGACTGATGAATTGGGCATGCATCGTGTCGCTGCAAAATTTGTGCCAAGGTTCTTGACTGCCGATCAGAAGGCACAGCATGTTGAAGTGTGCATGGACCACACCTGGACCACATCTGATGATCCAAACTTCTTGTCAAGGGTTATCACTCGAGATGAGAGCTGGATCTACAGTTATGACCCAGAGACAAAGCAACAATTGTCCCAGAGACAAAGCGACAGTCGTCCCAGTGGAAGAACCCGGGCTCTCCAAGACCCAAAACAGCGAGACATGTGAAGAGCATGATCATTGTTTTCTTTGATTCAAAGGGAATTGTGCACAAAGAATTCGTCCCACCCAACCAAACAGTGAATTCCGCAGTTTTGCGACGGCTTTGTGAAAACTTGTGGTGACAATGGCCCAAACTTTGGCATCAAGGGAACTGGCTGCTGCATCACGACAATGCACCCTGCCACACGTCCTTATTCACCAGGACCTTTTTGGCAAAAAAACAACGTGGTGGTTGTACCCCCCACCATACTTGGCAGATCTGGCACCTTGTGACTTTGCGCTATTCCCAAAACTGAAACTCAAGTTGAAAGGCCATCGGTTCAACATTCTAGAGATGATTTTAGAAGCATTGTTGGCAGTGATAAACACCCTCAATGAACAGGACATCCAGAAAACGTCTGACCAGCGGAAGAAGCTCTGGGACCAGTGTGTACATACGGATAGGAACTACTTTGAAGGTGATGGTGACTGTTAGTCCAAAGGTAAGGTTTTCAACAGATGGCAGCAGCAGTCCTGAAATATTTGGATAGCACCTTGTATAATTTTACATTACCATATCACATAAGGTACTAAATAAAAAATAATAAGGCATCTGGATATTACCCCACGGAATGGAGTAACTCTGAGACATTCACAGGATAATTTCCAGGTGCAGCTTCCTGGGTTATTTGATGGGCAGTAATGAGTACTAACCAGAGTAATGGCAGGACAAGATTTATATGATCAAAAAAGTACATCTAGTTGTATATATGGCTCTCCCTAGCCACATGTTGCTGTGGACCAGTACAGTTAAATGGAAAAGAAAGAAAAGAGCAAGCTCATGTTTGTAATATGTATAGGACTTGTTTATGTGTCCTAATCTCCTTCTCCACTCTGTGTCTGTCTGCCTCCATCTCCTCTCCCCCCCCCCCCCCCCCCTCTGTCCACGACCTCTTCCCCTCTCACTCCATCCATCTTCTCCTCCTTCCTATCTCCCCTTCCCCCTGCCCCATCCTTCATCCATCCATCTCCTTCTATGTCCATTTCCTCCCATCCCTCTGTCCAATCCCCCCAATCTCTGACCTTGAGACTTGTTTCGGATATTGTAGTAGAATTAGTATAATTCTAATCCTAAGCTGATAGGCCACGAATATAGCTTTCCTGTAATCTGTGAAAACCATCTACAATAATGAAAACAAACGAGCACATTGTTGCATATACAATTTATATTTAAAAATATACATAATGGGGAAGAATACATATGTTAGAAACAATTTATTTAATGGTTTAACTGGTCTGCTATGGTAGTTCAAACTAAATGCAACAAAGAAAACAAAACCACACATTGTTATTTAAAAATTTTATAGTATATGTCTGTTTGAATGTTACACTATCATTTAAAATTTGAAGTAAATCGGTCAAGAGCTTTTCAAGATTTTTCTAATGGCATTTCATTATATTAAAAATATTTATCCTGTATTTGTCCAAATGTTTATCAGAGTAATGTGTGGTAACAAGCAAAAATTTGAAATAAATTGATGTAGTACTTTTTGAGATTTCTGGTAATAATAACACTCTTTACATGTTACATATGTATGTAGATATCACACATATTAAAAATTTATATACCCTGTGCCAGCCGAATGTTTGTAGGATGATTTTGTAAAATTTTAAATAAACTGGTCAAGAACATTTTCAGATTTTTGGTAACAATGTTTCCCATTTATATGTTACATAAACAAAAATCATAGACAAGAATGTGTATTTGCATACAGTGTTTTGTCAAAATTTCACAGCAAATGATGAAGAGCTTCTGGAGATCTAAGATGCTGAACAGATGAACATTTACATTTTTATTTATGTAGATATAAATGTTCAAAAATCTACCTTCGAAAGTTCTTCATTAATTCCTTTGAAACAATGTTGCACTCAAATAAACACATCTTAAATTTCAGAAAGTTCTTCACAAATTGCTTCAAAATTTGGACACAACATTGCATGCGAATATGAGTGTGATTTATATGCCACTGGAGTATATAAGATTTTTATTTTTTATTTATTATGTATATAATAGAATCTTTTTTATCATGTTGAGCACCAGAGCCGACACTAACAATAATGATTAATAAAAACCACTTCAGCTGTATTATTACACATTTATTGTGTTATTACTGGTTTCATTCATTGAACATCTTCAGGTTTCGAAATGTGCTGAAGTAATGACATAAATGGTATGGTTGTCTGCCTGCCACACATCCCTCATGCAGCTGGCAGAATGTTTCTGATCAGTGGTTGTGAATTTCATCTTTAGCAACCAGATCATTTATGTCATGACTTTACCACAACTCGGCAACCTGAAGATGTTCAATGAACAAAACTCATCATAACACAATAAATATGTAATAATACAGCTGAGTTGTTTTTTATCAATCATTAACAAAAGTACAACAATTAAAATATTCAAGAAAACAATGGCCGTGTTTATTGACCTAACATCAGCATATGATATAGTGTGGTGGAAAGGCATGCTTCTTAAGTTCTTAAGAATAATTCCATGTAAAAGAAATGCACAACTACTCAATAACATGCTGTCCAACAGGCAAGTTCACCTAAAAGGTCAAGTACGCAAGGTACACAATTTAAATGACAGACTACCACAAGGATCAGTATTGGCCCCCCTACTTTTCAATTTATATGTCGCTGACTTGCCAGAAACGAAAGCAAGAACATTTATCTATGCTGATGACATAGCCTTGATGACACAGACTAACGGTTTTACAACTTCAGAAATGACTCTCACTCAGGATCTGCGAATTCTAGATGAATTTTTTAATGGATGGCGACTCCAAGTAAACAGAAATAAAACTGAATCCTCCACCTTCCATCTGAGTAATAGGCATGCTCACTATAAACCGCAAATTTCCTTTAGAAATCAGTTGCTGTTATATAACCCATTCCCAAAATATCTCGGCGTGACCTTGGGTCGTTCACTAACATATAGAAAACACCTAACAGAAACAGCTTTAAAAATGAAAACCAGAAACAATATATTACACAAACTCTCCGGAACAAGCTGGGGAGCTAAGGCATCAGTACTCAAAACAACTGCCCTCTCACTTGTACACTCTGTTGGGGAATATTGCAGCCCCGTATGGCTGAACAGCGCTCATACAGCCATGGTAGACACGCAGCTGAATGTAGCCATGAGAAGCGTATCCAGGACAATAAAATCCACACCAACAGAATGGCTACCTGTTCTGTCTAATATTGCACCACCGAAGTTACGACGTCAAGCAGCGTTGAAAAGGGAATGGGAGAAATGCTCCAAGAATCCCGAATTACCGCTACACCAGGACTGTGATGCCACACAAATGAAACGTCTTAACTCCAGGAAATCCTCCTGGAGACTTGGAAAAGGCTTACTTCTGAAGGATTCCAACCAGAAACAGCATGGCGGGAAGAATGGTTCACAGCCAATCCCGATTCTGCAGGTCTCATTGCTGATTCTACACGAGTCCCTCCTGGATTCCACTTACCTAGGAGGTCGTGGACCACCCTAAATCGCATACGCGCCAAGCACAGAAGATGCAAGGACTAGAAGCATAAGTGGGGAATCGCTGAAAGTGCCAAGTGTGACTGCGGACACCAATGACAAACAATACACCACATAGTTACAGAGTACCCCCTACGAAAATATGCTGGAACTCTGACCAGCATACATGAGGTCTCTGAGGAAGCAATCTCCTGGCTGGATACTTTAGATATTAACCTATAGTTTTTATTACAACTTGAAGCTCTGTTGGTCCATATTACTGTTTATAAAAACCACATGTTCTCTTTTACATGTAACTCGTCCTAGTGTTTTTATCCATATGTATATTTTTGTTTTATCGATCTAATCTAAGATTTTTATTACTGTAAATGAATGTAATCTATTTTATTTGTCATATATGCATATTGTGTTACCAGTAACATCATTGCTGTTCAATTCAAGTAGTGTATCCTTGATGCCAAATGAAATAATAATAATAATAATAATACAGCTGAGTTACTTTTTATCAATATATTCAATTTTTGACAACATAACATAATTGGACAAATCAAAAATCTACTCTCTAAGCTGCTGCAGAACATGCACATAAAACAAGGTTATATCTATGCAAGCTTTTGGAGCCAGTGGCTCCTTCTTCCAGCAAAAGGGTTGAGAGGAAGGAAGAGGGATGAATGAAAAGAACTGCAGAGGTTTAGGGAAAGTCACCCAGCACCGCAGGTCAGGGAGACTTACCAGAAGAGATGAGAAGGAAAGTCTTTCCTTTTCATCCTGTCTGGTAAGTCTACCCTGAGCTGCTGTTCTGTGCAACTTTTCTGAAATCCATCCCCTTTTCCTAAACCACTCCTGTCCTTTTTCCTGCTCCAAAAGCTTGTGTAGATGTAATCTTTTTTATGTGCATGTTCTCTTGTAGCTTGGTGAGTAGATTTTTTATGTATATAATTACATTACATTAACAAAAGTATGTAATATGTGTGTGTGTGTATATATTTACAGTGTGGTCTACTTGTGTCTGTGTATGTGTGGATGGATATGTGTGTGTGTCCTTTTTTCCCCCCTAAGGTAAGTCTTTCTGCTCCCGGGATTTGAATGACTCCTTACCCTCTCCCTTAAAACCCACATCCTTTCATCTTTCCCTCTCCTTCCCTCTTTCCTGAAGAAGCAACTGTCGGTTGCGAAAGCTAGATATTTTGTGTGATTATTTGTGTGTTTTATTTATTGTGCCTGTCTACCGGCGCTTTCCCGCTTGGTAAGTCTTGGAATCTTTGTTTTTAATATATATTTAGAGTATATGCCATATGGAGCTCCAGCAGGTATACAAAATCACGTGCATGTTTGAATGTAATGTGTCACAATTTCAAAGCGATTGGTGAAGAACTTTCAGAGATTTTTGATTTTGTATAAATGAACGTTTACATTTTTATTTATGTTGATTATGAAAGAATGAGGGTCAAAAGATACAAACCTTCCAAACAGAAATGGTATTTCAGAGACATGGTTTAATGTTTCTAAACTTTAGGGGGGTCTTTGTAATACTTTTTGGCATTACTGTAGGTTTGTTTCAACCCGACAAAGGCTTTAACATGAAAGGGTCAACACACTGTCTTGAATGCCCTGAAAAGCACAAAGGATTTTGCAACAACTGCTACTTGTTTTTTCAGTGGGCACCAATATCAATCTCCTAAACGCTTCAAAAGCCCTGATTCAACTTTCACCATATCTTTCTTTTGTTTTCGATAGACCTAGGCAGAAACTGGCATCATAAGGATTGTAAATACATTTCGGATTATCTTTTACACCAAATAGCTCCATTTTGTCTTTCAATAAATCATGGAAGCTGTAAATTATGAATCGATTATTTACAACATCTCTCCTAGTTTGCTGTAATTGCTCTGGCTTCCTCAGTGTCAAATCACTGTGTTTCTTAAAATTTTGGAACCAGTCTTCCTTTTGTTACTAGTAAAAGGAGAATGAATATTGTGTGCAGTCACATACATTTTAGTGTCTTTCACGTCTTGAGTTGTTAGTTCAAATGCCATTATGGCCATATATTTCAGTGAGTTCGATAGTTCCACTACTTCATCTTCGGGAATAACTGATTTCATTCCCACTGTGTTTTGAGGACCACCCATGGTAACCTGTCTAAAAATGGTCCAAAAGCATAAGAACGCTGAACAGTTTTTTTCAAAATTTCTTTCTCTGCCATACAAATGTCTAGAAATTTTATTCCTTGCTTGAACAGTGTTGTTGTTGTTGTTGTTGTTGTTGTTGTTGTTGTGGTCTTCAGTCCTGAGACTGGTTTGATGCAGCTCTCCATGCTACCCTATCCTGTGCAAGCTTCTTCATCTCCCAGTGCTTACTGCTACCCACATCCTTCTGAATCTGCTTAGTGTATTCATCTCTTGGTTTCCCTCTACAATTTTTACCCTCCACACTGCCCTCCAATGCTAAATTTGTGATCCCTTGATGCCTCAGAACATGTCCTACTAACCGGTCCCTTCTTTTTGTCAAGTTGTGCCACAAACTTCTCTTCTCCCCAATCCTATTCAATACTTCATCATTAGTTATGTGATCTACCTATCTAATCTTCAGCATTCCTCTGTCGCACCACATTTCGAAAGCTTCTATTCTCTTCTTGTCCAAACTATTTATTGTCCATGTTTCACATCCATACATAGCTACACTCCATACAAATACTTTCAGAAAAAAAATTTCTCTTCTTCAGAAATGCTTTCCTTGCCATTGCCAGTCTACATTTTATATCTTCTCTACTTCACCATCATCAGTTATTTTGCTCCCCAAATAGCAAAACTCCTTTACTACTTTAAGTGTCTCATTTCCTAATCTAATTCCCTCAGCATCACCCTACTTGATTCGACTACATTCCATTATCCTCGTTTTCTTTTGTTGATTTTCATCTTATATCCTCTTTTCAAGACTCTGTCCATTCCGTTCAACTGCTCTTCCAAGTCCTTTGCTGTCTCTGATAGAATTACAATGTCATTGGCGAACCTCAAAGTTTTTATTTCTTCTCCATGGATTTTAATACCTACTCTGAATTTGTTCTTTTGTTTCCTTTACTGCTTGCTCAATATACACATTGAAAAACAACGCGGATAGGCTACAACCCTGTCTCACTCCCTTCCCAACCACTGCTTCCCTTTCATGCCCCTTGACTCTTATAACTGCCATCTGGTTTCTGTACAAATTGAACAGTGATAAATCTGCAAAAAAATTAGCTACTGACGGCTGCAATTGAAAATTAAATTAGAAGTTGATAAAGCATTAAGTGTAACACTATTTTTTGCCTTGTTTTCTACACCAATGCATCTGTGAACACAATATGGAAATAATTTGATTCAAAATACACGTAACTGCTCAAGACCAATGGTTCCAACAGACAACAAGTTATTTGGCAAAACATTAGATTCCTATGAGGCTGTTTGTTATTTACCCAAACTTACTTGTCTGAAAATTACCTCAGGATAACTTATATGGTGTTAATCATGCAAAGAGCTCAGTGACATTCATAAATGTGGCTAGAAACATAACTAAGGTGACTGCCCATGAAAAACACAAAACTCTAGTTCAAGTCCTTGTCTGTCATATATTTTCAATTCTCATGTCATTCATTTCACTGCAGAGTGAGCGTTTGAGAGTAATTTTCACTTATTTCATTACTTTGAATCATCAATGATTTCACCTCCATTGACTCAGTCAATGCCATTACAATTTTGCCCAGTGCAGGGTGTATACATGGACAAGAGAAAAATATTCCCGGATTTTCTGATTTAGAATACACTTTTTCTCGGGTGAAAATACACTTTTTCCTGGGTCAAATACAACATACCCTGCCGAAAGCTCATTTTCTTTCTTTGTGAAATGACAATATACTCTTCCTCGGAGCAATAAGATGTATCAATCACTCAAATGGTGAAGGTTTTATATATTAGCATACAACTTCTCGACACTGAAACAAAACCCAGCAAAAAACCACATGTTTTGAAATGATCTTTGATGTGCGGCAACTTTTACAATACATATTTTTGTATTATGCAAGTATAAACATGAATTCTACCAAATACAGCATGGTAGTTTCTGAATCACTGAAATCGAGACTGCAACACACGACACCTGATGTGGTCAGCCAATAACAACATCACTGTTAAGTAGTGGAAACACACAAATAGGAAATGTTAATGTTTAAATTAATATACATACAGTATAGCTACAAGAAAAGCTAAGCTGCCACACGTAATATTGGTCGTCAAAAAATTTTTGTAATTTTTTCTGAGGCAGGATCCTAAGCATACAGCTTCAATTGCAGCAGCTGACTATTTACGATAAGCACAATTATGTATTTCACTACTGTGCAACCAACATTTCATGGGTTACCTGGCTGAATGGGAACTCTGACTTTTCCATATAAAAGCCAATTATGTATGAAACTGCTGAAGAACTCACTTCATTTTGTTTTATTTTTGCCATCATTACTGCATAATTTGAAATCTATGAAAGAACTAACATAAATACGAAAAACTAATCCCGAACCTAGTCTTTTTTTAGTATGCGTTACACTTCAAGCTAAATCAAACACCAGTAAAATTTTAAATAATGACATAAATGGCTGGTCTTCTGGGCAAATTTTTTTCGAAGTGGCTGGTTCTCAAAGCATTAAGTTTTGAATGAGAGTCTAACACTCCTTGATTCAAGAAATTCATCACACATCCTCATATGTAACATTCATCTAGTATATAAGGAAATTTACTTAGAAAACAATGCTAAGCAAAAACAATCATTCACAATATTTTCCAGTGACCTGTTAGAAATGTAAACAGTTGTGACATCTGGCTCATTGAAAGTAGTTTGTTGTTATGAAGTATTACACAATATTCATCCTAAAGTCTTTGACACATTTTGCTGTCGGCAGACGCTTGTACATGCACTGTATTTTGTTGTTGTATATGGCACATTTATTTGCAACTTAAGTTTTATTTTGGTGTTATTCTCTTGTTTATGTTTTACTGCTGCAGTAGTATAGTGGAGTAGCAGGCTTAAGTTAAATTCTTTGTTTGTGTATCAATTCAAAATTTAACTGAAAATTAAAACAATGAAAAATTCCCAGAATTCGGAGAAATTTACAGATTTTTCAGAGAATTCTTTTGGTTGAAAAAATTCCTGAGTTTTTCCCAGATTCCTCGGTTGTCCTGCAGTGTATACACCCTGAATAGGAAAATATCAGTACATCTAGATGACGATAGGATCAGATGAGAACAGGCTCACATGAAGGCAGTCACAGGCAAGAATAGGCCCATACCTGGCAAAGGTAGGCCTAAACAATAATAGCACCAGCTCAGACCACAGAAGGCCTAGGTCAGATGAGGATGAGCCTGGACTAGGATGGTCTCAGAACAGATTATGACTGACAGTGTAGTGATCTGTGATTCTGAAGGTGCCAACAGATTATGACATGTGAATCTTCATCTTCTCAAGCCTTTTTACTAGATCCACACAATTGTGGGAATTCAGCTATAACCAAACTTTGTTTGCTGCTACAATTTTTGTTGTTAACCATTAAGCCACCTTCAGAGTGAGTTGGAAAGACTGATGGTAGAGCCCTCCCATCTGCCTTATATACTGATATATAAAATGGACGAGAATGCTTTAGCTTTGCTGTCTGTCTTTCACACTTGCTCCACAAATGACTGAGTCGTTTACAGCCGAAACATTAGTAGGTGACAAATGTTGGCTATGACTGAATTCCTGAAATTTTACAGATCAGATTAGGAAAATTCACTAAACTTGTTGTCTGAATAATTTTCTGTTGACAATATTAGAAAAAGGATAGGTTTCTAGTCACTGTAAAGATGTCCCAAAGAGTTACAGACAGGCATTATGAAAATACTGTTACACATTGTAGGTTTTGGCCAAAGCCTTCTTGAGCAATGAAAAAACACACAAACTGACACAAGCAAGCGACCTCATGTACACATGACCACTACCACTGGCAGCTCTCTGGTTGAGTTGAAGCATTCTTGAGCTATCTGTCTAGAAGCTACATCTTCCAGATCTAGATGTCTACTATTTTTTTCACATCACTGAAATGCTTAGCATACTAACACATGGTCTCCAACCATGAAACCTGTCGTGATAAAATAGGCTGAAGAGGTAATGCTAACATTTGGAGCCAGTTCTCTGCAAATTTAAACTCTAGCATGTGCTTTAATGAAAATTTTATTGACATTGGAAACAAGACAGTCAACTTCCAGACATTGTGATCTCACCATTTCTGTTATGTGGTGTAGCTTAGGGGCTAAATATGTCAAATGTACTATAGTTGGAGTCACGAATGATGGCGGTTGAGTTTAGCCTTGTTCTGCACAGCTATGTCATGGATTCTCTGATAGCCAACGAGCATGCAGTAGTGTTCTGAGCACTCTGCTCTGAATTCCATAGGTAATGCGAGTTTTAAACATGATTGTAGGGAGTTGTATAGTGAATTTCATTTGTTGCAAGCTGTCATCACTGATGGTGGTGGTAAGTGATAAATTCTGCATAAGCAAGCGAGAGACATAATTTTTAACATCAATCAAACACTTGCACTAATTTACCTCATGGTAATTAGCTTCTCACCAAGAGAAGTATCAGGTCAAAAATTAGTGTCCTCCTTTGTCAGAGTAGCTGATACTAGTTGCTCCTAAAAGTTGAAACTGTCTGGACTCATTCTGTAGAATTTGTGGAAATTGTGACCATGTTGGGAAAGCTAATGACAAACTGCAACTGAACTACGTTTGATGTTTATAGCATTGTATGCATGCATTTGGTACTTCCTTTTCTTCTTCAGTTTTTGAGCATTAAATAATGAGAAGCCACAATAATGTCCCCTTCGGAATACCCCATGCATGCAACTGAAACCTAAATGCAATTCATGCTGTCTTATTGCTAGTTGAATGGCAAGTCGCACACATATTGTATCACATCGCACAGTGTATCATTCCAGTGGGAACATGAGTGTCATGCAACATTTATTGCAACATGTCATATTGTATATAGTATCATCTCAGTGTGAACCACACACAAGTGTGTTTATATGTAATCAGCTTCTCATACTGAAACTCTAACATGTTTGTATGTGAAAAGATTTGTGATATAAAAAAAAACTCACAGATTTATGTGCCATAATACAGCACTCAGCAAGACGCAACCATAGCCTTGGGTTCATATGATACACTTGGACTGCATCAATGAGGCAATCAAATGCCTGAACAGCTTTTCCTGCATGCAGAAGACAAATGCCCAGATTGTACTTCAGTTCATAGAAACGAGATGAGCCCAGTGTAAACAGAGGCCTGCCAGAATATGGTTCCACTGCAAAAAGAGACAGGTATGAACTATGACAATATTAAACCATCAACACTCTAATTCAAAATGAACACTGAGGAGGAATTTTACAGCTTCAAAACAAAGAAAATATTCTGATTCAGTTTCTAGCTTTTTTTTCTTGGATACAATAGTATTAAGAGGGATTTATATACGGTCAAGTGCCAATGCAAACTCTCTAAGACTACTTACCTCATTAAAATAGTATATTTTGTGCACGAGTAACAGAAATCCATACATGATGGATATATCTCCACACCTACTGCTTTCAAAATTTAAACCTAAAGATATAAAAAATAAAAAGGAACTATTTCTTTCATTCAAGCTACCTGAAAGGTACCTTGGAATAAGTAGCCTCCATTAAATTTTCATAGATCCCTGTTGTTCATTATTTTGAGTACAACTCTACAATAATGACACAACTAAATATTTTATTGTGGCTTCTGAAATTTTCCCGGCGTATTTCTTCTTCCAGCAATTTTTGGGTCTGCAGCGTGATCTCAGCAACATTCTGCCACGATATTTCAGCCCAGAGATGTCCAGCCATCCTCAGGTGAGTAGACGAAAAGCTGAAGAGACCTGATGCAGTCATGGTATTTATAGTGAATTCCGCGCATCCAGATCATACTGGCTATTTACAGCACATGCGTTAGGAGGTGACATGCCCAAGGCAGCCAAGTTGTGTGTGCTTCCCTCAGTGGTGAAGTAAGAGCATGTCAATTACATTGTGACCACATCTTTTTAACAATAGGATTCCAATTTTTATTCAGTTGGAAGCCGTTGTCACGATTCATTAAATTACCAGTAAGATGTATTTCCACGGATTCTTTAGTTACAGTGTCCCAGAAGCTGGAAATTGGTGCTAAAAATTTGGTGTTTTTGTATTCCATTGAATGTCCAATGGAAATGCAACGTTCTGCCACTGCTGATTTTAAAGGTTGCCGCAAAGGGGTGTGTTGGGTCGGGTTGGGTTGTTTGGGTAAGGAGACCAGACAGCGAGGTCACCGCTCTCATTGGATTAGGGAAGGACGGGGAAGGAAGTTGGCCGTGCCCTTTCAAAGGAACCATCCCGGCATTTGCCTGGAGCGATTTAGGGAAATCACGGAAAACCTAAATCAGGATGGCCGGATGCTTGATTGAACCGTCCTCCTCCCGAATGCGAGTCCAGTGCAGACGGGTGTGTTGGGTGTGTGTTTCATGTTCTACAAAGCGTTCTTAGACTGTTTGTATCGTTTGACCTATATATGCAGAGCCACACTCACAGGGAATTTTATAAACACCCGCCTTCCGCAATTGTAAATTGTCTTTAACAGATCCAACTAAGGTCCTGCTCTTTGTTGGTGGATGGAAGATGACATTAATATTATTCTTCCCAAGCGATCTGCCTCCTATTTTAGAAGACATGTTCCTGGAATATGGAAGGAATGCGGTTGATTTATAATCATCATCAGTCTCCTCAGAGCGTTGCTTCTTGTTCTTATAATTGTGCATGGTCTTCCGTATTTGACGCGAAATATAGCCATTCTATTTAAAAACCTCCTCCAGACACATTAACTCTTCATGAAGGCTATCAACATCCAAAATTACATGCACCCTATCAATTAAGGTACTGAGAACACTGGCGGTTTGTGTGGGATGATGGTCCTGTGAGTGTGGCTCTGCATATATAGGTCAGATGACACAAACAGTCCATGAACACTGTAGAACACAAAAGACACATGCGTCTGCGATAACCTTTAAAATCAGCAGTGCCAGAACATTGCATTTCCATGGGACATTCATTCAATGGAATACACCAACATCAAAATTTTAGCACCGGTTTCCAGCTTCTGGGACTCTGTAACTAAAGAATCCGTGGAAATACGTCTTGCTGATAATTTAATTAATCGTGACAATGGCATCTAAATTGATAAAAATTGGAATCCTATTGTTAAAATGATGCAGTCATAACATAATTGACATGCTTTGTCGATACTTACAAGGGAGTCTCCCCATCACAACCCCCCTCAGATTTAGTTATAAGTTGGCACAGTGGATAGGCCTTGAAAAACTGAACACAGATCAATCGAGCAAACAGGAAGAAGTTGTGTGGAACTATGGAAAAATAAGCAAAATATACAAACTGAGTAGTCCATATGCAAGATAGGCAACATCAAGGTGAGTCTGAGCCCACGAGCGTGGTTAGCATGAGCAGCTGCAGAACGAGAGGTCCTTGGTTCAAATCTTCCCTCCAGTGAAAAGTTTACTTTCTTTATTTTCACAATGTTATGATCTGTCCGTTCGTTCATTGACGTCTCTGTTCACTGTAATAAGTTTAGCGTCTATGTTTTGCGACAGCACTGCAAACGCATGCGATTGCTCCACAGGAAAACACGTCTGATATTTTCTATACGACACTGGTGACGGCATGTGCGTCACAAGACAGGAATATGTTGTCGAACCATGAAGCTTATACACTTGGCGAATGGGTAAAAGGATTCTTCTACCTTGCCCGATTTAGGTTTTCTTGTGGATGTGATAATCACTCCCAAAAAAGTTATGAAAACATAAGAGTTTGTCACATAAACTGAAAATAAAAAATTAAACTTTTCAGTCGAGGGAAGACTTGAACCAAGGACCTCTCGTTGCGCAGCTGCTCACGCTAACCATGGGACCATGGCGCCCGTGAGCTCACATTCTCCTTGATGTTGTCTATGTTGCTCATGAACTACTCTGTTTGTATATTTTGTTTATTTTTTCATAGTTCCACACAACTTCTTCCTGTTTTCTCGATTGATCTGTGTTCAGTTTTTCAAAGCCTATCCACTGTGCCAACTTATAACTAAATCCGAAGGGTGTGTGATGGGGAGGTTCCCTTGTTAGTGATTAGTTTGTTCTTACTTCACCACTGAGGGCAGCACACACAACTTGGCTGCCTTGGGCATGTCACCTCCTAACGCATGCGCTGTACGATCTGGATGCGCTGAATTCACTATAAATACCATGACTGCATCAGGTCTCTTCAGTACTTCGTCTACTCACCTGAGGATGGCCGGACGTCTCTGGGCCGAAATATTGTTGCAGAATGTTGATGGGATCCAACTTCAGACCCGAAAAATACTGGAAGAGAAAAAAAATATTATTTGAAAACATTAGACAGAGGCTGAGTAAATATCCAATTGCTGAATCTCTTCAGAGAAGCTCACCTGGTTGTCAAACTTTTAACTTTGTGAAAACTTTGCTAGCCTGTGGAAAAATCCTTTGATGAGCTAAAATGTGCGCACTCATGTACACGCACACATACACACACACCACCACCACCACCACCACCACCACCAACAGCAGCAGCAGCAGGTGTGTAGGCTGGGAATCAGGAATGCAGGAGGGAGAGGCAAGTGTACAGTCTAGGAGTGCAACTCGCCATCCCAATATTTGCCTGAGTAACATTTATGGGGAACATCATCTGTTGCTTGATATAAGCCCACAGGAACATATTTCATTTGGTCAAGTGACAGACAGTTCATCATGATTCTAACACAGGTCAGTCACGTTTTTGTCCATTGCTCCATATTACACAGGACTTTCCCCATCTCTTTTTTTATTTTAGTTACCACTTCTCTGTTTTTAGTAAAGGATTAGTTCCTGAAACTTAAACTTCATTCCTTCACTTTTACAGCCTGAACATTCATCATTGATGATTGTTTTACGCATTGAAAAGGCTGAGAACATTGGCTAGCCCTGCAATCTGTTAGTCTGTGGCATTTTGTAATAGCTCTTCATACCACATGACATAGCATTGTAAGTAAATCATCTTTTAGTATGAAACTGCAATTCTTATTCATTATAATGAATGGACCCATTCATTGTGGGGCATATGAGATCCACGCCTAATTTATTAACATGCATAATATTTTCCCCCTTATTTCGGTCTATTCACTCAGTACTTTGAAAATATCTCAGATAACTTAATTTCCCCATTGTCAGAGTATTAATTTATAAAAATTTCTGTACAGATACACACCAGAAGATGCAACTTACTAGTTGCGAAACCATTAGAGTCTCTAATCAACTACAATAAAAAATCTACTGCGGACTATTGGACTTTTCATTCAGTTTTCTAATGCAGCACCTATATGTAAACACCTATGTTACATTATATGAATGGTCAATCAGTTAGGTACAATTACCTAACCTGTGGTTACCATCATTTTAAAATTATCAGAGAAATGTGTTCATTGCCAGCTTCACTATGCTCATAAATAAAAATGCAGACATTAAGAATAAAGATGTAGAATGTTAATAAAATTTGTTTTGTTTAAAGAGCTCACACATAAAAAATTCAGTGTGATTACTTTTCAGCACACCATCATGCATGCTAATGTGAGATGCAGAATTTATGACTACCGGTACATCACATAACGAGTATTGAGCATAAAAAACATCAAGCCATGCAGTAGGCTGGAGGCACCACAAAAGTGCTAATGTGAACAAAGAGGAATTAAAAATATGTCATACAGTGAGATCAAATATTTCCTAAAATCATCATAATGCCACATCTTTTCTCACAGAGAGTAAGAGTGCAGTTTTTTGATTAGATATGGAAGCATTATAATCAATTTAGAAGGACAATTGCCATTAATTTCATCCTCCTTATAACTACAGGGAAAGGGAATCATATGACTGTCTATTGAAATAAAAATTAAGATACACAATAATAGCATGTGAAGCTAAAATATTAAAAAAAATCAGTATAAAGATACTGTATTTAACATAAATGTGTAATATCTAGCATAGTAGTGGATGGGAGCCATGGTATACATGCTAGCGTGAGATGACAAAACTGGCGAATAAGCCATACTACTAGCACGAAGCACGGCAAAAATCAAGCCTTGTAGTAGGTTGGAAGCAATAAAGCAGGTACCAATATGAACAAACACCCAGAATACCCAAAAATAAGTGTCCAAAAAAATATAAGACTAACATTTCACACAGTAGTGGGCTGGAACCAACGTGCATATCCTGTCAGAAAAATCTAATACGAATTACGCACAACAATTACCAATGTAAAATGTTGGATACATAAGGCAAGGGTCACATCTCAATGAGGAACTTGAAACTTTCAGCACAGGACAGGAGCACATAGAGGAACTATTGCTCAAGTTTAAGAGAATAGTTGACCATACACTGGATAGATATGTACAGAGTAGAACAGTTTCTAATGGCAGGGATTCTCCATCGTATACAGCCACTGTAAAAAAACTTCAAAGAAACAGAGACTACTGCATAATAGGTGTAAAACAAATCAGAAGGCTACAGCTAGTGGGATGCAGAATGACATGCGTTTAGTTGTCAAGAGAGCATGACTAAAGCCTTCAATAATTACGCTATCAAAATATTGTCAAATGAGCTTCCAAAAAAAACAAAAGAAATTCTTGTTGTGTGTAAAGGCTGTTAGTGGCACCAAAGTTAGTGTCCAGTCACTTGTGAATGGGACATGAACTGAAATTGAGGGTAGAAAGCAAAAGCTGAAATGTTAATCCTGTTTTCAAATGTTCCTTTACAAAGAATAAACCCAGGAGAACTGACCCAATTTAACCCTCACACCACCGAAAAGATGAGTGAAATAGCGTTAGTGTCAGGGGTGTTGACAAACTGCTGGAATCATTAAAATTAAATAAAGTTCCAGAGTCTGATGGATTCCTTATCAGATGCTATACTGAATTTGCATCTGAGTTAGCCCCTCTTCTAACTATACTCTGTCACAGATTCCCCAAACCAAAAACTGTGCCCATTAGTTGGAAGAAGAGTCAGGTCACACCCATTTACAGGAAGAGTAGTAGACATGATCCATAAAATCGACTATCCAGTATTCTTGGCATTGATTTGTTGTTGAATCTTGGAACATATTCTGAGCTCAAACATAATGAAATACCTCAAACAGAATAACCTCTTACATCCCAATCAGCACAGATTCTGAAAACATCGATCATGCAAAACCCAACTCACACTATTCTCATAGGACATATTAAAAGCTCTGGACAATGCAGTCAGGTAGATGCAGCATTTCTTGATTTTCGAAAAGCATTTGGCCGAGTATCACATCCACTTATTGTCAAAAGTATAATCATATGGTGTATAAAGAGAAATTTGTGACTGGAATGAGGACTTTTTGGCAGGGAAGACACAGCACATTATCTTGGACAGAGTGTCATCATCAGGTGCAGAAGTAACTTCGAGTGTGTTCCCAGAGAAGTATGTTGGGACCCTTGCTGTTCATGTTGTATATTAATGACCTTGTGGACAATATTAATAGTAACTTTGGATACCTTCAGACTTTTTGCAGATCATACAGTTCTCTATAACAAACTATAGTTTGAAAGAAGCTGCATATATATTCATTGAGATCTTGATCAGATCTCAGGGTGGCACTAAGAAATGTAAAACTGTGCACTCCACAAAATGGAAAAAAAAAGTATCCTATGACTATAACATCAATGAGTCACAGCTCTCATACAAATACCTGGGTGTAACACTTTGTAGGGATACAAATTGGAATGATCACATACACTCAGTCGAGGGAAAAGCAGGTGGCAGACTCCATTTACTTGTTGGATACTGGGGAAATGCAGTCATTCTACAAAGGAGATTTCCTTTCAAATCACTTGTGTGACCCACTCTATAATATTGTTCAAGTGTGTGGGACCCATACCAAATAGGACTAATGGGGGATACTGAATATATACAGAGAAGGGCAACATGAATGGTCACAGGTTTGTTTGATTTGTGGGGAAGTATCACAGAGATGCTGAAGAAGCTGAACTGGCAGACTCTTGAATATAGACAGAAACTATCCCAAGAAAGCCTAGTTATAACCTACTTATAAAGTTCATACATTTAGACAATATTGTCTATGGAGTGTAGCAATATGGTGCAAAATTTAGGTTAAAGTCAATGGTTAAGAGTGCAATAATATTTGTTTATTTACCAGCTTCAGCTTATGTTAAAGAATTTTTGGCCCCCTGTGGGTGGTGCTGGTGGCCCCTCAGTTTTCTCCTGATACCACGATCGTACACTGTGTACAACCATGGTATCACGAGAAAACTGAGGAGCTGCCAGCTCCAGCCATAGGTTGCCAAAAATTCTGAAGATGGCTTCAACATGACCTGAAAGTTTTGCGATCTCAACTGTTGATTTTTAACCTAATTATGAAGTTTTAAGGACCAGCTTTAAATGATGATTTTAGGAATATGCTACACCACCAACATAAATCACTCACATACGGATTGTGAGGATAAGGTTACGACTAATTACAGCATGCAAAGAGGCATTTAAGCAATCATTCTTCCCACACTCCATACACGAATGGAATGGGAAGAAATCCTAGTAACTGGCATAACGAGAGTACCTTCAGCCATGCACTTATCTTGGTTTGCAGAGTATAGAGTATTGATGTAGATGTAAAAGTGAAAAATATGAACAAATGGTAATTATCACCATGTCATATAACAAGTATTATACATTCACCAATCACGAGTATGAGTAACACACACATCTTTCTTCATAAAAAGAAGAGCACAATATTCACAGGAATTAACTTAGTTTTGTTACTGTTAGTAATACTCAGTAATCAGAACAACGAATAAGGATATAACAAAGATCTAATTTAAATTGAAAATACAGAATGCAGTACAAACCAGGTTCTGGTTTTGACAGGCTATTCAAGGCATTTTCATTTTCCTGGAAAGCTTTCTGCATGTAAAAGCAGGCAAGATTTGGTTTGCCCATATAATGATGAATGCATCCATTGTTGTTATAAAACAACACTGAAGTAGATTCACCACAATCCCTGCAACAAAAATTTTATTTTGTGAAGCTCATTAATTGAAGTATACTCAAACAGTAATTTCAGGCAAAACAAGTTGTCCATACAACTATTTGATAGGATTTATACCACAACTCCTGAATTAACAGGTGCTTCTTGCAGAGTAACAGTAAGCTCGAGAAAAACTGTCAAGTAGTAAACAACTGTTGAGGTAGATATTCTATTTCACTACACTATACCTACCAGCTACATGCAAATAAGACTGATATTTAGTACTCTAAACTCTAAGGTAACAGTTTATATTCACTAAAAGAGTAACACACTTACTTAAATGCTAGTGTGTTCTGTGGGACAGAGCTTAAGGCTTTTATAGCTTTTCTGTAATTTCCTCTCAGATATTCCAGATTCCCTTTCAGAAAAGCAGTTGCCATTGTCTGAAAAGTGCAAAAAAAAAAAAGTATTACAAAACTTTATCTAAACTACATTAAACTTTATCACCCTTACAAGAATTATTCAGAATTCTACTTTGTTTTATTCTAGAGGCTTTTTAAATTCTTTTCTTGTGGTCTGAAAATTACATAAGCAAAAAAAGAAGATTAGAACCAAATTTTCTATGGTTGATGCTGATTTTAGAAATTGAAAGCAAGCTCTTTTTGCACAAAGTTGTGCTATGAAATAAGCTGTAGTCTTTTCAAAGGAACTGTAATAGCATTGACCACAGGACATTTAGGTTAAGCATGGAAAAGTTAGATCTGAATGGCCGATCTGAGAGTTGAGCACAGCTCCATCCACGTTACAATGTTTATTTCCTTCTTCTAGGCTATCTCTAGTAGACTCTCACTGAACCACTTATTTCATCTGGAGCACATTTCAATTTATTTTTTCCACCCTGTTTTGTTTCCTAAAACTAAAATTAGTATGTCTTATTACACAATACGTTAAGTAACTCCATGCATCAGGAGTATATCCATTAAAATTTTGTTCTGGGATTTTCTTAAAAGTCAGAAATGGTTACAGATCTAAAGATTAATTGAACACATTCACGGCCAATTACATTAAGAAGACTAGTGTTAATGTAATTTTGACGACTACACAAAAATATGTAGCAGTCTACAATATAAATATTTTCATGATGCTCACCCTTCCTCCAGATGTAACTAAGTTCTTAATTTCCCTTTTGCATGCTTTCAATGTGTGAGTGAGAAGGAAACAACGAGCTCTGTATTGTAATAATTTCAAATGGAATGCATCTGTAGCTGCATCAACTGAAACAGTCTGTAAAGTGTAGAATTTTATTATAAGTTATCTAATTATGTAACATTTCAGTAAGATCAAATGTTTATGTTAATAACACTTGAGTCTTTATAGAAAAGAGCAAAAGAGGAGATATATTTCATAGTCAACTTACAAATCTGGCTGACAAGTTTTGTTCATATTATTAAAAAGGACATGCAATAAACTATGTTTAGAAAGCAACTAGAGCAGTATTAGAAAAAGAAGTGAAGCATTTACTTAACAACAATGAAAACTGGAGAGGTGGCAGAGACATAATGCAAAGAATAGCATTTCTCTGTTTTCAGTGTTTTTAACAGTCAAATATTTTTTTTAACCCTTTGCCAAAAGAATAGAGAATTTGAAGCCTACAGATCACATGAGCAGTCTGACAAGCCAGTCACTTCTGAATTAGATATACTTTTCTAATGGTGGAGATACAGTTCATCATGCAGGGTACCTGTAAGCTTTTTAAAATGGGACCATCCAAATTGTTATGTGATAAACACTCATGATCAAGCATCTCACACTGCCTCATAATAGAGAAAATAACATTGCCATGAGAGGAGATATGTAAGAAATAATAGGCTTAACATTATGTGAACAACAACGTCATTACAGATAAAGCAAAAGCTCAGACTGGCGAAAGACATCACCTGTCCTCTTTAGAGTAAGCATCCCAGCATTTGCCTTAAATAATTTAGGGAAAGTATGAAAAAACTAAATGTTGAACTATTGTCCTCTCAAATTCCACTCCATTTGGTACATAGTGAATGGTAGAAGAGTAATCTGGAGGCGCGGGAATGATTTTTGGATGTGAAGCTTTCATCCAAACAAAGGAACTATTTAAAAGTAATAAAAGCTAGCAAATGAACTAAATTTTTCAATTTGCAAATCTGTCCACCCTCCTCCAGTTGTTCCTAATTTAATGGCTCATAAGAAATTATTAATGTTCAGTTATGAGTTCCATTTCATACAATAAAACTCAGAACTTTTTTTTTACTTTACTTAAGACAAACCTTTTTTTCTTTGTGTTCCTTTTCTAAAGGTTTAATCTCCTTTTCAGAAGATATTACAGTGTCTGTTGAAACAAACTGGTTTTCAATGTATGCAATCAGGGTTAAAGCTTTCTCTGGCTGATATGTGCATAAGTGCAGCTCAACAACAAGAAGACACACACGATGGGCAAGACTTTCTTCTGAAAATGGTACAAAAATACAACATTGCTACAGTGAACAACATATTTTTATTCCATTATAACTAATAAATTACCTCAATAAAACATTTTAGTATGAGTAAATAACATAACAGCACAAAAAAGGTTTATCCTCATTCAGCATCATGAACAAATATATACTCACAGGAAACACCAAATAACACAAAAAATACCACTGAAATAATAGAACTATCACATGTAGCACTACCTGAATCGAAGCAGGGTCTTACAGCATGTTAACCACTGTCTTTCAGGAGGAATAATTCATGGACTTACCTGAAATTATTAAAAGAAACCATGGAAATCAGGGAGCTTACATTAGGATAGGAATTCTGGTGCTCTCAAATGCAAGTCCATTATCCTAAGTAGCCTCCATCTACAGCTGCTAATGTAAACAGGATTCTATTTGCATTTCTTGAATATGATCTATGAATACTTCTTTCCCCCCTCCCCACCCACAACCCCAAAAGAATTGTATACAACCCTTTGTCTCAGCCAATTCAAACATGACCCAAACAGCCAAAGAACATAATTTAAACGGCTTGCCATGCCATTTCCACCTGGCGCCTCAGTTGGACCAGCGTTCGTGCTGGACGTGCAGACCGTGTGAGACGACGCTTCATCCAGTCCCAAACATGCTCAATGGGGGACAGATCCGGAGATCTTGCTGGCCAGGGTAGTTGACTTACACCTTCTAGAGCACGTTGGGTGGCACGGGATACATGCGGACATGCATTGTCCTGTTGAAACAGCAAGTTCCCTTGCCAGTCTAGGAATGGTAGAACGATGGGTTCGATGACGGTTTGGATGTACCGTGCACTATTCAGTGTCCCCTCGACGATCACCAGAGGTGTACGGCCAGTGTAGGAGATCGCTCCCCACACCATGATGCCGGGTGTTGGCCCTGTGTGCCTCGGTCATATGCAGTCCTGATTGTGGAGCTCACCTGCACGGCGCCAAACACGCATACGACCATCATTGGCACCAAGGCAGAAGCGACTCTCATCGCTGAAGACGACACGTCTCCATTCGTCCCTCCATTCATGCCTGTCGCGACACCACTGGAGGCGGGCTGCACAATGTTGGGGCGTGAGCGGAAGACGGCCTAATGGTGTGCGGGACCATAGCCCAGCTTCATGGAGACGGTTGCGAATGGTCCTCGCCGATACCCCAGGAGCAACAGTGTCCCTAATTTGCTGGGAAGTGGCGGTGCGGTCCCCTACGGCACTGCGTAGGATCCTACGGTCTTGGCGTGCATCCGTGCATCGCTGCGGTCCGGTCCCAGGTCGACGGGCACGTGCACCTTCCGCCGACCACTGGCGACAACATCGATGTACTGTGGAGACCTCACGACCCACGTGTTGAGCAATTCGGCGGTACGTCCACCCGGCCTCCCGCATGCTCACTATACGCCCTCGCTCAAAGTCCGTCAATTGCACATACGGTTCACGTCCACGCTGTCGAGGCATGCTACCAGTGTTAAAGACTGCGATGGAGCTCCGTATGCCACAGCAAACTGGCTGACACTGACGGCGGCAGTGCACAAATGCTGCACAGCTAGCGCCATTCAACAGCCAACACCGCGGTTCCTGGTGTGTCCGCTGTGCCGTGCTTGTGATCATTGCTTGTACAGCCCTCTCGCAGTGTCCGGAGCAAGTATGGTGGGTCTGACACACCGGTGTCAATGTGTTCTTTTTTCCATTTCCAGGAGTGTATTTTCCAAAGTAAGAGCAATATCGTTTATGTGTGTGCGTGTGCGTGTGCGTGTGTGTGTGTGTGTGTGTGTGTGTGTGTGTGTGTGTGTGTGTTTTTGTGAGGCTGTAACTGTGGACTTTATCACATGCAGTTTGTTGTGTGTCACTGCCAGCTACTCGTCTTCTCATCAATGCACGACTCTGGGACGGTACACTGAACAAACTGAGGGTTGCAACATGACTCCCTGGCTACTACATCACCAGTTCATTCCCATTAATACCCGTATGCCCTAGCACCCAGCAGAAAGACACCTTGTTCCATAGCCTTTGCAAGAGGAGAAGGACATCCTGGATATCCTGGACTACTACTTCTCCTTTGTATAAGCGTTGTAGAAACCGAGGAGAACTCAGGGAGTTTGAACAAAGAAGGAATTTAGCGGGTGCAGCAAATCATATCTGCTTCAGCGCCCTAAGTATCTTGCATAATTTGACACGAAACACAGTGGACTCTGTAGGTAACTGACCCTTGAGGACACAATCACGGAAAACAACACAACAACCAATGGAGACACCTGTTCAGACCCATCCATGCATACAGCTACATAATTGTGGAGCTAAATTAAAATGTTGGAAAAATCATAAGAAGGACTACAACTTCTCCTATACTGCACTAAATCTAAAATTACTCTGGGCCTATGCAGTAACCTGGGTGGCAGATGGTTACAACCCTGGATATAGGCCTGTACTTGACCACACCAATGGATTCAAACTTGTGCTTCACATGGTTTCCGAAGATCCTCACTGCTCATCAACTACTGGAAAAAAGGTGTTCCATAACAGGTTGAGCAACAGTATGGTACAGAAGTGAAATTGAAGTCGCAAGGCTCTTAAGTGCTTGATGCACCATGATGAACTGTCACTGGATGATAAGTGGCCATTCTCCAGGTTTAGCACAGATACTTGGTACAAGACTGGTCATATAAGCACCTAAAGCTGGCCTGTTCCTCTCATGGCAGATAGCATCAATTATCTTCAGTAAGGTGTTACTCATCTATGCATTGTGGGTCAACAGTCTAGCAGTTATGTCATAAAAGTGCTATAAAACTGGAGCAGACACAACCTGTTTGCTTCCCAAGACATGTAGCTAAGGCACTTTAAGATATTCAGTGCCTTCTGGGCCCTTGCTTCAGATTTTTTAGGTGCGGTAGCCACAACAGTTCGGAAAAAAAAAAAAAAAAAAATGAGGCTCCAAAAACCTCAGACAGCTTTTACAAGGTAGAATTGTGTCCTTCATGTGCAATCAGATACAAGAATAACAGTTAAAATGAATGCACACACACACACACACACACACACACACACACACACACACACACACACACACACACACACACACAACATCAACAAAAGCAAAACAAGGATAATGGAATGTAGTTGAATTAAGTTTGGTGATGCTGAGGGACTTAGATTGGGAAAGGAGACGCTTAAAGTAGCAGATGAGTTTTGATATTTGGGGAGAAAAGTAACTGATGATGGTAAAAGTAGGGGGGATATAAAATGTAGACTGGCAATGGCAAGAAAAGTGTTTCTGAAGAAGAGAAATTTGTTAACATTGAGTATAGATTTAAGTGTAAGGAAGTCATTTCTGAAAGTATTTGTATGGAGTGTAGCCATGCATAGAAGTGAAACATGGATGATAAATAGTTTGGACAAGAAGAGAATAGAAGCTTTCATAATGTGGTGCTACAGAAGAATGCTGAAGATTATATGGGTAGATCACATAACTAATGAGGATATATTGAATAGAACTGGGGAGAAGAGGAGTTTGTGGCACAACTTGACTAGAAGAAGGGATCACTTGGTAAGACATATTCTGAGGCATCAAGGGATCACCAATTTAGTATTGGAGGGCAGCGTGGAGGGTAAAAATCGTAGAGGGAGACCAAGGGATAAATACACTAAGCAGAGTCAGAACTATGTAGGTTGCAGTAGGTACTGAGAGATGAAGAAGCTTGCACAGAATAGAGTAGCATGGAGAGCTGCATCAAACTAGTCTCTGGACTGAAGACCAAAACAACAGCACATAACCTAATCAGTATCCAAAAAAAGCTCTTATATAAGAACAAGTGAATGAAGATGAGGAGACTGCCACAGAAGCCCTATTGGTGGAGCTGCCCTAGAATCCTGTGTCTCCAATTAGTGTTGCACACTTTACTGAGGTCATAGAATACACCTATAAGATGGTGTTCATGTAGGAAAACTTGCTGGATAGCCATCTCTAGCACAGCCATGCTGTTGACAGTGGATCAACATCTTCTGAATCCACACTCTGAGTGGTCTTACAGCTTATTAAGTTGACATTTCGGTAACTAGTGAGAACCACTCAGTCCTTTCTGAGCCTGAGGAGAGGTATCCCTCCATGAGTTTGGAAATTGGCCTATCTGCCATATTGAATTAAAACACTGTGAGAGGACTTCCTTGGACGCCATATTCAAGTTGCACAGAGTGCTGTAGTGGATTTGGTCATGACTGGGTACAGCATCAAGAGCCTCAGAGAGTGCTGAATCAAGCCTGCACATGAAGAATGTGCAGTTTCGGTAGGTGTAGGACTGCAAAGGGTTGCACATGAAAACTAACTTGCCTCCCTCCATGATGGCATAATAACAACACAACACTGGATCTTGGCTAATAGTGGCAGTAGTGATCACAAAATTACCTATACAATGTTTCCAGATGTTGTGTGGAAAGACCCATGTTTCAGGACCTCTGCTACAGTTTCATTTACTAGAAATCCTCCTGATGGCTTCACATACTTTTGTACAACAAGTGGAGCAGTTTAGAGAGTCCAGGAGTGATCGCCGTGACCTTTTCTTGCTGTCCTCGATTGCGCCTCGAGCCTTGACTCTCGCAAATAGGAAAGCTGCAGGGTTTTCTGCTGTTTGCCATCACAGAGCTGCATGCCTGACCCAGATTGCTGAGTGGCACTCTTTGCTTCCTGATATGGCCTGACGGCTTTGGGACACATCAATCAGCAGGAACGTGGATGACTTGTGATGTGGTCCACCCTCTCCTAGACACTGCCTTGGTGTTGAAAAACAACCAACTAGTTGAACACCATCCTGTTATCTTTGCCCATTATCCATCCATCTCAGGTGTGTCCTTCCTTTCTGGGAGCACTCCATTTGGTAGGTAAATCCTGAGTGGGAAGTGGTCACTGGAACAAAAGTCATTAGTAACTTCTGACTGAACTGAATCTGTGAGGGCCACAGAGCAGAAAGAAGAGGTCGATGACTGAGGATTACACAGTAGCAGCACTGAAACATGTAAGGTTACCTGTGTTTAGGATGCACAGCTCCCAAGACATCACGAGGCTCTCTAGGATTCAATCCTTGGGTCAATTAAAGTGGGAGCCCCATAATACAGTATGGGCATTGAAATCTCCCAGTAGAAGAAATGGGTGGGGAAGTTGTTCTGTAAGATCTCTGTGAGTCTCTGAATCTATAACTTGTTGCAGTGGTAAATGCAAAGTACATGGTAACCTGTCAATCCGCATGAACTTTAGAAGTAACTGCTTGCAGGTTAGTAACTAGGGAATAAGGAGAGGAGTGGTGTCTGTTATGGACAAACAAAGTGACCCTCCATTGGCTCTTACCCCAGTCAGGTCATTCTAGCAATACAGCAGTGGTTACCAACCTCGGGTAATTGCCCCCTGAGGGATAAAATGCAATTTTCTGAGGGGTAAAACCAATAGGGTTGAATTGTGTTTCGGTCATGACACTATGTTAATTTTAAAATCAATATTATCACTATTTCATTAGACTGTAATACTGATTACATAAGATGCCAATAATTGCATTTTTTTCAAATACTGGCATTAATGTGTTACACACTGTGGTATGTTTTACAGTTTGTGAAACGAAAGTGTGAGTAACATCTTCCACACACAGCCTACCCACTACATACATACATTGTGCCTCGCATCTACGTCAGCAAAATTGAAATTTATAGGTCACATATGCTTAGATATCTAATGAAAATACCTTATCCGAGTTGTACGTAGTTTCCACAGTAGACCATAAAATGCTTCTTTATTTCCTTCACAAAAATAAACAAACCAACAGACAACACAACACAACAGTAACTATGTAATGGCTAGTGTGATGTTACAGGACCTGTATTATTAATAATAATAATAATAATAATAATAGTGGGAGTGGTGAGGCACAAAGTGTGACAGCTCGATATCTTCCAATTCCTGCCAGTTCGGAAGTAAGGAGTCCAGCAATCAAGTGATGTACAAATACCAGACCTAAGTATAGCACACAAATTTTACTTTGGTTGATTTTAAATAAGAGTGCAGAAAGTGGGTCAAACAAGTATCGCTATGAAGAGAAGTGGTGCAGAGGAAGCATGTTTTCTAACAAGTGTCAATCCTCAATGTGGATAGTTAGCTTTCTTTTCTAAGACGAAGTTACAGGTAACACTCGTGATGCACTGAAAACTGGTTCGACATTCTTTAAAAAAAAGTTCTTAGAAATAAACAGCAACAATTGTCTCAATTGTCTCACTGAATTATACTTGGTTTAATAAAGCACCTATAAAAACGAAATATAATTTGTTTTCTGCCATTTTAAACATGAAAGTGTTCAGAGAAAATTCTTTTTCATTCTAAAGCAATGTTGATAGTGGGGGAGAGGGGGTGGGGTTACTTGCTAATACCAGGTTGCATTCAGGGATAATGATCTCAGAAAGGCTGGGAAACACTGCAATAGAAGATATAGCCACGGAGCACAGGGGCATCAGTAGGTAGCCTCAAAATGTGTTTCTTGTAAATGTGACCACATGGGTTGTTCCTGTGTTAGGAGTTTCAGTTCCTCCAAATGTATTGTGAACTCACTGGTATTCTACTGTAATACGGGAGCCATTTACTGTAAGGGAGAGGGTGGGGAGAGGATTTGCACTATGACACTGTCCCTCTGTTGAGGTGGGGAGCCCGCAACAGATTGAGCTTCAGTCATGCAGGGAGATGGTTGCCCTGGCAGACTTCATATTCTATTCACTCTGAAAACAAATCATGTGAAGTGTCAGACAGAATGATGTCTACATGGTCTAACAGTTTAGAACCTGTCTTCTTTTGTGTTTGATGCTTCCCATTTGCTTTCTTCACCAAAGAAGGTATAGCAGGAATGTCTGCAGCAGTGGGGTGTCAGTGCTGATCTATTTACTGGTGCCTCCCATTTAAGGTGCCGGAGGCTCCCAGATGTCAGCAACTGTGGCCTTTTCTGATGTTATGGGTGGACCTATGAGCTCTGGAAGAACAGCACCTTTAGGAGAGCACTGGCACATGCAAATAATACCACCAACACTGGCAACCTCCATTTTCATAGTAGAATTGACTTTTGTAACAGTCTTTTTAAGACCTGTAGTGAAAGAAATGGATAAGGGAAGCTGCATGGTTCTATAGATTTTCCTTTTTTTGTCTCACCATATGGGATAAGTTTTGTTGCTTTCAGCTCCTATATCACCTTTTCTTCAAGAATGACACTGCAGTCTGTACTCCAGATAGTGTGTTTCCTAGAGCAATTTACACACTTCAGAGGAGATGAATAACCAACTCATTCAGGAGCAGCCGTATCACATTTGTCACAAGTGACTTCTCCCTTATATCCAAATATGTTGTTCCCAATGCGTTTAAAAGATCTCATTGGGTTCAGGACATAATGCCTCACATATGAAAAAAGGGAACCTGCTTTGACATGCTCTGGAAGTATCATGCTATTGAAAATAAGGATAAAGGAGTCTGTTTTAACCAGCTCGCCATTCCCCCCCATTTCATTATATTTTGCACATCAATGATACCTTCCTGGGCCAATCAACTTTCAGTTTGTCTTTGAGAATATTTATCAGATCCCTACATAACGCAACACCTTTGCTGTAGTTCAAGAAGTTGTGTAGCTCAGTTTTGAGTGTATTTTCCCTGAGGCAGGTAGCTTCCTGGAGGTCCATTACTAATTGGAAACTAGAAGTTCCAAACAACAGTGTCCCATCGTACAAATGGTTGACATATATTAAAGTGTCAGCAGTGCCCTCTAAACCCTTTAGAATGTAGAAAGATGGGACTTTCTTAAAGTTGCCATCTTTCCCTTCAAGCAGCATGCATTTTGTAACTATAAACTGAAGTACTCTGAATAATCCCAGGGTCAGGAGCATTGGCTACACAAGCCATCCTCTTAGATTTTGTGTTGATACCCACCAAAGGTACACCCATTCTGCTGGGAGTTGAAAAAGTAGAGTTTGAGGGTTTCTTCTCAGTCCCACAAACAGCTAGGAAAATAAGGGTCCAACTAGACAGAGCCCCATGTGCCTAGTAAGATTTATACAACTGAGTTGCGCCAGTTTCCTCAGAGGATGCCTACTAACAACTGTTTCACGTCAACAGCCAAAAGGCTCTTTGATGCACAGCACATATTAAGACTGAGGGTTTTGTTTGTGGAGGTGTTGACCATCCTTGTGATCTGTGTAGCTAAGTCAAAATCTCCAGTCCTCGTGAGAGACAATGTTCCACCGCTGCACATAGTGGTCACTGGAGCGTGTCCAGAGATTACACTTACAGAGGACTACTGGCACTTACCAGCCTCCAGCTCAGAAAACCTAGGTTCGCTGAGCCCATATCCAGAAAATAAATGCTGAGCTCCCTGAGATGCTTGCAATTTAGCACGACCGTGGGAGGCGCATGTGGCTTACTGAATGCCACAGATGTGGTGAGCAGAACTTCCCCAATGCAGTATCGTTGTTTTAACAACTACTGGCCAAATCTTATGCTATGGGGTACCCTCACACCTGCCACCTGATGATACAGCTTCTGGAAGTCAAAAACTTCTCTGCATGGTTATAGCTTTACACATGTCAAAAGTTTATGAAAGCAATTAAGTTGTACATTCCACTGAAACAAAATGTTTCAGAAACAACTCAAACTTTTTATAGAGTTTATGGTTTGCCTACATTGTCTCAATTTACATGTTTCTGCTAGCATTAAGTCTAAAGATAGAAAAGAGAACCGTAACGTATTAAGATCATCCTTAATAAGATCATCATCAATCCTGCATATGCAACTGTGCATGAGGACTCCGATGTGACTATTAGTGAAATTGAAAATAAATCAATGTGGAAAGTTTATGTAATTTTAAGGTAGTGAACATGTTACAAGTGTCAGCTCCTTGTATACTCAGATGCTGACTCCTACTCAGAAAGAGAGCTCGTGTGATTCCAGATTGAATATTTCTTTTTGCAGCAGCCTGGCCCTGGTTTGGAACTTCCTTGTAGACTAAAACTGTGTTGAACCAAGACTCAGACCTATAACCTCAGTTAATTTAGTTAGTAAGAGTATTCTCTGTGAAACACAAGGATATTGAGTCAAGTTATGGTCCAGCACAACATTTTAATTTACCCAGATCTTTCAAAACAGTACACACTCAACTGCAGAACGAAAGATTCATTCCGGAAACAGGCCATAGGCTGTAACTAAGGCATTCACAGGGTGTCCAGCAAAGGAATCCCTGCTTTCAAAATCAAGGTGTCCAGCAAAGGAATCCCTGTCTTCAAAATTAAATATCTTGAAAACTAAGATCGACAGATAAGTGCAACAAATGGTATGTTGGTTGTGAAAGCTTTAAGAATTTTATGCAGAAGTTTTGGAATATCTCATAAAGCTGCCAACAGATGGTGCTGTAATTACAATATGTAGTACCTATAAATAGTGCACTGCAGCTCAGAGTGATCAGTTGCACCATTGAAATGTAAAAGGAGGTTCGTGGACTGGAGGAAGAGGTTGAAATCACATATTCCATTGAACAATGTGTTTTTATGGCACAGGAAAACCAGAGGTTAGAACACAACCCTATGGCAACAAGGCACAGTTTTCAAACACAATTTAATGTTCCAAAAGAGTCCACTGCAAAAGGCATTTGTAATCTCTTCGCCAAATTCCAATAGACATGCAGCATGGCTGATTATATAACAGGCAATATTGGCCCCAGTCAAACTTTAGTTACTCCTGAAAGTATCGCAACAGTTTTTGGATTTGTTCAACAAAATCCAAGGAAACTGGTCTGATGAGTTACAGCAGAGACTGAAGCATTCCAGAATGCAGAAAATACTGAGACACATCCTACATATGTTTCCATTCAAAATCCAAAGTCAGCAGGCCATAACCATAAACCTGTGTGACAGAGGGCTAACTTTGTGAAGCAGATTATCACAATGATTGATAATGAAGGATTTGATGCTGGCTTCATCTGGGTGTTTGAAGCACACTTCCACCCAAATGGAGACATGATTAAACAAAACTGGTGATTTCAGAGTTCCAAAAAATCCCCATTTGTGCGAAGCAAAACCACTGTAGTCTCCCAAAGTTACCATTTAGGATGTGATATGCATCAGATGCATTATTGGCCCTTTCTTCATGTGATTAATGATGCAAGAATATTATGTTCCAATTTTGGAACAATTCGTTGCCAGACAGACAGTGATGGAGGAGTGACCAGGCACTGAGTAGTTCATCCAAGACAGAGCCAATTAAAATATCATCAAACAGATGTTTCACTTTCTTGGTGAATACTTTGGGAACAGAGTCACTGCACTGGAGTATTGCAAATCCACAAGGGCACTGATGGAGTGGCTTCCATATTTTCCTGATCTGACTCACTGTTACTACTTTCTGTGAGGCACATGGAAAGACGCTGTCTACCGGAACCATCCCACTACACTGGACTAGCTTACATCAACAATTTGTGTGGCATTTGAATCCTTTTCCATTGAGTCACTGCAGCATGTGGCAGCAAATTTCATTGTTACTTGCACCACCTTTCTACTACAAATGGTGGACATTTCAGAATGACTGATATGAGTCCAAAGGCTGCTCACAAATGACAAGTTTAATTAGGCATGCTGATACTGCACAAGCTACACAGCATACAGCACCTTTTTTAGCAGCATTTCAAATTATTTCAGACCTCTGTATAACTTCTGTACAAAATTCTTAGAGCTTTCGCAATAAACATACATTTTGCTGTATTCCTCCATGATCTCAGTTTCAGAGTATTTAATTTTGAAATCTTTGAAATCAGAGACTCCTTCACTTGACACCCTGTAGCTGTGCTCTTCCTTCCTCCAAGAGTGCTGGTCCAGTAAGGTACAGAGAACAGCTTCTGTGAAGTTTGGAAATAGGACAGGGGCTCTGGCAGAACTTAAGCTACATAGGTGAGTTATGAATTGTGGGTGGATAACTCAGTTGGTAAGAGCATTGTCCATGAAAGGCAAAATGGCATTGGTTTCTAATTGTAGTGACACTGGCGCAAGTCATGTTCAATATTCTCTTCACTGTTTTCTGCCAGAAGCTGAAATCAAGAAACAACATTTTCCACAACAGATTGGAGTGTCTCTGGGACTACGTTAAAAATATGTTGGACAATGCATGCCTTCAGTCCAGCTATGTTTGTAATGAGAGTGCAGAACACAATATCTTTCAGATAACCCCACAGATTTTGATCAGGCAATCTGGATGGCCAGGCAGCAGGGAAATGATGGTTGATAATTCTAGCATTCCTGAAATGTTTCTGCAGCAGCTGTGCAATGTGTGGAGGACCGCCATCTTGAACAAAAGTGATCCAGTTCCCACAGATCCATGTTGTTGAAGGTTTGGAATGATGACCCGCATAAGACTTTCATAGCACTTACCTGTGGCAGTACAGATAACAGTACCTGGAGGACTCATGTCCTCAAAAAAATATGGCCCTACCATAAATAATGCTGTCAATCTGCACCACAAAGTCACCTTTGCAGAATGAAGTGGTCGCAGTTAATGTGCATGCGAGTTTTCTGTTGCCCATATCCTGCAATTCTGTGTATTGACAAATCCTTGGAGATGGATGGACTTCGTCTGTCCACAGAATGTTCTATGGCCATTCACTGTCCACTTCCACACAAGTAAGTAATTGCAGAGCAAACGATTGTCTTGCTGGTAGGTCAGCAGGAACCAACTACTGAACATGGATGATTTTGTATGGATAGCAATGCAAGATGTTTCGTAGGATTTTAGGCACTGTGCTCACACGGATGTCCAGTGTTCAGGCAATTACCTGCGTGCTGCATATTCGCCCACCACTGCTTGACCCCTCCTGCAACGCTGTGGCCACATCTTTGAGAGACATCAAATGAACCACTTTCCTCCTTCCACTTCAAAAGAATCTATATTTTTGAATTGTTTAATTGTTTTTTCCAGACTATTAAGCACACCCAAGACCAACACCTTTTTTCATACTTTTGAGTGTCTAGAACATATGCATGGCTACTGACACACAGTCACAGATCTTGTAAAAGAGCTTTATCAGTAGCACACGATCCTTCATGGAGACAGTCATGTCAGATGTCTCAGATGCAAACTGAGGAACATCCACGTGTCATGTGTCTGTTAGTGTGCATATAATGACATCTATAGTGTCATCTATTGGAGGTATTATTTTTTAATGACATTTCCCCATGCATCAATATTATGCCGTTCAAATTTGATGTCATTCTGAGCCATGGTTCTCTTTCTAAAATGTTTGGAACCTGGAACTTTAATTATGGACAATCTGCATTATGATGCATCGTTTAACAAACTGGTTTTCATACGAAGTGTTTCCATGTGCAGACAAATGTTGCATCTGCTTATTATAGTGAAAGTTTATATGTTGCAAGTGAGATAAAAACAGCATAGTTTGTAATCTTATCCTTCTCACAAGGGTACAAAGCTAGAAACATTTATGAAAATTACAAATTTTTGTACTTTTATACTTCACTTGTACAGACAGAGGGGGGGGGGGGGAGGGGGGGGAGATACCAATGGGGACAGAGAGAGAGAGAGAGAGAGAGAGAGAGAGAGAGAGAGAGAGAGAGAGAGAGAGAGAGAGTTGAATGGAGGGCACGCACTTTAGAAATGCTTGTAGCTGCAAAAGAGGAGCTGAATCACAGGAAGTCTATATGACAAGTTGTGAGGGAGCATAAAATAAGTGGAGCTGAGAACATACACTGTTTTAAAAAGGTATGCAGAAATTTCAAGTATAGTTTTATTAATATTACTTTTCAATTGAGGAGACTGTTGCCTATGTAAAAACAAGCAAAAATTAACCCATTAGCTGCCATGGTCGTCACCTAGTGGTAACATATAAGGGGCATTCAAAAAGAAACGAGCTGGAGGCATAATTACAGAAACCAGCATCTGTATGTTAGAAGTACTGACCCTGGCTGTTGAGACACTTGTCCCACTGTGACACAAGGCGGTGAATGGCTGTCTCATGAAATTCCCGGGGTGGTGATCTGATCGTTTGGTGAAGGGTAGTCAAGGTTTGCAAGTAATGCCGGGCGTTCACTATTGTCCCGTGTTGCAGAAATTCCTTGAGGATGGGTCAATGCAGTTTCTGACAATGAAGATATTATCAATGATGATCAACCAGCAGATGTTCCTGGATGTATTAAAATTCATTGTGTGACAGTAACGGATGAGTCCCCTCTGGTGGACATGGCTGAACCACTGACAAGTACAAGTAGAAAGGATGGGTTGATGATTGGTGGCTAGCTCTAAATGTAGAAAAAAAATGCAAGATTATGCAAATGAGTAGGAAAAATAATCCCATAATATTTTAATACAGCATTAGTTGTGTGCTGTTTGACACAGTCACACTGTTAAATATTCAGGTGTAACATTGCGAAGAGACATGAAATGGAACAAGCTTGTAAGGACTGCAGTAGGAGAAGTGAATGGTAGACTTCAATTTATTCGGAGAATTTTTGAAAAGTGTGGTTCATTTGTAAAGGAGACCCCAGACAGGACACTATTGCGACCCAGTCCGAAGTGCTGCTCCTGTGTTTGGGATCCCCACTAGGTTGGATTAAAGCAAGACATCGAAGTAATGCAGAGACGGGCAACTAGATTTGTTACCTGTCAATTCGGTCAACATCCGAGTATTATGGTGATGTTTTGGGAACTCAAATGGGAATGCTAGGAGGGAAGGCAGTGTTCTTTTCAAGGAACAATATTGAGAAAATGTACAGAACTGGCATCTGAAACTAACTGCAGAAAAATTCTAGCTACTGCCAACATACATTTCATGTAAGGACCACGAACAGAGGTTTGAATGGAGGCACATAGAAAATCATTTTCCCCTCACTCTATTTGGAGGTGGAACAGGAAAGGAAATAAATAGTAGTGGTACAAGACATCCTACGTCACGCACTATGTGGTGGCTTCCTGAGTTTGGACGTAGATGTAGATGCAGCCCCACAGGCTGCTAAAAAGAGAAAATTTTCTTTGAATTTAATGTGTAAGCGAAAACAACCCAATTACTTGACAGTGTATATAAATTTTGAAGCTGCAGAGTCAAGGAGAAACGATCTCATTAGCGAAATCCACGGTAAATGCCTGGTAGACTGTTTTGAGAAGCTGTTCAATGACACAATTGTCTCACATATTGTCTGTCAGGCGGCAACATCTGCATTTACATCTATATTCTGCAAACCAAAGTCCTTAGCAGAGGGTACATCCCATTGCACCAATTTAGGGTTTTCTCTGTTCCATTCCCATATGGATCACGTGAGAAACAATTGCTTAAAAGCTACTGTGGAAGCTGTAATTACTCTGATCTTGTCATTGCAATCCCTATGGAAGTGATACAATATGTATTTTAACATATTCCTAGATTCATCAGTTAAAGTTGGTTTTAAGAAACTTTGGTTTCTGAGTGTCTGTCAATTCAGTTCTTTCAGCATGTTCATGACACCCTCCCATGGATCACACAAACCTGTATCCATTGGTCCCCAAGTCTTCTTTGTATCCCTTCAATATAACCTGTTACTCTTTTTTTTATTGGTCCCACGCACTTGAGCAATAATCTTTTGAGCTTTTAGCAGATTATGCTGTAGTACACAGAGAAGTTGCACCATTAGAAAATTGTAGCGAAATGCAGGAAGATCTGCAGCGGATAGGCACTTGGTGCAGGGAGTGGCAACTGACCCTTAACACAGACAAATGTAATGTATTGCGAATACATAGAAATTATGATCCTTTATTGTATGATTATATGATAGTGGAACAAACATTGGTAGCAGTTACTTCTGTAAAATATCTGGGAGTATGCGTGCGGAACGATTTGAAGTGGAATGATCATATACAATTAACTGTTGGTATGGCGGGTGCCAGGTTGAGAATCATTGGAGGAGTCCTTAGAAAATGTAGTCCATCAACAAAGGAGGTGGCTTGAAGAAGATTCAAAGAAGAGCAGCGTGTTTCATCAGAGTGTTATTTGGTAACCGTGATAGCGTTACGGAAATGTTTAGCAAACTCAAGTGGCAGACTCTGCAAGAGAGGCGCTCGGCATCGCGGTGTAGCTTGCTCGCCTGGTTTCGGGAGGGAGCGTTTCTGGATGAGGTATCGAATATATTGCTTCCCCCTACTTATACCTCCCGAGGAGACCACGAATGTAAAATTAGAGAGATTCGAGCGTGCACGGAGGCTTTCAGACAGTTGTTTTTCCCGCGAACCATACGCGACTGGAACAGAAAAGGGAGGTAATGACGATGGCACGTAAAGTGCCCTCCGCCACACACCGTTGGGTGGTTTGCGGAGTATAAATGTAGATGTAGATGAATGTTTTATATGTCATCTCCTTTGTAGACTGATTGGATTTCCATAGTATTCTACAAATGAATCAAAGTCTGCCATCTGCTTTACCAACAACTGAGACTGTGTGAAAAATTTCATTTCATACCCCTACAAAATGTTATACCTCGATATTTGTAGGAGTTGGTAGATTCAAGCTGTGACTCACTGATATTATAGACAAAGGATAATACATCTTTTGGTTCCATGAACTGCACTATTTTATGTTCCGAAGATTTAAAGCACGCTCCAAATCTTTGCACAACTTTGAAATCTCATTATACATACATGAAACGTATTCAAAGTTGCGCATATGGACAATGATCAGCTATATAATGGAATGATGACAATGAAAATGTATACTGGACTCGAACCCAGATTTTCTGATTATCGCGAGTGGTCGCCTTACCGTTAGGTTATCTTACCATGACTCACCCAAACTTCCACATGTTGTCAACCATGTGTCATTCCATTATACAGCTGACTGTTGTCCATATTCGCGACTGTGAATACACTTCATGTATTTCATAATGGCTCCAGTCGCAGCAGTGCCTGCTCTTTCCTCCACGCAGGCATGTCTGAAGGAATATGACACTTGTTAGGGACAACGCAGTCACTTGCAATATCTTATTCATTATACATAACTGCATTATCTGCAAAAAATCTGAGATTATGATTAACACTGTGCACAATGTCTAATACACAACATGAACAGCAAGTGTCCCAACACAGTTCCCTGATGCACACAGGAAGTTACCTCTACATCCATCAATGACTCTCCATCCAAGATAAGTTGCCGCATCCAGCCCACCAAAAGAATCCTCAATCCAGTCACAAACTCGCTCGTCACCCAACACAATAGTACTTTTAATACTAAGCACTGATATGGCACTGAGTCAAATGTTTTTTGGAAATCTGCCGACTGCCTTCATACATAACTAACTCAGCTGCAAATATTTCAGTGTTTAATCAGACAGGAATTCCATTCAGCACTGGATTTTGACTCAGTTTTAAACATTTCACTTGTTTCTCAATGCCACTGACACTAACATCTATTTTACTCTCCTTTTTAGTAGTATGGGAATTAAATTCGGGCAACAGCCCTGGGGTTTCCTTTGTAAATGATCATTTGAAAATGGAGTTAAGCATTTCAGGTTTCGCTTCACTATCCTCAGTTTCAGCATCTGTATCACTCACAAGTGACTGGACAGTAACTCTGGTGCCACTATCAACCTTTACATACGACTACAACAGCTTTCGGTTTTGTGAAAGATTATTACACAAAATTCTGCTATGTTAGTCACTGAAAGATTGACACATTATTCTCTTGACAACCATACATGTTTCGTTCCACATCTATAGCCTTCTGCTTACAGCTGATGGCCAATTATTCTTTTACACTTGAGTCATAGTAGTCATAGTTGCAGGGGCAACAGTCTGGACAATTGACTGATCTGGCCTTGTAACACTAACCAAAACGGCTTCGCTGTGCTGGTACTGCAAACGGCTGAAAGCAAGGGGAAACTACAACCGTAATTTTTCCTGAGGTCATGCAGCTTTACTGTATGGTTAAATGATGATGGCGTCCTCTTGGGTAAAATATTCCGGAGGTAAAGTAGTCCCCCATTCGGATCTCTGGGGGGAGGACTACTCAAGAGGACGTTGTTATCAGGAGAAAGAAAACTGGCATTCTATGGATCGGAGCAGGCAATGTCAGATCCCTTAATCGGACAGGTAGGTTAGAAAATTTAAAAAGGGAAATGGATAGATTGAAGTTAGATATAGTGGGAATTAGTGAAGTTCGGTGTCAGGAAGAAGAAGAATTTTTGTCAGGTGAATACAGAGTTATAAATACAAAATCAAATAAGGGTAATGCAGGAGTAGGTTAAATAATGAATAAAAAAATAGGAGTGTGGGTAAGCTACTACAAACAGCATCGTGAACGTATTATTGTGGCCAAGATAGACACGAAGACCACACCTACTACAGTAGTACAAGTTTATACGCTGACTAGCTCTGCAAATGACAAGAAATTGATGAAATGTATGATGAGACACAAGGAATTATTCAGATAGTGAAGGGAGACAAAAATTTAATAGTCATGGGTGAATGGAATTCAATAGTAGGAAAAGGAAGAGAAGGAAACGTAGTAAGTGAATATGGAATAGGATTAAGGAATGAAAGAGGAAGCCGCCTGGTAGAATTTTGCACAGAGCATAAGTTAATCACAGCTAACACCAGGTTCAAGAATCATGAAAGAAGATTGTATACATGGAAGAAGCCTGGAGATACTGGTAGGTTTCAGACAGATGATATAATGGTACGACAGAGATTTAGGAACCAGGTTTTAAATTGTAAGACATTTCCAGGGGGCAGATGTGGACTCTGACCACAATCTGTTGGTTATGACCTGTAGATTAAAACTGAAGAAACTGCAAAAACGTGGAAATTTAAGGAGATGGGACCTGGATAAACTGAAAGAACCAGAGGTTGTACAGAGTTTCAGGGAGAGCATAAGGGAGCAATTGATAGGAATGGGGGAAAGAAATACAGTAGAAGAAGAATGGCTAGCTTTGAGAGATGAAATAGTGAAGTCAACAGAGGATCAAGTAGGTAAAAAGACAAGGACTAATAGAAATACTTGGGTAACACAAGAGATATTGAATTTAATTGATGAAAGGAGAAAATACAAAAATGCAGTGAATGAAACAGGCAAATAGGAATACAAAAGTCTCAAAAATGATATTGACAGGAAGTGCAAAATGTCTAAACAGGGATGGCTAGAGGACAAATGTAAGGACGTAAACGTGTGTATCACTAGGAGTATGATAGATACTGCCTACAAGAAAATTAAAGAGACCTTTGAAGAAAATATAACCACTTTTATGAATATCAAGAGCTCAGCTGGAAACCCAGTTCTAATCAAAGAAGGGAAAGCAGAAAGTTGGAAGGAGTATACAGAGTGTCTATACAAGGGAGATGTACTTGAGGACAATATTATGGAAATGGAACGGGATGTAGATGAAGATTAAATGGGACATATGATACCGCGTGAAGAGTTTGACAGACCACTGAAAGACGAGAGTCGAAACAAGGCCCCGGGAGTAGACAACATTGGGTTGTAGCCCATCCCCAATGTTATTCAATCTCTATATTGAGCAAGCAGTACAGTAAACAAAAGATAAATTTGGAGTAGGTATTAAAATCCACGGAGAAGAAATAAAAACTTTGAGGTTGACCTATGACATTGTAATTCTGTCAGAGACAGCAAAGGACTTGGAAGAGCAGTTGAACGGAATGGACGGTGTCTTGAAAGGAGGATATAAGATGAACATCAACAAAAGCAAAACAAGGATAATGGAATGTAGTTGAACTAAGTAGGGTGATGCTGACGGAATTAGATTAGAAAATGAGACACTTAAAGTAATAAAGGAGTTTTGCTACTTGGGGAACAAAATAACTGATGATGGTCGAAGTAGAGAGGATATAAAATGTAGACTGGCAATGGCAAGGAAAGTATTTCTGAAGAAGAGAAATTTGTTAACATTGAGTATACATTTAAGTGTCAGGAAGTCGTTTCTGAAAGTATTTGTATGGAGTGTAGCCACATATGGAAGTGAAACGTGGACGATAAACAGTTTAGACAAGAAGAGAATAGAAGCTTTCGAAATGTGGTGCTACAGAAGAATGCTGAAAATTAAATGGGTAGATCACATAACAAATGAGGAGGTATTGAGTAGAATTGGGAAGAAGAGGAGTTTGTGGCACAACTTGACTAAAAGAAGGGATCGGTTGGTAGGACATGTCCTGAAGCATCAAGGGATCACCAATTTAGTATTGGAGGGCAGCGTGGAGGGTAAAAATCGTAGCGGGTGATCGAGAGATGAATACACTACGCAGATTCAGAAGGATGTATGTTGCAGCAGGTACTGGGAAATGAAGAAGCTTGCACAGGATAGAGTAGCACGTAGAGTTGCATCAAACCAGTCTCAGGACAGACGACCACAACAACAACAACAACAACAACAACAACAACAACAGTTCCTCTACATACTGCTGTCCTGAGCTAAAAGTGTCCCACTAACGTATGGCACTACTTTATCTAATTCACTGAACCTTCTATTTGTTTTAGTTGCCCTTTATACTTTGGTAATAAGTGCTACTACAATTGCCTCATTGTCACTGATACCAGCTTCAATGCAGACAACCTCAAAGATGTCAAGTCTATTTGTTGCCGTTGGATCAAATATAATTCCACCATGTGTGGGGTTACGAACCATCTGTTCCAGGCAGTTTTCAGAGAAAGCATTTAGCAATGTCTCATAGGATGTTTTGTTACACCCACTAACTAAACTCTAGTTGTCCCATTTGATTTTTCGATGATTAAAGTCTCCTCTGATGATTACAGCATGATTGGGGAACTTATGTACTACTGAATGGAGTTTTCTCTAAAGTTGTTCATTACATCAGGTGAGTCTTGTGGTTGATAGTAGGATCCAATTATAATTGTATGCCCATCCCTGGTCTTGAATCTTGCCCCAACAATCTAGCCAGTAGCTTCACTTTCTTTCTTAGTAGATATGGATTTCTCGTCTACTGTGACCAATACCGCATTTCCATTTTCTATTAGCTTATCCTTTCGAAACATGCTTTCATTTTTCCCAACAATTTCACTGTTATGAACTTTGGATTTTGACCATCTTTCTGTACCTAGTATTATGTGAGTCTCATTGCTTTTTAGAAGCACTTCAAACTTTAGCATTTTGTTGCAAATGCTTTGGCAGTCAACCACTTGGATTTTAATACTCTCATCTTTGGGGGAGGGTTCCCTCGATCTTACACTTATACTTCCATGTCTCCTACAGCTACCATTATCTGGAATGGACGTAGAAATGCCTAAAAAATAAAAATAAATAAAACCTTCACTGAAGCTCCATGAGCATGGCCAGTATTGTCAATGTTCTCTGCCAGCACCTGGAATGACTCAAGTATGACGAAGTCCAGATGACAGGCATCATTTGTCTCATATGATGCACAGATTCTCTTCACTGGCTATCATTCTCTTTCTCAAGAAGATTTCTTTTGGCATGAATGCTATTACTTGGACATCTAATGCATGTTGAAATGCACAGGTTGAAATAGGTAATACGAAATCAAATGGTTTCTCTATCTCAATGACAACTCGAAGTTCTAAGGGTTCTAAGGTATTACAGCAGAAGAACAGGATAAGCTTTCCATGATTTGCCCATAGATTCACAAACCAAACTGAAATTTTCTTAAATTTAGCATGTTCTCTGAAAATTTTTAGCACTGATATTATCGGCATTACTGTTGTTACCCAATGCAGGTCCATGAATGCAAGTCAAAGACACCTGGAATTTATTACACAAACCTGTCCAGGCTCAGAGACGAAAAAGACTCACAAACTTTGACAAATTCTCATGGGATTTTCTCTGATTAAACATTTGCAAGATATTGAGACCAGAGCAACAGAAACATTTCAGTTCAATGGAATGAATAAATGCTCCATTTCAACAGACAAGCGGATGAAGAAAGAACGTGGAACATATGACTACAGATTTGATTCGCAAAATGGACTTTTGGCTATCACTACAAATAACAACAGCTGTTTCAATCTATTATCCAACCATGGAAGCACTGAGTCTCTATTACAAGTAAATTGATGGCACAGATCTGCAAAGATTGAGTTTTACATCCCCTACCTAAACTTGTCACAGAATATAAAAAACAAAAGGGATGACTGACAAAATGGAATGGAACATTTGAAAATACAGAATCAAAACAAGGGACAAAACTAGGACTTCCCTTTGCTCACCAGCACCACTGATGTAGTCCTGATAAGCTGCTATACACTGTGTTGTACTGCGTTCCTGATGGGGTTACAGAAGCGTGGTTGTCAGGACAAATCTTGTGCTGTCTTCACCAATATCTGATCAAAAAATGGATGGTCGAAAATCTTTCACTAAATTCTTAAACAATTGTGTTCCTCCTGACATTAAAACACCCATAAAACACAACCTTGAATATACAGAAATGGGGAAACAGAGGAAATGTATTTAAGAAAACAATTTGATGTGGGACTACACACAGAGTGCTTTGAACAGTGGCATCAAAAATAGATGTTGTCTCTCATGAACCTCTTTTAGGGATGGAGCCACAATTTGAAATTTCTCAAAAAATGTTCCTGCACTACTTGAAATTAGGTGTGTTTCTTACAACGTGGATGTAAATGAATAGCAATAAGGGAAATTAAAAACATCTGGTAGTTAATGGGTTAATAATCTGAACCTTTTTTTAAAGATTTTTAGAATAAGCAAACTTGGAAGATTTGGGAGCACTTTAACTGATGAGCAGGATTTGGAACTTATGGAACAATACAGGTTTTGTAGAGATATAATGGTGCGGCACCCCAAGATGTCACAATATTAGCTTATAATATTTCTAAGAATAACAACATAAAAAATAAATTTCACAGCATCTAAGATAGCTGGAAAAGGACTAGGCTTATGATTTCATACTGAGACTAAACATTAACCATAACATTCAACAGAAAAATAACCTCAGACATGTGATGGGGTTCAACAGGCAGCAAATGAGCATCTTCTTCGATAATCTTTCGAGCCTAATGAACGCTCATCTCGTTTTTAATAGGACAAACGAGGGATTACAACTGTTCCTAACAAACCTCAGGAAATGATTGCAACATAATCACAAGAAGTACATAAGCAAAATTGGATCCAGAAAAGGAGCTTATCTGACAGCCATTGTATGTGTTACAGGAGCTAGGAGCAATTATACACTTCCAGGCAGAATATTTGCCGTAAAAGATGAAAAAGTGTCGGAAGAAGGGTGTCCTTCCTGGGTAACTGATGATCTATTCAAAGATTGGATACATTAACTCAGATTTGTAGCTGACATGGTTAAAACAGTTTGATAAAAGTACAGCCAACTGAAGAGAATCAAGTTTGGTTAGTTTTGGACAATTATTCATCACATTTGAGTCTGGATGGCATCCTTCATTGGACACCACAGCATTTGTGTGTGTACCAGTATTCCACACAGCAGTGGTAAAATATAGCCATTGGATCATTTCTTTCTCACACCATTAAAAAATAAAGGCACATGCCATGAATGGCTGGGAGACTCCAAAGGCAGGTACGCCTGCCTAAATGGGATAGCTTTCCCTATCCTTCGCACCCACAGGCATCTTTCCTTTGCCACATATGAGATGATGATGATGATTGGTTTGTGGGACACTCAACTGTGCGGTCATCAGCTGTGCAGAGAGGTTTGAATTTTAATCCAGGACACTGGTACAAAGATTGTTGATCAGGGAATTTATGCCACCACCCCTCCATCCCCTCTGCCATAAAGGCAAAGGGAAAACTATCGACAGCATGTGTTGTATCCGGACGGTCCATCATTCAAGTACTGACCATGCATGGTGGTGCTCAACTTCTGTGATCTGTGATCAGATGGTAGCTAGTGTATCCACCATTGCATGACCATCGACTGGCTTTTTTTCACAAGAATGCAACCTGTGGCTTATTAACCACAGTCAATATATACACTCCTGGAAATGGAAAAAAGAACACATTGACACCGGTGTGTCAGACCCACCATACTTGCTCCGGACACTGCGAGAGGGCTGTACAAGCAATGATCACACGCACGGCACAGCGGATACACCAGGAACCGCGGTGTTAGCCGTCGAATGGCGCTAGCTGCGCAGCATTTGTGCACCGCCGCCGTCAGTGTCAGCCAGTTTGCCGTGGCATACGGAGCTCCATCGCAGTCTTTAACACTGGTAGCATGCCGCGACAGCGTGGACGTGAACCGTATGTGCAGTTGACGGACTTGGAGCGAGGGCGTATAGTGGGCATGTGGGAGGCCGGGTGGACGTACTGCCGAATTGCTCAACACGTGGGGCGTGAGGTCTCCACAGTACATCGATGTTGTCGCCAGTGGTCGGCGGAAGGTGCACGTGCCCGTCGACTTGGGACCGGACCACAGCGACGCACGGATGCACGCCAAGACCGTAGGATCCTACGCAGTGCCGTAGGGGACCGCACCGCCACTTCCCAGCAAATTAGGGACACTGTTGCTCCTGGGGTATCGGCGAGAACCATTCTCAACCGTCTCCATGAAGCTGGGCTACGGTCCCGCACACCGTTAGGCCGTCTTCCGCTCACGCCCCAACATCCTGCAGCCCGCCTCCAGTGGTGTCGCGACAGGCGTGAATGGAGGGACGAATGGAGACATGTCGTCTTCAGCGATTAGAGTCGCTTCTGCCTTGGTGCCAATGATGGTCGTATGCGTGTTTGGCGCCGTGCAGGTGAGCGCCACAATCAGGACTGCATACGACCGAGGCACACAGGGCCAACACCCGGCATCATGGTGTGGGGAGCGATCTCCTACACTGGCCGTACACCTCTGGTGATCGTCGAGGGGACACTGAATAGTGTACGGTACATCCAAACCGTCATCGAACCCATCGTTCTACCATTCCTAGACCGGCAAAGGAACTTGTTGTTCCAACAGGACAATGCACGTCCGCATGTATCCCGTGCCTCCCAACGTGCTCTAGAAGGTGTAAGTCAACTACCCTGGCCAGCAAGATCTCCGGATCTGTCCCCCATTGAGCATGTTTGGGACTGGATGAAGCGTCGTCTCACGCGGTCTGCACCCCCAGCACGAACGCTGGTCCAACTGAGGCGCCAGGTGGAAATGGCATGGAAAGCCGTTCCACAGGACTACATCCAGCATCTCTACGATCGTCTCCATGGGAGAATAGCAGCCTGCATTGCTGCGAAAGGTGTATATACACTGTACTAGTGTCGACATTGTGCATGCTCTGATGCCTGTGTCTATGTGCCTGTGGTTCTGTCAGTGTGATCATGTGATGTATCTGACCCCAGGAATGTGTCAATAAAGTTTCCCCTTCCTGGGACAATGAATTCACGGTGTTCTTATTTCAATTTCCATGAGTGTAGTTAAGTAGAAAGTTATTGCTGGATGATTTACAACCGCTTACCGATGGAAGGACCCAATGACAAAGGCAACAAAGGCAATCAAACTACATGGCATTTATCCGCCATATTGATACACATTCTCTGATGAACATATCTGCCTTTGACTGTCACATACCAGAGCAGTAGTTTTAATAAAGCATCTCAAGTGAAGCAAAGGGGTTATGGGACTGCACTGTACTACGTAAAATTCTCCAATGTTTTCGCCATCATTGTAAATGACTTTCAACATCATGAGGAAGGTCATTTGCAACAGTGGCTGAAACATTGGAGAACTCACACTATGGAAGAAATTTGACATCCACAAACTTTTTACTGCTGCAGAAACTCTGCAAAGCACTCACTTTTGAACCTTTAGTACAATAATCCATCACCAGATGATTGGATTCAATGTTTTAATTGCAAGAATTGGTAACATGAATCCTGCTCATTATGAATCTTCTAGAAACTTTGTTTGCAGTTTCTTGCAAGTAGCATACCTTCTGACTGGGATGTGTTAAATACTTTCTGTATGTTTTTTCTCTGTCTTTCTTCACAAGCCTAGGGCTTGTTCATTAAATCATATTTTGTAATAGCAGTAATTATTATGTGCCGAGAAACAAGGTGCATTATGGTTTAAATAAAGAAGAAATTAACATTACATATGTTTATCTCATTTTAATATGAAGCACAAATTTTCTCCACTACAAACCCATTCTTCCACAACAGTCGGGTAAGACTGTGCACTTGTATCATCTTTTTTGCTCAGAAGAGGATCTTACAGAATGGCTCTCTTTAATTTTTTCACACTTATAGGATTTGTAGGTCAGTGACCTGGTATCAATTTTTAAATGCAGTACAATGCAGTTTTCAAAAAACAGTCTTTAAAAGTCAGAAAATGTCTGACCACTGCTGATTACAAAACAATTCAACCTTACTAACAAAGCTGCCAGTAACTGAATGAGCAGTGTAGAAATCTGGTGATCATGAAGTCATGAGTCAGATCTTGTTGGAATCAACTTTATTTTACTTTTATTTACACAACATGTTTATTAACATGTGTAAATGTTACTTAACAAACACTGAGTCACAATTTGATAACATCTTTTACTTTTCATTAATAATCACATGAAAATAAATTAAAATTAGATAAATGTGCAAAATGCACACCTTAAAGTGAAATGAAAACATTATAAACGTCAATAGTGCTCAATCTCTAGAAATAAGAAACTATTTTATTTTGTAATGGTGTTTCACATTTTTTTAGTAACCTTTAATTTATTGTGAATACTCGCAGCATTTTCACTTATGGTGTCGGCAGCCTGAATGGTTGTGAGACAATCTTCAATTGCAATATATCGTTGTCACTGGTGCCTATTACACGCAGTGCCACAAGCACGGTGTTGGGTGAAGCGTGCATCGCATATGGTGTGGGGGTCATATATACATCAATACACCACTTAAGGAATGATGTGAAAATTATCAGCTGTCCCGATAGAAGAGAGGAGATACAATACAGTTCAAGTTACAAGAACAAGTAAAATAAGGGAAAATGAGCAGAAAGGTGAAACAGACATACAATGTAAAATAGGGAGGGTGGGTGTAAAATTAAATTCTACAAGAGGGCACAACATCAAAAGAAAATTAAATAAGAACAGAGACAGAGGAGAACAATATAGAAGATTAAGGACAGTGGTGAAAAACAGCAAAAAGAAAGTAGTGGACACAATCTTATTTTCTTCTCTATTTATATACATTGGAGTTCCCTGATCACTTCTGTCTGTATAATTGTTCACAAGTACACTTTCTGTAAATAGTTTTTAAATATTGCATGGAAATTTGCTAAACTATGATTATTTAAAAGTGCGCTGTGGTGTGAAAAGAATAGCATTGCCATCTAGCAGTATAGCCGTTGCAACTCCAAACAGAAGCAGAGCTTGAACAGGATATGCGTCAAGTCTGGTGGTCTAGTGTGTGCCTCAAAACTGAAAGGTCGGAGGGTTGAATCACAGACACAACACAGATTTTTCAGTACTGTCTTTTAACCTAGTATTCACCTCTCAATGATGTACAAATTTATCAGAACTGACATGTGGTTAAAACTCCATATTAAACTGTAGGTCTCATTTTCCCAGAGTTGACTGAAAGTTGGTTTTGTTGGTCTAGCAGTGAAATGCAGACTCAGTAACCGAAAGGTTGCAGAATTGAATCTTGGTCAGACCAAGGATTTGTATCTCCCTTTTCTTAACCTACCAGGAGATTCGCCAGAAATGAAACCTTTTAGATCCTATATTAAATGGTACGTCGCCTTTTCTAGTCACATAATTAGCTAGGGAGACACAGATTGCTGAAGTGACAACAAATTGAAAGATTTACACCAGGACAATAAGCCACAGGAAGTTATTATCACCGGAATCTATACATAAATACAAAGAGTTTCCTTTTATATATGTTACAAATTAAAGTCCCCCACAGCCTTTTTCTGCCTATATATGGCTAACCTCAGGAACTACTACAGGGACTTTCCACTAATACATACATACATTTGGTTGTGCACATAATGTATAAATATTTGGGGCAAAATGTCTGACCTATAATGAATTACAGTCCCCCCCCGCCATGTTTTTTTTTTTTCTGTTTGTATGAGAAAGCTATTCTCAGGAGCTATAGCACCATTTGGGTGCTGCAGGATGCCAGAAAGTGGGTTGTGCTGCTTAAATTATTTAATTTATATGGAAGTGATGATATTCAGTTACCTAATGTTGTCCACTGATCTTTCAATTATAACTCTGGCCCATAAACAAAATTACCACTACACCAGACAAGTCTTTCAGTCATAAATACTTAGTCTTGCCCTTGCAAAGCCAGCACTGGGTGCTAGCAGTTAATAACACGCACTTAAAGAATACTGAAGGAAATAATCCTTCCACGTAGTTCAACAGTCACTCAACAGGATAATCCCAATGGTATGAGAGGTGGAATAGCTAATAGTGATTGTAGTATATTGATAATAAAGAAAGAAATTACTTTTTGTGCTGTTTAGACTTTTACCTCCTGCTACCAACACGTTCTTCCTGAAACAAATATGTTGGCATGGCCATTATCTGCTGGAAGTATATAAACATCCATTTCATAAATTTAAATGCCTTTTTCTTGCTGCACTTTCCTGTATGCACAAAATTAACCCCCAAATATCTCTTGACTTTCTCTCCACAGTCTGTTAACTTTCTTATTCTTGCTTCTCAAACTGGGACCAATTTCTGCTTCTCTTGTCATCCCCATCAGTGAGTCACATTCATCTGAAAATACCGTCGCCAGCAGCCACAGAGATCGTTGTCAACCAGGGACTACACTGTATCAGTCTAGTATTGGCAAAGGTGGAAATCCTTCCACTGACCAGCAGAACAGGTAACAGGCCTCAGACACTGATAGCTCTGACGCTGCACTGAGACAGGCCTACAACCAGCACAGTATTCTTTATGCAATTACACTATGGAGCACAGTTTGAAAAATTCTGTTGAGAAGACAACAGTTCTGACTTAGCGGTCCCTATTTATGGAGAAGAAGAAAGTTAAATGAGTGTCTGCAGAATTACTTTAAGTCATATTGACAATATCATAGACTGCCAAGAGACAGCCAAGGTATTTAGAATTTACTGTCTTAGGCATCAGACATGAAGTACCATGCATCAAACTGATTTGATTCATTATAAATGGTTCTGAAAGCCTGAAACTGTGAAAACAATAGGTTTGTTTATAAATAACTCATCTGTTACCAGTTATGATTTTCTTTATTTTATTTTTTGCACGGCGCATTTCGGGAAGTGATTCCCATTTTGAAGAGGGGGGGTAGAGAGGGGGGGTAGAGAGGGGGGGTAGAGAGGGGGGGTAGAGAGGGGGGGTAGAGAGGGGGGTAGAGAGGGGGGGTAGAGAGGGGGGGTAGAGAGGGGGGGTAGAGAGGGGGGGTAGAGAGGGGGGGTAGAGAGGGGGGGTAGAGAGGGGGGGTAGAGAGGGGGGGTAGAGAGGGGGGGTAGAGAGGGGGGGTAGAGAGGGGGGGTAGAGAGGGGGTGTAGAGAGGGGGGGGTAGAGGGGGGTAGGGGGGTAGAGAGGGGGTAGAGAGGGGGTAGAGAGGGGGTAGAGTAAGGGAGGGGGAGGGAGGGATGGGAACGAGAGGGAAGGAGGGGGAAGGAGGGAGGGAGGAGGGAGAGGGAAACTCTTCTGCACAGATCCACATTTATTTGGGCACTACTTCAGTAGCAAGAAAAAAAATTTTTGAAAAAGAGAAAATTGTTACCACTGAATATAAATATAAGTATATATAAATAATGGCTGTTAGTGGGCACTGAAATAAATCAACGGCGAAAGTTGAAAATTTGTGCCGGACCAGAACTTTTTTTTTACTGCTTCTCATGAGCAGTTGCCTTAACTGCTTCAGCCACCTGGATGTGGCCCTTGAATGATGCAAATTTTCAACTTATCCTCACTTTACTGATGTAGTGTTCATGTATGTACGCATCTCCACAGAAGGGATTACTGGGCTGTGAGTATGTCACACACACACACACACACACACACACACACACACACACACACACTTGCTAAGAGCATGACGATAAGTTGGAAATTTGTGTCGGTCAGGGCTGTGTCTGGATGGCTGAAGCAACTGTTCATGAGAAGCAGTAAATCTGCTTTCGAGTCCACGTTCAGCCCAAATTTTCAACTTTCCCCACTGATTTATCTTCTCCGCCATCTAGGAGCCATTGCCTGTCCTACCTTCAGTCCATAAATTTAAGTGTTAGATAGCCTTTTCTGATGCTATCTGTCTGGAGTGAGACGTTGTTCAGAAGCAAAATGTGGACAATAAGTATGTCAGACAAGAAGAGAATAGCTTTTGAAATGTCGCATTACAGAAGAATGCTGAAGATTATATGGATAGAACTGGCAACTAATTAGAAAGTATTGAGTCTAATTGGGGAAAAAAGAAATTTATGGTGCAAATTGTGTAAAAGAAGAGATTGATTGACAGAAGACTTCCTGAGACATCAAGAAATTGTGTCTGTGGTAGTGGAAGGAAGTGTGGGGATATAAACTGTAAAAGGAGACCAAGACTTTATTATAATAAATGGGTAAAATGAATGTAGTTTCAGTAGTTAAGCAAAGATGAAGAGGCTTCCACATGTTAGACGAGCATGGAGAGCTACATCAAAGCAGTCTTCGAAATGAAGACCACAACAACAACACTCATGTCAGAAGCAGGGACACAATACACACATCTATTCTTAATAATGCAATGTCATTTCAGGCAACGTAGAGTAATGATCAATAGCCTTGTAACATGTGATGAAAATATGTTAGCAATGGCATTTCAAACATTAAATATATGATCACTTTTACGAAGGAAATCGAAGATGTTAAAACTAATATAGGTACACTACATGATCAAAAGTACCCAGAAACACCCAAAGATATAAGTTTTTCATATTAGGTGCATTGTGCTGCAGCCTACTGCCATATAGCCCATATCAGTGTCCTCAGTAGTCATGAGATCTCATGAGAAAGAAGAATAGGACGCTCCGTGGAACTCATGGACATTGAACATGGTCAGGCAATTGGGTGTCACTCGTGTTCTACATCTGTACGTGAGATTTCCACACTCCTAAATGTCCCTAGGTCCACTGTTTCCAATATGATAATGAAGTGGAAATGTGAAGGAACACATACAGCACAAAAGCGTACAGGCTGACCTCGTCTGTTGACTGACAGAGACCGCCGACAGTTGAATGTAATGTGTAATAGGCAGACATCTATCCAGATTATCACACAGGAAATCCAAACTGCATTAGGATTCACTGCAAGTATTATGACAGCTAAGTGCGAGTTGAGAAAAAAAGCCACACATCACATTATTAAATGCAAAATGACGCCTAACTTGGTGTAAGGAGCATAAATATTGGAGGAATGAATAGTGGAAAAACGTTGTGTGGAGTGACAAATCACGGTACACAACGTGGCGATCCGATGGCAGGGTGTGGGTATGGCGAATGCCCGGTGAGTGTCATCTGCCAGTGTGTGTGGTGCCAACAGTAAAATTTGGAGGTGGTGGTGTTATGGTATGGTCATGTTTTTCATGGAGGGGGCTTCCACCCATTGTTGTTTTGCATGGCACAGGCCGACACTGATGTTTTAAGCATCTTCTTGCTTCCCACTATTGAAGAGCAATTCGGGGATGGTGACTGCATCTTTCAACATGATCCAGTACCTGTTCATTATGCACGGCCTGTGGTGGAGTGGTTAGACGACAATTACATCCCTGTAATGGAGTGGCCTGCACAGAGTCGTGACCCGAATTCTATAGAACACCTTTGGGATGTTTTGGAACGCCGAGTTTGTTCCACGCCTCACCGAGCGACATCGATACCTCTCTCCAGTCCAACACTCTGTAAAGAATGGGCTGCCATTCTGCAAGAAACCTTCCAGCAGCTGATTGAACATATGCCTGTGAGAGTGGAAGCTGTCATCAAGGCTAAGGGTGAGACAACACCACATTGAATTCCAGCATTACCAATGTAGAGTGCCATGAACTTTTAAGTCATTTTCAGGCTGGTGTCCAGATACTTTTGATCACATAGTATATACAAGGTGACAAACTGAACACAGAATTGTTAGGCACTCCCAAATAGTGAGAGGCAAACAGACGGAAAGAAGGAAAATAAGAGTTTACCATCTCACCAATAGTAAGGTCATGAGATACAAAGTATAAACTCTGAAAATAAAACAATGGGGCTGAAAACCAGCCATGATCTTTTCAAGGAAACCATACTGACACTATCTGTGAGTGACTGAAGGAAATAACATAAAACCTAAAACATTGTTGTGGAATGGGCGACTAAACATTGAGCAGGAGTCCTGTGCCTTAACCACAGTGCCACTCACTCAGTAGACAAATATATGTGATATTAACAAGTATAAAAGCAGATATCAGAAGCATAAACTGCATGCTCTTGAGAGAAACTACAATTTTAGGTAGAGTATAAACCAATAACCCCACCTCCAACTCTATAAAGAATCAAACTCATATGTACAAAACAGCTTCAAACATCTGATTGTGCACGAGTTGATGTGTTAAATATTTTACATTAAGCATGTAGAACCTTTATGGTTGTTGTTGTTGTGGTCTTCAGTCCTGAGACTGGTTTGATTCAGCTCTCCATGCTACTCTATCCTGTGCAAGCCTCTTATCTCCCAGTACCCACTGCAACCTACATCCTTCTGAATCTGTGTAGTGTAGTCATCTCTTGGTCTCCCTCTACGATTTTTACCCTCCACGCTGCCCTCAAATGCTAAATTTGTGATCCCTTGATCACAGAACATGTCCTAACAACCGGTCCCTTCTTCTTGTTAAGTTGTGCCACAAACTCCTCTTCTCCCCAATTCTATTCAATACCTCCTCATTAGTTATGTGATCTACCCATCTAATCTTCAGCATTCTTCTGTAGCACCACATTTCGAAAGCTTCCATTCTCTTCTTGTCCAAACTGTTTATCATCCATGTTTCACTTCCATACATGGCTACACTCCATACAAATACTTTCAGAAATGTCTTCCTGACACTTAAATCTATACTCGATGTTAACAAATATCTCTTCTTCAGAAACGCTTTCCTTGCCATAGCCAGTCTACATTTTATATCCCCTCTACTTTGACCATCATCAGTTATTTTGCTCCCCAAACAGCAAAACTCCTTCACTACTTTAAGTGTCTCATTTCCTAATCTAATACCCTCAACATCACCCGACTTAATTCGACTACATTCCATTATCCTCGTTTTGCTTTTGTTGATTTTCATCTTATATCCTTCTTTTAAGACACTATCCATTCCGTTCAACTGCTCTTCCAAGTCCTTCGCTGTCTCTGACAGAATTACATTGTCATCGGCGAACCTCAAAGTTTTTAATTCTTCTCCATGAATCTTAATACCTACTCCAAATTTTTCTTTTGTTTCCTTTACTGCTTGCTCAATATACAGATTGAATAACATTGCTGATAGGCTACAACCCTATCTCACTGCCTTGCCAACCACTGCTTCCCTTTCATGTCCCTCGACTGTTATAACTGCAATCTGGTTTCTGTACAAATTGTAAATAGCCTTTCGCTCCCTGTATTTTACGCCTGCCACCTTCAGAATTTGAAAGAGAGTATTCCAGTCAACATTGTTGAAAGCTTTCTCTAAGTCTAAAATGCTAGAAACGTAGGTTTGCCCTTCCTTAATTTAGCTTCTAAGATAAGTCGTAGGGTCAGTATTGCCTCACGTGTTCCAACATTTCTACGGGATCCAAACTGATCTTCCCCGAGGTCGGATTCTACTAGTTTTTCCATTCATCTGTAAAGAATTCCCTGCTTAGCCATTTTGCACTTCCTGTCACTCTCATTTTTGAGACGTCTGTATTCCTTTTTGCCTGCTTCATTTACTGCATTTTTATATTTTCTCCTTTCATCAATTAAATTCAATATTTCTTCTGTTGCCCAAGGATTTCTACTAGCCCTTGTCTTTTTACCTACTTGATCCTCTGCTGCCTTCACTACTTCATCCCTCAAAGCTACCCATTCTTCTTCTACTGTATTTCTTTCCCCCATTCCTGTCAATTGCTCCCTTATGCTCTCCCTGAAACTCTGTACAACCTCTGGTTTTTTCAGTTTATCCAGGTCCCATCTCCTTAAATTTCCACCTTTTTGCAGTTTCTTCAGTTTTAATCTACAGATCATAACCAATAGATTGTGGTCAGAGTCCACATCTGCCCCTGGAAATGTCTTACAATTTAAAACCTGGTTCCTAAATCTCTGTCTTACCATTATATAATCTATCTGAAACCTGTCAGTATCTCCAGGCTTCTTCCATGTATACAGCCTTCTTTTATGATTCTTGAACCAAGTGTTACCTATGATTAAGTTGTGCTCTGTGCAAAATTCTACCAGGCGGCTTCCTCTTTCATTTCTTTGCCCCAGTCCATATTCACCTACTATGTTTCCTTCTCTCCCTTTTCCTACTACCGAATTCCAGTCACCCATTACTATTAAATTTTCGTCTCCCTTCAATACCTGAATAATTTCTTTGATTTGATCATACATTTCATCAATTTCTTCGTCATCTGCAGAGCTAGTTGGCATATAAACTTGTACTACTGTACTTCGTATCTATCTTGGCCACAATAATGCGTTCACTATGCTGTTTGTAGTAGCTTACCTTACCCACATTCCTATTTTCCTATTCATTATTAAAGCTACTCCTGCATTACCCCTATTTGATTTTGTGTTTATAACCCTGTAGTCACCTGACCAGAAGTCTTGTTCTTCCTGCCACCGAACTTCACTAATTTCCACTATATCTAACTTTAACCTATCCATTTCCCTTTTTAAATTTTCTAACCTACCTGCCCGATTACGAGATCTGACATTCCACGCTCCGATCCGTAGACTGCCAGTTTTCTTTCTCCTGATAACGACATCCTCTTGAGTAGTCCCCGCCCGGAGATCCGAATGGGGGACTATTTTACCTCCAGAATATTTTACCCAAGAGGACACCATCATCATTTAATCATACAGTAAAGCTGCATGCCCTCGGGAAAAATTACAGCCGTCGTTTCCCCTTGCTTTCAGCCGTTCGCAGTACCTGCACAGCAAGGCCGTTTTGGTTATTGTTACAAGGCCAGATCATACAATCATCCAGACTGTGTTGCCCCTGCAACTACTGAAAAGGCTGCTGCCCCTCTTCAGGAACCACATGTTTGTCTGGCCTCTCAACAGATACCCCTCCGTTGTGGTTGAACCTACGGTACGGCTAACTGTATCGCTGAGGCACGCAAGCCTCCCCCCAATGGCAAGTTCCATGGTTCATGGGGGGAGGCCTTTATGGTTGGAGATTCATAACTCTAACTATGTGTCTTCCAGGCTAATGATAAAGTGCAAAGAGGCTTGACATTATGTTTATAGGTTCTTGGAAGTTTGTAAGTGCTCTCTGTTATGGCGTAAAGTCAAGCATCAGCACACCAGTCAGGAATGATAGAGAAGAGATGGCTGTGAGAATTTGTCAGCCAATCGCACACTGACCGACTCCTCTCTAGACCAACACCGTAACAGCAGTGGCCCCTATGTCAAGAGGACATAAGTGCCGTGACCGACTGGTGATGCCCCAGTTTAATAGCAGCTTCAAGATTATGCACTTGTACAGCAGCGTCAACTCTAGTTACTTTGCTTGTATACTATAAGTACCACAGACTAGGAACTATTTATACTGAAGAAGATTGTTTATTTTGTATGTTGCCCTTTGCTTGTGACACATCTGTGTAACTGCAAAAGTTAAGTATTTTAATTTTCTTTGCACTTTCAGCGTTTATACTTTGTATCTCATGACCTTATTATTGGTGAGATGGTAAGCTCTTATTTTCCTTCCTTCCGTCTGTTTGCCTCTCATTATTTGGGAGTGCCGAACAATGCCTGTCACAGGCTTTTCTCACCCCATTAAAGGCTGAGTCACCTGTGAAAGCAGCCACATTGTGTACCAGCTCTGCTGCAAACATTGCACAGCTTTTCATATTGGTGTAACTAACAACAAGCTGTCCACCAGGATTAACAGTCACTGCCAAGCTGTGGCCAAGAGCAAAGCAGTCCGCCCTTTGGCACAACATGCGGCTGAACATAAAATGCTTGATTCCAATGGCTGTTTCACAACCTCAGCCATCTGGATCTTACCCTGCATCTACAGCTTCTCTGAACTGCACAGATGGGAGTTATCCTCACAACACAATCTCTGCTCCTGAAACTATTTCGGCCTCAGCCTACAGGAACCCACACGACACACCCTACACTTTCTGTCCCCTCAGTCCTTTCACCTCCTCCCTTTTCATGTCCCCTCACCCTCACTGTGTGCTGTCCCCTGCCCATGCACTCATCCATCCTTCCTCCTTCCCTGCTCTTCCCCTTCTCCACTCCTTCCCGCCACCCCAACCTCCCAATGCTGCGCATGGCAGCCTCACCAGGCAGTCACCCATCCATACTCTGCTATCGCTTCCCCTTCCCTGCCCCAATCCAGATTGCTATTTACATGACAGTCACATTCCGGTCACAGCTGTCGGTTTTACTGGTCATGTGCGGATGAGGTATGCTGCTTGTGTGTGTGTGTGTGTGTGTGTGTGTGTGTGTGTGTGTGTGTGTGTGTGTGTTTTCTTTTCAGAAGACGGCTTTGGCTGAGAACTATAATGTGTAACAGTTTCTCAATGTACCTGTGTGCAACTCAATGAGTCATCTTTACACTGAACAGCAATCTATCATTTTCCTAATATTGTTAATACTTCAAACTGGGGTTTCCATTGTTTCATTTCAAGAAAAGCTAATTTTTCATGGATCTCTGTTTTTGACATCATACCTCCTAAAACATGTCATACTATGAGACAATTTTGCTCATACATTCAGTGGTGTATGTGGTTACTGTCTGAAAAATGTGTTCTGAAGAGTAAGTAGCATAGAAATAATAAACTAAAAACATGATGTGTGCTAAAATGTAGTAAGTGAAAAAACTTTTTTCCTTTCATTTTGTGTGTGTATGTGTGTGTGTGGGGGGGGGGGGGGGGGGGGGGGTTCAGTGAGAAAAAGTTTTGAAAGTTTAGTCACTAAGTTTTCTTTCTAAAATACTGGATGCGTACAGTCTGGGTAATTTGCACACCATGACTTATGCTGCCTTAACTTTCTGACTTTAATAATTGCCTTATTATGTTAAATCTTTAATGCAAGATTTATTTCTGAATAGATCATGACAGCATTGGTCAATAATTATATGTAACCTGCAACCAGGACCTCCGCCACCATTTTAGATATTTAGTTATATACCATTTTAGCCATTTATAGATCCTTCCCATGAACCATGGACCTTGTCATTTGTGGGGAGCCCTGCGTGCCTCAGCGATACAGATAGCCTTGCCGTAGGTGCAAACACAACGAAGGGGTATCTACTGAGAGGCCAGACACACGTGTGGTTCCTGAAGAAGGGCAGCAGCCTTTCAGTAGTGGCAGGGGCAATAGTCTGGATGACTGACTGATCTGCCCTTGTAACACTAACCGAAATGGCTTTGCTGTGCTGGTACTGCGAACAGCTGAAAACAAGGGGAAACTACAGCCATAATTTTTCTCAAGAGCATGCAGCTTTATTGTATGGCTAAATGATGATGGCGTCCTCCTGGGTAAAATACTTCGGAGGTAAAATATTCCCCCATTCGAATCTCCGGGCCGGGACTACTAAGAGGTTAGAAAATTTAAAAAGGGAAATGGATAGGTTGAAGTTAGATATAGTGGGAATAAGTAAAGTTCGTTGGCAGGAGGAACAAAACTTCTGGTCATGTGAATACAGGGTTATAAACACAAAATCAAATAGGGGTAATGCAGAAGTAGGTTTAATAATGAATAAAAAATAAATAAAAGTAAATGAGAATGCGGGTAACCTACTACAAACGGCATAGTGAAGGCATTATTTGGCCAAGATAGACACGTAGCCCACACCTACCACAGTAGCACAAGTTTATAGCTCCACAGATGACGAAGAGATTGATGAAATGTATGATGAGATAAAAGAAATTATTCAGATAGTGAAGGGAGACAAAAATTTAATAGTCAGGGGTGAATGGAATTCAATAGTAGGAAAAGGAAGAGGAGGAAACGTAGTAAGTAAATATGGAATAGGGTTAAGGAATGAAAGAGGAAGCCGCCTGGTAGAATTTTGCACAGAGCATAACTTAATCACAGCTAACACTTGGTTCAAGAATCATGAAAGAAGGTTGTATACATAGAAGAAGCATGGAGATACTGGTACGACAGAGATTTAGCAACCAGGTTTTAAATAGTAAGACATTTCCAGGGGCAGATGTGAACTCTGACAACAATCTATTGGTTATGAATGGTAGATTAAAACTGAAGAAACTGCAAAAAGGTAGGAATTTAAAGAGATGGGACCTGGATAAACCGACTACACCAGAGGCTGTAGAGAGTTTCAGTGAGAGCGTTAGGGAACGAATGACAAGAATGGGGGAAAGAAATACGGTAGAAGAAGAATGGCTAGCTTTGAGAGATGAAATAGTGAAGGCAATAGAGGATCAAGTAGGTAAAAAGATGAGGACTAACAGAAATCCTTGGGTAACAGAAGAGATGTTGAATTTAACTGATGAAAGGAGAAAATACAAAAATGCACTAAATGAATCAGGCAAAAAGGAATACAAACGTCTCAAAAATGAGATTGACAGGAAGTGCAAAATGGCTAAGCAGGGATGGCTAGAGGACAAATGTAAGAAAGTTAGGGTGTATATCACTAGGAGTAAGATAGATACTGCCTACAAGAAAATTAAAGAGACCTTTGGAGAAAAGAGAACCACTTGTATGAATATCAAGAGCTCAGCTGGAAACCCAGTTCTAAGCAAAGAAGGGAAAGCGGAAAGGTGGAAGGAGTATATGGAGGGTCTATACAAAAGCGATGTACATGAGGACAATATTATGGAAATGGAAGAGTATGTAGATGAAGATGAAATGGGAGATACGATACTGCGTGAAGAGTTTGACAGAGCACTGAAAGACCTGAGTCGAAACAAGGCCCCAGGAGGAGACAACAGTCCATTAGAACTACTGATAGCCTTGGGAGAGCCAGCCCTGACAAAACTCTACCATCTGGTGAACAAGATGTATGAGACAGGCCAAATACCCTCAGACTTCAAGAAGAATATAATAATTCCAATCCCAAAGAAAGCAGGTGTTGACAGATGTGAAAATTACCGAACTGTCAGTTTAATAAGCCACGGCTGCAAAATACTAACATGAATTCATTACAGACAAATGGAAAAACTGGTAAAAGCCAACAATGGGGAAGATCAGTTTGGATTCCGTAGAAGTGTTGGAACACGTGAGGCAATACTGGACCTTAAGACTAATCTTAGAAAATAGATTAAGGAAAGGCAAACCTACATTTCTAACATTTGTAGATTTGGAGAAAGCTTTTGACAATGTTGACTGGAATACTCTCTTTCAAATTGTGAAGGTGGCAGGGGTAAAATACAGGGTACGAAAGGCTATTTACAATTTGTACAGAAACCAGATGGCAGTTATAAAAATTGAGGGGCATGAAAGGGAAGCAGTGGTTGAGAAGGGAGTGAGACAGGGTTGTAGCCTATCCCCAATGTTATTCGATCTCTATATTGAGCAAGCAGTAAAGGAAACAAAAGAAAAATTTGGAGTAGGTATTAAAATCAATGGAGAAGAAATAAAAGCTTTGAGATTCACCGATGAGGTATTTCTGTCAGAGACAGCAAAGGACTTGAAACAGTAGTTGAACAGAATGGACAGTGTCTTGAAAGGAGGATATAACATGAACATCAACAAAAGCAAAACAAGGATAATGGAATGTAGTGGAATTAAGTCAGATGATGATGAGGGAATTAGATTAGGAAATGAGACGCTTATAGTAGTAAAGGAGTATTGGCAATGGCAAGGAAAGCATTTCTGAAGAAGAGAAATTTGTTAACATTGAGCATACATTTAAGTGTCAGGAAGTCATTTCTGAAAGTATTTGTATGGAGTGTAGCCATGTATGGAAGTGAAACGTGGTCGATAAACAGTTTAGACAAGAAGAGAATAGAAGCTTTTGAAATGTGGTGTTACAGAAGAATGCTGAAGATTATATGGGTATATCACATAACTAATGAGGATATATTGAATAGAACTGGGGAGAAGAGGAGTTTGTGGCACAACTTGACTAGAAGAAGGGATCGGTTGGTAGGACATATTCTGAGGCATCAAGGGATCACCAATTTAGTATTGGAGGGCAGCGTGGAGGTTAAAAATCGTAGAGGGAGACCAAGAGATGAATACACTAAACAGATTCAGAAGGATGTAGGTTGCAGTAGGTACTGGGAGATGAAGAAGCTTGCACAGGATAGAGTAGCACGTAGAGTTGCATCAAACCAGTCTGTGGACTGAAGCCCACAACAACAATAGTGATATAGATGTTCATCTGAAAAAAATTGACCAAGACTGGATGGATGACCAATAGTAATTCTGAATTCATCTTGCACTGTACTAAGCAGCAGTTCTTGGTATTTCTTTTCATGCAAAATCATTGGAAATTTCCTAGCTTGAATATATATATATATATATATATATATATATATATATATATATATATATATATATATATATATTAAAAATAAAGATTCCAAGACTTACCAAGCGGGAAAGCGCCGGCAGACAGGCACATGAACAAAACACACAAACACACACACAGAATTACAAGCTTTCGCAACTGGCAGTTGCTTCGTCAGGAAGGAAGGAAGGAGAGGGAAAAATGAAAGGGTGTGGGTTTTAAGGGAGAGGGTAAGGAGTCATTCCAATCCCGGGAGCGGAAAGACTTCCCTTAGGGGAAAAAAAGGACAGGTGTACACTCGCACACACACACACACACACACACATATCCATCCGCACATACACAGACACAAGCAGACTTATTTAATGGCAAAGAGTTAAGGGGCTCTGCCCTTAACTCTTTGCCATTAAATAAGTCTGCTTGTGTCTGTGTATGTGCGGATGGATATGTGTGTGTGTGTGTGTGCGAGTGTACACCTGTCCTTTTTTTCCCCTAAGGGAAGTCTTTCCGCTCCCGGGATTGGAATGACTCCTTACCCTCTCCCTTAAAACCCACACCCTTTCATTTTTCCCTCTCCTTCCTTCCTTCCTGACGAAGCAACTGCCAGTTGCGAAAGCTTGTAATTCTGTGTGTGTGTTTGTGTGTTTTGTTCATGTGCCTGTCTGCCGGCGCTTTCCCGCTTGGTAAGTCTTGGAATCTTTATTTTTAATATATTTTTCCCATGTGGAAGTTTCTTTCTGTTTTATTTACATCGTTATATATATATATATATATATATATATATATATATATATATATATATATATATATATATATTGAAAATTTAATTTAAAGTGTTCAAATGCTGTAAGTACCCACAGAGAAAATATAAACTTGCAAATCAATAAAGAAACATCTCGGAATACATATAGGGAAGTACAGTAACATTGTCATTTCCTGAATTCACTCCCTTATCATTTGCATCTTCATGTACGATACACATCAGACTACAATTCTCAGTTCTAATAGATTTACATTTAATCAGAAAATTGCATTTCAGTAAAATAATAATGAAAATTTATCTATGCTTTGTAGGAGAATCTAAATGAGACACTGCACAAATGAAATACAATATTTTCACCTTGGCTACACTCGGATATACATGGCATATTGATCTGTAACTCCACAACTGCTTTTGACTATCAGGTCATTTTCAGGTTGTTCATTACGAGTTGCTATCTAAGTATTTTAGTTAAATTCCCCATGTCATATTCACATGTTATGAAAGCACATTTGCGACTCAGGTGTTATGAAAATCACATATAGTGAAACCTCTTGATAAGACCCACCCCTTTAAGCTGACCCCCTCTCTAAACAACCATACTTTTAAAGAGGGGACATAAACTTCCTTAGGACCAAAGCATCTAACCCCTTTAAGAGCCAGCCCTGACAAAACTCTTTTTCCTTTTTCCTGATCAACGAATACTCTTTAGCTAGCGATGTCCTCCCTTTACGACAACTGCAAACAATCGTAGAAGAGGGAATTACAATATTACTGTAAGATTTCTTGACTTGAAAATCTCTAAAATTTCATTGTCATTTGTACTTCTGATAGCAAACAGTTCTGATTTTTCCTCTGTATTGAACAGTCATGGCTGCTTCAGATAAAAGTGAACTTGTTGTTCTTTCACAAGAACAGTAAATCCCTCTTAGTAGAGACAGTGAAAAAGGAAAATCGCAGTGCCAATTAGAGAAGGGGCTTCACTGTGAAAAAGTCAAATGCAAAATACTATTACAAATCACAGCAGGTACATTAAGGAATGGGAAGAAAATGTCAACAAATATTCAAAGAAAAGCTGGTGGCTACCATTTAAAGATGTTAATAATGCTGCTTTAGAATGATTTAATACAGTATGCGCCAAAGGATTTCCTGTAAGTGGACTGATGCTACAAGAAAAAGATCTTAAATCTGCTTCTAATTTTGGAATTCCTAATTTCAATGCAAATAATGGCTGGTTGGGCCAATTTCGTGTCCAACATGATATTGTTTTCCCAGCAATCTGAGAAGGAAGTGTAGAAGTTAATTGAGATATTGTATCTGACTAGAAGTTGAGATTTAGTGTAATTACATGTGGCTGTTGTTATAGTGACATTTACAGCGTGGATGAAACTTGTTTATTTTTAAAACTATTCCAGACAAAACATTAACTTTGAAGTGATAGTGAATATGATGCAATTCCTGTAAAGGCGACCCCATTTGGCGATGCCTTACACAGTATCGCTAGACGTAAGTCCCTTGCTTCTGAGCTTTCCAACTGGAAACTGATGTACTTACTATCTGAGGTGGAAAAGGAATATGAGAATGTGATTATAAACTGATGTATGAAAAGGTGTGTGCAGATGCCAATTTTTGCATGTTTTTCTACATAAATGATTAGGTATGTACTGTATTATTACTATTGTTATTGTTGTTGTTAACATATTGCAAGAGCTTGTTTTTCATTGTAGCAGTTGTCTTAATTGTGTTTAAATCATTATGTTCAGCACCACATTTTACCTTGATCACTCTGTAAGGAGACCATCTCTCCAGGCGACCAATTTCCCACAAAAATTCAAGTGGTTGACTTAAAGAGGTTTCACTGTAATGACTGCGGGGTTCAAAAAGTCAACCAGGGAGATATCACACAACAAGATGTGGTTGGTACTTTGTATTTATCAGTGGGTTATAAATACTTTCTGTTTTGTTGACTTACAGGCAGACACGACAGCTCACCTCAGTTCAGACTGTAACTCCATGGATTTATATTGTAATGTAATTCAAGGTAGAAATGAAACAGCTGTTAGTAGCACCTATGCACATGCACATAATGAACAAAACAGAACTAAACTGACTAAAAAATGTATGTAAAGTAAAATACTGAATTAAAATGGAATGTGTTAAAACAGATAGTACAGTGTAAAATTATAAAGATACAATAAGAAGATAAATCTGCCATCAATGTGAAGATTGTCTTTAAGACTACAGTGCTTTACAGACATGATCCTGTTATGGGGCTGTACTGTGGCATTTACTCACAGCATAACATGTGCAATGTCTAACACATGTCTGCATACTAGCAGCAAAATGAGAAAATAAATATATAAATAAAAACAACTACGGTAAATAAAATCTTTATTCTCTGATAGAGAGCAATTAGTACATTGTATAAGCAGGTAATTTTCAAAAGATTTGTAATTGTGGAGCTCAATTCTTACTATAAGTACTACTTAATGTTATTTGTGGTGAAAGTTAAAAATCTGTTCCAACAGTATTGTGGTTCACACAACGATAATGCAAAACACACAAATAATTCTGTGATGATACTGCCTCTTTGGTCTAGAGTTCAGAGTGGGATTTTGAATTATGGCAGTAACATCTTTCACAATTTGCTTGCAGATGATGTTCTTGCAGCCTTCAATCCACAGACTAGTTTGCTGCAGTTCTTCACGCTAGCATATCCTGCACAGGCCTATTAGTCTCAGCTTAACTACTGCAACCTACATTCATTTGAACTCAATTACCGAGTCAAGTCTTCATCTCCATGTACAATTCCCCCCCCCCCCCCCCACTTTTTTCCATTACCAAATCAACTATTTATTGTTGCCTCAAAATGTGTCATATTAACCAATCCCTTCTTTTAGTCAAGTTATGCCATAAATTTCAATTTTATCCACTTTGATTCAGCACCTCATCATTAGATATCCAATCTACCTATCCAGTCTTCAATACTGTCTGGTAGCAACACATTTCAGAACTTTCTATTCTGTTCTTGCAGATGTAATGTAATAAATTGGAATGTCTGTAAATTCAAAAGAAAATGAGAAACATTTTATTAACCATTATTTGTACCATTACATGTTACAAATTAAAGCCCTCTTCAGAGTTTTTCTGTGTGTATGTGAAGGCTAATCTTAGGAATTACTGTAGCGGCTATGTTATCGTTTACATTAGTAAACAGACTGATTCACAAGGAAAACTTGTGTGTATAATTTAATGCCATTAGGCCAGACAAGTTGTCTGGCCATAGATACTTAGTACTACCTCTGTGAAGGCAGGACATATTGCTGGTGTACTATAATCGAACAAATGTATACAATCAGAACCGAGCTGTTATTCAATTTTATCTAATATTGTTGAATGACCATGGACCACAACAGCAGTTGCTGATATCAACTGCACAAGAAATAAAAAAAAGGTTTTTGTATTCATGTATCACATAAAATGCATGGGAAAGAATAAGGTAAGCCACTGAAACTTTTATCCATGTCAGATAACCAGTATACTATTCAGTAGATGAAATAAACACAATCAAAACTATTGGGCAACAATGGTACTGAAGATATGAATATTCAGACTTCATAGACATAGAATTCCACACCTACTTATCATACACAAATGTCCTGCAGTATCTAACTTCTCATATTAAATAATAGAAAATCCAGGATGGAATAATGATGACATTATGAAAAGGATAGATTGCTACCCACTATACAGCTATGAGTAGCAATCTATCCTTTTCAAAACAGTATCATTATTCTATTCTGGCAATCTACCATTTTCATAATAATATCACTTTTCCTATTAGTTATATCTCCAAAAGTCTTTCTTTTTCGTCAGTAATGGTCATTTTTTTTTTTTTAATTTTACTTATCCATTTATAGACAATAAATGCTACATGAATTTTGTTAAATACACATGTAAATTTTATGCTAGATCATTATAAGGAAATATATGCATAAAATAATACAAAGTCTGCCCCCTCCCCTCTCCAAAATCTTGGTTGTGGCAACAGACTGATCTGTAGTGTAGCCAGAGTCTATGTTAGGCTGAAAGCTCATAATTTGGTTGTGAGCTGGCGACGCCAACAAATGAGAAAACCAAATAAAGACTTTGCTAAAAGACTGACCTTTTGCATAGCCCAAGATTTACATTGGTGCAATATTTAAACATCCTTAATGCATTTTTCATCATAAGAACTAAAACTACAGTGTAAATCCAGGAAACATATTACACAATGGGCAAGCCTTGGATAAATATTTTGATGCTCATCCACTATGAAAAATGCAAGGTGGGGTACATTGTGAAACTTTTACCATACCATATACAGTAATAAGGTCATTCGAGGTATCCATTTCCACCCATCGGCTTTGAGCCATGATGGAATGGTGTTGTGACGTATAATGCCACTGTAGTGTGGTATTTTTGAGTTGGTTCATGTCTGTAGATATCGGAGGCTTTTGTTGGTAAGCAATCTTTATTTTGGTTTTATTCTATAGTAATTTTAATGTTTTGTCTGTTTTATATTTATAATATTGCAGTTGAGTTTTAATTGAGCTAGTGCATATAAAGGTTTTTGAATATTTGGAATTCTGGTTTAAGTGGGGTTTTGTGAGTTAAGTAGGTGTGTGAAGTTTTTGATTGTGGTTTGCCAGTAGGTATTCAGAGCTGCATTTCAGCTATACACATCACAAAAATGTCCAATTCCATTTTTTGGGGTTATAGGTGTTGGTATTTTGGTATCAAGGACTTCTTTTGAGCTATATAGGTCAAGGGAAAGGTCTGCTTCTGCTTTTCAAAACTGAAGATGTTGGCTTTTTGGTATTGTGGGCTCTGTTTGGGCTGTATAGGTCGAGTGAAGTGTACGACTCCTGCTGATTTTGTGGCTATAGCATTACGTCTTAAGCTGAAATTTGTTTTTTAATAATACTTGTTTTGGAATGATGAAGTGTTCCATATGGTTGTATGTTTAGCTGGTCCCCACCCACCGTTTGTTGTTGTTGTCTTCAGTCCTGAGACTGGTTTGATGCAGCTCTCCATGCTACTCTATCCTGTGCAAGCTGCTTCATCTCCCAGTACCTACTGCAACCTACATCCTTCTGAATCTGCTTACTGTACTCATCTCTCGGTCTCCCTCTACGATTTTTACCCTCCACGCTGCCCTCCAATGCTAAATTTGTGATCCCTTGATGCCTCAAAACATGTCCTACCAACCGATCCCTTCTTCTAGTCAAGTTGTGCCACAAACTTCTCTTCTCCCCAATCCTATTCAATACCTCCTCATTAGTTACGTGATCTATCCACCTTATCTTCAGTATTCTTCTTTAGCACCACATTTCGAAAGCTTCTATTCTCTTCTTGTCCAAACTAGTTATCGTCCATGTTTCACTTCCATACATGGCTACACTCCAAACAAATACTTTCAGAAATGACTTCCTGATACATAAATCTATATTCGATGTTAACAAATTTCTCTTCTTCAGAAACGCTTTCCTTGCCATTGCCAGTGTACATTTTATATCCTCTCTACTTCGACCATCATCAGTTATTTTACTTCCTAAATAGCAAAACTCCTTTACTACTTTAAGTGTCTCATTTCCTAATCTAATTCCCTCAGCATCACCCGATTTAATTTGACTACATTCCATTATCCTCGTTTTGCTTTTGTTAATGTTCATCTTATATCCTCCTTTCAAGACACTGTCCATTCCGTTCAACTGCTCTTCCAAGTCCTTTGCCGTCTCTGACAGAATTACAATGTCATCGGCGAACCTCAAAGTTTTTACTTCGTCTCCATGAATTTTAATACCTACTCCAAATTTTTCTTTTGTTTCCTTTACTGCTTGCTCAATATACAGATTGAATAACATCGGGGAGAGATAACCCCCTATTTCCCGCATTTGTTCAGTTAGTTTAATTTCCTTGTTGGAGTGATATGTTCTTGTGTCATCTTTATTTTTGTTTGCATTTGTGTATGTAGTGACGACTTTGTATACATTAGAAGTAGGCGTTTCCATCATATTGATGATGTCATGGGTCAAAACAGACAGCAGGAATCAAACACTTTCCTAAAGCCCATTAATATAGTAAATATAATAAGGCAATTGATAAATACATACCCATTGGTTCAATAAAGCTGAAAATTTTGTTCATGATTTTGAGTGCTGCATGATACTGCTTCAGGTGGTATAAGAGAACAGCTTGGTTATAATATATAACACAATGTTCTACATCTTCTAATGAATCCAGGTCTTCAATGTTGATATGAGCCTGAAATTGACAAGTGATGTTTATATATTTGTGAGAATTGGATGAAAGTTATAAATATTTTATTTTGTGAGCACTAAAACAAAAGTCAAGCACACATCAGATAATTTAGAGCAGAACACGAGGAGCAATTTTTTAAAAAACTCACTGCAATGCCCCTCTCCCTCCCGAAATAATATTTTACTAGGGTGACTATATATAAGCGTTCCCATTTTTTCATGTGTGAATTTCCAAATTTGAGAATAGAGCAGCATGAAAACTAAAGGACTTGAAAATAGTTCTCAAGTGATGTACACTTCTGCACTGTAATTTTTCGGAAGTTATTCTAGAACAAAGTAATAATCACTGATGTAAACAACTCACTATACAATAACGTGCTAAAAACTACTTCCTCCAAATTTTTATTCTGTCCTCAAGATCAGGTGTGGTCTAACATGTTATGCATGCTTCTTAGTCGACTTTCCTACTTCATTGATGCAAGTGGCAACCCTGTGTCGCTAGAGGACTCGGGACTGTAGTGTGTAAAATAATTATGTTGGCATACTGTAAACTCAGAAAACTAAAAGCACGAATTTGAAGAGTTCATCCACACATGGAGCACCCTCTCCTTCAGCATATCCCAACTTGGCCTCATCTGACTTCTATCTGTTTCCAAAACTTAAAAAACACATTCAAGGACTTCACTTTGAAGTCGTACAAGTATAGGTGAGGCTGTGATTCCGTCAACAAAGTAAAACATTCTACAGTGGCAGTATCAACAAACTGAAATTTTGTTGAGAGAAATGTGTTCATGCCCAGGGTAACTGTGTTGAGAAATAAATATGTAGACAATAAGAATAAAGATGTAGAATAAAAAGCTATAAGAGATTTCACATAAAAAGTTTGGATGCATTATTTTTTCAGCACACCCTCATAGTATTGTGATATTTTGTACATTTTATTGCTATTATTATTAAAATCCTAGGTGCCTGAGGCAGGTTAAAATGGGGACAACAGCAAAGGCTATCAGTGGCATCAATGTTGTGTACAGACAGTCATGAATGTCTCACAAATCAAAATTGAGGGTTGCAAAGCAAAGAGGATATGCTCACTATGTGGTATTGAAAAACAGCTGCAATTACTAATTTTAAAAAAGGCTTCATACTATGATGGAATCCCTGTCAGATTATAAACCAAAACTGCACTGAGTCAGGTCTCATTTTAACCATAATTCATACAAAAAAAAAAAAAAAAAAAAAAAAAAAAAAAAAAAAAAAAAAAAAAAAAAAAAAAAGAAACTGCGCGTAGTGGTTGGAAGAAATTACAGTGCAACGGTGCCTTGAAGAAGGGTAGCAGAAGTTTCTACAAAACTGGCATACAATCTCAATTACATTCGCCTGCTGTCGAGTTATGGAACATTGCTTAAAAATAATAAGTTACCTCACACAGAATGACTTCCTCCATGCCAACAAGTATGGATTCCAAAAACACTGCCCGCGCGAACGTAACTCATGCTTTTCTCATTTGACAGTGACAAAGCCTTAGATCAAAGAAATCAAGTGTATGCAATACTTCTTGACTTCGGAAATGCATATGGCTCAGTAGTACATTTATGCATATTAACAGAAGAATGGTCATACAGGTCTCACACTAAATTTGTGACTGGACTGGTGATTTTTTGGTTCAGAGAATGCAACATGTTATCTTGGATGAATGGTCATCAACAGCAGCTGAAGTAACTACAGGTATGTCTTGGCCTAGTGTGTTGTGGCCATTGCTGTCCACAACAGAAAATATTAATAGTAATTTCAGAATTTTTGTATATGATAACAGTTATCCATAGTGTATCAATTTCTTAACAAAATAAATAAATAAATGCTGCACAAATATCTAGTCAGATGTTGACATGATTCCAAATTAGAGCAAGGATTGCAGCTTGCTCTAAATGTAAAGTTTGTAGGATACTTTGAAAATATAATCAGTTAACGCCAAGAGGCATCTAACTAGCCTATCTAATGTGAATCATAATACTATTCCTACACAACTGTAGGTTTATAAATTAAAGAATACACAGAATGGGTTGTAATTTCTTATACTATACCAAGTACAGTGTGAATCAGAACTTCACTGACAAGCTTTCTGAGGTTGTTCAGAGGTATCTTCTGAGTATTTTAGTACAAGGGACTCTCAGTCTCCAGTGGCCTGTTACAGAGTTATTGCATTTTGTTTGGTTTTTTGACCAATTAGTTATGTATCTGCACTGCACTGAAAATAGTGCGCAACACTGCAAATGTCGATAGTAAATGCTGTGTCTTGTTTCCAGTCTCTCAGGATCCTTGCTGTTGACAACAGTAATACGTTCCGTACCACACTGCCTTCAAATCTGCATTCAGCACTGGTCCGTTATGTCTAGGGTTTTGTTGCCTGGAGATGTCAATCATGCGTTAATAGTGATATGAGGCAGTACTAGGGAGAGATTTATAGGTGAAGAGTTGACTGATATTCACACAATGGAAAAGCAACACAAGGACACCACACTGAGCTGCTGCTGCACTGACAGTACCTGCATCACAGTAGGGTCTGAGTGTTCTTGCGTTACTCTGTTTTATGGGTTGTACATTTTGTTATTACATATTAAGATACACGCTTCTTCACACTTGTGAAGGTACTTTCACAGAAACAAGGATCACTGCACTAACAAACCGAGTAAATCATAATTACATTGTTACTCTGAAATGAGCTACAGAGACTATCCGTCTTTCCAACTAAAATACTAAGAAGGTAATCCTGAACAACCTCTGAAAGATTGTCTGTGAAGTTCTAGTTCAACCTGTAGATTCATGTTAGAGTATCCCTAAAATACTGACAAGAAGTTATCAAAGTCAGACGTTGAACACTGATCATCAGGCAAATAATCCAACAATTTCGAACAAACGATAAAAAATTCAGCAAAGGAAATATGGAAATCTTGGCAGTACAGGCACTCATTCAATATATGAAAAAGATGGAAAAATTACAAACCTGAGAGCAAACTAAATTCATATTTTTGCGGAATAGATCCGTTTTCTTTAGTTCACTTTTGTAATACTCTGCCACTGCTTTGTTATGCAACACTTTAATATCCTGTGGTCGAGCCGCTTCTAATTTTGCTAGGTACTGAATGCATGACGAAAAATTTCCTTTATTAAAGTCTGCTAATGCTGCCTGTGCCCATTCCCTTTCCTGCTCCGAAATCACAGGAGTAGAAGCTGCCTCCGTCTTCGATTTTTCACTTTCTGCTTCTCTCTCTGCCATGATAGATGCTTACTCAGAATATACGCTGCCTATGCGCTACAAGGAAACCAGCTCATATTTAATTAATAAATGCAGCAACAGGCAGTAGTATTAGAGACTACTACCCTTCTTTGTAATTTTAATTTTGAATCAGGTGCCGAACCATTGTTGATTTCACAAGGCAAAACGGTTTAAAAGAGCCCTTGATTTTCGGCTACCAGTTTAGCAACAGTAAAACAATTTGAAAGGTAATATGAGGTTGAAAAAAACTAGAGCTGAAACTTGAAACGTTATAGAACCAGTCACGATAATCATACAAGTACTTTCTTAATTAAATACACATAGCACACACTGTCCCAGGAAACAAGCGCCGACTGTAGCGTTTATATCCATAGTAACATACAAACGCTAAAAACCAGCTAAGCTGTAAACTGTAATCACTGACACACTCGCGTGTATACTGTATATAAACAACTGCAGCAATATCTTTGACCGTTGAGCGTAGTCACAGATGTGTGGCGAGAAAGTTAAGTGCCAGCGATTATAAAATTTCTCTACTGGGTGCGCTTCTCCATTGCATGAATATTTAATCAACTCTTCGTCTTTAAACCTTTTCCTAGTAATGCTGCATATCACTGCTAACGCATGATTCACATCGCCCGGCAACAAAACCCTAGACATAACTGAGAAGTGCTGAATGGAGATTTAAAGGCAGTGTGATAGGGAACGTTTTACTGTTGTCGACAGTAAGATCCTGAGTAAATGGAAACAAGACACACGGCGTGTACTGTCGACATTTGCAGTGTTGTGTACTATTTTCCGTGCAGTGCAGATACAGAACTAATTGGGCAAAAACCAAATGAAATGAATTACTTTGTAACAAGCCACTGGAGACTGAGAGTCCCTTATACCAAAATACTCCGAAGATACCTTCGAACAAGTTCTGATTCACACTGTACTTGGTATAGTATAAGAAATTCTTTTCATAGTATTACAACCCATTCTGTGTGTTCTTTAATTTATAAACCTTCAGTTGTGTGGGAACAAAGGACAGTAATATGTTTCAAATTAGATAGTTACATGCTTCTTGGCATTGTTAACTGACTACATTTTCCCAGTATCCTGCTACCTTTACATTTAAAGTAAACTGCAATCCTTGCACTAATTTGGAATCGTGTCAACATCTGACTAGATATTTGTGCAGCATTTTTCTTTTTTTCTTTCAGAAAGTGCGCCCAGAGTTTTTCACCTTGAAATCTATTCTTGTTAACATTTCATCCAAATAAATCTATACTGTAGATGCTGACAACATATATCTGCAAAACTGACAGGGCTAATATTGATGAAGAAAAAGTTCAGAGAGCAGTAAAAGAAGTTTTCTTTAAAAAGGGAGTATTTGAAAAACTGTGGATAAAATTGGGTTAAAGAAATATATGCTGCAGGAACACATCACCACAAATAAGAAATATTCAGACGAGTACACAAACAACGAGATTAACATATTATAATTCTACTGCTTCTGTTAACCAGTTGTCTTATACATATAACAGTTCTAATTGTGTATTATCAAAAATACTTTTCTCTTCTGTATATTGGGGCCGACTACATTATATACTTTTTTGAGATCCATGTGATGGAAGCAGTTCTGGAAATTCAGACAAAGAAAAAAATCCAGACACTGAATACAACAGAATCCAAATACAAACTTCGCAAGGTTTTTATAGATCCCGAGAAGATTTACTAGCTCAGTACTTAATGAAGGCCATGAATTTACATTATGGACTCACATACAACCAAACACGTGAACTGGCGTACATGAACGCTGGAAAACTACAAGAAAGAAAGGAAAAAGAAGAACTGCCCCAGGAGCACATAGCACTCGAGTATGGATTTTTATGGAGACAACTGAAGCTCTCTCTTCATAGAACTGAAAATACAAGTTTCGCAAGAGGTGTGGCATTTGACAAAATAAATATTAACCTTTTCTTTGACAACCTTTTGAGTGAGACAGAATAATGAACTTGGATGAATGTGTTATTTCTACAGTAATGCAGCCTCCTAAAGTTAATCCAGGACATGGCAGGAGCAGGTGGGAATGGAGGCCTCACAAGACAGGGGAAAATGTCAGCATGCTTGTTTTCTGTTAGGACTCAGGGATGGCAATGCAGCCAGAGCTCATTTTTCCATGAGTTGATATGTAGGACAAATTTCTGGATGGTGCACCAAATGGAGATTTGACAACCAAATTGGTCCTTGAAGCTCTATAGCATATAGCTAAGTGGATGAGTTGTTCTGTACATAATGGCCTACTAACACTTCTGGACAACCATGCAAGTCACATCAGCACTGATGTTATCAATATGACCAGGGATATTGGAATCACTCTTCTGACATTCCCACCACATTGTTCTCACAGTGTTTGGGCTGTCTGCGGGGTACCTAAGAACAGCAATGGCTGAGTGGATGAGGATGTATCCTGGGTACCCAGTCACTATTTCGGAGATCTGCATGTTTTTTCGATAGCATTTTCATTTTCCTTTACTCAAAAAATATTGCACCTGGCTTCAAGGTAGCCATTTAATAGGATGCCATTCACTGAAGAACATTGCAAGCTATTTTAAGAAACTGAGCAGTCAGCAGCCTGTACATCAGATTGTCATACATCTTCTCCTGTGGAATCTGCAACTTCATATGATGCTTCACCTTCCCCTTCAGGTGCGGACCTAACGAAATTCCAGTTCCTGAAGATGGTAGGCGTTTCTCAGTAGCTCTGAGGAGAGAAGGAAAATCAAAGCAAAATAAATCTGCAGTTTACACTAGTACTGCAGTCAAAGATGAACTGGAAGCAGTAGTGGTGGGTAAGATAAGAAGAGCTCCAAGGAAGACATTGTTCCAGAACAATAAGAAATAGAACATCTTCTCAAAAATAAAATCAGTGATGATACAGACAATGAATCAGAAACGCTTCCTGAGAAAGGGTTACGCAGTGAAAGAGAAGATGATCAAACCTAAACCTTAAAAAGCTGACAGATGATGACGAAGTGAGGTCTGGTGATTTCGTTTTGGTTTGTTTCACCACCACACTGGATTTGTGTTCCCAATTGTCCAAGATGAGTCAGTAGTAGATATGCATGGTATTATTTGTGTCCTGCCTTCTGCAGGAACAACTAGGCCACAAAAGCATGGGAGATGCTGTGGTTTAATGTTTATTTTGAAATGTGCAGTATTTGCCAAAAAACGAAAACAAATTTTCTTTAGGTTGATTTTGATATGTATGACATGATTAACAAATACATCACACTTTTCTGAAAAATTTGACTTTCTTTATACCAGTAACATACTGTTCACTTTAACCTCATGCAATTTCAGGCAATGTCTACACTTATCCCACCATGGTGTAAATGTGGACAGATTGCAGGTATCTTGTTTTTTTCTTAGTTGGTTATCATAATGTTGAGGATGTGGAGAATTGGTTTAATATTTATGATAGCGTGGAAATTGGTTACTCCAAAGATACTAAATTTAAAAAATCTGCCTCAAGTGTTTTTAAGATAAAACACAAAATATAAAAAATGTCCACACTAGCCCCACCCTCCCCTGATAGTTGTATAAACTGTCTAGAACAGCAAAACTTAAATAAAAATATATATCTTAAGGTTTATGGCAGCTGCTACACTTTGATTCTATTATGATGTACAAGAAAGAATAGATTTTATTTGATCCTCATCAATTATAAATAGTGTATAACTTCCTTGTTAGAAATAAAGTTGCTATAATGAAGATTTGAGAAAATATTCCTTTGTAGAAATGATGTTTTTATTATAATTTTATTTTGCTTCATCTTGTTTTGAGCGAAAAAACTCATTGATTAAGTCACTGAAGCCAACTTCAGTAGGTGTGTCATCGACAAATCAGCTATGATTGGCACTCTACTTATTTGATGTTATGAATATTTTTGTCATCTTCAGCTAGCTGAAATTTTTTAATTGAAGGTCGTTGAAATGTTGTGATATATGTGAGATCTATTTTTCGTCCAGTTGATACTTTCTCAAATATTTTAGAACACTCTAGTTCAAACAGTCTCCCTCCAATCAAAAATCGGAAGCCTTTGATTAAATAAAATATTTGCTTTAGTGCCCATCGCTGACCTTTGAAATCCTACAGTACTGTACCAAAATAGCGGCAATTACTCCATTACTGAACTCAGTTGTACAGTGGCAGTTACATGAACTAAATGCAGAGTTGTCACATAAAGTGTGTTAGTGATAGATAATCAATTGGTAGTACTTGTTTCTTTATGATGTTACTTGGACAAAATCACTCCAAGACAGTAGCACGCTTTTACAGTTGTAGCCAGGGAAAAGTCTTCTTCTTGTAGGCAGAAGACAGGAACACAAGGGCTGGAGAGCTCATGTACGTCCTGTGTTTGATTCTTAAACCATATTTTTTTACTTGTTTTGCTGTTTTTTTTTGTCATCTGATCCGTTCTTGCACTCTCACTATGCTTGTACTGTTGGTGAGGGATGATCTTCACACTATCTTGATAGGACCGTGGCTAATAGTAAAACTACCAATGGCCTCATTGTGACATATCACTGTCACAATCAAGTTATAGACACTTTGTTGCTTCTACCTTATTCCTTGTATGTAAATATTTCAAATCCATAGGTGCAAATGAAGTTGGTCTGGATATTCTGGGTTGATGACAAAAATTATTTAACTGAATGTCAGTTTCAGTTAGATACAACTTAGTATGTTAATGCTAGAGTACTTACATTTTGTGCTAATCCTCCAGACTTAAAATGTGTTTGTTGATGTACTTCTGTAGAATTTTCTGTTTGTTAAGTCACTCATTCAGCTTCATTAATTACATTTATAGGCCTTGATATACAAAAGATTTGAGCGGATATTAGTATTGGAAGCAAATGATAAGGGTTTCCAGTTCATAGTTACAACCTAATAAATTGCACTGTGCAATGATATTTGGTAAGGGCACACATTCTCTTCCACTTAATGCTAATCCTACTTTAGCTGGGTTTACACACAATACAATACTAAATAATGGACCAGGTTACTGACACAGTCAGTAGGATACTTTCATGTTTATGCAGAAATGAATACAAAAATAAATGCTCATATGCACTTGTCTTTATCCAAGGATACCAGAAGACTCCCATCATCTCATGATGTCATTGTAAAGCTCGTGGATACTACAATACATGGTAGATATAATGTGCCAAGTAAACTGTGAACTGTGACATCACTGTGAAGCCTCTCACCACACTGCACTGTATTGAGGTTTATAGACACATGGCACATAGTTGTTGGACTCATTTGCAGGTATGAATGTAATCAAGATTTTCCATGTTTTAGTGCATTATGATTATTTTTATTGAAACCTTCCCGTCTAATATTGGATGAACGTTTGCTTGCTGACTGAACGCTGCGTCTCTTAAAATCTTTTAACTGCTGCTCTGTCAAGACTACCTGCTGATTATTACAACGAAACATAAAATGTGTTGTCGCCGTGGCCCTCAGTCGTTACCTGAAATTATTAAGACTGATTCTTACCTTTAATTATTTATACTGGATCGCCATCTGACTGCTACAGCAAACTGTGGAATGAATATACTTACTTCTCTTTAACATAATTATAAGCTGCTGGTGGAGTTTCATAATACTTTGTGACTGGAATTCTTTAAGTTGAAGTTAATTTAGATTTGATAAAAGCTGAAGCTCAGTTTAGACTTTTCTTTTAAGATAACAATAAATTCCGTAAAGCATTTACGTGAATGATTTTGGGATAGAAAATTCTTAATGCATTTAATCTGGTAGAAGTTAACTATATTCTGAGAACGATCTTGACAAACAATTACAAGGGGTATAGTTCTTTACAAAAATTCTTAAAAAGTAGCGTTGCGCTACATACCTAATTTTCCATCAAAATTACATAACTATATTCTAAGAACGATCTTGACAAACAATTACAAGGGGCATAGTTCTTTACAAAAATTCTTAAAAACTAGCATTGCGCTACATGTAGCGAGTGGCTGGCGAGCACACTGCTTCTTTCAAAGTGTTAATTCATACCTCGCTTACAGCGACCTCCTCTCATGTCTCGCTAGCTACGACTGCCTCGTCTCACATCTTACTCGCAACTGTTCGCTTCCAACGCTCAATGCTACAAAAGTGCGGTCTCGCCGCCAACAATGGTTTTTGGTGCAGACAATCCCTGCTACCATTACAGATGTATTACTGCGCTGTTTCCCGCTCTTTCTCAAAATGTATCTATGCGCGGTTTCCCGCTCTTTCTCAATAATACACAATGCAATTTAATTAACAAAACAATTTAAATAAGAAACAGTTCAGATAATTACATGCTAAAACAGTTTAAATACGCCTATTACATAATTACATATGCCGCTACTCGGCTTTCTTAAAATTTTACTACGTTGTTGAGTCATATGGACTCAACATAAGTATAAAATTTGATTATAGAAAATAGTTTGAACAAAGTGTATACACAAATGCTGTCATACGAAATGATTTGTCTATCTCTAATAAAGAGAATATGTAAATAGAAAGGGTTTTAGTAGGAATTGTACATCAAGTAAAATTTGGTTCCCTTAAATTTAACAACAAGAATAAGAGTAAATGTGAAAATCAATATACAGATCATATGAAGCAATTGAAAGTTTACATTATGAAACATTTAATTCAAATTGGCATCTCTTAGTACCACAAGCACTGGCAACTGTCTGTGAATGCACTCAAAAGTCTGTTCCTTTCCCTCACATAGCACAACACCAGGTTTCGCCATGTGGTTCCATCATCGCCTTGCTCCATAGTTTTAGTGTACCCAAACACTAAGTACGTCGTCGAATAGCCTGAGTTGCCGCAGCCACATCAGGATTAAGTTCCATCTCCAATGGTCCATTAAGGTTGGTGGTGTGCATCTTGGTATGCAAACACCTATTGTCATACATCATACTGTGGTGTGTATCTAGGTATGCAGGCACCAATTGACATACATCGGGCTGTGGTGTGCATCTAGGTATGCAAACACCTCGTCGAGAACATCATTGGTTGAAGTCACGTGTTTCACAATTCACTGATTCTGTGCTCAATAACCATGGGGATGCACAGGAATTAAGGTACGGGTAAAATTGTTTTGGCAATGGGTTCACGGACATTGTTGGTACCATAATTTGACTACCAAATAATTTTCCCTATGACAAAATATGTTGTGTCGTAATTTGTAACAATATGTAGTTTTACTTTAAGAATTCTTCCAGAAAATTATTCCCATATATAAAAGACATAAAAGTTCCTACTTATTCAGTATGTGATAGTATACAGATTTGTTATAGACAAGTACATTATTACTTATTCTGTATTTACATATCTTAGTTTCTTTCATCATTAATTATAAATTTTGTTGACAATGCATTTCTTGACTTACTGTCCTAAAATTTTATCTTCCATTCAGGGGTGTAGTCGTCAGTTATGAGTCGTCAAATGTCAGGTCATAATATACAATAAAATTACTGTCATAAAATTATTTAAAGTATTCTTTTGCAGCTGAAAATTAAGGTAAACATTACTCTGGTTAGACATTGTAATGTGTGGTCCCCATCCATAGTGTTGCAATGTGTCACATGCTAGCAAAATTATTTCTTAACATTATACATTTCTTATATACTAACATAACATACACATTCTTCTTCTGCATCTGTGTCAACTCTCTGCATAACCTGTTATAAACATTCAGCATTAATTAACGTCAGCGCACGGCATGACTTATTATAAAACATTCAGTATTAATTATCGTCAGTGCATGGCATGACTTCAATAAACATCTTCTGGTACTTCTCGTCCGCTCCTGGCATGACCTATAAAACACTTTATCATAATATTAACTGCTGCAAAATCACGTCAGCTCCCGGCATGACCTATAAAATTTCTGTAATGACAATTAGCGTCAGCTATCTGCGTGACCTAAAGATTCACATCCTTATTCTAACTAAAACTACGTTTCATTTTGATGACGTGTGACAACAATGCTGCATTCTGGAATAAAGAGTACATGTTAATGTTACCACTAAAATAATTGATTAATGAACGATCTATATTATCAGTTTAGCTATTGCAAAAATCGACATTTTCTTAAGTAATTATGTCACGTTATAAAAAAAATTTCTTTCATTTATGAGCTCTCAGTGCACAAATTCATACGTCGTGTCGTTGTCTGCGTGTTCTCTTTAAGTTAGGAAATGTTTCTCGTGTTTTTATTTGTCTTGGCTGGCGTAGCATCATTAAGTACTGCTGTGTTCTTTAAGGTACGGTGAAATATTAGCGGCCCGCTGCGTGTCGCGGCTTTGTTTGTTACTGAAGCGCGCTGAAACTACCATTGTTGCATACTTACGTGTCACGCCGTCCTTTCGTCAGCTGAAATGCAAAAATTTAAGTCAAGAAATGTTTCACGTTGGATACATGATGATTCCCTAATGATTTCTTCTTACGTAGCGTTTCCACATGCACTACATTAGCGTGTGGAATATTACGAACTCTGTAAGGGCCTGCATACAGAAGTTCGAATTTACGGCATCTGTGCTTACCTTTGTTGGAAAGAAAATGAGTGCGAATCAGTACTTTGTCGCCAATCTCGTACTTCTGTAGTCGACTTACCTGCTTCTGTTGTTTCTTCCGCCGATCTGCAGCTCTTTTAGTGTTTGCTAATGCTGTGTCTATTATTTCACAATGTTGAAGCCTACGCGTCTTAGGAAAAGTAATTAGTTCGGTAATTTTGTTCGGTGGGTCTTTATTTGTCAGTATTACGGTTGGTGATAGCATCGTAGATTCATTGGGTATTGCATTTATCACTTCTTGAAACTGTAAAATATATTTATCCCATGTTGTATGTCTTTTATGACAATAAATTCTGCATAACTTCCCGATCTCTTTCATTATTCTTTCTGATGGGTTGGAAGAACTGTGATATCTTGATATGTAAATAGGTGTTATGTTCTTACTTTCTAACATTTTCTTCCATACGTCTGACCTAAACTGCGGACCGTTATCCGAAATAACCTTCTGTACACGTCCTACTACTGATAGAAAATCTCTTACAAACGCTCTTGATACTGTTCTTGCTGTTGCTTTCCTTAGTGGAGAAAATGTTACAAATTTGGATGTTAGTTCTACAGCTACAAAAATATAACTATAACCATTATTTGTTCTGGGGATTGGACCGAAAAGATCCACTGCTGCCATGTGTCTTAACTTAACCGGTATGATGGGATACAATGGTGGAATGTGTGACACTGTTGATGATTTAGCTTTTTGACATATCTTGCATGATGCTATTACTTTTCTTATGTGTTTTTCCATGTTATTAAAGTGGCAATTTTGTCGCAGAATCAGAAAGCATTTCCTCGCTCCGTAGTGTCCATAACTTAGATGTGTATACCATATCAGTTTATTTACGATCCCTTCCGGAATGCATAAAAGCCAATTATTACCGTCTCGGTATGATCGAATAAAGAGTATATTTTGATGTACAGTGTAATGAAGTCTGACTTTAGCGTTACTTCTGTCTTTCCAAAGCGTTACAATCTCTTTCAGTGTTTCATCTTTCTGCTGTTCTCTCTCTATATCCTGTAATGCTGCTGATATAAAGTTTTCGAAAGCTACTTGTTTAATATACATAATACTATGGTTGTTGTAGCAAAAGGTATTTTCTTTCTCCATGCGTTTATTGTGAATGGACCTCGACAATGCGTCGGCAACAGTATTCTGCGTGCCTGGAATGTGTATAATGGTAAAATCAAACTCTTGTAAGTATAATTTCCAGCGGCTTAATCTATCGTGCGTAAGTTTTGCTGACAATAAAAACTGGATTGCTCGGTGATCGGTATATATTGTTGTATGTCGGCCATATAGAAAATGACGGAATCGCTTAAAAGCGTAAATTACACATAGTGTCTCTAATTCTGTTACAGAATAATTGCGCTCTGCTGGAGAAAGTATCCTGCTTGCAAAAGCAATGTGTTTCACGACTGTCTTATCTTCTTCCTTTATTTCTTGGAAAATATGTACTCCTAGTGCTGTGGTTGAACTATCTGTTGCAACGGAAAAGTTTTGTGTTGGGTCAGGGTGTGATAACAAAGGTGCTTTTAATAATGCTTCTTTCAAGTTCTCGAATTCAGCTTCAACGTCTTCATTCCATGACCAAAGTGTGTTTTTACTTGTAAGCTGGTATAGCAAGGGCGTGTCTAATGCTTTGTAGTGGATAAATTTTCTAAAATAATTGATAAGACCTAAAAAGCTCCGAAGTTCCTTTTTGTTTGTTGGCACGTCGATGTCTTTCAGTGCTTGCAATTTGTCAGGGTCTGGTGCGATACCTGTTTGTGAGATAATGTGCCCTAGAAATTTTATTGACGCTTTACCAAATTCAGATTTACGCAAGTTTATAGTTATACCATTCTGCTCGAATGTATTCAGTAATTGTTGAAGAGTATGATTGTGTTGTTCCCAGTTTTCTGCTGCAATTAAAATGTCATCGACATATGTAGTAATTTTGTTTTTCAGATCTTGTGGTAGAATAGTATTCATGCCTCGTATAAAGGCGGCAGACGAAATCGTTAGTCCAAACGGAAGTTTACAAAATTGATAGCATTCCCCAAAGCAAAGGAATGCCGTATATTTTCGGCAATTTGGGTGTAGTTGGATTTGCCAAGACCCTGATTTGAGGTCGAGTGTAGTATAAATGGAGGTGCCATGAAATTTTTGCAGTAACTCTTCTAACGTCTGTGGTCGGTCGGTTTCTGTAATGATTATTTTATTAACTTGACGTGAATCTAAAACTAAACGTAGTGATCCATCCTTCTTTTCAACAATGTGTAGTGGATTTATATATTGGCTGGCTGCTGGTTCTATTATTCCTTGATCGATCATTGCTCGTAATTCTTTCTTAACTGCTTCTGTGTGTATGTGTGGGATTGGATAATGCTTTGCTTTGAAAGTCTCGTGTGGTTTCACCTGAAATTCGTACATAAATCCTGTCATTGTTCCTGGAACATTGGCAAAAACTGCTTTGTGTTGTACCAGAATATTTTCAAGTTCTGTGCGTTCTGCGTCGCATTTTGCTACACTATTGTCTACCTTGCGTGTAATTGTCTCGAACATATTGTACTCCTGTTCCTCTACCAAGTCATTATTAAGTGTGTTCGTGTATAGTGCGATATAACAATCGTTATCTTGAGAATCAGTAATAATCTCGATCCTGTGCATATTTTGTTCTTCGGAGGATACTGTGTTTTGAAATCTTACGATCACTTCCCTGTTTTCCTTTTGTAGTGTGAGGTATGACGATTTGAAGTCAATCTTCGCATCGTACTGAACAAGAAAATTTATTCCTAATATCATGTCTGTTGTTAAATTCGGAACTATCCAACAATCACTGTGGAACGTTTCCCCTGCAAAAACAAATGTTAATTGTGTCTGTCTTTTAACTTCAATGCCTTTTCCTGCAAAAGCTCCCTTGACCTTCGTTCTGTTTAAAGGAAATACTGGGTAATCATTATTGCTATTGCATCTGTTAAATGTGTCTTCGTTCATTACGCACATAGGTGAACCTGAATCAATTATCGCTAAAATATTGTGCGACTGTAAATTTATCTCTATTATTGGGTGATATATTGTTTTCTGTAGGATTGGTTTTTCCTGTAACAATGTGTCTCTCACCTCGTCAAATGTAATGGCATTTTCGGTCGTTATGTTTTCTCTGTGTGATTTCATAGTATCGACATTAAGAGATTCATTGCAGGTTTTCTCTAGTCATAATTCTTCCGATATGTGATTTTCAGCTTGGAAGTTTGGTATGTGTTCTATCAACTGTACAGTTCTGCCGTTTTGATTATTAGCAGTGTCTGGTGGATGAAATCTGGTGTCTGGTACATTCATACGGTAACGCAGCTGTTGGGCCCTGTTGTAGTTTCCGTTAAAATTGTCATTGTGGAACGTCCTCGGCGGTCTGTGTTCGTTTTCTTTTCTCCTGTCGTTATAACTGTGACTGTACGGCAGCCCACCTGCACCCCGTAGAAACGTTTGTTTTTGTTCATTTTGCGGTCGACCCGCGTAATGGCCTTCCCCGGTCGCATTATCTGAGCGATGATTCATATGGAAATTTGACCTATTCGGTTGCGTGTTAAGTCTCGGATTCTGTTGCTGTCCTGAATATAAATTTACCGTGTCAGTATAATGTTTTTCATTACTCCTGTTTTCGTTGTCATTTTCGCTGCGAAAGCGTTTACTCGGATTGTTATTACCAAATCGTGTTTGTTCAAAAGTAGCTGAGTTTGTTAGTTTTCCGTTCTGTCGTGAAAAATTTTTGTTAACAAATGCGTAGTCTGCCTGGTGTGCTTCTAATAGTTGTAAGATGTCTCTAAAAGCGGATACATTGTCCTTTTGTTGCCCTGTCAGTAATGACACTTTCAAAGCTCTGGGCAGTTTTGAAATGCAAAGCTGTATTAATGCCGATTGACTGTATGGCTCGTTGAGGTACTGGTTCTGTTCCACCACGTACTCGAAAAATTGTGTGATTGTTGGAAAGGTAGAATTTTCAAAGTTTGGCAAACTAAGTAGCCGATCTTTGATGCTGTTTTGTGTAGTGTCAGACCAATATGCTGATAAAAATGCTTCCTCAAATGCTTCTACGGAAAAACATTGTCTAGCAATTGGTCGCATTCGTCGTGCTGGTTCTCCTTCAAGAAAACTGACAATAAATTCTAACTTATGTTGTACTGGCCATGATGGTGGAAGTGCTCCCCTGAACTGTTGGATGAAATCCAACGGATGTATTTGCGCCCTGTCGTTTTTAAATGTTTTAAACTTTCTAACTGAAAGAAAATGTTTGTGATCAAAACTGTCATGTCTGTGTGTGTAAGTGTTGTCGTATTGTCTTGAATATGGATTCGGGTGTCTTTCTTCCTGGGTAAAATCTCTTACTCTCTGAAGTCTACCAACATTATATGTATTATGGATCTGAGGCATTTCGTAACGGTGTGTGTTCTGTTGAAAATGATTATGTGCGGCGGTTTCTTGTGCGTCCGCTATCTCTTGCTGTAGAGAATTTATTTGCTGATGCAATGAATCATTACGCGATTTTAGATCTGTGATAGTTTGTTGTATATTTGTCAATGGCGTGTTATTACTATTAGAGTTCTGTTGCACTGGGACTGGTGCAGTGTCGTCTGATCTCTCGTCATTGTTAGTATCTAAAAGATCTATTCTTGTAGTGAGTTCATTGATCTTTTCTGTCAGTTCGTTTCGTAATTTACGGTTGCTTTTGGTGACTTTCTTAAAATCTGCCTTTAAATTTTCTGTGTCATGGTTAATTTCTATGTGTTCTATTTTGTCAGTTAGTGTCTGAACGTCCTCTGTTAATTTATCTTTAACATTCTGGATTTCAGTGTCTGTAGAAGTTTTCACATCGATTGTCTGTGTTTGGATTTCTGTAAGCCTGTCTTGTATTTGATTATTTGTTTCTTTGACCGTTTCGATTTCTTCCGAGATCGACTGTATGTGATTGTCTACATATGTTTTGCCCTGGGCAAACACTTTCTTTTTGTCGTCCTGACGCTGTTTAGTGATTGTTTGTAGTAATTCTTTTCGTTCTTTATCCTGCGATCGCACCAGTTTACGGTGACGTATCAAACAGTTTTCTGTGTGATTGTTAAAACGTTCATCAATCTGAGCGTTTTGTTTAGCAAAGTTTTCTGTCATTGTTTCCCGTATACTAACTGCAAATGTTGCTTGGTTATCGGATATTTCTTGAATTTTGTCGCGTAATTCTTGTGTTGATTGTGAACATTTTTCAGCGACTGTTTGAATTTCTACTTTGATTTCGTGTTTTAGATTTTGGTACATGTTGTCTAATTTCTGATCTGTGTGTGCGTGTTCTGCCTTAATTTCGTTTTTTAGATCTTGTGACCTTTTTTCTAATTCTTGTGACCCTCTGTTAAAGTTTTGATTCATGTCTTGTCTCATTTGTAGCAAAAATGCCATTATTGGATCCGTTTCGGATTGACTTCTGTGTGTATTTGTATTCGTTGTTAAAGGCTGTAGATCTGTGTTCATTTGGACATCCTCAGATGATTGTGACTGCGTCACGTTTTCCGTAATTTCGGAATTTTGGTCATGAGAACTGTTGGATCTGCTACGCAGGTTGTGTAGCTGTGTACCGTTTGAATCTAAATCAGTGCTTAATGGAGTCTCTCTGTCTGACTGCATTGTAGTGGTTTCGTTACTGAAACTGTTATGTCTACTATGCGGAATTTGTGACTGTGTACCGTCTGTTGCATTTAATGCCAAATTATTTTGCACTACCGTTTCATTGTCTGTGGGCATTTCTGAAGTTACTTGTTCGTTAAACGCTTCCATATTGTTACAGTTATTAAATGTCTGTTCACCTAACGTTTCAGAATCAGGGTTTTCACACGTATTATTACTGCCTATTCCAGAAAAGAATCTCTCGTCAGTATTTTGTACAGTTTTATCAGTTTGAGAACGAGTAATTATTCTGCGGGACATTGTCTATAATCATCACACGCAACAAAATATATCACTGTTCAAAGCGGATTCAACACTGAACAAACACTTTTCAACGCCGAATCAATAAAGCAAACAGAATTGCCGATGACCTGTGAATAAAAGTTATACACTTTAGTATATGCGTTGCGCCACTTAACAGTAACTTATTCACACTATTATCAAAGTCAGTATATTCATATCCACAGTAGATTCACTAAAATGTCGTACTGAATGGATATCGCCAAGTGAAACCTTCCCGTCTAATATTGGATGAACGTTTGCTTGCTGACTGAACGCTGCGTCTCTTAAAATCTTTTAACTGCTGCTCTGTCAAGACTACCTGCTGATTATTACGACGAAACATAAAATGTGTTGTCGCCGTGGCCCTCAGTCGTTACCTGAAATTATTAAGACTGATTCTTACCTTTAATTATTTATACTGGATCGCCATCTGACTGCTACAGCAAACTGTGGAATGAATATACTTACTTCTCTTTAACATAATTATAAGCTGCTGGTGGAGTTTCATAATACTTTGTGACTGGAATTCTTTAAGTTGAAGTTAATTTAGATTTGATAAAAGCTGAAGCTCAGTTTAGACTTTTCTTTTAAGATAACAATAAATTCCGTAAAGCATTTACGTGAATGATTTTGGGATAGAAAATTCTTAATGCATTTAATCTGGTAGAAGTTAACTATATTCTGAGAACGATCTTGACAAACAATTACAAGGGGTATAGTTCTTTACAAAAATTCTTAAAAAGTAGCGTTGCGCTACATACCTAATTTTCCATCAAAATTACATAACTATATTCTGAGAACGATCTTGACAAACAATTACAAGGGGCATAGTTCTTTACAAAAATTCTTAAAAACTAGCATTGCGCTACATATAGCGAGTGGCTGGCGAGCACACCGCTTCTTTCAAAGTGTTAATTCATACCTCGCTTACAGCGACCTCCTCTCATGTCTCGCTAGCTACGACTGCCTCGTCTCACATCTTACTCGCAACTGCTCGCTTCCAACGCTCAATGCTACAAAAGTGCGGTCTCGCCGCCAACAATGGTTTTTGGTGCAGACAATCCCTGCTACCATTACAGATGTATTACTGCGCTGTTTCCCGCTCTTTCTCAAAATGTATCTATGCGCGGTTTCCCGCTCTTTCTCAATAATACACAATGCAATTTAATTAACAAAACAATTTAAATAAAAAACAGTTCAGATAATTACATGCTAAAACAGTTTAAATACGCCTATTACATAATTACATTATTATCAAGAAACTTTATATTTGTTAGACTATTTTCTTCGGTGGTCGGTGAAATGCTAATGTAAGGCCTCTGGAGAATGTCAAGCTCTTTCTACATGTTGGAGGGCACTGCTTTTTTCTGGAGCAAAAATCTCACACAGGCTTAGACCACATGGATCTGTAGTATAGAGGAACACCTACAATGTCATTCAATGTAATTTTAAACTCTTTTACTGTATTACAAGATTTTCTTTTTCTATTTTAGAAAGTCATTTGTTTTTTTTTCTTCAGTTTTTGTCTTCGTTTGCTCTCAGTTCACTTACTGCCCGGTAATCTCCTCTGCCTAGTCAAAATATAAATCACTGTTTACTTTTATTTCATCAAAGTTAAGAATTATATCTTTTTTAAATTTTCTAATAACTTCGTGTGAGTGTCCAAAACACTAAGGCTTAAATCAATAAAGCCTTTTGGGACACTTCATTGCCTGGGGTTTCTTTTAGTTGTAAGTTCGCCAGGAAGAGGATATTTTAATAAGTACCTGACAAAAGATATCGCTTTATAAGATTGGCAACAAAGTCGCAGCCTTTGCAGTATCTCCAGATGACCAGTGGGTACATGATTTCATAACGACTTACAATCGACAGCAAGAAAAAGGGACCTCAGTCATGTTTTGAACATATTTTCATTCCAGTAACTCAGCCCAAAGTTAAGAGAGACAATAGTGTAAATCTGTATTTTCTGCCTAAGGTCTTTTATTTCTATTTGCATAATTTATAATTATTGGCATAAGTGTGCATTCTCATATTCTCAGCTGTGTTTGTAAAATATCTTCTGCGTTTTTACAGTATTTTGGTTTTTGTGCCTGAACATTTCTCTCTTTATTAGGGTTGTTATGACACGCTAAATCAGCGCCAGAGAACGGTAAATTTAGAGCTGGAATAGCATCAGCATTTCGAAGGAACAATCAGCAGCTCACTTTTCAAATCACTTTCTTAATCCAAAATGTATTGAGCAGCAAAACATTTTTGACCGAAAATAAATCTGCATGTTCACAAGAATTTATCTGTTTTTGTATTGTCTCAGAGTTTTTAGAAAATATATGGAACTTGATTTCCTAACTAGCTTCCTTATCCGCTTTAATTAGTACAACTGCTGATCTTGGGCAAATCACTATTTTTCACGTAAAAGCTCCCTCAATACAATGATAATTACTTTGCACTCAGTCTCTAGCCACTAACAAAAATTCTGTCTGCCATAAACAGCCTCGTTTTCTCTCACAAACGCAATTACAACACAACACATATGGCAATTATGGGCTATTGAAAATGCTGTGTGTTCTAGCATTTATGGTACAACTGAACTGGTAGGCCCAAACCACTGCTGCTGTAAAAAAAACATTTTGCTAAAGGTATCATTTGTATAAAGCACAAAACTCTATATCATTATAACTGTGTAAAATGCCAATCTCAACCTAAAACGTCTAGTTTTGCTGGAAAGGCTGTGACAAATAAAAATGTGGTTTTGTAGGAAATAATGTGACAAAGATTGAGGCCAAAAACTAAACAATGCAGAATGCAAAACTGGTCTCTTCATCTACTTATTACTAAACACCCAACCCAGTTGCAGTTTTCCTATCAGGCAGCTTTCAGGGCAAACAAAAATTTAAATTTCAGTGTTTCATTTAATTACTGACCACAGCAAAGTTAGTTGTTTTTGCTGATGATACAAGTATAGTAATAGCATCCAAAAATCAAGAACTAGTGATGTAATTCTAAATGATGTTTTTCACAAAATTATGAAGTGGTTCTCAGCAAACGGACTCTCTTTAAATTTTGATAAAACACAGTATATACAGTTCCATACAGTAAATGGCACAACACCAGTAATAAATATGGACTTTGAACAGAAGTCTGTAGCTAAGGTAGAATATTAAAAATTTTTAGGTGTGTCCACTGATGAGAGGTTAAACTGGAAGCAACACTGATGAGAGGTTAAACTGGAAGCAACACATTGATGGTGTGCTGAAACGTCTGAGTTCAGCTATGTATGCTATTAAGGTTATTGCAAATTTTGGTGACAAGAATCTCAGTAAATTAGCTTACTATGCCTACTTTCATTCTCTGCTTTCGTATGGCATCATATTCTGGGGTAATTTATCGTTGAGTAGAAAAGTGTTCATTGCTCAAAAACGTGTAATCAGAATAATTGCTGGAGCCCTCCCACAGTCATCCTGCAGACATCTATTTAAGGATCTAGGGATCCTCACAGTAACCTTACAGTATATATATTCACTTATGAAATTTGTTGTTAATAATCCTAACCAGTTCAAAAGTAATAGCAGTGTGCATAGCTATAACACCAGGAGAAAGGATGATCTTCACTATGCAGGGTTAAATCTGACTATGGCACAGAAAGGGGTAAATTATGCTGCCACAAAAGTCTTTGGTCACCTACCAAACAGCATCAAAAGCCTGACAGATAGTCAACCAACATTTAAAAATAAATTAAAAGAATTTCTAGATGACAACTCCTTCTACTCACTGGCTGAATTTTTAAATATAAAAAAGGGAGGGAAAAAACTAGCTTAAACATAAGTGTCATGCAATATTTTGTGTAATGCAGTATCTTGTATGGACATCTTTTATTAACCTGACATGTTCCACATCATTACGAAGTGTTGTATTCATGATCTATGGAACAAATATTAATCTAATCTAATCTTCAAAAAGTTTAAAATGCTGTCTAATCATATATATATATATATATATATATATATATATATATATATATATATATATATATATATATATATATATTGCGCTAAAGATTTAACACAGTAGGACAATTATTCCAGGTAGCAACTGAGTAATCTCTTGAGGCGGCATAGCTCAAAATGTGCAAATCACCCAGACTAAACTCTTCAGTATTAAGGAATAGGAGCACTTAACGACTTCCAACAAACTATATACATAATTTCAAACCCGTACAAAAATGTTTGTTAACACCCTAGAAAAAATAATGAAAGGACAACGTTTATCGCTTATTACATTGTAACTGATCATTCAGTAAGACTTCAACATCGGGCATGACGTTTAATTTATTATGTCTTTTTCACTAACCCTGTCTGCAACATGCTTTTCAGACAGTATCCACATACACATACGCCACTGAATGAACTTGCAAAATCATAGAATTGCACAAAACATATTTCAGGAGATATGATGTCATAAACAATAAGGTGCTTGAAAAACTAGCTATTACTTAAGACTGAGGGCAAATTACCCAGACTATATTGATCCAATCCTTGATAATAAGAGCACTTAGTAACTTCCAGCGAAGTTTAAACACAATTTCAAAACTTTTCTTAACTTTTATTAGTTTATATACTCTAGTACAACATGAAACTCAGTGGTCACAAAAAGGGATAAAATACTGGTTCTTCACATCCCCTTAAACACACACGCTAGAGTACAAGCAGGGCTGGGTCCCTGCGTCCTCGACAACTACTGTTCCTGGCACGACGTCTGTGCATCACGGGATGGCGCTCCCTACTACTGCAGGCGTTCCTCTTTCGGAGACAGAATCCCGCCTGTACATCCCGTTTTTCGATTCGGTGCTGATAGTAAACATTGTGTTTATAGGCTCAACGATGTTAGACACGACCAGAAACTGTTACCACAGTCCACAGGCAGTGCATTAAGCAACAATGGCGGCACTGCCATCAGGGACTATCTCGCGTCCGCTGGTCGTGTGATTATCAAGAGCCCACGGACATCCGTCCGCCGTGATATACTTCAACTGTGGCGCCATCTAGAGCAGTCATTTGCAGTCAGGGCTCCACCCCAGATCATTCGCGCCGACCACCTATTACATCCCATCCCTAGGAGCTTCAGTCAACTCTCTACCTCCCTGTCTAGCGCCGCTACGTCACGACATCGTCACGATCACTGCTGCAACGTAGTTGTGCATCAAGCTCTACCACCATGAAGTCACGACGGGCAGGTGTCACGCCACGTGTTACAACAAACTCTAGACTCCGCCACACTTGTGTTGGATCGAAGACGATCATTTCTCTGTGTGTGGTGGTCTTCAGTCCTGAGACTGGTTTGATGCAGCTCTCCATGCTACTCTATCCTGTGCAAACTTCTTCATCTCCCAGTACCTACTGCAACCTACATCCTTCTGAATCTGTTAGTGTATTCATCTCTTGGTCTCCCTCTACGATTTTTACCCTCCACGCTGCCCTCCAGTACCAAATTGGTGATCCCTTGATGCCTCAGAACGTGTCCTACCAACCAATCCCTTCTTCTAGTCAACTTCTGCCACCAACTCCTCTTCTCCCCAATTCTATTCAATATATCCTCATTAGTTATGTGATATACCCATATAATCTTCAGCATTCTTCTGTAGCACCACATTTCAAAAGCTTCCATTCTCTTCTTGTCTAAACTCTTTATCGTCCATGTTTCACTTCCATACTTGGCTACACTCCATACAAATACTTTCAGAAATGACTTCCTGACACTTAAATTTATGCTCGATGTTAACAAATTTCTCTTCTTCAGAAATGCTTTCCTTGCCATTGCCAGTCTACATATTATATCCTCTCTACTTCGACCATCATCAGTTATTTTGCTCCCCAAACAGGAAAACTCTTTTACTACTTTAAGTGTCTCGTTTCCTAATCTTATTCCCTCAGCATCACCCAACTTAATTCGACTACATTCCATTATCCTCGTTATGCTTTTGTTGATGTTCATCTTATATCCCCCTTTCAAGACACTGTCCATTGCATTCAACTGCTCTTCCAAGTCCTTTGCTGTCTCTGACAGAATTACAATGTCATCGGCGAACCTCAAAGTTTTTATTTCTTCTCCCTGGATTTTAATACCTACTCTGAATTTTTCTTTTGTTTCCTTTACTGCTTGCTCAATATACAGATTGAATAACATCGGGGAGAGGCTACAACCTGGTCTTACTCCCTTCCCAACCACTGCTTCCCTTTCATGTCCCTCGACTTTAATAACTGCCATCTGGTTTCTGTACAAATTGTAAATAGCCTTTCGTACCCTGTATTTTACCCCTGTCACCTTTAGAATTCGAAAGAGAGTATTCCAGTCAACACTTTCAAAAGCTTTCTCTAAGTCTAAAATTGCTAGAAACTTAGGTTTGCCTTTCCTTAATCTTTCTTCTAAGATAAGTCGTAAGGTCAGTATTCCCTCACGTGTTCCAGTATTTCTACGGAATGCAAACTGATCTTCCCCGAGGTCGGTTTCTACTAGTTTTTCCATTCATCTGTAAAGAATTAGTGTTAGAATTTTGCAGCTGTGGCTTATTAAACTGATTGTTCGGTAATTTTTACATCTGTCAACACCTGCTTTCTTTGGGATTGGAAATATTATATTCTTCTTGAAGTCTGAGGGTATTTCGCCCATTTCATACATCTTGCTCACCAGATGGTAGAGTTTTGTCAGGACTGGCTCTCCCAAGGCCGGCAGTAGTTCCAATGGAAAGTTGTCTACTCCGGGGGCCTTGTTTCGACTCAGGTCCTTCAATGCTCTGTCAAACTCTTCACGCAGTATTGCATCTCCCATTTCATCCTCATCTACATCCTCTTCCAATTCCATAATATTGTCCTCATGTACATCGCCCTTGTATAGACCCTCTATATACTCTTTCCACCTTTCTACTTTCCGTTTTTTGCTTAGAACTGGGTTTCCATTTGAGCTCTTTATGTTCATACAAGTGGTTCTCTTATCTCCAAAGATCTCTTTAATTTTCTTGTAGGCAGTATCTAACTTACACCTAGTGAGATAAGCCTCTACATCCTTACATTTGTCCTCTAGCCATCCCTGCTTAGCCATTTTGCACTTCCTGTCGATCTCATTTTTGAGACGTTTGTATTCCTTTTTGTCTGCTTCGTTTACTGCATTCTTATATTTTCTCCTTTCATCAATCAAATTCAATATTTCTTCTGTTACCCAAGGATTTCTACTAGCCCTCTTCTTTTAACCTACTTGATCCTCTGCTGCCTTCACTACTTCATCCCTCAAAGCTACCCATTCTTCTTCTACTGTATTTCTTTGCCCCATTCCCGTCAATTGTTCCCTTATGCTCTCCGTGAAACTCTGTACAACCTCTGGTTCAGTTTATCCAGGTCCCATCTCCTCAAATTCCCACCTTTTTGTAGTTTCTTCAGTTTTAATCTACAGGTCATAACCAATAGATTGTGGTCAGAGTCGACATCTGCCCCTGGAAATGTCTTACAAAAAACCTGGTTCCTAAATCTCTGTCTTACCGTTATATAATCTGTCTGATACCTTTTGGTATCTCCAGGGTTCTTCCATGTATACATCCTTCTTTCATGGTTCTTAAACCAAGTGTTAGCTATGATTAAGTTGTGCTTTGCGCAAAATTCTACCAGAAGGCTTCCTCTTTCATTTCTTAGCCCCAATCCATAGTCACCTACTACGTTTCCTTCTCTCCCTTTCCCTACACTCGAATTCCAGTCACCCATGACTATTAAATTTTCGTCTTCCTTCACTATCTGCATAATTTCTTTTATTTCATCATACATTTCTTCAATTTCTTCGTCATAACTATTATATTTTGCGGAACTTTTCTTTTGTGAGGCTGAAATAAATCAACATTGTCAGTGATGATGAGGATTATTGGTTTCTTTCTAATTTTATCCATATTTCGCAGCTCCAAACGTAACTGTATTCAATACACTGGAGGTACGAATTAACAAACGCCTTCAGTCGCAACTTAATGTGTTTTATTAACTACACGATGCAATCCGGATGTGTAATTTGTCTTAATACTTGCTTTAGTTCTTCTCTTGAATGAGGTGAAATGAATATTCCATATAATCCAAGAAAGGCGTTTTTAACATTGTAGGACCACCAAAGATTATTTTTTCCATCATTTTCGTTCATGTCATTTCATTCAAGAGGCACATTTGCACACACATATTTGTAAACATTTCACAGATCTTTTGTGAGCTGTTTACAGACATGTGTCAGCAAATGTGTCTCTTGAATGAAGTGACATGTACGAAAATGATGGAAACAACAAAGTTTGGTAGTCCTACAATGTTAAAAACGCCTTTCTTGGATTATATGGAATATTCATTTCACTTCATTGAAGATAAGAACTAAAGTATGTACTAAGACAAATTACACCTGCTGAGGGACCCACAGGGTCCGAAATGCATCGTGTAGTTAATAAAAGACATTAAGTTGTGACTGAAAGTGTTTGTTAATTCACACCTCCAGTGTATTGAATACAGTTACGTTTGATGCTGCGATATATGGATGAAATTAAAAAGAAACCAATAATCCTCATCATCACTGACTACGTTGATTTATTTCAGCCTCACAAATGAAAAGTTCCGCAAAATATAATAGTTACGGAAATGATCGTCCTTGATCCAACACGAGTGTGGCGGATTCTAGAGTCTGTTGTGATATACGTGGCGTGACACTAGCCCGCCGTGACGTCGTGATGGTAGAGCTTGCTGCACAACTACATTGCAGCACTGGTAGTGACGATGACATGATATAGCGGCGATAGACAGCGTGGTGGAGAGTTGGCTGGAGTTCCTAGAGATGGGATGCAATAGGTGTTTTTTTCGGCGCAAATGGCCTGGGGTGGAGCCCTGACTGCAAATGACTGCTCTAGATGGCGCCACAGTTGAAGTATATCACGGCGGATGGATGTCCGTGGGCTCTTGATAATCATACGACCCAAAGACGCAAGATAGTCCCTGATGGCAGCTCAGTAATTGTTGCTTAATGCACTGCCTGTTGACTGTGGTAGCAGTCCTTGGTCGTGCCTAAGAGCGTTTAGCCTACAAACAGAATGTTTACTATCAACACTCAATAGAAAAGCGGGATGTACAGGCGTGATTCTGTCTCCAAAAGAGGAACGCCTGCAGGAGTAAGGAGCAGCAACCCGCGGTGCGCAGACGTCGTGACAGGAACAGGAGTTGCCGAAAACGCAGGGGCCCCACTCTGCTTGTACTACAACGTGTGTGTTTAAGGGGACATGTAAAACTAGTACTTTATCCCTTTTTGTGGCCACTGAGTTTTTATGTGGTACTAGAGCATATTTTTAATACATGTTCATCTGCTAGTACATGACTTACATTGAACTTACTGCCTCTCACGCTTAGCTTTCCCTTGCAATCACTGCTCAGAATAGTGCCCAGAGTCAACGAGTTCCTAAAAGTTATCTTACAGAATTCAGAAAGGAACAATTTGCTCCGTTATGTACCATAACGCATAAAAGAATCAATTGAAGTTAAAGCATTTTCCGTTGCACGCCTTGAATCCTAAATGATTAATTTGTCAGAGCCTAGCAAGTAATTTTACCATGGCTTTGCGTGGCATTTTACACATAGTGAAAGATAATAAAACAAAAGGAGATGAGTAAACTTCTCCCCGTCTGTCGAAAGATTCAGGGGTGAAACAGGCGATGTTATATGGTGAAAGAGGTAATTTAATGAATAACTACAAGAGGAGAACGAGGAGAACACTGAAACATTGATACTGTTTAGTATCAAGAACACACACACGTACTGACAAGTACTGAACTTTGCACAAATCGACTCAGACAGGTGAACCTGGAGTTCAGTTACTATTCCAGAAGCTAAGGATGGAAAATAAAGAGTTCTTGTCCCACTAGAATGTTCATTGAAGATGGGCTGGTGTGCACTCACCAGAAGCAGACGACACAGTGCGAAGTACACAAGTCCGCAGCTCGTGGTCGTGCGGTAGCGTTCTCGCTTCCCGCTCCCGGGTTTCCGGGTTCGATTCCCGGCGGGGTCAGGGATTTTCTCTGCCTCGTGATGACTGGGTGTTGTGTGATGTCCTTAGGTTAGTTAGGTTTAAGTAGTTCTAGGGGACTGATGACCATACCTGTTAAATCCCATAGTGCTGAGAGCCATTTTTGAAGTACACAAGCAAACGGCAGTCTTCTCGGTAGTCGAGCTGACTTGGAACTGTCCTCTCCGCTGTGGAGCCGGCGCATATCACTTCTCTGGCGGCTCCACCGCTGCGATTTCTTGGTGCGGCAATCGCTGGTCTATACACCGTCTCTGGAATCGGTTTTCGACCTATCGATGCCAGTGATGCTACCTCATGATGCGTGGCGTTCTTACGACACCAAGGGATAAGGAAACAATAGATTTAAATTCGCACTTTACCGACTCCATATCAAATTATAATCACTAAAATAAAGGTAGAGACCTTTTCTGACACGCCTGATAACTCATTAAAGACATAAAACGAATGAGTAAAGAAACCCATAGAATTTTACTTCACCATCCTTAGAGAACTATACGAAAAACCAATCATAAGAATTAACACATGCAAGTGACAAAAGGAATTAAAGTGAAACTCATTACCATCAAAAGGAAACAGGTACATGGCTTGAAGATAAAATTCAAAGCAAGATCCATAGAGGAAACCGAGACAGCGTCCATATATCACGTCATAAACATTAAACCAACCACAGACGCACAGAAGATGAAAATATACACACTCACCAAAATGAGAAGGTGAATGAAACACAACGGCATTACCAGAAAATCTACTCCATGAGTCCCATGGATGATGAGTTGATAGCTGAATCACATAACTGAAAACGACAATTAGAGACTTTGTAGCTGACTTCAGTGTTGGTGAAGTATTTGAATTAATTGTGAAACGATTGGCTAACAAAGTTCCAGGACCCGACGGAATTTCCAAAGGTTTTATCACAAATTCTGGGACCCCATTAAGGCTACTTTTACTGAAATTTTAAGTGAGATTATTAGAGGCGGGATTGTACCTAAGGATTGTACCAAAGAAGAGCGGTTTGAAACTCGAAAACCTACAGACTATTCACTGCTTAATTTTGACTGCAAAACAGTGGCCAGATTTATTAACGGCGGGATGACCCCGTTACTTAAAGAAGGAGTCAAAACACATCAGGTTTGTATTACCAGAAATACTATTATGTCAACTGTTTCTGAAAGTAGAGACATCATTTCAAGAAAATGAGCCCTTGTAAGAGTTCCATGATTAAAGAATTTGTTTCTAGCGCACATGAGCTGATGTAATTTCGATGGATTGCTCACGTGCTGACTGCGATATGTAAGCTGTAAGAGAATCTGAGACCAAAGCCAAACGTTATCCCATTCCATATATTCACAGAGAACAAGTTAAGAAAGAATTCCAAGCTATGCTTGACCAAGATATTATTGAACCAGCAGTTGGTCCGTACATAAACCCGCCCCATATTGTTAAGAAAAAGGATGGATCACTTCGACTTGTACTTGATTCGCGTCATGTCAACGACATTATTATTAATGAAACAGGTCGCCAACAGACACTAGAAGAACTTCTACAGAAATTTCATGGTACTGCTGTTTATTCCACATTAGATTTGAGATCGGGATTTTGGCAAATTCAGCTCCATCCGAACTGCAGAAAGTACACAACATTTCTCTGTTTTGGTGACTGTTATCAATTTTGCAAATTACAACTCGCAGTTCATCTTAATAAATCGCACTTTGGCAGAACTTCCATCAAATTTCTTGGACATGTAATTTCAGCAGAAGGCATTGCGCCTGACCCGGAAAAACTTCAAGCTTTACCGAACATTACTGTTCCAACGACAAAGAAACAATTACGCAGCTTTCTGGGTTTAATTAACTTTTTCCTTAAATTTATTCATTACTCTGCTTTAGACACCGCTAGATTATGCCAACTGGCAGGTAAAAATACTATTTGGTCCTGGGATAGCCAAGCACAGTCTGAATTTGTCAATCTGAAACAAGCTTTGTTGAATGCATCACATTTATCACACCCAGATCCTACCAGAAATTTTTCCACTGCCACCGACAGTTCTAACACTGCTTTAGGCGTACACATTTTTCAGGAAACTGAAGAAAATGGCACTACAGTAATTAAAAACATCGCCTTTACAAGTCGCATTCCGTCACCTGCTGAACGCAATTATTCTGTCACAGAACTTGAAACATTATGTGTTGTATGGGCATTTACGAGATTTAGGCATTTTCTTTGTGGAAGACATACTACCGTTTACACAGACCACAGAGCTATCCAGCTTTTACTTTCCGCTAAATTTACACATGACAGATTAAGCAGATGGAAACTTTATTTACAGGAATTTAATTATACAATTGTTCACATTCCCGGTACACAAAATATTGTAGCAGACGCACTATCCTATTCTCTCTGCAACAATCAGCAAGACATAGCAACCAACTTCTGCCAAGCAAGTTCTAGCGTCATGTATATTCAACATGTCGCATTTGAAAATTTGATTTCATCATCATTACGAGACATAGCACAAGAGCAGAGTAAAGACAACGTATGGAAAGAAATTAAACACCTTTGGCAAGATAAGAATAACGTTACCATTAGAAAGCATTACACGGTACGCAATAACATTCTGTTCCGCCGCTCTCACCCTGACGGCAACAACTAGTTATTATGCATTCCTGACGAACTTGTTAACAAATTAATTTGGTATACTCATTTGAGTTCTGCACATTATGGAGCCAGAAAATGTTTTCTTATACTGAGACAGAACTGTTATTTTGCCAACATGGAGAAACGTATTCGACGAGTTTTAGCGTCATGTAAAATCTGCCAGAAAGCTAAATCAGACACGACTTCACATATTCCTCTGTTACATCCCATTGTACCTGTTAAATTGAGACACATGGCCGCTGTGGACATTTTTGGACCGATTCCCAGAACTAATAGAGGTTTTTGCTACATCTTTGTCATTGTTGAACTCACTTCGAAATTTGTTACCTTCACTCCGTTGCGCAAAGCTACTGCTAAATCTATTTCGAATGCATTTGTGAAACATATTTTATTTCATGTAGGGCATGTATTGAAAGTAATTTCCGACAATGGACCACTATTTCGATCTGCGATATGGACACGTATGTTACGAGCTAGAAACATTTCTCAGATCTATATATCCAAGTATCACGCTTCTTCGAACCCTTGTGAATCACTGATGAAAGAAATTGGTAAACTGTGTAGAATGTACTGCCATAAAAGACATATTGATTGGGATACACACATACTCTCATTCCAGGATGTAATTATTTCCATACCAAATGAATCTACTATGCTATCTCCGACTGTTATATTGAAAAATGTTGAACCACCTAACAAAATTAAAGAATTAGTATCCTTCCCTACATCTCGTCGACTACGCCACCATGAAATAATTGAGATTGCGCTCAACAACATCAAACGTGCCGCAGAGCGCCGGAGAAGACAGCAAAAACTGGTTTTTACACGCTGTGACTTTCATATTGGACAGAAGATATTAGTACGCACACACTATTTATCCAACAGAGGGAAGAGTAGATGCAGTAAATTTGAACTTCTATACGCAGGTCCATACAGAATTCGCAGCATTCCTCATCCCAATGTATTACACGTCGAAACCTTGAGAACCAGAAAAAGCAAAGGCAATCACCATGTCTCCAATATTAAACCCTTTACTGGATGAACATACTTTATGATTTATCACACTGTAATGCCATTTCCAGATATTTATATGACCACTTACTGATGATGATAATATTTTTTCTTGGCAAGTGCCTGGCAAGGTAAGGTTTGCAGGTCGCTTTTGTTGTCGTGACACATCAGACCGTGCGCATTTTCGATTTTTTGTGTATGTATGATTGTTTTCCTATTGAAAGTAGAATTTTTGTCTGTATGCAGTATGAAATGTTTAAGATGTAACAAAAACCAATTGACATTGACATTTTGCATTATGATATCTCAACATCTTGACTATTCTACATTTTTTGCTACTACATTATGATACTGTGTGTATATTTTATGCACTTAAAAACTCTCTATGTTTTTGACCTAATATGTTTTCTGTCATGCTATGCTGTATGCTTAATTATATCACTAGAAACAAGTTTTCATTTAATGAGTATGTGATTAAATGCAAGATATTAATCCTTATTCATCATTTTTCAGAAAGCAATACCGTGTAAAAGAAATGAATTAAACAACCACAGTGGTTTACTATGAAATGGAAATTTTACCATCAGACTGAAGGAAAGAAAATGCAATATCTTGTCATGAAGAGTAAATGGAACAGAATTAACAAGCATTAACCAGAATATACTGTACACATCGTATGATAGCAGTCTTGACTAATTATTTTTCTTTGAGAATACAAGGCGATTGATGCAGACTGTCAGACAGAACTACAGATGTTAATTTTAGTGATGAAATATGCTAGAAGTAAGAAACTCTATAGTATGAATAGCTGTATGAAGTAAATGGTAATATTAATATGAATAATGAAGTGTCTATTTTTTGCAGATGATAATAAATGATGAAGAATAGTTATATGAAAAATATGGTAGTATGAATAATGAACTTTTTCTTTGCAGATGATGATAATATTTACTGTTAGTTAAGAAATGTTATGTAGTTATTTAAGTATTTGTTGCAGTTCCTTTTGACAGTATGTCTTATGTCGCATAGTATAATGATTGAATGTTTTGGGAAAGACAGCTAGAGTACATACATCATAAGTACACGTTTAATTACCTCTTCATTTGGAGTTTACTACTTTTCAGCGTAATACACATTTTTTCTTTCAGGTCAATAATCCATTTTGTATATTTTCCAGGAGAGGCTTTTCATGATATCAATACGCTATGAGCACTTAGTTATGAAACCTATTCTAATACTTGCATTTTTTTTACCTATTTGTGTGGATCATTCATGAATGTGATCACATATACTCTACTTGTTTCACAACCTTGCTACAGCTTACTCATGACGAAAGACGTTATTAATCCTTATTTCCAGCAACAAGTCTAAAGCAAATATATTCATGACCCAGCAATTAATTATTGATCCCAGCACAATGCATTGCTAGCAAAAAAGAAATTGTTATGAGTCCCAACTATTACCAGTATACAACTAAATAATGCTACCAGTTTATGATATACTTTTAGTCCTAAAGATAATGCAAATTTTCTGTGTATTGATTCCATTATGTCTATGTATTATTGGACTACCGACCTCGAGGAATACACTCCTGGAAATGGAAAAAAGAACACATTGACACCGGTGTGTCAGACCCACCATACTTGCTCCGGACACTGCGAGAGGGCTGTGCAAGCAATGATCACACGCACGGCACAGCGGACACACCAGGAACCGCGGTGTTGGCCGTCGAATGGCGCCAGCTACGCAGCATTTGTGCACCGCCGCCGTCAGTGTCAGCCAGTTTACCGTGGCATACGGAGCTCCATCGCAATCTTTAACACTGGTAGCATGCCGCGACAGCGTGGACGTGAACCGTATGTGCAGTTGACGGACTTGGAGCGAGGGCGTATAGTGGGCATGCGGGAGGCCGGGTGGACGTACCGCCGAATTGCTCAACATGTGGGGCATGAGGTCTCCACAGTACATCGATGTTGTCGCCAGTGGTCGGCGGAAGGTGCACGTGCCCGTCGACCTGGGACCGGACCGCAGCGACGCACGGATGCACGCCAAGACCGTAGGATCCTACGCAGTGCCGTAGGGGACCGCACCGCCACTTCCCAGCAAATTAGGGACACTGTTGCTCCTGGGGTATCGGCGGGGACCATTCGCAACCGTCTCCATGAAGCTGGGCTACGGTCCCGCACACCGTTAGGCCGTCTTCCGCTCACGCCCCAACATCGTGCAGCCCGCCTCCAGTGGTGTCGCGACAGGCGTGAATGGAGGGACGAATGGAGACGTGTCGTCTTCAGCGATGAGAGTCGCTTCTGCCTTGGTGCCAATGATGATCGTATGCGTGTTTGGCGCCATGCAGGTGAGCGCCACAATCAGGACTGCATACGACCGAGCCACACAGGGCCAACACCCGGCATCATGGTGTGGGAGCGATCTCCTACACTGGCCGTACACCTCTGGTGATCGTCGAGGGGACACTGAATAGTGCACGGTACATCCAAACCGTCATCGAACCCATCGTTCTACCATTCCTAGACCGGCAAGGGAACTTGCCGTTCCAACAGGACAATGCACGTCCGCATGTATCCCGTGCCACCCAACGTGCTCTAGAAGGTGTAAGTCAACTACCCTGGCCATCAAGATCTCCAGATCTGTCCCCCATTGAGCATGTTTGGGACTGGATGAAGAATCGTCTCACGCGGTCTGCACGTCCAGCACGAACGCTGGTCCAACTGAGGCGCCAGGTGGAAATGGCATGGCAAGCCGTTCCACAGGACTACATCCAGCATCTCTACGATCGTCTCCATGGGAGAATAGCAGCCTGCATTGCTGCGAAAGGTGGATATACACTGTACTAGTGCCGACATTGTGCATGCTCTGTTGCCTGTGTCTATGTGCCTGTGGTTCTGTCAGTGTGATCATGTGATGTATCTGACCCCAGGAGTGTATCAATAAAGTTTCCCCTTCCTAAGACAATGAATTCAGGGTGTTATTTCAATTTCCAGGAGTGTAGTTCCAATGTCTTACATTTTAAATATGTCTTATGTCACTTACATGATATCGTATATAAACACCAGTAACTTGATGCTACACTCAATAACTCCTGTTTTAAATGATGACTAGTGAATAACACTGAATAATGTTTTGTAACACTATATGAATACTTTGTAACTAGCCAATGAATGTCAATAATTACTGTCATGAATTGTCTTATGAATGTCACTGATTACTGTAATATGATGACTTATGCATAAATGCTATGCCATTAATTAAGTCTTGCTTTGAATGACGACTTCTGAATAATGCAGAAAAATGCTTTGTAACTGGCCAATGAGTGCCAATAATTATGGTATTGAGATGACTTATGAATAATGTTCTATATTACTCCATACATACTACTTAAATGCTGCGTAAATAGCCAATGAATGCCAATAATTATTCAGATCGGTTGATGCACTAGTGTAATTCTGTGATGGCTAGCATAAGACTTGATGTGTCCTTCACCTTCTGACCTAATTACCAGCAATTACTGCAATGTCCGTTTGTCCTGTCCATCCTCATGATCATGGAGCACTGTATCGGTTTTTGCACTAATTCTACGTTGCTATAAGAGTATGGATTCTACAAGAATATGGTGTTGACATATCAAGCTGTCCACTACCTTGAACGATGGAGATGTTATTATGGTCCTACCTAATGTACTACCAAAATGATAACACTGAATATTAATACAACATTTCAGTGTCTTGGCTACAATGATAAATACTTCAGGAAAGAGAACTTCAGATTGTCTCACTTGGTGTTGTGCTTCTGTAGAAAGATATGGACTTTCAGTGCAGCTATGTGCAACCTACTGTGCTACAACCATGATGCAATTCTTCCCATTCCTTTCCTAGTTCCTGTAAAATGGTAAAGACTTATACAGTGCATTTAAATTCTTGTAAAATGATAAAGACATATACAGTGCGTGTGCATTTCATTTCATTTGTTAATAAGATCAGTTGTCCTAAATATGCTAAAGACTTATACAGTGCGTGTGCACTTCATTTCATTTATTAATATGATCAGTTGTCCTAAATATACTAAAGATTTTTACAGTGCGTGTGCACTTTATTTAATTTCTTAATGTTTTCAGTTCATGTAAAAAAAATGCTAAAGACTTATACAGTGTGTGTGCACTTTATGTCATTTGTTAATATATTTTGTACTCCTTGTATATATACTTTGTCATTTCTGAATATGTTTTGTACTCAGCGCATATGCACTCTATTTAATTTCTTAATATGTTTTGCACTTATCAATGATGTATATACTCTGTGACTGTAGACAAAGTAACTAAATAGATTATAGAAAAATTTGTTGCTCATGGCAAGTCCAATTGACTCACCATCGCTGCCAAATTTTTGCCCCCCAGTGGAGGGTTATGTAAGAGGTCCATGATTAAAGAATTTGTTGCTAGCGCACTCAAGCTGATGTAATTTCGATGGATTGCTCACGTGCTGCCTGCGATATGTAAGCTGTAAGAGAATCTGAGACCAAAGAGCAGTGTTGACTGCAGTAGGAACTGTGTGGCAGTAGCAGTAAGTAGTTGCTAGCAGTCTGGTGTATCGTGTTGGCTGGGCCAGTCGTGTGCACTGATGGCAGAGCCTGAGCGTTGTAGGATTAGGTAAAAGCAACCTCGCGCATATGTAGTATTGTTATATCAAGTCCCATGTAAATGTTTAAAAAAAATCGCTTAGTAAGAATCTTTCTCATAAAAAGTAACTTTTGACAATCATTCATTTCAATTTAAAGAATTTACTAATTTCTCTGATCCCTGGTCATCCCGATTATTGAAAAGAAAAATCAGTTCTTTCCTTTTATATAAGACAAATCTATCAGACAGCATTGTACTTAGCTGTGCCAGAGAAATTTCTTATAGGAGCAGATATATACGCGTTATTCGACGACCTAATTAAGGTAAGATTTTTCAATTTATTCAGAATGATGTATCAGGGCCATGACGCAGCACTGCTGACGTCCAAAATTTATCTGGTTAAATTGACAGTCAATTATTGAAAGGTTATAAGTGAGTCGCAATTTTATTGAGAGATTAGTCACATTGTATTATTGGTAGGTTACGGAATTTATCTGTCGAAGGTTATGCTGAATGCTATAAATAATTATATTTCTTACTGTTGGGAGGTTACGGAAAATATTTTGTGGGGAGGTTACACCCTTTTTTCATCGATTTCCATAAAGCATTTGACCATGTCAGCCGTCAATACATACTGAGGATAACGCAGAAAGTTCTTATGGAAGAGAGTGTGATAAAAGGCATTCGGAACATGATCACTGGCATATCCGATAGGGTAAAAGTTAATGGACATTTAAGGAACTCTTTTTACATTCAGCAAGATGTACCACAGGTGATCCATTCTCTACGCTTCTTTTTGCTTTGTTTCTGGCGCCTTTGTTGCGACCTTTTAATGAAACATGCCTAGGTATTTCTATGTCTGATCAAACGCTAGTTGTAACATCGCAGTCCTAGAAATAAGTGAGGGCGAGAATAGTGTACATAAAACGAGACTTTGGCAAGTGTAGAATCGTGTCAGGGGCACAACTCAGTAACTGAAAATGTAAAATCCTAAACATCTGGGGATTCTAAACCTAAATATACCATCGGCTGGAGGTTACAAAACCTTAGGAGGCAACTTAGACATATTCCCCCTAAACATGACAGCCAAAAATTGGAGGTATGTAACAAGCCAAGTGTAAGGGGCAACTGTGGAAAACAAACGGCGCACTGTGGACGTATGTGAAGAGAATTTGAATAATAAACTCCAAGTGAAATAAAATTACACAGAATTATTACCAGAAATGAGCTACAAATTAAATAAATTTTGAGGTAGCTGCTACTGGAAACTAAAACCAATTTCCATTTTCAAGACAAGTAAAATTACTAAGACGCTAAAGTAACACATGGACCATGAATAAATTTTGAGGTAGCTGCTACTGGAAACTAAAACCAATTTCCATTTTCAAGACAAGTAAAATTACTAAGACGATAAAGTAACACATGGACCATAAATAAATTTTGAGGTAGCTGCTACTGGAAACTAAAACCAATTTCCATTTTCAAGACAAGTAAAATTACAAAGACGCTAAAGTAACACATGGACCACGGTAAAAGAATTTCTTCTGTTTCAGGGTAGTGTACGACTGTCGACGTATGGCTTAATTGTCCTCAAGTAACACAGTTTAAAAAATGTTGTGGTAGTCTTCAGTCCGAAGACTGATTTGATGCAGCTCTCCATGCTACTCTATCGTGAGCAAGTCTCTTTATTTCCGAATAACTACTGTAACTTATATCTTTCTGAATCTGTTTACTGAATTCATCTGTTGATCTCTCTCTACGATTTTTACCTCCCACACTACTCTGATACTAAATTGGTGATCTCCTGATGTCTCAGAATATATCCTATCGACTGATTCCTTTTTCTAACCAGGTTGTGCCACAAATTTCTTTTCTCTTTAATTCTGTTCAGTACCTCCTCATTAGTTACATGATCTTCCATCTAAAATTTAGCATCCTTCTGAAGCACCACATTTCAAAAGCTTCTATTCTCTTCTTGTCTTAACTGTTTATCGTCCATATTTCACTTCCATATATGGTTAGATCCCATACAAATACTTTCAGGAAAGATGTTGATAAATTTCTGTTCTTCTGAAACTGTTTCCTTGCTATTGGCAGTCTACATTTTACATCCTCTCTACTTATCGTTTCCTAATTGCCTGATTTAATGTGACTACATTCCATTACCACTGTGTTGCTTTTGTTTCTGTTCATCTTATATTATCGTTTCAAGACATTTTCCAGTCCGTTCAACTGTTCTTTTAAGTCCTTCGCTTCCTCCTACAGATTACAATATCATCAAAAAACCTCAAAGTTTTTGTTTTTCTCCCTGAACTTTAATTCCTGCTCCATATTTTTCTTCGGTTTCCTTTACAGCTTATGTACACTGAATAACATCAGATTCAGGCAACAATTCTCTCTCACTCTCTTCTCAATCACTGCTTTCCTTTCGTGGCCCCTGGCCCCCCCTCCGTCCCCCCGACTCTTATAATTGCCGTGTGGTTATTGCACAAGTTATAAGTAGTCTTTTGCTCCCTATATTTTACTACTGTTACCTTCAGTAAAGAGGATATTCCAGTCAGCATTGTCAAAAGCTTTCTCTAAGTCTACAAATGTTATAAATTTAGGTTTGCTTGTCCTTAACCTATCTTCTAAGTCAAGTCGTAGGATCAGTATTGTCTCATGTGTTCCTATATTTTTTCGGAATACAGACTGGTCTTCCCCAAGGTCGGCTCCTACCATTTTTAAATTAATCCATAAAGAATTCGTGCCAGTATTTTGCAACTATGACTTATTAAACTGAAAGTTCAGTAATATTCATATCTGTCAGCACCTGCTCTGGAATTACATTCTTCTTGAAATCCTGGGGGTATTTCGCCTGTTTCATACATCTTGCACTACACATGGAAGAGTTTTGTCATTGCTGTCTCTCCCAGTGCTGTCAATAGTTCTGACGGAATGTCGTCTACTCACAGAGCCTTGTTTCATGGAATTTTATTCACTATAAAATTGTGTACCCAAAGAATTAACTATAAATTCCAAATGGCTTAAATATATTAGGCAGCATTTAAATGTACAGAACATGTATTATTTAAAATGCTACTATGTCTTTCAAGATTACCGTTGTTCCTGCATGTCTTTGTTACATGTGGACAATTGAAGTGACTAAATTTGACTCTGTCTCGAATCTATTGCCTCATTCTGGTGAATTAAGCTTGCGTTGATACTGATACTCTCGCTACGCTCCTCGATTCAATGCTTGGCAAATATTAATTAAAAGGACAGCTCATATTGTATAATTGGTTGTTACATTTAATAATGATTCAATGGATCTATCTCACAAGGGACAAAGTAAAGGGGGGGAGGGAGAGAATACCAGCAATCTACGAATCCAACTGACTCAGAGCATCTGCACCACTTAGACACGATCCGCTCCCACGTGAGATCTTTACTTTCATTAATTTCTCATCTCACAACACTATCTCATGAGAGTTCACTTCAAGATTACATTTATTGGATATGAGACAGGGTGAAAGTACTGTTCTATATGCATGAATATCAAGAGCTCAGGTGTAAACCCAGTTCTAAGCAAAGAAGGGAAAGCAGAAAGGTGGAAGGTGTATATAGAGGATATATACAAGGGCGATGTACTTGAGGACATTATTATGGAAATGGAAGAGGATGTAGATGAAGATGAAATGGGAGATATGATACTGTGTGAAGAGTTTGACAGAGCACTGAAAGACCTAAGCCGAAACAAAGCCCCGGGTGCAGACAACATTCCATTAGAACTACTGACGACCTTGGGAGAGCCAGTCCTGACAAAACTTTACCATCTGGTGAGCAAGATGTATGAACAGGCGAAATACCCTCAGACTTCAAGAAAAATATAACAATTCCAGTCCCAAAGAAATCTGGTGTTGACAGATGTGAAAATTACCAAACTATCAATTTAATAAGTCACAGCTGCAAAATACTAACATGAATTCTTTACAGACGAATGGAAAAACTGGTAGAAGACGACCTCGGGATAGATCAGTTTGGATTCCGTAAAAATGTTGGAACACGTGAGGCAATACTGACCTTACGACTTATCTTAGAAGAAAGATTAAGGAAAGGCAAACCTGCGTTTCTAGCATTTGTAGATTTAGAGAAAGCTTTTGACAATGTTGACTGGAATACTGTCTTTCAAACTCGGAAGGTGGCAGGGCTAAAATACAGGGAGCGAAAGGCTATTTACAATTTGTACATAAACCAGATGGCAGTTATAGGAGTCAAGGGGCATGAAAGGGAAGCAGTGGTTGGGAAGGGAGTGAGACAGGGTTGTAGCCTCTCCCCGATGTTATTCAATCTGTATATTGAGCAAGCAGTAAAAGAAACAAAAGAAAAATTCAGAGTAGGTATTAAAATCCATGGAGTCAGCAAAGGACTTGGAAGAGCAGTTGAACCGAATGGATAGTGTCTTGAAAGGAGGATATAAGATGAATGTCAACAAAAGCAAAACGAGAATAATGGAATGTAGTCGAATTAAGTCGGGAGATGCTGAGGGAATTAGACTAGGAAATGAGACACTTAAAGTACTTATTTGGGGAGCAAAATAACTGATGTGGTCGAAGTAGGGAGGATATAAAATATAGACTGGCAATGGCAAGGAAAACGTTTCTGAAGAAGATACATTTGTTAACATCGAGTATAGATTTAAGTGTCAGGAAGTCGTTTGTATGGAGTGTAGCCATGTATGGAAGTGAAACATGGATGATAAATAGTTTGGACAAGAAGAGAATAGAAGCTTTCGAAATGTTGTGCTACAGAAGAATGCTGAAGATTGGATGGATAGATCACATAAGTAATGAGGTGGTATTGAATAGAATTGGGGAGGAGTTTGTGGCACAACTTGACAAGAAGAAGGGACCGGCTGGTAGGACATGTTCTGAGGCATCAAGGGATCACCAATTTAGCATTGGAGGGCAGCGTGGAGGGTAAAAATCGTAGAGGAAGACCAAGAGATGAATAACCAACCGCAATATTTCATTAACATCTTGTCATTGCAAATAAATTTACTTACTATCTTTGATCTTTCTTGGATAATATCAAACCTTCACACGAAACACGTGCAATCCCAACTCTGTATTTCCACAAGAACGACCGTTAGCTCGTCGATTGTGCAGCCAAGTCCGCGTATGATCTTGGTTATCAATGGCTCCAAATTACTCACCATGTGCGATCGTTCTTGGATTTAATATTATAATTTCACAAGTATAACCTAAATGAATCGAACTTAAGTTGCCGGTGGCCGTTTCTCCAAACGTTGCTGCATGCAGGGCAGCGTAGTGCAAAGATAAACACAGGAAAAATAAATCAACTAACTTCACAGGAAAAATTCGTTAATTATTTCACACTATTCGCAAACCCAATTCGTAAACTGAAAGTACAATAAGGAAATGATTACTCTGTGACATGGTTACGACTAAATGGCTGACGGTTGCACAAAGGGAGAAGCCAATGCTGCCAGTAAAAATTTTACAAATTTTGGAATTTAATAAAATGAAATAATTAAACGCACTCTAACTAAGAAATCAAGAGAAAAATTATTGTGGATGATGAAGGCACCACAGGATTAATACCTTAAAACTGGATTGCAAATCTCTTCCTTCTCACGTTAGAATCGTGAATTCTAACTGTTGAATATACTCGGAAAGCAATAAATAAAGGTGGACGTAACTTATTCTGGAAAAGACAGGATCAGTGACATAATCCATGATACACTTCATCCTTTTGTTAAATTAGCAAAGTGCTTGCCGGAGACCACCATAGATGCAGTCCATAGTCGCAGCCATCCAGAACCCGTGTGACGAAGAATGGTCGAGGACCCTTAACGGTCACTCTGCTCACCCCTGAAGGGGAAGGAAGGACTGTACCAACGTCACTATACTTTATCACTACTGACGCATCTTTGCCAGTCTACCTAAGAGAGTTAGGTTGGCAACAAACAAAACGAACGATGCATCTTTGCATTACAACTGTCATAATCACAGAATCACACCAAAAACAAAGATTCATTCTGACATTTAAGAGCAACATAACGTGAATGGGAACAGAATAAGCACTAATATATAATCAAATGAACACAGTTGTGTTCATCTCTTCACCAGAAGTTCTCGATATCTGAAAAAAAAAAACAGTTACAGAGACAAATCTGTCATTACTAATAAAGGAATTTTGGACACCTTGCGCTAATGTAATGGGACGGAACAAGAGTTCCGTCTCAGTCTAACAACAACGAAAATTGTAGATAATGGCGAAAACTGCAAATGGCGATCTCATGTGCGCATTGCTTCGTGTGACTCTAAAATCAGTCGCTAGACTGAAGTACCGACCAAAAACATCGTGCGTTCCTCTTAGGTCCATTATCCTCTGGGGACAACGCTCTCCCCTAATCTTCTCTCCCATAAATATTATCGCCTGCTCTGTCACTATTCCTCAGCATGACTATGAGCAGCCAACGGTGATTGTGCTAAGGACCCTGAACAGGAGTGGCAGGGCTCGAGAACAACTTAGGAAACCATTCTCATCCACTTTACCAGCCAGTTCAAGGCACTGTCTCCCACTGAACTAGGGCTTCACCATCTTTGAGCCTCAGTTATTTCACAAGCAGTGAATATAATCCCCCGACTTTGTCCTTTCTTTTCAGCCAGGATCGAACTCAACAACGTCTGGCTTTTTGTTTTCATCGTCGTTCTGCCCTAATCCGAAGATTTACTGTGACTACCGGGGAAATAGCTCCAAAAACAAGTGGATCCTCCATGTGCAAAATGCCGTATAAATACATATACCAGTGTAAGCAAGTGTCGTAATATAAAACTAACTGTTGAGTCTGTAATTCAGAACATTAGTAACCTACATAAGAGAATAGCAGTTACTTAATAAATAATGATAAGCATTTTCTTATGAAATAGGAACCTGGAGTCACATAAATAATTCGAATGGATGATGTTCCAATATGTCACACAGTCCCCCTTGCGTTTCTCGCGGTAGAAGAACGTCTTTACAAGAAATCAGACAGTTCTGTTTGCGTTTCGCGCGTTGTCATTGTCTATTGCGCATGCGCGCCAGTTATCTCCCACGTGGGTAGTGTAATAGGTCTACATGTACCAGCCTGTAGTTACAAATATGCACGCTTGGGGCGCTGGTGCATAGGTCTACAGTTCAGACGCATCGTGTTATATGGGCTTTATGTTTGTCCAAACATTATCTCGATCGGTGGCCTGTTGCTTTTATTGAATATTTTTGGTTTTTCTTTGTCTTTCCTTTCACGCTCAGAATCTCATGTTGTCAGGTAGTTAGCCGACTAGAATCTATGTAACTGGTCTGGAGGTAGAATTTTCTTCTATGTTTTAACCTGTAGTTAATTTTACTTACACCGATTGGGGAATGAATACTTGCTAGGAGAACGGTTTGGAAAAGCTTCTACATCTACATCTATATGAATACCCCGCAAATCCCACTTAAGTGCCTGACCATCTTCACAATAATTCTCTGCTAGTCCAATATTGAACAGCGCACAGAAAAAACGAACAGCTATATCTTTCTCTGCGAGTTCTGATACCCCTTATTTTATTACGATGATGTAGGTTGGCGTCAACAAAATATTTTCGCTCTCGGAGAAGACAGTTGTAGATTAGCTTAAGTATAGATAAAGTAGCATACAAATAGAAATAGCTGTAGTAAACTAACCTTAGGTAACTTAGTAATCAAAGAAACATGTAGCATAAAATAGTAGTAAAACTCAGAAATGCCCATAGTGGAACAATAGTAGAAGTATTAACACACCTGCAGTAAATAGCAACCTAAGCTGCAGTAATTTTAATGCAAATGTAAATTTAGGACCCACTAATGCAGTTAGGTAGTGGGTTAAACATGTAACATTGTAGTTTTCTGAACAAAGAATTAAAAAAAGCTAATAACTACAGTCAATATATGGAAAGACAAGGATTCAGCCCCCATATTATCTATCCCCTGTCAAATTATAATAACTAAAATAAAAGTAGATACATATTTTAACATATTTAATAACTCAAGGAGGACATAAAACCGACGAAGTAAAGAAAAGCATGGAATTTTACTTCACCATCCTTAGAGAACTGTACGAAATACCCAAACTTACAAACGAGCACATGCAGATATAAGGAGCATTAAAACGGCACTTAATACATCTATATCTACATGACTACTCCGTACTTCAGACTTAACTGCCTGGCAGAAGGTTCCTCGAACCATCTTCCGACTGTTTCTCTACCGACCGACTCTCGTAAATGAGCCTGGGAAGAAATGAACACGAGCTCTGATTTCCCTTATTTTTATTATGATGATCACTTCTCCCTACGTCGGCTAGCGACAGTCAAATTCAGAGGAGAAAGTTTGTCTCTGAAATATCGGGAAAAGACCTCGCGCAGCGAAAATGCCTTTGTTTTAATCATTGCCATCCCTATTCACTTAGTATGTCCGCGACACTCTCTCCCCTACTGATAATCCAAACCGAGCTGCCCTTCTTTGAACTTTTTTAATGTCCTCCGTCAATTCTATTCGGTAAGGATCCCACACAGTACAGCAGTATTCTAGCAGAGGACGAACAAGCGAGGTGTAGGCAGTCTCTTTAGTAGAACTGTTGCATCTTCTAACTGCTGCTTGGTACTCATGTGGGTCACCCCATAATTTTCATTATTTAGCGTCAATTGCCGCTTTTCGCACCATACATATAAATCGTCTAAATAACCTTTCAATTGGTTTTGATGTTCTGATGACGTTACTATAAGGTAATAGGCAGGATCTGTGAACAATCTGAGACGGCAGCTCTTATTGTCTCCTAAATTCTTTATGTAGATTGAGAACAGCAGAGCGCCTTAACAGTTCCTAGGGGAACTCCAAATATGACTTCTACTTTCCTTGATGACTTTACGTCAATTACTACGAACTTGTTGCGCAGTTCTTAAACTAGATGTTCTGCTGATATTGAAACAACTTGGTCCTGTATCTAGGAAACCCAAGGGCCGATTCATAAATCTGTGTGTAATTAAGTTATTAAATAAAAATTTCCATAGTAAGGTTTTCGAATTGTTAGATATTCATCCCACGATTGTGGTCAATGGATTTGTAATTTTGCTTCCTGTATGAACGCATGACTGGAAATATCGTTAACTGAATACTTAACTTCTCTTTCCTTATAGGGACTCGGCAACGGACACTGAGGTCTCCGAAAAGGTGGGTGATAAATCTTGAGAAAGTCTCAGGTTTACGAAAGTACTTCCAGACTTACATTCTCAAAATTTATTTCCCAGGTTCAGACCCTACGTTTGATATTAGCTGAGATCTTCTAACGAGAAATTTCGTTTCTTTCTCAAGTGAAAGCCTGTGCTTGATATGAGAAGGGGGCGAGGAATGCTCTCTTTATCTGTGTCAGGCTGCTCTTCACATACACCTCGCTTCACCTATCATGTGTTATTTAGTTTCCGACGTATCAGAAATCCTTCACTTCGTCTGATAAGTGGTCCCCAACTTTTGATGCTAAGTTTGTCTCATTTCTTTTGCTGCTTATTGCTTTCAGGTTTCTTTGGTTTACTACGAGAGCCACTCAGTAAATAATGGCTCACAATTTTTGTCTCAGAACGTAGTATTTGTTATTAAGAGTTAAAACTTCGTGACGGTGTCATTCAGTATTTCTTTTACGAGTACTATTTGCGTACGTTGCCTCCATCAAATTCTATGACCTTACGCCAGTGTTGAGTAAGAGCGTGTATTTGATGATTATAAAAACTATTGTTCTATTGGTCGTAGCCATGTTTTCACAGCACGAATTATGCTCTTATCACCTTCAAAGTGTGTCCCATGTAGAGAGTCCTTAAGAGGACCAAGTAAAGAAACCCCAATTGCGCTACATAGTCTGTGATACGACGTCCCGAACGTGGCCGGTCATTCAACCCAATTTCTGCATTTCCTGACGCTTTAGCTCTCTTTATCCATCACCCAACAGTACTCCTATCAAATTCGTCATTACCATACACTGCACACAAAAGTTCACGAATTTTCATCATGGTTTTTTTTCTTTCCTTTTTTTTTCACCGAGAATTTAGTTACAGCACTCTGCTGCTAATGAGTGTCTTCCATGGACACCATTTTGCTGGTTCACTATGGCTCTACTTTCAGCCTCATTTATTCGAAAGTTCACCACACGTGCAGACAAACATCAAATTTGAAGTACCAAAAAAGACGTTTTCCTATATTTATCAATGGCTATAAAAGCTATTGGCTATTTGTTGAAAGACACTTGTATATACATAGAAAGTCAGGAGGAAAGGTACAAGTTTCGTGTGGTGATAGTATTAGTTATTCTGAACAGAAAAGTCATATGAACATATGTATTGTTGACAAACTACCTATTGGCTTCTGTCACGTGTTCTTCAACCTACGTTCGTCTGATGATTTTATTGACGCTTCGCCAACACGAGTGACTGGCATTGTCAAAGATTCACCCTCCATTGCCCCACCAGCTTTGACAATGCCAGCCACTCGTGCTGGCGAAGCGTCAGTAAAATCATCAGACGAACGTCGGCTGAAGAACCCGAGACAGAAGCCAATAGGCAGTTTGTCAACATATGGCCACGAAAGCCTTAACAATTTTGTATATGTCTTGTTCTTACTGTCTTCGAGAAAACTAATGAAAACAAAGGGAAACAGGACAAATACAGTTGGTAATAAATGAAACATCGTGATCTAGTGTTTTGTTTAATTATGTACTTTTACACACAAAATATGTTGAGAAAGTCCACCGCAAAATGCAATGCATTTTGCAGCTCTTATAGACAGCTGCTGTGGTGGTGATATGAGCTCATTCGTACGCTCCTTTACTTGAGCACACACATGTAAAATATGACCGAGATGTTTCTCCTTTGTGTACACTCTGTGTTTGTAGAGGCTGCTCTAAAGTCAACCTCACAAACAGTAATTTAATAGAGTACAGTCGGTTGACCTCGGTAGCCAAGAAGTGTCTCCACGGCGACCGATCCAACGCCCAGGGTACGTTTCTATGGCGTATTGTGTCACTGGAGCATTAAAATGGTCAGTAAGGACAACACTACGCTGCCTAATATCGCTTTGGTTGTATTTTGCGGTGCCCCGTTGTATCTTCTCTAAAACTTAGAGCCGCGCTCCTTGGACTATCAATGTGAACTTACTTGAATGCCGGATACACGCTCAACTTCCCCGCAGCTCCGGCGTCTTCTCCTTGCATCAAACTCTTCTCTGAAGATTGTATATATTGATGAAGGTGAAAATTCATCTACTATCCCAAAATCCTAATATCTTGTCCAAATAAAGACTCTCTCAAAATTCAGTTGCTGTTAACATATTCTATATTCAAAATTCAATACACCATTTCGCTGCAACATTAAACAGTAAGCCCACACTTTCTTAGGGCATTCGCATACGACTGAATTCAACCAAATAAAATAACATTTTTTTCTCAACGATACAATACTAATATACATGTCCGTTTGCTCGAGACCAAGTCACTATTAATAATAATCATTTTTTTCTTCCGTTGTCTCTCCACAACACACAACATTCAGCAATGTTTTCGCGCATTAAATCCGTCCACGGAATTCTGCGCCGGAAGTATTACTTTTCTCTTTGCTGCAACCGAGCACGTCACTTGTTGGCCCGGTTTTGCTCTTCTTTCTCGGTTAACCTGCACAAATAACGTTCTGCGGCAGTGTGTATCTGTTTATGCTACAACCCACTACAAAATAACGTGGTTTCGAAGCGACTGGAACACAAGTGGCTCCAGACTTTCGTAAAATTCAGGGGCCCGCGTCTCGTGGTCGTGCGGTAGCGTTCTCGCTTTCCGCGCCCGGGTTCCCGGGTTCGATTCCCGGCGGGGTCAGGGATTTTCTCTGCCTCGTGATGGCTGGGTGTTGTGTGTTGTCCTTAGGTTAGTTAGGTTTAAGTAGTTCTAAGTTCTAGGGGACTGATGACCATAGATGTCAAGTCCCATAGTGCTCAGAGCCATTTGAACCAAAATTCTGGGGGCACTAAAAAAAAAAAAAAAAAAAAAAAAAAAAGTTTCAAATGGCTCTGAGCACTATGGGACTTAACATCTGAGGTCATCAGTCCCCTAGACTTAGAACTACTTAAACCTAACTAAGCTAAGGACATCACACACATCCATGCCCGAGGCAGGATTCGAACCTGCGACCGCAGCAGTCGCGGGCTTCCGGACTGAAGCGCCTAGAACCGCACGGCCACCGCGGCCGGCTAGGGCACTGCAATTCGCCTGTGAGTGCTGGCGAAGGATATGCGATTGACCCCCATGATTTTCAGACATTTGTAGTCCGATACGGTTAAGAATAAGAAATATGTTCATTTGAAGTTTTTTGTTCAGAGTTGTCAAAGCCATCACCCCTCAAAGCATGTACCTTTCCTGCTGACTCACCTAGTAAACTTTATTATGTTGTATTTCGCCCCTCTTTCTGCCTTGTAGGGAGTAGTAGGACTCTTGAAACAGGCCTAAAGCATATTCCTTGAGTAGCTGCTGTTCACGTGTTACGTTGTGGTCATCAGTACTTAGACAGAGTATTTCGCCCGTCTCGTACATGTTGCACACCAGGTGGAATAGCTGTGCTGTTATGCTGTGACAGGCCCTCAAACTATAAAGCTCTTTTACTCCACGGTCGCGTGAGACAGAGCATTTTCGTCATTTCACACTCGAAGACAAAAAAGCGAGGCACTAACAAGGAATTATCCGAATGGGGCGGAAATCGGAAAGCCAGTAACCGTTGACTCACCTCTGGCACCTATGCAAGCAGTTGTTCGACTTGGCACTAATTGATAGAGTTGGTGGATGTCCTTCTGAGGCATAGGGTGCCAAATTCTGTCCAGCTGGCGCGTTAGATATTCAAAATCCCGAGCTGGTTGGAGGACCCTGCCAGTAATGATCCAAACGTCTTCAACAGGGGAGAAATCCGCCGATCTTTCTGGCCAAGGTAGGCTTCGGCAAGCACCAAGTCAAGCCGTATGTGGGTGGACGTTATCTTGCTGAAATATGGGCCCAGAATGGCTTGCCATGCAAGGTAGCAAAACGTGACGTAGAATACTGTCGACGTACCACTGTATTGCGAGGGTGCGTGGATGATATGATAACAAAAGGGATCCTGCTACGAAATGAACTGGTACCCCAGACAATCGCCCGTCCGGTTGGCCGTGCGGTCTAAAACACGGCTTTCCGGGCGGGAAGGAGCGCCGGTTCCCGGCACGAATCCGCCCGGCGGATTTGTGTCGAGGTCCGGTGAGCTGGCCAGTCTGTGGATGGTTTTTAGGCGGTTTTCCATCTGCCTCGGCGAATGCGGGCTGGTTCCCCTTATTCCGCCTCAGCTGCACTATGTCGGCGATTGCTGCGCGTATAAGTTCTCCACGTACGCCACCATTACTCTACTACGCAAACATAGGGATTACACTCGCCTGGTGTGAGACGTTCCCTGGGGGGTCCACCGGGGGCCGAACCGCACAATACCCTGGGTTCGGAGGGGTGAAGTGGACTGCGGTAGTCGTCGTGGGGTTGTGGACCACTACGGCTGCGGCGGGGACGGAGGCTCTCCGTCGTTTCTAGGTCCCCGGCTTACATAACATAACACAACATAACCCCAGACAATCACTCCTGGATGTTAGGTCGTATGGCAGTCGTAGGTTGGTATTCCACTGCTGCCGGGGCCGTCTCCAAAAACGTCTTTGCTGGCTATTGGGGCTCAGTTCGAAGCGGGACTCATCTCTGAAGACAATACTACTCCAGTTAGCGAGATTTCAGGCTGAAGACGTGTCTGAAGACAGCGATTGGATACCAAACTGACTGTCACCGGCTATACTGCCCACTATCCTTCAAGAGGACACCCAACTTCAATCAGTGCCAAGCTGAATACTTGCTTACATAAGTGCCAGAGGTGTACCAACGCGTTATTGGCTTATGCAGTTTGTGAAGCTCTTTCTCTTGAATAAATCATCTAGTTTTTCTGAAACTGTAATCATTCGTTCTCCTGTACATGTGCGTTAGATCTACCGATGTCCGTCTCATTAGGATAATTCCGTCGTGAGGCGTCTTTTTTCAGTCTTAGTATGTATTTAGTAAGTGCACATTGCTGTTAAAATGTGATATATCCCTTTTGTGTAAGTGCCGAAAGTGAGACCAAATGCCACTTCAAATATTACTGTAATACGTTAATTATACAATACTATATCGCCAATTCAACTAAAGAGAGCTTTCTAACCCCACTTTACTCTACTGTCAGGTTCGCCGGCCGATGTGGCCCAGCGGCTCTAGGCGCTACAGTCTGGCGACCGCTACGGTCGCAGGTTCGAATCCTGCCTCGGGCATGGATGTGTGTGATATCCTTAGGTTAGATAGGTTTAAGTGGTTCTAAGTTCTAGGGGACTGATGACATCAGATGTTAAGTCCCATAGTGCTCAGAGCCATTTTGTCAGGTTCTTTTACATTGTTGTCATCTTGCATTTATACGCACATAAAGAGAGCTGCCAATCATTACACGAAGTGTAACGAATGACTGCACTGTGAGTAAGTTTAATCACTTTCGCCACACAAGATTTTTGAGCGCAAGATCCACACTCCTGTGGCCAGAAATGGGAACTAGCCAGCCGTTCGCAGTAGGTAGCTACGCACATATTTCCAGTCGCACTGTAAAACATTTGTCGCGGCTGTCGTAAGTAAGAAGAAAAAGTAATTCTTATTATCCTGCATGTCGAGACCGAAAGAAAATGAATCTCTAATGCTTAAATGTGAAATAGTGGTTTTTGTACCACTTCGTTTAACGTTACCCAGAGTCCGCCACGAGGAGGTGAACTATCTCACACCCGAAAGTATATACAAGTTTAAATTTTTTCTGTTTTTTAACATATTAACACATTCACTTGTCATAGTAGCCTGCTACGTATACCCATATTTAAAATTGGCAATATTTTTCATTGTAGTTTGTAGCTCCATGTTTTGTGTTACAGGAAACTGCTCTAATTCCATATATTGTGTTCTTGTAATTTTTTATGGTTTTAAACTTCTTCACTTGCTGCATTATGAATTTTAGAGCCAGACAGGACCTCTCCTTTTTCTTGTTTTTCGAGGAATTGATTAAAATTATGGTTTAGAGTTGAAATTGGTCCAGTAATTCAAGAAATCTTTCGCTAGCGTTAATTGTTCTCTATTACAATTACGTCTTGCCCACATGGGTGGAGGAAAGAATGCGTTTATGCGTTTTCGTCTACATAAGTATCCACTAACAGTCTCGGAACGATTGTGGTTTTTTCGGACACAGGGTTCGCTGACATTAACTGCTCAACAAAACAGTCACCAGCCTTATCAGCATCCAGCACTGACAAACCAATTATATGTCAGAAACTTCCCGATTTCGTTTCTGGAATAATAATCATGGTCATGTCTCAATGTTTGTTTCTTTCACCACCATCTCTGTGTGAGTTTAAATTTGTATCCTTAGATTTTAACATCAGTCCATACTCCACTTCCAGCTTCAGAGTCTGGAAACATTGTTGAGGAAGACAATTTCGGATCTAGATTACCAGATTTATCAACTACTGTCGAAAAATCATGCTGATGAGATGTTTTCTTATGGTTCAACAAAGAAAATAGCAATTGGAATGTAGTGTCCATTAACAAGCCCATGGATACTAAATAGCTGACAAAAAACTTTGTGCAATTCTTGAAAGTTTCATCAACATGTATTTTGTCATACTAAGTATCTTGGGGTTCTCGGCTTCGCTGAATATTACGTTTTTGTCAGCATAATTGTGTAACAACAAATCTACCCCATCAGTAGTTTTCACGCGTAATGTTTTCAGAATAACATAAACGTCCTAAATACTAGTAAATGCAGAAGATTTTTCCGCCCAGCATTGTAAATGTATTTATGTGAACTTGAAAGCATAAATCCAATGATTTGTATTTTGTATTATATAAGCTATTTAAAATGTGTGATCCAATTACTTTTCATGGCCAGAGAAGACAGACTTAGTGTATATCAGTGACTGCGATGAAAATGAACAAAATGCTATCTCCGTTTTTTTTTAAGTCATTCATGACACCTCTCTCTCCTGCCTTGAGCACTGCCTACGTAAGCATTCGTAATTTTCGTTAATAGTAAGTATGTTAACACGAAACTGTGTAAGTGTGTTTATTTCAAAGAATAATAATCACCAGTTTCACAGCCGACGGACTAGATGTCGAGTTTTTGTAAGTGCTTGTAGCGCTTTCACCTTGCCGAAGAACAATTAGCAACCATTTTTAAATCTCACGCAAATCGCTGCTTACGCTAGCAAACTTTTTGAGAGGCTGCACTTACCCGTTTTCTACGAATTCTGATGTCTCAGTGCGATTAAATTGATGTGTCTGTAATAATTATTATTCAAGCGGTCACGAATTAGAAATTGCGAGCCTGTTATTCCCGGAGAGGACAATGATTCTACGTTTTTCAATCTCAGAATCACAGTAATCAACAATATCTGTTCTTTTGCCCATATAATTCTTCCTCTCAGTCCGAAAGTTACCGGTATAAACTATCGATATCTCTGATGGGTATTTTTTTCCATGGGTTCTCTTATCTGTTGATTATGTATGTTTTGATGGTCTCTCATATATACACTCCTGGAAATGGAAAAAATAAACACATTGACACCGGTGTGTCAGACCCACCATACTTGCTCCGGACACTGCGAGAGGGCTGTACAAGCAATGATTACACGCACAGCACAGCGGACACACCAGGAACCGCGGTGTTGGCCGTCGAATGGCGCTAGCTACGCAGCATTTGTGCACCGCCGCCGTCAGTGTCAGCCAGTTTCCCGTAGCATACGGAGCTCCATCGCAGTCTTTAACACTGGTAGCATGCCGCGACAGCGTGGACGTGAACCGTATGTGCAGTTGACGGACTTTGAGCGAGGGCGTATAGTGGGCATGCGGGAGGCCGGGTGGACGTATCGCCGAATTGCTCAACATGTGGGGCATGAGGTCTCCACAGTACATCGAGGTTGTCGCCAGTGGACGGCGGAAGGTGCACGTGCCCGTCGACCTGGGACCGGACCGCAGCGACGCACGGATGCACGCCAAGACCGTAGGATCCTACGCAGTGCCGTAGGGGACCGCACCGCCACTTCCCAGCAAATTAGGGACACTGTTGCTCCTGGGGTATCGGCGAGGACCATTCGCAACCGTCTCCACGAACCTGGGCTACGGTCCCGCACACCGTTAGGCCGTCTTCCGCTCACGCCCCAACATCGTGCAGCCCGCCTCCAGTGGTGTCGCGACAGGCGTGAATGGAGGGACGAATGGAGACGTGTCGTCATCAGCGATGAGAGTCGCTTCTGCCTAGGTGTATGCGTGTTTGGCGCCGTGCAGGTGAGCGCCACAATCAGGACTGCATACGACCGAGGCACACAGGGCCAACACCCGGCATCATGGTGTGGGGAGCGATCTCCTACACTGGCCGTACACCTCTGGTGATCGTCGAGGGGACACTGAATAGTGCACGGTACATCCAAACCATCATCGAACCCATCGTTCTACCATTCCTAGCCCGGCAAGGGAACTTGCTGTTCCAACAGGACAATGCACGTCCGCATGTATCCCGTGCCACCCAACGTGCTCTAGAAGGTGTAAGTCAACTACCCTGGCCATCAAGATCTCCGGATCTGTCCCCCATCGAGCATGTATGGGACTGGATGAAGCGTCGTCTCACGCGGTCTGCACCCCCAGCACGAACGCTGGTCCAACTGTGGCGCCAGGTGGAAATGGCATGGCAAGCTGTTCCACAGGACTACATCCAGCATCTCTACGATCGTCTCCATGGGAGAATAGCAGCCTACATTACTGCGAAAGGTGGATATACACTGTACTAGTGCCGACATTGTGCGTGCTCTGTTGCCTGTGTCTATGTGCCTGTGGTTCTGTCAGTGTGATCATGTGATGTATCTGACCCCAAGAATGTGTCAATAAAGTTTCCCCTTCCTGGGACAATGAATTCACGGTGTTCTTATTTCAATTTCCAGGAGTGTATCTTCTGCAGCTTTCCTCTTCACGTCACAAACTATTTTCTGCTTCTGAATTTTGTCACCAGCTATTTCTTCGTGGTAGTGATCGTTTTGACTCTCGCGTGCATCTGTCTCTTCAACATTTTCATTCCCATTCTACTCACTGTAACTGCAATCGCACTGAAGGCCATTGAATCGTCAATTTACTTTCAAAACCGTTTCTTAAGAATTTACTTTATTTACTAGCGATTCATCAAGAACATTACCACATTTAATCACACTATGTGAGCGTGGAAGTAGTTGCCAATGGTAACTGAACAAACAGATTAAAAAAGAATTTTTTTTCAATAAATAGAAATTTTATTCCTAAAAGCCTTTTTTTAAAAAAAAACAGATTTAAAATTATAATCAGAAAGCATCCTGTAAATACCAAGTTAAAATTTATTCAGAGGCAGAAATAACAATTATATATATATATATAAAATTGTTATTTTATATATATATATATATATATATATATATATATATATATATATATATATATATATATATAATGAGGTTTCGGGCTGAGAACCTTGCCGCTCCCTTTAAACGCGGCTGTAGTCACGATCGCTCACAACAATCTCTGAAAGACTCCACTGGTGCAAATCTGCAACACACTAGATTACTTCAAACTAAAAAATTTAACAACTCACACAAACACATAAACTATGCACCCAGTAAGAGGGATGGAAATGACACAAAAGTCTCACATTAAAATTATTTGCCACCGAAAGTAACTTGTTTTTAAAAATAACTGTTACGTTGGAAGGGTGGCAACTTCATATACTAAAATTGCCATTTAAATAAACTCCATGAAATGCAGTTTTACATAAAATGTACCAACATGCTCTACATTACACATATACTACCTCGCAAGATGACACGCAAGATAAAAAGCATATTTCAGGAATTCGGGCTTTACACCTTAAGCAATAACTTCGTTAACACCGAAAGCGACAAACATGACAGAGGCAGCTATTAACGTATGGCAGATTGGCAGGGGGATTACTGAACAACCCTAACCGCAGATTGCTCTAACCCGACCCAACTCCACAAGGGAAAACGGACCACTCAATTCATAAATAACCACCTTCCCGCGGGTGGGCAAACGGAGAAGAATGGTGGTACGACCCCAAGACAAAGCGGCAGGTGACCTCACCAAGAAAACAAGTAGAATTTAACAAGTAAACTGCGATTTCTGGAGAAGACCTGGCGCAGCTCCCCCAACGCTCCCCCGAACCGTCCGCTGCCAGCCGCTTCTTCGGACGCGGGAAGGCGAGACGATCTCCCGTCTCACAGCGTCGCAGCTCGCACCGGCCAGACCGATGTCGTGGGTTGACTCCTGTTGTGTCGACCGCGAAGTCGCTACCCCTCGCTATACGGCGCGGCCCACTGGACTCACGTGGGGACCTCACATGCGCCGACACTCAAGGCGGACCAGTCATCTCGTCTCTCAGTGTGCGACCGACCAACCGACCGATGACCGATCCAACCTCCAATAACAGTTGCTCAAGCAACTCGAGCAGACTGGCGGCCTAACGCCAGACTCAGATGTAGGAACACAGCCCCGACCGGGCGACCACTCGCTAGGTTCTCTTACTGGCAGAGTGGAAAGACTCTCATTTTGCCGGCCTTAAAGGTTGATCCGAACGACAGACATACTTGTACTCCGAACGACAGACAGACACTAACTGCCTAACAAATGCGAACGAGAGACAGGCCAACAACTGGTGACGTGAGATTGACCCAGCCTCTGTCGGACGACCTACTGCCGAGCTCATAGCGCCCCTTAAATGCTCGTGTACAGGCAAGCTTTCCCCTTTCCCACCAGAAGGAGACGCCAAAGTTGCGATTGCCACAGCGGCGCCACCGCCAGAAACGGAGGGCGACTGCTTCACAGAACGCGCTGCGGCGCGCTCTTCAAAACAGCAATTTTTCAAGGCTCAGAGATGTTCACTGTGAAATGATCTGGTATAGACCAAAACAAGAGACCCAAACTACAATTCTGAGGATGGTGGGGGGTGTTCTGGGCGGCTGCCAGCTGGCAATTAGATCTGTTGGGCAGGCACGGATTCTGCTACCTGCTAAGCCTAGCTGGTTACAGATGGCGTGGGTCCTGTGTCAACTTTTTTTTCTTTTAGTTTTTATAGAGGGTGAGTCAAAAACGACTTTACAACTTCGGAATGATACAGACATTTGTTGAGATAACTTACAGAATCGGCAGTTGTCATTTTGTAGAAAATAAGCTCAAGTTTCACATAGAAGTGTCAGGTGTCATTTTGGTTCGATGCGACTACCATTTGTGATGGGGGAAACAACCCACCAGTAATCTATCTCTTCCCACACTCGTTGCAGCAGATCGGGCGTAACTCGCTAACGGCAGCTTATATTCGATTGTTAAGGTCGCTGAGCCGTGGTAAAATTTGCTGTTTTGAAGAGCGCGCCGCAGCGCGTGGTGCGAAGCAGTCGCTCTCCGTTTCTGGCGGTGGCGCCGCTGTGGCAGTCGCAGCTTCGGTGTCTCCCTCTGGTGGGAAAGGGGAAAGGTAGCCTGTTCACGTGCATTGAAAGGTCGCTATGAGCTCGCTAGGCAAGGAGTCTGGTCAGTTCGTCAGCCGGATCAGTGTGGGGCAGTCAGTGTCTGTCCGTCGTCCGGAGTGCTAGTATGTGTTAGGCCGCCAGTCTGTTCAGGCAGTGGTCACTAGCAGTTGGATCGATTGGTTGGTCGGTAGCGCACTGAGACACAAGATGACTTGTCCGTCTTGAGCGTCGGCGCATGTGAGGTCCTTACGTGAGTCCACTGGGCCGCGCCGTATAGCGAGGGGTAGTGGCTTCGCGGCCGACACGACAACAACAGGAGCCAACCCACGACATCAGTCTGGCCGGTCCGAACTGCGACGCCGTGATATGGGAGATCGTCGCGCCTTCCTGAGTCCGTTGAAGCGGCTGGCAACGGACGGTTCGCCAGACATCGCAGTTGTTTTTAGAAGTTAAGTGATCCGTGATACGTTCTTTTATTTACTTGTTAAATTCTACTTGTTTTCTTGGCCAGTCTCTCGTCCCCAGCTTGCTCGTCTGTCTCCCGTCCGCATTTATTAGGCAGTTAATGTCTGTCTGTCTGTCGGTCTGTCGTACGTTAATAGCTGCCTCTGTCATGGTTGTCGGATTCGGTGTTGAAGAATTTATTGCTTAAGGTGTAAAGGCCGAATTCCTGAAATATGTTTTTATGTTGCCTATCATCTTGAGAGGCGGAATATGTGTAATGTAGAGCATGTTTGTACATTTTATGTAAGACTGCATTTCATGGGTTTTTATGTAAATGGTCATCTTAGTATAAAAGTTGCCACCATTTCACCGTAAGAGTTTTCTTTTAAAAACAAGTTGCACTTTTGGTGGCAAGTAATTGTTTTTAATGTGTTTTGTACCATTTCGATCCCTCCTACGGGGTGCATAGTTTATGTGTTTGTGTGAGTGGTTAAAATTTTTAGTTTAAAGTAATCTGGTGTGCTGCAGATTTGCACCAGTGCACTCTTTCAGAGGTTGTTGTGAGCGGTCGTGACTACGGCCATGATAAAAAGGGAGCGGCAGGGTTCTCAACCCGAAAGCTCATACTGTCAAAAAGAAATTGTTATTTCTGCCTCTCAATAAATTATAACTTAATATTTAGAGCGTGCATTCTGATTAAAAGATTATAATTTTTAAATCTGTTTTTTTAAAGAAAGGGTTTTTAGGAATAAAACTTTCTTTTGTTGAAATTTAATTTTTTTTCATCAGTTACCCACTGGCAACTACTTCAACGCTCCCATAGTGTGATTAAATGTCTTAATGTTCTTGATGAATCGTTAGTACATAAAGTAAATTCTTCAGAAAAGGTTTTGAAAGTAAATTCTCGGTTCAGTCGGCTAAATTGTTTCGTAGGAAAGGCACATACGCACTGTCTTTAATGAAACTCCAGACAAAGAAATACAGTGGTCTTTCAAGGCCAACCCACCGAAATAGGAAGCGATCATCGAGGATACCTCGAATTTCGCGAGGAAATGAGATGGTGCGCTGTCTTCCTGGTAGTAAACCATCCCATCTCGATCTTCATCGATCTGTGGAGTTAAAAGGTTTCAAGCATATTCAGATACACAATATCAGTGCCTGTGTTTGCCATGAAGAAGAAAGGGACGTACACTTTCAATTTGCTACGGGTACAAACCACATTAACTTTGGGGTTTTCAAGAGCGTTCCAGGGTTGTATGTGGATGTTCGCTGCCCCATATTCTGCAGCTGTGGATGTTCTTATATGAAATGTTGACTCATCACTGAAGATTATTGTTATCAGGAATATCTCGTCGTCCCCTATCCGATGCAAAATTTCTGCACAGAATTTCCCGCGAGCAACCTTATCTGCATCGCCAATGTGCCGTGCCACTGTGAATCTGTATGATTTCAAGCGTAAATGTCTAGGCAATACTCGCCAAACAGTGTTTCGTGGAATGCCAGTCTTGTGAGACCCACATCATCTTGATTTTCGTAGAATGCGGGCAAAGTTCTCCCTAACCTGCTCGACATTATGAACACGGGATATATCATGTCGCAGTGAACAACACGTCTCTATTGAGTTGTTGTGCTGAGAGTAAATTGTAGGCCTGCTTGGAGGTGCTTTTAATCGGAGCGAAATTTACCCAAAAAAATGGCTCTGAGCACTATGGGACTTAACATCTATGGTTATCAATCCCCTAGAACTACCTAACTAACCTAAGAACATCACACAACACCCAGTCATCACGAGGCAGAGAAAATCCCTGACCCCGCCGGGAATCGAATGAGGGAACCCGGGCGTGGGAATCGAGAACGCTACCGAGCGACCACGAGCTGCGGACTCGAAATTTACCCCGAATAGTTGTTGCAGAGTACGTTTCACGAAACCGAAACACACAGCGTGCACGCTTCGCATCAGTGGAAGTAGCCACTTTATACCCGGGCCGGTGAAACATATCATTTGACAGCTCGCGTGTGGTTGGCTACACTGCGATTGCGAGGTTGCAATAGCTGCCACCGCACACGCCAACTCCGAAGTACGTTTTCCAAATGTGAGCTACAATCAACGTTTATACGTAAGTGCAACAAAGTACGTTTCTCTAACAATGGAGAGAACGACGACGGAGAGTAAGCGTTTGATAGTATATTAAACCAGGAAATAACAACACCTGAAGTTAATGACAATATCTATGAAAAGTCGTCCAAATTGTTACAGTAATATCTACATGTAAAACGTCGTATAATAATGCAATTCTAAGCATACCAAATAACACGATATCCACACTCATAGAAAGAAATAAAGCAAAACACATACATTGCCTACCCGATTGCAGAGAGAAAAAGGATTAATTCTGTATACATTTACGCTCACCAATTTACGATGTCAATGGCGCAGTTCCATCCAGTTCTCCTTCACTGTCATCGGAATCGGCGCCAAAACCATTGTCTTAGTCATCATCATCATCATCATCAACAACATCATTAAGAGAAATCATTAACTGTTCGTTTTCATTTATATTGACATCTATAGTCTGTGCTTCTCTTATCAGTTTAGCAACATGGTCTGCTTTTTTCCTCCGTGAGGTAGCGTCTACCGTAGCAAGACCTTCACGTAGCAGGCTTTCCACTTCTGCTGTTATAGTAAAAGTCTTGTTATTACTTCTAATGTACGACTTGACTTCACTCCAAAACCAATTCAATTGGATTAAAATGACAGTGATAAGGCGGTAGTCTAATTACCAAGTGACCCTGTTCACTTGCAATTTCATCTACAACGTATTAAGGCGTCACAAGCTTATTTTGTTTCTCGATCGAGTATAACAGCAGTATTGTCATGCTCATGTCCGCAGCAATGTCTACGCCTGCAGCCATTGCACCAAAGTTTCTTTACGGTCACTAGTGGTGGGAGCTTTATCTAAAATCACGGAATGGTACGGTGCATTGTCCATCACAAAACTGTCGGAACACTAAACTGGAGCAAAAAATTTTTAAACCACTGTAGAAACTGTGGGTGGTCCATATGCTCATGATAGGCACCGTTTTTTTTTCGATCGAAAAACTAGAAGTCCTTCAGGCACAAAGCCGTTTGAAGATGACTTAGTGTATGTCCCTTCTTACAGTTTTGTTTAAGAAAATAGTACGAGTTGCAACGACATGAGCTTTTTATAGTAACAGTTTTCGTCCATCCAACTTTTTAAAACGGAAGCCCATACCTTTTAATATCATCTTAAGTGAGCCGGCCGTTGTTGCCGTGCGGTTCTAGGCGCTTCAGTCTGGAACCGCGTGATCGCTACGGTCGCAGGTTCGAATCCTGCCTCGGGCATGGATGTGTGTGATGTCCTTAGGTTAGTTATGTTTAAGTAGTTCTAAGTTCTAGGGGACTGATGACCTCAGATGTGAAGTCCCATAATGCTCAGAGCCATCATCTTCAGTGACGTTTTCCCTCCTGAGAAAAGATCACTTTATTTTAAGGAAATTAGCAACTTCGCTATTGTGGGGGTATTCTTTCCTTTTATAGATCCGTATATGTGCCGACGAATTGCATCGGATTGGAAAGAATCAATATCTGTAATAGGACGAGGCTGCATCTTTTTCTTGCCCTGTTTCTTCCACAGGGGCTTTCTTCCACACTGTTTATTTCACTCTCTTGTAAATCTTGAAGTAGCACCCCTTACCTTATAAATGTTCTTTCACTGAGTCCTAGAGTTTTCGAGGTACGCTCTAAAACTTTATCGGCAGGAATCGACGCACGCCCACGAACAGAGACAAATTCTTTTTCTTGCTCGTAAAACTCACGCGTCCTCCGTAGTTATTCCAAAGCCTGACTATTTAATAGCACTCCACGGCGCAACGGATTGTCGCTCCGTGAACGACATGGTTTTGGAGAAATTGTTTAACAAACGAAACTGTAGTCGAGGCGGTAACACAACAGAACAGCAGGAGTTCACGCACTAACAGACAATGTTTACACGGAAACCTGCAACGTGGTAGCGTCGACGCGGGAACCGGCTTCTGTTCGGTGCTGTTGTTGGTTCAGTAGACGCGGCGCCTCACGTTCCTCATTTGTTAGTTAGTTATACTACCAACTCTACGGCGCTTGGGGAGTGACATGTTTCAGCGGCCCGGGTATAAATGTCCACTACGCTGGCGCTCCCCATGATGGAAAGCGTTTCTGATACACTACGTGGATCAGACTTCAGGCTTTCTGCCACAAAATTACGCAATTACCGAGTCTGTAAGTTATCTCAATAAACTTCTGTATCATTCCAAAGTTCTACAGTCATTTTCACTCATCCTGTAGTTTTTTGCCGGTATCTCCTTGAGTCGAGAAAACTTGTGCAGATGCAGATTGATGAGCGACATTTGTCGAGGGTCGGCTGCAGCTGTGCCTTCCTTCTAGGGTGATACGTTATGATCTCGGAGTGCCCCGCGTGTCACGACGTTTCAGCTGAAGAAGCTGCTAGCTCGGGAGAGCTAGCGGGGAACGAAAACCGTCGAGCTGACCGCAGTCCGCGGCGCGCATAACAGATGTGGCCGCGCAACGGTCAAGGGGCTGTCAGCGACACGCCGCCCGTTCGCTGACAAATACGATTATTCAAATATATTTAAATGACGAACATTCTATTCTCCAGATATGCATGCGTGCGCAGGTTTTCTGACGCTCGCGAAATGTATAGTTGGCGGGAAAGAGGAGCGGTCCGGTGATCGCCGAGCGGTGTTGGATCGAGGGGGTGGGATGCGGGGGGGGGGGGGGAGGAAGAGGGGGAGGTAACGATCGACAGAGAGGGAACGGGGGTTGTCTGTGAGATAGAGGTAGTGGTGGGGCGGGAGTACCTCGTAGTCACAGTGGAAATAGGCGCCAGCGTGTGTGTTGGCTAGAAGGGTGGGGGGCGAGGTTTGGAGGGGTGGTCCGAAGGGGGAGGGGTGGAAAGGAGCGGCCGGAGCCTAGATTTGTAGACTAGCGTCCGGTGTCGTCGGACATCTGCGGAGGGCGCCGGACGGGGACAAATATTTTTCATCGCGCGGTCCTCTCGACAGCTTGCCGCTGTAAAATCAATTTGTATAGGACACATAAATTCCGCCAGGGCTGACCACGGGAATAAAAACACATTGCACTGAAGCGCACGCGTGATAAATCTCGTAGCGTGCGCTAAACTTTTTAAATTTTTTTTTAGCTTCATCGCCCCTGTGCTTCCAACTCATTTTTCTCTCTATTTTGTCCTTCCTTTTTTCTAAATAAAAAATCCGCGGAAGCCGCAGTTGCGGTCTGAATAAAGCTGTCAGCCGGCGATACTATTGAGAGGTAAAGGTTTTATTAATAATTTGCAATTGCTCCGCGCGCCTGCCGCCTGTCCGGTACCACCCCCTCCCCCTCTCCCCTCCCCACTCCCGAACTCGGAGAACCGCAAAAATGCAAAATATGAGATTTTCGCGTTTGGACTTTCATTTTTTTTTTCCGCCGCCGCCATCACTGGCACGGGATCGGTTTGAAATGAAAAGCCTTGTTGAGCGGATCTTTGTTCGCGGAAATATTTTTTTGAAGGTACGACACAGCACCACCACCCGCGCGTGTGTTGTGTGTTTTCGTCTGGACGGCTGAGTGCTAAAGTAATGACAAAAGCTGTCGGTGGAAATAAAACAAATGGAGAGGTGGCAGAAGTGGAATGTGCTAGCTTTGCCATCATTAATTTCAAAACACCTCTTCGAGGCGGTGATCGGCCTAGTGCAGGACAACGCACAAGAGCTGTCTGGTCTGCTGAGTTGGCGTTTTTTCGCCTGCATTCCCAAGCAGGCCGTGACAACACAACGGCGCAGTATCTTTCACACCAGCCTGCGCTACCAAATGAGCCACAGTTTTCAATTTTTCATTATTGTTACGCGTCTTTCCTGGCAGCTGGTGCACTGTCGTGTTGCGCCGACAATATAGGCAGCAGCGAACGGAGGAGCCACACATTGTATACATTGTATACTGTAAGATGTTAGTGGGACAGTCGGTGGATTTTATCGTCGCCGTTTTTACAAGAGCCTGAAAAGTACTTTTGCGGTCAGCCAGATGGACAACACACTGAGCATAATTCCCGATCTGTAAGTTCACATTCTTATTGTGCTCACTGAAAGAAAATGTTCCTACTTGCAGTTTACTCCGTGGGATCAGGAGCTATGACTATAACTAAAAGTTTTGAGTTCTAACTGGTTAATATATTCAGTAAAAGTTCACACGCACAAACATAATAATGTTCCTGATAGTAATAATAATAATAATAATAATAATAATGTCGCTATCAGAAACATCACTTTTAGCAATTCAGAGGCGACTTCAAGCGTTAATTTCCAAGTAAAATGGTCTGTCGTCCTGACTTCCAATCATCAAAGTTAATCGTTCGCCACAAAAGTGGAAAAAATCTCGCCACTTACCACGCGGATTTGTCAACATTACGGGCGGCATTCAAACAGTTACTTCCGTGAAATCTAGGCGATCCAGAACGGTGTACCGTCCTCGCTAGTTCACTTCCTACTTTCACCGAAAACGTAATTGGTAGCTGCCTAGCTGTGACGTCATATGGGGCGCAGCGTAGGGAGGAGTTCGACGCGGACAGATTGACTCCTTCGCTGCAGTATTTATATACGGGAACAGCGGACAGCCGAACGAAGCAACTGTTGTCAACAACCTTAGGCACAAGTAGGAGCATCTAAGTGGTCCATTTCTTAGACGCGTATTAATTAATATCTCTGTTGTGTACTAATTTACTATCACCATAATTTTTATATAAATGAAGTTAAGTTCGCTTTAGTTACTGGAAAAGTTCAAGCTCAACTAAGTTAAAACGTTGCCGGCTAGAAGTTTTAGAACGGAACCGACAGTAGAACACGACCTCTGAACTGCATCTTTGAGAGTCCTTGTATTGATTGTTATTTACACTGAGGTCTTGAAACTTGGTACAGATGTATTAATTCCTTAATGTACTCGAGTGCTGTATTTACAGCCTTCTATAGCAATACAAACCACACTTAATCTAATTCGAATAGGTACGTTTGTGTTCCACATTTGGTTTTTAGTAAATAACTTCAAAACTATTAGAGGCAGCTAGATGGATTAACATAGTTATTATTTTTATGTCAAACTGTGGCTACATACGAATTTCTGGATTTATATTTAGCTCATTTAATTTTTCGTGGAAACGCCGATTTTGATCAAAATATTGCACCGATCAAGTTGAGACTCGAATTTTTGATTGTGACACACTTCTGCACAGTCTGAAAAATGTTTGGCTTTCTAGCCAGCTTCTTATTTACCGCCACTTATTTTTTTTTCTTAAACTAATATATTTAGCGAAACCTATTCATTAGACCATTCTGAGACTTCACAATGTCAACATTAATACGAGGGCCCTCCAAATGAAACGCACACTTTTTATGTAAATATACAGTTTTCATTCTGCAAATGTGAAAGTTTTACTGTGTGTAGATACATCCTTCCCGCTTGTTTTCAAACTTTGTTCAACCTGTTCCCGTGAGTGGTGCCGTCACAGCATGTCTTCAAGATGGCTGCTGCACTTGACGTTCGTCAGAAACAATGTGCTGTCATAGAATTCCTGTGCTGTGAAAACGAGACAGTGGGAAACATCCATAAGACGTTGAGAAAAGTGTATGGAGATGCTGCTGTCGATCGGAGAACAGTTAGTCGGTGGGCAAGCAGGTTACGTGATGAAAGCAGGCACGGCAATATTGGGGATTGTCCTCGCAGCGGCAGGCGTCGTAGTGCACACACTCCAGACAATGTGCAGAGGTTAACGAATTGGTGACTGCTGACAGGCGCATCACAGTGAGCTAATAGTCACGCTACGTTGGGATAGGGAGAGGAAGTGTTTGCACAATACTGAAAGTGTTGGCGTTAAGGAAGGTTTGTGCCAGGTGGGTTCCCAGGATGTTGGCACAAAACTCGGATGGACAACACTGAAACACCCGCCTTACAGTCCTGACCTGGCTCCATGGGAAACTGAAAGACTCTCTTCGTGAAACAAGGTTTGAAGATGATGACTCCCTTGTGCACGCTGCCAAACAGTGGCTCCAACAGGTTGGTCGACGATTTTACCGTGCGGGTATACAGGCGCTGGTTCCAAGATGGCCCAAGTCATTTGAGAGGGATGGATATCATGTGGAGAAATGAAAATATTGTTTCTAAATGATGTATCTACACACTGTAAAACTTTCAAACATGTAGAATAAAAGATGGACTAAAAATAGTGTGCATTTCTTTTGGAGTGACCCTCGTATACCGAAATATACACTTACAAAGTTTGGAAAAGCTATTTCAATTTTTAATTTCACTCTTAGATTATGGGGCAATACTTTGTATGCTTCGCAGATGGGCGTTATGATGATGTGGTCCTAGCAGTAGTGAAATGGGTTAAGTCCCGGCACACTCTCTAACTTCTGTATCTCTTGTAATGAAACTGCACTTGTTTCGTTACAAGTCATCAAGATGAGATCCAGTAACGTCTCGTCATGGAGTCATGAGAAATGGACGCGTGAAAATTAAGTTGGGGAGTGTTTAAGCAGTTAAAAAGATATGCATATTACTTGATGTACAAGGTAATTCGAAAGTAACTCGCCCTTCGTCTCGCACCGCGCCACCGCAATGTCCTGCCTTGCATCATCGCCGTGTGCTGCCTCGGCCACCTCTGACAGATAGCTGCGCCGAGAGTTCACAAGTGGCGGTTTTGCGTATCATCAACATGGACAAATGCAATGAATATGGATGATATGATACTCTATGGTATTCTGCGGTTTGAATTCACTCTGATATTTAGCAGTTGCATTGATTTTATTTTGTAAATGACACTGACAGTAGCCACTCCCCGATGCTATTCAATCTGTATATTGAGCAAGCAGTGAAGGAAACAAAAGCAAAATTCGGAGTAGGCGTTAAAATCCACGGAGAAGAAATAAAAACTTTGAGGTTCGCCGATGACATCGTAATTCTGTCAGAGACAGCAAAGGACTTGGAAGAGCAGTTGAACGGAATGGATAGTGTATTGAACGGAGGATATAAGGTGAACATCAACAAAAGCAAAACGAGGATAATGAAATGTAGTCGAATTACGTCAGGTGATGCTGAGGGAATTAGATTAGGAAATGAGACACTTAAAGTAGTAAAGGAGTTTTGCTATTTGGGGAGCAAAATAACTGATGATGGTCGAAGTAGAGAGGATATAAAACGTAGACTGGCAATGGCAAGGAAAGCGTTTCTGAAGAAGAGAAATTTGTTAACATCGAGTATAGATTTAAGTGTCAGGAAGTCGTTTCTGAAAGTATTTGTATGGAGTGTAGCTATGTATGGAAGTGAAACATGGGCGATAAATAGTTTAGACAAGAAGAGAATAGAAGCTTTCGAAATGTGGTGCTACAGAAAAACGATGAAGATTAGATGGGTAGATCGCATATCTAATGAGGAGGTATTGAATAGAATTGGGGAGGAATTTGTGGCACAACTTCACTATAAGAAGGGATCGGTTGGTAGGACATGTTCTGAGGCATCAAGGGATCACCGGTTTAGTAGTGGAGGACAGCGTGGACGGTAACAATCGTAGAGGGAGACGAAGAGATGAGTACACTAAGCAGATTCAGAAGGATGTGGGCTGCTGTAGGTACTGGGAGATGAAGAAGCTTGCACAGGATAGTGTAGCATGGAGAGCTCCATCAAACCAGTCTCAGGACTGAAGAGCACAACAACAACAATATTATACGCATGTATAATGCAATATTCATACTACAACTTCTCTCGGATAATTATTTTGTTCAAATTGCACGAGAATTCCACCTGACGTAGTGTAATAATGTTGACTGTAAGTTGTGTTCGTATCACTAAAATTACAAATCGTACATCAAAGCTTTTATAATTTTTGTCTTCGATGGATTTAATCATTCTTAGGAAATTGATCATGAAAAGGAACCACAGAATACCACCCGCACACAACACTGACGTATGCAACCAGAAATATTTTTGTCCGTGATTCGTGCGTAGTTAAATTTTGGCGTCATACATCAGCAATGAAATCTTGTTCAACAATAAATACCATCAGCACTGTTCTTAGAAGATGCAGTCTGATTTGATTAATTTTTTTTATATAAATAGAGTTCCGTACCACCGGTGCTCATTTATTTCTTACACATCGGAATATTGTTTGCAGTTTCAAGTAATTTAAATTTGCCGCTGAGATAAAAGTTATGATGAGATAGAGGATTTCCTTATTAATTTAGATTTTCCTTTGCTCAATAAATAATTAATCATTTAAATTGATGCCACCAAAAAAAATTATTAATACTGTTTTGCAAATTAGTTTAACACAAACCCTTGATATCTCGACCAGAACTACAAACGAAGTTGCTATAGAATCGCAACTAACAATGGGTGTGCTTCTATCAGCTATGACAAAACAATTAATACAAAATTATAATTGAAAGATGAAGTGATTTTTCAATAATTAATCATAAATAGTTTTAACGCATTTGGCTCTATTTCTTTTTTACCAGCAAATGAATATAAAAGCACAATGATTTTACGTTAAATGTTTTTTCATTCAACCCTAGCTCTCAGGGAAAGTAAAAATTGTAGTGTAGTCTGTTTATCTTTCATTAAGATGATTTAAATGTCAGTACTACGCAGTTTAGCAACAGGATCGGAACTGAAACTTTTTAATGGCTGGTTGCATGTCGCCTTTCATCTTCCAAAATGTTAAAAATGCTCCATGCCCCAGTGGTAGGCTCCTCCCACTAAAAACTATCGTAGGGGCTCTCTTGGCTTCTCATGTACGCAGTCACTTCCTTTTGAGACGTGCTCCTTGTTCCGCTGAGGAAAACCTCTGAAAATGTCCAGCGCAGCTCTCAGCGAAACGTTAGGAACGGGAAAGTTTTATGATTCACGACCGTACAACGTGGAAGAGTCACCAGCAGTTAAGACATCCGGACGTGAAAGTCTTCATTATATGTTTTGTAAGTTGTCTCTCTTCGAAAGATCCAATTATCTTCAAATTTAATGTATTGTAGTGTTACCAGAAAAATGGAGGGGGAAGTTACAGCACCTGTCGCTGGCTGGTATTTTACAAATTTTAGCTTCTAGGATGAAGTCTTTCTGGACATAAACAAAAGAAAAATGTCTTATCCAAACCAGTTGCTCTACTTTTAATATGAATTACGATACGCTTCCAGTGCTTAAACTGTTGGATGTTACAAGTCGTTTAGTTCACCGATAACCACTATATAAAATTAAAGTGTTTGTGAGGGAAGTTGATGATACCCACCGCAATTCAAATGTTTCAAATGGCTCTGAGCACTATGGGACTTAACATCTGAGGTCATCAGTCCCCTATAACTTAGAACTACTGAAACCTAACTAACCTAAGGACATCAGACACATCCATGCTCGCGGCAGGATTCGAACCTGCGATCGTAGCAATCGCACGGTTCCGGATTGAAGTGCCTAGAACCGCTCGGCCACCGCGGTCGGCCCGATACAAAAGAGTTACATGTTTGCACCTGTTAGTGACCTTCAAAATAGTCACCAGCGTTGTGTAGAACCCGTTGCGGGCGATGTGGAAGGCGTAGTATACCGTTAGCAGGGCCTGCTCTGTTGATGGTGCGAATGGAGCGGTCTACTGCCTGTCGAATCTCTGGAACAGTTCTGAAGCGAATGCCCCGAAGTGATTCCTTCATCTTCCGAATCAAATCGAAGTCACAAGGACTTAAGTCCGGGGAGTATGGTGGATGGTACAGTACTTCTAGTCCCATTGTCCGAACAGAGCAGCCACAGCTTGCGCTGTATGCGACCGCGCATTGTCGTGCAAAATGATGGGTCGGTTGCGCAGAAAGTGTCGCTGCTTCTTCTGCAAAGCTGGTCGCAGGTGATGGTCCAAAAGTGAACAGTAATACTGTGTTGACACTTCCTGGCAGATTAAAACTGTGTGCCGGGCCGAGACTCGAACTCGGGACATTTGCCTTTCGCGGGCAAGTGTTCTACCAACTGAGATACCCAAGCACGACTCACGCTACGTCCTCAGAACTTTACTTCTGCCAGTACATCGTCTCCTACCTTCCAAACTTTACAGAAGCTCTTCTGCGAAACTTGCAGAACCAGAACTGAAAGAAAGGATATTGCGGAGATATGGCTTAGCCACAACCTGGGGGATGTTTCCAGAATAAGAGTTTCATTCTTCAGCGGTCCTGAGTTCGAGTCTCGGCCCGGTGCACAGTTTTAATCTGCCAGGAAGTGTCATATCAGCGCACACTCCGCTGCAGAGTGAGAATCTCATTCTGGAGTAATACTGTGCTTTGACGGTCTGCCGCGGAGGAACGTAATGTGTTAGGATAAAACCATCACAGTCGTGTACGAGAATCACCACAACTTTAGACCTTTCCATTCGCACCATCAACAGGCTCTGCTAACGTTATACTACGCCTTTCATATCGCTGGCAGATGGTTCTGCACAACGCTGGTGACTACTTTGAAGGACAGTAACAGTTGCAAACATGTAACTCTTTTGTATCGGTTTTGAATAAATAGTAGCCACTATTTAAGTTCCAACCCTCGTATTTACAGTGCTCTGCTCGTCTTGTCCAAGTCACTGCAGCTTACTTGGGCCAAGCGGTTGGACAGTGCTGCCCAGGTTAAAGGCGCCGGTAAAGCTGTTACCCCGGACTATCGCTGAGTTGATGTGCGCGTAACGCACAGCATGAAACATATCGTAGCTTTGTACTTGACTGTATTGAAGACAGTTTGGATTCCGCTCCACGTGAAACTCAACCCAATGATATTACAGCAAACGCGGAAGAATACATGCTGCAATGCTCATATCAAGTTTATTCTCATGACTGGAGCAGTACAGCTGTTGTGTTTGTGGAGATATGAGTGTTTGACCTGGTCACTATCACATCGCGGTCGTTACCAGGACATGTTCTTTCTCGTTCGCGTCAATACATTTTTCCACGGTTAACTCGTGGGATTGTTCCGTAATGTTCTCCAGCTTTTACGAACATCCTCGAATGTAAATGAATATTGTGGAAAGTTTTAGAATCTTCTCTAAAGTTCAAGAATACAACTTCGAAACTGCACATTGATCCCCACTGTGGCAAAATTGTCTTAATTGATGACTTGTGAAATGTAAAGACAGAGCAACAACTAACCAAAAATATATGTACGTTTACAAAGGGAAACTACATAAACAAGGACTGGTTGTGTGAGAGAACAATTTTAGGAACTAAAAACGACGAAGTTCAACAAAATAAATCAGTGAATATAGAATAGGACACTAGGGAAGAAAAATATTTAAAGCCACTGAAGTAATGTCCTGACCAGACAAACATATAAACTTCATAACACAGTTCCTAATTTACTAAATATTAAAAGTATGCCCACGCAAAAACTGTACATAACAACGTCATAGAAGCGGAAGGGTTAACTGGAAAAGATAGGGGCAAGTCACTATGCATAGTACGCATTCTACACATTTCAACTGGATTACCAATCAGTTTTCAAACACTCCAGTGTTCGGTGGGATTAGCTTACTATATATGTGTATATAACGCAATCATCGCCTAGCCCAAACCGCTAAGCATGGAAACAAAATTTAAACAGGCTGTCGAGCTTATACTGAAGGCATCGTTTAAGAAAGGATATTTCGAAATTCCACCCCTAAAGGTGTGAAATAGGGGATGAAAGGTTTTGGAAATATGTCACGATTAACGTAATTTTGAAGCTAGAACTACAAAAAATGGTGTTCGATTTCTGGCTCAAAAATAAAGAAATACTTGTTTCAAACTTTTTGGAAATTTAGCCCATACAGGAGTGAAATTATGAGTGAAACGTTTTCTGAAAAAAAAATCAGTATTAAAGAATTACTAAAGCATTTATAAAAGCTACATCATGAAAATTGGTATCTTACTTCTGAGATACAAATAAAAAATACAAGTTTCAGTGTTTTTGGAAATTCAACAGCCAACGGCGTGAAATGGGATGAAATGTTTTATGAAAATATTTGATTACGAAAGCATTTCTAAAGCTAAATCTACGAAAATTTGAGTTTGGCTTCGCTGTTAGAAACAAAAAATTACATGTTTTGGAAATGCAACGCGTCAGGGGGTGATATAGAGCCTGACTGATTCACAAACTCATCACACCCAGCCAAAACCACCACGGATAAATGCTTGAAATTTGGAGAGGATGTTGTTCTTATACAGCAGGTACCGTTTAGTAAGGAACTGTTTGAAATTCCATCCCTAGGGGAGTTAAATACGAGATAAAAGCTTTTTTTTTAATTTGGCGCTATTAAACAATTTTGAAGCTAGAACTGCGAAAACTGATGTTTGGTATCTCGAGCAGAAATTTAAGAAAAAAGCTGCAACATTTTTCACAATCCACACTCTAACAGCGTAAAATAGTGCGTGAAAGTTTGTTTTGAAAATAAATACGTATTAAAGGACCACTAAGGCAATTTTAAAGCTACATGTGTTAAAATTTGTGTTCGACTGAACTGCGAAGACAATGTCTCTCACTTATTTCGAGTCGCCATTCAGTTACATCATTCACTGGCGAAACATTACATATAGCATTGGCATGTAGCCGTAGTAATTAAATAGCTACAAAGAAAGAAGTATAAAGTTGCTTTCACAAACAAGTGTTCAATTGTTGCTAAGCAGCAGCTTTCTTGTAACCACTTTCAAATAATGAATACGAAAGAAGTGATTTTCTTACGATGACGTTCACGTAAGCTGTACATTGTAACAGACTGCTTAACGCTTTCGTAATAAAATATTAAATGTCATGACTTCGTGTTAAAATAAGAGATTATGGGATTGTAGATACGCTCAGTACTATTTAATTAGCTATTTGTTCACCTCCCCCCCCTCCCCTCCGCCACCCATTTGGGCGTAGTTCAAATGCTTCAAATGGCTCTGAGCACTATGGGACTTAACATCTTAGGTCATCAGTCCCCTAGAACTTAGAACTACTTAAACCGAACTAACCTAAGGACATCACACACATCCATGCCCGAGGCAGGATTCGAACCTGCGACCGTAGCAGTCCCGCGGTTCCGGACTGCAGTGCTAGAACCGCACGACCACCGCGGCCGGCCATTTGGGCGTAGTCCACAGAAAACTTGAGAAAACTGTGACAAGGCCTTCAGGCGTTAACACTTTACAAGTGATAAACGTAATTTCTCACTGAGAAATTAAAACAGGGTAATATATAAATGTTAAGATTGTTAAGTACAGTTCTTTGAAAGATATTTTCTCATAACGTGGGCTTCAGCAACATTGTCATAATTTTAACAGTTTCTACTCTGGTAGTTACAGTTGTTGTAATGAAATATTTGTTTATGTTAATAGCTTTGTAAATTTATAGTTGTGGCGAGTATTTTTAAGTTCAATTGTTCTCATAAATAATACCGTGTCAGTGCTATATAATACAAGGTAGCTACAGTAGTATGACGTTTGTTTCTCATTTAATAATAATAGAAGTTAAAGCTCATGAGACGCTGGATTGTATGAATGTTTGTATGTTTCTGTCAGGGACGACAAGGTGTGATGGACCACCCAAAGATAAGGTGCAGGAGACGTTGTCAGTTGCGGTGGAATCAATCTTAGTGGCCATGCTCCTCATAGAAAGGTCATCGACCAGGATGACATGTGCAGAGTGTCCGCATAGTTCTGATTGCTTCTCACGTAGCATCGGAGAGTTCATCGTTACTAGGTTACATGGTACAGTTGTACAATAGAATTATTGTTACGTAATGTGTGCCCTACATAGGTTGTACTGCAAGTGAAATCTGTGTCAACGCACAAATAAAATTTTTAAACAAATAGGAGTGACAAAGGATAGATTAAGTACGCCATTTTACAGGGTGATTTAAACTATCAAAGTTTGTGTTAAACGTGTTCACAGAGTCGAAATCACTTTCGTAATTAATGTCCATAAAATGCAATGTGTAAGTGTCTTTGCTGGGCAGTTTTATGTTGTTTTAAACATATAGACTGAGTCAGTCCAGTATTCACAACGGCAATCAGGTCTGCCAAGTGGCACACTGCAGTGCTCCCAGACCGTCGATCAACTGAACTACTAAAAATGTGTGAAAATGTGCGCAAAATCGTCCCATTTCACACGAGGAAAACTTTACACCTATTGCGATGCCAGAAGTGGATAGCAGACTGTTGAGTCTGTCCAGGTAAATTCAGAACTTCTCATAGAGCTTGCGTTGACGTTGCACTTTTTTGTTCATCTCAGCGCCGGCCGCGTTGGTCTTGCGGTTCTAGGCGCGCAGTCCGGAACCGTGCGACTGCTACGGTCGCAGGTTCGAATCCTGCCTCGGGCATGGATGTGTGTGATGTTCTTAGGTTGGTTAGGTTTAAGTAGTTCTAAGTTCTAGGGGACTGATGACCACAGCAGTTGAGTCCCATAGTGCTCAGAGCCATGTTTTTTTTTTTTTTTTTGGTCATCTCAGCGCTTCTTAACCCAGTGCTTGACTGCGCAGTGACTTCTCACGATGTATGTTCCTCACTTTTCCTGACCTATGCTGCACACTCACTAACAAAGTAACCCTTTAGGAACTGAGTTCAATATATCACAGTTCATCAGTACATATTATTTAAAGTCCGTGCTTTCACGTCTTCCCCTCGGATCTCAATATTTTCAGTAAAGCAAAGATAAATGAAATGTTTATGGAATAATTGTGTACATTCATCTTTAGGTTCACATTCATGCTTCATTACAGAAATAAGTTTTCAGTCATCAAAACAGCTTTCGTCCATGACTCTGACCTGATTACACAAAACCTTGGATTATCAATTAATCAGTATATTGGTAGCCCAGGACAATATTGTCTATTCATAGAACAAAATCAACATTTTCGCAGAGTGTTGTGATAAAACCGCATGCGAATATCGGTAAAACGAAGAAAAAGAACAAAAGACACGCTCAAAGCTGAGTAGAATGCTTACTTATAACTCGCAAATGCCGGGACCAATGGATAATTCAACGCCCACTTACATCAGAAAAGTTTCTATTTACAGTGATTTGAATAATATTAATACTAGATTAACTTCCCATTCTTCCCATTCTCATGTCTTAGCAACAGGATACGTTAGGTATTTACCAACAATGGGAAATGAAAGCACATCTTCCTTGTGATAACCTTCTGTCTCATTTGTTCCAGAAGTACTGGAAACATACATAAAGGAATAATCCTTACAGTTAAAACCTTAGTATTTCCAACATAATAACGGGTTGTCCACAGTGGAGGGTCTAGCAAAATTATATATATACACTCCTGGAAATGGAAAAAAGAACACATTGACACCGGTGTGTCAGACCCACCATACTTGCTCCGGACACTGCGAGAGGGCTGTACAAGCAATGATCACACGCACGGCACAGCGGACACACCAGGAACCGCGGTGTTGGCCGTCGAATGGCGCTAGCTGCGCAGCATTTGTGCACCGCCGCCGTCAGTGTCAGCCAGTTTGCCGTGGCATACGGGGCTCCATCGCAGTCTTTAACACTGGTAGCATGCCGCGACAGCGTGAACGTGAACCGTATGTGCAGTTGACGGACTTTGAGCGAGGGCGTATAGTGGGCATGCGGGAGGCCGGGTGGACGTACCGCCGAACTGCTCAACACGTGGGGCGTGAGGTATCCACAGTACATCGATGTTGTCGCCAGTGGTCGGCGGGAGGTGTACGTGCCCGTCGACCTGGGACCGGACCGCAGCGACGCACGGATGCACGCCAAGACCATAGGATCCTACGCAGTGCCGTAGGGGACCGCACCGCCACTTCCCAGCAAATTAGGGACACTGTTGCTCCTGGGGTATCGGCGAGGACCATTCGCAACCGTCTCCATGAAGCTGGGCTACGGCCCCGCACACCGTTAGGCCGTCTTCCGCTCACGCCCCATCGTGCAGCCCGCCTCCAGTGGTGTCGCGACAGGCGTGAATGGAGGGACGAATGGAGACGTGTCGTCTTCAGCGATGAGAGTCGCTTCTGCCTTGGTGCCAATGATGGTCGTATGCGTGTTTGGCGCCGTGCAGGTGAGCGCCACAATCAGGACTGCATACGACCGAGGCACACAGGGCCAACACCCGGCATCATGGTGTGGGGAGCGATCTCCTACACTGGCCGTACACCTCTGGTGATCGTCGAGGGGACACTGAATAATGCACGGTACATCCAAACCGTCATCAAACCCATCGTTCTACCATTCCTAGACCGGCAAGGGAACTTGCTGTTCCAACAGGACAATGCACGTCCGCATGTATCCCGTGCCACCCAACGTGCTCTAGAAGGTGTAAGTCAACTACCCTGGCCAGCAAGATCTCCGGATCTGTCCCCCATCGAGCATGTATGGGACTGGATGAAGCGTCGTCTCACGCGGTCTGCACCCCCAGCACGAACGCTGGTCCAACTGAGGCGCCAGGTGGAAATGGCATGGCAAGCCGTTCCACAGGACTACATCCAGCATCTCTACGATCGTCTCCATGGGAGAATAGCAGCCTACATTGCTGCGAAAGGTGGATATACACTGTACTAGTGCCGACATTGTGCATGGTCTGTTGCCTGTGTCTATGTGCCTGTGGTTCTGTCAGTGTGATCATGTGATGTATCTGACCCCAGGAATGTGTCAATAAAGTTTCCCCTTCCTGGGACAATGAATTCACGGTGTTCTTATTTCAATTTCCAGGAGTGTGGTATATCACCAAACGTAGACATACTCTCAATCGGACTACTACGTGAAGGTGTACTTTCAGTGTATGCTGTATTTCTCTCAAGGAACTGTAGCATTAAGCCTTGGTGATATTTACTGTGCTCCGTCTTTTTTCCTATTAGGTCAACTAAAATATTTTGACCACCAATGACTAAATTTGTCTAAGGAGAAGTCAATCACTGTGTCCTTCTCCCTTAGGAAATCAATGGCGAACATGCATTCTACAACCAACCCACTCACTATTAGGAATAGGCATTTTAAAACTCCATTTCCTATTTCAGCTTTCACCTACGTTTGCGTTTTGACATTTCACGAGTAATAATACCAAGCAGTAATAATCTTACAATTTGGTGCAGGAAATATGGGTACTTTTGTGTGCTCATGAATCTTACTAAATAAATTGGATGACATAACATTGAACTTAGCACCCAGATCTAGAACAATTGTAGTTTGTACTTTTTCTACGATAGTATGTGCAATAGTTTGTACAGTTTCTTCACTATGATCACGGCTTTTATAGTTGCCAGTTAATATTTCTTCCACAATGTCATGTCATGTCATGTCATCGTTGTACTGAAACCGATTGACTGAATTACATACTTTGCTCCCACACCAGACCATGCTAATAGTCTTTGTCTGAATTTAGTTTGGTAAACTTATCATTGTGATTGGCTCAAACATATATGCTTACTTTAAATATTATTGATAAATGGAATCAACCACTTTATTAATATATGCCCCACCATGGACCTTGCCGTTGGTGGAGAGGCTTGCGTGCCTCAGCGATACAGATATCCGTACTGTAGGTGCAACCACAACGGAGGTGTATCTGTTGAGAGGCCAGACAAACGTGTGGTTCCTGAAGAGGGGCAGCAGCCTTTTCAGTAGTTGCAGGGGCAACAGTCTAGATGATTGACTGATCTGGCCTTGTAACAATAACCAAAAGTCTTCCTGTGCTGGTACTGCGAACGGCTGAAAGCAAGGGGAAACTACAGCCGTAACTTTTCCCGAGGAGATGCAGCTTTACTGTATGATTAAATGATGATGGCATCCTCTTGGGTAAAATATTCCGGAGGTAAAATAGTCCCCCATTCGGATCTCCGGGCGGGGACTACTCAAGAGGATGTCGTTATATGGAGAAAGAAAACAGGCGTTCTACGGGTCGGAGCGTGGAATGTCAGATCCCTTAATCGGGCAGGTAGGTTAGAAAATTTAAAAAGGGAAATGGATAGGTTAAAGTTAGATATAGTGGGAATTAGTGAAGTTCGGTGGCAGGAGGAACAAGACTTCTGGTCAGGTGACTACAGGGTTATAAACACAAAATCAAATAGGGGTAAAGCAGGAGTAGGTTTAATAATGAATAGGAAAATAGGAATGCGGGTAAGCTACAACAAACAACATGGTGAACGCATTATTGTGGCCAAGATAGATACGAAGCCCACACCTACTACAGTAGTACAAGTTTACACGCCAACTAGCTCTGCAGATGACGAAGAAATTGAAGAAATGTATGATCAAATAAAAGAAATTATTGAGATAGTGAAGGGTGACGAAAATTTATTAGTCATGGGTGACTGGAATTCGGTAGTAGGAAAAGGGAGAGAAGGAAACATAGTAGGTGAATATGGACTGGGGCAAAGAAATGAAAGAGGAAGCCGCCTGGTAGAATTTTGCACAGAGCACAACTTAATCATAGGTAACACTTGGTTCAAGAATCATAAAAGAAGGCTGTATACATGGAAGAAGCCTGGAGATAATGACAGGTTTCAGATAGATTATATAATGGTACGACAGAGATTTAGGAACCAGGTTTTAAATTGTAAGACATTTCCAGGGGGCAGATGTGGACTCTGACCACAATCTGTTGGTTATGACCTGTAGAGTAAAACTGAAGAAACTGCAGAAAGGTGGGAATTTAAGGAGATGGGACCTGGATAAACTGAAAGAACCAGAGGTTGTACGGAGTTTCAAGGAGAGCATAAGGGAGCAATTGACAGGAATGGGGGAAAGAAATACAATAGAAGAAGAATGGGTAGCTTTGAGGGATGAAGTAGTGAAGGCAGCAGAGGATCAAGTAGGTAAAAAGACGAGGGCTAGTAGAAATCCTTGGGTAACAGAAGAAATATTGAATTTAATTGACGAAAGGAGAAAATATAAAAATGCAGTAAATGAAGCAGGCAAAAAGGAATACAAACGTCTCAAAAATGACATCGACAGGAAGTGCAAAATGGCTAAGCAGGGATGGCTAGAGGACAAATGGAAGGATGTAGAGGCTTACCTCACTAGGGGTAAGATAGATACTGCCTACAGGAAAATTAAAGAGACCTTTGGAGAAAAGAGGACCACTTGTATGAATATTAAGAGCTCAGATGGAAACCCAGTTCTAACTGAAGAAAGGAAAGCAGAAAGGTGGAAGGAGTATATAGAAGATCTATACAAGGGCGATGTACTTGAGGACAATATTATGGAAATGGAAGAGGATGTAGATGAAGATGAAATGGGAGATACGATACTGCGTGAAGAGTTTAACAGAGCACTGAAAGACCTGAGTCGAAACAAGGCCCAGGGAGTAGACAACATTCCATTGGAACTACTGACGGCCTTGGGACAGTCAGTCCTGACAAAACTCTACCATCTGGTGAGCAAGATGTATGAGACAGGCGAAATACCCCCAGACTTCAAGAAGAATATAATAATTCCAATCTCAAAGAAAGCAGATGTTGACGGATGTGAAAATTACCGAACTATCAGTTTAATAAGTCACAGCTGCAAAATACTAACGCGAGTTCTTTACAGATGAATGGAAAAACTAGTAGAAGCCGACCTCGGGGAAGATCAGTTTGGGTTCCGTAGAAATGTTGGAACACGTGAGGTAATACTGACCCTATGACTTATCTTAGAAGCTAGATTAAGGAAGGGCAAACCTACGTTTCTAGCATTTGTAGACTTAGAGAGAGCTTTTGACAATGTTGACTGGAATACTCTCTTTCCAATTCTGAAGATGGCAGGTGTAAAATACAGGTAGCAAAAGGCTATTTACAATTTGTACAGAAATCAGATGGCAGTTATTAGAGTCGAGGGACATGAAAGGGAAGCAGTGGTTGGGAAGGGAGTGAGACAGGGCTATAGTCTAGCCCCGATGTTATTCAATCTGTATATTGAGCAAGCAGTGAAGGAAACAGAAGAAAAATTCGGAGTAGGTATTAAAATTCATGGAGAAGAAATAAAAACCTTGAGGTTCGCCGATGACATCGTAATTCTGTCAGAGACAGCAAAGGACTTGGAAGAGCAGTTGAACGGAATGGATAGTGTCTTGAAAGGAGGATATAAGATGACCATCAACAAAAGCAAAACGAGGATAATGGAATGTAGTCGAATTAAGCCGGGTGATGCTGAGGGAATTAGACTAGGAAATGAGATACTTAAAGTAGTAAAGGAGTTTTGATATTTGCGGAGCAAAATAACTGATGATGGTCGAAATAGGGAGGATATAAAATGTAGACTGGCAATGGCAAGGAAAACGTTTCTGAAGAAGATACATTTGTTAACATCGAGTATAGATTTAAGTGTCAGGAAGTCATTTCTGAAAGTATTTGTATGGAGTGTAGCCATGTATGGAAGTGAAACATGGACGATAAATAGTTTAGTCAAGAAGAGAATAGAAGCTTTCGAAATGTGGTGGTACAGAAGAATGCTGAAGATTAGATGGGTAGATCACATAACTAATGAGGATATATTGAATAGAACTGGGGAGAAGAGAAGTTTGTGGCACAACTTGACCCGAGGAAGGGATCAGTTGGTAGGAAATGTTCTGAGGCATCAAGGGATCACCAATTTAGTATTGAAGGGCAGCGTGGAGGGTAAAAATCGTAAAGGGAGACCAAGAGATGACTACACTAAGCAGATTCAGAAGGATGTAGGTTGCAGTAGGTACTGGGAAATGAAGAAGCTTGCACAGGATAGAGTAGCATGTAGAGCTGCATCAAACCAGTCTCAGGACTGAAGACCACAACACATTAATATATGAAAACTTAGTTAAGTTTAATTATTCTTTTTATACAAATCAAACAATAGATAACAAAAGATATAGAACCTTACAGCTTTGCGGTCTGGAAACAAAAGATAGCAAGAAGAAGACATTGTATTTTGTCTTAAAAATTGAAGGATAATCGAAAAACAGATATTACTTGATTTCAGGGATATAAGTTCTGGAATGTGATTTTCACTCTACAGTGGAGTGTGCGCTGATATGAAACTTCCTGGCAGATTAAAACTGTGTGCCGCACCGAGACTCGAACTCTGGACCTTTGCCTTTCGGTAGAGCAATTGCCCGCGAAAGGCAAAGTCCCCGATTTCGAGTCTCGGTCCGACACACAATTTTAATCGGGCAGGAAGTTTCATATAAGTTCTGCTTCACACATTATGATTCAATCACTATGATTGTGAAACACAGAGATTTGTTACAAAATGTACCGTAATAATCATACGTACTCCGACTGCATTTGACAGAACATGGGGAAGGAGTCTTCAACGGAGTAACAACAGATACAAAGGAATACGTAGCGCAATGTTTACTTTGATGGTAAATGGTGGCAGGGTGCAGAAGTATAACAGCATTCTATGCTTCCTCATATTGAGACACAAAGACAGTAATCTCAAAAACTTCAACATTTTTCCAGATCTACAACAACATCAGCACATGAAGTTTCAGCATGTAAGAGAGTTTTGCAATGACTGATTTGTTGACATCCATAACTTAGGGGTATTTTTTTTCAGAGGTCCTGCATATTCATGAGCAAGTGTACTATCTTGACAAAGAGTAACACCATAGTGCATCTGAAGAGCTGTCAGCTTCAATTTTCATTGTTCATCAGCGTAAAGAACGTCCCACAACAGAGATTTCTCTGATGTATTAGCAGGAAATAAATTTTTCACATCCCTTACAAGAGCAGATTTTGAGAGATTTTTTTATTCTTGGCGCCTTTTTCCCTTCTGCACAAACTGTCTTCACTGCATTAGAAATTAAATTATTTGTCATTGTTAAGTTGTATGGGCTCTTTTTCTTTCACTTATGATGCATTTTATCTGAAGAAAACAAAAAAATAATATGTAAAACAATAATTCATCAATAACAATAGTAGGGAGCTCTGGAACAGTGTCCCATCTTGCCTCCTGCGTCGTGTATGGTGATCCAGTCAATGTACAGTAATGAAATGTATGGTAATGATAAACTGAATGTAATGATACATTTAAAGATTTTAGGAATACCTATTGTCAATATGTCTATTCCCAAAAATAGATGCAGGTGCACATATAAATAAGACATGAAAATTATTAAAACTTACTTGAGTTTATAAAAAAACACAAGTTCTTCTACAAGTCTACACATAAAAGGAAAGAAGCAATCATTACAATAGGAGACTCAGGTGATGCCGCTCTTGCATGTGAGCAATGACTCGGGACGCGCTGCTTATATAAACGAAAGGAGGCAAATTCAAACTATCCCACACCTCCAAATGTCCCACTTTTCTCTTATTTATTAGACAGACGACAGCTCAAGCCTGGAATGTAATACCGGAAGCAAAAAATGCAGGCTGGATCAAGTTTTGTTCAGAAAACGGGTAAAGTATTTCGTCACACTTGTTTTGGAGGAAAGTTAAAGTTTTTAAAGGTCCTAGGCGTTATAGTAACCTACTTTAAGCAATTGGAGAACACGCAGAATTATTCATGGATATCCTGTACCAGCGGAAAAATGCTCCTGTCGCAGCACAAATAAGGCGAGCATGTTCCTTTTTAAAAGACTAACAGAAAAGTGGGGAACCAGCTGCCTGAAATCTCATTCCGCCTTCCCCACCAAAAATTTGACATGTGGATATATTCGAACCCTTTTAACACAGAAAATATTAAATCATTTTACCCAGTCTCTCTTTTCAGTTAAGCCTTCATATTCAGCATCTCCCTCTCAAAAAATGGCTCTTTGCATTGTGGGACTTATCTGCTGAGGTCATCAGTCCCCTAGAACTTAGAACTACATAAACCTAACTAACCTAAGGATATCACACACATCCATGCCCGAGGCAGGATTCGAACCTGCGATCATAGCGGTCGCGCGGTTCCAGACTGTAGCGCCTAGAACCGCTCGGCCACAACGGCCGGCTCTCCCTCTCACTGACACATCTATGTATGTGTCTCTCCCAGTGACTCCTTTTCCTACCATTGATTTATAGTATTTCCCACTGTCACTGTGTCCTCTCTTACTTACACTGTCTCCCTTTGTCTTACTTTCCCATTACCTCTGTCTTCACCATATCTCGGTATCTCAAAAATACTAAGGGTTCAAATTATTATTTCCCCTCTACCCACACATGTAAAATAAATTTCGGTTCAAAATGCGCCTTCCTCTGTACCTACGTGTTGAAGTTCGCTGTTCTAAGAGGACCCCCCCCCCCCCTCCCCCCTCCAAGCCTATGTGTGGTCTCCACTCACCTGTACTTTTCATTTCCATTGTCTCCTCTCTCTTTTGCTCCCAGGGCTTCTACCTACATCAATCTCTCCTATTTTACTATTACTGTCTCTCACTGATCATGAATATCTCCTCCCTCTTTGCCTGCCACTCCTACTGTCTTCATCCCTCTCTCTTTCTCTTTCACTGCCACTTTCTCTCTCCCACCATCACTCTGTACTCTCTCTTTCTCTCCCACTGGCAGTGTCTCTTTTCTCTTCCTCCGTCATTTTCTTTCAGCACAAAAAAGCGGAATATTTTCGCACGACAAAATTTTTGCTGAAGAACGTCAATGGGGATCGAAGCAACTGCTTGCACACTTTCCCGTCAGTCTTTTAAAGAGGAACATATTCACCTTTTTTGTGTTTCCGTTGGTTTGCTTTCTTCAAAGCTGCACCACGATATGCTACTTAAGAGTATATCAAATGAATTCTATAAGTCAGTATAAAGTTTTGATATTTTATTTATATACTTCGAGACATCTAAATGTTTTGGCACATATAAACAACAAATACATACGCGTAATATAAAGTTAACACAAAATCGTTTGTTTTGTATTTTATCTCAATACTTCGTTCAGCGATCAGAATTCATCGTTAAAACGCCCGTCTCCACGATTCGTACCTTAAAAGAGTGAAAATATTATTACAAATATTTTGCTGAATTTACAATCTGTCCAGTATTACATAATTTTGGCAGTCATATTAAGTTCTTTTCAGACATGTTAAGATCCTTTTTAGGCATTTTTCGTTCCTGCAGTACCACTTTGGCCATATTTGTGTAGGCACGAAGTGCCCATTATGCAGAGACAGCACGTCATAAAATTTTGTTGTTGAAAAAATGCAGACTAAAACATAATTTCGTGACCTCAAAACCCTTGCGATGAGCCTAAAACCCTTGCCACCACTATGCCAGTTAAAACTACATTTACTCCTCAGACCGGAAAATTACGTGCTTATTGTACATTCATAAATACGGTAACTTTGCATTTCTGGATCTCGATAACGGATAATGGATCAAAAAACTGTAGAGGTTCTCAGAGAGCTTCATCTTAAGAACATATAGTAAAACTAGCCACCATTTTCCATGAATAACGATTATAGAAGTGACCGTCCCCACAGCTGGTACTTTTGATACCAAAAACCATGATTTGCTTGATATAATTGCCTGATAAATTTTCGGAAACGAGAAGACGACGTTTCTAGATGAATGTCTAAAGAACGTACAGATAAAATTTGAACAATTTGGTATGGTTAGCTATTTACATAATTGAGGAAAACAGTTCAAAACGTCAAAAATCCAAGTTTTGCGAATTCCTGAGTAAGTAGGTTATCTTTGAACCGTTGCGTCGCCATAACGGATAATCTTGTCCGTAAGAAGTTTTGAAGTTTCCCCAGAACATTATCTTAAGAACATAAGGTAAAAATTTCGATGGGCTGTCATGAATAGAAATTATAAAATCTGGACATCCCCACAAATGGTACCCTTGGTACCCAAAAATCATGGTTGTTCGGGGTTTTCTTTGGAACTTCCTGCGAAAAAACGACATCTTTATAGGCCACATAGGGCTCATTCTAGATCACACTCAATGCAAAAGTACCAGTTATTTACTCAATTTGCTTCGGCTGGAAGAAATTTTGACCCACAACCGTAGGACGACTACAATGTGCCCGTTCTTACCATACGTATACAAATGTCGACAGACAAGGGCTGTCCAAAACACTTGACCCGATCAATAGAAGAAATGATACTGTGAAACATGACATTTACCGCGAGGCTTTTTGGAACATACTGGTACCGTGCGGTATCGTGCACGGATTGGTTAGATCCAGCTAACCTCTGACAGAGTGACAACGAAGAAATTAATTTCTAGTAGAAGTTTCTCACAAATTTATCTTTCAGATAGACAGACACTTCAGGGCTGGAGTGTGGACTCTAACCATGGACGGTGGCTGAGTCGTTTTGCGAGTCTGTTGGGATGCCGTTAGCGTCTTCCAACTGGACGTCGTGGTTTGAGTGGACTGGCGGATACTACAGGAATCTGTGAGAGGAGGAGGTGGCAGCAGCAAGACGGACTGCATTCTCGAATAGTCTTTGTTGTTCTCCAGCTAGATCAGGCACAGGTGCGGGCTCTCGTCCGATGGTACAGCATGCGTCGACCCGTATGTCTTCATGTCGACGCAGGGGCGGCGGACGTCCCTGCAGGTTACGCACGCTGCCGGGAGCCAGTGTCGTGACCAGGAGGTAAGCTACGACAGCAGCCAGCATGAGGGTGAGGGTGTATTGAGGCCTGATAGGTCCTGTGCCGCAATAGGACTGCCCGATGTAGAGCTATGCTGCATAAACGTGCCTGAAGAGGTATCAGACAATGACAAATAAGGCCCCAAAACGAGCACTACATCCCGGTAACCGATTCCCGACGGCGGATCTGCACGACGCTGTAAAGCCCTTTACTTCCGAGCTAGTAGAGGTAAGGAGCGTCGAGAGGACGAGGCTAATGTTCCGGTTACAAAATTCACAAGTCAAGGCGTCGCTGCTAACTTCGTTGCCATCAGTACGACGAGCCTGAGACCAGTGGCGCTGTGGTCACTTTATACTTGTCAACTGAAGCATGCAGGAGTGTAAGGGTGATCGTGACTTATTATTGTAAGGTGTCAGGCAAATCCAACACCTTCCATGAAAACCCTGACATGATAAACAAATCCAGTAGTATGTCACATAGCTCCGAATAAATCGTGACATTAAATTAACAAAAGTAATATGAGTAACGAGTGAGCAAATGGAATGCCACAGACTAACACAAGAATGCCTAAATGCATGTCGTACCTTCCCACTGTGAGACCGACGCAGTTCCGAGGGGAGAAACGAGAACAGAAGCCGAGAGCAGAACCGTGTTAAGCTAGAAGGCTCTACGATAAGGGATGGACTGGACACCCACGTCGCCAGCCTATCGCTAAGACCACACCACCCGCAAGTTTTAGCGTGAGACTTTTTCGCGTCTCTGTTACGTTGCAAACTTTAAAAACATTGCCCCAACACGAAAAGTATAACGTTTCTCATTGGATAGACAGAATTTTTGTAGGCGGAGCTTAAGATTAACATTGAGACCCTAATTGGTCAGATGAAAACACAGCCAGATAGTTGTTTTTTAAACCAACTTCGGTAAATTGTAGTAAGGAGAAGTTAGGAGAGGAGTTAATTCCGAGATGGCGAGGTGAGCGGAGCTGTGCTGCCCGCCGCCCTGACGCTGCCTAAACACCGACAAGGTAATGAACGAACGCGATGCCGCATTTTTGAGCGCATAAGGCTTCACTCAGAACTGCAGAAGTCTCATCTGTTACACCCCATTTTTGCGTAATACTAGTGTCGATCCTAAATTAAAGCTCATGGTGTTCACATTTGCCACTTGAAGTAAAAATCTGAAAAGCGATGATTTCTGTGTTATATAGTTATTGAGAAGCCACATCAGCCACTGTAATTTATGACAATTTAGATAAGTAATTGAAGAAAATTGAGGGTCACTGTAGACCATTTTGATAGTTTTTTCTTTTGTGAAACTTAATTTAAACCTAGATTATAGATGTGATATGGCATAGGTCATCCTTCGAACCATTGTAGAGCTTGGAAACCCATTCAGGGAATATTCGTCCACATTTGTGTTGAACGCAGTTGGTTTTTACAATCCTGTATTAAAAAATTTCCTTTTATCAATAGTGCAATTTATAAACGATGTTTTGTGAATATAATAAAATTTCCAATGTTCGACATTATTCTACCAGCTAACTAAAAATAGGAAAGCTTTGAATCCATTTCACTAAATTTAGTTAGTATTAAGATTCTTTTACAGGTAGTGCAGTGGAGCTGACGTTGAGATCATTTAGTATTTGGTTATATCATCGCTAGTCTCACTGAACTCTTCTGAACTCAACATGTCATGTGTGGTCTGGCGTCTCCTTACCAGCAACAGGTCCCAGGTTCAAACTAGTTAATTCCCTAAAAAACACGCTTAGAGCGTCGTTGCGCGAAAGTAGTAGGGAGACACGATATAGAACAGACACCACCATGAATGTTTAGATTATTAGTACGCCAGAATCTCAGATTAATCGTAGGACATCAATCGCTACACTCAAAAGCACTAGGACTGTCACAAAAAGAGGATCGTAGAAGCAAATGTAGTAAATGAGGAGGAACAGGAGGTTAGTTTTTAGCGTTCATTCGACAATGACGTCATTAGAAATAAGCAAACATTCGGATGGGAAAGAAAATCGGGTGTGCCCTTTCAGAGGAACCATCCAGGCATTTGCCTGAAGCGATTTAGCGAAATCACGCGAAACCTAAATCAGGATGTTCGGACGTGGGTTCGAACCGTCGCCCTCCCGAATGAGAATCCAGTGCGCTAACCATTGACCGCCTCATTCGGTAAATGTAGTAAGGACAAGAAGTTTTGCCATAACCTCCCTTAAAGAAAAAGCAGGAAGGCATCCAGTATGAGTGGAGAAAGAGGGAGAAAGAGGGAGAGAGACACACATAATATAGGTTCTTGCTGCTATGAAGTAGCATCGACAAAGTGTAATGACTGACTGTCGGTATCAGATGGCCTTCAGCGAAGACGAGTTTTCTGAGACTGCTGAGGGCATAAGATGAAAATTAATTGATGCAAAATACACAATAGCAAACGTGTTCCATTACAGGAGGACTGCTGTCTGACGAAAAACATATAAATTTCGTCCAATGCAGACAAGGTGGTTGCATTCTTGTTTATTCCATCTCCACCATGAGAAAAAGATACGTGATGCTACAAAACGAAAGTTGGGCACAGAGCAACGTCACTGTTGTATACCTGTGACAAAAAAGCGCGTTACTTCTCTGTTCATTTGTTCATAGAAACTTGCGTTTATCAACTAACAGCACATTATGTAGCTTATCTTTCATTCCGTGATTTGTTTTAGTAATTAATCATCATTTAGAGATTGCACTTCATTCTCATATCATATTTTCTGGTACTGTCGTTAGAGGCTCGGTAACGTCTCGAAAGAATGTATACGAGAATGTCAACATTCTCTGACTATATATCAAATATTAAAATAAACGTACAGCAGTCTTTTAACAAGTTTTATCTGTATAAATTTATATATAAACAGAACAGTACTCACTGCCAACCGATAGGTCGTTTATTGTTGTATCACTTCCTTATGTCATTTAGGGAGGCCGGACGTTTTGTGACATTTTAACTAGCGCTTGCCAATGAATATAAAACCGAAATCATGACTGTGAAATACCCTGAAGAGCTAAAGAAACTGGTAAACCAGTGTAACATTGTGTAGGTCCCTCGCGAGCACGCAGAAGTGCCGCAACACGACGTGTCATGACTAACGTCCGAAGTAGTGCTGGAGGGAACTGACACCATGAATCCTGCACGAATGTCCATAAATTCGTAAGAGCACGAGGGTGTGCAGATCACTTCTGAATAGTACGTTGCAAGGCATCCCAGATATGCTCAATAATGTTCATGTCTGGGAAGTTTAGTGGTCAGCGGAAGTGCTTAAACTAAGAAGAGAGTTCCTGGAGCGAGTCTGTAGCAAATCTGGAAGTGTGGTGTGTCGGAATTCACAATGGACGTGAATCGATGCAGGTGATCAGACAGGATGCTTGCATACGTTGTCACTTGTCAGAGTCGCGTCTAGACGTATCAGGGGTCCGATATCATAACTACACACGCCCTACACCATTACAGCACCTCCGCCAGCTTTAACTCTCCCCTGCTGACATGCAGGGTCCATGGATTCATGAGGTTGTCTCCATACTCGTACACATCCATCCGCTCGATACACCTTGAAACAAGACTTGTCCGACCAGGCAACATGTTCCATAGCGATGATGTTTCGTTGAATGTTTCGCATGCTGACACTTGATGGCCCAGCACAGAAATCAGCAGTAATTTGAAGAAGAGTTGCGATTCTGTTATGTTAAACGATTATCTTCAGTCGTCGTTGGTCCTGTTCATGTGGGATCTTTTTCCGGCAGCAGCGATGTCGAAGACTTGATGTTTTACCGGATTCCTGATATTCACGGTGTGGATACTCGTGAAATGGTCGTACGGAAAAATCCCCACTTCATCGCTACGTCGGAGATGCTGTGCACCCCCCCCCCCCCCCCCCCCCCCATGCCGGCCGCGGTGGTCTCGCGATTCTAGGCGCGCAGTCCGGAACCGTGCGACTGCTACGGTCACAGGTTCGAATCCTGCCTCGGGCATGGATGTGTGTGATGTCCTTAGGTTAGTTAGGTTTAAGTAGTTCTAAGTACTAGGGGACTAATGACCACAGCAGTTGAGTCCCATAGTGCTCAGAGCCATTTGAACCATTTTTTTTTGCTGTGCCCCATCGCTGGTATGCCGACTATAACAACGCGTTCAAACTCACTTAAATCTTGAAAACGTGCCATTGTAGCAGCAGGAACAGATATAACAACTGCGCCAGACACATGTCTTAAATAGGTGTTGCCGACCGCAGCACCGTATTCTGCCTGTTTACAGATCCCTGTATTTGAAAATGCATCTCTACACCAGCTTATTTGGGGTTTAATATATATTACACACATACACAGTGAATTTGATAGTCGTAGCCGGCCGGTGTTGCCGTGCGGTTCTAGGCGCTACAGTCTGGAACCGTGCTACCGCTACGGTCTCAGATTCGAATCCTGCCTCGGGCATGGGTGTGTGTGATGTCCTTAGGTTAGTGAGGTTTAAGTAGTTCTACATCTACGGGACTGATGAACTCAGATGTTAAGTTCAATAGTGCTCAGAGCCACTTGAACCATTTTTTTTTTTTTTCAAAGTAGTATTGTGCTACTTACAAGACTGAATCGGTGGCTCCTGGATTTCAGTCTGACACATACCCCTACATCTCGTTCCTCGTTGATAGAAACGCCTAGAAGAGCAAAGAATATGTCTCAGACAAATGAATGCACCATGTTGCGAAAAAATAAATGTTTGTACGTTGGCCAGCCCTTATCACATGGCGTGGAAAAAATATGTTCTGTAACAGCTAAACGTTAAAAAAAATGCACTTTGGGTTTTGCTGTGCCGAGTCGAGTATTATTGCTGGAGACTGTTGCCACAATCATCTCTCAGCCTCCAGTTGCTGCTTGAGCTCGTCCAGCATCTTGGAGATGAAGGCTGCAAGGACAAGAAACAAGAAGTACTGTAGTATCACAAACTAAAATTATAGCAGCAAATCGTTCAAAGGCTCGGTAGTATGGAGGTATGCCTCTGCCGATATGACTTAAACAGTTGATGTGAGGTATTCAAATGGTTCTGAGCGCTGTGGGATTTAACATACGAGGTCATCAGTCCCCTAGAACATAGAACAACTTAAACCTAATTAACCTAAGGACATCACACACATCCATGCTCGAGGCAGGATTCGAACCTGCGGCCGTAGCGGTCGCGCGGTTCCAGACTGAAGCGCTTAAAACCGCTCGTCCTCAGCAGCCAGCTGTGAGGTAGTCTAGAATTATGAGGTACACAGGTACATTGTGCTGGTCTGAGTACGCAGGACAAGTTGGTGCTGGTCTGCCGGCTACGGATTTCACGTGCTTTTTATTCGAGTTCTGGTGCATTCTTGTTCCACTGATCTGTTCTCTGTGCTGGACGCACTAGTCGATCCGACCGGAGAGCCAGCTTCCAGCTGACGAGTCACTCTGTGGCGACGTGCGGTTGCTGACAGGTACCTCGTGTGGCAAACTACTGCGCTAGTGTATTTAACATTATTTTTAGGAGGTGTGGGATCGTCTTTAGAGTGTCGACGCGATGTGTTTGCGCTCATTTATTTTAGTTTCAATTTATAAACAATATTCCTGTGCAATGTATTTTCGAATGCATTTGCCTTCATTTATTTTTACACGGTGTATTTCCGTTCCACGTGCGTCTGGGAGGACTGTTATGCTCGCGAGCGGCCAGAGGAAGTGGATTGTTGTTGTTGTTGTTGTTGTTGTGGTCTTCCGTCCGGAGACTGATTAGATGCAGCTCTCCATGCTACTGTATCCTGTGCAAGCTTCTTCATCTCCCAGTACTTACTGCAACCTACATCCTTCTGAATCTGTTTAGTGTATTCATCTCTTGGCCTCCCTCTACGATTTTTACCCTCCACGCTGCCCTCAAATGCTAAATTTGTGATCCCTTGATCACAGAACATGTCCTAACAACCGGTCCCTTCTTCTTGTCAAGCTGTGCCACAAACTCCTCTTTGACCAATTCTATTCAACGCCTCCTCATTAGTTATGTGATCTTCCCATCTAATCTTCAGCATTATTCTGTAGCACCACATTTCGAAAGCTTCTATTCTCTACTTGTCCAAACTATTTATCGTCCATGTTTCGCCTCCATACATGGTTACACTCCATACAAATACTTTCAGAAACTACTTCCTGACACTCAGATCTATACTCGATGTTAACAAATTTCTCTTCTTCAGAAACGCTTTCCTTGCCATTGCCAGTCTGCTTTTTATATCCTCTCTACTCCGACCATCATCAGTTATTTTGCTCCCCAAATAGCAAAACTCCTTTACTACTTTAAGTTTTTCTTTTCTTTATTGTTATTTTAAAGCCTGTACAACAGGCAGGCTGCCAGTAGCGTTCTATGCTGATCTTCAGCCATAGGATACACAGTGAGAAAAAACAGAAAGATTACACATAGGTTACAGAACGGTGGGCAAGAAAACAGTTGACACAGAAAGACAAACACGGAGCCGTTCACAATCGCCGAGAATCCACACTTGACATTGTTGACACGACACACAAACACTGAAGACGGCGATGGCACAGGTGAACAATGGAGTGTGACGGTGAGCACTGAACACTAAACACGACGGTACACACGAGACACTGATGCCGATGATATCCGGCGCGCGAAAGTCCACGTAGCGTGTGCCAGTCCGGAGACCTGCCAAGAGGGGTAGAAGGGCGGGTGGGGGGGGGGGGGAGTGTGGAGAGGGGAGACCAAAGACGCCAATGGCTGAGTAGATGGGAGGAGGAGGAGGAGGAGGAGGAGAGGGACAGGGGAGGGGAAGCCTGGGGGAGGAGTGGGGAGAAAGGGAGGAGGGAGGGAAGGTGCCCAAAGGATCAGACACAGGAAGAGGGAAGGAGGATCAAAGTTGGTAGGAGGGTTATATGGAGGGGAGGAGGACATCATCAGGGAGGGGGAGCTGGCGGAAGCCACCTTGGCAGAGGGTTAGGAGGGTGGAGAGATGGAGACCGGGTGGGATGTGGGAATACAGGCGCGGCAGCGGGCGGGGGCGGGAGAGGATGGGCGAGACAAGCGGTTGAGGAGGATCGAGTTTGCGGGAGGTGTACAGGATCCGTATCCTCTCAAGGAAAAGGAGGAGGTGTGGGAAAGGATTGAGGTCGTACAGGATCCGCGTGGGGGAGGGGAGACGGATGCGATAGGCGAGGCGGAGAGCATGGCGTTCAAGGATTTGGAGGGATTTGTAAAAGGTAGGAGGGGCGGAGATCCAGGCCGGATGGGTATAACAAAGGATAGGGCGGATGAGGGATTTATAGGTGTGGAGTATGGTGGAGGGGTACAGACCCCACGTACGGCCAGAAAGGAGCTAGAGGAGACGGAGTCGGGAGTGTGCCTTGGCTTGGATTGTCTGGAGATGTGGGGTCCAGGAGAGTCAACGGTCGAGGGTGACGCCAAGGGTGGGGGTGAGGGCGATAGGACGGCTATAGATGGTGAGATAGAAATCAAGGAGGCTGAAGGAAGGGATGGTTTTGCCTACAATGATCGCCTGGGTTTTGGAGGGATTGACCTTGAGCAACCACTGGGTGCACCAAGTGGTGAACCGGACAAGATGGGATTGGAGAAGGTGTTGGGAGCGCTGCAGGGTGGGGGCAAAGGCAACGAAGGCGGTGTCATCGGCAAACTGGAGGAGGTGGACAGGGGATGACGGCGACGGTATGTCCGCCGTATATAAAAGGTACAGAAGGGGAGATAGGACGAAGCCTTGAGGCACACCGGTGGAGGGAAAAAACGTGTAGGAATCCGTGTTATGGATGGTGACGTAGGAAGGACGGCAGGAGAGAAAGGAGCCGATCAGACGGACGTAATTAATGGGAAGGGCGAAGGTTTGGAGCTTGAAGAGGAGACCGGAATGCCATATGCGGTCATAAGTACGTTCGAGGTCCAGGGAGAGGAAGATTGCAGAGCGACGGGAATTAAGCTGTTCGGAAAGGAGATGAGTGAGGTGAAGGAGAAGGTCGTCGGAAGAGAAGGATGGCCAAAAGCCACACTGGGTAATGGGAAGGACGCGGTGCTGGTGGAGATGCTGGTGGATGCAGCGGGTGAGGATAGATTCCAGTACCTTGCTGAAGACCGAGGTAAGGCTGATGGGACGGTAGGAGGAGACAGCGGATGGCGGTTTACCAGGTTTAAGGAACATCAAGGTACGTGAGGTTTTCCACAGGTTGGGGTAGTAACCGGTGGACAGGACTACATTGTAGAGCCTGGCCAGGGTGGAGAGGAAAGAGACAGGAGCTTCACGAAGGTGACGGTAGGTGACACGATCGTGACCAGGAGCGGTGTTGTGTTTGGTGCGGAGTGTAGCAATGAGATCCTGTGTAGTGATAGGGGCATTGAGTTCTGTGTGTGCAATGTTGTCCAAGTACTGGAAACCAGGCGCGAGGGGAGGGACATAGGTGCAGTTCGATCGCAGACATCTGGGAAGAGGGAGTAATCGAACTGATGATCGTCGGGGATGGAAAATACATCGGAGAGGTAGGAGGCAAAGTGATTGGCCTTACTAAGGGTGTCAGAGAACGGGTGATCATCATGGAGAAGAGGATAGTAGGGGAAGGGTTTAGTTCCGGTAAGGCGACGGAAGGCTGACCAGAACTGGGACGAGTTGATAGGTAGGGTAGCATTTAAACGGGTGCATGTCTGCTGCCAGCCCCGCTGTTTCTTGGCTGCGAGCAAATTACGAATGTGTCGCTGGAGTTGCCGGTGGCGTCGTAGTGTGTCCAGGTCATGCGTGTGGAGGAAGGCACGGTAGAGATGGCGGGATTCATGGAGGAGGAGGACGGCCTGTGGGGGTAAAGTAGGACGGTGGGGGTGGATGGCGACAGTAGGGCCTCCACAGACTCAGACAAGGTCTGCTGGAGAAAGGAGACGGCATGAGTGACTTCATCAGGGTGGTGGTAGGTGAAAGGGTGGCTATTGACTTGGGTGGAGAGGGTATCCCGGTAGGCATTCCAGTTGGCACGGGAATAGTCATGAATGTACTTTGGGGGAGGGTCATTACGAGGTTCGGGGCGGGGGCGACGACCGTCTGAAACGGTGAGGAGGACAGGGAGATGGTCGCTACCAATAGGCTCCAGGACATCCAGCGTTATGTAGCCAAGGAGGTTAGGGGAGGAAAGGATAACATCGGGAGTGGAGTTGGATTCGGGACGGGTGTGCTGGGGGATGGGGATGAGGTCCCCTTGAAGGGAGGAGAGGAACCGATGCCACCGCCGTTACTGGGCGGCGGAACGGCTGTGGATGTTGAGGTCTGCCGCGATCACGTAGGAGGAGAAGGTACAGTCAACGTGGGAGAGGAAGTCGAAGGGAATAGGGGCGTTAGGGCGGACATAGATGGTGGCGCAGGTAACGGTAAGGCCAGGGAAGAAGAGACTAAGGATCAGGTGTTCGGTGGTGTCGGGAAGGAGAGATTGGAGCCGAACTGGGATCTGGCGGTGGTGACCAATGGCAACTCTGCCACACGCAATAGGGAGGGGATTATCGGAGCGGTGAAGGAGATAGGGCGAGGTGTGGATGGCATGGTGGGGTTGGTGGAAAGTTTGATTGAGGAGGAAGGCATCCACGCGGTTGGCGGCAAGGGTATGCAGGAAGAGGTTCTTATTGGCGGGAAGGGAGCGGATGTTGCTGAAAAGGACACAGTGCTATCGCGCCATGACAGGGATTTAGATGAGGGTGTCAAGATGTGAGAAGGTGAAATGGGCATGGTTGTTGGAGCAGGTGGCATACATTTTCAAGTGGAAAATGGAACGGGCGGCGAGGGAGACCTGTTGGAGCGTGTTAGGGCGCTGGAAAGGGTGGACGTTTTGTAAGACAATGGTGAGGAACCTATTGACGTCCTCAGCGGTGGGGGGGGGGACAAAAGGAATTTCCAGGAGGGGTGGGAGCGTTCAGAGGACGGACAGGTACAGTGAGCTCAGGAGTGGTTGGAGGGGGTCGAGCTTTTCACTTTTGGGAGTAGGTGAGATGGGGGAGGTTGCTGGTATTGCAGGAGTGAGGGGATTGTAGGTTAGGGCACTGCCGGAGGAAGTGCGCTTGTCTACAATGCGGGCGGGTGGGGGCCTAGCGGCACTCAGCTGTTGGGTGTGCGTTATAGCGCAGACACCTCTGGCAGCGCAGGGACTGAGGAGGGGAACGGGAGGGGTCGAACTTATAGCATTGGTTGAAAAGGAGATCACCCTCCTTCAAGATACGGTCAATGGAGGGGGCGTCCTCGGAGAAAACCCGCATAAGGCGGGTGGGGCCAACCAAGTTGAAAATGTGGCGGACAGCCCGCACCTTCAGTGTGGGATGCGACTGGAGCTCTGCCAACACCTCCTCCTCCATGATCAACGGACTGAGCTGAGTGATCACAGCGGTGAGGGTCGGCGGGCGACGCGGAGGTTGAGGTTGGCGGGTTGGAGATGGAGAAGGAGCAGGGGTGAGGGAAGTGTTGGGGCCAAAACGGGTGATGGGGAGACGGGAGAGGATGTCAGTATGGAGGGTAGTGCTGGGGGAGGAGATGAGAACAGAATCCTGGCTGGGAGTGAGGAGAGAGATGGGGGCACCAGGGACATGTTGACGGAGGAGGAGGGAGAGATTCCGGGCCTCGAGAAGGGAAGGATCCGGACGGGAGAGGGGGTATTTGTATAAAGAGGGGGGAGGAGGAGGAGGAGGAAGTGGAGGGAGCAGGGGCAGATGGGGAGACATCCAAGGCATCCTGGGAGGGGGAAGGAGGCTGGGGCAGGGCCTTTTTGGGAGTGGAGGAGGTGGCAGGGCCACTAGGACGTTTAACGGCGGCAGAGGGGTGGGTGGTGATATGAGGGATGGGAGCTATAGGGAGGTGGCGGGAACGGGCAGGTCCCGGCGTGGACGCAGCAGAGGGTGTTGGAGATGGTGATGGTGAAGGCGATGGCGGTGATGGCAAAGGCGATGGGGAGAGTTGGGCATGGGCAGTGGACCGATGGGCCACCACCCTAGCTGGAGCTGCAGTGACCGGCTGGGGGAGTGGGGGGAAAGGATCAGAGGGAAAGGAGCGGGAGAAAGAAGCTGGAGAGGGGTGACAAAGAGCGAAGGTGAAGGGAGAGTGAGAAGAGGAGGGATGGAAAGAGGGGGGTGTGACTGGGCACACCATGTAATGGTGGTGGGTCCTGGTGGCAGAGGGGGACGTGTAGACTATGGCTGTGGTGGTAGTGGTCGTAGTGGTGGTGGGGGCTGACATGACAACAAGGATATACAAAAGGACACAGAAAAAAAACTGGGGACAGACGAAGGCAGACGACGACCAGAGTCCCACGCTGCTGGCGCGGAAGCTGAAGCTGGCGCCGACGACGACTGGCATAACTGCCGCAGCTCCTGCTGCTGCCGCGGACGGGGTCGGGGCCACTGCTGCCGCCGCTGCTGCTGCTACTGCTGCTGGAGGGCTGGCTGGCTGGCTGGCTGGCTGGCTGGACCGCTGCTACTGGAGGGGTGGCTGGCTGCTACAGCCTGGACCGCTGATGCTGGCCGGTACCGCTGCTGCCGGCCGGGAGCGCTGCTGCTGCTGCTGCTGCTGCTCGGCTGTACCGCTGGTTGGCTGGCTGGCTGCCTGGCACCTGGAAAACTAGCGCTTCGATTAGTGCTGGAATGGCGCAACCGAAGGGCGGTAACCTTGCGGAGTACCGCCGGAGAGTGTTCGTACTTTAAGTGTCTCATTTCCTAATCTAATTCCCTCAGTATTACCTGACTTAATTCGACTACATTCCATTATCCTCGTTTTGCTTTTGTTGGTGTTCATCTTATATCCTCCTTTCAAGACACTGTCCATTCCGTTCAACTGCTCTTCCAAGTCCTTTGCTGTCTCTGACAGAATTACGAGGTGTATTCAAGTTCTAAGGCCTCCGATTTTATTTCTCCGGAGTGGAAAGAGATAGAAACATGCGCATTGTTTTAAAATGAGGCCGCGTTCATTGTCAATACGTCCCAGAGATTGCAGCACCGTACGGCAGATGGAATTTTACTGCCAGCTGTGAGAATGAGAACTGTTTTAAATACTTAAAATGGCGACGTTTTCCTTACTTGAACAGCGTGCAGTCATTGGTTTTCTGAATTTGCGTGGTGTGAAACCAATTGAAATTCATCAACAGTTGAAGGAGACATGTGGTGATGGAGTTACGGATGTGTCGAAAGTGCGTTCGTGGGTGCGACAGTTTAATGAAGGCAGAACATCGTGTGACAACAAACCTAAACAACCTCGGGCTCACACAAGCCGATCTGACGACATGATGGAGAAAGTGGAGAGAATTGTTTTGATGGATTTCAGAATGTCTGTTGAACAGATCGCCTCCAGATTTGGCATTTCTGTGGGTTTTGTACACACAATCCTGCATGACGACCTGAAAATGCGAAAAGTGTCATCCAGGTGGGTGCCACGAATGCTGACGGACGACCACATGGCTGCCCGTGTGGTATGTTGCCAAGCAATGTTGACGTGCAACGACCGCATGAATGGGACTTTCTTTTCGTCGGTTGTGACAATAGATGAGACGTGGATGCCATTTTTCAATCCAGAAACAAAGCGCCAGTCAGCTCAATGGAAGCACACAGATTCACCGCCACGAAAAAAATTTCGGGTAACCGCCAGTGTTGAAAAAATGATGGTGTCCATGTTCTGGGACAGCGAGGGCATAATCCTTACCCATTGCGTTCCAAAGGGCACTACGGTAACAGGTGCATCCTACTAAAATGTTTTGAAGAACAAATTCCTTCCCGCACTGCAACAAAAACGTCCGGGAAGGGCTGCGCGTGTACTATTTCACGAAGACAACGCACCCGCACATCGAGCTAACGTTACGCAACAGTTTCTTCGTGATAACAACTTTGAAGTGATTCCTCATGCTCCCTACACACCTGACCTGGCTCCTAGTGACTTTTGGCATTTTCCAACAATGAAAGACACTCTCCGTGGCCGCACATTCACCAGCCGTGCTGCTATTGCCTCAGCGATTTTCCAGTGGTCAAACAGACTCCTAAAGAAACCTTCGCCGCTGCCGTGGAATCATGGCGTCAGCGTTGTGAAAAATGTGTACGTCTGCAGGGCGATTACGTCGAGCAGTAAAGCCAGTTGCATCGATTTCGTGTGAGTAGTTAATTAGAAAAAAAATCGGAGGCCTTAGAACTTGAATGCACCTCGTACAATGTCATCGGTGAACGTCAAAGTTTTTATTTCTTCTCCATGGATTTTAATACCTTCTCCGAATTTTCCTTCTGTTTCCTTTACTTCTTGCTCACTATACAGATTGAATAATATCGGGGAGAGGCTACAACCCTGTCTCACTCCCTTACCAACCACTGCTTCCCTTTCATGTCCCTCAACTCTAATAACTGCCATCTGATTTCTGTAGAAATTGTAAATAGCCTTTGGCTCCCTGTATTTTACCCCTGCCACCTTCAGAATTGGAAAGAGAGTATTCCAGTCAACATTGTCAGCTGCTTTCTCTAAGGCTAAAAATGCTTGAAACGTAGGTTTGCCTTTCCTTGATCTTTCTTATAAGATAAGTCGTAAGGTCAGTATTGCCCCACGTGCCCCAACATTTCTACGGAATCCAAACAGATCTTCCCCGACTTCGGTTTCTACCACATTTTCCATTCGTCTGTAAAGAATTCGCGTTAGTATTTTGCAGCCGTGACTTAATACACTGATAGTTCGGTAATTGCCACATATGTCAACACCTGCTTTCTTTGGGATTGGAATTATTATATTCTTCTTGAAGTCTTAGGGTATACATCTTGCTCAGCTGATGGTAAAGTTTTGTCAGGACTGGCTCTTCCAAGACCATCAGTAGTTCTTAGTTCAACTGGAATATTGTCTACTCCCTGGGCCTTGTTTCGATTCAGATCTTTCAGTGCTCTGTCAAAATCTTCACGCAGTATCGTATCTCCCATTTCATCTTCATCTACATCCTCTTCCATTTCCATAATATTGTCCTCAAGTACCCTTTATATACTACTTCCATCTTTCTGCTTTCCTTTCTTTGCTTAGAACTGGGTTTCCATCTGAGCTCTTGATATTCATACAAGTGGCTTTCATTTCTCCAAAGGTCTCTTTAATTTTCCTGTAGGCAGTATCTATCTTGCCCCTAGTGAGATAAGCCTCTACATCCTTACATTTGTCTTCTAGCCATCCCTGCTTAGCCATTTTGCACTTCCTGTCGATCTCATTTCTGAGATGTTTGTATTCCTTTTTGCCTTTTTCATTTACTGCATTTTTATATTTTCTCCTTTCATCAATTAAATTCAATATTTCTTCTGTTACCCAAGGCTTTCTGTTAGTCGTCATCTTTTTACCTACTTGATCCTCTGCTGCCTTCACTACTTCATCCCTCTGGGCTACCCATTCTTCTTCTACTGTATATCTTTCCTCAATTCCTGTCAATTGTTCCTGTATGCTCTCCCTGAAACTCTGTACAACCTCTGGTTTAGTAAGTTTATCCAGTTCCCATCTCCTTAAATTCCAACCTTTATGCAGTTTCTTCAGTTTTAATCTACAGTTCATAACCAATCGATTGTGGTCAGAGTCCACATCTGCCCCCGGAAATGTCTTAAAATTTAAAACCTGGTTCCTAAATCTCTGTCTTACCATTATATAATCTATCTGATACCTTCTAGTACCTCCAGGATTCTTCCATGTATACAGCCTTCTTTTATGATTCTTGAACCAAGTGTTAGCTATGATTAAGTTATGATCTGAGCAACATTCTACGTGGCGTCTTCCTCTTTTATTCCTTACCCCCAATCCATATTCACCTACTATCTTTCCTTCTCTCCCTTTTCCTACTCTCGGATTCCAGTCACCCATGACTATTACATTTTCGTCTTCCTTCACTACCTGAATAATTTCTTGTATGTCATCATTCATTTCATCAATTTCTTCATCATCTGCAGAAGTAGTTGGCATATAAACTTGTACTACTGTCGTAGGCATGGGTTTCGTGTCTATCTCGGCCACAATAATGCGTTCACTATGCTGTTTTTAGTAGCTTACCCTCACTCCTATGTTTTTAATTCATTATTAAACCTACTCCTGCATTACCCCTATTTGATTTTGTATATATAACCCTGTATTCACCTGACCAAAGTATTGTTCCTCCTGCCACCGAACTTCACTAATTCCTACTATATCTAACTTTAACCTATCCATTTCCCTTTTTAAATTTTCTAACCTACCTGCCCGATTAAGGGATCTGACATTCCACGCTCCTATCCGTAGAACGCCAGTTTTCTTTCTCCTGATAACGACGTCCTCTTGAGTAGTGCGAATGGGGGACTATTTTACCTCCGGAATATTTTACCCAAGAGAACGCCTTCATCATTTAACCGTACAGTAAAGCTGCATGCCCTTGGGAGAAACTACGGCTGTAGTTTCCCCTTGCTTTCAGCCGTTCGCAGTACCAGTACAGCAAGGCCGTTTTGGTTAGTGTTACAGGGCCAGATCAGTGAATCATCCAGACTGTTGCCCCCGCAACTACTGAAAAGGCTGCTGCCCCTTTTCAGGAACCACACGTTTGTCTGTCCTCTCAACAGATATCCCTCCGTTGTGATTGCACCTACTGTACGGCCATCTGTATGGCTGTATCGCTGAGGCACGCGAGCCTCCTCACCAACGGCAAGGTCCATGGTTCATCGGGTGGCGGGGGGCGTGGTCAGGGTGCGGGGGGGGGGGGGGGGGGGGGAAGTGGGTACTGGAAATAAACTCTTGAGACGGCCGCCATGCGTTCCAAGACACCTGCCTCGTCTTCGAGCATTTAGCACTTTCCAGTTACAGTGCACTGTTTTCTGAGCGAGGGTATTTGAAACAAATTGTTTAAAGCAACATTTGAAAGTGTATTGAGGCATCAAACACTTTACGTACTTTGTTTACGGGTGCAAATGGGCGGCTGGCTCTGCCGCTGTCGACAGCGGTCGCGGCAATCCGCGAAGCGGCCGTCGTGGCGAAGAGGGCGTGACGTGATCGTGCAGTGCCCTGTGGTCGGTGTGCCGGAATTATTTAAATACTCCATACTGCCCTGTCACTGTAAAAATGTTTGAATGATCAGTATTCCGTACACTGCAGTCAATTTCCCAACAAATTCTTAAAATACATTAATAAACTAATGTCCAAACACTGTCCCGTCTCCCATAAATTATTTAAATAACCAATATTCAACACATTCCCTTGTCTACCAGAAACTGTATAAGCTATGTTCCATACACGGCAATCGGTTTCCCCACCAAATAGCTAATCGACTGAGTCTTTTCCCGCCATTTTCCAGCTGGGGGAGGGAAGTGGGAGCTGGGCGATTTTCGAGAGGGGGAGAGGTTAATTAATTGATCGATATAATTAATTAGTCAATTAATTTGATACCAAAAGTGTGCTTCTATTGGTGAGGGGAGTTTCCAGAGGGATGGGGGAGGAGGGGTGGAGGGGGATTTCCCTAAAGGATGGATTATCTGCAAGGTGTCATAATCCACTATCAGAACAGTAGGTAAAGGGCCTGTCAATCAAAAGACAACAATAGGTTTGCCCCTGGATGTACGGTTGCCCCTGATGTAAGCAACTCGCACTAACGATGTGGCCTAGAAAATAGTTTGCCCTACTGCTATTGTAGATTGGCTGAACATCAATAATGTAGTTTCTCAGCCGGTGCCCATATGACAAATATTTTTAAGAATTTTTATGGAATTTTTCCCTTTTTATAAAACCTTATTTTTATAAACTCCTATTCTAAAAAAACTGCACTTTAATTAACAGTTCATAGCCTGAGGGTGCACCTATAATGGTGCGAAACCGGTAGTGTTCCGAATAAAGGAGTACAATACAGCCAAAGCGGCTTGAAGTTTTGATTCACTGTGAATCCCATCAGATTGTAAGACCTTTTCTTAGTAAAAAATGGTTTTAAGATACTTAAATATTAACAACGCATTTTTTGCTTAAATGTGTATTGGATTTGTTGTTGTAATTGACGCATAAGATAAGAATGTATCACGCACAGGAAACAGGATACTCTCATCAGTCGGAAACAGTCAGTAAGGGTTCCGAGTTTTCATGTTCAGTAATTATTCACACAGATACACGGCCATACAACAGCTCCAGATTACTCAACGTATTACGACCGTCAGTTATAAGCATATTGGATAAAAAACTCGTCACGCTCTAGCAGACATCCAGCTAATATCGTGTAAACACGCCTCTGACCTTGATAGTGGCTTCAGTTCGACTAGGAACGGAGCGCACAAGTTTTTTCAGGTACGCCACACTCAAATGAAGTAACTCGTTGTTGATTAAAACCTACAGCTACCATATTGTGGGGATGTTGATTGCTACACTTCGCTCGCTGTTCTACATAGTCCTAGATATTTTCTATGCCGTTAAGGTCGGATAATTTAGCAGACCAGACGACATGCGAAAGGGTGTCTCCGTGTTCATCAAGCCAGTAACGTGTGCGTGCAGCCCTGTGAATAAAGCGAGGCTATCTTGGCAGACGAAGGTGGCAACGACGTACTCATCATCACAGTCGTTCGTAGCGGGGATCGGCAAGAGGGGACACTCACCCTCTTCTGGAATCTGGATAGAGAGTTTTTATTTATTACAAATTCCCACGCTCTTCTATTATAGAAGTGATTTCCTGCGACAGCGCTAATAATCTCGGTTATCAAGTTCTAACATTCTGCGTGGTGTCAGTTTCTTCTAAGTCGTGTGTCCCTACCACTTTCGCGCAACGACGCTCTGAGCTCTGAGCTCTAGTTTGAACCTGGGACCTGTTGCTGGTAAGGAGACGCCAGACCACACATGACATGTAGAATCCAGAAGAGTTTAGTGAGACTAGTGATGATATAATCAAATTCTTAATGATTTCAGCGTCAACTCCACTGCACTCCCTGTAAAAGAATCTTAATACTAACTAAATTTAGTCGAAAAAGCACTTAAGTTTACCACTGGAATTTATATTCTACTCACAAAACGTTGTTTATAAATTGCAATATTGATAAAAGGAAATACACTCCTGGAAATTGAAATAAGAACACCGTGAATTCATTGTCCCAGGAAGGGGAAACTTTATTGTCACATTCCTGGGGTCAGATACATCACATGATCACACTGACAGAACCACAGGCACATAGACACAGGCAACAGAGCATGCACAATGTCGGCACTAGTACAGTGTATATCCACCTTTCGCAGCAATGCAGGATGCTATTCTCCCATGGAGACGATCGTAGAGATGCTGGATGCAGTCCTGTGGAACGGCTTGCCATGCCATTTCCACCTCCCCACACCATGATGCCGGGTGTTGACCCTGTGTGCCTCGGTCGTATGCAGTCCTGATTGTGGCGCTCACCTGCTCGGCGCCAAACACGCATACGACCATCATTGGCACCAAGGCAGAAGCGACTCTCATCGCTGAAGACGACACGTCTCCATTCGTCCCTCCATTCACGCCTGTCGCGACACCACTGGAGGCGGGCTGCAGGATGTTGGGGCGTGAGCGGAAGACGGCCTAACGGTGTGCGGGACCGTAGCCCAGCTTCATGGAGACGGTTGCGAATGGTCGTCGCCGATACCCCAGGAGCAACAGTGTCCCTAATTTGCTGGGAAGTGGCGGTGCGGTCCCCACGGCACTGCGTAGCATCCTACGGTCTTGGCGTGCATCCGTGTGTCGCTGCGGTCCGGTCCCAGGTCGACGGGCACGTGCACCTTCCGCCGACCACTGGCGACAACATCGATGTACTGTGGAGACCTCACGCCCCACGTGTTGAGCAATTCGGCATTACGTCCACCCGGCCTCCCGCATGCCCACTATACGCCCTCGCTCAAAGTCCGTCAACTCCACATACGGTTCACGTCCACGCTGTCGCGGCATGCTACCAGTGTTAAAGACTGCGATGGAGCTCCGTATGCCACGGCAAACTGGCTGACACTGACGGCGGCGATGCACAAATGCTGCGCAGCTAGCGCCATTCGACGGCCAACACCGCGGTTTCTGGTGTGTCCGCTGTGCCGTGCGTGTGATCATTGCTTGTACAGTCCTCTCGCAGTGTTCGGAGCAAGTATGGTGGGTGTGACACACCGGTGTCAATGTGTTCTTTTTTCCATTTCCAGGAGTGTATTTTAATACAGGAGGATAAAAACAACTACGTTCAACAAAACTGTGAACGAATATTACCTGAATGGGTTTCCAAGCTCTACAATGGATCGAAGGATGATCTATGCCATATCACATCTATAGGTTTAAATTAAGTTTCATATACGAGAAAACTATCAAAATGGTCTACAGTGACCCTCAATTATCTTTAATTACTTATTTAACTTGTTGTAAATGACAGTGGCTGATGTGGCTCCTCAATAATTATATAACAGAAAAATCATCACATTTCAGATTTTAACTTCAAGTAACAAATGTGAATACCATGAAGTGTAATTGACGATCGACACTAGTATATCGTAAAAAGGGGATGTAAGAGATGAGACTTCTACAGTTCTGAGTGAAGCCTTACGCGCTCTTACGCGGCATCGCATGTGTTCATTACCTTGTCGGTGGTTAGGCAGCGTCAGGGGGCGGCGGGCGGCGCAGCTCCACACACCTCGCCATCTCGGTATCAACTTTCTCGAACATCTCCTTACTACTGTTTACCGAAGTTGGTTTAAGAAAAAGGTATCTGGCTGCGTTTTCAACTGATTAATCAACGTCTGAATGTTAACCTTATGCTCCGCCTATAGATAATTCTGTCTATCCAATGAGAGACGTTATACTTTTCGTGGTGGGGCAATGTTTTTAATGTTTGCTACATAACAGATGCGTATAGTATCATGCTAAAACTTGCAGCTGGTGTGGCCCTTTTAGTCTTATCGTAAGATCCATACTGATCTTCTGGATCTTCTGGATCTTTTAACATGGGCTGGGGGCTGCTTTTGGCGGTCGGCCGGCAATGTGGGTGTCCCTTATCGTAGGGCCTCCTAGCCTACACGGCTCTGCTCTCAGCTTCTGTTCTCGTTTCTCCCCTCGGAACTGCGTCTGATTCAAGGTGGAAAGGTATGACATGTATTTAGGCGTTCTTGTATTAGTCTGTGGAATTCCATCTGCTCACTCGTTGATCATATTACTTTCGTTAATTTAATGTCAGGATTTATTCGGAGCTATGTGACATATTGTCGGATTTGCTATCATGCCAGGGTTTTCATGGAAGGTGTTGGATTTGCTTGACACCTTACAATGTTGTAGCATTACATGGCTGTTAGCAGTGAGACAATACTATGGCTTCAATCTGACCTACTTATTTTCATGAGAAAGCGCAATTATAGAGTCCTGCCTTGCTTCTCCCTGCCCCTCCCCCTGAACCTCACATACATTTGTGCCGACGCTCACGTACCTCATGAAGATGTAAAAGAAAGTGAAACATCTAGTCACCGAAAATGTTGTAATAAACTCCCTGGTTTACGTTCACGGCAGCCTGAATGAGAGAGGGCGTGCGGGGAGTCAAGTCATGGTACTAAAATCTCCCTGAGAGCCTCAAATAACCATTCCTGGCCTGAGCTACACCCCCCTCCACACGTTGTGGGTTGAAGGTCAGAGGGTCGTCGGTGCGGTCGACGGCTTGCATAGCTCGAAAAGAGGCAGAATCGTAATGGCTCTCCTCAAGTCACCTACTGTCCTGTTTCTGTGTTGTTCGGCCCCCTGAAGACGTGCAACTCTACATGCTACCGTGAGTAATGGCCTTTTGCGAGGCATCTGAATCCAAAAGTCTATTGCATGCAGTTATTTTAGCGATAACCAATAGGAAACTGGTTGAGAAGGGCTCACATTCACTGGCAACATTAATTCCTGTCGGGTTTGAAACCGACTGTCATTGAGAAGCTATGATGCTCACCATTGGACGGCTGCTGTGGCCGAGTGGTTCAGTCCGGAACCGAGCTGTTGCTACAGTCGCAGGTTCGAATCCTGCCTCGGGCATGGATGTGTGTCGTATCCTTAGGTTAGTTAGGTTTAAGTAGTTCTAAGTGTAGGGGACTGATGACCTCAGATGTTAAGTCCCTTAGTGCTTAGAGCCATTTGAACCATGTGATAATACTCACCTCTGCTCCCAATAGGCTACGGTCTATTTATTACGATTATTGTTTACAATGTGCAAATGGGCCACATTCCCTTGTAGGCACGGCGGATTGCCCATATTGATACAGCAACAAACTGGACAACGGCAGCTTGATTCGGGGTATGTTCAAGGGTACGTCCAATCGTAGTGGCTCCTTTCTGCTATCCCGACACCTCTCCAAGTAGATCTACCTTACTGTGTTCGATACGTGACTATTGCACATCTCAGGTTTTATTCATAACTGATCTAAATTGATCACAATTCTAATTCTATTCCTGTCAATAAAAGTGTTATGCTGCAGCACCACCTCCAGACGACAATGTTACGGCCTGTGGCTGAGGTCGCATTGTAATCAGAGAGTATGAGAGTTAGTGGTCCAGTGCCCGACTGGAGGCGTCAGTGATACAGCGTTATCATGTAATGTTAAAACAACAGCTGATTCCTCAAACTGGGGGGCTATCCAGTACGGGGTCCCACAGGGTTTGGTCTTAGGTCCTTTACTGTTCTTGATATACATTAATGACTTACCATTCCATATTCATGAAGATACAAAGTTAGTTATTTTGGCTGATGATACAAGTATAGTAATAACATCAAAAAACCAAGAACTAAGTGATGTAATTGTAAATGATGTTTTTCACAAAATTATTAAGTGGTTCTCAGCAAACTGACTCTCTTTAACTTTTGATAAAACACAGTATATACAGTTCTGTACAGTAAACTCCAGTAATAAATATAGACTTTGAACAGAAGTCTGTAGTTAAGGTAGAATTTTCAAAATTTTTAGGTGTGGCCATTGATGAGAGGTTAAACTGGAAGCAACACATTGATGGTCTGCTGAAACGTCTGAGTTCAGCTACGTATGCTATTAGGGTTATTGCAAATTTTGGTGATAAGAATCTCAGTAAATTAGCTTACTATGCCTACTTTCATTCACTGCTTTCGTATAGCAACATAATCTGGGGTAATTCATCGTTGAGTAGAAAAGTATTCATTGCTCAAAAACGTGTAATCAGAATAATTGCTGGAGCCCACCCACGGTCATCCTGCAGACATCTATTTAAGGATCTAGGGGTCCTCACAGTAACCTCACAGTATATACACTCCTGGAAATGGAAAAAAGAACACATTGACACCGGTGTGTCAGACCCACCATACTTGCTCCGGACACTGCGAGGGGGCTGTACAAGCAATGATCACACGCACGGCACAGTGGACACACCAGGAACCGCGGTGTTGGCCGTCGAATGGCGCTAGCTGCGCAGCATTTGTGCACCGTCGCCGTCAGTGTCAGCCAGTTTGCCGTGGCATACGGAGCTCCATCGCAGTCTTTAACACTGGTAGCATGCCGCGACAGCGTGGACGTGAACCGTATGTGCAATTGACGGATTTTGAGCGAGGGCGTATAGTGGGCATGCGGGAGGCCGGATGGACGTACCGCCGAATTGCTCAACACGTGGGGCGTGAGGTCTCCACAGTACATCGATGTTGTCGCCAGTGGTCGGCGGAAGGTGCACGTGCCCGTCGACCTGGGACCGGACCGCAGCGACGCACGGATGCACGCCAAGACCATAGGATCCTACGCAGTGCCGTAGGGGACCGCACCGCCACTTCCCAGCAAATTAGGGACACTGTTGCTCCTGGGGTATCGGCGAGGACCATTCGCAACCGTCTCCATGAAGCTGGGCTACGGTCCCGCACACCGTTAGGCCGTCTTCTGCTCACGCCCCAACATCGTGCAGCCCGCCTCCTGTGGTGTCGCGACAGGCGTGAATGGAGGGACGAATGGAGACGTGTCGTCTTCAGCGATGAGAGTCGCTTCTGCCTTGGTGCCAATGATGGTCGTATGCGTGTTTGGCGCCGTGCAGGTGAGCGCCACAATCAGGACTGCATACGACCGAGGCACACAGGGCCAACACCCGGCATCATGGTGTGGGGAGCGATCTCCTACACTGGCCGTAAACCTCTGGTGATCGTCGAGGGGACACTGAATAGTGCACGGTACATCCAAACCGTCATCGAACCCATCGTTCTACCATTCCTAGACCGGCAAGGGAACTTGCTGTTCCAATAGGACAATGCACGTCCGCATGTATCCCGTGCCACCCAACGTGCTCTAGAAGATGTAAGTCAACTACCCTGGCCAGCAAGATCTCCGGATCTGTCCCCCATTGAGCATGTTTGGGACTGGATGAAGCGTCGTCTCACGCGGTCTGCACGTCCAGCACGAACGCTGGTCCAACTGAGGCGCCAGATGGAAATGGCATGGCAAGCCGTTCCACAGGACTACATCCAGCATCTCTACGATCGTCTCCATGGGAGAATAGCAGCCTACATTGCTGCGAAAGGTGGATATACACTGTACTAGTGCCGACATTGTGCATGCTCTGTTGCCTGTGTCTATGTGCCTGTGGTTCTGTCAGCGTGATCATGTGATGTATCTGACCCCAGGAATGTGTCAATAAAGTTTCCCCTTCCTGGGACAATGAATTCACGGTGTTCTTATTTCAATTTTCAGGAGTGTATATATTCACTTATGAAATTTGTTGTTAATAATCCAACCCAGTTGAAAAGTAATATCAGTGTGCATAGCTAAGAAAGGATGATCTTCACTATGCAGGGTTAAATCTGACTTTGGCACAAAAGTCTTTGGCCACCTATCAAACAGCATCAAAGCCTGACAGATAGTCAACCAACATTTAAAAATAAATTAAAAGAATTTCTAGATGACAATTCCTTCTACTCATTGGCTGAATTTTTAGATATAAATCAAGGGAGGGAAAAAAACTAACTTATACATTAGTGTCATGAAATATTTTGTGTAATGTAATATCTTGTACAGACATCTTTCATTAACCTGACACGTTCCACATCATTACGAAGTGTCGTATTCATTATCTATGGAACAAGTATTAATCTAATCTAATCTAATCTAATCTGTAAATACATTTACTGGTCGAGCTTCATCAAAGCTGCAGGTGGTGTCCGGGCGCATGACTTTGCTGCCACTTGACAGCTTTCGTGTTCTCTGAATTTCCTTATATCAATCAGATTCTGTAATAATCGCTACTCATGCATATACTGAGGTGACAAAAGTCATGGGGTAGCGATATGCAAACATAAACAGAGGGTGGTAGTGCCGCGTACACAAGGTATAAAAGGGCAGTGCATTGGCGGCGCTGTCATTTTTACTCAGGTGATTCATGGGCAAAGTTTTCAACGTGAGTTTGGCCGCACGACGGGAATTAACCGGCTTCGAACGTGGAGTGGTATACACATGGGATATTCCATCTCGGAAATAGTTAGGAATTCAATTTTCCGAGATTAATAATACCAAGAGTGTGCCGATAACACCAAATTTCAGGCATTACCTCTCACCACGAACAATGCAGTGGCCGACGGCCTTCATTTAAACAGCGAGAGCAGCGGAGTTTGCGTAGAATTTCCAGTGTTAAAAGACAAGAAACTCTGCGCGGAATAGCCGCAGAAATCAGTGTGGGACCTACGATGAGAGTATCCGTTACGACATTGCGCCGAAATTTCGTGTGATGCAACACACATTCCTCACGCCAGTTAGGGCCACCCCCATCCTATTAGTTATTTGTTGCGAGACACCTTTTACTAAAGGACATGAGCCCATGGTGAGCTATGTATCAGCCAGTCCAATCGACGCGGATCATTCTGATATCCGAGTGGGTACATCAAGGGTTCAGTTGCATCCTCGCGTGGTCGTTCCACACAGCTGGCAAGTACACGCCACTTCACTACCGTGACTTACGTTAGCGGTAGAGGCTCACACGACCACTTTGTATCAGCTCCAAAGCGACCTGTGTTTTCATACACAGTACTGATTTTGCCGTATTTTTTTAAGTTTGCGTTTCCAGAAAAATAAACCAGAAATGAACAACAAATCGGTCAATAATACGTTCTCCGTTGTTGTTTACATCTTATTCTCACCGTTCAGTAAGCTGTTCAGTGCGTCGACGGTAGAAAGCACTTGGTTTCCACTCGAAGAAATTGCCCAACCAACCATTCAACTTCACGTCATTACTGAACGAAAGGGCACACAGTACATTCCACAGGGACTGGGACAAATGGAAATCCGAAGCTGCCAAGGTGGGAGAATACGGAGGATGTGACAGCACTTCCTAGGTAAGCGGCTGAACGGCTTTCCTGGTCATATTTTTGATGTGAGAGCAGACGTTGTGTTACAGAAGAACGCCATGTCGCCAATCAGGACGTTTTTGCTGGACAGTGTTGACGAGTCGTTGCATGTGTTGGACGTCAAGTTACGCATTCACTGTTTGCTTTCCATCAAGCAATTCGTGGTGTATCATGCTTTCCAAGTCCCACCAAACGGACAACATTGAAGGTCTTGTCTTGCTCACCGTGTTGCCTGTGAGCTAAGCCATTCCTTGCGCTGTTTATACTGACGTACAGGAACCATTTTTTATTGCCGATAACAATTCGGTAGAGGAATCGTTGCTTACGTACGGGCAAACAAACTGACGGAGATAGTGGTTGGCTGTCTTTCTTTTGTTGTCGGCCGAAGCATGCGGAACCCATGAGCCCAGCTTTTGAACCTTTCCTATTGAGTGAAGGTGGCGCTGTATGGTACTGTGGAAGCATTGCTTTATCTCTGCCAAATCCCTCGTTGTCTGGCGTGCGTGGATCTTCATGAATAAGCTGATTCAGCCACTCCTCATCGAACTGAATGCCGCGTTCGGTGCGATGCATGTTTCTGAGATCTAAACTGCTGTCTCTGAATCTACTAAACCCATTACGAATCGTCGTAAGACACATCAATTCTTCCCCATATACTTCACAAATCTCTCGAGCAGCTTCTGTGGTTTTGCCGCCTCCATCAAACGCAAAAAGCAGAAGGTATGGAAGATATTCTTTTTGTCGAATTGACACTCACACAATGACCTGAAACGAACTGACCCCCTGTTTTATAAAGCACATAATTTTTCATCGAATAACATGAAATGCATTACCAAAATATTTAACTTTTCACGGAAAATTTTCACTTAAAATAACGCCAGAACTTATGGACCAGCCTTAATATTTTGTCCATTGAGCGTACCTATCGATGTCGCTCCCACATGTTTTCTAATGTCATCCGACCACTGTCAATTAGTTCGTCTTCTCAGTCTCTCCTTACCTACTGGAATAAAGCGAGCAGAAGTAGCTACCAAACATTGCGCTAATGGTCGATTTCTAATATGGAATTATGGATCAAGGCAATCAGGTAGGGCAGCATTTCTGGACTTTCGAAAAGCATTTGACTTAGTACCACACCAATTCTTATTGATGAAATTACGATCATAGCAGGCATGAAACGAAATTTATAACAGGACTGGGAATTTTTCGATAGGCAGGACACTGCATGTTATCTTCATGGAGAGTAATCCACAGAAGTAGAGATAACTTCAGACTTGTCCTAGGGAAGTGTGTTATAATCTTGATGTTCATGTTATATATCGACGATCTGACAGACAATATATATGGGAACCTCAGACCGAAAATAGATGCACAAATATTGATTCAGATTTTGATAAGACCTCAAAGTGGTGCACAGATTGACAACTCGTTTTAAAGGTTCATATATGTACAATGAGGCACAGAACACAAAAAGTAGTATCTTTTAACTCCAGTACCAATGAGTCACAATCGGAATGAATCACTCATGTAAATATACCTGGTTCTCACAATTTTTAGAGATATGAAATGATGACTTTGACTCAATCCGAATTAAAGTACGTCCTAGACTTCACTCCATTGGTAGAACCCTAGGGAAGTGCAATGAGTTTGCAGAGGAGTTTGGTTACCAAACATTTGTGTGACCCATTCTAGAATATTGCTCGTTGCATGGGATCCATACTAGATAGGACTGACAAGGGATGCTGAACGTACGAAAAGAAGGAGAGCACGAATGGTGTGAAATTTGTCTGGCCCATGGCAGAGCGTCACAGAGGTACTCGAAAACTTCACCGGCAGACTTTTAACATAGACCCCGACCAGCCCGCAAGAGCCTGCTTAATATGTTTCAAGAACCATCATTAAGTCAGGAATACGGAAATGTACTTCAACCTCCAAATATCATTCCCGTAGAGACCACGAATATAAAGTGAGACTAACTGTAATGCTTACAGAGGTATTTAAAGTATCATTCTTCACGAGCTTCATAAGCAAATGGAGTAGAAATGAGCCCAAACATGACTACAATGAGAAATTACACATGCTGCGACTTAATTCCAGATTATCTCGCAGCTTGTGAAACGTGTCATGTCTGGATTACGAAAGAGTCAAAAGGTTCTGTAAACTGAAGCAGCAAATGAGCACCGAGATCTGAAGATGGTCATAGCTGACCGAAACTGGTGGAGTAAGGACCAAAAAGTTTCACCATCAATGACGGAAATGAACGACATAGTCAAAAGGCTCTGTGAACTGAAGCAGCAAGGCCGCAACGAGATATGAAGATGGTCATCGCTGACCGAAAACTGTAATCTAAGCGGGAAAAAGTTTTGGGATCATTGATAAAAATAAAAGAAATTAACCCCCTGCTTCCTGGATCACTATTTTAACTGCGGCTATGTCAAAACTTGAGAAACTAGTCGAAAGGCTCTGTAAACTTAATCAGCAAATCAGCACAGAGTTCTGAAAACGGTCGCCGCTGACCGAAACCGGTAGTCTAAAGACGAAAACTTTCTGTGGTCTTTGACGGAAGTAAAAGGAATTTATTGGATGTGAGGTCCGCCAGTTATGCATAACACCACTTTTCTCAGTACCCAAACATGTTTCGGCACCACTGTTCCATCATCAGTGGGTTTTCGTTTCTATTTATTCTGCAATGTGAACATTTTTGTTAAATGATTATAAAATTACGTGCATTTTTAGTTGAAACAACAGGTCGTTTCTTTTTGTAAATACCTTTGCATTTGGTGTTCATGAATTTTCTGGATCACTTTTTTGTTAATTTCTACAGGTAGATTGTCATCTGCAACCAAACGATAATGATGAGAAAGTGTTTTGCTGGGAGTTAACCTCACTTCTAGAATGTAATTTAGTTTTTCGCGATATTTTCGCGCCTATTTTCGTATTTAGTTACGTTTTCGTGTGGCAAGCACTTACATTCTCCGCATCATGCTGAGATGTGATGCGTACGTAACTATAACAAGTATTTTCCACAAATAACGTAGTAAAACACTTTTCACTTCACCAGAACGCAGTGTGATTGTGGTTTGTTATGTGTCTCAGCCCAGTCAGTGTTCATTTGTTCACCAGAGAGTTCGGCGCCAAATTTGAATTTTGTTTGCATTTTACCTTTGTGTGTGTGTTTTCTGTGTGCTTCCTAGCTGTGTGTGTTGTCTTTTATATGGTATTCCTTTTGCGTGTACATGGCGCGTCTTTGCAGATTTTAGTGTATCTATTTTTCGTGTGTGTGTGTGTGTGTGTGTGTGTGTGTGTGTGTGTGTGTGTGTGTGTGTGTGTGTGTGTGTGTGTGTGTGCGTGCATGTGCGTGAGTGTAGACTTTATCCGTTTGTGCTGTTTTTATTTGTAAAGTTCCTTTAATGTGTTAAATAGTGTGCCCTTGCTGAGCGAAGTGTATACATTTATGACCTGGTATCCATCTGCTATTGCCTTCTGTATGTGGAAGTTTTCCTCAAATGGTCAGATTGCTGTATAGGCTGTGGCTGGGTTTTAGTATTCTCAAGTCTGTTTCTATTGTGGTTGGGTGGTGATTGTTGGCTTTAAGGTGGTCAGCAAATGTAGTATGGGAGCTGTTGCTTTTTAAAGCTCTGAGATGTTCCGAATATGTTTTGAAATTTCTGCATGTTTGTCCTGTATATACTCGCTGGCAAGTGTTGCATGTGAGCTCATATATTCCTGATCTGGAATGATATTTTCACTCTGCAGCGGATTGTGCACTGATATGAAACTTCCTGGAAGATTAAAACTGTGTACCGGACCGAGACTCGAACTCGGAACCTGATCTGTTAAATTTATCCATGGGCGTTCTTCAAAAAGATGGATAAAGGGAATTTACTTTGCAATGATAAGTACCCTCTACCATGCACCTTGCAGTCGTTTGCAGAGTACAGATGTAGATGTTCGCTTCCGCCCGACTTGTAAAGGACGTGTCAGGTACTTTGTTGTATATGGTGGGTGGATGTTATGGTTCCCAGAGCATTGTGTGTGCGTGTGCATGTTTGACTGAGTGCTTGTGTGTCGGTGTGTTAGAGGCATGAAAAGGTGGGTAGGGTGACATTCGATGCCATCACACAGTCCGCTCCTCTCGAATAACACCAAGGGGACCGCCAGGCTTAAATCCCCCAAACACAGTTCACCGTAAACAGTTTTATAGTATACTGTTTCCCTTGAAAACACCTCTGAGCGATTAGGGGTTCCGCAAGGAGTATTGGGTCAGAAGCTCCGCTTGTCAATAAAGTTCAGGCGATAAAAATGTCTACCGTTCTCGATAAGACTGTACATCTACATCTACATCACTACTCTGCGATTCAGATTTAAGTGCTTGGCAGAGGGTTCATCGAACCACAATCATTCTGTCTCTCTACCATTCCACTCCCTAACAGGCCGCGGGAAAAACGAACACCTAAACCTTTCTGTTCGAGCTACGATTTCTCTTATTTTATTTTTATGATCATTCCTACCTATGTAGGTTGGGCTCAACAAAATATTTTCGCATTCGGAAGAGAAAGTTGGTAACAGAAATTTCGTAAAAAGATCTCGCCGCGACGAAAAACGTCTTTGCTGTAATGACTTCCACATCATATCTGCCACACTCTCTCCCCTATTACGTGATAATACAAAACGAGCTGCCCTTTTTTGCACCCTTTCGATGTCCTCCGTCAATCCCACCTGGTAAGGATCCCACACCACGCAGCAGCAGAGGACGAACGAGTGTAGTGTAAGCTGTCTCTTTAGTGTTGTATCTTCTAAGTGTCCTGCCAATGAAACGCAACCTTTGGCTCGCCTGCCCCACAACATTATCTATGTGGTCTTTTCAACTGAAGTTGTTCGTAATTTTAACACCCAGGTACGTAGTTGGATTGACAGCCTTGAGAATTGTACTATTTATCGAGTAATCGAATTCCAACGGATGTCTTTTGGAACTCATGTGGATCAACTCATACTTTTGGTTATTTAACGTCAACTGCCACCTGCCCCACCACACAGCAATCTTTTCTAAATCGCTTTGCAACTGATACTGGTCTTCGGATGACCTTACTAGACGGTAAATTACAGCATCATCTGCGAACAACCTAAGAGAACTGCTCAGATTGTCACCCAGGTCATTTATATAGATCAAGAACAGCAGGGGTCCCAGGACGCTTCCCTGGGGAACACCTGATATCACTTCAGTTTTACTCGATGATTTGCCGTCTATTACTACTGTAATGCTCTTACTTGACGCAGTAAGTTCAGCTTCGGTTGCGGTATGTTAACTGGTGCTGTGGATTCGTCAACGATACGTCCACGATCGCGGCGGAAGCTTCCCGATTTGAAAAGGGAGACTTGTTGATCGGTATGCTCTATGTCTGTAGCAATATTTCCTGAATCTCTCTGGAGGTGCATCTTACAATTAGAATACTGTCCATAGCATGGACATGTGATAAAGTGCTACTTTTTTTTACCGTCTTGACATTACATCAGGCAACTCAGTTTAGGAACAAAGAATATATTTGACCGATTTGTATATGGTGTTGATTCACAAAGCCGATGTCGACTTTACTTAATGATTTTTAAGTTGATATCGCAGTACACCCTATCCTGCTTGTTTAGGAGGAACAGCAGCGTCCATCTAGCCAACGGTCTTAAGCAAGGGAGTCCCGGGCGGTTGTCACACATGTTGATTACTACGAACCTCAGTTCTCTTTCGCTGCTGCTTACTACCAGTCTGAACACAAACCACACTGTTGTTGTTGTGGTCTTCAGTCCTGAGACTGGTTTGATGCAGCTCTCCATGCCACTCTATCCTGTGCAAGCTTCTTCATCTCCCAGTACCTACTGCAGACTACATCCTTCTGAATCTGTTTAGTATATTCATCTCTTGGTCTCCCTCTACGATTTTTACCCTCCACGCTGCCCTTCAATGCTACATTTGTGATCCCTTGATGCCTCAGAACACGTCCTACCAACCGGTCCCTTCTTCTGGTCAAGTTGTGCCACAAACTCCTCCCAATTCTGTTCAATACCTCCTCATTAGTTATGTGACCTACTCATCTACAAACCACACTACGATCACAATATTTTAAATAAGGTGTACAAAGATACTAGTTACTGACGACAGTTTTCTGATTATTATTACGGTTTTCGTGTTTTCAGCTGTAAGTATTCATTTATTGATGCAATCAACTGTCATTGGCTGGCCGGGGTGGCCGAGCGGTTCTAAGCGCTTTAGTCTGGAACCGCGCGACCGCTACGGTGGAAGGTTCGAATCCTACCTCGGGCATGGATGTGTGTGATGTTCTTAGGTTAGTTAGATTTAAGTAGTTCTAATTTTTAGGGGACTGATGACCTCAGATGTTAAGTCCCATAGTGCTGAGAGCCATTTGAACCTTTTGAACTGTCGTTATCCAGAAAGATCTATTTGCAATTATTTTCTATTATGTTATAGATTTGCACAGTGTTATTCTATATCACTGTTGAGGGTAGATTAAGGTCTCTTTTCGTCTGAGATGTCTGTTCGCTGTTCATTGTCACAAAAATTTTGCGGATGGTTGTCATTTGTAACAACTTGTTCCGGCAGGATCTTTACTAGCTTTTTCCTCTTGCTTCAAGAACCGATATTGAGAAATCATAAAAATACAAACAAAATTGGTAGTAACTGGCATACGCGTATTTGGATATCGATCCAGTTATTCGTTCTATTCGTTCTGCTTTACTACGAACGCTCAGATTGTTAGGATGAGTATTTGATCTATGAAATCACACACTTCGAAAGCAGATAAGCAACACGTGTTAGAAAAACCATGGCTTCACACGTCACCAAATAGCGTTTTATCTGCGGTTGGCTGCTTGTAAATAACGAAATGATTACCTATATTGAACTACGAATTAATGGACGGATCCTAAAAGAAAAAGAACTAATACTAAATTATCTCGTAACAGCATGTCTTATTAGCACGCCGACACAGCTAGGGTGCTTCTTCCAACTTTTTACTAAACTACGTTAGCCGCCGTGTGACCAGCACATCTTGACAGAGTGTCTCAGGGGGCACCAGCCGTTATAATATTCCTTGGCCGTACTAGCGATTAGGAGTCGTGAATCGATCAGTAGGCCCTTTCATCATCATTCCATGACCTACATTTTTTAATGTATAAAAACTATCAACCTCGATTGCGGTAGTGAAACCAACCTTTACCTAGGTTTCAGCCCAAATAATTGAGCCTTCTGCAGAGGATATACCTGAATCTATAATTTTTCTAAGAGGGCATGGTCTAGAAATAAAACTGAAACAGCTTGAATGTTTTATTTCTAGACCATGCCCTCTCAGACAAATTATAGATTCTGGTATATCTTCTGAAGAAGGCTCAATTATTTGGGCTGAAACCTAGGTAAAGGTTGGTTTCATTACCGCAATCGAGACTGATAGTTTCTTATATATTAGATTCTCACGATTGCTGAATGTGCTGCAATGTTGAAAGTACAAAAACCTAGATTTTTAACTGTCTCCTTCAAAAGTTGCTTGTTGTTAAGACCAACTGCAGATTTTGTAAACGAAATTGGAAGCTGTACTACTGGCAACTCTTTAATGCCTCAGGATGTGTCCTATCAACCGATTCCTTCTTTTAGAAGTGTGTGCCATTTTTTTTTTTTTTCTTATTCGATTCGGTACCTCCATATCAATTATCCGATCTGCCCACTGAATCTTCAGCACTATTCTGTAGCACCACAGAACTTCTTGTCTTTCTTATCGTTAACGTTTCACCTTCACATTTGGCTTCACTCCAGACAATTTCTTTCAAAAAACACTTCCTATCTTTTATACTTACATGTATCTTTTAAAATGTATTTCTTTTTCAGAAACGCTTATCCTCCTAATGCTGGTCTGCATTTTAACTGTGTCATGGGTATATAATTCGCTAAATAACCGTAACAATAGCGTTAGGTCTGATCAATTGAAAAAAAAAACGAAGAACTTTTCAGATAAATAGAATGAAGGTCCTGTTTCCCCCGTTTGCGTTTCTTTGGTTTTTCCATATCATTCCAAGTGGATATCTGCTTGGTTCTCACAAACACATCGAGTAGGTGTCGTATTTGTTAAGACATGAGACTCACTTTGGGAAGACGTGGGAACCAAATCTGTGTAGGGCAAATTAAAAAATAGTGAACTTACTTTACTAGCTTTTCAGGCGACAGATATAACAAATGTGAAGTGCGGAGTGGCGAGTCTCTATGGGACTGGCACCAGCTTGCATCTTTGCGCCTGTCTTGCTCATGCCCTGGCTTCACTCCAGACATTCTTTCAAAAAACACTTCCTAAATTTTATACTTATATTCGGTCGACACAGCAAAATCAGCGCGAAAACTCGTTCAAAACTTCTTTCATACATTCAGTCGACAATTGCCAAGACGTTATAGGTTTTCAAATTTTTATTCTGGAATTTTATCATTGAGCGCAATATTATTCTAACTTCTTCTCATAGCAAGTTTCGGATATACTGTTTTGAGCAAGGACGGGTACATAGGCCGTGGGCAAGCTTCTGACAGTAGAATTAGGGTAATTATTGAGTGGAATTTCGAAAAGGAGAGTTCCCTTTCCTGGCGAAAGGGGGCTACACAGAGTACGGAAATTTGGTGCAAACTAATCGAGAGTAACTGATAGCACACTACCTGCGAAAGCAGAGATCCAGGTCCTAAACAGTCTGGAGCACAGCTTCAACTCATCAGATTTAGTCAGCGCAGCATAAAGAGTGCAATAGTTCTTCCTCAGGAGGGTAATTCGTGTAGCTATTCATAAGTGTTGAGGAATGCAGGCTCAAGGAATTTATTTACTGAAGTACAAGTCATTTCCTCTTGCAGAATTTCTTGCAATCATTCGGGTGGAAAGTTTCTTGCGCACCCATCCTACAGTTCACTCAACGCACCAAGTGACTTGCACCTGTTCCAGAGTCTATGGGCTATCTAGCTAAATGTCGCAGGACCTTTTCCAAGGTCGATTTCCTACGCCATGCTTGTTTAATGTTGAAAGATTTGCAAAACACTTTTCATATGTCTAGATCGCGACAATTCCAACAAAGAAACCAGTTTAAAACGCTAAATAACGTCATCCTCACTCCATGCGCCACTCATCAAAGTTAAGCTACAAATGCATGGGCGGCAGCAGAAATTTATGCAGGAGAGGAGGCGGAGGCAAGAATCTAAAATTGCTATTTCTGATAGAAATGAATTGGTCAATTTCGAGACGTGTCGTGCTAGAAGAACAAAATTTTATAGGTGACACGAAAACTTACAATGTTCCAGAGAATTAATCGTTGTCCATGGTGGTATTTGAGAGTTAGATAATGAATAAGGGGAGAAGGGCAAGTGCCTCCTTTTGGCCCCCTTGCCGATGCCTATGTGCAAGTGTGTGGGATGGAGTATAAGCTACCTTCATGCAGAGTGGAGGGGAGTATATTACTTTAACTGGTGCATACAGGACAGCGTCTACGGAAGCCTGTGTCATAATGTTAGGACTATGTCCCCTACACCTAAAAGCAAAAAGAAAGGAGTACAATACTGATTACGAAGAGGTAGGTCAGAAAAAATAACAGACATCCTAGGGCGCAGGCTGAACACCAATATGGAAACCAGTTATGCATAATGCGGGAATGGCACCAGGACTGGGATGCAGGCACAAGGCTACACGTCTTGAGTTGTTTCCCAACGTGAGGGATAGGCTTCGAATGACGTACGTTCTGCCGCCTTCACAGGACACGGACGCTATTTAACGATGACTGTGACTGGACAAACTGGAACGCCGGACCATCCTGTCCAGTATTATATTCATTTCAGAGCCATTGCACAATTTTGGAGAACCCTAGTAGGGGATAAAACAGTACTCACCATCATATGGGACGAATAAAAGTGTTACAAGTTAAACAGAATTGCCGAGAAGGTATCCAGCAGAGATGGAGATTAACTTGATTGATGAGAGAGAAATAACACCGATATGAGTGTTACTGAGTGAAGATCGCGACGCAGACCTGTGTTGAGTTGCATGTGGCGTGGCGACAAGCGTTGGGAAGTACCTGGAGTTGATTCTGTAGACCGTGGGGCGGTCGGCAGTGGCGCGCTGCCGTAGAGCGACAAAAGGAAACCAGAAGGCTGGACAGTCGCCATTGTTGGAGTGAATGTCCTGAGTGGAGTCACGGGGGCAATTTCAGATCCAGAGGATATGCGCTGTTTGTGACTGCGCAGGGTTGTAAAAGTATCAGTCGAAACTTTTAAAGAGCTATTAAGCGCGGTTGCGGGGTTCCGGAGTCAATAAACACTGCCAGAGACCATAAACGTGGAGGCATGTATGTTTGAGGTACGTGCAGTTAACAACAGACCAAAATCTTCATTCGTTATGAGGAATGCTCTTTATCCAGCCAATGCTGATTTGGGGCTGGTATGTTACTTCTCCAAGTACTCGGTTAACAAATCATACCTGTTGCGGGGTGTCAGTTGAGCTGTTTGGTATACGCCAAAGATACTGTAAGTCCGATCTCTGGTGACCTACAGGAAGGGGAAGATCCCCATAAGATCGTGGACATTATTAAGGAAATGATAATGTCGTGCAACGAAAATATCTTATGGAATAATAATTAAGAAGGGTGGCCAAATGAAGCTTGAATATACGGATACCGCACCATGCATGGTATATTAATTAGAGGCGATATCATCTATCGAGAACAGAAACAAGTAGTCACCATAACGATCAGCTTTATTACCCTAAAGCGTCAACATATGAATTACGCACTGAGATAAGTAAATGCGCAACTGATTATACACACATCAAAAAAAGTTTTGCATCACCCCGATTCCCAGAAATCCTGAAGATTGACGTTGACTGTTGTTATTGTATCTCAGACTCAGTCCCTTTGGCTGTTCAGAGATGTCACTCAACCTGCCCAAACCATTCATTAGCAGCTCCTATTAGACGGAGGGTGTCCGACAGCCAATCAGTTCCAGTCATTCCACCAGGAAGGAGGTACACGGTTCGAGTTGTCTGTAGTTCAACCATGCGTAGACGGCCAATACCGCGGTTCGATCGCGTGCGCATTGTTACTTTGTGCGAGAAAGGGCTCTCAACAAGGGAAGTGTCCAGGCGTCTCTGAGTGCACCAAAGCGATGTTGTTCGGACATGGAGGAGATACAGAGAGACGTGCCTAGCTCAGGCCACCCATGGGCTACAACTACATTGGATGACCACTTCCTACGGATTATGGCTCGGAGGAACCCTGAGAGCAACCCCATCATGTTGAATAATGCTTTTCGTGGAGATACAGGACGGCACGTTACGACTCAAACGGTGCGCAAATAGGCTGCATGATGTGCAACTTCATTTCCGATGTCCATGGCGAGGTCCATCTTTGCAGCCACAACACCATGCAGCGCGGTACACATGGGACCAACAACGTGAGGATCGGCATCACGTTCTCTTCACTGTTGAGTGTCGCATATGCCGTCAACCAGACAATCGTCGGAGATATGTTTGGAGGCAGCTCGGTCAGGCTTAACGCCTTAGACACAGGGTCCAGCGAGTGCAGCAAGGTGGAGGTTCCCTGCTGTTTTGGGGTTGCATTATGTAGGGCCGACGTACGCCGCTGGTGGTCATGGAAGGCATCGTAACAGCTGTGCTATATGTGAATGCCATCTTCCGAACGACAGTACAACTACATCGGCAGCATATTGGCGAGGCATTCGTCTTCCAGGACGACAACTGGCGCTCCCATCGTGCACATCTTGTGAATGACTTCCTTCAGGATAACGACATCGCTCGACTAGAGTGGCCAGCATGTTCTACAGAGATGAACCCTATCGAACATGCCTGGGATAGATCGAAAAGGGCTGTTTATGGACGACGTGGCCCAGCAACCACCCTGAGAGAACTACGCCGAATCACCGTTGAGGAGTGGGACAATCTGGACCAACAGTGCCTTGATGAACTTGTGAATAGTATGCCACGACGAATACAGGCATGCATCAACGCCAGAGGACGTGCTATTAGGTATTACAGTTACCGGTGTGTACAGCAATCTAGACCGCCACCTCTGAAGGTCTCGCTGTATGGTGGTACGACATGCAATGTGTGGATTTCACGAGGGAAAAAAAATGAAAGAAATGATGTTTATTTTGATCTTTATTCCAATTTTCTGTACAGATTCCGGAACTCTCGGAACAGAGGTGATGCAAAACTTTTTTTGATGTGTGTAGAATGACCGCAAGAAAACTTCTCCGACCCTTTGCCATTCTTGGAAAACTTTCGTACGGAGTTTATTTCACTTTAAATCCCCTTGATCAGAAAAATGGAATTAACTTTTATTTCGACCTGTGTCACCACTGTGGGTCTATCTTTTACGACATTGCAAAAAAATGAGTGTTTTATTCCTCACGGCGTATTAGCTAGTAAACAAGAACTTGACAATTTCACTGACAAAAATGCCCTTGGAGCGTTTATTTTTAAAGGCAGGGAGACAGATGCCAGTCACTTAAAATAGTGTCAGGAAAACGACTGGATAAAACAATGTCTTTGGGGACTGTACGAAGGAAGATATGGGTCCTATTCAGCAGTTTTTCTGTCAATCTGTTCCATATTTTCATTTTACAAGATATGGATTGTTAAAAATTGTAGAGCCAAGCTGTAATGAAAATTACTTTGCTTGATGTAACACCTGTATTATTCTATTTAAACCCAGTGGAAATCGAGTATCTCTCTCTCTCTCTGCTAAAGAGTGATTTTAAAAACGAGAGATTACAGCCTATAGAGAGTAACTAATCTTTTCATCAAAGATAAATATCGATACCTCAAGGTATCAGAATTGTTATTTTTCAAGTCTTTTAGACGCATCACTTAGTGACAAGTGACTCTCTTTTAATTTTTTTAATTTTTTTAAAAATAAGAATCGCAAATGCTGTTGAAAATTCAGAGAAATGCTTCCATCCATTTAGGAGGAGACGCAACTATACTGACATAATAGTTCGTCTCCGAGCTGGTCCTCTACTTAATGCAGTACACGATGCTTTAAAATGCGTTCAAATCCTTCCGAATTTACCGTTTTCTTAAGCGCAATAAGAGAACCACACCTTAATCATGTAGAACACTCTCGTAACGGAACACCACCTCCTCCGTGCTCACTGTTTGCCCTACATGTGATGGCAGGTGACGTTCTCCAGGCGTTCGCGAAACCCAAAACCTTGCAATCGATTGTCACCGGCATAGTGTGATTCGTCATTCCAAATTACTTTCTTCCCGACATCCACTGTGTAGTGCCTCCGCTCTTTATCTCACCTCAAGCGTTGCTTAGCTTTGACTACAAAAATGTGGGCCTTATGAGGAGTTGCTCGACCACTGTAGCCTATTTTTTTCAACTGCTTACAGCCACGCGAGTGGCCGCGTGGTTTGAGGCACCTTGTCACGGATTGCGCGGCCCCTCCCGCCGGAAGTTCGAGTCCTCCCTCGGGCATGGGTGTGTGTGTTGTTCTTAGCATAAGTTAGTTCACGTTAGTTTAAGTATTGTTTAAGTCTAGGGACCGATGACCTCAGCAGTTTGGTCCCTGAGGAATTCACACACGAACAACTGCTTAAGCCGCGTCATTGAACTAGCTGGACTTCTGGCGGCACTTTAGAATTCACAAGTGATTCCTTCTACTGATTTCATGCTTTTTTTTTTTGCAACCATACTCCACAGTGATTGATGATTCTTGTCCGTGAAGAGGGGAAGTCCGGCTAAAATGACCTACCACTGCGTCATAAAGCATGAGGGTGAATAAAATTTTTATCGGGATGGTCCCTCATTCCTTTGTGGGTTACGCTATCTTAGTGCTATGTTTGTAGGTTAATATACCAGGTGCAGAAGTATCAAATCAGAATTTGTTTGCAATAATTACACGCCTGCGAGTTGAAAACAAACAATATTTTATTCAAAATAATCTCCGTTGCTATTTATACATTATCCTACCTCTCCGGCAGGCTATGAATACCACACACACACACAAAAGAAAAACAGTTCTTCTTATGAAGCGAACCAATCAGCGAGCCATTTTCGTGCATTTTCATACGAATGGAAGCGTTGTTCAGCGAGAGCGTGTCCCAGTGATGCAGATGATAATCGGACGGAGCCAAGTCTGGAGAATAAGCCGCATGCCGTAGCATTTCTCAACTGCACTCCTTGATCGTTTCCCTGACCCGTTTTGCTGTGTGTGATGGGGCGTTATCACGGAGCAATAAGATTTTATGTTGCCTTTTTCCGTATTCCGGTCGTTTTTCACGTAATGCTCGATTTAAATCTATTGTTTGCTGTTGATAGTGACCAATGTTAACAGTTTCACCAGGTTTTAGCAGCTCATCATTGATGGCACCCCTCTGATCTCACCAAACACAGAACATTGTCTTCTTTCTAAAGCGATTTGGTCTTGCAGTGGAAGTCGCTGGTTTACATGGACTCCCCCATGATTTACGACGCTTAGTATTCTCAAAATATATCCATTTTTCGTCATATGTCACTATTCGCTGAAGAAACGACTTTCTTCTGTATATGGCGAGCAGCATTTCACAAGTAGTCTTTCGATTTGCTTGCTGTATTTCATTCAGTTGATGCGGACCCCATATTCCCATTTTCTGCCCCTTTCCCATACGTTTCAACCGAACAGAAACGGCTTTCTGCGTCACATTCAATTGTTCCGCGAGTTCTTCTTGAGTTTGAGTATCATCGTCATCCAATAAGGCGTGCAATTCGTTGTCTTCAAACTGTTTCTGACATCAAAATCACCACTTTTAAATTTTTTGAACCACTCGAACCACTATGTTGTCCCAAGAGCATGTTCGCCGAAAGCTTCGACAAGCATTCGATGCAATTCTGCAGCAGTTTTCTTCAAATGACAACAGAAAACCAATGCTGTCCCAAAATCGTAGTTCATAGGCACAACACTCGACATGTTTACCGGTTTGAAACGGATACCGATGCATGAAACTTGGGTTACTGTGTCTTGACATTCGTTGTCAGCCGTTACACGGAGTAGATGGCACGGCAGACACGGTCTCACGGGTCCTACACTGACCGCTAGCACCGTTTATAGGGACATCCCGGTTTCATACTTCTACACCAGGTAAACCATACTTTCTCGATATTCTTGTAAAAAGTGTGTAATATGCTATTTTGGACTGATGTCAGGGTAAAATGACATAGAAATAAGAAAAAGTAAGAAATTAAGAGAAACATTAGGTATTTGATACATTTAATAGGTTTGTACTTAAACATAAATAAACGACTCTGCCTGGAACAATTCTTCGTCAGTATCAGTTAAGGTTTCTCTGTTCAATCCCACAGAAAGTGAAGGCTGAAAGTAGAACTACAGAGGTTAACCCTTGAAACAATAAAATTCGTTCCGTTTTTCAAAAAATAATTTCCACCAATCCTATTTATTTGCAGGCATCGCAGATGAAGTTTTTCGTTCTGTGCCTTACCCCAGAACATCCAGTGTGCGCACACAAATTACACTGCTCACATCTTAACCAGTGTTCTTCGGGTTCTGAATGCGAGGATAGTTCCAAGCAGTACAAACAATGACGATCTTCGTAGGCTTCACTGTCTTCGCCGAAAAGGTCTTTTCCGTACAATATTTCTTTTCCAAAACTAAGTTCCCTCTGTGCTTTTCCCGGCTATTTGGAATGCAAGTTGTCTCACCTCCTTCATAGTCATACCAAACATGCGCGGCTCCAATATTTCAGGTGTTGTACCAGTTTACGCCCCAACGTAGCGTTGAGAGTTGGCCGGAATCTACCCAGTCCGTTCTGAACACCACTGAAGATTTTGTTCTTATCACTATTTCGTCTTCTATGCGTAGCCTGGGGCACTAAGAGTGTTTTCAACGCCCGCTGCCATACCATCTCGCCTCTGGTAACAAGATCTGGGGCATGCTACATGTGCACAGCATTTCAAGACCGTGTTGACGATTTCCTCACTTTTTTGCCTGCCATCTGAAAGGGGAAACTCACCTACTTACATTTGGCCTACGTAGATTCATTGCATTTGTGCATCATTGCGCATTTATCAATTCATGTTTAATGTTTCGTTGAATTTATGTTGTTATAGAGTGAACTACTGATAATATTGTTAAATTTAAACAGATATGTAAGAGAAATAGTTTAACTGATGTCCAAGATCACTCAGAACAGAACTAGAGTGCACATAGGGGTAAAATCATATACTGTGTCATTTTACCCTGACACGTAGTCTGCCGTTGTAGCCTGAAACGCCTTCTTTGATTCATTCGGGATCGTTCAGCTACTGCGTGGTCTAGGAGAATCTTCTACCTCTCAAAACGTAGCTAAAAGTATGCTTTACAAGATAACTTATGCTTTTCTCAGAACTGTTATTTACCTACAATACTAACGACTGAACATATGTGAATGAAAGTAAAATGTTGGAGGCTTACCTGCAAGTTTTTCGTTCGCAGTACCACGACGGAATCTGACCTCGTCGTCATATAGTTAGGAGTAGTGTTTCCTACCGACCTTTCTATACTGCTTAGTGTAGGTGGAGCCACTTGCCTCATTTCGTCCAAAGCCTTGCTACGTAATTTTGCCTGGGTATGTTATTATAGCCTGACTTCCAGTACATGAGGTCTACCTGGTCTTGGTTGAGATGTGGTGATTCTTCGCGTTTCCACTTCACTATCATATCACCAACAGTCGACTTGGGCAGCTTTTAGAAACGTAGAAATGTTGCTGCTGTACCCGTTACTCCGGTAACACGAAATAACTAGTTTACGTTCGAAGTCACTGGACTCTCCTGCACCACCGCGTGCGGGTACCGCGCGGTCTTAGGCGCCTTGCCACGGTTCGCGTGGCTTCCACCGTCGGCGATTCGAATTCTCCCTCGAGCATGGGTGTGTGTGTTGTCCTTGGTGTAACTTAGTTTAAGTTAGATTAAGTAGTGTGTAGGTCCCATAGTACCTTAACACAAATTTCCAAACTTTTTCTCCTCGCCGACCCACTCTGCTTTTACTGCCTCTCTAGTGGCAACACAGTACTCCTACCTCCTTTGACTATGGCGGTTCAGCCGCTCGTGACATCCAGTGGTCAATTTCGCATTATGTAGAAGTGTTCAGATACTTTTGATCACTGTATATACCAGCTCCGTTAGCCGGCCGCCGTGTCATCCTCTGCCATTAGCGTCGTTCGAATATGGTGTGGGCGGCCGTGGGCCCAGGACAGCGGTCTCCCAGCCATTTGCCAATTTTCCTCATCTAGCTGCCCTGAACACCGCTCCAGTTCTTGCACCAAGGACAAACATTCAGGGTCTTCCGCATGGCAGCCAGGCATAAGGATCTTTTTAAATTAAATTGTATTAGTCTTATGACTTTCGTTCCTGTTTAATTTACCCTTTAATGCTGCGATCTGAAAGGAGGAAATACCAAAATGTCAACGAATTTAGCAACCACTAATACTCGTCGGATACATATCTCCACTCTTTGTACTCACTGATTTAAATGGTGCACCGAGAAACGTATGGCATTAGGAAACAGCTTGCAGACAGAAGTCAACACGTCCATCTTAACAGAACAAGTCCGACAGATGTAAAGGTAATTTCCGGAATGCCCCAAATAAGTCTGATAGGACAGTTACTGTTTACAATGTACAGGGTGTTAGGTGTGTAGGTGCAGATATTGAGATAACTGGTACCTTAATATATACCCACTTCAGTGTGTTAGTTTTTCCTTTTCTGTATCTAACAATCTTCTCGTAATTTTCTACCCGATGTCTCCCACACAGTCGCAACTGATTCACAAAATGGACTACACCTGTCATATAGACTTCCTCTTTTTGTGTCCACGTGTCCACACTTCAGTACTTGGCCTTCTGTGCAGGGGAAAATAAACGTTAATGGCTTACCCATACCACACCAAACTATAAACATACTACTCGTAATAGCTGTAATTATTAGTCTACAAATGAAATAAATAGTGATGTTGTGTTGTTCAGTACGCTATCCTCAGCCATAAATAGAAATATCTGCAATTATACCCCTAACAGCCTGTATAAATAACGTAGTGAATAACATTGAAAGCTCCGTAAGGCTGTTCACAGATGATGAGGTTGTCTGTAAGAATGTACAACGCCAGAAGACTCCAGCGAATTGCGGGCGACCTGTATAGGATTGATCATTGGAACAGGGACCGGCAATCGAACCTGAACGCAAATAAATGTAACATATCATGCATAAAGAGGGGAAGAAATTCGCTACTGTAGAGTTACGCTATTGTTGACCAGTTCCTGGAAACAGGAAATACCGTGTAATAACCACCCAGAACGACCTAAAGTGGAATCGTCCAGAGATCGCAGTGCCACGCAAATGTCGGCAACGCATATCGATACCACCGAGGTTAGCGAGGGCTCGCTGCAATCCGCAGCGACGAATGGGAGGCGATCGTGAGGACCACGCTTCACCTCTCAGCACTGCAGTGCCCTCGTACTGAGCCATACGAGAGCCGGGCATGGAAGAGCTCTGCCCGAGTTTGTGACCTCATTCAAACGAGTCAACATCGCACTGTAGGAGCAAAATGGTTCAAATGGCTCTGAGCAGTATGGGACTTAACTCCTGAGGTCATCAGTCCCCTAGAACTTAGAACTACTTAAACCTTACTAACCTAAGCACATAACACAAATCCATGCCCGAGGCAGGATTCGAACCTGCGACCTTAGCGGTCACACAGTTCCAGATTGAAGCGCCTAGAACCGCTCGGCCACACTGGCCGGCAATGTAGGAGCAATGAGTTATTAAAGTTTCTGATGAAATTCAACACTGATCAGTCAGAGCACTAGGACCAAACACCTGCTATCGATATAAAGCCGTCCAGGTGATAGCAGCGTCACCTGGCGAGGAACGACTGCTAGTCGGGCACAAGCACGCTATGTGTATAGGATCAGTGAGCGTGCAGTCCGCGTGTAGAATGGGGAGGGCGCGCCAAGTATCTGAGTTTGACCGAACGCAGAATGCGATGGTCCGGAGGCTCGGTACGACCTCTTTGGAAACTGCACGACTTGTTCGGTGCTGGAGGAGTGCTGTGGTCAGTGTCTTCAACACTCTGCGAAACCAAGGCGAGGCCACGCCCAGACGTCGTGGTGTTGTGCGGCCACCCCTCATTACAGATGTCGGACGTCGTAGGTTGGGAAGACTGGTAAAACAGGACAGGCAACGAACTGTGACGGGACTAACATCATACTTTAAGGGGACCTGGACGTGAAATTCGTCACTATCTGAAATACAATTTTATCCCGTTTCAAAAAAAAGTATTTTTTTCTACTTTTCAGTTGTTGATTTGGTCTTAAACGCTCTTTGAACAAATGTCTGCAAACCAGCCACGCTCATGCGACAGGCAAGGAATATCACCATAAACATTTCTTGCCTGCCACAGTCATGGAAACAATAAAGCCAATATACAGGGACCTTGCAGACACAAAATTACTTAACAAATGCCTACATGGCCGTACACAAAACCCTTATGAGAGTTTCAACAGCTACGTATGGCAACGAGTACCAAAAACAGTATTTGTTGGACAGACAGTATTCAAAATTGGTGTGATGGATGCTGTCATCTGTTTCAATCAGTAGAACAAAAGTAATGGACAAATTAGGTATCCAGCCAGGAAATAATACGACAGCTGATCTGACTACCATAGAACGTCAGCGACTAGTTGAAGCTGAAAGGACTGCGGAAGCCACCACTAAAGAGTCCAGAGTAAGGAAAAGGCTCCCTAAGAAGTCTACAGAGGATAAAGAAGTAGCTGGCCAGCAAGATTATGCTGCTAGGATGTTCTGAAAGAGGCATACGGTGAGTCAAAAACATTGTGAACATTCTTATCTCATTTTCTCGAAACCACATTTTCGGAACATTAGGCACATGTAAGTTCACAATGGTTTTATCCATGTTCACCAAATTTCTCTCAAGTGAAGAATAGGACAGTATCTTTGCATTATACCTGATACATCTCAGAAACCATCTATGTTTGTCATTCTGTATATAATTTTAGCGGTATTTTTAGACAAAATAGTAATGTGGTATAATAAAGGTTCTTCTGTTTCCTAATATATACTCCAGACTGCAAACCGAGAGGCATAACGTGTTCCTATGACTGTTGACAACAGCCTGCCACAGTTTGAATACTATTAGACTGCTGATGGACCAGGAAATGGTACCAAAACGGGAACGTGTATTATAAAAACATCTGTTGGGCAAAATACTGTAATTCTTAAACTATAACGGATATTTCAGTAAAGTTCCTTTTACAGCTTGAGTTAATGTCATTCATTGTTTGTACAAAACCACAACTTTCTCCGCATTGTAGATCAAGAGTAATGCGCACTGAGTGCGAGGTATAAAAATGCAACCCATTCACGTCCAGTTCCCCTTAATGCTGGGCAGAGTACAAGTGTGTCTCAACACACAGTGGCACCGAGCACTCCTAACGATGTGCCCCTGCAGCGGACGACCCATGCATGTCCCAATAGTAATACCACGACATCGGCAACTTCGACTGGAATGGGCACGTGACCATAGGTACTGGACGTTGGCGCAGTGGCAGAGCCTTGTATAGTCTGCTGAATCCCGATACCTTCTTCATTACACCGAAGGGAGGGGGCGAATCCCGTATCTTCCAGGTGAACAGCTACTTGACTGAGGACGGAGGCAAGCTGGCGGCTGCTCCATTATGGTCAGGAGAACACTCACGTGGGCATCCATGCGTCTAGTGGAGCTCGTGCAAAGCACCGTGACCGCCAAGGAGTATCGTAAACTGGTCGCAGTACCTCTTCATGACGATCATATTTACCGACAGCAGTGGCATTTTTCAACACGATAATGCGCCATGTCAGAAGGGCGGGAGTGTGATGTAGTGGTCCGAGGAACACCGTGGAGACATACAATTGATGTGCTAGCTCCCCAACTCGCCAGATCTGAACTCGATAGGAAACATCTGGGATATGACTGAATGTGGTGCAGAGTTTATCGCCCTCCCCGGAATTTTCGGCAATTAGGTGACTTGGGCGTGCATATGTGTTGCCAACTTCCTCCAGCGCCCTACCAAGGCCTCACTGCTTCCATGCCATCTACATCTAAATCTACATACATACTCCGCAATCCACCATACGGTGCGTGGCGGAGGGTACCTCGTACCACAACTAGCATCTTCTCTCCCTGTTCCACTCCCAAACAGAACGAGGCAAAAATGACTGCCTATATGCCTCTGTACGAGCCCCAATCTCTCTTATTTTATCTTCGTGGTCTTTCCGCGAAATATAAGTCGGCGGCAGTAAAATTGTACTGCAGTCAGCCTCAAATGCTGGTTCGTTAAATTTCCTCAGTAGCAATTCACGAAAAGAACGCCTCCTTTCCTCCAGACCCACTCATGCCATGACTTGTCGCCGCTGTTATCCGGACACGCCTCGGGCATGGATGTGTGTGAAGTCCTTGGGTTAGTTAGGTTTAAGTAGTTCTAAGTTGTAGGGGACTGATGACCTCAGATGTTAAGTCCCATATTGCTCAGAGCCAGTTGAACCATTTGTTATCCGGACATGCCGGCTACTATGTAGGTGGTCATATGTTCTGGCTGATCAGTGTACTCTAGTACAGACTCTACATTGTATCCCAAGAGAACAATTTGTTAATTAGTGCATGAGTCGATTCTCTGCTAGTGAATGACTGCTGTTAATTATCCATTACTCCCGTGATAAAGAAGTTTGTCAAAGATAAGCAAATCTACTATTCGTTAAGGTAATAAAATGAAGTAATATGTGCCACCTCGCTGAGCAATTAAGGAACCCAAAGTTATGGCCAGACGACGTTAGTTTCGCCTGGTCACAACAGACGACATAAAACAAATAGTAGAAAAAGCAGAGGCCAGGCTGAGACTCTTGGGAAGAATATCAAGGAAATGTAATTCTTTCACAAAGCACCTGTTCCGCCGCTTCTATACTACTGCTCATCAGTCTGGGAACCTTACCATTTTCGATTAATAGAAAAGACATACTATATCCAACTACGAGGGGCGCGTTTTGTCACTGGTCGGCTCGGGAGCATAGGGAGATGAGCATCAAACTCCAGTGTCAGACACTGGAAGATAGGAGCTGTGGGTGATAGGGATGTGTACTATTAGAGAGCATGTTGTGGAAACAGTCAGGTAATATACGACTTCCTCCCATATACTAGAGCCGGTGTGGCCGAGCAGTTCTAGGCGCTTCAGTCTGGAACCGCGCAACCGCTACGGTCGCAGGTTCGAATCCTGCCTCGGGCTAGGATGTGTGTGATGTCCTTAGGTCAGTTAGGTTTAAGTAGTTCAACTCTCATATTGCAAGAGCCAGCCAGCCATATACACTCCTGGAAATGGAAAAAAGAACACATTGACACCGGTGTGTCAGACCCACCATACTTCCTCCGGACACTACGAGAGGGTTTTACAAGCAATGATCACACGCACGGCACAGCGGACATATCAGGAACCGCGGTGTTGGCCGTCGAATGGCGCTAGCTGCGCAGCATTTGTGTACCGCCGCCGTCAGTGTCAGCCAGTTTGCTGTGGCATACGGAGCTCCATCGCAGTCTTTAACACTGGTAGCATGCCGCGACAGCGTGGACGTGAACCGTATGTGCAGTTGACGGACTTTGAGTGAGGGCGTATAGTGGGGTGGACGTACCGCCGAATTGCTCAACACGTGGGGCGTGAGGTCTCCACAGTACATCGACGTTGTCGCCAGTGGTCGGCGGAAGGTGCACGTGTCCGTCGACCTGGGACCGGACCGCAGCGACGCACGGATGCACGCCAAGACCGTAGGATCCTACGCAGTGCCGTAGGGGACCGCACCGCCAATTCCCAGCAAATTAGGGACACTGTTGCTCCTGGGGTATCGGCGAGAACCATTCGCAACCGTCTCCATGAAGCTGGGCTACGGTCCCGCACACCGTTAGGCCGTCTTCCGCTCACGCCCCAACATCGTGCAGCACGCCTCCAGTGATGTCGCGACAGGCGTGAATGGAGGGACGAATGGAGACGTGTCGTCTTCAGCGATGAGAGTCGCTTCTGCCTTGGTGCCAATGATGGTCGTATGCGTGTTTGGCGCCGTGCAGGTGAGCGCCACAATCAGGACTGCATACGACCGAGGCACACAGGGCCAACACCCGGCATCATGGTGTGGGAGCGATCACCTACACTGGCCGTACACCTCTGGTGATCGTCGAGGGGACACTGAATAGTGCACGGTACATCCAAACCGTCATCGAACCCATCGTTCTACCATTCCTAGACCGGCAAAGGAACTTGCTGTTCCAACAGGACAATGCACGTCCGCATGTATCCCGTGCCACCCAACGTGCTCTAGAAGGTGTAAGTCAACTACCCTGGCCAGCAAGATCTCCGGATCTGTCCCCCATTGAGCATGTTTGGGACTGGATGAAGCGTCGTCTCACGCGGTCTGCACCCCCAGCACGAACGCTGGTCCAACTGAGGCGCCAGGTGGAAATGGCATGGCAAGCCGTTCCACAGGACTACATCCAGCATCTCTACGATCGTCTCCGTGGGAGAATAGCATCCTGCATTGCTGCGAAAGGTGCATATACACTGTACTAGTGCCGACATTGTGCATGCTCTGTTGCCTGTGTCTATGTGCCTGTGGTTCTGTCAGTGTGATCATGTGATGTATCTGACCCCAGGAATGTGTCAATAAAGTTTCCCCTTCCTGGGACAATGAATTCACGGTGTTCTTATTTCAATTTCAGGAGTGTACTACGCGTGCGAGGAAGGTAATGAGAATGGTAACACGGCGAGCGATCCGGCAACGCTGTGCTGATCTACTTTTGTTCACCAGTCCGAGTTTCAGCTCCGCACAGCGATCACGTGATTCTGAGCGTGACATCGGTGAAGATGTGTGTTACAAAACCGGAACACGGGAATTTAGAGCAACGTTTAAGTTTTGTCTTAAACTTGGGAAATCCGCGAGTGAGAGTTTCTAAAACTTGAAAGAGGCCTATGAGCAGCATTCTTTATCAAGGAAACAAGTTTTTCGCCGGCACATTCAAGATAACCTCGCTTAGGAAGACCTTCAACTCCAAAAACCGATGGAAACATCGAACGTGTGTGTTCGCTCTAGCGAGATCAGACCTCCAGAACACACTGTCAGTCGCCGGCCGTTTGGGCCGAGCGGTTCAAAGCGCTTCAGTCCGGAACTGCGCTGCTGCTACGGTCACAGGTTCGAATCCTGCCTCGGGCATGGATGTGTGTGATGTCCTTAGGTTAGTTAGGTTCAAAGTGGTTCAAATGGCTCTGAGCACTATGGGACTTAACTGCTGAGATCATCAGTCCCCTAGAACATAGAACTACTTAAACCTAACTAACCTAAGAACATCACACACATCCATGCCCGAGGTAGGATTCGAACCTGCGACCGTAGCGGCCGCGCGGTTCCAGACTGTAGCGCCTAGAACCGCTCCGCCACTCCGGCAGGCGGTTAGTTAGGTTTAAGTAGTTCTAAGTCTAGGGGACTGATGACCTCAGATGTTCAGTCCCATTGTGTTCAGTGCCATTTGAAAACTGTCAACCAAGTGTTGTACAACGGCGTCTATGAAAGGCTCAGAAAAAGGGTGAATCGAGTGGGACCGGAGATTGCAGACATCATGACAATGCCCCATGTCACACGGCCACTTCCACCACCGAATGTTTTAGCTCACAACGCATTCCTGTAGTTCCACCGGATCTGAGTTTTTGTGACTTTTTTCTTTTCTCGAAATTGAAAAATATCTCAAAAGTACTTAATTTTGGGGCTCTGAAGAACATTCAAAACAATGTGACCAATATGTTAAAGGCCCTACGAGTTGAAGCCTTTCAGCACTGCTACCGAGACACGGATATGGCTGCCGAGGTGAACTACTTTGTAGGGGACGGTAGGGAAAAGGTGCCTAATATGAGACACACATTTATAAACCCATTTGAAAGACCTTAGAGTAAGGGCAATTGTATTTTTTATGATGGACTAATATATTGCATTATTTAATTTTGTCATACAATTATCGTATTTGCAATAATAAACAATCTTTCAGAATAGTTATTAGATCTTCACAAACAAGGCATTTCGTAGAAATGAGATGGTTTCCTAATAAGAGACAGTAATAATATTTTGCTTTAATTATTTTATTACAGAATAGTGGCGTATGAATATACAATTTATACATCTTCATTCATTTCTGTTATCCTTCACTCATTTCACACTACTTAGGTTTATATTCACGACTTCCGGGGCAAACAAAATTGTCTTCTCTGACACTGCAATCTTCATGAGCCCAGCGGTAACATTTCGTGCACTCTGCCCATTTCTCCCCGTGCTTGTCTTCAGAAGAGCGCCCAGTAAAGAACAGACAGTCTGCGTCATCGTCATCACTGCTGTCTGAAACCCCACTGTCATCAAGATGGACATCGGATGCCGAGTCACTAGACGATTCTTCTGCTTTAGGTCTACCATTTCCACTCTTCTCCCCAAATAAATTTCTGGCTGCTTTCTTAGCTTCGGCCTTGATTTCTTCTGTTTAGATTCTTGCAATTGCTTCACATAAGGAGTTGAAGTTAGTACCGCAGCAGATCACGAACGCGCTGTTTGACCTGTTTGACTCTCTCCAGCTGGTTTTGCGATGTGTGGGAGAGGTCTGATGTCTGCCGGGCTGACAGCTTGACCATCACCATCAGTAGTTACATTTTCGTTTTAGGCATCTCTTTCTTGAAGAGCGTCAGCATGGCGATGAATTGAAAATTCAAGTTCCCTAAAGATGTATCTGTTTCGTGCGATGAGACCTGTTTTTCTGAAACAGTTTCGTCGACATAGGAGACTCGGTGCGGATTATGGTTGACTGTAGACAGCACAGGTTCGTAAATATCAAAAAATCTTCCCACATTTTCTGGAGTGAAAGCTTTCACTCTTGCTGCTGCAAGACCCTGAGGAATAAAATGGGATGTCTCTTAGGGAAAGCTCGGAGCCATTTCTTTACTGCTGAAGCCTTTTCTGGATTGAAGGGATTCTTCAGCCTATTCCTGACGGATAACTGGAGGGCCATGCTTTGTCTTTACATTTAAGAGCATAAAATAGCTCTTCCATTGCAAGACAGTATTTCACTAGTTCATCTTCCAGTAGAGATGAGAGAACAGGCCTTCTGCCAAGATTAACACCAACCAGCTTCTCGGGTATACGAGTTTCATCCTTCACTTAATTTTCCAAACTACATTTTGGTACAGTAAAAACTTCTGAGGCTTTGAAGTACTCCATCTCGCCGTTTCTCACAGGTGTAATGGCACGAAACATGGCGTCTATATCCCACGTTTTCCTTTTAGGTGTCAATGCCATCTGTAAAGAATAAATACAACAATCTGACATACTCCTTAAAGGACTTCAACTTCTATGATTTTATTTGTTACACTATTTTTTATAAGTACTGTGGACGGAGTACTTTGAATTTGGAGTAATATTGATCAACTTCTGAGCAAAATACTGCCTTGAAAGAAAGTTCCAGGAAACATTCCACTTTCTGATCATAAGACTAGTCAAAGTAATCCCTGTTGATGATAATGTAATCGAATTAAAATAAAGGCAGTTGCCAAAATTTTACAACAATAAATGATAAAATATTATTATCTCGTGATAGTATTGCGTAAATTACATACAACAAATCGTGAGAACGAATTCTCCCAATATGCGATAGGTATCGTAATATGCGACACTGTCGCGTATTTGGATCCCCATACTATAGCATATCAGGAATTTCGCTGTCTTACGCAAAGAATCATGCACTTGCTAACAACGTTCGCTGGAAAATGAACCTAATTGTCAATAATTATAGGTAATACAATAAAAGAGTGCAGTAATATCCAGTCACCATTGAGCTGAAATATTGTCTTAACATCGACGTCGCAAAAACTCTGAACAAAAGAAATTTTGTATCAACCTGTACGCACTGTGTCCGACTCAACTATGGCGTCCTACTCGCTGTTTCGTCGTCTGGCACGCAATAGACGTGTTTAACAAACTCTCCACCAGAGTGCAACCTCTAACATGAGCACAGTTGGGGTGTCTCATGTTAGGGAACTATCGCATAATAGGCACATTTCCTCTACTGTTGTTTGAAAAAAAAAAAAAAATCTTCGTTAGATAAAAAATAGGTAGCATTAATTTTTCTCACACATCTCGTACGTCTCGCGAAATGATCATAACGAGAAAATACTAGAAATTAGAGTTAATAGGAAGGTTCACTGTCGCTAACGGAACAGGTGAGACGGAAACATTATACCTGAACTATACCCCGCTACACTATTTAATGTGACTTGTGCAGTATGTATGTGGCTACAGCAAACATCTTGTCTCGTAAGTAGGAGGACAGTGGTATGAAGTGTACTCTCCACCGTGCACCGTTCTTGTTTGGATGTAGATCGAGTCTGTATATTTATTGCGGCTGGGGTTCCGTTCGTCCGGCCACAGTCACTGTCTCCAAGTCCATCTGCCCCACTGCTCGTGGCGAGTAAGCGGGAGGCGTGGCCTGCTCGTGGCCCGCCGGTGAGCGTACAGCAGTAGCGGAGCCGGCGCGGCAGGGGCGACTCCGCTTCCCCCCCTGGCGGCGGTGGGCGGGGCCTAGGCGGCGGCGCGGCGCGCGAGGCGAGGCGGGCGCCGCGGCTCAGACGCGATGAGCCTGCCGGGCGGCATGGACGTGTCGACGGCGTTGCACCACCACGCGGCCGTGCTGGGCGCGCTGCCGCCGGCCGCCTTCTTCCTGCGCGCGTCGGAGCGCTACCAGCGCACGCCCAAGTGCGCGCGCTGCCGCAACCACGGCGTCGTGTCGGCGCTCAAGGGCCACAAGCGCTACTGCCGGTGGCGCGACTGCGTGTGCGCCAAGTGCACGCTCATCGCCGAGCGACAGCGCGTCATGGCGGCGCAGGTGGCGCTGCGGCGGCAGCAGGCGCAGGAGGAGAGCGAGGCTCGCGAGCTGGGGCTGCTCTACTCCACGGCCTCCGGTGCCCCCGGGGGCGGAGCCGGCTCCCAGCCGCCGCCCGCGCTGCCGCCCCCGCAGCTAAGCCTGCCGCCGGCCTTCCCCGACCAGCCGCACCCCCACCCGCTCGCGCACCACCAGCACCAGCTGCACGCCGACGCCGGCAGCGCCTCGCCGCCCCCGCACCACGGTGAGTCCGCCGGCGGGCTGTCGCCAGTCGCTACTGTCACTGTTGTCAAACTCCCTGCTCTAGTGGCACGCCAGTCACTACTGTGACTCCCGCCAAACGCCAGGAAGTCAGCCATGCTCGTCTGCGCTGGCACCACGCCAGAAGCGACACATGTTGCCACTGTAGCGGATGCAAACGTCAAAGCATCCTTCGAAACATCCGACGTTCGCGCGTCGCGCTAGCGCCACGCCAGTAGCCACGAATGTGGCTCCGCCCTGTTGCGCAAGCGCTCTCCCCAGTGTCACACTCGACAATCGTCGGCGCTTGCTGCTAGGAGAGGCGGCGTCTCTACTATTACCTGCACTCATTTAATTCTCTTCTCATGTCGCTATTACAATGAAACCGAGCCTCACGCACATCAACAGGCACTTTTCCATTGTTATTATTTCGTTCATAAGTCTTAAAAGTGTCATGTGTAAGCTTACGCGCTATTTATTGACACACGACGTCCAATCAAAAAGAAACTATACCCTCTGTAAACAGCGACTGCTCTCTGACTGGACCTGAAAAAGCAGGAATGGTGCAGGAAAATATACTACCTTCAGCAGCACTCGTCACGTAGGTGACATATCTGATCGCCCGAAATATTGTGCCCTCTGGACACTGTGAACCGGCAGTACACCCCTGGACTGTTCAATCAATTAATAATAAAATAAAGAATCGCGTTGGTTTCATAATGTTAAGCAACACACTATTTAAGTTAAATCGATGTTTACTGTTAATCGATAAGTAATCGATGAGTGAAAGCCTCACATACAGTTCCCATTCAAAATATCTAGTAATCGAATAAAGAAACAGTGCAGTACAGTAAAATAGAGCATACGCGAGGGACGTGGGTGCAGATTCCCTTTTCAAAGGATTAAATCAATTCAAACACCAGCAAAATGTTGGAAATCTGACATCTCAACACCTTCGCTACCCAAACGCATGGAACATTGTTCGTCATTCTAAGTATTCGCTTCGAAATCATTAGGTCTATCAAGCGCATCAGATAACACAAACTGCGGCAAATATCATCTTAAGTCACTGCTGGCCCTATTAATAACATAGAGCAAAGTACACACTTGCGTTCGAAATGTTTCACTAGAATTGCCAGTAGAATATTCTAAGATATGCCCAGGTGGACAAACTTAAAGTGTAAACCCGAACTCAGCTGCAACTGCTCTGCATAATGGAAAGCTAAAGTGTTAAGTAGCACCAACCAGCGTCTACTTCCAAAATGTTTCGTCCCCCACCCACTAGCAGTTCCCAACTCGTCAGAATGACTGTCCGCTTAGAAATGTCGGAAAGCCCCGCTACCTGCATTCATTTCATGCTCGCCTCATGACGCTGTTACATTAAATTGTCCTCCTTTTACATAAATAGATCTTGTTCTTTTATTCCTATTTGGGTCATCAGTTTTCTACACTGAAGCGTTGCGCCACGACTTCCTCATCTATCTCAACCTTTATTTCATTGTAGCACTTACATCCATTGCCCTCCATTGTTTCTTGTACGTATTCTAACCTATCCACTCTTTCAATATTTTCCCTCTACAGTTTCTTCTAGTAACTGTTCTGTCATCCTGTTCGTTCTTGTAGTCACTGTTTCCCTCGCGGATTCTACGATTTAGAAAGGACCTCTTCATCTTTCTGTAACGCCACATCTCATGCCTTTCGATTCTCTTGTTTTCCACTATTCCCACAGTCTATGATTAACCTCCACAGAACGCCGTGCTCCAGACGCGTATTACTTTTTCCTCAGATTTTGGCCTGTGTTTGTTAGCAGTAGACTTGTTTTAACGAGTAGCTCTTTTTGTGTGTTACAGCACCTTCTAATATCCTCTTTCCTTCGTCAGTCATGCGTGTTCCTTCACTCAATCTACTATGTGATCCTTAATTTTGTGTTAACTTTCATCACCAGTGTAATGTCTGCCCCTCCTCGTTACTTTCATAACTCTTCGGCTTAGTCTTAACTTATATTCTTTTCTCATTAGAAAGTTCATTACGTTAATTACGTCCTGAAATTCATTCGCACGTTTACTGAGGATCGCAATGCCATTACAATCGGAGCGCGTATCCGGATATCAGAAGAATAGAGAACGAAATCGGCCGCGTCATCTTTAATGTAACCATCCCGGCATTCGCCTTGCGTCTTAGGCAAGTGGTAAATCCGTAAGCCCGGAGGGGGAATTCAGTGCCACGCCTACCAAATGCGTGTCGGATGTCTAGACTCTAGATTACTTCGCCACTTCTTCTGATTCAAACAGTTACTGCCACGATGTACTGTCCACGGCTTACACATACCATCTTCGAATAGCGTGTGTAAGGAACAAACATTGCCTGTCATTGCTTAGACATCGTAGTACACAACTATTCACGTAATAATTTGTATCTAAAAGAAAACACACTAAATATAAATACAGGTACAAAGTACTTTCTACCCTTTACCTAAAAAGTAGTAATGAATCTGCTAGTTGTACGTAAAAAAACGTCGATCTTAAGGCTTGTCAAGATTTGGTGCCTTCAGTTGTTGGCTGTTAATTGACTCATTGAAGATTTATGCATTCCATAAAAACGCTCGCAGGGATATGAGCGATACTGTTTATCACGCACATACGAATATATCTCTTGCTGTATATCTCACAATTTATTCAGTTACATTCAGGACGACGCTTTGACGGATTGTATGCGTAACCCGTCTTACTTACAGGTATATTCCAAATTTTATATTCAATTTTCAGTTTAAATATTATGTGCTATACTGAAATATAAGCTGCGTAATAAACAGTTTAAGTTACAATACGCCAGTAATGACAAACCGTGTTTGTTGCTCTCGTATGCGGTCTGAACATCATGTATGAAATCGGTAGTATCAATGGGCAATTACCGTGACTGAGAGAGTGCAAAGCAGTCATTCCTACTCATTTGAAATCTCTGTTGCAAAATTAGTGGTTGATTACACTGTATTTAAAATAAATATAATGTTGAATTTAAAATAAATTTTTAACAAGTTAGTTATTTTCTGAGTTATCTCTCGCCTTTAATGCGTTTCGTGGAACTTTTTAACTCTATCGTTTGCAATGGAAGGAGACTGGGTACAGAGTTTGATGCTCTGTTAGGGAGGCATGGTGGAAGGAAACAGTCGTGACCTATTCAAGAAACAATCTCGGCATTCGCTTGAAATCATTTAGAGAACCTTCAGAAAACGTAATTTATAATGTTCCCTACTTGCGTCAGTCGAGGGCATTAACGCACGACCCCGCTTTTTCGTTTCTATCGCGGCGTTCCCCATAGTAATGGGAATTTGTTCGTTTAGGATGTTTCACTGTCTTCCGCATGTATCTTTACCGTAACGTGTTGTGCATATTTCATGCGCCAGAGAAACTGCCGACTAATAAAGTTGTCACCAAATTCTACGCAAAATTTTTGCGCAACTAAATTCATTATTCTGAAAGGAAAGGTGGTAGCGATTCTGAACCTTTACTTCCAGTGTGAATATGAATAACACTGTTAGTTTTCCCTCTATGACATCGTGCTTTACACAGCTGACGCCAATAAATAGATATTAAGAACTGTTTTCTCGTTACATGCACGGTTCGATTTGTGCTCCGAGCATTTAATGCAAACGCTTCAATGAATACCATGTGCTACGTGCTACAGTTGTCCTCGAAAATACATCACCAGTCAACACAAGCGTTCTTGAATGATCTTTCAATCTTAGATGTTCGGCGTTCTCTTTTTACGTTGTGTTACTGTAATAACATGTTTGGATCGATCGCAGATCTTTCATAGAGCATATACAGAGTTAACGTGCGACAAATCGTAGTTTTCAGTACTATCCTTTCCGTACTCCGAGAACCAGAGCGGTCAGTTTTAGATCCGGCCCACTACAGAGTCGCCGTTCTTTCCAGCCATTTTTTCTTGTCTTTTGTTTATACTTTCCATTCTCTTGCGAAAGCGGACTATTGGAGTGATGTCTCGTGTACGGTGAGAGACTTCTCAGCCATTACCAGGCGAGCTGGTACTGGAGCACTGGTAGTCCCACTACGAAACATTCGGAAGAACATCTCTATTTCCAACATTTACTCTTCAAACAAGGGAGACCTCCGGAAAACCTTGGTCAGAACCGAAGAACGGAATTATTTTTAATTTGATTGGGGCAAAATAGTCCACACAATAATTCAAAGCCTAGTATGTGTTAAAGTCAGTCTGTCTGTGTGTATCCAGAGTAACGTCCATGACTTGCTCGACATGAAAAATAGGTCTGTACGTAAGCAGCTCGGTTATTTTAAGCCAACAGTTTTTCTCCTGCACTACTCTAGCGACTTTGTGTTCAGCTTCCATAAATTCTTTGTTTTATGTGAATTAATTCATTCGATAAACCTATGTCAGCTATATTCTTCATAATGTAAAAAGTAGTTTTGTATGGTGCGTTTCTTAGGCATTGGGCAATGAAGATCAAGATCATAGTATTTACGTTACACGGATATCATAAATATTTGATGCTTTGGAAGAATAGTTCGGAAATACAGTTGATATGCAGAGGGAGTGCCCAAAACACGGCAGCAGAGTTTTCGTGTCCTGTAGCGTTTGGCAGTCACACAGACATCCAGAACTGCGTGGACATTATTCTGTGCGTCAAGGTAGTCTTACCGAGTTATTTCACGACAGCGCTAGAATCGAAGCCCGAGATGATAAAACTAAAAAGTTATTGACAAATATTTTAAAAACTCTTCCATTAGGTGTATATCTGGTTGTAATGTAGAGCACCATCTGGAGCAAACAGATAATTATGTCTTTTTAATTCAGTGTATGCGGCTGTTGTAAGACGCATACCATTCTACGAAACCATTCTTCGCTGTATGTTTGGCAACTGCGTCCTACGCGAACACGACGACTTAAAGTAAAACGTCATCACAAATAAAATGAAAAAGAGAATTCTTTGTCACTAGTCTGCATTAGTTGCTGGAGGAACTCGTATCCCATTGTGCTTGCTGTGACATACAAATGTTCAAATGTGTGTGAAACCCTAAGGGACCAAACTGGTGAGGTCATCGGTCCCTAGTCTCACACACTATTTAAACTAACTTAAATTAAATTATGCTAAGAACAAAACACACACACACACACACACACACACACACCCATGCCCGAGGGAGGACTCGAACTTCCGGCGGGAGGGTGTGATATACATAAAATGAATAAACATACATACGTGTTGTAAAGCACACAGACTGTTGGCAACCTTTGCACGCACATAAATACTCTTTCAAACCACTGCGCAGCGCTTACGCTTCAGTTCCAACTGGTTGAAGAGAAAGTGTATGTATGCTTGGAGTATATCTTAATAGGAAACCGTGTTGTCCTTTCTTGAAAGACTAAGCAGGAAGCTGAAATCCTTATAGCATTAGTAAAATACTGTCCTCGTAAATTTCCCAGCAGCGTCTCCCAACGGGTGACACGAAAGCTCACCGAGCAGCTTTGCAGCACATTCGTATGGACTAAACCAAAAGGTAACAACTCTTGCAGGACAAACTGAAAGTCCCTGAATATTGCCTCCATGCATACATGATGAGGATCCCAAAGACCGAAGAATATATTTTTTGCATTTGGTACCTCATAACTCTTAAGTGTTTGGGAAACAAAGGGTATTATTCTAAAACCGCCAACAGGTGATCTTTATTAAATGACAGTTTAGATTATCTTCATGTACCATAAAAATATTTAGAATAATGTACACGGCAACGTTCTTACTTGATGTGTTGTAGGCTGTTGTAAATAATTTTATGGGACATGAAAATGATCGTATGATTGAAACCTGTAATAAATAAAGAATTCTTATCGGCGTTTTCTGGTAGTTTTTAAATGACTTTTTCGGACTAGAGCCGCGGGTGGGTAGCACGAGACTTGTGCTACTTTGTGGAATGCAAGCTATCTATGCTCTTCCCAGAACTCTCCCAACAAATCAGTCTTCCATTTGGACTGGTTTTACGGGTTATTTCCAGTTTAGTTCGTTACGTCGTCATATATATAATTGATGTGACGTAATTTATAGCTGCTTAACACTATTGCTCTAATCGGATACTGCTGGCTTTCCCCTCCATTTTGCGCTCTTTACCTCGCATTTGCCCGCGTCATTTAAGACCAGTTTCCATTAAATACTCTGAATAGAATGTTTGTGGAAATCCGTTTGCGTCCGCAGCTCGTGGTCGTGCGGTAGCGTTCTCGCTTCCCCGCGCCCGAGTTCGATTCCTGGCGGGGTCAGGGAGTTTCTCTGCCTCGTGATGACTGGGCGTTGTGTGATGTGCTTAGATTAGTTAGAGTTAAGTAGTTCTAAGTTCTAAGGGACTGATGACCATAGATGTTAAGTCCCATAGTGCTCAGAGCCAATTTGAACCAAATCTGTTCGCAGTTCTTACAGATTGTCGGAGTACGCGCTTTCCTTTAGACAACAGCGTCACTAGTGGGTGATATGAGGGTATCGCTTAATTTAACACATTATGTTTCAGAAAGTACACAATTTTGAACCAATATTTTCGGATATTGACGGCCATTTCACGTAAGGTTAGATGGCATCACGGATCCGTGATTTCTGTATCAAGTAATGCCAAAGTAAAACTTTTCGCTTACAGAAAGAACTTCTCATATTTGAAAATAATTTGGTTGAAAGGTCCATAAATTACGACAGCGAATATTATCGTTACTCCCTCTAGAGAATTTGTAGGAGCTTTGAGGTTTTTCTCACTAGCCGACGTTCTGACGCAGCCATTGGCTGAGAAGCATTAGGGACTAATGAAAATGACTAGAGTCGAAACAGTACAGTCAATGAACAGTTAGTGTGAGCCTATAGACAAATTTAATGAGTTTATGGATGCTCTGCGTCAGTAACATGGTGAATATGGGCAAACTCCACACCTTACTCAGATCATATAGGTAATGCTTATTATCAAGCACAGACCTTCAAACGTTGCTGAAATTATCGAAAACAGCCCACTGAACGGTTGAAATAGCTGTTCATCAAAATCAACTGTATGAACATTCTGTTTCGACAAAAAAGCGGGAAATCCAATAACGAACGACGATTTACAACAGCAAATGTCTTGGTGGAAACTACAACAAGAGTAAGACGCCTAGGAATGGCCTTTCGGAGCGATCGCAAATGGAATGACCACGTAAAACTAACTGTGGGGAAAGCAGACTCCAGGCTGAGATTCATTGGAAGAAAAAGTAATTACTCCGCGAAGACCACCTATAAGATTGATCGTTGAGCATGCCTCATCACGCTACGACCCTTACTAGACCCTTAACTTAAAAGATTCAAAGAAAAGCGGCGCGTTTTGCCACGAAATCGAAACATTTACTATTGAAATTCCGAAAGCGTTCGTTCCTGAAGAGTAGGGCAACGAATGACTTCCTGCCATATACGTCTCGAAAAAATGAGGAAATCGAGGAATTGGAACTCGTAAGGACGTTTATTGACGAGTCATTACGCCTACGCGAAGGGGACAAGGAGGGGGAGAATCAGATGGTGCTACCAGAAGTACCCTCCGCCACACACTGCACGGCGGACTGCAGAGTCTGGTTGTAGATACTTCGGGAATCCTCTGTTCGGATGAAATGAAATGATGGTGTGGCATTGTTGGCCGGGAGGCCCCATCCGGGGAAGTTCGTCCGCCGGGTTGCAAGCCTTATTTCAAACGACACCACATTGGGCGACTTGCGCATCGGTGTTGACGAGACGACGATGAGGACAACACAGCATCCAGTCCAAGAGCGGAGAACTCTGGCCCGCTGCGTCGTAGGCAAGCAACCACTCAGCTAAGCAGGCGGTCTCTGTTGGGATAATGTTGTTCCTATAGATGCTATCTTCGTGCATTGTTCCTGGAGGAACGATACGCCAAGTGAAAATGTAGTTTACTCCAAATTAAACGCTCAAAGTCGCAAACTACAATTCGGAATCACTATTTACCAGACGACCAGGTGACCCGACAACAGCTAGCATCGCATAGCGTCGTTATTAAGTGACGGAGTGCCAACATTCATTCTTCGACCTATAACCTGACTACAATGATATAAAATTACATATTTCTGCAACATTCGATAAGGGTGAAACAAAACTCTACCGACAAAATTTCAAAAGGTGCTCGCGAATATTTTCTGTGTGTTTTAGTTTTAAGGGACCCGTAGTCTCCGTCAGCACGTTACAGAGTCGTCTGGTCCCATACCTTCCTCTAACTATACAGCACTATAAGAATCTGCACAATAGCACAAATGTCGACAGTATACGATGTATGTCTTGTTTGGAAACAAATTTCTATATACCATGGTAGACCTACTTGATGTTGATTAAATTAATGCTCCACTTCACTCTTCACCCTGCGCTCAGTATTGTATTGTTACGTCTTGGGTTTACTTTTCCGGCAGTGTCAGTTGTGCGTTAACAGTGATAGACAGAAGTGCTATGGACACATTTACTGATGAAGAGATGTCCGATACACACGCCGTGTACGGACTTCACTGATAGAGCCGCACATTCACACCTATGCTCAGTTGTTCCCACAGCAACGACAACCACATCACCGTAGTTTTGCACCACCTGACGGTTAGTTTGTTATTTGTTTTGATTACTGCGCATCACAGGTTTTGTCACTGCTGTGAATGTTTTTGTCACATATAGAAAGGTAACTGGGACAATAAACCGAATAAATCATGGAACTTCCTCTTTGTATGTAAAGAATGACAGTGCTGGAAAAACTCTTACGTTATTTGATTTTCAAACAGCTGAGCAAAACTGAACGTAATCAGTCAGTTCTCTCTTTACTTATTCTGATCAACACTAAACAGACACACAATATTTTTAGCGCAACGCAATCTGACTTTCAATAATCCCTACAAAAGAATGGCCCTGACTAACAATAACCTATACCTTTCATGAATCACTTACCTCACAGAAATCTTCGTCACTCGAACTACTGCAATACAGCGAGCACCAGTACTGCCAGCTAAATAAAAGATTCTAACTACTGAAGGCACTAACTACTGATAGGCATAGTTAGCAAATGAAAGATTTTGATAGAGAACAAACAATGTATTTACCTTAATAGTGTTCAAAAGTCATAATATATACATATCAGTTCATGACATCCAATCTTAAAAATTTCCTTTTACTGACGGACACACGTCCAGATCGTCCGCTCACAGTAACCTCTCAAAACTTTGGCATCTCTCTCCCCACATCCACCACTGCTGGCTGCTCACATCCAACTGCCCAACGCTACGCGCTGTTCACATCCAACTGCCCAACACTACAATAGCAAATATTCCAACAATGAGTCCAACCAGCCACAGACTGCACACAGCGCAGTCAGCGATTTTCATACAGAGCACTACGTGGCGTTACCAACATAAAAACCTAAACAGCCTGCCTACAATCGTGATTACACTGTTACTCTGTAATGAGCCACCGAAGACCAGTGCTCCTTATACCAAAATACAAGGAAAGTACCGTTCAACAACCTCCGACGTTTTGTCAGTGGAGTTAGAGCTCATCGTATAGAATACATGACGATAATGCAGTGCCTGTATTGTTCAGACGTACGATGCAATTTTTCTTCGGACATGTATGCATAGACACTGCAGCGACTACAGGTTATAAAATATATGAAATGTATTCATAGCTGCGAATATGGACAACTGTCGGTTGTATAATGGAATGACGACAGTGAAAATGTGTGCCGGACCAAGACTCAAACCTAGAGTTCCCGCTTATCGCGTTGCCATTGGGCTATCCGAGCACGCACACCGAAACTTCCATGCGTCGTTAACAATGGCACCTACAACCTACATCGAATATCCATTAGGCTATGTGCATTGCCGTACAGGGAAGACATTTTAACTCAAAGTCATCTTCCCGCTGTCGCCTCCGTTGTTCACAAGTACGACGCAGTGTTCTTTGGGCCATGCATGCTGAAAGAAGATTGCATCGTACTTCTTAACAACACAGGCACTGCGGCACTGTATCTATCCGCCGATACTAGGCAGCGACTTCCAGTTAAAAATGTCCTCCTCTGTACGGGACTTACATAATGTATGTACGAGCACAGGTTGTGACGCGGGAAAGCGGCGTATGGAATTTTGGGTCTGGTCGTGAGTCATGGGCGCAGAGCCAGAGCGATTAAGGCGACCGCTGGCATTACAGCGGGATATCCAGCTTTGAGTCTCGGTCCGGCACATATTTTCACTGTCGTCATTCCATTATACAACCGACAGTAGTCCATATTTACAACTGAGAATACATTTCATCTATAATACAGCCTGTGCGTACTAATGAATTTTCGACCTAGTTTCTGTGAATGGAAATGCCGTGTGGCTAGAGCGTGCCGTCGGGTAGACAGTTCGCCTGGTGCAAGTGTTTCGAGATGACGCCACTTCGGCGACTTGCGTGTCGATGGGGATGAAATGATAAGGACAACACAATACCCAGGCCCTGAGCGGAGAAAATCTCTGAATCAGCCGGGAATCGAACCCGGGCAGTTAGGTATGACATTCCGTCGCTCTGAGTACTCAGCTACCAGGGGAGGCCATTCTGTAAATAAAAGCACTATTCAAAGACTGAAACATTGCTGTGTATTTAAAGAAAATTTAAAAAAAGCAATGAGAATGAAACAGTTACCGCTGGGCGCGGCGGCACTTAATATATAAATCGATGTAGCAATGTCCTGAGAATAACAGTACGATAGATATTTAAACTGCAGCCCAGGTCGAAGTTGTTGGAGACTCGACATTGGCTTGATTAGACATGCGAGGAAAAACGGTTGTATGTTTGCTCAAATGAACATCCTGGCGATCGCCTTATGGGCTTTCTGGAATTCACAAAAAACTTGCCTCAAGGTGTCCAGAACGGAACATTGAACCCACTGCTCTACAGCGCGAATCTAGCGGTTCGACTCTTGTGCCATCACGTCCGATCGTTAGCGGTACAGGCATATTCTGCTCATATAACTGCTATCTTTTTTAACTCGAAATTTTCATAGTTTATCGGAAGAAGATTCTGATGATCTTTGGATAGAACTGTTCGAGTCTTCAGTCCGAAGAGTGGTGCAGCTCTCCACGCTAGCCTATGCTGTGTGAAACTCTTCACCTCTGTGTGACCACTGCAGTGTACAAACACTTGCACATCCTTACTCTAATCTTGCCTTGCTTTCCCTCTACAAGTTTTACCCTAGCAGACTTGACTTCATTATAAAGTGACGATGCCTTAAGGTGCGTCCTATCAACCGATACCTTCTTTTGGTAAAGCTGCGCCACATATTTCTTTTCTTCCCAATTTGATTCATTGCCTTTTCATTACAAATCCGATCTGCCCATTCATGTCTTAGCACTGCAGTACCACAGTTCAAAAGCTTCTGTTCTCTTCCTGCCTATGCTGCTTGTCATACATGCCACACTTCTGTTCAAGTGTAAACTTCACACAAACACATCGAGAAAAGACTCCCTGAGAGTATGGTATCGTTGGCCGGGAGGCCTTGTTCGAGGAAGTTCGGCCGCCAAATGCAAGTCTTGTTTTATTCGACGCCACATTGGGCGACTTGCGCGCTGGTGATGGGGGCAAATCTGTATTTTCTGTCCTGTTTACTTCCACCATAATCAGTTTTTTTGCAATCCATATAGCAAAACCATCTGCTATTTTTGGTACATAATTTCTAATCTAATTCCTTCATCGTCGCCTGATTTAATTCAACTACATTCCATTGTCCTTGTTTTGTTGTTGGTGGCGTTCGACTCACAACCTTCTCAAGGCATTATGCATTTCGCGAAACTTATCTTCCGAGTCTTTTGCCCCTTCTAACACGACTATAACGTCATCGGAAGAACCACACTAACGGGATGGGTTTTGGAGAAAGTAAAATTAAAGATGGAAGTCATGCAGGAGCCTACTGCAAATGTGAATACATAGAGCGACACCAATCACTTGTTGACCACTGTACTTAAAATTCAATCGAGAACTTTAGATACAATCAAAAATAGGTGCCTCACACATCGTCAAAAACTCACTTGCCAAGTGTCATACTCACGAAGAAAGGATACTTTGAATTCTGTCTCAGAATTATGCTTGTAGGTTTTTCTCGACAAATGTAACATTTCACAAAGTCTTTACAGGGATGGAGTACAAATGAATGAAACATCGCAAATTAACTGACAATTTCATCATTGTGGCCTGTTGTGCGACACCGTTTCTCTTGAAGTGGATCGAAATCTGGAAAAAAGTGTGAAATAAATAAAAATAATATACTCCATGAAGTTACAGATGTGACGACACGATAGAGGACATGCCTATGAAATACAAATAATATCTGAAGTTGTTCAGATATTATTGCTTATTAATCTCTTCTTTACCGGCCGGCCGCGATGGTCTCGCGGTTAAGGCGCTCAGCCCGGAACCGCGTGACTGCTAGGGTCGCAGGTTCGAATCCTGCCTCGGGCATGGATATGTGTGATGTCTTTAGGTTAGTTAGGTTTAAGTAGTTCTAGGGGACTGATGACCACAGATGTTAAGTCCCATAGTGCTCAGAGCAATTTGAACCATTTTTTTTCTTCTTTTCCAACGACAAGGTGTTACCTATTGTTACACTTTTTATAGCTTTACGTAATTGATGTTTAGGCAAATGTGTTTCATAATTTCGTAGAACCATTTTTTTTCTTCTTTCCCAACGACAAGGTGTTACCTATTGTTACACTTTTTATAGCTTTACGTAATTGATGTTTAGGCAAATGTGTTTCATAATTTCGTAGAACTTTGCAGAGGACGTGGCATTAACAAATAGACTGAAAACCATTACAGACAATGGTTTGGAAACGACATTGTGTTGTTACCTCCGGTTATCTCTTTTACAGAAACAAATTTGTTTACTGAAATACAATAACCGAACACAGAATGGCTTCATTCGGCGTTTTTTACATTATTTAGCTCTTTAGTTTCGTAACAGACAGGATTTGCATAAAAATCTAGTTCTTCTGTAACTGATAGGTATCCCTCTATGAAACAACTGCGTGCATGTTAATGTTTCATTTATCGAATTTTATTTATCTAGTAATACAGCTCAAACATACTTCTCGTGTAAGGGAACAAACTACACAAACAGAAAATTTCGTAACAGAAGGCAGTTTTTATTTTATTTCTTTCTGTTGGCTACGTTCCGCTGACATTTTCCATACTGATGTCATTTATATTTCTTCATGTATATACCACACCCCGAAATTTTCACATCTATTTATTAAGCTTCCTATTTACTCGTGGAAAATCATATTTCTTTCCTGTTCGTATAATTACTTGTGCGAAATTATATCTGTGTTCTTTAGAAGGAATTTTTACTGCTGGTTCGGAAAATTCGTAAACCTGAACCGAACAAAATAAGCTAGCTACGCTAATAGCTAACCTTATTTTTTTTCCACAGTAAATATTTGCTTTATTGGAGCAGTATGGGGGTGTTTTACATCAGTCCACAGACCCATCACTGCCGTCTCGAACAAAGAATTTTAATATTCACTCTTTGTTTGCTGGTTTCATTAATCTGTTGCGAGGTACCTCTTGCGACCCTCAAAATGACTGTGTTTGGTCGGCTCGCTTTCAAACTTCCCTTAAGTCGTCATGCCACTTACATACCTACGTTAATCGATTGTGCGCTGCAACTTTTAGTAGTTACCGACTTTCTCTTTTCGTCTAGAAAGCAATTAATGGATCTAGCTGCCTAAAACGCCCAATAATATTTATTACCATCGTGTTTTAAAATATAGCTAGCAGTGCAAATAGATTATTAGAAGCAACTGACTTTGAAAGACGGTATCAAAACTGTCAAGAACAACCCTATTGTCAGATATTGCAAAGTAGTTCAACTTAATTTTGTAGGCTCAACGTAATGCAGCAGTAATTAACCCCATCTTCTTAATACCGTTACTTAAAAGAAGAAGAGCTGCGAGTGACGTATGCTGAAAAAGGAAGCTTAGAACTTATTTTACAAACCTATAGACTCAAGCCATATCTCAAGCGTGAATCACATCAAGTTTGATCCAAAATAGGAGATAGTTTACACGCTACAGAATCTTTTAGCATTCTTGTATATGATGGACATGGTTGACTCAGCGGATTCTGCGTGTGGTGTGAACAAAAGTCCGTAAATTAATGTGTGGCGTTTCGTCATAACATACACTTATCTATACGTCCCCTACAGCACATGTTGGGCAATTTAGTAGTAGGGAATAAAACAAAGAGATCTGGAGGAGGATCTGTTCAAGTAAGCGTTTGACTTAGTTTCCACAGATCCTTCTTTAGGAGGCCTTCAGAAAAAAGGCATTTATTCAGTCTAAATTAGTGTACTGAAGAATATATAAGAGAAATTGGGTCAGGAGTACGCATAAGTTTTAGTTTTTCTGTGTTGGCTGCACCTTGCGGGAGACTGGCATATGCTAAGCACTGTAGCAGTACGTGATAACACGGAGACCAGACGTTTGCTGCTGCTCCTCTATTTCTCTTGGTATTGAGGTAAGAAGGCTTTTTTTTACGTTCGAAAGTAACGTAACGCACCTTATAGGTCTAACATAAGCGGTTTTAACTTAATAGTAACTTCACTTTAACTTACTGCATCGACTGTTAGTAGTACATGGTACTACTCCCTTGCCCAAGAAGAAGCAAGCATCTATCTGTCATGTGCTGGAATCCAACGATACATTTGACAAGTAGTGAACTTTCGGGCGATTGCGATTGCAGCGGTTTATTAAGACGTGCTTGCTGCCGGACACAAACAGAAGAGAAGGCTGCAAAGTCACTTGAAGAAACGGGAATATGCCTTACAAATCTACTGCTTATTCGTCCTTGTCGTATGACAGCAAGAGACGAAGCTACATTGCAGATCATCGAGCATCACAACGCGACTCGAGACAGTTGTTCAACAAAGGAAACAACCGTGGAGCGCTACGCGAGTGCTAGACGTCAATGCTGCGAGCACGTAAGCGCATAGGCCCATTTCAGACTCGCAATCAACCAAAATTGTCGTCAGTTGACAGAAGGAAGTGGAGGACTGAATAAACGGCAAATCTCTTTTCATCACCAGTGAAGAATGTCCGGCAAAGAGGATGTTGCTCAAAAAAAAAAACTTATTCTGCAAAAAAAACACCCTTATTGTGCAAAAAAAAAGTTGTTCAGTGTGTGAATGTGAGAATGATGATGACTGAATAAAGTGCGGTAAATATGAAGGACTGTACGGATTACAAAGGAATAGGACGTTATCCCTGCGGCCACTATTAAAGAATTTCACGTGCGAACTCTTTTCCGATCGAATGCGTATTCTTAACCGCCTGTACTCTCGCTGTTGTTCTGTCTTTCTTAAGAATAGAACTGCAATTATTTTGCAATTATTTTGCAATTATTAGGCTAATATGTAACATCTTAAATGCCAGACTGGCGTATGACCGGATTAGAATAAAAGATTAAGTACCTACCTGCATTTTTATCCTAACCGCGGACTCTTTACCTGTAACCAGCTTGCGTAAATGCTACAGCGTCCGTTAAACTTTTTATTTTCAGAAGAGAGAGAAATTCGAAATAAACACAGGCGTTAGGTGAGGAGATTCCATGTCATCAAACTTGTTCTCACTAGTCACAGAGGAAGTTTTCAGCTTATAGAAAAATAAATACTATAAATTGACGATGAAGTTATCGCAGCAGTTTTTATGCTCCTGCTCGTAGAACGAATGAAAACAGGAAAAGAGTTGAATAGTAAAATACAAATGGCCTGGAGTGCTTTTAGTAAATTGCATAGAGTTTTCAAGTCTAATTAGTCTGAAAAGGATGGTTTATATTCAGTGCACATTAAGAATTTTCATTTATGTGTTTGAGACATTGTGTGTTATTACCATTTCAATTAACTACGAAAATGGCATTTACGGTCTTACGCAAACATCCTGATACACTGTAACACTTGAAAAGGGCAACCTATAGCAGTCAACTTCAGAGAGTCACTGGAATAACTCAAATTTTCGATTGACACGCGACAGATGGTCTTCCTAATACAAGAAGGCCCTTAACGCTTACTACTCATCAGTATGTCTGGAGAAAAGACTGAAGCTGTAATAGGCCCACCGCACCGTATCATCAGCGAAGTTTCTTACGTCGCTCAACCAAAATGTCCATCGCCTTCCTATACGTCTCTGTCCCGTATCCTAGTCTCTTCGCTTTGTACGGTTGCTATAACAGCGCCCTGCAATAGTGTCTACCTTTCGGTACACTCTTCCTCTGCTTTTCCTTTCGTTTGCGATATTACCTGCTCCTAAACACTCTAGCTTACAAACAAGTCTCAGCGGACAGTTGAGAGTATTCAGCAGAATCTTTGTTGGCTTGAAGGGGAGAGTAAGACGTAATTTAAACGTCACGTTGAAGGCTTAGTCATTAGCGACGTAATAGTAGCTCGATATCTCAAGAGGCCCCGGCGGAGGTTCGAGTCCTCCCTCGGGCACGGATGTGTGTGTTTGTCCTTAGGATAATTTAGGTTAAGTAGTGTGTAAGCTTAGGGGCTGACGACCTTAGCAGTTAAGTCCCATAAGATTTCACACATATTTGAACTTTTTTTTTTTTTTGAAAGAATATTGTCCAAGAATAAAAACGAGAAGTAACGAAGTTGATCGAAATTAAAGTGGCCCTCAGAGGGCCATAAGAAAAATAACGAATCACTTTTGACGTTTGTCTTGTTTAATTGCTTACAGTATGCCATTATGTGCTTACATAGACGGTCTCTTTCATTTACGGGCTTTATGTACGCAAGCAAAAGTTAGTAATCTACGATGACAGTACTGTATGTAACCTTCTTCTTGGTCTAACAGCACAGCACGTGGTGAAACTGTCACACTGAAACGAAGTGATTGTTTGCTGTTTAATAAAATGAATTGTCGAACATTCAAAAATCTTGAAGGATGTACTTGACTATTGTTGTCAACCACCGGGCACACATAATGTAAAAAAAAAAGGTGAAGTACATACTGTATGTAACTTAAACAAAAAAATCTTATGTCAACATATTCCTAAACTACATAAAATTTGTGTGGATGTGTTTCAGTAACAATAAAATAAAAACATACTGAAGACACCACAATTGGGTTGAAATATGTTTGGGGATTAAATAACAGAAATAACTGTGTACTTGCAAAAAGGCAGGCTCTCTTTAATTCATTAATAATAAATACTCTCAAAATACCCAAGGAAGAAGTGTTAATTCTCTCTTCAAGGACGTTGATTTTATGTATGTCAGTCATTAACACAAGGAAGCGAATTAATGTGGGCCCTCAGATACAGATATGCAATAAAATATTTTTTTCTTTGATTCATTATTTTGTTCTGATAAATTTCCAGCACAGTGCATTTCCAGAGTCCGCAGCTCGTGGTCTCGAAGTCGCGTTCTCGCTTTCCGAGCACGGTGTCCCGGTTTTGATTCCTGGCGGGGTAAGGGTTTTTCCACTTACCTCGAGATGACTAGGTGTTTGTGTTGTCCTCATCATTTCATCATCATTCATGAATGTGGTGAGATTGGACTGGGCAAAGGTTGGGAATTTGTACGGGTGCTGATAACCGCGCAGCTGTGCGCCCCACAAATCAAACATCGTTTCCACAGCCTCTGTTTTACTGCGATGTATTCTGATTGTCAGGAACGCTTTGAGTGCTATACTGGTCTGGAGTCCAGTGCAAGTGTTACGAGTTGCGCAGTTAAGAAATAACTACAGCTTTGTTAATCAACAATGCGTCTTGTGCACACTACTCATAGCTATATAAAGGAATATAATTTTCACACGCAGATAAAAGAAAACACATCTCACAATCTCCATATATGAATGTCTCATAGTATTGACATATTGCGTGTAGCACAAAGCCGTTGTTGATTAAGCTGATGCACTCAAAATATGAGGAAATTCCTGCTACGAAAAGTTTTCATGTATTTCCATGTCAGTCCTGTGAAATACAACCGTCTTTGTTGCGATACGCTCAGCAGGTGGAATGACTAATCGCAAATTATTTGGATTTACCTCGGTTCGAGGTTACACACTAATTCGCTCTTCCTTTATTACAAAATTTGATGAACTGCACCAGTAAAACGCATTGCAGTAAATAACAGACGCGACTGTTGAATGAAAATTTAATATTTCTAATGACGTTTGCCTGTTATAAACGTCTTGCGGTGGACTCAGCTTAAAATAAAGAAAAAGAACTGTTGTAACAAGTCGTCGACCCAAAGAGTAATTTAAGTGCTATAAACAATACACAGGATTCAGTGGATAGGTGAAGGAAGGGAAAGAAGCGACATAGAATAGCCACGGTGGTAAGGCTAGATAGACTAGTAACGGCTAGCAAGATAAAGGAAAAAACTAGAGTGGGAAGGCAATGACTGGAAAACGATGGGCATAGTCTACTGGTGGCCATGTATGTGGCGAGCATGCGCTAGATGTGCAGTCTGGCACAGGACGAGATATAAGTGTAGAAACATTAAAGACAAATTAATGAATTTTTGAGAATAAAGCCATCGAGATCTTTTAGTATATTTTCATTTGTTGCGATGTTTTAGCTTCTATCATCATCAGATCAGTAATTAATACACCAGAATGAGAGATGCTATTAATACATTACCAGTGGACCAACGTAAAGAACTGAAAAATTCACCCATCAAAACTTAGAAGACAAAAAACATTTATAATAGATGTGCAGTATTTCTAAACGAAGGCAACCTATTCATATGGTTCAAATGGCTATGAGCACTATGGGACATAACATCTGAGGTCATTAGTCCCCTAGGACTTAGAACTACTTAAACCTAACTAACCTAAGGACATCACACACATCCATGCCCGAGGCAGCACTCGAACCTGCGACAGTAGTGGTCGCGCGGTTCCAGACGTCATATCTCTTGAACTACTATAGGTAGGTGGTTCGTGCCCCCAAAGCGATTGTTGCCGGACAGTATGGGATATGTGTACGAATTTTGATTGAAATTGGTCCAGTGGTTTAGGAGGAGATGTGGAATATACGCACCTACACGAATCCATTTTTATGGTACTATGGATTTGCTTGTTCCTTTGTCCTCTATTGTACTTTCCTCTTTAGTTTGTAGCTATAATAGTCCAACACCATGTACATATCTACACAACTTGACTGCATGCATGAATGAGAGCTCGAAAAGGGGGATGTGACACCAAAAGTATTCCCAAAAAAGCTAAATATTAAAAAAAAGTAAAATGAAAACAGTGTAGCTGCGGAAAATACACTCCCAAAATTAGTTCTCAGAATATTTCGAAAGTTTTAAGAGTGATAATTGTTTCTCAGCAGAATGGAAAGTCAGTATGACAATATTTTAAATTCGGTAGCATGTCACACGAAAAGAAAGTTTTGGGTAGTCGAATCGTAAGCTAGGATTGGGGTAGGGTGGGTAACGGCCCGGATTCGCTTTCGTAGATTTAGAAAAACCATGAACGACTAAAATCTGGATGTTAGGCAGGCATCTGAATGCTACTTCACCGAAAATTGCACGTAGCGCCGTGTGCTGCACGCAGCGTAGAGGATAATAGAACTGTAAAAGAGCCGGTAGTATACGAGAATCATCTCCTGTGTTCGTGCTTGTTAATGTGCACACTTTCAGAGGCGGGAAACAGGGCACATCCCCTGTAACTATCCCGTCTGTCGGCCGAAGACAGTGCCTGCCCGTGCCGGAAGAGGACGGCGAGCGATTAATTGCCGCAGACTAGTGGAGCGTTCCGGCCTCGTTGAAGCCCGACCGTTGCGCATCCTTTGCGATCTCCCCTCCACCTCCCGGATCGTCGGCTAAAATTGATAGCGGCGACGCGCTGCGCCCCCGGGAGAGAAAGAGTTAAGTTATTCATTGGATGGCGAGCGATTACGTATTCAGGGGCGGGGAAAAAGGGAGGCGTGTCCGATTATCACGTGACAACCGGTTGCGCCGCGCCCAGGCGGGATAAGCGCTCCTGTTCTTACAGCCCTAATGGCCGGACGCCGAATACTGGAACACATTGCACGGGCCGTGGTTGTGCCTGGAGACTTGCTACATCTGCATCTACATACTTACTCCGCAAGCCTCCACGCGGTACATGGCTGAGGGAACATTGTACCGCTGGTAGTCACTCCCTTTCCTGTGCCACTGTCAACGGAGCGACTAATCAATGACTGTCTTCACGCCTTCGTACCAGCCCTATTTCTCTTTCCTCTTTGCGGTCCTTACGCGAAATGTACGTTGGCTGAAGTAGACTGCTAACACAGATTATTTAAGTTTTTTTAACAGTGCTTTCCGAAAAGAACGTTGTCTCCTTCCCCCCTCCCTCCCCCCCCCCTCCCCCCCACCATCTCCACCAGTGATTCCAATCTGAATTCACGAAGGACTTCTGGAACACTCGTGTGCTCATCGAACCTGCAGGTAAGAAGTAGAGCAGCACACCTCTAAATTGCTTCGACGTCTTCCTTCAATCTGACCTGGCAGAGCTCGCAAACACTTGAGCAATATTCAAGAATGGGTCGATCTAGCGTTCTATATGCAGTCTTCTTTGTAAATGCGGTAGGCTTTCCTAGAATTCTCCCAATAAACAGGAGTCGAGCATTCGCCCTTTCTACAATCGACCTTATCAGATCGTTCCATTTCATATCCCAATGCAACGTTACGCCTGTATAATTAATCGCTGTGACTATCTCAAGCAGTACACCACTACTGTGTCATATTCGAACATTAGAGGGTTCTTTCCGGTACTCATCTGCATTAACATAGATTTTTCTAAATTTAGATCAAGCCACCAATTATCACCCCAAAGAGAAATTCCATATCATTCTTTAGCTCCTTCAGTCACTCAACTACGAATCTTTCACCTACACTAAAGAGTCACTAGCAAACTGTCACAGACTGCTGATCACCCTGTCTGTTTGATCATTTATGTATATGCAGGGTGTCCCAGAAATGTGTCCCACAAACTTCTAGGGATTGCAGACGGTGTCTTGAGGAACAAATAGAGAACAGGAACTAGTGTTTGGAAACGTCATCCAACGACGCTACACAGCATCGAAGTTATAGGGGTCGGCGCCTGCCGCTAGGCAACCCCTTCGGCAGGAAACGTGACTTTTTACGCTGACGAACCATAGGCGGAACGCCTTGAAATGCTGTTTGTTGTTCAGTGATCATGACTGACTGCCACGACAGACAATGTAGAAGATGGAGCTACCAGCTGCATAGACAAGCATTCGTTATCTCCTACAAATGCGATGATCTGTTGCCTTGGTAGATGACGGTTTCAGACGTGTTTCCATCTGCAGTTTATTTTTTCCTGTATACTGAAAAACACTGGACGGTTCCAGGAGAAAAATAAACCGCGAATGGAAACCTGCGTCCGAAAACGTCTTCTTCCGAGACAACAGAGCATTGCGTTCGTAGGAAATACAGGATTTCGACGCAGCCGCTAGCACTATCTTCTCCATTGTCTGGTCATGGCTATCAGTCGTGATCACTAACAAACAGCTTTGCGAGACGTTCCGCTTATGGTCCGTCAGCGAACAAAGCCACGTTTTCTGCCGAAGGGATAGCCTAATGGTAGGCACCAGCGACTATGACTTGGATGCTCTGTAATGTCCTTGGAGGACGTTTCCGGACAAGGGTTCCTATCCTCGCTTTGTCCCTCAAGACAACACTTCGAAGTTTGCCGCAACATTTCTGGGCCACCCTGCAGACAAAAGACTAGTTGTATAGCACCCCCGCGGGGCACTTCTAACGCTTCCCTTGTCTCCGATGAACACTTGCCGTCCAGGACAACGTACTGGATTCTCTTACTGAGCCGCTCACATATTTGATATTTCGTATGCTCAAAAATTCGTTAAGTCTGCAGTGGGGCACCGCGTCAAATGCTTTCTTGAGGTCTAGGGATCCGTGAAGTCTGCAAATTGCCCTTCACCCTTGATTCAAAGGATATCGTGCGCCAAAAGGACAAAATCCGTTTCACACCAGCGGTGATTTATAAATCCTTGCTGATCTGTGGGCAGAAACTTTTCTGTGTCAAGAAAATGAATGACATTCGAAATCGGAATGTGCTGGAGAACTCTGCGAAAAACGGAAGTTAATGATATCGGTCTGTAATTTTGGAGATAAGTTCTTTTACTCTGGCACCAGGAATACCCAGATGTGTAAGTGAATCACTTGTATACACACGTGAGTCAGATAATACTTGCACCCATTTTATCTCATGAATCGTTCAGCGGCGTCACTGACTTCAGTACTAAATATTGTCCTATCTAGGATAAATGCTTTTGAAAGCTAAAGTTTTCGGTTAAGTCACCATCTAAGTGGGCTCGAATTTCACCCATGGCATACGTCAATTCGCTGTTCCAGTTCTTCATTCGCTTTTGAGACGACCGCAGACCCTATCGACTTCTTCGCCTTGGACGATACTGAGTCGATACATATCGTTTTACACCAGGAGCAAAATGTGTCTGTACCCCATATTGTATGTACCACATTCCCCAAGCAAAGGCCACAGGTGAAAGAAATTTGAACCCAAATCGATCGAGACTTAATCTAAAAGGCGTTTACTTGAACGTATCTGCTCCTCGTATACTATCACCAGTTTTGGTTTTCGCTACTGATTATGATACATCGTGTGCACTATGAGGTCAAAAGTATCTGGACGCTCCCATGAAATGCGGAATTGTCACGAGAGACCGACCTGCCATTGGAAACGCGTGCAGGATCTATTACGTTGTCAGTAGAGAAGTAATAACAGCGAAACGATTCTGTCAAGAGGCCTTAGTGATTTCGAACGTGGACCAGTCACTGAAAGCCACCTGAGTAATAAATTCATGAGGAACATTTCAACCGCTCTAAAGGTGCTCAAGTCAACTGTTGGTGAAGTGACTGCATAGTGGAAAACTCTAAGAAACAACCATAGGCAAACCAAGAGCAGGCAGAGCCCACGTACTGGCGAATACGGATGTTCGACTATTGCGAAGGATCATCGTAAAAAAAATCGCCTGAAGTCAGCATAAAGAATCGCTCGTGAGTTCCAAAGGGCCAACAGTAGGCGAAGTGACACTTGAATGTGGCACAATGAATGTGCGTAAGGAGTTCAAAAGTGTGGGGTAAATGGCAGAGCAGCTCTTCATAACCCACACATTTATTGCTAAGCGGCGATTCAGGTAGTTGGTACCGGGCAACGGACGACTTGGAAACAAATGGTTTGGAGTGATGAATCACGCCCTAACGTGTGGCAAGCCGATGGAAGAATTTAGATTTGGCAAACGTCTGAAGAACATTACTTGGTTATGTGATTTGGGGGAGGGTACCAAACAGCGAGATCGTCTGTCCCATCGGGTTAGGGAAGGATGAGGAAGGAAGTCGGCCGTGTCCTTTCAAAGGAACCATCCCGGTATTGGACTGAAGCGATTTAGAGAGATCAGGATGGTCGGACTCGCGTTTGAACCGTTATCCTCCCGAGCGAGTCCAGTGTGCTAACCACTGCGTCACCTCGCTCGGTAACGTTATCTGCCATTATACATAGTTCAAACATTGGAGTGTGGAGAAGAGAGTGTTTTTAGTGAACAGATGTGGTTCGTTTACTGAGTTTAACAAAACGCTAAATGCTGAAAGATATGAATGCATTTTATGAGATTGTGTAATGCGTAGAGGAACAGTTCGGAGATAATGGCTGTTTCTATCAGCATGACAATGCATCCTGTCATAAATCGGCATCTGCGGGGCAATTGTTTGTGGACAATAACATTGCTGAAATGGAGTGGCGTTCCCAGAGTACCGACCAACTCAATGGACTCCTTTTGAGTCAGAACGTCGACATCGCTCCTTTCAAGACAACAGGCGAAGGATGGACACACTCGATATTAATGTCCACTACTGTGTGCCCAAATGTTTCAGATGGCTCTGAGTACTATGGGAGTTAACATCTGTGATCATCAGTCCCCTAGAACTTAGAACTACTTAAACCTAACTAACCTAAGGACATCACACACATCCATGCCCGAGGCAGGATTCGAACCTGCGACCGTAGTGGTGGCGCTGTTCCAGACTGAAGTTCCTAGAACCGCTCGGCCACTTCGACCGGCACTGTGTGCCCAGATACTTTTGTTTAAATTGTGTACACAGAGTGAATCACCTGTTATTTCTACTCCTTGTATTTCTCGAGTGGTTCAAGGTATGGAAACGACATTTTTGGTAGACTACAGCACGCAGTCGGGACCACAATTTTGATGTGTAGATAATAATATTAAGTCTTGGAAACAAGCGGAATTATGAACATTCATTCGAAAGCTGTTGGAAGCACGAGTGCGGTGAAATAGCTCTCGTTTGTTTTGGTTTTGAAACTTTTTGCTAAATTCCCCGAGAAATGTGCTAAAATTGACAGATACGGCTGCCGGACTCATTTACTACGGTGTAAACACGCCGGTGCGCCTCTCATGCCAGACGCCAGCGCTGTATTCAGCAACCGGTCTAAGATTAGACGTATTTCAGCCTGGCGACGCGGATACAGGGCCAGCGACGATAGTTGTGAATGGGATCAAATGTTAACTTCTGGCGTATTAGAAGGGGCTTAGGAAAACCATTAAAAATCCACATGAGTTCTAAAAGAATTCGATTACTCGATAAGTAGTACAATTCTCAAGGCTGTCAATTCAAATAAGTATCTGGGTGAAAAAATTACGAACAACTTCAGTTGGAAAGACCACATAGATAATATTGTGGGGAAGGCGAGCCAAAGGTTGCTTTTCATTGGCAGGACACTTAGAAGATGCAACAAGTCCACTAAAGAGACAGCTTACACTACACTCGTTCGTCCTCTGTTAGAATATTGCTGCGCGGTGTGGAATCCTTACCAGGTGGGATTAACGGAGGACATCGAAAGGGTGCAAAAAAAGGGCAGCTCGTTTTGTATTATCACGCAATAGCGGAGAGAGTGTGGCAGATATGATACGCGAGTTGGGATGGAAGTCATTAAAGCAAAGACGTTTTTCGTCGCGGCGAGATCTACCTTCGAAATTTCAGTCACCAACTTTCTCTTCCGAATGCGAAAATGTTTTGTTGAGCCCAACCTACTTAGGTAGGAATGCTTCTCAAAATAAAATAAGAGAAATCAGAGCTCGAACAGAAAAGTTTAGGTGTTCGTTTTTCCCGCGCGCTGTTCGGGAGTGGAATGGTAGGGAGATAGTATGATTGTGTTTCGATGAATCATCTGCAAGCACTTAAATGTGAATTGCAGAGTAGTCCTGTAGATGTAGATGTAGAATTACTTCAGCTGAAGCGAACAGCTTTTGCAGTCAAGAAGCCCGATACAACGCCGGAGGCTGGCATTAGAGCGACGCTTCGCGGTGTGTACACCGGAATAGCCGACTCCGCCTTGCCTTCCAATTTCAGCGGATTTAGCGGATACCTTTGCGAAAAGTTTCAACGGCAACTTTAGCAGGCGTCATATCACTGTACTCGTGACTTTAAGAGCTTTCAAATGTCCTTAAAACGTATCATTTTCCGAAAAGCCCGCTTCGAGACCATGAACCGTTCACGAAATAAAAGGAATGCAAGTTTAGGTGCCTCGCCTCGCATATACTGGATGCACTGTAATTAATTGTGAAACCTGACACTCGTGAAACTAGATAGCAGGAACGTTCCAGTCTGAAAACAAGCGGTTTGCAAGATAATTTCTAAAGTGTGGTTTGTAGCCACCGCTGACATCAGTCTGAAATATTGCCCTAATTAGTACAAATGTGTTTGTAACGTAAACTTTTCGATGAAGTCTCCGTGTTATTATTGGGCTCATATTTCTTTCATCCCTGACTAGACCTACCGTACGTGTGAGAAGGCTCCGAACAGTCCTGGCTTTTTAGTGTTGCCCGGGGTAGTGTCCAGAGATGAAAAAATATTCAGGATTTGACAATTTTATGACAGGCAAGGATTTATTTGATAGTCTTAGAACTACATGTTCGAATCCCGTTCGGTCGGGTCTCTCCCAGCCGACCCTGAAGTAAGTGTTGACGTCTATTGACAGGCGTGGCTACTGGCTCCGTCACGACTTTTCACTTTGCCATTTGGCAACAAAAAAGGCGCCATGTGTTTACTTTGTTTTCTTATGTGAAGTAACTCGCCTTCACTTGTTTGATTATTTTATCTCTATTCATCGTTTAGCGATGGGCAAAATAAACAGTGTGTTTAATGTTAATCTGCAACAGCAATACAAACTTTTGAAATTTTGATATGACAGTAATAATGAATATCTTTGTTAGACGCAGTGTATTTTAAAATTTTTCTACCCCTGATAAAGGAAAGGGTGACTTTACAGACCACATGAAAACAGCTAAACATGCGAGTCCTCTTAATGGAATTGCTTCATCAAAAGTAAGAGCGCGTTTTAAAGCCAAAGATGGGACTTGGCGATCGCAGGTGTGCTGCTGAAGAGGCCGTATTTTTTATCATACTGGTAGACACAAACTCTGTTTCAAAACATCAGACTGCACATCTAAACTGGTTAAAAAGTGATATGACGCAAATTTTTCATCTGCTAGAACCAAAACCGAGGCAGCGACTGTTAGCGTTAACGTTATTTCGCCATTTATATTTGATTTGTTGCGTTCTTTGTAAAACGTTAATAATGCTACATTACCAATGGATAAGTCAAACAAACGTACAGTGAAACTTTTTCCGATTGTTATAAGAGAGTTCAGTCTGGAGGAGGGAATTCAAGTTAAAATTTTAAATTTCGGTGAAGTGTTGGATGAAATTCCTTAAGAATTGACGAAGTTTGTTCGTAATACTGATGATTACACTAACAATAAGATTTCAAAGTGATTTAGATAAACCTGTGTTAGAAAATGGTTGTTCAGCACACAGTGTAAACAAACTGCTTCTGAAAGAAGTAATCTATAGTGAAAAATAGAACTGAATAAATAAAGTTCAACGTTTCACTAAACCGTTAAGACATTTGAGTATTATAAGAAAATATGTTCTGGGTTGGACCTAACGTGCTAATATGCTATTATGTCCGGTGTTGGACACAAAAAATGATGGTGAGTCTACCAATAGCCTATGCTTCGGGAATATGTCGGATCCATGATGGGCGAATTGACGCATGGTGCACGGAATGGCAATTGAATCTCAATGTAGCGAAGTGTAATGTGATGCGAATACATATAAAGATAGGTCCCTTATCATTTAGCTACAAAATAGCAGGTCAGCAACTGGAAGCAGTTAATTCCATAAATTATCTGGGAGTACGCATTAGGAGTGATTTAAAATGGAATGATCATATAAAGTCGATCATCGGTAAAGCAGATGCCAGACAGATTCATTGGAAGAATCCTAAGGAAATGAAATCCGACAACAAAGGAAGTAGGTTACAGTACGCTTGTTCGCCCAATGCTTGAATACTGCTCAGCAGTGTGGGATCCGCACCAGGTAGGGTTGATAGAAGAGATAGAGAAGATCCAACGGAGAGCAGCGCGCTTCGTTACAGGATCATTTAGTAATTGCGAAAGCGTTACGGAGATGATAGATAAACTCCAGTGGAAGACTCTGCAGGAGAGACGCTCAGTAGCTCGGTACGGGCTTTTGTTGAAGTTTCGAGAACATACCTTCACCGAAGAGTCAAGCAGTATATTGCTCCCTCCTACGTATATCTCGCGAAGAGACCATGAGGATAAAATCAGAGAGATTAGAGCCCACACAGAAGCATACCGACAGTCCTTCTTTCCACGTACAATACGAGACTGGAATAGAAGGGAGAACCGATAGAGGTACTCAGGGTACCCTCCGCCACACACCGTCAGGTGGCTTGCGGAGTACGGATGTAGATGTAGATGTAGACCGGCAAATTTTTCTCCTGATTTAAGACAACATCTAATGCGTCAATATTGTCCAAGATGGGTAGCTCGAGCAGTGCTCGTACATTGTCCTCCAGGGTCACGTGAGCTCACTCCTCACGATTTTGCTATCTGGGATCAGCACTCCAGCTGATAACGCTTGAAGGAGCAGTGAAGCGCACAGTCCCGTTAAGATTTACGAGATCATCCGGGGATGTCTGAAGAAATTCGTAACTTACTGGAGAGGCGAGTGCAGTATTGCATCCAAACGCGACAGCTACACGTGCGTACCTCCTTCAGTAGGGTAAGAATATACAGTAAATCGTAACTTGTAACATGCTAAAGCAGTATTGTAATTATTTCTTGTTAAACTAGATCTTGGGTCAAATTTGAGACCGATTGAATGAGGACTTACGAGTAATCAAAAAAATTACATTTCAGTTTCGTTTGTACTAACTAGGAGAATATCTCATTTTAAGGTCACTAGCGACTCGTAGCCACACATCCGCTATCATCTCGCAAAAAGGTTGTTTGCGGACCCATATATACTGGAACGTTTTTGCTTCTCCTGTCGTACACTTTCGCGCCTGTCAGTTTTAGTGTTAATTATCATACATCATGTGTGCATAACGGAGAAGAAAGCGAAGAGTGCTTACTAAATGATACTTTTCATCAATATTAGCCACTTTCTATCCTTGTTCATTGATGCATCATACAAGAGACTCTTGACTGTCTCTACCCCCTCGCTGTTTGTCCTGATTTCTCTTATCTTATTCTGCCGATCCTCACTCGAGATATGCGACGGAGGTATCCAAACTGTTGTACGTCTCTCGGAAATAATAAAAAACAAACAGAATTTAACTGCGAAACTCGAAGTGTTTTTAAATATTTTTTTGGAAATCTTACGATCCAGTTGATCGAAATAAATTGTTTACAGTAATAAGTGACAATGGCTACCTACCACATTTCACGAGGGCAACCAAAAGTTTAAATCGTGAAATAAAAATAGTAATTACTACAAGACAAATAGATAAACTAGATAAAACTCTGTCAAGGTACTCTCTCTCTCTCTCTCTCTCTCTCTCGTCCGCTCTTTTTGCATCTACATTGACAATGTCCTACAAAACTGGAACTCGGAGAGTTATCCATCAATTAAATAAACACAATAATGTAGTGTTTATTATTGCAATTAATTAAATAATAATTCAAAAAATGAAGCTGATTTGCAGCTAATAGCACACCGTTAAACCAAATATTTACAGAACACAACCATAAAATGTCATCATATGAGACAAAAGTTATGGCCCTTCAAGATACATTCCCAATACGATCGAAAATCGTAGTTAACAAACAGCTAATTTAGAGATGTTGCCCGCATCTCATGGTCGTGCGGTAGCGTTCTCGCTTCCCACGCCCGGGTTCCCGGGTTCGATTCCCGGCGGGGTCAGGGATTTTCTCTGCCTCGTGATGGCTGGGTGTTGTGTGATATCCTTAGGTTAGTTAGGTTTAAGTAGTTCTAACTTCTAGGGGACTGATGACCATAGATGTTAAGTCCCATAGTGCTCAGAGCCATTTGAGAGATGTTACATTTTAAATATCTCAGCTGCGACACGACGTACGATTGTGACAATGACACAGATGAAAAGCTGCACAAATTTCAGGGAACATTTGGAACAATAAACAGAACGATAAACTACAAAATCAAAAGACAAAAACAATGAAATCTCGTAAATCTATAGCGGTGCCGTTTCTACTGTATGCAAGCGAGAGTTGGATAATAAAAAGGGAGATGACAGCACAATATTAGCGGCACAGATGACATTCTTGATCAGAGAGGTGGACTTCATAAGAAGAGATTTAATTAAAAATGAAAGCATTCGTAATGTTTTAACCCACTTTCTTTGTGGGAGAGTCATATTTACTAAGGTTTCCTAAAGAATCTCAGTCAGGTACCTGCTTTCTCTACGCTTAGTCTGTCATCAGGCTATCTTCAGTCGCTCTCGTGTATACTCCTACATACGTGATGGTTGTGACAAATTACCGTGACTGATCGCATAACGCCAGTGAAATGATACCGTGTCTTTCTGCATATTTATACTCATTACTTTACATTTAAGTTGAGAGCCAAATGCCAGTTTGCAGCAAGCGCGGATAACCTTCACGCCTTCCTGCATTAAGTAACAATTTTCTAACGGCTGGACCTCCCTGTGCACAATTACGTTGTCCGCCTATAGCCTCAGAGATGCGATATATACTACGTCATTTATATACGTATCGTGAACACACATTTGTTAGGTACACAGGTTGCTAACTTCGCTTTTAATGATGTGTCCCAGTTAAGCACGACGCGATGACTTCCGTTCCCGCGGAAGTTTTCAAACAAGTTTGCGTGTCCGTCCCGAAAATGTCTTAGCAATATTTTGTTTACAACATACGGTTGCGGAACGGTATCGTGGGTTTTATATTGTCCAAGAAAGCGACACCGTTCATTTGTAGCGCTGTCTGCAGACTCCTGGTTCTGTCGAAACAGTGGAGGAGCGTCATCACAGGTCAAAAGTTTCTGGGATTCATCAGCATTTGTCTCTTTGACGACTTTCCAATGTGGCAAAGTTGCTTGAAAATTCTCTGTCGTACAAAATTCTCGTCATTTGGTCAGAGATGGTGTAGTCAACTGCACTACGACAATCTCACTAGAAAGGAAGCTCATCGCTTGGCATAGTAACTAGAAAATTGCTTTTCATTTACACTTCGCCTTTTAATATTTTTTTTTTTCGTTTTATTTGAGACACGTGTTAAAAAATAAGAGTAAACGAAGAAAGCGCAGAAAATATTACGAAAGTATTTGGTATTAAATCACATAAGTGTATGAATGTGTAGCCTCGCAAATGTGAGATTAAATAAGGTTTTTTTCTGTTTTGCACTCGTTACTGCTTTGAACGGCAAAAGCTGAAAGTCCGCGAAAACTTCATTTATTTATTATATTATTTTTAGAACAGACATTTTGGTATTTTTGCTCTTAGTCACACTTATATCTGAAAATTCTGTTAGTTTGGGCAGAAACTTTTTTACTCCAACGTCTCAGAATTCTTCCGGCATTGTCATCGATCGAGGTCTTTTGCCGCAGGTATGTGGTGAGCTACCGTAGTTTCGTTGTGAACTGTCGCTCATAAAATTGTCTCCTGCTTCCTTCTGACAGAATCTCTCTGTCGCACTCAACAAATTTTAATAGTAGTATTCAGTTAACATTTCTCGCACCCGGCAGGTCCATGGGTCTGCGTCTGCAACAACTATATGGAAAAAATTGGCATACCTACATGTCTGTGCATTGTCAAAGGAGTTGAATGGCTGTTAAACATCTGTAGAGTCAGATCATTTCTTTTACTTTTTGGATGATTTCATCAATGACTACGTATGGTCCTTCCATTCCGTATCTCTTTTTCACTCTTGAATTTACGGTGCTATTTTGTAACTTTCAGTGTGGTCATCACGTTTTCACCATTAACAGAAAGCAGCTGCGACAAATTTAATTACTTTTTTATTAGAAAACCTGAAAAACATCACAAACCCTGCTTCTAGACAGGGAGATCTGGCAAACTGTGTCACATCAGGCGTACAGCAGAGGAATCCTTGTCACGAAATGTGAACCGCATTATGTTCTGACTTATATCTGTGCTTTCCGAATGCTACAAGTATATTGACGATATTCAATAAAGCGCACAAGAAAAATCTGAAATCTCATGTAGCAAAGATGCATTGCGTGCTGATTTTAAGCTAAGATGAACTAACTCCAGTAGACAGACAAACTTAATTCTGTCCCAACAGGCCTTGAAGGACAAACGGTGCTGACTGACCGCCGTGTCATCGTCAGCCCACAGGCGTCTTTGGATGCGGATGTGGGGAGGCGTGTGGACACCACACCGTTCTCCCGTCCGTTGTCAGTTTTCGTGACCGGAGACAGACAATTAGCAGATTGTAAATTTGATTATAAATCGAACATACACTTTTTAGAGTAGACTATTGAACATTCCATCATTGCCTCGAATACAGAATTAAATTTCCGACATCAAAAACTGGCCAGTTTACAAGGCTCGTGTAGTATGCTACCCCGTAATGAGATATGATCTTTCACTCACTAATTCTTTCGTGGGTTATTTCAAGCTTTGGTTTCGTTGGCTGCACGATTACTTCTCCCATACCTCACCGCATTTGTGCCCCAACTTTCTTTGTTCTACCTCAAAAATATCAAATTTCACAGCAGTGGGCTGATTTTGTTACCCGAGAGTGCGGAAACATGGCTGTGATTATGACGCCATAGTCGAAAACAAAACCAAGAAACTACACAATTGCATTAAATGGCGCAAAGATTCGATTTATTCTTTGAATACCGTTATGCGATAACGTTGTCTTCCACTTTGTTTCGTCATCTACAACATGATCTGCAGCTGATTTCAACCGCCACAACTAATAAATCTGTTGTATAATTTGAAAACTTTGATGCTGACTTGCTCGGAGAAATGTGATACCGGCCTTCGTGATTTCACCTTAGTCAACGGTGTGCATCGTCTGCTCCATATAAATCAGGTGTCACTTTTTGCTCACGACATTTTCTTGCAGCTTTCTCATTTTCCGAGAAATGCATCTGTTGCAGCTACAGCGCTAGCTGCAGTAACAAAAAACGAATGTAGCAGTCATTATCGGGCATTGTTATTAAAGAGGCGGATAGAATTGGTTTGCGTGGTGTTCTTATGAGCCATGTAGCTTGTTTCAGTAAAATATGTTGCATGATCCACTAATCACAATAGCAGTGTCAGTCCGCACACTTGGACGGATTCGACTACGTGCTTATGTTACCCGCCGACCATTCCGTTCCGCGAAACTAGATGCGCTGGCTGCAAATTTGAACAGTTTCATCATAACACTGTTTCCGGATGTCTGATGATACCGGGGAGAAATTGCATCGAAGTATAATAATAAGAAGTGGAGAACCCAAGAATATTAACTGAAACTTGCTAATGCCAGTTCCGCTCGCTGTCAGATTAAAGTGTTAAATCATTTATATGATCACTGACAGTTGCCAACCGACATTGTCGAACTGAATGCAACTTCATCTTGGTATTATTTCTATGTATGATATATTTAACCTTTTTCTCCTCAAATTTTTAAGTAGGTCCCACAGTAGCTCCTTCTTTTGTCTTCACACCAGGCACTCTTGCCCTTTTCTTTCTTCCTGACCCGAAACATTATCTACCATACCTATGCACAGACTGCATCGTTGTATGAAATGCCACGCTACTTTCAAAACGTTTTTCTTTCTCTGATTTTTGAAAACCCACCCTCTTGTATCTGTAAAGCAAGGTCATAAAGAACATAGGCTACATTAGATTTAATGTCCTGTACACAAGGTTATATTAATTATATTAACTAAATAAAAATAGTAGTTACATTGCAATTTAACAAAGAGTACCAAAAAATAAAACGAAAAAAACAATTAGGAAGAAATTGCAACTAAAAAAAGGAAGCGTTTGTGAAACACAAAAAGGGCAACAGAGATTCAAAGATAAATGGAAGTAGAAATCGAATGAAATACAATTACTCTTTAACTAGAGTTGAGGCTACGGGCTCTTCAACCATAATGGTCAGATGAAATCTCTGAACAAGCTCCGAAATTTTGTCAGTTGAGTTTGGCTTCACCCGACAGAATTCGGTACTCACGTAGGCCTATTGCCGTAATTTGTCGGCCCGTTTGGCTCTTTACGCACTGAAATATAATTACGCATCTGGACTGCTTAGAACTCTTCCTGTTCATCAGTCCCGAAACGCTGCCGACATCACCCGCTCACTACACTCTTCACTTCGAGATAATGCCAAGTTAATACCAGTGTCAGATTGTTTCAACTGCAGCTACAAAACATGAAAGATATCTAGTTAAATAAATGCGGTATGCGTGTTTCTGTTGCTGTCCATTCTTCTGAGATCATTCATAGTAACATTAAAGGTCAACTGTTTTTTTTTCCTTTCCTAAACCGAAATTGGTCTTCTACCAAATATCGGTTCAGTTTTTTAACGATATTGAATAAAATTTTTGATGCATGGTTTAATAATGGCAAGCTTCTACAATTAAACAGCATCGGTCATTTTCTTTCTTAGGTATGGTAACTGTTTTTTATTAATTCCATCATCATTAAAATAAATGAAAACCACCAGTTTGCTTTCTAACTTGTGTGACATCAAAGCAGCTGGGACAGATAACATCCCTGCTGAGCTATTAAAAAATGCTGAAGGCGAAAGAACGACTGTTCAGATTTGTGTGTGTGCTGTAACAATGATGAACAATGATGGATGTTAACAGAATCTTCCGTCGGTCCTTGGTGGAACAACATTATAATAAATGAAAAGCACCAGGTTGCTTTTGTTCGACAATAGTGTACAAGAAAAGCAACCTGGTGCTTTTCATTTATTATAATGTTGTTCTACCAAGAACCGACGGAAGATTCTGTTAATATCCATCATCATTGTTACAGCAAACACACACAAATCTGAACAGTCGTCCTTTCGCCTTCAGCATTCTTTAATAGCTCAGCAGGGATGTTATCTGTCCCAGCTGCTTTGATGTCACACAAGTTGTTTAGAGAATTGTTGAAGTCTTACCTGGTAATAAGTGCTTTCATGAATTAATTTTCCTCTTCTTCCATTGTGCTTATGTAATCTGTATAGTCTCTGACATCTTCTTCATCGCATAATTCTTCAGTGTATTCTTTCCACCTGTCTGTCTTTTTTTAGGCTCAAATAGAATGTTACTTCTTTAACTATCTTGCTAGAAGTTTTATACCTATACTGCAGTGACCTAATTTTTGAATACAGCTTGTCTCTGCTTGGTCTCCGTACCTGTCCAAATGGGGGAAGAAAAATACCTTTTTTTGCTGTGTTATCACCAACTCGACGTACAGTTGGCAATGAATCAGCGAGATAGCTGCACCAGGCAGACCGTTACTGGCAACTTAAGGGCGGCTTAGAAAAGAGGTCAAGATAAAGTTTTTGTTTAGAGCATACGTTAAATTCCACCCCAAGTTCATTCTTGTAAAAGATATAGACTTGAGAAATGGGATAAATCTTTTCTTTTCCTCCTTCTTCGACGGTTCCATTACTTGAAATCAATGACCTGAAAGGTGGAATTAGCAACTATATCACCGTGAAATGTCCCTCGTCTGTAATAAACTGATTATTCACTAAAAACTGAGCTGATTGATGTTGATAAAATCTGTCAGAGCGTAAAACCACGCTGTTGGACGTCAAAAAATAATTGCACGCTAATCACATAGTTTCGTAATAACACAGTGTTTCTGTCGAGGAGAATAATAATAAAGTTAGAATGTAGGTCTCGGAAAAATCAAGCTGCGACCTTGAAACCTGAAGTGGCGTCATTGCTTCTCTACATATTCGCTCTGCCGTGTGACCTATTTTCCTCGGTAGTGGATGACGTGCCGATGACTTTGCATGTAAAAATCTGCATTTTGGTTATATAGACAACATGCCACCTCAAAAGTCGCCCCGTCATCTCTCTGGAAGTTCGCACCATCAAATGGTTTCTTCATCCGAGTAAAGAAGATGTCACTGGATGTCATATCTAAGGAATACAGGGGATGAGGCAAAATTAGAGAGCTCAAAAAACAGCGCGTGTGACTATATCGTGTGCAGGGTAAGGTGGGGTAATGTCGCAGTGGAGAAACCAAGTGAGTGGCGATCTATACCATGTTCAAATGCCGTGCAAGATGTTGAAATATGATCTAGGACTGATTTTTACTTTCTCCACTATCGTATCGTTTGTCATACACCGGTCTTCGTGCACATGGGGGCCACCTCTTCAGATGTACGGTTCTTGCCATTGTGACGTATGATGGTCCGTTTATTCCGTACATTTCCAGCAATTCAACGTACCCTGTTGCACCGTTATTGCCGTATAGATGTAGAAAACCGTGTACCGCACAGTACTATAGTTTATCAATGTGCTGCGCAATTTTTCGGCGTGCTACTCCACAATGGCGCGGGGATACCCTTGAGTACCACTCAGGACTGCAGACATTTACTTGAAACCAAATATTCTATGTAATCTTCTCGATGTTCATATCCCGACAAATCAGAGTTAGAACTCAAGCTTTCGAAAATTATCTCCATCCTCTTCATCAGGAGATGACTGTCTGGCGGGAGCGAAATGTATGCGTGAAAACTTATGGGACTTAACTGCTAAGGTCATCAGTCCCTAAGCTTACATACTACTTAACCTAAATTTCCCAAGGACAAACACACACACCCATGCCCGAGGGAGGACTCGAACCTTCGCCGGGACCAGCACAACAGTGCATGACTGCTGCGCCGTGAGGTCACCTGGAGGGCAGGATTCACATGCACGAACGCAGGTAATCGGCGCTGTGGCAGTATTCGTCGACCCCTTCCCTATCCGGCCGCAACTAAGTGTCCGAAGGGGAACGGCGATCATCCTCATCATCTCCTCAAGAGTTATAATTTTTGGTTGTAGTGCTTTGAAGACGTTCCAAGTGCTCCTCTCCAACCACCACACACAAGGGAACATCACCAACTCGACTTCATATCTTAAGGAGAAGATAGTACACTTGCAAGACAGAACTTCGCGCAATCTATCCCGCGCGAAAATTCAGGATATACTTCTTATAATACAATGAAGGATTTCACGACCGGATGTTTCAACTGCTGAGAATTATTCCGAGTTGTATGGCCGTGGTCCATGGAACTCTTCAATCCCTGACGTTTCGTCCAAGGCTACATTGGACATCTTCGGAGGTGCTCCTGGTTGCGCTGAGCCTTGCCGACTTCTTATAGTACGCAGTTACGCCCTTCTGAAGTTTCAAGTTAAATTGTTGCTTGTCACTCACCCCGCGTCACCGTAGCCGCCTAAAGCACGAGCGTAAAGTACTGTCCAGCGGAGTGACAACCAGAGCAATCCTATCATCGGGATGTTGAAGGCGACGGATGCGGAGGGCGAGGTGGATACATCCGTTAAACCTGTTATGAAATTACGCTGATGAGCCAAAGAAACTGGTACACCCGCCTAATATCGGGTAGGGCCCTGCGAACGCGCAGCAGTGCTGCGACACGACGTGGCATGGACTGGACAAATGTCTGTAGTAGTGCTGGAGAGGCCTGGCACCATGAATCCTTCTCAGTTGTCCATAAATCCGTAAGAGTACGAGAAAGTGGAGATTTCTTCTGAACAGCATATTTCAAGGTAGCTAGACGTATCAGGGGTCCCAAATCGCTCCAACTGCACACGCCCCAAACCATTACAGAGCCTCCTGCGAGCTCTGTCCCCTGCTGACATGCGCGGTCCGTGGATTCATGAGGTTGTCTTTATACTCATACACGTCCATCCGCTCGATACAATTTGAAACGAGACTCGTCCGACCAGGCAACATGTTTCCAGTCATCAACTTTCCAACGTCGTTGTTGACAGGCCCAGGCGAGGCGTAAAGGTTTGTGTCGTGCAGTCATCAATGATACACGAGTTGACCTCGGGTTTCGAAAGCCCATATCGATGATGTTTTGCTGATTGTTTCGCACGCTGACACTTGTTGATGGCCCAGCATTGAAATCTGCAGCAATTTGCGGAAGAGCTGCACTTTTGTCACGTTGAACGATTCTCTTCAGTTGTCGTTGGTCCCGTTCTTGCACGATCTTTCTCAGGCCACAGCAATGTCGAAGATTTCATCTTTACCGGTTTCCTGACATCCACTGTACACTCATGAAGTGGTCGCACGGGAAAGTCCCCACTTCTTCGCTACCTCGGAGATGCTGTGTCCCATCGCTCGTGTGCTGGTTATAACACCACGTTCAAACTCACTTAAATCTTGATAAATTGCCATTGTAGTCGCAGTAACCCATCTAACAACTGCTCCATACTCATGTGTTACATGGGCGTTGCCTACCGCTGCGCAATGTTCTGCCTGTTTACATATCTCTCTATTGGAATACACATGCCTATACCAGTTTCTTTGCCGCTTCAATGTAGTTCGAGAACAGATGTTATTCTGCTGGAAAAATTGGCAAGTACTTTGAGTACGTTACGTCATACGTTAAGATCACTAACATATAAATTCAAGAACGAAATTTTCACTCTGCAGCGGAGTGCGCGCTGATATCAAACTGCCTGGCAGATTAAAACTGTTTGCCGGACCGAGACTCGAACTCGGGACCCTTGCTCTTCGGAGGCAAGTGCTTTACCATCTGAGCTACCCAAGCAGTACTCTCGCCCCGTCCTCACAGCTTGAAGTTTGGAAGGTAGGAGACAAGCTACTGGCAGAATCGCCGGCACGCTAGCTCAGGGTGATCGGTCAGAGAGCTGGCTGGTCTACTGAGTGAAGGGGCTCTGAGCACTATGCAACTTAACTTCTGATGTCATCAGTCGCCTAGAACTTAGAACTAATTAAACCTAACTAACCTAAGGACATCCATGCCCGAGGCAGGATTCGAACCTGCAACCGTAGCGGCCGCTCGGTTCCAGACTGTAGCGCCTAGAACCGCACGGCCACTAAGGCCGGCTGAGTGAAGAGGTCAACAACGAACTTCAACAGATGTCATCTGAGGTTCGTTACGACCAAATACAACAAACAATAATGGAAAAAAAGATAAGATGGTAGAGCACTTGCCCGCGAAAGGGAAATGTCCCGAGTTCGAATCTCGGTTCGGGACACAGTTTTAATCAGTCAGGAAGTTTCAGTATTGTTAACAATATTCTTATAATACTTTTGTGCACCTATATACGTATATGCCTCGAAAGCAATATGAATAAATCCAAGCAACCGAAGAATTGTTATGAAATGAAGTTAATTATTTTCGATTAGAAATTAAATCATTCCAGTTATGTTGAACTATAGTGTATCTCCTGCATACGTACTTCACTTTAACATTGTCAGTTTTAAAATCCAAAGAAAATAATGAACAGTAGGGATGTTAGTAATTAATAGCTCTACACTACTTCATTAAGACACAATCTTTCGTTTCACTCGTTTACAATGCATTTGCGATTCGGAACATGAAAATGTTCAAAGCTAAGGGGTCTCTGGCATAAGCTACACTGACTTAATGGGCAAAGCACGCAGTCAGTATCATAGCAGTATTTCACAAACCTCTTACTCGTTCCACTTGGCGCTCTGGCATTAGGCGGGCGCAGTGAGGTGGAGCGAGTGGTAAACAACCGGTTCGCAAGAAATTTAAAATCTGTACTTTCGGAAGGTCATAATTGCGTAGTACCATAATTGTGGCCTGTATTTTCGCGTGGGATCGATTGCTGGGGCGCCGGCCGCGGTGATCTAGCGGTTAAGGCGCTCAGTCCGGAACCGCGCGACTGCTACGGTCGCAGGTTCGAATCCTGCCTCGGGAGTGGATGTGTGTGATGTCCTTAGGTTAGTTAGGTTTAAGTAGTTCTAAGTTCTAGGGGACTGATGACCACAGTAGTTAAGTCCCATAGTGCTCAGAGTCATTTGAATCTTTTTTTTTTTATTGCTGGAGCTGGTATCCTGCAAGTGTGCTTCCTTCCCCCTAAAATTTGAGTTCGAGTTTGTGATGTTTCCTCTAGCCCTCTACCTCTGTTACAATTTTTACTGTAGATGCGAGTTTCTACCGCTTCCTTTATTACGGAATCCCAGTAGTTCGATCCTTGGGAGAGGACGTTTGTTTTCTCAAAGCTGTTCTCGTACTCTTCCGTCAGGCTGTTTTCCACTATCGTAGATTTCTCGTGATTTCTGTACTTGCTTTGCCGTCTATGTTCACTGAAGCAGTCGTCTACGGCGGTGATTCTCTGTCGCATTGTCACTGACTGTAGATACCAGGTAGTGTCAACCGCAGGTAGAAGACAGAAATCTAAGTTATGTCACCCGACCAATGACAGACTTGGGCGACAGTATAAAGGAATGCGGCCCTGGCCGACAGTGCTCTTCTGAAGAAGAAAATGTTGATAATCCTCGAATGCTCGAGTTTTAACCCCTTTTTGACGCGATCTGAACACCGACAAAATTTTATACAAGGATGCTGCAGCGAAAAACTTGGATGTAAACAAAATATTAATTACGTAACTTAGTTTTTTTGAGGTGACGGATAAATTCGTGTGAAACCCTCTCGTATCTTGGTTAGGTATCTTCATAATAGCTTTGCAAAAACCGTGACAGCAGCTAAAATAGGCCAGTCGTAGAATTTAGAAGACTGTTAAAAATACTTCATTGCCGGAAGTGGCACAACAGAATAGACTACCTACTTACTCCCTGAGCGGTACATCTGCCGAGCCCAGAGTTCATCCCAGTCGGGATTAACGACGGCGGCAATGGCTGGCGGGGAGATGTCGAACCCCGTGCGGGTGTGGGGTCGCTCCCTTGACATTCATCCCCACCCGGAGGCTGGGACACCCGGGAGCGGAGAGCTGATTGCAGGCTTGCTGCCGGCCCACAATGCTCCGCTGCAGCGTTTCGTTATTGTGATACAGTTTCGCCCCACTCCGCTCTTTAATACCCGGTCCGCATCCAGTAGCGGCTCTTCAGGCTGCTGAATGGGTTGGTGGTACATAATGCCATTCGCGAACACTGATCCCCGTTTATAACTCTTGTTATACAAGGAAATGCGTAATGCTGCCGTAGTTGTGGCTGACAGAGGTTGTCGTTCTGTAGCATCTCGCCAGAGCCCAACAGCACCCTCTGTTGGCTGCAAAAATTCTTCGCGATTTGGATCTCTGGACAGAATGTAGTGGTCTTCAGTCCGAAGACTGGTTGGAAGCAGCTCTCCGCGCCAGACCGTGCTGTGTGAGCCTCTTCATCTCTCAGCACATGTTACGCCGTTCATCTGTCAGAACCTGCTTACTGTACTCAAGTGTTGCGTCCTGTAGTCCCCGGTTCCCGATGTACGCTTGCCCGGTTACTGGAAGCGAGGGTCCACCGAGATTATTTCAGAAAAGTTGAAACTGGCCGCCATTATTCCAGTAGTAGAACTTGTAAATCAGTCGCTTCATTTCAGAGTTCTTTTAAAAAAGTAAATGTTGTCCAGTGTGATTAAAATTAATATGACAGTAATCAGCAATGGCAACCCAACACATTAATTAACCGGAACGGTTTCTCAGATTATAATTTTTTTTTCAGAAGTCCTAACAGCGTACAATGACTAGCGAGTCAGCAGACACTAGAGTTCCCCGCTCCGCGTACGCTGTAAGGGTTAGCTACGAAAATTTTTGAAATCTGAGAAACAGATTAGGCTAATATATTGTGTTACCAAGGCTGATTACTATCATGTTAATTTTAACGCTAGTGAACATTTACCAATTTTCTTGAAACCCTGAGATTAAACGACTGATGTACAAACTCTACTATTGGTATTGGTTAAAAACAGTCTTCGTTGCAATTTTAGTTTTTTTTATTTTTCAACGACGCGTTTCGCCTTATTTAGGCATTTTCAGGTTATCTTTTCTAGAGGGACGCGAGAGACACCAAGATCTGCATAACGCGTTCCTGTTCGCAGGAGCGAGTAACAGAATAAGATGGGGGCTCAGGTACCTGCATACCTTGGTGCCTCTCGCGTCCATCTAGAAAAGATAACCTGAAAATGCCTAAATAAGGCGAAACGCGTCGTTGAAAAATAAAAAAAAATAAAATTGCAACGAAGACTGTTTTTAACCAATACTGTTAAGCACTGGTTTGCTGTATGTCACATGTGGATTAGAAGAATTTCTACTATTGGTCTTGTGTCACTCAACTTTAACTTTCGTGACATATTCTCGACGTACCCTTGCCTCCACTACACGGGCAAGGGCACATCGAGAACCGGGGACTCGGTAAGTTTCTGCCTTAGAGACTGTCCTACCACCCAATTCCATCCTGCAGTCAGGCGTTGCAAATTCCTTTCTTTCCCGATTCTATACGGTACTGAGATAGTTATCTAATCAGTTTATCTAACCTGCAGAATTCTTTTGCTGAATCACATTTCAAATGTATGTATACTTTTCTTGTCTTTCTTGCTCATCGTCCACGTCTTACTTCCGTACAAGGTCACACTGCACACAAATACTTTCAGAAAAGACATCCTAACCGATAAACTGATATTAGGAACTAACTCATTGTTTTTAGGGTTCCTCGCCTCAATCGGTAAAAACTGTTACGCGATCACTTTGTTGTTCGTCTGTCTGTCGCGCAAGCACCACGAATGTAAGATACGAGAAGTTACGGCTCATACTGAGGCATACACGCAGTCGTCATTCCCTCACTCCATTTGCGAGTGAAACAGGAACGGCAACGACAAGTACTGTTACAGGGTACCCTCCGCCACTCACCGTACGGTGGCTTACGGAATATCTATGTAGATGCAGACTTACTTAAATGTCTGCCCGACTGTCAAAAACCCTTCCCTCAGGAATGGATAGACGTATCCAGTCGAAATTTATATCACATACTAAGGCCTACAATCACTTGGCGATCAAAAAATCTTAAGCCCCTAAGTCAATGTAGTCAAAAGGTGCGGCCATTTAAGTCACATATTCTGTTATCAGCAAACTCACTGATCAAAACCTATAGGGTACTTTCCGCTGGTCTGAAGAAGCGAGGCTTCACAGTACAATCAAAGGAAAAATTTGAAAACCGTGAATTTGTAGTTATATCACAAGAAAAAACTTTTTTTAAAAATTGTTATGACTGTCTGTCTGCCCGCTGTTAGGATCCCTTTTTTTCAGGAACGTGTACACGTATCAAGTTGAAATTCATGTCACATTCTAAGGTCTAAGATCCCATGACGTATAGTGAACGTTACCTTTAGCAAGTCAATCAAATCAAAATATACGGCCACTTATGTCAATATTCTAGTTCCTGCAAAGTCACTCATCAGAACCTTTTGGGTACTTCCCTTTGACGTAGGACATGAAATTTGGGAAGAAGCACGTCAAATTTGGAACTAAAACTATCAGTGGTTCTGCATTCGGGCTGACTGGGTCGCAATGGCAAAAGACAGACATCAGACAAGGAATGACGTTTTGCGAATATGAACCGTTTTGGAATTTATCCATCGTCAGATTTCCAGAAGCTTGTTGTTGTTGTTGTGGTCTTCAGTCCTGAGACTGGTTTGATGCAGTAATGTAAATGTGACAAAGTCATGCAGAAGGCAGGCGACCAATCAGTAGTTCTAACTGGGTCACAATGATGAAAGCCAGACATCATGCAAGGAATGACTTTTTGCTAATACGAACCGTTTGGAATTTGTACATCATCAGATTTCCATATGCGATCACTGCACGTATATATGGTATTTCCAGTCGCGTTTCACATACTGCTCGAAACGCCACATCTACGTGCAGCAAATGATATCATTGGATTTAATACAACTTGATTTTAAGATACGTTTACGAGTTCAGTTGTTAAGTCGCAACAGCTCCGACAACTGTTGCGCAAAAAAAATCAACAGTACACAGCGCCATTTAGCGTATATTGATGGAACTTTACGGCCGAACAGTATATACTAAATACCCAGCAGAGAGTTGTAAAACTTTTGGTGTTGAATGGTCAAAGTAACCACGGCAGTCAAATTGTACCGGGTTTACAGTACTTAATACTGCCTGCTCACACCTGGCTTCTTCACGCTTCGACGGTAGTTACTGCGCTGACGTCGATAACACGCCGGGAATAAATTCAGTCTCGGACCGAGACATGGGCCAAGTTGTTCATCCTTGGGAACTAGTTCACTGCTGATCACTCTTTTTTGGGAACCGTTCATTTTTAATCGTTCACCGGTCATTGTGCTTGGTATATGGTTCTTATAAAAAATTTAAAATTAGTAGCATAGATGACTGAAGATGGAAGGAGCCAAGAGGGGGCACTTGCCTCTCCCCTGGAGTACAGAGTTTGATTCATAACAGAATCTCGCACGTAATTTTCGTGATCCTGCAAAATACCTTGTTCAGCCAACTGTAGCGTTATGTGGCTGATCGCAGTGAAGTAATATAAGGTCCTGACCTGAGTCAGACTGCTCGCCAATTACGCAATATTTGTTGGCCGCTACGAGCAGAATAGATAAACATTTAATAATCACGCAGTGAAGAAATAACAAATAAGCTAATGCAAACGACTTCGAAACATTAGATGACTGTTGGTAAGCGACAATGAGCAGTCTAGTACTCGCGGCCGGTTTTTCGTGCGCCACCCTGTACCACTGAAATAATATTGTAGGAATTATTATATTCTCTTTACAAAATGTGACACCACATACTCGATTACGAAGCGCGGGCTTCATTCGGTTGTAAGTCTGTCTGTCTTCCATGACAATGAACATGCTCTTTTACCTTGGATCAAAAAAGACGGAAAATGGCTAATCGTGTGTGCCGTACCGACGTCCTTTGCATGTGTGACAGCAAAAAATCTTGCCTTTTTACAAGTATTTCTTCTGCTGTTTATCGAAATAGTGAAGTAAGCTGGTACGCCGTTTTGCTACCTGAAAAGATGTATTACATGCCATGTAATTTTTATGCAGTTGACATAATTATAAAATAGAATACGAAAAGAACCAGAAGTAACTGTGAGCAGTCGGCTGTGGAATTGCGACGAGAGGCCAGGAGAAGAAGGACGAGTCCGGCCGAGCGACACCGTGACAGACGGAAACGGAACCGAGGCTGGAACGAGACCGGCCGACGTACTGTTCGCGAACGAGACCGACCGTTTCCCGTTCCCAGGAACTATAAGTAGAAAGCGGCGACCGAAGTGAACGATGAAAGACCGTTCCTTAGAATTCGTTCCTCGCTCGTTCCGTTCATCTTGGTGAAGCGTTCCTGTGGACCCGTTATTTCGCGAACAAATCATCTCTGCTCGGAACTTTTTGGGCGGAGAGTGTACAACCTCTCCATTTCCGCGACCGCCAGTTATTTTCCTGCCAAACTGTAACACGTACCACACAGAGCAAAGTCGACACGATCTCAGACAATCTGTTTATACGACCTCTCTCCTTTTTGGGAAATGACGAGTAAGATCGCAGAAACAGCTTCTGGCTACAGAAATGAAATAAAATAATTACAAAATCATGAAGGGCAATTTTCACAGCCAGCACACAGTGTCAGTACGGTAAAAATGGATAAGAGAAAGAAAAGTAGGGAAGTAATTACGTACTTACAATCGAAATCTAACATTGTATATCAAGTCTCGTAAAATAATTGTTTTAGATAGACATTGTGATGCTTTCTGATTTAAAAAAAAAATGCTCCGCTACGAACGTTTATTACCCTTAGATGCTCTCATGCTGTTGTAATGATTATGTTTCGAGCAACTACTGACAAAAATTCGAAATGGTTTGCTTTTAAATTCGGGACCGCTAACGGCTCCTAAGGAAATCGGCCATCGCTAACGAGATATCCCGTACAGACACCCGTCCGATTTCCGCCGATTACAACTTGCTCCTGCCAAGGGCGCCAGGCTGTTAAATCCGTTTCGAATGCATAATCGCACTTTCGTTTTCCTTCTTTTTTTCTGTGCCAACTCTTTTTCTTCTAGCGTTTCCAAAATGCAGCTCGGGGAAAAGGACAAAAACGTTTGGGGGGGAGGCTGTGGAGGGGAGCGGAGAAAAGAGGAATAAGCACCTTGCCACCGCCGTTTGCTATAATAAAAAAGAACGGCGAAGCTATCGAAGGCGGCAGCAATTAAAAAAATTAATTAATACCGAGGCGGGAGCGGGAAATAATCTCTTCCGGGGCGGCGGCCTACACGCGCCCGCCTATCGCTTCTGGCGAACGGCAGCTGCCGCACGGCTCCGCGGTCTCTCGGAAGCGACAATGGCTGAGCCGTGTTTACCGTAAGCGCGCTAGGCAACGGAGCAACTGTGCAACTTCGCAACTGTTCACTAACCGCTATTAACTGTTGTTCCAGGGAACTGACTCAAAGTATAGTGGCTTTCTGTCTCACTAGAATCACTCTGTACTTGTTGCAACCAACTTCCTCAACTAACAGTACTACTTATCGTAGTCTTTACCTCACCCTACATTTTGTTTACCCATTTATCTCTCGTTCAATTATCGAATTAGAGAGTTCTGCAAACATTTGGTCTGTCGTTTCTTTTGATACAGGGTGACACGGAATAACGGGAATGTTTGAAATTAGTAGTGGCAGCTATGGGCAGGTGGCAGCACTGCGGGTTCGTGACAGTTAGCAAGTAAAGAGTCCACCATTTCAGTAATCATGGTTCGGTGGAACGGACAACAGCGTGCGTTAGCCATAAAAATGTTTAATAAAAACAATGATAGTTTGGCTAACGGCGCAGAGGCAGTTTCGACGTCTAAGTAGGCTGATTAGGTTTTCATGTTGGTAACGCCACGTAGCGCTCTACACGAAAATCACTGACTGTGCTGTGTGAAGTCTGTGGCTGGTTTGCATTGTTGCAATATTTGCTATTGCAGTGTTGGGCAGTTGGACGTGAACAGCGCGTAGCGTTGCGCAGTTGGAGGTGAGCCGCCAGCAGTGGAGGATGTGGGGAGACAGAGAGAGAGATGGCAGAATTTTGAGAGCGGACGATCTGGACGTGTGTCCATCAGAAAGAATAAATTTGTAGTATTGGATATCATGAACTGATATACATATATATGATGACTTTTGAACATTATTAAGGTTGTTCTCTATCAGAAAATTTGACTTGTTAACTATGCCAGTAGTTAGTGCCTTCAGTAGTTAGAATCTTTTATTTAGCTGGCAGTATTGGCGCTCGCTGTATTGCAGTAGTTCGAGTAACGAAGACTTTGGTGAGGTAAGTGATTTGTGAAAGGTACAGGTTATTGTTAGTCAGGGCTTATTGAAAGTCAGATTGCGTTGCGCTAAAAAAAGAGGAAAAAAAAAGAAAAAAGAAAAAATTGTGTGTCAGTTTAGTGATGATCAGAATAAGTAAAGAGAGAAATGTCTGAGTACGTTCAGCTTTGCTTATCTGTTTGAAAATCAAATATCGTAGAGGTTAAAATTTTTCGAAGGGGATGTTTCAGACGTTTTTATAATTTAGGACGTCATGATGCTGTTCCGTCGAAACATACAATACCATGTTGGATTAATAACTTTGAAGAGACTGGATCTGCCCTCAAAAATTAACCAACAGGACGATCAAGAAGTGTGTGCTTTTCAGCGAACATCGATGTTGTACGCGACTGTCTTACGGAGCCCACGGCGTTCAATACGTAAACAAGCAGCAGTGGTTGGAATGTCCCGGGAGAGTGCTAGCAAAATTCTTCATTTTTATTTAAAATTTGATCCGTACAAACAACGGATGGTGCAGCACTAGAAGGAAAATGATTACCGGTTACGATTACGATTCTGTCAACAAATGAAAAAAAATGAACAATGACGATGAATTTCTAAACAAGTTGTGGATGTTAGATGAGGCACATTTTCGTCTCACAGATTATATGAATAAACAAAACTATCGTTACTGGGCAATCACAAATCCTAATGACGTTCATGAGCGCCCTTTGCACGCTAGTAAAGTAACAGTATGCTGTGGTGTTTCATCACATAGGATTATCGGACCCGCGCCCGGGTTCCCGGGTTTGATTCCCCGCGGGGTCAGGGATATTCTCTGCCTCGTGATGACTGGGTGTTGTGTGATGTCCTTACGTTAGTTAGGTTTAAGTAGTTCTAAGTTCTAGGGGACTGATGAAATCAGACGTTAAGTCCCATAGTGCTCAGAGCCATTTGAACCGTTTGTTGGTTCAAATGGCCCTGAGCAGTATGGGACTTACCATCTATGGTCATCAGTCCATTAGAACTTAGAACTACTTAAAACTAACTAACGTAAGGACATCACACACATCCATACCCGAGGCAGGATTCGAAGAACCGCTAGACCACCGCGGCCGGCTGAACCATTTGTCTTTCTGGCATTCTACGTAGATGAAAGCGTTCGATTTCTGTTTTTAAAGACTGAACTTCAGTTTCCGGGTATGGAGCTACCACGTCATGCCCTTTTTCTCCAACAATACTTTTTGCACGGAAATGTGTTACTTTAGGCCACTTTGCTCAAGTATTTCATATCTAAGCCCTTGGACAGCCATATAAATGATTTCGAAAGGTAAATTGCTAGTTTATTCTAAACTATTTTATAGGGATGAATCAAGGAAAAATAATATGCATAGTACATAATAGGCTATATGTTATATTTAGCTCAGTTTAAAAGACAGTTGATATACTCCTATAAACTAGGTGTTCTACGATGTAGTGGTAAAACTGAGTCAACTGGAATGTATATTTTAATAAATATTTGCCAACCTTCACTACTTTGACTTTTAAAAAAGGCAACATTTTGAATCGCCTTGTATTCTCTTCATGGTAATTCCTCTTAACACACGCACTTTATTATTATGCCGGCGCCGGATTGTGATTGACACGTGGTGTTCGGTTGTTGCCCGTCTACCTGACACGTTCCACATCATTACGAAGTGTCGTATTCATGATCTATGGAACAAGTATTAATCTAATCTAATCTAATCTAATCTACGCTTCCTACAAATGTATACCAAAATCAATCCGATTCGTGCTTATCTATCCCTCTTTTTCATTACTTGTAGTCGTAACAATACTGTTCGACTTATAATACTGCAATTTTCGTGAATAATATATGTGGATTTGATTTACTGTCACGTTAGTAAATCCTAGACACACAAATTCTTAGTGAAAAAGAGTTTTCAGTATGTGTAATTAGTTAAGTTCGGATATATTCGTTCAACGGCGTCATTATTTGCCTCTAGGACTGAAGAAATTACTTTTCCAAAAATAAGGGGAGTGGGAGATCACGACCGTCGTGGATCAAGTGCCTATCCGCTGCAGATTTTCCTGCATTTCGCTGCAATTTTCTAATGCTGCAACTTCTCTGTATACTACAGCATCATCCGCGAAAAGCCGCATGGAACTTCCGACACTATTTACTAGGTCATTTGTATGTATTGTGTAAAGCAATGGGCCTATAACACTCCCCTGTGGCACGCTAGAGGTTACTTTAACGTCTGTAGACATCTCTCCACTGAGAACAACATGCTGTGTTCTGTTTGCTAAAAACTCTTCAATCCAGCCACACAGCTGGTATGTGACATTAATGGCTGAATATTTTCATCGTATTGACTTAGAAGCATAAATTTTTTACACAGCCAAGGCGCCATTGACCTTAATATGAGAGATGAATATGAGCTTGATACGTCTAACCATTCCTGAGAGAAAGGGTTCTTAACAGACAGACAGACGGACGACCGACGAAGCGATCCTGTAAGGTTTCCGTTTTTACAGATCCGGGTATGGAACCCTAAAAATGAGAACGTAGACCGTTGGTGTGAAATACGCCATGAGGTCACAATGACATGCGAAGCCGAAGCGTCAAAATACCGCCGCTATTATTCGCCCGCCAGCTCCCTTTGTAATGAGTCAAGTGTACTCTGTCTTCGACATTGTAGCTCGGCTCGGTGGCTGATATTGTCAAACATTTTGGCGCCGCACTTTTGTGCCGGCGACACGGGAGTGGTATTAGCGCTGAGCCGAGCCGGACACAAAGGGCGCGCGGCTCGTCGACTGTTTGAGGTTATTGTTTCCGAGGCATGTGCCCGCCCTGCGGCCTCAAGGACCCTACAGCCGATAATGCAGCCTTTATTCCAGCCGCGCCCGGTCCTCAGGGCCCAAGGCGGCGCGGCGCTTCTTAACAGACGCCAGCCACTTTGCGTCTGCCGTCGCTCTCCACGCCCCTGTTGAGTAGTCTTTTGTCTCCATCTCCTTACACTGATCAGGATAGTAAGGTAGTGGAAATCAGTGTACAGGTATGGATATCTGTAGGAATATTAACATTGGAGGATGGACTAGTTATGCACGGTGTATGTGCAACAGTATGAGATGCAGTACGACGAACGACAAGTGCAGTCAAATGGCATGGCATTCATGTCAGCATTACAGGTGGTGGAGGATGGAACTCGGTATAAAGGCATTTGGCTCTGTGCGTTGTTAGTGTGTGCTTACGTGCCTTTACTGCAGGTAGAAAACAGATATCATTTTCGATAGTGTGTGCTGTTTACATAAACCACGACTGTGACAACGCCACGTGCAAAACAGTTATGTGACGGAAAAGGAAAAATTGGTGTGTGCAAGGAAATGGGACACTCTGATCGTCAAATCCCCAAGAAGTTAAAGAATTCAAGTGCAGTGTGTAAGTGAGTAGCCTTTACTTGCGTGTGTATCTTACCGTAAATACAAATCGGGGGATGTGAACTGACTACCTAAATGTGCTACTGAGCTCAAAGCCACATCGATTACATGAAACTGAAAAGAATCCTGTTCGTGTGAAAACCGATGTCGTTCGTAAGTAAATAAATAAGCAAGCCCATAATTTCACGCTCAGTAGATATGCTCAGAACGAGCTGTTTGTAAAAAAAAAAAGAAAAAACGGAGCTGTATATATTTAAAAAAAGAATGGTTCAAATGCCTGAGCACTATGGGACTTAACATCTGTGGTCATCAGTCCCCTAGAACTTTGAACTACTTAAACCTAACTAACCTAAGGACATCACAAAACACCCAGTCATGAGGCAGAGAAAATCCCTGACCCCGCCGGGAATCGAACCTGGGAACCCGAGCGCGTATATATATATATATATATATAAAAGAAGAAACAGAATGGTAACAAACCCGCTAGTAATAGACTACGTAATACTAGACAACATAATTATAATAATGAAGCAATTTAAATATCTTTGAGAGATTATAACACACAACTTGGATGAAAAACCTGCTTGGCAAGAAAGAACCAATAAAATGATGAAAGCTCAAAAACTAACGTGGTCTACATAGAATAAGAAATGTCTATTCAAACAAAATTAAAACACTACAAACGGTGGTTCAGCCAGAGGTAACATACGCAAGCGAGACTCTTTAAAGTCACTCAAAGAAACAGAGTCGACAAAATACTGAAAGCAGAGAGAAGAATAGCTAGAACATGCATAAACAAAAAATACCCGAAGGTATGACACTGGCGGATACTTCCAAATGAAGTAGTGTACAGGAAACTGGAGCCGATCACAGATACTATACATAAAAAGAGGATTTCTTTCTTTGGCCACACAATGAGGACACCAGAAAGCAGATTAGCAAGAAAAATTATGCAGAAACTGTGAAATCTGAAACAGCAAGTGACATGGATCAAGGAAATTACAGAGGATTTGGGAGAACTAGATATAACTTTGGATGATCTAGAAAACAAGACAGTAAATCTCAAGAAACGGAAAGACAAGGAAATAAGATTTAAACCAAAATTAGACAAACGACACACAATGAAAAAGGTATTTACAGATGAGGAAAGACAAAAAGATCAGAACGAATGAAAAGATACTGGGCAGTTAAGAAAGAACGAAACATGCGCATATTGAAGAAGAAGACCAGGAAATGATTGGCCAAAGTGGTCCAATGGGGGCCATAAAAGCAAATAATAATAATAATAATAATAATAATAATTCCCCGTGGAGGCCCGGGAAAAGAATAGGCCTCCGGTATGTTCTGCCAGTCGTAAAAGGCGACGGAAAGAACAAACCACTAATAGGGCTAACCCCCCTTTTAGTGTGATTAGTTGGTTCAGGACACAACTAAAGAAGCCTCGCACAAGCGCCGTCATGGTCGGGGAAGAGGCTTGAACCCCATGCCCGCCAACAATGGTAACGACACTGCTAGCCAACTGGAAAATGATTTAAATCCAATTAGAGGTGTTTTGCAGGATATGCTTCCTGCAACCAACCTAGAAGGAAAACAAAGACAGAGGATGAGATGGTCAGATGAAGTTAAGCGACACCTCATGTACTGTTACTACCAAGCAACAAACCTAGGAACCAACACAACTGGATACAGATCACAAGTATACACAACATTTATTACCAGATATCCAGAATTAAAATTTTTAACAGAACAACGACTAGCTGATCAGATCCGTGTAATTATCAAAAATAACAGGATACCTGAGTCAGAATTAGAAAACATCAAACAACAAATACTGGAACAAAATAATGTGAAATCAGAAGAAGAAAATACAGCAATGGACTCAAACATCCCAGAGCAAACAAACAAAGAACAACACACATCAATTAAACAATCAAAGGAAAACGAAATCTTAAGACTGCCACCAGAACAAGCACAAATAGAACATGAAGTGACACACATGTTAGATATAGAAGTAAATTTCCAGCTGACATATATAGAATACAAAGACACAAATACAGACATTAGACCATTCTTGCATTGACCGCCAAATAACCCACAAGTCGAAACAACAATAAAAACTATCAACACAATCATACACAACAAAATAAATGAAAACACAATTATGGAAGAGTTACAACTACTGGTTTATATAGGAGCACTCACTACACTAAATATACACACTAGGCAGAGATCAGAACCAGCATGGCAACACAGGCTACAGATCAGAATAGAAAAACTGAGAAAAGACATTGGACAGCTAACACAATTTATAAAACATCAAATGTCAGAAAAAAAACGAAAAATGTTAGGTAAAATCTCACAACAAGAAGCGATAGAGCAATTAGATGGAAAGAAGCAGAAATTACAAGCATTGGCCAAACAACTTAGAAGATACAAAAAAGTGAAAATAGAAGGAAACAAAACCAAACATTCAACACACACCGAAAGAAATTTTTCCAGACAATAGATAACACACACATTAGAATAGACAATCCACCAAACATAACAGACATGGAACACTTCTGCAGCAACATATGGTCAAACCCTGTACATCACAGGCATGCACAGTGGATACAAGCAGAAACAGACACAAGATGATACCACAAATGCCTGAAGTGATAATTTTGTAACATGAAGTCACCAAAGCAATTAATTCTACTCACAATTGTAAAGCCTCTGGAAAAGATACAATAGCAAATTTCTGGCTAAAGAAGTTCACCTCAACACATTCACATCTAACTACATTATTTAACACTTACATTGCAGACCCATACACATTCCCTGATACACTCACACATGGAACCTAAAGATCAAGCAGACACAGCAAACCCAGCTAAATACCGCCCCATAACATGCTTACCAACAATATACAAAATATTAACTTCAGTTATTACACAGAAATTAATGACACATACAACGCAGAACAAAATTATAAATGAAGAACAAAAAGGCTGTTGCAAAGGAGCACGAGGATGTAAAGACCAACTGATAATAGATGCAGAGGTGACATATCAAGCGAAAACTAAACAAAGGTCGCTACACTACGCATACATTGATTAGCGACAAGCTTTTGATAGTGTACCCCACTCATGGTTACTACAAATATTGGAAATATATAAAGAAGATCCTAAATTGATACAGTTCCTAAACATAGTAATGAAAAATTGGAAAACCACACTTAATATCCAAACAAATTCAAATAATATCACATCACAGCCAATACAGATTATGCGTGGAATATACCAAGGAGACTCATTAAGTCCTCTCTGGTTCTGCCTTGCTCTGAACCCACTATCCAACATGCTAAATAATACAAATTATGGATACAATATTACTGGAACACACCCACACAAAATAACACATTTGCTATACATGGATGATCTAAAACTACTGGCAGCAACAAATCAACAACTCAACCAATTACTAAAGATAACAGAAGTATTCAGCAATGATATAAATATGGCTTTTGGAACAGACAAATGTAAGAAAAATACCATAGTAAAGGGAAAACACACTAAACAAGAAGATTACATATTGGATAACCACAGCAACTGCATAGAAGCGATGGAGAAAACAGATGCCTATAAATATCTAGGATACAGGCAAAAAATAGGAATTAGTAATACAAATATTAAAGAAGAACTAAAAGAAAAATATAGACAAAGACTAACAAAAATACTGAAAACAGAATTGAGAGCAAGAAACAAAACAAAAGCTATAAATACTTATGCTATACCAATATTGACCTACTCATTTGGAGTAGTGAAATGGAGTAACACAGACCTAGAAGCACTCAATACACTTACACGATCACCATGCCACAAATATAGAATACATCACATACATTCAGCAACAGAAAGATTCACATTAAGCAGAAAGGAAGGAGGAAGGGGATTTATCGACATAAAAAACCTACATTATGGACAGGTAAACAATTTAAGAAAATTCTTTCTAGAACGAGCAGAAACTAGCAAAATGCACAAACCAATCACTCATATAAATACATCGGCTACACCACTGCAATTTCATAACCACTTCTACAACCCTTTAGATCACGTAACAACAGATACGATGAAAAATTGGAAAAAGAAAACACTACATGGCAAGCACCTGTATCATCTAACACAGCCACACATCGATCAAGACGCATCCAACACATGGCTAAGAAAAGGCAATATATGCAGTGAGACGGAAGGATTCATGATTGCAATACAGGATCAAACAATAAACACCAGATATTACAGCAAGCATATTATTAAAGATCCCAATACCACAACAGATAAATGCAGACTTTGCAAACAACAAATAGAAACAGTAGATCACATCACAAGCGGATGTACAATACTAGCAAATACAGAATACCCCAGAAGACATGACAGTGTAGCAAAAATAATACATCAACAGCTTGCCTTACAACATAAACTTATAAAACAACACGTTCCCACATCCAAGTATGCACCACAAAATGTACTGGAGAATGATGAATACAAATTATACTGGAACAGAACCATTATAACAGATAAAACACCACATAACAAACCTGACATCATACTCACCAATAAAAAGAAGAAATTAACACAACTAATCGAAATATCCATACCCAATACAACAAATATACAAAAGAAAACATGAGAAAAAATTGAAAAATACATCCAACTGGCTGAGGAAGTCAAGGATATGCGGCATCCGGATAAAGTTAACATTATACCAATTATACTATCAACTACAGGAGTCATACCACACAATATCCACCAGTACATCAATGCAATACAGCTACATCCAAACTTATATATACAACTACAGAAATCCGTAATTATTGATACATGTTCAATTACCCGAAAGTTCCTAAATGCAATATAACATATACCGTACAGTTAAAAGGAAGTCACGCTTGATCAACTTCCGCGTCACTTTCTACTTCTGACCAGACATAACGTCTGAGATAAGAAAGAAATAATAATAATAATAATAATAATAATAATAATAATAATAAAAGAACACCAAGCTCTAATGTCGACCTGTATAAGAATATAACCTGACACGCACGAAAATTTCTGCTCTGACATAAGGCCCTGGGAAAATAAAGAAGCTGACAGAATCTACATTGTGCAACGGAAACGAAACAATCACGTATTATGAATCTCATTTGCAAAATGAAGTACTGACAGAAAGAGCAATACAGCAAGACTCAGCAACAGCTAAAAAAATACTGCAGAAAACTAACTACAGCTGGTCCAGGACAACTGGATTTAGAATCTTGACAGAGAATGCTAATGAAATACAATAAATTAACTCAGAAGATCAATCAATAGACTAATTATCAAAAACTCGAATGTGACGAGGGCGAATCAGACCACCAATACACGTCTACAGAAATAAAAATTAACTTCTTATCTCATCAAAAAATACCTTTCCTTCATCGCAAAACCTTTTTTATACTCGTATGCTACCCAAACATTGTTCAGAGTCATCATTCCTCCTCGTAATATATCTGCAACTCACATGGGTGCAAATGTACGACCATGCATTACACCGTGCACTCAATGAAACCTCTACCCGGTGCACACCGCAGCTATCCACTAATGGCTGTTAAAGATTCTACAACTCCATAGTGCTGCCACCACAGACACAGACACTGTTACCTCGCAACTGTTTCTCTGGCCACAGTTCTTTCAAATACATCATTTTCCTTTGCAAATATTAACACTTCCAATAAGGTCATCATAAAACAGCCATCTTACAAGTGATTGATAATTTCCTTAGATTAGGTTCACGATATGGGCAAGATGGGAAATAAGAGCACAGTAGAAAATTATCGGAGGCACCGAAACGGTTACTTTTGCGTAAAGGAAGGGACACAAAACGTCGTTCTTCTCAACTTGTTGCTGATTTATAGTAAAACTGTCAGACGTATACGAGAAATTTTGTAAAACGGCAAGCACCTTGCATTGAAGAAACGACTGCAGACACCTTCATGATTACCAAAACGCAAACATAATAGATTGGACTTTGCTGAGAAACGTACATATTCCTACGCTCACTGACATTAAAAAACATGCGAATTTTAAACAATCAATTGTGGCATTGAAAGAATTACAGGAATAGATTTCTAAATGTTTGAGGGCATTGTCAATCGTTTATCCGTTTTTGAGCTGTTTTCGAATCAATTTGCCATTTCAGTCCAAAGCGCCCCTCTGTATTTGCAGATGGAACTGATCGATCTGCCATGCAATTCCCGTTTACAGGACAAATTGTTTTACAATAAAACTGCCTAGGAGTTCTACATTGTTTTCGTCAGTAAGAATGTTAAATCTCTATAATGAGGTGCGCAAACGAGTTATCAGTGTTTCGATCAATACAAATGTGCGAAAAGCTTTTTTCGATTATGAAACGGCCGGTCATGACGAGCGGTTCTAGGCGATTCAGTCTGGAAGCGCGCTACCGCTACGGTCGCAGGTTCGAATCCTGCCTCGGGCATGGATGTGTGTGGTGTCCTTAGGTTGGTTAGGTTTAAGTAGTTCTACGTTCTAGGGGACTGATGACCTCATATGTTAAGTCCCATAGTGCTCAGAGCCATTTGATTATGAAACCAAAGTCGTGATTGCGGGTTAACCTGAGTTATGAAAATCTGGAGAACAGTTTGTGCCTGTCCGTTTCATGGGAGCTTGTGCTAGATTTAAATTTTGTATGTCTCCAGAGCCCCAGGAATAATTAAATTGTACGAAAAGAATTTGTTTCCTTGTGATCTGTTTTCTGCGAAATAAAAACATAGCTGCGCGCTTTCGCAGTTCCCCTCCTTCCTTTCTTCAAGATCAGAAGACAACGTGGCAGCGCGGATCAGCCTAGCGGTCTGGGGCGCTGCAGTTATGGACTGTGCGGCTGATCCCGGCGGTTCGAATCCTCCCTCGGCCATGGGTGTGTGTGTTTGTCCTTAGGATAATTTAGGTTAAGTAGTGCGTAGGCTTAGGGACTGATGACCTTAGCAATTATGTCCCATAAGATTTCACACACATTTGAACTTTTTTTTAAGACAACGTGGCGTGGTACAGCGGAAGTGTACCCTCGGACGAGAGAGGTTGGCAAACGTACAACTGCACCGCAAGCCAGCTCTTGTACAGCCCAATAGTAGAGGGACATTTCGCAAACTATGACTGTATGCACCAGCATGATAAGGTATCCTGTCATGAAGCAACGTCTGTGAGACAATGGTCTGAGGACGATAACATTCCTGAAATGGACTGGCCTTTCCATAGGTTGTACCTGAACCCAAAGGTCGTCGATTTCTCTTCAGACCTCCAGCGTACAACAGCACTACGTTCTCTGGTTTCGGCTCTTTAATAAGAATTGACTGCCATTCCTCCATAGACATTCAGACATCTCACTGAAAGTGTCCTCAACACAGTTCGAGCCATGATAAGGGTGGGCACACTCTACATTTATGTCCACTGTCAGGTTTGTGGTATCACATATCGAGATCACTTGACAGGCGCCGAAGTTGGCAACTGAATTGCAATATCGATAGCGGTCATGCAGTATCCCGTGGACCCAGAGGTGCACGCCCGGTGAGCCAGGCCTCCAACGGCTCTCTACCATGAGCTGCCGCTGCCGCCGTGGTGTAGGACGGCTGGTGGCAGCCGGTCAGCCCCCTCGCACTCGGAGCCCCTTCGCTACATGGCGCTACGCGGAAGCCGCCTAGTCGTGGCTCCGACACCATAGTTCGCGTTGTAGCTCAGAGAGTCTAATCCTCGTTGACACTGAGAGCTGAACTCTGTTTGTGGCTCTACTACAATACTGGCCATTAAAATTGCTACACCACGAAGATGACGTGCTACAGACGCGAAATTTAACCGACAGGAAGAAGATGCGGTGATATGCAAATGATTAGCTTTTCAGAGCATTCACACCAGGTTGGCGCCGGTGGCGACACCTACAACGTGCTGACATGAGGAAAGTTTACAACCGATTTCTCATACACAAATAACAGTTCACCGGCGTTGCCTGGTGAAACATTGTTGTCATGCCTGGTGTAAGGAGGAGAAATGCGTACCATCACGTTTCCGACTTTGATAAAGTTCGGATTGTAGCCTATCACGATTGCCGTTTATCGTATCGCGACATTGCTGCTCGCGTTGGTCGAGATCCAAACTGTTAGCAGAATATGGAATCGGTGGGTTCAGGAGGGTAATACGGAACGCCGTTCTGGATCCCAACAGCCTCGTATCACTATCAGTCGAGATAACAGGCATCTTATCTGCATGGCTGTAACGGATCGTGCAGCCACTTCTCGATCCCTGAGTCAACATATGGGGAAGTTTGCAAGACAACAACCATCTGCACGAACAGTTCGACGACGTTTGCAGCAGCCTGGACCATCAGCTCGGAGACCATGGTTGCGGTTACCCTAGACGCTGCATCACAGACAGGAGCGCCTGCGATAGTGTACTCAACGACGAACCTGGGTGTACGAATGGCAAAACGTCATTTTTTCAGATGAATCCAGGTTCTGTTTACAGCATCATGATGGTCGCATCCGTGTTTGGCGACATCGCGGTGAACGCACGTTATAAGCGTGTATTCGTCATCGCCATACTGGTGTATCACCCGGCGTGATGGTATGGGGCGCCATTGGTTATACGTCTCGGTCACCTCTTGTTCGCACTGACGGCACTTTGAACAGTGGACGTTACATTTCAGATATGTTACGACCCGTGGCTCTATCCTTAATTTGATCCCTGCGAAACCCTGCATTTCAGCAGGATAATGCACGACCGCGTGTTGCAGGTCCTGTACGGACCTTTCTGGATACAGAAAATGTTCGACTGCTACCCTGGCCAGCACATTCCCCACATCTCTCACCAACTGAGAACGTCTGGTTAATGGTGGCCGAGCAACTGGCTCGTCACAATATGCCAGTCACTATTCTTGATGTACTGTGGTATCGTGTTGTAGCTGCGTGGGCAGCTGTACCTGTACACGCCATCCAAGCTCTGTTTGACTCAATGCCCAGGCGTATCAAAGCCGTTTTTACGGCCAGAGGTGGTTGTTCTGGGTACTGATTCCTCAGGATCTGTGCACCCAAATTGTGTGAAAATGTAATCACATGTCAGTTCTAGCATAATATATTTGTCCAATGAATACCCGTTTATCATCTGCATTTCTTCTTGGTGTAGCAATTTTAATGGCCAGTAGTGGATTTGCAATGAGTCTTCGTACGCTTGGAGACATACAAGTTACATAAATCTTCTGTTCACTGTGTTAACTTTCTCGGTAATCATTTCTGCTCCTGTCAAGTTTTCCTGCGACGACAGCTGCCACGTCACTCTGTAGCCCACCTGTCCTTAACGTTGTACACGAAGTCGCCCACGACAAGGTGACCATGTACTTTTTTGATCAGATAGTGCATACCCTTAGGGGATTCGACGCAAGGAGCGACTCTGTACCGGCGAGACTGCTTGCCCGGCAAGCTTTCAGCAGGACCGGCGGAGTCGAGGCGGTTTGACTGCGGCGACAGCTGCCGGCTGCGACCGTGAATGGCCGTGGCGGCGGCGGCGGCGGCGGGCGCTCTTTTTAATTTTTAAAACTGCCCCGCGGGGCTTCCCGGCTGGAGGATGGCCAACGTTCCCCTTTCCCCTCCGTTCCGCTCCCGCCACAGATTCTTCCGCTCCATGCAGGAGTTCGTCAGCGCTGCCTATCGAATCCTTACAACGGCTGATGAAAATTGTATGCGAAAGAGTACAACATTTTATTAAGCTCGGGCAAGTAATCTTGCCTCGCGGTGGGATCCATTACCTCAGTCTGATCGTGAATTTCGAAACTGTGAAATACTGCCGTGAAACCTAAGAAACGGGACTGCTTGCATTACTGTGGCAATATCTGCATTTAGCGTGATGTCCCGTCTCGATTGTCTTTCTTATTTTTTTAAAGAATTATGCAGCATAACCCGTTTCGGTATAAGACCGTCCTCAGAACTACATTAAAAGAATGTCGATGCACTGTATCACGTCGAATTTGCATATAAAACCGTACACAGAGCACTTAACGTGAACTTTTATTATGATCTTATGTCATTTATAGACAAAATACTCTGACAACTTTAATCAAAGCTGACGACCTGAAAGTCGACCGCTTTCACTTTTTTTGGTTGAAAGATGTATGTTTACTTGTCTCTGGTCTGGAGGGGAGTATGCCCTGGACTTGCGTTATGATATGACGTTGCTATAAAAATGCTGTTGCTTATTACATCAGAACACTGTAAGACAGTCCAGCAGAATATAGTGAAACAACACACAGCGAAGTTATAATCCTATGGAAATCAACACAACTCTTCTTAGTCAATATACAAATGCATAATTATACAAGACGAGAGAGAGCGAGAGAGAGAGAGAGAGAGAGAGAGAGAGAGAGAGAGAGCAGTGCTTGTCACCTTTAGTGCACTAAAGGTAACTTATCGTTGTGCACAGTGGCAAAACTTAAAGATAACACTGTCACAGTGAGGACTATCTTAGGTGTAAAACAGGTTATATCTGTTAGCAGTGGGTCGCCTAACCACAGAAAACTTGTGGGACATTTGAAGGATGTTGAAATTTAAGTCAAGTGTGTTTCAAAATGGTTCAAATGGCTCTGAGCACTATGGGACTTAACTGCTGAGGTCGTCAGTCCCCTAGAACATAGAACTACTTAAACCTAACTAACCTAAGGACATCACACACATGCACGCCCGAGGCAGGATTCGAACCTTCGACCGCAGTATTCGCGCGGTTCCAGACTGTAGCGCCTAGAACCGCTCGGCCATCCGGCCTGCAAGTATGTTTATAACGGATTTTTATTTGCTCTAATTGATGGACACACCTCGCAAGAAGTTGTCAGAGAGCAAAGTTTTTAAATATCTCGATTGAATTTACTTAAAATGAAACTTTGGGAAGACACCAAGTTATATGGAAGACTGCATGTAGACACATCTTTATCTGAACTGCCCACAGATTCAGATGAGACAAAAATACAAACTAAAACCACAAGAAGTAAGTAGCGAGCTGCTCAGTATACTGACTGCACGAGAAATGCGACAGTTACATTTACCAAAAAACCGCAAATCAAGTGGCTGTCAGCACCGAGTAGTGGCAGGGAGATGAATAGTCACAAATCTTCACTCTCCGCACGGAGGGGATACCTTAATATTGTTGCCAATGTGACAGACGAGAAGAAGCAGGGGATTATAGCAGGAACTTCCCACTCTTGACGTGCAAAATACATATTAACAAACATAAGGTTAGCACCCTCCCGAATAGTTCCGCTTCTTCGCTCCACAGTGACGGGAGCGACACATTTGATTGGATATACCAGTATTTTTGTAGCGAAAGCATCCGAATTTCTCACACTGGCCAGGTGGTGCTTCAGCGTCTCATCCTTTTATGTTAGCTAAGAAAAGACAAAAATGTCATGCCCAGTTATTCTTTGGGATTGGCAGTGGTGGCATAGCGCTGTCCTAAGCGAGGACAGATGCTAGCTCTGTCCACAAAAGCACGGAGCAGGCCACGGCCCAACTTCCGCTAAAACTGCCCGTCTTCCTGTGTATGGATCTTCTAGTGAGTTTCACTGACTATCCTCTGCCGACAAGCAGGGAACCGAACCACACTGGAAGCACACCTTCCCAACAAGAAATCCCTAGCAAATACGATAAAATAATCACAAAATACGGCAGAAAAATTAAACAATGTCACTTAGTGATAGGTAATAGTAATGTCATGTATTTTAGGTATTTCATGTTGCGTTATGAGCGTCTGCAGAAATTTGCCCAACGGGGAGCTGGTTTTTAAAATTGCCGTTTTTGCTATAATTGATTCGTTGGGTCTGAGAATATGTTGTAACCTAAAAACTTAATTAAAGGAAGTAGCCAAAACTTACAGGATCTCGGATGTTTCACAGTTAGCTATTCAATATGTTTTGAAAACGCTCCAGGTTCCACTCAGCATTGCCAAATCTGAAAAGGATGGGATTCTAGATTTTAAAAAAAATCTGTGACCTAGATGCCACGCGGGACGAGTACCACCATCTTGTCCCTCCTCCGCTTACTGCCTTTCCCCAGCGGACGATGACTCTTTTTGCCTTTGTGCCTTAATGACAATCATATAGTTGCCTGTGATGCCTTGGTCTTAGCCCGCGTAACGCAAGTAGACATGTGGCAACCGAATCGAACGGTATACAGGGAAGACCATTCAGAGGAGACAGCAGTTTAGTTGCCCCGAAGAGGACCACTGCAAAGACTGTCGAAACCTCGGTTTTAATTGTGACTTTAGTTTCAAAATGATGCGGTCTAATGCCCAAAAGGATTTTATTCAAATAGCCAGAAGCGACTGCAACGGTCCGTCATATTAATATTAATGACGTTTTGAAGAGGAAAGAGGGGACATTCTCAGTCGCAAGGTACGAAAAATAGAGAAATATCGCTCTTCGCATAGGCCAAAGAAGTTGAGAAGCCAAGCTTCTACAGGAAAGCTGATGACACGGTTTAAAGAGATGTAGAAGAACCACTGCTGATCCGTTACACTCCTAAAGGCCAGATATTGAATAGTGACAGCTGCAAACCGAGGAGGAAAGAGACCCTTTGAAAACATGTGATTTTTCGATAATGCTCTAGCTCCAAGTGAAATATCTTTTTGCTCGAAAGAGCGAGCATCTGTGTGTACACAAGTTTTCCCCAGAGGACGAGGGTGCGTTGGCGGTGCAATAGTGCAAGTACACAATAGCGCAAAGCCTCTTCCAGGATGAAACCAGAAAACTAGTCAAGAGTTGGTGGACGAGAATAGAGTCTGTGGGAGAACATGTTGCTTACAGTATTCCTATTACATCTTTTTAGTTAATTTAATCTTTGACGTACGTCAAATTTATGTTATTGACGAGTCAACAGTAACAGCTTCTCCTCGTCAAATGAATTAACGCCGTATTAAATAGACCAGGATCAGATATTCGCTCGAAAAACGTGTCTCGAAAATCGCGGAATTAAAGTCATCTTCGATGGTTCAGTCGTTAACAACAGATAGTGTAAAATATAAGGTTTCAGAAAGTATAGAGGGGCTAGGGAAGAACCAAATTTATAAGTGAAGGGGATAGCTGTTGTCCTGCAGATGGAAAACTAGTTGACAAGATAAATAAATAATGTAGAACTTCCGCGGCTATATTTTCATTGATATTCACTATCATTAATGCGCGCGGACTACGGTATTTCTGGAAAATTATGAAGCAGGCTTAGAGTGACACTAGTCAGAATCGTGTGTGGCTATTTCCATTCATTAGTTTTGGCATTTTAGCCGGACGCTGTGGCCGAGCGGTTCTAGCTGCTTCAGTCTGGAGCCGCGCTGCTGCAACGGTCGCAGGTTCGAATCCTTTCTCGGGCCTGGATGTATGTGATGTCCTTAGGTTAGTTAGCTTTAATTAGTTCTAAGTTCTAGGGGACTGATGACCTCAGAAGTTAAGTCCCATAGTGCTCAGAGCCATTTGAACCATTTGAACCATTCCTATTCTCTCCTGTAACAAAAGTAGAAATCGAACAAAGATTGAACAATTTTGACTCTCTCAGTTTCAAGATACATAGAATCAAAATATTAAATAAAATTGGCGAATAAAAGAAAACTTAGTCCCTCTACCGTTCATTGCTTTTCTCGAAAAGTGTTGAAGACTTCCAAAATCACCAGTATTCACCTACTAATTCTAATTTTTTTGAAACTATGCTCAAAAATCATGTTGCAATCGGGGACCATACCTCTATTTGGCGCTTTCGAATAGGCAGAACTCAAAGGTGAAAACTGAGTATGAAAAACTCTGTTTTTCGTTTTAATTGATCCGTTTTCAAGGGCTTCAAGCAGATAAATGCATATTATGTAGACACACGCCGCAGATCAACTACTTCCTGTTTCTATTGTGTATGTTGTTGTTGTTGTTGTTCTTGTGGTCTTCAGTCCAGAGACTGGTCGATGCAGCTCTCCATGGTGCTCTATTCTATGCAAGCTTCTTCATCTCCCAGTACCTACTGCAGCCTACATCCTTCTGAATCTGTTTAGTGTATTCATCTCTTGGTCTCCTTCTACGATTTTTACCCTCCACTCTGACCTCCTACGCTACATTGCTGATCCATTCATGCCTCAGAATATTTCCTACCAACCAATCCGTTCTTCTAGACAAGTTGTGCTATAAATTTCTCTTCTCTCCAATTCTATTGAACACCTCCTCATTAGTTATGTGATCTACCCATCTAATCTTCAGCATTCTTCTGTGACACCACATTTCGAAAGCTTCTATTCTCTTCTTGTCCAAACTATTTATCGTCCACGATTGACTTCCATACAGGGCCACACGCCATAGAAATACTGTCAGAAACAACTTCCTGACACTTAAATCTATACTCGATGTTAACAAATTTCTCTTCTTCAGAAACGCTATCCTTGCCATTGCCAGTCTACATTTTATACCCCCTCTACTTCATCATCAGTTATTTTGCTCCCCAAATAGCAAACCTCCTTTACTACTTTAAGTGTCTCATTTCCTAATCTAATTCCCTTAGGATCACCCGATTTAATTCGACAACATTCCATTATCCTCGTTTTGATTTTGTTGATGTTCATCTTATATCCTCCTTTCAAGATACTGTCCATTCCTGTTCAGTTGCTCTTCCATGTCCTTTGCTGTCCCCGACAGAATTACAATGTCATCTTTGAACTTCAAAGTGTTTATTTCTTCTCCATGGATTTTACTTGCTACTCGAAAATTTTCTTTTGTTTGCTTTACTGCTTGCTCAATATACAGATTGAGTAACATCGGGGGTAGGATACAACCCTGTCTCACTCCCTTCCCAACCACTGCTACGCTTTCATAGCCCTCGACTCATAACTGCCATCTGGTTTCTGTACAAGTTGTAAATAGCCTTTCGCTCCCTTTATTTAACCCCTGCTACATTCAGAATTTGAAAGAGAGTATTCCAGTCAAGACTGTCAAAAGCTTTCCCTAAGTTTACAAATGCTAGAAACGTAGGTTTGGCTTCCCTTAATCTATTTTCTAAGAGAAGTCGTCGGGTCAGTTTTGCCTCACGTGTTCCAGTATTTCTACGGAATCCGAACTGATCTTCCCCGAGGTCGACTTCTACCAGTTTTTTCATTTGACTGTAAAGTATTCACGTTAGTATTTTGCGGCCGTGGCTTATTAAACTGGTAGTTCGGAAAAGTATTGTGTGCTATTAACGAATTGTTAACTTTTTAATTTTTTACCATAATTTATTTCCTCTTTTATTACTTCATAGGAATGGCAGACAAATCTTCAATGTTTTAAGTAAATGAAGTTTTGTCCTTCATTTGCTACGCCTCTTCGTAAAAATATTCCCAGGCTAGGTTTGGTGCCTTTCTGCACTACAGTGGATATCCGGTGACGACAACGAGAAACTACCGACTAGACCACGTGGCAACAAGTATTGCACACTGCGTATATAGTGCACCTTAAGCCACGACATACGACAACAGGTACATTATTCTCTTAACAATGCTGTACCAATTTATGTATCATGTGTTTGTTGCTCTTTTCTGTTGGCATTGTTATTAAAATACTACTGATCGCTTTTACCATTTTACTACTGATCGCTTTTACCATTTCTATAATAATCCAATATTTCAAGCCAAAGGAAATTTTACAATAAAAATTATTCCTTTTTAAAAAAGGTTTATATGAAAACGGAAATTTTTAGTACTGCTGCTATGATTAATTGATATTTTTTCACTCGGTTATTAATAGAAAAGAAAACAAACGTTATAACTGAGACCAAACAAATACCGAAAAACAACAGTTAGTCAAAACTAAAATACAGGTATCGCACTTAACCGGCCATATTTCCAATTCCTATATTCTCTAGTGAAAAGAAGAAAAACAAAGATATGTACTGCCATATTTTCTGCAAATGGTTCTAGGCAAATGCTGGGTTAGTTCCTAAATTTTGGCAGTTGTCACTAGATTCCCCGAACACAACCGATAAGAAATAAAAGAAACGAAAGAAATCTATTTTTTAAGTTTTTACTTTCAAGTATGATTGAAGACAGGGCTACAGCAAAAATTTCAATTTTATAGCGCTATTGAAATTACCTTCGGTTCTTTGGTATACGTTAGTACGTCCAAAACAGCTGACATCGCCTGTAAAAACGTTTCCTATGTTTTAAAAAATCGGAAGCGAAAACGGAAGAAATATAAGGGGGCCATTAACACATGATATAGTTCAACGGAACTTTGGTATTTTTTTACGGCGAGCATTAGCAGACGTGCTTAAACGGCCTTTGTGTGAATTTCTAGCTCTCCGCTGAGGGAGAATGGCGCACGACATTTTTTTCCTCCCGCCAACCCGCCGCGGCTACAAAACCGAGGCGGGAGCAACATTAAACGGCGAAGCCGCCGACTGCGAATCCTCGTTCTACGGCATAATTTAGACGAAAACAGCCGATTGAACGGTTGCCAGCTGGTATAAACGCGTTCTGCACCACACCCCTACTCTGCGGGAATGGATTTGCTCGGCGAAGAGAGGTTGGGGAGGGGTGGCGGAGGGACGAGAGGATGAGAATAGAAAGGGGAAGGAGGGGCTAGGGGGAGGGAGGCGTAAACGGAGGAATACGACGCGAAAAAGCGCGAGCCGCGACGCAGATATCGCGCGCGGAGCATGATATACAGTTGAGAGGTCCCCCGCTCCACAGTGGCACGGTTTCGGCCTTGGAAGTCGGAACATCCGCAGGCAACCCGACACTGCCCCTCCAGCAGTGGGGCCCCGCCTGGAGGCATTCACAGCGCCTGACGAGAATGGGAAACCCGATAGCAGGGGGCTTTTATTTTAAACTCGGGATAATCGCGCCACAAGTATAGTGAACAAAATTAAGAGCCTGTGCTACAAAGGAAGTTTGTCAGCCGTACAGCAGCCAAGCTGGCCAGATCGCGGATTGTGTGTGAGCATTTCAATGCGCGCTAGTGACTGACGCGAAGGGGGAGTTTGGATTCTGAGGGGGAGGTACGTAGAATTACAGAACAGAATGAGTAGGCTGACATCGCCTTGTAGAAAGCGTCGCAGTTTCTGTGCGTTTTGGTTTCGTCCGCTGCAGCAGTTCTTGCTTTGTGATCACAGCTTCATTGTTATTCGCTTACGGTGATACTCTTTTGTCTCTCCCTCTTTTTCTTTTATGAAATTACTCTCCACAGACGACCCGGGTATGCTCTTGACAATGAACGGCGGTAGTCTTCAGTACAAGATGACAAAAAACGCAGAAAGACTTAAAACATAAAATTACACCCTGATCGTCTTTCTTTGTCAAGCTTCTTTCCCACATAAAGCCACAACTTCTAAGATGCAGCCGCAATGAAGTGTTAGCAAAACGGTTCCTTAGCTACGGCAGTCATTTAGGGCGGTGTTCGTGAATGTAAGCGCAAGTGGTTCAAATGGCTCTGAGCACTATGGGGCTTAACATCTGAGGTCATCAGTCCCCTAGAACGTAGAACTACTTAAACCTAACTAGACTGAAGCGCCTAGAATCGCTCGCCCACAGCGGCCAGCGTAAGCGCAAGTGGTCATACCGCAGGAGGAACACTACATTACGCTTTTACATTTGCATTGCATCATTTACGTATATTTCATACATACTTCGGTGAGAAGTCACTGTAACTCACAACTATGAATAAACATCATACTATTAAGGGAGTGAATGTGTTATATTATAACCAAATCGCCATCTGCAAACTAGCAAGCACCTTACTTTATCTGCTTCTATTCCTACGACCATGTCACAAGCCGTGCTCGAGAAGAAGAAACTTGTACGAAGTGTGTTACATTATCCTGGTTTTTATGAAATAGCAAATGTCAACAAAAACTAAACAAATTACATTATAATTGAAACATCCCTCACGTGATTACTGATGTTATTTCTTTGCTTCACGACGCATTTCTTGCGTTTAATCCCGCTGCTGTCTTCAGATGAAAATGCCTCGGAAAGGAGTTTTCTCTTTCTTAATGTTTTTATAATTAAACGGCAGCGCTCGAAAATTAATTACTGTTGAGCTTAACGCTCAAATACAAATACAAAAGCCCCTTGCTATGTTACTTAAATCGTTACACTTGTCTCTCTTAGATCCATATGACCAAGGTTTTTAAAAATGCACATCATGCACAAATATCGTAGTAAATTATGTTTCTTCGTGCAAATTGGAAATTTGTGGTAAGTTCCTGTGAAACCAAACTGCTGAGGTCATCGGTCCCTAGGCTTACATACTACTTAATGTAGCTTAAACTAACTTACGCTAGGGACAACACAAATACCCATGCCCGAGGAAGGACTCGAGGCTCCGACAGGTGAATCCGCGCGAACCGTTGCAGGCCGCCCTAGACCGTTCGGCTATATCTCTAAGTGTCTGATATACGCACGTAATGTTTTGTTTTGTGATACTGCAATTCTTTGTTTTTCTTGTTGAATGTGTGAAGTCACCACGTTCATATTATCAAAGGGTTATTGCTACTAGTATCGTTTTACCATCCGTTTGGGACCAACTCAGTTCATGTATGTAACGCCGTAATATGTGCGTGGCTTTTATGACGAAACGATTTCTTTCTGACGAGCAGTTGCAAGTATTAGTAAATGCATCAGACAGCGAGGTGGCTATTTTTGAAGAATAAAATCACGCCAGTGACGACAGAATTTGTCTGACATTTGAATCAGAAGGCACTTCAGTCTTTGATATCTCACATGACAACGTTATCGGTGGAAGTGGCTCAGTCAAAAGACAAAAAAATATCATATTGAACTAAGACCCTATTCCACAAGCTGGTAGATTTTCGAGTGCAAACATTATAAAACTGACTCCTAATCCAACAAAATATCCCGTATCCACAGCAAATGTTATAAAATTTGTAGCCTATACTGAGTTGTCACTGATGGATGGTGTGTATAAATCATATGGTGATGCATCTAGACACAGGTAGAGCCATATTTCACGCCACAGTGTCACAGAAACGGTTCTGTTGCAGCTCACATGACACGGGATCGAACAACAAGAACAACAAATAACAGGTTAGCATCTACAGGGTGTTCGAAAATTCCCGTTACAAATTTCTAGGACATGTAGAGGGGGATTGAGAACATAATATTTTGAATAGGAACCCATGTCAGGAAAAGTATTGTTTCCATTCTACGATGGTTTCTGTTCAGGTGTGTAACTCATCCACTTCTGCTTGAGGAACTGAATTAGGCGTGACGTAGTACAATTATTAGATAACAATTCGAAAGGAAACATAACGAAACATCCATTTATCATTTAAGCTCATCTGTTTGTAGTAAAACTTATTTACCTTATTCCAAAACAAAAAAGAACCAAGCATACTGTACGTACGGAACGTAATGTTTAATTGTTAATACAAACAAATGTGATAAATGAATGTTTCGTTATGTTTCTTTTCGAATTGTTACCTAATAATTGTACTGTGTCACTCCCAATTCAGTTCCTCACGTAGAACGGAAACGGTACGTTTCCGAACGTCCGTTCCTATACAGAATATTGTGTACTCACTCCCCTCTACAAGTCCTTAAAGATTGTAACGAGAATTTCTGAACATCCTATATAAGATTTGTGTGCCAATAGTGAGTGGAATTATTTTCGTAAATATATAATCCTTGCATGAATGTAACTCTTAATTACCAACTGGTGATCTTCCGAGGACTTTGTCCATACAAAAGTATACTAATTAAACACTGAAAATTTGGGATAAAATCGTGGACATTGTGCCATAATGCTATGTTATGAAAACATAGACCTGTACAGGAAAAAACCCTCAGAAAAATCAAGTCAAGAGGTGTCTCATCTGACACCTGAGCTGAAAGGACAAAAGTCAAATGTGGCAGTGCGCCGGGTCAAGGACTTCTTAAAAGACATCTTTCAGTGTTGGGACTGTGAGAATGTGAGAAAAAAATGCCCTAATAACAGATCAAGAAAAGATCACGTCCACAGTTGAACCTGTTTTAATAAGGATACCACAGTCGTATCTAATGCTCGAAGAAACAACAAACAAGTTCCCTGGTTCAGTACAGTGCACAAAGATAGGGAAATAAGAAACAGAGAAAACTAAAAACTATACTGGACTACAGTGCAACTGTGAAGGCAGTAGACGCATTGCGTCAGATTACTGATGTATACACATGCAATTTTAATATTCTTGAAATTCTGCCTAGAATGATTTTATGTTATAAAGGGGAATCAGTCCACGGCGGTAAAGAAATATTGTAAACGGGAGAAGAATATTTCTTCATTATTTGGGAGGATTCCTTACATTTAAACAAGCAAAACGCTGCCACAAAATGAACAATCAGCAACCATTCTTAGGAGAACACAAGTAGGAAATTTTCCAACGCTAAACTCCAATGGTTGACGTGTCAGATACAAATACAGTTCATCATGTTGTGATAAAAAAACTTTTGTGATATGCTCAAATTGAAACAAACTTGTTTGTAAGGTTGACATTACGTAACAATACCCAAATTGTGAACTGCAATAAGTTAATTGTCTGGACCGCTGTTTAACTGAGGCAGCTAATAATTTAGAAATTACAGTCGTTGCGATTTTACCTGTTATTAGCAATTTATATTTTGTTGAATATCAAAATAAGTGCACGTAAAATATTTATTTTTTGTACGTCATTGATATGATTGTTAGCTGTTAATACCGTAATACTTATCGTGTGGCAAATAACACCTTCTTCATTTTTGGTACAGGAAATTCAGAGTTTATAAAGTACTGTTACCGCAATTTTCAATTTAAGATTAATTTCTACTTCGTCCATCCTCAAACTATATAAAAGTGCATTGCATTCCATCTTGCTTAAGTCCAGGGACTTCTGACAGAGCGAATGAGAAAATATTTGTGTTTTGTTGTTGTTGTTGTGCATGACTGATCTGATTGATTGCTTGTAATTCTGACAATTTATTTATTTTGTTCCAAAAAGAACTTTAGTATGAAATTATATTAACTTTTAATACTGTGTTAGTTTTATGCCCTTAAATACCAATCTGATCGCTATGACCTGAAAGAGCATGTGTGGTCAGCCTTTTAAGGAAAGCACCGTTGGGTAGTCTAGGTACATTACTGAGGTGTAGATAATGCTAATTTTTAGACTGTCTACACCTATTTATCTAAAGTAGTTTACCTCATATGGTGCAAGGTACGTCCCACCAATGTCAGTAACTTTCTTTCTTATCGTCTTACTCAAACTGTTTGATGTGGAGTCAACAAAACTGTAGTGCAGTTTTCCACAAATAAAATTTCTCTAAAGCTTAGCTAACAGAATATCTCGAAAACAACGCCACCTTTGTTCCAGAGATTCCAATTTAAATTCTCGGATCACTTCTGTTACACGTTCATATAAGCTATGTCGACCTGTTTGGAGCCTAACGGTGCGTCTCTGAATTCGTTCTACGTCTGTTACCCCATAACGTTCCCGAATGGTGGAGAATAATACTTGAATAGGTCACACTAACAACGTGTACGCAGTTTCCTTCAAAGACACGCTGCACTTCCCCAGAACTCTCTCAAGGAATCGAATTCTTCCATTTGCCTCCCTTAATACTGAATTCAAGTGCTCTTACCAATTAATATCATAATATTAGCCCTATTTTTTAAATACTTCGCAGTATGTTGAGTGTTGATTGCAGACGCCTTAAAATTAACACCACACATAACACTTCGGCAATGTTCCAAGACTATCCACAAGAAGAATCTTTGTTCATCTGCGATAGCATCCCATGTGTAACGACCTACAGTTTGAGGAAAGGATTTAGTTTCTATCTTATATAGCATCCTGTGTTCTTATTACCGTGAGAGTACATGATACTAAATGCATGGTAGTTAGCACAGTACAGCCCAGATGCTGCAATCTTCTAATGATTTCCGTCTCGAGAATTTCTTACATAAGAATATTTAAAACAGTTGACGGGTAGCTATGGGAGTAATACATCTCGTTACAGCGTTGAGTAGACGAAGAAGAAAGTTCTTCCTCTAGAGAAAAAGATTTGATATTACGTTGTCTTCTTCACGTATGAGTATTATACCGGATGTTATCAAATGTGCCACAGGGGATCAATAAATTGTATCAGCTACAGTTTTTTTCTTAATTGAGGAATTCATCTAGAGCAATTTAAGACAGAACTCAAAATCTTTGGGAGGGTGCTAAGGACGTGTGATCCAGCTACATAGTGGTAACTTACAAAAGCGTCGTCCAGCTGACTTTTTGTTATTGACTCTCACAATCAGTTTGCAACACGTGATTTTGGGATTATTAGTTTACTAAATTATTTTAGAGAACGGCTTTTTAATTCTGAACTTACCAGTTTATTGTGAACTCAGCATACACGTGATGTAGTTCTTTCAGTATTTTAACAGTGCTGTTAGAGTAAAGCCATATTATCATTCATACATTCAGTTTCTTGTAAGTATCGAGATCAAACGAAATTAATAAACTGCTCTCTTTGCTGCGCTTTAATAAGACTCGTATCTTCTAAGATGCACCAAGAAACTTCGTACTCTTATTACGACTTGAGCAGCAACTTCCGCCGTTGCTGACAGACTGTAGCAGATTGTATCTAAAGTTATGTGAAAAAAGTGCTCTTTTCATCGCTGTTATTTATCCAAACAAATTTCCACACTCATTTTTAAGAGACGGCAGTAAAAGACTAATACAAGCGTAGTAAACAAGTGTTATTGTTAAAGCAGAAGGCTTAACTGATATACAACAAACACGAACAAATATCGTTTTTTGAGAACTGGAATGTTGTCAAATGGAAGTATGCGAACTTATAAACGTTCGTACAACAATTACATCAAGCTCGCCTAATTACTACAAATATGCACATTATCAGTTGCAGCATATCATGCGACAGCATGATAAATATTTTATTGACATGTTTTAGGACGGGCAAACTGTGCAGTCGTTGTTGTAATGTGAAGACGGAGCGATTTATCTGACGTCCAAAAGGGCTTGATGATTGACTTTCGGGCCAAGGGTCCGGAAGGACTAAGTTTGTCAACTGTTCGCGTGCCGCCGTGGTTAAAGAATACCGTGTATGAAACTTGCTGGCAGATTAAAACTGTGTGTCGGACCGAGACTCGAACTCGGGACCATTGCCTTTCGCGGGCAAATGCTCTACCACTGAGCTACCCAAGCACGACTCACGCCCCGTCATCCCAGCCTACTTCTGCCAGTACCTCGCCTCCTACCGCTGTGAGGATGGGGCGTGAGTCGCGCTTGGGTAGCTCAGTGGTAGAACACTTGCCCGCGAAAGGCAAAGGTCCCGAGTTCGAGTCTCGGTCCGGCACACAGTTTTAATCTGCCGGGAAGTTTCATATCAGCGCACACTCCACTGCAGAGTGAAAATCTCATTCTGAATACCGTGTATGGCAGATGGCGCTATCCAAACCCGCCTCCGAGGCACCATGGGCCATAGATGGCAGGGGTGAACGACAGCTGTAGAGACGTGTACGGGCGAATAGGCGCGCTACTGTTGAGCAACTGGCCATCCAGCTGAATTAAGGGACTACCAACAGTGTCTCTTCAACGACTGTTCACCCAGTGTTGCTGCGAATGGGCCGCTGCGGCAGGCACCTAGTCCATGCACCCATGCATGCTGTTCGCCATCGACGGAGGTTGGAATTCGCATTACAGTTCCGCAACTAGACGCCCAGTGAATGCCCACAGGTGACATTCCACAAAAATAACGTTTTAAGCTCCACCTGACAGGTGGCCGTTGGCGTGTATGGCGCGAAAGCACCGTGCAACCAGGAGAGAGCGTTGTGGTCTGGAGAATGTTTATGTGCCATTCCCTGGGCGATCTCGTCATTTTGGAGAATTCAGTGGATCAACAAAAGTGCGTATCTATTCTTGTCGACTCCTGCGTTCAGTTTGTTTTTCCTCGGCACGCTGGCATCTATCATCAGGACAATGCAACGTGTTACTCAGCTCGGAGCGTACGTGCGAGGTTCTAAGAGCGCTAGAATGAGTTCACCGTACTCCCCAGGCGACCAAACTCGCCTGATTTAAATCCAGTCGAAAATCCGTTGGGCCTCCTCTATCGGGCTGTTTGCGCTATGGATACTCTACATCTACATACAGATCCGCAATCCACATTACGGTGCTTGGTGGAGGGTGCCTCGTACCACAACTAGCATCTTCTTTCCCTGTTCCACTCCCAAACAGAACGAGGGAGAAATGACTGCTTATATGCCTCTGTACGAACCCTAAACTCTCTTATCTTATCTTTGTGGTCTTTCCGCGAAATGTAAGTTGGCGGCATTAAAATTGTACTGCAGTCAGCAGTCAACAAACCGAAAAACCCAGCGCAGTTGGCCACGACACTAGCATATCCCAGTAGGTACTTTCCAGAACAGCACGGGCTCTCTTACTGCATGTCTTGCGCTGCAGAAGGTAGTTCTTTTAACAGGTGGCCACATTAATGTGTCTGGACCGTGTAATCCAGTATTTACATTCTGAGAATAACTGTGAACCCAAGTGCTGCTAAACATAGTGTATGTTTCTGTGTAAAACTGATGGTGTACATTAAGGGAAAGGAATTGCTATAGAAACCACAATGCAGTGCACTTTAAGTATCCAAGACGTAACAACATTTCCATTTCATAAATGTTCCATCACCGATTACCAAATTTCCGTTATTTTCGCCAGCCCCATCACCACAGCGTCTAGCTACACTTGATCCCTGACATAGTATTCCTGTAACACCTCCCTCTGTTTATAAGCCTGCAAAGGCTCTAAAATTAGTTAATGTTACAAGAAATCACATGTAAAATCCAAAAAAAGGGACTGGTTGCATATTTATACCCATATAAATAACCAATTTAAATCACCGTTTCGGTTCGTCATCCATATGTGATGTACTGAAATTTCGATTCAGGTCGTCAAAGAAGTCATTAATCAGTGGATAGTATACACTGGTAGTGGCCACAGTAATGAGAGGTTGGCAACAATGAGAGACTTACGACAGTTTTTGTTGTGTACAAAGTTCCGCATAGTCAGCGTGTAAACAACTTTCCCACTAGAGCGCGCCCCGCTAAGCACAACAGCGCAGGCGCAGCATTCGTCCATCTCCACACTACGAGATGGCGCTGCCATAGAGACGGCGTATTAATATTTAACGCAGCCAATGAGATTGCTGCTAACGTAGAACCTTTTCACCTCGCAGATCACACTTGCGCTGTGATACATGAAGGCGCGAGGTATTATAACGAGTGTACAGACCTCCGATTAGTCAGTCTGCATTAGTCTGTACCAGTCTATAGTCAAGTTTCAGTCTGCGCCTAATAAGATTACCATATTCCTGTACATAGCAATGAAGACAAATGTATAGACACTTTTGTCAAGTATCAGAGATATATGTGAGAATAAGATCAATGTACCAATACCAATGGAACTTCAGATTGTGAGTTGTAAGTAGCTTCCAGAACCAAGTTAAGTAATTTATATGGATGTTATTATTTTAATAAAGGTGTGTGAAAATTAATCAAGTTCTGTTTAAAGTTGGTCACCGTCAATCTGCTACTCTAAGCGTGCAAGTGGCATTACTATCGTCTGACCTAATGGCAGAAGATAAACACGCCACGATAAGACCACGAGACATATTGATGACGCTCGCCTACTTCGTTAGAGCGACAAGTCAAATAATCTGACGGTGTGTGTACTGAAGGTCTTACAGTACGTACACCACTGTTTTACACAGCCGAGTGTTCAGAATAAGTTTCCATATAGCAGACGAATCTTACCACAAGACTGTCTATTGAAGGAAACTATGGAACTGTCAGTGCCAGAGAAGTGTGTCTACACGCACCACCGTGGGTTTGGGCAGATAACGAGGTCGCCAGTTGTGTATACAAGGCGAGCGCCTCGTAAACTGGCGCCAGACAGCCAGAAAATCGCCGTCTGTGCCTGGCGCTGGCGCGAGTAAGTATCTAAGGTCGATCCCGTCCCAGCCGCGGGCGGGAACCGTACAAAGAAAGAGAATCGGAAAAGAAGCGGGCCGAGAACGGCGGAAAGAAAGAAAGAAAGCGAAGCGGACGACCGAGGAGGGGTCTCTGTGTGGCACGGTCTCATTTTCTGGGCCGCTCGCCGTATCTATCGCGTCTGCTGGTGGCTCCTCCGCTCAAAAGGCCGAACCTCCAACCTCTCCACGGCTGGGCTGGGCCGGGCCCGTCGGTCCAATTTCCTGCCCCCCCCCCCCCCTTCTCCGCCCCCACCGCCTCCGGCCGCGAAACACTGACGTTAGCCCGTCACCGGCAGTGTGTTTGCCGGGAAGTGGGCGCTAGCGATGGACTGCGGCGCAGCTCCACTACACGCTCTCAGACCACTTCCGATGACAATACTGGTGCAGCAGCGTCCTCGCAGCTGCCAGTGGCCAAACACTATATCGTTCACGTCGTGCGGGTACGGTGTGTCACACTTGATGCTCTTAACAAGGATCCGTCTGTCAAGCTTGTTCTTAGTCGTGTCGGCGGCTTTTAAAACTGTTGAAGATAAGATTTTGCTAAAGGAGCTAGAAACTCTGCGTTGGGTTGTTGGGTTGTTCAAATGTTCAAATTTGTGTGAAATCTTATGGGACTTAACTGCTAAGGTCATCAGTCCCTAAGCTTACACACTACTTAACCTAAATTATTCTACGGACAAACACACACACACACCCATGCCCGAGGGAAGACTAGAACCTCCGCCGGGATCAGCCGGATTGTTGGGTTGTTTCGGTGAGGAGACCAGACAGCGAGGTCATCGGTCTCATCGGATTAGGGAAGGACGGGGAAGGAAGTCGGCCGTGCCCGTTCAAAGGAACCATTCCGGCATTTGCCTGGAGCGATTTAGGGAAATCACGGAAAACCTAAATCAGGATGGCCGGACGCGGGATTGAACCGTCGTCCTCGCGAATTCGAGTCCAGTGTGCTAGCCATAGAAGCTCTGGGGTAAGAGGTGCAATTGACCATAATTACCTGACAGGGTGCAACATTTATGCGTATTACTGATGGTTGAGCGCCTTGGCTGTGAACTGAAGTACTGGACGAAATCCAGCTGGGTGCTGTATGTTTAAAACATTAGCTCTCTCTCTGTCCGAACAGGTCTCGGAAGGACCAACGGCATCGACCGATCGCCTTGTCGCCCTCGGGTGATAGGCATCACTGGTTACACATATGGAGGGGCGTGTGGTCAGCTCACCGCTCTCCCGGACGTTGCTCCCCAGTTGGTATCAAAAGGCTGAGCACTCCCTGCTTGCCAACAGCTTTCGACAGACCCAGATGGTCACCCATCTAAGATTAGCCATGCCCGACAGCGCTTAACTTCGGCGATCTGACGCGAACTAGTGTTACCACTGCGACAAGGGCAAGGCTTTAGAATAACGAGGCTACAAACAATAGATATAAACAAATCTCAAATAAGGCTACTTCTAACAGAAACATATGTTGTTGTTCCCAGAATGAGATTTTCACTCTGCAGCGGAGTGTGCGCTGACATGAAACTTCCTGGCAGATTAAAACTGTATGCCCGACCGAGACTCGAACTCGGGACTTTGCCTTTCGCGGGAAAGTGCTCTACCAACTGAGCTACCGGAGCACGACTCACGCCCGGTACTCACAGCTTTACTTCTGCCAGTATCCGTCTCCTACCTTCCAAACTTTACAGAAGCTCTTCTGCGAAGTTTCATATCAGCGCACACTCCGCTGCAGAGTTAAAATCTCATTCTGGAAACATCCCCCAGGCTGTGGCTAAGCCATGTCTCCGCAGTATCCTTTCTTTCAGGAGTGCTAGTTCTGCAAGGTTCGCAGAAGAGCTTCTGTAAAGTTTGGAAGGTAGGAGACGGATACTGGCAGAAGTAAAGCTGTGAGTACCGGGCGTGAGTCGTGCTTCGGTAGCTCAGTTGGTAGAGCACTTGCCCGCGAAAGGCAAAGGTCCCGAGTTCGTGTCTCGGTCGGGCACACAGTTTTAATCTGCCAGGAAGTTTCATATGTTGTTGTGGTCTTCAGTCCTGAGACTGGTTTGATGCAGCTCTCCATGCTACTTTATCCTGTGCAAGCTTCTACATCTCCCAGTACTTACTGCAGCCTACATCCTTCTGAATCTGCTTAGTGTATTCATCTCTTGGTCTCCCTCTACGATTTTTACCCTCCTCGCTGCCCTCCAATACTAAATTGGTGATCCCTCGATCACATGTCCTACCAATCGATCCCTTTTTTCTAGTCAAGTTGTGGCACAACAGAAACATATATCAGAAAGAAATTACATTAGCGCAGTAAATTCTCAGGGTTCCGTATTAAGACCAATACTGTTCCTGATATACCTTAATGGCTATCGTAATAGTGTTAGTCATAGGGAAGACATTAAGGTTACAAAGGATAGAGATAAAACAAATCTCAAAATAAGGCTACACTTAACAGAAACATGTATCAGAACCAAAATACAATAATTTAGTAATTCCTCGGGGTAGCATATTAGGACCATTACTGTTCTTGATATACGTTGATACCTTATGGAAGAGTTAGTAGTAGGAAAACATCCTTTCTGATGAAAAAAAAAAAACATTTTAGTCGCTCAAAACAGAGAATTTCTTGCAAACACATAAAACCACCAACCAACTTAACAGTTGGATAAACAAATGTGGGTTTCAGTTTGAAGAGGCGAAAAGGACACTCATTATATAAAAAACACAAAAGTCTGGCAGTGAGAAGTGATTCTCAACTGAAGTATGAACACAAGAGACACTAGCAAACAGCATTCGGCAGTATATTACGGCCTTAGACTCTATCGACTCTGTGTAACAGACAGTGCCTTTGAACTGCATATTATTCGCACGGCCACTCAATTTTTAGCTATGGAATCATTTTCTAGGGAACAAATGCACAGGTTATGATTATAAAGTCAGAAGAATAACAGCCAAAAACCAACGGGCTCATTGTAAGATCTCTTCAGTACTTGGGGTGTTTTAACTATATCGTGTTAGCACCTCTACCCCTTCGCTATGCACATCAAAAATAACCTTAGCACTTAACGCACAAACAACTCTGGTTATGAGCATGAAATAAAATGTAGACGAACGTACGTTTACCAAGAAAGAATAAACATAACGTTCACGAAAACCTTTTCTACCTAGGAATAAAATTTTGCAATGAAGTGCTTAAGGCAATTAAAGATATTACTGAAACGAAGTTATTTAAAATAGCTACTTGATAGCAATACGTTTTACTCATTGAAAGATTGCTTTGAGAAGACTGGGAACAAATATAATGCAAGTAAATAATAATAAAAGACCTTTATCATTCCAAAACAGATTTTTGCACTACAACAGTCCTTTTCCTGGGAATCATTACACTAATGCTTTCTCAATGTCCTTTTTCTGAAGTCTTTATCGCACTTGCCCAGCAATCATTTCAGCAACACCGTGTATACCGCATGCAACTGAGGTGGTTTCAAATTTATCCAGCTGGTGTTGTACACGGAACATACCAGTAACTCCCTTCATTTTCTTCCTTCCCAATGTCTCAATACAGCCCAAGCCAAAAGGAACGTGAACAGTTGCAACCTTCGGTTTTATTTCTACAAATGCTAGAAACGTAGGTTTGCCTTTCCTAATTTTCACATCTGTCAACATCTGCTTTCTTTGGGATTGAAATTATTATATTCTTCTTGAAATCTGAGGGAATTTCGCCTGTCTCATACATCTTGCTCACCAGATGGTAGAGTTTTGTCAGGACTGGCTCTCTCAAGGCCGTCAATAGTTCTAATGGGATGTTGTCTTCTCCTGGGGCCTTCTTTCGACTTAGATCTTTCAGTGCTCTGTCAAACTCTTCACGCAATATCATATCTCCCATTTCATCTTCATGTATATCCTCTTCCATTTCCATGATATTGTCCTCAAGAACGTAGCCCCCCTTCTAACAGCCGTGTACCGCAAGTCTCTAGAGGAATGGAAGGTTCCAAATGATTGGAAAAGAGCACAGGTAGCTCCAGTCTTGAAGAAGGATCGTCGAGCAGATGCGCAAAACTATAGACCTATATATCTGACATAGATCTGTTGTAGAATTTTAGAACATGTTTTTTGCTCGAGTATCATGTATTTGGAAACCCAGAATCTACTCTGTAGGAATCAACATGGATTCCTTAAACAGCGATCGTGGGAGACCCAACTCGCTTTATTTGTTCATGAGACCCAGAAAATATTAGATACAGGCTCCCAGGTAGATGCTATTTTGCTTGACTTCCGGAAGGCGTTCGATACAGTTCCTCACTGTCGCCTGATAAACAAAGTAGGAGCCTACGGAATATCAGAGCAGCTGTGTGGCTGGATTGAAGAGTTTTTAGCAAACAGAACACAGCATGTTGTCATCAATGGAGAGACGTCTACAGACGTTAAAGTAACCTCTGGCGTGCCACAGGGGAGTGTTATGGGACCATTGCTTTTCACAATATATATATATATATATATAAATGACATAGTAGATAGTGTCGGAAGTTCCATGCGGCTTTTCGCGGATGATGCTGTAGTATACAGAGAAGTTGCAGCATTAGAAAACTGTAGCGAAATGCAGGAAGATCTGCAGCGGATAGGCACTTGCTGCAGGGAGTGGCAACTGACCCTTAACATAGACAAATGTAATGTATTGCGAATACATAGAAAGGAGGATCCTTTATTGTATGATTATATGATAGTGGAACAAACACTGGTAGCAGTTACTTCTGTAAAATATCTGGGAGTATGCGTACGGAACGATTTGAAATGGAATGATCATATAAAATGAATTGTTGGTAAGGCGGGTACCAGGTTGACATTCATTGGGAGAGTCCTTAGAAAATGTAGGCCAACAACAAAGGAGGTGGCTTACAAAACACTCGTTCGACCTATACTTGAGTATTGCTCATCAGTCTGGGTTCCGTACCAGATCGGTTTGACGGAGGAGATAGAGAAGATCCAAAGAAGAGCGGCGCGTTTCGTCACTGGGTTATTTGGTAACAGTCATAGCGTTAAGGAGATGTTTATCAAACTCAAGTGGCAAACTCTGCAACAGAGGCGCTCTGCATCGCGGTGTAGCTTGCTGTCCAGGTTTCGAGAGGGTGCGTTTCTGGATGAGGTGACGAGTATATTGCGTCCCCCTACTTATACGTCCCGAGGAGATCACGAATGTAAAATTAGAGAGATTAGAGCGCGCACGGAGGCTTTCAGACAGTCGTTCTTCCAGCGAACCATACGAGACTGGAACAGGAAAGAGAGGTAATGACAGTGGCACGTGAAGTGCCCTCCGCCACACACCGTTGGGTGGCTTGCGGAGTATAAATGTAGATGTAGATGTAGATATGGAGCCAGATTGGGAGACTACAGAGAACACTGCATCCATAACTAACACATGAAGAACGTTCAAACATATGCAAGAGGAAACTAACCACAACCATCTGATTCAATTTTCACCCAAAGAAGTCACGTTCATAGCGCAATCCTGTCCGTCATGAAATTACCACACACTGGTATACTAAAGTCATACTAACTCTCTGTGAAATCTTCCCGAAGAGAATAGCTGAGGGCTACTTTGATGATTGCACCACATGCTTCAGGTGGTCAACTTGGTTTACACAAAGAGTGTAACTCCACAATAATTATGATAATTAAAATAAATTACATCGAAACACAAATTACAAAAGAAAAACCTCGTACTCCTTACTATCGTCTTACTATTAAGGTGATGGGTCGAACAATTGTATAAGCACGTGGTACTGGTCTCACGAAGTACACCCCACGTGGGTTGAACGTAAAGAAAAGTTGCTATATTGAAAAATATTGTCAAGACGAGACGCTATAATCTCAGGCATATTCGCATTTGAGATTGGTGATCTTAGTTAGAGTTACGGATCATCCACACGTGGTTCCACTTTACTCACAACGTAGTGACAAAGCAACTACTGGAACATATTCTGATCTACATACTCGAATTACAGTGTGTTGCAATTTAAGATAACATTAGATATTTTAGATCTAAACCTGAAATAAAGGTGATTAAATTCTCTGTTACGCTGAACTTAAGACATCCATTGTCCTACGGACTTCGCAGAGACGCGCTTAGCCGGAGATACGGCTTCAGACGCTCGCCGCAGACAGACTGGCCTGGGCCCCTAACGAGGATGCTTAACAGATACAAACGAAAGTGACCAGAGAGGCAGCTTCCTATACCAACATGAAAAGGGATGGTCAGGACCATACTAAGAATAGAAACCTCTTTGCTTTCAGAAAGCGTAGCTACCTGTTCCGACGTGCCGGCCGCGGTGGTCTCGCGGTTCTAGGCGCGCAGTCAGGAACCGTGCGACTGCTACGGTCGCAGGTTCGAATCCTGCCTCGGGCATGGATGTGTGTGATGTCCTTAGGTTAGTTAGGTTTAAGTAGTTCTAAGTTCTAGGGGACTAATGACCACTGCAGTTGAGTCCCATAGTGCTCAGAGCCATTTTTGTTCCGACGTTGGTCCTTCTGTTCTCTAGCAAACAGGCTTGTCTGCTACCAACAAGCATACAACTAGAAATGCATTTGCTCATTCATTCTATCACACAGAAGGGAAGGGGGATGACAGTATCTTATCGTATACAGTATATAAAAGAAAGCGGATGTAGGTTCCGTATGAGACTGTGCGACATGAATTACATATAAACTGTGTTTTAAAGTGTTGTAGTGTGGCAGATCGTCCTTGATTATGTGTAAGAGTAACACGTTCCAGTGCTCAGTCTCCTCCCAGATAGTCAGAAACACCACAGTAAATTTAGAAGTGGAATGTATGCCGTAAATGACAACAGTTTTAAAAAATTAACATGGAATGAATCCAACAGAGACCTTTCAGCATGGCTCAGTATTTTTGTAGGGGGCTTCGAACGACTTGTTGAACCATGCCTTGTCGAGTTGCCGCAGTAGGGTGGGCAGAAGTAGTTCCGACACAATATTAGGAGGTGTTTTTTGACCCTTGTGACGCCAGCGCTGCACTGACTGCACCTGCAGGCAGCGCGGCGAGTCGGCACACAACAAAGCAACTTTCTGTGTGTACCCGCGGTGGTGCGGTGTGAGCGCGCTTTCCACGTGCGGCTGCGCTCGCGTTGTGCGAGTGATTTGGGCGGCGGCGCGGCCGTGCAGGGCCATTTGGCGGGGCGCCACGGCGTGCGGCAGGCGGGGGCCTGCGTGTTATTGCAACTGTGTCGGCGGCCGGCGGGCGCCGCGCCAGCGCCGCTGGAAGCGCGCCACTCCGCCTGTTCCACGCCGCCGCCGTGTTCGCGCCTGCTACGCAGCTTTCGCTACGAGCTCGCGTGTACTCGCAGCGGCGTGTCTGCGCCGCGCTGGCTGCGGGTTATTTACTACCGCTGGGCCGAGGGGCCCTGTCCGCGACAATTTTCACTGCCTGCCTTCACGATAGGTATGCTGTGTTGCTAGTGATACATTGCACCACCCGACTGTTTGGACTTTGTCCACGACCAAATTATCAGTACAGCTGCTGGAATCCTGTGCGCGTCTGTTATCTGACATTGAGAAACTTACTGCGAGTAACTGTTTTTCTCACAGAGTGCTATAGTATTTTTATTAACGTACTAGCGACCCCTCAGTTGGGAAGGGAGTGAGACAGGGTTGCAGCCTCTCCCCGATGTTATTCAATCTTTATATTGAGCAAGCAGTAAAGGAAACAAAAGCAAAATTCGGAGTAGGTATTAAAATCCGTGGAGAAGAAATAAAAACTTTGAGGTTCGCCGATGACATTGTAGTTCTGTCAGAGACGCCCCCTACGAGCACGCACAAGTCCCTCAACACATGGTGGCATGGGATCGACTAATGTCTGAATTAATGCTGGAAGGAACAGAGACCATGAATCCTGCACGGCTGTCCATAAATGCGTAAGAGTAAGACGGAGTGGAGATCTCTTCGGAACAGCACGTTGCAAGGCATCCCAGATATGCTCAGTAATGTTCATCTATGGGGAGTTTGGTGACTAGTGGAAGAGTTTAAAATCATAAGAGTTCCTGAAGCAATTCTGGACGTGTGGAGTCACACATTTTCCTGCTAGAATTGCTGAAGTCCGTCAGAATGCACGATGGTTCAAAAGGCTCTGAGCACTACGGGACTTAACATCTGAAGTCATCAGACTCCTAGACTTACAACTAGTTAAACCTAACTAACCTAAGGACAGCACACACATCCACGCCCGAGGCATTATTCGAGCCTGCGACTGTAGCAACAACGCGGTTCGAGACTGAAGCGCCTAGAACCGCTCGGCCACAACGGCCGGCCGATTGCACAATGAACATGAATGGATGCAGGTGATCAGACAGGATGCTTACGTACGTGCCACCTGTTAAAGTCGTATCTAGACGTGTCAGGGGGTCCCATATCATTCCAACTGCACCCTCCCCCCCCCCCCCCCCCCCCATTACAGAGCCTCTGCACCATTACAGAGCCTCTACCAGCTTGAACAGTCCCCTGCTCACAAGAAGGGACCATGGACCAATGAGATTATCACTATACCCGTCCACGTCCATCCTCTCAATACAATCTGAAACGAGACTTGTCCGTCCAGGCAACTTGTTTTCATTCATTAACAGTCCTACGTTGGTGTTGCTGCGCCCAGGCGAGGCGTAAAACTTTGTGTCGTGCAGTCATGGTACATGAGTGGGCCTTCGGCTCCGAAAGCCCATATCGATGATGTTTCGTTGAATGGTTCGCACACTGACACTTGTTGATGGCCCAACATTAAAATCAGCAGCAATTCGTGGAAGGGTTGCACGTCTGTCACGTTCAACGATTCTCTTCAGTCGCCACTGTTCCCGTCCTTGCCGGATCTTCTTCCGGCCGCAGCGATGTCGGAGATTTGATATTTTACTGGATTCCTGATATTCACAGTACACTCGTCGTACGGTCGTGCGGTAAAATCCCTACTTCACAGCTACCTCGGAGATGCTGTGTCCCATCGCTCGTGCGCCGACTATAACAGCACATTCAAACTCTCTTAAATCTAAATAACCTGCTATTGTAGCAGCAGCAACTGATCTTGTTGTCTTATATAGGTGTTGCCGACCTCAGCGCCGTATTCTGCCTGTTTACATATCTCTGTATTTGAATACGTGTGCCTATACCAGTTTCTTTGGCGCCTCAGTGTAGTATTTTGTGATACATTCGACCGCTTTCTAGGCATTTTTATTCGGTAACAAAACGAAATTAAAATCAAATACAGAGGCAACCAAATGACTAATAAAACGCAATAAATTCGTTTCTCCTAGCCAAGAACTCAAATATAATTAAAACCTATCGAAACAAAAAAATATCGCAGACAAGTAAATTGATTGTTAGTTTGTATCCACAAAGATAAGAGGACGTAAACTTCCGAAAATACTTCTGACCCTGACCTTTTGGTTTTCTGGTGTATTAGGAGACTAACATCACCATCTACTGCTTGTTTCGTGTACTAAGCATTGATGATTATGTCACTGAGAGAAAAAATCTAACTACTAAGCTGAACAGGCGTCTAATACTTTAAATTAAAAAACACTTTCTTTTCTTTTTTTGCGTGATCTGATTTTAAGAAAATAAAGCCCGTATGTTGCCCCAAGCTATGCTCAAGTTACCTGTGAAAATCCCCGAAACTTCGTCTGTTAGTTTTAGAGATTAGCGTGTTCAAATGCACTCACAAAGTTTTTAAAAATAGCCTTACTGCTTTCTGTTACACTGTCTGCATCACGCACAATCCGTTTTTGTCAAATATTTTCAATGTAAAGTCACAACGGCTTCAAAACTGTATTATTAGTACAGATGACCTCTTTAAATGATTAATACACCATCGTCAGATATAAAATGCTTGTCAAAGAATAGCAGGGCTTTGTGAACTGCAGTATCATAAGCAGTCTGCAGTGATACTGCATTTAAAACTGACGTGCTATTCGTTGATAAGCATTTTATATCACTACTGCTACTGACGGTCTATATGTGTTTAAAAAAAATTCGTCATCTGCTGATCACTACCATGTTGCTTAAAAGCTAACTCATCCGCGATAAAATTAATTCAAGTTGTGGTAATGTGTTTCAAATAACCTTCTTCAATGAACGAGACGTTCCTAATTAAATAATTAAAATTACAGCGATTCCTTCCTAAATAAATTATGTCTAATTTGGTAGATTCCCTCAAAAATCGTTTTACTACCACCACAAATCTAGTGACAATTTTTTACTATTTTATTTGACGTCTGGGGATCATCAGTTCAGCCAGTCTCCAATAAATAAATATGTGCTCTCTTACACACACACACACACACACACACACACACACACACACACACACACACACACACACATACACACGCGAGCGCGCGCGCGCACGCACGCACAAAATAAATCATATGCTTAGAAATATTAAATCTAGGGGCCAACACCTCAACATCTTAAACATACATCTTTATTTCACAAGAGGTTATGAGGTAGAATATGTGCAAAAAAACTCCAGGGCCGAATGTGATCCCTATCAGATTCTATACCGAATTTGCTGCTCAGTTAACTCCTCTTTAAGCATCATCTACCGCAGATCCTTCTATCAAGAAACGTTGGCCAGTAGTCGGACGAAAACACAAGTCACACGCGTGTGCAAGAAAAATAGCACAAGTGATCCACAAAACTACCGTCCAAGACCCTTGGCATACACTTCTTATAGAATCTTAGGACATATTCTGAACTCAAACATAATGAGATATATCGAGCAGAATGATCTCTTCCATGACAACGAGCATGGACTCCGACAACATCGATCATGTGAAACCCAACTCTCACATTTCTCGTGTGACTTCCTGAAAACCATTGATCAAGAGAGAGAGAGAAGTAAATGTAGTATTTTGATTTCCGAATCAAGTACAATACCGAAGCTTATTATGGAAGGTACTATTTTACGGAGCATGAGCTGTGTGTGCTGTCACATAAATTTATAAAATTTGACTATATTCACAACATAAACAGAATGCAAATGAAATATTATCACTGTGCTGAATGTGGAACACGTGACTCCGCGATACTATTTCTCTAGTGAAGTTTATGGAAGGGAAGTGAAGACACACAAACAAAATGCAAGAAAAAATTGGTTAATAAAAATCTGAAAAATTACGAAAAGTAATGTGCAATCAGGTTTTCTTCGAGTTCAAACTTCGCAAAGAACGAGGGAGGGAATAATGGACTTGAGAACATGTAAACAGGAGGCAAAACGTAAATTGTTCGCCGATCTCATAAAGTAATGCTGTTTTAAATTTATAAGTGCCAAAATGTGGAGACTTATTATGTACTCTTACACCATATAGCAGATTGACCACTGTGAATGCGCTATAAACAAAAGTGTAACACGTCTGATGAAAAATACTCTTACATATCAGCAGTCTTAAGACTGAAAATTCATAATAATTGATATACAATAGCTGCTGTGGGAGACGCCCATGCAAATATATATGAATGAGCTGTTTTTTGAAAGTTTAAAATTAGTACATTACTGTTTTCCCTGTGCATGTTTCTACGATGGGTTTGGCAATAACGCTTGAATTGTCTGCAAACAGGACGAATCTTGGTTTTGATAGAAATAAAATAGCACGTCATTAAAACTAAGCAGAAATAGAAATGGCCCTTGATCGAATCCTGTGGAGCGCCCATTGTGATTTCACCCCATGAAAATGATACGGTGTCCTGCTTGTAGCAGTCACACACCCTACTGTAATTTTCTCCATCCCGTTTTTGAAATGGGTAGCAAATCAGGTATGTGACTGATTAACGAGGGGCCTTCAATAAGTAACGTAACACATTGTTTTCCGAAACCAGGTTGGTTTTATTCAGGATTCCAATACAGCAGATTATTTCGGCTACAAATCCCTACCGGTATCTTTAAACATAATCTAAGTTTAGTTTGGCGGCTTTTCGACCCCTTTTTGGGAGGTCTATATACCCGAATGGTACCACTCTTTTGGTCGACATCTGAACCAACGTCTTGGTGCATCAATAACCTCCCCACCATCCACGTACTGCTTCCTGCAGAGTGCATCCTTCATTGGGCCATTGGGCTAAACGGATGGAAGTCGGAAGGTGCGAAATCGGGGCTGTATCGTGGCTGAAGAAGAACAGTTAATGAAGTTTTGTGAATCCTCTCGGGTGCGCAGACTTGCGTGAATCCTTGCTTTGTCTTGGGAACGGAGAAGTTCGCTTGCATTTTGTGGCAATGAACATGTTGAAGTCACTTCAATTTCCTCAGGGTAGCACAGTACATTTCCGAGTTGATCATTCCCCGGTGTCAGAGGACGTAATACAGAATAACCTCTTCGAACTCCGTTGATCACCTCTAATGAGAGTGTCCGCATGTTCCGACATTGCAGGAGTTGCATTTGTCTGCGCCTGACCAGGACGCGAGATATTGGACAAGTTTGCACGACCATGCTGCTCTGACGACACACGCCTCGTACAACGAGTCACCGTGCTTTTGTTCACTGCCAGGGCTCCGTAAACATTCTGCAAGCGCTTATGAATATTTGCGATGCTCTGGTTTTCCACCAAAAGAAATTCAACGACAGCTGTCTGCTTGGAATGCAACTCCGTTACAGACGCCATTTTGAAGGCTACTTCATGAAACTACAGCGGCTGATGCGAGAATATTCCCCGATGTCCCACAACAAATTCCGCTTTTTTAAAATCGGAATTGGCTGATAAAAATGTGTTGCATTACATACTGAACGCCCCTCGCAACCCTTTTAAAATCCAAACTGTGTTTGACTAAGTACTCCATCATTTCGGATACTTATGCACTTAACAGTGCCTTAATATTGTGTCATGTCGGTCGGTGTGCGTATAAATCAATGGTACATGAAAGCTGTCAACTATTTAATGTGTGGCTGTGTGATTCGAATCTCACCATTAACCAGCAGCGCAGACCACTAACCTGTGCATCTCAGGTAGTCATAAGTTAGGTGAAAGACGAGAAATTTGAAACTGTTACAAAAGGAGTATCATTCGTTTACCCGTGGGCAGCGGATTTTCTTGCATTAAATAAAAAGTTTAGTGGTCTTACAGAGTTGAAACGTTCGAGTCTCCAGTCAGACATTCCTGTGACGAACGGCTCGCTGCGTACCGCCGAAGCCCCAGGAGGGAGGGATGAAGACAGTGTATTCTACGGATGACGGCCTACGCAAGTGTATTTTGAAAACTTTCGGCGACACTCGTTGGGCGCCCACGCGGGCATTAAAAAGTGGACAGCAAACACGGCGCGCGCGCGCGGTACTTCCGCACAAACACAACACTCCGACGCGGATATTCCGTCGTAGGAGCGGCTCTCCACTTGACACAGTAGCCATCCTGGCGCTTTAAAGCCTCCGGGCTGAAAAGTCTTTTGGGGAAAGCTGAAAGCACTACGGCTGGGCCGTTTCTTCTTGTCACTGCCGCCACAGGCGGCTTAACCGCCAGTACTCCTCCACGCATAGCTGCTTACCGACAATGTCGTTCAAGACACACCTGAAAACATCGATCAATAATCGATATCTAATATTTAGCCACGATTTTTTTTAAAGTTCTGCTCAGCTTTAAAATAACTGAAGAATTTCCATGTTACCAATAGAAACTGATTTTAGTGAACAACGCTTTATTGACTACTAGTTTCCAAATTCGGTAGAATGAATCGTTTTAACGTCGATGTAAAAATACATCATAATAAAAACATCTCGCTGGGATAGGTTAACATGCAGAACGTCGTATCCAAGTTTTCGTATCGTCGTTGACACTATAGAGTCTTACACCAGGGCAAGCAAGGAGAGGATGTTGTTTGGTGGCCAGTATTCTCTTTCTATTACACAACTGCACACATGTATTAACAGGGTTCTTTATTCCTTCGAGGCATGACGCGACCTAATTGCATCCCAATCCTCCACTAATGCCGGCCGCGGTGGTCTCGCGGTTCTAGGCGCGCAGTCCGGAACCGTGCGACTGCTACGGTCGCAGGTTCGAATCCTGCCTCGGGCATGGATGTGTGTGATGTCCTTAGGTTAGTTAGGTTTAAGTAGTTCTAAGTTCTAGGGGACTAATGACCACAGCAGTTGAGTCCCATAGTGCTCACAACCATTTGAACCATTTTTTTCCTCCACTAATGGAAGTAACATGCTACATATTTTCTTAAATGTCTAAGCTCTGTAAGCTTTGAGTTAACAAAAATACCAGATTTTAGGTATCAAAATTTCAAAAAGTTGACTTACTGTTCCTAATTTCAATCCCAAATGCCCCACTGCATCGCATTCTTTGGTAAGTCACTGAATAAAAAGGTATATCTTGCATAGAAGATTGTAGTAAGAATAATATGTGGTGTCTACATCTACATCTACATCCATACTCCGCAAGCCACCTGACGGCGTGTGGCGGAGGGTACCCTGAGTACCTCTATCGGTTCTCCCTTCTATTCCAGTCTCGTATTGTTCGTGGAAAGAAGGATTGTCCGTATGCTTCTGTGTGGGCTCTAATCTCTCTGATTTTGTCCTCATGGTCTCTTCGCAAGATATACGTAGGAGGGAGCAAATATGCTGCTTGACTCTTCGGTGAAGGTATGTTCCCGAAACTTTAACAAAAGCCAGTACCGAGCTACTGAGCGTCTCTCCTGCAGTCTTCCACTGGAGTTTCTCTAACATCTCCGTAACGCTTTCGCGATTACTAAATGATCCGGTAACGAGGCGCGCTGCTCTCCGTTGGATCTTCTCTATCTCTTCTATCAACCCTATCTGGTACGGTTCCCACACTGCTGAGCAGTATTCAAGTAGTGGGCGAACAAGCGTACTGTAACCTACTTCCTTTGTTTTCATATTGCATTTCCTTAGGATTCTTCTAATGAATCTCCGTCTGGCATCTGCCTTACCGACGATCAACTTTATATGGTCATTCCATTTTAAATCACTCCTAATGCGTACTCCCAGATAATTTATGGAATTAACTGCTTCCAGTAGCTGACCTGCTATTCTGTAGCTAAATGATAAGGGAACTATCTTTCTATGTATCCGCAGCACATTACACTTCTCTACATTGAGATTCAGTTGCCATTCCCTGCACCATGCGTCAATTCGTTGCTGATCCTCCTCCATTTCAGTACAATTTTCCATTGTTACAACCTCTCGATACACCGCACCATCATCTGCAAAAAGCCTCAGTGAACTTCCGATGTCATCCACCAGGTCATTTATGTATATTGTGAATATGATCTTACTTTTTTCACATGGACTATGAGCCCAATTGTGTGATTGGATTGAGGAGTTCCTAGATAACAGAACGCAGTATGTCATAGGACCGTTGCTATTCACAATATACATAAAAGACCTGGTGGATGACATCGGAAGTTCACTGAAGCTTTTTGCAGATGATGCTGTGGTGTATCGAGAACCTTTTGTAAACGGGTCTTTAAACAGTTCTGCGCGTTGAGAACAGCCTCACAGAACACTCAAGTTGACTGTCAGTCAATCACAATTTTAAAACAATATAAACTTTCATAACTACACTGAGCTGACAAAACTCATTAGCGATATATAATATACAGATGGCGGTAGTATCGAGTACGTAAGCATTCAAGGACAGTGCATTGGCGTAAGTGTTATTTGTAGTCAGGTGATTCACGTCAAAGGGTTTCCGACGAGACTATGGTCGCAGAACGGGAATAAACGGAACGCTGAATGGTAGTTGGAGCTAGACGCACGGGAAATCCCATTTCGGAAATCGTTAGGAAATCAATATTCCACAGTGTCAAGTGAGCCGAGAATACTAGGTTTCAGGCATTTCCTTTCATCACGGTCAACGTAGCGGCCGACTACCTTCACTTAACGACCGAGAACGGGGGGATTCGGGTGGAGCTGTCAGTGCTAACAGACAAGCAACACTACTACAAATCGTCACAGAAATCAATGTGGGACGTACGACGACCATATCTGTTACAACAGCGCTGCAAAATGTGGCGTCAATGGGCTATGGCAGCAGACGATCGATGCGAGTGCCTTTGCTAACAGCTCGACAGCAACCTGAAGCGACTGTCCTGGATTCGTGGCCATATCGGTTGGACCCTTGACGATTGGAAAACCGTGGCCTGGTCATATGATTCCAGAATTTAGTTGGCAAGAGCTGATGGTAGGGTTCGAATGTGCCGCAGATCCCACGAAGCTATGAACTGAAGATGTCTACAGGACAGTGGACAAGATGGTGGTGGCTCCATCATCGTGTTGGTTGCGTTTACATGGAATGGACTGGACGCTCTGGTTCAGCTGAACCGATCACTGATTGGAAATGATTACGTTCTGCTAATTCGACGTCATTTTCTGCCATTAAAGGACTTCATGTTCCCACTCAGCGATATCTGTTACTGGGCCACAGTGATTCGCGATAGGTTTGAAGAACATTCTGGACAGTTGGAGCGACAGATTTGGCCACGCAGATCGCCCGATATGAGGCCCATCGAATATTTATGGGACATAATCGAGAGGTCAGTTCGTGTTCAACATCCGGCACTGGAAAGACTTTCACAATTAACGACCGGTATAGAGGAACCATGGCTATATTTCTTCTGGGGATATACAAAGATTTGTTGAGTTCATGCCACGTCGAGCTGCTAAATTACGCAGGGAAATAGAAAATCAGACAAAATGTTAGGGGGTATCTCATGACTTTTGTCAACTCCGTGTATAAGCGGTGATCAAAAGTTTCCGTTTGAAGGTCGTACAGTTCAGAATCGTTATGTGAATCACGGAAAACCGCGGTGAGCATTCAGACAATCATCTCACAGGCGTACCACGATGAAGATACCCGTTTGGTGAAACACCTCACCCTGCTGCATGAGGTAGCCCGTAACTGTCTACTGCACATCTTAGTTCGATGGGAATCGTCGTTCCTCTCAGGCCTTTAGAAGGGATGGGGAGAATTCAGGACTACAGAGTGTGTGCTCGAGTATCTCCCCACTTGAGATCGCATTATGGACGAGGCTGGCTTCCCAGATTGTCTGTTGTCTTACGTCGAATCGCGACGAGTACAGAACTTGGCGCACCATTCCACACCGGTGGTTTTCAGCAGACATGCATTCTTCATTATCCTACGGATGTCGTGTTTGTCTGTAGGCAGCTGAGAAAAGAAAATAATGGCATTTTGGTCCTCTTTTGACGCACGTAGTAAAGAAATCTCCATCACGTTCCCGCATTTTCTGTAGCACGCCAGAAAGACATGAATGCGACACTAATCCCTTTCCTACATGACAGTCCTTATCTACTAAAGGTCAGAATCGGAGCGAGTACCAGTCTAGTGTTGCGGGATGCATGCTCCCCAAATCAAGGCGCCGCTGCTACATCACTGCTAAGGGGCATCCTCCCCACCTGCTGTAGATCCGTGAGGACGACGAGTCTGAGAGCAGTGGCCTTGCGATCGCTTTATGCTCGTGGACTTGCTCTCTGTTACTGAAGCAGGCAGGAGTGTAACGTTATCCGTGACTTATTCTTACTACGGAAAATGAGTGTAAGACCTTGCTGCTGGGAAGAAGCATTGACAAAGCTAAATGACCGATGGCTGTTAGCAGACAGCCTTCAATGAATCTGAGTTTTGTGAAGCTGTGGAGGACATAAAACGAAAATTAATTGATCCAAAGTACACAACTGCAAATGTGTACCATTAGAAGAGGAGCTATACCTGAAACAAGTTTCACGATGAAGTCCGCGCTTCAGGCGACAAACATAGAAATTTCGACCAATACAAACATCATGGTTGTACTCTTGTTTGTTCCACATCTACCACGAGAAAACATATATGCTGTGTTGGGGCTCTGAGGAACGTCACTGCTATATCCCTGCGACAAAATAATCGCCACTTCTGTATTCATTTCATCATGTCAACTTGCGTTTACAGCCTAACAGCGAGTTGTGTGGCTTATCATTCATTTATCTATTTTAATAATTAATAGCCTTTAGAGATTGCCGGCAACGGCCTTGCCGCAGTGGATACACCGGTTCCCGCCAGATCACCGAAGTTAAGCGCTGTCGGACGTGGCCGGCACTTGGATGGGTGACCATCCGGGCCGCCATGTGCTGTTGCCATTTTTCGGGGTGCACTCAGCCTCGTGATGTCAACTGAGGAGCTACTCGGCCGAAGAGTTGCGGCTCCGGTCACAGAAAACCATCATAACAACTGGGAGAGCGGTGTGATGACCACACGCCGCTCCTATCCGCATCCTCACCTGAGGATGACATGGCGGTCGGATGGTCCCGATAGGCCACTTGTGGCCTTCAGAGGGAGTGCTTTTTTAGAGATTCCATTTCATCGTCATGTTCTGGTACTGTCGTTACAGACTCAGTATCGCCTCGAAAGTTCAAAGTAAAAGACTTTCTCTGAATAGATATTAAGTATTCAAATGAATTTACAGCTCATTTCTGATCTCCTTTATACGGGGTGAAGAAAAATTCGCTCACTTGGACTTCGCAGTGCGATTCTTCACATACTGACAACACAAAAGTATCCGTCACAAAATTTCGTCCTGCGCATGTTTCAGGCAATAAATGGACGTTGAAGATTGACAGTTTGGTAACAGTGTAATCACATGTACGGTAACTACCTCTATCAGAAAATCGTGCAGTGCTGTGCAGTTGGTGGAGTGGACAGCGTCTTCGGTTAGCATGGAGGAGGTGGAGGGTTCGATTCTGGCCGAGACTTATTTGTTTTTATTTGCTAGAAGTAGTCTGCGTAGTACGTTACTGGCGTCTTAATCGTCATATAGCGATTACAGTGGGTCGTCTACAAAATGTTTCCAGTTCCCTACTACGAACGCAGAAATGAAAGTAGTCGTTTTCCTTGGTCAGCTTTTCAACAAGCCTTTTGCACGTCGTGGACGCGAATTGTTTCGCGTCGCTGCATCTACTGGATTCCAAACCCATTTTCTGTGTACCCTCCACAATGGTCCCATAGAAATTATTTGCAAAGCACATATAAAGCTCTACTGGTGACGAAAGTCCGTAGCAAAATGTAATGGACCTGAATGTGGCAAGAATAATTGCTGGTATTGATCGAAGGGGCCATTGGGGGATGGTACACAGAAAACAGGAATGGAATCAAGTAGATGTAGTGGCGCGAAACAATTTGCGTCCATAACGCGCAAAATGTTTCTTTAAAAGCTTTCCAATGAAATCGATTGTTTTTCCATTTGCGTATCCGTAATAAGTATCTGCAAATGTTTTGTAGAAGGCCCACTGTAGTCACTGTAAGACGATTAAGAAACCAGATACACTACCACGCACCTTCCATGTCCTTCTGTACATAGTCTCCGCTCCAACTTCGAGTTTTTGGGTAGTATCAACTTTCCAATATCGTCGTCATAGAAAGCAGCCGCCTGTGCTTTCGGCCAGTTATCTGTACTGGTCTGCACCTCGTTGTCTGTGGAAAAATTTTGTCTTCATAGGCAGCGGTTCTTGTGAGCAGAGATGAGGCTCAGGGGGAGCCAATTACGGACTGGATTGTGGGTGAACAAACACTTCTCATCGGAAATGCTGCAGGAGCGTCTTGTTTGCCCCTGTAGTGTGCGGCCGAGAATTGGCATGAAGAAGGAGCTGCTCGACAGTTGTGTTATGTGGGCTGCATGACACAGGCGAAATCTCTAACCAGGCCCTCATCCTTGGAGGGATGCGCTATTCCCTACGCATCTTTACGTGCTCACTATTCCCTCAAAACTGAAAAGAGCGACGCGACACGATCGACGGACATACTAGAGACACTGTCCAACATATCTGTGCAAAGCTTTACCAGATTTTCCCAGTGGTTTCCATTTCGCGACCGATCGGAACTTACTTTCTGGACGAGCCTCGTATACGCAGGACGAAAAATTGTGACAGGCATTTTTGTATTGCTAGTATGAGAGGAATCGCGCTGCAAAGTGTAAGTGCACGAATTTTTCTTCACCCCGTATACCCGCATCGGAGTCACGCTACGTTGCATATATGCTTCAGCAACGCCCTCAAACGGTAACGTTTTCATCGCCCGTTGTACAAAGCTGGAAGAGAAAATGATACACACTAACAGCCTTTTTGTTGCACAGAAAGGAGTCAGGTATTCAGCCCTAAAAATCTTTGACCATATGTAAAGAATTTAATGGATAATGAAATTAATGTAAAACACAAATGGGAATCACATCTGTCTAAAACAAGACTCGTTAAACATCACAACCTAAGGTCGCAACAAAGATCCACGTAACATACAAATAACTAAAACCGATATAGCGTCAGCGGAACAGTGCACAGTAAAAACGTCTTCATGTTGCCTTAAGAATTATGCTCTGTAATGCAGTTATTGCTCTGGTCAAAACAGATACTGTCAGTATTTAACGAAGACGTTCCTGAACAACTACATCAATAGAGCGGTAATATTGTGAACATCTGGGTGGATGTTCGAAAAAAGTAGCTTCCTTATTAAAACCAGCACACTGAATTTTCAGAGCACAGAAAACAAAGCACTACATCGAATCTGCTTCCTAACATCTTTGCTGACTGTTTTGCTATATAACGTCTTGAACGGATGCTTATTCAAGAGCGGGAGGAAACTTGCGAAATGTATTACACGCCCTGTTAAATAAGATGATAAGTAATTAGTTTCAACTAATAGACACTGCGCTTCGTCTCTTCCTTCCCTCTAATACGCATCCACATGCATGACAGTGACACTCCAGGTAAGTGTTCGTGGTGTTAGAAAGGAGAGCGATAGCTGGCTAGCGATTAATAACAATGGTGTCATCTTCCATTAGCATGACTGAGGTCTCATTGGGGCTGACGGGGTAGCGGCGAAGCCCACTCTCAAGCCTTTCACAGACGCAGATGCTGGCAGGAACTCATAAAACTGCGCAACAGCTGCTGCTCCTGTATTAATCGAGTTACTCAGCCGACGTAATTATCATAAATGGCGTTTAAATACGCATCCGCTTGTGATTCGTTTTTCCGGCTGCGGTTGTGAATAGTGTCCGCGCTTTTCACCTGCAGTGCGGACGTCTGCAAATACGGACGGGCGCCGGCTGGGAACAAGACACAGAGCTGGTGGGGGATTGGATGCTAAACACTGTTTGCCACGGAAGAGCTGCCCCGCAGAAAGGCGGAGGTCGCGTCTAATCAGAGGGTGAGGGCCGCCACGCAATTGCGTGTGTGTGTGTGTGCCTGTGTGTGTGTGCGTGTGGCTGCCATTGTGACGCGTGCACGCTCCCAGCCCTGCAGAAGCCAGAACCGCCTCCACCCCTTCTGGCCGGACATCTGCCACACTCCCTGAAACAGCGCGTTGGCCGCACTGTTGTATAGCTTCGCTGCCATCAGTGGCGTCCGGTCGCACCGCTTAATCGATTCGGCAATTTTTCGTTTTATTACGAATATGGCTTCCGGATCGTTCCCCGAGCGAGTGGGGGCGAGTCTCCGTGCGGATCACTCGTTCCACACAGCGATCGAGTGTGGAACACGAAATGAAGGGAGTGACAGTGGTACTCTAAGCATCCTTCGCCACACAACATGCTGTGTCTTCTGGATAATAAATGTAGATGCGAATTTCCGCAATACGCATCTAGCTACAGAGCGTGTCCTCTGATTCTTTCACTAACGTAGTGTCAGCTTTGGTGACGAAAGCAGACCGGACAAAAAATCAGATACCCCTGCATACTTCTCATGTACATGTACATGTTGTTGTTATGGTCTTCAGTGCAGAGACTGTTTTGATGTAGCTCTCCATGCAACTCTATCCTGTGCAAGCTTCTTCATCTCCCAGTACTTACTGCTACCAACATCCTTCTGAATCTGTTTTTGTGTATTCATCTCTCGGTCTCCCTCTACGATTTTTACCCTCCACTGTGCCCTCCAATACTAAATTGGTGATCCCTTCATGCCTCAGAACATTACCTACCAACCCATCCCTTCTCCTCGTCAAGTTGTGCCATAAATTTATCTTCTCTCCAATTCTATTCAATACGTCCTCATTAGTTATGTGATCTACCCATCTAATCTTCAACATTCTTCTGTAGCACCACATTCCGAAAGCTTCTATTCTCTTCTTGTCCAAACTATTTATCGTCCACGTTTCACTTCCATACATGGCCACACTCCATACAAATACTTTCAGAAACGACTTCCTGACACTTAAATCAGTACTCGCTGTTAACAAATTTCTCTTCTTCAGAAACGCTTTCCTTGCCATTGCCAGTCTACATTTTATATCTTCTGTACTTCGAATTCATCAATCATTTTGCTCCCCAAATAGCAAACCTCCTTTACTACTTTAAGTGTCTCATTTCCTAATCCAATTCCCTCAGCATCACCCGACTTAATTCGACTGCATTCCATTATCCTCGTTTTGATGTTCATCTTATATCCTCCTTTCAAGGCACTGTCCATTCCGTTCAACTGCACTTCCAAGTCCTTTGCTGTTTCTGACAGAATTACGATGTCAGCGGCCAATCTCAAAGTTTTTATTTCTTCTCCATGGATTTTAATACCTACTCCGAATTTTTCTTTTGTTCCCTTTACTGCTTGCTCAATATATAGATTGAATAATATCGGGGATAGGCTACAACCCTGTCTCACTCCTTTCCCAACCACTGCTTCCCTTTCATGCCCTTCGACTCTGTACATAGGAACAAATAATTACAGTTGCAGAAAAATTGAATGATTCATTCGAGAAAAAATACTTTACAGACTGGGTAGTCAATAACGCGTTGGTCCACTTCTAGCTCTTATCCAAGAGTTATTCGGCGTGGCATTGATCGACAGTCGTTGGAATTTTTACTGAGGAATATAGTGCCAAATTCTGTCCAACTGGAAAGTTAGATGGTCAAAATGCAGAAATGGTTGGAGGGCGCTGCCCATAATGCTCTAAGCGTTCTCAGTTGGGCAGAGATCTGGCTATCTTATTGACGAAGGTAGAGTTTAGCAAGCACTAAGACAGGCTGTAGATACTCTCGACGTGTGCGGGCGGGCATTACTTTGCTAAAATGTATGCCCAGGAGAGCTTCCCATGAAGGGCAACAAAACGTGGCGCAGAATATCGTCGACATGCCGCTGTGCCGTAAGGGTGTCGAGATGACAACCAAAGGTGTCCTGGCATGAAAACAAGTAGGACCCTCGACCATAACTCTTGGTTGTCGGGCCGTGTGGCGGACGACATTCACGCTGCTATCCCACCGCTGTCTGGGACGTCTCTAGTCACATCTTCGGCCCGTAATATCGCTGACTGGAGTAGAATTGTCTTCAGTGATGAGTCCCGCTGTTAACTGAGCCCCGAAAACCAGTGAAAACGTGTCTGGGGACACCCCGGACACTGGTCGGATATCAACCCTACTGTTGTCCGCTATACGGCCCTATAACCGGTAGTAATGGTCTGGGATGCCATGATTTTCATAGTAGGACCTCGTCAACCGCGGCACCCTTACAGCACAGCGATACGTCAACGATATTCTATGTCCCGTTTAGTTGCCCATCATGGCAAGCGATTCTTGGGCTTATATTTCAGCAAGATAATGCCCGCCCTCGCACGGCGATAGTTTCTACTGTTTGTCTTCGTGCTTGCCAAACCTTTCCTTGGCCAGCAGGGGCGCCGGATCTCTCACCAGTGTTTGGAGTGTTGTGGGCAGGGCCCTGCGACCATCTCGTTCACAAACTAACACGTCAATTGGACAGAATGTAGCACGATATTTCTCAGGAGGGAACCAACAACTTTAATAATCAGTGGGCCGGCTGGTGTGGCCGAGCGGTTCTAGGCGCTTCCGTCTGGAACCGCGCAACCGCTACGGTCGCAGGTTCGAATCCTGTCTCGGGCATGGATGTGTGTGATGTCTTTAGGTTAGTTAGGTTTAAGTAGTTTCAAGTTCTAGTGTCCCATAGTACTCAGAGCCATTTGAACCATTTTGAACAATCAGTGCCAAGCCGAATAACTGCTTGCATAAGGGCCAGAGATGTACCAACGCCTTACTGATTTGTTCACTCCGTAAAGCTGTTTCCTTTGAGCAAATGATCCAATTTTCCTGAAATTATAATCATTTGTTTGTCTGTGCATGAACATCACGTATACCGATTTCCGTCCCATTTCCTGATTTTACATACATGATCTCCTCAGGAGGTATAAGTAGCGGGAAGCAATATATTCGATACCTCATCCAGAAACGCAACTCTCGAAACCTGGACAACAAGCTACACCGCGGTGCAGAGCGCCTCTCTTGCAGAGTCTGCCACTTGAGTTTGCTAAACATCTCCGTAATGCTATCACTCTTACCAAATAACCGTCCGCACCTCGTGGACGTACGGTAGTGTTCACGCTTCCTGCGACCGGGTTCCCGGGTTCGATTCCCGGCGGGGTCAGGGATTTTCTCTGCCTCGTGATGACTGGGTGTTGTGTGATCTCCTTAGGTTAGTTAGGTTTAAGTAGTTCTAAGTTCTAGGGGACTGATGACCATAGATGTTAAGTCCCATAGTGCTCAGAGCCATTTTTAAGGGATCATCGGGACTCGATCGTGGATCAGCATAAACATGTCGCCTAGTTGGAGATACCAAGCTTCTTGTTACACCAGATCGATGGTCGTGTATGGATACGCCGTCCTCCAGGCTAACGCCTGTTCGAACTATGCTGTGTGCTATGGACAAAGGCCGGTATTATGCTACACAGGACACTGACTTGGGCTTCCATGTAAGTATGGTAGTATTCTTAAGTACCACAATGGCTGTGTACTACAAGAACGTCATTGCTGACCACCTATGGTATCTTTCAGCAGGGTAACTGTCCGTGCTTCAAGATCAGACTCGTACCACAGTCGTTTGAGTAGCACGATAGTGAAGTCTTGTTGTTTTCTTGGCCGTCAAATTCGCCTGAGCTGAACCTGATGGAAGACATAGGGAACGCTGTTGGGTGCTACCATCGTGTCGACAAACCATTAGTCGATAATTTTCGGGATATCGGCACGGAGATTTGGTGCCACATACCTACGGAAACTTACGAAGCGTCTAATTCGTGTTACGCAGAATCGCTGGTGCATTGCCTTCCAGAGGTGGGCCAACACGCTGTTAAGGAAGTGGTCATAACCTTTCGGCTGATCAGTGTAAAGGTGAACGAGACGCTACAACTGTAAAGCGAAATACAATGAAATCGTTGCTAGAGCACGCAGGTCTCGTTTGTGCTGTGACCAGAGGCGGTATTGGTCGGAACGTGGTGCCACGATAGACACAGTACGACAGCAAGGTCGAACACTCGCTCCTGCGGCAGGTGTGGAAGTTCTGAGAAGCGGTCCCCTGCAGCCTGGTGTTTGCATTGCTCTCTTCCCCACGGTTGGCAACTCACTGTGTTCAACCGCGCGTGCCCACTGCCAGTCCCAGCTGGCGCACCTCTCTCAACTCTGCGTAGTCACGTTTATTCGATTTGTGGTCCAAAACATCAACGAGACCGGCGGTAGTCCCTTCATAAGTTTGTTGATATGCAGAACCTGTTGCTGTTTCCAAAATAATCCGCTACGTAAAAAAGTGCTTTGCCGTCCTTGGCTTAAAACCCACTTCTAGAGCTTTCCACCGATATTTGGAAATCTTTCGGTACCGTTATCGTTCCATATGATCAGAATAAGTGTGCGATGTCTACTCTACCACAAGACAGTAAAGCTGCCGTCATTCAGAGGCTTAGTTTCAACACTGCAGTGCTTTGCTAGGCATATTCATATTGGAAGTAGTAAATCCTGATTATTATTATGATCTCTTCAACTGACTTATGCATCTGGTTATAAGACGATCTGCAGCGTGGGTGTCCAACCTCTAAGCTTACTTCACCCACATGGGAAGAAGACGAGTATTTTTGGGGCGCACATAATTTACTTAACATTAACAATGACGGCTAAGAAAGGGGAAAAAAAACGAAAAGTAGAGTGAAAGGGATGGACCAATCAGAGAATAGGATCGTGTGGCAGGAAGAAAATTTTGACAGATTTAACTTTATGAAACGGAATTTTATGATTTTTCCCCCTGTTGCGTGATGGTTGCTCAGTTCTTGAGCCACATATATACTTGCTTTAGGCAGCATGCGGCCAGCAGACTGCGTGTTGGACACCCCTGAGCTACAGTTGAACTTGCAACTTGGCGGCTATTACGTTTGCAAATCACTGTCAGAGGTGAAAGAAGAGGCAAGTCACGGAATAGAATCATTCCCTTTCACCACAATACTCCCGAAGATACATCAGAAGTAGGTGTCGCGGCCGATAAAAAACTGCATAGTAATCAAATAATCTGCGTCAACATTGAAAAAATGTGAGCAGCTGTTGTGTTCACAGAGTTTGGATGTTGTTTTGTAGGACCTGACCCTCGAGGTTTGCTAAACAAGGTGTTAGACTTTTCTGTGTCATCTTGTACGCAATGTTGGTCTTATGTTCTGATAATTCCTTTTAATCACCTATCACTATAGCCAAAATTACAAAACAATACATACCTTCGCGGTCATTTTAGCGACAGCAAAAAATTAAAAAAAACACTCTTAGTGACACACACAGGCTGTCTTGTAGCACCTACAGCCGATGTGTTTGAAGATCTTTACGATGGTCACAAACTGACAAACAATACTGAAAGTTGGGTCGCCCGTGGTTTTCTCAGTTACCGATTTCGTGTGTTAAATGCATTTGCTCACGAATCTTGTAACGTGTTAAATGTACACCGTTATGTGTAAAGAAGATGTAATACCATTATTACGTTGAAACGTAATAGGTTCCCTACGGAAGTTCCGTAGATTCAACGATAAATATTATTAAGGGGTTACAACAGAATAGAAATTTTTTAGTCTAATTTTTATTGGATTACAATCTTCCTTAGAGAGTCTATTTTAAGATTAAGTTATAAAAATGTGTCATTAATCCGATCTCCGGAAAGCAACAGCTCTAATACTATACTACATAGTGATGGAATAGGGATCGTGCCAGTTTCGGATAGTATCACAGAGGGCATTATCATTAGCTAAAATACTGTTCTCAACAAAATTACACTTCTTACCATGAATCGTTTATGGGAAACAGCCTGAAAGCATAGCCGGCCGCGGTGGTCTCGCGGTTCTAGGCGTGCAGTCCGGAACCGTGCGACTGCTACGGTCGCAGGTTCGAATCCTGCCTCGGGCATGGATGTGTGTGATGTCCTTAGGTTAGTTAGGTTTAAGTAGTTCTAAGTTCTAGGGGACTGATGACCACAGCTGTTAAGTCCCATAGTACTCACAGCCATTTGAACCATTTTTTAACCTGAAAGCATAAGCTTGTGTCACGTCCGCTTAACTTGTCATTTCGCTTCTTTTTTATACGAAGTAAAGCGTGAGTGCTTAAAAATTTCAAACAAACGTATATATACGGGTGGAAAACTTTCGATAAGTATTCCCAGCCGTGCAAAAAACTCTTCAATTGATAAGCGGAAGCCAGTTGATCCGCATAATTTCTTCATCGGGGGAGAAAAGGCCAACTGTAAGCTACTAGCACTGCCGATTAAAGATCTGTACGAGTCCAAAATTGGAAAACACAATTTGTAACTTTAAACCCTTTTTTTCTCAAAATAACATTTTACAAGTTGGCAGCAGTTGTAAGTCCTATATTACAAATGCTTTGTAACTTGTGAGTCGGCGTTTTTTTCTACTGTAATACGTGGTATTTTTGCAACATACGTTAATTTCGATTTGCGGTGCACGTTTTAATAATGACTTCTTCGTCGAAAAAATTGACTCGTATTTCAGAGCGCCGTCATCTTGTTAGAAACCATTTGTCTAAATTTGTAGTACGTTAGACAATACCATCCCTATCAAAAGCAGCTTTTGAAATTTTGTTCTGGCTACAAAATTGTGGCGTTCAGAGGTCCCACCACCAGCTGTCGCACTCCGCGAAGGTCTATCGTCGACGTTGTGAAGTGTCCTCCGCATGTCCGCCTGCTTAGCTGGGTGGTAACGTGCTCGCCTCCCATGCAAACGGGCCCGGGTCCTTTAATATTTTTTTGGGATCTGAAATTTAAAAACCTCTCTCACACCGGCCTGATTTAGCTTCACTGATCAGGATAGTAAAAAAACATGCGTATATTAAGGGAACTTTCATTCACAAAGCAGGCTCATCACATTCACACAGTTCAATACTGTTCTATCCTGATTAAATTGAGCTTAACTTAAATTCCGTAAGGCAGTGTAGCAATTTCGAAGTCTCGGTGCGACGAAAATTGTCAGTCGATCTCTTTAGTTTAGTTCATGTATTAAATTCTATCTCATACAGAATCTCCTCAAGATGGCGACTAGCTGTACAATACATACATATACATCTTCGTTCTTTCACGGCTAGTCCGCAAGATCTCCTTCATTCTTGTTATAAGATAAAACATAGATAGCAGAGAAGCTATTCGATGGAGTAAATGCACGCTCCAAGTAATAATTGGTCTTGAAATTACTTTGCGCTGATAACCATCGTATATTAAAGTTTAGGAATCGGTAAATTAAGAAGAGATATTTCGAGATATGTACTGAGTTATATAATTTATAAAATTTCTGAAAATATCGCGGAGAGACCGCTGCTAGAGGCATTACAGTCCGATTCCCGGCCGGGTTGGAGATTTTCTCCGCTCGGGGACTGGGTGTTGTGTTGTCCTCATCGTCATTTCATCCTCATTTCCAGCACGCAAGTCGTCCAATGTGACGGCTGAAATAAGACGGGCACTTGGCCGCGGAACTTTTCCGGATAGGAGCCTCCGGGCCAACGATGCCAAATGCTCACTTCAGTTTTTCGTCTGTGTAAAATTCTTTTTCTTAGAAAAACGCAGTCTTAAGGGTATAGCAGAAAGGTCTAAAGTCAATTATGTAATTTGTTTCTTATTTTACTGAATAAAATTCATTAATATTGGCTCCAGAATCTAGCGTCACCCTTGTCTACCCCGTTAATTGATGTAGCTCAAACTATACGTACTAGTGACATCTGACATTTTGGGATAATACTCTCACAGTAAGGTTACTCATGGTCTGCACTAAATATTTTTGATAAATATGAGTGTAGGACATTTTTAGGACTACTATGCAAACTGTTTTCCACACTGTCGACTGTCATGACAAAAGTAGTGAGTAGAACTTCTGACACTATGTTTTTCTGCTGCTTGCCATCAGCCGCATGTACTCGATATGTTTGTCGAAATGTTCGCGCAAAACAAGCAGAGGCAAGCAGCAGCGAACGTCCAACTTCACATTGGAAGCTGGTACGAACACACGGTGACAAGACTCTCGGACGATACGCGGTTAGCCGACTGCGATGCTCCGCTGTTTTTCGTGTCTGTGCAAACAATGTCTCCCTGAAAAATTACTCAGCGTTTTAACTCTATTTTTTTTCTTACTTTCCGTCCGAAGAACCACAAAAGATGACTCGCTCCGTCTTACCTCGTCCGGAATACAAACAGCTGCCTCTCTACAGTTATTAGGACGGATTTTAAAGCCAAAGGTTGACTTTTAACGGTAATGTCGAGCTACAAGTCTGACGACCACGAGAAGGAGGTGGAGAAGAAGTCATTTGTTTGGCCACAAACAGAGAGCGGCCGCGCACGTCGTATTTGGAGAGTTGGTACTCTGCCGAGTATTATTGTTTAGACTGCCGTCGGCTCGAATATTAATCGTTGGCCGTTCTCGGTACAATAGCCACAGGGCGGGCTCGCGGCACGTAGCGCTGTTTGCGCAGCAGGCATTGGTAATGAGCAGACGGCGGCGCTACCCACTACGAGTGCCCCGCCGCAGGCGTTCAAGCGCCGACGGCAAACACCTGCCTTCTGTTGCGGACCCTTGTTACAGAATGGTCCACTACCTCAGCGGCAGCCACCTGCCCGGAATTAGCCAGATCTCTAGTGTCTTCTATACCTGTATCCTGTTCCTATAGGCGACTGCAAAGAAGGCGAGGCACCTGCCCTCTCCCATCCTGCAATATGGATTACGGAGTTTTCATTCCTTAAAGAAATTTTATACGCTTCAGTTGTGATATGTCACGACTCGAAACGGACCAAGTCATATATCGGCGGTGTGTATTGCCCAGTAGCACTGACACAGCAAACAGCAGTAACTGTAACACGACGGTGTCCGCTCAATATTGATCCAACTTGTTGCTTCACATTCTTAGTAACTGCCTTCCTTCGTGAGAATGTCAAAAAACTCTGTAACTTTCTCTTTGTCGAAGCCAGTGGTCCGAGCCATGGATGTGGCCACTGGTTGTCTCAACGAGAGTCCTTTATACTTCTTCAGATAACTGTACACTACTGGCCATTAAAATTGCTACACCGCGAAGATGACGTGCTACAGACGCGAAATTTAACCAACAGGAAGAAGATACTGTGATATGCATCTGATTAGCTTTTCAGATCATTCACACAAGGTTGGCGCCGGTGGCGACACCTACAACGTGCTGACATGAGGAAAGTTTCCAACCGATTTCTCATACACAAACAGCAGTTGACCGGCGTTGCCTGGTGAAACGTTGTTGTGATGCCTCGTGTAAGGAGGAGAAATGCGTACCATGACGTTTTCGACTTTGATAAAGGTCGGATTGTAGCCTATCGCGATTTCGGTTTATCGTATCACGGCATTGCTGCTCGCGTTGGTCGAGATCCAATGACTGTTAGCAGAATATGGAGTCGGTGGTTTCAGGAGGGTAATACGGAACGCCGTGCAGGATCCCAACGGCCTCGTATCACTAGCAGTGGAGATTACAGGCATCTTATCCGCACGGCTGTAACGGATGGTGCAGCCACGTCTCGATCCCTGAGTCAACAGATGGGGACGTTTGCAAGACAACAACCATCTGCACGAACAGTTCGACGACGTCTGCAGCTGCATGGACTATCAGCTCGGAGACGATGGCTGCGGTTACCCTTGACGCTGCATCATAGAGAGGAGTGCCTACGATGGTGTACTCAACGACGAACCTGGGAGCACGAATGGCAAAACGTCATTTTTTCGGATGAATCCAGGTTCTGTTTACAGCATCACGATGGTCGCATCCGTGTTTCCAACATCGCGGTGAACGCACATTGGAACCGTGTATTCGTCATCGTTATACTGGCGTATCACCCGGCGTGATGGTATGGGGTGCCATTGGTTACACGTCTCGGTCACCTCTTGTTCGCACTAACGGCACTTTGAACAGTGGACGTTACATTTCAGATGTGTTACGATCCCTGGCTCTACCCTTCATTCGATCCGTGCGAAATCCTACATTTCATCAGGATAATGCCCGACCGCATGTTGCAGGTCCTGTACGGGCCTTTCTGGGTACAGAACATGTTTGGCTGCTGCCCTGGCCAGCACATTCTCCAGATCTCTCACCAACTGAAAACGTCTGGCCAATGGTGGCCGAGCAACTAGCTCGTCACAGTACGCCATTCACTGCTCTTGAACTGTGGTATTGTGTTGAAGCTACATGGGCAGCTGTACCTGTACACGCCATCCAAGCTCTGTTTCACTCAATGCCCAGGCGTACAGAGGTGGTTGTTCTGGGTAGTGATTTCTCAGGATCTGTGCACCCAAACTGCGTGAAAAAGTAAACACATGTCAGTTCTAGTACAATATATTTGTCCAATGAATACCCGTTTATCATCTGCATTTCTTCTTGGTGTAGCAATTTTGATGGCCAGTAGTGTATTTTACATGGATATGATGGATAGAGGATTATCATGACAAAACACGCAATAGAAGAAATAAATGTAGTGCTGTTACGTTAAACACTCTTAACAAACGCTGTGCTAAGGCAAATTCACACCAGGATTAAAAAATTACCGAGCGTTGCAAAGCGCTTGCGTTCCGGTTGTCGATGCTTTGAACTGCTAAGGCGCCGTGATCACCACGCAGCAAAGTGTCGCGTGTTACACGGAGCTCCCTCAGGCGATCGGCGGCACCCCGTGCTCCAACGAGCAACGTCGGGGAGGCCGTTAAAGCGAGCGACCACTAATTGTGCGCGGAGAACCACTTTCGCGGCCTCTACCCTGCAAAAAGTTACCCTCTTCGCGACGCAACCCCTTCTCCGCGGTAATACGGCCAATTACACGAGCATCAGGGACTCGGGCTTATACAATTGCAAAACACACATCGCCCAATTACGGCCGTTGCGAAGGCGAGCGATGGGCACTTGCTCGGCTGCGGGAGTGCGACGCCAAGGGTTTTGTAGGGAGGGGGGGGGGGGGGGTGTTTGGGGGGGGGGGGGGGGGAAAGAACGCGGGGAGAGTCCTGCGAGGGTACGTGTGGTGAGGGAGGCCGGTGTCTGCTAGGTCGACAGCTAAACAAGGTACCGAGGCGCTGCTTCTGTTGCCGTACCTAGTACGCAGACGGTAATACTCAACGTAACCGGGTACAGTACTGGTCACCCCCTTAAAGGAGCACACCGGACGCTTTGTAGCACTGCAGATGGTGTTGAACGGGTATTGGGCGCTCATGTGACACTCCATCTCAGACGTTAGTAAACATGATATCGCCGGCCGGCGTGGACGTGCGGTTCTAGGCGCTTCAGTCTGGAACCGCGCGACCGCTACGGTCGCAGGTTCGAATCCTGCCTCGGGCATGGATGGGTGTGATGTCCTTAGGTTGGTTAGGTTTAAGTAGTTCTAAGTTCTAGGGGACTGATGACCTCAGATGTTAAGTCCCATAGTGCTCAGCGTCATTTGAACCAAATATATCGCCGACCGGGTTGGCGGAGAGGTTTTAGGCGCTACAGTCTAGAACCGCGCGGCCGCTATGGTCGCAGGTTCGAGCCCTGCCTCGGGCATGGATGTGTGTGATGTCCTTAGGATAGTTAGGTTTAAGTAGTTCTAAGTTCTAGGGGACTGATGACCTCAGATGTTAAGTCCCATAGTGGTCCGAGCCATTTGAACCAAATATGATATCAAGGCCCCAGGAGTAGACAACATTCCATTACAACTACTGACGGTCTTGCGAGAGCCAGTCCTGACAAAACTCTACCATCTGGTGAGCAAGATGTATGAGACAAGCGAAATACCCTCAGACTTCAAGAAGAATATAATAATTCCAATCCCAAATAAAACATATTTTGCCAGTTGTGAAAATTACCGAATTGTTAGTTTAATAAGTCAGAGCTGCAAAATACTAACACGAATTCTTTACAGACGAAAGCAAAAACTGGTAAAGCCGACCTCGGGGAAGATCAGTTTGGATTCCGTAGAAATATTGTAACACGTGGGGCAATACTGACCTTACGACTTATCTTAGAAGCTAGATTAAGGAACGGCAAACCTACGTTTCTAGCAATTGTCGACTTAGAGAAAGTTTTCGAGAATGTTGACTGGAATACTATCTTTCAAATTCTGAAGGTTGCAGGGGACAAATACAGGGAGCGAAAGGCTATTTACAATTTCGATGTTATTCTATCTGTATACTGAGCAAGCAGTAAAGGAAACAAAAGAAAAATTCGGAGTAGGTATTAAAATCCATGGAGAAGAAATAAAAACTTTGAGATTGGCCGCTGACATCGTAATTCTGTCAGAAACAGCAAAGGACTTGGAAGTGCAGTTGAACGGAATGGACAGTGCCTTGAAAGGAGGATATAAGATGAACATCAAAACGAGGATAATGGAATGCAGTCGAATTAAGTCGGGTGACGCTGAGGGAATTAGATTAGGAAATGAGACACTTAAAGTAGTAAAGGAGGTTTGCTATTTGGGGAGCAAAATGATTGATGAATTCGAAGTACAGACGATATAAAATGTAGACTGGCAATGGCAAGAAAAGCGTTTCTGAAGAAGAGAAATTTGTTAACATCGAGTATAGATTTAAGTGTCAGGAAGTCGTTTCTGAAAGTATTTGTATGGAGTGTAGCCATGTATGGAAGTGAAACGTTTTGCTCCTAATTGTGACTGTCTGATAAGCCTAAATGTTAAGTAATTTCGTGGAGCAGTTTGGAGCTTACGAAATTGAGGGACCAGCTGGTGGCCCTTGCGAGGATAGGACTCCTGTGGGGCGGAGCTGAAATCGTAAAAGTGTTACAAGTGTGAAGTCGGGCTTGAGTTATTCTCAGTGATCAATATAGTTGTTTTCGGGTTTTTACGAGGAAGGGATCAACTTAATGAACGAGCGTTTGCTAGGCGGAGAGAGGTCTCAAATTAGAATGCAGAGACATCAGCTAGCTGGAGGTTGTGTTTGATAACGACGAGGCGATGTTACATGAAGACAATAAATTCCTTTTTATCCAGTGTGAACATGTGGTCTTTTAACTTTAGAATGTTTTCTTTATGGGGAAGATCATGGAAACCAACTGGATCCAGTGTAGTGACTGTCTGCTGTACTCGTTTTCCAATGGAGTGATCTGGTCCGAGAGTCTTCCGCAAGTAGTCGGATTGCTACACAACACGGAAGAGTGATGTAGAACAAGCGACCGTTTTAATCGTCTCACGGTTTAAAGTGAGCCTGGCGGTCCTTATTTTAACACGATTGTGTATGAAATAATCCAACGAACCTTGCAGAGGAATCTACGGAGTAACGTATCAGGTCATTTCTTTCGTGCACCGCACGGCTCTTGCGCTACATGGACTCAGGCTGTAGTCGCCGAGTTGGATTTCCCTAGATGTTACGGAATCTCAGAGAAAAAATTGTTACAGGAATTCATTATACCGGCCACAGTTGGACGCATTCAGGTCGGTTTGTCGGTTTGCAAGGCCACCAGCTAGTACAGTTGGGACCGATGGCTGATGTAAGTAATGTGAGTCATTTCGGACCTAGGTCCACAAACGAGTCGGGAAGGAAACACGTCCTACTTAGATGAGAGCGGATGCCATCTACATCTGCGTAACTTTTCAGCAATTTAAACGTGTTTGGCAAAGGGTTCATAGGACCAGTTTCAGACTCTTTCTCAACCGTTCCATTAGTACGTGGGAAAAAATCTAAAAACCCCTAAATCCCTTCATGTGAGCTCTGATTTCTTTTATTTTATTACGGTGGTTCTTTGTCACTAGGTAGGCGGGAGTCAACGAAATATTTTCGGAGGAGGAAGTTTGAAATCACATGAAAAGTCTCGTCGCAAAAACATCCCAGTTCGCTTATCATATCCTTGACGGAGCCGGCTTGTCGCTCGGAGCCGACGACATCTGACTTACCTCCCCGCGATTTCTGTTGGGTATAAACAGCGAATGTTTAGCGAGCAAATTGTCAGCAGGTTACGTTTCAAGAAATCAAACGTCTGGTGAGTCGACAATCTTGCTAGGTACGTGTCATATTGGATTACACTTGCAGACTACAATAAAAAATAGAAGTAATTATACACTACTGGCCATTAAAATTGTTGCTACACCACGAAGATGACGTGCTACAGACGCGAAATTTAACCGACAGGAAGAAGATGCTGTGAATGCAAATGATTAGCTTTTCAGAGCATTCACACAAGGTTGGCGCCGGTGGCGACACCTACAACATGCTGACGTGAGGAAAGTTTCCAACTGATTTCTCATACACAAACAGCAGTTCACGGACTTTGCCTGGTGAAACGTTGTTGTGATGCCTCCTGTAAGGAGGAGAAATGCGTACCATCACGTTTCCGACTTTGATGAACGTCGGATTGTAGCCTATCGCGATTGCGGTTTATCGTATCGCGACATTGCTGCTTGCGTTGGTCGAGATCCAATGACTGTTAGCAGAATATGGAATCTGTGGGTTCAGGAGGGTAATACGGAACGCCGTGCAGGATCCCAAGGGCCTCGTATCACTAGCAGTCGAGATGACAGGCATCTTATCCGGACGGCTGTAACGGATCGTGCACCCACGTCTCGATCCCTGAGTCACCAGATGGGCATGTTTTCAAGACAACAACCATGTGCACGAACAGTTCGACGACGTTCGCAGCAGCATGGACTATCAGCTCGGAGACCATGCCTGCGGTTACCCTTGACGCTGCATAACAGACAGGAGCGCCTGTGATGGTGTACTCAACGACGAAGCTGGGTGCACGAATGGCAAAACGTCATTTTTTCGGGTGAATCCAGGTTCTGTTTACATGATGGTCACATCCGTGTTTGGCGACATTGCGGTGAATGCACATTGGGAGCGTGTATTCGTCATCGCCATACTGGCGTATCACCCGGCGTGATGGTATGGGGTGCCATTGGTTACACGTCTAGGTCACCTCTGGTTCTCACTGACGGCACTTTGAACAGTAGGCGTTACATGTCAGATGTATTACGACCCGTGGCCCTACCCCTCATTCAATCCCTGCGAAACCGTACATTTCAGCAGGATAATGCACGACCGCAAGTTAACGGTCCCGTACGGGCCTTTCTGGCTATAGAAAATGTTCGACTGCTGCCTTGGCCAGCACATTCTCCAGATCTATCACCAATTGAAAACGTCTGGTGAATGGTGGCCGAGCAACTGGCTCGTCACAATACGCCAGTCACTACTCTTGATGAATTGTGGTATCGTGTTGAAGCTGCATGGGCAGCTGCACCTGTACGCGCCGTCCAAGCTCTGTTTGACAATGCCCAGGCGTATCAAGGCCAGAGGTGGTTGCTCTGGGTTCTGATTTCTCAGAATCTATGCACCCAAATTGCTTGAAAATGTAATCACATGTCAGTTCTAGTATAATATATTTGTCCAATGAATACCCTTTACTATATGCATTTCTTCTTGGGATAGCAATTTTAATGGCCAGTAGTGTAAATTAGCTGAGGAGCCTATACAGCTTGGGATAGACGAGCGTGGAGGACTGCATCAAACTAGCCTTCGGAATGATGTGTACAACAGCGACATGTGAATAAAACGTCGTCCACATGGGACGACTGCTTCAAAGTGCTCTTTCTTCGTTTCCCTGGAGTGTATTTCGGACCAGTTTCTTATAAACGGGCTGCCTGCTTGTCAGTATACGATGCGGTCAACAGGAAGAGGGTCGGCACTTGAAAGTTATATTCGTCGCATCTCCAGTTAGCGAGGGGAGTCGCGTTCGCGGCCGGCGGGTGAATGGAGTCCCACTTTTGAGCGAATTTCTCCCCGCCGGGCACTTGAGGTGCGGGGCTGAGCGCGAGGGCTGGTTCGCCTCTTGTTGACCGGCGCGTCCCATTGTGCCCTACCCTCGCTGGCAGTGACATTTGTGGGCGATCCGAATAAAGGGAAGAGTCTGCCGGGGACAGCGCGGCCGCAACTTAGTTGCCGTTTTAGCATTCGGTTCCCGCACAGCGTTCAGCGCTTTCTGCCGCCCGGCAGCTGGCTGGGACGGAGCGGGGTGCTCGAGAGGTCGGCCGGCGATCACATGTATCGTGCTCTGCGCTCGGGTGCGGCACACGGCGGTACCAATGGCGCTGGCAGCTCTTCCCGTGCAGCTTCGGTGCAAAGCGAGCAGCCGCCCTGCTTAACGCAATGCACTCACTTTCTGGAGCAACGGGGAGCAAATACCACTCTTCCTCACTTTTCTCCTCCTACAACCTTTGCCTGTTAAAAAAGGTAGAGCTATCACCAATCTGAAGGTTGACTTCAACACCACTGCATTTTTACTAGGTATGCTCATACTAGAGATGTTATGTGTGGTGTCACCGTCAGACACCACCCTTGCTAGGTGGTAGCCTTTAAATCGGCCGCGGTCCGTTAGTATACGTCGGACCCGCGTGTCGCCACTATTAGTGATTGCAGACCGAGCGCTGCCACACGGCAGGTCTAGTCTAGAGAGACTCACTAGCACTCGCTCCAGTTGTACAGCCGACTTTGCTACCGATGGTTCACTGTCTACATACGCTCTCATTTGCAGGGACGACAGTTTAGCATAGCCTTCAGCTACGTCATTTGCTACGACCTAGCAAGGCGCCATATTCAGTTACTATAATTACTATCTTCAAGAATGTATTCTGAACAGATAATATTGTGAATCATGTACCGTCAAGAGCGACGTTCATCATTAATGGATTAAAGTTAAGTATCAAACTAATCACGTCCGCTTTTTGAATTCCTATTCCTTGTCATGTTCCAGACCTCACATCAGTATAGTTCTTCCCTCCTCACGCCAGCCTGCGTGAGCTAAAACACGTGCATTTCGGCCTCCTCTAGTAACACAGTGTTGGCTCTCCAGCCAACACAACATTATGCCAAAGACCTCCTTCGATCTTTGAACTAACTTGACCGTCCAGTTGAGGGGGACCTGCCGTTTAACATTGACTCCAAACTATAGCCCATTTCGAAGCAACTTTTTGCTATGATTATACAGTAAACTGTTTTGAGCTAACCGTTATCAGAAAACCGACATGGAATGCACACATCCTAACCGTCAGACACAAGGCGCGAAACCAACTAAAACTACTAAAATACCTTGTAAGTAGGCTGTTTAGGTTTTTATATTGGTAACGCCACGTAGCGCTCTGTATGAAAATCGCTGGCTGTCCTCTGTGCAGTCTATGGCTTGTTGGCATTGTTGTAATACTCGCCATTGTAGTGTTGGGCAGCTGGATGTGAACAGCGCGTAGCGTTGCGCAGTTAGAGGTGAGCGGCCAGCAGTGCTGGATGTGGGGAGACAGATGACGGAGTTTTGAAATTTGTAAGACTGGATGTCATGAACTGCTATATATATTATGACTTTTGATGATATTAAGGTAAATACATTGTTTGTTCTCTATTAAAATCTTTCATTTGCTAACTATCCCTATCAGTAGTTAGAGCCTTCCGTAGTTTGAATCTTTTATTTAGCTGGCAGTAGTGGCGCTCGCTGTATTGCAGTAGTTCGAGTACCCAAGATTTTTGTGAGATAAGCGATTTGTGAAACGTATAGGTTAATGTTAATCAGGGCCATTTTTTTGTAGGGATTTTTGAAAGTCAGTTTGTGTTGCGCTAAAAGTATTGTGTGTCAGTTTAAGCACAGTCATGTACAATTTTTCTAAGGGGACGTTTCAACATACAAGCTGCACGGGGGATCTATAAACTTCTACTGTTACCCTCACCAATAGATCCTTCTCCGCCCCTCCTAGCTTATGTAAATAACGCCTAGATCTGACTCTACCCTAATTCTATAAACCCCATCCATTCCACTCCGCCTTTCCTTCCCCATCCGCCTATATTCCCCAACTAGCATCCTATACCAAATCATCGAAACAAAAGAAAAATCCGCCTACTCTCCCCAACTAGCATCCTATACCAAATCATTGAAACAAAAGAAAAATTCGGAGTACGTATTAAAATCCATGGAGAAGAAATAAAAACTTTGAGGTTCGCCGATGACATTGTAATTCTGTCAGAGACAGTAAAGGACTTGGAAGAGCAGTTGAACGAAATGAACAGAGTCTCGAAAGGAGGATATAAGATGAACATCAACAAAAGCAAAACGAGGATAATGGAATGTAGTCGAATTAAATCGAGTGACGCTGAGGGAATTAGATTAGGAAATGAGACACTTAAAGTAGTAAAGGAGTTTTGGTGCTTAGGAAGTAAAATAACTGATGATGGTCGAAGTAGAGAAGATATAAAATGTAGACTGGCAATGGCAAGGAAAGTGTGTCTGAAGAAGAGAAATTTGTTAACATCGAGTATTGATTTAAGTGCCAGGAAATCGTTTCTGAAAGTATTTGTATGGAGTGTGACCCTGTATGGAAGTGAAACGTTGACGATAAATAGTTTGGACAAGAAGAGAATAGAAGCTTTCGGAATGTGGTGCTACAGAAGAATGTTGAAGATTAGATGGGTAGATCACATAACTAATGAGGACGTATTAAATAGAATTGGAGAGAAGAGAAATTTATGGCACAACTTGACGAGAAGAAGTGATGGGTTGGTAGGAAATGTTCTGAGGCATGAAGGGATTACCAGTTTAGTATTGGAGGGCACAGTGGAGGGTAAAAATCGTAGAGGGAGACCAAGAGATGAATACACTAAGCAGATTTAGAAAGATGTAGGGTGCAGTAGGTACTGGGAGAGGAAGAAGCTTGCACAGGATAGAGTAGCATAGAGAGGTGCATCAAACCAGTCTCAGGACAAGACCACAACAACAACAACAACAACCAAATCATTAATTTATCACATCTTCTTTTCTTGTTCCAGCACCCAGCACCTAGTATCCTACCCACTAATCATCAGCTCATGTTCCCTTCTACCCGCTTCCCATGCAGCTCCACGCCTTACTCGTCCTCTCCTGCCAACATTTCAACCAACTCTTACTGCCAAATGAAGACACCCGTCTTGAGACCTACCGTTCTTTTCAGTCTTAGTCAATAAACTCCACCTCACACCATTCATCCATTTTCTTCCAACTGCGTCCTCGCCCTCAACTATTAGTTGTTTTCTGCCGTTCCACAGGATGCTACTGAGGTACTTACCATTCCACATTCACCTTCAACATGATCGTTTTCACGCTCAAGCAGCATCACCATTTCATCATGGCAGCAAACACATCACCTGCAATTATATATTTACTTTTGTAATTAAAAACAGAATTTTTAATCTGTTTTATGTAGATGAAAATTTGTTAAACATGTAAAACGTTTCGCTCAGCGGCTATTATAGCCGCTGTAGCCCCGACACTCCTTGGTAATTACAAAGAATAAAATCCTTATCATTATAGACGTTGGTAAGCATGCTAAACGCAAATTAAACGCTGTAGTGAACATACTGCTCTCCTTGCAGTTAAAACCAACTGTCTAAACCTGCCCCATAATTGTTTTCAAGAAGTACCATTTCACTTTCCCTCACGAGTCTGAATAGACCCCTTTCCATAGTGCCCATGTGGAAAATAACAGCAGTGTATTGTAAGAGTTAAAACTAGATCTTGAGTGCAGCCTCTGAACAGACTAGACCCCGTGTCGTGGAGGAGTAAAAGTACTGAAATTAGCTTATCTGAAAGTGATAAATGCACTCCTAAATACTTCTGTGAGTCTTGTATCCCCAATTTTGTTACTGTTATTGTGTTTCTTCATGAAGCTGTCCACGCTAGTGTAAGGTAACACTGCAGACCATAACCGTCAGAAAAGACCTCCTAACATTTAAATTTATACTAGATGTTAACAACGTTCTCTTTTTCAGAAAATGTTTCCTTGAAACTGCCAGTCTGCGGTATACAAAGTGAACCTAAACTTCATCGACAAACTTTCAGAGGTGGTAGGAGGGATCAAAACAAAACAAAAATGCCCAGTCAATGCCCTGAAATGGATATCTTATGAGCTATAAGCAATTGTTCAGTAGAAGTTGAAATGCACCAAGAAGTTTCACATTCCATGTGAAATGAAGATGATTCAGTAATTGGATGGTAATAATGCTGCAGATTTCAGAGTCAATGTTTTTATTAAAGTTTATCGGATCACAGCGTCTGTGCATACTGAGCCCTGCCTAGCTTCATTTCTTTATGTTTAACATGATTTTGGACTCCATTGATTTCTGCGTGCATCCGAAGATGCATTGAGGCAGATATGAGAGAGAAAAAAGCTGCTCCTTGTCGTCAGTTCGGAGTGGAGCCTCAGGTGTTGTCTTTGTTGTAGTATGGATTCCCTAGCCATCCCATGGGGTAGGGGGTAGCAGGCTACTGTACATTTTACACTTGAGCCTTGCCCAGCGGATGAATTGAGGCTGGGAGGTGACTTTAGCGGCAAGAGTGCGGCACATTCTCATGTTTTGGAGAGAGCCCTTTGAAGATAACCTCTTAAGCTTTTTGAAACAAACGCAGCTTACAGAAAATGGTGGTCAAACCTCATGAACAGCTTTCTAGTTCCAGAAGACCTGTGATGTGAGGTTACTTGCTGGGCGTGAAAACATGCCATTGGTAACTTTGTCAGTGATGTCACAGGAGCGGAGCTGAAGCGACAGTTATTTGGAAGTAGAAGCGTATATTGTGATGTGGTTGGCGTTTTATCGCAACACATTGTCTTGGTAGGATTTTGCGCGCCTGAAGTAGCGGGCATGTCCTGTTTGATGGGAAGAAATAGCATCGCATAATATTGAGCTAAAAATTATGAGAATCGCCGGAGTGACATGAAGGTGCGTACATCTTGTGCATATCAGGAGTGTACGTTGGGGACGGACAGCGGCGTGCATCTTAGAAGACGAGTGAGGTCCAGAGTTGATGGCAGCGTGACCCACCTTCCTCTACTGTAGAGCCTTCTCACGACGGCGGCGCTGTGAGCGACTGTACGCGGGCGGTTATGATGAGCACAATTTGCAACGCCGGAGTGATAGGCCTTTTCTTGGCCTGCACTTGTGGAAATAAGTATGATCAACTGTCTCAGGTTCTCAAGTCAAGCATTGTTGTAGTGTATGCATGAGGTTCAAAAAAAAAAATTAACGTGATTCGAGGATAATTTAAGAGTGCCATCAACGTCAGAAAGGTATATTTCTTGTTGGTTCAAGTCACACTGTAAATCAACAAATGCACTAGTTAGAGTTTGCATTGAGGATTTGTGAATGATATCATATTCATTCGTGATTTGTTTGGAATAATTTTGTTTTAATTGAATACCTTCCTGTGAATTGAAAGACTGTTTTCATTCAACATCCTCCATTCATTTTAATTTCTTTGTGCCCCACTCCAGGATCTATGGATAGGGCATTAAATCATTTGTGGTATGCATTAATGTTGTGCATACTAATTTATAGCTTAGATCTTAAATGTGTGTATGTCTCTTAATTAGTTTTCTGGGTCACTTTCACAATGTTTTTCAGAACAATGAAGATGGACGAGTGCTCAAAGCTCAAAGGTTTGCACCTTACAGCGCACGTTAACTGCTCCTTTTTTTTCTTGTTTTGATCCATATTACCACCTTTCAAAATATGGAAAGCAATGAGCTTGCAGTAGAAGAGATGTATCTCACAGTAGCGAGGTCGAACAAGTGCTTTTGGAGCTCATATTTAGTAGACGTTTATCCTTTTTTTTTTTGTCTGTGCTACCCCCTCTGAAACTTTATCGGCGGAGTTGTGCTGCAGCCTGTATATCTTCTCTACTTCAGCCATCGTCACTTATTTTGCACCCAAAATGACAAAATTCATCTATTAGTTTTAGAGTCTCATTTCCAACTTCCGTCAGGATCACCCGATTTAATTACACTGTGCTCAGTTGACGTTGTTTACGATTGTTGATGTTCATCTTGCTACTGTTTTTCAAATAAATTCCCAATTCCGTTAAACTGTTCAGTCAAGTCCATTGCCGTATCTCTCTGAATTACAATGGCATCGCAGACCTTAGAGTCTTAGTCCCATTGCTATGAACTTGCTGATAATAAGTAGATGAATTCGATACAATGACAGGAAGCCAAGTCTATAACCGTGCGGTACAGTTCGTGAAAGCAAGTCATTTATTAACGTGGTACTACCTTGAGAAAAAGAAGACGCATAGTGCTGCCATAGCAGACCCAGAATTAACAAAATTTTCGTTTAAAAAGAAGAAGCCGCTCTGCGAAATACAACTCGTAATCAAACTTTTCCCATCCACCACCGAAAATTACGTGCGCGTTAGGTGGAGCTATGCAGACGTTATAAAAAAAACTGTTCTGAAAAAATGAAAAAAGTACTTTCGTAATTTTGCAATAGAAACTGGTATGAGTTAAGAGGGAAGGGGGGAAGGGGAGTGCAGAGAGAGTGGGAGAGTTATAAATTGTGCCGAAAAAGATGCGAAAAACACACGGACCATTCAACGTTGCCCACTCGAGTTGCAGCAACTAACCACATTTTTATATTTTGCGTTCACTCGAGCGGGGAGAGGAAAAAAACGGTTGGGGAACGAAGTGAAGTGCGCAACGGAAGAACAGGGTGGACCGAGAAAAAGAGAGGGTGAAAAAAAAAATAATAAAGTCCGGCGTAGTGGCCAGCGCTGGTGGTAACTATGTTTTTCGAGCCGCTCGGAAGAACTCGAGAGAATTGAAATGCGGTCGGTTCGTTAAACTCCTATTGAAGCGAATAACGTTGGCGAGCAAACGGACGAAACGTGCCGGAGCGGGCGAGAGAGAGAGAGAGAGAGTGTGTTTTGTGCTGGCACGCACACGCGCGCACCCGCACACAGGCGCGCGCGCTCTTATAATCGCGGCGTCGGCGGTTGTCCATAATGGGGGGAGTGACCCCGTGATTAAAATTGTAACCGGTAGCCGCGCTGGCCGGTTGAATGGCTCGCGTTCTCGCGTCGAGTGGCCGTCGGAGCGCCAGCAACTCCCTAATTGGACATTTAATATACAGTTTAATTTGAGTGCCGGGGAGCGCCGACCCTCGCCGCAAGGAAAAAGAGAGAGAGAAAAAAGCACCGCGAGCGAGCCGGAGGTCAAGTGATGTCGGACAGTGTCCATTATGCCACGGGAGCCCCCTAACAGCCGGCCGGCCTGCATAATCCGGATACACTCGAGCAATACTCCAGCCCCGCGCTGCCCCCGGCTTAATTTTCAATGTAGAGAGAGAGAGAGAGAGAGAGAGAGAGAGAGAGAGAGAGAACTGTGTATTTCGTTCCCTTCCAAAGATTCGCAGACAGTTCTTGAGAACGTACTCGCTTCTGTGCGGAGATACGAAATCGCCGTGACGTTTGGCCGCGAAGGGATCGCTCCAAATTCGGGAAGTCTGAGCATTTTGCATCGCCGGTAAGGGGAAGAGATGTGACTGCAAGAATTCGTAACCATCGTAATACAATCACAAGCGAAATCCAATCCGAAACGTATTTTCACTGCTCGCCATTAAAACCGTAACAACGAAATATTACTTGTGTTGTAAGAAGGCTGTTTAGGTTATTATATTGGTAACGCCACCGCCACGTAGCGCTCTGTATGAAAGTCACTGAATGTGCTGTGTGCTAGAGTTGTGGCGATTCGTAAATGAGTCGTTCATTTGAGTGACTGCAGATAAAGAATCGTAAAAATCGAATCGTGATACGGACGAATCGTCGTTCAAAAGAATCGTAAGAACGATATTGCGTGTTTCCGAGTCGTGACGATTCCAAGTTCCAACGATTCATCGATTCTTTGTACGCTACGCTTCGAAGGCAACTTCCGAATCATGCCGAGTCGTGCCGAATGATTACTACCGCCAGATGGCAGTCCAGTGGAGGATGCGTGTGAACAAAGGAAGCTCGGAACGAACAAACGAAGTTCGTGGGCCATAATATTACTCGTGAAAACCAAGCTGACACTTGGCGGTAGCTGGTGGAAATTTGCGTAAAGGCATTTCCCATCTACTATCGCCACCATCTGCCACCGCACCGACGTCAGCTTAGTTTGCGCGAGTAATGCACGAACTAGTGACAACACAAACGACATACAGCGAGTACACAGCTCCCAATACACACGATTAAAATGAAGAAATCCAAGTATGATGAATAAATACGTACCTCTTATTTGTTGCAGATACAATGCAAAACACACACACCTTCTTTACACACAAGCAATAACACTTGAATTATGTATTATATTTAGCGTATCTCGAAAACGGCCCCAACGATTTGGATGAAATTTTGTATTTACACTGATTTTTACTTTTTGAGTTCACCTACATAGTTTCATTCTTTCGTAAATAGTCAGTTTTACAATATATACATACTACACAGTTCTATTCGTAAAAACGCAATTTTATATTATAAAAACAATATTTCACATTTTTATAACGCCATCTCGTAAAACTATTTCTTATCGTAAAACTGTCTTTAATGACACAGTTCGATTCTAAGCCCATTAACAATTTCAGACATGTCCTGCCATCTATGAGTAAGAGGTAGAACTTTTTGCATTCCGTAAGAATCCTGCCATCGCAGACTAGAAAGAATCGTGAAAGAATCGTGAACGAATCGTAGGAATCGATTCGCAATGTGAGATTGAATCGTAGGAATCGAATCGGGAAAAAGAATCGTGTTGCCCAACTCGACTGCGTGCTGTCTGTGGCTGGTTGGCATTGTTGTTGGCTATTGTAGTGTTGGGCAGCTTGATGTTAACAGCGCGTAGCGCTGCGCAGATTGAGGTGAGCCGCCAGCAGTGGTGGACGTGGGGAGTGAAAAAAATGGTTCAAATGGCTCTGAGCACTATGGGACTCAACTGCTGTGGTCATTAGTCCCCTAGAACTTAGAACTACTTAAACCTAACTAACCTAAGGACATCACACACATCCATGCCCGAGGCAGGATTCGAACCTGCGACCGTAGCAATCGCACGGTTCCGGACTGCGCGCCTAGAACCGCGAGACCACCGCGGCCGGCGTGGGGAGTGAGATGGCGGAGTTTTGAGAGCGGATGATCTGGACAGAGACAGTAAATTTGTAAGACTGGATGTCATGAACTGCTATATATATTATGACCTTTGAACACTATTAAGGTAAATACATTGTTTGTTCTCTATCAAAATCTTTCATTTGCTAACTACGCCTATCAGTAGTTAGTGCCTTAAGTAGTTAGAATCTTTTATTTAGCTGGCAGTAGTGGCGCTCGCTGTATTGCAGTAGTACGAGTAACGAAGATTTTTGTGAGGTAAGTGATTTGTGAAAGGTATAGCTTATTGTTAGTCAGGGCCATTCTTTTGTAGGGGGTATTGAAAGTCAGACTGCGTTGCCCTAAAAATATTGTGTGTCAGTTTAGAGTTGATCAGAATAGATAAAAAGCGAAATGCCTGAGTACGTTCACTTCTGCTCAGCTGTTTGAAAATCAAACAATGTAAGAGGTTTATCAGCACAGTGATTCATAAATTTTTCTAAGGGGACGTTTGAGTGTGCGTATAGAGTGTACGAAGGGCATTCAGTAACTAATGCAACATTTTTTTTTTTTCTGAAAGCAGGTTGATTTTATTCAGGATTCAAATACACTACACACAACTACGACATAATCGCGTATACAAACAGTAATCCAATACTGTCAAATGTTTTTTTATTCCAGTCTCTGATCACAATATCAATTCTTTAAACGATGATCGGTTTCAGTCCGTAATGACTATCCTCAGCTCTTTTTTTATACCATGTTCTAAAGTGATAAGGCCACGATGGCATCGTAAAAACGTATAATCAGCAGAGCATCGTCACAGCCGGCCGGAGTGCCCGAGTGGTTCTAGGCGCTTCAGTCTGGAACCGCGCGACCACTACGGTCGCAGGTTGGAATCCTGCCTCGGGAATGGATGTGTGTGATGTGCGTAGGTTAGTTAGGTTTAAGTAGTTCTAAGTTCTAGTGGATTGATGACCTCAGAAGTTAAGTCCCATAGTGCTCAGAGCCATTTGAACCAATTTTTGAGGACACATCTTTGAGTATCCAAACTGGTTGACGAGTGTGTCAAAGCGGAGACATCCGGCTGTGCAGCGAGGTGTTTCATTGTGATCCATTGATCATCTAGTACGGGAGAGTCCACACGTTCCAAAATTGCGGGAGCCACAGCTGTGCGGCCGGCCGGCACGCAGCAGATAGAATAGATTAGTGCGACCTTGTTGGCCAAACGACTCACCGTGCTTTTGTTCACTGCTAGTTCCCTATAGACATCCTGAAAACGCCTGTGAATGCAATGCTCTGGTTCCCCGCCAAAAGATATCCAATGACAGCTTGGGACGCACCTCCCTTACAAACGCCCTTCTGGAGGCTATTATAGCGTCGCCCCCTATCGGAAGTTCATGAAACTATGGAGACAGAAGCGGAAATATTCCACGACGTCCCACAGTAAATTCCACATTTTTTTTCAACAAAATAGACCGAGAAAAAAAGTGTTCCGTTGCTTATTGAACGTCCCTCGTAATCAAATTTGCATCTGATTTGGGGGTACATACGGTGCGAAATTTAGTACCTTCTGGTTGCAACAAAGGCTCGAAGCTGGCTAGGCGTTGGCTGGAGCTGAGGTTGGATGGCAGATACGGGTATGTCATTCCATGCTGCTTCAACTCTATGCCAGCGTTCATCAATCGTAGTGGCGAGTTTTGGCATGGTCGTGGTCAGTGGGTGCAAGATCTCGAGAAAGTGTCTGCTAGGACAATAGTCTTCCATCATCTGTATAGAGATAGATCAGAACAAGGGCGACGTGCGGTCTTGCGTTATCTTGTTGAAAGATAGCAAAGATGAGACACAGCCATGGACCGTTAATGTAACAGAAGCTGCCCTAATAACCGGGTTTGCGAACCAAATGTGATTGTGTTTTTTACCCAATGGACAAAGTGCTGGCTCCGTATATCGATGATGAATGTAATCTTGCAACGGTAGATCTCCTTGTAGTTCCCACACACGGGTACATCCATCGTAATGCTCTAGGCAGAAACGAAACTCGTCTGAAAGATGACGTGACACAACTCCTATGTCCAGTGGTTTCGTTGGGCGCACCATTCTCTCTTCTGCCGGGGTCAAGGGAAGCCGCAACAATGGTCCACCTGTTCACAGTCTGTCGTGCTCCAGACGTCGTCGCACTGCCAGCGTGGATACTTTTATTGCTGGAAACAGGCCCATCACGTGACACAAGGTCCGTGACGTGACTGTATGATCTTACACTGCCTAGCGAACAATGTTGTATCCTGTCGAACGCTACTCGTGTGGACCCTTAAAAAGATCTTACAAGGCAGTGCTTACGGCCCTTCTGTACCCATCGATGCTAAATTCGCATGACACTCGTCGGATCCCGACCACCTTCAGCAGTAACATCACGGGACAACAAATATGTTCTCTATAGACCACAATCCAGTCGCTGCCTATTTCCGACACCTGCTACAACAGACATATCTCCTTACACTAGGCCTAACACGTTCTTCTCAGCTTATCTGAATGATGAACCTTCTGCGTAACCCTTACTTCTATCCATAATGTAGCCTGCATTTCGTATTATGAAGCATTTCTTCATAGTCGCCACCTTTATAATACCCTACGCAGCCCAAAGTATGAGTCTTGACCAGAAATCGGCCATCAAATTAGGATAATTAGCTTATTCGACACTGTAAGTTGTAACTCTCTAGTTAATTTTTGCTTTTACAGCAATCTGATTTTGACTGTACTCCACTATTACCTATACAGGGTGTTCAAAATCAGTCTGAAAAGATTGTAAGAGTGTTGCAGGGTAGACTGTGTTGAGAAATAATTGTTAAGAAAAAAGTTCTATGCATTGTCCCTTTCCGAATTAATTAGCATTGAAGTTAGCCAGTCAGGTTGTTGCGCACGCGAATTCGTGGGGCCCGCCAGAGACAGTGTCGCCAAACGTGTTCTTCGCATGGTTTTCTAAAACCGAACAAGAAAGAGATACAAAGATTGGACGTGGGACAGCAGTAGGAATCGAGCCCGAGCCAAAGGCTGAGCAGTCTCGTGCGCTGTCACCTACACTATGAAAACAACTGACCCTGACTGCATCTGGCGGGCCGCTTGAAGTTGCGCGTGCAACGGCCTGATTGGGTAAGCTAGATGGTAATTAACCCGGAAATGGCGCAATGTAACGATTTATTTCTGAACAGTTATTTCTCAGCACAATCTACTCTGAAAAACCCTTACAAGCTTTTCAGACTGTTTATGAGCACACTGTATACTCGGCAATTCCAAATAAATGTGCTTGCTTTCTATGACATTTCAAGTCAGACATTTTTCTTCTTAATCAGTTACGTTTCGGATTTTCGCTTCTGTGCACGATATATACAACAAGAGGGGACCCAACGTAAGCAATTTCTTTTTAACATTTTATGTGGCTTCCAGTGCCGTAGCACCATAAAGCCATCACGTTGTACAATAAAATTGCAGCTCACAAAACATATTTTTAACAGTATTGCTAGAACGTATTCAGCTGACCTTCACGATTAATTTACAATCGTTTCAACATATCGTAAGACATATAGTGCGAACTGGAGCAGACATCGATAATAATCATACCACAAACGCGTACAACGAGTGTTTTGTTTAATAGGCCCCACAGTGAGCAAGAAAAAGCAGACTCATTCTCAGAGTTCAACGATATACATTTTGAGTTTAAATGTTTAAGCGACTTTTTGGAACTTATATCATTAAATATTTATGAACATTTTGAATTTTAAATTCAAAGAAGCTCTGAATGTTAAAATTGTAAGCAAATTCTCTGCTTTAATATTGCCAATGCAAAGATAATTAGATAATTACACGGGCAGACTGGGAACAGGTGAATAATTTTGTTAACACATTGCTTCAGACATGGTAATGCAAAAGTGGTGGACCGGACATAGTACACAGTATACCACTATCCTCACGCTGACGAAACCTAGAGGCAGCCGAGTAATCGAAAGTAGAGCTGTTACATGTCCTACGTATTCGTTAGCGAGGAACGAAAAAGCCACAAAATTCGAAATGCCGTTTCCTTATTGTCCAAGGAGTTTCGTCACTCGTATGTTTCCTTCCTCATACTCAGTTCGCGCCAACTCGCTAATTTTTGCTTCCTTCTAGTTGCTTGTTCTGAACGGCCCAAGTCGGTAGTGACAGAGAACGCCGAATACATTTTGTCACTCACCCGCTAGAACTTAGAACTACTTAAACCTAACTAACCTAAGGACATCACAACATCCATGCCCGAGGCAGAATTCGAACCTGTAGAGCCTAGAACCGCTCGGTCACACCGGCCGGCAGAACAAACACCGAGGAGATAGAGACAGTAAAGAGTCTCTCGTATGATACATGAACAAGGATGTGAAGTGACTAATATTGATGAAAAGTGTCCTTTAATAAGCACTCTTCGCTCTCTTCTTGTTATGTATAAAGGATATATCATAATTAACAGTAAAACTGACAGGGGTGAAAGTGTACGATAGGAGAAGAAAAACGTTCCACTAAGTGAGGACGTTCATGTGACCACTGATATCGACATCGGTGCACAACTGACGTAGCACGTCCACCTTGTGTGACAAGTCTCCGAAAGGACCATCATGCCACTCGGAAATCCAGAATTTCCGAATGTCTGTCTGTGGCATGGTTGCCTGCTTGCTTCACACGTCTGCACCACAATGAGCCTTCCGACTGTGAGCATTTTCTACAAAAAAGAGTAGCGCTCTGGTAACTATGGCATTACTATTGGTGGAAGATGCTGAAACCATTATCACTATATCTACTATCCCCAGGTGGCTTATCCGTCATTGAGTCAAAATCGAGGTCGCCTTCCAAGGTGCACTACATTTCACTTATTTACTTTTTGAGGCTGCATAGGAGGTGACTACATCTACATCTACATACATACTCCGCAATCCACCATACGGCGTGTGGCGGAGGGTACCTCGTACCACAACTAGCATCTTCTGTACCTTTTCCACTCCCAAACAGAACGAGGGAAAAATGACTGCCTATATGCCTCTGTACGAGCCCTAATCTCACTTATCTTTGTGGTCTTTCCGCGGAGTGTAAGTTGGCGGCAGTAAAATTGTACTGCAGCCAGCCTCAGCCGGCCGGAGTGGTCGTGCGGTTCTAGGCGCTACAGTCTGGAGCCGAGCGAGCGCTACGGTCGCAGTTTCGAGTCCTGCCTCGGGCATGGATGTGTGTGATGTCCTTAGGTTAGTTAGATTTAATTAGTTCTAAGTTCTAGGGGACTGATGACCTCAGATGTTAAGTCGCATAGTGCTCAGAGCCATTTTTAGTCAGCCTCAAATGTTGGTACTCTAAATTTCCTCAGTAGTGATTCACGAAAAGAACGCCTCCTTTCCTCTAGACCAGGGCCTCCCAACGTGTGGTCCGGCTTTTTCTAGGGGGTCCGGTGCCACCTTTCACCAAATCGTGTAAAGTAATGAGTAAAATTATTGAATAAAAATGTGAAAATCAACTTCATTTTTTTTCTTTGAAAATCATGTGTATAGCACTCGAAAGTTGGCAATAACATTCGACCTTTGGCAATAATATTTGACAGTCGGCAACACAAACCAAAACATTGGTGCAGCTCCCGCTGTCGGAGGTTCGAGTCCTCCCTCGGGCGTGTGCGTGTGTGTGTGTGTGTGTGTGTGTGTGTGTGTGTGTGTGTGTGTGTCGTCCTTAGCGGAAGTTAAACTTAGGTTAATTGCGTGTGAGACTAGGGACTGATGACCTCAGCAGTTAAGTCCCATAGACTTTACATACATTTGAAAATTTTCTTCGGATTTCACGAAAAACCACACACACACACACACACACACGACTGTTACGAAATATGCCTGCTCCTTACACAACAGTTGCCAAACAGTGGAAGTGAACAGACCACAGGCGGTAGATTGTCAACAGCGAACAGTTTGGACGTGACGTCGATTGCTCTTGGAGGAAGGCAGCTCCAACGTGTAAAATGTCAATTACCAAGTAATATTAATCAGGCTATAGTGTGTTGAACAAAGGGAGTAAATCCACTATTAAGTGTCTGGATACAGTGGGAATTCAAATTGGATCGTTAATTTCAAGTTGTTTTCATTCATCTCTAAACCAAAGACTATTGATACTTCGGGGGGGGGGGGGGGGGAGGGGGGGTGAGAAGGGGTCATTGGGAACTTCTTGCATTAAGAAGCTTTCAGTTATCATGGGTTTCGCTCTAAAATTTATAGTTACTGTGCTCTTGACTGACTAGGGGTCCGCCATGGATTTTCGGCTGAAGAAGGAGTCCGCCAGCTGAAAAGGTTGGGCCGGCCGCGGTGGTCTCGCGGTTCTAGGCGCGCAGTCGGGAACCGTGCGACTGCTACGGTCGCAGGTTCGAATCCTGCGTCGGGCATGGATGTGTGTGATGTCCTTAGGTTAGTTAGGTTTACGTAGTTCTAAGTTCTAGGGGACTGATGACCACAGCAGTTGAGTCCCATAGTGCTCAGAGCCATTTGACCCATTTGAAAAGGTTGGGAGGCCCTGCTCTAGACACTCGTACCCGACTTCCTGAAGCATTTCCGTAACACTCGCGTGATGATGAAACCTATCAGTAACAAATGTAGCAGCCCGCCTCTGAATTGCTTCTACGTCCTCCTTCAATCCGACCCGATAGGGATCCCAAACGCTCGAGCAGTACTCAAGAATAGGTCGTATTTGTGTTTTATAAGCGGTCTCCTTTACTGTGGCGAGTATCAGGATATGGAACATCTCCTGACCTGACATGACTCATCTGACTGTTCCAGAAAATGCACCCTCAATAAATTATGTCGGTGAAACAAGGAAGCATTGGACGTAGCCCAAGTTTGGGATGAAAAACTCTGCTCTGTGGACACAAAAAGGAAAGGAAAGTGGTTTCTTGTACGGCAGTAATTACAAGCGGCCAGGATCAAGATGGCGCCGGCAACGGCAACACTGGACGGGGCCGCGTCGAGCTCGTAATGACCTGACAGGCGACGCCGTCGGCGCCTGGTGCGCGGCGCGCCTGTGCAGCGCGGTGCTCTGCGCGCACACGCACACACACGCATAAATCGGGGCGCGGGCACAATTGCGAGCGCGCCGCCGCGAGCCGCCCACGCCGCGCCGGCATAAAACAGTTCCCAGTTGCGGGGCGGGGCGGCGCGGCTTTGTGGCGGCGTGATAAACTGGCGAATTAATTACAGCGCGAGGCGGCGCGGTGCGCCTGACGCTCGCCTGATTTACACCGCGCCGCATTGTTCGCGCATGCGCGCTGTGTCTTTTAATGGCCCGCCGCGGACAATGGATACACGGCCGGGGGCGGACCTGGAGTTGCGCTCTGCCTCCTCCCCCTCGCCGCCGCCTCCGCCGGTCCTCCTTGCCCCCGTACGCCGCTCTGGCCGGCGGCCGTCGAAGCCGGCTGCCCACCTGTCACGTGGCGAGCTCTTTTGTCTGCACTCGCAGGCGATTCACTATTTCACGAAGGACACTCATCAAGTTTAATCACCTCGAGAAAATCTGCCTGCAACCACGGAACTTTATGATCTCTACCTACACTGACTGGAAAAAATCGCAACATCAAAAAATAATAGATATAGAATAATGAAATTTCTAGAATACATACGTCTAGGTAACATATTTAAGAGATTAACATTGCCAGATTAACATAAGCGCGAGATAAGCCACTGCGAATATGAAATGCTGGTACATTAATAACTGGTGTAACAGCCAGAATGCTGAATACTAGCGTGTAACGTGTACCCATTCTGTTGTTGAAGTACCGGATGTCAGGTTTTGGCTAGAGTTCTATGCTTGTTGCGCTTGGTCGGTCAATACACAATTAATGCTGTTTGTGGATGACGCTGGGCCGGCCGCGATGGCCGAGCGGTTCTAGGCGCATCAGTCAGGACCAGTACGACTGCTACGGTCGCAGGTTCGAATCCTGCCTGGGGCGTGGATGTGTGTTATGTCCTTAGGTTACTTAGGTTTAAGTAGTTCTAAGTTCTAGGGGACTGATGTCCTCAGATGTTAAGTCCTATAGTGCTCAGAGCCATTTGTTGTCTAGCGATCCGAGAATGTCAATGGTTTTAAAATATGCCAAAAAACGTGATATCATTTGCAAAAGAGTCATCATAGTTCCAAAAAAGGCATCATCATCATCATCATCATAAGATGATGCCATTCTTGTCTCCTTCTTATCCTTTTCCAGCCCAACTGCTTCGTAGTCTACTAACTTCCTTTTTTCATTTCATACTGTATTTTAATTTTTCGTTTCCTGTTATCTGCTTTCTTTCCAGCGTACCTTCCTCTTTCTGCAGTATATGGCCCACACAGTCTGCTTTCCTTTTCTTAACCAGCTTTTCAAGTATTCCACTGCTCTCCTGATTATATACCTTTTTATTTTTCTATTCTCCTCGAAACCTACACCTGGAATGCTTTAATTTTGTTTCTTTCTTTCTTCTTCAGTGTCCAACTATCAAATTTATACAGGAAAACATTCCTAGGAAAACATTCCAAGAGAAGCTTTTGACTAACCTTCTCCAAGCTTTTTTTGAGGAGCTTGTTTTTCAACTGCAATTCTTGATCTCAGTTTCCACTCGTCCAGTTATCAGTACGCTCGATGTATATCACTTTACAATTTTCCATGAACCATCAGAATTAAACCTTCCAAGTCTTTTATTCAGTCTAAAAGTCTATTCATACATTTTGGACTGTGAATAAACGCCACAATAATAGTGGAAGCCGAGTTTTGTCAAAGAAAAGTGCACTCCAGGGTATTCGTGTGTAGAAGTGTGACGTGTTACAGCGTCACCCTCGAGAGTACGCTTGTACCATATCCCTCCCCAGTTTCCTCAAAGATAAACGTGACGGTGCTGACATCCTGGTGCCGGCCGCTGTGGTCTCGCGGTTCTAGGCGCGCAGTCCCGAACCGTTCGACTGCTACGGTCGCAGGTTCGAATACTGGCTCGGGCATGGATGTGTGTGATGTCCTTAGGTTAGTTAGGTTTAAGTAGTTCTAAGTTCTAGGGGACTGATGACCACAGCAGTTGAGTCCCATAGTGCTCAGAGCCGTTTGAACCATTTGGCATCCTGGTAAGGTCTTCAGTCGGCTTTTCCGGGTAAATACCATCCGGAAAAACGAGCTCAGGTATTATCAGAGTTGAGGCGGCGACGTGGTTGACACGTTCACGGCCCACCTGGGTGGCTGAGTGGTTCTAGGCGCTACAGTCTGGAACCGCGCGACCGCTACGGTCGCAGGTTGGAATCCTGCCTCGGGCATGGATGTGTGTGATGTCCTTTGGTAGTTAGGTTTAAGTAGTTCTAAATTCTAGGGGACTGATGACCTTAGAAGTTAAGTCCCATAGTGGTCAGCGCCATTTGAACCATTTTTGAACACGTTCACGCAGGCGGTCGTATTCAAACGCCCTAGGCTACTATTTTAATATATTGGCATTTTATTTTGCATGTGGTATAAGACCATTCTTTTAAAACAACAGGAGGCCGAATAAACTAATTTTTCACTAGATTAATCAGAAATTATGTGATGTCTGATTTGTTCAGAAAGCCCTCTCGTTGAGGGTCACTCAAAATTATATTCACAGCTGTTGTTTGCATCTTTCTAATAGGTAGTGCACCGCTGGTAGCATAATTGGTAGAATCGACCTTGAGCCACCGAGTACGCCCGACCTGATGGGAAGCTCTAGCGTGAGCCACTGGTTGTGCAGGCCGTCGTGAAGGTGCTAAGCGCGGGAGAGAGAGGAATATACGTGTATTCTGGTGTTGTTAGAACTGAAATTTGTCACGCGCTAAACATCTAGTAACAATCGGAAGATGATTGATAGTTTGTTCGGCACAAGTCCTCCCGACGATGTGTTTTGCCGGCATTTATTCGCGGAGTGCTACGTGTGAATTCTCTTCTAAATAGGGCACTGACATTTTTTTCTTAAAAATCTAATGTCAATGTGCTGTCTTCGCACCTACATTTTTTTGCTCTCTTCTCACCCACATTTTTTTGTTCTGATGTGATCATTCGCCTAATCTTGCACACATTAAATTCGAATGCCCTAAGCTTCCTTTGTTAAGAGTCAGTCTTGTGTGTTTTGTTAAAACCATTGATTTACATAACCATTAATTCCCGTAAATGCCAGTCTAGCCAAATACTTTGCTTAGCCTGGCAATTACTGTGTATCGTTCGGTGACTTAACATGGCAATACAGTATTATTACTATTAATGGTGAACACTGCTGTTGCGGACAAATTCTACTTACCGATTCCCTTTACCCTCCTGACTTTACAGTGATTTCGCTACATTTGACATTACATCAACAACCCAACGCCATGAAGCGTGAACCATTTCTGATATCCAGTGGGGCGGCAGGCTGCGGAGATTCCTGGACGATAATTCTCGGAACAACTGCGGGACACGACCATCGATGTATTCAGGCGGAGTGCGTGTGATTTAATGAGCTACACTAAGCGCTATTGTGAGCTTCCGTTTGGGAAGGGGCAGGTATCTCTTTGTTGGAGCACCGGGGTCAGAAGCCTTCTGTAAGTGACGAATGTAATATGCGTGTGGATGCGTTTTGGTGCAATGCGAACGGAATTCACTTTGAAAGCTGCCTCTGGTGCAGAGTCCGGTCTCCCATGGGCGCACGTATTGCGCCCCTGTTTCTTTATTAATCTGGCTGGCTTTGGCGATATCTCGCAGAGAGTAGGGCTTATCTTTAATTAAGTCCTCCTGTGAACTGCCTCCTCCTCTCAATTCCAGCCTGCCACTGAATGCGGTGTGTTTGTACCTGGCTGTCGTATCCTCTATGTAAACGGTCTGGAGGAAATAAGTTGAAGTAGCCTAGAAAAGAAATGAACGAGTGCATTTAGCTACAAATTTTACGTTATCAAAGTCACATTCACACTCCTTCCAGAGATCGAGAAAATTACTAATTTCTCAAAATAATAACTTCGAAGAGCAGTTCAACGGTATGAATAGCGACTTGACAAGAAATCCAAAATGAAGAGTAATGGAATGTAGTCGAATTGAATCAGGAAATGCAAAAGAAGTTAGGTTAGGAAATGAGGCATTACAAGAAGCAGCTGAGTTTTTGTCAAAATAATTGACGATAGCGGAAGTAGAGAGAACATAAAATGCACATTGACAACTGCAAGAAAATTATTTCTGAAAAGAAAATTTCCTAATATCTAATATAAAGTTAAGTATGAGGATGTCCTTTCAGAAGATATTCGGCTTGAGTGCAACTCTTTACGGCAGCGAAACGAGGACAATAAATAGGAAAGAGAAGAAGAGAATGGTGCTCTAGAAGAAAGTGAAAGACAAGTTTGGTAGAAGAGAGGTACTGAACCGTTTGGCGAGAAAAACATTATGGCAAAATTTAAATGAAAGAAGGAATAGGTGGAGACGAAAATCCAGAGTCATCAAGGATTCCTTAGTTTGGCAATGGAGGGAAGTGTGGGTCGTAAAAATTTTAGTGGGAGACGAAGGCTTGAACATAGCAAGCAGCATGTGGGTTGCACTAGTCAAGGCAGAGATGGAGACTTGTGCAGGATGGACCTGGGTGGTGAGCTGCACCAAACCAGCCTCCGGACTGAGGTTCACAACAACAACAACAACAACAACTCAAACTCTGTCCATAATGTCTCCACTTAAATAGTCAGTTGCTATAATGTTTGAAGTTGTATCTTAGATACACTGACGGCAAAAATCGCAACACCAAAAAATTATTAGAGTAATGAAATTTCGGGAATACGTTTGAGTACGTAACATATGTGAGTGATTGAAACTGCAAAATCATTGGTTAATGTAAGCGTGAGATAAGCCACTGAAAATGTGCAATGCTGGTACATTAATAATCGGTGTAACCGCCAGAATATTGAATGCAAACGTGCATGTATTGTGTCGTACCGGTGCCAGATGTCAGTTTGTGAGATGGAGTTCCGCGCCTGTTGCACTTGATCGGTCAATACAGGGACGGTTAACGCTGTTTGTGGGTGATGCTGGAGTTGTCACCCGATGAAGTCCCGTATGTGCTCGACAAGAGATAAGTCTGATGATCGAGCAGACCAAGGCAACGTGGCAGCACTCTGCAGATCATGTTCGGTCACAACACAGATATGTGGGCGGACGTTCTCTTGTTGGAAAACACTATCTGGAATGCTGTTCATAAATAGCAGAACAATAGGTCGAGTCACCAGACTGGCATACACATTTGCAGTCAGTGTGCGTGGGATAACCAATTTTGCGCAGAATAGATTTGTCATCCCTCGCAGTGGAGCATAATGGAAACGTAAGGGGCTGTGTTTACAGCTGGTTGCACGTAAGCACCGAAAGCGCTTTAGGCAGACTATGTAATTCGTAACAGTGAAGTAACTGTGCCAGATCCCTACGTTAAGACGTAAGACACAAAATGCGGAATGCACATTCGTGGACAGAATTCGGGGGACCGGTCGCCCCTTGGTATTGCTGTTTAGTATTAATGTCTATTACACAGCCTCTATGAGGGGGAAGATTTGTCTGATGTGAAGGAAGAAGAAACAGGAGTCGATTTAGAGAAGATAGGGGATCTAGTATTAGAATTTAATAGAGCTTTGGAGGACTTAAGATCAAACAAGACAGACAACATTCCATCCGAATTTCTAAAAACATTGGAGAAATTGGCAACAAAACGACTATTTATGTTGGTGTGTATAATGTATCTGACTTTCAGAGAAATATCATCCACACAATTTCGAAGACTGCAACAGCCGAAAAATACGAGAATTATCGCACAGTCACCTTAACAGCTCATGTTGCTGACAAAATTAAAAACAGAAGAATGGAAAATAAAATTGAGGATGTGCTAGATGACGATCAGTTCGGCTTCAGGAAAGGTAAAGGCGCAAGATAAGAAAAATAAGGAGAAGCTATAGGGAGAGACGGGTTATATACAATACGTACACGAGCCAAGAGGGAATAGTAAGAATAGGCGACCAAGAAGGAAGTGCTCGGGTTAAAGAGGGTGAAAGACAGGTGTGTATCTTTCGGCCCTACTGTTCAATCTGTTCATCAGAGGAGCAACGATGAAAATAAAAGAAAGGTTCTGGAGTGGGATTAAAATTAAAGATGAAAGGATAGTAATGACATGATTCGCTGATGACATTGCTATCCTAAGTGAAAGTGAAGAAGAATTACATGACCTGCTGAATGCAATGAACAGTCTAATGAATACAGAATATGGACTGAGAGTAAATCGAAGAAAGACGAATGTAATGAGAAATAGCAGAAATGAGAACAATGAGAACAGCAAGAAACTTAATATCAGGATTGATGGTCACGAGGTAGATGAAGTTATGGAATTCTGCTACCTAGGCAGAAAAATATTGAAAGGCGGACGGAGCGAGGAGGACATGAAAAGCAGACCAGCACTGGCAAAAAAGGTATTCCTGGCCAAAAGAAGTCTACTAGTATGAAACATAGGCCTTAATTTGAGGAAGAAATTTCTGAGAATGTACGTCTGGAGTACAGCATAGTATGGTAGTGAAACATGGACTGTGGGCAAACCGGAACAGAAGAGAATCGAAGGATTTGTGATGTAGTGTTGTAGACGAAAGTTGAAAATTAGGTGGACTGATAAGATAAGGAATGAGTGGGTTCTGCACAGAATCGGAGAGGAAAGGAATATGAGAAAAACACTGACAAGGAGAAGGGACAGGATGATAGGACATCTGCTAAGACATGAGGGAATGACTTCCACGGTACTAGATGGAGCTGTAGAGGGCAAAAACTGTAGAGGGAGACAGAGAATGGAATACATCAAGCAAATAATTGAAGACGTAGGTTGCGAGTGCTACTCTGAGATGAAGAGGTTTGCACAGGAGAGGAATTCGTGGCGGGCCGCGTCAAAACAGTCACAAGACCGATGACTCAAAAAAAAAAATCTGATGAACATTCGGCAGTCAATACGCAGTAAAGGAACTCAGACCGCGCTCAGACTAAAGAGACTTCGACGTCAAAATTTTGTCAGTAAATTGTCGAAGTATTCCTACCAATGTCCCCGAATTTACTGCCCTCCGGGATAGTTCTCGCGGTCAAATTATTCTTGGGACCGAAGGCTGGTTGAAATCCAAACTGGAAAGCTCTGATATATGTAGAGAGTCTTGGAACGCACATCGGATCACAGACCATAGGAGGGAGAGTGGTCGTTGCAGTTGACAATAATATTTTCTCTATTAAGGTCGAAGATGAGTGTGAGAGTGAAGTTATTTGGTCGCGTATAACAGGTCTTGGCGAAACCAGATTAATTGTTGGATGTTTTTACCGGCCATCCGATTCTGGTGTGAGAGTTCTAGCGGCATTAAAAAACTATGATCAGCAGCACGTAAATACGCAGATCATGCAATACTAGTTGGAGCTGACTATAACCTACCGATTGTAAACTGCGATGTCTATGAATTAATTGCAGGGGGTACAGACAGACAGTCGTGTGAAGTACTTTTGAACACGTTTTCTGAAGACGGTCTTCATCAGCTAGTTCGGCAGGCCACATGCAATGAAAATATCTTAAGCCCTGTAACTAAAAACAGGCCAAACCTTATAGACCTACAGTAATCTTTGATGTAAACCTTGGTTATTCCCTAATCCACGTTTTTTTCCTAATTACATATTTCTGTTCTCCTTATCTATGAGTGTGTGTCACCATTAGCCTCATGTGTTTGTTTCTTGTGTGTGATCGCTATCCTAATGTGTCTCTTTCTACCTCACCCCATATATTTTTGAGTATGTTTACGGAGTTTATGCATACATATTTATTCCAATAGATGTAGAATTTTCTGTAAGTCATAGAATAATGGTGTTTTTATCATGCCTGTTACGTAGATTGTTTCACATGGTTTACTAGCCTGCTACTTCTGTAATTCATCATTGTAAAACCATGAAGCAATTTTTCCTTGCCTTTTTTGTAGATGGAGAAATGTGTTGTTAACATCACTATGTGTGCAATCCAAATGAACAACTATGTAAAATCTTATTACTCCTGACTTAATGTATTGAGTATGTGTATTGTGTATATGAACGGGGGACCTAGAAACGACGGAGAGGCTTCGTTCCGCCGTAGCCCTTAGCGACTCACAACCCCACAACAAGCCACAGCAGTCCACCCACCCCACCGCCGCCTGACACCAAACACAGGGTTATTGCGCGGTTCGGCCCCCAGTAGACCATGCGTGAATTTCTTATTCCATTTGAAGGAATTGGGAAGAATTAAGAAGTTCTGTGCTGAACAACGTCAATTTTATGAAAATCGATTCACCAAACGGATTAACTCTGATAATACTGAAATACAACTTGATGCAACACTTGAATCAGCTTCAACCACTCCAAGAGCTTCGACGCTAAAATTGGAACATTTGGACAATGGACTTAATAGTATCAATGCTGATAATATAGAGACGCCAACTACTCATTCAGGTTCTGTTATTGTTGAACTCTCTGCTCTATCTGAACCAACAAATAAAGTTTTGCAGTGTATGGAATGTGGCAATAGTGGTGTGAAGGTAGTTGAGGAGATACGTGCAAGAAGAGGTTGTGCGTCAAAATTAAGAATTATTTGTAGCTTTTTTAAATAAGTGAATATGGTTATGCTTGTGGCGTAACCAAACAGAGCATGTATAACACCAATACTAAACTTGCTTATGCTCTGAGGTATATTGACCAAGGGTGCTCTCATGGATTTCCTTCCACCTACAAGGTTTGACAGGTGCAATAAAATTATTCTACATACTTTAGAAGTAGCAATTCATAGTATGAAAAATGCTGTTCAGGAAAGAGTAGACACCAATGACAATAATATATGTATGTCTGCAGCCCTAAATGGTGTAGTGACAGCTACCTCCTTGGACAATGGTAAAGTCATTGATGTGCAATGTATTACCAAGTATTGTCATGGTTGTATGAGTGGAACTGAAAATCATAAATGTTAGATTAATTTTAGTGGTTATAGTGACGGGATGTAATCTGAAGGGGCTATGAAGCTATTTCACAGGTTAGTGGAGAAATATGGTGGGATGTGTACATCTTACTTAGGAGATGGAGACTCAAAAGGGTACCAAAAAGTTTGTGAATCTAAACCTTATACTGACTCATAAATTGAAAAAAGTGGAACGTGTTGGACATGCCCAGAAAAGGTTAGGTACAAGATTGATGAATTTGAAGAGAAAATTGAAGGGAAAGAAATTAGCTGATAGTAAGTGCATTAGTGGACGTGGTCTGCTTACTATGAAGAAATAGACAGGCCGCAGTATTATTATAGGCAAGCCATAAGACAATGGAATGCAAAAGCCAGTATGGGCTACCTTCTTTCATAAATCCTCCACAAATGACAATTCATGTCATGCACTCTGCCCACCTGGAAGTGATTCATGGTGTGGCTGTGAGAAGGGTGTTACTCAAGATGAGACATACAACCATAAACATTCTTTGCCATTTACTGTAATGGAAGTTATAAAACCTGTCTATAGGGATCTTAGTGACAGAAGATTATTAGAGAAATGTTTACATGTTAGGACTCGAAATCCAATTGAAAGTTTCAACAATTGTATATGGGAACGGATACCAAAACTATTCTAGTAGCACTAAATACTTGGAAAATAGGTGTGCTAGATGCTATTGTATGCTTCAATGACGGTGCAGAGTCAAGGTTTAATGTCATGGAACTGATGGAAGTGCCTGGTGGACTAAATTTTCGTAGAGTTCTAATAGCCATTGACTGAAGGAGACTCTTCAACGCAGAAAAATCGGTGATGGAAGCCACCAAAGAAGCAAGAATAAGAAGAAGTTGGAAAAAAGAAATGAGGAAGAACAACACGGGAAACAAGATGAATATGGACCTGGGATGCATTGGTGCGTTGCAAGTTTAATAGAGAAAGCAAGTTTTAACTTTACTTGAATTTCCCAAAATTTAAATTATTTCACGTTCTGGTACACTCTGGCTAAAAACTATTAAAGATAGAGAGCTGAAATTATGTATACTGTCTTAAAACATGCTTAATTAGAAAGTAGACTACTCTTGGGCCTTAACTTTGAAAATAAAATGGTTTTTTGAAGAAAAACCCTGAATTCATTTCCAAAGTTTTTGGGTATTATACTCAAAACTTTTTTACCACAATTTATGACAACACCATCTTTTCAATAGTCTGCTTTAAAGATAATAGTGTAAAGAACTTACAGGAAAAAATAAATCTTCTACTTTGCTTATATTTTAAGTAATGTGTACCTATGATACACATAAATAATTAGCATGGTTTATTTCACTTGCAACAAAAAATAGAATTAAAAGAAGTGTTAGAGCTAAAGCAGGGGTTCATATATTCTTAAAAGATAGTAAGCATTATATGTGCTTACAAACTTCTTTTCTTTTAGTTACACTGTTTAGAAAACTGACAATTTTTTAAGGTTTAGCCTGGTAGCCTGGTATTCACGGACCAGTCCCCTTAACAGTAACGTAACTTGCTCTCTGTCTGGCGTGTACATTGATAAGATACAAAAATCAAAATGACATGTCCACCTTACAACATAACATTGGGTCCAAAGTTAATAATGAGCGAGTCATTAACGTTTTTCTGTTTCATGCTCTACCTTCTGTATTTCAACTTGTCTAGCATAGCTAGCTCGGCGATCAAGTGGTCCTACCTGGATACACGCCAACCAGGAGTTGTAAGGTCCCGTTATTTTTATGTTTTTTGTTAGTGTATTCGTTTAATTTAGATGGCGTAGGGAGTCATTTTATCTTCGCCTGTGTTGAATCGCACCTTGAGGTTCTTTATTTTGTGTTTTGCACCTGAAACTCCCCTTCAACCTCCCCCCCCCCCCCATCCCAAAGAAATACCTTTGATCCCTTATACCCCACCCCCAAAACAAGAGGGAGAAGACATTGTGGCCAGGCCTCGAGTAACGACCACTCGCAACCCTGCCTCCTCCAACACACGACCTGATCCCTTAAAGCCCTAGTGTAATTAAAAAAAGCGTAGCTTAAAACAAGTCAAGGCATTATACTACCAAACTACTTGTCCGTGTCTTATTCCTGGTCGTGTTTATTTTTTCACTCGATGTTTATTTCGATGTATCTCATAAGTAGAGAAGTAGCTGGAAGGTGTAGGTAAATGGTGCAAATGAAACATTTTTGATTTTCACTGCGGTTTCCACATCGGGACCGATCGGACATTGAGAGAAAACAAAATAGCCCTCGTATTTGGGTTATGCAAAAGAGAAATAGGACGCCCTGTGGAGTATCGCATGACTGTTCGTGTGACATCTCAGAATATAGGGCTGGCTGTATTTTCTCTCACTCCTCTTTTTCACCAGACACACACACACACGTGCAGTGACGTGAACGTGCGGTGGCAGACTGCGGACAGCGGGAATGTGCAGGGTGTGGCGCCGACGACACCCCCGCGGTGTGGGCGTGTGGGTGGCGGGTGGAACAGTATATTAGGGCGGCGGCGGCGCCCTCAATATCGCGTGGGCGGCGCGCTATCCGCTACTGTTATGCGGCGCCGCGCCTGCGTCCTTATTGCGGCATTCCTGCGAGTATCAGTCATAACGCGTCAGGGGGAGGCAAAGGCGCAGTGCCAGGGCCATTACTGCAGCCGGCGAGCGCGTGAATATTGCCCAGGGCGCTAGCCACACAACCAATCCCTTCTGTACTCACGCGTGTGTTCAAAACTCTAAAAGTCTGCAAACGACGACGGTTTCGTAAATTCCTTCTCCTCTTTCTTATTAGATCAGCAGTCTTTCGACAGATTTTTTGCACTACTCGATCCTTCCCTGTTTTCTGCATATGCTTTCATCTCTATACAACTATTACATTCAACATCGTTCTACATATTCTACAAAGATCATTAATTAATTAAACAGGCAAAGAAAACAGTATCGCATCAAAAGTATCCGTACACGTATTTAAAACTTCGTCAGAACAGGCCTCGGAAGGCCCAGTGGTACCGACCGGCCGCCAGGTCATCAGCAGCATCTGGATGCATATATGGATTGGCATGTGGTCAACACACCGCTCTCCCGGCCGTTCTCGGTTTTCGTGTCTGGAGACTCTACTTCTCAGTCAAGTAGATCCTCAAGTGGCCTCAAAACGGATGATTGCACCCCGCTTGCCACAGCCCCCGGCAGACCCGGATGGCCACCCACCCAAGTGCTAGCCAAGCCCGAGAAAGCCTAACTTCCGTGATCTGACGGAAACCGATAGCATTACAACGGCAAGGCCGTTGGCCCGTATACTTATATAGTGCCTGTCCATCTTTCGTCTTTATGCCGGCTTGAACTCTGCTGGTCATATTTTCAATGTGTCTGAATATCTGTGGTGGAACGGATGTCTATTCTTCCTCTAGAGCCGAAACTAGAGGAGTTTATAATGTTGGACGCTAAGGTCTGCAGCGAAATAGACATTCTAACTCATTCCGAAGGTGTTCCACTGGCTCCAGGTTGAGGCTCTGGTCACACTAGCCCACTTCGGGGATGTTGTCGTCCACACACAGATGCGCCTTTATCACAGGGTGCAGTGTTATGCTCATGCAGACTGTCATCGACCGCAAACTCTTTCTCTACTGAGCTCTGCTGATCAACCCTTTCTGTTGTTGCATCTACTCTGCTGAAGACGCAACACTCCCTACCACCTTTAATACCGGCGGTCCAGCTTTCGTGGCATCTAGTGTCAATTCCACACTTCATACGAGTATCTTGATACTTTTTATCGGGTAATGTACATTTCTCGGTTTAATTATTAAATGATCCTCGTAGAATAGGTAAAGTGTTTACAGAGGATACTGACTGTGATTGTTACGGAGGAATGAAAGAATTTTCAGAAAATCGGGAGAAGTCGGGTTGAGTATAAAATTAGTGAAAGACTACTTCCGGGTTCTATGGCCGTGCTTCAACAAACTTTCCGTTCCTGACGTTTCGTCCACAGCTGTGCTCGACATCTTCAGAGGTGCTCCTGGTTCCGCTGGAGGCTTGTCGGACGACGAAGAGCGACATAAGTAGTTCGAAAAGGGCGTGGTCTACACGTGATTGGCACAGATAATTCGTTTCAAATATAAAACACGAAGATAATTTTATAAAATAAAAGAAGCCATGAAACCCAATGATATATGGACAGTGGCTCTACATAAACGATAGATTAGTTTTACTTTGACAGGCGACAATCGATAGTTAAGGTTTATCTTTGATAGGGATTATCATTGCCAATCACTTGCAAACTCGACCATGCCCGTTTTTTAAAGTATTTATGTTGCTCTTCGACGTCAGACCCGTCATTCGGCAAGATTCAGCGGATCCACGTGTGCCTCTCAAGATGTCCAGGGCAGCTCTGGACGAAACTTTAGGGAAGAAAAAGTTTCATGGACCACGTGGAAGATTAACCAGCAGCTGAGCAACTGGTTGTGGAAACCTTCATTATATAATCGAAAGACGGCTGACTTTTCTTGAGAAAGGGGGGAGGGCAGAGAGATAGCGTTGGGGGAACGCCTGATGCAGGGAATTGAAACTTTCATGTCAGCTGGCGGCCATATAAAGAGTGTTAATCATTTTCCCGGTTAAAGTGCACGTAAACAAAACGTGGGTGCTTGTTTAAACTGCTTTTACTACACGACAGGAGTCCGCGGAGTTACTTGGACTGGCTAAGCTCGCTACCACCACCCTGCTACTGCTGCTGCAAACTGCTTGGAACCGAAGGCAAGTCTATATCCGAGTCCGAAACTGCATACGAGCTTAAGCGAATGTTGCCGTTAGAAGCCGCACCGTTTACTCACAGCCGTGCCTTCACGCGATGGAGCATCCTCAGCTGTGCACTTCGCAGTTCCGGTGCCGCCCTGACAACGCAATTTCGAAAAAAAAATGAAGGGAAAATATGGCAATTTGATGCAAACAATACGAGAGTGTTTTAAATGAACAAGATGAAATGAAGTCGTGTCTTTTTGACAGTAGAAGCAAAGCCTCGGTCGCAGTCCTTGAGCAATAGGAGTATAGGAAAGGATCACGTGGGACTTCGTACACTGACAGCTGAGTGATGGGGCAGAGACGCTTCGCTTTCTTGGCTGCTGGTCTACGATCCACTAACACGTCCCTCTCCTCTCCTGGGTTTCCTCCGGAACTTTGCCCGTAGCGGTCTCTCCAGACAAGTAGCGGGTTCCATACGTGCGCCATTTGTATGCCTCAAAAAGTCTATAAACACCAAGGGGCTAATTTTGGTTCTCATTTACGCAGTTACACAACTGTCCTGGATGCCCCCCTATTCGTCATTCTAGCTCCATCATGTGCAAGGTTTCATTTACATTAAGTTTTATCTATCTCCTTTCGTCTCGTTTTTAAATTGACCCAATAAACCACATAATGTTTAATTCTGTACCTTCGTTTCAACGCGTTACACTCACCCAAGAAGACAAAGAAAAAAATTTGTATCCGACCTACTCAACGTTTCTGTCGTTGATTGGGGACGTCGCCTCACTAAAGTAATAGACGGGGTTTATTGTATTTATTTATTTTTTGGAACGTCCATGTCACAGATCTGTTTGGTGCTGCCATTAGCAAGACGTTTTTGGGGACCGTAACTTGATGTTGTAAATGAAAGCCATCCTTAAATTTAATGTTCGAAATTTCTTCGTGATTCGTCACGATTTTCGGTATCACGAGTATAAATGTGTTTTGGTACTGACGTGTAACACTTTTTACGTTGTTAGCATCCTGATAAAGCCACTGTACAAAAAAAAAATGAACTTCAAAAATTTTACGTTCCAATGAAGACTTCGCTCAATTTCTCCCACCAAATGATTTCCTAAATCGGTCGGTTGCAGAAAGATTGGAAGTGAAAGAGTAATATTGCCCATGAACGAAAACCGTTTTTTACCTTTTATTTTTCAAACATTGGTAATATGCGCCACAATTGCGTTAAGCAGCTAAAAATATGCTAAAAATAGTCTAGCTAGGAGCACATGACGTTTCCTGGTTGGTGTTTCAGTCTAGTGAAGGATAATAGAATCACACGAAGAAATGAGAAGGAGAAACCCCCTAGGCTGCTTCTGACATTTTCTACTGTTTTCGTTATTGTCAGGTTGTATTTTGCGCAGCGTTTATAAATAGTACGTGTTTTACATATTTAATTGCTGTATAATACACTGACGGAAAAAAATAGCAGCACCGAAAAATAATTACGTAGAGTAACGAAATTTCCGGAATACGTTTGTCTAGGTAACATTTCTAACAAGTAAATGATTAACATTGCAAGATCACAGGTTAATGGAAGCGCAAGATAATGCATTGAAAATGTGATCTGGTGGTACATTAATAACCAGTGTAAACGCCAGAATGCTGAATGCAAGTATGCATTGTGCTGCACAGGTGTCGGATGTCAGTTTGTGGGATGGAATTCCATGCCCGTTGCCGCGGCCGGTCAATAGAGAGACGGTTGATAATGCTGGTTGCGCGTGACGATGGAGTTGTCGTCTGATGATGTCCCATTATGTGCTCGCTTCCCGAGCACGGGGTTCCGGGTTCGATTCCCGGCGGGGTCAGGGATTTTCACCTGCCTCGAGATGACTGGGTGTTTGTGTTGTCCTCATCATTTCATCATCATTCATTAAAGTGGCGAAATAGGACTGATAACAGCGCAGTCGAGCGGCCCACAAACCAATCATCATCATCATCATCATCATCATCCATTATGTGCTCGACCGGAGACGAATCTAGTGATGGAGCAGGCCAAGACAACACGTTGACACCTTAGAGCACGTTGGGCTCCACCAAAGGCACGTGGGCGAGCGGTATCCTGTTGGAAAACACCCCCTGGAACGCAGTTTATGAATGGCAGCACAGCAGGTCGAATCACCAGACTGGAGAATATACTTTCAGTCAGGCTGCGGGGAATCAAGAAAGTCCTCCAGCAGTCATATAAAACCGCACATGGCAGGTCCAGCCAGCCTAGCATGCAGACAGACTGGTTACAGGTTGTGAACCGGCCTCCTCCTCACCTAACTAGCACCGAGGCAGAAGCAGCTTTTAGCAGACCTCCGACCTGCTCTCAAATGAGCTCTCGCTTGACGCCGCTGAAGTCACAATTGATGGTGGTTCGGGGTCAATGGAATACACGCTACAGACTTTCTGGCTCGGAGCTGTCCTTCAAGTAACCGATTTGTTACAGTTCGTTGTGTTCCCGTTGAACCAATTGCTGCTCAAATTTCTGCTGCATTCGCCGTGCAACGCGGCAACGCTAGTCGCCGAACACGATGGTCATCTCAGTCCCACGTGGCCGGCCGGAGCCCGGTTTTCTTACGACCATACCTTCCTATGTCCACCGCTGTCACCTATCATATACTGTGCCTATATTCCTGCCCTATCTTCCTGTAGTCGCATAAGGAGTATCCAGCTTCTCGCAGCTCTATTACATGAACTAGTGTAAATTCAGTGACGTGTTGATAGCGGCATCTTTGTCGCCTTAAAGGTATTCTTGACCAACATCAACTCCACACGTTCAGTCTCAAACCTGACTTAGATCCTTATAGTTGCGTCGCAAGTGCCGCTGCAATGCGAATAGCGAGAAATCTTAATAGACATCAGCTTCGATATGTACACTGCTGGCCATTAAAATTGCTACGCCAAGAAGAAATGCAGATGATAAACGGGTATACGTTGGACCAATACATTATACTAGAGTTGACATGTGATTACATTTTCACGCAAGTCGGGTGCATAGATTCTGAGAAATCAGTACCCAGAACAACCATCTCTGGCCGTAATAACCGCCTTGATACGCCTGGTTATTGAGTCAGAACTTGGATGGCGTGTACAGGTACAGCTGCCCATGCAGTTTCAACACGATACCACAGTTTATCAAGAGTAGTGCCTGGCGTATTGTGACGAGCTAGTTGCTCGGCCACCATTGACCAGACGTTTTCAGTTGGTGAGAAATCTGGAGAAAGTGCTGGCCAGGGCAGCAGTCGAACGTTTTCTGTATCCAGAAAGGCCCGTACAGGACCTGCAACATGCGGTTGTGCATTATCCTGCTGAAATGTAGGGTTCCGCAGGGATCGAATGAAGGGTAGAGCCACGGGTCGTAACACATCTGAAATTGTAACGTCCACTGTTCAAAGTGCCGTCAATGCGAACAAGAGCTGACCGACACGTGTAACCAATGGCACTCCATACCATCACGCCGGGTGATACGTCAGTGTGGCGATGACGAACACACGTTTCCAATGTGCGTTCACCGCGATGTCGCCAAACACGGATGCGACCATCATGATGCTGTAAACAGAACCTGGATTCATTCTAAAAAATGACGTTTTGCCATTCGTTCACCCAGGTTCGTCGTTGAGTACACCAACGCAGGCGCTGCTGTCTGTGACGCACCGTCAAGGGTAACCGCAGACATGGTCTCCGAGCTGATAGTCCATGCAGCTGCAAACGTCGTCGAACTGTTCGTGCAGATGTTTGTTGTCTTGCAAACGTCCCCATATGTTGACTCAGGGATCGAGACGTGGCTGCACGATCCGTTACAGCCATGCGGATAAGACGCCTGTCATCTCTACTGCTAGTGATACGAGGCCGTTGGGCTCCAGCACGGCGTTCTGCATTACCGTCCTGAAACCACCGATTCCATGTTCTGCTAACAGTCGTTGGATCTCGACCAGCGCGAGCAGCAATGTCGCGATACGATTAACCACAATCGCGATAGGCTACAATCCGACCTTTATTTAAGTCGGAAACGTGATGGTACGCATATCTCCTCCTTACACGAGGCATCACAACAACGTTTCACCAGGCAACGCCGGTCAACTGCTGTTTGTGTATGAGAAATCGGTTGGTAACTTTCCTCATGTCATCACGTTGTAGGTGTCGCCACCGGCTCCAACCTTGTGTGAATGCTCTGAAAAACTAATGATTTGCATATCACAGCATCTTCTTGCTGTCAGTTAAATTTCACGTCTGTAGCACGTCGTCTTCGTGTTGCAGCAATTTTAATGGCCAGTAGTGTATACTGCTGAAATCGACGTCATTCTGAGGAGTGGTTCTCTTTCTCCCACTTTAACTATGGACACCCTGTTTATCCAATCAAACGTTTACCGTCTGTAATAATTACGACCATACGTGCGTGAGACTAAACTGCGCCGTACGTGGTTGCTTGTTTCAGGGTCTAAACGCGCCCGCATTTCCGTGGACGACGACAGCGCGTCGGACGTGGCGGAAGAGAGAGGCGGCGGCGGGGGCAGCAGCGGCGCCGACGCCGAGGCGGACGCCGAGGAGGAGGCGTGCGACGCCGGCGCCGGGGGCGGAGGCGGCGCCGGGGGCGGCAGCAGGTCGGCCTCCGCGTCGCCCGCCCCCAGCTCGGGCAGCCCTGCTCGCTCCGCCTCCGCCAGCTCCACGCCGGAACCGCCGCTCTCAGGTGAGCCACAGGTGCCGACGCTCCCACAGTGTACCGGGTAGTGCACGCCAGTTGTAAGTGCATGGAGCAGTCCCTGTCCACGGACAGCCGTAGTCCAATAAGCATAGTGGTAAATGCCCGTTATATTTCTAACCTCCAGGTGTACACCGTGCTCATCATCATGATCATCAGTAGTCTACTCTATGAACAGCACCTTCTTGTCACCACGTTTTGTGGTCGATCGTTTCTTTCTTCAGACTGTTGCGTTCGCACGCATTAAGCAGATCGTTCAATGTCTGAGTTCTCTTCTGTCTTTTCCTTCTCTCCCCCTGCTCACAACCCTCTAAAATAGTTCCGTTGTGCTTTCTCAGTACATGTCCAATCCAGTTCCTCTTCGTACCTACTACGAGGGCATTCAATTTAGGCTAAAAGAATTGCAACTTCATTTGCGACATCATGATTCGCTCCTTACCTCACGTATTTCCAGTAAGAGCTGGTAAATGGCACCGCTGTTATCAGTCTTCAAAATGACGTTTCCTACATATGTGTGTTCCAAGCAGAGACCTGTCTCCGAGTCTCTTCTGGTGGAAACCCAGAGCATTTCAGATATTCACAGGCGTTTACAGAATGTCTACGCAATTTTTCAGACTGGATTAAAAATTCATCTCAAAGTATTCTGTAATATCTCGTTTGATCTACTAATTGTTTTAGCAGCGCATTTTGACATAATGCCAAAGATAAATTCAGCTGAAAGTTTCGAATTTTCGTAGGATAAGAACAGTGCCATGCCAGTACACATCGAGGTGTAGGATCAGTGTGCTTACTTTCTCTGTTGTGCTTTCCTTTATCGAATTACAAATTTATTTCTTCTTGTGTTTCGGATCTCTCGCAAGTGCTTTCAACTTTGTTTGTAATTTCCTCAAGTTGTAACAATGAGTGCTTCAAAATGTTTTCCTCTTCGGTGAAAAATTTATCTAGGATACATTAAACTGATTCAGGAGGTGTCTTTCACGAGCCTGATTTTATGCACTAACACCGTCACTAAAGAAGAAAACCCTCAGTTGTTGAGGCTCATAAATCTTTCATGATAGACGTCTTCATGAAAACACGAGTATAAGAACCAGACACGAGGTTGTACAGGTGGTAATTTCTTTTTTGGGAACCGCCTTTTAATTCACTCTTCTGTACTCTAAAAATAGACTGTAATCATTGTATGTTTATTGCTAGTTCTTTATATATTGTAGACTTATACGAAGCGCAATGAATGAAACCTGTAGTGGAGTTCAGGTCAGCGTCATTGCCCTTCGGTTAATATTGTAGTTTCCTTAAATATCTAAGTAGTTTTCCTTTTTTTTTAAATTTAGATAATAGATATTAGCAGTAAACACTGACCGAGTCTTCAGAAGTGTAAAAAAAACCATATAGCATTTAATTATAGATGACTGGAGTACAAACATGTAGATGAGGTAGAAGGTCATTGGAAAGTTAGAATCTTGGTTAAAAAATACTCCGAGAATGACGAAACATTTTAGAAATATATTTGGCTCCCTATCTTTCCTGTTACGCAATGTTCACAGGCCGAACAACGCTACAATTTAAGATAATATTCCCACTACTGCGCTAACACTAGGAATAGCAGGAACAAATTGCATCCGCTGAGGTAATGTAGTGACGAATGACCTCTGGCTGCTATTGTAAACATCAAAAATCCTCTCGCTCATGTGCCCGTTGTATGCAATTTCACTAATACATTAGCAAATAATGCATTTCTTCCAGAAATGTGAATCGTGGTTGAAGTATCACATTATCCTTCTTAAACAATTAAGAGAAACAATCAAGTTAATATACTGAACCGAAGTTTTCATTTTTTACCTACGTAATATGTGTCAACTTTAACAAAATACACTAAGGATGAAAGCTTTATAAATTACAGTCACGAGTAGCTACTTATAACTTATTTCTTACATTTTTCACGACAGTCACATGAGGATTTCACTATGCCAAAACTGGTTGCCACCAGCAAGGAAGCGTTTACGGTATTGCGAATTTCTTATATGATAGTGTTGTGAAAAATGTGAAAAATAAAATGAATATTAATGACAGTGTGTCAATTTTTCAAAACTGTTTTCCTTACTGCACGTGATCAAAATACAGCGAAAGTGTCAAGTTCTCCGCCGCGTGAGATTAGCCGGGCGGTCTAAGGCGCTGCAGTCATAGACTGTGTGGCTGGTTCCGGCGGAGATTCGAGTCCTCTCTTGGGCATGGGTGTGTGTGTTTGTCCTTAGGATAATTTAGATTAAATAGTGTGTAAGCTTAGGGACTGATGACCTTAGCAGTTAAGTCCCATAAGATTTCACGCACATTTGAACTTTTTTTTGTCAAGTTCTCCCTAAAATATTTTAGCGTTATACTCTTGTAATTCATTAGCTTGGTAAAATAACACCTGATTCTATTTCCATACTGTTGTTGCTAATAGTGACTTCTTTAATAATTTTACATTTTCAGATTTTCGTGAAGCTGACCTGACACCTGCACAGGCAGTTGCATTATGTAATTTCATTGTTTACGTCATAACAATGAAAATACATGCATCTTACAGTTGTACTTTATAGTTCTTGAAGCAATATGTATTAGTTTTGGAGTGATTTATTTTAATTAGCTTACGTATTGCCACGATGAAGTTGCTTGAGTGATAACTTTATCAGGGACTGCTGTTTAATATCTATTGCAACACAATGTCCATTTTATAGCTACGCTACTCTATTCTTTTATCCATAATTGAAAAAGCATGATTTCTAATAGTTGCCGATTGCCGTAGTTAGATAATTAAAAAGTTCGTAGTACGTCTTGGATATAAGTTTATCTTTCGTTTAACGTAAATAGCACAAGGAGATATACTAGTTATATAGTCTTCTCCAGCACTTGAGGAATTCTCCCAGCTCTGAGCGTAATTAACGATTCCACAGCTGAACAAATCTTTTGATTAGAAGTTGACAAATCGTCTAGTCAATTTCGAAACACTTTTTTTTCTCAAAGGATCATCTTAGCAATATAACTGTTATCCAAAGCCGTGGTAACTAACGCACACTTGTGTGATGGCGCATGGCTAGAGGGGAATCGGTTCGAATTCTGGTGGTGAAAGAGATTTCACTTATGTGGGTGAACTGCTCTTTGTCCAGCCGGGATAGCAGCACACGTTAGCTCACAACTTTCGGGATTCAGTGAGGAGCGCCGGCATCGGGTCGAATCCGTCTGTCAGTTTAACGATGAAGGCAGTAGTGCTGGCCAGCCTGGATGTGGTTTTTAGGCGTTTTTCTACATCTGACTTAGTGAAAACCGGGCTGGTAGCCACTTCCCACTTGTTACACTATTCGCGAACATTTGGAAAACGTTAGCATTCTTTCACATGTGAACATGTGATAACACTAGACGCAGACAATTCAGATACATAAAATTGCGTTCAGAAGGTGACATGGAGGTGGGGAGGATGAGAAGATGGAAGACACTTCACCACTAAAATTGCCAAAACTGAATGATTATCCAGTCGATCCCGTGAAGATGTGGACAAAGGCCAGGAATAAGAAAAAGAAGACGGTTGAATTGCTTTTTATTATGACTGCCTCATTCATTATTATTATCTTATTTTAGCATTTACATAAGAGTTTATTTTGTCGTCGCTATTAACCACCTTCTTCGTGTGCTATCACACGGTGATCAGATAGAGGGAAGGAAATAACCAACCACGGGTTATTATGGAATCTAGTTAAACGATGCGGCACCAGAAATCGGACTATCAGTCTTGCACATGGAATGAAAAAGCCACGCGATGGCTGATTAGCCGCAGTACATCACTGATGCTAACTGTGTCGCTAGCTAACAAGGCGTACAGGTTTCAAATGATCTTCGTGGATAGATCGGTCGTCTTCCTGAAAGTGATTAATCGATCGTGACAGTCTGGTGTTCTCTATTATTTCTCCCATGACATTCTCCCCAAAAAAGTTTCTACACCCTTCTCTACGAAATTCTGTGGAAGGTATACATCAAAATTGTCCATTCTCTCTCCACATTACTCCCCCACGATGTTTAGCTTGCAGACTAGTAACATATTTCTTCAAATGCCAGTCTGGGAACTGATTTAGAAGAATACCAGTTCACATAACGAATGGCAGATGACTGACGTTAAACAATGTCTTAGCAGTGTACTGCACTGAAGAAGTAAAAATGTGTGACTTCATGTAGCGCCTTAACAACTCGGTCCGCAACTGAGGTATGGGACTGATTCTTTCAATAAGAGAACAAAATGCTAGTTTTAGTTCCTAGAAAGAGCAAATTCAGTGAGGTGCAGACATAGTAAAAAAAAACTATTCTTATGTCCACGTAGCTGATAAAGACCCGTTTCGCTTCGTTTTTATTTTCATTTATTTTCTGAGAACATTCCGGATCACTAGAAAACCACCCAGAACATTGTAAAAATGAACATTAATAAAAGCTTAAAAATGTTAGTATTTTAGGCTGAAGAATTCAGTCTCTAGAATTCAGAAAAGTACTCTGAATTACTCTTAAACTGACTTAAGTATTCAACTGTAGTTCTGCTTGGATCATTTCGTAAGGTTGTTTTTTTTAGAAGTCTCTCTATGGCTGCTTGCTGAGTGCCTCACTCGATCACTTTCTCTAATTTCATCTCGTTGTATATCTATTAAGTTCTAAGTCCATTCTTTCTCTTCCACTGTCGAGCTAAAACTACTTCTTGCTCCTCATCTGTACCATTTCTTAGATTTTTTCTGTTTCCTACTTTTCAACTCACCACTGGCAAAGATCTCCTTCTCATTTACATTCTGGCATCCTCTTAAATGTTAATATTACTTAACGCACTAAAATTCCACTTAATACACTGCTCGCTATTTTCACCAATTCACTTTCACTTAAATTTATTTAACTTTCTATCACTATCACGTTTCCTCGATCCACTTTAATCGATTTCCAAAAGTATACTGACGCATGGCTCCCGCCGTCTCCTATATTTACCTTTCCGAGCTGGAACGTATCCCCACACAGCAGGATAATGGAACATTCGAGAATATTCCGGAACGTTAGGTAACATTCTACAACATTCTGGGTCATTCTGGAACGTTATATAACATTCTCGAACGTTCTAGAAGGAACGTCCAGGCCGAACTCAGCCACTTCGGTTCTCGATTCCCTTCAGGATCACTGACTTCCTATAAGAAGTCCATTGGTGCACTGCTGTCTTTTGATGCCCATATCTTCGAATCCAGCTCTGCAGTTGCAACCTGAAACCTTCTTCATGAGTGAGGGGTGAAGGGCTACCGTACTTTACAGTGTATCAGGGTTATAAGTGTAGATATTTTTATTGGGAACTTAGGACAGTGTACTGAACAACATTACATCAATATTTACTTCATTTCAAGACTAATAATTTCAGGTTTTAGGAGTAGTATCTTTTTAGGTTGGTTAGTACTTCCAAGAGCATGTGGCAAGAGCGAGCCAATAATGCTCATTTTCCTCTGAGCAGCAAGTCAGCTGTTGAAGTTTGGACGCGTGGGTGCAAAACGGTTAGCTTATACCGACAGGCGTAGTCCACTTAATGATGTAGTTAACGGCCGTCCAGAAAACATAATATAGTCAATTATATGACCTATTTGCGAGAAGACAGACGCAGAGAAAAAACAAATAGCACACTGAAATGGACACATAGTACTAAAATACCAATGATCGCAATGTCTGCTCTTATACTCCTAATATCTTGTATAACCTCTAAGGGGCTGCAGGGACCGATTTCGGAGCTATAGTAGTACACGAACAAACGACGATTATGGTTATTATAACTCGATATTGATTACAAACCGGAATTTTAGAGTTCTTCTTAAAAGTCACCTCCACTACGATGTCTCAACTATCTGGGCATACTCAGTTCTGCTGTAAACCATTCAGAACCAGACAGACTATGTGCTATTTCCACTGTACATAGTGTTAAAGATCCCTGGTGTTTATTTGTTATTATATTATTACACAGTAATGGGGTTGGAAACTGCAAGCCACTTTCTAAGTAGCTCGATTCCAACGATACACTTAAGGGACTGAAGCGTTTATAATTTATTGACTAATAATGTTAATGACAATCAGTGGACGAAAATTGCATCGAACTTTTAGTAGTCTTCCCCCTTCCTTCCCCATAACCGTTTTTGTGTAAGAGACTGTAGTTAATATTTCGAAAATTATAACCTCCATTAACTGAAGCTGCAGAGGAACCGTATTAAAAAAATTCCATCTATGGTGGTTAATGTTTGATAGATACATTCTGGAAACAAATCTGTGAAGACTACCCTAATAACTCAAGCGTGGTGCAACAGAAAGTATGACGGCAGCCAGAAACAAAGGCATGTTGCTAGGAACTAGGCTACGTTGTCAGGGCACATAAAACTGATTTATTTCACAATGTTGAGCGACCTCAACACGTTTGTTGTACATACAGAGCAACTATATTAGTTTCGGAACCCGCCCGAACATTTTATTCATACAGTTATTGTGATGAATTCTGGACCTGGCAGCTTGCTAAGAAAAGAAACACCTCTCCTACCCCTGCGTTTCTAGACATCTATATTTCACACCAGTGTGCACGGTAGAATGTACGTGACCCACATTTAGTTGCATATGCGACCACTGAACGGTGAGCATTGTAACGCAGCAGTATTCAAACAGAGCGTATCCTGATATTGCTAACATATGTCAAAACTCATCGTGGTAGCTTGATTGATAAACATAAATAGTAATTAAGCTGATAAATAAATTTTCAGAATCAAATTTCTCACTCACCATTGGAGTGTTGATTAGCTGAACAATGTTGACGGGTTAAAACAGTGTGCCGGACCGTAACATGATCTCGGATCAAGCTCACCCAGCTGACATTTCAACGGGAACAGTCTAGATGCCAGCCCTGTAGAGCGTGCGCAGACGCTGATGTAGGCGACAACTGGAGTCTGCGCAGTTAGGATGATTTCCTTGCAATGTGATTGTAGAGCTGTTAACAGACAGGTTGTGCCACAGAGAACCGCTTGACCATAGTATAACGAGCATTTCCAGGATGACATGTGATCTCGACTGCAGCCAGATATCTTCTTCTTGTAAACAACTTGCAAGGGCTTTACGTATTTCTCATGCGAAACAATACATACACTTTGCTCAAAGAATTACCACAAATGTATATTTTCACACTGTTGACGAACAGACGAGAGCTTCAATGATAACATTTAAAGTTGACTGGTTACAATTATGACTCACTGATGTTGAGGTCGTAGGATATTACTTTTATGCCTTCTGTGAACTTCACAGATTTACTTAATTGTACATTTAAAGCAAGTTCCCAATGGTTACACCACTTTCAAATCTTTTCAAGCTATACTCCAGCAGCATGGTGATCAAGACCCACCAGCTTCAGTTGAGAATCAATGTGTGGGTTTGATGTTTGGCGACTACCTCACACAAGCCATCTTCCTTCCATGACGCCCTACAGGTGAAGCGTATCTGAACTTCTTCGAGGAAAGACTTCCCCCCTACTGGAAGAAGTTTCTCTTATGTTGCTAAGTGTTATGTGGGTGCACCATGATAGTACTCACACCACTTTTGCCTTGCGATGCAAAAACGCCTCGAAAATGTTACCTTTGACGACAGATCAGGTGATAAGCTATTCCGCTTGTGTGACCGGCCACGTGAAATGGCTTGTGTATTAGGAGTCCACCTGAGATGAACAGGCACCGGAACAACGTGTTTATGCTGCCGAAGACGCCATAAGGATGCTGTTGATGGGTCTGAATGAATGCGGCCAGTCTTTGCTGTCGTTCGTGCGTAGACCCCTAGAGCCTCTCACTAGCAATATCTTCTCCAAGCTACATGACAGTAATGTACAGATATTCGGCAGGTGCCTTGTCACGTTCGCCAATTACATTTTGTTGAGCTATGAGGGAACTTAATGTCTGGAATCTCACTATTCCCCATCTGATACCTATACCTTTCCCCGCTGTTAGTAAAACAATCATCTTCCAGCAACTATTCAGTTATTCTCACTGATGTTCTGTGCTCTTGCAGGTAGATGTACAAATTGGTCAAGTTTAAGCGACTTCCTCGGCCACGTAAGTAGAGTCCTTTATCCAGTCCGTCGTCAAACTAAACATTTTTGGCATCGTAAAGCAAAAGTGGGGTGGAGAACTATCATGCTGCAACCACATAACACTTGGCGACATAAATGAAGCTTCTTGCAGCACGCGATGCCGTCTTTCCTCCAGGAAATGCAGATACGCCTCTCTTCGAGGCGCCATGGAAGAACGATGGCTTGTGGGACGTGGTCACCGATAATCCCAGCCACATATTGACTCAACTGAAACTCATGGTTCTTGACCACCATGCTGTTGGATTATATCTTGAAAAGATTTAAAAGTGGTGCAAAGATTAACAACTTTCTTTAAATGTAGAAATAAGTAAATTTGTGAAGTTCACAAAATGCAGAAAAGTAGTATCCTCTGACCTCAAGATCAACGAGTCACAATTAGGATCAGTAAAGTCATACAAATACCTGGGTTTAACAGTTTGTAGCGATATCAAGTGGAATGATCTCACAGCGTCAGGTGGGTGGCATACACGTTCTTTGGAAGGATACTGGGAAAATGCGGTCAGTGTAGAAATCAGAACTTAGAACTACTTAATCCTAACTGACCTGAGGACATCACACACAACCAAGCCCGAGGCATGATTCGAACCTGCGACCGTAGATGGCTTACAGATCATTTGTGAATCTCATATGTACCAAAAACGACTAACAGATGGTGCTGAATGCACACAAAGAAGGGTCCCGTTAATTGTCACAAGATCGTTTGAATTCGTAGACACAAGTTATGAAGAAAAACACTAATTACAAAGTGCTGAATCTGGAGATATAAGTTGTTATTTTGGGCCCTGGAAACACATAATTCGACTAATTCCAGAGGCATTTAAGCAAACATTCCTTTAGCACTCCATACACAATTTGAACAGGAAGAAACCAACATGTCGTACAACGTTAGGGACACATACACTTCACAGTCGTTTGTAGATGCAGATGCTAGGCAGGCCAATGTGGCCGGGCGGTTCTAGGTGCTACAGTCTGGAACCGAGCAACCGCCACGGTCGCAGGTTCGAATCATGCCTCGGGCATGGATGTGTGTGATGTCCTTACTTTAGTTAGGTTTAAGTAGTTCTAAGTTCTAGGGGACTGATGACCTCAGATGTTAAGTCCCATAGTGCCCAGAGCCATTTGAACCATTTGTAGATGATAGCAACGGTAGCATACGTTTGAGAGATATGTTCGTTAAGTGTTACTGTTGCATTGTCTCCTCCGGGTTGTCACTTGCTGTTTATCTCCATTGTTTAAAATTATCCTGAGTTTTCTCTTGTTGCTATTCCTACATTATCGGAGGAAAGAGCTTGAGGGTTGCTAGGATCAAAAGGAGAGGGGTGAAACTTGGAACCTCGCGGTAGGAAAGACTGTTCCGAAGCTGCCCCATTGGGCACGGGTGCACACGTTGGGTAGCTTACTCGCCAATAGTCGTACTGCTCCGCGCATGCGCCAGCCATTTGTCGGAGGCTAGACCGAGGCGTACTGCAGCAACACTTAGGCTGTGGGGCGGCTCCTTGACGGTCCGTACATCAGACGTTGCCCACCCCTGCCCGCAGACACCTGGCTGGTGGTGGTAGGGCACTCGATCTGGAAGTGCCTGCTGTAACGTGTTTTAGGACAGCTCAGTTGGTTGAGCAGTACAAATGTGAAGAATAGATCAGAGTTGGAGTAGCGGTCCGGCACACGGCTTGAGCCCACAGTAACGCTAGTCGGTAAGGTAGGTGTAGAGTGAGTTGTCGTGTGCGGGCCTGAGACGGTGGGCGTGTTGCCACTCAGCGTGCTGGCCGTGGGCGGCCGCCGCCGCAGCCGCAGCCGCAGGGCCCTGGCGCGCGCGCTCGCTCACGCCTCTGGCTGCCGCAGCGTGCGTGGACGCGCCCGAGAACCTGTCGCTGCCCAAGAAGTACGAGCCGGGCAGCCCGGCGCCCGCGCCGCCGCCCCCGCAGCCGCCGCCGCCCCCGCAGCCCGCCGCCGCCGCCTTCCTGCACTACTCGGCCACCGCGGGCGCGCACTACTTCTCGGCCGCCTTCCAGTCGCCCTTCCACCCCCACCAACCCGCCCCCACGCCGCCGCCACCCCCGCCGCCGCCGCAGCGCTCACCCGTCGACGTGCTCCTCCGGGCCTTCCCCGGCCGCAGACGCGTCGACGTCGAGTCACTGCTCAACAGGTGTAAGGTAAGGCGTCCAGTTGCTTCCTAGAGTGCTCAAAACATTCTATCTATCTACCTATCTATCGCTTTTGTCTCGCAGTTACGCAGGGTCAGCCATCGTTAATCGGATTTGGCATGTTAATGTTTAAGGGGTGGCAGGATGCCCTTCCTGCTGCCACCGCGGGACGGAGTGGCCGAGCGGTTCTAGGCGCTACAGTCTGGAACCGCGCGACTGCTACGGTCGCAGGTTCGAATCCTGCCTCGGGCATGGATGTGTGCGATGTCCTTACGTTAGTTAGGTTTAAGTAGTTCTAAGTTCTAGGGGACTGATGACCTCAGAAGTTAAGTCCCATAGTGCTCAGAGCCATTTGAACCATTCTTTTGCTGCCACCCCGTACCTCCCGGGACGGAATTAGTGTACCCCAACTGTCTGCGTCGAGGGTAATCCATGGAATACTGCGAATGTGTTCAGATGTCTGCGAGCCATGGGACGGTATTAGTGTACCCCAACTGTCTGCGTCGAGGGTAATCCATGGAATACTGCGAATGTGTTCAGATGTCTGCGAGCTGTGGGACTGAGGCGAAACAGGGGGACCAGCCCGGTTGGTTGTTTTGGGGAAGGAGACCAGACAGCGAGGTCATCGGTCTCATCGGATTGGGGAAGGACGGGGAAGGAAGTCGGCCGTGCCCTTTGAAAGGAGCCATCCCGGCATTTGCTTGGAGCAATTTAGGGAAATCACGGAAAACCTAAATGAGGATGGCCGGACGCGGGATTGAACCGTCGTTCTCCCGAATGCGAGTCCAGTGTCTAACCACTGCGCCACCTCGATACCAGCCCGGTATTCACCTAGCGGGATGTGGAAAACCGCCTAAAAACCACATCCAGGCTGGCCGGGACATCGGCCCTCGTCATTAGTCCGCCGGGCGGATTCGATCCGGGGCCGGTGCGCCTCCCTGAGTCCAGGAAGCAGCGCGTTAGCGCTCTCGGCTACCCTGGCGGTAGTGTGCTGAAAAAATGACTTACCCTATATCAGTGCAGAAGCTGTGATAGGGTAGGGGACATCGACAGTTGTGGGAATCCCACTGCGAGCGGCCATGCGCGGTAGGGGGCGCACAGTTCAACAGCTGAAGGCTAGTGACGAGTAGATCGGTTATCGAGTCTGCAAATCAGAAAATCCCCAAGAGATGGTACAGTTGCAACGAGACTCCTCCAAATTGAGGTTTTTTTGTGCCATATCCTGAGGGAAACTTTATGGGCCTTCCTTTTTACGTGAAGCAATTGTAATACTCTAGAACTATGGCTCTTTCTTTAATTGGAAGAATAGGAACCACAGAACTTTATTTGGCGCCAAGATGGCGCGCCGTCTCACTGGCATAACTCAGTAGGCGATTGGTTAAATGACTTTGTAGCGACTCCTCGACTGACAGCAAGCGGCCAGATGACAGAGCCCGTTTCACATCTCCTCCTCGTTCACCCGGTCTGACCCCCTGCAATTTTTACCTTTGAGAATTCACAAACGATCATGGGTATCTGCCTCCGCTACCAGATGACTTTACCCAACTTAAGAAACACGATTAAGTACTTGTTCCAACAATTACTTCAGACTCCAGACACACTGATCAAGGTTTGGGGAGAACTCTCCTACCGACTCTATGTGTGCTATGTGACGAATGGTCCTCACATTGAACCCCTGTAAGAAAATGTGTCTGAGTTGCTTGTTCATTTGATGTATGATTTATAGTTGTAGGCTGAACGTAATAAATGCTACAAATCCTTGAAACCCCGACATTCGTTTTGAAACACCCGGTATTATTCAAGTATCAACTGAGGTCAATAACATATGAAGAGCTCACTCTCGGTATCAAAATGGACGTGTAGTTTCTTCGTTTATGTTGTTGAAAACACACACTAATTCACGATTAATCAGTAAAAAAATCCATTATTTCATCGAAAAAAAGTGTTGTTACTCATATACAGTGGTAGACAAGGACGTTTCTTATATTAACAATACAGAAAAATACTTTCTTGTTTGTCTGCTATCATTTTCCAAAACGCATTTCAATATCTCGAACCATTTACGAGATATGGGTGACGTTATGAATATTTCATGCTGACAGTATTGTATGCACGCGCAAGTTGAAATGAGTGCATCTTCATCTAAGAGGGTGAGTCAAATGAAAACCTTAAGTATTTTTTAAAATATTATTTATTGTGCAGAAGTGGTACAAAGCTGTATCACTCTTCAACATAATCTCCCCCACGCTCAATGCAAGTCCTCCAGCGCTTACAAAGTGCATAAATTCCTTTAGAAAAAAATTCTTTTGGTAGTCCGCGCAACCACTCATGCATAGCGTGGCGTACCTCTTCATCAGAACGGAACTTCTTTCCTCAAAATGTGTCCAAACATATGGAAATCACTTGGAGCAAGGTCTGGTGAGTATGGTGGATGAGAAAGACACTCAAAATGCTGGTCTGTGATTGTTGCAACTGTTGTACGGGCATTGGGGACCTTGCATTGTCATGTTGCAGAAGGACACCTGCTGACAGCAATCCACGTCGCTTTGATTTTATTGCAGGCTGCAGATGATTTCTTAGTAGATCTGTGTGTGGTGCACTGGTGACAGTGGTCCCTCTAGGCATGTAATGCTACAAAGTGACGCCTTTTTCGTCCCAAAAGAGAGTCAGCATAACCTTCCCTGCTGATGGTTCTGTTCGAAACTTCTTTGGTTTCGGTGATGAGGAATGGCGCCATTCCTTGCTCGCTCTCTTCGTTTCCTGTTGGTGGAAGTGAACCCAGGTTTCGTCCCCAGTAACGATTCTTGCAAAGAAGCCATCACCTTCTCGTTAAAAGCGCTGACGAAGTTCTTCACAAGCATCAACACGTCGTTCTCTCATTTCAGGAGTCAGCTGCCGTGGCACCCATCTGGCAGACACTTTGTGAAACTGGAGCACATCATGCACAATGTGGTGTGCTGTCCCATGACTAATCTGTAAACATGCTGCAATATCATTCAGTGTCACTATGGCTTCAACTGCTGCAATGTTCTGTGGAGTCACAACTCGTTGTGCCTGACCTGGACGAGGAGCATCTTCCACAGAAGTCACACCACTTGCGGACTTCCTACTCCCTTCGTAGACTTGCTTCTGTGACGAACATGCATCACCGTACTGAACCTTCATTCGTCGATGAATTTCAATAGGTTTCATACCTTCACTACGCAAAAACCGAATAACAGAACGCTGTTCTTCCCTGGTGCAAGTCGCAAGTGGGACGATCATCTTTATACTGATACTACGACGGTATGTGTGCATCTGCACTATGCTGCCACCTACAGGCCATTCTGCACGCTGTTTGTAACACGCTTACCAACTTACACGATAACGGCGCGAAGTTATTACAAATTTAAGGTTTCCATTTTACTCACCCTCGCATATCTGCTTGAATAGTCTGCAGTTCAAATTTAAGTGCTTTGGTTCATCGAACCACTTCCAAACTATTTCTCAAACCTTCCTCTCTCAAATAGCACATTGGTAAAACGAACACCCACCTCTCTGATTTCTCTTATTTTACTACAATGATCATTTCTTCCTACATACACTGGCGTCCAAAATTAAACCAACAAACCGTTATACCCCATCCTACGTCTAATTCACGATACAATCATACAAACTGTCGACCGACAGATGCCTGTACGTTCAAGTCCTGCATGGAAGACAGTGTTTCGGTCAACGGACAGCCACGCCAACGATGACGTGGGGGCGCCTGTTAAACAGGGTAGTGTTTGCTGGGTAGCCCCACATCCACAATCGCTGTTTATACAACCACAGACAGTGCAGTACGGCAAAAAGAAGTCACCTACAAGTCTGAACTGATGTGGTCCGATGGCTTAATGTGAATCGTTTTGTTTTTTCTGGGATGTGGCGACAGTTTATAGAGACTGAAACTGTATCCCGAAGACCAGGGGGGGGGGGGGGGGGGGCGACCATGTGTGACATCAGAAAGAGAGGACTGTTATTTGGCTATCAGGGCACGACGGTACCGCCTTAGTACTGCACGGCAACTAGCATCTGACCTCGCAGCATCCACTGAACGTGTTCTATAGAGGCAAACGATCTACAGAATGCTTCTCCAGAGTGGCTTTTATTGTACCTCTGAGGCATCTTATCAGAAGGGAACGTCTACAGTGCTAGAGTGGAGCCGTCAACACACCACCTGCAAGGCCGAATAATGGGCCGATGTTCTTTTCACAGACGAGTCCCGATTTGGTCTGGAGAGCGATTCTCAACGGATTAGCTTCTGGAGGGAACGTGGAGCACGATTAGGTACCCAAACATTGTCGAAAGGAACCGATATCGTGGAGATGTTGTGGACATCGATTATGTTGACCACTAGAACACCTCTTCATGAAACTGTACGGGTGAATCGTCAAGGTTTAACTGCTGTCAGGTATCGTGACGAGCTCTTGGGACCTCACATGCGGTTGTTGCGAGATGCTTTGAGTCCAGACTTCGTACTGATGGACGATAATGCTCGACCTCATAGAGCACGGGTAGTCGATGTTTTCTAGGAAATGGAAGATACTGCACGCATAGGCTGCATTTGAATTCCATAGAGCGTGTCTGGGATGAATTAGGGAGATGGTTTGCATCACATCAGCATCCGCCAACCACTTATCAAGACCTGCGAACAGCTCTACAGGAAGAATCGGCGTTATTGCCTCAACATGAGATTGATGGTATCATTCACAGCATGATCTGTCGTTGTCAGGCCTGTGTTGCTACCAGAGGTGATCAAATACCACACTGAGCACATTAACGAGTTGTCGGAAAGTGTATGCAAATCTGTGAAGTTGGAAAAAACGAAGAACGTTTTTGTCTGCCATTATGCATGTTGAGGTTATTTACGTTTTGTATTCTTTACATTGTTTCTACTTTACTATCACTTGTTTATACTGTTTCGTGGCAGAATAAACGCAAAAAATGGCTCTGAGCACTATGGGACTCAAACTGCTGTGGTCATTAGTCCCCTAGAACTTAGAACTACTTAAACCTAACTAACCTAAGGACATCACACACATCCATGCCCGAGGCAGGATTCGAACCTGCAACCGTAGCAGTCGCACGGTTCCGGACTGCGCGCCTAGATACGCGAGACCACCGCGGCCGGCAGAATAAACGCAGCCTTGCGAAATTTCCGTTTGTTGCTTTAAGTTTGGACAGCAGCCTAGACGGGATTGAATTAAATATTTTCGCATTCGGAGGAGAAAGCTAGCGATTTAAATTTCGTCAAAAGATCTCGATGCTCCGAAAAATCCCTTTGTTTTAACGAATTTCCACCTCAAATAACGTATCATATCCATGAAACTCTGTCTCCGATTTTTCGTGATAATATAATACGAACTGCCCTTCTCTGAACTTTTTCAATGCCCTCCATCAATCCTAATTGGTAAGGCTCCCATACTGCACAGCAGTACTTTAGAAGAAGACAGATAAGCGTATGGAGTCAGTCTCTTTACCAGAGTTGTTGCATTTTCTACATGTTTTGCCAATGAAACACAGTCTTTAGTTCACCTTCCTACTACATTTTTTATGTGATGGTTATTACTTACGTTGTTCGTAATTGAAATCCCCTAGCTATTTAGTTCAATTGAGAACCTTTAAATTTGTGTGATTTATCGTGTAATTCAAATTTGATTGATTCCTTTCAGTACACATATGAAGGTCATCACACTTTTTTGCTTCAGGTTCTAGACAGATGCAGATATTCTCCCAAGTTAACAAAAAGTTTCAGCATGTTAGCTACATTTGACATGCAGCAATATATAACTTACACCAAACAAACTCATAGCAACACCTATTTTTCATTGTAATACATTCTAATTTCGCGTTATGAGGTTATTTAATTTCTAAATATCGCAGTAGCTACTACCATTAACGAAACGATAGGCATTTCACCTTGAAGCTAACAAGTGATGATGTAAGATGCGTAAAAATCAACAATTTGTACGAAACAGTTCATGTAACATCGCATGAGAAAGATCGCACAACAGCCGGCGTTAGAATGCCCCCGTTACAGCACTGTAGCGAGTGGGCCATCGGCCGCGCCAAAGTGGACAAAGAATTTTTTGTTTGTTAGGAGGGGACAGCAAACAGATCCGGCTGTTCCTTCGAAAAAAAAGGGACAGACTCAATCAGCTTGATAACAAGAATGCGTTTCTGTGCACAGGCCAAGCAACTTTGTGTGAGCTCTAACTACTAACTTAATTTTCTTGGCATAATAGTATCATACATTTTAAAATTAATTATTCTTCTTTCTTTTGCTATTGCACTTTCTAATAACATTCTCCCGCTCATATCCTATATCCTCCTGTTCACGTACTGTATTGTCCCTATACCTAATTATAATTCCCTCACTCTCAGTCTCACTTCTCCTCTTGTACTTCCACTAACACCTTTCTTGAAAAAAAAAAAAAGACGATCTGTCATAGAAGATTAATCTCTGACGTATAGCGAACAATATTTTGTTCAGAAAATGCCACTCATGAATGATACTATCTGAAGACACTCACTGTAGGCTGAAACTGTGTATGATTGTGTCACAGAATGTGTGCGTGAAGTAAAAGGTAGTGCACTAACTCCTTTAATTGCTCTTCCTATTACTCAATCTGTATATTGAGCAAGCAGTAAAGGAAACAAAAGTAAATTTGGAGCAGGTATTAAAATCCATGGAGAAGAAATAAAAACTTTGAGGTTCGCCGACGACATCGTAATTCTGTCAGAGACAGCAAAGGACTTGGAAGAGTAGTTGAACGGAATGGATAGTGTCTTGAAAGGAGGATATAAGATGAACATCAACAAAAGCAAAACGAGGATAATGGAATGTAGTCGAATTACATCAGGTGATGCTGAGGGGATTAGATTAGGAAATGAGACACTTAAAGTAGTAAAGGAGTTTTGCTATTTGGGGAGCAAAATAACTGATGATGGTCGAAGTAGAGAGGATATAAAATGTAGACTGGCAATAGCAAGGAAAGCGTTTCTGAAGAAGAGAAATTTGTTAACATCGAGTATAGATTTAGGTGTCAGGAAGTCATTTCTGAAAGTATTTGTATGGAGTGTAGCCATGTATGGAAGTGAAACATGGACGATAAATAGTTTAGACAAGAAGAGAATAGAAGCTTTCGAAATGTGGTGCTACAGAAGAATGCTGAAGATTAGATTGGTAGAACACATAACTAATGAGGGAGTATTGAATAGGATTGGGGAGAAGAGAAGTTTGTGGCACAACTTGACCAGAAGAAGGGATCGGTTGGTAGGACATGTTCTGAGGCATCAAGGGATCACCAATTTAGTATTGGAGTTCAGCTTGGGGGGTAAAAATCGTAGAGGGAGACCAAGAGATGAGTACACGAAGCAGATTCAGAAGGATGTGGGTTGCAGTGGGTTCTGGGAGATGAAGAAGCTGGCACAGGATAGAGTAGCATGGAGAGCTGCATCAAACCAGTCTCAGGACTGAAGACCACAACAACAACAACAACAACATTGTTCTTCCACTTGATGTTGCTCTTTTTCATTTCGCTGCTCTTCCTCTTCTTTTTCATTTTGCTGCTCTTCCTCTAATTCTAACCTCTTGCTCCTCATGTTGCTCTTTACACATCCTTTCGATCATCATTCTTTGGTCTTTCTCGTCTCATGTGCCTTTGCACTTCCATTTTGCATTTGTGAAAATTGCATGCTTGTGTTCTCAAGAAGACATATATCGGCGTATAATTACGTTATTTAGTTTCTGCCGAAATTAAACGCAGAGTATGCAAAAAGTTTCAACACAGTATGGATGACAAAGTTAACAGACTTGGAAGAGTTCGAAATAAGACTCAGTAGCTTGTGCGCCAACTTCTGCTATAAAACACATCAATGTTCGACACTAATTACCCCCTCTGCAACTCCTGTATCTTCAAAACTGATGCTTGGCCACCGCACACAATGGAAATTTGAAAAAATGAAGCAGACATCCTAGAAATGCAACTGTTTATTATTTAACTGGGACGTTCTCAAAATGTAAATCTGATCGAAAATAGAAAATTTTTACTTAATCCAACCAAGTGAAGAGTTCGCAATGAATAATACAAAGGGATGTTGTGAAAACTGACCCAACCGAAATAAAATGACTATAAACGCCGTGAGATTTATGTTTAATTGGAAGACTGCGGGAAGCAAACATGAATAAGACTTCTATACCCGGGCAGCAGATCGCACAAAAAAAGAGGCGCTGAGCAGTATGGGACTTAACATCTGAAGTCATCAGACACCTAGAAGTTAGAACTACTTAAAACTAACTAACCTAAGGACATCATACACATCCATGCCCGAAGAAGGATTCGAACCTGCGAGCGTAGCAGTCGCGCGGTTCCAGACTGAAGCGCCAGAACCGCTCGGCCACACCGGCCGGCCAGATCGCAAGAGCAAGATATATGAGACAAATATTTAATACATATAGCTGAGTATTCCAAGATGTATAACCAACTGAGTTAAATGTGAGCTGCTCAGAAGATGCATTGCTCTACTGCCTAAGTGAAGCTTACATTCTTCAACTACTGAGAGATACCGCCAGCCGGCCGGTGTGGCCGAGCGGTTCTAGGCGCTTCAGTCTGGAACCGAGCGACGGCTACGGTCGCAGGTTCGAATCCTGCCTCGGGCATGGATGTGTGTGATGTCCTTAGGTTAGTTAGGTTTAAGTAGTTCTCAGTTCTAGGGGACTGATGACCTGAGATGTTAAGTCCAATAGCGCTCAGAGCCATTTGAAACATTAGATACCGCCCGGCCGGGAAGCAAATCGTCTCTGCTTGGAGGTGAGATTAAATAATGCTGCCACTATAACTAGCTCTGTAGTTCTGGCGTTACTTTTAATTAAAGTTTATGCCAGTTCTGCTAGACGACAGCACATAGTATGAACTAAATCAGAGTTGTATTTGATACTCTACCGTCATACAACGTTTGGTAGCGATCTGACTACGTAACTAGAGACTATAGCAGCATAAAGTTCCCACTCAAATCCTGTAAAAATAATTACGATTCATGAAACAGTATCCCTTCATCGCTCAGCAACATGTCTGTTGGCGGTGGCGTTACTTTGGGATGGACAGTCCATAATTTTGGAAGGAAGCAACGAACTTTCCCAAGCTAGGGAAACATCCGTAGGCACTTCCTCTTTGATGTGCAGTCAGAAAGGTAAGTTTCATCCTCAGGCAACTTCAGAGGGTATCCGTGTCTGTGGCACATTCAGTCCTTTTTAAGAAGTGGACACTAATTTTAAGGAAGATTCAAATAGAATTACGTGTGAAATTAATTATCTAAAGACTTCCCGTCCACAGTACCAACCACTACACAGTCCTATAATTATCAGTCACTGATAGTTACGAACACCCCACAAATGAAGTTTATCCAGCTTTCTTTGCTGTGTTATGAACCTCTTGACTCGTTTGACGTGACCAACCACGATTTATTATCCTGTTGCAATCTCTTTATCCCCGAGTATCACATCTTCAACTGCTCGGTTTATATTTTCTAATCTCTACATTTCCCAACAGCTTTAGCCGTCTACGATTCCCTTTAGTACTGTGGAAGGTATTCCCTGATGTCTTAACACATGTCCAGTCCCTTCTTCAGTTATTCCTAATTCAGATATTTTCATTTGCTTGGCGATTCTGTGGAGAATGCCTAAACTTTTACCCGTCCAATTACTTTTCAGTACCCTACTGTAACATCGTATCTCAGCATAGCTGCTGTGAGTTTAAATCCTTGAACTCTGGTATTAATTAATACTGAAACTATATTTTTCTAATGTGAACCCCATCATTGTCAGATACAAAAATGAGGCACTAACTGCATCCTGAGCCACTCCGATCTAAGCTATTGAACACTAAGGAGCTGCTTTTCAGTTCGCTACAAGGTCTTCTTGTGTCACACTCCTTTTATTATGTAAAAGAGTTCCTTGCGGTACATCCACCCAAACCTCCCGATGTCAGACACTCATATCGGTATCAAACGTTGTATGTCGATAGAGTATCAAGTAAAACTCTGATTTAGTTCATACTGTGTTCTGTCATCTAGCAGAACGGTCCTAAACGTTAATTAAAAGTAATGCTAGAAGTACAGAACACACCATAAGCATAACCGTGTGTGACTATTTGATGTTATTTATGTGGGGAAGATGGTATTGCATTAGAGTCTCGTCTCAAGGGTCCCGTCTTCAAACCCCAACGACGACAAATTTTTTAATGTGTTATGCATGAAAGCGTTATGTATGGAACAATGTATTTCGCTTCGTTTCTTTGAAAGTAGTAAACCTGTAGAGTACATTTGCAGTTTCACAGAATATACAATCAGAACAGAAAAATAACGAAACTATTGTATCAAATGTGTGAAAGTAATAGTAGTATTAATAATTAATAATAAACAAAATAATAATGTCAATAATATGTTCAACTAACGAAGCGAAAGCAGATTGCCAAAATAACATTGCTACGAACTCCGAAAAGACATTTTATATGCCAGGAAAATATTTTCCCATATAACAGTTTCACATGTAAACAGTTCAAATAATTGTTTTCAGTGGGGTCTGAAGGAGGGATTTTTGATACGACAGCCAAAGGTCTTACCTCCTCAGCCTCGCTAGACCTACGGTACATACGCCCACAGTCACACTTTTCTTGTTATCTGAGTGACTGACATCTGGAGGCTTGGCTGTTAGTATCCTTTGCTAGTAACGTGATATCTGTTTGAATTCACTGTCCCATACCTCCTCTGTTTTTACTCAACATCCTGTGAGTAATGTAGTGACTTATGCCATGATATAGTAGTTTCGCGTCACATGGTCCATCGTAACCATAGAGGAAAAAGAATAAAAAAAACTTAAAAATAAAGCAGGTGAGTAGATCTTCTTTGGATGACTTTGGGTTTATCATCCAGAGCTCAGACTTGCGTTCTGCCCACCACAGTATGTCTGCTTGGGAAAGGGTTTAACATTCCATCGACGGCCTAGATGGAGGACGATGTTACAGTGTCAATAATATAACGAAACGTAAAAATAAAAGGCTTCTAAAATTTTGTTAGCTAGGTGAAAGCTTATGGATTTCACCGTATACTCATGTAATGTGGCACAGAGGCGTGCGAGAAGTTCCCGGCCGAACGGACGGTACGTTGTGGCAGGCTTGTGCAGTATTTCGACAGCAGTTGAGTACACGTTGACTTCTATTCATAATCTCCACGGTTCTTTAAGAAGACGTAGGTCGTTATTCCAGTCCTTGTTAAGATGGTGCCATAGCGCGCGCTTATTAAGATATTAGCAATTTTTACTTAAATAATTTCTTTTAAATTTGAATCACAGAAGTTAGGTCAAAATCTACGACGTTTGCATTCGCCTAGAAGTGTTTCATGACAACTGGCTAACCGGTCGTCTTAAAAATGTATGCAGTTGTTCAGTTTACTGTTTTTCCACGGTTCTGACCGTTTGGCCAATTATACATCACATTTATAAGAGGTCTGATACCAATCGCACGCACATAATTGTAGAAGTAAAGACCAACGGTCTTTAACGCTTCAGAACAATGCTCTAATTTTGACGGACAGGAGGAATGTCGTAGGTATTGTATTTGTTCGTGCTACAGATTTGTCGAGAAAAGTCGAAGGTGGCTTGCTCTCTGTGAAACAAATGTAGTGTCTGTCAAACCTTTACGGTGGATGTTACACGAAAAATAAGGCCTCTAAAACAGTGTCTCTCTCCTTCATAGTGTCTACCTCGTGGCGTAGGGTCAGCTGTTCTCAAGATTTGGGAAATTTATTTTTATTTTCAACTCTGTATGTCTTCCTGTTAACCTAATGGAGGGAAGTGTAGGCGCCATCTGTCTGTGAGTCGTGTAAACGTCTGTTTCTTATCGTATTTTAAGCTTTTACGTATCGCATTTTTTGAAGCGTATGTTGGGGACCAGTCCAGTTTTTGCCTAAACGAGCGTGGAAATCCACCTAAACCCACTCTCAAGCTGACCATTGTATCAGATGCACCACGTGGATTCGATCTGGGTCTGACCAACCTCCCTGTCAGCACGATGAGTACTATGAAATACGAGGCGTGTTTTTAAATAAATACCGTTTTGAAATTAAACAAAAGATTTGCTATAATTTTATTTTTACATGAAAGCCTGTACCTTAATCTACTTTTCTATATAATTTCCGTCAATATTAAGGCATTTGTCATAACGTTGTACCAGTTTTTGAATACCCTCCTCACAGAAGTCTGCCGCCTGACTTGTTAACCACTGCATCACCACTGTTTTGACTTCGTCATCATCTTGAACACGCTGACCGCCCAGGTGTCCTTCAAGTGCAGGAACGGATGGTAGTCACTGGGCGCAAGATCGGGGCTGTACGGAGGATGGTCTAGAGTTTCCCATCGAAACCATCGGAAAGATGTGCTGAGATCTTTCGTCTGATTCGCCACATGCGGACGGGCATTGTCTTGCAGCAAAACGATGCCCTTGATCAACTTCCATGAACGGTTGCTTTGATTTTGGAGTGACCTAGGCCACCCGTGTTTCATCGCCTGTAACAATTTGGCTTAAGAAATCATCACCGTCTCTGTGTTACCGCTCTAGGAAAGTCAATGCACTGTCTAAACGTTTGGTTCTGTGCACATCCGTCAACATTTTCGGTACATAGCGTGCGCACAATTTTCGGTAATGCAAGTGCTCGATCACAATGCCACACAAATCACTACGAGAAACATTAGGAAAGTCATCCCGCAAGGAGGAAATCGTAAAGCGTCTGTTTTCTCTCACCTTATTGCCCACTTAATGCACCAAACTTTCATTAACAACCGAACGACGCTCACTCCGTTGTTCATCATGCACATTTGTGCGGCCATCTGTAAATGCTCTCACCCACTTTCTTACATTTCTATCACTCATTATGTTTTCTCCGTAAACTGCACAGATCTCACAATGAATACCGATCGCTCTTAGGCCTTTAGCACTAAGAAATCTTATAACAGCCCGTACTTAACAATCGGCGGGACTCACGATTATCGGAAACATCGTAAACACTCAGTACACAACGTCAGCAAGGAAGAATCAGTCTATAATGGCGTCAATGCGTAGATTAAGGTACAGGCTTTCATGTAAAAATAAAATTATTGAGATATCTTAGCACATCTTTTTTTTAATTTCAAAACGGTACTTACTTAAAAGAACACGCCTCGTAATTTACCAGTGGTTGAAAATGAATTATTTAGACGGTACGGGGCCTTGTGAGGCCAGCTAGGGAGCTGCTTGATGGAGAAGTAGCGGCAGCGGTCACGATAACTGATTGCCAATCCACACTTTATATCCTCTCTACTTCTACAATAATCATTTATTTTGCTACCAAATAGCAAAACTCATCGACTTTTTTTAGTCTCCACTTCCTAATTTAATACCATCGGCGTCGCCTGATTTAATTGGACTGTATTAAAAAAAATAAGTATTTCCTTATCTGAAAGTACTAAGTTTAGGAGTCAACGCCAACTACGGTTTGGGGTATGCAGTATATGACGAAGCATTTTGCAACAATTCCAACTGCAATTCGAGAAATACAATTTTAAATGATTGCTTTGAAGACGTAAATTGCAACGGCATGGCATGGCATGAAATTCCATCAATATTAAATTTTTCCCACGTTAGTATCGAAATATTGCAGCGAACATCATCTACATCCTTCATGAAACGTCAGAGACTCTATTACTTTCGGTTTCATTTATAAGTGATGAAATTATATACAGATTGAATCTTTCATTTTGCAGCGAAGTTTGTGCTGTTTTGAAACCCACTGTCACATTAAAACTGTAAACCGGACCTGGGGTCGGACTTGGAAACTTGCAACGGCTATGGCTTTTGTGGGCAATGCTACTACTAACTGAGATACCCAAGCACGACTCTCAAAACGACGTAACAACTTTACTTCCACCAACAGTTTTCTGATATTTTCCAAATTCTAAGATAGTTTCTTCCATACCTCTCTGATGTAGCACTCCTGGATGAAAGGATATTGTGGTGAAATTTCAATTACTGAAAATAAAAGTCATTAGGAAACGTTTATTTACTTTCAGTAACTGACAAAAATATAGAGAAAGAAGTAAGTAACAGTAGTTTGACTTCTGATTTGTCTCCAAAATGAAGAAAACTGTATGCTGAAATTGCAGCTCTTTTGGAATTGGATTAAATACACCAAGAAAGAAGGCACAACGTAGAATTCAATTATCTGACTAAAGGTCGAATGTTTAAAAGTTATTCTAAATGTTACCATGTAATTCGCAGTTTGTGATATCATTGTTGTGGGCTATTTCGGTGGAGACAATTATTGACATATAATAATAACTAGCAAGTAATTCACTGTTACCATTGTAAAATAGTTAACAGTAACATCGCTTCGTCAACATGTCAGATATTACATTGACATAATGACGGAGCTGTGTCACTGCTAACTATTTTACAATGGTGATAGTAAGTTATTCGCTAGTTATATGTGAATAATTAGCTCCGTTGAGACAAACCACAAATGAAATCTCAATCTGCGGATTACATTTTTACTTTTAGAACCATTTTAACAAGTCGACCAATTGTCAGATAATTGAAATCTAAGGTGCGCCTAATTTCATGATTTCTTCAGTCTCTTTCCTAAAGACGTATAATGTGAGTTTTATAAGGAGGTGAACATATCCTGCTCAAAACTATCAGCAACTGCTCAGTAACTACATGTGGTACTGGATGAGAATTAACTAATCATCAATTTGTGGATTACCTAGATGACACCGAAATTCTTTACTTTCTTGCAGAAAAGTTTTAATTTCAGATACGTCTAAGTAAGGAAGGCTTGCAAGATCCAAGCAGATACATCGAAGAAAGTAATTGTCTCACAGATGATCAAATAACTAGCTATTCTTCAAACTACTAGAACAACTAGCATCGCCCTCTCCTTCAAAATGTGCGTATCCCCATTAATATAAAATTATCTTAGTCGTGATTTCCCTAAATCGCTTAAGGCGTATGCCGGAATGGTTCCTTTGAATGCACATGGTTGATTCCCTTCCCCATCGAAATTGTGCACCACCCAGGAGAACCTGCTTGTCGATAGGGTGTTAAATTCTAATCTGTCTTCCTTCCATCTATTCTAAATTTCATTTAGCTTAGGTAATTGCACTTCTTTATGTTCATAACAATCAAATTACATTGTATATGTTACCGATCGGCTATTTGCTCCGAATGCTTAATCACAACTACTGTTTTCCGAATTACAACAAATGAATGCGACTGGAATACTACCATCACTTACCTCTATTTACGAAACAAGCTCAAATGCTTAAAGTATTGGTTCACTTACATTTTCACGACTTGGGTTGTTCTCCGACATTAGACGAAGAATAGGCAAACTTCGTACGTTGAATCACATTCGTCAGTAGTGCTTCATGTGTGTCTTTGGCTAGACGTGTGTAATTATAACTTCATTACCAACTTTATAAACTACGTTAAATACGATGTCGTTTTTGTATTGCCACGTAGGACAATGTAATCATATTGTACTTTAATTCCGCAGTCGCTTCTTACTGAAGTTTATCCGAATATGCAAGACATTATATTTTCTGTCCTCTCTGCGCTATAATCTGATATCAAATGCGCTGGATAACTCCGTACTTTAAAATTAGTAAGTCTTCATATTTCAGCGCCTGCGATCCTGGTCTTCCTTCGCTTGTTATCAGAGAGTATCTACAACAGTTCGTGAGCATACAATAGAAATATCTCTGGAGTGAGCATTCAGATATGCAAAATAGATTTTGCGTTGTCAACATACAACGCCAATGTGGTCTCGCGACCTCGCAACAGCGTGCGTTTGTCGGTAAAGCGCCCTGTAGATTTAGAATGTCATTACATTACTAGTAGAGGCAAATTCTCTTCGTAGGCATCGTGTATACGCGTGGCGTAGAAATAACTATTTGAATTTGATATCTGGAATAACTGAGCTCTTAGCTTTGAAGAGCAAAATGAAGGACCATTTCGTTTCTTGGCCACTATTGTCACAAGTCAAACGTATCGGTTTTAGGGTTTTCTGTGACAGTCATCGCTATTTTTCGATTTTATACGGCATTTTATCGAATGGCCGAGTCTCTTCTAGCTAAGCTTTGCTTTATGACATTTGCAGAACGCCCCAGTGGCTTTGAAACTATTCTGAAAAACACTGTAATTTCTGAACATTTGCGATTATACCACCTGATTTTTCTTTCTCACTTCTCTATTTTTGTTGTATTTATTTTATTTTATTTTATTTATTTTATCAGGCTAGCAGGTAATTTTGATTGCTGATAAACTTTCATATATTTATTTAGCGCATCTTATTTGCATGCACCCACAACATTGCAAAATAACTAACAAACGAAAAGTTAAACTACTGGATAAATGTCGCACAAGGGCAGATGTATCGCAAATAACAAAAATACATATACTCATTTCATCCTTCTGCGCGCGTGCGCATGCACTCACACACACACACACACACACACACGCACGCACGCACGCACGCGCGCGCGCACACACACACATACACACGTACAGAGAGAGAGTATTTTTCAGTTTGCTTATAATACAGGTGTCGGTAAAGGTTCAGTAGGGAACCCACCTTGAATTTCTCGTAGTTTATGCGCGATATCGTCGTACAACATAGGTTTCCTGAATTTACCTTGAAGTTTTAGTTTTTTTTTTTTAACGAGAAGTCCGTTGCAAATGGGGAAAACGTAAAGGTGAGGATACATAATAGATCAATGCGCTGCCAAAATCTTCATTTCTCATTCTCATTCATTGGTTTCGCCAACTCACGACGAAATTATTACCTTCCAGCACTTCGGACTACGCTATGGCCCAGCCTATCGCCACATTCATAGGGTTCACTGTTATACTCTAGTCAAGTTACCCGTGTAAAATTATTTTATCCCTTTAGTGTCATCTGCTTAGTAGTAGACCAACGCAACGACATCAGGGGAAGTGGACGATACGACACATATGAAGGAATTAGCTGGGATCTTAGGTACTAATATTTTATGTTGTTAATTAAACAAGCTGAAGATAAAGCCCACCAGAGTGGTTGCATTGGTACTAAACCGGTTACACAGCGTGTGTGTGTCTTGCTTTAGTTTTTTTGTTTGTTTTGTGTTCTCCATTATCATGATACACTTTCAATCTCTTGACTTCTTATCGACTTTTTTCGAAAGCGGAATATACGGCCTATTTCTAGGGATGCCCTTTTTGTTATAAAAACAAACAAATAAAGTGTTCTGTACCAGTATTGCGCAGAAAGTGCATTTAAGATACATGCTGAAATTTCAGCCAATACATTTGATATTTTCAGTTTTGATTTACTTCGCAGATCTCGTGTTACAGAACACCTTACGGTACTCTATTCTAGTGCAAAACAACAAACATGACTACAAAGCATGCAAGTGTGAGCTATCAAAATGTATGAAGAGGCAAAACTCCATCTACCATACGGTCTTTTTTAAGTATCAGCACTATAAAAAACTGACATTTTTCAAGCTGTCTATTCCCGTTGTCTTTTATGTGTATGAACAACAGAATAGAATTCGCTATTTTGCAAACGTTTGCTGCAGATGACCATGGACTTTGTTCAACCATCCTCTACATCTTGCACATATAATAACAAATTTAATATATTTACTCAAAATGCAACTAAAACAGCTCAATACCTAAAAGTAACTATCAACACAAACTTTTCCTCGTTTTACGAATTTCTCTTTTCATCTACAGCAAAATCAGTAATTCACGACTGATATCTGGAATAAATAAATCGTAAAAATACGTGTAATACTGAAAGTTTCGAACAGTGTGGAAGGCGTATGCAAGCAGTGTCACCGCGAACTCATGTGACAATCCCTTTTTAATGTTGCCAACATGTACAAACGCAATGTGTGACTATGGAGCGCTGTAAGGTGACAGGAAGCATACTGCACATTTTGTATGTCATTACTTCGCCAGTACAGACACATTCCCTTCGAAAGCATCATTGGCTTTGTACGTGCGATTGATATACTTCTTAATAATTTGCATTCAATATCTGGAGTGAACTTGCTTGAAAACTTTGACGAGATAAACGGAAATGCTCTTCGTTGCTTTATGTCACAGCTCTGGTGCCCTACTTTTTCCTGTTCTCTTTCAGGAAAAGAAGGAACAGCCATGAATGTTGCTTAGGCTACTTATTGAATTTTATCGTACGGCGTAATCTCTCGGCGGAGCGGTGGCATTGCGAAATAGCCTCCTTGCGTGCCAACATGAAGATGTCCTGAAAATCTTCGAATCTGGATCTTTGACATGCAGAAAATTAGCGATTTATCACACGTTGAAACATTTTTAGGAACTAGATTCTTCTTTCAATCTTCAGGAACAATCTTAGATTATCACTAGGGAAACTAATGCCTTATGTAAAGACAGTAAAGTGGAAAACTGAATAATATAAAGGAATAAATGTTACCTGCATGTTAATATTCATTAAATATGTACACATTAAACGGGTTGACTGGCAGCACACTCCTGCATTAGCGAATTTATCTAGCACTTGCCTCACAAACATAATTCGATACAGACACATAAATTAGCCCTACGATTTTATTACCTCATTAAACTGTGTGGCACTATTAAGCAACGTACAAAGGTCTTCTTTTTAGTATAATAACTGTATTGAATGTTGGCGGTGTTTACCTAAGGAAAGCAACTTTTTCTCCATGCTACCCTATCCTGTGCAAGCTTCTTCATCTCCCAGTACTTACTGCAACCTACATCCTTCTGAATTTGCTTAGTGTATTCATCTCTTGGTCTCCCTCTACGATTTTTACCCTCCACCCTGCCCTCCAATACTAAATTGGTGATCCCTCGATGTCTCAGAACATATCCTACCAACCGATCCATTCTTTTAGTCAAGTTGTGCCACAAGCTCCTCTTCTCCCAAATTCTCTTCAATACCTCCTCATTAGTTATGTGATCTACCCATCTAATCTTCAGCATTCTTCTGTAGCACCACATTTCGAAAGCTTCTATTCTTTTCTTGTCCAAACTATTTATCGTCCACGTTTCACTTCTATACATGGCTACACTCCATACAAATACTTTCATAAACTACTTCCTGACATTTAAATCTGTACTCGATGTTAACAAATTTCTCTTCTTCAGAAAGGTTTTCCTTGTTATTACCAGTCTACATTTTATATCTTCTCTACTTCGACCATCATCAGTTATTTTGTTCCCCTAGCAACTGTTATTAATAAACATGAAAATGTGTGAAAAGAGGCCGCGCGGGATTAGCCGAGCGGTCTGTGTGGCTGGCCCCGGCTGAGGTTCGAGTCGTCTCTCGGGCATGGGTGTGTGTGTTTCTCCTTAGGTTAATTTAGGTTAAGTAGTGTGTAAGCTTAGGGAACAGAGATGTGCCCGAGAAAACTCTGCTACTGAGGGCTATAGGTTTTTGTTACCAAATGTGACGCCTTCAGTCAAACTTGTTTTCCGCAGTAGGCGTTTCTGGATAGTATATGGTAGTTTCCAGTAGTAAGGTATCTGGTACATTTGTAGGGAGAATAGAGCTCTAGAAGAGTGCACGATACAGTTGATTCCTTTGGCATTTTCGTATATATGTCGTGGACTTGACTGGCGGGTATCAAAAAGTCATATTCAGTGATGCCATCTAAAATGTAAATGAATAATAAAGCAGTCATCAACTCGAACATTCGAAATAGTACGCCATTCTCTTTCTGTTCACCAACCCGGGTATGGACGACCTACAGTTTAAAGGCGACTTTATCCCGATGCCTAGTTAGATAAATTTACATAAGCAAATAAGTTACGGAAACGAAAGATACGAAAAATGTCAGAAATGATCATAGACAGCGGTAGTCTAGTTTTGAGTCGGCGGATCTGTGGATCGGGACTTACCCAGTCAGACGTAGTGGACGCACGTTGTAATGTCAGCGGAAGAGATTTAATGCTTTTGTATTAATTTATATCCCCAACGTGAACAACTAGGACCATGTATGCTGACGTACGCACCAGAAACCAATGGAATTGCCGAGAACTGTATTCATGCCTAACACCGAAGATCATTGATGCACTTCCATGCCACAGAACAGTAGAAACTACAACCTTACGGAATGTATTGCAGCGCAGCCATCTGCAGCGACACTAAGACAGCGACTGGTTTATTTGCTATAGTTCGTCGTTTTGGTCCACGCTGAAACACCTTTAGAGAAATGCAGAAAGTGTTACGACAAGTTAACGATCCTAGGCGGAACTCTGTGCTCATGGTATCTTACGACGGTTGCCTGTTTTATATTTCGAGAAATTGTAAGAGATGTGGATAGCACGACAGGGCTAATAATGCTACAGTCTGCGTTTAGAACAACCACACGCACACGCACACTCAAACGCAACTCTCACACACATGACCATTGTCTCTGGTTACCGAGGCCAGACTGCCAGAAACAGTGGTCATGTGTGTGTGAGTAGTGTATGTAGTATGTATGTATGTATGTATGTGTGTGTGTGTGTGTGTGTGTGTGTGTGTGTGTGTGTGTGTGTGTGTGTGTGTTTTGTCTAATTTGGAAGAAGGTCTTATTAGGTTTTTTTCTCCTATTGTAAACGGGAGTGTTTGTATGCAGGATTGGTGAAAGGAGAAGAGTGTTTGCTGTGGAATACTGCTGCAGGCGGTGAACAGGACTCCACAGACCAAATATCGGAGGCTGTTAAGAGAATTTTCTGAGTATTTTGGTATAAGAGGTCTGTGGTCTCAAGATAGTCGTTAAACAGTACTTACGTTTAGTTTGACTTATCTTAGTACCGGCATTTCACTGAAAATATCTGCAGAAGTGTCGACGGTATGCGCTGTGTGTCTCGTTGGAAACAAGCTTGTTCGATGTTGACAACAGTAACTCTCACTCTACTTCAAAATAAATGGTTCAAATGGCTCTCAGCACTATGGGACTTAACTTCTAAGGTCATCAGTCCCCTAGAACTTAGAACTACTTAAACCTAACTAACCTAAGGACATCACACACATCCATGCCCGAGGCAGGATTCGAACCTGCGACTGTAGCGGTCGCGCGGTTCCAGACTGTAGTGCCTAGAACCGCTCGGCCACTCGAGCCGGCCTCACTTTACTCCTCGCCCTCAAACTTGCGCTAAGTAGGCCCTATTGCGCGGTTCTGCTGTGGGTTGTTTTTCTGACATTGTTAGTTGTATGTTGACAGTGATACACAACAGTATAGATAGGCTTACAGATAAATAATTGAACGATGTGCACCTCATATATGTGCTGCTTGATTCTCCCTACGCAATTCTCAGCAACGTCTGTTTCTTTCAATATATCCACGTCACATGTCCTTAAATTCCTACCTTTCTGAAGTTTCTTCATTTATAATATGCAGTTCATAAGCAATAAATGCAAGTCAGACTCCATACAAGCCCCATGAAATTTTTTGCAGGTCTAAATCTGGTTCGTAAATCCCTGTGTTACCATTATATAATCTCTCTGAAGCCTTCCAGTGTCTTCAGGTCTCGTCCTCGTACACAACCTTCCTTTGCTGTTGTTAAATCAAGTGTTGGTTCTGCCTTCTATGCTCATATGTTGGACTGCTGCAACGGCTCATGTCGTACGTAATACGTGCCCAATCATTTTAGATCTTCGCCTGACTTTGTTCTTTATTAAGCGTTGTTCCTCTCTGACTCGTCTTCGTTGATCAACACACCTGATCTTAAACTGTGTCCTGTAACACCACACATCAAAGCTGTCTAATCGTTTCCTTTCTGACTCCTCAAATGTCCATGCTTCGCACTCTTGCAGAAACGTACATCAAAAATCGTTTTTAATTAATCTTTTTCTTGTGTTAAGATTTACGCTTTGTGAACTCCACGCCACTTTGACTTTGTTGCATCTTTTTTTCCTTTTTCTATTCTACTTCCGGGACAGCAAAATTCTTCCCCAATTGCTCCTTCTGCATACAAACCAAATATCAGTGATTTGAGTGAGGAATCTTACCTTACACTTATCATGGTTTTAGCTTGTATCACTGAGTCGATGCTGATTCTACTCTGCCTCGCATTGCACTTTCCTTTAGGATACCAGGCAGAATATCTACATCTGCAGGGACACTCTGAAAATCACACTAAAGTGCCTGGCAGAGGGTTGTCGAGCTACCTTTACAATAATTCTCTATTATTCCATTTTCGAAGAGCCCGGAGAAGGACACCTATATATTTCCATGCGAGCTCTGAATTCATTTTATTATGATGACTGTTTCTCACGCCGGTATCAACAAAATATTCTCGTATTCGGAGGAAAAAGTTAGTTATTGAATTTTCGTGAGAAGATCCCGCAACAACGAGAAACACCTTGTTTTAATTATGTCCACCCCAAATCTTGTATCATGTCCGTGACAATTTCTCCTTTATTTCTAGATAGCACAAAATGTTCTGCTCATCTTTGAACTTTCTAGATATGCAAGAAGCATATATTCTGCTTCACGTTTTGGCAACAATATCTCCTGTGGTCATCTTAAGGGATCACAAAAATTATTTTCAACTACAGCCTGCACGGCAACGTTCTTACTGCGGCGTCAAATACGAGAAATATCCATAAATTAACATCCGACCTGTAAAAAAAAAAAAAGAAACGAACTAGGTAATTTTTAAAAATGAAATGGGGTAAACACACAAGATCAGCCTGAAACTTTCAGTAAATTGCCTTTTCAATTCATAAAAAACAATTGTCGACTTCGTTTACAAAGATATACCAGATTTCATACTAACCACAAATTCTCAAGAAATATGTAACACTTGGCCATCTCAGCAGAATATTAGGGTTAGATGGTCAGACACGTAAGGGATAGATAGCCTTCGGACTAAACACTTTACAATGAGAGAGAAAAATCATAAAAAATCTTTTAATACTTTAAACACGTTTTATTGAATCTCTTGATGTAAAACATATATTATAAAGCTAGGAATTGTAGGTAACGTACAACTTACACAGAAACTCATCTGTAAAAAGTATTTTACAATTCTTGAAATTTTTAACATTTCTATTAATTTGTTGGAACATAACTAGTTTTATACGGAAAATAATGAGAAATCGTCTCAATTATCCAGTTAGTTGAATCTAGAACCAAGCCTAATCTGTTATCTACTTGATTAATAGCATTTTTAAATTCTTCTCCTTTCCATGATCCCCTAGAAGAGATGTACTGAATTGGCATCTGTAAAAAAGTAACGGTGTCATCAAAATTTAATGTATAACACGTTTATGATATGGCCTTCTAATCTCGATTGTGTATGGCCGTCTCCTCCGATCAGCCCTGAGAGACGGCCATAGCGCATCATCAGACATGGCAATTTTCGTTAAAGGTTTTTTGTGTTGCTATACTTGCCTGAAGGTGAGTTTTATACTTCGAAACATGTTGTTTTAGTAAATAATTAGCGACATGCCCAGGCTTCGCACAGGTAGCAGCACTACGCAACCTATGGCTGAGCGAGTTGACTGACTCAGTGGTAGTAAATTATACACACAAAACTGCCTAATGAATCATTCTGTCAGGGAAAAGTGTATGAAATTTCCTGCAGAAGTACCCGAGATTAGCCTTCACATACATAGAGGAAAACGTGGCTTCACATACAGAGAAAGATATGTGTAGATGTATAATTCCAATAATAGTAATTTTGCGTGGCTCAGTAACCTATCAACTAGACGCTACTTCACTGAGTTGCGTATCCCTAAACTACCTAGTTATCCATTTGGGGGAAGAGGACCTGCAGTTTAACGTTTAATTCGCATCAAGTGTAATTTCTGGCGAATTTCACATCATTGAGCGGCATCCCTTCATACGACCTAAACATTAACACTAGTTGGAGGTTTTTCGTGCCAGCTTTACGGTAGCAGAAGCTCGCACAGGCTTGGTGCCGCAGTCGGGAGGCGTTAGGGATGTATAGAAGATTCCAAAGAGTTCTGCCGCTCACAGCTAGAGGCTATAACGTCATTTTCACAGCAGCAGGTGACTTGAACTCATCATAGAATAGCCAGTTTGCACGAAATATTAATAAATTACATTCACAATCCTTCCTCGTGAATCAGTCTACCTGTTACTGAAAACTGTATCAGAAGCCCTACTGCAGATCATGAGATAAGACTGACCATACAGACGGAAACGGCGGCGGGGGACTTCAGATATTTGTAGACAGAACACGGAAAATAGGTAAAAGTAAATCAATAAAAGTTAGTGAGCAGAATAATATCCCAATCACAATAGAAGATAATGTTGTTTAATCCACTACCGGTTTCGATCTCGTGCCCATCTTCTGGCGGTTTACATTCAATTACATGTTTCATTGCCCAGCGTTGGACATCACTGTCTCAATAAAAAACAAATAAGTGATGATGAGCAAGTAGATCCAACTGAAGCAATTGGAAGTTGGTACATGGTATGTGTTGTTAAGTATTACAGTGATTACATACAGTTGGAGAGTCCACGTATTTTCCATAATACATTCAATACATTTTTCACAAAAAATATCTCAGTTTTTTTACACATTATGTGTTTGTTATACAGCATGATAAATATTGGTACTTCCATGTTGAGCCTTTGGTACAATAGATGTTAATAACTTCGGGAGCACACACACTCATCTAAAGTGCTTGTGTAGGAAAACATAGTGTGTGGAAAAAGACCTTAGATTTAAGGAGTTCAAAGATGTTACAAAAAATGGTTTCAATGGCTCCAAGCACTATGGGGCTTAACTTATGAGGTCATCAGTCCCCTAGAACTTAGAACTACTTAAATCTAACTAACCGAAGGACATCACACACATCCACGCCCGAGGCAGGATTCGAACCTGCGACCGTAGCAGTCACGCGGTTCCGGACTGAAACGCCTCGACCACAGCGGTCGGCTAAAGATGTTACACAGACAGAAATATAACAGCTATTAGAGATTATGAAAATGAAATTGTTAAATAATTATAGAACCACAGAATCATTTATAATATATAGAATGATGTCGCCTCCTTCGTTGAGTGGACAGCGCGTCTAACTGCAATGGAGTGGACGTCGGTTCGATTCCTCGCCGGATCGGAGATTGGTTGTGGTGAGCTCATCGTCATTTCATCATCATGGGCATGCAAGTCGCTCAGTGTGGCATCAACTGAAAAGACTCGCAACTCGGTTAAAGAACTTCCCCAGGAGAGGACTCCCGGTCATCATGGCCATATGATCAATTAATGTTTTTATAGAATACTTGCTGGGAAATTATATAATATTGTAATCATTGTCATTTTAACTAGTTATCAGTGGGAAATGAGCAACAGTTTCAGTTTCTTAAAATTTCGTTAAAGGCGTGTAAAAAAATCACTGTTGTACCAGGTCTGCTTGTTGCCACATGGATGTTTGCAAAAACGTCATTTGCTATGACCCTGGCTATTTGTCTTGGTGAAGCGAATGATGTGCTGTTGTAGGTTACCCCTCATGGCTGATGTGTTAGTTTACTGCTAGTGCTGAAGGATATTTGAGTACCACTGTTACGAAAAAAAGTTAGCAACGGTGTGAAATTTTCCCTACGATGGGGATGCGAGCAAATGAGTATATTTGTTGTTTTGAATCTGATTTAGTTGGTGCGCCTTGTTTCTTTTTTGTTTTGTTGTTAGGTTTATCAATTATATCAGGGTTCTATCCATCCACCAAAATTATTACACTAATGGCCCTTAGAGTTGCTACACCAAGAAGAAATGCAGATGATGAACGGGTATTTATTGGACAAATATATTATACTAGAACTGACATTTTCACACAATTTGGGTGCACAGATCCTGAGAAATCAGTACCCAGAACAACCACCTCTGGATGTAATAACGGCTTTGATACGCCTGTGTATTGAGTCAAACAGAGCTTGGATGGCATGAACAGCTACAGCTGCCCATGCAGCTACAACACGATACCACAGTTCATCAAGAGTAGTGACTGGCGTATTGTGACGAGCGGTCGTGCATTATCCTGCTGAAATGTAGGGTTTCGCAGGGATCGAATGAAGGGTAGAGCCACGGGTCGTAACACATCTGAAATGTAACGTTCACTGTTCAAAGTGCCGTCAATGCGAACAAGAGGTGACAGAGACGTGTAACCAATGGCACCCCATACCATCACGTCGAATGATACGCTAGTATGCCGATGATAATACACGCTTCCAATGTTCGTTCACAGCGACGTCGCCAAACACGGATGCGACCATCATGATGCTGTAAACAGAACCTGGATTCATCCGAAAAAATGACGTTTTGCATTCGTGCAACCAGGTTCGTCGTCGAGTACACCATCGCAGGCGCTCCTGTCTGTGATACAGCGTCAAGGGTAACCACAGCCAAGGTCTCCGAGCTGATAGTCCATGCTGCTGCAAATGTCGACGAACTGTTCGTGCAGATGGTTGTTGTCTTGCAAACGTCCCCACCTGTTGACTCAGGGATCGAGACGTGGCTGCACGATCCGTTACAGGCCTGCGGATAAGATGCCTGTCATTTCGATTGCTAGTGATACGAGGCCGTTGGGATCCAGCTCGGCGTTCCGTATTACCCTCCTGAACTCACCGATTCCATATTCTGCTAACAGTCATTGGATCTCGACCAACGCGAGCAGCAATGACGCGATACGATAAATCGCAATCGCGATGGGCTACAATTCGACCTTTATCAAAGTCGGAAACGTGATGGTACACATTTCTCCTCCTTACACGAGGCATCACAACAACGTCGCACCAGGCAACGTCGGTCAATTGCTGTTTTTGTATGAGAAATCGGTTGGAAAATTTCCTCATGTCGGCACGTTGTAGGTGTCGCCACCGGCGCCAACCTTGTGCGAATGCTCTTAAAAGCTAATCATTTACATTTCGCAGCATCTTCTTCCTGTCGCTTAAATTTCCCGTCAGTGGCACGTGATCTTCGTGGTGTAGCAATTTTAATGGGCAGTTGTGTAGTAGCGATATCTGTAGAACTTTGTTGTAATTGTTTGTCCGGTGTGGTTCGAAGGTGTTCCTTCTCGCAATCAGAGCTCAGCTGTAGAGCTGAAGCACTGAGCAGGTGGCTGGTTTTTGTTGTCAGGGTGACGTGCTGACGGCCATCGAGGTGCTGGCGTGCGGCAGCTTCGGCCACCAGCAGACGCCGCCGCCGCAGCACCAGCAGCAGCAGGCGCACCAGCTGGACGAGCCGCTGGCCAAGTCGGCCTTCTCGCCGCTGGCGCCGCCCCCGCAGCCGCGCTACAGCCCCCAGCCGCAGCCGCCGCCCCCGCAGCTGCAGCCGCCACATCAGCAGCAGCAGCAGCAGCAGCAGACGCCGCAGCGGCGCTTCCTGGCGGCGCCGTACGCCGGCACGGGCTACCTGCCCACCGTCATCCGACCGCCTCCCGACTACCCGCTGCCGCTGCTGGCGCCGCCCCACGACCTGTACGCCGGGCTCCCGGGGGCGGCTGCAGCTGCCGCCGCCGCAGCCGCCGCCGCGGCCGCCGACAAGGCCGCCGCCGGCTCGCCCAACTCCGCCTCCGGCTCCGACAAGACGTCCTACTCGGAGTGAGCCCGCACTGGTCGCGTCTCGAGCACTGACCAGCACTCTGTCGTCGCACAGAGTCGAGCTGCAAGCGCAGATGAGGCTGCGAGAAAGGGGCACGCAGTGTCTCCCGAGTCACGTTTCTCTCCGGCGACGTTTCGATGCTAAACTTCACTGACATCATCTGCAGGTTGTTTTCAATACAGTCCCAGTCTTTGAGGTTATGAACACCATCCAGGTACCTCAAGATACGTTAGTGAGAGGTCTGTGAAACGAAGTTCGTTTTATGCTGTGGAGTTGATCAAGCAGGGAAAAAAGAAACGACAAATTTGGTAAAACATTCTCAGTGTCTCTTCAATAACGAGAAATTCGTATGCTTGAACGCCTTCAGTTCGGCTCCTTGGCTTCTGGCTCTATGTCATTTGAGTGCAACTTTACATAATGCTAAGTGCTATTCTGTTGTCACAGAGCAATCAGTAGTGCAAGAGCTAGGTCAAATTGTAAATTATGATGACGCAAGAGTATGTTTCGGTAGTACTATCGCCAAGTCCACCATTTCGCCCTCCTGAACCATCTCGACTGGAAAAGATGCTGGCCAATTGGACAGACACCAGCTCCAGCGCCGTAAGGGACTATACAGAGTACCCAAAGGAGGCATGATCAAAATGCTGCGACATAACAGGAACGATAATTCGAAGCAAAATATGTAGTAAACATGGGCTTTAAAATGCACACATTAAGAGCTACGAACACTTCTGTATCTTCGACATTGTTCAACTAATTCTTTCTCTTGTGAGATCTTTGTTTTCCATATTTTAAGAGGTGTTAGTATGGATCAAAACAAGGAAAAAAGTCCAGTAAACACGTGCTGCACAGCTCACACCTTTAAGAGCTACGTTAGAGTTTGAAAATACCCGATTTGCTGTGACATTGGCTATTTGCCCTGATGCAGTGAATGACGTGCTATTGTAGCTCATCGTTAGTGCCGATGGATATTTAAATACCACTGTTAACGAAAAAATTAGCAACTTGGTACGAAATTTTTCTAGAAAGGGGATGCAAGCAAATGTGTCTATTTTTCTTGTGAATCTGTTTTAGAAGGTGTGCACTATCTATTTTATTTTATTGTCAAGTTTACCAATAATATCTGGGTTGTATCCATTCCTGCGTGAAAATTCACAAAAATTAATGAGTGGTAAAACCTTTTTATAGGTGCGTGTGTGCCTTCAGACCTATGAGAACGTCTTCATCTTCGCTACTATGCAATGTATTTCTTCTACCGGACAAGTGCTCATAGTTCCCAAGCTACACATTTTAGAGCCCATGTTAACTACTGATATTCCTCTTGTCTTGGTCCTAACTACCTACTCCGAAAATATTGAAAGCAAAGAGCTTGCAACAGAATAGGTTTGTTTCTCAGTATCGAAATGAAGAAGTCCTCATAGGCCTTAAGGCATGTACTTCAGAGTCCATGTTTACTAGACTTTTGTGCTTCGAATTACCGTTCCCCTCATACCGCTGAATATCGACCATTCCCCCTGGGGCACTTTGTAGAACCACTTGAAGGAACGCCAGTAAAAGAGTATCTATAACAGCAATTAACTGCTCTAAAACAAACTCAGAAAATCAGATAGTATCAGTCTGATAAAATTTTCGGGAGAGTCTCATTTGCAGGAACCGAGATTCTTAGGCACATTGTATCACCTCAGTGCAAATATTCTTTTTAGGGGACTGAGGTTACACTGACACCTTCGAGAGAACTCTGAAGATAGGGAAGACACAGGACGAAACAACGTCTGTCCTCTTTCAACAAAGGCAAGAAGTATCATTGGAGGAAATCTCACGCGCTAGTAGCACCACTGCACCGCAGGCTTTTTAGAACGACGGTATTTCAGCTAATCTTTCCAAAGAGGTCGTGTGACACTTCGAAGCCATTTCCTTCGTTATGTTCGTCACTGTTGTCCATTAAACTGCCCGGTATTAAGTTCCAGTGGTCTCTCCTAAGGCGAACAAGAACACAATATCGGCAAAATGCGAATGTATGAGACAATAATCCAATCCACAGATGCACCTAATATAAGAAATCATCGAAAGTTTTCAGATGCCGTGTTAGCGCTAGTGAAGGGAGGATGCTGAGCTGTGAAAATGGGAAACATCACACCCCCTCAAAGAAATCTGAGTAGTAAAATCAGAACTCAGCTTTTATTATTACTCACAGTGTTTAAAATTTGGTTTTGTTATATGGGTTTCCTTCATCCTTTATTTGCACTGAAGGAAAACAATTTTGCTGTGAATGATCTCGCTGAAATTTTATGAAATTTAATGTTTTTCTCTTATAATGTCCCTCCCTATACTAGTAAAATATCATCAACGATGACGAAATGCATTTCAGCAGCAATTCCTGACGGGTAACGGAAGTATCTTGATAAAGGAAAAAAAAGGCAAAAACAAATAAAAAAATTTCTTGCAAATTACAGAAGACCCATGTCCTTGAAAAACTCTGTAGATACAGTTTTGTAGTTTGATATTAAAATCACAGTGCTACAGAGTCAGATACTTTCGTCGCTGGTGTACAGTCAGTGTTTAGTGGCTGATTTCTGAACGGCAAGATTTCAGTCAGTATTGGTCCATCAGTAAAACTCTTTACACAACCGTATGAAAAAAACTAATGGTGCTGCCAGCTCTGGGAAACCAGAAATCTACTAGTGGTCCTGAAACACTGCTGCACTCAAGAGAAATGAATAAACACTGAAAAACTGAATCTTACGCAAAAAACCTCTCTTTTTACCACGAAAGCCACTTAACCCTCTTAGTACCAGGGGGGAGGGGGGGGGGGGGGACTTTATGCCCACAATTGATAATATTGTAATCTAGTCATTTAATTTATATTTTAAATTTTTGAAAAAATATTTAGCATTTTTAATGATTACTTATACCAGATTATGTAATTGTTTTGAATTTTTCATTAAAATATAATAAAAAGCTTTAAATCTTAATAGTAAATGAGACTTTTCGCACCAAATATCATATTCTTATTTTCTAACTTAGAGGCCTTCTTACACATCTATATCTTTTTAAAAAAGTATGTCGTGAATAAAACTCAGTGTTAATTAACAAATTCTGTATTTCTTAATTTCTTTTGTGGTGATCATAAAGTACGCCACCTTTCTGTGTACACGTTGCGGAAAGTGCTTTGTGGGACTGCCAAGTTGCACTAAACGATGTGTTCAGTTTCGGCACCCTACTTATACATCAGCACCGATTTAGAAGAATCCTGTTAAAAAAAGTTAACAATTAATGAAATCTGTTTCCTTCTTGACTTTTTGTGGTGCGCATAAAGCATCCCCTCCTTGGTGTTGCGCGTTATGAAAAACATGTTGACATTGCTAAGGTTAACAGAAAGACGTTGTGGGCAGAGTTGTAGTACATGTGAATGGCCTCTGACAACAACAACAAAAACTGTGCAGTACTGCCTTATGTATGAAATTCGCTTTGCGTGGAATAAATGAAAAGTAGCTACATGGCAACGTTCTGTTGGAAGTTTAGCAGTTACAGAAAGGATTCTACTACAATTACTGACTGAAAACTTTTAGAAGGAGCGTAAATGTTTCACAGACATTCCCTGCATAGATGTATAATCTTAATGACATTTTTCTAATGATGTGACTGTGGATTCTGGATCATTGTCGACTTGTAAGGGAAAAAAATAAATCTCTGATATCCTGTAACTGTTTCTCTAACGACTCGAGTGCACTAATCTGGTTGTTACATCTAGCTACGTGAATGATATGCAGTGACATTTTTCTCGCCACATGCACTGAACGGGGTTTATATCTTCCAATCAATTTTACAACAAAATCTCTTAGGAAAAAGTATTTACCCTAACTTAGAAGACCGTAAAATCACAGGACGGTATATTCAATGCTGCAACTTTTTGGTGCTTGGGAAATTGTGCCGAGACTGAAGAAAGCTGCTGAAGGCAGTTTGTGGACAGATAAATCGCACGTTTCGAACACACCTACATGTATACTGTCAAGTAGTGGACTCCTGAACACGAAACTGCAGGCGCAAAAAAAAAAGAGTGTTAACGATACAAGTATATAAATATCAAAGAAATATGTTAAAATATTATTATAAATGTATGATAAAAGTATTGTGTATAATTAAAGAATATGAATGCGGGCAGTAACTGCTCTGTATTCGAAAATTTCGGTACCTATTATCGTACTGGCGTGACGAGCGTTGTAAAAAGTGAATGTGCTGTATAAATAAATGGATATTGTATATTAGCTGTGTACTAGTAAGAGTATAGCGAGTATATTATTATAATGAATGTTGTCTATAGAGAATAAAGTGCGTATGATATAGCAGAGACGGGTGTTGTGGCGTTTGACCCTTCCCTCTTTCCCGTTCCCCGCCCTCGCTCCGCCGGGCTGGGGTAGGGCGGAGCCCTTTGTGCGGGCCCCAGCGCCGGCACCAGCCACCACCAGCACACAGTGGCGGAGGGTTCGCAGTCTTTCCCAGCTGACTCACTTGGCCGAGCGAAGCCCTGCTCCGCGATCAGCGCGCAGATAAAGCAGCCCGGCCTCTCGACACGCTATCGGCGGCGCCGCTTGCTTTGCACTTGGCGTGCTGCATCACTTGCAAACAATCTCTTGACACTCGGAAGAAGGGGTGAGTCATTAGGTCGGCAGCGACAGCAGGTCACTTTGCCAGCCTACGAGGGCTTTTCGGAAAGTAAGGTCCGATTTCTCGCAAAATGAAAACCACAGTGAAATATCAGACGAAGCTCTAACATTCTGCGTGGTGTCTGTTTGTTCTAAGTCGTGTCTACCAACCACTTGCGCGCAACGACGCTCGGAGCGTGTTTTTTAGGGAATTGACTAGTTTGAAGCTGGGACCTCTTGCTGGTAAGGAGACGCCAGACCACACATGACATGTAGAGTTCAGTGAGACTAGCGATGACATAATCAAATACTTAATCATTTCAGCGTCAGCTCCACTGCACTCCCTGTAAAAGAATCTTAATACTAATTAAATTTAGTGGAAGGGGTTCAAGGCTTTCCTATTTTTAGCTAGCTGGCAAAATAACGTCGAAAAAGCAGTTAAGTTTAGCATTGGAATTTTTATTCTACTCACAAAACATTGTTTATAAATTTTACTATTGATAAAAGGAAATATTTTAATACAGGATGATAAAAGCCAAGTGTATTCAACAAAAATGTGAACGAATATTCCCTGAATTGGTTTCCATTTCTATACTGGATTGAAGGATGCCATATCACATCTATAATCTATGTTTAAGTTAAGTTTCATAAAAGAGAAAACTATCAAAATAGTCTACAGTGACGCTGAATTATCTTTAATTACTTATTTAAGTTGTCGTAAATTACAGTGGCTGATGTGGCTTCTCAATAATTATCTAACAGAAAAATCATCGCGTTTCAGATTTTAACTTCCAGTAGCAAATGTGAATACCACGAAGTTTAATTGATGATCGAAACGAATATTACGTAAAAGGGGATGTAGCAGATGAGACTTCTGCAGTTCTGAGTGAAGCCTTATGCGCTCTTATGCGGCATCGCGTGCATTCATTACCTTGTCGGTATTTAGCGTCAGGGGGCGGTGAGCGGCGCAGCTCCACACACCTCGCCGTCTCGGTAGCAACTCCTTGAACTTCTCTTTATTACAATTTACCGAAGTTGGCTTAAGAAAAAGGTATCTGGCTGTGTTTTCAACTGACCAATCAGGGTCTCAATGTTAACCTTAAGCTCCACCTACAAAAATTCTGTCTATCCAATGAGAAACGTAATACTTTTCGTGGTGGGCCAATGTTTTTAATGTTTGCTACGTAACAGAGACGCCTATAGTCTCACGCTAAAACTTGCAACTGGTGTGGCCCTTTCAGTGTTATCGTAAGATCTATACTGTTCTTCTGGAGGACTTTATCTTTTAACATGGGCTGGGGGCTGCTCTTGGCGGGCGATGTGGGTGTCCTTTATCGTGGGGCCTCCTAGCGTACACGTCTATGCTCTCGGCTTCTGTTCTCGTTTCTCCCCTTGGAACTGCATCTGTTTCACAGTGGGAGGGTATGACATGCATATAGGCGTTCTTGTGTTAGTCTGCGGTATTCCATTTGCTCACTCGTTGATCGTATTACTTTGGTTAATTTAATGTCAGGATTTATTCAGAGCTATGTGACATACTGCCGGATTTGCTAACATGTCAGGGTTTTCATGAAAGGTGTTGGATTTGCCTGACACCTTACAATGCCTTGCATAGATGTGTTGGGCAATGTCTGTACTATGCGTGTCGATCGCATGACGTCCCTCTTTTTAGTTCTGAGCGCACAGTGAGCATGTAAGCGTGCCTACGAAGTAGGCTCTCCCGTCAGGCACGAATGAGAGATTTCGCCTGGAATCATGCAGCCCACACAACGTAACTGTCACGCATTTCTTCCTTCATGACAGTTCTCGGACCCGCCCTGCAAGGGCAGTGAGGAAGCTACTGCAAAGTTTTCGATGGAAACTGTTTGACCGACCACGGTACTGCCCGGACTTGGCTCCCTCTGACCTTCATCTGTGCTAACATGAACCACTGTCTACAAAGACAAAACCTTAACGCAGACCACCGTAGAGAATTGGCAGAAAGGGCAGGCGGCTGCCTCCTATGACGAGGGTACTGGAAAGTTGGTACGGTGCTATGTAGAGACGTAGCTGTAAGGTGTACCTAACTGTTGAAAATAAAACGTTTCTGATTTTCACTATGGTCTCCATTTCACGGCCGATCTGACCTTACGTTCCATATAGCCCTTTCACCTAATGGATTAGTAAAACATAAATGGAGGAAAGGGTCCATACTCGGACCCCATTTCGTCCCTTATTTAAAAAAATGGAAAATAGCAAGAAATTATGTTTTAAAAGAGTATGACTTTTTTAATTTTTCACCCTTAGAAAATGTAATAAAAATTTATTGTGAAAAAGGTAATATTTTGAAAACATGTACAATTAGCGAGTTTGAAAAGTAGCTGCAAAAATCTGGTCCCTTGTAAAAAGAATCAAAGTGACACTGAACGAAATTACAAAAAGGTATTAGATCACAGAAAACATAATCTAGTTTCAAAGTAGGTATACTGCAACAACTTTGAGAAGTTTATAGAATTTTTCTGAGTTTTCTTTGCTGAACCCAAGAAATTTACTGTTGGTGTTCCTGTAGGCTACATTCCTTACAGATTCGTTTTACAGCTTTTAAGAAAAAGACTAACCCATTTTCCCCAGCAACTTTGTGCTTGAAATTTTGTTATTACTTATCTCTGCCAACTGTACATTCATTTTTCACAAGCTATTACGAGTTTGGCAATAATCACTATGTGGACGATGTGGCCTATTCTACACCATATTTTAAATATCTGTGACGATGCTATGCTGATTATATTTATATGTTTTGACGATGCCATTATGGCCGTAGCACTTTAGGATATGGTGTAAAAAAGATCTGAAGATGGTCATTACAGACTGAAACCCGTCATCGTCTAAAGAATTCATTTGTGATCAGAGACTGGAATAAAAAAGCATGTTACGAGTAAGCCTAAAGAAAGAAGCTTCGATAGCAAGACAATACTAAACCAGCTCTTCCTAAAGATCTTTTTGCTGCTTGCTCAGGCGTACTCTACTTTATATTGGACCACCTCATAAACGTTGTTTTTAGTACATTAATCTGTTTACTGGGCTTATTCCAAAGCACTTCCTTTTCCTCAACTGCATCAATAGCTTTAGTCATTTTAGACGCCCTCCACTTTCTTTGATCAACTTCCGCCATTATTACCTTAGAATGTGCAAGAGAATTTTAAGAGAATAAGAGTGTGTACTAACACAGGCAGATTTTAAACATGAAAAAGTAACGGTTCCGATCCAAGGAACTGAAGGGCCAGCAGTTTACACAACTAGAGAATATATTTTGCCAGCGGAATAAGTTTTTAACGAAACATCTAGGTGAAATGGTTTTATCATAAACATTAATCTTAGATTTTACTCTTCAAGAAAACACGTACGTTAAAAGCCTTACCTGCCAATATCCATTGTGAAACCATGTACACTCCTGGAAATGGAAAAAAGAACACATTGACACCGGTGTGTCAGACCCACCACACTTGCTCCGGACACTGCGAGAGGGCTGTACAAGCAATGATCACACGCACGGCACAGCGGACACACCAGGAACCGCGGTGTTGGCCGTCGAATGGCGCTAGCTGCGCAGCATTTGTGCACCGCCGCCGTCAGTGTCAGCCAGTTTGCCGTGGCATACGGAGCTCCATCGCAGTCTTTAACACTGGTAGCATGCCGCGACAGCGTGGACGTGAACCGTATGTGCAGTTGACGGACTTTGAGCGAGGGCGTATAGTGGGCATGCGGGAGGCCGGGTGGACGTACCGCCGAATTGCTCAACACGTGGGGCGTGAGGTCTCCACAGTACATCAATGTTGTCGCCAGTGGTCAGCGGAAGGTGCACGTGCCCGTCGACCTGGGACCGGACCGCAGCGACGCACGGATGCACGCCAAGACCGTAGGATCCTACGCAGTGACGTAGGGGACCGCACCGCCACTTCCCAGCAAATTAGGGACACTGTTGCTCCTGGGGTATCGGCGAGGACCATTTTCAACCGTCTCCATGAAGCTGGGCTACGGTCCCGCACACCGTTAGGCCGTCTTCCGCTCACGCCCCAACATCGTGCAGCCCGCCTCCAGTGGTGTCGCGACAGGCGTGAATGGAGGGACGAATGGAGACGTGTCGTCTTCAGCGATGAGAGTCGCTTCTGCCTTGGTGTCAATGATGGTCGTATGCGTGTTTGGCACCGTGCAGGTGAGTGCCACAATCAGGACTGCATACGACCGAGGCACACAGGGCCAACACCCGGCATCATGGTGTGAGGAGCGATCTCCTACACTGGCCGCACACCTCTGGTGATCGTCGAGGGGACACTGAATAGTGCACGGTACATCCAAACCGTCATCGAACCCATCGTTCTACCATTCCTAGACCGGCAAGGGAACTTGCTGTTCCAACAGGACAATGCACGTCTGCATGTATCCCGTGCCACCCAACGTGCTCTAGAAGGTGTAAGTCAACTACCCTGGCCAGCAAGATCTCCGGATCTGTCCCCCATTGAGCATGTTTGGGACTGGATGAAGTGTCATCTCACGCGGTCTGCACGTCCAGCACGAACGCTGGTCCAACTGAGGCGCCAGGTGGAAATGGCATAGCAAGCCGTTCCACAGGACTACATCCAGCATCTCTACGATCGTCTCCATTGGAGAATAGCAGCCTGCATTGCTGCGAAAGGTGGATATACACTGTACTAGTGCCGACATTGTGCATGCTCTGTTGCGTGTGTCTATGTGCCTGTGGTTCTGTCAGTGTGATCATGTGATGTATCTGACCCCAGGAATGTGTCAATAAAGTTTCCCCTTCCTGGGACAATGAATTCACGGTGTTCTTATTTCAATTTCCAGGAGTGTAGTAGCGAACTAAGAAGTACTAATGAAGCACACTAATTTGTCTACACAGCTGCAAATGCCTGAACTACAGTTAATAGTTTGTCCCACCACAGGTGATGCAAAGCGAAGGGACCAGGGCGTCCGCTTTGGCGAGGAGGAGTGAGTAGGTGTGGAGGGCAATTTACAGTACTTGTTCTATCATCTAACAAACATTGACATGAAGCATATGAATTAGGACAACAGATTATACCACCACTCTTTCTTGAGAATTTTGACCTTCAGCCAACACCACACGGGTATTTTATTCGTACAGATAATAAAATAAACAATCGATTTGTCACAGTTCATTATAGCACACAGAAATTGAAACATGTAATATAACCAGGTAGAGTTACGTTTATCTTTAGCAACCCAAGTAAATTTTTGCCCAGAAGAAAAATGAAGAATCTATCAAGAAAATGTTGTTCGTCTACTACGGAGAACATTATCCAACATCAACATGACTGGTTTTCTTGTTATTTTGTAGGTATGAAGCTCAGTACTTTTTTTGAATAGAACACTATATTTTTTAGTCGGTGATCCACTTCCTCTCCCCAAAAAGTTGAAAGTGTTCACTACATTTAAACTTTAACCTATCAGTCCAGAGCAAGTTATGACTCTAGCTTTAACATCCAGAAGAAATCCCATTTTGTAGAAACTTTAACACACAAATGAAATATTGTGTGATCTGACTACTAAGAATGAATATATTGCTGTGAACCAACTCTCTCATAGCGCAACAGAATAATAAAAGAATATCTAAGGTAAGTTAAGTCAATATAAATTGCAATAAAAACTTAGTGATTGAGTGCAACTTTCCAGTGTTGACGCACTGCGGTGGGGCCCAGTGACACACTGGTGGTCGAGATAACTATTTTATTAGACTTCAAATGCACACTACGTCATTAGCAACTTGAGGCAGACACGCCCACTCCAACGGCCCTGACCCGTGATGGTTAACAGGTGGCTGTCTTACGGCATGGCGAACACCTGCACACGTATTCGCCCTGCGTTGCAGATGTCAGGCAGAGCAGTGGTCAGCTGTCTGAGAACGGGCCGAGGCCCCGACTTGAACGGCGTTCTCCTTTCTGCTGTGACTGCCTTCTGCTGCACAGTGGCCACACCTGTTGGCTCGGGCTTGTATCGAGTCCCACTGTGGAGGCGAGCGAAAGGACTGCCGCGCTTGAGACACAGCCCGCTGCCCCTGGTAGGAGTCTGGCGACGGAAGGGCTATGGAGCCAAGTCACACAAAGAGATCTTGTGGAGGAGGTGGCTGGACAGACCCTTTCTCGAACCAATGGCTCCCAGTGGTGGTCTCCAGTCGTCTCGTTGGCTAACGTGACCCAGGTGTTATGGTGGTGCTGCTTGATTCCAAATGAATTTACTTCAAAATTTACAACTATTTATACGGTACTGAGGCACATTTGATGCACTGTTGCCCAGTCCCCCACCACCCCCTCAACACATAGCTCACAACATGAGTGTTGCTGTGGCGGTGGCCACGTACTTCTGCCTATTACCACTGAGTGGTGCAGGTTTTGCCGAACACAGCCCATTTTGCAATATTTTGCGTATAGAATATCATGACCTGCATGTCGCCACATTGCACTTACCAGCCCTCAGTAACTAACGCAATGCTTCATGACAGCATTCTTATAAATTCCTGCAAGTGCCTCTTAAAACCAGATAGTGGCACTGCATTGTCATCCTTCATGGCGAAGACCCAGCCCCTCGGGTCTTACTCAGGACTCGTTCTTCACCGTGATTACTTCCAACACCAATTTATAAAATAAGTAATTCTCTCAAGATTATACTAGACTGACGATTTTAAAACCTTCTTCATTTACTACATTAAATATTACGGCTGTTTCCTTCTTCTTTAAACTCTACAAATCCATTTTCCCTGATATTTTTACTACATTATTGCTCTTACACTTGCCATGGCTGTCGTCACTTTGGAATCCTCCTTGTACTCAATGTCTCAAGGATCTCTTGACATGCTCGTTATCTCAAATATTAGGAAACATATTTCCCTGCTAGGCCTCTTGTCGTGAATACACAACTTTCACTCTCCGTCCGCATTTAGCGTTGCTGCCTCAAAATCACGGGGTCTGGGGTTCGATTTCTAGCCGGGTTGGGGATTTTCTCTGCCCGGAGACTGGGTATTTGCGTCGTCCTTATCATCTCATAATCATCATCATCATCATCATTCGTGATAGTGGCTAGATTGGACTGCGTAAATAAACATTGGCATGTGAATAGATTGGGACTTTGTACGGGCGCTGATGACCGCGCAGTCGAACGCCCCACAAACGAAACATCACCATCATCATCATCATCATCATCATCATCATCATCATCATCTTACTCTGCATTCCACACTCAGAGACTAAAAATGACACTCTTTCCTTCTTAATAAATTTTCTTGACGTATCAACTTCATCAATACATTGTCTGGCTCCATACAACTCTTACGCTTGCCATCTCATCTTCCTATCCGGTGGTTTTTGAATCCTAGGTTTTGGAACAACTTTCGGAAATTTTTCCTTGCGACAACTGTTCCTTCTGTACTTTTCCAGCAAACATACTCGCAGAACTATCATCACGAAAAAACCACATATCCCACTACCGTTCAGAATACTTCGACAAGCGGCCTTACTCACGAGTCTCACTGTTGGTGCTCATTACAGACCGAATTTCCTGTGAAATGCCTGATTTTCCAGTACTCCTGTTCACCAAAAAGAATTTCCTGGTGCTCGTGGCATTGTATCATATGAACACAGTATAACTGATTTGTCCTGTACAACAGACACATCTCTTTACGGCTCTACACTGGTAACAAATTTCTGTCATCTTGACATGATGCTCAGTCAGAACGTTTATTTCCAGGCTCGCTTTCCACCGTCTGGCCATTTCATACTCATCGCTTACATCAGACTGCGACTGCCCTGCAAACATCCCGCTGCGCACATCAGCTGCTTGTCCTGCAAGGCTGAGACCCACTATCTTCGCTCGTTCTAGATCCTGAACATCTGGCACATACTCTTCAACAGATTCACCATGTAAAATACATAATCTTTTCTACGAACTCATCTCCTTTTCCTTTTCCTCCATTAACTGTGCTTCTGAGGAAATATATGTCTCTGCAGCATTTATGTCACAATATCTGCCATACATCTATTTACAACTTCTTGTGAATTCCCTGTAGTAACTGAAACAACAACACTGCCAAAGCTCCACTCTGCACGATAAAAAAAATCCCAGGCTCTCCGGCTTGAAAGCAACACTCTTTATCACCCAATGGGGCAGCTACTACTGCACTTAAAACACCCTTGTTGCTATCCGCACGCTTAATCACTTCGTTACAGTCCACACTCATTACTGCTACCTTAGACTCCTCAATTCCGTGCTTTCAAAGCACATCAACGTTGCATACAAATGTCCTTCAACGAATCACTTGTCGTTACAGACCCAAGCTATTACAAAGGACGGAGAAACAACTGCATATTCATACAAAACTCTGTTAACTTATTTAATGAGATAAGCGACATCTAAGCTCCGAGGACTGAAGAGAACTTAGATATCAGTTCCTACGCGAATTCTAGTCGCTTGCTCACATGAAATACAGCTGAAAAATACCTCATGTACGTAAACCTTAAAAATCACTGACATTATGCAAATACATGTGAGCCAGCAACCATCTCACCAAGCTCCTGGACTACGTAGCTTCAATGTGCCTATCTCAATATCACAAGAAAAAGCTTCTATTCTTTACAGGTCAGTACATTCACGGCAGCCACCAGAAGATGACAAAGAGTCTTTGTCTGGCAGTCCATGCTGCCGTAGTGAACTCAAATCTTACCGCCAAGCAATGTTATTGGCTGGTCAGACTCAGCGTTTAAAGCAGTGGCTAGACTCATCATTCAAAGAACTGGCCAGAGACGTCCCTTGCAGTTCCCAACCAAAGACAAAGCTATTCTAGCAGAAGGACATATTGAATGTAAGGTGTTTGAGTCGTGCAGGTGCTTAGCTACTCGCGTACGAATACATGATATACAAGTCGTCAGCAGCAGACCACTTTCAAACCGTTCAGAAACGTAATACGTATCCAAGTAAACGCAACATCCAACTTAATAAGAAACACATTTTGTTGTACTGTGATCCACTGTGGGAGCAAAAGAAATCGAACGTTCAATGGTGGTGAAAGTAAGTGGCCAGGTACCTTGATACACTAGTAATAGTGCTGAATGAAAGGATCCATCGGTGATCCCAGTGTTTCTTGCTGACATGAATCACAAGCAAGCAAAATATGCACCTCATGTTCTCTGAAGCTGCTGGAATATCGCTTTAGGTAACTTCTTTTACACATCCCCAAAGAGAAAGGTCGACAAAAGATAAGACAGGAGATCGACAAGGCCAATCAACGGTTCCTCTACGACCAATCCATCCAGGTGAGACACCTCCAGTTAAGAATACGACGCGCAAGCAAGGCGTTACATATTGCACATCGATCGTTTTCCCATTGCATGTACTGAATGGCGGAACTTAGAAGATTGCGATATGCACATATACAGATGGCGATGGTATCGAGTACAAAAGGTATAAAAGGGCAGTACATTGGCAGAGCTCTCGTTCATATTCAGGTGATTCATGTGAAAAGGTTTCCGAGGTGGTTATGGCTGCAGGACAGGAATTTACAGACTTTGAACATGGAATGGTAACTGGACCTAGGCACATTACATTTCCGAAACCGTTAGGGAATTCAGTGTTCCGAAAGTCACGGTAAAAAGAGTGTGCCGAGAAAACCGAATGTCAGGCATTACCTCTCACAATGCAGTGGCCGACGGCATTCACTTAACAACCGAGAGCAGAAGTATTTGCGTAGAGTGCTCATTGCTAACAGACAAGCAACACTGCGTCAAATAACAGCAGAAATCAATGTGGGACGTACGACGAACGTATCCGTTAGGACAGTGTCGCTAAATTAATAGGCCATGGCGGCAGACGACCGTCGCGAGTGCCTTTGCTAACAGCACGACACCGCCTACACCGCCTCTCCTGGGCTCGTGACCGAATCAGTTGCACCCTAGACGACTGATAAGCCGTGACCTGCTCAGATAAGCCCCAGTTTCAGTTGATGATAGCTGATGGCAGGGTTCGGGTGCGGGGCAGACCCCACGAAGTCAAGGTACCATACAAGCTGCCGATGGCTCCATAATGGTGTGGGCTGTGTTTACGTGGATGGACTGGCTCCTTTGGTCCAACTGAACCGATCGTTGACTGGAAATGATTGGTTCGACTACTTGGAGACCATCTGCAGTCAAACATGGACTTTATGTTCCTAAGCAACAATGAGAATTATGGTTCGCAATGAGTTATGCCACTGGGCCACCCAGTTGTTCGCGATTGGTTTGAAGAACATTCTGGACAATTCGAGCGAATGATTTGGCCACCCTGATCGGCCGACAGGAATGACATCGAACTTTTATGGGACATAATCGAGAGGTCAGTTCGTGCACAAAATCCTGCACCGGCAACAATTTCGCAATTATGAACGGCTGTAGAGGCAGCATGCCTCAATATTTCATTAGCGAACTTCCAGCGACTTCTTGAGTCCATGCTACGTCGAGTTGCTGCACTAAACCGGGCAAAAGGAGGTCCGATACGACATTAGGAGGTATCTCAAGATTTTTGTCACGATGTTTACGTCCTTTCATGCTCTCTGAAGCTGTTGGAATATCGTCATATATAATTTATATACACATCTCCGAAGAAAATGGTCCACAGAAATTAAATCATCAAAGGGAGCACACTAATCCATTGTGCCCCTGCGACCAATTCATTGGGTAAAATATCTTAAATTTGGAACTCGATATGCATGGAAATCATAATGTACAGCACAACTGGACATCCATCGTATTGGTACCGCATAAGCATTACGGTTTTTAGCAGCACTATACCCAGACAACAAAAAAGAATGCGCGGGAGATAGTGGGCATATGCCCTGCCGTTTTGGTAACCATTGACGAATCAGGGATAATAAATGGAATACTCAATATGCATCTAAGCGAAGTGTAAACTAAGGTAATGTCGTCCGTATAAGGTAGATATGATAAATAGATAAATGTTGAGCTTGGACAAGAGATTCTTGAAGAAGAGAATTAAATTTTCTGTCATGGAACTAGGATAAATAAATAAGGGAGGTGCAAGAAAGACACACTTACGTAGTTTGCACAAAGAAAATGGGATTTTATAAAAAGAAACAGCTACTAATGTCCAAACTTATGAAGCATGAGTCCATAAAATGATGAATGAATATTTGGGGCATAGCTCTGTATTCATAGGAAAATTGGAAGACAGACAAGAGAAGCCTTGAAATATGGCTGTTATAGGATGCTGTTGAATGTCAGATGCATTGATGGAGAATGAAGTAAAATACTGCAAAGATGGAACAAGAGAAAACATAATAATGAACTGAAGAATCGAAGTGATAGAGTGACTGAGCACGAATTAATTGCTGAAAACAGTAGTAGAAGGGATAACGGAAAAAAGGACCGACGGTAAATAGTAAAAATTTAAAGAATAGCAGCATTTTTTACAAAAGGTTCATTTAGAAAGTGCAGAGATGTTCAGGCAACCCCAGTGGCAAAAGCTGCAAGGGATGCGTTCTGCAATACGATGTGGCTTACTGTTATACTTCCGAGAGAGTGCATTACTCGAAGATTCAACAAATATATTGCTTCCTCTCACACACACAGGTCGTGAGAAGACAATGAAAGTAAAATTAAGGAGTTGGAGCTCACACGAAGGCTTACTAACAATCGATCTTCCCGTAAACTACGCGCTACTGGAACACGAAAGGGCGGCAGTGCCAGTGGTACACAAAATACCCTTCGGCTTGCGGAGTATAGATGTAGAAGTAGATGTAGAAAGGGGAGGCATAGATACAAGTATATGGGCCAGATCGTTGATAATATAGCGTGTAGGAGTTGCACTCAAATAACGAGTATAGCTGTCAACCTGAAAGAATGAGAAAGGTCCCTGAGATGAAAGGCTGGCTCATCAACAGAGAATAATCAGGTTTCTGTGATAGACGTTAGTATTCGTATGTATTATCACTACCAAGTTGCGTGTGCATTAGGCACGCGCAAATACAGAGAGAGAGGAAGGGAGGGAGGGAGGGAGGGAGGGAAGGAGGGAGAGAGAGAGAGAGAGAGAGAGAGAGAAAGGGGGGGGGGCGAGAACTCTCCATTCACCATAAGGAGTTTTTCTTTTTATCACGTATCGTGTTAGTCGAAGGTATGATTTTAATAACAGGTCATTAAGACAAGTGCCGGACGAACTGAGCAGAATCTGTGATCACAAGAAGATTGGTTTATCTTGGCCGACGGAAACGGAAAGGAAGGAGCCACTGGCTCACAAATTTGTGTAAAAGACGCCACTTAGATTTCACAGGCCACCACTGCAGTTTGCAATGCTCGGCTATATTTGTCATGCCACACTAAGCTTGCGCAAGACAGAGAGAGATAATTAATGTTCATTACTATTGTCGTTATAGATCTACTGTCAGATTAACTGTTAGTCACATTGTGTAAATTGATTCATGAAACTGGACTCTATTCCTGTAGTGGTTCCTCGAAGCCCACACGGCCATCAGATGACAAATTAGTTATCACGGTATATTATTGATTCATCATGTAAGTAACATGCCCTGCAGTATTTTATTGTAATTATTCAAGTTTGTTTAATGTTTCGTGGACCGGTGCGCCAAGACGTTGTTGGAGTTTCTTGCCGTGTTCTCTTGTAATTGAACTGCTGTTCGCAAATAAACAGGAATCTGTTACGTTGAAAGAATCACATTTTAAAGAGTAATTTGTTTTCGTAAACTTGTGATTTTGCACACCACATGCTATCTAACCAAGTCTTACCAGGTTGTGGTTAATGAGGCTCCGGGACGTGATGAACATGCGTGCATCTTGCTAAACGTAATTCGAGTCTAATTCTAATACGTATAAATAATGCGTTCATACTTTCCCTTTCTTAGAACTCGTTAATTTGTATCGAAATCGATATGTTACGCTCTCGTTCTTTATATGCCCGCAACTTCGATTCTTTTTGTTAAAACTGCCGTTCAGTCTGAAGATTAAATTATTTCAGCAAGAGACCTGAAAAAGAGTATTCAGAGTAGGAGATGCCATGTCTTAGAAACCACGTGGTCAACACCAGCTGGTTCATTGTACTTGCAAGATATTCTGTTCCAGGATAAGGCAGACTATGAACAAGATTACATTTAGGTGGCAAAGTGTCCTCTAATATCATAGGGCTGCTAGGATGTTTCAGAAGTTAGGTATAAAATAGTATAACAGATAGCATAAGATTTCTTTGTGCAGTCAGAATAGTTACCTGGTGTGCACTTTTGATGAAAGAATAATCCTATTGCGAGTTATGATGTTGTCATTTGAACGTCTTTATTGAGACTTTCTCATTAACATGTACATTCAATATAAATTATTAATCAGAAATGCTCGTATATTAAATGCTAATCATTTAGGCTAAAACACGTAATATTAAACAGATGTGCTCGTATATCCAAATTTAGTCCGAAAACTTTCAAAATACACCCAACAGTAAAGAAAGAAACAGATATCAACCTTAGGGAGATGAGTCAAACAACCTACAATTATTTTTATTTGGTTATGGACCATAAAAAACTATCACTCCTGATGATTCCCGCATGGTGGTTCAAGTTTCATAAATTGATGTGAACTCTACTGCCGCCTTAGTTACAGTGCTGAGAGATGTTAAATTAAAACGAACTACTGACTTACAAGAAGTGAGGCAGTTATGACGTCGCCCACTATACTGATGCTTCACATACACGGGGTGGACAAAAATGTGGAACACCAAAAACATGACTAATTCACATGCTTAATACAGTGTACCAAAAGCCGTTGGCATTCAAAACAGCTTCCAGTTGCCTCGGAACTGATAAATACACGTGCTATGTGATTTTCAAGCGACTCTCATACAATCTGTCTGCAAAGTAGTGACAAGTTCAGGTAACGATGGAGTTTGATAGTGAGTACGCATCCTTTTTCTCAAACGAGGCCGCAAAGGCTCAATAACATTGAAATCTGGTGGCTGTAGTGGCAGGGGAGATCCGAGAATTAATCTTCGTTCTCACAAGATCAGTTCTGGACATATGAACTACGTCAGCACAGGCCCTGTCATCGTGGAAGACAACATCACATTGGGGAATATTCTACCATGGGGTAAACCTGTTGAGACGAAATGGTCACACATTTTATTTAGCGTATGACTAATACAGACATATCATGAAATTAAATTAAATATACGTATGTACATATTGACACACAAGAAACTTAAGTTTGTCTTTACAACTGAATATCCAATCCTTCAATCCAGAGCACTGCATATGGAGTTGCTAGCAGGAAGTCCACCTTGGCGCCGTGATAGGCTCGAATCCTGCATTCACTGACGACAGTGTGGTGAACAGTCTGGTATGGAGCCCCGCAGTCACATGCTGGATGAGGCAGCTTCTTCCACTTACAGAGAGCATCCCTGCATCGGCCATGGCCGGTACGGATTCTGTTAAGAGTAGTCCAGGTCTTGAGTGGTAGGTCGAATCCACTTGGAAGTTTAGCACCTGAGAAGATGTTATGCAGGTGCACATCTTTCACTGGTTCCCACAGACATTTCCATTCTTCAAGTGGTTTGAAATCCTTAGCAACCATGTCAGCAGCATAGCACAGAGTTGGATGGCGTGATGTCAGTCTCTTACGATTTAAAAATGGCAGGTCGCTATGCACGGGTAGGTTAGAGTTCCTGGAGATATTGTGGAATTCTCTCATAAGTGCGGTACATCTGCGTAGATCAGGAGGCATTATACCGGTTAACAGTGGAAGCCAATAAACTAGAGTAGGTCTGATTACGCCAGATATTATGCGCATTGTCGTATTCATCTGGGTATCAACAAGCCTTGTATGGTGACTGTTCGTCCAAACAGGTGCACAATACTCAGCACTTGAGTACACCAAGCCCAGAGCTGTAGATCGCAGGGTGGTTGCCGAAGATCCCCAGGTAGTTCCGCATAGCTTATGGAGGATGTTGTTTCGAGTCCTCAACTTTTTGAGCTAAGTTAAGAAGGTACGATCCAAGATGACACCAAGATATTTTGGGTTCCAATGATGACGAGGATTCTGCCTCTGAAACTTACTTCCAGTTTTACGTTCGCCAACCGGTTATTCAAATGGAAGCAACACACTTCTGTTTTACTCACACTGGGTTGGAGTCTCCAGATTTTGAAGTAATTATCTAATGCAGACAGGTCATTGGCTAGAATCTCTTCTATTGTCTTCATTTCCCGATGTTTTACGGCTAGAGCCAGGTCATCGGTATAGCAGTATTTTCTGGACGAAGTGTCAGGTAGATCAGATAGATACAGGTTGAACAGTAAGGGCGAGAGAACTGATCCTTGAGGCAATCTTTTGTTCAGCTTCCACTCCTTGCTTATGTTGCTTCCAGTGATTACCTGGAACTCCCAATCACTTAGCATGCTGTTAATCAGCCGAACCATTGTCCTGCAGGGTATGATGCAGCCGAACCATTGTTCTGCAGGGTATGATGCGGAGAAATTTGTAGATAAGGCAGTTAGATCAAAAAATGCCACAGATGTTTTCTGCTTCATTTGGTGTCCAGCCACTATGAAGGATGTGAGAGACAATACTTGGTCGCACAATCTTTGGCAGTAATGTGACCTTGCAGAGTAACCGTAGGCCTCATGGAATACCACGATACAGCTACTACAGTCATCACCGAACCACTACCATATTTCACTCTTGGAGCATTGACTCGGTTAGAAGTTAGAAATGTCATGAAACCAAACTCTTCCAACAAAACGACATATTCCATTGTACAGACTTTATAGCTTCGGAACCACGTTTTCCTGTTACGGGCATTCGCGTCACTGATGAGTCGTTTCGGAATTTTAGCTCGCCCAGTAAGTCCCTGCTTCTGGGTCACCCTTCGTGTAGTTTTCGTGTTGACACGGTTTGTGAGTGTGACTTTCAGTTCTGCAGTGACTATTGCAGCCGTAGTCCTCAAATTTTTGTCACAGTCCTATTCAACGACGTATCAGGATCACTCGACACACACCTCCCTTAGCATTGTGACTTAGTGGATGATGTTTTTCCCGCTTCGTTTTGTTGTTGTTGTTGTTGTTGTTGTGGTCTTCAGTCCTGAGACTGATTTGATGCAGCTCTCCATGCTACTCTATCCTGTGCAAGCTTCTTCATCTCCCAGTACCTACTGCAACCTACCTCCTTCTGAATCTGCTTAGTGTATTCATCTCTTGGTCTTCCTCTACGATTTTTACCCCCCAAGCTGAACTCCAATACTGCCTTGATGCTTCAGAACATGTCCTACCAACCGGTCCCTTCTTCTTGTCAAGTTGTACCATAAATTCCTCTTCTCCCCAATTCAATTCATTACCTGCTCATTAGTTATGTGCTCTACCCATGTAATGTTCAGCTTTCTTCTGTAGTACCACATTTCGAACGCTTCTATTCTCTTACTTGTCCAAACTATTTATCGTCCATGATTCACTTCCATACATGGCTACACTCCATAGAAATACTTTCAGAAACGATTTCCTGACACTTAAATCTCTACTCGATGTTAACAAATTTCTCTTCTTCAGAAACGCTTTCCTTGCCATTGCTATTCTACATTTTATATCCTCTCTACTTCGACCATCATCAGTTATTTTGCTCCGCAAATAGCAAAACTCCTTTACTACTTTAAGCGTCTCATTTCCTAATCTAATTCCCTCAGCATCACCCGAGTTAATTCGACTACATTCCATTATCCTATTTTTGCTTATGTTGATGTTCGTTTTAGGCGACATAAATCTTCAATGCGGTGCCTCTTGAAACACCAAACAGTTCAGCTACTTTGGTTACGGGAGCATCCACCAAACGAGCTCCGCAATTTGCCCACGTTATATTTCTCTTGGCTCCGACATAACTACACAGAACACTGCTCTGACGACAGCGGGCACTTGTAACGTATGGAGAACACTGGACAGGCGGCGTTCGTGGTCTAATACAACAACGCAGCCTGCAGGCTTGGCTAGATTTGCATTTGTGTTCAAGCACGCTCATCTTGCGATGTTTCTCTATGTCATGTCTGAACACAGCAATAAATACACCTGTGAAAGGCAGGTATGAGAGCAATATATTTCAACGATGCAGCAGAGTCCACTACGTCGCTCGTCTCGTCCGTTGTCACGTGATACGCCGGAGAAGAAAAGTCTCGCTGCGACAGGCACAAGGCGGCGAGCACTGCGACGAGTGTAGAGTTTTATTAACTGTGAACACTTTAGAGCGAGGCTCCTGGGGGAAGCAACGTTATTGGCACCGGGACTGAGCAGCTCGGGTGACGGTGGAGATTACGGCGGCTCGGGTGGCGCCAGTAACACTAGAGTTGCCGACACACACACACACACACACACACACACACACACACACACACGTGCAACTGAATTGCAGCTCTCCAACACACTCCCTACATTCGAGCAGCCTAACCATTCGGTATCAAGTAGTCAGCTGCGAATCCCCACATTTTCCCTTTTCGATGACAACCTCTTCTTCGATCACTGTTTTTATTCTTTCGTCTTCGTTTTAAGATGAACAGCTACAGCAATAGTCACTACCACGTAATACGTGTTGAAACATCCCCTTAGGAAAATTTATATTTTACTGTGCTGGAAAACCTCTACGTTATTTGATTTTCAAACAGCTCAGCAGAACTGAATGTACTCAGACATTTCGCTCTTTACTTATTCTGATCAACACTAAACTGACACACAATATTTTTAGCGCAACGCAATCTGACTTTCAATAATCCCTACAAAAGAATGGCCCTGACTGACAATAACCTATACCCTTCATGAATCACTTACCTCACAAAAATCTTCGTTACTCGGACTACCGCAATATAGCGAGCGCCAATACTGCCAGCTAAATAAAAGATTCTAACTACTGAAGGCACTAACTACTGATAGGCATAGTTAGCAAATGAAAGATTCTGACAGAGAACAAACAATGTATTTCAAAAACGGTTCAAATGGCTCTGAGAACTATGGGACTTAACATCTGTGATCATCAGTCCCCTAGAACTTAGAACTACTTAAACCTAACTAACCTAAGGACATCACACACATCCATGCCCGAGGCAGGATTCGAACCTGCGACTGTAGCAGTCGCGCGGTTCCGGACTGAGCGCCTAGAACCGCTAGACCACCGCGGCCGGCAACATTGTATTTACCTTAATAATGTTCAAACGTCATCATATATATATATATATATATATATATATATATATATATATATATATATATATATATATATATATATCAGTTCATGATATCCAGTATTACAAATTTACTCTTTCTGACGGACACATTTCCAGATCGTCCGTTCTCAAATACAGAGCGCTACTTGGTGTAACCAAGGTAAAAACCTAAACAGCCTGCTTACAAACGCAAATATATATAACATGTCGCACATGCGTAGGAAAAGAAATCCGCTATTGCACAAGTACAACAATATCTACCCTAATATATCTAGCAGTAACTTTCAAGCGCGACCTTAAGTGGAATGACGACATGAAACAAATTGTAGGAAAAGCAGATGCCTGACTGAGATTCTTCAGAAGAACTTTAAGGAAATGTCACTCATACACGAAAGAAGTAGTTTATAAGGTGCGTGCTAGATCACATCTTGGGCACTATTTATCTGTTTGGGATTCTTACCAGCCAGGACTGATAGAAGAGATGGAGAAGATCTAACGAAGAGCGGCGTGTTTCGTCACGGGATCGTTTAATCGGCGCGACGCCAAAACTGTTACCGAGATGCTCAACAACGCCCGATGGCAGACGTTACAAGACAGGCTATGTGGGTCACGGGAGGTTTACGATCGGAATTTTCAGAGAGCGTTTTCCAGGAAGAGTCAGACGACATTTTCATTTCTCCCACATCTCGTCGCGTAATGACCACGACGAGAAAATTCGAGATACTAAAAAAAAATGGTTCAAATGGCTCTGAGCACTATGGGACTCAACTGCTGTGGTTATCAGTCCCCTAGAACTTAAAACTACTTAAACCTAACTAACCTAAGGACATCACACACATCCATGCCCGAGTCAGGATTCGAACTTGCGACCGTAGCAGTCGCACGGTTCCGGACTGCTCGCATAGAACAGCGAGACCACCGCAGCCGGCTCGAGATACTAAAGCCAATGCAGAGGCTTACCGAGAATCATCCTTCCCACGCGTCAGGGACTGATGACACAGTAGTTTAGCCCTTTCTCTCCAAACCAACCAATCTTTCAACCCCCGAGCCATTGGTGACTGGAACTGGGCAGAGGGGGATAAGTTGGTGGTACCAGACGTAGCGCAGTATGGTTTGGATATACACTACTGGCCATTAAAATTGCTACACATCTGATTACATTTTCACGCAATTTGGGTGCATACATCCTGAGAAATCAGTACCCAGAACAACCACCTCTGGCCGTAATAACGGTCTTGATACGCCTGGACATTGAGTCAAACAGTGGTTGGATGGCGTGTACTGGTTCATCTGCCCATGCAGCTTCAACACGATACCACAGTTCATCAAGAGTAATGACTGGCGTATTGTGACGAGCCAGTTGATCGGCCACCATTGACCAGATGTTTTCATTTGGTGAGAAATCTGGAGAATGTGCTGGACAGGGGCAGCAGTCGAATATTTTCTGTATTCAGAAAGGCCTGTACAGGACCTGCAACATGCAGTCGTGCATTATCCTGCTGAAACGTAGGGTTTCGCAGGGATCGAATGACGGGTAGAGCCACGGGTCGTAACACATATGAAATGTAACGTCCACTGTTCAAAGTGTCGTTAATGCGAACAAGAGGTGACCGAGACGTGTAACCAATGGCACCCCATACCATCACGCCGGGTGATACGCCAGTATGGCGATGACGAATACACGCTTCGAATGTGCGTTCACCGCGATGTCACCAACCACGGATGCGACCGTCATGAAGCTGCCAACAGAATCTTGATTCATCCGAAAAAATTACGTTTTGTCATTCGTCGTTGAGTACACCATCGCAGGCACTCCTCTCTATGATTCAGCATCAAGGGTAACCACAGCCACGGTCTCCGAGCTGATAGTCCATGGTGCTGCAAACGTCGTCGAACTGTTCGTGCAGATGGTTGTTGTCTTGCAAACGTTCCCATCTGTTGACTCAGGGATCCGTTACAGCCATGCGGATAAGATGCCTGTTATCTGGACTGCTAGTGATACGAGGCCGTTGGGATCCAGCACGGCGTTCCATATTACCCTCCTGAACCCACCGATTCCATATTCTGCTAACAGTCATTGGATCTCACCCAAAGCGAGCATCAATGTCGTGATACGATAAACCGCAATAGCGATAGGCTACAATCCGACCTTTATCAAAGTCGGAAACGTGATGGTACGTATTTCTCCTCCTTACACGAGGCATCGTAACAACGTTTCACCAGGCAACGCCGGTCAACTGCTGTTTGTGTATGAGAAGTCGGTTGGAAAGTTTCCTCATGTCAACACGTTGTAGGTGTCACCACCGGCGCCAACCTTGTGTGAATGCTCTGAAAACCTAATCATTTGCATATCACAGCACCTTCTTCCTGTCGGTTAAATTTCGCGTCTGTAACACGGCATCTTCGTGGTGTAGCAATTTTAATGGCCAGTAGTGTAGATGTATAAGCGACGCGTCCATTCTAACCTCGAGTGCTTCACATAAATATGGAGTGCACGCGTATGCAGATGACGCGAGAGGGACGTGGAAAAGTCATTCACCAATCGCATGGCTTCCCAATCGTCACGCTTCATATGCAACAATCGATATACTTCTTTGCCAACCAGATGGATACATTACATGAAAACTGAATGAACAAACTGCAACCCATTCGGATAATAGTATGAGAGTACCGCCCGAGGCATTTTGGTACACTGCGGATGGCGAGCCATTTCTTTTAACACCTATGATTTACCTAAGCTCGTCTCAGTAGGAACAAATTCTGTCAGCCGCTCCTTGGGAGTAACTATCAAGAGCGACCTTCGGTGGAATAACCACATGAAACAAACTGTAGGAAAAGTAGATGCCAGACTTTCTATCAGCACCCACAACCAATTTCGAAAGTGGTTTGGTTTGTACAGTTCCCTAGTGCAATTCAGTATTATTTACCCAGAATCATTTTCACTTTGTCATCAGTTACTAGAAATTCTGTGCCTCAAACCTTATTCAATGCCTCTAAGACATGTGAGTTATCTCCGCCAATATTCATGTCTTAAACGGAACCATCGCCGCGTTATTTGCAATCGTATTCCATTATGCTAAGATACATGAAGATAAACCCCTCCATCGTCCCACCAATAAGCACTTCAGCACCGGTACATGCACTTTACTGGAGCTACGCATCGACAGACTGGAGCAAGGTTTTGCTGGAATGTTCATAAAAAATTCCTAAGGGAACCTTGCAATAAGAGATAAATAAAACAACCTCATATAGCACCTGATCTCCTCTGCAGGATGCCCTCTCACACAGATACTTTTGTTCTAAACAAAATGCAATATGGTCGTGAACGGGGAAGGAATTCGCTTTAATACCAGAATCCAACATCGGTCTCAGCTTGATACGTGTCTATTTCACTCACTGCTCGAGACTGGCAGCCACTCCGGACATACAGTCTTACCTGCAACGGCACCACTGCATTATGCGATGAAGATGCGGCATAAAATACGTTGAACGGTTCCAAAAGTTTTTAATTGTCTCTCTTGGTTTGCATTAACGAGAAATGCTGTATGGAATTCGGGAAGGACTCACTACGCTGTTAGAATGCTAGTGGTCTTTTTCTGGAACAGAAAGTATTTTCTAATCTTGAAGGAGAGACTTCTTTATTTTTACCTTTGTGAGGGCGAAGAGCATTAATTTCAGGAATTAAGGTTAAAAAGCCCTTTAAATAAGAGACAGAAGAGACAGAAGAAAATTTTAAGAATGAGGAAAAAAGTTTTTGTAAACGTATGAAGAAGGCACAACAAACGAAGAACCCGAAGCTGATGAGAAAAAAAGTGTTTCAGGAGTATGTTCTTTGACTAGTAATGGGGGGGGGGGGGCATTAACTCCTTTTGTTATCAGAGATGATACCTTAGTTGGACGTCTGGGACTGTGTGCACTCAGTCTCGTAATGGCAATTGAGGAGCTGTTTGACTTAGAAGTAGCACTTTGAACATCTGAAAGCTGAAGTTAATAAATTGTCTGTCATGGCCTTCTGAAAAGACTTCTTAAAATTTTAAATTTATGTTTGATATTGAAATATTGCTCTTTCTGAGAAACGCTTTTTAGCTATTACTAGGACTCATTTTATATCCTCTCTAGTTGTATTGTTGCCCAAATAGATAAACTTATTTACTACTTTTAGTGCCTCACTTTCCAATATACGTCCCTCAACATCGCCTGATTTAATTCGACTGCACTGCATTACCCTTATTAGATTTTTATTTGTGTGCGTCTTATGAATTTTTTAAAGACAACATCCATTCCGTTCAACTGCTCTTCAAAGTTCTCTGACAGAATTATAATGGCACTGGCAACCTCACAGTTTTTATTTCTTCACCCTGAATTTTAATTCCCTTTCCAAATTTCTGCTTGCTTTTCTTAACTACTTGCTCGATATTCAGACTGTAACACCGGAGACGAGATATAGTCCTGTCTCACTCCTTTCGCAACCACTGCTCCCCTGTCATGTCCTTCGTCCCTTTTATCTGCAATCGAAGTTCTGTACAAATTGGAAACAACCTTTTGCTTCCTGTATTTTATCCCTGTTACTTTCAATATTAGAAAGAAAGTAGTTCAGTCAATACTGTCAAAAGCTTTCTCTAAATCTACAAATGCTTACCCTAAGTTTGCCTTTCAGCAAACATATCTTCTAAGATCAGCAGCAGGATCAGTATTACCTCAAGGAACCGATCCTCTCCCATGTCAGCTTCTAATAGGTTTTCCATTCTTCTATAAATAATTCATATCAGAATTGTACAAACATGACGAATTAAACTGATGCTTGTAGTATTCGCATCTGCCAGACTCTGCCATATTTGGAAATGAATTATTACGGGTATATTCTTCTTGAAGTCTGAGGGTATTTCCCCTGCCTCATACATATTGCTCAAAAGGTGGAATAGTTTTGCCGTGGACAGCTCTCCAAAGGATCTCAGTAATCCAAAATGTAGGTCGTCTACTCCAGTGACTATTTTTCCTCTTAGGTCATTCAGTGCTCTATCAAATTCTTCTCGAAGTATGATACCTCTCACCCCATTTTCAGCAACTTCCTATTCTCTTTCTATAATGTTGTCATTAAGTTTGTTACCCTTGTACCAGCCCTTTGTATATACCTTCCACTTTACAGCTTTCCGTTCATTGCTTACTACTGACTTGCACTATTTCTTGATATTTGTATAGTTGCTTCTCTTTGTTCTAATTTTACTATATTTATCTTTCCCCTAGTCATACATGCACATGTTAGTAATACACATATAGCAGTTCGTGGCCACTTAACACTTAAATGCGTTACTGTACCCTGTGATACCAATGATGGCAAGAGCAGAAGCTAATGCAGGTTGCCTACACACAGCGACAATAATGTCTCAGTTCAAAATCGTAGTAAGCCACACTCCGTTACATATCACATGGGAAGCCATGCCTCCTTTGGATAACGTCATCATGTCCGCCTTTCTCTCCCTCTCTCCAGCCATAGAGTAATATTTTAGCGGGCATTAAAATGCGGCAGCCAGTCACTTGAACTGTGTGAAAGTGACACCATGTTCAATGATACATAGCATTTCTACGTAGAAAAATTACAGAACCTTCACCTGATTTACATAAAATGACGTACTGTTCAAAAGATTATGAAACTTTCACTTGAACTGCGTAAAACGTTACGTAAATATCTTCAACTGAATTGCATAAATGGGCACGAGCACGCAGATGCGCACACACATACACGCATCCATCAAATTTTCTGTATAAAACATGATTGTGAACTCCCAAGTGTTATTTTCATGCCAAATAGCTTCAAAAAACATGTGGCTGAAAAATTACATGCTAAACAGACAGTTGCTGATTGTCACGATGTTAATACAATGACTAAAATATGCGTACAAATAAGCCACCAACACAATATTTATGTCAATGTTATTTCCTCATCTCATAACGAAATGTCAAGTGTTACAATAGTAACAATGGCCGCGAAAGCCGACGTTTATTCATCTTGGTTGCTGCCCATACAACTACTGGAGAGGCTACTGCTCCTCTCCAGGAAGCACACGTTAGTGTAGTCTCTCCACATGTTAGTGTAGTCACTCCACATGTTAGTGTAGTCTCTCCACAGATGTCCCTTCATGATGGTTGCACCTACCTCACGGTTATTTGTGTCACTGAGGGACGCAAGCCACCTCACCTCAACCTGAACATGCTACTATTTATATATTATTTAAACCTTTAATAGAACAACTGAAAATGTATCATTAATAAATAAAGTAAACATTACGATTTTTACAGACAATAGAAAAAAAATTAAATATTTCTGCACACCACTAACAGGTGGCTCTGGTAGTTACTTCTGTAGGAGGTTGGAGCATATAACGAGATATTCCTAGGTAAATTACATAAGAAATTGAGAAACAGAAGAAAGAAAAATGAATTGTGTTTCAGTGCCTCGAATTCACTGCGTTATTACATACTACGGATAAAAGACTGATCCTTGTGGAAGCGAAAGTGGTAGCTAATACAGTTTCGGAGATATTGTTGAAGGGTGGGTTCATAGTGTAGAGGAGCATGTAGCTCCTAATCATTGTTATTGGCTGCAGGAATATCGCTAACGCCAAGATGTACAGAGACGAGGTATGCCAAATAAATATGCAATTTTCCTGAGATGCAGTTACATCAGAGATACTGCTTGTTTTTGATAATGCTCGTGTTAATTGGAAAACCGGTATCTTAGAAATTAAGATATTGCCTATATGGATTGCTCACGTGGTCCCCATAACTGAATCCTTTCCTCGAGAAATGTATTCACTGATGTAGTATAGTCTAGACGCGGAGACAAGTGTTGCTCTCTGATTTAAGCTTGGATTTCATGACTGGTCAGCTCCGATCCCTTAATTACCAACAGTCGACTTCTCCAGACTCTTCTACATTTCAGACCATGGTGGGTGCGCACCATTCTAGAACACTGAGTGGGGCATCAAGTACATAGCAGGAGGCCGAGACGACCCAAACGCTGGTTCAACAACTGAGGTGTGGCGCTGCTGGACCTCAACCTTGATCAAAACAAAATGAGAACATGCACATTTATTTTGCCATCAAATTTAATTAGTTAAACCCTATAACAGAATGTGATGAAATCTTCAAAACAATTGTTGTTGTTGTGGTCTTCAGTCCTGAGACTGGTTTGATGCAGTGCTCCATGCCACTCTATCCTATGCAAGCTTCTTCGTCTCCCAGTACTTACTGCAACCTACGACCTTCTGAATCTGCTAGTGTATTCATCTCTTGGTCTCCCTCTAAGATTTTTACCATCCACGCAGCCCTTCAATGCTAAATTTGTGATCCCTTGATGCCTCAGAACATGTCATACCAACCGGTCACTTCTTCTTGTCAAGTTGTCCACAAAGTCCTCTTCACCCCAATTCTATTCAATACCTTCTCATTAGTTATGTGATTTAACCATCTAATGTACAGCATTCTTCTGTAGCAACTCATTTCGAAAGCTTCTATTTTCATCCTGTCGAAACTATTTATCGTCCATGTTTCACTTCCATACACGGCTACACTCCATACCAATACTTTCAGAAACGACTTCCTGACACTTAAATCTATACTCGATGTTATCAAGTTTCGGTTCTTCAGAAACGCTTGCCTTGTTGCCTTTCCATTGCTAGTCTACATTTTATATCCTCTCTACTTGGACCATCATTAGTTATTTTGCTCCCCAAACAGCAAAACGCCTTTACTACTTTAAGCATCTCATTTCCTAATCTAATTCCCTCAGCATCACCCTACTTAATTCGACTACATACCATTATCCTCGTTTTGCTTTTGTTGATGTTCATCTTATATCCTCCTTTCAAGACACTGTCCATGCCGTTCAACAACTCTTCCAAGTCCTTTGCTGTCCCAGACAGAATGACAACGTCATCGGCGAACCTCAAAGTTTTTATTTCTTCTCCATGGATTTTAATACCTACTCCGAATTTTTCTTTTGTTTCCTTTACTGCTTGCTCAATATACTGATTGAATAACGTCGGGGATGGGCTACAACCCTGTCTCACTCCATTTCCAACCACTGCTTCCCTTTCATGCCTCTTGACTCTTATAACTGCCATCTGTTTTCTGTACAAATTGTAAATAGCCTTTCGCTCCCTGTATTTTACCCCTGCCACCTTTAGTATTTGAAAGAGAATACTCCAGTCAACATTGTAAACATCTTTCTTTAAGTCTACAAGTGCTAGAAACGTAGGTTTGCCTTTTCTTAATCTTTCTTCTAAGATAAGTCGTTATTTGTACGGAATCCAAACTGATCTTCCTCGAGGTCGGCTTCTACCAGTTTTTCCATTCGTCTGTACACGATTCGAGTTAGTATTTTACAGCTGTGACTTATTAAACAGATAGTTCAGTAATTTTCACATCTGTCAACACCTGCTTTCATTGTTATTGGAATTATTATATTCTTCTTGAAGTTTGAGGGTACTTCGCGTGTCTCATACATCTTTCTCACCAGATGGTAGAATTTTGTCAAGACTAACTTTCCCAAGGCCGTCAGTAGTTCCAATGGAATGTTGTCTACTCCCGGGGCCTTGTTTCGACTCAGGTCTTTCAGTGATCTGTCAAACTCTTCACGCAGTATCGTATCTCCCATTTCATCTTCATCTATATCCTCTTCCATTTCCATAATATTGTCGTCAAGTACATCGGCCTTGTATAGACTCTCTATGTACTCCTTCCACCTTTCTGCTTTCCTTTCTTCGCTTAGAACTGGGTTTCCACCTGAGTTCTTGATATTCATACAAGTGGTTCTGTTTTCTTCAAACGTCTCTTTAATTTTCCTGTAGACAGTATCTATCTTACCCCTAGTGAGATAAGCTTCTACATCCTTACATTTGTCCTCAAGCCATGCCTGCTTAGCCATTTTGCACTTGCTGTCGATCTCATTTTTGAGACGTCTGTATTCCTTTTTGCCTGCTTCATTTACTGCATTTTTATATTTTCTCCTTTCATCATTTAAATTCAATATTTCTTCTGTCACCCAAGGATTTCTACTAGCCCTCGTCTTTTTACCTACTTGATCCTCTGCTGCCCTCACTACTTCATCCCTCAAAGCTAATCATTCTTCTACTAGTGTATTGCTTTCCCCCATTCGTGACAATTGTTCCCTTATGCTCTCCCTGAAACTCTGTACAACCTCTGTTTAGTCAGTTTATCCAGGTCCCATCTCCTTAAATTCCCACCTTTTTGCAGCTTATTCAGTTTTAATCTACAGTTCATAACCAATAGATTGTGGCCAGACTCCACATCTGCCCCTAGAAATGTCTAGCAATTTAAAACCTGGTTCCTTAATCTCTGTATTAACATTATACAATCTATATAATACCTTCTAGTGTCAGCAGGAGTCTTCCATGTGTACAATCTTCTTTTATGATTCTTGAACCAAGTGTTAGCTATGATTAAGTTATGCTGTGTGCAAAATTCTACCATACACCATCTCATCATACATTTCATCAATTTCTTCATCATCTTGAGAGCTAGTTGTCATATAAACTTCGTGTCTATCTTGCCCACAAGAATGCATTCACTATGCTGTTTGTAGTAGTTTACCCGCACTCCTACTTTTTATTCATTATTAAACCTATTCCTACATTACCCCTATTTGATATTGCATTTATAACCCTGTATTCACCTGACCGTATGTCTTGTTCCTCCTGCCACCAAACTTCATTAATTCCCATTATATCTAACTTTAACCTATCCATTTCTCTTTTTAAATTTTCTAACCTACCTACCCGATTAAGGGATGAAGACATTCCATGCTGCGATCCATAGAACGCCAGTTTTCTTTCTCCTGATAACTACGTCCTCTTGAGTAGATCCCACCCGGAGATCCGAATGGGGGACTATTTTACCTCCCGAGTATTTTACCCAAGAGGACGCCATCATCATTTAACCGTACAGTAAAGCTGCATACCCTTGGGCAAAATTACGGCACTAGTTTTCCCTTGCTTTCAGCCGTTTGCAGTACCAGCACAGCAAGGCCGTTTTTGTTAGTGTTGCAAGGCCAGATCAGTCAATCATCCAGACTGTTGCCCCTGCAACTACTGAAAAGACTGCTGCCCCTCTTCAGGAACCACACGTTTGTCTGGCCTCTCAACAGATACCCCTCCGTTGTGGTTCCCCTACAGTACGCCTATCTGTATCGCTGAGGCACGCAAGCCTCCCCACCAATGGCAAGGTCCATGGTTCATGGGGGAACGCTTTGGCACTTACAAACAAAAAATACATACGCATAATTTAAGTTGTACACAAAATCGTTTGTTTTACATTTTATCTCTATACTCTCTTCAGCTACCTGAATTCATCGAAAACGATGACACTTAGGACATTGACAGTTAGTCGTTATCCAGCACCCACCATGAGCTGACTCATCGAAACTGACAACTTTAATGTGCTGGCGTAATCTGGCGCCAGTAGACCATGCGCCATAGAGGCTACAAGAAGATCGATGGAGGGCAACGACAGACTCGCTAGAAATGCGCCGCCAACGCCCTCTCGGCCGCCAGTATTTAGGATCGCCACCGCAGATCGGAGGGCCTAGTTATTAGAGTCTGTACGCTGTGTGAGTTCTAGCGTGTCATCGGGACAGAGCCGCAGTCACAGCCTCTAGTTTAGAATCAGGCAGCACATGGCGAACATAGTAGTGTTCATAGCGGACTTCCTACTTCAACAGCAGTGAGGATGAAGTGGACTATACGGGAGAGCTTGTACCATAGAACATGGAAGCTTAAGTTAAGTAGCTCTTTGTTTATGTATAAGGAACCCAGTTAATAATTCCGTGCACTTTGTGTTATAGAAAGAGGATATTGGCCACCAATCAACATCCTCTTCTTGCTTCCCATAGTACAGCTCTACAGAGACAACGGGAAGACATAAAAGCTGGTAACGAGGATTCAACATTTGAAGTCTTTCTTCATTCTGAACAATATTTTAACACTCGGAAGAACAGATAGCTTAAGCAGTTATTCCTCTCTATCAGTTAACAGGTGGCACATAATGGCTTAGCTAAGAAAACACAACTCTTATTTTAACTGAGCAGTTCATTAAGCCATTACAAATAATATTAACCTAGAACAATTGTAAATTAGCTTGGTAACTTAACCAGACCACTGTAACTTCCCTTTTTCTGTTGTAAAGTCTGTAACTGATAAGCCTTCACACCATTGCTATTTATATGTAAATTCATCAATTCGCCATATTTTCCCACACATTCAAACGTCGTAGCGCCAACCTTCAATCATAGTGATGCAATTGGCATACACTCCTCACACTCTCTAAATTCCCCCTCATGATAGCTTGGCGTAAAAACTATGCCTCTGGGTTCAGATCTGGCTTAATTAGAGAGAAATGCACCTAAATCGTTCTGCGTTTCTGCAAATCTACCAACAGTACCGTTGTTGGCGTTATAAAGTAACCATTTGGTAGGATCACTGAATTTGGGCATGAGCTTTTTAGTCACTGTGCCTAGTGCCTTACTAAGTGCCTAAGAACTTTTCGCAAACACCTTATCTTCCACCCGGTAAGAATTTAGCCTCCCACCCTCATTATAGCAGCTGGTTTCTTTCGGCGCCGATAACTTCTGCTTTATGAGCCCCTAAATCACAAAAAGAATACAATAACAACCAGATGATGACCACTCTGGATGTTTCTCCTTCTCTTCCTCCAGTGCACAATTAGTTGCGGCGGAGTACTCTGATCTTCTTGAGCAGCATGTCATTAATATACCATAGATTGGTCAGAGGGCTGGCTACTCAAGAGGAATCCGGCGGTTTCAGAGTATTGAAAGCTATCATTAGCCTAGGAAGTGAACAATCACATTCTTTCTGATCATTACTGTGGTAGGACATCACAACACCTCCTAAATTTCTGATAAGGTACATTCCTTGTAGGAGGGATTGGAATAATAGGGGTAGTAGTGTGGTGCTGGATTTCCATACTATACAGAAGTTTTCGATATCCTGGGACTAAATCAGGTGGCATTGTCTCTTGTGTTGGGCCAAAAACATTAAATATATTCTGCAGATTAAACACTGCACATGAGGGATAGCGACATTGATAGGGGAAAGTCAGTTGAAACTTGTAGAGCCGGCGACAAATACCCAAATGTAGTGGTTCCCCATCTTTCACCCAGGTAAATGGCACACAAAATCAAAGAACATCTTCTGAAAAAGGCGACAACTGGTCTGGCTGATAATAAGCTCGCAACTGTGATTTGGACTGGTTTCCACATCACACACACCTTACAGTTGCTTACTCTTGACTTGATATCTCCATACATACACCCCCTTTACCCCACCACCCACCCGCCCCTCCTTCAATAAAATGTTCTCTAATTTTGACCGTCATTTTATAAATGCCTAAATTTCTCTCATTCGATGATACTTGAAAGGATTTGAAAAGAAAGGGCAGCATTTCGTGCCGAACGTCCACCTTCAATTTTTTATCATACTGTACTTGACAACAAACCACATTATTCTTAATACAATAAGGCTGTACACATTCCCCCCTCGGTATTTTCTTTATAATTTCGACCAGTTGCTCATCCCTTTGTTGATATTCTCTAATGTGCCTAGATGCTAAAGACAAAGACCAACGTCATCCATCACACAAAGAAAAACAATTTCAGAATTCAGCGACACCATAAAGCTGATCCTCTGTATAGACTGCGGAAGTAATACACATAATTCCTAAAGCTATTTTTATTGTATTTGTCAAACACGTGTATCTTTGAATAGATTTAGTTGTATAGTGACTAGATGAAAAAATTCATGTTATCATTGTTCGCCATATTATTTCTCTACTACTATCTGTCAACTTAATAACATCTATCTTTACATGCGTTTGCAGGATGTGCTTCGGCATACGTACACTGTCGGCAAAATAATTAGTAGACCTACACTGGGAAGCCCCCCATGAACCGTAGACCTTGCCGTTGGTGGGTAGGCTTGCGTGCCTCAGCGATACAGATAGCCGCACCGTAGGTGCAACCACAACGGAGGAGTATCTGCAGAGATGTCAGACAAACGTGTGGTTCCTGGAGAGGGGCAGCAGCTTTTTCAGTAGTTGCAGGGGCAACAGTCTGGATGATTGACTGATTTGGCCTTGTAACACTAACCAAAACGGCCTTTCTGTGCTGGTACTGCGAACGGCTGAAAGCAAGGGGAAACTACAGCCCTAATTTTTCCCGAGGGCATGCAGCTTTACTGTATGATTAAATGATGATGGCGTCCTCTTGGGTAAAATATTCCGGAGGTAAAGTAGTCCCCCATTCGGATCTCCGGTCGGGGACTACTCAGGAGCATGTCGTTACCAGGAGAAAGAAAACTGGCGTTCTACGGGTCGGAGCGTGGAATGTTAGATCCCTTAATCGGGCAGGTAGGTTAGAAAATTTAAAAAGGGAAATGGATAGGTTAAAGTTAGATACAGTGGAAATTAGTGAAGTTCGGTTGCAGGATAAAAAAGACTTTTGGTCAGGTGACTACAGGGTCATGAATACAAAAACAAATAGCATTAATGCAGGAGTTGGTTTAATAACGAATAAAAAAAGTAGGAATGCGGGGAAAATACTACAAACAGCACAGTGAACGCATTATTGTGGCCAAGATGGATACGAATCCCATGCCTACTACAGTAGTACAAGTTCATATGCCAACTAGCTCCGCAGATGACGAAGAGATTGAAGAGACTGAAGAAATGTATGATGAGATAAAAGAAATTATTCAGATAGTGAAGCGAGAGGTTGTAGAGAGTTTCAGGGAGAGCATTACGGAATGATTCACAAGAATGGAGGAAAGAAATACGATATAAGAAGAATGGGTAACTTTGAGATATGAAATAGTGAAAGCAACAGAGGATCAAGTAGGTAAAAAGACGAGGGCTAATAGAAATTCTTGGGTAACAGAAGAGATATTGAATTTAATTGATGAAAGGAAAAAATACAAAAATGCAGTAGGTGAATCAGCCAAAAAGGAATACAAACGTCTCAAAAATGAGATCGACAGGAAGTGCAAAATGGCTAAACAGGGTTGGCTAGAGGACAAATCTAACGATGTAGAAGCATTTATCACTAGGGGTAAGATAGATACTGCCTACAAGAAAATGAAAGAGACCTTTGGAGGAAAGAGAACCATTTGCATGAATATCGAGAGCCCAGTTCTAAGCAAAGAAGCGAAAGCAGAAAGGTGGAAGGAGTACATAGAGGACGATGTTCTGGAGGACAGTATTATGGATGTGGGAGAGGAGGTAGAAGAAGATGAAATGAGATATATGATACTGCGTGAAGAGTTTTATAGAGCACTGAAAGGCCTAAGTCGAAATAAGGGCCTGGGAGTAGACAACATTCCATTAGAACTACTGATAGCCTTGGGAGAGCCAGCCCTGTCAAAACTCTACCATATGGTGAGCAACATGTATGAGACAGGCGAAATACCCTCAGACTTCAAGAAAAATATAATAATTCCAGTCCCAAAGAAAGCAGGTGTTGACAGATGTGAAAATTGCCGAACTATAAGTTGAAAAATCCACGGCTGCAAAATACTAACACGTATTCTTTATTGACGAATGGAAAAATTGGAAGAAGCCGACCTCGGGAAACATCAGTTTGGATTCCGTAGAAATGTTGGACCACGTGAGGCAACACTGACCGTACGACTTATGTTAGAGAATAGATTAAGAAAAGGCAAACCTACGTTTGTAGACTTACACAAAGTTTTTGACAATGTGGATTGGAATACTCACTTTCAAATTCTGAAGGTGGCAGGGGTAAAATACAGGGAGCGAAAGGCTATTTAAAATTTGTACAGAAACCAGATGGCAGTTATAAGAGTCGAGGGGCATGAAAGGGAAGCAGTGGTTGGGAAGGGAGTGAGACAAGACTGTAGCCTATCCCCGACGTTATTCAATCTGTATACTGAGTAAGCAGTAAGGGAAACAAAAGAAAAATTTGGAGTAGAAATTAAAATCCACAGAGAAGAAATAAAACTTTGAGGTTCGCCGTCGACATTGTAATTCTGTCAGAGACAGCAAAGGACTTGGGAGAGCAGTTGAACGGAATGGACAGTGTCTTGAAAGAAGGATATAAGATGTACAACAACAAAAGCAAAACGAGAATAATGGAATGTAGTCGAATTAAATCGGGTGATGGTGCGGGAATTAGATTAGGAAATGAGACGCTTAAGGTAGTAAATGAGTTTTGCTATTTGGGAAGCAAAATAAGTGATGATGGTCGAAGTAGAGAGGATATAAAATGTAGACTGACAATGGCAAGGAAAGCGTTTCTGATGAAGAGAAGTTTGTTTACACCGAATGTAGATTTAAGTGTCAGGAAGTCATTTCTGAAAGTATTTGTATGGAGTGTAGCCAAATATGGAAGTGAAACGTGGACGATAAATAGTTTAGACAAGAAGAGAATCGAAATGTTGTTCTACAGAAGATTGGTGAAGATTATATCACATAACTAATGAGGAGGTATTGAATAGAACTGGGGAGAAGAGAAATTTGTGGCACAACTTGACCAGAAGAAGGGATCGGTTGGTAGGACATATTCTGAGGCATCAAGGAGTCAGCAATTTCGTATTGTAGGGCAGCGTGGAGGCTAAAAATCGTAGAGGGAGGCCAAGAGGTGAATACGCTAAGCATATTCAGAAGGATGTAGGTTGCAGTAGGTACTGGGAGATGAAGAAGCTTGCACAGGATAGAGTAGCACGGAGAGCTGCATCAAACAGTCTCTGGACTGAAGACCGCAACAACAACAACACTGGAAAGACGACGTAGATTTTTATCTGGTGACGACATGTGGCACCTGGGGGATAGTAGATTACTGATAATCGTTTCAACGTCGTGAGTCAACAGGTAGCGTAGCTGCATTGTTACCAGTGCGCCATCCGTGTCTACCCTGTTGTAGGGAATGCTCACAGCCAGATGGTTCAGTGTGCGCTAACGTGTGAAGCAAGCAGACGAACATGCCGCGGAGACGCACTCGTGCTTCCTACAGCCAACTGAGCGAGTTTGAAAGAGAGCAAATTGTGACCTTCTGAGTGGTGGGATCGTCCTTTCGGATGGTTTCCACACAAGTTGGACGTGCTACAGTCTGGAACCGCGCGACCGCTACGGTCGCAGGTACGAATCCTGCCTCGGGCATGGATGTGTGTGACTCCCTTAGGCTGGTTAGGTTTAAGCAGTTCTAAGTTCTAGCAGACTGATGACCTCAGATGTTAAGTCTAATAGTGCTCAGAGCCATTTGAACCATCAGTAGTCAGGTGAACGTCCTCAAGGCATCTACGCAGTGCAGCCGCCCGCCAGGATCGTCGTATTGTAAGGGCAGTAGTGGCAGATCGTACGCTACCACAGCTCAGATAAGAATCCTTGTGAGCCCAGACGTGTCAACACAAGCTGTTGTGAACCGGCTACAAGTAGGGGGACTACGACACACACACTTCTATCCCATCTTCCACTCACTCCACAGGATCGACGTCCACGGTTTGACTGGTGTCGTTAGAAGATCACTTGGAAGATGGAATGGCGCACCATAGTCTTCAGCGATGAAAGCAGATTCTGTCTGCATGGAAGTGATGGTCGTTTGCGCGTATGACGTAGACCTGGTCGGCGCTTTCTGGTGGTGTACATTCGTCGAAGACACACCGACCCCATTCAGGTATTATTGTCTGAGGTGGGGTAAGCCACAACTCCCGCTCACCTTTGGTGTTTCTGGAGTGGAAGATAACCAGTGCTTGCTACTTGCAGAATGTTGTTTTTGCAACAGGAACGTGATGTGTTTTCCGAACTGTATAATGCCCGCCCACACAGTGCCCATGAAACTCAACGCGCTCTGCAGGACGTGCAGAAGATTCCCTGGCTAGCATGATCTTCATTCGAGTACTTGTTGGATATGACGGGACGAGAGGTGACTCGTGGGGTTCGTCAGAAAACATAACTTACTAAACCACTTGAACAGATCGAGCAGGTGTGGAATAACGAATCTCGGGACAATATTCGCCGGCCGGGGTGGCCGAGCGGTTCTAGGCGCTACAGTCTGGAACCGCGCGACCGTTACGGTCGCAGGTTCGAATCCTGCCTGGGCATGGGTGTGTTTGTCCTTAGGTTAGTTAGGTTTAATTAGTTCTAAGTTCTAGGGGACTGATGACCTTAGAAGTTAAGTCCCATAGTGCTCAGAGCGATTTAAACCATTTTATACACTAGCGTCAAGGAATGCGGCAACTATAACTGAAGTACAGTTACCCCTGTGTGCTCTAATACATGGTTTATATAAACAGTATGAGTCTTATCCCTAGCAAGCGATGCCATTAGTTTGACGATGCCAAAAATTATTTATTATTCAGTTGCAAATCGGACCATATATTCAAGCGTTTAGTTTCTCATTCCGTTTCCTGATGAATTTCACATACTAGCTGCAACGAAGAATAATGACGCTTCTAAAAAGGCAAGGGAAGACAGTCCATCTCGTGATGCACGTCTCCAAAATCCACGCTGACAAAGAGACTCGTGCTTCGGTCTTATATCAAAGTTTCCTCTGACGCCAGTTCCGAATTCCACACCGGTTGGATGTCCTCGACAATGGGATAGCTCCTCGAGTTTACTGCTATGTACGTCTGCCTGGTCGAGAGTATACCTCAGTAAAGCCGTAAACGGAGGGGTGCGGCAGGAGGCGAGAGGCGAAGCCGAGGTGGTCGACGTCTGTGCACTCTGGGCAGCCGCTGCCGGCTCCGCCGCCGCCGCCGCCGCCGCCCACGCTTCTTGGAATCAATACGGGCGGCGAGGCAGCTACTGTGTGCCTCTGCAGACGCCAGCCGCCAGCCGCCGCAGGCCCAGCCGAGTGACACACTTACCGGCCTGGCTGGACGCCTCCACCACACCAAGGCTGTGCCCAGCGAAGCGGCACAACCAGCAGATCACGAGGAACACACTGAAAGAAAAAGAAAAATTAACAACCCACAGGAGACATCGCTCTAATAGTCCATGACATAGCCTCTAGTCTTCATAGTGGCCTCACTTCGAGAATGGAGAGTGTCCAAAAGTAAGGTATACACCGGTTTCCGTGAGAACACCGAAATTAAGCGCTGTCGGGCGTGGTCGGCACTTGGATGGGTGAGCATCCAGACCTGCATGCGCTGTTGCCATTTTTCGGGGTGCACTCAGCCTCGTGATGCCAACTGAGGAGCTACTCGACCGAATAGTAGCGGCGTCGGTGAAGCATACCGTCATAAAGACCGGAAGAGTGGTGTGCTGACCCCATGCCCCTCCTATCCGCATTCTCTTCTGAGGATGACACGGCGGTCGGATGATCCCGATGGGCCACTTGTGGCCTGTAGACGGAGGGGAGTAGTCCAAAAGTAAGGTAGGGGACTCAAATTCCGTCAGTTTGGTACGTTAGAGCCTGTATAAGCCCAGAAAGCTCAGGGAAAAGGATACAGATTGGGAAATGGAAATGATCGTATGGCGTCAAGGGCTGAGAAATTTGGCTTCCAAGTGCAAGTCTTATTGAGTGCCACGCCACATTGGGCGACTTGCGCGTCGACAATTGGGATGAAATGATGATGAGTACAGCACAACACCCAGTCCCTGAGGGGAGAAAATCTCCCACCCTTGTCGGGAATCGAACCCTGGCCCGCGTGCGTGGCATTCCAACGCGCTGATCGTTCCGCTAGTTTTTTTTTTTTCATTTTGTTCGTTATTGATCGTTGTGTTTCGTCGTAGCGGACGTGGCAAGACATCCTGTTCAAGTTCGGTGGTTGATCCTTCCACTCAGTTTTTTATTACAGATTACAGAGGCCAACCGGCTCTCTGACCGAACACGCTAAGCTACCGTGCCGGTTGAGCTAGTGGTGCGAACTACAGGTTGGTAAATATATATTCATGAATTCATCCTCAGCTTGTAGGAAAGTTAAAATTAAATTGTTATAACGTAATAAAGCCCGGATTAGGCATATATATCAACATCGCGAAAACAGAAAATTAAAAAAAGTGCTTGTAATTTTGTCCCCCATAAAAATTCTCAAAAGTATATTCAATTTGAATGCATTTCTCAAGTCTATCACTGCCAAAAATTTTCACTGCTTGAAATCAGTTGAAGACCATAAATGATCAATGTTTTTAAGTTCTTTTAGTGTTCTAAACCTGTGTAATGTAGGAATTTGTATGTCTATATAGATGAAGATCATGTTTCATAATAACAGATCAAAAATTCCGTGTAATGAATACATTTTTCTCCATTTTTCCAAAGAAAATTCCTCACTGGCTGTCTCAATGATTTTTATTAAATCTGCGACCGGTTTCGCACCACTTACCGGTGCATCCTCAGGCAATATACGCTATTTATAACATGCTAACGTTAAACATTGTCCTGTAGCCACTCCCCACCATTCACGTCCAATATACCGTGATCTCGTGAAAGCGGTAGTTAAAAATTAAAAACCATTTTTTAAATATATTTTTAAGTGTGGAGTGCCGATGAATGGCGAAGCACTGTGTTCAGTGATGAACCGCGATTCTGCATTGCCATCGTCGGTGAATATGCCGGTAATCAAGGGACACGTCCCATTATACCAATGTTCTGAAGAGACTCAGCGTTGTTATTCCTGGCGTAATGGTGTGGTTAGCCGTTGGGTATGACTCACGTCATGACTGGTAGTTTTTGAGGGAATTCTGCTGGAACAACAGTGTGTCACATACATACTGCGTCTTCATGTGTTGCCTCTCATGCAACAATATAATGGCCAAATTTTTCAACAGAACAATGCTAGTCCACACAGGGCATGTTTCTCTACGAAATCTCTAAATAGCCTTGATATACTTTCATGGCCAGCTAGGACCCTATATACATCCACGATAGAACACGTGGATGTTAACTGCGTCCCATTGCCAGTACTCACGATATCAATGACTAGTTAAAAACAGTTGCTGGCCAACGTGCCTCAGGAGAGGATACAACACCTTAATGAAAACTTTACTTTCTTTCTTTCTTTCTTTCACTTGCGCCTGTGTCCTGCAATGTTCTCACGGTCGGTGTGGTTAATTGAAAGGGGTGGCCAGATGCCCTTCCTGTCGCCACCTCATACCCCCCAGGATGGGACGTGGGGACCAGCCCGGTATTCACCTATCGGAATGTGGAAAATTGCCTAAAAGCCACATCCGGGCTGGCCGACACACCGGCCCACGTGGTTAATCCGCCGGCCGGATTCGATCTGGGGCCGGCGCGCCTGCCCGAGTCCAGGAAGCAGCGCGTTAGCGCTCTCGGCTAACCTCGCGGGCAGCTTAATGACAACCTCCTCCACCTGAATTAGCGCAAGCATCTAGACCTGATAAGTAGACCCATACAGTTAATATCTTTGTTAAACTGAATAGATTTTGTAATAACTAAAATAACATCACATACCTGCTCAACTAGTAAAGTTGTATTTCTTTCTTCCTCCTATTCTGGATGCTTCTGTATTCACACATAGTGTGTCTGACAGGTTGGGAAGCTAACTGATGGGGGTTCCCAAGGCGATAGTATCGCATCACCATTGTGATGTGTCATTTATAGGAAGTCCAACAAAGGCGTCTGATTTTAAAATTAAATAGCAAAGAAAAACAAAGATAGACAGAAGTATTGCACAGGCTCAGGATTAACGACGTGGGCCGGTGTACTGTTGGTCTCTAGAAGAGCGTAGCGTTCCAAAGGATTGGAAAAGGGCACAGGTCATCCCCGTTTTCATGAAGGGACGTCGAACAGATGTGCAGAACTATAGACCTATATTCTAACGTCGATCAGTTGTAGAATTTTGGAACACGTATTATGTTCGAGTATAATGACTTTCCTGGAGACTAGAAATCTACTCTGTAGGAATCAGCATGGGTTTAGAAAAAGACGGTGTCGTGTGAAGCCTAGCTCGCGCTATTCGTCCACGAGACTCATAGGGCCATAGACACGGGTTCACAGGTAGATGCCGTGTTTCTTGACTTCCCCACAGTCATTTAATGAACAAAGTAAGAGCATGTGGACTATCAGACCAATTTTGTGATTGGATTGAAGAGTTCCTAGATAACAGAACGCAGCATGTCATTCTCAATGGAGAGAAGTCTTCCGAAGTAAGAGTGATTTCAGTTGTGCCGCAGGGGAGTGTCATAGGACCGTTGCTATTCACAATATACATAAATGACCTTGTGGATGACATCGGAAGTTCACTGAGGCTTTTTGCAGATGATGCTGTGGTGTATCGAGAGGTTGTAACAATGGAAAATTGTACTGAAATGCAGGAGGATCTGCAGCGAATTGACGCATGGTGCAGGGAATGGCAATTGAATCTCAATGTAGACAAGTGTAATGTGCTGCGAATACATAGAAAGATAATCCCTTATCATTTAGCTACAAAATAGCAGGTCAGCAACTGGAAGCAGTTAATTCCATAAATTATCTAGAAGTACGCTATAGGAAGTGATTTAAAATGGAATAATCATATAAAGTTGATCGTTGGTAAAGCAGATGCCAGACTGAGATTCATTGGAAGAGTCCCAAGGAAATGCAATCCGACAACAAAGGAAGTAGGTTACAGTACGCTTGTTCGCCCACTACTCGAATACTGCTCAGCAGTGTGGGATCCGTACCAGATAGGGTTGAGAGAAGAGATAGAGAAGATCCAACGGAGAGCAGCGCGCTTCGTTATAGGATCATTTAGTAATCGCGAAAGCGTTACGGAGATGATAGATAAACTCTAGTGGAAGACGCTGCAAGAGAGACGCTCAGTAGCTCGGTACGGGATTTTGTTTAAGTTTCGAGAACGTACCTTCACCGAGGAGTCAAGCAGTATATTGCTCCCTCCTACGTATACCTTGCGAAGAGACCATGAGGATAAAATCAGAGAGATTAGAGCCCACACAGAAGCATACCGACTACCTTTCTTTCCACGAACAATACGAGACTGGAATAGAAGGGAGAACCGATAGAGGTACTCAAGGTATCCTCCGCCACACACCGACAGGTGGCTAGCGGAGTATGGATGTAGATGTAGACCTCTACTGTGGCAGAGGAAATGGCTGCACGAAGGTCAGGAACTGACGCTATCTACTTCACTGGGTGGATGGTGTTGACTGGAATCGAAGAGCAAACCACTATTAAGATATTCCTGGTTGAATTTAGGCTTTTATTCACGTCAGATACAGAGGTGTTAATGACAGCCCTGTCCGTGCTGATGACAGTCCTAGGGCTGTGGAATACAGCATCGGAAAGGATGGCGCTCAACCTGTTGTTGCCCTCAGCTTGCTCGATGGCAAGGGCATGTACCTGCCCTGGCTGATGGTCAGCATCAAAGTGATCCACAAGGCCCAGAGGACAGTAACAAGTGACAAGGTAGCCAGGCAGTTAGCAGTCCGGGTCCGAGCACACACTGCACCATGGAGGTGGGTGAGCACGGGAGGTAATCCTCAGTATGTGACTCAGCAGTGTGAATACACCAAGTAACCTGCATGCAACATTCTAGCAGCATGGATCAGAACCACCTACACACCTGGAAACGGTCTGAGAACATATGAGCAAACTAAGAGCGAGAGACTCATTTCGGGAGAGGGCAGTACTTCTCCAGCAGCAGCAGACCCATCCTGGAAGAGATGCATAGTAGCAGGGTGTCGTCATTATGTGTCATTTGTTTTCCTCTTCTTGTTTAGTCAGCTAGTGGAGGAGCCTGGCCAGAACTGTAATATAGCCCAACTTCACTTTTCGAACGCTCTAGTTAGCTGCTTCCACTTTGTCAGCTTCCTAAACGATCGTTCTTGCAGTCTTCTTACTTCATAGTGCATGGTCATTAGAACGACAGAAAGTCTCTCCTTATGATGTCTTCCTGATGCGTTCGCGCCAGATGGTTCAATGCCCCAGACTATGGTGCTCTGCAACGCTCTAGCTTTTCGATACGAGGGAAATTGTCTTAATTTTTACCTGACTACACAAAGTGCATTATTCTGCAGAGTAATACTTCCTTCTCCTTCAAAACATCACCTCAGTTTTTGCTCAGGCTGTGTCTGGAAGGGTCTCCACATGTATTCACAAATCAACAACTACATACGATGCATTTAGTTCATTTCCTATTGTAGTGTAACTTAAACCACATAGTTAACTGGCTACGTTCTCACTTTTAAAATGTCATTAGCCGTGTTTAGTTCACTGTATTGCCCTGTATCTTTCTGGGAACGTGTTTCCAGTGAGCCATCATACACAAACTAATACATACCTCAAGCCACATTGTTACTCATGGACATGAACTTAGTGCATTAGGGTGTTCGTATACATTTAGCTCATAATTCCTTATTTACTTAATTACTTCCTCTCTTAGGTTTAATGCCCAGTGCTGGCAAAGATGCCAGCACTTGCAGCAGTTCATCCACAGCTCTCTTAAATGGCTTAACGCATCCCGCATGCACGATAGAAGTCTTCGTTGATAATTGCAACTTGACATTGATAGATGATGTTATTTCTATGTCCTGATATAGTACAAGATACTACGCTAGGAACTTTTTTATTTTGCCCTTTGGTGTCTAGGGATTCGCAGTGTTTGGCCTCTCATCTTCTTCCAAACATCCTGTAACATATTTGCAAACTTTTTTACCGATTTCCCATTCTTTCCAAGCATAGCCCTAAAAGAAAAAGACATCTTTCTATTATTGTTACCTCATATGGTTAAAGACCATCACTGCTGTGCGCTTTAGAAGCATATGCTGACACAACGTATGGAAGATAAAGTCCCAATCATTGTGATAGCCCTTTGCATAATGAATCAATGTCTCATCAATGGTGAATTCGTTCCATTCTTCAATTCGATTGGCAGATGAAAGGAATAGTCTTGAGCTTCTGAATGTGTTGTAAACGTCATAGCTGTTTAACCAGATTAGATATAAAACCAGTTGTTCACCATGACCTGTGCCACTGTACTGGCGGCCTGGGTGGTCGAGTGGCTCTAGGCGCTACAGTCTGGAACTGCGCTGCTGCTGCGGTCGGAGGTTCGAATCCTGCCTCGGGCATGGATGTGTGTCATCTCCTTAGGTTAGTTAGGTTTAAGTAGTTCCTAGTTCTAGGGGACTAATGACCTCAGAAGTTAAGTCTCATAGTGCACAGAGCCATTTGAACCATTTGAACCACTGTACTTCTTGATGATCCAGTATTGTGACTGGTGTGACCTAACATATGCATCCCACCGTTTCTAGATATTTATATACGTTCGGTACTGTCTACAATGGTGCTTTGTGACTGAGGTCGGTACACTGTGAGCATGGCATACAGTTTTTGACATACCATTCAGTGATCTGTTTCCTTGCCCTCTATCACAATTTCTTACCTATTTGACAGTCAGTTGTTCTTAACCCCCCATGACTCGCTAATATGCAGTCATTTACTTGCCATAACATTTCATTCTTTTAAGCTGCAGATTCCAGCATGCATGGTCTGTATATCACATATCTACACAACATACACACCTGTGTTGTAAACTTCAGTATGCCTAAATACTTGGCAGTCAGAGTCAGCTATCTGTGATCCATGCAGGTCAGTGACGCTCCTTGCCAGGACTTGCACAAATTCCAACCTTCCTACTCGAGTTATTAACATTACTTCTTGCCTTGTTTTTGTGTTACTTCATAATCAGATTCACCAAATTTCGGAGCCCAGTGTGTTAATCTGTTCAAAGGGTCATTTAATCATAGCAGACACTTTAACGCAGCATGGTCTGTCATAACTGTAGACTTTTTCATGTATAAGTAACAGTGGAATTACATAACACCAAAAATGATAGCTACCATTTCTTTCTCTGTGGTTGCAAAGTTCTTCTCAGCTTTATTCAATTGTCCTGATGCATATGCCACTGGATCTGCCTTGCCATCTACATCCTGACTGAGAATACATCCAGTTGCTTGAATGCCCTCATCATGTGACAGAATAAATCCCTTCTCACATTACAGAAATCTCAGTACCACACTCGTCATCAATGCTTCCTTTAACTTCAAATGCTGCTGGTATTCAGTCAACTGCTGAAATTACACACCTTTTCTCAACAACTGATACAATCGCTTAGCGTTTTGGCAAACCCTTTAACGGATTTCCTATGATAATAATACAATCCTAAAATTGATTGCAGATGAACAGTTTGCGGTGGAAAGACATCATGTACCCGAGAAACCAAACGTATATATGTTTACACCCCTTCATCATTAGTTAAGGATCCAGATAATTTATCTCTGTAGTGGTCAAATGATACTTCTCGAAAATGCGTGTTAAATATGCTAAATGTATCCTCTTGAGCACTTCCTTCAATTGGTGTCTGTGCTCCTCTAGATCCTTAGAAGATACAGTCATGAAATCAAGATAAACCACACACTGTCTTAATTTCAATCCTCTGAGTACTCCATCCAATAGTCTCTCAAATTGACTGGTGCATTCTTAAGAGCAAATAACATTCAATGAAACTGATAGAGAACCCAAGAAACACAGTCTTCGGGCGGTCTTCCATTTTATTCATTATGGGATCTGTCCCTAATAGTTCTTGCATTCAGGTACTTGTAATTACAGCACAATGTATACCATCAGGTTTTTTTCCGTAGGGAAACTGTTGTGCCCAGTGGCTGTATCATTGTAAGCAGCAAACGGCACATTGATGAAGTGTAAATGATGTTTATTGCATATCTAAATTTCAGTCACTGCATGAGCATCTTCACTGCAGTAAATGTAAGATAAAACATAAAAGTACTTATATATGCACATAATTCCCACTGGACTGTTCATGTCAGAGGTGTGTTTAACACTAAGGCCACTGTTTACAACTTAGTGTGAACTCAGCCTCTAAATCGAATAGTCTAATTGGAACTGTATGCATATACAGTTGTTTTAATGTTTTAACTTACATTTACTGCACTAAAGTTGCTCGCACAGTGACAGAAATCTAGGTATGCCATAAACATCATTTGTGGTTGACTGCTGCACTTTTTACTTCTTGAAAACTTATACTTCTTAGTTACAGCTGACGATTTTTTCAGAACACAGAACAGCTGATCCCCACGCACTATCACTTCCTTCAATAATGCACTCAGCCAACTGTTGATCAATAAATTCTTCCATTATTGTTTTTTTGTACACTGGAGCATTATTACCAGTTGGTGTCCTACGCTAAGTTACTAGTGTTGCAGGTAATGATCCTCCAGGATGGCAAATCATAGAACAAAGCTTCCATAACTGACTCATTTCTTCCTTTCAAATGCTTTACCTTTTTATGTAATGCAGTTGCATTGTTGGTTTGCTTGTAACAACGATCTGCACTCGACCTATCCAGATCACCCTCATCTAGGATGTCCACGTTTGCCATCAATAAATATTTTGGCACATTCACCTCATCATAGTCAAAATTATTCACTTATCCATACTTACTGCAACTATATAACCCCATCTGTTTCTTCATGTGTACCACGCTTCTACGCATGAAACAATGTGTGATATCCATCTTTTCATTGCATTCCAATGGTTCCACAACACATATCATATCACTTGGTGGCTCAGTACCCACATTTACGTAGACTGCCTTTGCTATACTTTCCGGTACTTTAAGATGTGAATGAAGCTTTAATGCATATGTCTACAGCTTATTGGTAGCACCTTCATTGGTGGTGAACCTTGCGACAAATTAAAACGTACAGTGCTCATACCCAACTGGAAGAAGGTTCTAGTGAGTTTGATGATACACTGTGAAAGATCATTTTTGCGTGATGGCTATCCAGAAAATCTAGTCTCTCGACACAGCAATACCCCTGTAGAACAGGTTGCAATACTTGCATATTTTCCTGGTAATTCCTTGCTCCAATACTGAAACTGAGCACTATTGACCATAATGACGCCACATCATTGTTTCCTACTCCACATAACCTATTTTTTCGAGGTCATAGTCTCTTCTCACTTTGAGGTCGAGACTAGCTACCCCCACATGAGCCCCTGTGTCCACCAACAACCTACGTTCTTTTCCATTTACTATGTCTTCTCTGCACAAATTTTTGCATTACTGTGTTTTATCGGCAATGCCGTCTGACAGCTGCGCAGCTCCTATAGGCGTTTAATGAATGATTATCGCACTACTGTCAACTCTGCTTCTTATTTCGGCATTCTTGCGCCAGAACTCCAGTGGAAGACTCTGCAAGATAGACCGCTCAGTAGCTCGGTACGGGCTTTTGTTGAAGTTTCGAGAACATACCTTCACCGAGAAGTCAAGCGGTATATTGCTCCCTCCTACGTATATCTCGCGAAGAGACCATGAGGATAAAATCAGAGAGATTAGAGCCCACACAGAGGCATGCCGACAATCTTTCTTTCCACGAACAATACGAGACTAGAATCGTAGGGAGAAGAGAATCGATAGAGGTACTGAACGCACCCTCTTCCGGAGTATGGATGTAGATGTAGATGTAGAAGGCTCACTACCCCGCACTAATAATACTTAGGGTAATGACATTGCTTCGTAATGTTGTCAGTTCGTCCACATCTATACCATATAACCTCCGAGGAAGAAACACTATTCTTATCTTGTCCTCGTGCCGTAATGATGACCTCTTCCAGTTCCGTGGCAGCCACAATTACGGCAGATAGATCTTCCGGGTTTTCCGTTCATACCCTCCTTCACACATCCGCTGTAAGTCCCTTAAAAATACATCTAGAGCCCTGTTCTGTGATTCTTGCAGAATAATTCTATCTGCACTACGTTCTGCGCAAGCTCTTAGGTGTGAGTTATGATTTTCGTAATTTCCTCTACGAATGCTTCTACCAACTTGTTTCGTTCTTGAGACAAGCCATTAAGCTATTGTCTAAAAAAATATTGCGCTATTCTGCTTGCGGTAACGTTGCTCAAATGTTTGTGCTGTACTCAGTCGCTCGTGGTACATTACATACTACATGTTTCTGCATCGCCAGCCAAACATATGGCCGAGCGGTTCTGGCGCTACAGTCTGGAACCACGCGACCGCTACGGTCGCAGGTTCGAATCCTGCCTCGGGCATGGATGTGTGTGATGTCCTTAGGTTAGTTAGGTTTAAGTAGTTCTAGGTTCTAGGGGACTGATGACCTCAGCAGTTGAGTCCCATAGTGCTCAGAGCCATTTGAACCAGCCAACCGTAAGTTAGCCGCGTCCAAGAATATCTCACCTGAGCGATTACCCAACCTAGTGACAGCTTTGAGGCCATCAATAAAAAATGACTCACCTTCAGCTGACTACCAGAAAAAGGGGACACAAGTTTAGGTATAGTAGGGTCCACAAAAGGGATAGGTGCACTAACCAAAGTTTCTACTTCTGTCACCTCGCCTTGTTTATGCACATTCGCGGTCTATAAAACGTCGGCCTGCCTTTTCAGTGCTCTATTTTCCTCCTTTAGTTAAGCAAACTGCCTCGTGAAAACTTCAGCCTATTGCAGCGTCCTAGTCCCTCGTGTTCCCTGCATTTGTGCAACTCATATCTAACACACAATATAAATAACGGCATCAACCCAGTCATATGAGTTTTTAGGGCTAGGCAGGCTAGGTAGATGCCTAGCCGACGGATTTTAAAGGTGGCTTATAAGCTAGTAATGTTTCTTTGAAATATTTTATTCACAACTCTTGAAAGGAGACTGCAAACTAAAAGCACGATGACATGGATATGAATGATATTGACAACTATTAGCAAAAATTTCGTGAACAGTCTGCTCTGGCAGCGTAAAAAGGACAGGTTTTGTTTTAGTTATGACGTCCTGACAAAGCGACCATTGTTCACTTTATTCAGAGTATTGCCTTCTCACGTGGTATACTTCAAGAAGGAAAATCTCGTTGCTCACAACTGAGCTTTGTGATTGGAGACTCCACTAACACTGTCATAGGAGAAGCCCGTTTCGACACTCAACAACGCCCATGCAAACTTCAAATTCAAAGAAAATACCACCAGTCTTCTAGGAAACCGGTCGCTTCGCTGGCAATTCAGTTTAATTTGCAATTGTAAGGAGGACAGCTGTTAAGTGATTCGTCTGCTATTTAGTATTATGTAAATTAAAGTGAACCCTCCCGTCGGAGGTTCGAGTGCTCCCTCGGGCATGGCTGTGTGTGTTATCCTTAGCGTAAGTTAGATTAAGTAGTGCGTAAGCTTAGGGACCGATAACCTCAGCAGTTTGGTCCCATAGGATCTTAACACAAATTTCGATTTTTAATTAAAGTGAGTGACAGTCGGATAAGAGTAAGTGGTTATAGGTAGGAAACGGGCGAAAGATATGGCAATCAAGAAAGGTAAATTTGAGAAAGAGTGCAAAAATCGATGTGCTTTTTAAAATTCAGATGCAGCCTGCAGTTCTACCTCGACCTCGAGTCTAGAAAGATCAGAGCGTGATAATGTGGCTGTAATAATGTTGTGCGTAGGCACGTATAGTGTGGAGAAGGGTATAGGGAACAGTGCAGCGTGTGGTTTTCTGAGTCAAGCCTTTCCGACATTAGAAACAATAATAACGGCACGAACACAGTCGTTTCACTTGACGCAGATGGCGTACATAAAACGAATGATGATAGTGATTCAGTTTCTAACGATCCTGCGAAATGGATAATAAATGAATTCCTTCAGGATCATATCACTGAACCTGGTCATGTGGCGCGGTGTATGGATTGTGATTTCAGTAACACGTGCAAGCAGCATACTGACTTCCCGAGGTCTTTAAATAAAGGCTTGTTTTTGGTAACCATCAGGAATCGCTAGAAACAACAGAGAATATTTTTAGTATAAAAGAGAAAAGACAGTGTTTTTGAGTCCCACGTTTATTATTTAATAGAACACCACAATTTGGAAAACCTATTGAGGGATTTAATGACTGGAAAAGCGGACAGAGTCGATTACCAGCCGAAGAATATTCAGCTGGATGTAGAAAATGCATCTTAACTTTAAAAGCTCGAGGACAAATCAGGGGGAGAATAGATAAGAAACTAACATCTCAGCTTGAGACAGAAATAAAGTAATGGAGGCACGTGTTAAAACGAGTTGTCGCTGTATTCAAGAACTTTGACGTGCAAAGCCTGTCTTTCAAGAGTCACAACTATGTGTTTGTGTCTACATGCCGCTGAACTTTCGAGATGACACTGAAGCTAATAGCCCAATTCGATCCGTTTCTAGCTACACATATAGAACTTTATGGAAGCGAAGGAAAAGGAAGTACATCATATCTTTCTTTTCAAACTTGTGGAGAGTTTGTTTCTATTCTGGCAGTTGTAAATGAAGATGTACTGTAGATGCAAATGAAGCGAAGGAAACTAGATATTTTTCAACCACATTAAACTCCAGCTCCACTATTAGACCTATATATCTGCTTCCTTTCGTTATAAGGTATTTATCAAAAGATGGATTTCCTGTTGAAAGACTTATCTATTTTGATCCAAATTTTGGATACATATAAGACGAAACAGCCGAACTTGATACTATTTTTGAAGAAAGCAAGATTTTCTGGGGAATATATTTGTCATGATTACAGAGAGATTGATACTGAATGGGAGAAAAGAAAAATTCATTGGAAGATTTTTATAGCAAATTTGGAGTTCATAAGTAATTTTTCTGGATGAGATAACACTGAAATATTGAAATGTGGTAGAAAACTGGAACAGCGTCAAAACGATGATTAGGAAGAATTTTTGAGTTATGAGGTTATTCATTTAAAATCATGCATATGAGAAACGACATAAAAGCCTCCTCCCTAAGTACTTCGTGCATTGTTGCATGACAACTACGTTCAGGAAGTTTCCTAATTTGAAGATTGCCTACGAACATTTTTGTTGATCCCTGAAACAAACAGTTCGTCTAAGTGATCTTTCTCACTTCTCAAAAGACTTAAAAATGCCCAAGTATAGAATCAACATTCTTGCCGCCTTCTCCAAAACTTCCGATACAACACAGCAACGAGACTATGAAGATGTGATCGAAGAATTTGCTACAAAGAAAGCAAGCCTTGAACAGCTCTGCCTGACTTGAGTGTGGTGAATTCAACATGCATTTGCTCCTCATTATTATCGGCAGCGGCAGTAGCAGTCGTAGTTTTCATTTACGTTCAGATGTAAGTTACTTAGTGGTATACTCATTTCGAAATGAGGGGTGGAAATATTTTTCTCTGCTAGGGGTGGAAAATAACTAAATGCCCCCATGTCGACTACAACACACAGACATGCGGACGAGGACATACTACACTACTCGTTAAGCCAAATCATATAGCCCAACGTGATTCAGAGCATATTTGTGCGTCGTTGACATACCTTTGGCAGGTGCCACACGTAGGTGATACTGTTTACATACATGGTAAAACTTTCCCTGTCAGTTATAATACTGACACCCCTAAACTGCGAACGATCTGCATGTTACAGCGGCTTTGCAGACTCCACTTTCGCATTCGAACGAAAATCTCGCCTACCATCGTAGCTGAAAACCAAAGGAACAAAAAAGGCCAAAACAAAAGGTGTCACCATCACCGTACTACTGGACCGCATGCTGCGGCAGAAGTGGTAGTCTTGAACCTAGCTGCAGATTCCCTTGACACCAAACGTAGAGGGCAGCGGTGAGACGCTACTGTAGGGGTGGGGGAATGGCTGTGTGAACGCCAGGAAGTAATACCATCTCCTTCCCCAGTTCGTGGGTTGCGAGTGATGTGACTGGAATCGATGGGCGAACCGCTGTTTAGACTTCCCTGGCTGAATTTACACGTTGACTGTGGGATTAATTGTATGAGAGGATGACGAGCCGAGGCTGATGGAGTGAGGTGCACAGCCCAGTGAGCTACCATCAGCAGGTATGACTTGATAGTGGTGTGTCTAAACCACGTCACTCACTCTGATCAGCAGAACAGCCAGTGCTGGAAGCGACTGCGCACCATTGACTGACAGACCCGTCAAGGCTTCTGGCACGCCTCTGGCCGTAGAACAGGACGGTGCTAGAACTGTCGTCCCCAGCATGCTCTATGTGGAAGGTGTGTGCCCGCCCTGGACGGTGATCAGTGACAAAGTGGTCCACAAAGACTGGAGGGTAACGACACGTGACAAGGTCGAAGGCACCTAGCAGTCCGGATCTGAGCACAGGCCTCAGCAGAGACAAGGATACTCGCAGCTAGTAGTCAACCTGTAGGGGACTCGTCGGTGTAAAGATACCAGGTGGTCCGCAAGCAGTACTTTGCTCAGGTAGGTGTCCGCACCTCCTTGAGCCTTGAAGTCCTGAGTAGGTGACTGGCTGCATTGTCCTGTACTGTCAACAGTCTTCATCTCGGAGTTAGAGAATCGTACTGGCGGCGTGTCTTGGCATCTTGTACACAACTGGAGACTGTCCTAGAACATCTGAGCAAATTTGGAGTGACAGACTGATTTGGGAGCGTATTTACGAGGGTACGAGGTGCGGTCGAAAAGTGCCTATCCCGAGATAGTTACCGTAATGTCTCGCTCAAGCACCACCACCTACTTTTACTGTGACCCTTTGTTGGTATGTAAGTCAAATTTCGCGGCTCCAGCTTCGTTAGTTTTGCCGTTAGGATGCGTTGTGTACCGTAGTGTAAGCAAAACGGTGGATATCGAGAGAATCGAGTAACGTGCTGTGATCGAATGTCTTCATTTGAAAGGAATGACGCCAAGGGAAATTACGGAGGACATGCGCAGTACACTTAACGACAGTGCTCCGTCTTACGCAACAATGAAAAACTGGGTGTCCGACTTGAAGCGTGGAAGAACGAGAGTGGATGATGCACCAGGGAGCGGAGGGCCTGTCACCGTTGCCACTGATGAAACAGCGACTGCAGCGCATTGAAACCACATATGTAATCTCCCACGGGAGTGCTCATGGCATTGTTATGGACATTTTGGGAATGCGGAAAGTTTCATCGCGGTGGGTCCCGAAAGACTTGAATGCAGATCAGAGATAGGAGCGTGGGCAGTGTTGTGAAGAAATCGTCCTTCAATTTGAAGTGGATGAAGACGCCTTTCTTGCAAGATATGTGACAATGGACGAAACGTAGGTTCACCACTTTAATCCTGAGACGAAACAAGTCACAACAATGGAAACATTCTTCATCCCCTATCCCGAAACAATGCCGGGTGCAAAAGTCATCCGGTAAGGCGACAGTATCAGTCTTCTGGGATGCAGAAGGGGTAATAATGGTGGATTACTTATAAAAGGGTTCAACTACCAATGTATCATACTATCCCACCCACCTGTGCCGTTTGAGAGAAGATATAAAGAAAAAAAGGAGTGGAAAATTGGTGGGCGGAGTTCTTTTGCGTCAGGAGAACGCACAGGCGCATAAAAGGCTCGCAACATTGGAAACTGCATGACTGCGAGTTTGAATTGTTACGTCATCCGCCATGTTCTCCAGGTTTGGCTCCATCAGATTTTTTTCTTCTCCCAAACCTAAAGAAAGATCTCAAAGGACGACGATTTGACGATGATGATGCAGTGAGTGATGGTGTGAAAGCTTGGGTAGACTTGAAATCGAAGACCTTTTATTTCAGCGGTTAGCAGAAGTTATCCGACCGTGTCGGTAAGAGTATTAGTGTACACGGGTATTATATTGAAAAATAAATTGGTATTTTGAAATTTCTGTCATTATTTATTTGTTAGGCTAGAACCTTTTCGAATCCCCCTCGTATGCTGGCCAGAACTTCTCTAATAATAGCATTCCCAGCCCAGAAGAAACAACGGGCTGTGGTAGACGTCCTCGTCAATTGGTGGTGATGTATTCATTCGTTCTGCTCTTCTTGTTTAGTCAGCTCCTAAGGGGGCCCAGACAGAGCTGTAGTAGATTCTTAGGAAAAAAAAAATAAGACGCATCATGAAGGAATTATCCGAATGGAACGGAATTCGGCATGTACAGACAAATAAATGATTAAATTTCAGAAAAGTTGGATGATCTATCCAAGACAAAGAGCTTCACAAGTTGGGCAAGTCAGTAGCGCGTTGGTCCGCCTCTGGCTCTTGTGCAAGCAATTATTCGACTTTGTCCTACGGGCAGAGTTGTTGGATATCATCCTGAGGGATATCGTGCCAAATTCTATCCAATTGGCGCGTTAGATAGTCAAAATTCCGAGATGGATGGAGGACCTTGCCCATAATGTTCCATACATTCTCAACTTAGGGGAAGATCCGGCGACGTTGCTGGCCAAAATACGATTCGGCTAGGACAAAGAGAAGTAGTAGAAACTCTTGTCTCGTGCATGTCAATCATATATCATGACATCTACCGATTTGCGTCCCATTGGGATTATTTCTACGCGTCATCATTATTATTAGTATTTATTGGCCAGTTCACTCTTCAGAGCTAGTGGCTACTTTCTTCTGCTTTGTTAGCTTCCTGAATGAGTGTTCTTGCACTCTGGATAAGTTTTCTACTTCATAGTGAGAGATCACCATGGCGGCATCTCCTTCCCTGTTACGTTGTTTTGATGCATTCGAAGCCATAGGGTAGTGCTTTGCACAACGCACTTTCGTTTCTTCTTTGGCCAGAGACAGCGTGAAATTTATTCCCACCACACCAAATACATTATGGCGTGGCGTGACAGAATGCTAGAAACGCTACCTTTACTGTGAGAAATATAAGAACTTTCGAAATAGTAGCTACAAAATCTGGCAACATATGACGATGTAATCGCAATATGTAGTGCCTATAATACTTCGAATCCCAGCGCAATTAGTTCCACGACTCAAACGTGAAAACAAGTTATCGTACCAAATGAAACATGTGTTTCTCGTAGTGGCAAATCACAGTTTACAAGAGGCAGTTTCCAAACACGATTTGATGTTAGAAAAGCGCACCATATGTGAACCATTCCCAAGATTTTCTTCAAAGCTGAAGTTACATTTGAAAACATCACCACAGTTTCTGGACTTATTCAGTACCAAACTAGGAAATCCCTCTGAAAAATTTCATCAGAGACTGGTTTGAAGCGCTCCAGAAGGCACATAATACTGAGAAACGGTCTACACATGTTTCCATTCGAAACTCAACGTGAACAAGTCATACCCGTACACGCTGTGCGAGAAAGGACTGACTTTGCCAACCACATTCTCACAATGATTGAAGGTGAAGGAACTGATGTAGGCTGCGTTTGGGTCACCGATGAAGCACATTTTAACCTAAGTGGATTCGTGGATATCCGGCCGTTGTGGCCGAGCGGTTCTAGGCGCTTCAGTCTGGAACCGCGCGACCGCTATGGTAGCAGGTTAGAATCCTGCCTCGGGCATGGATGTGTGTGATCTCCTTAGGTTAGTTAGGTTTAAGTAGTTCTAAGTTCTAGGGGACTGATGACCTCAGATGTTAAGCCCCCTAGTGCTCAGAGATATTTGAACCATTTTTTGATTCAAAACTTGCGATTTTGGGCTCCCGAAAGTCTGCATTTACATGAAGTGGAGCTATTGCGTTCTCCCAAGCTTAATTTTTGGACAGCGGTATGCATTAGAGGCATTATCGCCCCTTTTTTCATACAGGAATCGATAAATAGTGAAAGTTCAGTTGCAATTTTGGAACAGTTTGTCGCTTCACAGCAACCTTTGGAGGACTGATCAGGTTCCGAGCTATGCACGCAAGATGAGGTCCAACCACATTGCACTAAACAGGCGTTCCGTTTTCTTCATGAATACTTTTGGGATGAACATTGCGTTGAATTAGTCCATCATTACGGGAGAAGGCACTGATTGGCCTTCGCAATTACCTTGGCTGATTCGTTGTGACTACCTTTTCTGGGGCTCATTGAAAGACACTGTCTACCGGAAATATTCCACTACACCAGAATCGTCGATCTGCGTAGCAGCTGCATCCATTTTCTTTGAGACACCAGATACGATAGCAAATTTCATTATTCTTTTATGTCACGTCTCTTCTGTGAGACGTGGATCTTTCGAAAAAGTTGACGTGATTGTGAAGATTACTTGAACAGTACGATATAATATACGTTCGCTGATACGAGCTGTACGCCGTACATCTCCGTTAGTTAACAGGTTCTGTAAAACTATTTCCAAAATGTTCTCGGGTTTCCAACCGCGTCAATTGCTTAAAACTAAACGAGCTTTCGGCCAAGCACTCCCTGGTAGTTTTAAGCAATTGACGCGGTTGGAAACCCGAGAACATTTTATTCAATGTTATCGCGGCGAGACTCTGCATTGATACAGTATTTCAAAACTTTTCTATAAAATTGTTACATTTTTCACAATAAAAGTACCGCTTCTTAGAGACTTCTATCGATCTTCGTTTTTATGTTTTTATGTCAAGGGGTGCTTTGTTGGACAGCAAGTAAATGGGTGGCGAAAACATTAGGGAAACTGAGCCCTCCACAGTGTGAATACAGTTTCTACGTCAGAGTCTCGTTACCTGACGTCTGGCACTGGTTAACCTCGTCGCTCGTCGGCGGTAAGTTAACGTCCGGTAACGCAGCCTCGGGCATGCAGATGACTTCCTGCTTCGGAATGGCGCTCGGCGATGCGCAGGCAGGGTATTGGAAGCCGCAGGGCTGCCAACTATTGGTCGGAAATTACATTTGGCGTCATTCACCGGCGCCGTGCGGTGCGCTGCGCGATATTGCTTCAGGAACGCGCCGCGCATATTTAGCAGCTCGCGGAGAAGGGCGCGAGGCGAGGCGAGGCGAGGCGAGGCGAGGCGGGAAGCAGGGCCGGATTATTGTGGGCGCCGGTGCGCGCTGGCGCCGCCGTGCAAACAGGGCGCACACCGGAGGTCCGCTGCCGCTGGATCGGGTGTGACCCCGGGGGCACCGGCGTCGCCACCAGTGGCCCAAGCTGCCCACCACCCTCGAGTGCTGGAGTCCAGCGCTACTACTGACCTGGCTACTGCTTCTCGACCAGTCATCGTCAAACTATTTTCTCAGGTGTCGATAATGACGTTGTAGGCGGCAGCTTGAGCAGCTCTTTAACCGAGCTTATTACACTACTGGCCATTCAAATTGCTCCACCAAGAAGATATGCAGATGATAAACGCGTCTTCATTGGACAAATATATTATACCAGAACTTGCACGTGATTACATTTTCACGTATTTTGGGTGCATAGCTCCTGAGAAATTAGTACCCAGAACGACCACCTCTGTCCGTAATAACGGCCTTCATACACCTAGGCATTGAGTCAAACAGAGCTTGGATGGAGTGTAAAGGTACAGCTGCCCATGCAGCTTCAACACGATACCACAGTTCATCAAGAGTGGCGACTGGCGTATTGTGACGAGCCACTTGCTCGGCCACCATTCACCAGACGTTTTCAGTTGGTGAGAGATCTGAAGAATGTGCTGGCCAGGGCAGCAGTCGAACATTAACTGTATCCTGAAAGGCCCGCACAGGACCTGCAACATGCGGTGGTGCATTGTCCTGCTGAAATATAGGATTTATCAGGGATCGAATGAAGGGTAGAGCCACGGCTCGCAACACATCTGAAATGTAACGTCCACTGTTCAAAGTGCCGTGAATGCGAACAAGAGGTGACCGAGACGTGTAACCAACTGCAACCCCAACCCATCAAGCCGGTTGATACGCCAGTATGGCGATGATGAATTCACGCTTCCAATGTGCGTTCACCGTGATGTAGCCAAACACGGATGCGACGATCATGATGCTGTAAACAGAATCTGGATTTATCGGGAAAAATAACGTTTTGCCATTCGTGCACCCATGTTCGTCGTTGAGTACACCATCGCAGGCGCTCCTGTCTGTGATGCATTGTCAAAGGTAACCGCAGCCGTGGTCTCCGAGCTGATAGTCCATGCTGCTGCAAACGTCGTCGAACTGTTCGTGCAGATGGTTGTTGTCTTGTAAACGTCGCCATCTGCTGACTCAGTGACCGAGACGTGGCTGCACGATCCATTACAGCCTTGCGGATAAGATGCCTGTCATCTCGAGTGCTAGTGATACGAGGCCGTTGGGATCCAGGGCGGCATTCCGTATTACCCTATTGAACCCACCGATTCCATATTCTGCTAACAGTCATTGGATCTCAACCAACGCGAGCAGCAATGTCGCGATACGGCAAACCGCAATCGAGGTAGGCTACAATCCAACCTTTATCAAAGTTGCAAACGTGATGGTACGCATTTCTCCTCCTTACACGAGGCATCACAACAATGTTTCACCAGACAACGCCGGTCAACTGTGTATGAGAAATCGGTTGGAAACTTTCATCATGTCACCACGTTGTAGATGCCACCACCGCTGCCAACCTTGTGTGAATACTCTGTAAATCTAATCACTTGCATATCACAGCATCTTCTTCTTGTCGCTTAAATTTCGCGTCTGTAGCACGTCATCGTCGTGGTGTAACAATTTTAATGGCCAGTAGTGCATATATGCTAACGTGATGAGAGTTTCCACTTCTTCTTTTAGTGGGTGTTTGAGCTTGTCTAGTTATGACTATTTAAATGGTGACAGAGACACACTGATTTCCTTTAGACAGAATTCTCGATGAATATTCTATAAATGTAATCAGACCAAAAGAGGAAACAACGTTCTGTCCATGAGAGCCAAATCGTGGCTCCTCTTTATCAATTCCCGGCACTCTCAAGGAAAGTATGTGGACAAGCATACTGATATGGGATTGATGGACATTAAAAGACAGTTTTATAACTGACTTCAATTTATTAGCATTTGTGTTCTACACATATAATTCGCCTTGCCATTTGGCGTGCCCAACACTGGGTGATAAAGAGTAAGAGTAAATTCGCCCTAAGGCGCAACTAAATTTAATTGAATAAATGTGGGCATCATTTCATGGACATTCGAATGTCGAGATATAGTATGATATACGGAATGAAGCAGGCAGAAAGGAATACCTACGTCTCAAAAATAAGATAGACAGGAAGTGCAAAATGGCTAAGCAGGGATGGCTAGAGGACAAATGTAAGGATGTAGAGGCTTATCTCACTGGGGGTATGATAGATACTGCCTACAGGAAAATTAAAGAGACCTTTGGAGATAAGAGAACCACTTGCATGAATATTAAGAGCTCAGATGGAAACCCAGTTCTAAGCAAAGAAGGGAAAGCAGAAAGGTGGAAGGAGTATATAGAGGGTTTATACAAGGGCGATGTACTTGAGGACAATAATATGGAAATGGCAGAGGATGTAGATGAAGATGAAATGGGAGATATGATACTGCATGAAGAGTTTGACAGAGCACTGAAAGACGTGAGCCGTCAGTAGTTCCATTGGATCTACTGACGGCCTTGGGAGAGCCAGTCCTGACAAAACTCTATCATCTGGTGAGCAAGATGTATGAAACAGGCGAAATACCCTTAGACTTCAAGAAGAATATAATAATTCCAATCCCAAATAAAGCAGGCGTTGACAGATGTGAAAATTACCGAACTATCAGTTTAATAAGTCACAGCTGCAAAATACTAAGGTGAATTCTTTACAGACGAATGGAAAAACTGGTAGAAGCCGACCTCGAGGAAGATCAGTTTGGATTCCGTAGAAATACTGGAACACGTGAGTCAATGCTAACCTTACGACTTATCTTAGAAGAAAGATTAAGTAAAGGCAAACCTACGTTTCTAGCATTTGTAGACTTAGAGAACGCTTTTGACAATGTTGACTGGAATACTCTCTTTCAAATTCTGAAGGTGGCAGGGGTAAAATATAGGGAGTGAAATGCTATTTACAATTTGTATAGAAACCAAATGGCAGTTATTAGAGTCGAGGGGCATGAAAGGGAAGCAGTGGTTGGGAAGGGAGTGAGACAGGATTGTAGCCTCTCCCTGATGTTATTCAATCTTAATATTGAGCAAGCAGTGAGGGAAACAAAAGAAAAATTCGGAGTAGGTATTAAAACCCATGGAGAAGAAATAAAAACTTTGAGGCTCGCCGATGACATTGTAATTCTGTCAGAGACAGCAAAGGACTTGGAAGAGCAGTTAAATGGAATGGATAGTGTCTTAAAAGGAGGATATAAGATGAACATCAACAAAAGCAAAACGAGGATAATGGAATGTAGTCGAATTAAGTCGGGTGATGCTGAGGGAATTAGATTAGGAAATGAGACACTTAAAGTGGTAAAGGAGTTTTGCTATTTCGGGAGCAAAATAACTGATGATGGTCGAAGTAGAGAGGATATAAAATGTAGACTGGCAATGGCAAGGAAAGCGTTTCTGAAGAAGAGAAATTTGTTAACATCGAGTATAGATTTAAGTGTCAGGAAGTCGTTTCTGAAAGTATTTTTATGGAGTGTAGCCATGTATGAAAGTGAAACATGGACGATAAATAGTTTAGACAAGAAGAGAATAGAAGGTTTCGAAATGTGGTGCTACAGAAGTATGCTGAAGATTAGATGGGTAGATCACATAACTAATGAGGAGGTGCTGAAGAGGATTGGAGAGAAGAGAAGTTTGTGGCACAACTTGACTAGAAGAAGGGATCGGTTGGTAGGACATGTTCTGAGGCATCAAGGGATCACCAATTTAGTATTGGAGGGCAGCGAGGAGGGTAAAAATCGTAGAGGGAGACCAAGAGACGAATACACCAAGCAGATTCAGAAGGATGCAGGTTGCAGTAGGTACTGGGAGCTTGCACAGGATAGAGTAGCATGGAGAACTGCATCAAACCAGTCTGGACTGAAGGCCACAACAACAACAACATAGAAGGAAATGTTCTAAACACTGTAGGAGGAATGGCACCACGCGATTAAACAGTCGGCACTGCAAGAAAAGATAAACTGCACGCAAGGAGCAACATTACGTAAGGAATCGTAAAGTATTACGTAATTAGAGGGCTACTCCAGATTGGTGACAGGTAAACTCAACCTCACGCGCTTATCAGTGTAGCATGCAGAAAGGGAATCATAACGGCGGTTCTTGTCCAGGTATGCCGCTGCATTACAGACAAACAGTAGACCACCAAATTAACTAATTATAACGTCACACGATACCTTTTCCACGACCTAGATGGGACTTCAGGAAAGAAAAGTGGGATGTATTTGCTGAAAATCTGGACGAATGTCTTGGCTGGAGTTACACTATGTGATAAAAAGTATCCGGACATCTGGCTAAAAATGACTTACAGGTTCGTGGCGGCCTCCATCGGTAAAGCTGGAATTCAATATAGTGTTGTGCCACCCATAGCCTTGATCACAGCTTCCACTCTGCCAGTCATGCATTCCATCAAGTGGTGGAAGATTTCTTGGGGAATGGCAGCCCATTCTTCACGGAGTGATGCACTGAGGAGAAGTATCGACGTCGGTCGGTGATATCTGGTAAGAAGTCAGCGTTACAGAACATCCCAAATGCTATAGGATTCAGGTTAGGACTCTGTGCAGGCCAGTCAATTACAGGGATGTTATTGTCATGTAACCACTCCGCCACAGACTGTGCAATGTGAACAGGTCTCGATCCTGTTGAAACATGCAATCGCCATCCCCGAATTGATCTCCAAGATTGGGAAGCAAGAAGCTGCTTAGAACATCAGTGTAGGCCTGTGCGGTGATAGTGCCACGCAAAACAACAAGTGGTCCAAGCCCCCTTCATGAAAAAAAGTCGACCACGCCCTAACACCACCGCCTTCTAATTTTACTGTAGGCACAACACACGCTGGCAGGTGACCACTGGGTGTTCGCCATACTCACACTCTGCCGTCGGATCGCCACATTGTGTACCGTTATTCGTCACTCCACACAACGTTTTCCCACTGGTCAGTTGTCCAATGTTTAAGCCCCTTACGTCAAGCGAGGCGTCGTTTGGCGTTTCTCGGCGTGATGTATGGCTTATGAGCAGCCACTCGACTATGAAATCCAAGTTTTCTCACCTCCCTCGCAACTGTCATAGTACTTGCAGTGGATCCTGATGCAGTTTGGGATTCCTGTGTGATGGTCCGCATAGATGTCTGCCTATTACATATTACGACCCTCTTCAACTGTCGGCGATCTCTGTCAGTCAACAGACGAGGTTGGCCCGTACGCTTTTGTGCTGTACGTATCTCTTCACGTTTCCACTTCACTATCACATCGGAAGCAGTGGACCTAGGGATCTTTAGGAGTGCGGAAATGTCGCTTACAGACGTATGACACATGTGACACCCAGTCATCCACGTTCGAATTCCGTGAGTTCCGCGGACCGCCCCATTCTGCTTTCTCACGATGTCTAAGGACTACAGAGGTCGCTGATATGGAGAACCTGGCAGTAGGTGGCAGCACAATCCACCTAATATGGAAGACGTATGTTTTTGGGGGTGTCCGTATACTTTTGATCACATAGTGTACGATAAGTGGAGCAAAGAAGGCAATTCCTAAGTCTACCGGAAGTAATATATTCCAGGTTGGACTGAATATACTGAGAAACAATATGATGAATTTCTAAAAAGTGAGGACCCGGAAATAGCTGATAACCTACTTCATGACCTTAACACAGCCAGACGAATCAGGTCGAGGTAGACTATTGAGTCACTCAATTCTCAGACATCAAGCAGAAAAGCATGGTCATTAGTAGTAAAGTTGGATGGTAACAAAGTTAAAGTAAGAAACAACACTCAAATATCAGCTAACAGGATTGCTCCACATCTCTGTCCACGTCAAGAGCACCGAGGGACAAAACTCAGACAATATATATATCAAAAGCAAACTGACATTGCTAAAAAAGAACACGAAGGAACGATCTGACTTCTCAAGAACTTTCTCTATAGCTGAAATTTCCGCTGCTCTTAAAACTCTAAAACGCGGAAAGGCACCCGGGAAGTGACGGAATCCACCCAAAATTTTTTCTGCATAATGGAAACTGTACAAAGGACGGCTGGCGGATTTTTCTCCTGATACTATGATACCTGGTTTAGTCCCATAAAAAATGAAGCAATCAACAATGATACCAATACTCAAGGCCGGCAAGACACCAGAGCAGCCTGAAGAACTACCGCCCAGTCGCACTGTTGAGCACTATTTACGAGTTCCTTGAAAGAATTCTATACAATGGGATTACTTCAGTGATATTTCAGAACCTTCCTCTTGAGCAAGCTGGATTCCGTCCAGGACGGAACTGCACTGATCAAATCTTATGTTTAACAGCATTTATTGAACAAGGATACTAAATGAAGCAGAAAGCATAAATTACTTTCGCTGATCTAAGTGCAGCATATGATACAGTTTGGAGACATGCACTGCTTTATGAATTATTGCAAGATATCCCATGCAAACGGACAACAAAACTAATTGACAGCATGTTAACTGGAAGGGCATTTACTGTAACTACAGGAAAAGACACTAGTTGCCCAAAAGTATTGAATAATGGTTTGTCAGACGGACCCGTCTTTGCTCCTCTCTTGTTTAACCTACATATATCTGATATACCTCCAACACAGTCCAGGAAGTTTGCCTATGCAAGCGACTGAGCAATGATAGCTTCCCAACACAAAATTTTTGAAAGAAATGAAGAAATTCTGACTTCCGATCTACATTTCTTAAGCCACTATTTCCGCAAATGTAGGTTACAACCAAACTCAATTAAAACAGAACGGTAGCCAGTTGCTCATGTTGTGTCGACATGTCCCGTATGTGACCACAAGGGCCCTTTCGAAGATTTCGTCACAGGGACGAGAGATGTTATAAAACACGTAAAAGGCTTTGGTATCTGTCTATAGCCGTTGTTATTTGTGGTACGTTATGGTGGAGAGCTTGCTTAAATGTTGGTGTGCAGTAATTTGTAATCTTTAAATACAATATGTATTGCTATATGGTAAATAAATAAAATGGATACAACTCACTTTGTTTTCAAGATGTTAGGTGACTTACCGCCTGTGAGATGCGTCACACTTAAAACTACACCTCTAGTGGCGAGACAGCACAAAAAATAACAGATCTGTTCTGGACGACTGTTTTGATTAATCTACTCACGCGGCGGTCATTTTCCCACTTTTTATGCTGCCTCATTACACATTTGATTCACCACCAATGCGTGGCGGGGCGACCCATTCTTATCATCTACACCTGTGGCGGCCTATCGAAGTGATCGCCAGATAATGAATATTGGTCCCAAGAAAATTGAACGTGATGTGAAACACGGCGGGTGCATCTCAATATTCCATATACTGAATCGCTAAGCACCCAATAGAGATGTACCCGCTTTTTGTAGACTACACTCGTGGTAGTTGTAAAGCAACGGTCTTACGAATTCCGTCTTAGATCATCTTTACGAAAACGTCCTACAAATTAAAACGCTCTTCCGTAAGGTATTAATTAAAGCTGAAAATGAAAAAAGACAACATTATGAGTGAGCTCTAAAGTAAAAACGGAACCCATGTGGCTCAACGGTCACCGCAGAACAAAGTCAGTGCATTAGGCTCTCTGAAATTTACTTAAAACTGAAACGTCCCCTTAGAAAAATTATACAAGACTGTGCTTAAACTGACACATGTTATTTTTGCGCAACGCAATCTGACTTTCAAAAATCCCTACGAAAGAATGGCCCTGACTAACATTAACCTATACCTTTCACAAATCACTTACCAAAAATCTTCGTTACTCGAACTACTGCAATACAGCGAGCGCCACTACTGCCACCTAAATAAAAAATTCAAACTACGGAAGGCACTAACTACTGAGAGGCATAGTTAGCGAATGAAAAATTTTAATGCAGAACAAACAATGTATTTACCTTAATATCATCAAAAGTGATAATATATATATAGCAGTTCATGATATCCAGTCTTACAAATTTCAAAACTCCGTCATCTCTCTCCCTGCATCCACCACTGCTGGCGGCTCACCTCCAACTGCGCAACGCTCCGCGCCGCTAAGAGCCATCTGCCCAACGCTACAATGGTGAGTATTACAACAATGCCAACTAGCCTCAGACTGCACACGGCACAGCCAGTGATTTTCGTACAGAGGTGGTGTTACAAATAAAAAAACCTAAACAGCCTACTTACAAAACAACTCAACGTATGAAATTCAAAATGAGTACGCGAATAAAATCACCGATTGAATTAGTCGCGGTATTGTCTAGGTACTAACGACCCCTTTGTAAAGTGAATGTTCACAAGTCCGGCTCAGGGCCAAGCATACGTCTCTCACTGTGGAAGTTTGGGGCACTGTGACCTCTCTTCCTTGGTGCGCTCTACCGGCCCCGCTTCCCGAAACGGTAGGGGCGGCAAATCGTATCTGTTACCAATCCTGGACGGTACCACAAGTTTCCGCGATGTCGCAGATTCCTCCTGCAATAGTGAATCTCTAAGTTGGAGGTACAGCCCACCACATTTCTATCTCTGTCTAAGAAAGAGCGATGTTTAAATCAGTTAGACTCCCACAATTACTCACAACCACACTTGGAGGTGGAAAGACAATGAAAGAGGACGAATCTGTTTCATGATTAGATAAATAACACCACATTTGCATTCTCCATTACCCAAGACTGAATGCTCAATAGTACAAGATAGGAAAAACGGTTATGAGAGATACTCAACGCCGCAGATGGCTGTACATTACACTGTTACACAAACTAAATAAGAGGTGAGACGATGAAGCCTACAAGATGGTTCAAATGGCTCTGAGCACTATGGGACTTAACTTCTACGATCATCAGTCCCCTAGACTTAGAACTACTTAAACCTAACTAACCTAAAGACATAATACGAACTTTTCGACTCTATATGTGCAGAACAGGGAATCAGTGATCATAAGGCCGTTGCAGCATCCCAGAATATGGAAGTTAATAGGAATATAAAAAAAGGTAGGAAGGTTTATCCGTTTAGCAAGAGTAATAGAAGGCAGATTTCAGACTACCTAACAGATCAAAACGAAAATTTCTGTTCCGACACTGACAATGTTGAGTGTTTATGGAAAAAGTTCAAGGCAATCGTAAAATGCGTTTTAGACAGGTACGTGCCGAGTAAAACTGTGAGGGACGGGAAAAACCCACCGTGATACAACAACGAAGTTAGGAAACTACTGCGGAAGCAAAGAGAGTTTCACTCCAAGTTTAAACGCAACCAAAACCTCTCAGACAAACAGAAGCTAAACGATGTCAAAGTTAGCGTAAGGATGGCTATGCGTGAAGCGTTCAGTGAATTAGAAAGTAAAATTCTATGTACCGACTTGACAGTAAATCCTAGGAAATTCTGGTCTTACGTTAAATCAGTAAGTGGCTCGAAACAGCATATCCAGACACTCCGGGATGATGATGGCATCGAAACAGAGGATGACACGCGTAAAGCTGAAATACTAAATTCCTTTTTCCAAAGCTGTTTCACAGAGGAAGACCACACTGCAGTTCCTTCTCTAAATCCTCGCACGAGCGAAAAAATGGCTGACATCGAAGTAAGTGTCCAAGGAATAGAAAAGCAACTGGAATCACTCAACAGAGGAAAGTCCACTGGACCTGACGGAATACCAATTCGATTCTACACAGAGTACGCGAAAGAACTTTCCCCTCTTCTATCAGCCGTGTACCGCAAGTCTCTAGAGGAACGGAAGGTTCCAAATGATTGGAAAAGACCACAGGTAGTCCCAGTCTTCAAGAAGGGTCGTCGAGCAGATGCGCAAAAGTATAGACCTACACTCCTGGAAATGGAAAAAAGAACACATTGACACCGGTGTGTCAGGCCCACCACACTTCCTCTGGACACTGCGAGAGGGCTGTACAAGCAATGATCACATGCACGGCACAGCGGACACACCAGGAACTGCGGTGTTGGCCGTCGAATGGCGCTAGCTGCACAGCATTTGTGCACCGCCACCGTCAGTGTCAGCCAGTTTGCCATGGCATACGGAGCTCCATCGCAGTCTTTAACACTGGTAGCATGCCGCGACAGCGTGGACGTGAACCGTATGTGCAGTTGACGGACTTTGAGCGAGGGCGTATACTGGGCATGCGGGAGGCCGGGTGGACGTACCGCCGAATTGCTCAACACGTGGGTCGTGAGGTCTCCACAGTACATCGATGTTGTCGCTAGTGGTCGGCGGAAGGTGCGCGTGCCCGTCGACCTGGGACCAGATCGCAGCGACGCACGGATGCACGTCAAGACCGTAGGATCCTACGCAGTGCCGTAGGGGACCGCACCGCCACTTCCCAGCAAATTAGGGACACTGTTGCTACTGGGGTATCGGCGAGGACCGTTCGCAACCGTCTCCATGAAGCTGGGCTACGGTGCCACACACCGTTAGGCCGTCTTCCGCTCACGCCCCAACATCGTGCAGCCCGCCCCCAGTGGTGTCGCGACAGGCGTGAATGGAGGGACGAATGGAGACGTGTCGTCTTCAGCGATGAGAGTCGCTTCTGCCTTGGTGCCAATGATGGTCGTATGCGTGTTTGGCGCCGTGCAGGTGAGTGCCACATTCAGGACTGCATACGACCGAGGCACACAGGGCCAACACCCTGCATCATGGTGTGAGGAGCGATCTCCTACACTGGCCGTACACCTCTGGTGATCGTCGAGGGGACACTGAATAGTGCACGGTACATCCTAACCGTCATCGAACCCATCGTTCTACCATTCCTAGACCGGCAAGGGAACTTGCTGTTCCAACAGGACAATGCACGTCCGCATGTACCCCGTGCCACCCAACGTGCTCTAGAAGGTGTAAGTCAACTACCCTAGCCAGCAAGATCTCCGGATCTGACCCCCATTGAGCATGTTTGGGACTGGATGAAGCGTCGTCTCACGCGGTCTGCACGTCCAGCACGAACGCTGGTCCAACTGAGGCGCCAGGTGGAAATGACATGGCAAGCCGTTCCGCAGGACTACATCCAGCATCTCTACGATCGTCTCCATGGGAGAATAGCAGCCTGCATTGCTGCGAAAGGTGGATATACACTGTACTAGTGCCGACATTGTGCATGCTCTGTTGCCTGTGTCTTTGTGCCTGTGGTTCTGTCAGTGTGATCATGTGATGTATCTGACCCCAGGAATGTGTCAATAAAGTTTCCCCTTCCTGGGACAATGAATTCACGGTGTTCTTATTTCAATTTCCAGGAGTGTATATCTCTGACGTCGATCTGTTGTAGAATTTTAGAACATGTTTTTTGCTCGAGTATCATGTCGTTTTTGGAAACCCAGAATCTTCTCTGTAGGAATCAACATGGATTCCGGAAACAGCGATCGTGTGAGACCCAACACGCTTTATTTGTGCATGAGACTCAGAAAATATTAGATACAGGCTCCCAGGTAGATGCTATTTTTCTTGACTTCCGGAAGGCGTTCGATACAGTTCCGCACTGTCCCCTGATAAACAAAGTAAGAGCCTACGGAATATCAGACGTGTAGCTGGATTGAAGAGTTTTTAGCAAACAGAACACAGAATGTTGTTCTCAGTGGAGAGATGTCTACAGACGTTAAAGTAACCTCTAGCGTGCCACAGGGGAGTGTTATAGGACCATTGCTTTACACAATACATACAAATGACCTAGTAGATAGTGTAGGAAGTTCCATGCGGCTTTTCGCGGATGATGCTGTAGTATACAGAGAAGTTGCAGCATTAGAAAATTGTAGCGAAATGCAGGAAGATTTGCAGCGGATAGGCACTTGGTGCAGGGAGTGGCAACTGACCCTTAACATACACAAATGTAATGTATTGCGCATACATAGAAAGAAGGATCCTTTATTGTATGATTACTGGTAGCAGTTACTTCTGTAAAATATCTGGGAGTATGCGTTCGGAACGATTTGAAGTGGAATGATCATATAAAATTAATTGTTGGTAAGGCGGGTACCAGGTTGAGATTCATTGGGAGAGTCCTTAGAAAATGTAGTCCATCAACAAAGGAGGTGGCTTACAAAATACTCGTTCGACCTATACTTGAGTATTGCTCATCAGTGTGGGATCCGTACCAGATCGGGTTGACGGAGGAGATAGAGAAGATCCTAAGAAGAGCGGCGCGTTTCGTCACAGGGTTATTTGATAACCGTGATAGCGTTACGGAGATGTTTAAGAAACTCAAGTGGCAAACTCTGCAAGAGAGGCGCTCTGCTTCGCGGTGTAGCTTGTTCGCCAGGTTTCGAGAGGGTGCATTTCTGGATGATGTATCGAATATATTGCTTCCCCCTACTTATACCTCCCGAGGAGATCACGAATGTAAAATTAGAGAGATTAGAGCGCGCACGGAGGCTTTCAGACAGTCGTTCTTCCCGCGAACCATACGAGACTGGAACAGGAAAGAGAGGTAATGACACTGGCACGTAAAGTGCCCTCCGCCACTTACCGTTGGGTGGCTTGCGCAGTATAAATGTAGATGTAGATGTAGATCCATGCTCGGGGTAGGATTGGGACTTGCGGCCGTAGCAGCAGCGCGGTTCCGAACTGAAGCGCCTACAACCGCTCGGCCACAACGGCCAGCGACGACGATGTAACTCCAAAGTTAAGTATTGTCAATTGCTTTATAGAAATAAAACTATTAATGTTATTTGTTTGAATTGTATGTATACTCTTCCAGAGAAAGACAGACTCTTAACTGACAATGCAAAAAGACAGTACACAAAACTGAGCAATGAGCAACTTCTACGTAAGATGATAAAAAGAAATTGCAGCATTTGTTCAAAGGGTTCAAATGGCTCCTAGCACTATGGGACTTAACAGCGAAGGTCACCAGTCCCCTAGGACTTATAACTACTTAAACCTAAATAACCCAAGGACATCACACACATCCATGCCCGACGCACGATTCGAATCTGCGGCCGTAGCAGCAGGACTGAAGCGCCTATAACCACTCGGCCACAGTGGCGGCTTCAAAAATTCTCTATATAGTTTACGGGATATGCTTGTAGTGACCTACAACGTTGTGTCCATCAAACAGTGATTTCAAGAGAAGGAGTGGATGGTTGCATAACTTCTAACAGTGCTACTGAATTGTATGAAGGAAACTAAAGAAATTTCAAACGAAGAGTGAATTTGACGATACACAGCAAAAATCAGAATCAGCCTAAAAATATGTAGATGAGATAAGCCGACTTATCCCATCGTTCAGTAAGGAATTTGTTTTCAACACCAAACAATTGGGGTTTGAAGAGAAAATGCGTATGAAAGGAAACCTGGCAATTAGAGATACAACTAGCATAAATGCGTTAACGTATTCGTATGGAATTATGCAGACTATTAATCTGGGTGATAAATTGGATGGCAAGTTACTTATTTTGCTCCGAGAAGTTGGAGGTGCTCTGCCTCCTACGATTCTTTCTCATGTGCGTGATCTTGCAAGAGCAGTAGGGAATATTTATGTCACAGCAAGCAAGAGTGGGAAAATGGGCGTAAGAGAATTACAACTATGGTATGAGCACTGCTTTTGGCCAATACCTCGACAGAATAACTCACTTTTGCTTGATACTTGATCTGTGAAAAAAAAATTGTGTTCCTTTAGAGTAAATTATCTCCCATAAAAAGAATGTAACATTGCAATTCACACAGCTGGAACCACTGGACAAATTAAGGCTCTGTTTGTGTATCTACAAAACATTATCGCACCATCTGCCGCTACGCCTTAAAGAATCTCCAGTTTCACGACGATCTTCACGACAGCCTTTTTCTCATTGGGTTGCATGTCATCACATTCCATCAGTTCTAATCACCCTGTTACACCAGTACGATCCTACATGCGTTCTTCAACATTGGTTACCCACCTGAACGTCCTGCGCGGTTTGTAACTCCCAAGCTGTTCGCCCTCGATCTTGACGGTGCGATCCTCTGTGATCACTGTGGCACGCCATTTTTCATTCGTAGTTTTCGGTGCAAGTTAATGGTTTGCTTTGAATATTTCTTGAATGTTGACGATGTTCAATTTGTGTAGTGTAATACATACATCCCATATAAGGTAGATCTCTGCTCCTCCCGGACACTCATTTTCTACCGCCCTCCTGATGTACATGACAAGTCATAAGCAGCTAATATTTTCCTGCCGTAACTGTTAAGATAATACTTTCAAATGAGCCTTCCTAAAGACTGAATTTGCAACATCGCACTAAAGGGGTTCGTTGTGAGTGTCCCAGCATGGCCCAGCTTTGCCGAAGGTGTCAGGCTAGTTTCGGGGGTTTAAATATAGCTCTCTGGAGCTTACCATGCAGAAGACTAACCACTGCCGTGTTCCCTAGTCACGCAGAAGTTTCTCAAACGAAGGCCAGTGTAATCGGTCCAGCTGCTGTAGGTTGTACTGCAGAAGGAGGACCGCGCCGAAGCAGGCAAACGGCGAGGGCTGCTGGTGTCAGCAGGTCACTGAGCTCAGCCTGGAAGTAAAGCACGACTCGGCTTTCTCTCAGCAAAAGCTTTGAAATTTTTTTAACGAAATATAGGGTGGTTATAATTAATTTTTTTCCTGCTTTAGCCAATGTAGACCGAAAGCTAATTACTGTGTGGGTACACAATTTCGTAGGAATGATGTTCAGACTGAGCACTCCAAGATTTGCGATGTTAGTAGTGTTAGTGCCTTGACTTGCCGTTAGGCGCCGGTAGCGGCACAGCGACGAAGTCGGGAAACACAAACAAGCACCAGTGTGCATTACATCCGCAGACAGTCAACACGTGCCTGGACGAGGTGAGAAGGGAGGGCTTCACATTCACAGTGCTGTTTCGCTTTCTAGTCTCCTTGGTGCGAGAAGCCTGCATCTTACTTACACAATTGTGATGATTTAAGATCTGTATGCATGTAATAGACACAAGGATCCTTTCTTCTTCTTCTTTCGAACAACCCATTTGGAGGGTACGATGAATCAACTTTGGCTACTCTTCATTGTATTAGATTTCCTCAGTTTCCAAATTTCCTTCATCCTTTTAGAGTGTTGTTCCCTTTCTTCTTGAGTCCACTTTCGTCTAGTTATTTTCTTTCTCTCCGGAAATACTGCCTTTTGAACTGCCTTTCTGAAATGTGTTCTGTTTTCTATTGTGTCTATTGTAACTCCAGCATTCTCAATGTCCTTTTCAGTCTCTATGAACCTTGCTGGCTTGGATTTGTAGCTATTGAGTAATGTGAATATCCGCTTGGTTAGTCTGTTGTTATCCATTCTGAATATATGTCCAAAAAACTGTAGTCTCCTCTTCCTCATTACATCAGTTAGTTTCTCCGTTTTCAGATATAGCTCTCTGTTTCGTCTTAACCTGTATTCAGCATTATCGTTTCTTTTAGCTCCCAGTATTTTCCTTAAAATTCTTCTTTCGAACTCTAGTTTCTCAAGATCTCCATTTCTTGTTAGTTTAAGTGTTTCTGCCCCATAGAGAGTTTCAGGTCTGGCCACTGTTTGGTGGTGTCTAAATTTCGTGTTCCAGGACAAGGATTTTTTATTATAAACGTTTTTGGTCATATGAAACACTCTTTCCATTTTGTGCACTCTAGTTTCTATAGCTATCTTTTCTTTGGCATTGTATGTAATCCACTCTCCTAGGTATTTAAAGGAATCTGTTTTGTGTATTGTGTTGTTGTCAACTGCAATATTTTGAGGAGCATCACAGATGTTTGTCATAAACTTTGTTTTTTCATAGGATATTTGTAGTCCTACTTTGGCTGCTTGTTTTTGTGGTTCTCTTATTTGTTCTTCGGCATTGTATAGTGAATCTGTAATCAATGCCATGTCATCTGCGAAGGTTAAATAGTCGACAGTGATCTTGTTTGGATTTCTCCCTAGTTGAATCCCTTTAGTATTGATGGCCTTCCTCCATTCTCGAACTACCTTCTCCAAGACATAATTGAAAAGCAGAGGTGACAGACCATCTCCCTGTCGAACACCTGACTTTATTTCAAACGATTCTGAGAGCTCTCCCCTAAATTTTACTTTCGATTTTGTATTTGTCAAAGTACCTTTAATTATTGCAGTTGTTTTAGCATCGAGTCCCAATTCTTTTAAGATATCAAGCAGTGTATTTCTGTCAATTGAATCATAGGCTTTTTTAAAATCCACAAAAGTAATTACATATTTTAAGTTCCTAATTTTCCTCATTTCTATTATGTTCTTTAAATTTAGTATTTGTTCTGCACATGACCTTCCCTTCCTAAATCCAGCCTGATACACTCCTAGCTGTTTGTCAAGTATCTCTTCTGCTCTTTTTAAAAGCGCCTTGGACAAGATCTTATAGGTCACTCGTAAGAGGGCGATTACCCTATAACTGCTAGGATCTGTTTTCTTCCCTTTTTTATGTAGTGGATGTTTTAATGCAGATGTCTAGTCTGGTGGTAATCTGTGTATTGTCCAGATTTCTTTTAGTATTTCTGATAGACAGTGTATCATGTTGTCACTAGGGTACTTTCATAGTTCAGCAACTATATTATCCTCTCCAGAGGCTTTATTATTTTTAAGCTCTTTTATGATTTCTTTTATTTCTTCTGTGGTTGGCGGCTTGGAGTCTGGTGGTGTTGGGTTTACAATATTGAAATTAAATTTTTCTTTCTGTGGATAACAGTTATGTAGTTCTTCAAAATATTCAGCAAGTATTCTACAGTTCTCTATGCTATTGTATGCAGTTTTCTGCGTTTTTGGGTCCGTGAAAAATAGACTAGGAGGAGAGTATTTCTTTAAGTGACTTTTGAAAGTTTTGTAAAAGTCCCTAGCATTGTTCTGTTTGAAGTTGGAGTCTATTGATGCTAGTTGGTCTTTTATGTATTGAACTTGGATCTTTTTAAGGCCTTTTGAAGCTTGGTTCTGGGCTTCTTTTAGGGAGTTCCTATTTTTATCATTTTTGTTTGCATTCCAAATGTACCAAGCTCGTTGTCTTGTTAGGATTAGTTTGTCACACTCATCATTCCACCAGGCATGTTTCCATTTTTTGGTAAGGAGAATGGTTTCTTCTGCTGTCTGTACTACATCTTTTTGAAGTTGTTCCCATGTTTTAGGTGTTTTCTTTTCCAAAAGTGTCCTGAAATTGTGGTCCTTGGTTAATTTCTGAGTGTCAAACGTTTTAGGTTTTATATATTGGTCTAATTTTGAATTTAACGACAGATAGATAGTGATCTGAACCTAAACTTGCACTCTTAGCAACTTTTACATTGAGTATCTCTGATGCAGACAGTCTGCTTATAGCAACATGGTCAAGCTGTTTCTCCCCAAAGACTGGATTCGGGGATATCCATGTAGTTTGTTTTCTAGGGAGTTTTTTGAAATATGTAGACTTTAGAACTATGTCATGTTCTCTGCATAAACTAATAAGTCTTTCTCCATTTGCATTGGTTCTTTTATGTGCAGGGAATTTGCCTACTGTGGATTGGTGATGACATTCTTTGCCGATTTGAGCATTAAAGTCTCCCAACAATATTATTGTGTTTTTGGATGAAATCTGGTCTAAGGTGTTTGACAGTTCCTGCCAAAAAAATTCTGTTTGTTCTTTTTGTGTTCTGTTTTTCTCATTTGTTGGTGCATGTGAGTTTACAATGGTATACAGTTTGTTTACTGATTTGAAGGTTAATGTTGAAGGCCTTTCACTGACAGATTTAAATTCTACTATCGAGTTTAATATATTTTGGTTTACAATGAATCCTGTTCCAAATTGGGGTACATTCTTCATAACTCTTTTTCCTGGCTTCCCTTTGAAGATTTGGAGTGCAGTTATCACTATATATTTCTGTTTTATAAAATTTATTAAAGTTTTAAGTTTTCCTGTTTTTAGAAGTGACTTTACGTTGAACGTTGCGAAGTAGTTTATATTTTTGTGTTTAATGTTATTTGTTGCTTGCTTAAGGCAGGTTTCAGGATTCTCCGACTCATCCTTCACACATTGCTGTAGGCCCCCAGAATCCGAATGCCTAATTTTAATTTCCTTAGAAATTGGAGATTGGTTACTCCCTGGGGTAAAATCTCTTACAAGGTGCGTATCCATTGTTGATTGTTTGTTGGGTTAGGGGAACAAGTCCCCTAAGGATTCTACTCGAGGTTATTAGCTGCGAGGAATGGCTTTCAGCCGCACCACTGGTGGACAGACGCCGACCACCCAGCCGTTTATTTCAAGACAGACGCCAAGTGGGTTTTTTTTTTTCTTTGGTTGCCTCTTCCGCTAGTTCCGCCGTACAGAGAACTATTCCCTCCGCCTTCAATACCGTTGAGGTCTTCACTGTAGTCCTAGCAAGGAGCCCTTACAAGGTGCTATCACCCGGGCCAGGTGAACCTTGGTTTTTTAACGAGGTTGTTACTCCTCCCCCTCCTCCTTCCTCACCTCTTGTATGGTGAGGCCCGGGCTTGGGACCGGCGTATCGGAGTTCAAGGATCCTTTATTGTATGGTTATATGATAGCGGAACGAACACTGGTAGCAGTTACTTCTGTAAAATATCTGGGAGTATGCGTGCGGAACGATTTGAAATGGAATGATCATATAAAATTAATTTTTGGTAAGGCGGGTGCCAGGTTGAGATTTATTGGGAGAGTCCTTAGAAAATATAGTCCATCAACAAAGGAGGTGGCTTACAAAACACTCGTTCGACCAATACTTAAGTATTGCTCATCAGTGTGGGATCCGTAACAGGTCGGGTTGACAGAGAAGATAGAGAAGATCCAAAGAAGAGCGGCGCGTTTCGTCACAGGGTTATTTGGTAAGCGTGATAGCGTTACGGAGATGTTTAGCAAACTCAAGTAGCAGACTCTGCAAGAGAGGCGCTCTGGATCGCGGTGTAGCCTGCTGTACAGGTTACGAGAGGGTGCGTTTCTAGATGAGGTATCGAATATATTGCTTCCACCTACTTATACCTCCCGAGGAGATCACGAATGTAAAATTAGAGAGATTCGAGCGCGCATGGAGGCTTTTCGGCAGTCGTTCTTCCCCCGAGCCATACGCGACTGGCACAGGAAAGGGAGGTAATGACAGTGGCACGTAAAGAGCCGCCCGCTACACACCGTTGGGTGGCTTGCGGAGTATAAATGTAGATGTAGATGTCATTACCGTTACCCGCCAGATTAGCCGAGAGGGCAGTCTGGTTTCCGCAGCGCTGCGGCGAGGATGTCTTGTTTACGTCCCGTCCGCGCGGTCGCGAGTGCTCGTAGTTGTTTACTACTGCGTTGTCGCTAGTTTAGAGTCCATCACTACCGACGCAACATGGCGCACTCATACAGACAAACCACCATCAAGATCAGTTTTCAACCCGATCATGCACGACCGCGAGCTTTTGAAGTAGAACGTTTCCTACGTGACGACGTTAAAATTGACCCGCTAGACATAATTGGTATCCATCTCTCTATCACGAGCAGTGTTGTCCACGTCAAGCTAGTAAGTGACAAGGTGTGAAACAGAATCGTGAGCGCACATGCGAGCGGTCTTAAATTCAAACATTCTGATGGCCATATTGGGGCGGTCTCTATGGATCACGCGGGGCTTGGCCTACGTACGATACGCGTCTTCGAACTCCCTTTTGAAGTACCACCGGACGTGGTCACCGCGGCTTTCCAGCCCTACGGCAGAGTAATCAGCCATATGGCCGAAAAATGGACCACCTTTACAACGTACCCCGTTGTTAACGGGGTACGACAGATTAAAATTGAACTGACCAAACATTTCCCGTCTTATCTTGTCATTGGCGGATGTAGGGCGATCATTATGTATGACGGTCAGCCACGCACTTGCTCTGGTTGTGGCCAAGTAGGGCACGTCCGTTCGGATTGTCTCCGACGACGGCTTCCTCCAATCCCGACAGGTGAATCTATGACTCCTTCTACGGTGACGACCCTTCCTCTCAATTACGCCGAAGTTACACGGGCAGCAACCTTTACCGATACTGACGACATTAGTCCGATAGCCGCCCCCGACGGCGAGAACATAATGGCTTCTGCAGTAAAGGATCCGGCCTCTACAACGGCGCCCCCACCTGAAGATAATCACCGATCGACCTTGCAAGAAGGCGTGGATGCCAGGATGGACATTGACCCACGGGTTGTGCCGACAGCGGCTTTTCTTCCAGACACCGGAGCAGCTGAATAAATCCACCCACATTCAGATACTGAAACACACGTCCGTAAACAGCGTTCCCCGCGAAAACACAAGAGACGGCGGCGTGCTCCATCGGACGAGTGTTTGCAGCGATCGTCTGACATGGAGTGTGGAAATTCCGACGACGGTACCGGCGGTACAGAGGCCGCTGTAACTTCAAACTCAACAGATCGCCGTGGTGACGGCTTCAGCCCTCCGACCCCACAGGATCACAAGCAGACAGCTGCTGCCGATTCCCAGCCAGCAGAGCCGATGGAGTCAGCGCCGAGTGCCGCAGCAGCCACTAACAGCCGCCAACAGCCGATGGTATGTCATGGCGACTGGGCGGACGACTGTGAGGCACACTCCTTGCCCATCGTGTCGGACGACACGGGGGGAACTTTACCCCACCAGTGCTGACCCTTTCCCGCCATCAGTTAGAGTGACGAGACAGCCTTACAGGGGTACTGATAGCCAACACGGATGCTGTGGATAGACCTCAAACTTATCGCATTGCAACTATAAACATAAACACTATACGGACGCGCGCTAAGTAATCCATGCTTCAGGATATGTTGAACTCTGCTTCCATCGACATAGCCCTTCTCCAGGAAGTGTACGTCGACGACTTCCCAGGCATGTACGGTTAAGATGCTTGCGTCTCTCCAGCTTCCCCAACAGGCAGCGGTGTCGCTGTACTTCTTCGGGAAGGGATAGTGGCGGACGACATCCTGTTTCTGCCTGGGGCAAGAGGAATGGCACTCACAGTACTGGGTGTCCGCCTTATCAATATCTACGCACCTTCCGGGACAGACAAACGTCGCGAACGTTCACGATTCTTTGCGGAAGACGTCGCCCCGCTCTTCCAAGGCCCCCACGACCATCTGTTGTTTGGAGGTGACTGCAATTGCTTACTGGCGCCCAGAGACCAACTCCCACGACATAATCCGTGCCCGGAACTCGAGACGCTAATTCGAGACCTGCAGATGGTGGGCACTTGGGAACATCTTCACGGCCACCGACCGGGATTCACGCACTTCACGAGTCACTCTTCCAGTCGTATCGACAGGATTTATGTCTCACGCTCTCTCGCAGCTGGAACACAGGATGCAGAACTGTGGCCTGCAGCATTCTCGGACCACTCAGCTTACATTTGTGCCGTCACCCTGCGGCGGCAACAAGTGTGTAGAAGCCGCAGCCCGTGGAAATTAAACATCGCTCACCTCTCGTACCCGGATTGCCGCCAAGCCATTGAAGATACGTGGCATTCGTGTGAAAATCGCCTCCGTGCATATCCCACAATGATCCGCTGGTGGTTGGACTGCGCCAAACCGGCACTGAGGCGAACGTTGATAACCTACGGTCGCGACCACGCTACTTGGCGAAGACATAGACTCGACTTTTACTTCCGGGCCCTGCGAGACTGCGATGCTATGGCGCCGTCTCCGGAACGACTAACGGCGGTCCACCGTGCTAAGGCTTAGATCCTCGCTCATATGCGACGCCACCTAGAGGGGGTAGTCATCAGCTCGAGGACGCAGTATCGGATACCGAGCGAACGCCCGTCAATGTTCCACGTCTTTCGTGAACGTAAACGACGCCAACGAGCGCTGATACGCTTCATCGACACGGAGGACGGTCATCGCCTCACCACGCAACAAGACATAAACACAGCGTTCTACAATCATTATTCCCAGCTCTATTCCGCTCAGACCCATGATCCGACAGCACTGGAGGACGTCTCACAGACGATTTACGGCACCGTCACCCCGGCAATGGAAGCGGCCTTGATGGAAGAAATTACGGAAGAAGAAGTGATCAACGCCATTAGAAAAGGAGCTGTCAACAAGTCTCCGGGTCCTGATGGCCTCCCCTTGGAATTTTACCGGACTTTTCAGTATTTATTAGCCTCCCGATGGACGGACATCTGTCGCGAACTACCATCCCCGGACGTGCCGCTCCCTGCGGCCCTTGTGGAAGGGATGATTATTCCTATTCACAAACCGTCCGGTGGCTCACGACTGCAGGACTACCGCCCGTTGACGCTATTGAACTGCGACTTTAAGACCTTTTCTCGACTGTTGGCGGCGCGGTTACGCCAGACCCTACACAATGTTGTCTCACCCCATCAGACGTCATTAGGAGGCGACAATAATATTCAAACAGCACTCAGCGAATATCGTGACTTGATCTCACTGGCGAGGGCATGTCGTCTGAAGAGTGCACTGGCGGCCATCGATTTTAGTCAAGCTTTCGACCGAGTGGACCACAACATATGCGGTACCCACAGCCATTCGTCAGTGTCGTCTTGCGACTACTCCGTGGGGCGACGTCCAAGGTGATCGTCAACGGCCGACCTTCGCAGCCCCTCACCATTTCTCGATTGATACGCCAAGGCTGCCCTCCGTGCACTTTACTTCACGCTGTGGCCATGGAACCTCTCCTCTGCGCCAACGACTAACGGGTATGACGTTACGAGGCCACACTTTCCGATGTAAAGCGTACGCTGACGACCTGGTGATTGTCATCCGCAACGGCGACGACACCGCTGGCGCACTAACTTGGATAGCGAAATATGGCATGGCCACTGGTAGTCGTATCAACGGCTCAAAATCGGTGGCGATGAACATCGGGGTCGGATTGTCTGAGAACAGTGTCACCCCCTTACAGCTCAGTGATAGTTTGAAATGTCTCGGCATTGATTTTACAGACGCTATACGACGAACCGCTCTCACAACTTTCGACAGCTTTTACGAAATGTTCGGACTGGAATTGCCAACAACCGCCTACGAGCCCTGGACATCGTCCAACGGACCCAGTATGTGAACACACATTTAGCGTCTCGCATTCCGCACATCGCCCAGATATTACCTATACCGGTGATGTTAGCTAGCCGTATACTTGCGAATTTTGGGTCCTTCGTGAGTTCTGGAATGCTTTTCAAGATCAAATATGAGACTGTCACCCTTCCCCCGGATCGGGGAGGGCTTGGCATTTATCACGTTTATGACAGAGCGGTCGCCCTATTTGTAAGCACATTAGTCAAACTATGGCACCGCCGTCCGGACAGTCTGACCAGTTTGTTAATAGAAGAACTAACGCCGCCCTCCCTGTTGCCGCCTGTGCTGATACACCACGTCCCTTCTTCGCTCTTCTACATCGGTGTCTTTTACCTCGAACTCAGTTACGTTCGACTTGCCTTACCAGCGACTCAACTGGCGACGGCAAAGACGGTTTATAGGGTCCTGCAACGTGGACGACCCGATAACGTCGTGGAGAGGAAGCACCCGAACGTCAACTGGCGAGTAGTGTGGAGGAGAATTCACCACGTAACACTGGACACTGACGTCACGGCGATGTGGTATATCACTGTCAACGGTAAGCAGGTGACCAGATCAAGGCTACATGCGATCCACATGGTAGACTCACCCACGTACACGAGCTCTGGCGTTCGAGACAACGATGAACGCCGTCTTAGCTGTGGCGAGTCTACAGCAGTGTGCCACTTAGTGAGGCAAATGTCGGCATACTTCCTTCGGGTCACGCCGAATCATATCGACCCCAAGACTATCTTATTCCCGGATGAAACGTATTACCCACGCACTAAAACTAATGCAATGACGTGGCTTCGTGGACATGCAGTGCATTATTTGTTTCGAGACGGCACTAAGGACAATTTAGACTTTTGGAACTATTTGCAGGAACGACATTGCAAGATCGTCCGTAACCCAAAGTATCGACAATATTTTTCCAATTTTTTGTGGAGTGCGTTCCACGGCCCTCCACGTAGCTGTAACATCACAGGTAAGAGAAGCTAAAATTACAATGCGATAATAGAACACTACACGGTACAACGTGGGATCTACTTTCATCATTACGAGTCATACCTGGATGATACAGCAGATGGAGAGTTTCGTTGTGAACCGTCACACTCTGTAGCAGTATTTGTCCCATTTCCTCATTTTGTCCCCGGTGCGAAAAGGTCTTCGCAGTTTTAGTTTTCCCATCCGGTGCAAGATGTAGCACTGGTTAATGGTGGTATGGATTCCACCCTTCAGTTTTGTTTCATGGGTTCCTTCGCCCCGCACTTTGCTCTTTCTTTATGCCCTTTTCTTCAACTATTAGCATGGTTTTAGTTACGTGCGTCCCCAACTCGACGCAACGAGTGCACTTACTAGTTTTCAGTTCTTTACTGTTAAAGAAAAAAATTAAAAAAGTAAAAAAAATTTAAAAAATTAAAAATAAATAAATGAATAAAGAAAAAAAAGAGGGCTAATGCGCTTATTCCTGGACTTGGGTAGGCGCACCTGCCCCGGATCGAATCCTCTCAGTGGCTTAACGTCGGAGGCCGGTATGCTTGCTAGCCTGGATGCGGTTTTTAGGCGGTTTTCCACGTCCTACTGCGTGAGTACCGGGCTGGTCCCCTCGTTCCACCTCAGTTACACGGCTCGCAGACATCTGGACACATTCGCACTATTCCATGGCTTACATTAGACACAGACAGTTGTGGTACACTAATTCCGTCCTGGGGGGTACGGGGTAGCGGCAGGAAGGGCATCCGGCCACGCCTTAAATTTAACATGCCAAATCCGATTAACCATGGCGACCCTGTGTCCTTGCGGGACCAATGCACAAGCAAAAGAAAGAAAGAAAGAATGAATGTAATTACCGTTCAAATTCCTGACTCAGTCTGTATAGTCTCTTCACAATGGAGTAATTTTACGTGTAAAATTTGCATATGGACTTCTGCGTATGACATACAAGTTACAAAATTAAATTGTAATAAACTTTCTCATAAAGACTTAGTTACTAACAGGACTGCTGTAATAAGAGCATAAACAATCAATTTATCTCATTACCTCAGATCTATATGCTGCCAAACCCTTTGTTGCCTCATTGCACTTCCAAATGAAAAAAGTAAATCCATTACAAATACTACTTCATACTAATAAATTAAGCAATGTATATAGAAACCGTAACAGAATTTTTCTGAAATTTACAGCATAATGAAAAAGACAGATTCAGCTGCGTGATAAATGTTCATTTATGATCCAGCTGGTTTCATGGTGTCAGAGGAACGTATTCAGGGATACATCAATATATAAACAAGAGCGAAACGTATAAAGATCCTGCTTCGGTTAAAGTGTAACTGAACTGTGCATGAAATATTACAGGAAGATTATGCACTCACGTTTATTTCATTAGATCAAGCGATAAGCAGTAGACGATCCAACATTTCCTGTCCAATTGTAATAAAAATGTTCAAACTCCAAGAGGTCGATAATCAAGAACACAATTCTGATAAAGGAAGCCTAGAATAAGACAAAAGCGGTACAACAAATAGTTATAAAAGTGTAAAACAAATTATATGTGCAGATGATGAAAACGTATGTTGACCTGGCAAGGTAAAATAAATTTCAAAAGCAGAGCTTGTATAAACAGATAACGAAGATCAAGTCTAGATAAAATGCTGATTACAAAATACAAAACTAAAAATATTATTTAGACATACTACCGGCGTAACATCATCATGACGACATGAGGCACACAACGATTACCAAAAATTGAACGGAACTGAACCTGAGCAAGTGCCGACAAGGAAAATGGGTGCATGCGTGTAAGAACGTATACAAAAAGAGGCGAGATAGGAACAGAACCATAAAACGTGGCAGAGAAAGTTGGGTGGCATCTTCACAAGTAATTTTGCAAATGAAAACCACAATAACCTGTCACGCGATAGTTATTTTTTTTATCCAAAAAGGGGGGGGGGGGGAGGTGGGGCTGGCCAGTGTGACCGAGCGGTTCTAGGCTCTTCAGTCCGGAACCGCGCTGCTGCAAAGTCTGGAAGACTGATGACCTCAGATGTTAAGTCTCATAGTGCTAAGAGCCATTTGAACCATTTGCGGGGTGGGAGGAGGGGGGGGGGGGGAGGGAGCTGGAGGGAGGGGGGGGCAATCTTGCCTTGATTTAAAATATCTTTAGCAATATAGGATACATAAATGGCGACGTATGAACCTCATAATAATTAAAATTTGAAGAGGTCATCCACGTGTCATGAATAAGTATTTATCATACAACTTAAGCGATCGTTTCATTGTCGTACGATTCTACAGCTGTCGATACCCGCAATACGAAATTTTACAGCTTCTTAAAATGTGAAGAGTAGCTGAATAGTGGAATGTACATGAAGACAGTTAAGACATAAGTGCAGTTTACGCTTCGTTTTGCAGATTTTCTACATATACATCTGCTATTCACAATAAAGTGCCTGGCAGAGGGCTCAATGAACCACCTTCAAGCTACTGTATTTTCAACCGTTCCACGCTCGAACGGCGCTCGGGAAAAAAGAGCACTTAAATTTTTCTGTGCGAGCCCTGATTTCTCTTATTTTATCGTGATGATCATTTCTCCCTATGTAGTTGGGTGCCAACAGGATGTTAACGCAATCGGAGGAGAAAACTGGTGATTGAAATTTCATGAAAAGATCCCGTCGCGACGAAAAACGCTTTTGTTTTAATGATTGCCACTCCAATTCACATATCATGTCTGTGGCACTATCTGCCCTACTTCGCGATAATACAGAACCAGCTGCCCTTCTTTGTACTTTTGCGATGTCATCCGTCAATCCCACCTGATGCGGATCCCATACCGCACAGCAATGCTCCAGAATACGGCGGACAAGTGTGATGTAAGCAATCTCTTTAGTAGACCTATTGCACCTTCTAAGTGTTCTGCCAATGAATCGCAGTCATTGGTTGGCTCTACCCACAACATTATCTATGTGGTCGTTCCAATTTAGGGTATTTATAATTGTAATCCCTATGTATTTAGTTGCATTTACAGCCCTCAGATTTTTGTGACTTATCGCGGTATCGAAATTTAGCGCATTTTTTTCGTACTAACGTGAATAACTTCAGACTTTTCTTTATTCAGGGTCAACTGCCACTTTTCGCACCATACAGGTCCTTATCTAAATCAGTTTACAATCCGTTTTGATCATGTGTTTTTTCTTTACAAGACGCGTAAATGACAGCATCATCTGCAAACAATCTAAGACGGCTACTGAGATTGTCTCCTATGTCGTTAATATAGATTAGGAACAACAGAGGGCCTATAACACTTCCTTGGGGAACGCCGGATATTATTTTTGTTTTACTCGATGACTTTCCGTCTTTTACTACGAACCTTGACCTTTCTGACAGGAAACCCAATCGCGCAACTGAGGCGATACTCCGTAGGCACGCAGTTTGGTTAGAAGACGCTTTTGAGGAACCGCATTTTCATATGGCATTTGATTATACAGGGTGATGAAACCCACAATGTCATCAAATACCTCGCGGAAGATTTTCATATTCTCTCGCTCGCTACAAGCAAACTATTAGTCTTGCAGAAAAAAATCAACAGGCTACTTTTGTAGGAAATTTAATGAAGTTAAATTTTGTACTGGGATACATTTGGATATACACTGCAGCTTTCTAATTATTCAAGAAAAATATACAAAAATGACATTCAAAGACGTTTTCTTCAATAACTCGAAAACCGTGGCCTGCAGCGAAAACATGTCCCAGTACAAAATTTGACTATATTAAATTTCCTGCAAAAAGGTTCCGTTCATTTTTATACAGGACTAATAGTTTTTGTGTAGCGAGCAAGGGGATATGCAAATCTCACACGTGGTTTTTGAAGGCACTGCGGGTTGCATAAAACCCATAGTTAGGGGCAACTGAATCACTCTGTATATAACAAAGTGCGCGCAGTTATTCATTAATACTTAGTGTTTTATACACAGCCAACAGAAAATGCTGAACACAGAAATAGAAAACCGCAAGTATCTAGTAACTAAGGAAATAGTCAGTGATTTTTGTGGGTGCACGCAGCGAAAATGTTTTCTGTGTCTTACGTAACAGCTACGGAGGTACTAAATGGAAAATGGAATTAATTTGCTATACCAAATATGCTTTCCTTCTTTATACTGAACAACAGTTAACTGTTACTATGTGGTGCACTATGGACTGCATAGCAATACTCAGTAAGGACGTATTATATACAACAGTCGAGAGATGAGAGTCAACAAAGTTCTTCTAACAACTACGTAGGCATACCCTGTCCGACCCCCGTCTGTGACACCACGGCCATTCTCGGTTGACCAGTCACACCGGTAGTTTCATGAAGATCTCAGTCTCACCCCTGTGGGTCTGACGATCCTGGATGCGGCTTCCCATAAATGTGAAACGCTATCCAAAAGATCCGAAAACAGGATAATAAGAATCGTTGCTCTCACTGAGCTGCCAAATGTAACGGGGAAGCACTGCGACTCGACTCGGTCGTCGGCTTCTGAAGGCTATGCGCCTCGTTTTGCCTGTGTACAGCACAGGTAGGAACGGGCCCATGAGACCGCACTTCAAGTCGGCGGTGGTCTGACTCACGGAAGTGATGCGACGTCCGTTTGTCAAACACGTGTGGTCTTCCCGTTATACTGAAGACCCGCTGGCATAACAAGTGTAGCTCGTCGCCCAGGACAAACTTTGAAATATAGAAAGGTCTTGGTCACACAATTCTTTATTAAGTTGTTGTTGTTGTTATTAAAATCTTAAGCGCAGTTGAATAATGGAATGTAGCTCAGCATAGTTAAGACATGAGTATAGCTTACGCTTCATTTAGCAGCTTCTCATATGGTATTTGACTATAAACAATTTATAGCTTAAAATGGACACAATTACCAGTTAATATTTAGCGTTTTATCCATACCTAACAGATAATGCTCGACATAGAAACAAAAGACCGCTTGAAGACAGAATACGCAAGTATCTAGTAACTAACAACATCTTCAGTGCATTCTGCGGATACAGGCAGCGAAAATGTATTCAGTAACAGCTACGGAGATTCTAAATTAAAAATGGAATTAATTTGCTAGTACCAAGTGAGATAAACTTCTTTAATACATTGAACGCCAGTTAACTGTTGCTGTGTTGAGTTTGGCCACTGGTTCTCTTCGAATAGACAACGCTACTGTCAAATATGCCTACATCAAATGAGATCTGTGTTATATTCGGTCTGTGTGCTCACGTACGTGAAGTTTTTTTCTAAAGTCTGATTTAAATCTTCAGTCTGATGAAAATTTGAAACGCGTAAAGCTTATTAAGAAATTATGCGTTCAATACCTTTTTATATTTCAAAGTTGCCCCAAATCTGAATGGCCGCTTGCCTCTACAATGCATGTATTTCTCCATCAATTAATGAAACTTTAACTTAATGTTTCTCTCCATCCCCCCTCCCTCCCTTCCTCCGCCAACGTAGCACCCTTTTTTTGTTTAAACCACATCGCTACTAAGCCTGTTAAATCCGTTATTCTACATCTACGCCTCTACTCTCCAAACCACTGTGAAGTGCGTGGCAGGGGGTACTTCCCATTGTACCAGTTATGAGAGTCTCTTCTCATTCCACGGAGCGTGGTGAAAATGTTTGCTCAAACACGTCTGTGTGGGCTGTAGTTAATCCAGTTCTTCCATTTTTATTTATTTATTTTTGACTTTGGGCAGCAAAAATGTTACACCCAACAGTAGGTACAAAAGTGTCATGTTAACGTAACTGCAATGACAGCGGTGGAACAATAAAAATTGTGATGTGCAAACATAAGTTCGTAATGTGAAATGAAAACGTTAAGGACGAACACCAGACAGCCAGTAGTAGTTACAACAGCACCAAGTTAACATAAGTGCAGCTATCGCAATATAACAATTGTATGACTGTGAAGACTTTTGTATGAATTAAAAAGCACAAAATGACCACACAGGTTTTGAACCGGGCCAGTTCCAGAGAAGAATGACTTCCACAGCAACTTGTAACTGAAAGGTGGATAACTACATCGATTACAAAGATAAGTTCTTGACGCAAAGTAGAAAGACAAGCAGGCGTCCCAGTCTTCGAACAGAGCCTGTTCCTTGCAAGGGCAAGATACTCGCAACATGCAGGTCAAAGGTGGATAACGGCTTCTTTGAAATAGTTCGCCAGCAAATAATACCTATATATATCGAACCGGTGAAGTGAAGCAGTTACGCTTGTACGGAGGGAGTAGCCCCTTGCAACCAATTTTTTGTATAAGACCGCCTGTGCGGCTGAGTTCTTGGTAGGCGCCAGTGTGACCTAGTTCAGATCCGCCACCGCCGCTGTGTCCTGATCAGTGTCCAGAAGCGATGATTTTCAGTCGGTATAGGTGGCGAGGTAACATCCGTGTCCCAGCGTCTTGGCGGTGACAGAGGTCACATAACGTCTGCTTTCACCAGGGTGAACCATTGCCGAGAAGAGAAGTTCGGTTGTATGGCCAACAGGTGGCCGTCCTTATAGGGCTGGGATACATGCCATTCATAGTTCCATCCGTCATAAGCAGCTTTCTTGACCGTCGATTTGTAACGTGTATAAGGTACTGGTGTTGGGTGGAACTATCCTTCCTTTACAGCGGTAGTAACAGTTTCTTTATGGAGAATGTCTTGACGCCTTTTGATGCAAAGTAAGAGGACGTCAATACCCAACGCCCGCGCGTCTGTTATGGTCGCCAAGACATACAAGTCATATCTATGAGTCTGTTTATCAAATGTCGGGTGTTGTAGTTTCTGAAACACACTTCAGGAGTCCGTGAAGATCAGTGTTAACCAGAAAGTCCGTGTGCCACAGTAAATAGCCTCCCTGATGGCCAATAACTCCACCGTGTAGACGGGCGACTCAGGCGACAGTGTAAACATTTCGTATGTGTCGCTGGAGTGTCTGAAGATGGCGTATCCCACACCCGCCTTACTTTTAGCGCTGTCCGTATAGGTGCAAGCATAGTGTGGCCAGTGTCCTGTAAGGAAATGCTCCAGGCCGTAATTAATCTTCGTTCCCTTTCTGAAATCGGATGGCAAGTACAACACCGGGATTGGGGTGAAAAACTACCAAACGGAGGGCAAAGCAATGGAGTTCCATGTATTCTAGGACTAGCAGTAAAAGATGTTGCCATTTCACATTCCCGCAAATTAGCAAGGGAGTTCAGTTTGTCCGTCATCTGTGGAGTGCCTGCTTGAGCCAGCAGAACTGAACCACCGTTTTGAGGGAAGCACAATCAAATATGGAAGACTCTCTAAAGAGAAAATTATCGGACAATATCTGTCGACGTGTGGTGATAGGCATTGCAGACGCTTCATTTGATTACATGGCTCGGAGAACAAGACGAAGCACCCTATAGTGGAGGACATAGAGTCTACGCAAAGTCGAGTCTGTCGCGGTGCCATAGACGATGCTGTCGCTATCGAAGACAGAGCGGATCAGGACCCTGTAGAGAGTGAAGAGGGCTGTCGGTTCTGCTCCCCACCAAATTTCAGCAAGCATCCGCAATATATTCGCAGTATATTCCACCTCGTCCATGGGGTACACAACATGACGTATCCACCTCAGTTTACAGTCAAAGTAGATACCAAGTAGCTTAGCATGTGCTTGAACAGGAAATTTGTACTAGCCAAGCTGAAGTTCAGATGAGAAGTATTTGCGTCGTTTTCTCTTGAATATTACCATTGCAGATTTCTCCGGCAACCAAGTGATTCGATTTTCTAATTCCCGTAAGATTAGTTCAATATTTCCAGAATGAGATTTTCACTCTGCAGCGGAGTGTGCGCTGATATGAAACTTCCTGGCAGATTAAAACTGTGTGCCCGACCGAGACTCGAACTCGGGACCTTTGCCTTTCGCGGGCAAGTGCTCTACCAACTGAGCTACCGATGCACGACTCACGCCCGGTACTCACAGCTTTACTCCTGCCAGTATCCGTCTCCTACCTTCCAAACTTTACAGAAGCTCTTCTGCGAAACATGCAGAACTAGCACTCCTGAAAGAAAGGATACTGTGGAGACATGGCTTAGCCACAGCCTGGGGGATGTTTCCAGAATGAGATTTTCACTCTGCAGCGGAGTGTGCGCTGATATGAAACTTCCTGGCAGATTAAAACTGTGTGCCCGACCGAGACTCGAACTCGGGACCTTTGCCTTTCGCGGGCAAGTGCTCTACCAACTGAGCTACCGATGCACGACTCACGCCCGGTACTCACAGCTTTACTCCTGCCAGTATCCGTCTCCTACCTTCCAAACTTTACAGAAGCTCTTCTGCGAAACATGCAGAACTAGCACTCCTGAAAGAAAGGATACTGTGGAGACATGGCTTAGCCACAGCCTGGGGGATGTTTCCAGAATGAGATTTTCACTCTGCAGCGGAGTGTGCGCTGATATGAAACTTCCTGGCAGATTAAAACTGTGTGCCCGACCGAGACTCGAACTCGGGACCTTTGCCTTTCGCGGGCAAGTGCTCTACCAACTGAGCTACCGATGCACGACTCACGCCCGGTACTCACAGCTTTACTCCTGCCAGTATCCGTCTCCTACCTTCCAAACTTTACAGAAGCTCTTCTGCGAAACATGCAGAACTAGCACTCCTGAAAGAAAGGATACTGTGGAGACATGGCTTAGCCACAGCCTGGGGGATGTTTCCAGAATGAGATTTTCACTCTGCAGCGGAGTGTGCGCTGATATGAAACTTCCTGGCAGATTAAAACTGTGTGCCCGACCGAGACTCGAACTCGGGACCTTTGCCTTTCGCGGGCAAGTGCTCTACCAACTGAGCTACCGATGCACGACTCACGCCCGGTACTCACAGCTTTACTCCTGCCAGTATCCGTCTCCTACCTTCCAAACTTTACAGAAGCTCTTCTGCGAAACATGCAGAACTAGCACTCCTGAAAGAAAGGATACTGTGGAGACATGGCTTAGCCACAGCCTGGGGGATGTTTCCAGAATGAGATTTTCACTCTGCAGCGGAGTGTGCGCTGATATGAAACTTCCTGGCAGATTAAAACTGTGTGCCCGACCGAGACTCGAACTCGGGACCTTTGCCTTTCGCGGGCAAGTGCTCTACCAACTGAGCTACCGATGCACGACTCACGCCCGGTACTCACAGCTTTACTCCTGCCAGTATCCGTCTCCTACCTTCCAAACTTTACAGAAGCTCTTCTGCGAAACATGCAGAACTAGCACTCCTGAAAGAAAGGATACTGTGGAGACATGGCTTAGCCACAGCCTGGGGGATGTTTCCAGAATGAGATTTTCACTCTGCAGCGGAGTGTGCGCTGATATGAAACTTCCTGGCAGATTAAAACTGTGTGCCCGACCGAGACTCGAACTCGGGACCTTTGCCTTTCGCGGGCAAGTGCTCTACCAACTGAGCTACCGATGCACGACTCACGCCCGGTACTCACAGCTTTACTCCTGCCAGTATTCGTCTCCTACCTTCCAAACTTTACAGAAGCTCTTCTGCGAAACATGCAGAACTAGCACTCCTGAAAGAAAGGATACTGTGGAGACATGGCTTAGCCACAGCCTGGGGGATGTTTCCAGAATGAGATTTTCACTCTGCAGCGGAGTGTGCGCTGATATGAAACTTCCTGGCAGATTAAAACTGTGTGCCCGACCGAGACTCGAACTCGGGACCTTTGCCTTTCGCGGGCAAGTGCTCTACCAACTGAGCTACCGACGCACGACTCACGCCCGGTACTCACAGCTTTACTCCTGCCAGTATCCGTCTCCTACCTTCCAAACTTTACAGAAGCTCTTCTGCGAAACATGCAGAACTAGCACTCCTGAAAGAAAGGATACTGTGGAGACATGGCTTAGCCACAGCCTGGGGGATGTTTCCAGAATGAGATTTTCACTCTGCAGCGGAGTGTGCGCTGATATGAAACTTCCTGGCAGATTAAAACTGTGTGCCCGACCGAGACTCGAACTCGGGACCTTTGCCTTTCGCGGGCAAGTGCTCTACCAACTGAGCTACCGATGCACGACTCACGCCCGGTACTCACAGCTTTACTCCTGCCAGTATCCGTCTCCTACCTTCCAAACTTTACAGAAGCTCTTCTGCGAAACATGCAGAACTAGCACTCCTGAAAGAGTTCAATATTGTCTTCGCGATCCATACGGGACCATTCGTAGGAGTTTTTAGTATATTCCCGAATTCCCCATTTAAAGCTAGTTGATGAAACTTTGTAAGTACTCTTTCCCGGAACAGTTCACCTCTATCTTAAAGTGTCTACGGTTTCCGGTTCTTCGACATCTTGGTGACACTCTGCCATGGGTCAAACAAACCTGTGACGATTCGTGCTGCTTTTCTGTGGAGACGTTGAACATTGCTGTTAGTCGTATTTGATACGGGTTTTACGCTCTTGAGCAATATTCTAGGATGGGTCTCACAAGAGTTCTGCAAGGTGCCTCCTTTGTGTATTGATTGTATTTTCCCAGTGTTCTACCAACGAAGCGAGGTGTGCCACGTGTTTTGCCTGCCACTCTGAATGTTCCATTTCACATCCGCACAAATTGTTACGCCCAGGTATTTGTGTGACTTGATCGATTCCAATTATGATTCTTTAATTTGGTGTCGTATTCGTTTTGTGCAAAGTTTTACATTTCTGAACCTTCAAGGTAAGTTATCATAATTTGAAATCTTATGAAGTTCGGAACGAACGTTTCTGCGACTTTTTTCAGGCACTAGATAATCTCAACATCTGTGAAAAGCGGTTCTAGGCACTTCAGTTCGGAACCACGCGACAGCTACGGTTCGAATCCTGCCTCGGCATGGATGTGTGTTATGTCCTTAGGTTGGTTAGCTTTAAGTAGTTCTAAGTCCATGGGACTAATAACCTCAGATGTTAAGTCCCATAGAGCTTAGAGCCATTTGAACCATTTTTGTGAAAAGTCTGAGATTGGTATTAACATTGTGTGCAAAGTAATTGATGTAAAATATGAACAGCGAGGATCCCAACACACTCCTTTCTACACCTGCCGATGTTTGTAAGCGTGGCAACATCAATATGGAGGCTGCCAGCAACGACGGGCAGAATGCGATCGCTGGGCAGCGGTCTTACAAGACGTTACAGTGCCGCGATCGGCTACGTACAACGAGGGAAAGAGAAAAAAAATCTAAAAACCAAGTAGGAGTTGGGCGAAATAAACGGAAGTTGGTGGGCATGTTTCTACATCTGAAAGATGATGTCTATTCGAGTTTCTCGCCAGTCACATAAGAGCGGCCCTAGCAGGGGCATTATGAGGATGCGAATCAGGTTTGGTTGAAATACAAGCTGTAACGGTTATGAGCGTTACAATATATGCACATTTGCACGCTTGATCTCAGTCAGGAATGCCTTTATCGCGGCGAAGACGCCAATATAAATACCTCATTGATTTTGAAAGAGGTCGTGTAGGAGGGGTACGAGAAGCTGGACGTTCCTTCTGCGATATTGCAAAAGGAAGCAGGGAGGACCATCGTGTTCGGCGTATGTCTCTGTCGCATCCTACTGCAACAGAAATTTGAGCAGCAGATGGCACCACAACGAACTGCTACAAATCTCTTACTTCAAGGACAGTTCTGAGCCACACACCCTCTATCGTGTATTCCGCCTACCCCAAACAATCATCATTCGCGACTTCAGTGGTATTAGGCGAGAGCTCACTGGAGGGCAAGATGGACGTTTGTTGCGTTTTCTGATGAAAACTGGTCGTGCCTCAGTGCCGGTGATGGCCGTGATCCGTTAGAAGGAGGACATATACGAAGACAGTAACTTGTTCTCGAATGAACAGTTACTGTTGATGACCGTGCAGCTTTTCCCTGGAATAAATGATGACGAACTGAAAACCTCAGCTGCCGACAGGTGTTGTTGATACGAATGATATGAATGTGAGTCTCACGGGAAGCGTACAAGGGGTAAGTCCCTGCAGTCGCGCTATTCCTCTGTGTCCTCAGTGGCTCAGATGGGTAGAGCGTCTGCCATGTAAGCAGGAGATCCCGGGTTCAAGTCCCAATCAGGGCACACATTTTCAGCTGTCCACATCGCGGTGTATCAACAACACCTGGCGGCAGCTGAGGTTTTCAGTTAATCATTTATAGAAGGAGGACATTTGAGGTCCTGCAATCAACCTGTCTGTGCGCTAAACGCACTGGACTTGCACCTGGAGTTGTGGTCCAGAGTGCGATTTCGTACGGCAGTAGGAGCAGGAGAGGAGAATAGAAGCTTTCGAAAAGTGGTGCTACAGAAGAATGCTGAAGATTAGATGGGTAGATCACATAACTAATGAGGAGGTATTGAATAGGATTGGGGAGAAGAGAAGTTTGTGACACAACTTGACTAGAAGAAGGGATCAGTTGGTAGGGCATGTTATGAGGCATCAAGGGATCACCAATTTAGTATTAGAGGGCAGCGTGGAGGGTAAAAATCGTAGAGGGAGACCAAGAGATAAATACACCAAGCTGATTCAGAAGGATGTAGGTTGCAATAGGTACTGGGAGATGAAGAAGCTTGCACAGGATACAGTAGCATGAAGAGCTGCATCAAACCAGTCTCAGGACAAGACCACAACAACAACAACGACAACAGGAGCACTCTCGCGGTGGTCCCACGCAGCCTGACTGCAAATCTGTACGCTAGTCTGGTGATTCGACCTGTTGCGCTGCCGTTCATGAACAGCATCCCAGGGGTTGTTTTCCAACAAGAAAACGCTCCCCCATATACCGCTGTTGTAACCCAGCATGCTCTATAGTGTGTCGACGTGCTGATTGGGCCTGCTCAACCGATTTGTGCCTGTAATCCAGCACATATGGGACGTCATCGGACGACAACTCAAACATTATTCACAACCAGCAGTACCTGTTCCTCTACTGATGGACTATGTGCATCACGCATGGATCTCCATTCCACAAACTGATACCCAACCCCTGTACAACACAATATATGCACATTCGCATGCTTGCATTTAAGATTCTGGCGGTTAGACCAGTTAGTAATGTACCAGCATGTCACGTTTGCAATGGCTTATTTGCGCTGTGATCTTGCAATGTGAATCACTTAAATATCTTACCAAGACAAATGCATTCGCGAAATTTCGTTACTCGACTTCAATTATTTTACGGTCTTGAATTTTTTTTTTTTTTTTTTTTTTTGCATCTGTGGCTTACGAAGGACTGTCTGACACTTTATTCTTGTAATGAGTGTCATTAATGCCCCACAACTAGATATGCATAGCCGGCGAGGTGGCCGAGCGGTTCTAGGCGCTACAGTCTGGAACCGCGAGACCGCTACGGCCGCCGGTTCGAATCCTGCCTCGGGCATGGGTGTGTGTGATGTCCTTAGGTTAGTTAGGTTTAAGTAGTTCTAAGTTCTAGGGGACTGATGACCTCAGAAGTTAAGTCCCATAGTGCTCAGAGGCATTTGAACCATACATATGCATAACGTAAATATCCGTAAGCAGTTTCCGCTTCGTGTCGCATTTATAAAAATGCAACGTAATGCAAAAACACTCGCAACTGAAAGTTTCGTGTCCTAAAAGTTGGAAGGCCCCGAAAATTAGTAGTTTCGCCAATGGCTTTTTATCAATGCGCGCCGCGCATGCGCAGTGACTTGCAACAGAATCGAGAAACTTTGTTTCTCCGTGTAAACTAGACCTCCACATCGTACGGATTTTAATGAGTCTGCCACCGGCCGTGGAAGCCTAGGTGCTTCTAACACTTCACAGTGTACAGCCCCGCTCGCTTTCAGCACGGACATGCAGATGAAGGGCGCTGTTGATGCCCAGCTCGCTGTCAGCCAGTCAGTCAGTTGGGTCGGGCCCCCCTGTAAAGTGTTGTGACGGGCTGTCGGCTACAGTGTCCCATTGTGCGGCGCCAAGAACGGCTCACAATGGACGCCGATAGCCGGGCCACCTCGCTCTTAGCGCGCCCATTGTGAGGGGTGCGGGGGGCGCCGTGCACGCCGTAATACCACGCACACACCCACGCACCCGTAGCGCGCCGCAACAACGCACGGCGCCGTACTGTTTAGTCCTGCCGGCTGATGACAGCTCGCGGCGGCTCTAATGCGGGCAATAGAGCCACCGCTCCACGCGTGGCCAGTTTGCGCCACATGCGAGGCGACACGATTAAGTTCTAGGAACCCATTGTACCGTTTTAGTCTTATTCTGAATGCACAATGCTCCCACTGCCTCACCTTTCAATATTTTGTCATTGTTGCTAGTTAGGCATGTTGATACACGAATACTTTACTTCCTAATGAAACAGTGTAAATAACAGTTGTAAAATTTTAATTATCAACTGTGCACGTCGGTGCCCCGTTAATCCCTAATTTTCCTCCCTTCGAAAAGCTCGCAATCCGATCACTAAACTTAGTGTGAACCCTCCACTGCACATTCACAATCCGAAGCGACACCTCTAGTTGGACGATTGGAGACGTGGCGAACGCCTTGATTTTAGAAGTCTGCATCTTGGCTGTTGCGGAAACGATCCGCAGCATCGTCATTCTACGAGGGACATTTTACAATTAAAGAGACAAATTCTTGTAGAAAAAACTGTACAGTTTTACAAGTTGAGACTTATACTGCCTCTCAACATAATCCTCGCCAATATTAATACTTTTTGTATTCCTCAGGGCCTGCAGCGCAGTAGATATCTTGTAAAAATATTTTATGTTTGCTATACCAGGACGCTGTTATTTTTCGAAGCTTTATTCAAGAGGTCTAGGCAACAAGCGTATTTCGGCTCCATTGCCAGTTTCAAGCAATCTCCAGCTAACTAGCACTATTAGTAAGTATTATTTTTACGTCGTATACATGATTGGTTTTGTAACACTGAGCCGAGTACTTACTTCTTTATCTCATCGTTGACGCTGTAGCTGTCGAATATTTCTGCGTATTGTATTTGTACCGCAGATTGACTTGTATATATATATATATATATATATATATATATATATATATATATATATATATATATATATATATATATACTGCTGAGAGACTGCAAAATTAATTACATTTTACTGTATTAGCCTTAGCACATCGACTACCACATATCAAGCTGTACCAAATTTAAGTACCACATCATAACATTTCTTAATAAACGTTATTGGTTGTTTCGTTTTGTGGTGCCACATTTCTGATCTAGTGCCACCCTACCAAAGCAAGTGTTTACTTAATAATCTTAGCGTGCAGGTGCTAGTTTTAATGAACTATAGCAATTTTCTGCTACTGTGCGTGTTTGGGCTGAATTAATACTAAATACAGTTACAACTTTGTCAACACCGATATGATATTTATGTACTGGTTTTGTAATGGAAACGCGTTTGCTGCATGTAGAGAATATGGTAGGTAACTTCCAAGCAGCAGAGTACCAGATTCGAGAGCGTTTTCGCTAAACTGCGTGAGACAGGCGCAGCGCGCAGCAGTCATCTGTACATACAAATCAATAGAGTGTGGATGACGTAAAATAGTACTTAATTGTGTAAGTAGGCTGTTTAGTTTTTTATGTTGGTAACACCACGTAACACTCTGTACGAAAATCACTGACTGTGCTGTATGCAGTCTGTGGCTGGTATGCATTGTTGGAATATTTGCTATTGTATTGTTGGGCAGTTGGAGGTGAACAGCGCGTAGCGTTGAGCAGTTGGAGGTGAGCCGCCAGCAGTGGTGGATGTGGGGAGAGAGATGGCAGAATTTTGAGAGCGGAGGATCTGGACGTGTGTCCGTTAGAAAAAGGAAATTTGTAAGACTGGATGTCATGAACTGATATATATAATATGACTTTTGAACACTATTAACGTAAATACATTGTTTGTTCTCCATCGAAATCTTTCATTTGCTAACTACGCCTATCACTAGTTAGTGCCTTCCGTAGTTTGAATCTTTTATTTAGCTGGCAGTAGTAGCTCTCGCTGTATTGCAGTAGTTCGAGTAACCAAGATTTTTGTGAGGTAAGTGATTCATGAAAGGTATAGGTTATTGTCAGTCAGGACCATCCCTTTGTAGGGATTATTGAAAGTGAGATTGCGTTGCGCTAAAAACATTGTGTGTCAGTTTAGTGTTGATCAGAACAAGTAAAGAGAGAAATGTCTGAGTACGTTCTGTTTTGCTCGGCTGTTTGTGGCAGCATGAGTAGTCTCGGGTTTGTTTGACACACGTGAGAGTGTCTCAGAGATGCTGAAAGAACTGAACTGGCAGACACTTGAAGACAGATTCAAACTGTCCAGAGAAAACAAAAAATACTACTTAGCAGGTGACGTATACTGTAATCCCCTGTGCTCGGATAGGGATCATGTGATCAAGGCTACACTAATTACAGCCTGCACGGTTTCAACATTCTTCCCGCTCTGCAAATGCGAATGGAACGTACAGAATCACAAATAACTGGTACAGTGCGATGTATCGTTTACCATGCACGTCAGAGTGCCTTGTAGAGTTGGGATGTAGATATAGATATGCACAATATAATCTTAAATGACGCCCAAATCACAGCTTGTAGAAAAAGTAATATTAGCACATGTTTGGGTTTGATAGTATTTATGTGACGCTCGTAGTCTGTCAACAGAAACAATTTAATTTCTCGTGAAGTTCGAGTTGAGAAACCAAGGTCAAAGATGGCGTGGAATCTGTTTGTAATTCGAGCAGTACCGTATGCCTTTGATTTTATGGCCCATGGCCACTAACCTTGGCCGTTCAGTTTTTGCTTGATTGGCGAGTCTACCAAGTAAATCACTTTATGGCAGAGGTATGTTAGTGGGAAGAAGATGCTTTTCTTTGCTCGAGTGAGGCTTCCTAGCGTGTCGTTTGCCAAGGGAATTTGTAAATTCAGGCGGAGGACAAAAATCTGGGACGACCAAAAACGCAACAGACTACCACATCATATATAATGTAGGAAAACAGTTGGCATTCAATACAACTTCCAGTCGTCTTGCAATGGATAAATACATGCATTGTGTCCATCATGCATTGAGATCTTTAGCCCACTTTCTCGTCGTCGCATTGCAGTCCTGCCCATTCTCCAGCTCTTGGGCGGGGACGCCTTCCTGGGTTCGTTTTCCACCATGCACCATGCAGTGTCGATTTCTGCATCGACGATGACTATGGACTTCTTTGCATCTGATTTCCAGCACAGTAGCCAGTACCTGCGCAGCTAGTACCCTGTTGGTTGTAGCCCCTGACTACACAGGGATCGCTTTGCTGATGCCTGCGTCATTAACTCCCCATGTATGCCAAGGGGTAGATGCCCATCCCCTGGGGCATCGGAATTCCTGCCAGTGGCCATCCTGCCAGTTGGCCTTTGCTGCGGCTGGGTGGCGCCTGGGGGAAGGGCCCTGGTTGGAGTGGGTTGTATCAAGGTGGATGAAACGTGCTGAAGTATAGTCCATCATCTCTTGCTGGTGATGAAACAACAGCAGTCTCTAAGCGTTTATGAGCTCAATTCAATGCACAGAAGTATGTCCCCAAATCGTTCCCCTCCCTGGCCACACCATGGGAGCAACGTGAGGCTAAGGTCGGCAGCAGATCTTATTCGCCTCAGTGCCTTGTATGTTCAAGAGCTGATGGGGAATCTTTCATGACGATGAAGCCACAGATTTTTGTTGAGCATGTAGAGGAGGTGGAGCGCTTGTCCAAAATGAGATCTGAGTCAGTCTTGATCAAAACAGCATCCTGTGCCCAGTCACTGGCGATACTCGCTTGCGACAAGCTGGGGGATGTTCCTGTAACCATCACGCCCCATAAAAGTTTAAATATAGTCCAGGGCATCATATCTCACAGAGACCTTCTTTTGCAGTCTGACGACGAGCTGCACGCCAATTAAGAGCGGCAAGGTGTACATTTCGTCCGGCGTGTCTACTGGGGATCCGAGGGATAATCAGGTTGCCACTGGTGCCTTCACCTCTACTTTCGAGGGTCATACGTTGCCTGAGAAGGTCAAGGTGATGGACTATCACTGTGACATAAGGCCCTACATCACTCCCCCGATGTGGTGCTTTAAGTGCTGGAAGTTCGGCCATATGTCTTCCTGCTCTACATCCAGCATCACATTTCGAGATTGCTCCATGTGCCCCGCCTCCCATCTGTGTCAACTGCAGACAGCACCATTCGCCATGCTCGCCAGACTGCAGGATTCTCCAGAAAGAAAGGAAAATCATGGAGTACAAAACCCTGGACCGAGTAACCTACACCGAGGCTAAGAGAAAATTTGAACACTTGCATCCTGTGTTATGACATCGTCTTACGCCGCTACTACAACAGTTCTGGCACCATCAGCTCCACCAACCCGTCATCTCTCAGAACTGGAAGACTAAATCTGCCCCCTTGATGGTGGGGGGCACTTCCCTCCCTGTTGCTCCCACACCACCTACTTTGGGAGCAACACTCCAGCTAACCATCAGGGATGTCCATCTCCACTTCTAAGCTGGAGAAGCGTAAGCCTTCTTTAGCTTCTCTTGCTAGAAAGGGAGTCCCTTGGGTCACTGCCTTTCCACGTTTCTGCTAGTGGGAAAGATGACACTCGCCAGTGGCTGAAGAGCTCAAAAGCAGCTGGTCGTATGGCTTCACGCTCATCCTAAGTCCTGGAGATTGAGCCACTGAAGTCCTCCCAGCCAGCGAAACCCAACGAGCAGCGACAGAAATCCAAAAATAAAACCCCTAAAACCAAAGAAATTGCGGTGGCACACACACCACCGCTTCCTACAAGCTCTGCATCTGAGGATGGGGTGGAGATGTCTCATGATGACGTCATCCTCCAGTGGAATTGCGGCTGTTTTTTCCACCGTCTGCTGAGCTACAGCAGCTATTACGATTTACACCTGCTATCTGCATTGCCAGCCAGGAAACCTGGTTCCCGGCAAGGCGGACCCCTGCTCTGCGTCACTATAAGGTATATTGCAGGAGCCATAATGACTATAATCGAGTGTCAGGTGGAGTTTATGTCCTAAACTCAGTCTGTAGTGAACCTGTGCCCCTTCAAACTCCTCTTGGAGTTGTGGCTGTCAGAATAAGGACGACGAAGGAAATAACTGTCTGTAATGTATATCTTCCTCCATATGGTGCAGCACCACTGAATGTATTAGCTGCCGGCCGTGGTGGTCTCGCGGTTCTAGGCGCGCAGTCCGGAACCGTGCGACTGCTACGGTCGCAGGTTCGAATCCTGCTTCGGGCATGGATGTGCGTGATGTCCTTAGGTTAGTTAGGTTTAAGTAGTTCTAAGTTCTAGGGGACTGATGACCACAGCAGTTGAGTCCCATAGTGCTCAGAGCCATTTGAACCATTTTTGAATGTATTAGCTGCATTGATTGATCAACTCCCTAAACCTTTTCCACTTTTGGGAGATTTTAACTCCCATAACCCCTTCTGGTGTGGCATTGTGCTTACTGGCCAAGTCAGAGATGTCGAAACTTTACTGTCGCAGTTTGACCTCTGCCTCTTAAATACTGGGGCAGCCACACATTTCAGTGTGGCTCATGGTAGTTACTTGGCCATTGATTTATCAATTTTCAGCCCAGGACTTCTCCCATCTATGCACTGGAGAGCACATGACGACCTGTGTGGTAGTGACCACTTCCCCATCTTCCTGTCACTGCCCCAGCGTCAGGCCTCTACCCAGATGAGATTTAAACAAGGTGAACTGGGAAGTGTTCACCTCTGCTGTCACCGCTAAATCTTCCCTACATGGTAACGTCGATGTGAAGGTTGAACAAGTGACTACATCAATTGTTCCTGCGGCATAAAAAGCGATCCCTCACTCTTTAGGGTGCCTGAGGCGTAAGGCAGTCCCTTGGTGGTCGCTGGAAGTCGTTGAAGCAATTAAGGGACGTCGGCGAACTCTACAGAGGCATAAGCGGCACCCTTCCCTAGAGCACCTCATAGCCTTTAACATACTCTGTGCCTTCGCTCGCCAAATTATCAAACGACGCGAACAGGCGTGTTGGGAGAGATACGGCTCGACCACTGGGTGCCATATGTCACAAAGAACAAACGTCTTTTCGGTTACCAGAACCCAGCAAGTGTTCCCGATGTTAACACGCCATTTATGGTATCTACCAACGCAAACGCGATTGCCGAGCACTTTGCTGAGCACTTTGCTCGAGCCTCTGCGTCGGAGAATTTACCCCAGCCTTTCGCACACTCAAACGGCGGCTGGAAGGGAACGTCCTCTCATTCACTACACGCCACAGTGAATCCTATAAAGCCCCATTTATAGAGTGGGAGTTCCTCAGTGCCCTTGCACATTGCCCCGACACAGCTCCTGGGCCTGACTGATCGGATCCACAGCCAGATAAGTAAACTTCTCTTATCTGACTACAAGCAACATCTCCTCGTCATCTTCAACCAGATCTGGTGCAAGGGCGTCTTTCCATCGCAATGGCGGGAGAGCACCATCATTCCAGTGCTCCAACCAAGTAAAAACCCGCTTGATGTGGATAGCTATCGGCCCATCAGCCTCACCAACGTTCTTTGTAAACTGTTGGAAAGTATGGTATTTGAGCGGTTGGGTTGGATCCTGGAGTCACGTGGCCTACTGGCTTCATGTCAGGGCGGCTTCTACCAGGGTCACTCTACCACTGATAATCTTGTGCCCCACAAGTTTGCTATCCGAACAGCCTTTTCCAGATTGCAACACCTGGTTGCAGTCTTTTTTGACTTATATAAAGCATACGACACTACCTGGCTAAATCATATTTGAGCCGTGCGCGGCTCGTGTTCTTGCCATTATTGCTTCACATCTTGTCTTGGAGGTACTGCCGTCTCGTTTCTTATTCGATTTACTGTCGTCGCTAAGTTGGTGGCTTGCCTGCCCGTGAGTGGTAGCAGCAAAGCTTATCGATAAGAGCACTGTCTACTATCTTTGGAGGGCCCGCTAGTATTTCCGGGTCGTCGTGTGTCGGGAGTTCAGTGGGTGACGGAGCAGCAGTGAGATCCGGACAGCCATGACTCGCCCGACCATTGCCGGCACACATGACTTCAGTGGGGACGTCCCTGGTTGGTCGTTCCGTCGGTCGTCTCACCGGACGACGTGTATTTGGTCGCCAACCACTTCTGGGTTCTCTGTATGTGTCGACTTGCGATTCCTCCTAGTTGTTCCACCGTGACTGGTTTTAGTATTGTTTGAATTGTTTGTGGAAGTGTTTTCGTGGAACCGTTTTTAGCTTGTGTGGTTTTTACTAAGTAGTTATTTTAATGCTGTCTGCGTGCTGGACTGAGGTAGTCAGTCGGTTGGGACGGAGCAGCGAGGAACTCTCCGCTGCGCGACGCCAGGCTGGGACCGCTGGCGGCATGCATGCCCTGTCGGATTGTGAGGTCCTAGTCGTGAGAGCGACAAAGTTTGTTGCCACCGAACCTGGACACTGAAGTTGATTGATCAATTAAGCTGTTATGAAGCCTCAACTGTTGTGACATCTCTTCGTTCATTTGTGGGTTGTTGCTCCCTAGGCTGTTCCGGCTAGATGAAACGTATGGTGTGTTGGGGTTGGCGAAATCTTGCAACTGTCTTCCTATATTGTGATTAATTATTAAACTGACTGTTACTTACCAGTGAAGTGCACCAGCGGCATTTTCTGCCCTGTGGCTGTTAACGCCCCAGTTATCTGCCCTGGACGTTAGCGTACTTTTCCGCCAGTGTGCCTTTCCTCGTCGTGTTGATGCTGTCCGGCACAGCATGTAGCACGACAGCCTTCTAAGTTGTTTGGTTCATATTTGCTTCGAGTGGTTTCAGTTCCATTGGCTGTTTTTAAACGCCAATTTATGAAGACATAGTGTTATTCATATCATCGTCCTCGGCCGATATTTTCCATCGTGCCATTGGTGGGACACAAGGGAATTGGTTAAACTGTTGGTCGCTCCTTGGCCATCCCTAGTTTGGGTTACCATCCGATTATTTAACTTCAACTCTTAGCTTCCTGTCTCACCTCACCTTACATTTGAGCTACCTTCTCAGGCTGACTCTTGGAACACTTCTGAGCACCACTCGTTCTGTTTGTTTTAGATTGTGATTTTCATTTTAGTTTGAACGATTGTGCCAGGCCTTCGGCTGTGTATTAATTCAGTTCATTTAAATTTTGCATATGGGCCTTTATCCATGTTAAATTAAAATTTCGAAGAGTGATTTTATTTTAAAAAAGAAAAATATTTCCTTAAAATTGGTTCCATCTGAAAGAGTTTGTAATCCAGGCCTTAAGCTGTTAGTTGTTCGATGTGTTATGAGTGGCCTTCAACCGAGGATTTACGCGAAACTCTTTTAGTAAGGCCTTCAGCCGTGTGTATTCTTTGAAGGAAAATTTTTATAAGAAGGAAAGGTTTATTTTAAATTGTTTGTCTGACTTGTTGTTCAGGCCTTCAGCCATTGTTTCAAATTTGTTTGTGGCCTTCAGCCGTGCAATAAGTTAATATTTCTTTAATTAGGCTTTTGGCCGTTCTATTGTAAGATTAAAAAAATTTCTTGGTTGGAAAAATGGTTTATTAATGTGGTTTAATTATAGTTTTCCTTCAGACGTGTAGTGTAGGCCTTCAGCTGCTGATTGTTTTGAGTTGCATGTTTTGTTTTTAAAGGAAAAAAAATTAGCCTACCTTCTATTTTTAATTGCTTTTGATTTATAAGCCAGGCCTTCAGCCATTCTTGTTTTTGGTGTGGTTTTGGGCCTTCAGCCCAGAAGGCATCTCAAGTTCTTTAATTAGGCCTTCAGCCGTATTGCTTCATTAAGATCTTTTAAATCAATGTGTAAATGAGTGGTTCTCAGAAAAATAAAGTTGTGTGTTTGATTGTGTGGCTCACAGTAGCTGTTTACAGACACATCCACAATCATAACCTTATCCTTTTCACGCTCTGAGTACCTACCAACCTGGTTCAAATCGCTCTGAGCACTATGGGACTTAACATCTGTGGTCATCAGTCCCCTAGAACTGAGAACTACTTAAACCTAAGGACATCACACACATCCATGCCCAAGGCAGGATTCGAACCTGCGACCATAGCAGTCGCGCGGTTCCGGACTGAGCGCCTAGAACCGCTAGACCACCGCGGCCGGCTACCAACCTGGTTTCAGTATCCTTGCCACATAGTATGAGTGGGGTCTCCGGGACCCGCTCTCGATTTTAATCAAAAACGTCCTGTCGCTCTGTTCTTTCCGTGTCCAAGTTAGTGCCTCCCATAGTTCCATCCAAATCCAGGAGAATGGAGTCCCACAGGGCTCTGTATTGAATGTGTCTCTATTTTTAGTGGCCATTAATGGTCTGACAGCAGCTGTTGGGCCTTCCATCTCACCTTCTCTGTATGCAGACGACTTCTGCATTTCGTACTACCGCTCCAGTACTGGTGTTGGTGAGCGTCGCCTACAGGGAGCCATCCACAAGGCGCAGTCATGGGCTGTAGCTCAGGGCTTCCAGTTCTCAGCTGGAAAGTCGTGTGTCATGTACTTCTGTCGGCGTCGTACCGTTCATCTGGACCCAGAACTTTACCTTAATGACGGTCAACTCACTGTAGTGGAGACATATCGATTCTTAGGACTGGTTTCCGACGATCGATTGACTTGGCTTCCTCATCTTTGTCAGCTTTAGCAGAAGTGCTGGCAGCACCTCAATGCTCTCCGTTGCCTGAGCAACACCAACTGGGGTGCAGTTCGCTCTACGCTGCTGCGGCTCTACAGAGCCCTTGTCCAATCCCCAATTGACTATGGGAGTGTGGTTTATGATCCGGCAGCGTCCACAGCTTTGAATTTACTCAACTCTGTGCACCACTGCGGTGTTCCACTAGCAACAGGAGCTTTTAGGACGAGTCCGGTGACCAGCGTACTGGTGGAGGCTGAGGTCCCTCCATTGCAGACCAGACGTGCACAGCTGCTCGCGAGTTACGCAACACACATTCCTAGTTCTCTTGAGCATCCGAATTGTCGCCTCCTTTTCCCGCCCGCGGCAGTCCATCTCTCGCATCGGCGGCCCAGGTCTGGGCTAACGATTGCAGTTCGCGTGCGGTCCCTTCTCTTCGAACTGGAGTCCTTTCCCTTTACCACCTCGACTTGCCGTCCGTTCACGTACGCCTCCATGGAGTACGCCTCGGCCGCAGCTTCGGCTGGACCTTTCACGAGGCCCTAAGGACTCCATTAACCCTGCGGATCTCCGCTGTCACTTCCTCTCGATTCGTGACATTTCCCTTGGTCTGAAGTGGTTAACACACGACAGCTGGATGGCTGATAGTCGCGTTGGCTTTTAGTACGTTAATGGAGTCCTTATTGAACAGCATTCCTTACGCGATGGCTGCAGTGTATTCACTGCAGAGCTGATGGCCATATCTCGTGCACTTCAGTATCTCCTTTCATGCCCTGGGGAGTCTTTTATGGACTGACTCCTTGATCAGCCTGAAAACTATCGACCAATGCTACCCGCGTCATCCTTTGGTAGCGTCCATCCAGGAGTCCATCTATGCCCTGGAACGGGCCAGTCGTTCAGTGGCGTTCGTCTCGACCCCTGGTCACGTCGGAATCCGAGGAAATGAACTTGCTGACAGGCTGGCCAAACAGGCTTCACGGAAACCACTTCTGAAGATGGGCATCCCCACAACTGACCTGCGTTCGTCATTACGCCGCAAGGCTTTTCAGCTTTGGGAGACGGAGTGGCAAAATCTCAGTACGCACAACAAACTGCGAGCCATTAAGGGGACCACAAATGTGTGGAAGTCCTCGACGAGGTCCTCTCGCAGGGACTCCGTGGTTCTCTGCCGCCTCCGCATTCGCCATGCCTGGGCTACCCACGGCTACCTCCTACGCCCTGAAGACCCATCTCAGTGTCTGTGTGGTGCCCAGTTGACAGTGGCCCATATTCTTCTGCTCTGTCCTTCTTTGGTTGGCCTGCGACTTCATCTTCAGTTGGCGGACTCGTTTTCATTGAATTTAGCACAAAACGCATCATCGGCTGATTTGGTTTTCCGCTTGATTCGTGAGGGTGGGTTGTATCATCCGATCTGAGTTTTAGCGTTCGTCCTTTGTCCCTCTGTGTCCTCCACCCTAGGGCTTTCAGGGTGGAGGTTTTAATGTGTTGCAGGGTCACTGGGTCAAATGGCTCTGAACGCTATGGGACTTAAATTCTGAGGTCATCAGTCCACTAGAACTTAGAACTACTTAAACCTAACTAACCTAAGGACATCACACACATCCATGCCCGAGGCAGGATTCGAACCTGCGACCGTAGCGGTCGCGCGGTTCCAGGCTGTAGCGCCTAGAACCGCTCGGCCACTCCGGCCGGCCAGGGTCACTGGCTATTCCTTTTCATTTTCGTGGTCGGTAAGCCACTATCATCTGCTTCCTTGTTTTACTCTCTCCTGTTTCTTGCATCTCTCTATTGTTTTCTTGTCCTCTTTTGTCCCTTTTCGTGCTCATTGCCTTTCCTTCGTTCTTGGAGTATTACATTTTTTTTCCGTTTTGTTTAATATTCTCGTCTGTTTTATTCTCACACATGTGGCATTGTTTTATTAGTAACAGGGGACCGATGACCTCTTCGTTTGGTCGCTTTCCCCCTCTCTTAAACCAAACTGGACGACTCAAACTGTGTCAACAGCACTATCGTCTTGGACGACAGCTCCATCCTTGAGGAACGAATATTATACCACGGGACCGACCTTACAGCCAAAATAGTCACATAACACTTTGCACCAATGTGATCTTGGGAAGGACTCATTCCCTTTTACGAGCATTTGCGTCACTGATGAGAGGTTTTGGAGTTCCAGGTCGCCCAGCCTCTTTCCTTCGTTTTGGTGCTGAAACTGGTCGCGAGTTCAACTTCCAGTTCTGCAGCGACTTTTGTAGCTGTCCTCTTCTTATTTTTCGCCAAAATCGTCGTCTATGACCCTCCATCCACATTGTGGCTTGGAGAATGACGTTTCTCTGTATGCTGTATAAATCGTTGGTATGGTGCCTCCTGTAAGACAAAACACTTCGTCTACCTTGATTAAGGAAGGATCCACAATACCAGAAAAAATGTGGCCACTTTCGAAGTGACTTAACTCTGACATAATACACTCATGACTACAAAGAACACTCTTCTAAACCACAACTGTCACTTGAAACGTATTAAGGACATTGTGCAGGTGCAGCTCGAAGTCAAATAGAAGAGTACGACCGCCAATTTTGGCAAGCATCTGCAATTACACTGAAGAGTCAAAGAAACTGGTACACCTGCGTAATAATGTGTGAGGTCCCCGCGAGCACGCAGAAGTGCCTCAACACGACGTGGCATGGACTCGACTAATGTCTGGAGTAGTGCTGGAGGGAACTGACACCATGAATCCTGCAGGGCTGTCCATAAACCTGTAAGAGTACGTGGGGGCGGAGGTCTCTTCTGAACAACACGTTGCGAGGCATCCCAGGTATACTAAATTATGTTCATGTCTGGGGAGGAGTTTGGGGGCCAGCAGAAGGGCTTGAACTCTGATGAGTGTTCCTGGAGCCACTCTGTAGCAATTCTAGACGTGTGGGGTAACTCATTGTCCTGCTGGAATTGCCTAAGTCCGTCGGAATGCACTATGGACATGAATCTATGCACGTGATCAAACAGGATGCGCCGGCCGTTGTGGACGAGCGGTTATAGGCGCTTAAGTCTGGAACCGCGCGACCGCTACGGTCGCAGGTTCGAATCCTGCCTCGGGCATGGCTGTGTGTGATGTCCTTAAATTCGTTAGGTTTAAGTAGTTCTAAGTTCTAGGCGACCGACGACCTCAGATGTTGAGTCCTACAGTGTTCAGAGCCATTTGAACCAGACAGGATGCTTACATACGTATCACGTGTCAGGGTCGTATCAGGACGTATCAGGGGTCCCATATGACTCCAACTTCACACGCCCCACACGCTTTAACAGTGTCCTGCTGACATCCAGGGCCCGTGGATTCATGAGGCTGTCTCCATACCCGTTCACGTCCATCCTCTCGATACAATTTGAAATGAGACTCGTCCGACCAGGCAACATGTTTCCACTTATCAACAGTCCAGTGTCGGTGTTGAAGGGCCCAGACGAGGCGTAAAACTTTGTGTCGTGCAGTCACTAAGGATACACGAATGGGCCTTCGTCACCAAAGGCTCATATCGATGATGTTTCATTGAATGGTTCGCACGCTGACACTTGTTGATGGCACAGCATTCAAATCTGCAGCAATCTGCGGAAGCGTTGCAGTTCTGTCACTGTTTCGTCGCCGTTGGTCCCGTTCTTTTTCCGGCTGCAGCGATGTCGGAGATATGATGCTTTACCGCATTCCTCATATTCACGGTTCACTCGAGAAATGTTCATACACGAAAATCCTCACTTCATTGCTGCCTCTGAGAAGCTCTTTCCCAAACCCTCGTGCGCCGACTATAACAACATGTTCAAACTCAATTAAATCTTGATGACGTGCCCCTGCAGCAGGAATAACCGATCTAACAATTTCTCCAGACACTTGTGTTATATAGGCGTTGTCGATCGCAGCGCCGCATTCTGTCTGTTTACATATTCTGTAGCTGAATCTTCGACCATAAATATAATAGACTGGCCCTGACGTCATTTTCGTGGCTCCAACATCCCTGGGCTGAAGTTACGTGAATCTTGGCAACACATGGTTGTTTCGTGTTGCGCTTATGGCTGTACTCAGCGTTTTGTGGGGGAAATGGTATTACATTTCACGTGTAAGTGTTTCTATGATAGTGCAGATGCGTTTATTGAAATATGCTGAAGTGACTTTTATATGTTTTTTACACTTGAAATAGAGTATCACGTAAATTAAGGCGTTGAAAGTGATGCCTGTAAAGTCAGACTCATATTACATTTTGGAAAGTACCTGTGATAATTCAGCCGGTCAGCATGGCCGAGCGGTTCTAGGCGCTACAGTCTTCAACCGCGTGACCGCTACGGTCGCAGGTTCGAATCCTGCCTCGGACATGGATGTGTATGATATCCTTAGGTAAGTTAGATTTAAGTAGTTCTTAGTTCTAGGGGACTGATGACATCAGAAGTTCAGTCCCATAGTGCTCAGAGCCATTTGAACCATTATTTTTTGATAATTCGGTTACAGAAGTAAGTGTAACTGTTTCTCATTTCTACTCATAGGTTCCCTAAAGATGAAAACCGAAGGCAGCTTTGGATACAGGCCCTGAAACGGAAAAACTTTAAGCCATTTGCACATACGCGCCTTTTTGTATATACAAGTGAGATTGTAGTAAGGTAAGAGCACCTATAGTCGACACATGAAGAGAATTTTTTTCTACCTTCTAATACTATTAAATAAATGTAGAATCCAAAATTACACTCCTGGAAATTGAAATAAGAACACCGTGAATTCATTGTCCCAGGAAGGGTAAACTTTATTGACACATTCCTGGGGTCAGATACATCACATGATCACACTGACAGAACCACAGGCACATAGACACAGGCAACAGAGCATGCACAATGTCGGCACTAGTACAGTGTATATCCACCTTTCGCAGCAATGCAGGCTGCTATTCTCCCATGGAGACGATCGTAGAGATGCTGGATGTAGTCCTGTGGAACGGCTTGCCATGCCATTTCCACCTGGCGCCTCAGTTGGACCAGCGTTAGTGCTGGACGTGCAGATCGCGTGAGACGACGCTTCATCCAGTCCCAAACATGCTCAATGGGGGACAGATCCGGAGATCTTGCTGGCCAGGGTAGTTGACTTACACCTTATAGAGCACGTTGGGTGGCACGGGATACATGCGGACGTGCATTGTCCTGTTGGAACAGCAAGTTCCATTGCCGGTCTAGGAATGGTAGAACGATGGGTTCGATGACGGTTTGGATGTACCGTGCACTATTCAGTGTCCCCTCGACGATCACCAGAGGTGTACGGCCAGTGTAGGACATCGCTCCCCACACCATGATGCCGGGTGTTGGCCCTGTGTGCCTCGGTCGTATGCAGTCCTGATTGTGGCGCTCACCTGTGCGGCGCCAAACACGCATACGACCATCATTGGCACCAAGGCAGAAGCGACTCTCATCGCTGAAGACGACACGTCTCCATTCGTCCCTCCATTCACGCCTGTCGCGACACCACTGGAGGCGGGCTGCACGATGTTGGGGCGTGAGCGGAAGACGGCCTAACGGTGTGCGGGACCGTAGCCCAGCTTCATGGAGACGGTTGCGAATGGTCCTCGCCGATACCCCAGGAGCAACAGTGTCCCTAATTTACTGGGAAGTGGCGGTGCGGTCCCCTACGGCACTGCGTAGGATCCTACGGTCTTGGCGTGCATCCGCAGTCCGGTCCCAGGTCGACGGGCACGTACACCTTCCGCCGACCACTGGCGACAACATCGATGTACTGTGGAGACCTCACGCCCCACGTGTTGAGCAATTCGGCGGTACGTCCACCCGGCCTCCCGCATGCCCACTATACGCCCTCGCTCAAAGTCCGTCAGCTGCACATACGGTTCACGTCCACGCTGTCGTGGCATGCTACCAGTGTTAAAGACTGCGAAGGAGCTCCGTATGCCACGGCAAACTGGCTGACACTGACGGCGGCGGTGCACAAATGCTGCGCAGCTAGCGCCATTCGACGGCCAACACCGCGGTTCCTGGTGTGTCCGCTGTGCCGTGCGTGTGATCATTGCTTGTACAGTCCTCTCGCAGTGTCCGGAGGAAGTATGGTGGGTCTGACACACCGGTGTCAATGTGTTCTTTTTTCCATTTCCAGGAGTGTATTTTCTCAAACTTCAAAGTCTCACCTTTCATCTAAAATATCATTTTTTAAACTGATAGTTTAAACTTTTGTAAAAATAGTAGGAACTGAATCTTTGAACTGCACCTAAAATTTTACTCTAAAATGGTTCTGCTCCTAAAGTCGACAATTTTGACACCTATAGTTGACATAATTCCCATATCCCATTTTCTTTTATAAGTGACTAGAGCTCAAAACGCGGCAAATCCAGTGTTTAAAGTTTTGACACGAGCCCACTCTTATTGTTTAAAAGAATTTTAACGAAATTTTACTTCAGTTGATAGTTTATAGTAATTTCGTCCCGCTGCCAACCAGAGGGGCGTTCGATGTATTTGTTAGATTTTATAAATGGTACTGTGAACAAATCCAGGTCAAATATAGTTCCGACGTAATTTTTCGCAAATAAAAAAAGGAATTTTTGTTGGAAGCGTTTGGCAGTCAATTGAGAAATGTGGGTAAAATACGATACAAACATAGGATGGCAGACCGCCGATTTGAAATCTACGTCTACATCTACATTTATACTCCGCAAGCCATCCAACGGTGTGTGGCGGAGGGCACTTTACGTGCCAGTGTCATTACCTCCCTTTTCTGTTCCCGTCGCGTATGGTTCGCGGGAAGAACGACTGTCTGAAGGTCTCCGTGCGCGCTCGAATCTCTCTAATTTTACATTCGTGATGTCCTCGGGAGGTATAAGTAGGGGGAAGCAATATATTCGATACCTCATCCAGAAACGCACCCTCTCTTAACCTGGCGAGCAAGCTACACCGCGATGCAGAGCGCCTCTCTTGAAGAGTTTGCCACTTGAGTCTGCTAAACATCTTCGTAGCGCTACCACGCTTACCAAATAACCCTGTGACGAAACGCGCCGCTCTTCTTTGGATCTTCTCCATCTCCTCCGTCAACCCGATCTGGTACGGAGCCCACACTGATGATCAATACACAAGTATAGGTCGAACGAGTGTTTTGTAAGCCACCTCCTTTGTTGATGGACTACATTTTCTAAGGACTCTCCCAATGAATTTCAACCTGGTACCCGCCTTACCAACGATTAATTTTATATGATCATTCCACTTCAGATCGTTCCGCACGCATACTCCCAGATATTTTACAGAAGTAACTACTACCAGTGTTTGTTCCGCTATCATATAATCATACAATAAATTATCCTTGTCTCTATGTATTCACAATACATTACATTTGTCTATGTTAAGGGTCAGTTGCCACTCCCTGCACTAAGTGCCTATCCGTTGCAGATCTTCCTGCATTTTCTAATGCTGCAACTTCTCTTTATACTACAGCATCATCCGCGCAAACCCGCATGAAACTTCCGACACTATCTACTAGGTCATTTATATATATTGATAAAAGCGATGGTCCCATAACACTACCCTGTGGCACGCCAGAGGTTACTTGAACGTCTGTAGATGTCTCTCCTTTGATAACAACATGCTGTGTTCTGTTTGCTAAAAACTCTTCAATCCAGCCACACAGCTGGTCTGATATTCCGTTGGCTCTTACTTTGTTTATCAGGCAACAGTGCAGAACTGTATCGAACGCCTTCCGGAAGTCAAGAAAAATAGCATCTACCTGGGAGCCTGTAATGTTGTCGCTTTAATTTGTTATGTGGAAGCGGTGCTGATAGACAATAAAAGAGGGTTAAAAGCTGTGAGCTATCTGAGGAAGTTACCGTTGCGTTACTGAGCAACTGTTTCACCAGGTATCCAGTCTAGCTTACCAAATTTCCAACCAGACTAACATTAATTATAATCATAAACCGGTGGTACATATATAAAAAAAGAGAATTTAAATAAAAATAAATAAATCAGTTTATATTTGGAAATTTATTTTAACATTGATCATTGAAATTTCAGCATATTAAACTTGAGTCATAACTAAGCTGGTGCCTTATTTAGAATTGTGAAAATGTGAGTTTCTAATCTTACGGAACACATCAAATAGGGAGCCAAGATTGGGAGACTGCATACAACACTACATTCATAAAATAACACACGAAGAACATTGAAACATATGTAAGAGGAAATTAACCACAACCAACCGATTCAATTTTCACCCAAAGAAATAACGTTCGTAACGCAATCCTGTCCGTCATGTAATTACCACACCCTGGTATACTAAATTCATAGTAACTCTCTGTGAAATCTTCCCGAAAAGAAAAGCTGAGAGCTACTTTGATGATTACACCACATGCTTCACGTGGTTAACTTGCTTTACACAAAGAGTGTAATGCCACAATAATTTTGATAATTAAAAGAAATTAGATCGAAAAGCAATTTACAAAAGAAAAACCTCGAACTGGTTACTATCATCTTACTATTAACCTGATGGGTCAAACAATTGTATAAGCACGTCGTACTGGTCTCACGAAGTACACCCCACGTGGGTTGAACATAAAGAACAGTTGCTATATTGAAAAATATTGTTAAGGCGAGACGTTATAATCTCACGCACATTCGCATTTAAGATTGATGATCTTAGTTAGAGTTACTGATCAACACGTGGTTCCACTTTACTCACAAACTAGTGACAAAGCAACTACTGTAAAATAATCTGAAGTTCGCACTCGAAATACACTGCGTTGCAACTTAAGATAACATTAGATATTTTAGAGCTAAACCTGAAATAAAGTTGATTAAATTTTCAGTTAGGCTGAACTTAAGAAATCCATTGTCCTGCAGACTTAGCAGACACGCGCTTAGCAGGAGATCTTACCACTTCAGACGCTCGCCGCGGACCGACTGACCTGCGCTCCTACCGAGCGTGCTTCCCGATACAAAACGGAAGTGACCAGAGGGGCAGCTTCCTGTACCAACATGACAAGGGACGGACAGAACCATACTAAGGATAGAAACCTCTTTGCTTTTAGAAAGCATAGCTACCAGTTCCGACGTTGGTCCTACTGTTCTCTAGCAGACAGGCTTGTCTGCTACCCTCAAGCATGCAACTAGAAATACATTTGCTCATTCATCCTTTCACACAGAAGGGAAGGGGGATGACAGTATCTTATCATATACAGTACATAAAAGAAAGAGGATGTAGGTTCCGTATGAGACTGTGTGACATGAATTGCATATAAACTGTGTTTTAAAGTGTAGTAGTGTGACAGATCGTTCTTGTTTATGTGTAAAAGTAACACGTTCCACTACTCAGTCTCCTCGCAGATAGTCAGAAACACCACAGTAAATTTAGAAGAGGAATTTATGCCGTAAATGACAACAGATTTAAGAAATTAACATGAAAGGAATCCAACAGAGACCTTTCAAGCCTGTATCTAATATTTTCTGGGTCTCATGAACAAATAATGCGAGTTGGGTCTCACACGATCGCTGTTTCCGGAATCCATGATGATTCCTACAGAGTAGATTCTGGGTTTCCAAAAACGACATGATACTCGAGCAAAATTCTACAACAGATCGACGTCATAGATATAGGTCTATAGTTTTGCGCATCTGCTCGACGACCCTTCTTGAAGACTGGGACTACCTGTGGTCTTTTCCAATCATTTGGAACCTTCCGTTTCTCTAGAGACTTGCGGTACACGGCTGTTAGAAGGGCGGCAAGTTCTTTCACGTACTCTGTGTAGAAACGAATTGGTATCCCGTCAGGTCCAGTGGACTTTCCTCTGTTGAGTGATTCCAGTTGCTTTTCTATTCCTTGGACACTTATTTCGATGCCAGCCATTTTTCTCGTTTGTGCGAGGATTTAGAGAAGGAACTGCAGTGCGGTCTTCCTCTGTGAAACAGCTTTGGAAAAAGGTGTTTAGTATTTCAGCTTTACGCATGTCATCCCGCCAAATTTTGCCAACAGTCACGTGGTTTATGTTGGAGCCACACCAGCCCTATAGCTTCTGCACAGCAAGGCCAGTGTACTACCATCTATGGTCGAAGAGCTGAATACGCATACTCAAGCATTTATCGCGGTGGTTATATATTTTTGTGCAATCCCTGTATGGGAAGCATGGGTAAAAGATAAAGTAGAATTGGCCAACAGCTCACAACCACAGTAGCAGTATTGTTTAACTCGCCTCGTTTCGAAGTGCGCTCGTATTAACTTGTCGGAAGCGGGCTGTTGCGGGAGGGTGCAGAGTCCACCAGGCTGGAGTGCTGACCCAATGCGGCGCAGCGTGCGTGGCTCCAGGCGGGCGAGTCGGCTCCGCCAAGTGTTTTGAGACCGCTGGTCGGGGGTGCAGGGGCCGGCCGGCCTGTGGCTTCTGTGTGCGGGGGCGGATCTAATTACACGCGCTCCTTGAGTGGCTGGCCGCTAATTGGAAACACAGAGTTATTTGTCCGGCGCCGAGCGCCCGGTCGCCCCGATATCTTGGCCGACAAGACAGCCTGATCTGACAGCTCCATTTGGCCGACCCCCTTTCTCTCCCCTCCCTCCCTCCCACTCCCCTTCTCTCTCTCTCTCTCCCTCTCCCTCTATCTCTGTTTCTCCGTCCTGCTGATGAATTCCTCTCCAGCAGCTCCGTCGGCACCCACACCGCCCGTTCAGTGCCACTGCCAGCGTTTCACACGCCCATTTAAAGTGCATTATTTAAATCTAGTCGCGGTAGTAACGCAGTAGACTATTTATGTAGATACGCTTCACTACATCTCACCCAGTTTTTTTCTTTATATGTACACATTTGAGGAAGTGGAGAAAATGGTCAATAGATTGCAGTGCAATAAAGCAGCTGGGGTGGATGAAATTAAGTCGGAACTCATCAAATACAGTGGAATGTCAGGTCTTAAATGGCTACACAGGATAACTGAAATGGCCTAGGAGTCGGGAAAGGTTTCATTAGACTGAACAAAAGCAGTAATCACACCAATCTTTAAACACGGAAACAGAAAAGATTGTAACAACTACAGAGGTATCTCTTTAATCAGCGTTGTGGGTAAAATATTCTCAGGTATTGTTGAAAGGAAAGTGCGAGTATTAGTTGAGGACCAATTGGATGAAAATCAGTGTGGGTTTAGGCCTCCCAGAAGTTGTCAGGACCAGATCTTTAGCTTACGGCAAGTAATGGAGACGTTTTATGAGTGGAACAGGGAATTGTATCTATACTTTATACACTCCTGGAAATGGAAAAAAGAACACATTGACACCGGTGTGTCAGACCCACCATACTTGCTCCGGACACTGCGAGAGGGCTGTACAAGCAATGATCACACGCACGGCACAGCGGACACACCAGGAACCGCGGTGTTGGCCGTCGAATGGCGCTAGCTGCGCAGCATTTGTGCACCGCCGCCGTCAGTGTCAGCCAGTTTGCCGTGGCATACGGAGCTCCATCGCAGTCTTTAACAATGGTAGCATACCGCGACAGCGTGGACGTGAACCGTATGTGCAGTTGACGGACTTTAAGCGAGGGCGTATAGTGGGCATGCGGGAGGCCGGGTGGACGTACCGCCGAATTGCTCAACACGTGGGGCGTGAGGTCTCCACAGTACATCGATGTTGTCGCCAGTGGTCGGCGGAAGGTACACGTGCCCGTCGACCTGGGACCGGACCGCAGCGACGCACGGATGCACGCCAAGACCGCAGGATCCTAAGCAGTGCCGTAGGGGACCGCACCGCCACTTCCCAGCAAATTAGGGACACTGTTGCTCCTGGGGTATCGGCGAGGACCATTCGCAACCGTCTCCATGAAGCTGGACTACGGTCCCGCACACCGTTAGGCCGTCTTCCGCTCACGCCCCAACATCGTGCAGCCCGCATCCAGTGGTGTGGCGACAGGCGTGAATGGAGGGACGAATGGAGACGTGTCGTCTTCAGCGATGAGAGTTGCTTCTGCCTTGGTGCCAATGATGGTCGTATGCGTGTTAGGCGCCGTGCAGGTGAACGCCACAATCAGGACTGCATACGACCGAGGCACACAGGGCCAACACCCGGCATCATGCTGTGGGCAGCGATCTCCTACACTGGCCGTACACCTCTGGTGATCGTCGAGGGGACACTGAATAGTGCACGGTACATCCAAACCGTCATCGAACACATCGTTCTACCATTCCTAGACCGGCAATGGAACTTGCTGTTCCAACAGGACAATGCACGTGCGCATGTATCCCGTGCTACCCAACGTGCTCTAGAAGGTGTAAGTCAACTACCCTGGCCAGCAGGATCTCCGGATCTGTCCCCCATTGAGCATTTTTGGGACTGGATGAAGCGTCGTCTCACGCGATCTGCACGTCCAGCACGAACGCTGGTCCAACTGAGGCGCCAGGTGGAAATGGCATGGCACGCCGTTCCACAGGACTACATCCAGCATCTTTACGATCGTCTTCATGGGAGAATAGTAGCCTGCATTTCTGCGAAAGGTGGATATACACTGTACTAGTGCCGACATTGTGCATGCTCTGTTGCCTGTGTCTATGTGCCTATGGTTCTGTCAGTGTGATCATGTGATGTATCTGACCCCAGAAATGTGTCAATAAAGTTTCCCCTTCGTGGGACAATGAATTCACGGTGTTCTTATTTCAATTTCCAGGAGTGTAGATCTAGAAAAGGCATATGACCGGGTTCCTAGGAGGAAGTTATTGTCTGTTCTACGAGATTATGGAATAGGAGGCAAACTTTTGCAAGCAATTAAAGCTCTTTACATGGATAGTCAGGCAGCAGTTAGAGTTGACGGTAAATTGAGTTCGTGGTTCAGAGTAGTTTCAGGGGTAAGACAAGGCTGCAACCTGTCTCCACTGTTGTTCATATTATTTATGGATCATATGTTGAAAACAATAAACTGGCTGGATGAGATTAAGATATGTGAACACAAAATAAGCAGTCTTGCATATGCGGATGACTTAGTTGTGATGGCAGATTAGATTGAAAGTTTGCAAAGTAATATTTCAGAGCTAGATCAGAAATGTAAGGACTATGGTATGAAGATTAGCATCTCCAAAACGAAAGAAATGTCAGTGGGAAAGAAATATAAACCGGTTGAGTGTCAAATAGGAGGAACAAAGTTAGAACAGGTGGACGGTTTCAAGTACTTAGAATGCATATTCTCACAGGATGGCAAAATAGTGAAAGAACTGGAAGCGAGGTGTAGCAAAGCTAATGCAGTGAGCGTCCAGCTACGATCTACTCTCTTCTGCAAGAAGGAAGTCAGTACCAAGACTAAGTTATCTGTGCACCGTTCAATCTCTCGACCAACTTTGTTGTATGGAAGCGAAAGCTGGGTGTATTCAGGTTACCTTATCAACAAGGTTGAGGTTACAGATATGAAAGTAGCTAGGATGATTGCAGGTACTAGTTGATGGGAACAATGGCAGGAAGGAGTCCACAATGAGGAAATCAAAGAAAAACTGGGAATGAATATATATGTAGCAGTCAGGGCGAACAGGCTTAGATGGTGGGGTCATGTTACACGCATGGGAGAAGCAAGGTTACCCAAGAGACTCATGGGTTGAGCAGTAGAGGGTAGGAGGAGTCGGGGCAGACCAAGGAGATGGTACCTGGATTCGGTTAAGAATGATTTTGAAGTAATAGGCTTAACATCAGAAGAGGCACCAATGTTAGCAGTGAATAGGGGATCATGGAGGAATTTTAAAGGGGGGATATGCACCAGACTGAACGCTGAAAGGCACAATCAGTCTTAAATGATGATGATGATGTACACAAATACAGGGTGCGTCAAAAAAATGTATACACACTTTGAACTGTCATAGACAATTTATTTCCCGTTCTACAAGGTTAAATATCTGCGAGATAGTAATGTTATATTTCTTCAACAGGTGGCAGCAGTAAGGAAGTAACTGCAACATGGCGGACGTGCGTTTGAGCTTTGAAGCGCGGAAGCAGATAATTAAGTGGTACTGAAAGTTTGAGAATGTAGGTGCAGTGAGAAGTGAGTATGGTACAGAACCACCTTCAAGGTTAACAATTATACGTCCACGAGACAATTCGAAGTTCATGGAACAGTGTGTGATGTATATAAAGATCGATCAGGGCGATCTCGTACAGCTACAAGTGATGATCCCACAACTGCGGTCTTGGAACTATTTCAGCGTTCGCCTCAAAAATCTTCAAGGCAAGCGGCACGTGAGAGTAATGTAAGTGCTAGTAGTGTGCTACGCATTTTGAAGAAAGGCAAGTTTCGTGTGTACATTCCAAGGCTGGTGCAACAGCTAAGTGACGACGATCCAGATCGAAGGTTAGAGTTTTGTGAATGGGTTCAGGAGATGGTGTGACGTGAAGCGAGATTTATGGGTAGCATAATTTGGTCGGATGAAGCCCAATTTAAACTCAACTGAACTGTCAATAGGCACAGTTGTGTGTACTGGGCTGAAGATAATCCTCACATTACAGTTGAAAAGGCTGTGAATTTGCCTGGTGTAAATGTTTGATGTGGTTTGTCTGCAAGGGGACTCATTGGGCCTTTCCGCTTTGAAGGTAGTGTTACTGGAGAAACGTACCTAACAATGCTTGCTGACTCCATATTCCCTGCCATTCGTGCATAATACGGTAATGATGAGTTTTATTTCCAACAAGATGGCGCCCCACCGCACTATCCTAGGGACGCGCAAAGTCACATACAGCGCCCATACAGAGAGCTTAAAGTGAATTTGCTACAGCTTGTTTAATAGAAGTGACAAAACCTTATGGTGATGCATCAAGTTTTATAAAGTTGACTTAGGACTTGGCTTGTTTTAGGCAAACATTTAAATAATATTTTATGTTTTGAAGAAGACGTTATTACTAACGTTGGAACCTAGGTAAACGATAAAGTTAACCTGCAACTGTAGGCTGTATATTCTTAGATAAACTTATTACACTTTGATGCAGTTTATCACTATGTCCGCTGTCAAATTTCTAATTGAAAATTCTCCTGTGTTACCTGTGGGTAACCCCTCTCTTTGACCGTTACGGTCTGCCGAGTTCTGCTGGCACTCAAACCAACTGTGGACAGTTGAGGAGCAACTTGATTGAGAAGTAGCGTCTCCAGTCGCGAAAACTAATCATTTGAGGATGACGCTACGGTCGATCTGGGCGTTTCTAGGCCTGTTCGGGTGGAAGGAGAGGGATAAAGAGAGAGAGAGAGAGAGAGAGAGAGAGAGAGAGACAGAGAGACGAGACAATACCCCCCCCCCCCCCCCCCCCACTCCTTATTTTCAACTGTGCTTGGTAAAGTATTGTTATCTCTGAAAAATCAGCATTACAGACAGACTGCGCTGTTAATGGCTCATATTCAATGCCCATAGGTACATTTCCTACAGATGATGGTTGAAGAGATCGCTATAGCAAGCGGTCTGACGCACGGCTTTCCGGAATGGGAAGGAGCGCCTGGTCCCCGGCACGAATCCGCCCGGCGGACTTGTGTCGATGTCCGGTGAGCCGGCCAGTCTGTGGATGGTTTTTAGGCGGTTTTCCATCTGCCTCGGCGAATGCGGGCTGGTTCCCCTTATTCTGCCTAAGCTGCACTATGTCGGCGATTGCTGCACAAAAAAGTTCTCCACGTACGAGTACACCACACAAACATAGGGGTTACACTCGTCTGGTGAGAGACGTTCCCTGTAGGGGTCCACCGGGGTCCGAACCGCACAATAACCCTGAAAGAGTGGTTCAGTGTGGGGCGGGCGGAGTGGTGAAGTCGACTGCGGTAGTCGTCGTGGGGTTGTGGACCACTGCGGCTGCGGCGGGGACGGAGCCTCTCCCTCGTTTCTAGGCCCCCGGTCAACATACAATACAATACCACTAGGCGAATGCTAACCCCTGTTTTGACCAGAACCGAGGTGGAATCTTCCCACACCTCGGTCAGGGGCCTGAAGATGGCTTAGTAAATCGCCGAAACTGGTAGCTAAATAAAATAACTAGACGGTTGAATGGTGTTTAATTTGACATCCTTACAAGAAAAAATCGGTGTGTGATGGAGAGTCTCCCCAGTGTCCACGGTAGTTTCTCTGTATCGTTCGGAGGCGGAACCATCCACTTTACATCCGTGGCAGCGTCAGGAGGTGGATCCACCTGCGTTACATGAGGGGCAGTGTCCGGAGGTGAGTCCACTAGCGTTAGGTTCGAGGCGGAGCCCCTACGAGCAACTGACACATGCGCAGACACAAAATACAGCATCTGGGATATGTGTTAACAACAGGATATAGTCAGTTCTTCCAACATTACTTCACTCTATTACACACATCCTGGATCTTTAGTGTATACACAGAGTGTTAGGGTATAAGTACAGATATTATTGGTGACTGATTACGATGTACTGGCCAACATTACATCAGTATTTACGTCATTTGCAGACTAATAATTATAGCTATTACAAATTGTATGTTTTCATGTTGAGTAGTACCTCCATATTACATGTGCCAATAAGCAAACCATTAGTGCTTATTTTCCCCTGAGCAGCAGATCAGATGTTGAAGTGTGGACACGTGAACGCAAAACGGTTAGTCTTTAATGACAGACATAGTCAATCTAGTGGTGCAGTTACGATTATGCAGAAAACATCAGGCCATAAAGTTTGTGACATGTTTGTGGGAAAACTGTTTTACACAGAGAAACATATTGATGCGTGTACATATTAAAGTACTATAAAAATATCTCCACTTATATCCATTACACCTCACTTTTGTATAAGAGAGAGAAGCTATAATAGCTACATTTGATCAGTTGATGAGTGTTTTGATTTTATTTTCATCTGTTACGGATGTCTTGTATCTTTAGAGCATGCACGAAAATTTTGCAGATGTAGTTGGACAGTATTCTGTGTTATCAACATATGAGAAAGTATAAATGAATGCAATCGTTGTTGGATGGTAACTGGAAGTAGATTTTGTAATAATCAGCAAAAATAAACCTGTATTTAAAATAATTAAAGTTCGTACTCCAGTTCCACTGTAATCTACGAATGATTTAGTGTATATATAAGGCTTGGCTTTGGTAGTTAGCATTATGTATTGATAGAAGGTTTTTTTGGGTTGATATTTGGAAGAAGAGGAACAAGTGATCTTGCAGACATATTTTACATTCTCTCTAGCTTAGTAGGGGACTCTGAATGACTTCTGGATGCTAAAGAAATCTGGTAGAGAAGGGAATACGAGCATAAATATTCTCGTACATTTACACGTAGAAAATGGAAAAATGTAGAAAAATGTGGAAAAATATATAAAATGTGGGGAGGAACCAGATATTAAATGAGAACACAGGCTATCCGTATTGACACAGAGGGAGCAACGAAAGTTGCAGCATAAGCAGTAGGACTTTAATGTAATCGCAAGATATAGTAGATGGATGACACCACACACACATTTAGGGAGAAAACGAGCAGTCGGTATTTCCAGTGCAAATTTTATAACTTCGATATAAGCACTTCATATAAGAGAGGGATGATTCCACATATTCATGTGTGTTTTAATTTTTACAAGTGTTGGGTTTGGCAGCTTTTTTTTTGTTTTTGTAGGTGGACGTCTGGAAGAAGAGGAAGAAATTATTTTGCAGATACTTTTGTTGATTTTTGTAGCTTGATGGGGGAATGAGAATCATAGTTGGATGTTAAAGAAACTTGGTGGAGTATACAACAAGAGAGCAAATATTCTTATACAGTTACACATATAATATAGAAAAATATGGGATATACAAAAAATATGAAATACATGGAAAGTATGCTTCATGAACAAATAACAAAGCTTGAAACTGGTAAGCGCATTGCAGTCGCTTTCCTCTTAGGTTACTACACACCTGTGCAGAGAAAAAAAATGCACCAATAGGAGCTATCAAGTTGGGCAGAAGTTATAGCTCAATTGGCAAGGTGCTACATTACAATATTGCAGTTGACAATAATAGATTCAATTCAAATCATACAAAAAATTGGTTACCATCAACCTAACTTGCTAGGTTATAATGACCACATACATTTTGCCTACATTCATCTCCATGACTTAGATTAGCAATTAAAACGATTGCTCCGTATTTGCTTAGTTCTAAGACAGTTGTCATAGTTCTAGCTATGTTTTCGGTTTTACGATACGAACGTTAGTTTACAGGATGCTTCAGACATGAGAGATATGAAGATAAGTTGGTGTTTTGGATATTCTGCGTAGTTTACATTGCATTAGAGATAGACATTTGCATATTATAAAGTCAGTTCCTTGGATACGGCCAATGATGTGGTGATGTCTGCTTCATGATATGCAGGAATCCCGCCACAGCACATTGCTCGTAACCACACCACTGTGTGGTGAGTCAGGGCTGCCGTTGCTGGATTTCCAGAGATGCAGCTATGACACATACCTGCTGCCCCCGCCAGAGCAGCGATGCTGTCTAACAGCCACTGAGCACCTGTCGGTATCCTATAGTTTAATGTTGAACAACTAGCGTACGTGCGGAAGCGTTCTCCCTTCCCACGCCCGGGTTCCCGGGTTCGATTCCCGGCGGGGTCAGGGATTTTCTCTGCCTCGTGATGACTGGGTGTTGTGTGATGTCCTTAGGTTTAAGTAGTTCTAAGTTCTAGGGGACTGATGACCTCAGATGTTAAGTCCCATAGTGCTCAAAGCCAACTAGCGTAGTACATTACTTAAACAAACAAATACATTCTTGGCACAAGGTGGAACTGGCCAACAGTGAAATAGGTTATATAAGGGATTAACTGCCTTGACTGTTGCACCAGATTCGTGTAGATGATTATCACCTTATTTATGTGGCTTTATAGCCATAGTTTAATGGGAAACAACACTTTAATGGGATTTTTAACCAAATGGAGCTGTGTGACTACCTAGTATCAAACCACGACTTTTGTGTGCAATTGAAGACTACTAAGGAAGCAATAAACAACGATAACACAGTTACATCTTCTTTGACTAAACACCATGGTATTACCATAGCAGAAGGTACGATTTCTAACTACGGAACTGACTGTGTGTTTGAGCCTGCGTAAGCTTGTTTAAATGCATTAAATGTCAACATTTACAATATTTCTAAAATATGCTCGCCAATGACCCACCACTCCCATGTGGTGGCGTAAATTATAATTCAGACGCTAACAAAGATGACACATATATTATACATTAGAGCCATATTAAATCTGGAGAAACACATTTATTTAAGTACGGGGCCTTGTTAAAGTGATATACCACACATCAAAATTTTATATCAAAACAGGTTATACCTAAGGGAACCAATACCTTGAGCAGACTTAGCACTCTCTATTAAAGATTTCGTTTTGAAATATGTCTACTAGAAGGATAATAAGGACACACGAAAGTTAACTGGTTCTGTTGTTGTTTAAACTGGTAGGCACCAACTCGTATGCCAAAGCGCCAGAAACAAATGACATGCATAAGAATTTGGGGAGAACAATTGCTGTCGTGTGCTAAGCTCTCTTGCATTGAGTCGCTTTATTAATGATATTAGATTAGCGGAGCTCCATTTGTCATATACTCTTTATTTGAATTCTGAAGGCTATGGTACTCTTTCATAATACCCATGAGCTGTGAGTCATACGTACTACGAATTATAAAATATTTGGAAGTAATCTAAAGTGCAATGGTTTGATGGAACGAAATACCAGGAGAAGAAACGATACACATGGATCACATATTAATGGTACTGCCGATAAAATTACGAGAAGTCCGCTGGCAGAGGGGCTAGGGGTATGACAGGAGGAAACTCTAGTAGCAAAGTCCCAGCAGCAAATATCCAGTGATACATTATCAACAGTGTGTTAGGACCGTAGAGGGTTTATTCACCTATTTATACGCAGTGCGTCAGATTTACCAGTTCAAGAACTATGTAGCAGTCATCCATCTTTTGCAATTCACAATTAAATACAAAATGTTGTAACCTATTTTAGTGTTCCAGTGGCAACACGTACACACTACTAAGCTAGTGACGACTCGATCCTGCATCAGGGTGTATTGCATTGAAAAATGTTGGTTTCTCATAGCAGACAAACCATCTGCAACGTAACAATTTCAGTTCACTGACATCACTTTAGTAATAGAGCTCCGATTTTATAGATATGCTAGAAAAAGCGTGATATAGGGAAAGTAACTGAAATTTGGGGGAGGAGCTGTACGGTTTTAATATAAGCACTTCATGTAGGAGAGAGATAACGTCACTTGTCTGTACTTTAATAGGGGGGGAGAGACGACATTCTAGAGACACAAATCAATAGAAGACATTAGCTGCCAGTGTCCACAAATTTAAACTTTCTGCAATGATTTATATAATGCTCACTTGCAGCTAATGTCTTTAATTCTTTTGAGTCTTGATTCATAGTAGCTGCAGGATCAAAACCGGTGTATTCTTTCGGACATGTCTGAAAGAACAGACTCCACATATACGTTCTAGAGGCACGGTATCATGACGAAACTGCCATTTCTCATACACGGTAACAACACTCTGACATCAAGAGACATATTAGGAAGAAGAACTCGAAACCATTTGGAGAAGGTGTAGCTAATCCCTTCCCCCCATGAACCATGGACCTTGCCGTTAGTGGGAAGGCTTGCGTGCCTCAGCGATACAGATGGCTGTACCGTAGGTGCAACCACAGTCGAAGGGTATCTGTTGAGAGGGCAGACAAACGTGTGGTTCCTGAAGAGGGGCAGCAGCCTTTTCAGTAGTTGCAACCGTCTGGATGACTGACTGATCTGGCCTTGTAACGCTAACCAAAACGACCTTGCTGTGCTGGTACTGCGAACAGCTGAAACCAAGGGCTGTAGTTACAGCCGTAATTCTTCCCGAGGGCATGCAGCTTTACTGTATGGTTAAATTATGATAGAGTCCTCTTGGATAAAATATTCTGGAGGTAAAATAGTCCTCCCTTCGGATCTCCGGCTGGGAACTACTCAGGAAGACGTCGTTATCAGGAGAAACAAAAGTGGGGTTCTACGGATTTGGGCGTGGAATGTCAGACACCTTAATCGGGCAGGTATTTTAGAAAATTTAAAAAAAACGGGGAATGGATAGGTTAAAGTTAGATGTAGTGGGAATTAAAGACGTTTGGTGGCAGGAGGAACAAGACTTTCGGTCGGATGCGTACAAGGTTATAAATACGAAATCAAATAGGGGTAATGCAGGAGTAGGTTTAATAGTGGATAAAACATAGGAATACGGGTAAGCTACTACAAACAGCATAGTAAACTCATTATTGTAGCCAAGATAGACACGAACCCCACGCCTACCACAGTAGTACAAGTTTATATGCCAACTAGCTCCCGCAGATGACGAAGAGATTGATGAAATTAAGATGACATAAAAGAAATTATACAGAAAGTGAAGGGAGACGAAAATTTAATAGTCATGGGTGACAGGAATATGGATTGGGGGAGAGAAATGAAAGAGGAAGCCGTCTGGTAGAATTTTCCACAGAGCATAACTTAATCATAGCTGACACTTGGTTCAAGAATCATGAAAGAAGATTGTATATATGTAAGAGGCCCGAAGACACTGGAAGGTTTCAGATAGATTATATAATGGTAAGACAGAGGTTTAGTAACCAGGTTCTAAATTGTAAGACATTTCCAGGGACATATGTGGACTCTGACCACAACCTATTGGTTATGAACTGTAGACTGAAACTGAAGAAAATGTAAAAAGGTGGGAATTTAAGGATATGGGACCTGAATGAAGTGAAAGAACCAGAGGTTGTAGACAGTTTCAGCGAGAGCGTTAGGGAACGATTGACAAAAACGGGGGAAAGAATTACAGTAGAAGAACAATGGGTAGCTTTGAGAGATGAAATAGTGATAGCAGCAGAGGATCAAGTAGGTAAAAAGACGAGGGATAGTAGAAATCCTTGGGTAACAGAAGAAATATTGAATTTAATTGCGGAATGATGAAAGGGAATAGTAAATGAAACAGGAAAAAAGGAATGCAAAAGTTACAAAAATGAGATCGACAAAAGAGGGATATATCACTAGGGGTAAAATAGGTACTACCTACAGGAAAATTAAAGGGTCCCTCGGAGAAAAGAGAACGAACTGTATAAATATCAAGAGCTCAGATGGAAACCCGGATCTAAGAAAAGAAGGGAAAGCAGAAAGGTGGAACGAGTATACAGAGGGGCCTATACAAGGGCGATGTACTGGAGGACAATATTATGGAAGTGGAAGAGGATGTAGATCAAGATGAAATGAGAGATATGATACTGTGTGAACAATATGACAGAGCACTGAAAGACCTAAGCAGATACAAGACCCCGGGAGTAGACAACATTCCATTACAACTACTGACGGCCTAGGGAGAGTCAGCCATGACAAAACTCTAACATCTGGTGAGAAAGATGTATGAGACAATCGAAATACCCTCAGACGAAGAATATAATAACTCCAATCCCATAGAAAGCAGATCTGAAAATTACCGAACTATCAGTTTAATAGGTCACGGCTGCAAAATACTAAAACGAATTCTTTACAGACGAGTGGAAAAACTGGTAGAAGCTGACCTCGGGAATATCTGTTTGGATTCCGTAGAAATGTTGGAACACGAGAGGCAGCACTGACCTTACGACTTATCTTAGAAGATAGATTAAAGAAAGGGAAAGCTACGTTTCTAGCATTTGTAGACTTAGAGAAAGGTTGTGACAATGTTAACTGGAATAATGTCTTCAAAATTATTCTGAAGGTGGCAAGGGTAACACACAGGGAGCGAAAGGCTATTTACAATTTTTACAGAAACCAGATGGCAGTGCCGGCCGCGGTGGTCTCGCGGTTCTAGGCGCGCAGTCCGGAACCGTGCAACTGCTACGGTCGCAGGTTCGAATCCTGCCTCGGGCATGGATGTGTGTGATGTCCTTAGGTTAGTTAGGTTTAAGTAGTTCTAAGTTCTAGGGGACTAATGACCACAGCAGTTGAGTCCCATAGTGCACGGTTCCGGACTGCGCGCCTAGAACCGCGAGACCACCGCGGCCGGCTGGAATGGACAGTTTCTGGATAGGAGGATATAAGATGAACATCAACAACCATTTGAACCAGATGGCAGTTATAAGAGTCGGGGGGCTCGAAAGGGAAGCAATGGATAGAAGGTAGTGAGACAGGGTTGTATCCATACCCGATGTTATTATATCTGTATATTGAGCAAGCAGTAAAGGAAACAAAAGAAAAATTCGGAGTAGGAATTAAAATCCACGGAGACGAAATAAAAGCGTTGAGGTTTGCCGATGACATTGTAATTCTGTCAGAGACAGCAAAGGACCTGGAAGAGCAGTTGAACGGAATGGACAGTTTGGTTCAAATGGTTCAAATGGCTCCGAGGACTATGGGACTTAACAGCTGTGGTCATCAGTCCCCTAGAACTTAGAACTACTTAAACCTAACTAACCTAAGGACATCACACACATCCATGCCCGAGGCAGGATTCGAACCTGCGACCGTAGCAGTCGCACGGTTCCGGACTGCGCGCCTAGAACCGCGAGACCACCGCGGCCGGCTGGAATGGACAGTTTCTGGATAGGAGGATATAAGATGAACATCAACAAAACCAAGACGAGGATAATGGAATGTAGTTGAATTAAATCGAGTGATGCTGAGGGAGTTAGATTAGGAAATGAGACACTTAAATTAGCAGATGGCTGTTGCTATTTGGGGAGCAAAATAAGTGAAGATGATCGAAGTAGATAGGATATATCATATAGAGTGGCAATGGCAAGGAAAGCGTTTCTGAAGAAGAGAAATTTGTTAACATCTAATATAGATTTAAGTGTCAGGAAGTTGTTTCTGAAAGTATTTGTATGGAGTGTAGCCATGTATGAAAGTGAAAGATGGGTGATAAATATTTAGACAAGAAGAGATTAGCAGCTTTCGAAATGTGGTGCAACAGAAAGATGTTGAAGATTACATGGGTAGATACATACTTGATGAGGAGGTACTCAACAGAATTGGGGAGAAGCGAAATTTGTGGCACAACTTCACTAGAAGAAGCGTTCGGTTGGTTGGACATATTCTGAGGCATCAAGCGATCACCAATTTAGTACTGGAGGGCAGCGTGGAGGGTAAAAATAATAGAGGGAGACCAAGAGATGAATACAGTAAGTAGATTCAGAAGGATGTAGGTTAGCAGTAGGTACTGGGAGATGAAGAAGATTGCACAGGATCGAGTAGCATGGAGAGCTGTATGAAACCAGTCTCTGGACTGAAGACCACAAGAACAAGTAGCAAATCGCTATAAAATGGAACTGGCTGATGCTAAAATGGACAAGGTGTCTGAACTATTCCAACAGCTTCATGTGGATGATGAGAAGCTTGCGCGTTTGCGTATAACGCATCAGTTTAGTAACGATTTGTAGCAAAATGGATGTGTGTGACTACCCGACATCTAACGAGACTTCTGTGTGCAAGGTAACAAGATTTGACAATACTTTGTGGGAACCAATGCGAGGACATGTCTTGTATAATTACATGTGATACATCGCTAGTGACGTTATCACTGGACAGCTGCGCAGTGATCATAGTTTGTGTGCATACTTGTATACTTCGATTTATCGCTGTTAGTCTACTAAATCTTACAGTGCCAAACTCCTCTAAGGCAGTAGAATATTGACGTTGAATCGGTATATTTGTTGAAATATCACACTGTTTTCATTAGTTTAACGTGGGATATCAGTCTGTTTGTGTAAAATATAGCACTGTGGAAATATTTTAACATTTCAAGTCTCATATTTGCGTGTCTTAGGATGTTGATCTTGAAAAGTGGGAAAAACTGGTCAGACAATGTAAAAAAACTATCCCAGAATTGTTAATATCAATGACAGATTGTCATACGTTTGCAAGCTTACAGAAATGCCGTTATATTTAACGAACTGTAGTCTCACACATTAAGCTCCACGTAGACTTGGCACATAGCAATAGTTTATTTGCTTCAGTAATGTCCTGTGGTAATTTTTAAACATTAAAAGTCTTGTATTTATGCGCGTCATGTGATCTTGAGAAGTGAGAGAAAATCGGTCGAAAATGTAAGTAATTACCTTTAAGTGATCTCTATGATGATCCTTTCACTAAGGCGCATAGACCTCGAATGATATGTCTCACACAGTTTTCATAGATAGAAAGAGGTGAGACAGCTGGGAGTGGGAAACTCTCTTTCCCAGAATCTTTAAGTCGTTCTAGTGACCTAGAGAGAGGAACAAGAGAGGGAGGGGGGAACTTGTTTTCCCGCCATTCTTAGTCATCCAACTGGTCCAGATCATTGGGAGGGGGGGGGGGGGGGGGGGGAGTGACCTTCAGTTTCGTGTGAGAACCAACACAGTGGATGGGAGACCTTGGAGGAGGCTATTTTACAAGTGGTTAGAATCGGGTTATCTAAGGCGCTGCAGTCGTGGACTTTGCGGCTGGTCCCGGCAGAGGTTCGAGCCCTTCCTCGGGCATGGGTGTATGTGACTGTCCTTCGGATAATTAAGGTTAACTAGTGTGTAAGCTTAGGGACTGATGATCTTAGCAGTTAAGTCTCATAAGATTTCACACACATTTGAACATTTTTTGAGAAACGGGTTACATTCTGAGCTTAATTTACCACACGCATTTCCCAGAGAAGTGTTACGTGGTATCGGAATACATAGCGAAAAATGCTTTTGAAAGTACACTGCCGCCTAATTGCATTGACGTGTTACAGCACATTCTAAACATATTCAGATCCAAAATTACTAAAAAATATAAAAGAAAATTTAAGTTTATTTCTGGAAGACATGCGGCCGTTGGATAATCACCTTTCTTCAAGCAGATGCTGCCAGTTACTGGGAGCATACAAGCGACGCAAAGAATCAAAATAGTGTAAAGTATATGCTAGAATGGGGCACAGCGAATTTAGTTTATTTCCTGAACTAGAAACAAATAAAATTTGTGTTTAACATTTGCGCTACACAAGGACTGAGGACATTAAAACCTATTGCAGACAGGCCGAAGTCTATCTGTTCCTCCAGACAGTAACAGAACTCTGAAACTACTCGCTGACACTCTGCGGCGTTGTTATTGTCCGCGAATTAGTCTAGGGTACACGAACCAAATAAGCCGTGCCGTGACTGTACCAGCAATGGCTAAATTGGTAATCTGGGTCTGCAGACTCTGACAACAGCTAAGGGGACACTACTCGTACCCGAGAGCGCCCTTAGTAAGACTTGGCGCCGCGCAGCTAGTCCCACAAACTTCCTCTCGCCGGTATTCCTGATTTTAGATCTCTGCCCTTGGTGAAGGCCAAACATAGATTGACCTCTGGAAGTCCTCCAAACGACTGAATCAGGAGTGTCCCTCTTCCAGTGGCTTACTGCTTCCTTTGATGATAAGCGGAACGTAATGAAAGTCTTTGAGTGCGAACATTTTAGGGTATGCCTAACCTTAATTGTTATGGTATCAGTTTTAAATTCTCAAATAATTGTAATGAGCCACTACCATTCATCTCCACACTACACATTTTGGACGTTTGTTCGTCCGTTATCAAGGGACGGCCTTAAGTTAACAAAAAATAAAAAGGTTTGTACATATGGTTCTTCTGGGCAACCTGTAGCACCGTTCGATAGCAGGGAATAAGAAACAATTTTATTACACTGCAATTACATAGGTGCTTTGAGTGAATAGGCAGTAAGAAGGTAAATACCTTTTAATGCTAACAGACTGGTATTTATTGTACATATTTCGCTTGTTGTTGTTGTTGTTGTTGTGGTCCTCAGTCCAGAGACTGGTTTGATGCAGCTCTCCATGCTACTCTATCCTGTGCAAGCTTCTTCATCTCCCAGTAACTACTGCAACCTACATCATTCGGAATTTGCTTACTGTATTCATCACTTGGTCTCCCTCTACGGTTCTTACCCTCCACGCTGCCCTCCAATACTAAATTGGTGATCCCTTGATGCCTCAGAATATGTCCTACCAACCGAACGCTTCTTCTAGTCAAGTTGTGCCACAAATTTCGCTTCTCCCCAATTCTGTTCAGTACCTCCTCATCAAGTATGTATATACCCATGTAATCTTCAGCATCTTTGTGTTGCACCACATTTCGAAAGCTGCTAATCTCTTCTTGTCTAAACTATTTATCATCCATGTTTCACTTTCATACATGGCTACACTCCACACAAATAATTTCAGAAAAGACTTCCTGACACTTAAATCTATACTCGATGTTAACAAATTTCTCTTCTTCAGAAACGCTTTCCTTGCCATTGCCAGTCTACATTTTATATCCTCTCTACTTCGACCATCATCAGTTATTTTGCTTCCCAAACAGCAAAACTCATCTACTACTTTTAAGTATCTCATTTCCTAATCTAATTCCCTCAGCATCACCCGATTTAATTCGCCTACATTCCATTATCCTCGTTTTGATTTTGTTGATGTTCATCTTATAGCATTATTTCAAGACACTGTCCATTCCGTTCAGCTGTTCTTTCAGGTCCTTTGCTGTCTCTGACACAATTACAATATCATCGGCGAACATCAAAATTTTTATTTCTTCTCCATGGATTTTAATTCCTACTCCGAATTTTTCTTTTGTTTCGTTTGTTGCTTGCTCAATATCCAGATTGAATAACATCGGGGAGAGGCTACAACCCTGTCTCACTCCCTTCCCAACAACTGCTTCCCTTTCATGGCCCTCTACTCTTATAACTGCCATCAGTTTTCTGTACAAATTGTAAATAGCCTTTCGTCCCTGAATTTTACACCTGCTACCTTCAGTCATCTTCCCTCTGTGTTCCTTACTATCTTTTGCTACCCATTGTGTTAATGTGTTGACTCCATTTTATTCTGTTTTCGTGTCACGGATGATACACTAAAACACTACATCTTCGTTTAACAGGCTTTGTAACTTGATCATCCGTGTTATTAAATGAACAAAATGGTCACTCGCTTCTGGTTACAGGTTACCTGTCCAATGTCAGGGGCAACAAACATTTCATTTTCAGTATTTCATATAATTATTCATCTAATTTAAAAATTTAAAATGCTGTCACAATCTCCTCATGAAGAGGTATATTCTTAAGTTAAGTCAAGTGATAAAGGCACAAACTGTGTACATGTCTTGTGGCGGCTTAACTCACGGAGCCTAATGTAACCCAGACAGTATTCATCAAGAATTTGTTTGAGAATGGGACCACTTAGCAATTTCCAACAAACTTTGGACATTTTTTAAAACCAATATGAAATTTTTGGTTGCTGAGCCCTGAGAATAAAGAAAATAGATTATCGGTGAATACATGTTCGATATACAGGACACAAAATCCTGTCTGAGGCCTGCGATCATTTTTATGTTAATAATTGGCAACCAATGCTGTACAATCGCAATAAAGTGCTAAGATGTCATCTGACTCTTCTATTAGAACATGTTACGCGTTTCGGGATTACACCCATCTTCAGACATCTATTAAAAAAAGTGCAATACATAAGTGAATAGCACACTCAACACGTCTCAACGTTACAGCAAATGAGATCTGGTCATATGAGTTACATACCACAAACTTCAACTCCTTCCTAACCAACCAGGCGTACAGCCTTGACACATACATAAATACTACATAAATACATACATACATTTTCATTGTTCATCCAGTAAAGCTTCATCATCAGGCAGGACCCGACACATTTTTGTAAGTATCCTCATATATCACTGAATGTACCTGCCAAATTATGTCATTACGCGAGCGGTTCTAGGCGCTACAGACTGGAACCGCGCGACCGCTACAGTCTACGGTAGCAGATTCGAATCCTGCCTCGGGCATGCATGTGTGTGATGTCCTTAGGTTAGTTAGGTTTAAGTAGTTCTAAGTTCTAGGGGACTGATGACCTCAGAAGTTAAGTCCCATAGTGCACAGAGCCATTTGATGTCATTATGCATCACATAGGTCGGGTAATATGACGTCGTAAATATTACGGTGTGTGAAAAACTAACTTTTCTTAAAACGAGACTTACAGGCTCTCTATCAAGGAAAACTTAAGTACGAAAGTAAGTTTCACATACTGTGACATGATAAGTAACATGTTGTTTTGTTGTTGTTGTGGTCTTCAGTCCAGAGACTGGTTTGATGCAGGTCTCCATGCTACTCTATCCTGTGCAAGCTTCTTCATGTTCAAGTTTTTTTTTTTTGGGGGGGGGGGTTTAAGGGCGCTCAACTACTGAGGTCATTAGCGCCCAGTCACAATTGTAAGAGCACATAGAAGCTAGTAAAACTCAAGGGGGAGGAGGGGGGAACACCAAAAAGTTCTTACAAAGATGCAGATAAAATAAGTGAAAGAGTTAGACGTCTTTGGACAAGCCAGTCAAAGTAATAAAACGAAGAACACGAGCAGCTGCTCGAGCGTCATCAGCTAAAATATCCTGTAAAGTAGATGGCAGAGACAGGACAACACTAGATTGACTAAAACGGGGACACGACAATAAAACAGGGCGCACTGTCAATGCATGACCACAAGGGCACTGCGGGGCTGGGTCACCGGAGAGCAGGTAGCGGTGGCTAAACCGGCAATGCCCAATCCGCAACCTGGTCAGAAGTACCTCTTCTCGCCGAGATGGTCGGGAGGAGGTTGTCCGAGCAGTTGGGAACGGTTTTACGGCCCGGAGCTCGTTTCCTTGAAGTGATGACCATGTATCCACCACAATGACATAAGCCTCTTACAAACAACCCCACTAATGTCAGATGACGGGACACAATGGGAGGCTGGCCGAGGAAGGAGGACTGCAGCCTTGGCTGCAGCATCAGCAGCCTCATTCCCAGGCACTCCTACATGGCCGGGAACCCACAGAAAGCTGACAGGAGAGCCATCATCAGCAAAAGAATGGAGAGACTGCTGGATCCGTTGCACCAAGGGATGGACCGGATATGGAGCTCCAAGGCTCTGAAGAGCACTGAGTGAATCAGAGCAGAGTACATACGTCGAATGGCGGTGGCGGCGGGCATACTGAACGGCCTGATGGAGAGCAAAAAGCTCTGCCGTAAAGCTGGAACACTGGTCGGGGAGCCGGTATTTAAAGGTGACTGCACCGACGACAAAGGCACAGCCGACACCATCGTCAGTTTTGGAGCCATCAGTGTAAATAAAGGTGTGACTGGCAAGTCGCGCACGAAGTTCGACAAACCGTGAGCAACGCAGCCGGGGTACCCTCCTTCGGGAGCGAGCTGAGGTCGAGATGAATATGAACCGGAGCCTGGAGCCAAGGTGGTGTCGGGCCCTCACCCTCTCTGAAGGTGGTAGGGAGGGAAAAATCCAATTGTCGAAGCAGGCGACGAAAGCGGACTCCAGGGGGCAGCAGGGCAGACACGTACAACCCATACTTCATGTCCAAGTACCCACTGCATCCTACATCCTTCTGAATCTGCTCAGTGTATTCATATTGTGGTCTCTCTCTACGATTTTTACCCTCCACGCTGCCCTCCAATACTAAATTGGTCATCCCTTGATGCCTCAGAATATTTCCTACCAACCAATCCGTTCTTCTAGTCAAGTTGTGCCACAAATTTCTCTTCTCCCCAATTCTATTCAATCCTCCTCATTAGTTATGTGATCTATCTACCTAATCTTCAGCATTCTTCTGCAGCACCACATTTCGAAAGCTTCTATTCTCTTCTTGTCCGAACTATTTATCGTCCAGATAAGTAACGTAGCTCAATGAAACATGGACCACACATACATAGAACGGATACAATATACACTCCTGGAAATTGAAATAAGAACACCGTGAATTCATTGTCCCAGGAAGGGGAAACTTTATTGACACATTCCTGGGGTCAGATACATCACATGATCACACTGACAGAACCACAGGCACATAGACACAGGCAACAGAGCATGCACAATGTCGGCACTAGTACAGTGTATATCCACCTTACGCAGCAATGCAGGCTGCTATTCTCCAATGGAGACGATCGTAGAGATGCTGGATGTAGTCCTGTGGAACGGCTTGCCATGCCATTTCCACCTGGCGCCTCAGTTGGACCAGCGTTCGTGCTGGACATGCAGACCGCGTGAGACGACGCTTCATCCAGTCCCAAACATGCTCAATGGGGGACAGTTCCGGAGATCTTGCTGGCCAGGGTAGTTGACTTACACCTTCTAGAGCACGTTGGGTGGCACGGGATACATGCGGACGTGCATTGTCCTGTTGGAACAGCAAGTTCCCTTGCCGGTCTAGGAATGGTAGTACGATGGATTCGATGACGGTTTGGATGTACCGTGCACTATTCAGTGTCCCCTCGACGATCACCAGAGGTGTACGGCCAGTGTAGGAGATCGCTTCCCACACCATGATGCCGGGTGTTGGCCCTGTGTGCCTCGGTCGTATGCAGTCCTGATTGTGGCGCTCACCTGCACGGCGCCAAACACGCATACGACCATCATTGGCACCAAGGCAGAAGCGACTCTCATCGCTGAAGACGACACGTCTCCATTCGTCCCTCCATTCACGCCTGTCGCGATACCACTGGAGGCCGGCTGCACGATGTTGGGGCGTGAGCGGAAGACGGCCTAACGGTGTGCGGGACCGTAGCCCAGCTTCATGGAGACGGTTGCGAATGGTCCTCGCCGATACCCCAGGAGCAACTCTAATCATTAATGGTGGTGTCTGATTGTACTATATCGTGTCTCCCTACCACTTTCGCGCAACGACGCTCTGAGCGTGTTTTTTAGGGAACTAGTTTGAACCTGGGACCTGTTGCTGGTAAGGAGACGCCAGACCACACATGACATGTACAATTCAGAAGAGTTCAGTGAGACTAGCGATGATATAATCAAATGCTTAATGATCTCAGCGTCAGCTCCACTGCACTCCCTGTAAAAGAATCTTAATTCTAACTAAATATAGTGGAAAGGGTTCAAGGCTTTCCTATTTTTAGTTAGCTGGTAAAATAACGTCGAAAAAGCAGTTAAGTTTACCATTGGAAATTTATTCTAATCACAAAACATCGTTTATAAATTGCACTATTGATAAAAGGAAATGTTTTAATACAGGATGGTAAAAACCAACTGCGTTCAACAAAAATGTGAACGAATATTCCCTAAATGGGTTTCCAAGTTCTGCAATCGATCGAAGGATGACCTGTGCCATATCACATCTATAATCTAGGTTTAATTTAAGTTTCACAAAAGAGAAAACTATCAAAATGGTCTACAGTGACCCTCAATTATCTTTAATAACTTATCTAACTTGTCGTAAATTACAGTGGCTGATGTGGCTTCTCAATAACTATATAAAAGAAAAATCATCGCGTTTCAGATCTGTTCTTCAAGTGGCAAATGTGAACACCATGAGTTTTAATTAAAGATCACCATTAGTACTACGCAAAAAGGGGGTGTAACAGATGAGTCTTCTGCAGTTCTGAGTGAGGCCTTATGCGCTCAAAAATGCGGCATCGCGTGCGTTCATTACCTAGTCGGTGTTTAGGCAGCGTCAGGGCGGCAGCGGCCGGCGCAGCAGCCATCCAGCTCGCCGTCTCGGAACCAACTCTCCTCGCTTCTCCTTACTACAATTTACCGAAGTTAGTTTAAAAAAGCTATCTGGCTGTGTTTTCATCTGACCAATCAGGGTCTCAATGTTAACCTTACGCTCCGCCTACAAAAATTCTGTCTATCCAATGGGAAACGTTATACTTTTCGTGGTGGGGCAATGTTTTTATAGTTTGCAACGTAACAGAGACGCTAAAAAGTCTCACGCTAAAACCTGCAGCTAGTGTGATCCTTTTAGCGTTATCGTGAGATCTATACTGCTCTTCTGGAGGGCTCTGTCTTTTAACATGGGCTGGGGAGTGATCCTAATGTAACAGACACGCGAAAAAGTCTCACGCTAAAACTTGCGGGTGGTAGTGGCCCTTTTTGTGTTATCGTAAGATCTATACTGCTTTTCTGGAGGGCTCTAGCTTTTAACATGGGCTGGGGGTTGTCCTTGACATACCTGAGACGCGAAAAAGCCTGACGCTAAAACGTGCGGGTTGTATAGTTGTACAGGTAGGCTCACGGCGTGGGTGCCCAGCCCCTCTCTTTCCTAGCTTAACACGGTTCTGCTCTGGGCTTCTGTCCTCGTTTCTCCCCTCGGAACTGCGTCTGCCTCACGGTGGGGAGGTACGACATGCATTTAGGCATTCTTGTGTTAGTCTGTGGTATTCCATTTGCTCACTCGTTCACTCGTATTACTTTGGTTAATTTAATGTCACGGTTTATCCGGAGCTATGTGACATACTACTGGATTTGCTTATCATGTCAGGGTTTTCATGTAAGGTGTTGGATTTGCCTGACACCTTACACAACAGTGTCCCTAATTTGCTGGGAAGTGGCGGTGCGGTCCCCTACGGCACTGCGTAGGATCCTACGGTCACGTGCGTCGCTGCGGTCCGGTCCCAGGTCGACGGGCACGTGCACCTTCCGCCGACCACTGGCGACAACATCGATGTACTGTGGAGACCTCACGCCCCACGTGTTGAGCAATTCGGCGGTACGTCCACCCGGACTCCCACATGCCCACTATACGCCCTCGCTCAAAGTCCGTCAACTGCACATACGGTTCACGTCCACGCTGTCGCGGCATGTTACCAGCGTTAAGGACTGCGATGGAGCTCCGTATGCCACGGCAAACTGGCTGACACTGTCGGCGGCGGTGCACAAATGCTGCGCAGCTAGCGCCATTCGACGGCCAACACCGCGGTTCCTGGTGTGTCCGCTGTGCCGTGCGTGTGATCATTGCTTGTACAGCCCTCTCGCAGTGTCCGGAGCAAGTATGGTGGGTCTGACACACCGGTGTCAATGTGTTCTTTTTTCCATTTCCAGGAGTGTAGTAGTAAAGGTAACAGAAAGACATACGCAATGAAACGAACTGAAATGCTACTTTTACTCAAAAACGATAGTTACACAGGAGTCAGAGAGATTCATGACGGTTCTCTGCACATTACAAGCGGCGGGGCGTGGCTGCTAACAGGGTGTGTGATTGCAAAGTTTGATGCGGAGTTCTCGTGGTAGGGCGTTTCGTGCCTCGACCAGCGCCGTTGACAAATGCAGGATGATGGCTCGTGTGCAGTACGCCTCCGCAACGCATCCCACAAGTGTCGATGTGATTTAAGTCGGGGCAATGGGCAGGCCAGTCCATCGCCGAATATCCTCTCGTTACAACAGCTCCTCTGCATGCGCTCTTCGATGCGGTCTCGTACTGTCATACACGAAAACGCACAAGTCTGAGTAGGACTCGCGGTCTAAGGTTTACCTATATATTTGCTTATGTATGTAGATAACAGTAATAGTTTCGTGTGTCTTAACTGCCTTGTGCAAGGAGCTCTATTTGACGCCACTTCAGCCACTTGCGTGGTTCCAGTCTCCCCTTTTATCCATCCGTGGAGAAAGTACCTCCAGTTTAACATGGATTACGAACCACGTGTTGTTTCTGGCGACACTTCACATCCAACAGAAGGCTAGGTTGACATGAAGTGTAATAAATCCGTACTCCAACCGAGATACGATGGTATATAGACATATGTTTTGGTGACTGAGTTTGCGAGTATCAAAGTTTGTGACATACGAGGTGCGCCAATGAAATGATGAGACTGATGTGAAAGAAATGTTGCTTACCGTTTTAGTCAAGTTTAGTGTGGTCTTCTTCAAAGTAGTTCCCTTATAATTGCACACACTTTTTCCAGCGCTTCTGCCATTGATGGTAACATTTCTGGAATTAATCTTCCGTAATGTCCTCCAAGACCCTCGTCACAGCTTTTTGGACATCTTGTGTCGTTTTAAAATGGTGTCTCTTGCCCGCCGTTCTGGCTCTTGAAAATAGAAAAAGTCGCAAGGAGCTATATCTGGTGATAACGGTGGCTGTGGTAGTACTGAAATTTGTTTTGAGGTTAAAAATTGCTGTACTGACAGAGCAATATGGGATGGCGCATTAATGTTATCCAGAATCCAATTATTAACAATGTTGGCACGGACACGAATAACTCTTTTACGATGTCTTCCTAAAACTTCTTTGTAGTAATATTGGTTAACTGTTTGTCCAGGAGGCACCCACTCTTTACGAAGAATTCCCTTGGAATCAAATAAGTACACAAGCATGCATTTCACTGTTGACTTTGACATGCGAGCTTTTTTTGGTCTGGGTGATCCCTTTGAACACCATTGCGAACTTTGGCGTTTTGTCTCTCCATCGTACTGAAAAAACCAACTTTCATCACCAGTGATAGCACGGCTCAACAATTCTGGATTGATTTCCGTTTGCTCTAACAGATTGGCTGCCACATTTTTCCGTGTTTGTCACTGTTCTGATGTGAGATTTTTGGGGACTATTTTTGTGCAAATCTTTCTCATACCAAGATCTTTAGTTATTATTAGAAGGGCTGTTTCTCGATTGATGTTCATTTCTTCTACAGTCATTTTCACGGATAATCTTCTATCAGATCGCACGATTTCACGCGCCCTGGCCAAGTCGACATCCGTCCGTGAGGTTGATAGTCGTCCACTGCGGTCTTCATCTTCAACATTCGTTCTTCCCTCACTAAACATTTTATGCCAACGGAAAACTTGAGCTCTTTACATAACCTCCTCTCCAAAAGCCTTCTGAAGCTTATCGTTAGTTCTCGTCGCGTTTTCACCCAATTTAACACAAAAAGAAATGATATACCGTTGCGCAAAAATATTATACAGTTCCATTTCCGTGACGAGAGACTCAAAAACGTGTTAACTTATTACAGCACAACTCACGACTTAGTAGTTGCATCGAATTGCCGCTTGGACTAGAAGCAGCTTATAGACCAAGGTGAAAGATATTGTGCCTACGCAAGCCTGCAGGGTTGCCACATCTTGCAAAGAAAATCAGTCTCATTACTTTATTGTCGCACCTCGTATATGGCCGAACTTTTGACGGCATTGACGTAGAAGCTTAATTTTTTCCCACCATTAAGGGACGGTAGACCTTCGAACTTGATATAAATTTCAACTGGATACGTCTATCCGTTATTGAGAAAAGGCGGTGTTAACAGTTGGACATGCAGAGGCACAGACAGGCGGATAACAGACTGATACTATGAGGGTTCTATTTGTACCCTCTGGCGTACGGAACCCATTGAACAAAGTCAGGGGCGAATGCGCTCCTGAAAAGACGCACATGAGGAAGGAGTACAGAGGCATACTTTGACAAGTGAGTGCACAGAGATCAAGGACATGAAGGTCAGTATTCGCATGCCACAGTATACCTTCCCACACCATAACACGTAAACCACCAAAACGATCACGTCCAACGTTGTTCCTAGGTACATTACGTGGTCCTACTTTTCGCCAAATGAACTGTTCTTCTGTCACTATTTTGTATGTGTGTGGGGAGGAGACGGTTATGTCAGCGAGTAAGAGTTTCGACAAGTTTAAAATTCAGTGTGAAGTTCTGGAAGTCGCTAAGTGCTCTCATTCTCAAATACTGGATCAGTATAGTCTGGAAATTTGTGAGCCGTGAGTTACACTGCTTTAGAACGCATAAGTTACACAAAGATACGAAGTTTTGAACTTTAATGTTCGACTTACTGCGTTAAACCTTTAACGTAAAATTGAAACTCCTAAAGATTAGATTATGACAACATTTTAAATCCGGTCCATAAGTGTATGAGTATAGTCCTAAGACATCGACTGCACACCGACCAGCGCAGCGCCGCGAAACGTCATCAAGAAGGCGCTGACCAGCACGCCAATGGAAAGACCGGAGAATGCCACACCTCCAGGAATACAGAGTTCAGCGCTCCCTGTCAAAGCAGGCGCAACCAGCCGCCCATCGCTGGTCGGGTCCAGTTCGTTGTTCGAGTTCGAGAGCACCAGTACTGAGTAATAGCAAGACGATAGCCTACGTCCTGCGAGTAGTAATAGACTGTAAGAGTAATTGCATGTAGGAGCCACAGGAACCACATTAAGCCACTCCATAACAAGAAGTTAACTTATGTTTCTTTCCTTTTTAGAAAGAAAGTGCTCTACTAATCTGCCCGCGTTATGTATAGATCATTCTGGATTCCTGACACTGGCTATGGCAACTTCTCTCCTTCCTTCTTTGTGTCGGGTGTCGGTGCTAATCCCCCCCCCCCCCCTCCACCCACAGCAGCCGACACAACGGTATGAAACACTGAATATCAAATTTTTGTTTCACCTCGAATTGTGACGGTTGGAACTTTTATACTGGCAACTACTTATTTACAGCTAGTAAACCATAATAGATACATGTTTCAACGTTTTACTGACTTTCAAAGTAGTCACCAGCATTGTGTATAACCCATTGTCAGCGATGTGGAACTGGTAGGATACTCGCTTAAGGTGATATAGCACTTAGCAGCCGCATCAGTCAAACAAATCAGTAACAGTTTGCACCGCAGTGGTTAGCACACTGGACTCGCATTCGGAAGGACGACGGTTCAATCCCGTCTCCGGCCATCCTGATTTAGGTTTTCCGTGATTTCCCTAAATCGTTTCAGGCAAATGCCGGGATGGTTCCCTTGAAAGGGCGCGGCCGATTTCCTTCCCAATCCTTCCCTACCCCGAGCTTGCGCTCCGTCTCTAATGACCTCGTTGTCGCCGGGACGTTAAACACTAACCACCACCAACAGCTTGCACTGTATGTGCTTGAGAATTGTCCTGTAAAATGATGGCCAGTTCCTGCAGAAACTGTCATAACTTCTGTCTCTGAGCTGCTCGAAGGTTGTGTTCCAAAAATTAACAGCATAGAGACAGAAGTGATGACACTTCCTGTAGCGGTTCTTGGCGCTACAGTCTCGAGCCGAGCGACCACTACGGAGTGACCGTGCGGTTCTAGGCGCTGCAGTCTGGAGCCCAGCGACCGCTACGGAGTGGCCGTGCGGTTCTAGGCGCTACAGTCTGGAACCGAACAACCGCTACGGAGTGGCCGTGCGGTTCTAGGCGCTACAGTCTGGAGCCGAGCGACCGCTGCGGTCGCACGTTCGAATCCTGCCTCGGGGTTGGATGTGTGTGATGTCCTTAGGTTAGTTAGCTTTAATTAGTTCTAAGTTCTAGGCGACTGATGACCTCAGAAGTTAAGTCGCATAGTGCTTAGAGCCATTTGAACCATTTGAACACTTTCTGTAGAATCTGACCATCATTTTGCAGGACAATGCTCAAGCTCGTATGGTGCAAGCTGTTACTGATTTGTTTGACTGATGGGGCTGCAAAGTGCTATACCACCTACTGCACTCCATTGACTTAAGCTCTCGTGAGTTCAACTCGACTTCTAAACTGAAGGAAACACTTCACGACATTCGCTTCACAACTGCTACAAATTCGTCGGGCAATAGACCACGCCGCTCGAACTGTCAACACAACTGGCACTGCTAAGAGTATCCTACGACTTCCACATCGCTGGCAATGGGTTTTACACAATGCTGGTGACTACTTTGAAGGTCAGTAAAAGTTTGAAACACGTAACTATTTTGTACGAGCTGTAAATAAATAGTTGCCACTATTAAAGTTCCAAGCCTCGTAATAGGCAACCTGTAGCTTGTTTCAGGTGATCATTTCAACCATTTAGTAATTACAGTAGATGCCTGTCCGTTCAAAATCACGTGCATTTTACCTTTCTCTTTGGGCACTCAATTAATCAACGTATGACAGTAGCAATGAAGGGCAGATCCAGGGGGGAGGTGTCGTGGGGGTCTCGACGCTTCTCTCCATATATTTTTCAGGTCGCATGTATTTTCCATACATTTCGATCTCTGAACTCATCAGCGAGCTTTTGGAGAATAAAGTAACATGAAATATAGGAATGGCAAGGTATTCTAGCAAATCACAAGCTGCATTTGCTCGTATGTTTAACAACGTGTAGGTTTTAGTTTCTGACCCAGGTGGACGGGCTCGCGGCCTGATCACGTGTCAACATGCTAGGAAAGGGCGCACGCTCTAGGTCTGACAGCCAGAGAGTCTACAGGTAGCACGTGCAGACCATAGGAAATAGAATCTACAGATTACAAAAAGCATACAAGCTCACTTGGAATCACTATAATAAGCAATATATTTCTGCCAGTGCGAAACTAAGGCAATACAACACACTAGTCCTACCAGAAGCACTTTATGCTGCAGAAACTACAATGATTCATGGTCATACTAAGATCAGAGAGATTGAAAGGCAGGAAAGAAAAATTCTGAGGAAAATATATGGACCAGTGATTCGGGAAGGAATTTGAGTGAAGAGGCCAACTAGAGAGATTTACAAAGACATAGAAACAATAACAGACACCATTGGAAAGAGAAGGATGAAATTTTATGGACATATCAGCAGGATGAATAAAAGCAGGCTCACAAGACAAATCTTTGAGATAGTAAACAAGAGCAAAAACAAGACAAAGTGGATCACTGAAGCAGAAGAAGACATTAAAGAACTGGGGGTCACACAAGTCAACATAACCAATAGAGAACAGTTTAGAAACATGATACAGAAACACACGCTTAAACAACAACATACGGAGAACAGAACGGAAAAAAGATAGTCGGAAGAACTCAAGAGAGAAAATAGTGAACGTATGAAGAGAATCTGGGAAGAACGAAGAAAGAAGAAGAAATCATGGCTAGTCAAGTTCAATCGCTCTCTCCAAATGGAAGAATCGAAAATAATATGCCTTCCCGAACGTAGACGGAAATGACAGAAACAAACAGCAGTCCCCTCATACAGATATACACATTCCCAGGTAGGCATGCCAAGCGAGGTAGCAACTCGCATTCCGAAAGACGACGGTTCAAAGCTACCTCCAGCCATATTGATTTTGGTTTTCTCGTGGTTTCCCTAAATCCCTCTACACAAATGACGGGATGGTTCCTTTGAAAAGGACACGGCTCACTTCCTTCCCCATTCTTCCGTGATCGCAATTTGCGCTCCGTCTCTAATGACTGCGCGGTCAGCGAGACCTTGAAGTCTTATGTTCATTCCTTTCTTTCATACAGCCAAAGCAGTTGTTCAGAATCGTAATGCTAAATGATAATACAGATAATGTTGAATGCACACCCTGATTTCGTACCGTGTAAATGTGCGATGTCTAAACATTGTGAGAGCTGATTGCTATCATCATTCTTCAATCAAACGCGTGACACATGTACTTTACAAACTTTTGGAAGAATACTTTTAAATGCTGCATTTATCTGATTTACAATTTCTTGGTAGTTATGTAAGAGGAATCTACTAAGACGTGATGTAAACAAATTACGAGAGGTGTATAGTAAATAACACAACACTTTTTGTTGTTGAAAGCAGGTGGGTTTTTCTTCAGAATTCCAATGCAGCACATTATCCCCGACTCATTTAGCTTCATAACCCTATTTTCCAAGATAACGTCTGTACAATGCAACGACCTTACGTCACCTTTCTGGGAGCGCCTGTATGCACGCATGGCGCATGCTACCAGTCTACTGGTAAACGTCGGAGGCAATGTCTTGCTGCATCAGTAACCGCTGCTCATTCACATACCGCTTCTTGAGGAGAGCATCCTTCATTGGGCCAAACAAAAGGAAGTCGGAAGGTACGAGATCCGGGCTGTGTGGCGGATGTGGAAGAACAGCCAGTGAAGTTTTGTGAGCTCCTCTCCGGTGCGCAGACTTGTAAGAGGCCTTGCTTTGTCATGGAGAAGCAAAAATTCGCTTTAATTCTTTCTATGAACACTCGGAAGACAGTTTTTTTATTTTCTGAGGGTATCACATTGTACTTCTGAGTTGATCGTTGCACGACATAAAGCAAAATAGCCCCTTGACGTACCATAAGACCGTCACCATGACTTTACCGGCAAAGGATGCGATTTTCAATTTTTTCTTCGGAAGAGAGGTGGTGTGGCACCACTGCATGGACTGCCGTTTCGTTTGCGGTTCGAGCTGATGAACCCTGTTTCATCGCTTGTAACGATGTTTCTACAAAAAATTGTCACGAGCAGCCTCATAACGCGCAATCAGATTCGCACAGATGGTCCTTTGTTGCTCTTCATTCTCTTCTGTTAGCCGGGGAGGAATTTAGCGGATATACTCATTTCAGTAACCCCCCACTGGTGGACGAATGAGTCAGCATTATTCACGGGGACGTACAGCTGTGCAGCGTCGACGAGGTGTTTGAGTGTGATCCGTCGATTACATCGAATGAGTGTGTTCGCACGTTGCAACACTGCAGGAATAACAGCTGTGTGCGCCCGGCTGGCGCGACTACAGGTGTACTCGACCTTGTGGTGAAGACAGAGCCGGCCGGTGTGGCCGAGCGGTTCTAGGCGCTACGGTCCGGAACCGCGCAACCGCTACGGTCGCAAGTTCGAATCCTGCCTCGGGCATGCATGTGTGTGATGTCCTTAGGTTAGTTAGGTTTAAGTAGTTCTATGTTCTAGGGGACTGATGACCTCAGGTGTTAAGTCCCATAGTGCTCACAGCCATTTTTGATGAAGACAGATTTCTCGCCCAACGACTCACCGTGCTTTTGCGCACTGCCAGGTCTCCAAAGGCATTATCCAAGCGGCTATGAGTACCTACGATGCTCTGGTCTTCCTTAAAACTAAACTCAATGTCAGCTCTCTCCTTGAAATGCGCGTCCGTCACAGATGCCATTTTGAAGGCTATGTACAGTGCCGCCAATTACCGGAACTTCATGAAACTACGGAGACTGAAGCGGGAATATTCCACGATGTCCCACAACGAATTGTGCATTTTTTTCGACTGAAAATGGTCGAACAAAACATGTGTTGCATTACTTATTGAATGCTCCTCGTATTATAATTTTATTAAATCATGTTATTATTTTATTGCCATTTCTATTGTAGTCGCAAGCATCTTTTCCACATGAAAAGTAGAAATCATAGCAAATTAAACGGGAAGGGGAGGAGACACCCAAAAGTATCGAAACCTGGAGGTATTGTCTACCCACAGTTGGTAGCAATCATCTCAGAATTAATCTAATGTGAATTTGCTTTGCAGCTCCTATCATTCATGGTAGCATAACTTCATAGTCAATAAATAGTTGAAATGGCTCTAAGCGCTATCGGACTTAACATCTGATGTCATCAGTCCTCTAGAACCACTTAAACCTAACTAACCTAAGGACATCACACACATCTATGTCCGAGGCAGGATTCGAACCTGCAACTGTAGCAGCAGCGCGGTTCCGGACATACCGGCCGGCACTTCATAGTCAATAGTAAGGCGGTTACCTGCGTGAACCCCTCGTCGAGAAACTGAAAGTGTATCCAAGGAAGCTCGATATGGAAATGAAGTCCCATGTTTCTTGACAGAGCATAGGGGAACGATGCAAGTGACCCGCCTCTGTACTAGGCAACGTCCTAATGGAGGTGGTTTGCCGTAGCCTTCCTCCGGCCGTAATGGGGACGAATGACGATGACAACAACACCCAGTCAACTCGGGGCATGTGAAAATCCGTCCCTCCGCCGGGAATCGAACCCGGGACCCCGAGCTGGCCGAGGTGGCCGAGCGGTTCCAGGCGCTACAGTCCGGAACCGCGCGACCGCTACTGTCGCAGGTTCGAATCCTGCCTCGGGCATGGATGTGTGTGATGTACTTAGGTTAGTTATGTTTAAGTAGTTACAAGTTCTAGGGGACTGATGACCTCAGAAGTTAAGTCCCATAGTGCTCAGAGCCATTTGAACCGGGACCCCGAGCTCGAGAAGCGAGAACGCTACCGCGAGACCCCGAGCAGCGTACGAAGCTCGAAATACTCAAAATTATTTTGCGGTATTTCAGCTCTTGACACATGTGACATCGGAAAATATAAATTGCATCAGGATTCATTGTTTTCAAAACACTAGCAACGTATCCTTGATTTATGTCAACATTTACAATTATACTCTAGTAGCCAGCTTATCGCGTCTGACGAAAAAAATTGTTTGCGAGAACAATAATTGCTGTGTTGTGTACTTAAGATAGGTAAATAAATTAGTGAAAGGAATGTGAAGTGAAGTAGAAATTAGAAAATAAATGAAAGTTTAGTTTAGAAGAATTACACACTGGGAAACAGCGGACAAAGCAGCAATGGCAACAGCCGGCGCTTGCAAGTCAGCACAGCACGTTCAGGAGAAGCCGTCGCCCTCCCCACATAAGCGGAAGCTGTCGATTCAGACGTCAGGGCATCGCCCGACCGGCTCACGTGTTTCTCAGTTGTGAAATATGATCAAAGGCCCTCGCCTACATTCCAAGAGCCAATGACCGATGTTAAGAAGATTGTTCGAGAAGCTTTTCAACGTGACAGAAGAGGCAATGACCGTGAAGTTGTTCACCTCCAGTAAACTGAAGTGAATAAATACGAGAGACGCAGTGGGCCCGACGAGAGTAGCAGTAGTTTTCAGTCAGTTTCGGTGCTGAAGACCATCATGCAAGAAGAGACTACATCATACACAGACGCACCAAGTCCGCCGCTGTAATGGAATAGCAAGCAGCAGCCTCGGCGCCAGAAGACAGAAGTTAAAAGGTATTTGAAGTCTGATTGTTACGTACCCGGGTGACTCGCGAGGACGGGAGGGAGACGGCCTCACAACAGCAGTCACCTGTGAGCTGGGATGAAGACCTGACAGCCGAAGACTGGCAAGCGGGAGTCCGTTGTTCGAGTCCGGCTGGCCTTCCCCCGCCGCGCCGCTCCGCTGGCCGACGCACAACACACGCGGCCGCTAAGAGAAGAGAAACACTGGGACGCCACATCCAAGGTATAACCATCCGATGCACGACTTCGCTCGCAATAATTAAACGGGCCACCTTGCGCTGCGCGTCTTCAGTCAGCTGGGCGAGACGGCGACACGAGATACACACTGCCACGCGTAATCAGACGCCGCCGCTGCCGCAGCAGAAGGCTACGCAAACGACACAACTGCCGCTCTCCAATCCAGAACATCCAGTAAGAAATAGTTGTACAAAACTTTTATGTAAAAATACTGTTTCATTCTACCTCATACCCGAGCCAAGGAAGAACCCGTCCTGCCCATATGTTGTTAAGGGAGAAAAATGAATTTATTTAGTATTTTCACCCTGACATAATACTTTAGAATCAAATGCCGTTTGCAGTAATGCTCATTCTGACAATTGACTAGCATCAAAAGAGAAAACCCAGTTACATTTAGTGTCAGAAGTGCTGCAGCTGGTAGTGTTGTGACTGTGCTCTAATTTTTCTAATTTCACCTTCTAAGTTCCCTCGCCTCATAAATGTAGTAGTGAGCAATACATTGCATGGCTCTTCTAGGAAATGTACGCCCGCGAAATTTTACGGTAAACTACACTTTGATGCTCATCGTCTCTCTTGTAACGTTTGCCACAGGAAATGAACGGCTGTTTGTGCTGATGTGATATATCGCAGTGAGCCTCCGTAAGTGGGTAGTCTGCGTGTGTGGCTGATACGTGGAGGACCTACTCCACCGAGTAATATCGGCTGCAAGGGCAGGAAAGCCGACAACAACCGCCAGAGCGGTGGGCCGTTTCTCACCGTGCCACTCCATACCGCATCCAATGTCGCTATTGCAGCAGGATGACACGACGATCGTCAACGGTGCTCCTTGACATTTTTAACGCACCTTTTATTCCACAAGGACAATGCGCAAACCCGCTCCAGTCGAGCTGCAGCTCAGAAATGATTATCGGAGGAAAGAAAAGCACACCGCCTCGTCTAACGTAAGCGTTCGCTGTAAGGTGGCTATAATTTCGCACCTTACAAGCACTCATCCACATACTTTGCCGTGATCTACAAACACAATTAGGTGTCATATGATAGGTTGTACATCGTATATATCAATATATAAAGGAGACTGACATTGTGACATACACTTTGTAAGTAATTGTTAACTCTTATTACAGGAAAGGTGACGGAGTGTTTTTATTATCAGATCGGCGTAGTGAATTAGTGCCTATACTAGTAGAGGTTGGAACGACAGTGGAATTGAAATGGCAGGCGGAACTGAGGGTGGAACGGCCACACAGGTGTGTTGGTCCAGCTCCACACAGGAAGTGCCACGACGGCCAGTCCGGACACCTGAGCGTGAAATCACAATGCAGGGGCAGCCGGCCAGGGCCGGGAGGCTAACCGGATACTGCCGGCCGCTGTGGCCGAGTGGTTCTAGGCGCTTCAGTCTGGAACCGCGCGACCGCTACGGTCGCAGGTTCGAATCCTGCCTCGGGCATGGATGTGTGTGATGTCCTTAGGTTAGTTAGGTTTAAGTAGTTTTAAGTTCTAGGAGACTGTTGACCTCAGATGTTAAGTCCCATAGTGGTCAGAGCCATTTGATAACCGGATAATACATCTGAACTCAGGGAAGCTTGGACGCAGCTGGGACGAACAAAGAAGTGTCACCTCGGAAACCACGCGGGCTGGGTTATTTCCAAGGATTTTTACTCACAAGCGTACCATTGTACGAGTTTCCTCACAAACTTTCCGCGCTGGACAACAACAGACTAAAATACGGTTGACCGGCGTACGGAATAATCTGTAGAGAGGAAGGTTATTCCGTGGTTTCGGGAATATGATTCGTTTTCAGAATTACGATGGTGGGGAGCCGAGCCTTGCTGGGAAGGCAGCAGTGGAGAGACGTGGTCGTCCGTTGTGAGCGCCCGTGTCTGACGGTCGCTCGGTATCAGCTTTGTTGGTACGGACGGACTTACTGTTAGAACGGTTAGACACTGTACTGTTGCGAACCTATACAATTGTGAACTTCACCTCCTGGTTGGAAGTCGTCGTTGAGTACGCAGCGTTCAGTAATTGAGAGTATTTCCTCTGCCTATACCTACGTTGGGCCGTTATCTGAACTCCGGCTTTGTTGCTGGGAGTTCACGTTTCTCGTCTGTAAAACACAGAGAAGAGAAGACAGCATTAGAGTATATTAGAGGACCGTCATCTGCCGTCCTAGTGTTTGAAAGAGTTTTTATTTTGTGGCTGGAGTTCTTCCATCAACGCCGACGTGTACGGGAACTTCCACTTCGACGCACCGGACGCAGTACATACGGTGATATCGCAAATTGCTTCGGCTTATTAGGTCTATCAAGGTAAACAGTTGTGATCACGTTAGTTTATTTCCACTGAGGTTCCACACCACCGTAGATCATCTTTGAAAGTAGTGCCTTCTAGTGCTTGGTACGTAGACGATGTCAGTCATTTCCCGTTGTTGATATTGAACCGAGCAGTCATAATAAGGGGCAGAGTTGGGCAATTGATTAATAAGTTTAGTTAGGAAATATAGACAATTGTTCTTAAAGGGTTGATTTTATTCTATAATAAATACGTATTGAACAACAACGTTTACCATTTAGTAGTATTAGTTGCCTATATTCTTCATTTAAGTTTAGATTGTAATTTATATGTAAAAAAGAGCATTAAGAGATCCTAAGATCTGCCTCACGGGGTAGTCAGACAGGGCCAAATCTTCATTTTAGTGTTTATTATTTTCCGTTGCGCACATTCATTTTTACACTCGCCTGGAGTAGCATCTTAGAACACAATATTCCTAAACACTGAATTCATTCTCCAGTTCTCTGTTTACTTACTTTAGTTGTTCCACATTTTCACTTTAAGCAGTGTTACTGTTGTTAACGCGAAACCTAGTTTGCACGGACACACTGTGCTACAAAAGCAATTTTGGAAACTAATGCTAGCCACTATGCATGCACGTGCCACAATGGCGAAAATCATTAGTGAATCTGTTCAGTTTTGACACATTCCAACCTTCATGATAGGCAAGTATCAATTGCCTTTTTTTTTTTTTAATAGGTTATGTGATATTTCAGTAAATGCGACGGAGTGGGGAACTGAGAAACTTGTTGGTACTTAGGGAATTATGCTATGCACAGGTGCTAGTGGGACGTTAATGATGATACCACAAGAACAAAGAGCGATACTGGGCTTCGTGATATGAACATCTCAACATCGACGCTGTCGGAACTACTGAACAAACGAAATTCTGTAAGAATAAGATAAGATATCTAAGAGTAACGAAAGTCGTTTCCCGCACTTGGAAACTTCTGCAAATGCTTATAGCTCGGTAGGAAGCCGTGCTCAAGAACCTGGTATCAGTAAAATAACAGCTGTTCAAAATGGTTCAAATGGCTCTGAGCACTGTGGGACTTAACTTCTAAGGTCATCAGTGGCCTAGAACTTAGAACTACTTAAACTTAACTAACCTAAGGACATCACACACATCCATGCCCGAGGCAGGATTCGAACCTGCGACAGTAGCGGTCGCGCGGTTCCAGACTGTAGCGCCTAGAACCGCTCGGCCACTCCGGCCGGCAATAACCGTTGTCGAAACGCGTAAACTACCCAAAGAATAACACAGCGTACAACTGACGGTGAAAGTCGTAGACAAGAAATTTCCCAAATAGGTGGGATCATAATTATCCGGAAGAAGATTGGCTGCTGTGGACATTGGAACGCTATAGGTATATTCTAGGAATGGAGAATGACTGTTCTTTAGTATAGTCGCTAGATTCGGACATCGATACCGAGATGGGCGCACTAGTTTTGGCCGGCCAGAGTTTTATGGTTTCGCCCTCTGTCGGTCGTGGCGTGGAGAACGCGTCAGTTGGCGAGGCCTTCTGGTGGCACAGGCAACGAGAACGAGTTAAGGGCACGCTCGCTTCCCGGCCAGCTCTTTGATGTATGCGAAGCTTTCTGGTCGCCGACATTATTGTTCGTATACTGAGTGTTTATTTCTCTAGGTGTGCTATTCACGCTCTCTTCGTTTGCTGTTGACGATTCTTGGCTTCACTTTTCAATTCCCCTCGATTAGTTCTTTCTGATTCGTGTACGCTTTGCCGTCGTCCATTCTGTTCATTTCGGACCGTTTTTGTTTAAAACTGCCTGGTGACCCTTCCCTGCACTGTAGAGATTTTTAAAATGTTCTCCACTTTGCGTTTCCAAGATAATACTTCTTATACTAGTGTATCTTCTTTCCTTACAGCATCTCCAACTCTGGTTAAGATTCGTGTATTGTTCTGACGTAGTTGAATTAGCTTCTGGAGTAATCCGCTAAAACTTTATAGATTCAGTCACACAATTAGACTCTGTCGCTTGCCAATCTACATCTACATGGTTACTCTGCAATTCACTCTTAAGTGCCTGGCAGAGGGTTCATGGAACAATTTTCATACTACTTCTCTACTCACGAATGGCGCGTGGCAAAAAGAAACACCTGAATCTTTCCGTTCGAGCTCTGATTTCTCTTATTCTATTGTGATGATCATTTCTTCCTACGCCTTCGGAAGATAAAGTTGGTCATCAAAATTTCGTAAATAGATCTCGCCGCGAAGAAAACTGCCTTTGTTTCCGTGACTGCCACCCCAACTCGCGTATCATATCAGTGACACTCTCACCCCCATTGCGCAATAACACGAAATGAGCTGCCCTTCTTTGCACTTTTTTGATGACCTCCGTCAACCCTACCTGGTAAGGATCCCATACCGAGCAGCAATATTCCAGCAGAGGACAGACAAGTATAATGTAGGCTCTCTCTTTAATGAGTTTGTGGCATCTTGTAACTGTTCCGTCAACAAACCGCAGTCTTTGTTTCACCTTCCACACAATATTATCTCTGTGGTCTTTCCAATTTAAGTTGCTCGTAATTGTAATTCCTAGGTATTTAGTCGAATTGACAGCCCTCAGATTGTGCAATTTATCGTATACCCAAAACTTATCAGATTTCTTTTAGTACCCATGTGGATGACCTCGCACTTTTCTTTTTTTAGTGACAATTGCCACTTTTCGCACCATACAGAAATTCTCTCTAGATCATTTTGAAATTGGAATTAATCGTCTGATGATTTTACTTGACGGTAAATTACAGCGTCATTTGAAAACAATCTAAGGGGCCTGCTCAGATTATCGCCTAGATCATTTATATAAACCAGGAACAGCAAAGGGCCTATGACGCTACCTTGCGGAACGCCAGATATCACTTCTGTTCTACTCGATGGTTTCCCGTCTGTCACTACGAGGCCTGTGCGGCTAGTTCCGGCGGAGGTTTGAGTCATCCCTCGGGCATGAATGTGTGTGTTTGTCCTTAGGATAATTTAGGTTAAGCAGTGTGTAAGTTTAGGGACTGATGACCTTAGCAGTTAAGTCCCATAAGATTTCACACGCATTCCAACATTTTGTCATTACGAAGTGTGACCTCTCTAAGAGGAAGTCACGAATCCAGTCACACAACTGAGACGATAGTCCATATGCACGCAATTTGATTAATAGTCGCTTGCGAGGAACGGTAACAAAAGTCTTCTGGAAATCTAGGAATATGGAATCGATCTGAGATCCCTTGTCGACAGCACTCATTACTTCATGGGAATAAAGAGCTAGCTGTGTTGCACAAGAACGATATTTTCTCAATCAGCGTTGGCTATGCATCAATAAGTCATTTTCTTCAAGGTGATTCATAATGTTCGAGTACAGTATATGCTCGAAAATCCTACTGCAAATTGAGGTAAGTGATATGGGTTTGTAATTCGATGGGTTACTCCTATTTCCCTTCTTGAATATTGGTGTGACCTGTGCTACTTTGCAGTCTTTAGTAACAGACCATTCGTCAAGTGAGCGGTTGTATATGATTTCTAAGAAAGGAGCCATTGTGCTTCATACTCTGAGAGGAACCTGACTGGTATACCATCTGGACCGGAAGACTTATTTCTTAAGTGATTTTTGTTGTTTCGCAACAGGTAAGATATCTACTTTTATGTCACTCATGCTAAGAGCTATTCTGGTTTCGAATTACGGAATGTTTACTTCATCTTCTTTCGTGAAGGAGTTACGGAAAAGTGTAATTAGAAACTCCGCTTTAGTGGCATTATTATCGGTAACATTCCGTCGCTATCGCGCAGTGACGGTATTGACTATTTTTTGCCACTGGTGTACTTTACACACGACCAGAATCTTTTTGGGTTTTCTACCATATTACAACTACAACTTTCGTTTCACAGACGAGAACGATGATTCGGTACACACAAACTGTCGAAACTGAAACGTGCGCAGATATCGCCGCGGAACCATCATTTGCGAAACTAGCTTCGCAACGCTGGTTTGAGGAAACTAGTTTCGCAATTGTCTCCGTGTAAAGTCTAGTTTACACGACGACACTAGGTTGCAGACAACTGCGCTACCGGCCACTGCGGATGCGTGCCGCACGTTTGCACAACTCCTTCGTGAAACTAAACACTTCTGGCGTATTCCAACTTCGGCGACACAAGTTGCATGAGTTTTTGACGTTATGTGTGTTTGTAGAGAGTAGACAAACTGAAATACGAAGTCGGGAACGGAGAAAAATGTTCGCTTTTTCGACATCTATGCTTTGAATATGTGTTTGTGGGGTTTCAGTGATGCTTATTACAAAAACAAGCAACATATTGCTGCCGCTGAGACCGTCATGTGCGATCGTAACATAGATGGTTTGACAATATCTGAACTCCAGGGCAAAATTTATTGAGTTAGGAGCACTTATTCAACTGAAATAAGAAAAATACAAGCAAGTGTAATTCTAGCTGTGGCAATACTCTCCTCTACAAGACTGAAATCCCATCTTTCGCCGGCCGCGGTGGTCTCGTGGTTCTAGGCGCGCAGTCCGGAACCGCGTGACTGCTACGGTCGCAGGTTCGAATCCTGCCTCGGGCATGGATGTGTGTGATGTCCTTAGGTCAGTTAGGTTTAAGTAGTTCTAAGTTCTAGGGGACTGATGCCCACAGCTGTTAAGTCCCATAGTGCTCAGAGCCATTTGAACCATTTGAGCCATCGTTCGATTTGCCCAACTCTTTCTCAAGCAATATTGTTGGCAGGAGGGAAGGCTATACACATTCAACAAGCTGCATTCTTTATTCAATATTCATCTATTTAAAACGTCTCTGCAGTGCTCCCCATTCACAAATGTTAGAATTTTGAGATATTGCAACTGTTCAGATCTATCTTCAAGAGAGTAGTCTGCAAACCATTCTCTTCTTAATGCGGCCTGCTTCGAGTAATTATTGCTGTTAATGTTAATAATTATTACTGTTTATGTTAATAATTGCCGCTGTTAATGAAAACGCGTCATCACCAACTTAAACTGCATCTTATAGCGTGCCGGGAGTTCTCGGTTGTAATGCACGCAATATGGTATGTAATTTCAGCTCTGGCGACAGTGCTTCATGCATTACAGTACCTTTATTCCTTATCGCATAGTTAACTCTATTTAGAAGAAACGTGAACAGTTCTGGTGACATTCTAAGATAATTAAAAGAACTTCTTGGGCCTTCCATTATAAATTATTTCAGCAAGGATACTGAGCAACCGAGCTGACGTCTTTGCTTCATCCAGGCACGAATCGAAATAAGTTTCTTATTATTTATTTATTTATTTATTTTTTTTTTTTTTTTTGCTTATGCCGCGATTCCACGCAACAAGCTTTAAAACTCGAGCGACGCAGAAACATATGAATCCACTTGCTTGCAACTCATTCCACGGAACGAGTAGGGTAGGGTAGGGTAGGGTAGTTTTGGGGGAAGAGACCAAACTGCGAGGTCATCGGTCTAGGGATGGACCGGGAACGAGGTCGGCCGTGCCCTTTCAAAGGAACTATCCCGGCATTTATCTGGAGCGATTTAGGGAAATCACGGAAAACCTAAATCAGGATGGCCGGACGCGGGATTGAACCGTCGTCCTCCCGAATGTGAGTCCAGTGTGCTAACCACTGCGCCACCTCGCTCGGTACGGAATGAATGGCGCAACCCAATTTCGTCGTGTAAACTAAAGTGCGGGTCATTTATGACGGCGGCCGAGTTTAGGTTCGTTCTGCGCATCTGACGTCACAAAACACAGTCAACTAATGAACAGAGAGCGACGTTGCCATAGCTCGACTGCAGTGCAGAGCACGGACGAGTGTCTTCAGTTTTAGAAACGTTCAGTCATAAATAAAGTAACTGAGCAAAAGCAGTGTCTTGATAGCAGACTTTCTTTTATAGAAAGTTTTGGAAAAAGCATTCTTTATACCAGTAGCTTCATATTCTATTAATAAATTAAACCAAACAAGCAATAAGCCTCCTAATGCAGGTGATAGCAAGGAAAGGTGTTTGTATCATTCTCACTAACACCTTTTTCGCAATAAAGAACAGCGGTAATTGTTTATTTCCTATTGTACGTCGACGAAACGTAATTCATAATCATACCAACAGTGTTTGTCGGTATTTTCCGTCTTTCAGGAGGCTTATAATCTGATGAGCTGCGTTAGCGCAGTGGCTACAGTGTATGACTGCTAAGCGAAAGGTTCTCAGTTCAAACCTTGTTCGGTGCTTAATAATAAATACAATATCGAAGTGTCTTACTTCATGAATTTTATTCGTTTGAATGTAATTTTTCGAAAATTTCTAGTGGCAACTAAAATCGACCATACGAAAAAGTATGGACTTAACCTCTGCAAACTCTTCAAAATGTCGTGCAATGGTTTACTACATCTAATGCTGCACAATAACTGCGTCGAACTTCGAAACAAAATTAAGTCATTTATGGGGGGAAGGTATCAGTCAAGAATATGTGTAAAATTCAAATTTTTGGGCCAAATAGTTTTTGTGAAACCGAATGACAAGTGTGACAAAGTAGCCGGAACACCATGTGTCAGCACAGGCGAGCAGTGCAGTGATGACAAAATCGAGCACAGCGCGGAATGCGGGGAGCACGTCTCTGTTGCAGCGAAAGGGTTAATGCGCCCGTGGTGGCTGCATTTCATGAACTGCGCGCTCCATCCTAAACGTTAAGTTTGCGAACTATACTATACTATGGCGCTGCTTCTCTCGGCGCGTGCGTCGTTTGCAACTGGCAGCGCAGCAATCTCCCGCGTCTGGGCGGGCATGCGCGAGCCGCAAGATAAAAGAATTGAACTAGAGGCTTAACACACGCTTAAAACAAGAAGGTGACGACGATCCGTCGAGGCGTCCCCCCTTGTTGGCTGGCAGCGCCCGCCGCCGCCGCCTGTGGCTGCAGCCGCCACACACCACGCCCCCTGCCCGCCCCTCGGCCAATGTTGCAGTAGACACAAATGTTGCCAGTTGCCAATGGGCGGCGGGCGGCCCCCCATTGGCCGGCCGCTGGGGATCGGATACACTTGCCGAGTGGTGGGGGCGGAGCCGCGGCGTTGTCTGGGCGATCCGCCGAGCACGGCACGCGCTGCAGAGGGCGTTCCTCCGCTCATAAAAAAGTCTGCTCCAGTACCTCACGATACACGTCAGTGCGGAAAGCGTGGCTGGTGGTATTTCTTTCGATTGCTACAATCCACTCCTCTTGTAGCAAGACCAAGTGCCAGCCTTTGTGCCAGCGTTGGCAATTGGTCACCTGTCATACATTCTATACGGCGTTCAGCGCATCTACCTGTTTCTGAATATGATCTCCAAACGCTCTGCTCCCAGATCCCAGTCCATTATTTAAGTACGACCTGGCTGGACACTACTAATGTCAACGTTGGCCTCAATCGTCTCATTTAATCACAATGGCCGGGTTTTCTCTGTGTATATACCGATGGCTCCAAAAATTCCGCAAGAAGAGTGTACAGGATGCGCTTTTTTCTGCCCTCAGATCGGGATCCGCAAAACCTTCAAACTGCCTACGGAGGAGACAGTGGCAGTTTTGGAAGCGCTTAATATTGTCTCTAGCATGTCCTTCCCCCAGATATTGATAGTATCTGACTCGCAAAGCGTTCTTTAAAAAACATTCATTACAGTCGATGGAACAAAACAACCAACAGTTATATCTTGGATGTGGTATCTGAATATATTTGCAGCTCACGCACGGGCCGGACGATCCATTTTGTTGTGGGTACCTTCCCACTCTGGTATCCTCTATAATGATGAAGTTGATGCATTAGCCAAACAAGCGGCCACCTTAGGCACCGTCCTGGATCTGCACCTTCCTTATACAGACTACTTACGTGAAGTCAAGGATCACGCAAGACAACAATGGCAGGAAATGTGGAACGTTTCTCAACAGACAAAAGGCGGCTATTACGCAGTGCTACAACCTCGGATTCCTTCACAGCCGTGGTTCAGGAGGACACATCTGGACCGATCCACGATTTCTACCATCACAAGACTCCGCGCCAATCATGCCTCTTTCCCACAACATCTGCATCGGATCAACGTTTACAGTTCACCAGCATGTCAGTGTGATCCTGAGTCGGAAGCTGATGTCAACCACATCTTATTTATGTGCCCCAAATTTGATCGTGAACGGTTGGTCTTGCCGAAGACATTGCTGAGTATGGGCTACCATCTTCCTCAATCAGCTTCTTCTCTCTTGTGTACTAAAGACGTTCGTCTATATAAAGTGATAGTTAACTTCATCAAGAGTACTGGTTACAATCTGTAGTTTTTAATGGTGTACGTAAATTATAAATATGTCTTGCTGATGAAGATATTTTAGAATTGGTGTGAAGTGTAAGCCAAGACACTTTTAATTATTTTCCAATTCAATTCCATTCAATTTTTAAAACATTATGTACCAAACTGTAACAGTTAAGCTTTTTACTCTTGTAAATATGCATTTCTGTATTTGTTTATTCAATTATGTGTGCATTGTCACTATGTGTTGCCGGTGACTAAATTGAGTACAGACTCAAAGGGGAAAAAAAAACAACAACAAAAACCGAAGCGAACACAGGCGAACGTACAACAGTGAATATGAACTCCCTCTCGTGTACACAGGAGACGCGCGTGAACAAACGGCAGTCGGTCTTGTTCGGTTCGCAGTCGCTTGCTTTCTCCCGTCAGCCTCTGGTTGTTGGTCCTTTAGAGAACCATCAGACTTAAGTTCGCTCTCTCTCCCCCTCGGCGCATTGAAACGTTGCCTTTTGGAACATAGTGCAAAAGAAAGGACTGTAATATTATTGTGAGGTGGCCGGGGAAGTAAGGAAGAATTTGAATTTTTCTCCATTTTGTCGTATGACGGTTGGCAATCGTGGTTTTTTGATGTTTGTTATCTGAGATTCTTCCCATTAGTAACCTGACAACTTTTGTGTGTAATTCCGTAAGCTTCCGTGGCCAGAGTCAGTCGACATAAAAGTTTTCTGGGTTTGGAACCGCGTCATAATGCAAAAAAACTACTGCTGCTGGAGAAAAACCAACGTTTCGGCCACGGTTGCAGCGGCCTTCCTCTGGGTCTAACTGTGCGTTCTAGCTATGCAGTGTCCTTTATATTTTGTTGTTACTGTTCACTGCGCATGTGATTACATCATAGTTTTAAAAAGGTAGTTAGTTTAATTCGTCACTTAAGGAAGAAGGAGAGGGAACTTTATTTTAATAGGTTGTTGCGGTGGAGGGAGAACGTAAACTGCAGCAAACTTGTCATTCGACGGTGACCACCAGTCATGGTACATAACACAAGAGCCAATAAACAACAGAGGTCAGGTTCTCCCTCCACCGCAACAACCTATTAAAATAAAGTTCCCTCTCCTTCTTCCTTAAGTGACCAATTAAACTAACTACCTTTTTAAAATTAAGACGTAATGACAAGCGCAGCGAACAGTAACAACAAAATGTAAGGGACACTGCGTTGCTAGAACGCACCAGTAGACGCAGAAGGAGTCCGCTGCAACCGTGGCCGAAACATTGGTTTTTCTCCAGCTCAGTAGTTTTTTGCATTATGACGTGGTACCAAACCCAGAAAACTCCCATGTCAACTTTTGTGTGGTGAGCACCGTTGTTTGATGTTTATTTTCGTCATGGAGCAGCTGACAACTCAGCAACATATCCAAGTGATAAAAAATTATTACAAAAACAGTGATAGTCCCACGGCAACTGTTCGTGAATTGCTTGTGACACTCGGAGGTAATGCTGCTCCAACTGAATCATCAGTTCTGAAGTTGATTAGGAAGTTTGAGAATACGGGTTCTCTTTCAAACGTTAAGAAAACAGGACGACCGCGTTGCTATCGTGCGTGAGAATGTGACCTTAAGCCCAGGAAATCGGTTCGTCGAGGAGCTCAAGAATTAAATTTCTCACCAAGTTCACTGCATGAAGTCCTTTCAAAAGATCTGAAAATGCGTGCGTTCAAGATTCAACTTCCTCTAGAATTGAAGCCTGCAGTGATGGAAAGAGACATCGACTTGCTCAATGTGTTTTGGCTCGACAAGCGGAGAACGAGAACGTCGCAAAAAGGAATAATTTTCTCAGATGAGGCGCACTTCCGCCGCAGTAGGTGTATCGATAAGCAGAACTGCAGAGTTTGGGGTGACGAAAATCAGCGAGTGACTGTGGAACATGAGATGCATCCACAAAGAAAGACTTTACGGAAGTTTTGTGGTAAGGTCTTATGGAACCAAACTTCTCAGGCCCCGCGCGGCCCACGACTTTATGGTGTGGGTTCTGAACAAGAGGAGTGATTGGCCCGTACTTTTTTAAAAATAAGGGAGCTGACGTCAATGTGAACGGCAACCTTTACCAAAACATGCTTTCTGATTGGTGTTTCCCTCTTACTGCTGAAAATGACGATTTTTGGTTTCAACTAGACATGCACATCCCGTGAAACGATAGATATCATGAATGTAAAGTTTCCTCAAAAATTTTATCTCTTTGCGTAGCAACCACTTTTTTGGGGAGATTTCCGAAGTAAAAATTGCTGTTTTGAAGAGAGCGCCGCGGCGCCCTCCGTTTCTGGCGGTGGCGCCGCTGTGGCAATCGCAGCTTTGGCGTCTCCCTCTAGTAGGAAAGGGGAAAGATTGCCTGTTCACGTGTATTTAAAGGGCGCTATGAACTCGCCAGTCGGTCAGTCTGGGTCAGTCATTTGATAGGCAGTTAGTGTGTCTGTCGTTCGGATCAACCTTTAAAGCCGGAAAAATTAGTCTTTCCACTCCGCCAGTAAGAGAACTCAGCGAGTGGTCGCCCGGTCGGGGCTTAGTTCCTGCATCTGAGCTGCGACGCCGTGATACGGGAGATCGGCGCGCCTCCCAGCATCCGTTGAAGCGGTTGGCAGCGGACGGTTCGGGAGAGCGATTTGGGGGTACTGCGCCAGGTCTTATCGAGAAATCGCAGCTTATTAGAAGTTAAGTGATTGGTGATATGTTGTTTGATTTACTCTTGTTCAATTCTACTTGTTTTCTTGGTTCGGTCAGCAGCCGTTTTGGTTTGGGGTCGTCCCACCATTCTTCTCCGTTTGCCCACCCGCGGGAAGGTGGTTGTTTATAAATTGGGTGCTTACATAGTGTGGCTAAATGTGTTAATGGTCTTGATGAATCGCTAGTAAATAAAATAAATTCTTACGAATATTATTTGAAAATACATCACGGTTCAAAAGGGTACGTGAACAAACCACAAACAATACACCAACTGATGGATGAAATTAAAGGGGTTATTAACGGCATGCCACCAGATGTTTGTAAACGCATCATCGAGAACTTCAGTGAACGCTTTGCTCCTTGCCGTGCGGTCTTTGGTGGTCATATCGAGAATATAATTTTTCATACATAAATGGCAGAAGTTACATAATGTGTTTGTATAAAAATTACATTTTCAATCAATTTTGTATGTTCTATTGCACTTTAACACTCTCCCTACTTCGCGGACCTGCACTATTACGAAAACATTTTCCAATTCGTCACGGCAAATAAAGATACTGATTATTATGGAATTCTATGATGGGCGAGAGAAACGTTCATAGATGGCAAACCTGAGCGATAAATGTAGATAACTGAAATTAATGATTACTGTCAAACGGTGTACAGTACGTATTCTCGTATTTCTCGGGTTACAGCCTACTAGTATCGTGGGACACGATGTTAATCTAGCCACCGAGCGGTCTACCGACGTTGTGGATCGAAGGTAACTGACTGATCAACTTAACATGATTCTTACGTAAAAATTATGCGCAAGGAATGAAAAGAAATGACCGGCAACTATCTTAGGGTGGTTGAATAGGTAACGAGAGAACATGAACGACCCCCCAGGTTATCCGAGAGCGCTAATGCGCCGCTTCCTGGGCTCGGGTAGTCGCCTCGGCCCTGGATCGAATCCGCCCGGCGGATTAACGGCGAGGTTACATACACGACCCGCAGACATCTGAAACAAGTTCGTACTTTTTCATGATTTGCACTGGACGCAGACCGCTGGCATACACTGATTCCGGCCCGGGGATACGCGGTGGCGGCAGGAAGGACATCCGGCCACCCCTTCAAAGTAACCGTGCCAAATCCGACTGTAACCATGCCGACCCTGCAAAAACTGTGGGACAAAGGCACAACCAAAAGAGGAAGAAGACCACGAATGTATTCAGTTGTTCTAACCGCGAACAATTTGTCACCAAACCTTCCTTAACGAACTCTGGAAAGAAAGATACAAATACTTAGGTTACGGGTATTATCGTGTGATATGACCAAGTCTGATACTATAATTAAATTCCATTTACATATTCCTAAATAATCTTATGTTTTGTCTAAAGACATGGTACACAGACACGTGTGTGCTTACTCTATAACAACCAACACTTTTCAGTCGCATCTTTAGAAACAGTCACCAAAATTTATTGTTCAATTATTTTCTTCTTTAGCCGGCCGGTGTGACCGAGCGGTTCTAGGCGCTTTAATCTGGAACTGCGCGACCGCTACGGTCGGAGGATCGAATCCTGCCTCGGGTATGGATGTGTGTGATGTCCTTAGGTTAGTTAGATTTAAGTAGTTCTAAGTTCTAGGGGACTGATGACCTCAGATGTTAAGTCCCGTAGTGCTCAGAGCCATTTTTTTTTCATCGTTCTACAAATCTTATAATTTGTCTGTCGTTTATTAGTTAATGTGTCGCATATTTTATACTTGTGACATAATCTTACATCTCATTTACTCTGAAATAATCCCTCTTGTTTTAGTTCTAATTCTAACATTAACATTTTTCGGCTGCGGAAACGGAGATACCCTGTAAATGCACTAGTTTAAAATCTTTGAAGCAACAAAATTTCACTGTACCACATACTTATCTGTGGACCTCATGATAGCGTAAAAGCCGAAAACCGGCTCATGTAACAAATAATGAATATTGTGGAATATTACATCATATTCTGCCAAGAACCAGCGGCAACATCAGTCAATGCAAATTTAAATGTTGTGCTGGGAAACGTTTTCTCTAGAGGATGTACTTTTCAAGTTATTCAAGAAAAAAGTAGAAAAGTGACCTTCAAACGCAGTCCCACTGCAACACGCACGGGTCAGGATTTCTGGTATGTGTTTCATGGCACTCCCTGTTACCCCTGTACATAAATTTCCGACTGCACAAATTATTTTGCACATTCGACCGTTCTTCGTCTCATTTACTGGCGCTGTTAACCACCGTCTCGGACGAGCACTGACAAATTGTAAATTTGACGTTTGTCTAAATTTTAGCAAACAATTTCGTGAATATTAATACCACAAAGGAAGCATTTACATCTTTGTACTCGTCTGGCCTTGTGAATACGACACTACTTTGGATCGAATTGTCAACGTAATTAGTTTAAGCGTAACCTTTTCAAAACTTGTTCTTGTTTCATTCACGGGAACGTTTAAAATAATGTTAACGAAGTAGCCATCTATGCTGGTGCCGCTGTAACCATACCAGTAGAAACCAAGTAAGCTCGAATACGGGGAATAATTCAGGTAGTCCGAAATTTTTGGCCAGTGGTAGGAGGAAGTGGAACGAACAACATGCTAGAAACCCAGTCTGGTAACGGATGAGTTTTGGGTGGAGCTGCATATGAAATTAACCTTCCGTACGTTTTTATTCAATAACTACAGAACAGTGCCCTACAGCAATAACGTAGCCCAGTACTTAACTACGTTAAATTTCCTACAAAAGGGTCCTGCTCATTTTTTTCTGTAAGACCAATGATAGTTAGCGCTTAGCGAGTGAGAAATATGAAAATCTCGCGAATTGTTTATGAAGGCCAGATATAACATTGCGGACTGCATAAAACGACAGCGATAGAATCACCGTGTATAGAAACTGACGAAATGAGAAACAGTCACTGCTAATATCGGAAATATAAATGACAGCCTTCCTTCAGTTTATGACGATCGTCGGTAATTAGTGTTATGTAGTGTTGCTCTCTACCACAACTGCGGTTCGGTAGTTTCGGTACACTACACGGGCCTAAATGACGTAGTACATGGCAAGGTTACCGGTAATAATGGTAGCATTGGTAGGTGAAAGAAAAAAAAAAAACTACCTCTGAGAGAAACTGGGAGCCGAAGGCTTTTGTCTTTTTGTTTGTTTGCTTGGCACATAATTAGAACCGTACATCATTCAGTGTTAGTCCATTCTGTATTTTATATCCTTAGAGAGTGTAAATGGGATTTAATAAGTAATAATCATTACTTGATCGTGATTTTATGTCACCAAAGCAATTACTTCTGATGCAAGTACAGTTTACATGCACCAACACAAAAAATTATAGGCTACATGGCCTACTGTCTTCAACAGAACGTTCTTCATCTAGATCAAAGGCAAGAGTTCCCTGTTGTCATCGATAAATGCGAAAGTTGTTTCTGAATAACAGAAACAAGTTCCATATAAGTTCGACGAAATATTGAAGCAATGTTTGTTGGAGCTATATGTTCAATCTATGTTTTTTCTTTATTTTTACTTGAACATCCCTCTGCTTCACGCTACAAATTAACATCTTTCTTTTAAATCCTGAGCTAAATACTAACTTTTAAGTAAGAGACAGGACGATAACTGTGTATGCCAAAAATGTTCAATAGGTTATCCAGCCCTTTAAATACCCTCACTCAGTTTCTAGACGGTTCACCACTCTAGGTTTCTAGGGGAATCTAGAAAGAGACTGATCGCATACATAAAGAAAATGATCGTTATGAGGTAACGCCCGACAGGTATGCAACACACCTAATGTAAAGGTAACGCGGATACGAACTTAACTGACCAAAGTTATTACAAAAACTATCACACTCTAGGCTTACTTACGATACTATACAGTTGTCTACGGTAGTTTTATACCTCTATTGTTATGCCTTTAATTTTTCTCCTCACTTGCAATGAGAATACAGCCAAAAGCGCCAAGTGACGTATGTGCAAAGTTTTGGACTAATATTAAGTAAAGTTGATGCTGCAATTCACTGTTAAGAACACAATTAACACACGTTTTCATACAAATTTAGACACTTAAATGCTTTCTTTCCAATTATCATTCGTCAAAAACCGTGAAATCGCCGTACAATATGCCTCTCTGAATATCAAAATTTTGTACCGTGTCTCTAACTATATAGCGTTGTATCCCGTGTGCCATTTGTCAGCGCCAGAAAAACAATGACGCAGCCTTCGTAGCCTACGTTCTTTGTGTCGTGTTCTCGTCGATTCCCTTCAGTGTCATACATACAACCGAATGGCAGTGAACAACAGCGAATTTTCTGCGAATGCGCCTTCACTTATCTCCGTTTCCACTCTCACCGGTGCGTGGAAACTCACAAACTGTGATGCGGCCCACGAATTCCAAGCCTTGGTGACGCACGAATTATTGCTACGAGATGTGTTTACGCTAGCTTCAGCGATGAAGCTGTTAACGGGCGCACCGTCATTAACTCTGTCCACAAGGCGTGTTGCCCGGTAAGAATTGATGCGTGAGACAAGGTTAAAGAGTCACGACTGTGACATGGCTCATCGCTGTGCTGTAGCAGCCCGATTGTAACGACAATCAAGTTAATTTCCTGGCACGACAGATAGACTAGAAACCTACGAATACCCTGCTAACAGTTTCTGCTGAATGTGCAGCCTGGTTCTTTGCAGAAACCAGCGCTATTTCAGTAAACAAAGAATAGTTCGAACACTCCATCTTCCACACAGATGTCTCAGACGTTATCAGAAGTAATTGCAGTAGTCTTATTCGCCCGTCGATCACTTTCACTAGAACATTTGAAGACTTTTTGATACTACAGTTCCTTTTTTAAGAAATAAGAACATACCTCACATGCAGAGTTCACAAGAACTCCACCGACAAGATTTCGAAGGTGGTAATATGGACCAAAACAACATGGGCTCTAAAATGCACACCTTAGGAGCTATGAGCACTTGTTCATCTACAAAACATAGCTGTTTTTTTTTAAACTCTTTGCTTGTCATACACTACTGGCCATTAAAATTGCTACACAACGAAGATGACGTGCTATAGACGCGAAAATTAACCGACAGGAATTAGATGCTGTGATATGCAAATCATTAGCTTTTCAGAGCATTCACACAAGGTTGGCGCCGGTGGCGACACCTACAACGTGCTGACATGAGGAAAGTTTCCAAACGATTTCTCTTACACAAACAGCAGTTGACCTGCGTTGCCTGGTGAAACGTTGTCGTGATGCCTCGTGTAAGAAGGAGAAATGCGTGCCATCACGTTTTCGACTTTGATAAAGGTCGGTTTGTAGCCTATCGCGATTGTGCTTTATTGTATCGCGACATTGCTGCTCTCGTTGGTCGAGATCCAATGACTGTTAGCAGAATATGGAATCGGTGGGTTCAGGAGGGTAATACGGAACGCAGTGCTGGATCCCAACGGCCTCGTATCACTAGCAGTCGAGATGACAGGCATCTTATCCGCATGGCTGAACGCATCGTGCAGCCACGCCTCGATCCCTGAGTCAACAGATGCGGACGTTAGCAAGACAACAACCATCTGCACGAACAGTTCGACGACGTTTGCAGCTGCATGGACTGGCAGCTCGGAGACCGTGACTGCGGTTACCCTTGACGCTGCATCACAGACAGGAGCGCCTGCGATGGTGTACTCGACGACGAACCTGGGTGCACAAATGGCAAAACGTCATTTTTTCGGATGAATCCAGGTTCTGTTTAGAGCATCATGATGGTCGCATCCGTGTTTGGCGACATCGCGGTGAACGCACATTGGAAACGTTTATTCGTCGTATCACCAGGCGTGATGGTATGGGGTGCCGTGTGTTACACCTCTTAGTCATCTCTTGTTCGCATTGACGGCACTTTGAACAGTGGATGTTACATTTCAGATGTGTTACGACCCGTGGCTCTACCCTTCATTCGATGCTTGCGAAAACCTACATTTCAGGAACATAATGCACGACCGCATGTTGCAGGTCCTGTACAGGCCTTTCTGGATACAGAAAATGTTCGACTACTGCCCTGGCCAGCACGTTCTCCAGATCTCTCACCAATTGAAAACGTCTGGTCAATGGTGGGCGAGCAACTGGCTCGTCACAATCCGCCAGTCACTACTCTTGATGAGCTGTGGTATCGTGTGGAAGCTACAAGGGCAGCTGTACCTGTACACGCCATCCGAGCTCTGTTTGACTCAATGCCCAGGCGTATCGAGGCCGTTATTACGGCCAGAGGTGGTTGTTCCGGGTACAGATTTCTCAGGATCTATGCACCCAAAATGCGTGAAAATGTAATTACATGTTAGTTCTAGTATAATATATTTGTCCAATGAATACCCGTTTATCATCTGCATTTCTTCTTGGTGTAGCAATTTTAATGGTCAGTAGTGTATTTTGGGAGGAGGTAGTAGATATATGGACAAAAAGAAGAAAAAATATCGAGCTAACATGAGATTTAAATTCCACACCTTGAGTGCCATTAGCACATGTTCGTTAGAGCAGATGTATTTTACAGTAACAAAAATAAACAGGTGCTCATATGTCCTAACCTATGGCAACACGTAGCGTTCACTCATGCGGAGTATTCTTCGCTGCGGTCAGATGTGCCACAAGTCGACACCTAACTGGGTTTGTAGAGCGGACAAGCCTCCGATCTCCACGTTGTGTGATGGAGTGTTGGTGTCCAACACCTTATCGTCTACTACTCGTTTCATCGCCCTTCCGCCCTTTTCCATAGAGGCTCAAGATAGCAGAAGACCAACAGCTGACTAACTTCGACGTTTCTGTGATGCAAGTTCCAAGATGGGGGGCCGTGACACTCAGCCCTTTCTCGAAGTCGCTTTGTCATTGGATTCTCCTATTTGGGCCACGTATGGTTCCTAGGGATGACAGTGTCCTGAAACAACCCGTTTTCAGTTACAATGGTTCTTCTCATATCTGGTTTAACCTGACTGTTGATACCGCTTTAATTAACCAGTTTTTTGAAACAAATGATATTCAGCTTTTACTGCTATTCCTTCCAGTAGGCTTCGAACAAAGATTGAAGAATTCTAATGAAAGTGAACGATTAGAAGATCACGATCGATGTGAGTTTGAGGCTGTGGCAGAGATCGGTCTCATCGTCTCGAGCAAAGACTGCAAAAGTGAAGGAGACGGGCGGTCCGGCGACGTCGACAGCCAAAGGTCAAAGGGTGATGCATTGTCGTTTTCGGGTGGAAACAATTTTTCACACTGAAGCAGCCAAAAAATTGACAGGTCTTCTACTGTTCCGGGTTTATTTCACTCCAATAAAATTATGGGTGCATTAATCAAATTTACCTTCTCTTTCAAGGAACATTGTGGGTGTTCTTGTACCACGTCGCAAGTCTGCTGGGCCTCCTCTCGTTTCTAATCTTTTAAAGCAGAATGGAGCATTTTACTTCTCTGCTACCGCACGCCGTAAAATATTTCCAATCTAGTGATGCTACCATGCTGCAATACACCTGGTGTCCGAGGATGACTGCCAGAAACTACATTATACGCCAACTCCTACATATAGCACGTGTAGCCGTACCGTCTGATAGGCCATGCCACAAGGCACCTATCTTGAACGCTGTAACGATTTTTGTCCTGCGTTTGTTGTTAGTTTCTAACTGTGGGTATTGTTGTTAAAATAGTGCTGATCGATATTCCCAATTTCTAAGATAATCCAATATTTCACAGAAACGGAAATTTAACGAATAAAAGTTACTCGTTGTCTAAAATGTTTTACTTAAAAATCCAAAATTTTACTTCTGCAACTATGGTGAACTAATACGCCAGTTTCTTATCCAACTTTACGTAAAAATTACAAAAAACAAGAAAGGGTCATAACCGAGACCAAATAAATACCGGTTATTCAGTACTAAAATACCGGTATCGGTTTTAATCGGTCGCTTTGTCCCATCCATAATCCGTAATCGTCGCTAGAATTATTGTCCTTCGTCTCTGCTCCACTCATATACTACCCTCACTGCGTGACGTGCCCGCAACTCGCGGTGGGCAGTGGTCAATAGTGTTTTAGGTCATCAGTGTACACAAATTAGGCCTATGCCACTGATTGCATCCAGATAAAGAAACCGTTGAAAGATTATATACAGGGATGAGGCTGATACTCTGGAAACACCTCGTGCAAATTTAATTTAAAAAATGACTGGACGCGCAAGTCTTTCTTATGGTGCCGTTCTAACTCCGTCTCTGCTACTGAATGTAAATTTTATTCTGTTTGATTGCCAGACACGTTTCTCTTCTTTCATTTTCGGAACTTCCTCAGTGGCAAATGTTTAAATGTGTGTGAAATCTAATGGGACTTAACTGCTAAGGTTATCAGTCCCTAAGCTTACACAGTAAACCTAAATTATCCTAAGAACAAACACACACACCCATGACAGAGGGAGTACTCGAACCTCCGCCGGGACCAGGCGCACAGCCCATGACTGCGGCGCCCTAGACCGCTTGGCTAATACCGCGCGCCTCCTCAGTGGCCTATTATAAGTATTTTGATCCTTATTATATTTATATATTCGATATGGAGCGATGTAAGGGGAACTGTAACATACAACCAGGTGTAGAAGAGCCTTTTGAAAGACAGAGTCGTTGGAAGATTCGTGAGGCAATTAAATTCATCCACGAAAGAAAAGACTTTTAAATCCACAGTTCGACCAATTTCTGAGTAGACTATTGCTGTCAGTCTGTTTACTTTACCAGGTAAGATTAATAGACGAAGCAGAGAAGATTAAAAACTAATTATTAATAAGAAAGAATTTTTAATATGCCATGTTTTTAAATCGGACCAAAAAGTATAAAATAGTTCCTCCTAGTCCCATACAGCTTTTAAACCAACGCAGATAGCCCTGACAATTTGTGAGTGTCAATTTTTAAGGGGTATGAAAATTTTTAACTCTGCAGCGGAGCGTCCGTTGATATGAAACTTTGCAGAAGATTCATATTGTGTGCCGAACTGGGATTCGAACCCCGGATGTTTTGCCGTTTCCGGACAAATGAGCTATCTGAGCACAGTTCACGACCCGTTATCAAGGCTTTACTTCCGTCAGTATCGCATCTCGTACTTTCCAAACTCCACAGAAGCTCTCCTACACAATATGCAGTACTACCACTCCTGGAAGAAAGGATACTGCGGTTACATGGCCTAGCCACAGTCCAGCGAATGGTTTCTGGAATTCTGGCTCTGCCATCTCCCCGCGTATATCCTTTCTTCCAGGATTGGTAGTCCTGCATATTGTGCAGAACTTCTGTGAAGCTCGAAAGGTAGGAGATGATGTACTGCCGGAAGTAAAGCTGTGAGGACGGATTTTGAGTCGTGCTCGGATAGCTCAGTTGGTAAAGCACATCCCACGAGGAAGACCAAACGCCCGGCACAGAGTTTTAACCCTCCAGGATGTTTCATATCAGCTATAAAAACACTGGAACGACTTAAAACGAAAAACGTTGGACGTATACAATAGCTAATAGTAAGGAGGTGTACTGTTCATGTATCAGCTAGGTTTATGTATTACATAAATCTCACGTTGTCTTGTTTTCAATCTTACAAATATTAAAATTTCACAATCACAAATTTTCAGGATCATCTGCATGGTGTTATGAATCTGCATGGCGCCAGGAAAAATTATTTTGTAATTCTTAGTCCAGCTTTAAAACTTGGTATACTAGAAATTCATTTAATTTAATAGTTATTTTCTGCATTATAGTCTTCAGTATGTGAAAAATTTCAAACGATTTAAACATTTTGATGAGATTACAGCATACGCACGGTAATTTTCAGAATTCTCTTCGCCTGACGCAATCAGTATATTGCTTCCTCCTACTTAGATCTTGTGAAATGGCTGTGAAGGTTGAAATTAGAGAGAGCTGGGCTGATACAGAGTCTTACCAGCAATCGTTCTCCTCGAAAACTATTCGTGACTGGAATAGAAAAGGGGGTAAAATGGGAGTGATACGTTAAGTACCCTCTGCCACACACCAGACAAGAAAGCGGATTAATACTGCATTGCCAACCAATTCTGAGCAGTGTTTAAAATTCTGTACCAAAAAGAAAGTGATTTCAATCACGTCCACCGCCCCCCCCCCCCCCCCCCCCTCTTCTCTCCTTCGTTCTCTCTCTCTCTCTCTCTGCTCAGCCGTGCCTGTCCGCTCATATACCGTGTGGAACCGATTTCGAGCTGTGCACAAACATATCGGTGCTGCAATGCAGTCAAAACGTCATGAGTTGCCACTCCTTTACACCGTCACCCCCAGGCCCGTGTATCAGACAAACGAGGAAGTGAATTAGTATTGCACTGTCAACCAGTTCTGAGCTGTACTTAAAACTACAGGTCTCTAAATTATTGGGAAGTTAGTTTCACATCAAATGCTAAATTTGTACCAAACAGATAAGATAGCGACCTAATAAAAATGTGACAAAAAGAAGACCGCACGTTCCTCTATTTAACATTTTCTACTTTTTCTGTTTCGTTGTCAGAAAGGTTATTTCTTCATCTTGTGGAGTTGTGTGAGAAGTGCTGAATTATATGTACTGAGTCTTATCGAACATTTATGATAAACAATTACACCGTGATACAGTCGGAATGGAAAGTGTATGCAGGAAAACTGCAGTCTTGTGGAGCATCAAGTCACCTTTCATGGAATCCAAAAGTGCTGTTGCCGTCGGAGAAGGATGAAAAATCAGTTTAACCTCGTCTTTGGTGAGGATCTCATCTATTTTTGATGACAGGCTTTTCATAAGTGCAGGAGAGCTATGAATTTCAGTTTCATTGCAGTTAGGACTGGTGGTAATATAGGGTAAGTATTAGGCCATGTTTACCTCTCGGTCTTTTACGTGGTCCTTGCCTAATACATTTGTCGTTTATTATTACTCACGCGTGGATCCCGCTGGACCATGTGATGTACAACAAGGGACATTTTCAGCGCTTTGTTCAAGCTTTCTTTTGGCCACATATTACATACAGAAACTGCCTTTTCCGGCCGTCAGTCTGCAGCTGGTGGTCTAGTGATTAGCTTCTACATCGCGGGGCTTCAGTTCGATTCTCTTTTCTTGGGGACTGGGTGTTTGCATTGTCCTAATCTTTCCATATCATCTTATTCCACGCTCATATCGCCGAACTGGCGACTTGCAGCAGGCGGCTGAAGAACACCAAAAGGGGGGGGGGGGGTGACTTCCGGCCAAAAATGCGATAACATCATTTTATTTCAGTTCCGCTCGTTAGACCAAGCTATTTCGGTCTTCCGTCAGGCCACTTATCCTGTCGTGAACTGCAACGATCCATTTTATTGTTTCAATTTTTTCTTTTATGCAAGTTTCGTAGAATTCCACAATCTCTCTAATTAACCTGGCTGGTTTCATTCGTTTAATATTCCCATAGAATATTATCCTGCGTTTCCTCTTATCCGAATACGTGTTATTACACATTTTAGTTTTTTTTCTATTCATCTTTACGCTCCTTCCGCAGTATAGTCTTCAACTACGTTTGATTTCTTCAGTTTCTGTGTAAGCCAGAGGCATATAATTACATAAAAGCTTGCGAATTTGAGTCAGAAGTTACACGGAGGCAGATGACTAAACTGTAAATTACTAATTGCTGATTGCTAATTACATATCGAACAAATTAATGACGGCCTTACTAGACGATACATGGGTAGAATAAGTGGCGTATAAATTATTCAGTTGCCATAAAGACCTGCCTGGGGCTCTACACACCTACTGACTAGTTTAAAAGCAACATTTCCACCAAGACGTGATCTAGAGGATCGTTTACTCCTCTGTTTCCCGTGTACCAATCTCTAAAAGTCTACAACAGAATTTTATAAATTCAGAAATTAAAGGAATAAAGCGTATGAAATACTTATTCACTTGTCGAAAGCAAGAAAGAACAAGTTAGGAATAAGTCCAAGGCACGATAGGAGGATAGAGATGACCATTTGAAGTTTTTGTTTCTTTCTGGTGGGTTCCACAGCCTACAAAAATCTTGCAAAGAATAAACCATTTGACCTCCACCTATGCTACTTTATTCTTGACTAACTTGATTATTTAGTTATGAATAACTCATATTTTTCTTGTAGCAGTTTTTGAATTATTTTTTGAGTTTCACAGGCTGCACTTCCCTACAGAAATGACACGTATATGTGACACATTTATTATATGACACTACAGAAAACAAGGCGATTTGCCATAAGCCTTAAATTTAGCGATTTTATATGGCATGTTTTGAGAGCTGTGACTTTACTGTAAATATACGAAAAAATTTTGCTTTTTTACTCCATTTTTTACTAATATTTCATAAATTGCTATAGGGCCGAGACTAACTAATCGTAGGAAAATTGTAAGAAACTGACTAAAGAATAAAGCATATTTTGAGGAATGGGGAATTGTTCTATCCTCTAGAAAATCCGAGGTTAGCTACTCACTCAAGAGTTAAGAATCCTACGAGGAAGACGAAATCCTTTTGTACTCTACTGTATTTGAAGGGCTTATTTCAATAGTGGTACAAGTCCATTACCTCCACTTTTCTGAAAATAATGCTTCTGAAATTAATGATCCAAACAAACCGAAAGAAAGGTTCATCTGTAGCAAGAAGCCATATGCTTGAATATTTCTGGTATCTCAACTGCAGATATTTCAGCGCTCATTTAACTTTAGGACTGTGTACCTCAGAATGAACAAAAATGGACTTGTACCACTATTGAAATAAGCCCTTCATCTGTGGTATCATCAACGATCGTCGCAAATGAAAGACATTTTGTCCACCTTATGTTCTAAAGATCATGTAACAGTGCCAATCTCTGAATGACCACTGCAGCGAACTCTGTTTCAACAACGGAAAATAACGGAACTGGATAGTTTAGAAATTCGAGATACAATAACGGACATATCGGAATTTGTTTGGATTGTTCGAGCCCACGACCAGTTGCTTTTTAGATTCAATAAATTTATTAACAGGTAGCTAATCTGATAGCAAATTGAATATAAAACGATGTGTGATATAATAATTTGAATTCTAAGAGAGAAGGTAAGATACGAAGGAAAGTTTATAGAAGATGTGTAAGACATGGTGGTCCCAGCAGGTATAAATGGGGCTCAATTGTAAGTGGTTACTGTCAACAAGTAAGACAAAACTTTAATAATGGTGCAAACATAAAGAAATTTACATTATTTAGCCGTGAACGAGAGGAAGAAATTGCTAAGATCTTCAAATAATCTTGAAGTCGACGTATGGGAAAGTATTTCCTCACGGTCACCAACGACGTAACAATTTCTAGTCCAAAATAAGTCAGCAGCTTACGGGTCTTCTGGTCCCTACTGATTCTCAAGGGTCACGCAAATGCAGCTAGCATTTCAGCACACTGATCAATAGCTGGGTTTACAATGACAGGTTTACGGGTACGTATATTCAGATTCCTCTTCACGCCAATGACAGTGCAGCTTGTGGCTCTTGCTGGAGAAAACTTTTCTCGTGGACCCTTGTGCTCCTTTCGGAGGTTCTGAGTGTATCGCCAGTTCTGCGGATAGATCTCACCTAGCAAAAGCATTTGAAGTATCTTCGCTGAATTGACAGCACTGCTTTATACGTAGAGAAGCTCACGTAGCTGTTGGTAAACCAGAAAAATTAAGAGAAACGCTAAAAGAAGTAATTAAAACGGAAAATATTATATAAATTTAGGCTTTTAATGTAACATTATTTGAATATCTTTCTAAAGAGATGGAATGCATGCGTCAACAGTTACACCAAATTCCGTTGGCTACCTGTTTCCTGATAGACAAAATTTAAAAAAAGCTTTTGATGGGGATACTGTGTGATGTTACTTCGCTCGTGTGACAGACATGTTTTCGCACTTAAACACACTAAATTTTGATCCACAAGTAAAAAAGTAATGGAAGCTAACACCGCAGCTGAGATAGTGAAAGTGGAATACTGAGAACGACATTTTTAATGTCAAAAACCATCTTGTATCTACGTAAATGACAAAATTAACATCAACTATTATCTTGAATAGCAACTGGATGATTTACTACTTCCCAGGATCTGACTCATCTAGAAGTTTTCTATTTGCATTAGTGAATTTATTGCTGGGGAACAGGAGGCTTTGGTAAATTATCTACAGACAGAGCTGTGAAACGAATGTTAACTAGGCAGAATATTGCATTTCTGTTTTTAGTTCTTTAAAAGATTATTATCTTGCTTCAGCAAAGAATTTATTAAAAGCTATGACAGTTTTTGCTGCTTCCTGCTTGGGTAATACAGCGTTGTTTGTCCTAATTTAGACGTAAATGGAGAAACGGTTAGATTAACGACACTGAGCACTTTCTCAAGATAGAAAAGTTAATGTCAAGAGCCTTATTGGACTTTCTGTCGTAAGTTCAATTTTCTGGAAGAAATTCTGCAATGTCTTCGAACTTACACGCTTAGGCTCGAAAGTTAGAAGAACAATATTACATATATACAAAAACGGAAGTATGAGAATAGAGATTAAGTTATTAGAATCAGTAGTTAAAGTGAACGGAATTCATATTTACTGCATAAGATTTGCAGATGATATTGCTTCAGTGCATGTAAATGGAAAACATATTCAAAATATGCTTTCTAAATTTTCAGAAATTATGAAAAAATTTGAATTTAAAATTAATGGCAAGAAAAACAAAACTATAAAAGTAAAGCAATACAAAATAATAACGACATGTACATCAAAACTGAACATAACAGAAAAACTTGATAAATTTGGTTACATGGCACCTTAATTACAAAAGCTAACAGATGTAGCATGGAAATTAGGTAAAAAGAAATGGCAAAAGCTGAAAGAGAGTTAAAGGAATGAACACAGCTACCAGTGAGCATTTAGCATAGAGAAGACAAAAACATGAAGTCGTTCATAATCTATGTGGCTGTGAAAGCTGGACTCTGCAGAAGTCGGATAGGAAGGGTTTAGAAGCGACGGAAATGTGTCTCCGGAGAGGGCTAACGAAGACAAGGTGGATAAACAGCAACACCAGTGATGGTATTCTGAAAGAGATCAATGAGGAGAGAAGTCACATAGGAACGTCTAAGAAAGGATAAAAAGGCTTTCGAATAGCTATTTACATACAGTAAGTTTTTAACAGACACAGTAGATAAAAGTGTTTGGAGAAAAAAAGAAAGGCGCCTCAAAGAAAAAAATTATAAAATTTGTTAGAGATTCCAAATTATCAACTTCATCAGGAAATAAAGAGGACAGCATAAATCAAAAAATCAAAGAAAAGTGTTTTCAGCGACGAGGAACAGCCTTTAGAATCTAAGAATGATGAAAATGAAATATAATATCAATATTCCGGTTGAATTCCTTAAAACTGTTTGCTATTAAATGGCTTCTGCAATAACTCTCCTTCATTAATAAATCCAGAAGTTATAAAAGAAATAAATAAGTGATAATTGGGAAGGAAACACTTAAATTTACGCTACTGGCCATTAAAATTGCTACACTGCGAAGATGACGTGCTACAGACGTGAAAATCAACCGACGGGAATAAGATGCTGCGATATGCAAAAGATTAGCTTTTCAGAGCATTCACACAAGGTTGGCGCCGGTGGCGACACCTACAACGTGCTGACATAAGGAAAGGATCCAACCGATTTCTCATACACAAGCAGCAGTTGACCGGCGTTGCCTGGTGGAAACGTTGTTGTGATGCCTCGTGTAAGGAGGAGAAATGCGTACCATCACGTTGCCGACTTCGATAAAGGTCAAATTATAGCCTATCACGATTGCGTGTTATGGTATCGTGACATTGCTACTCGCGTTGGTCGATATCCAATGACTCTTAGCAGAATACGAAATCGGTGGGTTGAGAAGGGTAATATGGAAAGCCGTGCTGGAGCACAACGGCCTCGTATCACTAGCAGTCGACAAGACAGGCATCTTATCCGCATGGCTGAACGCATCGTGCAGCCACGTCTCGATCCCTGAGTCAACAGATGGGGACGTTTGCAAGACAACAACCATCTGCACGAACAGTTCGACGACGTTTGCAGCAGCATGGACTATCAGCTCGGAGACCATGGCTGCGGTTACCCTTGACGCTGCATCACAAAGAGGAGCGTGTGCCATGGTGTACTCAACGACGAACCTGGGTGCACGAGTGGCAAAACGTCACTTTTTCGGATGAATCCGGGTTCTGTTTACAGCATCATGATGGTCGCATCCGTGTTTGGCCACATCGCGGTGAACGCACATTGAAAGCGTCTATTCGTCATAGCCATACTTGTGTATCACCCGGCGTGATGGAATGGGGTGCCATTGGTTACACGTTTGGGTCACCTCTTGTTCGCACTGACGGCACTTTGAACAGTGGACGTTACAATTTCAGATGTGTTACGACCGGTGGCTCTACCCTTCATTCGAACCCTGCGAAACCCTACATTTCAGCAGGATAATGCACGATCGCAGATTGTAGGTCATGTACGGGCCTTTCTGGATACAGAAAATGTTCGACTGCTGCCCTGGCCAGCACATTCTCCATATCTCTCACCAATTGAAAACGTCTGGTCAATGATGGCCGAGCAACTGGCTCTTCACAATACACCAGTCACTACTCTTGATGAACTGTGGTATCGTGTTGAAGCTGCATGGGCAGCTGTACCTGACACGCCATCCGAGCTCTGTTTAACTCAATGCCCAGGAGTATCGAGGCCGTTATAACGGCCAGAGGTGGCTGTTCTGGGTACTGATTTCTCAGGATCTATGCACCCAAATAGCGTGAAAATGTAATCATATGTCAGTTCTAGTATAATATATTTCTCCAATGAATACCCGTTTATCATCTGCATTTCATCTTGTTGTAGTAGTTGTAATGGCCAATAGTGAAAAAAGCCCGAAAGTAGTCTGGAAGTTTGTTGTCCTATCTTACCCTCTAGCAAAATTAAGTTACATGCCTGAAAAAGATAATATTATTATCAATAGTTTGACAATTTATTATACTTTTAAACTATGCAGTACTTAAAATAATTAAAAGTTTTATTTTTAAGAGTTCTGACGTTAAAACATTTAGTTAAAATAGGCCCTGTAGAAACGTTTAAGTATCTTTGAACTAGAGAAGGCTTTTTTATGGACCGACTCCACCTACAATAATCCGATCTTAACTACAATTTTCTTGTTTTTGTTTCTGTATTTGTGTAACACACACTAAATTTGTTTTATGACAGCAAAATAGTGCACATTACGTGACTGTCTCAAGCTGTCATAATTTTTGTGGTTTATTGCACCTCAGGTCTACCACAGACCACGTCTGTGTTAGACAGTTAGCCCCCACTCTCACTTATACAGCGGTTGAAACCCTGACATGTGGACAGGTTTGGGTCTCGCTGCTAATCGTAGGTACGTATTTCCAGTCTAAGCTTTTTTTGCGCCTCTCCTGCTTGTCTCTACATGGATCGCTATTTCAGAAGCGCAAGGGGTGGCCGCGAATAATCCGTTGTATACCGTACCCTCTGCTACGCGTGGTACGTATTCAGCCTGTTGACGTAGCGGACGGAAAGACTTGCTTGCGCGGTGGCACAGGACATCTACCGTTTGTGATAGCACTGTGAGGGGACGCTTATTAGATTGTCATTTGAGATTGCATGCATGACAATTTTTCCAGCGGGTTTCATGCGAGGTACCTGTGGTCGGCGGTGGGGTAATCTGCCGATGGCATCTGGGATAGGAGGAAGGTCGTGAGCACCTGCTGCAGGGATGCGAGGCGGCCAGAAAACCAGCGTGGGACGCCGGCAGCCCGGTGTCATTTGGGGTCACCTTGAAAACCTCCGGCCTTTAATCCCATGTCGGTACGCCGAACTCTTCCTTAAACACATTTCAAAAATGGTTGAATGCTGCTATAATGACGATAAGGCTACAGCTCAGTATCTATGATCTTAGTACGTTAATGATGCAAAAACACACAGCCAGAGTTGCAACTACACTACTAACCATTAAAATTTCTACACTAAAAAGAAATACAGATGATAAACGGGTATACATTGGACAAATATATTATGTTAGAACTGACATGTGATTACATTTTTACACAATTTGGGTGCATAGATCCTGAGAAATCAGTACCCGGAACAACCACCTCTGGCCGTAATAACGGCCTTGATACGCCTGGGTATTGAGTCAAACAGAGCTTGGATGGCGTATACAGATACAGCTTTAACGCGATATCACAGGTCATGAAGAATAGTGACCGGCGTATTGTGACGAGGCAGCTGCTCGGCCACCATTGACCAGACGTTTTCAGTTGGTGAGAGGAGAATGTGTTGATCAGGCCAGCAGTCGAACTTTTTTTTTTTTATCCAGAAAGGCCCGTACTGGACCTGCAACGTGAGGTCGTGCATTCTCCTGCTGAAATGTAGGGTTTCGCAGGGATCGATTGAAGGTTAGAGCCTCGGGTCGTAACACATCTAAAATGTAACATCCACTGTTCAAAGAGCCGTCAGTGCGAACAAGAGGTGACCGAGACGTGTAACCAATTGCACCCCGCACCATCACGCAGGGTGATAAACCAGTACGGCGATGACAAATACACGCTTTCAATGTGCATTCACCGCGATGTCACCAAACACGGATGCGCCCATCATGCTGCTGTAAACAAAACCTGGATTCATCCGAAAAAATGACGTTTTGACATTCGTGTACCCACGTTCATTGTTGTGTACACCATCGCAGGCGCTCCTGCCTGTGATGCAGCGTCAAGGATAACCGCAGCCATGGTCTCCCAGCTGATAGTCCATGCTGCTGCAAACGTCGTCGAACTGTTCGTGCAGATGGTTGTTGTCTTGCAAACGTCCCCATCTGTTGACTGAGGATCGAGACGTGGCTGCACGATCCGTTACAGCCACGCAGATAAGATGCCTGTCTTGTCGACTGCTAGTGATACGAGGCCGTTGGGATCCAGCACGGCGTTCCGTATTACCCTCCTCAACCCACCGATTCCATATTCTGCTAACAGTCGTTGGATCTCGACCAACGCGAAGAGCAATATCGCGATACGATAAACTGCAACTGCTACAATCCGACCTTTATCAAAGTCGGAAACGTGATGGTACACAATTCTCCTCCTTACACGAGGCATCACAACAACGTTTCACCAGGCAACGCCGGTCAACTGCTGTTTGTGTAAGAGAGATCGGTTTGAAATTTTCCTCATTTCAGCACGTTGTAGGTGTCGCCACCGGCGCAAACCTTGTGTGAATGATCTGAAAAGCTAATCACTTACATATCACAGCATCTTCTTCCTGTCGGTTAAATTTCGCGTCTGTAGCCCGTCATTTTCGTGGTGTAGCAATTTCAATGGCCAGTAGTGTAAAATGGATATTTATTCAGTCGGTGACCGGTTTCGGGATATGCCCATTCTCAACTTTACCAATGCTTGCCAAGTAAAATGTCTGTCCTAACCAGCAATAAAAAAAAGTAGGTACAAATGTTCAGGGACACAACTAACGTTAAGTGAGACCACACATTAACGTAGCCACTTTAATTCCAACTATTTTGGACGGACATTTTACGTTGCAAACACTGGTTGGCTTGAAAATGGGCATACTCCGAAACCGGTCAACGACTAAATAAACATCCATTTTAGTTGCAAATCTCGTTGTCTCTTTCTGAATCACAATCTAAAATGAGTTGCTGTCGCACATCATCAAGCACGCTGGAGCTACGTTAGAATGTTAACATCACGGAATTAGGGAAAACCCATTCTACCTTTGTACCTTCATCCATACCCTGCAATTCCCATTGTACCACGGATTAAGGTTGTTCCCGATTCCTTTCTACTTTAGTTTTTTTGCTTACTAATGCTATTCTGCTACTTATCTTTACTTCTTCAGCGAAATTGCATCTAAAATACACTACTGGCCATTAAAATTGCCATACCACGAAGATGACGTGCTACAAATCGAAATTTAACCGACAGGAGGAAGATGCGGTGATATGCAAATGATTAGCTTTTCAGAGCATTCACACAATTAAAGGAATAAAGCGTATGAAATACCTACAACGTGCTGACATGAGGAAAGTTTGCAGCCGATTTCTCATACACAAACAGCAGTTGACCGGCGTTGCCTGGTGAAACGTTGTTGCCATGCCTCGTGTAAGGAGGAGAAATGCGCACCGTCATGTTTCAGACTTTGATAAAGGTCGGACTGTAGCCTATCGCGATTGCGGTTTATTGTATCGCGTTGGTCGAAATCCAATGATTGTTAGCAGAATATGGAATCGGTGGGTTGAGGAGGGTAATACGGAACGCCTTGCTGGATTCCAACGGCCTCGTATCGCTAGCAGTCGAGATGACAGTCATCTTATCCGCATGGCTGTAACGGATCGTGCAGCCACGTCTCGATACCTGAGTCAACAGATGGGGACGTTTGCAAGTCAACAACCATCTGAACGAATAGTACGACAACGTTTGCAGCAGCATGGACTATCAGCTCGGAGACCATGGCTGCGGTTACCCTTGACGCTGCATCACAGACAGGAGCTCCTGCGATAGTACACTCAACGATGCACGAATGGCAAAACGTCATTTTTTCGGATGAATCCAGGTTCTGTTTACAGCATCAGGACGGTCGCATCCGTGTTTGGCGATATCGCGGTGAACGCACATTGGAAGCGTTTATTCGTCGTCGCCATACTGGCGTATCACCCAGCGTGATGGTATAGGGTGCCATTGGTTACACGTCTCGGTCACCTCTTATTCGCATTGACGGCACTTTGAATAGTGGACGTTACATTTCAGATGTGTTACGACCAGTGGCTCTACCCTTCAATCGATCCCTGCGAAACCCTACATTTCAGCAGCATAATGCACTACCGCATGTTGCAGGTCCTGTATGGGTCTTTCTGGATACAGAAAATGTTCGACTGCTGACCTGGCCAGCACATTCTCCAACTGTCTCACGAACTGAAAACGTCTGGTCAATGGTGGCCGAGCAACTGGCTCGTCGCAATACGCAAATCACTACTCTTGATGAACTGTGGTATTGTGTTGAAGCTGCATGGGCAGTTGTACCTGTACATACCATCTAAGCTCTGTTTGACTCAATGCCCAGGCGTATCAAGGCCGTTATTACGGCCAGAGGTGGTAGTTCTGGTTACTGATTTCTCAGGACCTATGCATCCATATTGCGTGAATATGTAATCACATGTCAGTTCTATTATAATATATTTGTCCAATGATTACCCGTTTATCATCTGCATTTATTCTTGGTGTAGCAATTTTAATGGCCAGTAGTGTACTTACACAAACATGCAAATAGACAACAACGACTTCTCCAGAATTGTCATTATTCTGAACTTTTTGTACTGGCGGAGTCGATACACTATACGTCGATAATCATTCTCTGACGAGGTATACATAATTTATCATTAATGTCCAAGCAAAAACAAGTATACAGGCAATTTTGTGTACTATGAATTGTCACTATTTTGAATACGCGCACTATTGAAACTCAAATCAAATATAGCAACCGCAGTTTACTTTTGCTTAGCTTCTGCTGTTTCTGCTTACTGTGGCCAAAGATGTATTAAACTCGCGCCTGTCTCGTGAAGTGTGAAGACGAAGAGTGTTGTAGCAATTTCTGAAGCTATACCCATTACAGTGGCTCCTCTTTCTGTCGTTGTAATATACCATTATCTGGAAATCCAACATATGTAGAACATTTTATAGTGGGATGCTCAAACAGGACGGAGATTGAATGCCCAGACAGTTGTTTCACTCATATATGAAGCAGAATATGTTTATATTAAAGCAAATGAGCGATCGTTTATTGACAATGAACCTCAACAACTTAGACATGTTATGGCCTCACAGCGTCATTACATATATATTCGTCCTTCCAAAGCACTGTTTATTCTTTTTCTGAATAATCTTAGCACTCCATAAACTACTTTTTAAATATTTCAACTCGATGTCCAACAGCCTGCGCTTACTTTACACCATTTTCAGCTCCAACAGTTAATTAGTAAAATCCTGTACTATAAATTTTGTGTCTGTCACACAACCTGCCCGCAATCATGCCAACGAACATTATTACTCTCCTCCTCTTACTGCCAGTTCCTCTAATTTCACAAAGATGTTATTGTCTCTGGACATATCACCCACATAACAGATAAAGGCCTATATATGAACAATACTTACACACATAGAAATTTATGTATTTCAGGTAACGTAGATCATGGCAAGGTCATAGCAAGAAAAATGACTTCTTAAGTGCCCCCGTATGCACCGTGTTTAGTTGGATTCGTATTCGCGGTTCCTCTGGGAACGAACGTATGTATTCAGTGTCTCCTGTTAGTCTTGTTTAGTATGATTTACACACACTTGAGTAAAAGAAATGTTTAAAATAGTTTCGACACGAAATTTTACCTCTGAACCTGGCAGAAAATCCAAAGAGATTCCGGTCGTATGTAAAGTATGCTACCGCCAAGGCATAGTTAATGCTTTCTCTGAGCGATACTAATGGTAATACTATCCATGACAGCAAAGTTACTAAACACAGCCTTCCGAAATTCCTTCACCAAAGACAACTAACTAAGTGTTGCAGAATTCTAATCAAGAACGGCTGCCAACATAAGTAGCTTAGAAGCAGATATCCTCGGAGTAGTGAAGCAACTTAAATCATTAATTAAATGAAGTCTTCCACTCCAGACTGTATACTAACTAGGTTCCTTTCAGAGCACGCTGATGCAATATCTCCATACTTAACAATCATATACAACCGCTAGCTATTCGAAAGATCTGCACAGGTGCACAGGTCACAGTAAAATTCAAGAAAGGCAGTAGGAGTAATCCACTAAATTACAGGCACATGTCAATAACACCGATAAGCACCAGGATTTTGGAACATATATTCTGTTCTAACATTATGAATTACCTGGAAGACAACGGACAATTGACACACAGTCAACATGGATCTAGAAAATATCCTTCTTGTGAAACACAACTGACTCTTTACTAACACGAAGTATTTAGTGCTATTGACAAGAGATTTCAAATTGATACAGTATTTATAGATTTACAGAAGGCTTTTGACATTGTACCTCACAAGCGGCTTGTAATCAAATTGCGTGCTTATGGAATATCGTCTCATTTTTGAGACTGGATTCATGATTTCCTGTCAGAGAGGTCACAGTTCGTGGTAATTGACGCAAAATCATCGAGTAAAACAGAAGTGATTTCTGGCGTTCCCCAAGGTAGTGTTACAGGTCCTCTGTTGTTCCTTATCCATACCAACGATTTAGGAGACAATCTGAGCAGCCGTCTTAGGTTGTTTGCAGATGATGCTATCCTTTATCGTCTAGTAAAGTCATGATAACACCAACACAAATTGCAAAACGATTTAGAAAAAATGTCCATAGGTCGCGAAAATTGGCAATTGACCCTAAATAATGAAGAGTATGAGACATTCACTTGAGTTCTAGAAGGAATACGTTAAACTTACGTTACACGATAAATCAGTCAAATCTAAAGAACGTAAATTCAACTAAATACCTAGGAATTATAACTACGAACAACGTAAATTGGAAAGAAGACATAGAAAATGTTGTGTGGAAAGCAAACCAAAGACTGCGTACTACTGGCAGATCACTTAGAAAATGTGACAGATCTACTAAAGAGACTGCATGCATTATGCTTGTCAGTCCTGTTTTGGAATACGGCTGCGTGGTCTGAGATCCTTACCACATACGATTAACAGAGTACATCGAGAAAGTTCAGAGAAGAGCAGCAAGTTTTCTATTACGCGAAATATGGGAGAGAGTGTCATGGACATGACACAGGATTTGGGGTGGACATAATTAAAACAAAGGTGTTTTCGTAGCGGTGGCATCTTCCCACGAAATTTCAATCATTGAGTTTCATCTCCGAATGCGAAAATATCTTGTTGACGCGGCCTAATAGGGAGGAACGATCATCATAATAAAATAAGGGAAATCAGAGCTCCCACTGAAAGATATAGCTGATTTGCAGAGTATACTTTTAGTTGAACATGTTGATTCTAGGATGGGTCACGAAAACGTTTCATATAAGGCTCTTTTGTAGACGAATCGAATTTTACCGAGTAACCGATATCTCAGGGCCTGCGATACCAACGGCTGAGCCTAAGTTACCGTTCCATTTCATAGCTCGAAAAACTGTTACATACAGGTTTCTGTATGAATTGAATAATTCCAGATATCAGCCATTGATAATTTAGTCGTAGGATACTCCGCTATTATTTTTTGTCAAGTGTACAGTTTTACATTGATGAAGGTTTAAAACGAGTTGCCAATATTTGCACCACTTTGGAATCTGACTGTATATTTGTGCACATTTTTTTCAATAATATATCATTATAGATAACTACGTCATCCCCAAAACGTCTGACATTACAGTTATTACTGTTTTTAACATCTTATGCAAATAGTATCAAGCAAAATGTCCCTTTGTACCGTCGCATTACAAAAAAAGGGACAGTATCCGATCGGGGTGACGTAACGTAGGGTGTGCTCTTCGGGGGTAACGGGATGAGGGCATCCGGCTCAGCATGTGAACCGCGCGTAGACAAAGGCACCATAAAGAGAAGAAGATTAGCATGTATTAGGGTAATAGCTGCCTACGGCCGTAATGAAGCCTATATCTGTAATCAATGTGTTTCTCCCACCACAGTTCGCATGCCGAAGAAATTGACAGTTGGTTTCAGTTTACTAGGTCAATGCAAAGACGCCTACACATGTAACGTGTCCTAATTTACACAATGTGGCGTTAACTTGTTCACCAGATCGCTCATAGCGTAATGTGTGAGTAACATAAATTTATTTTTGATTTCTGTACGGTCCCTCGTAATGTTAGATTTCTTACAGCACACCTTGGACCAAATTTTATACGTGTTGATCTGTACTTATCTGCACTCTTTTAGTGCCATCTTCAGGTGCTACTGTCGCGTAGCTGAGAAGCTCGCCAGTTTATATGTTGGCTTTCTAGAACAGTTCAGGCGCCAACGGGGGCATAACGTCATCGAAGACCAATCGTAAACGCGGTCGAATACCAGAGCCCTCTGCTGGAGAAACGGGTCGCGGTCTGCGGAAGCCCCCAAGGCTGGCTCCCAGGCTTTGCTCAGGTGAAACCCCGTGTCTCTGTTCATTAGGTCACTGCTTATACGTATTTCGACCGCCTCTTTGATTTTGGAGTCCCAGTACGTGGAAGCATCGGAGATGATCTTGGTTTCTTCATAGTTCATGCCGTGTCCCGTGTCAAGGCAGTGTTCAGCAACCGCAGATTTCTCTGGCTGACCCAGCCTCGTGTGACGTTTACGTTCGTCGCATCTGTCTTTGACCGTACGGCACGTCTAGCCAATATAAGACTTCCCACAGTGGCACGGGATTTTATACATTCCTGGTCTCCTCAGGCCGAGGTTGTCTATAACAGAGCCCAGCGTTGATTGAACTCCTGCTGGAGGCCGGAAAACACATTTAATCCGGTATTTCTTGAAAATTCTCTCTATCTTAAAAGACACGCCACGGACATATGGTAGAAAAACCAACCCCGTGGTGTTCTCTGCTTCTTCAGGCTGTTCTTGAGGTTTGGAGCGTGCTGGTCGAAATGCATTCCGGAGCTGCTTCTCGTAGTACCCGTTCTGGGCAAACACAGAGCGGAGTGGGCTAAGCTCTGCCGATAAGCTGTCCTGATCTGAGATGGCTCTAGCCCTATGCACTAGCGTCTGTAATACACCGCTGCGCTGTGAGGGATGATTACAACTCGTAGCCAGTAAATACGAGACGTTCAGCTTAATGTATTCACGAGCGTCTTCAATGATAGCGTGCAATGTTGCGAGTCTCAAATCCGATTATTACACTGATTAACCACTCCTGACGCATGAAACGCTGCCTCTTTGAGAATGAACATCTTCCAGAAAGCTGGGATTCATGACAACACACCGCAGCGAATCCGTAGCAATTTACTGTAGGGGTGGCTTGTCATTCGGCATCATTTGTCACAGAATTTGCATTTTGTAACCGTACAAACGAAGACGCTGGTGTATTACACTATGCATTGTTGCTCGGGGTACTTCAAGTTGTGTAGATGAGTACTGAACTGGCTTAAATGGGTTTCTGAGAAACGCTTGTCTAATGTCCTCCACTGTCTCCCCCGAAACACCACGACGTGCTCCGCCAGAATGTTTCAGAAGTCTTTCAGTTTCCACGAACTTACGATATCATTCCTCAATTGTTTCGGCACCGGGTGAATCACATCGATAGAACCTACGATAATTTCTTTGCAATATAATCGGTGATTTTGTTGTATTGCTTGTAAGCGCTGTTGAGGAGTCGCTTCATGCGGTCATGCTGTACGCTGGCGTCAATGATTCGCACTTCTGACACGGGAATACAAATTATTTGAGATGCTGTAGCCTATGGCGGACTTTCATTATCATTTCTACTGCACTGCTTTTTACCTTCGTGGGCGTTTGAATTATGGAAAGTCTGAAAGAGAGACCCTGTATGAATACAAACACGTCAAACAATATTTAGAAGAAAATAAATTGGGGATTTTTACCTTACCCAATGCTTTTTTTGTTTTTTTTCCATGTACCGAATAACATAAGAAACAACTGTATTTTTTCTACTACAGAGCTGACGTTATCGCTGTTAAAAAAGGTTTTATGAATATTATGTCATCACTATATGTTCTTATTTATGTACAGTGTAAGCTGTAACTTTGATCAGATATTTTTCGCTTTCAGGTATCTGGCCACGATTTTGGAAGAACATTTATGAAGAAACATCCAAGTCCTAATGGAACATTCGCAGTGGGTCACGAGGACAAACCAAACAATAAAATAAAGAATAACTACACTACCATCAGTGAGCGAGAGTTGACCAGTGCAATGTTACGAAATTGACGGTGACACTCGGTACCTGCAGTCGCTGATCCAACGTATGTACAAGCGGTTTTACCAGTTGTATTGTAAGTTAAAATACGCCTTTGTTATGTGATTACAGAAGGTGTATTTTCCCTCTTCGCTTCCTGACTGCTCACAGGTAGAACGTGTGACGCCTTTGAAGACGGCAACGCCGTCGAATATCTTGTCACCAGCCGTAACGCGTCAAAGGCAATCGTACCTCAGAGTAACGACCATGTATTCTCACTGTCTGTTCCGTCAGACGTTTATCGTGATTTGTAACTTTCCGTTAACGGAAATACTTTCTGTTGAGTCCAGTTTATGAGAGTAACTTTTTTTCAGTTTACTGTGCAATAGCAATAAATCATTAACGAAGTTTGAAAGCTAAAGGAGTGCTTGAATTTTTTAGAAGAGGGGGAAATTAATTTTATCGAAAGACTATATTTTAATTTTTACTACACACTGGAACCTGGAGAGGAGTTTATGGGAAGACAACAGAAGTGTGGTACATTATTTACGAATATGAAGACAACTTAAAGGGAGAATAATTTGATTTTATATTTTTGAACCGCATGTACAAGTTCTGTGCCGCTCAGAGACGATATATTGAATATTATTGACCACAGTTAATTAGAAATTTATCTCACCCATCATCCCTGCTCTACGTAATCAGTTATCTTTTGCCTCTCACACTGTACAAGGCCGAACCTGCAGATTAAAAGTGCAAATTCATGCTATGAGTCAATGAAGGATTTTAGTACACAGCCGTCTGGCACCCTATTTATCCAACAGGGTGCTACATTCCAAAAGTACCGTTTTTGATAGGATAGCCTAGTTGAGTCTGAGAACATGTCGTGCTCCAAGAAATAAATCTAATAGAGTACACAAGAGTTAGTGTATCTTAAACACTTTTTTGAAGACACATTACGACTACAACTCAAAGATAAGCAAATTTCATTAGAGAATCGAAAGTACATCTTTTTATATTATCAAAATGAATATGGATGTAGGAAACCATAGACAACAATAGGCAAACTGGTCGGTAGACCCGCTCTTGAGAAATTCGGATTCACCGAGAATGGTCTTCGTCTCCACGGTTTGGCGCATTATTGGTTGGATGTGGAAACTGGACTGTAGAAGTTCTTAACTCTACTGCTGGATATTGCACAGGATTTCATCCCATATATGCGGTCCAGTCACATTAATGTGATCACATTTCAAAAGCCAGAGTAGCTATCTCTGGCAGCACGGGCGTGCAGGAAGAGAGTCGGTCAGGCTCTGAAAGGCATCGACAAGGATGTGAAGCTATGTCGGCACCGCTGTCGTAGCCAGCTGAACCAGGTTTCTCGGTTGAGGCTCTTTGACGGGAGCACCCCAATCGTAGTGGTCCAACAGGTTCTTGATTTGGTTTAAAACTGGGAAGCGTGGTGGTCGATGGAGTAAGGCAAACTCACCCTGGTGCCCTCCGAACCAAGCATGTACATTGTGAGTTGCGTGACGCATTGCACTGTCCTGCTGGTACATGCTATCGTGCGGAGGGTAAAACAACCTGGATGTTGGGGCGGACATGGTGCCCGAGGATAGACGCATATTTGTGGTGATTCACTGCGCCTTCCACAATGACGAGATCGCTCAGGGAATGCAACGAAAACATTCCACCGTAACGCTCCCTCCTCCAGTCTGGACCCTTAATACTTTACACTTTGTGGTGCTGGTTCGATGAACCCTTTGCCACGCACTTAAATATTATTTGCAGAGTATCCAGTAGATGTAGATGTAGATGTACTACGATTGTTACAATGACGTACACGCCAACGCCCATCTGTCCCATGCATTATTCATCTGGAAAGGCCACCTGTCGCTATTCGTTGTACCTTCAACTACTGTACTGGCGTGCAAAATACAGCCTTCGTCGTCGGTGACCAGCAGTCAGCAACGGTGCATTACCCAGGTACCTGCAGCGGAGACCCATACGCAGCAACATTCGCTGAACGATCTTTGAGGAGACACTGTAGCACCTCAATTCATTGTGGCGGTCAATTACTGAAAAGTTGCACGTCTATTCGCCCATACACATCCCCGCAGCAGTCGTTCACCCCTGTCATACATGCACCACAGTACCTTGGCGTCGGTTTTGGATAGCGCCATCTCGTCATGTACAATATACTGTAATTATGTAATAGGCGTATTTAAACTGTTTTAGCATGTAATTATCTGAACTGTTTCTTATTTAAATTGTTTTGTTAATTAAATTGCATTGTGTATTATTGAGAAAGAGCGGGAAACCGCGCATAGATACATTTTGAGAAAGAGCGGGAAACAGCGCGCAGTAATACATCTGTAATGGTAGCAGGGATTGTCTGCACCAAAAACCATTGTTGGCGGCGAGACCTCACTTCTGTAGCATTGAGCGTTGGAAGCGAGCAGTTGCGAGTAAGATGTGAGACGAGGCAGTCGTAGCTAGCGAGACATGAGAGGAGGTCGCTGTAAGCGAGGTATGAATTAACACTTTGAAAGAAGCGGTGTGCTCGCCAGCCACTCGCTATATGTAGCGCAATGCTAGTTTTTAAGAATTTTTGTAAAGAACTATGCCCCTTGTAATTGTTTGTCAAGATCGTTCTCAGAATATAGTTATGTAATTTTGATGGAAAATTAGGTATGTAGCGCAACGCTACTTTTTAAGAATTTTTGTAAAGAACTATACCCCTTGTAATTGTTTGTCAAGATCGTTCTCAGAATATAGTTAACTTCTACCAGATTAAATGCATTAAGAATTTTGTATCCCAAAATCATTCACGTAAATGCTTTACGGAATTTATTGTTATCATAAAAGAAAAGTCTAAACTGAGCTTCAGCTTTTATCAAATCTAAATTTAACTTCAACTTAAAGAATTCCAGTCACAAAGTATTATGAAACTCCACCAGCAGCTTATAATTATGTTAAAGAGAAGTAAGTATATTCATTCCACAGTAGATTCACTAAAATGTCGTACTGAATGGATATCGCCAAGTGAAACCTTCCCGTCTAATATTGGATGAACGTTTGCTTGCTGACTGAACGCTGCGTCTCTTAAAATCTTTTAACTGTTGCTCTGTCAAGACTACCTGCTGATTATTACGACGAAACATAAAATGTGTTGTCGCCGTGGCCCTCAGTCGTTACCTGAAATTATTAAGACTGATTCTTACCTTTAATTATTTATACTGGATCGCCATCTGACTGCTACAGCAAACTGTGGAATGAATATACTTACTTCTCTTTAACATAATTATAAGCTGCTGGTGGAGTTTCATAATACTTTGTGACTGGAATTCTTTAAGTTGAAGTTAAATTTAGATTTGATAAAAGCTGAAGCTCAGTTTAGACTTTTCTTTTATGATAACAATAAATTCCGTAAAGCATTTACGTGAATGATTTTGGGATAGAAAATTCTTAATGCATTTAATCTGGTAGAAGTTAACTATATTCTGAGAACGATCTTGACAAACAATTACAAGGGGTATAGTTCTTTACAAAAATTCTTAAAAAGTAGCGTTGCGCTACATACCTAATTTTCCATCAAAATTACATAACTATATTCTGAGAACGATCTTGACAAACAATTACAAGGGGCATAGTTCTTTACAAAAATTCTTAAAAACTAGCATTGCGCTACATATAGCGAGTGGCTGGCGAGCACACCGCTTCTTTCAAAGTGTTAATTCATACCTCGCTTACAGCGACCTCCTCTCATGTCTCGCTAGCTACGACTGCCTCGTCTCACATCTTACTCGCAACTGCTCGCTTCCAACGCTCAATGCTACAAAAGTGCGGTCTCGCCGCCAACAATGGTTTTTGGTGCAGACAATCCCTGCTACCATTACAGATGTATTACTGCGCGCTGTTTCCCGCTCTTTCTCAAAATGTATCTAAGCGCGGTTTCCCGCTCTTTCTCAATAATACACAATGCAATTTAATTAACAAAACAATTTAAATAAGAAACAGTTCAGATAATTACATGCTAAAACAGTTTAAATACGCCTATTACATAATTACAATACTTTAAGAACGGCGTCGTGAGAACAGCTTACACACTTAGCCGTTTCGGAAATGCTTCCATCCTTGTCCCGAAATACAATGGTTATATCGTTCTGGACGTCAGATAAATCCCTCCTTTTCGAGAACGACTGCACTGCTGCGCACGTCACCCCGACACGTTTTAAGTACCCTCCATTGTTAGCAGTGCCACCTGCCGTCTGAGAGGTGTTACTGCACGTTGACGTCAAACATGGGCGGTGGTCATATTAACGTGAGTGTACCGTGTACTTTAAGAATCAAACAATTGAAGAACGTCCATCCAAATTTTCGATGACAGTATTTCAACTTCTTTCCTTCTGCCAGCGCAGAAATTCGTATTTATTGTGCACTTGCATCCACAGACGAAGTGCAAGTGAATACACCTACAGACTAGCATGACCGTGTTCTTCAAACTCTGCTACAATCGCTCTTCAGTTTAAAACAAAACATATTGGTTCAAATGGCTCTAAGGACTATGGGACTTAACATCTGAGGTCATCGGTCCCCTAGACTTAGAATTACTTACACCTAACTAACCTAAGGACATCACATACATCCATACCCGACGCAGTATTCGAACCTGCGACCGTAGCAGAAGCGCGGTTCTCGACTGAAGCGCCTAGAACAGCTCGGCCACAGCGGCCGGTACAAAACAAACTCTCAGCAGGTTTTTATGGCCAAACACAACCTCACTGTAGAGATTAAGATGGGCGGGAGCGACGGGGCTTTTCTTGTTGTAAATGGGGACGAGAGCCGGGCAGGTACACTGCAGCCATAGCCGCACTGCTCTAGGTGTTGGAACTGTCCTTTTCCGTAGCTCATTAACGACTTTACAAGGAAGCGAAAAAAGAAGGATCGGGTACTCTATTCCGCCAAAGCTATGTAAAGATTCACATTCGCCAAGATAGCACAATAACTTGAAAACTGACACCGCTATAATAAAACGGTACAATTTCTCGTGAACGACCTGACAACCAAGTAATTTGAATAAATTAGCAAGAAATTTGAAGGTAATAAGACGTGTACCACATACTCCAGGAGTGCCCCCTCTTAACTTCCCTCCCTCCCCACCCTCTACAGATGCGTATCTAGGCAGCTACAAGGATGCCCGTACGATAGATTTGGGGTCGGGAGAGGGCCTAGCCCTGGGGGAATAGAGTATTTTTAATATTTCGGAAATATCGACTTTAAAATTATTTTCCTTAACGATAAACACCTGACTACATCTTTCCCTGAGAGGTAGCGGGGGGGGGGGGGGGGGTTGGAGCGTAGCGCGCCAGCGCCATCAGAGAACATAGAATGCTGATTGATATTCTTTGCTGTCTGAATTGTCTTTATGTGTTGTTCAAAAAACTTGGAGGGCAAAAAATATAACAGGTAGAAGTTGCGCTTTGTCGACAACGCCGCGGTAGGTTAACTTCCGATACTGACGACGACGACACCATCAGCACCCAGGTCAAAAGTTTCTTGCCGAGAAACCTTGACTGTGACGTCCAGCTCCGTTGGCCTGTGTGAATGCCTCCATTTGAAATGCACTGTTGAACGTCTTGTTCTGTTCTGTTCCGCCAAATGACAATTGACTCTTACAGGAGGCGTAACACTGTGTTCTAACAAACAAATATTTCTGATTGATAACCTCGCTGCGTAATCTTTCCATATAAATCCAGAATGGCATAGGCCCTATTGTGCGTTCGCGCCGAAATGCTAATGATTCTCATGTCCAAGCATGACAATTTGACGTTTGTTGCATGAAGCTATTGTGAAATTGTGCAAATGGCTCTGAGCACTATGCGACTTAACTTCTGAGGTCATCAGTCGCCTATAACTTATAACTAATTAAATCTACCTAACCTAAGGACATCACACACATCCATGCCCGAGGCAGGATTCGAACCTGCGACCGTAGCGGTCACGCGGTTCCAGACTGAAGCGCCTAGAACCGCACGGCCACACCGGCCGGCGATGCTGTTGTAATTTTAATGGTCGGCAGCGTACGTGGATCATGGGCGCTCAGACTGGAAGTTTTTACCTATGTACATGCCACCGTAAACGCCTTCCTTGTTCTATGATGTGCAACTGGATCTGTAGTGTAATTCAAACCGCGCATTGCCTTTTAAATACAGGGTGAGTCAGTTACCCCTATCTAGGCGTGTCATGCAACCCGCAACGCCTTCAGAAATGAAGCGCCAAATTTTCATATTCTTTCGCTCGCTATACGCAAAAATGAACAGGACCTTTTTGAATTAAATTTAATGTACTTAAATTTTCCAAGGGGATACGTTTTCGATGAAGGCCGAGTTTTCGAGTTATTCAAGAAAAATGAGTTTTTAAGATCACTTTTGAACATTTCTCTTGAATAATTCGAGAACTGCAGTCTCTAACGAAAACGTATCCCAGAACGAAACTGAATTACATCAAATTTTCTACGAAAATGTCCTCTTCGCTTTTCTCTGTGGGTCTGATAATTTGCACGTAGCGAGCGAGAAAATACGAAAATCTTGCTTGTGGTATTTGAAGGCATAGCCGGTTGCATAAAAAACACACCGTAGCAGCTGCTGAATCACGCTGTATATCAGCCTATGAACTCAATTTTTTTCCAAAAACCATTAAAAAAATACATAAACATGTTCATCAAATCATGCCATTTCAGATACCGGAAATGATCTCTGACATATGACCTCTTCTACTACACCGGCACGCAAGAACTCTGTCTGTGAAATTCGCTGTGACTGCCTGATAAGACATGCAATTGGCCAACCTTTGCATCGCGGATGTTTCGGCGTTTATTGACACATGCCCTAAAAGAATGTTCAAATGTGTGCGAAATCTTATGAGACTTAACTGCTAAGGTCCTTAGTCCCTAAGCTTACACATTACTTAACCTACATTATCCTAAGGACAAACACACCCACCCATGCCTGAGGGAGGATCCGAACCTCCGCCGGGACCAGCCGCACAGTCCATGACTGCAGCGCCTCAGACCGCTCGGCACATGACCTACACCAACGATTTAAGGTAACTCACATGACCTTGGTGGCCACTGTGGGTCACGAATATGTGAGACGAAGTGATCTGAAAACCGCCCTTACAGCAGTTCAGTTCTTTCACAGTAAGTGTGACCGGTGGCACAGTCATGCTGAAACTGCAAACTTGTTCACCCTACCGAAATGAGACACAAAAATGCTCTTTATCATCACATCGTATCGGTTTCCATTAACTGGCACAGGTTTTCCTGCCTCATATTCAAAAAAAAAAATAAGGGTCTGTGACACCAATCACCAAACAGGCGCCGGCCGGAGTGGCCGAACGGTTCTAGGCGCTACGGTCTGGAACCGCGAGATCGCTGCGGTCGCAGGTTCGAATCCTGCCTCGGGGATGGGTGTGTGTGCTGTCCTTAGGTTAGTTAGGTTAAAGTAGTTCTACGTTCTAGGGGACTGATGACCTCAGATGTTAAGTCCCATAGTGCTCAGAGCCATTTGAACCATTTTTGAACCAAACAGGCATACCACACCATTACTCGCAGTGGAGGCATTTCCCACTCTCGAACCATCCCAGATACGGCACTTCTGTTTATTGACAAATCCATTCAAGTGGAACTGCACCTATTCACTAAAGATGACGTTCCTCGCGAAACCGTCATCCTCTCAGTAACCAGTCAACGAAAGGTCGTCTTTTCTCACAATCGGTTTCTTCCAGCTGCTGTGTTAACTGAACTGTGTAAGGTTGGCAATGGAGATCATGCCAGACAATTAGACGATCTGAGTAATATCCTATGCCCAATTCTTGGGAATAGCGAAGAACCGACTTCACTGTCGACCACTAACAGCCAGTGTGTCACGAACCAGCGCATTGTTTTCTACAGATCGGCCAGAACGAGACCGTGAAGAACTCATTATCGTTCATTGTTGACCGTATCTCGTTGCACTTTGAAATAAATCAGCAAGTGTTGGCTCATTTGGCGCTTCATTGCACCCTAGAATCAGGTGGAGACGTGTTGCAGCTGCAGCATAAATCTCTCCATTCTGATAAAATGTTTTAATTATTATGGTATACTGCTCTATTGCCAGATCCACAACAAAGAAATTCGAGAAATTCCTACTATAGCAACAATTGGTATGTTTATGTAAACATGGCGTTAATTATTCCCTGAGGGGTAAAATGAAGTTCCTGGAGAGTAAAAACTGAACGATTCGATTCTGCTTCAGTCACGATACTAAATTATTTTAAAATCATCATTACTATCATGACAATTTTTGTAAGATTCTGATATTGATTATAGAAGTTTTGAATAGTTACTTTTTCTCAATTAGTAGCATTAACGTGGTGGAGATTACAGGTTTCTCTCATAGTCTACCAACTACACGCATATTTTGTGCTTTGTCCTGTAAATCGCTGATAGTAAAATTGAGACATATACATAACAAATAACATCTCAGGAAAAATGTCATATCCAAGTTGTAAATAATGCCTGCAGTGGTACGGAAATGGTTTCATTACTTGCGTCGAAATAGATAAATGAATTAATTCACAGCGTGACACAACACTAACTACGTAAGGGCTACATTGTTGCCGTACACAGTGTTATTATTGTTACTAATAGTGGTCAGACACAAAGCATTAACAGCCTGAAGTCTTCCAATTTCTGCCAGTTCAGAAGTAAGGAGTGCTGCAATCAAGTGATTTACAAGCAATAAATATAGCACAAAATTTAACTTGCGTGATTTTAAATGCGGCTGCAGTGTGCACATCAAGCAAAGCGCCGCAGAAAAAGAGGAGTAAGGCAGGGGAAGTATGTTTTGTAACAAGTGTCTAACTTCACTGTGAAGAGTTAGCTTCCTTATCTGAGAAAAAGTTGTGGGTAGCACTTGCGATACATCTTAAAAATTTTTTCGTCATTCATTCTAACACACACACACACACACACACACACACACACACACAAACTAAATATCATTCAGATTTCATAACTTTAAAAATAAAAGTGTTCCAAGTGTTATTACATTCTACAGTTTAATTAGGCGCTAAAGTTGGTGATAATGAGGGAAAGGGAGGGGGAGTACTAGATACTGTCTAATTGCTCTCAGGGCTAATGGTCTGCTGAAGAGCCAAGAAGTTGATACACTTGCCTAATATCGCGAAGGCCCCCGCGAGCACGCAGAAGTGCCGCAGCAGGGTGTCGCATGGAGTCTACTAATGTCTGAAGTAGTGCTGGAGGGTATTGACACCATGAACCGTACAGTTCTGTCCATAATAAGTACTAGAGGGAGGAGATCTCTTCCGAACAGCACGTTGCAGATAGACTCAATATTGTTCATCTCTGGGGAGTTTGGTGGCCAGCGGAAGTGTTTAAACACAGAAGAGTGTTCCTCACCCACTCTGTAGCAATTCTGGGTGTGTGGGGTGTCGCATTGTCCTGCTGTAACTGCCGAAGTCCGTCGAAATGCTGGATGGACATGAATGGATGCAGGTGATCAGACAGAATGCTTGCGTTGTGTCAACCGTCGAAATCGTATCTAGACGTATCAGGGGCCCCGTATCACTCCATCTGCACACGTTCCACAATATTACAGAGCCTCTACCAGCTTGAACAGATCCCTGCTCGCATGCAGGGTCCATGAATTCATGAGGTTGTCTCCATACCTTACACGTTCATCCGCTCGACACAGTTTGAAACGAGACTCGTCCGACCAGGGTATATGTTTCCAGTCATCAACAGTCGAATGTCGGTGTTGACAAGCCGAAGCGAGGAGTAAAGCTTTGTGTCGTGCAGTCCTCAAGGGTACACGAGTAGGGCTCCGGCTTCGAATGCCCACATATATGATGTTTCGTTGAATGGTTCGCACCCTGACACCTGTTTTGGCCGATCATTGAAATCTGCACCAATATGCGGAGGGGTTGCTCTTCCGTCACGCTGAACGATTCTGTTAAGTCGTCGATGGTCCCGTTCTTGCAGGATCTTTTTCCAGCCGCAGCGATGTCGGAGATTTGATACTTTATCGGTTTCCTGATATTCACGGTACACTCGTGAAATTATCGTATGGTAAAATTCCCACTTCATCGCTACCTCGGAGATGCTATACCCCTCGAACGTGCGCCGACTGTAGCACCACGTTCAAACTCACTTAAAATCTTGATAACCTGCCGTTGTAGCACCACTAACCGATCTAACAACTGCGTGCCGACCGCAGCACTGTATTCTGCCTGTTTACGTCTCTCTGTATTTGAATACGCAGTGCTATTCCAGTTTCTCTGCGCCTCATTGTGCTGTTGTTGTTGTGTTCTTCAGTCCTGAGACTGCTTTGATGCAGCTCTCCATGCTACTCTATCCTGTGCAAGCTTCTTCATCTCCCAGTAACTGCTGCAACCTACATCCTTCTGAATCTGCTTAGTGTATTCATCCCTTGGTCTCCCTCTACAATTTTTACCCTCCACGCTGCCCCCCAATACTAAATTGGTGATCTCTTGATGCCTCAGAATATGCCCTACGAACCGATCCCTTCTTCTAGTCAAGTTGTGTCAAAAACTCTTCTTCTCCCCAATTCTATTCATTACCTCCTCGTTAGTTCTGTGATCTGCCCATCTAATCTTCAGCATTCTTCTGTAGCACCACATTTCGAAAGCTTCTATTCTCTTCTTGTCTAAACTATTTATCGTCCAAGTTTCACTTCCATACATGGCTACACTCCATACAAACATTTTCAGAAACAACTTCCTGATATTTAAATCTATACTCGATGTTAACAAATTTCTCTTCTTTATAAACTCTTTCCTTGCCATTGCCAGTCTACATTTTATATCCTGTCTACATCGCCTATCATCAGTTATTTTTCTCCCCAAATACCAAAAATCATTTACTACTTTAAGCCTCTCATTTCCTAATCTAATGCCCGCAACATCACCCGATTTAATTCCACTACATTCCATTATCCTCGTTTTGCTTTTGTTGATCATCTTAAATCCTCCTTTCCAGCCACTGTCCATTCGGCTCAGCTGCTCTTCCAGGTCCTATGCTGTCTCTGCCAGAATTACAATGTCATCGGCGAACCTGAAGGTTTTTATTTCTTTTCCATGGACTTTAATACCTACTCCGAATTTTTCTTTTGTTTCCTTTACTGCTTGCTCAATATAGAGATTGAATAACATCGGGGGTAGGCTACAACCTTGTCTCACTCCCTTCCCAAGCACTGCTTCCCTTTCATGCCTCTCCATTCTTATAACTGCCATCTGGTTTCTGTACAAATTGTAAATAGCCTTTCGCTTCCTGTATTTTACCCCTGCCACCTTCATAATTTGAAAGAGAGTATCCCAGTCAACATTGTCAAAAGCTTTCTCTAAGTCTACAAATGCTAGAAACGTAGGTTTGCCTTTCCTTAATCTATTTTCTAAGGTAAGTCGTAAGGTCAGTATTGCCTCACATGTTCCAACATTTCTACGGAATCCAAACTGATCTTCCCAGAGGTCGGTTTCTACCAGTTTTTCCGTTCGTCTGTAAAGAATTCGCGTTAGTATTTTGTAACCGTGGGTTATTAAACTGATATCCGCCCCCGGTAGCTGAGTGGCAGCCGGCACGGTAGCTCAGCGTGTTCGGTCAGAGGGTTACGTGCCCTCTGTAATAAAAAAACTGAGTAAATCGATCATCAACGGACTTGAAACGTATGTCTTACGACGTCCGCCCCGAGCAGATGCAACGAACAGAATGAGATTTTAAAAAAATAAAAATAAAAAAGTGGTCAGCGTGAAGGATTGTCAACCCGAAGGGCCCGGGTTCGATTCCCGGCTGGAGATTTTCTCCGCTCAGGGACTGCGTGTTGTGTTGTTCTAACCATCATCATTTCATCCCCATCGACGCGCAAGTCGCCGAAGTGGTGTCAAATCGAAAGACTTGCACCAGGCAAGCGGTCTACCCGGCGGGAAGTCCTCGTCCGACGACTTTATTATTATTATATTAAACTGATAGTTCGGTAGTGTGCTACGCGATCCAGAACCGGCGCGCTGTTTGAAGGACTCCTGCGGTGGGGGCGGTGTGTGGCGCGACGGGTGCGCGGAGCGCCCGCCGCGGCCGGCATTCCTGGCTGCGGCGCGCCGGCTGCCACAGTGTCTGGCAGTGTTTTGTCAGGCCGCGCTGCTAATGGGCCGGCAAACACGGCCGGCAACTCGATCCCAGCGCCGCTCGTTCGGTATGCGCCGCCACGATCCGAAACATCGCCGCTCCGCCGCGCCGCCAGCCCTGCCTGCGGTGCGCCTTGCGTCAACACACGAGGAGGAGGGCCCTCTTGACCGCGCGGGACCCATCTCGCCACCTTAACGGTAACAAAACGTAATGGGCAGCAGAGCGTCTGGCTAAATAGCTGGCAGCTACAGGACGAAAGCTACATATCTGAAAGTAAATTAAGTGCGCGTAGCCGTGGTCTACAACGTCTGACTCCATCTACACTACTGGCCATAAAAATTGCTATACCATGAAGATGACGTGCTACAGACGCGAAATTTAACCGACAAGAAGATGATGCTGTAATTTGCAAATCATTAGATTTTCAGAGCATTCACACAAAGTTGGCGCCGGTGGCGACACCTACAACGTGCTGACATAAGAAAAGTTTCCACCCGATTTCTCATACACAAACAGCAGTTGCGAGGTGAAACGTTGTTGTGACGCCTCGTGTAAGGAGGAGAAACGCGTACCGTCACGTTTACGACTTTGATAAAGTTCGGTTTGTAGCCTATCGCGATTGCGGTTTATGGTATCGCGACATTGCTGCTCGCGTTTGTCGCGATCCAATGACTGTTAGCACAATACGAAATCGGTGGGTTCCGGAGGGTGATACGGAACGCCGTGCTGGATCCCAACGGCCTCGTATCCCTAGCAGTCGAGATGACAGGCATCTTGTCCACATGGCTGTAACGGATCGTGCCGCCACATCTCGATCCTTGAGTCAACAGATGGAAACGTTTGCAAGACAACAACCACCTGCACGAATAGTTCGACGCTTGCAGCAGCATGGACTATAAGCTAGGAGACCGTGCTGCGGTTACCCTTTACGGTGCATCACAGACAGGAGCGCCTGCGATGGTGTACTCGACGACGAACCTGGGTGCACGAATGGCAAAACGTCATTTTTTCGGATGAATCCAGGTTCTGTTTACAGTATCCGTGTTTGGCGACTCGCGGTGAACGCGCATTCGAAGCGTGTATTCGTCATCGCCATACTGGCGTATCACCCTGCGTGATGGTATGGGCGCCATTGGCGACACGTCTCGGTCTCCTCTTGTTCGCATTGACGACACTTTGAACAGTGGACGTCACATTTCAGATGTGTTACGACCCGTGGTTTCTACCCTTCATTCGATCCCTGCGAAACCCTACATCTCAGCAGGATAATGCACGACCTCATATTGCAGGTCCTGTACGGGCCTTTCTGGATACAGAAAATGCTCGGCTGCTGCCCTGGCCAGTACATTCTCCAGATCTCTTACCAATTGAAAACGTTTAGTCAAATGGTTCAAATGGCTCTGAGCACTATGGGACTCAATTGCTGTGGTCATCAGTCCCCTAGAACTTAGAACTGCTTAAACCTAACTAACCTAAGGACATCACACACAGCCATGCTCGAGGCAGGATTCGAACCTGCGACTGTAGCAGTCGCACGGTTCCGGACTGCGCGCCTACAACCGCGAGACCACCGCGGCCGGCAAAATGTCTAGTCAATAGTGGCCGTGCAACTGTCTTGTCACAATATGCCAGTCACTACTCTTGATGAACTGTGGTATCGTGTTGTAGCTGCATGGGCAGCTGTACCTGTACACGCCACCCAAACTCTGTTTGACTCAATGCCCAGACGTATCAAGGCCGTTATTACGGTCAGAGGTGGTTGTTCTGGGTACTGATTTCTCAAGATCTATGCACCCAAAATGCGTGAAAATACAATCACATGTCAGTTCTAGTATAATATATTTGTCCAATGAATATCCATTTATCATCTTCATTTCTTCTTGATGTAGCAATTTTAATGGCCAGCAGGATCGCTATGCTCAGGGAGTAGACGTCACTACGTGAGTAGTAACAATAGAAATTCTGAAAGACACTAAAGTAAGGGTGAGATGTAGAGGAGCACTATAGGAAGAGATTGAGATCAAGATTGAAGTCAAACAGAGGGACTGATTGTCATCAGTTTTGGAAATAAATGTTTCAAACCAGCTGCAATAAGGTAATATGTTTGTTTTAATATTTTACACGAGAGACCTGTTTCGGTTTACTTCCGCTATCAAGGAAATTAGGAAATTTGTGGTAAGGTCATCGGTCCTGAAACCTCCACAATACTTAATGTAACTTAAACTAACTTACTCTATGGACAACACGCACGCACATCACCGAGGGAGGACTCGAACCTCCGACGAGGGGAGTCGCACGGCCCGTGACAAGGCGCTTTAAACCACGCGGCCCATTATCAAGTGCCGTACGACATAACATTAGTAAGATTATCTGCTTATAAACTGTGGCTGTTTACATTTTCTCTGGCACTTGCGTCTAGTTAGAAACGACGACCATATTGAGTCTATAGTAAGATCTTTCTGTTATGTCTCCGTAAGTGCAATACTTCTTGTAATTACGAAACGTAAAAATACGTTTTTGTTAGATATTTTGATAGTTCATTTCGACACTTCTTTACTAAGATGCTATACGTTTACAAAGTATGTACAGTTTACTAGACACGATGTTACGTGTCGTTGTTCTTAATTTTATCTATGGTCCCTGTAAGGTCTGTTCACCATTTGACTGTTCTATTAAGTCATTCAAGTTTTCTAGATAGTAGTTATATTTAAGATCTGTTTGTTCATTTAGAATTTTGTGTGGATATTGTCTTGTATGAATACAAATTTCCAGTTCTCGGAGAATGTTCATAGTAAGTCCTTTACGTATGTTGTGTAATATTTCTAACGCAGATTCAGTTTTCTTCGCTTTGTGGAGTTGAGTTTTCAGATGTAAATAGAAGATAGGAACTTTCAGAAAAATTCAACAACACAAAGCGTAAAAAATTGAAACTGCGTTAGAAAGATTACAAAAAATACCGAAAGATGTTACCATGAACATTCTCGACGTACTGGAAATTTATATTCGTACAAGGAAACATCCACACGAAATTCTAAATGAACACACATATTTTAAACACAAATATTATCTAGAAATCTTTATTGAGATAATAGAACACGAAAAGATATAGTCAAATGGTAAGTAGAACTTACACTGACCGTATATAAAATTTAAAGGAAAATAAGAAAAAGATAATTAACATCATATCTGGTAAGCTGTATATACTTTGTAAACATATAGCCTCTCGTCATTTCCACCTAGACGAAGGTACCAGCGCAAATGTAAACGTAAAACAGCCACAGTTTATGTACAGATAATTTTACTAATGTTATTTCGCAGGTTACTTGACATTGGCAATAAGCCGAAACAGCCCTGTCGTGAAGAGTGTTAAAAAAAAGTATTACCTTATTGCGGCTGATTTGCAGTATTCATTTTCATAATGTCTTGTACCGACGTATACTATGCTTCTGGCTCAAAAGAGCATAAAATACTGTCATCAATGTTGTTCAAAATATCACTGGACGACGTGATCAGACAGTGGAGAGCAATAAGCGTGAAAATGGGACACCGAAGATGAAGATGGGGGACAAAAATGACCCAAGTGGACTGTCTAGCCTTTGTGGAAGACGTACGATAGTGAGACCGAAGAAGACGCAAACATCCAAGTCGGCAACCGAAGCAAGAAGGGTGGGACTGAGGATGCCACACAGCAAAATTAAGGCAATGAACACCACTGGGGATTGGAAAACATTAAAGGCATCGCGTAGTAGGTGGACAAATACCTGGGAGAATTAGGCTCTATAAGAGAGATTGTGAGAGATGGATGTGAAGACCTAAGGAAGAACTGTACCGAGGTGCGAAGACAGCATCATGAGAAATTGAATAGAAAAGAGTAACATTTATGGGCGATGTGATCAGAGTGAATTTATTTATTTATTTACACTGCAAGTTCCGTAGGAGCAAATTGAGGAGCAAATGTCAAAGGTCATGGAACGTGGCAGTACATGAAATTACAACATAGAAGTAATAACCTTAAGATTAAGTAAAGGCATCAACAATACAACAAGAATCAGCTTAATTTTTCAGGGAACTCCTCGACAGAATAGAAAGAGTGACCCATGAGGAAACCCTTCAGTTTCGATTTGAAAGCGCATCGATTTTTGCTAAGATTTTTGAATTCTTGTGCTAGCTTATTGAAAATGGATGAAGCAGTATACTGCACACCTTACTGCACAAGAGTTAAGGAAGTCCGATCCAAATGCAAGTTTGATTTCTGATTTAATTGAGTGGGAATAAGCTAATATTGTCAACAAGAAATTACAGTAAGGAATATATGTATTGAGAGGCAATTGTCAAAATACCCAAACTCGTGAACGGGGGTCGACGAGAGGTTCGTGAACTCACACCACTTATTGCCCGAACTGCCCTTTTCTGAGCAAAAAATATCCTTTTTGAATGGGAAGAGTTACCCAAACTATAATACCATACGACTTATGCGAATGAAAATAAGCAGAATAATTTTCGTGTCGAATGATCACTCACTTCAGATACCGTTCGAATGGTAAAAATGGCAGCTTTAAGGCTTTGAACAAGATCCTGAACGTGGGCCTTCCGCAACCGTTTGCTATCTGTCTGAACACCTAGAAATCTGAACTGTTCAGTTTCACTGATCGCATGCCCATTCTGTGAAATTAACGAAAACATTACATAAAACCGGTCTTTAACCATCAAAGAAAATAAGTCAAGTACTACGATCCGTGAAGAATAAACGCCCTCCCCTGTCGACATGTGGTGTGTAGAAAATTCCATGTACCTGTGGTAAAGTTTATATTGGCACTATCAAAAAAAAAAAAAAAAAAATGGTTCAAATGGTTCTGAGCACTATGGGACTTAACATCTATGGTCATCAGACCTCTAGAACTTAGAACTACTTAAACCTAACTAACCTAAGGACAGCACACAACTCCCAGCCATCACGAGACAGAGAAAATCCCTGACCCCGACGGGAATCGAACCCGGGAAGGTACTATCAAAAGAAGCGCAAATACGCGACTGGAAGAGCATAAAAGTCTTTGTCGACTTGGAAAAATAGAAAAATCAGCTGTAGTGGAACATGCTCTTCAACCAGGCAACCACAAAGTGAAGTTTTTGGATACCGAAGTTTAAATTACTATCCTCGGCTATATAGAGAAGCTATTGAAATTTATGAACATCAGGAGAATTTTAATAGGAAAGAGGTGGCTATGAAACAGCGATATAGACAGTGGTTCTACAAAACTGCTAACAATTTTTATCTTTGACAAGGTGATAATCGATAGTCAACCTTATCTTTGCTATGAATTGTCACTGCTCATCACGTGTCGCCTGAACCACGCCCCCCTTTCCCACAATATATAAGTCACTCTCAGACACCGGACCAGTCAGTCGGCAAGACTCAGCGGAGCAGCGACTGTGACGAAGTCCAGCGCAGTCCTGGACGAAACGTAAGGAGCAGAAAAGTTCTTGGACCACGACCTCACATCCTGGAAAGTATATCAACAGCCAATTAAAAGTCATGTTTTGTTGAATTGTGTGTTAGAAACTGTAAAAACTGATTCTCACTGTGATTTAGTGTTAGTCTATTTTCTAAAAGCGATGAACTTATGCCATGAACTGTACTATTTGAAACCGAACTATCAAGCTAGTGTCATCAGCAAACAGAAATATTTTAGAGTTAGCTGTAATATTAGAGGGCATATCATTTATATAAATAAGGAACAGGAGTGGCCCCAACACTGATCCCTGGGGCACCCCCCACTTGACTGTACCTCACTCAGACCCCACATCACAGCCAATGTGGATAGAATAACGAAAAGAGGATTGGAAACAATGGGCAAGACAAGAGAAAACTCTGGAAAGATTCGTAGGGATTGGAGATACAAGGTGAAAGAAAGGAAAATTGTAGATCGATCAATATGCCAGAAACCGATGACAGAGGATACAGGAAAAGGAGGTTCTGGGAGGAGAAGAGGAATCTGCTATCCATCAGTGGGCTGCCAGTGTTTCTATACGGGCCGTAACGCATGAGGAAGAAGAATACTAAGAGTTCGCGCTGCGGTGAGGCTAGGATCGATGGAAGGCAGACGTCATACCTACAGGCAGTGGTTTCCTAACGAGAGCAGTCACATCCTGTTACCTTGCCTCAGTTAAATCGACGATTTCCAGAAACAAGATCTTTTTGTTCTGAACGTGTGGGCGGCGAAAAGCACCAACTTCGGAGGTGCCATTAAAGAATGGTTCAGTAATGCACCTTCAAGCGTTACGCGTGCCTTGTCGTATGCTATGAGTAGTTATCACGTGACGGTTTGCATGGTCTTACGTAAGTACAACTCAGTCGTGCTCAGCCCTCAACAAATGCAGGACTGGGCCTACGCGATTTCACACTTCGTATCTAATTTGTGCAGTGGTTCCTTCAACAAAATGCTAAAGATGCGGTCTTGCAGACATTTGTGTTGTTAAATTACGAGACCTACTTTTCGCGTCCCCAATATTTTAGAGGCGTATCTTAGACTAGAAGAATTGTCATGCGATCTTTATTCGACCGTTCTCATAGGCACTTTGGGGGGATATTCGGAATCGAATGATCGAAAATCATCTTCTAGCACCTGTAGTTCTGCCAAAAATTTTAGCCGCTGAAACCTTTCTTTCAGACTCGAATACTATGTTTGCAGGACTACTCGGACGTCTTGGAGTGACAAAGTTTCGTTGTGGTTTCTAGCAACAAATATGCTATCACTATTAATGAGACCCAGAATTGTTAGAAATTGCTCCACAACAATCAAATACAGGAGATAAAGATGGGTATATTTCACGAAATATTTGTTTTATTAGTTTACTAATTGAAAATCCTGCTCGTATAGTGCAACGCCCAGCGCATTACCAGGCGAAGAAAGGAAGTTTAACCAAATCCGTATAGCACCCCCGTGGGATATTTACGATAGTTTGCCAGGTTCACTCGAGGGATCTTTCTTTTTGAGATTTTCCATTCTCTTTTAGGCAAATACAGGGCTGTTCCCAATGCCCGCCTCATGCGTTGCAGAAACAGTTAAAATCGATAACCCCCCATCACGATCCTTTAAAGCAAAACTTCCCACTCATAAAATTGATTCAAACATTTGATTGCTGTACAAATGAATTAATGTGTTAAATATTTGACATTAAGTACGTAAACGCTTTATTACTTTCGGATTATTCACCCATAGACTGGTGGGAAAGTTTAGAAAAGGATTAAAAATTATGTTTAAAGTTTGATGGAAGTCAAAAAGTGCTCTCATTATGACGCACTGGATGAGTATAGCTTCGATAATTTGTACTCCATTTGAGGAGAAGCTAGTTTTTCATGCTTATCTATGTTTGTTAGATCATATTTGTCGAACTACGTGTCGTACAATGATATCAATTTTCTGGTATAATCAGTGGTATATGTGGATACCGCCTATAAAATATTTTGCGAACAGAGCTAGTAATAAACAAGTAGTGTACAGAATAGTCGTGCATCGTACTTAAGTTTTATTCCATGAACAGCGAGGATGTAGTAGACGATAATATTTATTCCTTTTATTATGTCGTGGAGAGGCCTTGGGTGTCAGCGAGAAACAGTTTCGTAAAGGTTTGAAATTATGTGTAAAGCTTCTTGGAACTCGCGATGGGCTCTCATACGCCAATACTGGATGGATGTAGTCTGGGTCATTTGCGCACCATGAGTCAGGCTGCCTGAAAACGTATACACAGTTTCTAAGTATAATACTTCACTTAATGTGTTAGACCTATAATGTAAGTTTATACTTCTTAATGAGAGGATTATGAGTGCATTTTAAATTTTTTAATTCGGTCAATAACTTTGCGAAATATTGAAAACCAAAGTTTTGTTGCTCCTGGAAACGGTCAGACAGGCAACCTGCAACTGGGTGTCCGTGCCTTTCAAGTACTTACGGGGAATAGCTTTGTAACTCATGCGTGGCTGATTTCCAGTCTTATTGTTTGCCTAGTTATTTAGATCGCCATAATCTAAGGGTTATCGTTTACTACTGTGTGTTTCAGGCGAGTAAAGCGCAAGTAATGCAATCTCGGATCAACATTAACACACCGGATAACCGGGAGCTAATGGCACTTCTACTTGGAACAAGTGTTGAGATTCTGGTGCTATGTAACAACAGTGACCCACCATGCTGAGTAATAAATTACAGGTCTTGCTACATAGTAGCAGGAAATGAAACGACGTTAATTTTGTTAAATAAAGGAATTTCATTATTGTGTCTTGCCAGACTTGACAATTAAGCATGTCGACCGCCCTTAACGCAAGAGACTTCCTTCTCTGAATCGAGTGATCGTGATAAGTAAGTCTCCTGCTGTGCTCCTGGTGTACTACTCCTGTACTGAGTATCTTTTCGAGCTCTCTTTTTCGTTTGCACATCAGTGCCAAAAATTGCCTGTTTTGTGAGCGATGTCTGCTGTGCAGTTAGGCTCATGAATAGTGAAAGTAATGTTACTCGGGATCACACGTTTTCCCAAAAATTTGAAATATAGTAATATGGTGTAGGAACAAGGAACAAAGACAAAAGCAAACTTCATAGTCGTTGCTGCTGACAAAGGTCGTACGGTAAATGTTTCGCACGCTGAGAGGATAGGAAAAGTGACGTCCAAACATCTAAAAATACCCAAATTTACTTTTTAGAGAAAAATATATACTTACAAATACATAAGGAATATTTAGAAGGCAGAAAATAGGGCCTTTCTTTCTTAGTCCTTTGTCCTAGGAGTCAAATAACATCGAAAATATTTTTTGCTACTAAACAGAGTTGACTTTTTCACTGTTCAAATAGTTTTCATTAAAAATGCTTATGCACTTACTTTCTTATCCAAGCATAGTATAAGATTTTTCTTTATCCAATACTTTCAGACCTTTGGTTCATCTTATGGAAGAATAGAAGTAGAAAAAATACCTAGCCATCGAGAAACCTCGGCAATGTGTCACCCAAACGGCAAAACAAAAATTCATTATTACATTAGACATAGTGTCTGTTGTTTCGGACATGCATGTGAGAAGGAACAGAACCATACATACATAATATATGTAGCCGGCAGCTTTTCGATCTGTCAATACAGATGCACAATATGTCCGACCTCTTGCGAAAAACAGTAAGGCTGGGAATCAAGTGGAATAATCGACAGGGTGTAACGTACCCCCTTATTTGCATATAAGACCGCATTTTACTTCATTTACAGTTTTGATATTTCAGTGAATGTATCAGCGCTGCAGCACATACGGACTAAGGTGCAAGCGGTAGGCCCGCATCTCGTGATCGTGCGGTAGCGTTCTCGGGTTCCCGGGTTCGATTCCTGGCGGGGCCAGGGATTTTCTCTGCCTCGTGATGACTGGGTGTTGTGTGATGTCCTTAGCTTAGTTAGGTTTAAGCAGTTCTAAGTTCTAGTGGACTGATGACCATAGATGTTAAGTCCCATAGTGCTCAGAGCCATTTGAACCATTTTGAACCACTTCATTACGTAAAACATAGATAGTAGTATTGCACTTTCAGTATCCGACGGCTCTGCTACAGCTCTGCAAGGAGACGCAAAACTACGACAGCATCTCCACATAATAGGTAAGAAGGATTCCTACGTGGCGGCTCACTAAGCCAATTCCAGCCAGCCCGGCTAGCCACGCGGTCTAACGCGTTGCTTCCCGAGCGGAAAAGCGTGCCGGTCCCTGTCTCGAACCAGCCCGGCTGGTTAGCGTCGAGGTCAGGTGTACTGGCCAGTCTGTGGATGTTTTTAAGGCGGTTTTCCATCTACCTCGGCAAATCAGGACTGGTTCCCGCTATTTAGCCCCAGTTACACTGCGTCGGCGGTTGCTGCGCAATTACACCGTAATTATTCTACAACGCAAACATTTGGGGTTACACTCGTCTCGTATGAGACGTTCCGGGGGGGGTGGGGGGTTGGAGGGTGGAAGGGGGGGGGACCGCACAATAACCGTAGGTTCGATGTGAGGCGGCGGAGGGTTGGGTGGACTGCTGCGGCCTGTTGTGGGGTTGTGTACCACTGAGGGCTTGGACGACGCGAAGCTTCTCCGTCGTTTCTAGGTCCCCGGTTTCATACGTACGTAAATACAAGCCATTTCAAGGACAGACTGACTTAATTATCGCAAAACTCGGCTAGGAAAGAGTGGCCAGTTATATTGTACTCCTCTTGTACTACCATCTACGGACTCACCGGCTAAACTGAGACATTTCTGGAGGTATGAGTGGAGAGGGGAGGGGGGGGGGGGGGGTGTTGCAAGCGAACACATCTCTGTACAGTGCGGCACATGGATATTTGGGACGAACGGGAGACGTATTCGGATAACCGTAGTGCTTAAAGCAACCGTTCATGTAAAGCGGGAAATCATGGTTGAAGGCCGGCCGGTGTGGCCGTGCGGTTCTAGGCGCTTGAGTTTGGAACAGTGCGACCGCTATGGTCGCAGGTTCGAATCCTGCCTCGGGTATGGATGTGTGTGATGTCCTTAGGTTAGTTAGGTTTAATTAGTTCTAAGTTCTAGGCGACTGATAAGCTCAGAAGTTGAGTCGCCTAGTGCTCAGAGCCATTTGATTTTTTCATGGTTGAAATCCCGGTGCGGCACAAGTTTTCTTTTGCCGCCACTGAGTTATTCCAGTGCCCCATTGCAGTAAAAGTCGGAAATTGCTTTCATCAAGCGTCCATTACTATGACAGCAGTGAGTTCGGAGAGAACATATTAATGCCTGTGTTGCAGACGAAGTCACAGTTGGCAGTTTCTGCGAATGTGCTATCTGCAGTACGCTAAATATTTTACAGCTCCGCACTCGGCTCTGTCAGTGGACCAGTGGCGTCACCAATCCGCTAACACGGTTGGCGGTTAATTTACACGCAAGCGTATCTACGTACCCACAAGCAGCAGTCGATCTTGGGCAGAAAGTCGGTGGACGTTAATCTCGCACCAACGTCATTTCATCCTGGTCACAGTTTCTGCTCATCTCACGTGGAACCGTCGCGCCTGCTATAGCTCTGCCCGTAGCGTAAGTGAATAAACGTGTCGTGTCGTCGAACAGCGGTATGTGTCTTTGGATTTGAGACCACGTCGTGTGCAGTGCTGCGAGAGACAGCGTGTTTGCAGAGACGGCGGTCGCGGTGTTTGAAGTCGGCCTGCTCCCCCCCCCCCCCCCTCCCCCCATGGCCTGAAGCGTAGCGTAAATGGAAGGAAGAGTAGCCAAACGGCCGGCCTCGCGCGCTGAGCCACGCCGGTTTGCACAGGACTCGAGGCACACCTGCGCCAGGCGAGGCAGGCCTAACGGGGGAGCCGCAGTTCGCACAGCTCGGCACGAGTCAACACGGAGGGCGCGCTGGCTGTCCGACCTGTAGCCTGGCAGCGAGACTCGCACTCCTGCCGTTCTGTTTACACTGGGCACCGCCATGCTTCTAACAGGTATTCCACTGTACCAGACAGCTCCTGATGGATGTATGCCACAATAACTGTCGTGCAGTTGAAACGTCCCCTTTGAAAAAGTGGCTGTGCTGATAAACCTCTTACATTATTTGCTTTTCAAACAGCTGAGCAAAACTGTACGTACTCAGACATTACTCTCTTTACTTATTCCGATCAACACTAAACTGACACACAATATTTTTAGAACAACGCAATCTGACCTTCAAAAATCCCTACAAAAGAATGGCCTTGACTAACAATATCCTATACCTTTCATGAACTACTTACCTCACAAAAATCTTCGTTATTCAAACTACTGCAATACAGCGAGCGCCACTACTGCCAGCTAAATAAAAGATTCAAACTACTGACGGGACTAACTACTGATAGGCATAGTTAGCAAATGAAAGATTTTGATAAAGAACAAACAATGTATTTACCTTTATAGCGGTAAAAAGTAATAGTGTTCAAAAATATAAGTTGATGATATCAAGTCTTACAAATTTACTCTCTCTGATGGACACACGTCCAGATCATCCGCTCTCAAAACTCCGCCATGTCTTTCCCCACATCCACCACTGCTGGCGGCTCACCTCCAACTGCGCAACACTACGCGCTTGTTCACATCCAACTGCCCAGCACTACAATAGCGAATATTACAACAATGCTAACCAGCCACAGACTGCATACAGAATAGTCAGTGATTTTCGTACAGAGTGCTACGTGATGGCGTAACCAATATAAAAACCTAAACAGCCTACTTACACAGTGTGTAGCAAACTGGGTTGGTCGGACCACACAGCCTTGCAAAAAGTGCAGCACAAGACGTGTTCCGATGTCAATGTAACTTCGCACACCAACACATCACCGGCGCCTACGTATATAGTTGTTACAGTCCTCTGTAACAGCCAGAACGGCCAGGATAATGCATCAGTGTTAATACCGGGCCTGATAGAGTGCATAAGGGGAATGAAAAGTGCCAGATCTTGAGTGATCATTGTGAAGTGGACATAGATGTCGTATAACATGTGGGACAGCGTTATCAGGGCCTGAAAGAGTATGAAACTGACCTTATTGTAGGACTGTTGATATTTTTAAAAACATCAGGTATCCGAAAAATCGATATTTAAAAATACATCATTAGCAGCCCTCGATATCACGAGAAAAGTTGTCGATATGCCAATTGTAGGCCAATATACAGGTTCAGTCACCTAACATTACCGCTGGATATATTTCGTAAACCACATCAAATACTGACGAATCGATTACACAGACCGAACGTGAGGAGAGGGTCTAGTGTAATTAGTTAATACAAAACATAAAAAATACACGGAAGTATGTTTTTTTAACACAAACCTACCTTTTTTTAATGGAACCCCGTTAGTTTCGTTAGCACATCTGAACATATAAACAAATACGTAATCAGTGCCGTTTGTTGCATTGTAAAATGTTAATTACATCCGGAGATATTGTAACCTAAAGTTGACGCTTGAGTACCACTCCCGTTCGATTGTGTGTATCGGAGAGCACCGAATTACGTAGGGATCCAAAGGGAACGGTGATGGACCATAGATACAGAAAAGACTGGAACAGAACTTGACGTCCACATGCTAACACCTTTTCATTGGTCTTTTTCACTGACGCACTTGTACATCACCATGAGGGGTGACGTACACGTACACACGTGGTTTTCGTTTTCAATTACGGAGTGGAATAGAGAGTGTCCCGACATGTCAGGCCAATAGATGTTCCATGTGGTGGCCATAATTTGCTGCACACAATTGCAATCTCTGGCGTAATGAATGTCGTACACGCCGCAGTATATCTGGTGTAATGTCGCCGCAGGCTGCCACAATACGTTGTTTCATATCCTCTGGGGTTGTAGGCACATCACGGTACACATTCTCCTTCAACGTACCCCACAGAAAGAAGTCCAGAGGTGTAAGATCAGGAGAACGGGCTGGCCAATTTATGCGTCCTCCACGTCCTGTGAAACGCCCGTCGAACATCCTGTCAAGGGTCAGCCTAGAGTTAATTGTGGAATGTGCAGGTGCACCATCATGCTGATACCACATACATCGACGCGTTTCCAGTTGGACATTTTCGAGCAACGTTGGCAGATCATTTTGTAGAAACGCGATGTATGTTGCAGCTGTTTGGGCCCCTGCAATGAAGTGAGGACCAATGAGGTGGTCGCCAATGATTCCGCACCATACATTTACAGTCCACGGTCGCTGTCGCTCTACCTGTCTGAGCCAGCGAGGATTGTCCACGGACCAGTAATGCATGTTCAGTAGATTCACTGCCCCGTGGTTTGTGAAACCCGCTTCATCGGTAAACAGGTAGAACTGCAACACATTCTCTGTTAATGCCCATTGACAGAATTGCACTCGATGATTAAAGTCATCACCATGTAATTGCTGATGTAGTGACACATGAAACGGGTGAAAGCGGTGACGATGCAGTATGCGCATGACACTACTTTGACTCAGTCCACCGGCTCTCGCAGTGTCCCGTCTACTCATGTGTGGGTTCATGGCAACAGCAGCTAACACGCCAACTGCACCAGCTTCTCCTGTGACGGGTCTGTTACGGAAACGTTTGCGTGCTACGACCATACCTGTTGCATACAGTTGGCGGTAGATGTTTTTCAATGTGCGGCAGGTTGGATGCTCTCTGTCCGGGTACCGTTCTGCATACACCCTGCAGGCTTCAGGTGCATTTCGTGGACACTTGCCATAGATGAGTATCATCTCCGCCTTTCCAGAGTTGGAATACACCATGGTCACAGTTCCTACAACACTACACTATCACAGACGTCTGGTAACACGGTGCACTACAATTGGTCTGCGTGCGGAGACGAATGCAGAATAACAATAGCAGCAAGCGCTACATGCGGACACTGCGACAGCTAGACCAAACCACAACAGTGCACTACAGCCACACTCGTAAACACGGTCGTCACCGTAAACATGTCCCTGCAGAAGATACTTGCCGACCGTGGCCCGTCTTTGTTACAACACGCAACTGAACGTCGGAGGTTTTAAGCGTCAACTTTAGGTTACAATATCTCCGGATGTAATTAACATTTTACAATGCAACAAACGGCACTGACTACGTATTTGTTTATATGTTCAGACGTGCTAACAAAACTAACGTGGTTCCATTTAGAAGAACGTATGAAACTTCCTGACAGATTAAAACTGTGTGCGCCGACCGAGACACGAACTCGGGACCTTTGCCTTTCGCGGGCAAGTGCTCTACCATATGAGCTACCGAAGTTTCATATCAGCGCACACTCCGCTGCAGAGTGAAAATCTCATTCTAAAAAAACGTTGGTTTGTATTAAAAAACATACTTCCGTGAATTTTTGTATGGTTTGAGTTAAACAATTACACTAGCCCCTCTCCTCACGTTCGGTCGGTGGAATCCGTTCGTCAGTATTTGATGTGGTTTACGAAATATATCCAGCGGTAACGTTAGGAGACTCACCCTGTATATACAGGGTGTTACAAAAAGGTACGGCCAAACTTTCAGTAAACATTCCTCACACATAAATAAAGAAAACACGTTATGTGGACATGTGTCCGGAAACGCTTAATTTCCATGTTAGAGCTCACTTTAGTTTTCGGTATGTTCTGTACTTTGTCGATTCACCGCCAGTTGCCCCAATTGAAGGAAGGTAATGTTGACTTCGGTGCTTGTGTTGACATGCGACTCATTGCTCTACAATACTAGCATCAAGCACATCAGTACGTAGCATCAACAGGTTAGTGTTCATCACGAACGCGGTTTTACAGTCAGTGCAATGTTTACAAATGCGGAGTTGGCAGATGCCCATTTGACTTTCATTTATGGGGGCATTTGAAAGCTCTTGTCTACGCAACCCCGGTACCAAATGTAGAGACTCTTCGTGCTCGTATTGTGGACGGCTGTGATACAATAGCCCTTCTCCAGAGCTGCATCAGCGCATCAGGGATTCCATGCGACGGAGGGTGGATGCATGTGTCCTCGCAAACGGAGGACATTTCCTGTAACAAAGTGTTTGAAGTCACGCTGGTACGTTCTGTTGCTGTGCGTTTCCATTCCATGATTAATGTGATTTGGAGAGAAGTAATCAAATGAGCTCTAACATGGAAAGTAAGCGTTTCCGGACACATGTCCACGTAACATATTTTCTTTCTTTGTGTGTGAGGAATGTTTCCTGAAAGTTTGGCAGTACCTTTTTGTAACACCCTGTATATATACTTTGAAAATCTATTAAATTGTGAATAGCCGAATGACAGATTACAAAAACCATAGCATGAAAATCCACCATCGGAACCACCTACAGCAGGAGAAATAGAAAATATTATCAAAGATTTGATGAATAACAAAGCACTAGGAGAGGATGGGATGGTAGCACAAATGTGGAAACTAGGGGGCTTATCCGTATAGCAAAAAGTTCACAAAGTAGTTAAAGACATTTGGACAAAAGGAATCGCACCCACTGACTGGAAACAAGCATTGGTCCATCCTCTCCATGGGAAAGGGGATAAAACAGACACCAACAACTACAGGGGTATATTTTTGTTACCAGTAACACACAAAATACTGTCTAAAGCACTTTTAAATAGAATAGAGGGGCCAGCAGGATCTGATATAGGATATAATCAAGCAGGATTTAGAAAAGGTAGATCATGTGCAGAACAGATTCTTGATATAAAAATAATTTTGAGAGTGACAGCTATACAAAATAAAAATACAGTAGTTAATTTCGTAGACTTCAAGAAGGCCTACGACTCAGTTGACAGATAAACACTATTGTACATATTTTATGAATCAGGCATAGAAGAAACCACCAGAAGAATTGTTGAACAAACGCTCACTGATACAACATCGAGGATTAAGTTTCAAGGCGAAATCTCTGCACCATTCAAAGTCAAAACTGGAGTTCGACAAGGAGATGGACTGTCCCAAATTCTCTTTAACTTAATTTTAGATAAAATAGTAAAAACATGGGAAGCCACATTAAAAAACAGAAGCACAAAGGATACAAGCATGGACCAAGGAAAGAACCAATTTAAACTGAAATGTTTAGCCCTTGCAGATGATAACTGAAAACCTAACAGACTCATCAGTTATGATTGATCTGTTACACGAGATTGCTGAAATGGCTGGGCCACAAATATCCTATGAAAAAACCGAGTAGTACACAAATATAATACATAAAAGTTTTTGAAAACAAAGTATGAAAAAATTAAAAGAGTTGATAAATTCAAATACCTTGGGGAGCGGATCCAAGCAAATCGACTGGATAATACAACAAATAAAGAAAGAATAAAAAAGTTAGAATTTGCATATCAATTAACACAAAATTACTACAATAAGAAATCAATATCTATACGAGCGAAGATTAGACATTATAATTCAGGTATTAGGACAGAAGCAACATATGGATCAGAGTGCCTAACACTGAATAAGAAAGGCAAATTAAAAGAACTAGAAAAAAAGAGAGAGAAAAATACTTAAAAAAATCTTGGTTCTGAGAAAAACAATGAAAATAGGTGGATTAAAAGGAGAAATGAAGATTTATACAAAAATACAGAAAAGATTACAGATACAATGAGGAAGAGAGTGCTAAAATTTTATGGACATTTAAAAATAATGGAAGAAACACGGATTACAAAGAAAATTTTTAATTATGTTAGTAAGCTGAAAAAACTGTAAGATGGATAGAAGCGGTAAAGAAAGATGCCATCAAAGTAGGTGTTAACGAAGAAGTGATACCTGACAGGAATCACTACAGGCTACTGATAGAAAACGCAAACTATGAAGAAGATGAGCGAAAACTTCGACCCAAGAGAGTGTCGACAGATGAGCAGAGACGAGTAGTTGGAGAGAAAATGAAGAAGTACTGGGAAGAAAGGAAGAAAAAGAAACACCGTAAGTCTTAAGTTGTTCCACAGCATTGTAAATATACTGACAACTTTACAGCTGTATATTTAGGTGTTGATTTATTATTAGATTTTCTGTACAGTAACAAGCTAGCAGCCTGCTTATACCCCTCAGAGCAAGAATTGTAAGGCAAACGATGCAGTTCAGGCTTGGCGATAATCACTTTGAGAACAATGGCAACCCGCAGGTAAGGGGCACAATAAAACGGTTTCGTCACTTATCGGGTTTGTCTGGAACACTTCATGTCGACTTCCCTATTTTCTCATTTCTGCAAACGCCAGCGCCGTAGCAGCTGCAGTGTCTAAATTGTGTGCTGACGTGGCAGTTTGTCTTGGTAGTGCCGAGATTTGATTACGTCACCATTTCCCCTCACACGTCTTCGCCGACCTCAAAGACCAATCTTGTCGTTTACATTTTTGTTCATCAGTTTCAACAGCTGTTTCTGAAGAATGCCGATGTGAAGAAATAGAACACTAGTTGCGTTAAAAAAATGTTTTTAACGCAGCTGCTGTGGTATTTACATCGGATATCTTGTTATTCCGTTCACACCGCCACCCCTCCTCCCACCAGTACAATCGGATTTCTTCTCTGTGCCATCTATAATTGTTTCCGACAGCCAAAGAGAAAGATTGGACGTGATGAAAGTTCAAAAAGTAGTAAGATTATTTCATTTCTTCAGACAGTGAAAGTACCGAAGACTGCGAAAAAATTATAAAATAAAATAAAAATATCGGCACTCGATATGGCCACTTCGTTCCGGTACATCGATATGTATGTGAAACGATGAATGACGACATGCATCGATAAATTTTTTAAAATTGTCGATGTATCGATATTTTAATAACAGCTTGAAACGTCCCCTTCGAAAAATTAATGAAATGACTGTGCTGAAAAACCTCTTACATTATTTACTTTTCAAACAGCTGAGCAAACCTGAACGTACTCAGACATTACTCTCTTTACTTATTCCCATCAACACTAAACTGACACAATATTTTTAGTGCAAAGCAATCTGACTTTCAATAATACCTACAAGAGAATGACCCTGACTAACATTAACCTATACCTTTCACAAATCACTTACCTCACAAAAATGTTCGTTACTCAAACTACCGCAATACAGCGAGCGCCACTACTGCCAGCTAAATAAAAGATTCTAACTACTGAAGGGACTAATTACTGATAGGCATAGTTAGCAAATGAAATATTTTGATAAAGAACAAACCTTAATAGTGTCCAAAAGTCATTATATATATATATATATACACTCCTGGAAATGGAAAAAAGAACACATTGACACCGGTGTGTCAGACCCACCATACTTGCTCCGGACACTGCGAGAGGGCTGTACAAGCAATGATCACACGCACGGCACAGCGGACACACCAGGAACCGCGGTGTTGGCCGTCGAATGGCGCTGGCTGCGCAGCATTTGTGCACCGCCGCCGTCAGTGTCAGCCAGTTTGCCGTGGCATACGGAGCTCCATCGCAGTCTTTAACACTGGTAGCATGCCGCGACAGCGTGGACGTGAACCGTATGTGCAGTTGACGGACTTTGAGCGAGGGCGTATAGTGGGCATGCGGGAGGCCGGGTGGACGTACCGCCGAATTGCTCAACACGTGGGGCGTGAGGTCTCCACAGTACATCGATGTTGTCGCCAGTGGTCGGCGGAAGGTGCACGTGCCCGTCGACCTGGGACCGGACCGCCTCGACGCACGGATGCACGCCAAGACCGTAGGATCCTACGCAGTGCCGTAGGGGACCGCACCGCCACTTCCCAGCAAATTAGGGACACTGTTACTCCTGGGGTATCGGCGAGGACCATACGCAACCGTCTCTATAAAGCTGGGCTACGGTCCCGCACACCGTTAGGCCGTCTTCCGCTCACGCCCCAACATCGTGCAGCCCGCCTCCAGTGGTGTCGCGACAAGCGTTAATGGAGGGACGAATGGAGACGTGTCGGCTTCAGCGATGAGAGTCGCTTCTGCCTTGGTGTCAATGATGGTCGTATGCGTGTTTGGCGCCTTGCAGGTGAGCCCCACAATCAGGACTGTATACGACCGAGGCACACAGGGCCAACACCCGGCATCATGGTGTGGGGAGCGATCTCCTACACTGGCCGTACACCTCTGGTGATCGTCGAGGGAACACTGAATAGTGCACGGTACATCCAAACTGTCATCGAACCCATCATTCTACCATTCCTAGACCGGCAAGGGAACTTGCTGTTCCAACAGGACAATGCACGTCCGCATGTATCCCGTGCCACCCAACGTGCTCTAGAAGGTGTAAGTCAACTACCCTGACCAGCAAGATCTCCCGATCTGTCCCCCATTGAGCATGTGTGGGACTGGATGAAGCGTCGTCTCACGCGGTCTGCACGTCCAGCACGAACGCTGGTGCAACTGAGGCGCCAGGTGGAAATGGCATGGCAAGCCGTTCCACAGGACTACATCCAGCATCTCTACGATCGTCTCCATGGGAGAATAGCAGCCTGCATTGCTGCGAAAGGTGGATATACACTGTACTAGTGCCGACATTGTGCATGCTCCGTTGCCTGTGTCTATGTGCCTGTGGTTCTGTCAGTGTGATCATGTGATGTATCTGACCCCAGGAAAGTGTCAATAAAGTTTCCCCTTCCTGGGACAATGAATTCACGGTGTTCTTATTTCAATTTCCAGGAGTGTATATATATATATATATATATATATATATATATATATATATATATATGTGTGTGTGTGTGTGTGTTCATGACATGCAGTCTTAAGAATTTACTGTCTCTGATGGACACACGTTCAGATCATCCGCTCTTAAAACTCTGCCATCTCTCTCCCCACATCCACAGCTGCGGGCGGCTCACCTCCAACTGCGCAACGCTATGCGCTGTTAACAGCCAACTGCCCACCACTACAATTGTGAATATTACAACAATGCCAACTAGCCACAGCCTTCACACAGCACAGTCTGTGATGTTCATATAGAGCGCTACGTGGCGTTACCAATAAAAAAACCTAAACACCCTACTTACAAGGTCTACCTCATTGTGGGTCTCCATTTGGCAGGCTAGTCAAATGTGCAATATCGAGATTGGTGGAACTTTAGGATGTAACAGAGGCCCAATGTTGGACTGTATGGAAACGTGAGGGTAGGCTTGTTCTTCGTCAAGGTAGCGGTCGACCTCAGGTGACACCCGCAAGAGAGTATGTCCGCTTTATGCACCAAGCAAGTCGTAACGCTTTTCCACCAGCATCTGCCATCCAAGAACAAGCAGTGGACTCCCTGCAACGTTCAGTGTCATCCTGCACCACTGATCGGACACCAACAGCAGCCGGAGTAGACAGTTACGGTCTCATGTGCAGGCTGCCGTCAACACCACGGAACAAACGGCTGTGGTTGGAGTAGTGCCGTCAACGGGCAGCATGGACTGCTGCAGCAGATAGGCGCATTGTTTTCAGTGACGAATCGCGGTTCTCCGTTACTCTGGGTGACTACTGTCGGCGAGTATGGCGGTAACCTGTGGGGAGGTCAGGTCCTCTCAGCATTTTGGAAAGGCTTAACGGTATTACCCCTGGCGCTACGGTGCTGGCAGCCATCGGCTATGTGTGGCTCCAGGTCACGGACGGATGTCATTGGGGGAACTCTGAGACCACAGTGGTAGTCGCGGACATCCTGCGTCCTCATGTATTAGCTCTCACTGCTGGTCTCCTACTGCCAAGTTCTCTGTAAATTTGACTCGATTTTGTTATCACTGAAATACCTCATATCCTCTAATATTCGTATCGTACATGCATTGTGCGAGGTGTGCATGTCATCTTGCTCATTACAGAATTGCTAAGTTCTTCCTTTCGTACATCGATATGCACAAATAATTTTTTTTTAAACATCCTGTATCTTAATTTTAGTTGGACGTTTATCAGACTATTTTGGTCGTTCTTTAGTATACACGTGTATGACACTCGAGAAATAAAATTACTTCCTGCACTGCTCCATCTTTTGTTATTCACTGATCTGATAGGAGCAGCTTCAGCTTCCGACTACGCAGCCTACATGGACCTAGCAGATTACCGAGCTCACGCGACGCTAGTATTTTAATACGTTTTGTTTCAGTGGCGGTGGCCTGGTGTTTGGGTAGGGGACCACTGCAAACGGCGATGGAGCGTGGCTTCCAACGCTGGACGAGGAGGGCGTCGGCTGGAGGCCAGGTAATCCGACACGCTGCGGCCTGGAATGTGGCGCGGCGGCCTGTGAGGAGCTGGAGAAGGTGCTCTACTCCAGAGGGCAGTGATCCTTCCAGGAACGGAAGGGGCGGCAGTCACATTGAGTACGTAGCACCAGCAAGTGACAACCATCACCACATCCCTACACCTCGTGTACCTCAACTACACTGTCCACGTAGTGGTATTCCGTCTGAACAGCACTCTGCAATTACTGAAATTGCTAACGATCGACTGAAAGACAATTCCATTTCTACGCTGTCTGTTATGTAATCGCTGTCATTTATAACACGATCAACTAATTTCGGCTGTTTGCCACTTTCCACTGCGTACCTCTTTACTCGTAGAGTTACACCGTCATCCTTTGTGGACATATACAAATGTACATCTTTCATTTAAATACTGAACACCCGCAAGAACAACGTTCCGTATTCGTCAACTCTTTAAAATAAAATTACTGTTATAGAGGAATACGTATGTAAACATAATGATCATAGTATATCGCACAGAAGGTTGATCTACTGGGGTTGATCCGCCACTGTCAGGTTTTCAGTAAGCAGCTAATCACGAATGTAGAGACAAACAGTCACCACAGTCAGATGATCGGAGCTATCAATATGTGCTGGGGACATGGCGCCTCGCTATTATACAGGTGTAACGGTATAACTTCAGATAATTCAACTGCTGACACAAGACGGTGTAGTGAACAGCGTTGCATCAGTAGTTACGACTAATAATTAAAGTGATTACAAGTGGAATGTTTTTAGGCTGGGTAGTACCTCCAAGTAATTGTGCCAAGAGTAAGCCCTTAATGCTTATCTACATCTGCATCTAAATGGATGCTCTACAAACCACATTTAAGTGCCTGGCAGAGGGTTCATCAAACCACCTTCAATTATTCCAATCTCGTATAGCGCGCGGAAAGAATGAACACCTGTATCTCTCCGTACGAGCTCTGATTGCCCTTATTTTATCGTGGTGATCGTTCCTCCCTATGTGGGTCGGTGTCTGCAGAATATTATCTCCTGGAAAGCAGGTCGAGTGGTTAAAAGTGGATACGTTGACTCAGAACAGTTAGTTCAAAAAATGATTCAAATGGCTCTAAGCACTATGGGACTTTGGTCATCAGTCCCCTAGAACTTAGAAGTACTTCAACCTAACTAACCTAAGGACATGGCACACATCCATGCCCGAGGCAGGATTCGAACCTGTGACCGTAGCGATCGCGCGGTTCCAGACTGAAGCGCCTAGAACCGCTCGGCCACACCGGCCGGCCAGAACAGTTAGTCTGTGCAGACAGGTGTTCACTCACGGTACAGGTATTGTCATGCAGAAAACATCCGGTAGTAAAGTTCGTAATGTGTTTGTAGGAAGACTGCTCAGGGCAGAGAAAATATATTCGATACTGATATGTGTGCATATTAAGGTTCCACATATAAAAATTTCTGCACTTATACCCGTTATATTATCTTTTCGGTGTGTTTAAAATTATTACCATACATTATACCGCCCACACGCAAGTATGTTCATGTTTTCATCATGTCATATAGTAAGACTTTTTATAAAATGAAGTCAAACCATTAAAAGAAATATTATAAGCTTTGAATCATAAAGCTTTCACAAGGCTGACGAGGTTATAAATTGTCACAGAGCAACACACGTGTAATTAAACACTGTCTCGGCACTTAATTGAGACATTTATGCCATTATATTTTACCAAATACTCGGCTATAATTCTGTAAAAACGTAATGCTACGTACTTCTGCTTGTTATTTTAATATATTCTCCCGCTCTATTTTAGCAAGCTTGTATTTTCATTTCCTCGAGTGCATCCATAACTCCTCCTTTATTGCTTGTGTGTAGTTTTGACTTAAGATGGTTGAGTTTGTTCGTTTTAAAGGTATGCCTTCATTTTATGGAATGACTCTCTATTTGACATCGCGTAAAAACAAACATATTCGTTTATGGCACGTAGAACACATATCCGGTAATAATTTTAAACACAGTAACAGAAGATATTGCATTTAAGGTACCATGTCGCTGGCACATTTGAATACGTCCGACAAGCTGTCGTTATACACTCCTGGAAATTGAAATAAGAACACCGTGAATTCATTGTCCCAGGAAGGGGAAACTTTATTGACACATTCCTGGGGTCAGATACATCACATGATCACACTGACAGAACCACAGGCACATAGACACAGGCAACAGAGCATGCACAATGTCGGCACTAGTACAGTGTATATCCACCTTTCGCAGCAATGCAGGCTGCTATTCTCCCATGGAGACGATCGTAGAGATGCTGGATGTAGTCCTGTGGAACGGCTTGCCATGCCATTTCCACCTGGCGTCTCAGTTGGACCAGCGTTCGTGCTGGACGTGCAGACCGCGTGAGACGACGCTTCATCCAGTCCAAAACATGCTCAATGGGGGACAGATCCGGAGATCTTGCTGGCCAGGGTAGTTGACTTGCACCTTCTAGAGTACGTTGGGTGGCACGGGATACATGCGGACGTGCATTGTCCTGTTGGAACAGCAAGTTCCCTTGCCAGTCTAGGAATGGTAGAACGATGGGTTCGATGACGGTTTGGATGTACCTTGCACTATTCAGTGTCCCCTCGACTATCACCAGAGGTGTACAGCCAGTGTAGGAGATCGCTCCCCACACCATGATGCCGGGTGTTGGCCCTGTGTGCCTCGGTCGTATGCAGTCCTGATTGTGGCGCTCACCTGTGCGGCGCCAAACACGCATACGACCATCATTGGCACCAAGGCAGAAGCGACTCTCATCGCTGAAGACGACACGTCTCCATTCGTCCCTCCATTCACGCCTGTCGCGACACCATTGGAGGCGGGCTGCACGATGTTGGGGCGTGAGCGGAAGACGGCCTAACGGTGTGCGGGACCGTAGCCCAGCTTCATGGAGACGGTTGCGAATGGTCCTCGCCGATACCCCAGGAGCAACAGTGTCCCTAATTTGCTGGGAAGTGGCGGTGTGGTCCCCTACGGCACTGCGTAGGATCCTACGGTCTTGGCGTGCATCCGTGCGTCGCTGCGGTCCGGTCCCAGGTCGACGGGCACGTGCTCCTTCCGCCGACCACTGGCCACAACATCGATGTACTGTGGAGACCTCACGCCCCACGTGTTGAGCAATTCGGCGGTACGTCCACCCGGCCTCCCGCATGCCCACTATACGCCCTCGCTCAAAGTCCGTCAACTGCACATACGGTTCACGTCCACGCTGTCGCGGCATGATACCAGTGATAAAGACTGCGATGGAGCTCCGTATGCTACGGCAAACTGGCTGACACTGACGGCGGCGGTGCACAAATGCTGCGCAGCTAGCGCCATTCGACGGCCAACACCGCGGTTCCTGGTGTGTCCGCTGTGCCGTGCGTGTGATCATTGCTTGTACAGCCCTCTCGCAGTGTCCGGAGCAAGTATGGTGGGTCTGACACACCGGTATCAATGTGTTCTTTTTTCCATTTCCAGGAGTGTATTTTTGAACAGGTACTGTGAACTGGAAAGTGTCGAATCCACCCAGACAGAACAATGATCTGTGCGATACGTTGTGAGTTTTTATATTTACGCGCGTACGCCACTACTGCAGTAATGTTATTTTAAAACGTTGACGAATATGGAACTTGTTGTAGGGCGTGTTTACCGTGACAGTTGTCATGTATTAAAATGTCAGATCAAGAATTGTATACACCCGATAAAGCGTCACAGTGTAAGTTTGCGAGTATAGCAGTACACACTTGAAAATGGCAAACAGTCAAAATGGACTACTGTGCTTCAATAAATTTGTGCCTGTAGCACCAGGAATAAAAAAGAATTATGTGCTAATAATATGAACATGTAAAGGACTGCAGATGCCCTAACACAAAGACATAACCATCGAATAACACGGAGGTAGCTGCAGGGTCCTACGTACGCTCTATCCACAATATACGACCCAATAACGTTTTACAACACAGGGACTGTGATTTTCTACGAATGAAAAACTCATTGAAGTATCACACAATGAAATGTCCAGCTGCCAGAAGAGGAAATATTTTGATGAATTGTTTAGATATACACTGCTGGCCATTAATATTTCAACACCAATAAGGAGGCATGCAACAAACATCAAACTGGCATTCAGTCTACCACACGTTTGGTCACGTAAATCATTAGCATTTTAAAACACTCGGAGCAGATTGGAGTTACGTCATCTACATTCTGTATATAAAGAAAGATTTCAGAGAGGGCGTCTCATTCCTGCATCATACTTGACTGTAGAGAAGATCGTGTTATATCTCGTCTAAAAGGGAGAAACGGCTACCACCAACTGTCGGAATTCGGCAGCGACAGAATCATGGCATCATGGCCTAGCGAAACTCCATTCACTCGTTCCGCGATATTACTACTCGAGTTGGTCAGTACCGTACGACTGCCACGCGAATATGGAATCAACGGGTTCAGGAGGAGCGTAGTCAGCGTGACTAGCGGTTCCACGCGACTAGCACCCGAGAGGACAAATACACGGAGATTGCTGTAAAAAAGGAACCCGGTTCGAAATTACGTCAAATCTGAATGGGATATTATCAAAGGAGGAGACCCTTTGGAAACAAAAAATAAAATAAAACAAAATTTTAGCACTAGATGGCGCTGTAAGCAGCAGAATACGCAAAACAAAAGATGCAGGGTACACTGCTGTTCCTTAGTTTATGCCTGAGACGCTCGGCAAGACTGTTTCAGTGGAGGATCGCGCGCTGCTGGCAAAGCTCTTTTGCAAGAAGGATGACTGTCCGTCAGCTGCCCTGCAGAGTTTCTGGACATTAAAGGAAAGGCGTTAGTCCAGTGTTCACCAGGGCTTTGGAGAAAGGATTACGAAATTCGAAAACAGAAGTTCTTTTGAAATGCAGTGTGGCAGAGTGAGGAGAACAATTGCTCCGACGTCAGCAGGTGAAGTGGCCACAGCGTTGCGGGAGCGGTTGAGCGGTGGTGTGTAAACATGAAGTGCATGGGTAACTGCTCGAATTTTGGACTTACGGCTTGGCGTTATGACTGTTCTGAAACGCGAAACACGCTGTCGTATCTTCTACTGTTGAGGCGGCAGTATGGACACGTCCCGACAACGAACGTTTTGTTAAAATAATCCTTGAACGGGCCTGTGAGCACGGTGCATAAAATTCTACGGAACATACCGCATTACTATCCATACAAATTATCCATGTTCAGGAGTTGCTTCATGCTGACCCGCCAGTAACACAAACTTTGCTCTAGAATTTCTGGCTGGTCCGAATTGGACATTCTGTTCACAGAAGAAGCCCATTTCCGTCTCCGAGGACGTGACAGTATTGCGATTCATCATTTGTAGCAGAACCCATTTACGTCATGACGCTTGCAGCGCCATCTAGTGGAAAAGTGTTTGTTATTGTTGTTTATTCTCCGTACGTTTTCTCGTACTTCGACAATATTCCGTTCAAGTTCGACGTCATTCTGAACAGCGGTTCTTTTTTTATAGCGTTTTGAAGACGGAATTTTAATTATAACCACCCGCTGTGTAGCTCACCACACCGCGTACGTTGACTCAGAGGACTGGCTTGTTTGCAGCAAGACAGGTGCCCACAAGGACAGCACGACTTCTGAAGCACCACGGACAGTCGCCATGGCGACAACAGTTGTAGTTTATTGACGCAACAGCAGAAAGAGGCGTGCCGACTATGGCGCGCTCAATGGGACTCCTGTACGCAGGAGTGACACCACGTAGACCTTTCAGGCGAGTCGCAGTCCTGTGCACAGCATAACGATGAAAGTATACATGTGTGGAGGCTCTAAGGAGGAAAAACGTTTCCAGATCGCATTGTGTCCCTGCTATCCTCACCCACCACGATACAGAGGCATGTTGGATTAACCCTTCGGCCAGCACGTCCCCCCGCGTCTATTGAAAACATCTGGCATGCTTCCACTCGCCAGCCAATGCGACTGACGAACTCTTGTCTAGTTTATAGCTCAAGTGGGATGTCCGTAACCGACCTCCAGGCTAATTTCCGCTTGGTTCCCAGTCGGGTTAGAAACATTGCGTTTGCCAGAGGCACTAAATTGCGCTTCCGTACCCCAACATCACCTAACAATGTAATCGTCTTTTTTACTACTAAATCATATACGTGCAATAAGTAAAATTCCGTTGAAGGACATTGTAAAAGTGTAAGTAGGCTGTTTAGGTTTTTATGTTGGTAACGCCACGTAGTGCTCTGTATGAAAATCGCTGACTGCGCTGTGTCCAGCCTGTGGCTTGTTTGACTCATTGTTGGAATACTCGCTTGTGTAGTGTTGGGCAGTTGGATGTGAATACCGCGTAGCGTTGGACAGTTGAAGGTGAGCTGCCAGCAGTGGTGGATGTGGGGAGAGAGATGGCAGAATTTTAAGAGCGGACGATCTGGACGTGTGTCCGTCAGAAAAAGGAAATCTGTTTAATTGGATGTCACAAAAAATTTTGAACGCTATTAAGGTAAATACAATGTTTGTTCTTCATCAAAATCTTTCATTTGCTATCTATTCCTATCAGTAGTTAGAAATTTTTATTTAACTGGCATATTGGCACTCGCTGTATTGCAGTAGTTCGAGTCACGAATATTTTTGTGAGGTAAGTAATTCATGAGAGGTATAAGTTATTGTTAGACAGGACCATTGTTTTGTAGGGATTATTGAAAATCAATTGCGCTGCGCTAAAATATTGTGTGTTAGTTTAGTGATGATCAGAATAAGTAAAGAGAAAACTGTCTGAGTACGTTGAGTTTTTCTCAACTGTTTGAAAATCAAATAACGTAAGAATTTTTCTAGCACCGTTATTCTTTACATACAATGGGGAAGATTCAATAGTTCCATGTCAGCTGTCGTTTGCACGTATTTACTTTATTTAACGTCTCACAGTTGTCCCCTTTCCCCTTAGAGGAATTCTCAAGTGCCGTGGGTGCAGACTCGTCATGATACTTTGTGTATCAGATTGGCACCTACATCACTTGACAATGGCCTGTAAGATGAAAGTGGCCAATTGTATGAATTAAATAACGTAAATACGTGCGAACAACGGCTGAGATGGAACTTTTACTATGTCTTTCAACAAACATAGGGCAAAAAGGAAGTTGTTGTAATTTCATTGTTTGGTGTCCTCCCTTGGACTGCAATTCTGATAGCGAGGAATGTATAACTGATTAAAAGATGCATAGTAAAAATTAGTTCAAAAAGAGAGGGAAGTGGGTATTTGTTGTAAACATTTAGTAATACAACGTGGATAGGGAGTTTATGAAGCGTCCAATATTCTTACAGGAGAAAGTACTCCTCGGTCTAGGCTGTCTTCCTATTGACGTTCATCGCTCATTTCTTATTGGTTCTGTTTGTCTCTGGGCTTAACTCTCTGACAGTCATGCTTTTGTCAGACACAGAACGTACAAATCCCGCCTACATCAGTAATTACTTATGTCTCGCTCTGAGATTCTGCTGTCAGCAGAACAAGGTTAATGATTCTGTGTAGTTCCAACAACAGAAACAATCAAATGGAGTCCTATTTTTCCATGTGGGGAACGGCAGACTGTGCAGCCACCAGCTTTACCGATAGGCACGCCTCACGAACGTCGGAGTGCATCCTCAGCGACATATTCCACCAGCAAAAAATGTTCAACTTTCTGTTCCAGTGACTTACCGATACCACACCATTCGCAGCATTGCATTTGTGCTCCAGCGATTCCCGGCTTGTCGTTTTGAACTTTCAATACGTCTCATTTTCTAGGCGTCAGTGATCCCTTGAGTCTGTTTCGTTTGCTGCATTTTTACTTCTCCGTGCTGCCTGGCTTCTATTGTGTTCTTTCCACTGCTTCAGAAAATCTTTGCCTTCCTTTGAAACACTCCAAAATCTAGGTTTCTGTCGACTTATTCAGGTCTCGCCTCCTTAAATTCGTATCTTTCTGCAATTTCTTCATTCTTAATGTACAGTTCATAACCAAAAAAATTATAGTCAGAGCCCACAACTGCTCCTGGAAACGTTTTACAGTTTAAAATCTGGTTTCGAAATCTCTGCCTCACCATCATGTCATCATGCATACAACCTTTCTTTGCGTTACGTAAACAAAGTGTCGGCAATGGTTAAATTGTACTCTGTGTAGATTTCTACCGTCGCGCGGGATTACCCGAGCTGTCTGAGGCGCTACAGTCATGGACTATGCAGCTGGTCCCGGAGGAGGTTCGAGTCCTCCCTCGGGCATGTGTGTGTGCCTGTGTCCATAGGATAATTTAGGTTAAGTAGTGTGTAAGCTTAGGGACTGATGACCTTAGCAGTTAAGTCCCACAAGATTTCACACACATTTAAACATTTGATTTCTACCAGGCGGTTTTCCCTTTCATTCCTCTCCCCCCAGTCCACCATGACAATTAAATATTCGTCTCATTTAACGACCTGAATAATTTCTTTTATCTCATCATATAGTCTTCCAATCCCTTCACCACGTGTGGTGGTAGTAGAGCAGAAAACCTTTACTAGTGTAGTGAGTGTTTGCTTCGTGCCTATCTTGGCTACAAATGTGCGTTCACTATGCTGTTTATAACCGCTTATCTGCATTCCTAGTTTCTTATTTATTACTAGACCTGCTCTTGCATTACCCGTCTTTGATTTTGTACTTAGATACCTGTATTAACCTGCCCAGAAGTTCTGTTCTTTCTTCCATAGCATTTCACTAATTCCTATTATATGTAATTGCAACCTACCCATCTAACATTTTAAATGCTCTAACTTACTTACTCGGTTACGGGATCTACGTCTACATCTACATCTAGATACATATTCCGTAATCCACCATACGGTGCGTGGCGGAGGGTACCTCGTACCACAACTAGCATTTTCTCTCCCTGTTCTATTCCCAAACAGAACGAGGGAAGAATGACTGCCTATATGCCTCTGTACGAGCCCGAATCTCTCTAATCTTATCTTTGTTGTCTTTCCGCGAAATGTAAGTTGGCGGCAGTAAAATTGTACTGCAGTCAGCCTCAAATGCTGGTTGTCTAAATTTCCTCACTAGCGATTCACGAAAAGAGCGCCTCCTTTCCTCCAGAGACTCCCACCCGAATTGCTGAAGCATTTCCGTAACGCTCGCGTGATGATCAAACCTACCAGTAACAAATCTAGCAGCCCGCCGCTGAATTCCTTCTATGACCTCCCTCAATCCGATCTGATAGGAATCCCAAACGCTCGATCAGTACTCAAGAATGGGTCGAATTAGTGTTTTATTAGCGGTCTCCTTTTGAGATGAACCACATCTTCCGAAAATTCTACCAATGAACCGAAGACGACTATCCGACTTCCCCACAGCTGCCATTACATGCTTGTCCCACTTCATATCGCTTTGCAGTGTTACGTCCAGATATTTAATCGACGTGACTGTGTCAATCGTCACACTACTAATGGAGTATTCAACCATTACGGGATGCTTTTTCCTATTCATCTGCATTAATTTACATTTAGCAGCCATTCTATACACCAATCACAATTCAGAACGTTGCCTTGGCAACTGCTGAAGAGACTGCTGCCCTTCAGTTGCTTGTCTGTTTTGTACACATATACTTCTCCGATGTCGTTGCATCTACGAACGGTTATGTGTGTCGTTGAGGCACGGAAGCCAATCAAACTCGCCAAAGTAGAAACAAGCAGCAGTATAAACGGATATAGCTATTTAATAAATAGGGACGTATCGACAAGGATTACACAGAACCTAAAAGAAATTTCATGACATCGGTCGCTGCTAAAAAAAGCCGGCCCGGGACAGATATGATGGTAAAGAAGATGAGCAGGTAGAACAAACAAATAGTGCTCGGACACAGTACTAGTACTGTTGTGCTCGGTACAGTGAAGTCTTTTAAATATCTGGACGTAACGTTGCAAAGCGTTATGAAATTGACCGAGCATGTGAGAACTATGGTAGGGAAGGCGAATGGTCGAATCCGGGTTATACGGAGAATTTTAGGGAAGAGTGGTTCACCTGTAAAGGCGATCGCATATAGTACGCTGGTGAGACCTGTTCTTGAGTACTGCTCGACTGTTTGGATCCTTGCCAGGTCGTATTGTAGGAAGACATCGAAGCAATTCAGAGGCGAGCTTTTAGATTTGTTACCGGTAGGTTCGAATAACACATAACTTTCACGAAGACGCTTCGGGGACTCAAACGGGAATCCCTGGAGGGAAGGCGACATTCTTTTCAAGAAACACTACTGAGATAATCTAGGGAGCCAGCATTTGAGGGTGATCGCCGGACGATTCTGCTCCCACCAACATACATTACGCGTACGGACCACGAAGATAAAAGAAGCCAGTGCTCATACGGAGGCGTATACATGATAGTCGTTTTTCCCTCGTTCTACTTGCGAGTGAAACAGGAAAGGAAATGACAAGTGGTAGTAAAGGGTACCCTCCGCCACGCACCATAGAGTGGCTTATGGAATATCTATGTACATGTAGATGTCGATGTGTAAATGGAAAGTTCCGTGTGACAAGTGAAAATGGTGGATTCCGTGCGTAATGCATTCTATGTTTTAGAACTGGAAAGCTGTCTTTCTGTCACCACAGTGCAGATAAGATTTCATCAGTGACACAATCAAAGAATATGGAGGCTCGCAAATTTTTACATCCACATCTTCCGAACCGTTGGATCGTCCGTGCTGAGCAGGACGCTGTATTCTGGTTGCGGCCACCGATGTCTGCGGTCCTCACACCCATGGATTTCTTTTCATGGGGTACTGTGAAGGACTTTGTGTGTATTTGTTCTTTGTCGAAAACTGAGAATCCGCGTTTTTAATGTACTCATGTTTGTGACTCGTCATTTACTTCAGAATGTATTGTGTGAAAAGGATTAGCACTTAGATATCACCCGTGCGACCAAGGAGAACCATCCAGACCACCTATAATATATATAGGAAAAGTTTGAGCTTCTTTTTGTAATTTTTATGGCTGTATTCACTTTTTGACTGTAATTTTTCCGAATGGAATAATTTGTGATACTATTCTCTGGTTTCCGGCGTTATCCTGCTATATTTCAGAGATCCATCATTTCGTTGTAAACGAGAATATAAACAAATGGGAGGTTTCCATGGAACTCCACTCTCGTTGTAAACGTTCAGTTGATGTCGTTAACAGCTTTGTGGAACATTTTAATTTACAAGCCCCTGAATTTGCTTTACAATGGAAGTAGAGGTTTACCGGGTGCCTCCGCATACTGACCGACATGTGCACGTGACTGGTGCCACTAACCATACCAACGCACTGCGGTCCTTAGCAAACTCATCCGAAGAGAGTATGCCGTATGCGACGAGTACTACAGCAACTGGGGACCTGAATTGTACATTTAAACATCAGTTACTTTCCTACCATATGCTGGGAGCGTATCGGCTAAATAGAAAGAACTGTCAGAAATTTTAACATAAATACACTTTGTCGTCCTTCATCAAGATTAGTGCAATTATGATTTCCGTTAAAGATGATCTGCAGTCAAGGAAGACCAATGTTTGTAAGATTACATGTCACTGTGGTAATGCATACAGCGGTAAACTATGTCTACCGTGGAGGACATATGTGTGGAACATCGCTGCCGCTCAAGGCTAAAACAACCCCAAAAATCCACTGGAGCGAAGCATTATCTAGTCGAGGGCCACGTAATGAAATACTATGCCACACTGGGCGTTGCTGCCGCTTCTCATAACTGGGACTGTGTTCTGAAAGAAATCATTGAAATTAGACTCGTTGACAATCTTATTACTGGATGCCTGTGGTGACCTGCATGCATAAACAACAATCCGTACGAGGATTTGGCGATTGGTTACAGTGCCGATCCCTGGTTTTTGTTTGCCTTTACCACCGGCAGCGCTGCTGCTGTCTTTTGCAGTGGGGACACCACCCACTGGATTTGCCCCTAAGGACATCAGCTACAGAGTATCGAGAGGAAACGATCGAGCACGAAAATCCTGGCCGGAATTCCCCAGAGGTCTGACGTCTCACCGACACTCTTCACTGTCTGCATTAACGACTTACATCGAGCAGATGACGTCCTATTTTCGAAGTTTGTCGATAATACTGCACTCCTCACAAGCGGGAGGTAATGCCTTGCCACCGCTTTCCGCCTGCTGCGACAAATGGGCAACGTTGTCTCTAAATCAAATCTAAAGAATTTAAATTGAATGCAGACTCGTCAATGAAAGTACAGTTTTGATAATGGAGCAAACATTGTCATTTGTTATTTGGCATGTAAGATACGTATCGCGCTATATAAAGACGCGTCGTTGGCTGTAGGCGCGAGTCTAGCTATATCAGCTGTTTCCCTACGGAACTGTGTACAGTCATAGTCCTTAGTCTGGTTCAGTTGCACCTCATGAATACAACTACTTTGCGAAACTGGTCTCGCTTCCATGTGACTCTGACTGATTGTCGCCTAACCAAGCACTATTAGTCCAGGTTGTTACAGTAGAGTGAATAACTACTGTAATCTTAAGAACTGTATTTTGTTTTCCCTGTGTGCTTGTAAATGTTTTGTATTACAGCTTTGATTGGTCTGGCTTGAAAACGAACTTGGTAATTTGAAGCTAGTCACACAACTGTGACGGCATTACCATTGTTTCTATATGATTATGTAGAATGTACTGTTGAAACGAGTTCCTAGATAACAGAACGCAGCATGTCATTCTCAATGGAGAGAAGTCTTCCGAAGTAAGAGTGATTTCAGATGTGCCGCAGGGGAGTGTCATACGACCGTTGCTATATCCAATACACATAAATGACCTTGTGGATGACATCGGAAGTTCATTGAGACTTTTTGCAGATGATGCTGTGGTGTATCGAGAAGTTGTAACAATGGAAAATTGTACTGAAATGCACGAGGATCTGCAGCGAATTGACGCATGGTGCAGGGAATGGCAGTTGAATCTCAGTGTAGACAAGTGTAATGTGCTGCGAATACATAGAAAGTTTACCGAGCGAGGTGGCGCAGTGGTTAGACACTGGACTCGCATTCGGAAGGACCACGGTTCAATCCCGCGACCGGCCATCCTGATTTAGGTTTTCCGTGATTTCCCTAAATCGCTCCAGGCAAATGCCGGGATGGTTCCTTTCAAAGGGCACGGCCGACTTCCTTCCCCGTCCTTCCCTAGTCCGATGAGACAGATGACCTCGCTGTCTGGTCTTCCCCAAAACAACCCCCCCCCCCCCCCCCCAACATAGAAAGTTAGATCCCATATCATTTAGCTACAATATAACAGGTCAGCAAATGGAAGCAGTTAATTCCATAAATTATCTGGGAGTACGCATTAGGAGTGATTTAAAATGGAATGACCATATAAAGTTGATCGTCGGTAAAGCAGATGCCAGACTGAGATTCATTGGAAGAATCCTAAGGAAATGCAATCCGAAAACAAAGGAAGTGGGTTACACTACTCTTGTTCGCCCACTGCTTGAATATTGCTCACCAGTGTAGTATCCGTACCAGATAGGGTTTATAGAAGAGATAGAGAAGATTCAACGGAGAGCAGCGCGCTTCTTTACAGGATCATTTAGTAATCGCAAAAGCGTTACGGAGTTGATAGATAAACTCCAGTGGAAGACTCTGCAGGAGAGACGCTCTGTAGCTGCGTACGGGCTTCTGTTAAAGTTTCGAGAACATACCTTCACCGAAGAGTCAAGCAGTATATTGCTACCTCCTACGTATATCTCGCGAAGAGACCATGAGGATAAAATGAGATAAGAGCCCACACAGAAGCATACCGACAATACGACACTGGAATAGAAGGGAGAACCGGTAGAGGTACTCAAGGTACCCTCAGCCTCACACCGTCGGGTGGCTTGCGGAGTGTGGGTGTAGATGTAGATGTAGATGTAGAATGATAGATAGTGTATTTTTTACGTTGATCAGTTGTTGCTAGTAAGCAAAATTATGTAACCATAATTGGCCCCTAGAACGTAGAACTACTTAAACCTAACTAACCTAAGGACATCACACACATCCATGCCCGAGGCAGGATTCGAACCTGCGACCGTGGCGGTCGCGCGGTTGCAGACTGTAGCGCCTAGAACCGCTTGGCCACCCCGGCCGGCTGTATCCATCATTCTGAACAGAGTTATTGTTTACAATTGAAAACTGCTGGCGATTATTTTCCCGTGTAATAGTAGCCATTGCGGTCCGGCCCCCAGATAGCATGGGATCCATAGCATGCGCTCTATGCGTAAACCACCTCTGGTGATACACAGCTGTTCTCTACTGCAACTGAAAAAAATACTGTGTAATCCGGCAGAAAAAAAGTAAAACTGTGTGTCCAAACTGACAATACACAAGTTTTATTCGCCGCTGCAATACCGCGGTGTCCATTGTGGTCGCGAACAAATCACTCCCCCCCCCCCCCCCCCACGCCCCCTGCCACTCCGGCTGGTCGCCACTGTGAAACATGCGGCCTGCGCGCCGCGGTTTCCCGGAACGCGGCCGAACGTTCGGGAGCGGCGGCGCGGCTGCGCGCCGAACAACAACAACACAGGGCGAGCGCGCACTCGTCCGACGAGGGCCGCGGGCCGTGTGTTTGTGCGTGACAGCCCGATGAAAAGATTGGAACATATGTGTGCGATTTATTATTGGCCGAATAACCGCCGGCATTCAGTGTATAAAATGTCCGCCGGACTTTCATTGTAATTCATCCGGAAAATAAAGGTACTTAGGCGAGCTCCTCCGGCATTCAAATACCAATTAATCGGGTACGGTAAAAAAGCGTGCCTCCCCTCCCCTGCCTCCCTCTCTCCCCACCCTCCCTCCCCTCTCGTTTTTTATTAATCTTTTAATCCTCGTAAATATTTTCAAAGGGACTCGAATATGAAAAAGCATTGTGCGGCCGCAGTACTCGCAGAGAGAGGGTAAAAAATGTGCAATTTCCTATCTGCGGGACACAATATACATCGCCGGGCGTGCATTCGAGGACTCATTCAGCGCGCCAGAGTTGGACAGACACCGTGTAATTGGGAGCGGCGCTGCAACTGAGGCTCGTCGGCAACGGACGCGATGTCTGCAGGGCGTCATCTAGCGCCGGGTCGGCGCCGGGGATGACTCTACTACACCCAGAGCACCCGGGCACTGTCGGTGTACTCAACACGGCTGATCTCTGGGGGCGAAGCACTGAAGTGGAATTTTCGGGTAATTGTTAAACACAGTGCTTGACTGTCAGCTAAAGACTGATAATGTATGATGGTTCACGAACGACTGTTGGTAAATGTACCATCGTAATGGGGATTTGCCACTATTTCGGTTCTCGTAGCGAGAACGCAGCAAATTATCTTGAATGGAGGGTCACCGACTGATCTAGCAGTAACTTCTCACGTGTTCCAGGGAACTGTTTTGGGACCAACACTATTTACGTTCCATGTTAATGACCTTAGAGACAGCGTTAATAGTAGCATCAAATTTTTCATAGATGATACTGTTATGTGTGCTGAAGTAATGTCTGGAAGAGTCGTGCCGTCCAAAGTGGCCGTGAGGTTCCAGGCGCTACAGTCTGGAACCGCGCGACCGCTACGTTCGCAGGTTCGAATCCTACCTCGGGCTTGGATGTGTGTGATGTCCTTAGGTTAGTTAGGTTGAAGTAGTTCTAAGTTCTAGGGGACTAATGACCTCAGAAGTTGAGTCCCATAGTGCTCAGAGCCATTTAACCAAAGAGTCGTACATAAACTTAGTGAGACGTTCAAACGATTTCAGAATTGTGCAAACATTTTATACATGTTATCATAACAAGACGCTGCTATGTTTGAAGCTTTACTCAAGGGTTGTACATTTAGACGATGAGCTTATTTCGGCTGTCTTGTCATTTTCAAGCTATTTCCATGTCTCATCGTTGACGTTCTGTCAAATATTTCTGCGTACTGTATTTGTAGCGCAGACTAAGTTTTTTCCCTCAAGAGTAGAAGTTGTTGTTGAGTAATTTTTGTTGCAATTTTCGTTTTCTGTAAATTTGACCGCTTTACTCCACAGAAGCCAACAACAACAACTACTGTTGAGAAAAAAGACAACTTGGTATTATACAGGGTGAAAAGCATCTAAACCGACAAACTCTGGGACGTTGTGGGGGACATCAAAACAAATATTTTTTCCTAATGTTATTTTTTCCTATGAGGATTATTTAAACCGGTGCAGGCTGTATTACGCTCTTCAGTTGTTAGAGGCCGTATTACCGTCTATAGTTGTTAGAGGGCGTATTAGGCTCTTCAGTTGTAGGCAACTGCTGTCCACCAGTGTAGTAGTGCATTATCGCTGTTTACTAATGCCGGCCGCGGTGGTCTCGCGGTTCTAGGCGCGCAGTCCGGTACCGTGAGACTGCTACAGTCGCAGGTTCGAATCCTGCCTCGGGCATGGATGTGTGTGATGTCCTTAGGGTAGTTAGGTTTAAGTAGTTCTTGGTTCTAGGGGACTCATAACCACAGCAGTTGAGTCCCATAGTGCTCAGAGCCATTTTTTTTGTTTGTTTACTAATGGAGCGATACACCTGGAGTGAGTACAATGATGCTGTTGGTGCGTACTACGTAGCGCACCACAACGGCCGAGCTGCACAGCAGATTGACCAACAAGTGCGGTTCTTCGTTAATGTGTGAGTCGGTGTTGTTGGGGACTGTGTAATTGGGCCGTATCTGCTACTTAGGCCATTAAATGTTAGGCACTATTACAATTTTCTCGCCAGAGCATTTCCAGACTTACTGGAAGACGTCCTGCTCCCTACAAGACAACGCATGTGGTTCCACCATGACGGGGCGCCAGCACATTACAGTCGTCTTGTGCGTCGATTCCTGGACCGACGGTTCCAAAAAACGTGGATTGGATGAGGTGGTTCTGTACCATGACTTGCTCGATCCCCAGATACGTCAAAAAAAAAAAAATGGTTCAAATGGCTCTGAGCACTATGGGACTTAACATCTATGGTCATCAGTCCCCTAGAACTTAGAACTACGTAAACCTAACTAACCTAAGGACATCACACACATCCATGCCCGAGGCAGGATTCGAACCTGGGACCGTAGCAGTCTCACGGTTCCGGACTGCGCGTCTAGAACCGCGAGACCACCGCGGCCGGCATTAGTAAACAGCGACAATGCACAGTCGGCTTTCGGCCGTGGTCGCGTGCGGACCGGCTCCGCGCGCCGGACAGCGCACCGTAGTTTGTTTACTTCCGCGTCGCGGTATTTCGTGTTGTGTAGCGTCCATTTCTATTGCACCTCATGGCGCACTGTTACCGCCGAGCGACAGTTAAAGTAACATTCCAAGCCGAACATGCTAGACCACGCGCTTTTGAAATTGAGCAATTCATTCGCGAAGAGCTACGTCTGGACCCTCAGGAAGTGATAGGTATTCATTTCTCTATCACTAGCAGCATCGTCTATATTAAGATGACGACGGAGGAAGCGTGTGCTAACGTAGTTCGACAACACGCACGCGGACTCAAGTTCAAACATTCTGACGGGCATATTGGAGAGGTGACGGTCGATCACGCTGGTTTCGGACTTCGAACAATCCGGGTTTTTGAGCTCCCTTTCGAAGTGCCGCAAGATGTGGTCGTCGAAGCTTTCCGACCCTATGGCAATGTTCTGGGGCACATCGCGGAGAAATGGCAGACATTCACGACATACAACGTGTTGAATGGTGTCCGCCAAATCAAAATCGAACTCTCCAAACATGTACCATCCTATCTGCTGATAGGTGGCGTGCGAGCCATCGTTATGTATGATGGCCAGCCGCGGACGTGTGCCGGTTGCGGACAGGAGGGCCATGTTCGGTCAGAATGTCTCCGCCGACGTTTGCTCCAGGTCCCGACCAGTGACTCAGCTCCCAAAGTGACGGCCGCTTCTTTACCAGATAGCTACGCCACAGCCGTACGCAGCCCCGATGCGTCACTTCAGGAAGCACCTCTTCTCCACCCGCCACTCCCCACTGGAAATGACGGTGCTGCCATGGCCTCACCGGCACCATCTCCTCTGACGGCTACGACACCACCAACTCTCCAGAGCTCGATGGACATCGACGCGAATGCGGTGCCTACCTCTGCCTTTCTTCAGACTGGCGCGACCTCGGACATCGAACATCCACATTCTGATTCAGAACAGCACCTCCGAAAGCAACGGTCGTCCAGAAAACGGAAGAAGAGGAGTCAAACGCCATCTGACGACACACTTCTTCATGTGGCATCACATGCAGTGGAGCTGATACACGACAGTGATCTCCCTTCGAGCGTTCTGACGACAGGAGAGGCTGCTCCTGATGTCCCATCTGAAGAACGATCTCACACGAATATGACGGATTCCAAGGAGGGTGCCTCCCTGGACCCCACTACAGCAGCGTCGCTACAAATCACCCTCGAGGAGTGTGACAGTCGCTCACCGTCTGTTCCAGTCTCCTGGGCTGATGATATCGACGAAGGAGCAGTTCGAGATGGTGGTCCTCCCATCAGGCAGTGCCCCATGGAGGTGCCTGACCCACCTTCCAGCCAGTGATTACGACAACGGTGACTACGTCAGATGTTACACGCCAGCCAGACATCTCTGCCGGAACATCTGTGCCAATGGTGGGAGCACGCCCCCAACATTACCGCATAGCGACGATGAATCTGGCCACCATTCGGGCCCCCCATAAACTGGCAATGTTCCGTGAGACCATTTATGCTGCTGATGTCGACATTGCCCTCCTCCAAGAAGTGTTTGTCGCCGATTTCCATGCCCCCACTGGCTACGTGGCACACATCTCCCATGCTTCTGACAACGGTAGTGGAGTTGCCATCCTCCTCCGTTCTGGACTCCCTGCTGAAGATGTACTGTACCTTGCTAATGCTAGGGGTATGGCTCTCACGCTGTTCGGCGTCCGTATCCTCAATGTATATGCGCCGTCCGGCTCCAGTCGACGTCGTGATCGACACACTTTCTTTGCTGACGAGGTAACGCCGCTGTTTGAGGGTCCCCTAGATGATATGGTCCTCGGTGGCGATTTCAACTCCACGCAAAGGCCTGAAGATCAATTACCGCATCATTCCCCTTGTGCGGCCCTCTCCGTCATCATCGACAGACTCCAGCTTGTTGACACTTGGACGAAGGTGCATGGCACCCGTGCGGGTTTCACATACTATACGGCGCATTCATCTAGTCGTCTCGATCGTATATACCTCACACGTTCCCTTGCTGCCGACACTCGACATGCCGAAGTATGGCCTCTGGCTTTCTCTGACCATGACGCCTACATCTGCGATGTCGTCCTCGCCCGCCAACAAGTGTGGCACAGCCGCGGCTTGTGGAAATTCAACGTTTCCCACCTGACTGTCCCTGACTGCCGACGAATCGTTGAGGATGCGTGGGCCCTCTGTCATCGTCGTCGCCCCGCCTACGCATCCACCTTATCGTGGTGGGTATCATGCGCGAAACCAGCTCTGCGCAGGGCGCTGATAGGATATGGCAAAGACTTCAAAGCCTGGCAAGCGAGCACCATGGACTTTTATTATGCAGTCCTTCGTGACTGCACTTCGATGGCCTTCTCTCCTGATCGTCAGATGATGGTGCATCGTGCTAAAGCGCAGATCACTTCCCTCACGCGACGGCGCTTAGAAGGGACTCTTGTCAGATCCTGCACCCGTGACCATATGCCTCATGAAACGCCATCGATGTACCACCTTCTCAGGGAACGCCGACGTCGTCGTCGAACCCTCATCCACGATCTCACAGATGCGGAAGGACGACGACACACTACGCAGTGCGACATTGGTAACGCTTTCTATTCTCATTTCCGTCAACTGTTCGCTGCCGTCCCTCATCCCCCGATCTTAATTGAGGAGGTGGCAGCAATGACTGTCAACACCATGCCAGAGGATGTGGCTCAAGAACTTCAGGAACAAGTGACCTCTGATGAAGTCCTAGATGCAATCAAGGTGGGGGCTGCCAACAAGTCCCCTGGACCTGACGGCCTCCCCCTCGACTTTTACAAGTATTTTAGCTACCTTTTGTTACCTGCTTGGACGTCCATCTGTCGTGAATTGATGTCACCCACAACGATGATCCCAGCCACCTTCCTTGATGGGGTCATCATCCTGGTCCCTAAGCCACATGGGCGATCACGGATCTGTGATTACCGGCCCATCACTCTACTCAACAGTGACATGAAAATTTTCACCCGTTTGTTGGCCTCACGCCTCAAGAAGGCAGCAAGATCCGTCACCTCCCTTGATCAGACTTCGTTGGGCGGTGACAACAACATCCATACGGCCCTTTGCCGTTATAGGGACATGATTGCGCTCGCGCGCTCGCGACATTTACCTGGCGCATTGGCATCGCTTGACTTCCGTCAAGCTTTCGACCGTGTCGACCATACTTTTCTGAAATCGGTCCTCCAACACATGGGTTTTCCGGTTCGTACAATCACCGTGGTAATGCGGCTCTTGAGCGGCGCAACTTCAAGAATACTCTGTAATGGTCGCCTCACCGCGCCTCTAGCGATCGAGCGCTCTGTCCGACAGGGATGCCCACTTTCCACGATACTGTATGCTTTGGCATTAGAGCCCCTCCTACAGGGGCTTCGCCAACGCCTGGTGGGCCTGACATTGCATGGGCACCGCTTCTGTTGTACAGCCTATGCTGACGATCTAGTCCTCTACCTCCGCAATGAAGACGATGTTCGCCCTGCTCTGACTTGGGTGACGACTTATGGGGAGGCATCGGGCAGTTCTCTTAACATTTCCAAATCGAAGGTTCTGCTCATTGGTGAGGGTCTACCAGAAAGACCTGTCGCTCCTCTAAGTGTGGCCACCAGCGTCCGCTGTTTGGGCATTGATTTTATGAATGACCTCCGTCGCTCAGCGGCAACCAACGGTCGACGTCTCCTACAAACGATCAGGGCTGGCCTTGTGGACCACCGGCTTCGATCCCTCGACATTATACAGCGCGCGCAATACGTGAATGTTTATCACGCCTCACGCATCCCCCATGTGGCACAAGTGTTCCCGGTTCCGATTACCCTCGCACGTCGTATGTTGATGGCGATGGGATCCTTTGTCTGTGCCGGGATGTTATTTAAAGTTCAATATTCCTCCCTTGCCCTCCCGCGGGAGCGTGGTGGAGTGGGCTTATTCCATGTGCCAGACAGAGTTACCGCACTTTTTGTTAGCTCCCAACTGAAAGTCTGGCGTCGCTGCCCGACGAGCCTGACCGGACTGCTTTTGCGTGAATACGCACCAGTCTCCATGTCAGCCCCGGTCATGTTATCCGACATTCCACCCCCCTTTTATCACTTTCGGTACTTCTTCTTTGAAATCAGTTACATTCTGCACTCCTTACCCCTTCTCCGTATACTCCAGACAAAGACTGTATACGACACCTTACAAATGTGTCAAACCCCCAACCCCATTGAACACAAGTTTCCCCAGATCATATGGCGCCGTGTGTGGAAAGCAGTGCATGCTGGTTACCTCGACACCAGCGTTCAGTCCACCTGGTATATCACCGTCAATGGCAAACAGGTCAACCAGTCTCGTTTGCACCGCATCCGCCTTGCTGACACACCACTCTGTGTTCACTGTGGTGTAGAGGACACGGACGCTCATCGGTTCTCATGTGGTCCGTCTGCTGACGTCTGGAGGCTCGCGCAGCGTATCCTGGCTTTCCTCACCCGACAGCCGCCTGCTCAGATTATTTTCCTGACGCTTCTATTCCCGGATGTGATTCATTACCCCACAACAAAAACTAATGCCGTGAATTGGATACGCGGTCATACAGTCCGCTACCTTTTTGGGCCCGATGAGAAATCAGAACTAGGTTATTGGACGTACCTTAACGATCGACATTGTGCACTTGTTCGCAACCCCAGATACAAGCAGTTCTTTTCCAATTTTCTACGGAGCGCCTTTCATGACCCGCCTTCCAGCTGTAACGTCCAAGCCATGAGATGCTGATGCTTTTTTGCCGATATGATGTTCTGAACGTACTACACACGGAATCCCCACTAAAATTTCGAGAAGACACGTTTGGATGTTCCGCCAATCAGACGGCGCAAGCGACTCCTAGAATTCTGGTGCAACGACTGCCATAATACAAAAAAAATGAATAAATAAAAACATACATACAAAAAAAAACAAAGAAAAATAAAGAATACAAAAATGCAATACAATAAACTAAAAAAAAAACAAAGTTCCTGTTCACAACAAATTTCATTTTTTTATCGCTACTCTCTATGTTTCTTCCCCCCTACTTTCTTCCCTTCCTACACCTTTGCAGTAATAGGTTAGTTGTTTTGGAATAGGTGTAGATAGGTGCCAACGCCTGAAGAGGTGCATTTAATTTTATTTTTTTGTTAGAATACAAGTGGCGGTGGCAAATAGACATTTTTTTTGTAGTTTTTCCTTTCCTGGCAAGATAAAAAAAAATAAAAAAAAAGGTAGCGTCTTATTAGAAATTTAAAAGAAAAAAAATGCACTACTACACTGGTGGACAGCAGTTGTCTACAACTGAAGAGCCTAATACGCCCTCTAACAACTAAAGACGGTAATACGGCCTCTAACAACTGAAGAGCGTAATACAGCCTGCACCGGTTTACATAATCCTCATAGGAAAAAATAGCATCAGGAAAAAATATTTGTTTTGATGTCCGCCACAACCTCCCAGAGTTTATCGGTTTAAATGCTTTTCACCCTGTATAATACCAAGTTGTCTTTTTTCTCAACAGTAGTTGTTGTTGTTGGCTTCTGTGGAGTAAAGCGGTCAGATTTACAGAAAACGAAAACTGCAACAAAAATTACTCAACAACAACTTCTACTCTTGAGGGAAAAAACTTAGTCTGCGCTACAAATACAGTACGCAGAAATATTTGACAGTTAGAACGTCAACGATGAGACATGGAAATAGCTTGAAAATGACAAGACAGCCGAAATAAGCCCTAATTTGCTAGTGAGAACTGTTTGAATATATTTTGTGTTTACCAGATTTCTTATTCTGTTCTTTTCCTTTATACTTTTTAACCTCCATGCCATATTATTTTTGTAAATGTCAAACAGCCTTTACTACAGCAGAGAATACTGCGGCATCCTGGTCGTGTACAGAAGGCCGCTCCTTGTCTTCTATACCACTCATAGCTGCCCCATTTATTAATGATTTCATTTGCAAATGCAATTTTTTTATTGTTGATTGTTAAAGGTCCCTTAGGTAATTATAAAATTCATGCTGATTACGTAAAGAAATCCGGGTTGTTCTTTTCCAAATAATAGAAACCTTTGCGTAATCAAAAACTAGCCTCCTTCTGACAACGATCAGGAGCCGACCAAAAGACGGACGTCTTCGACCGCTTTCGTGTCTCCTGTGACAAAGCTGTGCCAAACTGGGAACACGACATTCTAGTATGAAACACAGATTTAAACTGAAAGAATTGAAATATATTTAACCTAATAATTTTTTTATCATACTAGAGTGTGGATGAGATAGTCATCTGCACTGAAACCGTCATAGAACGGAAACGATACATTTACGGAGATGGGTTCCTATTCAAAATGTTCTGTACTCGCTACTCTCTACATGTCTTACAAGTTTGTAACGGGAATTTCCGACCACCCTGTATAATGTCTTTAGAGATACGTACTACGCTGCACGCCCTGAGGGATACAAAATGCGGAAAGGTTGTCAACTTGCTTTTAATGTCCGGAAAAGTAAAACTGTACACATCACGAAACGTAGAAAAGTACTATCCTACGCATACAAAATTAATGAGACTCAATTGGAATCAGTGATTTCATAAAAATACCCCGCTACAAAAATATCGAGTGATATGAAATGGAACGATCACATAGAATTAGTCGTAGGGAAAGCAGATGATAGATTTCGGCTCATTGATACAACACTGGGAAAATGCAACCAGCCCGCAAAATTATGAGATTGATTCCAAAAGAATCGCGCGGCACGTCCTAGAATACTTTTTGAGTTTGTGGGACTCGCAAGACAGAGGACTATCAGAGGATATTCAGGGTGTATAAAGAACGTCAGCACGTGTGTTCACAGGTTTGTTATATTCATTAGAGCACGTCACAGAAATGTTATAAAACTTGAACTGACAGACGCTTGAAGACAGACGACAATTTTCTTGCGAAAGACTGTTTACAGTGCTCCAAGAAGCAATGTTAAATCAGGAATTGAAGGATATACTACCACCTCATACGTGTCGCTCCCGAAGCTACCACGAAGACAAGATGATACCAATTACACCACGAACAGAGGCGTTTAGGCAATCTATCTTCCCGCGCTCCATATTCGAATGGAATGGAAGTGGTACAACTAGAAGTGCCCTCTGCTATTCACTTTGCAGTGGTTTGTAGAGAACAGCTGTAGAAGTAGAGACAATACCTCGATGCACTGTACACCTCAACAGATGGCAGCACTGGAGCACAATAGGTTTCTATAAGTTTCGCGGAATTTCTGCCGCGTGTCAGTTGGCCCCAAGCTGTCTCTGTCATTACTTGCTTAGGAACTGCGGCCGAAAGCGGTAGTCCAAATATTACGAGTAGCGTTGTCCCATTTGAAGATGTGCCACGTGTGACGCCCAAATCTTGAGGCTAGTTGCTGGGTATGGTGCAAGTGTAGACGCCATACGTGAGCAGTCTGTCACAGACACGGGTGGAGCGAACTTGACAGAACGTCACGAAGTAGCCGACGTTGAACGTGCCAAATGAATCGGTGCAAGGCAGATGGGTCGTCGCATATCGGAGCTTACACAGGAAGAGGTTTCGTGGGTCAGCATTATTTGGGGTAGTTCTCCACTGTCGCAGAGACAGTGATTGCACACACGTAAACCGTCGACAAGTGTTTTACGAATGGTCGTTACGTTGGTTTTACAATGCCATATGGGGCTATCGACGTTCTAGTGAAATAGCAACCAATTTGGAAGTGGGGCGTCAGCAGCACATTTCTACAAGGACTACGCAGTAAGACACGCGAACTCTGTCACTGAACTATGAATCATTGACGCCGTGAAGCGTGATCCAGTAAATCAGAGTTTCGGTTGTATGGAGCTGATGCGCGTGTGAGAATGGGTGGTATGCCCCACGAGACTATGGGCCAGCGACGTTGTGCCCAGTTGTGGTCTGGGCCGCATTTACATGTCCACAATTGGCCCCATGGTCCCGCTACAGGGACTAAAGACAGGTGCATTTTATATCGCCATTCTTACGGACCCTCTGCATCCCCTGCTGGTAATACAATACACTGATGGAGATGCCATGTATCACGTGGTCGGTGGGACTTGCTAACTCTCTTTGGATGTACACAGATGACCCGATGAACACTCCAGTGAATTCATGATTCATGATCGTAACTTATTCCCCTCCCCCCACCCCCTCCCCCTCACTAATCGCGCATTATGGGAGCTGCCGGTATGTGTATGCGCTCGATGAACCCGCTAAATAACAATAGTTGTGGGGTAACACACTAAGATGCGTGGATCAAAGTCTCTCCAGAAATGTTCTAGAACCTCCCAAAGTCCATGCCTCGACATGTTTCTGCAGTTTTGAGGAATTAGTAGTTAATTCACTTGACTTTCAGCCATTCTGTGGAAGAGGGTTCAGTGATAATTGATTCTTCCATGCGCATTACTCGTCAGCAGACGGCAGCACGCAAAACTGGTTTCAACACGTTTCGTCGAATTTCTGCTACAATCTCGGTTGGCCCCAAGCTATTGCTGCAACTAGTTACGTAGTAATTGCGTCCAATATGAAAGCGTGTGGGGTGACTACTTCGATTCCACAGAAATAATATGCTGTCATCGAGTTCGTAGCAAGAGACGCTGTTGTTGTAGTTCAAATTTATCGAAGAATTTGCGCACTTTACATTAACACTTGCGTTGTTGTTAGCATTATGTGGCGCTGGACAAGACAACGTAAAGCTGGTTTACTTGAAATAACTGAAATGCGATATGTTTTGAGATGTCTGCAGCGTTGTCCACATCAATTTCCTGGAACCAAACACAGTTATTACCCCAACTTCTACCCTAGCCGGCCGCGGTGGTCTCGCGGTTCTAGGCGCTCAGTCCGGAACCGCGCGACTGCTACGGTCGCAGGTTTGAATCCTGCCTCGGGCATGGATGTGTGTGATGTCCTTAGGTTAGTTAGGTTTAATTAGTTCTAAGTTCTAGGCGACTGATGACCATAGATGTTAAGTCGCATAGTGCTCAGAGCCATTTGAACCATTTGAACCATTCTCACCCTGATTCTGTCATGGTTTTTTACTCAATAAAAAGAAACACCTCAACAGAATTAGAGGAGAGACAAGACAATAGAGCTACCATACACATTTCACATGGCACTGTGGATGAGCTTAGGAGGCTGAACGTCACAATACCATACTTGCCTTTCAGTCGTGGACCCAGTAAAGAAATTCAGACGTTGATGAGGAACTGGTTGGGGAAACAGAAAGCGGAGTTGTTTTGCGACGGATTTATGAGACTTCCGTGCCACTGGTGAAAGCATCTCTTATCATCTGCCAGCTATGTCGTTAAATGATAGTATGATATTAACGAGAAAATTCTAAGAGAACTTTCTGTGTTCCATTTTTTCAAATATTCACCTCCAGTCACTCGTACTGTCGATAGAGGCATTACTAATCATTCGATCTTTGTACAAGAAGCCGAAGACATGAATTTATTCTTCTGTAACTAATATGTTTGGAACAAAACTAAATATGACTGCAATTCTTGTACCATGATTGAGCCATAGTAGGCCTTCGAGTCTAATAGATATTGTACAGGGCGTCCCATATGCTTACTAACAAGAGGAAGAAAGATCATCAGAGTGTTCGATACCAGATAAGCAAACTACTGATGTCCCAGTAATTTAGCGGCTTGAAACAATAATCATCATCATCATCATCATCATCATCATCATCTCGGACAGTGGTTACTCTCCAGAAGCATTTATACTGTGAAAACAGTGACTGTCCCTTTGAGTAGACGCAGAATATGTTGACGTCATTACCAAGCAAAGTGGCTCAGTGCTTGAAACACAGGGACTGCATTCGGGAAGATGGCTGTCCAAGAGAACGTTAGGCTGTTGAGATCTCGGTTTTACGTGTTTTGTGTCTGCTACTGTGTGAGTCAGCAGTGATACGGACAAGGAAGGAGAGAAGTTGCAATAGCCGGTGGCAGGAATCCAAAATCATGTGTAGAAAACACTTTCTAATTAGAAGGAAACTTTACTCTAGTGTTGTTGTTGTTGTGGTCTTCAGTCCTGCGACTGGTTTGATGCAGCTCTCCATGCTACTCTATCCTGTGCAAGCTTCTTCATCTCCCAGTACCTACTGCAACCTACATCCTTCTGTTTCTGTTTAGTGTATTCATCTCTTGGTCTCCCTCTACGATTTTTACCCTCCACGCTGCCCTCCAATACTAAATTGGTGATCCCTTGATGCCTCAGAACATATATTACCAACCGATTCCTTCTTCTGGTCAATTTGTACCAAAAACTTCTCCCCAATCCTTATAATACCTCCTCATTAGTTATATTATCTACCCATCTAATCTTCAGCATTCTTCTGTAGCACCACATTTCGAAAACTTCTACTCTCTTCTTGTCCAGACTATTTATCGTCCACGTTTCACTTCAGTACATCGGTACACTCCATACAAATACTTTCAGAAATGACTTTCTGACACTTAAATCTATACTCAATGTTAACAAATTTCTCTTCTTCAGAAACACTTTCCTTGCCATTGCCAGTCTACATTTTATATCCTCTCTACTTCGACCATCATCAGTTATTTTGCTCCCCAAATAGCAAAACTCCTTTACTACTTTAAGTGTCTCATTTCCTAATGTAATTCCCTCAGCATCACCAGATTTAATTCGACTACAATTATCCTCGTATTGCATTTGTTGATGTTCATCTTATATCCTCCTTTCAAGGCACTGTCCATTCCGTTCAACTGCTCTTCCAAGTCCTTTGCTGTCTCTGACAGAATTACGATGTCATCGGCGAACCTCTAAGTTTTTATTTCTTCTCCATGGATTTTAATACCTACTCCGAATTTTTCTTTTGTTTCCTTTACTGCTTGCTGAATATACAGACTGAATAACAGAGGTGAGAGGATACAACCCCGTCTCACTCCCTTCCCAACCACTGCTTCTCTTTCATGCCCCTCGACTCTTATGACTGCCATCTGGTTTCTGTACAAATTGTAAATTGCCCTTCGCTCCCTGTATTTTACCCCTGCCACCATCAGAATTTGAAAGAGAGTATTCGAGTCAACATTGTCAAAAGCTTTCTCTAAGTCTACAAATTCTAGAAACGTAGGTTTGTCTATCCTTAATCTAGCTTCTAAGATAAGTCGTAGGGTCAGTATTGCCTCACGTGTTCCAATATTTCTACGGAATCCAAACTGATTTTCCCCGATGTCCGCTTCTACCAGTTTTTCCATTCGTCTGTAAAGAATTCGCATTAGTATTTTGCATCCGTGACTTATTAAACTAATTGTTCGGTAATTTTCTCATCTGTCAGCACCTGCTTTCTTTGGGATTGGAATTATTATATTCTTCGTGAAGTCTGAAGGTATTTCGCCTGTCTAATACGTCTTGCTCACCAGATGGTAGAGTTTTGTTAGGCCTGGCTCTCCCAAGGCTGTCAGTAGTTCTAATGGAATGTTGTCTACTCCCGGGGCCTTGTTACGGCTTAGGTCTTTCAGTGCGCTGTCAAACTCTTCACGCGGTATGGTATCTCCCATTTCATCTTCATATACAGCCTCTTCCATTTCCATAATATTGTCCTTAAGTACATAGCCCTTGTATAGACCCTCTATGTAGTCCTTCCACCTTTCTGCTTTCCCTTCTTTGCCTTCTAGTAATAAAATAAATAACTTCTCTTTATGAAGTGGCTTCCTTGCCTCCTACCTGCAAGTACTTAAGCTACTATTGCTACTGACAGAATGCAGGCTGTGCGTCGTCCTGCTATTACTCAGTACTGATGCTCTCGAAGTCTGCTATCAAACTGGGCCGATCAGCGATGGGTGGCTGGTTAGATCAGCGTTGACAGGGGGCGTTGAACTCTGTCCTCCATGAGATGTGGCGCTGCCATCTCTTAGCATAGGCGCTCGGGTCACCGCCATCTTGATGTCGTTTCGCGACGCTGCTCTGGTCGGTGTCCAGTCGATGCTTTAGGAGTGCACAACGTGGTTCTCAAAAAATCAGTTAAGCGACATGCCGCGATGGTTCGTCCCAAATAAATCATAATTAATTTATTACTCTCCAACAGTTCACTGTAGACCATGGCCCCCTATACGTACAAGTAATCAGAAAATATCACTGAATAACGTCCAAAATTTGGTTTGTGGAGCTCGGTTTCGTCCTATAGTACTTAATTCGTAGATATCTGAAGATGGCTTCAGCGACAAAACTCGCATAGTTAACTGAGGCCCATCGTGGTGATTTTACGTGAAGAGGAATGGTCCTTCCAGAGAATTTCTCAGTACGCCGGACGTAAGATATCAGCTGTCGATCCTCGTTGGCAACGGAGGTGCGTGTGCTCGTCATGCTATTTCTTAACGACAACAACATACGTGCTGTATAGTATCCATATTTCCCTACTTGATGTCCTTTCCCCACAATATTCCCTTGATGTGCAGAGTGCAGATTTTGCTTGATGACTATCTGTTCTACAACTATACTGTAGACGGAGCCCTTTTGTAACGCACTTTTCACTGTTCCTTTTGAGGGAAGTGAGCTGGACGCTTGAGGAGTTGCTCCTTGTCCTTTTTAGCATTTTGAAATTTTATTTGTTGCAACTTACGTAACGCCAAACCACCGAAGTGGACTCAACTGCACAGAGGTGACAAAAGTCGTGGAATAGCTATATGCACCATACAAATGGTAGTAGTATATCGTACACAAGGTACAAAAGGGCAGTGGGGCTTTCATTTGTACTCAGTTGCTTCATGTGAAAAGGTTTCCGACGGAAATCGTTAGGAAATTCAATATCCCGAGATCCACAGCGTCAAGCGTATGCCGAGAATACCACACTTAACAGACATTATCTTGTCACCACTGGCACTGCAGTCACCGATGGCCTTCGCTTAACGACTGAGAGCAACAACGTTTGCACAGAGCTGTCAGTGTTAACACACAAGCAACGCTGCGTGAAATGACCGCAGAAATCAATGTGTAACGTATGACGGACGTTCGGACAGAGCAGCGAAATTCAGCGTTAATGGGCTGTGGCATCAGACGACTGACGCGAGTGCTTTTACTACCAACACGGCATCCCCTACAGCCATTCATGGAGCTCACGTTGCAAAACATGTCACTGGCCACCCACATCGCCATCGAACGTTTACAGGACATAATCGAGAGGTCAGCTCCCGCACAAAATCCTGTACCGGCAACGTGTATGGTTACAGAGGTAGTCTAACTCGGTATTTCTGCAGGGGAATTGCAGCGAACTGTAGAGTCTATGCCACGTCGAGGTGCTACAGTAGGCCGAGCAAAAGGAGGTGCGACACGATTTAAAGGCACATTTACATGCTGAGCTTTTCTTAGCAGAAAACTTAATTATAAATAATAATAAAAAAGAAATAATTTGAGCCATAGACATAGTCCACCGCTGTATAAATATTTTATGCAGCCGCTCGAAACATTTGAAAATTTTTCATCGTCAGATGATTAAGAGGCACCTTTTGCTTTTTGGTCATGTCCAGATCGGGCGTATGTGGAACACCGCCATTAATACTGCATTATTTCATTATTTTATTCACGAGTTGCAACCAAATGGCACTCGTAATTGTATATGTAGGTGTCTTACTTTCATTTCATAATATGTTACTACAAACCTATGGATGTTTCCTTTTGTGTCTTTAGTCATTGTAAGATTGTTGGGTGGCTTGGAATGGAAAAACGTTCCGTACTTTTCAGCAAAAAGTCGTCCACCTCGATCCACCATCGTCTTTGGGTGTGTTCCTCTTTTTTCTTTCTTTTTTTTTTTTCACGGAGTCCGATTCACCAAAGAGAGAAGAAACATGGTTAAATATACATGAACGGACCTTTAACGAAAATACTATGCTCAAGAGCTGAGAGTCTGTATGAAACATATTTTACCAATCCGTAAACTTAACTGATCTCTATTTAATATTCTTACTATGATTCATAATTCATTCAAGGACCGAATGAGCCAAAAAAGAAAAATTAATTAAATTGGCGACCTTGACAGGGTGCATCGTTATATGAACTATATTGTCTTTCTTTTCTTACATGTTTATTGGAATCTTCAAACGAGTTACGAGACAGGAATACATTGAAAAAGACAAATTACTGGATTGTATGTCGACACCCCAAATTACTCTGCAATTGTGGATGCAAGGTAAGCCACCGCATCTTTACATGAGCAATCATGCCCAAGCGCTTTGTATTATCGTAGGTTGCTTGATAGATCTATCACTATTTTCCGTTTCCTTAGCCCGCCCCAGTTAGCTGAGTGGTCAGTGCAACGGAATGCCACACCAAGGGGCCCGGGTTCAATTTCCGGGAGATTTTCTCCGCTCAGGGACTGGGTGTTGTGTTGCCCACATCATCATTTCACCCCCATCACCCTAATGTGGCGTCGAATGCAATAACTACTTGCCCCCGAATGGGGGTCTCCCGGCCCAAAATGCCGTACGCTCATTTCTGTTTCCGTAGCTGTGACTAATTTCCAAAATTATATATATTATTCATAGTTTTATCAGTTCACAATATGGCCGACTTTAGTTCTGTGCGACGTAATGTGCCGTGCACCCATTAGTATTCAAAATTCCACCATTACTTTCGAAAATTATTTTTCTTGTTCAGGCAATGTCGCACAACGAGATTAATTTTTACATTTATTCTGATTACCCAAAAGAGTTTAAATGTTTATTGTGTCGTACATTACGTATGTCATGGTAGTAACCAGAAAACAATTAGCAAACATGGAGAACCAGAGACGGCAAGCACAGACCCAATCCGATCCTGACATACCATTAAGTAATGAACGTGACGTTACAGTTCTCTAGAATATTAACGAGCGACAAATTATTGACTATTCTGGCGACGTAAATTTAGAAAATAGACCGTCCACGAGTAACATGCCTACATCTACAGGGTAGTCCAAAAGTTCGGAAACACCCAGATAAAATCCAAATGGAGTAGCAAACAAGGAAACAGAGTCCCTACACACGAGGAACGGGAAGGGGGAAACTTTATAGGCTATGCCACCAACATGGCGGCCATCTTGAAAGCCGCCATCTTGGATTCGACTCCAAAATTTCAAATTTTTAACATAGCTTTATTCAGTCCCGAGAGACCAACAACAGTCATAGGAAGGGCTCGATATGTTGTCCATTATGTTGGATTGTTAATGCTATCCTCCGAACCCAGGCCTGATGAACTTTGACCAACACATCTGGCTGAATTTGACGACACGCATCAACAATGCGCTGCTTTAGATGATGCAAATCCGGTATTTTCACAGAATAAACCAGTGCTTTGACATAAGCCCAAAGATAAAAATCCAAAGGAGTCAAATCTGATGAACGTGGTGGCCACTCCACAGCACCCCTACGACCAATCCACTTTTGAGGGAACTGCACATGCAGGTATGCTCGCGCATCGTGCCCATAATGTGGTGGGGCTCCTTCATGCTGGAAGAATTCTGGAAATGCCCCGTCCTCCGTTAACAACGAGGGCAACACTTCTTCATCCAATAACCTCAGATAACCGTTGGCTGTTAACGTACCATCAATAAAAAAAAGGTGCAATGACTTTGGTACCCCACACACCACACCAGACCATCACTTTTTGTGAGTCGACTGTTTTGGAGGCATAAAACCAGTGAGGATTTGTGTCGGACCAGTATCTGTGATTCTGCTTATTCACTTCACCACTGATAAAGAAATTGGCTTCATCACTGAACAGCTCCTGATGGGGGAAACATGGGGTTATCTGCAGCTGCTGTGTAACCCATTCTGCGAACTGTATCCGACGGTCTGGGTCATCCTCGTTCAGGTGTTGGAGCACCTGAATTTTGTATGGGTGCCATTTGTGCTACGATAAAACTCGCAGTATGGAGGCAGGTGACGAGTACTCCGTTGATTCTTGCTAAATGATGCCAACATGCTCACTGTTGTTGCCTCATCGTTGGCGGATTTTGGTCTTCCAGCCTTAGGTTTATCCGCGACAGAACCTGTTGCTCGGAATTTGGCCAAAAGCTTGGCAACTGCGCTGTGAGTGATGGGCTGTCTGGTTGGGTGACGACTGTTGAAATCCTCAGCAGTGACCTGTATGCTTCTTTCTCCTGATATAAAGATGATTTCAATGCGTACTTCATGTGTTAAAGACAATTTGTAACCTGTAAATAAGGAAACAATGATTAAAACGTTAGCATGTAACATATCAGGCATGAGATAGTCACTTTACACCGATTCAGACTCCATTTTATGACTTCTCAGTACGTAATACTCATGCTGCCGAGCGTCCCACTGCTGTCGCAACTAATGATCTGTAACACGAGAATAAATAAAGCTATGTTTAAAATAACAACGGCATTGTTTTTCTGGTGAAATTCTCTATCTGTTTGATATATCACATGACCACATTACCATTTGAAATTTTGGAATTGAATCCAAGATGGCGCATTTCAAGATGGCCGCCATGTTGGTGGCATGGCCTATAAATTTCCCCCTTCCGGTTCCTCCTGTGTAGGGGATCTGTTTCCTTATTTGGTACTCCATTTGCATTTTATGAGGGTGTTTCCGAACTTTTGGACCACCCTATAGTTCCGAACCAATGTTGGGGGCGGAACAGTTGCACATCACTAGTATTGCCAGTATGTTCGATGATATTATGAAACAGATGAACGTACAAAAACACATGATGACTGAACATAAACAGGACATTGACGCACGTATCGACTAACAGATGACTTCTATACGCGCCACTTCGAAAACAGCCCATGACGAGATAAAAACACATGATGAAATTAAATCAGATTTAGCTGCACTTAAAACGTCAAACGATATTTTGTGTAGCAGTGTTGAGCAGATAAATAACAGACTGACTGGACACGTGTCCGAACTCAACGCAAAATTTTCAGAGCTTTCACTACAACAAGAAAATACAAATAAAGATGTGACAGATATCAAAGCACAAGTAAACAATTTCAGTAAAATATGCGAGTATGTAGTTACTCAGATTAAATCTTATCCGGCAGTGCGTGATGATATAAAACTGCGTATTGCCGATGTTGAAAACAAGGTTGACACAATTGACACACAGCTTCCTGATAAAGTAAGACTACGCACTGACAACCACTTCTCATGATTTTGACGAGTGCTTACAAGAAAACTGCCTGCTGTTGTCCACGACACTATCGCGGAATTTATAAATAACAACAAACACGCAATCAATCAAGCAGCACAATCTGACGCAGCGCAATTGAAACTGTTTGACAATTACGTGCAACCAGTATGCAATGACGATAATAGGAACCAAAACAGAAAGTTTGGCAAAGAATAGATTTATGTCGCATACACACTGCACAGTACGCGCTCGCATCAACAACAGTACTCACCTCGACGTGACACACTGCACTGCAGTCGTCATGTTTACCAACAACATTTTCCTTGCCATTCGCCAGTTGAACCTTACAGTAGTCATTCGGATGGTAAACATCGTAGCCGGCCGGAGTGGCCTAGCGGTTCTAGGCTCTACAGTCAGGAACCGCGCGACCGCAGGTTCGGGCATGGATGTGTGTAACGTCCTTAGGTTAGTAAGGTTTGAGTAGTTCTAAGTTCTAGGGGACTGATGACCTCAGAAGTTAAGTCCCATAGTGCTCAGAGCCATTTCTTTTGTAAAATCGTCTTACGAATTGTTGCAGTTCAGCGACTGTTACGAAGTGTCTGTGGTCGAAATCCGCATGGTGTGAAAAGCATCAAAGGACTGTATGAAAGGCGTAAAGATACTGGCAGTGTTGGTGACAAGAGAACACGTGGCAGACCCGGACAGCGCAACAACATTCTAGATATCGCGCTTACAATGAAGTCCGCGGGCGCCTGTGTTCCAGAGGAACAGGGATACCCCAGAGCACTGTGGTGAAGACTTTACGCAAACGTCTGCATTTTAGTGCATACGGAATGCTACTATTGCAAGCCTTGACAACTCAAAACACGCTGAATTTGCTGTAAAGAGCCCGACTCGGTGGCCGAGCGGTTCTAGGCGCTTCAGTATGGAACCACGCAACCGCTACAGTCGCAGGTTCGAAACCTGCCTCGGGCATGGATGTGTGTGCTGTCCTTAGGTTACTCCGGTTTAAGTAGTTCAAAGTTCTAGGGGACTGATGACCACAGATGTTAAGTCCCATAGCGCGCAAAGCCATTTGACCCTTTCTTTTTTTTTTGTTGGAAACATGCTGGTTCAAAAATGGCTCTGAGCACTATGAGACTTAACTTCTAAGGTCATTAGTCCCATAGAACGTAGAACTACTTAAACCTTACTAACCTAAGGACATCACACACATCCATGCCCGAGGCAGGATTCGAACCTGCGACCGTAGTGGTGGCGCGGTTCCAAACTGTAGCGCCTAGAACCGCTCGGCCACTACGGCCGGCAAACATGCTGGAATGAATTGATGCAGATAATGACTACCTTCATAAACTTTTATTTTTCGATGGAGCAACTTTCCACATCTCTGGGAAAGCAAATAGCCATAATGTCAGGAGTTAAGGATCGAAGAATGCACATACTATGGGACAGCAGACAAGGAACTGCCATAAAGTGAATGTATGGTGCTACTTAATGCGAAACACATTTATGGATCGTTCCTTTCCACCAAGCCCGCCATTAGGGCAACAGTTTTCCTGGACATGTTGGAATTTTTCGTTGCTCCTCAGTTACAGGAATTTCAACCATGGGTAATGTGTCAACGATACAGTGCTCCGCCATATTGGGGGCTATTTGTTCGTCAGTTGTTGGATGACACCTTTCCAGACAGATGGATAGGGAGATGGTGGAACATCATGGGTTCTACTTTTAGCAGACATAACCCTTCTGGACCTTTTTTGTGGAAGTACTTTAAGGATAAAGTGTTCAGTTCACGATTCCCTGACGTACTAACGCTTACGTAACGAATGCGAACTGCTATTGATGTGGTGATGGAAGAAATGTACGCAAAGGTGTCGCTTAGACGTTGTAAGGGATCACACACGAGGTGGGATCTGGGAATCTCCACTCGTTTATATATCATGAAGACAGTCGGAGAGAGAGAGAGAGAGAGAGACGTAGCGAGGCGAGACCGTGTGTGGTGGGGACGGCCGTTGCAGTTGCAGAGGAGGAGGAGAGGCCTGGTGCTGGCCAGCGGCTGGACCGGAAGCTGGAACGGAGGCTGGAGCTAGAACACGGTGTGGAGCAGTGCCTGTCAGCTCCCGCCCCCCTTGCCACCACCCCCTATCGCGTCTCACATGAATGCTCCGCCACTGCTTAATAGCCAGCAAAACGGAAGGCGTGCCCACACAATGGCTCGCGCTTTATAGTCTCACTTTCCTTTCATTATACGTCTCCCCCCCCCCCCCCACTCCTCTTTTTGAGTTATTTTTGGGCACGGGCCCTTTCTGTAAAGTGGCAGCTGTTTCGGCGGCACAATGAGCCGACTGGGAAGAGGAGCCTCCTCTCTCGACCTGAGGCCCAAGTATCGCCGTCATCTTTGTGTCCCGCTCTCTTCCAGCGCCAGAGACGTTACTTGCCCAGGGCCGCCCGCTCCTCATGCCGAGCTTCCTCTGTCAGTTAACCAAGACAGAGCAAGACTTCTGGTTTGCTTAACTGTGTCCTTAATCTCGTTTACAAGAGCTTATTTGGATCAGTAGCTGTTGTAACCTCGCAAAACTAGAAGTTTCCTAATTTTGTTCAGGTTATCGAAAGCACAAAACTACCAATACTGAATAATGTCGGCCAATATAGCAATACCGATAATAATAAATAGTTGCTTCTTATTAGTTGGTTATTTTTATTTTCGGATAAAACACGCTCTTTTGCCAGTTTCTTCACCAATTATTTATTTTCCAACCGAGAGTTCCGATTATTAACTATTGTTTACCGTTACTGTTAAAAATGTTATTGTACTCCTGCTACAAACATAAACAAAACATAGAATTTACGGTCATCAAAGACATTAACTACTAATACGAAATACACAAGATAATACATTCACTATCAACAACACTGAAACATGTGTGGTTTATGTACTACTAGTATTTAATTAACTGTTCTCGATGCTGTAAATTCTTTGATTTGTTTACGTTTGTACCAATGTACAAAATAACAACTTTGCTAGTAATAAACAACAGTAAGATCATAACACCAAATGAGATGATATCCAGGACATAGGATAGGATGGGGGGGGGGGGGGGAGGGGATGGACTAGAAATGTAAGTTTCGGTGCTAATTATGAAGCAGTTTTGAAAATTTTCGCCAAATTGCTCTCGCAATTGCAATTGGGTCTGAAGGTCTTTCCCCTTCCGCCAACGAAATGTAGGTTGAAAAAAGTAAATAATAACTGATAGAAGTGGCAAAAATGTATTTTTTTCTACTCGTATATCTTTAGCTGCCCCTAGTGCTGACAACAGAAATTTACATTTTTGCGCCATGTTCCGTGTAATCATATGAGACAAAACTACTTGACCACGAACTGAATCACTACACAATTCGCAAGAGCCTGTAAGTACACCGTAAAACCGAAACAAATTAAAAATTAAACCTAAATAACTGGCACCGAATATCGGACCATATTTGCGACTAGATTCAAGACTTACTTGCAGATGTAACTCAACACATTGCATGAATTTTATCCGTAGTGGATGCTGTCGAACTTCGTGACTGTTCCTTTATAGGGTGTAGAAAAATATCCGCTACCAGTCACAATAAAAGATTATTTATTTGTCATACGACCGGTTTCAGGCTTGCACCCATTCTCAGCTAGAACTGCTCTGAACCACACTGTTGTCATTTTTTAATTTGTAATAGCTTTTAGTAATTTCATATATATAACATCATTGTACTTCCTAGATATAAGTTCTCTGACAAAAATGTGGATCAAAAAATGTCATAATGTGTATCAAAAAACTTCACAGCCTATAATAGCTTTTTAAGTTTCTATATGTGCAGCACCGTTACACTTCCTGTCGCTAAGTTCTTTGACCTTAACCTATATGTTTCTGTATGAGCAACATCTTTACATCTGCTACGTCTAAGTTCTTTGACCAGAGCCCACATGTTTGTATGTAAACACAGTGTATTTCACGAGTGCACATCGTAATAGTGAAATATGCAGCTAAACTTGGTAAAACTGAAATATGGGCGTGAAAATAATAATAAGTGTGTAACTAAGTGCAAAACTGTCACCTCACCGTAACTATAATAATGATGCTTTATCTTTATGTAAGTACAGATATATTTTAGTCAAATGCTGCCTTGCCACTTACAATTGTCCCACTTGTATCCGTTTAATCACCAGGAAATAATTTTTTTTATATTTTTACAGTGATCTCGAGCAGTATAAACATGTACATGAACGTATAAACACCTGAGGATGGGCGCAAGCCCGAAACCGGTCGTGTGACAAATAAATACCCTTTTATTGTGACTGGTAGCGATTATTTTTCTACATTCAACACATTGCTCTTAACGGACCGAAATGGACAGACGTAAATGCAATTTCTGGAGTACTCCAAGGAAATGTGATAGGACCATTACTGTTTACAAGGTATACCTATAAATGATGTAGTAGAAAGCGTCCGAAGCTCTTTAAGATTGTTCGCAGATGGTGTGATTGTCTATAAGAAAGCAGCAACGCCAAAGGACGCCAACGATTTGCAGAATGGCCTTTTCTTCACGCTCTCTACCGGAACGGTACATTGGGGATTGTAGAACATTCCTACATTCTTCACGTTACCCTGATTTTTGGAGCTTTGTAAGTAGGCTTTAGCGAAAAAGCTGGCGTCTATCTGTAACTGTCAACCATTTCAAAATTTCCATCAGTTCCCTGACGCCCTCCGATGGATCAGACATACCTGTGCCCATTCACACTACCCTTCTTATGTGTACGTTCGATATACTCTGTTACTGCTCACTAGTATGGATTTCAACAATTTTCTAGACTTTGTTGCACGACTGTTTCGTAAGCAATCTTCTTTGTAAACTAATTGCATTTTTCCAGTATCCTACAAATGTATCGAAGTCTGCCATCCACTTTATTTGCGACTGTGCCTGTGTCATCATTCCAGTTCATTCTCCAAAAACCGTTGCACCCAGGTATTTCTGCGAGTTGACTGATTTAAACTGTGACTCATTCATAATGTACAGATAGAGTACTATATTTCTGAGTTCTGTCCTGTGCAAAATTCTGCGCTTCTGATTATTTAAAGGAAGTTACTCCTCTTTGAAATCCTACCAAGATATCAATAAACATCTGTGCTGTATTTTTGGATAGTAACTCATTACAGATAACCTGCTGCGCCCTCCCTAGCGAGAAATACTCAGCCATGTCACAAATTTCGATTAATACGCCATACGATCGTACATTTGCTAATGTGCTTAGGGTTCGCATCTAGTCAAATGCTTTTCGTAAGTCATAAAAGAGACCCTATGGCACCTACTATTCTTCCTTTATCCACGGCTTTCAGGTGTCAAGTGAGAATGTGAGTTGTTTTCCAAGCTATCGATGTTTTCGGAATACGTGCTCGTTGGCATGGAGGACATTCTGTTCCAGATACCAGATTATATCTGAGCTCAGAATATCTTTTAGGATTCTTCAACAATTAGATGTCGAGGATATTCGACGGTTGTTTTGTGGATGTGGTACCCTTCTTGTAGATGGGTATGACCTGTACTTTCTTCTAACTACTAGCCACGGTGTTCTATTCGAGATATTTACAGCATATTATGGTTAAAAGAGTAGTTGCATAGAATCTGACAGCAATTCCAAAAGACCGTGGGGTCTCGGTCAGTTTGAACAGTTTCAGTTGTTTCTCACTCCAGCGATGCCACTGTCCGTATCACTCAGCTTTGCAATGATACAACAATTAAATTAGTGCCGCTCTTTTGGATTCCTCTGTGTAAAGGAACATTCGAACGTAGATTTTAGCATTTCTTCTTTCTCATGTTAACAGAATCTTGCGTCGGTTCTTGGTAGAAAAACATTGTAATAAATGAAAATCACCAGTTTGCTTTTGATCTACAATATTACTTTTATTGTTAACCAGTTTTCTTCTTACTTCTTTGGTGATAATACTCAGTAAATGTCTGAAGATGGCCTTGTAAGCCGAAAACCGGTTAACAATGAAAGTAATATTGTAGAACAAAAGCAAACTGGTGTTATTCTTCTTTTTATTTACGACCTTTAGTTTCAGTTCTTTTTCTGGATAGTAACTTTGGTGCTACTGACACCCTTCACACATATCCAGAATTCCTTTGGGTTTTATAATGGGTCTTTCGATGAGATGATGGCCGTTGAAGGCTTCTCGCATTGATTTTTGACATCAAGATCGGACACATTCCGCATATCTCTACCTATAACCATATGCTTTATCGTACATCTACCAAACAATTATCAATGCTTTTGTAGCAATTTATTAACAGACACTGTTTACCTTAGAGAGATTTGCCCATCACCAGCTGTTCTACTAGTTACGTATTTCTCCAGTACTTGTCTCAATTATGCTTCTAAACTTGAGCCTCAGTTCTTTTGTATGTAAAACATTTACAGAACTAAATCTTAAGTGAAGGATATTAGGTAAACATTGCGATTTGCAACAGCGTTTGATGTTTAGATGAGTGTACTACATGTACCGGTTACGTTTCCACCACTTCGTGACCGAAGCGCGAATGGTGCCTTTCGAAGTTGATAGCTAGTGTCAGCGCTGCTGGTGTAGCAGGTAAGCGCATGCATGGAAACGTATAGGTTGCGAGCTCGATCCCGGTCAGACGTTGAAAATTTTGAGTCTGCCTTTACCCTAGCTTTCACCTCTCAATGACGTGAAGGCATGTCACGAAGGATGCGTGCATTCCACGGTAAACTGTAGGTCTGCTGTTCCTGGTAGAATCACTGGGGTAGGTTAGCAGGACACGTGTCACCGAAGTGGGCTCCAACAGGTGGCTGTGTATACCTCTTGAGAGACCCAAGTCGATCACGTCATACACGCATCAAAAAAAGTTTTGCATCACCTCAGTTTCGAGAATTCCGGAATCTGTACAGAAAATTGGAATAGAGATCAACATAAACATCATTTTCGCCCTTTTTATTGTTCATGAAAACCACACGTTGCATCTTGTACCACCACAAGCGAGGCCTTAAGAGGTGGTGGCCCAGATTTCTGTACACACCGGTACCTCTAATACCCAGTAGCACGTCTTCTCGCATTGATGCATGCTTGTATTCGTCGTGGCATACTATCCACAAGTTCATCAAGGCAGTGTTGGTCCAGATTGTCCCACTCCTCAACGGCGATTCGGCGTAGATCCCTCAGTGGTTGGTGCGTTACGTCATGCATAAACAGCCCTTTTCAGTCTCTCCCAGGCATGTTCGATAGACTTCACATCTGGAGAACATATTGGCACTCTAGTCGAGCGATGTCGTTATCCTGAAGGAACTCATTCACAAGATGTGCACGATGAGGGCGCGAATTTTCGTCCATGAAGACGAATGTCTCGCTAATATGGTGATATGGTTGCACGATCGGTGCGAGGATGCATTCACGTATCGTACAGCCGTTACGGCGCCTTGCATGACCACCAGCGGCATACGTCGGCAACACATAATGTCACCCCACAACATCAGGGAACCTCCACCTTACTGCACTCGATGGACAGTGTGTCTAAGTCGTCCAGCCTGACCGGGTTGCCTCCAAAAACGTCTCCGACGATTTTCTGATTGACAGTATATGCAACATTCATCGGTAAGGAGAACGTGATGCCAATCCTGAGCGGTCTATTCGGCGTGTTGTTGGGCCCATCTGTACTGCGGTGCATGGTGTCGTGCTTGCAAAGACGGACCTCGCCATGGACGTCGGGAGTGAAGCTGCGCATCATGCAGCCAATTGCGCCCAGTTGGAGTCTTAACACGACGTCTTGTGGCCTCACGAAAGGCATTATTCAATATGATGGGGTTGCTGTCAGGGTGCCTCCGAGCCATAACACGTAGTTAGCGGTCATTCACTGCAGTAGTACCTTGGGCGGCCTGAGTGAAGCATGTCATCGACATTTCCTGTCTCTCTGTATCTCCTCCATGACCGAACAAAATCTCTTTGGTTCACTCCCAGACTCCTGGACACTTCCCTTGTTGAGAGCCTTTCCTGGCATAAAGCTGTAAGAGGTCCATGATTAAGGAATTTGTAGCTAGCGCACTCGAGCAGATGTAATTTCGATGGACTGCTCACGCGCTGCCTGCGATATGTTAGCTATAAGAGAATCTCAGACCAGAGAGCAGTGTTGTCAGCAGTACGAACTATGTAGCAGATGTAGTAGTAGTAGTAGATATCAGTCGTGTGTATGGAGTTGGCTGGGCCGGTCGTGGGGAGCCATGGCAGAGCCTGAGCGTTGTAGTATAAGGTAAAAGCAGCCTCGCGCATATTTAGTATTGTTATATCAAGTCCCATGTAAATGTTTTAAAAAATCTCTTAATAATAATCTTTCTCATAAAAAGTAACATTAGACAATCATTCATTTCAATTTAAAAAAATTACTAATTTCTCCAATCGTTGGCCATCCCGATTATTGAAAAGAAAAATCAGTTGTTTCCTTTTATACATGACAAATCTATCGGCCAGCATTGCACTCGGCTGTACCAGAAAAATTTCTTACAGGAGCAGATATATATGCGTTATCCGGCGACCTTACTGAGGTAAGAATCTTCAATTTATTCAGAATGATCTTTCAGGGCCATGACGCAGCACTGCTGACGTCCAAAATTTACCAGTTTAAATTCACAGTCAATTATTGAAAGGTTATAAGTGAGCCACAATTTTTTATTGAGAGATTAGTCACATTTTATTATTGATAGGGAGGTTATGCTAAATGTCAATGTTATAGTTATATTTTTTACTGTTTATTGTTGGAAGTATTCGGAACTTTTCTGTTGGGAGGTTACACTAAATGTGAATATTATTCATATTATTTTATTGTGGGGAGGTTACAAAGTAACAACGCGGACGCGATCGAATCTCGGTATTGACCGTCTAGACATGGTTGAACTACAGACAACATGAGCCGTGTACCTCCTTCATGGTGGAATGACTGGAACAGATCGGCTGTCGGACCCCTCCGTCTAATAGGCGCTGCCCGTGCATGGTTGTTTGCATCTTTGGACGGGTTTAGTGACATCCCTCAACAGCCAGAGGGACTGTGTCTGTGGTAGAATATACATCTATTTTCAAGTGTCCTGGGAACTGGGGTGATGCAAAACTTTTTTTGATGTGTGTACAACTTGCTTTTTACGACTGCCGGGAAGCCACTGCATAAGTCTAAAATCTCTTCTTTTCCGCCGTGATACCTTACAGAGACATACAGGTTGTTAGGGATGTAGGTACAAATATGATGATAATTGGTACATTAATGCATAGCCGCTTCCGAGTATTGGCTATTTTTTTCTCAGAATGTAAGTCTTCCCACAAGCACATAAAATATTTTACTATTTGATGCTTTCTGCATGGTCGTAAATGTGGCGCGAAATGGACTACGCCTGTCGGTATAAACTATCCGTCTTGCACTGACACATCCACGCTTCAGTACCTGACCTGCCGCCCAGGGGAAAATAAACATTAATAGCTTGTTTGTCCCATCCATAGTTGGAAGTACTAACCGACCTAAAAACATACTACTTGTAACAGCTATAATTGTTAGTCTGCGAATGAAATAAATACTGATGCAACGTTGTTCATTACAGTGTCCTCTGGTGAATCGAAATTTCTGCACTTACACGATTTATACCCTGTATGTAAGAGAGAGCAACGTGTCAGTGGATTCTTCTAGGAATTTTACCCCAACGCCATTCTTGTAGCCTCTGCCACGGGAGGTGGATGTGCGTCTCCGTGGTCGTATCGCGAACCCAAGAACAGAGCGTGGTCAACGTCTTCCGATCTTCTCTGTCTTCGCTTTCAATCCTGCACGTGCATCCACAGTACATCTGTCCTGCGCAGGCCACCATTCGGTGTGTGGTGGAGGGAACATTGTGCACCGGAACAAGTTCCTCATTTGTGGATGGCACACGGGAAGGAAGACTGTCGTTGGCCGTCTTTATGGCCCAGAATTTCTATATTTTAAAACTAGTAGCCATCACGAAAGATTTACAGTGGAAGTTGTTTCTTTATTCAGTTCGGAATGTACGCTGTCGTAATTTTGTGAGTAAAGTTTCCCGCGGAGTACAATGTTTTTCTTTTAACGTCTCCTGATACTTGTTTTTGAGCATATCTGTGACAAAAAAAATGGCTCTGAGCCCTATGGGACTTAACTGCTGAGGTCATCAGTCCCCTAGAACTTAGAACTACTTAAACCTGACTAACGTAAGGACATCAAACACATCCATGCCCGAGGCAGGATTTGAACCAGCGACCGTAGCTGTCGCGTGGTTGCCGACTGAAGTGCCTAGAACCGCTCGGCCACTCCGGCCGGCTGTATGTGACATTTTTTCTGTCTAAACAAACCCGTGACAACTGGTGCAGCTTTCTTTGCTGCCGCTTCCTGTAGTCTAGCTCGCTGAGGGTCCCAGATGTAAGGGCTACCGCTATCGACAGTGGTACAGGATCGTTAGTCGTACTGCTTCCAAACCTCAGGTTCTAGCTGAGAGCGCCTTTTCTGGCCGTGATGCGCCGCTATGCGAGGCGAGGGCAGTCGTGTTAGGTTCCGTGTGGGCGGTCGTATGCATTCGACTTGTACACATAAATTAATAAATAAATGACAAATGAGAAATAAGAAAACGAACAGTTTACAAATGTTCCTGAAACACGAGCTTGTAGTTTTTCGGTCGAATAGTATGGCAACTGTGAACGATTACTCGGTTTATCGCGAAGGGTTCTCGTAATTTCACACGAAATCAGTATCGTCGTTCTTAGTCAGTACCAGCTGTTACCGTCCTGTTATATCACTTTAACAGTTATTAAAGCTACTGTGAACCATTACAGAAGTGTGAAAGTGGAATTACATTGCCTGACAAAACAAAATTGAGTCATATTGGCAAAGAACTTCGCAGTATGAGTCCCGCTTATCACTATTGACGTTGCATCCCCTCTGTCCTGGATGCCTGCACTGATTCGGTTGGGAAGTTCGGTAACTACTGTCGGTTGAATTCACATTTTAGTTCATCAAAACTGAAATGTGAATCCACATTTTGAATTCACATTTTGCAGGTAGCAACCGAAAGTAGTTATCGAACTTCAATTGTGACAGGAAAACTGTGGTCTAGGAATTAGAACTATTGAATTTTTTATTTAATAAAATCTACTATTCTGATCAATATGGCCCGACCTTAAATAATTCAAAGAGCTTCTGGTAATACACATTTTCCGTACAGTTGTTGACCATCCTATATTCCAGTATATTGTTGAAAAATAATAATAATGATAACAATAATAATAGTTTGAAAAGAATTCTTGAGACAATAATATTAGTCTACCAATAATACACGGAATTCTAGCTATACGCCCGTGCTTTGCATTGGAAGTTAAATTCAGAGTTAGTTGTATCCGTGAAGATAAGACTGCGACTGTCACAAAGAATCTAACATCGCCTTATGTTGGTTCTTGGCTGTACTACGAAACTAACAGCGCCATCGATTGGTAATTTGAAATACTACGCCTTGACTAAGGTAAACATCCGAACTACAAGATCAGAAAACTCCTAAAACTTTAAAGTAAGGTATCTTTTCTCTCCGTGGTCTGATTTTGATTAAAGGAAGCCTATATCTTTCCCTAAGTGACCCTCAAGTTACCTGTAGAAACCCTCTAAAAATGAGCGTGTTCAACCATATTAAACGAGTGCAAAAAGTGATCTAGTGACGTATAATTTTGTATATATGCAATTGGTAATCTAAGGATAACAGTAAGCCTGCATCCACTACGACGATGTTCCCAGGTTTTCCATTTTCGTTTGAACCACATGTGTTTCTCCACTGCACTGGGTCTACAATGGCAGTCGTCTGACCACTTGTCACCAGTTGTTTGTTTCCCGTCTCGGAAAACTCCGAACGTTACTATAGCAGTTCCGAAGGCGTATCGGTTTTTCTCGTCCGGCTGAGATTAATTTCCTCTAGATATTTATGAGGTTCACGTATCACGGTGTATACACTATTTAATAAATAATCAAATAATGAAAAACATCGATGAACCATGAAGGGATTATGCAAATTGGTCACAAATTGATAGTGATACAGATATCGACGGAAAATCAAAATTGTAAACTCTGGCGGTCGATGGAAGAATGTGTGACGGTGCAGTGCAGTTTCATCACGCAGCTAGTAAGGATAGTAAACAAGGACATGCCGATACAGGGGAATAAAGTCTTTGCGAATTTCTTTCTGCGTACTCAGCTGGATAGTAACTAAGTCTCACAGACAGTGCGTTAACTATACAGGGTGGTCCATTGATCGTGACCGGGCCAAATATGTCAAGAAATAAGCGTCAAACGAAAAAACTACAAAGAACGAAACTTGTCTAGCTTGAAGGAGGAAACCAGATGGAGCTACGGTTGGCCCGCTAGATGGCGCTGCCTAGGTCAAACGGATATCAACTGGTTTTTTTTAAATAGGAATCCCCATTTTTATTACATATTCGTGCAGTACGTAAAGAAATATGAACGTTTTAGTTGGACCACTTTTTTCGCTTTGTGGTACATGGCACTGTAATAGTCACAAACATATGGCTCACAACTTTATATGAACAGGTGGTAACATGTAGGTTTCTTAAATTAAAATACAGTACGTAGGTACGTTTGAACATTTTATTTCGGTTTTTCCAGTGTGATACATGTATCTTTGTGAACTTAAAATTTTTGAGAACGCATGCTGTTACAGCGTGATTACCTGTAAATACCACATTAATGTAATAAATGCTCAAAACGATGTCCGTCAATCTCAATGCATTTGGCAACACGTGTAACGACATTCCTCTCAACAGCGAGTAGTTCGTCTTCCGTAATGTTCGCACATGCATTGACAATGCGCTGACGCATGTTGTCAGGTGCTGTCGGTGGATCACGATAGCGAATATCCTTCAACTTTCCCCACAGAAAGAAATCCGGGGACGTCACATCCGGTGAACGTGCAGAACGACCAATCCACCTGTCATGAAATACGCTATCCAATACCGCTTCAAGCGCACGCGAGGTATGTGCCGTACATCCATTATGTTGGAAGTACATCGCCATTCTGCCATGCAGGGAAACATCTTGTAGTAACATCAGTAGAACATTACGTAGGAAATCAGCATACATTGCACCATTTAGAATTGACATCGATAAAATGGGGGCAAATTATCCTTCCTCCCCTAATGCCGCACTATACATTAACCCGCCAAGGTCGCTGATCTTCCACTTGTGGCAGCCATCGTGGATTTTCCGCTGCCCAGTAGTGCATATTATGCCGGTTTTCGTTACCGCTGTTGGTGAATGACGCTTCGTCGGTAAATAGAATGGATGCAAAAAAATTGTCATCGGACCGTAATTTCTCTAGTGCCCTGTGGCAGAACTGTACATGACGTTCAAAGTCGTCACCATGCAATTCCTGGTGCATAGAAATATGGTATGGGTGCAATCGATGTTGATGTAGCATTCTCAACACCGACGTTTTTGAGGTTCCCGATTCTCGCTCAATTTGTCTGTTACTGATGTGCGGATTAGCCGTGTCAGCAGCTAAAATACCTACTTGGGCATCATGATTTGTTGCAGGTCGTGGTTGACGTTTCACATGTGGCTAAACACTTCCTGCTCCCTTAAATAACGTAACTATCCAGCGAACGGTCCGGACACTTGAATGATGTCCAGGATACCGAGCAGCATACATAGCATACGCCCGTTGGGCATTTTGATCACAACAGCCATGCACCAAACGATGTCGACCTTTTCCACAATTGGTAAACGGTCCATTTTAACACGGGTAATGTATCACGGATCAAATACCGTCCGCACTAGTGGAATGTTACGTGACAACAACGTTTGTGACTATTACAGCGCGATCTACCACAAAGCGAAAAAAGTGGTACAACTAAAACATTCATATTTCTTTGCGTACTACACGAATATGTAATTAAAATGGGGGGTCCTATTTTTAAAAAAACGCAGTTTATATCCGTTTGACCTAGGCAGCGCCATCTAGCGGGCCCACTATAGCATCATCTGGTTTCCCCCTTCAAGCTAGGTGAGTTTCGTTCTTTGTATTTTTTTCGTTTGATGCTTATTTCGTGAGATATTTGGCCCGGTCACTATCAATGGACCACCCTGTAGATGCAGATGTCAGCATTTAAGAGAGGACGTGTACATGGGCTCAAATGGTTCAAATGGCTCTGAGCACTAAGTTATGGTCATCAGTCCCCTAGAACTTAGAACTACTTATACCTAACTAACCTAAGGACAGCACACAACACCTAGTCATCATGAGGCAGAGAAAATCCCTGACGTCGCCGGGAATCGAACCCGGGAACCGGGGCGCGGGAAGCGAGAACGCTATCGCACGACCACGAGCTGCGGACTTGGGCTCAAAGAAGCCTGTTTGAGTAATCGGCGAATCGCACAACATTTGAATGGTAACGATGCAATTATTCGACGATTTTGGCGGGATGGATTAACCACGCGCGAACACAACGTCAAGATAGAAGCGGTCGACCTAGAGAGACGACGGAATGTGAGGACCGAGCAGTCGTCAGAGATTCACTCAGAGTCCCAGATTCATCATTATCATCGATCCGATGTTCAGCTGGTGCCTCAGTGGACCATTAATATGCGTCTCAAAGAAAGGGGACTGAGAGCACGGCGCTCGTTGCGTCGACTGCTGTTGTCCCCCGTACGTCAACAAGTGCGGTTCCAGTGGTGCCGGGCACATTCGGCCTGGAATGCCATTGAGTGGAGTATAATTGCCTTCAGTGATGAATCCCGCTTCGAACTGAGCCCCGATGATCAGCGAAGAAGTGCCTGGAGTCGCCTCAGGCAGCCGTGAGGTATCAACCCGACTGTCGCCCGTCATATGGTCCGACAAACGAGAGTGATGGTCTCTGGTGCCACTTCATTTCATAGCAGGGCCCTATGGTTGTCATCTGCTGCATCATTACTGCACAGCGGTACACAGACGACATTATACAATATTGGCCATTAAAATTGCTACACCAAGAACAAATGTAGATAATAAAATGGTATTCATTGGACAAATATATTATACTAGAACTGACATGTGATTACATTTTCACGCAAATTCGGTGCATTGATCCTGAGAAATGAGTATCCAGAACAACCACCTCTGGCCGTAATAACGGCCTTGATACGCCTGGGCATGGAGTCAAACACAGCATGCATGGCGTGTAGAGGTACAGCTGCCCATGCAGCTTCAACACGATACCACAGTTGATCAAGAGTAGTGACTGGCGTGTTGTAACGAGCCAGTTGCTCGGCCACCATTGACCAACGTTTTCAATTGGTGAGAGATCTGGAGAATGTGCTGGCTAGGGCAGCAGTCAAACATTTTCTGTATCCAGAAAGGCCCGTACAGGACCTGTAATATGCGGTAGTGCATTATCCTGCTGAAATGTAGGGTTTCGCAGGGATCGAGTGAAGGATAGATCCACGGGTCGTAACACATCTGAAATGTAACGTCCACTGTTCAAAGTGCCGTCAATGCGAACAAGAGGTGACCGAGATGTGTAACCAATGGCACCCCATACCATCACGCCCGGAGATACGCCTGTATGGAGATAACGAATACACGCTACCAAAGTGTGTTCACCGCGATGTCGCCAAACACGGATGCTACCATTATGATGCTGTGAACAGAACCTGGATTCATCCGAAAAAGTGACGTTTTGCCATTCGTGCATCCAGGTTCGTCGTTGAGTACACCATCGCAGGTGCTCCTGTCTGTGATGCAGCACCAAGGGTAACCGCAGCCATGGTCTCCGAGCTGATAGTCAATGCTGCTGCTAACGTCGTCGAACTGTTCGTGTAGGTTGTTGTTGTCTTGCAAAGGTCCCCATCTGTTGACTCAGGGATCGAGACGTGGGTGCACGTCATCTCGACTGCTAGTGATACGAGGCCGTTGGGATCCAGCACGGTGTTCCGTATTACCCTCCTGAGCCCACCGATTCCATATTCTGTCAACAGTCATTGGATCTCGCCCAACGCGAGCAGCAATGTCGCGATACGATAAGCCGCAATCGCGATAGGCTACAATCCGACTTTTATCAAACTCGGAAGCGTAATGGTACGCATTCTCCTCCTTACACGAGGCATCACAACAACGTTTCACCAGGCAACGCCGGTCAACTGCTGTTTGTGTATGAGAAATCGGCTGCAAACTTTCCTCAAGTCAGCATGTTGTAGGTGTCAGCGCCACCGGCCCCAACCTTGTGTGAATGCTCTGAAAAGCTAACCATTTGCATATCACAACATCTTCTTCCTGTCGGTTAAATTTCGCGTCTGTAGCGAGTCATCTTCGTGGTGTAGCAATTTTAATGGCCAGTAGTGTACGTCCCGTTTTGTTGCTCTTCATGCGAAGTCATCTTGGGTTTACATTTCAGCAAGATAACGCTCTCCCGAAACGGCATAGTTTCTACTGCTTGTCTTCGTGCTTGCCAAATCGCAGCTTGGCCAGGAAGGTCGCCTGGACTCTCCCCAACTGAGACAGTTTGGAGCATCATCGGCGGGGTTCTCCAATCAGCACGCAATTTTGACGATGTAAAGCGCCAACTGAACAGAATTAGGCTCGATGCCACGCAAGAGGACATCCAGTAACTCTATCAATCACTTCCAAGCCGAATCACAGCTTCCACAAGGAACAGAGGTGGACCAACGCGTTATTGACTTGCTCAATTTGTGAAGCTCTTTCTCTTGAATAAACCATGCAATTTTTCTGCAACTCTAATCATTTGCTTGACTTTGCATGTACAGCACATCTACCGATTTCGTCCCATGCAGATAATTCCTTCGTTGTGTTTCATTTTTTTCTCAGGTTGTATGTACATATAATTTGACAAGAATTAATAATAAACTCACGCAACACCAACAGTCCAGAGGTAGTAACGTGTATGAGAAAAGAACAGTTTACGATAACGCCCTGTACACACATGCTCACATACACACCCAGAGGGAAAGAGAGATATTTAGAGAGAGAGAGAGAGAGAGAGAGAATGGGCAAGTTAGCCAACATTGGTTGCGTTTCGCTAATGCCGCTTATTCAGGTCCCAGTACTTGTCCGTAGAAACAAAGAACGACTCTAAACGCTGCTGTAGGCTCTCGAAACGGCGCAGCAACAACAACAAACAAACGGACGAACAACGGGAGCCGCAAGCGCACCGCCTCCGGCCACCGCCCCTTTGTATTGTCCGCGAGAGCGCAACATTGGGGAGCAAACAGTTTAGGCCGGGCCGGCACTGTGTAACAGTTGAGCAGCGGCGCGCGCCGCAGCCGCAGCCGCAGCCGCGGGGTAAGCCACTTGTCGGGGAAGTCCCGCGGCGGCCATTGTGAGCGGCGCGGATCAGCCACTGTAGCGCCGCCACTCGACGCCGCGGGGAGGCGCCGGCGCCCCGCCAACCGGTCGCCGCTTCCATTCAGCCTGCGGCCGCCGGAATTAGCGCGTAATCATTTTTCATGCGCTTATGGGCGCACGCGTCTTCATTGTTTATCATCCAGTCCCTCGCCGCTGGATTTTTATGCGGTTTTAATTTTTTTTCCTTGTTTGCCCCGATTTGGTGTAGAGTCAGTTTGGAGCGACGTGATTACAACCGTTCGTTCGTTTCGGTCAGTATCAGCTTTCTCTATTTCACCTTTGGATTTAATTTTGTGCCATGGTTGTTCCTAGATAGTTTCGTGGGGAGGTGGGGGCACAAGTTTCTGTTTTTGGTCCAACTTATTTCTTGGTACTAATCAACGATTCACGATTGAACACTGTGAGTTACCTATGTACCTTTTTATGGTTTATAATCGCCCCCCCCTCCCCCCAATTGATATAAAACCAAATCCACAATTTCCGTGGGTATACTTATAATCGTTGGTGTCGTTTCACTTTTGGTCCATAGTTTCATTTCCGATCAGAAGTGACATCAAAGTAAAGTTAAATGTCACCTGAATTGAAGAATTGCAACACGTCTGTGTTGTCACCAGAGAGAGGCGCACCGTGAATTGATGCGACAGATTGGCCATTCTTTACTGTGACACGTGTGTTTCAGTTGGTCTGAATTTGTTATCAGATTATATCTGCAATGATAAACTATCTGTCACTTCACTCAACAATAAAATGACCTCGTCCTTGAGACTGTTGCACTTTTTTTTCCCCGGCAGTGTATGATGCAAGATATTTTGAACTTGCACATCGACTTAGACAGCTCAGTTGCTCAACAATGCTTTGCAAAGAGAGTGTCAAAAGAGAAATTGAGCAGCTCCCTCGTAGCAGGCCTGGTAGGATTGGTTCAGCTAAGCTGACGACGAGTAGCAGGAGATTAGAATTTAACATCCTGTCGGCAACGAAGTCATTAGAGACGGAGCACAAACTCGGGTTAAGAAGGATGGGGAAGGAAACCAGTCGTACCCTTTCAAAGGAACCACCTCGGCATATGCCTGCAGAGATTTAAGAAAGTCACGGACCCGGGTTTGAAGTCCTCCTCAATGTGAGTGCAGTGTGCCACTACTCCTCCACTAGCTTGGTATCAAGGAAGCTCAGCCCCACAAAACCTACTATGCCACGGTGAATAACAAGTAGATATGACTTTCAAGAAATGTTTGTAATGTTGGGCGCAGTTCCTGAAAAGGGGCCTGAAAACTAAGACTCGATGTATACGATGAGAGCTGATAGAATAAATAAAAGTAAACTGACTGGTTTTGGAAAGACATGAATAATCTCAGACAATTTTCTTTTTAAGCCTAAGGTATCCTTTACGTTACATCAGAACTAACTTGTATTGAGTAAAAATTTAGGTAATGTCCAATAAAAAACCTTCCGAAGGAAGCTGTCAATTAGATACAGAAAGACCACTGCAGTCTATCTTTGACTGACAAAGGAAGCGAAACAATCAACAGAACTGCATTGGAGCACAAGAGAACTTTCAAATGGTGTTTTACTTGCAAATGACAGAATGTAAAAGACAGGGTATGTAATGTACACTATTTAAGCAGACATCAATATTTGCTGCAGTAAAACACTACGAATACAAGTACTAACAGCGGGAGGCCACGACGTTTGGAACGCCGATTTACTGCAAAACTCGTACACTCGTAGTACTCCATCAGGACAACAAAAGTGTAAGCAGCAGCGCGTACTTCTCAATCATTATTGAGAAAATCGCAAGATAATTTCGGGCGTCAAATAAATACCTGTGCGAGGTCATTTTTACCATGAAGCGGTGACAGCCGAGTGGTTAGCTTTCAAGCCCCGTAATCACTGGATCGATGGATCGAGTGCCGCGGGTCAGTTCTTTTTTTTTAATTTCTGTCATAGTAATTTTCTTTACTATTTATATTACAATTGATATAATGGGAAAAATACGTATAATCGGAAGAACTTTAATTAAATTTACAACTTTATTTGGCAGTCTACAAATTTTTATTATCACAAATAATAGCCGGCCGGAGTGGCCGAGCGGTTCTAGGCGCTACAGTCTGGAGCCGCGTGACCGCTACAGTCGCAGATTCGAATCCTGCCTCAGGCATGGATGTGTGTGATGTCCGTAGGTTAGTAGGTTTAAGTAGTTCTAAGTTCTAGGGGGCTGATGACCACAGCAGTTAAGTCCTATAGTGCTCAGAGCCAATTGAACCATCACAAATAATATAATATTCATAACTATCGACTAGTAAACGACCAAACTTATAAAGTGGTACTGAAAATGTATGCTTCTCCGTGATTTGAGAAATCCCTTATACCTGGAAGGAGCCGTAAACGACCTGTTACCTCCAAGTTTTGACCGGCACAGACAGATGTACAACAAATCGTTGCTTTCGACATTACGAGTACAAGTTGCAGGATGGTATTTTTCGTAAAAAACATGGAAAACATAAAGTGAAACGGCACCAGCTGCATTGAATAAATGCTATGTTTCCGCATACGCAAGGTCTTTTGAGGTTTATCATGGAAAAACAAACCTCGTTAACATTTTCATAAAACTCTCTTTCAGACGATAATTTGGAAGCAAACCATGCATACCGCAGCATTTCCTTAAATATCGGCGCTGATAATTGGTCACGCAGTATCGACTGTATTTTAATAGCGTCTTCACGAGAAGAATTTTCTCGTTCTCTTTTGAGTAAATACGAACCATTTTGAAGACACGGACAAGAATGTATTTTCAGTGTCACTTTATGCGTTTGGCCGTTTACTAGTAGATAGTTATGAATATTATATTATTTGTGATAATAAAAATTTGTAGACTGCCATATAGCACTATAAATTTAATAAAAGTTCATTCGATTACATGTATTTTTCCCACTATATCAATTTTAATATAGATAGTAAAGAAAATTACTGTGTTAGAAATGCAAAAAAAAAAAAAAAAATACCTGACGAACGGGACTCGATTCATCTATCCAGCAATTACAGGGGTTGAACGATGACCACTCAGCTGCCGCCATTTCATAGTAACAATGGTCACGCTCAGGTATTTGACGACCGAAATTATCTTGTGATTTTCTCAGTAACGCTTGAGAAGTATGCGCTGCTGCTTACACATTTTGTTGCCCTCATGGAGTACTAGGAGTGTACGAAGTTTGCAGTAAATCCGCGTTCCAAACGTCGTGGGCTCCCCTTCTAAGACAAGAAAAGAATGAGTTTGATGCTGCAGTTTGTGCACTTACGAAATATATTTAGCTAGTGATGGTCGCCAGCGAAGTAAGACCTGCTCGAGTACGCCCCTGTCTGTATTAGTTCCTTCCACTGCTTAATAAATGTACCATGCGGCTGAGCAGAGCATTCTTCCTACACCATGAGCATGTCGGCTTTTTCTGCTTTGGTAAATCCCATCGTTCACTCACGACTTGGACTGTGACGCACTAATGGACTAGCAAGTGCAGTGCACTCAACGAACACACAAGCGCACTCTAAGGAAACATAACAACACCTTATCTAGAAACTACACAGGTTGAATGGCACAAATAAACCTCGGTGTGGAAACTTTTCCAAACACAATAATTCGCAAACGACTCGCACTAGAATCCTGTAACAAACACCACTGACATCATAATTTACCCTACTCTTAGTACGTTAATTGTTCCATTATAGGAAGTGTATGTTTGCACAAAACATACACCTCCTAAGTATTATTACAACCTGTTTATTGACTAACAATACAAGCCCCTGGCTATCAATCCATTCTGTGAAATTCGCACATCAATAGCACTTTTCATTTCCGCAGTATTTGCGGTGCAAGTTTTAGGTGGTCACCCTGCATATCCCGCTTTTGCAATACACAAAAAATGCGTTTCCTGAAATGCTGGAGACTGCTAGAACGTGATGATTGTGGACCTACCCAAATACTTCACGGAAATTTCTAAAACGTCTGTGGCTGTGGAAGAGTAGTGAATGAGTGAGGCATGCGATGGCCAAATTTTATTTTGTGCAGGTATATGTGTGCTGGCTGTAGCTCTGTTATAAGAGTTATAGCATAAGATAGGAACGGCTCCGCAATCGGTATGGTGAATGTAAATAATAGTTTTGTATTTTACTTGTGCCTTGGTGCTGTCCTTAATTTATACTCCTTGTTAAGGTTAATATCTTGTTTCATTACCAAACTCTATTTTGTCCCAATATTCAAGCTGCTTAATTTCATTGTGTGACTATTTGTAAATGTGGTTGGCGTTTAATGATTTTTTATAGCGCCTGAGTCTAAATGCTTTTGTTTTATCACAGACGTTATGTAGTTTTCCTTATATAATATAAGGCAAAATCAGTTCAGCTCGATTTGAATATTCCCCTGAGCTCTGTCTACCAGCTTTGATGAGTATCTATTGTTTATTTCTGTAGTAAAATATCGCAAATGACTGCTGAGCAATAGTCATAAATAACAAAACAGGATGGGTGCAAAAATCATCCGACGGAACGGCACCTTAACAATGGTGAGACTCATGCTCTTCCTTATCCGTCTACTTCTTAGATGTAAAACGCAGTGTAACTGTACAAAACATGTGGACAGTTAGCAGAAAGCACTAATGGAATGAAGATGGGATCTGGAGCGCGGGATGTGATCGAATTACTCGTATGGCCTGCTGAACGGCGAGGTTTTACCTCGAGTCCCAGTCCACTACAGAGCTTTCAATATGGCACGCCGCTCATGGTATAATTCACGGCAACCGGCTCTACATGTCATTTTATGGGACACTGTGAAACTGTGGACGGAGTTCGGTCAATTGCTAAGCACTACTTTCCTTAGACAGATAATATTGTGAGTAGAGCAAACCAAAGACTGCGATTCATTGGCAGAACACTCAGAAGGTGCAACAGGTCTACTAAAGAGACTGCTTACAGCACGCTTGTCCGCCCTATTCTGGAGTACTGCTGTGCGGTGTGGGATCCGCATCAGGTGGGACTGACGGATGGCATCGAAAAAGTACAAAGAAGGGAAGCTCGTTTTGAATTATCGCGAAATAAGGGAGATAGTGCCACAGACATGATACGTGAATTGGAGTGGCAATCATTAAGACAAAGGCGTTTTTCGTTGCGACGGGATCTTCTCATGAAATTTCAATCACCAGTTTTCTCATCCGATTGCGAAAACATTTTGTTGGCACCCACCGACATTGGGAGAAATGATCATCACGATAAAATAAGAGAAATAAGGGCTCGCACAGTAAAATTTAAGTGCTCGTTTTTCCCGCGTGCCGTTCGAGAGTGGAACGGTAGAGAGACAGCTTGAAGGTGGTTCATTGAACCCTCTGCCAGGCACTTTATTGTGAATAGCAAAGTAATCACGTAGATGTAGATGTATACAATATGTAAAAATTGTGTGATCATTACAGAGTCGAGTTTTCGTTGTTCCGTATCATTAATTACAATCAACTTTATTGGCCGGTTATTTCATCTTTCGTGTATGAGAATATTAAAGTTCATTCAGATGGAATTGGACGCATGTTGTGTTCAGGGAAGGGGGGGGGGGGGTGAAATTTACCATCTGGTTGCCTACTACCTCACTGAACTTAAGAGAGAGCTATGTTATTAAACAGTTGTATATTACAGATGTTGTTGTTGTTGCGGTCCTGAGTCCTGAGACTCGTTTGATGCAGCTCTCCATGCTACACTATCCTGTGCAAGCTTCTTCATCTCCCAGTACCTACTGCAGCCTACATCCTTCTGAATCTGCTTAGTGTATTCATCTCTTGGTCTCCCTCTACGATTTTTACCCTCTACGCTGCCCTCCAATACTAAATTTGTGATCCCTTGATGCCTCAAAACATGTTCTACCAACCGATTCCTTCTTCTGGTCAAGTTGTGCCACAAACTTCTCTTCTCCCCAGTCCTATTCAATACTTCCTTATTAGTTATGTGATCTACCCATCTAATCTTCAGCATTCTTCTGTAGCACCACATTTCGAAAGCTTCTATTCTCTTCTTGTCCAAACTATTTATCGTCCATGTTTGACTTCCATACATGGCTACACTCCATACAAATAATTTCAGAAATGACTTCGTGACACTTAAATCTATACTCGATGTTAACAAATTTCTCTTCTTCAGAAACGCTTTCCTTGCCATTGCCAGTCTGCATTTTATATCCTCTCTACTTCGACCATCAGCAGTTATTTTGCTCCCCAAATAGCAAAACTCCTTTACTACTTTAAGTGTCTCATTTCCTAATCTAATTCCCTCAGCATCGCCAGACTTAATTCGACTACATTCCATTATCCTCGTTTTGCTTTTGTTGATGATATTACAGATATATCGTACATAAACACTGATAGATAGATGGAGTCCCTCGTATATTTCAGTAACTGTAATGTGTTTAACTGCTTCCTTTGTAGTGCGCTGCTGACTGAGAATTCTTGAGTTCATGAAAGCATAACAACTGCTACACTCTATAAATTCAGGAACGATCAGGTTACCAATACTTGTGGAAACAAAATCAGATTTTTCTGAACAACCGAACACAGTATATAATTCTTAGGTTTCCGATGTGTAACTTCATTTGGAAGTAGATCGCAAAGGACGCTTCCAGTGCTTCCCAAAAAAAAGAAGGAAAAATTTACTTGCCCAAAATGTCTGTTCGGAGAAGCCGAAATTTTCTGAAATATGATCACTTACGCACTATAGGTTGTTACAAGAGTTGCATGCTTGATAGATTGTACCGTGCTGTGATGTTATTCCCTCTGGATTCCCACACCCATCATAAAGTCTACTCTTTCAAAATCGTTCTTGAATTACATGACGTATGAAATGCCGTCCCCCTCTTCCGACGTTCTCAGCCTTCCCTCCCAGCACACCAGGTGACTGAGTGTGGGAGGGGAATAATGAGAGAGCTGGACCAGCCCATCCTGAGACTGCCGTCGGCAGACTTCAAAGGGGTCGGCAATGTGCGTTGCCACGTATTTATCGAGGGGAAAGATCATTGTCCCGTGAGACTTGCGCAAACATATCTGGCGCTCTGGCGGCGTTAACGGTACCCAGACAAAGGCTCGGCGAAGATCTTAAACCACCTGCAGCTGCCGCGAGGGCATCTCCGCGGTACTATGACCAACGAAACGATCATTAATCGGAGGCAGCTAATTATAACGTAAAGAATAATTTTTTTATCCATTGCGGCGCAAGCTATGTGTGTGATTTTCATCTGTATGGTTCCTCGCGAAGCAGGGGTCGCTGATCAAACATTATGTACCTCTAGCGCAGCGGACAGATGAGGCGAAGTTATTCACGAAACAGCAGCTGAATACTCTGCTCAGGCAAGCAGTAAGCGTAGGAACTTGCGGGGAGGAAGCAGGGTCTCTCTGTTGGCTTTTGTTGCTTGTCTGTGAACGGCTGCCCCCGCCGTTTATTCTGCGGTTCTTCCGTTCCCCGCTTCCCCCTGCAAGACACATATCAAGTTAAGTGACGCTGTGCACGCACTGAATGGGACTTGAATTACGTGCACGAAAGAAAGCTCTCCCTCCACGAGAAGAGGCTGCGGTCTCGGAACGGAACATCACCACTATATTTCAGTTTGTCTTACTAAAAGCGGCACACAGTGGATTACGTTACTGCTTCCTAAGAGAGATAGTAGGGTGTTCGGACACCAGAAAATATTGTTTGGTTCTGATACGAGCAAATATTGTTTCACATCTGAAATAATGCAGAGGAACTGGTATAAATTTAATATTGGTTTTCAATTGAGATTTCGTCTCTGTTAGTTTTACCACATAGTATCAAGTTAGCCATTGCGAAAGAAAAGGTTCATGCGTAGACAATTACTGTTGTTATCTACCTGCACCATCGTATCCATCACAACAACATACGTTCTAAAAATTAATTACCCAACTTTATTACGAGGGTAATCCCAAAAGTAAGGTCTCCAATTTTTTATAAGTATATAGACCTGTTTATTTCTACAATGGTTTTCATCAGTATACAACTTGAACATTCACCTTTTTTCCGACATAATCACCATTTATGTCGATGCATTTTTGTAGGCGCTGTGGCAGTTTTTGTATGCCCATGTCATACCAGCTGGCCGCCATGCTGTTCAGAAAGCTATGAACCTCTTCTTTCACCTCGTCGCCGGAGCTGAATCGCTTTCCGACCAAATGTTCTTTTAACTCAGGGACAGGTGATAGTTACTGGGCGCCAATTCAGGACTATAGGGTGGGTGGGTGATTATGTTCCACTGAAACTGTTGCAGGACAGCAACAGTTTGCCGAGCGATGTGTGGGCGAGCGTTGTCATGGAGAATGTGTACGCTGTTGCTCAACATTCTTCTTCTCCGTTTCTGAATTGCCCGTCTGAGTGTTTTCAGAGTCTCACAGTGCCTGTGAACGTTAATTGTGGTCTCAGTTGGCATAAAGTCGACCAGCAATACCCCTTTCCGATCCTAAAAAACGGTTGTCATGACTTTACTGGCAGAGTTTGTATGTTTGAATTTCCTCGGCTTTGGCGATGAAGGATGCCGCCACTGGCGTGTTTGTTGCTTGGTCTCAGGTGTAAAGTGGTATGGCCAGGTTTCGTCACACGTGACAATTGAGTCCAGAAAGTTGTCCTGTTCGGTTGCAAGGCGGTGAAGAAATGCGCAAGAAGCATCAACTCGTTGCCGCATGTGGTCCTCAGTCAGCATGCGTGGCACCCACCTTGCGCACACCTTCCGGTAGTTAAAATTCTGTGGGCTGTGCTTCGCGAAACCTGAGGAACCAAGGTTCAGAGATCATGCAAGGTGAATCGCCGATCTTCACGCATGCTTTGCTCAACCTTCAACACTGTCTGTTCAGAAATTGACGGTTTCCAGCTCGTTTGTTCGTCGTGAATTTCGGTCCGCCCAGCTACAAACTCTCTACACCACGAACGTTTTTGACATCCATGCACCACCCACCATACACTTCCGTCAATTGCCGATGGATTTCAGTCGGCGCAGTGCCCTTAGCGTTCAAAAACCGAATAACTGCGCACAAATCGCACTTGGCTGTAACATCCAACTAAGACTGAGCGCCTCAGTGCGGCATGCGCAAGTTTACACACAGCGTGTAAAGCACTCTTCATAACAGTGTGACGAACTGCCACAGAAACAGTGTTCTGTTCAAATGGCGCTGAGGTCATCAGTCCCCTAGAACTCAGAACTACTTAAACCTAAGTAACCTAAGAACATCACCCACATCCTTTCCCGCGGCAGGATTCTAATCTGCGACCGTAGCGGTCGCGCGGTTCCAGTCTGAAGCGCCTAGAACCGCTCGGCCACTCCGGTCGGCCAGAGTTCTGTACGTACAAAAAAATAGGAGACCTTACTTTTGGAATTACTCTCGTAACTTTATTTTCCCTTTTTTTGGGAGGGGGAGAGGAGTGTCATCAAGCTCTCGAACTGGTTTGATGCGGCCATCCACAACTCCCTGTCTGTGCTAACCTCTCCATCACAGAGTTGCACTTACACCCTCCGTCCTCTTTTATTTGTTGAACAGATTCCCATATCTGCCTTCATATACCGATTTTCCCTTCTACAGCTCTCTCTAGTACCATGAAAGTTGTTCCCTGAAATAAAAAAATCGTCTAGCATTATCGGCTGAGGAACACCGAGCCACCTGGTAGAAGTCTTTCTCCACTGTGGTGACAAAAGTCATGCGATACCTCCTAATATCATGTCGCATCTCCTTTTATCCGCTTAGTGCAATAGCTCGACGTAGCAATGACTCAACAAGTCATTGAAAGTCCACTGAAGAGATACTGTGCTATGCTCCCTCTACAGCCGTCCAGAATTGCGAAAGTTTTGACGGAGCTGGATTTTTTGCACGAACTGCCCTCTCGATTATGTCCCATGTATGTTCGATGGGATTCATTTCGGGTGGTCTGGGAGGTCAATTAATGCGCTCGAAGTGTCCAGAACGTTCTTGAAACAACTCGTGAACAATTGTGGCCTGGTGACATGGCGCATTGTCATCCATAAAATGAAGATCTTGAATGGCAGCAAATGGTCTACATGTAGCCAAATGTTCAAATGTGTGTGAAATCTTATGGGACTTAACTGCTAAAGTCAGCAGTCCCAAAGCTTACACACTACTTAACCTAAATTTTCCTAAGGACAAACACACACACACCTATGCCCGAGAGAGGACTCGAACCTCCACCGGGACCAGCCTCACAGTCCATGACTGCAGCGCCCTAGACGGTTCGACTAATCCCGCGCGGCTCTACATGTAGCCGAACAGAACCATTTCCAGAAAATGATCGGTTCAGTTGGACCAGAGGACCCACTTCAGTCCATGTAACCACAGCCCTCACCATTATTGAGCCACCATCAGGTTGCGCAGTGCGTTGTTGACAACTTGGGTCCATAGATTCGGAGGCCTGCACCACACTCGGACCCTAGCATCAGCTCTTACCAACTGAAATCTGGATTTATCTGACCAAGCCACGGTTTCCCAATCGTCTAGGATCCAATCCATATGGTCACTATAGGCGCTGCAGGTGATGCCGTGCTGTTAGCAAAGGCACTCGCTTCGGTCTACTGTTGCCATAGCTCATTAACGCCAAATTTCGAGGCACTGTCCTAACGAATACGTTCGTCGTACGTCCCACATTGATTTCTGCGATTATTTCACGCAATGTTGCTTGTCTACTAGCACTGACAACTCTGTGTAACTGGCCTGCTCTCGGTCGTTAAGTGAAGGCTTTCGACCACTCCGTTTTCCATGGTGAGAGGTAATGCCTGAAATTTGGTATTCTCGGTATACTCTTGACAGTGTGGACCTCGGAATATTGAATTCCCTAACGATTTCCGAAATGGAACGTCTCATGGGTCTAGCTCCAACTGTCATTCCACGTTCAAAATCTGTTAATTCCCGTCTTGCGGCCATAATCACGTCGGAACCTTTCCATATGAATGATCTGAGTACAAACGACAGCTCTGCCAATGAACTGCACCTTTAAACCTTATGTATGGGCCATGTATATCATGTATACGTGTGCTTATCTCTATGCCATGACATAACCTCGGTGTATTTTACTCCTCTTCAGTAACTTGCATGGCAATGAAGATATTGTAAAGAGACGAGGAGAACGCAAACACCATGTCCCCGATCCGGCCGGGAATCTATCCCGGAAACCCAGAATTTAGAGGCACCGATGTTAACAACTAGACCCCCGTTTCTCAATGTTTTTTTTCGTTGGGGTGCAACAAAGTTTGCAAGTAGGCTGTTCAGGTTTTTATATTGGTAACGCCACGTAGCGCTCTGTATGAAAATCACTGGCTGTGCTGTGTGCAGTCTGTAGTGTTGGGCAGTTGGCAGTTAACAGCGCCGCGCGACTGATACAGTCTCAGGTTCGAATTCTGCCTCGGGCATGGGTGTGTGTGATGTCCTTAGGTTCCTTAGGTTTAAGTAGTTCTAAGTTCTAGGGGACTGATGACCTTAGAAGTTAAGTCCCATAGTGCTCAGAGCCATTTGAACCATTTGTTAACAGCGCATAGCGTTGCGTAGTTAGAGGTGAGCCGCCAGCAGTGGTGGATGTAGGGAGAGAGATGGCGGAGTTTTGAGAGCGGATGATCTGGACTTGCATCCATCAGAGACAGCAAATTTGTAATACTGGATATCATGAACTTATAATGTCTTTTGAACACTATTACGGGAAATACACTGTTTGTTCTCTACCAAAATTTTTCATTTGCTAACTACGCCTATCAGTAGTTAGTGCCTTCAGCAGTTAGAATCTTTTACGTAGCTGGCAGCAGTGGCGCTCGCTGTATTGCAGTAGCTCGAGTAACGAAGATTTTTGTGAGGTAAGTAATTCATGAAAGGTATAGGTTATTGTAGGTCAGGGCCATTCTTTTGTAGGGATTTTTGAAAGTGAGATTGCGTTGCGCTAAAAATATTGTGTGTCAGTTTAAGCACTGTCATTTATAATTTTTCTAAGGGGACGTTTCCAGTTCATTTCAGAATTTCGCTACAATCCCACAGGGTTATTTTCCTAGATGCAAAGAAGCTAACACTGAAAGTACATACCATTTTTTTCTTATTATGCGTATTGTTATAGATAACGACGAGCAATTTCTTACAAATTACGTTTTTCCAAGAAACGATCTGGCTACAATATTTTTATATTCTGGGTATTTTATATACGGAAGATTAGAAGATAGTGAAAATCTCGCGACCTCCCTAACATGTATCCGCGACACAGCAATGTACTGCGACATGGCTGTTGAGAAACGCTGCACTAGACCACGAGCTGCGGACAGTTCTTTCATAAAGTCTTAGAAAATACTTATCATTCTCTCCCTTTTTCTTATCACTGCTTTCCACACATTTCTTTCCTAACCAGTTCTGCAGAGAACCTCTTCATTTCTCACTTATCAGTATTCCCAATTTCGAATATCCTTCTGTAGCATCCTCCTGCAGCCCCACGTATTAACGGTTCGATTGTCTTCCGTTTCGGATTCACTACCACACAATACCGTGCTCCAGACGTATATTCCTTGAAATTTATTTCTGAGACTGAAACCAATGTTTGATACTAATAGAATTTTTTGAGTAAGGACTGCCCACTTTGCCTCCGGTAGTCTGCTCTTTTATGTCCTCCTTGCTTCGACCAACATACGTCATAGCGGAATTCCTTAACTTTGTGTCCTTCGTGGCTGCTTATTATGAAGCTAATTTTATCGCTTATCTTATTTTTGCTACTCCTCATTTCTCTCATCTGCCTTCCGTTTGAAATAAATGGTTGTATCTTCATCATAAGTTGCATTAATAAATATCTTTTATATTTGTTCATGGTGACTACTTTCGGGTGTCTGTGTTCATTTTCGAACCATTCGTATCGTATGTGTGACAAAACAGGCAATAGCCTATGTACAAAAACTTGCCCTGCAGCGCTGGTCAAAGCAGAGCTATGGTCTACCCAAGAACAGTAAATACACCATACAGGACAGACTGTCTGTCCATAGTCCGTACCCACGAAGTTGTTCATTCCCCTTTCTATGTCCTGCAGTTCCTCCTCGCTTTCACTGAGAACAGGGATATCGTCAGCTCTAATGATTGACTTTCATCCTTAATTTTAGTCCCATTCCTGAGCCTATCTTTTGCTATATTACTATCCATAGACAAATTATCAACACTAGATTGAAGTAATGGTCACTAGTCCGTGGGAAAGTAAAGAGAAAATTGTACAAGCATTTCAAGATTTTGTTTAGAGAAATTAGATTGTATGTACAACAGCTGCACGTTGGTTTTTATTTACTACTAAGCAACAGATTTTGATCTATACTGCGCCGTCGTCAGGCTGTCTACAACATAATCAGTTAAACATCATACAAAATCTGTTTCTTATAACCTCACCATTTCATGCTCTGTAGAACTTGCCAAAAGCTATATGTGAAGTCTCAGATGTAAATATAATTATTCTACAACACATTCCTGACGTTATCAGAACGCTGTACCAGTGAAAATAATAAAATTACATATGGATGAAAACAGAATATGCAAGACAAATTTTGAATATTTATTATTTTCTCCACGTTTGGAGGGTGCAGCTTCCGCAGCTGTTGATCAGTAAATCGAATGCCGCTCCACATATTTAGTTAGTACTTTATTAAGTACACATAATCAGTTTTTGCCTTTGCATTAGACCATTTTAAAGTAAACCTGAAAGTTATTCTGCAGAAAGGCAGATCTTGTGACGTCGCTTCGGCACGGCATAACTTTCAGATACACCTGGTAATGGCCTAATGTAAGACCGAAATAGATCATGTGGACTTGATTAAGTATTAACTAAAGAATCAGAGCGGCTTTCCATTAATTCTGAATATACCAACTGCAAAAATCTCGTTGTAGCAAGTGGCTTCAAGAAATCAGAAGTGATTTGAAAGCGAAGTCTGAAGAACATGATATTGTGAAGATACTTTTCGAAAGAATGTTTTAGATTCCCATGTCCAGAGAAAACTAAAAAAGAAAACTGAAGTGCAGTGGGCACAACTACGTAAACAACAATACCCTGACTGAATGAAAAAACTTATTAAAATTTTGAACATGGCTGCGATACAGCAACCGTGCATGCAGGAGATTCAATGCATTAAAAACAACAGGCAGCCAGTTGTAAAATACAGATTTATTAAAACTTGACTATGGGTTCGACGGATTTAAAACCGTCTTCTTCAGAATATGTAGGACTTATTGACAAGATTCCGATGTTATTTGTGGCACAAAGATAGTAACATTACAATGAGCAAAAGTGCAGGAAATGTTAGATAAATTTTTTAGAGCACCGTACTCGCGTAAAATCACCGTATCTGTAATCAGAGTGCGAGTCATTGACTGTCTAGTACATGTCAGCCAGTTAATCACCATGTAAATAAATTACATAAAAGTAGTAGCCGTCTGCTGTAGGACTTTGTCTTAAAACTTTTAAAAATTTTATTTATTTATTTTTTTAATATCATATACGAGGGCTGGATCTTAAATAGTGGCAACTATTTATTCACAACCGATACAAAAGAGTTACATGTTTTCACCTGTTACTGTCCGTCAAAGTAGTAACCAGCACTGTATAGAACGGGTTGCCAGCGATGTGGAAGGCGTAGTATACCCTTAGCAGAGCCTCATCTGTTCATGGTGCGAATGGAGCGGTCTACAGTTACGGTGATTCTCGTGTACGACTGTGATGGTGTTATCCTAACGCCTTACGTTCCTCCACGGCAGACCGTCAATGCACAGTATTACTGTTCGTTTTTGGAGCATCACCTGCGACCAGCTTTGCGAAAGAAGCGGCGACACTTCCTGCGCAACCCACCCATCATTTTGCACGACAATGTGCAGGCGCATACAGCGCAAGCTGTGGCTGCTCTGTTCGGTCGATGGGTCTGGGAAGCACTGTACCATCCACCATAATCCCCGGACTTAAGTCCTTGTAACAATGATTTGATTCCGAAGATGAACGAACCACTTCGTGGCATTCGCTTCAGAACTGTTCCAGAGATTCTACAGGCAATAGACCGCTCATTTCGCACCAGCAGTAGATCAGGCTCTGCTAACGGTATACTGCGCCTTCCATATCGCTGGTAACGGGTTCTACACAACGCTGGTGACTACTCTGAAGGACAGTAAGAGGTGAAAACATGTAACTCTTTTGTATCGGTCGTGAATAAATTGTTGCCACTATTTAAGATACAACACTCGTATTTGACGCACGATACAACAATATATAGTATGCCGCGTGAAAGATTTGTATAAAATTGACTTTTAAATACAAATCAGCATCAGATCCTCTCGAGCGTCAACACTTCGCCTCCGTAGCTAATGACATGCTCCGACCGACTGAAGAGTGGAGGCGGTAGCTTAAGTTACCTCTGGTACGTGGCGCTCATGCGCGTCCTATATGCGCGTAGCTGCAATGAACAGCGTGTGTGTGTTCACTAATTCATATTATTAACAGAATTAACATAATAATGAAATAGTTGACAAGAGGAAGAGGAGACGGGGGTAGAAGCAATTCTAATGGCTTGTAAAGAGCCCGGAGGCTCAGGTAAACATAGCAGATTCTTTACAAAATGCTCAAATCACACGAGAAGCACTTGTGCGTAAATACGCACCATAAAATTATCATACTAAGTGTTGTGGTCGTACTGATAAAACTTACTATAAGAACAAATATACTAAGAGGGGGTGTTACAAAATAACCAGAAAAATAGTAAACGAAACCTCACGACCCTTGTATATTTTTAGAAATTACGATGTTGCATGTAGAATAAAACCACACTAAACGATAAAAAAGAGGAGGAAGGGAATAGGTCTAAAATGGTACGTTATTAAAATGTTGAACAGCAGACATCTGTGGATCACGAAGTACATTGAAAAATAACGTTTTCTTACTGAAGACAGAGTTTCGAGAAAAGCAGTCACTACGCGGACACTAGCTCGACCGTTTGACTTGGCTTCTCGGACAGAAGCAGAGGCTTAAAGCCTTCCAGAAAATGTCTATTTGCGATATGAAGCTGATCGTTTAAAATGTATCCATAGTTTTTTCGAAGTGTTTAAAAAATTATTCGAGAAACTGGAAGTTGAATCAGAATTATTTAAATGGTCCACAGGAGGCTAAAATCGAGAGAAGAAAATTACGTAGGAGACTCCTATGCCATTCGATTATTTTCATTGGTGTTACGTTCTGATAACGTCGTGCATTGCTGTACAACAGTTGTAATTACATGTAACATTTTACATATGACTTTTGGCAGATTATGTATACCATGAAGTGATCATATTAGAAGAATATGTTTTGTATGATGCTCAGATCATAAGGTTTAAACAGCCTGAAAATAGGTCAAAGCAGGCCCATAGGCATTGCTTAAAAATAAATGAAAAGCGAGGTCGAACTGTTATTCACGCAATGATATTCATCAAATATCTTACAGCTATAAACGTCCGGTCGTCTAAAATATTTATTTCTTCTAAGGTTTGTACAGTTTGAGAGTTGAATAAGAAACAAAGAAAAACTTTCAAATTAGGTATATGAATTGAATACAGGTTTGAAAAACAGGATGACGCCGATTGACAACGGTATTACAATAGAAATTATTAAACATGGCGGAAAAGTTATACGCAAAAGACTTGCAACATTATGTACAAAATTCTCGCAAAAGTATGCAGTCTCTCAAACTGGAACACTACCGAAATTAATACTACTCACACAATAAGGAAAAAACAAGACAAAAAAAACTATTGGTGAGTGAGTCACCTCTCCGTCATCTGCAAGGTAAAGCTATTGCCAGCTTCTTAGAAACGAAATCGTATTGTAAACAGTTACAAACGCAAACAGAATAACGGGCCACCTGCAAGTTGTGAATGAAATTATAAAACGGACAACGGGAATGAATCACCATCTTGTCTGGGATTCACAGAATTTGGAAAAGCTTTTCATTCGGTTTCAGCTAACTCAGTACTGACAATCCTTAGAAGCAAAACGTTGATTTAATCTGTGCTAGTCTACCAAACAAATATGCGTCAGTTATACAGTTTGCAATAGACGCCTTCAGGATAGTAAGAGATCCATAACTGGAGAAAGAGTCAGGCAGCGCTAAACCTGTTGTTAACTGCCATTGACGAACTTTCAGATCGTCAACATGGGGAAACATCTAAAACATTCATTGTACTGATGACGTTATTTTTTTGCCTGTAATGCAAATAAACTTCTTCTTCTTCTTTCCAAGTGCTGGGCCTCTTGGCTCGTTACGGTCTCGTCGATAAGTTCTATCACCTTTTCATTGGTCGACCTAGCAATCTTACACTATTAGCCGCGCGGGATTAGCCGAGCGGTCTGGGGGTTGCAGTCATGGACTGTGCGGCTGGTCCCGGCGGAGGTTCGAGTCCTCCCTCGGGTATCGGTGTGTGTTTTTGTCCTTAGGATAATTTAGGTTAAGTAGGAGGGTATAAGATGAACATCAACAAAAGCAAAACGAGGATAATGGAATGTAGTCGAATTAAGTCTGGCGATGCTGAGGGAATTAGATTAGGAAATGAGACACTTAAAGTAGTAAAGGAGTTTTGCTATTTGGGGAGCAAAATAACTGATGATGGTCGAAGTAGAGGGGATATAAAACGTAGACTGGCAATGGGAAGGAAAGCGTTTCTGAAGAAGAGAAATTTGTTAACATCGAGTATAGATTTAAGTGTCAAGAAGTCATTTCTGAAATTATTTGTATGGAGTGTAGCCATGTATGGAAGTCAAACATGGACGATAAATAGTTTGGACAAGAAGAGAATAGAAGCTTTCGAAATGTGGTGCTACAGAAGAATGCTGAAGATTAGATGGGTAGATCACATAACTAATGAGGAAGTATTGAATAGGACTGGGGAGAAGAGAAGTTTGTGGCACAACTTGACCAGAAGAAGGGATCGGTTGGTAGGACATGTTCTGAGGCATCAAGGGATCACCAATTTAGTATTGGAGGGCAGCGTAGAGGGTAAAAATCGTAGAGGGAGACCAAGAGATGACTACACTAAGCAGATTCAGATGGATGTGGGTTGCAGTGGGTTCTGGGAGATGAAGAAGCTTGCACAGGATAGAGTAGCATGGAGAGCTGCATCAAATCAGTCTCAGGACTGAAGACCACAACAACAACAATGTGTAAGCTTAGGGACTGATGACATTAGCAGTTAAGTCGCAAAGGATTTCACACACATTTGAACATTTTTACACAATTAGGGTGCTAGAGTAGCTTAGATCCTGGAGTCCTCTTTGAGCTATTCCTTTAAGATCATCCCTCCAGTTGTTTTGCTAATCGGTATATAACATGTGGTGGGTTCCATTTTAAGTTCCTTCAACACATCGTCATTCCTTGTGTGATCCTTTTGGTCCAGCCAGCTGTTCGTCTCAAGAATTTCATTTCTTTTCCATCTTTTGCCTTTGTTGTCCACATTACGCTGCCATGCCACAGCGCAGGTTCTGCTAAGGTCTTATAAAGGTGTATTCTGGTGTCCTGGACTATGGAAGGTTTGACAACATTACTAATGACTCCCATTGTTCTGTGTTCACCTGGTGGATTTTTAGCTAGATCTGTTTATTCCAGAAAGAATAGCTTACAGCATAAATATGAGAATGTATATAGTCTTTCCAGAATTTTATTTCTCAAGAAGATCTTATTTAGCACGGGGTATGTTCCACGAATGGCCGTAGGTCTTTTTTCCAGTGTTGATGCCCAACTTCAACAACAAATATAACAACTTAATAGAGCAAGTCTGAATGCAGTCTTGTAAATAATTACAATAAGAGTATAATAACGCACAAATAAACCAATGGAAAATAATATAAATACAAATAAACACTTGTCTTGATTGCTAAATTAATTCACTGTTATCAGTTGGTGACGAGTTTCAGGAGAAACTCTTCATCAGATGTGTGGCATGAAACATAGGACGTAAGACAATGTATTAAACAGAGTACATTGGAACAACTTGGTAAACAGAATATAATAATTTAAAAATGGTTCAAATGGCTCTAACCACTATGGGACTTAACATCTGAGGTCATCAGTCCCCTAGACTTAGAACTACTTAAACCTAACTAACCTACGGACATCACACACATCCATGCCCTAGGCAGGATTTAGAACCTGAGACCGTAGCAGTAGCGCGATTCCGGACTGAAGCGCCTAGAACCGCTCGGCCACAGCGGCCGGCATATATAATTATTAAAATCGGCTCAGTGTATACTGCCACTTACCACTTCACAGAACCATGAGAGCCCAATTGATATAGACAGCGCGAAATTGTACAAGGAAAATGATTTCACCAATAGGTGGCGTTAGTGAAAGTTATGTCTATGATATAATATATGATCGTTATACGACAATTGCTTGTTAAGAACTACATACCTAAATTAGGTTCTATAAATAAGAAAAATTATTAGTAAATTGGATCAAGTATGTACTAACAAGGTTGTAACTGCATCACTCCATCGGGCTGGGTTTGAAAGCATAGGGAAGTGTCACAAATCTAAATAGCTCGGTATATAAAATTTCACTCGAAGTATTTTAAAAGCAATAGTACATGGAAAATGAAATATATATATAGATCAATAAATAATTACGTGGAACCTTTGACATTTATGGCTTTGTAATACGTTACAATTACAACACTGAGGTCATCAATCATCGCATTGTAGCCGTACTACAAAACGTCGAAATCATCGGTCATAGCGATTTCATTATAGAACACCAACCAAAAACACAGCAGTACCACAGCCGAGAGTACTTCAGCTACAGCCTCGTTAGTGCAGATTTGATACTTTTACTCACAATATCTCTTATCCAAGAATGTAAGTAATGTACATAGTACTTTATAAGCATTTGTTCATATAACGATTATACCTGATGTCATAGGCATTACTTTCACTTACGCCACCTACTGCATTGATTTCAGTAGGTATACTGTCCGCTGTTACTACACTGAGCAGTGTGTTCACTTTTAATATCTTGTTTTATATTCTATGTTTCATGCCACAGATATGATAAGTGGATTCTCCAGGAACGCAACTATATTGGTACAAATGGTAAACAATTGTCTTGATAGCCAGTTCTATTTACAAAATTAGAAATTCGAAGAACATCATTTCCATAAGAATGTTATTTTAAATGAGTCCTACATTCTACAGTACTGCCCAAAGCGGCAAAGTCGCCATTATGTACGTTTCTCCCGTCACAGCAATAACCTGCTCATAGTAAAACCGAAACCTTATACGCAAATCAATAAGAGAGTAAGAAAGTACCAAACGACAGTAAACTTGCGCCCCAGTGGCTTTTCTTTCTGTATGTCCTCTGTCTGTGGGGTAAAATTGCACGAGGGCATAAATTAAGTGGCCGCTGAGCATAATTTATTTCCATTATTCAGTAGTAGAATTTTATCTGATATATAAATTAGGGCGACAATATTTATACATGTAGATCTAAGGATGTTGGGGACTTCATGTTGCCATGTTATTTACGTATGATCTGTTTTTTTGCCTTTACTAATTCATTCTTTGTTAACAACAGACATGTATTAATTTTAAATATCGCACAAGACGATAACAACTCGTTCTTTTTTATTTTTAAATCTTTCTCCTCAAATTAAGACCGAAATTGAACACCATGGGAAAAGTCAATGATTCTCATCATAAATCACGAAGTCATTAAACAGTATCAGAGAACTAACATTTTTCTCTGAACCTTAGGTTGAAGTATCCGATTGCAATTGTAAAAGGAGAACAACAGAAATGTAAATAGTTTGACGAAATGCTCTAGTATATTTGTTGTATTAAGTGGTCACGGGTTTATATCATTCCTGTTTAACTAGGCCTGCTCTCCTACTTCTTCTTCCTTGTAAAATAATGCCTTGCTCTATAAATTCATTACAAAGTTAATATTTCCATGGCGATACCCACTATTACTTAAACGATGTTTTCCGTTACTTTCTTGTTCTAGGTCTTGCATTCACACATAGAGGCACCATAGCGTTTTCCACGATCTTCGGTCAAATTACTGAAGTTCTTCCAGTCAGCATGAGAGCTACAATATATCCTAAGAGAACAGTTTTCACGAGAGGTAGATAACAGCCTGTCTTACTGGTAAATGCACGATTTCTGCTGATGCTAAACAAATACTTCCAACAACTGCATTCACGCTTGCAAGGTAGCATCAACTTCCTCGATGTGTCAGTTAGCAGATGTGATGGGGAGCATGCGTTTGAGATATAAGCTTGTAAACAGGCTACGTTATCAGGAATACTAGAGCGAGTAATTTCAATCATTCGTCACATAAAAAGGTATGTATATCTACTGAGCCCTTCACAGGAATTTTCAGTTGCCCCTTACCGACGATGAAAGAGCCAAAGAATTACATAATATTAAAAAGTCTGAGTTAAGAAACGGTAATCAAAAATGTGAAACCGCTCTGTTAAGAAAGTATTAAATGAGGAAAACGTAATGTAATATCTCTTATCCCCACCCTCATCGGCAGGAATCGATTGTTTATATTTTTTAAATATTGTTATCATTTTAAAATAATTTATTTAGTTATCGTTTATAGTTTCCGCTTGATCGCATAGTGAGATGTTTCCCAAGGCGAAAGGCTAAGTCGCATGTTTGACTAATAATTTTCTTGGTACACCTTGAAACGCAGAGAGATTTTACCCAGAGATAGCTACAGTAAGTCACGATCTGTGAAACTTTTAGCCAGAGATATCGTTGTCGCTGGCTTTCTCATAGGAAACAAATGATAAAAAACTGAATGTAGTAGGCCTTTTTGTGTGTCGCCAAGCAAAGCACTCGTATTTGATGTTACGAAGCATATGATACTGTTGAAACAAAAATTGATGAGTTCCAAAAAGACGACTTACCTTAATTACATACCGTAAGTCCATACATTTTCTATTTTTACAAGTGAGCGGTGCCACCCGCTTAGTATATACGATATAACATATTCAGGAGGAAGGCGAGCTATGTTCCAATAAAAATAGCTGAGACAAGAAGTCGAGACAAAAACAAACGTGACCTTACGCATTTGTAAGTGTCCGCATACTGAGATGTTTCTCTAAGCGAAAGGTTAGAGACGCATATTTAACTAATAATTTTCTTTGACACGCCTTGAAACGCAGAGAGATTTTACGCAGGGATAAATGCGGTAAATCACGATCAATTGCCGAGACTGCGACAGCCCATATCGGCCAGATAGGAAAACCGTTTCATGTACGCTATGAACATTGTTACCCAAGTTCTAATTGCACAGCGCAAGGTAATCATTTAAACTCAAACAAGCGTACAATAGGCGAGATTCAGTATAGTTTCAGCATAGCTTACGTTACGAATAAAGGCTTGTTATTAAATGTGGTAGAGGAAACACAGGAATATTTACGGAAAAGAGAAGAAACCCGCAAAATATATGAATGAGCAGAGCGAGTTAAGTTTGAAAGAACTTTTCCGCTGTTTCGGTGAGGTGTTTTAGAAGATAATGGATATATTTGGCTTGTACATATTGATATGACCGTTACGTTCCGAATGAGATGATTTAACTTCCTCAATTATGCTTTGGTTATACATCCCACCAATGGGCTTACAATAAACTTTACAGACACAATCCACATCTCTTCGTGTTTGACTGTGGTACTGAGCGGTAATTTTAACTCCCTAACATGTGACTACCATGTTGTAAGTCGACTTTAAGTTGTCAGTTTTTTCTGGTTTTCTTCTTAGGTACTGTAATTTCCACAGATATGATGATGTTCACGCCTGACGAGCAAAGCCTGTAGTACTGAATCAGCTTGTGCGCTATCTATATTGGTCTTATTTGAATATTAATAATTAGGTAACTGAATATGAAATATCTTCATCATCTATGCGGGTGCTCATTTCACAATCTACAGCCTAACAACAATGGATGCATTTACATGTCTTCAACCATTGTCGGCGTAGCTACGTTGTCATTGACCGTTACATGGTTCATACTGCTTAATGTTTAGTACAAAGAGCATGAGATACGCATTCATATTGTTCCGTCACAGTTCCATTCATAACGTGCAGCTCAACACTCTACTAGCCTTCTTCAAACAGCAAAATCAGAGATCCAATCGTATTATAAGATCTCTTGCCACACATACCTCGATGTTTAAACAATGACTCCCGTATAGTTCCAGTACCACGAAATTTTATGAACATCTCCTCATTTTATTTTTTCATCACTTTTCTTTCACAATCATTCAATTCGCAATTCCAATAATATTAAATTTAGCGTCAATTTTTTTTCAGGCGAGGTACTTAATACGTCATCACGACATCTCGGTAGCAATTCCTGTTACTAATGTACTGCTTAACAGCTAGTCGTAACAAAATTATTGAGACGAGGTCATAACAAAACAAATCAATGCTTAGAACAATACTGAATAATATTTTAAAATAACTGCTATATATTTTGCGTAAAGCAACGTTTTACAAGCATTATTTACAATTTTAAAATTTTGTATGAAGTTGAATAACGAAAATTGTAACTGCGTGTACGTGAGTTGCCAGATTTACATACAGTCGGCATATCGCTCGTGGTTTGCTTGCGATAGCTATTACAAGATTACGAAGCTTACATTTCTTCTTTAAACTAAAAAACAAGAAACTTTTATTTTGTCACGAAACAATATGGAACGCCGCTGCTACACTATGTGATCAAAAGTATCCGGACACGTGGTTGAAAATTACTTCAAGATTCGTGGTGCCCTCCATCGGTAAAACTGGAATTCAAAATGTTGTTGGCCCACCCCTAGCCTTGATGACACCTTCCACTCTCACAGGCATACGTTCAATAAGGTGCTGGAAGATTTCTAGGGGAATGGCAGACATTTTCACGCAGTGCTGCACTGAGAAGAGGTATCGATGTCGGTCTGTGAGGCCTGGCACGAAGTCGGCGTTCCAGAAGCACCCCAAAGGTGTTCTATAGGATTCAGATCAGGACTCTGTGCAGGCCAGTCCGTTACCGGGATGTTATTGTCGTGCAACCACTCCGCCACAGGCCGTGCATTATGATCATGTTGAAAGATGCAATCGCCATCCCCGAATTGCCCCTGAACAGTGAGAAGCATGAAGGTGCTTAAAATATCAATACAGGCCTGTGCTGTGACACTGCCACGCAAAACAACAAGGGGAGCAAGCCCCCTCCATGAAAAACACGACAACACCATAGCCTCCGTATTTTACTGTTTGCAGTACACACGCTTCCAGATGACTTTCGCCGGGCATTCGTCATACCCACACCGTGCCATTGGATCGCCACGTTGTGTACCGTGATTCGTCACTCCACACAACGTTTTTGCACTGTCCAATCGTCCAATGTCCGAGCCTTCGTTTGGCATTTACCGGCATGATGTGTGGGCTACGAGCAGCCGCTCGACTATGAAATCCAAGTATACCACCTCCCACCTAAGTGTCATAGTACTTGCAGTGGCGCCTGATGCAGTTTGGATTTCTTGTGTGATGGTCATGTTAAATGTGTGCCTATTACACATTACGATCCTCTTCAACTGTCGGCGTTCTCTGTCAGCCAACAGACGAATTTGGCCTGTAGGCTCTTGTGGTGTACGTGTCCCTTCACGTTCCCACTTCACTATCGCATCGGAAATAGTGGATCTAGGGATGTTTAGGAGTGTGGAAATCTCACGTACAGACGTATGACACAAGTGACACCCAATCACCTGACCACGTTCGAAGTCCGTGAGCTCCGCGGAGCGCCCAATTCTGCTCTCTCACGATGTCTAATGACTACTGGGGTCGCTAATATGGAGCAACTGGCAGTAGCTGGCAGCACAAGGCACCGAATATGAAAAACCTGTGTTTTTGGGGTGTCCGGATACTTTTGATCACCTAGTGTATGCGACCGAAATAGCAGTGTGACATATAGACATTTCAGACAGTTTTTAATGGTTATTAGAGCAGCGTAGGTTTCAAGCTAAATTCTGACTGATGAAATCTTCTACATTTTTTTCATAAGAGTTTTTCTTGAATATGGGTACGCAGTTTTTAGTAATCAGAGGAAAAAGGTAATAAGTTGGGAAAATGTGAAGCGACTGACTCGAAAGTTAAGTATGTGGTATTTTCCATTGTATGTATGGTGACTGTATACACAAGGAAAAGAAAGAGAGAGGTTGGGAGGGAGGGAAATGGAGAGGAAGAGAGAGAAAGAGAAAGAGAGAGAGAGAGAGAGAGAGAGAGAGAGAGAGAGAGGGAGAACCTACACACAAGACCATCCACATTCGTAATGGTTAAGCAGGCCTGCGCTAAACTAGTTTTTTTTTCTTTCAGAAATACCAGATCAATACCCTCCCATACGTAATGTAGATACATTGTCGAGTCTGTTTTCAGTTTTCATTTGTATTTGTATGAATATTTTACTTTAAGAGCGAATACCGCTACAAATTGTATCTATTGCTATTGCATGTCTTATGGACATGGACACGACTTCCTCCACATTGTATTTCACCTAAACTCTGTTGGTTTGTATTTCGTCACGATTTACTAGGTGGTCTGAAGGTGTTTGAAAGCATTTGTAACCACTGAAAGGACTAGTGTACTGTCGCATTCAAATGGGAAAATACGTGTAACATCTTCTTTAACATATAGTAGTGTATAGTAAATTGTAGCGAGATGGGTAGTGTTGCATTTTTTGTTACAGTAGAAAAAAAACAACCAATCACCGTCCGGACAGACCTTGAAGGTCCAATGGGACAGACTACCTGCGGTATCATCCTCAGCCCTTAAACTTGACCGGATACGGGTACGGAGGGGCATCTAGTCAGCACGCCGCTCCCTCAGCCGTTGTCACTTTCCTTGATTGGCGCCGCTACTTGTCAGTCAAGTACCTCCTCAATCGGTCTCACAAGGGCTGAGGGCACCCCGCTTGCCAACAGCGCTTGGCAGCCTCCGACCGCCACCCATCCAAGTGCTGGCCAAGCCCGACAGCGCTTCTTCGGCGATCTGAGGGAAACCTGTGTGACCACTATGGCAAAGCCGTTTACTTGTTACAGTAGTGAGTAGACGACGGATAAATCTTGGGTTCAGTTAGATGGGGATCTAATCGAAATCTATACACTTCAAATACATTTGCACTAACGAGGACAATATTTGATACTGAAGTCAGAGGTAGCTCGCAACCACACATTCGCAGTTATCTCGAAAATGGGTAATTTCCAGCCCCATCTTTACTAGAAACATTTTGCTTCTGTTATCGCGTAATTGTATCCGTATCATTTTTAACTATTAATTATGGTTCACCCTTTTTATGGTACGAGGCCCCACTGCCAACCACTTCACATTGATTACTGAGCGAGTTAGGCAATGGTAAGACACACGACTCGCATTTGTGATGACAGTGGTTGAAATTTCGACCTAACCATCTAGATTTATGTTTTCCGTTGTTTCTAGAAACCACTTATAGGGGAAGTCGCCTTTAAATGCATAAAAAATCGGTGATTTTCGTGAATCTTTTTCAAGTAAAATGTAAAGTAATACTGAATCTGATGAAATAGTTTTGTTTCTTACACTTGTGTCTTTCAGTAATTATTTTTGTGGCCACGTCAAATGCTCTCTGTAACCGTTGCACCAGGTGGAAGGAACCTTTGCAACCGGAACGTTGGTCATTAGAGAGAATTCCTGAAACTCTCCTTTTGGACTTACAACAAAATGAATTTGTATAAATCATTTTCATTACATCTCCTATCAGCGTACACAGGACTACTAGAAAATATTAAGTTGTAACAAGATGTCAGTTTTTGGGAAAAACATTAGGACAAAATCGTGCTCAGGAAACACAATTCTGCAGATATCGCAAAACAGCTACGTATTCAGTTTAGAATGTCGACATTAAATTCCGATCAAAAGCGTAAGTACTGTTCTAAAGTTAGGTTCCCTGCCAATATCGAAATCACGGTTTCCGTTTAAAGTTATAGGATGCATGTTTTGTTGTTAAATAGACCTCTAGCTAGCGATTCCAGTAACATACACGAACCTTCCAGATCCAAAAGGGGGTCCTCCTCCATCTTCTTGGTGGCCATGGTGGTCCTGCGCTCCTCTTTGGCAGCTTCTGTCATCGGCTTCTCTGTTCGCTCGATACGCTCTTCGCTTTATTGCAAAAGCTGTAACAGGCTGGGCCCATCCCAAGTGCGAGAACTTTTATATCTTCCAAACGGGTGTGAGGCCATAGTTGAAAACTACAGTGAAGTGAATGTCCTACAGGACGTTTTAAGCCAAAGAAATCGATTTTTAAAAAAAATTTCAAAGAGGACTACTTTCGTAACTCCCGCAATGCTTGGGGTGGGGTTTCTTAGCGATCATCTTTTGAAAATATTGTAGCGTAGTCAGTTACTTCACATTTTAAAATTTTGAAAATTAATATTTATTGTTTTTAATAAATTGTTCTACCAGATTTCATATCCATTTCGAATTTTTCAGTTAAACGTAACTCAAACATTTAGGTCTCAGTACAGACGGCACTTTCCCCAACGAAAGTCGTATCAAGTATTCCATATTTCTAGGTTCACGGCCTTACTTACACATCAATATATGATTAACTTCTCATGGTTGGTATTCACAGTCATACAATATTTCTTAGACTAAAATACATCATAGCCTCCGTTGACTGTATGGGCCGAAATTGCAGATGTAATAATAAATATTTCATACAGTCAACGGTGACTATGATGTCCTTTAAGAAACATCAATATATCTTTTGAACTACTTCCAAAGTAAAAGTCAATACCAATGGACGAAATTTGTGTGTTTTAATTTTGTTGTGGTGGTCATAAAGTCGGTAGTAGATGTTACACATCAGTATCTCTCTAAAAATTTTGCCTTTAATACATTTCAATAACAATTAACGTTTTCCGTTTTTTCGTTTTTTAACTTTTTTCGTGTGGGTATAAGGTACCCCCTCCCCCGTTCTTGGTAGTACGCATTATGGAAAATGCCAAGAAATTGCTAGGGTTAAGGCACACGCCGGGATAGTTCGTTTAAGAAAAGAACACCGGTGGTTTCCTTACCGTCCCTTTTCTAAACCGAGCTTGTGCTTCGTTTCAAATGGCTCTTCATAAACGCGACGTTTCGGCCCAGGCTTCTTTCTTCTTCCTTCTACGTTGATTCACATGTTTCAAAATGAGTAAATGTGAAGATATGGGCAGGTGTGGTTTGCTTCGAGTGACACCAAACTGATGCTACCGTCTGGCGGTGATTTCCATAGGCGTACCATTCAGGCACGTAAGTATCCTACACCACTTTGAACCCAGCTTTTTCCATTACCGTTGTGTTAGGAATCCAGGACAATTACGAGTGAAACTATTGCCGGGTTAGAGCGAATATTCCGAAATGACCCGGTACCTGTTCTTCGGTGAAGTGCGCTATAGCGCTGCTGAGGCGTCGTCTGTTGTACGGAACACAGCATCAGCGAAGTTCCACACGCGACGTGCTCGTTAAAGAGGAGCGGCGCCATCGTTACGGGATGGCGCTTGTTAACTGTCGTGTGGGGAAGGGGGGCCAGAAGAATACAGTCCTCCAGGCGACAGACGAGTCGAAGTTCGACGAGCGATCGCCCGCAGTTTAGAGCGATGTCAAACGAAACCAATCACCGCCGGCAGCGGACGGTTCGGTCTGCCCAGTTCGTGCGCAGACACTTGTCACGGGGGCTTCGAAACCCTTCTCTATAGGCGTTGCTGCTCCCTTGTCTTCCTCTTGCTTTCCTGTTATGTTCGGTTGGATTCTGAATACGGTCGTACGGCTATGATATGCAGGATCTTGTAGAATACTCATGTCCGTGAAGGCTATCGAAGCAAAAGCCGTCATTCCGTTAAACGACCGCCGTGAGAGCATCAAGGTATTCAACAACAACATCATCATCGCAACCAACCATTTGACATTCACTGTCAAATGGTTTTATTTATTTATTTATTGTTTCTTTAGCCAGGACAGATTAGAGCCTTAAGGCTCTCTTACATCAGGCTGGGACAAAACACATCAAAAAATAATACAATACGTACTCAGTTTATGTTTTCAGCATTGTGTTATGAGATTAATTATAATTACCAGCACAAATAAATAATAATAATTATTTTTATAACGAGCAATAAGAATAATAACCTCGATTTGTAAGCATATTTAGTCGGCCTCTATGACCGAGTGGTTCGAGGGTACTGATGACCTCAGATATTAAGTCCCATTGCGCTCAGAACCATTTGAGCCATTTTTGTGCTTAAAACCGTTATTTTAAGTACATTTGATGTATCACTAGAAACGGAAGGAATAATAAAGGATGTGAAGATTGACGTGACAGTGGAAATATCTCTTACGAAAGTGAAATGACGATGTAAATACCTGTTACGAAAGAACAGGTTTCCAATAGAGGACTCTGTAGACAAGGGGTGGTGGTGGGGTTAGGGGAGGAGTATTGACGAGAGTGAGATGCAGACAGTTACACTCCTGGAAATTGAAATAAGAACACCATGAATTCATTGTCCCAGGAAGGGGAAACTTTATTGACACATTCCTGGGGTCAGATACATCACATGATCACACTGACAGAACCACAGGCACATAGACACAGGCAACAGAGCATGCACAATGTCGGCACTAGTACAGTGTATATCCACCTTTCGCAGCAATGCAGGCTGCTATTCTCCCATGGAGACGATCGTAGAGATGCTGGCTTGCCATGCCATTTCCACCTGGCGCCTCGGTTGGACCAGCGTTCGTGCTGGACGTGCAGACCGCGTGAGACGACGCTTCATCCAGTCCTAAACATGCTCAATGGGGGACAGATCCGGAGATCTTGCTGGCCAGGGTAGTTGACTTACACCTTCTAGAGCACGTTGGGTGGCACGGAATACATGCGGACGTGCACTGTCCTGTTGGAACAGCAAGTTCCCTTGCCGGTCTAGGAATGGTAGAACGATGGGTTCGATGACGGTTTGCATGTACCGTGAACTATTTAGTGTCCCCCGACGATCACCAGAGGTGTACGGCCAGTGTAGGAGATCGCTCCCCACACCATGATGCCGGGTGTTGGCCCTGTGTGCCTCGGTAGTATGCAGTCCTGATTGTGGCGCTCACCTGCACGGCGCCAAACACGCATACGACCATCATTGGCACCAAGGCAGAAGCGACCCTCATCGCTGAAGACGACACGTCTCCATTCGTCCCTCCATTCACGTCTGTCGCGACACTACTGGAGGCGGGCTGCACGATGTTGGGGCGTGAGCGGAAGACGGCCTAACGGTGTGCTGGACCGTAGCCCAGCTTCATGGAGACGGTTGTGAATGGTCCTCGCCGATACCCCAGGAGCAACAGTGTCCCTAATTTGCTGGGAAGTGACGGTGCGGTCCCCTACGGCACTGCGTAGGATCCTACGGTCTTGGCGTGCGTCGCTGCGGTCCGGTCCCAGGTCGACGGGCACGTGCACCTTCCGCCGACCACTGGCGACAACATCGATGTACTGGGAGACCTCACTCCCCACGTGTTGAGAAATTCGGCGGTACGTCCACGCGGCCTCCCGCATGCCCACTATACGCCCTCGCTCAAAGTTCGTCAACTGCACATACGGTTCACGTCCACGCTGTCGCGGCATGCTACCAGTGTTAAAGACTGCGATGGAGCTCCGTATGCCACGGCAAACTGGCTGAAACTGACAGCGGCGGTGCACAAATGCTGCGCAGCTAGCGCCATTCGACGGCCAACACCGCGGTTCCTGGTGTGTCCGCTGTGCCGTGCGTGTAATCATTGCTTTTACAGCCCTCTCACAGTGTCCGGAGCAAATATGGTGGGTCTGACACACCGGTGTCAATGTGTTCTTTTTTACATTTCCAGGAGTTTATATCGAAGAGACAGCTACTGGGGTAGAAGAGGTGGACAATTTTTGAACGTTGAAAAGAATGTAATTTCTCTGGTATTTTGAGGAAGACCGTTCAAGAGTCGGAATGCTAATACAGAAAAAGATTTTGATTAGATGTCTGTTTTATGTAATGGTATAGAGAGGACCAGTGCTTGATTTGTGAGAAACGATGTTCCGGCACTGTGACCTTCTTGGCCTTCCGAGGCGTGTCCTTTTTCTAATGTAGTCGTACTGAAACTTTATTTTAATTTTTTTTTCGTGAGAGGTACCGATACGGTCTTCCATTGCGTACCGTCACAAATCAAGCACTGGAAAGATTATAGGCCCCTACTTCGTCGAGTACGAGCATTTCCGCTATGCTGACCAGGTGGAAATATTAAGACTTGACGTTAAATATGAGGGACTGCAATGATTGAGATCACGGTGGAGCAAACACGGGATACGATAGTCTCTACGTTATCGGCACGGAGATATAATAATTGGTGGTAGCCAGGGGTGATGCATCGGAATAGCTTACGACTCTTAATCTGTCGCACGCGAACTTTCATCAGTCATTTGCAGTTCGAGCTCTGAGCACTATGGGACGTAACATCTGAGGTAATCAGTCCCCTAGAACTTATAACTACTTAAACCTAACTAACCTAAGGACATCACAAACATCCATGACCGAAGCAGGATTCGAACCTGCGACCTTAGTGGTCGCGCGGTTCCAGACTGAAGCCTAGAACCGTTTGGCCACAACGGCCTCCTGGGATTTGTCCCTTCGCTATCTAACGTCGCAGGATCGGTTTAATTTTCATTACTTTATGTTTTATTTAGTTAATTTATATTTTCAAGAGATAGATTTCGTGGAATTTGTAAATGTGTATGGTTCTGTCACATCAAAATCAGCCATAAAGCAATCTGCCTTTTTTGTGCTCCTCCCACCGTCGGACGTGCGAGTCCTTCCACGGGCGTTGGTGTTTGTGTGTGTTGTCCTTAAGTTTAAGTTAGATTAAGTAGTGTGTAAGCCTAGGGACCGATGACATCCGCAGTTTGGTCCTATAGGAACTTACCACAAATTTCCAAAAAATTCGTAGTGCAGTTTGATGTTAATACTCTCATTCAGTTTACGTGACAGGGAAGCGAAACAAACTCGGATCGAATACGTAGGTTGTATGAACGACACTTTGTCTGGTACACGTTTCAGCTTAATACTGTTTTAGGGAGTTTTCCACGCTCATGTGTGCTTTCCTAGAATATCTGTCTCAGAAAACATGACGTACAAAAATAAAATATGAAAATTTACAAGATTCAGTCACATGATGGACACTACATCTGCATACAGTATGCTCCATAAACTATTGTACAGGGAATAACGGGAAATACATCCAATCAAAACGGAACCAGTTGAGAGATACTCGTGTACGGTTGTGGTGGCTGCGTAATGATCGCACTGTGTTCTTCGGATGCAGGTTCTGTCAATTTACCCAAAACGGTTTCGTCACAGCTACGGAGATTACCCCGTCTCAAAAGTTAAAAATAAACAATGACATCATGTACATCTACATTTGCATCAATACTCAGCAAGACAAATGTGGCCGAAGGTACTACACTGAAGAGCCAAAGAAACTGGTACACCTGTCTAGTATCGTTTGGACCCCCCGCGAGCACGCAGAAGTGCCGCAACACGACGTGGCATGTACTCGACTAATGTGTAAAGTAGTGCTGGAGGGAACTGACACGATGATTCCTGCAGGGATGTCTATGAATCCGTAAGAGTACGAGGGGATGGAGATCCCTTCTCAACAGCATGTTGCGAAGCATCCCAGATATGCTCAATAATGTTAATGTCTGGGGAATTTGGTGACCAGCGGAAGTGTTTAAACTCAGAAGAGAGTTCCTGGAGTAGTTCTGGACGTATGGGGTGGAATCTCCTGCTGGAATCACCAAAGTACCTCAGGATGCACAATGGACGTGAGTGGATGCAGATGATCAGACAGGACGCTAATGTACGTGTCGCCTGTCAGAGTCGTATCTAGACGTATCAGGGGTCCCATATCACTCCAACTGCACACACCTCACACCATTACAGAGCCTAGACCAGCGGGAACAGTCCCCTGGTGACATGCAGGGTCCATGGATTCATGAGGTTGTCTCCATAACCATACACGTTGATCCGCTCGATACAACTTGAAACAAGACTTGTCCGACCAGGCAACATATTTCTAATCATCAACAGACCAGTGTCGGTGTTGACGGGCCCAGGCGAGGCGTAAAGCTTAGTGTCGTGCAAAATCAAGGGCACACCAGCTCCGAAAGCCCATATCGATGATGCCCCGTTGAATGGTTCGCGCGCTGACACTTGTTGATGGCATTGAAATCTGCTGCAATTTGCGGAAGGGTTGCATTTCTGTGACGTTGAACGATTCTCTTCAGTCTTCGTTAGTCCCGTTCTGGCAGCGTCTTTTTTGGGCCGCGGGTATGTCGGAGATTTGCTGTTTTACCCGATACCTGATATACACGGTACACTCGTCAAATGGTCACGCGAGAAAATCTTCGGTTCATCGCTACCTCGGAGGTGCTGTGTCCCATCGCTCGTGCGCCGACTGTAACACCACGTTCAAACTCACTTAAACCTCTCTAACCTGCCAATGTAGCAGCAGTAACCGATCTAACAACTGTGCCAGACACTTGTCTTATCTAGGCGTTGTCGACCACAGCGCCGCATTCTATACTAGTTCTTTGACGCTTCAGTGTATAACTGCGTTTACTTACGTTTTCTCGAACTCACTGCCCTGTGGATAAATTTACTGCCTCACCAACACAGTTAGACCGCAATAGACCGGTGATGCTGTATTGTAACATATCACAAAAAAAGCGCCGTATTCTGCCTGTTTACGTATCTCTGTACTTGAATAAGCATGCCTACACCACTTTCCTTGGTGCTTCAGTGTATGTGTAACAATGTCACTTCCCCTTCTCCCTGTTCTAGTCGCGTATAGTTCATGGGAAGGGCTATTACTGATAAGCCTCCGTGTGGCCTCGAATTTCTCTACTTGTACCTTAACGGTCTTATCTCTCGATGTGCGTAGAAGGAAGTAATGTACTGGTTGAGTCTTCAAGGAACGTACGCTGTCGGAACTTTAACAGTAGACCACACAGTGATGCAGAACGTCTGTATTTATTATTTTTATTATTAATTGCCAAATTATAGAACTTTTACCTGATGTTCACATCTTACAATTTTCATTTTTCAACATTTTCCAGTTTTCTCTCCTTTTGTTTTATCTACAAAATTTACAAAGAATGATACTTTTCAAAATAATAATTAAAATTTCTTTAAGAAGAATATAAAAAGAAGGTAGGGTAGATGAGAGATTTGTTAGCACCCACCATCACCGAATGTGACTGAGGGCGAATACCTTGGGAATGGTTTCTTCGAGCCGTTGACCGCCAGACACACACACACACACACACACACACACACACACACACACACACACACACACAAATGGTTATCAGTAAATAAATAATGTTGCTTATCCTATTTATTACTAATCTTACGTATTAACTACTTTAGGTGCCCATCCATGTACAGCATTTGGTGTTTTCTTGGCTAGATCGCCAGCACCTTATGCTTATTTCCTGTCACATCTCAGCTTCTTCCTCCTGTTCCTCCTCATTGTCACAATTTTCGTTGTCACTGTGGGTATCGCTGTCCATCCTCTGCACATAGGCATGTCTGTGATCTCGTGTCCGCATATACTCTTCATGTGTTGTTTTTGTCAGTGCGTTTAATTGTGCCCATTGTTCTTCGTCTCTTATTGCTGTGTATATATCTATGTCTGTACTTGTGTAATCTAAGTGTAGTGTATGTCTATTGTTCGCGTATTGCCCGCAGAAAAAGACTGCATGTTCTGGGGAACCTTCTTCCCCGCATGTGCATTTAGGTGTCTGCCTCAGCCTCACGCGGTTTAAGTGCGTGGGATAAGGTCCGTGCCCGGTTAAGAAATGTACCATACCGCGACTGGGGTCGATAAGTCTCATTCTCAACCGCTCGCTTACGTCAGGGAGGAAGTCGGGCAGTGTATGTCCCTTATCACTTACATCCCACTCTCCTTGCCATGTATCCAAACGCCAACTTTTAAGGTGACGTATCGTCTCTATGGCCACACCGGTTATTGTGTGTCCCTTATCTAGTCTTCCCACCTTTAACCAGTACCTTGCAGCTCTGTATTTGATCGTGATTCCGAGCACCACACACAGTGCATCCGCTGAGGTGGTACTGAAGGCTCCAGATAGCCTAAGTAGGACACTTCTCTGCCCTCGTCTGACGGATGCTTGGTTGGTGACCACGTTCAGTCTATGTGCCCACGTGCTAGCTGCAAAGTTGAGTACTGATTCGAAGAGCGCACAGTGGTATGTCCGTTTGACTGGTAGAGGTAGTCTGTAGTGTTCTGAAATTAGCCTCACCAGTTTGTGTAGTATTTTTTCTGCTTTGTCTGTTGTTAGCCGTACGTGTTAGGGGAAATTCAATTTTTCATCAGTGTGTACCCCAAGATAGCGCGTAATGCGTGCTCCTTTGATGTTTGTGTCCCAAATTTTAACCGAAGGATTCCTTTGGAATGATTCTTTCAGTAAAGTATATGTTGTTTTGTTTTCGGCTGTACTGAGTTTCTTGTTGTGACACTACTGAGTAATTGTTTGTAGAATTCCACCGGCTTTCTCTTCTAACTGGGTTGTGTTGTTTGCAGTGACTACTACTAATAGGTTGTCTGTATTGCGGCGTCTACCATTCTAGTTGGCTGAACTTTCGCGTTTGCTAAATGAACTTAAATGAACTTACGAGAGCTAAGCGAATTCCGCGGCGACGGAAAAACTGTGGTTAGGAGAGGAAGTTCTGCAAAAGATACGTGGATAATTTTGATTTATTGCTCAGGAGAATAGTGTCATGGCTAGGAGAGGTATCGATCTAAAGATATCAACAGTCATTGCCCGAGTCGATTGATTACTAGTTTTGTCAACAATTCTCGACTTTATCATTGGGGCTGAGAATCAAATAGTCGACGAAACACACACAGTAGAGCGTTGGCAGACGTGGACGAGGCGCTCTTTTTAATCTCTTTATTTGATTGCGTGTTTTTATTTTTTATTTTAATCTCGTGTGGCGGGTCGTGGTTCCGGAGGTGCCCTGGAGGGGTCGTGGCTGGCTGCTGTGAGGGAGTGGGATCAGTGGGCAGGGGAGGAGGGGGGGGGGCAGTTTTGTAGCGCGCGGGAGCTGGCGCGCCAGTCGTTTGTTCCTCCCCTGGCGCAGGGAGAAACAATTGAGTCGCTCCATTGTCGTAAGGGGGTTTCCCCCGAACCGCACGCCCGCGTCTTACAGACTCTGTACAAATTAGCTTCACCATTATTCCCGCGACGGACCGACGTGGGATTAGAACCAATTACGCAGCCACTGTCCGGAGAACTGAACGGGGAAGTCGTCCCTTTCTCCCTCCCGTCGCTTTTGTCCTTTTCATTTTTTTTTTTTTTTTTGATATATAAAAATGGGGCGGAGCCCGCGGATTACGCGGATAGGCGCGCCGGATCAGAAATTACACGTACTTGTATACACGTGTACGCGCGTGGGTGTGTGTGCGTGTGTGGGCGGACGGGAGGACGGAGCTGTGTATCTTGCGGCCGTCTGCGCTGGTCCCGCCCTGGAGCTGACGGGCGCGCATGAAAAGCGGCGCTGGCGGCGCTCGGCATCGGTTCGAGTGGGCCGCCTCGCATTCACGACCAGCTCTCGCGCCGCGTCCGTAGGATGTGACGCGGTCGCGGCAAGGAGGATGGAAATTGTGTTGGACAATGCTCGGAGAACTTTCGTGCGCCTGCCGAATGGGAACCTTTTATTTTGTCCTCTTCCTTCCACCCCTCCTCCGGAGTGCGACGCTAAGTTTAGGGAAAGAGAGAGCTGGAATGAGAGAGAGAGAGAGAGAGACGGAGGGAGAGAAAGAGAAGCAGTTCTCCGGGGACGGAGGAAGCAGTCGCCGTGAAAGAGCGTCCAGATTTACTCGTTAGACGGGACAAAGCGGGTTCTAAATAACACAGTAGGCGCCCGCGACCCGTTTTGTCGCCGGGCACGGCGCTGGCTGCAGAAACAATGGCGCGTGCTCCGGCGACCAATCGATGTGGCTGATCTCTCGGGGGGTGGAGCGGCCGCTCGTTTTGAGACCCAGTCTTGGTATCCTGCGGCGTGCGACTCTGGCGTCGCGCCCATTGTGCTCAGCCCGAGGCGGAGCAGATGCGGGGCAGCCTGACGTGCCGAACTGAAAACAGAGACGTGAAACGTGGCAGCCCGGGGCACGCCCCACGGTGACTTCCCCATTGGTGGGGAACCACTTCGGGTCCAGCCTGAGTGCTCGGTAGCGATCAGATCACCTTGCTGCCACAAAGAATCCGTGCTTTTCCGTGGATCCGCTACTATCGAACTGTCATGACGTCACAGACTTGAAGGCGACGTCCGCCATGTCAGCTGCTCCAAAATTAGCTTCTGGTGCTTTGATTCCGTGGCGCTGAGGGAAGTGTTTTGATAAGAAAATGCCAGTTTGCGTCGTTTATGAATGTACTAATCATTCAACATCTACATCTACATTTATACTCCGCAGGCCACGTATCGGTGTGTGGCGGAGGGCACTTTACCTGCCACTGTCATTACCTCCCTTTCCTGTTCCAGTCGCGTATGGTTCGCGGGAAGAACGACTGTCGGAAAGCCTCCGTGCGCAATCGAATCTCTCTAATTTTAGATTCGTGATATCCTCGGGAGGTATAAGGAGAGGGAAGCAATATATTCGACACCTCATCCAGAAACGCACCCTCTCTAAAACCTGGACAGCAAGCTACACCGCGATGCAGAGCGCCTCTCTTGCAGAGTCTGCCACTTGAGTTTGCTAAACATCTCTGTAACACTATCACGCTTACCAAATAAGACTGTAACGAAACGCGCCGCTCTTCTTTGGATCTTCTCTATCTTCTCTGTCAACCCGATCTGGTACGGAGCCCACACTGATGAGCAATACTCAAGTATAGGTCGAACGAGTGTTTTGTAAGCCACCTCCTTTGTTGATGGACTACATTTTCTAAGGACTTTCCCAATTAATCTCAACCTGGCACCCGCCTTACCAACAATTAATTTTATGTGATCATTCCACTTCACATCGTACCGCACGCATACTCCCAGATATTTTACAGAAGTAACTGCTACCAGTGTTTGTTCCCCTATCATATAATCATACAATAAAGGATCCTTCTTTCTATGTATTCGCAATACATGACATTTGTCTGTGTTAAGGGTCAGTTGCCACTCCCTGCACCAAGTGACTATCCGCTGCAGATCTTCCTGCATTTCGGTGCAATTTTCTAATGCTGCAACTTCTCTGTATACTGCAGTATCGTCCGCGAAAAGCCGCATGGAACTTCCGACACTATCTACTAGGTCATTTATATATATTGTGAAAAGCAGTGGTCCCATAACACTCCCCTGTGGCACGCCAGAGGTTACTTTAACGTCTGTAGACGTTTCTCCATTGAGAACAACATGCTATGTTCTGTTTGCTAAAAACTCTTTAATCCAGCAACACAGCTGGTCTGATATTCCGTAGGTTCTCACTTTGTTTATCAGGTGACAGCGCGGAACTGTATCGAACGCCTTCCGGAAGTAAAGGAAAATGGCATGTACCTGGTGGCCTGTATCTAATATTTTCTGCGTCTCATGAACAAATAAAGCGTGTTGGATCTCACACGATCGCTGTTTCCGGAATCCTTGTTGATTCCTACAGAGTAGATTCTGGGTTTCGAGAAATGACATGATACACGAGCAAAAAACATGTTCTAAAATTCTACAAATTTAATGTGTAAAAGAATCACACTCTCCCCGTTGAAGCACTATTCTCTTTTATACAGTTTGATTTTGCATGGTATTATGTAAACTGCAGTGTCTTCAGATACCACGCTCACGATTTCCATATTCTCTCGCCCGCTACGCCCAAACTATTAGTCCTACAGAAAAAATGAACGGGAAATGTAAACTACTTAAATTTTGTAGTGGGATACGTTTCCGCTAGCTGCCATAGTTTTCGAGTTATTCAAGAAAGACGTACAAAAGTGAGTTACAAACGCGTTTTTCTTGGCTAACTCAAAAACCGTGGCCTCCAGCGAAAAGGTATCCCAGTACAAAATTTCCTACAAAAAGCTGATGTTTATTTTTTCTCGCTAAGGTGATCGGTAGAATATGAAAATCTCGTGCACGGTTCCTGAAGGGCTTGCGGGTTGCATAAAACCGATTGGTAGGGGCAGCGAATCAGCCCTTATACATGAATTTTGGTTGTACTGTTTACTTTTACTGTTGTAGTTATTTTGTTATTTGACGTTAGAGCCTACCTGACTCTCTAGAAAACGTCCCTGGATGAATGCTTGAGAAGAAAAGATTTAAAATCTACCGAATGTTTCAAAATGTATGCTCAACATTATCAGGAAGAGGACACAAATTCAAATCATTCAAATGGCCCTGAGCACTATGGGACTTAACATCTGAGGTCATCAGTCCCCTATAACTTAGAACTACATACACCTAGCTAACTTCAGGACATCACACACATCCATGCCCGAGGCAGGATTCGAACCTGCGACCGTAGCGATCGCGCGGTTCCAGACTGAGCCACCTAGAACCGCTCTGCCATTCCGGCCGGCTCCAAGAGGACACAGTATGAACATTAATTTCACCAGTCTGTATTACGGAGAGTGCTGGATTACGAAATTAACTTTGTGACACCATGTATATCTCTGCTTGCTTATTCAAAACATGTAACAAAAAAGATACATTAACCTTAAATTAATAAATCCTCACAAAATTTACTATGGAGGTAATATCAATTCGGAGTTCCCACCAATCTGGCATCGTCAGTATATGGTGTAAAACAGAAAATTTTGTACTTATTTTGTATGTGAGATACCAGTGGAGACCTTATAATTACCGTTAAGTAGTACATAAGCAATAAATCATGACTTCCTTTGAATAAAATATGGAGTAGTAAAATTTACTGCGTTTAGTAACAATGTAACATTTTCTCCCTTTAGTGTTCTAGAGTTAACGAAGACAAATGCATTGTATTATTGGACCAAATACACTTTTAAGGCCAGGAAAACCTCTGAAAATGCCTTACTGACATTTTGTTATTTACGAAAGCTCTGTAACGACTGTTGCGTGCACACGAACAGAGATTAAGCACAAGAAACAATCGTGAACAATAGTCTGCTAATGTCGTGGCGCACATAATATGCTGACGCTGGCTTCAAAACAACGTACAGCATTAGTCTGTAGCCCCATCTGCCCATATTTTCAATAGATGCATTTCGTCAACGTTGGACCAGCTAGATATAATAGCCCTGTGGCATACGTCATAGGACGTGCCACTACAGGTCTTACGAGTTACGCAACTGTTTCCATTGTTTCCATCGGGGAGCACCTCCTCTCAACTAGTAGATGTCTGTATATGTGTGTGTAAGTAGTACTGACCAGCAGGCTTGGAAGCTGGTCATGAGACCGTAAAACATTGTCCCGTGTCACCTCTATGATACACTATGTGATCAAAAGTATCCGGACACCTGGCTTACAAGTTTGTGGCGCCCCCCATCGCTAGTGGAGGAATTCAGTATGGTGATGGTCCACCCTTAGCCTTGATGACACCTGCCACTCTCGCAGGCATACGTTCAATCAGGTGTTGGAAGGTTTCTTGGGGAATGTCAGCCCATTTTTCACGGAGTGCTGCACTGAGGAGAGGTATCGATGTCGGTCGGTGAGGACTGGGACAAAGTCAGCGTTCCAAAGCATTCCAAAATTCTATAGGATTCAGATCAGGACTCTGTGAACGCCAGTCCATTACAGGGATGTTATTGTAGTGTAACCACTCGATCACAGGCCGTGCATTACGAACAAGTGCTCAGTCTTGTTGAAAGATGCAATCACCTCCTCGAGTTGATCTTCAACAGTGGGAAGCAAGAAGGTGCTTAAAACATCAATGTAAGCCTGTGCTGTGATAGTGCCACGCAAAACAACAAGGGGTGTAAGCCCCTCCATGAGAACCACGACCACACCATAGTACCACCGCCTCCGAATTTTACTGTTGGCACTACACACGCTGGCAAATGACGCTCACCCGGCAATCGCCATACCCACACCCTGCCATCGGATCGCCACATTGTGTCCCGTGATTCGTCACTCCACACAAAGTTTTTCCATTGTTCAATCGTCCAATGGTTACGCTCCTTACACTAAGCGAGGCGTCGTTTGGCTTTTACCGACGTGATGCGTGGTTTATGAGCAGCCGCTCGACCATGAAATCCCAGTTTTCTCATCTCCCGCATAACTGACATAGTACTTGCAGTGGATCCTGATGCAGTTTGGAATTCCTGTATGAAGGTCTGGATAGATGTCTGCCTATTACACATTATGACCACGTTTGAGGTCCATGAATTCCGCGGAGCACCCCATTCTACCCTCTCATGATGTCTAATGACTACTGAGGTCGCTAATATGGAGTTCCTGGCATTAGGTGGGAGCACAATCCACCTAATAACTTTCTGAACAGCATGGCGGTGAGATGGTATGAAATGGGCATACAAAAGCTGCCACAGCGTCTACAAAAATGCATCGACAGAAATGGTGATTATGTCAAAAAACAGCTAAATGTTCAAGCTATTAACTGATGTAAACCATTGTAGAAATAAACAGGTGTATGTACTTATAAAAAAAATTGGAGACCTTACTTTTGGGATTACCCTCGTAGTTTTCTCATTTATCTCATAGTTCACGTGCATGCAAAGCTCTATTAACGTGAAACATGACAAGTTTCACAGGGGCATGGAGACCACTAGATAAGCCAGTGTTGAGGTTAGGTTAGTTTCCACGGTTAGTCCTACTTGGATCGCACATATTTCAGAAACACTCAACGAGGAGGCGCATGACTGTTTTGTAGGCAGTCCCGCTTCGAGACTCTTTGGCTGTTCTGTAAGCACAACGCTTTACAGAGCTGAAATACTTCCCTTGCCGATTTGGGTCTTCCATTTTTTCGAAGGCTGTACTGTCTGATCTCAAAATCTCGGTCTCAGTAATACTCCCATGCTAGTGGCTTTGTTATCGAGTGTTCTTACAGATTAAATTTACAGTTATTTTACAGGAGTCCTCCCTATCACGCACCGAAAAAAACATGACGCTTCAAATAAAATTCATCATGGAATGTTGTGTGACAAACAATGCACTCGTGACAACAAGAAGTATCGTGGATCCATTTAATAAGTGACGTATCTTCTGAAAACTTCCGGACTTCTTGAACACCTCGCTATGAAATTCAGTTTCAGTGTTACCTCTACGAAGGAACACAGTACCGTGAGCAAACTACACAGACATCTGTCCATTCGTTAAACAACGAAGAACGCACATTTTCGAATCCGATTGACGGTGTTAAAAAGAAGGGATTTATAGTGCCAGCAGATAAGGTGACGAAACGTGAATCCAAAATGTTAAAGTTGAGCAAGAGGATAGTTTGGAAATTATGGAAAAATGGACACCAAGCTGAGCAGAGTTGAATTCAAGTTTCTACGCCAGAAAGAGAGAGGCAAGGTGTTCATAATAGGTATTCCACTTAGGATATGGGTAAGAGTATTATCAGGCAGCAATTTCTACATCGTAAAGAACAATATAAAGAAATACCGACATTGCGAAAACTACCTAGCTTTTGTCGTACAGAACTGATCTTCAAGGATAGAAACGAAACTCTTAGAAAAACGGTTCTCGCTATAAAATTTTTAAAGGATGCCAAAATAACAGTGTTGTTATTTGTAAATGAGAGGATAGTTGCAAAAAGGACATATTACATTAGGTTTTTACGGAAGACTGAAGGTTGGAAATCAAAGTGGCCAGACGAAACATGGATTTACGCAAATTACACAGTAAATGCATTTTGCCAAGGAGACAGTGTGCTAGAAGTATTGTCCAACAAACGTTCCGGTTTGTGTTTGATTGTTGTGCTTGTAGGCGATGGCATGGGTTTCATTAAGGGTTCACTTCACGTACATGACTCAAATACCAAAACATCTATCACTTAGAAACTGACCATCAAGTTTTCTTCATTTATTCGAGCAGAATCATATTTTATCTTTCGTAGATGAAACAAGCTACGAAAACGCTGAAATGTTTCCAAAACTGACAAAACGGAACTAATCGTCGACCACAGTACAATCCTTCGAAGCAGGCTAATTTGTAAACTGTTGTATCCACGTTTTATTCGCAACCATTTGCGGGTGGCAAAGATTCAGAAACTGACAAGAAAAGGAGCGGGGCCAACTTTCTGAAATCATCTTATGGTGGTGGACAAATAAAAAAGTTACTACGGTGATTCAAATAACGCGGCAAAGGATTACGAGTAAAATAAGTACGATTACAATAACTGAATAAAAATAACGAATAAAGTCATTTTAATAAAGATCGAAAAATAAAAATTCACCTGAGAGAATTCGAATTCACAACTCTTACTCGTTACCAATATGTCTAAATCCCAATGCTATGCCACTACTCGTAGTAACACTATCAATTTCAATGCTCTTGAGCACGGATGGAGCCTCAAACTGTGTGTTTTCTTTCGAAGCCACCACAAGACTAGAAAATACTGGCGCTCCCTGAAAACGATGTCCTTGAGGGCATCGGTCAATCCTTACATCATCCGAGAATATCAAATTAAAGACACTTTTCAGACCCATATCTGACTATCGCTAACCTGAATGTCGAGGGAATAACAAAGAGCAAACAAGACATAATTTCGCAGCTATGTCTAACGCATAAGTGGGATGTATTGTGCGTGCAGGAAACGTATAAAGATGAATCATCACATAGACCCCAAATTTACCCATAGAGGTAGTACATATAAAACGTGGTAGTGCAGTTTTCATTAGATCTGTCCTGGTCTTAACTGCCACATGGCCGATCGCGGTGGCGGAGCGGTTCTAGGCGCTCAGTCCCGAACCACGCAGGTCGCAGGTTCGAATCCTGCCTCGTGCATGGATGTGTGTGATGTCCTTAGGTTACTTAGGTTTAGGTAGTTCTAAGTCTAGGGGACTGATGACCTCAGATGTTTAGTCCCATAGTGCTCAGAGCCATTTTGAACTTCCACATGGAAAACAACAGTAAATGGCACTAAGATCTTAACTATCAATGTGGAATCTTCACAGTAACATCCACATATAAGCCTCAATGTGAAAACCTTAAGCTTTTTATGCTAGAGAACTTCAAATACCAAAAGTCGAAATTTATGTTAGGTGACTTCAGTTGCCATAGTATAAACTGGAGATACTACGAAACTGATGGCACTAGCAAGGTGCTAGAAGGATGGATGGAAACTGAATAACTTCTTTCTCCGACATGACTGAAAGCTGCCCTGGTCCTTCATGAGCAAAATTTGGGAACGAGGCTACGACTCTGATAATTCCTTTGTCAACAGCAACGTCCAAGCTAGCTCTGTTAAAAATGTATGTGAAGCTCTTCAAAATAGTTAACATAGGCAATTCGGGTCTTGTCATCAGTCAAACCTGACGGTTCAATTTTAAAAAATCCACATGGCCGGATTTCTCAGCGAAAAGACGAGAAAATAACGAACATAATTCCCGTAGCAGAAAACCTATACGCTTTTTGTAGAAATCCTCCGTAAAGTGCTAAAAACGCACAGTCCAAGAGCGCGTAGACGAAATTTGATAGCACGACTCCCCGAGGGTACTTAGCGAAATATGAAGAGTCGTCCTGAAAGGACTTTTTCAGTGACGAAACAAGAGCTTGTGGCACAACTCTTATGACTGCACTAAGTGCAACAAGGCGAAAGGAACGGGTGAAACATTTGAGAAAATTGACATGTCACACAGCAGACAAACTGCATGAAATCTGCTCACGAGGCTCAATGGGACCCGAAAGAAAGCAAAGAAATGGCTATAGTAGCACGTAATAAATCTGTACACCGACTACTTCTGAATGCCAAGCCCAACAGAAAATGTGGGAAAAGCAAATTACAACGTGATGTCCACACAGAAATCCATAACTTCTCCTTTCATAGTGAGAGAGCTCAGTGAGGGTATAAACTCCGTGAAAAACGGAAAGGGGGCTAGTTGTGATGGTGTGTGCATGGAAAACGTACAGCATTTCCGACCGAGTGCCGAACTTGCGAGTTATGTCTCTGTAACAATTGCCGAGAAACCTTAAAAAATCGCTAAACTGTTGAAGAAGTCCAGAGTAGTAACATTCACAAAATCAAGAAAAAAGAGCGTGACTCATACAGCAATATCTGTATACAGCATCTAATATCCCTTTTTCGCCACCCCTTCAAACTGTACAAAAGACTCATTCTTACAGGGTGTTTCAAAATTGACCGGTATATTTCAAACGGCAATACAAACTAAACGAGCAGCGATAGAAATACACCGTTTGTTGCAATATGCTTGGACAACAGTACATTTTCAGGCAGACAAACTTTCGAAATTATAGTAGTTCCAATTGTCAACAATAGATGGCGCTGCGGTCTGTGAAACTCTATAGTACGATATTTTCCACATATCCACCATGCGTAGCAATAATATGGCGTAGTCTCTGAATGAAATTACCCGAAACCTTTGACAACGAGTCTGGCGGAATGGCTTCACATGCAGATGAGATGTACTACTTCAGCTGTTCAATTGTTTCTGGATTCTGGCGGTACACCTGGTCTTTCAAGTGTCCCCACAGAAAGAAGTCACAGGGGTTCATGTCTGGCGAATAGGGAGGCCAATCCACGCCGCCTCCTGTATGTTTCGGATAGCCCAAAGCAATCACACGATCATCGAAATATTCATTCAGGAAATTAAAGACGTCGGCCGTGCGATGTGGCCGGGCACCATCTTGCATAAACCACGAGGTGTTCGCAGTGTCGTCTAAGGCAGTTTGTACCGCCACAAATTCACGAAGAATGTCCAGATAGCGTGATGCAGTAATCGTTTCTGATCTGAAAAATGGGCCAATGATTCCTTTGGAAGAAATTGCGGCCCAGACCAGTACTTTTTGAGAATGCAGGGACGATGGGACTGCAATATGGGGCTTTTCGGTTCCCCATATGCGCCAGTTCTGTTTATTGACGAAGCCGTCCGGGTAAAAACGAGCTTCGTCAATAAACCAAATGCTGCCCACATGCATATCGCCGTCATCAATCCTGTGCACTATATCGTTTGCCAATGTCTCTCGTTCAGCAATGGTAGCGGCGCTGAGGGATTGCCGCGTTTGAATTTTGTATGGATAGAGGTGTAAACTCTGGCGCATGAGACGATACGTGGACGTTGGCGTCATTTGGACCGCAGCTGCAACACGGCGAACGGAAACCCGAGGCCGCTGTTGGATCACCTGCTGCACTAGCTGCCCGTTGCCCTCTGTGGTTGCCGTACGCGGTCGCCCTACCTTTCCAGCACGTTCATCCGTCACGTTCCCAGTCCGTTGAAATTTTTCAAACAGAGCCTTTATTGTATCGCTTTTCGGTCCTTTGGTTACATTAAACCTCCGTTGAAAACTTCGTCTTGTTGCAACAACACTATGTTCTAGGCGGTGGAATTCCAACACCAGAAAAATCCTCTGTTCTAAGGAATAAACCATGTTGTCCACAGCACATTTGCACGTTGTGAACAGCACACGCTTACAGCAGAAAGACGACGTACAGAATGGCGCACCCACAGACTGCGTTGTCTTCTATATCTTTCACATCACTTGCAGCGCCACCTGTTGTTGAAAATTGTAACTACTGTAATTTCGAAAGTTTGTCCGCCTGAAAATGTACTGTTGTCCCAAGCATATTGTAACAAACGGTGTATTTCTACGCTGCTCGTTTAGTTTTTATTGCCGTTTCAAATATACCGGTCATTTTTGAAACACCCTGTAAACGAATCAATAACATCATCGATTCAAAGTTAGTCTGGCAGCAAGCTGGCTTCAGGCCAGGTAAATCTTCTACTGCCCAAATTCTGGCACTGACAATGCACATAGAGGAGTGAAACTAAAATAAATTAGTAACAGGCATGGCTCTGATCGATCTAAGTGCAGCGTACGATAACAGTAAACCACCGAAACTATTTCTCGGAATCTATGATACTAATAGGAATCATATACTAGTAAAAATTATTGAATCCTTGCCGCAGGACCGACAATTCTAAGGGAAGCAAGCCGCTGGATGGAGATGAAATGTTCTAGCTCCCATCCTGTTCAATGTATATACAAACGATCAGGCAGTAGTCAAAGATACGAGACATTTTCTTTACATTGACGGCTAGGGTATCACATCGTTCTAACCAGCTTTTGAGAAAGTAGAGGTAAAGTTGGAGAATAACCTCGAGTAATTTCAAACTCTATATGTTCCTTAATTTTATACACATGTTTTTGAAAGTCCTATTTTAAACACCAATTTTCTTTAAATATTAACTTTATCTAAAATAATTAATTTTTGAAGCACTACGATTTTTAAAGGTAATAATTATTGGGCCGGCCGCGGTGGTCTCGCGGTTAAGGCGCTCAGTCCGGAACCGCGTGACTGCTACGGTCGCAGGTTTGAATCCTGCCTCGGGCATGGATGTGTGTGATGTCCTTAGGTTTGTTAGGTTTAAGTAGTTCTAAGTTCTAGGGGACTGATGACCACAGATGTTAAGTCCCATAGTGCTCAGAGCCATTTGAACCATTTTTAATAATTATTTATTTCAGTTAGCTGTCTTATACTATAATTATACATTTATTCTTAACTATACGAATAAGAAAACTAATAACTAGACTTACTACAGCAATATCTAAGCCCCTTATCGTTCATTTTAGGAGCTACTTCCTTAAAACTGGGACAGAAATCCAATGGCTCAGAATGCCCTTTGAAGAAGATTACTTTAAAAAAATGAATTATCGTCTGACCAAGCTCTAAAATCGGTTTTTAAAACAACGTCCCATTCTGGCCAAGAATCCAGAAATTGCCAAACTTTCACTGGAACACTTGGACAAACGTTTAAAAAACTGTTTTTTTTTTTTTTTTGAAAGGTTAGTACAGAAACAGACGGAATATAGATAGTGATATGAGGCTAAAATAAACCATTTTTACCTGGTACTAATGCTAAAATTAAGCATTTTTAACAGGTACTGATGCTCTCTTGGGAGACAATAATATTACAGAACCCCACTGGTGTGTTTCCATATAGTTGCGACAGCTAAGTGAATGCAATAAAAATCTTCCCTTCATAAAAAATTAATATTTTTCTATCCTTCTGGTGCAGTATGTTTTACTAATTAGGTTTGCTGACATATATGCACCTTGTAACTACATGGACTTCTATTTGTATGTGTTTATATTTTTTGCTTGTAGACGTAGTTACTGGGTCTGTAAGATTATTTCGCCGGCCGGAGTGGCCGTGCGTTTCTAGGCGCTACAGTCTGGCACCGAGCGACCGCTACTGTCGCAGGTTCGAATCCTGCCTCGGGCATGGATGTGTGTGATGTCCTTAGGTTAGTTAGGTTTAATTAGTTGTAAGTTCTAGGCGACTGATGACCTCAGAAGTTTAGTCGCATAATGCTCAGAGCCATGTGAACCATTTTTTTTGTTTGGAAGGTTATTTTACAAACCTGGTGGTCGGCACTTCAAAAATGTAGGGAACCGATGCTCTAGAGCATCAGGCAAAGTACTTTTTGTTAATTACTCGCAATGTCTTTACCCACTCGGAATATTTCTAGCCAATGTAAGTTTACAAAATATTTGATTACAATAATGTTTAGATAGTGATCAATTCGCAATTATTTCTCATTATACTCGTGATATGGTGGGAGTAATAAAACAGTCTCGCATGGATAACATTTTTTAACATCTCTTCTCGGACAATTGCATCTCTCTCTCTCCCTATCTCTCTCTCTCTCTCTCTCTCTCTCTCTCTCTCTCTCTCTCTCTCTCTCTCTCTAGTGCATAAAAATATTAGAAAGTCACTGAGTTGACTAAATCGGAACGAGAGATTTAGATAATCTATTCACGCTATAAAGTTACACTCGGAACCCAATAATTGATTGGGTTAGGAAAATAGATTCAGGCATAATACAGAAAAACTACAGTGACCATCGCATTTGGATTTGGAAATTAGATTTTAGCCTTCGGCAAATTATGTGGCGTGTAAGCGCGGGAATAGATGAGTGGCGTGTGACAGCGCTCCACTTACAAGGGTACTGGATTGTATGCCAGTATTGCTTACATGTCCCTGTTTCTCGGGCAGTAGCACTTCGCTTTGCCGAGCAATACGTGACGTCCTGTGGAAGTAAATATAAACGTCTATTTTGCCGTGGATGAGAAGCTGGAGTATCTTGTGTATCTCTATAGCCGGCCGGAGTGGCTGAGCTGTTCTAGGCACTTCAGTCTGGAACCGCGCGAGCGCTACGGTCGCAAGTTCGAATCCTGCCTCGGGCATGGATGTGTGTCATGTCCTTAGGTTAATTAGGTTTAAGTAGTTCTAAGTTCTAGGGGACTGATGACCACAGCTGTTAAGTCCCATAGTCCTCAGAGCCATTTGAACCATTTGTACCTCTATACCCAAGGTCACTAACGCGGTCCAGAGCTGTGGCACTCGACTTTTAAGTCATCAAGATGGAATTCATATTGTGGAAAAACTTGTCGCCGCAATATTTGGATGGCAAGTGGAGGAGAGGAGACGATGTAAAGTTTCTGATCACCAATTTGCCCCAGTGTTCTGAATTAACTTACATACCTCCAGTGATGACTTATCCTAAATTTTACCAGTGTGTCACAATGTGGTGGGCTATAGCCATTTGAAGAGAGAGCGCTTGAATCAGCTGCCCTGAAGCTAACAGTTTTTTGGTGGTATGAAGATAACACTTTCATAGTGTTGCCTCATGAAGAAGATAAATTAAAGGAGTTTCTACATCACCTCAACTCCATTCATAGCAACATCCTTTTCACCATGGAAATAGAGAAAGATGGTTGTCTGCCTTTCTTGCATGTCCTGGATCGAAGGAAGAATGATGGTTCTCTAGGGCATTCAGTTTACCGGAAGTCCACTCATACTGATTTGTACCAGCAAGCATCGAGTTGCCATCACCCATCGCAAACCATGAGTTTGCTTAAAACACTTGTTCATAGAGCTCATACTGTCTCAGATCTAGATAGCTTACCTCAATTACTCGCCCATCTAAACACAGTATTCAGCGAAAATGGATATTCCACCCGGCAGATTAACAGGGCACTAACAGTTAAAACTAAGAAGCAGGAAGTGAATAAAGAGGAGGACATGCCGGAACAATCTTTAGCTTTTCTTCCTTTCGTTCGTAACACTTCGTTTAAAATAGCAAGAATCCTCCGAAAATTTCAGGTAAAAGTGGTTTTCCGCCCACCATCGAAGATTGCGGAACTTGTGGGATCGGTTAAGTACAATCTGTTACTACGAAAGGCCGGAATTTACAAGATAACGTGCTAATGTGGTACGGCTTATATAGATCAAACCACACGCACCGTGAAAGAACGCTGCACTGAACATCAACGTTACACCCGCCTTTCACAGCCAAGCAAGTCTGCTATTGCTGAACATTGTATTTCTACTGGACATTCAATGGAGTATGAGAAAACAATGATTTTGTCCACAGCAACGTCTTTCTGGGACTCAATTATTAAAGAATCCGTAGAAGTACGACTGGCGGAAAATCTGTTAAACCGTGACAGCGGCTACCAGCTGTACAGTGCATGGAATCCCATCATCTCCACGATTTCCTCAAATCGAAGACGACAGAGTGCGTCGACGGCCGTGGCAAACAGCAACGCAGAGGGCGACTGAGTTCCGCTATTCCACCAGCGAGGGCGCTGCCGGCGGGCAGTGTGGTACAACTGTCAAGTTTTGACGCATGCGCAGATATGTTACAGTACGCTATATATTGCGGAACGGAGGACGTTTTCGCCAGTCTGCGACGGCTCTCCTGAAGATGACTGGCAGGTGCCCAGTTGAAATATCGTGCGAAGTATTGAACGACGACCGGCTGCAAGCCCGAAATTTGAGCAGTCAATTCGCGGGCAAAATTTTAAAATTCACATATAGCCATTTGATTTACAAGCATACTAATTCTAACTACATTGAATATGTTAATATTATAATTAATAGTGTAACATTGTGAGAAAAAAATTAAGATGAAGAAAAGTTGGTAACAGCAGGAATCGAAATCAGGTCGACGAAATTGCAAGTTTGTGCATGTGCCCTCTTTTTTTCTTTAGTGACAGGTGAGAGAAATATAAACTAAGGGAGGCATAAACCAGGCATTGTGTGCAGAGCCACGGGTAACAAAAATTCACTAGTTTTTGTGTTTGCCAGTACTGTAAATAACATTTCTATAACAGCTCCACAATGATAACTTTTAAAACTTTATCTACAAAAGACAGCAAAACGCCTGACAACATCGGAAAATGGGAAAGATTGACTGTTCCTGCTAAGTGGGCAGAAGGTAGGGGTCATGGGAGACGTGCAAGTGTGGTGCACCTCTGGCTCTATGGCGGGGAGGGGGGCTGAGAGGGCAGCAGCCGATCCCATGATGCCTGGCCACGACATGCCAAACACCGCCAACCAATTGGGAGTCGACAGAGAAGAGATAGACAAGGCAGGAGGTATTCAAATGTCATCAGGAGATTCCATCGTCTGAAACAGCCGTCAAAGAAGGGGGGAGAAGAAACAGAAAACGAGGACAGTGACATATCAAGCGCTCCATCCCTCAGGGCTTGAAGTAATGTGAGTGGGGGTTAGTAGTGCTCCTCGATGACAGTCGAGACAACTATGCCCAGCACATACCAGCTAACTGTGGAATCACGCAAAACCCCACAGAGTTGGTAGGCGACATAGGCGCAGTAGTGTGGACGTCGTCCAGCCAATGCATGTTCATTCTTTAGGAGGGCCCAAAGAACAAGCTTGAGGTTGACACCGTTTCCCTACAGATTTGACCCAGGCTATCGCATGCATCTTGGCTCAGGGGCCTCTAGGAGAATGGTGTACGGTTCGATCACCGATGGAAGGGCTCTAAAGAAACAGACTACCATTTGCCGCCCCAGCATCCAGACTTCACGAATATCGGCACAGGTCAGGCGATGGGCGTCATCGTCTATCAGGTGACAGGCGGAGCATAAACGAGTGTCCATGGAACCAATCGCATGTAAATGCTGCTTACTGGCGAGTTTTCCACAGGTGGTTTTGGGAGGTACAGCTGATGGAGGTTGTTCCACACTGCATTTAACCTCATTACTGGATACTTGACCTCACCGTTGTTGAAGGGTACAGCGATGGCACGTAGAAATTCTTGGATATGGCTGGCGTGTACTTGGGAGCCCTGCGTGTACATAGCTAAGGTGCACGAAAATGACAGACAGTGCACGAACAGAGGCAACAGTTGTCCTCCGTACACCGGCAGGGAGATGAAGGCCAGCATGTAAATGTCCAAGAGTTGTCATTTGAGTGAGTTCCCTGTGCTCGACCACTGTTTGTTCATGATGTTCAGAGATACGGCTACCACGCGAATCCAAACGTTGGTGAGTCCAAGTACTCCAGCCTTCTGGGGAAGGATAATAACTCGGTCAAGAGCCGTTACGATACCGTCTCTTCACAAATCCCTCATTATCTACGCTTGTACAACACGCTACAAGAAGATTGAAAGAAAAATATTAACCTGGTGCTGGGAGAAACATAGCACTCATAGTGCTGGAATAGGTGACGTCACATCAGAGCATGTGCAGTCGAAAACAGACAGTTGTGTCTCGTCTCTCAGTTGATGGTAGCATGGCCGACCATTATTTCAGCACTCGATAATTGTTTCTAATTGTCATGGGGAGGGAGCTTGAAGACATGTTTTAGTACATTTTACTTGAATATCAGCATGCGTTCGAAGAGAAATTGCGTAATTTTAGTGTAGTTTTTGGCTCGCATTCAAAAGAAATGTGGCAATATTAGTGAAATTTCAGGGTCACATTCGAAGAGAAATGGCATAGTTTTAGCGCGATGTATAACGTGTGGTGTAACACATTAGCTCTTGATGACTGGCCACCATTGATTACCTCTCTGTGCTGTGTCTCATGATACTGCTGGTTGTTTTTTTTACTGCTCAACGTTATCGTTACCAGCACTTTGAAGCTTAATATACACAAAAGCAAATGGAAGCGAAGTCAAGCAACGAATGAGCATTAAGTGATGATTAGTATCAATTGTCTCTATCAGCGAACAAGAGTTGACCTACACAGGGAACGGAAGAAGACGTGGGATAACGAACATAGCCTATGATCGTTGCATTATTGTTTTTTGGCGCTAACAATCAGCATAGGTTATCCAATACTGTATAGTTAGACTCACAATGAAAAACTGTGACATTCACAGAGAATTATTTTGCATGGCGAGAGCACTACTTTTAATGAATAAAACACAATGGCGTAGCAAGAATTTAGGCGTCTTAATTTGTACGTAAGCGAGAGATGTATGGACGTAGTGCATTTAACACTAAACTGCAACTCCAGATTTCCTTAGCGTTATTCCAAAACTTAGTACGTGTGTCGGCTGACACCTTCTCATTACATCTGACAAGGAAATTTAAATCCAAACAACTAATTATCGGCGAACAACATAATCTAAAGGAAGACTAGCATTTACACTGTGGTTACTAGCAACTGGATAAATTCACTTTAGTGATTGTTTTGCATTTCAGTGGTTGCTATAATTCAGATAGTTAGTGTCTGCAGCGTCAAGAAATTTCAAGGATGTCATTAAAGCACCTATCAGGAAGATAATGCCAACAAAATAAAGTAAAGGAAATGTGAAATATGTATACAACGTGTCAGTTAGGCCACTTGATAAAATATTCTATGCAGTTTGTTAGACGATGGATTCTGTGAGCCTAGGTAAGCCATTTTAATTTACCTTCAAGTATCTGCAACGTAACAGTGATTGGTCAGTCATATAATTACAGATACCATGGGGGTAATTAAAGAGTATTATCAGGTCTTTAGTATATTTATAATTTTAATCGACACAATAGACTAACTTTTGCACTTGTTAGCTTTAAAAAAAGTTAATTGTGCTTTGCCTTTTCAATAAAAAATAGAGAACTTGTTCCTATTCACTCCATTTCCAGCTGGTGCAAGCATCTAATGAATTTATCGTCTTGCTCATCAGTAGTTGGATTTTTGAAAGCTTCGGTGATTCTCTACCTATCATAATTCTTTTCCTTCGAAGTTTGAGCTGTCTCTTCAACCCTAGAGGCACCTATGTCTGCATTCTTCTATCAGCAACGTTATATTCCCTTTTGTGAACCTTTTCTACAGCAAAAGTAGACAAGATATCGGACGAAAGAGTCTGTACTGCGCATACCAAAGTGAAGAGGGAGCGAACTTTCTTTGATGGTTCGCTAAGAGACCAATAACCAGCACCGAACTCGAACGAATGCTGCCCGATCGCCTACTGTTTACGAGAGAATTGTCGTTTGCTGATGATCGTTCACGTCTGTTCTCTCAATTTAAAACTAGAACTCATAACCATATAGGGTGTTCTGAAACTACCATTACAAAGTTGTAGGGCATTAGAAGGGGGAGGGGTGGATGTCTGTTTATTGTTTATTGAACCGGAAACCTAGAAATGATGGAGAGGCTTCGTTCCGCCGTAGCCCTCAGTGGTTCACGACCCCACAACAGACCACAGCACTCCACCACCGCACCGCCGCCCCACACCGAAACCAGGGTTATTGTGCAGTTAGGCTCCAGTAGACCCCACCCCCCTCCCACCCGGGAAGGTCTCATACTGGATGAGTGCACCCCAAAGGTTTGCATGGTAGAGTAATTACGGTGTATGCATACATGGAGACAATGTTTATGCAGCAATCGCCAACATAGTGTAACTGAGGCAAAATAAGGGGAACCAGCCCGCATTCGCTAAGGCAGATGGAAAACCGCGTGAAAACCATCCACAGGCTGGCCGGCACATTGGACATGGACGCTAATCCACCAGGCGGATTGGTATAGGAGAGTGCCATGGCTTCCCGCTCGGGAAGCAGTGCGTTATACTGCGTGGCTTGCCGCGCGGGCAGAGGGGGGTGAGCACATAGTTTTTTGCACAGGAACCGGAGTCTGTAATCGTACCATTTCCGCTCCATGATGGTTTCAGTTCAGATGTGAACATGTCGACGTCAGATGCGGGAAAGAGAAAAGTCTCGTAGCTGCTTGTCCTGGTGTGCAACAGCGTAAACAGGATGACGTGTACTCTGCCAGAGGCTCACCTGATGTCGCTTGATATCTACCTTCCTGCGAGACCTATTCAGTGCCTGTGCATCTCACAGACGTGTGCTGGCGTAAGCTGGCGCCAGGACACCATGTCAAAGAGGTTGCGAGACGATCGACAGAGGCCAAAAACAGACTCGCAGGAAATGAGCCGCCAACGCGCTCTCGGCCACCAGTATTTAGGATCGCCGGCGCGCACCGGAAGGCCAATCTGTTCGAGTCTGTCGCGGTCTGCCTCACCGAGTAAGTTCCATTGTCATCAGTCGCAGAACAGCGGGAATCGCAGTAGAAGTTAGCTCCGCCGCTAAGTCAGACAGGCGGCACATAGCAGCTATAAAGTGAACTCAGCGGACTTTGTATTTCAGCAGCAGTGAGGCTAACGCGAACTATACATAGGAGCTTGTACCACAACGTCTATCTTAAGTAAACTTTCCATTCTTATGAACCGAGTTCGTCTATGCATGCAGATCGTGTTACAGAAAGAGGATACTGGCCACCAAACAACATCCTCTCCTTGCTCCTAAGGTTTTGCTATAACGTGCTTGTGTAAGCCATGGCTATCCCACCCTTTCCACTCCGTGCCTCCACGCCTCAGCCGCAGACGGCCAATCTTATGGATCTAACGCAAGCTTTTCAGTTTCATAACTTGCTGACGACGGTACAACAACTGCTGGCTGAGCAAGCAGCTTCGGCCGCACAACAGAAGCCAGTCGACCGACACACCCAACAAGGGCCGTTGCGGCAATTTAATGACACAGAAGAGGAATAGCTCCAATACCTGAGACAGTCCGAAACTCATTGTGCAGCTCATCGCGTTCAAGGTACTGTGAAGCTGCAATACTTTCTTTCGATTGCCGGTCCCCAGTGTTCAGGCTAATACAAAACCTATTACCAACTGCGTCTCCAGACGAACTCAGTTATGACGAAGTAATCGCGGCATTAACTCAGTACTGCGATCAGCAATTTCAAGTGGCTGCAGTCAGATATCAGTTTCTTCGCTTGCATAAATAGCTGGAAATGGCGTACCGTCAGTGGTATATAGAATTAAAGGGCATGACTAAGAAGTGTAAATTTAAGTGTAGTTGTGGCAACGTTTACAGTGACTTAATGATTACTGATCCTATAACGTTCAGAGTCCCCGATAGTGGAATACGGGAACAGGTCCTAAAGTACTTTGATCCTTCTCTTCCTCAAGTGTTGAAAATCTTAGAGCAATGTGATTCGGGTGCCGTAGCGGTCCTCTAAGTTTGACCAGGGTCCGATTTGTCACTATGCATTGCTGGCAGTCGTGTGAACTTTCAGTTACACAAAGGTGCCTCAGTAACTTTGCTTAATCGTGCCACGTACGAACAGTTAGGCTCACCGCGTCTTTCTCAGTCTAGGAAGCACTTCACTGCTTACTGCAAGAAGCTCTAGTGCTTGAACAGTGTAGTTTTCCTGCCACTTACAAATCTCACATTAGGACAGTGAATGTTACTGTGTTGCAATCCAGAGAAAGTGAGAACACATTCGGTTTAGATGCTTTTGATTTTTTTACACTAACCATTCATTAGAACGTACTTTCCATATCGGCTTTTGCCCCAAACAACAGTGTCGCTAGCTTCCTTAAACACTTTCCTGAACTATTTCCAGAAGGAATGGGAAAAGTAAGTGTCTTCATAGTCCATGTTACATTGAAAGACAATGCACAGCCTACGTTTCTTCGGGCACTCTCCGTTCGAATTGCTTTACGAGAAAAAGTAGCCAGTGAATTGAAAGAGTTGCAAAATAATGGTGTAATTGCTCTCATTCAAGCTAGTCAACGGCCAACTCGTCTCGTTTGTTGCCTAAGCCTTCTGGTGACATTAGCATTTGTGTTGTCTTCAAGTCGACAGTCTAGCCACAGGCAGTAGTTGGCACTTATCCGTTACCACGGCCTGAGGAATCGAGGACAGGTGTGGTGCAGGACGTTACTTTCCTACCTGCAAGTTCCATTGTATGAAGAATCACAGAAAGTGTTTATTGTAAATACACACTTAGGACTGTTCAAGTATTTGCGTTTGCCGTATGTGCTTCCCGCCTGCCATTTTTCGACGTTACTTGGAACAGATGACTGCGAAACTGCCATGTTATTCGAACTGTCTTGACGGTATTGTCGTCTCAGGTCGTACACCAGACGAACACATTGCCAATTTGTGTACTCTTTTTCGATTGTTGTCAGAAGCAGGACGCGAGTGTCGTCTCGAAAAGCTTGACTTTTTTTCAAACTGAACTACAGCACTTACACTACTGGCCATTAAAATTGCTACACCACGAAGATGACGTGCTACAGACGCGAAATTTAACCGACAGCAAGAAGATGCTGTGATATGCAAATGATTAGCTTTTCAGAGCATTCACACAAGGTTGGCGCCGGTGGCGACCTACAACGTGCTGACATGAGAAAAGTTTCCAACCGATTTCTCATACACAAACAGAAGTTGAGCGGCGTTGCCTGGTGAAACGTTGTTGTGATGACACGTGTAAGGAGGAGAAATGTGTACCATCACGTTTCCGACTTCTATAAAGGTCTGGTTGTAGCCTATCGCGATTGCGGTTTATCGTATCGCGTCATTGCTACTCGCGTTGGTCGAGATCCAATGACTGTTAGCAGAATATGGAATCGGTGGGTTCAGGAGGGTAATAGGGAACGCAGTGCTGGATCCCAACGGTCTCGTATCACTAGCACTCGAGATGACAGTCATCTTATCCGCATGGCTGTACCGGATCGTGCAGCCATCTCACGATCCCTGAGTCAACAGATGGGGACGTTAGCAAGACAACAAGCGTCTGCACGAACAGTTCGACGGCGTTTGCAGCAGCATGGACTATCAGCTCGGAGACCATGGGTTACTCTTGACAGAAGCGCCTGCGATGGTGTACTCAGCGACGATCCTGGGTGCACGTATGGAAAAACGTCATTTTTTTCGGATGAATCCAGGTTCTGTTTATAGCGTTATGATGGTCATATCCGTGTTTGGCGACATCGCGGTGAACGCACATTGGAAGCGTTTATTCGTCGTCGCCATACTGTCGTATCACCAGGCGTGATGGTGTGGGGTACCATTGGTTACACGTCTCGGTCACCACTTGTTCTCACTGACGGCACTTTGAACAGTGGACGTTACATTTCGGATATGTTACGACCTGTGGCTCTACCCTTCATTCGATCCCTGCGAAACCCTACATTTCAGCAGGATAACGTACGACCGCATGTTGCAGGTCCTGTACGGGCGTTTCTGGATACAGAAAATGTTCGGCTGCTGCTCTGGCACAGCGCATTCTCCAGATCTCTCACCAATTGAAAACGTCTGGTCAGTGGTGGCCGAGAAACTGGCTCGTCACAATGCGCCAGTCTCTACGCTTGATGAACTGTGGTATCGTGTTGAAGCTGCTTAGGCAGCTGTACCTATACACGCCATCCAGGCTCTGTTTGACTCAATGCCCAGGCGTATCAAGGTCATTATTTCCGCCAGAGGTGGTTGTTCTGGGTACAGATATCTCAGGATCTATGTACTCAAATTGCGTGAAAATGTAATCACATGTCATTTCTAGTATAATATATGTGTGCAATGAATACCCGTTTATCATCTGCATTTCTTCTTGGTGTAGCAATTTTAATGGCCAGTAGTGTCGATCATGTGATAAACAGTCAGGGAGTGCACCCCATGCTATCTCATTTGCTTGTAATCCGTTACCTGGTTATTCCTCGCAACGTGTCCGAACCTCAGTCAGTATTAGGCAAGATGATGTATTACATTCGGTTCATATCGAATGCCGCTCAGATCACGGCTTCATTACATCGCTTGCGTCGCAAAAATGTACCTTTTGTGTGGACTAAAGATTGTCAAGACGCTTTTCAGAAACTCAAAAATGCCTTACTTAGTAACAGATGTTTAGAGCATTTCGACGCTGCCAAGCCAGTAGTTTTGTTAGTAGACGCTTCTTCTTACGGAATCGGCGCTGAGCTTTCGCACAGAATTGGTGCACAAGTCAGTGCTTTTGACTCAAAGTTATTAACTCACACTCAGTGCAATCACCCTCAAATTCAAAAAAGAGGCTCTCGCTATTGTGTATGATGTGACCAGATTCCATCACTATTTGGATGGTCGCAAGTTCTATTCCGTGATAGATCACAAGCCTTTGCAGTTCTTGTTTCATCCGTCAAACCCGGTTCCTCCACGCACTGCCCAAAAATTGCAACGCTGGGCTTTTTTGCTTTCGCGGTATCAGTGTGAAATTGTGTACAGACCTATGGCAAAGCAAGGCAATGCAGACGCCACATCTCGCCTTCCTATTGGCCCAGACTATGATTTTGATGCATCTACGTATTTTGTTGCCATATCGATGCGCAGAACTCTGAATTGCTGGAAAAGTTTCGCTTGGACTACAGAAAAATAGGGCACGCCACGGAAGCAGATCCGGATCTCAAAATTTTGTTGCATTATATTCGCACGTGTTGGCTTCTTTCATTGAACAGTATTCAGAACTCAGATGTTCGCCGATATTTTTCATGTCGGCATAGCCTTTCAGTTCAACAAGGTGTGAGTCCAGTTCAAAATGACAACGGGCAATCCCGTGTGTTTATTCCCATAGTGTTGTAGAAGGATGTGTTGGGTTGCTCTACCAAGAACATTGGGGAATTGTTCGCACTACCATTTTGCAACAGTCGTTGACTCGTAGTGGTAGACTGTTTTGTAAGTAGGCTGTTTATGTTTTTGTGTTCGTAGCGCCACGTAGCGCTCAGTATGAAAAACACTGACTGTGCTGTGTGCAGTCTGTGGCTTGTTGGCATTGTTAGAATGGGCAGTTGGATGTGAACAGCGCGTAGTGTTGTGCAGTTGGAGATGAGCAGCCAGTAGTGGTGGATGTGGAGAGAGAAAGATGCCAGAGTTTTGAGCGGACGATCTGGACGTGTGTCCGTCAGAAAAAGTAAATTTATTTAATTTTTGGATGACAGATCCAATATATTCAGGGTGGTCAGAAATTGCTTATAGGGATGTTACAGGGCAGATTGTACTGAGACATAAATGTTAAGAAAGAAATTCGATACGTTGCTCCGTTTCCGAGTTATTTAGCATAGAATATAGCCAATCGAGGTGTCACGTGTTCGCATTCAAGCAGCCTGCCAGGGGCAGTGTTGCCCAACTTCCTCCTGGCCGCCAGTGTTTAGGATCGCCGGTGCGGACAGGAAGGCAGTCTGTCGCAGCGAGTAAGTTGCAGTGTCATCAGTCGCAGTACAATGGGAATCGCAGTAGCAGCTAGCTCCGCCGCTATCTCAGAGACAGGCAGCACACAGCAGCTCTAAAGTGAACTCAGCGGACTTTGTACTTGACCAGTAGTGAGGCTAACGTGGACTATGCAGAAGAGCTTGTACCACAACGAATATGTTAATTAAACCTTCCACTCTTATGAATAAAGAACACAGTTAATCTACGTGTGCATTTCGTGTTATAGAAAGAGGATACTGGCCACCAAACAACATACTCTCCTAGCTCCTGTGGTACAGCTCTACAGAGACAACGAGACAATATGTAAGTTCACTAGGGACTGTGTTCCGAATTCGCGAAACAGCCATGTCTAGGCAGACACCAGCAGTGAGGCTAACGTGGACTATGCAGAAGAGCTTGTACCACAACTAATACTCTCCATTCTTATGAATAAGGAACCCAGTTAATCTACGTTTGCTGTTTGTGTTATAGAAAGAGGATACCGGCCACCAAACAACATCTTCTCCTTGCTCCTATGGTACAGCTCTACAGAGACAACGAGACGACATGTAAGTTCACTAGGAACTGTGTTCTGAATTCACGAAACACCTATGTCTAAGCTGACGAAAACACTTGTGCCACACTTTTTCAGTACGTGTTTGGCATTAACATGGGGGCAGGTGTTCTGGACGGTCACATAATTGAGCCATACCTCCTTCGCTTCAAGCTAACTGGCCCTGCATACTTGATCTTCCTGCCGGCTGTTGTGCCGAGCGGTTCTAGGCGCTTCCGTCTGGAACCGCGCTACCGCTACGGTCCCAGGTTCGAATCCTGCCTCGGGCATGGATGTGTGTGATGTACTTAGGTTAGTTAGATTTAAGTAGTTTTAAGTTCTAGGGGACTGATGACCTCAGATGTTAAGTCCCATAGTGCTCAGAGCCATTTTTTGATCTTCCTACAAAACGTAATGGACCCGTTCTGGGAAGCTGTGCCACTCAGAGTCTGTCAGGAAATGTGTTTTCAGCACGATGGTGCAGCACCTCACTTGTCACGTGCGGTTCCGAAATATTTCAAGAGATGATATGGTGGAAAATGGATAGGCCGAGGAGGTCCAGCCGCGTGGCCGCAGAGATCGGCAGATGTATCTCCTATGGACAACTTCTTGTCGGGTCATATGCAAAGTAGAGACAGAGGAAGATCCTCTGGCACGAGTTCTGGCCGCAGCACTACACAGACACGCCAGGTGGGATGGAGAGTATATACCATAACACGCTTGTAGGTATAAAGTCTGTAACAACTTCGGTGGTCGCCACATCGAGCCACTGTTGTAATGCATTAGTATTGTTCTGTACGTACAGTATAGTGGGTTCTGTTTTGCTCGCGAATAATGTAAATGCGTAATGTTTAAGTGTTAATAGAAAGGAATGTCCATAAGTAGTAAATGGACGCTTCGTTATGTTTCATTTAGAGTAGTCACCTAATCATTGTACCGCACCACACCTAATTCAGTTCCTGAAGCAGAAGTGAATCAGCTAAACATTTGAATTGAAACCGTCGTAAAATGGAAACGGTACGTTTCCGGACACGGGTTCCTAATTGAAATATTATGTACTCGCTCCCCACTACAAGTCCTACAAGTCTGCAACGGGGATTTCCGAACACACTGTATATGAAAATAATGTTGTTAAAAGACAGCGCCCCCTGTCAACGCTGATTTAACAAGCCGCCCATCACCGGTTGTCCCAGTTCGGTCTAGGACTTCGAGAGCATAAGTAATGAGTATTAGCAAGTAGTAACAGTGGGTAAAGTACTTGCAAGTAGGAGGCACAGGAAACCACTACATAAAAAGAAGTTATGCTTATTTTCTTTTTAGAAATAGTGTTCAGTTAATCTTCAAGTTTAATGTACAGATAATTTTGGATTCCTGCCACTCGCCGTAGTAACTTCTTTCCTTTCTTTATGTCCATGCTGACTCCCACAGTATCTGTCAAAACATCCAATGGAAGACCATGGCTGTGATACGGATCAGGTTTCATTGCATCTCCGTATTGAAGTCAGCAAGCAAGTAGCAGGTTGGCCATCATCGATCAGTTTGTCGTGGTTTCACTGAAGCTCGGCAGACTGTCACTCTCTCTGCTTCTAGCAACACGGACAGAATGACAGCACGACACACTGCGTTCTTGAGCTCTGAAAATCTCGGCCGTTTAAGGACCGAGTCTGTGCACATTTGCCGTCATTTTCAGACCCACGTGTGTCACGCCGCGCAGCGATTATTCTATGTCAATGAGTTTGGTCTCTTCTGTCTAAGTTTGTTTTTGTAATGGTGATCGGTCGGTGAAGTTACGTTGCGTTACGTCACAGTGCCTTGCTACGTAACACATAATCACTTGTGTTTCTACCTACCATGCCATGAGGTCTCTTGACATAGCGGCACATCTTGACATACCCACTGGCACATCAGCCCATTGCTAACCTGTTCTATTCTGAGTTTTCAAGAAATGTTAGCATTTTCTATAAAATTATTCTCCTGCAGAACAACAAAAAACTGAGAATCGTTAACATAGTCTTTCTCTTAAAACAAACGGGTACTATTAATACGCGATTACCCGAGAAGAAAAGACACGATACACCAAGTTCGGATACAGTCATTGATGAGTCACTTACACAAAAATAGGATGAGTCAGGCCGTTCGGGGTAGCCGCGCGGTCTAGAGGGGCCTTGCCACGGTTCGCGCTGCTCCCCCCGTCTGAGATTCGAATCCTCCGTCGGGCATGGGAGTGTGTGTTGTCCTTAGCGTAAGTGAGTTTAAACTACATTAAGTAGTGTGTAAGCCTAGGGCCCGATGACCTCAGCACTTTGCTCACATAGGCCTTACCATAAACTTCCATTTCCTTTAGGATAAGTGTCGCTTAACATTGAGGGAGGCCTGTTAATAAACTGTCTTCTGTCCTCATCTCGTGATGTAAGCTACACTTATTTAAAATGTGGCGAATGTGTCATCTACGTGCCACAAACAACACAAATTAGCATGTATTCGTGTATGAGAAGGAAATTATGTCACTTTCATTTTCCCTATTCGAAGACGTATTAAGCAGGCTGGCGACCAAAAGGTGCGTCGATTTCATTGTTTTGTATGTGCTGTTCATCATGCCAAGCCACTGTTGCCTCCTCAAAGATGCAGTAGGGAACTCCTCAATACTGACACCATGACACGCAGAGAGATAGGACAGTGGATAACGTAAGGTAGTTCGATGCCTCCTTTGCTGCGGCATCGGCTAACTCATTCACACCATTTCCCACATGTCTTGGCACTTAGCAGAATTACAGCTCCTTGCCCTGACTTTGCAACCGGAGAAGGGCGTCCTCGCTATTCTGAAATGTTACATCTGCTGGATAGGTATACAGGTACTTGACGGTCTGCAGAGCAATGAGTAAATCAGAACAGATAAGGAAAGTCAACCGCTAATCACGTCTTATCTGATCCACAGATTTCACTATTGCATGAAGATAAGATACACTCTAAGAAAAAAAAAAGACGTTCCACGGTGGAATAATCCAAACGAGACGGAAATCAGGTAGATGTGATGTACATGTACAGACAAATAAATCATTACAATATCAGAAAAACTGAATGATTTATTTAAGAGCAAGAGCTTCACAGGTTGAGAAAATCAATAACTCGTTAGTTCATGTCTTGCCCTTACGCAAGCAGTTTTTCGACTTGAAACTGATTGACAGGGTTGTTGGATGTCTCCTGATAGATATCTTGCCAGGTTCTGTCCAGTTGGTGCTTTAGATGCTGAAAATCCCTAGCTTGCTGGAAGGCACTGTCCATAATGCTCGAAACATTCTCAGTCGTGGAGAGATGCAGGGTTTGACCGAAATGAAATGGCACCCCAAATCATCGCTCTTGGTTGTCGGAACGTATGGCGTGCAGCAATCGGATTGGTATCCCACTGATACCTGGCTTGTCTCTGGGCTCGTCTTTGGCCTGGAATCTCATTGGAGTATAGTTATCTTCTGTGAAATCTCGCTTAGAACTGAGCCCTGATGACCAGCAAAGACGCATCTGGAGACACCTTTGACATAATTGGGATACCAACTTGGCTATCGCCCGACGTACGGTTTGATAACAGAAATGATGGTTTTGGATGCCATTTTATTTCATAGCAGGACCCCTTTGGTTATCATTCGTGACACCCTTACCACCCTAAGAGCACAGTGGTACATCGACGATTTTCTTTGCCCCGTTCTGTTTCCCTTCGTGTCAAGCTTGAATGGGTAGAATGTGTGCATGCTGTGTGCAGACCAAGAGGAGCTGCTAAATGCGTCTTTGGCTATGGCTAGTCACCTTAAGTCTGCTGCCTCGGGATGTAGCGGTGGCGGAGAATGTGGTGCATAGCATTGGACACCTCAGGTGTCCCTTGTTTCGGCCATGGGCTCTGCTACTGAGGCTTCTCCTAGTGTACCGGAAGTTGTGCACCAGCCCTCGCAGCAGGGCGAGAGGCTGGTGGCAACTCGTTCGCGTCACTCGCCGTGGAGGGCCAATGTGGATACTGCCATTCTGGCCTCGCCGATTCACCTTGTGAGTGGACAGTTAGCCGCTCCCTAAGCAGGGTCCGAGCAGGCACACGTGGGGAGGTGTTAACTAGTTATTGGGAGCTCCAATGTTAGGAGCATTATGGAGCCTCTTAGGCAGATAACGTCCAGGGCTGGAAAGAAAGCCAGTGTGACTGACGGGGGTCCTCATCTGAGATGTGGGGGCGGTCTTATCTGCTGCTATCGAGCCTGTAGAGTGCTGTCGTCTGCAAGTTTTGGCTTAGGTCAGCACCAGTAACGCCTGTTGCTTGGGTTCTGAGGCCATTCTCAGTTCATAGAGGTGTGTAGCGGAAGTAGTGAAGACTGCTGGCCTCACACGTGAGGTGTAAGCAAAGCTCGCAAATTGCAGCATTGTTCCCACGGATGATCGGGATCGTTTGGCTTGGAGCCGAGTGGAGGGTCTCAGAGAAAGGATTCGTCGACTCTGTGACGGTCTTGGCTGTAGATTTCTGGCCCTGCATTATCAGTCGGGGATTCGTAGGACTTCCCTTGATAGGTCAGGCATGCACTACACAAAGGAAGTATCCATTCGGGTAGCAGAGTACTTGTCGAGTGCACATGCAGGCTTTTTAGCCCAGGAGGTAGTTTGAAGTACTCTGATGAATACTCGCCACTTGATACGCAGCAAGGGAAGTCAGACCGCATTCAGGGTAGACTGTCAACATTTTTTCAGTAAATTGTCAAAGATTTTGTAACAAAGTTCCAGAATTTACTGCCCTCCAAGAATGTTCTCATGTTAAAATTATTCTAGGGGCCGAGAGCTGGCTAAAACCCGAAGTGGAAAGCTCTGAGATATTTGGCGAGTCATGAGATATTTGGCGAGTCATGGAACGTACATCGGAAAGACGAATTAGAGACCGTACGAGGGGAGTGTTCATTGTAGTTGATAAAAATATTGTCTCTATTGAGGTCGAAGTTGAGTGTGACAATGAAGTTATCTGGTGGCGGATAAAAGGTCTATGTGAAACCAAGTTAATTGTTTGATGATTTTACCGGCCACCCGATTTTGCTGTGACAGTTCTAGAGTCATTCAAAGAATGTCTATTATCACCAGCGCGTAAATACCAAAACCATGTATTGCTGGCTGTAGACGACTTTAACCTACCGAGTGTAGACTGGGATGCCTTTGGATGCATTGTGGTGGTACAGATAGACAGCCATCACAAGTACTTTTGAACAAGTTTTCTGAAAACTGTCTTGAGCAGTTAATTCAGCATCCCACACACAATGAAAATGTCGTAGACTATGTAGATACAAACAGGCCGGACTTTATGGACAACGTCAGTATAGAAGTATAGAAACTGGGATTAGCGAACTTGATGTCATTATAGAAACTATGGTTACAAAAGTTAATAGATCTGTCAAGAAGGCTAGGAGAGTATTTCTGCTAGAAAGTGCGGATAAGCAGATGTCAGCATCTCACCTAGACCGTGAAATGACATCACTTAGTTCCAGTAACTTGGACGTGGAGGAAAGTTTAAGGTGATTGTAAATCGTTGCCTAGAGAAGGAAGTGCTAGTAAATGCATTAAGAATAGAGGAGATCCACTATGGTTTAATAAAGAAATTCGGAAATTTCTGAGGAAGCAGGGGCTGCTGTACTCTCGGTTCAAAAGAGAACGCGCAAATGACGACAGACAAAGGTCAGTAGAGATTCGTGCGTCTGTGAAAAGATCTATGCGCGAAGCATCCATACCTTAGCAGAAGATCTGGCAGAGAAACCGAGAAAATTTCTCCGAGAAAATTCTGGTCCTATGTAAAATAGCTAAGTGGGCCTATGGTTTCCATCGCCACGGCCCTCAAAATTACAGACCAATATCCTTAACACCGATCTGTTGCAGGATTCTCGAACATATTCTCAGTTCGAATATAATGAATTTCCTTGAGACCGAGAAGTTGCTGACCATGCATCAGCACGGCTTTAGAAATCATCGCTCCTACGAAACGCAACTTGCCCTTTTTTCACATGATATCTTGCGAACCATGGATGAAGGGTATCAGACGGATGCCATATTCCTTGACTTCCGGAAAGAGATAGACTCGGTGCCCCACTGCAGACTCCTAACTAAGGTACGAGCATATGGGATTGGTTCCCAAGTAAGTGAGTGGTTCGAAGACTTCTTAAGTAATAGAACACAAAACGTTGTCATCGGAGGTGAGGGTATCATCTGGCGTGCCCCAGGGAAGTGTGGTAGGTCCGCTGTTGTTTCCTATTTACATAAATGATCTTTTGGATAGGGTGGATAGCAATGTGCGACTGTTTACTGATGATGCTGTGGTGCACGGGAAGGTATCGTCGTTGAGTGACTGTAGGAGGATACAAGATGACTTGGACAGGATGTGTTATTCGTGTAAAGAGTGGCAGCTAACTAAATATAGATAAATGTAAATTAATGCAGATGAATAGGAAAAAGAATTCCGTAATGTTTGAATACTTCATTAGTAGTGTAGCGCTTGACACAGTCACGTCGATTAAATATTTGGGTGTAACATTGCAGAGCGATATGAAGTGGGACAAGCATGTAATGGCAGTTGTGGGGAAGGCGGACAGTCGCGTTCAGTTCATTGGTAGAATTTTGGGAAGATGTGGTTCTCTGTAAAGGATACCGCTTATAAAACACATTGAGGGAGGACATAGAAGCAATTCAGACGCGTGCTGCTAGATTTGTTACTGGTTGGTTTGATCATCACGCGAGTGTTACGGAAATGCTTCAAGAACTCGGGTGTGAGTCTCTGGAGGAAAGGAGGCGTTCTTTTCGTGAATCGCTACTGAGGAAATTTAGAGAACCAGCATTTGTGGCTGACTGCAGTACAATTATACTGCCGCCAACTTACATTTCGCGAAAAGATTGCAAAAATAAGATAAGAGCGATAAGGGCTCGTACAGAGGCATATAGTCAGTCGTTTTTCCCTAGTTCTGTCTGGGAGTGAAACAGGGAGAGAAGATGCTTGTTGTGGTACGAGGTACCCTCCGCCACGCATCGTCTGGTGGATTGCAGATTATAGATGTAGATGTATATGTAGATGTAGACTTGTTGACCAGTCTGTTGTGGCAGTTGAAGACAGCAAAACGCTCATGCAGGAGACTCATACAGATATACTGGAAATGGACATACATTGATGAACTAGACATTTATTTCTGGATAATTTCAGAATTAGTGGAAATTTCATGTTACGAGAGCGAAACAGCTGGGTATGACATCTGTGGAATAGCTCACTTGCAGCAGTGACAGTAATATCTCTGCACTTGTGTATCTTTGGCTCAGTTGTAGAGCGGAGAGTAGTCGAGTGTTGGACATGGAGTAAGCTGGCAGGGATTCTAGCGTAGTGCATACTGTAGGAGGATTTTGCTTAAAGAAAATTGTTAGGAATTATTAATCTGGTGGAAGGATTTACAGACGCAGTATTTATGTAACGGAGAGAATTGATTTGCATTATGGATATGTTTTTAAGGTAATAATTTTTGCTAGCGGATACTGATAATGTAAGCGGTTCTTGCAACAGAACGGTCTACCTCTCCCCCCCCCCCCCCCCCCCCTCCTCAGTTTAGGTCATTTCAGTTTAATTCATATCAATTTGCATGATCGTAAAAGCATTGCCTTGTAATACTTTTGTAAATAAAGTAAAGCTTTCAGTTGTCTTTGAGTATTACGCTCTTGTGAAATAATAGCCTTAAAGATATAGCGTTGACATTATAATGAAAGGATTAGTATTTTCATTTCAAGTAAGAATTTTTTTTAATATGAGAAAATCTTCCTGATATTTCTCCCAGTAGTTTAGTTTTATTTTTGCATATTTTAGCTGGCGCGCTTTCTTCATGCTGTGCTGTTGCTGCTGATTATGCTGCAATTTTCCAGAAATTTTCGTATTTGTTGGTTCTTTCACTTTCCATCTCACGTTTCCATTGCTCAGATTGTAAGCATTTTCTTTGCAATGAAGATTTTTAAGGGGCCAGTGCACAGTGTAGGTTTCATAGTGTTGCTACGTAATTTCAGTGTTTCAATTTTTCTGGGTAGTGCACAGTTTGATTTGGTGTAGAGAGACAACTGAAGGGAGTACTCTACATCACTGGCCTCTTAATTGGTTTGCATTTATCGTGAATCTCTTGCCCATCGCAAAGTCTCAAGGGAATAGAAAACAGCGCAGGTGACTCCAGTACACAAGAATGGTAAAATAACGGACCCACAAAATTACAGACTTCGGTTTGCCACACAATCCTTGAATCTTTTCTCAGTTCGAATATAACAAACTTTCTTGGGACAGAGAAGCTTATGTCCACGAATCAGCATGGTTTTAGAAAGCGTCGCTCTTGCGAAACTCAGCTCTCCCTTTTCTCACATGAGATGCTGCAAACTGCTGGATGAAGGGCAACAGCCAGATTACATATTTCTAGATTTCCGGAAAGTGTTTGACACGGTGCCCCATTACAGGCTATTAAAGAAGGTACGAGCATATGGAATAGATTCACAGATATGTGACTGACTCGAAGACTTCTTAAGTTAGGGGACCCAGTATGTCGTCCTCGACGCCGAACGTTCCTCACAGACAAGGGTATGATCAGGAGTGCCCCAGGGAAGTGTGATAGGACCCGCAAAATTTGGCAGACCGAGTGGACAGCAATCTGCTGTCCTTTGCTGATGATGCTGTGGTGTTGGGCAAGGCGTCGTCGTTGAGTGACTGTAGGAGGATACAAGACGATCTGGACAAATTTTCTAATTGGTTTGATGAATGGCAGCTAGCTTTAAATATAGAAAAATTTGAGTTAATGCGGATGAGTAGAAAAAACAAACACGTAATTTTAGGACGCGGCATTAGTAGTGCGCTGTGTGACACAGTCTCGCCGTTCAAATATCTCGGCATAACTTTGCAAAGCGATATAAATGTGAGGATTGTAGTAGGAAAGGCAAATGCTCAACTTCGGTCTATTGGGAGCATTCTAGGAAAGTGTGGTTCATCTGTAGAAGGGACTGCATACAGGACGCTAGTGCGATCTACTCTTGAGTACTAATCAGGTGTTTGGGATCCTTACCAGGTCGGGTTAAAGGAAGACATCGAAGTAGTTCAGAGGACGGCTGCTAGCTTAGCTACTGGTAGGTTCTAACAACACACAAGTGTTACAGAGATGCTTCGGGAATCGAAATGGGAATCCCTGGAGGGAAGGCGACGTTCTTTTCAAGGAACGCTATTGAGAAAAAAATTAGAGAACCGACGTTTGAAGATGTCTGCAGGACCAAAGCACAGCGCATAAGGACCACGAATATAAGATACGAGAAATTAGGACTCACACGGAGGCATACAGACAGTGGTTTGTCCCTCGTTAGATTTGCAGGTGGAACAGGAATGGAATTGACTAGTAGTTGTATGGTGTACCATCCGCCACGGGCCGTAATGTGGATAGAGATTATCGATGTAGATGTAGAGGCTTCCTGGGCTTACATTGCAGTAACATAATACCCGCTGGCACACGGTGGACTATTGGACTTCGAATCTACATGCTTGTCTTACCCCAACTTGGCCAGCAAGGTCGCAGAATCTGTCCCTAATTGAGAACAGTTGGAACATTACAGGCAGGGCCCACAACCAGCTTGGAATTTTGACGATCCAAAGCGCCAATTGTACAAAATTAGGCACGACATCCCTTAGGAGGTCATCCAACATCTCTATGAATCAATGCCAAGCCAAATAACAGCTTGCATATGGGACAGAGATGGATCAACTCCTTACTGCCTTGTTCATTCCTGAAGCTGTTTCTGTGAATAAATCGTCCATTTTTCTGAAATTGTAATAATTTGTTTGCCTGTACGTGTAAGTCACATCTATCGATTTCCATCCCATTCGGCTAATTCCTTCGTGAGTACGTTAAACTCGAAACTTCCTCAACGATTAAAACTGTGTGTCGGACCGCGTCTCGAAATGGGGACCGTTGCCGTTCGCGGGCTAGAGCGCTGTGGGGTGAGCTATCTATGCGCTTGGGTAGATGAATCGGTACAGCAATTTCTCCTGAACGGCAAAGGACATAGGTCACAGTCCCGGTTCTGCAGACAGATTCAATCTGGCAGCAAGTTTCAAGTCAGCGGAGGGGAAAATCATTCTTGGTACCTTAAAATCATTACACAGATAGATTCTGAAGATATGTTGTTGTTGTTGTGGTCTTCATCCCTGAGATTCGTTTGATGCGGCTCTCCATGCTACCCTATCCTTGCAACCTTCTTCATCTCCCAGTACTTACTGCAACCCACATCCTTCTGAATCTGCTTAGTGTATTCATCTCTTGGTCTGCCTCTACGATTTTTACCCTCCACGCTGCCCTCCAATGTTACATTTGTGATCCCTTGATGCCTCAGAACATGTCCTACTAACCGGTCCCTTCTTTTTGTCAAGTTGTGCTACAAACTCCCCTTCTCCTCAATTCTATTCAATACCTCCTCATTAGTTATGTGGTCTACCCATCTAATCTTCACCATTCTTCTGTAGCACCACACTTCGAAAGCTTCTATTCTCTTCTTGTCCAAACTATTTATCGTCCACGTTTCACTTCCATACATGGCTACACTCCATACAGATACTTCCAGAAACGACTTCCTGACACTTAAATCTATACTCGATGTTAACAAATTTCTCTTCTTCAGAAACGCTTTCCTTACCACTGCCAGTCTACATTTTATATCCTCTCTACTTAGACCATCATCAGTTATTTTGTTCCCCAAAGAGCAAAACTCCTTTACTACTTTTAATGTCTCATTTCCTAATCTAATTCCCTCAGCATCACCCGACTTAATTCGACTACATTCCATTACCCTCGTTTTGCTTTTGTTGATGTTCATCTTATATCCTCCTTTCAAGACATCGTCCATTCCGTTCAACTGCTCTTCCACGTCCTTCGCTGTCTTTTATAGAATTACAATGTCATCGGCGAACCTCAAAGTTTTTATTTCTTCTCCATGGATTTTAATACCTACTCCGAATTTTTCTTCTGTTTCCTTTACTGCTTGCTTAATATACAGTTGAATAACATCGGGGAGAGGCTACAACCCTGTCTCACTCCCTTCCCAACCGCTGCTTCCCTTTCATGTCCCTCGACTCTTATAACTGCCATTTGGTTTCTTTACAAATTGTAAATAGCATTTCGCTCCCTGTATTTTACCCCTGCCTCCTTTAGAATTTGGAAGAGAGTATTCCAGTCAACATTGTCAAAATCTTTCTCTAAGTCTACAAATGCTGAAGATATAGTCGGGCAAAACGAAGGAAGAACAAGCCGGCAGCACATAATACGTTAAAACCACGGTGTTCATTTAAAATGTTAAAACAGTTGTTCTTAAAAGATGGCAGTTGACACTGTTGACAGTGATTCGTCCAGCGGTTGGGGACATTAAGCTCGCACCGGGTTGCCGGCCGTTGTGGCCGAGCGGTTCTAAAGCGCTTCAGTCTGGAACCCCGCGACCGCTACCATCGCAGGTTCGAATCCTGCATAGGGCATGGATGTGTGTGGTGTCCTTAGGTTAGTTAGGTTTAAGTAGTTCTAAGTCTAGGGGACTGATGACCTCAGATGTTAAGTCCCATAGTGCTCAGAGTCATTTGAACCATTTTTGCCACCACACAACACAGACACATACCAGTTAAAGTCACGTATAATCCACAGATAACACACAAGTCACATACCGCTGCGAAAGGGACCGCCGGATACGGAGGAAGAAAGCCCTTTTCGTTTAGGCCCTGAAGCTACGTTCGGGCAATCCTAGTCTATAGCTCCCTACAACTGTTTCTTTTGATTGACAGTGGTCGTATGGTATTTTTCCCGTTTATTTTATTCTAGGCAGCTTCGTTCAACAATCCATACAAATGAGTATGAGTGTAGCTAGTTTGTCCGTCTTTGTAACGAAATTCATCACTGATACTGCCTATCAGGGATCGTCAGTTTGTTGGTAGGTTTATGGAGTGTGGCAGTAGATGTCTACGCGCAGGTAGTATAATTTGCATAGATAACGGGCAGCTGATGTGCGTGCGCGATGATGGCGCCCGATAGTGACCCAGATGGGTTCCATAGGATTTACACTGGGCGAATTCGGTCGCTGAGACATCAACGTGACCTCACTGTAAGGCTCCTCAAACCACTGTAGCACGAACAGGCTCCAAAACATGGTCAATTATACTGCTGAAAATGACATCGCCGTTGGGGATGACATCAAGCACGAAGGGATGCAGGTGGTTGGCCGCTTTTAAGCCTGTCTTCGATTACTACCTCAGGTCCCATGCAAGTGTAGGAGAATGTCTCCCACAGCGTGATACTGCTCTCTCCAGCCCGTGTCCGAGGCGCGCTGCACGTTTCAAGCCGTCTTTCATCTCGATGACTACGGTCGTGGAGACGACCACCGATACAGTGTGATTCGACCGAAGAGCCGACCCATTTCCATTGATCGACGGTCGAATTCCTATGGTCCCGCGCCCACTGCAATCGTAACTGACAATGTCGTTAGGTCAAGATGTGAACACGTAGGGCTGGTCTACTGCGGGGCTCCATGTTCAACAATGTATGATGGGCGGTGTGGTCCGAAATTCTTGTGCGTACATCGGCACTGTGCTTGTAAGCCAACAGTTTCACCAACAAAGCCCCAAGGACCACACAGAACATTATGTCAGCCAAGCTCGAATTTCAACCATGTACGAATTGAATTACAGAACCAAAAACTAGAATGACTGTAATGTCAGTGTGTCACAATTATTATCGGTCAACTCATGCGAAAAGACTACCTGGGTGTAGCACGTTTTAGAGATATGAAATGGAATGATGATAAAGACTAAGTCGTGAGAAAAGCAGAGGGTAGTCTTCGGTTTTTTGGTAGAATATTATTGAATTGCAGTCAGTTTACAAAGCAGATTGGTTACAAAGCACTCGCGCGACCAATCCTAGAAATTTGTCGTGCGGGATCCGCACCAGATAGGGTTAACAGGGATATTGAATGTATTTGGAGAAGGGCTGTACTAATGTACACAGGTGTGACAGAGCGTTACAGAGACTGAAAAAATACTGAAGTGACAGGCCCCAGAAGATAGACGTAAAGTCTCCCGAGAGAGTCAACTTACAAAGTTTCAAGAACCGACTTTAAAAGGTGACTGTAGGAGTATACTGCAACCTCCCTATGTGTCGCTCCCCAGGGATCGTAACGATATGTTCAGATTAATTACAGAGCGCAGTGAAGCATTTAAAAAAGCATTCTTCCCGCCCTCCATACGTCAGTGGTACGGTTAACACCAGCAATAACTTGTGCATTGGAACTTACACTCCTACATGCACTTCAGAGTAGTTTGCAGAGCATAGATATATGTATAGATGTAGGCATAGATGTAGATGTGAAAGAAGATGAATTAGAAACTCGAACTATCATTGAGGATTCCTTTTTAAGAAGTCTACAAATTGTTACAAGCTTGATTGTTCAAAGACCTTACAACAAACTGGAGTGAGAAATACACCAGTTAAGATTTCATTGTGTGGTGTTTTCCTCCTACGTCTTTTTTACGTTTTACGCTTCACAAAAACGCAGAATGTCATTGTCATTTGCACGGTAATCGCAGTTTGCGTGCTTCATTTTGTTGTAAGTCATGTGGCCCGCCCGCTCTTAACCTGTTAATGCTGATGGCTTCCTTCCGTACGAGATCAGAATCAAGAATCATGGCATATGAAGTATGTGTTGTTGGATAACCTTTACTAAATTCCATTGAAATATTGTCCTCACTAAATAGCGAAGACCATCCTGCTATTGTGCGAACTGCTAGCAGTCGATAGTAGTCACAGTGCGAATGGGATATCAAACTGGGTGCGGGTTGTTTCACGTTTTTGGTAAGCTGATCAGCTCGTTCGTTGTCTCGAAACTTGATGGCGCACAGTATCCAAGGGAAGCAGATAGGTTTGTGGAGCAGATTACGGGCCGATGGTTTCTGGGCGCGGAGCAGGCGCTCGGTAGTTTCTCGGATGGTTTAGGTGAATTTGGTGACCAACAAATCAAAGTGAGTTCACTATCATGTTCCTCAGACCACTAAAAGCACTATTATAGCTTTGTGACAAGGACAGATATCCAGGTGGAAGATACCATCGCCGTCAGGTAAGACATCAAGCGATGCAGCTGGTCCGCAATAATGTCCACATAGACCACATGTGTCGCGGTGCTTTGATTACTGCCACAGGTCCTATAGACACCCAGGTAAATGTCTCTCATTCCATAATACTGCCCTCACTAGCCGGAGTCAGTGGTTCGGTGCATCGTCCAAGAAGCAGTTAGCTTCGATAACGGAGTATCCAAACACGACCATCGACCTGGTGTAACAGGAAACGTGATTCGCCTAACTAGATGACATGTTCAATTTATTCACAGTCCAATCTCTACTATCCGGTGGCCACTGCAATCGTAAACGACGTAAATGTTGGGTCAACAGGGGAACACGGAAGGGGTATCTTTTGCGAAGTCCAATGTTGAAGAGTGTATGAATAATGTGCTCAGAAACACAACTCTAGCTGGCAAACAGAAGTCCAGTTCCGCGTTTTCGGGATGATCGTTCATAGGCAACGGGCCATAAAAATCTGCCGTTGCTCAAAGTCCCTTGTGTGAGCGGATTTCTCCATTCGTAGCCTGTATCGTCACTAGGATAATTGCCCAATCACCTGTCTTCCGCTTATGCATTTGTCTCCATGCGTTCACGTGCTGTGAGTGCCACCAGCCGTCTTTCGCCCTCGCAGTGGGCAAAGGTCACAACGTCTTGGCTTATGAATGCACGCTGAACAGCCGGGACATTACGACCGCCTACGTAATGGCCCTTATGTCCACCTTTGGCACGGATAACAGCGGCGAAGCGTCGTGGCATGGAAGCGATGAGGTGGGCAGCTGGCACCATATCCGCCACACAGCTCCTCACGCAAGCCTCCTATTTCCCCACCACTTGCACTCACATCCCAGACGTGTTCGATCCGGTTCAGATCGGGCCAGATGGGGGACCAGCACTTCAAACTGGAGCTTGCCACTAGAACTCGAACCACTCCATTACATTCCTGGCCTTATGACATGCCGAATTATCTTGCTGAAAACTGCCTCTGACGTCAGCGAAGATGATCGTCATGAAGGGATGTACGTGGTTTGCTGTCATGGTGCCTTGCACGAGCTCCACTAAACCTTGGATGCCCACGTGAATGTTTCCCAGAGCATAATGGAGTCGCCGCTAGCCTCTCTCCGTCCTACCATACAGGTATCACGGAGCTGCTCTCCTGGAAGACGTCGGATTCGCGCCCTCCCATCGGCAAGATGAAGAATGTATTGGAATTCATCAGACTATGCAACGCTCTGGCACTGCGCCAACGTCCAGCGCCTCTGGTGACATGCCCATTACAGTCGTATTTGCCGATGTTATGGCGTCAACAAGGGCAAACACAGGGGTTGTCGGCTGCAGAGGCCCATTTTAGGAGTGTTTGGTGCACTTCGTGTTCAAACATACTTGTACTCCGCCCAGTAGTGTAATCTCATGTTAGTATCGCCACAGTAAGCCGCATGTCCCGTTTTACCAATCTACCCATCCTACGACGCGCGACATCTGTAACGAGTGGTGGCAGCCTACGTTCACGATGCCTGGACGTGGTTTCACCTTGGTTTCGCCACGTTTTGAAGACGCTCGCCACAGCACACCTCGAACACTAGGCAAGTCGTGCAGTTTCCGAAATGCTCCTGTCGAGTCTCCGAGCCACCACAATCTGCCCTCGGTCAAACTCAGATAGATTGTGCGCCATTCCCATTCTAGACACGTACCTCCCCCCACTCCCCTTCCCCTGATACTACATGCACCGTGCGCTGGGTGACACTGCTGTCGCCTGGACGAGTTTATATCGATAGTAGGTCGGTGGTCATAATTTTCTGGTTGATTAGTGTCTACACGTATACATATTTGAGCTGAGAATCGTTCAGGATGAGACGATTAGCATCAGATCTCCTTTGCACGGTTTAACGAGTTCCTGTCCTCAGTTATATGCACCCATTTTAGTCCATGTTTTGTGGTGGCATCTACCTACCTTTCATTAAGGCGTTCCCTCAGGCTGTAATCATGTCTTAGAATCCAGTTGTTTTCGTAATGATAATGGTTATGAGGGGTGGTCAAAAGAAAAGGTACGGAACAGTACAGTGGCTGTAATATGAAGTCTCTATTCGAAAGTAATCATCACGAAACGAGAAGAATTATCACACAATTTCACGAGCTGAGGGAATTCCTGCTCCCAGAATTGCTGTAACTCTGACAGTAGCCAGTCCTACATTGTTTCCTTCAGTTCGTCGTCCGAGCTGAAGCACTTCCTTTTGTGTGACCCTTCACCCTGGAGACATGTGGACGTGCGGACGTGCGTCATCGTACAGCCCAGGGCGTTTGGTCCTGATGGACTTGCGTAGGGCCGGCCGGTGTGGCCGAGGGGTTCTAGGCGCTTCAGTCTGGGACCACGTGACCGCTACGATCGCAGGCTCGAATCCTGCCTCGGGCATGGATGTGTGTGATGTCCTTATGTTTGTTAGGTTTAAGTACTTCTAGGTTCTAGAGGACTGATGACCTCAGATGTTAAGTCCCATAGTGCTCAGTGCCATTGTGAACTTGCGTAGGGTACGGAGTGTCTCGCAATGCATGTCACTGTTAATAGTTTATCCGTGCTCTAGGAATTCTATGAGTATCGGACTTCGGACGTCAAAGAAGACAGTAGACACCGGCTGGCCTGCTTGGGGCACAGCCATGAATTTTTTGGCAGGAGGTGACGACGCTACGTTCACGTACGAAGATGCTTTATCTCAAAGTGGCCTATGCCTATTTCAGCCGGTTTGGTTGTTATAGCTTTTCATTCCTTTTCATTGGAACACTCCCTTTATACGGATAACAGCAAAGGGCAGTGACAAAATATGTGTTCCGCTACTTAAAACCCATGCATAGAAAAACTAATGTAACAAAGGAACATGCGTTGTTACAAACCTGATGACACAAAATTAGAGTGTGCAGAATGTATTAGTGGAAATATTTTTATAATAGGAACTGAAGTTCATAACTGCCTAAAACAATTCAAGACTTAAACTTAACTCACTCTCAAGTTTATCATACCATACAGTCACACAAAGGCAAGACGAATCTCAAAATGAAGGCGTGATAAATTTTTCCCGCGTTCTGCGTCGCCTCTAGACATACAATGACAAAATAACTACTTATCAAATGGAAACTAATCACCTGAAACTCCAGGTTCCATTCTAGCGGTTCAGGATAAGACACTTGCTAAGAGAAATTATCAATAGCACACTGTGCAACAGACTTAAAGGATCACTTCTTTGAAACCCCGTTATTGCATCCCATTTTCATGCATAAGTTTGAAAATAAAACGACTGAAAGTTTCCCCTCTTCTTTGAATGTGGGTCTATGAGTTTATCTAGCTAGGAATATTTAAATCCTAACGGATAACGACTTCACACAGAGTAGCATGGATGAGACACACTGATTTCTTTTATAGAGAATTCTCGATGAATTCTCTATAGATGCAGACCAAGAAAGGAAACATCATTTTATCCACGAGGTCCCAATATGTAGCTCCTTTTAAACACTTCCTGATACTTTCAAGGAAGGTACTAGGACGTGCATACTGAAATGTGTTGGTGAACTTCAAAAGCTGTGACTCTAAGTGACTTGGATCTATTAGTACTTGTGATCTCCACATATAATTCGCCTTGCCTTTTTGCGTGACTAGCACTGAATGATACAGTAAAACTCGCCCTATGGGGCTACTAAATTTAACTAAATAATTGCTTACGTGATTTCATGGCCATCGACCGTTGAGATGTAGTCAACGTACAGAGCTCTGGGGATTATAGCATTACCTAATTTCACATTTACACGTGGACACTCATGTACTCCATCACTCGAGAGCGTGCTTGCAACAACTTTATGGAAGGAAATATTCTTAACACTGGAGGAGGAATCGCAACACGCAGTTAGGCAATTGATGCCACGAGAACAGATAAACTGCATGCAAGGAGAAACAATACAAAAATTATTACGTAACTAGGTAGCTACTACAGACTGGCAACAGGTAAACGAAGGCTCGTCTTATTCAGCTCCACGTGGTTATCATTATAGTTTGCTCAGAGGGAATCATAATCGCGGATCCTATCCACGTACGCCGCTACGCTACAGACAAAAGATTAACCCCCCAAAATAACTAATTACAACATCACACGATGTGCACATCTCACTTTTTCTGCAGATGTTGGGTGACTTATCGTCTGTGAGATAAGTCGCACGTAAAACTACACTCCCAATAGCGAGAGGCCACTCAAAATATCAGATCTTGTTTAGTTTAATCTATACACGCTACGGTAATCTCCCCACTTTTTAAACTGCTTCATTACAAATTTTACTAACCATCATTGTGTGGCAGGAAGACCAATTCTTGTCGTCTACACACGCGGCCGTCGATCGAAGTGATAATAAAGATAACGAATATTGATCACAAGAGTATTTAACTTAATTTCTAACAGGGCAGGTCCATCTCAATATTCTATAGACTGAATCGCAAACCACCCAGTGGAGATGTACGCGCTTCTTACAGCTACACACGTGGTGGTACTAAACCACCGATATCATGAATTCCATATTAGATTATCTTTACAAGAATATCCTATAATTAACACACACTTTCCTAACGTATTAATTGAAGCTGAAACATAAAGAAGACAGCATTATGAATGAGCTCTAAAGTATGAACGGAACCCACATTCCTCAACGATCAGCCTCGAACAAACTGAGATCATAAGACCCTCTGAAATTTACTTAAAATAACTCAACGAATGAAATTTAACATGAATACGCGAATAAAATCATCACCGATCCCATTATGCACGATATAGTCTGGGTACTAATGACACCTTCGTGAAATGAATGTTCACAAGTCCAGCGCAGTGCCAAGTGTACGTCTCCCACCTTCGAATCTTTGTAGCATTGTGTCCTCTCTTCCTTCGTGCGCTCTAACGGCCCTGCTTCCCTAAAGGGAGGAGGTGGAGACTCGTGACTGTCACGAACACTGGACCTCACAAACTGTTTTTGCGATGTTGCAGATTTCTCCTGCAGTAATGAAGCTCCTAACAGTTGGTAGCACAACTCACCACCTTTATATCTCTGCCTAAGAAGGAGCGACCTTTAAATCAGTCGGACGTCTACAATTACTCAAGAACCACACCAGGAGGTGGAAAGATGAGGAAAGGGGACGGATCTGCATCATGATTCAATTAATAACACCACGAACGCATTCTTTCCCGGCGATATCCGTTAATAAATCATTCTCGGGTTTCAAGCCGCGTCAAGTGGTTTACTGCCCACGAGCTTTCGGCAGAGATCTCCTCTGCCTTTGTCAAGTGGATGACTGTCGTGTGGTTGTCATTGCCGTGCTTCCGCCGTCACTCGTGACGTCGTTTGTGACGTCACTGGTGCTCGGTCCCGCACCATATATGGTAATATTGTGGCCGCGCGACTGCCGGGCCCGCTTCAGCTCCCTCAACACCGGATCCCACGCTGTACTCAGATGCAGTCCACTATCTCTATTGAAGGTGTTGAGAGAAATGAGCCACTTACGCAAAGTTTTTAAGGAAAACGGTTACAACAACAACCAGATCTCACAAGCAGTGTCATCCAAGTCTCAAAGGAAGAAGACCTCTGAAGACAACACGAAGCAGGTTGCATTCTTACCGTTTTGTGGTTCGACAACAGGAAAGACTAGTCGGCTCCTGAAGAGGCATAAAACAGACACACTCTCCAGGCCTCCGGAAAAGATCCAGCAACTAATGAAATCTGTGAAAGACGATGTAGGCCTCAGACTGTTCGAACTATTGAACAGCGCCGTATAGAACATGAAAGGTGTTACCGTCTGCGCTATCCCGAAAAGTCAGCTGTAGCAGAACATGCCCTGCAAAACGGACACCAAACTTCATTCGATGAGACGTCTATTATTAAACGGTCTAATGGTTTCTGGGATAGCGTGATAAACGAGGCCATAGAGGTTAGAATTTCCGACAACACCCTCAATAGAGACGGTGGATTGCAGCTGAGTACAGCGTGGGATCCGGTGTTGACGGGGTTAAAGCTGGCCCGGCGGTCGCACGGCCAAAACATTACCATATATGGTGCGGGACGGAGCACCAGTGACGTCACGAGCGACGGCGCAGCTATATAAGCACGGCAATGACAACCACACGACAGTCATCCACTTGACAATGGCAGAGGAGATCTCTGCCGAAAGCTTGTGGGCCGTAAACCACTTGACGCGGCTTGAAACCCGAGAATGTTTTATTAAATAACAGCACATATGCAAAAAAAAAAAAATGGTTCAAATGGCTCTGAGCACTATGGGACTTAACATCTATGGTCATCAGTCCCCTAGAACTTAGAACTACTGAAACCTAACTAACCTAAGGACATCGCACAACACCCAGTCATCATGAGGCAGAGAAAATCCCTGACCCCTCCGGCAATCGAACCCGGGAACCCGGGCCACAAATTTCATTCTGTCTTACCCAAGGCTCTGAGTGTTCATTAAGACATTCTCCCAAAGATTAAACGAGATGTGAGGCGATAAGGCCTACAATTTAAATGAAAACGGGTTCAACTGGTCCCTTTCAAGACAAAGGGTCACTCTAACACCCACCATTTCGGTAACACACTCTCTGTCACTCACACACCTTCGCTTAACAAGTTAGAAATGAACCTTCAGAAATTTCGACATCAAATCATCATGGTGGCTGCTCCAGCGCCTGAGGTTGGGCAACCCCTTCGACATCCCTTGGGTGGAGTTTGCCTGCCTTCAGGCGCTAGAACTGCGGCCAGGTTGAAATGGTGTCAGTGTTGGCGACAGGTACATTTATAATGTACTCATGGATGGCACCAAGAGTGTTGTCGAACTGGCTGGTTTTAGAGAGATCCTTTGCCGTTTTGTGCACACGCGTGTTAATGTCGCACCCCTGCATCATCACGTCACAATAAGACAGAAAGCAGGAGGCTTGAAAAAGCATCAGTACGCTTTACTACTTTTGATCAAATTTCGTTGAACGATCCCTAGTGGTTCCAACCTGTACAAGAAGGCAAAAATTGCGGTCGCGCTGCACTATTAGGGGGCGTAATCACGTTCAATGGGGGTGAGACCCACACTCTCCTTAGAGAAGGTTTGGAACGTCCGAGGGTGTCACCTGTGTTAAAGGGTGTCTAGAACACTTCCCTGTCGCTCATCGGACTGCAAGCTGTCGGTTTTTACCATGAAATGTGTGGGAATCAACGTCAGGGAAAGCGGTGATTTCCTCGGCCATCCATAACAAAATCGCGTGATTTCAAAGATGGCTGTCGAGGTTGTGAATTCCACCGCAGAGACGTCAAAAGAAGGGGCCGCGAGGACCTTCTCATGATGTAACGTGTTCACGGTGGCATTGGGCAGAATTGTAGTGAAATTTGGTACCAATCTGACATCATTTGCCGACCTTAAGCTCACATGAACTTGCGAGCTGTGGCCTTTTTTTCGCATGTGCCGACACCTTGCTGTCGGAAGCGTTCCTCGCCAAAAGAAAACTACTAATATCAAACATGGACCACGATTAAGGGAAGAAATTTCTGAAAATGTACGTTTTGAGCACAGTATTATATGAAGTGAATCATAGACTATGAGAAAACCGAAAAGAAGAAAATCGAAGCGTTTCACGTGTGGCAGAATAGAAGATCTGATGGACGATAAGAATTGAGACGGTTCTCGGAAGAATCATCGAGGACAGGACGATGTGGGAAACATTGTCAAGAAAATGGGGCAGAGTGGTAGGAGATGTGTTAAGATATCGATCAATAACTTCAGTGATACGTGAGGGAGCTATAGAGGTAAACACTGTAAGGAAAGACAGACTGGAATGCATCCATGGGATAGGGAGGTTGGGTGTGAGCGCTACTCTGAGATTAAGAGGAGAGATATTCGTGGCCTGCTTCATCGAACTAGCTAGAAGACTGATGACTCCCCCGATGTCCTCCCACCATACACCACCCACTCCACCGATAGAAACACCAGTAATGCACTCACGTCTTTGGTTCTGATGTTTCCTCAGATATTAGGCCCTAATCTGTCGCATCGTAAGCAAATACCGTGTGAAATGTATTTTGGATTTTTTGGGGGAAGAGACCAAACAGCGAGGTCATCGGTCTCATCGGATTAGGGAAGGACAGGAAGGAAGTCGGCCGCGCCCTTCCAAGGAAATCATCCCGGCATTTGCCTGGAGAGAGTGAGGGAAATCATGGAAAACCTAAATCAGGATGGCCGGACGCGGGATTGAACCGTCGTCCTCCCGAATACGCCGTGTGAAATGGCACGGTAGTTAAGACACCGGTGTGTTACTCGGTAGGACACCATTTCCCGTCAGCCCATTCAGTTTTAGGTTTTCCGTGATTTACCTAAAAGGCATAAAGCAAATGCCACGATGCTTTCTTCGAAAGGACACGACCTATTACTTCCCCATTATTTCGCAATCCGAACTTCTGCTCAGTCACTACTGATGACGTCGTCGACGGCACGTTGCTTTCTTCTTTCGCTGGCAACGTTTTCCAATACCTGTTATACAGTGCCTTCATAATGTTGACACTTGTGGACTTCTTATTCAAGGACTTCAAGACTAATTGTACACAACATACTCTTCTATTTTTTGGGAGTCTACTGTAAATCACAGTGCTGTCGTGTAGATCTTCAGCTCCTTTAACTTTTAATTGTTTCACCTATATAAATTTCAAGCAAGCAACATGTGGTACAATAAACGGAACACTTATTCACAAAACTCGGTAAGAAACAAAAATTAAATGTTATAAAACTGTGCAGACACCATAACTGTTTCATGGCTACGGGAGTTAGATAAACTGAAGGAGAGATATCAGCAAAACACAAGCAGCAGATATGATATTCTTGTGGACAGTGAAGGTCTGCATAGGAAGATATTTAATAAACAATGAACCTATATGCTGTTAATGAGGAAATGAAATGATCGTATGGCATTGTTGGCCGGGAGGCCCCATGCGGGGAAGTTCATTTTTAGTTGACGCTACTTCGGCGACATGCGAGTCAATGATGATGAAAAGATATGATCACACAACACCCACTCATCACGAGGCAGAGGAAATCCCTGTCCCCGCCGGGAATCGAACCCGGGACCCCGTAAGCGGGAAGCGAGAACGCTACCGCAAGACCACGAGCTGCGGACTATCAATGAGGAAATGCGTGCATACGAGAGAGAATGGAAACAATGTGTAAATACAGTGTATTAGAGGTATACGTGAAGACATTTTTATTGATGACTGAGGACAGTGTATTGAATAACGTGACATCAGTATTTATTTCATTTGCAAACGAATAATTGTAGATATTAGAAGTAATACGTTTTTAGTTTTGTTAGTAACTCCAAGTACATGTTCATGAGAAAGCCATTAATGCTTATCTTCCCCTCGGGAGCAGGTCAGACGTGGATATGAAACTTCCTGGCGGATGTGTGCACTATTAATTTTAAGTTCACTAATCCTGTGTAGTCACTTTCAATATAGATCATTCCAGCAGTTGAATGCCACACTCCACACGTCCAGAATTGCTACAGAGTGGCTCCAGGAACACTCTTCTGAGTTTAAACACTTCCTCTGGCCACCAAACTTCCCACACACGAATATTGAGTATGTTTGCGATACCTTGCATCGTGCTGTTCACAAGAGATCTCCCCCCCCCCCCCCCTCGTACTCTTACGGGTTTATGGACAGCCCTGCAGGATTCATGGTGTCAATTCCCTCCAGCTCTACTTCAGACATTAGTAGAGCCCATACCAAGTCGTATTGCGGCTCTTCTGCATACTCGCGGGGCCTTACACTATATTAGGCACGTGTACCAGTCTCTTTGGCTCTTCAGTGAAAGTTCACAACACCATGTATAAATTGCAAACTGTACCAAATAGTTTTCGAAATCAATAGCTCACGAAATTTTATCGATGCCCCACAGGTTACTTTAAACATAAAAATAACAACAGCAAAATTAGCAGGCAAATTATAATGTAAAGCTCAGGATAGATCAATTATAGCAGTGGTAAGCGTAAAAAAAGGGACATCCACTTCATGGTGTATTAATATAGACTTGGGCCTGATTTCTACAGGACACACATAACGCAAAAAATGTAAAGGGCCAATGTAATACAGCCTGTTTCAAGCAGACTATACGTGTTTAGAACGCATACGGTACGTTTATTCAAGTATAGGACGAAACTATGAGACTTGGGAAATATATTTACGAACCTCTCATAGTTAGATTTCAGATGTTCAGTATGTCCTCCACCAGCGACACCATCACAACGATACTCGAATTCCTCCCATACTCGGATAAGCAAGTCCATTGTCACTGGTGTTACGGAAGCACGGTTTCGGTTCTTCAACTTTTATAGGTTCTGTAGTAGTGTTGGTGCTTAAACGTTGCCCTTAATGAAGCCCCACCGGGAGAAGTCGAAGGACGTCAGATCTAGTGAACGTGGAGGCCAGCTGAGAAGTGATAACTCTACCCAGCGGCTGCGTAGAGTTTCATTCAGATATTCACACATTTGGCGACTCCAGTGAGGAGTACCCAGTCTTGTTGAAAAATGAAGTTGTCCCCGTTCAGCCTCGGAAAAAATCTGCTTGGTAACACAGCAATGTACTGCTGACGGTTAACCGTGTTTCCACCAAAGAAGCACGGGCTGTAAACAGATGAGTGTGATGTCGCACAAAACTCACTGACTTAAGATGAACCTCCTACATGTTCGTTGTGCGGGTCCTTTAGGCCCCAAATTCGAACACTGTGTTGGTTTACTTTCCCATTAAGGCGGAAAGTCTCTTCGTCAGAAGACGATAAGTTGTGCGAAAGTGTTATTGTCAAGTGCATTTTGAGGCTTGTCAGAAAAAGTCACAGGTTTTTGTTTGCGCTCAGGACGTATGTAACAGCTGTAACTTGTACGGCTTCACAATCAACCGACGTATCAAAACACACCAAATTGTTACTGTAGGCAGTTGTAACTTCCGACGGAGACGACGAGTTGACTTTGTAGGAATACGATGGGAAACGATTTGAATTCTTGTGATAGTTTAGTCCGAAACACTAGGGTGGTCAGGAGTGATTCCTTGACATACACATCCTGTATCTACAAGTAGTCGATACCATCTGTGAATGACCCATCCATTCAGAGGGTCGGTTTGGTAGCTCAAGCTCTAACATCTTTGCACTGTAATCACGGAACTACAATTCGGGAACTCGGCTTTACAAAATGGTTTTTGCCGCTGTGTAACCGTTTTGCAACATGCGATGGTGACGAAGACAACCGGCAATTAGCGGCAATGAATATAAAGTAGATAAGTTATTCGTTCCACCAATAGCGGAGTCGTGGTTCAGCGATCGATAGGTTTGACAGCATAATACTTTGAAATACGTATAATTTTTTAAACAAAAATACCTGGTGTTAGCATATCCCTGGCTATAAAAAAATTGCATGTACATATTTCAGAAACAACAAAAGAAAGAACGTTCTGAGGACGCGACAACTGTAGTAAAACAAGGGATTAACCCTCAGTTGGTAACATCTATCTCCTAGGCAGGTATAAAAGCTCTCAATGTATTGTTGACAGACGTTCATTGCTACTTCGATCTGATATTTCAGCTATGCTTCATTCGTGAGTTGAACTTGCTACTATGTGGACGTCATTGTCTCATTTCCACGATAGTATTGTTTTACTCGCACACAAACGTCAGTCACATCGCCTCACAGGCGGATATTGCTATAGAGGTAATATTTTTACTCCGTCTGACATACGGATATTACTCTAACCGAGTTTTTTTGTGTTATAGTCTTTACTTTTCAAATATCTTATAACTTGTTGATGGTTACTAGTGGAGGGATACCCAGTGTGTCACGAAGAGCAGTTTGAAGAAAGCGATGATGATTATCATTCAAATGATTCTTATGTTCCTGAGGAAGGTCACGCATCAGATTCAGACCATGACAGTGATTCTGAAATAGATGTGAATGATATTCTCTGAACGTTGGGAAAATGATGACACCGCAACTGTCAAAATTTTTCATGGCAAGATGAACTATTTCTTTGCAAGTATATCGAGATATTTGAGAAAACACATATCAAGTTTGGAAACTATTTCATTTGAAACAGAAATACTAAATTTTGTGAATTTTGCAAAAGAATAATAAACCGTTATTTTCAATGAAATGAACACTCTTAACTGGTTACAAACGTTGACATACGTCAACGGGGACAGATGAAGATGTGTGCCCCGGCCGGGACCCGAACCTGGAATCTCCTGCTTACATGGCAGACGCTCTATTCTATCTTTTTTCTTTTTAAATGTCTCATTTTGTTCTTTATTGTTGGTTGACTTTGTTCGTGGCGGACGTCCGATGACACCCGTTCAGGTTCTTTGTTGATCCCTTCACTCAGTTGTTTTATTACAGAGGGTAGCTAACCCTCTGACCGAGCACGCTGAGCTACCGTGCCGGCAATCCGTCTGAGCCACCGAGGACACAGAGGACAGCGCGACTGCACGGATTTATCTCTGGCGCGCCTCCCGCGAAAGCCACATTCTCAACGTATTGTCCCGCACTACATTCGTAGTACCCCCACACATTATACTCATTACCTGCGGGGCGTTGCCGATTCCTGTAAGAGTTCGGGCACTGTTTGTGCATTTCGCACAGAAGAAGAAGATGGTCAAGTGGCTGGTATGTCGACGCCTATAAGCAGCTAAGGGTGTTCATTTCATTGTAATTTCAGTCTAACGAGCTGCGTGGTCACCGATGTTATCTGTTCTTAGTATATAAACTGTTATTTACTTTCGGCATTCACTACAGTGGCAATTTTTTGAAAATTTTGGTCATCTTAGTCTCCCAGACGGATGTTACTTTAAAGCCATTTTTTCACGTGTTACCAACTAAGGGTTAAACAAAACAAAAATGGTATTCTTGTAAGCAGGCGGTCCATTTTTAATTCATTGTTATTTTCTGGCAACACGGAAATATTCCTTAAAATTCCATTGTGATACACATTTCATGTTCTCGGAAACAGTGAGGTCGGACAAGTGTTACACGAGTGCCTACGATGTAAATTTAATCTTAGCCTACCCACATTTCCAGCGAAAATCTATTACACGAGGTGAGACAAAGATCGGAACCGAACGCCGCCGCCGAATTTGCGCACGAGCGAGCGATAGCACTGCGGCCTGCGAGAGCGACTCGGAATAATCCGCGCGGAAAGGGTCGACCGGGGCACCGGACAATGGCAAGAAAATGAATGCAAATCTAAAACTGCTGGTCGCGACATTTCAAAGTAGTCTGGCGCTGCTGGTTTGGGGAAGGGGAGAAGGGGGTAGGGAAGGGGGAGCTGCCGGAACGGTGGGGGATTCCCCGCCCTCCCTCGTGGCTTTCCCCGGATGAGAATTAAACAAGCGCGTAGCAAGCAGCCGGGGGCAGGAAATATCGGATTAAAGTGCATCCGCGCGGGCCCTGGCACCGGGCCGTCTTTTGTTGCAATACGAAATGTTAGATAAAACTCATTTGGACGGAGGCGCGCGGCTGCAGCGCACAATGCCGCCGCCGAGTTAATTGGGCGGGGCGCGGCCATTGTCGCAGGGTACAGGATACAGATTCCTGGCCGGCAATATCGCCGCCGCCCGCACCGGACCGGCGCGACATTGTAATGCCGCAGGATACCTTTGAGCCACACTTAAACTTGGCTGACAACCACCGGCGGCGGGGGCAGGCATTCCCCGATCCATTGTCACCGCCCGGGGTTGTCGACACCGCTCTGGCGCTGTTTCCCTTCTATCGGAGACCGAGAACAATCCTCCACCCGCTCTGCCCTGTAGGTCTGCGCGTACAGGGCGAGGCTGTGGAACAGGGCAAGGCTGGGTCGGGATGGGTAAGTCCCCGCAACAATCTGCGCCTTCGGTGTCACCACTAGGACACAGTACACTGCAGTAGCGTACACCGAGCGGGGAAGGTAATTCTGTAATTCCGCAGAATGAACAGGCGACGGTAAGCATAAAATTGTGAAAAAAACACATGTTTATCAGTGGAGACTAAGCGATTCTCTTATTACGTTTTTTTATTTTCTTTTTGTACAGAGCTCGAAAAAAACTTTTTGTATTGCCCGTTTGTTTCGTAATTCATGGACGCAGAACAAAAATTGGCACTGAGGCATGCGTGTATAATCATGTACAGTGCGTCCAGATCACCATATATGTATACTACTGGCCATTAAAATTGCTACATCAAGGATAAATGCGGATGATAAACGGATATTCATTGGACAAAAATATTATACTAGAGCTGACATGTGATTACAATTTCTCGCAAAAAAATGTTTCAAATGGCTCTGAGAAACATGGTACTTAACATCAAAGGTCATCAGTCCCCTAGCAATTAGAACTACTTAAACCTAATTAAGGACATCACACACATCCATGCCCGAGGCAGGATTCGAACCTGCGACCGTAGCAGTCGCGCGTTTCCAGACTGAAGCGCGTCGAAGCGCTCGGTCACACTGGGCGGCATTTTCTCGCAATTTTTTTGCGTCGGATCTGATAAATCAGTACCCAGAACAACCACTTCTGGCCGTAATAACGGCCTTGGTTCGCCTGGGCATTGAGTCAAACAGAGTTTGGATGGCGTGAACAGGTACAGCTGCCCATGTAGCTTCAAAACGATACAACAGTTCATCAAGAGAAGTGACTGGCGTATTGTGACGAGCCAGTTGCTCGGCCACCATTGACCTGACGTTTTTAATTGGCGAGAGATCTGGAGAATCTGCTGGCCAGGGCAGCAGTCGAACATTTTCTGCGTCCAGAAAGGCTCATACAGGATCTGCAACATGCGATCGTGCATTATCCTGCTGAAATGTAGGGTTTCGCAGGGATCGAATGAAGGGTAGAGCCACGGGTCGTAACACATCCGAAATCAAACGTCCACTGTTCAAAGCGCCGTCAATGCGAACAAGAGATGACCGGGATGTGTAACCAATGGCAACCCAGACCATCACCCCAGGTGACAAGCCAGTATGGCGATGACGATGTGCGTTCACCGCGATGTCACCAAACACGGGTGCGACCATCTTGATGCTGTTAACAAAAACTGGATTCATCCGAAAAAATTACGTTTTCCATTCGTGTACCCAGGTTCGTCGTTGAGTACACCATCGCAGGCGCTCCTGTCTGTGACGCAGCGTCAAGGGTAACCTCAGCCATGGTCTCCGAGCTGAGTCCATGTTGCTGCAAACGTCGTCGTCGAACTGTTCGTGTAGGTGGTTGTTGTCTTGCAAACGTCCCCATCTGACTCAGGGATCGAGACGTGGCTGCACGACCAGTTACAGCCATGCGGATAAGATACCTGTCATCTCGACTGCTAGCGATACGAGGCTGTTGGGATCCAGCACGGCGTTCCGTATTACCCTCCTGAACCTACCGATTCCATATTCTGCTAACAGTCATTGGATCTCGACCAACGCGAGCAGCAATGTCGCGATACGATAAACCGTAATCTTGATAAGCTGCAATCCGACCTTTATCAAAGTCGGAAACGTGATTTTTCCTCCTTACACGAGGCATCACAACAACGTTTCACCAGGCAACGCCGGTCAACTGCTGTTTGTGTATGAGAAATCGGTTGGAAACTTTCCTCGTGTCAGCACGTTGTAGAAGCCGCCACCGGCGCCAACCCTGTGTGAATGCTCTGAAAAACTAATCATTTGCATATCACAGCATCTTCTTCTTGTCGGTGAAATTTCGCGTGTATAGCACGTCATCTTCGTGGTGTAGCAATTTAAATGGCCATCAGTTTTTGTATAAAAAAACTGCAATGACGATATTGTTTGTTTCCCATGGGATATTTTTGACAGTACTTCTGAACAACGCCAACACGTGAAGGAAAATACTCTCGCTCTGATGCAGATTTTAATTCGTAGTGGAATATACAGTCGATGACATCATCAAGCAAGCACTGGTCCAAATTGTGCCACTCTTCGATGGCGATCCTGCGTGAGTCGCATAGAGTACATATTGTCAACGTACAAAAACAGTTCGATTCCTCCGTGTTTTGGGACCAGACAGGTCTCTCCATCCTGATGATCCTAGCACGCTGAAGGAACGAGTTTCCGAGAAAAGTACGATGAGCACGTGAGTTGTCATGTGTCAAGATGAAAGTGTCACCAAAATGTTGGCAATGCGTTCCCACTTTTACCTGCAGAATCTCGTCCATATACCGTAGATGAGTGACACTGCCCTCATCGACGAAGAGAGGAGTATGATGGCCGCATGTAGTGCCATCCCAGTACATCACCCTGCCACTGCCTCGTGGCACTTGTTGAACACAGTGTTGGAGGCGTGCCATATCATCGGGCTGTCTTCAAACAAGTCGTCTGAGGCTATCAGGGTAAAAATAAATCCGAATTTTATTCGTAAATACCACCCTACGCCAATCCTGGGGCGTCCATTCTGCATGATGACTTGCCAATCTGTAGAGGAGTCCATGGAGTTGTGGTGTATGACGTGGTACTGGCCGTGGTGGTCAGGAATGGAGATTCACATCAATCAATAGGAATGGAGATTCACATCAATCAATAGTCTCCCAAAAGTTTGATGCTATACGTGATCTCCTGTAACCTCTTGGAAGCCCGAATTATTCCGGAGTGCTCATCCCGCGGTTTCTTTGACTTAAAACTCGTAGATATCGATCATCCTTTGGACCTGTCGAACGTGGACAGCCTGTGCAGTGTAAGCCATCAGCACTATCTGTCAACTGGGACCGATTCCGTGTCCGCATTACATCACTTTGACTCCGGTGCACTCGACGAGCAGCTTCCCTGGTTTACAAGCTTCCTGCGCAGAAAGTGTTAGCTACGGATCTCTTAACTTGCTAAAAGGCTTTTACGACCAATACTGTGTTCTTTCCACAGGAAGCGGCCGTCCCAAATCCCGCCTTTAGACTGTGGGGTGAGGGAACTGAATGCCTGTCTGTCTGCCTGTGGCCGCGGCTTCACCTCTGATTCTGAACATTTTTATGATAGCCAATTCCCCTTAGAAGGATCTTATCTTTTGCTAGCCAGCTCGCAGGCTTCCAATTGAGTAGATTCTTCGCCGTACTAAAAAGAGAAATCAACCGAAATCAATAAAAGGAGCGACCACTGGAGATATTGAATCTGGATTGTAGTTGTTATGCAACGTCTGTGATCGTCTACCTGATTACTGGACATGAGCACTAAATTTTCTGAGATATGTTGGACGACTGTTTCAGAGAAAAATGGCCAGCTAACGACTGGAGACAGTGTGTTGGAGCAGTACGAAGCTAGGGAAAGTTTATAAGTTTCAGGAATTTTGTGAATTGCTTTTAGAAGAGTTTTGGTCCAAGCAGAACCACAGAAAAGTCAAGACTGCATCTAGTTATAGAAGAGGTTGAAAGTCCAAGACAGAATACTTTGAAGGTATGTTGAAAAAATTAGAACATCTTGATAATCCATATGATGATAACGGGGAGATAATTGACATTTTGTGTTGCCAGTTACCTAGCAGCAACAAGGTGGTGTAGAAAACACTAAGTTCTGAAACAGTGAAGAATTTTTAATGTTGTTTGGTCACATTAACAACAGAATAGTGGAAGATTTCACCTGTAACAGTGAAATGAGAAAACAGAGGGATCATTGGCATAAAAATAGTACAAGATGAAGAGGTGAATCCAGATGCAGAAGTCGAAGTGGTTACCCATATGGTAATTTAAAAAGAAGACAAGTAAACAGGTAAAACTGTGATAACGGAGAAGGTGATAAGCAAAACAGTAGGTAGCATCATTGAGGGCCCACCATAATGCTGGCGTAGGAAGAGGGCAAGCAATGGGAAGTTAGGAAGCAGTGGTCTATCTGCGTAGTTTGGAGCAAATAGAAACAATAAGAAGGCGTTTGGTTCTAGAAATCATAGAAGAAGAAAAAGAAAGAGGAGAGGAAGGAAAAATATTATGATACATCTGTAACGAGAAGTGAAGAATTTAGTCGTGTACAAGAAGAAGCTGGAATGAAGAGTAAAAACTGGAATGACAGTCAGTGCAAAGTTCTTCACAAAGATGAGGAAGAGACAGATAGTGATGCTAATGGTGTCTGGTTTGTAGGGCGCTCAACTATGCGGTCATCAGGGCATGTTCGAAGTCCCAATTTTTACTCTTGAGCCACTGTCACGAATGATGGTGATGCAATTATAAGGACAACACAAACACCCAGTCCGTAGACAGAGAAAATCCCCGAACCCGGGACCACATGAACCAGAGGCAGGAACGCTAACCACTAGACCACGAGCTGCGGACAGTGATTTAATGATAAGAGTTATAATGATTTGAAGGGAGAAAGTAGTATACAAGATTATAATATGGGTCTTAAGGGGCAAGACACTCAAATGCCTGGAACAGTGCTAGAAGAAGGTGGAGTTAGAATTTCTTTAGAAGATGGGGAGCAAAGGATGATAATTGTCCAGAATATTCTGGAGCTACTGACAGGGAATACAGCACAAAATTTGGCCATGATCAGCATGAAAAGAAGCAGAACAAGTAATCTCAAGTGGTGAAAGGAAGAAAGAAGAAGGAGCCACCTGATAAGAAGAAGACAAGAGAGACGAGATTATTGCAAAACAACCAGTTTTATGTTCACGGAAGATGAAGGAGAAGAAAAGAGAGGAAAATCTGTAAGACCTGTAATTAAAATGGAATCAAATGGAAATGAGCAAGAAGGCCTTCGGGGTACAAGCCATGAAATTTTAGCATTACCCTTGGCATTATTTGATACTATGAGACCAGGAAACTTAGTAATCATGTTTACTATGGAGGTGAAAATTGAAGGGGCAACAGACAACATAAATAAACCAGTGAAATATCACAACTAACTGAAGCTGTTTTACAAGTATTCCATATGGTGGTAGAATTCTTTGTGACACCAGAAGTGGATGGTAAATGTGATGATAGGAATGGATTTTCTGAAGAAATATTCTATAAATACAGATTGTGATTTTAATGTTGTGACTATCGGTAAAGTAACTTCAAGTGTATTAAAATTGAAGTATACTGGAGAAGATATGATGGGGAAATATAATGTGATGGGTTCTGAGGAATATGACATAGAAGACCAAGAAACAGAAAAGGAAATTAGGAGCGAGGTTTCAGAAGTACAAAGTGTTACAGAATAGAAAAGGCAACAGTTGTTAGACATGTTTAAGTTTTTTTTAAAAACCTCAGAAAATGATCAGTATAGAGTGTAATCCAAAAGTGGCGACTACAACATTTTAGAAAGAAACTTATACTGTTTTATTAATTGATTCTTATTTACTTTTTTATAATAATCGTATCTATACATCAGTTCAAATGGTTCAAATGGCTCTGAGCACTATGGGACTTAACATCTTAGGCCATCAGTCCCCTAGAACTTAGAACTACTTAAACCTAACTAACCTAAGGACATCACACACATCCATGCCCGAGGCAGGATTCAAACCTGCGATCGTAGCAGTCCCGCAGTTCCGTATATATCAGTAAATGGAGTAATGTGAATTGGGTTCTTTTAGATACCCTTTACTGTCAATATACGCAGTCAGTGGTAGACCGTGAGTGCTATTCAGACAAGAGTACAAGAGAGAGAGAGTCACAGTTATTATATGTGAATTACATTATGCTGTCCGCCCCTGGATGCTGAGTGGTCAGCGCGAGAGAATGTCAATCCTAAGGGCCCGGGTTCGATTTCCGGCTGCGTTGGAGATTTTCTCCGCTCAGGGACTGGTTGTTGTGTTGTCCTAATCATCATTATTTCATCCCCATAGACAGGCAAGTCACCAAAGTGGCGTGAAATGGGAAGAGTTGCACCCGGCGAACGGTGTACCCGACGGGAGGCCATAGTGACACGACATTTACATTTATTTACATTCTGCTCTGAAGCGTTAAATAATGTACTTTGCTTCGAAGAATATAGATTTTCATATACAGATTCGCTGTCGCTCTTTTTCGACAACGTAATCGCAGAATGTCTTTTTACATTTTTATTATTATTCGTAGTTATTAATCTTCATTTAAACCAAAAGTCTTTTATTGACATTCCCAGGAGCACACGATACAACGTCCCGTTGGGATGTCTGTTTCAAAATCCACATTTTTTTGAACAGGCATTCCACCTGTACCGTTACTACTGCATATTAATCAAGTTGACTGTTGTAATTGTTCACGGTATACACAATGAACAATGGAATCACGTTCACTGATGTAATTGTTCACAGTATACACAATTTACAATGGTAATTCACTTCACATCAAAGACTGTTTATTCGACATTAAAATTGTTCGTCATACATAAGTAATTATTCCGGTAGCATGGAATATTGTTCATTAAGGACAGTAAATTGCATGTTAAATATCATTTGACAAGAATATATATAATAATCACTATTCTTGTGGGCATTGATTACTAGCCCACTTTAACGCACGAACTGAATTTCAAATAGGAACCACTTGGTATGAACCTGCAACTCCCGGAATTTCATAGCTGTGCTCCCCTATCTAGGTTACAGGCGCAGGAAAAACCAGGGTGTAAAAACTTCATCTGGAGCCTTCAGTTTGTTTCTATTTGAAAAGTTCTCCAGAACTCTGTGGGAATGTTTGGGGGAGGAGACCAGACAGCCAGAGCTCTGTATCCACCCATTTGTTAGTCAAAGTTTATGTATTTTGATAAATAAGGTTTTAAAAGTAACATATTTCTCAGAAAATGGTTGGAGGTATTTGACTTCTGCATCAAAACATTAAATATTAACTGTTCTTGCATATTATTTGTGTTTCTGTTAGTTTAAACCAAAGTCTTTAACTTCCATGTCTTTGAGCCTTTAGTTCAATTCAGCATACATTTTACAAACATTTCAGTAAGTAAAGCACATTTACAAAGTTTGTATAATTTTTGTTGTATAGTCGAGTTGACTTCTCCGACGGAAAATGTTGCCGGTGAGATGGCGAGGTCGTTGACGACGATCGGGAGCGCTGTGTCGTGGCCAGGGGGAGGCTCCTCCCCAGGCGTCGATCGGCTGATCTCCCGCCTCGTCGCTCGCCGCCGCGTGTCCCGTGCGTGTACATATAACGACATTCCACCGACCACCACATTTCAGCCAAAGTCAGAAGGTAATAACTCGCTGTAAAGAGGTTGTCATTAGCGATCATTCACCCTTCAATCACACGTGTAATATTGTCACTGTTCCTGTGTGTGCAGTTTCGAACGTCGCTAGTCCAGTACTTTAACACGTTAGGATAGTAGGTTTCTTGCTGTAAGTACAGTTTTTAACGAAACACTGCCGTACACTGCTTTTATGCACTAGTTTCCAGTAATGCACACTGCATAGCCACTGTGGTGAGCGTTCAATACAGACGTGCAGTAACAGTGACCTCGTCTTTCGTGGTTGACACACCTGTCGTCGTAACGATCAGATGTCCTGAATCGGCTGTTGCTTACTGCTGTAGCTGAAGCACACTGCTTTAACAATCACATGCACAATCGACACAGTACATCTTAAAATGTTCTCAGAACGGTCATAGGGCATTTAACTAAATTCACTGTTGATAACAAACAATCTTTATAACATTGCGCTTACGTGAAGCGTCCGTAACAAAGTTTTTTATTAGAACCACTTTAATGCACTTTCAATCACTTTGTTCGTACACCGTACAGAAGGAAAGTCCATTTCAAGGATGGTTCTTCTCTCACTAGCATTATTCATATTTTCGTTACAGCATTTTGACAGCTCTGCATTACTTAAGCATTTAGTGGCTTCCTCATGTTGCAAACTGTGACCATTAGGTCATCTAGACTACTGAGTTCAGGTGATTTTTCACATTTATGAATAAAATTTGGCACTGATTTATTCAATTTTTTACTATTTCATGTGATATCCGTGCTAGGATACGGTTTCATGATTCCCAAAGTCTCTTGTCTGTTTTCAACAGTCGCGGTCTCTACATATTCTGTAAGTATTGACACATCTGTCATGGTTTCTGACAACAAGGTTTACTAACCTAATTATACTTCATGGAAAAACTCGGAAATAAGCACGAGAAACTGTGAACCATGCATTCTGCTTACTTTTGCAGTACAACAAAGAATTTTGTCTGTTTTTACGCTTTATTTAAACAGCTTTGTTGTGCCATAGTAAGTTCATATATATACTGGTTCTTCGTTTCCACAGTCATACGTGAATGACACAACAATACAAACTTACTTTATGCTACACATGATATGTAACACTAAACGTAACCAACCGCTAACACTAAATTATTTACATATGTACAGGTTTTACTCTTGATCCTTGAACAAGCTTCACTCTACTTCCTCTTGTCTGTACTGTTTAATATCCTTATGTGGATATAAACCCCTTATCTTTCGTGTCTCTGGGTGTGGTAAAAAATAGCATCCATCATGTGGAATCTTCACAACCACATTGTGGTCCGGAGTATAGAATTTGCCATTTTTTGTTTATCTTGGATGCCTTCATAATTTCCGCTGGCGTATATCCAGTGGGCGTATGCGGTAGGTTATTATACACCTGTTCGAAGATAGATACATATTGTACACACTTCATGTGTTTGTTTTTGCAGTATACGTCCTTACAAACCTGTTGAAGTACGAAAGGTTCTCTCGACGGGATTCGGAATCAGTTTCCAATAGGACACTAAAATGTGCTTAATACCTTGTTCTCTGAGGAATTGTTTCCAGGTATTTTCCGACAATATTGTCACCGGCCTCCCCATTTACGGAATATAATCATTTACTAGTTTACGCACTGTTGTAACTGAGGTAGACTTCCTAGTGGGGTATAATTTCAGGCACTTACACTGCCACCAGTTACTTTACGCCACCCCTAGCAGCTGGTAACGGTCCTATGACGTCAATGGTGCGAACTGTAAAGGTTGGATTGGTATTATGGAATTCAACTCATTTCGACTGCTGAAATAAGTTAGTTTAGCCTCTTGACATACCAGACAAGTCTGGTATGTCGTATTCCAAAGTGGCCTCAACAAAGGTGCACATACCATATGACTTTGTTTAGTGCTACAGGTGGAATACACACACACCACCGCTCCTGATAAATTTACTCCGAAGAAACAATATCTCACCCTGTATTCGGTAATGCTTATTCAACTCACTTGTGGGGTTTGCTTTCAACATGGCGATCGCTTCTTTCCATAGTTTATCTGCCCCCTCCAGCGACTGCATCTCTTTACAAATTTTCAAGTAGGCCTGCCGTCGGCTTGCGTCCTTAAGTAATAAAATCTTAAACTCTGTCGATTGCTCGACCATTACCGCGAATTCAGGCAGTCCTTGTGGTAAACGCGATAGCGCATTGGCCACTACGTTCTCACTTCCCTTTACGTGCCTGATTTCAAAATGGTAATCTTGGAGAACTAACACCCACCGTGTTAGCCTCGTATGTAGCAGTCTCAAGGAAAGCAGATAGCTTAAAGCCTAGTGATCACAAAAGACTACTGCATGTTTTCCATACACGAAGTAGTTACACTTTTAAGCCCCCACACTACCGCGAAGGCCTCAAGCTCTGTAGCCGAGTAAGTGCCGCTCGCAGGCTGTCAGCACACGGTTGGTGAAATCTGTTACTTTTATTTCCGTTTCTGTCATATTCTGTTCCAGTTAGAACAAGCACGCTCCGTGACCCCTATGGTCGCAGGTTCGAATCCTGCCTCGGGCATGGATATGTGGTGATGTCCTTTGGTTAGTTAGGTTTAAGTAGTTCTAGGTTCTAGGGGACTGATGACCTAAGATGTTAAGTCCCATAGTGTTCAGAGCCATTTGAACCAAGCACGCTCCCAACCTACAAATTGAAGCACCGGTAGCTAAGTAAAAATGTTTTGACAGGTCTGGGTGATGCAGAACTTCTGAGTTTAGCAAAGCGTCCCTAATGGCATCAAAGGCACTCTTACATTTCTCCGTGACAACCCACAGTCTACTCTTCCTGAGTAAGGACAGTAAATCATCAGTTTTCAACAATTGCGCTGGCACAAAACGTCGAAAAAACGAAGCTATGCCAATAAACGCTTTCAACTGGTTTTTAGTGCGCGGGTAGTGTGGTTCGTGTGAAAATAAGAAGAAGATGAAACAGAATGACATGTTCGGAAGATGCATCTAGATGATACCCATTTTCCTCATTGGAACACAGAACCATATGACGCACAAGCTCGACCGAGCTGTAGGCATCGGATAGTCGATATGGAACCAGATTTTCGGAGGAGGAGCAACAGTTGAGTATGGAGAGTCAGGGGCTGGAGAAAGAATGTCATGAAATGTGAATGCTAAATGTAATAAACAAGGATGCGATTAAAATGGTTTTGAATAATGGTTTTTGATTGTTATTCTTCAATGGAGCATTAAAGAATGGTATTCTGCTATTCTTTTCCTCGAATGATAAACAACAAAAATTTCAGTTAGTTAAAAGGACAGTGATATAATCGAACGTCTGAATGTATAAATAATGTTCTCTGTAGCAGCCTATCCAGTGTTTGCTTTTTATTGGTTTGAAATTTTCGGATAAATAGTTGTGAAGTTTATTGCAACTGTAAGTAAAACAAACATTACTCTTGCCTACTCTTCTTCAGTCTCCAATAATTCTGAACATTTCATATTCTACATTGATAATCTGCAGTTGCACAATTTTATGTGCATATATGTATCTGTGTAATCCCAACATACCTTTAACCCATATTTTTTTAAAACAAAAGGTGTTCTAACGTGCTGTGTGGTGTCTGTTTGTTCCAAATCGTGTCTCTGTACCACTTTCGCGCATCGACACTCGGAGCGTGTTTTTTAGGGAATTGACTAGTTTGAACCTGGGACCTGTTGCTGGTAAGGAGACGCCAGACCACACATGACATGTAGAGTTCAGAAGAGTTCAGTGAGACTAGCGATGATATAATCCAATACTTAATGATTTCAGCGTCAGCTCCACTGCACTCCCTGTAGAATAATCTTAATACTAACTAAATTTAGTGGAAGGGGTTCAAGGCTTTCCTATTTTTAGTTAGCTGGTAAAATAACGTCGAAAAAGCAGTTAAGTTTACCATTTGGAAATTTTATTCTACTCACAAAACATTGTTTATAAATTTCACTATTGATAAAAGGAAATATTTTAATACAGGATGATAAAAACCAACTGCGTTCAACAAAAATGTGAATGAATATTCCCTGAATGGGTTTCCAAGTTCTACAATGGACCGATGATGATCTATGCCATATCACATCTATAATCTAGGTTTAAATTAAGTTTCATAAAAGAGAAAACTATCAAAAAGGTGTACAGTGACCCTCAATTATCTTTAATTACTTATTTAACTTGTAAATTACAGTGGCTGATGTGGCTTCTCAATAATTATATAACAGAAAAATTAATGCGTTTCAGATTTTAACTTCAAGTAGCAGATGTGAATACCATGGGCTTTAATTGACGTTCGACACTAGTATTGCGCAAAAAGGGGGTGTAACAGATGAGACTTCTGCAGTTCTGAGTGAAGCCTTATGTGGCTTCAAGTAGGCCTGCCGTCGGCTTGCGTCCTTAAGTAATAAAATCTTAAACTCTGTCGATTGCTCGACCATTACCGCGAATTCAGGCAGTCCTTGTGGTAAACGCGATAGCGCATTGGCCACTACGTTCTCACTTCCCTTTACGTGCCTGATTTCAAAATGGTAATCTTGGAGAACTAACACCCACCGTGTTAGCCTCGTATGTAGCAGTCTCAAGGAAAGCAGATAGCTTAAAGCCTAGTGATCACAAAAGACTACTGCATGTTTTCCATACACGAAGTAGTTACACTTTTAAGCCCCCACACTACCGCGAAGGCCTCAAGCTCTGTAGCCGAGTAAGTGCCGCTCGCAGGCTGTCAGCACACGGTTGGTGAAATCTGTTACTTTTATTTCCGTTTCTGTCATATTCTGTTCCAGTTAGAACAAGCACGCTCCGTGACCCCTATGGTCGCAGGTTCGAATCCTGCCTCGGGCATGGATATGTGGTGATGTCCTTTGGTTAGTTAGGTTTAAGTAGTTCTAGGTTCTAGGGGACTGATGACCTAAGATGTTAAGTCCCATAGTGTTCAGAGCCATTTGAACCAAGCACGCTCCCAACCTACAAATTGAAGCACCGGTAGCTAAGTAAAAATGTTTTGACAGGTCTGGGTGATGCAGAACTTCTGAGTTTAGCAAAGCGTCCCTAATGGCATCAAAGGCACTCTTACATTTCTCCGTGACAACCCACAGTCTACTCTTCCTGAGTAAGGACAGTAAATCATCAGTTTTCAACAATTGCGCTGGCACAAAACGTCGAAAAAACGAAGCTATGCCAATAAACGCTTTCAACTGGTTTTTAGTGCGCGGGTAGTGTGGTTCGTGTGAAAATAAGAAGAAGATGAAACAGAATGACATGTTCGGAAGATGCATCTAGATGATACCCATTTTCCTCATTGGAACACAGAACCATATGACGCACAAGCTCGACCGAGCTGTAGGCATCGGATAGTCGATATGGAACCAGATTTTCGGAGGAGGAGCAACAGTTGAGTATGGAGAGTCAGGGGCTGGAGAAAGAATGTCATGAAATGTGAATGCTAAATGTAATAAACAAGGATGCGATTAAAATGGTTTTGAATAATGGTTTTTGATTGTTATTCTTCAATGGAGCATTAAAGAATGGTATTCTGCTATTCTTTTCCTCGAATGATAAACAACAAAAATTTCAGTTAGTTAAAAGGACAGTGATATAATCGAACGTCTGAATGTATAAATAATGTTCTCTGTAGCAGCCTATCCAGTGTTTGCTTTTTATTGGTTTGAAATTTTCGGATAAATAGTTGTGAAGTTTATTGCAACTGTAAGTAAAACAAACATTACTCTTGCCTACTCTTCTTCAGTCTCCAATAATTCTGAACATTTCATATTCTACATTGATAATCTGCAGTTGCACAATTTTATGTGCATATATGTATCTGTGTAATCCCAACATACCTTTAACCCATATTTTTTTAAAACAAAAGGTGTTCTAACGTGCTGTGTGGTGTCTGTTTGTTCCAAATCGTGTCTCTGTACCACTTTCGCGCATCGACACTCGGAGCGTGTTTTTTAGGGAATTGACTAGTTTGAACCTGGGACCTGTTGCTGGTAAGGAGACGCCAGACCACACATGACATGTAGAGTTCAGAAGAGTTCAGTGAGACTAGCGATGATATAATCCAATACTTAATGATTTCAGCGTCAGCTCCACTGCACTCCCTGTAGAATAATCTTAATACTAACTAAATTTAGTGGAAGGGGTTCAAGGCTTTCCTATTTTTAGTTAGCTGGTAAAATAACGTCGAAAAAGCAGTTAAGTTTACCATTTGGAAATTTTATTCTACTCACAAAACATTGTTTATAAATTTCACTATTGATAAAAGGAAATATTTTAATACAGGATGATAAAAACCAACTGCGTTCAACAAAAATGTGAATGAATATTCCCTGAATGGGTTTCCAAGTTCTACAATGGACCGATGATGATCTATGCCATATCACATCTATAATCTAGGTTTAAATTAAGTTTCATAAAAGAGAAAACTATCAAAAAGGTGTACAGTGACCCTCAATTATCTTTAATTACTTATTTAACTTGTAAATTACAGTGGCTGATGTGGCTTCTCAATAATTATATAACAGAAAAATTAATGCGTTTCAGATTTTAACTTCAAGTAGCAGATGTGAATACCATGGGCTTTAATTGACGTTCGACACTAGTATTGCGCAAAAAGGGGGTGTAACAGATGAGACTTCTGCAGTTCTGAGTGAAGCCTTATGTGGCATCGCGTGCGTTCATTACCTTGTCGTTGGTTAGGCAGCGTCAGGGGGCGGCGGGCAGCGCAGCTGCACACACCTCGCCATCTCGGAAGCAACCCTTCTCTAACCTCTCCTTACTACAATTTATCGAGGCTGGTTTAAGAAAAAGGTATCTGGTTGTCTTTTTCAACTGAACAATCAGGGTCTCAATGTTAACTTTAAGCTCCGCCTACAAAAATTCTGTCTATCCAATGACAAACGTTATACTTTTCGTGGTGGGGCAATGTTTTAATGTTTGCTACGTAACAGAGACGCGAAAAAGTCTCACGTTAAAACTTCCAGCTGGTGTGGCCCTATTAGTGTTATCATAAGATCTATACTGTTCTTCTGGAGGGCTCTATCTTTTAACATGGGCTAGGGGGTGGTCTTGGCGGTCGGCTGGATACGTGGGTGTCCGTCCCTTATCGTAGGGCCTTCTAGCTTAACACAATTCTGCTCTCGGCTTCTCCTCTCTCCCCTGGGAACTGCGTCTGGGAAGGTATGACATGCATTTCGACGTTCTTGGGTTAGTCTCTGGTATTCCATTTGCTCATTCGTTGATCGTATTACTTTGGTTAATTTAATATCAGGATTTATTCGGAGCTATGTGACATATTGCCGGATTTGCTATCATGTCAGGGTTTTCATGGAAGGTGGTGGATTTGCCTGACACCTTACAGTGTATGTCCCAGAAATCAGTTTTCTATTCTTATTTGCTATCGACTGCAGAGAGATATTACTTCTTTGTTGAATTGGTTGAGTTTGGAGTCTGGGTTAGGCATCGTATAGCTCAATTGAGTGTTGTATCTGCTAAACGCCAAGTAATTCCGATACAATTTGCACAGCGACAGGGTAAAAATAAACAGGCGTGGGCTCAGAAGTAGCTGGGCAGCGTCGTACGGCAGTCGGTCACTAACATAAAATCACGAAACATGTCAGCAGACGAGACGATATGGTCCCTATGCCTCAGTGGAGTGAATAAACCAGTCAGTGAAAAGTCCGAACAAGTCCTGGACCACTACAGGAAACACTGGAAGAGTCTGTACCGTAAGATTAAAAGATCTTAAAAATCTACAGTCACATTCCTTCCAAATCCCGGCTTATACTTACCTCAAGACATACATACCAAAGCGGTAAGGGATAACAAAATAAATATCCAGTGGGATCTTACATATAGATCAAGATTATTAACGATATAGCCTAAAGATGGGTACATCATTAGTAAAAGGCCAATACAGCCAAATATTAGCGAAGATCTTAGGGCATAAATAGGTGTTATGCATGTTGTCGACCAGACAGATATACTAAGAATGTGTGGGATACCAGATCTGGCAACAAGTTTGTTGTCGATTGTAAAAAGAATAAGATTACAAAACCACGCCTATTTCCTCAAAATCATCCAGTACATAAATTAATAATTTTGACAATATTGACTGCATTATGTGTGGCAATCCTTAACTTCAAAAACACTTCAGATGTGTCACTCTCCTTCAATGGTAAATTCTGAGTACTAGAGTGGTAAGCTTTAGTTGTAACTCCCAAAAACCATTGTAAGGTAAATCGTGCAAGAACAAAATTCTGCACTTAAAATACTACGAAGGATAAAATAGCACTATAAACCTTACACATGGGAAATAAAAGCATTTATCTTGCTTACAAGCATTGCACAAGATACTGAAGCGCTCTACTGTATTCAACGGGCAGGAAGTGTCAGATGGCATTTAAAGATACTTGTCAACAAGGATCATGTGAGTGATAAGAGGCAGAGAGCTGTGATGACCAGCAGGCCCTGGCGGCTACCAGAGATGTGGCTGTAAGACACATCTTCCGCACTAGGGAACTGGAAGGGACTGCAATGTGCACAAGGCAGAAGAAGAGGGGTAAGATGTGGTATCACAAGAGGCGTGAGGACGGGAGAGAGGGGACAGCACCCCCATATACTTTTCTTGCTGAAGGCCCTTGTACACTTGAGCTACGGTGAACTTGGAGACAGCATGTGTTTCAATACATAGTTGGCAGCGTGTAACGACTGATTGGCGCTAGCTACATGTAAGACAGACAATGCTAAATGGGCAGGCATATTAAAAAAAACTGAATAGCCATTAGTTAAAATAATTATCAGCACAGTAACATTTCAATTTTACATAAAGCAAATGGTATCTATTTCAAAAGGCAAAGCAAACCATAGGAGAGCTTAGTTCAGTGTGGCAAACGCAGATTTTGCGTCGATTTATAACGATAGACATGGTTTAACATAGTGCACTCAATATAAGATTTCCATGTAGTTTCTGTGTGTAATTGTAGCAAACATTAAATTGAAAGATGTTTGGCACCGACATAGGAACTCGTCGTCCGCATAGAAACTACAACTAAGACGTGACAAGGAGACACAGATTTTGATACGAAAGCCACTAGGCACAGCCAACGAATGTTGCGACTTGGAATTCCAAAAATGTTACACTGGGGAAGGTCATCAATTGGTGTATACTGCACACAAATTTCGTTGAACGTAGGGAAACACTGAACGAAAACGTTTCTTCAGTGGACGAAAAAATTAAAAACGTGTAAGTTTTCACTCGGGTGCAGAGTGGTGTAGCATTGGTTACAAAGAATACTTGGAAAATTTGGGCTTAACCGCCCATGTAGAATAGTGAAAATGAAGTCAAGTAGCAGATCATAGTCTGCACAGAATGACGTGGGCGGTAGATGCACAGACAGAAGCGCACACATGGGAGAGCAGAAGTGGTGGGGGTTACAGACAGGCATTGTTGGGGAAATGTGTTTCTAAACGGAAGCCTATGCTGATATTTTCTGTAAACTGCAAGTGGGACCCCTTCGCGCCCACACTTGTAAGGTGACAATTCAAAAAGATATATGGTCATCTCTGTTTTCATTAGCATCTACCAACAATTCCACCTAAAACGCAGTGATCTTTTTTCTCCTTGCTTGTTAAGCATTTGCAACTTTCAGAGAAGCAAAAGGTTGGCAAATTTTCAGTAAAACCTACAATTTCCTCTGGTCACCATTTTAAAGTTTGCTTCTCTTGCCACAACGCAGTGGAATTTATACAGTCTCACATCACTTACATGTTGTGCACCCACAATAGCTGGAGAAGTCTAAAGGAGCGGTTTATTAAGTTTATTAACTGAGAAACTGAGGAAAAGTAAGGTCAGTAGCTGATGAAAAACCATATCCTCAGTACAAAAAAACATGTAATATCTTCACTTATCTTGTTCCAAATTCCGTAACATTCCTCGTTTCACGAGCTATCGATGGCCCTTAAAAATTAAGATCTTTCATCGAAAGTCTGTAGTTAGTGAATAGCACAGTAGATAATGAAGTTTATAGTAAAATATTCTTCTTCTTGCGTGCTATCATCTGCCAAAATCTTGTTTCAGTATGAGTAATGTTGTGGCTTTATCGCAAATGAGTGTTATACGTCAGATGAATTATCTCGAGATTGATGGCAGATAGACACCTCTAGATAAGTTTAAAGAAAAATTCAATATATTAGCTAAATTTCACATGCAGCAACATATTATTTAATATACTCTAAACGCAAAATCATGGCAACATCTACTTTTCATTAGAATCTTCTCCGAATTTCACGCAGTATCTTGATTCGCCGTAAATATTACAATAACTGTGACCATTAACGAAATGATGGGCACATCATCATGAACCTGACATATAAAGGTGTAAGTAAAGCAAAAATGAAATCTTTTTACGAAATACTTTCCCTAAAATCTTTTGAGAAAGATTAAAGGGCGTGCGTCTCGATTTTGTCGTCGCGAACCCGCCGAAAGGTGGAAAACATTTGTCGGCCTCCTCTTCCGGACAAACAAATGAACTCGCCCACAGCTTTGGACGAAAACTCGTCAATGTCTACCGGTCACCTTATCCTGCGTTAAAATGTAAATGTCGTGTGACTAGGGCCTCCCGTCGGGTAGACCGTTCGCAAACATGCCGACTAAACGATACCGTCTGGCCTGCAACAGAGGGCGGAAACCAACAAACAGCACCAACGCGAGCCCCAGCACGGCTCACTCATTTTGTTTACAAATTTTTCACTCACAAAATAATATGAAACACAAACAGATAGGCATGTTTGCAATCAAAAATCCAGAAAAAAGCTCAAATTTCTTACAGATTTATATTTTCATTTTCATTCTCAGACTAATATGAAATGCAATAGATAGGCACATATGCATTAAAAATTAATGGGAAAAATTACATTTGCGGACGTGAGCCATTTCCTTAAAGTTAGGTTCACGTTGGAAGCAGCTTACGCGAATAGTGTCTTCCAGGTGGCCGGCTGTTAATCTTGAAAGAAACATATTCTTCAAGAAACTCATTTTTGAAAATGAAATTTCACAAATATATGTGGAGCCTAACATAGTATCCAGGTATATTCCTAATTTTTTGCAATTTTCATATTTTTCTGGGACATGCTTACTTCAAAATTCTTGAGCTGATGCAGTTTTAAATGTTTGTGAGAAAATGTTTTGCTTCAAGACTATCATCTCCTTTCGGAGTAAAGGCTTTGAAAGGAAGAACCACTTCGATGCCACATCCGTCCATTGCGCCGCTGGAGAAACTTCAAAAGGTGATTTCTAGAACCGCGACAGCTTCTCTATCTCTGAGAAGCTTTAGAATCTTGCATAAAATTCCTTCTTAAGATCTAGCGTTAAACTTGAGAATACTGAAATTTCTATTTCAGAATTGTCTTTATAATCGTAAATTACTGGAAAGTGAAAAAAATCTTGACTTGCAATGTCTTTTTCAAAGATATCCATCTTGCGACGGAAAGAAAACACACTTAGCATCAGTTCGCGTATTAATTTCCCATTTCCTTGTAGTTCGGTACTGAACGCAGTTAAATGTTTCACAATGTCTTTCAAGAAAGAGCTAGCGTACTGCGTTCGTTTGCTAGGAACTCCAAACGGTTTGCTTCTTGTGAATCCAAGTTTTCTATGAAGGATGTTACTTCTTTTACTTGCCAGAAAAGTTCACTCACTTGATCTTTACTTAGCCAACGAACATTGTTGTACTGCATTAAGTCAGACAGCACCGAGTCACACACAGAACGATACTTTTTGAACTATCTGTGCTGAAGAGTAGAACGAGACCCCATAAAATTAACCAGCTTGATCAACCTGCCCATTACTTGATTCAGAGTCACACCAAGTTTTCCACAAACGGCTGGTCGGCTGTGCACTGATAAGATAGTACCCAGCCATTCTTATCTTTAATTGTCTTTACTAGTCCTTTTTCTTTGACGATCATTGCTGGGACTCCATCCCTTGACAGAGATACCAGTTGATCATAACTAATTTTTGATTTAGTCATGAAGTCATCAAGAGCATTGAATGATTCTCGTCCACGCCTCTTGCCTTTCAGCAGTAGTGTTAGTAATTCTTCCCTAAATTCTTTACTTTCAGTGCCCAAAAATCGCACGAAAACTGACATTTGTTCTTCGTCAAAAACGTTTCATGAATCATCTAGTGCTGTGGCGTAGCAAGGTGCCTTCTGCATAAGTTTGAACAAACTACTTTTATTGTCGGCAGACAAAATTTCTTTTCTTATTGTATTACTTCTTGCCCACAGTGGAATACCTTGAGCCGGCCACTGTGGCCGAGCGGTTCTAGGGGCTTCAGTCTGGAACCGCGCGACCGTTACGGTCGCAGGTTCGAATCCTGCCTCGGGTATGGATGTGTGTGATGTCCTTAGGTTAGTTAGGTTTAAGCAGTTCTAAGTTCGACGTGACTGATGAACTCAGATGTCAAGTCCCATAGTGCTCAGAGCCATTTGAACAATTTTTCGAATAGTTTGAATTGCAGCAATAATATCTTTTTTTTCTTCAAAAGTGGCATAACCAATTCCAACAAACATTTTCTTACTATCTCGGATCTGAAAATGGCTTTTGGTGTTTATTAAGCGTCCAACACACATGCAACGTTGCTTTTGCAGGTTTTTCTTGCTCGCTCATAGAGCGAAACTGGAAGGTCGTGCTTTTTATGTAAGAAGCTAGATACGACTGGAGTTTTTCTTGACGGGCTTCACCACCTAGAGGAAAACTTTTATGGAACTGCTGATGAGTTGTTTCCTAGCGTCGCTTTTAATTTACTCTTTTAAGAAGAGCGGCAGTTGTGTTGCAAATGAGGCAAAGAGGAACAGCTTCAGGTCTATCTGACAGCGTAAAACAATATTGTGCAGTCCTGAAAATTTCCAATTTTTATTATCAACTTCACGCTTTTTAGTAGAGCACAGTCTCGCTAATCCGAAGCCCGGTAATCCGAACGTTCGGTTGATCCGAACATGGAAAATGTTAGCCAAAGTATGGATAACTGTGTGGTTAACTGCTGTACATACAGACTATCTTAATTTACACAGTATAGTAAACACGGATTAGAAAAATTGGCAAGAAAACATTAGGTTTAAACAATGCGTAGCAATGAAAGAAAAGCTGGCAAGCTTTCTAAAATACAGCGGACATTTTATCCCTACATTTTGGATAACAAAAACTCAGTCACTGTTTTTTGGCTTTATGAAGACACTCCGTTATATGACTCATAGTTGCGGCATCGTCTCGTAAACATCAAAGCAGCAGGTGTGGCAGTGGACTGTTGCTCCAAATAACGTAGCACGAGGTCACGGGCTTCTGGTTCAAATGGCTCTGAGCACTGTGGGACTTAACATCCGAGGTCATCAGTCCCCTATAACTTAGAACTACTTATACCTAACTAACCTAAGGACATCACACACATCCATGCCCACGGCAGGATTCGAATCTGCGACCGCTGCGGTCGCGCGGTTCCAGACTGAAGCGCCTAGAACCGCTCGCCCACCTCGGCCGGCTGAAGGGGTTTTTGCTGCGTCACTGTGTGGCACCAGCTCTCCTTTGTTGCTTTCAGGCTGATTGTCACTTCCGTCACAACAGTCCACTCTTCCTGGTCCTGAGTCACAGCAGCAACTAAATCAGAGTCAGTGAAGTTCTCCACACATGCCCAATCCGCTGCCATCCACTCGTCTCCTTCACTAGTTTCTTCACATCCATGGATTGACTGTATCATTTGTAGTAGATTTTCCTCTTCATTTTCCACTAGGTTGTCTTGAAATTGAAGACATGTCCACAGTTTTCACTAGGGTTTTCTCAGAGTATTTTCTGAAATATTCCCCCATGCCTCAGCGGCCCAATAAGCAACATCCTTCACATTGGTCTTTTTTGTTTTGTCCGCTAAAGAAGTGCTATCATCTTGGATCAGCTTCTTAAAAATTATTTTCTATAAATCAGCTTTAGTGTTTGCAGTACGCCCTGGTGTATCGACTGTAGAAGTGCTGTAATATTCGGCGGCAAAAACTTCGCCACAATTTCTCCATCACATAAATCCTCAATGCTGGGTGAGATGGCGCGTTATCAATCAAAAGGATTGCACGGATAGACAAATGATTTCCCTTAGAAAACCGTCGAACAGAGGGAACAAACTGGCCGTGAAACCATTCTTTGAACAGCTTAACATCCACCCATGCCCTTTTCTGGTTGCGGTAATATACAGGCAGGAACTTCATGTTGCAGTTTTTAAAAGCTCTGCGCCCAGCAGATTTGCCGATCAGCGTTAAAGGCAGCTTGTGATTACCTGCAGCGTTGCTGCATGCTAATAAAGTCTCACGATCTTTGCACACTTTAAAACCAGGAGCATGGTCTTCTGATTTTGGTGCCAGGCTTTTTCTTGGCAATGACCTACAATTAAGGCCAGTCTCACGACCGTTATAAATTTGTTGGGTAGAATACTTTCCTCTTTTATCATTTTTTCAAACTCACCTAAGTATTCCTTCGCTACATCACGGTCAGAAAAAAGCTTCTCTCCAGTAATCCTTAGCTGACGGATTCCATGGCGTGTTTTGAATGTCCAACCAACTCTGCTCGCACTAAAGAATTCATCACCATTCATTAGCATGTTCATGGAAACAGCCTTCTCCTGAACCAGTGCTCCACTCAGAGGAGTCCCGTTTCTCTTTCCTGTGTAAACCAAAGGAAAAGAGCTTCATCCACATTATCGTACTGGGACTATTTCAAAGTCTGCCAAATTTCGAGTGTTTCTCCCGAAGACGTTGCATTTCAAATTGTCGGCTGCCGCACATCGAAGGAGCCGCACTGCAAAGGAGACGCTTCGTTGTCAAAGATCGCCGCCGCCGAGTCAAATTGCCAGAAGTATCATAAAGTAGCTTTAAAGCTTAAAGTTAGAGTTACGAGCCAAGGTTGGAGAGGTTGCCAGAATCTGAGATCGATTTATAATATTTCCTTGTTCATTAAATAAAATTCATGTGTTGCAATCATGTGTACAGAGCTTTCATGTGGATCGACATAACACGCTACGCGTGGCCGGCCGGTTTGCTCCCTTCCACCGCTGCTCTTCAGCGCTCTCTTACTGCGCTGCACAGCGTACCAACTATGTACTTAATCTACCTATAACTAACCATTGTTGTTGTTGTGGTCTTCAGTCCTGAGACTGGTTTGATGCAGCTCTCTCCCTACTATATCCTGTGCAAGTTTCTTCGTCTACCAGTACCTACTGCAACCTACATCCTTCTGCACCTGCTTAGTGTATTCATCTCTTGGTCTCCCTCTACGATTTTTACCCTTCCCGCTGCCCTCCAATACTAAATTGGTGATCCCTTCATGACTCAGAACATGTCCTACCAACCGATCCCTTCTTCTAGTCAAGTTGTGCCACAAACAACTCCCCAATCCTATTCAATACCTCATTAGTTATGTGATCTACCCATCTGATCTTCAGCATTCTTTTGTTGCACCACATTACGAAAACTTCTATTCTCTTCTTGTCCAAACTATTTATCGTCCATGTTTCACTTCCATACATGGCTACACTCCATACAAATAATTTTAAAAACGCCTTCCTGATGAGACACTTAAAGTAGTATAGGAGTTTTGCTATTTGGAGAGCAAAATAACTGATCAGCGTTGTGGGTAAAATCTTCTCAGGTATTGTTGAAAGGTAAGTGCGAGTATTACTTGAGGACCAATTGGATGAAAAACAGTGTGGGTTTAGGCCTCTTAGAGGTTGTCAGGACCAGATCTTTAGCTGACGGCAAATAATGGAGAAGTGTTGTGAGTGGAACAGGGAACTGTATCTATGCTTTATAGATCTAGAAAAGGCATATGACCGGGTTCCTAGAAGTAAGTTATTGTCTGTCCTACGAGATTATGGAATAGGAGGCAAACTTTTGCAAGCAATTAAAGATCTTTACATGGATAGTCAGGCAGCAGTTAGAGTTGACGGTAAATTGAGTTCATGGTTCAGAGTAGTTTCAGGGGTAAGACAAGGCTGCAACCTGTCTCCACTGTTGTTCATATTATTTATGGATCATATGTTGAAAACAATAGACTGGCTGGGTGAGATCAAGATATGTGAACATAAAATAAGCAGTCTTGCATATGCGGATGACTTAGTTGTGATGGCAGATTCGATTGAAAGTTTGCAAAGTAATATTTCAGAGCTAGATCAGAAATGTAAGGACTATGGTATGAAGATTAGCATCTTCAAAACGAAAGTAATGTCAGTGGGAAAGAAATATAAACGGATTGAGTGCCAAACAGGAGGAACAAAGTTAGAACGGGTGGACAGTTTCAAGTACTTACGATGCATATTCTCACAGGATGGCAACGTAGTGAAAGAACTGGAAGCGAGGTGTTGCAAAGCTAATGCAGTGAGCGCTCAGCTACGATCTACTCTCTTCTGCAAGAAGGAAGTCAGTACCAAGACTAAGTTATCTGTGCACCGTTCAATCTTTCGACCAACTTTGTTGTATGGGAGCGAAAGCTGGGTGGATTCAGGTTACCTTATCAACAAGGTTGAGGTTGCGGATATTAAAGTAGCTAGGATGATTGCAGGTACTAATAGATGGGAACAATAGCAGGAGGGTGTCCACAATGAGGAAATCAAAGAAAAACTGGGAGTGAATTCTATAGATGTAGCAGTTAGGATGAACAGGCTTAGATGGTGGCGTCATTTTCCACGCATGGGAGAAGCAAGGTTACCCAAGAGACTCATGGGTTCAGCAGTAGAGGGTAGGAGGAGTCGGGGCAGACCAAGGAGAAGGTACCTGGATTCGGTAAGAATGATTTTGAAGTAATAGGTTTAACATCAGAAGAGGCACCAATGTTAGCACTGAATAGGGGATTATGGAGGAATTTATAAGGGGGCTATGCCCCAGACTGAACGCTGAAAGGCATAATCAGTCTTAAATGATGATGATGATGACGCCTTCCTGACACTTTAATGTATACTCGATGTTAACAATTTTTTCTTCTTCAGAAATGCTTTCCTTGCCATTGCCAGTCTACATTTTATATCCTCTCTAATTCGACCATCATCAGTTATTTTGCTCCCCAAATAGCAAAACTCCTATACTACTTTGTCTCATTTCCTAATCTAATTCCCTCAGCATCGCCCGACTTAATTCGACTACATTCCATTATCCTCATTTTGCTTTTGTTGATGTACATCTTATATCCTCCTTTCAAGACACTGCCCATTCCATTCAACTGCTCTTCCAAGTCCTATGCGTCATTTGCCAGCGTGTGTAGTGCCAACAGTAAAATTCGAAGGCGGTGGTATTATGGTGTGGTCGTGATTCTCATGGAGGGGCTTACACCCCTTGTTGTTTTGCGTGGCACTATCACAGCACAGGCCTACCTTGATGTTATAAGCACCTTCTTGCTTCCCACTGTTGAAGAGCAATTCGGGGATAGCGACTGCACCTTTCAACACGACCGAGCACCTGTTCGTGAAGCACGGCCTGTGCCTGAGTGGTTATACGTGAGTAACGTACCAGTAATGGACTGGCGTGCATAGAATCCTGATCTGGATCCTATAGAACACATTTGGGATGTTTTGGATCGCCGACTTCGTGCCAGGCCTCACCGACCGACATCGATACCCCTCCTCAGTAGAGCACTCCGTGAAAAGTGGCCTGCCGTTCCCCAAGAAACCTTCCATCACCAGACTGAACGTATGCTTGCGAGAGTAGAAGCAGTCATCAAGGCTAGGGGTGGGCCAACACCGTACTGAATTCCAGCATTACCGATGGAGGGCGCCACGAACTTGTGTCATTTTCAGCCAGGTGACTGAATACTTTTGATCACATAGTATAACTCCTAAATTTAGATTGTATGTTAAGTGCTGCCTATTTCCATGCAGTTGTGTTGGGCTGAGCTGTAGCAGTTCTTGCAGCCAAGAAAAGAACACCAGCCAGAGGGCATCAGAAAGTTCCTCTTCTGTGTCATCCAGTTCCATGAGCTAACCGCCAGATCTGGGATAGTGACAAACTGCCTCATGAGAACAATTGGACATGGGCTGTCAGCCTCTGTGATACATGCTTTCAAAGGACACGGAAACATGGTCTCTTTCACAAAGTCAGCCCTGGGCAGTAGTATTTAAGCTCTCTCCAAACCAGCTGTCATTGTCGACCAGCTGGGCAACATAGCTGTGTGCAGAGTGTCTCAGACGCAGCCTTCATCCAAGGGGGAACGCCTGACTACCCAGGCCTCTGTCAGGCATCACAATAAGACGGCTCGTCGACGTACACACTGGTGTCTCCTGGGCAAAACATGAACAGACCACCTAGCAGCACTGTGCCTTCAGAGTGTGCCATCCGCCCACAATCAGTCGCAAACCGTGAGCTGAGAGTTCCACTATGGGCAATACTGCAACACTGAAACCTTGAGCAATGCCTTCCATCGCCTTTGGCTGCCTAACACCGCAAAGCGCTACATGTGGTGCCTTGGCCATCACTGTAAACTCCACTCCCGGCAAGGCAGCTATGCCAGATCAGCATACCACCGTCTCGGATGCGATGCAAGAGGAAAGACAGAGTGAGCCACTAAGTTCCCCCCTGTTTGCTGGAGGTTATTCCTTAGATTACTTGGAACAAAAAATGTAAATACACTAATGTAATCAGATCCATAATTAAGGAGTTACAACAGACTTCCGAGACATGCTACGGTGTATGGATAGCTACACTTGTGTTCACAGGACACACGATCAGTATTAGCAGACAAGTGAGGCTAGTAGTACGTTTGCATCACGTTGTTGATACTGCAGGCGCTGTTTATACTTTTATTGCCTTCTGTGTTCCGTACACTTTGCGATGCCGTACAAGTTCTCATCGCAGGAATATGGAGAGATGGTGTACATTTCGGGCTTCTGTGATGGTAATGCGAAAGCTGCTGTTGCCGAATATCACCGTCGGTATCCTAATCGCAGGATTCCGAGTGCCAAAACATTTAGTGGAACATACCGAACATTGATAGAATCTGGTACTCTTCCCAGCATACGTATAGATTCCGAAAGACATCGTGACGTTCAGGAAGAGTAAAACATTCTTAATTCAGTAGAGCGCAGTCCTCGTTCAAGTACAAGACGCCTAGCTACTTGATTGAACGTTTCACGGTCTGAAGTGTGTAGGTCTCTTCATGAGAATTGACTGTATCCTTTTCATGTGCAGAAAGTTCACCATTTAGAGGCACATGATTGTGCCAATCGTTTGCACTTTTGTAACTGGCTAAATGGAAATCAGCAGCTCTGTCGCTTCATCATGTCCAACATGCATGGCTGGGCAGACGAAACTCCCCATGCCACGGTAGTATCTCAAGTTCAACGAATATTCAGTGTCAATGTCTGGTCTGGCATGGTGTTGTGCGTGTCCAGTTGCTGGGGCCGTTTTTTCTCCCAGGAAATTTTTAACGGTCAGATGTACGATGACTTTTTACGAGAAGACTTAGCGCAGCTACTTGAAGATGTTCCTCTGGAAACAAGTCGCCATATGTACGTCCAACGCGACGGGGCACCTGTACACTTCCACCATGTGGTAACCGCTTATCTTAATCAGCAATTCCCACATCAATGGATAGGTAGCGGTCGCCCTGTTAACTGGCCTGCGAGATCCCCAGATTTAACACCCCTAGATTACTGCATCTGAGGGTGGATGAAAGACATCGTGCACGAAGATAAGGCGGAAGCACGAGAAGAATTGATACAACGCATTTTCAATGCCGCAACGTCAATAAGGAACGAGCATGTGTAATTACGAAATCCTACTTACGCGGTTCACTCCCGTGTGAATCTTTGCCGTCAAATGCAGGGAGGAAGTTTTGAACACTTGCTTTACATCCACTCTGAATGCAAGAGACTGCAACAAAGTTGTTTAAATTAATTATTATGTGCATTTTTGATAGTGAAATCCTACAATAAAAGTTTTTTTGTCATTTTCGTGAGTTTTTCAGTGACTGTAGCTCCTTAATTATGGATCTGATCTTATTACTTTATTTACATTTTTTGTTCCAGCTAACCTAAGGAAAATGAAAATATTTGATCACTCTACCAAAGTCTAAATTCAGCATATTATTAATCTGTCAAAGACCTTGTCTTAGTTCTGCTAAAACCGATACCAAAGTCGTCCATATATAAACGCAACCCTCCATCTGAGGGTAACTTTAAACGTTAACAGTTAGTTGGCATTACCTCGTTTTTTTCTTCGCTTATTCTATTAACTTCTCTGGGCGCAACGTGCTGTTCATTTGGGAGTATAGGAGAGACACCAAGACTGATATTTTACAAAAACGTACACTGCTAAATTCCCTGGTATATCATTGGTATATAATATATATATATATATATAAAAAAATAACATCGTGTGCACAAAAAACACGTGCATGTTGCTTGTCATAATATGCGTCTATAGGCGTATACAAAAAAAAATTCAGTCCTGCTACGAAAACATTAAAAAAGTGTTTGTATTATTTATCGAAGTACACAAGATCTAGAGTATGAAATACGCATCTACTGTAATGTTGTAACTTAATTGTTCTATACCAGTAAAAAAGATACACATTTCTCACCTATTGCCACTACTGGGGTAGCAGGTGACAGTATGCATGCAGTTAGGAGCTTAGTGTACGCAGTCTCTCTAGAAGGTTTGTAACGTCTTCTAAGTGTTCCTGTAATAAAAAGTTGTGTTACTGTGACACATAGCGATACACACTAGTTTACTCGTTACTTCTTTTAAAATTCGCCATTTCAAAGGCCTGACTTGACACCTTGGATGAAAGGCATCAACAATACTAGGGTAGCTCCTGATGAATTACTGTAGGCAGAATCATCAATCCATTTCCAGAATAGCATTTCAGACATTGGTTTTTAAACTTTTCAAATTATACAGTATGACAGGCAGCTATACTGGGCCTTCAGAAAGAGAGAGAATATACCGAGATGTAGATATCGCTAAGTATAGCAGACAATCTAGCCAATTCTCTGATATATGTAAGTGATTTTTAAATTTTATCACTACTGAATGATGATTCATTTAACTGAACTATTTACTGATATTTCTCATTTAAATGGCACTACTTGCTAGTCTTATTCCCTTCATCAGTTTCGCTATGTCATTTCGGAAGCATGCAGCTGCAATATATTTTATTATACGAAGGATTACAGAGTTGGTCAGGCAGCACTTTATCGATCAGGATAATTTATACAACATAAGCCTTCAATATGAGAATACACATTTTATCATGAGGTGTATCAGGGAACCAATGGCATCTACATATATTGATTCAGCAAAATATCGATGTTAAATGATAAATTTATATAATGGCGTAGAAATAAATATACAATTTGATCTAATGCCATAAATATTAAACAATAAATGCATCAATAATCAACCTACCTGTAAAGTATAACACAACTTTTGGCATACAGACTGTAAAAGTAGTATTTGTGAGAAACATTTCCCTTTCATGCTGTTGCATGGCACACCAAGAGCATATCCCTCTTTTGAGAAGAATCTTACAGAAACTGAGGATGTGGCTAAACAATTTAAATATTTAAATGCAGTTCCTTGTAGCTTTGAATGGATCACGCCAATGATGTGATCCCACATTTCTAATAGATTTTCCTTAAAATCTAGAAGGCTATCTTTCAGATAATATCTTGGATGTAATGGCAAGTCCGTTTGTGCTCGAGTGTGCAAATTATTCTTTTCTTATGCTACTTTACAAAGTTCGGTCCACAAATAAAATTTGGTTCCCTATTCCGCTGAAATGTATCAACGTGTTTCCCATCCTCACTGAAAGTGGTTCCAACAGCTGCAAGCAAATTCTTGATAGTTTTGGTTGTTTTCGAACGTGTTGCAGAACCTTTAGAGTGCATGTTCTTATATCTACGCCCAAACAATGTTTGTGCGTCAATGTGTGTACGAGTGCAGCTGGTACTGTACACTTTTTGATTTCTGTTATAATGTTACTTATCTACACTCCTGGAAATGAAAAAAGAGCACATTGACACCGGTGTGTCAGACCCACCATACTTGCTCCGGACACTGCGAGAGGGCTGTACAAGCAATGATCACACGCACGGCACAGCGGACACACCAGGAACCGCGGTGTTGGCCGTCGAATGGCGCTAGCTGCGCAGCATTTGTGCACCGCCGCCGTCAGTGTCAGCCAGTTTGTCGTGGCATACGGAGCTTCATCGCAGTCTTTAACACTAGTAGCATGCCGCGACAGCGTGGACGTGAACCGTATGTGCAGTTGACGGACTTTGAGCGAGGGCGTATAGTGGGCATGCGGGAGGCCGGGTGGACGTACCGCCGAATTGCTCAACACGTGGGGCGTGAGGTCTCCACAGTACATCGATGTTGTCGCCAGTGGTCGGCGGAAGGTGCACGTGCCCGTCGACCTGGGACCGGACCGCAGCGACGCACGGATGCACGCCAAGACCGTAGGATCCTACTCAGTGCCGTAGGGGACCGCACCGCCACTTCCCAGCAAATTAGGGACACTGTTGCTCCTGGGGTATTGGCGAGGACCATTCGCAACCGTCTCCATGAAGCTGGGCTACGGTCCCGCACACCGTTAGGCCGTCTTCCGCTCACGCCCCAACATCGTGCAGGCCGCCTCCAGTGGTGTCGCGACAGGCGTGAATGGAGGGACGGATGGAGACGTGTCGTCTTCAGCGATGAAAGTCGCTTCTGCCTTGGTGCCAATGATGGTCGTATGCGTGTTTGGTGCCGTGCAGGTGAGCGCCACAATCAGGACTGCATACGACCGAGGCACACAGGGCCAACACCCGGCATCATGGTGTGGGGAGCGATCTCCTACACTGGCCGTAAACCTCTGGTGATCGTCGAGGGGACACTGAATAGTCCACGGTACATCCAAACCGTCATCGAACTCATCGTTCTACCATTCCTAGACCGGCAAGGGAACTTGCTGTTCCAACAGGACAATGCACGTCCGCATGTATCCCGTGGCACCCAACGTGCTCTAGAAGGTGTAAGTCAACTACCCTAGCCAGCAAGATCTCCGGATCTGTCCCCCATTGAGCACGTTTGGGACTGGATGAAGCGTCGTCTCACGCGGTCTGCACGTCCAGCACGAACGCTGGTCCAACTGAGGCGCCAGGTGGAAATGGCATGGCAAGCCGTTCCACAGGACTACATTCAGCATCTGTACGATCGTCTCCATGGGAGAATAGCAGCCTGCATTGCTGCGAAAGGTGGATATACACTGTACTAGTGCCGACATTGTGCACGCTCTGTTGCCTGTGTCTATGTGCCTGTGGTTCTGTCAGTGTCATCATGTGATGTATCTGACCCCAGGAATGTGTCAATAAAGTTTCCCCTTCCTGGGACAATGAATTCACGGTGTTCTTATTTCAATTTCCAGGAGTGTAGAATAGTCAGTGTAGACTGAATGCCACATATTTTAACATTCGGCATCCTAGTTTTTGGAGTTGTTTTACTGCTTGCAGCGTACTTGTTTGCGCATGTTTCCAGAGTAGCAACTTCTGTTGGCCGCAGGCTGCTACAATCATCTGTCAGATCTATGATATCTACATCTACGTGTCAGCTCTGCTACTCGTACTTAAGTGCTTGGCAGAGGGTTCGTAGAACCAATTTCAGATTATTTCTCGACCGTTCCACCCTCGAACGGCTCGTTTGAAAAATAAACACCTAAATCATTCAGTGCGAGCTCTCTAGTTCTTTTATTTTAATACTGTGGTCATCTCTCCTTATGTACGTGAGAGTTGACAAAATATTTTCATTTTCTGAGGAAAAAGGTGGTGTTAAAATATTGTAAAAATATCTCGGCGCAGTGGAAAACATCTTTGTTTCAATGATAGCCACGTCAACTTGCTTATTATAAGTGATGTGCTCTGCTGTGTTTCGTGATAATACAAAACAGACTCCGTGTCTGTCACTTTTTTTGAAGGTCTTCTGCTGTTGGTAAGGATCCCATAGTGCGCAGCAGTTTTCCTGTAGAAGACGGACAACCGTAGCGTAGACAGTCTCTTTAGTGGGATTTGCTGCGTCTTCTAAGTGTTATACCAGTCAAACACAGTCTCTGATTCGCCTTTCCCTCAACATTATCAGTGTGATAGTTCCAGTTTAAATTGTTCGTAATTGTAATCTGTCGGTGTGTAGTCGAATCTGCACCTGTTGTCCTACGTGGCGTACTAGCATGGCAACGGTATTATTAATCACTGGACATATTGCAGAACTCTTTCAAACATACAGAATGTTGAATTGCATCTAGTGAATTTGCTACTGGAATCTGAGTTTGGGAAGAACGCGAGGACTTTTTCCTCGAAATGATCTACTACTTTAACCACTGCACTTATATCGTTATTGGACACGTTCGGAAAAATCATTCTTTTAAATGACGAAAAAATTATTGACAGTGGTCAACAAGTAGAGTGGTCTTTAGCCAACACCAATGGTAGATAATTTGTTTTCAACATCTGTCTAAACTCCCAGCATTGATATTTCGTAGATATCAATAATCACTGAACACCACTGTTCTGTACACGTTAAGAGATACTGATCCAAGCGTGTCTCGCTTATCGGCGAGCGTTGCTCAAGGCTGTAGCTCTGACCTTACAGGGAGGGCCCTGCAGGAGCAGTACTTGGACCGAATGCGCTCTCCCCAAACCCCCCCATCATACCACCCCTCCTAGCCAGCAGCCTTCCCCTCTGAACAGTGACCAGCGGGCTTTAAACCGCCGCGGTGGAAAAACGGTGACGATAAGCCTTACAAGTGGCGAACGTCACACGCGGGAGAAACAGGCCGAAGGAGGCGGATGTAAATTAACTGGAGCGGCGGCCGCGTCTGCGGTGAGAGGGCTTATCTGGCAGGCGGGCGGCACCGAGTCAGGCGGAACTCTTTGGCCGGGCCGCTGCTGGCGCTGACGTGGGGACACAACGCCGTGTCACCGCCAGCAATGTTAATCTTCACGCTGGAGGGCAGCCGGGCGACGCTAAATTTCTCCGCGGCGCGGCGAGAAAACCGCGGATAAAATCGAAGCGCGCCGCGCTTTGTGCGTCCGGATTAAAGAAAGATGGGATTTGGGACGGCGCGACTCCGCTCGGCAGCGTCAGAGGGCGCCAGCGGAAAGAGTGGCCGAGGGGGGCGTGGGAGGAGGGGGAGGGTGGGGGGAGGCACAGCCGCGGCTGACACTTTGGGCACCCTGCACTGACGACAAGCTGTCGCTGTCTGAAGGAACGTTCTGTGGGGTGACGGAGCGCCTAGCCTCCCGATGCTTGAAAAAGACGGCTTAGAGTTAGTTCTCCTAAACTATCAGGGACAGTCGAATGAAAACGAGACAGATGAAAAAACAAGTAAAGCAGACAGCTGCCAGGGCAGTATGCTATGTATGTATGAAAATGTCGTTTTTGTGGTCTTCAGTCCTGAGACTGGTTTGATGCAGCTCTCCATGCCACTCTATCGTGTGCAAGCTTCTTCATCTCCCTGTACCTACCACAGCCTACATCCTTCTCAATCTGCTTAGTGTATTCATCTCTTGGTCTCCCTCTACGATTCTTACCCTCCACGCTGATCTCCAGTACCAAATTGGTGCCTCAGAACATGTCCTACCAACAGATCCCTTCTTCTAGTCAAGATGTGCCACAACCTCCTCTTCTCCCCAATTCTATTCAATACCTCCTCATTAGTTATGTGATCTTCCCATCTAATCTTCAGCATTCTTCTGTACCACCATATTTCGAAAGCTTCTATTCTCTTCTTGTCTAAACTACTTATCGTCCACGTTCCACTTCCATACATGGCTACACTTCATACAAATACTTTCTGAAACCAATTCCTGACATTTAAATCTATACTCGATGTTAACAAATTTTTCTTCTTCACAAACGCTTTCCTTGCCATTGCCAGTCTACGTTTTATATCCTCTCTACTTCGACCATCATCAGTTCTTTTGCTCCCCAAATAGGAAAACTCCTTTACTACTTTGTCTCATCACCCGAGTTAACTCGACTGCATTACATTATCCTCGTTTTGCTTTTGTTGATGTTCATCTTATACCTTCCTTTCAAGACACTGTCCATTCCGTTCAACTGCTCTTCCAAGTCCTTTGCTGTCTCAGACAGAATTACAATGTCATCGGCGAACCTCAAAATTTTTATTTCTTCTCCATAGATTTTAATACCTATTCCGAACTTTTCTTTTGTGTTCTTTATTGCTTGCTCAATATACAGATTGAATAACATCGGGGACAGGCTACAACCGTGTCTCACTCCCTTCCCAACCACTGCTTCCCTTTCATACCCCTCGACTCGTATAACTGCCATCTGATTTGTGTACAAATTGTAAATAGCCTTTCGCTCCTTGTATTTTATCCTTGCCACCTTCAGAATTTGAATGAGCGTATTCCAATAAACATTGTCAAAAGCTTTCTCTAAGTCTATAAATGCTAGAAACGTATGTTTGCCTTTCCTTAATCTTTCTTCTAAGATAAATCGTAAGGTCAGTATTGCCTCACGTGTTCCAACATTTCTACGGAATCGGAACTGATCTTCCCCGAGTTCGGCTTCTATCAGTTTTTCCATTCGTCTGTAAAGAATTCGCGTTAGTATTTTGCAGCTGTGGCTTATTAAACTGATAGTTCGGTAATTTTCACATCTGTCAACGCCTGCTTTCCTTGGGATTGGAATTATTATATTCTTCTTGAAGTCTGAGGGTATTTCGCCTGTCTCATACATCTTGCTCACCAGCTCGTAGAGTTTTGTCAGGACTGGCTCTCCCAAGGCTGTCAGTAGTTCCAATGAAATGTTGTCTCCTCCGGGGCCCTTGTTTCGACTCAGGTCTTTCAGTGCTCTGTCAAACTCTTCACGCAGTATCATATCTCGGATTTCATCTTCATCTACATCCTCTTCCATTTCCATAACATTATCCTCAAGTACATCGCCCTTGTATAGACCCTGTATATACTCCTTCCACCTTTCCGCTTTCCCTTCTTTGCTTAGAACTGGGTTTCCATCAAAGCTCTTGATATTCATGCAAGTGGTTCTCCTTTCTCCAAAAGTCTCTTTAATTTTCCTGTAGGCAGTATCTACCTTACCCCTAGTGAGATAAGCCTCTACATCCGTACATTTGTCCTCTAGCCATCCCTGTGAAAGTATCTTACCAAAATTGTGTCCTTTTTTTAATTCTGAAAGTTTCAATGATAAGATTGCTCTAAATTAATTATTCTTCAAACCTGCGTCTGACTGCGTCTGTGAACTTGTTTCTTGCACTTCTCCATTTTGCCAGAAATGCAACATGTATTTTACTCATCAACCAAGTTTAAGAGAATAATGCCGTTTGTGCAATGGCATTAAGATGATACTGAAAAATTAACTTTTGGCCCTGATGTTTACTTAATGAAATTATATCTTGACTTGAGTAATGCTAGTTGCGCAATGGCATAAATTTGAAATAACTTTGCTCTCATAACGTTAGTTATACAATTATAGCTATCACACCCAACAGACAAGAATTAACTGGTGAAACTGTAAACGACGTTTTTCAGAAAATCATTAAGTTGTTCTCTGCAAATGGGCTGTCATTAAACTTTGAGAAAACACAGTATATACAGTTCCACACAGTAAATGGAATGACACCATTCATAAATATAGACTTCGATCAGAAATCGGTAGCTAAGGTAGAATATTCAAAATCTGTAGGTGTATGCATTGATGAGGGGTTGAACTGGAAGAAACACACTGAGGATCTGCTGAAACGTTTGAGTTCAGCTGCTTATGCTATTAGGGTCATTGCAAATTTTGGAGATATACATCTGAGAAAATTAGCTTACCACGCCTATTTTCATTCTCTGCTTTCATATGGCATCATATTCTGGGGTAACTCATCATTGAGTAAAAGAGTGTTCATTGCACAAAAGCGTGTAGTCAGAATAACTGCTGGAGCTCATCCAAGATCATCCTGCAGACACTTGTTTAAAGAGCTAGAAATCTTCACTGTAGCCTCACAATATATACATTCACTTATGAAATTTGTTATTAAGAATCCGAACGAATTCGAAAGTAATAGCAATGTACATGGCTACAACACTAGGAGAAAGGATGAATTCACTACTCAACTTTAACTCTAACTTTGGCTCAGAAGGCGGTAAATTATGCTGCCACGAAAGTCTTTGGTCACTTACCTAATAGCATCAAAAGCCTGACAGACAGCCATATAGCATTTAAAAGGAAATTAAAAGAATTTCTTAATGGGGACTCCTTCTACTCATTAGATGAATTTTTGGATATAATAAGTAGGTAAGTTCCCCAAGCCCCACAAAAAAATTCAAAATATAAAGTGTCATGTAATATTTTGTGCCATGTAATATCTTGTATAGACACCTTTTATTAAACTGACACGTTCCACATCATTACGAAGTGTCGTATTCATAATCTATGGAACAAGTACTAATCTAATCTAATCTCTAATCTATACCAAAATCGATTTCAAACTATGAACTGCACATATATATTGCATAGATGCCTCATTTTCTTTACGTTCTTTCATTGGTGAGTAACGGTACTTTACTACTCATTTTCATATTCAGTACAAGCAAAGGATGTGGATTATGATTCAGGCTGCTAGATTTAAACACGATGTTGATCTAAAATTTCAAGTCATACACAAAAACTACCATTTCCAACATTTTTGTAACACGAATCACTCTTACAAAAAATTTTACTAAACGCTTGCTGCATCAAACCTTGGACATGCAAATCCTAACTCTGAACATTATCTAACAAAAACCATCTTGAAATCATTGTATATCTTCTCTCATTTACGTGCTAAAGTTTGGTCAGGGGCAGCGAGCGCGACCTACCTTGAAGCTGTCACCATACGTCTGCCTCCTCCGGGCACCTAGCTGCGACTTCGGAGTTTTTTACTGAGCGCGCCCGGCTCTCTTAACCATCAGAGATTCTCTTACTTAAAGATATTATACTCGTTCCACCTTGCGATGGACAACTACCGACCTTAGTTTCTGGTTCTACCCTGATCAGACCTTAGCACATACCATTCATGTGGTCAAGAATTCTGGGATGTTGGAATAGAGCCATTATTCACCCAGCTTCAGAGCTAAAAACAAGGACTAAATTAGAGTAGAGTGTAGTTCTTGAAAGAAAACAAATTAACCACAGCAGCGCACAAAGCAAAACCACAATAAACAGCTGGCTGCGTCCAGCTAGCAAAAATGTAACATAACGTTAATGTTCCACCTGAAGATGAGACTGTAAACTCTCGAAACATGTCATGGGATGAAATAAGAAGAGCGACTGGCGCCGATAATAGTTTTATCGGAAATTTTATAAGTAAACTGTTTATTATGACAAAAGTAATCTTCAATATGCTACTACCGGATGGTTATACTTACAGTACAACTACTCGCGGAAGCTCAGTGTGGGCTGTAATTTAGTATGGCAATGAAACGTGATAGATATGCTGATCCGTTTAAGCTGAACCGTTTTACGCCACTAGCTGCAGATCGGGGACTATACATGTTTGTACGATCGCATGACGTCTACGCTGTCATATGACAAGTGAATGGCTATCGAGAAGAGAGATAGTGCGCTGTTAGTAGAACTGTTTTATGTGAATTAGAGCAATTACAGCGCTGCATTGAGAGAGTATCGCCGACAGGAAGGTCTGAGGAGATCCCCGGCGTCTTTAAATGTTTTAAAGAAGATGATAATGGAATTCGAAAACACGTGTGATCTTAGTGTGGCGCCTGAAAGAGGAAGTCGGAAGCTATTGAAAAGGTTGCTATTGCTGTAACTGACCATGCAGCAAGTGCTCCGGTTAGTGCTTGTGCCATACCATGGTAATTGTTCATCCCATAGTGGACATTACGTAAAGTTTTGCTGTCTATTGTACACTGGTACACGTACAAGATCCAGACGGTGCAGCAACTGAAACTTCGTTATCTGCAGCAACGTTCTAAATTTGCTCTTTGGTTTCTGGCACGGATCGAAGTTGATGACATGTGGCCAGGCAACATTCTATAGAGTGATGAAGATTTTACACTACAGGGTGCCGTGAATACACAGAACTGCCAAGAGCCACTGCACTCGCCGTATGTAACTGTGTGGTGTGGATTCACAAGCACCTTTATTCTCAGTCCGTTCTTCTCTGAAGAGAATACATACAGAGGCTCTGTCAGGTGTGCCGTGACGTTCTCCTTGTACAGCAAGTGATTCCTGCTTCGGGTGAGCACAACTGTTTTCGTGCAAGATGAGGGTAACACCTAATGTTGCTCGCCCATTGAATTATCTACTTAATGCAGCTTTCCACTATCTTGTTATCTCCAGAGGTTTTCCACATGCACTGAATCACCATTACTTTTAACTCTGGGGATATCAAAACGAACATTTTCACCAGGCACACGTACGATCTATACCTGATCTGAGAGTCAATAAAAGGAACACCTTGCTCAGACTGAACTGGAGCTGCTGCGAGCAACTCTTGATCAATTTGTTATGCCGGTCGGGGTGGCCGAGCGGTTCTAGGCGCTACACCCTGTAACCGCGCTACCACTACGGTCGCAGGTTCGAATCCTGCCTTGGGCATGGATGTTTGTGATGTCCTTAGGTTAGTTAGGTTTAAGTAGTTCTAAGTTCTAGGGGACTGCTGACCTCAGAAGTTAAGTCCCATAGTGCTCAGAACCATTTGAACCAAGTTGTTTTATGGATGCAGCATCTCGTCGACGTCTCCGGTGCTCATTCTGAACAACTGTAAATGGTTGTTAATAGTAAAAACATTATTCCTTTCTCACTTGTTTGACCTTTTCTACTCACGTCCCGTACCCAACGTTCCCAATCCATTACATACGGAAACGTTTCTGTATGTCTTCCTTTCACTCACAGCGCCACAACTGCACCTGGTGGCCAAAATTGGAACTATTTTTTTCCATAGAAAATCGGTTCCGCATTAACACACTTTAATTATGGCTCTTCAGGGCTCCAAAAATATGAAGTCGGATGGGGAGAGATCGAGACTGATGGAGTACGTGAAAGGACTTCCCAGCAAAACTGCTGCAGTGTAGTCGAAACAACCTTGGCAACGACTGGGCCCGCCCACAGAAACACAGTTTTCGCTTGGAAGCCCTTACACATCCTCTATACACCTCCGATGTCTTCGCTTTTTTTGGGGGGGGGGGGGGGGGGGGGGTCGTCAGTCTACTGACTGGTTTGATGCGGCCCGCCACGAATTCCTCCCCTGTGCTAACCTCTTCATCTCAGAGTAGCACTTTCAACCTACGTCCACAATTATTTGCTTGACGTATTCCAATCTCTGTCTTCCTCTACAGTTTTTGCCCTCTACAGCTCTCTCTAGTACCATGGAAGTCATTCCCTCATGTCTTAGCAGATGTCCTATCATCCTGTCCCTTCCCCTTATCAGTGTTTTCCACATATTCCTTTCCTCTCCGATTCTGCGTAGAACCTCCTCATTCCTTACCTTATCAGTCCACCTAATTTTCAACATTCGTCTATAGCACCAATCTCAAATGCTTCGATTCTCTTCTGTTCCGGTTTTCCCACAGTCCATGTTTCACTACCATACAGTGCTGTACTCCAGACGTACATCCTCAGAAATTTCTTCCTCAAATTAAGGCCGGTATTTGATATTAGTAGACTTCTCTCGGCCAGAAATGCCTTTTTTGCCATAGCGAGTCTGCTTTTGATGTCCTCCTTGCTCCGTCCATCAGTGGTTATTTTACTGCCTAGGTAGCAGAATTTCTTAACTTCATTGACTTCGTGACCATCAATCCTGATGTTAAGGTTCTCGCTGTTCTCATTTCTACTACTTCTCATTACCTTCGTCTTTCTCCGATTTACTCTCAAACCATACTGTGTACTTGTTAGACTGTTCATTCCGTTCAGCAGATCATTTAATTCTTCTTCACTTTCACTCAGGATAGCAATGTCATCAGCGAATCGTATCATTGATATCCTTTCACCTTGTATTTTAATTCCACTCCTGAACCTTTCTTTTATTTCCATCATTGCTTCCTCGATGTACAGATTGAAGAGTAGGGGCGAAAGGCTACAGCCTTGTCTTACACCTTTCTTAATACGAGCACTTCGTTCTTGATCGTCCACTCTTATTATTCCCTCTTGGTTGTTGTACATAATGTACATGACCCATCTCTCCCTATAGCTTACCCCTACTTTTTTCAGAATCTCGAACAGCTTGCACCATATTATTGTCGAACGCTTTTTCCAGGTCGACAAGTTCTATGAACGTATCTTGATTTTTCTTGAGCCTTGCTTCCATTATTAGCCGTAACGTCAGAATTGCCTCTCTCGTGCCTTTACATTTCCTAAAGCCAAACTGATCGTCACCTAGCGCATTCTCAATTTTCTTTTCCATTCTTCTGTATATTATTCTTATAAGCAGCTTCGATGCATGAGCCGTTAAGCTGATTGTGCGATAATTCTCGCACTTGTCAGCTCTTGCCGTCTTCGGAATTGTGTGGATGATGCTTTTCCGAAAGTCACATGGTATGTCGCCAGACTCATATATTCTACACACCAACGTGAATAGTCGTTTGTTGCCACTTCCCCTAATGATTTTAGAAATTCTGATGGAATGTTATCTATCCCTTCTGCCTTATTTGACCTAAGTCCCCCAAAAGCTCTTTTAAATTCCGATTCTAATACTGGATCCCCTATCTCTTCTAAATCGACTCCTGTTTCTTCTTCTATCACATCAGACAAATCGTCACCCTCATAGAGGCTTTCAATGTATTCTTTCCACCTATCTGCCCTCTCCTCTGCATATAACAGTGGAATCCTCGTTGCACTCTTAATGTTACCACCGTTGCTTTTAATGTCACCAAAGGTTGTTTTTACTTTCCTGTATGCTGAGCCTGTCCTTCCGACAATCATATCTTTTTCGATGTCTTCGCATTTTTCCTGCAGCCATTTCGTCTTAGCTTCCCTGCACTTCCTATTTATTTCATTCCTCAGCGACCTGTATTTCTGTATTCCTGATTTTGCCGGAACATGTTTGTACTTCCTCCTTTCATCAATCAACTGAAGTATTTCTTCTGTTACCCATTGTTTCTTCGCAGCTACCTTCTTTGTACCTATGTTTTCCTTCCCAACTTCTGTGATGGCCCTTTTTAGAGATGTCCATTCCTCTTCAACTGTGCTGCCTACTGCGCTATCCTTATTGCTGTATCTATAGCGTTAGAGAACTTCAAACGTATCTCGTCATTCCTTAGAACTTCCGTATCCCACTTCTCTGCGTATTGATTCTTCCTGACTAATTTCTTGAACTTCAGCCTACTCTTCATCACTACTGTAGTGTGATCTGAGTCTATATCTGCTCCTGGGTACGCCTTACAATCCAGTATCTGATTTCGGAATCTCTGTCTGTCCGTGATGTAATATAATTGAAATCTTCCCGTATCTCCCAGCCTTTTCCAAGTATACCTCCTCCTCTTGTGATTCTTGAACAGAGTATTCGCTATTACTAGCTGAAACTTGTTACAGAACTCAATTAGTCTTTCTCCTCTTTCATTCCTTGTCCCAAGCCCATATTCTCCTGTAACCTTTTCTTCTACTCCTTCCCCTACAACTGCATTCCAGTCGCCCATGACTATTAGATTTTCGTCCCCCTTTACATACTGCATTACCCTTTCAATATCCTCATACACTTTCTCTATCTGTTCACCTTCAGCTTGTGACGTCGGCATGTATACCTGAACTATCGTTGTCGGTGTTGGTCTGCTATCGATTCTGATTAGAACAACCCGGTCACTGAACTGTTCACAGTAACACACCCTCTGCCCTACCTTCCTATTCATAACGAATCCTGCACCTGTTATACCATTTTCTGCTGCTGTTGATATTACCCGATACTTATCTGACCAGAAATCCTTGTCTTCCTTCCACTTCACTTCACTGACCCCTACTATATCTAGTTTGAGCCTTTGCATTTCCCTTTTCAGATTTTCTAGTTTCCCTACCACGTTCAAGCTTCTGACATTCCACGCCCCGACTCGTAGAACATTATCTTTTCGTTGATTATTCAATCTTTTTCTCATGGTAACCTCCCCCTTGGCAGTCCCCTCCCGGAGATCCGAATGGGGGACTATTCCGGAATCTTTTGCCAATGGAGAGATCATCATGACACTTCTTCAACTAGAGGCCACATGTCCTGTGGATACACGTTACGTGTGTTTAATGCAGTGGTTTCCATTGCCTTCTGCATCCTCATGTCGTTGATCATTGCTGATTCTTCCGCCTTTAGGGGCAATTACCCACCCCTAGGACAAGAGAGTGCCCTGAACCTCTATCCGCTCCTCCGCCCTCTTTGACAAGGCCGTTGACAGAATGAGACTGACTTCTTATGCCGGAAGTCTTCGGCCGCCAATGCTGATTATTTACCAAAATTTAGGCAGTGGCGGGGATCGAACCCGCGACCGAAGACGTTATGATTTTGAATCAAAGACGCTACTCCTTTTTTTTTTTTTTTTTTTTTTTTTTTTTTTTTTTTTTTTTTTTTTTTAAACCACATCCAGGTTGGCTGGCACACCTGCCCTCGTCAGTAATCCGGCGGGTGGATTTGATCCGGAGCCGCGCCCACCTGAGTCCAGGAAGCAGCGCATTTTTTTTTTCATAGTACAAAATTTATTTTTTAATACAAATGAGATTCAATTACAAAATAGTACACAAGAAAACAACTTATTGGGAAAAGTCTTACAAAGCTTCACCTTTGTGGTGCAGAACATAACAATTAAGCTCAAATTTTACACTTCAAATGGAAAATAAAAATATTACAAAAAAAGAAAAGAAAAAAATCTGTCTGTGCATAAAATAACCTCCCATCTTTTTGGTTACTTTCATGGAAATGCGATGACAAAGCCACAAAACTGAAGTTGTACTAAGGCACTTATGCAAATAACATGTACAGAAATATGTCAATGAATACTTAAAGAAAATGGTGTTTCGACACACACTAATTATTAAGCTCAACAAAAATATAATCACAGCCTACAATGCTTATTTCACAAACTACTAACTACATTTTTTTTTTGAGAATGCATAAAAAAAAACAAGGCAGCCATGCGCAAAAAGTTGCCAATAAAGTGAACTAAAAAGGGCCATCTTGCCCGCCGCGGTCACATTGCTAGGCGGGCGGCCAGGAACGGGCGGTCGTCATTGCATTGGACATCACCAGCCACCAATCGTTGGAGCGCCCGGGGGCGCTGCACATAGTCAGAGACTGTTTCTGTTACCATAGGGGAATCGTGGAAAGATCACATCTACAAGTTAATGTCTTCTCACACCCGGCACACCCCAACTGGGTGGTGGGTCCATGAATGACGAACCCAAATAGTTCGCAAAAAGGTTCCGGTAATCCTGTCTGTTCGTTAAGACCAGAAGCTCGTCGATCATGTAGTACCATAAATCGAGGACGTCTTTGTCTCCATCGCGGTATATGTAGTGTATCGCCATTCCTCGTACCCAATTAACCGCATTCATCCGGGTCATAGGGAAATAGACAGCGTCGGGATGAAAGAGTTCTTGGGGTAAAATCGAAACGTAGGGGCGGCGGAGCAGGAAAGCCAGGATTTGGCGGATCAGTTTCCAGCACTCACGCGCGGGGGCACAGTTCAGTCTATGTTCGTCCGTGTCTAACGTCGTGCAACGGGGGCACACAGGGTCGTCAATTAGGTGAATGGCATGCAGCCGTTGTCGGGTTGGAAGTTTCTCGTTAACGACCACATACCACGTCGACCGCACGAAAGTAGACAGGAACGGCGCGTGGATGGCTCGCCATACTCGTGGCCAGTCGACCGTAGGGTGGCGCCGTACAATGTCGTTATCCGGAGTCCAGTGCTGGAGAGCACTATAATAAGTCTTCGCTGTCGGATTCCGTGTCTCCGATATAACCCGCAACACATAGCTATGCTCTACGAAAAACGTTCTAATGTGTGACAGCGAGGGCGATAAATGTCCAACTGGTACCGGTGGGTACAGCGTACGTGGGGCCACTTCTTCAATCAGTAGGCCTGGGAGACTGGCTGTTGGTGAAAGCCAGAGTCGCCTCGTGGAACGGAGATACAGTGCCAGCGCTCTGTGCTTGACGTGAGTGAGTCCAACACCGCCTTTGTCGAAGGGTAAAGTAAGCGTAACAAAACGGATCTTGAAAACAGCACCATCGTTCACCACGTGTCCAAACACTGCCTGTATCCTGGAAGCCATCGTGTCCGTTATCGGCAGTACATGGGCGTAATGGTTAAGGTAAGAAGCCATGTACACATTAACGTATTGGGCGCGTTGCAAAATGATCAATGATCTGAATTTATTGAGACGAGCCTCTAAACGGAGTCGTCGTAAGACCATACGATACGTAAAGGCCGCCGTGCGTTGTATTTGTCGATGGAGTGATATCCCTAGACACTTGAGCATCGGGACCTTTGTCAGAGGTACGGCCAGACCTGCAGGCATTCCTCGTCCTACCTCCATGTAGCGTGATTTCCGAAGGTTGAGTACACTGCCTGCCACCGCCCCATACTGGTGGAGCCAGGAAAACGCCGTGTGTATTTCGTCACCAGACCGTGCTAAGAACATCACATCGTCGGCGTATGCACCACATCGAAAGGTTACGGAACGGAGGGTAAGTCCTTCTAAGCGTCGCCGTAGTCCGTGAAGAGCTGGTTCGAGGGCAACGGCGAAGAGCATGGCAGAAAGAGGACAACCCTGCCGGACGGACCTGTTGACACGGACGGGGGCGGACCGACAGCCGTTGATCATAATCCTCGTGACAGCCCCATGGATCAATCGAAGCACAACAGACGTCGTCAGACGCGGGACACCGATGTGTTCCATAACAGTACGCAGGAAACCATGGTTAACGCGGTCGAAAGCATGGTCGAAGTCCAGCGCAACAAGAGCGCCTTGGAGGCGGCAAGTTTGCATGAGCGCCACCACGTCTCTATAGGTGCTTAAAGTCGTAAACACATTAGTGTCGCCCCCGAGGCAGGTTTGATCAGTGTGAATGGCCGCCATTACCGTAGGTTTGAGCCTCTCACGGAGCATGCGTGTCAACAGCTTATAGTCAGTGTTTAGCATTGTCAACGGGCGAAAATCAAGAGGGCGACGGCCTCCGCCGGGTTTGGGCACAGGGATCAAGAGACCCTCAGTAAAGTCAGATGGTACCTGAAAATCGGCGTCCAGGAGTTCACTGTACATCCTGACCCACATTGGGCCCATGAGATCAAAGAACCGCTTGTAAAATTCAAGAGGGAGGCCGTCAGGGCCAGGCGTTTTGTTGGGAGAGCCACGCAACAGAGCCTCTCGCAGTTCTTCCAAAGTCACCGCCGACAAGAGCGTAGCATCATCTTGTAGGTTCCGAGAGACTGGTAGGTCAGATAGGACTTCCCTGACCCCTACATTCATGTGGGACTCCCTCTCGTAAAGAAGTTTATATGACTGTGTGAACGCTCGGACGATATCCATTTGTGCGTCAACGCGTCGCCCGTCCTCCGTCTCAACCTCGGTAATGAGCTGCCTCTTGCGTCTTCGGCGTTCTTGAATGATATGGTGGAGGGAAGGTCGTTCCCCACGAACATCATCAGTCGTCCTCGCTCGCACCCGCACACCCGCAAGACGTACGGCGTTGATACGAAGCAATTGTGCCTTGACGCGTTGTGCTGCTGATTGTCGCTCTGGCGACGGCGGTTGTACAGCCAGTTCGCGGAGCGCAGTATAGTAAAAATCAGTATTCGCAGTATACCAGCGCGCTCGGTCGCGTCCATAGCTGACTAATGTTCGGCACAGTGCGGGTTTTGCACACCGTAACCACCATTGAAGTACAGAACGGTAGGCGGGTAAACGCCGGTGGCAATTGCTCCATGTGGACTCGACTGCGCGTCTGCAATTTATCTCATCAAGAAGGGCCACATTGAGGCGCCACGGACCCCTACTTCGGCGGACGCGCTGGCGGGGAAGGGTGAGAGTACACACATATGCGAGGTGATCCGTGAACGCTGCCGGCCACATCTCAGCGTCGACAACGGCCGATCGTAGGCCGCGGGTGACGTAGACTCGATCCAAACGGCTCGCGGAGTGACTAGTAAAGTAGGTGTGTGCTCGACGGTCGCCGTGTTGGATGATCCAGGTGTCCAACAAGGCCAAGTCCTGTACAAGTGCCTGGAGTGCCGGGCAGGTGGTATAGTGTGACTCCTGGTCGGATGGGCGGAGCACACAATTAAAATCGCCGCCTACTACCAAGTGGTCGGTATTGCCCTGGAAGAGCGGGGCTATATCTTCGGCAAAAAAGGTGCGCCGTTCTCTCCTTTGCCGGTGCCTGAAGGAGCATATAAGTTCACCAGACGTACTGTACCAATCGTGAGTGCGACACCCTGGGCCGACGGTAAATAGGAGACATCAGTGGCCATTATCCCTTCCCGCAGTAGAATCGCCGTACTTCCGCCGCCCACATCTGCAGGCATAGTGTAGGCGTCATATCCGTAGGCATCGAGACAGAGTCCTGATCGGACTTCTTGAAGGAAAACAACGTCCAGATCCGCAGCGCGTAACGCATCCTTCAGCATACGGGTCTTGACATCAGATGTAATGCCATTGACGTTGATCGTGGCGAGGCGGTATGCCTGGTCCATCAAGTCTCGGGAGGTGACCATGGTATGACAGGAGGGCAGTAGTCGTGACGTGGAGCGCCGGTCTTGCGAAGTGCTAGGCAGCGACGAGAGGTGCTCATGCCGTCCTAGGCGTCTGTCGCCGGCCGCGTAGACGCTGCCATCGGCATCGGTGCATCGTCTTGGTTCTGAAACGCATCCTGCAACTCCATCTCCTGCGCCCAGTCGCCCAGGGACGTTGACACCACTGGATCTCGAGAGGCAGACGGAGGCAAGGGTGCATCCCCGGTGTCGGAGCTGCGGTGATCTCCCGCATCCCCATGTGGTCCAGACCCAGCGGTAGTGGGAGAAGACGTCGAACCGTGTGAGACGGTAGGGTCGCCTGTGTCGGCGCGGTGGAGCGGTTGAGGCACCTCGTCATCCAGCGGTGTCGCCTCGGGCTGTTCTACGTCGTCGGTTGTCTTGCGCCGCTTCTTATGACGCTTGGGTGATTTCTGCTTACGCTGCCGCGCCTCTGTTTCCGACGTAGGGCAAGGGGAAGACGCTGCATCCTGTGCTTCAACTTCCATCGCACCGTCGGCGAGCCGTTGTGACGGTGCGCTGGGGTCCGACGAAAGGACATCAGTAGCATCAGCACTGAAAGACGCTTGGGGCTCCGTGGAAGCTACTGCAGGGTCCTCCAAAGCTCGCACCAATACAGTGGGGTCGTCATATACAGCTGGCGTCTCCCGTCTCGCCGCCGCAACATACGTAATCGGCAGAGAGGTCGGTGTCGACGGACGAATCTGGTCGGTCGAGGGTGTCTGTGCAAGACGGCGTTGCAGGCATTCGGTACGCATGTGTCCCGTCTGGCCACAACCGGAGCAGGTTCTCGGCTGACCGTCGTAAATAATTATTGCCCTGCAACCAGCGATCGTGAGATACGAAGGAATATGGCGATGCAGGTCAATACGGACTTGTCGCACCCCGTTAAGGACAGGGTAGGTGTCGAAGGTCTTCCATTTTTCGGCCGTGTGGCCGAGAACTGTTCCATAGGGTCGAAGAGCAAGGGTGACCAAATCCGCTGGAACTTCAAAAGGGAGCTCAAACACGCGCACATTTTGGATTCCCAATCCAGCACGTTCAAGCGTCACCACACCCACGTTTCCGTCTGAGTGGCAGAACCGATAACCTGCCGTCGAGCGTCTGAGAAGTTTGTCACATGCTTCGTCGTCAGTGAACTTAAGATATACGACGCTGGAGACAATAGATAAGTGGATACCGATCAGCTCGTTAGGATCAACATGTACCACATCGCGTAAAAAACGCTCTACTTCGTGGGCCTTGGGTCTAGAGTACGTAGTGTCGAACTGCAGCTTGATCGTGGCTTTCCGATACGAAAGAGCCATCGTGTGTCAGGAACGTGACGGCAATACGTAACACTAGCGCGCCGGCGCGGTAAACAACACACCCGGAAACGCGACACGGAGCGGCCGGGACGTACCGCACCGCTCCACAGCCAAAGGCCGACTTCTTTTCGTTGATTATTCAATCTTTTTCTCATGGTAACCTCCCCCTTGGCAGTCCCCTCCCGGAGATCCGAATGGGGGACTATTCCGGAATCTTTTGCCAATGGAGAGATCATCATGACACTTCTTCAACTAGAGGCCACATGTCCTGTGGATACACGTTACGTGTGTTTAATGCAGTGGTTTCCATTGCCTTCTGCATCCCCATGTCGTTGATCATTGCTGATTCTTCCGCCTTTAGGGGCAATTACCCACCCCTAGGACAAGAGAGTGCCCTGAACCTCTATCCGCTCCTCCGCCCTCTTTGACAAGGCCGTTGACAGAATGAGACTGACTTCTTATGCCGGAAGTCTTCGGCCGCCAATGCTGATTATTTATCAAAATTTAGGCAGTGGCGGGGATCGAACCCGGGACCGAAGACGTTATGATTTTGAATCAAAGACGCTACTCGTAGACAACGGGTACAGTCTTCCCATATGATTTCCATATTTTTGGAGACTTGACGAAACACATTAGTGGCCTGGATTGGCTTCGGACGAATAGGTGCACACCTTAGACAACAGCAAACATTTTTCCATGAAGGCATTGTCTGCCTTGTCCTATAGTGGGATAAATGTATTAACAGTTTTGGTGATTATTTTTGAACTTCTTAAATTCTTTACTTGATTTTTTTTCCTTCAGACTCGTTTTTATTTGACTGTCCCTTACGTTTTAATAACATTAACTTTGAAAAACGCTTCCTCATATACATTCACACTCTGCAAGACACTGGAGTGCATGACACGACACGCCCAGTGGTACCACGTAATGGTATATCTTCAAGTGATATTTGCGCCTGGACTCCGGGTAAGAATGATTGCTTAACTGCCTCTTTGCATGCTATAATTAGTCTAATCTTCGCTCCAAGATCCCAAAGGGAAAATTTATCTAGATTTCTTCACTTAATATTGGTTCTTGAAATCTCGTTAGTAGGCTTTCGCACATAATCGGCATTTATCTTTACGAGAATATGAGCTATGGGCAAGGAATGAGAGAGGAGAAAAACTAATTGAGTTCTGTTATAAATTCCAGCTAGTAGTAGCAGATACTCTGTTCAAGGAGGTATACTTGAAAAAGGCCGGGTGACACGGGAAGATTTCACTTAGATTACATCATGGACGGACATAGATTCTGAAATCAGATAAAGGATTGTAAGGCGTACCTAGGAGCGGATATAGACTCACATCACAATGATGATTAGGCTGCAGTTCAAAAGATTAGTCAGGAAGAATCAATACGAAAAGAAACTGGATACGTAGGTACTGAGGGATGACGGGATACGCTTAAAGTTCTCTAAGGCTGTAGATACAGCAGTAAAGAATAGCCGAGTAGGCAGTACAGTTGAAGAGGAATGGGCATTACTAAAAAAGACTATCACAGAAGTTGGAAAGAAAAACGTAGGTACAAAGACGGTAATTGCAAAGAGGCCATGGGTAACAGATGAAATGCTTCACTTCATCGATGAAAGAAGAAAGTACAAAAATGTTCTGGGAAATTCAGAAATACGGAAATACAAGTCACTGAGGAATGAAAGAAATAGGAAGTGTAGGGAAGCGAAGACGAAATAGCAGCAAGAAAAATGTGAAGGAATCGAAAAAGAAATCATTGTCGGAAGAACTGACTCAGCATATAGGAACGTCAGAACAACCTTCGGGTCCGCAGCTCGTGGTCGTGCGGTAGCGTTATCGCTTCCTGCGCCGGGGTTTCCGGGTTCGATTCCCGGCGGGGTCAGGGATTTTCTCTGCCTCGTGATGACTGGGTGTTGTGTGATGTTCTTAGGTTCGTTAGGTTTAAGTAGTTCTAAGTTCTAGGGGACTGATGACCATAACTGTTAAGTCCCATAGTGTTCAGAGCCATTTGAACCATTTGAACAACCTTCGGTGATATGAAAAGCAATGGTGGTAACATTAAGAGTGCAACGGGAATTCCACGGTTAAATGCAAAGGAGTGGGCAGGTAGGTGGAAAGAGTACAATGAAGGCCTCTATGAGGGGGAAGATTTGTCTGATGTGGTAAAAGAGTCGATTTACAAAAGATAGGGGATCCAATATTAAAACCAAAATTTAAGAGGAGTCTGGGGTACTGCAGATCAAATAAGGCAGAATGGATATATAACATTCCGTCGTAATTCTAAAATCATTGGGGGAAGTGACAACAAAACGACTATTCACGTTGGTGTGTGGAATGTATGCGTATGGCGACATACCATGTGACTTTCGGAAAAATGCCATCCACACAATTCCGAAGACTGCAAGAACCGACAAGTGCGAGAATTATCCCACAATCAGCTTAACAGCTCATGCAACCAAAAGTTGCTGACAAGAATAATATACAGAAGAATGGAAAAGAAAATTGAGGATGCGCTAGGTGACGATCAGTTTAGCTTTAAGAAAAGTAAAGGCACGAGAGAGGCAATTCTGACGTTGCGGTTAATAATGGAAGCAAGACTAAAAAACATCGAGACACGTGTATAAGATTTGTCGATCTGGGGTAAGCGCTCGACAGTGTAAAATGGTGCTAGATGTTCGAAATTCTGAGAAAAATATGGGTAAGATATAGGGAGAGACGGGTCATATTTAGTATGTACATGAGCCAAGAGGGAATCATTAGAGCGGATGACCAAGAATGAAGTGCTCGGATTAAGAAGGGTGTAACACAGGAATATAGTCTTTCGCCCCTACTGCCCAATCTGTACATCGAAGAAGCAATGATGGAAAGAACAGAAAGGTTAAGCAGTGGAATTAAAATTCAAGGTGAAATAATATCAATGATACGATTCGCCGATGACACTGATATCCTGAGTGAAAGTGAAGAAGAATTACATGATCTGCTGAGTGGAATGAACAGTCTAATGAGTACGGTATAAGTATTGAGAGTAAATCGAAGAAAGACGAAAGTAATGAGAAGTAGAAGAAATGAGAACAGCGAGAAAGTTGACGTCAGGATTGATGGTCACCATGCAGATGAAGTTAATGACTTACACTGCCTAGACAGGAAAATAACCAGTGACGGACGGAGCAAGGGGTGTTATAGATCAATGTCGAAAACTAGGTGGACTGATGAGATAAGGAGATTCTGCACAGAAGGAGGAAAGGAATATGTGGAAAACATTACTTTCCTCTCCGGGCAAGGAGAAGGAACAAGATGATAGAATATCAGTTTAAGACATCTGTGAATGACTTCTATGGGACTAGAGGGAACTGTTGATTGCAGAGGAATATGTCCAGCAAATAACTAAGAACAGTTATTCTGGGATAAAGAGGTTGGCACAGGAGACGAATTCGTGGTGGGCCACATCAAACCAGCCAGAAGACTGATGGCTCAAGAAGAAAAAGAAATCTTCGAAAGTATGCCAGTTGAGTGTTTATACATTTCCGTGACATTATTCTATGAATAAACCAAGCACTTGACTACTCGTGCAACCTTTGTTTTCTTGTTTACGTTCACTATCCTTTGGTAGTTCCGTTCCATACACTTGAGGAATGTTTTAAGATGGAGAATATGAGCGTTTTGTAAGCAGTCTCTTTTGCAGACTCACAAGAGGACCGCACGGCAGTTGGGTTTTTCAAATTGTTTATATTTGTGTCACGTGAAGTTCATAACTCAAATATTAATCCCCCTAGATAGTTTGATGCAACTCTCCAAAGTTATCGAAAAAACAGTCTTCGAAATTTTCCGACCGTCTTTCGTATGCTAAAGGCAAGGTCGAGTTTTGCCCACAGCTGGTGTGGCTGTGTGGTATAAGCTCGTCTGCCACGTAGGGATTTCCCAGAGGTTCTTGTCCTACTAACAATTCCGAGAAGTGTAAAATACATAAAGACGGGAAAAAATCAGTAGCGCTCGAAACTGGTAATCGTTGATTCGCGTCTCGTTTCTTTTCACGATCAGTTCAAACACCTACGCCATTTAATTATAAAATTCATCAAACAGATGCTAACTAACAGATATATAATTGCTATGTTTATAAAAACTGCATGTCACCTTATTTTTAATCACATATCGCAAACAATTTTCATTGTAACATACATTCTTAATTAGCACCATTTTATAAACGTTTTGCTGAATTAAAAAAAGCAAACCTTAGAAGTTAAATTCTTTTTCGTCCTCAAGTATTTTACTCTTCGTGGAAAATTTCACAAAACATGCAGCTTTATATAAAATTTTGGCAGACATGGGAATCGAATCTGTGCCACACACGTGGTAGGCAGTCATTTTCCACACACCACACGACCTGCTTTTACTGACATTTTTGAGTTCTGAATTTCACGTAACATAATTGTATTTTTCAAAAAATCTAAGTGTAATGTGGTCCCGTTGTCAGCGCATTTCACCAATATTCTTCCAATGAGCCGAAGTCTACAACCTGTCTTGCCTGTGACTGCGCCTGTATGATCATTTCACATCACATCCTCACAAACTGTTACACCTGGCTACTTGGACAAATCGATTGATTACAGCTGCCACTCACTGTTGTTGTAGAAGCTGAATCCTAGATTTCTGAATTTTGTGCAGTGCATAGTCATAAATTTTGGAATACTTAAAATAAAAAAGGCAAATCTTAGCACAACCTTGAAATTTTATCAATATTTGACTGGATGTTTGTGCAGATTTTGTTAGATAGTGCTTCCTTATAGGTAACGGCATCATCTGCCAAAAATCTAAGGTTACTTTTAATGTTATCTTCCAGTGTTTAATATACAACATGAGTAAGAGATGTTCCAACAACACACTTGCCTAAAACACGTCTGAAGTTTTTTCTACGTCTGCATCTGACTGTTCATCTACTGCAACATACTGTGCCCTCCCTACCAAGCTATTCTCAACCCAATCAGAAATTTCGTTTTATAGCCTATATTGTCGTACTTTCGTTAATTAGCGCTGGTGTGTATTACTGAATCAAGTGCTTTTTCGAAATCAAGGAGTACTGCATCCACCTGTTTGCCTTTATCCACCACTTTCAAGATGTCAAATGAGAAAAGAACGAGTTGAGTTTCCCATGATAAAAGTTTCCCAAGTCCTTCCCGCTGGGCCTTCTACAACTGGGAAACGACGCATGAGAACTGTTCGGAAAGAGTTTAGAAACGTTAATTTTATAATACGGGGCGATCAAAATAAGATCTGCCTGGGTAACATTTCATGCGCCTTAAGACAGACTATCCAACTTATATCATCAGCCTCAGATGTGGCTTCCTGCTAAGCAGTTGTATTCCTGGATTTTGCGGACGTTTTACACTCAGTTTCTAAAAAGTCTGAACTATCATGAGTGGCGTAACCACTGTGTGGCAACTGGAGTGGTAGTGATGTTCAGTCCCAATGGGGCACTGTTAAGTGGGGCGCTCCCCAAGAGTCGGTGCTGGAGCCACTGCTGTTTCTTATTTATAAAAATGATATTACAGGTGATTCAAAAATATTTCTGTTTGCTGATGACACCAGCTTGATAATGAAGGATCTTGTGTGTAATATTGAAACATTATCAAATAACGTAGTCCATGAAATAAGTTCGTGGCTTGTGGAATATAATTTGATGCTAAATCACAGTAAGACTAAGTTTTTACAGTTTCTAACTCACAATTCATCAAGAACCGATATTTTAATCAGGCAGAATGGGCATATTATAAGCGAGACGGAACAGTTCAAGTTCCTAGGCGTTCGGATAGATAGTAAGCTGTTGTGGAAAGCCCATGTTAAGGATCTTGTTCAGAAACTAAATGCCGCTTTATTTACCATTACAACAGCTTGCTACAAGAAATGGAATAACTGTGGTGTTTTGGAAAGGATGGGGCCCCTCCACGCCAACACCAAAGGGGAAGGTGGAAGGGAAATAAGAAGGAAGTGAAAGGACTGGAAGCATAAGTGAAGGAACAAGGAAGATGATTGGAGACTATGATCTCAAGGATTTTGCTGAAAACTGACATGAGACCAGTAGGCCGATAGGATGTCTGTGAAGGCGATTTATCAGGCTTCAAGAAGAGTAGGGCTTTAGACGTTTTCCACTGCTCTGGGTAATAACCTGTGTAGAGGATGGGATTGTAAAGAATGGAAAGGTTTTCGTGACAGGCTCTTGGAGAGTCCTTGAGGCGGAGGTCGGTAACTGTATTGTGACTAGACGCGGTGTTTCGTTTTATAGCGAGTGTTTGTGTAATGTCTTCAGATGTCATTAGTGTGTTTACTACTGTTCCTGCAGAGCTGTGTAAGTACTGGAAGTTTGCTACAAGAAATGGAATAACTGTGGTGTTTTGGAAAGGATGGGGCCCCTCCACGCCAACACCAGGTGGTGAACAAACCAAAAGCTCTACTCCGTATAACATGTTAGTTTTTGAATCAGGAGTCACAGGATGCGGGCTGTGATGTTATCCATGCGTCTGGGTAAGATTACTCATTAACATGGTCCATCAGGAGATAGAAAGTGGACGAAAGCGATCGAAGAGTAGCGGTTGTAAGGGCAGAGGAAAAAAATTGCCAACGCAAGCGCCAAGGGAAGAAAAAAAACCTCTGCGACAGTAGAACGGGTAGCAAGGACAGCAGCGACATGCTATCTGCGACAGTGCATGCAAGGTGTGGTTATGTTAGTGCGAGGTATCGTGCATCGTTACCTTTGTCGTTGCTGGAGCTCGTTGCGGGGCTTGCTGCACTTGCTGCGTCCCTGCAAAAGTTCAAGGTCGTTGTACATTAGTGGGCGATCGGTCATAGATCGGCTCACAGTGTAGGGGGGGGGGGGGGTAGTTGGTTTGCGTGCTGTGTACAGTACGGTTTCCCTGCGGTTGCCTGCCTGTTTTTCGGCTGGTCGAACATTTGGGGTTACCAGTAGTAGCTGTGTTGCAGGGGCTCGCCAGTACTGTCGTGTTAGTGTTTAGTTCCTAGAGAGTAGTGTGATGGTACGTGGTGGTGTGTGGTGGTACGGACATAGATGTATGGGGATCCATCGAGTAATAAAAGGTGGTATCATGTGGGATGTTGAATGTGCCTTTCACCCAGGTTGCGAACTGGTTGGTGTTGGTGAGGTTATAAGGAAGTGGTCTGTTGTTATGTAGGATGGGATAGGTGGGAGTGGGATTGTTTACAGAGAGCCTATGTAATGCTTTACAATACATTGTTGAGTTTATAGATGTTTAGTTTTGTTTAGTGCATGTCATGTGCCAATCTCGACAACGTTTCACTTGTAAGAAGCTCCAATCATGCTGCTGGAGCAGTCGGTGACTTATGAACGTGTTCCAGTAATGAACACGAAGACATAACGGGATACTTAGAGCGGGGCACGAGTAGGATGGTCACAGTATACTGTTTGGAATGAGATATGATTGGATATTCCACCTGAGATGGTGTGATGTAGGAAATCAGCCTCACGTTTGGTGTCTCCAAGATTTTGAAGGTTGGACTCATGGCTTTCGATTAGGGCATAGACTCGGGCACGGTAGGCATCCCAGTCTGAACAGGGATAATCCTGGGTTTGTCGTGGTGGGTACTCATAAGCGGAGTAGGTTAGGTTTGGTACATGGCATGTGGTCTGGAGAAGGACAAGCAAGAGATCACTTTCAGTTAGTTGGATCTAGGAGTTCTATTGTCGTGCACCTGAAGAGATTAGGGGGACAACACTGACATGAGGGGGTAGCTTTTGTGTCAAGGCGGTAGTGGATATCATTGCCATTGATGATGTCGAGAAACTGACACGGCCCTCTTTTTCGCACTATGTGCGGGAGTGAAGTTTGAGGTCGGCAGTGATAATGTACAAGGTATAGGAAAAATAATGTGAACAGTTGTAGTAATGGCATGGTCAACAGCGCAGGTAAGGTACGTGTCGCGCTGGACTGTGCGTTTTCAGTACGGACTAGGCATCTGTGCAGGTTGTTTACGAGTAGTGCACACTTCGAATTTGCTTGCAGAGGCCGAGGTCGACGTGCAATGAAAGGTCTAACAGACTTCTAAAGGGGGCAGACTGTGACATCCGACTAGTTGGAGCATCAGTAACAGGACAGCCAACTTATTAAATGTTTCAAGAGAAACTGTTTCGATAGTCATGACAGCCTACACAAAAAATGGAAAGACGTCATAGTGTGAACGTAATGGTTGGCGCCAATCAAATCTGAGTGACAGAGATCGTCGTACACTAATACGAATCGTGTCAGTACAACACAAAAATACTGTGGTTGAGGTGGTTGCAGAGCTCGATAGCCATCTTCGAGACCCCGCACCTATCGACACTGTCCACCGAGAACTACATAAAGCGGATATTTATGGACGGCCTACTATACCGAAACCATTAGTGATGACAACCAACCAAAGAAACTTAAATTATGGTATCAGGAGCATAAATCCTGGACGGCTGATAAGTGGAAACACGTCATACGGTCCGACGAGTCAAAGTTTTTGTTACTTCCAACATCGGGCCGGGTTTACGTCTGGAGAACACCAAAAGAAGCCTACAATCCTGATTGCTTGATTACAACGGTTAAGAATGGAGGTGGAAGTGCGATGGTGTGGGCAGAGTTATAATGCTTTTCTGCTGGTGCCATCATTACTCTCAAAGCCATGCTCCAGCCAACGGTTATGTGAACACTTTAGATGATCAGGTGCAGCCCATGATTCAAATGTTGTTCCTCTCCAGTGATGCCATATTTCAGGACGATAATGCACCAATTCCCACATCCAGGTACAATCGTGGCATGAGGAGCATGCAACTAACTGCAGTTTCTTCCCTGGTCAGCACAGTCCCCGGACTTGAACATTATCCAATCTTTGTGGGCGGTATTGGAGTGCAGTCTCTGGGGCAGATTTCCGCCTGCTTCATCACTACAGGACTTAGAAGAGCCGGCCGCGGTGGTCTCGCGGTTCTAGGCGCGCAGTCCGGAACCGTGCGACTGCTACGGTCGCAGGTTCGAATCCTGCCTCGGGCATGGATGTGTGTGATGTCCTTAGGTTAGTTAGGTTTAAGTAGTTCTAAGTTCTAGGGGACTGATGACCACAGCAGTTGAGTCCCATAGTGGTCAGAGCCATTAGAACCAGTTGAACTTAGAAGAGATACTGATCGAAGAGTGGCATAACATTCCACTGGAGACTATACAATCGTTATACGCCAGTATTCTAACCAGTAAGGCGTCCAATCTCTTATTAATAAACGATTGCCAAGGACGAACAGGTGTTCATATTATTTTACATATCCCGTGCATGTGGTAAAGGTCTACGTGAGTTAGGCAGTCGTGAGGATATGTATGGTTAGTGGGAAGGATTAACGTGTTGGTATAAAGAAGATGAGAACGATGTGCTCAGTTGAATCAGTTAGGAGCGGTAGGGATGTAGGAGGGATATTTTGGAGATGGGCGATGGTTACTCTGTCACAGGCAATAGGATTGGGATTATCATCGGGATGTAGGATGTAAGGAGACATGGATATGGAATGATCATGTTGGAGAATGGTTTCGTTGAGGTGGACGGCATGGATTTCTTGTTGTCGGTGGGTGTGTATAAGATGTTGTTCATTGAAATGGAGGGAACGAATATTTTGGTACAGGATGCTGTCTGTATACAACGCCAATTTCGGTAAAACAAGGAGGTGTTTGCGAGGTAGGCTTAGACTAGTGTGTGTGGGCGTGATTCTGGCAACAGGTGTGTCGAGATGGAAAATGGTGCTGGTGGGAAGGGTTATTTGCGGAAGGTTGTGGGGTATCTTAAAAGGGGTATGTTTTGTAGGATAGTATTATGAAATGGATAATATCCTCAGTGGTGGGTGGAGGACGGAGGGGGCTGTTTGTGTGGAGTGATGGGTCAACTGTGCGGATTAGGGACGGTAAGTACAGGTTTCTCCGAAGAAGGTTTATATTTGCACTTGTGGCAGTGGGTAGAGCGAGAGTGGTTGCAGGTGTTGTGGGTAAGTGAGGATTTAAGATTTGGGCATTTCTCAAGGAGATGATGTTGCTTCGAGTGAGGAGATGAGAGTGGATATTAGCAATATTCGGTCAGACGGTCACCATACTGGAGGCATCGCTGACAGCGATATGTTCGCATTGTTGTTCGAGTTGCTTTTTACAGGATTCTTCCCGTAGTATATTAATTTCTCATTTTTTTCCAGGTTTTTCGATGGTGTCGAGTGATTCTGTGAGTACTCTTTCTGAGAAATAAGATCCATTATGACTCTGAATTCGTAGCGATTTGCATACATTGATGCCTGGTTGCGAGTTGAGTTGACTTTCGATTTTATTGTTCGTTTACTCTAAGTACATCTTTTTGATTGCTGCTGTGAACGTTGGGGGTCAGCGTGGAAGTCGTGATTGTTTTGGTGGATGGATTTGAGAGGACTGTTTTTGGTTGTATTTCCTCCAGAAGAGGGGATAACTCGGAGAAGGTACGATTGGGAAAGAGGATTGTTGGTTTCAGTGATCCTGGGGATGAGTTGTCGGATTCGCATTACTGGTATGTATCACTGAATGTGAATTAGAGGTGTCTTAAGATTTAGTAATCAGGAGTCACATCTGCTGAGAAGAGAGAAACAGGAATGTACTTGGTTTTGTGATTCTGGTATAATTTGGACCTGAATGTGGTCAGTATCTGGAAGAGTTAGCTGGGTCCTTTTAGTTTCACCCTGACGCCGACTTGTTCTTGGCCTTTTGGTAGTTTTTGTGGCAGGTTTTGATTGAGTGTGGAAGAGATGTTGTGGTATGACTGGAGATAGGGAATGTTTATCTGCTGGTATTGGTAAAGCGCCCTTGTTGGTGTTGTTGCTGGCAGCGTTGTAGCTGCTTCTGGCGGTGGTGTGTCTGTTGCTGCTGGCCATGATGCGGCTGGAGTTGCGAATTCTGGCAGTGAAGGTGCTGGCGCCTCTGTGGACGGTAGCACCGTTGATAGTGCTACAGTGTTGTGGAGAGGTCCTACAAATATCTGACAGGTAGTCGCTGGCCATGTTGTTGTTCGATTGCAGGAGGTTTCGCGTTGATTGCTGCGCCTGTAGCTGTTGTGGCAGTGATTTTGGGCAAAGTCTCTGTGCAACGATGTACGTAGCGTCCGTCCGCTGCAGGAGAATCTGAACTCTCGGCGGCAATGTGGCGAAGATAGCTGGCGATGAATATTGCGACGGCTATGGTAATCCGATGCGACGAGAGAGCGGTTTCAACTAACAGATTCCGAATCTGGAAGAGCAGCTACTAGCACTTCAGTCACTGTGAGTTAAGGGACTCCAACCCTTGTTATGTATATTGTGTGATTTTACGGTAAACATTACAGGGGTTGTTTCCTTTCTGTTTAGGAGGCTACTTGTGCCATTTTAATGTTATGTGCTGTACAAATATGCATGGGACACGGTTTTTGTAACGAAACCACTACAATGCATTCACATCTGTTACTGTAGGGAACTAATATGTTTAGCCGGCACGGTAGCTCAGCGTCTTCGGTCAGAGAATTGGCTGGTCCATGAAAAAAAAAAAAAAAAAAAAAAAGAGTGGAAGAATCATCAATGGATGCCATGTGACGTCCGCCATGACCTAATATAACGAACAAAACGGAAAAAAATAGTGGTCAGCGCGACAGAATCTCGATCCTACGGACCCGGGTTCGATTCCCGAGTGGGTCATAGATTTTCTCCAATCAGGGACTGGGTGTTGTGTTGTCCTAATCATCATCATGTCATCCCCATCGAAGCACAGGTCGCCAAAGTGGCTCGAATCGAAAGACTTGCACCTAGGGCCTCCCTAGTTACGCGACATTTACATTTATTTATCTCCTTATTCAATGATTTTTTTGTGTTTGGGTATCGGGAAGGTTTCATACGGACACCCTCTACAATGTGTTACATACCATGTTCACTTCATAACTGACCTGTGCCAAGATCCTGCACGGCGGTCCGCAGAATTTTAAGTGATTGCGTCAATCGCTTATTGCCACTATCAATTTTGGAGTAAGATAAAGATCGAATGTATGTGGATGAACCGCCTCTGGATTGTCAGTGCCGGTCGAATACCTCCGATTCCTATCGACTGAGCCAGCTCGCATCACCCACGGCGCCGATCGTCTTCAGGAGTGTGTGAGTATTGCAGTAAACGGGCCACGTGAGCTGACCAGAAGGCGGCGCAGCCAGCAGAAGTGAGCGAGCGCCGCAGCTGCGCCGCCGCGACCCGCAAGATGGCAGCCGGCCATTGTTCGGCTCCGCCGCGGACAAAACGCAGCCTCTCTGCCGTGTGCCCTCGCTGGCGGATCATCGACTCCGCCGGCACAGCGTGAGTCCGACCTATCTCTTTTTACAATGATTAATTTCGAACGGCCGAGGGCACACGGTCCCCATTGTGCGAGCGGAGGGGGACGAGAAACAAAACGGGCAGAGCAGATTATTACACTGAGCGCCGCGTCAATGGCAGTTACCGACGAGTGACAGATCGCGGGCCCTCCGCTTTGAGGGGCGCGTTTTACAGTCTTATTCTTCCCATTGTGGGCCACGTCAATGCGCAGCTCGGGGGCCCAAATTAACACACTAGGCCACGCACGCGAGTCGGGGGGGGTAGCGCGGGCAGTGGGGAGCGGAAGGAGTCCCGGGGAAGGATCCCCAGACGCCGCCCAACCACTTCTCATCGTTCGCGATTGTTTGATTTCTATTATAATTGCGTTTTAATAGACAATGCGGATGTATAATACAGGGGCGCGGAGCCTCAATAGGCTACCTGCTGCGATGTGAAAGGTGCGTGTTACGGATATCGGCCTGAGGGAGCGAAGCGAGGCGACCCACCCCGCCCCGCCCCGCGCCGGCGAAACATCGGCCGCGGCGTGGGGCCTGAGTGACGGCATTGTCTGCCCGCGCCGGCTCTCGAACCCGCTGGCCCGCGCGCATGCGCACGAGTGTTGGCGGCCGCCCGGACAATGCTGAACAATGCCACAATGCCTACCGCGTCACCTGAAGATGGACACCATTGTTGCGTCGAGGAGGCGGCCGCACAATGGCCGAAGAACGGACGGCGCGTGCTCGCCGCCGCCTCGAGGAGACCGCTCCGGCCACCTCGCGTCAGGAGGTGCTGGGTCAAACGGATATCGGGGTGAGTCTCTTAACCCATTAGCGCCGTGCGTTGCCATATGGCAACGCTTGTAACACTTTTTTAAAACTGTTGATTCCACGACATCAATGAAGCGAGAGTGTTGGCAGCACTGGATTCCGTCCCGCAAGACTGTAAAGATCACTACAATGCAACAGTTTTAACAACACATTCAAATTCTGCGGATTAAGCAGTTTTGGAAGTCGTTGTTTGCTGAATGCCGAAGAAAAATGGAGTACAAGTTCGATTAAGTATGTTTTACACAGTAACTTACGATATATAATTTGGTTTTTTAGTATGTTTGTGCTTTAAATTCTCAAATATATATTCTTTGGAGGTTACTGCTTGCCGTGAAATAAATTACGTTCATTTAGGCCATTTGGACGTCGGCGTTGCCATATGGCAACGCTAGGCGCTTGTACTCAGTAAAAGGACGAATTTTCTCTTTTTTGTTTCAGAAGAGGTTTCTCGCTTGCTGAACGCTGGAGATTCTTTATAATGACGATATTGAAGGTGACGTGTTTGTTGCCAAACAGAGAAGAATGATAGATTATTGTATGTGCTGTGGCTGGACAATTCAGTTGTCACAATGATCACGTCTTCATATGGTGCACAAGGAGTTGGTAAAGTCAAGAGATTATCGCAACTAAAAAAGCGAAATATAATGATTCCCAGACCAAAACAGGTAGCCAAATATAATACATATATGGGAGGTACTGATCAGATGGATCAGAATCTAGCATGCTATCGCATTGCAGTAAGAAGAAAGAAATGGTATTGGTGTCTGTTTACACGGGTGTTAGATGTCTCCATACAAAACAGTTGGATTTCGTATAATAAAGCAAGAAACCAAACTATTTCTCAGCTTTATTTCAAGAGAGAAGTAGCAACAGTGTACTTGCAAAGACACCAAGCTTTACCAAAAGGAGCCGGGAGACCATCTGCATCAAGGGCATGTTCCGACAGCCGCATATCAGATTCAATTAGGTTTCATAAGACTGACCACCTCGTCCAGCACACAGAAGGAAAGAAGAAGAGAAGGTGTGCACACAACGATTATAAATCTATTGTGAGAACAATGTGTTCAAAGTGTAATGTGGGATTGTGTACTGACTTTTTAATTCCATTTCGTGTAAAACAATGTTAAGTTCAAGGTTTGATTTTGATTATTAATTGTACTGTGTTATAAAGTATCAATTGTATGATGAAGGCTGAATAATAAATTTGCACAAAACTTGTCTATGTAATAAGAAATTTCGATAACCTACATTTTTAGTTGAAGTTGTAATCCATATAAACTTAGGTAATGAAAGCGCCTTAAGTTGCCATATGGCAACATCAAATATCTCGCTAATGCCGGTAATGACTTTCGTCAAAAAACTCTGTTGTATAATTTAAGCCTTTTACAGACATAATAACGCAATTTTTAAAAAAACACGAAAAAATTAATTCCGACGCTAATGGGTTAATAAGTTTCCAGGCAGCGAAATGGAAAAGTAGCAAGAAGAATGACTCCTTCTTAAACAACTCCACTGGGAATCAAACACTTCTTTGAAAATATATTCTAACACAAAAAAAAATACTCACTGAGCCGTAGTTGAGTCCGGCTCTTCGAAAAGCGCGCCAGGAGGAGTGCTTTCGCTTCGCGTCTAGTGTTTGCAGTGGCGCTTTCGGTTTGGCGCCTTCGACCATAAATATAATAGACTGGCCATGATGTCATTTTCGTGGCTCCAACATCTCTGGGCTGAAGTCACGTGAATGTTGGCAAAACATGGTTGTTTCGTGTTGCGCTTATGGCTGTACTCAGCGTTTTGTCGGGGGAAATGGCATTACATTTCACGTGTGTTTCTATGATAGTGCAGATGCGTTTATTGAAATCTGCTGAAATGACTTTTATATGTTTCTTTTACTCTTGAAATAGAGTATCACGTATATTAAAGTGTTGAAAGTGATGCTTGTAAAGTCAGACTCATATTACATTTTGGAAAGTATCTGTGATAATTCGGTTACAGAAGTAAGTATAACTGTTTCTCGTTCCTACTCATAGGTTCCCTAAGGATGAAAAAACCGAAGGCAGCTTTGGATACAGGCCCTGAAACGGAAAAACATCAAAGTCTCACCTTTCATCTAAAATAACTTTTGTTTTAACTGATAGTTTAAACTTTCGTGAAATAGTGGGAACTGAACCTTTGAAGTGCACCTAAAATTGATACTATAAAATGGACCTGCTCCTAAAGTCGACAATTTTGGCATAATTCCCATATACCATTTTCTTTTATAAGTGACAATAGCTCAAAACGCGGCGAATCCAATGTTTAAAGTTTTGACACGAGCCCACTCTTACTGTTTAAGAGAATTTTAACAACATTTTACTTTAATTGATAGTTTATAGTGATTTCGTCCCACTGCCCACAGAGTGGCATTCGATGTATTTGTTAGATTTTATAAATGATACTGTGAACAAATCCAGGTCAAACGTAGTTCTGGCATAATTTTTCGTAAAGAAAAAAGTAATTTTTGTTGGAAGCGTTTGGCAGTCAATTGAGAAATGTGGAGAAAATACGATACAAACATAGGATGGCAAATCGCTGATTTGAAATCCCGCCACGTTTTGCCAACAGTCCGGTGGTTTATGTTGGAGCCACACCAGCCCTATAGCTTCTGCACAGCAAGGCCAGTCTACTGTTATCAATGCTCAAAGTTTGGCGCGCTGTTTGGATCGCTACCGCCCTCTGGCGGGAGGTGGAGCAAGTGTACGGTCGCGTGACGATCGAGGAGTACGTACTGGGCGGTGACCGAAAGGGGTGGTGGCGCGAGCGGGGCCCTGTTGTTGGGGGTCGTCATCTGCTCGGCACGTGCTTTGGCCGACCTCTTGGCTGTCAGGGGCTAAGTCTGCCTTACCCGCATGTACGTGGCCTATGAGGCTTAGAAACCGTGGTGCAGGAGATCAGCGCGTGTGACCGTATGGCTTCTTATCGGTCGTTTCCACTGGCAGCGGTTGGCTTTGACGAGCATTTGGAAGTGCAACGTGTTCCCGGCGCTGTGGTGGAGTGTGAGAAGTTGAGTACTGTTTTTACGTAACAGAGTAATATATATTTTTCAGGCTCTAGTGAAGTGTATGAGTTTCTTCATCAGTGGTTTTGTTGGGGTCTTCCCACCAGTTTTCGTTTGCCCGTCAGCGGGAATGTGGAAACCGCGTATTGGTCGGACCGTTTCATTCACACCCCGATTGCGTGATTTAGGCTCGATGTCGCGTGTCTCTGTGGTTCAGAGTCTGTGCAGGCACCGCCCTTGCTACATCTTATGGTTTTGGGTAACTCGGGGAGCTGGTGGCTTTTAATGGAGGTTTTGGGGCTGATTTGCTGTGGCCCTGTAGACCACCAATAACTATTCCTCCTATTGTGATTTGTGATTTGGGCCCCTCTACACGTGTCACTCCCTCACCGAGGTAAGAAAAATTGCTTTTGGGGACTGCCTTTAATGTGAAGGTTTGTGTGCTGGCTTATTCGCAATTATCTTGTAACAACTGACAGGTGGAAGAAGTTATTTAATTGGCAAGAGACAACTATTTTAAATTTAGTACAAACTAGCTACTTAAAGGTTTTTTAAGGAATTGTTTTCATGTTTATAAGTTTAAAATCTAATTATTGGTAAGTTGTTAACGTGATTTGCCAGCTATTTAAAAGAGTTTTTTTAAAATTGTTGTCTTATATATATATATATATATATATATATATATATATATATATATATATATATATATATATATATATATATATCAAGTTTAAAATCTTATTATTGGGAAGTTGTTAACGTCATACCTTGCAATCTCCTTTTCATAAAGAAAATTTGTCAGCTATTGGAAATTGTTTGTGAAATTGTTTTTTTTTTAAATCCAGACTTAAAAATTTATTATTGAGAAAGTTTTTAAAATAAAAAGATATCCTTAGCAGTGTGTGTTATTTCACCAGCACTTCCTGGCCCCTACTTCCACGATAACGTTTTGGAATAACATGTGTACTTGAGTTGATGTTTGTGAACCGCCACAATTGATGGTTCACTCACCACGAGGGAATTATCCAAATGTGACGGCGGTGTATGTGATGTACATGTAAAGGCAACAAATTATTACAATTTCAGAAAAATTGGATGATTTATTCAAGAGAAGCAGCTTCACAAACTGAGCAATTCAATAACATATTGGTCCACCTCTGACCCTTATGGAAGAAGTTATTCGGTTTGGCATTGATTGATAGAATTGTTGGTTGTCTTTATGAAGGATTTATGTCCAATTTGCGAGTTAGATCGTCAAAACCCAGGGGTGGTTGGACGGTGCTGTCCGTAATGCTGTAAACGTTCTCAGTTTGGGAGAGACTCAGAGCTCTTGCTGACCAAGGCAGAGTTTGGCAGGCACGAAGACAAGCAGTAGAAACTCTCGCCGTGTGCAGGCGGGCAATATCTTGCTGAAATGTAAATCAAAGATCCCTTGCCACGAAGGGCAACAAAACAATGCGTAGAATATCGTCGACGCGCCTCTGTGTTGTAACGGTGCCGCGAATTACCATCACGGGTGTCCTGCTATGAAATGAAATGCCTTCGCAGGTCATCACTCCTGGATGTAGGGCCGAATGGCGGGAGACAGCCTGGTTGGTATTCTATCACTGTCCGGGGCATCTCCAGACACGTCTCCGGCCTGGAACACAATACCCAACAACTTTGACAATGAAAGCGAAACTGATTAATTGGGTGCGTAAGGGGCGGATGTGGACCAACGCGTTACTGACTTACTGAGTTTTTCAAGCTGTTTCTCTTGAATAAATTATCCTTTTTTTCTCACATCATAATCATTTGTTGTCTGTACATGTACATCACATTTACCGATTTCCGTCCCATTCGGATAATTCCTTTGTGATGCGTCGTTTTCTTCTGTCTTGGACTGTATTTTGTTCATCGTAATTTTACACCAAAGTAAAGACTGCGCACTATATATTCTTCCGCGTTTCGTATTACTTCCACAGTCGTACCGATGGGGTTACGAGACAGCCCTCGCCAAAGGGGCAGCCACAGACAGGGTGCAGAAGCTGAGTGAAAAAAAGAAACGAAGTCTGTTTAGAACTCAACCAGCAGTGGTAAGCAACTTCTCCTGCTCCCAATGTTCCTTAACTGTCAGGAAGTAGCCTATCGCTAGCATGGTTTATGCACAGGGTGACTGTTATTGAAATGCACGAAAGAAAACGTAATTTTAGATACAAACTACGACGGGCACCCACTTATTCAACGTTTAAACGTTACTACAGATATTTGATTATGACTGCGGTCATTGGCGATGATGTGGAGCAAACGAATAGCGAAATTCTGCACGGTTCCCTGAAGTGTCGGAACATTGCCGCTGTCAATGATCACCTGAATGTTTGTTTTCAGCTAAGCAACGGTTTTGGGACTATTGCTGTACACCTTGTCTTTAATATAGTCCCACAATGAGAAGTCGCCTGTATTCAGACCCGGAGAATATGGTGGCCAATCGAGGCTCATGCCAATGACGTCTGGGCATCTCAGAGCCAGAATGCGGTCCCCGGAGTGCTCCTCAAGGACATCAAACACTCGTCTGCTTCGATGAAGTTAAGCTCCGTCTTACGTGAACCACATCTTCTCGAAATTAGTGTCACTTTGGATAATGGCGATTAAAATCATCTTCCAAAACCTTCACGAACCGTTCTATAGTCACCGTGCCATCAAGGAATATCGCACCGATTATTCCGTGACTGGACACTGCATACCACACGAGTTGAGGCTGAAGAGACTTCTCTACATCTACATCTACATCCATACTCCGCAAGCCACCTGACGGTGTGTGGCGGAGGGTACCCTGAGTACCTCTATCGGTTCTCCCTTCTATTCCAGTCTCGTGTTGTACGTGGAAAGAAGGATTGTCGGTATGCTTCTGTGTGGGCTCTAATCTCTCTGATTTTATCCTCATGGTCTCTTCGCGAGATATACGTAGGAGGGAGTAATATACTGCTTGACTCTTCAGTGAAGGTATGTTCTCGGAGCTTTAACAAAAACCGGCACCGAGCTACTGAGCGTCTCTCCTGCAGAGTCTTCCACTGGAGTTTATCTATCATCTCCCTAACGCTTTCACGATTACTAAATGATCCTGTAACGAAGCCCGCTGCTCTCCGTTGGATCTTCTCTATCTCTTCTATCAAGCCTATCTGGTGCGGATCCCACACTGCTGAGCAGTATTCAAGCAGTGGGCGAACAAGCGTACTGTAACCTACTTCCTTTGTTGTCGGATTGCATTTCCTTAGGATTCTTCCAATGAATCTCAGTCTGGCATCTGCTTTACCGACGATCAACTTTATATGATCATTCCATTTTAAATCACTCCTAATGCGTACTCCCAGATAATCCATTTCCCTTTTTAAATTTTCTAACCTACCTGCCCGATTAAGGGATCAGACAGTCCACGCTCCGATCCGTAGAACGCCAGTTTTCTTTCTGCTGATAACGACGTCTTTCTGAGTAGTCCCCGCCCGGAGATCCGAATGGGGACTATTTTACCTCCCGAAAATTTTACCCAAGAGGACGCCATCATCATTTAATCATACAGTAAAGCTGCATGTCCTCGGGAAAAATTACGGCTGTTCGCAGTACCAGCACAGCAAGGCCGTTTTGGTTCATGTTGCAAGGCCAGATCACTCAATCATCCAGACTGTTGCCCCTGCAACTACTGGAAAGGCTGCTGCCCCTCTTCAGGAACCACATGTTTGTCTGGCCTCTCAACAGATATCCCTCCGTTGTGGTTGCACCTACGGTACGGCCATCTGTATCGCTGGGGCACGCAAGGTCAATGGTTCATGGTCCATGGTTCAAGCTAACGACAGAAACTTGAAATTTGGAGATGATGTGGGTCTTATACTGTTGGCATCGTTTAGGAAGAGATTTTTTGGAAATTGCAACCCTAAGGGGGTGATATACGGGATGGAAATTTTTTTTCGAAAAATGTCGCTATTAAGGTGATTTTGAAGCAAAACCTAATAAAATTTGTATTTCTGTTTCTCGGTCAGAAATAAAGAAAAAAGTGTTTCAGTAATTTTGGAAATTTAACCCAATGGGGGTGAAATAGTGGATGGAAACTTTTTTTGAAAGTGTAACATTATTAAAGTACTAAGTTATTTTTAAAGTTACATCTATGATGAATGATATTTGGCTTCTCGCATACAAATACAGAAATACGTGTTTCAGTGTTTTTGGAACCGAACCTCTAAGGGAGTGAAATAGGGGACGAGATTTTTTTATGAAAATATTTTATTATGATAGCATTTTTAAAGTTAAATCGATGAAAATCGAAACTTGGCTTCTCCGTTAGAAATTAAAAAATACGTGTTTTACTGTTTGTGGGAATACGTCCCCTATAGGGATGAACCAAAGGATGAAAGTTTTTACGGAAGTATTTCGTTGTGCAAGCATTTAAGAAGTTAAATGAGTCAACATTTGTACTTGCTTTCCCTATTAGAAATAAAACATATGCATGTCACTGTTCATGGAAATTCAACCCGTAAAGCGGTTCAATAGGGGATGAAACATTTTTGAAAATATTTCATTGCTACATTATTTTTAAAGCTAAATCTTTGAAAATAGGTGTTTGGATTCTCGGTTATAGATGGAAGAATATATGTTTCACTGTTTTTGGAAGCGGATGAAACAGGTTCAGAATGATTCACTGACTCATCATCACCCAGTTCAAACCGTAAAGAATAGAAACTTGAAGTTCGGAGAGGGTGTGGAGCTTATATTATGGGCATCGTTTAAGGATTATTTGCCCGAAATTCCATTCCTAAGAGAATGAAATAAGGGATGAAAGGCTTTTCGAAAGTATGTTGTTATTAAGGGAATTTTTAAGCTAGAACTACAAAAACTGATATTTGGTTTTTCAGTCAGAAAAGAAAAAATACGTGTTTCAGAATTTTTGGAAATTCAAACTCTAGATGGGTAACGTAGTGGTTGAAACTTGTTTTTGAAAATAAATAATTACTAAAAAGCTACTAAAGTATTTTAAGGCTACATCTATGACAATTGGTATTCGAGTAGTCGCTGGAAAGTCAACCCCCAAGGGAGTGCAGTAGGGGATGAATATTTTAAAGACAATATTTCGTTACATTAAAAAAATATAAAGCTAAACTTATAAAAATTCGTATTCCATTTCTCGTTTAGATATAAAGAAATATTTCTCAGGGGAATAAAGTTGCTATGGAAATATCCCCACAACAAAACAAAAGCCGCGTGAGATAGCCGAGCGGTATGGACCGCCTTGTCACGGTCCGGTCGGCTTTCCCCGTAGGACGTCCTCCCTCGGGCATTGGTGTGTGTGTGTCGTCCTCAGCATAAGTTGGTTTAAGTTAGATTAAATAGTGTGTAAGCTTAGGGACCGATGGCGTCAGCAGTTTGGTCCCATAACACCTTATCACAAATTGCCAAACAAAACAAAAGGTATGATTAACAAAAAGAACTTTGGACTCCAGCTACCAGAATCGGTTTTTGGTCAGAAGTACATTCGGAAAAGACCGGGATTATATGGCCTCAATTATCGTGAAAAGCCAAGAAGGTGAGTCGCTGCAGGCCACATAGTCTACGCGAGCGAAGCAGCCGGTAATGAACCATGGACCTTGCCGTTGGTGGGGAGGCTTGCGTGCCTCAGCGATACAGATGGCCGTACCGTAGGTGCAACCACAACGGAGGGGTATCTGTTGAGAGGCCAGACAAACGTGTGGTTCCTGAAGAGGGGCAGCAGCCTTTTCAGTAGTTGCAGGGGCAACAGTCTGGATGATTGACTGATCTGGCCTTGCAACATTAACCAAAACGGCCTTGCTGTGCTGGTACTGCGAACGGCTGAAAGCAAGGGGAAACTACAGCCGTAATTTTTCCCGAGGACATGCAGCTTTACTGTATGATTAAATGATGATGGCATCCTCTTGGGTAAAATATTCCGGAGGTAAAATAGTCCCCCATTGGGATCTCCGGGCGGGGACTACTCAGGAGGATGTCGTTATCAGGAGAAAGAAAACTGGCGTTCTACGGATCGGAGCGTGGAATGTCAGATCCCTTAATCGGGCAGGTAGGTTAGAAAATTTAAAAAGGGAAATGGATAGGTTAAAGTTAGATATAGTGGGAATTAGTGAAGTTCGGTGGCAGGAGGAACAAGACTTCTGGTCAGGTGACTACAGGGTTATAAACACAAAATCAAATAGGGGTAATGCAGGAGTAGGTTTAATAATGAATAGGAAAATAGGAATGCGGGTAAGCTACTACAAACAGCATAGTGAACGCATTATTGTGGCCAAGATAGATACGAAGCCCACACCTACTACAGTAGTACAAGTTTATATGCCAACTAGCTCTGCAGATGATGAAGAAATTGAAGAAATGTACGATGAAATAAAAGAAATTATTCAGATAGTGAAGGGAGACGAAAATTTAATAGTAATGGGTGACTGGAATTCGAGTGTAGGAAAAGGGAGAGAAGGAAACATAGTAGGTGAATATGGATTGGGGCTAAGAAATGAAAGAGGAAGCCGCCTGGTAGAATTTTGCACAGAGCACAACATAATCATAGGTAACACTTGGTTTAAGAATCATGAAAGAAGGTTGTATACGTGGAAGAACCCTGGAGATACTAAAAGGTATCAGATAGATTATATAATGGTAAGACAGAGATTTAGGAACCAGGTTTTAAGTTGTAAGACATTTCCAGGGGCAGATGTGGACTCTGACCACAATCTATTGGTTATGACCTGTAGATTAAAACTGAAGAAACTGCAAAAATGTGGGAAATTAAGGAGATGGGACCTGGATAAACTGAAAGAACCAGAGGTTGTACAGAGTTTCAGGGAGAGGATAAGGGAACAATTGACAGGAATAGGGGAAAGAAATACAGTAGAAGAAGAATGGGTAGCTCTGAGGGATGAAGTAGTGAAGGCAGCAGAGGATAAAGTAGGTACAAAGACGAGGGCTGCTAGAAATCCTTGGGTAACAGAAGAAATATTGAATTTAATTGATGAAAGGAGAAAATATAAAAATGCAGTAAATGAAGCAGGCAAAAAGGAATACAAACGTCTCAAAAATGAGATCGACAGGAAGTGCAAAATGGCTAAACAGGGATGGCTAGAGGACAAATGTAAGGATGTAGAAGCTTATCTCACTAGGGGTAAGATAGATACTGCCTACAGGAAAATTAAAGAGACCTTTGGAGAGAAGGGAACCATGTGTATGAATATCAAGAGCTCAGATGGCAACCCAGTTCTAAGCAAAGAAGGGAAAGCAGAAAGGTGGAAGGAGTATATACAGGGTCTATACAAGGGCGATGTACTTGAGAATAATGTTATGGAAATGGAAGAGGATGTAGATGAAGATGAAATCGGAGATATGATACTGCGTGAAGAGTTTGACAGAGCACTGAAAGACCTGAGTCGAAACAAGGGCCCCGGAGGAGACAACATTCCATTAGAACTACTGACAGCCTTGGGAGAGCCAGTCCTGACAAAACTCTACGAGCTGGTGAGCAAGATGTATGAGACAGGCGAAATACCCTCAGACTTCAAGAAGAAAATAATAATTCCAATCCCAAGGAAAGCAGGCGTTGACAGATGTGAAAATTACCGAACTATCAGTTTAATAAGCCACAGCTGCAAAATACTAACGCGAATTCTTTACAGACGAATGGAAAAACTGATAGAAGCCGAACTCGGGGAAGATCAGTTCCGATTCCGTAGAAATACTGACCTTACGATTTATCTTAGAAGAAAGATTAAGAAAAGGCAAACCTACGTTTCTAGCATTTGTAGACTTAGAGAAAGCTTTTGACAATGTTGACTGGAATACTCTTTTTCAAATTCTAAAGGTGGCAGGGGTAAAATACAGGGAGCAGAAGGCTATTTACAATTTGTACAGAAACCAGATGGCAGTAATAAGAGTCGAGGGGCATGAAAGGGAAGCAGTGGTTGGGAAAGGAGTGAGACAGGGTTGTAGCCTCTCCCCGATGTTATTCAATCTGTATATTGAGCAAGCAGTAAAGGAAACAAAAGTAAAATTTGGAGTAGGTATTAAAATTCATGGAGACGAAGTAAAAACTTTGAGGTTCGCCGATGACATTGTAATTCTGTCAGAGACGGCAAAGGACTTGGAAGAGCAGTTGAACGGAATGGACAGTGTCTTGAAAGGAGGATATAAGATGAACATTAACAAAAGCAAAACGAGGATAATGGAATGTTGTCAAATTAAATCGGGTGATGCTAAGGGAATTAGATTAGGAAATGAGACACTTAAAGTAGTAAAGGAGTTTTGCTATTTGGGGAGCAAAATAACTGATGATGGTCGAAGTAGAGAGGATATAAAATGTAGACTGGCAATGGCAAGGAAAGCGTTTCTGAAGAAGAGAAATTTGTTAACATCGAATATAGATTTATGTATCAGGAAGTCGTTTCTGAAAGTATTTTTTTGGTGTGTAGCCATGTATGGAAGTGAAACATGGACGATAGCTAGTTTGGACAAGAAGAGAATAGAAGCTTTCGAAATGTGGTGCTACAGAAGAATACTGAAGATAAGGTGGATAGATCACGTAACTAATGAGGAGGTATTGAATAGGATTGGGGAGAAGAGAAGTTTGTGGCACAACTTGACTAGAAGAAGGGATCGGTTGGTAGGACATGTTTTGAGGCATCAAGGGATCACAAATTTAGCATTGGAGGGCAGCGTGGAGGGTAAAAATCGTAGAGGGAGACCGAGAGATGAGTACACTAAGCAGATTCAGAAGGATGTAGGTTGCAGTAGGTACTGGGAGATGAAGCAGCTTGCACAGGATAGAGTAGCATGGAGAGCTGCATCAAACCAGTCTCAGGACTGAAGACAACAACAACAAAGTAAATATGTAATAAGCGACTATTCCTAACAAGGAAAATATTCTCAACTGTTAATAATAGCTCTTTTTATTCTGTTTTCAATTGATATGTAAATATAACAGATACAATTTAATACATATAATTGTAAATTATCGTTTCTTCAAAATCATTTGTGACATGACGTTGCATTCGAACACGCGAGTATTTTTATTCCGGAAAATCTCCTGATTGATTTACTTTAAATTTACACCCAACTCTTTCATAAACATTCAGACGGGCATAAGCTACACATTTTTTTGTGTACTGAATATACTAATATAAATACTTATACACTGACGGAAAAAATAACGACATCAGAAAATAATTAATTTAGAGCAATGAAATTTCGCGAATACATTTTTCTAGGTAACATATGTAATTGGTTAACACTACAAGATCACAGGTTAATGTAAGCGCGAGATAAGCCATTGCAAATGTAAAATGCTAGTACGTTAATAACCGGTGTAATCGCCAGTGTGTTTATTGCAAGGGGACGGGGTTCCAGGCCTGTTGCACTTGGTCGGTCAATGCAGGGACAGTTAATTTTGTTTGTGGATGAAGCTGGAGTTGTCGTCCAGTGATGTCTCATATGTGCTCGATTGGCGACAGAGTTGTAGAAAAAAAAATGTGTGTGGAATCTTATGGGACTTAACTGCTAAGGTCATCAGTCCCTAAGCTTACACACTACTTAACATAAATTATCCTAAGGACAAACACACACACAACCATGCCCGAGGGAGGACTCGAACCTCCGCCGGGACCAGCCGCACAGTCCATGACTGCAGGGCTGTAGAGCATGTAGAGTTACAACAGCTGTATTTGAGTGAGCGCTGTCCTGTTGGAAAGCACTCCCTGGAATGCTGTTCATGAATGACAGCACAACAGGTCGCATCACCAGATTGACGCACAAATTTGCAGTCAGGGAGCGTGAGATAACTACGGAAGTGCTCCTGCTGTCATTTGAAATCAAACTCCAGACTATAATTCCATGTGTAGCCCCTGTGTGTCTAGCACACGGACAGGTTGGTTCCAGGCCCTTAACTGGCCTCCTCCTGACCAACACACGGCCGCCACTGGCACCGAGGCAGAACTAGCTTTCCTCAGAAAACATAACAGACCCCCACCATGTCCTACAATGAGCTCACCTGACAACACTGAAGCTGTGAATGGCAGAGATTTGGCGTCAGTGGAATGCACGCTACAGGGTGTCTGGTTCGGAGATTTTCAGGAAGTAACTGATTTGTAACAGTTAGTTGTGTCACTGTGGTGCCCACTTTAGCTCAGAAGCTGCTCCAGATGCAGTAGGACGCGCCAGAGCCATGCGCCGAACACTGTAGTATTCCCTATCGGTAGTGCCACGTGGCCGTCCAGAGCCGAGTCTTTCTGCAGTATCGAAGAAGGAACATCCAGCTTCTCTTACCTCTGTTACACGAGCCTTCCAAACTCGGTGAGGTGCTGACGGTGGCGTCTTGTCTCCGGGTTGAGTAGGGTTGTTTGGGGAAGGAGACCAGACAGCAAGGTCATCGGTATCGGTCTCGTCGGATTAGGGAAGGACGGGGAAGGAAGTCGGCCGTGCCTTTTCAAAGGGACCATCCCGGCATTTGCCTGGAGCGATTTAGGGAAATCACGGAAAACCTAAATCAGGATGGCCGGACGCGGGATTGAACCGCCGTCCTCCCGAATTTGTCTCCGTAAAGGCACGTCCAGTCGCAACAATAAGTAACCCTCACGACAGTTACAGCTCGTTTTCATCCTCACAGTGAGGCTACTTGCGCCACTCTTGTGCGACTGGTGCAAAATTTGCATAGACGTCATCTTTCAGCCGCAGAAACGCGCCTACCAACTTTCTTTATATCGCAGAGCGCCTTCGTAGTGTTGCGATTTCTTTTCCGTCAGTGAATAATATACGAAGTGGAAACGTTGTTATCAAACGTCTCGAATAGTTCTTGGCCGAATTACTTCTAATTTTTACATGATACTGTAATAAACGTTCTAAACCATATAGGCTGTACAATTTTTGTAGTATATAAATTAGTATATGTAATCGATAAAGGGCAAATGTTGTAACCAAAAATTTGGAGAAGATATTGACCGATTTACTTCTAATTTTTACGCGATACTCAAATAAATGTTTGAACGGACATACACTACATATATATATATATATATATATATATATATATATATATATATATATATATATATATATATATATATGGTACATAAACTTACGTAATACGTAAAGAGGAAACGTTGTTGCGAAAAACATCGAAAAGTTCTTCTCCAACTTACTTCAAATTTTTACTCGATCCTCTAATAAACATTTGGGAAGAGACGGAGGGGAGAGTGAGGAAATGGATGTCGAGAGGAGGGAGGAGGGAAGTGAGTAGAGAGAGGGAGAGGAGAGGAGTAGGGGGACTAGGGGGGGGGGGTGTCGCTCCAAAGTACCGTCATCCAAGATGGCGTAGATGACGTCACCCAAGGTGGCAGCCGTGACGTCATCTGATGACGTTATCCGAGATGGGGACTTTTGTGGGGAAGTTCGAATTTTGATGGGAAGATACTTCAATTGGGCTACCTCCAGTAACCCCTTCGCCCGCTCCCCCAGAAAGTGGCGGGAAGTTCAAAGTACATCGTGACAATGCAACATACATGTACAAACCTAAGGAAATGGTGGGAAGATAGGTCACTTGGGCTACATGCCGAAAGAGATTAGTTAATTGTGAGCCAAACCTGGCCTCAATTAACCACAACGAATCAGACAGAGGAAGACGAGTGAGAGAGACCACATCGAAACTCACTAAAATATCAGAGGCATTCAACCGCAGTCCCCCCAAACGACGTAAAAAATCAGCTGAGTTCCCGATATGATGTTCACACCGACCTACTTGAGAAGGAAGATGCTTGGCTACACGATATGTCGGAGAGCCGATGTTACTCACTATAGGACATGTGTTGACATCCACTTGCTTTTTATTTGTTGACCAGTTTTACGAGCAGACACATGGAGTTGCGATGGGTAGTCCGTTGTCTCCTGTGATCGCAAATTTGTTTATTGAAGACTTCGAGGAGCGTGCATTGGAGTCGGCGCCTTTGAAACCCGCCTGTTTTTTAAGACACGTTGACGATACGTTCGTTCTTTGGCCTCATGGCAGGGAGAATTTGAATGTCTTTCTAGGACATCTCAACTCGATCCACCCGAACATTCGTTTCACGATGGAGGTAGAAGAGGATGGTTGCTTTCCCTTTCTTGACATGTTGGTTAGGAGGAAGGATGATGGATCATTGGGACATGCAGTCTACAGGAAACGTACTCACACCGACTTGTACTTACAGGCTAATAGTTGTCACATCCGGCTCAGCGTGAAGGGGTACTTCGTACCTTGGTACACAGGGCACATGTCGCTTCTGACGCTGAGGCTTTGCCAGCTGAGCTGTCCCATCTTGAAGTTACATTTCGTCAAAAAGGTTATAGTGATAGACAGATGGAACGTGCGTTGCGCTATCGACCAACTGCACATCGGGTGATTGATGATAATTCTTAGTCAACACCTTAGTCTACTGCCTTTTTGCCTTACGTAAGAAACACGTCCAACAAGATCGGTCGTATTTTACGGAAATACGATGTGAAATGTGTTTTCCGACCTCCATCTAAAATTAGGGCACTTTTGAGTTCCGTTGATGATCCTGGATTGCGGAAGGCGGGTGTATATCGTATTCCTTGTAGCTGCGGCGTGGCATATATTGGTCAAACTATCAGGACCGTGGAGGACCGATGTACTGGGCATAAACGGCACACACGATTACAGCAGTCAAGTAGATCTGCTATTGCCGAACATTGCTTGGATACTGGTTGCCCCATAGTATATAATAACACCGAGATATTGGCATGCACGTCCAGCTATTGGGACAGTGTTATTAGGGAGGCAGTTGAGATTAAATTAGCGAGCAACCTCGTCAACAGGGATGGAGGTCTCTGCTTAAACTCTGTTTGGAATCCGGCTCTCTCCCTTGTCAAAAAAACGGAGGGACAGAGTCCATGCTACCTCACCTGCGAATTCATAGTCTCGCTATCCATAGCTCTGACTTTGGTCATCTTTGGTGGCACTAGTGTTCAGTGTGTGTGTGTTATCTTTCCTGCTTCTGTCCGAGAACCGAGGTTTTAAATTTGCGTGTACGGCGCCTGTCCGTTGCAGTTTGTCTTGATAATGGCGGGGTGTTCTCCCGCCGAAATATCGGCGGTCGCTGAAAGTATTACCTGGCTGAATTCCCGGAAGTTATTTGAAATCGTCCCAAATAATGCAGTACACTGAAGTGCAGACACGAAATAAACCCGTAAACTGTCCAAACAACACTCAAACAACGCGGACAGACGCCGCCCGCCGCCCCCTATCCACTACGCTGCACATGAGGCTACCCCACGCGCTCCCAGAAGTCGGGATGCACCGGCACCGCCCGTGAAGTGCCGCGCAGGTTTCCTGATTATTTCGCAATGAAGGCTGAAGGATATGTGACAGCGACTGTGTAAACTCGCTCGGTACCTCCTGTAGTTCAGCACAGAACGACGCACTTCCCCGCAACAATGTTTCCTAGTTTTGACCAGTAATACCTCCAGTAAGAAGGCGGGACGCCTTTTTTAAACACCCGGCGTAGCGCAACTCATAAAACTGACGTAGGTCTGTAATTAACCAACAGGCAATTTTAACACTAAAGTCGCAGCAGATGTACTCACTTATGAGATTTACAGCTGGCGACACAGACTTGTTTAAAAGGAGCAGCAGCATCAATTCCGTGAGTTCAGCAACGAGTAATGATGTCGATGTCGCGAAAACATCTTTAATTACCGCTCAAGAAAGAATACAGCACTCTAAAATACACTCCTGGAAATTGAAATAAGAACACCGTGAATTCATTGTCCCAGGAAGGGGAAACTTTATTGACACATTCCTGGGGTCAGATACATCACATGATCACACTGACAGAACCACAGGCACAAAGACACAGGCAACAGAGCATGCACAATTTCGGCACTAGTACAGTGTATATCCACCTTTCGCAGCAATGCAGGCTGCTATTCTCCCATGGAGACGATCATAGAGATGCTGGATGTAGTCCTGTGGAACGACTTGCAATCCACCTGGCGCCTCAGTTGGACCAGCGTTCGTGCTGGACGTGCAGACCGCGTGAGACGACGCTTCATCCAGTCCCAAACATGCTCAATGGGGGACAGATCCGGAGATCTTGCTGGCCAGGGTAGTTGACTTGCACCTTCTAGAGCACGTTGGGTGGCACGGGATACATACGGACGTGCATTGTCCTGTTGGAACAGCAAGTTCCCTTGCCGGTCTAGGAATGGTAGAAAGATGGGTTCGATGACGGTTTGGATGTACCGTGCACTATTCAGTGTCCCCTCGACGATCACCAGAGGTGTACGGCCAGTGTAGGAGATCGCTCCCCACACCATGATGCCGGGTGTTGGCCCTGTGTGCCTCGGTCGTATGCAGTCCTGATTGTGGCGCTCACCTGCACGGCGCCAAACACGCATACGACCATCATTGGCACCAAGGCAGAAGCGACTCTCATCGCTGAAGACGACACGTCTCCATTCGTCCCTCCATTCACGCCTGTCGCGACACAACTGGAGGCGGGCTGCACGATGTTGGGGCGTGAGCGGAAGACGGCCTAACGGTGTGCGGGACCGTAGCCCAGCTTCATGGAGACGGTTGCGAATGGTCCTCGCCGATACCCCAGGAGCAACAGTGTCCCTAATTTGCTGGGAAGTGGCGGTGCGGTCCCCTACGGCACTGCGTAGGATCCTACGGTCTTGGCGTGCATCCGTGCGTCGCTGCGGTCCGGTCCCAGGTCGACGGGCACGTGCACCTTCCGCCGACCACTGGCGACAACATCGATGTACTGTGGAGACCTCACGCCCCACGTGTTGAGCAATTCGGCGGTACGTCCACCCGGCCTCCCGCATGCCCACTATACGCCCTCGCTCAAAGTCCGTCAACTGCACATACGGTTCACGTCCACGCTGTCGCGGCATGCTACCAGTGTTAAAAACTGCGATGGAGCTCCGTATGCCACGGCAAACTGGCTGACACTGACGGCGGCGGTGCACAAATGCTGCGCAGCTAGAGCCATTCGACGGCCAACACCGTGGTTCCTGATGTGTCCGCTGTGCCGTGCGTGTGATCATTGCTTGTACAGCCCTCTCGCAGTGTCCGGAGCAAGTATGGTGGGTCTGACACACCGGTGTCAATGTGTTCTTTTTTCCATTTCCAGGAGTGTACATACCGCGTGATCAAAAAGTCAGTGTAAATTTGAAAACTGAATAAATCACGGAATAATGTAGGTAGAGAGGTACGAATTGACACACATGCTTGGAATGACATGGGGTTTTATTAGAACCAAAAAAATACAAAAGTTAAAAAATTGTCCGACAGATGGCGCTTCATCTAGTCAGAATAGCAATAATTACCATAACAAAGCTAGACAAAGCAAAGATGATGTTCTCTACAGGAAATGCTCAATATGTCCACCATAATTCCTCAACAATAGCTGTAGTCGTGGAATAATGTTCTGAACAGCACTGTAAAGCGTATCCGGAGTTATGGTGAGGCATTGGCGTCGGATGTTGTCTTTCAGCATCCCTAGAGATGTCGGTCAATCACGATACACTTGCGACTTCAGGTAACCCCAAAGCCAATAATCGCACGGACAGATGTCTGCGGACCTGGGAGGCTAAGCATGACGCAAGTGGCGGCTGAGCACACGTTCATCACCAAACGACGCGCGCAAGAGATCTTTCACGCGTCTAGCAATATGGGGTGGAGCGCCATCCTGCATAAACATCGTACGTTCCAGCATAAACATTGTACGTTCCAGCAGGTGTTTATCAGCCAGGCTGGGGATGATGCGATTCTGTGACATACCGGCGTACTTCTCACCCGTCACGGTAGAAAAAAAAAATGGCTCTGAGCACTATGGGACTTAACATCTATGGTCATCACTCCCCTAGAACTTAGAACTACTTAAACCTAACTAATCTAATGACATCACACAACACCCAGGCATCACGAGGCAGAGAAAATCCCTGACCCCGCCGGGAATCGAACCCGGGTGTGGGAAGCGAGAACGCTACCGCACGACCACGAGCTGCCGACGTCGTCACGGTAGCAGTTACAAAATCAGGTTCACCCATTTCCTGGAAGAAAAGATGCCCGATAACGGTAGAAATGGTAAATCCAACCCATACCGTGACTTTCTCGTCGTGCTATGGAGTTTCCACGGTAGTTCTAGGATTTTCGGTAGCCCGAATTCTTCAGTTGTAGGCGTTGACAGACCCTCGGAGCGTCAAATGAGTGTCGTCGGTCCACAACACGTTACTCTACCAATCGTCATCTTCCGCCATCTTTTGAAACGCCCACACCGCAAATGCCCTCCGCTTCACTAAATTGCTAGCTAACAGTTCATGATGCCGATGGATTTTGTACGGATATCATCGGAGGGTACACCTCAGTGGCAACCAAACAGTAGTGTATGGAATGCCGGTGCGACGTGCGACCCGTGCATAGACGAACCCGCTACAGTATCCATTTCTTCCTTAACTGTCGCAGCAGCATTACGCCTTGTGCTCGGTCAGCCACTACGGGGTCTGTCGTCTAAACAACCCGTGGCTTCGATCTTCGAAATCATTCTCGCCACAGCTGCATTTGTCAACGGACCTTTACTGGTTCGAATCCCCTTCCTATGGCGATAGGATCGTAACGCTGAACTAGCACATTCCCCATTCTGATAATACAGCTTCACTAAAAGCGTCTTTTCAGGTAACGTCAACTTGCTGCGACTGCTGGAGCATCTGATTCTCTCTCTCTCATTGCAGCTTCTTTTATTGTCATGCGCAGTTACTGACGTTTTGCTGTCCAGTGCCATCTGTCGGATATTTTGTGAACTTTGTTTTTTTTCGATTCTAATAAAACCCCATGTCAATTAAAGCATGTGTGTCAATTTTTACCTCTCTATCTATATTATTCCGTGGTTTATTAAGTTTTCAAATTTATGCTGACTTTTTGATCACCCGGTATTTTCAATAGGGGGGAATAAGTACTGAAAGTTCATTGTTTGTTTGACTTGAGGAGGGGACTAGAAAGAGACGTCATCGGTCTCATCGGGATCTCCGGCTTTATTCCGCAAGGTTACCGCCCTTCGATTGTGCAATTTCCGCACTAATCGAAACGCTAGGGTTTCAGGTGCCAACCAGCCAGCCAGCCAGCCGAGCAGCAGCGGTCGAGCCGTGCAGTAGCAGTCCAGCAGTGCAGCAGCAGCAGCGGTCCCGGCCAGCAGCAGTGGTCCAGCCGGCAGCAGCCAGCCAGACCTCCAGCAGCGGCGGTCCAGTCAGCCCGCCCCTCCAGCAGCGGCAGCAGCAGCGGCCCCGGTCCCGGCCCCGGCCCCGTGTGCGGCAGCAGCAGCAGCTGCGGCGGCATTCCTGCCACCCGTCGTCGGCGTCAGCGTCAGCGCTAGCAGCGTGGGACTCTGGTCCTCATCCGTCTTCGTCTACCTCCGTCTTCGTCTTCTTCCGTCTCCGTCTTCGACTCCGTCTGTTCCCAGTTTTTTTGTCGTCATGTCAGCCCCTACCACCACTACGACCACAGCCATAGTTTACACTTCCCCCTCTGCCGCCACCACCACCATTACATGGTGTGCCCAGTCACACCCCCCTCTTTCCTTCCCTCCTCTTCTTACTCTCCCTTTGCCCTCACTCTTTGTCGCCCCCACTCCAGCTTCTTCCTCCTGCTCCTCTCCCTCTGATCCTTTCCCCCCACTCCGCCAGCCTGTCACTGCAGCTCCAGCTAGGGTAGTGGCCCGTCGGGCCCTGGTGCTCCCATCTCTCTCCTCACTCCCAGATGGGATTCCGTTCTCATTTCCTCCCCCAGCGCTACCCTCCAAACTGACATCCTCTCCCGCCTCCCCATCACCCGTTTTTGCCATGTTTCCCTCACCCCTGCTCCATCTCCAACTCCAACTCGTCAACCCCAAACCCCGCGTCGCCTGCCGACCCTCTCTGCCGTGATCACTCGGCTCAGTCCGTCAATCATGGAGGAGGAGGTGTTGGCGGAGCTCAAGGCCCATCCCACACTGGAGGTGCGGGCGGTCCGCCGCATTTTCAACTCGGCCGGCCCCACCCGCCTTATGAGGGTTTTCTCTGAGGACGCCCCCTCCATTGACCGACTCATGAAGGAGGGTGCCCTCTTCAACCAGCGCTACAAGGTCGACCCCTCCCGTTCCCCTCCTCAATCCCTGTGCTGCCAGAGGTGTCTGCGCTATAATGCACACCCGACAGCCGAGTGCCACAAGGCTCCCACCTGCCCGCATTGTAGACAAGCGCACTTCTTCCGGCAGTGCCCTAACCTCCAATCCCCTCCCTTCTGCAATACCTGCAATCTCCCCCATCCCACCTACTCCCAAAAGTGTAAAGCCCGTCCCCCTCCGACCACTCCTGAACTCACCGAACCTGTCCGTCCTCGTCCTCTGGACGCCCCCACCCCTCCTGGCAATTCCCTTCGCCCCCCCCCCCCCCCCGCACTGCTGAGGACATCTTTAGGTTCCTCACCATTGTCCTACAAAACGTCCACCCTTTCCAGCTCCCTCACACCCTCCAACAGGTCTCCCTCACCGCCCGTTCCATTTTCCACTTGAAAATGTATGCCACCTACTCCAACAACCAGGCCCATTTCACCTTCTCCCATCTTGACACCCTTGTCTAAATCCTTGTCATGGTGCGACGGCACTGTATCCTTTTCAACAACATCCACTCCCTTCCCGCCAACAAGAACCTCTTCCTGCATACCCTTGCCACCCACCACGTGGATGCCTTCCTCCTCAATGAAACTTTCCTTCAACCCCACCACACCATCCACACGTCACCCTACCCCCATCACCGCTCCGATAGTCCCCTCCCGATTGCGCGTGACGCCAGATCCCAGTTCGGCTCAAACCTCTCCTTCCCGACCCCACCGAGCACCTGATCCTTAGTCTCTTCTTCCCCAGCCTTACCGCGACCTGCGCCACCATCTACGTCCACCCTAATGTCCCTATCCCCTTCGACTTCCTCTCCCACATTGACTGTACCTTCTCCTCCTACGTGATCGCCGCCGACCTCGACATCCTAGTGGTCCGCCGCCCAGTTACGGCGGTGGCATCGGTTCCTCTCCTCCCTTCAAGGCGACCTCATGCCCATCCCCCAGCACACCCGAATCCAACTCCACTCCCGATGTTATCCTTTCCTCCCCTAACCTCCCCTAACCGCATAACGGTGGATGTCCTGGAGCCTATTGGTAGCGACCATCTCCGTCCTGCTCACCATTTCAAACGGTGTCGCCCCTGCCCCAACCCTCGTAATGACCCTCCCACAAAGTATGTCCATGACTATCCCTGTGCCGACTGGAATGCCTACCGGGATAACCTTTCTACCCAGGTCGATAGCCACCCCTTCACCTACCACCACCCTGATGATGTAACCCATGCAGCCTCCTTTCTCCAGTAGGCCTTGTCTGAGGCTGTAGAGGCCCACATCCCTACTGTCTCCATCCACCCCCACCATTCTACCTTACCCCCTCAGGCTGTCCTCCTCCTCCGTGAATCCCGCCGTCTCTATCGTGCCTTCCTCCACATGCGTGACCCGGACACACTCCGAGGCCACTGGCAACTCCAGCGACACACTCGAAATTTGCTCGTGGGTGAGAAACGCCGGGACAGGCGACAGACTTACACCCATTTAAATGCTACCCTGCCTATAAACTAGTCCAAGTTCTGGTCAGCCTTCTGTCGCCTTACCGGAACTAAACCCTCCCCCTACTATCCTCTTCTCCATGATGATCACCCATTCCCTGTCACCCTTAGTGAGGGCAATCACTTTGCCTCTTACCTCTCTGATTTCTTTTCCATCCCTGATGATCCCCAGTTCGATTACTCTCTCTTCCCGGATGACCGCGATCGAACTGACACCTCTGTCCCTCCAATCGCACCTGGTTTCCAGTACTTGGATAACATTGCACAAACGGAACTCATTGCCCCTATCACTATACAGGGTCTCATTGCTACACTCCGCACGAAACGCAACACCACTCCTGGTCACGATCGTGTCACCTACCGTCACCTTCGTGAAGCTCCTGTCTCTTTCCTCTCCACCCTGGCCAGGCTCTACAATGTAGTCCTGTCCACCGGTTACTACCCCGGCCTGTGGAAAACCTCCTGTATCCTGATGTTCCTTAAACCTGGTAAACCGCTATCCGTCATCTCCTCCTACCGTCCCACAAGCCTTACCTCGGTCTTCAGCAAGGTCCTGGAATCTATCCTCACCCGCCGCATCCACTAGCATCTCCGCCAGCACCGCCTCCTTCCTGTTACCCAGTGTGGCTTTCGGCCATCCTTCTCTTCTGACGACCTTCTCCTTCACCTCAGTCATCTCCTTTCCGAACAGCTTAATTCCCGTCGCTCCGCAATCTTCCTCTCCCTAGACCTCGAACGTGCTTATGACCGCGTATGGCATTCCGGTCTCTTCCTCAAGCTCCGAACCTTCGCCCTTCCCATTAATTACTTCCGTCTGATCGGCTCCTTTCTCTCTCACTGTCCTGCCTACGTCACCATCCATAACACGGATTCCTACACCTTTTTTCCATCCGCCGGTGTGCCCCAAGGCTCCGTCCTCTCTCCCCTTCTGTACCTTTTATATACGGCGGACATGCCGCCGCCGTCATCCCCCGTCCACCTTCTCCAGTTTGCCGATGACACCGCCTTCCTTGCCCTTGCCTCCACCCTCCAGCGCTCCCAACACCTTCTCCAATCCCATCTTGACCGGTTCACCGCTTGGTGCAACCAGTGGTTGCTCCAGGTCAATCCCTCCAAAACCCAGGCGGTCATTGTAGGCAAAACCACCCGTTCCTTCTGCCTCCTTGATTTCTATCTCACCGTCTATGGCCGTCCTAGCGCCCTCACCCCCACCCTTAAGTACCTTGGGGTCACCCTTGACCGTCGACTCTCCTGGACCCTCCATCTCTGGACAATCCAAGCCGAGGCACGCTCCCGACTCCGTCTCCTCAAGCTCCTTTCCGGCCGAACGTGGGGTCTGAACCCCTCCACCATACTCCACACCTATAAATCCCTCATCCACCCTGTCCTTTGTTACGCCCATCTGGCCTAGATCTCCGCCCCCCCCCCCTACCTTTTATAAATCCCTCCAAATCCTTGAACGCCATGCTCTCCGCCTTGCCTATCGCATCCGTCTCCCCTCCCCCACGCTGATCCTGTACGATCTCATACCTTTCCCCCACCTCCTTTTCCTTGAGAGGATACGGATCCTGTACATCTCCCGCAAACTCGATCCTCCTCACCAACTTGTCTCACCGTGTTTTTTGTGTATCTGTGACCACTATTTTTTAACCCATCACTATGATTATTCTGTTTCTCCAATCTGTGTTCTGTCATTGTCAACACTATGGCTGAAGAGCGGCGTAGCATGCTGCTGACAGCCTACCTGATTGTATAGGTATTAAAATAACAATAAAGGAAAAAAAACGGTCTCATCGGGTTAGGTTAGGGTGGGGAAGGAAGACAGCAATCCACTTTCAGAGGAACCATCCCGACATTTGCCTGAAGAGATTTAGAGAAATCACGTAAAACCGAAATCAGGATGGCCGGACGCGGGTTTGAACCGTCGTCCTCACGAATACGAGTGCAGTATGTTAACCACTGGGCCACCTCGCTCGGTGAAAGCTGGCAATGACAAAAAGAACACGATTAAAAACCAATCTGAATGCTCTACTTTTTACCAACTCCTGCTATTCGCTGTACGACTGCTTTAAGTACACTTATTCATTATATTGAGGAGTAATTCACGAAAGTGAACCGAACAGTAGACATTTATTCTTTAAGGTTCAAATATTAGCTCTTTAGGAGCTTTATGACATTAGTGAGTCACTAAGATATATTGGGAACTACGAGAATTTTATTACCAGTTTTTGAGTGGGTTCATCAGTCTGGTGTCCTTATTAAGCTAGATTAACGGAGGAAGAGGTAGAAAAGGTCGTATTGCACATTTAGTAGCGGGATCGGTCGGTAAACACGAGAGCGTTAGGGATGCTGTTTTTGTTGTTGTGGTTGTGTCAAAAAGCCAATGATTTCTGTCACTAGTCGAAAGACGCGCCTCTATAGCCGTGATCACTGATCGTGCGGTGGCACTCGACTCAGAGGTAAGGCAGCTGGAATCTTGGTGGTGTCACATTTTCACTGTCAGTATTTGCTCGATAAGGGGAGGACAGGTAGTGACGTAAAGCTCCTGATCAGCAGTCTTTGCGCCAATGCCCTGGATTAAATTCCGAACCTCTCCGCGGTGTCTAATGGAGTGAGGGCTTGTGATCCAGTCGATGGTGATCCGTTCGTCGAATGGTGACGTGAAGCTCAGTGCTGATCGAGGGGAGTAGACTGCGTGCCGGCACGGGGTTCCACCCCTTCCCTTCAAGCGTACATCACAGCCATCCACACGACGCAAATCGCAGCCCACTTTACACAACTAGGAGTCACGAGAAGTGGCAACGCTGTGAAGACGGCAAACTCAACATTGTGTACATTGTGAATGCTTGGCTTCGGTTGCTGTGAGATACGCTACTTTTATTACTGTAAACTTACAGCGTAATGATTACATCAAACAAAAAAATGATAGCATACAGCCAAAAAAGGAGCGAATAAAAATTCAAGGAAGCTTAATTTATTTCAAGGAAAATAAAACTTTAGTAACATAGTGATGATGTTTTAATTGTGGTGCAATTCTGTACCCAAGTAAATTCATGTTTCGCTTTTACCTATCTGATTCTAGTTTTGGCCTATTGAGTCTCCTGATTTAGAAAGTGTGGTATATGGAAACAGTAGAGGTTATACTAATGTCAAACTATACTGTATGAAATATTCCCTACCACAAAGTTTTCAAAGGAGTTACATAAAGGGAAGTTGTATCCACACGGCACCTTTTCCTTGCATTCCCTAATTTGCGAGCCGTCGTTTTCAGTAATTGCAAACACATTTTCAGACACCAGGATTCTGTCAAAACAGGCGTCGGCGCGGGATATATATCATGTCCTGCAGCAGAGGCGCCCACCAAACATCGTGGAGACCAAAAGCCCCCAGGTTAATTGGAAGGTGGTGTGGCGGACGATACACGCGGTTACACTGGACACAGACGTCCGATCCACATGGTACATCACAGTCAATGGTAAACAGATGACCCGATCACGCCTCCACAAGATAAAAATGGCGGGATCGCCTCTATGTGTAGACTGCGGATTGCCAGACACGGACGAACACCGTCTCATATGTGGGGTGGCAGAAGACGTGTGGCGCTTGGTGCGACAAATTTTGTCGTATTTTCTATGAGTGACACAGGAACACATTGTACCTCCGTTTCTACTATTTCCGGATCAACAGTATTTCCCGCCCACCAAGACCAACGCGGTCACGTGGATCCGTGCGCATGCGGTATACTATTTATTTCACGATGGACCTAAAGATGTATTCGACTTTTGGAACTACCTACGAGAACGTCATTGCAAGGTCGTACTGGACCCAAAATACGGATAGTATTTCTCTAATTACTTAGGGGGTGCCCTACGCGATCCTCCACGCAGCTGGATTATCAACAGGTAGGAGAAGACACCCTTTCAGTGAGCTGACAAGACTAAATTCGATTCTCGGTGGAATAACATACGACATACGTGAAGACGTACCATGATGATGAAGCGTAGGGAGAGCAGCGACACACCCTTCTGCATCATGTACGCAGCACTTTTTTTTTTTTTTTTGTTTTCCCCATGTACTTTACCTCGGGGTAAGAACGTGCCGAGATATTGTTTTGTTTACTCAGAGCACGATGCGGTGCTAGGTACATTTATTTTTGTTGTGGTATTAAGTACAACCAAATTAAGAATACATTAAAACAGTAAATAAAAATAAATAAATAAATAAATAAAAATTACCACAAAAGATTTCCCCTTACAATCCACGATTCCTTGATACCTTGACGGGCGAGGGGGACACTGTGGCCAGGCCTCGGGTTACACCCCTGATAACTCTGCCCTCCCCACCCTCCTTAATAATAATAATAATAATAATAATAATAATAATAATAATAATAAGCCCCGTAGCCGCTGGATCGATGGATCGAGTCCCGTTCGTCAGTTTCTTTTCTTTATTTTCAACACAGTAAAAAAAATTAAAAAAAAGTAGCCAAGAGCGCTTAATGCGCTGCTTCCTGGAGTCCGGTAGGCACGCTGGACGCGTATCGATTCCGTCCGGCAGATTAACGACGAGGGCCGGTATGCCAGCCAGCCTGGATGTGGTTTTTAGGCGGTTTTCAACACCCCGGTAGGTGAATACCGGAGTGGTCCCCACATTCCGCCTCAGTTACACGACTCGCAGATATTTGAAAGACGTTCGCACTGTTCCATGGCTTACACTCGACGCAGACATCTGGGGAGGGGGGGGGGGGGCGGTATGGGGTGGCGACAGGAAGGGCATCCGGCACCCTCTGCAACTGACACCACCAAATCCGTAGTAACAAGGCCGACCCCGCGCTGCAATGGGACAAAAGCATACAAGAAATGATGATGACATAATAGCAAGTTACTGTCAGTTTTTACAATTATTGGCGTGGGAAATGTGTTTCTAACTTGTGAGTGCAAACTGGTCCAGCTGTCCTATAGAGCTGCACAGTATTATGCCTTCGTGTATATAACAAGATTTCTCTACGTTTAACTTTGACTCTTGGACATTGAAATGGCGAGAATAATAGTGATACGTTCGTGCACACTTCTGTTAATCGTAGAATTGCGCTAATTAATGTGCATACCATACGTCTTACCATGTAATTGACTTCCGTACCATTTTCTGTTGTCGTGTATTACATTTTACGACACTTGTTAAAATTGCATTTGTGGCTATTTAAATACGGATAATGTTACGTATGAAGCAGAACCATGGGCCTCATGGAAAAAAGGTGACTCGGCTGAGTCGCGCAGTTTGACTCTTAGTCAGATCACAAGGGTTGGCCATTAACTGCACGCGTTGATCACGTAGGCTGACGTCAGGACCAATCAACTATACTTGAAGGGATGTATCTGGAACATCTTAGGTGATTAGAAAGTTAGTATACAGGAATACAGTTAAATACTTAGCTTTAATTCAGCATCAGCGGTGAACGTCGATCATGACTTTGTACAATAATTTACAAGTGCAGATATAGATTGAACTGCGAACACTTCTTTAGAACTCTGATTGCTCCATACTTACAGATCAACTGTATGTGGCGCCTGGCTAGGTCGTAGCTACTGACTTACCTGAAGGCTATGCTAACTAGCGTCTCTGCATTTGAGATCTCTGAAGCTATAACGAGTGAACCATTCCTATTAAAGTCGGCTGTAGAACTGGCCAGTGCGCTAGCTTGTCTCGTAAGACCAGCCTAGTGGCGGCGCTCGGTCTGCTAGCGTCGACAGAGGCGACTCGCGGGTCCGATGTGTACTGACGGACCGCGGACGATTTGAAGCCTACACCCTAGCAAGCGTGGTGCCTTGGTGTGACACCACACAGAATATAAGTGATTAGTTCTAGTGCGCATGCTATAACAATAGAGATACTTACTAAAACAGTCTTGAAACTTCCTGGCAGATTAAAACTGTGTGCCGGACCGAGTCTCGAACTCGGGACCTTTGCCTTTCGCGAGCAAGTGCTCTACCAACTCAGCTACCCAAGCACGACTCACGCCCCGTCCTCACAGCTTTACTTCTGCCAGCACCTCGTCTCCTACCATTCAAACTTTACAGAAGGTCTCCGCTGCAGAGTGAAAATCTCGTTCTGGAAACATCCCCTAGGCTCTGGCTAAACCATGTCTCCGCAATGTCCTTTCTTTCAGGAGTGCTAGTCTTACACATTTCGCAGGAGAGCTTCTGTAAACTTTGGAAGATAGGAGACGAGGCACTGGCAGAAGTAAAGCTGACCGCGAAAGGCAAAGGTCCCGAGTTCGAGTCTCGGTCCAGCACACAGTTTTAATCTGCCAGGAAGTTTCATATCAGCGCACACTCCGCTGCAGAGTGAAAATCTCATTCTTAAAACAGTGTTGTTCTTAACGTGCAACAATACGTCCGTTCTGAAAAACCGGCCGTCTATTTGACAGCTGCGCGATTTTGTCACACTGAAGACCCCGGCTTGTGTGGAGATAGCTATGCACAGACACACATGGGATTGCTTTAAGTCTGTTTAAGTCCCGGGCACTGGACACAGGAGGGAGTCAAGGCAGCGGCAGACGCTTCGGCAGGTGCGTCCTCCTGCCCGGTATACCCGTATACCCTGAGAGAGCGCCGACCCAGCGACGCCTAGGCTCTCCCGCTCTGCAAACACGGCCAGCGCCACACCGCCTGTAAAAACTGTTTTAACCCGGGCAAACAGAGGACGCGCCCCGCTGCCTGCGGCGCCCGACACGTTTGCTTTCGTTTCGTCCAAATAAGAAGAAGGGACGCTGCTCCTTAAAAAGCCACATCGTCGTCTCATAATGGAACTGTTGCCCAAGCATTAACATATGGGAGCACTATTTGGCTTCTCTTCCAGTTTGGTCTTCCGTCTTTCGTAGTCCTTGCTAAGCACAACGTGTACGTGTAAGTGTGTGGTTGTATGTGTGTGTGTGTGCGTGTGTACGAAAACGCGTGCATACGATTTATCTACATCTACATTTATACTCCGCAAGCCACTCAACGGTGTGTGGCGGAGGGAACTTTACGTGCCAGCCGGCCGGGATGGCTTAGCGGTTCTAGGCGCTACAGTCTGGAACCGCGCGACCGCTACGGTCGCAGGTTCGAATCCTGCCTCGGGCATGGATGTGTGTGATTTCCTTAGGTTAGTTAGGTTTAAGTAGTACTAAGTTCTAGGTGACATGACCTTAGAAGTTAAGTCCCATAATGCTCAGAGCCATTTGAACCACTTTACGTGCCACTGTCATTACCTCCCTTTTCTGTTCCAGTCGCGTATGGTACGCGGAAAGAACGACTGTTTGAAAGCCTCCGCGCGCGCTCGAATCTCTCTAATTTTACATTCGTGATCTCCTCGGGAGGTATAAGTAGGGGGAAGCAGTATATTGGATACCTCATCCAGAAACGCACCCTCTCGAAACCTGGCGAGCAAGCTACACAGCGATGCAGAGCGCCTCTCTTGCAGAGTCCGCCACTTGAGTTCGCTAAACATCTCCGTAACGCTATCACGGTTGCCAAATCACCCTGTGACTAAACGCGCCGCTCTTCTTTGGATCTTCTCTGTCTCCTCCGTCAACCCGATCTGGTACGGAGCCCACACTGATGATCAATACACAAGTATAGGTCGAACGAGTGTTTTGTAAGCCACCTCCTTTGTTGATGGACTACATTTTCTAAGGACTCTCCCAATGAATCTCAACCTGGTACCCGCCTTACCAACGATTAATTTTATATGATCATTCCACTTCAGATCGTTCCGCACGTATACTCCCAGATATTTTACAGGGAAGTGTGATGGGTCCGCTGTTGTTTTCTATCTACATAAATGATCTTTTGGATAGGGTGGATAGCAATGTGCTGCTGTTTGCTGATGATGCTGTGGTGTACGGGAAGGTGCCGTCGTTGAGTGACTGTAGGAGGATACAAGATGACTTGGACAGGATTTGTGACTGGTGTAAAGAATTGCAGCTAACTCTAAATATAGATAAATGTAAATTATTGCAGATGAAAAGGAAAAAGAATGCTGTAATGTTTGAATACTCCGTTAGTTTTGTAGCCCTTGACACAGTCACGTCGATTAAATATTTGGGCGTAACAATGCAGAGCGATATCAAGTGGGACAAGCATGTAATGGCAGTTGTGGGGAAGGCGGATGGTCGTCTTCGCTTCATTGGTAGAATTTTGGGAAGATGTGGTTCATCTGTAAAGGAGACCGCTTATAGAACGCTGGTGCGACCTATTCTTGACTATTGCTTGAGCCTTTGGGATCCCTATCAGGTCGGATTGAGGGACCACATAGAAGCAATTCAGAGGCGGGCTGCCAGATTTGTTACTGGTAGGTTTGATCATCACGCGGGTGTTACGGAGATGCTTCAGGAACTCGGGTGGGAGTCTCTAGAAAAAAGGAGGCGTTCTTTTCGTGAATCGCTACTGAGGAAATTTAGAGAAGCAGTACAGTTTTACTGCCGCCAACTTATATTTCGCGGACGACCACAAAGATAAGACAAGAGACATTAGGGCTCGTACAGCGGCATATAGATAGTCATTTTTCCCTCTTTCTGTTTGGGAGTGGAACAGGGAAAGAAGATGCTAGTTGTGGTGCGTGGTACCCTCCGCCACGCACCGTATGGTGGATTGCAGAGTATGTATGTAGATGTAGATGTAGATCCTGCGTCGCCACATATAGTGTAGTAATGGACATCGGCGGAAATTGTTAACGACAATAAAAAATTAGAAAAACCATGGTAATTGAAATACACTCCTGGAAATTGAAATAAGAACACCGTGAATTCATTGTTCCAGGAAGGGGAAACTTTATTGACACATTCCTGGGGTCAGATACATCACATGTCCACACTGACAGAACCACAGGCACATAGACACAGGCAGCAGAGCATGCACAATGTCGGCACTAGTACAGTGTATATCCACCTTTCGCAGCAATGCAGGCTGCTACTCTCCCATGGAGACTATCGTAGAGATGCTGGATGTAGTCCTGTGGAACGGCTTGCCATGTCATTTCCACCTGGCGCCTCAGTTGGACCAGCGTTCGTGCTGGACGTGCAGACCGCGTGAGACGACGCTTCATCCAGTCCCAAACATGCTCAATGGGGGACAGATCCGGAGATCTTGCTGGCCAGGGTAGTTGACTTACACCTTCTAGAGCACGTTGGGTGGCACGGGATACATGCGGACGTGCATTGTCCTGTTGGAACAGCAAGTTCCCTTGCCGGTCTAGGAATGGTAGAACGATGGGTTCGATGACGGTTTGGATGTACCGTGCACTATTCAGTGTCCCCTCGACGATCACCAGAGGTGTACGGCCAGTGTAGGAGATCGCTCCCCACACCATGTTGCCGGGTGTTGGCCCTGTGTGCCTCGGTCGTATGCAGTCCTGATTGTGGCGCTCACCTGCACGGCGCCAAACACGCATACGACCATCATTGGCACCATTTCAGAAGCGACTCTCATCGCTGAAGACGACACGTCTCCATTCGTCCCTCCAATCACGCCTGTCGCGACACCACTGGAGGCGGGCTGCACGATGTTGGGGCGTGAGCGGAAGACGGCCTAACGGTGTGCGGGACCGTAGCCCAGCTTCATGGAGACGGTTGCGAATGGTCCTCGCCGATACCCCATGAGCAACAATGTCCCTAATTTGCTGGGAAGTGGCGGTGCGGTCCCCTACGGCACTGCGTAGGATCCTACGGTCTTGGCGTGCATCCGTGCGTCGCTGCGGTCCGGTCCCAGGTCGACGGGCACGTGCACCTTCTGCCGACCACTGGCGACAACATCGATGTACTGTGGAGACCTCACGCCCCACGTGTTGAGCAATTCGGCGGTACGTCCACCCGGCCTCCCGCATGCCCACTATACGCCCTCGCTCAAAGTCCGTCAACTGCACATACGGTTTACGTCCACGCTGTCGCGGCATGCTACCAGTGTTAAAGACTGCGATGGAGCTCCGTATGCCACGGCAAACTGGCTGACACTGACGCCGGCGGTGCACAAGTGCTGCGCAGCTAGCGCCATTCGACGGCCAACACCGCGGTTCCTGGTGTGTCCGCTGTGCCGTGCGTGTGATCATTGCTTGTACAGCCCTCTCGCAGTGTCCGGAGCAAGTATGGTGGGTCTGACACACCGGTGTCAATGTGTTCTTTTTTCCATTTCCAGGAGTGTAAAATACACCAGTTTGTTTCAAAACCTTCTTCATCTTACATAAAGCAAATTTTTTCCCCACATTTACGTAACGTTATTTTAATGACTTTGCGAAACTACAGTGTAATAATAATTTATTGCATAATAACAGGTGCGAGTGAGTGACTAAAGGAGGAAGTAACTACTGGAATCAGACTGACTGCACGTATTTTATTAGGGAGGATAGGACATCAAATGGGCTGACTTGGAACACGAGAGGCACCACAGGACATTTTAATTTCCACTGTCTATACTTATACAAATAAATTCATAAAACTTGGTCAGCATGACCAGGAAGAATTCAGGATTCACACTCGTAGCAGTGGAAGTTCAAAAACATAAAAAATAAAGTTTTTAACATGTGAAATTTCATCAGTTTTTCAGTTTCTATTGGCTGCATATGTTGCTATAGGTACACTTATCTTCATTAGTAAGAGAGATTCTTCGATGAATTTTGCACCGTATTTGTTCTTGTTGTGGTCTTCAGTCCTGAGACTGGTTTGATGCAGCTCTCCATACTACACTATCCTGTGCAAGCTTCTTCATCTCCCAGAACCCACTGCAACCCACATCCTTCTGTATCTGCTTAGTGTAGTCATCTCTTGGTCTCCCTCTACGATTTTTACCCTCCCCGCTGCCCTCCAATACTAAATTGGTGATACCTTCATGCCTCAGAACATGTCCTACCAACCGATCCCTTCTTCTGGTCAAGTTGTGCCACAAACTTCTCTTCTCCCCAATCCTATTCAGTACTTCCTCATTAGTTATGTGGTCTACCCATCTAATCTTCAGCATTCTTCTGTAGCACCACATTTCGAAAGCTTGTATTCTCTTCTTGTCCAAACTATTTATCGTCCATGTTTCACTTCCATACAAGGCTACACTCCATACAAATACTTTCAAAAATGACTTCCTGACACTTAAATCTATACTCGATGTTAACAAATTTCTCTTCTTCAGAAACGCTTTCCTCGCCATTGCCAGTCTACACTTTATATCCTCTCTACTTCGACCATCATCAGTTATTTTGCTCCCCAAATAGCAAAAACTCCTTTACTACTTTAAGTGTCTCATTTCCTAATCTAATTCCCTCAGCATCACCCGGCTTAATTCGACTACATTCCCTTATCCTCGTTTTGATTTTGCAGAATGTTAACCTTGTATTCTCCTTCCAAGACACTGTCCTTCCGTTCAACTGCTCTTCCAAGTCCTTTGCTGTCTCTTACAGAATTACGATGTCATCGGCGAACCTCAAAGATTTTATTTCTTCTCCATGGATTTTAATACCTACTCCGAATTTTTCTTTTCTTTCCTTTACTGCTTGCTCAAAATTTTTTTTTGTCATCAGTCTACTGACTGGTTTGATGCGGCCCGCCACGAATTCCTTTCCTGTGCTAACCTCTTCATCTCAGAGTAGCACTTGCAACCGACGTCCTCAATTATTTGCTTGACGTATTCCAATCTCTGTCTTCCTCTACAGTTTTTGCCCTCTGCAGCTCCCTCTAGTACCATGGAAGTCATTCCCTCATGTCTTAGCAGATGTCCTATCATCCTGTCCCTTCTCCTTATCAGTGTTTTCCACATATTTCTTTCCTCTCCGATTCTCCGTAGAATCTCCTCATTCCTTACCTTATCAGTCCACCTAATTTTCAACATTCCTCTATAGCACCACATCTCAAATGCTTCGATTCTCTTCTGTTCCGGTTTTCCCACAGTCCATGTTTCACTACCAGACAATGCTGTACTCCAGACGTACATCCTCAGAAACTTCTTCCTCAAATTAAGACCGGTATTTGATATTAGTAGACTTCTCTTGGCCAGAATTGCCTTTTTTGCCATAGCGAGTCTGCGTTTGATGTCCTCCTTGCTCCGTCCGTCATTGGTTATTTTACTGCCTAGGTAGCAGAATTCCTTAACTTCATTGACTTCGTGACCATAAACCCTGATGTTAAGTTTCTCGCTGTTCTCACTTCTACTACTTCTCATTACCTTCGTCTTTCTCCGATTTACTCTCAAACCATACTGTGTACTCACTAGACTGTTCATTCCGTTCAGCAGATCATTTAATTCTTCTTCACTTTCACTCAGGATAGCACTTTCACTCAGGATAGCAATGTCATCAGCGAATCGTATCATTGATATCCTTTCACCTTGTATTTTAATTCCACTCCTGAACCTTTCTTTTATTTCCATCAGGGGCGAAAGGCTACAGCCTTGTCTTACACCCTTCTTAATACGAGCACTTCGTTCTTGATCGTCCACTCTTATTATTCCCTCTTGGTTGTTGTACATATTGTATATGACCCGTCTCTCCCAATAGCTTACCCCTATTTTTTCCTTATTGCTGTATCTATAGTGTTAGACAACTTCAAACGTATCTCGTCATTCCTTAGAACTTCCGTATCCCACTTCTTTGCGTATTGATTCTTCCTGACTAATGTCTTGAACTTCAGCCTACTCTTCATCACTACTATATTGTGATCTGAGTCTATATCTGCTCCTGGGTACGCCTTACAATCCAGTATCTGATTTCGGAATCTCTGTCTGACCATGATGTAATATAATTGAAATCTTCCCTTATCTCCCGGCCTTTTCCAAGTATACCTCCTCCTCTTGTGATTCTTGAACAGGGTATTCGCTATTACTAGCTGAAACTTGTTACAGAACTCAATTAGTCTTTCTCCTCTTTCATTCCTTGTCCCAAGCCCATTTTCTCCTGTAACCTTTTCTTCTACTCCTTCCCCTACAACTGCATACTACTCAATATACAGATTGAATAACATCGGGGAGAGACTACAACCCTGTCTCACTCCTTTCCCAACAACTGCTGCCCTTTCATGTCCCTCGACTCTTGTAACTGCCATCTGGTTTCTGTACAAATTGTAAATAGCCTTTCGCTCCCTGTATTTTACCCCTGTCACCTTCAGAATTAGAAAGAGAGTATTCCAGTCAACATTGTCAAAAGCTTTCTCTAAGTCTACAAATGCTAGAAACGTAGGATTGCCCTTCCTTAATCTAGCTTCTAAGATAAGTCGTAGAGTCAGTATTGTTTCACGTGTTCCAACATTTCTACGGAATCCAAACTGATCTTCCCCGAGGTCGGCTTCTACTAGTTTTTCCATGCGTCTGTAAAGAATTCGCGTTAGTATTTTGCAGCTGTGACTTATTAAACTGATAGTTCGGTAATTTTCACATCTGTCAACACCTGCTTTCTTTGGGATTGGAATTATTATGTTCTTCTTGAAGTCTGAGGGTATTTTGCCAGTCTTGCTCACCAGATGGTAGAGTTTTGTCAGGACTGGCTCTCCCAAGGCCGTCAGTAGTTCCAATGGAATGTTGTCTACTGCGGAGGCCTTGTTTCGACTCAGGTCTTTCAGTGCTCTGTCAAACTCTACACGCAGTATCGTATCTCCCATTTCGTCTTCATCTACATCCTCTTCCATTTCCATAATATTCTCCTCAAGTACATCGCCCTTGTATAGACCGTCTATATACTGCTTCCACCTTTCTGCTTTCCCTTCTTTGCTTAGAACTGGGTTTCCATCTGAGCTCTTGATGTTCATACTGGTGGTTCTCTTATCTCCAAAGGTCTCTTTAATTTTTCTGTAGGCAGTATCTATCTTACTCCTAGTGAGATAAGCCTCTACATCCTTACATTTGCCCGCTAGCCATCCCTGCTTATCCATTTTGCACTTCCTGTCGATCGCATTTTTGAGACGTCTGTATTCCTTTTTGCCTGCTTCTATTACTGCATTATTATATTTTCTCCTTTCATCAATTAAATTCAATATTTCTTCTGTTACCCAAGGATATCTACTAGCCCTCGTCTTTTTACCTACTTGATCCTCTGCTGTCTTCTCTACTTCATCTCTCAGAGCTACCCATTCTTCTTCTACTGTATTTATTTTTCTTGTCAATTGTTCCCTTATGCTCTCCCTGAAACTCTGTACAACCTCTGGTTCTTTTAGTTTATCCATGTCCCATCTCCTTAAATTCCCACCTTTTTGCAGTTTCCTCAGTTTTAATCTACAGGTCATAACCAATAGATTGTGGTCAGAGTCCACAACTTCCCCTGGAAATGTCTTACAATTTAAAACCTGGTTCCTAAATCTCTGTCTTACCATTATGTAATTTATCTGATACCTTTTAGTATCTCCAGGTTTCTTCCATGTATACAGCCTTCTTTTATGATTCTTGAACCAAGTGTTACCTATGATCAAGTATTCCCCTTTGCAAAATTCTTCCATTCGGCTTCCTCTTTCATTTCTTTGCCCCAGTCCATATTCACCTACTACGTTTCCTTCTCTCCCTTTTCCTACTACCGAATTCCAGTCACCCATGACTATTAAATTTTCATCTCCCTTCACTATCTGCACCGTTAAAATATGAGTTTCTTTCTAAACATGAAGTTTAAAATGGAACATCTCACTCATTTTTTCATAAATAAAATAAATTCTACAGTTTTATACATGTATAAGTATGGTTTCTATGATGTACAGAACTCGTCGATGAATCTGTCTTACTTATGAAGAAAAGTGTACCTATAGCAACAAATGCAGCCAATGGTACGTGAAAAAATGATGAAATTTCACACGTTAAAAACATTATATTGTTATGTTTTTGAACTTTCACTGCTATAAGTGTGAATCCTGAATCATCCCTTTTCATGCTGATAAAGTTGTATGAATTTATTTGTAAAGGTGTAACAGTGGAAATTGAAATGTCCTGTGGTGCCTCTCCTGCTCCAAGTCGGCCTGTTTGACATCCTACTCCCCTTAAGTGAAACTTTTATGTGGAAAATATTTATAGGTTCAACTGACTTTTCTATGTCGACCATACATTAGACTTACATGTGTTGTTTTACCAGAGTCCTCAACATGTTCTCTGAGTAAGAACTGAAAGGAACATGCCAAGATAGTCGGTAAATTTTCGAAAGTCAATTACAGTGAAATAATACAACACTGCATTGTTAAGCATATTTTGACTGTTGTTTCAGCAATACCATTTCTGACTGATAGAAGCACCTTGAAACCTTTCATGAGACACCAGTGTGCAAATTCTCCGTTTTATACGAGACGCTTAATTGAATGAACATTTTTAAATTGCCTGCGAAAATTACCTTCCAAAATGAAAGTAATAACAGTTTTTTAATGTATCAGCAAAGGTATGTGGTTCTTACATGCATAAAGCGGTATAGCAGTACTGAAGAGTAGAAGCTACGCTGCACATTAAAAAAAAAAAAAAAAAAAAACGAGCGTATTCAGACAACATCAACCAGGGGGCGAATTTTCCATGGACTGTGGGCATTAAAAACGCTACAATCGCATCATATTTTGCATAGCATCACACGCACCACCTCTTCACTTTCTCCATGACAACTATCTCATTCTCAGGCATTAGTTCATTATACCAAATTTCTACTACACAGTAAAAGTAGTAACATATTTCTATAGTGTGAAATGAAAAATATTACGTTGACATGTTCTGAAATGAATAAGTGCACTGTTCATCCAGAAACGTTAAATCGTATGGAAATTCACCATAATATTCATATAATACAAAACTTCCTTATCAACAAACATTTAATTATCCTTGTAGGAAGAAGCCTAAATAAATTTTTTGGTGCACAAAATTAGGTGTGTGTGTGTGTGTGTGTGTGTGTGTGTGTGTGTGCGTGTGTAAATGAGTGTGTGTGCGTGTGACTGTGACTTCCAAGTTCCAGCTTAACTGTAGCATTCATTCCCCATCACCTTCACGAGATAGGCGACAGAGACTACTTGACTTGTCCGTGCGAGTCGACAGTAGACCGTGGTTTAAACTGCACCGTATTGTAAGGTGTCAGGCAAATCCAACACCTTCCATGAAAACCCTGACACGACAAGCAAATTCAGTAGTATGTCACATAGCACCGAATAAATCGTGACATTAAATTAACCAAAGTAATACGAGTAACGAGTGAGCAAATGGAATACCACAGACTAACACAAGAATGCCTAAATGCATGTCGTACCTTCCCACCAAGAGACCTATGCAGTTCCGAGGAAAGAAATGAGAACAGAAGCCGAGAGCAGAACCATGTTAAACTAGAAGGCCCTACGATAAGGGACAGACTGGACACCCACGTCGCCAGCTAACCACTAGAGCCACACAACCCGCACGTTTTAGCGTGAGACTTTTTCGCGTCTCTGTTATGTCAAGGACCACCCCCCAGCCCATGTTAAAAGCTAGAGCCCTCCAGAAAAACAGTATAGATCTTACGATAACGTAAAAAAGGGCCACTACCACCTGCAAGTTTTAGCGTCAGCCTTTTCGCATGTCTGTTACATTAGGACCACTCCCCAGCCCACGTTAAAAGATAGAGACCTCTAGAAGAACAGTATAGATCTCACGATAACGCTAAAAGGACCACACCAGCTGCAGGTTTTAGCGTGAGACTTTTTCGCGTCTCTGCTACGTTGCAAACTTTAAAAACATTGCCCCACCACAAAAAGTACAACGTTTCTCACTGGATAGACAGAATTTTTGTAGGCAGAGCTTAAGGTTAATATGGAGACCCTGATTGGTCAGATGAAAACACAGCCAGATAGTTTTTCTTAAACCAACTTCGGTAAATTGTAGTAAGGAGAAGTTAGGAGGGAGTTGCTTCCGAGGTGGCGAGGTGAGCGGAGCTGTGCTGCCCGCCGCTGCCCTGACGCTGCCGAAACACCGACAAGGTAATGAACACACGCGATGCCGCATTTTTGAGCGCATAAGGCTTCACTCAGAACTGCAGAAGTCTCATCTGTTATACCCCCTTTTTTTGCGTAATACTAGTGCCGATCGTCAATTAAAGCTCATGGTGTTCACATTTGCCACTTGAAGTAAAAATCTGAAACGCGATGATTTCTCTGTTATATACTTATTGAGAAGCCACATCAGCCACTGTAATTTACGACAAGTTAGATAAGTTATTAATGATAATTGAGGGTCACTGTAGACCATTTTGATAGTTTTCCTCTTTTAAAAATTAATTTAAACCTAGATTATAGATCTGATATGGCATATGTAATCCTTCAATCCATTGTAGAACTTGGAAACAAATTCAGGGAATATTCGTTCACATTTTTGTTGCACGCAGTTGGTTTTTATCATCCTGTATTAAAACATTTCCTTTTATCAATAGTGCAATTTATAAATGATGTTTAGTGAGTAGAATAAAATTTCCAATGCTAAACTTAACTGCATTTTCGACGTTATTTTACAACTAACTAAAAATAGGAAATCCTTGAACCCCTTTCACTAAATTTAGTTAGTATTAAGATTATTTTACAGGGAGTGCAGTGGAGTTGACGCTGAGATCATTTAGTATTTGGTTATATCATCGCTAGTCTCACTGAACTCTTCTGAATTCTACATGTCATGTGTGGTCTGGGGTCTCCTTACCAGCAACAGGTCCCAGGTTCAAACTTGACAATTCCCTAAAAAACACGTTCAGAGCGTCGTTGCGTGAAAGTGGTAGGGAGACACGATATAGAACAAACAGACACCACCATGAATGTTTAGAAAATGGCGACCTTGCAAGGATGGTAAAATACCACGATTGAAGGTCGACCACATGCCTAACTAGGTCAGAAAAATACCTGCTGAAAAATTTTAGTAGTAAAAATTTTTTCTTAAAGTTATACATAGTCGTAAACAGTAGCTGCGGCGATAGATAGTAAAAGTATTCAACAAATAGTGAGTCATTGTAGCAGAAACAATAGCATAATTAAGTTATGAATTTTAATATCGGTGGAATTAAGTTTTCTCCCCAATGCAAGCCCACAGGTGGCGGATACATCGTTGACAAGTTGGTTCTGACCCAACAAGTAAGTGAATGGTTTGTCAAGTCGTGTGAACAAAAAGTTTATGAAACGCGTGAGATCGTATGAGCGCATGTTGACGCGAAGTAGGGCGCGTGAATTGGTTTTAAAACAAAAAATAAGAGATTCGGAAAGATTAGCAATGGCAGATCGTGACCATGACCGAATTGAGGTAGAGACCCAGCACGAAAATGGACAGAGAATAGGCGACAGTACAACAGACGATTCAGTATCGCAAGAAATAGGTCATATAACGCACCATAACGAGGATAATGTACGCCAAGGCACAGAAAACCTAGGTCAGCGTACGACAGAAGAGCAGGAAAGTAGTGAGACAGGCGATGAGGATTCTAACTTGCGTTGTTAATACGTAGAACCCATAGTACAAGTAATCAGATCTCCCTCACCACAGAGTACAAGGAATGCGAGCAGAAACGTGTCACAGCACAGTTCAATGCAATCGGTTGCGAACCAACACTGGGGTGGAAACACAGGGCGTAGGACGTCGGAAGAAAACGCAATAGGACCCACAAAACTGGCAGAAATATTAGAATTAATGACGAAAACCATGACAAGACAAAATAAAGAAATTGCAAACGAAATTAAAATTCATAATGCAGAAATGACGAAACAAAATGCAGAAGCCACGAAAAAAATGTGTGCGATTAAAGAACAAAACGAAATAATTCAGTTACACCTAAGTCATATGTAGACGAAGCAAAAGAATCTCGAGAAGTGATAGGAAACTTAATAACAGGTCACAATCAATTGAGAACAGATATTGACAAGGTACAAGCGGACGTACAAACATTGCGTAATGACACTTAGGACCACTTCAAAACATTATGTAACAACACCCAGGGAGAAGTCAAGAAACTAAAGAAACAGGTAAACGTAATTACTACACAAGCAGCAGGTACAGCGCGTGAAATTGTTGAAAACAGTGTGTTACACAAACGTATCACAAAAGCAGCGCTGAGAAGATATAATAATCGCATAGTCAAAATAGAAGCGCAAACGATGCGACAATTTCAGATACTGCGAACAGAGTTGTTGCAAACCATTGAAGAGCGTAGTGAACAGGATCGAACAAGCACTGACTCTGCAACCACATCCCTATCTGCTACAGCCCCGGAAAAACAAACAATTAACGAAGATATTACGCATTTGCGATTCCAATCACAGGCGGAAAGTAACATACGTGAAATCAGACAGCCTGCACAGCATCAAACACGTTTCGAAATTCTTGATGAAGAAACGTCATCACAAACACATGCGGAACTACAAATGTATGTTTCAAGACAGTTTGGATCGTGCAGTGAAGCAGCAAGGTTAGCCAGACAAGATACCCAACCAATAAGTGACAATGGAAAGCCCGGTCGCGAAGAGTACAGTGCAATGCATTCAGCTACACGTTCACAGCCGATGGAAGAAAATTATTGCGTACCACTCCAACGATACTACGCAAGGGTAGGCGAAAGTTACAGTGAACTATATCCAATGGATCTAACACAACCGGAAAGAACGACGGGAGAAATGATCAGAAACAAAAGTGGCGAAGAATCGCGAATTTCATATGGAACTACGACGAAGTACGACAACGATCATTTCCTCACAGTCAGAAAATATCAACCCTTTCGAGAAGGAAACTCATTACATCCACGAACTTTTATTGATCAATTCCGAGTAGGATTACAAGAACACTGGACGCTAGCACACAAATTAGACTTTATATGTGCACACATGTCAGGAACAGTCGCAGAAATCATGAAAAATGTTGCGGCGACATGCCGATCGCACGAAGATTTCAGAGAGAAGTTTCTCTCGCGGTATTGGTCTAGCGAAGCACAGAACAGAGTGAAGTACGAATTATTACAAAACCCATACTTTGAAAATTCAGGAGAGAAGGGTCCCGTGAAATTTCTCGAAGTGATGGCGAAGAAAAATCAATGCTTAGATGTACCATGCAGTGACGGAGAGTTGATTAAATTATGCGCGATGAAGCTACCATTGAAATACCAGCAATCATTAGTAGGTCGCGGAGGCAATGACGTCGAAGCATTTAAAGGTATTCTAAGGGAACTAGAGTTCATATTTTCGGAAGATGACGCAAGAAAAAGACGAAGCGCACTTGAAAATGAAAGCAAAAAGCAGTGGAATCCACAAGACACAGTACGAAGAAACAATAATTACGAACCACGTTATAACTTCGCACCAAGAAACGACAATAGATTTCAACAAAGAACCGGTTATGGATTTAGGAGAGAATATGGCAATAACTATAATTCACTCAGGAACGGCAACAACTATTACAGAGGGAATAACGACAACCGGAACGGTTACTGGAGAACCAATAGACCGACAAATTATCGACAAAGAAACCACTATCAACAAGCTGATCAAGAAAAGTGAATACAGATAGAAGACGTGGAGGTAAGACCACCAAACCCCAATAAACGTTCGAATTGACAGCTAGCCGCCCATGCCAAAGAAAATGACGCACTGACCCAGGACAATTGCACCACCTTGAACAGAGAAATCAAAATCTTATCACGAGAAGAGAAGAAGAAAGAAACAAATCCGCAGGGACCAGATGAAAACGAAGACAAGAAAATAACAATATCGTGTTGGGACGAAATTAATTGGGAGAATACTGATGAGGAAAATGAATTACCAGAGGCATGCACTACGAATGTAGGAGGAAAGGACGAAGTAATGAGTATTGCAGAGCTATTTGAGATGGAAACCAGGGAAAGCGAATTCAATGAGGATAATGCACAGTCGACAAAGGTTGAAAATAAGTTACAAGTGGGCACACAACCCAACGTATATAATGAAGGAAGTTATGAAGCGATAATTAGAGCATTTAGATACGATTATGTGGAAGTAGCGACGAAGAAGGAGAAGATAGACGAGGATGAGGAAAAAGTAGGTGATGTAGAAGAAAGCGTAAGTGAAGGAAGAAATAGAGAAGAGGAAATAAAAGAGAGAGAAGTAGCAGTCGAAGCGTATCCTACAAAAAGTTCGAATTCAGAAGCGAAATTCCTAAAAAGACTCATGTATGATTCAGTGGCGGATTCGTTGATGCAAGAAGAAGAAGATCAGAACCAACCCTTTCAAATTCACCCAATTGTGAAGGCCATGGTAAAGCATATCCGAGTCAATATTGTAATTGATAGCGGAAGTGAACTGACTGCGATCTCAGAAAACTTATTCATGCAGTGTAATGCCAATGAGGAATTGCCAGTTCTGAAAACAGGTAAGATTAAAGTAAGAGGTCCTATTAGAAGCAATGCTGAGGAAGTTACGAGACAAACAAGGTTAACTCTTTCGTGCCAAGGTCAAAAGATCGAAGCCAACTTCATGATTATACCTAAACTAACTGTAGATTTGATTATAGGTGCAGATTTTTTAAATGAGAGACGAGCGATAATAGACATGGGGAAAGGTAGCGTAACATTCGGGAATGTCACACTTCTCTTTCAGCAGAAGCTAAAATTACAAGAAATACCAGTTATAAACGAGCAATTAAGAATGACACGAGATAAAGAGGGTGAAGAATTAGAATGGTATGCACATAAGGGGGAATCGCCTCAACTCATGTTAGAAGTCCATAAAGAAACCGTCGAAAAACTGCAAGAAGTTCAAGGTATTTCAGAACACAGTAAAAGAGAATTAGAGGGTATTTTAAGAGATAAAGCAGAGGTATTTTTACCTAAGACTGGCAGTATTAAACACTTTCACTACAAGTTTGAAGATTAATTTTATTACTGGTAAATAATCAGCACAATATTTCAAGATTATGTTGCAGATAAGATCGTCAGGAGAAAGAAGAATGAAGAGAGAGGAAGGTGGGAAAAAGAAAGTAGTTTCAATAATAACACCAATAGTACCATAGATTAAGGTGAAGGGATAAAGCGTAGATTGTCTAACAGCATGAAATACTAAAATGCTATACACCACGACACTACACAAAAATAAAAAACGAATTTGAGGATTCTTGAGTAGATGTTAAGACTTCAAATATCTTAGAACTGTAACATGGAAAGGGCGCCGAAATTTGTAAAGCTTTTTAAGAAGGCGTAAAACAAGTAGGTACTAGATATATGTTAGATGATTATAAGTAAAACTTTTTGTAAGAACCATGTAAAAACTCCAGCAAGGAAGAGATGCAACAACCCACAAGTTGCAATACGAGATGTATCAAGAAAGAAAAGGACGTAATTAGCAAGACACGATTCCTACATATCAGGAGCGTTGAGAGAAGGGAAAGGACAGCGAAACCAACAGAAGGCCGTTCTATAGAAAGTGGGCAATAAATTTGCCCGCTAGGTGGAACCCTGCTGGGATGGACAATGACAGAACTCTGCAGAGACGCCGAACATCAGAAGAGTGCACAGACAGACAAGCAGACACCCGATTTTCACCACTCGTAAACCCTGGGGCGGTTCCGACTCAGTGGAGCGAGCAAAAAACGGCCCGACGAGAAGACCGCTTGGGCAAGCCACCACTGGCAAAAAATACGTGTAAAAGTCACACTACTGCTATTAAAAAGCACGCTGATGCACGAAACTGAAGAAGAACTTCCACAAAGTAAAAATGACACGCCCAAACAATTTATCAAACTGTTACTAGGAGGAGAACTTCAAAGCGACTAGTTATCAATAAATATTTCCATATCCTGCCCAGAGAAGAACCAAGAAGCAAGTAAGAAGCAGAGAAAAAGCAGGAAGAACAGAAGTTGAAGATTCGCAAGATAGAGACCAAGAAAGAAGATCGGTGAAGAATAGCCGACATACCTTCTCAAATCCCTATCCTATTGTAAACTAGTCGTCTGCGAAGTATTACAACTAAAAACGACTGCATTCAGCGACACATAACGATGACTTTCACACATACAAAGACAGTAAAGCACGAGATTCTGTACTCACAGCTCCATTCCATTATGGGACCTCTACAACAGCAACACACACTTGCAAAGCCAACAAGGAACGACGAACGAAGCTGTACATCAAATACTTGCCCACATCCATCTCGCTCAAGTCCATCACCTTCATGCAAAAACATTCGCCAACCTCATGCTTGAACATTCATAGTATTGTGTGAACGTGTGAAATCAAATTATGTGATGTAGGAATTGTGCAAAAGAAACGTGTGAAAAACGAAATAAGTTAAGCACACCAGACAGCTAATAAACTACAAAATAACAGTCACTGACTGACTATAGATAAAAATAAGTCATTAGTTCTGAAACGGACAGTATATAATGAAACTATGTACCACTTATTTTCTCCTCATGAAAATAAAAGAATAACTATGTTTTACTTATTTTCTCCTTATAAAAACAAAGAATAAAAAATTCTCCTTATAAAAACCAAGAATAAAAAATTATCTTGTTCGATGTTTTCCCTTTCTTTAACATTTGTACCATTTACTAGGATAATACCTCAAAATGTATGTATGTATGTTTCTTTGTCAAAACAATTTTTTTTAACATTTGTACCATTTCTTAGGATAATATCTCAATACTTGTGTATGTATATTTCTTTCTCAAAGCAATTCTTGGAAATAATTCTTATTTGTTAGTGTAACAATGTCGAAATGAGTGTCTAGAAAAAAAAAAACATTTTACTTCTACATGATATTTAGAAAATGTGTTAGGAATAGATTTTACTTAATTACTACATTAATAAAAACAATATTTCTAAGAAAATCGATGTGAAAGACTCCTCACTTTCGATAAATAACTTCTTAAAAAACAAACTTCACACTTAAATAAAGAAAGAAAATAATTAAAAATTAATAATAGCATAAAAATATTCTTCTCTTGTCATTTCAGTTATAATGTGGAAGAACATAAAAGCATAAATTAGTAATACAAACTAGCATTGAACAGAAAAATGTGGCTGAACAGTGCACAACAAAATTTAGATAAATTAGAAAATTTTTGACTAACTTAGACAACGATTCAATCATTGCCTAAATTCAGTGCAAAAATTAAGTTCGAAAGGTGGTGATATGTAAGGTGTCAGGCAAATCCAACACCTTCCATGAAAACCCTGACATGATAAGCAAATCCAGTAGTATGTCACATAGCTCCGAATAAATCCTGACATTAAATTAACGAAAGTAATACGAGTAACGAGTGAGCAAATGGAATACCACAGACTAACACAAGAATGCCTAAATGCATGTCGTACCTTCCCACTGAGAGACCGACGCAGTTCCAAGGGGAGAAACGAGAACAGAAGCCAAGAGCAGAACCGTGTTAAGCTAGAAGGCCCTACGATAAGGGACGGACTGGACACCCACGTCGCCAGCTAACCACTAGAGCCACACAACCTGCAGGTTTTAGCGTGAATACCACAGACTAACACAAGAACGCCTAAATGCATGTCGTACCTTCCCACCAAGAGACCGACGCAGTTCCAAGGGGAGAAACGAGAACAGAAGCCAAGAGCAGAACCGTGTTAAGCTAGAAGGCCCTACGATAAGGGACGGACTGGACACCCACGTCGCCAGCTAACCACTAGAGCCACACAACCTGCAGGTTTTAGCGTGAATACCACAGACTAACACAAGAATGCCTAAATGCATGTCGTACCTTCCCACCAAGAGACCGACGCAGTTCCAAGGGGAGAAACGAGAACAGAAGCCAAGAGCAGAACCGTGTTAAGCTAGAAGGCCCTACGATAAGGGACGGACTGGACACCCACGTCGCCAGCTAACCACTAGAGCCACACAACCCGCACGTTTTAGCGTGAGACTTTTTCGCGTCTCTGTTATGTCAAGGACCACCCCCCAGCCCATGTTAAAAGCTAGAGTCTTCCAGAAAAACAGTATAGATCTTACGATAACACTAAAAGGGCCACTACCACCAGCAAGTTTTAGCGTGATCCTTTTCGCGTGTCTGTTACATTAGGACACTCCCCAGCCCACGTTAAAAGATAGAGCCCTCCAGAAGAACAGTATAGATCTTACGATAACGCTAAAAGGACCACACCAGATGCAGGTTTTAGCGTGAGACTTTTTCGCGTCTCTGCTACGTTGCAAACATTAAAAACATTGCCCCACCACGAAAAGTACAACGTTTCTCATTGGGTAGACAGAATTTTTGTAGGCAGAGCTTAAGGTTAACATTGAGACCCTGATTGGTTAGATGAAAACACAGCCAGATAGTTTTTCTTAAACCAACTTCGGTAAATTGTAGTAAGGAGAAGTTAGGAGGGATTTGCTTCCGAGATGGCGAGGTTAGCGGAGCTGTGCTGCCCGCCGCTGCCCTGACGCTGCCGAAACACCGACAAGGTAATGAACGCACGCGATGCCGCATTTTTGAGCGCGTAAGGCTTCACTCAGAACTGCAGAAGTCTCATCTGTTATACCCCCTTTTTTGCGTAATACTAGTGTCGATCGTCAATTAAAGCTCATGGTGTTCACATTTGCCACTTGAAGTAAAAATCTGGAACGCGATGATTTCTGTGTTACATAATTATTGAGAAGCCACATGAGCCACTGTAATTTACGACAAGTTAGATAAGTTATTAAAAATAATTGAGGGTCACTGTAGACCATTTTTATAATTTTTCTCTTTTGTGAAACTTAATTTAAACCTAAATTATAGATGTGATATGGCATAGGTCATCCTTCAATCCATTGTAGAACTTGGAAACCCACTCAGGGAATATTCGTTCACATTTTTGTTGCACGCAGTTGGTTTTTATCATCCTGTATTAAAACATTTCCTTTTATCAATAGTGCAATTTATAAACGATGTTTAGTGAGTAGAATAAAATTTCCAATGGTAAACATAACTGCTTTTTCGACGTTATTTTACCAGCTAATTAAAAATAGGAAATCCTTGAACCCCTTCCACTAAATTTAGTTAGTATTAAGATTATTTTACAGGGAGTGCAGTGGAGCTGACGCTGAGATCATTTAGTATTTGGTTATATCATCGCTAGTCTCACTGAACTCTTCTGAATTCTACATGTCATGTGTGGTCTGGGGTCTCCTTACCAGCAACAGGTCCCAGGTTGAAACTAGACAATTCCCTAAAAAACACGTTCAGAGCGTCGTTGCGCGAAAGTGGTAGGGAGCCACGATATAGAACAAACAGACACCACCATGAATGTTTAGAGTATTTTCTTGTGAGTGGTATCGCTAGCAGCAAGTGATTCAGTGCGAGAGTCTGACGAAGCTGAAACACCGATTGATTTCCCTTGAGTGTTTCCACTACCCTCGCATCAGAAAATTCCACTTACAGAGTCATCATTCAGTCTAAGAACTTGGAACCTTCTCAATCATTTTGCATAAGAACTTGGAACCTTCACAGTTAACTGAACGTCAGCCCCGTATCTGTGTGGCCAGTGTGTCTTCGGTGCCGTATGGAGAACAAGGTATAAAATTCCCGGTGCAGTCAGTGTTTTTCCGTTGGTGGCAGGACTGGAACAGGGATGCACTTAACCTCGTGAGAGCAGTTTAGGAGCTCCTTCGATAAAAATATTGCAGAAAGTCATCAACGACCGGGAGAGCGATGTGTTATATCCGTGCCTCTGCACGCCGTATCCGAATGACGTCATATGGCAGAAAATGACGTGGCGCCCACTCAGTATCGTGTGGTCCTCTGGGCCTGTTAGCGGAATTCCTGAGTTTTACATATAAACAAAAGTCTGTTCACAATGAGAGTTTCTGAATCTTGGGCTCGGCACATCCTTACAAAAATTTTTAACCATCAGGCGTACCATTTTTGGCGTATAGTGATGGCTTCATGCAATGTGCACAACACACCACTAATAGAAACTACGCCAGTTGATGATAGTCTCTAACTTCTCCTGATTCCTCCAACCTCTAAATATAAGCAGTATATAACTTGGTGAGGCAAAACGTTATGACGTCCAGATTCATAGCATTTTGGTTCACGTGTGGAACGCAATACAGCAGTAATTTCTCTTGACATGGGTATCAAAAATCTTTGGAAGTGTTCTGGTGATATAGGGCCTCAGATAACCACGCAAAAGCCACACAATTCAAGTAAATTTTGGGCCAGTGGTTTGTGAGCACGGAATTGGTGGCCGATAGTGTCTCATATGTGTTCCATTGGGTTCAGATCAGGCAACTTTGAAGCAAATCAAGTAACTTCGGTGGCCAAGACATCAACGTGAGTTCACTTTCATGTTGCTCAAACCACGTAAGCGCGATTTAGGCCATATAGTCTGTAGAATGATTCCCCAGTCGTCTCTGCTCTGCTAATGTACTTGTGACATGGACAGTTAACCCACTGAAAGAAGCCATCGCCATCGTGAAAGACGTCAAGCATGAAGCGGTGCAGGTGGTCCGCAGGTGGTAGTTCACTCTTGATACCGTCGATTACTACCACAGTTTTCAGGGAAATGCAGGTAAATTTCAGCCGTAGTAGATTACTGAGCCCACCGGGCTATGTGCGTATCTCGTTGTATGCTTCGAGCACCCTGGATGACGGTGTTTCTGAAAACAACGATAGGCCTTGTATCAAGAGAAAAGCAATTCAGCCGACCCGGCAGGAAGTTTCCATTGACTGGATAGTGCTCTTCCCACTGCCATCGTAATGTACGATGTCGCTGGGTGAACATGAAACACGTAGGGGTAGGCTGTTGCAGATGCCCGTTTTCAACAATATATGTTGAATGGTGTGCTCCATGGTCAATGTGTTCGCACCAACATTATACTTTGTGCGTAGATCCGCCAGAGATTGCTGCCTATCCTATTTTATAGAGAGGACAACCATCCAACTTCCGCGTTCTGTGATGAGACTTGGATGTCCAATCCTTTATCGCCTATTCGTGGCTTCACCTTCCTCCGCCAATTACCGGAGATGCTCACGACAGTAGCACGTCAACAATCCACCAGCTTCACCGTTTCCAACACGCTCGTTCCCAGTCGCCGCCATTTGCTCTTTGTCGCAGTCGCCTGTGGCAAGGGCTTTCCCAATATGCGGCCCATGTCGTGGTTAGAATGATTCCCGTTCCTCTCTGCTTTGCTTATACACTCCGTTACCGCAACGCTACCAGGCGGCTTTCATCTAGCACTGGGCTGTGGTCATGTTCTGGCACATCGGTGTATCTATGTATATATGAATGTGTAGATATAAAATGAAATACGACATCTCCGAACATAAGAAATAGCTAAAAATGTCAACGAATGTCACAAAAGTAGCATGAACGTCCATTTACAGAAGGTGTTCGAAGTGATGACCATTGGTATCAGTGCAGTGCAACAATCTTCTTCTTATGGATTAGTGGTATTCCTTATCACATTGGCACTTATCGAAGCACATGCTCTGCCAATTCTCTCTCGTATATTGTGCAAACAGCAAATATTCGTCGAATACGGCGTATCCATCTAACGTGCCATTGGCATGTAAACACTATTCGACGGTGTTGCGATACTAATAGGAACGGTAAGACTAGTATCGTCGAATCAAGCGATTGTGAATGATGTACTTCTTCGAAGAACAAGTCGATATGCTTCTCATTTACGGAGGATGCCCAGAAATTCAGTGAGAGCCAGAGACTTATACGCTGAAACATATCCTCAACTTACTCAGCCTACACGTCGTACATTTAAATACGTGTGTGATGAATTGACAACAACTGGATCTTTAACGCATCCGACAAAGGAAAGTTACTAACGAGGAAACGGAAATTGGTACCCTTCCCACTTTGGTCCGAGATTCTTGTGTTAGTTCGCGTCAAATCGGAAAGTAATCTGGCATGAGGCAGGGTAGTGTTGTTCGTGTTCTGCATCGCCATAAATATCATCCATACCATATGAGTCTCCACCATGAATTAACTGCACACGTAGCACGTCCGTTTCTCACCACCACTGACTTCCAGTATCAGCCGCACGCAGTTGACGTCAACAAGTGTATGGGCCTGAAGATGACGTTGCTACAACGTTGAAACTAGTTGCCAGAATAAAATCGATACCTTAACTACAGCTGGAGAAATTTCTTCATTTTTAATATAAATTTATACCAGCTGACGTCCCACTGTCCTCCATTTCAACTATGGATGTACGAAGAATTAACTGGTACGGTCTGTACTCGTCGCAGTGAATTCTGCCGATGGGCTCAAGTGTAGATTCACAGACATGACACGTTTATTAATTTAAGAATTTTTAACATGTTGGCCTCCTGTCAGCAACTGAGATAACTTAAGATGTCAAAAATCCACCTCAGTTGCAAAATGTTACCCAGGTTTCACCCAGAGTAATCTTCTGAAGAAGGCTAGATTGCTCTAGCTGAAACCTGGGTAAAGACCAGTAACATTTCGCAACTGAGGAGCAGTTTTGACATCTTAATTTATTAATTTGATTTTATTTACTGACGAGGATACATTCAGGAACGATGGAAATGTTAATTTGCATAACATGCACTATTGGGCAACTGATAATCCATGTTAGCGGCGGTAAGTTGCACACTAAAAACCGTGGTCGGTGAATGTAAGGTTTGGGATTCTGGAGGACAGAATTATAGGCACCTATTTCATCGAAGGAAATCTTAATGGTAGGAAGTGCACCATATCCCTGCAAGAAACATTAGGTTTGTTATTGGAAGAAATACCTTTAGGAACAAGTAACAGAATGTGGTATTAACACGATGGGTGTCCGGCACATTTTTCGCTGATGCCTAGAAATGAGCTGCAGAAACAATTCCCAAATCGTTCGACTGGGCGCGGAGGGTATGTGTCGTGCATGGCTCGTTCGCCAGGTTTGACGCTTCTGGATTATTTTTTTTTCTGGAGATTCGTAAAAGACATTTTTTATAAAGATGGTCCAACTACACCTGAAGATACGTGAGAGAGAATTGTCAGAGCATGTGGTTCGATAAGTGCCAATGTGATAAGGAATACAACTCAGTCCATGATAAGAAGATTGCAGCACTGCATTGATACCAATGGTCATAACTTCGAACACCTTCTGTAAATGGACGCTCATGCCACCTTTGTGACCTTTGTTGACCTTCAAAGACCGTACACATCATTGGGTTCGTCTCGATAGCAGCTATCAGAAAATAAGTACCGAACTATACAAAAAAAACACAAAAAAAACAAAGTTGACCTTCATGTCTCTGATGCGACCCCACCTTACAACAAAAAACCTACGTCATATTATTGCCCCGTTATCGCATGAAGCTATTGTCCCACATACCTTTCAGCTCCTATCATACTTTTGAAGTTTTTCTTGTTGGCAACTGTCAGTGACTCACCCTGTATAACATTAGAGAGCTTCAAGCGTATCTCGTCATTCTTTACTACTTCCGTAACCCACTTCTTTGCGTACTGATTCTTCCTGACTAAATTTCTAAAGCTTCATGCTATTCTTCATCACTACTAAATTATGATGTGAGTCTATATGTGCTCATCGGTATGCTTTGCAATCCAGTATCTGATTTCGGATCTCTGTCTGACGATGGTGTAATCTAACTGAAATCTTCACGTATCATCCGGCCTTTCATAAGTATACCTCCTCGTCTTGTGATTCTTGACAGAGTATTCGTTATTACTAGCTGAAATTTATAGAATTTGTCTTTCTCCTCTCTCATTCCTTGTCGCAAGGCCATATTCTCCTGTGACCTTCTCTTGTACACCTTTGGCTACAACTGCATTACAGTCCCCCATGAGTATTAGATTTCATCTCCCTTTACGTACTCTTTACTTATCATATTAAGATCCCGCATCTCATGGTCGTGCGGTAGCGTTCTCGCTTCCCACGCCCTCGTTCCCGGGTTCGATTCCCGGCGGAGTCAGGAATTTTCTCTACCTCGTGATGGCTGGGTGTTGTGTGATGTCCTTAGGTTTAGTTAGGTTTGAGTAGTTCTAAGTTCTAGGGGACTGATGACCTAAGATGTTAAGTCCCATAGTGCTCAGAGCCATTTGAACCATTTTCATATTAAGATTTGTAACCTGGCTGTAAATCCGGTTCATCAGTGGTATACTGTTTATGAAGCCCCGAGAGACTGTTTAATATATATTTTCTTTGTAAGAGACTTGGTACCCTGTTAAAGCGAAATAAAATGTATGTTCTTGTCATTCACACATATCTGTATGCATGGGAAAACCACGCTGATAGTTTGCTTGCCCTGCATGAATGTCGGACAATTTTGAAACAGCGCGGGACGGTAGTCCCATTCTACCCCCTCTTCTGCTAGTGTGCGTTTGGTAGCCTGAGAGGCAACGACCCTCTAAGAACATTTTCTCAACTTCGAGGTTGACCCGAGTGTTGCTATGGATGCTCACTATTATGTATGACTTAGAAGGAAAATTTTCCCTGCTGCTGCTTAAGATACCTGTCCCGTCTCCCCACAGTCACTAGACTCGCAGCTCATCAATGCGAACGCGACACTTGCATCGTATCTTCTGAGGTTATAACATTTTCCATCACTCTTCTGAACCATCAGGCATTGGAATATTTGGTCTGGCTTATAGTGTTATAATCTCTTTTATTTCTAACCGGCTGTGTGAAAATTGACCTTCATCAGAATATTTTAAGACAGTCGTAGCAAACGCACATTGATCTGTCTCCCGCTATACCCGTTCTGACGGGAGGTGACTTCAAGGTGGGCTAAATCAGCTTACTTCCAAGGTCTGAAAAGACAACGTCCCCATTAACCAAGGTACGAAGAACTGTCAGCCTGCATACACAAATCAGTATGACTCGGCTTTCCTTAAACGGAATGTCCCAACACACCATCCTGCTTCCTCCTGTACAACACATCAAGAAATGAAAGGAAGCCATCCTTTCCGACCTCCATAGTGAAGTGAATATTCTGGCAGAATCATTTGAGATGTCCTAAAAAGTTGTGTAATTTGTCACTGCCATGACACCAAATGACAAAAGTATCGTCTACGTATCAAAAAAGGGATGCTTGTTCAACGTTACCAATTCCAGAGCACATTCCTCGAAATCTTCTATAAAAAGATTGGCAACAGTAGATGACGAAGGATTTCCCACTGGAACTTTATCTGTCTGCTCTTAGAACTGATCATTAAATAAAACATAACTGGAAGTCAACATATAACGAGATAGCTTAGTTTATTCAAGACCAATACTAACCCGAATTATAAAATTGTTGCGACTACTTCACGTATTGCCTATGGCTCTTGTGTCGGCATCTTCAACCGATCTGTGTCCAAGGATTTTTCTGATGTTTATCAGAACGAGCGGCTGTCATTGTTGAAGATTCACCCATTCGTTGCTGAGTCCGCTTCTAGTAATGGAAACTGAATCTTGGACAAAGGCAGCCACTGATACTAGCGAATATAACCTCACCTAGATTATCCTGAGTCCCCGGCAGAACTGACAAAGCAGCGCTACCCTCCGACCCTCTCCCCATAACGCCACTAAAAATGCTATCTCTTAGTGATTTATTCTACTCTCAGATTCGAATAAAGGACGTCATGTGCACATAGGCAACTTTCTCTCACTATACCCATTGCGGCGGAAGGTGCCTCAAGGTGAAGTAACTCACTATTGACATTTGACACAGGAGCTATGGGGATGAAACGCTTAGCACGGTGATTAGCAAAGAAACTTACGACTTTCGTACTTCCAGTGGCCTTACGTCAACATATGCTTGAGCACTGTAACAGGTGATCACTGGCAGAACTTGCGCTTGTTCACATGAGGGTTCAACATACATCAAGATGGACCGAACATAGCTGACTACAGGCACCAGGATTAAGAATATCCGTAATAATATTCATCATCAGCAGAGGGTTTTTCTTGACTTATTATTAAATTTTTTACACAGCACAACTAAAACTGTGAGCAACAAAAGCCATGGCTGGAGGGTTACCGCTTGTTTCCTTCACCGTTCCGACTCACTCCAGTCCTCAATCGGCAGAAATCGGTAACAATTGGAAGCATTCGTCAAATAGCACATTTATTTCAGCACATGCTCGTCGACCTTTGAGATCCTACAGTACAGAATCGATGTAGCGGAAAGAACTCCATTGTTGAACATGAGCTGGCTACGTAAGCGGTAGCTGCATGAACCAAGTCCATCGTTCACACACGACTCATTTGGCGGCTGTTCGGTAGTACTCAGTTCTATATGGTCCTGCTAGGACGAAGTGACACTGCAGAAGTGACTCTGCGTGAACAGTCGCGGACCACGTGCAGAGCTTCTTCTCGCAGGCAGAACAAAAAACGAGGCCTATTAATAAGTACACCTACGAGTAGGGCATCATTGTATTGAATGATGTCTGTGAAGAATTCAGTCGGTTGTAGGGTATGTACTAGATCGCTAAGGTGTACAGCTTTGTTACCGCCGTTTTCCTCCAACATTTGAGGCTTCGATGTAACAAATTGGTCACACATTATCATTCAAAGTATTATTCATCGCTGGCCACTACGCTCTCCGATCCTTCGGTCGGTGTACGAATCCCGCTTCGAAAAAACTGTTCATCTTCAGAAGCGATGTACGATTCGATCCGATTTGTGACTTCTTCATGAGATCGGAAGTGTTGGTAGGTGATAGTCAGAGGGAGCAATGTCCGGAGAATACGGTGGGTGGGTAGAACTTCCAATTTTAAGGTTTTCAAGTACGATTAGATCTCTTTTGCAATGTGGGGTCGAGCGTCGTCGTGCTGAAAAATCACTTTATCATACCTCTCGCTGTATTGTGGCCGTTTGTCTTTTAATTGCTCAGACGCATTAATTGCGTTAGATAATGGGTACCTGTGTTTGTTTCACTTGGTTTTAGCACCTCATAGTACACGATGCCGAGCTGGTCCCACCAAATGGAGAGCATGCTCTTGGGACCGTGAATATTTGGTTTGACTGTCAACGTGGAAGCATGGCCGGCATATCCCCATGATTTTTTGCGTTTGGGGTTATCGTAATGAACCCATTTTTTGGCCCCGGTCACAATACGATGCAGAAATCCCTTCCGTTTTTGCCTCTGAAGCAACTGCTCACAAACACACAAACGCCGTTCATCGTCTCTTGGTTTCAGCTGACACGGGACCCAAATTCCTTCTTTCTGAATCATACACCTAGCCTTGAGACGTTTTGAAATGTCATTCCCACTAAACGTGCCAATTCTTGTTGAGTTTGACGCGAGTCTTCACTCAGCAAAGTCTTCAAATCTGCATCTTCTAAAACATTCTCTCTTCCACCACTTTGCCGGTCTACGACGTTAAAATCACCGTTCTTGCCGGCCGTGGTGGCCGTGCGGTTCTAGGCGCTTCAGTCCGGAACCGCGCGACTGCTACAGTCGCAGGTTCAAATCCTGCCTCGGGCATGGATGTCTGTGATGTTCTTAGATTAGTTAGGTTTAAGTAGTTCTAAGTTCTAGGGGACTCATGACCTAAGATGTGAAGTCCCATAGTGCTCAGAGCCATTTGAACAATTTCACCGTTCTTGAAGCGTTGAAACCACTAACGACACGTTCTTTCACTATCAGAGACCTTACCAGACGTACTTGACAGCATTCCATGAGACCCAGCCACTGTTTTCTTCATATTGAAACAAAACAGTAACACCTCCCGCAAATGAAGAGAATTAGGCTCCTAAACTGACATTTTCAATCAAGAACAATTTTATGAGGCAGACACAAATCGACTACCGTTTGAATGAGGTTATATTGACAGAGGTCCAAGTTAACTGCCTGACGTCTGCGATCTGTTTCTTTCCACCGCTACTTACCATTGTCGCCATCTATCGGCAAACGGCGGCGGCAAAGTTGTACACCTTGTAGTATGGCCGTCTCACGATTCGCATTTGGGTTCCCCCATTTGTTACATTATTAGCTTGTCCGAAATTTGTTCTGGAGGCTACCCTTGGTTATATACCGTATGCCGGAGGTAGTACGGCATTCTCCCGTTTGCCAATTGGGAACACCTGTTTGCCACATTACATTACCAGCTTGTCTGAAATCTGGCTGAATAGAAATGCTACTCTGCAAAATGCCGGTTCCGGAACAGCCCGCTCCTCTCCTAGGAATGGGTAAAATATCCTGGCAAATTAACAGGTTATTATAACCAGAATACGGTCTGCACATAGTTGATGACATTACGTCCGACATGATCGCCACCTAAATTCAAGCTTTCGTCATTCCGCAACACCAGCTCCGTCATTCCATGTGGTATTTAGGCCAGTTGTTGATGGCATCGCTGAACTCACAGTCGGTGGTGAGAAGTGCCTCACCTTGGCGAAGAGGTGGAAGTCTCTTGTTGCCAAGTCCGGCCTGTAAGAATGCTGCAAAAACTCCCTGGAAAAAGTCTAAATTTTTTATTCGATTCGCTCTGTGGAATCTTGCATTGTCATGAACGAGAATGAATCCTTCGGTAATCACTCCATCCTGTTTGGTATGAGCTGATCTCCGCAAATTTGTAAGAGTATCACAACAAAACCTGAGATGTCAACAGGTTGCACACATCCGTCAGTCATCGGCCGAGCGGTTCTAGGCGCTACAGTCAGGAACCGCGCGACCGCTACGGTCGCAGGTTCGAATCCTGCCTCGGGCATGGATGTGTGATGTTCTTAGGTTACTGAGGTTTAAGTAGTTCTAAGTTCTAGGGGACTGATGACCTCAGAAGTTGAGTCCTATAGTGCTCAGAGCCAAATCCGTCAGTCACATCTTCAATTTTGTTTAGCTCTCCTTCACAACATCATCACTCATAATCCCGTTTCCACACACACGACACAATCAGTGATGTGAATGTCGTGTGGCCATGGTCTCCCGTCGGTGAAACCGTTCTCCGGGTGCAAGTCTTTCAATTTGACGCCACTTCGGCGACTTGCGCGTAGATGGGGATGAAATGATGATGATTAAGACAACACGACACCCAGTCCCTGAGCGGAGAAAATCTCCGACCCAGCCAAGAATCGAACCCGCCCTTAGGATTGTCGCGCTGACCACTCAGCTACCGGGGGTGGACGCAATCAGTGAAGAATCTTGGCTACAATGAATCCTTCTGCTTTCAGGAAGCGAACAGCAGAACGTACCTCGCAATGTGTGTAGAGCATTATTAGCCTGGAGACCCCATGTGGGATGTTAGACCGCCTGCTACAAGTCTTTATTTGACGCAACTTCGGCGACTTGCGCGTCGATGTTGATACAATGATGAAAAAGACAACATACACACACACTCAGTACGGAGCGGAGAAAATCCCCAGTGCGCCCAGAAATCGAACCCGGGGCCTTGTGGTAGAGAGTCACCAACACTAACCACAAGACCATGAGCTGTTAAAACCTCTCAAATGATGTGGGACGCAACAACACTGTCCATTTCAGTCGCTTAGTATTTACTTGCTGACGAACACAACAGAGAGCTGATTGACATAAACACGCAGGCGTTATGAAGTTAGAAGCCCTGGTTTATTTTTAACAGCAAGTCGCAGGTTAATCTATGAATAGCCATCGTGACACAACAGGTAAGAGAACTCACGTACCGCTCCAGGTTAATTCTTAAACCCTCTTTCTATCTCGTTCTTTTTCGGAAAGTTATTTCAGGTCCTCTGTAATTGCGACCTTTGCGAAGGCCTGTCCTGTCACACCGTCGTAAAGGCCGTGCTGGTGAAACACCAGAAAAAATTGTTAAACAAATGTCAGCCGAAGATACCGAGACAAAAAAGTGAAGCAGTTGGTCTAACAGCAGATAACAGCAACGAATACTACAGAGGAACGGTCAAGTTTCACACAATAGATGTGGATCAAAACAAAATGTCCAGTCACTCTGTGACCAAAATGGTACGAAACAGAGGATGACAGACTAAAGGCCGAAATATTAAATGTCTTTTTCCAAAGCTGTTTCACAGAGGAAGACTGCACTGTAGCTCCTTCTCTAGATTGTCGCACAGATGACAAAATGGTAGACATCGAAATAGACGACAGAGGGATAGAGAAACAATTAAAATCGCTCAAAAGAGGAAAGGCCGCTGGACTAGATGGGATACCAGTTCGATTTTACACAGAGTAAGCGAAGGAACTTGCGCCCTTTCTTGCAGCGGCGTACCGTAGGTCTCTAGAAGAGCGTAGAGTTCCAAAGGATTGGAAAAGGGCACAGGTCATCCCCGTTTTCAAGAAGGGACGTCGAACAGATGTGCAGAACTATATACCTACATCTCTAACGTCGATCAGTTGTAAAATTTTGGAACACGTGTCATGTTCGAGTACAATGACTTTTCTGGAAACTAGAAATCTACTCTGTAGGAATCAGCATGGGTTTCGAAAAAGACGATCGTGTGAAACCCAGCTCGCGCTATTCGTTCACGAGACACAGAGGGCCATAGACACGGGTTCCCAGGTAGATGCCGTGTTTCTTGACTTCCGCATGGCGTTCGATACAGTTCCCAACAGTCGTTTAATGAACAAAGTAAGAGCATATGGACTATCAGACCAGTTGTGTGATTGGATTGAACAGTTCCTAGATAAAAGAACGCAGCATGTAATTCTCAATGGAGAGAAGTCTTCCGAAATGAGAGTGATTTCAGGTGTGCCGCAGGGGAGTGTCGGAGGACCGTTGCTATTCACAATATACATAAATGAACCTTGCGGATGAATCGGAAGTTCACTGAGGCTTTTTGCGGATGATGCTGTGGTGTATCGAGAGGTTTTAACAATGGAAAATTGCACTGAAATTCACGAGGATCTGCACCGAATTGACGCATGGTGCAGGGAATGGCAATTCAATCTCAATGTAGACAAGTGTAATGTGCTGTGAATGCATAGAAAGAAAGATCCCTTATCATTTAGCTACAATATAGGAGGTCAGCAACTGGAAACAGTTAATTCCGTAAATTATCTGGGAGTAGGCATTAGGAGTGATTTAAAATGGAATGACCATATAAAGTTGATCGTCTCTAAAGCAGATGCCAGACTGAGATTCATTGGAATAATCCTAAGGAAATGCAATCCGAAAACAAAGGAAGTAGGTTACAGTACGCTTGTTCGCCCACTGCTTGAGTATTGCTCAGCAGTGTGGGATCCGTAGCAGATAGGGTTGATAGAAGAGATAGAGAAAATCCAACGGAGAGCAGCGCGCTTCGTTAGAGGATTGTTTAGTAATCGCGAAAGCGTTACGGAGATGATAGATAAACTCCAGTGGAAGACTCTGCAGGAGAGACGCTCAGAAGCTCGGTACGGGCGTTTGTTGAAGTTTCGAGAACACACCTTCACCGAGGAGTCAACCAGTATATTGCTCCCTCCTACGTATACCTCGCGAAGAGATCATGAGGATAAAATCAGAGAGATTAGAGCCCACACAGAGGCATACCGACAATCCGACAATCCTTCTTTCCACGAACAATACGAGACTGGAATAGTTGGGAGAACCGATAGAGGTACTCAAGGTACCCTCCGCCACACACCGTCAGGTGGCTTGCGGAGTATGGATGTAGATGTAGATGTAGACAGTGTTTTAGTGGACGTGGCCCGTAGTAAGCCAGAAACGGGTAGAGCCAGTGCGCGGCAGCAAGCAGCCAGTCCCGGCGCTGTGCGGCAGGCACGCCCAGTGGATGGGTGGATGAGTGGATGGCTCGCGCAGCGCTGCCTCCGCCGGAACTCTCGGTCGTCTCCGCTACTGTCCCGCCCCCCGGCGGAAGAGTCGGGAACTTCGGCGCGAGAGTTTTCCCGTCGCCTCTTTTCAGCGGAGCTAATGTTTTAATGAAAGCGCGGTCGCGCCGACCGAGAGCCGCCGAAAAGAAAGTTGTGGGCGGCGCGGGTGTGAGTTTTTGGCCGCCACAATGGCGGGCGTTGACGGAGAACCTCCGACGCCGCCGGCTACGCCACGCCCCCACCTCCGCCCCCGCGTCCGTCGCTGCCGCGGCGCATAATACCCTTGTCCGCCAACTTCCCACCATTTGCCCTGAATAATGTAATTACAACGCCCGCAGATTTATTCCGCCGCCAGGCCGGGGCGTGAGCTCGCATTAGCGTCCATTATACTTTGGCCTCTTACAAATTTAACTTCTGTGTTCTTCTTTCTTCCAGCCGCCTCATTCTCGCGAAGAAAATAATTTTTCTCCGCCCCTCCTTTCATCCCCTCCCATCCCGGAAACCTGTGCGTTGCCGCCAGACGAGGAGACCATTCTTTTTCCCACTTATTACAGACGAGATTACTCCTCGCTCGAGGGCGTCGGAAATATATTAATTCCGGAAAATTTTCGCTTTTGTTAGAATAACGTTAATTGGAATAACAGATGTTATCTTTTGAAACTTGGATAATTACACAGATTATAAAGAACGATAGAAATAATAACCGGGGCTTCTTTGTCGGCGGGAAGAAACGAACTTCTCTCTTTGTGGGGATGCGAATCTCTCTTTCTGACAGGTTACAACTTATTTTTCTGCAGTATCGTTGTTCTGCTCAGATATTGTGTAGCTGTCGTAATAGAATAACAGATTTATTTCTGCTTAATTTTTTTCCAAATTAAAATTATAAAGAAGGTTTCTCATTTTTAAACCAGGATTCCTAGAAAGAAGCTCACACAGCTAGCAAACAACATTCCACAAAACGAATGTTTTTAACAGACATTATGAGGTCTGACTATATAAAATTAACATTAAATTAAGCCCATTGGAAACTTTCTGTCTTGTTGTATCGTTATCGTATTGTTCCACAAATTGATTTTCATTCAGTTTTCACCGTTCTCTAATACATCATGAACTTGAGACTTAGCAATATCCGTATTACCTCTAAAACCGTTTGTGAATGTAAACGGTAAGATATATCAATGCAGTTCAAAAGGTAAAATAATAACTCCTCTGCAACAAAAGGTTTACTCAGGACATTAACGGAGGGAAACAAAATATCTACGGCATTAGTACATATTACTTTTCCACATAGTTTCCACGGTTACCTTGTAATCTTCTCACTTTGCCCGGTATACGATATAATCAACCGTGATTGCGTGTACCTAATTTGTCGGGACGTTATAGGTTCCGACGAAAATTGACTGAAACGACTTGAAAAAGTGTGCATCACCAACATGACATTTGAAGAGGCTGTCTTAATACAGCCTGAGTGCAAAGAAATGTGATTATTAAGCTCAATTCACATTGGTCAGTTGAATTTGTCAATAATTGAAATTAATAAAATGAAAATTATGGAATAAAATAATCCATCGTCAGTCCTTGTAGCGAACAAATTCTCAGAAACTTGATGGTTATGATCATATTTAAATCATGCATTAAGCAGTGGCAAGTGTAATGATGCCGCCGTCATTACTTCAGCAAGAGTAAATTTTCGTTTTCAAAGGGTCACAAACTGGCCTGTATAGTTAAATTAAATTACATACTCGAAACTTTAGAATTCGTTAAGAAATGAAAACTGAATGGGTTACACATTACACGGCACTGCTGTAATGACATAGTCTAACCTTATTGTAATCTACACCGTTACGAATTTACGAAATAGTTAAAAGATACTCTTAATATCACCTCATTCAAACATCAGTAGAAAGGAACATAAAACAGCATGACAGTGCTGGAGTAAGACAGTCAAGACATCGATAGCATAACATTACGAAAATCGCAGAAAATAATTTAATACTTAAATAATGCGTAAAATACAATACGCCTTTGCCAAATTCAGTGGTTTGAGAGTCCTTTAAAATGTCAATTTTTAAAGTTAGTCATTACTGTTTTAGCTCAAAAGTTATTGGATGCCTTTAATTACTCGTAATTAGCAACAATATGAAATTCCAACTCGAAAAAAAGTTTGTTTTATTTTCTGGCAAAGTTAGTTTTCTCATGTTTATTAAAACTAGCAATCCATTGTGACATTTGAAATATAGGATAACAGAACATGGATCCCGTTCCAGGTAATAATGACTTGGGCTAAAGATGACAAAGGCATAATGAACAAAGTTCACACACGGGTAATCGTTTCACAATGCTTAAGCCTGAAGTGATTCGATCTTTCGGTTTTCGACGCTGCAATGGCGAATTATAGCTCGGCGACGACAGTTGAAATAACAATGTCTCTTCTCCAGATGCAAATATTCCTTATACTTGCTATGACCAAATAGCGCTCTTCCTCTTATTCCTCTTCTTGCTTTATTACAAGGCACCAATGCTTTGTGACCTTTCGAACTTGCAATGCCTGTCGCAGCCACAAAAATTTGCTTGTCGTCAAAGACCATTCGCAGACCATAGAGTTTCTTTTATCCATTCATACATTTTCAATGACTTGATGTAATGTAATTTCTCTGACACTGGCAGTGTGTCCACCAGTAGTTTTAAAGGACTACTGAAACCACTGAATTTGGCAAAGGCGTATTGTATTTTACGCATTATTTAAGTCTTAGACTACCAAAACAATCGCGACACTCCGTCTCGTTTTTGCAGCGCCCCAACCGGCTGAATACAATATCGGATGAGTGCGGATACCAACGCTTATATCGGTTTGTAATTTAGTTCTTACAATAGGGAGTGTATATTGTGCCACAAGAATCACCAGTAACCATGAAATGACAACACATTTCTCAATCTGTAGTTTCGTAAGATCACTGGGAAGTACGAAACTGTACATCACATAACAGTTTCATTACGGTTCTCTTGTAACGTACAGATTTTTACTGCATAATATAGTTTTCCTTTAATAACAAAAAAAATGTTAGTAAACACAAGAAGACCTGACCTTTTACGGAAAGACGTCGTATATCTACCCAACAAAGTAGAGACATTTTCGCTACGCTTTCAGCCAAGTCAGTAAATGTGGACCGTAGGAAGCCTATACAGAATATAATACCAACATTATTTAGCTTATCAAATGAGCCACCAAACCTGAAACTTAAGGGAGAACCACCATTGCTGACAATAATTCGTCAACAGCAATATAACAGGTTCCCAACACAGAAGAAATCAGATCTACAATTGTTGCTAAATCTGAGCCAAGGCAAGATTTCTCAATACATTGGCTTTTGAAGCAAAGGTAATTACATTTACAAAAATATTTGCGTATTAGAAAGTCGTGTGAAACCTAAGAATGGGCGAACCATTAGTCTCCATAATTATTTCAAATGGCTTGGAGAGTGCCTGTGATAATAACAACAGAAATACGTGCTCCTCAGGTATGAAATAAATGTTTTTAGTTTCTCGCTTTCAGCTGAGAAAGCTACAAATGTACACGTATTGGAAAGTGTTACTTCATGAGTATATTGTAGTTTCTGTCATTGAATCAAGATTATTCAGCTGTCTTTATATGTGTTTCAGAATAACACATACCTCTTGGTAATTTACTAACGCATGGAATGCACAAATATAGGAACTGTTTCGTTAATTAAGTAGAAAGTAACTAAAAAACGAACATTATTCTTACGACGCATGTGACTGCCTGCTTTCTCACCGCTTGGAGCGCTAGTGTCGGTCCAGTTGTCAAACGGTAACAACTTTCGCATCAGCGAGTACCGTGATGTCTACTGTACGACGCTTTTGTTTATACCCGTATCACGCTTATAGGTTGCATTGTGTCGTCTGCTGTAACAAGCTTTTAGGTGTTATATTTTCGTTCGCCGTATTACGTTTTTCGGAAAAAAATGTTGTGTTGTAGGTAGGCTGTCGAAAATTTGTTGTCGCTGTACGTACCAGACTGACTGCGTGTGGAGTTGACGTGGCAAGCAGTACAAGAACAGCAATAAAAAACGAGACACTCTGCAGAGAATGTCTGCTACGTTTGGTACTGACAAAAACTGTTTGAAAAAGAAAATAAGGCCTCTTGTCGTCGTTTGTCGTAGCTTGCTTCTAAATGTGAAATAAAGACTCTGAAATGAATCTTCCGATGTCAAAACACGAAGAGCAACAGCATGCGTTTGTTTGACTGTAATTTCTTTCCTGAAATTCGTGTCTTTTTTTGTTTTGTTTTGTTTTTTGGAAACATATGGTCCTCGCCAGCAACACAAAATTGGTATATGACATCCTGGTGAAATTTGGGAAACCAGGGCCGTCTTGCACATTTAGCTCCAGTAGCAAATAATTCCCACCACTGACGATCACGCCTTTCATTTTTCTCGCGTAAGCCTTCGAGTATTGATAATGCAACACCACATATTACAGTTCCCTCGCCTCTAGACGGTACGAAAACAATATGAAAGCTAATAGCGTTGCAGAGACGATGCAAATACGCAACGAATAATGTTTGGCGAGCCACTTAACAGCAGAAGGTTTAAAGTCAGTTGCCATGTCTTTCTCTAACAGTCCGATGGGATGAGATTCGCTTGATGCGAGATCGGGGCTATACGGAGGGTCTTCCACTCAAGCTGTCGTGTTCCTAGTGCTCGCAGGGAAAAGTCAAACTTAATGGTTACATACGTCCGCCCGGAATTGCACACGCCTTTTGTACATTGAATTTGTTTGCTAATATCTTCTGGATGTTACGGTCGCCTATAAATGTACCTTGTAGAACTGGTCTTGCTATTCAGTCCCAGCTGATAATCTTCCTCATCGTGCTCGGATCCTCCTCCCTGAAGATTCCGTGAATCAACTGGAAAAAGAGATCATTTGTCTCCTCAAACCATCTTCTAGCGTTCATAACCAGATCTCCACCATTTCAATCTTAAATTGTCAGATTAACCAGTAATAGTATGTCCTTTACAATGAGCATTTGGCTCCTCCTCTCTGGTTTGCATACAGTAGAGTAAGTCAGTTACATTCCATTTCACATAACGTTCATTGCTGATACAGGCTCTTTGGTCATTCCTTGGCGTGCCACCAAACACCTTCCATCAAGTGCTGCACGGAATAACGAGTCCACCACAGCATGTGACGACGTACGTTCACTATTCACGCCCACGAGATGTGCAACTTTCGCTCTGTATAAACAGAATCCTTGCGAAGATTTTTTGCTCCACTCCAGTTCAATTAACTTAAAATAATCGTTTTTCGCTCTATATTCTGGTGAAATCGTCCACGTCTCGAAGAGAGTAAGACTGTACCATGGCATTTCCTAACAAAATATCATTTTAGACTACAAAGCCCATCGGAAACACTACACAAAGTAACGCGTAAACAAGGCAGTATGCGATCGGGCGTTGTCGAGCAACAACAACATAACCCCTTCACACAGTGGTCGCGGTTGTCCCTCTGAACGAACTTCTGCAGCTGTTCCAGCGTGGGACAGTAACTGGCAGCATACGCGGTTTCTCCATGGTTGAGCAACTCTACACCCCTTTGAGTCTCAAAATATTGCGGCCGCAACTTTCTTTGCGGATACCTTTTTTTCTTTAAACTTCTTGTAGGATGAGGCGGGGGGAGTGGGTGGGGGGTGAGGAAATGTCTGGATAACACTGATGTTACCTTCTTCTCAGGTACTAAATGATGCACATACTTAAAAAAATGGTTCCAATAGCTCTAAACACTATGGGACTTAACATCTGAAGTCATCAGTCCCCTAGACTGAGAACTACTTAAACCTAACTAACCTAAGGACATCACACACATCCATGCCCGAGGCCAGCATTCGAACCTGCGACCGTAGGAGCCGCGCGGTTCTGGACTGAAGCGCCTAGAACCGCTCGGCCGCTGCGGCCGGCGATGCACATGCAGTACCACCCAGACGACGATACGGAGCAGGAATGGCACACACTACGGCTGATACCGCATTAGAGGTCTAAGTGCAGGATAGTCGACTGCATTCGATTGGCTTTATTATCGCCTGAGAACTGCCGCAGTGAACAGCGAGAATAATTCTGCTGGTAGCGTATACTCCGGTTAAAATTACCTCGTGACTGGTACATTGCAGTGGCAGGGCAGTGTTGCTACTGTGCAGGTAGCCAAGCTTCGCTAGATACTGTACCTTCCTGCAAAGCAGGCAAGACAACGAGCCCTTGGTGCTCTGGAGAGAACTGTGATTATATGGCGTCTGGCCCCTACCACTTGATTCGCTGAAACGTCACTCAAAAAGTAATTTTAATGTTCAAGGTATCCAGTAGACTGATAGTGGAGGTTGAGTGCACGTGCAAACTTCCTCACCTGAAGGTGTTGATTTCATGTCTCGTACATCTGTTCCGTGCTTACCGAATGCCACACCTATTTTCGTGACATAACATTCGCTTGTAAACTTCCACTAGCCGATGATGAATTGCAGCTGAGGAAGTCTTCTTTAAACACATAAAGCTTATTACACTTCACTTGTGCTCTGTTACCAGGTCCTGTCTGTGCCTTACCAGCTATTGTGAGGTTTCTATACAGCATGGACTACAAAATGTCTGACATCACTAAAATGATTGCTTGTTACTATGAGAAAAGCGAAGGGATGTGAAACAAATGCACTGCGCATCTATAAGCAAGATTCCTAAAAACTGAGACCGAGAGAGGTGGCGCAGTGGTTAAACACTGGACTCGCATTCGGGTGGACGACGTTTCAATCCCGCGTCCGCCCATCCTCATTTAGGTTTTCCATGATTTCCCTAAATCGTTCCAGGCAAACGCCGGGATGGCGTTTAAAGTGCCGTTCCTTTCGCGTCCTTCCCTAATCCGACGAGACCAATGACCTCGCTGTCTGGTCTCCTTCCCCAAAACAACCAACCAACCTAAAAACAGACGTCTACAACACAATGCCTCTGCTATTCTTTGTAGAAGTGATCGAGAATCAGAGACCTGTCGGCTGTCGGTGCAAGGCGTGATGCGGGAACGCCAGATTTTTAGGATCCTTTGATAAAGCACATTTTTAATGCACCTTGAAGCAATACGAAAGTTGAACCAATTATTGTGTGCACAAGTCTCGTAATCGTTTGGAGGGTTCTGCAGAAGAACATCCTTCAAGTGCAGTACTTTCGGAAGAGGGAGTTATTAGAAAGTCCCAGTTTCACACTTTGAATGGAATTTGTGTCCTGATCCCTTGGTTAAAAATTTTAATGATTCTGGCTTTCACAACCAATAGACACGAGGAAGACCTGCTGTACACTTGCCAGTAAGTTTAGTAGTACTAGCTCCTAGGATTATTGAACCCAAAATGTGGTAATCGTCACCAACAAACCTTTACCGTGATTATTTGCCTTGAATACTCCGTAGTCCTTTTGTAAGACCTTCGATGCTACCAATAATTTTCTCTTTTTTCCGAAAAGCGGAGCCCCTCCACAACCAAGTATTATTTACTTATTTTTGTATTTACTTACTGAGGATGCACGACTGTAATGTTGCATGTTCGAAGGTTAACTTAAAATGATATCCGTAGAAAATTAGATCAACAAAGACAATTAAACACATGCGGTTACAGCTGGTGCCTTCGTTTCAAATACAATCTAAGAAAGAAAAAAATGACGACAGACCACGAAGGAATTATCCGAAAGGCACGAAAATTAGTAGATTTGCCGTACATTTCCCCACAAAGATTTCAGTAAAAGTGGAGAATTTATTCAAGAGGAGGAGCTTCAGAAATAAGAGCAAGGCACTAACGCGTTGGTCCACCCCTCGACCTATGCAAGCTGTTATCCGGCTTGGCATTAATCGACAGAGCTGTTGGACGTACTTCTGATGGATACCGTACCAAATTCGGTCCAATTGGAGCGTTATGTTGTCAAAATCCCGACTGGTTGGATTACCCTGCCCATAATGCTCCAAGCGTTCACGACTGGGGGAGAGATCCGGCGACCTTTCTGGCCAAGGTAGGTTTTCTCAAGCAGGAAGGCAAGCTGTAGAAACTCTCACCATGTGCAGGCGGGCATTATCTTGCTGAAATGTGAGCCCAGGACGGCTTGCCATATGGGGCAACAAGACGGGGCATAAAATATCGTCGACGAACCACTGTGCTGTAAGGATCCTGTGTATGACAACTATGACAACCCAAGTGGTTCTACTTCGAAATGAAATGGCACCCCAAGACCATTACTCCTGGTTGTTTGGGCTGTATGGTGGGTGTCCCACCGCCATTCGGGGCGTCTCCAGAGACTCTCATTGACTGGGGTAGAGTTGTCTCCAGTGAGCCCCATTTCGAACTGAGTTCCGGTGACCAGCGAAGACGTGTCCGGAGAGACTTAGAACATACAAAATTAGAATGTGTCAAAACACATAAACATGTGCTACTGAGGTCGGTACGGACTTCGTGTCTGTCTAGACTATAATAATGCGTTCACTACACTGTTAATAGTGGCTTATCAGCGTATCCATGTTTTTTATTCATTATTAAAAGTACCGCTACATTACTCCTATTCGATTTTGTATTTATAGCATTGCATTCACCAGACCAGAAGACCTGTTCCTTCTGCCATCAAACTTCACTAATTCCCACTATATCTAAGTTTAACCTATCAAGTTCACTTTTAAAATTTTCTAACCTTTCTGCCCGATTAAGGGATCTAGCATTCCACACTCTGATCCATAGACCGCCAGTTTTGTTTCTCCTGATAATGACGCCGTATTTACCAGTCCCCTTCCGGAGATCTGAATGGGGGATTATTTTACCTCCGGAATATTTCACCCAAGAGGATGCCATCATCATTTAACCGTACAGTAGAGCCGCATGAACTTGGGTAAAATTACGGCTGTAGTTTCCCCTTGCTTTCAGCCGTCGCAGTACCAGCACAGCAAGGCCATTTTGGTTCATATTACAAGGGCAGTTAAGTCAACCATCCAGACAGTACAGCAGGTAAATCCAGTGGTCTATGTGGCTACTTTCTGTGTAATTTGTTGTGAATAAAGTTAATAGTTGAAACGTCCCCTTAGAAAAATTATACATGATTGTGTTTAAACTGACACACAATGTTTTTAGCGCAACGGAATATGACTTTCAATAATCCCTACAGAGAATGGTCCTGACTAACATTAATCTATACCTTTCACAAATCACTTACCTCACAAAAATCTGAACTACTGCAATACAGCGAGGGCCACTACTGCCAGCTAAATAAAAGATTCAAACTACTGATAGGCATAGTTAGCAAATGAAAGATTTTGATATAGAAAAAACAATGTATTTACCTTCATAGTGTTCAAAGGTCATAATATACATAGCAGTTCATGACATCCATTCTTACAAATTTACTGCCTCTCTCCAGATCATCCGCTCTCAAAAATCCGCCATCTCACTCCCCACATCCGCCACTGCTGGCGGTTCACCTCCAACTGCGCAACGCTACGCGCTGTTAACATCCAGCTGCCCAACACTACAATGGCAGACAACAATGCAAACTAGCCGCAGACTGCACACAGCACAGCCAGTGATTTTCATACAGAGCGCGACGTGGCGTTACTAATAAGAAAACCTGAACAGCCTACTTACATAGCCCCCATGCTCCCCACAAAAAAATTTTACAAATTGTTTTGGGCACTGGCCAATAAATATTTGTTAAATATTTTTTACAATTACAATAACAAAGAAATTAAATTCACACACTTATTGATACAAGTCGGTCAAAAGGTAAGATTATCTCACAGTCCAGAAAGACAGTCCTGATCGTTAATCACAGTAAAATTGCAGTGTTATCTCAAAGTCTGAGCAGTAAAAGAAAATGCACACGGAAGTAGAGGATTTCCATGCAGTCTTGAAGAAGTAATGTTGTCCTTTCAGCGGAAAGACAGTGCTGACCCTTGACATGCAGACAGGTAATGGGCCACAGCAGAGCAAACTCACAGCGGAATCATTCGAAGTTTTGAAGAATATTGATAGGTAGGTCATCACAGAGCAGACCACTGTAGTCTTGTTAGAGATTACGATATTGGTGGGCCACCAGAGGTGCAGACCCACTGCAGTCCTTGTAGAAATAATCGTATTGGTGGGCCATCAAAGATGCAGACCCACTGTAGTCCTTGTAGAAATAATGGTATTGGTGATCCACCAAAGATGCAGACCCACTGTAGTCCTTGTAGAGACTGCCAGCAGCCATCTGTTGCGACTGTGCAGGTGCACAATCACCATCGAAGAGTCTTGCAGACAATATAGCAAGTCCATAAACGACCACTTGTGCACTCACAAAGTTTTTGGAATTGTCCTTAGAACCAGCAATGCTGTTAACCAGTCCCTTGCTGAGTTATCATCACACATGCAAGCACTAACAGCCCCAACTTCTCACATACTGTGCATATATTATGCCCAACAGAAATGTGTGCTGTGAAATGATACTTAATTTGAAGAACTGGTGTCTATACTATTACAAATTTAGAACATAAGAATACAATTAGACAGGTAAAAAATACATCATTAAAGAACATAACAGTACAGATAACAGTTGTAGTAATACAGGCTTTACAAAACATATACATCAGCGTTACAGGAAGTATGACATAAGTAAATACATAAAAGATCAGAATAACTTTTGAAACATCAACTTCACACATGAGCATTAAAACAAAACAGAATAAGTAATGTCTAAACATCTTTACAAAGTAACTAACATATTATCTGAAAAATTCTACAACGTAACTCTCATCAGATAAACACATAAAGACAGGAAAAACACAAATAAACAAGAGTACACAAACACATAGTAGAATAACACAAGAGGAAAGGGCAAGGTTTGTTTTCAGTGTAACATTTGGTACTGCAGTCCAACCCAAAACTTCATTCCATAGATATTTTGTCTTATTTCAACATTTGTTTCCACCAAAAAAATCCTATCCAAGCATGCTTTCTGTATTTATATGTTCACATATTTCTTACCTCATTATTTATTTTCCATTATCTTACCTCATCATTTATTTCCAAGAAAATCCTACCTAAACATGTTGTGTCTAAACCTTACTTTTTTGTTCATATCCTCTTTCAAAATACTTTTTTGGGCCAAACCATTTTCTTATAGCTTCTCAATGCATTTCTTCCAATTCATCACAACTCGTTCTCTCATATAGCCTACCCCATCTTAAGCTAACTTAAATCTATTTAGCTCAGATGCTAAACTAAGGAACGAGGCAATGCAGCAGCACAAAACAATTAACACAAACAACAATGACAAAAAATGGAAATCGGCAAAGCAAGCAGCAATAAATGTAATAACTTATATCTAAACATGACATAGCTCAAACAAAAACAAAAAATAGTACACTAAAGACAACAATGCAGATAAGGGAAATGTCTATTCACACCTTAATGTCTATGTCATTAAAGTGGTGCACCACAAGAAGTTATTATAAGAAAAAAGTTACCAAGTAGTTGAAAAGAAAAGTATGTATGCAGTAACTGTTATTAATCCCTTCTTATGGTTCTTTCCAAGTGCTCTTATTTCGATGAACATGGATCATAAAATTATTATTTAATAGATCTGTTGCCAGAAAGTGTTCACATTAGCAAATGCGTTTAATTTTATTTTATAAAACCAATGCTGCAACACAGCTGGAAACCAGCTATCAAATGAAATAAACAACTATGAAATGTAAAGCATAATAGCATCATTCAATAGTTATGTGGCATTTCATAAGTTAGTAGAAATTCTTTCAACTCTCGTAGAAAGATGCTTGTCATAATCAGGTGTGCAGCTGTAAGTATCTTTCCAAGTAATGAGTTTGTCGTATTTGCGATGCTTTCTACAAAGGAATGTCAATAGCGAGGGTAATGGCCTCTTTTTTTTCTCGACCTAATGGCTTTCTTTTGTCAGATGACTATCTCTCAGCTGGGCCCCCAAAACGCATTACGTCAATGTCACTTACCTTTCTTAACGAAATATTTACGACAGCAGTTTCCGCTACAGTGGCAGTCTGATATAAACAAAATTTCACAGTTTGAGAATTTGCGTTACAAATGTGTAGAAACAAAATCCTATAAATATAAGAGTGCCAAAAAATTTTCGTCGGCATTGTGATTCATTATGCATATACACACATTTCATAACTCTTAAAGTATGGTTCTTGGTTTCCAACATCCTTCTTCACAAACCAGAGTCGTTAACCACTACTTATTATTCCTTATCTTATTACACATATACATATTCGTCGACACTTCTTCAATATTTCATCATAACAGATACGTAGCATTACCAAATTCCTCATATAGCATCAGCTCATTGGTGATAAACGCACCTCCACAGCATAATACACATTGTCATCGTAATAATATCATAACACCTCAGTCAAATCCCATACCAAATATGTCATTCAGAGCTCTCATAGTATCACAATGGTTCCGAAAAATATGAACAGTTCACAAAGTACAGACGAAATACAATTTAATAAGGGTGAAGTTATCCAACTGTGCAATTGCATAAACATGTGTGACTGACGTAGTAAAACAAATGTTTGTCTCTCAGTTAAATGATCAGATAGCTATGTAATTTATGTGTTAGAGAAATATGGTACCGATGTGTAAAGTTGTATATGCAAATACCATATTAGCTAGGGCTCCTTGTGCTTGCCAGACGCATCGTACACAAAGTAGGCGTGTACCCCCTGAGGATTAATGTAATTATACCTTCAGGTGTTACAGATTACAGCAATTGAATGAAATGTATCAAGGAAAACCTTTGTATCATTGTAATTCAAAAATCTTTAAAAATAAATACTTTAAGTACAAAATTAATCAGTCAGATATGTGTCCTCTAGCGCTAAATGTGCGTCTTGCTATAAGATAATTCTGTGGAAGTGTCGTAGTTATCGTCCTCGGAAAACTAAGTTCTGCAGAAGTCAATGTACTTACCTCATGATAAACAAAAGTGAAATACTATTCATATAGATATCGTAGTTATTACGTACAGTACCGTGATCAAGAAAGTACTATACTGTAACGTATTGTTATGCTACGAAAAAGGTTATCACATTGTAGCTATATCACAAATGTTACTACTACAACATGTTTTACTTTCCAGAATAATTCAGAAAAACAGATACACTGCAAAAGCAACAATGTAAATTGTGTCACACATTAGTAGCATCGTGATATAATCGTGTAGCTGCCAAAGAAACCAAATGCTAAGTCATCTTTAATTTCACCGAATGTACTTCAAATAAAGAATATCTTTTCAAGTACCAAAATGTTGCATTAAAATCTCATTAGCAGTATATGTTCTAAGTATTTAAGCCTGATAGTCGTTACGTAATCGTGCAACTAACAAGCAAGAATGTACACACACAATAACACTGTGTCGTCAGTTCATTATAACAAGGCATTTGTAATACTTGTCTAAATAAGTTGCCCAGTTTCTTGACTGAATAGTTAACTTTAAAACATTGTTGCATGTTAACAGTTTCAATGTGTGACAAAGCATACTAGTAACGAGAAGTGAAAAATTTTATAGTAAAGACAAAGTTAAAAAGCAGATTATCTTTCAAGAAACGGTTTTACATGTGAAATGTGGTGTAAACCTTTACTCTTCCTAGTACGCAGAGTTTCAACTTCAACGCAATTATCATGTGGTATAAGTCGGGGAGGAATGCTAAAATTTTTCTCAAGGTTAGCGTCTATGTTATTTTTCTCTGAACCAGCCGGCGCACGTGGCTGCCTGCGTTGAGAGTCATTGTCTGCTATCTCTTTGTTGGCATGCGTCGTTAGGAGACCTAACTTCAACAAATCCACCTTGTCGAGAGGGCCCTGCTCTATTTGAAACCCGCCAGTTCTGATGAAATTCAGGTCTGTCGTTACGATCATATCGTCTGTCGCCATGTCAGTAGATTCCATAGTTTCTTTCTTGTCGGTAACGTGGTGGAGAATTTCTCCCTGAGTCGTAACTGCGCGGAGGACCGTTGTGTTTGAAGTTATTCTGTCTTCTTGATTATCATTGTTTTGGTTCCCATATTGTCTGTTTCTATGGTTGTCTCTGTCACATTCATTACTATGTAAATACGATCTTTCTCTGTAATTATTACTACTCCGCCAACAGTTGTCATACGGGTGGTGTCTGTTATGGTCACGATGTGCGTTGTAAGAAGAGCCTTGTCGTGTCCATTTATTATTTCTGTCATCGCGGAATTGTGACGGATGTGACCTGTAATCGTTGTGCTCCTGTTTTTGCGTTCCGCGATTGTCAGTGACAATTTCCAGTTCTTGTAACAGTTCTTGAAAGGCTTCTTTGCAACGTCCTGAGAAAATAATATGTCGTAAAAGTTCAGGTAATTTGATTAAGCAAATGCGGATGAGTTCGGAGGGGCTGTATGGGTTTGACAGGTACTGATTCTTGTGCAACATGTCTTCAAAATATTTCAAAAGACTGGAAAATTCAGATTGTTCGAAGTGTTTCATCATTATGATGCTATGTTTTACTCGGTCTTGTGTGGCTTGAGACAAATATGTTGAGAGGAAGGCATGATAAAATTCTCCTTCACTGTGGCATTCGTGAATGACCGATCGCATTCTTGCAGCTGGTTCATTCTCTAAATAGCCACACATAAATTCTAATCTATGATCTAATGACCATTTGGGAGGAAACCAATGAGGGAATTGATGAAGCCACGCTTGTGGATGAAGGTCGTTGCCAGAATTCATAAATGTTTTGAATTTACGTGTCGGCGAGTTGCATATCGTTCATTGTTACGTCATGTCGGCGGTTCCATCTCAATATTTGGTGCACCTTGCCAATTTCTTTCATAATTTCCGAAATGCCCTGTGTTATTATTTTGTGGCTTTTCCGTATTTCTATGTCCCTCTTCCTGTGTTGGAGCGCGAGTGTCTTCTGAAATATGTAATTCTTGTATTACTTGTGCCAACTGATCTTGTACTTCCCGGATTTCTCTTTGGTTTTGCGTATTAATTTGATTCTGATTTAGTTTGAATTTCCTAATTTGTTCGTACTCTTCTGTGTCATTAAAGACTACCGGTTTTGCGACATTCACATTATCATCTACATTCGTAGATAAATTATTTAGCTGATTCGAAAGTTTGACTACTTTCTTTGATAATGAACTAATTTCCTCCATGTGTCTTTCTGAACCAATTTTCAGAGTATCTACTTATCTAGTATCCTTTAAGTTTTCCTGACTTTTTGCAAGTAGTGTGACCGAATCGGTAGATGCAACTGGGTCAATTTTAGCCCACAAGTTCTCATGATTTTCATGAACAATGGTTTGCAGTTCTTTTATGGCTGCTATGTAATTCTGTAATGCATTTTCATTGCCGTGAAAAAATAGGTTGAAAATGCTCACAAAGTTGTGTTTTTACGTCATTACAGACTTTTTGACATTTAGATTCAATGTTATGTAACGCAGTAGTTAAATATTCACGTGTTTGTTCAAGTGTGGTGTCTAACTTTTGAAGCTGTTGCTGTGTTTGTGTCTGATTTTGTTCCATTTGTTGCATTAATTGCAATAATAATGTATTAGTGTCTGGAATCTGCTCCTCTATGCTTTTCGGCAGTGCATTTGCACCGGCAACATTCATATTTTGACAAGCAGAAAATGTGTCTTGACTTATTTGAGAAAACGGTGAGGACGCAAAACCTGAATCGACAGTATTTGCAAGATTGTGTCCTGTAATTTCGGATTCCTGAGGCGAGCTGTTGCCGACCAATCGATCGATAATGCTTCCCTGTTAACTAATTGTTTCACTGTCTACACCATTATTTGCCGCCCGCTCCATTTCCCTATGCAAAATTACCAAATTCCTACTTTGAATATCTGTTAATTCATTACCCGGTGATGGTGATAAGTTACGCTCGTCGTCACTATCATTTCTTAATTTACTTTGGACCTAGTGTTACGTTTTTCAAACGCCATAATTATCACGTATTTCACACGATAACAAGAAAAGCACAATTTGAAGAGCAAAATAAGAGATACACATTAACATAGCATTGAAAATAATATCTCATTAATTGCAAGTGCAGCTGCGAAATACTTGGTGCAAATCTACATGCATGCCACAACTGTTTTACTATACAAGAACGAAAAACTACAACTACAAAGGAAATTCTCTCTGCAATTACGCACTAGCAATAAACAACGACTGCACTAATTACACAAACTTCTAGATATTCATGTTGGTGTCTGTTTGTTCTACATCGTGTCTCCCTACCACTTTCACCCAACGACGCTCTGAGCATGTTTTTTTTAGGGAATTGACTAGTTTGAACCTGGGCCCTGTTGCTGGTAAGGAGACACCAGACCACACATGACATGTAGAATTCAGAGGAGTTCAGTGAGACTAGCGGTGATATAACCAAATACTAAATGATCTCAGCGTCAGCTCCACTGCACTCCCTGTAAAAGAATCTTAATACTAACTAAATTTAGTGGAAGGGGTTCAAGGCTTTCCTATTTTTAGTTAGCTGGTAAAATAACGTCGAAAAAACAGTTAAGTTTACCATTGGAAAATTTATTCTACTCGCAAAACATTGTTTATAAATTGCACTATTGATAAAAGGAAGTGTTTTAATACAGGATGGTAAAAACCAACTGCGTTCAACAAAAATGTGAACGAATATTCCCTGAATGGGTTTCCAAGTTCTACAATCGATCGAAGGATGACCTATGCCATATCACATCTATAATCTAGGTTTAAACTAAGTTTTACAAAAGAAAAAACTATCAAAATGGTCTACAGTGACCCTCAATTATCTTTAATTACTTATCTAACTTGTAAATTACAGTGGCTGATGTGGCTTCTCAATAACTATATAACAGAGAAATCATTGCGTTTCAGATTTTTACTCCAAGTGACAAATGTGAACACCATGAGCTTTAATTGACGATCGACACTAGTATTACGCAAAAAGGAGGTGTAATAGATGAGACTTCTGCAGTTCTGAGTGAAGCTTTATGCGCTGTTATGCGGCATCGCGTGCGTTCATTACCTTGTCGGTGTTCGTCAGGGGGGCGGCGGCCGGCGCAGCAGCCATCCAGCTCGCCGTCTCGGAACTAACTCTTAACTTTTCCTTACTACAATTTACCGAAGTTGGTTTTCATCTGACCAATCAGGGTCTCAATGTTAACCTTAAGCTCTGCCTACAAAAATTCTGTCTATCCAATGAGAAACGTTATACTTTTCGTGGTGGGGCCATGTCTTTAAAGTTTGCAACATAACAGAGACGCTAAAAAGTCTCACGCTAAAAGCTGCAGCTGGTGTGGTCCTTTTAGCGTTATCGTAAGATCTATACTGTTCTTCTGGAGGGCTCTATCTTTAAACATGGGCTGGCGGGTGGTCCTAACGTAACAGAGACGCGAAAAAGTCTCACGCTAAAACGTGCGGTTTGTGTGGCCCTAGTGGTTAGCTGGCGACGTGGGTGTCCAGTACATCGCTTATCGTAGGGTCTTGTAGCTTAACACGGTTCTGCTCTCGGCTTCTGTTCTCGATTCTCCAGTTGGAACTGAGTCTGTTAGTCTATGGTATTCTATTTGCTCACTCGTCACTTGTATTATTTTGGTTAATTTAATGCCACGATTTATTCGGAGCTATGTGACATACTACTGGATTTGCTTATCATGTCAGGGTTTTCATGGAAGGTGTTGGATTTGCCTGACACCTTACAAACTACAAGAAAAAATCAGAAGATTTCAGTGAGGTATTCTGGCAGGATCGCCATATGAAACGTCCCCTTAGAAAAATTATACATGACTGTGTTTAAACTGACACAATATTTTTAGTGCAATGCAATCTGACTTTCAGAAATCCCTACAAAAGAATGGCCCTGACTAACATTAACCTATACCTTTCACAAATCACTTACCTCACAAAAATCTTCGTTATCGAACTACTGCAATACAGAGAGCGCCACTACTGCCAACTAAAGAAAAGATTCAAATTCTGGAGGCACTAACTAGTGATAGGCATAGTTAGCAAATGAAACATTTTGATAGAGAACAAACAATGTGTTTACCTTAATAGTCTTCAAAGGTCATAATATATATAGCAGTTCATGACAGCCATCTTACAAATTTACTGTCTCTGTCCAGATCATCCGCTCTCAAAAATCCGCCATCTCACTTCCCCACATCCACTACTACTGGCGGCTCACCTCCAAGTGCGTAATGCTACACGCTGTTAACATCCAGCTGCCCAACAATACATTGGCAGAGAACAATGGAAACTAGCCGCAGACTGCACACAGCACAGCCAGTGATTTTCATACAGAGCTCTACATGGCGTTACCAATAAGAAAAACTAAACAGCCTACATACATAGTAAAGAAATCATCAATTAAAACATCATGCGTGATGCAGCTGTTTTCCACGGACCTCATTGTTTGAAGTCTTATCTTTTGAACTGTGTGGCAGTGTTGTAAAGTAAAATATTTTCCTAGGTACATGCAGAGCCATTTGTGGATACTATCTGGCTAATATGTTGCGAACAGAGGTAGCAGTAAAGACGTAATAAAAGAAAACGTCATTTCATGATGCAGCAGTTTTTGCAGACACTGTTTGGCGTCGTAACTCTTGAACCACGTGTCGCACAATCATATATTTCTATAGACACGTTCAGCACAATATGTGGATACTGTCTGTGAAATTTGTTGCTAGTGAAATTAGTAACAAAGAAGTAATACACTGAAACGTCATGGATGACTCTGAGGTTTTTTCTCGTATCTCAGTATTTAACATCATATCGCCTGAGCTATGTGTCATACAATGATATACTTTTGTGGGTATATTCAGCAGCAAATACAGTCTACAAAATGTGTCGCAATTACAGTTAGCAGTAAAGAAGTAATAAATTAAATTGTCATGCCTGACGTGGTATTTTTCTGCATGAATAGTGAACATTTAGTAAGCGATAAACATTTTCGTTTTCATCACTTTGTAGGGATTGTCCTTAGAAAAATGTTTCGTGAATATTTCAGATGATGTGTAAAGTTTGGTGCAAGTCACTGGGTGCTCTGATTCTTGAATAGTCGATGCATACAGTAAACAGATTCAGAAGGATGTAGGTTCCAGTAGCTACTCAGACATAAATAGGACAGAGTTGCATCAGACCAGTCTTTGGACTGAAGACCACAACAATAATGGCATTATATAATTGTACAGCACATAGTTCAGGGGATACGACATCATGAATGTTGAGATACGTGAACATTAAACTGCAGGCCGAAATTCGCTATACTTATGGGTGAAATATGTGTACAAATACGCGTGAAATATGTCAAATATGTGTGAAATATTTTTGACATGTGTGAATGCAAGCAAATTCACGGGTAAAAAGCTCATCCTAAACCCCTGGAACCATTTCCATCAAATTTGGTATACACATTAGTCACAATGTAGAAAGAAGTACTGTAGGGGTAAGAATCGCCAGAATTCCACTGGGGAGAGTGTGATAACGTGGAGAGAGAAGGGAGGACAGAGAGTGAAGGGGAACGATGAGTTGACACAGATTAGAGGAGGAGGAGGAGGAGGAGGAGGAGATGTACAGAGGCACGGCAAAAGGAAATGCAAAGAAAGAAGGGAGAGCAGGAGATGAACAGAAAAACAAGAGGAAGAGATGGACAGAGACAGGTAGAAGAAGAAACAGAAATACAGATATAGGAGGAAGAAGTGAAGAGACAGTGAGGAGTAAATGTACAAGAAAGGAAGTGAAGGACGTGGATGGAGAGAAGGTGTAGGAGGAGATGGACACAGAAAGAGGAGGAAATCAACAGGGCGAGGGGGAGGAGGCGATGGATAGAGAGGAAAGAGGAGCTGAGATACAGAGGGGATGGTGGAGATGGTCTGAGAGAAGTGGAAGGAGGATATGTATTAGTAGCGGATTGGAATAAATGCAAAGTCAGGCAATGCAGAGTACTCAGCTTGTATATTATAGAAATGTGTGTATGTATGTTCCACACATCCGCCTAAACCAGTGGAGCTACTTCAACCAAACTTGGTACACATATCACTTACTGTCTGGAAAGAATCGTTGTGAGGTAAGAATCACCCAACTTTCAATGATGTGGGGAAGGGTGGGTAAAAGGAGTGTAGCCCACGATGTACGAATAATCAGACTTTATTCATCCGGTATTTGAGAATGAAAGCACCTATTGGTTTGAAACACCTGTCCTCGCAGACAACCCCATGAAATGATGAAACGAAAAATGTTTATTCCTTACTTCATTTTCTTGAAGTAAAGCTGCCAAAACAGGAATGACGTTTTAATATATTTCTCACTTACTACTGACAGTATTCGTGACACATTTTTCACTTTATACCATTTCACGACACATAGTTCAGCAGTTATGACTTCATATGCACTAAGATGCGTGAAAAACTGCCGCATCGTGAATGACGTTTTAATTTATTAGTTTTTTTTCTACTAACTATGTTCACAACAGATCTCACAGACAGTATCCACATACTTCACTGAATGTACTGTAGCGACCTAAGACTGGCTCTGGTTCAAATGGCTCTGAGCACTATGGGACTTAAACATCTGAGGTCATCAGTCGCCTACAACTTAGAACTACTTAAAACTAACTAAAGTAAGTCAGTCATCAGTCCTCTAGAATTTAGAACTACTTAAACCTAACTAACCTAAGGATAGTCATCAGTTCCCTAGAACTTAGAATTACTTAAACCTAACTAACCTAAGGACATCACACACATCCATGCCCAAGGCAGGATTCGAACCTGCAACCGTAGCGGTCGCGTGGTACCAGACTGAAGCGTCTAGAACCGCTCGGCCACAGCGGCCGGCCCTAAGACTGGGACGCTTTGTGAGCAGGAGGTCGAGCAAAGAGTGATGGTGAGTGGTTCATTGCATGCCTGGAGGTATCAGTGATACAGCGTTATATACGATAACTACTGGTCGTGCAGAGTTTCCAGGCAGTAATCAGAACTGCAGGCAGCGGCCAGGTGTGGGGGCACGTGCCACAAAGAAATGCTGACGCCCCCTGAGCGAGTGGTGATATCGCCTCCGCAGGTCAGTGCTATAGCTGCATGCTGTGCTGACATCAGTAGCTGGGCGAGGGAGGCACGGGCCGAGCAAACTTACTGCGGTGATCCAGCTTGGCTACCGCCTAAGAGCTCTCGAGGACAGCCCGTTGTGTGATCATGTGGAGATTGCCGATTGTGCTCCAAGATGCTGGTTGCCATGGAGACTGGGCCTCGGACGTACGCCATGGATTGGCCAAGACTGCAGTGGATGTTCCCGAAGCCGGTCGCTGTGGCCGAGCGGTTCTAGGCGCTTCAGTCCGGAACTACGACGCTGCTACCGTCGCAGGTTCGAATCTCGCCTCGGGCATGGATGTGGGTGTTGTCCTTAGGTTAGTTAGGTTTAAGCAGTCTAAGTCGAGGGGGCTGATGACCTCAGATATTAACTCCCTTGGTGCTTGGAGCCATTTGAACTATTTTGATATTCACGTTTCGGTCATGGGGTGGCGCAGACGTGTCTCGCATGCTCTGTGAGAAGATAGCAGCTTGCAATTCATCTGCGATAAGCCTGTAGAGGAAGAGGGCTGGCTGCCCCCCAGTTTTCTCATCCATGATGACCCAGCAGCCAGCAGTGACGTACTACAGCTGAGATATACATCAGGTTGTCTGCCTCCCAGTGTGGAAGTCAGCCAGCAGATATTAGGCTGGTCATCAATCATCAGCATGTGATGGTTTCACTGTAAACAGACTATCGTTCTCTCTTGTCCTAATCATATGGACAGAATCTATTTAGCGGGTAAAGCCTGCTTCTATGATGTAGTGACGCTTGTGGTATGAGTGCACTTGTCCCCATTTATAGGACCCGTCAACGCTCGTTTCCTCACTTTGGTAATTTTAATAATGATTCAGAGTCGCAGAGCTCGGTTCTTTAGCACTCAGTTGGTGAAGTCACAGTATTATCTCACCGTGCCCTGTAATGTGGTACATCGCTGTTGCTCTTCTGTCTGTTGCAAAGGCGGTACGCCATGTTTACGTAACAGCTGGCACACCACCCTGGTGCTAACATGCTTTCTGTCGGTACCGACGTAAGCCCTATTCCCTCTATTCATTGTTTTCCTGCTATAAAATTTTTTAATGAGTTACATTTCCCACTCTTTACGCATTTGACCCAGTACCATGTGCTTCAACTTGGATTTTCAATCCTATTTATGTGGAAGCTACGTCGTGTTCCTGCTCACACGTAGTCTGTAGGATAAAGTACAACATAAAACTGTACAGTTTGCTTCACAATCTAAAACATTTTGGAGCCTATGAGAAATACAGTGTGTTTGAAAAAGAAGTCCCTAGGTTTAGGGCCGCGCGAGGTAGCCGTGTGGTCTCCGGCGCCTTGTCACGGTTCACGCAGCTCCCTCCGTCCTCCCTCGGGCATGGGTGTGTGTGTGTTGTCCTTAGCGTAAGTTAGTTTAAGTTAGATTAAGTAGTGCGTAAGCCAAGGGACCGATGACCTCAGCAGTTTGGTCCCGTTGTTCTTATCACAGATTTCCAAAATTCCTATTATAAGTATAAATTTAGTTGGAAAATTAATGAAAAATAACATCAATGAGAAAAAATTACATCATTGAGTACATATCATGAAAGAGAATTCCTTCAAGTTTTGTTTAATGTTAATAGACTTCATCGTGGGATCCATTTGTTGCCCTGCACAGGTAGAGACGATTCGTTTTCCACTTCTCGCCACGTATTCACCAACATTTCAGGTGTAACTGTCCCAACCGCCGCGACGATTCTTTCCCGTAAATGACTGATATCTGTGATCTTTTCACTGTATACAACATTTTTTATGTGGCCCCAAAAGAAAATGTCCCTTCCTGGAAAACGAGTGCCAAGAGCCGCACGCACATGGTTATTGTAATGAGGGGTTGCGCCATGTGGTTCTTAGATATTATTTTTAAGATTTTATCTCATTTTTATATTGTTTTTAATGTCCATGTATGGGCAAGAATTCATTCTTTTAATTTTTACAGAAACTAACAGTGCACATACCTCTAGGTAAAACGCAACAATGTTGCTCAAGAAAAAATTTCTCCACACTGAAAATTAGTTAATGGTTCATCTGCTTACATCATTTACGATGGTTAACTTATACCAAGATGGGCATTGGAAGAAAAATATACATGTACAAAACGTAATGTCCATTTGTGTGCAGATTTTTTTAGATTCGTCTTCGAAACTGAAGGCAGATATCAAAATGTATGTGTCAATTGTTTCAGCAAATGTTGAAAAATATTTTCTAATTACAAGCACCTATTGGGCGACAACAAATGTTCCCTCACAATCGGGCCCTCTGCATTTTGACTTCAATAACTGTAAGACGGTTATAAAACAATTTTCGTAAATCTTCAAAGAATGAGATTTCTTAAGGAAAAACAATAGAATTTTGGGAATGAATCAGCACTGAGTTCACAATGGATGCTTATTACGGTGCATAATACTGTTGCGTAAGTAAGGTTGACAACAAGCGCAAAATTTCCAAAGTGACACGCAGTCAGCTGACTTTTATCGATCGGAGAACTGCTAAATTAAGGTGTTCAATCTGTATTCAGCACTGGTTTAAAGCCCAAGGGACACGGGACACAGGTCGCCGCTGGAGCGCCAGAACTAAGATCTCTGTTGAGACGAATCTCAATTAGCAGCGCGCCCTAGGTGTACAAAAGCAAGCATTAGTAGTTGTTGTTGTTATTAACCGCTCAAATATCATTTGAACTGCGAGTATGGGACGTACATTCCTAGTATGCGCCAAACTGCCCTTGTCTCTCAGTTGAACGTCGCAGTTCAACATCTACGTCTATCCTCTGAAAACCACTGTGAAGTGCAAGGAGGAGAGTACGTCCCATTGTAACATTTATGAAACTAGTAAAACAATGTTGCATATCCGATTTTTTCGAATAAAACACATATAACGCAAATTCATAAAAGTCAACGTACGGTCTAGAACACGAGTCCGAATTAGCCACTTCCATTTCTATTTGTCCCTCTTTTGCTGAAGTTTTACCTTCTTAACATCTCTCCAAAACTAAAATCCTAATAACCGTCTTTAGAACTAAAATCCCCATGGAGATAACATTCGTGACAAAGACCGAAATCTGCGTGGGAAGTAAGGGCATTTGGTTACGGATCAACTAAAATGAAACCCGTTGCTGACGCGAGTTGGTAACTGGTCGATGTGCCAATCACTTCCTACGTAGTGGAACAGGGCTTCGCAGACGCCGCAACGGCAAAGCGAGTTACCAGTAAATCGCTTGCAACGCGTTGCCAACCAACTGCCAGTCACTCGGCGTCTGTGTTTCGCAGTGTCTTCAAAAGCCGGCCGGTGTGGTCGAGCGGTTCTAGGCGATTCAGTCTGGAACCACGCGACCGCTTTGGTTGCAGGTTCGAATCCTGCCTCGGGCCTGGGCTCCTTCCAGCAGGATAACTGTCCGTGTGACAAGACGGTGATCATGCGACAGCTGTTTGTGGAACATGGCACTGAACTGACGCTGATGTGTTGGCCACCGGACGGAATTTCTTGGCCAGTGCGTAGACATGTGCTGCCGCGTACCTCCAGACAACCACAGAGCACTTGCGAAATCCATACCACGTACAATACCTGCTGTTTTGCGTTCCGTAGGTAGACCTATAAGCTATTAACCCTTTTGAGTTCCGCTAAGATAAAAAAGTAATTTTAAAACTTTTCACAACATTGACCTTTGTCATGATAGTAAGCAACGAATACACGAAGAAACTGGCAAAAAGTAAACAATCAGTTGTTTTAAGGAGGTGGTTTTACTTTCGAAACATTGGAACATACAATTTTGAACGACCCATATATTAGGAACCAATTTGGCATTTTTCCTAGACACAATAACACCAAAAACAAAACAAGAGTCTTAAAGATGAAGGTGTTCAATAAGTAATGCAACACATTTTTCTCCGAAAGCAGATAGGTTTTATTAAGTATTTCAATACGATCATACTGTTCTCCACTCTCTTGGCTACAAAACCCTATTTTTCAACTCACAAGCTCTGTTCAATACGACGACCTTGCGGCACCTTATTGGAAGGTTCTGTATGCGCACAAGGTACCACTCTACTAACGTCTTGCTGCATCAGTAACCCCTCATAGCCCACGTCCTGCACAGTACAGCTTTCATTGGGCCAAACAGATGGAAGGTGAGACATCCGGGATTTAGGACGGACCTCGTAGTGATGATGCCAGACGCCTCGCCCAACGACTCACTGTGCTTTTGTCCACTGCCAGGTCTCCGTAAACATTCTGCAAGCGCCTAGGGAAATCTGCGATGCTCTGGTTTACAGCTAAAAGAAGCTCAGATAGATTTTATTAAGTATTTCAATACGATCATACTGTTCTCCACTCTCTTGGCTACAAAACCCTATTTTTCAACTCACAAGCTCTGTTCAATACGACGGACTTGAGGCATCTTATTGGAAGGTTCTGTATGCGCACAAGGTACCACTCTACTAACGTCTTGCTGCATCAGTAACCCCTCATCGCCCACGTCCTGCACACTACAGCCTTCATTGGGCCAAACAGATGGAAGGTGAGACATCCGGGATTTAGGACGGACCTCGTAGTGATGATGCCAGACGCCTCGCACAACAACTCACCGTGCTTTTGTCCACTGCCAGGTCTCCGTAAACATTCTGCAAGCGCCTATGGAAATCTGCGATGCTCTGGTTTACAGCTAAAAGAAGCTCAGATAGGTTTTATTAAGTATTTCAATACGATCATACTGTTCTCCACTCTCTTGGCTACAAAACCCTATTTTTCAACTCACAAGCTCTGTTCAATACGACGACCTTGCGGAACCTTATTGGAAGGTTCTGTATGCGCACAAGGTACCACTCTACTAACGTCTTGCTGCATCAGTAACCTTCTCATCGCCCACGTCGTGCACAGTACAGCCTTCATTGGGCCAAACAGATGGAAGGTGAGACATCCGGGATTTAGGACGGACCTCGTAGTGATGATGCCAGACGCCTCGCCCAACGACTCACCGTGATTTTGTCCACTGCCAGGTCTCTGTAAACATTCTGCAAGCGCCTATGGAAATCTGCGATGCTCTGATTTACGGCTAAAAGAAGCTCAGATAATTTTTTTTAAGTATTTCAATACGATCATACTGTTCTCCACTCTCTTGGCTACAAAACCCTATTTTTCAACTCACAAGCTCTGTTCAATACGACGACCTTGCGGAACTTTATTGGAAGGTTCTGTATGCGCACAAGGTACCACTCTACTAACGTCTTGCTGCATCAGTAACCCCTCATCGCCCACGTCCTGCACACTACAGCCTTCATTGGGCCAAACAGATGGAAGGTGAGACATCCGGGATTTAGGACGGACCTCGTAGTGATGATGCCAGACGCCTCGCCCAACGACTCACCGTGCTTTTGTCCACTGCCAGGTCTCCGTAAACATTCTGCAAGCGCCTAGGGAAATCTGCGATGCTCTGGTTTACAGGTAAAAGAAGCTCAGGTAGGTTTTACTAAGTATTTCAATACGATCATACTGTTCTCCACTCTCTTGGCTACAAAACCCTATTTTTCAACTCACAAGCTCTGTTCAATACGACGGACTTGCGGCACCTTATTGGAAGGTTCTGTATGCGCACAAGGTATTACACTACTAACGTCTTGCTGCATTAGTAACCTTCTCATCGCCCACGTCGTGCACAGTACAGCCTTCATTGGGCCAAACAGATGGAAGGTGAGACATCCGGGATTTAGGACGGACCTCGTAGTGATGATGCCAGACGCCTCGCCCAATGACTCGCCGTGCTTTTGTCCACTGCCAGGTCTCCGTAAACATTCTACAAGCGCCTATGGAAATCTGCGATGCTCTGGTTTACAGCTAAAAGAAGCTCAGATAGGTTTTATTAAGTATTTCAATACGATCATACTGTTCTCCACTCTCTTGGCTACAAAACCCTATTTTTCAACTCACAAGCTCTGTTCAATACGACGACCTTGCGGCACCTTATTAGAAGGTTCTGTATGCGCACAAGGTACCACTCTACTAACGTCTTGCTGCATCAGTAACCCCTCATCGCCCACGTCCTACACAGTACAGCCTTCATTGGGCCAAACAGAAGGAAGGTGAGATATCCGGGATTGAGGAGGGACCTCGTAGTGATGATGCCAGACGCCTCGCCCAACGACTCACCGTGCTTTTGTCCACTGCCAGGTCTCCGTAAACATTCTACAAGCGCCTATGGAAATCTGCGATGCTCTGGTTTACAGCTAAAAGAAGCTCAGATAGGTTTTATTAAGTATTTCAATACGATCATACTGTTCTCCACTCTCTTGGCTACAAAACCCTATTTTTCAACTCACAAGCTCCGTTCAATACGACGACCTTGCGGCACCTTATTAGAAGGTTCTGTATGCGCACAAGGTACCACTCTACTAACGTCTTGCTGCATCAGTAACCCCTCATCGCCCACGTCCTACACAGTACAGCCTTCATTGGGCCAAACAGAAGGAAGGTGAGATATCCGGGATTGAGGAGGGACCTCGTAGTGATGATGCCAGACGCCTCGCCCAACGACTCACCGTGATTTTGTCCACTGCCAGGTCTCTGTAAACATTCTGCAAGCGCCTATGGAAATCTGCGATTCTCTGATTTACGGCTAAAAGAAGCTCAGATAGGTTTTATTAAGTATTTCAATACGATCATACTGTTCTCCACTCTCTTGGCTACAAAACCCTATTTTTCAACTCACAAGCTCTGTTCAATACGACTACCTTGCGGAACCTTATTGGAAGGTTCTGTATGCGCACAAGGTACCACTCTACTAACATCTTGCTGCATCAGTAACCCCTCATCGCCCACGTCCTGCACAGTAAAGCCTTCATTGGGCCAAACAGATGGAACGTGAGACATCCGGGGTTTAGGACGGACCTCGTAGTGATGATGCCAGACGCCTCGCCCAACGACTCACCGTGCTTTTGTCCACTGCCAGGTCTCCGTAAACATTCTGCAAGCGCCTATGGAAATCTGCGATGCTCTGGTTTATAGCTAAAAGATGCTCAGATAGGTTTTATTAAGTATTTCAATACGATCATACTGTTCTCCACTCTCTTGGCTACAAAACCCTATTTTTCAACTCACAAGCTCCGTTCAATACGACGACCTTGCGGCACCTTATTAGAAGGTTCTGTATGCGCACAAGGTACCACTCTACTAACGTCTTGCTGCATCAGTAACCCCTCATCGCCCACGTCCTACACAGTACAGCTTTCATTGGGCCAAACAGATGGAAGGTGAGACATCCGGGATTTAGGACGGACCTCGTAGTGATGATGCCAGACGCCTCGCCCAACGACTCACCGTGATTTTGTCCACTGCCAGGTCTCTGTAAACATTCTGCAAGCGCCTATGGAAATCTGCGATTCTCTGATTTACGGCTAAAAGAAGCTCAGATAGGTTTTATTAAGTATTTCAATAGGATCATACTGTTCTCCACTCTCTTAGCTACAAAACCCTATTTTTCAACTCACAAGCTCCGTTCAATACGACGGCCTTGCGGCACCTTATTGGAAGGTTCTGTATGCGCACAAGGTACCACTCTACTAACGTCTTGCTGCATCAGGAACCTCCTCATCGCCCACGTCCTGCACAGTACAGCCTTCATTGGGCCAAACAGATGGAAGGTGAGACATCCGGGATTTAGGACGGACCTCGTAGTGATGATGCCAGACGCCTCGCCCAACGACTCACCGTGCTTTTGTCCACTGCCAGGTCTCCGTAAACATTCAGCAAGCGCCTATGGAAATCTGGGATGCTCTGGTTTTCCGCCAAAAGAAACTCAGTGACAGCTCTCCCTGAAGTTCTCCTCCTTTACAGACGCCATTTTGAAGGATACGTATAGCATTGCACCCTGTCGAAACTTCATGAAACTATACGGGCTGACGGAGGAATATTTTACGGTATCCCACAATAAATTCCATTTTTTCAACCAAAATTGGCCGAGATAAAACTGTGTTACATTTCTTATTCCACGTCCCTGGTGACAAGCAAAAATGGGTCAAAAATTTAATAAACTCATATCGAATGTAGATATTGCTCCAGTGGTTTCATTTCCAAAGCATAAAAGCAATAGTAGAAACTCCAATTTGCGGGACAGTAAATTTAGATGTACCGTACTCACTTTCATGGTCATGATCACCTCAAAATGATCATCATAAAAAAAGCACATGTCAGAATATCGCCGATTGTTACAATGCACTGCATTCTTGGAAGTACCTCAGTCTACCTCTAGATGTTCTGTCTTGCAATAGCATCGGTAGGTTCACGCGGAAGCCACTGGTGCTAAGAAAAGAGAAAAAAAAGGTTAAAAGAGAGACAGGGAGACGGGTTATCGCCATCAGTTTTCAGTTGTGCTCTGGAGTACGTGATGAGGAAATGGTACAAGGAAAATGCTAAAACCAGAAGAATTCGAACCAAGAAGGTACAAATAAACTTAAATTTCTTGGGATTCTCAGATGATTTAGCGTAATTAGTTAATAACATTCAAAAAATCAGAAATTAAATAGAAAAGCCTACAAAATAGAGTACAAAAAATAAGACACCAGATGTCACTCCAAAAGACTGAGACAATGGTAGCGGATCGACTGTTGATCAAACACAAGAGTAAAAAGAGTGACAAAATTTAAATGCCTACGAGAATTTATAACATACAACTTGGGCAAGAAACCTGCGTGACAATTAAGAATTAACAAAATGGTAAGAGCTCAAAAATTAACATGGTCTACGAACAGTAAAAAATGTCTGTCAATCAAAACTAAATCAAAACGTTAGAAGACGGTGGTTCAACCAGAGATAACATACGGAAGTGAAACTCTTTTCAGAATCACGTAGAAAAAGAAAACGGAATTGGCAAAATGCTAAAAGTAGAGAGAAGAGTAGCTGGAACATGAATAAATAACAAACATCAAAAAAGATGAACAGTGGCAGATAGCGCCAGATGTAGTGGTGTACAGCAACCTGCAGGCCATCACAGATTCTATACGGAAAAAAACCTTTTTTTCTGGGCTCATTACGAGGACACCCAGAAAAATTACAGAAGAACTTTGGAACATGAAGCAACATGTACCATGGATAAAGGAAATCAGGCAGGACATGCGATATATAAAATTAACCCTGGAAGATTTCGAAAACAAATCAGAAAATGGAAAGAAACTGACAAACATAAAATAAGATTTAAACTAAAAATAGACAAATGACAAACAATAAAAGGGGTACGTACAAATAAGGCACTACTAAAAAGATCAGAACGAATGGGCATTTCGGAAAGAAAACCTGCCGAAGAAGATGACCAGAAAATGATTGACTGAAATGGTCCAATGAGGCCGTACGAGTAGAAGAAGAAGAAATGGTGTTTCAGGCAGAAATCACTGGTGCTCGGAGGGTTAAGCAGGTGGTCATAATGTTGCGGTATCCGTGTAGATACGGAATTCGTGACCCACAATTGGCTGCAACCCTTTAAAAGTAGGCTGTTATCTATCCGCATAATTGAGAACAGCTTGATTAATATCCACAAAGTTCTGAAATTAGCAAGTCGAGAATCTGCTTGTTGATGAAGTGTGTTTCAAGAGTGTACATTGACTTCGGTGCTTCACACCCGTTGCCAACAGTGTGCTCCAGGGACAGCGAACCAGAAGAGCAGTTCACAGCGGGAAGAGGCCGACAGAGTCGCGTTGCCACATTAGGCCAGAGCAGGACTACCGAGAACGCTCCATTCCGGAACACGACGACGTGCAACTGAGGGCGCCTTCATTAACTGGAGCGGCGCGGCGCAGCTCATATATCCAATTTGGAAGCGACTGTGCGAAAGGCCGCTGTTATTATTCCGCTAATTGCTGCGCTGGCTTTGTGCCACGCGCCGGAGCTTTGTGACACTGGCGAGGCGGATTGTTCCGGCGCACAATGACGGCCTCCTCTCGGGGCGCGTCTTCACTGTAGCTGTGTGCCCGCCTTGCGGTGGAAGGCGCCATCACCGACAGCCGTCTCTGAACAATGTTGAGACCGCGAGGCGTCTCGGAGTACAGCCGACGCACGGCGTTGTTATTGCGAGACAAGACGTGCACTTTCAGCGCCCCGCGTTTATTGCCTGTACGTCGCTGACTAGTCAGTTGCTGAGGTTCTCAGTCGTAATTGTACACGGAAGTGTCAAGGAAACTGTAATAGACTCAAATACAGAGATATGCAAACAGGCACAATACGGCGCTGCGGTGGGCAACGCCTATATAAGACAACAAGTGTCTGACGCAGTTGTCAGATCGGTTACTGCTCTTACAACGGCAGGTGATCAAGATGTGAGTTTGAACGTGGTGTTATAGTCGGCACACGAGCGATGGGACACAGCCTCTCTGAGGTAGCGATGAAGTGGGCATTTTGCTGTACAACGATTTCACACGTCTATCAGGAATCCGGTAAAACATCAAATCTCCGACATCTCTGCGGCCGGAACAAGATCCTGCAAGAACGGGACCAACGACGAGTAGAGAGAAACACTCAGTGTGACATAAATGCAACCCTTCCGCAAATTGATGCAGATTTCAATGCTGGGCCATCAACAAGCGTCAGCGTGCGAACTGTTCAAAGAAATGCTGTGCTAGTGTCCGTTCTAGTCGAGGGAAAGGGAAATTTTATCAAAAGTCAATGAAGACGCGGTTGGACGATGGAATCTGGGGCCGCTGGCAGAGTGTGGTAACAGTCGACAGCCAGCAGGCCAGGCAATGTAAACATGGCACTCACGGACGTGGAGCTGCGATGGCGGTATTGCACGCACGACTTGTTTTGAGTGGTGCAACAACGACGCAGGAAACCACGGCATTGGCTCTGAGCACTATGGGATTTAATCTGAGGTCATCAGTCCCCTAGAACTTACAACTACTTAAACCTAAGGACATCACACACATCCATGCCCGATGCAGGATTCGAATCTGCGACCGCAGCGGTCGCGCGGTTACAGACGCACAGCATTGCTTGAAGTTATTGTGATGTATGAGGCGGGGCACTAGGCCAGAGCTAGGAGTTCAAAATGTTCAAATGTCTGATAAGGTCATCGGACCCTAATCTTACCCACTACTTAACCTAAATTATCCTAAGGACAAACACACACACCCATGCTCGAGGGAGGACTCGAACCTCCGCCGGGACCAGCTGCACAGTCCATGACTGCAGCGCCTCAGACCGCTCGGCTAATCTAGCGCAGCAGTGCCAGGAGTGCGATTTGTAAGTGGCTGACGTGTGGAAATTTATCCCTGCCATAGTTTCTGTCTCTCTCTGACACTCCGTCAGAAGCGAAAACCAGTATAAATAGATGGGCAATTTTAGCCTGAGGGAGATTGTGCCAGGTCACTCGAACGTCGGGAAGGACCTGTGCTGATCTACACCTATAGGTGCCAGTTCGGCAACAATGTTATGACTATTCTACATAAACTTGTACTTTGTTTCTATGTACCTGTTCGGGCTATAGTCTGCCTCCAGGGACGCAACACTGGGGCGGGGTGGAACGGCGGCCTGGAACTTGGAAATCTCACGGTCTTCCTGAAAGAGGGCAGAGACAGCGGTCTGCAGCAGGTCCAGGAGGGGCTCGGTTCCTCTCCAGTCTACAGGCCACATTCACTTCCCACCTGACGTACCGGGGCCTGGGCGAGGCGTATGCAGTGGGAGGCGAGGCAGCACTGCATCAGTGCCAGAGACGGCAGCATGTGTTGCCATCTGGCAAGAACTACTAGCGGCAAGTTGCGGCACAGCATCCAGGAGGGTGCAGGTGGGGGTCCGGGCCTGTCCTGAGAGCAATGATTGCCCGAGGGTCAGGAGTGGCCAGTACATCCACCTCCATCCCATGGTCGGACAGAGCAGGCCAAACAGGGTGGAGGGCAACAAGGACCAGGGATTGTGGCAATCTCCGGAATCAGGGACAGATATGCGGTGACCGGGCAGAGCGCGGTCGACTTCCACCTGAGTGGCCTTGATGACAACAGCAGCAGTGTCAGCATACCAGGAGTTGCTGAGCCGGCTGGACTCACGGGACAGCACTGTGGGTGGCACCCTGACACTGCGCTGCACTCATCGAATACTGTAAATTAGCTGAATAAAGCAATGCTACTGAAACCACTCTGTCACTCTGCACTGCCCCTCGACACTCTTGTACTTGCTCGGCCTCCTGACGAAGTACGGCTCGGTGAGTCCCGGCTTCAGCTCTGCCACCTGGAGTCCCGGGTTCAACCCACCGACCTTGCAACAGAAACACCTTCAATATGGGTTTTCAGAGCCAAAGGCCCACTCGTGTACCCTTGATGACTGCACGATACAAAGCTTTACAACCTCGGCTGGGCCGATCAATACCGACATTGGACTGTTGACTTTAAACATGTTGCCCAGTCGGACGAATCTCGTTCGAAATGGTATCAACCGGCGTGGTCAGTGATTTTCTCTGCCTCGTGATGACTGGGTGTTGTGTGATGTCCTTAGGTTAGTTATGTTTAAGTAGTTCTAAGTTCTAGGGGACTCATGACCATAGATGTTAAGTCCCATAGTACTCAGAGCCATTTGAACCATTTTGTATCAACCGGATGGAAGGTTGTGGGTGTGGATAGAACCTCATGAATGCATGGACCATGCATGTCAGCAGAGGACTGTTCAAGTTGGTAGAGGCTGTGTAATGGTGTGGGGCGTGTGCAATTCAAGTGGTATGGGACCCCTGATATATCTAGATACTACTCTGACAGGTGACACATGTGTAAACATCCTGTCTGATCACCTGCATCCATTCATGTCCGTTGTGCATTCCGACGGACTCGGGCAGCTCCAGCAGGAAAATGCGACACTCCACACGTCCAGAATTAGTACAGAGTGGCTCCAGGAACACTCTTTGGGTTTTCTTAGTTTAAACACTTCCGCTGGCCACCAAAGTCCCCAGAAATGAACGTTATTGAACATATCTGGACTGCCTTGCAACGCGCTGTTCAGAAGTGATCTCCATCCCCTCCTACACTTACGAATTTATGGACAGCCGTGCAGGATTCATGGTGTCAGTTCCCTCCAGCTCTACTTCAGACATTATTCGAGTCCATGCTACGTCGTGTTGCGGCATTTCTGCGTGCTCGCGAGGGTCCTACACGATATTAAGCAGGTTTACCAGTTTCCTTGGCTCTTCAGTGTATATATGTTACCACCAAAGTGGCAAGATGTTTAACCTCATTTTAGATTAATACTTTTCCTAGGAGATATATGTACGTAATGCCTATATATTTTTTAAAATACTAATTTGACGCAGGCCAACTAAAATATTACAATGTAACCATATGTTGAAATTATAAATTTATACATTTAAAAAACATAAATTGAAACAAGAGAATTACCTCAATGGTGAGTATCTGCGAATTGGCTTAACCTTACTTTGTTTAGTAGCTTTTTAACAATGACTTGGCATATTCATATCCCTTACTATTTCCATATGGCGACCCTCTGTTAGAAAAGTGCTGTTTCTTGAAGAATTAAGCTTCAGTATTGTAAGGTGTCAGGCAAATCCAACACCTTCCATGAAAACCCTGACATGATAAGCAAATCTAGTAGTATGTCACATAGCTCCGAATAAATCGTGACATTAAATTAACCAAAGTAATACGAGTAACGTGTGAGCAAATGGAATACCACAGACTAACAAAAGAATGCCTAAATGCATGTCGTACCTTCCCACCGTGAGACCGACGCAGTTCCGAGGGGAGAAACGAGAACAGAAGCCGAGAGCAAAACCGTGTTAAGCTAGAAGGCTCTGTGATAAGGGACGGACTGGACACCCATGTCGCCAGCCTACCTCTAAGACTACCACCCGCACGTTTTAGCGTGAGACTTTTTCGCGTCTCTGTTACGTCAATAACCACCCCCCAGCCCATGTTAAAAGCTAGAGCCCTTTTGTAGGCGGAGCTTAAGGTTAACATTGAGACCCTGATTGATCAGATGAAAACACAGCCAGATAGTTTTTTTTTTCAAACTAACTTCGGTAAATTGTAGTAAGGAGAAGTTAGGAGAGAGTTGCTTCCGAGACGGCGAGGTGAGCGGAGCTGTGCTGACCGCTGCCGCCCTGACGCTGCCTAAACACCGACAAGGTAATGAACGCACACGATGCCGCATTTTTGAGTGCATAAGGCTTCATTTAGAACTGCAGAAGTCTCATCTGTTACATATCCTTTTTGCGTAATACTAGTGTCGATCGTCAATTAAAGCTCATGGTGTTCACATTTGCCACTAAAAGTAAAAATATGAAACGTGATGATTTCTCTGATATACAATTATTGAGAAGCCACATTAGCCACTGTAATTCACGACAAGTTAGATAAGTAATTAAAGATAATTGAGGGTCACTGTAGACCATTTTGACAGTTTTCTCTTTTGTGAAACTTAATTTAAACCTAGATTATAGATGTGATATGGCATAGGTCATCCGTCGATCCATTGTAGAACTTGGAAACCCACTCAGGGAATATTCGTTCACATTTTTGTTGAACGCAGTTGGTTTTTACCATCCTGTATTAAAACACTTCCTTTTATCAATAGTGCAATTTATAAACAATGTTTTGTGAGTAGAATAAACTCTCCAATGGTAAACTTAACTGCTTTTTCGACGTTATTTTACCAGCTAACTAAAAATAGGAAAGACTTGAACCCCTTCCACTAAATTTAGTTAGTATTAAGAATCCTTTACAGGGAGTGCAGTGGAACTGACGCTGAGATATTTGGTTATATCATCGCTAGTCTCACTGAACTCCTCTGAATTCTACATGTCATGTGTGGTCTGGCGTCTCCTTACCAGCAACAGGTCCCAGGTTCAAACTAGTCAATTCCCTAAAAAACACGCTCAGAGCGTCGTTGCGCGAAAGTGGTAGGGAGACACCATATAGAACAATCAGACACCACCATGAATGTTTAGAAAATGGCGATCCTGCCAGGATGGTAAAATACCATGATTGAAGGTCGACTACATGCCTAACTAGATCAGAAAAATACCTGATGAAAAATATTCGTAGTAAAATTTTTTTCTTAAAGTCATACATAGTCGAAAACAACAGCTTCAGCGTTAGCTAGTAAAAGTATTAAAAAAAGAGAATTCTAGCAGAGGCAATAGCATTATTAAGTTATGAATTTTAATATTGTTAGAATTAAGTTTTCTCTCCAAAGCAAGCGCGCAGGTGGCGGATACATCGTTGACAAGTTGGTTTTTACCCAACAAGTAAGTGAATTGATTGTCAAGTCGTGCGTGCAAAAAGTTTATGAAACGCGTGGGATCGTATGAGCGCATGTTGACGCGAAGTAGGGCGCCTGAATTGCTTTTAAGACAGAAAATAAGGGATTCGGAAAGATTAGCAATGGCAGATCGAGACCTTGACCGAATAGAGGTAGAGACCCAGCATGAAAATCGACAGATAATAGAGGACAGTACAACAGACGATGCAGTATCGCGGGAAATAGGACATATAACACACCATAACAAGGATAATGTACGCCAAGGCACAGAAAACCTAGGTCAGCATAGACAGAGGAGCAGGAAAGTAGAGAGACAGTCGATGAGGATTCTAACTTGCGTCTTGATTACGTAGAATCCATATCACAAGTAATCAGAGCTCCCTCACCACAGAGTACAAGGAATGCGAGCAGAAACGTGTCGCAGCACAGTTCATCGCAATCGGTTGCAAACCAACAATTGGGCGAGAAACAAAGAGCGTAGAACGTCGGAAGAAAACGCAATAGGACCCACCAATCTGGCAGAATTATTACAATTAATGACGGAAACCATGACAATGCAAAGTAAAGAAATTGCGAACCAAATTAAAATTCAAAATGCAGAAACGACGAAACAAATTGCAGAAACCACGAGACAAATGCGTGAGATTAAAGAACAAAACAAAAAAATTCAGTTACACCTAAGTCATATTGAAGACGAGGCAAAAGAATCTCGAGAAGTGATAGGAAACTTAACAACAGGTCACAATCAATTGAGAACAGACATTGACAAGGTACAAGCGGACGTACAAACATTGCGTAATGACACTCAGGACGAGATCAAACATTACGTAACAACACCCACGGAGACGTCAAGAAACTAGAGAAACAGATAAACGAAAATACTAGACAAGCAGCAGGTACAGCGCGTGAAATTGTTGAAAACAGTGTGTTACACAAACGTATCACAAAAGCAGCGCTGAAAAGATACGGTAACCGCATAGTCAAAATAGAGGCGCAAACGAAGCAACAATTTCAGAAATTGCGAGCAGAGTTGTTGCAAACCATTTAAGAGCGTAGTGAACAGGATGGAACAAGCACAGAGTCCGCAACCACATCCGTATCTGTAACAGCACAGGAAAAACAAGCAATTAACGAAGATATTACGCATATGCGATTACCATCACAGGCGGAGAGTAGCATATGTGAAATCAGACAGCCTGCACCGCGGGTACGCGAAAGTTACAGTGGACAATATCCAATGGATCTACCACAACAGGGAAGAACGAGGGGAGAAATGATCAGAAACAAAAGTGGCGAAGAATAGCGAATTTCATATGGAACTATGACGAAGTACGACAACGATCATTTCCTCACAGTCAGAAAATTTCAACACTTTCGAGAAGGAAACTCATTACATCCACGAACTTTTATTGATCAATTCCGAGTAGGATTACCAGAACACTGGGTGCTAGCACACAAATTAGACTTTATATGTGCACACATATCAGGAACAATCGCAGAAACTATGCAGAAAGTTGCAGCGACATGCCGATCGTACGAAGATTTCAGAGAGAAGTTTCTCTCACGATATTGGTCCAGCAAAGCACAGAACAGAGTGAAGTACGAATTATTACAGAACCCATATTTTGAAAATTCAGGAGAGAAGCGTCCCGTGAAATTTTTCGAATTAATGGCAAAGAAAAATCAATGCTTAGATGTACCATACAGTGACAGAGAGTTGATTAAATTATGCGTGATGAAGCTACCATTGAAATACCAGCAATCATTAGTAGGTCGCGGAGGCAATGTCGTCGAAGCATTTAAAGGTATTCTAAGGGAACTAGAGTTCATATTTTCGGAAGATGACGCAAGAAAAAGACGAAGCGCACGTGAAAACGAAAACAAAAAGCAGTGGAATCAACAAGACACAGTACGAAGAAACGATAATTACGAACCACGTGATAACTTCGCACCAAGAAACGACAATAGATTTCAACAAAGAACCGGTTATGGATTTAGAAGAGAATATGGCAATAACTATAATTCACCCCGGAACGGAAACAACTATTACAGAGGGAATAACGACAACTGGAACGGGTACTGGAGAACCAATAGACCGACAAATTATCAACAAAGAAACCACTATCAACAAGCTGAACAAGAAAAGCGAATACAGATAGAAGAGGTGGTGGTAAGGCCACCAAACCCCAATAAACGTTCGAGTTGACAGCTAAGTGCCCATGCCAAAGAGAATGACGCACCGACCCAGGACAACTGCAGCACCTTGAACAGAGAAATCAAAATCTTATCACGAGAAGAGAAGAAGGAAGAAACAAATCCGCAGCGACCAGATGAAAACGAAGACCAGAAAATAACAATATCGTGTTGGGACGAAATTAATTGGGAGAATACTGAGGAGGAAGATGAATTACCAGAGGCACGCACAACGAATGTAGGAGGAAAGGACGAAGTAATGAGTATTGCAGAGCTATTTGAGATGGAAACCAGGGAAAGCGAATTCAGTGAGGATAATGCGCAGTCGACAGAAGTTGAAAATAAGTTACAAGTGGGCGCACAACCCAACGTATATAGTGAAGGAAGTTATGAAGCGATAATTAGTGCATTTAGATGCGATTATGTGGAAGGAGCGACGAAGAAGGAGAAGATAGACGAGGATGAGGAAAAAGTAGAGGATGTAGAAGAAAGCGTAAATGAAGGAAGAAATAGAGAAGAGGAAATAAAAGAGAGAGAAGTAGCAGTCGAAGCTTATCCTACAGAAAGTTCTAATTCACAAGGGAAATTCCTAAAAATCCTCATGTATGATTCAGTGGAGGATTCGTTGATGCAAGAGGAAAAAGAACAGAACCAACCCCTTTAAATTCAACCAATTGTGAAGGCCATGGTAAAGCATATCCCAGTCAATATTGTAATTGATAGCGGAAGTGAACTGACTGCGATCTCAGAAAATTTATTCATGCAATGTAATGCCAGTGAGGAATTGCCAGTTCTGAAAACACGTAAGATTTAAGTAAGAGGTCCTATTAGAAACAATGCTGCGGAAGTTACGAGACAAACAAGATTAACTCTTTCGTGCCAAGGTCAAAAGATCGAAGCCAACTTCGTGATTATTCCTAAACTAACTGTAGATTTGATTATAGGTGCAGATTTTTTAAATGAGAGACGAGCGATAATAGATATTGGGAAAGGTAGAGTAACATTCGGGAATGTCACACTTCTCTTTCAGCAAAAGCTAAAATTAGAAGAAATACCAGTTATAAACAAACAATTAAGAATGACGCGAGATAAAGAGGATGAAGAATTAGAATGGTATGCACAAAAGAGGGAACCGCCTCAACTCATGTTAGAATTCCATAAAGAAATCGACGAAAAATGGCAAGAAGTTCAAGGTATTTCGGAACACAGTTAAAGAGAATTAGAGGGTATTTTACGAGATAAAGCAGAGGTATTTTTACCTAAGACTGGCAGTATTAAACACTCTCACTACAAGTTTGAAGATTAATTTTATTACTGGTAAATAATCAGCACAATATTGCAAGATTATGTTGCAGATAAGATCGTCAGGAGAAAGAAGATTGAAGAGAGAGGAATGTGGGAAAAGGAAAGTAGTTTCAATAATAACACCAATAGTACCATAGATTAAGGTGAAGGGATAAAGCGTAGATAGTCTAACAGCATGAAATACTAAAATGCTATACACCACGACACTGCACAAAAATAAAAAAACGAATTTGAGGATTCTTGAGTAGACGTTAAGACTCCAAATATCTTAGAATTATAACATGGAAAGGGTGTCGAAATTTGTAAAGCTTTTTAAGAAGGTGTAAAACAAGTACGTACTAGATATATGTTAGATGATTATAAGTAAAACTTTTTGTAAGAACCATTGTAAAAACTCCAGCAAGAAAGAGATGCAACGACCCACAAGTTGCAACGCGAGAAGTATCAAGAAAGAAAAGGACGTAATTAGCAAGACACGAGGACAGCCAGACCAACAGAAGGCCCTTGTAGCTGAAATGGGCTGCTGCATATCTGCCAAGCGGAACCATAGAGTGCCGGAGGCCTGTAGCGACGGGACGCCGAACATCAGTAGATACTGGTTTTTTTTAACCAACTTCGGTAAATTGTAGTAAGGGGAAGTTAGGAGAGAGTTGCTTCCGAGACGGCGAGGTGAGCGGAGCTGTGCTGACCCGCTGCCGCCCTGGCGCTGCCTAAACACCGGCAAGGTAATGAACGCACGCGATGCCGCATTTTTGAGCGCATAAGGCTTCATTTAGAACTGCAGAAGTCTCATCTGTTACACCTCCTTCTTGCGTAATACTAGTGTCGATCGCCAATTAAAGCTCATGGTGTTCACATTTGCCACTTGAAGTAAAAATATGAAACGCTATGATTTTTCTGTTATATAGTTATTGAGAAGTCACATCAGCCACTGTAATTCATGACAAGTTAGATAAGTAATTAAAGATAATTGAGGGTCACTGTAGACCATTTTGACAGTTTTCTCTTTTGTGAAACTTAATTTAAACCTAGATTATAGATGTGATAGAACTTGTAGAACTTGGAAACCCACTCAGGAAATATTCGTTCACATTTTTGTTGAACGCAGTTGGTTTTTACCATCCTGTATTAAAACACTTCCTTTTATCAATAGTGCAATTTATAAACAATGTTTTGTGAGTAGAATAAACTCTCCAATGGTAAACTTAACTGCTTTTTCGACGTTATTTTACCAGCTAACTAAAAATAGGAAAGACTTGAACCCCTTCCACTAAATTTAGTTAGTATTAAGAATCCTTTAAAGGGAGTGCAGTGGAACTGACGCTGAGATATTTGGTTATATCATCGCTAGTCTCACTGAACTCCTCTGAATTCTACATGTCATGTGTGGTCTGGCGTCTCCTTACCAGCAACAGGTCCCAGGTTCAAACTAGTCAATTCCCTAAAAAACACGCTCAGAGCGTCGTTGCGCGAAAGTGGTAGGGAGACACGATATAGAACAAACAGACACCACCATGATAGAGTATCTGCAACTCACTACGAAATCTCTGTTTCATTATATTTGCACGATCGTCACTCACAACACTTTCAAAACCATCAAGTGCAGTGTGCAGCCTCTCTGGCACAACTGCATTCCAACCGAACTGGACAAAAACGTTTTTAGAAAAAGAACATCATATTTTACTGTAGAAATTATTTACGTCACTATTGCAGTTTCGGCCTATGAGCAATTTTCAAATGGTAATGCAAAAGACTTCTTCAGCATGTGTCATACTTTAAAATCCTCCAACATGTACATCTGTCATCGTCAAAAGTAGTCCTTTTTACTGACTGAAACTGTTACAAGAATGAGGTCTGTGCCTCTTGTAACTACCAAAATATTAAAATTATCTTTCTTTCATGGTTTGCCTTTGCACTTTATTAAATGCTTAGAGAAAGTATTAAATAAGATCCGTTTCATACCCTGCCTAACGATTTTTGGTATCTTAAACTTTGCATAGGTATTTCATAAAATGTCGGATTTCACAGTATGTCGGTAACTTCGTGGATAACACAGAAACTAGGCGGCTACTATTACCGTCCTGGTCCTGCCACTGACATTTCTGTTTTTTCTCCTACAAAATGTCTCACACAATCTATCCACGCAGCATCCGATCTAAATATGTAGACAATATTCGCCGACTGACAAGGAAAGTGTTATACCATGAAGTTCGAGAACGATATTTATCAATATTTGTAGATATTTTAATGAAATAACTGATATTAAATGATTCAGCTTTCATTCTATTTGGAACTGATGGGCATTATCAACATGAGGCGTGATCTTATAGTGTCACGACTATGTTCTGGTGAGAGAAATGTTGCGTTGCTTCACGAAGGTTACCCTCCGACATGGCCGGCTGGAGTGGCCGAGAGGTTCTAGGCGCTACAGTCTGGAACCGCGCGACCGCTACGGTCGCAGGTTCGAATCCTGCCTCGGGCATGGATGTGCGTGATGCCCTTAGGTTAGTTAGGTTTAAGTTCTTCTAAGTTCTAGGGGACTGATGACCTCATATGTTAAGGCCCATAGTGCTCAGAGCCATTTGAACCATTGCCCTGACATGCAGTCACTGAGAAAATCCCATATGTCAGCTAGGTAGTGTGGTGGTGCATTATCTTGCATGAAGTAAACATTTCGTTCTTGGTCATCCTCATAGATGTGTGGTATCAAAAAATGTTGTAACGTATCCAGGTACACTATCCTGTCAAGGGTTCTCTCACACAAAGAAAAGGGGCCGTACCCTTTGTTCTTGCTCACTGCACAAAAAACGTTTACTTTAGATGTATCACAAAGATGTTGTAATGTTTGATGTGCATTTTCAGTGCCCCCATTACCACAGTTATGTGTGTTAACCTTGCCACTTAAGTGAAAAGCCGACTCGTCAGAAATGTGTATCGTCATGTAATCGATTTATCATATACACACAGAAATACTTGCGAACAGTTTTATAAGAGTCTTTTATTGCTTGTACGTTCGTCAATCAGTACGTTTTCAAATGCAAACGGTTTCTCAACACACGCCAAACAGTCGTATGTGGGATTTGCAATTCGTGAGATGCACACCGGGGCAGTTTCGTAGGGCTGTAGACAAAACGTTGTCCACTCGCTCAAAGACGTCGCCAGATGTGTTTGAATGACCTGATGATTTCCCCACGTCTTACCGGGTACCCTATTTCTACAAAACATTTATGTCACTCATAAACTGTAGACCTACTGGGAAGATCTCTCGCGTACTTGGTACGGAAATTACGCTGAAGTGTTGTCGCAGACTTCGATTCTTCAAACCGAAACACACAGCCAGTGGAGGAAGCCATCTTTGACGCAACTGCCACTAGCACTCCTTACGGTGCGATTCGGCGCAAGCGAACTACATGAGACAGAACATGGTGTATTTCCCTACAAATTGATACTACAATAACTTCTGCATGTACTATGAATTAATGTATATGATTTTTCGGAGTTGTTAAGTCCTTTCTGATACACCCTGTATTATTTGTGCTCCATTCTTGTTTCAGTATAAAACTACTTTATTTGTGTCATTAAAACTTAACGAAGCGCGAGATTACAATTTTGAACTTCTAGTCTAGTCTAGTACTGTAAATTTGCAGAGTTTATCGGGTGGTTCAATTTGTAGTGAAAGTTACCCTCTGACCAGTTCCATTACAACAATCAAGCACATCAGAGTAGATTGTTAATCGTGTTTTAGAGATGTTTGGAGAAGTCCTAAAAATCTGTTCGTATGGTGTCACATGAATGACGTATCCACAATGTGCTACACAAGTTTCTAACGCTTTATGCTTACAAACTACAGTCGTTGCATAAGGTAAACGCCGATAATAAGCCAACTCGAGCAACGTTTCCCAAAGACGTCCTTCAGCGCATCGACATAGGCAATAGTTTCTTGGTTAAAATCGTATTTTCCGATGAAGCAGTGCTTCAGATCAGTGGAAAGATCAATAAACACAATATTTTAATTTGCGGTTGTCAATATCATCATGAGGCCACGGAGTATCAACGAGACATCCCAAAGACCAACGTTTAATATGGCCTAATAGAAGATGAAATTATTGGGCCTTGTTTTCTCTGCAGAGATAAGCATCACTGACCACTTGTATCTTCCTAATAAGCTAGCTGGTTGTCTGCTCTCCTAGATAAGACAGAGACACCCACATCTGGTCTTCCAGTAGAGTGGAGTACATCCGCACTGGACCACGGAAGCTCGTAACACACGAATTCCCACAAAGATGGAGTGGCACAGGTCGTCCAGTCCCATGAGCACCCCTGATGCCTGACGTTACTCACCCAGATTTCTTCCTGTATGCACTAAGGACAGGGTATACTATACCAAACTGACAGCTCTGGAATAGCGACGTGAGACAGTTACGTCACAGATGTTGAAGAATACCTGGAGAGAAATCTAGTATTGGTTAGACATCCTCCGTGTCACTCGTGAGGTTCGCGTTCAACGTGTGATTGAACAAACAAAACTTCAGAACTTAGCGTATCGTTTGTTGTATGAATCTTATTTATGAATCGAAAACATGTTGTATTACGGAAGTTTCGTGGCAGATACCTGATTTTTTCAAGAATTTTTATCGATAGACCCAGAGCTCAACCACAGTTATCACGGATGAGTCAGTGTTACTATTAAATCGTATTGCCAGAAATTACCTATGGACGTCGATGAATGAATCTGAAATCCCATAAAAACTAGAACCTCCACACTACTTTTTGCCTGAAATTTAGCGCAAATTTTCCTCCGACTGAATAAAAGTCTACGCATTACCAAAACTATGTACCCACAACTTCTTATAATAACCTTTGACTAAACAGAAACTAATTTGGACTGAACTGTAACTGATTTGAACGCAGCTTGTATTTGTGTTACGCGCGCAACTGAAGTTATCTGACCCAAATCAAAATTTCCACTTGCAGATTTCTTGACAGCGCAACAGCTAACAGCTAGCAGGCAGCGGCTAAGTTAGATTTCTGTTTCTAAATACATATTCAAACTGTTGCATGTGATAACGTGTCATGATAAACAGTGAGGTAGGGATAGTAACTATTCCTGTGGATGATATTGCAATACAATGATTTTAAAACCGGCCGGGATGGCCGAGCGGTTCTAGGCTCTACAGTCTGGAACTGCGTGACCGCTACGGTCGCAGGTTCGAATCCTGCCTCGGACATGGATGTGTGTGAGGTCCCTAGGTTAGTTAGGTTTACGTAGTTCTAAGTTCTAGGGGACTGATAATCTTAGGAGTTAAGTCCCATAGTGGTCAGAGCCATTTGAGCCAATGATTTTAAAATGAGGTGTGTATTCAAAAGACAGAGTAAAACTTCACGTGATCTTTACACTGATGTGAGCAATACTATGCTTAACAACGTGAATAATGATTTAAAGACAGGTACAATGTTATCAGAGAATTTCTATAAAAATCAAACAGCTTAATCAATTAATATGTTAATCCATGATTCAGTGAAGTGGGGTGGTCTTTCTCTCAGCTCTGAGTATGTTAACTAGCTTGAATCTTCCCTTTAGAAAAAAATATTTATAAATCACAGTGTTAGTAAACCTCTACGTTATTTGATTTTCAAACAGCTGAGCAAAACTGAATGTACTCAGACATTTCTATCTTTACTTATTCTGATCATCACTAAAGTGACACACAATACTTTTTTAGCGCAACGCAATCTGACTTTCAATAATCCCTACAAAAGAATGGCCCTGACTAACAATAACCTATACCTTTCATGAATCACTTACCTCACAAAACTCTTCGTTACTCGAACTACTGCAATACAGAGAGCGCCAATACTGCCAGCTAAACAAAAGATTCTAACTACTGATAGGCATAGTTAGCGAATGAAAGATTTTGGTAGAGAACAAACAACGTATTTACCGGAATAGTGTTCAAAAGTCATAATATGCACCAGTTCATGACTTCTAGTCTCACAAATCTCTTTCCCCACACCCACCACTACTGGCACCGCCAACTGCACAACGCTACGCGCTGTTCACATCCTACTGACCAACACTACAATAGTGAATATTCCAACAATGCCGACCAGCCACATACTGCACACAGCATAGACAGTGATTTTCATACAGAGCGCTACGTGGCGTTACCAACATAAAAATCTAAACAGCCTACTGACATAAAAGCGCTACTTGGCCTAAACACCCTACTTACAAGCTGACAGTAATCATTCCGACATATTAGGTGCGCAGCGCCGTAGTCTTACATCAAACTACTTCTCCTCAAAAAGAATCACATTATCCAAAAATTTACATTCCTTCCGCCTTTCATTGTACACATCGCACTCATCCTTTCTGTCCTTTCTTCATCTAATACTTACAATCACAAGTCCATACAACACTACTAAACACGTCCATCACCTACTACACTTCAATTAAGAATGTATCAAACTGCGCAGAGGCAAAGATTGTGCCGCGACAGGACCAAAGATTAGTTAACAGTAAGATCACTTGCTCTGTCTCTCTGATATGCACAGCGATGACATACAATAATCGATATGACATGAGCGCCTTACAAAATTAGTGCAGATCGTAAAAATATGCCCTCTCTGTCACATATGTAATCAAAACGAACAGAGTACGAGAATCAAAACGATTGACAATGAGGACGTAGCGGTTACTCTTGAGGCACGCAGCATGTGACTGGCAGTGGCTGTCATTGAGCGGACAGGGAGACAAACAGATAATGATCGGAGTGCAGTGTGTGGTATCAAGTGACACTCGCACGCGCCCATTAACCCTAGCCCTGCCAAACCATCTGCGGGTGGGGAAGGCGGCTCCGGATAGGCACGGCACTTTGATCCGCCCTCCTCCCCCACTGCCAGCGAACAAAGCGGTTGTGTACTGAAACAGTGCGCCCGTGACAAAGAGCTGCCCGTGACTGACAGAGTGGCGAATCACTCGTAAACACTGCCGGCGTCCCGGCTGGGGGTCAGCTATGGCCTGCGACTCGCTGGCCTTGCCGGACGTGATCTGTGGGCTTCGCTGCCGACTCCAGCGTAAATACTGTCGCAAAGACGGACCGTAATGCCTTCTGCCGTTAGTGCAAAAGGTGGCGATGAATGTGTAGGAGGAGTGGCAGAGGCTTCACACGTCACAGGTGAAGGAGTTGTAAGAGTGTAGCTGAAGACATTTTGCCATGTTAATCACACAAAGTGAGCGCACAACAGAGGTTTGTCCCCAAAATACATTGCCTGACAAAAAAGGGGAGCAACATTACCAACCTGATCTAACTAAATTTTAAAGATAAAGGAAAGTTCAGTTGCAAGATGTCATCCCCAGTAATCGCACAATCAATACCGAGAAAAATTTCTGGCCAGAAAAAATGTTCAAATGTGTGTGAAACCTCATGGGACTTAACGGCTAAGGTCATCAGGCCCTAAGCTTACAAACTACTTAACGTAAATTACCCTAAGGACAAACACACACACAACCATGGCCGAGAGACGACTCGAACCTCCACCGGGACCAGCCGCACAGTCCATGACTGCAGCGCCTGAGGCCGCTCGGCTAATCCTGCGCGGCATTCTGGCCAGAATTGAGCTCGACGGAAGATCCGTACCCAAAGGCTAGAAAGCTCCACAAGTCACACCAATATTCAAGAAAGGTAGTAGGAGTAATGCACTACATTACACGTCCACATCACTAACGTCGATGTGCACCAGGATTTTAGAGAATATATTAAGTTCGAACATTATGAATTACCTCGAAGAGAAATGTCTATTACCACACAGTCGCCGGCCGCGGTGGTCTAGCGGTTCTAGACGCTTCAGTCCGGAACCGCGCGACTGCTACGGTCGCAGGTTCGAATCCTGCCTCGGGCGTGGATGTGTGTGATGTCCTTAGGTTTGTTAGGTTTAAGTAGTTCTAAGTTCTAGGGGACTGATGACCTCAGATGTTAAGTCCCATAGTGCTCAGAGCCATTTGAACCATTTTGACACACAGTCAACACGGATTTACAAAACATCGTTTCTTGTGAAATACAACTAGTTCTTTACACTCACGAGGTGTTCAGTGCTACTGGCAAGGGATTTCAAGTCGATAACGCGTTTCTAGATTTCCAGAAGGCTTTTGACACTATATCACACAAGCGGCTTGTAGTGAAATTGCGTGCTTATGGAATATCGTCTCAGTTGGTGACTGGATTCGTGATTTCCTGTCAGACAGCTCACAGTTCGTAGTAATTGACGGAAAGTCATCGAGTAAAACAGAAGTGATTTCTGTCGCTCCTCAAGGTAGTGTTATAGACCCTCTGACATTCATTATCTATATAAACGATTTAGGATACAATCTGAGCGACCTTGTAGGTTGTTCGCAGATGATGCTGTCGGTTATCGTCTAGTAAAGTCATCAGAAGAGCAGAACGATTTGTAGACGATATCTCTATGGTGTGAAAATCGTCAATTGACCCTAAATAATGAAAAGTGTGAGATCGTCCACATGAATGCTAAAAGGCATCCGTTAAACTTCGGTTGCACGATAAATCCGTCAAATCTAAAGGCCCTAAATTCAACTAAATATCTGGGAATTACAATTACGAACAACTTAAATGGGGAAGAACACCTGCAAAATGTTGTGGGGAAGAGAAACCAAAGATCTACTAAAGAGACACACTACGCATGTCTATCCTACTTTGGAGTAGTGCTGCGCGGTGGGGGATCCTTACCAGATGGAATTATCGGTGTACAAGGAGAAAGTTTAAAGAAGAGCAGCACGCTTTGTATTATCGTCATATATGAGAGAGAGTGTATCACTGTCATGATAAAATACTTGTGGTGGACCATATGAAAAGAGAGGCGTTTTACATTGCACTGTAGTCTTCTCATGAAATTTCAGTCACCAACTTTCTCCTCAGAATGCGAAAATATTTTTGTTGACGCTGACCTTCATAGGGGGAAACGATCATAATAATAAATCAGAGCTCGCACCAGAAGATATAGATGTTCGTTTCTCCCCATACTGTTAGACATTGGAATAATAGAGAATTGTTGTAAAGGTGGTTCGATGAGCCCTCTGCAGGCACTTAAGTGTGATTTGCGGAGTGTCCATGTAAATGAAGATGCAGATGAGTACGCAGCTATGATCCGAAAGCGCAGTTTTTGAAGTTTCTAGCGCACCGGCTATTGGTCGCTCGCTCCGCAGCAGTGGAATCGGCAATGCGTTTGTGAAATACTGTTTTGATATTCTTTGTTCATCGTCACGAAATGCGCTGCTTCTAACCTGAAGCCGGTGACACAGATCTCTTGGCTCTGAAAAATCCTATGTTGCGATTCGCTAATGCAGTGTAAGCGTTTGGAAGAAGTTAGTGTGTCATTCAAGAAGTAGCTAGCACTAGTTACTAACAGTGCTGTTGTGTGTTCTTTTCTTTGGATTTTAAAGCTGGAATTGTGGAAATGAAATACATTTGCAGGAGATACGCTGTTCTTCAACGTGATTGGCATGATTAAAGTTTAATTTGAAACGCATTAATATAATAAGTGTTCATTTGCTTAGGTTTATTCATTCTGATTTTGAGACGTATGCTTAACTGAAGAATATGAGTACGAGAATACAGTTATAGTAATATTCAAGATACATACGTACTCATATTATTTACTATTTTTCGCGAAGTATAACACGTGTTCTCGAATAAGATTTTAAAGCATTTTGGGCTCAGATGCCTCCTAAGGGAGGGAAGATCGGAAAGTATGGCGCAGTAATTTTATTACCAAAAATTTAATGAATAACAAAACAAAAAATCACAACTGAACTTATATTTTTTACTTACTTTTATACACAGTCAGCAGCACTGTTTACATGTTTTTCCAATAGTGGTACCATTTTCAATAAGCCCTTTTCGCAGAAGTCCGTTTCGTTGGAATGTAGTCATCTGCGGACTGCTTGCTGATTTCACTTGCACATCTGTCGTAAATCGTTGATCAGCTGATAATTTGTTTATGGGAGCAAAGAGATGAAAGTACGACTGTGCAAGCTCTCGACTGTGTGGTTGATTCTGGAGCACATCACACCCAAATCTGGCGACTTTCTCACGAACAGGAGCAGCTACATTCGTGCGAACATTGTCATCAAGAAGTTAGACACAATCAGCATTAATCGTGTGGCGTTTGCTAGAAGGGCAAGAAGCAAGTTAACCAGAGCTCTAATGTAGGCTGCACCATTCACAGTGGTCCCGCGTTCAGCGGAGTCCACCAATAACACATCATGCATATCCAAGAACACTGGCACAAGCACTTTCCTAGAAGACTGAGTCATTTTAATTTTTTTTTCCTTTCTGGGGAAGCAGCATGTTTTCACTCCATACAGGCCTGCTTGGTTTCGGGTGTGTAGTGGTCCTACCATGGCTAAGTGAAGATTCCTTCCAGAATATAATTCACTTCTGCGGCAAAAGTCCGCAGCTCGTAGTCTCGCGGTCGCGTTCTCACTTGCCGAGCACGGGGTCCCGGGTTCGATTCCCGGTGGGGTCAGGGATTTTCACCTGCCTCGAGATGACTGGGTGATTGTGTTGTCCTCATCATTCATCATCCTTCATGCGAGTGGCGAAACTGGGCTGAGTAAAGGTGGGGAATTTGGACGGGTGCTGATAACCGTGCAGTTGAGCGCCCCATAATCCATCCATCATCATAATCTGCGGCAAAACGCGTAAGTGATACAAGCTTTTCATCAAGGCACCCAGCGAGGACTAACTTTACGGAATTTCAACGTATCATGAACATACGCCGGTCTTTCAAAATTGCTGCCTCAATGACTCCGACATCCTGCGTGCTTGAAGCTGGTAGTGACAGTCGAAGCGTGGCGAATCATTAACTTCCGCACGGCCCTCTTGGAATAACACAGACCACCTGGAGACATCGATAAGGTCCATATAGTCGTTCACATACGCGCCACGCATGTCCCTGTGAATTTCACTCGGTTTACACCTTTTGGATTACGTTTTTCGAATTAAGCCTCGCTGCTCTTGCATCTCTCGCTAGAGCAGCACAGGCGACGAAAAAAAAAAAAAAAATACTTTGGAGCGCAAATTTCAAGCATCGTCGTGAAATTTCATCACTCCAGTACCACGGGAGAAAAAATTATTGTGCATTACTTTCTGATCCTCCGTCGTATCTTTAATAACGGTTGTCTGAATTTCACATGTGAAGAAATTTGGTAGCGAGAAGACATTAAAGCAAGCGAAGGGAGGGTATCCCCCCCCATGAACCATGGACCTTGCCGTTGGTGGGGAGGCTTGCGTGCCTCAGCGATACAGATGGCCGTACCGTAGGTGCAACCACAACGGAGGGGTATCTGTTGAGAGGCCAGACAAACGTGTGGTTCCTGAAGAGGGGCAGCAGCCTTTTCAGTAGTTGCAGGGGCAACAGTCTGGATGATTGACTGATCTGGCCTTGCAACATTAACCAAAACGGCGTTGCTGTGCTGGTACTGCGAACGGCTGAAAGCAAGGGGAAACTACAGCCGTAATTTTTCCCGAGGACATGCAGCTTTACTGTATGATTAAATGATGATGGCATCCTCTTGGGTAAAATATTCCGGAGGTAAAATAGTCCCCCATTCGGATCTCCGGGCGGGGACTACTCAGGAGGATGTCGTTATCAGGAGAAAGAAAACTGGCGTTCTACGGATCGGAGCGTGGAATGTCAGATCCCTTAATCGGGCAGGTAGGTTAGAAAATTTAAAAAGGGAAATGGATAGGTTAAAGTTAGATATAGTGGGAATTAGTGAAGTTCGGTGGCAGGAGGAACAAGACTTCTGGTCAGGTGATTACAGGGTTATAAACACAAAATCAAATAGGGGTAATGCAGGAGTAGGTTTAATAATGAATAGGAAAATAGGAATGCGGGTAAGCTATTACAAACAGCATAGTGAACGCATTATTGTGGCCAAGATAGATACGAAGCCCACACCTACTACAGTAGTACAAGTTTATATGCCAACTAGCTCTGCAGATGACGAAGAAATTGAAGAAATGTACGATGAAATAAAAGAAATTATTCAGATAGTGAAGGGAGACGAAAATTTAATAGTAATGGGTGACTGGAATTCGAGTGTAGGAAAAGGGAGAGAAGGAAACATAGTAGGTGAATATGGATTGGGGCTAAGAAATGAAAGAGGAAGCCGCCTAGTAGAATTTTCTACAGAGCACAACTTAGTCATAGGTAACACTTGGTTTAAGAATCATGAAAGAAGGTTGTATACGTGGAAGAACCCTGGAGATACTAAAAGGTATCAGATAGATTATATAATGGTAAGACAGAGATTTAGGAACCAGGTTTTAAGTTGTAAGACATTTCCAGGGGCAGATGTGGACTCTGACCACAATCTATTGGTTATGACCTGTAGATTAAAACTGAAGAAAATGCAAAAATGTGGGAAATTAAGGAGATGGGACCTGGATAAACTGAAAGAACCAGAGGTTGTACAGAGTTTCAGGGAGAGCATAAGGGAACAATTGACAGGAATAGGGGAAAGAAATACAGTAGAAGAAGAATGGGTAGCTCTGAGGGATGAAGTACGAAGGCAGCAGAGGATAAAGTAGGTAAAAAGACGAGGGCTAATAGAAATCCTTGGGTAACAGAAGAAATATTGAATTTAATTGATGAAAGGAGAAAATATAAAAATGCAGTAAATGAAGCAGGCAAAAAGGAATACAAACGTCTTAAAAATGAGATAGACAGGAAGTGCAAAATGGCTAAACAGGGATGGCTAGAGGACAAATGTAAGGATGTAGAGGCTTATCTCACTAGGGGTAAGATAGATACTGCCTACAGGAAAATTAAAGAGACCTTTGGAGAGAAGAGAACCACGTGTATGAATATCAAGAGCTCAGATGGCAACCCAGTTCTAAGCAAAGAAGGGAAGGCAGAAAGGTGGCAGGAGTATATAGAAGCTTTATACAAGGGTGATGTACTTGAGGACAATATTATGGAAGAGGATGTAGATGAAGACGAAATGGGTGATGCGATACTGCGTGAAGAGTTTGACAGAGCACTGAAAGACCTGAGTCGAAACAAGGCCCCCGGAGTAGACAACATTCCATTAGAACTACTGACGGCCTTGGGAGAGCCAGTCCTGACAAAACTCTACCAGCTGGTGAGCAAGATGTATGAGACAGGCGAAATACCCTCAGACTTCAAGAAGAATATAATAATTCCAATCCCAAAGAAAGCAGGTGCTGACAGATGTGAAAATTACCGAACTATCAGTTTAATAAGTCACAGCTGCAAAATACTAACGCGAATTCTTTACAGACGAATGGAAAAACTGGTAGATGCAGACCTCGGGGAGGATCAGTTTGGATTCCGTCGAAATGTTGGAACACGTGAGGCAATACTGACCTTAAGAGTTATCTTAGAAGCTAGATTAAGAAAAGGCAAACCTACGTTCCTAGCATTTGTAGACTTAGAGAAAGCTTTTGACAATGTTGACTGGAATACTCTTCTTCAAATTCTAAAGGTGGCAGGGGTAAAATACAGGGAGCGAAAGGCTATTTACAATTTGTACAAAAACCAGATGGCAGTCATAAGAGTCGAGGGGCATGAAAGGGAAGCAGTGGTTGGGAAAGGAGTGAGACAGGGTTGTAGCCTCTCCCCGATGTTATTCAATCTGTATATTGAGCAAGCAGTAAAGGAAACAAAAGAAAAATTTGGAGTAGGTATTAAAATTCATGGAGACGAAGTAAAAACTTTGAGGTTCGCCGATGACATTGTAATTCTGTCAGAGACGGCAAAGGACTTGGAAGAGCAGTTGAACGGAATGGACAGTGTCTTGAAAGGAGGATATAAGATGAACATCAACAAAAGCAAAACGAGGATAATGGAATGTAGTCCAATTAAATCGGGTGATGCTGAGGGAATTAGATTAGGAAATGAGACACTTAAAGTAGTAAAGGAGTTTTGCTATTTAGGAAGTAAAATAACTGATGATGGTCGAAGTAGAGAGGATATAAAATGTAGACTGGCAATGGCAAGGAAAGCGTTTCTGAAGAAGAGAAATTTGTTAACATCGAATATAGATTTAAGTGTCAGGAAGTCATTTCTGAAAATATTTGTTTGGAGTGTAGCCATGTATGGAAGTGAAACATGGACGATAACTAGTTTGGACAAGAAGAGAATAGAAGCTTTCGAAATGTGGTGCTACAGAAGAATACTGAAGATAAGGTGGATAGATCACGTAACTAATGAGGAGGTATTGAATAGGATTGGGGAGAAGAGAAGTTTGTGGCACAACTTGACTGGAAGAAGGGATCGGTTGGTAGGACATGTTTTGAGGCATCAAGGGATCACAAATTTAGCATTGGAGGGCAGTGTGGAGGGCAAAAATCGTAGAGGGAGACCAAGAGATGAATACACTAAGCAGATTCAGAAGGATGTAGGTTGCAGTAGGTACTGGGAGATGAAGAAGCTTGCACAGGATAGAGTAGCATGGAGAGCTGCATCAAACCAGTCTCAGGACTGAAGACCACAACAACAACAACAACAAGGGAGGGTATAGGCGGGAGGGGTGGGGGGAAGGGGGTTGTGGTCGGTCTCGTGGCACTGCAGAAGACGGAAAGAAAAGTTGGTTCCCTGTTCTGCGGCAGCCGGCAATATGGAGATTTAGCGGTTTCTCTCGCCGTCTGGAGGAGTTTCGCCGACGTGGCACAAAAACGGTGTGTCCGATAGGGACGGGCGGCGGCGCAAAGTGCCGCTGGGGGGGTGCGGACACAGCCAGTGGCCGTGTGGCCGGGGAATAAAAGGCAACCCTCTCGTCTCCTCCTCGCCTGGCGTCTCTGCGGCGGCTGCGTTTTATGACCCCGGCTCGCCGTGCGCTGCGCTTCCCTGCTGCGGCTGGCTACGTGTTTTTAAAAGACGGCCCGGCTGGGTCGCGCCGCCTCCTTTTTAAGCGTATCGCGGCCGGCGGGAAGTCCCGCCCAGCCATTACCAGCGGCCGCGCAGCGATTTATTGCAGTCATTCCGACCTCCGGAACGACCGCTCTCTCATCAGGTATCGACACCGCCGACGACATCGATCAGAAACAGTTATCGGCACGAAGGCGCGCGGACGGGACCAGAATGAATTCCTGCCAGTTTCATTGGGCCATTGGTTACCTCCTCGACGATGAAACGTGTCAATCCCATCCGGGGCACGATGTCATTCCTTAACCAGCCATTGGCGTTAACGCACGCATTTTCTGCGTGCAAACCTCGGCCACGAGGCTGATTGTTTCTGTGGAGAGAGTGAGAGGCGAGAACACGTACTTGTATACGGTGAACGTTGGTCGCACACTCACACGACGACGTAACGCGCTCACTTAGAGACCCTACCTTCTGGTTCGAACTCAACGACTGAGGAGACAGAATATCTACAGCGCTGCACGAGGACTACTTGCTGCGACGACACTATAGGCGGCAGCGAACACAGGTGACAGATAACTCCACAGCCAGAGGGTACTAGAGGGACAGAAGACAGCTGCAGTGGCGGCGGATCAGATGACAGCGGCACAGGCGAAGACGGACAAACATTGAGTAATAAATTTACACTGAGGTACAATGTTATTTATAATCCGTCTAGATTGCAAAAATGTTTATTCACATGACCGGTTTCGGTTCCTCTCGAACCATCTTCAGATCCGCAATTTCGGTTACAAGAATAACCCGTCCACTCACAGCAACCTTCACACGCTGAGGTCTTGTGGCAGCTCCTAATATCGTGTCGGACCTCCTTTTGCGCGGCGTTGTGCAGCATAAAGACGCGGCATGGACTCGACAAGTCGTTGGAAGTTCCATGCAGAAATACTGAGCAGTGCTGCCTGTACAGCCGTCAATAATAGCGGAAGTGTGACCAGTGAAGGATTTCATCCACGAACTGACCTCTATTATGTCCCATAAATCTTCGATGGGATTCGTGTCAGGCGATCTGAGTGGCCAGATCATTCGCTCGAATTCTCCATAATGTTCTTCAGTCCAATCGCGAACAATTGTGCGCAGAAACTTCCTGACAGATTAAAACTGTGTGACGAACCGAGACTCGATCTCGGGATCTTTGCCTTTCGCGGCCAAGTGCTCTACCATCTGAGCTACCCAAGCACGAGTCACGTCCCGTCCTCAGAGCTTTACTTCTGCCACTACCTCGTCTCCTACCTTCCAAACTTCACAGAAGCTCTTCACGAGGTTCGCAGAAGAGCAGTGAAGTTTGTTAGGTAGGAGAAGAGATACCGGCAGAAGCAAAGCTGTGAGGATGGGGCGTGAGTCGTGCTTGGGTAGCTCAGTTGGTAGAGCACTTGCCCGCGAAAGGCAGAATTCCCGAGTTCGAGTCTCAGTCCGGCACACAGTTTTAATCTGCCAGGAAGTTTCATATCAGCGCACACTCCGCTGCAGAGTGAAAATCTCATTCTGGAATTGTGCCCAGGTTATCAATAAAAATTCCACCGAAGGCTGCAAATAGCCTCTGCGTAGACAGACATAACCATTTACAGTTAATTATCGGTTCCGTAGGACCAGAGAACAAAGTCCATTCAATACACATACAGCCCACGGTACTATGGAGCCACCACCAGACTGCACAGTGCCTTATTGACAATTTCGGTCCACGGCTTCCTGCGGTCTGCGCCACCCTCGGACCGAACCATCACCTCTTATCAAATGACACTGGGACTCATCTGACCAATTTACCACTCGTCGACGGTCCAACCGATTTGGTCAAGCCTGGGAGAAGAGCTGCTGGTCATATCAAGCTGTTAGCAAACGCACTCACGTCGGTCGTCTGCTGTCACAGCCCATTGACGCCAAATTTCACTGCACAGTCGTAACGGATACGTTTGTCGTACGTCCCATATCTATTTCTGCGGTTATTTCACTCAGTGTTGGTTGTCTGTCATCACTGACAACTCTATGCAAACGCAGCTGTTCTCGATCGTTAAGTGAGGGCCGTCGGCCACTATGTTGTCCGTGGTGGCAGGTAATACCTGAAATATGGTGTTCTTGGCACGCTCTTGCCACTGTGGTCTCGGAATAGTGATTTCCCTAGCGATTTGCTAACGAGGTGATCCATGCGTCTAGTTCCAACTATAATTACGCTTTCAAAGTTTGTCAAACACCGTTTCACCTGAATCAACTGAGTACAAACTACAGTTCCGTCAATGGACTGCCCATTTATACCTTGTGTAAGCGTCTGTATATGGACATACTGCCATCGCATGACTTTTGTCACTTCAATTTATAGTCTCCAGAGTGTCATGAAAATAAGTGTTTATAGGACAAAAGTATTAGATAGCTAGAGAGATGTAGAAATAGAGGGCGGCACACGCTACCGTGTAATCAGATGTAGCATTGCGCCACCTGCGGGTGACAGTCTCAAGGTATTGCTGAGATCCTTCCCCTCGAATGGCAAGTTGAACTTGATGAATTTCTTCATCTCTGAGCTTGCAGTATATAGACCATCGTTGGAAAAAGTTCTTTGTTGTTGTAACATTACATGACATATTGGGACATATTGAAGTATTCGATACTGTAGACTTTTAGGGGATGTCGATACAGATATGCAAAATGTAAAGAGAAACTTTGGTGATGTTTAAATATTGTACTGTGTCAATATTAGGACATTTTGCACAGAAAGAACAAAAACAGAATTAATGTAAATATATATTAGTGTTAGTAACCTATTTTCATTCAATTTTGTAATTATATTTCATTTTGTAAAAGAAAGACTCACTGTTTGCTGTAGCTCTGATTAATTGTATAAATTATCAGTTTTGAGCTAAATTATTTCGTATAATATGGACAAGATACTTTTAAAAACTCACCAGCTAAAGAGAAAGTCTGTGAATGAGCGTTTGATGCGCACTTCTGGAGCTTTCTATGGAGAGGTTCTGTATTATGATCGCAAAAATGCGAAAACTTGTGAAAGCTGTTTCATGGCCTAGTTTCGAAAGACGATTTGTATCAAGAAATATTGCTGAAGGGATTTATTTACGTTTTGAAACACGATTTAAATCATTTTACATATAAATAGTTGTTCTAAATCACTCAAGAAATATCCAGAATCAAATGTCAAGATATTTCTGGAAACATCGGTACAAATCTGGTGAAGGTTATCCAGAAGCTGGTAGAAAAATGTTATAAAATCTATTTGGAAATTATTCTTGTAAGAATTTATATGTACTGATCCTTTTACTTACTTTAATCTGTACTAAAATTCTGTAATGTCTAATTTAGTTTTAAGTCGTGAATTGCTATCGTATTGTAAACAAAACATTGTCAAAGACTCTCATTGTTTGGAAAGATATTAATACACCTAGGAGTTGTCAGTTGCCAGTTCGGATGTGCAGTGCGGTTGGCTCGGAGAGTCGGTTGTTGAGTCTGTGAAGTCTGTCAGTTTTGTTTGTAAATAAACGTCTGTAATGAAGAATTACTTGTTGTCGTCAATATGAACTCAAGACCTTTTGCACGCAGCAGACACCTCCTAATGCAACGTTTTAATTTGGTGTTGAGGAGCTGAAATGTTATAATTTGGTCCAGAAAGTCCTGGGACGTTATAATTTGGTCGAGGAAGCTGGGATGTTATACCGTGATATTACCACGTGGTGATACAGTACTTCCACCACTAGCGGTAACAAGAAGGAGGGCTCAAATGGTTGAAACGGCTCTAACCACTATGGGACTTAACATCTGAGGTCATCAGTCCCCTAGACTAAGAACTACTTAAGCCTAACTAACCTAAGGACATCACACGCATCCTTGCCCGAGGCTGGATTCTAAGGCTATGTACACGTGATAGCGTTTATCGCGTGCTGCAACGCGAGTCAGTGAAAGTGGCGTGTACACACGTACGGCGTTGACGCCGCGTTGAACTCCAGTTTAGCCATGGAAGTTGAAGAGGGAGCATGTCTTTGGATTATGTACCGCAGGCTTAATGAACGGAGACGAAGGCAAAGATAGTACTGGGTACATCCGATTTTACGTGACAAATTAACTCACGGATCTTTTGTAACTCTGTCCCCAATTTAAGAAAACATGGGCCAAAATTTTTTAATTACTTAAGAATGTCGATTGCGTCCTTTGACGAGTTATTGAACATAGTTCATGATGACCTGGCACCTAGTGGGAACTACGTTATGGATAGTATTTCACCAGAAGAGAAACTCGTAATCACGTTGAGGTAAGTTTATTTATAAACTGATATTACGTATAAGGTATAAATTATTGTACATAAAACAACAAATTGACAAGACATCAATTTAAAATTTTTATTCTTTCTTAAAGTAAAGAAAAGCCTTCAGTTTTAGCACAAATCCAGTATTTCAGAACTTTGTAGAGGAGTGCAACTATCTGCTGGTGAGGCGGCCTCTTGTGGTCGTCGTGGGGTCTGAGTTGCATGTGTTGGAAAAGATCCTGAGTGTGCCTGGCCATATTGCATATTCGGCAATTGTTGGTGTTCAGACCCTGCTTGTGAGGTGACCGGTACTTGTGGAGACTGAGAAGCTTGGGCTGGAAAAGCACCTGGGTATACTTGGCCATGTTGCATACTGGAGAATGGTTGGTAGTGCACAGGTCCACGTGTCTCATTAATCGCAGTTGGCGTTGTAGAAATCTAGGCCTCTTTGTATTGTTTCAAGTAACTGAATTTTCGTTCTAATCTTACCGTGTTCAGGCACTTTCTTCAGTTCCTTGTGCAGAGAGAGACAAAAGAGTTTGTCCTCATCTTCGTTATTTTTTCCATTTCTCTTTGTTCTCTTAGCAAAATACTTTTGTTTAAAATGTCCGAAAAATGTTTATCAACTGAATTTAACTTAATTTTTTTCTTACTTACTGGGTTTTCGGTACTTTGTTCAGGCCTGTTCAAATCGTCAGTAGCAGCTTCCTCCTCCTCCAAGGTGACTGTGTCCTGGCCTTGGTCATCAAGATTACTGGTAGTCTCCTTATTACTTACTGAATTTTCTAAAAATTGGAGCCGTGAGAAATATATATAAGGAGTAGAGCTGCTTGCTCCAGATCCTGATATCTTGGTCTTCCCTCTTTTTAATTCTCTGGCGAAATTGTCACGCAGACGCTTCCAATTCTTTTGCAAAGTTGTTCCTAAAAAAAAGTTTGTAAACTTTGTAGTCAATTAAGACAGTAAACAATTAACATGTTTTTTCCAGGTATCTGGCAACAGGATGTTCTTTTGGTGAACTTCATTACAATTACAGAGTAGGAAAGTCAAGCATAGGGAACATAATCCGTCAAGTTTGTGCAGTAATATGGAACAAATTGAAAATAATTTGTATACCGCCTATGACAGAAAACAAGGGGGAACAAGTTAGTAACGACTTTCTAAAGTATGCCAACTTTCATAACTGCCTTGGAGCACTGGACTGTAAAAATGTTCGTATTATGCAAACCAATGATTCAGGGTCCCTTTTTCACAACTACAAACATTTTCATTCAGTTGTACTACTAGCTGTTTGTGATGCTAACTACCGTTTTTTGTTTGTGGATGTTGGTTGCTATGGCAAAAATAATGATTCATCAGTTTTCCAGGAATCAATATTTTACAAAAAACTCATAGAAGGTACATTGAATATTCCACAGGCAAAACCAATTTCAAATGTGGACATTACACCACTGCCTCGCGTTTTTGTATCAGATGATGCGTTCGGTCTGTCGAAATACATCATGTGTCCATACGTTGGAAAATTATTGTCTCCTATTAAAAGAGTTTTAAACTACCGATTGTCAAGATCTCGCAGGTATATTGAATGTACCTTCGGTATTATGGCAAACAAATGGAGAATATTTCATAGGCCTCTAAATGTCAGTTTAGAATTTGCAGAAAGTTTAGTTTTGGCATGTTGTGAACTTGCAGAAAGTTTAGTTTTGGCATGTTGTGTGTTGCGTAACTATGTACGATAACGAGATGGGTACAGGTATGAAGATACATTTTATAAGGGGCCATACGTTGACTTGTCTGGAGTAACTTCTCCACGGCGCAACATGTGTGATGGTGGTGGTGGTTAGTGTTTAACGTCCCGTCGACAACGAGGTCATTAGAGACGGAGCGGAAGCTCGGGTTAGGGAAGGATTCGGAAGGAAATCGGCCGTGCCCTTTTCAAAGGAACCATTTGCCTGAAACGATTTAGGGAAATCACGGAAAACCTAGATCAGGATGGCCGGAGAAGGGATTGAACCGTCGTCCTCCAACATGTGTGCAAAAGAAGTAAGAGACAGATTTGCTCGTTACTTCATCAGCGAAGGCAAGCTACCATGGCAAGATAAAATGGTGTAAACAAGAGTGCAATTGCGAACACTTATGAGACAAGTATATGTTAATAATACAACATTACATTGGCCATTAGAACAATATAGTGTAATTATGAACAATTTAATATTTTTCTGCCATGCATTTCTCTGTAGACATTGATTAGATATTATACACTATTTGTAATAGAAATCATGTTAACAACTTTGTGTAAATAAAATTAAGATAACACAAATAAATGGCTTTAGTTACCTTTGACAGATATTACATCCAAATAGGCTTCGTCATTAGTTATATATACATATGTTTATTTGTATGTTCATTATTCAATTTTACACATAATTTTTCGCATTATGGTCTATTATAAGTAATGTTATTAAATAGTAACTGCTTTAACTTACGACTAAATTTAGAGGCACAAGGTAAAAATGTTACTTATGTGTAACTGTACTGATCTACTGTGTAGTTTAACCTTAATATTAAAGTTGCCTCTTACCAAGAGTTTTCTTCTTTTCCTCTGAACGACCCTCTTCAGCAAACAAATCAACCAATTGCTGCCACGGTGATCTTTTTAATACTCTGTTCTTGTAGTCCGCACTTCCCATATGGCATATGACAGGACGACTTTTCACTTCTTCAATGAAGATCTCAGTGTGAAACGTACGTTCCTCCATGATGAGAGCACCACAGCGCGCGCCAGACTGAATGCACGTGCGCACCCAAACCCAGTACTAGGAACTCGAGACGCGCGGCGGATGCGCGATCCTCGAGGAACCTTCGAGACGCGCGGTACGACCCCGGTCATGTCGAAGCGCGCGTTGCATGTGTACGCAGTCAACGCTTTATTGTTTTTCAACAGCGTGCGTTGCAACGCGCTGCCCATAACTCGCGTTGCAACGCTGTCATGTGTACAAGGCCTAACCTGAGACCGTAGGAGCAGCGCAGTTCCGAACTGAAGCGCCTAGAACCGCTCGGCCAGAGCGGCCGGCAAGAAGGTGGGGTTTTCGGTTGGAGGGTCTTGCAGAGTCCAAGTCGCCCTTCATAATAGTATCGAGAAGCTACCTAACGTACCTGGTTCACTTTCTTGTTTATAGCTGGTTCTGTTGCATTCATTTATTCAGTCGAATTTCATAAAATTTCCAATATAAGTCTACATTGTATCTGTAAGCGATCAGGGTCGCATTGCGCAATAGAGAAACAAATCGAAGCGCCTTGACACTTCCAGGGTTTAATAATTTATTACAATATGGACAGTCCGCAGCTCGTGGTCGTGCGGTAGCGTTCTCTCTTCCCGCGCCCGGGTTCCCGGGTTCGATTCCCGGAGGGGTCAGGGATTTTCTCTGCCTCGTGATGACGGGGTGCTGTGTGATGTACTTAGGTTAGCTAGGTTTAAGTAGTTCTAAGTTCTAGGGGACTGATGACTATAGATGTTAAGTCCCATAGTGCTCAGAGCCATTGGAACCAATATGGACACATGGCGTACTACTGCAAAGTTTAAATTTTCTTGTAGTACTTTTTTTTTAACATTCTTAGAACACATGTCTTGGATTCTAGGTTTCTTTTGGGGTTACCATAGACCTAATTTTTCTTTGTAGAATGAATGTATGTGATACACTCACCATTTTTAACACAAGAAGCATGGATTAATTCCCTCGTCTAATTTTCGTATTTTTCTTTTATTATGTTGCAGCGATGTGGTCATCATGTTTCACTTGGTTTAGAAATAATGTGTGCGCAGTTTGAGTAGGCATTAGCGGAATTAATTCTAGACTACCACCCAAGCGTTCTACAAAAATAGGACAACATTTCCTAACAATACCTGTCTGGGTTGTTGTGCCTTATCATATAGAGAACAACGCTCCCCCGCAGTCTGTTTAGTGGGGCTCGACTCGTAGGTAAGTCGGTTCGAATCCCGGCGACGGAAAATATTCACAGCCAGTATATGGTCAGCAGGAGGAGGATTGGCGATGGCATGAACTTCCTGGTCACCAGATAATTCGAGTGTCCTGGATTAAGTTCGGAGCCTCTCCCCAGTGTCTGAATGTGACAGTGTTGCCCCGCTGGTGCTATCCGCGAGGACTAGGCTCTGCACCGCCTGCTTCTCCCTTGCCTTGGTCCACTACAATACAAACACTACACAACACTACACTGTCCAAACCCCCATCACAGTCATCCACACGGCAAAGACACACGCTTGGCACTGCACAGCAGGTCGCAGGAAGGCAACAGCAAACTACCTACTCTGCCGGGACCCTTCCCACGACGGTGACGCGGGATTCCTGCACGTGCTCATCTCTGCTCTTTCCCTGAGTACGGGACCTCTTCAGCATTTTTATGGAGACAAGAAAAAAATTCCGTCTTTATCAGCTGAATGCTTTATACAGGGTGTTCGGAAATTCCCGTTACAGAATTTTGGGACTTGTAGAGGGGTGTGAGTACATCCTATTTTGAACAGGAACCCATGTCCGGAAACGTCATCCAACGAGACTATAGAGCGTCAAAGTTATAGACGCGGGCGTCTGTGAATGTACGTATACACGGGGTGATTCCGTGATGATGTTACAGACTTTTTAGGATGATGTCCAATAAAGGTGGGCTCTAAATTGCATACCTGAGGAGCTATGACCATTGGTTCATCTTCGCTAATGTGAAACACATCTCCTCTATTGAACAAGTGTTCATAGCAGTTAAAGTACGCACTTCAGAGCCCACGTTTATTGGACATTTTTTCTCGTTTTTGTCCACACTACCACTACTGGAAGTTACCAGCCCTACACTCTTCGCAACGCAAGAACTGGTACATGTATTGAACTGCCAGAGGTATCAGAACGGTTTTCGTTTATAACTTTTGACTCTTTCGTTTCAGGTTCAGGGATCCATACTTCAAATTAATACATTTATCGTTCTCCATCATCCTAGAAAGCCTGTAACATCATCACGGAATCACCCTGTGTATACGTACATTTTCAGACGCCCGCGCCTATAACTTTGACGCTCTGCAGTCTCGTTGGATGACATTTCCGGACATGGGTTCCTGTTGAAAATACGATGTACTCACTCCCCTCTACAAGTTCTAGAAGTCTGTAACGGGAATTTCCGACCACGCTGTATGTGTTTACCAAACATGTTTCGCCTTGTCATGCTATACATAATATTAACATGTAATATAAAGATAATTATTTAATTATACATACTTTGACAGGATATCTGTAGTCTTTGTTGGCAGTTGTAGCGAAACCATAATTGTCACACTTCTGGAACTGTCAATTTCTGTTTATCTTAGGGTAACTAGGATAATGCCCCTTAGTGTGACGATGGATGAGTAAATTCCAAATCGGTAACGGTGCGTTTTGTTTAACAAAGTGAACAAAAACCAATTTGTGGCTGGTTGTTGCTGTGCACTGTCAACATTTTTCGCCAAATAACAGCCGCGGTTCTTCTACAATGTAGTTATTTAAGGAAACAGTGTTACTGACAATATCGTTTACACCGAGCTGATGGAGTCTTATTATCCGAGAAGCGGGGAAAGGTGTTACTCACGTCCGCAGCATACATTAAGGTGTTTCTAAATGACTGACAATACTGGTGCCAAAGAATACCAGTTACACAAAGTCAGTATCACTGACCAGAGCAACGGTCCATTCAAAGAACATCTGTACAGAAATTTGGTCCCGGTGTTAAAATGTGCTCACTAAACACTGCAGGCATTAGTAGAGCCAAATGCCAAATCCTACACAAGATCCTAGATGAGAATGAAATTTATTTCGTAAACATCGAGAAAACACGTGTAGAAACTAAAGTGAAGGTTGTTTTAAAGGTAAAATATCTGGATTTGATTCACTTAGTTTTCAAGGTTCATGGTGTAGTAGCGCATTTTCGGGAAGGTATAACAGGGCCCATGAAGTCACTGTCAGAATTGGTGAAATAACTGTTATAAATATCTATAAGCCTCCGAGCACTATGTGCCTCGCTTCTTTATAAATAATCGTCGTGTGTCACAGTTTAGAAGTTTTAATATCTACCATATTGAAGCACTTTACAATCGTCAAGGTGGTGTTTTTCTACGGACAACCCTGGCACTAATAACAGTTTTCACAAATTTACGTCGTCTTCAAGACCCAGCTTTCGCATCAGCCCAGTCATAGTTTTAGATGTCTAGTTATGCGCACAAAGCTTCTCTCCGTGTCGCTGTACGTCACCTCCGCAGGTCTGTCTTGACGCGCCGAAACTGAGTGCACATTCAAACGCGCGCGCTCGCCGTGTAACTGCAGCCCCTTGCCATCTGGCTTCGCAATGCGTTGCTTTCTGCCGACGGAGCTGTTTAGGAGTGACACGATACTCATTCTTGATTCACTTCAAGCTAGTTTTGTGATAATCCTTAAAATAGTTTTGTATTGGATTTTTTACGGAATAAAGGACAACTTAAGATTGAATATCTGGGTTTTCTACCAGTATGTTTTTCAACTCTTCTTTAGTAAGTGAAGGACCAGTGCTGCTTAAGTTTACATAACCCCATAGGTGGTCATATACTGTCGGTTTTTGATAACTTTTTCGGTTTAAGAGGACCCCTTAGCTCACCAACTACTGGTACTCCTGATCAGTGGAATTAAGTAATATTTTAACTAACAGACAGCTTGTTACTAGGAAATCCTTATTTTAGCTTTTGACCTTTATAGTTGTGCTATTTTACAATTGAAGTCCATTACTTGGCGAAAAATTGCTCATCTGAACATTACTGAATTTTGTAAGTGTATTCAGCTTGTATATCTTTCCATTTTAGCTATGCTTTTTTACCTTACGTGAGTTTTGTCTATTACTTTCTACAGATTTCACCTGATGAAGCAGCTAAAATGGTGCGAAACCGGTCATGCTCATAAATAAAGCACATTAAGCAGCTGAAGAGGTTTTATCTATTTTTTTTCAAATACTATAAAATGTTCACTGGGGCTACGCTATCCAAGCAAAGAGATGTAGCCCAATAGGCTTCCACAAGGAAGGCCTTAGACTTCTGCGTTTCAAGCTGAAACGCTTGGTTATTGCTGAAAAATCTTGGAGATACGAAACCATCAGACCGAACAAAGGAGGCTGTTACTCCCAAGGACTCCCAAGAACTCATCAGATTTGATAACGTACAATTAAGGTCAAAAAGGAACTGAAGGCTCTCAAACTAGCCTGTAAACCTGAGTAAGACTACTCTAGACTACTCAGCAGTGAGAAAATAACAACTCTCAAAAAAGTGAAGCCAGGGAAGGGCGTGGTTTTGATGGCGTCCATTCAGAATTCGTAATCTACAGTGGGTCATGGGATAGCGATGTGCTGAATGGTAGTTGGGGCAAATTATGTACGGCTATAGATGCAGTTTGACTCAATATTTATGCGGAGGATTTCCAGCGACTTTTTGAGTCTATGCCACGTCGAGTTGCTATACCACACCGAGGAGGTAAAAACTTGGCTGTCAGCGTTCTTTACTGATATTCTTCAAACTGGCAACATACTTCTTGGTTTGAAAAGAGCAAAAATGATAGTTCTATTAAAACGAGACAGATGAAACGGCAAATCGGGAAACTACCAACCCACTGATTCACGTAGCACAGTACATAAAGTTTTGGAAAGAATACACTATAACCAGTGGTATTCAACCTGCGCGCTGTGGGACCCTGGTGGTCCACGAATGAGTGCTTGGATCGCCGTGGATTTGTTTCGAAGTTAAGGGGGGACGTATGCGAAATTGCAACACCTTGAATAAAACCTTAGAAACTCCAGGGTTCTTAAGACGACGTAAGTAGATTCCGTAAAGTTGTAAAGAAATTTTATATGCATAGACACTAACTTTCGTGCATGTCACATTATATGCTTTTAATTATAAACAACTGAATTTTTTTAGAAAATTAGTGCAAATGTTCCTTTTTTAAAAAATCTGTCAGAATGAAATTAATGCATTTTTGTACAAAATTTGGTATACCATTAATACAGATATCCGTGGAACAAAATTTTGATATATTCTTTTGTTGGATTTTTACAGCTTTCCAAATACATGTGAAAAAATGCATCAAAATTTAGGGTTTTTCTCTTACGTAAATGCCTAACTATTGTATTAAATAAAAATTCCTTCCACAGAATATTTCACTATAGTATAGACTAGTTATATGCCAAATTTAAGTACTCTCACGTTAGTTGTTTGTAAGGAAAATGTACAAGAAGGTTCCAAAATGTAAGTTGTGAGACACGTGAATCGCATATTTGACAGTGTTTCTGTAAGTGAGCTAGGACAAACCGCATGCAGACACCTCTTCATCTTCAAGTAGTCTTTTCTTTGTTTGCCTTCTTTGGTTAACGTGACTTTCCAAACTGAGTAGCAGTAACTTCAGCAGTAGTAATCCTCCTGTAATCGATTTCCTTCAGTATCGACAGTGTGAAACCTCCTGGTTCACGTCCTGGTCTCTGTAGTGTTCGTAGTCTGCCAAGATTATTAAAATCTAGTAACGAGGCACGCTCCAGACTGCAGAAATAGATCTAGGCACAGCTTCTATAAACTGCAACCAAACAAACACTATAAAGCAAATAATACAAAATCAGTAGCACTGGTGCTGCTCCACAGCCTTCTTTATGTACTACACAAACATTCCCTTCATGGTGATAGCATAAAAGTGGAAGAAAACGCTTCGAGAATAAATAATATCACGCAATACAAAACAAGAAAGAGGCGTGACCACGTGCAAGCTTTTGGCAATTCTTATTTTTTTAACGCGTTTAGCAGTGGAGTATGAAAGTAATATTCAGGAATTGAAATTTTAGTACCATGTAGTAAATGAAGAGCCCGTAGAAATTTTTTCACAAATTTGGTCACCCCTTTGTAATTCTAAGAACTGAAATGAAACAAATTCATCCCGTCAGTTGTCAGTGTCCGTTTCAGTTCAGTATTCAGTGCTTAATTTTTGCACATAGGTAAAAATGACAGTTTGACTCAAACTAAAAATAAACTGAGAACTGATATGCCGGCCGGGGTGGCCGATCGGTTTTAGCCGCTTCAGTCCGGAGCCGCGCGACTGCTACGGTCGCAGGTTCGAATCCTGTGTCGGGCATGGATGTGTGTGATGTGCTTAGGTTAGTTAGGTTTAAGTAGTTCTAATTTCTAGGGGACTTACGACCTCAGATGTTAAGTCCCATAGTGCTCATAGCCATTTGAACCATTTTAGAACTGATATGACAGTCTAAAATGACCCTTAGACTTGTCCGCAGCTCGTGGTTATGCGGTAGCGTTCTCGCTTCCCACGCTCGGGTTCCCGGGTTCGATTCTCGGCGAGGTGAGGGATTTTCTCTGCCTCGTGATGACTGTGTGTTGTGTGCTGTCCTTAGGTTAAGTAGTTCTAAGTTCTAGGGGACTGATTACCATAGATGTTAAGTCCCGTAGTGCTCAGATCCATTTGAACCATTTTTTTTTTTTACCCTTAGACAGAACACTGCAGCGAATGGCCTGCGTGTACAGGACTCTACAGGTGAAAGAGCCGCTGGCCGTAGCAAAATGTTCAAATGTGTGTGAATTCCTAAGGGACCAAACTGCTGAGGTCAGAAGTCCCTAGATTTACTCACTGCTTAAACTAACTTATGCTAACAACAGCACACACATCCATGCCCGAGGGAGGACTCGAAACTCCGGCGGGAGGGGCCGTGCAGTCCGTGACATGGCGCCTCAAACCGCGCGGCCACTCTGCGCGGCTGGCCGTAGCGTCTGCTGTTGCTGCGTCAGTTGTCGCACTTTGGAAGAGGCTGATACCTCATTAGCAGCTTGCACTTGCAGCAGGGTAAGACAGAACTGCCCTCTCTGCTGCCGCGACACAGCAATCAAACGAGCCAGAAGGTACAAACAGCCCCTCTGGCCAGCGGCGAATCTATATTCTGAGACAATGCGCCGCCGACCTGTGTGGCACGCCTGTCAGTCAACCTGCGTGACACTGAGGAATCGGCACACATCCGACAGATTGCTTACCAATATGTTCCAAAATTGGTAATTATTGGCCATCAAAACGTAGGGTCAAGTGTTTCGGATGGCCTTTGGGCTGGAGACCATTTCTAGACCCAACTGAAAGATTGTCTTTGTACCCTGTAGTATAGGCTCAAAGTATGAGTATTACACACTTCCCACTTCCTCCTTCATAGGCTATTGGAGCAAATCTTTTTTTCTTTTTTTTTGTATTTTGTGTGGTCTACGTTGGCTTGCTGGGAATTGGAGAATCACAATTATTTCAAGGACGGCTTCTGGGAAAAACCCAAACAAAGGAAATTTTTATTGTATTTTCGCCCTCACAACCGGACTGGAACCCAGACGAGGATTCCCGGACGGCTACGCCTAGAAAATTACTGTACTTTTTATGATTCCGATCTCTAACCACCTTGGAACTTCTCTTTATACCTTCATCCGTTTCCGAGATGCAGAGGTTCAAAGTTGCCGTACTTGGACACGTAAAATGCGGTGTGAGGCGTAAACATGGTTTATAAACTGACGTAGCACGGAGAAATATGGTGTAAAGTGTTTCCATTATCATCTGAGCACCCCTCATTGTAGTACGCAATCATTGTAGTACTCAATCACATGAATTTTTTTTCTTTTTGCAAGTAAAATCCGGTCTGAGGTGAAAAATTAGTTCTGCGTTATTTCAGTCCCAAATAAGTAAGCTATCTAAATTTTACTGACCAAGATATTTCTTCTCATATGGGTTGCTCACCCAGGCTGCAGCAGGGAAAAGAACGGAATCAGCGGAAAATTCCCAACCGCGTACAAAAAATGCAAATATGTTCCTGCTTAATGAAAAGACTCTGACTTAAAAATGGGGTATCAGGTACCTCATTCTATATTACTCAGTACGTTTTGGAACTTTCCCAAAGGTTTTGGCATGCAAATATATCCCCGCTTTTCTATGCTGAGAGAGAAGAGGACAGTGGCAGTAAAATAATAAATACTGGAAGATACTAGACAGTAGTTGTGCCCTAGAAAGAAAGAAGCAGATAATGGCAGTGTGAGAGAAGAGGAGATTATTTCAGAATGAGTTTTTCACTCTACAGCGTAGTGTGCGCTGATTGAAACTTCATGGCAGATTAAAACTGTGTGCCGGACCGAGACTTGAACTCGGGACTTTTGCCTTTCGCATCAAGTGCTCTACCATCTGAGCTACCCAAGCACAACTCGCGCCCCCTTCACACAGCTTATTGTGAAGACATCGCTTAGCAGTTTTATCTGCCAGGAAGTTTCATATCAGCGAACACTCCGCTGTAGAGTGAAAATCTCTCTGGAAAAATCCCCCAGGCTGTGGCTAAGCCATGCCTTCGCAATATCCTTGCTTGCTTCCAGGAGTTCTGCGAGGTGCGCAGGAGAGCTTCTGTGAAGTTTGGAAGGTAGGAGTCGAGGTACTGGCGGGATTGAAGCTGTGAGGGGGGTGGGGGGAGGGGGGAGGGAGTGAGTCGTGCTTGGGTGGCTCAGATGGTGGAGAACTTTCCCGCGAAAGGCAAAGGTCCCAAGTTCGACTCTCGGTCCGGCACACAGTTTTAATCTGCCAGGAAGTTTCAAGAGAAGATTAAGTGGCAATGGAACATAGCCGCCAATGACAGAACAGTGCTGGGAAAAACAGTAAAGCGAACAGTGCCAGAGGGGGAGGCATAAAGAGAAAGAAAACTGGAAGTAAGTGAGAGCCAGCGATAATTAGAGACTGAGTATATGACAATGACAACAAGGAGGAGAGAGATAGTGACAGTGAGAAGAGACAAGATCAGTGGGTAGGAAGGAGTGAGGGATTAGCACCAAGAGAGCAAGAGGGAGACAGTGACAATGAAAGGAGACTGTGGCAGTAGGGCAGAACGAAGGGGACTGTGCATAAAGAGAAAGAAAACTGGAAGTAAGTGAGAGCCAGCGATAATCAGAGACTGAGTATATGACAATGACAACAAGGAGGAGAGAGATAGTGACAGTGAGAAGAGACAAGATCAGTGGGTAGAAGGAGTGAGGGATTAGCACCAAGAGAGCAAGAGGGAGACAGTGACAATGAAAGGAGACTGTGGCAGTAGGGCAGAACGAAGGGGACTGTGCATAAAGAGAAAGAAAACTGGAAGTAATTTTAGCTGTCCCTTCCTCATTGTATCTGTGTTCTTTTCTGTATTTTTGTATAAGTCTTGATTTCTCCTTTTAATCCACCCATTTTCCTTGTTTTTCTCAGGACCTAGAATTTTTCTTAGTATTTTTCTCTCTCTTTTTTCTAGTTGTCTTAATTCGCCTTTCTTATTCAGTGTTAGGCACTCTGATCTATACATTGCTTGTGAAGACCTCAACGGCAGTGAAGGCGGCGACGAAGATAATCAGAACGGCGTAACTGGCGGAAGAGGCAGGCTTTCGTATAAAAGCACCAGACTGTATCGTCTGTTCGCACAGTGGGCGGCTACAAGAGGCGTCTGACCCACAAGTTAGTGGCTGCTTCACTTATAATTCTAAGCAAAATGCTTGAATTTTTACCATCGAAAAGTTCAACCACCTTTCCCCAAACTAAACTTTAACCTAAGTGTCCTACAATATACCTTATCGAGTAGCAAACTGTAAGAAGGCCCATACGAGTGCGCAAGAATTAATTGTACTGTGTGCTACTGACATGGTGTCCATTATTATTGACGAGTACATACTACATTAGCTTTTCTCCCATTCTTCGGACACTGTAATTGGTCGTCGATTTAAGATTTGGGAGAGGAGCTTCATGAACAAATTAGAGAAAAAAATAGAGGGAGGGATTTTGGTTTGCAGCTTGATGAGGCCATTGGCAGCGGTAGAAGTGCTCAGTGAACTTGCTATGTGCGATTTGTTGATGAAAAAAGTACCGAAATGATGGAAGGTCTTTCTTGTAAAGAAGTAAATGTGGGTACGTTAGGCGAAGATTCTTTCGGCATAGTGGACAAATTAATTGGACTCACTGCGTTGGTGTGTGTATTGATGGAGCGTTACAGTGGTACACAAGCATTGATCCGCGGCAAAGCTACAGGTATTATACGGACCCACTGCATTACCCATAGAGAAGCAGTTTCTTCGCAACGTTTGAGTGTTCATCTGAATCAAGTGTGCAAATTATGGGGAATGTGGCGAACTTTATTAAAACTCGTCCTGAGAAAGATATAATTTTTAGACAAATGTGTCACGTTGTGGGGGCTGAACATACAACTCTCTTATTTTATAGTCCTAGATTCAGAATTTCTATTGAAGTTTGCATTTGAGAAGTTAAACTCAGTGAATAAGTCTCTGTAAGGAAGTGAAACTCACTGCACTCATCTTATCGATAAAGTTTCGACCCACAAAAGTAAGTTTCTTCTTTGTAAGGGGAAAATGAACGAAGGAGGAGAAATGGACTAGTTTCCATATTTTCAGCATATTATAAACGATAACGAGGTAGACCTTACTGCAGATATCCTGTTTACAATAAAGGAGATTCATCTGAATTTCAAATCCATTTTGAAAAATACTTTCCTGAAAAGTGTAACAAAATTCAGTAGGTGCAGAATCCCTTCAGTAATTATTAGTTCTGCGTTATTTAAGTCCAAATAAGTAAGCTATCTAAATTTTACTGACCAAGATATTTCTTCTCATATGGGTTGCTCACCCAGGCTGCAGCAGGGAAAAGAACGGAATCAGCGGAAAATTCGCAGCACTTTAGGACAGGAAGAGCTGACAGAATTTTCATCAGGTTCTTCAGTGAAAGTGAATTTTTCATCAGTGACATTGCTCACATTTTGTTATTCAGGGACAAAAGAGTTTCAGAGCTTGAGCAAGAAAGCACAGAAGGTCTCTTTTTCCTTTTGAAACCTCTTATCTTTGCAAGAGTGGGTTTTTGGCAGTGCCTTTCATTAAAACCAAGTACAAATGAAAGGTTGTATGGAGTAGGAAATGAGGGTAGCTGTACCCACTTGGTGCCATGGTTTGAAAAGTGATGAAACAAGAAGAAAGCTTAAGTGTCACCTTAAGGTGAGTAGTATTTTATTTGTAATTTTGTATTTCAGTTTTTACAAGGTATCCTACAAGGAGCCACGGAAACAACATAGTTTGTCAAAGGAACCTCTAACTCGAAACCTACTGTTGCATGACAGAATCAGCCAAAAAATTTTCCAAAACCTGTTTGCAGACAACTTTGATTGAAGCAGGGTTCCAAAACAAACCAAAATAGCTCTAAGATAGGCTAATGAGACTGTGTGGAGGCAAGGGGTACCATTCGTACTGGACATACTACGCCTTAAAATTGGAAACCTCGTCACTGCTATGTTAGGCATAGAAGCTTCCAGATTTAATGAATAATAAGATGATCGCTCTAATGAGGCTTAAAATGGCCTTCGACAAGGACCAGTGACAGCCTCTCTCGTGTTCCACTTTATATGGCAGACATGCCTAACACAACATGAAGGAAATTTGGATATTCTGACGACTGGTCTCTTGCGACGTGCGTGCGTGTGACGGAGATCTAAGCGTTGCTGAGTCTGTCTTGACTAAAGATCGACAAATTGTTGGCATATTCTTCCATAACTGGAGGTTACAGACAGGGGCTGCCAAAACAAAAGTCATCAACTTCCACCTTACAAGAAGCTTGCAAACAAGGTTCCAATGGTTTAAATGCCTCTGAGCACTATAGGACTTAACGTCTGAGGTCATCAGTCCCCTAGAACTTAGAACTACTTATACCTAACTAACCTAAGGACATCAAGCACATCCATGTCCGAGGCAGGATTCGAATCTGCGACAGTAGCGGTTGCTCGGTTCCAGACTGTAGCGCCTAGAACCGGCCGGCACAAACAAGGAAATAAAGAAATATTTTGAAGGGAAACAGTATGCAAAAACCGCTCCACTCGTACTATACCTCCCGAAATATTTCAGTTTAGCCGGTGAGTCCGTATATGGTGGTATAAAGTATAAGTATATGGTACAGTATAAGTGGCTACGCCTTCCCACCCGAGTTTTGTGATAATTAAGCCAGTCCGTCCTTGAACTGACTTAGTGAGCCACCGCGTAGGAGTACCTGCTAACTGTTTATGTGGAGACGCTCTCGTAGTTTTATGTCCCCTTGCAGAGCCGTAGCAGCGCCGTCGGATTCTGAAACAGCAGCACTATTGTCTATGCTTTACGTAATGAAGCGGGAAGAAGATTTTCTGTGCAAATAATTTTTGGATGGGATGCAATTATGGTGCGTTTATTTAACAAACGCGGTAAAATGAACTTGTTCGCACTGATTATAAGCTAATTATTAATGGTACGAGGGCTTGGTCTACTGCATGACTAGATCGAAAGGCATACTATCGACGACTGTGCACTATGGCGCACAGTCTGTAAATTGAGCGTACTGTCGGTATAGTTCTTATAAGATCGTCGATCTTCAGTTACGGCAAAGTTATTCATTTATTTATTAATATGAACGTTTCCTGGCTTTGTAAAATTACTAAAAGATATTATTTGTGAGAAGAGGAGTTTGTGGCACAACTTGACTAGAAGAAGGGATCGGTTGGTAGGACATGTTCTGAGGCGTCAAGGGATCTTACCAATACTAAATTGGTGAATTTAGTATTTGAGGGCAGCGTGGAGGGTAAAAATCATGGAGGGAGACCAAGAGATGAATAGCACACAGAGAAGAATTCGGGGCCAAGAAGAGGAATCGTCGGAGCGCTAAGCGTGAATCCTAAAAGACCTTCAACAGTTAGATCCTGGTGAAAGATCTGTCCAAAATTTATAGTCATAAGTAGTAAGTGAAGACATTTAAAGGAACCAATGCTTTCTCTCAGTGCCTTGCCGATCAGTCTGAAGTTGAAACTGAAGATAAAAAGCAGAAATACTTCACTCTGCATCTGGAAAGGTGTTCATTCATGCGAATATTGTGCGCACTCCACAAGCGAGGGATACTGATGTCAGCTGACCAGATATTGAACAGTTAACATTAACCTTAGCGAATTGGCCACAAAGCTCTGGCAGGTTTCCAGTTAGCTTTAACACTGAATAGGATGCTGGGTTACAACAACCTTGACAGATACACATTTATCGAAAACATCTTGCGCAGCGTATAGTTCACAAGCCTCTTAAAGCCCTCAGGTCATTCCTGAAGGGACACTGAAAGCCAAAGAAACTGGTACACCTGCCTAATATCGTGTATGACCCCCGCGAGCGCGCGGAAGTGCCGCAACACGACGTAATACGGACTGGACTAGTATGTGAAGTAATGCTGGAGCGTACTGCCACCATGAATCCTTCACGGCTGTTCATAAATCCGTAAGAGTACGAGGAGGGAGGGGGGGGGGGGGGAGGGGGTGTAGATGTCTTCTCAACAGCACGTTGCCGGGCATGGGCATCCCAGATATGCTCAATAATGTATTCATCAGCAAACACTTCCGGGCTAAATTGCCGTGGTCGATCTGTAGAACTTCTTCTCCCTGACGTTTCGTTCTCAACTACGGAGAACATCTTCCGAGGTTAATCGACGACTGGCTGCCAGGAGCTGGGGCCGCCGCTTATAAGGAGATTGTAGAGGGCGCCACCGCACGTCACGTGGCGTCGATGTGTAGCTATCTCTGGCTATCGTCTGTTCTCTCGATTGCAGGCAATCGATTGTCACGTGATTGATGCAACGTCGACCGCCATATGGAACTGGCCTTACTACGTGAGCGGGTACATCAGACACGACGAGGACACGCGGTATGTGATGGTCAACTGCTAAATCTTCGTTTACTTATTAGCAATACTATGCAGTTTTGTCATTGGAACAAAGTGGACAGTTTAACATTTAGATCTATGGAGATTAGCGCAGAAGTGTCTTCCAATAGGCAGAAGGAGAAGTTTGATCGTCTACAAGAGGGTCGGCAGGAAACACAGATTCCAAACAATTCCCAAACGGTTATTAATTTATCGGAAAAAGAATTGTCTAAGGAAGAACTTTCTGTTCTGTCTAAAGGAGGGAATTTTGCAATAACTCCATCCAAGGTTCCTATGGAGGACATTATTGCTAATATAGAGGCAGGAATTCGTCAGTTACCATCATATTCTGCTGATGAAATTAGGATGGAAACCTCCAGGATATTACGTAAAGCTAAGCCACCCAGCAGCAATCTGTCTCAAGGGGAAAGGAAGGCATTGCGGGAGATCAATGCAGATAAGAATGTTATTATAGTTGCCGCTGGCAAGGGAAATGTTACTGTTTTAATGAATACTGAGGATTATCATAACAAGATCAGTGATCTCCTAGAACCCAGCACATACAAGAAGTTGAAAAAGGATCACACAACGAATGTGCTGAATGCCACCAATCGTCTGATAAAACAATCTTCCATTCCTACAGAAGTTAAAAAATATCTTTGTAAAACGGAGGCTTATCCTCCGAGATTATATGGATTACCAAAGATACATAAGCCTGATGTTCCTTTGAGACCGATATTCAGCGCAATTGGAGTTCCTACCCAAGAACTAGCCAGACACCTTGCCTCTTTGTTACAACCTCTCATAGGCAAAACTGGGAGTCATATTAAAACCTCTCTACACTTCATTGAGAAACTGAGGGAAATTATTGTCGGTCCGAATGACATCCTTGTCAGTTTTGATATAGCGTCTTTGTTCACTATGGTTCCAGTTGATGAAGCTCTCTCTCATATAGCCGATACGTTCCCTTCTGATATAGTGGCCTTGTTCCAACAATGCCTATTCTCGACCTATTTTCAGTACAATGGTGAATTTTATGAACAGATTGATGGGGTAGCCATGGGAAGCCCCCTAAGCCCTGCAATTGCGAATTTATTCATGGAATATTTTGAACATAAAGCACTGCAGTCGGCCACAAAAAACCCCTCGAAGTGGTATCGGTATGTGGATGATACCTTTGTACTATGGAGTCATGGGGAAGAGGACTTGAATGATTTCCTGGTGCACTTAAATAGCATCAACCCAAAGATCAAATTTACCATGGAAAAAGAGAATAATGGGCAACTTAACTTTTTGGATGTATCAGTTATCAAACGGCCGGATGGGACCTTAGGCCACAAGGTCTACAGGAAAGATACACATACTGATAGCTACTTCAATAAGAATTCAAATCACCACCCTAGGCGAAAGAGGGGGTCATAAAAACACTAGTGGGTAGGGCCAATAATATTTGTGAACCAGGCTACTTACAAGAGGAACTAAATCATTTACGAATGGCTTTTGCGAAAAATGGTTAAACGAAAAACGAGATTAACCGAGCACTTCACTCAAGTAGAAAAATGCCTAAAGATAGGAGACAGCAACAACCATCAGCTGGAAAAGTATTTCTTCCCTTCATCCATAACGGATCGCATTGGGAAAGTACTAGCCAAGTTTCAGGTGGAGACTATTTTCAGACCTACTAAGAGAATTAGTGAGTGCCTAAGATCAGCAAAGGATGCTCGTCACCCCCTAGCCACCCCATGGGTAAATAAAATTCCGTGTAGTTGTGGCTGGGTTTGCATAGGAACTACAAAAAGAAGCATCAATACACGTTTGACGGAGCACAAAAGAAACTGTCGCTTGGGACGTGTCGACAAATCGGCAGTAGCGGAACATGTTTTTAAGGCTGGAGATCACGAAATAAAATTCGGTGAGACAAGCGTGCTAGCGAGGACGTCGCATTATTATACACGTATGTATAGAGAGGCAATTGAAATCCACAAACATCAATAGAATTTTAATCGTAAAGAAGAAGGATTAAAATTGGACAAAATATGGCGGTCGACGTTGCATCAATCACGTGACAATCGATTGCCTGCAATCGAGAGAACAAACGATAGCCAGAGATAGCTACACATCGACGCCACGTGACGTGCGGTGGCGCCCTCTACGATCTCCATATAAGCGGCGGCCCCAGCTCCTAGCAGCCAGTCGTCGACTCACCTCGGAAGATGTTCTCCGTAGCTGAGAACGAAACGACAGGGAGAAGAAGTTCTACACATCGAACACGACAATTTAGCCTGGAAGTGTTTACTGATGAAGACGCCGGCCGTGAAACCCTAAATGGGATGATTCAATAATGTATATTTGTGCGGGGAGTTTGGTCGCCAGCGGAAGTGATTAAACTCAGACGAGTGTTCCTGGAACCACTCTGTAGCAGTACTGGACGTGTGGGGCGTCGCATTGTCCTGCTGGAATTTCCCAAGTGCGTCGGAATGCAAAATGGACATGAATGGATGCAGGTCATCAGGCAGGATACTTAAGTACGTTTCACATGTCAGAGTCGTATCTAGACGTATTAGGGGTTCCATATCACTCCAATTGCACACGCCCCACACCATTACAGAGCCTCCACCAACTTGAACAGTACCCTGCTGACATGCAGGGTCCATGGGTTCATGAAATTGTCTCCATATCCGTACACGTCCGTCCGCTCGATACAGTTTGAAATGAGACTTGTCCGACCAATCAACATGTTTCCAGTCATCAACAGTCTAATGTCGGTGTTGACGGGCCCAGGCGATACGTAAAGCTTTGTGTCGTGCAGTCATCAAGGGTACTCGAGTGGGTTTTCTCCTTTGAAAGACCACATCGATGATGTTTCGTTGCATGGTTCGCACGCTGTCACTTGTTGATGGTCCAGCACTGAATTCAACAGCTATTTGCGGAAGTTTTGCACTTCTGTCACGTCGAACGGTTCACTTCAGTCGTCGTTGGTCACGTTGTTGCAGGATATTTTTCCGGCCGCAGCGATGTCGGAGATTTTATGTTTTTCGGATTCCTAATATTCACGGTACATACATGAAATGGTCGTACGGGAAAAATGCCATCGCCTGTGCGAAGACTATAACACCACGTTTAGACTCACTTACATCTTGATAACCTACCATTGTATCAGCAGTAACCGATCTGACAACTGCTTTAGGCACTTGTCTTATACAGGCGTTGCCTTCCGCAGCTCCGTACTCTACCTGTTTACATATCCCTGTATTTGAATACGCATGCCTATACCAGTTTATCTCCCTGGCATGAGATACAGGCCCAGGGAAAACTGGGTACATTTCTTTACTTTATTATGCTGCTGCAACAGATAAAAGAAACGTAACCGTCGCAAAATTGACGTGCGAGTCAAGTTCGCGCGGGTAATAACGTAGGGCAAATACTGAGGCTCACCACTCACGAAAGAAAACCATTACACGACCAGGAATTTATTAAATCAAACGTGATGAATCAGTGAATTCTTATTTAGTGCGCATCAACGTAATTACGATCACAACACCAGCAGCATTTAGGAAGCCTTGCCGGTACTACACAGGGTACGAGAAAGGTAAATATACCGAGTGAAACCGTTGCAGCATTTTAAAAACATGAAATGAGTTCCGAGGTGCGGTCTAGGATCGTAATAGGTCATTATGGAACGCTCTTGTAACCGGTGTGTTGAGGGGAAATTGAATGACAATCCGACATCATTGTTGCGAAACTAAGTTGGATAACTGTATTGTAGACTGATTGTGCAACAGAATCACCGCCATGGTATATCTTTTAGCGATCATGTAAAAGCTACAGTAGATTATTGCCCGTAAAGTGGCATTTGACAGCGATTTTTACCTCGTCCCATAGCACTCGAAGTCACTAACATCGCTATTGTGATGAATTTTCACTAGAGTAAATTGTGTAATTATTTCTTACATTAATGTAAATATACGTAAGACAAAATTCTACAAATATTTCTTGGTACATAAACATCTGTAAGTAATTGATTCTTAAATGTTTTTCCCAGGGAGATTAGTATATTAATCTAAAATCGGTGGAAGAGAGTGAGATTGGGAACAGAGCAGATCAAGCGAGGAAGAAAAAGTTCTAACGAAATTGTGTTTCGTCTTAGCTGGACTGAGGATTTAATGTACGAAAATGTGGGTTTGAAGGAGCCAGGAGTAACAGTTCGTGATAACGGTTCATAAAAGTGGACTACAATCAGTTTGATTTCAAGTGCTGAAAGTTCGTTAAGGTTTTCGTAATGATTTCTGAACAGGCAAGTGCTATAGTCGGAGGAAGGATATACTTTTCAGGCGTAGCATAGACAATTGATTCTCAGTTTTTTCTGTTTAAGAAACGATCGCTTTCTTACAGTGACGTATCGTGGTATCTAATGTAGTCGTAAATCGATAACTTTGAGTTATTTACAAAACTAGTCACGCCAGAATATTTCTACATTTATTGCTCAGAATTTATGTTTGCTTTTCAGAAAAACTGTTTGATTCAAAACCATTCGCCGCCTAAGAGCGACGGTATTCACGAAAGATTGAGAAGGACGTCACGCCATTTTTTGCAAAATCAGGGAGCAACGCAAAGAGATAACATCGTCGGTACAAGCATGGTCAGTACGAGGTAAGAGAATCTTGTGCACCACTTATCTCTGGAACAAAAGCCAACAAATAGCAGTAGGGCTACGCAGGATAAAAATTGACAATCTGTATCGTGGTGCGCAGAAATGGAATAAACTACCAAACAGACATTGCTGAAATAGTGATTAATCTTAAATTATACAGAATTTTGAGGCTGTGAAAGGAATTAACGTAGCAGTTGTTTATAGCAAGTCAAATGTCATAGTCTGAAGGAAGTGTCCCGGTTTCGTTACACGATATCCCCTCTCTCTCACCTTACACACACACACACACACACACACACACACACAAAGTTTAGATTTTGACGGGGACTTATTCCAGAAATGAAATACCAGGAGGTTTCCCTTCAGATGAATGCCGAAATTGGCATCCCGTGCCACATATTCCCATTTGGAAACCCCTGTGTCCCTTTACAAAGTCTGCTGGGATATTTGACTGAATAGAACAAAGATTGTTTTTACGAAAGGCCACCCATCTTTCATGAGTAAGCAATTGCAGATTTCAAAAAAAGTCGGTGACCATGTAATATTGTTGTTGTTGAGGTCTTCATTCTGAAGACTGGTTTGATAGAACTTGAGAAAACACCCCACACGTACTAAACCTCCAGAAATGCCTCTGTTTAGCCAGTGAGTCCGCAGAGGATGGTATAGGAGGCATACAGTGTGACTGTCCTTCTACCTGTCTTTCTACCTGTTTTGTTCGGGAGGACGACGGTTCAATCCCGCGCCCGGCCATCCTGATTTAGGTTTTCCGTGATTTCCTTAAATCGCTTCAGGCAAATGCGGGGATGGTTCGTTTGAAAGGGCACGGCCGAATTCCTTCCCCGTCCTTCCCTAATCCGATGAGACCGATGACCTCGCTGTCTGGTCTCCTTCCTCAGACAGTCCAATCCTACCTCTTTTGCCGAGAAGCTCTCCAAGTTTACGTCCGCCGCAGAAGCATTATCAACGCTGTCGAGATCTTTTTAGATTGTAATTCTACTTCCTGTAATGAAACGGACAGCTATATTATTCGGAATAACGTTCAAAAGTGACGAAATTATGATGTACCACAAACTGATAATATCGACACAATTATTTATGATTTACCTGAAAAGTAAAAATTTCCGGAGAGCGTGGTCTTACAACAGAACTAGATCGGAAGGCATCTTGTCGGCGGCTCACGTCTATGGCGCGCAGCCTGTACCTCGTACTTAATACACTCACGATATTTCGTCAGCTTAAATATTATTCATTTATTCACTGATAGATTTCTGGTGTTGCAATATTGCAAGTTAAGACTTGTAGGCTTCTCCTAAAATCTGTATTGGGAAAAGCGCCTTTTATGAGAAAATATTTATCGTGCAAGATTACTTGCTTCGCGCCAGACTGACTGTGCTTTCCCTACGTCTCTCGCTGCTGACGCAACGGGCGTTCTCATGACTAGCCACCCCCCCCCCCCTCCACCACGCCACCGTCGTCCGCTGGCCACGGCATGTGATCCAGGGGCTCCTTCAGCCAACGTAGGAACTGAAATATTGCTTCCAGCTACGTGAGTCCTGCTGCACTGCTTTACTCACAGAATGCTACATAATGTCTGCAGACACGATACAAAATTGTAAAACTGGAAAATAAGGCAATAAAATGTGGTATGAACAGAAGGGGTGCATTACGAGCTCCCCTCGCTAGTCCATCTGGTACAAGACTCCTCATCTCCCACTAACTACTGTACTGACTGCAGTCTACATCCATTTGATACTCACTGTGTCCATGCGTAGATCCCACTCTATAATATTTATCCCCCTCCCCCAAACTCCCCCGCCCACCCACGAAACACTTCCCTCCATTCCAATATCAGTGTCAAGCACCCTGGAAGCATTCAGTAATGAGTGGTTACTGCTAGTTTTTGCTTAGAGAGACTCATGAGATATATTACAAAGGTAAGGCACTATCATTTCGTTCTCCAGATAAACTGACGTTAAACTTTGTAATAGGTGAATAACTTTTGAATACTTTTAACGCTTCTTAGTTGACAATAGCTGTTGAACAAGCTAAGTTTATTGTCTGTTTATTTTTTTTTTCTTGACAATGTTCTTTCAACTAAGAAATTTTACATTGTTATTCGACCTATAACCCACGGTTAGTAATGACATCATTCCGTCAGAAGTGGGCTGAGACTCCATTATATATGGTAAGACGTGCACTGGTTTCTCCAGTAGTGATTTACGACCAGAAGGACGTTGTTACTCATTGGTAATTCATCGTTTTATAGCTCTATATCTTTATGTATTTTCTTTAATGCATGTAGCCCTCCAATTAAAGCTTTGTATACGACTTGTATGTCTGAAGATGGCAACGGTAGTGGTCGAAACCGGTCACCGTAATAAATAAATCGTTATCAAGACTGTTTTTAATAGTACATATTTGTAATAGGTAATCACTTCTAATTATCACTACTCTTTTGACACTGACTTTTTGTACGATGCTACCATCGTTTTGATTTTGTATATATAAATGAGAGCGTTATTTGTCTGTCCCTGCTAGTGTAACTTCACAGTCCGTCCCCGATGCCTCATGGGCGTTGTATGCTGTGGCAGCGTCCCATCCCTCATCTAGTAAGATGGTTTCGATTTCGAACTGCAGGGGTTCGGTTCAAAGGGAGTGTCAAACGAGGGTATTACACGAACAGACTTCTAAACGGAAGTCAGTGACGCTTCTGAGAATAGAGTGCCGAAGTGGTCGAGACTGGCCAGAAATGTTCCTGAATGTTCTAGGCTGTTTGAGACAGGATGTTCTAGAATATTTCAGAATGTTCGAGAATGTTTAAAAATTTTTTCTATGTTCCACAGTTTTATAGCATCTTTAAGAAGTTTCGAGAACGTTCCATTACCCTGTTATGGTGTTGATACGTTCTACACCACAAGGTACGTGTATGCAGGGTATAGCGAGACGCATGCGTAAGTATACTTTTGAAAACTGGTTAGACCAGATGAAGAAAAACCTTAAGAGATAGAAAGTGGAATAAATATACATGAAAGTGAATTGCTTAAGGTGGTTAACAGTATACCAAGAGGGGTTTACTGTGTTAAATGATTTTAAAATTTGACACTATGCTACATAAAACAGGTGGAGATATTGCCAGTGGTAAACTGAAAAGAACGGAACCTAAACAACAGCGAAGTAGTGGAACAGATGAGGTGTGAGAAGTACGTTTACCTCCTTAGAACAGAACTGATTGTTGTGGTGTCACCGCCAGACACCACACTTGCTAGGTGGTAGCCTTTAAATCGGCCGCGGTCCGTTAGTATACGTCGGACCCACGTGTCGCCACTATCAGTGATTGCAGACCGAGCGCCGCCACACGGCAGGTCTAGTCTAGACTCCCTAGCACTCGCCCCAGCTGTACCCCCGACTTTGCTAGCGGTGGTTCACTGACTACATACACTCTCATTTGCCGAGACGATAGTTTAGCACAGCCTTCAGCTACGTCATTTGCTACGACCTAGCAGGGTGCCATATTCGTTTGCTATTGCTATTGATATTGATATTGTGAATCATGTACCGTCCAGAGCGACGTTCATCATTAATGGATTAAATTAAGTACCAAAGTTATTACGTCCGCTTTCTGAATTCTAATACCTTGTCATGTTACAGACCTCACGTCCGTATAGTTCTTCCCTCCTCACGCCAGCCTGCCTGAGCTAAAACGCGTGCATTTCAGCCTCCTCTAGTAACACAGTGTTGCCTCATCAGCCAACACAACAATTGTGTAGATTGAAAGAAAATGTTACACATGGATAGGGAGATAAAATTAGACAAGAGGATCGAGAGAGACTGAGGTTATCAGTCCCCCTTTATTAAGTAACAGATATTGAATATTTCTGCTCTGGAGACGACCGATACATGATAATGAGTTCAGAAGGGCTATGCTCATCGGAATGCAGGATCTCTACAGGCCCACGTGACTAGCGCCAGAGAGGACAAATAAATTATTCCTTCAGGCACGCAAACATCGAAAAACTGCTGAAGAAACAAGATTACGAAATGAACTAAGGAGAGTCACAATGAATGAAATTCGTGAAAGCCAACGAACGCAAAATCATGAACAAAGCGTTTGTGTACAAGAAGAGTACAAAGCAGTAGAATTAGAGATTACAGTTTGGTGAGGGAAGCATTCCGTTGAGGTCTTACTAAAAAGTACAACGAGTCCAAAGACGCTGTCATTGGAAAAATGTATCAAGAGCTTCACTTCTGCAGTGCCAAGAAATTCGGAATGTGTTGCGTGGACGGAAAAGATCTACGGAAACTGCCCTTTCCTGCTAGCTAGAAACAAAGTCCATGCGACTTTATTGTTGTTTTGTACATCAGATACGTCACGTGATGGAGAATATCTGGTTGCATGTCTCAGTTCGGCATCCAAAGGTTTCGTAAACCGCCCACTCAGGATTCAGATGTAGAAAAAAGAAGTTGTCGGTCTGTGTAGTTATCGAACTTCAGTTGATTAAAAGGTGGGAGATTTGTAAGAAACACACAGCAGTTTTGAAAAAAATGGGAACACGTGCGGCATTCTTGTACGAGAAAATATTGAGTGGTGTAACGAGAGGCCGTGAATCATTAGGCAGTCTCTTGAGGACTGCAGACGTATGCGCCGGTGACTAAGAGTCGACCCGGCCGCAAATGAAGAGCATAGCTGAGCGTGGTGTAGTGCTGTGGAGTGGAGTGGAGGGTCGCTACTGTATCGTGGGAGGGCCCCGCCAGCCAGCCTGTGAAATACGATGGGGCCACTCGGCAACCCTTCACCCGCATTCCCCGCTCTTCATTAAACGGAGGCGGCGCGCTAAATTATCTCCTTCTCTTGCGAGGGCGATCTCGAAGCATCCAATACAACGACCGGGCCCCTTTCTTTTCGCTTTTTAATTCGGCGCCGTAAATGACGCATGCGGGGGATATTCTTTCCTTCCCCCGTCAGCGCAGGGAGCTGCGGTTCGGGGTGTCGCGGCGACTTGAGTGCGAAACGGAGAGGGGCTGCTAAACGGGTCCCCAGCAGCCTCTGCGGCCTCTGGGGTTAAGCGGCCGGCATCCACTGGCGTGACGTGCGCCGTATGCTTCACGGCTAAGCGCACGCTGTGGTCTTGGCAAGTGTTGCGATACTAAACACTCGAGGGCTGAGGTACCGAGTCTGAGACGAAGGAGTACACAGAATTCCCCAATTAAAGCCGAAAATTAATTGTTGTTGTTGTTGTTGTGGTCTTCAGTCCAAAGACTAGTTTGATGCAGCTCTCCATGCTACTCTATCCTGTGCAAGCTTCTTCATCTCCCAGTACCTACTGCAACCTACATCCTTCTGAATCTGCTTGGTGTATTCATCTCTTGGTCTCCCTCTACGATTTTTACCCTCTACGCTGCCCTCAAATACTAAATTGGTGATCCCTTGATGCCTCAGAACATGTCCTACCAACCGATCCCTTCTTCTAGTCAAGTTGTGCCACAAGCTCCTCTTCTCCCCAATCCTATTCAACACCTCCTCGTTTGTTATGTGATCTACCCATCTAATCTTCAGCATTCTTCTGTAGCACCAGAGTTCAAAAGCTTCTATTCTCTTCTTGTCTAAACTGTTTATTGTCCACGTTTCACTTCCATACATGGCTACACTCCATACAAATACTTTCAGAAGCGACTTCCTGACATTTAAATCTATACTCGATGTTAACAAATTTCTCTTCTTCACAAACGCTCTACATTTTATGTCCTCTCTCGTTCGACCATCATCAGTTATTTTGCTCCCTAAATATCAAAAGTCCTTTACTATAAGTGTCTCATTTCCTAATCTAATTCCCTCAGCATCACCCGACTTAATTCGACTACATTCCATAATCCTCGTTTTGCCTTTGTTGGTCTTCATCTTATATCCTCCTTTCAAGACACTATCCATTCCGTTTAACTGCTCTTCCAAGTCTTTTGCTGTCTCTGACAGAATTACAATGTCATCGGCGAACCTCAAAGTTTTTATTTCTTCTCCATGGATTTTAATACCTACTCCGAATTTTTCTTTTGTTTCCTTCACTGCTTGCTCAATATACAGATTAAATAACATCGGGGAGAGGCTACAACCCTGTCTCACTCCCTTCCCAACCACTGCTTCCCTTTCATGCCCCTCGACTCTTATAACTGCAATCTGGTTTTTGTACAAATTGTAAATAGCCCTTCGCTCCCTGTATTTTACCCCTGCCTCCTTCGGAATTTTAAAGAGAGTATTCCAGTCAACACTGTCAAAAGCTTTCTCTAAGTCTACAAATGCTAGAAATGTAGGTTTGCCTTTCCTTAATCTAGCTTCTAAGATAAGTGGTAGGGTCAAGTATTGCCTCACGTGTTCCAACATTTCTACGGAATCCAAACTGATCTTCCCCTAGGGCGGCTTCTACTAGTTTTTCCATTCGTCTGTAAAGAATTCGGGTTAGTATTTTGCAGCTGTGACTTATTTAACTGATAGTTCGGTAATTTTAACATCTGTCAACACTTGCTTTCTCTGGGATTGGAATTATTATATTCTTCTTGAAGTCTGACGGTATTTTGCCTGTCTCAACATTAGAAAACTTAATTAAGTTCAAATGGCTCTGAGCACTATGGGGCTTAACATCTGAGGTTATCAGTCCCCCTTTATTAAGCAACAGATATTGAATATTTCTGCTCTGGAGACGACCGATACATGCTAATGAGTTCAGAACGGCTATGCTCATCGGAATGCAGGATCTCTACAGGCCCACGTGACTAGCGCCAGATAGGACAAATAAATTATTCCTTCAGGCATGCAAAATCGTTTAGTCACATTATAACGTATCTCTTCGCTATGGTGTATATAAGTTTTATACTGGCACATTTAGCTAATGTTCCACTGTTAGTGCAAAGACATTAAACGAGAATATCAGTGCTTACTGACCGAACATAGATAGCTACATTTTGTTCACTATAGCACGACTGTTTGTTACAGCGTACAAAAACGATCGAAATGTAAAAATTCTGTAATAAAGTTGCAATATACTTAGCCGTAATTTTGAAATAAATGGGTTAAATAGAACTAAATCGTCAGTTGCAAAACGATGAAAAGTTAAATTTAGTAAATGACTGTAGCCACTTTGAAATCTCACAAGTATCACATGAGAAAGAGAGAGCAGCAAATCGACAAAATGCACATGCACCAGCTTAGATGTATAGATAATTGTGACGCGAACGCAAAACACGTTAACTTCAAATGCCATGATCTTAGATACCCTAACGATTACCAATAGCCGGCTGGAGTGGCCGAGCGGTTCTAGGAGCTACAGAATGGAATCGCACGACCGCTACGGTCGCAGGTTCGAATCCTGCCTCGGGCATGGATGTGTATGATGTCCTTAGGTTAGTTAGGTTTAAAGTAGTTCTAAGTTCTAGGGGACTGATGAGCTCCGAAGTCGAGTCCCATAGTGCGCAGAGCAATTTGAACCATTTGATTACCAATAATAAGTAATGAACAGCAAGACTTAATGAAAAATGTACTGTGTTCCGTAGCTTAAGATAACGCTGTTGGTCTCAAAAAATGCTTAATCGCGACAGGACTGATTATCACTCTTTACTCATTACTTGTATAATGATTGCATTTGAGATTAATGTCGTAAAGACTTTCGTTCATGGCAACAACTATTTTCGGTATTAATTTAATGTAGATGTATGAACATAATATCATTTACAAAATACAACATAAAATTCTAGAACTACTTTGACTACAAGCGAGCCAACGTACTCTTCTCACAGAATATGAATCACAATTAAACCACTTTTAATTTAAGCTGATTGTCTGCAGAAGGAATGGAATATTGTCTGAACCACTATAGTTACTACTGCTTTTGAACACAATAACTTCTTGATTGAAAATCAACTGTTTCAACTAGATTTGGCTTGTTTTGACTATTTCTTTCCCTTGTGACTTTTTCGCAATTTATGGTCAAAGGATGTGAACCTGCTTATTGTTAATGACAAGAGTCAATTAAGTTCTCGCGACAAGCTGTTCTTTGACTAAACAGACTGTAATGTCCCAAAAAGTTACTAAGATGCTGCCACATCAATTACATAGCCATAAAATACTGACTGGATCTTACCTTGCGACGCGTTGCTTCTGCTCCAAAGTAATGCTTATTATGAGATCCATTGTTGTCTACTGTGTCTTCCTGATCAGCGAGTGCCTTGAGCAAATGTGGGCCACAGAGTGTTCTTCACTACTTCCGTGTGGACGCGGGCTTAAAGGCTCCATGCCAGGAACTGCGCGGCCCATCGCACCGAAGGTTCGAGTCCCCCCTCGGGCAAGGCTGTGTGTGTTGTCCTTGGAGTACGTCAGCTTACATAATTTTAAGTAGTGTGTAAGTCTAGGGACCGATTACCTCAGCAGTTTGGTCCCTCAGGAATTCACACATACACTATTTCCCAATTTCTTACGACCGTATACTGTGCCCTCATACTTAATCGCTCAATTATGATTTGCCTGGCCACGTATTACAACATTTTCGACGTTGACATTTGCGCGTGCTTTATACAATAAAAGCTTCCCAGGCATGGCCAGCGTGTTTACTGCAGTCATTTGACAAGTAATTTGTACTTATCATCATACATTAGATTTTCGTAACACTAGTCACTAACAAAATTCTTTAATACATATATTTATAAAGCCAACGGCTTACAAAACGATATAATATGGTCAGTAATGTGAGACCTTTCCCATGAAAGAGAAACAATATATCGAGTGAAAGGGGCGCAGTGCGTCTTCGACGAAACGCAGACTGTCCATCTGACTTTAAATTCCATGAACGGAGTTATGGAGAAAATGAGTGAATTGAACATGAACAGTAGGTATTATGCTAGTTTTTATTAGATGTGCTTGTTTTGGAGATGTCGTGTATGGGAGAGCTGCAAACTTAATAGGTCATAAAGCAAGACAATGAAGACAATTCTGCTCCAATCATTGAGATTCCAGGCCGACGACGTGTCTGGAGGTTCCCTAGACAGCGGTTGGATACCAACCTAAATCTCACACACCGTACATCCCGACAAGCAGGAGCCATGGTCTGGGATTTCATTTCTTTTCGCAGGAGGACTCCTTTGGTTGTCATCTGTGGCATCCTTACAGCACAGCGGTACGTAAATAATATTTTACTCTCCGTATTGTTGCTCTTCATGGCAAGCCATACTGATCTTATATTTCAGCAAAATAATGCCCGCCGCACGTGCCGACTGTCTCCATTGCTTGCCTCCTTGTTTGCGGGACTACGTCGTGGCCAGCAAGCTGACTGGGAGTCTACTCATTTGTTTGAAGTATCATGAGCAGGGCCCTACAACCAGCTCGGGATTTTATCTGTCTAACGCTCCAGTTTGACAGAAATTGGCACGATATCCCTAAAGAGGACACCCAAAAACACTATCAGTCAGTGCCAAGCTGAATAACTGCATGAATAAGGGCTAGTGGTGGTCCAACACATTGATGACTTGCTCAATTTGTGAGGTTCTTTCTCCTGAATAAATAATCCGTATTTTCTGAAAATGTAATCATTTGCAGTCTAAGGCGCTGCAGTCACGGACTGTGCGGCTGGTCCCGGCGGAGGTTCGAGTCCTCCCTCGGGTATGGGTGTGTGTGTTTGTCCTTAGGATAATTTAGGTTAAGTAGTGTGTAAGCTTAGGGACTGATGACCTTAGCAGTTAAGTCCCACAAGATTTCACACACATTTGAACATTATTTTGTAAACATTTGCATATTTGTACACGTACGTCACAGCTACCGATTTGCGTCCCATGCGGATAATGCTTCGTGGTGCGTCGTTTTCCTTTTGTCATAGAGTATTGCAGAAATAGCCTTCCAAACAAGTATTGTACGTGTACAGTGTAGTAGGAAGAATACTCCATTTAACTTGGACGTTATTTGGGGGTATACAGGGTGCGAAATTCAGTACACAGAACTGTCACCTCATGAAGTAGCAGGGCTCCAGACCGATGTTGCATCGAGTCGAACTGAACTTCGATAACAGGTACACGTACGTCACTCCATGCTGCCTCAGTTCTGTACCACAATACAAAAAAAATAAAAATGGGGTCAAATGGCTCTAGGCACTAGGTTACTTAACACCTGAGGTCATCAGTCCCCTGGACTTACAACTACTTAAATCTAATTAACCTAAGGACATCACACACATCCATGTCCGAGGCAGGATTCGAACCTGTGACCATAGCAACAGCGCGGTACCGGAGTGAAGAGCCTAGAACCGCTCGGCTACAGCGGCCGGCTGTACCAGAGTTCAGGAACTGTAGTAAGAGAGTGGCGGCATGCCACTATCTCAGCAAGCCATGACCAGACGATCTCTATGTGTGAGAGGTCTGGAGAATGCGCTGGCCAGAGCAACACTCCAGCAGTATCGAGATAGGTCAGGACAGTGCGGGCAACATACAGTTTTGAGTTATCTTGTTGAAAAATAATGCCGTGGAACCTTCGAAGATAGGGTGCGGCCACCGTCCTTACCACGTGAGAAACACAATGCCCGTTGCCCAAATTACCATCTATGTGAACCAGAGGTTATGATGGGTGTGTACACAGTGACATCATCCGAGGTGCTGCACCCATATGACGCAGAAGAATGCAACCAGGCAACATCCGTTCTCCTCGGAGACTCCAGACCAGAGTTGTCGTTGGGAGTACCGATGTCGACGTGCCTGTCTCTGATGTCACTCAAGAACATCGTAACAATGGTCATCGTGTTGATTTTCGCACTCCAGAGACTGTGCTCCACGCACTGAACGTCCAGATATTTGTCTTTCTGCAAACAAGCCTATTTCTTGACATGGTATGTGACGTTGTAACGCTAAAACTCAGTGCCTGACGTATATTTTAGTTACTTGATTTTTTCGAGTTTATAACCTTTTTTGTGAATATGGACAAACAAACAAACACAATCCAGACAGGTATAAGAGGCCCAACGGTACCGACCGGACGCTGTGTCACCCTCAGCCCTTAAGCATCACCGGATGCAGATTCCTGTGGTCTGCATACCGCTCTCCCGATCGTTGTCGCTTTTCGTGACCGATGTAGCTACCTCTCAATCACTTAGCTCCTCAATTGGCCTCACAAGGGCTGAGTGGACCCCACTTGCCAACAGCTCTCGGCGGCCATGGGCAGTGACCCATCCAAGTGCTTAACTTCGGCGATCGGCAAAAAAAACTCAATAATTCAGTACCGTTTCCATTTTCCGTCCTCCTTTACAACTGCATTTGGTTGTCAGGGACTAGAGGTACCCAGATTCCGGATGAATCTGTTATCCAACAACTCTTCATGCGTCATGAACTGCTTCGGAGAGCGCTATCTTCGTTGTCGCTGCTTCTTCTACATCTAATAATCTTTGCCATCTCTGCCCGTACGCACTCTATAGTACGGGCACCTTTGAGAGACCAGTCCAACAGCTCAACGTCTCCATTCACGAGGTTTGTACCAAAAGTAAAGTTCCCAATGAGCTACAGCCTCGAGGGAAAGTGCTAGGCTAAATCCGACAACAGTGTCGTGTGCAGTGTCTCCACCACTCTCGAGCCTGCCCATCCGCGATTCGCTACATCTCTCAGTGTTGGCTGGGTGATCAACACAGATGGAAGTGATGATCGTCACTCCAGCCATATGCAAGGTTCAAGCGGTAATCCGGTTTCTCCACGCAAGGAAGTTACCGCCGATGGAAATTCATCAGCAACTGGCTGAGGTTTATGGTGAAGACTGCATGTCCGTTGAGCAAGTCCGCAAATGGTGCATGGCTTTTGCTGACGGTCGCATGGAAGTTTACGATGAAGGACGGAGTGGAAGACCGCCGGTCCAGAAGATCAACAGTGAGCTGGTCAAAGATCGGATGGTCACTGTCCGTGAACATGTTGAACGCATTCCTGAAGCTTCCCACCGCACAAGTGAAAGAACTTTAACAGAAACGTTGGGTTATAGCAATGTGTGAGCTCACTGAGTCCCCTGGAAGCTGACTGACGGACACAAGGAACAACGCCTTGACTGTGCTCGCAAGTCTCTTCAACAGTGTGAGTGGGGAGGCAACAAGGAGAGGTTGTTGGACTGTCATCACAGGAGCTGAAATGTCTGTGTTTCATTACACCTCCAGAACAAAGCAACAATCTCGTCAGTGGCATCACTCCGGTTCACCGCCACCAAGGAAATTCAGACGAACGCAGTCAGCAGGAAACGTTATGGCGATTGTGTTTTGGGATCGGAAGGGGGTACTGCTCATCGATTCCATGCGACCTGGGACAACAATAAACTCAGATATTATGAAACATTGACGAAACACCTGTGAGGAATCCAGAATCGCCAGGGAGGATGACTGACCTAGGAAGTAGTGCTTCTTCAGGCCCACATAGCTCCTCAAATGAAGGAGCTTTTGAAGAAATTTGGGTGGTCTGTTATGCCCCATCCCCTGTACAACCCGGACCTAGCCCCTAGTGATTGTCACCTCTTCCCCAAGCTAAAGGAACACTTAGGCGGCAAACGCTTCAAGGGTGATGATGAAGTCTGAGAATAGGTCACACGCTTCCTCAGAAGGTTGGCGGGGGACTTCTTCGACTTAAGGATACAAAAGCTGGAGAACCGGCTTCAGAAGTGTGTCGAAAAAAAGGAGACTTCGTTGAAAAATAGGCAAAAGTGTATGCTTCTCAATGATATAGGAGTTAATAACAATAAACAATTTTTTCTATTTGTAAAAAATATGAGAACCTTGCTTTTCGTAGAACACTCGTAGTATATTCTGTAACCAGCCAGAGTGGCCAAGCGGTTCTACGCACTACCGTCTGGAACCGTGTGACCGCTGTGGCCGCAGGTTCAAATCCTGCCTCGGGCATGGATGTGTATGATGTCCTTAGGTTAATTAGGTTTAAGTAGTTCGAAGTTCTAGGGGACTGATGACCTGAGAAGTTAAGTCCGATAGTGCTCAGAGCCATTTTTTTAATATTCTGTAGAAATGATTAGTATTTCAGTCACCTCGGTTCAAAATGTGTCCTGTTGACTCGTAGGCACAGGGTCCTCCACGGACTCTGGTAACTTGTTCCATGTGTGATGGCATCAACACGTATAAAGCGTGAATGGCGTTCTGAGATACAGCCATCCATGCTACACACACCTGGCTCCGAAGTTCATTTGTGGTAGTTGGCATTGAGTCACAGCGGTGCACCTAGCGTTTCACCCTGACGGGGGAAAGTCTGGTGATTTGGCAGGTCCGGGAAAAAGGCTGACATCCTGTGATATGAAGAAGGTACTTGCTAAAATATGGCATGTATGGTGACGTGCAGAAAAGTTTGGCTACGGGTCACAGAATGTCATTCATGTAGGTCGCACTGTCACAGTGCACTGGACATGCACCAACTACGATTTGTGGTTGTACAGAGTAGCACACCACACCATAAGATCTTGAGTTCACGCTGTGTGTTTTGTACAATGCAGTCACTGTGTTGCCGTTCCCTCTATCTGCAGCGAACCAAAATGCGATCATCATTTTCAAACAAACATAACCTGTATTGTTGGTCCAGAAACACTGTCTGATGCTATTCCTGTCCCCAATGATATCCCATACACCACTGCTGTCTAGCACGTTTCTGCCCATTCTTCTAAGGTAGACGGAGAAGTGGATGATGCATACGTAACCCATGCCATAATAAACAATGATGCACTGTCACCCCTGATAGTGTACTATCTGTTATACTGTTCCACTGTTGTGGAGGACACATATCAGTCCTGCATTGCCATTTGGACGAGGTATCAATCTTCTCGGAGGTTGGTGTGGGTGGTCTGAACTAGCCCATCTCGTCATGTTCTACGGCTTTCCGTGAACAGTTCGGCACACACCCGTTTGCACTGCTGTATCACTTCGTCCCACATGAACAGTAATTTCCCGGATGGATGCATCACTTACTCTCATGCCAATAATGATCCCCTTCGCAAATCACTGATTTGACGGTACGGTTCGCACGTACATCTGTGAAGCATCTGCACGTCTGCTCATGTCACCTTGATCTATTACGGTCGGTTTATAGTGACAACAAGAACCGTAGGCCCATTTTACAGGTAGGTGGTGTTGCGTTGCAATGTCGATGTTGACCTTGAACGTCGCAGGCCGACATGGTTCAAATGCTACTCATTTCTGCAGAACATAGAAAAGTACAAGTCCTGTGAATATGAATGTCCTACCTCCAGTCTTTCAAGCTGTTCTTTTTTCTGAACATAAGTGCAAATATTTCCATATATTTGGGTCCCTGCTTGTGTGTGTGAAATCTTACAGGACGTAACTGCTAAGGTCATCGGTCCCAAAGCTTACACACTACTTAACCTAAATTATCCTAAGAACTAACACACACACCCATGCCCGAGGGAGGACTCGAACCCCCGCCCCGACCAGCCGCACAGTCCATGACTCCAGCGCCATAGACCGCTCGGCTAATCCCGCGCTGCTTGGGTCACTGCTGCTAAAAATGACCAAGAAGCATTAAATGTTTCCTTCAAGCACACATGAAGCACCAGAAGAATGAAGAAGTTAATAGCGGTAATGGCAGCAATAGTCGAAGTATTTGGTAATTTCATACTCGTGAATGGTGTTTCTCGAGCTAAGAAATTTCTTTAAATAGCGAAAATTTCAAAATGGCTTCCAATTGAGCTATGATGGCTGGAAGTACCTTTACATCCTGCTGAGATGAGACTAGCACAACTTCTGTTTTAGAAGCCTACTGTTAGTTAACCAGTTAACAGATGACTGAATTATTTATTGTGTCTAATTTGTAAGCTAAGTGCATCACACACTACATCACAGTCATGAATTTAGCAAATATGGGCATCAGTGGTCAGTCTTCTTTCGGCAGATGAGTGGCAAGGACATCTTATTTGCATCGGCGAGGACGTCTTGCTTGCGCCACGTCCACAAAGTCGCTCTCCGAAGCTAGTAGAGGTGTCCATTGACATTGAGTCACTATTTTCTACAGAAAATCTGTCATCAAGATAAGCTTCTAGCCTGCCCACACAAGACCATGAGCCTTTGAAATCGAACGATTCATCCATGACGAAGTTCAAATACCACCACAGCACATTGTCGGTATCCGCCTATTCATCACAAGTAGCGTTGTCTACATCAAGATGGTCGATGACGAGCTATGTCGCGCTTCTGTGAGCAAATATGCGAACTGTAGCGGCACCACCATTTAGGATAGAGAAAGTTAGTTTTGTGCAATAGTCTGAGCACAAGTTACAGCCAGGTCCAGGCCAGATTGCAGTGAATTATGCATACCAACAGTTGCAAAGTAGAAGAGAGGCCACAGGGCCGTCAAATTGATGAAAGAGTATACGTAGCGGTTTTGTATGTGGCAAATCACAGGCAGAAGGGGCCCACCGGCCAACCTAGTGTGTTATGAGTACGTGACACAAAGCAGCACATATGTGAAAACAGAGGTGCACAACCACGTATAAATAGGTGTGGGTTTCTAACGAGATTCATTCAAGTGTGGCAGCTCTCCTGGACAGCGGGGCATGTCACACCACCAGTTAGACGCAGCAGCAGATGGGGTGCCAGTGTTCCAGTCCACGGCGGGTCGCTGGTTCGACCCTCTGAGGCTGACGCGGGGGTCTCTAGCCAGCCAGCACCGGGCCACTCCACGGCTCGCTACCACGGGCTTCGAACACATGCTGGAGGCATCCCGAGGCGAAGGCCACAGATTCAGACTCTGGACTGCTGGCGCTTGTTGTCACCGCAATCTCAGCCGTGCCAGCGAGAAGCATACAGCTGGCTGCCTTTGGTTCAAGCTGAGTAGCGCTGAGTCGGAAGGGACGCAGACCGCTGAGTTGACTACCGGCATCCTGATTACACCGCCAACCACAGATTGCGGTCATGTGAGTGTAAGTTGCTTTACATGTGTGTGTGTGTGTGTGTGTGTGTGTGTGTGTGTGGCCGGTCGCTGTGGTCGAGCGGTTCTAGGCGCTTCAGTCCGGAACCGCGCTGCTGCTGTGGTCGCAGATTCGAATCCTGCCTCGGGCATGCACTTGTGTGATGTCCTTAGGTTAGTTAGTTTTAAGTAGTCCTAAGTCTAGGGGACTGATGACCTCTAAAAGTCCCATAGTGCTTAGAGCCATTCGAACCATTTGTGTGTGTGTGTTGTGTGATTCCGATGAAGGCCTTTTTGGCCGTAAGCTTACTTGTTTGACAGTCTTTTTGTTTCCAGAATGTGATTTTCACTCTGCATCTGAGTCTGTGCTGATATGAAACTTCCTGGCAGATTAAAACTGTGTGCCGGACCGAGACTCGAACTCGGGACCTTTGTCTTCCGCGGGCAAATGCTCTACCAACTGGGCTGCCCAAGCACGACCGACGCCCAGTCCTCACTGCCTTACTTCTGTCAGTGCCTCGTTTCCTACTTTCCAAACTTTACAGAAGCTCTCCTGTAGAGCACTTGCCCGCGAAAGGCAAAGATCCCGAGTTCGAGTCTCGGTCCGGCACACAGTTTTAATCTGCCAGGAAGTTTCATAGTCTCCTTGTTTTTCCATTTGCGCCTCAGCATCTCCGCTGTGAGATGGGTAGCAACTGTCCTCTTCATAATATTTTCATTATTCCATCCTGGATTGCCCAATGTTTGATATTCATTAGTTCGTGAGACATATTCCAAGAGACTCTGTCTCTCTCACAGGAGCACATAAAGAGCCTTCAGACACAGCAGTTAACTGCCTGTTAAGTGAATCTAACAGAATAAGGAGAACGCATTCGATCATTACGAATCGAGCGTTGCGTCGTAGTCTCACGCTAACTCTCTTTTAGGTACTCCAGCTCTCCAGTTCCCGTCATGGGTTTATGACAGGGATCGATGGCATTCACAATAATAGCACTCGATTCCATGATTAGGATGTTATAGTGAATCTATGTCCTCGATCCTCCAGCACAGCTTACTAAGATATACTCGAGGCGATGGCCTTACCTGAAGAACTTCATGCTGCTCCCCGCCTTCCATCTACTGGTGGAGAAACTGTCTTTCGACAACACCACATCGCAGAATGCTGCCAGCAAGGAAGCACGGAAGCCAGCAACAGGACGTCTTGTGGTCCACTTTCCTGGTCAACACACAGGCGCCTTCGGGTGTTGACACCAACCAGGGGTAGGGAGAAAATCAACCGACCGTACGGACACCGACACCTGGTACATCTCGGATGGACCATCAAGGGTCACCGTAGAGTGTGGAGTGGGACCGAGTATTGTACCCTCCAGCAGCCAGTCCGAGAACCACTTCGGGCCAGGCAATGGCCGCGCCCGCTAGCCGGTGGTCCGCCACGACGCCAGGGTCTCTGACATCTTCTCCTGGGAGTGCAGACGCTGAGCTGCCTCGAAGCCAGTCAGCTAGAGTCCAACACACAGCTGAATGAGCAACAGCCGAGGCTGATACGAAAGTACAGAGACTTGTAAACATTATGAATGAATATCCGAACTGTAATAATGTTTTACTAACGTTGTTGACGCCTCACAGCTTCCGAGGACTGTAGTACACACACTTGAGAGGACGGCAGTTCAAAGCCACGGCCGGCCGTACAGGTTTAGGTTTTTCATGATTTCTGTAAACCGTTTAAGGTAAATCCCCATAAGGTTTCATTTAGAAAGGATACGGCCGAATTCCTTGCCTATCGTTTTCCTAAGGTAATAAAAGCGAAATTTGTGACTAGACTGGGGATTTCTTGGTAGAGGGAACACAGAAGTTATTTCGGATGGTGAGTCATGGTCAGGTGTTCCACGTGTGACCCAAGAAAGTTTGTTGGGGCCTTTATTTTTCGTGTTATATGTTATGATTTCGCAGGCAATATTCATAGTTGCCTAAGACTTTTATCAGATGAAGTAGATATTTACAATGAAGTACCGTCTGAAAAAAGCTGCATGTGCTGCGGTTGTCGATAAGATCTCAACGTGGCGCAATATTGGCAACTTGCTTAATATTCTCAAAATGTTCAAATGTGAGTGAATTTTTAAGGGACCAAATTGCTGAGGTCATCGGTCACAACACTTAAACTAACTTATGCTAAGAACAACACACTCCCATGCCCGAGGGAGGACTCTAAGATTTTCAGAAATGTAAAATTATGTACTATGACTCTATGACTACAATATCAATGAGTCACAATTGGAATCGGTCAACTCTTACAGATACCTGTGTGTAACACTTTGTAGGGATATGTAACGGAACGATCACGTAGATTCGGTCGTACATGAAGCAGGTGGTCCGCCGTGCGGGATAGCCGTGCGGTCTTAGGCGCCTTGTCACGGTTCGCGCGACTGTCCCCGTCGGACGTTCGAGTCCTCCCACGGGCGTGGGTGGGTGTGTTGCCAGCGTAAGTTAGTTTAAGTTAGATAAAGTACTGCGTAAGCGTAACGACCGATGCCCTCAGCAGTTTGGTCACATAGTCCTTACCACAAATTTCCGTAAAGCAGGTGGTTCACTTCGGTTCACTGGTAGAATACTAAGGAAATGGAATCAGCCTACAAAGTAGATTGCTTACAAAAACCTCGTGCGACCGATCTTTGAATATTGCTCAAGTGTTCTGGACCCGAATCAAATAGGACTATTAGGGAACGATGAACGTATATACAGAAAGAAAGGCAGTACGAATGATTCTGTTTCCTTTAAGTAAACTCTTCCTGGACATCAGTAGAGAGCGTGTTTTGCTGGCAACCAAACGCTGGCTGCGGCTGCCTCTAACGGTATTTCTTGTAAACGTCCGTTTACTTCCCATCGTTTCCAGAACGTTTTGCTAGTGTTTACGCTCATTAGATGAGAACCCGAAATCCACAGACGAAATTTCGAAGTTGGTTAGTGATATTACCTGAGTACTTTGGTGTAAGAGATCTGTGGTAGCTCCTTATAGAGTAATTGCATGTTATTTGATTTCTTAACCTCATTCGTCGTTATATTGCACTGAATATATCTGCACAACAGTGGAAATTTCCACGGTATGCGCTGTGTCTCTGTTTTGGAAACAGAATCGTTACTCTCAAAAATAAGTATACTCTTGGCTTGGTCGCCAAAAAGTGACACAGATTGTTTACCTTATAACATGTTGTACTGCCTGAGTCAGTTTGGGCCCTGATGTTGCAGTGAAGCGAATAGAAGTGACAAGATACTGTGTATCGATATTAACATCTACATCTGCATGATTACTCTGGTATTCACAATAAAGTGGCTGGCAGAGGGTTCGATGAACCACCTTCAAGCTGTCTCTCTACCGTTCCACTCTTGAACGGCGCGCGGGAAAAATGAGCATTTAAATTTTTCTGTGCGAGCCCTGATTTCTCTTATTTTATCGTGATGATCGTTTCTCTCTATGTAGGTTGGAGGAGAAAACTGGCGGCTGAAATTTCATGAGAAGAATCCGCCGCAACGAAAAACGCTTTCGTTTTAATGATTGCCACTCCAATTCACGTATCATGTCTGTGGCACTATTTCCCCTATTTTCCGATAACACAAAACGAGCCGCCCATCTTTATACTTTTTCGATGTCATCCGTAAGTCCCACCTGATGCGGATCCCACACCACACATCAATACTCCAGAATAGGGCTTACAAGCGTAGTATAAGCGGTCTCTTTACCAGACCTGTTGCACCTTCTAAGTCTTCTGCCAATTAATCGCAGTCTTCGTTTTGCTCTACCCACAACATTATCTATGTGATCGTTCCAGTGTAGGTTATTTATAGTTGTAGTCCTTAAGTATGTAGTTGAAGAGTGTGTTACTCGATTTCACTGTTGCATTGCAATGTAAATTCCTGTTTTGTCTTACATCATATTCTTATGCCACAGATCAAATGATGTGCTAATCCGCAACACATCATGAGATGTTAAAAAAAATGGTGACCCAGACTAGTGTGTAATCATTAGTGCCATCATGGTCGCGATTCCTCACAAAGACTTCTGTTCTAAAGTGTTGTTACTTTAACTCACGTTACTTTCTGTTGGCAACAGTAATGGCAGCTTTACCTTTTGTCTTCTAGGTTGCGTTCAGTAGTCCTCCATTCACGGATTTGTTTTTCGGCAAGGTTATTTGTATGTTGGCAGTGATCCACAGTAGTATAGGTAGGTCTATTGTTGAAAAATCAGCCGATATGCACGTCAATGATGTATTCATTGAGTGCTTGGAAGGGCAACACATATACGCTATCCTTAAGGGGGGAACCACATTGCGAGGCTGTTTAACACTGATTTTTTGGGTGGGAAGAATTAATTAGAATTTAATCAAATTTTGACAGCATTACATTCATATTTCGAACAGGTTTTGTGAGTTGTTTTGAATAATTGTAACCAAAAATAGCAATGTCACGCTGTAATGTCCGCTGAAGGTTGTGAGTATAGTTCTCCAATTTTGTGCAGTGTAGCCATTCCGATTTTCATTTGAAATAAAAAAAACATTTTGATTTTACATTAAAAACTTCTTTTCTAAGGATATGAACCTCAATGTGGGTGAAAATAATGCAGGCCGTGGTGGCCGACTGTTTCTAGGCGCTTCAGTCCGGAACCGCGCGACCGCTACGGTCACAGGTTCGAATCCTTCCTCGAACATGGATTCATGTGATGCTCTTAGTTAGGTTTAAGTAGTTCTAAGTTCTTTGGGACTGATGATCTCAGATGTTAAGTCCCATAGTATTCAGACCCATTTCAACCATTTGAAAACAATGAAACTTAAAAATTTTGCAGGCGTTGGAACAACTTACTTCGATTTTCACGAACGTTTTCTCTAATTATGCATAGAAAAATACCCTTAAATTCATGATATCATCCCAAAAGTTGGTTCATATAATTCGTAATTTTATAAAGAATCATAGTATCAATTTTCATATTGATCGGTTCTATAGTTTTTGAGTTAGACTACACGAAAATGTCAAAAAGTCATTTCGAGATAAAGGCGGTTGAAAAATTCTCGAAAACTACAAATTCAAGGAAGTTTACAATAATACGATTCCAGCACCATATAGTAATCCTTCTTCTTCTTCCTCATAGGATTCGTTTTGCGCTTGCAGCAGTGCTTTTCCAGAGTCCAGTGAACTGGGTTGATTCTGCCGGCTCGCGCACTGGTTATCCATTTGTTCGGCATATTTGAAGCTTTGCGTGCCCACTGCAATTCCTGCATCGTTCATGACCATCATAAGGGATGAATTGCCTCCATTGAGTAAGTCCGCTGCTAAATACGATGCCAATTCAACGACTTTTAGTCCGGAGTGCAAGTGTGTAGGAGCTGATCGGCAAATAGTGGAATTAAAACTTTCGTTCGCACTTTGTGTGTGCCCACCTAAACATCTCTCCAGTAATTCATCCCCTGATAAAGCTTCATATATTGGAACAATATCGTTGTGTGCGTCGGGGTGCAATGGAATAGGGTGCGGTTCATGTTCCACTCCAAGGGCTGTTCGCTTCTTTTGTATCCCGCCTGGAAGGCCGCGCGTGGGTCTGCTCCCGAAAACTGGAAGTTTGGCCGAATGAAGAAAGCGAGTAGGAGCAGGTGAGGTAAAACACGTCGGTACTGCAAGTTAGTAAAAGTGGTTTACTGGTGCATGAATATATATAGAGGGACATATAACTTTGTACAGATGAGCACGTAGGTGCGAAGCCTTAGACCCGTCGTAAACAGTGCAAAGTCTCTATATGAAGCGAAGCTGAAGCAAAGTGTCCCAGCCGTCTGCTCACGATCAAATGAGCAGAATATGCAGCGTAGAGCTGAGCAGCGCCGGCTAGAGGGCGCTGTCGTCGGTGTCGTAGTGCCAACCTACGAACTTGCACCTACGCCGTGGTTTCGTAGATATCGATACCACAGCTTTTGCCACTCGCACCAGCTGTCTTCTACCTCTGGGCAATACACATCCGTGGATCTCATATGATAGTATGTCGCATAACTGCTTTTTTCATGTGTTGCTGACTATCTATATGTCTTCGAATCGCTCATAAAATCTAAGCGATTGCGAAATTCGCTTTGGAATTTTGACAGCGTATATTTGGATAGTTAAGCTAACGATTTATACAATTAAAGGAAATCGGATTTTTTGGAATCTCCTAATGTGGTTTCGTACTCACAGCAATGGCAACCGTAGCACAGTACTCTTGCATTTATAGATAAGGGCCTTCGAGAAACCTGATCTTTCCGTGTTGGAATGGAAGATACTGACTGGGCGAGGCACGTCAGAAGACCCCGATCTGCATAATAATCCATTGCGCACTTTGGAGGACATCACACGAATAACAACTGCACCCGTATAACCCTCACGAGGTGCAGTCACTGCAGCCTGTGGCCTTCGCATGTGGCGTGGAGTTTGTAAATTCATTCCTACTGCAGCGTCCAGAAAACCTAAATTTTCCTGATTTAGTGTTGTTTATAGAGTGGGCGTTCCTGACATGCAAAAGGACTGTTCAGAGTTTATGGATGTACGGTGGTACTACCATTTAGCAGTCAGTTATTACTTTTGTTATTGTTACTGTCATTATTATTTGTATTGATACTTCCGCTCATGTGATGCAATTCTTTATTTATTCTTATGTTCAGGTTGTTTATGTTTATTCTGTGAAACTACAGATGTATCCGACATGTTTGCTACTTTCAAATAAACGAAGTGAAAGAGGACTGCCATAAGACATTGCTATAAACTCCGAACAGTCTTTTCACATGTCATCATCATCATCATCATCATCATCAGTCTTCTGCCAAAAGGCACGTCTTCAAATGGTAGTTCTCCAGGCTGTCCGGTCTTCTGCCATACTCGTCAGATCCGTATAATTTCCTCTTCCCTTTATGTCGTCTATTATCTTGTATCTCCTTCTTCCTCTCAGTCTTCTCCCACAAACCAGTCCTTCTAAATCATCTGCTAGTAAGCACCCCCCCCCCCCCAACCAGTTCTTATAACCTTCAGCAGTCATCTTCTCTCACAAACCCTTTTCAATACTCACTACTTACTCTTTCCATCAGGCTTATCCTCTCCGTTCTCCCCCACATCCACACCTCAAATGCTTCTAACCTTTTTCCATCCTCTCATCTGAGCATCCATGTTTCTGCCTCATGCAGTGCCACACTCCGGACAAAACATTTGCCAAGCCTTTTCCTTACATCTTTATCTAATTTTCCACATAACAGTCTCTTTCTGTTGAATGCCATCTTCGCTATGGCAGTTCGAGTTTTCACCTTCTGGTGACATCTCAAGTCTTCATTTATTGTGCTTTCAAGATGTTTAAATGCACTTACTTGGCTGATGGTTGCTTGTCCTATTTTAATATTGGATAAAAAAATCTAATGTGAGTGAAATCTTATAGGACTTAACTGCTAAGGTCATCAGTCCCTAAGCTTACACACTACTTTAACTTAAATTATCCCAAGAACAAACACACACACCCATGCCAGAGGGAGGAATCGAACCTCCGCCGGGACCAGCCGCACTGTCCATGACTGCAGCGCTTTAATACTGGACAGTCTGCGTCTTGTACTGGTAGCAATACTCTTTGTTTTTGCAGTGTTTATTTGCATCGCACTCTCCACACAAGCTTCATTCAGATCTTTCAGCATGTTATTCACTGTTCGCTCACTTTCTGCCACTAATACCACGTCATCAACAAAACTTATACATACTGTTCTCTTTCCACCAATACATATTCCTCTTTTCCCATCGAAGCCTTTCGCAATAATCTCTTCAAGGTACGCGTTAAACAACAGTGGGGAAAGGTAACAACCTTGTCTGACACCCCGTCCAATGCTGCCTCCATATGACATTTCATTTTCAGTCCTTAATCTTACTTTCTGGTGTAAATATAGATTCTGTATCAGTCGTCTCTCTTTCCAATCTACTCCTTTCCTTTTCAGAATATCCATCAGCTTGTTCCACTGAACCCTGTCAAAAGCATTTTCTAAATCTATAAAAACAACAAAGATTTCTCTACCCTTCCGTATGTCTTTCCCCTATAGTTCTTAACAGGCCAATAGCATCTCTTGTTCCTTTTCCTCTTCTAAATCCAAACTGTTCCCCTGCAATCCCTCCATCTAGCTTGCCATATAGCCTTCTATTCAACACTCTCAGCAACACTTTAGTTGCATGATAAATTAAACTGATGGTCCTATGCTATTCACATTTTCTAGTGTTTCTCTTTTTCTCTGTTGGTATCATAACTGTTGCAAGGAAGTAATCAGGCCATTCCCCTTTGTCATATATCTCATTACACAGGTAGACTATTTCCTTTCTTGCCCTGTCTCCCAGACCCTTCAACAGTTCTGCTGGCAAATCTTCAATTCCACATGCCTTCCTATTCTTCATCTCCTTCAGCGTCTTTTCTCCTTCTGCTTCCACGATGGTGAATCCCTTTCCATCTTCCGGCACATATTGCTCCTCTTGAACCTTAATTTCGTTTTTTATTCCATCCCCCTTATATAGATATTCAATATATTCTTGATATCTGTTCAAAACCTCCTGTGGTTCTTCAGCGAGAGTACCATCCGCTCTTTCTATTTCCATGTTATTCCTCTTATCTCACTAGCCAGTCTATACATCATTTCATACCTTCCCTCTATCTCCATTTTCTCTATTTCGTCGCATTTCTGTTTCATCCATTTTTCCCTTGATACTTCAGTTTCTCTTCTTAATTCATTTTTCAGTTTCCTATACCTCTTTTTGACTTTTTCAGTTTCTACATTTTCCGCTTTCTCCGCTCTTCCATCTCTTTCAACATGTTTTCTGTTATCCATTCTTTCCTGGTACTTTGGGATACTCTAATTCCTATTACTGCTTTGGCAGAGTCCACAAGTCCTTCCCTCATTTTTATCCATTTGTCATTAACACTATCATCAACACTATGTCTTTCCCATTTTTCCATAAATCTGTTTTCCAAATACACATGTCAGGAACATGTTATCGCATATAACAGTTTCACACGTACTACAGTATAAAAACTGGCAACACCAGGGATCGAATCCGATACGCTTGGTACGACAAACTAACGCTCTTCCAGCGTCTCCGTGGCAGACGATCACGGTTACGCTTTTTTGTGCTCCATAGATGTTACCTTTTACTTATCGTTTACAACGATAGCACATAGCGCAAACTATGTCCGAATTTCGGTTGACACTGTCTGTATGCAGTGTTTGATATCGATCTGACTGACATCTGGAGGTTTGGGTGTCAGCGCTCCGGTTTTCACTACCACTGTGCTATTTTGAGAAGGTTTTTCGATGAAACGGCTATATGCAGGACCCTGCACATGAGGGAGGCTTTGGAAGACGTGCCTGCAATATACTGCAACTACTTGTAAGAGAGGAATACTGCAGCACACTTTGATAAGCAGGATTTTGTCAGTAGCTTTTATTTTTAACTTTTTATTTTACTGGCTTCGAACATTTCATTTTACTACCAGATCCATAACGTTACTATTTAATTCAATAAGTACATTATACAGTGCCAACATAGGGAGCGAAAGGCTGTTTAAAACTTGTACGGATACCAGATGGCAACTATAAGAGGGGCATGAAAGGGAATCAGTAGCGGAGAAGAAACTGAGACAGTGTTGTAGCCTGCCGCCGATGTTATCCGATCTGTAAGAGCAGCAGCGGTAGAGGAAACAATAGGAAAATTTCGAGTAGGAATTAAAATTCAGAGAGAAGTAATAAAAACTTTGAAGTTTGTCGATGACATTGATATTCTGCCCGAGACAGCAAAGTACTTGGAAGAGCAGTTGAACGGAATGGACATCTTCTTGAAAGGAGGATATAAGATGAACATCAACAAAAGAAAGCTAATGATAGCGGAAAGTAGTCGAACTAAATCATGTCATGGAGAGGGAATTAGATTAGGAAATGAGACACTTAAGGGGGTCGATGAGTTTTTTTATTTGGGCAGCAAAATAACTGAAGATGGCCGAAGTAGAGAGGATATAAAATATAGACTGGTAATGGCAAGAAAAGCTTTCCTGAAAGGGAGAAATTTGTTAACATCGAATATAAAACTAAATGTTAGAAACTCTTTTCTGAAAGTGTTTGTATGGAGTGTACGAAAGTGGAACATGGACGATAAACAGTTTAGACAACAAGAGAATAGAAGCTTTTGAAATGAGATGCTACATAACAATGCTGAAGATTAGGTGGTAGATCACTATCTAATGAGAAGGTACTGAATAGAATTGGGGAGAAAAAAATTTGTGGGACAACCTGAGTAGAAGAAGGGACACGTTCTGAGGCATCAAGGTGTCATCAATTTAGTGTTGGAGGGAGACCAAAAGACAGATACAATAAGCAAATTCAAAAGAATGTAGGCTGCAATAGTTATTCGGAGATGAAGCGGCTTGCACTCGATAGGACTGGATATGGAGAGCTGGATCAAACCAATTTTCGGACTGAAGACCAGAACAACAACGATGACGCTAAAAAGCTCTACATACAGGCATTTAACATTAAATTGTGATGTTTATAAGGTTATAGACATTTCTATTTTGTAATATTTAATATATCTGAAACTATTGTTCGTGCTGGAGTCACGCGCATTAAAATCTGTTAAACGCGAACATTGCTAGGACTTCGTCGATTTCATAACAGAAAAAAACCGTTCACACACGTAAGTTGAACCAAACACTGATATCACTTTAAAGATCGTAGATATTGTTCTTGGGGTAATATTTCATTAGAGCCTTATACGTCCTGGATTGGACAAACAAGTCATTGAGACGAACCGTACGCTGTACGTCTGTCCACACCAGTTGGAGGTAATGGCGACGTACATCAGCAGCCAAAAGCGAAAACAGCCTGACCAATAAATCGAAATCACAGTTCAAAGTGCAAAGTTTTGGAATTTCTTTGAAATGTTCCAGTTACTGAAACGCAGTCAGTCATGGGTGGTCTAAAAGTGACTGCTTCGAGTTTTAGGAAATATTCCACGTCATGAGAATGAAGCTTATTTTTTGATAGGATTAACTGTTGTTCGATAGCATCAATCTTGTTCGTCATATATGTTGACAAATGATTCTCCCCTTGCATTAAAAGACTTAATGAATTCAAATAATTAGTGGTGTCGAGCATGAAAGATTTTGTCACTGCTCTATGTACCCTTGATAGTTTTTTCCCTAATGGCCGCCCTAAGTTCAGCCAGCATTTGCCCTCGTGCATTAGAAGACAAGTGCATCACATCATCTTTGTTGCTAGCGTTGTAATGATGTTCCAATGAAAATTTTTCTAGTTCTTAATAGTGTGATGATGTTTTAAGCTGTAACTGCACTCGCTATTTAGACTGACGTTAGTAACTTAGTGGGGTTTCCTTCGACCCCAAAAACAAAAACCATCTGAATCTTATTTACTTCTATACTTCTCTAAACTTTTGTTCAATAATCAGTAAATAAAGGCTTACATTTACGAAAAATCAATCTTTATGAAGAAAGTGAACACGATTTTACAAAAAAATTAGGCTAAGACTCTTACATTAACATGGATTTTGATCAGAGTTACTAGAATTAACTACAAAACCAAAAAAATCTACTTTAGCAATGTTCAGAAACATATTTTTAGATTAAATAATGATCAATTACGTAAGCTATAAGGAAACAAATAAATAACGACTTTCATTTTAAAAAAAAAAGCCAATAGGCGCATGAACTAAGCACATAGTTTCATTCACCACATCAAGATAGGCCTTTTAGTCAATGGAATGCATTTTGCATACGTATTTGTGACATTTAGAGCACGAATCCTTAACTACATTCGCTGTTTAGACTAACGTATTTACTTCTGTGCTGCCAAACTGTTGTTAAACAATCAGTGAAAGAAAGGCTTCTATTTACGAAAAATCAATCTTTATTAAGAAAGAGAATATGACCTTACAAATAGTTAGTATAAGGCTCTTATATTAACATTGGCCTGTTAAACGAAGTTATTTGAATTAACCTGAAGAACAAACGACCAAAAAAGATCTACTTCAAAAATGTTAAGGAACATATTTTGCGATTAAGTAATGATGAGTTAAGTAAGCTACAAATAAACAGATAAACAATGACTTCCACTAAAAATGACAGTAGGTACATGAACGAATCAGCTAAGCTCTTATTTTAATTCATTAGAGTCAAGACGTAGCTTTCTGTCCATGGAATTCATTTTGCAAACGTGTATGTGACATTTAGAACATTTTCGGTAATTTTGTGTCTTTAAGGCGTGGACATACGTGACACTATGTCACTTTTACTTTTTTGGCTGACTAAGTTCGCTTGGACTTGCACTAAGATTCGTCGACTTTGCACCGTTTTCAAAATTTTTTTGCAAACAAGTTCGTCCACTGCAGTCTGCGAAACCCTAGAAAAGTCTGGATTTCATTCTTGCTTAGATCAATGCCATACCGAATTGTTTTATATCCCAGTGCACCATCCTGCTCTTTACCACAAAAATAGACAGCTTGTCTTACTATTTATAGGTTTTATTCACTGGCATTCTCTTCTGGCTCTTCTTCCTCCTCTGTTTGACTGTCAGTTTCACGATGAGATATTTCTGTTTCATGGTCACTAAAGTCGGCTGCATCTTGAAAGGAATCTGCTGTATCCAATGAGTCAGAGTCTTCACTAGCTAACAGTTATTCCAAAATTCGATCATAGTTCACACGTCGCTCCATTCTGTCTAAAACAGTTAAAAATATCTAAAGACAATAAAATAAACTCCGTGTGGTCGATTTGAATTCTAGTCGGAACCTGCCTACGGAAACAACAGTTACTGGTTAGCAGGTATGTGCGCAATCGAAAAATGTGGCCGGGATCAAGCGTACATAGAAGCTGAATGGCAACGGAATTGTAAACAAAAGAGTGAGAAGTGGGTAACAAATTATCCCACGAATGTTGTTGAGTGTTAAGCACGTTGCATGGTCTTCAAATTATACGAAAAGTAAAGCAATTCCCATCCAGCAACAAGTAATGTGGTTTCTCTGTTTTTTCTTTTTTTTTGGACAAGTGGCTAGATGCTATGGAATGCCTAATGCAGAAGGTAGATCTAATTAAACATACAGGGTGACAATTATTGAACTATACGAAATAAAATCGCCAGAACATCTGAACGGTTTGCGTCAGGACGTTCAGACTGCACGGTTGGTCGCGGACCATGATGGGAATTAATATGTTTGGTTTGGTTTAGCCATGAAGCCCATTACTTTTGGATGGGTTCGTCAATAAGTAAAAGTGGCACATTTGGGGGACTGAGAATCCGCATTTCGTGATCGAGAAGTCTCTTCACTCTCAAAGGGTGACTGTGTGGTGTGCAATGTCCAGGCGCAGTGACCGACGAACCGTTCGTGACGGTTTTGGAAGATGATTTCATCCCTATTGTCCAAAGTGATCCTGATTTCGACAAGATGCGGTCAATGCGAGATGGAGCTCGACCCCATCAAAGGAAGAGAGTGTTTGATGTCCTGGAGGAGCATTTTGGGGACCGCATTCTATTACTAGGTTACCCAGAGGCCACTGGCATATTCTCCGGATCTGAACACAGCTTCTCCTTTTTGTAGGGTTATATTGAAGACGAGATGTAGAGAAGTAACCCCAAAACCATTGCTGAGCTGAAAACAGCCATTCAGGAGTTCATCGACAATGGCAATGTTCCAACACTTCAGCGGATCGTGCAGAATTTCGCTATTCCTCTGCGCCACATCATCGCCAATGATGGCAGGCATGTCATAATCTATATCGGAATGTCTGTAGCGACATTTACATGTGTGTCCGCCGTAGTTTGTAATTAATTTACGTTTTCCTCATGTAGTTCAGTAATTGTCACGCTGTAATTGGTATTCTCAGCGTATTGCTCTGGCGATGTCCGGCTTAACCCTCTCCCTGTTCCCATTCACTCCTCAGGCCGAATCGCCGCTGCGCTCGGAACAGCAGGCAGGAGCCAGCCGAAGCGCTTGCGCCCGTGGAGAGCTGTTAGGGCATGTTAACAAGACAGGGTATGTTAAACAGTAGAAGCAGCTGCACTTGGAATGAAAAAGCACGGTTCGATCTTATCAAGACAAGTTCGCTGTGAATGATTGGAATAATGTCTGCCCCTGATAGCTGAGTGGTCAGCGCGACGGAATGTAATACCTAACTGCCCGGGTTCGATTCCCCGCTGGGAGATTTCTCCACTCAGGGACTGGGTATTGTGTTGTCTTTATCATCATCATTTCATACCCATTGACAAGCAAGTCGCCGAAGTGGCGCAACCGGGAAGACATGCACCAGGCGAACGGTCTACCCGATGGGAGACCCTAGCCACACGGCATTTCTATTTCCACTGGGATAGTACTGTCAACGATTATGTGATAGGACATTAACTATTTTCTTATCGCACAGAAAACATTGCTGCAACACATCCTCTCACTGTTCCTAGATGTGCCTCTCAGAATTAATGTGGTTTCACCATGCCAGGGTGGTACACAGAGAGGGTACAGTGAACTGGTGGCGGCCATTCTGTTCCAAGGCACTGATGGACTTATCTATCTGGGGCCACGTAAAGAATCTAATTTACGAGACTCTAGCCGACATTGACACGGATCCGGTTGCTAGGACCGTCGTATCAGTAGGAACAGTATGGGGAACTCCGTGGATTCTCGAGTGTGTAACACAGTCAACAGGACACCCTGCAGTGGATGACATTTTGAACAACAGCTGTAATGGAACAGCACTGTACACAGTGCACCGTATGTTCTGTACTGTACTCCGGCACAAGAGGCTGAACACATTCTGATAAAAATATGCCTGCTTCGTCTGACGCTCGTTTTGTTTAGTTCCTTTTGGTGATTGAACAGTACAGGCTTTTTCGACTTTGTAAAAGCATTTTCACAGGAGAAAAAGTAAGCGGGATAACAAACCGAATAAATGGTTCATATGCACTATGGGACTTAACATCTGAGGTCATCAGTCCCCTAGACTTAGAACTAGTTAAACCTGACTAACCTAAGGACGTCACACACATCCATGCCCGAGGAAGGACTCGAACCTGCGACAATAGTAGTAGAGCGGTTCCGGACGGAAGCGCCTAGAACTGCTCGGCCACAACGGCCGTCAAACCGAATAAATCATAGTTACATTATTCCTCCGTAACGGGCTACAGTACAACACGGGTGCCAAAGTACTCAGAAAATAGCACTGCACAAACTTCGAAATTTTGCCGTTCGGGTTCAGGCTTACCTGTATTCAATTATCACACATGCCTCAGTCGAAGGAACGCAGCATCTTTGTAAAAGAAGTAAAAAGAAATCATCTGTCATTTGTCGTGGAACATCTGGGGAAATACGGAAAAGCAGTAAACAGGACACTCAGTGTGAAAGGCGGGCCGTTACGAAAGCCGGAGCACTCCTCTCTGCCGCTGCCTCAGACAGCCGGCGACCGAGGACTCACTTCCTCCGGGCCAAGGAGCGGAAATGTGCGGCAGAAACGAGATTGTTATCCTCGGGTGTCCCTGCGCCGTCGCGTGACGTGAAGGCTGTGACAGGTGCAGGCAGCCGGCAGAGATGGCCGCGCCGCACGTGGAAGCCGCGTGTTTGGCGACATCTCGGCCGCCGCCTTTGTCCGCCCCCGCCGCCTCCTCCCCACTGCCCCAGAGAGCACCGCGAGGGGTCAGCGCGCCCTCTGCGTGTCGTCCGGGGGCGAATAAAGGAGGGGCGAAGGTACAGGTGGCTGGCTGGGAGGGCGCTGACCACTACAGCTGGAGAGCTGGACGTTCTGCTACCGTACTCATCAGACAAGATTATTACACATAAGAAATGCGTTCAAAAACATCCAGAGCTTCTGTTTGTGGATAGAATTTTATTTTCTACAATGAGACTTTCACTCTGCAGCGGAGTGTGCGCTGATATGAAATTTCCTGGCAGATTAAAACTGTGTGCCGGACCGAGACTCGAACTCGGGAACTTTGCCTTTCGCGGGCAAGTGCCCTACCAACTGAGCTACCCAAGCACGACTCACGCCCCGTCCTCACGGCTTTACTTCTGCCAGTCGTGCTTGGGTAGCTCATTGCCCGCGAAATCCAAAGGTCCCGAGTTCGAGTCTCGGTCCAACACACAGTTTTAATCTGCCAGGAAGTTTCATATCAGAGCACACTCCGCTACAGAGTGAAAATCTCATTCTGGGAACATCCCCTAGGCTGTGGGTAAGCCATGTCTCCGTAATATCCTTTCTTTCAGGAGTGCTAGTTCTGCAAGGTTCACACGAGAGCTTCAGTAAAGTTTGGAAGGTAGGAGGCGAGGTACTGCAAGAAATAAAGTTGTGAGGACAGGGCGTGAGTCGTGCTTGGGTAGCTCAGTTGGTAGAGCACTTGCCCGCGAAGAGCAAAGGTCCCGAGTTCGAGTCTCGGTCCGACACACAGTTTTAATCTGCCAGGAAATTTCAGAATTTTATTTATTCTTCATCAAAGTTATCCCCCTAGATAATGTATACACTATGTGATCAAAAGTATCCAGACACCCCCAAAACATACGTATATCATATTAGGTGCATTGCCCTGCCACCTCCTGCTAGGTACTCCATGTCAGCGACCTCAGTAGTGAGAGGAGAACGGGGCGCTTCGCGGAACTAAGGGACTTCGAACGTGGTCAGATTATTGGGTGTCACTTCTACATACGTTCCCCAGTCGTGAAGTGGATATGTAATAGGACACTTACAGCACAAAAGCATACAGGCCAGCCTCTGTTGACTGACAGAGATCACTGACAGTTGAAGAGACGTCTACCCAGACCATCACACAAGAGTTCAAAACTGCACCAGTATCCACTGAAAGTATTATGACAGTTAGGTGGGAGGTGAGAAAGCTTGTATTTCACGGTCGAGCGGCTGCTCATAAACCACTCATCGCGCCGGTAAAGCCAAAACGATGCCTCCCTTGGTGTAAGCCGGCGGGGTGGCCGAGCGGTTCTAGGCGCTACAGTCTGGAACTTCGCGACCGCTACGGTCGCAGTTTCGAATCCTGTCTCGGGCATGGATCTGTGTGATGTCCTTAGGTTAGTTAGGTTTAATTAGTTCTAAGTTCTAGCGGACTGATGACCTTAGAAGTTAAGACCCATAGTGCTCAGAGCCATTTGAACCATCCCTTGGTGTAAGGAGCGTAAACATTGTAAACATTAGACGACTGAATAGTGAAAAAACGTTGTGTGGAGTGCCGAATCACGGTACGCAATGTGGCGATCTGATGGCAGGGTGTGTGTCTGCGAATGCCGATGAACTTCATCTGACAGCAAGTGTAGTGTCAACAGGAAAATTCGGTGGCGGTGATGTTATAGTATGGTGGTGTTTCTCATTGAGGGGCCTTGCAGCCCTTGCTGTTTTGCGTGGCCCTATGGCATTGGTTTTAAGCAGCTTCTTGTTTCCCAGTGTTGAAGAGCAATTGGAGGATGGTGAGTGCCCCTGTCACCACGATCAGCACCTGTTCATAATGCACGGCCTGTCACGCAGTGGTTACACGACAATAACGTCTCTGCAATGGACTGGCCTACACACAGTCCTGACCTGAATCCTATAGAAAGCCTTTGGGATGTTTTGGAACACCTACTTCGTCCCGGGCCTCGCCGACCGACAGCGATATCTCTCCTTAGAGAAGCACTCTGCGAGCAACGGGCTGCCATTCCCCAAGAAACCTTCCAGCACCTGATTGAATGTATGCTTGCGAGAGTGGAACCTGCCATCAAGGCTAAGTGTGGGCAAACACCATATTGAATTCCAGCGTTACCGATGGAGATCGCCACGAACTTGTAAGTCATTTTCATCTAGGTGTCCGGATACGTTTGATCACACAGTGTAGATATATGTAATTATATGTTTCAAATGGCTCTGAGCACTATGGCACTTAACATCTGACGTCACCAGTCTCCTATAACTTAGAACTACTTAAACCTAACTAATCTAAGGACATCACACACATCCATGTTCGAGGCAGGATTCGAACCTGCGACCGTAGCGGTAGCGCCGCTCCAGACTGAAGCGCCTATAAACACTCGGCCACTTCGGCCGGCTATATGTAATCGCCCTTAGATACTATACACAATGCCTGCGCTTTTTTCCGATCGCCTAAAGACTTCTAGAACTCGATTGTCGATATAGCTTGTAGCTCTGTCAATTTCATCTGTGCTTGTAGAACGATAGTCCTTTGAGACGTTCTTTATTTTTGGCAGAAAAAATTTCACGTTGAGCCATGCCTGGCGAACATGGAGTACGTACCATCATTACCGTATTGTTTATGGCCAAAAAAATCACGAACAAGCAACGAAGTGTGTTGGAAAAGCCATGAGTTGTTTTGCAATAAACGTTGTTTTTTCTTTTTTGCGTTAAAAGTAGCTTTCCCCGGTCCTGACGGTCCAGAATTTTTCCGCTGGGACGATTGACCTTTAGTTTCGATGACATATCCGTATATTTATGTTTCATCATTTAGCTGTTACGACACGTTACAGTAGGTCTGTATCGCTGTTGACTTTATCTAGCGACTCCTGACAGTTTGAATTCCCTGGTGTTTTGGTGCGAAATTCAAGTTTTGGAACAAAATTTTCTGTGGCACATTTCCTATCCAAAAACCCAGAAAAAAAATTCGTGTACTTAGCCAGCTACTGTAGCAACGTGCTGGCCGACTTCTGTGACTGCATTTGAGCGATCGTTCAAAATCGTTTTTTCCACTTTTTCACCATTTCATGAACTAATGATGTGCAGGAATTTCGAGTACGCTTGTCAACTTTAACGTATTCGCGACCTTCCTCAAAACCATTACAATATCTGTAAGCCCATATTTTACACGGGGCAGAGTCACCAAGAACAATATTTAACGTTCACCAAAGTTTGTTGAGCCGTTTCCCCTGTTATAGCAAAATTTAATACAAATTATCTGATCCATTTTTGTAGAAAATAACCGCCGTTCTACCAAAACACATGTCACCTTTTTGACAGCTGACAACGGACAAATATAGCTAGCACTGTATGGATAACTAACGGACTGGATTGGTCGGTAATCAAAGTGCCATGCTTCGAAAGGAGGATGACTTCGTTTCTCCTAATATTACTCGTTTGTAACTTAGCTATCTTCAGATACAATGAAGCGCCGAACAACCTGGTACAGGCATGAGTATTCAAACACAGAGATATGTACACAGGCAACGCCTTTATAAGACAAGAAGTGTCTGGCGCAGTTGTTAGGTCGGTTACTGCTGCTACAGTGGCAAGTTATCAAGATTTAAGTGAGTTTGAACGTGGTGTTATAGTCGGCGCACGAGCGATGGGACACAGCATCTCCGAGATAGTGGTTAAATGACGATTTTCTCGTACGACCATTTCACGAGTGTACCGTGAATATCAAGAATCCCATAAAACATCGAATCTCCGATATTGCTAAGGCCGAAGAAAGATCCTGGAAGAACGGGACAAACAACGACTGAAGAGAATCGTTCAACATGACAGAAGAGCAACCCTTGCGCAAATTGTTGCAGATTTCAATGCAGGGCCATCAGTAACTGTCAGCCTGCGAACCATTCAACGAAACATCATAGATATGGGCTTTCGGAGCCTAAGGCCCATTCGTGTATCTATGATAACTGCACGGCACAAAGCTTTAAGCCTCGCCCGGGCCCGACAACACCAACATTAGACTGTTGACGACTGGAAACATGTTGCCTGCTCACACGAGTCTCGTTTGAAGTTGTATCGGGCGGACGGACTTGTTCGGGTATGGAGACATCCTCATAAAGCCATGGACCTTGCATGTCAGCAGGGGAATGTTCAAGCTGTTGGAGGCTTTGTCGTTCGTGTGGGGCGTGATCTGGGACCCATAACACGTCTAGATACGACTCTGATATGTGACACGTACGGAAGCATCCTGTCTGGTCACCTGCATCCATTCGTGTGCATTGCGCATCCCGACGGACGTGGGAAATTCCAGCCGGGCAATGCGACACCCCACAAGCCCAGAATTGCTTCAGAGTGGCTCCAGGAACACTCTTCTGAGTTTAGACACTTCCGCTGGACATGTCATTCTCAATGGAGAGAAGTCTTCCGAAGTAAGAGTGATTTCAGGTGTGCCGCAGGGGAGTGTCATAGGATCGTTGCTATTCACAATATACATAAATGACCTGGTGGATGACATCGGAAGTTCACTGAGGCTTTTTGCAGATGATGCTGTGGTGTATCGAGAGGTTGCAACAATGGAAAATTGTACTGAAATGCAGGAGGATCTGCAGCGAATTGACGCATGGTGCACGGAATGGCAATTGAATCTCAATGTAGACAAGTGTAATGTGATGCGAATACATAAAAAGATAGGTCCCTTATCATTTAGCTACAAAATAGCAGGTCAGCAACTGGAAGCAGTTAATTCCATAAATTATCTGGGAGTACGCATTAGGAGTAATTTAAAATGGAATGATCATATAAAGTTGATCGTCGGTAAAGCAGATGCCAGACTGATATTCATTGGAAGAATCCTAAGGAAATGCAATCCGACAACAAAGGAAGTAGGTTACAGTACGCTTGTTCGCCCACTGCTTGAATACTGCTCAACAGTGTGGGATCCGTACCAGATAGGGTTGATAGAAGAGATAGAAAAGATCCAACGGAGAGCAGCGCGCTTCGTTACAGGATCATTTAGTAATCGCGAAAGCGCTACGGAGATGATAGATAAACTCCAGTGGAAGACTCTGCAGGAGAGACGCTCAGTAGCTCGGCACGGGCTTTTGTTAAAATTTCGAGAACATACCTTCACTGAAGAGTCAAGCAGTATATTGCTCCTTCATACGTATATCTAGCGAAGAGACCATGAGGATAAAATCAGAGAGATTAGAGCCCACACAGAAGCATACTGACAATCCTTCTTTCCACGTACAATACGTGACTGGAACAGAAGGGAGAACCGATAGAGGTACTCAGGGTACCCTCCGCCACACACCGTCAGGTGGCTTGCGGAGTATGGATGTAGATGTAGATGTAGATGTAGACACGCCCCAGACAAGAACATCATTGAGCAAACCTGTTCAGAAGAGCTCTGCACCCCCTGGTACTCTTCATGGTGTCAGTTCCCTTGAACACTACTCCAGACATTGATGGGGTCCATGCCACGTCGTGTTGCGGCACTTCTGCGCGTTCGTTGGGGCCCTACACAATAGTAGGCAGATGTACCAGTTTCTTTGGCTCTTCAGTCAGTTTGTCTGTTGTCGGCTGTCAAAAATGTTATATGTGTTTTGGTAAATTGGTGACTGTTTTATCCAAAAATGGATCAGAGAATTTGTATTAAATTTTCCTTTATGAGCTGAAAAGGCTCACCGTAGTTTTATGAATGTTAAATATTGTTCTTGGTTGAGTCTGACGGGTGTAAAACGAGGGTTTACGGTTGATGTCAACGTTTCGAGGAAGTCCGCGAAATCTGCTTATGATCGTTACGTGCGCTTCTTATGACCTTTATGTCTATGTGCACCATAATGCTCCTACCTATCTCAAGATGGGTAAGTCCGAAATGCGTTATATTAGGACCGATAAAATCATTCTATTTTTGAAGCTCGTGGTTTTGACTAGCGACTAATTCAGCCTTTACACTGTACTACTGTGAATTATCAACATGGTCGCCTACCTCCTACGTGTTTATATGTTGTAAATGTATCACTGTATGGATAGTTTTCAGAAATGTTTATCAACACAAAACGACGAAAATAACGTGAAAATCAAAATAAGACAACATGCGAAATTACGAAATTTCTCTTATCTGTTGAGCATATCTGGATTAGCCATCGTCTTAAATGAGCACACTATTCGCTATACATGGTGGAGGTGGAGGTTTGGTACCGGGTGGACGTGTCAGCCTCCACCGCTGACGTAAGATATGGCAGTAAAGTGACATATACGTGACCGGCAGTCTGTTGTATGGGAGCATCCGATAAGACAGGTCGACGTCGATACGTGACAGAATGACAGCTATCGAATTTGGAGGTGGCCGTGTTCACACTGTGAAAGGAGTAGCCTAATTGTTTGCTGTGTCAACATACATTGCCGACGTGTCTACAGAGAATGAAGTACAGTATTTTAAGGACTATAAAACACACTTTTTTCTTCGAAAAATTGCCTACAAATTTCTGGTGCGTCGTATACTCGAAATTAATATAAGAACGTGCAGTGTTTGATTTAAAATTCCCGCGAGTCTTAAAAATGGCCATATATTCGATGCCGTGGGAAACCTATCTCTATCAGGCAACATTTGATTCAAGTGGCAGCAGCAGTCCACTGACGCTAACACTGTCTCCCTCTCGCCTCGTCATCACAAACCCAGGACACTGTCCAGCCTATGATGTGTCGTTCAGTCTACGGTTCAGTGAACCTGAACTGAAAGAGATTTGTGTTATCGGTAACAGTAAATTACTTTTGTTAGTAGCTATTTCCGTAATGGGAAACAATGAAAGGTATTCGTGAGAAGCGGGCTATTAAGTGAAAGTAATAGCATACGGAGAAGAATATGGAAACAGAGCAGCTGATCAGCATGTCGCCCCTCCACCAACAGAAAAAAAACCATTCGCGATTAGCGAGCTAGTAAAGGAGAAATGAAAAAAATGAAGAAGACTAAATATGCAAATAGAGGACTGAATGCAAACTGGCTAAAATTATAAGATGACGTAATGAAATGGATTCAGTGACACCGTTAAAATGGGACTTGAATTAATACAGAAGTGACTGGTAAGCTACCACACAGTGGAACTCAACAGACTTTAAGAGTGGAGTTGGTCTGTGATACAGGTTTATGAAGCGTCATGAACATAATATGCGAACCAAAACCAAAATATGTCAGAAAATGCCGCAAGCGCACGGAGAGAAAATATTGTCTTTCCAGCTGCTGTTCACGTACATGACAAGGGTTGAATGTACGAGGCTGGTATGAAACCATGGATTAACAGAGTGTGGGAGAGTGGGAAAGATGCTTTGTGGATGAAGAGTTCCCTTCTTCTTCTTGATCAGTTTAGTAGCCATATGAAAAATTTTGTGAAATAGGAACTCAGACAGAGAGATACAGAGCTTGCAGTTATTTCGGGAGGATTTACTTCACAATTGCAACCTCTCGATATCTCGGTAAATAATCCGTTTAAGATGTACATGAGAGAGGAATGGAACAAATGGATGATGGAAATATGAATTCACGCCGAAGGGAATTTTAAAACGATCAACAATCAAAAAAGTGTCTCAATGGATAAAATAGTAGTGTTTTAGAGTGAGAGAAGACATTAGTGCTAAATCTTTCAAGAAGTGCGATATAAGTAACGCTATCGATGGTAGTGAAGACCATCCTACATATGAAGACGATAACGATGACGACAAAGGGAAACAAGAAGAAGAAGAAAAAGAAGAAGAGTAAGAAGAAGAGGTAGAGGAAGAAGAAAGTTCAGATAGTGATTTTCCGGAATATATAAAGGTCAGTTTGGTTTTATAAACTAAGAAATTTTTTTGTCTGATTTTCAATCTAATAATGAAAATGGTTAAAATGTTATTTTTTTAAAAAATGCTTAAAAATTAAAGTGCATCTTATAGTCTGTAAATTACGGTACCATTCGTGGTTATGTTACATGCTCGTGTAGCCGGGGAAAGATCCCAACCGCCAGTGTCACACCTTGTCAGCGACAATGGATTACAAACCCGACATGAACTGCAGCTGTCAGTGAATGTGGATCCTTTCCACACAGTTTTCGATTGAAGACTGCGAACGGAGCTACGTGTGATGGACATTCGAAGTCAATTACCTCCCAAAAAAAGGGAATACCTCACAGCGGCACACAAAGCTGCACGTCTTCAGTGGACCTAACAGCGCAGAAGTCGGAAAGTAGATTACGGGAGCGATTAAGTGTGGTGAGAGGAGTCGCGATTCTGGATCACTTCAAGTGAAGCAAAGTGTCGAGCGCATAAACAGCTCAATGAGACGTATCTCTTTCAGTGTTTGAAGCATGTACTTCAGGCCAGAGGTGTTTCTGTGCGGTCTTGGTGGTGTTTCTCGTACCGTGACTTGGGCCCACTCATTCGTGTTACCACGAACATGAAGCAGCGTGTGTGGCTGTAGATCTTACGGCGTATGCTATACATGAACAGCTCTCAGATCAGTGCTTGTACAGCCTGGAGTTTTTGCTGTTTTGGATGAGTGGAAGGGAGAGTGCGTAACCCAGTTCCAGGACACAACCTGCTCCTCGCGAACAGCAGCAAGGGGCCACCGAGCTTAACGTTCCCATCCGAGGGACGGATCATGACCAGCAGTGTCACAGGCCATGAGTTGGTGAGACACTGCCGAGAGGTCTGAAAAATAATCCTGAACATTCGGGGAAAATGTAATGATCAGAAATTGCACGCTATCCCCTATCCTTCCCTTAGCGTCCAAACACTAGTGATGAAAATTTCTTCCATTTGTATTCGATTTGGCTCCCTACGAGGCGAGCGACACTGCATAGACGTCCATTGGTTGATCTCCGGTTCTGACACGGGTCTAGGGGAAGTTAGGGTATAATCGAGTATTGAGGCTAAACTGAGAACCTCATGTTTCTCTTTGCTAGTTGGTAACATTCTTTTTTGGCCATTAGAGCTTGAAGACAGCGACCATGAGGCTTGGTAGTATGAATCGGATTCCTGTTGAGCAAAGTTCAGGGTATTTCAAAATGAATGGCCTGACTATGGACAATAAAAATTACGAAACTTGGGAAGTGCCGCAAGGGAATGTGTTTGTTTCAACGGGCGTGGCCTAGAATTTCAGAAAATTGTCACTATGCACACATCAAAAAAAGTTTTGCATCACCTCGGTTCCCAGAACTCATGAAGATAGACGATGACTGTGAATTTTGTATCACAGACACAGTCCAAATGTTTCAAATGGCTCTGTTCACTATGGGACTTAACATCTGTGGTCATCAGTCCCCTAGAACTTAGAACTACTTAAACCTAACTAACCTAAGGACATAACACACATCCATGCCCGAGGCAGGATTCGAACCTGCGACCGTAGCAGTCTCGCGATTCCGGACTGAGCGCCTAGAACCGCTAGCCCACCGCAGCCGGCAGACACAGTCCCTTTGACTGTTCAGAGCTCTCACTAAACCTGCCCAAATATGTCAACAACCATCCATGAGCAGTCCCTATTAGACGAAGGGGGTCCGACAGCCGATCAGTTCCAGTCACTTCACCAGGAAGGAGGTACACGGCTCGTGTTGCCTGTAGTTCAATCACGCCTAGACGGTCAATAGCACGGTTCGATCGCGTCCGCATTGTTTGTGCCCGGGAGGTCTCTCAACAAGAGGAGTGTCCAGGTGTCTTGGAATGAACCGAAGCAATGTTGGTCGGACGAGGAGCAGAGAGACAGGAACTGTCGATGGTAGGCCGCCCAAGGGCTACTACTGTAGTGGGTGACCGCTACCTACGGATTATGGCTCTGAGGAATCTTGAAAGCAGCATGTTCAATAATGCGCTTCGCGCAGCCACAGGACGTCGTGTTACGACTTAAACTGTGCGCAATAGGCTGCATGATGCGCAACTTTACTCCCGACGTCCAAGGCGAGGTCCATCTTTGCAACCACGAAACCATGCAGCGCGGTACAGATGGGCCCAACAACATGGCGAATGAACCACTCAGGACTGGCACCACGTTCTCTTCACCGATGAGAGTCGCATATGCCTTCAACCAGACAATCGTCGGAGATGTGTTTGGAGGCAATCCGGCCAGGCTGAACATCTGAGACACATTGTTCACCGAGTGCACCTAGGTGGAGGTTCCCTGATGTTCATGGGTGGCATTATGTGGGGCCTAAGTACGTCGCTTGTGGTTATGGACGGCGCCGTAACAACTGTACAATACATGAATGCCATCCTCCAACCGATAGTGCAACCATATCGGCAGCATATTGGTGAGGCATTCATCTTCATGGACGACAATTCGCGCACATCTTGTGAATGAAATCCTTCAGGATAACGACACAGCTCGGCTAGAGTGACCAGCATGTTCTCCAGACATGAACCCTATCCAACATGCCTGGGATAGATTGAAAAGGGGTGTTTATGGACAACGGGACCCACCAACCACTCTGGACCAACAGTGCCTTGATAAATTTGTGGATAGCATGCCACGACGAATACAGGCATGCATCAAAAGTGGAACAACATGCAGTGTGTGATTTTCATGAGAAATAAAAAGAGCCGAAATGATGTTTATGTTGATCTCTATTTCAATTTTCTGCACAGGGCACGGAACTCTTGGAACCGACGTGATGCAAAACTTTTTTTGTTGTGTGTATACCAGGCAAAGCGTCTTCTCGTTTTGCAGTCGGTAAGAAGTAAGATGGCGTCCGCTCAACAGAAGTCATTTTGTATGCTGGCATTTCTTCCCCGTACTCCCATTTACATTCCCTGAACACCTCTGTTACATTTCTGTACGGCCTATGCCGACCTGTTGCGGTTTCAGCTGCACTTCTCCAAATTCCTTCACTGTCTCCTGTCATGCCAAGTAATCCAAACACTACAACAGTCAACGAGCGTTAGTCACACTAGCGTCTAATATTAGAATTAATTAACATATCTGTTGTAATTTCCCAGAATCTTACGGCCAAAGTCTTCTACTCACATTTCTTACGACACATTTATCGCGTTTCATAGTCTGAAACCAGACATTAAAAAATATCAGAGACGTCATGAGGGATAATTAACAATTATGTTTTTCTTTTTTTCACAGGCAGTTCTCTTCAGTCACTGTGCCCACTGAAACCTCAGAGCCACACTGCTACCCAGGCGACCGGTGTGGCCAAGCGGTTCTAGGCGCTTCAGTCTGGAACCGCGCGACCGCTACGGTCGCAGGTTCGAATCCTGCCTGGGGCATGGATGTGTGTGATGTCCTTAGGTCAGTTAGGTTCAAGTAGTTCTAAGTTCTAGGGGAATGATGACCTCAGATGTGAAGTCCCATAGTGCTCAGAGCCATTTGAATCCTTTGAACCGCAACCCAACCACGATATTATTGCGCCGCTCTTTAGCGGAAACTCGCGGCGGCTTTACATTAAACAAGTACAGTTGTGACTGAGGACAACGCATCGTCCGGCCACAAGTTTCATGTCAGTTGATCGTATACAGGGTGGTTATACTTAAGGTTCAGCCACTCACGAAAACCAGCATGCGCTGCAATTGTCGTATGGTAGCAAAACTCCGTAGGCATGTTAACACATTAATGTGGAACCGATTTACTCTGGAAAAATTAGTTCAAATTTTGGCCACCAGATTCGAATCTGGTGCTGTACACTGTTCGAATGACATTATGACGTCCAAGCTGTCATCTGACAAGCCAGAAACTGAGTGAACAGTATGGCTAGCGAGAAGAGAGTTCGTACTCTGTTAGTGAAACTGTTTAATGTGAACGGCAGCAATTACACTGCAGCTTTGATAGAGCATCGGCGACTGAAAGGTCCGAAGTGAGACCCCGTTGTCATTAAATCGTTCAAAGAAGATGATAAAGATATCCGAAAATTCGGGAGAGCTCGGTGTGGCAGCTGGGAGAAGGCCGCGCCCTGCCATGGTGGAAGTTAATGACGAGGCTGCTGTTGCTATAAATAACCATGCAACACTGCTCATGCAGTGTCACGAGAATTTTCTATCCTATTGTCAACAGCATGAAAGGTTTTGAGCCCATGTTGATACCGGTAGCCGTACAAGATCCAGACGATGCAGGAACTAAAACCTCACTATCCACAGCAACGTTGTAAATTTTCTCTTCTGCTTGTGGCACCAGCGCGGCAGATTTTACACTGCAGGGTGCAGTGCATGCACTTAACTGCCAACTTCAAGGTACTGTCAAACCGCTTCTTGTGCACGAAGAGCCATTGCACTCTCCGTATACGACTGTGTGATGTAGATTTACGAGCACCTGTATTCTCGGACCGTTCTTCTTTAAAGAGAATACACCCAGAGGGACTGTCAGGCGTACTGTGACGTCTGCACGTTATCGAGGTCTCCTTGTACAGCATGTGGTTCCTGTTTTAGACGAGAGTAGCTGTGTGGAAACCACTGTTTTCAAGCAAGAAGAGGCAAACCCTTCAAGTCGCTCGGTCAGAGCAAGATCTGCTCAATGCAGCGTTCTACGCACGTGATGCCTGCAGAGGTTTCTGGGTGTAAGGCCTGCAAGACTACCTGATCTGAATCTATGCGATTTCTGGCTCTGTGGATAGCTAAAAGAACGTCTTTACCAGGTCACGTTCGATCTCTACCTGATATGAGGCCCATACAGGAACTCGATGCTCGAATTTCACTGGAACTGCTGCGAGCAACTGTTGATCGTTTTACGGATGGAGCATCTCATCGACGTCTCCAGTGCAAATGTTGAACACATTTTGTAAACGGCATTTAGTAATAAAATCAACAATATTTCTTTCTCGCTTGTTTGACCTTTTCTGCCCACATGCTGTTCCTAATCTAATACATGCGAAAACACATCTGAACGTCTTTCTTGCATTCAAAGCGGCAGATTTGAACCTGGTGGCCAAAATTCGAGATAACTTTTTCCAGCTTAAAACGGTTCCGCATTAATGAATTAGAATATCTACCAAGTTTCGCTGCCATACGATAATTATAGCCTAAACTGGACCTCCGGTGGTAGCTGCAGGTTAATTATAACGACCCGGTGCTGTCAACCCCGCGAATAAGTGAACCGTAGCACTCTCATTTTGTAGTTGAGTAATACCATAGTAACGTCCCACACGAGCGCAAATAAAACGGCACAGTCCACTGACGAAGCAAAGTTGTGCTGCGAGATTTCGTTTGGCCTCGCACTGCGCATTGCTAAGGTACTGTGACTCTGGCATTTCATTGTGTACAAGGACTGAAGTCATGTACCTATAAATAAACAAAGAAATAACTATTTTACTGTGGCAATTACAATCCCTTGATTGAGCCTCGTACATGAGTCCTAATTGTACGACGTAAGCGCGGAAGCAGAGCTAACATCCTTACAACATGGTCATGCAGTTATGGGTATTCTTATTGACGGAGCACAATAAAAGAAAAGAACAAAATTTTCAGATGAGAAATACGACAAACTTAAATGAATTAAATGCACTGAAACGGAGAGACTAGATTGATGTGGATGGAGCTACGGAAAATTTTATTTGCACGTACCCCTTGAGAGAACCTCTGCTATAATTGCCTTGAAATCGGAGATGGCAACATTTGTTTTTACATCCTACCACTGTTACTTCTCCCCTTCACTGTTCCAGTAGTAATCGGATCGCAGGATGAACAATTGTTGTTAAGCCCCTTGTGGGAACGAATCTCTTTAATTTTACCTTCTTGGTCTTTTCAGAAGATATACGTTGGAAGAAGAAATGCATTAACTGATTGTTCTAGGAACGTACATCAAGCGGTAAATACTCATTTTAAGCAACAGATTTAAGAAACACACCAACATTTATTGAGCTAGATTTGTGGAATAGGAAAGGTGCTGATAAATGATAACACGTACGTACATTCACTCAAATCTTTATTGAACATTAGGTATCAAGAGCATGGAATATTATCTGACTCTTTTCTGAAAAATTCCATCCACAACATTTCAGCGCAACAACCTAAAATTTTAGAACAATTTAAAAATATTAACCAGCTAAAATTCTGAAGTAAATTCCTTTAACACCTTTAAATGGTACTGAATTCATAAAAATTTCTTATACTGTTTTAAATAGGATAAAGTTTTCAAGATTTGTTATAAGTTTTCTAAACAGAAATGCCATAATAGAATGATATGCACCGTCAGTTAAGTTCTTAAAATTTCTTGCACAAAAATTCCTTAGAAACCTCCAAAAGGTATATGCTATAATACATTGATATACAAATGCCTTCTACAGGCCAACGTTTGTTAATCATTCAAATAAACAGAATCAGTGCCATGCGCCCAGACGGACGCTACTTTGCACGTGAAGAACCGGTTATACTTCGATCCAACACAACCGCAAACCAACCACGTCCCTGCACGGCAACAGGCTCCACATACCATCCATCGCCTCAGTGGCAAATCAAAAAAATACAGTAAGGCCCCCTGAAACACATAAAACTCCTTAAACACTACAATAATGAAAGAACAGATGAAATAAAATTGCCCTGGTTGGTCTTAAAATTTTAATTAAACACCCGATAAATTTTACTATTAACAAACACGGACGGATCCCGAAGGATAACTGTTATTGCTTAGGATGTCCTTAGCGGCACAAGAGTTTAACGTAAAATTAGGCTGTAATTGCAGTTTCAGCAGGATATCTCTCAATGAATAATCGCCATTTGACACCTCTTAACGACAAATTTTTTATCATTATCCAAACTTTTCAATGATAGCCAGTTCTAGCCGTACAGTTATTAGAAAATCTCCTGTGCACTAGGTCACCTTCTAGGCCGCAACTCCACTGATAACAATTACTAAAAACAATTACGTTTTATGCAGACACTTCCGCCGTTTGTACACTCCTTTAATGACAAGGGTTTGATATTTGAATTACGCCACAACGTACACAATTCCCACGTAAGTCATGCAATTATCAGATATAAATTAGCCACTGTGAACCAGGATCCTGGAGAGTAACCAATAAGTTGCATTTGTTTATGCTGAGGGTCAAAAATGACTCTAAGCGCTATGGGACTTAACAGCTGAGGTCATCAGTCCCCTAGACTTAAGCCTAACTAACCTAAGGATATGACACACATCCATGCCCGAGGCAGGATTTGAACCTGCTACCGTAGCAGCAGCGCGGTTCCGGACTGAAGCGCCTAGAACTGCTCGGCCACAGTGGCCGGCTGTTGAGGGCCAACTGCTGATCTCTACATTAGTGGGGCGTGCGGTGACCATTCAGATAGCCGAAACGCTGAATATTGTAATTTTATTATTATATTACTGTGTACACTATTTTATATTAATTGTAATTATATTGTTAATTAATCGATTACAAATGTTAACATTGTAACTTCAAGTAAACAATAGCAAGTCAAGGAACAGGCTCGTCTTGATACCACCCGCAACTGGTAATATTTTAAATTAAAAGAATAAATATTAAAGGCTGAAATCATAACATGTAACAGTTTAAACTGAAAGAATAGATGTTGAAATAATTAGACCTAATATCAGTTCATATTCCGATAAGCAGTCTTTTATAGAAAATTACGAGTTTCTGTCTTTAGCCTCTACTTTGACAGTTCGGTAGACCACCTCTGCAAGATCACCAGAATTGAAATTACATTCTTGTTTCCTGGGAAGCAAATTGGTAACCATCTCCACAAAGAAATGTTCCTTCTCTCGGAGTTCTCCCAGTAGATGAGCTTCAATTGATAGATGACACAGTCTGTCTTCTCTAACAGAATTTCCAGAGTAGCCTTTGATTCCCTTCACAGCTGAGAACAACCTTTTTACTGAAGACGTACTCACTATACAATAATGACACTAACATATTAAATTGATGAAAACTTTTGTTTGGCATTGAATTAGTGCTCAATATTTCTGCAAGTTCACTTGTGGTTTTATTTCTAAGTTCTACAGTGCTAGCCCGCATCTCGTGGTCGTGCGGTAGCGTTCTCGCTTCCCACGCCGGGGTTCCCAGGTTCGATTCCCGGCGGGGTCAGGGATTTTCTCTGCCTCGTGATGGCTGGGTGTTGTGTGCTGTCCTTAGGTTAGTTAGGTTTAAGTAGTTCTAAGTTCTAGGGGACTGATGACCATAGATGTTAAGTCCCATAGTGCTCAGAGCCATTTGAACCATTTTTCTTTTCTGCAGTGCTGTACCCTCCAGTTAGCTGATTTTTCAGCAGAATTACCTCAAAGAACATTCAATACACAAGTAAGGGACTTTGAAAACTAATTTCTGGAAATTGGTTAGAGTACTGTCCATAGTTTTTATGTGATACTAAATAGAAAAATTTCAATTTAGAATAATCTTTAAATCTTAACCAGTGGATATCAATTTTATCAAACGTTTCACAGTAAATGCGTTTACAATTGACATTTTTTTCTCCTCGAAGGCTCTCGTAAATGAGACAAAGTTTCTTGCAGAACTTGTTCACAATCGTCACGCAGCGTGACTATGGAGCTGCGAGTTTCTTGGAATTTTTGTTCACAGTACAAAATACAACTTGCTTGGTCCTGCAGAACGTTGTATAGCACATCACTGAACGTAAATATTTTGTCTAATGTGTTCACGAGAAAAGCAAATTTGAAAGTGCCAAAAACCTCTTAGCTGAGTATATCTTAACATGGCACTAAACACATTAAAATTTTTGTTCTGGTCCTGCACGTATTGTTCACCAATTCTGATGAATCTTTAAATCGCTGTAGACAGGCATGTGGGTGACAGCTTTGCAAAAATGTATCCAAAAAATTAATATATTTAGCAAATACTGAAAAAATCTGCATATATGCGAAGAAAAAAAGTGAAAAAATGTGGCTTCAGGGCATCTGACTGATTAATGCTTGAGCACAATTTAGATTTCCCACTACAGTAGCCTCAACATCAAACGTTTCTGCAATCAGTTTTTCATTACATTTGAATTCTGATAAGAAGTGTCGGTTAAGTTTTGCAATATCCTAGGCATGTGTGTCACTACTTATATCAGAGACCCTAAGAATCTTTCCTTTATCTCTTCTCCATATCCATAGCTCAGAACAAAGGAAAACTGTGCTTTATTTGCCACATTTGAGGTTTCATCAATCATAACAGATACAAAAGAAACATATACAATTTCCCGCTTTATAGCTAACAATAAGATCGAAGCTATCGCTTGTATCACATCACTTTGAATCCAATTAGAAATTAATATAAACACAGTAGAGGTTTATCGAGTTCATCAAATTTCCCAAACGTGTGTGCCTGGTCTTGGTCCAGCCAGCATTTCTATCCTTTCCACACAACAGACAATACTAGCGAAACATCGCATATAGGTAGCCGCGGCGATATAGCCAATCGCATATGATGTAAATATAACACTGAAAATGTCTAGTAAAAGTAGTTCAGTAGTTCTGGTGTTAGCCGTCCATTTTCAATTATATCTCCTTTTCTGAGAAAGACTGCGCACAAAACGGGTTAGGAAAAAACCCATCTCTAATACACAGACAATAGTTCTATACACTGACCATCCGGAACACCATGATGACCTACCTAATAGTATACCTATCTTTGGCAGGGATAACGGCGGTGACGAGTCGTGTGGCATAGAGGCAACAAGGCCTCGGTAAGTCACTGGACGGAGTTGGCATCACATCTACACACACAAGTCACTTAATTACCATAAATTACGGAGAGGGGCGATGAGGTCTGATACCACGTTCAGTCAGATCCGAGACGTGTTTCATTGGGCGACTAGCACGTCAACTGGAACAAAGTGATCTTCGAACCATCACACTCCTGGCCGTGTGACATGGAGCATTATCTTGTTGAAAAATGTCATTGCTGTTGGGAAACATGATCGTCATGAAGGGGTGTACGTGGTCTGCAACCAGTGTACGATACTCCTTGGCCTACATGGTGCATTGCCCGAGCTTTACTGGACCCATTGGTGCCCACGTGAATGTCCTCTACAGCATAATGCAGCCGCTGCCAGCTTCTCTGTCCCGCAGTACAGGTGTCAAGGACCTGTTTCCCTGGAAGACAACGGATTCGGGCCCTCCTATCGACATGACAAGGAAGGTATCTGGATTCATCAGACCATGAAACGCTATGGCACTGCGAGAACGTCCAGAGCCGATGGTCACGTGCCCATTTCAGTCATAGTTGTCGATGTTGTGATGTTAACATTGCATGAATGAGTAATCGACTGCGGAGGCCCATCGATAGGAGTGTTCTGTGCACTGTGTGTTCATTCAAAATTGTACTACGCCTCCACAGTTCGCCACCTGCCCAGCCTACAACGTCCGACATCTGTAATGAGGGGTGGCCGTCCATCCCCACAGCGCCTGGAAATGGTTTCAGCTTGATTTCTCCACAAGCTGAAGACATGCGCCACAGCACTCTTCGAACACCGGAATAGTCTTGATGTTTCCGAAATGCTGGTACCGAGGCTACTGGCCATTACAAGTCTGCCCTCGATCATACTCAGATACACTGTGATCAAAAGTATCCAGACACCTTGAAAGGTCCCCTTTGAACAATTATACAGGACTGTGCTTAAACTGACACACAATATTTTTAGCGCAACGCAATCTGACTTCCAAAAATCCCTACGAAAGAATGACCCTGACTAACATTAACCTATATGTTTCACAAATTACTTACCTCACAAAAATCTTCGTTACTCAAGCTACTGCAATACAGCGAGCACCACTACTGCCAGCTAAATAAAAGATTCAAACTACTGAAGGCACTAACTACTGATAGGCATAGTTAGCAAATGAAAGATTTTAATAAAGGAACAAACAATGTATTTACCTTAATAGTCATAATATATATATATATATATATATATATATATATATATATATATATATAATCAGTTCATGACACCAATTCTTACAAATTTCAAAACTCCGCCATCTCTCTCCCCACGTCCACCACCGCTGGTGGCTCACCTCCAACTCCGCAATGCTACGCACTGTAAGCATCCAGCTGCCGCTGCCCAACACTACAATGGCAGACAACAATGCAAACCAGCCACAGACTGCATACGGCACAGCCAGTGACTTTCATACAGAGCGCTACGTGGCGGCGGCGTTACCAATAAAACAACCTAAACATCCTACTTACATAGCCCCCATGCTCCCCACAAAAAAATTTACAAATTGTTTTGGGTAGTGGCCAATACAGATTTGAAAAATGTTTTCATAATTACAATAACAAAGAAATGAAATGCACGCACTTATCGATACAATGTTGTTCAAAAGCTAAAATTCTCTCACAGTCCATAAAGACAGTTCTGATCATTCATCAAAGTAAAATTTCAGTGTTTTTCTCAAAGTCTGAGTAGTAAAAGAAAATGCACACGGAAGTAGTGGATTTCCATGCAGTCTTGAAGAAGTAGTGTTGTCCTTTCAACGGAAAGGCAGTGCTGATTCTTGACATGCAGACAGGTAATGGGCCACAACAGAGCAAACCCACAGCAGAATGAGTCGAAGTTTTAAAGAATATTGGTAGGTAGGTCAACACAGAGTAGACCCATTGTAGTCCTGGTAGAGATTACGGTATTGGTGGGCCACCAGAGGTGCAAACCCACTGCAGTCCTTGTAGAAATAATGGTTTTGGTGAGTCATCAAAAGTGTAGACCCATTGTAGTCCTTGTAGAAACAATGGTATTGGTGGGTCATCAAAGGTGCAGATCCACCGTAGTCCTTGTAGAGACGGCCAGCAGCCATCTGTTGCAACTGTGCAGGTGCACAATCACTATTGAAGAGTCTTGCGGAGAATATAGCAAGTCCATAAACCACCACTTGTGCACTCACATACTGTTTGGTATGTCCTTAGAACCAGCAATGCTGTTATCCAGTCCCTTGCTGAATTATTAACACACGTGCAAACACTATCAGTCCCTACTTCTCACATATTGTCCATATACTATGACCAACAGAAATGTGTGAAGTGAAATGTAACTTACAAGTTACTTAATTTGATGAACTGGTGTCAATTACAATTTTATAACATGAGAATACAATAACAAAGGTACAAAATATATAATTGAAGAACATAATAGTACAGATAACATTTGCAGTAATACAGACTTTACAAAAGAATCGAAATAACAAATACATCAGTGTTACAAAAATTACGACATAAGTAAATACATAAAAGATCAGAATAACTTTTGAAACATCAACTTCACAAATGAGCATTAAAATAAAACAGAATAAATAATGTGTAAACATCTTTATGAAGTAAATAACATGTTATTAATGCAAATTATATTTGAGGATAACAGTAATCCTCATCATAGTGAATGTAGCTTAGTATTAGAAGAAAAAAAATTCTATGAAGCACTACACAGAGACAGGAAGAAAATAAATACACAAGGGTACACAAACACATAGTGGGATAACACAAAAGGAAAGGACATGGTTTGTTTTCAGGGTAACATTTGATACTGCAGTCCAACCCAAAACTTCATACCATAGATCGTCCCTCTTATTTCAACAGTTGCTCCAGCCAAAAAAAAAATCCTATCCAAGGATGCTTTCTGTATTCTGATCACATCCTCTTTCAAAAATAGTTTTTCTCCATTGTGCACCACTTTTTTGGCCAAACCATTTTCTTACAGCTTCTCAATGCTTTTCTTCCAATTCATCATAGTTAGTTTCTTATATGGTCTACCGCCTCTCAAGCTAACTTAAAGCTACTGAGCTCAGATGCTAAACTAAGGGACGAGGCAATGCAGCAGCACAAAATAATTAATACAAACAACAATGAAATAAAATGGAAGTTGTCAAAGAAGCAGCAATATTAAAACTAATATAAGGCAATGCACAGCAAACAAGAAAAATAAATCCGTAATAAAACTGGCTTAACAGAGTAATACAAAGTGAAATTCAGTAGCACTATGCCTGGCACACAGCAGAAGCAAATGCAACAGCTTATAACTAAACATGACAAAGCTCAAGCAGAAAAGATATTACAGTAAAGATAACAATGCAGAAAAGGGAGATGTCGATTCACATCTTAATGTCTATATAATTAAAGTGGTGCACCACAACTTATTCTACCATAAAAATTACCAACCACTTGAAAAGAAAATTATGTATGCATTTACTGTGAAGGGAAGTCTTTTGTGCTCCTTCGTTTTTTAAAGTACATCATAAAGTTATTATTTACTGGATCTGTAGGCATAAAATATCTATATTAGTACATCCATTAAATTTTATTGTAACCAATGCTGCAGTGCAGCTAGAAACTAGATATTAAACAAAATAGGCGAAGCAAGGCGTGAAACGTCATTCGCTAGCCATAAGTCATTTCATAATGCAGTAAACAATCTTCCAACTATCAAGACAATAGACATGGAATGTTTCTCATCATTTCATTTCAGTAAATATCATAAATTAAGAACTCCAAAGTGTAATCATATGTTTTCAAGTTTGAGAGCGTCATATTTGCGACGCTTTCTACAAAGAAATGTCAATAGCGAGGATAACTGTCCCCCTTTTTTTTTTACCTGTGCCTCTGAAAGGCACACACTAATGGCTTTTTTCCCAGGCGACTGTCGCACAGCTGGGTGCCCACGACGCATTACGTGCAGGTGGCCACTTACCTTTCTTACTGAAAAATTTACGACAGCAGTTTCTGCTACAGTGACAGTCTCATATAAAAAAAATCACAGGTCAAGAATTTGCGTTACAAATATGTAGAAACAAAATGCTATTGATATAACAGTGTCCAAAAAGTTTTCGTCGGCATTGTAATACATTCACGCATTTACATACATTTCATAGCTCTTAAAGTACGTTTCTTGGTTTCCAACAACCTTTTTCACAAACCAGAGTCCCTAACCACTACTCTTTATTCCTTACCTTATTCGTCCACATTTCTTCAATATTTCATCATAACAGATACGTAGCATAATCAAATAACTCATACAGCATCAGCTTAATGATCATAAACATACCGCAACAGCATAATACACATAGTCATCGTAATAACAACATCATAACACCTCAGTCAAATTCTCAAAATCGTCGTAGCTTCCTCCAATAATTTCAAAACCTAAAAAAAATTCTCTGCTCATGTAAAAAGTGTCATCTACCTCAAACGTACTTTAAAAATCATGATCCCATACCAAATATGTCATTCAAAGCTCTCATAGTATCACAAAGGTTCTGAAAAAATATGAACAGTTCACAAAGTATAGACAAAATACAATTTCGTAAGTGTGAAGTTATCCAACAGTGTAATTACGTAAACATGTGTCACTGATGTAGTAAGAAAAAAATGTTTGTCTCTCAGTTAAATGATCAGATAGCTGTGTAATTTATGTGTTAGATAAATATGGTACCGATGTGTAAAGTTGTATAAGCAAATACCATATTAGCTAGGGCTCCTTGTGCTTGCCAAACACATGGTACACAAAGTAAGCGTGTACCCCACTGAGGATTAATGCAATTATATCCTCAGATGTTGCAGATTACAGCAATGGAATGAAATGTATCACGGAAAACCTTTGTATCATTGTACTTCAAATATATTTAAAAATAAATATTTTAAGTACAAAATTAATCACTCAAATACGTGTACTGTAGCGCTAAACTGTGTGTCTTGTTGTAAGATAATCTCTGTGGAAGTGTCGTAGTTATCGTCCTCCGAAAGCTAAGTTCTGCAGAAGTCAATGTACTTACCTCATGATAAACAAAAGTGAAATGCTTTGCGTATAGATATCGTAGTTACTACGCTTATTGCCGTGATGAAGTAAGTACTGTACTGTAACATATTGTTGTGCTACGATAAAGGCTGTCTCATTGTAGCTATACCACAAAAGTTACTACTAAAACATGTTTTACTTTCCAGAATAATACAGAGAAACTGTGCAGATATAAAACAGATACACCGCAAAAGCAACAATGTAAATCGTGTCACATATTAGTAGCGTCGTGATATAATCGTGTAGCTATCAGAGAAACCAAATGCTAAGTCATCTTTAATCTCACCGAATGTACTTCAAATAAAGAATGTATTTTCAAGTAAACCAAAATGTTGCATTAAAATCTCATTGGCAGTACTGGTAAATGTTCTAAGTATGTAAGCCTTATAGTCGTTAAGTAATCGTGCAACTAACAAGCAAGAATGTACACACACAATAACACTGTGACGTCTGTCCACTATAACAATCCACTCGTAAATAATGTCTAAATAAGTTCTCTAAGTTCTAGACTGGATAGTTAACTTCAAAACATTGTTGCATGTTAACAGATTTTAAGTCTGACAAAGTATACTAGTAACGTGAACAGCTTTATAGCAAAGACAAAGTTAAAAAGCAGATTATCTTTCAATAAACGGTTTTACATGTGAAAAGTGGTGTAAACCTTTACTCTTCCTAGTACGCAGAGTTTCAACTTCAACGCAATTATCATGTGGTATACGTCGGATTCTGTAAGGTCCATTGTAAACTAGAAAGAATTTGTGACTCAAGTGTTTCTTCTTATTGACAATGAATGAGCTTTAATGAGAACTTTCTGACCAATATATAATTTCTTTGCATTTGCTTTACCGTGTAATTTTCTCCTTTTGTCTGCAGAAGAATTTGTATTTTTAATAGCCAAATCAATTATATCTTTGTGTCGAAGTTTCGTGTATTCGGAAAAGGTACAAGCTCTCTGATTCTGTTCGGTGGTTCTTTATTCTTCAGTACAAGAACAGGTGGTAATGCAGTGGAGTCATGAGGCATTTCATTCAGCACGTTTTGAAATTAGTGTAAATATCTGCCCCTATGCTGATGCTTTCTGTCGACAATAAAGTCTGCAAAGCTTATTGATTTCTTTCATAATCCGTTCAGACGGGTTACAATGTGGTGAGTACAATAAAATAAAAACAGATTTGATTTTATGGTTACGAAGCATGCGTGACCAAACAGCAGATCTGAATTGCGGTCCGTTATCTGAAATGACTTTACTAACGTGTCCAGCTTCACGTAAGAAATTTTTAACAAAGGCATTGGTTACAGACTGTCCAGTGGATTTACGTAACGGAGTGAAAGAAACAAATTTTGAAGTAAGTTCAACAGCGACTAGAACGTACGAAAATCCATTAGATGTTCTGACAAGCGGTCCCAAGAGATCAACAGCAGCAAATTCTTTTAATTTAGAAGGAATGATAGGAAACAATGGAGCACGATGCGAGACAGTAGATGGTTTCGCCTTTTGACAAAGTTTACAAATAGACAAGACTCTTAGAATTCTCTTTTCCATATTGTTAAAATAACAAGTCGTTCGAAGAATATGATAACATTTTCGTGGACCAAAATGTGCATAGCTGAAATGAATGTACCAAATGAGCTTATTAGCGAAATAGTCTGGAATGCAAAGTACCCATAGCTTGTCATCAACAGTGCAGCGTTTGAACAGTATGTTGTTTCTAACCAGATAATAATGCCGAATCAGTGTGTGTGTCTTTTCATGCCATTTACTTTTGATGTCCTTTCAAATCGGATCTTTATCTTGTTCATGAGCAATGTCCTTTAAAAATGTGGTGATGAAGTTTTCAAAGGCGACTTTCTGAATGTAAAGAATACTGAAACTTTTCTCGAGGTTGCTTTCTGTGTTACTTTTCTCACGCCCAGCCGGTGCACGGGACAGTGCGTCCGCAACAATGTTCTCCTTGCCGGGAATGTAGACTATTGTGAAGTGGAATTCTTGCAGAAACTATGCCCAACGTTTTAACCTGTCATGATTTAATTTTGAAGACATAAGAAATTGTAATGCACGATGATCACTGTATACTTTTACGTGCTTACCATAAAGAAAGAAATGGAATTTGTTAAATGCCCAAACGATAGCTAAAGCTTCTAATTCAGTAACGGAATAACTTTTTTCAGATTTTGTTAGCACTCGGCTAGCAAAAGCAACGGTTTTCTGAACGGTAGTGTCATTTTCTATGGCTTCTTGAAATAAATGGGCACCGAGACCGACTTTAGAAGAATCCGTGCTAAGGCAGAAATCTTGTGACAGATCTGGATGAGCTAGTATTGGCGCGTTAAGTAGCGATTCTTTCAAAGAATTGAATTCCAACTGTGCTTGTTCGTCCCAGTTCCAAATAGTATTTTTTCCAGTGAGAGAACAAAGTTTTGGTGTAACTAGAATTTTCATATTCAGAAAACGACAGTAAAAGTTTACGAGACCTAGAAAACTGCGGACTTGTTTTTTTGTGGATGGAACTGGAATGGCTCTGATTGCTTCTAACTTTTCAGGATCCGGCTGAATGCCTTCAGAAGAAATAATATGTCCCAAAAACTTCACCTTTGTCCTACCGAATTCAGACTTTTCCAAGTTAACTGTAATTCCAGATTCTGCAAAAATACGTAACACGCTGTTGAGGATGCGATTATGTTGTTCCCATGAGGCTTCTGCTATCAGAATATCGTCCACATATAAGGTGATGTGACGTTGTTAGAACTCAGGTAATATGGAATTTAGCCCGCGAATGAATGTTGCCGAAGAAATGTTCAAGCGAAAAGGAAGTTTCCGAAACTGATAACAAACGCCGAAACAAAGGAAAGCTGTGTATTTTCTACATTCTGGATGAAGTTCGATCTGATAAAAGCTGGATCTGAGATCAATGGAAGACAACACCTTTACACCATTAAACTTTTGAAGAAGTTCTTCCAATGTTTGCCGCCTGTCTGTTTCAGGAATAATGATAGTATTGATTTGTCTCGAATCTAAGACAAGCCTGATCGACCCATTTTTCTTCTCAATAACATGTAATGGATTGTTGTATGAGCTTACTGCAGGCTCAATAATGCCCTCGTCAAGCATAGATTGTATTTCTGTTCTAACACGGTCCCTATGATGTGCTGGAATTACGTATGGTCTAACACAAAATTTAGTATGCTCACGAACACGAAATTGGTATTGAAATCCCTTGATTGTTCCTGTTTTGTGAGTAAAAACTGTGGAATGTGTTTGTAAAATCTCAAAAAGGTCCTGCCTATCAGTGTCATTACAATTATCAATTTTTTGAATTTTATTCTGAATTAACTCATTAGTTTCAAATATGCCGTCGATATCATCCCTGTCAGTACTTGCAGAGTGATTGTTAGTGTCTAGTTCTGTAGAAAATTCCGAACTGTTGTCTAACAGAAGGTAAAGCCGATTAATTTCCTCGTCATGGTTTGAGAGCCAATCTTCAAATTTCTAAGCTATTGACTTACCTTATTTCTCTAAACTTATTTCAGCATCGTGAAAGTTTAAGTTTCCTTTGTTTTCATTCAAAAAGTCTACTCCCAGTATAATTTCCGTCGACAATAATGGAACAATAAGAAAGTTCATAGAGAAGCTGTGGTTTTGACAAAAGAATTCTAAGTTGGTTTGTTGGCGTACATCTACACTTTTTCCAATGACTGCATCTTGTAATTTAATCTTGCGTAACGGAAGTGTGGGGCAATCTATCGATTTGCTGCATTTGCTAAAAGGTGTTTCACTAATTACTGAAATGGGACTGCCTGAGTCAAGTACTGCCGTAAATTTTACGTCATTTACAGTAATGTGAATCACAGGATATGCAATGTTGTTATGTTTTACGTCGTGTTCCTGGAGTAAGATGTCCCTAATGTCTTCCATTTTTACGTAATTACTAGCTACGGCAGCTGCGTCGTCAGTTTCATGCGTACGTTTTGTGGCTGCCAGCGGTATGAGTCATTGCCTATTGTGTCTTTGTTGGCGCGAGTCGTTAATGGGATTTGGAGACCTAACTTCTACAAATTCACCTTGTCGAGAGGGCCCTGCTCTGTTTGAATCCCACCGGTTCTGCTGCAATTCAGGTCTGTCGTTACTATCATATCGTGTGTCGTCATGTCGGTAGATTCCATAGTTTCTTTCTTGTCGGTCACGTGGTGGAGAATTTCTCCCTGAATCGTAACTGCGCGCTGGACCGTTGCGTCTTAAGTTATTCCGTCTCCCTTGATAATAATTATTTTGGTTTCCATATTGTCTGTTTCTTTGATTGTCTCTGTGATAGTCATTACCGCGGAGAGGTGATCTTTCCCTGTAATAATTACTACTCTGCCAACGGTTGTCATACGGTTGGTGTCTGTTTTGGTCACGATTTACGTTGTACGAATAGCCTTGTCGTGTATTATTTCTATCATCGCGGATTGTGACAGGTGTGACCTGTAATTGTTGTGTTCCTGTTTTCGCGTTCCGCGATTGTCAGTGTCAATTTCCAGTTCTTGTAACAGTTCCCGAAAAGCTTCAATGTCGTCTTTGCATCGTCCTGCTAAAACAATCGGTCGTAAATGTATGGGTTTGAAAGACACTGATTCTTCTGTAACAAGTCTTCAAAATATTTGACAAGACTGGAAAATTCAGATTGTTCGAAATGTTTCATCATTATGATGCTATGTTTTACTCGGTCTTGTGTAGCTTGAGACCAATATGCTGAGAGGAAGGCATGATAAAATTCTCCTTCACTATGACAATCGTGAATGACCGATCGCATTCTTACAGCTGGTTCATTCTCCAAGTAGCCACACATAAATTCTAATCTGTGCTCTAATGACCAGTTGGGAGGAAAACAATGAGAGAATTGATGGAGCCACGCTTGTGGATGAATGTCGTTGCCAGAATTCTTAAATGTTTTGAATTTACGTGTAGTAATGAAGAACTTATAGTCAAAATCATCGTGTCGGCGGGTAGCATATCGTTCATTGTTACGTCGTGTCGGCAGTTCCATCTCAAAATTCGGTGCACCTTTCCAATTTCTTTCACAATTTCCGAAATGCCCTGTGTTATTATATTGTGGCTTTTCCGTATTTCTAAGTCCCTCTTCCCATGTTGGAGCGCGAGTGTCCTCTGAAATACGTAATTCTTGTATTACCTGTGTCAGCTGATTTTGCACTTCCCGGATTTCTCTTTGATGTTGTGTATTAATTTGATTCTGATTTTATTTGAATTTCCTAATTTGTTCGCACTCTTCTGTATCATTCAGATCATCATCTACCTTTGTAGATAAGTTAGTGAACTGATCTGAAAGTTCGGCTACTTTCTCTGATAGTGAACACATTTCCTCAGTGTGTTTTTCTGAACCAAGTTTCAGAGTGTCCATTTGTGTTGAAATCGAATCTACTGTGTCCTTTAAGTTTTCCTGAGTCCTTGCAAGTTGCGTAAACGAATCGGTGGATGCAACTGAGTCCTTTTTAGCTTGCAAGGTGTCGCGATTTTCACGAACAATAGTTTGCAGTTCTTTTATGGCTGCTTCATGATTCTGTAATGCACTTTCATGCCGCGAAAAAATAGGAGGAAAATGCTCACAAATTTGTGTTTTTACCTCATTACAGAATTTTTGTTATTTCGATTCAATGTTATGTAACTCAGTAGTTAAATCGTCACGTGTTTGTTCAAGTGTGGTGTCTAACTTTTGAAGCTTTTGCTGTGTTTGTCTCTTATTTTGTTCCATTGTGTCTAACTGTTGCTGTGTTTGTCTCTGGTGTTGTCCATTGTGTCCAACTTTTGAAGATTTTGTTCCATTGTGTCCAACTTTTAAGATTTTTGTCCCATTTTTTTCTGATTTTGTTCAAGCGTTGTGTCTAACTTTTGTAGCCTTTGTCCCATTTGTTGCATTAACTGTAATATCAGTGCACTGGTGTCTGAAACATGTTCCTCAGTGCTTTTCGGCAGTGCATTTGAACCGGCAATATTCACATTTTGAAAAGCAGAAAATGTGTCTTGATTTATTTGAGAAAACGGTGAGGACGCAAAATCTGAATCTACAGTATTTGCAAGATTGTGTCCTGTCATTTCGGAATCCTGTGGCGAGCTGTTGCCGACCGATCGATCGATAATGCTTCCCTATTCACTAATTGTTTCACTGCCTACACCATTATTTGCAGCCCGCTCCATTTCCCAATGCACTATTACCAAATTACTACATTGAACATTAGTGAATTCATTACATGGTGGCGCTAACACACTGCTTTCGCCTTCACTGTCATTTCTCAGTTTACTTTGGAGCCTAGTATTACGTTTTTCACACGCCATAATTGTCACAATATTTCACATGACAATACAGAAAAACACAATTTGAAGAACAAAAATAAGAGAACACACTAACATAGCACTGAAAATAATATCTAGTTAATTGCAAGCGCAGCTGCGAAATACTTGGTGCAAACCTACATGCATGCCACAACTGTTTTACTGTACAACAATGAAAAACTACAACTACAGAGGAAATTCTCTCTACAATAAACAAAGGTTACGCTAACTACACAAACTACAAGAAAAAAGTCAGAAGATTCCAGTGAGGTATCCTCGGCTAAGGGTCGACATATGAAACGTCCCCTTAGAAAAATTATACAAGACTGTGCTTAAACTGACACACAATATTTTTAGCGCAACGCAATCTGACTTCCAAAAAATCCCTACGAAAGAATGTCCCTGACTAACATTAACCTATACGTTTCACAAATCACTTACCTCACAAAAATCTTCGTTACTCAAGCTACTGCAATAGAGCGAGCACCACTACTGCCAGCTAAATAAAAGATTCAAACTACTGAAGGCACTAACTACTGATAGGCATAATTAGCAAATGAAAGATTTTAATAAAGGAACAAACAATGTATTTACCTTAATAGTCATAATATATATATCAGTTCATGACACCAATTCTTACAAATTTCAAAACTCCGCTATCTCTCTCCTCACGTCCACCACCGCTGGTGGCTCACCTCCAACTGCGCAATGCTACGCGCTGTAAGCATCCAGCTGCCGCTGCCCAACACTACAATGGCAGACAACAATGCAAACCAGCCACAGACTGCACACGGCACAGCCAGTGATTTTTATACAGAGCGCTACGTGGCGGCGGCGTTACCAATAAAAAAAACCTAAACATACTACTTACAACCTGGCTAAAAATGACTTACAAGTTCGTGGCGCCCTCCATCACTAATGCTGCAATTCTCGCAGGCATACCTTCAATCAGTTGCTGGAAGGTTTCTTGGGGAATAGCAGGCCATTATTCACGGAGTGCTGCACTTAGGAGACGTATTGATGTCGGTCGGTGAGGCCTGGCATGAAGACGGCGTTCCAAAAGCCCCAAAGGTGATCTATAGGATTCAGGTCTGTACTATGTGCAGGCCAGTCCATTACAGGGACGTTATTGTCGTATAACCACTCCGCCACAGGTCGTGCTTTATGAACGGGTGCTGATCGTGTTGAGAGGGGCAATCACGATACCGGAACTGCTCTTCGACAGCTGGAAGCAAGAAGGTGCTTAAAACATCAATGTAGGCTTGTGTTGCGATAGTGTCATGCAAAACACCTAGGGGTGCAAACAGCCTCCATGGAAACACGACCACCATAACACGACCGCCTCGGAATTTTACTGTTGGTACTACACACACTGGCAGATGACGTTCACCGGGCATTCGCCGTACCCACACCCTGCCATCGGATCGCCACATTGTGTGCCGTGATTCGTCACTGCACACAACGTTTTTCCACTGTTAAATCGTCCAATGTTTACTCTCCTTACACCAAGCGCAGCGTCGTTTAGCATTTACCGGCGAGATGTGTGGCTTATGAGCAGTCGCTCGACCACGAAATCCAAGTTTTCTCACCTTCCGCCTCACTGTCATAGTACTTGCAGTAGATTCTGATGCAATTTGGAATCCCTGTGTGGTGGTCTGGATAGATGTTTGCCTATTACACATTACGACCCTCTTCAACTGTCGCCGGTCTCTGTCAGTCAACAGACGAGATCTGCCTGTACACTTTTGTGCTGTACGTGTCCCTTCACGTTTCCACTTCACTGTCACATCGCAAACAGTGGACCTAGGGATGTTTAGGAGTGTACAGATGTATGACACAAGTGACACCCAATCAGCTGACCACGTTCGAAGTCCGTGAGTTCCGTGGAGCGCGCCATTCTGCCCTATCAAGATGTCTAATGACTACTGAGATCGTTGATATGGAGTACCTGGCAGTAGGTGGCAGCACAATGCACCTAATATGAAAAACATATGTTTTCAGGAATGCCGGGATACTTTTGATCACATAGTGTAGATCGCGCGCCTTCCCCTTTCACAGATACTACATGCACCGTGCGTATGTTTAACTAGCAGCCATTCCTCGCCAGATGATGCTGATAACACCTGGATGGGTTTACATCGATAGTAGGTAGGTAGCCATAATTTTCTGGCTGCTCAGTGTGTACTACTAGACACTACCTGGCTCCCTGTCACAACTACAAGTTTTCTTACATTTAAAAATACTTCCGTAATGAAATATTTTTATCAGAAGCACTGTATGCAACAGAAACCCTAAACATGAATTTCAAAGGCCAAATGGAGTAACTTGAGCTAAAGGAAAGTAAATTTTTACGAAAAATAATAGGAAGAAAATTTCATGACAATAACATTATATACTTAAGAAATGAAACTCTCTACAAGAAAACCGAAAAGCTTTAAGATACTATGCGAAAAAGGAGGATAAATTTTTATGGTCATCTTCTCAGAATGAATTCCACCAGATTAAACAAACAAATCTTTGACGTTTACCATAACCGCGAAACGAAACCCAACTGGTTTAAAGAAACTTCACTGATCCATAGGACAGCTAAATTAATTACTAAAGATGAAACATAAGGTACCAAGACAAATCTACAGAAAAGTCCAAAACTTCAGCTCGAAAGTAGAGAGGGAAAGAAGGTCAGAAAGAATGAAGAAAGAATGAAGAAATACTGGGCCCTAAGAAAAGAACAACGCACAAAGAAATGATTGATCCAGCGCACCCCAAGAGGGTGAAATGAAAGAAAAAGAAGATGAAATATTTTTATAAAACCTATTTAATCCTCTTAGGGACTGAATTTCCAAAAACAATGAAACACATGTTTTATTATCTCTAACCCAAAGTTCAAACACCTATTTTCGTCGATATAGCTACTTTCATAATAAAACATTTTTATAAAAACTTTTGTGTCCTAATTATCCGTTTAGGGGTTGAATTTCCAAAAACCCTGAAACTCATACGTTTTCTAACCTGGATGTTAAATACAAATTTTAATAGATATATCTTTCAAAATGCTCTGGTAGTACTTTAACAATGATTTATTTTCAAAATGAACCTTAACGCACTATTTTACACGATCAGTGAAGCACGTATTTTGTAATTTATGACCGAGAAACCAAATACAAATTCTCGAAGTTGTAGCTTCAAAACTGCCTTAACGACGATGTGTTTTCAAAAATACCTTTCATCTCCTGTTTCATTGTCTCAGGGAAGGAATTTAGAACGATTCCTTACCAAATGACGCCCACAATGTAAGATGAATATCCCCTTGTAAATAATACATTTCAGCTATCAGTCCTCCTTTTGAAATTTTATTGGCAGATCTAGATTTTAACTAGAAGCTAGCCATTCTCAATGCACTATCATTTTTGATCACTGCACGTAATGCCTGTCGAGTATTCAATGTGGATGAAGTCCGACCAACAGGCATTACAGGCATTGATCAAAAATGATAGTGCATTGAGAATGGCTAGTTTATAGCTGAAGTCTAGACCTGCCAATAACATTTCAAAAGGACGACTGATAGCTGAAATATATTATTTACAAGTCAATATAACAGTCGCTGCGTGTAATAGCCTTCTGAATGGAGGGTAACCACATAAATACCCGCTTCAAATTTCAAGTTTCTGTTCTTAGCGGTTTAGGCTGGAAGATGGTGAGTCGGTCAATCAGGGCATTTCCTTTTATAAGTAGAGCTTCATATTCTCACTACTCCCTACCGACGTCGTTGTTGTTATCGAGCATTCCTGAGCAGTCACACCGAGTCGTAACAGCTCTACGTAGAGAACGCGTGACATTACAAGATCAAAACCGCCATAAGGAACTCGTTCAAGACCGCAAACGTTCCAACCGTGAGATAATATCGCAGGCTAGCAGGCTAATAGCAAAATAAAAACTGGGCGCTGAATGCCACGCGGCAGCTAACGAGATCTGGCGTCGGTCGTGTTCGCTCGGGCGCGCAGGTCACAGAAAGGACGCTGCCGTTGATGTATGCGGATATAATCAACTGTGTGCCACTGCAATGAGCGCCTCTTTATTTCCCGCTATCCCGAGTAGCCATCAGGGGGGAAGAAAGGGACTGGCAGCGGAGCGATCGCGGAAGGAGCGCCTAATAAAGGGGCAGCAGGGCGGTGTGGGGTGCCCCACGGCGGCCATTGTGGGGCGGCCTTATCTCGCAGCGGCGACAGGTAGCCGCGCGATCGTAGCGAGCAGACGGCGCATTAACATGGCCAAGTAGCCCGGGGCACAGATAGCGCCGACAATGAGCCGCCAGGCGCTTTATGCCGCCGTCCGGGCTCGATCCCGCATCGCGGCAGGCCGCTCTCCCGCGCCGCCTCCTTCCGCTCCACCGCGCAGCCCCTGACTCTGCTCCCACGTCCTGTTCTCTGCTGACGGCAGCGAGGTCTCACCAGACCATTCCGAGCTCTGTCGTGACGAGTGTACAGATACACTGAAGAAAATGGAAAGCGTTATCCACCATTCTGATATTTATCAGCTTTTGTGGATATGTTCATCACATAACGTGTATTAAGTGATTAAACTTTCTGTAAGGTGACAGTATCTTCGGAAACGTTCCATTACATCTCGTATTTTCATTAACTGAAAAATAATTACAACTTTTTGTACGTCCGTGAATAAATAAATTTACTGTAAACTCAGTACCAATTATATGCAGATGTTAGACACGAGAAAGTCCTTGTAAGAAAAGGAAATTGTTCCAAAGAATATTGTAGTCACACGTAAACAGTTTGAAGCTAGAGTTGTAAAATTATTGTAGGTTTCTATAGACTAGTGTAAGTAAGTGTAGACTACGGTAGTCTTCCTAGTAGCCTTGGTCGGTTAAGACCTTAACCGCGTTACCTATAAGTGAGGTGTGTTGCATACCCAGAGGGCGTTACCTCATTTCAATAACATTGGTTGTGTATGTGATCAGTGGTTCACTAGATTCCCTTCGAAACGAGGGTGGTGAACCGTCTATAAACTGAGTGAGGGTGTTTAAAGAGCTATGTAACCTACAGGACACGTTTGTTCTACATAGTTATCCTCCTGCCTGTTACTTAGAAATTAGAAGTATTTACAGCAAAATTGAAATTATCGAGGTTTAATTCAGGCTGTACGGAAAACTGTTGATTTGCAACGTGAAGCAGAGGGCTCGTGTAGTAAAAATACAAAAACGCAGGTTTACCACATAGCGCTAGAGAAGGCATTCCCCCCCCCCCCCCCCCAAATAAAACACAAAACAAAAACATATCACACGTCGTTTCAGTACTTCATTGGGCTTGTATAAAACTTCATTTCATTCATAAACAGCTTTCGCACTTATCAATAATAATAGGAAACTCATGCCTTTGATCGTGATGAAAGATGTTCTATTTACATTTGTGAATGTAAACTGCACACTTGCATCAAAAGAATTTGTTTTACTTAGATAAAAGAGCAGAAATTAGACGATCATCTAATTTTTGTCACTTATAAAATGCAGATCATACTTTGTAACGCCGCGCGGGATTAACCGAGCGGTCTCAGGCGCTGCGGTCATGGACTGTGCGCCTGGTCGCGGCGGAGGTTCGAATCCTCCCTCGGGCATGGGTGTGTGTGTGTTTGTCCTTAGGATAATTTAGGTTAAGTAGTGTGTAAGCTTAGGGACTGATGACCTTAGCAGTTAAGTCCCATAAGATTTCACACACATTTGAACTTTGTAACGCTATAAAATACGCAATGGACTAACACTGAACGACGTGCGGTTCTAAATGTAAGCAAAACAAACAGCCAACAAAGGGAAGTCATTGGCTCCCAGTTTCTCTCTCACACAAGCATTTATATTTCTTTCCTTACCAATGCTACCAATACAACTGTTAATCCTACCATTTACTATGTTATTTAAGAACTGTACCAAAACTAGTGGTGCAATTGGTAGCAAGCTTAGCGTGCGACACAGGGACGTGAAACTGGGAGATGGACGCCAGGATAGCGTCACAACACAACAGAGTCAAGCAGAGTGACCTCGGCCGTCATGAATGGTGGACGTAAGAGTGAACGACGGTGAATGATGTGGGAATGGCGTCAGGTGATGCTTGGTTTGGGGGGCGCTCAACTGTGCAGTCATCAGCGCCCGTACAAAGTCCCAATTCTTACTCAGTCCATAACGAAGTAGGGAAACACTGACTTCAAATGGTTCAAATGGTTCAAATGGCTCTGAGCACTATGGGACTTAATTTCATCAGCCTGCTAGAACTTAGAACTACTTAAACCTAACTAACCTAAGGACATCACACACATCCATTCCCGAGGCAGGATTCGAACCTGCGGCCGTAGCGGTCGTGCGGTTCCAGACTGTAGGGCCTAGAACCGCTCGGCCACCCTGGTCGGCAACCACTGAATTAGAGGTTTTCATACAGAATTATGAGGGCTTAAGATCGGCGTGAATGTTAAATAACATTATCGACTATATAAAAAACAGTCGTAGGTTGCACAATGTTCTTTATTAACTCAACAACGATTCGTTTCGCTTTTATAAGACATCATCATGTTACCGAACACATTTTATTTTAACAAAATGGTGGACAGAGTAATAGGGTATGGTGCAGTAAATGGCAATGTTAAATGATAACTGTTAGTGTCATAAAAATAATTGGAAATAAGAAGTGAAAACTCAAACGGAATAACTGTGCGTCTGTTATTTACTATTATTTCTTCTAATCATTTACCTACGAATCAATATCAAGAAAAGTTCGACGTAATTCACGGAGCACACCATCTCCTTAAACGTAACACAGAAGAAATTACACACAAGTTTAGCCAGTAACTTCTTAAAAGTAGAAGATGCATCAGAACACCGGTATGTAAAGAAGTCTCGAAATCCGGGCTGTAGGTTGGATGAGGATGAGCAGTCCAATGAAGTTTCAAGAGCTTCTGTTGGCTGTGCAGACTTGCGTGAGGTCTTGTGCTGTCATTGAAGAGGAGAAGTTCGTTTGCACCTTTGTCGCGGCGAACACTCTGAAATAGTTTCTACTGTTTCAGGAGGGTAGGACAATACAATACACAGTTAATCGTTGCATCACGAGGGAGGACACCAAACGAAATAACCCCTTCAGAGTCACTGAAGACCGTGGCTACGACTTTACCGTCTGAGCGAGCAGCTTTCAATTTTTTTTTCGGAGGAGAGGGGGTACGGCCCCACTCAACGGATTGTGCGACCTTGTTTGCGACGATGACAGAAGGCTTTTCCCGACGACTAACAATGCTTTTGTTGACTGTCAGGTGTCAGAGGGCACTCTGCAAGGGCCTGTGCTTTGGTTGTCCGCCAAAAGAAGCTCTGTGCTTGGAACGCAACTCCGTTACAGACGTCGTTCTTAAGGCTACGTAAAGCGCCGCCACTATTGGAACTTGATGAAACTGTAGGGGCTGTAGCGGGAATATTCCAGGATGTCTATCAACAAATTTCTCATATTGTAAACAGAAACTGCCACAGACAAAAAAATGTTTTGATTGCTTATTGAACTCTCGTCCTAATTGAGTCGGTTCGGAAGTGATGCCCGTCAACAACATGAGTATGATCTGTGTCCTCCAGTAGCACGAATCAATCTTGTACTCGTTGTGGCATGGAAGCAAACAGCCTCCAAATCCCATCTTGAGGAATTGCTTGCTATACCAGAAACACGTGCAGTCAGTTCATGAAAATTGCTAGCTAGTATTGTAAGTAGGCTGTTCAGGTTTTTATGTTGCTAACGCCACGTAGCGCTCTATATGAAATTCACTGAGTGTGCTGTGTGAAGTCTGTGGCTGGTTTCCATTGTTGGAATATTTGCTGTTGTAGTGTTGGGCAGTTGGATGTGAACAACGCGTAACAGTGTTGGATGTGGGGAGTGAGATGGCGGAGTTTTGAGAGCGGATGATCTGGACGTGTGTCCGCCAGAAAGAGTAAATTTGTAAGACTGGATGTCATGAACTGGTAAATAAATTGTTTGTTCTCTATCAAAATCTTTCATTTGCTAACTATGCCTATCAGTAGTTAGTGCCTTCAGTAGTTAGAATCTTTTATTTAGCTGGTAGTAGTGGCGCTCGCTGTATTGCAGTAGTTCGAGTAACGAAGATTTTTGTGAGGTAAGTGATTCATGAAAGGTATAGGTTATTGTTAGTCAGGGCCATTCTAGGGATTTTTGAAAGTCAGATTGCGTTGCGCTAAAAATATTGTGTGTCAGTTTAGTGTTGATCAAAATAAGTAAAGAGAGAAATGTCTGAGTACGTTCAGTTCTGCTCAGCTGTTTGAAAATCAAATAACGCAAGACGTTTATCAGCACAGTAATTCATTAAGTTTTCTAAGTGGACGTTTCAATATTAAAGTATACTTCTTCCCATCATATCCCAGATATGACCTGTGAGTGACAAATCAGAGGACCAGGCAGTCAATCATGGATTCCCGTATTTATCCAGGTGGCTGGTGTGCGAACTGTAGTGTGGGGTCTTGCACTATACGTCTGGAATGTGGCATTTGGTAGCCTGCCCATGAAGGATATAACAGCAGCGCTTACTATTCGTGCCACATACTGACGACCATTTAACCTCCGGTATACAATTAGCAAAAAGTCCTCTTTTCATATCCAACACATGGATCGGAGAGCTGTAGGCCTTTATAACCACTGCTTACTGTGACCTACCGTCATATCGTCTACAAACATGTTGGTGTCAGTCTGACAGCAACAAACGGAAGCTAGACTCATCGCTTAACGCCACAGAAACCCACTCAGTGTGCGAGATGACTCGTATTCTAAACAGTGCAAGCCTCTGTCGTGTGTGGCACTGTCCTAAAAGTAAGTGACGCATGCCAGTTCGAAATCATAACCTACTTTCAGTAATCTTTTCCCAAAGGTTTGTGGTGACAGCCTGTAACCTCTTCCCGGATCCGTCTGTTCGTCAGAGTCGAGCAAACTTTGGATCGTCTTGTAGTGTAGTGCTTCCAAAAGGATGTGTGCCTTTCCTTCTTGTCACACTTTTGTTCTAAGCCCATCTAGTCACCGTTCATCTTGTAGTCATTGCCATACAGCCAACTATACTGTTATTTCAACTGCCCCTGGATTTCACGCAACCTCCAGCATCTTGCAAAACCGCATGTAAGATTTTCATAATTTCGCTCATTATACGCAAACTGTCAGCGCTACAGAACAAAAATGAACACAGGGCCTTATTATTCGAAATTTACTGTAGTTAAATTTTGTACTGGCGCACTTTTCCACTGGAGGCCATGGCTTTCTGTTTTTTCAAGAAAAACGCGTGTCAAGGTCACTTTTGTGCGTTTTTCTTGAACAATTCGAAAACTATGGCTTGGGCTGAAAGCACATCTCAGTACAAAATTTAACTACGTTAAATTTCCTACAAAAAATGTCCCGCTCATTTTTTCTGTAGGACTAATAGTTTGTGCATAGCGAGTGAGAAAACATGGAAATTTTGCTCGTACTATTTGAAGGTGTTGCAGGTTGCATAAAACTCATTTTTAAGGGTAACTGATACATCCAGTATGTGCTATGTGTCGGTACGATGTTCCCGTATCTCCCATATCTCCCAAGCCATTTGTTCAAATGTGTGTGAAATCTTATGGGACGTAACTGCTAAGGCATCAGTCCCTAAGCTTACACACTACCTAACCTAAATTATCCTAAGGACAAATACACACACCCATGCCCGAAGGAGGACTCGAACCACCGCCGGGACCAGCCACACAGGCCGTGACTGCAGTGCCCCAGACCGCTCGGCTAATCCCGCCCCAAGCCATTTATTCGACCTTTTTCAAAGTTCGAAAGTTGGCGCTACTGCAACGTTCGCCAAGACAGGATGCCAAGTAACACAAAGAACGAACGCGAGACTGCTGCTTTGGCTCTGGTGTCTGAGAGCATTGCATCCTAACTGAATGAGACCGAACTACTCGCATGTCGAGGATTCAGCTTCTGCGCTCGTCCAACTCTCACATAACGGTAACACGCTTTCATGAATTTCTTAGTCTTGAACAATTTTCAATATATGGTGTAGAAGGGTAGACACTGTTGCGGGCGCCGTTGTAGTTGTGTAGTAGTTCTGAAATTTCGGATAACGTAGACCCCATGTTTATTTGGATAGTGATCTACGGACCCCTTGCAAGGAAATCTGACATTTAATATATATATATATATATAGACAACAAAACATCGCAAAAAGGATAACACCAAAAATATCTCGAAAGCGTTTTAGCAAAAAAAAAACAAAAACAAAAAAAAAAACACGATATCGGCGATTTTTATGAGCTATTTCGAAATTTGTCATTCTGTTGTATAAAAATGTTATAGATCTGAAGAGAGAAGTTTACAAACACAGGTATTTGTAACATATAATTATTGCAATTTAAAACTCAAATTTGACTTTTAATCTTCTCCAGTCTCAGTTTTGTGTGTAATGTTAAACTTGGAATTTATGTCTCGTGTAATGAACTATCATGTGTTGACGTAAATAACACACAATTTGGCCAAAGGAACACACAATTTGGCCAAAGGAACACACAATTTGGCCAAAAACACCGAATTTGGCAAAAATATCGAATTTGTAAAATACCATATTACTCCAAAAAAAACAGCGAATTCCCCAAAGAACGCCCGATTTTGGGAAAAAAACATGGAATTTGACAAAAAAACAGTAAATTTTGGGGAAAAAGTAGTAGACCTACTGACATTCGCAAGAACAATAAAAAAATAACATTGAAATTGCCAAGAAATGCATCGAATTTGCCAAAATTATAAAAATGAATTCTGCAAAACAACACCAAACAAAGCAAAAAATTGTACCGAATATGGCACAAATAATACTGAATTTGGTAAAAACTATATGCAAGTTCGCAAAAAATAACACCGAATCTGGCAAAAATTAATACCAATTTCGGTAAAATAGTCACCGAATCTAGTAAAAAACAATACCAAAATTGGTAAAAAAGTCATCGAATCCGGCAAAAAATCAAACGGTATTTGTCAAATTAATATCTCGAATCTGGCAAAAAAAGATTCAATTTGTAAAAATAACAACAAATCAGGAAAAAATAGCCCCGATTTTGACGGAATATTGCACCGAATGTGGCGAAAAATAACATCGAATTCGGTCATAAATTAAAACAATTTTTCCTGTGCCCTATTAATAAGGTATTAAAAATGTACTAATTAGCATTTCCACTGACAAGAAGAAGAAACGCAGGAAAAATAATGCAGTAAGTAGTTTATTCTAAAGATATATAACAGTTAACTAGGTGAACGAAATTTCAATTGAAAGTACACTAACTACCAGTACTACAGTAACAGTGCAGTAATACATAAAATACAGTAATACTGTACAGTACGTTTATTACGTTAACTGATTTTTTAAGGAAATCCGTTTGACAAATAATGTTCTCAAATGTGGGGTCGCAAACATGATCAAAGACAACCTTCGTTTTTTCCGTAAGTCTGGAATAAATTGGAATAAATATTGTCACCATCAATCTTATGTCCGATTCCACATTAAGACGATTTCGCTTTGCGGTTTTAATACTGCGAAGATCAGAAAAGTCAGAGGGAAAGGCATCAAATGTTGCAGTGCATTTTTAGACAACTCTTCATACTCACAATGCACACGCAACCAAAAGCTAGAATATTCATTTTCTCTGAAAAGTTTTTCCGTGGAATATCGCAGGATAGTTGCAATAGCTTTCCTTGTTCTGTGTCACAGAGATTCATACCTAGAATGTAATGGATTTTTACATTAGTGAAAGAATTTTCAATCCAATAACTGCCAAGCTGTGGGACAGGGAAATATTCTCGAAAACGTACAGCTAATGTTCTCAAGTATCTTACAAGCGTTTCGTGGACTTTATCAGAGAATGTTTTATCGGTAGAATCAATGAAGTCCTTGAGCACTGCAAAAGATGCACAGTTATTGTTTTGTACTCTTGCTGCCACCACCTGCAGATTGTTAATTGTAGCTTCAATTTTACTCTCAACCTGGACGATATTAACATTTATTCCGTGCAGTCCTAAATTAAGTTATTTGAGAAAGGATAAAATATCCACCAAGTAGGCCACTTTATACAACCAATCAAAATCAAAGTTTCTCGCTTGAAAAAGAATGTTGCTTGTCTAAAAGAAACACTCGCACTTCATGAAGCTCATAGAAGCGACATAGATGGCTTGCCTCACCAGTTAACGCATATCTATATTTACGAGAAGCTGTGTGTGTTCACTGTCAATTTCTTCACACAACACTGTGAAAAGACAGGAATCTAGAGACAGTGATTTAATGAAATTAACGAATTTTGTAACTTCATCCAGAACTCATTTCAAATTCTCAGGCGCTCGTTGTTAAAGCTTGTTTGTGTATGGAGCAATGAATACGATTTACTCATAGTGCTAAAGGTTTCACTCCAGCCATTAGGCTTGTCTTCAAACCCGTCAAAGCACGTGCTCCGTCCGTAGTGGTAGCTACAGATTTATCCCACTAATATCGTTGTCTATCACGTGTACAAAAGACAATTTCCGTTGTTCGAAGTATCTCCGTACAGAACAGAAGTTCATCACCAATTATCTCTTTACACTCAAAACGAATGAAAACCAACAGATTTGCATTTCCGTCTGTGGGTGTACTTTCATCACGTTGTAAGGAATAAAAAGAGCTGTTTTGATTTTTTGAATTAATTGTTCCTTCACAATGAAAGATATACTGTCAATTCTTCTTTTAATTGTATCCTTGAAAAGGGCAACTGAGTTTACTTCCTTAGCACATGCATCACTTACTACAATTTCACACATAACTTTAGCGCTTGGTAGGATTTAGCAATTAGCAATGGATCATGCCCCCGAAAGTAGCTTTCACGCTTATTACCAATCACTATAGTCTTTGACATTACACTTTTACTGCGCTTCCTCTCCCTGTGTTTGTTTACAAAAAAATCTATTACCTTACTAACATGTCTCTCACATTTGTTCTTCAAATGCCATCGAACATTAACAGGTTTCATACTTTCGTTGCTCAGTACTTCATATCACAAAACACACCCGTAACGAAGGTAGTCATCACAATAGCTGCGTGGTTTTCTATTCTGTCCTATTCTGTTCATGTTTACTTGTAGTAGCTTGCGAACATGAAGAAGGACGTTGAGCAGCTGAGGAAACGAACGGCTGATGACAAATCAGTCTGTATACATCTGCTGTTGTCCCTCTCAATTCATGTAGCATGTGCCATGCCATGAACACATGACATCTATGACTGTCTCTAACACCTTTCGCTCTGTCTCCGAATCGTCACCATCAATTCCGCAGTCACTGATGTTTCAGCTGCTCCTACTTGTGGGTTGTATGCAACGAGCAACACCTTCAAAAACCACAAGCGAGATTTTTCATACTCTCGCTTACTTTTTCCCTCGTCTATTGTTTGATGGGATGCTCAAGGGGCAAAACATGACTAACGCCATACAGTGATGCTGGAGGTTTGTGTGGTGACATCATATTAAATTCCACTTGAATTAAATTGACAAAGAAAATGCGTGTGATAGAGCTTATTATTGTATGTATCTTCGAAAACACCAGGGACTAAAACTGTAAAGTGGCGATAAAAACTTGAAAAGGTGAGGGGCAGTTAAAACGTGTTTTTCTTATCTAATCAGATGATCTTGGTACTGAAGCAAAACCAAAAGCGTCGAGTGTAGTTTTTCTTTGTCGCTTAAGAATACAGCAACTCCCACGTTAATTTCTTAATTTTTAGTTGATCACTCACGAAAAACTAAAGAAGCAGAATATTTTTGATTCAACAATAATAAGACCGCAGTACAATATTATTGTTTCAGAGTGTTCTCACCTTCGCTGGAAAGGAAGTAGTTAAAAACTAATGTTATGTGTGATATCTTATGTTGTGTGTGATATTTTATGTTATGTGTGATGTTTTTAATCTTTCGAAAAACTGATTCAATCAAAGCAACACACAATTTTACATTAATCACACCGAATTTGAGTTGAGGTGGTGGCTGTAGGAAAACATTCTGAGAGGAATTTCTCTCTCTCTCTCTCTCTCTCTCTCTCTTTATTTTATTTTATTTATTTTTTTATGTACTGTTCCGGAATTGAGGTTTGGTGGCAGGAGGAAGGTAGCCGGCTTGATGACTAACGCTCACTTTTTTAAGAAAAAACTTGGAATTGGTGATAGCAGTGGGAGATTTCCACCACTTGAAGATTAAATCAATGAAATTCCGTGGCGTTGTGCAGTTAATGTACAACTGCTATTGAAGTAGTGCCTAAAAAAAAAAAGGAATTTCTGTCATTTAAGTAGCCCGAGATACAGCTGACCAGTTTCAGGGCAGAAATTTACTAATAGGAAAACATTTAAATTTACGAACATATGTGTAATTTCTATTTAGTTTATTTTTAGTAACTGAAGAAACACTTCTTGCGTAACAGCTGTGAGTTCCATTTTATTTTAACACATTGCAATTCTTAGGTACTTTGAGAAAAACAGAGTATTGCAACCTAGAACTGTAGAGAATCTACCGGAGCGCACTGACGTGAATGGCGTGGCCGTGATGTGCGGTTGCGCGCGCGCTGTGATTTACGCGGTCGTTTGGTTAAAACGAAATATCAAACACTGTGGCGTCACTTCATACATATTACTCTCAAGTTTTGTGGCATACTGGTACTGTATTTCTGATGGGTTTGTTACAGACCGGGAACAGAAGCTACGAAGAATCAGTTGTTAATTTATGTCTGGACTTCTTAATTTTAGAAAGTAGTAGTAACCTCTATCCAGTGGGAATAATTTATGTCAGCCATGCGTCGCTTGCAATAGGCATAAACAGCATTATAGCGTCACGGGGGACCAATGAACTTCGCCTAAATGCCTTCTTTCACACCTGTGAGGTTATTAAATGGCTGTTTATCAGACTGTGTATCCACAGGACATGTGGCTGTATTTGAAAAAGATCGCTCCATTGGCAAAAGATTCTGGAATAGTCCCCATTCGGGGACCGCCAAAGGGGAGGTGACCAAGAGAAAAAGACTGAATAATCGACGAAAGGATAACGTTCTGCGAGTCGGGGTGTGAAATGTCAGAAGCTTGAGTGTGGTAGGGGAGCTAGAAAATCTGAAAATTGAAATGCAAAGGCTCAATCTAGATATATTAGGGGTCAGTGAAGGGAAATGGAGAGAAGACAAGGATTTCTCGTCAGATGAGCAGAAAATGGTATAAAGGGAGTGGGATTCGTTATGAATAGAAAGGTAAGCAAAGAGTGTGTTACAGCGGACAGTTCAGTGATAGGGTTGTTCTTGTCAGAATCTACAGCAAACCACCACCGACTTCGAAGGTTCAGGTACATACATGCCGACGTCAAACGCTGAAGATAAAGAGATACAGAAAGTATATGAGGATACTGAAAGGGTAATGCCATACATAAACGGAGATGAAAATGTAATAGTTATGGAGGGCTGGAACGAAGTTGTAGCGGGAGGAGTAGGAGAAAAGGTTACAGAAGAATATGTTCTTGAGACAAGGAATGACACGGGAGAAAGTGTATTCAAATGTGTGTAAATCTTATGGGACTTAACTGCTAAGGTCATCAGTCGCTAATCTTACACAATACTTAACCTAAATTATGCTAAGGACAAACATACACACCCATGCCCGAGAGAGGACTCGAACCTCCGCCGGGATCAGTCCATGACTGAAGTGCCTAGACCGCTCGGCTAATAGATAGGAGAAAGACTAATTGAGTTCTGTAACAAGTTTCAGCTGGTAACAGTGAATATTCTGTTCAAGAATCACAAGAGGAGAAGGCAGACTTGGGAAAGGCCAGGTGATACGGGAAGATTTCCGTTAGGTTAACGTATGTTCAGACAGAGATTCAGAAATCAGATACTGGATAATAAGATTTTCCCAGACCACAATGTTGTAGTGATGTAGAGTAGGCTGAAGTTCAAAATATTAGTCAAGGAAGAATCAATACACAAAGAAGTGGGATACAGAAGTGGTAAGAGATGACGAGACACGATTGAACTTCTCTAAGGCTATAGATACAGCAACAAGGAATTGCTCAATAGGCAGTACAGTTGAAGAGGACTGGACATCCCTAAAAAGGTACAAAGAAGGTAACTGCGAAGAAACCATGGGTAACAGAAGAAATTCTTCAGTGGATCGACGAAAGAAGGACGTACAAAAATGTTCAGGGAAATACGGAATACAGAAATACAAGTCGCTGAGGAATGAAATAAGTAGGAATTGTAGGGAAGCTAAGACGAAATAGCTGCATGAAAAATATGAAGAAATCTAAAAACAAATAATTGTCGGAAGGACTGACTCAGGATACAGGAAAGTCAAAACAACCTTCGTGACATAAAAAACAAGGGTGGTAACATAAAGTGTGCAACGGGAATTCCGCTGTTAAATGCAGAGGAGAGAGCGGATAGGTTGAAGGCCTCTATGAGTGGGAAGGTTGGTCTGATGTGATAGAAGAAGAAATAGGTGTCGATTTAGAAGAGATAGGGGATCCAGTATTACAATCAGAATTTAAGAAAGCTTTGGAAGACTTGCGATAAAATAAGGCATAAGAGGTAGATAACACTCCATCAGAATTTCTAAAATCATTGGAAGAAGTGACAACAAAACGACTATGCACGCAGGCGTGTAGAATGTATGAGTTTGGCGACATACCGTCTGACATTCGAAGAAATATCATCCACACATTCCGAAGACTTCAATAGCTCACAAGTGTGAGGATTATCGCACAATCAACTTGGCAGCACATGCATCCAAGTTGCTGACAATAATTTACAGAAGAATGTACAGCGAAGAAGCAATGGCTTCAGGATTGGAATTAAAATTCAAGGTGAAAGGAAATGAAAGAGTAGATTCGCTGATAATATTGCTATTCTGAGTGAAAGTGAAGAAGAATTACATCATCTGCTGAATGGAACGAACAATATAATGAGTACAGAATCCGGATTGAAAGTAAACCGAAGAAAAACGAAAGTAATGAGAAGTGGAAGAAATGAGAACAGAGAGAAACTTAACATCAGAGGTGATGGTCACTAAGTAGATGAAGTTGAGGAATTCTGCTACTTAGGAGTAAAATAAGGAATGACTGGCGAATAGAGGAGGACATCAAAAGTAGAACAGCACTGGCCAAGAGAAGTCTACTGGTACCAAACACAGGGCTTATTTAGAGAAAGAAATTTCTGAGAATGTTCAACTGGAGCACAACACGGTATGGCAGTGAAACATGGAGTGTGGGAAAACTGGAACAGAAGAGAGTCGAAGTATTTCAGATGTGGCGCTAAGCCGAATGTTGAAAATTAGGTGGACTGATAAATTAAGAAATTAGGAGGTTCTGCGTAGTATCAGAGGGAAAGGAATAAAAGAATATGTGGAAAACACATACAAGGAGAAGGAATCGGATAATAGGAAATCTATTAAGGCGTCAGGGAATGACTTCCATAGTAGCAGAGGGAGCCAAAGAGGGCAAAAACTGTAGAGGAAGACAGAATACATCCAGCAGATAACTGAGAACGTAGGTATTGCCAGTGCTACTCTGAGATGAAGAGGTAGGCACAGAAGAGGAATTCATGGCGGGCCGCATCAAAGCAGTCAGAAGACTGATGAAAAAAAAAAAATACATTGTGGACAGAACATGAGTAGGAGAACATGAGTAGGACTCGAGCAGCAGTTAATCAGGCTGTTCGGTGCCCAAGTCTTTCTCCAGTACTTGGACTGAGCAGAATTATTGGGCGACATTTTGCCGAAAAGGTAAATACAGAGGAAAAATCGCATCCAACATGTGTCTACAGGTTCCATTCCTACTCTTATGCCAGTAGAAGCCCGAAGGAAAATACGTGCCGAAAAGAAAGGTGTTGGTGGTGCTAAAATTGTAATGTAGCTCTTTTGATGCCTGAAGGCTTCAAACAAACCATGCTCAGACAAATTACGTGTGAAAATGGTGTGTACATGTTTTCTTCTTTAGAATGAAAACATAATACGTTGCAACATTTCGTATATCTGCTAAATAATAAGATTTTGAAGAAGACAACAAGTTTCATTGTTTTAAATGAAACATCGCACTACTTTATTGCGCTCGCATTAGAAAGGAATGAGTTTTGAGAAATGTGTTAAAACAGCAGTCCTGCTGCACATCCAAGCTTGACTGAGGCCAGTGTCAAATGCGTTAATATACAAGTTCATATTTTTATTTGTGCTTTGATTTCTAATACAAGATTGTTTCAACTTATAAATGATGAGTTAACATTTATTTAACTGGAAATTGGTGAAAATCTAATTATATGAGCTGATGAGGTGAATTTTCTGAAGATACTTAAAATGCAGAATTTATGCTGGAATAGTGATGGGATGGAAAGCATGTCTGTGTCCGTATGAATACATGTGTTCCACACGAACAATGGCTTACCTGCTATGATATATGAGTTTTTCTTGGAGGATCTGAGTTTTCTTCATGTGAGTGTCTGCAGACATGCACCGTATTCCAAATAAGTAGTTTTCCCTTGTGGTCTGTCCCTTATCCTTGATTTATGGATACTGGTTCCATAAAATAGCCAAGCTTCTATTACATACATCGGTTGTGTGTGAATTAGACGAAAGTTTATTATAGAATTTTTGGCCTAAATATTTCAACGTGCCACAACGGCAGAGTTTGTGGCCATGGATAGAGAACTGATGGGTGGGAGGTCTTCTTCTGGTGTTGAACATGACTGTATAGCAGTTCTCTGGGTTTTACTTCTACTTTTCAGAAACTGCGGCAGTGACATTTGCGCTCAAGGTACGTTTGGACGTACTGTGCTCGCTCTGGATGGTAATTATACATCTGGCTTACTTTGTATCTTGCTCTATGAAGTTATTCACTTTGTTGTCCGAAGTTTATCTCCACTGTAGGCCAACAGTATAATGCCATCAGCAAAACGAAGATGGTGCCCATATGTACGAGTATCATTAACAAGTATGCCTTCTTCATTTTCTTAGTTTGAGAATCAGATGACTTCTTCTGGGACTGCCGATAATAGTTTTGAAGAAATAAGATCTCCTCCTGTGTCTCTTCTTTCCATAATACTGAGTTTGACGGAAGCTGGAGCGAGTCGGCGACCAGCCGCGGTCGATAAATGCTAACTACGGCTGAGCACGCCAGCAGGTAGAAATAACTAACTTAACGCCCATCCGTCTGTAATACTGTTTAGATCGCCATATATATTGTCCACAAACTGTCTTCTTTCGCACTCATAGTCACACTGTCATTTAAATAAATCAGAACATGCAAATTGTTAGAGATAGAGCATCGTAGTTAACTGAGAAACGTTAGTCCGCTCTCTGTTTTTTTTTCCTTTGTCCTTCGTTCCATCAAAATGTCGACAGACCAGGATACCACGTAATGTGTTATCTGGCATCCAGAATAAACATCTCTGACAACGATACTGTGGAATTATCGATGACAGTATGTGAGGGCACCTCTGGCGAAAACTTTGAAGAGGCAGGTAGTGTGAAACATAAACTCGATGTGGAAGTTTCTGTATGTCTCATGCATATGTTGATTGCGTGGAAGCTCCATTTCAAAGTAGCCCCCAGAAATCGATTTGTGGTGCATCACGTTAATTGCTAAAAGCAAGATCAACTGTATGGAGAATTACATAAGCGGTTACCCACTTACGCCAAGTCCAAACGCTTCAAACATTGCAGTTAAACGATCATCATCTGTGGTATGCAGTCACGTGTTCGATGCTGGTCTCCATAGATTCTGACATGGACTAGATGAAAATCTGAATGTTTTCATGTTCATGTTGATTAAAAACCGCTGCAGCTGATGTAAATCATTTTTAAAGGCACGACCGGTTACATAATTTAAAGTATGTCATCAGATGCAAATCTGAATAAAAAGAAGAAAGAAACCGTACACAATAATTAGCAAAGACATTATCACATTGATGAAAAGTGTCCGCAACAATACTTACATTATAAAGGTCAAGCCAGTTTTAGAGTCTTAACCCACTTCTACCTTCAAATTTAGAGAAATTTCGCAAAAATCTATGGTCATGGATTAAAACGCGGCAATGTTAGTGGAACCTATGAACACATAGGGCGAGAGGAAAGGTTATTAAGAGCTCCAAAAAAAGTGGGAGGCGAAGGGGGGAGGGGGGAAGAAAGACAAAGTCCAGAGCAAACCGTACCTCAGCTGAAGCTACCCCGGGACTGAACGCTGCGATTATCGCACACGAACTTCATTATCAAACCACAGGCCCCGACGGAAACGGCTCATGCGCAGAAGTGTAACTAACATCCGATAAACTTTAAGGAAACGGTTGGGGACCTGGCGAACAGAAGTAAACCTAGCAAATGACGAGTGAACAACTCAAGACATCGTGGTAAAAGATTAGTAGTACTTTGGGCCATTAATGAACATACGACTTAGAATTTTAAAAATTTTCGAATTCTTAGAATTATTTAAATATTTTCAAAATGATTAAAAATTTTCATAAAATTTATTAGCCCTAGTAAAGGCACCAAGGAAGAGGAGCTGAGAGGGGGGGAGCGAATGAACTAGGCTATTCGTTTAAGTAATCAAAGTAAGCAGTCGAAGTTAGACAAAACGGCTTTATGTAATAATTCGGTTTGAGAATTGAGTGTTTAGCTAGGAAATCTTTTTAAACGCACACAAGGTCTCCAAATCCTTCACGATATTAGGAACTTTACCCTTGCGTTCCGTAAACTCAACTGTAAAACCAGCTGCGTAAGTAATCCGTTTCGGATCAACGTGAACTCAAGCCTGAACTGAAACTGAACCAGATACACTACGCGATCAAAAGTATCCGAACACCCCAAAAACATACGTTTCTAATATTAGGTTCATTGTGCTGCCGCCTACTGCCAGATACTCCATGTCATCGACCTCAGTAGTCGTTAGACATCGTGAGAAAGCAGAATAGAGCGCTGGGTGGAAGACACGGACTTCGAACGTGCTCACGCACTTGGGTGCCACTTGTGTCATACATCTGTACGTCAGATTTCCACACTCCTAAACATCCCTAGGTCCACTGTTACCGATGTGATAGTGAAGTGGAAACGTGAAGGAACACGTACAGCACAAAAGCGTACAGGCCGACATCGTCTGTTGACTGACAGAGGCCGCCGACACTTGAAGATGGTCGTAAACTGTAATAGTCAGACATCCATCCAGACCATCACACAGGAATTCCAAACTGCATCAGGACTCACTGCAAGTGCTATCACAGTTAGGCGGGAAGTGAGAAAACTTGGATTTAATGGTCGAGCGGCTGCTCATACACCACACATCACGCCAATAAATGCCAAACGACGCCTCGCTTGGTGTAAGGAGCGTAAACATTGGACGATTGAACGGTGGAAAAACGTTGTGCGGAGTGACGAATCACGGTACCCAATCTGGCGATCCGATGGCAGGGTGTGGGTATGACGAATGCCCTGTGAATGTCATCTGCCAGCGTGTATAGTGCAACAGTAAAATTCGAGGCATTGGTGTTAAGGTGTGGTCGTGTTTTTCATGAAGGAGGCTTGCACCCCTTGTTGTTTTTCGTGTCACTATCACAGCGCAGGCCTACCTTGACGTTTTAAGCACCTTCTTGCTTCTCACTGTTGAAGAGAAATTCGAGGATAGCGGTTGTATCTTTCAACACGATCGAGCACCTGTTCATAATACACGGGCTGAGGCGGAGTGGTTTCACGACAATAATACCCCTGTAATGGACTGGCCTGCACAGTCTTGACCTTAATCATATAGGAGACCTTTGGGATGTTTTGGAAAACCGACTTCGTGCCACGCCTCACCGACCGACATCGATACGTCTCCTCAGTGCAGCACTCCTTAAAGAATGGGCTGCTATTCCCGAAGAAACCTTCCAGAACCTGCGAGAGCTGTCATCAAGGCTAAGGGTGGGCCATTACCGATGGAGGGCTTGTAAGTCATTTGCAGCCAGTATACTTTTGATCGTATACCTAACTGCAAAGTATCTTCCAGTTTGGCCTGTATACTCAGAACGGCAATAAAGAGAAAGGAAAAGAGCCCTAGAACCACTTCGGTCCATGGTCAAGTGGATATTTCATCTACATTCCTCCCCGTGCAGAAGACTTGCCCTAGGATCGTTTCTTATCTTATAATTCCGTACTATGGAACGGTTTCAAATACAGTTGACTACAAAATATATTGTCACGGCGTATTTCATTCATAGGAATAATTGGCTGAGGTTTAAACATGGGGAGAGGATAAAACGGGAATCCCGCAAGTCGCCAGATGTTTACAGCATCACCTGTGGCGAACGCCTTACAATTTGTCACATGTTACTTATTTTTCCACAAATATGCCGCGGGGCCTATTTTCTATCCTGTCTGTTCGTCTATGGCAACTGCAGCGTTCCGTCCCTTGCAGCTTCAGCTGAGTGAATGTTTATACGTGGTCTTTTTTACTCCCCCTCTCCCCCTTCCTCCTTTTTCCGATGTTTTTTATAATCTTTTCTCTCGTTCCATTTGTTCATAGGTTCCAGTTTCATTGCGCGTCTTGCTCCATGGCTACCGCATTTTGCGAAATTTCGAAAATTTTATAGGAGGGATTGGGATAGCACTGTAACAGTGGCGTGACCGCTACGAGAGTTGTTCGGAAAGTAAGGTCCAATCCGTCGCGAAGTGAAAGCCACAGTGAAAATCAAATTTTTTTTATTCACAACAGTTAGCCACACCTTGCAGCTGCCCCTCTGAATAGTCGCCACTTCGACTGATGTATTTGTCGTGGCGTTGTACAAACTTTTCAGTACCTTCGTCACAGAAAGCAGCCGCCTGTGCTTTCCGCCAGTTCTCTATGCTGCTCTACCTTTCGTTGTTTGTGCCAAAATTTTGGCTTCATTGCCAGCGGTTTATGTGAACAACGGAGGGAGCCCATTAAGGGCTGTATTGTGGGTGATCAAACACTTCCCATCGAAAACGCTGCAAGAGCGTCTTCATTGCCCCTGCAGAATGCGGCTGAGAAATGACTTGAAGAAATAAAGGCATGACATTTATGTTATGTGGGCTGCATACTTCTGGCGAAACACCAGATCCACATAATTGGCGGGAGGCACTGTTGTCTTAGGAATTCCAAAGTGATTTTCGCACTCTGAACAAGAGTGAGGTGAAGCGATCGACAGGCACACTAGAGAAACTGCCCAACACATGTCTGCCAAGTTCCATCGGATTTTCACAGTGGTTTGCATTTCGCGTCTAATCGGACCTCACTTTCCGAATACACCTCGTTTGTTGTTGTTGTGGTCTTCAGTCCTGAGACTGGTTTGATGCAGCTCTCCATGCTACTCTATCCTGTGCAAGCTCCTTCATCTCCTAGTACCTACTGCAGCCTACATCCTTCTGAATCTGCTCAGTGTATCCATCTCTTGGTCTCCCTCTACGATTTTTACCCTCCACGCTGCCCTCCAAGGCTAAATTTGTGATCCCTTGATGCCTCAGAACATGTCCTACCAACCGATCCCTTCTTCTTGTCAAGTTGTGCCACAAACTTCTCTTCTCCCCAATCCTATTCAATACGTCCTCATTAGTTACGTAATCAACCCACTTATTCTTCAACATTGTTCTGTAGCACCACATTTCGAAAGCTTCTATTCTCTTCTTGTCCAAACTATTTTTCACTTCCATACATGGCTACACTCCATACAAACTTTCAGAAACGACTTCCTGACACTTAAATCTACATTCGATGTTAACAAATTTCTCTTCTTCAGAAACGCTTTCCTTGCCGTTGCCAGTCTACATTTTATATCCTCTCTACTTCGACCATCATCAGTTATTTTACTTCCTAAATAGCAAAACTCCTTTATAACTTAAGTGTCTCATTTCCTAATCTAACTCCCTGAGCATCACCTGACTTAATTTGACAACATTCCATTATCCTCGTTTCGCTTTTGTTGATGTTCAGCTTATATCCTCCTTCCAAGACACTCTCCATTCCGTTCAACTGCTCTTCCAAGTCCTTTGCTGTCTCTGACAGAATTACCATATCATCGGCGAACTTCAAACTTTTTATTTCTTCTCCCTGGATTTTAATACCTACTCCAAATTTTTCTTTTGTTTCCCTTACTGCTTGCTCAATATACAGATTGAATAACATCGGGGAGAGGCTACAACCCTGTCTCACTCCTTTCCCAACCACTGCTTCCCTTTCATGCCCCTCGACTCTAATAACTGCCATCTGGTTTCTGTACAAATTGTAAATAGCCTTTCGCTCTCTGTGTTTTACCCTTGCCACCTTCAGAATTGGTAAGAGAGTATTCCAGTCAACATTGTCAAAAGCTTTCTCTAAGTCTACAAATGCTAGAAACGTAGGATTGCCCTTCCTTAATCTAGCTTCTAAGATAAGTCGTAGAGTCAGTATTGTTTCACGTGTTCCAACATTTCTACGGAATCCAAACTGATCTTCCCCGACGTCGGCTTCTACAAGTTTTTCCATTCGTCTGTAAAGAATTCGCGTTAGTATTTTGCAGCTGTGACTTATTAAACTGATAGTTCGGTAGTTTTCACATCTGTCAACACATGCTTTCTTTGGGATTGGATTTATTATATTCTTCTTGAAGTCTGAGGGTATTTCGCCTGTCTCATACATCTTGTTCACCAGCTGGTAGAGTTTTGTCAGGAATGGCTCTCCCAAGGCCGTCAGTAGTTCCAATGGAATGTTGTCTACTGCGGAGGCCTTGTTTCGACTCAGGTCTTTCAGTGCTCTGTCAAACTCTACACGCAGTATCGTATCTCCCATTTCATCTACATCCTCTTCCATTTCCATAATATTGTCCTCAAGTACATCGTTCTTGTATAGACCCTCTATATACTCCTTCCACCTTTCTGCTTTCCCTTCTTTGCTTAGAACTGGGTTTCCATCTGAGCTCTTGATATTTATACATGTGGCTCTCTTTTCTCCAAAGGTCTCTTTAATTTTCCTCTACATCCTTACATTTGTCCTCTAGCAATGCCTACTTAGCCATTTTGCCCTTCCTGTCGATCTCATTTTTGAGACATTTGTATTCCTTTTTGCCTCCTTCATTTACTGCATTTTTATATTTTCTCCTTTCATCAATTAAATTCAATATTTCTTCTGTACCCAAGGACTTCTACTAGCCCTCGTCTTTTTACCTACTTGATCCTCTGCTGCCTTGACTACTTCATCCCTCAGAGCTACCCATTCTTCTTCTACTGTATTTCTTTCCCCCATTCCTGTCAATTGTTCCCTTATCTTCTCCCTGAAACTCTATACAACCTCCGGTTCTTTCAGTTTATCCATGTCCCATCTCCTTAAATTCCCACCTTTTTGCAGTTTCTTCAGTTTTAATCTACAGGTCATAACCAATAGATTGTGGTCAGAGTCCACATCTGCCCCTGGAAATGTCTTACAATTTAAAACCTGCTTCCTAAATCTCTGTCTTGCCATTATATAATCTATGTGATACCTTTTAGTGTCTCCAGTCTTCTTCCATGTATACAACCTTCTTTTATGATTCTTGAACCAAGTGTTAGCTATGATTAAGTTATGCTCTGTGCAAAATTCTACCAGACGGCTTCCTCTTTCATTTCTTACCCCCAATCCATATTCACCTACTACGTTTTCTTCTCTCCCTTTTCCTACGCTCGAATTCCAGTCACCCATGACTATTAAATTTTCGTCTCCCTTCACTACCTGAATAATTTCTTTTATCTCATCATAAATTTCTTCAATTTCTTCGTCATCTGCAGAGCTAGTTGGCATATAAACTTGAACTACTGTAGTAGACGTGGGCTTCGTGTCTATCTTGGCCACAATAATGCGTTCACTATGCTGTTTGTAGTAGCTTACCCGTACTCCTATTTTCTTATTCATTACTAAACCTACTCCAGCATTACCCCTATTTGATCTTGTATTTATAACCCTGTATTCACCTGACCAGAAGTCTTGTTCCTCCTGCCACCGAACTTCACTAATTCCCACTATATCTAACTTGAACCTATCCATTTCCCTTTTTAAATTTTCTAACCTACCTGCCCGATTAAGGGATCTGACATTCCACGGTCCGAACCGTAGAATGTCAGTTTTCTTTCTCCTGATAACGACGTCCTCTTGAGTAGTCCCCGCCCGGAGATCCGAATGGGGGACTATTTTACCTCCGGAATGTTTTACCCAAGAGGACGCCATCATCATTTAAACATACAGTAAAGCTGCATGCCCTCGGGAAACATTACGGCTGTAGTTTCCCCTTGATTTCAGCCGTTTGCAGTACCAGCAGAGCAAGGACGTTTTGGTTAGTGTTACAAGGCCAGATCAGTCAATCATCCAGACTGTTGCCCGTGCAACTACTGAAGAGGCTGCTGCCCCTCTTCAGGATCCATACGTTTGTCTGGCCTCTTAACAGATACCCCTCCGTTGTGGTTGCACGTACGGTACGGCTATCTGTATCGTTGAGGCACGCAAGCCTCCACAACAACGGCAATGACCATGGTTCATGGGGGACACCTCGTATAATGTAAGTATTCTGTCTTGCGAACCCTTTTTATCACTGCGATACTCTGTTTGCGTAATATTGTTTTCGGTCTCTTTCTTCTTTTTATACGAATTTGCACCTAATGATGTAATTTAAATTACGAAACCTTCGTGCCTTCAATATAGAATTTACAATACATTTTGTTCAAGATGCAAAAGCTTAGGTGCATATGATTGTTCAAAAAATCTGTTATGCCAATTGCCAAATGAAGCAAAGGTCTACATTTCTGGACACGTCAATAGCCACAATATCAAAATTTGAAGCTCCGAAAACCAACACAACACACGTGAATACATCCGTGATACGTAATGTGTGCTAAGACCTAATGTACGATAGGGTGACAGGCCCATTTTTCTTCGCAGAAAAGGTCATTACGGAAATGGTTCCCTGGATACGGTCTGAATGTTTCTGATACCACAGAGCGAAGAATTGGAGTGGTCCATCATCTTCCATCATGAAGGCACCCACCCACAATGGAGTTTGAATGTGAGAGTGTGTAGAGTGGCACATTTCCTGAGAGGCGGATCATGACGGTACCATCCGTGACCCCCGTGCTCTCCCTATGTCGTCTCATTAGACAAATTTTTGTGTGGTTACATCAACGACCGTGTGTGCACAACACTAGTCAGTAACGTCGCTGATCTTCGTGCTTTAATTAATGAACCAATCAGATCTGTTATTGCTACAATGTCGGCCCGTACATGGACAGAACTCTAACCGGCCTTGATGTTCTACGAACGACGAGTGGAGCACACAATGAAATTCTGCCTTTACTGGAAAAAAAACCTATGGCAGCCGCTCAACTTTTTACAAAGAGCCTTCAAGGTTTCTCGGAATGATAGACTTGATGGACACCCTGTACAAGGATTTGGAGGTAAATGGACCATACCGTTGTATAACGATCGGGAAATGTGTCACACTTATTGGAAGGAAACCACGGAAAACCTGTGGACGGCCTGATAGGGGCACTCTGACCTCAAATAGGAGTCTACTGCGCACAAGATGGAGCAGCTAAGGGTTTGAATTCCTCAACATCCTGATGAAGAATGGAAGCCATAGCACTTAAGAGTATACAATGTTGTGCAAAACTTAAGGGCCAAAGTAACTTTCCCATGATGTGTCACTGGCAAGTAAAATAGCTCAATTAAATCTGGACCGTACATAGAAAGAATTTCCACAGTATATAGCAGAATCTAACTGAAAGAAATACCCAATGAGATGTACAGAGATGACACTTTTATCCAAAGATAAAAATTACACTGAAGTCACCGCGATTCATGGCGGTCCCCTCGACGTAACAAAAGACGGGATGTGGTTCTTAATAAGATGTTTGGTCAGGGTGGATGGCACTCCATGCTCTGCAACGTTATGTGAAAGGCTATTGTGTATTTGTCTCGCATTAATCGTAACGGGATTTTTGTAAGCTGATATCCTTACTGACTGTATACGGAACTGGTTATTTGCCTTACAAGATGTTCATGGATACTGAACGACATGGTTAGCTTATTTTAATCAAGCTGACGAAGGGATTTTACGACCGTCTATTTCGTAAACAAACTTATGATTTGCGAGCAAGATACAGCCGAAAACTGCTGCTGAAGCGCCAGTGCGACCGCATAAACCACCTATAGAGTATACAAGGTGTTACAAAAAGGCACGGCCAAACTTTCAGGAAACATTCCTCACACACAAAGAAAGAAAATATGTTATGTGGACATGTGTCCGTAAACGTTTACTTTCCATGTTATGGCTCATTTTATTACTTCTCTTCAAATCACATTACTCATGGAATGGAAACACACAGCAACAGAACTTACCAGCGTGACTTCAAACACTTTGTTACAGGAAATGTTCAAAATGTCCTCCGTTAGTGAGGATACATGCATCCACCCTCCGTCGCATGGAATCCCTGATGCGCTGATGCAGCCCTGGAGGATGGCGTATTGTATCACAGCCGTCCACAATATGAGCACCATGAGTCTCTACATTTGGTACCGGGGTTGCTTACACAAGAGCTTTCAAATGCCCCCATAAATGAAAGTCAAGAGGGTAGAGGTCAGGAGAGCGTGGAGGCCATGGAATTGGCCAGCCTCTACCAATCCATCGGTCACCGAATCTGTTGTTGAGAAGCGTACGAACACTTCGATTGGAATGTGCATGAGCTCCATCGTGCATGAACCTCATGTTGTGTCGTACTTGTAAAGTCACATGTTCTAGCAGCACAGGTAGAGTATCCCGTATGAAATCATGATAACGTGCTCCATTGAGCGTAGGGGGAAGAACATGGGGCCCAATCAAGACATCACCAACAATGCCTGCCCAAACGTTCACAGAAAATCTGTGTTGATAACGTGATTGCAGAATTGCGTGCGGATTCTCGTCAGCCCACACATGTTGATTGTGAAAATTTACAATTTGATCACGTTGGAATGAAGCCTCATCCGTAAAGAGAACATTTGCACTGAAATGAGGATTGACACATTGTTGGATGAACCATTCGCAGAAGTGTACCCGTGGAGGCCAATCAGGTGCTGATAGCGCCTGCACACGCTGTACATGGTACGGAAACAACTGGTTCTCCCGTAGCACTCTCCATACAATGACATGGTCTACGTTACCTTGTACAGCAACAACTTCTCTGACGCTGACATTAGGGTTATAGTCAACTGCACGAAGAAATTCCTCGTCCATTGCAGGTGTCCTCGTCGTTCTAGGTCTTCCCCAGTCGCGAGTCATAGGCTGGAATGATGCGTGCTCCCTAAGACGCCGATCAGTTGCTTCGAACGTCTTCCTGTCGGGACACCGTTCTGGAATTCTGTCTCGATACAAACGTAGCGCGCCACGGCTATTGCCCCGTGCTAATCCATACATCAAATGGGCATCTGCCAACTCCGCATTTGTAAACATTGCACTGACTGCAAAACAACTTTCGTGATGAACACTAACCTGTTGATGCTACGTACTGATGTGCTTGATGCTAGTACTGTAAAGCAATGAGTCGCATGTCAACACAAGTACCGAAGTCAATATTACCTTCCTTCAATTGGGCCAACTGGCGGTGAATCGAGGAAGTACAGTACATACTGACGAAACTAAAATGAGCTCCAACATGGGAATTAAGCGTTTCCGGACACATATCCTTTATTTGTGTGTGAGGAATGTTTCCTGAAAGTTTAGCCGTACCTTTTTGTAACACCCTGTATACACTCATGAACCAAAACTTTATGACCACGTGCTTAACAGCTTCTTTGTCCGTCTTTCGAACGAAACACATAAGTGATTCTGGGTATCAGGGATCCGACAATTTGTTGGTAGTTTTGTGGAGTAGTTGGCATCAGACGTCTACGAACAGTTTACGTAATTTTCGAAAATACCGGGCCGCTGATTTGTGTACGCAGTGTTGACGCTTGATAGCTACCCAGGTGGTTTCCAAAGGATTTACATCAGGCTAATTTGGTCGTCGAGAAATCAACGTGAGTTCACTACAGTGCTCCTGAAACCACTGTAGCACGGTTCTGGCTCCGACACACGGACAATTACACTGCTGAAAGATGGCTTCGACGTTGAGGATGACATCAAGCATCAAGGAATGCGGGTGGTTCGCAGCTGTCAGCGTGTCTTCCATTACTACCACAGGTCCTATGCAAGCGCAGGGCAATGTCTCCCATAGCGTAGTACTGCTCTCACCAGCCTCTGTCGATGTCGCTACATGTTCTCCTCGACGACGGCATTTGTTTAGACGACCATCGACCTAGTGCAGCAAAACAGTGATTCGCCAGAAAAGCCGACACGTTTCCATTGGTCGTCGGCCAGATATCGATGGTACCGTCACCTCTGCAATCGTAGCTGGCGATGTTCTTTGGGTCAATACGTGCACACGAAGGGATGGTGTGATGCGAAGATCCATGTTCAACAATGTACGATGATCGACGTGCTCCGAAATACACTCCTCGAAATGGAAAAAAGAACACATTGACACCGGTGTGTCAGACCCACCATACTTGCTCCGAACACTGCGAGAGGGCTGTACAAGCAATGATCACACGCACGGCACAGCGGACACACCAGGAACCGCGGTGTTGGCCGTCGAATGGCGCTAGCTGCGCAGCATTTGCGTACCGCCGCCGTCAGTGTCAGCTAGTTTGCCGTGGCGTACGGAGCTCCATCGCAGTCTTTAACACTGGTAGCATGCCGCGACAGCGTGGACGTGAACCGTATGTGCAGTTGACGGACTTTGAGAGAGGGCGTATAGTGGGCATGCGGGAGGCCGGGTGGACGTACCGCCGAATTGCTCAACACGTGGGGCGTGAGGTCTCCACAGTACATCGATGTTGTCGCCAGTGGTCGGCGGAAGGTGCACGTGCCCGTCGACCTGGGACCGGACCGCAGCGACGCACGGATGCACGCCAAGACAGTAGGATCCTACGCAGTGCCGTAGGGGACCGCACCGCCACTTCCCAGCAAATTAGGGACACTGTTGCTCCTGGGGTATCGGCGAGGACCATTCGCAACCGTCTCCATGAAGCTGGGCTACGGTCCAGCACACCGTTAGGCCGTCTTCCGCTCACGCCCCAACATCGTGCAGCCCGCCTCCAATGGTGTCGCGACAGGCGTGAATGGAGGGACGAATGGAGACGTGTCGTCTTCAGCGATGAGAGTCGCTTCTGCCTTGGTGCCAATGATGGTCGTATGCGTGTTTGGCGCCGTGCAGGTGAGCGCCACAATCAGGACTGCATACGACCGAGGCACACAGGGCCAACACCCGGCGTCATGGTGTGGGGAGCGATCTCCTACACTGGCCGTACACCTCTGGTGATCGTCGAGGGGACACTGAATAGTGCACGGTACATCCAAACCGTCATCGAACCCATCGTTCTACCATTCCTAGACCGGCAAGGGAACTTGCTGTTCCAACAAGACAATGCACGTCCGCATGTATCCCGTGCCACCCAACGTGCTCTAGAAGGTGTAAGTCAACTACCCTGGCCAGCAAGATCTCCGGATCTGTCCCCCATTGAGCATGTTTGGGACTGGATGAAGCGTCGTCTCACGCGGTATGCACGTCCAGCACGAACGCTGGTCCAACTGAGGCGCCAGGTGGAAATGGCATGGCAAACCGTTCCACAGGACTACATCCAGCATCTCTACGATCGTCTCCATGGGAGAATAGCAGCCTGCATTGCTGCGAAAGGTGAATATACACTGTGCTAGTGCCGACATTGTGCATGCTCTGTTGCCTGTGTCTATGTGCCTGTGGTTCTGTCAGTGTGATCATGTGATCTATCTGTCCCCAGGAATGTGTGAATAAAGTTTCCCCTTCTTGGGACAATGAATTCACAGTGTTCTTATTTCAATTTCCAGGAGTGTACTTACACATGCACCAGTATTGTGCTCTTTCAGTAGAGATGCCACAGATCACCATCTGTCTTACTTTACAGAGCAGGCAAGCTTCCGAACCCCACGTTCTGTGAAGAGTGGTGGACGTCCAACCATTATGCGTCAGTGATGCTTTCACTGTCCGTCTACCCCTTTCCATAGATGCTCACGTTAGAATCACGTGAACATTCGGCCAGCTTCGCCGTTTTCGAGGTGCTCTGCATAGTAATAATCTACCCTTTGTGAAAGTCTCTTATACCAATGTATTGCCCCATTTACAATCCATGTCTTCGCTAGAGTGTTCCCACTTACGTTTCTGCTCCGCTTACATACATTTTTTACCGCGTCACGTGCCCACAACTCCACCAGGTGGCATGAGATATACGGTAGGCAGTGGTGATTCTGTTTTCACTTATCAGTGTAAATCTATGGAGTGAACGTAGCCTGCTACGTAAAGTGCCCTCCGCCACATACCGTTGGGTGGCTTGCGGAGTATAAATGCAGATGAAATGTAGAAACTGCACATGTCCTCGGACCGATGTAGTCACGTGATTTTAGGACAACGCTGGCCTACTACAATTTGCGGTAATAGCATAACGTGAATATTCGCCTTGGTTTATATACGTTTCCGGTCGTTTCAGTTTTAGTAACAGCTATGGCGCAGTATTGTGATTGCTACGGATGTAAAGAGAAGTATGAGAAAGGAGGACTAACCAATTTTATACATATGTACAACAAATGTATAAATGCAAATATCATATTGATATGCAGCACTTCATATGTTGAAAAGTATCGAGAAGGTGTTATAAAGTCTTCTATTGTAGAGATAGTTTCTGCGAATTTATGGCGTATGTTTACGAGACACTTGCTGGATAAATTTCCAAGTGTGTTCGAGTAAACTGGCAGTCAGTGTGTTGATGTTGGCGCCCTGTTCGTGTGCAGGTACAATTTGTACGTGACAGTCTGATTAATTTCTTAGTATTAGTTATAAACAGTCTTGGTTGCAACTTATATTTTTTTGTTTTTCAACGACGCGTTTCGCCTTATTTAGGCATCTTCAGGCTATCTACATAGAAAACAGAGAAACAAATACATTTAAGGATTTCGATCACGTTGTGCAGACTTGGATAACCTATAAGCATGTATAAACAGATCACGAAAGAGCAAATAATTTGGCATTTCTTACAAGAATCCTTTAGTTAATGTAGCCAAATGGCATTGTCAAATATATCAGGCCAACGTCGCTTTCTTTAAGCTCAGCAAAAGCTAGAAATATGAAATGGTAAAATCATTACCTTTTCTAGATGGACGCGAGAGGCACAAAGATCTGCAAAACGCGTACCCGTTCACAGGAGCGAGTAACAGAATGAGATTGGGGCTCAGGTAGTAAGCATAATGCACCACAGCGTCGTGTGCCAGTACTGAAGACTAATACAGAATCACCTCAAGAAATGGCGCTGCGACGCAGCAGTGATAAAAATAAGAGATCATAAACTGGGTATACATACCCACTGTTGTTGTTGTTGTCTTCCGTCCTGAGACTGGTTTGATGCAGCTCTCCATGCTACTCTATCCTGTGCAAGCTGCTTCATCTCCCAGTACCTACTGCAACCTACATCCTTCTGAATCTGCTTAGTGTACTCATCTCTCGGTCTCCCTCTACGATTTTTACCCTCCACGCTGCCCTCCAATGCTAAATTTGTGATCCCTTGATGCCTCAAAACATGTCCTACCAACCGATCCCTTCTTCTAGTCAAGTTGTGCCACAAACTTCTCTTCTCCCCAATCCTATTCAATACCTCCTCATTAGTTACGTGATCTACCCATCTAATCTTCAGCATTCTTCTGTAGCACCACATTTCGAAAGCTTCTATTCTCTTCTTGTCCAAACTAGTTATCGTCCATGTTTCACTTCCATACATGGCTACACTCCAAACAAATACTTTCAGAAATGACTTCCTGATACATAAATCTATATTCGATGTTAACAAATTTCTCTTCTTCAGGAACGCTTTCCTTCCCATTACCAGTCTACATTTTATATCCTCTCTACTTCGACCATCATCAGTTATTTTACTTCCTAAATAGCAAAACTCCTTTACTACTTTAAGTGTCTCATTTCCTAATCTAATTCCCTCAGCATCACCCGATTTAATTTGACTACATTCCATTATCCTCGTTTTGCTTTTGTTGATGTTCATCTTATATCCTCCTTTCAAGACATTGTCCATTCCGTTCAACTGCTCTTCCAAGTCCTTTGCCGTCTCTGACAGAATTACAATGTCATCGGCGAACCTCAAAGTTTTTACTTCGTCTCCATGAATTTTAATACCTACTCCAAATTTTTCTTTTGTTTCCTTTACTGCTTGCTCAATATACAGATTGAATAACATCGGGGAGAGGCTACAACCCTGTCTCACTCCTTTCCCAACCACTGCTTCCCTTTCATGCCCCTCGACTCTTATGACTGCCATCTGGTTTCTGTACAAATTGTAAATAGCCTTTCGCTCCCTGCATTTTACCCCTGCCACCTTTAGAATTTGAAAAAGAGTATTCCAGTCAACATTGTCAAAAGCTTTCTCTAAGTCTACAAATGCTAGAAACGTAGGTTTGCCTTTTCTTAATCTTTCTTCTAAGATAAGTCGTAAGGTCAGTATTGCCTCACGTGTTCCAACATTTCGACGGAATCCAAACTGATCCTCCCCGAGGTCCGCATCTACCAGTTTTTCCATTCGTCTGTAAAGAATTCGTGTTAGTATTTTGCAGCTGTGACTTATTAAACTGATAGTTCGGTAATTTTCACATCTGTCAGCACCTGCCTTCTTTGGGATTGGAATTATTATACTCTTCTTGAAGTCTGAGGGTATTTCGCCTGTCTCATACATCTTGTTCACCAGCTGGTAGAGTTTTGTCAGGAATGGCTCTCCCAAGGCCGTCAGTAGATCTAATGGAATGTTGTCTACTCCGGGGGCCTTGTTTCGACTCAGGTCTTTCAGTGCTCTGTCAAACTCTTCACGCAGTATCGTATCTCCCATTTCGTCTTCATCTAGATCCTCTTCCATTTCCATAATATTGTCCTCAAGTACATCACCCTTCTATAAACCTTCTATATACTCCTTCCACCTTTCTGCCTTCCCTTCTTTGCTTAGAACTGGGTTGCCATCTGAGCTCTTGATATTCATACACGTGGTTCTCTTCTCTCCAAAGGTCTCTTTAATTTTCCTGTAGGCAGTATCTATCTTACCCCTAGTGAGATAAGCTTCTACATCCTTACATTTGTCCTCTAGCCATCCCTGTTTAGCCATTTTGCACTTCCTGTCGATCTCATTTTTGAGACGTTTGTATTCCTTTTTGCCTGCTTCATTTACTGCATTTTTATATTTTCTCCTTTCATCAATTAAATTCAATATTTCTTCTGTTACCCAAGGATTTCTAGCAGCCCTCATCTTTTTACCTACTTTATCCTCTGCTGCCTTCACTACTTCATCCCTCAGAGCTACCCATTCTTCTTCTACTGTATTTCTTTCCCCTATTCCTGTCAATTGTTCCCTTATGCTCTCCCTGAAACTCTGTACAACCTCTGGTTCTTTCAGTTTATCCAGGTCCCATCTCCTTAATTTCCCACATTTTTGCAGTTTCTTCAGTTTTAATCTACAGGTCATAACCAATAGATTGTGGTCCGAGTCCACATCTGCCCCTGGAAATGTCTTACAACTTAAAACCTGGTTCCTAAATCTCTGTCTTACCATTATATAATCTATTTGATACCTTTTAGTATCTCCAGGGTTCTTCCACGTATACAACCTTCTTTCATGATTCTTAAACCAAGTGTTAGCTATGATTAAGTTGTGCTCTGTGCAAAATTCTGCTAGGCGGCCCACTAAAACTTTATAAATGTAATGCACATAAAACATTGATAAGATGGAATTACTAGGGGTAACACCTGTGAATAACTTGTCCTAAAATTTTGACGAAGTAAAATATAAATGAAGGCAGTAAATTTAAAATGAGAAAACAAGGTGTATAATACAACACACAGATGTAGTACATAAACAGATTTTTCGTATCATATACCACTAGAACGAGAACACGAAAAACACAGGACTGTAATTTCAGATAAAGAGAGCGCCCATGTAACAGTCAATAACGCGTCATTCGGAGCTAGAACATCTAGCGAGAAAACTTTTTTAATAAAATACAAGTAAAATTGTTAGGCTTAAAAATACACACCAAAGTGGAAGACGGACGTTATGCGGGTAAACTTTTCCCCCAATTTGTGTAGGTTCTCAAACCCGCGTGCGCGCGGGAATGTTTGTGTGTGTGTGTGTGTGTGTGTGTGTGTGTGTATGCATATTTCTGCATGACACAGTGTTCTATACAGTCTTACTGTAACGAAGTTAGTTAGAACATATCCGATAATACAATCAGACTAATAGGAAACGCAAAAAAACCATTATTGACTGCGACGTCTTTTTTTATTATTCCAAAATTCGAGCACTGATCTTACTTATTTTTCTGTGCGTAGTGTATAGTTTTACTTTTCTGATGGTATGTTGAGAAAATGTTACATATGTTTTATTTGTCTACAAAAAGCAGAAGGATAAAGAAAGAAAATAGTAATGGACGAGTAGTTGGTGCAACTCTCTTGCCGTATTTACTGTAACAGTTTCATAGTTCCAAATGCATTATTTCTTCGTGACACTTAGGTGCCGTTTACAGTGACGTTTTAAAGTAATCAATTACAGCAGAGATTCGACAACATGAATAACTGAAATCAGAAGCGTAAACAAATTATTGCTGTTAATTCTTATTCCGTACAGAAAGAAAAGTAGATAAAATGGAATCTGAGTTACGATACTGACGCGAAAAGGCAGAATACCATTGCTTTTCACATCTTGAACTACTATTCAATTTATTAAGACGTCTGTAAAACAAGTATTTAAAGTTTCTCGGTACTTGTGATCTATCTGTACCAGCGAAGTAATTACACTCAAAATACGCTAAGCGTTATACGGGCTAAAAATAGGCCGTCCCAAAATCACGTGACTTGAGCTGCAGCAGACGTTGCGAAAAGGATTCTCTTTCTGCGCATCCGAATGCTCACTGCTTGCAAATTTATAGTCTATGATCCCACATTGAGACATGCGTGTCATTGCATAAGCCGCATCGTATCGTTCCTGAGCGCTCAGCAGCACGGCGAAGGTGGCACGGTGAACGTTGACGTTCGATTGCACGGTCCGTGGGCCGACAGCTTAAGTGTACGTAGGACATCCGCAACTGAGAGGCATCGTAAATGATTTAGAGCAGGGCTTCCCAACGTGTGCTAGGGGGTCCGCGGCCACCTTTCACCAAATCGTGTACAATGTGTAAAACTATTGAATAAAAATGTGACAATCAAATTCATCACTATTTTTTTTTTCGTGTGAAAAACATGTGTACTTTTACTCAGGCCGTATCCCCAAGCAGCCTTTGCGGTTCCTAAGTGAGAACGTGTACACAGTTTAGTGCCGGAGAATGCGGCTTCTCTAATCGACTATTAGGAACAATACGAGGTTCGTTTGTCCGCTGGCTCACGGACCTTTTACGCTTGCGCGGAGCGAGCTTTGTCGACCTATCACAGCACTCGCTGGCACGTATGCGGCCCCAGGCATAATTAAATGTTAAACTTGCCGTGTCAGTGCACTACCTGTTTCATAAGTCGATTTTTGACTAGTTTATTACTTCTAATACGGATCGGTGGCTGAAGTCATAATCACTGAAGAAGGCTGCAGTTTCTCCATCGCCTTCACAACAAGGGAAGTTTACAGTTAAAATGAACGAGGAGGCAGGACGACCAAAGGAAGACTTCACATACATTTGAACATTTTTCTTCGGATTTCACGAAAAACTACAACACACACACACACACGACTGTTACGAAATATGCATGTCCCTTACAGAACAGTAGCCAAATAGTGGGAGTGAACAGCTTGTGAACAGCGAACAGTTTGGACGTGACGTTGATTGCTCTTGGAGGAAGAAAGCTCCACCACGTGAAATTTCAATTACCAAGTAATTTTAATCAGGCTATAGTGTGTTGAACAAAGGGAGTAAATCCACTAGTAAGTGTCTAGATACAGTGGGAATTCAAATTGGATCGTTGATTTCAAGTTGTTTTCATTCATGTCTAAACCAAAGACTGTTGTTTGTTACTTCGAGGGGGGGGGGGGGGGTGTCATTGGGAACATGGCACCTGCATAAAGAAGCTTTCAGTTCCCATGGATTTCGCTCTGAAATTTGAAGTTACTGTGCTCTTGACTGACTAGGGGTCCGCCATGGATTTTCGACTGAAAAAGAGGTCAGCCAGCTGAAAAGGTTGGGAGGCCCTGATTTAGAGAAATCCGCTTCAGTTTTACTAATTACTTATTCAAACCACGACCGGTTTCGGGATTCAGAATTCCGTCTTCAAGTGTAAGAAGTTACAGTGTTTGGTAACACATAACATGAGGTCGCGGCAGTGAGTGTAAGGGCTCCAGTCACTGCGACTTGTCCGCCAACATGAAATGATTGGCGCCCTTACACTGACTGACCTGACCTCATGTTATGTGTCGGCGATGTTCCGGGGCAACCTGCCTCGCCTCGAGTTCTCCCCAGCGGCGCCGGAGCGGCCTCCTGGCATTCCGGTGGTCCGCAGCTCGCGAGCAGGTGGCCCGCGCGCTCATTACCATGATAGCGGCGCGGCGGGCCGGTGCTCCAGCCGCCCACAATGCGGCTATTGTTGCAGCTTCCAGCGGAGGAACTCGTCCTGCGTGACTGACAGGCGGGCCGGGGCCCTCCTGGCTAACCCGACCTGGGCGGCGGGCGCGCGCCGAAACAATGCTGCGGGTCCCTCCTGGAGAGGCTCTCGCTGAACGAGGATGTGCGTCAAGGGCCCTCGGCCGTACCGAGATAATTTACGATATCCCGTCCCGGGGTCGGGCCCGCCCCGCACGAGACCACACTCTCCTCAGGAATGCTTTAGAAAACCGCGTACCTGTTAACAATTAAGAATTAAGATGTTCCTTCGCAGTGAATGGTCCCGTACTTACTATGGTAGCACCGCGAGAAATCCACTGTCAGCGGGATACGGTAAGAGGAAAGTGCACTATGCGAGAGTGCAATACTAGCAGGTAGGTCTTTACGACAAACATCAGCTACGTCATTGTTATTGTCGTAAATGGGCCACTGTTGGCAGCGGTGAACTGATGTAGGTAGCTCGGACTGTAGCGTCAGCACCAGCTGACATTTCGGGCGTTACAGTCCCTGGTTCAGATGCATTAACCATAGGACTCCTAAGGGCGGAGGGCGGTTTGTAGAGCCCACGATTTTTTTATGTCCGCTGCTTTTGCCCAAGTAACTTTCATACTACATATTCCCTTTGAGTTAATGCTTGTTGGCTATTTTATGAAATGTTACTGTCAATATATTTTATAGAAAATTCCTGCTTTGAAAGAAAAAATAAATAAACTTATTATGGGTCCAGTAAACCCCCCCCCCCCCTTAGCCTTCCATGCTATAGAAAATTTCCCTTAGTAGGATTTCGTATTTCTCGTCTCTACAACAAAGCACGTTAGTTTCTTGTTGGTTGGTATTCTTGATATTCACAACAATCGGTTTACTTTCAGAGGAAGTGATTGTTGATGTCTCTCAGCTGTTATTTATCTTGTAAACTTGCAGTGGGTTAGTGCAGTTCCCAACACGTAGGCCTCCAGTAACTTTGGTGTCCTACACAGCAAAAATGAAAGCAAGTAAAAACTTACTGATGTTGTCAATATTGCACCAAGATAAAGTCACTGTTGGAGGAGAGAAGAATAAAACCGAGATAAATGCATATTATAATTCCACAAAATGTGGAATTGATCAAATGGCGCGTATGTACACCTGCAAGAGGGGAGCAAAGAGATGGCCTCTATTTGTATTTTACTCTCTCATCGACATTTGTGCTATCAATGCAACCACCATATTCATCCAGGAACATCCAAGATGGAATGAAAAGAAACACAACAAACGAAAACTCTGTCTTCTGCAAGCTGGGATGGAACTAGTGAAATTCCAGGTAGAAGAAAGAAGAGGGTAATCTAACCAAATTTTTCAATCAATGGAGACTATTCTACGAAAGAAAATCAAAGAAGTGACAACAGAAGCACGTCAGCCTCCTGCAGGGAAATGTCGGTGCCATATTTGTGTAACAAAAGCTAAAACACAGACGCAGAAGTACAACAATCTAACTAAACCAAAACGGTATTGTGAACAGTGTCATAAACATGTGTGTAACACACATTCAGAAAAAAATTGTGAAGTGTTTCTCTTGCCTTGAAGTTGAGGACTCAGAGTAGTCTATTTTATATGAACACATCTGTATTTTGTATTGTAATATGCCAATTTTTTACTCACTCAATACAATATTTATAACAAGTAACAACATGTATAAACCGATGCCTTAGTAAAATACATAAACCACTTTGAAAGTTGTAATTTTTCGTCAGTATACTTATTTAATACCTGTGGGTCCGCCGATTTCCCCCACCCCCTTAGGCATCCAAGTTAGAAAAAAAGGCTTGGGCGTCCTAGGGTTAAGTATAGCAGAAGTTCAGTTTTCAGTTAATCAGCCTTGTACCCAACCAGATACTTGATGTAATAGTTCTTGACAGTGTTCGGTATTTATTAGCGAGGATGTAGGCCACCAATATATTTTTGAAGTGTTCTTATGAGAAATTAGCAGATCCACACGTCGAGAGATGCTATCTTGAGCGAAGGAATTTTCAGTTGTCAGTAATAAAGTCTTTCTCTGGAATGTGCAGCGCAGTAAACAATCTCTTGCGCAGCTGTCAGCTTTTCGTAAATCATCTATTTTTAAGTATATTCGGATATCGACACCATCAATTAAAACAGGAACAATGAGCTCTTGCAAAATGTATTTTTTAAAGGAACACGCCGTGATTTGACTGTTTCTTTTGTTTATTTAAGCACAACCAAGTTTCGGTCATTTATGCCATTTTCAGGTATTTGATTTTATGTCTTTAACATACATTGCATGACGCTTCACATGTTGTCGAGCTCAAAGCTGGCCATAAATTAAGAACAATATTCCAGGATGAAATTTTCACTTTGCAGCGGAGTTTGCGTTGATATGAAACCTCCTGGCAGATAAAAACTGTTTGCTGGATCGAGACTCGGACTCTGGACCTTTGCCTTTCGCGGGCAAGTGCTCTACTTCTTTTGCATAAGAAGTCGAAGTCTGGTTGAGGAGTGCGTCGCACCACTGTCACGTTTCAAGTACGAGAGAGACAGAAACATAGCTGCAGGCAAGTACTCTACACAATCTTACAGGAGGACGCTGGAACTTCAGTAGATTGGTGAGGTAAGAAAAAATGGCGCCGGTGCTAACTCATGGAGCTGAATGACGCTAATTCACAAAATTCAGTGAAAAACAACTTGGCATATTTCAAAGAAAGATCTTGAGGCAAATGCTTGAGCTAGTAGAAGAATATCGTGCTGGTTCCTCCCTCCTGGAGGGGGCACACGCAGAACACTTTTCAAACATTTTTATTGAAGCATCGTAATGCTTTGTTACGAGCTCGGATGTTGGGCTGATAGCCCACACTTCTCACGCCTTCAGCGGACTTACAGTAAGGATCGCCGAACAGGGACGCCTTAAGTGGACTTTGTTCAACCTCCTTGGCGAGTGGAGTAGCATCAGAGGAGTCACGTGGTTGCTCGGACGAGGGCACTTAGGGGACCGAGCGAAGACGCGTCGCCATTTTGCTCTCCATGTTCGGACTGCTAACGGGCTCCTGTCCCGTGCTCTCATGCCATTAGTTGCATTTTCATCTTAGTGGCCACCTCTCCAGTTCTCTAAACGCCACCAATGTGTACCTGGTTTCGAAAATAAACTCCTTCGGATGTCAATCTTGGCAATCAGTCTTTCCCTCATTTATTCGAGGATCGTGATCCGGATTTCCACTTCCCGTCCGTTAATGCCACCTTATACAGTATGATGACTGAAGGAGATGATTCAGCTAGTATATTCTCCTGGAAATTGAAATAAGAACACCGTGAATTCATTGTACCAGGAAGGGGAAACTTTATTGACACATTCCTGGGGTCAGATACATCACATGATCACACTGACAGAACCACAGGCACATAGACACAGGCAACAGAGCATGCACAATGTCGGCACTAGTACAGTGTATATCCACCTTTCGCAGCAATACATGCAGCTATTCTCCCATGGAGACGATCGTAGAGATGCTGGATGTAGTCCTGTGGAACGGTTTGCCATGCCATTTCCACCTGGCGCCTCAGTTGGACCAGCGTTCGTACTGGACGTGCAGACCGCGTGAGACGACGCTTCATCCCGTCCCAAACATGCTCAATGGGGGACAGATTCGGAGATCTTGCTGGCCAGGGTAGTTGACTTACACCTTCTAGAGCACGTTGCGTGGCACGGGATACATGCGGACGTGCATTGTCCTGTTGGAACAGCAAGTTCCCTTGCCGGTCTAGGAATGGTAGAACGATGGGTTCGATGACGGTTTGGATGTACCGTGCACTATTCAGTGTCCCCTCGACGCTCACCATAGGTGTACGGCCAGTGTAGGAGATCGCTCCCCACACCATGACGCCGGGTGTTGGCCCTATGTGCCTCGGTCGTATGCAGTCCTGATTGTGGCGCTCACCTGCACGGCGCCAAACACGCATACGACCATCATTGGCACCAAGGCAGAAGTGACTCTCATCGCTGAAGACGACACGTCTCCATTCGTCCGTCCATTCACGCCTGTCGCGACACCACTGGAGGCGGGCTGCACGATGTTGGGGCGTGAGCGGAAGACGGCCTAACGGTGTGCGGGACCGTAGCCCAGCTTCATGGAGACGGTTGCGAATGGTCCTCGCCGATACCCCAGGAGCAACAATGTCCCTAATTTGCTGGGAAGTGGCGGTGCGGTCCCCTACGGCACTGCGTAGGATCCTACGGTCTTGGCGTGCATCCGTGCGTCGCTGCAGTCCGGTCCCAGGTCGACGGGCACGTGCACCTTCCGCTGACCACTGGCGACAACATCGATGTACTGTGGAGGCCTCACGCCCCACGTGTTGAGCAATTCGGCGGTACGTCCACCCGGCCTCCCGCATGCCCACTATACGCCCTCGCTCAAAGTCCGTCAACTGCACATACGGTTCACGTCCACGCTGTCGCGGCATGCTACCAGTGTTAAAGACTGCGATGGAAATCCGTATGCCACGGCAAACTGGCTGACACTGACGGCGGCGGTGCACAAATGCTGCGCAGCTAGCGCCATTCGACGGCCAATACCGCGGTTCCTGGTGTGTCCGCTGTGCCGTGCGTGTGGTCATTGCTTGTACAGCCCTCTCGCAGTGTCCGGAGCAAGTATGGTGGGTCTGACACACCGGTGTCAATGTGTTCTTTTTTCCATTTCCAGGAGTATATATATATATATATATATATATATATATATATATATATATAACTGTTAAAAGGCTAGAATTAGCAGAAAACATACTTGGAGCTAATGAAAGAATGATTAAGAAGATCTTCAACGCACTGGTCATTTCCTGGTCCTGCTGTAAGTAGGCTGTTTATATTTTTATGTTGGTAACGTCACGTAGCGCTCTGTATGAAAATCACTGGCTGTGCTGTGTGCTGTCTGTGGCTGGTTGGCATTGTTGTTGAAATGTTCTCTATTGTAGTGTTGGGCAGTTGGATGTGAACACCGCGTAGCGTTGCGCAGTTGGAGGTGAGCCGCCAGCAGTGGTGGATGTGGGGAGTGAGATGGCGGAGCTTTGAGAGCGGATGATCTGGACGTGTGTCCATCAGAGACAGTAAATTTGTAAGACGGGATGTCATTAACGACTTTTCAACACTGTTAAGGTAAATACATTGTTTGCGGCTCAAAATTGTTCAAATGGCTCTGAGCACTATGGGACTTAACATCTGTTGTCATCAGTCCCCTAGAATTTTGATCTACTTAAACCTAACTAACCTAAGAACACCACACACTTCCATGCCCGAGGCAGGACTCGAACCTGCGACCGTAGCAGTCACGCGGTTCCAGACTGAAGCGCCTAGAAGATCACGGCCACACCGGCCGGCCACATTATTTCTTCTCTATCAAAATCTTTCATTTGCTAACTATGCCTATCAGTAGTTAGTGCCTTCAGTAGTTAGAATTTTGATTTAGCTGGCAGTATTGGCGCATACTGTATTGCAGTAGTTCGAGTAACGAAGATTTTTGTGAGGTAAGTGATTCATGAAAGGTATAGATTATTGCCAGTCAGTGCCATTCTTTTGTAGGGATTATTGAAAGTCAGATTGCACTGCGCTAAAAATACTGTGTGTCAGTTTAGTGTTGATCAAAATCAGTAGAGAGAGAAATGTCTGAGTACGTTCAGTTGTGCTCAGCTGTTTGAAAATCAAGTAACGTAAGAGGTTTATCAGCACAGTAATTCATTAATTTTTCTAAGGGGATGTTTCACCGCTTATAAGCACCCTTCAACGAAGTGCGTATCCTTCCAGTGATTCCGTGATGATGTTACAGACTTTCTAGGATGATGGATAAATGTATTAATTTGAAGCAAGGATCCTTGTACCGGAAACGAACGAGTCGAAAGCTGTAAACGAAAACCGTTCTGATACCTCTGACAGTTGAATACATGTACCGGTTCTTGTGTTGCGAAGAGTGTAGGTCTGGTAACTTTCAGTGATGGCAGTGTGGACAAAAGCGAGAAAAAATGTCCAATAAACGTTGGTTCTAAATTCCATACCTGAGGAGCTATGACCATTCTTTCATCTTCGCTAATGTGAAACACACCTCCTCTACTGAGCAAGTGTTCATAGCTGTTAAGGATCATTTAACTCAGGTTTCCAGGTCGCTTCAATGACGGAAAAAAACGGCCCCCCAATAGTCCAGACTTCAGTCCATTTGCCTTTTTTTGGGTGTATCTAAAAAAATATTTCCCGAAACGTCCACGTGATTTAATGGAGCTCAGAAGACTTATTCTTCAAGTTTGCAGTGAAATTACGGAAGACATGTGCCGCAGGGTAATCACTAACTTCAGTGTTCGTTTGAAGGAAGTTAGGAAACGAAATAGTGGACATATTGAGCATGTGCTGAGTTAGAACAAATCTCCATGGACGGCTCTTCGTTGTAGTATATGCTCCTTTCAGATTGTATTGACAATAAAGTTTATATTCAAAAACAAAATGGTAACATTTCGTGCGCCACTCTGTATATCATGTGAGAAAAGGGCAAGCTGATTTTCGCACGAGCGATGCTTTCTAAAACCATACTGATTCCTGGACATAAGCTTCTCAGTGTCAAGAATGTTTATTATATTCGAACTGAGAATATGTTGAAGGATTCTGCAGTAAACAGAAGTTAGGGATACTGGTCTGTAATTTTTCGGGTCCGTTCTTTTACCTTTCTTATATACTAGAGTCGTTTAGGACTTAGCGCTTGGCGAGAGACTCACGATGTAGGGGGCCAACACCGTAGAGTACTCTTTGTAAAATCAAACTAGAATTCCATCCGGACCTAGTGCTGTACTTTCAGTTGTTTCTCTACGCCAGGTACTCTTATTTCTATGTAGTCCATACGGGAATCTGTCCGACGGTCAAATGGTGGTATGTTTTTACGGTTTCCTGTGCGAATGATTTCTTGAATGTGAAATTTAAAACATCGGCCTTCGTTTTGCTATCTTTATCTACGACACCAGACTCTTCAACAAGGGACTGAATGGAAGCCATAGACCCGCTTAGCGATTTTACATGGGAGCAGAATTTTCTTGGGTTCTCTGCCAGATCTTTTGCTGAAGTCTAACGGTGGTAGCTGCTGCAACGCGCCTAACATTGGAGCTGCTAATAACCAATAAGCCCCTCCCCCAGTGAGCCTGCTCGGAACGTGATGAAGGAGCGGCCACCTGTCCACTCACAGGGTGGATGGGCGACCAGGCGGCCAGTCTTCACATTGGCCCTCCGCCTCGAGCGACGCGAACGTGTTACCACCCACACTCCTGTGAGGGCGACCACCGCGTCGGGTACATAGGAGGAGCCCGGAAGCAGAGCATATGGGCAAAACAAGCGACACTTGAGGTGTCTCATGAAACGTGCCAGATTCTCCGCCACCGCTACAATCCGAGGCGATAGCCTGAAGGTGACTGACCGTAGCCAACAGCACGTTCACCTGTTCGCGAACTGCGGCCAGCTCCTCCTGCGTCCACACACAGCACGCACACATCCTATCCATCCTAGCAAGACTCACTGAAGAAGTGAACCATAAAATCAGACAGAGCTAGATATGCCACTTGCTACGCCCCTGTTGTGTCACCAACCGACGCCGATGCGTTAAAGAGCTACGTAGCTGGCTGTTTAGCGAGCAACTATTGCGATAAAGACTGAATGAATTTGCACTTACAAAACGCGAGATTAACCCTCTTAAAGAAAGAAACTAGCACGAAATTTAATCAATGTATTACGTGGAAAACACAAAAAAGGATAAACAGTTAACTTGTCGCTCTGCAGACGTATCACAGCCGAGACCTGGAGCCTGACTGACTGGCTTCCTAAACAAACGGGCGGTTGCTTTCAAAACTAAACAAATGAGCAACTACTGCGCTACAGATTGAATTAATTTACACTTACAAAAACGCGAGATTAACGCTCTTAGAGAAACACGCACGAAATTTAATAAATATACTATTGGAAAATACAGAAAAGAATAAACCCTTAACTGTCGCTCTTTAGACACACTGGTAACACAGTCGACAGCTGGGGCCTGACTGACGTGGTGTAGCCTCCACGGGCGGTAATTCAGGCGCTGACTCTGGGATCCAGTCGATCGTACAAATGGCAAATACTGTCCTGGTATAAGTTATTCGACCCCTGCTCGACCTGTTCACGTGCTTCTGCAACGGTTGTTGGTTGATGAGTCGCATGAGTGAGTGAAGGACGGGCTGGAGATGTACATACCCGTGTATGAGTGTATTGAATCGGGGACCTAGAAACGACGGAGAGCCTTCGTCTCGCCATAGCCCTCAGTGGTTCACAACCCCACAGAATCCAGTGGAACCCCCCCCCCCCCCTCCCCCCTCACTCCCAGGGGACCGTCTCATACCAAACGAGTGTAGCCCCAATGTTTGCGCAGTAGAGTAATTATGGTGTACCCGTACCTGGTGAATGAGGAGAACTAGCCCGCAGTCGCCGAGGGAAAACCACCTTAAAAACCGCCGGCTGGTGTGTCCGAGCGATTCTAGGCGCTTCAGTCTGGAACCGCGCGACCGCTACGGTCGCAGGTTCGAATCCTACCTCGGGCATGGATGTATGTGTGTTGTCCTTAGGTTAGCTAGGTTTAAGTAGTTCTAAGTTCTAGGTGACTGATGACCTCAGATGTTAAGTCCCATGGTGTTAGAGCCATTTTAACCATTTTGAACCTTAAACACCATCCACAGGCTGGCCGGAACACCGAACCTCGACACTAATCCGCCGGGTGGATTCGTGCCGGGGCCCGGCACGCCTTCCACCTGAGGAAGCAGTGCGTTAGACCGTGCGGCTAGCCGGACGGGCACTACATACCCATAGTGCAATTGTTAATAACCGATTCGGAACAGTGTTGACACATCTGGACTCGCAAGCACTCTTACCTGTGCCGTGGTAACTCCAGGATCTGCCACTGGTGCCCTCACAATACTATGAACCTGGCGGCCATCTGTGCTGAGTGGACGTCCAGAATCTCGTCGACGTTCTGAGTGTTCACGTGTCCCCTGATAGCAGCACCGTTGGACAACTGATACAGCACGTCCAACTTGTGTGGCATCCCACCATCCCGCAGCTCGGAAGGCCACAATTTGTCACTTTTCAACTCGTTCAGTTGGCTGTAGCCAGCATGAATGCGTTTCTCCGTGGCGCGGTAACCTGCTTGCGACACACGTTTGCATCACACTGAGCTTTCTGTCTGTGAACATTCTCTTAAAAGAGATTGTGCAAACAGAGATGGCGCGTCTGGTAGCTATGCAACTACACTATCTGTTGGCGGACGGCGTTGAAACCATTATCAGTACATTTGCTGTTCCCCAGCTGACATATGTGATCATCGAATCATTCCAAGTGTGCTAATGTTTCTTCCTGCAGTGTAGTTTACAGAGTGCATATAATAAAATTTATAGACAAAAGAATAAATAAAACACTAACAAAATTATGAGAGTATACGAATAAATGACACGTTACAGAAAAAGATACTCAATTTTTACGAGGAACTCTCGGACAGAATAGGAGTGTGCAACATGGAAACTCTCTATTTGGAAATTCAGTACTTGGAATAAATCGCTCAATATTTTTCAGTTCTCCTGGAAGCGAAATGAAAATGAAACCTGCTAAATAGTGCACACTTTTCTGAACAATACTTAAGGATGTGTTGACCATATGTATATTGCATCTCCATCTAGTTTTCACTGAAAGACTGTTGTAGTTTTCTGAATGAGTTAATACTGCTAATAACAACTCCCGTGACCGAATACGAGGTGTGTGAGAAAAGTAATGAGACTGACAAAGCTGCAAGCGATCTGGAAACGAACGCTGTGTTGTTCCACTTGTGTTCACCAGTGTGTTCATTACTTCCAGAAGGTCAGTCCTAGTTTCAGCTTCATAGAACCACCACGTGATTTTCGAGGGCGCCGTCAGTGAAGTTGTGTTTTTGTTGTGTGTTATGAAAATATAACACCGCAGGGCTACGTTATGCATCCATACTCAGTGTTACACTTGGGAAAACAGTGAGTGTGACCTTTGAAAAGCTGAAAAAGGCCTTTGGCGAACATTCCCTAGCAGAAGCACAAGTTTTTCGCTGGCACAAATTATTTTTAGAAGGCTGAGAAGACGTTGAAGATGAACCTCGCTTAGGAAGACCTTCAACTTCAAAACCCTATGAAAACGTCGATTGTATAGGTGCTCTCGTAAGAACAGATCAACATTTAACAATTCCAAACAACTATTCTACAGATATCTCCTTGAAAGGCTCAGGGAAACGATGAACTGCGTGAGAGCAGACATTGCAGACAAGTGGATGCCCCATGTCATACAGTCAGTTCCATCAGGCAATTTTTGATCTCAAAAGGCATTCCTTTTGTTGCATAAAACACCTGTTAACCTGATCTCAGTCCCTGTGACATTTTTCTTTCCCCGAAATTGAAAAATGTCTTTAAAAAAGTCGTCATTTTGGGACTGTGGATAACATTCAAAAGATTGTGACCGATATGTTAAAGACCCTACCAGTTGAAGCCTTTCAAGCCTGGGAACAACGATTGCAAAAGAACTGTCGAAGACAACTGCTTTGAAGGGGACAATATTGTTGTTTTGGGAGTAAAGTCGGTAGGTAAAAATATCACTCTCACTATTTTTATCACGAATCTAGCATATGTACAAAGGTAGGAGAGTTAGAATTCCGTGACACTGCCACTGGAAACCAAGATCCAGCTTTCCGCCGACATCGGGAACTAATAGAGAATGGTCGTTGTTTGTATGTGGGTCTCCGAAATGGTTCAGATGGCCCTGAGCACTATGGGACTTAACATCTGAGGTCATCAGTCCCCTAGAACTTAGAACTACTTAAACCTAACTAACCTAAGCACATCACACACATCCATACCCAAGGGAGGACTCGAACCCGCGACCGTAGCAGCAGTAGCGCCTAGAACCGCCCGGCCACAGCGGCCGGCTGACAATGACCCTTTAATCGAAACTGGCAATGGCACAACAAATAAAACATAAATTTACAGTATACAAGGCACAATGTTTTCTTTTATGAGGTTGGTTTCCGTTGGGAAACATGTGCTCAAGGACCGCAATATTAGTAATGTAGATAATAAAACTGGCTGCATAAATCAAAACAGGTTTGAAATCGTTTATTACAGCAAATCGATTTCAGTCACTGTGTGACCCTCTTCACTTCTGAAAAGACTATAACACATAAAGTCAGCCACACGGAGACGCAGCGCAGTCTAAGGGCGCCATGTCACGGACTGCGCTGTCCCTTCCGCTGGAGGTGAGTCGTCCCTCGGGCATGGGTGTGTGTGTGTGTGTTGTTCTTAGCATAAGTTAGTTTAATTAGTGTGTAAGTCTAGGGACCGTTGACCTTAGCAGTTTGGTCCCTCAGGAATTCACACACATTTGAACATTTTGAACATAATGTCAGACGTGAAGACCATACTATAAAACATAGATATAAGTCAGATCAAGTAGATTACAATTATGATGTACAGTACATGCCAAATACTAAAGTTTTGAAGACTCATGTAAGAAGAGCAGATATTACAACTTCAACATGGCGTCAATACAGAATCAGCTAACGAATAAATTTTGAACTGAATTTGCAGCTTACAATCACGTGGAGCAAAGCTCAGTAAATGAAATAGTCATACACAGTGCCGTCTTCATTCAAATAACATATTACACGATATTATTATAAAAGAGGGAACCAAGATTTTATACAAAGAAACAGTGGAAACCAATTAAAAATTAAAAACACAATCCTTGTTACGTGAGAAATGGGGAATATAAATAATACATAAATATTGAAATAAGAGAAAATTATGCCCTTTGACGTACCGTTCATAAAGCCATCAGCGCGCATTAACAAAGTTCATATAACTCAGTTCAGTCAAAACTGAAGATATTCAACCAGTGCTATCAGTTCGGAAACCGCTATTTTGCTTTAGTATTTTTGTTTTTGCTTAACCTGTAAATGACAACATCCAAAGCAACCGCGTGCAGTGAGTAACTGTGATACGCTTCATAGAAAAAATAACATAAATGTCCATACTTATACGTAGCAAATTCGTCAGTGAGACGAATAACACATAGTTTGATGTCGAGAAACATGTATAAGAAGAGGCGAACAAAAATTGTTAGAGTGGAAGTTTAACATCGGTTTTCTGTAATTGTCTATCAAACATCGCCAACAGCGTGTAGTGACTAATGGAACGTACTTTTAAGCGCCGCTTTCGAAATGTGGAAAGGAGTGTCGGCCGCGGATCGAATCTGCCCAGGAGGATTAATAAAGAGGGTCGGTGAAACGGCCAGCCTGGATGTGGCTTTTAGGCGGTTTCCCGCGTCCCACTAGGTGAATACTGGGGTGGTATCCATTTCCTGCCTCAGTTACACAATTCGCAAACATTTGGTAAAAACCTCCTGGCAGATTAAAACTGGGTGCCGCGCCGTGACTCGAATTCGGGACTTTTGCAAGTGCACTTGCCCGCGAAGCGTAAGTTCCAGAATCCGAGTCTTGGTCCGGCACACAGTTTTAATCTGCCAGGAAGTTTCACATCAGCACACACTCCGCTGCAGAGTGAAAATTTCATTCTGGATTTAGAAAAAACGTTCTCACACTCTGAGGTGGGAGAACGCTAAAAGCAGACAGAGGCGGCACACATATTCGGTCCAGGGGAGGAGAGAGGGGTGGGGTTGGCGAGAGGAAGGGAACCCGGCGTCAGCCACAAATATTACCATATGCACAGTAACATGGCGATCTCGTGAAGATGTGTAGTAAGGCCATGAAGAAGAGAGGAGCAGATTTGAGACATCAAGGAAAAATTAATTTGATGACGGACGGATGTGTTGGGTATACGAATTATAAAGGAAAGGAGGCATGAAAGATTGGGGTTTAACGTCTCGTCGAAGTAACTGCGAATGGGGCACAAGTTGCGATGTGGGCTACCGCGGGGAAGAAAATGAACCGCTTCCTTTTCACAGAAACCATCTCCGAATTTGTCTGACGCGACTGTATCGAGGATACAATAAACCAGGGTACCCGAACGGGCATTTGAACAGCCGTCCACTTGAATACGAGACCACTGAGGTAACCACTGCACCACCTCGGTCGGTAGTTGTAATGGGAAATAGTGGCTTGGTTCAAATGGATGTACGAGGGTCACTCCAAAAGAAATGCACACTATTTTTGTAAAAATACACTTTTCATTCTGTATATCTGAAAGTCTTACAGTGTGTAGATACATCCTTCCCGCTTGTTTTCAAACTAGTTCAACCTGTTCCCGTGAGTGGCGCCGTCACAGCATGTCCTCAAGGTGGCTGCTACACTTGACGTCCGTCAGAAGCAACGTGCTCTCATAGAATTCATGTGCTGTGGAAACGAGACAGTGGGAAGCATCCACAAGAGGTTGAAAAAGGTGTATGGAGATGCTGCAGTCGATCGCAGTACAGTTAGTCGGTGGGCAAGCAGGTTACGTGATGAAAGCGGGCACGGCAATATTGAGGATTGTGCTCGCAGCGGCAGGCCTCGTACTACACACTCTCCAGACAATGTGCAGAGAGTTAACGAACTTGTGACTGCTAACAGGCGCATCACAGTGAACGAATTGTCACGCTACATTGAGATAGGGGAAGGAAGTGTTTGCAGAATACTCAAAGTGTTGGCGTTAAAAAAGGTTTGAACCAGATGGGTTCCCAGGATGTTGACAGTGGCTCACAAAGAAACAAGAAAAACGGTATGCAGCGAATTTTTGGAATAGTACAAGAATAGTGGAGATGAATTTCTTGGAAGAAATGTGACAGGTGATGAAACATGGCTCCATCATTTTTCACCTGAGACTAAGAGGCAATCAATGGAGTGGCATCATGCAAATTCACCCAAGAAAAAAAAATCAAAACCACACCTTCTGCTGGAAAAGTTATGGCTACGGTGTTTATGTTGATTCCGAAGAACTCTTGCTTGTGGTCATCATGCCAAGTGGATATGTGACGACACTGAAGAAACTCCAAGCTTGACTGAGTCGTGTTCGACCACATCGGCAAAAGCAGATGTTTTGCCGTTGCACGACAATGCACGGCCACATGTCAGTCAAAAAAACATGGAAGCGATCACAAAACTCGGATGGACAACACTGATACACTCGCCTTGCAGCCTGACCTGGCTCCAAGTGACTATCACCTCTTTGGGAAACTGAAAGACTCTCTTCGTAGAACAAGGTTTGAAGATGATGTCTCCCTTGTGCACGCTGCTAAACAGTGGCTCCAACAGGTTGGTCCAGAATTTTACCGTGTGGGTATACAGGCCCTGGTTCCAAGATGGCGTAAGGCAGTTGAGAGGGCTGGAAATTATGTGGAGAAATAAAAATATTGTTCCTAAAGGATGCATCTACACACTGCAAAACTTTCAAACATGTGGAATAAAATATGGATTTTTAAAAAAATTGCGTGCGTTTCTTTTTGAGTGACCCTCGTATGTTGCAGCAATTACGTAGGGATAAAGAGATCTGCAGAGTGTAGATTAGATGGAGAGGTGCATCTCACTAGAACAGTAACGCGGTTATCTTTTTTCTGTTACAGCACTCACTGTACGTTTAATTAACACCTTGCACAAAGAAGACGATGCAGGAAAATGAAGACGACAAGAAAGGAACTGTGACGATGTCGGTACGTGAGGGTCGCCGAAGCTGACAAGTTACTCGAGACGCAGCGACCTGCCCGCAGGTTCCCTCCGCAGCAAGGGTAGGAAGCCCGCTCTCTGGGAAACAGGCCACAGCTCTCGAGATCTGAAGAAGTGATACGCTGCCATGTTGCAAACCGCAGCCTCAAAGGGCAGCGGGCAAATGTAGCGAACATCGCTTCCGCTGCTGCGGACCTGCAAAAGAAGGCAGATGGCCAGCAGGATAACGACACGCGGAGACCCTCTCAGATTCCCCTCCCCTTGCTCGCTCCCCCCCCCCCCCCCCCCTCACAGAACCCTCCCACGCCACACGCGGTTTCGTGGGAAACGCTTCCCTCCACTTCTTACTGCTTTGATCGCTGTCTTGATTCACCTGCGGTTCTTACGCGCTGTTCGAGCAGGTGGAAGCACAATGCTAAGGCCACGTCGATAAGTTTCTCAAACTATGTTATACAGGTAACCCTCGCCCCCACCACAGATTCCTTAAGGACTCCATTTGTAACACAGCTTAAAATGTCTGATTATTTTAGCAATGAGTTACTGTGTAGAATGTTTGACGTTAGGCATGTAAAGCCTTTGCGGTTGAATAAGATTCTCCACCTGTAGACTAATGAAAGAAAAAGTTGGAAACTGTTTAAAGTTTGCTGGAGGTCGCTAAGTGCTGTCATAATCACACACTAGATCAGTGTAGTCAGGGTAGTTTGCACTTTGTTCTAAGAAAACATCGTCATTCAAGCATCTCGATGTTGTCGTATCTCCTGAACTACATGTCGTACAATGAAATAATTTTGTAGGTGATGCAGTGCTGTGTGCGGATACTGTCTGCAATGTGTGTTGCAAATAGAGTTTGTACATAGTAAGGAAGTAATAAAACATTTTCTGGGAGAAAAGCGAAAATATAGTAAGCGATAAAATGTTTTGCCTTCGTTATTTTGTGAATGGCGTCAGCTTGAATAAGTTTCGAAGAGGTTTGAAATTATGTACAAAGTTTACTGGAAGTGTTCTCGTTCTCCAATACTGGATGAATGTAGTCTGGGTAGTTTATGCGTCATGAGTACACCGCCTGAAGTGTTGTGCACAGTTTCTAACATTTATACTTGACTTGCTGCACTGAACTTTTAACGTCGACGTGTGTATCGTCAACGCCCCTACCGTATGCCTGTCTATAAACATATTATCAGACTTGAAAATAAACTCTGAGGAAACTGAACGGCCCAGGCTGTCATATTGAATGGACCTAATTTCTTCCGTGGCTGCAAAGTTAATTTTACCCTGTACGTCGCTACAGGAAATCTGGTAGTGGATGGTTTACCCTAGTGATTGTTCTTTGTGAAAACGCGTCGCTTCCTGGACTTGAATCTTTCGCCGACCGAGATGTTCAAAAATGTTTCAAATGGCTCTGAACACTATGGGACTTAACATCTGAGGTCACCAGTCCCCTAGAACTTAGAACTACTTAAACCTAACTAACTTAAGGACAGATGTCATCGCGTACAAGACCTGGTTTTGTGGTATCGATCCGAAGACCCAAAGCAGACCTAGATACGTTTATAGTAACATGCCATTTACATTGTATACACGCTCCTGAAGAAAAGTTGGTAATGAGTGGATTACAACTGCATTTTAAACTCCCACATTCGGTCATTAATTATAAGAAACACTGAAAAACAAACTTTGTTGCCATATAAGCCACTAGAAAGGCGAACACCAGCTGTGAGCCTGTGATCTTAACCGTTTAGTAATATAGGTCATGTAGCCGGTAGCTCGGTGTCAACACAATTCTGGGACATATTCCGAATTCAAACTGGACAACGCACGCAGCTGTAACAAAGTGAAATCAATACAGCGTCTGTAGAACCGTAACTTCTTATTGTTTATTGGGTAGAACCGAGTAAAATGGTCCCTACTACAAGAGCAGAACTACGTAACGCGGACAACTAACGACCTACCACAAGCGTTGACTGCTGTCCGCGAGTAGAAACAAATGAATGCAAGCTAACATCTCACTGTGTTAGCGATAGACTGGAATATTCGTCTACATCTAAATGGGTACTCTGTAAATCACACTTAAGTGCCTAGTAGAGGGTTCATCGAACCATCTTCAAAGTAATTATCTATTATTGCTCCCTCTAACTGAACAGCAAACACCTATATCTTTCTGTGCGAGCTCTGAATTTTATAATTACGATCGTTTCTTCCTATTTAGGTTGATGTCAACAATATATTTTCGCATTCAGAGAAGAAAGTTGGTGATTGTAATTTCGAGATAAAATCCCACCGCAACGAGAAACGCCTTCGTTTTGGTAATGTTCACCCCAAATCCTGTATTATGTCCGTGACACTCTCCCCCCTATTTTCCGATAATAAAAAACATGCTGCTATTCTTTGAAGTTTCTCGACGTACTCCGTCAATCCTCTCTGGTAAGGATCCCACATTCATCGACAGCGGCCGGTCCTGGAGGTTATTAAATTTATTGCCCTATTCTTTTCCTACCTGAGAAGGCATGACGGTCTCTTGTAGAACTTTCTTTTCATCTAAATCCGAACGAGCTCGGTGTGGAGGGAAGGGCTCCCATCTGAGAATACCTGTGAGGGGATTCCCTTTAACAGCACTCCCCCTCTAACGTGTTGCTCAGAATGGAATACTCTGAACCTGAAAGTCTGAGTGGTCACGCATTTATTCCGCTCGGATGGAGTGATGAACGGAGGTTAGGGTTTAGTGTCCCGTCGAGGACGAGATCATTAGAATCGGAGCACAAGCTCGAATGGGGAAACAAATCAGGTGCTTACTTGTCCATGCAATCACCCCAGCATTTGCCTTAACCGATTTAGGAAAAGTAATACTGAAAACATAGTTTGGCAATTATCGCGATCACCTAGCTCCTGATTAACACACGAAAAAAAACGGTTCAAATGGCTCTGAGCACTATGGGACTTAACTTCTGGGGTCATCAGTCCCCTAGAACTTAGAACTAATTAAACCTAACTAACCTAAAGACATCACACATATCCATGCCCGAGGCAGGATTCGAACCTGTGACCGTAACACACGAAAGATATGTAGGGTGAGTATCACTTCTTTCTATGATTACAAATATATATTCCTAAGGTGCTATGCTAGATACAGCTATGCAGTTTGCTGCAGATAGTAACTTAACTCACAAAGTTTGTTATGTATACACCTCCACATGTGCTCCGTGTTTTGCCTGTAGAACGTGTAGGTGGTACTTAATTCATTCCATGTCTTTTCCGACACTTCTTCCGTCACCGCCTCTACAGAATCTCGTATTCGTACCGTAGGATTTTGCGCATGAGCAGCTGGTGAACTGAACACTTGGTCCTTAACGTACCCTGCAGGAACGATCAACAGAGGTTATGCCTGGTGAACGTAGTGGCCGTGGTGTTAGACCATCTCGATCGATCCATCTGTCCGGAAATTTTCGATCCAAGAAACGTCGAACAAATGACCCCCACTGAGGCGAAGTACTGTTTTGTTGAAACCCTAGCCATGGCTGAAATCCCTCTAACTGATGTGCAACATAAAGTTCGAACATGTTTAGATAAACCGTTGCCGTGACTGTAGGCTCAGTAAAAAGAATGTTCCAAGAATTCTGTCTTTGAATTAAGGCAGCATACATTTACTTTTGAGCTGCCCCTTACCTATTGTAACATACGTAGCTTCCCAGCCCCCAGATCCGGGGAATATGCCATTCATTTTCGAGGAGATTTTTAAAGCCGCTTCATCGGAAAATCAAACTTCATCAGGTTAGTCGTCGCTCGCATCGATCCTTTCCAGCACATTCCTTGTAAGCTCACTACGTTTGTGCCTATCATTTGGCCGCGAAGATTACAGCAGTTGCGCTTTGTACGCATGGAAATGCAGCCGTTTGCCTAAACTCTTCGCCACGGTACTCGAGGCATGTCTGCTTCTGTGGAAAACACGACGCGGCTATTTCAGCGGACTGCGTTGAAATCCTGTACGCATGGATAGTTTAGGCCTGTCACTTCTTGCCTAATCAACATCACGACTGTCTTCACATCTGGCGGATCTCGATCATTGGCATATCTGAACTGTCCTCAGCTGAAATAGGTGACCATTTTTTCATGAAACCACCATAGACATCTCACTATCTTGTGCATAGACGTCACTGTGGCAGCAACACTACTGATTTACGCTACCTGTAGTAGGACAGAGAGAAAAGTGAAAAGAAACCAGATGCTGTCAGATCACATCCAGAAGTGTACCACAAAAATTCATGAGTTATACAGCCATTTGAAAAAAAAAAAAAAATGGGTAGACACGTTGTAGTGCATTCATAAAGAAACATTAAACATTATTCATTCGTGTCTACATCTACATAGATAGTATGCCATTCACATTTAAGTGCCTGGCAGAGAGTTCCTCGAAGCACCTTTACAATTCTCTATTATTCCAATCTCGTATAGCGCGCGGAAAGACTGAACACCGATATCTTTCCGTACGAGCTCTCAGTTTCCTTATTTTATCGTGGTGATCGTTCCGCCCTATGTAGGTCGGTGTCAACAAACTGTTTTCGAATTCGGAGGAGAAAGTTGGTGATTGGAACTTTGTGAGAAGATTCCGTTGCGACGAAAAACGCCTTTCTTTTAATGATTTCCAGCCAAAAATCCTGTATCATTTCTGTGACACTCTCTCCAATATTTCGCGATAATACAAAACGTGCTGCCTTTCTTTGAACTTTTTCGATGTACTCCGTCAGTCCTATCTGGTAAGGACACCACACCGCGCAGCAGTATTCTAAAAGAGGACGGACAAGCGTAGTAGGTATGTTACATTTTCTAAGTGTCCTGTCAATAAAACGCACCCTTTGGTTAGCCTTCCCCACAACATTTTCTATGTGTACTTTCCAATTTAAGTTGTTCGTAACTGTAATACCTACGCATTTAGTTGAATTTATGGCTTTTAGATTAGACTAATTTATCGTGTAACCGAACTTAAACGAGTTCCTTTTAGCACTGATGTGAGATCCACATTTTCGTTATTTAAGGTCAACTGCCACTTTTCACACCATTCAGATATCTTGATCTTCTGAAGACTTTATTAGTCGATAAACGACGGCGTCATCTGCAAACAACTGAAGACGGCTACTCAGATTGTCTCCCAAATCGTTTATGTAGATAAGGGACAGCAAAGGGCTTATAACACTACCTTGGGGAACGGCAGAAATCACTCATGTTTTCCTGGATGACTTCCCGTCAGTTACTACGGACTGTGACGTCTCTGACAGGAAATCGCAAATCCAATAGCATAACTGAGACGATATTCCATAATCACGCAATTTCACTACGAGCCGCTTGTGTGGTACAGTGTCAAAAGCCTTCCGGAAATCCAGGAATACGCAATAGATATGAAATCCGTTGTCAATAGCATTCAGCACTTCATGTGAATAAAGAGCTAGTTGTGTCTCACAAGAACGATGTTTTCTAAACCCATGTTGACTGTGTGACAGTAGACCGTTTCCTTCGAGGTAATTCATAATGTTCGAACACAAAGTATGTTCTAAAATCCTACTGCATATCGACGTTAACGATAGCGGCCTGTAATTTAGTGGATTACTCGTACTACCTTTCCTGAATATTGGTGTGACATGTGCAACTTTCCAGTTGTTGGGTAAGGGTCTTTCGTCGAGCGAACGGTTGTATATGATTGTTAAGCATGGAGCTAATGCATCAGCATACTCCGAAAGGAACCTAATTGGTATACAGTCTGGGCCAGAAGACTTGCTTTTATGAAGTGATTTGAGTTGCTTCTACCTTACTCATGTTGGCAGCTGTTCTCGATTCGAATTCTGGAATATTTACTTCGTCTTCTTTTGTGAAGGCATTTCGGAAGGCTGTCTTTAGCAAATCTGCTTTGGCAGCACTGTCTTTGACTGTATCTCCAGTGTTATCTCGCAGAGAAGGCACTGATTGTCTCTTGCCCCTAACATACTTCACATACGACCAGAATGTCTTTGGATTTTCTGCCAGGTTCCGAGACAAAGTTTCGTGGTGGAAACTGTTTATTTGCAACGAATCACATAACTAGATGTAGCATGGGTCCTTGGAAACAACGTTTTGTTGTCAGGAAAAGACTTAATGATCAGTCTATTTTTTAACTTTCTGGTTAATTACAGTTAAAATATCCAGGAGACACGCGTTCAGTATTTAAAAAAGAAAAAAAAAATGTTTTTCACGTTGAAATCAGTTTTTTCATCCTTTACGCATTGGTGTCGAAGCCGGAAGGGTTGCAGGCTATGGTGGGCTTTAAGTAGAGGCTCTCATTTCTCACGTACGAGGCCACTGACCTCAGCATTTGCGGGACTGTCCGCAGCTCTTGCCCGTGCCCCGGAACGTCCGGTCGGCAGATCTCACGCCCCTGTGCGGATGAATACCGGCGCCTCCCTCGCTAGCTGTGGGTGGGGTGGGCCTCCACCCTGGCCACTCACCAGCTGGTGGGTAAACGGGGCAGCAGGCCAGCGAAGCCTGACGTCCGGCAGACAACTCGACACTGTGCCAGCCGCGTCTAGAGCGCTGCGTCTCACCAGCAGGCGGCTACATCGACGTGGCGAAAAAACATGCAAAACGCATCTATGCCTAAGCTCTTCACCACAGTGACCCGAAATCCATTGTTGTCGTCTTCAGTCCTGAGACTGGTTTGATGCAGCTCTCTCCCTACTATATCCTGTGCAAGTTTCTTCGTCTACCAGTACCTACTGCAACCTACATCCTTCTGCAGCTACTTAGTGTATTCATCTCTTGGTCTCCCTCTACGATTTTTACCCTCCACGCTGTCCTCCAGTACTAAATTGGTGATCCCTTGTTGCCTCAGAACATGTCCTACCAACCGATCCCTTCTTCTTGTCAAGTTGTGCCACAAACTTCTCTTCTCCCAATCCTATTCAATACCTCCTCATTAGTTATGTCATCTACCCATCTAATCTTCAGCATTCTTCTCTAGCACCACATTTCGAAAGCTTCTATTCTCTTCTTGTCTATACTACTTATCGTGCATGTTTCACTTCCATACATGGCTACAATCCATACAAATACTTTCAGAAACGACTACCTGACACTTAAATCTATACTCGATGTTAACAAATTTCTCTTCTTCAGAAACGCTTTCCTTGCCATTGCCAGTCTACATTTTATATCCTCTCTACTTCGACCATCATCAGTTATTTTGCTCCCCAAATAGCAAAACTTCTTTACTACTTTAAGTGTCTCATTTCCTAATCTAATTCCCTCAGCATCAGCCGATTTAATTCGACTACATCCCATTATCTTCGGTTTGCTTTTGTTGACGTTTATCATATATCCTCCTTCCAAGACACTGTCCATTCCGTTCAACTTCCCTTCCATAAATATTATAAAAAATATTATATGGATGTGTGTGTGTGTGTATGTGTGTGTTCCACATCTTCTCCCCCACCACTGGACAGATTTCAACCAGACTTAGTATACATATCCCTTACTGTTAGGGGTTCAAATGGCTCTGAGCACTATGGGACTTAACTGCTGTGGTCATCAGTCCCCTAGAACGTAGAACTACTATTTTTCCTGTTAAATAGGTAAGACTCAGGGCACTTCCAGCATTGCCGGTGAAACCATGATGTTCTAATCTACTTAAGAGAATGCTGTGGTTCAGACAGTCAAAGGCTTTTGACACTCTTGTACGATACCTTATTAACAATATAAACATAATTCCTTCTGGAAACAAGGAAGATTTTAGTTAGTTACAAAAGTCATGGCAAACGAAGCAGGCTATCTCCTAAGTGTACATCCTGAAAACAAAAACGGTGAAAATCTTTATCTCATAATGATGATTATCAGTCTTTAGTAGTACGTCTTCCCCACTCTCGGATGAGTCCTTCCCCTCTGAGAGGCATGCTCTGGAAGAGACAGTCAAGTATGAGGTCCATTTCCTCAACGGCAGTTTCAATGAAGTCCCGAAGATTGTCAGGTGGGTTCGGACACTGTGCAATGGCCATCTTCAACAGGTCCCATGCATGCTCAGTTGAATTCATTTCTGGGAACTGTGCTGGCTAATGTATACGATTGATGTTACGTCTTTGAAGATACAGAGACACAGCTAGAGTACGCTGCGGTCTTGCATTGTCATCAGCTAGGATGAAGTTGACTTCGACTTGACGTCTCGGGGGCCTTAAAATCGATTGTAGGACCTCTTGGAAATAGCAGGGATCAGTGAAACTGCTGCAGATAAGAATAAGAGGGGTCCCCTGTCCCGTCACTATTGCCGCGTAAAACATTACACTTTCACCTGCAAACGGATGGTCTTCCTGAACTATCGGCGTTCCTGTTGTCGTCTAGCGCTTCTCCAAACCCTAACACGTCTAGTGTCCGGTCGCCAACCAGTCCTGGTATCGTCAGCAAACATGACAATACTCCATTCTGCAATGGTGCAGTGTTGATGTGCAAGAGCCCAGGTGCTTCGATTGCGTCGGTTCTGTAGATTCAGAGCAAAGTTTTTCAATGGTCTCCTGGAATGATGGAGTTCAAAACTCTTTGTCAACTGCTCTGGCCATCAGAATCACTGGAACTGTTGCCCACTGACTATAGGTAAATGAGACGTTGCGGGATGGTATCTACCTTCGTCTAAATTAGTGGTGTAAGTAACGTAATACACTATCTCAAAAGACGACATATGAAACCTCAGTCATACTGTCTATGCCCAACTTAAGGATTACTTGTAACATGAGGATGTTAATACGAGATATTGTCAGCCATACGATTGAAATGGTGGTCTGATCATTTAACATTAAGAGACTACGACCAAGGTGTGGACGGGGCCAAGGAATTTACATGTGAGACGTGAATTAACACATAAATAATTTATTCATAACATACAATACATAACACAAACTACATAAATCCTGCTTCGATGCTTACAATTGCCCAAAATAGGAGGGCCACCACTTTCGAATTGGAAAGGCTTTAATTTAAGAAACTAAAACGCCTATAATAATTTTTAAAAATAATAACACAACACGTAAGTAAGCGCTAAGTGAACGCACTCTTAAATCTTTAATTATTAATGACAAAGCGTGGGTTTACCACATTTAAATTCTCATTGCAATATAAAACATAAATACATGAATTCACAACACAGCATGACTTCAAAATTTCTTCCTGGACAACCTATGGTCCAAAAACTTTCGTGTTACATTCCAGCCAGTCATATTAATAACATATAAATACAGTTGGTAAAATACAAACGTTTGCACTATTATCAATTTTAATAATAAACAATCACTCAAAAACCAACATCAGAAGTTCGATACGGAGCATGTATGCCTGTTTATACAATCTTTCGGACCCAAAATAGGCACGAGGGCCAGCATAACAGAAGTGCGCTAGTTGCTTTTAGGATAGGTGCTCTCATTAGCATAATCACTGAGCAGATATTTACTTAAGCGACAGGTAAGATAGTTAATGCAAATAGAAGGTATTTCTAAAGTTTTTTTCTTCCTTTTAACAAGGGGATTTTAGTAAGGTGGAAATTATACTTTGCTATATAGCAATCTAGCGGGCACGCCTTCACGAGCAAGCCATGCCACTACACACGTACTAAACTAGCCGCGTATCCGCTGTTCCAGCCAAACATTAATAACACAGTTCCATATACCTGACACCCAAATAGTAGGGATAAAAACAAAACCAAAAATCCCAAGAGCGCAAGATCCAGCATAGCTTCAGAACAGATCTTACTTCATGCGGTTGCCTTCACAAATACACGTATCGAAATGAAAACAAGAACGTGTAACAACATTCCCTAATCAGCACAATGTTAAACCTCTAAGGCAACACCCTCCATCTGACAAGCCGAAACCAATGTGACCCCTTATCAGCTCCGTGACAGGACTCGAATCCCCAACTACTGTCAGTACAACTGACTTAGAAAAAATACAGCGCAAATAGTATGGCGGACACATATAACCAGGGATAACAGAACACTAGACTGAACTAAAATTAACCTTAATAATACAGCACTAGATCTTGGGAGACAAGGAACTAACTCCCCACCCGAAATTCTGCAGCCACAGGGCGGGAGGATGAACTACCAAATCATAGAAGTGCAAATGTACACAAATAACTACCAAAATACATCACTACACCGATTCGTGGAGGAATCTGCACCGTCAGAACTGCACCAGTGAACAGGACAGAGGATTGCCACAGCGGTGGCCACAAGGCGGGAAAGACGACTGGATGAACTCAGTCCCAAAGGACGATCAACTTGAAACATTCACACTTAACTTCTTTTCTCCTTTTCCTCAGCGCACTTCGTCGTTTGTCCGGGACTGCTGTGCACAAGTCTGAACCGTCCCCAGTCGTCACGGCAGACACCGACCCAGCCGAACTGCTCCCGGACTCAACCCCTCGCTGAACGGCGGCTCCACCGCCCCAAGATGGTTACTGTTTGTTTGCCTCCGTCGACGCAGGCGATGATTAGACTGCCATCCGCCTCCCGTGGGCAACCAGCGAAGAGCGGACAGAGGGGTCCAACCAGGCCGGCCTTCCTCCACGGGTAGAAGTGCGGGTTCGATAACAACACCCGTACGCGGAAGGCACGATGTCGACGTTACCAGAGCAGACACGAAGGCCACTGCGCGACAACCTCCTCCAGCGTGACCGCGCTCGCCTGTAAATAGTAAAGGTCAAAGAGTCTGCTGCAGTAAACAAGTGAGTTGGTCGTGTTACCGACCCACGGTTTCTACGTACGCCAAAGGCAGAACTCGCAATCGATAGTTGGTACACTACGGGCGGGAGTTCAAACGAAAGAGCTTCATAAAAGCCAACCCTGAACAACCACGGAAAAACGAAATAGAAGCGAACCAACAAAAGACAGCAACGAGATGCTAGAGCCCGATCACGCCCAAACACTGTCTATTACCAAAAATATTGGCTCCACACGACGATGAGGAAACGAGCCGTGGAAAGATGGAAGTTCACACGGCTCAACGATCTCTCCACATGTATAGTCCACAGAGATCATGACCAAATAAAATTCACATCGCTGTTACTACATTCCTGTTAAGACCATTTCTCATATTGTACTAGCGTATTTTCCCGTCCAGCATCAGGAGGCTATTGATCAAACAATCGGCAGTAAAACTACTATCGATTCTGAAATGTACGCATAATATTAAATACATAAAAAATGTGCAGAATGCCTTAAACCTCTTGGGTCAAACTGAAGCTGGTGGCAGTGGATCCACAACCGATTATATAGAGCAAGGAAACCAGTGGTCGGACAAGTATATTTATTACGTTGTGAACATACACATCTTATACCACCTAAAAATATATAGCTCATAGTAATTGTTCAAAGTGATCACATCCAGTCTCAGTGCATGCATGACATTGGCGCATGTAGTTCTGTGGCACGCTTTCAAAGATCCGAGCTTGGAAGTACGAGAAGGTCCTCATCCGTTTCTACAAGGGTTACATATACCAACGTCTTGACGTGACTCCAGAGGAAAAAGTGCAGAGATGTGAGATCCGGCGATGGTGCTGCCAGCTGAACAGTACCTTCCCTTCCAATCTAAGGTTGGGGATATGCGTTGCTCAGGTGCTTGCGGGCGTTATCATCGAAGTTGGCTGAAAGAATGTCTTTTCGCGGACACCAAGTGGCACGGTCTTCAAGAACTGTGGCAGTAGATATCGTAGGAACACCAGGTCACGTGGAGAGGTGAAATGGGTGAAACCTTCCCGTCTCCTCTATACCTGTTTTGTTATCGATAACCTCCCATTTTACAACAAACTATGTAACCTTTTCTTAGGATTTCTTAATAATAACAAATGAAATCTTCCCTTTGAAATTGATTCTCTTTCTCTATCTTGGCATACAAATTTAATTGCTGCTTATTAAAAGTGATTTTCTGATTATTTCGACGAAACATAGAATGTGTCGTTGTCGTGGCCCTCAGTCGTTATCTGCAAGAAGCCAAAACTGTTCCTTACCTTTTTTACTGTTACTGGATCGCCATCTGAGTGCTACATCGAACTGCGACATGAACATACTTACTCTGTTTTACTATACTCTATTAGCTGCTGGTGGGCTTTCATAATAAGTGACTGTATTTATTACCAAAGTTGACGTTATTCTTTAATAGCAAAGCTGACGTTATTCTTTAATTAATTTGACTGAAGTTACGTAATTCATAGTTAAACTTTTTATTGACAACAATAAAAATTTTTCAAAGATTTACGTTGATGGTTTTTGGGATGGATTATAATTAGAAATGCAATATTGCTGGCAAAAGTTAATTATATTCTGAATGAAATGATTTTACAAATCAAATGAGACTTACTTTTTACAATAATCTTACAACTACCAATGCACAAACATACCTTCAGTAGTCTTGAGTTTCCCAAAAAAATTAATTCAATAATATTAGTTCCTCTTATGATAATAGCTGATGTCTCTGTACATCCGTTTATAATCTCTTGTAAATCATAGCTAGTGGCTGGAAGGCACACCGCTCCTCTCAACCTCTCGCTCCAGACCTGCTACCGACTCGCTTAACTTTTCGCTTACTACTGACTTCCTACGAACGCTAAAAAGCCGTTTCTCCTGCCAACAATGCTTTCTGGTGCAGACAATCCCTGCTACCATTACAAAATGTATTTGTGCGCGGTCTTTCCCGCTCTTTTCTTAAAATGTATCCATACGCGGTCTCTCCCGCCCTTTTAAAAATTATATCAAGTTGCGGTCTCTCTTGTCAACAATACTTTGGTGCAGACATTCCCTGCAACCAGAATTATTTCCAACATGACAAATATTAATTATTCCTACTTAATCCTATTAATAAAATATAAATATCTTTCATAAATTGTGATTTGACAATAAACAATAGATATATGCACGTCTTACATGGGGAGGCAGCAAATAAGGTCCTATTATGAGATCTTAGACAATGCCCATACACACGTTGACAGAGAATCGTTGCTGGTGGCGTAGCGTAATGATTGTCCTCACTCTTGACATAGTTGCTTAAAACACCTTCCCAGGTGAATGGGGCCTCACCTGCGAACGATACAAACTGCACAAAGTTCGACACTACTGGATAACCCATTGACAGAAAAGAACAAGTGGTTCTAAATCCATTGCTGCCCCGGCTTGCACACGTACTTTATAATAGGGGTGTAATACCTGTTCCACCAGTACGGTCCACAATGTATCCTTCGGAGTGTGCTTTTCACAGGCAAATTGACGGGTGCTTATTAATGCGTGGTCACCCATATGATCAAACGGTACCTCTTCGAAGTTTGGTGTTCAGTCACGTCTGGCACTTGTGGTGTGAAAGACCTGGTCTCTCACAAATTATGGAAGTAAACTTCTCTCATTTAGGATGACGCCTATTGGGAAAGTGTTGTGTGTACATTCGTGCTGGCTGCTGTACGGTCTCTACTTCCTGCCGCACTGTACGTTAAGTGCATATCTGGCGGACCTCGTAACGAGTAACGTAGCATCTTTGGCTACACGTCATGCACTGTACACAGTAACACACCTCACCATGGACACATGACAAGCTGTCTGATGTAATGGACACCTGACGCCAGGGATAGTGGTGTGCGTGTGGTACAGTTGGGTGTGCCGGTGCGATGCGTGCGGTCGTCATATGGCGTAGTGCTGCGAGCTAAGCTTTGTACACTGCGTCTGTTTGCTCAGGGTTGTACGTTGTTCATCAACCGCTGCCTCTTCCAGTGTGCAAGAAACACACTGGATCTTCGCGAGAGTACAGCAGAATTGCTCGCGCCTTTGCAATACACTGCATTGCATTACAATGAGACTGGCAGTCATCTCTTTGAACAATTACTATAAACTACGTTGTTGTTACGCGGTGTTCGGTGGGTGTGTCCACAATACAATAAATATTCATTTTGACCATTGGTTCCCCATCTCAATGTGGGCCCACTATCTCTTGTTTCAATTTGGCCCAGAAGATTTGAGACACACTGTAGAAGAGCAACCGGTATTTAGGAAGCATATAATAGTAGGTTACAGAAGAAGAACAGAATAACAGACAGGTCCAAAATATTGTATGAAAGATGATGTGTCGCAAAGACGACATTGGAAGAAATAACCTATACAGGAACACCAAACAGCGATATCGCATGTCGACTATCGGAAATACCGCGTTATATGCCACGGACATGACACTCCGCGCCTGTATTCAGTTGAATAATGAGGAACTAAATTTGTGAGACACATTCGGTGTACGAAAAAATAAGGTGAAGTTGGATACAAATGTTGTATGAAATTGTAGAACCAATTTCCTGCGTGGTGCTGAATTGAATATATGAAATATGGGGGTTACATAAAGAGTGTGGACGACAACATGCTGACCAGCCACATTGAACGTAACGTCCTTAACTAGAAATAGTTGTACGAATTTCATCAGAGCTGCTGGAAAGCAATGTGGTGTTCAGAGTGTATCATAATTAAAGGCTAAATTTGACAGGTGTGGAAGTACACGACAATATGAAGGCCGTTTGGAAAGTAAGTTCCGATCGGTTGCGAAATGGAAACCACAGGGAACACAGACGCAGCTTTGCTCAGATGTGTTGCGCAGTGTCCCTACTACACCGTTGATGGCGTCACGTTGCTCTTTTCAGTTCTGAGCGCACAGTGAGCGCGTAAAGATGCCTGGGAAATGGTACCTCCCGCCAAGTACGAGGACATAATGAGAAATTTCGCCTGAATGCAGCCCACATAACATACTTATCATGCATTTCCTTCTTCAAGGCAATTCTCAGCCACATTTCGCAAGGGAAATGAAGATGCTTGAAGTTGCTCCTGAAACGTTTTCTGTGGGACCCACAATACAGCACCTAATTGACTCCTTGTTGGTTTCATTTCTGCTCACGTGTGTAGCTGCCTATGAAGCAACATTTTGCCATACACAACCAGCTGTAGACAAGTGTACAGAACTGGCGAAATGCACTGGCCGCTGCATTCTATTACGAGGCTATTGCAAAGCTCGCACAACGCTGCTACAGATTTCTTAGTCGGAGAGGCTACTATGTAGATATGTAGCTGGAAGTTGTACCTGACAGTTGCAAATAAAACGTTTTTGATTTTCACTGTGGTATGCACTTCGCGACCGATCAGATCGTACTTTCCGAATACCTCTTGCAGAAGCAAAAACGTTCAAGTAAACTCGGGTCAGCAAATCAGCCTTTTGCGCGATAATTTCCAATGTGTGGTTGCGAACCGAAACTAACTTCACTATGAAATATAATCCTTGTTAATATAAATGTAATTGCAATGTAAACTTCCCTCTTCTGATTAGGCTCAAATTTTACCTATTGATCGGTAGTGTAGTTCATAACAATTCCTCGTGGCTCAGTGGTCAGGTGCCAGTCTTTCAATTGGGTGGCACTTCGGCCACTTGCTTGACCTTAACCCATCCCAGTATTATACCGGAAAAAGCGTACAAACAGTATAACGTGGATTGTGCGCTGCATGTCACTCCTGGAGAATCTTCTCATCACTGCGCCGTGATAGCTAGTCTAAAGACAGATGGAAACACTGCATGGTCCTATCGGTGTTCGGCGACGTTTCGGTTTTTTGACAACCGGTTTACAAACAAGCACCAGTCCCGACATATGCTGAAGTGAAAGAAGTCATGGCATACCTCCTAATATCGTGTCGGATCTCCTTTTGCACGGCAAAGTGCAGCTACGGGAATGGCATCCACTCAACAAGTTGCGCGGTAAGCTTTTCGTGCGTGCTTACCTGTGCGGCTCTCTTGCTTGTTTGGTGCTCATACACTAGTAAGGCACTGTATTCTTATCTATAATTCTTCCTTGCTGGATGCTGTGGTTCAGTGTGCGTGAGGATTTCGTCGCCTGATTACTAACAACGACCCTGATTTTTAATTAGCGACAAAACACTAATGCACGCAACGTTGTAAGGTGTCAGGCAAATTCAACACCTTCCATGAAAACCCTGACATGATAAGCAAAACCAGTAGTATGTCACATAGCTCCGAATAAATCGTGACATTAAATTAACGAAAGTAATACGAGTAACGAGTGAGCAAATGGAATACCACAGACTAACACAAGAATGCCTAAATGCATGTCGTACCTTCCCACCGTGAGACCGACGCAGTTCCGAGGGGAGAAACGAGAACAGAAGCTGAGAGCAGAACCGTGTTAAGCTACAAGGCCCTACGATAAGGGACGGACGGGACACCCACGTCGCCAGCCTTCCTCTAAGACTACCACCCGCACGTTTTAGCGTGAAACATTTTCGCGTCTCTGTTACGTCAAGGACCACCCCCCCAGCCCATGTTAAAAGCTAGAGCCCTCCAGAAAAACAGTATAGATCTTACGATAACACAAAAAGGGCCACTATCACCCACAAGTTTTAACGTGAGCCTTTTCGCGTGTCTGTTACATTAGGACCACTCCCCAGTCCATGTTATCAGATAGAGTCCTCCAGAAGAACAGTATAGATCTTACGATAACGCTAAAAGGACCACACCAGCTGCAGGTTTTAGCGTGAGACTTTTTCGCGCCTCTGTTACGTTGCAAACTTTAAAAACATTGCCCCACCACGAAAAGTATAACGTTTCTCATTGGATAGACAGAATGTTTGTAGGCGGAGCTTAAGGTTAACATTGAGACCCTGATTGGCCAGATGAAAACACAGCCAGATAGGTTTATTTAAACCAACTTCAGTAAATTGTAGTAAGGAGAAGTTAAGAGAGAGTTAGTTCCGAGATGGCGAGGTGAGCGGAACTATGCTGCCCGCCACTGCCCTGACGCTGCCTAAACACCGCCAAGGTAATGAACGCACGCGATGCCGCATTTTTGAGCGCATAAGGCTTCACTCAGAACTGCAGAAGTTTCATCTGTTACACGCTCTTTTTCGTAATACTAGTGCCGATCGTTAATTAAAACTCATGATGTTCACATTTGCCACTTGAAGAACAGATCTGAAACGCGATGATTTTTCTTTTATATAGTTATTGAGAAACCACATCAGCCACTGCAATTTACGACAAGTTAAATAAGTAATTAAAGATAATTGAGGGTCACTTTAGACCATTTTGATAGTTTTCTCTTTTGTGAAACTTAAATTAAACCTAGATTATAGATGTGATATGGCATAGGTCATCCTTCGGTCGATTGCACAACTTGGAAACCCATTCAGGGAATATTCGTTCACATTTTTGTTCAACGCACTTGGTTTTTACCATCCTGTATTAAAACATTTCCTTTTATCAATAGTGCAATTTATAAACGATGTTTTGTGAGTAGAATAAAATTTCCAATGGTAAACTTAAGTGCTTTTTCGACGTTATTTTACCAGCTAACTAAAAATAGGAAAGCCTTGAACCCCTTCTAAATTTAGTTAGTATTAAGATTCTTTTACAGGGAGTGCAGTGGAGCTGACGCTGAGATCATTTAGTATTTGGTTATATCATCGCTAGTCTCACCGAACTCTTCTGAATTCTACATGTCATGTGTGGTCTGGCGTCTCCTTACCAGCAACAGGTCCCAGGTTCAAACTAGTCAATTCCCTAAAAAACACGCTCAGAGCGTCGTTGCGCGAAAGTGGTAGGGAGTCACGATATAGAACAGACACCACCATGAATGTTTAGAACGTATAACGCGACACTAACATAAAGCCAACGCACTCAGTAACGGAGGCGGTAACCGCTAGCATTATGCAGGCCTACGCTCATATTCCTTCACGGTTACCAGGAGTGGGGAAGACTAGTTGATTTGGCATTATTTAGTAAAGTTATAACGGTGTTATTACTCTTTAATAATTATGAATTGGACCTTGAAATAACAGTTGGGATACGAGTGGTAATTGCTGAAAATTCCAACACCTACTTTTCGTGACTGACATTGTATTACAAATTAAGATGGGCATAATTGAACATAATCTGCAATCGATGGTCTACATTATTATCAGTGCTGAGAAGTACTGAAATATCCAGTTGGTCTCGTAGAATTACACTGTTGATTGTCACACTATAGGGAGGCCGAAAGGAAGTCATTATGACACACTAGGGCACAACATTTTCATTCGTCGACGTACTGTAGAATACCGCGAAGCACTACGCAAAGTGCCACTGCTGTGTAAGTTGATGCAAAAGCGCCATCGCTCACAGCTGGGAAGCTGCCCACAGACAAGCAGAGCACACTATTTTCAATTGTGCTCCTGAGACGAGCCGAAGATCCAACCGTGTCTACTATGATGTACCGCATTTTACATCTTAGCTCCTTCCAGAAGGAGCGTCTCCAAACTGCGTCCTCGACTCAGCTCTTTCCGGCTACCCGTCTCCAAGCTATGCTACCGAACGGCCACCTGGGCCGTTGCTCGAATTGTCACATTGCTGTTAGCTAAAGGCCAACCTCCGCCCTCTACGCTCCTCACAATTGATCTTTCTGAAACCTCTCAAGCACCCTGTGTTTAGTTTGTCTAGTATCTTTTTTGAGAAGCCTGCTACATCTAGTGACAATCTTTTAAACAGCCCTTCACCATTCTAAGCCCAACACATTCACACATCACACCGCCGTAAGTACTGTAAAGGTACAGAGAGTATAGGAAGGTGTAACACATTGAAAAAGTAATCGAAATGAACAGTTGTCTTTCTCCATTTGCATTAGTTGGGTTATTGACTGAACAAGTGAGGATCGTATGGTAATGCTGCAATCAGCTGATCAACTTACGATGTCCCTCAACTTGGATTTATTCAACTGAGGCATGATATGCGTTCATGAAGCGTACTCACAGAACCCCTTCGAACTCTTTTGAAGTCTCCTGCAGAAATATTGAGTCATGCTACGTTTATAGCCATCCATAGTAGCTGAAGCGTTGTCGCTGTAGTATTTTGTCTACGAACTGACCTCCCGATTATGTCTCATTAATGCTAGATGGGATTTATGTCAAGCAATCTGGGCGGCCAGATCTTTCGCTCGAATTGTCTAGAATGTTCTTCAATCGCGAACAATTGTGGGCCGCTGATATGGCGCATTGTTATTTACAAAAATTCCATCGTTTTTTGGGAACATCAAATGCTTGAGTGATTTCACATGGTTTCCAAGTAGCCGAACTCAACCATTTGCGTCACTGATCTGTTCAGTTGGACCAGAGGATCCAGTCCATTCCATGTAAACACAGTCCACTCGATTATGGAGCCTCCACTAGCTTGCAATGCCTAGTTGATAACTTGGCTCCATAGCTTCGTCAGGTCTGTGACACACTCTAACCACGCCATCAGCTGGTACCAATCGAAATCGGGACGCATCTGACCACGCCAACGTCTTCCAGTCGTCTGGGATCCAACCGATATGGTCACGTAGCGAAAAGGAGCCCTGCAGTCGATATCGCACTGTTAGCAAAGGCACTCTCGTCGGACGTCTGCTGCCATGGCCACTAATGCTAAATTTCACCTCAGAGCCCTAATAGATACGTTCGTCATAAGTCCCACATTGATTTCTGTGGCTATTTCACGCAGTGTTGCTTGTCTGTGAGCACTGACAACTCCACGCAAACGCCGCTGCTCTCGGTCGTTAAGTGAAGTCCGTCGTCCACTGCCTTGTACGTGGCGAGAGGTAATATCCGAAGTTTGATACTCCCGGCACACTATTGACATTGTGGATCTCGGAATATCGAATTCGCTTCCTAAATGGAATGTCCCATGTGTCTAGCTCTTACTACCACTCCGCCTTCAAAACGTGTTAATTGACGTCGTGCGGCCCTAATGACGTTGGAAACCTTTTCACATGAATCACTTGAGTACAAATGACATCTGCCCTTTTATGCCTTTATACGCGATACTATGGCGACCTGTATATGTACATATCGCTACCCCATGATTTCGGTAGCCTCGGTGTACGATGGATGCATGATGTCGAACGGCCACACTTTGCTGCTGACGTAACACAATATTTGAGCCCAATGTAGCCCAAGAAGGATAAGTCTTGCAGGGCCTCTAAGAGCACCTTACATCAGTCCTCTATTTTTTTCCTTTCTGGACTCGTGTCAAAGTTGAAGCGCACATCATTCCCGTTGATATGTTTGAACGACTTAAGCAGTGAGTTGTACAGTCTTTTCGAGGTTTAACAGGTGATCCTGGGGAGTCTAGAAGAGTTCGTAGCTCATAGTAGAGACGAGTGCAGCATCACATCCAAATATGAGGAGGACATGTGCACGCCTCTGTCAACAGGTTCCAATGTAGAATACAGTGTAACGTGCAACGGGTTGAGCAGTACTGTATCTTTATCGAAAGTAGGTCATCAGTCAAATTTGTGCCCAACGAGATGAGGACTTAATCTCAAACTACATTAACGTGGAATACTTTTTATTTCATATCTGAGTAATAGCGCACAAGTCACAGATGCAGTTAATTTATCAGAGGAGCCTCTACGCAGAGAGTGTCTGGCAGCTGGTGAAATCGCACGTGATCAGCTGCAAAGCCAATTTTTTGCTACGAATGCTCTCGATTCTCATGTTCGCAGTGTTTTGTGAAGTTCAATTATGGTTTTGAAAACTTTTGTAAAACTGTTTCTGTCTATATCAAACCGTACCAGATCTTTTTGTCGACGGAAGATAAAAATCTGGTACGAAAAGTTCTGGACATTATGATATACAAAACATTTCACTTGTCTGTCGTAATGTCATACGTAGCTCAGGAAGTAGCGTTCAAGACTGTACATCGTGCTGTTGGTAGTTCCATTCTGATTGTCAGCAAATTATTATCTTTATTTGAATCGCACTTATCGAACTGAAATGTCAGTTAACAACTCATGGAGCATGATCATTTTATGTTTAATTACGAATCGCATGAAAATCTGAGTATCCGTAATAACAGAACATTCGTTATCTAAAATCAGCTACCGGTACTGTGAAGCTGTTTTATCATGCTTTCACTCTTTAGCGTTTCTAAACATCATTACAGATGTATGCCTTCTGGATTTTTCCGGCATAAGGCATAGTTTCTAAGTACAGAATGATGTCATCTAAAATATATTACTTGGAAAGGAATAAACCTTAGAGCTTATAGGCTTCTAATTTCAACAGTGAATATCTAAGCAGGAAGCTCTGAAATCGCTTCAGAGCATTTAAAATAAAACAAATGAAACACGCAAATGTAACTTCTTTCCTTGCTCGATTCCCATTTTTTCTGCTATAATGTGTCAAATACTTATTTTGTTTTAGTCAACAGGAGACAGTATTTCCCTCCTGATTTCTGGCAAAAAATTAGCGGTCGCCTCTACGCATTTTCTGTGGTCTAAAGAGCCTTAGGCGCTCTGTCTCTGAACCATAGAGTAAAAATATCTCTGGAGTGAGGTTTGCGTTCTGCGCATATTGTCAACATTAAGCTGGAATTGTCACGTGATCCCTGGACGACGCTGTTTGTTTAAGGCCAATTCATAACGGCCGTCAGTCACGTCACGTCAAAAATCGCACAGTGTACTCCAAATGGCGGCATTTACACAGATCTACAACGGATCTCCACGTCACGGCACGTCGTGGTTTAGGGGGTAGAAAATTTTGACGGTATCGTCGTCTGCTAACATGGTAAGTTAATCTATTTTCGCCGCTCTCACTCCTGTTAAAGCAGAGGATTTTTTATCTTCGTAATATTTATGTTATAATTATGCTTTGTTTTCGTGGCAAATTGCAAATGTTCCACGACGACTCGAATATTTTCTCCATTGGATGTCAGATATCTGAAAATCAGACTTTATTTAGGTTTTACAATAACAGAACAGATCCGACGCCAACAATGTCTATAAATAAGAACGTAAGTTGACGAACCAATTTCCATCACATATTATTTTAAGTAAAACGGACATATTTAATGACACAAACTACAATTGTTTATGAATTTATTAGTTAAGTAAGAAAAAAAAAGGTGAAGGATGAGGTAAGCAGGCTCCATGTATTCCCTTACAGCTATTTTTGTCGTGTTTGTATTTATATATTTCCCCTAGTAAATAAATGTCGAAGTTTAGAAATGTTGCTTCACTTCTCAGCACTAAACAAAACTGGTTAAGAACATACGTTATGAAATTTGCTTTTGCCATTAATAAATTTGTCATTCCCAGTTCCTCAGTTCCGATGCTATACTCTTACTTCTTGTGCCGCAGAAGGTGACGCATAACTTCGTTTTCGACTTTTGGTACTGGGCTAAGTGAACTGCCGTGACGTGACGTGACGGAGAGAGTAAATACACGCTGACGTGACTGTGCCGTGACGTGATGCATCTTCATTTTCTCTTCAAAACTATGAACTCAGTTTATTCCAGGTATCAAACGCAAATCGTTATGGTGTCTACAAAACACATGTACCAAGTCTATACAACTTTCGAAGGTAAGCTATCCCTCCTAGAGATACAATGACTTCCGAAATTTATTGGACGCATCACGGATAAACGTACGCCATCCCGAAATCACGTGATAACGGTGGCAATGCATGTTAGCCAATTCTCTGGATGTGAATGCTCACTAGAGACATACTCGTGGTTTCAATAGACGAAATTAATTACCGTAGTCACCCTTGCTGTTCGTCTAACGTCTTTTGTCACTTGCGTTGGCGGCAAGAGAACCCACAACAATATTTTTGAAATTATTCCTTTGATTTGTTGATTTGCGTGTTAAGAAGAGGCAGCTTGATAGGAAACAGAGATGAAGTATATGTAACGAATTTATTAGAGTACTTTGCCAACTATGACGAATGTATTTGAGTAATCGAAATTCATGGAAATGGAAATAAAGTCCCATGCTGCTTGACAGAGCGTAGGGGAACGATACGGGAGACCCGCACACCCGCTCTAAGCAAGGTCCTAATGGAGGTAGTTTTCCGTTGCCTTCCTCCGACCGTAATGGGGATGAATGATGATGATGAAGACGACACAACCAACACCCAGTCACCTCGAGGCAGGTGAAAATCCCTGACCCACCTCTGTACTAGGCAAGGCCTTAGCGGAGGTGGTTTGCCATTGCCTTCCTCCGACCGTAATGGGGATGAATGATAATGATGAAGACGACACAACCAACACCCAGTCATCTCGAGGCAGGTGAAAATCCCTGACCCGCCTCTGTACTAGGCAAGGCCTTAGCGGAGGTGGTTTGCCATTGCCTTCCTCCGACCGTAATGGGGATGAATGATAATGATGAAGACGACACAACCAACACCCAGGCATCTCGAGGCAGGTGTAAATCCCTGACCCGCCTCTGTACTACGCAAGGTCCTAGCGGAGGTAGTTTTCCGTTGCCTTCCTCCGACCGTAATGGGGATGAATGATGATGATGAAGACGACACAACCAACACCCAGACATCTCGAGGCAGGTGAAAATCCCTGACCCGCCTCTGTACTAGGCAAGGTCCTAGCGGAGGTAGTTTTCCGTTGCCTTCCTCCGACCGTAAGGGGAATGAATGATGATGATGAAGACGACACAACCAAAACCCAGTCATCTCGAGGCAGGTGAAAATCCCTGACCCGCCTATGTACTAGGCAAGGTCCTAGCGGAGGTAGTTTTCCGTTGCCTTCCTCCGACCATAATGGGGATGAATGATGATGATGAACACGACAAAACCAACACCAAGTCATCTCGAGGCAGGTGAAAATCCCTGACCCGCCTCTGTACTAGGCAAGGTCCTAGCGGAGGTAGTTATCCGTTGCCTTCCTCCGACCGTAAGGGGGATGAATGATGATAATGAAGACGACACAACCAACACCCAGTCATCTCGAGGCAGGTGTAAATCCCTGACCCGCCTCTGTACTAGGCAAGGTCCTAGCGGAGGTGGTTTGCCATTGCCTTCCTCCGACCGTAATGGGGATGAATGATAATGATGAAGACGACACAACCAACACCCAGTCATCTCGAGGCAGGTGAAAATCCCTGACCCGCCTCTGTACTAGGCAAGGCCTTAGCGGAGGTGGTTTGCCATTGCCTTCCTCCGACTGTAATGGGGATGAATGATAATGATGAAGACGACACAACCAACACCCAGGCATCTCGAGGCAGGTGTAAATCCCTGACCCGCCTCTGTACTACGCAAGGTCCTAGCGGAGGTAGTTTTCCGTTGCCTTCCTCCGACCGTAATGGGGATGAATGATGATGATGAAGACAACACAACCAACACCCAGTCATCTCGAGGCAGGTGAAAATCCCTGACCCGCCTCTGTACTAGGCAAGGCCTTAGCGGAGGTGGTTTGCCATTGCCTTCCTCCGACTGTAATGGGGATGAATGATAATGATGAAGACGACACAACCAACACCCAGGCATCTCGAGGCAGGTGTAAATCCCTGACCCGCCTCTGTACTACGCAAGGTCCTAGCGGAGGTAGTTTTCCGTTGCCTTCCTCCGACCGTAATGGGGATGAATGATGATGATGAAGACAACACAACCAACACCCAGTCATCTCGAGGCAGGTGAAAATCCCTGACCCGCCTCTGTACTAGGCAAGGTCCTAGCGGAGGTAGTTTTCCGTTGCCTTCCTCCGACCGTAAGGGGGATGAATGATGATGATGAAGATGACACAACCAAAACCCAGTCATCTCGAGGCAGGTGAAAATCCCTGACCCGCCTCTGTACTAGGCAAGGTCCTAGCGGAGGTAGTTTTCCGTTGCCTTCCTCCGACCGTAATGGGGATGAATGATGATGATGATGAAGACGACACAACCAACACCCAGTCATCTCGAGGCAGGGCAAAATCCTTGACCCGCTTCTGTACTAGACAAGGACCTAGCGGAGGTAGTTTTCCATTGCCTTCCTCCGACCATAATGGGGATGAATGATGATGATGAAGACGACACAACCAACACCCAGTAATCTCGAGACAGGTGAAAATCCCTGACCCGCCTCTGTACTAGGCAAGGTCTCAGCGGAGGTGGTTTGCCATTGCCTTCCTCCGACTGTAATGGGGATCAATGATGATGATGAAGACGACACAACCAACATCCAGTCATCTCGTGGCAGGTGAGAATCCCTGATACGCCTCTGTACTAGGCAAGGTCCTAGCAGAGGTAGTTTTCCGTTGCCTTCCTCCAACCGTAATGGGGATGAATGATGATGATGAAGATGACACAACCAACACCCAGTCATCTCTTGGCAGGTGAAAATCCCTGACCCACCTCTGTACTAGGCAAGGTCCTAATGGAGGTAGTTTTCCGTTGCCTTCCTCTGACCGTAATGGGGATGAAAGATGATGATGAAGACGACACAACCAACACCCAGTCATCTCGAGGCAGGTGAAAATCCCTGACCCGCCTCTGTACTAGGCAAGGTCTTAGCGGAGGTGGTTTGCCATTGCCTTCCTCCGACTGTAATTGGGATGAATGATGATGATGAAGACGACACAACCAACACCCAGTCATCTCGAGGCAGGTGAAAATCGCTGACCCGCCTCTGTACTAGGCAAGGTCCTAGCGGAGGTAGTTTTCCGTGTCCTTCCTCCGACTGTAATGGGGATGACTGATGATGATGAAGATGACACAACCAACACCCAGTCATCTCGAGGCAGGTGAAAATCCCTAACCCGCCTCTGTACTAGGCAAGGTCCTAGTGGAGGTGGTTTACCATTGTCTTCCTCCGACCGTAAGGGGGATGAATGATGATGATGAAGGCGACACAACCAACACCCAGTCATCTCGAGGCAGGTGAAGATCCCTGACCCGCCTCTGTACTAGGCAAGGTCCTAGCGGAGGTAGTTTTCCGTTGCCTTCCTCCGACTGTAATGGGGATGAGTGATGATGATGAAGACGACACAACCAACACCCAGCCATCTCGAGGCAGGTGAAAATCCCTGACCCGCCTATGTACTACGCAAGGTCCTAGTGGAGGTGGTTTGCCATTGCCTTCGTCTGACTGTAATGGGGATGAATGATGATGATGAAGACGACACAACCAACACCCAGTCATCTCGTAGCAGGTGAAAATCCCTGATCCGCCTCTGTACTAGGCAAGGTCCTAGCAGAGGTAGTTTTCCGTTGCCTTCCTCCAACCGTAATGGGGATGAGTGATGATGATGAAGACGACACAACCAACACCCAGTCATCTCGTGGCAGGTGAAAATCCCTGACCCACCTCTGTACTAGGCAAGGTCCTAGCGGTGGTAGTTTTCCGTTGCCTTCCTCCGACCATAATGGGGATGAATGATGATGATGAAGACGACACAACTAACACCCAGTCATCTCGAGACAGGTGAAAATCCCTGATCCGCCTCTGTACTAGGCAAGGTCCTAGCGGAGGTAGTTTTCCGTTGCCTTCCTCCAACCGTAATGGGGATGAACGATGACGATGAAGACGACACAACCAACACCCAGTAATCTCGAGGCAGGTGAAAATCAATGACCCGCCTCTGTACTAGGCAAGGTCCTAGCGGAGATAGTGTTCCGTTGCCTACCCCGACCATAATGGGGATGAATGATGATGATGAAGACGACACAACCAACACCCAGTCATCTCGAGGCAGGTGAAAATCCCTGACCCGCCTCTGTACTAGGCAAGGTCTTAGCGGAGGTGGTTTGCCATTGCCTTCCTCCGACTGTAATGGGGATGAATGATGATGATGAAGACGACACAACCAACACCCAGTCATCTCGTGGCAGGTGAAAATCCCTGATCCGCCTCTGTACTAGGCAAGGTCCTAGCAGAGGTAGTTTTCCGTTGCCTTCCTCCAACCATAATGGGGATGAATGATGATGATGAAGATGACCAAACCAACACCCAGTCATCTTGTGGCAGGTGAAAATCCCTGACCCACCTCTGTACTAGGAAAGGTCCTAATGGAGGTAGTTTTCCGTTGCCTTCCTCCGACCGTAATGGGGATGAAAGATGATGATGAAGACGACACAACCAACACCCAGTCATCTCGAGGCAGGTGAAAATCCCTGACCCGCCTCTGTACTAGGCAAGGTCCTAGCGGAGGTAGTGTTCCGTTGCCTTCCCCGACCATAATAGGGATGAATGATGATGATGAAGACGACACAACCAAAACCAAGTCATCTCGAGGCAGGTGTAAATCCCTGACCCGCCACTGTACTAGGCAAGGTCCTAGCGAAGGTGGTTTGCCATTGCCTTCCTCCGAACGTAATGTGGATGAGTGATGATGATGAAGACAACACAACCAACACCCAGTCATCTCGAGGCTGGTGCAAATCCCTGACCCGCCTCTGTATTAGGCAAGGTGCTAGCGGAGGTAGTTTTCCGTTGCCTTCCTCCGACCGTAATGGGGATGAATGATGATGATGAAGACGACACAACCAACACCCAGTCATCTCGAGGCAAATGAAAATCCCTGATCCGCCTCTGTACTAGGCAAGGTCCTAGCTGAGATGGTTTGCCATTGCCTTCCTCCGAACGTAATGTGGATGAGTGATGATGATGAAGACGACACAACCAACACCCAGTCATCTCGAGGCAGGTGAAAATCCCTGAACCGCCTCTGTACTAGGCAAGGTCCTAGCGGAGATGGTTTGCCATTGCCTTCCTCCGAACGTAATGTGGATGATTGATGATGATGAAGACGACTCAACCAACACCCAGTCATCTCGAGGCAGGTGAAAATCCCTGACCCGCCTCTGTACTAGGCAAAGTCCTAGCGGAGGTAGTTTTCCGTTGCCTTCCTCCGACCGTAAGGGGGATGAATAATGATGATGAAGACGACACAACCAACACCCAGTCATCTCGAGGCAGGTGTAAATCCCTGACCCGCCTCTGTACTAGGCAAGGTCCTAGCGGAGGTGGTTTGCCATTGCCTTCCTCCGACCATAATGGGGATGAATGATAATGATGAAGACGACACAACCAACACCCAGTCATCTCGAGGCAGGTGAAAATCCCTGACCCGCCTATGTACTACGCAAGGTCATAGTGGAGGTGGTTTGCCATTGCCTTCCTCTGACTGTAATGGGGATGAATGATGATGATGAAGACGACACAACCAACACCCAGTCATCTCGTAGCAGGTGAAAATCCCTGAACCGCCTCTGTACTAGGCAAGGTCCTAGCGGAGATGGTTTGCCATTGCCTTCCTCCGAACGTAATGTGGACGAGTGATGATGATGAAGACGACACAACCAACACCCAGTCATCTCGAGGCAGGTGAAAATCCCTGACCCGCCTCTGTACTAGGCAAGGTCCTAGCGGAGGTGGTTTGCCATTGCCTTCCTCCGACCGTAATGGGGATGAATGATAATGATGAAGACAACACAACCAACACCCAGTCATCTCGAGGCAGGTGAAAATCCCTGACCCGCCTCTGTACTAGGCAAGGTCCTAGCGGAGGTAGTTTTCCGTTGCCTTCCTCCGACCGTAAGGGGGATGAATGATGATGATGAAGACGACACAACCAAAACCCAGTCATCTCGAGGCAGGTGAAAATCACTGACCCGCCTCTGTACTAGGCAAGGTCCTAGCGGAGGTAGTTTTCCGTTGCCTTCCTCCGACCGTAATGGGGATGAATGATGATGATGATGAAGACGACACAACCAACACCCAGTCATCTCGAGGCCGGGCAAAATCCCTGACCCGCCTCTGCACTAGACAAGGACCTAGCGGAGGTAGTTTTCCATTGCGTTCCTCTGACCATAATGGGGATGAATGATGATGATGAAGACGACACAACCAACACCCAGTAATCTCGTGACAGGTGAAAATCCCTGACCCGCCTCTGTACTAGGCAAGGTCTCAGCAGAGGTGGTTTGCCATTGCCTTCCTCCGACTGTAATGGGGATAAATGATGATGATGAAGACGACACAACCAACATCCAGTCATCTCGTGGCAGGTGAAAAACCCTGATATGCCTCTGTACTAGGCAAGGTCCTAGTGGAGGTGGTTTACCATTGTCATCCTCCGAACGTAAGGGGGATGAATGATGATGATGAAGACGACACAACCAACACCCAGTTATCTCGTGGCAGTTGAAAATCCCTGACCCACCTCTGTACTAGGCAAGGTCCTAATGGAGGTAGTTTTCCGTTGCCTTCCTTTGACCGTAATGGGGATGAAAGATGATGATGAAGACGACACAACCAACACCCAGTCATCTCGAGGCAGGTGAAAATCCCTGACCCGCCTCTGTACTAGGCAAGGTCTTAGCCGAGTTGGTTTGCCATTCCCTTCCTCCGACTGTAATGGGGATGAATGATGATGATGAAGACGACACAACCAACACCCAGTCATCTCGAGGCAGGTGAAAATCGCTGACCCGCCTCTGTACTAGGCAAGGTCCTAGCGGAGGTAGTTTTCCGTGTCCTTCCTCCGACTGTAATGGGGATGACTGATGATGATGAAGACGACACAACCAACACCCAGTCATCTCGAGGCAGGTGAAAATCCCTGACCAGCCTCTGTACTAGGCAAGGTCCTAGTGGAGGTGGTTTACCATTGTCATCCTCCGAACGTAAGGGGGATGAATGATGATGATGAAGACGACACAACCAACACCCAGTCATCTCGAGGCAGGTGAAAATCCCTGACCCGCCTCTGTACTAGGCAAGGTCCTAGCGGAGGTAGTTTTCCGTTGCCTTCCTCCGACTGTAATGGGGATGAGTGATGATGATGAAGACGACACAACCAACACCCAGTCATCTCGAGACAGGTGAAAATCCCTGACCCGCCTCTGTACTAGGCATGGTCCTAGCGGAGATAGTGTTCCGTTGCCTACCCCGACCATAATGGGGATGAATGATGATGATGAAGACGACACAACCAACACCCAGTCATCTCGAGGCAGTTGAAAATCCCTGACCCGCCTCTGTACTAGGCAAGGTCTTAGCGGAGGTGGTTTGCCATTGCCTTCCTCCGACTGTAATGGGGATGAATGATGATGATGAAGACGACACAACCAACACCCAGTCATCTCGTGGCAGGTGAAAATCCCTGATCCGCTTCTGTACTAGGCAAGGTCCTAGCAGAGGTAGTTTTCCGTTGCCTTCCTCCAACCGTAATGGGGATGAATGATGATGATGAAGATGACACAACCAACACCCAGTCATCTCGTGGCAGGTGAAAATCTCTGACCCACCTCTGTACTAGGAAAGGTCCTAATGGAGGTAGTTTTCCGTTGCCTTCCTCCGACCGTAATTGGGATGAAAGATGATGATGAAGACGACACAACCAACACCCAGTCATCTCGAGGCAGGTGAAAATCCCTGACCCGCCTCTGTACTAGGCAAGGTCCTAGCGGAGGTAGTGTTCCGTTGCCTTCCCCGACCATAATAGGGATGAATGATGATGATGAAGACGACACAACCAACACCAAGTCATCTCGAGGCAGGTGTAAATCCCTGACCCGCCACTGTACTAGGCAAGGTCCTAGCGAAGGTGGTTTGCCATTGCCTTCCTCCGAACATAATGTGGATGAGTGATGATGATGAAGACGACACAACCAACACCCAGTCATCACAAGGCAGGTGCAAATCCCTGAACCGCCTCTGTATTAGGCAAGGTCCTAGCGGAGGTAGTTTTCCGTTGCCTTCCTCCGACTGTAATGGGGATGAATGATGATGATGAAGACGACACAACCAACACCCAGTCATCTCGAGGCAGGTGAAAATCCCTGATCCGCCTCTGTACTAGGCAAGGTCCTAGCGGAGATGGTTTGCCATTGTCTTCCTCCGAACGTAATGTGGATGAGTGATGATGATGAAGACGACACAACCAACACCCAGTCATCTCGAGGCAGGTGAAAATCTCTGACCCGCCTCTGTACTAGGCAAGGTCCTAGTGGAGGTGGTTTGCCATTGTCTTCCTCCGACCGTAAGGGGGATGAATGATGATGATGAAGACGACACAACCAACACCCAGTCATCTCGAGGCAGGTGAAAATCCCTGACCCGCCTCTGTACTAGGCAAGGTCCTAGCGGAGGTAGTTTTCCGTTGCCTTCCTCCGACTGTAATGGGGATGAGTGATGATGATGAAGACGACACAACCAACACCCAGTCATCTCGAGGCAGGTGAAAATCCCTGACCCGCCTATGTACTACGCAAGGTCCTAGTGGAGGTGGTTTGCCATTGCCTTCCTCTGACTGTAATGGGGATGAATGATTTTGATGAAGACGACACAACCAACACCAAGTCATCTCGTAGCAGGTGAAAATCCCTGATCCGCCTCTCTACTAGGCAAGGACCTAGCAGAGGTAGTTTTCCGTTGCCTTCCTCCAACCGTAATGGGGATGAATGATGATGATGAAGACGACACAACCAACACTCAGCCATCTCGTGGCAGGTGAAAATCCCTGACCCACCTCTGTACTAGGCAAGGTCCTAGCGGAGGTAGTTTTCCGTTGCCTTCCTCCGACCATAATGGGGATGAATGATGATGATGAAGACGACACAACCAACACCCAGTCATCTCGAGGCAGGTGAAAATCCCTGACCCGCCTATGTACTACGCAAGGTCATAGTGGAGGTGGTTTGCCATTGCCTTCCTCTGACTGTAATGGGGATGAATGATGATGATGAAGACGACACAACCAACACCCAGTCATCTCGTAGCAGGTGAAAATCCCTGAACCGCCTCTGTACTAGGCAAGGTCCTAGCGGAGATGGTTTGCCATTGCCTTCCTCCGAACGTAATGTGGATGAGTGATGATGATGAAGACGACACAACCAACACCCAGTCATCTCGAGGCAGGTGAAAATCCCTGACGCGCCTCTGTACTAGGCAAGGTCCTAGCGGAGGTGGTTTGCCATTTCCTTCCTCCGACCGTAATGGGGATGAATGATAATGATGAAGACAACACAACCAACACCCAGTCATCTCGAGGCAGGTGAAAATCCCTGACCCGCCTCTGTACTAGGCAAGGTCCTAGCGGAGGTAGTTTTCCGTTGCCTTCCTCCGACCGTAAGGGGGATGAATGATGATGATGAAGACGACACAACCAAAACCCAGTCATCTCGAGGCAGGTGAAAATCACTGACCCGCCTCTGTACTAGGCAAGGTCCTAGCGGAGGTAGTTTTCCGTTGCCTTCCTCCGACCGTAATGGGGATGAATGATGATGATGATGAAGACGACACAACCAACACCCAGTCATCTAAAGGCATGGCAAAATCCCTGACCCGCCTCTGTACTAGACAAGGACCTAGCGGAGGTAGTTTTCCATTGCCTTCCTCCGACCATAATGGGGATGAATGATGATGATGAAGACGACACAACCAACACCCAGTAATCTCGAGTCAGGTGAAAATCCCTGACCCGCCTCTGTACTAGCAAGGTCGCAGCGGAGGTGGTTTGCCATTGCCTTCCTCCGACTGTAATGGGGATAAATGATGATGATGAAGACGACACAACCAACATCCAGTCATCTCGTGGCAGGTGAAAATCCCTGATACGCCTCTGTACTAGGCAAGGTCCTAGCAGAGGTAGTTTTCCGTTGCCTTCCTCCAACCGTAATGGGGATGAATGATGATGATGAAGACGACACAACCAACACCCAGTCATCTCGTGGCAGGTGAAAATCCCTGACCCACCTCTGTACTAGGCAAGGTCCTAATGGAGGTAGTTTTCCGTTGCCTTCCTCTGACCGTAATGGGGATGAAAGGTGATGATGAAGACGACACAACCAACACCCAGTCATCTCGAGGCAGGTGAAAATCCCTGACCCGCCTCTGTACTAGGCAAGGTCTTAGCGGAGGTGGTTTGCCATTCCCTACCTCCGACTGTAATGGGGATGAATGATGATGATGAAGACGACACAACCAACACCCAGTCATCTCGAGGCAGGTGAAAATCGCTGACCCGCCTCTGTACTAGGCAAGGTCCTAGCGGAGGTAGTTTTCCGTGTCCTTCCTCCGACTGTAATGGGGATGACTGATGATGATGAAGACGACACAACCAACACCCAGTCATCTCGAGGCAGGTGAAAATCCCTGACCCGCCTCTGTACTAGGCAAGGTCCTAGTGGAGGTGGTTTACCATTGTCTTCCTCCGAACGTAAGGGGGATGAATGATGATGATGAAGACGACACAACCAACACCCAGTCATCTCGAGGCAGGTGAAAATCCCTGACCCGCCTCTGTACTAGGCAAGGTCCTAGCGGAGGTAGTTTTCCGTTGCCTTCCTCCGACTGTAATGGGGATGAGTGATGATGATGAAGACGACACAACCAACACCAGGTCATCTCGAGGCAGGTGAAAATCCCTGACCCGCCTATGTACTACGCAAGGTCCTAGTGGAGGTGGTTTGCCATTGCCTTCCTCTGACTGTAATGATGATGAATGATGATGATGAAGACGACACAACCAACACCCAGTCATCTCGTAGCAGGTGAAAATCCCTGATCCGCCTCTGTACTAGGCAAGGTCCTAGCAGAGGTAGTTTTCCGTTGCCTTCCTCCAACCGTAATGGGGATGAGTGATGATGATGAAGACGACACAACCAACACCCAGTCATCTCGTGGCAGGTGAAAATCCCTGACCCACCTCTGTACTAGGCAAGGTCCTAGCGGAGGTAGTTTTCCGTTGCCTTCCTCCGACCATAATGGGGATGAATGATGATGATGAAGACGACACAACCAACACCCAGTCATCTCGAGACAGGTGAAAATCCCTGACCCGCCTCTGTACTAGGCAAGGTCCTAGCGGAGGTAGTTTTCCGTTGCCTTCCTCCAACCGTAATGGGGATGAACGATGACGATGAAGACGACACAACCAACACCCAGTAATCTCGAGGCAGGTGAAAATCAATGACCCGCCTCTGTACTAGGCAAGGTCCTAGCGGAGATAGTGTTCCGTTGCCTACCCCGACCATAATGGGGATGAATGATGATGATGAAGACAACACAACCAACACCCAGTCATCTCGAGGCAGTTGAAAATCCCTGACCCGCCTCTGTACTAGGCAAGGTCTTAGCGGAGGTGGTTTGCCATTGCCTTCCTCCGACTGTAATGGGGATGAATGATGATGATGAAGACGAAACAACCAACACCCACTCATCTCGTGGCAGGTGAAAATCCCTTATCCGCCTCTGTACTAGGCAAGGTCCTAGCAGAGGTAGTTTTCCGTTGCCTTCCTCCAACCGTAATGGGGATGAATGATGATGATGAAGATGACACAACCAACACCCAGTCATCTCGTGGCAGGTGAAAATCCCTGACCCACCTCTGTACTAGGAAAGGTCCTAATGGAGGTAGTTTTCCGTTGCCTTCCTCCGACCGTAATTGGGATGAAAGATGATGATGAAGACGACACAACCAACACCCAGTCATCTCGAGGCAGGTGAAAATCCCTGACCCGCCTCTGTACTATTCAAGGTCCTAGCGGAGGTAGTGTTCCGTTGCCTTCCCCGACCATAATAGGGATGAATGATGATGATGAAGACGACACAACCAACACCCAGTCATCTCGAGGCAGGTTAAAATCCCTGATCCGCCTCTGTACTAGGCAAGGTCCTAGCGGAGATGGTTTGCCATTGCCTTCCTCCGAACGTAATGTGGATGAGTGATGATGATGAAGACGACACAACCAACACCAAGTCATCTCGAGGCAGGTGAAAATCCCTGAACCGCCTCTGTACTAGGCAAGGTCCTAGCGGAGATGGTTTGCCATTGCCTTCCTCCGAACGTAATGTGGATGATTGATGATGATGAAGACGACACAACCAACACCCAGTCATCTCGAGGCAGGTGAAAATCCCTGACCCGCCTCTGTACTAGGCAAGGTCCTAGCGGAGGTAGTTTTCCGTTGCCTTCCTCCGACCGTAAGGAGGATGAATGATGATGATGAAGACGACACAACCAACACCCAGTCATCTCGAGGCAGGTGTAAATCCCTGACCCGCCTCTGTACTAGGCAAGGTCCTAGCGGAGGTGCTTTGCCATTGCCTTCCTCCGACCGTAATGGGGATGAATGATAATGATGAAGACGACACAACCAACACCCAGTCATCTCGAGGCAGGTGAAAATCCCTGACCCGCCTCTGTACTACGCAAGGTCATAGTGGAGGTGGTTTGCCATTGCCTTCCTCTGACTGTAATGGGGATGAATGATGATGATGAAGACGACACAACCAACACCCAGTCATCTCGTAGCAGGTGAAAATCCCTGAACCGCCTCTGTACTAGGCAAGGTCCTAGCGGAGATGGTTTGCCATTGCCTTCCTCCGACTGTAATGTGGATGAGTGATGATGATGAAGACGACACAACCAACACCCAGTCATCTCGAGGCAGGTGAAAATCTCTGACCCGCCTCTGTACTAGGCAAGGTCCTAGTGGAGGTGGTTTGCCATTGTCTTCCTGCGACCGTAAGGGGGATGAATGATGATGATGAAGACGACACAACCAACACCCAGTCATCTCGAGGCAGGTGAAAATCCCTGACCCGCCTCTGTACTAGGCAAGGTCCTAGCGGAGGTAGTTTTCCGTTGCCTTCCTCCGACTGTAATGGGGATGAGTGATGATGATGAAGACGACACAACCAACACCCAGTCATCTCGAGGCAGGTGAAAATCCCTGACCCGCCTATGTACTACGCAAGGTCCTAGTGGAGGTGGTTTGCCATTGCCTTCCTCTGACTGTAATGGGGATGAATGATTTTGATGAAGACGACACAACCAACACCCAGTCATCTCGTAGCAGGTGAAAATCCCTGATCCGCCTCTGTACTAGGCAAGGACCTAGCAGAGGTAGTTTTCCGTTGCCTTCCTCCAACCGTAATGGGGATGAATGATGATGATGAAGACGACACAACCAACACTCAGCCATCTCGTGGCAGGTGAAAATCCCTGACCCACCTCTGTACTGGGCAAGGTCCTAGCGGAGGTAGTTTTCCGTTGCCTTCCTCCGACCATAATGGGGATGAATGATGATGATGAAGACGACACAACAAACACCCAGTCATCTCGAGACAGGTGAAAATCCCTGACCCGCCTCTGTACTAGGCAAGGTCCTAGCGGAGGTAGTTTTCCGTTGCCTTCCTCCATCCGTAATGGGGATGAATGATGATGATGAAGACGACACAACCAACACCCAGTAATCTCGAGGCATGTGAAAATCAATGACCCGCCTCTGTACTAGGCAAGGTCTTAGCGGAGGTGGTTTGCCATTGCCTTCCTCCGACTGTAATGGGGATGAATGATGCTGATGAAGACGACACAACCAACACACAGTCATCTCGTGGCAGGTGAAAATCCCTGATCCGCCTCTGTACTAGGCAAGGTCCTAGCAGAGGTAGTTTTCCGTTGCCTTCCTCCAACCGTAATGGGGATGAAAGATGAAGATGAAGACGACACAACCAACACCCAGTCATCTCGTGGCAGGTGAAAATCCCTGACCCACCTCTGTACTAGGAAAGGTCCTAATGGAGGTAGTTTTCCGTTGCCTTCCTCCGACCGTAATTGGGATGAAAGATGATGATGAAGATGACACAACCAACACCCAGTCATCTCGAGGCAGGTGAAAATCCCTGACCCGCCTCTGTACTAGGCAAGGTCCTAGCGGAGGTAGTGTTCAGTTGCCTTCCCCGACCATAATAGGGATGAATGATGATGATGAAGACGACACAACCAACACCCAGTCATCTCGAGGCAGGTGTAAGTCCCTGACCCGCCTCTGTACTAGGCAAGGTCCTAGCGGAGGTGGTTTGCCATTGCCTTCCTCCGACCGTAATGGGGATGAATGATAATGATGAAGACGACACAACCAACACCCAGTCATCTAGAGGCAGGTGAAAATCCCTGACCTGCCTCTGTACTAGGCAAGGTCCTAGCGGAGGTAGTTTTCCGTTGCCTTCCTCCGACCGTAATGGGGATGAATGATGATGATGTTGAAGACGACACAACCAACACCCAGTCATCTCGAGGCAGGGCAAAATCCCTGACCCACCTCTGTACTAGGCAAGGACCTAGCGGAGGTAGTTTTCCGTTGCCTTCCTCCGACCATAATGGGGATGTATGATGATGATGAAGACGACACAACTAACACCCAGTCATCTCGAGACAGGTGAAAATCCCTGACCCGCCTCTGTACTAGGCAAGGTCCTAGCGGAGGTAGACTTCCGTTGCCTTCCTCCGACCGTAATGGGGATGAACGATGATGATGAAGACGACACAACCAACACCCAGCAATCTCGAGGCAGGTGAAAATCCCTGACCCGCCTCTGTACTAGGCAAGGTCCTAGCGGAGGTAGTGTTCCGTTGCCTTCCCCGACCATAATGGGGATGAATGATGATGATGAAGACGACACAAGCAACACCCAGTCATCTCGAGGCAGGTGAAAATCCCTGACCGGCCTCTGTACTAGGCAAGGTCCTAGTGGAGGTGGTTTGCCATTGTCTTCCTCCGACCGTAATGGGGATGAATGATGATGATGAAGACGACACAACCAACACCCATTCATCTCGAGGCAGGTGAAAATCTCTGACCCGCCTCTGTACTAGGCAAGGTCCTAGCGGAGGTAGTTTTCCTTTGCCTTCCTCCGACTGTAATGGGGATGAGTGATGATGATGAAGACGACACAACCAACACCCAGTCATCTCGAGGCAGGTGAAAATCCCTGACCCGCCACTGTACTACGCAAGGTCCTAGTGGAGGTGGTTTGCCATTGCCTTCCTCCGACCATAAGGGGGATGAATGATGATGATGAAGACGACACAACCAACACCCAGTCATCTCGTAGCAGGCGAAAATCCCTGATCCGCCTCTGTACTAGGCAAGGTCCTAGCGGAGGTAGTTTTCCGTTGCCTTCCTCCAACCGTAATGGGGATGAATGATGATGATGAAGACGACACAACCAACACCCAGTCATCTCAAGGCAGGTGAAAATCCCCGACCCTCCTCTGTACTAGGCAAGGTCCTAGCGGAGGTAGTTTCCCGTTGCCTTCCTCTGACAATAATGGGGATGAATGATGATGATGAAGACGACACAACCAACACCCAGTCATCACGAGACAGGTGAAAATCTCTGACCCGCCTCTGTACTAGGCAAGGTCCTAGCGGAGGTAGTTTTCCGTTGCCTTCCTCCAACCGTAATGGGGATGAATGATGATGATGAATATGACACAACCAACACCAAGTCATCTCGAGGTAGGTGAAAATCCCTGACCCACCTCTGTACTAGGCAAGGTCCTAGCGGAGGTAGTTTTCCGTTGCCTTCCTCCGACCGTAAGGGGGATGAATGATGATAATGAAGACGACACAACCAACACCCAGTCATCTCGAGGCAGGTGTAAATCCCTGACCCGCCTCTGTACTAGGCAGGGTCCTAGCAGAGGTGGTTTGCCATTGCCTTTCTCCGACCGTAATGGGCATGAATGATAATGATGAAGACGACACAACCAACACCCAGTCATCTCGAGGCATGGAAATTCATTGACCCGCCTCTGTACTAGGCAAGGCCTTAGCGGAGGTGGTTTGCCATTGCCTTCCTCCGTCTGCAGTGGGGATGAATGATAATGATGAAGACGACACAACCAACTCCCAGGCATTTCGAGGCAGGTGTAAATCCCTGACCCGCCTCCGTACTACGCAAGGTCCTAGCGGAGGTAGTTTTCCGTTGCCTTCCTCCGACCGTAATGGGGATGAATGATGATGATGAAGACAACACAACCAACACCCTTTCATCTCGAGGCAGGTGAAAATCCCTGACCCGCCTCTGTACTAGGCAAGGTCCTAGCGGAGGTAGTTTTCCGTTGCCTTCCTCCGACCGTAATGGGGATGAATGATGACGATGAAGACGACACAACCAAAACCCAGTCATCTCGAGGCAGGTGAAAATCCCTGACCCGCCTCTGTATTAGGCAAGGTCCTAGCGGAGGTAGTTTTCCGTTGCCTTCCTCCGACCGTAATGGGGATGAATGATGATGATGATGAAGACGACACAACCAACACCCAGTCATCTCGAGGCAGGCCAAAATCCCTGACCCGCCTCTGTACTAGACAAGGACCTAGCGGAGGTAGTTTTCCATTGCCTTCCTCCGACCATAATGGGGATGAATGATGATGATGAAGACGACACAACCAACACCCAGTAATCTCGAGACAGGTGAAAATCCCTGACCCGCCTCTGTACTAGGCAAGGTCTCAGCGGAGGTGGTTTGCCATTGCCTTCCTCCGACTGTAATGGGGATAAATGATGATGATGAAAACGACACAACCAACATCCAGTCATCTCGTGGCAGGTGAAAATCCCTGTCCGCCTCTGTACTAGGCAAGGTCCTAGCAGAGGTAGTTTTCCGTTGCCTTCCTCCGACCATAATGGGGATGAATGATGATGATGAAGACGACACAACCAACACCCAGTCATCTCGTGGGATGTGAAAATCCCTGACCCACCTCTGTACTAGGCAAGGTCCTAATGGAGGTAGTTTTCCGTTGCCTTCCTCTGACCGTAATGGGGATGAAAGATGATGATGAAGACGACACAACCAACACCCAGTCATCTCGAGGCAGGTGAAAATCCCTGACATGCCTCTGTACTAGGCAAGGTCTTAGCGGAGGTGGTTTGCCATTGCCTTCCTCCGACTGTAATGGGGATGAATGATGATGATGTAGACGACACAACCAACACCCAGTCATCTCGTGGCAGGTGAAAATCCCTGATCCGCCTCTGTACTAGGCAAGGTCCTAATGGAGGTAGTTTTCTGTTGCCTTCCTTCAACCGTAATGGGGATGAATGATGATGATGAAGACGACACAACCAACACCCAATCATCTCGTGGCAGGTGAAAATCCCTGAAACACCTCTGTACTAGGCAAACTCCTAATGGAGGTAGTTTTCCGTTGCCTTCCTCCGACCGTAATGGGGATGACTGATGATGATGAAGACGACACAACCAACACCCAGTCATCTCGAGGCAGGTGAAGATCCCTGATCCGCCAATGTACTAGGCAAGGTCCTAGTGGAGGTGGTTTGCCATTGTCTTCCTCCGACCGTAAGGGGGATGAATGATGATGATGAAGACGACACAACCAACACCCAGTCATCTCGAGGCAGGTGAAAATCCCTGACCCGCCTCTGTACTAGGCAAGGTCCTAGCGGAGGTAGTTTTCCGTTGCCTTCCTCCGACTGTAATGGGGATGACTGATGATGATGAAGACGACACAACCAACACCCAGTCATCTCGAGGCAGGTGAAAATCCCTGATCCGCCAATGTACTAGGCAAGGTCCTAGTGGATGTGGTTTGCCATTGTCTTCCTCCGACCGTAAGGGGGATGAATGATGATGATGAAGACAACACAACCAACACCCAGTCATCTCGAGGCAGGTGAAAATCCCTGACCCGCCTCTGTACTAGGCAAGGACCTAGCAGAGGTAGTTTTCCGTTGCCTTCCTCCATCCGTAATGGGGATGAATGATGATGATGAAGACGACACAACCAACACTCAGCCATCTCGTGGCAGGTGAAAATCCCTGACCCACCTCTGTACTAGGCAAGGTCCTAGCGGAGGTAGTTTTCCGTTGCCTTGCTCCGACCATAATGGGGATGAATGATGATGATGAAGACGACACAACCAACACCCAGTCATCTCGAGACAGGTGAAAATCCCTGACCCGCCTCTGTACTAGGCAAGGTCCTAGCGGAGGTAGTTTTCCGTTGCCTTCCTCCAACCGTAATGGGGATGAACGATGACGATGAAGACGACACAACCAACACCCAGTAATCTCGAGGCAGGTGAAAATCAATGACCCGCCTCTGTACTAGGCAAGGTCTTAGCGGAGGTGGTTTGCCATTGCCTTCCTCCGACTGTAATGGGGATGAATGATGCTGATGAAGACGACACAACCAACACCCAGTCATCTCGTGGCAGGTGAAAATCCCTGATCCGCCTCTGTACTAGGCAAGGTCCTAGCAGAGGTAGTTTTCCGTTGCCTTCCTCCAACCGTAATGGGGATGAAAGATGATGATGAAGACGACACAACCAACACCCAGTCATCTCGTGGCAGGTGAAAATCCCTGACCCACCTCTGTACTAGGAAAGGTCCTAATGGAGGTAGTTTTCCGTTGCCTTCCCCGACCATAATAGGGATGAATGATGATGATGAAGACGACACAACCAACACCCAGTCATCTCGAGGCAGGTGTAAGTCCCTGACCCGCCTCTGTACTAGGCAAGGTCCTAGCGGAGGTGGTTTGCCATTGCCTTCCTCCGACCGTAATGGGGATGAATGATAATGATGAAGACGACACAACCAACACCCAGTCATCTAGAGGCAGGTGAAAATCCCTGACCTGCCTCTGTACTAGGCAAGGTCCTAGCGGAGGTAGTTTTCCGTTGCCTTCCTCCGACCGTAATGGGGATGAATGATGATGATGTTGAAGACGACACAACCAACACCCAGTCATCTCGAGGCAGGGCAAAATCCCTGACCCACCTCTGTACTAGGCAAGGACCTAGCGGAGGTAGTTTTCCGTTGCCTTCCTCCGACCATAATGGGGATGTATGATGATGATGAAGACGACACAACTAACACCCAGTCATCTCGAGACAGGTGAAAATCCCTGACCCGCCTCTGTACTAGGCAAGGTCCTAGCGGAGGTAGACTTCCGTTGCCTTCCTCCGACCGTAATGGGGATGAACGATGATGATGAAGACGACACAACCAACACCCAGCAATCTCGAGGCAGGTGAAAATCCCTGACCCGCCTCTGTACTAGGCAAGGTCCTAGCGGAGGTAGTGTTCCGTTGCCTTCCCCGACCATAATGGGGATGAATGATGATGATGAAGACGACACAAGCAACACCCAGTCATCTCGAGGCAGGTGAAAATCCCTGACCGGCCTCTGTACTAGGCAAGGTCCTAGTGGAGGTGGTTTGCCATTGTCTTCCTCCGACCGTAATGGGGATGAATGATGATGATGAAGACGACACAACCAACACCCATTCATCTCGAGGCAGGTGAAAATCTCTGACCCGCCTCTGTACTAGGCATGGTCCTAGCGGAGGTAGTTTTCCTTTGCCTTCCTCCGACTGTAATGGGGATGAGTGATGATGATGAAGACGACACAACCAACACCCAGTCATCTCGAGGCAGGTGAAAATCCCTGACCCGCCACTGTACTACGCAAGGTCCTAGTGGAGGTGGTTTGCCATTGCCTTCCTCCGACCATAAGGGGGATGAATGATGATGATGAAGACGACACAACCAACACCCAGTCATCTCGTAGCAGGCGAAAATCCCTGATCCGCCTCTGTACTAGGCAAGGTCCTAGCGGAGGTAGTTTTCCGTTGCCTTCCTCCAACCGTAATGGGGATGAATGATGATGATGAAGACGACACAACCAACACCCAGTCATCTCGTGGCAGGTGAAAATCCCCGACCCTCCTCTGTACTAGGCAAGGTCCTAGCGGAGGTAGTTTTCCGTTGCCTTCCTCTGACAATAATGGGGATGAATGATGATGATGAAGACGACACAACCAACACCCAGTCATCACGAGACAGGTGAAAATCTCTGACCCGCCTCTGTACTAGGCAAGGTCCTAGCGGAGGTAGTTTTCCGTTGCCTTCCTCCAACCGTAATGGGGATGAATGATGATGATGAATATGACACAACCAACACCAAGTCATCTCGAGGTAGGTGAAAATCCCTGACCCGCCTCTGTACTAGGCAAGGTCCTAGCGGAGGTAGTTTTCCGTTGCCTTCCTCCGACCGTAAGGGGGATGAATGATGATAATGAAGACGACACAACCAACACCCAGTCATCTCGAGGCAGGTGTAAATCCCTGACCCGCCTCTGTACTAGGCAGGGTCCTAGCAGAGGTGGTTTGCCATTGCCTTTCTCCGACCGTAATGGGCATGAATGATAATGATGAAGACGACACAACCAACACCCAGTCATCTCGAGGCATGGAAAATCATTGACCCGCCTCTGTACTAGGCAAGGCCTTAGCGGAGGTGGTTTGCCATTGCCTTCCTCCGTCTGCAATGGGGATGAATGATAATGATGAAGACGACACAACCAACACCCAGGCATCTCGAGGCAGGTGTAAATCCCTGACCCGCCTCCGTACTACGCAAGGTCCTAGCGGAGATAGTTTTCCGTTGCCTTCCTCCGACCGTAATGGGGATGAATGATGATGATGAAGACAACACAACCAACACCCTTTCATCTCGAGGCAGGTGAAAATCCCTGACCCGCCTCTGTACTAGGCAAGGTCCTAGCGGAGGTAGTTTTCCGTTGCCTTCCTCCGACCGTAATGGGGATGAATGATGACGATGAAGACGTCACAACCAAAACCCAGTCATCTCGAGGCAGGTGAAAATCCCTGACCCGCCTCTGTATTAGGCAAGGTCCTAGCGGAGGTAGTTTTCCGTTGCCTTCCTCCGACCGTAATGGGGATGAATGATGATGATGATGAAGACGACACAACCAACACCCAGTCATCTCGAGGCAGGCCAAAATCCCTGACCCGCCTCTGTACTAGACAAGGACCTAGCGGAGGTAGTTTTCCATTGCCTTCCTCCGACCATAATGGGGATGAATGATGATGATGAAGACGACACAACCAACACCCAGTAATCTCGAGACAGGTGAAAATCCCTGTCCGCCTCTGTACTAGGCAAGGTCCTAGCAGAGGTAGTTTTCCGTTGCCTTCCTCCGACCATAACGGGGATGAATGATGATGATGAAGACGACACAACCAACACCCAGTCATCTCGTGGCATGTGAAAATCCCTGACCCACCTCTGTACTAGGCAAGGTCCTAATGGAGGTAGTTTTCCGTTGCCTTCCTCTGACCGTAATGGGGATGAAAGATGATGATGAAGACGACACAACCAACACCCAGTCATCTCGAGGCAGGTGAAAATCCCTGACATGCCTCTGTACTAGGCAAGGTCTTAGCGGAGGTGGTTTGCCATTGCCTTCCTCCGACTGTAATGGGGATGAATGATGATGATGTAGACGACACAACCAACACCCAGTCATCTCGTGGCAGGTGAAAATCCCTGATCCGCCTCTGTACTAGGCAAGGTCCTAATGGAGGTAGTTTTCTGTTGCCTTCCTTCAACCGTAATGGGGATGAATGATGATGATGAAGACGACACAACCAACACCCAGTCATCTCGTGGCAGGTGAAAATCCCTGAAACATCTCTGTACTAGGCAAACTCCTAATGGAGGTAGTTTTCCGTTGCCTTCCTCCGACCGTAATGGGGATGACTGATGATGATGAAGACGACACAACCAACACCCAGTCATCTCGAGGCAGGTGAAAATCCCTGATCCGCCAATGTACTAGGCAAGGTCCTAGTGGAGGTGGTTTGCCATTGTCTTCCTCCGACCGTAAGGGGGATGAATGATGATGATGAAGACGACACAACCAACACCCAGTCATCTCGAGGCAGGTGAAAATCCCTGACCCGCCTCTGTACTAGGCAAGGTCCTAGCGGAGGTAGTTTTCCGTTGCCTTCCTCCGACTGTAATGGGGATGACTGATGACGATGAAGACGACACAACCAACACCCAGTCATCTCAAGGCAGGTGAAAATCCCTGATCCGCCAATGTACTAGGCAAGGTCCTAGTGGAGGTGGTTTGCCATTGTCTTCCTCCGACCGTAAGGGGGATGAATGATGATGATGAAGACGACACAACCAACACCCAGTCATCTCGAGGCAGGTGAAAATCCCTGACCCGCCTCTGTACTAGGCAAGGTCCTAGCGGAGGTAGTTTTCCGTTGCCTTCCTCCGACTGTAATGGGGATGAGTGATGATGATGAAGACGACACAACCAACACCCAGTCATCTCGAGGCAGGTGAAAATTCCTGACCCGCCTATGTACTACGCAATGTCCTAGTGGAGGTGGTTTGCCATTGCCTTCCTCTGACTGTAATGGGGATGAATGATGATGATGATTAAGACGACACAACCAACACCCAGTCATCTCGTAGCAGGTGAAAATCCCTGATCCGCCTCTGTACTAGGCAAGGTCCTACTAGAGGTAGTTTTCCGTTGCCTTCCTCCAACCGTAATGGGGATGAATGATGATGATGAAGACGACACAACCAACACCCAGTCATCTCAAGGCAGGTGAAAATCCCTGACCCGCCTCTGTACTACGCAAGGTCCTAGCGGAGGTAGTTTTCCGTTGCCTTCCTCCGACCGTAATGGGGATGAATGATGATGATGATGAAGACGACACAACCAACACCCAGTCATCTCGAGGCAGGGCAAAATCCCTGACCCGCCTCTGTACTAGACAAGGACCTAGCGGAGGTAGTTTTCCATTGCCTTCCTCCAACCGTAATGGGGATGAAAGATGATGATGAAGACGACACAACCAACACCCAGTCATCTCGAGGCAGGTGAAAATCCCTGACCCGCCTCTGTACTAGGCAAGGTCCTAGCGGAGGTAGTGTTCCGTTGCCTTCCCCGACCATAATAGGGATGAATGATGATGATGAAGACGACACAACCAACACCCAGTCATCTCGAGGCAGGTGTAAGTCCCTGACCCGCCTCTGTACTAGGCAAGGTCCTAGCGGAGGTGGTTTGCCATTGCCTTCCTCCGACCGTAATGGGGATGAATGATAATGATGAAGACGACACAACCAACACCCAGTCATCTAGAGGCAGGTGAAAATCCCTGACCTGCCTCTGTACTAGGCAAGGTCCTAGCGGAGGTAGTTTTCCGTTGCCTTCCTCCGACCGTAATGGGGATGAATGATGATGATGTTGAAGACGACACAACCAACACCCAGTCATCTCGAGGCAGGGCAAAATCCCTGACCCACCTCTGTACTAGGCAAGGACCTAGCGGAGGTAGTTTTCCGTTGCCTTCCTCCGACCATAATGGGGATGTATGATGATGATGAAGACGACACAACTAACACCCAGTCATCTCGAGACAGGTGAAAATCCCTGACCCGCCTCTGTACTAGGCAAGGTCCTAGCGGAGGTAGACTTCCGTTGCCTTCCTCCGACCGTAATGGGGATGAACGATGATGATGAAGACGACACAACCAACACCCAGCAATCTCGAGGCAGGTGAAAATCCCTGACCCGCCTCTGTACTAGGCAAGGTCCAAGCGGAGGTAGTGTTCCCTTGCCTTCCCCGACCATAATGGGGATGAATGATGATGATGAAGACGACACAAGCAACACCCAGTCATCTCGAGGCAGGTGAAAATCCCTGACCGGCCTCTGTACTAGGCAAGGTCCTAGTGGAGGTGGTTTGCCATTGTCTTCCTCCGACCGTAATGGGGATGAATGATGATGATGAAGACGACACAACCAACTCCCATTCATCTCGAGGCAGGTGAAAATCTCTGACCCGCCTCTGTACTAGGCATGGTCCTAGCGGAGGTAGTTTTCCTTTGCCTTCCTCCGACTGTAATGGGGATGAGTGATGATGATGAAGACGACACAACCAACACCCAGTCATCTCGAGGCAGGTGAAAATCCCTGACCCGCCACTGTACTACGCAAGGTCCTAGTGGAGGTGGTTTGCCATTGCCTTCCTCCGACCATAAGGGGGATGAATGATGATGATGAAGACGACACAACCAACACCCAGTCATCTCGTAGCAGGCGAAAATCCCTGATCCGCCTCTGTACTAGGCAAGGTCCTAGCGGAGGTAGTTTTCCGTTGCCTTCCTCCAACCGTAATGGGGATGAATGATGATGATGAAGACGACACAACCAACACCCAGTCATCTCGTGGCAGGTGAAAATCCCCGACCCTCCTCTGTACTAGGCAAGGTCCTAGCGGAGGTAGTTTTCCGTTGCCTTCCTCTGACAATAATGGGGATGAATGATGATGATGAAGACGACACAACCAACACCCAGTCATCACGAGACAGGTGAAAATCTCTGACCCGCCTCTGTACTAGGCAAGGTCCTAGCGGAGGTAGTTTTCCGTTGCCTTCCTCCAACCGTAATGGGGATGAATGATGATGATGAATATGACACAACCAACACCAAGTCATCTCGAGGTAGGTGAAAATCCCTGACCCGCCTCTGTACTAGGCAAGGTCCTAGCGGAGGTAGTTTTCCGTTGCCTTCCTCCGACCGTAAGGGGGATGAATGATGATAATGAAGACGACACAACCAACACCCAGTCATCTCGAGGCAGGTGTAAATCCCTGACCCGCCTCTGTACTAGGCAGGGTCCTAGCAGAGGTGGTTTGCCATTGCCTTTCTCCGACCGTAATGGGCATGAATGGTAATGATGAAGACGACACAACCAACACCCAGTCATCTCGAGGCATGGAAAATCATTGACCCGCCTCTGTACTAGGCAAGGCCTTAGCGGAGGTGGTTTGCCATTGCCTTCCTCCGTCTGCAATGGGGATGAATGATAATGATGAAGACGACACAACCAACACCCAGGCATCTCGAGGCAGGTGTAAATCCCTGACCCGCCTCCGTACTACGCAAGGTCCTAGCGGAGATAGTTTTCCGTTGCCTTCCTCCGACCGTAATGGGGATGAATGATGATGATGAAGACAACACAACCAACACCCTTTCATCTCGAGGCAGGTGAAAATCCCTGACCCGCCTCTGTACTAGGCAAGGTCCTAGCGGAGGTAGTTTTCCGTTGCCTTCCTCCGACCGTAATGGGGATGAATGATGATGATGTTGAAGACGACACAACCAACACCCAGTCATCTCGAGGCAGGGCAAAATCCCTGACCCACCTCTGTACTAGGCAAGGACCTAGCGGAGGTAGTTTTCCGTTGCCTTCCTCCGACCATAATGGGGATGTATGATGATGATGAAGACGACACAACTAACACCCAGTCATCTCGAGACAGGTGAAAATCCCTGACCCGCCTCTGTACTAGGCAAGGTCCTAGCGGAGGTAGACTTCCGTTGCCTTCCTCCGACCGTAATGGGGATGAACGATGATGATGAAGACGACACAACCAACACCCAGCAATCTCGAGGCAGGTGAAAATCCCTGACCCGCCTCTGTACTAGGCAAGGTCCTAGCGGAGGTAGTGTTCCGTTGCCTTCCCCGACCATAATGGGGATGAATGATGATGATGAAGACGACACAAGCAACACCCAGTCATCTCGAGGCAGGTGAAAATCCCTGACCGGCCTCTGTACTAGGCAAGGTCCTAGTGGAGGTGGTTTGCCATTGTCTTCCTCCGACCGTAATGGGGATGAATGATGATGATGAAGACGACACAACCAACACCCATTCATCTCGAGGCAGGTGAAAATCTCTGACCCGCCTCTGTACTAGGCATGGTCCTAGCGGAGGTAGTTTTCCTTTGCCTTCCTCCGACTGTAATGGGGATGAGTGATGATGATGAAGACGACACAACCAACACCCAGTCATCTCGAGGCAGGTGAAAATCCCTGACCCGCCACTGTACTACGCAAGGTCCTAGTGGAGGTGGTTTGCCATTGCCTTCCTCCGACCATAAGGGGGATGAATGATGATGATGAAGACGACACAACCAACACCCAGTCATCTCGTAGCAGGCGAAAATCCCTGATCCGCCTCTGTACTAGGCAAGGTCCTAGCAGAGGTAGTTTTCCGTTGCCTTCCTCCAACCGTAATGGGGATGAATGATGATGATGAAGACGACACAACCAACACCCAGTCATCTCGTGGCAGGTGAAAATCCCCGACCCTCCTCTGTACTAGGCAAGGTCCTAGCGGAGGTAGTTTTCCGTTGCCTTCCTCTGACAATAATGGGGATGAATGATGATGATGAAGACGACACAACCAACACCCAGTCATCACGAGACAGGTGAAAATCTCTGACCCGCCTCTGTACTACGCAAGGTCCTAGCGGAGGTAGTTTTCCGTTGCCTTCCTCCAACCGTAATGGGGATGAATGATGATGATGAATATGACACAACCAACACCAAGTCATCTCGAGGTAGGTGAAAATCCCTGACCCGCCTCTGTACTAGGCAAGGTCCTACGGAGGTAGTTTTCCGTTGCCTTCCTCCGACCGTAAGGGGGATGAATGATGATAATGAAGACGACACAACCAACACCCAGTCATCTCGAGGCAGGTGTAAATCCCTGACCCGCCTCTGTACTAGGCAGGGTCCTAGCAGAGGTGGTTTGCCATTGCCTTTCTCCGACCGTAATGGGCATGAATGATAATGATGAAGACGACACAACCAACACCCAGTCATCTCGAGGCATGGAATATCATTGACCCGCCTCTGTACTACACAAGGCCTTAGCGGAGGTGGTTTGCCATTGCCTTCCTCCGTCTGCAATGGGGATGAATGATAATGATGAAGACGACACAACCAACACCCAGGCATCTCGAGGCAGGTGTAAATCCCTGACCCGCCTCCGTACTACGCAAGGTCCTAGCGGAGATAGTTTTCCGTTGCCTTCCTCCGACCGTAATGGGGATGAATGATGATGATGAAGACAACACAACCAACACCCTTTCATCTCGAGGCAGGTGAAAATCCCTGACCCGCCTCTGTACTAGGCAAGGTCCTAGCGGAGGTAGTTTTCCGTTGCCTTCCTCCGACCGTAATGGGGATGAATGATGACGATGAAGACGTCACAACCAAAACCCAGTCATCTCGAGGCAGGTGAAAATCCCTGACCCGCCTCTGTATTAGGCAAGGTCCTAGCGGAGGTAGTTTTCCGTTGCCTTCCTCCGACCGTAATGGGGATGAATGATGATGATGATGAAGACGACACAACCAACACCCAGTCATCTCGAGGCAGGCCAAAATCCCTGACCCGCCTCTGTACTAGACAAGGACCTAGCGGAGGTAGTTTTCCATTGCCTTCCTCCGACCATAATGGGGATGAATGATGATGATGAAGACGACACAACCAACACCCAGTAATCTCGAGACAGGTGAAAATCCCTGACCCACCTCTGTACTAGGCAAGGTCTCAGCGGAGGTGGTTTGCCATTGCCTTCCTCCGACTGTAATGGGGATAAATGATGATGATGAAAACGACACAACCAACATCCAGTCATCTCGTGGCAGGTGAAAATCCCTGTCCGCCTCTGTACTAGGCAAGGTCCTAGCAGAGGTAGTTTTCCGTTGCCTTCCTCCGACCATAACGGGGATGAATGATGATGATGAAGACGACACAACCAACACCCAGTCATCTCGAGGCAGGTGAAAATCCCTGACCCACCTCTGTACTAGGCAAGGTCCTAATGGAGGTAGTTTTCCGTTGCCTTCCTCTGACCGTAATGGGGATGAAAGATGATGATGAAGACGACACAACCAACACCCAGTCATCTCGAGGCAGGTGAAAATCCCTGACATGCCTCTGTACTAGGCAAGGTCTTAGCGGAGGTGGTTTGCCATTGCCTTCCTCCGACTGTAATGGGGATGAATGATGATGATGTAGACGACACAACCAACACCCAGTCATCTCGTGGCAGGTGAAAATCCCTGATCCGCCTCTGTACTAGGCAAGGTCCTAATGGAGGTAGTTTTCTGTTGCCTTCCTTCAACCGTAATGGGGATGAATGATGATGATGAAGACGACACAACCAACACCCAGTCATCTCGAGGCAGGTGAAAATCCCTGACCCGCCTCTGTACTAGGCAAGGTCCTAGCGGAGGTAGTTTTCCGTTGCCTTCCTCCGACTGTAATGGGGATGACTGATGATGATGAAGACGACACAACCAACACCCAGTCATCTCAAGGCAGGTGAAAATCCCTGATCCGCCAATGTACTAGGCAAGGTCCTAGTGGAGGTGGTTTGCCATTGTCTTCCTCCAACCGTAATGGGGATGAATGATGATGATGAAGACGACACAACCAACACCCAGTCATCTCGAGGCAGGTGAAAATCCCTGACCCGCCTCTGTACTAGGCAAGGTCCTAGCGGAGGTAGTTTTCCGTTGCCTTCCTCTGACTGTAATGGGGATGAATGATGATGATGATTAAGACGACACAACCAACACCCAGTCATCTCGTAGCAGGTGAAAATCCCTGATCCGCCTCTGTACTAGGCAAGGTCCTACTAGAGGTAGTTTTCCGTTGCCTTCCTCCAACCGTAATGGGGATGAATGATGATGATGAAGACGACACAACCAACACCCAGTCATCTCAAGGCAGGTGAAAATCCCTGACCCGCCTCTGTACTACGCAAGGTCCTAGCGGAGGTAGTTTTCCGTTGCCTTCCTCCGACCGTAATGGGGATGAATGATGATGATGATGAAGACGACACAACCAACACCCAGTCATCTCGAGGCAGGGCAAAATCCCTGACCCGCCTCTGTACTAGACAAGGACCTAGCGGAGGTAGTTTTCCATTGCCTTCCTCCAACCGTAATGGGGATGAATGATGATGATGAAGATGACACAACCAACACCCAGTCATCTCGTGGCAGGTGAAAATCCCTGAAACACCTCTGTACTAGGCAAGGTCCTAATGGAGGTAGTTTTCCGTTGCCTTCCTCCGACGGTAATGGGGATGAAAGATGATGATGAAGACGACACAACCAACACCCAGTCATCTCGAGGCAGGTGAAAATCTCGACCCGCCTCTGTACTAGGCAAGGTCCTAGCGGAGGTAGTTTTCCGTGTCCTTCCTCCGACAGTAATGGGGATGACTGATGATGATGAAGACGACACAACCAACACCCAGTCATCTCGAGGCAGGTGAAAATCCCTGACCCGCCTCTGTACTAGGCAAGGTCCTAGTGGAGGTGGTTTGCCATTGTCTTCCTCCGACCGTAAGGTGGATGAATGATGATGATGAAGACGACACAACCAACACCCAGTCATCTCGTAGCAGGTGAAAATCCCTGATCCGCCTCTGTACTAGGCAAGGTCCTAGCAGAGGTAGTTTTCCGTTGCCTTCCTCCAACCGTAATGGGGATGAATGATGATGATGAAGACGACACAACCAACACCCAGTCATCTCGTGGCAGGTGAAAATCCCTGACCCACCTCTGTACTAGGCAAGGTCCTAGCGGAGGTAGTTTTCCGTTGCCTTCCTCCGACAATAATGGGGATGAATGATGATGATGAAGACGACACAACCAACACCCAGTCATCTCGAGACAGGTGAAAATCCCTGACCCGCCTCTGTACTAGGCAAGGTCCTAGCGGAGGTAGTTTTCCGTTGCATTCCTCCAACTGTAATGGGGATGAACGATGACGATGAAGACGACACAACCAACACCAAGTAATCACGAGGCAGGTGAAAATCAATGACCCGCCTCTGTACTAGGCAAGGTCCTAGCGGAGATAGTGTTCCGTTGCCTACCCCGACCATAATGATGATGAATGATGATGATGAAGACGACACAACCAACACCCAGTCATCTCGAGGCAGGTGAAAATCCCTGACCCGCCTCTGTACTAGGCAAGGTCCTAGTGGAGGTGGTTTGCCATTGTCTTCCTCCGACCGTAAGGGGGATGAATGATGATGATGAAGACGACACAACCAACACCCAGTCATCTCGAGGCAGGTGAAAATCCCTGACCCGCCTCTGTACTAGGCAAGGTCCTAGCGGAGGTAGTTTTCCGTTGCCTTCCTCCGACTGTAATGGGGATGACTGATGATGATGAAGACGTCACAACCAACACCCAGTCATCTCAAGGCAGGTGAAAATCCCTGATCCGCCAATGTACTAGGCAAGGTCCTAGTGGAGGTGGTTTGCCATTGTCTTCCTCCGACCGTAAGGGGGATGAATGATGATGATGAGGACGACACAACCAACACCCAGTCATCTCGAGGCAGGTGAAAATCCCTGACCCGCCTCTGTACTAGGCAAGGTCCTAGCGGAGGTAGTTTTCCGTTGCCTTCCTCCGACCGTAATAGGGATGAATGATGATGATGATGAAGACGACACAACCAACACCCAGTCATCTCGAGGCAGGGCAAAATCCCTGACCCGCCTCTGTACTAGGCAAGGACCTAGCGGAGGTAGTTTTCCATTGCCTTCCTCCGACCATAATGGGGATGAATGATGATGATGAAGACGACACAACCAACACCCAGTCATCTCGAGACAGGTGAAAATCCCTGACCCGCCTCCGTACTAGACAAGGTCTCAGCGGAGGTGGTTTGCCATTGCCTTCCTCCGACTGTAATGGGGATAAATGATGATGATGATGAAGACGACACAACCAACATCCAGTCATCTCGTGGCAGGTGAAAATCCCTGATCCGCCTCTGTACTAGGCAAGGTCCTAGCAGAGGTAGTTTTCCGTTGCCTTCCTCCGACCGTAATGGGGATGAATGATGATGATGAAGACGACACAACCAACACCCAGTCATCTCGTGGCAAGTGAAAATCCCTGACCCACCTCTGTACTAGGCAAGGTCCTAATGGAGGTAGTTTTCCGTTGCCTTCCTCTGACCGTAATGGGGATGAAAGATGATGATGAAGACGACACAACCAACACCCAGTCATCTCGAGGCAGGTGAAAATCCCTGACCCACCTCTGTATTAGGCAAGGTCTTAGCGGAGGTGGTTTGCCATTGCCTTCCTCCGACTGTAATGGGGATGAATGATGATGATGAAGACGACACAACCAACACCCAGTCATCTCGTGGCAGGTGAAAATCCCTGATCCGCCTCTGTACTAGGCAAGGTCCTAGCAGAGGTAGTTTTCCGTTGCCTTCCTCCAACCATAATGGGGATGAATGATGATGATGAAGATGACACAACCAACACCCAGTCATCTCGTGGCAGGTGAAAATCCCTGAAACACCTCTGTACTAGGCAAGGTCCTAATGGAGGTAGTTTTCCGTTGCCTTCCTCCGACGGTAATGGGGATGAAAGATGATGATGAAGACGACACAACCAACACCCAGTCATCTCGAGGCAGGTGAAAATCCCTGACCCGCCTCTGTACTAGGCAAGGTCCTAGCGGAGGTAGTTTTCCGTGTCCTTCCTCCGACAGTAATGGGGATGACTGATGATGATGAAGACGACACAACCAACACCCAGTCATCTCGAGGGAGGTGAAAATCCCTGACCCGCCTCTGTATTAGGCAAGGTCCTAGTGGAGGTGGTTTGCCATTGTCTTCCTCCGACCGTAAGGTGGATGAATGATGATGATGAAGACGACACAACCAACACCCAGTCATCTCGAGGCAGGTGAAAATCCCTGACCCGCCTCTGTACTAGGCAAGGTCCTAGCGGAGTTGGTTTTCCATTGCCTTCCTCCGACTGTAATGGGGATGAGTGATGATGATGAAGACGACACAACCAACACCCAGTCATCTCGAGGCAGGTGAAAATCCCTGACCCGCCTATGTACTACGCAAGGTCCTAGTGGAGGTGGTTTGCCATTGCCTTCCTCTGACTGTAATGGGGAAGAATGATGATGATGAAGACGACACAACCAACACCCAGTCATCTCGTAGCAGGTGAAAATCCCTGATCCGCCTCTGTACTAGGCAAGGTCCTAGCAGAGGTAGTTTTCCGTTGCCTTCCTCCAACCGTAATGGGGATGAATGATGATGATGAAGACGACACAACCAACACCCAGTCATCTCGTGGCAGGTGAAAATCCCTGACCCACCTCTGTACTAGGCAAGGTCCTAGCGGAGGTAGTTTTCCGTTGCCTTCCTCCGACCATAATGGGGATGAATGATGATGATGAAGACGACACAACCAACACCCAGTCATCTCGAGACAGGTGAAAATCCCTGACCCGCCTCTGTACTAGGCAAGGTCCTAGCGGAGGTAGTTTTCAGTTGCATTCCTCCAACCGTAATGGGGATGAACGATGACGATGAAGACGACACAACCAACACCCAGTAATCACGAGGCAGGTGAAAATCAATGACCCGCCTCTGTACTAGGCAAGGTCCTAGCGGAGATAGTGTTACGTTGCCTACCCCGACCATAATGGGGATGAATGATGATGATGAAGACGACACAACCAACACCCAGTCATCTCGAGGCAGGTGAAAATCCCTGACCCGCCTCTGTACTAGGCAAGGTCTTAGCGGATGTGGTTTGCCATTGCCTTCCTCCAACTGTAATGGGGATGAATGATGATGATGAAGATGACACAACCAACACCCAGTAATCTCGAGACAGGTGAAAATCCCTGATCCGCCTCTGTACTAGCCAAGGTCCTAGCAGAGGTGGTTTGCCGTTGCCTTCCCCCAACCGTAATGGAGATGAATGATGATGATGAAGACGACACAACCAACACCCAGTCATCTCGTGGCAGGTGAAAATCCCTGACCCACCTCTGTACTAGGCAAGGTCCTAGCGGAGGTAGTGTCCTGTTGCCTTCCCCGACCATAATAGGGATGAATGATGATGATGAAGACGACACAACCAACACCCAGTCATCTCGAGGCAGGTGTAAATCCCTGACCCGCCACTGTACTAGGCAAGGTCGTAGCGGAGGTGGTTTGCCATTGCCTTCCTCCGAACGTAATGTGCATGAGTGATGATGATGAAGACGACACAACCAACACCCAGTCATCTCGAGGCAGGTGCAAATCCCTGACCCGCCTCTGTATTAGGCAAGGTCCTAGCGGAGGTAGTTTTCCGTTGCCTTCCTCCGACCGTAATGGGGATGAATGATGATGATGAAGACGACACAACCAACACCCAGTCATCTCGAGGCAGGTGAAAATCCCTGACCCGCCTCTGTACTAGGCAAGGTCCTAGCGGAGATGGTTGGCCATTGCCTTCCTCCGAACGTAATGTGGATGAGTGATGATGATGAAGACGACACAACCAACACCCAGTCATCTCGAGGCAGGTGAAAATCCCTGACCCGCCTCTGTACTAGGCAAGGTCCTAGCGGAGGTAGTTTTCCGTTGCCTTCCTCCGACCGTAAGGGGGATTAATGATGATGATGAAGACGACACAACCAACACCCAGTCATCTCGAGGCAGGTGTAAATCACTGACCCGCCTCTGTACTAGGCAAGGTCCTAGCGGAGGTGGTTTGCCATTGCCTTCCTCCGACCGTAATGGGGATGAATGATAATGATGAAGACGACACAACCAACACCCAGTCATCTCGAGGCAGGTGAAAATCCCTGACCCGCCTCTGTACTTGGCAAGGCCTTAGCGGAGGTGGTTTGCCATTGCCTTCCTCCAACCGTAATAGGGACGAATGATAATGATGAAGACGACACAACCAACACCCAGGCATCTCGAGGCACGTGTAAATCCCTGACCCGCCTCTGTACTACGCAAGGTCCTAGCGGAGGTAGTTTTCCGTTGCCTTCCTCCGACCGTAATGGGGGTGAATGATGATGATGTTGAAGACGACACAACCAACACCCAGTCATCTCGAGGCAGGGCAAAATCCCTGACCCACCTCTGTACTAGGCAAGGTCCTAGCGGAGGTAGTTTTCCGTTGCCTTCCTCCGACCATAATGGGGATGAATGATGATGATGAAGACGACACAACTATCACCCAGTCATCTCGAGACAGGTGAAAATCCCTGACCCGCCTCTGTACTACGCAAGGTCCTAGTGGAGGTGGTTTGCCATTGCCTTCCTCTGACTGTAATGGGGATGAATGATGATGATGAAGACGACACAACCAAAACCCAGTCATCTCGTAGCAGGTGAAAATCCCTGATCCGCCTCTGTACTAGGCAAGATCTTGGCAGAGGTAGTTTTCCGTTGCCTTCCTCCAACCGTAATGGGGATGAATGATGATGATGAAGACGACACAACCAACACCCAGTCATCTCGAGACAGGTGAAAATCCCTGACCCGCCTCTGTACTAGGCAAGGTCCTAGCGGAGGTAGATTTCCGTTGCCTTCCTCCGACCGTATTGGGGATGAACGATGATGATGAAGACGACACAACCAACACCCAGTAATCTCGAGGCAGGTGAAAATCCCTGACCCGCCTCTGTACTAGGAAACGTCCTAGCGGAGGTAGTGTTCCGTTGCCTTCCCCGACCATAATGGGGATGAATGATGATGATGAAGACGACACAACCAACACCCAGTCATCTCGAGGCAGGTGAAAATCCCTGACCCACCTCTGTACTAGGCAAGGTCCTAGTGGAGGTGGTTTGCCATTGTCTTCCTCCGACCGTAATGGGGATGAATGATGATGATGAAGACGACACAACCAACACCCAGTCATCTCGAGGCAGGTGAAAATCTCTGACCCGCCTCTGTACTAGGCAAGGTCCTAGCGGAGGTAGTTTTCCTTTGCCTTCCTCTGACTGTAATGGGGATGAGTGATGATGATGAAGACGACACAACCAACACCCAGTCATCTCGAGGCAGGTGTAAATCCCTGACCCGCCTCTGTACTACGCAAGGTCCTAGTGGAGGTGGTTTGCCATTGCCTTCCTCTGACTGTAATGGGGATGAATGATGATGATGAAGACGACTCAACCAACACCCAGTCATCTCGTAGCAGGTGAAAATCCCTGATCCGCCTCTGTACTAGGCAAGGTCCTAGCAGAGGTAGTTTTCCGTTGCCTTCCTCCAACCGTAATGGGGATGAATGATGCTGATGAAGACGACACAACCAACACCCAGTCATCTCATGGCAGGTGAAAATCCCTGACCCACCTCTGTACTAGGCAAGGTCCTAGCGGAGGTAGTTTTCCGTTGCCTTCCTCGGACAATAATGGGGATGAATGATGCTGATGAAGACGACACAACCAACACCCAGTCATCTCGAGACAGGTGAAAATCCCTGACCCGCCTCTGTACTAGGCAAGGTCCTAGCGGAGGTAGTTTTCCGTTGCCTTCCTCCAACCGTAATGGGGATGAACGATGACGATGGAGATGACACAACCAACACCCAGTAATCTCGAGGCAGGTGCAAATCCCTGCCCCGCCTCTGTACTAGGCAAGGTCCTAGCAGAGATAGTGTTCCGTTGCCTACCCCGACCATAATGGTGATTAATGATGATGATGAAGACGACACAACCAACACCCAGTCATCTCGAGGCAGGTGAAAATCCCTGACCCGCCTCTGTACTAGGCAAGGTCGTAGCGGAGGTGGTTTGCCATTGCCTTCCTCCCACTGTAATGGGGATGAAAGATGATGATGAAGACGACACAACCAACACCCAGTCATCCCGTGGCAGGTGAAAATCTCTGATCCGCCTCTGTACTAGGCAAGGTCCTAGCAGAGGTAGTTTTCCGTTGCCTTCCTCCAACCGTAATGGTGATGAATGATGATGATGAAGACGACACAACCAACACCCAGTCATCTCGTGGCAGGTGAAAATCCCTGACCCACCTCTGTACTAGGAAAGGTCCTAATGGAGGTAGTTTTCTGTTGCCTTCATCCGACCGTAATGGGGATGAAAGATGATGATGAAGACGACACAACCAACACCCAGTCATCTCGAGGCAGGTGAAAATCCCTGACCCGCCTCTGTACTAGGCAAGGTCCTAGCGGAGGTAGTGTTCCGTTGCCTTCCCCGACCATAATGGGGATCAATGATGATGATGAAGACGACACAACCAACACCCAATCATCTCGAGGCAGGTGAAAATCCCTGACCCGCCTCCGTACTAGGCAAGGTCCTAGCGGAGATGGTTTGCCATTGCCTTCCTCCGAACGTAATGTGGATGAGTGACGATGATGAAGACGACACAACCAACACCCAGTCATCTCGAGGCAGGTGAAAATCCCTGAACCGCCTCTGTACTAGGCAAGGTCCTAGCGGAGATGGTTTGCCATTGCCTTCCTCCGAACATAATGTGGATGAGTGATGATGATGAAGATGACACAACCAACACCCAGTCATCTCGAGGCAGGTGAAAATCCCTGACCCGCCTCTGTACTAGTCAAGGTCCTAGCGGAAGTAGTTTTCCGTTGCCCTCCTCCGACCGTAAGGGGGATGAATGATGATGATGAAGACGACACAACCAACACCCATTCATCTCGAGGCAGGTGTAAATCCCTGACCCGCCTCTGTACTAGTCAAGGTCCTAGCGGAGGTGGTTTGCCATTGCCTTCCTCCGACTGTAATGGGGATGAATGATAATGATGAAGACGACACAACCAACACCCAGTCATCTCGAGGCAGGTGAAACTCCCTGACCCGCCTCTGTACTAGGCAAGGCCTTAGGGGAGGTGGTTTGCCATTGCTTTCCTCCGACCGTAATGGGGATGAATGATAATGATGAAGACAACACAACCAACACCCAGGCATCTCGAGGCAGGTGTAAATCCCTGACCCGCCTCTGTACTACGCAAGGTCCTAGCGGAGGTAGTTTTCCGTTGCCTTCCTCCGACCATAGTGGGGATAAATGATGATGATGAAGACGACCCAACCAACACCCAGTCATCTCGAGGCAGGTGAAAATCCCTGATCCGCCTCTGTACAAGGCAAGGTCCTAGCGGAGGTAGTTTTCCGTTGCCTTCCTCGTACAATAATGGGGATGAATGATGCTGATGAAGACGACACAACCAACACCCAGTCATCTCGAGACAGGTGAAAATCCCTGACCCGCCTCTGTACTAGGCAAGGTCCTAGCGGAGGTAGTTTTCCGTTGCCTTCCTCCAACCGTAATGGGGATGAACGATGACGATGGAGATGACACAACCAACACCCAGTAATCTCGAGGCAGGTGCAAATCCCTGCCCCGCCTCTGTACTAGGTAAGGTCCTAGCAGAGATAGTGTTCCGTTGCCTACCCCGACCATAATGGTGATTAATGATGATGATGAAGACGACACAACCAACACCCAGTCATCTCGAGGCAGGTGAAAATCCCTGACCCGCCTCTGTACTAGGCAAGGTCTTAGCGGAGGTGGTTTGCCATTGCCTTCCTCCCACTGTAATGGGGATGAAAGATGATGATGAAGACGACACAACCAACACCCAGTCATCCCGTGGCAGGTGAAAATCTCTGATCCGCCTCTGTACTAGGCAAGGTCCTAGCAGAGGTAGTTTTCCGTTGCCTTCCTCCAACCGTAATGGTGATGAATGATGATGATGAAGACGACACAACCAACACCCAGTCATCTCGTGTCAGGTGAAAATCCCTGACCCACCTCTGTACTAGGAAAGGTCCTAATGGAGGTAGTTTTCTGTTGCCTTCATCCGACCGTAATGGGGATGAAAGATGATGATGAAGACGACACAACCAACACCCAGTCATCTCGAGGCAGGTGAAAATCCCTGACCCGCCTCTGTACTAGGCAAGGTCCTAGCGGAGGTAGTGTTCCGTTGCCTTCCCCGACCATAATGGGGATCAATGATGATGATGAAGACGACACAACCAACACCCAATCATCTCGAGGCAGGTGAAAATCCCTGACCCGCCTCCGTACTAGGCAAGGTCCTAGCGGAGATGGTTTGCCATTGCCTTCCTCCGAACGTAATGTGGATGAGTGATGATGATGAAGACGACACAACCAACACCCAGTCATCTCGAGGCAGGTGAAAATCCCTGAACCGCCTCTGTACTAGGCAAGGTCCTAGCGGAGATGGTTTGCCATTGCCTTCCTCCGAACGTAATGTGGATGAGTGATGATGATGAAGACGACACAACCAACACCCAGTCATCTCGAGGCAGGTGAAAATCCCTGACCCGCCTCTGTACTAGTCAAGGTCCTAGCGGAGGTAGTTTTCCGTTGCCCTCCTCCGACCGTAAGGGGGATGAATGATGATGATGAAGACGACACAACCAACACCCATTCATCTCGAGGCAGGTGTAAATCCCTGACCCGCCTCTGTACTAGTCAAGGTCCTAGCGGAGGTGGTTTGCCATTGCCTTCCTCCGACTGTAATGGGGATGAATGATAATGATGAAGACGACACAACCAACACCCAGTCATCTCGAGGCAGGTGAAACTCCCTGACCCGCCTCTGTACTAGGCAAGGCCTTAGAGGAGGTGGTTTGCCATTGCCTTCCTCCGACCGTAATGGGGATGAATGATAATGATGAAGACAACACAACCAACACCCAGGCATCTCGAGGCAGGTGTAAATCCCTGACCCGCCTCTGTACTACGCAAGGTCCTAGCGGAGGTAGTTTTCCGTTGCCTTCCTCCGACCGTAGTGGGGATAAATGATGATGATGAAGACGACCCAACCAACACCCAGTCATCTCGAGGCAGGTGAAAATCCCTGATCCGCCTCTGTACAAGGCAAGGTCCTAGCGGAGGTAGTTTTCCGTTGCCTTCCTCCGACCGTAAGGGGGATGAGTGATGATGATGAAGACGACACAACCAACACCCAGTCATCTCGAGGCAGGTGAAAATCCCTGACCCGCCTCTGTACTAGGCAAGGTCCTAGCGGAGGTAGTTTTCCGTTGCCTTCCTCCGACCGTAATGGGGATGAATGATGATGATGATGAAGACGACACAACCAACACCCAGTCATCTCGAGGTAGGGCAAAATCCCTGACCCACCTCTGTACTAGGCAAGGACCTAGCGGAGGTAGTTTTCCGTTGCCTTCCTCCGACCATAATGGGGATGAATGATGATGATGAAGACGACACAACCAACATCCAGTCATCTCGAGACAGGTGAAAATCCCTGACCCGCCTCTGTACTAGGCAAGGTCCTAGCGGAGGTAGATTTCCATTGCCTTCCTCCAACCGTAATGGGGATGAACGATGATCATGAAGACGACACAACCAACACCCAGTAATCTCGAGGCAGGTGAAAATCCCTGACCCGCCTCTGTACTAGGCAAGGTCCTAGCGGATGTAGTGTTCCGTTGCCTTCCCCGACCATAATGGGGATGAATGATGATGATGAAGACGACACAACCAACACCCAGTCATCTCGAGGCAGGTGTAAATCCCTGACACGCCTCTGTACTAGGCAAGGTCCTAGCGCAGGTGGTTTGCCATTGCCTTCCTCCGAACGTAATGGGGATGAATGTAAATGATGAAGACGACACAACCAACACCTAGGCATCTCGAGGCAGGTGTAAATCCCTGACCCGCCTCTGTACTACGCAAGGTCCTAGTGGAGGTAGTTTTCCGTTGCCTTCCTCCGACCGTAATGGGGATGATTGATGATGATGAAGACGACACAACCAACACCCAGTCATCTCGAGGCAGGTGAAAATCCCTGACCCGCCTCTGTACTAGGCAAGGTCCTAGCGGAGGTAGTTTTCCGTTGCCTTCCTCCGACCATAAGGGGGATGAATGATGATGATGAAGACGACACAATCAACACCCAGTCATCTCGAGGCAGGTGTAAATCCCTGACCCGCCTCTGTACTAGGCAAGGTCCTAGCGGAGGTGGTTTGCCATTGCCTTCCTCCGACCGTAATGGGGATGAATGATAATGATGAAGACGACACAACCAACACCCAGTCATCTCGATGCAGGTGAAAATCCCTGACCCGCCTCTGTACTAGGCAAGGCCTTAGCGGAGGTGGTTTGCCATTGCCTTCCTCCGACTGTAATGGGGATGAATGATAATGATGAAGACGACACAACCAACACCCAAGCATCTCGAGGCAGGTGTAAATCCCTGACTTGCCTCTGTACTACGCAAGGTCCTAGTGGAGGTAGTTTTCCGTTGTCTTCCTCCGACCGTTATGGGGATGAATGATGATGATGAAGACAACACAACCAACACCCAGTCATCTCGAGGCAGGTGAAAATTCTTGACCCGCCTCTGTACTAGGCAAGGTCCTAGCGGAGGTAGTGTTCCGTTGTCTTCCCCGACCATAATGGAGATGAATGATGATGATGAAGATGACACAACCAACACCCAGTCATCTCGAGGCAGATGTAAATCCCTGACCTGCCTCTACTAGGCAAGGTCCTAGCGGGGTGGTTTGCCACTGCCTTCCTCCGAATGTAATGTGGATGAGTGATGATGATGAAGACGACACAACCAACACCCAGTCATCTCGAGGTAGGTGCAAATCCCTGACCCGCCTCTGTAGTAGGCAAGGTCCTAGCGGAGGTAGTTTTCCATTGCCTTACTCCGACCGTAATGGGGATGAATAATGATGATGAAGACGACACAACCAACACCCAGTCATCTCGAGGCAGGTGAAAATCCCTGACCCGCCTCTGTACTAGGCAAGGTCCTAGCGGAGATGGTTTACCATTGCTTTCCTCCGAACGTAATGTGGATGAATGATGATGATGAAGACGACACAACCAACACCCAGTCATCTCGAGGCAGGTGAAAATCCCTGACCCGCCTCTGTAGTAGGCAAGGTCCTAGCGGAGGTAGTTTTCCGTTGCCTTCCTCCGAACGTAATGTGGATGAGTGATGATGATGAAGACGACACAACCAACACCCAGTCATCTCGAGGCAGGTGAAAATCCCTGACCCGCCTCTGTACTAGGCAAGGTCCTAGCGGAGGTAGTTTTCCGTTGCCTTCCTACGACCGTAAGGGGGATGAATGATGACGATGAAGACGACACAACCAACACCCAGTCATCTAGAGGCAGGTGTAAATCCCTGACCCGCCTCTGTACTAGGCAAGGTCCTAGTGGAGGTGGTTTGCCATTGCCTTCCAGAGACCGTAATGGGGATGAATGATAATGATCAAGACGACACAACCAACACCCAGTCAGTTCGAGGCAGGTGAAAATCCCTTACCCGCCTCTGTACTAGGCAAGGCCTTAGCGGAGGTGGTTTGCCATTGCCTTCCTCCGACCGTAATGGGGATGAATGATAATGATGAAGACGACACAACCAACACCCAGGCAACTCGAGGCAGGTGTAAATCCCTGACCCGCCTCTGTACTACGAAGGTCCTAGCGGAGGTAGTTTTCTGTTGCCTTACTCTGACCGTAATGGGGATGAATGATGATGATGAAGACGACACAACCAACACCCAGTCATCTCGAGGCAGGTGAAAATCCCTGACCCGCCTCTGTACTAGGCAATTTCCTAGCGGAGGTAGTTTTCCGTTGCCTTCCTCCGACCGTAAGGGGGATGAATGATGATGATGAAGACGACACAACCAAAACCCAGTCATCTTGAGGCAGGTGAAAATCCCTGACCCGCATCTGTACTAGGCAAGGTCCTAGCGGAGGTAGTTTTCCGTTGCCTTCCTCCGACCGTAATGGGGATGAATGATGATGATGATGAAGACGACACAACCAACACCCAGTCATCTCGAGGAAGGGCAAAATCTCTGACCCACCTCTGTACTAGGCAAGGACCTAGCGGAGGTAGTTTTCCGTTGCCTTCCTCCGACCATAATGGGGATGAATGATGATGATGAAGACGACACAACCAACGCCCAGTCATCTCGAGACAGGTGAAAATCCCTGGCCCGCCTCTGTACTAGGCAAGGTCTTAGCGGAGGTGGTTTGCCATTGCCTTCCTCCGACTGTAATGGGGATAAATGATGATGATTAAGACGACACAACCAACACCCAGTCATCTCGAGGCAGGTGAAAATCCCTGATCCGCCTCTGTACTAGGCAAGGTCCTAGCAGAGGTAGTTTTCCGTTGCCTTCCTCCAACTGTAATGGGGATGAATGATGATGATGAAGACGACACAACCAACACCCAGTCATCTCGAGGCAGGTGAAAATCCCTGACCCGCCTCTGTACTAGGCAAGGACCTAGCGGAGGTAGTGTTCCGTTGCCTTCCCCGACCATAATGGAGATGAATGATGATGATGAAGACGACACAACCAACACACAGTCATCTCGAGGCAGGTGTAAATCCCTGACCCGCCTCTGTACTAGGCAAGGTCCTAGCGGGGTGGTTTGCCACTGCCTTCCTCCGAACGTAGTGTGGATGAGTGATGATGATGAAGACGACACAACCAACACCCAGTCATCTCGAGGCAGGTGCAAATCCCTGACCCGCCTTTGTAGTAAGCAAGGTCCTAGCGGAGGTAGTTTTCCGTTGCCTTCCTCCGACCGTAATGGGGATGAATGATGATGATGAAGACGACACAACCAACACCCAGTCATCTCGAGGCAGGTGAAAATAACTGCCCCGCCTCTGTACTAGGCAAGGTCCTAGCGGAGATGGTTTGCCATTGCCTTCCTCCGAACGTAATATGGATGAGTGATGATGATGAAGATGACACAACCAACACCCAGTCATCTCGAGGCAGGTGAAAATCCCTGACCCGCCTCTGTACTAGGCAAGGTCCTAGCGGAGATGGTTTGCCATAGTCTTCCTCCAAACGTAATGTGGATGAGTGATGATGATGAAGACGACACAACCAACACCCAGTCATCTCGAAGCAGGTGAAAATCCCTTACCCGCCTCTGTACAAGGCAAGGTCTTAGCGGAGGTGGTTTGCCATTGCCTTCCTCCGACTGTAATGGGGATGAATGATGATGATGAAGACGACACAACCAACACCCAGTCATCTCGTGGCAGCTGAAAATCCCTGATCCGCCTCTGTACAAGGCAAGGTCCTAGCGGAGGTAGTTTTCCGTTGCCTTCCTCCGACCGTAAGGGGGATGAGTGATGATGATGAAGACGACACAACCAACACCCAGTCATCTCGAGGCAGGTGAAAATCCCTGACCCGCCTCTGTACTAGGCAAGGTCCTAGCGGAGGTAGTTTTCCGTTGCCTTCCTCCGACCGTAATGGGGATGAATGATGATGATGATGAAGACGACACAACCAACACCCAGTCATCTCGAGGCAGGGCAAAATCCCTGACCCACCTCTGTACTAGGCAAGGACCTAGCGGAGGTAGTTTTCCGTTGCCTTCCTCCGACCATAATGGGGATGAATGATGATGATGAAGACGACACAACCAACACCCAGTCATCTCGAGACAGGTGAAAATCCCTGACCCGCCTCTGTACTAGGCAAGGTCCTAGCGGAGGTAGATTTCCATTGCCTTCCTCCAACCGTAATGGGGATGAACGATGATCATGAAGACGACACAACCAACACCCAGTAATCTCGAGGCAGGTGAAAATCCCTGACCCGCCTCTGTACTAGGCAAGGTCCTAGCGGAGGTAGTGTTCCGTTGCCTTCCCCGACCATAATGGGGATGAATGATGATGATGAAGACGACACAACCAACACCCAGTCATCTCGAGGCAGGTGTAAATCCCTGACACGCCTCTGTACTAGGCAAGGTCCTAGCGCAGGTGGTTTGCCATTGCCTTCCTCCGAACGTAATGGGGATGAATGTAAATGATGAAGACGACACAACCAACACCCAGTCATCTCGAGGCAGGTGTAAATCCGTGACCCGCCTCTGTACTAGGCAAGGTCCTAGCGGAGGTGGTTTGCCATTGCCTTCCTCCGACCGTAATGGGGATGAATGATAATGATGAAGACGACACAACCAACACCCAGTCATCTCGATGCAGGTGAAAATCCCTGACCCGCCTCTGTACTAGGCAAGGCCTTAGCGGAGGTGGATTGCCATTGCCTTCCTCCGACTGTAATGGGGATGAATGATAATGATGAAGACGACACAATCAACACCCAAGCATCTCGAGGCAGGTGTAAATCCCTGACTTGCCTCTGTACTACGCAAGGTCCTAGTGGAGGTAGTTTTCCGTTGTCTTCCTCCGACCGTTATGGGGATGAATGATGATGATGAAGACAACACAACCAACACCCAGTCATCTCGAGGCAGGTGAAAATTCTTGACCCGCCTCTGTACTAGGCAAGGTCCTAGCGGAGGTAGTGTTCCGTTGTCTTCCCCGACCATAATGGAGATGAATGATGATGATGAAGATGACACAACCAACACCCAGTCATCTCGAGGCAGATGTAAATCCCTGACCTGCCTCTACTAGGCAAGGTCCTAGCGGGGTGGTTTGCCACTGCCTTCCTCCGAACGTAATGTGGATGAGTGATGATGATGAAGACGACACAACCAACACCCAGTCATCTCGAGGTAGGTGCAAATCCCTGACCCGCCTCTGTAGTAGGCAAGGTCCTAGCGGAGGTAGTTTTCCATTGCCTTCCTCCGACCATAATGGGGATGAATAATGATGATGAAGACGACACAACCAACACCCAGTCATCTCAAGGCAGGTGAAAATCCCTGACCCGCCTCTGTACTAGGCAAGGTCCTAGCGGAGATGGTTTACCATTGCTTTCCTCCGAACGTAATGTGGATGAATGATGATGATGAAGACGACACAACCAACACCCAGTCATCTCGAGGCAGGTGAAAATCCCTGACCCGCCTCTGTACTAGGCAAGGTCCTAGCGGAGGTAGTTTTCCGTTGCCTTCCTCCGAACGTAATGTGGATGAGTGATGATGATGAAGACGACACAACCAACACCCAGTCATCTCGAGGCAGGTGAAAATCCCTGACCCGCCTCTGTACTAGGCAAGGTCCTAGCGGAGGTAGTTTTCCGTTGCCTTCCTACGACCGTAAGGGGGATGAATGATGATGATGAAGACGACACAACCAACACCCAGTCATCTCGAGGCAGGTGTAAATCCCTGACCCGCCTCTGTACTAGGCAAGGTCCTAGTGGAGGTGGTTTGCCATTGCCTTCCAGAGACCGTAATTGGGATGAATGATAATGATGAAGACGACACAACCAACACCCAGTCATTTCGAGGCAGGTGAAAATCCCTGACCCGCCTCTGTACTAGGCAAGGCCTTAGCGGAGGTGGTTTGCCATTGCCTTCCTCCGACCGTAATGGGGATGAATGATAATGATGAAGACGACACAACCAACACCCAGGCAACACGAGGCAGGTGTAAATCCCTGACCCGCCTCTGTACTACGAAGGTCCTAGCGGAGGTAGTTTTCTGTTGCCTTACTCTGACCGTAATGGGGATGAATGATGATGATGAAGACGACACAACCAACACCCAGTCATCTCGAGGCAGGTGAAAATCCCTGACCCGCCTCTGTACTAGGCAAGGTCCTAGCGGAGGTAGTTTTCCGTTGCCTTCCTCCGACCATAAGGGGGATGAATGATGATGATGAAGACGACACAATCAACACCCAGTCATCTCGAGGCAGGTGTAAATCCCTGACCCGCCTCTGTACTAGGCAAGGTCCTAGCGGAGGTGGTTTGCCATTGCCTTCCTCCGACCGTAATGGGGATGAATGATAATGTTGAAGACGACACAACCAACACCCAGTCATCTCGATGCAGGTGAAAATCCCTGACCCGCCTCTGTACTAGGCAAGGCCTTAGCGGAGGTGGTTTGCCATTGCCTTCCTCCGACTGTAATGGGGATGAATGATAATGATGAAGACGACACAACCAACACCCAAGCATCTCGAGGCAGGTGTAAATCCCTGACTTGCCTCTGTACTACGCAAGGTCCTAGTGGAGGTAGTTTTCCGTTGTCTTCCTCCGACCGTTATGGGGATGAATGATGATGATGAAGACAACACAACCAACACCCAGTCATCTCGAGGCAGGTGAAAATTCTTGACCCGCCTCTGTACTAGGCAAGGTCCTAGCGGAGGTAGTGTTCCGTTGTCTTCCCCGACCATAATGGAGATGAATGATGATGATGAAGATGACACAACCAACACCCAGTCATCTCGAGGCAGATGTAAATCCCTGACCTGCCTCTACTAGGCAAGGTCCTAGCGGGGTGGTTTGCCACTGCCTTCCTCCGAATGTAATGTGGATGAGTGATGATGATGAAGACGACACAACCAACACCCAGTCATCTCGAGGTAGGTGCAAATCCCTGACCCGCCTCTGTAGTAGGCAAGGTCCTAGCGGAGGTAGTTTTCCATTGCCTTCCTCCGACCGTAATGGGGATGAATAATGATGATGAAGACGACACAACCAACACCCAGTCATCTCGAGGCAGGTGAAAATCCCTGACCCGCCTCTGTACTAGGCAAGGTCCTAGCGGAGATGGTTTACCATTGCTTTCCTCCGAACGTAATGTGGATGAATGATGATGATGAAGACGACACAACCAACACCCAGTCATCTCGAGGCAGGTGAAAATCCCTGACCCGCCTCTGTAGTAGGCAAGGTCCTAGCGGAGGTAGTTTTCCGTTGCCTTCCTCCGAACGTAATGTGGATGAGTGATGATGATGAAGACGACACAACCAACACCCAGTCATCTCGAGGCAGGTGAAAATCCCTGACCCGCCTCTGTACTAGGCAAGGTCCTAGCGGAGGTAGTTTTCCGTTGCCTTCCTACGACCGTAAGGGGGATGAATGATGACGATGAAGACGACACAACCAACACCCAGTCATCTAGAGGCAGGTGTAAATCCCTGACCCGCCTCTGTACTAGGCAAGGTCCTAGTGGAGGTGGTTTGCCATTGCCTTCCAGAGACCGTAATGGGGATGAATGATAATGATCAAGACGACACAACCAACACCCAGTCAGTTCGTGGCAGGTGAAAATCCCTTACCCGCCTCTGTACTAGGCAAGGCCTTAGCGGAGGTGGTTTGCCATTGCCTTCCTCCGACCGTAATGGGGATGAATGATAATGATGAAGACGACACAACCAACACCCAGGCAACTCGAGGCAGGTGTAAATCCCTGACCCGCCTCTGTACTACGAAGGTCCTAGCGGAGGTAGTTTTCTGTTGCCTTACTCTGACCGTAATGGGGATGAATGATGATGATGAAGACGACACAACCAACACCCAGTCATCTCGAGGCAGGTGAAAATCCCTGACCCGCCTCTGTACTAGGCAATTTCCTAGCGGAGGTAGTTTTCCGTTGCCTTCCTCCGACCGTAAGGGGGATGAATGATGATGATGAAGACGACACAACCAACACCCAGTCATCTCGAGGCAGGTGAAAATCCCTGACCCGCCTCTGTAGTAGGCAAGGTCCTAGCGGAGGTAGTTTTCCGTTGCCTTCCTCCGAACGTAATGTGGATGAGTGATGATGATGAAGACGACACAACCAACACCCAGTCATCTCGAGGCAGGTGAAAATCCCTGACCCGCCTCTGTACTAGGCAAGGTCCTAGCGGAGGTAGTTTTCCGTTGCCTTCCTCCGACCATAAGGGGGATGAATGATGATGATGAAGACGACACAATCAACACCCAGTCATCTCGAGGCAGGTGTAAATCCCTGACCCGCCTCTGTACTAGGCAAGGTCCTAGCGGAGGTGGTTTGCCATTGCCTTCCTCCGACCGTAATGGGGATGAATGATAATGATGAAGACGACACAACCAACACCCAGTCATCTCGATGCAGGTGAAAATCCCTGACCCGCCTCTGTACTAGGCAAGGCCTTAGCGGAGGTGGTTTGCCATTGCCTTCCTCCGACTGTAATGGGGATGAATGATAATGATGAAGACGACACAACCAACACCCAAGCATCTCGAGGCAGGTGTAAATCCCTGACTTGCCTCTGTACTACGCAAGGTCCTAGTGGAGGTAGTTTTCCGTTGTCTTCCTCCGACCGTTATGGGGATGAATGATGATGATGAAGACAACACAACCAACACCCAGTCATCTCGAGGCAGGTGAAAATTCTTGACCCGCCTCTGTACTAGGCAAGGTCCTAGCGGAGGTAGTGTTCCGTTGTCTTCCCCGACCATAATGGAGATGAATGATGATGATGAAGATGACACAACCAACACCCAGTCATCTCGAGGCAGATGTAAATCCCTGACCTGCCTCTACTAGGCAAGGTCCTAGCGGGGTGGTTTGCCACTGCCTTCCTCCGAATGTAATGTGGATGAGTGATGATGATGAAGACGACACAACCAACACCCAGTCATCTCGAGGTAGGTGCAAATCCCTGACCCGCCTCTGTAGTAGGCAAGGTCCTAGCGGAGGTAGTTTTCCATTGCCTTCCTCCGACCGTAATGGGGATGAATAATGATGATGAAGACGACACAACCAACACCCAGTCATCTCGAGGCAGGTGAAAATCCCTGACCCGCCTCTGTACTAGGCAAGGTCCTAGCGGAGATGGTTTACCATTGCTTTCCTCCGAACGTAATGTGGATGAATGATGATGATGAAGACGACACAACCAACACCCAGTCATCTCGAGGCAGGTGAAAATCCCTGACCCGCCTCTGTAGTAGGCAAGGTCCTAGCGGAGGTAGTTTTCCGTTGCCTTCCTCCGAACGTAATGTGGATGAGTGATGATGATGAAGACGACACAACCAACACCCAGTCATCTCGAGGCAGGTGAAAATCCCTGACCCGCCTCTGTACTAGGCAAGGTCCTAGCGGAGGTAGTTTTCCGTTGCCTTCCTACGACCGTAAGGGGGATGAATGATGACGATGAAGACGACACAACCAACACCCAGTCATCTAGAGGCAGGTGTAAATCCCTGACCCGCCTCTGTACTAGGCAAGGTCCTAGTGGAGGTGGTTTGCCATTGCCTTCCAGAGACCGTAATGGGGATGAATGATAATGATCAAGACGACACAACCAACACCCAGTCAGTTCGAGGCAGGTGAAAATCCCTTACCCGCCTCTGTACTAGGCAAGGCCTTAGCGGAGGTGGTTTGCCATTGCCTTCCTCCGACCGTAATGGGGATGAATGATAATGATGAAGACGACACAACCAACACCCAGGCAACTCGAGGCAGGTGTAAATCCCTGACCCGCCTCTGTACTACGAAGGTCCTAGCGGAGGTAGTTTTCTGTTGCCTTACTCTGACCGTAATGGGGATGAATGATGATGATGAAGACGACACAACCAACACCCAGTCATCTCGAGGCAGGTGTAAATCCCTGACCCGCCTCTGTACTAGGCAAGGTCCTAGCGGGGTGGTTTGCCACTGCCTTCCTCCGAACGTAGTGTGGATGAGTGATGATGATGAAGACGACACAACCAACACCCAGTCATCTCGAGGCAGGTGCAAATCCCTGACCCGCCTTTGTAGTAAGCAAGGTCCTAGCGGAGGTAGTTTTCCGTTGCCTTCCTCCGACCGTAATGGGGATGAATGATGATGATGAAGACGACACAACCAACACCCAGTCATCTCGAGGCAGGTGAAAATAACTGCCCCGCCTCTGTACTAGGCAAGGTCCTAGCGGAGATGGTTTGCCATTGCCTTCCTCCGAACGTAATATGGATGAGTGATGATGATGAAGATGACACAACCAACACCCAGTCATCTCGAGGCAGGTGAAAATCCCTGACCCGCCTCTGTACTAGGCAAGGTCCTAGCGGAGATGGTTTGCCATAGTCTTCCTCCAAACGTAATGTGGATGAGTGATGATGATGAAGACGACACAACCAACACCCAGTCATCTCGAAGCAGGTGAAAATCCCTTACCCGCCTCTGTACAAGGCAAGGTCTTAGCGGAGGTGGTTTGCCATTGCCTTCCTCCGACTGTAATGGGGATGAATGATGATGATGAAGACGACACAACCAACACCCAGTCATCTCGTGGCAGCTGAAAATCCCTGATCCGCCTCTGTACAAGGCAAGGTCCTAGCGGAGGTAGTTTTCCGTTGCCTTCCTCCGACCGTAAGGGGGATGAGTGATGATGATGAAGACGACACAACCAACACCCAGTCATCTCGAGGCAGGTGAAAATCCCTGACCCGCCTCTGTACTAGGCAAGGTCCTAGCGGAGGTAGTTTTCCGTTGCCTTCCTCCGACCGTAATGGGGATGAATGATGATGATGATGAAGACGACACAACCAACACCCAGTCATCTCGAGGCAGGGCAAAATCCCTGACCCACCTCTGTACTAGGCAAGGACCTAGCGGAGGTAGTTTTCCGTTGCCTTCCTCCGACCATAATCGGGATGAATGATGATGATGAAGACGACACAACCAACACCCAGTCATCTCGAGACAGGTGAAAATCCCTGACCCGCCTCTGTACTAGGCAAGGTCCTAGCGGAGGTAGATTTCCATTGCCTTCCTCCAACCGTAATGGGGATGAACGATGATCATGAAGACGACACAACCAACACCCAGTAATCTCGAGGCAGGTGAAAATCCCTGACCCGCCTCTGTACTAGGCAAGGTCCTAGCGGAGGTAGTGTTCCGTTGCCTTCCCCGACCATAATGGGGATGAATGATGATGATGAAGACGACACAACCAACACCCAGTCATCTCGAGGCAGGTGTAAATCCCTGACACGCCTCTGTACTAGGCAAGGTCCTAGCGCAGGTGGTTTGCCATTGCCTTCCTCCGAACGTAATGGGGATGAATGTAAATGATGAAGACGACACAACCAACACCCAGTCATCTCGAGGCAGGTGTAAATCCGTGACCCGCCTCTGTACTAGGCAAGGTCCTAGCGGAGGTGGTTTGCCATTGCCTTCCTCCGACCGTAATGGGGATGAATGATAATGATGAAGACGACACAACCAACACCCAGTCATCTCGATGCAGGTGAAAATCCCTGACCCGCCTCTGTACTAGGCAAGGCCTTAGCGGAGGTGGATTGCCATTGCCTTCCTCCGACTGTAATGGGGATGAATGATAATGATGAAGACGACACAATCAACACCCAAGCATCTCGAGGCAGGTGTAAATCCCTGACTTGCCTCTGTACTACGCAAGGTCCTAGTGGAGGTAGTTTTCCGTTGTCTTCCTCCGACCGTTATGGGGATGAATGATGATGATGAAGACAACACAACCAACACCCAGTCATCTCGAGGCAGGTGAAAATTCTTGACCCGCCTCTGTACTAGGCAAGGTCCTAGCGGAGGTAGTGTTCCGTTGTCTTCCCCGACCATAATGGAGATGAATGATGATGATGAAGATGACACAACCAACACCCAGTCATCTCGAGGCAGATGTAAATCCCTGACCTGCCTCTACTAGGCAAGGTCCTAGCGGGGTGGTTTGCCACTGCCTTCCTCCGAACGTAATGTGGATGAGTGATGATGATGAAGACGACACAACCAACACCCAGTCATCTCGAGGTAGGTGCAAATCCCTGACCCGCCTCTGTAGTAGGCAAGGTCCTAGCGGAGGTAGTTTTCCATTGCCTTCCTCCGACCGTAATGGGGATGAATAATGATGATGAAGACGACACAACCAACACCCAGTCATCTCGAGGCAGGTGAAAATCCCTGACCCGCCTCTGTACTAGGCAAGGTCCTAGCGGAGATGGTTTACCATTGCTTTCCTCCGAACGTAATGTGGATGAATGATGATGATGAAGACGACACAACCAACACCCAGTCATCTCGAGGCAGGTGAAAATCCCTGACCCGCCTCTGTAGTAGGCAAGGTCCTAGCGGAGGTAGTTTTCCGTTGCCTTCCTCCGAACGTAATGTGGATGAGTGATGATGATGAAGACGACACAACCAACACCCAGTCATCTCGAGGCAGGTGAAAATCCCTGACCCGCCTCTGTACTAGGCAAGGTCCTAGCGGAGGTAGTTTTCCGTTGCCTTCCTACGACCGTAAGGGGGATGAATGATGACGATGAAGACGACACAACCAACACCCAGTCATCTAGAGGCAGGTGTAAATCCCTGACCCGCCTCTGTACTAGGCAAGGTCCTAGTGGAGGTGGTTTGCCATTGCCTTCCAGAGACCGTAATGGGGATGAATGATAATGATCAAGACGACACAACCAACACCCAGTCAGTTCGAGGCAGGTGAAAATCCCTTACCCGCCTCTGTACTAGGCAAGGCCTTAGCGGAGGTGGTTTGCCATTGCCTTCCTCCGACCGTAATGGGGATGAATGATAATGATGAAGACGACACAACCAACACCCAGGCAACTCGAGGCAGGTGTAAATCCCTGACCCGCCTCTGTACTACGAAGGTCCTAACGGAGGTAGTTTTCTGTTGCCTTACTCTGACCGTAATGGGGATGAATGATGATGATGAAGACGACACAACCAACACCCAGTCATCTCGAGGCAGGTGAAAATCCCTGACCCGCCTCTGTACTAGGCAATTTCCTAGCGGAGGTAGTTTTCCGTTGCCTTCCTCCGACCGTAAGGGGGATGAATGATGATGATGAAGACGACACAACCAACACCCAGTCATCTCGAGGCAGGTGAAAATCCCTGACCCGCCTCTGTAGTAGGCAAGGTCCTAGCGGAGGTAGTTTTCCGTTGCCTTCCTCCGAACGTAATGTGGATGAGTGATGATGATGAAGACGACACAACCAACACCCAGTCATCTCGAGGCAGGTGAAAATCCCTGACCCGCCTCTGTACTAGGCAAGGTCCTAGCGGAGGTAGTTTTCCGTTGCCTTCCTCCGACCATAAGGGGGATGAATGATGATGATGAAGACGACACAATCAACACCCAGTCATCTCGAGGCAGGTGTAAATCCCTGACCCGCCTCTGTACTAGGCAAGGTCCTAGCGGAGGTGGTTTGCCATTGCCTTCCTCCGACCGTAATGGGGATGAATGATAATGATGAAGACGACACAACCAACACCCAGTCATCTCGATGCAGGTGAAAATCCCTGACCCGCCTCTGTACTAGGCAAGGCCTTAGCGGAGGTGGTTTGCCATTGCCTTCCTCCGACTGTAATGGGGATGAATGATAATGATGAAGACGACACAACCAACACCCAAGCATCTCGAGGCAGGTGTAAATCCCTGACTTGCCTCTGTACTACGCAAGGTCCTAGTGGAGGTAGTTTTCCGTTGTCTTCCTCCGACCGTTATGGGGATGAATGATGATGATGAAGACAACACAACCAACACCCAGTCATCTCGAGGCAGGTGAAAATTCTTGACCCGCCTCTGTACTAGGCAAGGTCCTAGCGGAGGTAGTGTTCCGTTGTCTTCCCCGACCATAATGGAGATGAATGATGATGATGAAGATGACACAACCAACACCCAGTCATCTCGAGGCAGATGTAAATCCCTGACCTGCCTCTACTAGGCAAGGTCCTAGCGGGGTGGTTTGCCACTGCCTTCCTCCGAATGTAATGTGGATGAGTGATGATGATGAAGACGACACAACCAACACCCAGTCATCTCGAGGTAGGTGCAAATCCCTGACCCGCCTCTGTAGTAGGCAAGGTCCTAGCGGAGGTAGTTTTCCATTGCCTTCCTCCGACCGTAATGGGGATGAATAATGATGATGAAGACGACACAACCAACACCCAGTCATCTCGAGGCAGGTGAAAATCCCTGACCCGCCTCTGTACTAGGCAAGGTCCTAGCGGAGATGGTTTACCATTGCTTTCCTCCGAACGTAATGTGGATGAATGATGATGATGAAGACGACACAACCAACACCCAGTCATCTCGAGGCAGGTGAAAATCCCTGACCCGCCTCTGTAGTAGGCAAGGTCCTAGCGGAGGTAGTTTTCCGTTGCCTTCCTCCGAACGTAATGTGGATGAGTGATGATGATGAAGACGACACAACCAACACCCAGTCATCTCGAGGCAGGTGAAAATCCCTGACCCGCCTCTGTACTAGGCAAGGTCCTAGCGGAGGTAGTTTTCCGTTGCCTTCCTACGACCGTAAGGGGGATGAATGATGACGATGAAGACGACACAACCAACACCCAGTCATCTAGAGGCAGGTGTAAATCCCTGACCCGCCTCTGTACTAGGCAAGGTCCTAGTGGAGGTGGTTTGCCATTGCCTTCCAGAGACCGTAATGGGGATGAATGATAATGATCAAGACGACACAACCAACACCCAGTCAGTTCGAGGCAGGTGAAAATCCCTTACCCGCCTCTGTACTAGGCAAGGCCTTAGCGGAGGTGGTTTGCCATTGCCTTCCTCCGACCGTAATGGGGATGAATGATAATGATGAAGACGACACAACCAACACCCAGGCAACTCGAGGCAGGTGTAAATCCCTGACCCGCCTCTGTACTACGAAGGTCCTAGCGGAGGTAGTTTTCTGTTGCCTTACTCTGACCGTAATGGGGATGAATGATGATGATGAAGACGACACAACCAACACCCAGTCATCTCGAGGCAGGTGTAAATCCCTGACCCGCCTCTGTACTAGGCAAGGTCCTAGCGGGGTGGTTTGCCACTGCCTTCCTCCGAACGTAGTGTGGATGAGTGATGATGATGAAGACGACACAACCAACACCCAGTCATCTCGAGGCAGGTGCAAATCCCTGACCCGCCTTTGTAGTAAGCAAGGTCCTAGCGGAGGTAGTTTTCCGTTGCCTTCCTCCGACCGTAATGGGGATGAATGATGATGATGAAGACGACACAACCAACACCCAGTCATCTCGAGGCAGGTGAAAATAACTGCCCCGCCTCTGTACTAGGCAAGGTCCTAGCGGAGATGGTTTGCCATTGCCTTCCTCCGAACGTAATATGGATGAGTGATGATGATGAAGATGACACAACCAACACCCAGTCATCTCGAGGCACGTGAAAATCCCTGACCCGCCTCTGTACTAGGCAAGGTCCTAGCGGAGATGGTTTGCCATAGTCTTCCTCCAAACGTAATGTGGATGAGTGATGATGATGAAGACGACACAACCAACACCCAGTCATCTCGAAGCAGGTGAAAATCCCTTACCCGCCTCTGTACAAGGCAAGGTCTTAGCGGAGGTGGTTTGCCATTGCCTTCCTCCGACTGTAATGGGGATGAATGATGATGATGAAGACGACACAACCAACACCCAGTCATCTCGTGGCAGCTGAAAATCCCTGATCCGCCTCTGTACAAGGCAAGGTCCTAGCGGAGGTAGTTTTCCGTTGCCTTCCTCCGACCGTAAGGGGGATGAGTGATGATGATGAAGACGACACAACCAACACCCAGTCATCTCGAGGCAGGTGAAAATCCCTGACCCGCCTCTGTACTAGGCAAGGTCCTAGCGGAGGTAGTTTTCCGTTGCCTTCCTCCGACCGTAATGGGGATGAATGATGATGATGATGAAGACGACACAACCAACACCCAGTCATCTCGAGGCAGGGCAAAATCCCTGACCCACCTCTGTACTAGGCAAGGACCTAGCGGAGGTAGTTTTCCGTTGCCTTCCTCCGACCATAATGGGGATGAATGATGATGATGAAGACGACACAACCAACACCCAGTCATCTCGAGACAGGTGAAAATCCCTGACCCGCCTCTGTACTAGGCAAGGTCCTAGCGGAGGTAGATTTCCATTGCCTTCCTCCAACCGTAATGGGGATGAACGATGATCATGAAGACGACACAACCAACACCCAGTAATCTCGAGGCAGGTGAAAATCCCTGACCCGCCTCTGTACTAGGCAAGGTCCTAGCGGAGGTAGTGTTCCGTTGCCTTCCCCGACCATAATGGGGATGAATGATGATGATGAAGACGACACAACCAACACCCAGTCATCTCGAGGCAGGTGTAAATCCCTGACACGCCTCTGTACTAGGCAAGGTCCTAGCGCAGGTGGTTTGCCATTGCCTTCCTCCGAACGTAATGGGGATGAATGTAAATGATGAAGACGACACAACCAACACCCAGTCATCTCGAGGCAGGTGTAAATCCGTGACCCGCCTCTGTACTAGGCAAGGTCCTAGCGGAGGTGGTTTGCCATTGCCTTCCTCCGACCGTAATGGGGATGAATGATAATGATGAAGACGACACAACCAACACCCAGTCATCTCGATGCAGGTGAAAATCCCTGACCCGCCTCTGTACTAGGCAAGGCCTTAGCGGAGGTGGATTGCCATTGCCTTCCTCCGACTGTAATGGGGATGAATGATAATGATGAAGACGACACAATCAACACCCAAGCATCTCGAGGCAGGTGTAAATCCCTGACTTGCCTCTGTACTACGCAAGGTCCTAGTGGAGGTAGTTTTCCGTTGTCTTCCTCCGACCGTTATGGGGATGAATGATGATGATGAAGACAACACAACCAACACCCAGTCATCTCGAGGCAGGTGAAAATTCTTGACCCGCCTCTGTACTAGGCAAGGTCCTAGCGGAGGTAGTGTTCCGTTGTCTTCCCCGACCATAATGGAGATGAATGATGATGATGAAGATGACACAACCAACACCCAGTCATCTCGAGGCAGATGTAAATCCCTGACCTGCCTCTACTAGGCAAGGTCCTAGCGGGGTGGTTTGCCACTGCCTTCCTCCGAACGTAATGTGGATGAGTGATGATGATGAAGACGACACAACCAACACCCAGTCATCTCGAGGTAGGTGCAAATCCCTGACCCGCCTCTGTAGTAGGCAAGGTCCTAGCGGAGGTAGTTTTCCATTGCCTTCCTCCGACCATAATGGGGATGAATAATGATGATGAAGACGACACAACCAACACCCAGTCATCTCAAGGCAGGTGAAAATCCCTGACCCGCCTCTGTACTAGGCAAGGTCCTAGCGGAGATGGTTTACCATTGCTTTCCTCCGAACGTAATGTGGATGAATGATGATGATGAAGACGACACAACCAACACCCAGTCATCTCGAGGCAGGTGAAAATCCCTGACCCGCCTCTGTACTAGGCAAGGTCCTAGCGGAGGTAGTTTTCCGTTGCCTTCCTCCGAACGTAATGTGGATGAGTGATGATGATGAAGACGACACAACCAACACCCAGTCATCTCGAGGCAGGTGAAAATCCCTGACCCGCCTCTGTACTAGGCAAGGTCCTAGCGGAGGTAGTTTTCCGTTGCCTTCCTACGACCGTAAGGGGGATGAATGATGATGATGAAGACGACACAACCAACACCCAGTCATCTCGAGGCAGGTGTAAATCCCTGACCCGCCTCTGTACTAGGCAAGGTCCTAGTGGAGGTGGTTTGCCATTGCCTTCCAGAGACCGAAATGGGGATGAATGATAATGATGAAGACGACACAACCAACACCCAGTCATTTCGAGGCAGGTGAAAATCCCTGACCCGCCTCTGTACTAGGCAAGGCCTTAGCGGAGGTGGTTTGCCATTGCCTTCCTCCGACCGTAATGGGGATGAATGATAATGATGAAGACGACACAACCAACACCCAGGCAACACGAGGCAGGTGTAAATCCCTGACCCGCCTCTGTACTACGAAGGTCCTAGCGGAGGTAGTTTTCTGTTGCCTTACTCTGACCGTAATGGGGATGAATGATGATGATGAAGACGACACAACCAACACCCAGTCATCTCGAGGCAGGTGAAAATCCCTGACCCGCCTCTGTACTAGGCAAGGTCCTAGCGGAGGTAGTTTTCCGTTGCCTTCCTCCGACCATAAGGGGGATGAATGATGATGATGAAGACGACACAATCAACACCCAGTCATCTCGAGGCAGGTGTAAATCCCTGACCCGCCTCTGTACTAGGCAAGGTCCTAGCGGAGGTGGTTTGCCATTGCCTTCCTCCGACCGTAATGGGGATGAATGATAATGATGAAGACGACACAACCAACACCCAGTCATCTCGATGCAGGTGAAAATCCCTGACCCGCCTCTGTACTAGGCAAGGCCTTAGCGGAGGTGGTTTGCCATTGCCTTCCTCCGACTGTAATGGGGATGAATGATAATGATGAAGACGACACAACCAACACCCAAGCATCTCGAGGCAGGTGTAAATCCCTGACTTGCCTCTGTACTACGCAAGGTCCTAGTGGAGGTAGTTATCCGTTGTCTTCCTCCGACCGTTATGGGGATGAATGATGATGATGAAGACAACACAACCAACACCCAGTCATCTCGAGGCAGGTGAAAATTCTTGACCCGCCTCTGTACTAGGCAAGGTCCTAGCGGAGGTAGTGTTCCGTTGTCTTCCCCGACCATAATGGAGATGAATGATGATGATGAAGATGACACAACCAACACCCAGTCATCTCGAGGCAGATGTAAATCCCTGACCTGCCTCTACTAGGCAAGGTCCTAGCGGGGTGGTTTGCCACTGCCTTCCTCCGAATGTAATGTGGATGAGTGATGATGATGAAGACGACACAACCAACACCCAGTCATCTCGAGGTAGGTGCAAATCCCTGACCCGCCTCTGTAGTAGGCAAGGTCCTAGCGGAGGTAGTTTTCCATTGCCTTCCTCCGACCGTAATGGGGATGAATAATGATGATGAAGACGACACAACCAACACCCAGTCATCTCGAGGCAGGTGAAAATCCCTGACCCGCCTCTGTACTAGGCAAGGTCCTAGCGGAGATGGTTTTCCATTGCTTTCCTCCGAACGTAATGTGGATGAATGATGATGATGAAGACGACACAACCAACACCCAGTCATCTCGAGGCAGGTGAAAATCCCTGACCCGCCTCTGTAGTAGGCAAGGTCCTAGCGGAGGTAGTTTTCCGTTGCCTTCCTCCGAACGTAATGTGGATGAGTGATGATGATGAAGACGACACAACCAACACCCAGTCATCTCGAGGCAGGTGAAAATCCCTGACCCGCCTCTGTACTAGGCAAGGTCCTAGCGGAGGTAGTTTTCCGTTGCCTTCCTACGACCGTAAGGGGGATGAATGATGACGATGAAGACGACACAACCAACACCCAGTCATCTAGAGGCAGGTGTAAATCCCTGACCCGCCTCTGTACTAGGCAAGGTCCTAGTGGAGGTGGTTTGCCATTGCCTTCCAGAGACCGTAATGGGGATGAATGATAATGATCAAGACGACACAACCAACACCCAGTCAGTTCGAGGCAGGTGAAAATCCCTTACCCGCCTCTGTACTAGGCAAGGCCTTAGCGGAGGTGGTTTGCCATTGCCTTCCTCCGACCGTAATGGGGATGAATGATAATGATGAAGACGACACAACCAACACCCAGGCAACTCGAGGCAGGTGTAAATCCCTGACCCGCCTCTGTACTACGAAGGTCCTAGCGGAGGTAGTTTTCTGTTGCCTTACTCTGACCGTAATGGGGATGAATGATGATGATGAAGACGACACAACCAACACCCAGTCATCTCGAGGCAGGTGAAAATCCCTGACCCGCCTCTGTACTAGGCAATTTCCTAGCGGAGGTAGTTTTCCGTTGCCTTCCTCCGACCGTAAGGGGGATGAATGATGATGATGAAGACGACACAACCAAAACCCAGTCATCTTGAGGCAGGTGAAAATCCCTGACCCGCATCTGTACTAGGCAAGGTCCTAGCGGAGGTAGTTTTCCGTTGCCTTCCTCCGACCGTAATGGGGATGAATGATGATGATGATGAAGACGACACAACCAACACCCAGTCATCTCGAGGAAGGGCAAAATCTCTGACCCACCTCTGTACTAGGCAAGGACCTAGCGGAGGTAGTTTTCCGTTGCCTTCCTCCGACCATAATGGGGATGAATGATGATGATGAAGACGACACAACCAACGCCCAGTCATCTCGAGACAGGTGAAAATCCCTGGCCCGCCTCTGTACTAGGCAAGGTCTTAGCGGAGGTGGTTTGCCATTGCCTTCCTCCGACTGTAATGGGGATAAATGATGATGATTAAGACGACACAACCAACACCCAGTCATCTCGAGGCAGGTGAAAATCCCTGATCCGCCTCTGTACTAGGCAAGGTCCTAGCAGAGGTAGTTTTCCGTTGCCTTCCTCCAACTGTAATGGGGATGAATGATGATGATGAAGACGACACAACCAACACCCAGTCATCTCGAGGCAGGTGAAAATCCCTGACCCGCCTCTGTACTAGGCAAGGACCTAGCGGAGGTAGTGTTCCGTTGCCTTCCCCGACCATAATGGAGATGAATGATGATGATGAAGACGACACAACCAACACACAGTCATCTCGAGGCAGGTGTAAATCCCTGACCCGCCTCTGTACTAGGCAAGGTCCTAGCGGGGTGGTTTGCCACTGCCTTCCTCCGAACGTAGTGTGGATGAGTGATGATGATGAAGACGACACAACCAACACCCAGTCATCTCGAGGCAGGTGCAAATCCCTGACCCGCCTTTGTAGTAAGCAAGGTCCTAGCGGAGGTAGTTTTCCGTTGCCTTCCTCCGACCGTAATGGGGATGAATGATGATGATGAAGACGACACAACCAACACCCAGTCATCTCGAGGCAGGTGAAAATAACTGCCCCGCCTCTGTACTAGGCAAGGTCCTAGCGGAGATGGTTTGCCATTGCCTTCCTCCGAACGTAATATGGATGAGTGATGATGATGAAGATGACACAACCAACACCCAGTCATCTCGAGGCAGGTGAAAATCCTTGACCCGCCTCTGTACTAGGCAAGGTCCTAGCGGAGATGGTTTGCCATAGTCTTCCTCCAAACGTAATGTGGATGAGTGATGATGATGAAGACGACACAACCAACACCCAGTCATCTCGAAGCAGGTGAAAATCCCTTACCCGCCTCTGTACAAGGCAAGGTCTTAGCGGAGGTGGTTTGCCATTGCCTTCCTCCGACTGTAATGGGGATGAATGATGATGATGAAGACGACACAACCAACACCCAGTCATCTCGTGGCAGCTGAAAATCCCTGATCCGCCTCTGTACAAGGCAAGGTCCTAGCGGAGGTAGTTTTCCGTTGCCTTCCTCCGACCGTAAGGGGGATGAGTGATGATGATGAAGACGACACAACCAACACCCAGTCATCTCGAGGCAGGTGAAAATCCCTGACCCGCCTCTGTACTAGGCAAGGTCCTAGCGGAGGTAGTTTTCCGTTGCCTTCCTCCGACCGTAATGGGGATGAATGATGATGATGATGAAGACGACACAACCAACACCCAGTCATCTCGAGGCAGGGCAAAATCCCTGACCCACCTCTGTACTAGGCAAGGACCTAGCGGAGGTAGTTTTCCGTTGCCTTCCTCCGACCATAATGGGGATGAATGATGATGATGAAGACGACACAACCAACACCCAGTCATCTCGAGACAGGTGAAAATCCCTGACCCGCCTCTGTACTAGGCAAGGTCCTAGCGGAGGTAGATTTCCATTGCCTTCCTCCAACCGTAATGGGGATGAACGATGATCATGAAGACGACACAACCAACACCCAGTAATCTCGAGGCAGGTGAAAATCCCTGACCCGCCTCTGTACTAGGCAAGGTCCTAGCGGAGGTAGTGTTCCGTTGCCTTCCCCGACCATAATGGGGATGAATGATGATGATGAAGACGACACAACCAACACCCAGTCATCTCGAGGCAGGTGTAAATCCCTGACACGCCTCTGTACTAGGCAAGGTCCTAGCGCAGGTGGTTTGCCATTGCCTTCCTCCGAACGTAATGGGGATGAATGTAAATGATGAAGACGACACAACCAACACCCAGTCATCTCGAGGCAGGTGTAAATCCGTGACCCGCCTCTGTACTAGGCAAGGTCCTAGCGGAGGTGGTTTGCCATTGCCTTCCTCCGACCGTAATGGGGATGAATGATAATGATGAAGACGACACAACCAACACCCAGTCATCTCGATGCAGGTGAAAATCCCTGACCCGCCTCTGTACTAGGCAAGGCCTTAGCGGAGGTGGATTGCCATTGCCTTCCTCCGACTGTAATGGGGATGAATGATAATGATGAAGACGACACAATCAACACCCAAGCATCTCGAGGCAGGTGTAAATCCCTGACTTGCCTCTGTACTACGCAAGGTCCTAGTGGAGGTAGTTTTCCGTTGTCTTCCTCCGACCGTTATGGGGATGAATGATGATGATGAAGACAACACAACCAACACCCAGTCATCTCGAGGCAGGTGAAAATTCTTGACCCGCCTCTGTACTAGGCAAGGTCCTAGCGGAGGTAGTGTTCCGTTGTCTTCCCCGACCATAATGGAGATGAATGATGATGATGAAGATGACACAACCAACACCCAGTCATCTCGAGGCAGATGTAAATCCCTGACCTGCCTCTACTAGGCAAGGTCCTAGCGGGGTGGTTTGCCACTGCCTTCCTCCGAACGTAATGTGGATGAGTGATGATGATGAAGACGACACAACCAACACCCAGTCATCTCGAGGTAGGTGCAAATCCCTGACCCGCCTCTGTAGTAGGCAAGGTCCTAGCGGAGGTAGTTTTCCATTGCCTTCCTCCGACCATAATGGGGATGAATAATGATGATGAAGACGACACAACCAACACCCAGTCATCTCAAGGCAGGTGAAAATCCCTGACCCGCCTCTGTACTAGGCAAGGTCCTAGCGGAGATGGTTTACCATTGCTTTCCTCCGAACGTAATGTGGATGAATGATGATGATGAAGACGACACAACCAACACCCAGTCATCTCGAGGCAGGTGAAAATCCCTGACCCGCCTCTGTACTAGGCAAGGTCCTAGCGGAGGTAGTTTTCCGTTGCCTTCCTCCGAACGTAATGTGGATGAGTGATGATGATGAAGACGACACAACCAACACCCAGTCATCTCGAGGCAGGTGAAAATCCCTGACCCGCCTCTGTACTAGGCAAGGTCCTAGCGGAGGTAGTTTTCCGTTGCCTTCCTACGACCGTAAGGGGGATGAATGATGATGATGAAGTGACACAACCAACACCCAGTCATCTCGAGGCAGGTGTAAATCCCTGACCCGCCTCTGTACTAGGCAAGGTCCTAGTGGAGGTGGTTTGCCATTGCCTTCCAGAGACCGTAATGGGGATGAATGATAATGATGAAGACGACACAACCAACACCCAGTCATTTCGAGGCAGGTGAAAATCCCTGACCCGCCTCTGTACTAGGCAAGGCCTTAGCGGAGGTGGTTTGCCATTGCCTTCCTCCGACCGTAATGGGGATGAATGATAATGATGAAGACGACACAACCAACACCAAGGCAACACGAGGCAGGTGTAAATCCCTGACCCGCCTCTGTACTACGAAGGTCCTAGCGGAGGTAGTTTTCTGTTGCCTTACTCTGACCGTAATGGGGATGAATGATGATGATGAAGACGACACAACCAACACCCAGTCATCTCGAGGCAGGTGAAAATCCCTGACCCCCCTCTGTACTAGGCAAGGTCCTAGCGGAGGTAGTTTTCCGTTGCCTTCCTCCGACCGTAAGGGGGATGAATGATGATGATGAAGACGACACAACCAAAACCCAGTCATCTTGAGGCAGGTGAAAATCCCTGACCCGCATCTGTACTAGGCAAGGTCCTAGCGGAGGTAGTTTTCCGTTGCCTTCCTCCGATCGTAATGGGGATGAATGATGATGATGATGAAGACGACACAACCAACACCCAGTCATCTCGAGGAAGGGCAAAATCTCTGACCCACCTCTGTACTAGGCAAGGACCTAGTGGAGGTAGTTTTCCGTTGCCTTCCTCCGACCATAATGGGGATGAATGATGATGATGAAGACGACACAACCAACGCCCAGTCATCTCGAGACAGGTGAAAATCCCTGGCCCGCCTCTGTACTACGCAAGGTCTTAGCCGAGGTGGTTTGCCATTGCCTTCCTCCGACTGTAATGGGGATAAATGATGATGATTAAGACGACACAACCAACACCCAGTCATCTCGAGGCAGGTGAAAATCCCTGATCCGCCTCTGTACTAGGCAAGGTCCTAGCAGAGGTAGTTTTCCGTTGCCTTCCTCCAACTGTAATGGGGATGAATGATGATGATGAAGACGACACAACCAACACCCAGTCATCTCGAGGCAGGTGAAAATCCCTGACCCACCTATGTACTAGGCAAGGTCCTAATGGAGGTAGTTTTCCGTTGCCTTCCTCCGACCGTAATGGGGATGAAAGATGATGATGAAGACGACACAACCAACACCCAGTCATCTCGAGGCAGGTGAAAATCCCTGACCCGCCTCTGTACTAGGCAAGGACCTAGCGGAGGTAGTGTTCCGTTGCCTTCCCCGACCATAATGGAGATGAATGATGATGATGAAGACGACACAACCAACACACAGTCATCTCGAGGCAGGTGTAAATCCCTGACCCGCCTCTGTACTAGGCAAGGTCCTAGCGGGGTGGTTTGCCACTGCCTTCCTCCGAACGTAGTGTGGATGAGTGATGATGATGAAGACGACACAACCAACACCCAGTCATCTCGAGGCAGGTGCAAATCCCTGACCCGCCTCTGTAGTAAGCAAGGTCCTAGCGGAGGTAGTTTTCCGTTGCCTTCCTCCGACCGTAATGGGGATGAATGATGATGATGAAGACGACACAACCAACACCCAGTCATCTCGAGGCAGGTGAAAATAACTGCCCCGCCTCTGTACTAGGCAAGGTCCTAGCGGAGATGGTTTGCCATTGCCTTCCTCCGAACGTAATGTGGATGAGTGATGATGATGAAGACGACACAACCAACACCCAGTCATCTCGAGGCAGGTGAAAATCCCTGACCCGCCTCTGTACTAGGCAAGGTCCTAGCGGAGATGGTTTGCCATAGTCTTCCTCCAAACGTAATGTGGATGACTGATGAGGATGAAGACGACACAACCAACACCCAGTCATCTCGAAGCAGGTGAAAATCCCTTACCCGCCTCTGTACAAGGCAAGGTCTTAGCGGAGGTGGTTTGCAATTGCCTTCCTCCGACTGTAATGGGGATGAATGATGATGATGAAGACGACACAACCAATACCCAGTCATCTCGTGGCAGGTGAAAATCCCTGATCCGCCTCTGTACTAGGCAAGGTCCTAGCAGAGGTAGTTTTCCGTTGCCTTCCTCCAACCGTAATGGGTATGAATGATGATGATGAAGACGACACAACCAACACCCAGTCATCTCGTGGCAGGTGAAAATCCCTGACCCACCTCTGTACTAGGCAAGGTCCTAATGGAGGTAGTTTTCCGTTGCCTTCCTCCGACCGTAATGGGGATGAAAGATGATGATGAAGACGACACAACCAACACCCAGTCATCTCGAGGCAGGTGAAAATCCCTGACCCGCCTCTGTACTAGGCAAGGTCCTAGCGGAGGTAGTTTTCCGTGTCCTTCCTCCGACTGTAATGGGGATGACTGATGATGATGAAGACGACACAACCAACACCCAGTCATCTCGAGGCAGGTGAAAATCCCTGACCCGCCTCTGTACTAGGCAAGGTCCTAGCGGAGGTAGTGTTCCGTTGCCTTCCCCGACCATAATGGAGATGAATGATGATGATGAAGACGACACAACCAACACCCAGTCATCTCGAGGCAGGTGAAAATCCCTGACTTGCCTCTGTACTAGGCAAGGTCCTAGCGGGGTGGTTTGCCACTGCCTTCCTCCGAACGTAATGTGGATGAGTGATGATGATGAAGACGACACAACCAACACCCAGTCATCTCGAGGCAGGTGCAAATCCCTGACCCGCCACTGTAGTAGGCAAGGTCCTAGCGGAGGTAGTTTTCCGTTGCCTTCCTCCGACCGTAATGGGGATGAATGATGATGATGAAGACGACACAACCAACACCCAGTCATCTCGAGGCAGGTGAAAATCCCTGACCCGCCTCTGTACTAGGCAAGGTCCTAGCGGAGATGGTTTGCCATTGCCTTCCTCCGAACGTAATGTGGATGAGTGATGATGATGAAGACGACACAACCAACACCCAGTCATCTCGAGGCAGGTGAAAATCCCTGACCCGCCTCTGTACTAGGCAAGGTCCTAGCGGAGATGGTTTGCCATAGTCTTCCTCCAAACGTAATGTGGATGAGTGATGATGATGAAGACGACACAACCAACACCCAGTCATCTCGAAGCAGGTGAAAATCCCTTACCCGCCTCTGTACAAGGCAAGGTCTTAGTGGAGGTGGTTTGCCATTGCCTTCCTCCGACTGTAATGGGGTTGAATGATGATGATGAAGACGACACAACCAACACCCAGTCATCTCGTGGCAGTTGAAAATCCCTGATCCGCCTCTGTACTAGGCAAGGTCCTAGCAGAGGTAGTTTTCTGTTGCCTTCCTCCAACCGTAATGGGTATGAATGATGATGATGAAGACGACACAACCAACACCCAGTCATCTCGTGGCAGGTGAAAATCCCTGACCCACCTCTGTACTAGGCAAGGTCCTAATGGATGTAGTTTTCCGTTAACTTCCTCCGACCGTAATGGGGATGAAAGATGATGATGAAGACGACACAACTAACACCCAGTCATCTCGTGGCAGGTGAAAATCCCTGACCCGCCTCTGTACTAGGCAAGGTCCTAACGGAGGTAGTTCTCCGTGTCCTTCCTCCGACTGTAATGGGGATGAATGATGATGATGAAGACGACACAACCAACACCCAGTCATCTCGAGGCAGGTGAAAAGCCCTGACCCGCCTCTGTACTAGGCAAGGTCCTAGCGGAGGTAGTGTTCCGTTGCCTTCCCCGACCATAATGGAGATGAATGATGATGATGAAGGCGACACAACCAACACCCAGTCATCTCGAGGCAGGTGAAAATCCCTGACGTGCCTCTGTACTAGGCAAGGTCCTAGCGGGGTGGTTTGCCACTGCCTTCCTCCGAACGTAATGTGGACGAGTGATGATGATGAAGACGACACAACCAACACCCAGTCATCTCGAGGCAGGTGCAAATCCCTGACCCGCCTCTGTAGTAGGCAAGGTCCTAATGGAGGTAGTTTTCCGTTGCCATCCTCCGACCGTAATGGGGATGAATGATGATGATGAAGACGACATAACCAACACCCAGTCATCTCGAGGCAGGTGAAAATCCCTGACCCGCCTCTGTACTAGGCAAGGTCCTAGCGGAGGTAGTTTTCCGTGTCCTTCCTCCGACTGTAATGTGGATGACTGATGATGATGAAGACGACACAACCAACACCCAGTCATCTCGAGGCAGGTGAAAATCCCTGACCCGCCTCTGTACTAGGCAAGGTCCTAGCGGAGATGGTTTGCCATTGCCTTCCTCCGAACGTAATGTGGATGAGTGATGATGATGAAGACGACACAACCAACACCCAGTCATCTCGAGGCAGGTGAAAATCCCTGACCCGCCTCTGTACTAGGCAAGGTCTTAGCGGAGGTGGTTTGCCATTGCCTTCCTCCGACTGTAATGGGGATGAATGATAATGATGAAGACGACACAACCAACACCCATCATCTCGTGGCAGGTGAAAATCCCTGATCCGCCTCTGTACTAGGCAAGGTCCTAGCAGAGGTAGTTTTCCGTTCCCTTCCTCCAACCGTAATGGGGATGAATGATGATGATGAAGACGACACAACCAACACCCAGTCATCTCGAGACAGGTGAAAATCCCTGACCCGCCTCTGTACTAGGCAAGGTCCTAGCGGAGGTAGATTTCCATTGCCTTCCTCCAACCGTAATGGGGATGAACGATGATCATGAAGACGACACAACCAACACCCAGTAATCTCGAGGCAGGTGAAAATCCCTGACCCGCCTCTGTACTAGGCAAGGTCCTAGCGGAGGTAGTGTTCCGTTGCCTTCCCCGACCATAATGGGGATGAATGATGATGATGAAGACGACACAACCAACACCCAGTCATCTCGAGGCATATGTAAATCACTGACACGCCTCTGTACTAGGCAAGGTCCTAGCGCAGGTGGTTTGCCATTGCCTTCCTCCGAACGTAATGGGGATGAATGTAAATGATGAAGACGACACAACCAACACCTAGGCATCTCGAGGCAGGTGTAAATCCCTGACCCGCCTCTGTACTACGCAAGGTCCTAGCGGAGGTAGTTTTCCGTTGCCTTCCTCCGACCGTAATGGGGATGATTGATGATGATGAAGACGACACAACCAACACCCAGTCATCTCGAGGCAGGTGAAAATCCCTGACCCGCCTCTGTACTAGGCAAGGTCCTAGCGGAGGTAGTTTTCCGTTGCCTTCCTCCGACCATAAGGGGGATGAATGATGATGATGAAGACGACACAATCAACACCCAGTCATCTCGAGGCAGGTGTAAATCCCTGACCCGCCTCTGTACTAGGCAAGGTCCTAGCGGAGGTGGTTTGCCATTGCCTTCCTCCGACCATAATGGGGATGAATGATAATGATGAAGACGACACAACCAACACCCAGTCATCTCGATGCAGGTGAAAATCCCTGACCCGCCTCTGTACTAGGCAAGGCCTTAGCGGAGGTGGTTTGCCATTGCCTTCCTCCGACTGTAATGGGGATGAATGATAATGATGAAGACGACACAACCAACACCCAAGCATCTCGAGGCAGGTGTAAATCCCTGACTTGCCTCTGTACTACGCAAGGTCCTAGTGGAGGTAGTTTTCCGTTGTCTTCCTCCGACCATAATGGGGATGAATGATGATGATGAAGACAACACAACCAACACCCAGTCATCTCGAGGCAGGTGAAACTTCTTGACCCGCCTCTGTACTAGGCAAGGTCCTAGCGGAGGTAGTGTTCCGTTGCCTTCCCCGACCATAATGGAGATGAATGATGATGATGAAGATGACACAACCAACACCCAGTCATCTCGAGGCAGATGTAAATCCCTGACCTGCCTCTACTAGGCAAGGTCCTAGCGGGGTGGTTTGCCACTGCCTTCCTCCGAACGTAATGTGGATGAGTGATGATGATGAAGACGACACAACCAACACCCAGTCATCTCGAGGTAGGTGCAAATCCCTGACCCGCCTCTGTAGTAGGCAAGGTCCTAGCGGAGGTAGTTTTCCATTGCCTTCCTCCGACCATAATGGGGATGAATAATGATGATGAAGACGACACAACCAACACCCAGTCATCTCAAGGCAGGTGAAAATCCCTGACCCGCCTCTGTACTAGGCAAGGTCCTAGCGGAGATGGTTTACCATTGCTTTCCTCCGAACGTAATGTGGATGAATGATGATGATGAAGACGACACAACCAACACCCAGTCATCTCGAGGCAGGTGAAAATCCCTGACCCGCCTCTGTACTAGGCAAGGTCCTAGCGGAGGTAGTTTTCCGTTGCCTTCCTCCGAACGTAATGTGGATGAGTGATGATGATGAAGACGACACAACCAACACCCAGTCATCTCGAGGCAGGTGAAAATCCCTGACCCGCCTCTGTACTAGGCAAGGTCCTAGCGGAGGTAGTTTTCCGTTGCCTTCCTACGACCGTAAGGGGGATGAATGATGATGATGAAGACGACACAACCAACACCCAGTCATCTCGAGGCAGGTGTAAATCCCTGACCCGCCTCTGTACTAGGCAAGGCCTTAGCGGAGGTGGTTTGCCATTGCCTTCCTCCGACCGTAATGGGGATGAATGATAATGATGAAGACGACACAACCAACACCCAGGCAACACGAGGCAGGTGTAAATCCCTGACCCGCCTCTGTACTACGAAGGTCCTAGCGGAGGTAGTTTTCTGTTGCCTTACTCTGACCGTAATGGGGATGAATGATGATGATGAAGACGACACAACCAACACCCAGTCATCTCGAGGCAGGTGAAAATCCCTGACCCCCCTCTGTACTAGGCAAGGCCTAGCGGAGGTAGTTTTCCGTTGCCTTCCTCCGACCGTAAGGGGGATGAATGATGATGATGAAGACGACACAACCAAAACCCAGTCATCTTGAGGCAGGTGAAAATCCCTGACCCGCATCTGTACTAGGCAAGGTCCTAGCGGAGGTAGTTTTCCGTTGCCTTCCTCCTATCGTAATGGGGATGAATGATGATGATGATGAAGACGACACAACCAACACCCAGTCATCTCGAGGAAGGGCAAAATCTCTGACCCACCTCTGTACTAGGCAAGGACCTAGCGGAGGTAGTTTTCCGTTGCCTTCCTCCGACCATAATGGGGATGAATGATGATGATGAAGACGACACAACCAACGCCCAGTCATCTCGAGACAGGTGAAAATCCCTGGCCCGCCTCTGTACTACGCAAGGTCTTAGCCGAGGTGGTTTGCCATTGCCTTCCTCCGACTGTAATGGGGATAAATGATGATGATTAAGACGACACAACCAACACCCAGTCATCTCGAGGCAGGTGAAAATCCCTGATCCGCCTCTGTACTAGGCAAGGTCCTAGCAGAGGTAGTTTTCCGTTGCCTTCCTCCAACTGTAATGGGGATGAATGATGATGATGAAGACGACACAACCAACACCCAGTCATCTCGAGGCAGGTGAAAATCCCTGACCCACCTATGTACTAGGCAAGGTCCTAATGGAGGTAGTTTTCCGTTGCCTTCCTCCGACCGTAATGGGGATGAAAGATGATGATGAAGACGACACAACCAACACCCAGTCATCTCGAGGCAGGTGAAAATCCCTGACCCGCCTCTGTACTAGGCAAGGACCTAGCGGAGGTAGTGTTCCGTTGCCTTCCCCGACCATAATGGAGATGAATGATGATGATGAAGACGACACAACCAACACACAGTCATCTCGAGGCAGGTGTAAATCCCTGACCCGCCTCTGTACTAGGCAAGGTCCTAGCGGGGTGGTTTGCCACTGCCTTCCTCCGAACGTAGTGTGGATGAGTGATGATGATGAAGACGACACAACCAACACCCAGTCATCTCGAGGCAGGTGCAAATCCCTGACCCGCCTCTGTAGTAAGCAAGGTCCTAGCGGAGGTAGTTTTCCGTTGCCTTCCTCCGACCGTAATGGGGATGAATGATGATGATGAAGACGACACAACCAACACCCAGTCATCTCGAGGCAGGTGAAAATAACTGCCCCGCCTCTGTACTAGGCAAGGTCCTAGCGGAGATGGTTTGCCATTGCCTTCCTCCGAACGTAATGTGGATGAGTGATGATGATGAAGACGACACAACCAACACCCAGTCATCTCGAGGCAGGTGAAAATCCCTGACCCGCCTCTGTACTAGGCAAGGTCCTAGCGGAGATGGTTTGCCATAGTCTTCCTCCAAACGTAATGTGGATGACTGATGATGATGAAGACGACACAACCAACACCCAGTCATCTCGAAGCAGGTGAAAATCCCTTACCCGCCTCTGTACAAGGCAAGGTCTTAGCGGAGGTGGTTTGCCATTGCCTTCCTCCGACTGTAATGGGGATGAATGATGATGATGAAGACGACACAACCAACACCCAGTCATCTCGTGGCAGGTGAAAATCCCTGATCCGCCTCTGTACTAGGCAAGGTCCTAGCAGAGGTAGTTTTCCGTTGCCTTCCTCCAACCGTAATGGGTATGAATGATGATGATGAAGACGACACAACCAACACCCAGTCATCTCGAGGCAGGTGCAAATCCCTGACCCGCCACTGTAGTAGGCAAGGTCCTAGCGGAGGTAGTTTTCCGTTGCCTTCCTCCGACCGTAATGGGGATGAATGATGATGATGAAGACGACACAACCAACACCCAGTCATCTCGAGGCAGGAGAAAATCCCTGACCCGCCTCTGTACTAGGCAAGGTCCTAGCGGAGATGGTTTGCCATTGCCTTCCTCCGAACGTAATGTGGATGAGTGATGATGATGAAGACGACACAACCAACACCCAGTCATCTCGAGGCAGGTGAAAATCCCTGACCCGCCTCTGTACTAGGCAAGGTCCTAGCGGAGATGGTTTGCCATAGTCTTCCTCCAAACGTAATGTGGATGAGTGATGATGATGAAGACGACACAACCAACACCCAGTCATCTCGAAGCAGGTGAAAATCCCTTACCCGCCTCTGTACAAGGCAAGGTCTTAGTGGAGGTGGTTTGCCATTGCCTTCCTCCGACTGTAATGGGGTTGAATGATGATGATGAAGACGACACAACCAACACCCAGTCATCTCGTGGCAGTTGAAAATCCCTGATCCGCCTCTGTACTAGGCAAGGTCCTAGCAGAGGTAGTTTTCTGTTGCCTTCCTCCAACCGTAATGGGTATGAATGATGATGATGAAGACGACACAACCAACACCCAGTCATCTCGTGGCAGGTGAAAATCCCTGACCCACCTCTGTACTAGGCAAGGTCCTAATGGATGTAGTTTTCCGTTAACTTCCTCCGACCGTAATGGGGATGAAAGATGATGATGAAGACGACACAACCAACACCCAGTCATCTCGTGGCAGGTGAAAATCCCTGACCCGCCTCTGTACTAGGCAAGGTCCTAGCGGAGGTAGTTCTCCGTGTCCTTCCTCCGACTGTAATGGGGATGAATGATGATGATGAAGACGACACAACCAACACCCAGTCATCTCGAGGCAGGTGAAAATCCCTGACCCGCCTCTGTACTAGGCAAGGTCCTAGCGGAGGTAGTGTTCCGTTGCCTTCCCCGACCATAATGGAGATGAATGATGATGATGAAGGCGACACAACCAACACCCAGTCATCTCGAGGCAGGTGAAAATCCCTGACGTGCCTCTGTACTAGGCAAGGTCCTAGCGGGGTGGTTTGCCACTGCCTTCCTCCGAACGTAATGTGGATGAGTGATGATGATGAAGACGACACAACCAACACCCAGTCATCTCGAGGCAGGTGCAAATCCCTGACCCGCCTCTGTACTAGGCAAGGTCCTAGCGGAGATGGTTTGCCATAGTCTTCCTCCAAACGTAATGTGGATGACTGATGATGATGAAGACGACACAACCAACACCCAGTCATCTCGAAGCAGGTGAAAATCCCTTACCCGCCTCTGTACAAGGCAAGGTCTTAGCGGAGGTGGTTTGCCATTGCCTTCCTCCGACTGTAATGGGGATGAATGATGATGATGAAGACGACACAACCAACACCCAGTCATCTCGTGGCAGGTGAAAATCCCTGATCCGCCTCTGTACTAGGCAAGGTCCTAGCGGAGATGGTTTGCCATTGCCTTCCTCCGAACGTAATGTGGATGAGTGATGATGATGAAGACGACACAACCAACACCCAGTCATCTCGAGGCAGGTGAAAATCCCTGACCCGCCTCTGTACTAGGCAAGGTCTTAGCGGAGGTGGTTTGCCATTGCCTTCCTCCGACTGTAATGGGGATGAATGATAATGATGAAGACGACACAACCAACACCCATCATCTCGTGGCAGGTGAAAATCCCTGATCCGCCTCTGTACTAGGCAAGGTCCTAGCAGAGGTAGTTTTCCGTTGCCTTCCTCTGACCGTAATGGGGATGATTGATGATGATGAAGACGACACAACCAACACCCAGTCATCTCGAGGCAGGTGAAAATCCCTGACCCGCCTCTGTACTAGGCAAGGTCCTAGCGGAGGTAGTTTTCCGTTGCCTTCCTCCGACCATAAGGGGGATGAATGATGATGATGAAGACGACACAATCAACACCCAGTCATCTCGAGGCAGGTGTAAATCCCTGACCCGCCTCTGTACTAGGCAAGGTCCTAGCGGAGGTGGTTTGCCGTTGCCTTCCTCCGACCATAATGGGGATGAATGATAATGATGAAGACGACACAACCAACACCCAGTCATCTCGATGCAGGTGAAAATCCCTGACCCGCCTCTGTACTAGGCAAGGCCTTAGCGGAGGTGGTTTGCCATTGCCTTCCTCCGACTGTAATGGGGATGAATGATAATGATGAAGACGACACAACCAACACCCAAGCATCTCGAGGCAGGTGTAAATCCCTGACTTGCCTCTGTACTACGCAAGGTCCTAGTGGAGGTAGTTTTCCGTTGTCTTCCTCCGACCATAATGGGGATGAATGATGATGATGAAGACAACACAACCAACACCCAGTCATCTCGAGGCAGGTGAAACTTCTTGACCCGCCTCTGTACTAGGCAAGGTCCTAGCGGAGGTAGTGTTCCGTTGCCTTCCCCGACCATAATGGAGATGAATGATGATGATGAAGATGACACAACCAACACCCAGTCATCTCGAGGCAGATGTAAATCCCTGACCTGCCTCTACTAGGCAAGGTCCTAGCGGGGTGGTTTGCCACTGCCTTCCTCCGAACGTAATGTGGATGAGTGATGATGATGAAGACGACACAACCAACACCCAGTCATCTCGAGGTAGGTGCAAATCCCTGACCCGCCTCTGTAGTAGGCAAGGTCCTAGCGGAGGTAGTTTTCCATTGCCTTCCTCCGTCCGTAATGGGGAAGAATAATGATGATGAAGACGACACAACCAACACCCAGTCATCTCGAGGCAGGTGAAAATCCCTGACCCGCCTCTGTACTAGGCAAGGTCCTAGCGGAGATGGTTTGCCATTGCTTTCCTCCGGACGTAATGTGGATGAATGATGATGATAAAGACGACACAACCGACACCCAGTCATCTCGAGGCAGGTGAAAATCCCTGACCCGCCACTGTACTAGGCAAGGTCCTAGCGGAGATGGTTTGCCATTGCCTTCCTCCGAACGTAATGTGGATGAGTGATCATGATGAAGACGACACAACCAACACCCAGTCATCTCGAGGCAGGGGAAAATCCCTGAACCGCGTCTGTACTAGGCAAGGTCTTAGCGGAGGTGGTTTGCCATTGCCTTCCTCCGACTGTAATGGGGATGAATGATAATGATGAAGACCACACAACCAACACCCAGGCAACTCGAGGCAGGTGTAAATCCCTGACCCGCCTCTGTACTACGCAAGGTCCTAGAGGAGGTAGTTTTCTGTTGCCTTCCTCTGACCGTAATGGGGATGAATGATGATGATGAAGACGACACAACCAACACCCAGTCATCTCGAGGCAGGTGAAAATCCCTGACCCGCCTCTGTACTAGACAAGGTCCTAGCGGAGGTAGTTTTCCGTTGCCTTCCTCCGACCGTAAGGGGGATGAATGATGATGATGAAGACGACACAACCAAAACCCAGTCATCTTGAGGCAGGTGAAAATCCCTGACCCGCATCTGTACTAGGCAAGGTCCTAGCGGAGGTAGTTTTCCGTTGCCTTCCTCCGACCGTAATGTTGATGAATGATGATGATTATGAAGACGACACAACCAACACCCAGTCATCTCGAGGAAGGGCAAAATCTCTGACCCACCTCTGTACTAGGCAAGGACCTAGCGGAGGTAGTTTTCCGTTGCCTTCCTCCGACCATAATGGGGATGAATGATGATGATGAAGACGACACAACCAACGCCCAGTCATCTCGAGACAGGTGAAAATCCCTGGCCCGCCTCTGTACTAGGCAAGGTCTTAGCGGAGGTGGTTTGCCATTGCCTTCCTCCGACTGTAATGGGGATAAATGATGATGATTAAGACGACACAACCAACACCCAGTCATCTCGAGGCAGGTGAAAATCCCCGATCCGCCTCTGCACTAGGCAAGGTCCTAGCAGAGGTAGTTTTCCGTTGCCTTCCTCCAACTGTAATGGGGATGAATGATGCTGATGAAGACGACACAACCAACACCCAGTCATCTCGAGGCAGGTGAAAATCCCTGACCCACCTATGTACTAGGCAAGGTCCTAATGGAGGTAGTTTTCCGTTGCCTTCCTCCGACCGTAATGGGGATGAAAGATGATGATGAAGACGACACAACCAACACCCAGTAATCTCGAGGCAGGTGAAAATCCCTGACCCGCCTCTGTACTAGGCAAGGTCCTAGCGGAGATAGTGTTCCGTTGCCTTCCCCGACCATAATGGGGATGAATGATGATGATGAAGACGAAACAACCAACACCCGGTCATCTCGAGGCAGATGAAAATCCCTGACCCGCCTCTGTAGTAGGCAAGGTCCTAGCGGAAGTTGTTTGCCATTGCCTTCCTCCGAACATAATGTGGATGAGTGATGATGATGAAGACGACACAACCAACACCCAGTCATCTCGAGGCAGGTGAAAATCCCTGACCCGCCTCTGTACTAGGCAAGGTCCTAGCGGAGATGGTTTGCCATAGTCTTCCTCCAAACGTAATGTGGATGAGTGATGATGATGAAGATGACACAACCAACACCCAGTCATCTCGAAGCAGGTGAAAATCCCTTACTCGCCTCTGTACAAGGCAAGGTCTTAGCGGAGGTTGTTTGCCATTGCCTTCCTCCGACTGTAATGGGGATGAATGATGATGATGAAGACGACACAACCAACACCCAGTCATCTCGTGGCAGGTGAAAATCCCTGATCCGCCTCTGTACTAGGCAAGGTCCTAGCAGAGGTAGTTTTCCGTTGCCTTCCTCCAACCGTAATGGGTATGAATGATGATGATGAAGACGACACAACCAACACCCAGTCATCTCGTGGCAGGTGAAAATCCCTGACCCACCTCTGTACTAGGCAAGGTCCTAGCAGAGGTAGTTTTCCGTTGCCTTCCTCCGACCGTAATGGGGATGAAAGATGATGATGAAGACGACACAACCAACACCCAGTCATCTCGAGGCAGGTGAAAATCCCTGACCCGCCTCTGTACTAGGCAAGGTCCTAGCGGAGGTAGTTTTCCATGTCCTTCCTCCGACTGTAATGGGGATGACTGATTATGATGAAGACGACACAACCAACACCCAGTCATCTCGAGGCAGGTGAAAATCCCTGACCCGCCTCTGTACTAGGCAAGGTCCTAGCGGAGGTAGTGTTCCGTTGCCTTCCCCGACCATAATGGAGATGAATGATGATGATGAAGACGACACAACCAACACCCAGTCATCTCGAGGCAGGTGAAAATCCCTGACCTGCCTCTGTAATAGGCAAGGTCCTAGCGGGGTGGTTTGCCACTGCCTTCCTCCGAACGTAATGTGGATGAGTGATGATGATGAAGACGACACAACCAACACCCAGTCATCTCGAGGCAGGTGCAAATCCCTGACCCGCCTCTTTAGTAGGCAAGGTCCTAGCGGAGGTAGTTTTCCGTTGCCTTCCTCCGACCGTAATGGGGATGAATGATGATGATGAAGACGACACAACCAACACCCAGTCATCTCGAGGCAGGTGAAAATCCCTGACCCGCCTCTGTACTAGGCAAGGTCCTAGCGGAGATGGTTTGCCATTGCCTTCCTCCGAACGTAATGTGGATGAGTGATGATGATGAAGACGACACAACCAACACCCAGTCATCTCGAGGCAGGTGAAAATCCCTGACCCGCCTCTGTACTAGGCAAGGTCCTAGCGGAGATGGTTTGCCATAGTCTTCCTCCAAACGTAATGTGGATGAGTGATGATGATGAAGACGACACAACCAACACCCAGTCATCTCGAAGCAGGTGAAAATCCCTGACCCGCCTCTGTACAAGGCAAGGTCTTAGCGGAGGTAGTTCTCCGTGTCCTTCCTCCGACTGTAATGGGGATGACTGATGATGATGAAGACGACACAACCAACACCCAGTCATCTCGAGGCAGGTGCAAATCCCTGACCCGCCTCTGTAGTAGGCCAGGTCCTAGCAGAGGTAGTTTTCCGTTGCCTTCCTCCGACCGTAATGGGGATGAATGATGATGATGAAGACGACATAACCAACACCCAGTCATCTCGAGGCAGGTGAAAATCCCTGACCCGCCTCTGTACTAGGCAAGGTCCTAGCGGAGGTAGTTTTCCGTGTCCTTCCTCCGACTGTAATGTGGATGACTGATGATGATGAAGACGACACAACCAACACCCAGTCATCTCGAGGCAGGTGAAAATCCCTTACCCGCCTCTGTACTAGGCAAGGTCCTAGCGGAGGTAGTGTTCCGTTGCCTTCCCCGACCATAATGGAGATGAATGATGATGATGAAGACGACACAACCAACACCCAGTCATCTCGAGGCAGGTGTAAATCCCTGACCCGCCTCTGTATTTGGCAAGGTCCTAGCGGGGTGGTTTGCCACTGCCTTCCTCCGAACGTAATGTGGATGAGTGATGATGATGAAGACGACACAACCAACACCCAGTCATCTCGAGGCAGGTGCAAATCCCTGACCCGCCTCTGTAGTAGGCAAGGTCCTAGCGGAGGTAGTTTTCCGTCGCCTTCCTCCGACCGTAATGGGGATGAATGATGATGATGAATACGACACAACCAACACCCAGTCATCTCGAGGCAGGTGAAAATCCCTGACCCGCCTCTGTACTAGGCAAGGTCCTAGCGGAGATGGTTTGCCATTGCCTTCCTCCGAACGTAATGTGGATGAGTGATGATGATGAAGACGACACAACCAACACCCAGTCATCTCGAGGCAGATGAAAATCCCTGACCCGCCTCTGTACTAGGCAAGGTCTTAGCGGTTGTGGTTTGCCATTGCCTTCCTCCGACTGTAATGGGGATGAATGATGATGATGAAGACGACACAACCAACACCCAGTCATCTCGTGGCAGGTGAAAATCCCTGATCCGCCTCTGTACTAGGCAAGGTCCTAGCAGAGGTAGTTTTCCGTTCCCTTCCTCCAACCGTAATGGGGATGAATGACGATGATGAAGACGACACAGCCAACACCCAGTCATCTCGTGGCAGGTGAAAATCCCCGACCCACCTCTGTACTAGGCAAGGTCCTAATGGAGGTAGTTTTCCGTTGCCTTCCTCCGACCGTAATGGGGATGAAAAATGATGATGAAGACGACACAAACAACACCCAGTCATCTCGAGGCAGGTGAAAATCCCTGACCCGCCTCTGTACTAGGCAAGGTCCTAGCGGAGGTAGATTTCTGTGTCCTTCATCCGACTGTAATGGGGATGACTGATGATGATGAAGACGACACAACCAACACCCAGTAATCTCGAGGCAGGTGAAAATCCCTGACCCGCCTCTGTACTAGGCAAGGTACTAGCGGAGATAGTGTTCCGTTGCCTTCCCCGACCATAATGGGGATGAATGATGATGATGAAGACGACACAACCAACACCCAGTCATCTCGAGGCAGATGAAAATCCCTGACCCGCCTTTGTACTAGGCAAGGTCCTAGCGGAGGTGGTTTGCCATTGCCTTCTTCCGAATGTAATGTTTATGAGTGATGATGATGAAGACGACACAACCACCACCCAGTCATCTCGAGGCAGGTGAAAATCCCTGACCCGCCTCTGTAGTAGGCAAGGTCCTAATGGAGGTAGTTTTCCGTTGCCTTCCTCCGACCGTAATGGGGATGAATGATGATGATGAAGACGAGACAACCAACACCCAGTCATCTCGAGGCAGGTGAAAATCCCTGACCCGCCTCTGTACTAGACAAGGTCCTAGCGGAGATGGTTTGCCATTGCCTTCCCCCGAACGTAATGTGGATGAGTGATGATGATGAAGACGACACAACCAACACCCAGTCATCTCGAGGCAGGTGAAAATCCCTGACCCGCCTCTGTATTAGGGAAGGTCTTAGCGGAGGTGGTTTGCCATTGCCTTCCTCCGACTGTAATGGGGATGAATGATGATGATGAAGACGACACAACCAACACCCAGTCATCTCGTGGCAGATGAAAATCCCTGACCCGCCTCTGTACTAGGCAAGGTCCTAATGGAGGTAGTTTTCCGTTGCCTTCCTCCGACCGTAATGTGGATGAATGATGATGATGAAGACGACACAACCAACACCCAGTCATCTCGTGCCAGGTGAAAATCCCTGACCCACCTCTGTACTAGGCAAGGTCCTAATGGAGTTAGTTTTCTGTTGCCTTCCTCCGACCGTAATGGGGATGAAAGATGATGATGAAGACGACACAACCAACACCCAGTCATCTCGAGGCAGGTGAAAATCCCTGACCCGCATCTGTACTAGGCAAGGTCCTAGCGGAGGTAGTTTTCCGTTGCCTTCCTTCGACTGTAATGGGGATGACTGATGATGATGAAGACGACACAACCAACACCCAGTCATCTCGAGGCAGGTGAAAATCCCTGACCCCCCTCTGTACTAGGCAAGGTCCTAGCGGAGGTAGTTTTCCGTTGCCTTCCTCCGACCGTATTGGGGATGAACGATGATGATGAAGACGACACAACCAACACCCAGTCATCTCGAGGCAGGTGAAAATCCCTGACCCACCTCTGTACTAGGCGAGGTCCTAGCGGAGGTGGTTTGCCATTGCCTTCCTCCGACTGTAATGGGGATAAATGATGATGATTAAGACGACACAACCAACACCCAGTCATCTCGAGGCAGGTGAAAATCCCTGATCCGCCTCTGTACTAGGCAAGGTCCTAGCAGAGGTAGTTTTCCGTTGCCTTCCTCCAACTGTAATGGGGATGAATGATGCTGATGAAGACGACACAACCAACACCCAGTCATCTCGAGGCAGGTGAAAATCCCTGACCCACCTATGTACTAGGCAAGGTCCTAATGGAGGTAGTTTTCCGTTGCCTTCCTCCGACCGTAATGGGGATGAAAGATGATGATGAAGACGACACAACCAACACCCAGTAATCTCGAGGCAGGTGAAAATCCCTGACCCGCCTCTGTACTAGGCAAGGTCCTAGCGGAGATAGTGTTCCGTTGCCTTCCCCGACCATAATGGGGATGAATGATGATGATGAAGACGACACAACCAACACCCAGTCATCTCGAGGCAGATGAAAATCCCTGACCCGCCTCTGTAGTAGGCAAGGTCCTAGCGGAAGTTGTTTGCCATTGCCTTCCTCCGAACATAATGTGGATGAGTGATGATGATGAAGACGACACAACCAACACCCAGTCATCTCGAGGCAGGTGAAAATCCCTGACCCGCCTCTGTACTAGGCAAGGTCCTAGCGGAGATGGTTTGCCATAGTCTTCCTCCAAACGTAATGTGGATGAGTGATGATGATGAAGATGACACAACCAACACCCAGTCATCTCGAAGCAGGTGAAAATCCCTTACTCGCCTCTGTACAAGGCAAGGTCTTAGCGGAGGTTATTTGCCATTGCCTTCCTCCGACTGTAATGGGGATGAATGATGATGATGAAGACGACACAACCAACACCCAGTCATCTCGTGGCAGGTGAAAATCCCTGATCCGCCTCTGTACTAGGCAAGGTCCTAGCAGAGGTAGTTTTCCGTTGCCTTCCTCCAACCGTAATGGGTATGAATGATGATGATGAAGACGACACAACCAACACCCAGTCATCTCGTGGCAAGTGAAAATCCCTGACCCACCTCTGTACTAGGCAAGGTCCTAATGGAGGTAGTTTTCCGTTGCCTTCCTCCGACCGTAATGGGGATGAAAGATGATGATGAAGACGACACAACCAACACCCAGTCATCTCGAGGCAGGTGAAAATCCCTGACCCGCCTCTCTACTAGGCAAGGTCCTAGCGGAGGTAGATTTCCGTGTCCTTCCTCTGACTGTAATGGGGATGACTGATTATGATGAAGACGACACAACCAACACCCAGTCATCTCGAGGCAGGTGAAAATCCCTTACCCGCCTCTGTACTAGGCAAGGTCCTAGCGGAGGTAGTGTTCCGTTGCCTTCCCCGACCATAATGGAGATGAATGATGATGATGAAGACGACACAACCAACACCCAGTCATCTCGAGGCAGGTGAAAATCCCTGACCTGCCTCTGTACTAGGCAAGGTCCTAGCGGGGTGGTTTGCCACTGCCTTCCTCCGAACGTAATGTGGATGAGTGATGATGATGAAGACGACACAACCAACACCCAGTCATCTCGAGGCAGGTGCAAATCCCTGACCCGCCTCTTTAGTAGGCAAGTCCTAGCGGAGGTAGTTTTCCGTTGCCTTCCTCCGACTGTAATGGGGATGAATGATGATGATGAAGACGACACAACCAACACCCAGTCATCTCGAGGCAGGTGAAAATCCCTGACCCGCCTCTGTACTAGGCAAGGTCCTAGCGGAGATGGTTTGCCATTGCCTTCCTCCGAACGTAATGTGGATGAGTGATGATGATGAAGACGACACAACCAACACCCAGTCATCTCGAGGCAGGTGAAAATCCCTGACCCGCCTCTGTACTAGGCAAGGTCCTAGCGGAGATGGTTTGCCATAGTCTTCCTCCAAACGTAATGTGGATGAGTGATGATGATGAAGACGACACAACCAACACCCAGTCATCTCGAAGCAGGTGAAAATCCCTGACCCGCCTCTGTACAAGGCAAGGTCTTAGCGGAGGTAGTTCTCCGTGTCCTTCCTCCGACTGTAATGGGGATGACTGATGATGATGAAGACGACACAACCAACACCCAGTCATCTCGAGGCAGGTGCAAATCCCTGACCCGCCTCTGTAGTAGGCAAGGTCCTAGCAGAGGTAGTTTTCCGTTGCCTTCCTCCAACCGTAATGGGGATGAATGATGATGATGAAGACGACATAACCAACACCCAGTCATCTCGAGGCAGGTGAAAATCCCTGACCCGCCTCTGTACTAGGCAAGGTCCTAGCGGAGGTAGTTTTCCGTGTCCTTCCTCCGACTGTAATGTGGATGACTGATGATGATGAAGACGACACAACCAACACCCAGTCATCTCGAGGCAGGTGAAAATCCCTGACCCGCCTCTGTACTAGGCAAGGTCCTAGCGGAGGTAGTGTTCCGTTGCCTTCCCCGACCATAATGGAGATGAATGATGATGATGAAGACGACACAACCAACACCCAGTCATCTCGAGGCAGGTGTAAATCCCTGATCCGCCTCTGTATTTGGCAAGGTCCTAGCGGGGTGGTTTGCCACTGCCTTCCTCCGAACGTAATGTGGATGAGTGATGATGATGAAGACGACACAACCAACACCCAGTCATCTCGAGGCAGGTGCAAATCCCTGACCCGCCTCTGTAGTAGGCAAGGTCCTAGCGGAGGTAGTTTTCCGTTGCCTTCCTCCGACCGTAATGGGGATGAATGATGATGATGAATACGACACAACCAACACCCAGTCATCTCGAGGCAGGTGAAAATCCCTGACCCGCCTCTGTACTAGGCAAGGTCCTAGCGGAGATGGTTTGCCATTGCCTTCCTCCGAACGTAATGTGGATGAGTGATGATGATGAAGACGATACAACCAACACCCAGTCATCTCGAGGCAGGTGAAAATCCCTGACCCGCCTCTGTACTAGGCAAGGTCTTAGCGTAGGTGGTTTGCCATTGCCTTCCTCCGACTGTAATGGGGATGAATGATGATGATGAAGACGACACAACCAACACCCAGTCATCTCGTGGCAGGTGAAAATCCCTGATCCGCCTCTGTACTAGGCAAGGTCCTAGCAGAGGTAGTTTTGCGTTCCCTTCCTCCAACCGTAATGGGGATGAATGACGATGATGAAGACGACACAGCCAACACCCAGTCATCTCATGGCAGGTGAAAATCCCCGACCCACCTCTGTACTAGGCAAGGTCCTAATGGAGGTAGTTTTCCGTTGCCTTCCTCCGACCGTAATGGGGATGAAAAATGATGATGAAGACGACACAAACAACACCCAGTCATCTCGAGGCAGGTGAAAATCCCTGACCCGCCTCTGTACTAGGCAAGGTCCTAGCGGAGGTAGATTTCTGTGTCCTTCATCCGACTGTAATGGGGATGACTGATGATGATGAAGACGACACAACCAACACCCAGTAATCTCGAGGCAGGTGAAAATCCCTGACCCGCCTCTGTACTAGGCAAGGTACTAGCGGAGATAGTGTTCCGTTGCCTTCCCCGACCATAATGGGGATGAATGATGATGATGAAGACGACACAACCAACACCCAGTCATCTCGAGGCAGATGAAAATCCCTGACCCGCCTTTGTACTAGGCAAGGTCCTAGCGGAGGTGGTTTGCCATTGCCTTCTTCCGAACGTAATGTTTATGAGTGATGATGATGAAGACGACACAACCACCACCCAGTCATCTCGAGGCAGGTGAAAATCCCTGACCCGCCTCTGTAGTAGGCAAGGTCCTAATGGAGGTAGTTTTCCGTTGCCTTCCTCCGACCGTAATGGGGATGAATGATGATGATGAAGACGACACAACCAACACCCAGTCATCTCGAGGCAGGTGAAAATCCCTGACCCGCCTCTGTACTAGACAAGGTCCTAGCGGAGATGGTTTGCCATTGCCTTCCCCCGAACGTAATGTGGATGAGTGATGATGATGAAGACGACACAACCAACACCCAGTCATCTCGAGGCAGGTGAAAATCCCTGACCCGCCTCTGTACTAGGGAAGGTCTTAGCGGAGGTGGTGTGCCATTGCCTTCCTCCGACTGTAATGGGGATGAATGATGATGATGAAGACGACACAACCAACACCCAGTCATCTCGTGGCAGATGAAAATCCCTGACCCGCCTCTGTACTAGGCAAGGTCCTAATGGAGGTAGATTTCCGTTGCCTTCCTCCGACCGTAATGTGGATGAATGATGATGATGAAGACGACACAACCAACACCCAGTCATCTCGTGCCAGGTGAAAATCCCTGACCCACCTCTGTACTAGGCAAGGTCCTAATGGAGTTAGTTTTCTGTTGCCTTCCTCCGACCGTAATGGGGATGAAAGATGATGATGAAGACGACACAACCAACACCCAGTCATCTCGAGGCAGGTGAAAATCCCTGACCCGCCTCTGTACTAGGCAAGGTCCTAGCGGAGGTAGTTTTCCGTTGCCTTCCTTCGACTGTAATGGGGATGACTGATGATGATGAAGACGACACAACCAACACCCAGTCATCTCGAGGCAGGTGAAAATCCCTGACCCCCCTCTGTACTAGGCAAGGTCCTAGCGGAGGTAGTTTTCCGTTGCCTTCCTCCGATCGTATTGGGGATGAATGATGATGATGAAGACGACACAACCAACACCCAGTCATCTCGAGGCAGGTGAAAATCCCTGACCCACCTCTGTACTAGGCGAGGTCCTAGCGGAGGTGGTTTGCCATTGCCTTCCTCCGACGGTAATGGGGATGAATGATGATGATGAAGACGACACAACCAACACCCAGTCATCTCTAGGCAGGTGAAAATCCCTGACCGGCCTCTGTACTAGGCAAGGTCCTAGCGGAGGTAGTTTTCCGTTGCCTTCCTCCGACCGTAATGTGGATGAATGATGATGATGAAGACGACACAACCAACACCCAGTCATCTCGTGGCAGGTGAAATTCCCTGACCCACCTCTGTACTAGGCAAGGTCCTAATGTAGGTAGTTTTCCGTTGCCTTCCTCCGACCGTAATGGGGATGAATGATGATGATGAAGACGACACAACCAACACCCAGTCATCTCGAGGCAGGTGAAAATCCCTGACCCGCCTCTGTACTAGGCAAGGTCCTAGCGGAGGTAGTTTTCCGTTGCCTTCCTTCGACTGTAATGGGGATGACTGATGATGATGAAGACGACACAACCAACACCCAGTCATCTCGAGGCAGGTGAAAATCCCTGACCCGCCTCTGTACTAGGCAAGGTCCTAGCGGAGGTAGTTTTCCGTTGCCTTCCTCCGACCGTGATGGGGATGAATGATGCTGATGAAGACGACACAACCAACACCCAATCATCTCGAGGCAGGTGAAAATTCCTGACTCGCCTCTGTACTAGGCAAGGTCCTAGCGGAGGTAGTTTTCCGTTGCCTTCCTCCGACTGTAATGTGGATGACTGATGATGATGAAGACGACACAACCAACACTCAGTCATCTCGAGGCAGGTGAAAATCCTTGACCCGCCTCTGTACAAGGCAAGGTCCTAGCGGAGGTAGTTTTCTGTTGCCTTCCTCTGACCGTAATGGGGATGAATGATGATGATGAAGACGACACAACCAACACCCAGTCATCTCGAGGCAGGTGAAAATCCCTGACCCGCCTCTGTACTAGACAAGGTCCTAGCGGAGGTAGTTTTCCGTTGCCTTCCTCCGACCGTAAGGGGGATGAATGATGATGATGAAGACGACACAACCAAAACCCAGTCATCTTGAGGCAGGTGAAAATCCCTGACCCGCATCTGTACTAGGCAAGGTCCTAGCGGAGGTAGTTTTCCGTTGCCTTCCTCCGACCGTAATGGGGATGAATGATGATGATGATGAAGACGACACAACCAACACCCAGTCATCTCGAGGAAGGGCAAAATCTCTGACCCACCTCTGTACTAGGCAAGGACCTAGCGGAGGTAGTTTTCCGTTGCCTTCCTCCGACCATAATGGGGATGAATGATGATGATGAAGACGACACAACCAACGCCCAGTCATCTCGAGACAGGTGAAAATCCCTGGCCCGCCTCTGTACTAGGCAAGGTCTTAGCGGAGGTGGTTTGCCATTGCCTTCCTCCGACTGTAATGGGGATAAATGATGATGATTAAGACGACACAACCAACACCCAGTCATCTCGAGGCAGGTGAAAATCCCTGATCCGCCTCTGTACTAGGCAAGGTCCTAGCAGAGGTAGTTTTCCGTTGCCTTCCTCCAACTGTAATGGGGATGAATGATGATGATGAAGACGACACAACCAACACCCAGTCATCTCGAGGCAGGTGAAAATCCCTGACCCACCTATGTACTAGGCAAGGTCCTAATGGAGGTAGTTTTCCGTTGCCTTCCTCCGACCGTAATGGGGATGAAAGATGATGATGAAGACGACACAACCAACACCCAGTAATATCGAGGCAGGTGAAAATCCCTGACCCGCCTCTGTACTAGGCAAGGTCCTAGCGGAGATAGTGTTCCGTTGCCTTCCCCGACCATAATGGGGATGAATGATGATGATGAAGACGACACAACCAACACCCAGTCATCTCGAGGCAGATGAAAATCCCTGACCCGCCTCTGTAGTAGGCAAGGTCCTAGCGGAAGTTGTTTGCCATTGCCTTCCTCCGAACATAATGTGGATGAGTGATGATGATGAAGACGACACAACCAACACCCAGTCATCTCGAGGCAGGTGAAAATCCCTGACCCGCCTCTGTACTAGGCAAGGTCCTAGCGGAGGTAGTTTTCCGTGTCCTTCCTCCGACTGTAATGGGGATGACTGATTATGATGAAGACGACACAACCAACACCCAGTCATCTCGAGGCAGGTGAAAATCCCTGACCCGCCTCTGTACTAGGCAAGGTCCTAGCGGAGGTAGTGTTCTGTTGCCTTCCCCGACCATAATGGAGATGAATGATGATGATGAAGACGACACAACCAACACCCAGTCATCTCGAGGCAGGTGAAAATCCCTGACCTGCCTCTGTAATAGGCAAGGTCCTAGCGGGGTGGTTTGCCACTGCCTTCCTCCGAACGTAATGTGGATGAGTGATGATGATGAAGACGACACAACCAACACCCAGTCATCTCGAGGCAGGTGCAAATCCCTGACCCGCCTCTTTAGTAGGCAAGGTCCTAGCGGAGGTAGTTTTCCGTTGCCTTCCTCCGACCGTAATGGGGATGAATGATGATGATGAAGACGACACAACCAACACCCAGTCATCTCGAGGCAGGTGAAAATCCCTGACCCGCCTCTGTACTAGGCAAGGTCCTAGCGGAGATGGTTTGCCATTGCCTTCCTCCGAACGTAATGTGGATGAGTGATGATGATGAAGACGACACAACCAACACCCAGTCATCTCGAGGCAGGTGAAAATCCCTGACCCGCCTCTGTACTAGGCAAGGTCCTAGCGGAGATGGTTTGCCATAGTCTTCCTCCAAACGTAATGTGGATGAGTGATGATGATGAAGACGACACAACCAACACCCAGTCATCTCGAAGCAGGTGAAAATCCCTGACCCGCCTCTGTACAAGGCAAGGTCTTAGCGGAGGTAGTTCTCCGTGTCCTTCCTCCGACTGTAATGGGGATGACTGATGATGATGAAGACGACACAACCAACACCCAGTCATCTCGAGGCAGGTGCAAATCCCTGACCCGCCTCTGTAGTAGGCCAGGTCCTAGCAGAGGTAGTTTTCCGTTGCCTTCCTCCGACCGTAATGGGGATGAATGATGATGATGAAGACGACATAACCAACACCCAGTCATCTCGAGGCAGGTGAAAATCCCTGACCCGCCTCTGTACTAGGCAAGGTCCTAGCGGAGGTAGTTTTCCGTGTCCTTCCTCCGACTGTAATGTGGATGACTGATGATGATGAAGACGACACAACCAACACCCAGTCATCTCGAGGCAGGTGAAAATCCCTGACCCGCCTCTGTACTAGGCAAGGTCCTAGCGGAGGTAGTGTTCCGTTGCCTTCCCCGACCATAATGGAGATGAATGATGATGATGAAGACGACACAGCCAACACCCAGTCATCTCGAGGCAGGTGTAAATCCCTGACCCGCCTCTGTATTTGGCAAGGTCCTAGCGGGGTGGTTTGCCACTGCCTTCCTCCGAACGTAATGTGGATGAGTGATGATGATGAAGACGACACAACCAACACCCAGTCATCTCGAGGCAGGTGCAAATCCCTGACCCGCCTCTGTAGTAGGCAAGGTCCTAGCGGAGGTAGTTTTCCGTCGCCTTCCTCCGACCGTAATGGGGATGAATGATGATGATGAATACGACACAACCAACACCCAGTCATCTCGAGGCAGGTGAAAATCCCTGACCCGCCTCTGTACTAGGCAAGGTCCTAGCGGAGATGGTTTGCCATTGCCTTCCTCCGAACGTAATGTGGATGAGTGATGATGATGAAGACGACACAACCAACACCCAGTCATCTCGAGGCAGATGAAAATCCCTGACCCGCCTCTGTACTAGGCAAGGTCTTAGCGGTTGTGGTTTGCCATTGCCTTCCTCCGACTGTAATGGGGATGAATGATGATGATGAAGACGACACAACCAACACCCAGTCATCTCGTGGCAGGTGAAAATCCCTGATCCGCCTCTGTACTAGGCAAGGTCCTAGCAGAGGTAGTTTTCCGTTCCCTTCCTCCAACCGTAATGGGGATGAATGACGATGATGAAGACGACACAGCCAACACCCAGTCATCTCGTGGCAGGTGAAAATCCCCGACCCACCTCTGTACTAGGCAAGGTCCTAATGGAGGTAGTTTTCCGTTGCCTTCCTCCGACCGTAATGGGGATGAAAAATGATGATGAAGACGACACAAACAACACCCAGTCATCTCGAGGCAGGTGAAAATCCCTGACCCGCCTCTGTACTAGGCAAGGTCCTAGCGGAGGTAGATTTCTGTGTCCTTCATCCGACTGTAATGGGGATGACTGATGATGATGAAGACGACACAACCAACACCCAGTAATCTCGAGGCAGGTGAAAATCCCTGACCCGCCTCTGTACTAGGCAAGGTACTAGCGGAGATAGTGTTCCGTTGCCTTCCCCGACCATAATGGGGATGAATGATGATGATGAAGACGACACAACCAACACCCAGTCATCTCGAGGCAGATGAAAATCCCTGACCCGCCTTTGTACTAGGCAAGGTCCTAGCGGAGGTGGTTTGCCATTGCCTTCTTCCGAATGTAATGTTTATGAGTGATGATGATGAAGACGACACAACCACCACCCAGTCATCTCGAGGCAGGTGAAAATCCCTGACCCACCTCTGTAGTAGGCAAGGTCCTAATGGAGGTAGTTTTCCGTTGCCTTCCTCCGACCGTAATGGGGATGAATGATGATGATGAAGACGAGACAACCAACACCCAGTCATCTCGAGGCAGGTGAAAATCCCTGACCCGCCTCTGTACTAGACAAGGTCCTAGCGGAGATGGTTTGCCATTGCCTTCCCCCGAACGTAATGTGGATGAGTGATGATGATGAAGACGACACAACCAACACCCAGTCATCTCGAGGCAGGTGAAAATCCCTGACCCGCCTCTGTACTAGGGAAAGTCTTAGCGGAGGTGGTTTGCCATTGCCTTCCTCCGACTGTAATGGGGATGAATGATGATGATGAAGACGACACAACCAACACCCAGTCATCTCGTGGCAGATGAAAATCCCTGACCCGCCTCTGTACTAGGCAAGGTCCTAATGGAGGTAGTTTTCCGTTGCCTTCCTCCGACCGTAATGTGGATGAATGATGATGATGAAGACGACACAACCAACACCCAGTCATCTCGTGCCAGGTGAAAATCCCTGACCCACCTCTGTACTAGGCAAGGTCCTAATGGAGTTAGTTTTCTGTTGCCTTCCTCCGACCGTAATGGGGATGAAAGATGATGATGAAGACGACACAACCAACACCCAGTCATCTCGAGGCAGGTGAAAATCCCTGACCCGCATCTGTACTAGGCAAGGGCCTAGCGGAGGTAGTTTTCCGTTGCCTTCCTTCGACTGTAATGGGGATGACTGATGATGATGAAGACGACACAACCAACACCCAGTCATCTCGAGGCAGGTGAAAATCCCTGACCCCCCTCTGTACTAGGCAAGGTCCTAGCGGAGGTAGTTTTCCGTTGCCTTCCTCCGACCGTATTGGGGATGAACGATGATGATGAAGACGACACAACCAACACCCAGTCATCTCGAGGCAGGTGAAAATCCCTGACCCACCTCTGTACTAGGCGAGGTCCTAGCGGAGGTGGTTTGCCATTGCCTTCCTCCGACTGTAATGGGGATAAATGATGATGATTAAGACGACACAACCAACACCCAGTCATCTCGAGGCAGGTGAAAATCCCTGATCCGCCTCTGTACTAGGCAAGGTCCTAGCAGAGGTAGTTTTCCGTTGCCTTCCTCCAACTGTAATGGGGATGAATGATGCTGATGAAGACGACACAACCAACACCCAGTCATCTCGAGGCAGGTGAAAATCCCTGACCCACCTATGTACTAGGCAAGGTCCTAATGGAGGTAGTTTTCCGTTGCCTTCCTCCGACCGTAATGGGGATGAAAGATGATGATGAAGACGACACAACCAACACCCAGTAATCTCGAGGCAGGTGAAAATCCCTGACCCGCCTCTGTACTAGGCAAGGTCCTAGCGGAGATAGTGTTCCGTTGCCTTCCCCGACCATAATGGGGATGAATGATGATGATGAAGACGACACAACCAACACCCAGTCATCTCGAGGCAGATGAAAATCCCTGACCCGCCTCTGTAGTAGGCAAGGTCCTAGCGGAAGTTGTTTGCCATTGCCTTCCTCCGAACATAATGTGGATGAGTGATGATGATGAAGACGACACAACCAACACCCAGTCATCTCGAGGCAGGTGAAAATCCCTGACCCGCCTCTGTACTAGGCAAGGTCCTAGCGGAGATGGTTTGCATAGTCTTCCTCCAAACGTAATGTGGATGAGTGATGATGATGAAGATGACACAACCAACACCCAGTCATCTCGAAGCAGGTGAAAATCCCTTACTCGCCTCTGTACAAGGCAAGGTCTTAGCGGAGGTTGTTTGCCATTGCCTTCCTCCGACTGTAATGGGGATGAATGATGATGATGAAGACGACACAACCAACACCCAGTCATCTCGTGGCAGGTGAAAATCCCTGATCCGCCTCTGTACTAGCAAGGTCCTAGCAGAGGTAGTTTTCCGTTGCCTTCCTCCAACCGTAATGGGTATGAATGATGATGATGAAGACGACACAACCAACACCCAGTCATCTCGTGGCAGGTGAAAATCCCTGACCCACCTCTGTACTAGGCAAGGTCCTAATGGAGGTAGTTTTCCGTTGCCTTCCTCCGACCGTAATGGGGATGAAAGATGATGATGAAGACGACACAACCAACACCCAGTCATCTCGAGGCAGGTGAAAATCCCTGACCCGCCTCTCTACTAGGCAAGGTCCTAGCGGAGGTAGTTTTCCGTGTCCTTCCTCCGACTGTAATGGGGATGACTGATTATGATGAAGACGACACAACCAACACCCAGTCATCTCGAGGCAGGTGAAAATCCCTGACCCGCCTCTGTACTAGGCAAGGTCCTAGCGGAGGTAGTGTTCCGTTGCCTTCCCCGACCATAATGGAGATGAATGATGATGATGAAGACGACACAACCAACACCCAGTCATCTCGAGGCAGGTGTAAATCCCTGACCTGCCTCTGTACTAGGCAAGGTCCTAGCGGGGTGGTTTGCCACTGCCTTCCTCCGAACGTAATGTGGATGAGTGATGATGATGAAGACGACACAACCAACACCCAGTCATCTCGAGGCAGGTGCAAATCCCTGACCCGCCTCTTTAGTAGGCAAGTCCTAGCGGAGGTAGTTTTCCGTTGCCTTCCTCCGACTGTAATGGGGATGAATGATGATGATGAAGACGACACAACCAACACCCAGTCATCTCGAGGCAGGTGAAAATCCCTGACCCGCCTCTGTACCAGGCAAGGTCCTAGCGGAGATGGTTTGCCATTGCCTTCCTCCGAACGTAATGTGGATGAGTGATGATGATGAAGACGACACAACCAACACCCAGTCATCTCGAGGCAGGTGAAAATCCCTGACCCGCCTCTGTACTAGGCAAGGTCCTAGCGGAGATGGTTTGCCATAGTCTTCCTCCAAACGTAATGTGGATGAGTGATGATGATGAAGACGACACAACCAACACCCAGTCATCTCGAAGCAGGTGAAAATCCCTGACCCGCCTCTGTACAAGGCAAGGTCTTAGCGGAGGTAGTTCTCCGTGTCCTTCCTCCGACTGTAATGGGGATGACTGATGATGATGAAGACGACACAACCAACACCCAGTCATCTCGAGGCAGGTGCAAATCCCTGACCCGCCTCTGTAGTAGGCAAGGTCCTAGCAGAGGTAGTTTTCCGTTGCCTTCCTCCGACCGTAATGGGGATGAATGATGATGATGAAGACGACATAACCAACACCCAGTCATCTCGAGGCAGGTGAAAATCCCTGACCCGCCTCTGTACTAGGCAAGGTCCTAGCGGAGGTAGTTTTCCGTGTCCTTCCTCCGACTGTAATGTGGATGACTGATGATGATGAAGACGACACAACCAACACCCAGTCATCTCGAGGCAGGTGAAAATCCCTGACCCGCCTCTGTACTAGGCAAGGTCCTAGCGGAGGTAGTGTTCCGTTGCCTTCCCCGACCATAATGGAGATGAATGATGATGATGAAGACGACACAACCAACACCCAGTCATCTCGAGGCAGGTGTAAATCCCTGATCCGCCTCTGTATTTGGCAAGGTCCTAGCGGGGTGGTTTGCCACTGCCTTCCTCCGAACGTAATGTGGATGAGTGATGATGATGAAGACGACACAACCAACACCCAGTCATCTCGAGGCAGGTGCAAATCCCTGACCCGCCTCTGTAGTAGGCAAGGTCCTAGCGGAGGTAGTTTTCCGTTGCCTTCCTCCGACCGTAATGGGGATGAATGATGATGATGAATACGACACAACCAACACCCAGTCATCTCGAGGCAGGTGAAAATCCCTGACCCGCCTCTGTACTAGGCAAGGTCCTAGCGGAGATGGTTTGCCATTGCCTTCCTCCGAACGTAATGTGGATGAGTGATGATGATGAAGACGACACAACCAACACCCAGTCATCTCGAGGCAGGTGAAAATCCCTGACCCGCCTCTGTACTAGGCAAGGTCTTAGCGGAGGTGGTTTGCCATTGCCTTCCTCCGACTGTAATGGGGATGAATGATGATGATGAAGACGACACAACCAACACCCAGTCATCTCGTGGCAGGTGAAAATCCCTGATCCGCCTCTGTACTAGGCAAGGTCCTAGCAGAGGTAGTTTTCCGTTCCCTTCCTCCAACCGTAATGGGGATGAATGACGATGATGAAGACGACACAGCCAACACCCAGTCATCTCATGGCAGGTGAAAATCCCCGACCCACCTCTGTACTAGGCAAGGTCCTAATGGAGGTAGTTTTCCGTTGCCTTCCTCCGACCGTAATGGGGATGAAAAATGATGATGAAGACGACACAAACAACACCCAGTCATCTCGAGGCAGGTGAAAATCCCTGACCCGCCTCTGTACTAGGCAAGGTCCTAGCGGAGGTAGATTTCTGTGTCCTTCATCCGACTGTAATGGGGATGACTGATGATGATGAAGACGACACAACCAACACCCAGTAATCTCGAGGCAGGTGAAAATCCCTGACCCGCCTCTGTACTAGGCAAGGTACTAGCGGAGATAGTGTTCCGTTGCCTTCCCCGACCATAATGGGGATGAATGATGATGATGAAGACGACACAACCAACACCCAGTCATCTCGAGGCAGATGAAAATCCCTGACCCGCCTTTGTACTAGGCAAGGTCCTAGCGGAGGTGGTTTGCCATTGCCTTCTTCCGAACGTAATGTTTATGAGTGATGATGATGAAGACGACACAACCACCACCCAGTCATCTCGAGGCAGGTGAAAATCCCTGACCCGCCTCTGTAGTAGGCAAGGTCCTAATGGAGGTAGTTTTCCGTTGCCTTCCTCCGACCGTAATGGGGATGAATGATGATGATGAAGACGACACAACCAACACCCAGTCATCTCGAGGCAGGTGAAAATCCCTGACCCGCCTCTGTACTAGACAAGGTCCTAGCGGAGATGGTTTGCCATTGCCTTCCCCCGAACGTAATGTGGATGAGTGATGATGATGAAGACGACACAACCAACACCCAGTCATCTCGAGGCAGGTGAAAATCCCTGACCCGCCTCTGTACTAGGGAAGGTCTTAGCGGAGGTGGTGTGCCATTGCCTTCCTCCGACTGTAATGGGGATGAATGATGATGATGAAGACGACACAACCAACACCCAGTCATCTCGTGGCAGATGAAAATCCCTGACCCGCCTCTGTACTAGGCAAGGTCCTAATGGAGGTAGATTTCCGTTGCCTTCCTCCGACCGTAATGTGGATGAATGATGATGATGAAGACGACACAACCAACACCCAGTCATCTCGTGCCAGGTGAAAATCCCTGACCCACCTCTGTACTAGGCAAGGTCCTAATGGAGTTAGTTTTCTGTTGCCTTCCTCCGACCGTAATGGGGATGAAAGATGATGATGAAGACGACACAACCAACACCCAGTCATCTCGAGGCAGGTGAAAATCCCTGACCCGCCTCTGTACTAGGCAAGGTCCTAGCGGAGGTAGTTTTCCGTTGCCTTCCTTCGACTGTAATGGGGATGACTGATGATGATGAAGACGACACAACCAACACCCAGTCATCTCGAGGCAGGTGAAAATCCCTGACCCCCCTCTGTACTAGGCAAGGTCCTAGCGGAGGTAGTTTTCCGTTGCCTTCCTCCGATCGTATTGGGGATGAATGATGATGATGAAGACGACACAACCAACACCCAGTCATCTCGAGGCAGGTGAAAATCCCTGACCCACCTCTGTACTAGGCGAGGTCCTAGCGGAGGTGGTTTGCCATTGCCTTCCTCCGACGGTAATGGGGATGAATGATGATGATGAAGACGACACAACCAACACCCAGTCATCTCTAGGCAGGTGAAAATCCCTGACCGGCCTCTGTACTAGGCAAGGTCCTAGCGGAGGTAGTTTTCCGTTGCCTTCCTCCGACCGTAATGTGGATGAATGATGATGATGAAGACGACACAACCAACACCCAGTCATCTCGTGGCAGGTGAAAATCCCTGACCCACCTCTGTACTAGGCAAGGTCCTAATGTAGGTAGTTTTCCGTTGCCTTCCTCCGACCGTAATGGGGATGAATGATGATGATGAAGACGACACAACCAACACCCAGTCATCTCGAGGCAGGTGAAAATCCCTGACCCGCCTCTGTACTAGGCAAGGTCCTAGCGGAGGTAGTTTTCCGTTGCCTTCCTTCGACTGTAATGGGGATGACTGATGATGATGAAGACGACACAACCAACACCCAGTCATCTCGAGGCAGGTGAAAATCCCTGACCCGCCTCTGTACTAGGCAAGGTTCTAGCGGAGGTAGTTTTCCGTTGCCTTCCTCCGACCGTAATGGGGATGAATGATGATGATGAAGACGACACAACCAAAACCAAGTCATCTCGAGGCAGGTGAAAATCCCTGACACGCCTCTGTACTAGGCGAGGTCCTAGCGGAGGTGGTTTGCCATTGCCTTCCTCCGACGGTAATTTGGATGAATGATGATGATGAAGACGACACAACCAACACCCAGTCATCTCGAGGCAGGTGAAAATCCCTGACCCGCCTCTGTACTAGGCAAGGTCCTAGCGGAGGTGCTTTGCCATTGCTTTCCTCCGACCGTAATGGGGATGAATGATGATGATGAAGACGACACAACCAACACCCAGTCATCTCTAGGCAGGTGAAAATCCCTGACCCGCCTCTGTACTAGGGAGGTCCTAGCGGAGGTAGTTTTTCGTTGCCTTCCTCCGACTGTAATGGGGATGACTGATGATGATGAAGACGACACAACCAACACCCAGTCATCTCGAGGCACGTGAAAATCCCTGACCCGCCTCTGTACTAGGCAAGGTCCTAGCGGAGGTAGTTATCCGTTGCCTTCCTCCGACCGTAATGGGGATGAATGATGATGATGAAGACGACACAACCAACACCCAGTCATCTCTAGGCAGTTGAAAATCCCTGCCCCGCCTCTGTACTAGGCAAGGTCCTAGCGGAGGTGGTTTGCCATTGCCTTCCTCCGACCATAATGGGGATGAATGATGATGATGAAGACGACACAACCAACACCCAGTCATCTCGAGGCAGGTGAAAATCCCTGACTAGCCTCTGTAGTAGGCAAGGTCCTAGCGGAGGTAGTTTTCCGTTGCCTTCCTCCGACCGTAATGGGGATGAATGATGATGATGAAGACGACACAACCAACACCCAGTCATCTCGAGGCAGGTGAAAATCCCTGACCCGCCTCTGTACTAGGCAAGGTCCTAGCGGAGGTAGTTTTTCGTTGCCTTCCTCCGACTGTAATGGGGATGACTGATGATGAAGAAGACGACACAACCAACACCCAGTCATCTCGAGGCAGGTGAAAATCCCTGACCCGCCTCTGTACTAGGCAAGGTCCTAGCGGAGGTAGTTTTCCGTTGCCTTCCTCCGACCGTGATGGGGATGAATGATGCTGATGAAGACGACACAACCAACACCCAATCATCTCGAGGCAGGTGAAAATTCCTGACTCGCCTCTGTACTAGGCAAGGTCCTAGCGGAGGTAGTTTTCCGTTGCCTTCCTCCGACTGTAATGTGGATGACTGATGATGATGAAGACGACACAACCAACACTCAGTCATCTCGAGGCAGGTGAAAATCCTTGACCCGCCTCTGTACAAGGCAAGGTCCTAGCGGAGGTAGTTTTCTGTTGCCTTCCTCCGACCGTGATGGGGATGAATGATGCTGATGAAGACGACACAACCAACACCCAGTCATCTCGAGGCAGTTGAAAATCCCTGACCCGCCTCTGTAGTAGGCAAGGTCCTAGCGGAGGTACTTTTCCGTTGCCTTCCTCCGACAGTAATGGGGATGAATGATGATGATGAAGACGACACAACCAACACCCAGTCATCTCGAGGCAGGTGAAAATCCCTGACCCGCCTTTGTACTAGGCAAGGTCCTATCGGAGGTAGTTTTTCGTTGCCTTCCTCCGACTGTAATGGGGATGACTGCTGATGAAGAAGACGACACAACCAACACCCAGTCATTTCGAGGCAGGTGAAAATCCCTGACCCGCCTCTGTACTAGGCAAGGTCCTAGCGGAGGTGGTTTGCCATTGCCTTCCTCCGACCGTAATGGGGATGACTGCTGATGAAGAAGACGACACAACCAACACCCAGTCATCTCGAGGCAGGTGAAAATCCCTGACCCGCCTCTGTACTAGGCAAGGACCTAGCGGAGGTAGTTTTCTGTTGCCTTCCTCCGACCGTGATGGGGATGAATGATGCTGATGAAGACGACACATCAAACACCCAATCATCTCGAGGCCGGTGAAAATCCCTGACCCGCCTCTGTACTAGGCAAGGTCCTAGCGGAGGTAGTTTTCCGTTGCCTTCCTCCGACTGTAATGTGGATGACTGATGATGATGAAGACGACACAACCAACACCCAGTCGTCTCGAGGCAGGTGAAAATCCCTGACCCGCCTCTGTAGTAGGCAAGGTATTAGCGGAGGTAGTTTTCTGTTGCCTTCCTCCGACCGTAATGGGGATGAATGATAATGATGAAGACGACACAACCAACACCCAGTCATCTCGAGGCAGATGAAAATCCCTGACCCGCCTTTGTACTAGGCAAGGTCCTAGCGGAGGTGGTTTGCCATTGCCTTCTTCCGAACGTAATGGTTATGAGTGATGATGATGAAGACGACACAACCACCACCCAGTCATCTTGAGGCAGGTGAAAATCCCTGACCCGCCTCTGTAGTAGGCAAGGTCCTAATGGAGTTAGTTTTCTGTTGCCTTCCTCCGACCGTAATGGGGATGAAAGATGATGATGAAGACGACACAACCAACACCCAGTCATCTCGAGGCAGGTGAAAATCCCTGACCCGCCTCTGTACTAGGCAAGGTCCTAGCGGAGGTAGTTTTCCGTTGCCTTCCTTCGACTGTAATGGGGATGACTGATGATGATGAAGACGACACAACCAACACCCAGTCATCTCGAGGCAGGTGAAAATCGCTGACCCCCCTCTGTACTAGGCAAGGTCCTAGCGGAGGTAGTTTTCCGTTGCCTTCCTCCGACCGTATTGGGGATGAATGATGATGATGAAGACGACACAACCAACACCCAGTCATCTCGAGGCAGGTGAAAATCCCTGACCCACCTCTGTACTAGGCGAGGTCCTAGCGGAGGTGGTTTGCCATTGCCTTCCTCCGACGGTAATGGGGATGAATGATGATGATGAAGACGACACAACCAACACCCAGTCATCTCTAGGCAGGTGAAAATCCCTGACCCGCCTCTGTACTAGGCAAGGTCCTAGCGGAGGTAGTTTTCCGTTGCCTTCCTCCGACCGTAATGTGGATGAATGATGATGATGAAGACGACACAACCAACACCCAGTCATCTCGTGGCAGGTGAAAATCCCTGACCCACCTCTGTACTAGGCAAGGTCCTAATGTAGGTAGTTTTCCGTTGCCTTCCTCCGACCGTAATGGGGATGAAAGATGATGATGAAGACGACACAAGCAACACCCAGTCATCTCGAGGCAGGTGAAAATCCCTGACCCGCCTCTGTACTAGGCAAGGTCCTAGCGGAGGTAGTTTTCCGTTGCCTTCCTTCGACTGTAATGGGGATGACTGATGATGATGAAGACGACACAACCAACACCCAGTCATCTCGAGGCAGGTGAAAATCCCTGACACGCCTCTGTACTAGGCGAGGTCCTAGCGGAGGTGGTTTGCCATTGCCTTCCTCCGACGGTAATTTGGATGAATGATGATGATGAAGACGACACAACCAACACCCAGTCATCTCGAGGCAGGTGAAAATCCCTGACCCGCCTCTGTACTAGGCAAGGTCCTAGCGGAGGTGCTTTGCCATTGCCTTCCTCCGACCGTAATGGGGATGAATGATGATGATGAAGACGACACAACCAACACCCAGTCATCTCTAGGCAGGTGAAAATCCCTGACCCGCCTCTGTACTAGGGAGGTCCTAGCGGATGTAGTTTTTCGTTGCCTTCCTCCGACTGTAATGGGGATGACTGCTGATGAAGAAGACGACACAACCAACACCCAGTCATCTCGAGGCACGTGAAAATCCCTGACCCGCCTCTGTACTAGGCAAGGTCCTAGCGGAGGTAGTTTTCCGTCGCCTTCCTCCGACCGTAATGGGGATGAATGATGATGATGAAGACGACACAACCAACACCCAGTCATCTCTAGGCAGTTGAAAATCCCTGCCCCGCCTCTGTACTAGGCAAGGTCCTAGCGGAGGTGGTTTGTCATTGCCTTCCTCCGACCATAATGGGGATGAATGATGATGATGAAGACGACACAACCAACACCCAGTCATCTCGAGGCAGGTGAAAATCCCTGACTAGCCTCTGTAGTAGGCAAGGTCCTAGCGGAGGTAGTTTTCCGTTGCCTTCCTCCGACCGTAATGGGGATGAATGATGATGATGAAGACGACACAACCAACACCCAGTCATCTCGAGGCAGGTGAAAATCCCTGACCCGCCTCTGTACTAGGCAAGGTCCTAGCAGAGGTAGTTTTTCGTTGCCTTCCTCCGACTGTAATGGGGATGACTGATGATGAAGAAGACGACACAACCAACACCCAGTCATCTCGAGGCAGGTGAAAATCCCTGACCCGCCTCTGTACTAGGCAAGGTCCTAGCGGAGGTAGTTTTCCGTTGCCTTCCTCCGACCGTGATGGGGATGAATGATGCTGATGAAGACGACACAACCAACACCCAATCATCTCGAGGCAGGTGAAAATTCCTGACTCGCCTCTGTACTAGGCAAGGTCCTAGCGGAGGTAGTTTTCCGTTGCCTTCCTCCGACTGTAATGTGGATGACTGATGATGATGAAGACGACACAACCAACACTCAGTCATCTCGAGGCAGGTGAAAATCCTTGACCCGCCTCTGTACAAGGCAAGGTCCTAGCGGAGGTAGTTTTCTGTTGCCTTCCTCCGACCGTGATGGGGATGAATGATGCTGATGAAGACGACACAACCAACACAAAGTCATCTCGAGGCAGTTGAAAATCCCTGACCCGCCTCTGTAGTAGGCAAGGTCCTAGCGGAGGTACTTTTCCGTTGCCTTCCTCCGACAGTAATGGGGATGAATGATGATGATGAAGACGACACAACCAACACCCAGTCATCTCGAGGCAGGTGAAAATCCCTGACCCGCCTTTGTACTAGGCAAGGTCCTATCGGAGGTAGTTTGTCGTTGCCTTCCTCCGACTGTAATGGGGATGACTGCTGATGAAGAAGACGACACAACCAACACCCAGTCATCTCGAGGCAGGTGAAAATCCCTGACACGCCTCTGTACTAGGCAAGGTCCTAGCGGAGGTGGTTTGCCATTGCCTTCCTCCGACCGTAATAGGGATGACTGCTGATGAAGAAGACGACACAACCAACACCCAGTCATCTCGAGGCAGATGAAAATCCCTGACCCGCCTTTGTACTAGGCAAGGTCCTAGCGGAGGTGGTTTGCCATTGCCTTCTTCCGAACGTAATGTTTATGAGTGATGATGATGAAGACGACACAACCACCACCCAGTCATCTCGAGGCAGGTGAAAATCCCTGAACCGCCTCTGTAGTAGGCAAGGTCCTAATGGAGGTAGTTTTCCGTTGCCTTCCTCCGACCATAATGGGGATGAATGATGATGATGAAGACGACACAACCAACACCCAGTCATCTCGAGGCAGGTGAAAATCCCTGACCCGCCTCTGTACTAGACAAGGTCCTAGCGGAGATGGTTTGCCATTGCCTTCCCCCGAACGTAATGTGGATGAGTGATGATGATGAAGACGACACAACCAACACCCAGTCATCTCGAGGCAGGTGAAAATCCCTGACCTGCCTCTGTACTAGGCAAGGTCTTAGCGGAGGTGGTTTGCCATTGCCTTCCTCCGACTGTAATGGGGATGAATGATGATGATGAAGACGACACAACCAACACCCAGTCATCTCGTGGCAGATGAAAATCCCTGACCCGCCTCTGTACTAGGTAAGGTCCTAATGGAGGTAGTTTTCCGTTGCCTTCCTCCGACCGTAATGTGGATGAATGATGATGATGAAGACGACACAACCAACATTCAGTCATCTCGTGCCAGGTGAAAATCCCTGACCCACCTCTATACTAGGCAAGGTCCTAATGGAGTTAGTTTTCCGTTGCCTTCCTCCGACCGTAATGGGGATGAATGATGATGATGAAGACGACACAACCAACACCCAGTCATCTCGAGGCAGGTGAAAATCCCTGACCCGCCTCTGTACTAGGCAAGGTCCTAGCGGAGGTAGTTTTCCGTTGCCTTCCTTCGACTGTAATGGGGATGACTGATGATGATGAAGACGACACAACCAACACCCAGTCATCTCGAGGCAGGTGAAAATCCCTGACCCCCCTCTGTACTAGGCAAGGTCCTAGCGGAGGTAGTTTTCCGTTGCCTTCCTCCGACCGTATTGGGGATGAATGATGATGATGAAGACGACACAACCAACACCCAGTCATCTCGAGGCAGGTGAAAATCCCTGACCCGCCTCTGTACTAGGCGAGGTCCTAGCGGAGGTGGTTTGCCATTGCCTTCCTCCGACGGTAATGGGGATGAATGATGATGATGAAGACGACACAACCAACACCCAGTCATCTCGAGGCAGGTGAAAATCCCTGACCCGCCTCTGTACTAGGCAAGGTCCTAGCGGAGGTAGTTTTCCGTTGCCTTCCTCCGACCGTAATGGGGATGACTGATGATGATGAAGACTACACAACCAACACCCAGTCATCTCGAGGCAGGTGAAAATCCCTGACTCGCCTCTGTACTAGGCAAGGTTCTAGCGGAGGTAGTTTTCCGTTGCCTTCCTCCGACCGTAATGGGGATGAATGATGATGATGAAGACGACACAACCAAAACCCAGTCGTCTCGAGGCAGGTGAAAATCCCTGACCCGCCTCTGTACTAGGCGAGGTCCTAGCGGAGGTGGTTTTCCGTTGCCTTCCTCCGACGGTAATTTGGATGAATGATGATGATGAAGACGACACAACCAACACCCAGTCATCTCGAGGCAGGTGAAAATCCCTGACCCGCCTCTGTACTAGGCAAGGTCCTAGTGGAGGTGGTTTGCCATTGCTTTCCTCCGACCGTAATGGGGATGAATGATGATGATGAAGACGACACAACCAACACCCAGTCATCTCTAGGCAGGTGAAAATCCCTGACCCGCCTCTGTACTAGGGAGGTCCTAGCGGAGGTAGTTTTTCGTTGCCTTCCTCCGACTGTAATGAGGATGACTGATGATGATGAAGACGACACAACCAACACCCAGTCATCTCAAGGCAGGTGAAAATCCCTGACCCGCCTCTGTACTAGGCAAGGTCCTAGCGGAGGTAGTTTTCCGTTGCCTTCCTCCGACCGTAATGGGGATGAATGATGATGATGAAGACGACACAACCAACACCCAGTCATCTCGAGGCAGCTGAAAATCCCTGCCCCGCCTCTGTACTAGGCAAGGTCCTAGCGGAGGTGGTTTGCCATTGCCTTCCTCCGACGGTAATGGGGATGAATGATGATGATGAAGACGACACAACCAACACCCAGTCATCTCGAGGCAGGTGAAAATCCCTGACTAGCCTCTGTAGTAGTCAAGGTCCCAGCGGAGGTAGTTTTCCGTTGCCTTCCTCCGACCGTAATGGGGATGAATGATGATGATGAAGACGACACAACCAACACCCAGTCATCTCGAGGCAGGTGAAAATCACTGACCCGCCTCTGTACTAGGCAAGGTCCTAGCGGAGGTAGTTTTTCGTTGCCTTCCTCTGACTGTAATGGGGATGACTGATGATGAAGAAGACGACACAACCAACACCCAGTCATCTCGAGGCAGGTGAAAATCCCTGACCCGCCTCTGTACTAGGCAAGGTCCTAGCGGAGGTAGTTTTCCGTTGCCTTCCTCCGACCGTGATGGGGATGAATGATGCTGATGAAGATGACACAACCAATACCCAATCATCTCGAGGCAGGTGAAAATCCCTGACCCGCCTCTGTACTAGGCAAGGTCCTAGCGGAGGTAGTTTTCCGTTGCCTTCTTCCGACTGTAATGTGGATGACTGATGATGATGAAGACGACACAACCAACACCCAGTCATCTCGAGGCAGGTGAAAATCCCTGACCCGCCTCTGTACTAGGCAAGGTCATAGCGGAGGTAGTTTTCTGTTGCCTTCCTCCGACCGTGATGGGGATGAATGATGCTTATGAAGACGACACAACCAACACCCAGTCATCTCGAGGCAGTTGAAAATCCCTGACCCGCCTCTGTAGTAGGCAAGGTAATAGCGGAGGTACTTTTCCGTTGCCTTCCTCCGACAGTAATGGGGATGAATGATGATGATGTAGACGACACAACCAACACCCAGTCATCTCGAGGCAGGTGAAAATCCCTGACCCGCCTCTGTACTAGGCAAGGTCCTATCGGAGGTAGTTTTTCATTGCCTTCCTCCGACTGTAATGGGGATGACTGCTGATGAAGAAGACGACACAACCAACACCCAGTCATCTCGAGGCAGGTGAAAATCCCTGACCCGCCTCTGTACTAGGCAAGGTCCTAGCGGAGGTGGTTTGCCATTGCCTTCCTCCGACCGTAATGGGGATGACTGCTGATGAAGAAGACGACACAACCAACACCCAGTCATCTCGAGGCAGGTGAAAATCCCTGACCCGCCTCTGTACTAGGCAAGGTCCTAGCGGAGGTAGTTTTCTGTTGCCTTCCTCCGACCGTGATGGGGATGAATGATGCTGATGAAGACGACACAACCAACACCCAATCATCTCGAGGCCGGTGAAAATCCCTGACCCGCCTCTGTACTAGGCAAGGTCCTAGCGGAGGTAGTTTTCCGTTGCCTTCCTCCGACTGTAATGTGGATGACTGATGATGATGAAGACGACACAACCAACACCCAGTCGTCTCGAGGCAGGTGAAAATCCCTGACCCGCCTCTGTAGTAGGCAAGGTCCTAGCGGAGGTAGTTTTCTGTTGCCTTCCTCCGACCGTGATGGGGATGAATGATGCTGATGAAGACGACACAACCAACACCCAGTCATCTCGAGGCAGGTGAAAATCCCTGACCCGCCTCTGTAGTAGGCAAGGTCCTAGTGGAGGTAGCTTTCCGTTGCCTTCCTCCGACCGTAATGGGGATGAATGATGATGATGAAGACGACACAACCACCACCCAGTCATCTCGAGGCAGGTGAAAATCCCTGACCTGCCTCTGTACTAGGCAAGGTCCTAGCGGAGGTAGTTTTTCGTTGCCTTCCTCCGACTGTAATGGGGATGACTGATGATGAAGAAGACGACACAACCAACACCCAGTCATCTCGAGGCAGGTGAAAATCCCTGATCCGCCTCTGTACTAGGCAAGGTCCTAGCGGAGGTAGTTTTCTGTTGCCTTCCTCCGACCGTGATGGGGATGAATGATGCTGATGAAGACGACACAACCAACACCCAATCATCTCGAGGCAGGTGAAAATCCCTGACCCGCCTCTGTACTAGGCAAGGTCCTAGCGGAGGTAGTGTTTCGTTGCCTTCCCCGACCATAATGGAGATGAATGATGATGATGAAGACGACACGACCAACACCCAGTCATCTCGAGGCAGGTGTAAATCCCTGACCTGCCTCTGTACTAGGCAAGGTCCTAGCGGGGTGGTTTGCCACTGCCTTCCTCCGAACGTAATGTGGATGAGTGATGATGATGAAGACGACACAACCAACACCCAGTCATCTCGAGGCAGGTGCAAATCCCTGACCCGCCTATGTAGTAGGCAAGGTCCTAATGGAGGTAGTTTTCCGTTGCCTTCCTCCGACCGCAATGGGGATGAAAGATGATGATGAAGACGACACAACCAACACCCAGTCATCTCGAGGCAGGTGAAAATCCCTGACCCGCCTCTGTACTACGCAAGGTCCTAGCGGAGGTAGTTTTTTGTGTCCTCCCTCCGACTGTAATGTGGATGACTGATGATGATGAAGACGACACAACCAACACCCAGTCATCTCGAGGCAGGTGAAAATCCCTGACCCGCCTCTGTACTACGCAAGGTAATAGCGGAGGTAGTGTTCCATTGCCTTCCCCGACCATAATGGAGATGAATGATGATGATGAAGACGACACAACCAACACCCAGTCATCTCGAGGCAGGTGTAAATCCCTGACCCGCCTCTGTACTAGGCAAGGTCCTAGCGGGGTGGTTTGCCACTGCCTTCCTCCGAACGTAATGTGGATGAGTGATGATGATGAAGACGACACAACCAACACCCAGTCATCTCGAGACAGGTGCAAATCCCTGACCCGCCTCTGTAGTAGGCAAGGTCCTAGCGGAGGTAGTTTTCCGTTGCCTCCCTCCGACCGTAATGGGAATGAATGATGATGATGAATACGACACAATCAACAACCAGTCATCTCGAGGCAGGTGAAAAACCCTGATCCGCCTCTGTACTAGGCAAGGTCCTAGCGGAGGTGGTTTGCCATTGCCTTCCTCCGACTGTAATGGGGATGAATGATGATGATGAAGACGACACAACCAACACCCAGTCATCTCGTGGCAGGTGAAAATCCCTGATCCGCCTCTGTACTAGGCAAGGACCTAGCGGAGGTAGTTTTCCGTTCCCTTCCGCCAACCGTAATGGGGATGAATGATGATGATGAAGACGACACAACATACACGCAGTCATCTCGTGGCAGGTGAAAATCCCTGACCCACCTCTGTACTAGGCAAGGTCCTAATGGAGGTAGTTTTCTGTTGCCTTCCTCCGACCGTAATGGGGATGAAAGATGATGATGAAGACGACACAACCAACACCCAGTCATCTCGAGGCAGGTGCAAATCCCTGACCCGCCTCTCTAGTAGGCAAGGTCCTAATGGAGGTAGTTTTCCGTTGCCTTCCTCCGACCGCAATGGGGATGAAAGATGATGATGAAGACGACACAACCAACACCCAGTCATCTCGAGGCAGGTGAAAATCCCTGACCCGCCTCTGTATTAGGCAAGGTCCTAGCGGAGGTAGTTTTCCGTGTCCTTCCTCCGACTGTAATGGGGATGACTGATGATGATGAAGACGACACAACCAACACCCAGTCATCTCGAGGCAGGTGAAAATCCCTGACTCGCCTCTGTACTACGCAAGGTAATAGCGGAGGTAGTGTTCCATTGCCTTCCCTGACCATAATGGAGATGAATGATGATGATGAAGACGACACAACCAACACCCAGTCATCTCGAGGCAGGTGTAAATCCCTGACCCCCCTCTGTACTAGGCAAGGTCCTAGCGGGGTGGTTTGCCACTGCCTTCCTCCGAACGTAATGTGGATGAGTGATGATGATGAAGACGACACAACCAACACCCGGTCATCTCGAGGCAGGTGCAAATCCCTGACCCGCCTCTGTAGTAGGCAAGGCCCTAGCGGAGGTAGTTTTCCGTTGCCTTCCTCCGACCGTAATGGGAATGAATGATGATGATGAATACGACACAACCAACAACCAGTCATCTCGAGGCAGGTGAAAATCCCTGACCCGCCTCTGTACTAGGCAAGGTCCTAGCGGAGATGGTTTGCCATTGCCTTCCTCCGAACGTAATGTGGATTTGTGATGATGATGAAGACGACACAACCAACACCCAGTCATCTCGAAGCAGGTGAAAATCCCTGACCCGCCTCTGTACTAGGCAAGGTCCTAGCGGAGATGGTTTGCCATTGCCTTCCTCCGAACGTAATGGGAATGAGTGATGATGATGAAGACGACACAACCAACACCCAGTCATCTCGATCAGGTGAAAATCCCTGACCAACCTCTGTACTAGGCAAGGTCTTAGCGGAGGTGGTTTGCCATTGCCTTCCTCCGACTGTAATGGGCATGAATGATGATGATGAAGACGACACAACCAACACCCAGTCATCTCGTGGCAGGTGAAAATCCCTGATCCGCCTCTGTACTAGGCAAGGACCTAGCAGAGGTAGTTTTCCGTTCCCTTCCTCCAACCGTAATGGGGATGAATGATGATGATGAAGACGACACAACCAACACCCAGTCATCTCGTGGCAGGTGTAAATCCCTGACCCGCCTCTGTACTAGGCAAGGTCCTAGCGGGGTGGTTTGCCACTGCCTTCCTCCGAACGTAATGTGGATGAGTGATGATGATGAAGACGACACAACCAACACCCAGTCATCTCGAGACAGGTGCAAATCCCTGACCCGCCTCTGTAGTAGGCAAGGTCCTAGCGGAGGTAGTTTTCCGTTGCCTCCCTCCGACCGTAATGGGAATGAATGATGATGATGAATACGACACAACCAACAACCAGTCATCTCGAGGCAGGTGAAAATCCCTGATCCGCCTCTGTACTAGGCAAGGTCCTAGCGGAGGTGGTTTGCCATTGCCTTCCTCCGACTGTAATGGGGATGAATGATGATGATGAAGACGACACAACCAACACCCAGTCATCTCGTGGCAGGTGAAAATCCCTGATCCGCCTCTGTACTAGGCAAGGACCTAGCGGAGGTAGTTTTCCGTTCCCTTCCGCCAACCGTAATGGGGATGAATGATGATGATGAAGACGACACAACATACACGCAGTCATCTCGTGGCAGGTGAAAATCCCTGACCCACCTCTGTACTAGGCAAGGTCCTAATGGAGGTAGTTTTCTGTTGCCTTCCTCCGACCGTAATGGGGATGAAAGATGATGATGAAGACGACACAACCAACACCCAGTCATCTCGAGGCAGGTGCAAATCCCTGACCCGCCTCTCTAGTAGGCAAGGTCCTAATGGAGGTAGTTTTCCGTTGCCTTCCTCCGACCGCAATGGGGATGAAAGATGATGATGAAGACGACACAACCAACACCCAGTCATCTCGAGGCAAGTGAAAATCCCTGACCCGCCTCTGTATTAGGCAAGGTCCTAGCGGAGGTAGTTTTCCGTGTCCTTCCTCCGACTGTAATGGGGATGACTGATGATGATGAAGACGACACAACCAACACCCAGTCATCTCGAGGCAGGTGAAAATCCCTGACCCGCCTCTGTACTACGCAAGGTAATAGCGGAGGTAGTGTTCCATTGCCTTCCCTGACCATAATGGAGATGAATGATGATGATGAAGACGACACAACCAACACCCAGTCATCTCGAGGCAGGTGAAAATCCCTGACCCGCCTCTGTACTAGGCAAGGTCCTAGCGGGGTGGTTTGCCACTGCCTTCCTCCGAACGTAATGTGGATGAGTGATGATGATGAAGACGACACAACCAACACCCAGTCATCTCGAGGCAGGTGCAAATCCCTGACCCGCCTCTGTAGTAGGCAAGGCCCTAGCGGAGGTAGTTTTCCGTTGCCTTCCTCCAACCGTAATGGGAATGAATGATGATGATGAATACGACACAACCACCACCCAGTCATCTCGAGGCAGGTGAAAATCCCTGACCCGCCTCTGTACTAGGCAAGGTCCTAGCGGAGATGGTTTGCCATTGCCTTCCTCCGAACGTAATGTGGATGAGTGTAGATGATGAAGACGACACAACCAACACCCAGTCATCTCGAAGCAGGTGAAAATCCCTGACCCGCCTCTGTACTAGGCAAGGTCCTAGCGGAGATGGTTTGCCATTGCCTTCCTCCGAACGTAATGGGAATGAGTGATGATGATGAAGACGACACAACCAACACCCAGTCATCTCGAGGCAGGTGAAAATCCCTGACCCGCCTCTGTACTAGGCAAGGTCTTAGCGGAGGTGGTTTGCCATTGCCTTCCTCCGACTGTAATGGGGATGAATGATGATGATGAAGACGACACAACCAACACCCAGTCATCTCGTGGCAGCTGAAAATCCCTGACCCACCTCTGTACTAGGCAAGGTCCTAATGGAGGTAGTTTTCCGTTGCCTTCCTGCGACCGTAATGTGGATGAATGATGATGATGAAGACGACACAACCAACACCCAGTCATCTCCTGGCAGGTGAAAATCCCTGACCCACCCCTGTACTAGGCAAGGTCCTAATGGAGGTAGTTTTCCGTTGCCTTCCTCCGACCGTAATGGGGATGAAAGATGATGATGAAGACGACACAACCAACACCCAGTCATCTCGAGGCAGGTGAAAATCCCTGACCCGCCTCTGTACTAGGCAAGGTCCTAGCGGAGGTAGTTTTCCGTTGCCTTCCTTCGACTGTAATGGGGATGACTGATGATGATGAAGACGACACAACCAACACCCAGTCATCTCGAGGCAGGTGAAAATCCCTGACCCGCCTCTGTACTAGGCAAGGTCCTAGCGGAGGTAGTTTTCCGTTGCCTTCCTCCGACCGTAATGGGGATGAATGATGATGATGAAGACGACACAACCAACACCCAGTCATCTCGAGGCAGGTGAAAATCCCTGACCCGCCTCTGTACTAGGCAAGGTCCTAGCGGAGGTGGTTTGCCATTGCCTTCCTCCGACTGTAATGGGGATGAATGATGATGATGAAGACGACACAACCAACACCCAGTCATCTCGTGGCAGCTGAAAATCCCTGACCCACCTCTGTACTAGGCAAGGTCCTAATGGAGGTAGTTTTCCGTTGCCTTCCTCCGACCGTAATGTGGATGAATGATGATGATGAAGACGACACAACCAACACCCAGTCATCTCCTGGTAGGTGAAAATCCCTGACCCACCCCTGTACTTGGCAAGGTCCTAATGGAGGTAGTTTTCCGTTGCCTTCCTCCGACCGTAATGGGGATGAAAGATGATGATGAAGACGACACAACCAACACCCAGTCATCTCGAGGCAGGTGAAAATCCCTGACCCGCCTCTGTACTAGGCAAGGTCCTAGCGGAGGTAGTTTTCCGTTGCCTTCCTTCGACTGTAATGGGGATGACTGATGATGATGAAGACGACACAACCAACACCCAGTCATCTCGAGGCAGGTGAAAATCCCTGACCCGCCTCTGTACTAGGCAAGGTCCTAGCGGAGGTAGTTTTCCGTTGCCTTCCTCCGACCGTAATGGCGATGAATGATGATGATGAAGACGACACAACCAACACCCAGTCATCTCGAGGCAGGTGAAAATCCCTGACCCGCCTCTGTACTAGGCGAGGTCCTAGCGGAGGTGGTTTGCCATTGCCTTCCTCCGACTGTAATGGGGATGAATGATGATGATGAAGACGACACAACCAACACCCAGTCATCTCGAGGCAGGTGAAAATCCCTGACCCGCCTCTGTACTAGGCAAGGTCCTAGCGGAGGTGGTTTGCCATTGCCTTCCTCCGACTGTAATGGGGATGAATGATGATGATGAAGACGACACAACGAACACCCAGTCATCTCTAGGCAGGTGAAAATCCCTGACCCGCCTCTGTACTAGGCAAGGTCCTAGCGGAGGTAGTTTTCCGTTGCCTTCCTCCGACTATAATGGGGATGACTGATGATGATGAAGACGACACAACCAACACCCAGTCATCTCGAGGCAGGTGAAAATCCCTGATCCGCCTCTGTACTAGGCAAGGTCCTAGCGGAGGTAGTTTTCCGTTGCCTTCCTCCGACCGTAATGGGGATGAATGATGATGATGAAGACGACACAACCAACACCCAGTCATCTCGAGACAGGTGAAAATCCCTGCCCCGCCTCTGTACTAGGCAAGGTCCTAGCGGAGGTGGTTTGCCATTGCCTTCCTCCGACCGTAATGGGGATGAATGATGATGATGAAGACGACACAACCAACACCCAGTCATCTCGAGGCAGGTGAAAATCCCTGACCCGCCTCTGTAGTAGGCAAGGTCCTAGCGGAGGTAGTTTTCCGTTGCCTTCCTCCGACCGTAATGGGGATGATTGATGATGATGAAGACGACACAACCAACACCCAGTCATCTCGAGGCAGGTGAAAATCCCTGACCCGCCTCTGTACTAGGCAAGGTCCTAGCGGAGGTAGTTTTTCGTTGCCTTCCTCCGACTGTAATGGGGATGACTGATGATGAAGAAGACGACACAACCAACACCCAGTCATCTCGAGGCAGGTGAAAATCCCTGACCCGCCTCTGTACTAGGCAAGGTCCTAGCGGAGGTAGTTTTCTGTTGCCTTCCTCCGACCGTGATGGGGATGAATGATGCTGATGAAGACGACACAACCAACACCCAGTCATCTCGAGGCAGGTGAAAATCCCTGACCCGCCTCTGTACTAGGCAAGGTCCTAGCGGAGGTAGTTTTCCGTTGCCTTCCTCCGACTGTAATGTGGATGACTGATGATGAAGACGACACAACCAACACCCAGTCATCTCGAGGCAGGTGAAATTCCCTGACCCGCCTCTGTACTAGGCAAGGTCCTAGCGGAGGTAGTTTTCTGTTGCCTTCCTCCGACCGTGATGGGGATGAATGATGCTGATGAAGACGACACAACCAACACCCAATCATCTCGAGGCAGGTGAAAATCCCTGACCCGCCTCTGTACTAGGCAAGGTCCTAGCGGAGGTGGTTTGCCATTGCCTTCCTCCGACCGCAATGGGGATGAATGATGATGATGTAGACGACACAACCAACACCCAGTCGTCTCGTGGCAATTGAAAATCCCTGACACGCCTCGGTAATAGGCAAGGTCCTAGCGGAGGTGGTTTGCCATTGCCTTCCTCCGAACGTAATGGGGATGAATGATGATGATGAAGACGACACAACCAACACCCAGTCATGTCGAGGCAGGTGAAAATCCCTGACCCGCCTCTGTACTAGGCAAGGTCCTAGTGGAGGTGGTTTGCTATTGTCTTCCTCCGACCGTAATGGGTATGAATGATAATGATGAAGACGACACAACCAACACCCAGTCATCTCGAGGCAGGTGAAAATTCTTGACCCGCCTCTGTACTAGGCAAGGTCCTGGTGGAGGTGGTTCACCATTGCCTTCCACCGACCGTAATGGGGATGAATGATGATGATGAAGACGACACAAACAACACTCAGTCATCTCGAGGCAGGTGAAAATCCCTGACCCGCCTCTGTACTAGGCAAGGTCCTAGCGGAGGTGGTGTGCCATTGCCTTCCTCCGACCGTAATGGGGATGAATGATGATGATGAAGACGACACAACAACACCCAGTCATATCGGGGCAGGTGAAAATCCCTGACCACGCCGGGTATCGATCTCGGGACCCCGTGCTAGGGAAGCGGGACCACGAGTTGCGGACATCGAAATTCATGGTCAATTAAAATCCGATTTCACATTCGTCATGTATTTGAAGGGAATCACATAAATAGCGCGACAGCTGATTGTATTTTAAAACACAAATTTATTGATGGGGTTAAGTAATTTACACATTATTTCTGTGTATGCTACGAGTTACTCAAATGATTTCGATGACTGTACAGGCTCATTGTCTTTTTTTCGGTAAGATTTTTATATATTTTTGGTATACTTTGCCTCTAGTTTGAAATCCCACGCCAAAACTCGGCCTTAAGTTCTTGCAGCGATTGTGGTAGTTTGTAGCCGCACACACGAGATTTCAAATACCCCCACAGAAGGAAATTACATAGTGTTAAACACAAGATTCTGGTGACCAATTCACTCACTCTTACATGAAAATCACCCGTCCAGGGAAAGTCTCTCTTAGCAAGTCCTTTGTTGCAATCGATGTGTGACAGGTGGTGCCATCTTCCTGAAGCCAAAACTTTTTGCCATTCACATGATCCACTTCAAACAACACTCTCTTAACATGTTGCGGTATTATTGGGTGTCCACTGTTAATGCGTTCCCAGCTCCATCTTCCTAGAAGTGCGGTACGATTACCTGATTAGGACAAATTCCACACCACCATTACTAGTGAATATGATGGCTTTTTCATTAATAATCGAGGCTTTTCTGTACCCCGAGTCCTGCTTGTTCTTGAAACCACTCAGCAGGAAGTGCGACTCACCAGTAACAAATTTTTCTTGATGACATTGTTATCCGCTGTTTGCTTCGCAAGCATCCAGTGGCCAAACACTGATTGCTTTTCGTGACCATTTTACTTCATTTCTTGTATCAGTTGTATTTTGTAGGCCAAAAGATGCAGCTGTTTCAGAATTTTTTGCACGCTGATGCAGGAAATATCCAGGTGTTTTCAACATTGGAGAATAGATTTCATTGGACGTACAGCGATATTATCACTCGTCGTTGCAATTTTTTTCCGCAAAACGACTAATTGGAGGACGTTTCGAGGGTTCAGTATCCATAACCGAAACAATGTTCTCAAATTTGGCACTTAGTCTCATCAAAGTCAACTTACTCGGTGCTTTACGTTGACCAAACGTTCCACAGAGACTGAGAACGGCCTTTGCACAATATACACCACAACTGCAACATGTTTACCACACAACAACACGCTTCTCTGTAGTAAAGCACCCCGTTACTAACCACAAAGAAAACAGATGAATACTGTGAAACCTTCAGTGCTGCCGACTTCCTAGAGCAGGAATGGCGAGCTTTTAAAATTTTCTTTCTTAATGGGACTCGATGTATATGCATCAATCCTGTCATCGATGATTTCATTCTGCTGTTCCCTGCCTTGTTACGTCACAATCTACATCTACACACATATCCTGCGTGGCAGAGGGTGCTTCCTGCACTATTAGTTTCTAGGGATATTTTCCGTCCGATTCACCGTCGATCGCGAGTAGAATGATTGCTTAAAGGCCTCTGTGAGTGCTGGAAGTAGTCTAACCGTGTTTTCGCAATCCCTATGGGAGCTTTATGTTGGTGGTTGTAGTATATTCCCGGATTCTTTACGTCAAACTGGGCCTTGGAACTTAGTAAACGGGCTTTATCTTCAAGCGTTTGCAAGTTTATTTCTTTCAGTCCCTCCTCGATACTCTCCCATTCGTCAGCCAAGTCTGTGTCCACTCGTGCTACCCTTCTTTCTAGATCCGCTGTTAGTCCTGTTTGTTGCAGGTCCCACTGTCTTAAGCAACATTCTAAGATCGGTCGCACGAGTATTTCGTAATCTATCTTCTTTGTAGACTGATTGCATTTCCCTCGTTTATAGCAATGAACTGTAACGAGCGAGGTGGTGCAGTGGTGAGCACACTGGAGTCGCATTCGGGAGGACGACGGTTCACACACGCGTTCTGACATCGTGATTTAGGTTTTCCATGATTTTCCTAAATTGCTTCAGGCAAATGCCAGGATGATTTCTTTGTAAGTGCACGGCCTACTTCATTCCCCAGCCTTGCCTAATCCGATCTTGTGCTCCGTCTCTAATGACCTCGTTGTCGATGAGACATCGAAAACTCTCCTCCTCTTACTCCTACTCTTGACAATGAACCGAAATCTGCCACATGCTTTATCTTTCGAACAGCAAGGACAGCAAGACAGATTCCTGGGGCAGATCTGTCGGCGACTCTCTACCCAAGATAACATGTCCGGTCCTGCGTACCAAGAAATTTTCGATCCTGTCACAAACTACACTTAATAAAATTCGATCATACTTCCAATAACATATGCAGAGATGCTACTGAGTAAAATGGTTTCGGAAGTCAAGATATGCTACAGGTTTTCCATTGCGAGAAAGGCGCAAGTTGAGTTTCACATGATGTTTTCGCAATCCGCTCCGGTTGTCTCAAAGGATGGCATCCTTTTTGAAATACTTCATTACGTTTGAAACCAAAATATTTTCTAAGATTCTGCAACCAACGGATGTGAAGAATATTGGACGATAATCTTGAGGATCACTTCCGTAACCATCGTGTTCGTCTCTTGTTCAGGCCTGTGCTTCCTTCCAACTACTGGCCATGGTGTTTTTTTTGTCTTTATTTTTTGAAAGTTTTACCGTTAAAATAATTCGGTATCGGATCTGCTAGGGATTCCATCTGGCCCTAGATATTTGTTCTATTTTAACAATTTCAACTGTTTCTCGACGTCACTGACACTAATTTCTGACATAATCGAACTAATTTCTCCGTCACGTAAGCAAGAATTTTACAACCTCTCATGAGCTTTTGTTACTGAAAACTCGAACGAAACATTATGACCAACTTACTGAATTCAAATTACGAAGAGGTATTCACTGTATACGCCCTGCAAGAAACCGTCAAACAGTTGCCGCAGTATTCGCGAAGTTCACTATCTGACACCTTGTTCAAGTACCTGTGTTGTTAAAATACACCACACATAGTACCAAGAAATGGGAAGTACCTCCTGGAGATACGGCGTGTAACATCTTATTCAGAAAAATGCGTTGTCACGTTTTCTGTGATTCTGTTTATGGACTCTCACTGTCGATGAAAACGGAGTTAATGTTCTGCATAAATGATGCTTGCTGTGAGCCCAGAATTTCAGCACCTTTGGTGTGAGTCATACACGAGCAGCTAAAGGCAGGAAGAACAGTTGTCAATTGTAAATCCGTCAGTACCTGGGTCAAATGGTTCAAATGACCCTGAGCACTATGGGACTTAACATCTGTGGTCATCGGTCCCCTAGAACTTAGAACTACTTAAACCTAACTAACCTAAGGACATCACACACATCCATGCCCGACGCAGGATTCGAACCTGCGACCGTAGCGGTCACGCGGTTCCAGACTGAAGCGCCTAGAACCGCTCGGCCACATCGGCCGCCCTTCACTACCTGCCTTATATTGTTTTACGTACATTCCGTGCAAGTACCAGTACTCCAACGACATATTCTAGTAACTAGGCATAGTTTCCTACATCTCGCTTTGTAACTAGGTTATCTAGATGCTGATGGTCGTGATGGTCCAGTGTGTAGAGCACTTGACAGTGGCCTTTGAGGTCTCTCTTGCAGTCTCGGACAAAGTCAGTGATTTTTCGCCGTTCCAGTAGTTCCAGGACGCCCGCAGACCCATTCCGACTGCTATGAAATGAGTACCGGCAATCTTTCAGGGGGGATAAAAGACTGCTATTGACGACTGGTCCACTTCGCTCCCACTCGAAGCGACGCAGCGAAGAATGACTGCATATTACCTGCACTCAGGCCATTAGCCTGGTAACGGAATGCACAGCAGAAATTTCCTTTATTTCATCCTGATGATTTAACTAGAGAATCTGCACGCTTTCAATGATAATTTAATGACAACGGGCGCTTGCAGGACATAGAATTATAACGACGGCCTTGGAGCAGCCCGTTACATTCGTTTCTTCAGATACCGGAAGAAGGCCTGAATCTCGCGCCATTGCAGTGTGTTACGCTATAGTCTCTCATAGCTCAGCAGAAGATTTTTCACTAGGTCAAGGCTTAGGCTCCTCGTTACTGGAACAGCGTCATCAAAACATTAATCGAAACAAAAAGTGAAAACCTGGCAACAGAGCAGACGCTGTAGCACGTTAAGCCGGGCTCAGCAAATGCGGGAATCCTTTGTTGACTTCCTTGGCAAAGTTCTATCAAAATCGTACATAACAGAGGTAGTTCGGCACGACCTCCTTCAAACCTGTCATAAAAAGTCGAGGATTCCATCATCTTTTGGGCACGCATCTGGGAAAGATTGTTGCTTCTTCCTATATTTCTGCTGATAGCCGTACATCCATTGTGAGGATGCCACAAGATCCGAACCCGGTGACCTATTGTGACGTTCCTTCGCTCCTTCTTCACTCGGCGGGAGGAGACGCGACTCGTAACGATGTTCGTCCCCGTCGGTATGACGTGGATCAGCACCTGTAACTCCCATAAGAACACAACTCCTCGCGTGGTTTAGAAATATTCTGCTGTCTGTCCGCAACAGTCTTCTTAGCTTGTGCAAACTGGTAAACTGTAATTTGTTATTTTTATTTTTATAAGCGGTTAATTCCGTGATGAAATAAAATCTTGATTCTTCATTTCATCATTACGGTCATTTTTCACATAATAAAGAGCGACGATGAAATTTTGCTGTCTAGTATTCCGTTGCTATGCCGTTGCTACGTCAAATTATTAACAACGGTGCGACGTAACTCCAGAGATAACGTATGTTGCAGTAAATGTTTTTTTCTCTAATACGCCGGAATACTGGTTTAAAATAATCACTTTTCACTGTCCATTATTCATGTACTCACTTAGTCACTTATAACGTTTAAAGAGTCAATCAACTTGCATTAATACACATTGTATTGTTCGTTAGGTGGCACGTAAGATTTACCTTTTGACTCAGATTTTATTGTTCTTTCTGTAATCAATTGTTTGTCCCTACAACACACGCACGCTGATATGTCATTCAAGATGAACTTCTGTTCAGTTCAGTAATCGTGACGCTGACGACTACTTTTGACTAATCGGCGTACTTCGTGTCTTCGTTTTATTGTGTCCTACTAAAGACTAGGAATTGTTTTTCTGTCGTTGATCCATTGCTCTCTAAGTTTGTAACTGTTCATAAGTACGAAGGCTAAGTCCGATAAACCAATATCACTCATTTGAAGTGTAACACTCGTCTTACTATACCATCGCGTTGAGAACGGTAAAGATTAACTTTCTTCAGTCCAATGACTGAACAATACTTCAGTCTCTATCTCACGAATTACGAAACTTACAAAACTAAAACAATCTAATAGCGTTTGCACCCAGACAACTATGGCAAAAGTACTCTAGAGCGACTCAAGAGCAACTAACTAACTGAACATTTCCATATCCGAGATGCATTGTCGACGCATTGAATTTCTTTTCGATGCTGCTACAACTCTCTTCCATGGTAAATGTTATCTTTTACTGAATTACTTTCTTGGATTTAACATTCGTTTATATGATTCTGAATTTATTCTATAGATGTTTGATAAAGTATCTATCATAATCCTTTCCTTTTATCTCACCTTTTTGTATGCTATTCGCAGTATTTGAATGATATAGGTGTTAATCAAAATATTACCTGTGTAGATTTTATCGTCAGTAGTTGCCGTCACTGTCAAGATGACTCACTTCCCTACTTTAAGTTTTTATAAAGTTTGTTAATTGGAGTTTTCTGTCCTTGGGGCGTTACACTGTACAGTGAACACATGGCTCCCTATGAGATGATGAGAAAGCAAAGTCGCGTAACAGATAGCTAATTAAATATCTGAAATATGGGTGTACCACATCTCATACAGATACATGCACAAGGTTTCCGTCAAGCTACGGAATGAAACTAAAGCTCACTACAACAATCGGATTTATTGCTACATGGATTAGTGTGATTCTAGCCAATGAATAAACCAGACAAATAATTACAAAAGGATACAAGAATGTAAAAAACCTCTATGAGGAACTTCCGCACAGGTGGCTGGTTTTGAATAGGAAAGATGCAAAAACTGTGTTCAAGAGAATCGCCAAAGATTGCTGAATAAGTTGGTAGCCCAAAGAAAAGATCCAGTTATTTTGTTTTTGTGCATATTGAGTGCAGCTAGGTAGCTGTATGGGTTAATTCAGAAAACGGAACTCTGACTTGAAATAACTAACTTCGTGGCCTTCTCGTCACGACATATGCTTATCAGCCTGCTGATGCTCAGGTGCAGAGGATATCTGCAGTAATGACTGAGAATTCAGAATTTAGCTCTGGAATCTGTGATCAGCTCTATAGCGAAAGCATCTGTGTCCCAGTACTAAAGTGTCCTCTGGCCGCAGTCCACAGACGAAGTCTTCTCCCTATGAAGATCTGAGATGAAGTCACTCTCCCCTCCTCTCGCCAAAATCTAGATGCTTCTGCCAGTGCTGGAATCTCTGTATCCAAATTAGCAGGCATCTGTAGTGTCAATCAATGAAAAGTTTATAACAATTGCAACAATTTCCCTTCTCCGAACGAAACTGCTGTGGTTAACAAATACTGCTCAGTTCTCTCTTAAAGTGAGACAGAAGATAAGAGTTCTGACCCATTGTATGTGTGTTATTATTTTTTGCCCAGCAGGAAAGGCTATACGACCACACATGTTTCTGCCCCCGCTATGAAATTAATGATTATTAGCCAACCATAGGTCGCCTTACAACATTTAAACATCTACGCCTGCGGCGTCTTCTGGCTTTCAAGAGCCATGTCTCACACTGAGTACGCTATGTTTTCTCCTTTCCTCTGCAGATCTTATCTTTTCTAATGGGCATCGTTCAATTGCTCACACACTGCCGATTTAAAAAGTGATGGACACTCTTTGTCCGTTGCGTTCAGCACTCAGTTGCCAGTGTGTACCTGATACAATCCTGGCTTTCAGTAGAAAACGTTTTATGGTTTGTGCGCTGTCCTCGTCTCATAGGTTTTCTTGATATTCATACCTAAGTAGCCGCCCCAAATTGCAGAGAAACGCTATAACGATCTGCCACCATATGGAATTAAAGGAAACAGTACTACTTAGATTTTCAGTTATTGGTATTAGATTTAATTTTATGTGTACCTTCACACACAGTAAATATATAAATGGATCTGGATAATAGTTTATTAATGTAAATGTCGTGTGATTAGGGCCTCCCGTCGGGTAGACCGTTCGCAGGGTGCAAGTCTTTCAATTTGACGCCACTTCGGCGAAATGATGATGATAAGGACAACACAACGACCAGTCCGTGAGCGGAGAAAATCTATGACCCAGACGGGAATCGAACCCGGGCTCTTAGGATTGACATTCTGTTGCGCTGACCACTCAGCTACCGGGGGCGGACAGTTTATTTGTAAGGTTATGGAGCAGTTTCAGAAAAACTGTCCTGTAATATCATCTTGAAATTGAGTTGGTTACTGAATGACAACCACCTGTTCATATGTACTGCGAAGTAAAGGCATGTGCAGCAGAGATAACACAATTAGCTAACTTTCTGTGTTTAAGAATAAAAAGTAGCAAGTGCTGAGTCAGCAAACTGACAGTGCTTAAAATTTTTCTGGTTAGTTAATATTAAAATGTAGGGCATGAATTGGAATGACAGGCATTTCTTACTGACAAGAATTGGCCAAAACTAAATTTATCGGCCACTTACTAACTGAAGGGATCAGCTGACATGACACAGTCTGAGGCATCAAGGAATCGTCAGTTTGGTAATGGAAGGGAAGTGTGTCTGTATGTGTGTGTGTGTGTGTGTGTGTGTGTGTGTGTGTCGGTGAGTGTGGAAAGGAGGAGGTAAAAATTGTAGGAAGAGACCAAGTCTTGAATGCAGTATACCGGTTGAAATGAATGTGGGTTGTGGTTATTTATTCAGAGATGAAGAGGCATCAATCAGTTTACGGAGTGAAGACAACAGCAACAGCATTTCCTGGCCGAATTTGTATGACTCTGGTTGAGTACTGTATCCTAGTTTTTTTCATTTGGCATTGCATGCATCCTCACAAGAAATCATATCGAAAACGAGGAACAAATTTCGCCAATCAGAATATCAATAAGAGACACAGGATTTTCACTTTCTATAGCCTCAATTACATATACATTAGCATATTTTTATCTATGCACGTCATCCATTCAGCACGTAACTAATTAATTATACTCATGGGGAATTGGAACAGACGACATGCCGCTCACAATACTGGCACTTTACCAAACCACATGTACACTACTGGAAAGGAGCACAGCATTGCATTTTCTTTCTTGCGGTAAGTCTTAACAAAAAAGCACTTCGTGTTTTCGTTAAAAATTTTATGGCCTATTTCCGTCTGAATATTTAACGTTTCATTGATATTTGCAGGGAAAATACCTTCACCTTCAGAAAAAAACCACTAGAGACATGACGTTCATATTACACTACTGGCCATTAAAATTGATAAATCAAGAAGAAATGCAAATGATAGTACTCACTGGACAAATATATTGTACTAGAACTGACATGTGATTACATTTTCACGCAATTTGGGTGCATAGATCCTGAGAAATCAGTACGCAGAACAACCACCTCTGGCCGTAATAACGGCCTTGATACGCCTGAGCATTGAGTCAAACAGAGCTTGGATGGCGTGTACAGGTACATCGGCCCATGCAGCTTCAACACGATACCACAGTTAATCAAGAGTAGTGACTGGCGTATTGTGACGAGTCAGTTGCTCGGCCCCAATGATCAGACTATGCAGTTGGTGGTCAGGGCAGCAGTCGAACATTGTCTGCATCCAGAATGGCCCGTACAGTACCTGCAACATGCGGTCGTGCATTATCCTGCTGAAATGAAGGATTTCGCAGGGATAGAATTATAGGTAGAGCCACGGGTCGTAACACATCTGAAATATAAAGTCCACTGCTCAAAGTGCCGTCAATGCGAACAAGAGGTGACCATACCATCACGCCGGGTGATACGCCAGTATGGCGATGACGAATACACGCTTCCAATGTGCGTTCACCGCAATGTCGCCAAACACGGATGCGACCATCATAATGCTGTAAACAGAACCTGCTTTCATCCGAAAAAATGACGTTTTGCCATTCGTGCACCCAGGTTCGTCGTTGAGTACACCATCGCAGGCGCTCCTGTCTGTGATGCGGCGTCAAGGGTAACCACAGCCAGTCTCCGAGCTGATAGACCATGCTGATGCAAACGTCGCACTGTTCGTGCAGATGGTTGTCTTGCAAATGTCCCCATCTGTTGACCTAGGGATCGAGACGTGGCTACACGATCCGTTACAGCCATGCGGATAAGATACCTGTCATTTCGACTGCTAGTGATACGAGGTCGTTGGGATCCAGCACGGCGTTCCGTATTACCCTCCTGAACCCACCGATTCCATATTCTGCTAACAGTCATTGGATATCGACCAACGCGAGCAGCAATGTCGCGGTACGATAAACCGCAATTGCGATAGGCTACAATCCGACCTTTATCAAAGTCGGAAACGTGATGATACGCATTTCTCCGCCTTACACGAGGCGTCACAACAACATTACACCAGGGAACGCCGGTCAACTGCTGTTTGTGTATGAGAAATCGGTTGGAAACTTTCCGCATGTCAGCACGCTGTAGGTGTCGCCACCGGCGCCAACCTTGTGTGAATGCTCTGAAAAGCTAATCATTTGCATTTCACAGCGTGTTCTTCTTGTCTGTTAAATTTCGCGTCTGTAGCACGTTATCTTCGTGGTGCAGCCATTTTAATGGCCAGTAGTGTACAATTATCGAACTACATGAAAAGTACTTAAATTAGTTGCAAACTACGATGTACACGCACTTTATTCAACATCTAGACGTCACTACAGATATTCGGACTTACGTTATGACGTGTTCGATGTGACTGCCATCGAGGAATTCTGCATGACCCGCTGAAGTGTCGGAACATCGATGCTGTCGATCACCTCCTGAATGGCTGTTTTCAGCTCAATAATGGTTTTGGAGTTATTTCTGTACACGTTGTCTTTAATACAGCCCCACAAAAAGTAGTCATGTGTTCATATCCGGAAAATATGGCCACTAGTCGAACATCATGTCATTGGCTTCGGGGTATCCCAAAGCCAGAATGCGCTCACCAAAATGCTCCTCCAGGACATCAAGCACTCTCCTGCTTCGATGGTATCGGGCTCTGTCTTGCATGAACCGCGTCTTGTCGAAATGAGGGTCACCTTGGATAATGGGGTGAAATCGTCTTCCAAAACCTTCATGTACCCGTCGGTAGTGATGTTGCCATCAAGGAATATCGCACCGATTATCCTATTTATTACTCGATCGCGAAATGCGGATTCTCAGTCCCCCTAAATACTCCAATTTTACTTATTGGCTATCCCATCAAAATGAAAGTGGGCTAAACCAAACCATTCACATACTAATTCCATAGTGCCCCACAGCCAACTGTGCAGTTTGATCGTCCTAACGCAAACCGTTCGGAAGTTGCGACGATTTTATTTCATATGGTTCAGTAATTGTCACTCTGAAGATGGTTATCATGACAGTGGAAGTAAAAGGTTTTAAAAGTTTACGCAACTTGTGGCATACATTAACAGGGTGGAGAAAAATTTAACCCTGGGTAGCTCATGCCAGTAGGAACCAAAATAATTAATGCTGTGAGCGTCGACAACGCACCATTTTTAAACTACGGAAATTTGCCGCCAAGCGCTCCGATTGGCCGTGGGATTGCCCTGTCGCCGTTCTTCGCTTGATAGGCAGCGCTATGGTTGTCGATCACACATACAAACGTCCCTCGCCCCGTCACGGCCCCAATGTGATTACGCACACGTCTCGAATAGGTCGTGCTGTTTGTCTCCACCTGACGTCAGAGGCATCCACACGTAAGCTTCACTTCGGGGCACACACACAAATCACCTGCGATTTAGTCATACAGTAGGCATGGCTGCGAAGTATTCGATCGAAGAACAATGAGATACGGGTTTTGTTTACAACCATAGCACTGCCTGTCAACCGACGAACGGCAACAGGGCAACGCCACGGCCAATCGTAGCACGTGGCGCCAAGTTTCCGTAGTTTAAAAATGGTGCGTTGTCGACATACACATCACTAGTTATTTCGGTTTCTGCTGGCATCAGCTATCCAGGATTAAAATTGCGTGACACAATTTTTCTCCACCCTATATAATCTCGCTGCCATCTGAAAATAGGCTTCTGTCTTAAGCCAGTTAGGGTAAATAAATAAATCATTCAGTGGAATCTGTGGCCAGCTGCAATGTGTTACTTCTGCATTGGACCGAGATGCACTTGCGGAGTGAGACCGCCCCCTGCGCCCTGTGGGAGAGGGCTGGCTTTCAGAGACGGGTTCCCAGGGCAACAGCAGGTGGCGGGCAGGTTCGCGATGTGTATCTATCTGTAGCAAACAGGCTGGGCCTCCCACCCCCTCCACCCCTCACTCTCCACGTCCCCCAAACCGGCGCCGCTCACTCGGAAAAATAACACACGCCTGTCCGACCGCGTCCGATGCGAGGAGCCCCAGTGGCTGAATGGAGACCTCTGCCTGCGGCGCCCAGCATCGCCTGCCCATCTCAGCACGCGCAATTTCACGCGGTTTGTGGCGTGGGGTGTGCTGTGGCGCGTTTGGCTGCCAGGCGGTAGGCGCGGAAGTGTACGTCACGACAATAGAGTGGCAAATCAGGGGAAAGCGATGCGGTGCGAATCATCACTTTCCTGATCTGTTTCGCTTCAGTCAATTATTTACTAGCTTCTTTTGTGGAAGATATTTGCGACATCTCCCTATGACGTGGAACGAGGTTGTTTTACAAGTGCAAAAATACTTTTTCGAGGAAAATGTAGCAACATGTTGACCATTATGTTGTGTTGGCAGAAGAGCCAACACCGTGTTACTAGTGCAGGCCGAAATGCACGCGTTTTAGCTCACGCAGGCTGGCGTGAGGAGGGAAGGACTATACGTGAGGTCTGGAACATGACAAAGAATTAGAATACACAAAGCGGACGTAATTAGTTTGATACGTATCTTTAATCCATTAATGATGAACGTCGCTCTTGACGGTACATGATTCACAATTTTATCTGTTCAGAATAGTAACTGAGCATGGCGCCTTGCTAGGTCGTAGCAAATGACGTAGCTGAAGGCTATGGTAAACTGCCGTCTCTGCAAATGAGAGCGTATGTAGTCAGTGAACCATCGCTAGCAACGTCGGCTGTACAACTGGGGCGAGTGCTGGAAGTCTATCTAGGCTAGACCTGCCGTGTGGCGGCGCTCGGTCTGCAATCACTGACAGTGGCGACACGCGGGTCCGACGTATACTAACGGACCGGGGCCCATTTAAAGACTACCACCTAGCAAGTGTGGTATCTGGCGGTGACACCACACATTTACAATATCATATCCTTATTTCTGAAGAGAGTTGCACCCCCGCAGATTTAGTTGTAAATGGCGCAGTGGATAGCTCGTCAAAATCTGAACAGATATCAAACATGAAAACTGGAAGAAGGTGTACTGAAATGTGAAAAAAGAAGAAAAATGTAGAAAGTTAGCGGTAGAAGCTCAAGATTTGCAACATCAAGCGCACTGCAATTATAACAGCGTTGTGGTTTTGTGTGCATGATGTTGACTGCAAAGCGAGAAATCTGTGTTCATACCTCCCAAAATATTTTTTTCTTAAACTTATGAGATGTCTGTCTTGTCACTAACGTGTCTGTTGAACTCGTCATAACGTACATTAGTTATGAAATATGGGACATGTGGTAAGAATACATTATCATTGCAGGTAAATGTGTTCAATAGTAGGATCAAGCGAGATGCAGCATAGACATCTCGCAGAAAGGAAAACAACGAATAAACGGCAGTGAACTATTTTAGAACAAAGGAATTCTGAAGTGATAACTTTCGAAACGGAAGTACGCCTGGAGGTCGCTGTTGCAAACGATGATGCACATCTTGAGCTTCTACCGCTCACTGTTTACATTTTGCTTCCTTTTTCACGGTTCAGTACACCTTCTTCCTCTATTCGCGCTTGATTTGTGTTCAGTTTTGACAGGCTATCCACCTATCCACTGGGACATCTTACCACAAAATCTGAGAGAGGGGGGATGGGGAATTGCCCTGTGTAAGTGTTCACATGGTTCAAATGGCTCTGAGCACTAAAGGACAACTTATGAGGTCGTCAGTCTCCTAGAACCTAGACCTGATCAAACCTAAAGACATCACACACGTCCAAGCCTGAGGCAGGATTCGCACCTGCGATCGTAGAGGTCGCGCAGTTCCAGACTTTAGCGCCTAGGACCGCTCGGTCACTCGGGCCAGCTTTGTAAGTGTCTCCTCGCTATGTTCGCACGTTCAGTGATAATTCACTGCCGCATGCTTTCAGTAGTTGTTGATATGTCAATGTAACATCTCTCTTTTGCGTTCCCAACAGGAAAAAATCAGATGTGTCAAATCAGGTGAATTCGTAGGCTACTCACGAGGAACTCCTTGTTCAATCCATAGACCAGGATAGTGTCATTTAAACTTCCCAAGAGATCCCTGAGTAATGCGAAGGTCAACCATTGTGTTGAAACCACATATCCATTCTTGTTCGAAGTGCGCCATTTTCCAGTAGTATGGGAAAATATTATCTAAAAAGTAGCCATTCATTCGACCATTTATGAAGTATGGGCCAATTACACAGGTACCTAGAACGCCGTAGCAGACATTGACACTCCACGGGCACTTAAGCTCGACGTGCCTGAACTAACGCGAATTGTCCACTGCCTATTATGCCTATTCCCGTGACCACGATTCATAAACATTGCACCATCGAGGAAATCGACGCGCAAGTCGCCGGAGTGGCGTCATGTCGAAAGACTTGCAAACGGCGAACGGTCTCCCCGACGGGAGGCCCTAGTCACACGACATTTATTTATCAGAGGAAAATACCTGTGAATGAAAATCATCACTGGCTGACTACAATAGTGCAAATATATCATTAGTCCCTTCCTAGCGCGATAATGACAAAAAATGGCTCTGAGCACTATGGGATTTAACTTCTGAGGTCATCAGTCCCCTAGATTTAGAACTGCTTAAACCTAACTAACCTAAGGACATCACACACATCCATGCCCGAGTCAGGATTCGAACATGCGACCGTAGCGGCCGTGCGGTTCCAGACCGTAGCTCCTAGAACTGCTCGGGCACTCCGGCCAGCGCGATAATGACACATGTGGCATGTAGTTGAATGGGAATTAATTTCAGATATTAGATTCATAACAATAAACAGATGATTTGTATTGTAGAACTGTACATAATCTCCACCTTGTGAGAATTCGATATGCTGTGTAGGTCAAACATAGTGGAATCAAAATATCTAAAAAGGAATCAATGAAAGTAATGGAAATGTCCCTTCGCACTTTAAGAATGATTTATTTATTAAGAAATAATGATACTGTGTGTGATTTTACGTTTCTCAAAGTGTATCAGCTCGAAAGACATCCCCGATATCAAAGTTTCTTTCTATTATTCTAAACATAGCTTTGCCGTACATACACTGATGAGCCAAAATATATTTATGACCTGCTTAATAGCTTATTTGGCCGTCTTTGGAACGAAATACATCACTGATTCTGCGAATCAGGGATCCAAAAGTTTGTTGGTATGTTTTTGGATGTATGTTATATGTTTACGCAGAGGTCATGTATTCGCGTAATTTGAGTACGCGGTGATGGAGCCCAACAGCGACACAGAGAGGTTCATAGAACTTACATCAGTCAAATTTGGTCCCCGAGACATCAACGTGAGTTCGCTATAATGCTCCGCAAACCAATGCAGTACTATTGTGGCTTCGAGACACGGAGCTGAAAGATGACATTGATGTCGTGGAAGACATCAAACATGAAGGGATGCAGGTGGTACGCAGCGGTCAACGTGTCTTCGATTACTACCACAGGTCCCACGCAAGCGCAGGAGAGTGTCTCCCATAGCATATCACTGCTCCCACCAGCGTGCGTCCGTGGCGCGCTGCACGTTTCGAGCCGCCGCTCATCTCGATGTCGGAGTTTGTGGATTTATTTTAGAGGTGGAGCCCCTCCACGCCCACACCGGCATGATGGCCAACACAAAAGGTCTACTGCCATCTCTGCATAAGGGTTAGTATTCACTAAAGTGAGGTGTCTCAGGGTGTGGGTACTGCGATGTTTGCGTACGTCTGGCTAGGATTAACCATTAATACGCGCTCATCTGGAGATAGATTGGTCGAAATCTGATGAAGGGCAGAGGAAAAAAAAGTGCCAAGGCAAGAGCCAATGGAAAAAAAATCCTCTGCGATAGTTAGGTCGGGTGGTAAGAGCAGAAGCGGTTATCTTGCTGCCTGCGATAGGTTGTGCAAGGATAGGCTTTGTTAGTAGTGGGTATCATGCATGTCGATACCTTGGCAGTGTGCGTTGTGCTGCTCGGCGGCTGGCGCTGGGTGCTGGTACAGAGTCCTCGTTCAGCGTCAGCAACCTGCAACAGTTAGGTTTGTTATCGATCTTGTGTCCGATAGGTCATATACCGGAAGCACAGTGTGAGGGTATGTTGGCAGATTGTTTGTGCGCCTGTGGGCGAGCTCGTCGGTGTCCCTGATGTGGCCTGTTGGTCGGCTCTAATAGCAGCTGGTAGTTGCCAGTCAGTGTTGCTGATATGCAGGGGCTTACCAACGTTTGTCGCTGTTCGCATATGTTAGCTTACCGTAGGTGGCTATGCCCTAGCTAGCACTGTATTTGGCCGCTTGTGCTTCGACCTGTGGTTGTGATCGTAGTTTCCCAGAGTGAGGATGAAAGGATTGTTCGAGTGTCTCGAGTTCCTGTATAGTCGTGTGGCGTGTTTTTTGAATACTTCCTTGAGAGTATCAAGGCGGTATTCATGGTGAAGATCCACGGTGCGTGTGTAGCGTGGAGCGTTGCTAATGATTTATAGCAAATTGTTCTGTATGATTTGCAGGCGGCGCAGTCGTGTGGGAGCTGCATATCCGCAGACGGGAGCAGCGTACATCAGAGGCCTAATCAGTGTCATGTATATGGACCTCGACACCCTCCTATCCTGTGTGCTTTCCCTGTTGAGCATTGAGTAGAGCTGCTTGAGAGTCGCGTGCGCTCTGTTGGCAACGTATTCAATGTGGTCCCCTCCATGTAAGTTTCCGGTCCAGCCAGACACCAAGGTATCTGACTTTCTCTCGGAAACGTATTGGGCGTGTATGTAGTGTTATTGGTCTACAGTGTTGGTGTTTGCGCAATAGTTTCGGTCTGCGTGTGAACAGAACTGCTTCACACTTGTCGACGTTTACTTTAATACGCCATCTCTCCAACCAACGCTCAGCTGTTGTGAGTGCTGTCTGTATTCGTGAATTGATGTTCGACGGTTTCCAGTCTTGCGCGATGATGGCTGTGTCATCCGCGTAGACGGCTAACGTCGTGTTTTGTGTCGCTGGGAAGTCATTAATGTACAGGTTATACAAGATGAGCCATAGAATGCTTCCTTGGGGTACTCCAGCTTGGATACCGTGTTGTGTTGATTGTTTATCCTGCGCGTTAGTGTCGAAACATCTATTCTTGAGATACGAGTGTATGAGACATACGAGTCCGTCCGAGAAACCAGCTTCGCTTAGTTTGCGTATGAGTCCATTGTGCCAGAGACGATCGAATGCCTTTTCGATGTCTAGGAACACGGCCCCTGTGGCTTTGTTCATGTTGTAGCCGTGTGTTATATGTTCGACTACGTGGAGGAGTTGTTGTGTTGTCGAGTGGTGATTCCTGAAGCCGAATTGCTCCGGCCTTAGGGTGTCGTTGGCGATGCAATGCCTAGTGATACGTTTGAGTATTACCTTCTCAATAATCTTGCTGAGCGAACACAGCAGACTGATGGGTCGGTAATTTTGTGGGAGGGAGTGGTCTTTCCCTGGCTTCCTGAACATCAGGACCTTGGCCGCCTTCCAAAAGTCAGGGAAGTGTTGGTGTGTCAGGATGGCATTCGTTAAGTGTGTGAGGTATTCTACGGCTTTATCCGTGAACTCCTGGAGGACACGGTTTTGAATGCCATCAGGCCCAGGGGCTTTTCTAGAATTGGTGTGCTTGATAGCCCATGTGATTTCATTTGTGCTAGTACGTCTTATTTCGTTGCGCGAGGTCTGGGCTACAAGTAGTGTAACCTCCTGGTCCGTTTCAAGTGTGAATGCTGGGTCTGAAGGAACCAGATTCGGCATGAAAGACGCTGCAAGTGTGGTGGCCATAAGCTCTGCCTTCTCCGTCGCGGAGTAGGCTGGGCCGTCTGGTCCTTGTAACGTGGGAATGTAGTGTTTCTCCCTGGTGAAGTGTCTGGTCAGCTGCCACACGCTAGGACGTGTGGTATCCAGCCCAGCGAGTTTCTGTCCCCATTGCTCATTTCTGAGTTTGTGGAGACAACAATCGCCCTTGTATAGCAAAAATGTGACCCGAAGAGCCGATACGTTTCCATTGATAGACGGTCGAATCCCGAACGTCCCATGCTCACTGTAATCGTAACTGATGTTGTTCGTTGGGTCACATGTGAACACGTAGGGGCGTTCTGTTGCGGAGCTCCATGTTCAACAATGAACGACGAGCGGTGTGTTCCGAAAGACTTGTGCGTGCACCAGCATTGTGCTGTTAATCCAGAGATGCCACCGATCACCATCTATCCTACTTTACAGAGCAGACAAGCCTCTGAATGCCACGTTCGCTGTAGAGTCGTGGACGTCCAACCATCTAGTGGTACTTTCACTGTCCTTCTACCTCTTTCCGTAGATGCTCACGGCAGTACCGTGTGAACATTCGATCAGTTTCACCGTTTTTGAGATACTACTTCTCAGGCTCTGCGTAATAATAATTTGCCCTTTGTCAAAGTCGTTTATCTCAATGGATTTCCCCATTTGCAACCCACGGCTTCGCTAGGGCGGTCACCCGTCCATGTCTGCTCTGCTTACATATTTTTGTTTCCGCATCACGTGCTCGCAACACCACCAGGCTGCATGCAATGTCGCCGTGAGCCGTGTTCATAACATTTTGGCTCATCAGTGTACCTTACCAGGTGACCCATCTCTAAGTTCCACCATCTGTATCTCTGCATTAAGGCAACTTTGGTTGTGCCCTTTTCACGTGATCGACTTCCTTGTCCAGGCGCCCTCTCGTGACGGCGTCTAGCGTGCCCCTGCTGTTCTATAGTGTGCTCGCTGGTGGCCAGAGATTCCTGACCTAGCAACCCCTTGGTTAATATGTAGTAGTATTGTCTGCTACAAGTTATGGCTGTTTTGTAACCAGGTTCCTTATATACCGTTTTTTTCTCACTGTCAGATTATATTAAGAATCCTGAGTTATTTATTTTGAAATGAACGCAAGTTCTTCAAGTTGAGTTTTAACAGATTGAGGATTCAAAATTGCAAATTAGAAGCGTTTGTTAATTTTGTACTTCTCTCTCTTACGAAGTATATGCCATATACGCAAACCAAAATGTACTTTGTACAATTTAGAATGAGGTTTCTACTTTTAACTTGTAACAAATCGTTTGCACGGAAATGTATTAGGTGAACGTATTTTTTATTTTGTGATGAAAGAACATTCTTTGCACTGGCCACTGGCTTGTGCACATGCTACATGACTGAGCATGTAACCTCCCCTATTGTATCTTCGGTACTTTTTTGTCTCATTCTTGCCACAATTGACAAACCACACCTTCCAGCACCAGATGCGAATAACTTTATCATGTTTTAATGTTATTTGAAACACTAATGTCGCTTTTATTTATAGTGTTACAATTATGTAACTTTTATGTTGTCACTTCTCATTCTACCATTCCCAACTTAAATCTGAAGATGACCTGCTAGCTAAATTGAAGTCTGTCATCGAAAATATATATATTGCTGCAGACGGTGTTTTCCATTCATCATACATTTCTGTAGAGCTTTCACGCATGTTTGACCCACTCAGATAGGCCACTGCTCACATTTTCTCTCGCCGAAAGCCGCATTCCTAGTTTTCCAACTGTCACCATTGTACAGAACGCAGTTAACGTTTTCCAAGATTACATTTTCCAAACGGTGTACTACAATGCTTTTCTGTGTAGCACATAAATGAGGCGGATGTTGCAGTAGTGTGTTATATCCAGAGTCTATGATTTATAAGTTTATAATGTGACACATTTTACTTTTTAAAGTCAGCTGTAATAATTGATGATCAGTTTCGAAACAGTTTACGCTATCCAGCACGTCCAATGAGAGGAAACTACAAGGTCTGCTTGCTCGTAGTTCGAGAGATGGTAAAAAATCGAAAGCGAGAACATAAATTTTTTACACTTAGGAAAAACAAGAATAAAAGCTCCCTCGTCACTATGTCAGTGTTAGAGTACGCGCAGTCTAAGTAGGCAGGAGAGAGCGTTGTACCTGGACACAAGACATTTCATGATACGTATTTCACTCTGCAAACCACCATAAGCAGTTTCTGGCAATTTCTACTGTTTTTTATTGTTGAGGGATGTTTGGTTGTATTTTGTGTACCGTTTTTAAATATTACAAATTCTATATGTCTTAGTGCTGTATTATACAGTGTGTAAATGGTATAAGTGCAGACATTTCTACTGGTGACTGAGGTTGGTCTACAGAACAACATTACACTAGTAGTAATAATTATAGGTATTCCAAGTCATATAATTTTAGGTTGGTTAGTACCTCCAACTACATGTTGTAGGAGCAAGCCATTAATGCTTATTTTTCTCTCTGGGCAGCAGGTCAGGTGTTGAAGTGTGGACACGTGGATGCAAAACGGTTAGTCTGAACTGTGAGGCGTAGTGCACTTTGCGGTGCAGTTACGACTTTGCAGACATTAGGTAGTAAAATGTGTGAGACGTCTGTGGGGACATTTTTGGACACACACAAAGAGCAATCAACACACTGATATTTGTTGATATTAAGATAGCACATATAAAAATATCTGCCCCTATTCGCGTTATACTCTATGTATTAATGCTCTGTTGGAAAGCTATTGTTAATTCTTCAATTACAGAGTTTTACAGTGAGTGAAAAGCTGCATATTTTTAAAACTAGATTCGTAACATGTCAACACGGAACAAGGTCTTTTACAATAAAACACGTGAGATTTACAAATGAACTGAGTCTCTCTAATGTCTAGACGATTTTTCCTGCCATGAGTGCAGAAATTTGTGTGAGTTGACACTATTTCTATCTGAAAACGTTTTCAACTAGTAAATGGTTTTTGGTAATACTTGTTCTTCATTTGATTTCACTTATTATTGAACAGCAGCAGACTAATAACACATAGACTATTAAATACAGCAGTAACAAGATTTGCACATTTGCAACACTATTGAACTTCAATAGAATGTTTGTTGCTAGGTACGTGTCCATGTCGTAAAGGAAAGTCGCGTAAGTTGTCGACATTAAGGTATATTATAATTTTCCCGACATTTCAAATAGCATATTTATGGTAAAATTATTACATCATGCATCTCTTAATTACTTACTATTACTTAATGCATCTTTTAAACATTTCCCAAAACTAAAGATTTTTTTAGACGGACCTATTTTTGTTAGTATTAGTAACATTCGTCAACTTACACTACAGGAAGGGTAAGATGACTTTGGAGTATGGGTGAGATGACGAAATGAACATTATATTTCGAAAACAAAGACTTTTATTACTGGTCATCCGTTTGTTACAAAAGTCACAAATATAACATTATTCCCTGTGATTTAAGCCCGTACACTGAGCAAGAGCCCACTCTTGCCATCGAGAACATCGATACCACATTTCTGTCTTTCCAACCTCACCACAAAGGATGTAGTCTCTTTCATCGACGCAATCAGAATCACTGTAGGCATACTCAACTTCGATGGATGACTTTGATGATAAGTCGCAAAAGTCTGTTCTAGGATCCTTTCTTTGTTTCATTCCAAAACCTCCGTCGAACGCAAGTTTATGTTTAGGACGTTTGTTCATTTTTTTTACCTTTGCATTCGCATTCTCTTTCAATTTCTTATCTCTGTTCATTTTTCTTTCCTTTTTCTTCTTCTCATTGTTCCCGCTTCTGTCTATCTTTTGTTTCAGAGCTGCTTTCAAGGTTGGGCTGCTTATGTGAAGAGATGGCAACTTATTTCTTCTGTGATAATGTATTAATAACCGTAATAATAATATTATAATAATACAGTTCATACCTAATCACTTGCGTAATAAATACGCGTAAACGGGCATCTGCACACATTTTTTCATAAGTTTGTTTACAATTACATTCTCATCTTCCTTTTCCGCAAGTACACCAGTTACTGGTTGGAAAGCTCAGAAACAAAGGATTGTACCTAGCAATACCATGTAAGGTGTCGCCTCTACGGGTATTGCATGATCTTCACTATAACAGTTTCGGTTGACACTATACTGAGGATCTGTGCTCATTTCCACAACGACATCTTCTCAAATATCACCACTACTGAAGTTTCCAGTTTCTTCGTTCACTGTAGAAATGTTCTGCACTAGCAGCATCGCACAGGTGACCGAGGATGTTTATTGATTCATCACCACCTTCTTCTCCGGCGTCCATATGGTATGCAGACTGAAAACCAGAATTAAAGAAGCTTTTTGTAGTTGTTTCGTTTTTCACTTCATTCCACGCATTTTTAATGCAGCTCACAGCATCACCTATGGTCACAGGCTTGGCTAGGTTATACACTGATGAGGAGTTCCCCTTTCGCAACTAAGAAACGTGGAAGCTTGTTTCGGTAATCTGATTTAAAGACCTGATCACTCATTGGTCAAGAGGCAACACACGGCTTTGTGTTGACAGGAAAAAGATTTACTTCCACATTTGATAACTTTTCGCTACAATTACATGGTATCTTACTTATGAAAAACAGAATTTTACGTTCCTGAATGCTCACTTTTGAATTTAAGTTATTCAGCCAAGGACGAAAAACGTCACACGTCATCCAAGCATTTTTATTTGCATGCCAAGTGGCACCAGATATACTGTTTTTGAAGCAACGTGGACGATTTGCTGGATGAATCACTAGTGGTTCTTCATTTTCACCGCAGAGATTAGCACTAGGAACGATCGTTAGTCTTTGGTTCGCCATTTTGCCGCATTTTCACTGATCACCCTTCACAATTAGTGTTCTCTCGGGAATAGCTTTAAGAAATAGTCCAGTTTAATCCACTTTGTAAATGTCACTATCACATTAGTAATTACTCTAAGTCTCGACTTCCAGTCGGATACAACATCTTTATTAACTCCTGCATTTTCTCCACAGACTGCTCCAAAAGAAATGCTGTGTCGAAAACGAAATAGGTCCAACCAGCAGTTGCTTGCATTGATATTAGGAATTTCAAGATCAGAAGCAAATTTAAGAGCTTTTTCTTGCAGCAATGGCCTACTAATAAGCATTTCTTTGGCATGTTTTTTATTAAACCACTCTGAAACACCATTATTAACGTCTTCAGATAGCTGCTACCATATTTTCTTTGAATTTCTTTTTTTGGCGTTTCCTTCCCGTTTCTTAACAAACTGCCGCAATTGAAACTGTATTTTACATTTGACTTTTTTCACAATTAAACTCACTGGCTAAGTGACGCTAAGGTTTTCCTTTTTCACTCTCTCTAATAACAGAAATTCACTGTTCTATTGAAAGAACAATAAGTTTCCTTTTATTTGGAGTAGCCATGACTGCTCACCACACAGGAAAAATCAGAATTGTTTCCTATTAGAAGTACAAATGACAATGAAATTTTAAACATTGTTGCCGGCAGGGCTGGCCGAGCCGTTTTAGGCGCTACAGTCTGGAACCGAGCGACCGCTACGGTCGCAGGTTCGAATCCTGCCTCGGGCATGGATGTGTGTGATGTCCTTAGGTTAGTCAGGTTTAAGTAGTTCCAAGTTCTAGGGGAATGATGACCTCAGAAGTTAAGTCCCATAGTGCTCAGAGGCATTTGAGCCATTTTTTAGAGATTGTTTTGTCACATTATCGACGAGAAACCTTACAGTAATACAATATTGTAATTCCCTCTTCCACGGTTGTTTGTGGTCGTCATAAGGAAGAACATTGTTAGTTAAAGAGTGGTCGTTGGTTGGGAATATGGGTGGTCATCTTAAAAGGGATAAAGATGCACTGATCTTATGGAAGTTTATTTTCGCTCCATGAAAATATGGTCGTTCAGAGAGGGGATCGGCGTAAAGGGGTAGTCTTGTAGAGAGGTCTCACTATAACTGCTCATCATTAAATGTATTTCTAATCTTCATGCATTTCGTAGCAAATCCTGAAATAAAACAAGCAGTGTTCACAATAAGATGTGGCTGCCAAAGATGCATGTTCCCTCCCTCACGTTGTTGAATGTGCCGTCCCCCTCCATGCTGTAACCTCCCTTTTGCGTTTTCGTGTTATGCATCAATGGGAAGAGGAGTGGCTGGAAATTTCTGACAATAAGCTGCGTCTGGTAAAGGCCTCTACGCGACCATGGCGTACGTCCTACCAGTCATACAGGCGGGATGAGGTTCTCCTCACTCGCCTCCGCATTGGGCACAGTCCCTTAACGCACGGTTTTTTACTCCGGCGGGAGGACCCCCCAATCTGCAGTGCTTGTGCCGTCCAGATTACTGTCCGCCACATTTTACTTGACTGTCTTTTATTCTCTGACCAGAGGGCGTTGGTTTCTTTGCCACCGGATTTGCCCTCTATTTTGCAGGACGACGCAGCGACTGTGGTTAAGGTCTTACGGTTTTGTGTCCTGTCCAATCTGTTGCCTCGGATTTTAGGGAGAGGGTTTTAATGTGCTGCTGGGTGACTGGCTCACCCAGGTCCGCCAGTCACGATTACCTACTTGTTTCCCTTCGGTTTCTGTTCTCTTTTCCTTGTGTTTCCTTTACTTTTTAGTGTGTTTCTTCTCCTCTTGTTTTGCCTCTGTATGTGAGCATTTGGAACTGCGTCAGGCCTGTGTCTTTTAGCCGTTCTCCTTGTTCGTTGTCCGTCTTCGTCCCTTCACCGCATGTGTTCCTGTTTCTATGCGTTTGGGCGCTGATGACCACGCTGTTTAGCGCCCCTAAACCTCAAACACACACACACAATAAGAGTTACGATAAATTGAATGACCAAGATCATACTTTTATTTTACTTTTAATGGAAAATAATTAAAGAGTTTAATTAAGATTTTCGTATGTATTTACATATGAATATATTCAGAAAAACAGACCACCTTGAACAACTAGAGATAGGACGTTCATATTCACAGGACATGTACATTACTATGTTATGTAGAAATGATTAGGATTTTAACCACGTCAGCCCGCAGGTTCAAGGTCAACATCGATATCGTGGCGCAAAACCAACTGCTGGTAAAATGTTCCTGCGGCTCTCGTTGTTTCTATAAACTGAAGGTAAAGGGACCAGTGTGACTTAAGCAGACGTGCAGGATGTCTACCATACGTATGTACAAACCGCATCTTCAAATCAGTAAGCCTCAAATGGAGTGCATTATTGGCACGAGAGAATGTGATGCTCCCATCCGGGAAACTGCTGCTCGTGTGGGACGAAGTGTTTCGGCAGTGCAACGAGTGGGTGCAGGTTACTTGACGGATGGTCTTAAAACACGACGAGATGGGTCAGGTCGCGACACCCTGACTACACCCCCCCCCCCCCCCTCCCCGCCTCTCCCGAGAGGATCGACACCTCATGGCATTTCAGGACACTAGTTATACTGTATCCAAACATTACAGGTTTGTCCTCATTACCGATCCACATTAACTTGCATTTTTGCACAGGTAGAGCTAGTTGACACTTATCATACCAAGTAAAGATTCTGTGGAAGTCGTCTTTTATCTTCCTACAGTCACTCAACCGCGACACCTTACCGTACACACAGAATCATTAACAAACAAGCCCTAATTGCTGCCTACCCTGTCCACCAAATCATTTATGTATATGGATAACAACAGCGGTCCTATTACACTTGCCTGGGGCAGTCCTGACGATACCCTTGCCTCTAATGAACATTCACATCGATGACAACATACTGGGTCCTATTACTTAAGAAGTCTTAGAGCCACTCACATTCCTGGGAACCTATTCCGAGTGCTTGTACCTTCGTTAACAGTCTCTCGTTGGGTACTGTGTCAAATGCTTTTCGGATATCTAGAAATATGGAATCTGCCTGTTGCCCTTCATTCATAGCTCGCAGTATATCATGTGAGAAAAGGGCAAGCGGAATTTCTAAAACCGTGTTGATTCATGACCATAAGCTTTTCGGCCACTAGAACATATATTGTATTCAAACTCATAACGTGTTCTAGAATCTTGCAGCAAACCGATGTTAAGGATATTGGTCTGTAATTTTGCGCGTCCGTTATTTTACCCTTCTCAGACACTCATCTCTCTGCAGACGACGGGTGGTAGTGAGTCTGACGGTACAACGGTACAGCACGCATATGCTATGTCCGCCATATTTCACTATCGAGGTGGGATTGTCCAACAGGTCAATGCTGGTGCACATACGGCATGTTTGTCTATGAACTACAGTACCTGTGTGACGTTGAGGTACTCCCATGACCAGATCTATTACACACAGAACACGTGTGGGACCAACACGTGGTGCAAACGTCTGCAGGATAGTGATGTACAGCGTGCACGAAATATGCGAAGTTACAGCTGGTGATGTGTTAGACGGCTCGCATTTACTGTCTAATGGAGCCCTGAAATCTTAGCAGATTTCAGAGTGTGACACTCTTGCATCTCTGTCCCTGTCGAGGCTAGAGGCGCATAGCAGATCTCCGTCTCTTCGGCTGAAAGCAGTGTGTGCACACTGGTGCGTGAAATTCTTGGGTCCACCATTCCGTCCCCGGTAGGTGCTTCGAGATGTTCCTTTCCCTAATAGCTGCACATGGCTTCCAAGTCCCAAACGTCCACTGTAAGTTTTTCTGTTAAATGAACAAACTGCCTGCTTGTTCTGAACTCCAGAAAGTAGCGTTGGAAGGAGAGCCACCATAAAGACCCCGCATGCATTAAACAACTTACATGCTTCCATCAATGCCTGCTCTTGTTCGTAACTTCCTGTCGTCTCACAAAAATGATATCTTGGGCGTAAAATCAACATTAAAGAAGAGTCCTGAACATGAGAAATAGTGAGAGAGTGATTCATCCTCTGTCAGCATCAAGGTCCAGTTGCAACAATTGTTGGCCAGTTTGCCCCAGGAAAGGCTGCAACAGTTTTATAACATCCTTCCAAACTGAATCATTGCATGCATCCAGGCAACAAGGGGACAACGTCACACTAATAGGTGCACTCATCCTTTCAAGTTGTTTGTAAATTTGACTCGATATTTGACTCGATTATATGATCACTGAAATAACACCAATCATTGCGACATGTGAAGTTTTATTTCGTTTTCTCCTCCCCGTCTGGGTGCTTACATTTCTTTTTTTTTTTTTTTTTTTGCGCTTTACTTATCTTGTGGTCTTTCGCTACCGTAGGATTGTGGATCCTCATTTACATTATATATCTGGCGGTACCTTAACTTTAAAAAAAAGATTGTTCAGTACAAAAATAATAACACTAGTACAATGCTCTGAAATATATCACAGTCTCAGTGTCGCCACCCTAGGTGAAATCACCACAGCACCACCTCGTAAACGTAAGCACATGGAGGCAGCTGACAAAGCGTCCACTGTGTACGTACGTGTGACCACCGTCGTCTAAGGACCTACCTTCAAAGGAGCCGGCTGGTTTTCTCCTCGTGCCTTACGTCTACAAGCTCAGCGTGTGAATGGCACCGTGCTTCTGGACTCAAATTAAGTTTAATGTAATTTTAAGCTTCCAAAATGGCTCCGAGCACTATGGGACTTAACTTCTGAGGTCACCAGTCCCCTAGAACTTAGAACTACTTAAACGTAACTAAGCTAAGGACATCACACACATTCATGTCCAAAGCATTATTCAAACCTGCAACTGTAGCGGTCGTGCGGTTCCAGACTGTAGCGCCTAGAACCGCTCCGCCACCCCGGCCGGCTTTACGCTACATTGATGGTCAATATCCAGATAATTTAGTGCATCCAAATAACATTTGGAGGCTGCCACAAATTACCAGTTCTGATCGCATGCAAATCGTGTTCACTGAATGCGTTTGAAGAGAGTGGAAGGGCTTAAAAAAACAAAAACAAAAATCACTGGAAAAGTGCCAAGATGAAAATCGAACTGAATGTTAGCATGACGTATGTCAAACGACACCGTTTGATCAGAGAATTACGAAATTGAAACTGGACTTTGTCGAGGCAGAGAGTTATCGATGTATCCTTATCTATGCTTTAATTAATAGCTATTAAAACATCGGCATTTAAGTAAAACTTGTTGTGACAATGGAGCAATATTGACCCCATGATTAGACTGAAATACATCTTTCGATTCAAAAGGCTTTTATTTGCAAAATATCAGGATGTACAGGAATGACACAGAGAAGACATCCTTATCAAAACCTACACTACTGGCCTACACCACGAAGATGACGTGCTACAGACGCGAAATTTAACCCAAAGGAAGAAGATGCTTTGATATGCAAATGATTAGCTTTTCAGAGCATTCACACAAGGTTGGCGCCGGTGGTGACACCTACAACGTGCTGACATGAGGAAAGTTTCCAACCGATTTCTCATACACAAACAACAGTGACCGGCGTTGCCTGGTGAAACGTCGTTGTGATGCCTCATGTAAGGAGGAGAAATGCCTACCATCAGGTTTCCGACTTTGATAAAGGTCGGATTGTAGCCTATCGCGATTGTAGTTTAACGTATCGAAACATTGCTGCTCGCGTTGGTCGAGATCCAATGACTGTTAGCAGAATATGGAATCGTGGGTTCAGGAGGGTAATACGGAACGCCGTGCTGGATCCCAACGGTCTCGTATCACTAGCAGTCGAGATGACAGGCATCTTATCCTCACGGTTGCAACTGATCGTGTAGCCACGTCTCGATCCCTGAGTCAACAGATGGGGACGTTTGCAAGACAACAACCATCTGCACGAACAGTTCGACGACGTTTGCAGCAGCATGGAGTATCAGCTGGGAGACTATGGCTGCGGCTACCCTTGACGCTGCATCACAGACAGGAGCGCCTGCGATGGTGTAGTCAACGACGAACCTAGGTGCACGAATGGCAAATTGTCATTTTTTCTGATGAATCCAGGTTCTGTTTACAGCGTCATGATAGTCACATCCGTGTTTGCCGACATCATGTGAACGCACATTGTCAGCGTGTATTCGTCGTCGCCATACTGGCGTATCACACGGCTTGATGGTATGTCGTGCCATTGGTTACACGTCTCGGTCACCTCTTGTTCGCATTGACGGCACTTTGAACAGTGAACGTTACATTTCAGATGTGTTACGACCCGTGGCTCTACCCTCCATTCGATGCCTGCGAAACCCTACATTTCAGCAGGATAATGCACGACCGCATGTTGCAGGTCCTCGATGGGCCTTTCTGGATACAGAAAATGTTCGACTGCTGCCCTGGCCAGCACATTCTCCTGATCTCTCATCTATTGCAAACGTCTCGTCAAAGGTGGCCGAGCAACTGGCTCGTCACAATACGGCACTCACTACTCTTGATGAACTGTGGTATCGTGTTAAAGCTGCATGGACAGCTAGCTGTACCTGTACACGCCATCCAAGCTCTGTTTGACTCAATGCCCAGGCCGTTATTACGGCCAGAGGTAGTTGTTCTGGATACTGATTTCTCAGGATCTATGCAGCCAAATTGCGTGAAAATATATTCACACGTCAGTTCTAGTATAATATATTTGCCCAATGAATACCGATTTATCACCTGCATTTCTTCTTGGTGTAGCATTTTTTTGTGCTTAGTTCAGAGAGCCTCTTCCTTGTGGACGCTGAGAGCTGGACCCTGTTTCTTGCTGTATAATTTGTAGTGAGTCTTCAAATGCTTGGAGAAATACAAGTTACTTACATCTGCTGTTTACTGTTTAGGACAGTTGCTGTACCACTCTACAGCCAATCTCTCCTTACCCTTATGTATGAAGTCGAACATAACATAAACTAAATACTAAAACTTCGAAGAAAGCTCGTAAAGTAAATACCAGCGTTAAGTTCGATACTGAAATTGCCGGATAATTTCAAGTAATACTATTTAATGTCCGAAAGTCTGTTACGTGACATTAGAACCAAATTTCATTGCGTAGAATATAGTTTGTGACAAAGTTTGTAGTTTTCATCTGAAGTAATCAGCATGGAATAAATCAGGTGGTCGCAGTCGATTTAGGATTTATGAAAAGAGCGGAAATTCAATAAAATTACTGAATAGGGGCGCCACAATTCGTCAGTGCTATGGATCCTGCGCAACCGTTTTTTATTTTTAATTTATTGATGACTTTTACCTCTCACCCGTAATGTTAGCCTCTGAATGAATTTTTCACATTAAATGTGCAACGGTCTGACCGTTAAAATGGAACAAGCGTTACAAGTAGCATTACAACAACAGTAAATTAACAATTTCTTTCAGTTTACCTTAAATGACGACCATGATATGAATAAAATAAAATAATTCATGAATGCAAAAGAGTGCTGATAATCCACCCATACTCATTCGTTTACTATATTATTATGAAGCGAAAAGAAAATGCTTTTCCTTTCTTCTTATTTGTCCCTCTGCTGTAAAATCGCATAAGTGTCTATAGACTTTTAGGTCCTCTGACATTGTCACTTTTTCTGCTGCATTTTTAGTTTTGGTGTGACCGATGTTATACGCTATTAAGTAGCCTCTTCCTCTAATTTCGTAAGCCCCCTGTAGATTTTCGTACCATCGGAGCACGGTATGTAGGAGTTGGCGTTTCACCACACTTCACCAAACCTGTGGACACATCTGCCTTGGTTCATTTTGTTTTATTCCGATGTGCGACTTCCCCCAGAACTTGTGGTAGTCTTATTCGGGCGACAAAGCACATGAACTGTTTCTAAAATGTGATACACGAGATAATTTTTGGTGTTTTGACGTCGTAGTATTTGACATCATGAATTCTGACCGTCAATCTGATTAAAATAATGATTGTTTCTTCTCCATATTTTATTGCGTATTTAATTCCGTCTAAAATTGCTGTAAATTCTGCATTGAGTATGGACGCAACTTCATGAACCTCGAATTCGTCACGTGGATTAGTTTTGCCATCTACGAATGCACTTCGTGCTCCGTCTTTTGCTTTAGACCCGTCTACGTCAAATTGTGTTGACGGTAAACGTCAGTGACCGCGGCGAAAAAAAAGTTAACTTCCGATCTTCTTTTTTTTTCTCTTTTTAATCTCAGAGTATTGGCATCCGGTTTGTGCCCATACAGCAACGGCAATAGTGGAAAAACTATGCAACAGCGTATTTGAGGCGACTTCCATATCAGTAATGATGATACGAACATATTGAGAACACAACACGTGGTCCCCGGCCGGGCACTGAACCCGGGGCCTTCTGTTAGCAATCCCGGCTCTGACTCAGCAGCTACCGAGGCGGACTACGTCTGATCTTAGCAGGCGACGACACAACAGTCATCTGTTTCTCTGCCACAACGTTGTGTTGTATGCTCAAGATCTTAGAACTTTACTCTCCATAGAGTCAACATTTACAGCCACTAAGAAATGAGTGGCAGAGGGTACTTCCTATTGTAACAGTTATGACGACTTCTCCCTGTTCCATTAACATATAGAGCGCGAGATTAATGGCTCACGGTGCGTGCGGTAATTATTGTAATCTTATCCCCACGATCCCTATATGAGCTATACTTAGGAGGTTGTAGTATATTCCTAGAGACACATTTAAAGCTGATTCCTGAAACGTTTTAAGTAGGCTTTCGCAGGATAGTTTGGGTCTGTCTTCAACAGTCGGGCAGTTCAGTTTCTTCAGCATCTCTGAGACGCACACCTGCAAACAGACCTGTGACCATTTGCGCTGCCTTTGTCTGTAAACGTCCAATATCCTACGTCAGCGCTGTTTGGTATGGGTCCCACACTCTTGAGCAATACGCTAGTATATGTCCCGCGAGTGATTTGTAAGCGGTCTCCTTTGTAAACTGATTGCACTTCCCTAGAGGACTATCAATATACACTCAGCCTATGTGATCATTCCATTCCACGTCCCTACCAGATGCTGCATCCAGGCAAATGCGTTCACCGATTCCAATTGTGACTCATTGACATTATAGTCGTAGGGTACTACATTTTCTCGTTTTCTGAAGTGCACAGTTTTACATTTCCGAATATACACTGAAGAGACAAAGAAATTGGTACAGGCATGCGTATTCAAATACAGAGATATGTAAACAGTCAGAGTACGGCGCTGCGGTCGGAAACGCCTATATACGAAAACAATCGTCTGGCGTAGTTCTTACATCGGCTATTGCTGCTACAACGACAGGTCATCAAGATTTAAGTGAGTTTCAACGTGGTATTACAGTCGGCGCACAACACCTCCGAGCTACAGCGATCAAGTGTGCATTTTCTCGTACGACCATTTCACGAGTGTTCCGTGAATATCAGCAAACCCGGTTAAACAACAAATCTCCAGACATCGCTGCGGTCGGAAAAACATCCTGCAAGAACGAGACGAACGACGATTGAAAAGATCGTTCAGCTTGGTAGAAGTGCAAGCTTTCCGCAAATTGCGGCAGATATCAATGCTGGGTGCTGGGCTATAAAAAAAATAAAATAAAACAATAATAATAAAGTGTGTGAAATCTTATGGGACTTAACTGCTAAGGTCATCAGTCCCTAAGCTTACACACTACTTAACCTAAATTATCCTAAGGACAAACACACACAGCCATGCCCGAGGGAGGACTCGAACCTCCGCCGGGACCAGCCGCACAATCTATCACTGCAGCGCCTAAGACCGCTCGGCTAATCCCGCGCTGCGGGACATCAACAAGTTTCAGCGTGCTAACCATTCAACGAAACATCATCGATGTGTGTTTTCGGAGCCGAAGGTCCACTCGTGTACCCTAGATGACTGTACGATACAAAAAAGCCTTACGCCTCGCCTGGGCCCGTCAACGCCGACTGTGGACTCTTGATGAGTGAAAACATGTTGCCTGGTCGGAGAGTCTCGTTTCAAATTGTACAGAGCGGATGGACGTGTACGGGCTTGGAGACAACCTCATGAATCCATGGACCCTGCATGTCAGCAGGGGACTGTTGAAGCAGGTGGAAGCTCTGGAATGGTGTGGGGCGTGTACGGTTGGAGAGATATGGGACCCCTGATACGTCTAGATATGACTGACAGCTAACACGTACGTAAGCACCGTGTCTGATCACCTGCATCCATTCATGTCCATTGGGAATACCGGCGGGCATGGGTAATTGCAACATTCCAGAATTGCTACAGAGTGGCTCCAGGAACACTCTTCTGAGTTTAAAAGCTTCCGCTGGTCACCACACTCCTCAGACATGAACATTATGGAGCAAGTCTGGGATGCCTTGCAACGTGTTGTTCAGAAGAGATCTTCACTCCGCCGTCCTCTTAGTGATTTGTGGACAGCCCTGCAGGATTCATGGTGTCAATTCCCTGTAGCACTACATCACATTATTCCAGTCCATGTCACATCGTGTTGCGGCAATTCTGCGTTCTCGCGGGGCCATACACGATATTCGGCAGGTGTACCAGTGTCTTCGGCTCTTCAGTGTATGACGTAAGTTGCCAGTCTTCGCACCGCTTTTAAATGTTAACAACATGTGACAGAATATTTGTGCAGCATTTTACCCTTAGTGAGCCATAATACGTAAATGAACCATCTGCGAAAACTCTGATTTACTGTTGATCTGCAAGGCCAGTAATACAGAACAAGAACAGCAAGTGTCGTAACACGCTTCTCTCGGAGACACCTTGTGTTACTTCTACACCATAAAAAAAAGAAGCTCAGTCACAATTTCACTTGATACCTCTTGCCTCGTATGATCGTGTTGTTGTTGTGATTTTCGGTCCTGAGACTGGTTTGATGAACCTTTCCATGCTACTCTATCCTGTGCAAGCTCCTTCATCTCCCAGTACGTACTGCAGCCTACATCCTTCTCAATCTGCTTAGTGTATTCATTTCTTGATCTCCCTCTACGATTTTTACCCTCCACGCTGCCCTCCAATGCTAAATTTGTTATCCTTTGATGCCTCAGAACATGCACTACCAACCGGTCCCTTCTTCTTGTCAAGATGTGCCACAAGCTCCTCTTCTCCCCAATTCTATTCAATACCTCCTGATTAGTTATGTGATCTACCCATCTAATCTTCTGTAGCACCACATTTCCAAAGCTTCTATTCTCTTCTTGTCTAAACTATTTATCGTCCACGTTTCACTTCCGTACATGGCCACACTCCATACAAATATCTACATCTACATCCATACTCCGCAAGCCACCTGATTTAAATCTATACTCGATGTTAACAAATTTCTCTTTTTCAGAAACGCTTTTCTTGCCATTGCCAGTCTACATTTTATATCCTCTCTACTTCGACCATCATCAGTTATTTTGCTCCCCAAATAGCGAAACTCCTTTACTGCTTTAAGTGTCTCATTTCCTAATCTAATTGCCTCAGCATCACCTGACTTAATTCGACTGCATTCCATTATCCTCGTTTTGCTTTTTTTGATGTTCATCTTATATCCTCCTTTCAAGACACTGTCCATTCCGTTCAACTGCTCTTCCAAGTTCTGTCTCTGATAGAATTACAATGTCATCGGCGAACCTCAAAGTTTTTATTTCTTCTCCATGGATTTTAATACCTACTCCGAATTTTTCTTTTGTTTCCTTTACTGCTTGCTCAATATACAGATTGAATAACATCGGGGAGAGGCTACAACCCTTGCTTACTCCCTTCCCAACCACTGCTTCCCTTTCATGTCCCTCGACTCTTATAACTGCCATCTGCTTTCTGTACAAATTGTAAATAGCCTTTCGCTCCCTGTATTTTACCCCTGACACCTTTAGAATTTGAAAGAGAGTATTCCAGTCAACATTGTCAAAAGCTTTCTCTAAGTCTACAAATGCTAGAAACGTAGGTTTGCCTTTCCTTAATCTTTCTGCTAAGATAATTCGTAAGGTCATTATTTCCCCACGTGTTCCAGTGTTTCTACGGAATCCAAACTGACCTTCACCGAGGTCGGATTCTACTAGTTTTTCCATTCGTCTGTAAAGAATTCGTGTTAGTATTTTGCAGCTGTGGCTTATTAAACTGATAGTTCGGTAAGTTTCACATCTGTCAACACCTGCTTTCTTTGGGATTGGAATTATTATATTCTTTTTGAAGTCTGACGGTGTTTCGCCTCTTTCATACATCTTGCTCACCAGATGGTAAAGTTTTGTCAGGACCGGCTTTCCCAAGGCCTTTGTTTCCTTCATTAGACTGTTCGCAGATGATGCTGTAATTTACCGTCTAGTAAGGTCATCCGAAGACCAGTATCAGCTGCAAAGCGATTTAGAAAAGATTGCTGTATGGTGTGTCAGGTGGCAGTGGACGCTAAATAACGAAAAGTGTGAGATGATCCACATGAGTTCCAAAAGAAATCCGTTGGAATTCGATTACTCGATAAATAGTACAATTCTCAAGGCTGTCAATTCAACTAAGTACCTGGGTGTTAAAATTACGAACAACTTCAGTTGGAAGGACCACATAGATAATATTGTCGGGAAGGCTAGCCAAAGGTTGCGTTTCATTGGCAGGACACTTAGAAGATGCAACAAGTCCACTAAAGAGACAGCTTACACTACACTCGTTCGTCCTCTGTTAGAATATTGCTGCGCGGTGTGGGATCCTTACCAGGTGGGATTGACGGAGGACATCGAAAGGGTGCAAAAAAGGGCAGCTCGTTTTTTGTTATCGCGTTATAGGGGAGAGAGTGTGGCAGATATGATACACGAGTTGGTATGGAAGTCATTACAGCATAGACGTTTTTCGTCGCGGCGAGACCTTTTTACGAAATTTCAGTCACCAACTTTCTCTTCCGAATGCGAAAATATTTTGTTGAGCCCAACCTACATAGGTAGGAATGATCATCAAAATAAAATAAGAGAAATCAGAGCTCGAACAGAAAGGTTTAGGTGTTCGTTTTTCCCGCTCGCTGTTCGGGAGTGGAATAGTAGAGAGATAGTATGATTGTGGTTCGATGTACCCTCTGCCAAGCACTTAAATGTGAATTGCAGATTAGTCATGTAGATGTAGATGTAGATTAATCTTAGTGAGCCGTAATACGTAAATGTATCATCTGCACATCTGTCCGGAACCGCGCTACTGCCACGGTCGCAGGTTCGAATCCAGCCTCGGGTATGGGTGTGTGTGATGTCCTTAGGTTAGTTAGGTTTAAGTAGTTCTAAGTTCTAGGGGACTGATGACCTCAGATATTAAGTCTCAACGTGGTCACAGCCATTTTATCATCTGCGAAAACTCTGATTTACTGTTGATGTGCAAGGCCATTATTACAGAACATGAACAGCATGTGTCCTATCAGGCTTCTTTCGGAGACACTCGATGTTACTTCTACATCAGTCGAAAAAAAAATTAAAAAAATAGAAAAGAAAAGATCAGTCACAAATTTCACTTGACACCTCGTGCCTCATATGATCATACTGAATCAAAATCTTTTCGAAAATCGATAGATACTGCATCTACTTGACTGCGTTGATCCATGGCTTTCAAGACATCATGTGAGAATGATGCATCTACATCTACATCTACATCCATACCCGCAAGCCACCTGACGGTGTGTGACGGAGGGTACCTTGAGTACCTCTATCGGTTCTCCCTTCTATTCCAGTCTCGTACTGTTCGTGGAAAGAAGGATTGTCGGTATGTCTCTGTGTGGGCTCTAATCTCTCTGATTTTATCCTCGTGGTCTCTTCGCGAGATATACGTAGGAGGGAGCAATATACTGCTTGACTCTTCGGTGAAGGTATGTTATCGAAACTTTAACAAAAGCCCGTACCGATCTACTGAGCGTCTCTCCTGCAGAGTCTTTCACTGGAGTTTATCTATCATCTCTGTAACGCTTTCGCGATTACTAAATGATCCTGTAACGAAGCGCGCTGCTCTCCGTTGGATCTTGTATCAACCCTATCTGGTACGGATCCCACACTGCTGAGCAGCATTCAAGCAGTGGGCGAACAAGTGTACTGTAACGTACTTTCTTTGTTTTCCGATTGCATTTCCTTAGGATTCTTCCAATGAATCTCAGTCTGGGATCTGCTTTACTGACGCTCAACTTTATATCATAATTCCATTTTAAATCACACCTAATGCGTACTCCCAGATAATTTATGGAATTAACTGCTTCCAGTTGCTGACCTGCTATTTTGTAGCTAAATGACAAGAGATCTATCTTCCTATGTATTCGCAGCACATTACACTTGTCTACATTGAGATTCAGTTGCCATTCCCTGCACCATGCGTCAATTCGCTGCAGATCCTCCTGCATTTCAGTACAAATTTCCATTGTTACAACGTCTCAATACACCACAGCATCATCTGCAAAAAGCTTCAGTGAACTTCCGATGTCATCCACCAGGTCATGTATGTACATTGTGAATAGCAACGGGCCTATGACACTCCCCTGCGGCACACCTGAAATCACTCTTAGTTCCGAAGACTTCTCGCCATTGAGAATGACATGCTGCGTTCTGTTATCTAGGAACTCATCAATCCAATCACACAATTGGTCTGATGGTCCATGTGCTCTTACTTTGTTCATTAAACGACTGTGGGGAACTGTATCGAACTCCTTGCGGAAGTCAAGAAACACGGCATCTACCTGTGAACCCGTTTCAATGGCCCTCTGAGTCTCATGGACGAATAGCGCGAGCAGTTGCGTTTCCTACGATCGATGTTTTCAGATTCCATACTGCTTGGCATGGAGATTCGAGATACGTCATTATGACCACTGGATTCATTGACCCACTCGTGTCGCACTCGATCGCATATTTGCGCGCAAGTACGTCACGCGCTCGCACAGTAAGTTGTCGATTTTGAACAGATAGAGCAAAACGGGCTCTAAAACCGTGGACAGGCGTCGCCTGCGGCTTGCCTATCGACGGCGCGAGGGCAGCGGCGACCGCCGGCGGCCCCAGAGCGCAGCGCGCATGCGCGGACCGCGGGCGTGCGCAGCCAACCGCCCGGCGCGGCTCAGCGCGACGCACTTGTTGATGACAGGCGCGCAATCACCGAAACAATGGCCAATTACTGTCCCTGCGGAAAACTCGTCAGCCGCCTCTATGGTACTTGTCACCTCTGCGGCGCCGCCTGGCAGGCCGGCTAGCACAGTTTATTACACATTAGAATTTCAAAGTGAAGCAGTTATTATTGCTATTAATAATTACCATAAATTTCCATCGGCGGCGGCGGCGGCCGCTGGCTGGTGCGTGGGCCGTCAGGCGCAGCACAGCGCGTCGCAGCAGAGCTGGTGGCTGCGGTGGAGTGGGGACGGCGCGGCGCCCTGCTGTCCTGTCCTCTCTCACCCACACACACGGCCGTCACCAGCCGACAATCCCCGCGCCGTTTTTGCCATAGTGCCGCCAGCCGATTGGCTGCGTGGGCCGTTCCCTGTTTGCTGCTTCGACGCCCGCACCACTTGCCGCGGTCCGCCGACACACAGTTACGCCTGCACTGCAGATTCGAGAGCAGCGTAATGCTGTACTCACACGGGACGGGAAAGTGCACGCGGCCGAAGAGCTGCTTCAATTTTGTGACGTCAGGACCCGGAATTTAACGTGACAATTCCACGCGTGAAAGGCAGAATCACACACGTCACATTTTTCCTACTTGGAAAGTAACGTGGCCAGTTGCAACACAACGAACCTTCTCTGGACAGCAGTGAAGTGAGATGCACACGTGGGCAGTCGCAAACAAAGAAAGGATTGAGAACGCATTAATACACAGCTAATCCGATGACAGATTAAGGGCGGTAGGACGTCAAACGGGCCGACTTGGAGCAGGAGAGGCATCACAGGAAATATTAATTTCCACTGTCTATACTTCTACAAATAAATTCGTAAAACTTTGTCATCTCGACCAGGAAGCATTCGGGACTCACACTCATAGCAGTGGAACATCGAAAACATAACAAAATAAATTTTTTTACATGTGAAATTTCATCATTTTTCACTTACTATTGGCTGCATTTGTTGCTATAGGTACATTTTTCTTCACAAGTAAGAGAGATTCTTTGATGAATTTTGCACAGCATACAAACCATACTTACAGGTGTGGTAAAAACTGAGATAATTAACTACAAAATTTGGTTTTTTTCAACATAAAGATTAAAACGTAACAGGTCATTCATTTTTTCATAAATTAAATAGATTCTAGAGTTTCAAACACCTGTAACTATGGTTTGTATGCCGTGCAAAATTCATCGAACAGTCTCTCTTATTTATGAAGAAAAGTGTACCCATAGCAACAAATGTAGCCAATAGTAAGTCAAAAAATTTCACATGTAAAAAAACTTATTTTGTTATGTTTTTAAACTTCCGCTGCTACGAGTGTGAATCCTGAATCCTTCCTGGACATGCTGACAAAGTTTTATGAATTTTTTTGTGAAAGTATAGACAGTGGAAATTAAAATGTCCTGTGGTGTCTCTCCTGCTCCAAGTCGGCCTGTTTGACGTCCTACCCCCCTTAACGACCTTATGATAATGAGCATTCCAGCGTTTTATCATTTCTAGTTCCTTGAAAATGCACTAGCGATTAAAACCGTTAACGCAGGTTTCAAAAGAAACTTCATGATGATGATACCTAATGTACCGTAAAACTGAAATATGAAAACAGATTGCGACTACTGTCACTTTGAGAGGAATTGATAATTTACTCAAAACGGCTGCAACCACTAAACTATTCACGTTGTAAATGATAATTGTTCCTCCTTGTGGAGGTACAGAGATCCAGTAAGAACCGCCTTTGAGATGGCTGAAACTGAGCTATAATAGGAAACCTGTGTTGCGAAAGAGTCATAGTCAACTCCTGTGTCCCAAAACAATGGTTCAAATGGCTCTGAGCACTATGGGACTTAACATCTGACGTCATCAGTCCCCTAGAACTTAGAACTACTTAAACCTAACTAACCTAAGGACATCACACACATACATGCCCGAGGCAGGATTCGAACCTGCGACCGTAGCAGTCGCACGGTTCCTGACTGGGCGCCTAGAACCGCGAGTGTGGTTCCCCTTTTAGGTACTCCACGTCGACGTCTGCTCGTAGATACGTATCGTCGGTAGGTTTTCCGGCTTTACTTCCCGACGTGACAGCGGCGACTCTCCGATGACGTGCGGGCCTTGTGTTTTGCTATTACTGCGAGTCTTGTAAATATAGCTTTTATTTAGTAATTTTCCCGGCTAAAACTCTCCCCTTTTACGTTTAAGACAGCCTGCGTCACCTTTCGGAGGGAGTGGGGACGTCAAAGAGTCACAAAAGTTCACATTAAGCAGTCCGTAAAACACGTAAATGTTCACTTCAGTTAGCGTGTTAGGTAATGCGTACGCTTTTCACTAGATGGTGCTGACGTACTGCTGAATAGCTTTGGTTCCGTAAACCCTTAACTGATTAGTACTAGGTAAATGAAATAAGTACAACACTCTTGTATTTCACTCTCACTCTGTATTCAAGGATTAAGATGGTGATGGATGATGGTCTATTTAAAAGGTTCCTAGCCTGGAGGAATCTAAATAGTCCGCAAATGCCCATATGCACGCGCTCTACGCCCAGAAAACGTTTCCATTTTCGTGAACTGAGACTGGTAATCCCCGGAGGCTGGTCCAAGTTTTGTTTTTGTCGTTATTTTTCCCGTTTTATCTTTCAGTTCGAGTACCTCCTTCATTTAATATAAAATTCATCACATATGTGCTAATTAAGATATGCCTAATCGCCATTTTTATCAAAAATGCACGTCTTCTAATTCATGGTTAGATACTGCACATAAAAATCCAGATTTCATTGCAAATATAAAATCTTAATTACATATTTTATAAAGAGTGTTAATAAACATTGTTTGAATCTGAAACAATTGAAAGCGTTTTTCATCTTTGTTCGTTTTACACTTGACGACCTTTGATTAAAAGTTTACGATTACCAGGAATCGAAGCCGAGTCGTCTTTTGTTGGAGGCGAGCATTCAGGAGAAAAAGACTATTGATATATAACTTCACGTACCTTAAATATAAAGAAGTACCGAAATGTGACTAACATGCGATCTCCTTGCCATAAAAGGTTTGTCCGTCATCTCCTGTCCATTGAGCCCGAGATTCGAGACGCATCTCTCCCCCTTTGATCTGCTCCTTTGGCTCAGTACTTTCTTCTGTAAACAAACGTCGCCCGCTCTGTAAGGCTCTCGTCGCTACTGCTGTAAAGGTCGATATGCCACTGTCGTTACGGTAGACCGAGTTTGTGGGTTCGTGGAACGGCTTCTGGTACAGTACACCATTATGACAATTTCTGCCTGCCACTATTACACAGTATAACGGTACTTTGCGGGCAGGCGTGTCCATTAGCATCATATTAATTAATTAAAATCGGGGATAAATAGACTTTATTTTGGAAGAATTACAAAGGGGAAAGTAATACGAAACTTTAATAACTGCACAGTATTACTAAGAAACAATATAATGAAATGTAATAAAAAGCAAAGTAGCAAAGACCAAGCGCGACAGAAAGATATAGGGGCGCGTTTGTTTTTTAATACATATAAAAGAACATGTAACACATTAATGAGCTCTCTACCTTCAGTTATCGCGATCGGGCTAGTCGATGAAAAAGTGCTACGCGACTGCGAAATTTGTTAAGGAGATTATTTAAAGACTCTTCAAGCACGTTTAAAATACATGAAGTGTGACGAAGTGATCAGAGATGTTAATTATCGGGTGACGTGAAAATGATTCCGACAACATAATTTGAACTTTGTGTTAGCTGGGAAAAATAGTCTTGTGAAACTGTTATGGTTGTGGAACCCACGAAAGTAGTACGCAACGGATGCTATAGTTTACGTAATTCTGCATTTTATGAAATTGTGAAACGCGTGTGCGTGGAACATTAAGAGAATCTTATCCTTGGGCGGTTTCGGGGGGTGACTGATTCAAACAACGCGCCAGCATAAAAATAGTTCGCTTATTAAACACCAGATATTAATTAACGGGGACCTAAAATACTAAAAACAGTGCATACACCGTATAATTGAACCCTGCGTGTGAAAGACAATCACATCGAACATTTGGAGAGCGAAGAATAGACATTTAAGTGCCGAATTGAGAGCCTGGGTCGTGTCGATATTTGGACATTATATGACACGCGTTATTCAGAACACGATATCGAAGAAGGATAGGATCATCACCTCCAATCCCGATTCATATTTCATATTTAGTTAGTGAAAAGAAAAGTGTTAATAAAGAAACTACATTTCAATTTTATCCACGATTTTGCCTTTATTACGTAGTCTTGACTACATGATAAATAATATCTGTGGAAGTTGTAAACAACGTATCGTCATAATATTTAGCCAACCGCTATTGTGGGACACCAAAACTGTAAATGTATGAAATTGTTCTTACAGCGGATGTATAATGTGTGATTGCGACGAACTATATTGAGAAACTGAACATCCATTACGTACTTGCATGTTTGTCTGAGAAAGCGGTCCTTGTCGGTGCATCAGGATAGAGTTCGAGTAGAATCGCTGGAACATAGCAAACCATTCAGGTTAATCGAACATCTAAATACGCATAATGCTGGTACCACCAGGATATGTTCTTTCTCCTCACCCCCGTAGCAGTAATTGAATTAAGAGTCAGCCGGGAATAACATTTAAATCAATTGATGACCATTGAGCTAGCGTCACGAATTTTCAAACGTCCACTGCCATGTATGAAGGCGAGTGACAGCACGAGTGCTAACGTCGGTCGAGGGGTGTCGTCGTGATCGTATTGAATGACATTGAGCGGTCACAACAGTTATGCCCTACGGTCAGGTAACAGGATAGGAGAACGAAGGTTCTACAACACTCCAACAAATTAGTAACAAAGTCACACAAATGAGTTTAAAGGTTTACTTATCTTTGTCACTTGTCGAATTATTAAGTCTGCAACACTGCGTGTAATATAACGCAAAAAGGCCCTCAGTGGCTAAATTCAAACAATCGTTGCTAAACTTCACAGTACATAGCAAATACAACTTACGAGAACTGCCTGTTCACTTCTAAGAGTTCACTACACGACGTTCCCTGTCAAAGTCAGCCCTTGACGATGATCTATAACCAAATACTCGAGAGCAGGCTTTTGTCCGTTGTCGTTCGGTCATTGCCGGATTGTACTCGGCCGGCAATGGGACGAGGCGTGGTCGATATCTTCATCCTCTGCGCCGCCAGTGGCTCTGGTGGAACTGGCGCAAGTGGCGAGTCTCTATGGCACTGGCGCCAGCCCGCACCTTTGCGCCTGCGGTGCTTTTGCCCTGGCTGTGTCCTGTTCGGACTACACAGCACTTCAAGGGTTTGTATTGTATTGCATGGAACTGGGGACCTAGAAACGACTGAGAGGCATCGTCCCCGCCGTAGCTCTCAGTGGTTCACAACGCCGCAACAGGCTACAGCAGTCCACCCACCCCACCGCCGCCCCATACCGAACTCAAGGTTATTGTCCGGTTCGGCCCCCAGTGGACGCCCCCGGGAACGTCTCACACCAGACGAGTGTAGCCCCAATGTTTGCGTGGTAGAGTAATTATGGTGTAAGCGTACGTGGAGACAGTGTTCGTGCAGCAATTGCCGACATAGTGTAACAGAGGCGGAATAAGGGGAACCAGACTTTCAGGGTTCGTCGTAGTTCTGTACTCATAGCTACGGTTTCGGAACATGTGATCTGTGTCGTTTATCATTCCGCAATGCCAGTGAGAGCTGCACTAAGCCATTTATTCTGTTCTGTTTAACTCTAGTTCCAGAATACTTCAAAATTTTTACTATACCTCACTTCTTATTAGATTTGAGTGTAAGTAGGCTGTTTACGTTTTTTTATTGGTAACGCCACGTAGCGCTCTGAAAATCACTGGCTGTCCCGTGTGCAGTCATGGCTGGTTGGCATTGTTGTAATACTCGCCATTGTAGTGTTGGGCAGCGGCAGCTGGATGCTAACAGCGCGTAGCGTTGCGCAGTTGGAGGTGAGCCGCCAGCAGTGGTGGACGTGGGGAGAGAGATGGCGGAGTTTTGAAATTTGTAAGAATTGGTGTCATGAACTGCTATATATATTATGACTAGTGAGGTAAATACATTGTTTGTTCTCTATTAAAATCTTTCATTTGCTAACTATGCCTATCAGTAGTTAGTGCCTTCAGTAGTTTGAATCTTTTATTTAGCTGGCAGTAGTGGCGCTCGCTGTATTGCAGTAGTTCGAGTAACGAAGATTTTTTGTGAGGTAAGTGATTTGTGAAAGGTATAGGTTAATGTTAGTCAGGGCCATTCTTTTGTAGGGATTATTGAAAGTCAGATTGCGTTGCGCTAAAAACTATTGTGTGTCAGTTTAAGCACAGTCGTGTACAATTGTTCTAAGGGGACGTTTCATATGTCGACCCTTAGCCAAGAATACCTCACTGGAATCTTCTGATTTTTTCTTGTAGTTTGTGTAATTAATGTAGATTTTGTTTATTTCTAGCGCGTAATTGTAGAGAGAATCTCCTTTGTAGTTGTAGTCTTTCATTGTTGTACAGTACAACAGTTGTAGCATGCATGTAGAGTTGCACCAAGTATTTCGCAGCTGCGCTTGAAATTAACTAGATATTATTTTCTATATTAATGTATTCTCTTATTTTTGCTCTTCAAATTGTTTTTTTCTGTGTTGTCGTGTGCAATATTGTGACAATAATGGCGTGTGGAAAACGTAATACTAGGCTCCAAAGTAAACTGAGAAATGACAGTGAAGACGAAAGCAGTGTGTTAGCGCCACCGAGTAATGAATTAACTAACGTTCAAAGTAGTAATTTGGTAATTGTACATAGGGAAATCGAGCGGGCTGCAAACAATGGTGCAGACAGTGAAATAAGTAGTGAACAGGGAACAATTATCGATCGATCAGTCGGCAACAGTTCGCCTCAGGAAACCGAAATGACAGGACACATTCTTGCAAATACTGTAGATTCAGGTTTTGCGTCCTCACCGCTTTCTCAAATAAGTCAAGACACATTTTCTGTTTTTCAAACTGCGAATATTGCCGGTTCAAATGCATTGCCGAATAGCACTAAGGAACATGTTTCAGACACCAGTGCATTGTTATTACAATTAATGCAACAAATCGGACAAAAGCTTCAAAAGTTAGACACAATGGAACAAAATCTTCAAAAGTTAGACACAATGGAACAAAATCAGAGACAAACACAGCAAAAGTTAGACGCAATGGAGCAAAAGCTTCAAAAGTTAGACTCAGTGGAACATACGCTTGAACAAACACGTGAAGATTTAACTACTGAATTACATAAAATCGAATCGAAATGTCAAAAAGTCTGTAATGACGTAAAAACACAAATTTGAGAGTATTTCCAACCTATTTTTTCGCGGCATGAAAATGCATTACAGATTCACGAAGCAGCCATAACAGAACAGCAAACAATTGTTCATGAAAATCATGAGACCTTGCAAGCTAAAATTGACTCAGTTGCATCTACCGATTCGGTTACGCAACTTGCAAAAACTCAAGAAAACTTAGACACAGTAGATACTCCGAAAATTGGTTCAGAAAGACACATGGAGGACATTAGTTCATTATCAGAGAAAGTAGTTAACTTTCGGATCAGCTAAATACACTCCTGGAAATGGAAAAAAGAACACATTGACACAGGTGTGTCAGACCCACCATACTTGCTCCGGACACTGCGAGAGGGCTGTACAAGCGATGATCACACACACGGCACAGCGGACACACCAGGAACCAAGGTGTTGGCCGTCGAATGGCGCTAGCTGCGCAGCATTTGTGCACCGCCGCCGTCAGTGTCAGCCAGTTTGCCGTGGCATACGGAGCTCCATCGCAGTCTTTAACACTGGTAGCATGCCGCGACAGCGTGGACGTCAACCGTATGTGCAGTTGACGGACTTTGAGCGAGGGCGTGTAGTGGGCATGCGGGAGACCGGGTGGACGTACCACCGAATTGCTCAACACGTGGGGCGTGAGGTCTCCACAGTACATCGATGTTGTCGCCAGTGGTCGGCGGAAGGTGCACGTGCCCGTCGACCTGGGACCGGACCGCAACGACCCACGGATGCACGCCAAGACCGTAGGATCCTACACAGTGCCGTAGGGGACCGCACCGCCACTTCCAAGCAAATTAGGAACACTGTTGCTCCTGAGGTATCGGCGAGGACCATTCGCAACCGTCTCCATGAAGCTGGGCTACGGTCCCGCACACCATTAGGCCGTCTTCCGCTCACGCCCCAACATCGTGCAGACCGCCTCCAGTGGTGTCGCGACAGGCGTGAATGGAGGGACGAATGGAGACGTGTCGTCTTCAGCGATGAGAGTCGCTTCTGCCTTGGTGCCAATGATGGTCGTATGCGTGTTTGGCGCCGTGCAGGTGAGCGCCACAATCAGGACTGCATACGACCGAGGCACACAGGGCCAACACCCGGCATCATGGTGTGGGGAGCGATCTCCTACTCTGGCCGTACACCTCTGGTGATCGTCGAGGGGACACTGAATAGTGCACGGTACATCCAAACCGTCATCGAACCCATCGTTCTACCATTCCTAGACCGGCAAGGGAACTTGCTGTTCCAACAGGACAATGCACGTCCGCGTGTATCCCGTGCCACCCAACGTGCTCTAGAAGGTGTAAGTCAACTACCCTGGCCAGCAAGATCTCCGGATCTGTCCCCCATTGAGCATGTTTGGGACTGGATGAAGCGTCGTCTCACGCGGTCTGCACGTCCAGCACGAACGCTGGTCCAACTGAGGCGCCAGGTGGAAATGGCATGGCAAGCCGTTCCACAGGACTACATCCAGCATCTCTACGATCGTCTCCATGGGAGAATAGCAGCCTGCATTGCTGCGAAAGGTGGATATACACTGTACTAGTGCCGACATTGTGCATGCTCTGTTGCCTGTGTCTATGTGGCTGTGGTTCTGTCAGTGTGATCATGTGATGTATCTGACCCCAGGAATGTGTCAATAAAGTTTCCCCTTCCTGGGACAATGAATTCACGGTGTTCTTATTTCAATTTCCAGGAGTGTAATTTATCTACGAAGGTAGATGATAATCTGAATGACACAAAACCGGTAGTCTTTAATGACACAGAAGAGTTGGAACAAATTAGGAAATTCAAACAAAATCAAAATCAAATTAATACGCAACACCAAAGAGAAATCCGTGAAGTACGAGATCAGCTGACACAGGCAATACAAGAATTGCGTATTTCAGAGGACTCTCGCACACCAAAACAGGAAGAGGGACATAAAAATACGGAACTGCCACAAAATAATAACTCAGAGCACTTTGGAGATTATGAAAGAAATTGGCAAAGTACACCGAATTTTGAGATGGAACCGCCAAAACGACGTAACAATGACCGACATGCGACCCGCCGACGTGATGATTTTGACTATAAGCTGTTCATTACTACACGTAAATTCAAAACATTTAAGAATTCTGGCAACGACATTCATCCACAAGCGTGGCTTCATCAATTCTCTCATTGTTCCCCCCCCCCCCCCCCCCAACTGGTCATTAGAGCACAGATTAGAATTTATGTGTGGCTATTTAGAGAATGAACCAGCTTTAAGAATGCGATCGGTCATTCACGATTGCCACAGTGAAGGAGAATTTTACCATGCCTTCCTCTCAGCATATTGGTCTCAAGCCACACAAGACTGAGTAAAACATGGCATCATAATGATGAAAAATTTCGAACAATCTGAATTTTCAAGTCTTGTGAAATATTTTGAAGACATTTTACATAAGAATCAGTATCTTTCAAACCCATACAGCCCGTCAGAACTAATCCGCATTTGCTTAATCAAATTGCCTGAACATTTACGGCATATTATCTTGGCAGGCCGTTGCAAAGACGACATTGAAGCTTTTCAGGGACTCTTACAAGAATTAGAAATTGACACTGACAATCGCGGAACGCGAAAACAGGAACACAATCACTACAGGTCACATCCGTCGCAATTCCGCGATGAAAGAAACAATAACTGGACACGACAAGGCCATTCTCACAACACAAATCGTGACCAAAACAGGCACCAACCATATGACAACCATTGGCAGAGTAATAGTTACAGAGAAAGATCGCATTTCCGTAGTAATGAATATTACACAGACAATCATAGAAACAGACAATATGGCAACCAGAACTATTATTATCACGGGAGACAGAATAATTGCAGACGCAAGGGTCCACCGCGCAGTGATAATTCAGGGAGAAATTCTCCACCACTTAACCGACAAGAAAGAAATTACAGAAATTACCGACATAACGACAGACGATATGATCGTAACGACAGACCTAAATTGCATCTGAACTGGCGGGATTCAAACAGAGCAGGGCCCTCTCGGCAAGGTGAATTTGTAGAAGTTAGGTCTCCTAATCCCAATAACGGAGCGCGCCAACAAAGAGACAGACAATGACTCGCACCGCAGGCAGCCACGTGCGCCGGCTGGCTCAGAGAAAAATAACATAGACGGTAACCTTGAGAAAAATTCCAGTATTCTTTACCGACGTATACCACATAATAATTGCGTTGAAGTTGAAACTCTGCGTACTAGGAAAAGTAAAGGTTTACACCACAATTCACATGTAAAATCGTTTATTGAAAGATAATCTGCTTTTTAACATTGTCTTTGCCATATAACTTTTCACTTCACATTTCTAGTATGCTTTGTCACACTGAGAAACTGTTAACATGCAACAATGTTTTGAAGTTAAATATGCAGTCAAGAACCAAGAGAACTTATTTAAACAGAATTTACAAATGCATTGTTATAGTGAACAGACGTCACAGTGTTATTGTGCGTGTACATTCTTGCTTGTTAGTTGCACGATTACGTAACGACTATAAGGCTGACATACTTAGAACAGTTATCAGTACTGCTAATGATATTTTAATGCAAAATTTTGGTTTACTTGAAAATAAATTCTGGATTTGAAGTACTTTCTGTGAAATTAAAGATGACTTAGAATTTGGTTTATTTGACAGCTACACGATTATATCACGACGCTACTAATGTGTGACACAATTTACAATGTTGCTTTTGCGGTGTCTCTGTTTTACATCTGCACAGTTTTCTGAATAATTCTGGAAAGTAAAACATGCTTTAGTACTAACTTTGTGGCATTGCTACAATGAGACAGCCTTTTCTGTAGCACAACAAAACGTTACAGTACAGTACTTACTTCATCACGGCAATAAGCGTAGTAACTATGATATCTATACGCAAAGCATTTCACTTTTGTTTATCATGAGGTAAGTACATTGACTTCTGCAGAACTTAGCTAGGGCACAGTTTAGCGCTACAGTACACGTATTTGAGTGATTAATTTTGTACTTAAAACATTTATTTTTAAAGATATTTGAAGTACAATGATACAAAGGTTTTCCGTGATACATTTCATTCCATTGCTGTAATCTGTAACACCTGAGGATATAATTACATTAATCCTCAGGGGGGTACACACTTACTTTGTGTACCATGTGTTTGACAAGCACAAGGAGCCCTAGCTAATATGGTATTTGTTTATACAACTTTACACATCAGTACCATATTTCTCTAACACATAAATTACACAGCTATATGATCATTTAACTGAGAGAGACAAACATTTACTTTACTACATCAGTGACAGATGTTTACGTAATTACACCATTGGATAACTTCACACTTACGAAGTTGTATTTTGTCTGTACTTTGTGAACTGTTCATATTCTTTCAGAACCATTGTGATACTATGAGAGCTTTGAATGATGTATTTGGTATGGGGTCATGATTTTTAAAGTACGTTTGAGGTAGATGACACTTTTGACATGAGCACAGATTTTTTTAGGTTTTGAAATAGGAAGCCACAACGATTTTGAGATTTGGCTGAGGTTTTATGATGTTATGATGACGATGTGTATTACGCTGTTGTGGTATGTTTATAATCAATAGGCTGATGCTATGTGAGGAATTTGATTATGCTATGTATTTCTTATGATTAAATATTGAAGAAGTGTCGACAAATATGTATATGTGTAATAAAGCAAGGAATAATGAGTAGTGGTTAGGGACTCTGGTTTGTGCAAAAGGTTGTTGGAAACCAAGAATCGTACTTTAAGAGTTATGAAATGTATGTAAATGCATGAATGTATTACAATGCCGATGAAAATTTTTTGGACACTATTGTATTTAAAGGATTTTGTTTCTACAGGTTTGTAAGGCAAATTCTCAACCTGTGAAAATATTTTTATATGAGACTGTCACTGTAGCGGAAACTGCTGTCGTAATTTTTTCAGTAAGAAAGGTAAGTGACCACCTGCACGTAATGCGTCGTGGGCACCCAGCTGTGCGACATTCGCCTGGGAAAAAGCCATTAGTGTGTGCCTTTCAGAGGCACAGGTAAAAAAAAAGGGGGAAGCCATTATCCTCGCTAGTGACATTCCTTTGTAGAAAGCATAGTAAATACGACACCCTCAAACTTGGAAACATGATTACACTGTAGAGTTCTTAATTTATGATATTTACTGAAATGAAATGATAAGCAACCTTTCATGTCTATTGTTTTGCTAGTTGGAAGATTGTTTACTGCTTTATGAAATGTCTCATGGCTAGTGAATGACGTTTCACGCCTTGCTTTGCCTATTTTGTTTAATATATAGTTTCTAGCTCCACTGCAGCATTGGTTTAAATAAAATTTAATAGATGTACTAATATCACAATTTTCTGTCTACAGACCCAGTAAAGAATCATTTTATGATGTACTTTCTTGGAACAGAGAGCACAAATAGACATTTCCCTTCACAGGAATTGCAAAAATAATTTTTTTACGATTTGGTAACTTATCTGCTAGCGTATATTCATGTGATGCATTACTCTAGTGTTAAGATGTGACATAGGTATTAAACATTTTTACTGTAATATTTTTTCTGCTTCAGCTTTGTCATGTTTAGATATAAATTATTACATTTATTGCTGCTCGCTATGCTTACTTGCATTTTTTGTCATTTCTGTTTGTATTAATTGTTTTGTGCTGCTTCATTGCCTCGTCCCTTAGTTTAGCATCTGAGCTCAGTATTTTTAAGTTAGCTTAAGAGAGGGTAGACTATATAAGAAACTAACTATGATGAATTGGAAGAAAACATTGAGAAGCTATAAGAAAATGGTTTGGACAATAAAGCCGTGTACAGTGGAGAAAAACTATTTTTGAAAGAGGATGTGAACAGAATACAGAAAGCAGGTTTAGATAGGACTTTTGGGAATAATGATGAACTAAGGGAGATCTCTATTCAAAATACTGCAGTAAAACAAACCCTGTCCTTTCCTTTCGTATTATTCCTCTATGTGTTTATGAACCCTTGTGTATTTGTCTCTTTCCTGTCTTTATGTGTTTAGCTAATAAGATTTATGTTGTAGAATTTTTCAAATACTATGTTATTTTCTTTGTAAATATATTCAGACATTATTTATTGTGTTTTGTTTTAATGCTGATGTGTGAAGTTGATGTTTCAAAAGTTATTCTGATCTTTTATGTATGTACTTATGTCGTAATTTTTCTAACACTGATGTATTTGCTATTTCGATTCTTTTGTAAAGCCTATACTACTGCAAATGTTATCTGTATTGTTATGTTCTTTAAAGATGTATTTTGTACCTTTGTTATTGCATTCTTACGTTATAAAATTGTAATTGACACCAGTTCATCAAATTAAGTAACTTGTAAATTACATTTCACTGCACACGTTTCTGTTGGTCATAGTATATGGACAATATGTGAGAAGTAGGGACTGATAGTGTTTGCACGTGTGTTAATAACTCAGTAAGGGACTGGATAACAGCATTGCTGGTTCTAAGGACATTTCAAAAACAATTTTTGTGAGTGCATAAGTGGTGGTTATGGACTTGCTATATTATCCGCAAGACTCTTCAATGGTGATTGTGCGCCTGCACAGTCAAACAGATGGCTGCTGGCCATTTCTACAAGGACTACAGTGGGTCTACACCTTTGATGACCCACCAATACCATTATTTCTATAAGGACTGCAGTGGATCTGCACCTCTGGTGGCCCACCAATAGTAATCTCTACCAGGACTACAGTGGGTCTGCTCTGTGATGACCTACCTACCGATAGTCTTCAACGTTGACTGACTCTGCTGTGGCCCATTACCTGTCTGCATGTCAAGAGTCAGCACTGTCTGTCCGTTGGAAGGACAACACTACTTCTTCAAGACTGCTTAGAAATCCACTACTTCCAAGTGCATTTTCTTTTACTACTCAGACTTTGAGAAAAACACTGCAATTTTACTTTGATGAACGATCAGGACTGTCTTTATGGACTGTAAGAAAATTTTAGCTTTTGACCAACATTGTATCAATAAGTGTGTTCATTTGATATCTTTGTTATTGTAATGATGAAAAATTTTATCAAATCATTATTGGCCAATGCCCAAAACAATTTGTAAAATTTTTTGTGGGGAGCATGGGGGCTATGTAAGTAGGCTGTTTACGTTTTTTTATTGGTAACGCCACGTAGTGCTCTGAAAATAACTGGCTGTGCCGTGTGCAGTCTGTGGCTGGTTGGCATTGTTGTAATACTCGCCATTGTAGTGTTGGGCAGCGGCAGCTGGATGCTAACAGCGAGTAGCGTTGCGCAGTTGGAGGTGAGCCGCCAGCAGTGGTGGACGTGGGGAGAGAGATGGCGGAGTTTTGAAATTTGTAAGAATTGGTGTCATGAACTGCTATATATATTATGACTAGTGAGGTAAATACATTGTTTGTTCTCTATTAAAATCTTTCATTTGCTAACTATGCCTATCAGTAGTTAGTGCCTTCAGTAGTTTGAATCTTTTATTTAGCTGGCAGTAGTGGCGCTCGCTGTATTGCAGTAGTTCGAGTAACAAAGATTTTTTGTGAGGTAAGTGATTTGTGAAAGGTATAGGTTAATGTTAGTCAGGGCCATTCTTTTGTAGGGATTATTGAAAGTCAGATTGCGTTGCGCTAAAAACTATTGTGTGTCAGTTTAAGCACAGTAGTGTACAATTGTTCTAAGGGGACGTTTCATGAAGTATCCTCTCACTTGTCGCAGTATCCAGCGACACCTTGCAAGTATCAACGTTGCGCGCATTATACGGTCGAATATTCGATAGGTAATCAATTTAAAATTCTGGTGGCCTGTTAATATTTACCACACCTCCAAATTTGGATAAGATCCTTTCAATTTTCGCCGCCTGGGTTTACAAGAGCGGGGTAAGGAAGCCACACTACGTGATTCAAGGTCACTTTTATGTCACAAGCAGAACTTTTATATTGGATTATCTCGTTTGCAGCAGAAACCCGTATTTCGTGCATTTTGTATTATAACTGAAGTGACATAATATGCTGTTTCATGACACTGGCACGTAGAGAATCTGTAGAAACCGTACCGTTTTTGGTACATTTATTTTAATAAAATGATATGAAATGACATACTGGCTGCTAAGACATTTCGTATTTGGTGCTTTTCGTATTATAACCTGTGTGCTCCTAAAATATGCTGTTTCATGAAACCACTGCATTACACACTTATCACAAACGCGTCCTTTTTGCTACGATTTGATGTAACTAAATGTCAGTTAACGAAATATATGCGCTTTTAGCCTTCAGGGTATCTTAACACCAGAGATAAAGACGTAAACTGATATCGTCAACTGTAATGTAGTGGGAAGAGGCGCAGATTATGATGTCAAAGGTTGCTGGCTTGCTTCGAGAATTTTATTCAGGTTCATGTTCTGCATAAGATTCTGGAACATTCTTATTTATTTAATAGAATTATGTTATGAAATACCCAGTGTTATGTATGTAAAAGAATGCCCTCCCCAGAGGAGGAATTTTTTTTTGAGGGGGGGGGGGGAGACCACAAACGAATGAATTGCGAGACCTTTCTGCAACACTTCCTCCTACACTCACAAGTCAACCTGTCACACTTTGTGAACATAGTTTACAAAGTGTGATGGTTTATACACTACTGGCCGTTAAAATTGCTACACCATGAAGAAACGCAGATGATAAAATGGTGTTCATTGGACATATATATTATACTAGAACTGATTAGCTTTTCAGAGCATTCACACAAGGTTGGCGCCGGTGGCGACACCTACAACGTTCTGATATGAGGAAAGTTTCCAACCGATTTCTCATACACAAACAGCAGCTGACCGGCGCTGTCTGGTGAAACGTTGTTGTGATGCCTCGTGTAAGAAGGAGAAACGCGTACCATCACGTTTCCGACTTTGATAAAGGTCCTGAAACGCTTACTATGCATGTTAGGGCTCATTTTATTACTTCTCTTCAAATCACATTAATCGTGGAATGGAAACACACAGCAACAGAACGTACCAGCGTGACTTCAAACACTTTGTTACAGGAAATGTTCAAAATGTCCTCCGTTAGCGAGGATACATACATTCACCCTCCCTGTCGCATGGAATCCCTGATGCGCTGATGCAGCCCTGGAGAATGGTGTATTGTATCACATCCATCCACAATACGAGCACGAAGAGTCTCTACATTTGGTACCGGGGTTGCGTAGACAACTGCTTTCAAATGCCCCCATAAATGAAAGTCGAGAGGGTTGAGGTCAGGAGAGCGTGGAGGCCATGGAATTGGTCCGCCTCTACCAATCCATCGGTCACCGAATCTGTTGTTGAGAAGCGTATGAACACTTCGACTGAAATGTGCAGGAGCTCCATCGTGCATGAACCACATGTTGTGTCGTACTCGTAAAGGCACATGTTCTAGCAGCACAGGTATATCCCGTATGAAATCATGATAACGTGCTCCATTGAGCGTAGGTGGAAGAACATGGGGCCCAATGAAGACATCACCAACAATGCCTACCTAAACGTTCGCAGAAAATCTGTGTTGATGACGTGATTGCACAATTGCGTGCGGATTCTCGTCAGCCCAGACATGTTGATTGTGAAAATTTACAATTGGATTACGTTGGAATCATCCGTACATACTGCCGAAACTAAAATGAGCTCTAACATGGAAATTAAGCGTTTCCGGACACTTGTCCACATAACATCTTTTCTTTCTTTGTGAGTGAGGAATGTTTCTTGAAAATTTGGCCGTACCTTTTTGTAGCACCCTGTATATTTATGTGTCAATCCTCTGAGGGGGACTAGTTCAGCTCGACGAGGGGACCCAGTCCATTCCACGTAAAGAAAGCATACCTCATTATGGAGCCACCACCAGCTAGCACAGTGCCTCGTTGACAACTTGGGTGCATAGCTTCGTGGGTTCTGCGCCACACTCGAACCCTACCATCAGCTCTTACCAACTGAAGTCGGGACTCTTCTGACCAGACCGCGGTTCTCCCGTCGTCTGGGGTCCAACCAATATGGTCACGAGCCCAGGAAAGGCGCTGCAGGCGATGTCGTGCTGTTAGCAGAGGCACTCGCGTCGGTTGTCTGCTGCCACAGCCTATTAACTCCAGATTTCGCCGCAGTGTCCTAAAGGGTACGTTCGTCGTACGTCCAACATCGATTGCTGTGGTTATTTCACGCAGTGTTGCGTCTCTGTTAGCACTGAATACTCTACACAAACGCCGCTGCTCTCGGTCGTTAAGTGAAGGTCGTCTGCAATTGTAATGTCCGTGGTGCGGGGTGATGCTTGAAATTGGATGTTCTCGACACACTCCAAACAGTGCGCATCTCGCAATATTGAATTCCCTAATGATTTCCATTACGGAATGTCCCATGCGTCTAGCTTCAACTACCATTCCCCGCTCAAAGTCTGTTGATTCCCGTCGTGTGGCGATAATCAAGACGGGAGGCTTTCCACATGAATCACGCGAGTACAAACGACAGCTTCGCCAATGCACTGCCCTTTTATACCTTGTGTACGAGATACTACCTCCAGCTCTATAAGTGCATATCGCTACCCAATGGCCGGCCGCTGTTCCCCAGCTGTTCGAGGCGCTTCAGTCTGGAACCGCGCGACCGCTACGGTAGCAGATTCAAATCCTGCCTCGGGTGTTGATGTGTGTGATGTCCTTAGGTTGGTTAGGTTTAAGTAGTTCTAAGTTCTAGGGGGCTGATGACCTCAGATGTTAATCTCCATAGTGCTCCGAGCCATTTGAACCATTTTGAAGCTACTCAATGATTTTTGTCACCCCTGTGAATCTACATCTACATCTACACGTATATCTTCATTTACACTCCGCCATCCACCCAACGGTGTGTGGCGGAGGGCACTTTAAATGTCACTTTCATTACCTCCTTTTCCTGTTCCAGTCGCGTATGGTTCGCCGGCCGGGGTGGCCGAGCGGTTCTAGGCGCTTCAGTGTGGAACCGCGCGACCGCTACGGTCGCAGGTTCGAATCCTGCCTCGAGCATGGGTGTGTGTGATGTTCTTAGATTAGTTAGGTTTAAGTAGTTCTAAGTTCTATGGGACTCATGACCTGAGATGTTAACTCCCATAGTGCTCACAGCCATTTGAACCATTTTTCAAGAACGACTGCTGAAAAGCCTCCGTGCGCGATCGAATCCCTCTAATTTTACATTCGTGATCTCCTCGAGAAGTATAAGTAGAGGGAAGGGATATTCGATACCTCATCCAGAAACGCGTCCTCTCGAAACCTGGACAGAAAGCTGCACCGCGATGCAGAGCGCCTCTCTTGCAGAGTCTGCCACTTGAGTTTGCTAAACATCTCCGTAACGCTATCACGCTTACCAAATAACCCTGTGACGAATCGCGCCGCTCTTCTTTGGATCTTCTTTATCTTCTCTGTCAACCCGACCTGGTACGGATCCCACACTGATGAGCAATACTCAAGTATAGGTCGAATGGGTGTTTCGTAAGCCACCTGCTTTGTTAATGGACTACATTTTCTAAGGACTCTCCCAATGAATCTCAACCTGTTACCCGCCTTACCAACAATTAATTTTTTGTGATCATTCCACTTCAAATAATTCCGCACGCATACTCCCAGATATTTTACAGAAGTAATTGCTACCATTGTTTGTTCCGCTATCATATAATCATACAATAAAGGATCCCTCTGTCTATGTATTCGCAGTACATTATATCTGTCCATGTTAAGGGTCTGTTGCCACTCCCTGGACCAAGTGCCTATCCGCTGCATTTCGCTGCAATTTTCTAATGCTGCGGCTTCTCTGTATACTACAGCATCATCAGCGAAAAGCCACATGGAATTTCAGACACTATCTACTAGGTCATATATATATATATATATATATATATATATATATATATATTGTGAAAAGCAATGGTCCCATAACAATCCCCTGTGGCACGCCAGAGGTCACTCTAACGCCTGTAGACGTCTCTCCATTGAGAACAATATGCTGTGGTCTGTTTGCTAAAAACTCTTCAATCCAGCCACACAGCTGGTTTGATATTCCGTAGGCTCTTACTTTGTTTATCAGGCGACAGTGCGGAACTGTATTGAACGCCTCCCGGAAGTCAAGGAATGGCATCTACCTTGGAGCGTGTATCTAATATTTTCTGGGTGTCATGAACGAATAAAGCGAGTTGTGTCTCACACGATCGCTGTTTCCGGAATCCATGTTGATTCCTACAGAGTAGATTCTGGGTTTCCAGAAATGACATGATAAGTGAGCAAAAAACATGTTTGTCCGGTATTGAAATAACAAATTTTTTGTTTGGTTACCCGTAAGAGAAACTGATGTCGCTACTGTCGGACGCTAACGAAATAAATACAAAAGTATAAACAAGTTTTGATTCAGAAACATAAGGTTCACCTCCAGCTGCCGCAGAGCATTCGTCTATGGCTTCCGCCGCTGCTCCAGTTTCCTGCGACCGCCTCTCGTATTTCCAGTCGTCTCCGGTTTCTCCAGCCAGGCATTCGCCACGACTGGAAAAACTCGCGGGCGGAATTACTCTTCGCCGTGTCAGCGAGTGACCAGCTGTTTTCTCCCTTACGCGCGCTGTCACGAACCCGCAACTGCTTGATTATGGGTGACACTGGGGCGACGTGGCTGCCATTGTGTTGGAGCCGTGTCGTCGCGCGGCCAACACAATTATTTCCAAGGCCTCTTTGTAAACCGCAGTATGTCTGGCTACCCTCGGCCACCTATTGAGTCCTTTTGTGGGGTACGATTCCACAGTTGGTAATCGAGCTTTCAGGTAGGTCTCTAATACAGGACAACAGTGGCTGCTTTGTTTGGCTAGGTTCTGTCTGGCGATGACTTCACGCAGTTGTCCTTGAAATCCTGTCGGCTTTGTTGCTCCCAGTTTAAGAAATCAAAAACGCTCACATTTTATAAACAGCTGTGAATCATGCCGTTAAATTAGAAGGTTGACTGTCGACATTTATGTTTTGAGCGACTACATTTTCATTACTGTCTGCATGTACTAAGGTTAAATTCCACAGCTGCTGTTTCAGTTTACATGCATTACGAAGTGCCACCATCATATTTCACTCGGAAGTAGCCTCAGCTGATTTAAAACTACTTGAAGGAAAACTACTCAGTTAGTAGAGCTCTTACCCCTGGAAGAAAAAGATTCCGATTTGAAATACTACTCCGGCACACAGTTTTAATTTGCCAGTAAATTTGAATACGCTACTGGCCATTAACATCGCTACACCAAGAAGAAATGCAGATGATAAACGGGTATTCATTGGACAAATATATTATACTCGAAATGACATGTGATTACATTTTCACGCAATTTGGGTACATAGATCCTGAAAAATCAGTACCCAGAACAACCACCTCTGGCCGCAATAACGGCCTTGATACGCCTGGGAATTGAGTCAGACCTTGGATGGCGTGTACAGGTACAGCTGCCAGCTGCCCATGCAGCTTCAACACGATACCACAGTTCGTCAGGAGTAGTGACTGGCGTACTGTGACGAGCCAGTTGCTCGGCCACCATTCACCAGACGTTTTCAATTGGTGAGAGATCTGGAGAATGTCCTGGACAGGGCAGCAGTCGAATATTTTCTGTATTCAGAAAGGCCCGTCCAGGACCTTGCAACATGCAGTCGTGCATTCTCCTGCTGAAATGTAGGGTTTAGCAGAGATCGAATGAAGCGTAGAGCCACGGGTCGTAACACATCTGAAATGTAACTTTCACTGTTCAAAGTGCCGTCAATGCGAACAAGAGGTGACCGAGACGTGTAACTAATGGCACCCCATACCATCACGCCGTGTGATACGCCAGTATGGCGATGACGAATACACGCTTCCAATGTGCGTTCACCGCTTTGTCGCCAAACACGGATGCGACCATGATGATGCTGTAAACAGAACCTGGATTCATTCGAAAAAATTTGCCATTCGTGCACCCAGGTTCGTTGTTGAGTACACCATAGCAGGCGCTCCTGTCTGTGATGCAGCGTCAAGGGTAACCGCAGCCATGGTCTCTGAGCTGGTAGTCCATGCTGCTGCAAACGTCGTCGAACTGTTCGTGCAGGTGGTTGTTGTCTTACAAACGTCCCCATTTGTTGACCCATAATGTCCACATAACATATTTTCTTTCTTTGTGTGTGAAGAATGTTTCCTGAACGTTTGGCCGTACCTTTTTGTACCACCCTGTATATGATCAGATAGATGTATTTTTAATATTTGAACGTAATGGCATTGATCACTAAACGTGATGAAGAAAACAATGGCCGGCCGGAGTGGCCGAGCGGTTCTAGGCACTAAAGTCTGGAACCGCGCGACCGCTGCGGTCGTAGGTTCTAATCCTGCCTCCGGCATGGATGTGTGTGATGTGCTTAGGTTAGTAAGAGGACTGATGACCTCAGCAGTTAAGTCCCATAGTGCTCAGAGCCATTTGAGCCAATAAAGCAAAATAATAAAAGCGAAAACAGAATTTATATGGGCTCCGTAGACCTACACCCGTCAAGACACAATGAGGTGACAGAAGTCATGGAAACCTCCTAAAATTGTGTCGGACCTCATTTTGACCTGCGTAGTCGAGTCCATACCACGTCGTGATACGTAAATTCTGCATGCTCGCTGGGGCCCTACACAATAGTAGGCAAATGTACAAGTTTCTTTGGCCCTTCACCGTAGTTTCCCCAGCAAATAAATGTCGATATTCTGAAATTTTGTTTCACTTCTCGGCACTTTAACAAACAAAACTGATTAGAACATACGTTATGAAGTTTGCTTTGGCCATTGATAAACGTTTTCGTTAATTCCACAATTCCGATCCTATACTTTGACTTTTTGTATCACACATGGTGAAGCACAGCCTCACTTTTGCCATTCAGTACTGGGCTAAGCGAGCTAACGTGACGTGGCGTGGCGTGACAGTGTAAATGCACGTTGACGTGACGGTGCCATTGAATGACGCCCTTTAATTTTGCTCTGCACTGCAAAGAGCCCACATTATTGCAGGAATCAGATGCAAAACGTTGTGGTGTCTACAAGACGCCTGTACCAAACCCATAGTACCTACAAGGGGAATCTGTCTGTGCTATTGATATATTGACGTCCCATACTTGCAGGAAGTATTACTGACAAACTTACGCCGTATCGAGATCACATGATCACTGTTGCAGTGTAGGTAGACAACACAAAATCAGTTCTTCACATCTGCAAGCTCACTCCAGTGATATTTCTACTCAGTGGACAGAACGCGAGCGCTTCCCTGAGGAGAGATGACGTCCGACGCGTTGCAGCTGGTGACCTGCACTCGATAGCACGGTTTGGTCTTCAGGTGCGTCAGGCATTCTCCCAGCGATCGGACGTTACATGAAAATAATAATAGAAAAAGAGCAAATTTTCCGTAGATGCAAAGCAAACCTACACTATGTGGTCAAAAGTATCCTGGCAATCCCCAAGACGTACGTTTTTCATATTAGGTGCATTGTCCTGCCACCTACTGCCAGGTACTCCATATCAGCGATCTCAGTAGTCATTAGACATCGTGAGAGAGCAGAATGGGGCGCTCCGCGGAACACATGGTTTTCGATTATTGTCAGGTGGTTGGGTGTCATATGTGTCATACGTCTGTACGGAAGATTTCCACACTCCTAAATATCCCTAAGTCCACTGTTCCCGATGTGACAGTGAATTGGAAACGTCAAGGGACACACGTACAGCACCAAAGCGTACAGGTATACATCGTCTGTTGACTGACAGAGACCACCGACAGTTGAAGAGGGTCATAATGTGTAATAGGCAGACATCTATCCAGTCCACCACACAGGAATTCCAAACTGCATCAGGATCCACTGCGAGTATTATGACCGTGAGGCGGAAGGTGAGAAAACTTGGATTTCATGGTCGGGGGGCTGCTCATAAGCCACACATCACTCCGGTAAATGCGAAACGACGTTTCGCTTGGTGTAAGAGCGTAAACGTTGGACGATTGAACAGTGGAAAAACGTTGTGTCGAGTGATGAATCACGGTACACAGTGTGGGAATCCGATGGCAGGGAGCGGGTGTAGCGAATGCCCGTTGAACGTCAGCTGCCAGTGGGTGAAGAGCCAACAATAAAATTCGGAGGCCGTGGTGTCATGGTTTGGTCGTGTTTTTCAGGGAAGGGGCTTGCACCACTTGCTGTTTTACGTGGCACTATCACAGCACAGGCCTACATTGATGCTTTAAGCACTTTGTTGCTTCCCACTGCTGAAGAGCAATTCGCGGATGACGATTGCATTTCTCAACACGTTCGAGCACCTGTCAATAGTGCTCGGCCTGTGTCGGAGTGGTTACACGACAGTAACATCCCAGTAATGGACTGGCCTGCACAGTCCTTATCTGAATCCTAGAGAACACCATTGGTATGTTTTGGAACGCCGACTTCGTGCCAGGACTCACCGACCGATATCGATCCCTCGCCTCAGTGCAGCACTTCGTGAAGAATGGGCTGCCATTCCTCAAGAAACCTTCCAGCACCTGATTGAACGTACGCCTACGGGAGTGGAAGCTGTCATCAAGGCTAGGGTGGGCGAACACCATATTGAATTCTAGCATTACCGATGGAGGGCGCCACGAACTTGTAACTCTTTTCAGCCAGGTGTCCGGATACTTTCGATCACGTAGTGTACGTTCCGTCATATAATAAAATCTCTAAAATGGTTAGCAGGTAGCCCACGTTTTGTTGGTTGTTGAAAATAGTGCGTGTCACAAACAGTTTTGTGACACTACAGAGGTAACCGTCGTATGTTGCAATGGCCAGAATACAAGATCATCTTAATGAACGTATTTTTCTCAACTTTCCCGAAAATATGACTATCACCTGTTTTAATGAAAGCTAGAGAGACGATGTAAAGTTGCCTTGGATAGTATAGTGCGGCGCAAAACTTTAGCCGAGCGGTTCTAGGCGCTTCAGTCCGGAACCGCGCTGCTGCTACGCTCACAGGTTCGAATCCTGCCTCAGGCATGGTTTTGTGTGACGCCCTTAGGTTAGTTAGTTTTAAGTAGTTCTAAGTCTAGAGGACTGATGACCTCAGATGTTTAGTCGCATACCGCATAGAGCCATTTGAACGACTTTCAGGAAAACTTCACGACAAATTCAATTTCCACGTGTCATTCCCAAGTGACGTATGCCGATGAAACTTGAACCATAAGTACACTATGTGTTCAAAAGTATTCAGACGCCTGGCTGAAAGTGACTTACAAGTTCGTCGAGCCCTACATCGGTAAAGCTGGGATTCAACATGGCGTTGGCCCACCCTTAGCCTTGATAACAGCTTTCATTCTCGCACGCGTACGTTCAGTCAGTTACTGGAAGGTTTCTTGGGGAATGGCAGCCCATTCTTTACGGAGTGCTGCACTGAAGAGAGGTATCGATGTCGGTCGGTGAGGCGTGGCACGAAGTCGGCGTTTCAAAACACCCCAGAGGTGTTCTACAGGATTCAGGTCAGGACTCTGTGCAGGCCAGTCCATTACACGACTGTTATTGTCGTGTAACCACTCCGCCACAGGCCGTGCATTATGAACAGGTGCTCGATCGTGTTGAGAGATGCAATCGTCATCCGCGAATTGCTCTTCAGAAGTGGGAAGCAAGAAGGTGCTTAAAACATCAATGTAGGCCTGTGCTGTGATAGCGCCACGCAAAACAACCAGGGGTGCAAGCTACCTACGTGAAAAAACACGAGCACACCATAACACCACAGCCTCTGAATTTTACTGTTGCCACTACACTCGCTGGCAGATGACGTTCACTGGGCACTCGCCATACCCACACCCCTGACATCGATTCGCCAAATTGTGCACCGTGATTCGTCACTCCGCACAACGCTTTTCCACTCTTCAATCTTCCAATGTTTATGCTTCTTACACTAAGCGACGCGTTGTAATGTCTAGGGGATCACCACGAATTGCAATGACTTCAGTGTAATTATTATATTTGAATAAAACAGTCCTTTCTATTCGTTTCAGGGCCAATTTTTTTAGTTTACATTCTATACCATAATGTAGCATTTGTTTTTCTACGTGTGGTCCAGGTATCATCGAGCTACGTTACTCGCCAGTGACAAATCTTGAGAAGGAGTAATACCAGGTGTACCGGTATGAAATGAGCGTTAAGATACAAATGTGTCGATAGGGAACATTTGTTGTGAACGAGCCTTAATTTTTTTTTGTTTGCTTGGTATGACATCTGTCAAAGATATTTAGTATACATCAAGTCATGGAACAAACAACATCATATGTTTTCATCGTGTTAACAATGTCAAATTTTGTACCAGAAAGTGATGATTTGCGGAGAGCATTAATTTTTTGTTTTCATTTGAAAAAAAGTGCTGCAGAGTTGCACCGAATGCTTGTCGAGGCATATGGTGATCATGCTCTATCAGAAGAAACATGAAAAAGATGGTTTCAACGGTTCAGAAATAATGATTTTGGTGTAAGAAATGAAGAACGTGGAAGACCACCAAAAAAGTTCGGAGACGCAAATTGCAAGCAATACTGGATGAAGATGATACTCTGAGTCAGAAGCAAATAGCAGCAAGCTAAATGTTGCACAACAAACATTTTCTGACCGTTTGAAAGCTATGAGAAAGATCCAAAAGTGTGAAAAAAGGTGCCAGATGAATTGCATGAAAGGAAAATGGAAAACCGAAAAACCATTTCTAAAATTTTGCTTCAAAGACATGAAAGAAAATCAATTTTGCATCGAAATTTTACTGGCGATGAAAAATGGATTTCTTTTAAGAATCTTAAACGGGAAAAATCATTGGTTAATCCGGAACAACCATTAACATCTACTGCAAAAACCAGATCGATTCGGCAAGAACACAATGCTCTGTGTTTGGTGGGATCAGAAAGGTATGGTGAATCATGAGCTTCTAAAACCCGGTGAAACTGAGAATACTAATCGCTACAGACAACAAATGATAAATTTGAACTATGCATTGATCGAAAAAAGACCATATTATGCCAGAAGACATGGAAAAGTAATTTTTTAACACGACAGTGCACCAGCACACAAAGCAAACCTGGTTCAGGATAGAATCAAAACACTTAGCTGGAAGCTGCTACCCCACCCGCCCCTTCCAACTACCATTTGTTTTCATCAATGGGACACGTACTAGCTGAGGAACACTCCGATTCCTACGAAGAAGTCGAAAATTAGGTGTCTGATTGGTTTGCTTCAAAAGACGAACATTTCCATTGGCGTGGTGTCCACCAATTGCCAGAAAGGTGGTCAAAATGTATAGAAAGCAATGGTCAGTACTTTGAATAAAATGTTTTTACTTTTCAGTTCAAAATTAGTGTTTCATTTTCACAAACAAACGCTCATTTCATACCGGTACACCTGGTATGTCCATTCGTTTTGTACCCAAGTGTATTATTAAATAAACGTGCGCGTGCTGGCGGTTACGAACGACAGTAGCTGCTAACAAACGGTTTTATAAACGCCCGCTTCCGCTGACTCTGCTTCCGGCTCTTTTTCCCGCACTCCAGAAAAGAGACGCGTGTTCCAGGCGGCCTTTGTCAGGAATGGACAGCTCTTGTGTTATTTTCTTCCGAGTGACTGAAGTTTCTTTGCGAGGGAGACAGAGACGAAAGAGCAGAGAGCGGTCTGTATGGTGCAGATAACGAGGGGCTGGAACGAGGTTAACCGCAGCTGCTCGCCGGTGGGCGGAAGACGACAGCGCTTCGCTGGGAGCACGCCCGCACACGCACACACACACACACACACACACAGCCGTACTTCCACAGCGAGCCCCGATGAATGAACTGGCCGGTCCCCTCGCGTGGATAGAGATTCCCTTACCGTTGCGAGCGTCGCGGTTCGGAGCCCGGGTAACCCAAGACGACGCTGGGTGGGGGTGCGCAGTACTTAATGACATTAGGCGACGGCGCCTGCACCGCGGGGGTTCCCCGGGCAGAACAGTAGCGGAAACGGGAGCGGCTGGGACACGCCCAAGGCGGCGCCGCGCTTCGGTTTCACAGCGAGGCAGCCCACTTCATTGTTGTCCGGGCAGGTAACTGGCCACCCAGACCCATAAAACCGCTCGCCTCTTTTCTCTCGCAGAATTGGCAGGGTGTATTCTTCTGCGCCTTCTTCCTGGACGGGCACCGACGTAACAGGATACGGTTGCTAAAACGGAGAAGAGAAAGGCGGGGCGTTCGTCTGCGGCTAATCGCTAAACCACCGGTGTATACAAGCGAGGATGGTGACTGAGGGGAAAGAGAGGAAGATCCGTTGCCTCATCTCCAGGTCCCAAGAGACAGAAAGAACGTCTTCTCAGAAAAGCATTGTTGTCAACTGCTAATCTACTGTATAAAAGAACTGTGTGAGGGATTGAGAGACCTTCAAAGATGTGCTCTACCACACTCCTTTACTAACTGCTTATTACTACACTCTTCATTTCTATAGACTTTTTCCTCAGTTTTGAGCATTCACATTATTTTGATAGCAAGGCTATTGTAAGGTTTATCCAGGTGTGAAGAAACATGCAGATATCTGTGTAGACTATTTCATCACCATTGTTTTTCTATTCCTGTTGCCCAGGTGTGGTTTACAAGCCCTCTCCGCTTGTGCCTGCCCATGTTGAATTTTTCTCTCAGGACTGTATTCTAGCTTTTTCTTCTTGTTCGTGTAACCTCCTTCATTTGATACAGCGAACTGCTCCTGGGTCTTTCTACCGGTCATTTACCAGTCACATACATGTGCAGAGTTTGTTTGCTATCCTTCCTTCATCCATCAGGTTGACAAAATCAAATCGTCGCAAACGGGCCCTTGGCACTTTTTCCTTCAAAGATGTGTACGTTCCAGCGTCTTCCCTTACTTTTTCACGTCTTACGCAATCCTTCGTAGGTTTTTGGACATAGTTCGTAGGAACTTCATCTCTACAGCTTGTTGCTGAAAAGTTTGATTGTTTCTATCCCATATGCTATTACGACGACGTATGATTCAAGGAGAACCTGCTTTGATCTGTGGGACTTGTTCGTTCCGCACCAGATGTCGAACTAGATGGTGGAACGTAGTGGATTTTTGAGCACGGAACTTAGATGATTATTGAATTCGGTTCCTTATCTCTGGCGTCTCCTGTTATCGCCTTAAATGATGCAACCGAAATATTTGTGCTGGTCTGTTGTATCCAGATATGTATCTTCCAGCCTGATTTTTGCTTTATGGTTGTGTCTCTTCATTGACATTGCAGTCATTTTTGGTCTATTTATTGTTAATACGTGTGCTATTACACGGTCTTCTTCTGTGTGACTCCAAATTCTTGCACCATCTGCGTTGATAGTGTGAGCTATTTAGTTCATAAATTATCTACTGACATGCAAAATCTATGCAACGCCTCTGTCGTTGTCATGGTGTTAATACAACTTGCCTGGAAGGTGTAGCTCTATATGCTGACACAGAGGTAATTTACCTTCAGCTATAACTAACATAACAAATCCAGCATCCACCTCTTCAAGCACGTAGAAATAAATTCAAATGGATACGACTATTTTGTTAGTTGGAAATAATCTTTCAAAACAGCTTTTATTTCACCCAGTGTTGTTGTTGAAAGCTAAGATATTAAAGCATTAGAAACGAAGAAAGATTAGAATTTAACGTCCCGTCTACATCGAGGTCATTAGAGACGGAGCACAAACTCGTATTGCTTGAAGGACGGGGAAGGAAATAGTCCGCCAATTCCGGCATTTGCCTGGAGCGATTTAGAGAAATCAAGGAAAACCTGAATCTGGATGGCCGAACGCATATATGAACCGTTGTCCTCTCGAATACGAGTCTAGTGTGGAAACCAATGTGCTTCTCCGTTCGCTTTGAAATATTAATAGCGTGGTTACGTTATAATGTCCGTCCCTGGTAGATGAGTGCTCAGCGTGACGGAATGTCATGCCTAACGGCCCGTGTTCGATTCCCCGCTGGATTGGAGAATTTATCCGCTCAGGGACTGGGTGTTGTATTGTCCTTATCATCATCATTTCATCCTCATCGACACTCAAGTCGCCGAAGTGGCGTCAACTCGAAAAACTTGCACCAGGCGAACGGTCTACCCCACGGGAGGCCCTAGCCACAGGGCATTTTTATTTTGCGTGATAACACGAATGAATATTACTGAAAGCAAAAATGACCATAACAGTACTACAAAGTGTATCGGATTACACGAGACAGTTCCTAAATTATCACACCCACACGGGCGATGCTGCTCCTGCATCGTCCTTCACGGAATAACTGTTGGACTTTGCGTTAGTTGCACTATCTGCCCTTGTTGTAACTAATGAGGTTTTTCAGGACTTCCTCGTCGATTGTTCTGCGAGTCAGATGCAGATTACGAAATAAATAGATAATTCAAAAGATAACCAATAATTTCTAAGCTTTTTTGCGTACGGTCACTGGATATATTTGCAGACTGAAAAATGCAGTAGGAATTTGTGTCGCGTGAATAACCGTGGTCAGTGATTGCAAAGTGTATCGTTACGTTTGTGTTGTTACAGATCATTATGAAAGCAAGCGTGAAAGGAGAATCTGAAACCCTGTTCCGGCAAACATCATTTTGCTGAAGAATAGAACCAAGACGGCCACCGAGCTTATGTTCCCATTCGAAGGATGGATCATCGTAAAAGAGTTACACATGTCCACGCCATGAGTTCTACAACGATATACTCGAGACTGAAGAAACACCACAACAGGTCAAGATCGCACATACACTAGCAGTCCTCAAGTCCGGAAAGCCAGTTGATGACCACTCAAGTTACCTTCCAGTTGGGCTGCTAAGAGTGTTTTTCAGATTACCGGAACGACTTATTAACAGAATTCAGTGAATAAATAATAAATAATGTAATTCCTACGTATCAGGATGGGGTCAAATGAGAGTGCAGCTATTGGGAACAGGTTCTGAGGCTGGATTCCAGAAGAAACTAAACGCATTGGTGGCCTTTGTTGATCTGCCAGCAGCATATGGTACTGTGTGAGTAGATGGACTATGGCTGAAGCGAAAAAAAAAAAAGAAAAAACAAGTCCTAAGTAAGAAACTGACGACACATGGGGGAAATATGTTAACCAACCGTTACTTCAAGGTTAACGTTGAACGAAAAAGGAGTAAGTAATTTACCATAAAAAATGTGCTTCCCAAGGATTCGTCCTAGCACCCTTGCTCTTGATCGTGTATATCAGTGACATGCCAAACACTAATAACAAATAGTTTTGCTACGCCGATGACTTTGCCGTAGGCATACAAACCATCACACTCGACTGAAGGAGAAAATATAAAATACAGAAGTCTGCGGATTGCACTTAAACAACAGAGTCACAAACTAACAGTTGAATGTGACTTTCTGTCAACAGAGGATTACACACAATTTCCAGCTTAAATACCCTGGTATCACTTTATATCACTCGTTAACATATAAAAACACCTGGAAAACATTAGCCAAAAGCTAAAGAACCGAAATAAAATAATAAGGGAACTGGCTGGCACACCCTACGGAGCTGAAGTTTCCACTCTGCAGCTACGACACTAGTAAACCCAGTAGCTTAATATTGTGCCACAGTGTGGCAAAACAGTGCTCAAATCAGAGACTAGACATCCATCTGGATGAATCAATGAGAATTATTACTGGTACACTAAAATCCACACCATCCCTTGGCTGCACACCATCAGTAACATACCACCACCTGAATTGTAACGTCAAGAAACAACCGATTGAGAATGGAGAAAGCAGCATCCCCACGACTGCTCCCAAGAGCTTCCAATCCATACAGTCTTGAATGACCCTCCTCCAAACCTTTTGATATCACGCACTCCACTGTGGCATTATGTAAAAAACAACAAGAAGTTTGGTCTTAAAGAAGAGTGGTGCAGGAGATGGACTGCATATCCAGTCTACCAAGATTCGATCTGAAGAGAAGTGAGTGGACACTATTGTATAGGATGAGAACCAGTCACGGCAGGTGCGATGATCTGATGCACAAGTGGGGACTCCGGCACTCTCCAGCCTGTGGTTGTCGAGCCCAAGAACAAATTCGTTCAGCGTATTGTCAGAGCCTGCCCTCTGAGAGAATACCCAGAACCACTCACTAATTTTATTGTTGCTCCTTATGTTATCTGTTGGCTTCAGTAACAGATGCTTGAATAAACGTATCTGTTTCTATTAACAGTCCTAATTTTATAGTATTACTATTTTTAGTATTATTCAATTATTAACTTTAAGAATTTGAACATATTAGCTTCGTCCCTCAATCCTTAAATGTATAATTGTAAACTGTATATATTTCTCAATACCAGCTGTTGTCGCCATTCGATTAGGGAAAAAAAGAAGAAAAACTTCCATGAAAAGCTACTGAGAGATTTGTATCCCAGCCAAAACAGTAGCATTCTTGTAGGGTCTTATGATCAGAAGCTACGTCCCTCCTTACTTGTTAGAAATTTGTGACGTACATTTTTTCTGTCGTTAGGATTCCAACAAGCCACTGAAAGATCGAGTAAACCAAGCAATTAGGATTGGAAGATAAGGGAAAGAAAAACAACAACAAAAAATTTTCTCCTGTCAACATTTATGTGCGATTAATGAGTGAGCATAACCGGAAAGGAGAAGGAAGATCGTGTCGAGTATAGGAGTCAGTGAAGAATACTATGAGCAATTATTTAAAATTAGCTGGACGGGAAAAATGTGAGTGGAAATAAATGAAGACATCTTATTGCAGGAAAGTGGCACGCCATTCAGGTTAGTTAATTCAGCAATGGAGATGGTGGAGCAAGGCTAATATTAAATGTGGGCATAGATGTCGGCGTAGGCCTCTCATTGATATAGTCCGATTAGCAATACAAATGAACACACACAGAACATTATTGGTACAAACATGGTTCAAATGGCTCTGAGCACTATGGGACTTAACATCTGAGGTCATCAGTCCCCTAGAACTGGAACTACTTAAACCTAACTAACCTAAGGACATCAGGCACATCCATGCCCGAGATAGGATTCGAACCTGCGACCGTAGCGGTTGCGCAGTTCCAGACTGAAGCGCCTAGAACCGCTCGGCCACAGAACATTATTGGCTTTGATATTTCTCATTCAGTAAATATGACATTCTTCTATTACAGCGTATCAAACCAGTCCATGAATACGCCGATTGAAACATACTAGAGAATACATGATTTTTTTTAAGAAATAGAAGTGTAAATATTAGTCCATAATTTTATTTCTTGAGTTAACGGGACATATCTCGATACGATCTGACACTGCAACCTATGTTAGTGTCATTGCATCTCGATCTTCAGCTTACGCTTGTTTTGCTATAGTTTTAACGTCTCGACAGCGTTGAGTGGCTGGTATCGTCAAAGGCAGCCTTCCATTGCTTATGGCGGACTTGAATCGAATCTGTAACTGGTAATTAAAAGATCCCAGGACAAACGCCACATGCAATACCTCAGTAACCTGCCACGGAAGCCTCAGTTTTGTATTAATCTCATTGTCGCATCCAACCGGGCAAACGGTCAACAGTTTGCTTTGGAACACTCAGATAATTTCATACTGATTCTCCACTAACAAGGGAACGTTCCCTGGTGTAAATAAACAATCTTGATGGTACTTGACGTGTGTGTAGAGACGTAAAAATAAAGCAATTACTTTTTTTCGTTTTTGCTCAAGTTCACTTTTAAGGGGTAAAACTCAAGCAGAAAGTAACTTGACACATTAGGTTTAGAGGAAATATCTTGGCAGAACTTTGTAAGAAGTTTTTCAGATCTAGTTGTGCTGAATGAAAAGCAACGTAATCAGTCTGGGGTTACTAATACACAGTCAATTCTCTTCACCAAGATTTTCCAATGTACTGAACTAACTAATACACAGTCAGTTCTCCTCACCAAGGTTTTCCAATGTACTGAAATATGCCTGATTCAAATCAGGATATTTGTGGTTCGCCCAGCACAATTTGCGGATTCTGCTGATTTTGTTTTATATTGTGTTATCCGACATATGTATTATGTGAAGAAATTTCGTTAATTTTAGGTGTGTAGCCAGAAGAGGTCACGTTTGAAGCATTTCCTTGTAGATAATCATGATTTTTAATCAATATAGTGAGTTACTTAATATTTTAAATTAACAAAATACACATGTATGAAACGGTGAACTAGAAACCAAACAAAGAAATATGTATTTAGAAAGTAAAATAACAATTTCAAACATAAAGGAAGAGTAGGTAAAGGAAATAATTAGAATAATAATGAACATTTAGGTATTTAAATTGGGTGTGTTGAAAACAATCTAGTAACATCTTGTGTATAGCTTATTTTCGATAAATGGTTTTTCTGAAACCAGATTTATTACACTTGGATGGATGTGGGGTGAAAGATTCTTTAATTTGTACTATAACATACGTTTTCATTTTTAAAAATTAATGAAGGTCGTGGGATATTTTGCAAAATTTCAGATTATTAGAAACGTTGAGTATACATTTTTCAAGAACGTTACTTACATTTAAACTTTTATAGGAAACACATTTTTATATATTATGGTTTCAAATTTTTCCCTCTAAACCTAATATGCTAAATTACCTTTCGGTGTTTGTTTTATCCCTGTAAAAATGGACAAAAACGAAAAATCCATCTTGCATTCTTTTGATCCCTCTACATACCCGCCAAGTTTCATCAAGATCGTTTATTTACACCTGGCAATATTCCCTTGTGAGCTGATATAGTATATATGACATTTAGTATGTTAGACAATGGTCGGTGCAGCAATAGCTCAGACTTGGGATGCGTTTCGTTTCCATAACTGTACCTAGGTGCCTGAGGCTGGAGTCTTAAGAGGCTTCTAAATCGACTGCAGAGAAATAAGACAACTGAGTGTAAAATTAGCATAAAAGTAGCCATGGAGTTCCAAAACAAAATAATTTATAGCTGAAGTCCGCATTATCCAGATTTATGGAAGCGACAAAAACATTGTCTGCCCTGTGAGTTAAATATAACTCACGGAAAATTACAACAACCAAAACGAACTGTCTGAATCGCTCCAGAATTCGACGGGGATGGAACTGTGGAACCATAATAAGATGGTTCAAATGGCTCTGAGCACTATGGGACTTAACATGGATGGTCATCAGTACCCTAGAACGTAGAACTACTTAAACCTAACTAACCTAAGGACATCACAACACCCAGCCATCACGAGGCAGAGAAAATCCCTGACCCCGCCTGGAATCGAACCCGGGAACCCGGGCGTGGGAAGCGAGAACGCTACCGCACGACCACGAGATGCGGGCCCATAATAAGAGATTAAGACTTCAGTGATATGGCTTGCGCATAGACTCAACAGTTCTCGCTACTGTGTGATAGGACAGGTCAGCATTACGCCACACTCAGTGTCTGAAGACCCGCCAGACGAGGTGGTAACATGACAACAAGTGTCGGCGTGCCTATTCGACGCCAAAGGGCACAACGTCAGTTTCTGAGTGAGTTCGGAGGGAGCCGAAAGATTAGTGTCTGGGACTGAGAAGGGTATGTCCACATATCAGTATGGTTTTAGTCTACAGTGGTTTGCGTTGCTGCCTCTGGGTCAGGGGGTCCGGGGTGCGATTCCAAGCTGGGTCGAGGATTTTCTCCGTCCGGAAACTGGGTGTTTGTGTTCCCTTCATTTCATCATCATTCTGGAAAAGCAGCGAGACTGGGCTGTGTAAAGATTGGGAATTTGTACGAGCGCTGATAACCGCGCATTTGAGCGCCCCAAAAACCATCATTATCAGTATGGTTTTAGGAAGCATCGTATTGCGAAACTCAGGTTGCCCTTTTCCCACATGATATACTACCAACTACGGATGAAGGGCATTTGGCAGATTTCATATTTCCAGATTTCTGGAAAGCATTTGACACAGTGCCCAATTGCAGATTGTTAATGAAGGTACGAGCATATGGAATAAGTTGACAGGTATGTGAGTGGCTCGAAGACTTCTTAAGTGACAGGACGAAGTATGTTGTCCGCGACAGCGAGTGTTCGTCAGAGGCAAGTACATCGTCAAGAATGCCCCAGAGAAGTGTGACAGGACAGCTGTTGTTCCCTGCATACATAAATGATTTGGCAGAGAGGGTGGGCAGCACTCGGCGGTTGTCTGTTGATGATGCTGTGATGTACGGTAAGGTCTCGAAGTTGAGTGACTGTAGAAAGATACAAGACGGCTTATCAAAAATTTCTAGTTAGTGCGATGAATGGCAGACAGCTCTAAATGTAGAAAAGTATAAGTTGATGCGGATGAGTAGGAAGAACAAACCTGTCATGTTCAGTTACAGCATTATTAGTGTCCTGCTTTACATAGTTAAGTTGTTTAAATACCTGGGAGTGACGTTGCAAAACGATATGAAATGGAAAGAGCCTGTGAGAACTTTGTGAGAGAAGGCAAATGGCCGACTTCGATTTATTGGGAGAATTTTAGGAAAGAGTGGTTCATCTGCAAATAAGGCAGCATATAGGAGGCTAGTGCGACCTCTCGTTGCGTACTGCTCGAGTGTTTGGGATCCTTACCAAGTAGGATAGAAGATAAGACATCGAAGCAAATCAGAAGCGGGCAGCTAGATTTGTTACCGGTAGGTTCGAGCAACACGTAAGTGTTACGGAGGTGCTTCAGGAACTGAAATGGGAATCCCTGGAGGGAAAGCGACATTCTTTTCGAGAAACACTGTTGAGAAAATTTAGAAAATCAGCATCTGAAGCTGACTGCCGAACGATTATAGTGCCGCCGACACACATTGCGCGGAAGAGCCACGAAGATAAGATTCGAGAAATTAGGGCTCATACGGAAGCATATGGACGTTTTCCCTTCGCTCTTTTTGCAAAATGATTAGTACAGGGTACCCTCCGCCACGCACCGTAGGTTGGTTTGCGGGGCATCGATGTGGATGCAGATGTAGAAACGCGTTTGTAGTACTGTGACGTTGCTACTCGTACAGGTCACTCTGCTACGTCAGTGCTGCGTGTATTGCACCAGTGCACAGAAAAGCGCACGCGGCGACAAGCGGGTTGTCTACGTGGCCGCAACCAAGGGGCAGAGTCGTGCACAGTGTTGGCTCGAGACTGGAGCAGTGCAACGAGAGTGTACATGTCTGCATCGACGGTTCGACGCCGTCTTCCGAGGTCTGCGCTGTTGGCAACCTTGCTAAAGGTTCAGCTTGCATTGACCACATGCCACCAACACTTCAAACTATAATGGGTATGTGAACATTAAATGCTATCATGGTGAACGCATTCGGGCTAATTGCGTTGCGGAGTGGCGTAACAAACAGACGGTAAGTGTAACGGTTTGCGGGGAGCCGTTGCCTGTAACACACTATCTCGCCTAGTAGTCACTGAGAGCAATCTGAACGGAATCCGCTATATTAGTGGTGTTTAAGGGGCCGATGCATTGCCTCTCATGCAATGTTTCACATGCCACATTTCAGCAGGGCAATGCCCCGCTAAGTGTGGCGAGGAATGTGGAAGCCTTCTTCAAGAAACGACAAATGTCACTTCTTCCCAGGCTTGCGCGTTAGCCTGACATTTCGTCCATCAAACATGTCTGGGATGTGGTAGGTCCTCTTGGAACTGACTTGTGGACACGGCTCCAAACCATGTGGCAGTGTATTCCCTAGAAGCATATCTACACTTTCTTTGATTCCATGACACGACATCTAGAGGCTCTCATGGCAGCACGCGGTTACTTCACACTGTACTGAATACTAAAGGGTATGTTCGTTGCGTAACTATAATGATTTGTGTATTGTTGTGTCGCTACCGCCTAGATTCGGCCACCATCTTAAGTATACTTTACTGATAATTACTCCCGGCGAGAGCGTGAGTGAAGCAGTTATTTGACGGAGCAGATGCAACAATCATGATAATATGTGGGACCTGAATCTATACTTTCGTAAAACAACTCTTTGATTATTTAATAGCCCGCGACTGACCGCCTTGTTGATACAGTATTGCGTGAGGCGCTTTTAGAATTTATTAAACTGATGTCTACGTGAAGTGTTTATACCAAAAAGAAGGAAAACGTAAACATAATCTCAGGGATTGTATCTCGTGTCAGCGTATTAAAATATTGCTGCATGATATCTTTGCTGTAGTGAAAATTAAGTAAAATAAACCTTGTAATGAAAGAAAGCATTTCCTCTTCTTTTCTTAACGTAATATTCTTTGTCTTGCCGAGAAGTGGCCAATATCTGATCTGAACGTAATGTTCTTAGTTTTTACTTTAAATAAATTTGAATATTCACTTTCCTTCTCTTGATAATTAAGTGCATGTCTTTTAAAGGCATCCGTTGATGAAAGAACATGCTAGGTGGTAGCCTTTAAATCGGCCGCGGTCCGGTAGTATACGTCAGACCCGCGTGTCGCCACTATCAGTGATTGCAGACGGAGCGCCGCCACACGGCAGGTCTAGAGAGACTTCCTAGCACTCGCCCCAGTTGTACAGCCGACTTTGCTAGCGATGTTTCACTGACAAAATACGCTCTCATTTGCCGAGACGATAGTTTAGCATAGCCTTCAGCTACGTCATCTGCTACGACCTAGCAAGGCGCCATATTCAGTTACTATTGATATTGTGAATCATGTACCGTCGAGAGCGACGTTCGTCATTAATGGATTAAAGTTAAGTATTCCACCAGCTACGTCCGTTTTTCTAAATTCTAATTTCCTTGTCCTGTTCCAGACCTCACGCCAACCTGCGTGAGCTAAAACGCGTACCTTTCTGCCTCCTCTAGAAGCACGGTGTTGGCTCTCCTGCTAACTACAACAGAACGCAACTAAATTGTAATGAAATTCTTTCTACGCAAGATGTCTGCCAAGAATGGGCGATTGTTCGACCATTCTTGTCGTTTATCTAGCGTGCTGAAAATCTTACAGATGATATTTTTATTTCTGCATGAAGGTCACTAGGCATACGAAATAAAAAATGTACAATCAGGATAAACTAACACACATTATTTACAAATTTGCACGTACAGCATGAAACGGCCGCCGCAGCGCGTATTAACTTCGAGACGAAAACAGAGAGTGAATAATAGCGCTGGTCTCTTTCGGTTCTTTAGCCAGCGAGTAAAATTAATTATCACAGAGAACATATACAATTATTTTACAAAATCTCTTCCTACCATTAATATTTCACTTTATTATAATCTGCTATTATGGCAGTTAATCGGACGCATATTTTCAGAGTCTTTTTCAATTTTGGTTATAATTTTTTTGCCTGACTTTTCGTCGCACGATTTAATGTTTTGTACCGTGAAACGGTACATTGTCATATCTCCAACACCAGGAATAACTTTCATTCTAATCACAGGCCTCCTACTTGGTGTTGCAATTTTCACAAACGATAGTGTACGTTGATTTGCTGTGACAAGTTTTATCAAAATCGTCGCTCGGCACCTTAGTCCAATGTATTGGACAAGCGCTCCACCCCGAAATTTTCATGTACTACGTCGGACAACATAGAAGAAGAACTACTGCTCCACTTCTGCGTATTAAAAAAAATAGGTTCGGTTATTGACAGTCACCTTCTGTTTAGATCCCATCTGTGTCCACATACGCCTGCAATCGTTGCTTCGGTTGCTCAAAACATGTCTGCATGCCGTTTTTTGTTTGACTTGCAGATGTGTCGCAGCTTTTCCGTTACGACGGAGCGCGGCAACCACGCTATACCAAACCACTAACGCTCATTCACAAAACTGATACATTGTGTCACTGACAACGAATGTAGTTCCAAGACGAAAAACAGTGGCGTAGTAATAGGCGAGAATAAGTAGTTCTCCAATGAAGTGTGCGGTTTCGGTTGTTATCGTTGCAGTATCGTGAAGGCATCTGCGCTCACAGGTGTCGAAGACGTGTTTCCCAAGATGACTCTTTGCGATGTGGGACTTACTGTTGCACACAACACGCGGCAGAACAGTCTACATAACTATGCCGTGTGCGCGTTTTCTTCTTTTCCATTTGCTGTATGAGACTGACAATTTGCAGACGAACGAAGTACCTAGAGAGAGCCCACTTGTACTTATGTACAAGTGCAATGACAGCATATCAAATGTACACCATGACGACCAAAACATGATGCACGAACATGTCTCGGCTACTAAATGTCTGTACGAGGCTTTTCATCTTAACTCTGGGCAGGGCAACCAATTTATTGGTGGATAACAATGGCCTTAATCTAGAAAAACGAGAATGTTGTATTCTTTACACATCCGTAGACCGTTACTGCAAAGCTTCATTCCATTTGTTTCAAACCGTAGCCTTTCTAAGTCTTGTACGTCAAATGCACCAAACGTCTTATCAAACAAAGTTCTGATAGTGTCATTTGTAGGCTGCTCGTGATGTGCTATTACCGATGACACCTTCATGTAGGCCGATTTTAATCTATACTGACATTGTTGTTGTTGTTGTGGTCTTCAGTCAGGAGACTGATTTGATGTAGTTCTCCGTGCTACACTATCCCGTGGAAGGTTCTTCACCTCCCAGTACCAACTACAACCTACATACTTCGGAATCTGTTTAGTGTATTCACCTCTTAGTCTCCCTCTGCGATTTTTATCCTCCATGCTGCCCTCCAATACTAAATTGGCGATCCCTTGATGCCTCAGAACATACCGTACCAACCGATCCCTTCTTCTTGTCAAGTTGTGCCACAAATTTCTCTTCTGTACAATTTTATTCAATGCTTCCTCATAAGTTATGTGATCTACCTAACTAATCTTCAACGTTCTTCTGTAGCACCACATTTCGAAAAGTTATATTCTCTTCTTGTCTAAACTATTTATCAGCCATGTTTCACTTCCATACATGGCTACACTCCATACAAATAATTTCAGATACGACTTCCTGACACTTAAATCTATACTCGATGTTCATAAATTTCTCTTCTTCAGAAATGCTTTCCTTGCCATTGCCAGTCTACATTTTAAATCCTCTCGACTTCGACCATCATCAGTTATTTTGCTCCCAAAATAGCAATACTATTTACTATTTCCTAATCTAATTCCCGCAGCATCACGTGATTTAATTCGACTACATTACATTATTCTCGTTTAGCTTTTGTTGGCGTTCATCTTATATCCTCCTTTCAAGACCATGGCCATTCCGTTCAGCTGCTCTTCCAGGTCCTTTACTGTCTCTGACAGAATTACAATGTCATCGGTGAACCTCAAAGTCTTTATTTCTTCTCCATGGATTTTATTATTATGTCATTATTGCCCCTTATTTGTCTTCGTGCTAGTGTTCCTAGATATGTGCCACCGATTCATTTTGGCTAACCTCTTCCTTTTCCTGTCCTGAACTATTACGGCAAAACAGTATCTGACCAAAAGTGTCTGGACACCTCTGGGTAATGTAGGATTGACCACGAAATGTGCCAGAGGTGAATCCGCCAGTATAAAAGGTGGCTGGGACTATTGTGATGGCATCAGAGAAGAAGCAAGCGAGGAATAGGTTTGCCGGACGAGTTCAGTGACTTCGAATGTGGGCTAGTAATTGGAAGTCATCTGAATAATAAATCCATCAGAGACATTTCAACCCATCTAAAACGGCTTAAGTCGACTGTTTGAGATGTGACTGCCAAGTGGAAACTGGAGAGAACGCCCAACTAAACCAAGTCCAGGCAGATCTTGAACATTGCGAAGGGTGGTTGGAATAAACCGCATGAAATCAGAGAAAAGAATTGGCCGTTGGTTGCAAACTGGTGCCAGCAGTCCAGCTAGCACAAAATAATGGGGTACAAGGGTTGAGCAGCCCATCAGAAGCCTCACATTTGTGTTGTCAGAGCTGCGCAGCGGTTGGGGTGGTGTGAAGGCCGACGCCAGTGGACAGTGGATAGCGTTTAGAGTGATCTGGACTATCATGCTGCAGCCTGTGGCTATCCAATGGAATGGTTTGCGTTTGTGGAATGCTTGTAGAACGTTATATGCCAACATATGGGCTTAAAGAAGTGGTAAATGAGGAAGGATATGGGTACATTTTACAGCATTTTTTACTGCGTGTAATAGAGTAACAGGTCGAAGACGATGACTGCATCACCATCATAATGCTCCGTGTCGTGTGGCAGAATCTGTACAGTGAAATCCTTGAAACGAAGTAGCCTACCCAGAGTCTCTCATCATCACACTCTGCGGCAACGTTATGGATTAAATTTTAAATCTCTTTGCAGTGAACCATGAGGTGACGACATGTGCCATTGTGGCAGTAATTGATTTATTGTCATCGAAAGCATTTTACGTGATACAGCAGGCAGCTGATATCGCACAGAGGTACTGATTGGTGTTTAAAGCCAAGGAGATTTGATACGGGTTTCTTAAGTTCGGTAATCTCCTGCTTTAAACCGACGTGAAAGCGAGAGGAGCATACCACGCTCTGATTGCGCACAGAAACCTGTAGATTCAGTACTATTTATTAGTCGAATAAGACGCCAAGCACTAACTCGCAAAAGGGTAAAAAGCCTCTCTTGAGTAAATTATTAACATGTACTTATTGAAAGAGTCAAACGCTAACTTTTGTGAAATAAGAACGCGTATGAACATCTTAAAACATTTCCCGCATTCCCACATTCTCTCAGACAAAGCCACAGACATTTACACAGGCAGTGAGAATCGGGATGCTCGCGCTTCTGGCGGAAGTGAGGTAGCGTGTTGGCTCGAGTCTGCGAGGAACGAAGACTAATTACTTATTAGAAACGCCATTTCTTACTCAATGAGTAAAAAGAAAAGTATTCTTGCAATGTATGTGGATCTCTTTGCGTGTGAATTTTACATCGTTGATCGCTGAGAGCACACTACTTTGTGATCCTGCTTTTGTTGTTTTAATGAATGCCAACTACGTGGATAAAACAACTTGAAGAGGCTCATTTTATAGTCTGCTGAGCCACATACGGTAGCATTCCATTTGAGACAGTAGTACGTGACAAAGAACCGATGAAACGTGTATCACTGTGCTGCGACAAAAAAATTACTTGCAGTGAAGACGCCAGGTTAGCTAAGGTACAGAGCTGACAGATATGTTACGATGTGTTAAGGCCCAAACGCAGCTGTCACACAGACTGTAGTCTCACTACAAATAAGATAGTACAGTGGACAGAATGTAACATTTTTATGACGTGCTCTTTACAGTTGCCTGCGCTCAACTGAGACACGTCAGACACAACTCAAACCCAGCCAGGAAAGGATCCATTCTGCTAAGGTAAAGAAAAACATTTCCTAGTAGACAGCTTAATCCGCCCTTTGGATCTCCCCAGCATCAAAGTCATTCGACTCTTTCTTTCCCTACTAAATATTTCTTTAACCTGCATTCTACGCTATATGGTCAAACCTATGTGAACATTAGTACGAGATGTAACCACCCTTCCCCTTTATGAAGCTTCAGCTCTGCTGGGGACACTTCCAATGAAGTGTCAGTATTTCCGTGGTGGGACTGCAGTCCATTCTTCCTCAAGAGCCGAAAGCAGCGCAAGTAATGATGAACACTATGGTCTGGGTCGAAGTAAACATTCTTCAAGGCAATTGTACGTAGTGGGATAAAATGAAGTGCTGATGATGGATCAAGGAAATGAGACACTAAAAGTACTAGATGACTTTTGGTAAGTGGGTACCAAAATAACTATTACTGTCCGAAGTAGAGAGGAGATCAATGCAGACTGGATATAGAAAGAAAAGCATTTCTGAAGAGGAGGAATTTCTTAATATGTATTATACTAGGCCTATATAATGACAAGTAGTTGTTTAACGTTGGTACCAAAACCTTTTTACAGTACTTGACAAATTTACTTCAATTTTTTTCTTATTACTCTAACAAACGTTCGGTCGGACGTAGGCTATATCGTAAATTCACTTTGTACTTTCTAGTTGCGTGAAAGATGTCAGTAAGAAATACCGCCAAGGGCGACCCAAGCTCTGTGATCCGCTTCCTACTCGCGGAAGGAAAACACCTACCGTACCGAAATTTTTTCGCGAATCAAAACGTTTTACGGCAAATGTGTTACGAACGGAACGAATGTGTTTAGATAGCGTAGAAGATGAGTGGAGGCAGAACAATTGTTTATGACGAACAGAGGATTGTGAGACCTTCCATTCTGACTGACGAGTAGGTGCAAAAATCGAGGAAACTGTTCATGGAAGCCGTCGATTGACAATGGACGAAATTTCTGCGAGACTTCCACAACTCTCCTTTACGAGACACTCTCAGAAACAGTGAGATTCAGAAACAGTGCACAAGATGGTTCCCAAAGCAGCTGACAGGACAGCACAAAGAAAATCGGGTCAGTAGTGCCACAAAGTTTCTTGAGCTGCTTGTATTGGAAGGTGACGATTTTTTGAGCTTGTTGTGACAGGACATGAAACGTGGCTCACTACACGCCTGGGACAAAGAGACAGTCGTCACAGTGGCTTTACACCAATTTCCCCTATGTCAAAACGTTCAGAACCATACTTTGGGACAAAAAATCATGGTGTCGTTGATTCGAGACAGAAAAGGCATCATTTAGGTCAAACTTCTGCCTCAGGGGGCGAGCATCAGTGAACAACGGTATTGTGAGACCGTATAAAAACTCAAAAGGTGCATTCAGAACATAAGGAGGAGAATGCGGCTGAGAGGAGGCGCTTGTTGCAGGACGACACCCGTCCTCACACAGTCTTAGCCGCCAAGGCGCTCTTGGACTAATTTGGTTGGGGTGTTTTAAACCACGCCCTTCATTTCCCTGACTTGGCGCCTTCAGATTGTCATCTTTCCACTTACCTGGAGGCTCAGACGAGTAGAATTAAATTTTCGGCCTATGACCAGGTGAAGAAAGAGGTTCAGAGGTGGAGGTAGGAGCTGGCAGAAAGGTTCTTCAAGGAGGGCATAGAAAAGCTTGCGCCACGGTTCACCACACGCATTGAACGGTATGGCGATTATCTGGAAGAATAGTCAAGAGAAACCAGTTATTTTTTAAAACACTTTTTCTAAGAAATATAAAAATTTAGTAGAGTTGCATTTATATTGAGAATAAACAGAACACCTTGAACGACTAAAGGCAGGACGCTCATATTCACAGGACATGTACATTAGTATGTTCTCCAGAAATGATTAGCATTTGAACCATTTTGGGTTGACGGACATCATCGACATCGCGGTACAACAGCACGTACCGATAAAATACGCCTGCGGCTCTTGTTGTCGCTATAAACCGACGGTAATGGATCGGTATGGCCTCATCAGACGTGTGCGATGCCTCACAGACTTAGGCGCGAACCGTATCGTCGAACCAGTGTGCTTGAAAGAAGGCGCATTATTGGGATGAGAGAGTGCGATGCATCCGTCGGGGAAAGTGGTGCTCGTGTGGGGCGAAGTGCAGCGGATGGGTGCGAAATGGTTCACGGAGGCCGTAGAACACGCGGTGGGCCAGGTCGCACCACCCTCGCGATAAGATCGACACCTCAGCCGGAAGGCGTTGCAGGACAGATCTGCGTCCCCCTTGCAACAGTGGAACACATCGTCCACTATTAAACGTGACAGTCCATCGCCATTTATTACGGCACGGGTTGCGTACGCGTCGTCCACTTCCCCGCCTATCTTTGAACGAATGTCCAGCGACATGGTAGAAGGCAATGGCGTATGAAACGACGTAAGTGTAGACAGGAATGGCATCAGACAGTGTTTTCGGAGATTCCAGGCTTTGTTTGATTGAAAATGATGGCCGCAATTTGGTTCGCCGCAGACACGAGGAGCAGCATCACAGTGACTGCATTTGCACGAGACATAGAGTGCTACCTCCAGGTCTTATGGTGTAGGGTACTGTTGGGTCCAACCATGAATCCCAGTTCATGCGTGTCCAGGACACTGTGACCAGTGTGACCTACGTGAATGACATCCTATGACCCGTAACCATACCATTTCTGTACAACACTAGAGACGCCATTTCTCAGCAGGACAACGCAAGGTCACACTTTGCATGAACACGTCCCTTCTTGGTGTCGCAGGATGTCAGCCTTTTGCCCTGCCTGGCCAGATCACCAGTCTTGTCGCCAATCCAAAGTGTTTGGGACACGGTGAAACGGCAGATGCAGCCACGTGACCAATGCCAACCATCAGAGATCGACTTTGGGACCAGGTGGATGCACCACGGATGGCTGTTCCACAGGACGCCACTGGCGGCATATAAGCGTCGATGCCATCACACATGGAACAAGTGATCAGGGCCCACTGGGGACCCTGTGATTACTGGGCAACAGGACACATGCTGAACCAATGCGACTGGAATGCTAATCATTTCTGCAGAACATATTCGCGCGAGATTAGCCGAGCGGACTAATGCGCTGCAGTCATGCACTGCGCAGCTAGTCCCGGCGCTGGTTCGACTCATCCATCGGACATGGGTGTGTGTGTTTGTCCTTAGGATAATTTACGTTAAGTAGTGTCTAAGCTTAGGGACTGATGACCTTAGCAGTTAAATCCCATTAGATTTCACACACATTTCAAAATTTTTTTGCAGAATATGCTAATGTACATATCATCTGAAAACGTACTGATGCACATGTCTTATTACAATACTGGCCATTAAAATTGCTACACCACAAAGATGACGTGCTACAGACGCGAAATTTAACCCATAGGAAGAACAAGCTGTGATATGCAAATGATTAGCTTTTCAGAGGATTCACACAAGGTTGGCGCCGGTGGCGACACCTACAACGTGCTGACTTGAACACAAACAGCAGTTGACCGACGTTGCCTCGTGAAACGTTGTTGTGATGCCTCGTGTAAGAAGGAGAAATGCGTACCATCACGTTTCCCACTTTGATAAAGGTCGGATTGTAGCCTGTACCGATTGCGGTTTATCGTATCGCGACATTTCTGCTCGCGTTGGTCGAGATCCAAAGACTATTAGCAGAATATGGAATCGGTGGGTTCAGGAGGGTAATGCGGAACGCCGTGCTGGATCCCAACGGCCTTGTATAACTAGCAGTCGAGATGACGGGCATCTTATCCGGATGGCTGTAACGGATCGTGGAGCCACATCTCGATCCTGAGTCAACAGATGGGGACGTTTGCAAGACAACAACCATCTGCCCGAGCTGTTCGATGACGTTTGCGGCAGCATGAACTATAAGCTCGGAGACCAAGGCTGCAGTTACCCTTGACGCTACATAACAGACAGGAGCGCCTGCGATGGTGTACGCAACGACGAACCTGGGTGCACGAATGGCAAAACGTCATGTTTTCGGATGAATCCAGGTTCGGTTTACAGCATAATGATGGTCGCATCCGTGTTTGGCAACATCGTGGTGAAAGCACATTGGAAGCGTGTATTCGTCATCGCCATACTGGCGTACCACCCGGCGTGATGGTATGGGGTGCCATTGCTTACACGTCTCTGTCACCTCTTGTTCGCATTGACGGCACTTTGAACAGTGGACGTTACATTTCAGACGTGTTACGACCCGTGGCTCTACCCTTCATTCGATCCCTGCGAAACCCTACATTTAAGCAGGATAATGCACGACCGCATGTTGCAGGTCCTGTACGGGCCATTCTGGATACAGAAAATGTTCGATTGCTGCCCTGGCCAGCACATTCTGCAGATATCTCACCAACTGCATAGTCTGATCAATGGTGGCACAGCAACTGGCTCGTCACAATACGCCAGTCACTACTCTTGATGAACTGTGGTATCGTGTTGAAGGTGCATGGGCTGATGTACCTGTACGCGCCATCCAAGCTCTGAGTCAATGCCCAGGCGAATCAAGACTGTTATTGTGGCCAGAGGTGGTTGTTCTGGTTACTGATTTCTCAGGATCAATGGAAGCAGATTGCTTGAAAATGTAATCACATGCCAGTTCTAGTATAATATATTTGTCCAATGAATACCCGTTTTTCATCTATATTTCTTCTTGGTGTAGCAATTTTAATGGCCAGTAGTGTAATATGAACGTCATGTCTCTAGTTGTTTTTTCTGAAGGTGAAGGTATTTTCCCTGCAAATATCAAGGGAACGTTAAATATTCAGACGGAAATACGCCATAAAACTTTTAACGAAATAACGAAGTGGTTTTTTGTTAAGACTTACTGCAAGAAAGAAAATGCTATGCTGTGCTCCTTTCCCCATTTTCCGAGACAAGCACTTCCACCCATGCGTGCCATAGCCACATCGACTAAGTAGGAGAGTAAGAATTACTGTCTTTGTATTTTACTAATGAATCTAGACTGACTACTTCACAATCCCAGTTTGGTTCTACATATGATCTTCCATTTACTACATAAGAAACAGAAGTGTTCCATTCAGTAAATGATGAATGTCGTATGAGGATTGATTGATACAGGCCCGTACGCTAGTCTATTCCATGAAGCATCTAAATCTCTGCTTAACTATCCCAGCGTAGATACATTTGAACCTGCTTTCCATAGCTGAACCTATGTTTCTCTCAACAGTTTTCGTCCCCAAACGTTTCTCCAATACCAAACTCACTGTTTGTTGATGCCTTATGACGTGTCCTATCAACTAGTCCATTATTTAGTCACAATGTCTCACAAATTTCTTTTTTTCCGATTCTCTTCAGTTTCTGTCTATTATCACCAGATTTGCCCGTCTTCAAAATCCTTCAACAGCGAAAACTTAATTCCCTACTTGTCACTGTTGTTTATTGTCAGCGATTCAGTTTCGTACAAAGGTCGTGCCCAAAAATTATCTTTATAAGAGACTTCCTAAAACATTTATGTTGTAAGAGCGAACCTGGTAATGCTTCGCAATTCCTAAATATGTATGACAGCTGGGTATAGGCCCCAATCTCCTTTTCTCCCCTCTCTCTCCCCATATCCGGCCACTCTTCTCTTTGTCCATCTCTCCCTCTTCCTCCTGCCCCTCTGCTCGTTCATCTTCTCCTCCTCCTCCTCCTCCCCTTCTCTCCTCATATCTTCCTCCCCCTCTCTCTATTCGTCTTATCCTTCCATCTCTCTATGTGTATTTCCTTCCCTCCTCTCTCTGATCTTTAACTGTTTTTTTTTTTTTTTTTTTTTTTTTTTTTTTTTTTTTTTTTTTTTTTTTTTTTTTGAGTCTTCCGGCTGATTTGATCCGTCCCACCACTAACACCTCTCCTGTGCCAACAACTCAGAGTAGCACTTGCCAACTCAGTCCTCAATTATCTGCTGGATGTGTCCCAATTTCTGTCTTCCTCTACAGTTTTTACCCACTACAACACCCTCTAGTGCCATGAATGTTACTCCCTGATATCTTAACAGCTATCCTATCATTCTGCCCTTTCTTCTTGTCAGTGATATCCATATACAAATTCTGTTTAAATATGTATATAATGAGAACGAATGTACATGCAAGAAACATTTTTGTTTTTTTGTTCTTACGTATTCAAACAAGTTTTCGGCTTGCAGCCGGTTGTCGGGTAATTCATTGCACGACATTTCGACTGGGTCGCCGCCAGTCATCTTCAGGTGACCCATCGAAGATGGCTGCAAGTCCGAAATTTATTTGAACATTCAATTCCAATTTTAAAATTCACATTTGTCTTAAAATCTTTTATCAAGTCACTATCGATTCCATTAAACTGCTCTTCAGAGTTCCTGGCCGTTTTGGGGAGAATTTAGAGCCACGGATAGCTCAAGAATTTTGTCGTCCTCAACATTAATTCGCTTTCTCAATTTCTGGCTGCTTTTCTTTACTGTTTGCTCAATTAGCAGACTGAACAAACTGGAGGAGAGACTACAACCGTGGCTCGCTCCCTCCTCAACCACTTCCTTCCTTTCACGCCCTTCTACTCTTTTAATGGCACTCTGGTTTTTGAATAAGTTGTAGATAACATCTCGCTCCCTGGTACCTTCAGAATTTCAGAGTGTATATTCCAGTCAGAACACTAAAAAGTTTTCGGTTATTTCCAGAAATGTTACAAATGTTGGTTTGCCTGTCTTTTAAGATAAGCGGTAGAGGCGGATTGGCTATAATCCATGTGAACTAGTCCCGTTTTTCCTCGGGATCAGCTTCTGCTGTTTTTCCATTCTGCTGTTTGCTAGTATTCTTCTTCCATAACGTATTAAACTGATAGTTTGGTAATGTTCACACATCTCAGCACCTGCCTTCCGTTTGAAGTCAAGGGGTATTTCAAAGGCCTCATATATCTTCCACACCATCTGTAGTAATTTTGCCATCGCTGTCTGCCCAAGGATCTCAGGAACTGTGAGGGAATGTCGTCTGCTCCAGGGGCCTTAGTTGCACTCAGGTTTTCCAGTGCTCTGTCGAATTCTTCTCTCAGTATCGTATCCCCCTCTCATCTGCTGCCTCTTCTCTTCCTACTATCTCGTCTTCAAGTTCCTTTCACCGTTATAGATCTTCTACGAGGGGCGTTTGAAAAGTCCGTGCAAAAATAAAAACTACTTGCTTGTTTGGGGTAAACCTTTTGTATTTTTCGACATAGTCGCCCTTTAGACTTGCACACTTCGTCCAACGTTCTAATTTGTTGATACCTTCGGAATAATAGGAATTGCCCAAGTCTGCAAAATAGCTATTAGTTGCTGCAATCACCCACTCATTTGAATAAAATCTTTATCCCGCCAGCCATTTCTTCAAATTGTGGAACAAATAGTAGTCCAAGGGAGCCAAGGCTGGAGCATAGAGAGGATGTGAATGGAGTTGGAATCCTCTTTCCATTAATTTTGCGACTACAACTGCTGAGGTCTTTGCTGGTGAATTGTCATGATGGAAAAGGACATTTTTGCGGTCCAATCGCCGCGTTTTTCTTGCAGCTCGATTTTCAACGGTCCAGTAACGATGAATAATATGCACCTGTAACAGTTTTACCCTTTTCCAGAGAGTCGATGGGGATTATCCCTTACGAATCCCAAAAGACAGTCGCCATAACCTTTCCGGCCAAAGGACTGGTCTTCGCCTTCTGTGGTGCAGATTCTCCCTTGGTAACCCCTTGTTTAGATTGTTGTTCTGTCTCAGTAGTATACTAATTTATCCATGTTTCATCCCCAGTGACGAAATGACGCAAAAAGCCCTGCGGATTCTTCCTGAACAGCTGCAAACCATCCTTGCAACACTTCACAGGATTCCGTTTTTGGTCAAGCGTGAGCAGTTGCGGAACCCATCTTACGGATAGCTTTCTCATGTCCAAATGTTTATGCAAAATATTATGTCCCCGTTCATTCGAGATTTCAAAAACACTAGCAATCTCACGCACCTTAACTCTTCTGTCATCCATCACCATATCATGGATTTTATCAATGATTTCTGGAGTCGTAACCTCCACAGGGAGTCCAGAAAGTTCAGTATCACTTGTGCCCATATGGCCACTCCGAAAATTTTGAAACCACTTATAAACTGTTCTAATCGAAGGTGCAGAGTCACCTTAATGTTCATCAAGCCTCTCTTTAGTCTCCTGAGGCGTTTGCCTTTCATAAAGTAATGTTTCATCACCACACGAAATTCTTCTTCTTCCATTTTTTGACGATCACTCGACTTCTTTGATTCAGCCGTATGCCAAACACAAAGAAATACACCAATATGGCTGAAAAATAGTGTGCGTTCTTTCGAAAGATGCTACTAACCAAACATGACCTCAATACGCTCAGCTGGTGCCATCTCTCGGACTTTGCACGGACTTTTCAAACGCCCCTCGTATATATATTTGTTCCACATTTTTTTAACTTTACCGTCTTTAGCAATGGCCTCCTATCTGACCTCTTGAAATTCATGTTGCCACATCTGTTTTCTACGATGCTGACAAACGACAATGACACATGCAAAAATGATTGTCGAATAACGCAAAGCTCTGTGATTGTAGGCAAATAAACTGGCTTAAGATGTGTTTGTGTGTGTGTGTGTGTGTGTGTGTGTGTGTGTGTTCTGAATTTTTTTTATTTTGATCCATATTTTGCAGCTTAAAACGTGACTGTATTCAAAACATTGGAGGTATGAATTAAACGACGCCTTCAGTCAAAAGTTTTTCGTGTTTTATTAGCTATACGATGCATTTCGGACCCTGTGGGTAAATCGTCACGTGTACTTTGACTTAATACATGTTCTGAAATTTATTTTATTGTGCAAAAAACACATTAAATCTCTGGTGTTGTTACATCGTGTGGTTTCTCTGTGGACCACACGACACTGTTCCGCAGACCACAAAGGTTGTAAATCACTGGCAAAACCCATTTTTTCGTCAAGAGCTATACACGTTAGGTAAAAGAAAAACTCATCTTGAAAAGGCACCCGTTTTCTCGAGAGCGGCGCCACTCGATGAGTCACCGTCGACTCACAGACGGTCCACTATTGCTTGACTCTGTCCGGTGGAGCGGTACATTTTTGTAAACAGGAAAGGGCAAGTAGACCTTGTGGAAACACCAACCAGAGCTTTCTCCGCTGCCGGACAATCAGGACGGTGGACCAGTATTTTTCGTTTGGACGTCTCGTGTAGTTTTAAGCACAAGTTCTCGACCTTGGATGAACGTGGAGTTGGATTGATTCAGACTCTTGCGTATTTGATATAGATGCGCTCAGTCAGAAAATTTCAACATAATGTTCAGATTGCATCAACCTGCGAGGATTCCAGTTGTATTCGCATGATTGGAAACAACAAGCTCATTGTAATCATGGTTCAAATGGTTCAGATGGCTCTGAGCACTATGGGACTTAGAACTACTTAAACCTAACTAACCTAAGGACATCACACACATCCATGCCCGAGGCAGGATTCGAACCTGCGACCGTAGCGGTCGAGCGGTTGCGCCTAGAACCGATCGGCCACCGCGGCCGGCTCATTGTAGTCATGTAAAAGCACGTCCTTTTTTGGTTGGATTTCGCTTTCGGAATGGCGTGGATGATGTCGTGCCTTTGTTCTCAGTTCTGTCGTCAGAGGAGTCGGTACTCGTTTCTGAGTTAAGGGGCCTAAGAAAGCGTTTCTTCAACAGCTTTTTACTGGTGGAAGGAACGGTGACATAGGAATAACACTAGCGGTAGTTATTGAGCATATAATTAAGTATATTTCAAAAAAATTGGCGGAATATGTCACGAAATGGCGGCACAGCAGCACTTCTCCCGAGCGATGATGAATTTGAGGCGGTCTGCGGCACGCTCTATTACCAGTGCCATTCTGAATGTGGAGACAATGAAGTAAGTTCATCACCGTTTTCAAGAAGGGACGTCGAACAGATGTGCAGAACTGTAGACCTATATCTCTAACGTCGATCAGTTGTAGAATTTTGGAACACGTATTATGTTTGAGTATAATGACTATTCTGGAGACAAGAAATCTACTCTGTAGGAATTAGCATGAGTTTCGAAAAAGACGATCGTGTGAAACCCAGCTCTCGCTATACGTCCAAGAGACTCAGAGGGCCTTAGACACGGGTTCCCAGGTAGATAACGTGTTTCTTTACTTCCGCAAGGCGTTCGATTCAGTTCCCCACACTCGTTTAATGAACAAAGCAAGAGCATATCTACTATCAGACCAATTGTGTAAGTGGATTGAAGAGTTCCTAGATAACAGAACGCAGTATGTCATTCTCAATGGAGAGAAGTCTTCCGAAGTAAGAGTGATTTTAGGTGTGCCGCAGGGGAGTGTCGTAGGACCGTTGCTATTCACAATACACATAAATAACCTTGTGGATAACATCGGAAGTTCACTGAGGCTTTTTACGGATGATGCGGTAGTATATCGAGAGGTTACAACAATGGAAAATTGTACTGAAATGCAGGAGGATCTGCAGCGAATTGACGCATGGTGCAGGGAATTGCAATTGAATCTCAGTGTAGGCAAGTGTAATGTGCAGCGAATACATAGAAAGAAAGATCCTTTATCATTTAGCTACAAAATAGCAGGTCAGCAACTGGAAGCAGTTAATTCCATAAATTATCTGGGAGTACGCATTAGGAGTGATTTAAAATGGAATGATCATATAAAGTTGATCGTCGGTAAAACAGATGCCAGACTGAGATTCATTGGAAGAATCCTAAGGAAATGCAATTCCAAAACAAAGGAAGTAGGTTACAGTACGCTTGTTCGCCCACTGCTTGAATACTGCTCAGCAGTGTGGGATCAGTACCAGATAGGATTGGTAGAAGAGATGGAGAAGATCCAACGGAGAGCAGCGCGCTTCGTTACAGGATCATTTAGTAATCGTGAAAGCGTTACTGAAATGATAGATAAACTCCAGTGGAAGACTCTGCAGGAGAGACGCTCACTAGCTCGGTACGGGCTTTTGTTAAAGTTTCGAGAACATACCTTCACCGAAGAGTCAAGCAGTATATTGCTCCCTCCTACGTATATCTCGCGAAGAGACCACGAGGATAAAATCAGAGAGATTAGAGCCCATACAGAAGCATACCGACAATCCTACTTTCCACGAACAATACGAGAGTGGAATAGAAGGGAGAACCGATAGAGGTACTCAAGGTACCCTCCGCCACACACCGTCAGGTGGCTTGCGGAGTATGGATGTAGATGTAGATGTAGAGGGTACGGAATTTACATGAGTGTAGCTAGTAACTCACGTAGGGGACTTTAGAGATACTGATTTTTGTGTAAGATGAGGGTTTGAATAAAGTCGTTGAATTGTCATCGGAAAGAAGGGCTATTTGTTAAAAAATATTGTTAAAATTAACTAATGGAAAATCCCCTAAATGGTTCACATTGAAATGTTGTTTCAAAGTGGTTAAATTTTCAAATTAAAAGACGGAAAATAGTTGGAGTTATGCTGCGTACCGTTTTGAAAAATTATATTTCGAAAAACGCGTTGGAAATTTTTAAATGTGTTACAGGCATGCGAGAAATAAAAAAAAATCTACGTTTAGAAGACTCTTAGCATTGTCTGCTGTCCAAGAACTCGCCTGGCGTACTGTTGCAGTTGCGATCGCAATCATATCCACTTGTTTTGTTATAGAAAGATTGAAATATCGGTCGTGCCAATTCCATGGCCGCACTAAACTTTACATATCCGTGTAGCCCTACTGCAAGCAGGCACATTTGCCAGGATGATTCGAAAGCTGACTTCATGTGCGTTCCGTATAAACTTACTACTTGGTATAACGGCTTCAGGGCAGTTTGGACAATTGATAGTTGTTGTGAAGCCTAAGCCGCGAGGAGTTCGTTCTTCCAACGGGATGTCTGTGTTGCACGTTTTGCAGACACATGTTGAGTAATAACAGAGAAAACAAGAAAATTTAACGTCTTATAGCGGAATTCATAATGCACATCAAAATACTGATCACTGGCTTTCAATTTCTTAGCAGAGGCACTGACTCTTTCCGAACTGCTCTCAGTCTCAAATCTATTCTTTGGACGCTTCTATAACATACTGCTTCGACGCCGAGTTTGAATACGATGTTTTCTTACCTTTTCTTTTTATTACCGCTCATTCTTGCTTGAAAGACAAAACTGTATACTACAAGATAACAAATAAACTACCAAAAGTGAAAACTGCACACAAAAGCCAAGAGTCGAAGGGAAAGAATTGGGTAGATCAGATGGTGCCGGCACGGTAGTTCAGCGTGTTCGGTCAGAGGGTAAGCTACCCTCAAGTAATAAAAAAAATTAGTGAACGGATTAACGAAGAAACTATACGGCTGTCATCGGAAGTCCGCAACGAACAAATCAACGAACAATGTAGAACAAAAATGAGATTTAAAAAAATAAAAGATGGCAGAGCACTTCCCCGCGAAAGCAAAGGTCCCGCGTTCGAGTCTCGGTCCGGCACACAGTTTTAATCTGCCAGGAAGTTTCATATCAGCGCGCACTCCGGTGCAGAGTGAAAATTTCATTCTACACTAATTCTGTGTTTGAATTTTCCCATAGTGGTTGACATTGTATAGTTGATTGGTGCATACATTATACTGGCTTTATCATGTATTTCACGAATTCATTCCTTCCCTGTGTTCACGAAATGCAGCACATGTACGTCACTTTCATGCGTGAATATTTAATATTTGTTGCAAACAAAGAGTGCTCCATTTGTTTGTAGTGGAATGTACTCGCGGGATATGATAACTCCTTCATCTGTACTTGCATTTACGTTCCGCAGCAATTGACATAAGGCCACGCTAGAGGGGTTGCAACCAGAGGCAGCGTCGCTGTAAATTACTGTTTACACGAAACAAGTTGTCCACCTTTATGTTATTAGGAAGTGTAGGCAATAGATGACAGACACTAGTGTACTTCTTATAAGGCTCAGCTTTAATACACTACTGGGCATTAAAATTTCTACAGCAAGAAGAAATGCAGATGATAACGGGTATTCACTGGACAAATATATTATACTAGAACTGACATGTGATTACATATTCACGCAATTTTGGGTGCATAGATCCTGAGAAATCAGTACCAGAACAACCACCTCTGGTCGCAATAACGGCCTTGATACGCCTGAGCATTGAGTCAAACAGAGCTTAGTTGACTTGTACAGGTACAGCTGCCCATGCAGCTTCAACACGATACCACAGTTCATCAAGAGTAGTGACTGGTGTATTGTGACGAGCCAGTTGTTCGGGCACCATTGACCAGACGTTTTTAATTGGTGAGAGATCTGGAGAATGTGGTGTCCAGGGCAGCAGTCGAACATTTTGTGTATCCAGAAAGGCCCGTACAGAACCTGCAACATGCGGTCGGGCATTATCCTGCTGAAATGTAGGGTTTCGCAGGGATCGAATGAAGGGTAGAGCCACGGGTCTTAACACATCTGAAATGTAACGTCCACTGTTCAAAGTGCTGTCAGTTCGAACAAGAGGTGACCGAGACGTGTAACCAATGGCACCCCATGCCATCACGCCGGGTGATACGCCATTATGGCGATGACGAATACACGCTTCCAATGTGCGTTCACCGCGATGTCGCCAAACACGGATGCGACCATCATGATGCAGTGAACAGAACCTGGATTCATCCGAAATATGACGTTTTGCCATTCGTACACCCAGGTTCGTCGTTGAGTACACCATCGCAGGCGCTCCTGTCTGTGATGCAGGGTCAATGGTAGCCGCAGTGACGGTCTCCGAGCTCATAGTCCATGCTGCTGCAATCGTTGTCGAACGATTCGTGCAGATGGTGGTGTCTTGCAAACGTCCCCATCTGTTGACTCAGGGATCGAGACGTGGCTGGACGATCCGTTACAGCCATGCGGATAATATGCCTGTCATCTCGACTGCTAGTGATACGAGGCCGTTGGGATCCAGCACGACGTTCCGTATTACCCTCCTGATCCCACCAATTCCATATTCTGCTAACAGTCATTGGATCTCAACCAACAGGAATGTCGCGATACGATAAACCGCAATGTCGATAGGCTACATTTCCGATCTTTATCAAAGTCGCATTTCTCCTCCTTACACGTGGCATCACAACAATGTTTCACCATGCAGCGCCGGTCAACTGCTGCCTGTGTATGAGAAATCGATTTGAAACTTTCCTGATGTCAGCTCGTTGTAGGTGTCGCCACCGACGCCAATCCTGTGTGAATGCTCTGAAAAGCTAATCATTTGCATGTCACAGCATCTTCTCCCTGTCGGTTAAATTTCGCGTCTGTAGCACGTCGACTTCATGGTGTAGCAATTTTAATGACCAGTGGTGTACTTCCAGCCAGTCAATGTTCTAGTTGTGCTTCTTCTGAGTAACCCCCAGCCCTCCCTTCCGTTGCGCTTTACACGAGAATTGCCGGTCGTGAAACAGAGACACTGAAGAGAGAATTTGTTAATATTGAGTCATTTTTAGTGTCTGTCGGTATATTTCACGGCAGAAATTGGGTTCATAATGTTGTATGAACGCTCGGGAAGACTTTCAAGAGGACCGGCATGCTTACAGTCTACAATGTTGTGTAACTTTTTGTACACTCCGTCTGTGACGGTAGGAGTTGCCTGGTGAGGTGAGCTGTGTACATGTGCTTGTGGATAGGAGAGCAGGCAGCGCGGCGCTGGCTGGGGGCTGCCCTCTGGAGGCGGGAACAGCTGATAGCTACTGGCTGGCGGCTGTCACTTGCCGTGTGCCGCAGGGTCGGGAGACGCCACAGCCGCCTGCCTCCAGCTATTCCGGCGAAATAAATTGAACCGCTGGGGCCGCGAGGCGCTCACGACCGGGCATCGATCTCTCCGCGAGGAGACGAGGAAAGGAGTACATAAAAGCCCGCCGGCGGCCGGGGGCGAAATTCAATTGAAAAGAATAGTCTATAGCCGGGGCAGCGCGTCAGATTCCGTATCGAGGCGAGGCGCGGCGCGGCGCGGCTAGGAGGCTCAAGTAATAAAAGGAGGCGGCCTCCTCCTCCACGGTTAATTGGAATCCTCCGAGGGGAGGGGAGCGCAGGCAGATGCTACACTGCCGCCGCCAGCTGGTGCGTAATTTGATTGAGGCGTCCCCAGCGCCAGCAACAAGTGCGCGATATTGTGTGTCTGCCGGCTCCGGCGTCTCCACACCTACCCTCTGTGCAGCCTCACGCAGTGTCACTGTAGGCTTCTCACTGCTGGTAACTTCGTCATGCATATCTAGAGGCACCTAAATACGTCTGTCCTTTTCAGGCATGGGACTTAACATCTGAGGTCATCAGTCCCCTAGAACTTAGAACAACTTAAACCTAACTAACCTAAGGACATAACACACACCCATTCCCGAGGCAGGATTCGAACCTGCGACCGTAGTGGTCGTTCGGTTCCAGACTGTAGCGAATAGGTCTGCAGCTTGTGGTCGTGCGGTAGCGTTCTCGCTTCCCGCGCCCGTGTTCCCGGGTTCGATTCCCGGCTGGATCAGGGTTTTTCTCTGCCTCGTGATGACTGGGTTTGTGTGATGTCCTTAGGTTAGTTGGGTTTAAGTAGTTCTACGTTCTAGGGGACTGATGACCATAAATGTTAAGTCCCATAGTGCTCATTGCCATTTGAACCATTTTTTCGTAGCGCCTAGAACCGCTCGACCACACAGGCCGGCGAATATTAAATATTCACACATGAAAGTGACGTACATGTGCTGAATTTCGTGAACGCACGGAAGGAATGAATTCGTCAAACACATGATAAAGCCAGTATAATGTATGCATCAATCAACTATACAATGTCAACCACTATGGGAAAATACACTCATGGAAATGGAAAAAAGAATACATTGACACCGGTGTGTCAGACCCACCATACTTGCTCCGGACACTGCGAGAGGGCTGTACAAGCAATGATCACACGCACGGCACAGCGGACACACCAGGAACCGCGGTGTTGGCCGTCGAATGGCGCTAGCTGCGCAGCATTTGTGCACCGCCGCCGTTAGTGTCAGCCAGTTTGTCGTGGCATACGGAGCTCCATCGCAGTCTTTAACGCTGGTAGCATGCCGCGACAGCGTGGACGTGAACCGTATGTGCAGTTGACGGACTTTGAGCGAGGGCGTATAGTGGGCATACGGGAGGCCGGGTGTACGTACCACCGAATTGCTCAACACGTGGGGCGTGAGGTCTCCACAGTACATCGATGTTGTCGCCAGTGGTCGGCGGAAGGTACACGTGCCCGTCGACCTGGGGCCGGACCGCAGCGACGCACGGATACACGCCAAGACCGTAGGATCCTACGCAGTGCCGTAGGGGACCGCACCGCCACTTCCCAGCAAATTAGGGACACTGTTGCTCATGGGGTATCGGCGAGGGCCATTCGCAACCGTCTCCATGAAGCTGGGCTATGGTCCCGCACACCGTTAGGCCGTCTTCCGCTCACGCCCCAACATCGTACAGCCCGCCTCCAGTGGTGTCGCGACAGGCATGAGTGGAGGGACAAATGGAGACGTGTCGTCTTCAGCGATGAGAGTCGCTTCTGCCTTGGTGCCAATGATGGTCGTATGCGTGTTTGGCGCCGTGCAGGTGAGCGCCACAATCAGGACTGCACACGACCTAGGCACACAGGGCCAACACCCGGCATCATGGTGTGGGGAGCGATCTCCTACACTGGCCGTACACCTCTGGTGATCGTCGAGGGGACACTGAATAGTGCACGGTACATCCAAACCGTCATCGAACCCATCGTTCTACCATTCCTAGACCGGCAAGGGAACTTGCTGTTTCAACAGGACAATGCACGTCCGCATGTATCCCGTGCCACCCAACGTGTTCTAGAAGGTGTAAGTCAACTACCATGGCCAGCAAGATCTCCGGATCTGTCCCCCATTGAGCATGTTTGGGACTGGATGAGGCGTCGTCTCACGCGGTCTGCACGTCCAGCACGAACGCTGGTCCAACTGAGGCGCCAGGTGGAAATGGCATGGCAAGCCGTTCCACAGGACTACATCCAGCATCTCTACGATCGTCTCCATGGGAGAATAGCAGCCTGCATTGCTGCGAAAGGTGGATATACACTGTACTAGTGCCGACATTGTGCATGCTCTGTTGCCTGTGTCTATGTGCCTGTGGTTCTGTCAGTGTGATCATGTGATGTATCTGACCCCAGGAATGTGTCAATAAAGTTTCCCCTTCCTGGGACAATGAATTCACGGTGTTCTTATTTCAATTTCCAGGAGTGTACAAACATAGAATTAGAGTAGAAGGAAATTTTCACTCTGTAATGGAGTGTGCGCTGATATGAAACTTCCTGGCAGATTAAAACTGCGTACCGGACCGAGAGTCGAACTCGTGACCTTCGCCTTTCCCGGGTAAGTGTTCTACCATCTGAGCTTCCCAAGCACGATTCACGCCCCAAGAACTCCAAGTTTGGAAAGTAGGAGAGGAGATACTGAAGGAAGTAATGCTGTGAGGACGGGGCGTAAGTCGTGCTTGAGTAGCTCAGATGGTAGAGCCCTTGCCGGCGAAAGGCAAAGGTCCCGAGTTCGAGTCTCGGTCCGGCATACAGTTTTAATGTGCCAGGAAGTTTCATATCAGCGCACACTCCGCTGCAGAGGGAAAATTGCATTCTGGAAACATCCCCCAGGCTGTGGCTAAGCCATGTCTCCGCAGTATCCTTTCTTCCAGGAGAGCTAGTTCTGCAAGATTTGCAGAAGAGCTTCTGTGAAGTTTGGAAAGTACGAGACGAGGTACTGGCGGAAGTATAGCTGTGTGGAGATGGCGTGAGTCGATCTTGGGTAGCTCAGATGGTAGATCCCTTGCCGGCGAAAGGCAAAGGTCCCGAGTTCGAGTTTCGGTCCGGTACATAGTTTTAATCTGTCAGGAAGTTTCATGGATTAGAGTATTTAACATGCCATCCGAATGTCATGGTGTAAAAATGTACGTAGAAATTTCTAATAAATAAGATTGTGTGCGTGAGAGGAACTGTTTGTAAGTCAATTGAATATACAGGCGGCTAAGAGGTAACACCACTGTAGAATTACAAAACAATCGTTTTCTTATTGGGTTAAAAGGCGCTTTGGTCCTTCTAAAATATGAGGCAATGGTCTAATTACAGCAACAATAAAAAATATTCTATGGATTTCCGAGCTACTCCTCTAATGCCTCGTCCGACCCGAAGCAACCTACCTGCATGAACTCGATACCCTCTGTTGTGTCTGCGTACAGATAGAAGCGTTTCAGAACTACAGTACGTCAGCTTCGACCCAGAACGTGTACGAAAAAAGGCAATTCTCTCGCTTCGAGTCTCGACTTTTCTGTGCAGTTTTCACTTTTGGTAGTTCATTTGTGATCTTGTAGTATACAGTTATGTCTTTCAAGTAAGAATGAGTGGTAATAAAAAGTACTCCGACAGAAAAGGTACGAAAACATCGTGTCCAAAGTCGGCCTGAGAGCACTTCGGAAGGAGTCAGTGCCTCTGCTAAGAAATTGATAGACATTGATCAGTATTTTGATGTGAATTACCAATTGCGCTATAAGATCTTAAATTTTCTTGTTTTGTCTGTTATTTCTCAACATGTGTTTGTAAAACGTGCATGGCAGACGTGGTGCCAGCCTTTCTCGAGTGATCCACTCCCAAAAGGCGCTCGAGAAAATCGAGCACTTCAATCTTTCTGTGCAAGCTCTGACTTCTTGTAATTTTACGATGATCATTCCTCCCTATAAAGATGGGCGTCAACAGAACATTTTCGTAATCGGATGAGAAATTTGGTGATTATTATTATCGTATGCATCAATTACAGTAATACACATTTAGCAAAACAAAGAAATACATATAAAAATGAATATGTGAAATTATATATAATACACAAGTTTTAAAACGGCTCGGATTACACTCGGATGTTGATGGACTCGATCCAGCGGAGTGCCTCATGGGATGCTTGATGGAGCTTCTCAATGCCACCATGGAAGCGTCCGATTGGACAGTCATTCACAATGTGACTCATTGTTTGGGTGTCACCACGGTCACACACATTGTCACTTGAAAAGCCCCACTTGTGCATGTTGCATTTTCACCAATCCTCTTCAGTCCGACGTCTGTTTAACTGCACCCACACCTCCCTTGGTTGGTGGAACCCTGGAACTGGAACTGTTAGATTGTCTACAAGACAGTGGTTTCGGATTCTTGTAACTTACCACTCACGTTTCCACTCTGCGTCCTGGTCGAATCCTGTGGATAGAATTTGGACTCCCATTTCATGTGCTGGTCTTCTAGATTCGAAGCGTCTCCTGGGCAATGATACCAAATAGTCATGAAGAGGGATCGAGTTGTTTTCAGAAACTTGCTGACAGAGGTTGTAAAGAGCAGCCTTTCGAAGTAGGTCTGGTGGACAAATGTTTGAAAGCACTGGTAGCCAGCAAGTAGGTGAAGACCGGACTGTACCACTAATTACTCTCGAAACTGATTTCAGTTGGACGTCTACTTTCAATACATGGGCGCTTCGGACCCAAACTGGTGCACAGTATTCTGCTTCAAACTATTCCAGTGCAAGAGATGCTCCTCGGAGGACTGATGTGGTTGCTCCCCATTTACTGCCTGCCAGCTTTCTAACAAGGTTCGCTCGTGTTTGAATCTTCTTGGCCAAGTTGGAAAGGGGTTTTTTGTATGTTAAAGTTCTGTCCAGAGTGACTCCCAGGCATTTTGGGCTTTCGTTGTATGTGACTTTGCCAAGAGGGCCGAACTGGGCCTGATCTTTGACGATGAAAGGCGATTAGAGAGATGGAACAGGCTTACCTCGGTTTTAGAAACATTTGGTCTCAGTCACCATGTCTCAAAATATTCATAAAGTTTAGTAAGGCTGTTCGTTAGGTGTTCTTCACATTCAGAAAGGTCTTGACTCTGATATGAAATTGCCAGGTCATCTGCATATTGAAATTTTCGGCAGGTAAAATCCGGCAGGTCCTCTGTGTAGACGTTGCATAACGTTGGAGCAAGAACAGAGCCCTGAGGTAATTCGTTATTAAGTACATGCCATTTACTTTTCTCTTCTCCTCGATGCACTTTAAACCGCTTATTGCTTAACATGTTACTTAAGAGGTTGCCTAGAGTTTTGCAAGGTACTGCTCTCTAAAATTTCAATAATAGGCCCTCGCACCACACTGTGTCATAAGCTGCTGACAGGTCAATGAACATACTCGAGATGTTTAACAAATTTAAGTTGGTGATTGAAAATTCTCTAGAAGATCCCGTCGCAACGAAAAACGACTTTGTTTTAATGATTGCCAGCCCGATTCACATATCATGTCCTTTGCACTCTGTCCCCTGTTTCGCGATACTATAAAACCAGCTGCTCTTCTTCGAAGTATTTCGACGTCCTCCGTTACAGACCTCTCTTATGCGGATCCTACACAGAAGAGAGCTGACAAGCGTAGTGTACGCAGTCTCTTTAGTAGACGTGTTGCATTTTCTGAGTGTGCTGCCAATAAATTACAGTCTTTGTTTTCCTATCCCCACAAATATTACCTATGTGCGAGTTTCAATTTAAATTGTTCGTAATTGTAATCTCTAAGTATTTAGCTGAATTTACAATGTTTAGAATTCTGTGAATTAACGAGTAACCGAAATTTAGTGGATTTCTTTTAGTACACATATAGATTTGTCATTATTTAGAGTAAACTGCCAATTTTCGCACATTCAGATATCTTGTGTAAATCATTTTGCAAGTGCTTTTGATTATATGAAGACTTTACAAGACGGCAAATGGCAGCATCATCTGCAAACAGTCTAAGATGACTGCTTAGATTGCATTCTGGATAGTTTGTTTAGATAAGGATCAGCCAAGGGCCTATAATGGGGGGAAGATAGTCAGATAGTTCTCTTGTTTTACTCAATAACTTCCCGTCAGTTACAACGAACTATGACCTTTGGCATAGGAAATCAGGACCGAGGACACAACTGGGGCGATACTCCATAGACATGCAATTTGATTAGGAGACGCTTCTGAAGCATGGTGTCGGAAGCCTTCAGGATATCTAAAAATATGGAATTAATTTGACGTCCCTGTCAATAGCTCTCATTACTTCGTGAGAATATAAACGATATTTTCTGTATCTTTGTTACTAGTCAATAGCCGCGTGGGGTACTCGCGTGGTCTTGGGGAACTTGTCACGGTTCGTGCGGCTGCCTCCGTCAGAGGTTCGAGTCCTCCCTCGGGGATGGGTGTGTGTGTTGTTCTTAGCGTAAGTTACTTTAAGTTAGATTAAGTAGTGGGCAAACCTAGGGAATGATGACCTCAGCAGTTTGGTCCCACAGAACGTACCACAAATTTCGCCGGCCGGAGTGGCCGAGCGGTTCTAGGCACTACAGTCTGGAACCGCGTGACCGCTACGGTCGCAGTTTCGAATCCTGCCTCGGGCATGGATGTGTGTGATGTCCTTAGGTTAATTAGGTTTAAGTAATTCTAAGTTCTAGGGGACTTATAACCTCAGAAGTTAAGTTCCATAGTGCTCAGAGCCATTTACCACAAATTTCCAATTTTATTAGTTAATAAGTCGTTTTTTTTTCGAGGTAATTCATAATATTCGAACACTGTATATGCTCCAGAACCCTACAGAAAATCGACGTTAGTCATATGTGTCTGTAATTCAGCGGATTACTCCCATTTCTTTTCTATAGCGTTAGTGTGACTTGTGCAACCTTCAGGTCTTTAGGTAAGGATTTTTCGAACTGCATGCGGAAGAGCGAGCGGTTGCATATGGCTGAGTATGGAGCTATTGTGTCAGGATACTCTGAAAGGAGCCTGACTGGTATACGATCTGGGTTGCCTTTATTAAGACATTTAAGCTGCATAACTTCACCGAGAATATCTAGTTCTAAGTTGCTCATGTTGGCAATTGTTCTACATTTGAGCTCTGGAATATTTAATTCGTCTGCTGTCGTGAATAATTTTTGGGAAACCGTGTTTAGCACCTCTACTTTAGTGGTACTATCATCAGTGACATCATCATTGTTATTCCGCAGTGAAGCTATTGACTGAGTCTTGCCTCTGGTGTACTCTACATATGACCAGAATCTCTTTGGCTTTTCTGCCAGTTTTCGAGACAGACTTTCGTTCTAGAAACTATTAAAAGCATCTCACATTGAAACCCACACTAAATTTTACAGAGATAGATAACGGTAGTATTGCGTATACAAGTTATAAATGGGCAGTGCATTGGCAGAATTGTCGATTTCACTGAGGTGATTCATGTGAAAAAGTTTCCGTTGTGATATGGTTGCTTGGCGAGAATTAAGAGACTTTGAACGCGGAATGGTAGTTGGACCTAGACACATGGGGCATTCCATTTCAGAAATCGGTAGGACATTCAATATTTCGAGATCCACAGTGTCAAGGGTATGCCGAGAGTATCAAATGTCAGGCAATACCTCTCACCATGGACAACACAATGGCACACGACCTTCACTTATCGACTGAGAGCAGCGCGGTTGGCGTAGAGTTGTCAGTGCTAACAGACAAGCAACACAGCGTGAAATAATGCAGAAATCAATGTGGGATGTACGACAAATATATCTGTTATGACAGAGCGCCGTAATTTGGTGTTAATGATTCAAATGGCTCTGAGCACTATGGGACTCAATATCAGAGGTCATCAGTCCCCTAGAACTTAGAACTACATAAACCGAACTAACCTAAGGACATCACACACATCGATGCACGAGGCAGGATTCGAACCTGCAACCGTAGCGGTCAATCGGTTCCAAACTGAAGCGCCTAGAACCGCACGGCCACACCGGCCGGCTAGGCGTTAATGATCTGCGGTAGCAGACGACCGATACAACAGCACGACATCACTTGAGGCACCTCCCTGGGCTCGTGACCATATCGATTGGACGCTAGACGACTGGAAGCCGTGCCCCCGTCTGATGACTCCCGATTTTAGTTGGTAAGAGCTAATTGTAGGTTCGAGTGTAGTACTGACCCCAAAAAGACATGGGCCCAGGTGGTAAACAAGGCACTGTGCTAGCTGGTGGTGGCTCCTTAATGGTGTGGGCTGTGTTTATATGGTCCAACTGAACCGATCCGTGAATGGAAATGGTTACGTTCGGTTACTTGGAGAACATCCGCAGCCATTCATGGAATTCATTATCCCAAACAACAATGGAATTTGTATGGATGAGAATGTGCATGTCACCGGGCCGCAATTTCCACGATTGATTTAAAGAACATTTTGGACAATTCGAGTGATTAATTTAATGACAATCACGTGACGTGAATCCCATCGAAGATTTACGAGACATAATTGAGAGATCAGTTCGTGCACGAAATCCTTCATCGGAAACACTTTCGCAATTATAGACGCGTATAGCATGCTCAACATTCCTCCAGAGGACTTCCAATGATTAGTTGAGTCCATGTCACGTCGAGTGCTTCACTACGCCGACCAAAAGGAAGTCCTACATGGTATTAGAAAGCATCCCATGGCTTTTGTCACGTCTGTGTAATACAGTTACTGGTCCTGTGTCCACTAACTGCGTGGGTTGAGAACGGCCATAGGCGCCGTGCACACACCTGAATGTCGCTTAGATCTCACGTTTTGTTTCCCACTACAACACAATGCAAGGAGCTAACAATTGGGCGATCGCTGGGGGCCTCACCACCATGAAGTGCAAGCAGTTACAATACGGGCCGTTAAAATTGCTACACCACGAAGATGACGTGCTAAGAACGCGAAATTTAACCGACAGAAAGAAGATGCTGTCATATGCAAATGATTAGCTTTTCAGAGCATTCACACAAGGTTGGCGCCGGTGGCGACACCTACAACATGCTGAAAGGAGGAAAGTTCCCAACCGATTTCTCATACACAAACAGCAGTTGACCGGCGTTGCCTGGTGAAACGTTGTCGTACCATCACGTTTACGACTTTGATAAAGGTCTCTGAGCACTATGGGACTTAACTGAGGGCATCAGTCCCCTATAACTTAGAACTACTTAAACATAACTAACCTAAGGACATCAGACACATCCATGCCAGAGGCAGGATTAGAACCTGCGTCCGTAGCGGCCGTGCGGTTCCATACTGTAGCGCCTTGAACCACTCGGCCAATTCGGCCAGCTCGTATTGTAGCCTATCGCGATTGCTGATTATCGTATCGCGACACTGCTGCTCGCGTTGGTCGAAATCCAATCTCTGTTAGCAGAATATGGAACCGGTGGGTTCAGGAGGGTAATACGGAACGCCGTGCTGGTTCCCAACGGCCTCGTGTCACTAGCAGTCGAGATGACAAGCATCTTATCCGCATTGCTGTAACGGATCGTGCAGCCACGTCTCGATCCCTGAGTCAACAGATGGGGACGTTTGTAAGACAACAACCATCTGCACGAGCAGTTTTAAGACTCCTGCAGCAGCGTGGACTATCAGCTCGGAGACCGTGACTCCGGTTACCCTTTACACTGCATCACAAACAGGAGTGTCTACGATGGTGTACTCAACGACGAACTTGCGTGTACGAATGGCAAAATGTCATTTTTTTCGGATGAATCCAGGTTCTGTCTACAGCATCATGATGGTCGCATCTGTGTTTGGCGACATCGCGGTGAAAGCACATTGGAAGCGTGTATTCGTCATCGCCATACCTGCGTATCACCCTGTGTGATGGTATGGCGTTCCATTGGTTACACGTCTCCGTCACCTCTTGTTCGCATTGACGGCACTTTGAACAGTGGACGTTACATTTCAGATGTGTTACGACCCGTGGCTCCACCCTTCATTCGATCCCTGCGAAACCCTACATTTCAGCAGGATAATGCCCGACCGCATGTTGCAGGTCCTGTACGGGCCTTTCTGGATACATAAAATGTTCGACTGCTGCTTTGGACACCACATACTCCAGATCTCTCACCAATTAAAAACGTGTAAGAGGTCCATAATTAGAGAACTTGTTGCTAGCGCACTCGAGCTGATGTAATTTCGATGTATTGCTCACGCGCTGCCTGCGATATGTAAGCTAGAAGAGAATCTGAGACCAAAGAGTAGTATTGACTGCCGTAGGAACTGTGTAGCAGTAGGAGTAAGTTGTTGGTAGCGAGCAGTCGTGTCTGGTGTATCGTGTTGGCTGGGCCGGTCGTGTGCAGCGATGGCAGAGCCTGAGCGTTATAGGATAAGGTAAAAGCAGCCTCGCGCATATGTAGTATTGGTAATCAGGTCCCATGTAAATGTTTAAAAAAATCTGTTAATAATAATCTTTCTCATAAAAAGTAACTTTTGACATTAATAATCTTTCTCATAAAAAGTAACTTTTGACATTAATCTCAATTTAAACAATTCAATAATTTCTCCAATCCTTGACCATCCCGATTATTGAAAAGAAAAATCAGTTCTTCCCTTTTATATAAGACAAATCTATCGGCCAGCATTGCACTTAGCTGCGCCAGGAAAAATTTCTTATAGGAGCAGATATATACGCGTTATCCGGCGACCTAATTAAGGTAAGATTTTTCAGCTTATTCAGAATGATGTATCAGGGCCATGACGCAGCATTGCTGACGCCCAAAATTTACCAGGTCAACTTGACTGTCAATTATTGAAAGGTTATAGGTTTGTCACATTGCATTATATTTTCACTGTTGGGTAGTTACGCTAAATGAGAGTATTATTCATATTATTTTATATACTGTGGGGAGGTTACAAACGTCTGGTCAATGGTGCCCGAGCAACTGGCTCGTCACAGTACACCAGTCACTACTCTTGATGAACTGTGGTATCGTGTTGAAGCTTCATGGGCAGCTGTACCTGTCACCCAAGCTCTGTTTGACTCAATGCTCAGGCGTATCAAGGCCGTTATTGCGGCCAGAGGTTGTTGTTCTGGGTACTGATTTCTCAGGATCTATGCACCCAAATTGCGTGAAAATGTAATCACATGTCAGTTCTAGTATAGTATATTTGTCCAATGAATACCCGTTAATCATCTGCATTTCTTCTTGGTGTAGCAATAATAATGGCCTGTTATGTATTTGCCTGTCAACCGCCGACGCGTCCAAGCAATGGCCAACGCTGTAGGAGAGGTTTCCCGTGTTTACCACTGCACCATTGGAATATTCTTTTCTGTTCTAACTACCGGAAAACCTGCTCGTGCAGCTATTAGAATTTCCACAGTGTGTACGGCGGTAGAAAAAATGGATATGATTTTTATTTACTGTAACATCACCTAGGGTTTACGATAACGGCCACTGGAGCCCAAGTATAGTAATATCGCGCTTGAGCAAAACGTGCACAGCACGTGGCCACTATTTGTAAAAACCAAACGACATCATTGAGTGCTAAAAATTGAAGTGTGTCTCCACGTGATATTTATCATGATAAGCTCGAGTACATAATCAAGCTACAGGCTCAGAGTTCAGGCTCAGGTCCACGTGGTACAGTGAAGTGGCTACCAAGTCAGTGATTTGCTAACCATGAATCTGATGATCAAAGCGTATCTCACAGCATTATTATTCCGCACTAAGCATGTTACAAGATATTACAGACCACGGCACACCCAAAAGCATCGGAACTCTTTCGGACGTTCAGCACACAGACAGCGACAATAGCCAGTTCCCTCAAAGCAGTAACATGGAAGCAAGTGTGTGGCACAATCAAATTTTGCCTGTCATTTAACCTCACGCAAAATCTCTGACATTAGCTGTCACCGAGTTCGCCGAGCCTAGCACAGAGGTGTACCTCACGAGTGTCTGCAAAATTTCAGGTACGAAGGTCTTTGATTGAAACTACAGACGACAGCTAGAACTGTAGTGGTGCATACGTAAGAGTAAAGATAACTACGGCCCCCTCTCAATGTGCACATTTTTTAAAGACACTTTTCATCACTTGTTAGACATGTGTGGATTCTGAATCCCTCCGATATATGTTCGTTAGCTGAGGTATGCTGAAAAGTAGTAAAGCAAACTGACTCTGTCAGCAGACAATCGCTGCAGTGCGCGAGGCAGCAAGATGTCTGTACACACACTGCCGCTTCAGAGGAAATCCACCGCTTCATTTCTGCTCTTGCGCATTTCCGTCCGTACTTAGACTACATCCAGGAAAAATCTTCCTCTTGTTGCGCGGATGTTGTTTAATATAACGCGCTACACTAGCAAGAACGACAATCTGCTGTTGCAAAAAAGGCCTACGAAGAATGAAAATGAATAATTTACGATCCAACTCCAACATACAGGCGCCGCTATCCACCATTTATAGTGAGGGAATATTGGAGAAGGACTTGCCATTTATTCAAAATGTTGATGGTCATTTACTATCTTCACGTTTGTTTTAGCTGTACTTTAGCCTGATCCTACGAACAGAAGTAAAATTTTACAGTTTTCACATGTATTCGCTGTACTAAATCTACTTACGTAGGACATAATAAAAAGGTGGGCCTGAACTTACAGGACAAATTTTCGTACACATTAGAAGAAAAGTCTGGAACTGCTTCATTGTCTGCAACTGTTCACAGCGCAGAATTATTTGCAACCAAACCTTGGTTTTCATACGGCGACTGCGCTAAAACTACAAAACGTACAGAAAAAACTACCGGAAAAACGCCCCTGTCGGACCACAAAAAAGGCGAGTGTGCTCCTATTTTAAAAGACTCTGACGGAAAAATAGAGCACCAACTGTCTCAGTCTATATTCCTCAGCATCTTTTAACATTTTCCCAAAACATTGACATGCGAACATACTCGTGCTCTCTTTAACATGCAACTCGCCTCTCACCCCCACAAGCTACCCTAACTATAACTCCTTCACACCAACAACTCTGTCTCTGTACAGTCGTTCGTACCCATCCATTGCCCATTTTCACCCACTCATTCACCACAACTCATTGACATTATCTATTTGTGCCTCTTGAAACCTCGCCTTAGAAAAATTTATGAATTACTGTGCTGGTAAATCCCTTACGTTATTTGACTTTCAAACACCTGAGCAAAACTGAACGTACTCAGACGTTTCTCTCTTTACTTATTCTGATCAACGCTAAACAGACACACAATATTTTTAGCGCAACGCAAACTGACTTACAATAATCCCTACAAAAGAATGGCCCTGACTAATAATAACTTATACCTTTCAAGAATCACTTACCTCACAAAAATCTTCGTTACGCGAGCTACTGAAATACAGAGAGCGCCAATACTGCCAGCTAAATAAAGGATTCTAATTACTGAAGGCACTAACTACTGATAGGCATAGTTAGCAAATGAAAGATTTTGAGAGAGAACAAACAATGTATTTACCTTCAGAGTGTTAAAAACTCATATATATAATCAGTTCATGATATACAGTCTTACAAATTTCGTTTTTCTGACGGACACACGTCCAGATCGTCCGTCATCTTTCTCCCCACATCCACCACTGCTGGCGGCTCACCTCCAACTGCGCAACGCTACGCGCTGTTCACATCCAACTGCCCAACACTACAATAGCGAACATTCCAACAATGCCAACCAGCCACATACTGCACACAGCACAGCCAGAGATTGTCATACAGAGCGCTACGTGGCGTTACCAACATAAAAACCTAAACAGCCTACTTACACTCTCTAACTGTACAATCTCCTGTGTGACAGCCACAGTCTCCTACTACTACTGTCTTATCTCACTGTCACTGTCTCCCTATTACTCTGTCTTACTGCTGCTATCTCATTCATTCATCTCCACTGCCATTGTCTCTTCTTACTGTCATTATCTCTCTCTTTCTCGTCTTCATTGTCATAGACTGTCTCACATTACTGCTAGCTCTCAACAACTTTCATTTTCTCCTTCTCTTTCTCCCATTAGCACTATCCTCTTCACTCTTTTCCCAGTACTGTTGTGTTATCTTCAACTGTTGCCCATTGATACTCAGTCCCTCTTTTTCTCTCAAATTGCAATCTCTCCTTCAAGCTTTTTGGACCATAACCACTATCATATTACTTTTTCGTCTTTTTCCCTCTGCCACTGTCTTGTCCTCTCCCAGCATAAAAAAGTGCAAATGTGTTCCCTTGCCAACATTTTTGGGAATGTTATCGAAGGTGCTGACGGCTGCTGGTAGCCCCCTTTTCAGACTCTTTCAAACAGCAGCATATTCTCTATTTTCGTGCACCAACAGGAGCATTATACGGCTGGTTCCCTCCTTTTCCTCTTCACAGCAGGTCATGCCGATTATATGAAGAGAACTTTAAGGGTCAGTAAAATTTTGAAAGTTTGCTTATGTGGAACTTAAATAATGAAAACTTATTTCACACCTCCGACCGTATTTTACGTTCAAAAAAGAAACCTTCTGATAAGGCAGATACTCTCCAGCAAATTTCTCTGTGCTATGCCACTTTATAAACTACATTTTCGTTTCACACCAGATCTTACGTGGTTATTTTTATGTTTACAAGCAGGGTAACTTTGAACTTCTGTGTCTCGGAAACGGATAAAGAAAATTTGTGTTCTAAATTCACATTTCTGTGGATAGACATCTCACCACGTTTCGACACGTGATACGCTTTGGCCTAGATCCAACAGGAGGAAGGTGTGTCACATGTAGACTAATACATCCGCTCCCTATTGTCGCATCGAATTATTCGCGCCTACATATAGGCAACACGATGAACAGAACTCCACAGGGCGCTGCTGCCTCATCTTCCCAGGGGATTCGTGACAGCGGCTACAGTCAACTGTATGCATGTATCGACATTTGCCGCATCACAAACGGTACCCATACTTAGCACGAGTAATATGAGTTTAAAACTTGAAGAGATGCTCTGTCCGCATGTCTGTTTCATTTATCTATATGTGTTATGGTCTTCGTGCAGTTATCTTCTGAAGCCTCAAAGGTGATTTTGAATAACCCCGTATGTAAACGTACAGGAGTAGAACGTACCAGTGTAACACATAAACTCATTTTATATGAAATGTGCAACATACCCTACATTAGCTTTGATACACTCATGAAATCCACCGTCGCGCTGAAAGTCAAATGTGGTGATGAATCCCTGGAGTATTGCGTGAGTTCCGCAGACCTTCCACAATGCAGGCACGCGTACATCCTGCTTCTTCTAACGTGGTTGGATGAACGGTAGCTTTCAAATGCCTCCACAAATAAAACTCTTGTGTGTTTGCATCCAGAGAAAGCGGATACTATTGAACTGGTTCGTCGCTTTCTATCCCTCCGTCACATAACATTCTTAAGCATTTTTTGATGGTGACTATTAACAGCAGTCAAGTAATTTATAAAATGCATGTTTGAGCACACCATTTTGATGGTCTGTGACTATACCAGTCGATATTTGGATTTTAAATAAAAAAAGCAGCTGATGATCAAACATGCATTTTATACGTAATATTCTATTTAGAAGCCGAAGGCGCCAGGCGTTAATATTGAAATGAGGGTGGACTCCACTGTGCGCACAAACTACACGTTTCTTCATAGCAAAAAAGTCACACCTCCTGGGTGTCGGATAGTAAAAGCATTAAAGATTCGGTTGTTGAGACTTGGTGGAAAGCCTGAGGCCCTAACAAACAGCCGCTAACGATGCCGACCCAAGCAGTGACAGAACATCTTCGTTGATAACGTATTTCATCAGCTGCTTCAGGATTCTAATCATCCGGTAACTTCTGACTGCGACAATTCGCCATCCGGTCACGATCAAGTGTCGTCTCGCCCTTACAGGTGCGCTACATCTACATCTACACTATGTGATCAAAAGTATTCAGGCACCCCCCTCCCCCGGCCCCCTCCTCGCCCCCCCCCCCCCCACAAAAAATGTTTATCATATTAGGTGCTTTGTACTGCCACCTACTGCCAGGTACTCCATATCAGTGACCTCAGTAGGCTACTCATTAGTCATCGTGTGAGAACAGAATGGGGCGCACCGCGAAACTCACGGACTTCGAACGTGATCAGGTTATTGGGTGTCACTTGTGTCTTACGTATGTAGGCGAGATTTACCCACTCCTCAACATTCCTAGGTCCACTGCTTCAGATGTAATAGTGAAGTGAAAACGCGAAGGGACACGTACAGCACAAAAGAGCACAATACGACCTCGTCTGTTGACTGACACAGACCTCCGGCAGTTGTAGAGACTAGTAATGTGTAGAAGGCAGATATCTATCCAGACCATCACGCAGGAATTCCAAACTGCATGAGGATCCACTGAAAATACTATGAGAGTCACGTGGGAGATGAGAAAATTTGGTCTTCATGAGCGAGCAGCTGCTCATAAACCACACATCACCCCGGTAAATGCCAAACGACGCCTCGCTTGGTGTATGGAGCGTCAATATTGGACGATTGAACAGCGGAAAAGCGTTGTGCGGAGTGACGAATCACGGTGCACAATGTGGCGATCCGGTGGTAGGTTGTGGGTATGGCGAATACCCACTGAACGACATCTGCTAGCTTGTGTAGTGCCAACAGTAAAAGTCGGAGGCGGTGGTGTTACGGTGTGGTCGTGTTTTTCATGGAGGGGGCTTACATGCCTTGTTGTTTTGCGTGGCACTATCGCAGCGCAGGCCAACGTTGATGTTTTAAGCACGTTCTTGCTTCCCACTGTTGAAGAGCAATTCGGCGATGACAATCGCATCTTTCAACACGATCGAGCAGTTGTTCATAACGCACGGCCTGTGGCGGAGTGGTTACACGACAATAACGAACCTGTAATGAACTGGCCTGCACAGAGTCCTGACCTGAATCCTACAGAACACATATGAGGTGTTTTGGAACGCCGTCTTCGTGCCAGGCCTCACCGACCGACATCGGCACCTCTCCTCAGTGCAGCACTCCTTGAAGAATGGGCTGCCATTCCCCAAGAAACCTTTCAGCACCTGATTGGACGTACGCCTTGTCATCAGGGCTAAGGGTTGGCCAACACCGTACTGAATTCTAGCATTACCAATGGAGGGCGCCACGAACGTGTAAGTCATTTTAGCCAGCTGTCCGGATACTTTTGATCACATAGCGTACACACATGCTCCGCAAGTCACTTTATGGTGCGTGGTGAAGGGCTCTCTTCACCACTTCTAGTCATATCCTTTCCTGTTCCACTCGCAGACAAAACGAGGGAAAAGCGACCAGTTCTATGCCTCCGTACCGACCCTAATGTGGTCTTTAAGCGGAATGTACGCCGGCTGCAGTAGACTCGTTTTGCAGTAAGCCTCAAAGGCCAGTTCACTAAATTTTCTCAATAATACTCCTCGAAAAGAACGTCGCCTTTCCTCCAGGGATTCTCCCGAAGCAGATCCGTAATACTTGCGTGTTGCTCGATGCTACCACTAACAAACCAAGCAGCTCGCCTCTGAATTGCTTCGGTGTCCTCCTTTCCTGCAGCATGTTGCAGATCCCAAATACTCGAACAGTACTCAACAATGGGTCGCACCAGTGATGTATACGCACGCAAACGCACACAAAATACACTGGTGAGCAAAATGTAAGGACGAAAGTAAATTTCGCATGATGTGTCGGAGCCAGGCAACACAGCTAGATGAGACTTGGATAATTTTAAAAAAATGCCGGCATTATGGAATCTGTGAACGTGCTAGAACTTGAGACCGGCCAAGTCTCTGACACGTTTGCACGAAAGCGGAAGAAATGACCAGAGCAGGGGATGACAGTATCTACCAAACAAGTCATCAGGAGCACCGTGGCTACAAAGAAGGTCGAGGTGGACCTGCTTTTGGACCTGGAAGGTCTGCTGTGTGGTCCAGGGATCGGTAACTGGAGGTACGTTTACCATTACTAGAAAAAGTATAACGCAAACTGTAAACTTGTTTTTCTCGAAACCGTATTTTTAAAATTGACGCGAAACGTAATTTGAGGACGGTATATACGATTATGATCACAATTTAATAGCGGAATTCTAAATCTAATTCTGTATTAGTGTACGTAGCCATTCTGCGATATCATAAAAAGTCTATTTTTTGGTGCAAACTTTAGACTTGATTTTGTTGACGAAGGAAATGACAATTGTTTCAGCAAGTCAACATTTTCAATTTCCTAGGTATGCTGACAGGAAATATATTGAAAAAGACATACAAAATTATTTTGTTATGGATCCTGTAGTAGAGCCTCTAGAATTCCCGCCGATGACCAATATCCAGGTTGTAAGGGCGAATGGTACAGTGTGTCACTTTACGTTTGAAGTGTGTGACTGTATGGGTGTGTACGGATGTATTTGTGGCTATTGGGAATCAATTGCGACGCTATCAGCGCTTTGGCTAAAATTGACCGAGGGGAATGTGGTTAAAACGGTTAAAACCAAAAATATGTAAAACAGTGTTTCATTTAAAACCGCGATCACTATCTGCAGTTTGCTACTCATACGCAAGCACAATTAATGTCAAACGGTCAAGTTTATCGCTCTTAAAATTGAGTACCTGGCAGTAGGTGGCAGCACAATGCGCGTTATATGGAAAACGTATGTTTTTGGTGGTGTCTGGATACTTTTGATCACATAGAACAAGGAGACGCTACTCCGCTCCCTCAACCGTCTGTAGTTTCGCCTGCAAGACGAAAGAGTCAGGCATAGTAAAACTTCAGCGATAAAATGGCTTTCGGTCTGTAGTGGAGCGTGAATGGGTTCACCGTTCATGTGGACGAACTGTAAGTCTAGACACAGGGCTGAATGTGCCCGACAGAGCCCTGTGCCTGTGTCGGCGAGAGACTCATTTGTCTGGTTCCTTTCTATTAATGGCCTATAGCTCCACTGAAAGGACGACCATTTATTCTGAAGCAGTGCCAACTCTGTTATTGATGTTTGCAGAGTCAATAAACTATTTTGGTCTATTCGGCCACTACATCTCCAAGTATCATGTTGATGTGGGAGGGAACATCGCTGGTGTCTCGTCAAATGAATTAGAGAAGCCAAGGAGGACGGAAGTTTTGACACACACACACACACACACACATACGCTCGCGCGCGCGCGCGCACGTTGCAGACAGAGACAGTTCACACACTGTTAGAAACAGACAAGTAAAGTATAATCACTAAAAAATTCAAACCTTAGAGAACCCTTGTGTATCGTTATGTTGATCTTACAATTGATGGTCACGGGAGTTCTCGCGTAGAATAGAAGAAAACTGTTTTTATTTTGTTACTGTCCAGAAAGAAAAACTCTTTGTAAAGTTTCAGCTGCTGTGATGCAACGGCATCGACAGGAGAGGAAGGAATACGTGGTACGTAATAGGTTTCCCTTCTCTACTAAGGCCCTGCATTTACGTATCACTCTGCAAGCAGCGCAGCGGTCAGAATGTGTCAGATGTGTTTTGTGTTAGAGTAGATCAGATTACCTTTGTGGTGTGGAAGTGTGTTTACAGAGTTAGTAAACAGTGAGGCAGGCAGTGATAGTGAAACTATTTGTGAGTACTTTGATATTGCAAAAGGTGTACCCACAGAGCGTGTTATTTATGAACAAACAAAGCAACAGTGGACAGAAGGAGATGCTGTAATAGCAGAGGTTACTACACTTTTGAAAGATGAAGAAGCATCAGATGAAGAATCTGGTAGTGCGATGTTAGTGAGGGTTGAAGCAATATCATCAGTGGTGCATTTCAAGGGAAGCAACGTCATTCATGAACCCCAACATTCTGCAGGGTATGATGAATTATGAGTTCTGTGATCATTTTATAGCAAAGATAGGAAAGCGCAATAACACATGACCACACGTTGAGACTCTGGGCACTGAAAATAAAGAAGAGAATTAACTCTCACAATTCACTGCAGTTCAAAGCTTCTAACTCGTGGGTAAAGAAATTTAAATGTAATAATAAAACCGTCCGTCGCTAAATAGCCCAAAAAGTTAGCAATCGGCTGGCTGAAGTGGATGCCGCTATTCGACGGAGAGCTTATCAGTTCGTGAGAGGAATCAGGTCTCTCAGTGAGGGAAAATGTCTGTCACCAGATCAGGTGATTATGCTGACCAGTCGAGATTTGATAAACAGCTACGATCTGGACGGACTCTCGCAGTGAATGGAAGCAAGCATATCTTTGGTGCGGTTGGGCCCATAGCGGCAACCACACAGTCTAATATGAGAATGCCTCGAGTTGTGATGGGCGCTGCACAGCTAACCCCATTTATACATCCTTGTATCGGAGTCCACAGGTTATTTGCCTGCAATTATGAACATAAATTTACCGAATATCAAGGCAATTGCTAGAAATTCTGCTGATATGTGAAGAGGAATTTAAAAGTCTCCGTAGAACAAATAATGTGGCCAGATGTACATGAGAAAACTAAAGCCCCTCTTTTAAGTTGACTCCTGTTCGGCCAGCAGATGTGACGAACTATACAACTGTACAGCTACAGAAGTTGAATTCATCGAGAAGCTAATTCCAGCAACGTCCACAGACATTTTGCAACCAGCCCACAATTTCTTCTTCGTCCATACAAAATTTTCTGAAATGAATCACAGATACAATTATAATATCTTCGGACAATGACATTACCATATGGCATAGAGACCACTTGTTAGCCTTCAGTCGTATGTGTATTTCCATTTGTAGGCGGCACATTTCTCGAACGAAATCAAATTTGCATTTTTTCAGCGCCGCTGCACCAAAGACTTTCCTGGTGTATTTTAAACATTCTTGAAGCACTACTTCGAAGAAGGATTAACGGAAGAGTATTTCCACAGAACTATGACTAACTTACTTTTGTCAAATGTGCACATTGCGAGAACTGACTAACATGCTGTTATTTACGACTTGCATATTTTTTTCCTCCAGTAGTGTAGTCAAATAACTAAACTCTCTCACAGAGTATTTCATGTCATATTATTGACTGTTTCTCTCAAATAATCCTTTTGTGTAATAAATCATTCATACTTATAGTATCCTCATTGTAACTTTGACGACTGATATCTCTTAGTCTAATAATCCATAGCAGCTACAATATATAATTTGTTGCTCTATTAACAGTGCTATGTATGAATGCAATTTGCGTGACAACGTATCGTGACCTTCCCTGTTAGCTTCGTAGACATGCGGAAACAATGAATCTGCACACCGTGTTGAAAAGTCTGTGATCCTGTGTTGCTAACAAAGCCGTCAGTCATATTGGCAATGGTTAACCAAGGTTCTCAAGTTCTTGGAAAATACTTAAGTACTTCCGCGTAGTCTGGAGTAGCCTAAGAGAGGGTGATCTGTGTCTTCTTTTTATCTGTGTCTTCTTTTTATGCACAACAGCAGGAAGGTTTTTCTACGAAGATCAGTTTGTGAAGATGTTTCGGGAAACGTCAAGCGTAAATCTGAGTCTGGCTATTATGCGAAGGGTCTGTCTCCGTAGAGCAACACGGACAAAAGTAGTAAGTGTGGTGTTATAGATACCATCCTGATGTCGTCATTTGGTGATCTGGTATTGCCTCCGGAAACAGTTGGCTTTCCTTACCAGACCTTTTGACGCTGTCTAAACCAATTACACTGTTCTGCGGCATGCAACTTAGCTTTTTACAAAAACGAAAAGCAATACAATAATGTGGTTGCTTGGTCATTTTGTACCCTTCATGGTCGCTGATGATAGGGAAGACGACCAGACGGTTTTTCGCCAGCGAATGCCTTCTGCATACTGGTGCAGCCGGAAATTACCCACCTTTCAGGATTCTTTTGCAACATGCTCAAGCTTAAGTTTTACCGGCAGGGCATTGGCTAAGGCCTGATGTGGGTGGCGGAGACTTTTGATGGCATTGAACAACTGCATAAAAACGATGCGATTTGACTTACACCACTGGCAGACGGGTAGTGCGGAAGAAAAAGTGGAACAGTGGTAGGACCATAATTCAGAGGTCTGTAGTTCGTAACCACGTTCTGCTAATAATATTTGCTATTCATTCTTGCTCCAGACATTTTTGTTCCAAATGTACAATACTCAAGAAACGTTCCATGTTATTCAAAGAAGAGCTGTCGGTTGTTCCTGAAGAAGGGATTTTTCTATGGTTTCCCTTCTAACACGAGTATAATTTTTCCAATAGCGGGTAACAAATATTTCGAATGCAGAACATTTAGTTTATCCAGTAGATGACTTTTAGCTTTTTTCTGCAAAAAAGAATTTCAGGGCCTTAGAACTAGGGTTATATGTTTTTGATGAATAGCTTCAAAAAAACTCGGAGAAGATTTATAAACATCTCGCAGACAAGTGATTTTGGGGAGCCTAGGGCGTGTGCTCGATTCCTAAATGAGGTATGCAGTTTTTTTTTTTATTTTCATGTATGTTTTGCTCTGTGCATAAATTGGTAAGAATCGGAAATATAGTAAAGTGCGCTCCCTGAAACAAACAAAAAATGCAATAACAATAGCGTTAAGGTGAGTGTCAGGAAGGATAGGGGCCTCGGGATCTATGGTCGATGAAAACTGATTTTTATCAACGAAAAAACTGGTAGAGCGATTAGCCAGAAAGCGATTATACCAGAGATAAACAAAGTAAATAAGCAGATGAGCTTTCAGTAAAGTTGACTGCTATACGCAATACTTGGACCCGGTTCTCGGTACTGCCATGGTATTGGTTTGGATGGAGAACTGGTTTGGAGTAGGATGCGCGAAGTCTGCCTTTATAAAGATCAGGAAACTTGGAAACGACTGCGAGAGCGGTGTGTTGACCACACGCACCTCCATGCCACGTCCAATGGCTCCATTGGCAGAGGATGACATGTCGGTCGGTCGTGTCCGACTGGTCCGTCTAGGGTCAGAACGCGGAACTTTACGTAATTTTATTTTACTAGTCGAGGCGCCTAGACGTTGAATGTGTACGGGATTTCTTGTAATATGGTATCGACAGGTGGATTATTGCGTTCGTCGTTTCCTTGTGTCTTCTTGTCTCGTCCTAGACGGCAGTCCCTCACCCACCGCGCTACCTTGCTCCTTGATTGAACTGGTTTGGAGTAGCATGCGCGAAGTGAGCCTTTATAAAGATCAGGAAACTTGGAAACGACTGCGAGAGCGGTGTGCTGACCACACGCACCTCCATGCCACGTCCAATGGCGCCATTGGCAGAGGATGACATGTCGGTCGGTCGTGTCCGACTGGTCCATCTAGGGTCAGAACGCGGAACTTTACGTAATTTTTTTTTTTACTAGTCGAGGCGCCTAGACGTTGAATGTGTACGGGATTTCTTGTAATATGGTATCGACAGGTGGATTATTGCGTTCTTCGTTTCCTTGTGTCTTGTTGTCTCGTCCTAGACGGCAGTCCCTCACCCACCGCGCTACCTTGCTCCGTAAACAGAAATGATGGAGGGGAAAACCTGAAGAATCCTAATGCGCTATTAGTCATTAGCGCTCTGTGTGGCAGATCAAAGCGACTAAACAGTGGCACGCCAGGCGTCGGCTAAGCCTTAGTGCTGTTTGCCTACTTACTGCCGCTTTCAGTTTCCCCTCGCCAAGAGTCGTACGTCGCCTCGTTAGCATTTTCGAAGTCCCCGCGACTGCACACTCTGAAAATAGAAAACAATTTCTTTGTGTGCCACAGGTATCGCGGGGCGTGCTCGAAGAGGGCTTTCCGTTGCGACGGCAGTAGAGAAGAGAGAGAGAGAAAGATGTGTGCGAGTGTGTACGCCGGCCGGCCAAATATCTGTGTTTGGTGTCACCGTATTTGCGTCGGACGGCAAACAGGACGGCGGCCGCTGCGGCAGCGAGTCCCACCAGTCACAATATTTGCCGCCCGCTGGGAGCTGCGCTGCGCCGGAGGAAACTTCTGCCCCGGCCGCGCCGCGGGTATTTCTACAGACTCCGGCCGCTGTTTGGCGTCAGGATACAGTGCGGCCGTCTGATCGGGTCGAGGTCGCCGTGGATCTCTCCGCGCTTTCCCTGCAGGGCTGCGTGCTCTCTGTAATAAAAAAAAACTGAGCCAAGGAATGAACGATCACCTTCAACGGATGTCTTGTGACGTCCGCCCCGACCAAAGGCAACGAACTATATCGAACAAAATGAAAAAAAAAAAAAACGATGGGTGGTAACGTGCTCGCCTCCCATGCAAACGGGTTCGGCTTCGATTCCCGGCCGGGTTTGGGATTTTCCCCGCTCGTGGACTGGGTGGACAACGCAATATGTCGTAGCGGCGCTTTATCAGTTTGAGGGCCCGCACAACAGACAAGAAAGGTGGGCTGGCGACCTCGCTTTAAGAGCTGAGATCGAAACATCGCCATTGGATGTAAATAACAACAGACTTTCCGCATAAAGAAGGAACTATTTGGCGAAAAGCGTCGTGACTGAGATATACCAACTGGAACTAATGTGACTACGTGTAGCACTCCGCCGAATCGGCGTTAAAAGAAACGCCAGCAGAGTCAGACAGACAGTGTCTACCTACAACTGGGGTAGCTCCTGCCAATATTTACACTGGCTCTAGCATAGTAGGCACTCGCCGTAGCATTCAGTAGAAAGTTGTATCTTTATAATTGTGTAGAGTTGTATTCTGGTTATTATTTTCTTTTCATTGTCGTATACTCTCATCTGATTTTTCCCAACACAGCAATTGTTGTTCTTGAGTTTGGAAACTTGTACACGCAAAGAAGCCGTTTTACTTAGAATAAAGTGTGTTCAAACTTGATCGTTAGTTTTTTCCTGCCGATCGCAGGATACTACACAATACTCCTCGTGTCCTTTTGTTGTGGTGGGTCCGCCTTTAGTGACATCTAGTGCTCAATTCCACATTATGTAGGGATGTCCGGATACTTTTGATTAGATAGCGTACATTATTAAGTTTGTAAAATCTATACAATTACGAAATATCAGTATTCTTTATCGCAAACGTTGCCATTCAACTAAACATCGTCAGTGGTCAGCAAATCAAATACGTTTTATAATCTCTTTCAGATTTTGTCAGTTTTAAAACTCAATTGTTTTTATCTGAAAATACTGTTACAATACGTAATTTGCAAACCACTATCAATGTTTTAATGAAAAGAAACGTTTACGGTGAAGAAAATTTGCATATAGCAGTTGCACAGACGGGTGAAACAAAGTATCACATTATCATAGTTCATTAACAATTGCACCAATTATAGGTAATACGAGCAGTATACTCTCGAGAAACTTAACACATTGGTGTTTACCAGATCCTGTTTTTTAACGTTTCTTCGTTGGGACTTCTCTCTCCTGAAGAGTAAAGATGTCGTTTTCTTTTTCAGTTCGAGATTTGGCATCTTCATTCCGCTGCTTATGTCCTTCCTATTCGTCGTCAGGTGTAGCTTTGTTATGGTATTTGTTTCTCTATTGCGCCGTTCTATCAGGGCAAAACACCGCTCGCTGTCCATTTCTGCCGCGCACAAACGGCAGAACTCGAGTGCCGACTGGACGATCAGAACACACTGAGGTGTCTTTGCGCTGGACAATGGGCCGCTCCGTTTCATATCAGTGCACGGCGAGCTGGATCACTGCATCTACGTCTACATCTACATCCATACTCCGCAAGCCACCTGACGGTATATGGCGGAGGGTACCTTGAGTATCTCTGTCGGTTCTCCCTTCTATTCCAGTCTCTACTGTTCGTGGAAAGAAGGATTGTCGGTATGGCTCCGTGTGGGCTCTAATCTCTCTGATTTTATCCTCATGGTCTCTTCGCGATTTATACGTAGGAGGGAGCAAGCAATATACTGCTTTACCCCTCGGTGAAGGTATGTTCTCGAAACTTCAACAAAAGCCCGTACCGAACTACTGAGCGTCTCTCCTGCAGAGTCTTCCACTGTAGTTTATCTATCATCTCCGTAACGCTTTCGCGATTACTAAATGATCCTGTAACGAAGCGCGCTGCTCTCCGTTGGATCTTCTCCATCTCTTCTATCAACCCTATCTGGTAAGGACTCCACACTGCTGAGCAGTATTCAAGCAGTGGCCGAACAAGCGTGCTGTAACCTACTTCCTTTGTTGTCGGATTGCATTTCCTTAGGATTCTTCCAATGAACCTCAGTCTGGCATCTGCTTTACCGACGAACAACTTTATATCATCATTCCATTTTAAACCACTCCTAATGCATACTCCCAGATAATTTATGGAACTAACTGCTTCCAGTTGCTGACCTGCTATATTGTAGCTGAATGAAATGGGATCTTTCTTTATATGTATTCGCAGCACATTACACTTGTCTATATTGAGATTCAATTGCCATTCCCTGCACTATGCGCCAATTCGCTGCAGATCCTCCTGCATTTCAGTACAATTTTCCATTGTTACAACCTCTCTATATACCACAGCATCATCCGCAAAAAGCCTCAGTGAACTTCCGATGTCATTCACAAGGTCATTTATGTATATTGTGAATATCAACGGTCCTACGACACTGCCCTGCGGCACACGTGAAATCACTTTTACTTCGGAAGGCTTCTCGCCATTGAGAATGACATGCTGCGTTCTGTTATCTAGGAGCTCTTCAATCGAATCACACAATTGGTCTGATAGTCCATATGCTCTTACTTTGCTCATTAAACGACTCTGGGGTACTATATGGAGCGCCTTGCCGAAGTCAAGAAACACGGCATCTACCTGTGAACTCGTGTCTACGGTCCTCTGAGACTCGTGGACGAATAGCGAGAGCTGGGATTCACACGATCGTCTTTTTCGCAACCCATGCCGATTCCTACATAGTAGATTTATAGTCTCCAGAAAAGTCATTATGCTCGAACGTAAGACGTGTTCCAAAATTCTACAACTGACCGACGTTACAGATATAGGTCTATAGTTCTGCACATCTGCTCGACGTCCCTTCTTGAAAACGGCGATGACCTGTGCCTATTTCCAATCCTTTGGAACGCTACGCTCTTCTAGAGACCTACAGCACACCGCTGCAAGATGGGGTGTGGGGCAAGTTCCTTCGCGTACTCTGTGTAACATCGAACTGGTATCCCATCCGCGTGCTGACAGACGCTACCCCCTGTGCAGCACCAAACGCTGCCACGGGCGGCTGTCCACCTTCATACAGTCTGCGACGAAAGGTCTGTTTACATTTTACCATTACTGACAGAAATCTCTCGACTCTGAAATAGCCGGTTCGAATCGTGGTGGGGGAAGAAATTTTCCACGTCTGGGTGAGGAGAGCTGGTAGCATAAAGTTTCTAATTACCAGATTTTGTGCCAATATCTCGGGTTAGATTCCAAACCTCTCCGCATTTTCTCGTAAGGTGAAGGCATTTGACACTTTTAATAGCGATCAGATGGTGTGATGGGAAAGTCACGCCCGAGAGTCCCCTGCACACCATTCGAGAGGACTAAGGTATGTGTCGGATATGAGTTTCGCTATCTCCCATCTCTCAGCATCATACAACACAGGCATGATGGCAGATTACACAAATAAACTTCAGGACTTCTTGTCTAACCGGAAACACTCAAGACGCAGCTACACGCTCCGTGTGGGGGATTGCGAGGAAGAATATCCTTTCCAATTAATCGGTTGATTCTACCCATTATGCTCTCAATAGATTCTTTCTTTCTCTGCGACAAAAAAACTTTTTACGAAATTTTATAAGTGACAAAAATTAGCCATAAAAATATCACATCGTCCAGGATAACAATTTGGAGTTCCTGCTATGTTCGTTCAAAATGTTTCAAATGGCTCTGAGCACTATGGGACAACATCTGAGGTCATCAGTCCCCTAGAACTTAGAACTACCTAAACCTAACTAGCCTAAGGACATCACACACATCCATGCCCGAGGCAGGATTCGAACCTGCGACCGTAGCGGTCGCGTGGTTCCAGACTGAAGCGCCTAGAACCGCTCGGCCACACCGGCCGGCTATGTTCGTACAACTAATTTTGATTCATGAAAGGGGATGTGCTCCATTCATTCATTGAAGCACGTGGGGAAATGTTCGATTTTGTACCACAAAAATGCATTGGAAATAATTATGTCTTTGACAACGTATTTTAGGTACCTAACCACTATTAGGAATGACTAAATCAGTAGAGTCAACTGAGTCTAGGCCAACATCACGAAAAATTTTCGCTCGAAGAGCAGAAACTTTGAGACTGCCTAGAGACAGTGTACGACATTCTCCACGGAAACCCGCAGAAGAAGACCAAATGGAACTGCGAGAATATATCCCACCCAGCCACAACGAGGAGTGAGGTGTCTGGCCATCACTTAACCGCTGAAGAACTGATGTCCCAAGGGGGGAGTCCTCGCTTAAACAACGGGGCTTCACATCGGAGGATAGCAAGTGTGAGTTCGGAGAACAAGAACATACTGTGGAACCCTCATGACAATGCCCTGTCTGTCCATTGTGCCATAGGCGTGGCTAAATTTTAGGCATATATAATATAGCAAATTTGGTGGATGATGTTTCTGAATGTTATTTTCTACAAGTATTGTACATACTGTGTTTAATTGTGTGTACTGTAGAGCCAAGCTTCTGACGCGAGTAAATAAATAAAAACCAAAAAAAGACATAACTTACATTAATTGAGAATTTTCACTTGATGGAACCAAAGCTTCTTCCCCTACCCTTTTCGATCCCTCAAGAAATATAGTACACTGCATATGAAATTTTTTTTAGTGATGGAGAGGATGAAAGAATCAGCCAACTAGTTGCACAATAAATTTATTAGAACCATTGACCAAAGTTTTGAAGAAGATAATTTTGTACTTGTTGCAAACTAAGCCAAGGGTTCTAATGAGCCTGTGTTACGCAACTGGTTGGCTTATTCTTTCGCCCTTTACAAGACTATGGCTTTACACTTGGTTCAAGATTTTTTGAAACGTCTAAATTTATGATTCTCCCAAATTATTATTATTAAAATCACGTAAACTTTGGTGTGCCAGAACATACAATATTTCCAATTTGGTAATACTGAAAACCGTAATGGAAGAGAATCTAAACGTTTCAGATGTGACACTACGGAACGGTGTTGAAAATTAAGAGTTTTGGTAAGATATTAGATGAAGAAAACCCCCACAAAATCGCTGAACAAACACTGATTAAAGGAACGGCCAGGATAGTAGCGCAACTGTTAAGATATCAAAGAGTAACGTAATTAGTACTAGGTGAAGCATTGTGGGGAGAGACACAGATTGGAAAATATATAAGAAAAAACTGAATGTGTGGGTTGTATGTCCTACTCTGACATGAAGAGGTTGGCACAGAACATGGAAATTTTGTCGGATCGCGGCGATTCTTTCTAGTTACTACAATGGAAAATCTATGAACGTGTTAGTCTCTGGAGAGGAAGTGGAAGCGCAAAGCTCCTTGCAATATCGTACCAGTGAAAAATTATACTAGAAACAAACTTATCCTTCTAATCGAAAGAGTGAACCTCTGAAGATAATTTTCGCTCAGAATCGAATAGATTAGACAACGTAATCTGTGAGAATACACTCAGTATCGCCAGAGACCTTTTTTCTGCAGTGGTGACGCAAACGAAGGCTGCCCAGACATCCGCGACCACATCGAACCCTCCAAAGCCCCACTAGCAACGCCTTTTCCATAATTAAATGGCGCTGAGGTCTTACGATATGAAACAATATTGATTGAGGAAAAATGGCATAGTCAGATAAACCATTTCCCCCTTGTGAATACACATTTATAGAAAACTGCCACAGGTATGCAGCATGGACTTATTTTTAAATACATTTTCCGAGAGTATTAGTGTTGTATATCTTGTACTTACGTTTTCGGCGCTGTTGTGCATATTTAGTGTGTCTAGTTTTTAATTGTGATTACACACAACGTATTTTTCTCTGGAAAAAGTATTTCATAACTGTTAAATCTATAAGTAAACTATTCCGACTACTTTCTAGATGACATGCTGTCAAATCACGATAAGGCATAAATGCAATCCGACCTGTATAATCTACATTAACAATAAATATAATTTCAAGTGAGCAGGCAAAACGAAAAAACACGTGTGCTATAGTTTTTAGGTTTAAAAAGAAAAAGAACTATTACTTTCGTATTTTATTTTTCTAGCTATAAAGCGAAACACACAGAAGATTGCAGGTAGCTATCGAAATATTTTTAGGTAAATAGAAATTTGGAGAAAGCGGAGTTTAAGAACCCATATTTAATTGGTTGTTGTTGTTGTGGTCTTCAGTCCTGAGACTGGTTTGACGCAGCTCTCCATGCTACTCTATCCTGTGCAAGCTTCTTCATCTCCCAGTACCTACTGCAACCTACATCCTTCTGAATCTGCTTAGTGTACTCATCTCTCGGTCTCCCTCTACGATTTTTACCCTCCACACTGCCCTCCAATGCTAAATTTGTGATCCCTTGATGCCTCAAAACATGTCCTACCAATCGATCCCTTCTTCTAGTCAAGTTGTGCCACAAACTTCTCTTCTCCCCAATCCTATTCAATACCTCCTCATTAGTTACGTGATCTATCCACCTTATCTTCAGTATTCTTCTGTAGCACCACATTTCGAAAGCTTCTATTCTCTTCTTGTCCAAACTAGTTATCGTCCATGTTTCACTTCCATACATGGCTACACTCCAAACAAATATTTTCAGAAATGACTTCCTGACACTTAAATCTATATTCGATGTTAACAAATTTCTCTTCTTCAGAAACGCTTTCCTTGCCATTGCCAGTCTACATTTTATATCCTCTCTACTTCGACCATCATCAGTTATTTTACTTCCTAAATAACAAAACTCCTTTACTACTTTAAGTGTCTCATTTCCTAATCTAATTCCCTCAGCATCACCCGATTTAATTGGACTACATTCCATTATCCTCGTTTTGCTTTTGTTGATGTTTATCTTATATCCTCCTTTCAAGACACTGTCCATTCCGTTCAACTGCTCTTCTAAGTCCTTTGCCGTCTCTGACAGAATTACAATGTCATCGGCGAACCTCAAAGTTTTTACTTCGTCTCCATGAATTTTAATACCTACTCCAAATTTTTCTTTTGTTTCCTTTACTGCTTGCTCAATATACAGATTGAATAACATCGGGGAGAGGCTACAACCCTGTCTCACTCCTTTCCCAACCACTGCTTCCCTTTCATGCCCCTCGACTCTTATGACTGCCATCTGGTTTCTGTACAAATTGTAAATAGCCTTTCGCTCCCTGTATTTTACCCCTGCCACCTTTAGAATTTGAAAAAGAGTATTCCAGTCAACATTGTCAAAAGCTTTCTCTAAGTCTACAAATGCTAGAAACGTAGGTTTGCCTTTTCTTAATCTTTCTTCTAAGATAAGTCGTAAGGTCAGTATTGCCTCACGTGTTCCAACATTTCTACGGAATCCAAACTGATCCTCCCCGAGGTCAGCATCTACCAGTTTTTCCATGCGTCTGTAAAGAATTCGCGTTAGTATTTTGCAGCTGTGACTTATTAAACTGATAGTTCGGTAATTTTCACATCTGTCAGCACCTGCTTTCTTTGGGATTGGAATTATTATAATCTTCTTGAAGTCTGAGGGTATTTCGCCTGTCTCATACATCTTGCCCACCAGCTGGTAGAGTTTTGTCATGACTGGCTTTCCCAAGGCCGTCAGTAGTTCTAATGGAATGTTGTCTACTCCGGGGGCCTTGTTTCGACTCAGGTCTTTCAGTGCTCTGTCAAACTCTTCACGCAGTATCGTATCTCCTATTTCGTCTTCATCTACATCCTCTTCCATTTCCATAATATTGTCCTCAAGTACATCACCCTTGTATAAACCTTCTATATACTCCTTCCACCTTTCTGGCTTCCCTTCTTTGCTTAGAACTGGGTTGCCATCTGAGCTCTTGATATTCATACACGTGGTTCTCTTCTCTCCAAAGGTCTCTTTAATTTTCCTGTAGGCAGTATCTATCTTACCCCTAGTGAGATAAGCTTCTACATCCTTACATTTGTCCTCTAGCCATTCCTGTTTAGCCATTTTGCACTTCCTGTCGATCTCATTTTTGAGACGTTTGTATTCCTTTTTGCCTGCTTCATTTACTGCATTTTTATATTTTCTCCTTTCATCAATTAAATTCAATATTTCTTCTGTTACGCAAGGATTTCTAGCAGCCCTCGTCCTTTTACCTACTTTATCCTCTGCTGCCTTCACTACTTCATCCCTCAGAGCTACCCATTCTTCTTCTACCGTATATCTTTCCCCTATTCCTGTCAGTTGTTCCCTTATGCTCTCCCTGAAACTCTGTACAACCTCTGGTTCTTTCAGTTTATCCAGGTCCCATATCCTTAATTTCCCACATTTTTGCAGTTTATTCAGTTTTAATCTACAGGTCATAACCAATAGATTGTGGTCAGAGTCCACATCTGCCCCTGGAAATGTCTTACAACTTAAAACCTGGTTCCTAAATCTCTGTCTTACCATTATATAATCTATCTGATACCTTTTAGTATCTCCAGGGTTCTTCCACGTATACAACATTCTTTCATGATTCTTAAACCAAGTGTTAGCTATGATTAAGTTGTTCTCTGTACAAAATTCTACTAGGCGGCTTCCTCTTTCATTTCTTAGCCCCAATCCATATTCACCTACTATGTTTCCTTCTCTCCCTTTTCCTACACTCGAATTCCAGTCACCCATTACTATTAAAATTTCGTGTCCCTTCACTATCTGAATAATTTCTTTTATTTCATCGTACATTTCTTCAATTTCTTCGTCATCTGCAGAGCTAGTTGGCATATAAACTTGTACTACTGTAGTAGGTGTGGGCTTCGTATCTATCTTGGCCACAATAATGCGTTCACTACGCTATTTGTAGTAGTTTACCCGCATTCCTATTTTTCTATTCATTATTAAACCTACTCCTACATTACCCCTATTTGATTTTGTGTTTATAACCCCTGTAGTCACCTGACCAGAAGTCTTGTTCCTCCTGCCACCGAACTTCACTAATTCCCACTATATCTAACTTTAACCTATCCATTTCCCTTTTTAAATTTTCTAACCTTCCTTGCCCGATTAAGGGATCTCACATTCCACGCTCCGATCCGTAGAACGCCAGTTTTCTTTCTCCTGATAAGGACATCCTCCTGAGTAGTCCCCGCCCGGAGATCCGAATGGGGGACTATTTTACCTCCGGAATATTTTACCCAAGAGGACGCCATCATCATTTAAACATACAGTAAAGCTGCATGCCCTCGGGAAACATTACGGCTGTAGTTTCCCCTTGCTTTCAGCCGTTCGCAGTACCAGCACAGCAAGGCCGTTTTGGTTAATGTTGCAAGGCCAGATCAGTCAATCATCCAGACTGTTGCCCCTGAAACTACTGAAAAGGCTGCTGCCCCTCTTCAGGAACCACACGTTTGTCTGGCCTCTCAACAGATACCCCTCCGTTGTGGTTGCACCTACGGTACGGCCATCTGTATCGCTGAGGCACGCAAGCCTCCCCACCAACGGCAAGGTCCATGGTTCATGGGGGGGTAATCCAAAAATTGTCAACAGATGCTTCCAGCCCCAGCAAGACAAAGTTCATTTGCATAAAAACATTCGACAGCGTACGGTGAACATAAAAATCGTTTCACTTTAGTCTCCTGCACCTAGGAGACTGTCTAGTGGTGCATGGCTTATTTCTCTAGCGAGATGGTGCACTTTTGGGCGATGCTTGCTGTTCCGAAATAACTGCAAGCCTCATTTTGGAAGACTGGACGCAATTGGCACTTGAGAAGCCATTCGACAATTTCTCCAATAAAGTGTCCACAACTTTGGCCAATGAAAATCGAAGTATCAGCAGCCTTCCCAAAAAATTTTAGAACAACAGACTCGTATGTACTGACCTACAAATAAAGTGTTAGTATTTTTTTTATTATTTTCTATTACAAACTCAGCTAACAGGTTTCGATTTCTTTGCAGATCTTATCTCTTTAAAAAGAAGACAAATACTGTGAGAGTAAATTCCTAAAAAACTAAAACACAACTATAGATTAATTTCTAATCACAAGTACAAGCACGTGAAAACGAGACAAGCTGAACCGTCAAAGTGTAACTGGAAAGTGCAGGACAATCGCTCACAATGAAATGTAAACACGCTGTCATACTACGTAGTAGTATCAATTGGGAACATGAAGTATGCAAATTACGATATTCGCAGTATAACACCGACTGTGAGGTGTGACCTTCTCAAAGGCAATGCTAATAAAATATTACATTATTCTGTTCAGTTCTGCTTTGACGAGCTACTGTGGAGTGTTATGAGGATGGTGAAGTTGTACATATGTGTTCGATTGACTTTATGTTTTAGTTTACTAGTATTTTACTACCCCTCCCCCCCCATCCCCCTTCTAATTCTTTCGTTTTAAACAGGTTATTTGATTTCAACTTGCTAAGAAGTTGAATTCAGTCATGATATGTCGGTGTGCAAACCTCAAGGACGAAAGCAACTTTCGCATGTGTCATTACCAAGTAACACAGCTCGGTGAAACTTCGACCATACATAGAAAGCACTGCTGCAATATAGTAAGGAAGGTAACTGAAAGAAATACGCAATGGGACGAACGTAAATGACAATAACTACACTGAAGACACCGCGAGTCACCACGATCCCCTGGACATTACAAAAGGCGGAACATGTTCGTTGACAGGGTGTGTGATAATCACGGACAGAAATGCACGCTCTCTGAACTGCTCCTGTGCTGGCCTCAATGCTGGTAGGTCGTTCTTGTGACAGCGTTCCACTGCTCCAAAGCGAGGTTGACAATTGCTGGAAGGTCGGTGGTGTATGAGGAAGTACCGCAATACGTCCTCCCAACGCATCCCACAGGCCCTCGATGGTATTTCTGTCGGGACAAGGGGCAGTTCTGTCCACCTGGTATCATCTCCTTCCAGGGGCTCCCCCAATTGCGGCGTTCGATGTGGTGACGCATTCTTATCCACAGCGATGAAGTGAGGTCCGAATGTGGCCCTGAAAAGAGGCACGTTGGGAAGAGGTTCAGCGTCGCAATAATGTTCAAAGATTTGGAGATCATTACTATTGCGAAGTAGGAGAACGAGTGTCACGGAGATGATACGCGAGTTGGAGTGGCAGTCATTAAATCAAGGGCGGTTTTCGTTGCGGCGAAACATGTTCACGAAATCTCAGTCACCAACACCCTCCTCCACACACCAAAATCTTTGATTGACTTTAAAGTATCTAATTGACTCCCACGTGCCCAGAGATCAAATCCCATAGTAATAAAATAGCATAGGCCTAAATCCCAGCTAGAATGCGAAAAATTAGGTTTTCACTTTTCTCACGTGTCTTCGAGAGTACAACGGTTGAGGAATAGTCTAAAAGTGGTTCTGTGAAGCCCTTCACCAAACATTTAGGTATGAATTGCAGAGTAGTCATATAAATGTAGATGCAGAAGTTAAATATAACTGCCCGGTTCACAGAATGAAACAATGTACAAAGTACAACAAATGAATCGAAGTAAAGTCGGGGCCGCCAGAATCAGAAATAACACTGACCGCCTACTAAGGACGTATCCTGACTTATTAAGGACTTAAAAGTGCATTAACGATGTTGGAATCTCAAAAGAGGACTGCAGCTGCGCACACACTACACCGGGGTGCTGTTAGCGTGCCACTGCGCTACCTCGGATAGTGGAGGACGATCTGAAGTGTCGAGCTGTAGGGGTTGCATTCCCATCAGGCGCCTGTGCCGTCCGTACAAAGACCTCAACGTTTGGCACAAGACCTATAAATAATGAGCCACCTTCTATGATGAGCCATTACGTCATCATAATTACGCGAATAAAAAGCTCATCGAAATTCAACATGTGTAAACTGCGCTCCCCAACTCACAATCGGTCCTCTAACAACCTAACCTACACCTGGAGCTACTTGAACATCAGCCTGACACCACAATCTACCATCCAAAAAACAAAGAGAACAAAATCAATGTTTTCATTCTACTATTCTATCTCTGTTTGTGCACTATGACATCAGGAAACACAACATTATAATGTAACGATTCAAAAAACGACGTCCAGTATTGCTAGGTTCTGTGAACCAAAGAAAACCACCTTACGGACCATTTATCAGATACGCAAAAGATTCCCAGCAGAAGTTAGTTTACCAAACCATCCACAGATGAATTCACGCAGTTCGCGATTTCGTTCGGGTGCGTTGTGCGTTGGCACAGTTCATGCATTGTTTCCACCTCATAGTATTTAACAATGATGTCAATGAAATCAGAAGTTGGCATCTCTAAATTTCTCAAAAATCGGTGAGAATGTGAGCTTCTGGAAATAAACCAGTAACGGAGCACATTTGCATTTAATTATTTCAGGTCGTTAAGTTTTAGCATTTTTTCTTCCATGTAGTTGAATTGAACGCAAAAAGGAGCACTATAAACTTACTGACCATGGACGACAAAAATAACACACTGTATACATGTTTGCTGCGCTCTTTTGTCCTTTTGAAGATGACGATTTCTGATGAAATTCACGCCCTGATACGACAGGACGACAGAAAGTGAGAATCAAACAACTGTCAGATTATTCAGTTTCAGCTGCTTTTGACAAGAAACCAGATACTTAAATTCCTTAGATCGGTTATTAACGATTCTATCAACAGTTGCAGTATCTGTATTAAGCGACTAGTTACGAACCTTCCAGGTTCATTTTCAAGCTTGGACCACTGGGGCTGCACTGACAGTGCCTGACCTAATAATAAAAATCAAAGTGGCAACACATGTTTTATGACTGTTTGCGGAATGAATGCCACTATCCACACATGCATCATACCAAGTCAAAATCAGACGTCTTTGTTCACTTTAGCGTGTTTAATTGGCTGCCTTTTTATATTTTCTCGTTTTCTCCATTAGATTCAATTACTCCTGTGCTACTCTATGTTTTCTCTTGTATCTTGCCCTTTTACCACTTTGATCTTCACTACACCGCTTCCCAAAGTTACCTATTCTTTTCCTGTTGTGTGATGTGCATTCCTTTCCCCTGTTTCAATTAAACATTGCCTTTGTTTGAGACTCCCGAAGACCTCTGGTTCTTCTACAGTCCCACTCCTTAATTACCTGTCTTTTTGCAAATTTGTTAATTTTAATCGCAAGTTAATGAGCGATAAATTGTGGTTAAAGTCCACACTTGTCCCTGGAAATGTTTTGCGTTTTAAAATTGGGTTTTGAAACCTCTGTCACGCCAGTACACAAAGAATGGGAAAACATTCTGCGTCTCCATGTCTATTCCACATATGCAACCGTCTTTCACAAGCCTTGAACAAAGCACTAGCAATGATTAAAAGGCGTTCGGTGTAAAATATCACCAAACAGCTTCCTTTTTTATTCCGACACTCTTTAATTAATTGCTTAAACAACTTACTTACAAGGTTGCTAAAATAGATAATTTTCACATAAAATATGCTAAAGTTAAACTGCCAGACGTTTTCCGTTATAGGTCAATACTGTACTACACAGACATTAATGTCTCATAACAGTAGAAACTGCATTTAGGCAAAGCAAGTTACAATTATTAAAAGCTACTACGAGAGCATATCAAATTGTTAATGTGAAGCGGTCTGTTTTCTGAATGTCATCGAGCACATAATGAGGTAGAAAGCTGTTATAAACAGTAATTAATTCGGATTTGTAGAGGTTAATACAAGAAAACGGGAGTATTGAAGTATGTGAAGGAATATACGGTAGATAAAATAACTTCCAGCCAGCCAAATTCGCCTTTCTTTCATATAAGTTCATGCCAAACTATATACATTGTCGCAGTTGAACCTTTTAACAATGTCCGGATACATGGAGGCATTTAAAACTCCCACTGCTGAGTATTCCAGTTCTCTGAACTGAACTGTACTGGTGCATGTACATCTGCCTGAGGGTCTCTAGTCGGTACTCAGTTCTGTCATTGGTTATCACCGATAGCAGTTACAACTACATCTACATCTACACCTACACCTGCATGATTACTCTGCAATTCATAATTAAGTGCTTGGCAGACGGTAAGTCACCTCCAAGCTAATTCTCTACCGTTCCACTCTCGAACAGCGCACACGACAAACGAACATTTAAATCAGTCTGTGTGAGCTCTGATTTGATGAGCATTCCTCCCTATGTAGGTGGGCACCTACAAAATATTTCCACATTCTGGCGAGAAAGTTGGCTATCGAAATTTCATGAGAAGGTCCTGCGTAACGAAAAACGCCATTGTTTGCATGGTTGATATCCCAATTCACGTTTATTATCGCTGGAACTCTGTCCTCTTTTTCGCGATAGTACAAAACGAGCAGTCGTTTTCTAACTTTTCGATGTGCTCCGTCGATCCGGTCTGATACGGTTCCACATCGCTCTGCGATACTTCAAAAGAGGACGTGCAAGCTTCGTGTAGGCAGTATCGTTAGTAGAACTGTTGTATTTTCTCAGTATTCTTCCAATAAATCGTAATCTTTGGTCTGCTTTACCCACAATATTATGTGATCGTTCCAACTTAAGTTATTCGTAATTGTAATCCCTAAGTATTTAGTTGAATTTACAACTTTTAGATTTGCTTGATTTATCGTGTAACCGAAATTTGGAACATTCATTTTGGTTCAAATGGCTCTGAGCACTACGGGACTTAAGTTCTGAGGTCATCAGTCCCCTAGAACTTAGAACTACTTAAACCTAACTAACCTAAGGACATCACACACATCCATGCCCTTGACAGGATTCGAACCTGCGACCGTAGCGGTCGCGCGGTGCCGGACTGTAGTGCCTAGAACCGCTCGGCCATTCCGGCCGGCTTCATTTTGGTACTCATGTGGATGACTTCACATTTTTCATTGTTGAGAGTCAATTACCTCTTTTCGCACCATCAGACATCTTGTTTAAATCGTTTTACAACTTGTTTTTATCATGTGATGACCTCACTGTCTGGGCTCCTCCTTCAAATCAACCAACCAAACATCATCTGATGACTTCATAAGACGGTAAATGACAGCATCATCTGCAAACAATCTAAGAGTTTTATGTAGATCAGGAACAGCCAAGCGCCTACAAGACTTCCTTGGCGAACGCTACATATTACTTCTGTTTTACTCTATGACTTTCCGTCAGTTACTACGAACTGTAACCTTCCTGACAGGAAATCACGAATCCAGTCACACAATTACAGGAGTGACGCCCAGTAGCTCGCTACGGGCTTTTGTTAAAGTTTCGAGAACCAACCTTCACCGATGAGTTTAGCAATATATTGCTCCCTCCTACGTATATCTCGCGAAGAGACCATGAGGATAAAATCAGAGAGATTAGAGTCCACACAGAGGCATGCTGACAATCTTTCTTTCCGCGAACAATATGCGACTGGAACAGAAGGGAGAACCGGTAGGGGTACTCAAAGTACACTCCGCCACACACCGTCAGGTGGCTTGCGGAGTATGGATGTAGACAGATGTAGGCAGTCCATAGACATGTATTTTAATAAAAGTCGTTTGTGAGGTACGGTGTCAGAAGTCTTCTGGAAATCTAAAACTATGGAATCAATTTGACATCCACTGTCAATACCGCTCATTACTGCGCCCAAATAAAGAGCTAGATGTTTCACGAGAATAATATTTTCTGACTCCGTGTTGGCTGTTCGTTAACAAATCGTTTTCTTCGAGGTTATTAATAATGTTCGAACACAGTATATGTTCCTCAAAACTACTGCAAATCGACGTTAACGATATCGGTCTGTAAATCATCGTATTCCTCCTATTTGCTTTCTTGGGTATTGGCTACCACTTGTGCTACTTTCCAGTCTGTAGGTATGGCTCTTTCAGCCAGCGATCAGTTGTATATGATTGCTAAATACGGAGCTATTGTATCAACATAGCCAGAAAGGAACATTACTGGTATACAATCATACAGGAGGCCTTGCCTTTATTAAGTGATTTAAGCTGCTTTTCTGCACCGACAGTATATTCTCCTAAGTTACTCAAGTTATTAGTTATTCATGGTTCAAATTGTTGCAAATTTACTTCTATCGTGAAATAATTTTGGAAAACTGTATTTAGTAACTCTGCTTTAGTGACAACGTCATCAGTAACATAATCGCTGTTATCGCACAGTTAATGTATTGATTATGTCTTTCCTGTTGGTGTACTTTACGTGCTGCCAGATTCTATTCTGCTTTTCTGCCAGATTTCAAGACAGTTTCGGTGTGAGAAATATCAAAAGCATCTGGCATTGAAGTTCGGGCTGCATTTCGGGCTTCTGTAAAACTTTGCCAACGTTTAAGGTTTTGCATTCGTTTACATTTGACGTGCTGTTTTCTCAATGCTTCTGGCAGGATTTTTGTACCATGGGGGATCAGTACCATCTCTTATTAATATAGTTTGTAAATTTCTCTCAGTAACCATTGAAGCTATTTCAGATTGGAAGGAGTGGAGACTGTGTGCTAGGAAGGTCTCAAACGGAAATTCCAACTGCTCGTGCCGCCTTGCCGCTACCGCCTTGCCGCGCTCTAGCGTTGACCCGGCCTTTAGCGTTGTGCAGTGCACGAGACAAATCACATGACGTGTGCTTGGTAGCCTGCCTTCTTTATCCTTCTTGGCGGACACGATTTATTTCTATGCGCTGCTGCAGGTACATCAATGTACTAATGAATGATCGACATCCACGCTTTGATCTGTGAGATAGTGAGATACATTTATAATAGCCACTTCTTTTGTACTGCTAATTAATAGCCTGTAGGAACCCAGCTACACCATGTGATCAAAACTTTCCGGACAAATGGCTGAAAATGACTTATAAGTTCCTGGTGCCCTCCATCGGTAATGCTGGAATTCAGTATGGTGTTAGTCCACCCTTAGCCTTGATGTCACTCTGGAAGGCATACATTCAATCAGGAGCTGGAAGGTTTCTTGGCGAATGGCAGTCCATTCTTGACGGAGCGCTGCACTGAGAAGAGGTATCGATCTCGGTCGGTGAGGCTTGGCACGAAGTCGGCGTTCCAAAACATCTCACATGTGTTCTGTAGATTCAGGTCAGAACTCTATACAAGCTAGTCCATTACATTAAGGTTATTTTCGTGTAATCACTCCACCACGGGCCGTACATTATGAACAGGTGCTCGATCGTGTTGAAAGATTCAATCGCCGTCCTCGAATTGCCCTTAAACAATGGGAAGCAAGGTGCTTAGAACATCAACGTGATACTGTGCTGTGATAGTGCCACGCAAAACAACAAGGGGTGGAAGCTCCCTCCATCAGAAACACGACCACCCCATAACATCACCGGCTCGGAATTTTACTGTTGGCACTATACACGCTGACAGATGAGGTTCACCGGCATTCGCTATACCCACACCCTGCCTTCGGATCACCCCATTGTGTACCGTGATTCGTCACTCCACACAACGTATTTCGACTGTTCAATCGTCTAATGTTTATGTTCCTTGCACCAAGCGAGGCGTCATTTGGCATTTACCAGCGTGATGTTTGGGTTATGAGCAGCCGCTGGACCATAAAAATCCAAGTTTTCTCAACTCCCGCCTCACTGTCATAGAGCTTGCAGTGGATCGAGATTCAGTTTGGAATTCCTGTGTGATGGTCTGGATAGGTGTCTGCCTATGACACATTACGACCCTCTTCAACTGTCGGAGATCGCTGTCAGTTACCAGACGAGGTCGGTCTGTACGTGTCCCTTCACGTTTCCACTTGACTATCACATCCGAAACGGTGGACCTAGGTGTGTTTGGAGTGTGTAACTCTCGCGTACAGACGTACGACACAAGTGACACCCAATCACCTGACCACGTTCGGAGTCAGTGAGTTCCGTGGAGCGCCCCGTTCTTGTCTCTCACGATGCCTAAAGACTACTGAGGTCGCTGATATGGAGTACCTGGCAGAAGTGGCAGCACAATGCACCTAATGCGAAGAACGTATGTCTTTGGGGTTGTGCGGATACTTTTGATCACATAGTGTACTTCCAAGAGACTCTCAGATCCGACGACGCTATTGGAAAACGTGCACCGAAAATAACACAGTCACCAATCGATTTATACGCTGCTCTGTAGTAGAGGTAGATAAACTACAACAGCATATTCATTATTCGGTGGAAGTGAATGAAAATGCGGAAGAATCTTGCCAGACGCCTCCAAGTCGTGCACAAAGGCTTCGACGATACATGGCATGAGCTCAGTGACACTTTAGGACCATACGGGCTGGACCCGCAACATGAGGCATTTGAAGGAACGGGAAAAGACAATGTGTTGCAATCAGCGAGCGGTTATGGTGCAGCGTGGTGGTGTTCTTCAGTACGTCATGGCCCGGAGGCAACATTTGGATGATTTCACAGGGGACGAATGTCGGAAAACTGGGATAAGGACGTAGTGTGACGAGCGTAGCCTAGGAGTTTGGTAGTGCTCACAAAATTGCTTCATGATCGTGGGGGAGCCTTCCGGAACGCAGACACTGCTGCCCAAAGGAGCAGAGGTGGTCAACCACGATCAATAGCAGCAGCAGATGACCACCACATTGTGCAAAAGACAAGATGGAACCCATGTCAAACAGCGGGTGCAATTGCAACGACATTTAAAAGGACTGCAAAGCATTCAATCTCACGCTGCACAGTGACATGGTTACTGCATGCTGGTGGTCTCCTTGCCCGACGACCAATGCGTTGTGTTCCTTTGACACCCGCACATCGGCGGCACCGTTTACGATGGCGCCAGGGGCACAGCGACTGAACCAACGTGGAGAGAGGTCGCGTGCTCTTCCAGGAATAGGGCGAATTTAGTCTTAGTAGTGACTCTGCCCTTGCTCTCATTTGGCGAGGGGTAGCAACAGATAAGCACCCAGTTACACTATCGAACAGGATCATTTTGGTGGTCGAGGTGTTATAGTGTAAGGAAGCATAATACTGCATGGTTGCACTAACCTCCAAAGCTTTGGACACGGTACACTTAGGGGTCAGCCTGCCCGCTCGCCCGACTTAATTCCCATCGTGCACATGTGGGACGACGCTGTGGAAACAAGGAAGAGAGGAAGATTGGGTTTAACGTCCCGTCGATATTGAGGTCATTAGAGACGGAGCACAAGCTCGGATTTTGTCAAGGACGTGGAGGGAAATCGGCCGTGCCCTTTCAAAGGATCCTCACCGGCATTTACCTGGAGCGATCTAGGGAAATCAAGGGAAACCTAACTCAGGATGGCTGGAAGCGGGGTTGAACCTTCGTCCTCCCGAATGAGAGTCCTGCATATCTGCGTTTAGCAACGACTATCCAGCATTTGTCAATCGCTCTGGTGGAAGAATGGAACGCCCCACCAAAACAACTCCTCACAAACTTGTGGCCAGCAACGCAGGATGTAGCAGAGCACGCATTGTTGCCTGTAGTGATCGCACATCCTATTATTAAACATGTCCCACCTTTCGTAGTGTCCAGGGGATCATAATAAACCGCGGTGACTTCAGTCTAACTATTATCTTTGAATAAAAGTGTCATTCATGTTCGTACGATTGTTATGTCTTTCAGTCAAGTTCCGTACTATACTCTTAAAGTTCTTTCTGTGTACATCCCTAGTTTAATCGAGCTATTTTACTTGGCAATGAAACATCATGAGAAAGTTACAGTCGTACCAATCTTTTGCACACCACTGTAGTATCTCCGCGATTCACTAAACAAGATAACAAAGTGAAAGGACACATGCAAAATTGTAACAAGTGGAATTTATTGTCTTTTATAAGACATCGACAAGTCCGTCTGTTTGTCATCAAACACCAGCTAGCTGATGTTTCCATGTTTTAATATAAGGCTTCCGTCCGCTTAGCGACTGCTCACTCTTCAAGTCACACCTTTTCTCACAAAGAAAACAACCGTATTGGTCACTGATGATTACTCACCCTAAACTTTGTTCGTGCAGCAGTTTCATAACCTCAGCTCAACACCATTGGACCCACGTCTCTGTCGTTTCCTCGCTAGAGCTGCTGGTTCATTCCGGATTTTGCGAGGCTCAAAACCTCTCCACGTAGTTACTTTAATGTGCACAGCTTTTGAACATCGGCCACATTGGTACAATGTAGGCACTTCTATGGGACATTTCCCACTAACGCTCATAGTACTTGCTGTAACGTGCTGCTTCCTGCCAACCGAATACCTCTTGCCATGAGTAGGAAAAGAACATATTTTTTTAGAAGAAATCCACACAACAGGTCAGTCTATCCAAAGAGTACATCCAGCAGTTAAAAAGAAACTCTAAAACAGAGAGTCACAGATCAGAGGTCTGACATACAAAATGACATACGTTTTACAATTCATAATGAAAAAGCAACCTTTGGCGAAGGTAAGATGGGACATTACACAGACTTCATCATCAAATCATGCAATCAATAAAAATAAAAGACATCTGTTTGAAGTTAACCTCTCACATTTGAAGTGCACAGAAATTTTTGTCTCTGAGAACTGATATAGGGACACAGGAAACCAGCATGTAGTATTATTGTTATATGAAATCACAGAATCTCACTACAGGACTGCTTCTAAGGGTGTAGGATCATGTATTTATATCAGAAAAGAAACAAAGTTCGAATCAAGATATGACCTTAGTACTGTAAGTAAAGACAAACATTTTGAATCAAAAGGGCTTTATATCAACAAGTAATTAATTTTGCGTGCGTACCGATCTACCAGTGGCAGCATGGACACTTTTTCAAATAAAGAAACAGAAGTTCTAGATGAAGACACAAGTGAAAATGTCAGCATAATTTTGTGTGGGGATATAAAAAAAATGTCAAAAATGAAACAAGTAGCAGTCTCATTAGTATCTTTCACAGTTTAGTCATGTCCCTGTTTGTCAGTACTGCAATAATGGTTACTACAATCGCTGCCTCAGTAATTGACCATGTGGCCACGGATATGAACAGGGAAAAGAGAGTCACAGATTAGAGTCTAACATACCAGCTGTAAAAACTGTAAAGGAACTTGGCCTATCAGACCATTTCCAAAAGTACTCACATCAGTATCAATGTCTCAAAAAAATAAATGTATAACATCAGGATTGAGAAGTCCTCCCATAGCCTTATGTACCTCAATTCCAAGAAAATGAGCCGTAATGAGCCAGCTTAAATTGATGTGAAATGTATAAAAGATTTATAAAAATGTACTGAATGCTGCAGAAAGGTCATTTCGAGACAAAATAATATGCAGTGCACACAGTAAAAACAAAGCACAGTGATACATCATAAAAAATGAAACAGGAAAGGGCATACAAAAGCATAGTGTAATAGTAGTAGTAGTAGTAGTAGTAGTAGTAGCATCTTTTATCATCTGTAGATCTCTTTTTACAGGGATATAGGACATGTCAAAGTATTTACAAATTTAGATCAATTTAATATAAGCTAATTTGTATACACATATATTTACAGACTTCTAGTTAGAGACAATCATTAGATTTACTCCTGTTATACAATACTTTTTTTACAAATGACTTATTAAATAATGTAATGCCACATTGTTTACTCATATCTCACTATCAGCCACTGCACACGCTATACACACATTGTTTCATAACATTTCACACATTACACACACACACACACACACACACACACACACACACACACACACACACAAAGATGATCTCTGGGCCATTTTCTGTGCTGCAACTTTTTATTTGCTGTTCTGGAAAACTGAGTCAGCATCCCTCCATAATGAGTGAGATGTTGAGCTCAGAAAGAGGAAGAGGTGCTAGTATTGTGCTATGCTTAGCTTGGGGGTAAGCCTTTCTAGAAAGGAAAAAATGAATTATCATTATTTATTTTTTATAGCATTTTTTATCAAACCCCTACTCTGTTTTAGATAAGTAACCGTTCAATGTATAAAATGTATTGCATAACAGGTACTTTTTAGGTGCCTCTTTAAATAAGAGTATTTTGGCAATTTCTTTAATCTCTTTTGGTAATTTATTCTACAGTTTTATTCCTTGGTATAGAATGCTGTTTTCAGTTTTATGTTTATTTTTTCTTGGTAAATGTAAGTTGAGTAATTACCAATGTTATTTCTGATGTGTACAACTGACTGGTAAATGTATTCACATGGAGCAGTTAAAATCCCCAGTGTTCTGAACAGATCTTTACGATGAGCTTGGCTAGTATTTTTGGTTATTATTATTATGGCTCTCTTCTGGAGTTTGAAAATTGTGTTCATATTTTGTGCATTTGTTCCCAGAAAAAAATTCCATAGCAAGCATTGAGTGTACCTATGAATAATATGTAATTAAAAGACACTTTTTCATATAACTGAGTTGTTTAAGTGTTTGTGAGGACTTCTTAATACCTGCTGCTATCCATCTGTTTTTGTGAGATGTTGATACAGAAATGCATACTTTTGGAAATGCCTCTTGAAAGTTCAGTTCAAACAATGTGGAGAATTTAATTTTGATTTCTGATAGATGTAGTTTGTAGGCTCGTAGTTTAGGGAATGATTCGATGCCTGACTTTATTTTTGTTATTTGACAGAGATAGTCTGATATTCCGAGATCTTTTACAGATACATCACACTTTTCCCTGTCCATATTTGTGGCCACATGGTCAATTACTGATGCAGTCATTGTGGTGACCCTCGTTGCACTGTTGACCAATAGGGACATGCCAAAACTTTGAAGGATGTTTATGAAGATGCTGATGGATTTATTTATGTTGTTAGTGTTGATGTTAATGTCCCCACGCAGAATTATGTTGACCTTTGTACTTGAGACTTTATCTAGAACTTCTGTTAACTTATTGAAAAAAAGTATCCACATTACCACTGGGAGATCTATACACACACTAAATGATTAATTTCTTGGTGATATCAAGCCCTGTTAATTCAGCAGCTGATATTTCAAAGTGCTGTGAGGTCATGTCTTGATTTGAACTGTCTTCCTTTTCTGATATAAATGCATGATCCTCCACTCCTAGTTGTAGTTCTGCAGTAAGAGTTTGCCTTTGCATACAATGATAATACTATATTTTGGATTTCTGTTTCTCTACACCAGTGCTCAGTAATACAAACTACTGTGCAGATCAATGATTGGAGTTCAACTTCTAATAGTTGTATTTTATTTTTTGTTGATTGCATGTTTTGATGGAGGATTGTTAAGTCTGTGAAATGACCCATGTTACTCTTTCCAATATTTTTTTGTGACATCTGCTACACGTGAAGTTTGAGGTGTTAAAATCTGTCTTGTGAATGATTGTTTCAGTATTTTTTAAAGTGCTGAAGATACTATTTAGGCAGGGGAACTTCCTGTCTGGATTTATCCTAAGAAAGACCTACTTTTCCTACCTATTACAACAGGTATTTGAGGATGTGTGGCCCGAGATCCACCCCCTATGCTTTCACGAATCAGCTGTACCAATCTTTCCTTCCCAGTCCTGTTTAGGTGTAGGCCATGCCTAGTGAAACCCCATCTGTTCATAGTCCCTATGGGCACCAGAGAAACATGAGCAAAGTTGGATGTCCTCAGAGCCATCCCTAACCCCACATTGATTCGCCTCCTAGCTCCATCAAGGTGTGGCAGATCATGACGCCGGAACAGCTCAGCTAAGTGTAAATTGGTACCATACAGATAAGGGAGTGAGATAAAGTAATAAATGATATACAGCACATTGGAAACTATGCGAGTGTGCATTTTTCAAGTACTGCAGAGAAGATACAAAAAATTCTCCAAAACAAATATACAACCTGTAAATAATTTATGTACCAAGTGGAATGATCTTACTACCAGTCACAGAGCAGGAAGTAAGTAAAGCTGCACAAAAGTCTTTCTAAGGCTTTCGATTCTGTTGACTAAAAGACTCTACTAAATGAGGTAGAATCATAAGGAATAAGAGGGATAGGTAATAGATGTTTGTAATCATATCCAGCGAATAGAGTACACAGAGAAGAGGTAACAAGTACCTCAAATAAGTCAAAGTTTTTAGTAAAACACTTATTACAAACAAAATACATTAAAATTTGACTCTTCAAAGTAGCATATTGGGACCAATACTGCTCCTGATGCACATCAACGACTTTCCCAGTAGTGTTAGTCATGGAGAAAAAACTTCACTTTGCTGATGACATCAATATTATAATCGTAGAGAAAAACTCCTTGCAGAGAAAGCAAATGAAACTCTCAAGGAAGTTTACGATTGGTCAATAAGCAATAAAGTGACATTGAAGATAAAGAAAACTAATGCCATGAATTTCAGATTAAACAGGGAAAAATGGCAATGTCAAATTAAATGTAGTTGGCACTTTCATATACTGCATAAGAAATGTGAAATAACTGGGCCGGCCAGTGTGGACGAGCGGTTCTAGGCGCTTGAGTCCGGAACCGTGCGACCGCAGGCATGGATGTGTATGATGTCCTTAGGTTAGTTAGGTTTAAGTAGTTCTAAGTTCTAGTGGACTGATGGCCGCAGCCTTTAAGTCTCACAGTGCTCAGAGCCATTTGAACCTTTTTTTGAGATAACTGGGAATGAATATTGAGTTGAAGTAGTCTCAACACAGAAGGATCTTGCAAACAGAAAATCAACAGAATGCTATGCCCCAGATTCATGTCAACTGTGTACAACAGCCAGTATTTTTAGTTACATACTATTTATATGTACATTCAGTTCTGAGCTATGACATTCTTTTCTGGAGAACAAATGCACAGATTATGAACAGAGTTTTCAAACTGTAGGAAAGGTCCATAAGAATAACAGCCAAAAACAGCAGTTCAGCTCATTTTAAAGATCTGTTAAAAATAATAAGAATTTTTACTTCACTCTATAAATACATTACATCAGTTGTACACATCAAAAATAACATTGATAATTACTGCACAAACAGCTCTCTTTATTACCATGGAACAAGATCTAGACTGAACTTACATTTATCAAGAAAGAATATATATAAAAAGCAAAACAGCATTTTCTACCAATGGATAAAACTTCGCAATAAATTGGCAATCGAGATTAAGAAAGTTACCGAAACAAACTTATTTAAAATTGTAGATAAAAATTTCCTATTAAGCAACTGATTCTATAGATAGAAGGAGTACTTAGACAACACAGAGTAACCATTTGGTAAAACATGTAAAACAAATAAACATGTCTCCACTGATAATAACGTTAAACGTTCGATCTATGCAACATGCTTGGTATGTGACACGAGACAGTCTCAAATTAATTATTTTCTACATCTATAATGCTTGTGAAATATAACAACATTCTTTCCAAGTCTGCAGAACGCACACATGTGGCTACCTAAACAGGAAAATGAACTTTCTTATTGAATATGAGAATGAGTATAAAGCATACTTCCCAGAAGCAGTTAAAAACAAATGATTACTTATGCAGTTTAATATGACAGTGAGTATGAAACATACTCCTTAAAGAGTTAAAACCAATAATTTCTTTTGCAATAAAATTAATGAATTATGTATTGATGAAGGTGAACTTTACTTTAAATGCTGTTCTGTAAAGCTTCAAAAAACGCAGAATAAAATCAGTTGTTGGTTTAGTCTTCTGTTACTTGTCCTCACCAGCATATGGCAGCAATCAAATTCGACCTGCACACCACACTTGGCTTAAGACACAGCAGAGCCTCAGATTAATTCTATTACTTATCTTTCACTCTTATAAAATATCACAATGTTCCATAAATCCACAAAAATGTACGAACAGTGTGAGAAACTGTAATGTTTACAATACAAGAGCATAAAAAGCCTACATACTGTATTCATTTTGATGATGAGTATTGCCATCATGTAACTTCATCACAATTTTAGGAGGGAGCAAATATAATGCATCACTAGAAAAAATACATTCGATGCCAGTTACCACAAGTGATTGAAGAAACTGCTACAGTTGGAACTATGAGTTTCTATAAACTGTAATTAACTACACAAACATCTAATAAAAACACCACCATAAAATATGGTTTTTAGAAGGAAGGTAGTGTTTGTATCATTTTGGTTTTAGAAAGCAAGAAGGTGTTTTATTACTGCAGAAACACATGCTTTTTTATGGACACTTTTGAGATGACCAAAGATGGTTCCAGAGGTGTAAGATCTCCAAAGACAAAGGCAAAGTCGGTATCTTGAAAATAAAAATGAAATTTTTTATCATTTATTGTATTATACGTAAGATTTTTTCGCGCTTTGCGAGTACAGAGTGACTTCAGATTAAATATTATTTGTTAAAATGCACGCAGCTTGCCTACTGACACAAATGATAAAAACTTTTCCGTTAACCAGCACTCGTTTATGATGACAGCCCGATAGATGTGCCACACTCGCAAGCTCTATGGACTCTTAAACTAAATATTTCCGGTTCTAAACTATGTGTATAACTTATTAAAATAAACACGGCATGTATGCTTAAGGTAATATGCAAGACTTCTAAGAAAATTCGAGCAAAATAAAATTGTATTAAATGTAGGATTTTGTACACTTTGCATGGACAAAGGATGCTCAAGTTAAACATTTCTCCATCTGAATTGTCTGTGTTACTTATTAAAATAAATACAACTTTAAATTCAGCAAGAGAATTACTGCAGATATAATTTACAACCGAGATTTATCAAATCTTTATCTTTTACGTTAAAAGTTATGTGTTGCCATCGTTATCATACCCAGCTCTGTATGTCTTAAAGTTATCATATACAAACGGTCTGTCTTTCACTTTATTTGGTGAACTTCAGGCGACAATCAATGCTTCCAGACGTTCCTCCTCAATAGATAGTATTTCATTATCATATTAATTATTACCCACCACATTGGAAGGCAGCAAGAAAACGAATCTCTCTACCAGGTCATTCTGCTGGTGACTTGTTGGAGATCGTATTGCAATGGTGAATGTCAGCTTCCACTCCTTCCATAAAATAATCATTATCTTCATTCTCCTCATTATAACCATCCTCTTCGTCTCTACTTTCTGCTTTCACGACTGCATTGTTTTAATGGCTTTAGCTGTCTTCTTTCAGAATAATTGTCCCAATATCAGATAACCAGTTTGATGGGATGTTGAAGTGCATGCTCCTTCAACCACATCTTCTTTCCCTCTGCCAAAACCCAGTAGCTTTTTTGTATCGAACTCAGGCACAGCTGGATTAAGGTCGGAAATTGAGAACAGTATCACATAAATATCTCTATCAATTAATTCTGAGAGACTATATAACTAGCCCTATTGCTATGTTTCTTTTCTGCTCAATGAGTCTGAACTGAATGGTTCCTTAATCACACTTTCTCCCCTGACAAAATCTGGTGAGATTGTTTTTATCCAGCATTATCTGGATTAGGATCTGAAACTGAGAATAATACCTCATTAACATCTCTATTAGGTAATGGTAAGCGCCTATACAAAAATTGTTGCTTTACATTTTTGCTCACTGTGTATAATGGGAAGTTGAAGTGTATGAATCTTTAAATTCACTATAATATCAGGCGTTTTCAAGTGGTGTCCGTGTTTCCTTACTACATATCCAATCCATTTTCACTCCTTAACTTGATATGCAGTGTGTTAAAGGGTATTTTAAAATATTCTGTGGCCTTTGTACTCGATTAACCCTCAACAGCAGCCTGCTTTGATATTTTCATATCATTTTCGTGCATTTTATGCTCCCCTGAAAGGTAAAACTGGATGAGATTAGTTTCAAGAATGAACACCTGAAGGCATTATTTAACAGCTGTATGATACAAAGAAGGTCTTCAATTAATTTCCAATTCTTAATCTGTCTTCCAATGTGTTACAAGGTATTTTAAAATTTTCAGCAGTCTTTCTGAACAATAAACTTCCACTGACAGCTTGTCTTTCCTCTATTTTCCACCCTCCTCGAACAAAAAATTGGATGCCACTGGGGGTCAATGTTGAGCAGTAGACAACGATGATCTATTACCAATCACAGTAAGTGCTTAGTGATGGTCAGTGATCAATGATGGTCATTCAACAATAATATTCAATGGACAATAATGGTCAGTGGACTATTATGGTCAGTGGTCAGTGTGGGCAGTGATGAATAATGGTCAGTGGACAATAATGATCAGTGAACAATAATGATCAATCATCAGTAATGGCCAGTGGACAGTAATAGTCAATTGATAATGGAGGTGAAAGGTCCATGGGAAATAATGGTCAGAGGACAATGATGGTGAGAGGACAATGATGGTCAGTGGATAATGATATCAGTGGGCAACAATGGTTAGTGGGTAACGAAGGACAGTGGAAAATAATGGTCAGAGGATAATGATGGTGAGAGGACAATGATGGTCAGTGGAAAGTGATTGTCAGTGGGAAACTATTGTCAGTGGACAGCAATCGTGAGTAGACAATGATAGACAGGTAGGTGGTTAAAACCATTAATAAACAATTATGAGATACAAAGTGTGACTTACTTTAATGTAGTGTACAATAGAATAAGCCAATTAATTGCAAGCTGTACTAACAATGATACTCAATTGATGCTAATAGAGCAGCTGACAGGATGGATCCCACTGCACTTCTTAAATACAGAAGAGTGCTGCGCTCAGCATCATGAGTGACAGGATGGGAAACATTATTTTCCAAATACACTAATAGCATATTTTTCTTTCTCGATGTGAAGGAATGTGGAGGTAGCCATTGCTTCTCTGAAATTACCTAGGATTTTGTACTATATCACAAATAAATGCTGACGTTTTGATATTGTTTGCTACAATTATTTTATAACACAGCATGACCCCTCTAAGAGCCTGCTCGAGTAAAGATAGTGTGAGGGCACACATGCTTTTGAAATCATGTTTCTTGGAAATGAGGAAAAGAAAGAGGACGCCAAACACCCGAAAAGTTGTAGAGGTAAGAATTGACCGGAGGGGATACCCTCCTGCTGATTCACACGAAATGAGGTATTCCTAGGAATCCTCTCCTCACCACTTGCTGACGTAGCTGTTGAATACTATTATGTACAATATTTCCACATGTATCTCGTGAATACTCTGTGACTTATACACCTCAGTACATTTCTGGGCAACAACATACCACATACGAAGTACAGTTTTTCTCCCAAATATTGACCTGATAAGTCTCAACTTCCGCTTGTTTGCTGAAATAAGTCCCAGTTTGTTTAGTCGACCTGATGATTAGAGTTGCTGATGTCTCTGGATGTGAGCTGAAGTAGTCAGTCGTGGTGAAGGCTTGAAATGTTGGTAAAGAACAGATGATCAATGGGTTGAACATCATTTGTGGTTTCCCAAGCGTTGGTGTGTGCTGTTTGTGAGGGGTAAATATTTGGTAGAATATGCATAACAGAAGAAATATGTGATAACTACAAAGAAGAACGCAGCTAATACTGAATTTCCATCGGATCTTCAGGAAGCTGTAACGATTGTCAACCTGAAAGCATCTGTAACTATACTTGGATATTATGATAGCAATTATCAATTAGTGTTTAGTACTTAGCAATTACCGTTTGCCATTTAGTATTTAACGTTTAACGTTCAGCATGTAACATGTACCGTGTTTGTGTGTGTGTGTGTGAGTGTGAGTGTGTGTGTGTGCGTGTGTGTGTGTGTGTGTGTGTAAGAGAGAGAGAGAGACAGAGAGAGAGAGAGTGAGAGAGAGAGAGAGAGGAAATGATGACTTTGCATTAGAAAGAGCACATGAGTGCTTAAGGAAATACATAGAGAAACGATTAGTATGAATCATAGAGACTTCAGGTGTCTGTAAGGAGTATAGTATTCAATGTATAAAATACAGGCAGATTACATCTTTGTAAGGAGTACAGGATGTGGCATTTCAAATAAAGGAAATAGTGCATACACCATCTTACGTATATAAAGAGTATCTTGGGCCTTCAGATCATTTTAATATGGAGCCAAAAGTACGTTTATATAAACAGTTGTTTTTGACTTTTACAGAAATAATGTAAATAGGTATCATCTTTATCCATCACAATAGTAATCATAGGCTGATCAAAAACAGGGTATCTAAATATCATTCCGAAATAATAACATCTTAGTCTTTCACAGAAATAATGCAGATTTTTGACTTTCAAGTTAAGGTTACGTCACACTGCATATCTGGCGCCATTTTCACGCCTTATTTTAACACTACATTCTGATTGGTTGGAGACAGGGAGGAGGGCAGGCAAAAGGACGTGGCTTTATGTATACGTAAACAGTCTTTCGGACAAAAAATATAATTTGACATCATTTTTTAACATCATTTTAATATTGTGACAAAGGTGTAGTATGACTTTCGCGCAAATAATGTATAGCTTTGTCTTTGAGATTTTGCTGCATATCTCGTGCCATTTTTATGGCCAAATTTGTGCTGTTCTCTGAATGGTTGGAAAGAAGAGAGGGCTTTAAATGTACCACTAACACAATCACTTAATTCCACCGTCTTGGATTTATTTCATTGCATGTTTCCCTTTAATACTTAGTGTGATTAGCTGGAGATAGCAGAAAGGAGAGGGAAGGGTAATGGCTTGAGGGGTACATACACTGACGGAAAAAGGTCGCAGCACCAAGAAGGAGTCGTACGACATAGACGAAAGTTGGCAAGTGCGTTTTACAGCTGGAAGGTGATGGCTGCCCCGATTTACCGCCAGTTGCATAAGAATAACTCTAGTAGTGCCACAACGAGCACGCAAATCAGGTTTGCTTTGAATACAGGCTGCAAGGTCGTAAGCGTTAGCTACCTTTGCTATTGTATACGGTTGGCGAATACCTCTAAGCGACAAAGGCGTCGTTGTCAACGCCTCACTGAATTTGAAAGGGGCCGTGTAATAGTGCTACGAGAAGCTGGATGTTCCCTCTGCAAAAAATGTGCTGAAAAACTTGGCAGGAATGTGGCCACTGTACATGATTGCTGTCAGCAGTGGTCACGAGAATGTTCGCTCGCGAGTAGACCTGCCTCCAGATAGCCACGTGACACAACTAACAGGGATGACCATTGTGATCGCTGTAAGGCACTTGGACGTCGTACTGCATCTGCAACAGTTGTCACCTCAGTGACACAACGAACTGTTACAAATCGGTCATTTCAAGGACAGCTCCGAACCAGGCGCACGTTCAACTGAACCCAAACCACTGCAGTCTGCGGCTTCAGTGATGAAAAGCTGGAGCACACTGGCGATCGAAGTGGAAGTCTGTTGTGTTTTCTCACGAAAGCTGATTCTTCCTCGGTGCCAGTGATGGAGGGCAGTTGAGGGCCTGGAGCCAACCCAGCTGTGTGCTAGACACACTGGAACTACACCTGGAGTTATGGTCATGGAAGAGATTTCGTATGACAGCAGAAGCGCTCTCTTGCTTATCCCACACGCCCAGACCGCAAATTTGTACGTCAGTCTTGTGATTGTACCGACTGAGCTGCCATTCATGAACAGAATTCCAGAGGGTGTTTTCCAACAGGATAACGCTTGCCCACATACCGCTATTGAAAGTAACATCCTCTACAGAGTGTCAACATGCTGACTTGGCCTTCTTGATCTCCATATCTGTCTCCAATCTAGCATGCATGCAATACATCGGACAACAACTCCAGTGTCCATCACAAACGCATTAACCGTCCATGTATTGAGTGATCACGTGCTATAGAGATGGAACTCCATCACGGAAACTGACATCTGGCACCTGTACAACACAATGCATGCACATTTGCGTGACTGCTTTCAACATTCTGGAAATTACACCACTTATTAATGTACCACCATTTCACATTTGCAGTGGCTTACCTTGCACAATTCATTAACATGTGATCTTGCAATGTTAATCACTTAAAGATGTTACTTACATAAATATATTCCTGAAATTTAATTCTGTAAAGTAATTTCTTTTAAGTGTTGCGATTTTTTCCATTACTGTACAATTTCTTTCGCAAATAATGTAGTTTAACACCATTTTTACACATCATTTTAATACTAGACTGTGACTGGCTGGAGGTACGGAGATGTGAGGGGGAAAGGGTATTTAATTTCCCACTGAGATAATAGGGCAATTTCCACAATCTTGAATTGTTTTGGTTGGCTCTTTCATTTTTCATTCTTTGCTATGACTGTTTCGAGATAGATGGAGGGGGCATAGCTTGATGCAATCACTGATGACGAAAGACATGGTTCATCATGTGATAAGGGAGGATGAGTTCCGCCATCTTGGATTTTGAAGTCAATGACCCACATCACGAAATGTAAACAAAGAGCGCCAGAGTTCCCGGTGTAAACAAGGTGTTCCAGAGTCGGCATACATGTACTACTAAGAACGCCTAGTTACATGTAAGAGTGTGCCTAATGGCCCGTATCTTGTCAGCATAAATAAACAAACACAAAAAAACATTGTTGGTGTATATCCTGTTCCACTTTTGGCTCGTTTCTAGTACTCTTCCATGCATTACGTAACAATGAAATATGTTATTAAGTAATTCAACTTGCTCTTATTGAAGCTATATTTACAAGAAGATAATGAACCTTCAGTTCCGTTATTTTCAGTAAGAGTCCCGCAATACATTCATGAGCCAAAATTCAATAATAACGAATCATCTTAAAATTTCTGCCTGCTAGTACCTCACTCGAGGACCACCAAGATGTAGAAGAGAGTTTCTGACGATGTTGAAAACGAGAAAAAACGGACGGGTTATCAAGTGTGAGCATCGATGACTATAATCGATTTTCTCCCTTTCTTGTTTGCCGATCGCTGGTTTCAAAGCACAGATTTATTTCTGTTATGGATGAGGTTTCTTCCACTGTTAAGTTAATTGAATCAAACTTGAGTTAAATATGAACATTACTACATCATACAAGCTTTTCAAAATACTCTCCTTTTTGATAAATTTGTGTGCCAAGAATTAACTATCCGGTCCATAGCTGTCAATAAAGGGGCCCCTTTGTGCGCTTTGAGTTTGAGGGAAAAAAACATTATTGGTGTGGGCGATAGTGTTACAATTACTATATGTGAGGATACTGTACCGTTACAAGGTGAAGCTGTGAAGAGTGGTCGTGAGTCGTATCTGGTTGGGTTTGAGCAGGTGTGGCCAATTGTTCTGGCTTGTGTGTGTGTGGAAGCGCAGTTTTAAAACGATTGAAATCCTTAGTTAACTTTGTATTTCACGAAATATATATATTTTACCATAAAAATTAAGAAATACAAGTATAAGTTAAACAAAATTGTGGCAGTTTTAATCAATTTATTTATTGCGGTGATTTCATATCGTCTATAGCTGCAAGCACATTTAATTTTAGGAGCAGTTTAATGAGACAAATGTATCCTATCACCCTCTTCTAGAAATTTTCTTGAAAAAACAGGGCGATTACTTGTTGAGATTCTCATAACAACCTGCAAGTTAATGTCTGTCAGAAAGCATCTAGGGGCCTACACTTACTCTTGTCGTTCTTCATGCAAGAAAAACTTTGCCCAGAAATACATATACACCGAAATACAGAGAACATTTTCATCAGGAAAATTTTTCATCAGAAAAAAGTTTTGTAAGTGACAGTTAATGACACACCATTAAATATGTCTTTTACAGTGCGATCTGAGCGCATGTCAGTAAGTTAGTGAAAAATGCCTTCATAGTCGCTGTCGCTCCTATCAGCCACCGCGCTGAGTGTTAACAATGTTTTGCGATTATTACCTATGCTGCGCAGAGCGCATGCGTACTCGCGTGGCCGTCCTAGAAGAAATCCTCGGCTGCCCACGTGAAGAAAATCACGGTTCAAAGCTGATTTTTCTGATTGCCTTAAGGGGCCACAGAAAAATCCGCGGACCGCTATTTGTCCACCTCTGTGTTAGAGTATTGTCCGCGATATGGAAGGTCACAGGTTCGATGTTCGAAGTAGTACTATTCTTTAATCAGTCAGGAAGTCTACGAACAGTATTCATTTCACTTCAGGGTAACTGCTTGAAAGAGGAAACGCAGACAGCTGCTACCACCCTTCACAGAGGAATGGGGTACTTAAAACTCTAGTACATAGGGCGCGCACTATCTCAGACGCAGAGAGTCTACCCCAGGAACTGGAACATCTGAGAGCTGTATTTCAAAAAAATGGTAGCTTCAACGTGCTCTCCGCCTAACCACTACAGCACAACCTGTGGAGATGGATGAAATCACGAGGGAGGAGGTAGGCACTGCGTTTATTCCACATACAGGCGCACTCTCGGGGAAAATCGCCGGGTCGGAACTGTCTTTTGTCCTCCGAATAAAACTCGTGCACTGGTGGGGAGCGCCAAAGATGACCTCGGTTTGAGGAAGGCCGGCGTGTACCAGATTCCGTGTCAATGTGGCAAGTCGTATATTGGTCAGACGATGCGTACCGTCGAGGATCGATGCCGTGAACACCAGAGGCACACTCGACTGATGAATCCGAGCAAGTCGGCGGTCGCTGAACATTGTTTGTCGGAAAATCACGCTATGGAGTATGAACGCACGAGGATTCTGGTACGGACCGCGAGATACTCGGACAGCGTTGTTAGAGAGGCCATCGAAATGCGCACCAATGACGACCTCATAAACCGTGACTGTGGCTATAATCTTAGCAACGCTTGGGAACCAGCGATTGGGTTAATCAAGAGTAAATCGAGCAAACGTATAGTTGTGACGACCACGGCGGACAGAGCCATCACACTGACGTCATCTCAGACGCCGTTGCAATCTGTTTCACCCCGCGACCGTGGCGCGGGGCGGGGACAGCAGAGGGAGCGCGCCGCGGGCGGAGGATACTTAAATCGGCCACCGCCGCGACCGAACCCAGTTCCCTCTGAGCAGCCATAGCATACGGATCTCCGTACCTGCACGTTCACAGGAGCTCAGTCCGTCAGTTAGCTCAGTCCGTCAGTTCACCTGATAATGGCGACATGTATGATTGCCGAAATATTGTGCCCGTTGGACGCTGTAGACCGGCAGTACACCCGTGGATATTTTGATTATCAAATACGCCGAGAGAAACTCAAGAATCACTTCTAAGTGCGTGATACATGATAGCTGGATAGTTGACTGGAATCAGACGCGCACTGCGAGGAAACTCGCGAAAGCAGCTCGGAATGAGGAAGTAGGAACTGGAGCCAACGCAGAGCCTTGACACTGCAGCGTTTCTGCGCTCGGAGCCCCGCGTCTAATGAGCCGCTGGAATGGGGTCGCGTATCTGCGCGCAGTCTTTGATAACTTTGGCTCGCGGCGAATTCCGCGCACTTTGCATCAGCGCGACTCGGCTCTTCTCGCCCCCACTCCGGGCTGCGAAAGTTTACTGTCGCTGTTCGCTGCTCCGCTCTCCGGCACAGATTCCCGGCTGCGAGCTTCGGGAAGATCCCCGTCCAGTTATTCAATTATCCGGCGAGATACGGGGAGGGTGCGCCCGGCGCCGCGGCGGCTTTGAAGTCACTCCGGGACTTCCCCGAACCGCGAAACACTTATCTGCGCCGCGGGCACCGAAACTGTTCTGCGGCGCCATTCTGGGCGCGCACGCCGCGGAAAATTGACAAAACCTCCGGCTACGCGACAGGCGGGGGCGGCACGAGGGCTGAAATTCCGCGCCGATTCCGATATTCCGTGCAACTTCTCGCAAACTTAGACTTGCTCTTCTCTTCTTTCATATGACAAGGAGCCTATCGACCGCACTCGTGCTCCTTATGCCTCATATAAGCTCACCGGCCGATGTTAGTCACCCCCTTAAAACGGCACAGTTGTAACTAGGGGACGTTGAAGATGCTGTAGAACTACTACGAGGCTGTCATACGATCGTCCACCGCTGGCAAGCCTCCTGACCGTGTGTGATGGCAGGCACTTCTGGCATCACTAACTGATATCCCCTTATCTGTTCTACTCGCCCATGATGCATGGCAAGAATTATTTCGCTAAGCCTCTTGTTGTTGTTGTGGTCTTCAGTCCAGAGACTGGTTTGATGCGGCTCTCCATGCTACTCTATCCTGTGCAAGCTTCTTCATCCCTCAGTACCTACTGCAACATACATCCTTCTCAATCTGTTTAGTGTATTAGTCTCTTGGTCTACCTCTACGACTTTTGCCCTCCACTCTGCAGTCTAATACTAAATTGGTGATCCCTTGATGCCTCAGAACATGTCCTACCAACCGATCCCTTCTTCTAGTCAAGTTGTGCCACAAATTTCTCTTCTCCCTAATTCTGATCAGTACCTCCTCATTACTTATGTAATCTACCCATCTATCTTCAGAATTCTTCTGTAGCACCACATTTCGAAAGCTTCTATTCTCTTCGTGTCCAAACTATTTATCGTCCACGTTTCACTTCCATGCATGGCTACACTCCATACAAATACTTTCAGAAACGACTTCCTGACACTTAAATCTATACTCGATGTTAACAAAATTCTCTTCTTCAGAAAAGCTTTCCTTGCTATTGCCGGTCTACATTTTATATCCTCTCCACTTCGAACATCGTCAGTTATTTTGCTCCCCAAATAGCAAAACTCATTTACTATTTTGAGCTTCTCATTTTCTAATCTAATTCGCTCAGCATCACCCGATTTAATTTGGTTACATTCCATTATCCTCGTTTTTCTTTTGTTGATGTTTGTTATATCCTTCTTTCAAGACACTGTCCATTCCGTTCAGCTACTCTTCCAGGTCCTATGCTGTCTCTGGCAGAATTACAATGTCATCGGAGAACCTCAAAGTTTTTATTTCTTCTCCATGAACTTTAATTTTTACTCTGAATTTCTCTTTTGTTCCCTTTACTGCTTGCTCAATATACAGATTGAAGTTTAAGCCTCTTTTTAGCTCTAATTTCTCGAATTTTCTCGTCGAGGTCATTTCGTGAGATGTATGTAGGATGAAGTAATACTACTCTTCCTGAAAAGTATTCTTCCAAAATTCCAATACTAAACCTTTCCGAGATGCACAACGCCTCCCTTGCAGTACCTGCCACTGGAGTTGTTGTGCACGTCTGTAACGCTCTGGCGCCGAGCAAACAACCCCATGACGAAACGCACCGCTCTTCCTTGCATGTTGTCTATCTGTACCATCAGTCCTACCTGGTAAGCACCCCATACTGATGAACACTACTCAAGAATCTGTCGAACAAGCGTCTTATAACCACTTCCTCCGTGGATGAGTTACATTTCCTTAAAATTCTTTCTATGATTCTCAGTGTGGCATCTGCATTTCCTAGTCCGCAGCTCGTGGTCGTGCGGTAGCGTTCTCGCTTCCCACGCCCGGGTTCCCGGGTTCGATTACCAGCGGGGTCAGGGATTTCCTCTGCCTCGTGATGTCTGAGTGTTGTGTGATGTCCTTAGGTTAGTGAGGTTTAAGTAGTTCTAAGTTCTAGGGGACTGATGACCATAGATGTTAAGTCCCATAGTGGTCAGAGCCATTTCAACCATTTTTTTTTTTTTTTGCATCTCCTACCGTTTCTTTTATGCGGTCATTCCACTTAAAATTGCTCTAGATAGCTATTTATAGATATTTTGCGGCATTTACTGTTTCCAGCAGTTCATCGTCAATACTGCAATTGCACAGAGGTGGATTTCTTTTCCTATGTATGCGCAATATCTTGCATTCACTTACATTCACTGCTAAGTGCCACAGCCTGCACCATTCATCAATTCTCTGGAGGTCATTCTGCAGACGGTTAGTGCAGTCTGGCGTTGCTACTATTAATCATCTGTCAACAGTTTTAGAGAGCATTCGACGCTTTCCAAGAGATGATTTACGTACACTGCAAACAGTAAAGGTCCTATCACACATCATTAGGGTAATTCGCAAATTACATTTATATCTCACAATTTTGTTCCGTTAACACCGATGTGTGGAGTTCTGTCTGCAAGGAAGTCATGAATCCAGTCGTAAATCTGGTCCGATTCTCGTAAACTCGTTTTTTTTCGCTACACGACATTGCTGGACCGTGCCAAATGCCTTCTGAAGCCAAGGAACAGAACTTAGACCTCACCATCGTTGTCTGCAGCGCTATGGATCTCATGAAGGAACAGAGCGAGTAGAGTTCCACAGGAGCTCTGTTTGCGGAATCCATGTAGATTTTTATACAGGAGATTTTCGTTCTCCAAAAACCTTATAATTCCTAAGCATAAAAGGTGTTCTATAATTTCACAACAGACTGCATCGACGATAGAGGCCTGTAATTATGTCCCTCTTTCCTACGACCGTTTTTCAACATGAGAATGTCCCGAGCTTTTTTCCAGTCGCTAGGTACCATATGTTGCTCCAGCAAATAAATATAAAGTGCTGCTATAAAGGGAGCAAGTTATTCCTCTTAATTTTCGTAGAATCTTAAAGGTAATTCACCTGGTGCTGATGCTTTTCCGGTACTATGCGAATGTAGTTGCTTTCCTGTTCCGCGGTCGGTTATCTCAATATCTGGCATTTGGATGTCCGTACGATGATTGAAAGGATGGACCGCAACACGATCTTCCACGGTGAAACAATTTCGGAAGACCAAATTCAGTGTCTCGGCCTTATCTCTGTTATATTACACTTCGAAGCCAGTATGGTCACTGACGGACTGAACAGATGATTTCGAACCTCTTACTGATTTTATGCAAGAGCAAAACCCCTTAGGGGTTGTTTGAGGCTTCTGTCATTGCTCCCATTACACTCATTTTCGCTTAATTCAAGTTTTGTTTTTCAGTTATGACTTCTCTTGAATTTACGATGACGCTCTCGTTGTTTACGTACCAGTTTTGCAACAAGGCTATTGAACCACAGTGGGCCTTTCCCATCCCTGAAGACCTTTCTAGGAGCGTACTTGTCAAAGGCAGATTGAACAATGCCTTTGAATTCTTTCCATTTTTGCACCAAATCATAGTCCGCAGCTCTGAATATTTGATGTTGACTACTCATAAACTCTGCAATTCGTGTCCGGAATGAGACTTTCACTCTGCACCGGAGTGTTAGGTGATATGAAACTTCCTGGAAGATTAAAACTGCGTGCCGGACCGAGTTTCTAACTGGGGACTTTTGCCTTTCGCGGGCAAGTGCTCTACCAGCTGAGCTACCCAAGTACGACTCACGACCCGTCTTCACAGTCTTGCTTGGGCAGCCAGTCGTACTTGCGTAAATCGGTTGGTAGAGCACTTGCACGCGTAAAGCAAAGTTCCCGAGTTCGAGGCTCGGAGCGGCACACAGTTTTAATCTGCGAGGAGGCTTCGCATCAGCCCACACTCCGCTACTGAGTGAAAACCTCATTCTGGAAACATCCCCCAGGATGTGGCTAAGCCATGTCTCCGCAATATCCTTTCTTTCAGGAGTGCTAGTTCTGCAAGGTTCGCAGGAGAGCTTCTGCAAATTTTGGAAGGTAGGGGAAGAGGTACTGGCAGAAATAAAGCTGTGAGGACGGGTGGTGAGTAGTGCTTGGGTAGCTCAGTCGGTAAAGCACTTGTCCGCGAAAGGGAAAGGTCCCGACTTCGACTCTCGGTCCGGCACACAGTTTTAATCTGCCAGGATGTTTCTATTTGTATCCTGTCACTCTTGTGACGAAAAAATATTTTCCTCCCTTTATTAATATTCCTTCAAATTCCCGGAGCCATAGATGCTGCCACAGCCCTATGATCACTAATACCTTCCTCAACGTTAAATCAATCGATAAGTTCAGGTCTGTTTGTTGCTAGGAAATCTAAGACGTAACCTTCAAGAGTTGGTTTTCTAATTATTTGCTCGAGATAGTTTTCCGAGTAGAAATCCACAATAATCTCAGAGGAATCCCTGTCTCTGGCAACAGTTTTGATCGCATGAATCTCACAGTCTACACCTGGCAAGTTGAGGTCACTTCTTAACACTACGGCATGGTCAGAAGAGTTATTAGCGATGTTCTGCAGATTCTCTCTGAAGCGCTCTACCACTACAGCTCCTGGCACCGCCAGTCCGATTACCATTTTCGACCGATCTTTGATGCTTAACTTTACCCAGAGTAATTCACACTCGGAATGCGCCATAACCTCGTGAGATATTGTCGAGCTATTTACTGAAATAAGTATGCCGCCCCGTATCAGTTGTTATTGCTCTTCCCGTCGTAAGCTTACTCCTTTTTAAGAGCACTTTTCACCAGGAGCGCTTCGTTTTTATTTACAAAGCATCTTCTGGTATTTTTTCCCTTTTATTTACACTTTCGTAAGCCCACTGAATGCGCAGTCTGGTTTACAGGTACCTCCATTTCCAACATCCGCTAACAACGAGGGTTTGTAAACAAGATGAACAATCGCAAGTAATCACTTTTGATGTTTTGTAAATAAAAGTGAAACGCGCCTAGCGGAAAGCTCTCTTAAACTGTAGTTGGCTTACAAGGGAAGGTAAAGCGATGACGATTTAGGAGCTATAGTATTTCGGACATACCCCCGAGCACACCATGAGTGAAGTTTCCCGAATTTAGCCGCGCAGGGTAGCCGCGCGGTCAGGGGCGCTTTGTCAAGGTCCGTGCAACTCCTCCCATCGGAGGCGTAAGTTAGTTTAAGATACATTAAGTAGTGTGTAGGTTTAGGGACCGATGACCTCAGCAGTTTGATCCCATAAGACCTTACCACAAATTTCCAAATTTTTCCCCTGTTTTACCTACTCGAACTGTCGAATGTATTGTAAGATATATAGATCAATTTCCATACTCGTAATATAGTGCAAGGCAGAGCATATTCATGTGTATGACAAATATATAGGAAGCAACTGTTTATGTGTCAATAATATGGGAGCATACGGGTGGCAACTGATGCTATGCACCAGCGACACTTGTTTTCGAGTCCTGTTGAGTGGACGAACGGTCGCCTTGGCCTGAGCACGCCATAGCTTTTAGGGTACCGTATCCCAGTCGGCAGAAACGGAACACTAATGGTATCACTGTGGTATCCATCTGTCTGTCCGCTAAAAACCCTTTTTTTCAGGAATAAGTAGACGTATCAAGTTGAAATATACGCCATTTACTAAGGTCTACGGTCCACCGATGGCGTAAAAAATTGAAGCTTCTAAGCTAGTGCTATAAAAAGACACGGCCACTTGTATCATGTATTTTGATATTCGCAAACTCAATCATTAAAGAAGTTTGTTTGCGTGGTCATCTTCCGCAGAAGGCACAGAAATATTCGTTTTGTAATTAAAAACCACCTTTTCTTGGTGCAATGTATTTTATTTCTTAAAGAGGCTTTTCACCTTTTACTTTAAGGCATCTTCAGAGGAATCTAGAATAATACGGTTTTTTGTTTTTATATGCGATACGTGTAGATTATCAACTGTTTTATTATCTACAGATACCGCACTGAAGATGCCTTAAAGTAAAAGGCGAAACACATCTGGAAGAAATAAAATACATTGATCAAGGAAAAGAGGTTTTTATTTTCAAAACTAATATTTCATTAAAAGCCATGAGCTACTTTCTATTGACCTGTTATTGTTGCGGTCTTCAGTCAAGACACTCGTTTGATGCAGTTCTCCATGTTACTCTATGCCGTGCAAGCTTCTTCATCTCTCAGTGCTTACTGCAACCTACATCCTTCTGAATCTTCTTACTATATTCATCTCTTGGTCACCCTCTACATATTTACCCCACGCACTGCCCTCCAGTACTAAGTTAGTGATCCCTTGATGCCTCAGAACATGTCCTGCCAACCGATCTCTTCTTCTAGTCAAGTTGTGCCTTAAATTTCTCTTCTCCCCAATTCCACTCAATACCTGTTCATTAGTTATGTGATCTACCCATATAATCTTCAGCATTCTTCTGTAGCACCACATTTCGAAAGCTTCTATTCTCTTCTTGTCCAAACTATTTATCGTCCATGATTCACTTCCAGACGTCACTATACTCCATACAAATACTTTGACTTCCTGACAGTTAAATCTATACTGGATGTTAACAAATTTCTCTTCTTCAGAAACGCTTTCCTTGCCATTGCCAGTCTACATTTTATATCCTCTCTATTTCGACCATCATCAGTTATTTTGCTCCCCAAATAGCAAAACTCTACTTTGCGCCTCTCATTTCCTAATCTAATTCTCGCAGCATCACCTGATTTAATTAGACTACATTCCATTATCCTCGGTTTGCTTTTGTTGATGTTCATCTTATATCCGCTTGTCAAGACACTGTCCATTCTGTTCAGCTGCTCTTGAAAGTCCTTTGCTGTCTCTCACAGAATTACAATGTCATTGGCGAACCTCATAGTTTTTATTTCTTCTCCATGGATTTTAATACCTACTCCGAATTTTTCTTTTCTTTCCTTTACTGCTTGCTGAATATGCAGATTGAATAACATCGGGGATAGGTCCAACCACTCCTTCCCTTTCATGCCCCTCGACTTTTATAACTGCCATCTGGTTTCTGTACAAATTGGAAATAGCCTTCCGCTCCCTCTATTTTACCCCTGCCACCTTGACCTAGAACCACTAAATTTCGCAAGAACCCAGGTTTCACGGTAAAAATAAAGGGAAAAATCAGAAAATTCTTAATTTGTAATTATATCACACAAAAATATTTCTTTTGTCACTTGTTACGTAATTTCAAACTTAAAATTAAAACATAGGGTGTATTCTCAGTTGCAAGTATGGACTAGCATCTGCGAATAATGGGATGTGCTAGACAGGGACTAGAGCCCGGATTTCCCGCCTATCGCTAGAGGTAGCCTTACCATTTGGCTATCCGTGCACCACCCACGGCCACTCCCAAATTCCCATATGTCGTCAACCATGTGTCGACCTCCTATACTCGTACATCCATTACGTATATTCCTGTACAGGGGAGACATTTTACTTGAAATTCGCTTGCCCGATGTTGGCGGATAAACACTGTACTGCAGTGCCTGTGTTATTCCGAATTACGATGTAAAGTTCCTTAGGACATGCAGGCGTGTCCGAAGGAACTTTACATCATAATTCGCAATAACATAGGCTCTGCAATATCGTATCGTAATATTAAAACATTCTCCAGGGTCTTGCAATTCCCGGAATCGATATCTTGTCAGTACCAATGTCGATAACAGGCGATCTCGAAATGGATGAACTGTCTAGTTACATAATTAAGTTTGTATGGAACACTCAGTGTGGCAGCGCTACTCACCTCTCGCAAATTTTTAACGTTATAATTACTCTCTTTAGCGTTCTTCCTGCAAAAATTCGTATACAATTTCTGGTACTTTTAATCAGCTGTTTAGTGAGGCATGGTAGGGAACAGTCGGATGAAACCTACTAAAAAAAAAAAGAACTTTAGGTGTATCAAAGAGCTTATGTTGTTGATTAACCAACGAGACCTCAGAATTGAAGTGACAATTATACAAATCCTATGTCATAGACCATGGTATTGGTCTACGTATTTCGGAGGATGAGGACATGTTACTGTGCCTGTAGCGAATGGTGCACCACTCGCGGCCATGTAAAAAATTCGTAGCTAATGATGATCCCAAAGTTTTTTAGCATATCAGGTACAAGTAGGAGCCAAACCGGTCAAGAACATTTCTCGAAATATATATATAATGTTAAAAATATATATAGCCTATATCCGCCAGGGCTTTTATTGGATTGTCGTGGAAAGAATTGACGTAAACCGGTCAAGAAATTTCCGAGACATTTTACCGAATGTTTGTCAGTAACCTACAAAAATTTGTAGTAAATCTGTCACGAGCTTTTCGAGATTTTTGTTAATAACGTTTCCCCGCTATGTACTACTACAGTTATGCTTGTTAAAGAAAGGTGCAGCGTAAGTCCGTTCCAACGTTTATTATGGTATCCCGTAAAAATCTGAGGTAAATAGACCAAGAGATTCTCGAGACCTTTGTTAACAGGGGTACCTCTTTGTTTATCATACATAGGGTGTCCGACTTAATTCTACCGATTCATATAGTTCCGAAAGCATACCAAATGAGAGAAATACGGCTTGTCAGGGATGCACCTACGCAATGTGATGAAATCTACCCGGAAACCAGCTGGAAATGACTTACAAGTTCGTGGCGCCCACCATAGATAATGCTGAAATTAAATATGGTGTTGGTCCACCCTTAGCCTTGATAATAACTTCCACTCTCGCAGGCATACGTTCAATCAGGTGCTGTAAGCTGTCTTGCGGAATGGTAACCAACTCTTCACGGAGTGCTGCACGGAGGAGAGGTATCGATGTCGGTCGGTGAGGCCTGGTACGAAGTCGACGTGCCAAAACGTCCCAAAGGTGTTCTGTAGGATTCAAGTCACGACTCTGTGCAGGCCAGTCCGCCACAGGCCGTACATTATGAACAGGTGCTCGATCGTGTTGAAAGATGCAATCGCCATCCCCGAATTTCTCTTCAACAGTGGGAAGCAAGAAGATGCTTAAAACATCAATGTAGGTCTATGTTGTCTGCGACAGTGCCACGCAAAACAACAAGGGGCGGAAGCCCCCTCCATGGAAAACACGACCACACCATAACACCACCGCCTCCGAATTTTACACGCTGGCAGATGACGTTCACCGGGCATTCCCCATACCAACACCCTGCCATCGGATCGCCACATTGTGTACCGTGATTCGTCACTCCGCACAACGTTTTTCCACTGTTCAATCGTCCAATGTTTATCTCCTTACACCAAGCGAAGCATTGTGTGGTATTTACCGACGTGATATGTAGCTTATGGGCAGCCGCTCGACTATGAAATCCATATTTTCTCACCTGCCGTCTAACTGTCATAGTATTTGCAGTGGATCCTGATGCAATTTGGAATTCCTGTGTGATGGTTCGGATAGATGTCTGCGTATTCCCATTACGATCCTCTTCAACTGTCGGCGATCTCTGTCAGTGAACAGACAACGTCGGCCCGTACGCTTTTGTGCTGTACGTATCGCTTCAGGTTTCCACTTCATTATCACATCGGAAACAGTGGACCTAGGGATGTTTAAGATCGTAGAAATCTCGCGTACAGATGTATGACACGACTGACACACAATCACCTGACCACGTTCGAAGTCCGTGAGTTCCGCGGAGCGCCATATTCTGCTCTCTCCCGATATCTAATGACTGCTGAGATTTTTGTTAATAACGTTTCCCCGTTATGTACTACATTTATGCTTGTTGAAGAAATGTGCAGCCTAAGTTCAAATGGTTCAAATGGCTCTGAGCTCTTTAGGACCTAACAGCTGAGGTCATCAGTCCCCTAGAACTTAGCACTACTTAAACCTAACTAAACTAATGACATCACATACACCCATGCCTGAGGCAGGATTCGAACCTGCGACCGTAGCGGTCGCGAGGTTCCAGACCGAAGCGCCTAGAACCGGTCGGCCAACCCGTCCCGCGCAGCCTAAGTCCGTTCCAACGTTTTTTAGGGTATCCCGTAAAAATCTGAGGTAAACCGATCAAGAGATTCTCGAGTCCTTTGTTAACAACCCTTTGTTTATCCGTCATAGAATGTCCGTACGTGGCAGTAGGTGGCAGCACAATGCTCCTAAAATGAAAAAGTATGTGTCTGGGTGTGTCCGGATACTTTTGATCACATGGTGTATGTCAGGGGTTCACACAGCCGACAGGAATACACAGTCCATAAATGAAAGCAAGCATAACTTTAACACAAAATTTCCGTTTTTCAATGTTAGGTTTTTTTTCTACGGAAAAAACTAGAGGTACAATTAGTGACGGCGGATTTGTTTTCCCTGTTCTAAACCTCATATGTTATGAAATACATAGACTTTAAAGGATGGCGACGGCGCCACAGCTTTTGCCGTAATGTGCAGAGGAAGGGTTGCCTGAGCTGTTTTCACGGCAGCGCAGGCAAACCGCTTTATGGCAATACAGCATTACACCAGAAAGTCCATAAGGTATTAGAATTAGAGCAGTGAAACCAAGTCTGCCATCACTAATTGTACTACTGTTCACATTTCGGTAGAAAAAACCTACATGTGTCTTTTAAAGAAACTTAACCCTCAGTCGAAAAGAATGTTTGTTTAAGTGTAGATATTATGCAATCCTGTCTGTTTTCTGAGGCACTGACGTAGGTGCATCCCTCACCAACTGAATTTTGCACATTTTTTTCATTTCGGAAATATATGACGCGGGAAAGTTAGGTGGGACACCGTGTGTATATTTAGGTACCATAAATGTTAATGAAATATGTCCGTCCGTGCATTTATTAGAATTTCGTCTAAAAATTTGAAGTAAATCAGTCGAGAAATTTTCGAGATTTTTGATGAAAACGATTCCCATTTACATATAATATACACGTATATATTAGTGTAGCATATGTACGAAATAAGTACGTAGCCTGTGCCGTCTCAATGTTTATTACAGCATAATTTAAAAATCAGAGGCAAATCGGTATAGCACTTTTCGAGATTTTTGGTAACATCCTTAAACAACGACTTGTCTTTTTACATTAATTTTATACATGTATCCTTTGAGCGTCTTATAAGAATGTGAAGTAAATCGGTCGGGAAATTTTCGAGATTTTTTGGTAACGAATTTTCCCCTTGATATATTACGAAATCATACAGGGTTCTGGGAAATTCACGTTACAGAGTTCTAGGACTTATAGAAGGGAGTGAGTACATAATATTTTGAATAGGATATCCATGCTCGGAAACGTACCGTTTACGTGCTACAGCCGCTTGAAAACATGTTTGCTAGGTAGGTATACAACACGGTAACCAGGGTGTTGGGTGGTTAGGTCAGACCGGCTGCTGTTATTTGACGTCTGTCCTACCTCTCTGACCTGGCTGAAGTATTACGCACGTGTCCGTGACTGTTGTTATATCAACATGGTTCCTACACAGTTGCGGAACACACCGACATGATCCTTCTGACTGTCGTAGTTCACAGTAATGGAAGAGCTGCTTGTCGCCTTTATCAACATCGTACTCCGCAACGTCCGACTCCAAACCATACCCTTTTCGGTACAACTACGCAACGTCTTCGAGGAAGAGTACCATCACCGGCAGAAGACGTGACTGTGGTGCTTCAAGGAGAAGCCGCGAAGCCGAGTTGAAAGAGGCCGTACTGGGTTGACGAGCAATTTCTTCGGCAGTTAATGAGTGGAACCGTAAAACAAGTGATTTATTGGGTCAGGACTAATTATTTACTGGTTACCAACATGTTTTCAAATGGTTATGGCACGGAAACGGTGCGTTTCCGTACATTGGTTTCAGTTAAAAGTATTATCTGCTCTCTCCCTTTCACAACTCCTATAAGCTTGTAACAGGTATATACGAACACCCTGTATATGTGAATATACACTCATGCTCATAAATTAAGATAATGCTGATACACGGTAAAACATCGCTCTGGTGGGCGGTATGCGGGTTTAAATCACCTCGGGGCATGACCATGCAGTGCATTTGACCTGCGGTCGTCGCACGGTGGAGCTGGCAGCAGTCCACATCCAGAGAGGTGTGTTGGTGCATGACAGAGTACGGTGCAGTGGGTAAGTGTGCAGACGTTTGCAGACGTGCTAATGGTGACTGTGTGTTGAAAATGGCTCAAGGAACACATATTGATGACGTTATGAGGGGTAGAATGCTAGGATAAGTAGAGGCTGGTCAAACACAGCAGGTCACAGCACGGGCCCTCCGTGTGCCACAAAGTGTGATCTCAGTATTACGGCAACGATTCCAGCAGACAGGAAACGTGTCCAGGATCTACAGTACGGGACGTCCACAGTGTACAACACCACAAGAAGGCCGGTATCTCACCATCAGTGCCCGCAGAAGGCCACGGAGTACTGCAGGTAGCCTCGTTCGGGACACTGGAACAGTTGTCTCCAGACACACAGTCTACAGACGACTGAACAGACATGCTTTATTCGCCCGGAGACCTCCAAGGTGCATTTCACTGACTCCCGGTCACAGGAGAGCCCATAAAGCTTGGTGTCAAGAACACAGTGCATGGTCATCGGAACAATGGTTCCAGGTTATGTTCACGGACAAGTTCAGGTATAGTCTGAACAGATTGTCGCCGGGTTTTCATCTGTCGTGAACCAGGAACCAGATACTAACCCCTTAATGTCCTTGAAAGGAACCTGTACGTAGGTCATGGTTTGACGGTGTGGGGTGGGATTATGATTGGTGCTCGCACTTTGACAGAGGAAATGTAACAGGTGAGGTGTATCGGGACGTCAATTTGCACCAGTATGTCCGGCTTTTGAGGGGTGCAATGGGCTCACCCTTCCTCCTGATGGATGATAACGCACGGCCCCACCTAGCTGCCATCGTGGAGGAGCACCTTGAAACAGAAGATATCAGGCGAATGGAGTGGCCTGCCTGTTCTCCAGACCTAAACCCCATCGAGCACGTCTGGGATGCTCTCGGCCGACGTATCGCTGCACCTCTTCTAACCCCTACGACACTTGAGGAGCTCCGACAGGCACTGGTGCAAGAATGGGAGGCTACACCCCAGCAGCTGCTCGACCACCTGATCCACAGTATGCCAACCCGTTGTACGGCCTGTGGACGTGTGCCTCGTGATCATATCCCATACTGCTGTCGAGGTACATGGGCAGGAAACAGTGGCGTTTTGCAGCACATGTGTTTCGGGACGGTTTCCTCAACTTATCACCAATACCGTGGACTTACAGATCTGTGCCATGTGTGTTCCCTATCCGCCTACGCTATTAGCGCCAGTTTTGTGTAGTACCACGTATTTTGGCACCACTTTCTGCAATTATCCTTAATTTATGTGAATGAGTGTATTTATTTGTTATATATATTAATAAAATATGTAGCCTATACCCATTCAAATGTTTGTCAGGGCAACACGTAAAATCTGAAGTAAAGGAGTCAAAAATTATTCGAGATTTTAGTGTGAGAACGTTAAACAACGTCTTTACATAGTAGTGTTGAGATACAGTAGGTTTACACACTCTGTTCATAGGTGACAGTAGTGAACTAAACAGTGCATAATTGACAAAGATGTTAACCCACTGTAAAGCATATCGAAGGATTTAATGGAATCATCATACTTGCTGGAATTCCTGAAGAAGACACCTAGGTCAAGCGCCAAAAGACTTTGCGCAGAAACTGGAATCGCCAAGTCGCGAAATCTGTAACATCCATCAAACACGTCGAAACAATGTCGAAAAGCGTAGTGTCATATCTTGCACGCCAATCGAAGTTTCCTGCATCCCAACTCTTTAACTTCAATTAACATTTTGTTCATTGTCGGCTAAGAAGGTATTCTAAAAGCGGGAAGAAAGAGTTGGAGTTGCGTGGGCGGGACAGCCTGCCAAGAGGGGCAGAGGCGGCGCGGCTCCCTTTGACTCGGCAGAAGTAAGTTGCCAAGGAGCGCCGCCGGAGTGGTGGGGGAGCGGCGCTGCAGAAGGAGGAAGTCTTTCAACAGAGTTCCGACCCCGCTGTGGCGGCGCGTAATTTGTAATTTATAAGCAGACAATTTAATGTCCGGATTATTCAAACTAAAACTATTCTTTTCTGGTGGTGCGGTCGTCGCCGAAGGGTCGGACTGTCTGCCGGCGGTGTCGCGTCGCAGAAGGGAAGGGCGCGGCCGAGAGGCGAGAAAAGAGATTGGAATAAAGGAAAGAGTAGGAGATATAAAAATACACCCCCGGCAGTTCCTCTCGAGGAGTGCTCGCGCCTTATTCTTTAGCGCGCGGCAGAGGGGAGGCGGGAGGCGAAAAAAGTTTTGTAATTGCGCTCACAGTAATAACTTGGGAGCGGAGTTCTGTCGGCCGCAGATGGCGGCACATATTACAAGAGCGAGTCTGTTGCCTGGAGACGGCGCGAGAAAGATGGCGGCGCCTTGCGGCTGATGTAGTGGTCTGCTGGCGCTCGGGGCGCCTCGCCAACGCCGCTGGCCCGCTCCTCTCTACGCGCTACATAACAATCCAGTAGAGCGATCTTCGAAGCAGAATTACCGTAACTTCAATCTGACTACAACATAATATTCTTGCACAAAAGAATACACAAATGATTAACATCACACAATTCTATTGTTAAGTCCGCCATTTCCAAAATGCTCATCTATGGAACGTTTCTAACAAGAGTCATGATGAGAACATTTAGAATGAAGTTTTAGTCTAAGATGTGCCCAAAACAGCAATGGTTCCTCCAGGTGCATAGCAGAAGCCCTGTAGTCAACAACAAAAGTCACACGCATAAAAAGAGATGCAACCAAAAGAACCCGACCATCCATCTGCAAACTGCAGTTTTTTGGAATCACATATCGATACCAGCTATGACTTATCGAGGCTCGTAACAGTATGGCAAGTTTCCACCCGATGTAGAGAGTGGTTGCGCAGCATCTGGTAAACCCAGTGGTGTGTGGCCGCTGAGCTGTGCCTCCAGCAGCTCCATACCACAAACACCCTCAGCCACCGTGATATAGGACGGACAGAGTCATCCACTCAAGCCACTTGCTCTCTGAGCCACTTCACTACAGGACACTCTGCAGCCCCCACTCCATCTTTCGTGCTTACTTCAAGGAGACTTTTCATTGTTGACATAGTGATAGCTGGACTCTGTTTCTTCCTGCATTATTTGTAGTAATTCTTCACACACTTGGAGAAGTACAGGTTAAGTGAATCTTCCGTTTAATGTGTTAAGTTGTTCACTAATCATTACAGCTCCTGTCCAACTTTCTTATAACGACAGTACCACATCGTTCTGTAGCACACCTCTCTTTGCCATAGCGTACTAAGTCGTACATAACACCATTAGCTATGCCAATGATTAACTTTGCATTGTTGACTGCTCACTTGAGGATCGTTCGTGGAACCATGACGCTGTGACCGACATTTAGTGTAACATGGCCCCAAATGGCTGTGTAGGTAGTCACTAGAGCATCACCTGAACGCGCAGTGTACCAATGCAACATGTTCAACAGCTTGTTACGCAGCTAGACTGGACCGAAGGAGGGTCATATCGTGAGACTGAGGGAGGCTGGTTCGTCGTATTTCCTGCCGCACTAGTCTTATGGACACAGACATTGCCTGTTTTTGGGGGCAACGCATGGATGGCATGTAGAATCTCGACGTCCGACATGCACAGTAAGGAGATAAGACCTATGGATTGTCCGTCACATGCGAGCAGATTCAACCGCAACGATGGGGGTCATTCGGCTGGCTGTTCTGCATTCTATGCCCTAAATGTTGGTACCACTGGCAGGCAGACGCATGGCGCAGCATCTGCCGCTAGCCGACCAATGGGACTCCCAGAACTCATAACCCACAAGTTTAGCCCCCGACTCAGCTGGTGTCGACAATGACAGACATTGCGCCCTGCCGGCTGCCAGCAGGTCATGTTTAGAGCAAGTACCGTCTCTTTATCGGAGGTAGCGAACACCAGTTCTGTGACTGGAGCCCCAGTACAGGGCGCCACGAAGAGCACTTTGTGGTCTCCCATCAGACGTCCCTCAAACCTAGGTTGATTGTGTGGGGAGCGATATCGTACAGTGCTTGTTCACTGTTAGTGTTCGTAACAGTCTTCGTGACAGCCATTTGGTGCGTGTAAGAAGTCCTGCAAAAAGGGACTCTGCCATTCATAAACGTCCGTGCCGATGTCCTGTTTCAATGATGATGATCATGATGTTGATGACGTTTGGTTTGTGGGGCGTTCAACTGCGCGGTCCTCAGCACCGATACGAAGTCCCAGTTTTTACACAGCCCAATTTTTTACACATTCCATCTATCCACTGTCGCGAATGATGATGATGATGATCACAATGAAACTATGAGGACAAAACAAACATCCAATCCCCGGACAGAGAAAAGCCCCAACCCGGCCGGGAATCGAACGCGGGACCCCGTGATCCAGAGAAGCAACCTGTTGCAACATCACCACACTCGTTCCTCATATCACTGCCATCTCCAGAGAGCGCCTTGCAGCTGTGGATACTCTGCCAAGGCCAGCCGCATGACCCGACCTCTCCCCGATCGAGAATGTGCGGCGTGCCATGGAGCATGTCATCAGGACCCCGTGTCTACCTACCAGTCTGCGGGAACTGCGCACTCAGGTGTATGCGATATGGGATGGAGTATCACAGGAGAACATCCGAGACCTGTACAGTTTCCTGCCACGACGTCTCAACGCTTGTGTTCACAACCGTGTGGAGACCGATGCCACGTTAGCACTTGTGATTTGTGGTCGTGTAGTGTAATAACTGTTGATCCTTCGAAGTTGGAAGTGTAATAATTTCGTATGAGAATCCATCTCCCTGCCTGTCAACAATGATTGCTATCCGTCTTGTCTCTCTGGGTGCAGCTGTATTTATGACGAGCAGTCCTTTTAGCGATTCCTGCAGTCTTCTATTAAACAGAGAAGATGGAATCTTCCTGCCGCTATACATTACTGCATACGAATATGCTAACACCGTAAGCTCTCCCTGGCGTGATACTACATAAAGAACGGCTACGCTTGGTACAATGCGAGAGCAAATCTTATTAGTCTGAACTCAGTGGTACGCTGATTGTTGGAGAGAGGTCTGCTCGCCCCATGTCTTCTAAAGTTGTCTCACTGATCCCACTGAAATTCCTCCTCGTATGTCGAGGCTTCTCACATAGCCATTTTCATCGCTGAAAGTCAGCGTGGTTATTAAGATCGCTACTGGTGTCACTAAAATAATGTCCAAAGCCTTCGGCTTAAGAGACAGGGATGTCATCTTATTTATTTGTCCTTGTGGAATAAGGAACACTTATAATTCCCTATGTGGTGAAATTAGGACCACGTGGAAGTCAACAGAGATCCGTAAGTCCGTAAGACAAGCTAATGATCACGAAATCTGATAGCAATGTCGAACGCCGCAACTATTTTATCAGTCGTCACCGCCTTTTCTTGAAAATCATTGCATATCATATCAAACGCTGCCCGAGGCACTTTTAACAATTATATCACATTCAACTACTAAATTGTAACTAGTTCTTTTGATAACGAGTTCCGTGTTCCAATCACTGAGCACAGAGTTATACTGATTGATTGATGGAACTCACCTAACAGTTTCTCGCTTGCCGACGCAGGGCGCATTTCCGTCAGAGATCATTCATCTCCGCCGACATACGTTACGTCAGTCTCTTTCGTTTTCTACCTTCGAAAACGGATTTTAAATGAATACACTATGTGATCAAAGGTATCAGTACACCTGGCTGAAAATGACATACTAGTTCGTGGTGCCCTCCATCGGTAATGCTGGAATTCAATATAGTGTGGGCCCACACTTAGCCTTGATGACAGCTTCCACTCTCGCAGGCATACGTTCAGTCAAGTGCTGGTAGGTTTCTTGGGCAATGGTAGCCCATTATTCATGGATTGTTGCACCGAAGAGAAGTGTAGATGACGGTCGGTGAGGCCTGGCACCAAGTCAGCGTTCCAAAAGATCCCAAAGCTGTTCTATAGGATTCAGGTCAGAAATCTGTGCAGGCCAGTCCATTACAGGGATGTTACTGTCGTGTAACCACTCCGCCACAGGCCGAGCACTATTAACAGGTGCTCGATCGTGTTGAGAGATGCAATCGCCATCCGTGAATTGCTCTTCAACAGTGGGAAGCAATAAGGTGCTTTAAACATCAGTGCAGGCCTGTGCTGTGGTAGTGACAGGCAAACCAACAAGGGGTGCAAGCCCCGTCTATGGAAAACACGACCACACCGTAACACCACCACCTCCGAAGTTTACTGTTGACACTGCACAAGGTAGAAGAAGATGACGTTCTGACGTTCACGGGGCATTCGCCATACTCAAATCGTGCCATCAGGTCGCCACATTCTGTACCGTGATTCCTCACTCCATACAACGCTTTTCCACTGTTCAATCGTCCAATGTTTACCCTCCTTATACCAAGCGAGGCATCGTGGGGCAATTACCGGCGTGATGTGTGGCTTATGAGCAGCCGCTCGACCATGAAATACACGTTTTCTCACCTACCGTCTAACTGTCATAGTACTTGTAGTGGATAATGATGCAGTTTGGAATTCCTGTGTGATGGTCTGGATAGATCTGGCTATTACACATAACGACCCTCTTCAACTATCGGCGGTCTCTGTCAGTGAACAGACGAGCTCGACCTGTACGATTTCGTGCTGTACGTGTCCGTTCACGTTTCCACTTCACTATCACATCGGAAACAGTAGACCTAGGGATGTTTAGGAGTGTGGAAATCTCGCGCACAGACGTATGACAAAAGTGACACCCGATCATCTGACCACGTTCGAAGTCCGTGAGTTCCGCGGAGCACCACTTTCTGCTCTCGCACGATGTTTAATGACTACTGAGATCGCTGGTATGGAGTACCTGGCAGTGTCCGGATACTTTTGATCACATAATGTATCTTGCAAATGTGAAACGGTAGTACGAGTGAAGAATCCAGTATGATTTGTCTGGTTTTTATTAAGTTATTTATTATTTAAGAAACATATAGGGAATATGTACCAGTCTCAGAGAGTGTACACTGTCAGTATTTATTAAGAAACACGAAATATTATTCAAACGTCGAGAAAACTTTCAGTACTATTCGATTGCAACATTAAGCGTCAGAGAAATTTAGTTAGCCGTGTGGGACAATTGAGCTCAAAGTGCCGAATATTAGTTACGCTCTGGTCGCTTTGGAGTACGGTAGGTAGTGTGGAACTAGTATCAGGAGATGGTCACGTGACACTTTATCAGTGACGTAAGTCATTACAGTGAAATGATGTGTATGTGCCCTCGGCTATAAGTAAACTCTGCAGGAACATGGGTCGATGTCCGAATGTGACAGAATGAGAGAATGCAGCTGCCATGCCGACGGGCAAACTTCAAACTGAGTCCATCGACTCGGCGGTGTACCAAAGCGTAGTGTCCACCGTGTATGCAGGGGAAGGTGTACCGGTCGCGGCAGCGCACCACGATATTGCCTATTTTTTCACATGACACATTACGTGGAGTGCATCGATGGCCAAATTGGTCATTCAGTCTACATCTACATCTACATCTACATCCATACTACGCAAGCCACCTAACGGTGTGTGGTGGAGGGTACCTTGAGTACCTCTATAGGTTCTCCCTTCTATTCCAGTCTTGTATCGTTCGTGGAAAGAAATATTGTCGGTATGCCTCTGTGTGGGCTCTAATCTCTCTGATTTTATCCTCATGGTCTCTTCGCGAGATATACGTAGGAGGGAGCAATATACTGCTTGACTCTTCGGTGAATGTATGTTCTCGAAACTTTAACAAAAGCCCGTACCGAGCTACTGAGCGTCTCTCTTGCAGAGCCTTCCACTGCAGTTTATCTATGATCTCCGTAACGCTTTCGCGACTACTAAATGATCCTGTAACGAAGCGCGCTGCTCTCCGTTGGATCTTCTCTATCTCTTCTATCAACCCTATCTGGTACGGATCCCACACTGGTGAGCAATATTCAAGCAGTGGGCGAACAAGTGTACTGTACCCTACTTCCTCTGTTTTCGGATTGCATGTCCTTAGGATTCTTCCAATGAATCTCAGTCTGGCATCTGCTTTAGAGACGATCAACTTTATATGATCATTCCATTTTAAATCACTCCAAATGCCTACTCCCAGATAATTTATGGAATTAACTGCGTCCAGTTGCTGACCTGCTATGTTGTAGCTAAATGAAAAGGGTTCTTTCTTTCTAAGTATTCGCAGCACATTGCACTTGTCTACATTGTCATTCAATTTCCATTCCTTGCACCATGCGTAAATTCGTTGCAGAATCTCCTGCATTTCCGTACAATTTTCCGGTGTTACAACCTCTCGATATACCACAGTATCATCCGCAATAAGCCTCATTGTACTTCCGCTGTTATCCACAAGGTCATCTATGTATATTGTGAATAACAACGGTCCTGCGACACTCCCCTGCGGCACGCCTGAAATCACTCTTACTTCAGAAGACTTCTCTCCATTGAGAATGACATGCTACGTTCTGGTATTTAGGAACTCTTCAATCCAATCAAACAATTGGTCTAATAGTCCATATGCTCTTACTTTGTTCATTAAACGACTGTGAGGAGCTGTATTGAACGCCTTGCGGAAGTCAAGAAACAGGGCATGTACCTGGGTACTCGTGTCTGTGGCCCTCTGTGTCTCGTGGACGAATAGCGCGGGCTGGGTTTCACACGATCGTCTTTTTCTAAACCCATACTAATTCCTACAGACTAGATATCTAGTCTCCAGAAAAGCCATTATTCTCGACCATAATACGTGTTCAAAAATTCTACAACTGGTCGACGTTAGAGATATAGGTCTATAGTTCTGCACATCTGTTCGACGTCCCTTCTTGAAAACGGGGATGACCTGTGCCTTTTTCCAATCCTTTGGAACGCTACGCTCTTCTAGAGACCTACGGTATACCGCTGCAAGAAGGGGGCAAGTTCCTTCGCGTACTCTGTGTAAAATCGAACTGGTATCCCATCAGGTCCAGCGGCCTTTCCTCTTTTGAGCGATTTTAATTGTTTCTCTATCCCTCTGTCGCCTATTTCGATATCTACCATTTTGTCATCTGTGCGACAATCTAGAGAGGGAGCAGTCTTCCAATGTGAAACAGCTTTGGAAGAAGACATTTAGTATTTCGGCCTTTAGTCTGTCTTCCTCTGTTTCAGTACCCTTTTGGTCACAGAGTGTCTTGACATTTTATTTTGATCCACCTACCGCTTTGACATAAGACCAAAATTTCTTAGGATTTTGTGCCAAGTCAGTACACAGAACTTTACTTTCGAATTCATTGAACGCCTCTCGCTTAGCGCTCCTCACACTACATTTCGCTTCGCGTAATTTTTGTTTGTCTGCAAGGCTTTGGCTATGTTTATGTTTGCTGTGAAGTTCCCTTTGCTTCCGCAGCAGTTTTCTAACTCTGTTGTTGTACCACGGTAGTTCTTTTCCACCTCTTACGATCTTGCTTGGCACATACGCATGTAATGCATATTGTACGATGGTTTTGAACTTTCTCCACTGATCCTCAACACTATCTGTACTTGAGACAAAACTTTTGTGTTGAGCCTTCAGATACTCTGAAACCTGCTTTTTCTCACTTTTGATAAACAGAAAAATCTTCCTACCCTTTTTAATATTTTTATTTACGGCTGAAATCATTGATTCAGTAATCGTTTTTTGATCGCTGATTGCCTGTTCTGCGTTAACTGTTATCTCCGCAACGTTTGGTGGGTGTAATTAATGACTTAGCTTGTTCTGTGATGTTTTTGCGTCACTTTTCATGCTGTGACTTGCGTCCACTCAGTAAAGGTCCTACGATCATGAGCGAGGGTGTTTATCTCGACATTCCCAGCAACCAGGTGTTTCAGTATTGGCGTTTCTTCTACATCTTCATGATAGAGGAAATAAAAGAAATCCAATGAAGAGCAACACGTTTCGTTACAGTTTCATTCAGTAAGCCTGAAAGTGTCGTGCAGATGCTCAGCCAGTTTCAACACAGACGTTCTGTACCACGTTACGGTCTTCTGTTAAAGTTTCCTAGAAGAGTCAATCAATAGATAACTTCCTCCTACGGATATCTCGTGAAAAGACCATGAAGATAAAATCCGAGAGATTCGAGGCCACACGGAGTCTATCCAGTAATGGTTTCTCCCCCACACCATACACGACTTGAACACAAAAAAGGAGAAATGGCACAGGTACACAAACCACACCCCGCCACATACCGTACGGTGGCTTTCGGAGTATAGATGTAGATGTAAATGTAAATGGGTACGTACTGGTCACTCCCATCTTCGAAGGGCTGCAAGTATACGTTCCTGATTCTACGAACACTGCGCCTCTCTATCGCATCTCGACTTATCCGCTAAATCAGTCGACTTTCATCCACAGAAAATGTCTGAGACTGTTTGAGGAAGCGGATGCAACGTACCAATTAAGGTGCCCTCATTGTGGTAGCTATTCTGCAGCTAATCGTCAGTGAATGGAAATACACTAGTCCTTAACACCAGTATAATTTTTAATAATATATAATGATTGAAAAACACAAAGTGTTTCTTTTTTATTTACCCACACATGTTTTGACACCTATGTATCATCTTCTGTGGCTAAATAAAATAGAAATACATTGTGTTTTTCATAATGTGGCATTTTTAAACAAAAATTCACTTCAGAAACGCGAGAGAAACCTAATTAGGAGCTTCAAACCAGAGCAAGATGATTCTATGGATGAATATAAAGTAAATGTAGACGTCGTGTTAATACGGCCTTCCATCGGGTAGACCGTTCACCGGGTGCAAGTCTTTCTCTTTTGACGCCACTTCGGCGACTTGCGTGCCGATGGGGATCAAATGATGATGATTAGGACAACACAAAACCCAGTCCCTGAACGGAGAAAATCTCCGACCCAGCAGGGAATCTAACCCGGGACCTTGGGATTGACGTTCTTTCGCGCTGACCACTCAGCTACCGAGAACGGACAAATATAAAGCATAAGAGAGGAAATGAAATTTAAAGATGCATATTCTTTTCATTTAGTGTACAATAGTTTATGTTGATGATGGGGAAATGCGTAATGATGAGACTGATGAAACGTTAATAAAATGATATTGGCGACTATGGCTAGTGTATTTCCATTCATTGCTAAAGATTGTCGCGGATTTCCTACGATACTTCTTATCATTGTGATATAACCTAATCATCAATGAGTGGCTTCAACTCAATACGGCAATAACTTTTTGAGTAATTTGTAATATGTCTGGTTTGATGCTGCCTTCCACCAATTCGTTTGTATGGCAACCTTTTCATTTCAAAGTTGCAATTGCGACCTACGTCCTCAGTTATTTGCTGTATTTATTTCTGTCTCTGTGTACAACTCACTCTAGTACCTTGAAATTTATTCTCCGATATCTTAGCAAATGTCCCATCACTTACTCCCTCTTTGTCAATGTTTTCCATGAATTCCTTTACCCTATAATTACATCTAATTTTCAACATTCATCTGTAGCACCGTGTCTCAAATCCTTCGATTCTCTTCTATTCTGGTTTTCCCACAGTCTATGTTTCATTACCATACAACGTTGTGCTCTAAACATACATTCTTATAAATATCGTCATCAAATTAAAGTTTCCAGAAGTACCATTTCTATCAGTAATTGTCTGCTTTTTATGTCCTCCTTCCTCCGACCATCACGGGTTATTTCACTGCCTAGGTAGCAGAATTCCTTAACTTCGTCTACCTCCTAATCTCCAATTTTGGTGTAAAGTTCCCCTTATTCTCATTTCTGCAGTATGTCAGTACTTTCTTCGATTTACTTTCAACCCATATTTTGCACTCATTAGATCATTCGATTCAGCAAATCTGTAATTCTTCTTCTCTTTCACTGTTACGCTATACCTGAAGAAATTTGAGCATACTCGTCCCCGGCAATTAAACTCATTAGCGAGGGTACAGGTGGTTTTACATGGAAATAGCGTGACGTCTTCTGGGGATGACAAAATTTGTATCCGTTGCGCTTAGCTCCGCACTGAATGTGGTGCGTCTGTTTTTTTTCGACATGACGTAGAAAAATGTTAAGTAAGTAGCCCCTGGTATAAAACGACTGCTCTTTTCTTTCAGACTACATGCACATTCTGTTTCTCTTTTTCTCTCTTTTTTGTTTTTAGTCTTAAGTGTACCAAGACAGAAACATAGTAAAACGTTGGCACTGACTGTCGTCTCCAACTGGGTATCAGGTACGCAATGCTCAAGAGAAAACGCGAATACTTCAATTTCCACCAAGTTTGGAGTCACACTGCCGAGCAATCTGGGATATGTACCTCAGAAAATGACGTGACAAGGCTTCTAGGTCCAAACACAATTCAGAACCATAGACCCAATTAATAAAAATTTTAAACAATAATTATTCTGAGAAACATGCGCAGCAACATGGAAAAACAGGTTTCGCGGAAAATATAGATGGAAATCACATACTCGGAAAAAAGACTGAAATACCGTGAGTGAAGCTGGGATACACATTTGGAATCTGAATTATATACATGAATGAACATAAATATTTTCTAATGGTATGCTTGCCTGGAATTGCGTTAAAAGCAGACAACAATAAAAATATGATAAACAAAACTGAGCTTTCGGTTAGCGTCAAAATTTTCATACTGAATATGACGACCACAGTTGATGACAGAAGCCGTCTTTCTGGACTCATTTTACTTGACGGAACACGAGTATAAAAACATAGTAAGATACACAAAATACACATAGTAATAACTACTGATGCACCTGAAAATGACACTTCCGTACAAACTCACCCCTGTTTCCGACTCCGCAGCAATGAATCACGGATAAAATTAGTTACTATATCTCAGGAATTTTTTGTAGTAATTTTCATAAAAAGGATTGAACCATTAACAGAGGGTAGGTTCGAGTTCAGGTCAATTTCTCTACCATTCTTACTTTACCCACAACAACCTTTGCAGGAAAAACATATCGTTATAATGTCACCAAATTTCGATACCTTGTATTCCTGGTGCAGAACACCCACACCTCAAAAAGTAAGGTTTTGAACCTGAAAGAAAAATAATTAATTACAGTATAAACAAGTACAAGATGTTAGCATGTACTGAAGGTTCAGTACTTACTGAGAACTGCCTTAGCCAGGTCACTTAGTTAAACTAACTATGGCAACAATAAAGGTAATTGCTGTTTAAAGAAGACAGTACGTTGAGTTGTAGAATTTCTTCACCACATTGTAATAGAAGCATGCTCGTAATTTAGCCATATTTCTCTGAGAAATAAATCGCGGAAATACAGCAAATGTATATGATTGTCTTTATTTGTATACTAACAAAATAACGTACAGTGTCCGGGTGGAATGGGATTCGGGCTAGCGTTGTGCAGGGGAAGAATGAATTTAGCAACTAGTTAATTAAACATAAAATCTTCTTGATGACAGAACGATAACAACTAAACAGAACTTAATTTGCGGCCTAGCAAACGGGTCTCAAAATAGAAATTAACAATCAAAATGAATTCAGCACTGTCTAACTGCCGTCCGCGGTGGCCGAGTGGTTCTTGGCGTTTCAGTCCGGATCCGCGCAACTACTACGGTCGCTGGTTCGAATCCTGCCACGGGCATGGATGTGTGTGATGTCCTTAGGTTAGTTAGGTTTAAGTAGTTCTAATTTCTAGGGGATTGATGACCTCAGATGTTAAGTCTCATAGTGCTCAGAGTCATTTGATTTTTGAACCACAGTGTATTTGAATTTAATAAAATAGAATTGAAGTCAACCTCGTCCCAGCACACAGAATACCGTATTTAGAATAATAAATACATGTTTCTTGGCCACATAAAGGAAAAAAAGAAAGTAATAAAGGGTCTGAAACTAAGCATAGTACACCAAGACAACTCTCAGACTTAATTAATATCACCCACATAACACATAGCTAAACACAGGTCTACGTCTACACCGATCACCAACTAGTCACTTCGGCGACTATCTACAGGATTTCCTATATATGTATCGAAATGCAATATTTTGTACAATAAAATACATAAATGAATCACTCTGAGAGTGCTACAGCACACTGTATATATTACGCTTAAATTATGCAATTTCCCTTCGAATATGGAACAGAAACCACATTAAAATTACACCATTTCTTTTCGAAAGTACACTGGTTTGTAAATGACATAGATAAAAACATGTTTTATGGCTCTCTCTCCACGATAACTGGAAATTACCATCGGGTCCTGAAACGATGGTCAGCTGTGATACGATCAACTCGGAGAATGGGTGCAGCTGCCTTGTTTTCGACTGTGCATACCCAGATGTGGCGCCATCCTTTCTGCCACTGTGAATAGTACATTGCTCACAGTACCAAGTCAGTATTTTTATTTGAAAGGGCGTATAAAGTATTGTACGAGTATGGAGTTCGAGGCATTTTTGAGAAGCACTTGACGTGCCAGTGCTGTGGTCAGTATTTTTATTTGAAAGGGCGTATAAAGTATTGTACGAGTATGGAGTTCGAGGCATTTTTGAGAAGCAGTTGACGTGCCAGTGCTGTGGTCCGGCGGACAGGTGCACCGATTAACTTTCACGGCCGGCGTCTTCATTAATTAAAAATTCCGGGCTGAATTGCCGTGGTCCATACATAAAACTGCTTCTCCTTCCTGACGTTTCGTTGCCTACTGTGGGCAACATCTTCTGAGGTGAGTCGGCGACTGGCTGCTAGGCGCTGGAGGTTCCGCTTATATAGAGCGCTTAGATGGCGCCACCACTCATCACGTGCTTTCGACATTAAAACTATCTCTGCCTAGTGCCATCTCTCTCGATTACAGGTAATCGATAGTCACTTGGTAGGTACAGAGTCGACCGCCATATCTTGTGTAGTTTTAATCCTTCTTCTATTTTATTAAAATTATTTTAGTGTTTGTAGATCTCTATAGCTTCTCTATACATGCGGGAATAATAATTTTATTTCGTGATCACCGTCTTTGAAAACGTGTTCCGCTACAGCTGATTTGTCAATTTGTCGCAATCTAGAGTTCATTTTGTGTTCCGTTAGGCGGGTATTAACACTCCTTTTAGTTGTTCCAATTTAAACCATGCCTCGGCTACACGGAAGTTTATACACATCTGGGGTAGCTAAGAAGTGTCAGGCGTCTTTCACCGATCTTAAATTTTCACTAATTTTCTTGGTTCAAATGGCTCTGAGCACTATGGGACTCAACTGCTGTGGTCATCAGTCCCCTAGAACTTAGAACTACTTAAACCTAACCAACCTAAGGACATCACACACATTCATGCCCGAGGCAGGATTCGAACCTGCGACCGTAGCGGTCGCGCTGTTCCAAACTGAAGCGCCTAGAACCGCTCGGCCACAATGGCCCGCCTAATACCGTTTGTTATTTGTTGTTAGGAAAGCTAATGGACACAAATATTTCTGGAGCAGAACATAAATATCTGAAAGGGAGTCTGCTAGAACAATACCAAAGACGCTTTGAGAACAATGGGAAAGCCATACTGTTGTGCACATTTCAAAGATCTTCCCTTCAAGCGACTCCGTTTTCAAGGTCCTTGCCAGTGACTACCGCCGTTAGCACGTTAAATGTTATTGCTCATAAGAAACAAACACAAAATTTAGCCTAAGTGGAAGAATCACGAGTATAGGTACCGGCTGTTGCAGAAGATCGTTTATGAAGCATTCATGAAAAATTAGTTTCAATACAGCAAGAGCAGAGCTCCACCACAGCAGCAGCAAACAGCCAAGTTTTTGTCTCTGAAGTTCGCCTCCTTACGTCACTAGCCTGTAATCAACCAAAAATCTTCTCCAGCAGAATTCTGGAAAGACAGTACGGCAATGCATCATTTTCTGCATGGTATAGCTCGTAAATATCTGGGGACAGTGAATTACTTTGCTCCTTCTGAAACACTGTTTTCTGAGGTGGGGACCCAGCAACTGTTTCCGTTCGGGTCTCAGTGGAGGAAGAATACTCGGATTTCGGTCCTTTTATCTTTACAATAAAACAGACACTGTTTGGACAGGCCATGAAGGCTCAACGGTATCAACCGGCCGCTGTGTCATCCTCTGCCCCTAGAGGTCACTGGATGCAGATACGGAGGAGCATGTGGTCGGCTCAACGCTCTCCTGGACGTTATCAGTTTTCGTGATTGGTGTCACTACTCCTTAGTCAACTAGCTCCTCAAATGGCCTTACAGGGTCTGAGAGCAGCCAGCTTGCCGTTTGCTAACAGCACTCGGCGGACTCTCACAATGACCCATCCATCTGCTAGCCAAGCTCAACAGCGCTTCACTTCGATGATCTGACGAGAATTAATGTTACCACTGCGGCTAGGCCATTGGCACCTTTTTATTAACAACAGGGAGCAGAAAATAACAACTAGACAACATTTTTTTTAACTGTTACATTTGTACTTACTCAATTACTTTCCAATTTATTTTACAGTTTCAAACGAAAGGCACATACAACTTCTAGAGAATATATAAAATCAATTTCGTTCAATTTTCAGTGCTCCTGAAACTGTTATCAACACACTTATTTTCTCCACAAATCTTCTTAAAAATGGAGTAACGTCTTTTATCAAACTTAGTGATACATCCACCGTTCCAGACTAACAGCGAATTACTCAGCCTGGTCTTTACGCATGTAGATTCTGACAGGCACGTTTTGTCTCCTGCATTGATCAGAACCTGAGTCATATCTCTAAGCGTTCTTCAGGACTGAGGTAGTCACCTTTACAACTCCGTTTGCTCCCACGTTTCTACTACAGGATTGTCGCCAGCGTAAATGAAAGGACCACGATAGTTTTTCTACATTCTCTGTCTTTTTCTCTGCACTTCCCATTATCTCAATATCCAGCTTCTTTCCTGTGGAAGTCAAACACTTTTATTTCTTTCAAGTCATTTTCACAATATGATATATGCTGAAGTAAGCTGTGCATTTGGAGAAAACAAAGAACTGTCCCGAAGAATTGAATGACTAAATAATTCGCTGAACAACTAACGAAACATATCTAATTTTCGAGTTGTCAGGTGCCGACTTTGAATTGTAAAGTGTTCGTTGGTCGTTGTGCGGTGACAATCCCTGCGGCATATCGAGTGCGACAAAACACTTTTTTTATTTACATTTGTTTTTTCGAAGTACTCGACAACTAGTTCGTTTCATCGAGAATTCGATTTATCGAGGTTCGTAACAGCAAGAGTCGATTTTACACTGAAGCGCCTGCAGCAGACACGTGGAGTTCACCGTGTCCCTGGAACTGACTCTACACCTGCCGGCGCCGCCGTAGGTCCTCAGTTGCGCGAAGCAAACACGCCAGCAGTCAAATTCGGTGAAAACAATCTACTCGGCCTCTTCTCTTTGATCTCTGAGCGCGAGAGCGCACAGCAAAGACACAAAACAATTCGCCTCAAGTTACAGAACATTTCACGGACCGGCGGGCAGCAGCTCGGCGCCTTCCCCCTTCTCGCTGTGCACATCCATCCCATTAACCCCCAGGTCACGCTGTCAAACTGCGTGTGAAATCGCGGCACGGCGCCGCCAAAGATTTTAATGATGTAGCAGCTGTGCTGCTGCTGCCATCTCCCTCCCCCGTCGGGAACAGGCGCCGCGCCTGACATCTCGCGGTCTACTGACGAACCAGAATGGAGCTCGTGCTCCGCACAAAAGGGACGTTTTAACATTTGATACGCGACGGTCACACGACCGTTAAGGCTTCTATCTGGCGAGTTACTGAGATTGTGGGCGCGGTTAGGGGAAAGTTATAGGCGCACGAAACCCGGAGGCGGTGCCCGTTTTAATCGTCAGAACGTGATCTCTTTCTCTCTTCCGCCACAAACTGCTAAAAGTATTTGAAAAGCAGCGGTTTTCTTTAGACAATTTTTGCCGCCTTCTCTTCCTTCGTCCCTTTACCCGCTCGCAATTTTCTCTCATGCGAAAAGAGAGAAAAAGTTCGCATTTAAGATGGAAAAGAAAGACGGATTAGCAGCGGGCTTCTTTTTTCCTTTTTTTCCCTGTGGAGACCGAACAAGAAAAGATTCAGAAACTTTTGGAAGCCGCGTAAGAATACGTCGTCGCTGGACAACTGCATCAACATTTCTCTCTCTCCACTTCGCCTCTCTTTCTCGCCGCAAAGAGTTTAATTAAGGCGACGCTTTTGTGCAAGTTGAAATTTATACGCCCGAAATGTTTAACAATTCTTCGCAAATAAAGATCTGCTCAAAGAGGCTGTCCCGCGCAATAGAGAGCGGCGATGGCAGCTAAGCGAGATGGAAATACCGTGAGCGTGTTAATGTCGTATTAATTTAGGTGTGAAATTATTGCTGCAGAAGTCTGCCCCTGCATTTCATGTATGTAGAATAGAAGCGAGAGTTTGCGACGAAAAATTTTTGTCAGCTCCGGGCTACAACCATACAGTACTTTGTCCCTGTACCTGGAACGTTCTGACAGAGGAACCGTTTCGGCTGGCTGTATGCAATGTTTTTTCTGGCTCAAATTTATTCTCATTTCGTAATTTTTTCTCTCGTAGAGGTCGTTCGTAGGTCAGCAAAACTCCAGACTGCAGCTGGATGTTAAACTGAACATTAGCAATGTAAGGCATGACTAAAAATAACCTTAAAAATGAAAGCAATTTGCAGCGCCGACACTGCTTGCCGGCTTTTCATGTCGATTCCTAACTAACGTGAGCGACTTAATGAAGTGCTTTTGTATGACCTGGCTGTCGTGGAACATATTGTCGTTAAACCTGACATTGTTGGCCAAATATGCTTCGTGATCAAAGAAACGTGAATAAATGTACGGAGGGTATGATTATTTGCACAAGACACAGATCGAAACAATTGCTTTTATTATCGTAAGAAGACTAAATAAACAAACGGTGAACTATTTGGAAGTAATATCAGCAAATGTTGCTCTTGGTGTAGCAAATATGAACAATAAGATGGTTCAAATGGCTCTGAGCACTATGGAACTTGACAGCTATGGTCATCAGTCCCATAGAACTTAGACCTACTTAAACATAACTAACCTAAGGACATCACACAACACCCAGCCATCACGAGGCAAAGAAAATCCCTGACCCCCGCCGGGAATCGAACCCGGGAACCCGGGAACCCGGGTGTGGGAAGCGACAACTCTACCGCACGACCACGAGATGCGGGCGAACAATAAGAATTTAAAGTCTTTGAATGTTATACACTGCCCAAAATGGAGACTATTATGATAAGACACACAAGTCTAATATTTATTATTATACAGAATGATCAAAAATTCTGTTACCCCTTTGTATTACATAAGTGTTAATGAATTTGTGCTTATTATTATTGCAGGGACTGATAACAATGCACCGCATTATTTTTTTTCTTCACCAATTCTTTATTGCCGGCCAGTGTGGCGCTTCGTTCTGGAACCGCGCGACCGCTACGGTGGCAGGTTCGAATCCTGTCTCGGGCATGGGTGTGTGTGGTGTCCTTAGGTTAGTTAGGTTTAAGAAGTTGTAAGTTCTAGGGGACTGATGACCTCAGAAGTTAAGTCCCATAGTGCTCAGAACCATGTGAACCAATTCTTTATTGAACATAATGAGAATTACAAACACGACAAAGTGATGTTTTATCTACACGACCTATTTTTTCACATAACGTCCATCCCGTTCTATGCGCTTCCTCCAGCACGAAACAAGGGCGTGTATGCCGTGTCAGTACCAATCCTTGTCCCGGCGGAGCAGCCTTTGCTTCACTGTGTCAGCTACCTTTGCTGGTTGACAGATGCAGAGCCCATGGCCGAGTCGTAATGCGTGTGTCCTCGCGAATGACATCAGCTCCCTGCAACATGTCAGATGTAGCAGCCTTGGATAGTCTCCCTGACCGCTGCAAAGCGTTTGTGAGTATTCCTCACAGTTCTTTGGCGCACTCACTCAGGAGACTTCAAGTAATATATAGGGTGTTACAAAAAGGTACCACCAAACTTTAAGGAAACATTCCTCACACACAAATAAAGAAAAGATGTTATGTGGACGTGTGTCCGGAAACGCTTAATTTCCAGGTTAGAGCTTATTTTAGTTTCATCAGTATGTACTGTACTTCCTCGATTCTCCGCCAGCTGGCCCAATTGAAGAAAGGTAATGTCGACTTCGGTGCTTGTGTTAACATGTGACTCATTTTTCTACAGTACTAGCATCAAGCACATCATTACGTAGCATCAACAGGTTAGTGTTCATCACGAACGTGGTTTTGCAGTCAGTGCAATGTTTACAAATGCGGAATTGGAAGATGCCCATTTGATGTATGGATTAGCACGGGGCAATAGCCGTGGCGCGGTACGTTTGTATCGAGACAGATTTCCAGAACGAAGGTGTCGCGACAGGAAGACGTTCGAAGCAATTGATCGGCGTCTGAGGTAGCACGGAACATTCCAGCCTATGACTCGCGACTGGGGAAGACCTAGAACGACGAGGTCACCTGCAATGGACGAGGCAATTCTTCGTGCAGTTGACGATAACCCTAATGTCAGCGTCAGAGAAGTTGCTGCTGTACAAGGTAACGTTGACCACGTCACTGTATGAAGAGTGCTACGGGAGAACCAGTTGTTTCCGCACCATGTACAGCGTGTGCAGGCACTATCAGCAGCTGATTGGCCTCCACGGGTATACTTCTGTGAATGGTTCATTAAACAATGTGTCAATCCTCATTTCAGTGCAAATGTTCTCTTTACGGATGAGGCTTCATTCCAGCGTGATCAAATTGTAAATTTTCACAATCAACATGTGTGGGCTGACGAGAATCCGCACGCAATTCTGCAATCACGTCATCAACACAGATTTTCTGTGAACGTTTGGGCAGGCATTGCTGGTGATATCTTGATTGGGCCCCATGTTCTTCCACCTACGCTCAATGGAGCACGTTACCATGATTTCATACGGGATACTGCACCTGTGCTGCTAGAACATGTGCCTTTACAAGTACGACACAACATGTGGTTCATGCACATTTCAGTTGAAGTGTTCGTACGCTTCTCAACAACAGTTTCGGGGACCGATGGATTGGTAGAGGCGGACCAATTCCATGGACTCCACGCTCTCCTGACCTCAACCCTCTTGGCTTTCATTTATGGGGGCATTTGAAAGCTCTTGTCTACGCAACCCCGGTACCAAATATTGTGGACGGCTGTGATACAATACGCCATTCTCCGCGGGTGCATCAGCGCATCAGGGATTCCATGCAACGGAGGGTGGATGCATGTATCCTCGCTAACGGATGACGTTTTGAACATTTCCTGTAACAAAGTGTTTGAAGTCACGCTGGTACGTTCTGTTGCTGTGTGTTTCGATTCTATGATTAATGTGATTTGAAGAGAAGTAATAAAATGAGCTCTAACATGGAAAGTAATCGTTTCTGAACACATGTCCACATAACATATTTTCTTTCTTTGTGTGTGAGGAATGTTTCCTGAAAGTTTGGCCGTACCTTTTTGTAACACCCTGTATATGTAACGTTTCGCATTCGTATCATTGTTCTCGGCTGGGAAAAAAAATGAGGCTCATTACTTTATGGGCAACCCTCGTACACCTAATTCATGGCTGATGAGTCCACACACACTATGGATGAAGGGAGGGTCAGTGCGACAGTCAGGTTGGTATCCCATCACTGTCTGGCGTGTCTGCAGACACTCCCTCGGCCCAGAATCTCATTGACTAGAGTAGAATTGTCGTCAGTCTTGAGTCATGCTTCGAGTTGAGTCCGGATGACCGGATGACCAGCGGGTCTTGAGGCGCCCCGAACAGTGGTGGTACAGTATACCTGCCACCATATGCGCGACTACCAGGAGTGGTGGTGTGGGCTGGCATTTCTTTTCATAGCAGAGTACCTCTGGTCATCCGTGGCACACTTACACCACACCTGTATGTCGGCTTTTTGTTGCCCTTCATGGGCTAACGTTTCAGCAAGATAATACCCGCCCGCACATGAGACAGTTTATACTGCTTTTCTACGTGCTTGACAAACTCTACCTTGGGCAACAAGGTCGCCGGATCTGTTCCAAATTGAGAACGTTTGGAGCGTTATGGCCAAGACCCTCCAACCATCTGGGGACTTTGACGATCTGTCGCACCAGTTAGGTAGAATTTGGCACAATATCCCTGAGAAGGATATCGAAAAACTCTATCAGTCAATGCTAAGCCGAATGACTGCATATATAAGGGCCAGAGGTAGACCAGTGCGTTATCGACTTGTGAAGCTCAAATTCTGACGCTCGTCTCTTGAATGAATCACCCAATTTTTCTGAAATTCTAATCATTTGTTTGTATGCACGTATACTATCATGCACAACAGTTTCCAAACGACCTGAATCACCTTCCGCCTGATTTTTATGCAACCCGCGTAACGTAGATGTCTTTCAGATCCTCTAATCTCTTTGCGGTCCAGTCGTTTGACTACGTAAAAGGATAACACGAGACCACTACAGAACATCGTTGTTTATGGCTATCATTCCAGATATAAAATAAAACCACGATATTGCAAATATTAAGAAACGTGTTACTAGAAATAAGACAGTCCTTAACCCTCGTCAATGCAACTTTATTATAATACATGACGTTTCAAAAGCATTACAACACCATTAGGATCTAAGTCATTCAGTAATACTTATGCACAGTTAAATATTTGTATGAACAAGAGATTTTGAAACAATGTCTAGACTCCTAAAAATTCTATGATAATTCGAAGTATTTTTTATCTCTAATAGGTTTCCCCGCGCCTATTAAACTTTGTTTATTTGGCAAGTGGTTCTGCACAAACAGGTAGTTGCAATAATCAGTTAAGAAAAACACGATTAGTAGCGGGAAGCGCTCTATGGGAACCTCAAAACCAGTAATTCTGTAACCTCTCCACTAAATTTTTTTGTACGGAATGTAGGCCACCTTTACCTCTCACTCTATAAAACCTACCTATTGCCAAAACTATGTCCCCACAAACCGTTATACAAATTAAATTGGTTGCTAAACTTTGACTAAACAGAAACTAATATGAACAGAACTGTAACTGATCTGAAAGCAACTGAAGTAAAGGTATTATCTGGTCCTAATCAAAACTTACAGTTAGTTCGCGTCTCGGCAACATTGTTGCAGATTTCTCGAAAGCGCGACAGGAAGCAGCGAGCAGGCAGCGGCTAATCTAGATTTGTACTTCTAAATACATATTCGAACTGTTGCATGTGGTAATGCGTAATAACAAACAGTTGAGTGGTGAGAGTAACTATTCCTATGAGATGATATTCCAAGGCAACGATTTTAGAATGAAGTATATATTCATAAAGACGGAGTAAAACTTCGCATGATATTAACACTGGTCTCAACAATACTATGCCTGACAAAGTGAACAATGATTTAGTGAGGGTACAGTAGTAACAGAGAATTTTTATAAAGACCAAACAGCGTGGTGAATTAATATGTTACTGCATGACTCGGGCAAGTGTGGTGGTCTTTCTCTCAGCTCTGACCAAGTTGACTAGGTGACAATAATTATTGCTAGCTGCGCAGTGCTGCAGTCTTACCTCAAACTCCTCCTCGTCAAATCGTAACATTACTCAAAATTTATATTCTCTCCACTTTCTAGTTTTTTCGTCTTATTCATCCTTGCTGTCCTTTACAGTATTTTTCACCTAACACGTACTATCTCGAGTCAACACAGCGCTACTAAACGCGTCCATCTCCCACCACACTTCAACTAAGAATGCGTCAGACTGCTCAGAGGCAAGGACTGTCCCACGACAAAGATTGTTAGACAGTAACCTGACTTGCTCTCTCTCTGACCTGCACGTCGATAACATACAAAAATCAAAACGACATGACCACCTTACAATTTCACTGTACTCATTATTCATGAACAATTATATTTGCACATGTTTGAACTTTAAATGGCACGACCAACTGTTCTCTTCTGTATGTGGATTGAAACTCAATACCTGTATCATTTACTAACTAAGCAAGGCTTTCGCGCCTGATTAAGCCTAGATCATTGAAACGATCGTCATTGACAGCTAGGTATAAAGAGACGTGAAATATCGAATTTTTTACAGATATCGTTTCCTCAGCTAAACTTGAAAATAAATTGAACTTTTGTACTGAACTGGGAAGCCTATCAAGATCCTTATCTCACTGTCAGCTAACAAATAAAAATATTTAATATACTTCCATTCACAAAGAACAAAGTGTGCGTGCTTTTAAAACTGAAAAACCATGATGAAAAGTTATGTGACAGGGAGTAGTACCTACATCTACATCTACATCTACATCCATACTCCGCAAGCCACCTGACGGTGTGTGGCGGAGGGTACCCTGAGTACCTCTATCGGTTCTCCCTTCTATTCCAGTCTCGTATTGTACGTGGAAAGAAGGATTGTCGGTATACTTCTGTGTGGGCTCTAATCTCTTTGATTTTATCCTCATGGTCTCCCATCGCGTCTCCCATCACGTAATCTGATTGTTTACTACATAAAATCAAATACTACATGACTAATAATTTCACGAGCACCGAGATGTTTGAACCTGAAATGAGGATAGAGTTTTTTCCACTTGACGGCCTGCACCTACAGCCGAAATTTTCTGTCCGAGAATAGAAGTTAAGTGTCAATTGTTTGCTCACCAGTAGTGAGATGTTTGCATGTTTGACTAGAAATAACGGCACCTTTTTCCGTCGTTGATAACACATAGAGAGACATTAAAAATGAAGATTAGGTTTCAGTAGTAATTCTGTGTGCACTTGTTATGATTTGAAGTAAAATTACAAATACTTTTGTGCTGGAGCAGGATTTGAGGGCAGACACGAGGCTTTCGTGGAGTCCTAGAGGAGTTCACAATCTTGTGGAAAACAACGAACAGATCGAACTCTATCGTTCCATGAGGGTCAAATATTGCAACAAAATTTTTCATTGTCTCAAGTTTAAATACACTGATCAGCCAGAGCATTATAGTCACCGACCTACTACTGATACAAATACGCCCAGGCTATAACAGCGTCATCTGGCGAGGAATGACTGCTAGTCAGACACACGCACGGTGCATGTAGTATCAGTGACCTTACTGCCCGTGTGTAGAATGGAGAACGCGCGCGATCTATCTGAATTTGACCGAGGGCAGGTTTTGATGGCCCGAAGGATCAGCACGAGCATTTCCGGAATTGCACGACTTTTCGGGTGTTCTAGGAGTGCTGTGGTGAGTGTTTGCAGTACGTGGTTAGACCATGTCCAGACGTCAAACTTCGTGGTAGATTAAAACTAAGTGCCGGACCGAGACTCGAAATTGGGACCTTTGCCTTTCGCGGCCAAGTGCTGTAGCATCTGAGCTACCTACGCACGACTCACTCCCCCGTCTTCACAGCTTTCTTCTGCCAGTACCTCGCCTCCTACCAAACTTTACAGAAGCTCTCCTGCGAACCTTACAGAACTAGCACTCCTGAAAGAAAGGATATTGTGGAGACATGGCTTAGCCACAGCCTGGGGGATGTTTCCAGAATGAAATTTTCACTCTGCAGTGGAGTGTGCGCTGATATGAAACTTCCTGGCAGATTAAAACAATGTGCCGGACCGAGACTCGAACTCGGGACCATTGCCTTTCGCGGGCATGTGCTCTACCATCTGACCTACCCAAGCACGACTCACACCTCGGCTTGATAGCTTTACTTCTGCCAGTACCTCGCCTGCTACCTTCCAGACTTTACAGAAGCTCTCCAGCGAACCTTGCAGAACTAGCTCTCCTGCAAGAAAGGATATTGCGGAGACATGGCTTAGCCACAGCCTGCGGGATGTTTCCGGAATGAGATATTCATTCTGCAGCGGAGTGTGCGCTGATACGATACTTCCTGGCAGGTTGAAACTATGTGCCGGACCGAGACTCGAACGAACTCGGGACCTTTGCCTTTCGCGGGCTATGTCCTGACATCGTGGGTCTGGCCGCCATCCCTCTTTACAGATGTCGAACGTCATAGGCTGGGCAGACTGTTGAAACAGGACAGACGGCGAACTGTAGCGAAACTAACATCAGACATTAGTGCTGGGCAGAGTCCAAGTGTGTCTGGAAACACAGTGCCCCGAATACTCCTAACGACGTACCTCCGCAACCGATGACCCATGCACGTCGGTTGCATGCACCGACAACTTTTTCTGTACTGGGCACGGGCCCATCGGCACTGGGCGTTGTGGCAGTGGCAGAGCGTTGCATGGTCTGGTGAATCTCGACATCTTCTTCATCATGTCGACGGGAGGGCGCAAACTGGTCGTCTTCCAGGGGAACGGCTCCTTGATACCTGTACGGAGGGACGAAGACAAGCTGGCCTCGGCTCCATTATGCTTTGGGGAACATCCACGTGGGCGTGGGCGTCCCTGGGTCCAGAGGAGATCATGCGATGCACCATTACGGCCAAGGAGCATCGTACACTGGTTGCAGGCCACGTCCAACCCTTCATGACGATCATATTTTCCGACGACAGTGGCATTTTTTGACAAGATAAGGGCCATGTCACAAGGCCAGGACTGTGATGGAGTGTTTCCAGGAATTCAGTGGTGAGTTCCAGTTGATGTGGTGCCCCCCAATTCGCCAGATCTCTCGCGATCCAACACATCTGGGATGTGATTGAACGTGGCGTCAGAGTTCATCGCCCCTGTCCCCGGTATTTACGGGAATTAGGTGACTTTTGTGTGCAGATGTGGTGCCAACTCACCTCCAGCGATCTACCGAGGCCTCATTGGTTCCATGTCAAGACACGTTGTCGCTGTTATCCGTGCCAAAAGTGGACATACTCTGGGTGATCAGTGTAAAATAAGAGCCCTGTGACCATTGGTTCATTAAATTAAATATAACTTTTAGTGCAAGAAAGCTTACTTATGATAGTTTCTTTCCTTTTCGCGACATTCGTCAGTGTTATGGCCCAACTTAAAACGGTTCAGCCCCAGTTGGTAGCGGAAGGATATGATATTTAATCGTTTTTTGAGTTATCAAGTATAGCTGGCGGTTTGCGCTAATTGCTACCGAATCCTGAACTACTCATATGTACCACCACAAACAATACGCGATGAAACCGGAAAATATTACAGGGTATTTGTCTAGTGTTGAATCCTGCCTACTCGTCAAATATGGGATGTCTAAAAAACCTGCTTCTCGGGATTGCTGGACAACAATTCAAGCAAATAGTAATAACGAGTTTTATTAGGAAATGAATCAATGACAATACTTAACTTTGAGAAATACATAGACATGTCGCAAGCAAAGAGCGACATGCAATATAATCAATGTCCTTCAGTATAACGATTACAATACAAGTGAAGTAATACAGTGGATGCTTCTATCCAGGTAGCTGGTTTTGACGCTTCTGTAGAACTTGTAGAAGTGGAGCGCGACCAGTCGGCGCGGCTTTTATTTCCTCTTCGCTTAGAGGTCGCTGCCGTCGCGTTGTCATCATGGAGAGTGTAAGCGCAATTGGCTGACGTCTTCTTCACAGCCCTCTCTGCTCTAAGGTTCCCGACTGGAGTGCCGGCCCTTGACTTTACACCAGAACACTGTTTCTTCTTCTTCTTCTTCTTCTTCTTCTTCTTGATTGGCTCTATAGCCCTTGAAGAAGCTTGGCCTCCTGTATAACCTGCCTCCATTTTTCTCTGTCCATCGCCTTCCTTCTCCAATTTCTTATTCCCGTCACCTTTACATCTTCTTTCATATCGTCCAACCACCTGTTCCCGGGTCTACCTGTTCTCCTTCTCCCGTCAGGTTTACCCACGAAAACGTTCTTGACGCTCCGAGTTTCTGGCATTCTACATCTACACCTACATCTACATTTATACTCCGCAAGCCACCCAACGATGTGTTCCACTCGCGTATGTTTTGCGGGAAGAACGACTGCCGGAAAGCCTCCGTGAGCGCTCGAATCTCTCTAATTTTACATTCGTCATCTGCTCGGGAGGTATAAGTAGGGGGAAGCAATATATTCGATACCTCATCCAGAAACGCATCCTCTCGAAACCTGGTCACCAAGCTACACAGCGATGCAGAGCGCCTCTCTTGCAGAGTCTGCCACTTGACTTCGCTAAACATTTCCTTAACGCTATCACGCATGCCAAATAACCCTGTGACGAAACGCGCCGCTCTTCTTTGGATCTTCTCTATCTCCTCTGTCAATCCGACCTGATACAGATCCCACACTGATGAGCAATACTCAAGTACAGGTCGAACGAGTGTTTTGTTAGCCACCTCCTTTGTTGACTCTCCCAATGAATCTCAACCTGGCACCCGCCTTACCAACAATTAATTTTATATGATCATTCCACTTCAAGTAGTTCCGTACGCACACTCCCAGATATTTTACAGAAGTAACTGCTGTCAGTGTTTGTTCCGCTATCATATAATCATACAATAAAGGATCCTTCTTTCTATATATTCGCAATACATTACATGGGTCTATGTTGAGGGTCGGTTGCCACTCCCTGCACCAAGTGCCTATCCGCTGCAGATCTTCCTGCATTTCGCTACAATTTTCTAATGCTGCAACTTCTCTGTATACTACATCATCATCCGCGAAAAGCCGCATGGAACTTCCGACACTATCTACTTGGTCATTTATATATATTTTGAAAAGCAATGGTCCCATAACACTCCCCTGTGGCACGCCAGAGGTTGCTTTAAAGTCTGTAGACGTCTCTCCATGGAGAACAGTATGCTGTGGTCTGTTTGCTAAAAACTTTTCAATCCAGCCACACAGCTGGTCTGATATTCCGTAGGCTCTTACTTTGTTTATCAGGCGACAGTGCGAAACTCTATCGAACGCCTTCCGAAAGTCAACGAAAATGGCATCTACCTGGAAGCCTGTATCTAATATTTTCTGGGTCTCATGAACAAATAAAGCGAGTTGGGTCTCAGACGATCGCTGTTTCCGGAATCCATGTTGACTCCTACAGAGTAGATTCTGAGTTTCCAATAATGGCATGATGCTGTACATGTCCTGCCCATCTTATTCTTCCCTGCTTTATTCTAACAACAATATCCATCCGTCCAAAAAGTGCTTGTAGTTCTATATTTGTTCTTACTCTCCAGCCATCTTCCTCTCCCACTGCTCCAAAAATCCTCTTCAGTATCTTTCTCTCCCATCTCAATAACCAGCTCTCCTTCTTTAATGTCGATACCCAGCCTTCTGATCCATATACTATTATAGGTCTTAATATGGTCCTGTATATTTTGATTTTCGTATTCCTACTAACATTCCTGCAATTAAATACATTCTGCAAGGCAAAATAGCAACGATTTCCACTCGCTATCCTTTCTTGAATTTCTACTGCTACTTTATTGTCCTCCGTATTTACAGAACCTAAATATTTAAATATTTTCACTCTTTCATATTCTTTCCCATTCATTACTATTGATTCATTTTGTCCGTTTATATTGGACTCCCCCATCACAATATACTTTGTTTTGTTTTGTTTACTTGTAAACCTACTTTTCTTAGCTCTGAGCACTATGCGACCTAACGTCTGAGGTCATCAGTCGCCTAGAACTTAGAACTAACTAAACCTAACTAACGTAAGGACATCACACACATCCATGCCCGAGGCAGGATTCGTACCTGCTACCGTAGCGGTCGCACAGGTCCAGACTGTAGCACCTAGAACCGTACGGCCACTCCGGCCGGCCACTACTTCTCTTGCTGCTTGCTCTAACACATCATAGTTCCCCTTTAGTGCCCTTACATTCCTTGCCATTAATGCTACGTCATCCTCGTCAAAAAGCGACGAACCGTCGTCGTATAGGGAGCTCGACAACGGGTGGGGAGGCAGCATCGTAGAAGCTGCGCTGGACCGGAATCTGTGGCTGCAGGGGACGTCAAGCTTCCCGTTGTACCCCTGCATCCGACCTTCGTTCTGGCAAAAACGTCCCCCAGAAAACGAGCAGGAAGGTACGCGTCCACCTCCTGAGGCCGAAAAGATGTAGGAGGCGTCGGCTGATGCGGTGTGGGCGCGTACAGCTCCATCGGCAGGACGAGAGAAGGCTGCTTCTCCACAGAGTCGCCCCGCTCTGTCGTCATGCCGCCCTCTACCGGCTGTAAAACATCGTCACAAGTCATGGAACATCGGTTCATCACGGCCGGCCGTTGCGACCGAGCGGTTCTAGGCGATTCAGTCTGGAACCGCGCTGCTGCTTCGGTCGGAGGTTCGAATACTGCCTCGGGCATGGAAGTGTGTGATGTCCTTAGGTTAGTTAGGTTTAAGTAGTTCTAAGCCTAAGGGGACTGATGACCTCAGATGTTAAGTCTCATATTGCTCAGAGCCATTTGAACCATTCTGGTTCATCGCGGAAACAAATCCGCAATCCATGCAGTGCCTTCAGGCCACCTCTCTTCCGAAGAAAAAGTTCAAAACCGCAACAACTTTCGATAAAGTCATGGTGGAGATGTTCTGAAACACCAAAAGGGTTATCCAATGTGATGTCCTCTTTCGTAGTTCAAAAATGGCTCTGAGCACTATGGGACTAAGCTAAGGACATCACACACATCCATGCCCGAGGCTGGATTCGAACCTGCGACCGTAACAGTCGCTCGGTTCCGGACTGAAGCACATAGAACCGCTCGGCCACCGCGGCTGGCCCTCTTTGGTAGTGCAGCGACCATCTCTGACATGTAAAGTGCTACCCTCATTTAACGTAGTCGTCGCCACAAAAATGCAGACGAACTTCTCGTCGCCCATGACAACGCAAGGCCTCACACAAGTCCAAACACCCAAAAGTAGCTCACAGAACTTCACTGGACTGTTCTTCTTCATCTATATTGCAACTGGATCTCTCACCTTCCGACTTCCATTTGTTTGGTCTGATGAAGGATGCACCCCGTGGAAAGCAGTACTGGATGATGTGGAGGTCATTGATGCAGCAAGGCATTGGATGCGACGTAGACCATTAGAGTAGTAGGAGGCGGGCACACAGACCCTCCCATTAAGATGGAGTAAGGCAGCTGCGTTGAAAAGAGATTATGTTAAAAAGTAGGGTTTTGTCCCCAAAAAAGTATGCAATAATATTGTGTATTGGAATCGTGAATAAAACAGACCTGCTTTCGGAAAAAAATGTATTGTATTGCTTATCGAATGCTCCTCGTATGAATTCCATGAACGCTACAACTGACGTGGTCATTCTAAATCAATAACTAAATATCCACAACGAATCGGAATTTGTAGAAGTGACAGGATTCGATTCCGATAACGATACATCACAAACTGAATGCTTTACCCATTATGCTGTCCTCCCACATGTATGCAGTATTATTAGCCATTTGTATGATGTAATATGTGAGGTAACAAATTGGACTAAAAACATGCAATAGTCGAAGCAACATGCCTTCTACATCTACATCTACATCTACATCCATACTCGGCAAGCCACCTGACGGTGTGTGGCGGAGGGTACCTTGAAGTACCTCTATCGGTTCTCCTATTAGAGTCTCGTATTGTTAGTGGTAAGAAAGATTGTCAGTATGCTTCTGTGTGGGCTCTGATCTCTCTGATTTTATCCTCATGGTCTCTTCGCGAGATATACGTAGGAGGGAGCAATATACTGCTTGACTCCTCGGTGAAGCATGTTCTCGAAACTTCAACATAAGCCCGTAACGAGCTACTGAGTGTCTCTCTTGCAGAGTATTCCACTGGAGATCATCTATCATCTCCGTAACGCTTTAGACATTACTAAATGATCCTGTAACGAAGCACACTGCTGTCCGTTGGATCGTCTATCAACCCTATCTGGTACGGATCCCAGGCCGGTGAGCAGTATTCAAGCAGTGGGCGAAAAAGTGTACTGTAACATACTTCCTTTGTTTTGGGGCTGAATTTCCTTAGGATTCCTCCAATGAATCTCAGTCTGGCATCTGCTTTACCGACGATTAATTTTATGTGATAATTCGATTTTAGATCACGCCTAATAATGCCTACTCCCAGATAATTTATGGAATTAGCTGCTTCCAGTTGCTGACCTGCTATATTGTAGCTAAATGATGAACCATGCGTCAACTCGTTGCAGCAGCATCCGCAAAAAGCCTCAGTGAACTTCCGATGTTATCCATAAGGTCATTTATACATATTGTGTATAACAACGGTCCTACTATACTCCCCTGCGGCACACCTGAAATCACTCTTACTTTGGAAGACTCCTCTCCATTGAGAATGAATTGCAGTTTTGCTGCGTTCTAGGTCACAGGAAATGACGTCGATACGGTACTCATCTTCAGAAGACTCAAGAATACGACCTATATCAGGTTCCCAGCATAAGTATATATTTTACTTTTAGCCTATGAAAAGCCGTCATTATTACTAGGTCTGATGTTTAGAGACAAAATACATTTGAGTGATATTCGAAATAATACTTAAGAGGAAGTTATTTATGAAATTAATATATCGTGTGAGACCTAGGAAGTGCTCTCGACCGTTGATGGTACTTCGTTTCCTTTTACCTTCTGAGTCCTTTCTTACCTGCGATAAGACAGAGCTCAGGGAACTCGATACAGGTCGTATTCTTGCGTCTTATGAAGATGAGTACTGTATCAGGGTCATTTCCTGTGCCCTGGAAGATTGATCTCTGGGGGAAGAGGATGGCGGGTGCAGACCACGTCAATCCTTGTCCTCGCCATGGACGTCCACGGGCTACAACAGAGGATCAGGACAACAGCGTACTCCTCTGCAGTGATGAGGACCCTTTCAGGACAAACGCACAAGTAACAAACATTTTTCAGCTAAGCGTGAGCAGGCCGACTGTTAGAAGTCTCAACGAGATACGGACGAAAATCGGCGGTTAACGAAGAGTTGAATCAGCTCGATAAGGCTACCAGATTAAACTTCGCACTGGCGCACGGTAGGAAACCGCTTTCATACTGGGAGCAAGTTACATTTACGGACGAGTACGTGTTTTCTACTGCACCAGACAATTATGTCCATGAAAATCGTCCTAGTGGAGTGAGATTCTACGGCGATCATGTCCACCATAGCCAAAGACGTGGCCGAAATTCTATCACAGTTTCAGGATGGACATCAGCAAATGGCTGTGGTGTTTGTTGGGAACTGGACCGTCCACTTTCTACTCATTACTACGGCCAAATACTGTTTAACATAATGTTTCCTTCTGTCCGTCAGAGGGTTTTGGCAGACATAATTGTCCCAACATGAGTGTATCCCAGTCCATACAGCGAATTGTCTAATACATTGATTTCAGATGAACGAATACGGTAAGCTATTGGACTGGCCTCACAAAGGTGCTTGCCGCAGTCCTATGAAGGACGTATGGGCAGAGATGGAGAAAATTATTTGATGCAGAAGACCTGCATCAGCAACCAAGTCAGCGCTGTCCGAAACAGTTCATAATGCTTGAGAAGAAATGTCACAGAATAACAAATTCATCTGGAGACTTATTGTCTCTGTTCCCGGCAGCTAAGTGCAATTGTAGAGGAGGATGAAAACTCACTCGGTATTATTAGGGACAAAACTCCGTTCATGAAACATGAACGTATTGTTTCCTTCTCTATTACTTTTCATGAGCATTTACATTACTACGGACAAACGAAAATCGTGTCTTAACATTTTTCTAAATAAAGGTGTAATAATAAATTCACAAATGTTTGTGCAACTACGAGTAAGATATTTAATTTAAAGGAGAGGAGCAGGATATACACACAGGGTGTTGGGAAATTACCTTTACAAACTTCTACGACCTATAGAGGAGAGCGAGCACATAATATGTAGGAAGCCATGTCCGGAAACGTACCGTTTCCGCGCTACAACCGGTTGAAAACGTGTTTGACAGGTAGGAATGCAACAGTGTAGTCTTGGTGGGGGGGTGGTTACGTCGGACCGGCTGACGTCATCTGGCGTCTGTCCTGACTCTCTGACCGGGATCGAGCTTCATGCATGTGTCAGTGAGTGTTAGAGCAACATGGTTGACTACACACTTGCAGAATACACCGACACGATCCTTCTGAATGGCGAAGCTCACGATAGTGGAAGAGTTGCTTGTCGCCTTTATCAAGATCGTTCTTTACAATATCCGACTCCATCGCATGCCCTTTCCGCCACAGTTACGTAACGGCTTCGCGAAAGAGTACCTTTACCGTCAGCAGACGTGACTGTGGTCCTCCAAGGAGCAACCGCACACCCGAACGGAAAGGGGCAGTGCTGCATCACGTTGAAGACAACCCGTCAACAAGTACATGAGCAAAACCTTTGGTTATTAATGAGTGGAACTGTAAAACAACTTACTTGTAAAAGGGGTCGCAGTACCAATATGTTTCCAAATTGTTGCAACACGGTACGTTTCCGGACGTGGGTTCCAATTCGATATACTATTATCTGCTCACTCCCCTCTATAAGTCTTAGAAGTCTGTAACCGGAATTTACGAACATCCTTTATAAATCAGCCACTCTGTTTCACTAATTTCACATTTTTCAGCCGTTCAATATACTCTTGAATTCAAATTAGTTTACTACAAATGATGAAAAAGACCAAGAGCAGCAGGAACAAATGTTTTTACTCACTGTGCGTGACGTCAGGGTTGATGAAGGCATCAAAGAGAAACTTTTTTTTATATCAAGAAGAATTCATCATATTAACTTATGTTCTGTTTATTTACTTGCAAGCAGGACTCCAATGCCGACGAAAGAGTGGAAGAGATGTTACTTTCTGTTAAAAGCAACGACACACAAAGAGAAAGAATGGTGAAAGGGCTGCGATCTAGAAATCCAGTCGAGCGTTTTAGTCCATTACGTCTTCCGTTGCATAATTATTAACTCAAATGCTACAATTATCGTTGTCCTGCTAAACAAAGAAATAAGATTCATAGAAGTGACAGGATTCGAAGCTACTACTTGCAGATGAGAAACCTGCCGACTAATTCACTACGTCATCTGCACACTGTTACTACCAAATGGTGTGATATGGTCTGTGATGTCACACCTTTTCTTAAACACATGTAATAGCAGGCTGAACCACTACGGGAATCTAAATTTCACTTCTGAAGAATCCCACTTCGAAAGCATTTTGTAAATAGTACAGTACCTTGTAACGCCTATTTTTTATCTATTACGTATCTGTATCGATATTTCTATGTCAGTTTGTAGTATTGCTTATGTATAATCTTTTGTAATGGAAATTTTTTGACTATATGTATATGTTTCAGGTATGTAAAATTTTTGAAAGATGTGGTTTAAATTATGCTCGTGGATTTAAATAACTTATGAAATGATTGCTATATAATGTACTATAAATGACTTGGTCCATGATTAGGGAACGTAGAGTTAAATTTAAAAGATGTGGGGAAGCTCCGCAGCTACGAAGTAGCCTGGCGGAGTGGAAAAGGTGTGGTTGGTGCCCATGTGGCAACTCGTCCTTTCTGACGGGTAAGGAGTCTGGGCTGACCAGTGCTGTGGTCAACATCTTGTTAGCAGTAGCGGATCATTGTGGGTCATATTCCTGCAGGTTTGCTGCCAGAAGAACTTAAGGGCAGTATTTATGGGCCTCGGATGCTGCATTTGGTGCTACCATTATCATGGCATCGTTTTTGGCCCTATAAAAATTTTATTTCGAAGCCAAGAAGGTTAGTAATAGAGCGAGGCCAACAGTACTGCCAGGTTAACAGCCACTGCAAATTACGCCACCAGTACCATCAGCTTTCCACTAAATTGTTTATATTTGGTGTTCTGTAAATGGACCGGGTATTTGTGAACTTTCGTTGACTTTCATAATTATCGTGCTGTTGCTGAAAACTCTATCTTACACCCTCGACTATTCCAAATCACAAACCTGGACAGGAATCCTATCGTAGTGAATTTAATTCTGAGTCCCTAATTTATTATGAGAAAGTGGTTGAACTTGAATTTAATGTTTTGTTGTCATTCTCATAGCCAATCATATTTCTGAATAGGTCAAAAGGCTGCTTATGAAATCACATTTATTATTTAAACACTCATAGTTTGTTGTGCTTTACTTAATTAATAATTAATTATAAGAATACTTACAATTTCTCAAACATACTGGTGTAGTTTTCTTAATGGGCATGGTTCTTCAGACCATGAAAGTTTAAGGGTTCTCATGTACTAGGCTAATTAGTTAATGAAGCAATGCAGAGGCTCCTTTAGAGACAGTGTAGGTAGATTTGCATTTTGCTTAATTACTCAAACCGAGTTTAAGAAAGAACTATTTACTGTGTTACCTATTCTAATGTAAGCTGATTAATGGATAGTACACAGACATAGAGATCCTGTAAGCAATGAAGTAGCAGAGTATGATCATTAGTAGACCACCTGATTTAAATTCAGCATCATTTCAAGCTTTTCCCTGTTCAGTATTGCTACTAGTTTCATGTGTGTTGGTATTTGGTTGTACAAACTGTTGTACCTAGTTCATTTAAGGTAGGTGTTGCTAAAGGCATATGTTGCGGTTTGCTATCTCACTGGCCATTGGCTTATCTTGCTTACTAGTTAGTAGTACGTTTATCTGCAAGGTTAGGTTACTGTGTTGTAGTGTAAACAGGTATAAGGAAAGAGTTTAGTGTGTGCGTGTCAAGGCAGGTTAGGTTAGCCTAAGCACTGCCTTCTACTTCATAATTTTGCATGACACAAGAATGCCTAATTAGGCTGTCGGCCTATTTTAATATTTAATGTTACAACTTGCTTTTGTGCTGGGAGAATGTCTGTTCCTGACCCACAGTTTACTGTTGTTTATACTCTGGTGGAGCATTTCGAAAATGAATCCCACTTTCATTGCTCTGTTTCCATTACATTATCTCACGGTCAACTTTCTCAAAAATTCCTCGCGGAGGTATAACATTGGCAGCGACTGCCCTTTTAAGGTGGTCGCTGGTACCGTTAAACCCTGACAATACGAAAAGGCCGCTGGCAGCGTCCAGAATGGCCAAGACACAACTGATTCGTTTGGCGATGATAAACATGATCATCCCCAGAGTTCTACGATTGTCAGTCTGCAAAAACTGGGCACGCTGTAGGATGCGGAAGTTGATGGAGTAAATTTTACCTTCTGCTAAAGCCATCCAGCGCCGCGTCTGTAGGAGGCCTAGCGGTAAACGGCACTAAGAAGAGAGTTGAAATCTACTCGTTATATTGTGTTTCGTCTATATACTATACTTCTGGCCATTAAAATTGCTACACCAAGAAGAAATGCAGATGATAAACGGGTATTCATTGGACAAATATATTATACTAGAACTGACATGTGATTACATTTTCACGCAATTTGGGTGCATAGATCCTGAGACATCAGTACCCAGAACAACCACCTCTGGCCGCAATAACGGCCTTGATACGCCTGGGCATTGAGTCAAACAGAGCTTGGATGGCGTGTACAGGTACAGCTGCCCATGCAGCTTCAACACGATACCACAGTTCATCAAGAGTAGTGACTGGCGTATTCTGACGAGCCAGTTGCTCGGCCACCATTGAACAGACGTTTTCAGTTGGTGAGAGATGTGGAGAATGTGCTGGCCAGGGCAGCAGTCGAACATTTTCTGTATCCAGAAAGGCCCATACACGACCTGCAACATGCGGTCGTGCATTATCCTGCTGAATTGTAGGGTTTCGCAGGGATAGAATGAAGGGAAGAGCCACAGGTCGTAACACATCTGAAATGTAACGTCCACTGTTCAAAGTGCAGTTAATGCGAACAAGAGGTGACTGAGACGTGTAACCAATGGCTCCCTTTACCATCACGCCGGGTGATACGCCAGTATGGCTATGACGAATACATGCTTCCAATGTGCGTTCACCACGATGTCACAAAACACGGATGCGACCATCATGATTCTGTAAACAGAACCTAGATTCGTCCTAAAAAATGACGTTTTGCCATTCGTGCACCCAGGTTCGTCGTTGAGTACACCAACGCAGGCGCTCCTGTCTGCGACGCACCGTCAAGGGTAACCGCAGCCATGGTCTCCGAGCTGATAGTCCATGCAGCTGCAAACGTCGTCGAACTGTTCTTGCAGATGGTTGTTGTCTTGCAAACGTTCCCATCTGTTGACTCAGGGATCGAGACGTAGGTGCACGATCCGTTACAGCCCTGAGGATAAGGTGCCTGTCATCTCGACTGCTAGTGATACGAGGCCGTTGGGATTCAACACGGCGTTCCGTTTTACCCTCCTGAACCCACCGATTCCATATTCTGCTAACAGTCATTGGATCTCGACCAACGCGAGCAGCAATGTCGCGATACGATAAACCGCAATCGCGACAGGCTACAATCCTACCTTTATCAAAGTCGGAAACGTGATGGTACGCATTTCTCCTCCTTACACGAGGCATCACAACAACGTTTCACCAGGCAACGCCGCTCAACTGCTGTTTGTGTATGAGAAATCTGTTGGAAACTTTCCTCATGTCAGCACACTGTAGGTGAGTGCTCTGAAAAGCTGATCATTTGCATATCACAGCATCTTCTTCTTGTCGGTTAAATTTAGCGTCTGTAGCACGTTTTCTTCTTGGTGTAGCAATTTTAATGGCCAGTAGTGGTAATTACCTGTCTACCCCAAGCAAAATCATAATGTCCCCTTTTTGGCAAGCCACTAACGGTAGCCTAGTGCCAGGATATGTTCTTGACAAAGTTCTAAGATGGGTGTTCATCTCTAAAGGCTGTCGTGCTCCAGAGTCCGCCAGCAACAGAGCGGATACAGGCCACGGCTATTGCCAAAAGTCCCCTAGCCACCGAGGTGTCGCCTCTGTGTCGCAGCGACTGCTTGTGATCTACGGCGTACGCTCCTGGTCTCGGTTTAATTACTATAATACGCTTCCTAATCGCTATGTGAGTTTCCACTGAAAAAAGAACCTAACAAAAAGGACGCTGTGTGTCTTCTTTGGAAACACAGACATGTGATATGACTTTTCCATGAACAGTGACGCGATACACTATGTGAACAAAAGTATCCGGACACCCCCAAAAACATAAGTTCTTCATATTAGGTGCATTGTGCTGCCACCTACTGCCAGGTATGCCATATCAGCGACCTCTGTAGTCATTAGACATAGTGAGAGAGTGTCCGGCCGCTTAGCCGGGTGGTAATGTGCTCGGCTCCCATGCAAGCGGTTCCGGTTTCGATTCCCGGCCGGGTTGGAGATTTTCTCCACTCGGGGACTGGGTATTGTGTTGTCCTCATCGTCATTTCATCCTCATCACCGACTCGCACGTCACCCAATGTGGCGTCGAATGAAATGAGACTTGCATTTGGCGGCCGAACTTCCCCGAATAGGGGCCTCCCGGCCAACGATGCGATGGGGCGCTCCGCGGAACGCATGGACTTCGAACGTGGTCAGGTGATTGGATGTCACTTGTGTCACACGTCTGTATGCCAGATTTCCACACTCCGAAACATCCCTAGGTCCATTGTTTCCGATGTGATAGTGAAGTAGATAATAATAATAATAATGTTCGTGTGACAACGGCCTCCCGTCGGGTAGACCATTCCTCTGGTGCAAGTCATTCGATCTGACGCCACTTCGGCGACTTGCGCGTCGATGGGGATGAAATGATGATGATTAGGACAACACAACACCCAGTCCCTGAGCGGAGAAAATCTACGACCCAGCCGGGAATCGAACCCGGGCCCTTAGGAATGACAGTCTGTCGCGCTGACCACTCAGCTACCGGGGGCGGACAGCGAAGTAAAAACGTGAAGGGACACATACAGCACAAAAGCGTACAGGTCAACCTCGTCTGTTGACTATCGCCTGCAGTTGAAGAAGGTCGTAATGTGTAATAGGCACACATCTATCCAGAACATCACACAGAAATTCCAAACTGTATCAGGATCCAATGAAAACTTGGATTTCATGCTCGAGTGGCTGCTCATAAGCCGCACATCACTCCGGTAAATGCCAAAAGACGCCTCGCTTGGTATGAGGGTTGGGAACGTTGGACGATTGAACAGCTGAAAAACGTTGTGTGGAGTGACGGTACACAATGTGGCTATCCGATGCCAGGGTGTAGGGATGGAGAATGACTGGTGAACATCTGCCATGGTCTGTAGTGCCAACAGTAAAATTCGGAGGCGATGGTGTTATGGTGTGGTCGTGTTTTTCGTGGAGGGGCTTCCATCTCTTGTTTTTTTTGCTTGTCCCTGTCACAACACAGGCCTACATTGATGTTTTATGCACCTTCTTGCTTCCCAGTATTGAAGAGCAATTCAGAGATGGCGACTCCATCTTTCAACACGATCGGGGACCTGTTCATAATGGACAGCAAATGGCAGAGTGGTTACACGACAATACAATAACGTCCCTGTAATGGACTGGAATGCACATAGTCCTGACCTGAATTCTATAAGACACCTTTGGGACGTTTTGGAACGCCGAATTCGTGACAGGCCTCACCTACCGATATCGATACCTCTCCTCAGTGCAGCACTCCGTGAAGAATGGGCTGCTATTCCCCAAGAAACCTGCCAGAACCTGATTGAACGTATGCCTGCGGCAGTGGAAGCTGTCATCAAGGCTAAGCGTGGGCTAACACCATACTCAATTCCAGCATTACCGATGGAGGGCGCCACGAACTTGTAAGTCATCTTCAGCCAGGTGCCCGGATACTTTTGATGACATAGTGTATGTGAAATTTAGAATTTTGCCCATAAGAATCGTGCTGTCCCACGTACTTCAACTCTGGTGTATGTTTCTTACACATAGTGAAGGTATTCTGCTAGATTTTATCAGACCTGTTTCTTTTGAAGATGCCGAGTGTGGGGGGGTGTGTGAACTTAGAAGCTGCTAACCACGGTGTCATAAGATATCGATACACGAATGGCACAATTACTAATGTAGGAACTGCTCGTGCTGTGTTAGGCTTGAGAATGTTAGAAGCGTATTATCTACCACGGCAAATAAGCTGTGTCCGAACACGTGGCTGAACTATACACTTACCATAGGACAAAAGTTTGTTGTAACGAAACAGAAAGGAAAACTTTGTCTCTCAGTGACAGTTTTGAAATTATTCAAGTTTATCACACATTAAACAAACGTATATTGACAAGCAAAAATACCTCGTCTGATGCGGATGGAAAATTATAGGTATGAAATTGCGTGCAATTCTAGATTTACTTCAGTGTGGGTTCATTGCTTCCATAAACTTGTCTGCAATGACGATTCCCTACATGGGGAACAACTCACAAAATTAGTTTCGTTTATTTCCAAAACAGGTACTACAAGTTACTCCTACAAGGTATGGAATCGAGGCTGTGAGGCGGCTTGCGATACAAAATACGTCAAGTCACATCACCTGAGGTCTGTTTGTTACTAAGTTTAATTCTACCACATTCGAGGCAACAGCATAGGTTACTCCCAGGCAGATGTATAAGTGGTCTCATTCTTCCCAAATTGTTCATCCATTTGTGTGTTTTCTACAATTTTCAACATTTTACCCAATTAAGTGGGTTCCGACCCACTCTCTCGAGAATGTGTCACAGCGCCGAGCTGCGTCGATGTCAGGATGCTCTCAGCCAATCACAATGCAGCATGGTCCCGATTTATGTACTGTATCACTGCTACGTCACCACTACATTACGAGTGTGTGTCTGACGTCATAGTGTACGACTTAGAAGCGAACACGTTGGTAGAACTAACGATGTCACGTCATATTAATGAAATCACTGCAAAATATGGAAGCACTACAAATTTCTCACCAAATGTATTGTATGCTAAAAAAATACCACACCGTTGTAGATAAACCCTTGACAAACCACCACTACTTTACTAGGTAGTGTAACATCATAGCAAAATATTTGTTAATAACAAATGGTTCAAATGGCTCTGAGCACTATGGGACCATCTGAGGTCATTAGTCCCTTAGAACTTAGAACTACTTAAACCTAACTAACCTAAGGACATAACACACATCCATGCCCGAGGCAGGAACCGTACCTGCGACCGTAGCAGTCGCGCGGTTCCGGACTGCACCGCCTAGAACCGCGTGGCCACTAATAACAAATTAGATTAAGTCAGGTCACTCGAGTTCTATTAGCTAATAACGATTTAATATTTCGTAGTTCGATGCATAGACCACACCTAGGCGGTTTTGTAAGTACTTTCGTTCTTCTCTAATCTCACGTATTTTTCAAACATTTTCGTAATTTTCCCACAGTATTTCGCATTTTATCCAGTTACGCAAGATAGAGTATCTCCCGCTCTCGACGTCACATCAGCGTCCTGATGCTCTCAACAAATCAGAATGCAGCATGGTCCCGATTTATTTATCGTTGCTGAGCCACCTCTACATTACTAGTGTGTGTGACGTCAAAGTGTATGATGGAAACGAACATATTGGTAGAAATAATGACATTACGTCATTTTAATGACGTTACAGTAAATTCTGTAAGCACTACTTATTTCTAAGAAAAAATAATGTAAAAGAAATACCGTAACACTATAGATAACCCCTGTGAAACCACAACTACGTGGCTAGATTGTGTGGCGCCGTAGAAAAATTCTGATACTTCCAACCAAAGATACTACATTTCGTGTACGACAGTGCAACAACATACGCACATAGAAAGCTGAGCAGTATCTCAAACAATCTTCCAAGCAGGCTGCAGCGCGGGCCACTCTCGCGATCTCCGACATGTTTTGTATAGCCGCGAGCACCGCGCTGTGGCTGAGAATACACACAATATTATACATGTAATCTTTTCTGACCTGGTGGCTGACACAAAAGGCTCAGAGGCTCAAAGAAGATCTGTCCGAGGGATCTCTGGCCCATGGGAATAACGGTAAACACATCAGTCTAAACATCAAATAATGCCATTTACGATGAATTCCACCTGCATTCGCAGATCGAGTGAACCAAGAGAGATTCCAGTAGGATATGGATCTCATGTAGCAGCCGCAACCGCACCAAATTCCTGGCTGCGTACGAGAGAGCTTCACATGTCTGCACAACACTAAGGCACACCATCTACCCAGGAATCGTAAAGAAATTACTATTGTGTAAACAGCATGTATCTGTAATCGTCTCCGACAAGACCGATCTAGTGTCTGGCACTAAAGACACTCAGTCATTTAAGGAGGGAGCTTCCTGCCACAACAAACGTTTACTCGTTGACGCTTTTGCAGGTAAACGTTTAAGTGCTAAGTACCCCCATCCACTCGCCCTTTCTCTCTGGAATCATGAGAAACAAGCTTACCATCCTCCGCCAACCATCATGCATTAAAACTTGCGCTTACGCGTCGATGAACCCATTTTCAGTCAGGCAGTAGCCCCAGGTGACTAGAATCACATTAACGCACCTATCAGTAAACCGGACTGTCAGCAGTGATCTTTAGTTTCATTTACTAGCTTGACGGAAACTTCTACCAATATAACTATGTGAGCTGTGGTAGCCGTATTTTATATTTAACTGTACCACCCCTGTGTAATTCAGATGTTTAATTAGTGATCCGTTTTACGACTTTGGTTTTTCATTTCACGTGACCTGATGCGGAGCAATCAGTTCACTGCATATGTTGCGGTATTCACGTATCGTGACATCTTAAGAGTATGCAAAATTCTACGTCCATACCTCACAGAAACCACATCATATTTATGCAATAAGCATCTATAGTTTTCAGTGTTCCTGGTGTTTGAAATGTATAACATCCTCCAGATCGGCTGAAACAACTATCATATCTATCAGAAGAATCATTTGAGAGATAATCTCATGACTTTTGACTTTTCCTTATTAACGTTAGTACCAAATTCTTCTTAAATGTATATGTCTTGCAAAGCCTTATTTCCATTTCGGTGTGACCATAGTAACCTGTTCGAATTTCACCTCTTAATAATTCGCAATACATGAAAAACACAAAATTTTTCCGAGGAGACCAGCATCACGATCCATCCATAAAAATTTAATAATTTCGAAGACAGGCAACCAGCTTATTCGTTGCCCTTCGAAATTAAATACTATTTGTACCTCCCGTTTTCAAGTACACGTTTACTGCATGCTTCATGTTTAAGTTGTAAACTGGTTGAAACATTCATCATGTGGGTATGATAGCTCTCGATTTCTCTGGTTGCAAAAATTAATCTGGAGAAATTGGTGTGGAAATTCTGTGTCATGCGAAATTCCGTTGATTTGTTTTTTCTTCCCCTTATAAAAAATAAATTAACTGTATACTGCTTACATCACAATATCTCTACCAATTTGAAATGATCAGTTTGTTGTGGTCTGGAAGTTAATGAACGTGGTGATGGATTTATTACACAAGCACTATCCAGTTTGAATGCCACATACGTTAATTACATTTATGAATTATAAAAACTGCGCTTGAATGTGAAATTTACAATAAATACGAAATAAAGTAATCTACTGTACTTGTTGCAAAAATAAAATAAAAACACACCATAACTCCTTCCCTTTCCTCAAAATTTATCTCATTTTGGGCCCTGGCTTAGTTGAGTACGGTTACCTTCTACAATACTTATTCTCAAACCACTGGTTTCCGGACCTATGTTTCTTAGGACCACTTGCTTCTTTCTTTCCTCTATTTGTCAGTATCGTTTATACCTATAGTAACGAGACACCCTGAATCTTAAATAAAATGTAAAATATGTATTTGTTTTTAAAATTACTTAAGTGGGTAATTTATAGCTAACTATAATGTTTTGTTTAAAATAAAATGACTTGAAGGAAAGGAGAGTGTTCTATTAAAGCTGAAAGAATCTTGGGGCAGATTACATGGTCGTGTAGGAGCAGGCGGTTAATGTATCGTTGTGATAGGATGTGGAGGGAATGTATATGTAATAGTGGAGTGATATGATGATACAAGAGCAACAGAGTACGAGGGTTGATAATCAGGTCTGAAACAATACAGTGATTGGTTTCAAGTTTGCAGGAAGTTTGGATGGTACGTAGATATGAACGACGTTCAAGGTTATGGAGGGAGTGAAAAAATTTTGGTGAAGCGGATATTAGGTGATATACGAGTAACAGACATAAGAGTGGACTGCTCGGACTAAAGCATTCTTTTTTGTTTTGGAGAACGGTCGGGGGATCCAATCCCATTGTTCGGCCTTTTAGTGGGCTACTTTTACTAGTTTCAGTCAATTGTGAGCTTTTTGTTGGATGGTTTTGAAAGCTAACCATTGTCCTTTTAGCTTTAGTTAAATGCCCAACAGAAATGTGTAAGTAACTTTAATGTGATTCAATGGCTATTTTTCAGGCATAACGCTATGGAATGCCACCTGACTGGGAGCATTTAAGCGACAAAAGGTTGAACTTTCGCAAGTGCAGCTTTGGTTTTGTAGATGTGTTTCCGAAGGAAAGTGATTAATTAATCTCGGTACGAGATTCAGCATGCGTACCCGCGAAATGCAGGTGGCTTCGCAATTAGAACAATCTAAATCTAAATATACGACAAAATTGATTTTTAAATTCTAACAAATATCGACGAAATTACATGGAGGACCGATCTAAACTCTGACCACCGGTGTAAACTGCATCTAACGACAAACTGCAACAAAGTACTCACAGTGGAGCTGAAAATATTTGTAAAGATACAGCACAATGCGGGGCGATACAAAGCGTGTGCATTATGTGCAACAAAAGGGCCGAGTAAGACAAAGAATGATGAGACAGCCACTACTGGTCATGGGTAACAAAAGGCACATGGCTCCCTGTTCACATAAAGGGATATTTTAATACGGTGAAAAGGTGAACGCTGATACCTTCCGTGAAACGATCTATAGTTCAAATTATGTGGATGCAGCCCTCAATGAACGAATGCAAAAGTCTCAAATGTTACACTAAACTATCAAAATCCTAAATTTAATACACAAGCAAAGATATAAAAGGATCAACATAACAATCTTTCTCAAATTTAACAGAGGGGGGGAACAAGGACTCACAGATGTGAGAAAGACAACAGATATCTTTATCTACATGGGCACAGAATTACAAACATAAAACAAAGAAATATATGCTCTATTACAATGCGATACGAGAAGTTATTCCATGAGAATTATGAAACTAATTAATAAGTTCAGCAAAAAAGTAAGCAAAACCCGCATGGAAAGTCGATTTAAGCCAAGAGTATAAAGCAACCTCACCTAAATAAGTGAGCAGAATCACGAAACAACAGACCAGTGTCCATCCACTAACAAAACTTAAATCTCAGTGGGCCCCCTTCCGGAGACCAAGCACACTCTACCTGAAATTCTCGCAATGCAGAGTCCTTGAGTTCCAAGAGAAATATCATGCGCCGCTACACAGAGATAATGCCACTCGCAACCAGGCAGGGCTGCCTGCCAGAATGTGCTTAGGAACGAAACAAAAGATTGGCGAGTGCCGCGCTTGCAAGTTTAAAAAACGAGTCGGTGCAGATATTCGACGTGTTTCATTTAGACGGCGCGATTTCCACACTTTACGGTCAATGGCTAGTCTGGTGTATTTTAGTGCGTTAGTTAACTGAATAGAACTGTCGTAGATGGTGAGGTATAAGTCAGAGTGCATAAACTGCGGTTCGTCCTTTAATTACTGCCTTTGTATCTGAAGAGTTGATTTTTGAGGAATCACTGGTAGTCATGAAGGCAAGCTCCTTGAGATGGAGCTGAAGGGATCGTTGGTATTTCTGGAAGGTGAGGTATGTCCGTGGGAATCCGGTGACGGCACTGTATTGGGGAAGTGGACAGAAAGATTGGCCGTAGATCGGATTTCCTCGAGCTGAAGAAAACATTTGGCTATACAGTGCAGGTCTTGATTGCCGCTGTTTGCGCCCTTGGTGAATTTTATTTTCTTGACCTGTGCCTAACGTATAGTCTCCGAATACTGGAAACATCATCAGAGACTATAAAGAATCGGATGGCAGTTTCAGACCTAGAGACCCTGACGGAACTTCAGGGCACACAGCCTATAGAAAATTCGCTGACACTGATGGATACCTTCACAAAAATTGCAATCACCACCCAAAGGAGAAAAGAGGTGTGACTAGTACATTGGTGGACCAGCTTAACGGAATCTATGAACCTGAGTACTTCAAGAAAAAGCTGGATAATTTGAGAACTACTTTCAGAAGAATCGGATACTCTGACAAACAGATGCACTGATGAGTCAAAACATTATCACCACTGCTCCCGCAAGGTTGAACGCCTCCTGGTGATGTTACGGTCACGTGATTCAGCAAGGAAAGAATGCAAGCCGAAGAGAGTCGAATGGGCAGTCATTATAGCGAAGATAAGAGCCGCAAATGAGGAAATCCATTAATATAAGCGGTTTTCACAAAGGAAACATTCCAGAATGAGATTTTCACTTTGCAGCGGAGTGTGCGCTGATATGAAACTTCCTTGCAGATTAAAACTGTGTGCCGGACCGAGACTCGAACTCGGGACCTTTGCCTTTCGCGGGCAAGTGCTCTACCAACATTTTTTTTGTTTTTTAATCTCATTCTGTTCGCTTTTGTTCGTTGCGTCTGCTCGGGGTGGACGTCGTAAGACATCCGTTTAAGTTCGTTGATGATCGATTAACTCAGTTTTTTTAATTACAGAGGGCACGTAACCCTCTGACAGAACACGCTGAGCTACCGTGCCGGCTACCGAGCTAACCAAGCACGATTCACGTTCCGTCCTCGGGACCTCGTCTCCTACCTTCCAAACTTTACAGAAGCTCTCCTGAGAACCTTTTCTCAGCAGAAGTAAAGCTGTGAGGACGGAACGTGAGTCGTGGTTGGGAAGCTCAGTTGGTAGAGCACTTGCCCGCGAAAGGCAAAGGTCCCGAGTTCGAGTCTCGGTCCGGCACACAGTTTTAATCTGCCAGGAAGTTTCAAAGGGAACATTGTTCTGGCGCTGCGGCTGGAAATGAGAATCTCTGAAACGGCGAAGCTGGTCAGCTGTTGGCGTACTAGTGTCCTGATCTCTTACGGGAAGTGGTTTGAGGATGCTGAAATAACGAGTAGGCCGTATGGTATTGGACGAACATGCCTTCATCGCAAAACGTAGAGGTCGGAGCCCCCCCCCCCCCCCCCTCCTTCCTATCTCTTGCAGATCTGACCACAGGGTACAATGCTGATGCAGGCAGAAGTGTTTCTGAGATCACCGTTCAAAATCCATTTTTGAATATGGAGCTCCACACCACATGACCCCTATGTATTCGTGTGTTGAAAGAAGGACATAGTCACTTATGACTGCAGTGTGCACAGCATCACTGAGTTTTCACCGTAAACCAATAGTAACGTGTTTCCTGTAAAACGAATCGCATTTCTTGTTACTCCAGTTCGGTGGTTGGGTCCTTACACACCATCGACCAGGCGAATGGCTACACGAAACATGCACCGCGCCACAGTTTCAGGCCAGTGAGGACAAAATTGTGCTGTGGAGTCATTGAGTTGGGCTTCCATGGGATCTGTGGTGGTAATCGATCATGGCAGCGGTGAACAATATTGTGGACCACCTGCATCGGTTCATGCTGTAAGTCTCCCTCTACGGCAATGACATCTTCCAACAGGATAATTATCCATGTTAAGGGGGGTAGGACGTCAAACGGGCCGACTTGGAGCAGGAGAGGCATTACAGGACATTTTAATTTCCAGTGTCTATACTTTTACAAATAAATTCATGAAACTTTGTCAGCATCACCAGGAAGGGTTCAGGATTCACACTCATTGCAGTGGAAGTTCGAAAACATAACGAATTAATTTTTTTTACGTGTGAAACTTCATCATTTTTCACTTACTAATGGCTGCTTTTGTTGCTATAGATACACTTTTCTTCATAAGTTACAGAGATTGTTCTATGAATTTTGCAGAGCATACATACCATACTTACAGGTGTGTGAAACTCTAGAATTTATTTAATGTACCAAAAAACGAATGATCTGCTTTATTTTAAACTTCATATTCAGAAAAAACACAAATTTTGTAGTTAATTACCTCAATTTTTACCACACTTTTTAACAGATTTGGAAAATTCTAGAGTTTCATACACCTTTAAGTATGGTTTGTATGCTGTGTCAAATTCATCGAACCATCTCGCTTACTTATGAAGAAAAGTGTGCCTATAGCAACAAATGCTGCCATTAGTCAGTGAAAAAAATGATGAAATTTTACATGTAAAAAAAATTACTTCGTTATGTTTTCGAGCTTCTACTGCTATGAGTGTGAATTCTGAATCTTTCCTAGTCATGCTGACAAAGTTTTATGAATTTATTTGTAAAAGTATAGGCAGTGGAAATTAAAATGTCGTGTGGTGCCTCTCCTTCACGGGCCAAGTCGGCCCGTTTGACCTCCTGCCCCCCTTAAAGGGTCAGAATCTTTGTGCAGTCGTTTGAGGGGCATCATAGCGAACTCACACTGATGTGTTCGTCAGCAGATGAGGCTGATCTAGCTTGGCCTGTGCGTAGACGTCTGGAGCCACATACTTCCGGAATCCGATGTCGAAGGACTTGCAGAATCCATGCCAAGAAAAATCTCTGTTGTATTCTGCTTGAAAAGTGGACCAAGACGCTATTAAACAGGTCGTCACAATGTTTTGGTTCGTCGGTGTAAATAAAACACTAGGGTAAGTCCAGGGGAATTGGATCACTGGTTCAAAGAACCCACAGGCGTTCTTCAGAAATGCGTCGGTGGTGTGCATTTCCGGCTACTTTACAAGAAAGCTCTTTTGTAAACAAATGTGGGGCAGAAATGTTGCTGTCATTTTTGTCTTAGTTCTGGAGAAAAATCACATGGTCTGTTCTGGTAACCCGAAAAGTATTACCCTTTGGTTACATATTTTAGTATTAAGGCTTAGTCTGCACAAAACTGATGCAGATTTTTTACTGGTATGTATAGGCATGGATCTCGCCTAAAATGGCCACCGAGTTCGCTAACTACAGACAGAAGTCAGCGTGGTCCTTCTCTCCCAGAAGCTTTGGTGAGATGGACCGCTGTTATTTGGGAAGGATGGACCGCTTGCTTCAATGTGAGAGAGATGGAGCACAATTAAATTTAGCTTTAAGGCATGAACAATAATCCCACTAAGATGGCCACAGCCTCATGCTACACTTATTTGCCTCAAAATATGTCTGTGCCAACAAATGGAAGAGCAGATTATCGTATGTAGGCCAACTAACCACTTCAAAGCTCATCAAAAGGTCCACTGATTCCAAACGCACCAAAAGAGCAGAGTTATCTGAGAAAGCTAATTGCTTCCCTGACATACCTGCGGACCCCACTACTGCTAAACCTAAAATTTTTAAAGTTGCAACATAAAAATTGACTTCTCCTAAGCCATCACAAACAAAACTTTTGGAAGAAGAAACATCACCTGTTCTTTCTGTTGATAAAACCATGAAGTTTAAGAGGAAGGGAGTAACTTTATCCAGAGGGTTAAACTCTACCGAAAATACTAAAACTGCAAAGAAAAAGAGGGAAAAGAAAGGAAACTGAAAAAAGTCACAAAAGAATCACCAAAGGGAAATACGACTGAAGATAAAAACAGACTGAAGAAGCTGAAAAAGAGAAGTACCGTAAATAACTCACCCTGTTCATCGGGTGCACAACAGTAGAAGATTACGCAGATAACTTTGATGAATGAGATGAAAAAGAATGTTTCGGCTGTGGTGAAATCTATTACGAAACTAATAAAAATTGCAGTTGGATTTAGTGAGTCGCCTTTTCACGATAGTCAACATTTATAATAAAAGTAACTCTGCTATGGTGACAGGAAGACAGGCTACTGCTTCAACAGAAGCTCATTAGAAAATCCAATGTTCAATGAAGATTATAATTAATCGCTCAAATTGTCTTGGACTAAAATATTTAATTGTATATTTCTGCATTCATTACAACATACTACAAACAAAAACAGTTTTAATTGGCTCTCTTCTTCATGTATACGCATTTTATATGGTCCATGTCTCCCACTACACTGGTAGACCTCCTCCATACACCTATGTATATTTCCATTTTATCATACCTCTTGTATTTTAAGTGTCAATGCCTCAATAATATATTGTACTAAAGTTTACACGAAGCTCTATATGAACATGCTACCAGAAATAAAAATAAATAAAAAACTGAAAAATACACAGATTTTTTTGCTGAAGAAGGAAAGTGGTCCAACTGTCCACGACTTACCCCATGCCCTACAAGATCTGGAGCTTCTACAGAAAATTAACCAACTAAAGGGAAGGTTTTCCTCCCATTCGTATCAGCAATAACAGATCGAATCAGAAAAATACAAAAAGACAGGAGTGTTGCTACAGTAGGCACAGTGGTCAAAGAATTTGTCACCCAGCAAGCACACAAAGATGGCACAGCGATCGAGTGACGTGCTCAACCGCATTTACTGCCTCAGCATAAGCACAAATTACAAGCGATCAGTGAGGCATTTATGTATGTTTCATATTATTTAAATTGAATGTGGAGGGAGAAGAAAGGAAAGAGAAGGGAATCGCTTATCGATGTCAGCTACCTCGGGATTTTGTGAGGAATCAGCGGGAACGAGTGAAAAATGTGCACCCCAGCGGGGTTCAAACCCAGGATCTCCTGCTTGTTTTTTATCTCTTTTTGTTCGTTGTATCTGCTCGGGGCGGACGTCGGAGGACACCATTTTTAAGTTCTTTGTTGATTTATTAACTCAGTTTTTTTTATTACAGAGGGCAGCTAACCCTCTGACCGAACACGCTGAGCTACCGTGCAGGCATAAAAAAAAGAGGTTCAAATGGCTCTGAGCACTATTGGGACTTAACACCTATGGTCATCAGTCCCATGGAACTTAGAACTACTTAAACCTAACCTATGGACATCACGTAACACCCAGTCATCACGAGGCAGAGAAAATCCCTGACCCCGCCGGGAATCGAACCCGAAAACGCTACCGCACGACCACGAGCTGCAGACTATTTTTAGGTAGCTGCGTTAACCACTGCGCCACCCGGACACAGCTTTTAGTGCGCTAGCGCGGAATATCTCGGCACGCCCCTCTGCTGACCTACATTGCCACCCAGCGCTGACTGTCTGCAGTCACTTCCGTAACCTCCCTGCTCGCTACTTTGAGATTCTTGTAGGTGGTCCCACAGAAGATGTTCCGAAATAACAGACACCATGCGCTCGTGTAAATTATGTTTCAAGCGGATGTTATACGTCAACATGGGGAAAAGCAACGAAGCGGTAGAGTGACAAAAAGGGCAACCTGGTTCTAAACATTCATGGTGGTGTCTGTTTGTTCTATATCGTGTCTCCCTACCACTTTCGCGCAACGACGCTCTGAGCGTGTTTTTTAGGGAATTAACTAGTTTGAACCTGGGACCTATTGCTGGTAAGGAGACGCCACACCACACATGACATGTAGAATCCAGAAGAATTCAGTGAGACTAGCGATGATATAACCAAATACTAAATGGTCTCAGCGTCAGCTCCACTGCACTCCCTGTAAAAGAATCTTAATACTAACTAAATATAGTGGAAAGGGTTCAAGGCTTTCCTATTTTTAGTTAGCTGGTAAAATAATGTCGAAAAAGCAGTTAAGTTTACCATTGGAAATTTTATTCTACTCACAAAACATTGTTTATAAATTGCACTATTGATAAAAGGAAGTGTTTTAATACAGGATGGTAAAAACCAACAGCGTCCAACAAAAATGTGAACAAATATTCCCTGAATGGGTTTCCAAGTTCTACAATGGATCGAAGGATGACCTATGCCATATCACATCTATAATCTAGGTTTAATTTAAGTTTCACCAAAGAGAAAACTATCAAAATGGTCTACAGTGACCCTCAATTATCTTTAATAACTTATCTAACTTGTCGTAAATTACAGTGGCTGATGTGGCTTCTCAATAACTATATAAAAGAAAAATCATCGCGTTTCAGATCTGTTCATCAAGTGGCAAATGTGAACACCATGAGTTTTAATTAACGATCGACACTAGTATTACGCAAAAAAGGGGTGTAACAGATGAGACTTCTGCAGTTCTGAGTGAAGCCTTATGCGCTCAAAAATGCGGCATCGCGTGCGTTCATTACCTTGTCGGTGTTTAGGCAGCGTCAGGGCAGTGGCGGGCAGCATAGCTCCGCTCACCTCGCCATCTCGGAACTAACTCTCTCTTAACTTCTCCTTACTACAAATTACTGAAGTTGGTTTAAATAAACCTATCTGTCTGTGTTTTCATCTGGCCAATCAGGGTCTCAATGTTAACCTTAAGCTCCGCCTACAAAAATTCTGTCTATCCAATGAGAAACGTTATACTTTTCGTGGGGGGCAATGTTTTTAAAGTTTGCAACGTAACAGAGACGCTAAAAAGTCTCACGCTAAAACCTGCAGCTGGTGTGGTCCTTTTATCGTTATCGTAAGATCTATACTGTTCTTCTGGAGGGCTCTATCTTTTAACATGGGCTGGAGGGTGGTCCTTGACGTACCTGAGACGCGAAAAAGTCTCACGCTAAAACGTGCGGTTGGTAGTCGTACAGGTAGCCTGGCGTCCGTCCCTTATCGTAGGGCCTTCTAGCTTAACACGGTTCTGCTCTCGGCTTCTGTTCTCGTTTCTCCCCTCGGAACTGCGTCGGTCTCACGGTGGGAAGGTACGACATGCTTGTAGGCGTTCTTGTGTTAGTCTGTGGTATTCCATTTGCTCACTCGTTACTCGTATTACTTTGGTTAACTTAATGTCACGATTTATTCGGAGCTATGTGACATACTAGTAGATTTGCTTATTATGTCAGGGTTTTCATGGAAGGTGTTGGATTTGCCTGACACCTTACATGGTGTGGCCGTGTCCATGGCCATGCCATGAGTGAAGATGTTGTTCCGAGGCGGACTGTTAAAAGTGTGTACAAGCAGTGGTGTACCACAGGTAGCCACGAAGCGCGACATCAGAACCGTGATTTCGTACACTTTCCCGACGTAATAACTGCTGATATTCTTCATGTTATTAACAGGGACAAAGGTTTTACTCTAAGTAAGATATGGAACCCGATTCTGTCCGACTTTAAACAACAACGGTCTTCTTTTCGATCACTGGATTCTTCCAACTAGTGCTGCTGCGATTTATCGTTTCTGCCGTCTTCTCCAACAGGCGCGCTGCGTGTCTACCTGCCGCCAGGAGGCGCTGCCCAGCATCTCGCGCACACGCGGTGCTCTGTTCGTTGGCGTACGAAGGTTTCCGTCGTTGTCGCTGGAATTCTGTTTCCGGCGAGGCAGTGCACGAGCATTAACTAACCTGAAGGTGGCGGCCATCTGGTCCTCCGAAATATTGTGTCTGGACGACGACATGATCCGGCTGCAAACCCGTGAAGAATATCACCAGAACTGTGGTCGGAAAAATATTCTGTCGAAGTGGAACAGGAGTCGCGTTTCACGGATTTTCAATCAAAATCGCTTCCAAATCCGACAGGAATTGCTGCAGTCAGTGAATGAAAATCCATCCCAAGCTGTTAGCGAGAAAACATTCCGACGGGAAATGCACACAATGAAGTTTTGGTGTCAGTCTCCTCGCAGGAGGCCACTGTTCACAGGGCACATAAAGACGATAACAGCGAAGTTCATCGCGTTGTGTGACTGGTATTCTGAGCACTTACTCGCCTTATTACATCTCGACTGGCCTGCAAATAATCTGTCTTGAACCCCATAGAAAAGCTGTGAGACGTGTAGCAACAGCGAGTAAAATACCGACAACATCATACCCGCAGTTTGGTGAAATTGCGCGATCATATGATTAGTGAATGGCTTAATCTGGATGGGTCGTACACACACAACCGTACGGACTCACTTCCTAATCAAATCCAGGTAGTTATCAAGTCCAGGGCCGGAATTACTCGGTGTTAACTGATGCTTGTTATGATGTCTCTCGGGGTACTAATTTTTGTCCAGTGCGCTTATTTAAACCAACAAGAATATTTCGACAATGGAAAGGACCTACAAATAAAAGGAAACAAAAGAAAAATTTGGAGTAGTAATTAAGTTCCAGGAAGAAGAGGTTTGCCGATAACATTGTAATTCTATCAGAGACAGCAATGGAAGAGCAGTTGAACAGAATCCATAATGTCTTCCAAGGAGGGTATAAGAAGACCATCAACAGAAGCAGAACGAGGATGATGGAATGTAATAGAATTAAATCTGTTGATGGTGAGGGAATTAGATAAGGAAATGAGACACCTAAAGTAGTAGATGAGTTTTGCCATTTGGGCAGCAAAATAACTGACGATGGCCGAAGTAGAGAGGATACATACGTCAAAAAATGTTTTGCGTCACCTCGGTTCCGGGAGTTTCGGAACCTGTACAGAAAATTGGAATAGAGATCAACATATAGATCATTTCCACCCTTTTTATTGCTTATGAGAACCACACATTGCTTGTTGTCCAACCATACAGTGAGACGTTCAGATCTGGTGGTCCAGATTGCTGTACACACCGGTGCCTCTAATACCCAGCAGCACGTCATCTTGCATTGACGCATGCCTGTATTCGTCGTGGCATACTATCCACAAGTTCATCAAGAGACTGTTGGTCCAGATTGTCCCACTCCTCAACGGCGATTCGGCATAGATCCCTCAGATTGGTTGGAGGGTCATGTGATCCATAAACAGCCCTTTTCAATCTATTCCAGGCATGTTCGATAGTGTTCATGTTTGGAGAACATGCTGGCCACTCTAGTCGAGCGATGTCGTTATCCTGAAGGAAGTCATTCACAAGATGTGCACGATGGGGACGCCAGTTGTCGTCCATGAAGACGAATGCCTCGCCAATATACTGCCGATATGGCTGCGCTATCCGTCGGGGGATGGCTTTCACGTATCGTACAGCCGTTACAGCGCCTATCATGACTACCACTGGCGTACTTCGGCCCCACATCATGCCACCCCAAAACGACACGGAACCTCCAACTTTCTGCGCTCGCTGGACAGTGTGTATAAGGCGTTCATCCTGACCGGGTTGCCTCCAAACACGTCTTCGATGATTGTCTGGTTGAAGGCACATGCGACACTCATCTGTGAAAGGAACTGATGCCAAACCTGCGCGATCCATTCGGCATGATGTTGGGCCCATCTGTACCGCGCTGCATGGTGTCGTGGTTGCAGAGATTGACTCTCCATGGACGTCGGGAGTGAAGTTGCGCATCATGCAGCCTATTGCGCACAGTTTGAGTCGTAACACGACGCGCTGTGGCTGCATGAAAAGCATTACTCAACTTGGTGGTGTTGGTGTCAGGGTTCCTCCGGGCCATAATCCGTAGGTAGCGGTCATCCACTGCGCTAGTAGAGGCCTGAGCGAGGCACGTCATCGGCAGTTCCTGACTCTCTGTATCTCCTCCATGTCCGAATAACAATGGTTTGATTCACTCCGAAACGCCTGGACACTTCCCTTGTTGAGAGCAATGCGGACGCGATCGAATAGCAGTGTTGACCGTCTAGACACGGTTGGACTACAGACAACACGAGCCGTCTCCTGGTGCGATGACAAACTGATCGTCTGTCGGATCCCATCCGTCTAATAGGCGCAGCTCATGCATGTTTGTTTGCAACTTTTGGTGGGTCTAGCGACGTCTCTGAACAGTCAGGAGGACTGTGATAAAATATCCACCACAGTCAACGTCTGTTTCAGGAGTTCTGTGAACCGGGGTGATGCTGAACTTTTTTGATATGTGTAAAATGTAGACTGGCAATGGCAAGAAAAGCGTTTCTGAAGAAGAAACATTTGTCAACACCGAGTGTAGATTAGGTATCAGGAAGCATTTACTGAAAGTATTTATATGGAGAATAGCCATGTGTGGAAATGAAACGCGTATGGTATACAGTTTTGACAAAAAGAGAACAGAAGCTTTTGAAATGTGGTGCTACACAAGAATGCTGAAGATTAGATGGGCAGATCACGTAACCACTGAGGAGATACTGAATATAATTGGGGGGAGAAGAAATTTGTGGCACAACCTGCCTACAAGAAGCGATCGGTTGGTGGGTCTCTTTCTGAGATACTAAGGAATTAGTAGTTTAGTACTGGAGGATAATGTGGGGGACAAAATTCGTAGAGGGAGACCAAGAGATGGCTATACTTAGCGGATTCAGAAGGATGTAGGCTGCAGTAGGTACTGGGAGATGAAGAAGCTTGCACAGGATAGAGTAGCGTGGAGAGCTGCATCAAACCAGTCTCAGGACTGAAGATCACAACAAGGACCTACGCCCCCCACTTGCTATGGCGGCAGTGCGAGAGGCGTTGGAAAAGCCCGTGCAAAAATAAAAACTACTTACGTGTTTGGGGCAAAGCTTTTTTGTTTTTCGACAGTCTCCTTTCAGACACTTCAGCCAACGGCGTTCTAATTTGTTGATCCCTCCCGAATAATTGAAATTGTCCCAGTCTGCAAAATAGCTATTAATTGCTGCAATCACTTCCTCGTTTGAATAAAATCTTTGTCCCGCCAGCCATTTCTTCAAATTGGGAAACAAATAGTAGTCCGAAGGAGCCAAGTTTGGAGAATAGGGGGGATGTATAACGAGTTGGAAACCTATTTGCATTAATTATCCGACCACAACTGCTGAGGTGTGTGCTGGTACATTGTCGTGATGCGGTACAATCGACGGCGTTTTTCTTGCATGTCGGTTTTCAAACGGTCCAGTAACGATGAATAATATTTACCTGTCATAGTTTTATCCTTTTCCAGATGGTCGATGAGGATTATTCTTTGCGAATCGCAAAAGACAGTCGCCATAGCCTATCTAGCCGAAGGAATGGTCTTTGCCTTTTTTGGTGCAGATTGTCCCTTGGTAACCCAGTGTTTAGATTGTTGTTTGGTCTCGGGAGTATAGTTATGTATCCATGTTTCATCCACAGCGCTTAAAGTCCTGCGGATTCTTCCTGAACAGCTGCAAACCATCCTTGCAACATTTAACACGATTCCGTTTTTTGTCTATCGTGAGCAAAAGAGAAACCCATCATGTGGATAGCTTTCTCATGTCCAAATGTTTGTGCAAAAATTATGTACCCATTCATTCGAGAAGCCCACAGCACTAGCAATCTCAGCCACCTTAACTCTTCTGTCATCCATCACCATATCATGGATTTTATCAATGATTTCTGGAATTGTAACATCCCCAGGGCGTCCAGAACGTTCAGCATCACTTATGCCCGTATGGCCACATCGAAAACTTTGAAACCACTTATAAACTGTTCTTATCGAAGGTGCAGGGTCACCGTAATGTTTATCGAGCTTCCCTTTCGTCTCCTGAGGCGTTTTACCTTTCATAAAGTAATGTCTAATCACCACACGAAATTCTTTTTCGTCCATTTTTTGACAATCACACGACTTCCTTGATTCACACGAATGCTAAACACAAAGAAATAGACCAGTATGGCTGAAACTTGGTGTGCGTTCTTTCCAAAGATGATACTGACTACACATGACCTCGATACGCATGGCCCCGCTTGCATATGTGGTCAGGTGTATGTAGGAACTAGAAAGACAAGCGTAACGCCCTGCTTGAGGAACGCAAGAGCAATTCTCGACCGGGCAACACTGAACTGGGACCAGGGAGACACCGAATTCCTCCGACAGTATGATTATATCAAGATCGAATCATTACTACGCAAGGATCTACAGAGAGACTACAGAAATTCTGAAACACAAAAATTACTTTAAGGGAAAATATTGAAATTAGAGAAGGTGAAGCTCCTCTTGCTAAGTAAACCAAACAACGCTAACTCTTCCTCCGACAAGTTCCATAGACATAGGCCGGCGCCACATGACATGAGCGGTACGTGTATACGAATAAACAGTTTGACGTGCTGACCTTGTTTGAGCCTGAAACAACTATCCGCGTCTTTGTGGCCTCTGATGATTTCTCCATTATTAGGAGAAGAATCGTTCGGCGGTCTAATATTCAGAAAAGAAAATTCACCAAGAATGTATTTGCCGTTCTTTTTTTAATAGCCACGAATGAGAACGCTCAGTTTATGTAATCGCTCTAAGCTTGTTGATACCAGTGCCTACCAATTTCAATTGTATATTACAGCACTGAGGATGGTCACTAAGTGACCGAAAATCGATTTTGCGGATAATAAAACAAAAAAAAACGACAAGAAAGTACGACCAATGCTGTTTCTCCTTCCAATTATAGAATACTCTCCGTTTCGAACTTCCGCAGTCTGCGACGCCTGCAGGTCGCGACAAAGTCCCCTCGCGGCAGCCTACAGAGCGCAAGAAGTTACCAGCGGAACAATTACCGGCGGCGCTGCGCAAGTAGGCGCGAGTTTAATGAAAGGAGCGCACGTGGCAGTTCAGGCCCCTCCCTCTGCCCCCACCTGTCTGGAGCAGCGTGAAGGTGTGCGAGCGAGCGGAAAACACGCCGAGCTCGGGGCGCACCTTTCAGAGACATTCTTTCAATTTACTGTGCAACAAACGGCGCGTGCGCGCTGCGAACTACGCACAAACGGCCTGCGAGAAAATGTGGCACATACAGACGTTAACGACGTCGGGGAACTGGTCTTTGTTGTTACGTTGCCGCCGGAGAAAAGTCGTCGCTCGCCGTGAGGGCACAATGTTTTCTCCCGCAAGGCAAGCACTCCCTGCTTCCCGGCGTCTCTCAATTCAGACCGGCGGCTGAAAGCAAACGAGCCACACCTGATACTGAAAAGTTTCCAGCTTCGTTTCGAAGGAGATCAAACACAGCCTACTGAAGAAAGAAACCCGTGGCAAGAGCCGACTGCGATTGATGTTTGCTTAAAGGTAAACCATTCTAGCTACAACGCTAATTTTTCAGGCTCTTTATTTGTTGTGTACATAGTTCCGCGTAGTCAGCGCGTACACAACTTTCCCACTAGAGCGCGCCCCGCTAAGCACAAAGCGCAGGCGCAGCGCTCGTCCGTCTCCGCACTACGAGATGGCGCTGCCATAGAGACGGACCAAATTCTGCTTCCGCCGATCCGCGTATTAATATGTAACACAGCCAATGAGATTGCTGCTAACGTAGAACCTTTTCTCCTCGCGGATCACACTCGCACAGTGATACATGAATGCGCGAGGTATTATAACGAGTGTACAGACCTCCGATTAGTCGGTCTCCATTTGTCTGCAACAGTGTGTACCAGTCTGCATTAGTCTGTTCCTGTCTGTACGAGTTCTATATTTGTCTGTACCAGTCTATAGTCAAGTTTCAGTCTGCGCCTAATAAGATTACCATATTCCTGTACATAGCCATGAAGATAAATGTGTAAACACGTTTGTCAAGTATCAGACATATATGTGAGAATAAGATTAACGTACCAAGGCCAAAGGAACTTCAGATTGTCAGTTGTAAATAGCATCCAGAATCAAGTTATGTAATATCTATGATTTTTATTACTTTAATAAATGTATGTGAAAATTAATCAAGTTCTGTTTTAAAGTTGGTCACCGTCAATCTGCTACTCTAGGCGTGCAAGTGGCATTTCTATTGTCTGACCTAACGGCAGAAGATAAACATGCCACGATAAGACCACTAGACATATTGCTGACACTCGCCTAATTCGTTAGAGCGACAAGTCAAATAATGTGATAGTGTGTGTACTGATGGTCTTACAGTACGCACACCATTCATAATGTGCACATTCGGATAAGTCCGTCAGATTACGTATCAGGAGAGTTCAAAAAGTAAGTTAGACATTATTATGTCCAGCCATGTAACTTTTGCTGAAATACTGTACTGCGCTTTAAAGTCACACAGATACACAACACTATTTCTCAGCGTAGTCTTGAACATTCGGACCGTGCTACCAATCGCTCAGTTCCTTGACGAATGAAATCAGCCCCTTCGTCACGGGCCCGTTTGATAACTGTTGTGTGGAAGTCCACAGCTTTGGAAAATTTACGATTTCTGCTCATCAGTTCCTCGATTGTCTGGAGATTGCCTGCGGTCTTCCTTTCCGGTTGGACTCGCATTCGGGAGGACGACGGTTCAATCCCATCTCCGGCCATCCTGATTTAGGTTTTCCGTGATTTCCCTAAATCGCTTCAGGAAAATGCCGGGATGGTTCCTTTGAAAGGGCACGGCCGAATTCCATCCCCATCCTTCCCTCACCCGAGCTTGCGCTCCGTCTCTAATGACGTTGTTGTCGACGGGACGTTAAAGACTAATCTCCTCTCCTCCTTTCCGGTCAGGATCAGCCATATCTGTACGATATTGATCAAACTGGTCCTACCATTTCACTTCGGCTTGACGCGACGTTGCATTTGCTCTGTACAACATCACCATTTCACTGCGAATCTATGCTAAGTGATTAAAAGTATCCGGACATCCCAAAAACATACGTTTTTCATGCATTGTGCTGCCACCTATTGCCAGGTGCTCCACATCGTGAGAGAGAGAATGGGGCGCTTCGCGGAACTCACAGACTTCGAACGTGGGCAGATGACTGAGTGTCGTTTGTGTCATACGTCTATACGCGAGAGTTCCACGCACTTAAACATCCCTAGATACACTGTTTCCGATATGATAGTAAATTGGAAACGTGAAGGAATACGTACAGCAGAAAAGCTTACAGGCCGACCTCGTCTATTCACTGAGAGAGACCGCCGACATTTGAAGAGGGTCGTAATATGTGATGGGCAGACATCTATCCGGACCATCACACAGGAATCCCAAACTGTATCAGGATCCACTGCAAGTATTACGACAGTTAGGCGGGAGGTGAGAAAACTTGGATTGCATGGTCAAGCTGCTGCTCATACGCCAGACATCACGCTGGTAAAAGCCAAATGATGCCTCGCTTGGTGTAAGGAGCGCAAACATTGGACGACTGAACAGAGAAAAAACGTTGTGTGGAGTGACGGTACACAATGAGGCGATCCCGTGGCAGGCTCTGGGTATGGCGAATGCCAGCGTGTGTAGTGCCAACACTAAAATTTGCATGGAGGGGGCTTGCACTCCTTGTTGTTTTGTGTGGCACTATTACAGCACAGGCCTTCATTGATGCTTTAAGCACCTTCTTGCTTCCCACTGTTGAAGAGTAATTCGGGGATGGCGATTGCATCTTTCAACGCGATCGAGCACCTGTTCATAATGCACGGCCTGTGGCGGTTACACGACAATAACATTCCTGCAATGGACTGAACTACACAAAGTCCTGACTTGAATCCTATAAAGCACCTTTGGGATGTTTTGGAACGCCGACTGCGTGCTTCACCGAGTGGGGTCGATACCTCTCCTTAGGGCAGCACTCCGTGAAGAATGGGCTGCCATTCCCCAAGAAACCTGCCAGCACCTGATTGAACGTATGCCTGCGAGAGTGGAAGCTATCATCAAGTCTAAGGGCGGGCCAATATTCAGTTGTAGCATTACCAATGGAGGGCGCTACGAACTTGTAAGTCATTTTCATCCAGGTGTCCGGATCCTTTTTATTACATAGTGTGTGTGAAATTTAGAATTTTGTCCATAAGAATCGTGCTTCCCACGTACTTCAACTGTGGTATATGTTTCGTTGCCGCTCCACTGCAGTCCAAACATGTGATCCACCTGTTTTATGTACCATGTAGAATTGCCTCCACAGGAGACCCGGAATATGACTCCGTTCGGACAAAGTGCAACGCTTGATGCATGCACTAAGGTGACAAAAGTCATGGAATACCTCCTACTCTTTTCACGTTCGTCAGACATAAGTAAAAACACCCTGTGAGTGCGTTAGTGTCACTAGAAAAAAGTTTTTGGGGTTAGGAGTGGACCCTTATTCTATGACAGTCCACATTGGTGTTTAGCTGTACACAACGTGTTTCATTTCTGTACGGTTGTCAAAGAAGCATACGGGGTTAGATAGATTGTGACATGACAATTTCAGGACAGTTGTCAAGATAATGTATTACGTCCTGATTAGCAGAAATAACACTGAACACAACAGTATCAAATTTAAATAGAAGGTTGTCTACTTGATTTTTCTTACTTCTAGTTGTGTAGCCTTGACTAAGGTGGTCTGTCTTACGACAAATCATCTGATCCCGGTTCTAAGTTCTGTACTATTTAGGACGACAATCAAGTCTACGGAGAATGGTTAGTTTTTGTGACAAGATACGCAGAGAATTACTTAAGTCTGCTCAGGTTCACAGTGGACCCAAGCTGGTGATCCAACAATTTTACGCCTCTGCCAGCGGCATTTACCTTTAGCTGCATGGCTGCTCTCACCCTCTGAAAATCCTATCGAAGATAATCAAAATCTTTACTGATTTTATCAGGTGAAACTGTTCTATGTCTCTCGTTAGGTGAGAAAACATGCACTCATCCCTAGTCTGGATAATATGGTGAGATACATGCCCATAGATGGAGCAGCATGTATACTTCAACGCCCTCTCAGTTCTCGCAAGAACAATTAACTACGTGGCTGTTTCGTTTCTCCGCTATCTGAGCTCAACGACTCTTCAGCTAATTTCTAGCTGAATGCCAGCGAAAGTGAACGCAGTGTTCACACAAAATTCCTCTTTAATCGTCATATAGAGCGTGATGCGCCCTTTTCTACACTTGACGCCTCTTCAGGGGAGAGTCCCCAAGGTTTTCGGTATTGTGTCTTACGTAATAAACTGTCCCCCATCTCTATCCTTTCGTACTTCACGTCACGGCATTTTCAGACCAATGGGAGCGTTCCTTTCATCTTGTGAAAACTACCTCTGCCAATCGCAAAGAGCCTTCCTTTAAACTGCGTCGAAATATCGCTCCTTTTACTCCTTCCAAGTTTTTTTCAGCGAACTTGACATTATGTGTCCGCACCTGACGCCTAAAAGTTACACGTGCACATCACGAGAGCTCACGGATCTTTCACGTGGCCAACTGCATCTCTGACTTGTTTGTATCAAATGGCTCTGAGCACTATAGGACTTAACATCTGAGGTCATCAGTCCCCCAGAACTTAGAACAACTTAAACCTAACTAACCTAAGGACATCACATACATCCATGCCCGGTGCAGGATTCGAACCTGCGACCGTAGCAGTCGCGCGGTTCCAGACTGAAGCACCCAGAACCAACCGCTCGGCCACACTGGCCGGCGTGTTTGTATCTACCTGGAAGTTCCCCACCACAATTTTCTAAAGAATTCCTCCATCGCAAGCAGTGCTGGACCACTGTCTGCTGCCCTCGATGTATCGTCTGGCCAGTTTGTCCCCCTCCTGGCGCGGGACACCAACCCTTGTTAGAAGCCTTTTGTTGCGTGCGGGCCGTGCCGGCGCAACTCGTGTCTGTCCCCAAAATAAACGTCTCTTCCAGCAGCTTTTTCACCTTTTGCTCACTGACATGCAGGACATGAGTTCAGTGTGTTAATACCGTCGAATCGAGTGTCATCCCTTTTGGCATTACCTACTGTACTTTTTGATAGGCAAATCTGCTCACTACCACCAAAGTATGTCAGGCGTCATATCCATTATCCAGGTAAGGTGAGAAATTGACATTCATACATGATGCCACCTTACATCACTATTTGCCAAAGAAGTTGTAATTATTGGAGTATATGTACATACAAATAATACAAGAAAGCAGGAAAAGACACTTTTTAGAAAGTCCTTAGGGAGGCAATAGAAAAAATCCCAAGAAGGAAGGAAGGAACTGATTATCAGGGGACAGATGTAAGAAAGAGTAAGCATTAGAGATTCATGTACGTTTGTGGCAAAGCATGGAGAGACAGTGTATAACGGCAGTGCAGAGCTACTGACTGAAATCTGTAAACAGTTTGATCTGAAAATTATCAACACATATTAAAACATAAGGATATTCATCAATATTGTTGGTAACTAAATACTAGAGAGCTTCATTCTACACTGAAGGGCCAAAGAAATGTGTTTAGGCATGTGTATTCAAATACCGAGATACGTTAACGGCAGAATATGATGCAGCAGTAGGCAACGCCTATAAGACAAAACGAGTGTACGGCACAATTGTTGGATCGGTTACTGCTGCTCCAATGGCAATTTCTCAAGATTAAAGTGAGTTTGAACGTGGTGTTATAGTCAGCACATGAGCGATGGAACACAGCATCTCTGAGGTGTCGATGAAGTGGGGATTTTCCGGTAAGACCATTTCACGACTATACCGTGAATATCAGAAAGCCGCTAAATTATCGAACCTCTGACATCGCTGCAGCCGGAAAAAGATCCTGCAAGAATAGGACCAACAACGACAGAAGAGAATCGTTCAGTATGACGGAAGTGCAACCCTTCTGCCAATTGCTGCAGATTTCAATGTTGGGTTCAAATGGTATAATTGGCTCTGAGCAATATGGGACTTAGCTTCTGAGGTCATCAGTCCCCTACTACCTAGAACTACTTAAACCTAACTAACCTAAGGACATCACACACATCCATGCCCGAGGCAGGATTCGAACCTCCGACCGCGGTGGGTACGCGGTTCCAGACTGTTGCGCTAGAACCGCTCGGCCACTACGGCCGGCTCAATTCTGGGCCATCAACAAAAAGCATGTGAACCATTCAACAAAACATCATCGATATGGGCTTTCAGAGCGAAAGGCCCACGTGTGTACCCTCGATGACTTCATTACATAAAGCTTTACACTGCTCCTGAGCCCGTCAACACCGACATTGGAATGTTGATGACTGGAAACATGTTGCCTGGTCGGACGAGTCTCGTTTCAAATTGTACCGAGCGGATGGACGTGTACGGGTATGGAGACAACAACCACATGAATCCATGCGCCCTGCATGTCAGCAGGGGACTGTTCAAGCTGGCTCTGTAATGGTGTGGGACATTTTGCAGTTGGAGTGATATGGGACTCCTGGTACGTCTACATATGACTGTGACAGGTAACATGTACATGAGCATCCAGTTTGATCATTTGCATCCATTCACGTCCATTGTGCATTCTGACAGACTTGGACAATTCCAGCAGGCTAATGCGACACCACACACGTCCAGAATTGCTAAAGAGTGGCTCCAGCAACACTCTTCTGAGTTTAAACACTTCTGCTAGACACAAAAATCCTCAGACGTGAACAGTATTGAGCATATATGTGATGCCTTGCAACGAGTTCTCCACCCCGTCGTACTCTTACGGATTTATGGACAGCACTGCAGGATTCATGGTGTCAATGCCCTCCTGCACTACTTCAGACATTAGTCGAGTCCCTGCCATATCGATTTGTACGCGCTCGCGGGCGTCGTACACGATGTTAGGCAGGTGTGCGAGTTTCTTTGGTTCTTCCGTTTATATTAGATTATATTAACATTAGACAGACAAGTATCTTCAAGGCAGCAAATGTTAGATCTTATAGAGGAGCCGAGTGTGGATCAGACAATTATCTAGTAAAAATGAAGAGCTTTTGGCCATGGAAGACTGTGAAGAGTGATACTAACAATACGAAAACGAATTGTTTTGAGGAAGCTCAAAATCTACACTTTAATATTTCAGCCTACAAGTGGAAAGTAAACGAAAATTCTGTGCTGCCAGAATTGAAAAGTCATTGGAAGAATCATTTGAAGGAAGTACAGAGGAAATATACCAATACATGGAGACCGGTGTTATTAATATAACTGGAAACAACCCGAGCTGTACAGCAGAGTGATGGTCAGAGGAACAGAGGTGGCACTTTTGGAAAAGAGGAATGTATTCAGTCACTGATTGAACAATAAATAGGAAGTGACAAGAACATAAGACAACCTACAAGAAAAAGAAGAATGAAGTAATGAGAAACACGAGGATAGCAAGGAATGAAGCGTGGGAAAGTACATGTGCCAGTGTCAATAGCAGACTACTACTGCTAGTAGTGGTAGTAGCAGCTTTAGTCATCCGTAGATCTCTTTTTACAAGGATATATCATATGTCAAAGTATTTACAAGTTTATACCAATTTAAAATAGGCTAATTCGTATATAAATACGTTTACAGACTTCTGGTTAGAGACAATCATTAGATTATCTCCTGGTATACAATACTTTTTTTTTTACAAATAACTTATTAAATAATGTAATGCCACACTGTTCCCTTATATCTCACTCTCAGTCACTGCACACAAAAATGGTTCAAATGGCTCTGATCACTATGGGACTTAACTGCTGAGGTCATCAGTCCCCTAGAACTTAGAACTACTTAAACCTAAACCAACCTAACCTAAGGACCATCCAACCACCATGTCATCGTCAGTGGAGGATGCGTATAGGAGGGGCGTGAGGTCAGCACACCGCTCTCCCAGCCGTTATGATGGTATTCTTGACCGAAGCCGCTACTATTCGATCCAGTAGCTCCTCAATTGGCATCACGAGGCTGAGTGCACCCCGAAATAGGATCTTGTGGTCGACTGTATCAAAGGTCTTAGAAAGATCCAAAAAAATGCCTGTGACACAATAGGATCTGGGAGAATGAAAGAAGCGGGGTCAGAATTAAAGGGCTTTGACAAGAGACAAAGCCAGAACCAATCTTAAACTATTGACACCGGAGGACGCGAAGAACATTTGCGGAAACTATTAAACGAGAGCAAAGAATAATATCTGGAGGAAGGAACAGAGAAAAGGAAGGAACAGGAAGGGAAGGAGATCCAAATTTTAGAAAGTGAGGCCAGTAAGGTATTAACAACAGGGAACAATGCTAAATCACCAGCACCAGGCTGTATCAATCTGGAATTCTTCAAACATGGTGGTGGCAAAATTGTGAAACAAATAGTACGGTTATTCAGTAAATACTGAATGGAGATTGAATACCCATGGAAGTGAAGCTAGGATTTACACTGATGAGCACAAACATTATGACCATCTGCTTAATAGCTTGTTTGCCTCCTTTGGAATGAAAAACAAAAAAATGGCTCTCAGCACTATGGGACTTAACTGCTGTGGTCATCAGTCCCCTAGAACTTAGAACTACTTAAACCTAACTAACCTAAGGACATCACACACATCCATGCCCGAGGCAGGATTCGAACCTACCACCGTAGCAGTCGCGCGGTTCCGGACTGAGCGCCTTAACCGCTAGACCACCGCGGCCTGCAAATGAAAAACATCAGTGGTTCTGCGTATCAGGGATCAGAGAGTTTGTAGGCAGGTTTGTGGAGATATGTATTTGATGTCTACGCACAGGTCATGTAATTCGTGTAAATAACGGACTGCTGTCAGAATGAGATTTTACTCTGCAGAGGCGTGTTCGCTGATATGAAACTTCCTGACAGATTAAAACTGTGTGCCGGACCGAGACTCGAACTCGGAACCTTGCCTTTTGCAGGCAAGTGCTCTACCAACTGAACCACCCAAGCACGACTCACGCCCCGTCCTCACAGCTTTACTTCTGCCAGTATCTCGTCTCCTACCTTCCAAATTTAACAGAAACTCACCTGCGAACCTTGCAGAACTAGCACTCCTGAAAGAGAGGATACTGCGGACACATGGCTTAGCCACAGCCTGGGGGATGTTTCCAGAATGATATTTTCACTCTGCAGCGGAGTGTGCGCTGATATGAAACTTCCTGGCAGATTAAAACTATGTGCCGGACCGAGAGTCGAACTCGGGACCTTTGCCGTTCGCGTGCAAGTGCTCTACCACCATTTTTTTTTAATAACAAAATGCGTACGTAACACAAATAGGCATTTTTTTAATAGCCAGCTATCCATGCCACTTTTTTAACAAAAATGAAAAAAAAGGATTTTGGAACGTTTGTTTTCTGCTTTTTTTAATTTTATTTCATTTTATTTTATACAAATGTATAAAAGGAAGGCCGTTCCTCTTCGGCTACATAGACAGAATAATAGGAAGTCCTCCCGTTACGACAAAGGATGCTCCATACTATAGCCCGCTGCGAATTTTTCGATGACTCTTCTCGTTGTTGTGTTGTTTCCGCTGTTTGTTCAAATCTCATAAAAAAAAAAGGAACTGGGAAGACGTTCTATGGTTATCATCTCATGTCATCGATAATCCAGCTGCGAGGCGGATTATGGAATGCGCTCCAAAGGAAATTAGAAAAATATTGCCTATATTTAGGGTTCTTGACGATCGCACAATGTAGTTCGTTGAGGTAATACCAAAAATCGGGTACTGTCTTTTCGCCATTACCGAAGAGTTAGTGAACAGCGTGGCCGCTGATCCTCGTCACACAGTTCGTTTTTGCTCTTGGGAAATAAATCTTATCGGGGAAAAGAAGTGATCGGGTAGTTATCCTGTCAGGAGCCGTACGTGTGAGAAAAGCCAATATCTGACGCACCAAATACCACACGTCCTTTGCCGACCCGCATTCGAAACGATGTTCATCTGTGTCAATCACTTGGCATGTGGCACACAAGGGGGCATCAGCGAGGTGGATGCGATGTAGGCGGGACTGGCACAACTGTTTCCCAGTAACAGTTACGTACCATGCAGATTGCACGTCAGTATCAAGGGTGGTGGCATTCACTGCCTGCCACACAGCGCGCCACTTTGTATTGGGGTGTTTGATTTCAATCACATTCGGCGTCACGTTCAGTTGCATGGCAGCATATATCGCCCTCGTCATCACCAAGCGTGTGGGTAGTAGTGCAGTGCGGATGTAGCTTAATTCAAGGAAGGATTGGGTGATGTAGGAGAAAGGTGCACGGATGTCCGATATCATCACAGGGGGTGCGAGTGAGATTGGTCGTAAGGCTTCCAGTAAGAGACTTGTGAGGCACGTCGGACTTCGTCGCCACAGTTGGAGGTGACAGCTGACGAACAGGGCCTTCGCTCTGTTCTGAACGTGACAAAGGCCTAAACCCCCTCTGCTCCTCGCTAGGGTTAGGGACTCGTAACGAATCTTAAATAACATGCCCGTATTAACAAAGGATCCCAAAACCGCCAACATGCGGTGAGCCAGGGTAGGTGGTATGGGGAGTATCTGTGCAAAATGGGAGATACGTGACGCCAAATAGACGTTAGCATATCGTGTCCGTTGTAGGAGGTCTAGATGTCTCAGACGGTGGTCACTTATTCCTGCTCTCATCTGATTCAATAAACGCCTGTCGTTAAGGGCTGTTGAACGCTTCTTGTCAGATGTGAAATCAATGCCAAGACAGCGGATTGTTTCACTGATTCGTAGCGGTGCGACGCTCTCGCCGCGTATTCCTCTGCCTATAGACAGAGCGTGTGATTTGTGGAGATTGAGATGGCTCCCCGATGCCGCGCCGTAGGTCGCCACCCACGCCAGTGCTGCAGGAACATCGTCGTTATTGCGAAGAAGGAGTACCAGATCATCTGCATAGGCAGTGCAGCAGAAAGTGTGTCCACCAAGGGACATCCCGGTCAGGCGTTGTCGGAGGCCGCAGAGGAGTGGTTCCAAGACGAGGGCGTACAATATCGCACCGATCGCTGGATCTGTATCGGCGGCGTAAGACGGCCATTATATAACACCTTGGACGTCGCGCCGCGTAGGAGACGCATCAGTACATTAACTATGACGTCCGGATACCCCATGTGTCGCAGTACCTCCATCAAAAATGTGTGGTCAACTCTGTCAAAGGCCTGGCTAAAGTCGAGTGAGGCCAAAACTCCTGGCAGTTGGCGAGTTTTGGCTAGCGCGATCATATCTCTATATCGGCTCAATGCAGTGCTAATATTATGGTCACCACCTAACGATGCCTGGTCCTGCGACACAACACATCGTACTGATCGCTTTAGGCGTGCCGCCAGAAGCCTGGTGAAAATCTTCAAGTCACTGTTGAGTAAGGTCAAGGGCCGATAGTCACTGATCCTGGATCCGCCTCGTGGTTTGTGTATGGGCACAATCAGTCCTTCTAGGAAGGCCCCAGGTATCTGCGTCGTGGGAGACATAAGATCGCGGCAAATATCAGTCCACGCTGGTGCCAGCAATTGTTGATACGTCCGGTAAAATTCCAGTGGAAGGCCATCAGGTCCCGGGGACTTATGAGCAGCCCCAGCCTGTATTGCTTCAATGATTTCCTCTTCCGTTACATCTGCAGTCAAATCCGCCGCCGCTGTCGGAGAGATCGAGCCATAAGTGAGTTGAGAGACTTCGGCGATCACCTCTGGGGGATGTCGATGTTCCGAGTACAGCTTAGTGTAGTGAGCATGAAGGGCGTTTCCTATGTCGCGGATGTCGATGTTCCGAGTACAGCTTAGTGTAGTGAGCATGAAGGGCGTTTCCTATGTCGCGCTGGGTATCGAATCGAGGCGTCGTCCGTCTTCCGTCGTGATAGCTTGGATCAGTGTCCCGCGTCGGCGCCGTCGTTCTGCAATGACGTGGTACATAGACGGTTCCTCCTGTGCCACTCTGTCTTGAGTGCGCGCTCTGACGATCGCACCCTCAAGGTGGCAACGTGTTAATCTGATGATCTGTGCCTTGGCACGGTTCACCGTGCAGGTGAGTACGGCAGTGTTGCACATTCCCTTAAGATGCTGTAGTAAAATTCCATGATATGGCTCTCCCATGCTGCAACATCTCGGCCGTAGTCTATCAAGGTCTTCCGGAGGGCTGGTTTGGCGCAGAGTAACCACCACGACAGTGTAGACCGGTAGGTGCCACGCCGGCGGTTACAAGAGTCCCACGTGTTCTCTATAAGGCAGCGGCATTCCTGAGAAGCTAGGTGGGCGACGTTCAACTTCCAAGGACCACGGCTGTGCCATATCTTCTGGCGGCCGAGGGTAATAGCGCAGATGTAGGCGTCGTGGTCAGAAAAAGCTGTGGGCCAAACTTCGGCAGCTCTTGTCCCCACAGCTATGGAGCGCGAGATGTAAATCCGGTCGATGCGGCTGGAGGAATGGCTGGTGTAGTGAGTAAATCCGGCCCGATCGCCACAAACATGTTCCCACGAGTCCACCAATTGAAGATTATTTATAATTGTCGTAAGTTCTGCGCGGGGAGAATGATGTGGTAACTGATCCTTAGGTGCTTGGCTACAGTTGGTCCCCTCCCATTATCAAGGCGTCCTGAGGGCCCATAAAGAGGGGCGTGATTGTATGAGCGAAAAAGGTGGATCGTTCGCGACGCCGACCAGATCCTGACGGTGCATAGATGTTAATAAGTTTGACTCCTTGGATAGTAAGAGCCATGCCTCTGGCGCCAGGGAGATACTCGACGTCTTCTGCGGGTATACCTTCGCGGAGGAGGATCGCCACACCACTGCCATTGGCAGATGCATGTGAGACCCAAGTCTGGTAGCCATAGGGTCCCTTGAAGTCGGCGACATACACCTCTTGAAGGAGCGCAATGTCGATGTCTGCTGCGTTGAGTAGATCCTGTAGCATCGCTAGTTTATGCCGCGCACGTATGTTGTTGATGTTAATCGTCGCTAGACGGTATGTTTGGTCAGCCAGGTCGGCAACTGGGTTGTGTAGGAGGCCAGGTGTGGGCGGCAGGGGCGGCCCCACAGAGGCTGACGATACAGCCGTAGTCACTGTTGTTGGCTGGTGCTGGGTACAGCCGAGGGAGCATCTCTGCCTTCGGCATCCTCCTGGTGCTGTGGCTCATCCTCGACATCATCCGCCCAAGAATCAGATGCAGCAATTGGTAACTGTCGATTAGTGCTGTCAGTAGAGCGCTTGCGCGTATGTTCAGTAGCAGAAGTGGTGTTGTCAGATCGAGGCTCAGAAATTGTATCCGCCGTAGCATCGTGATGGGAAGGTTGAGTTGCGGTGGTAGAGTCCTGAGCGTCGTCCGACGCCGGATATTCGTCTGGGTCGCACATCCGAAGCAGGCAATCATCGGACGGCGTATGGCGCCATTTCTTGCGTTTTCGAGGGGACCGTTGTTTCCGGACGTGTTGTTCTGTGTCAGAGTGCGGGCGACAATCATCTGATGCGGTCTCCATTGGTAGGAAGGCAGAGGTCGGGACAATTTTAGTTTCTACTTCCATCTTCTCTTTAGGCTCGTCTTAGTGGCACAATTGATCGCCGTCTTGAGGCAAGTCTGCCGAAGGCGTCGTAGAGGGGGACATGCTGTCCGCCACACTGTCATCGACCACTGACTGCAATATGGTGTTACGATCCTGGGCAGGAACAGCTGTTGCGGCTAAAGCCGCTGCATACGTGATGGGGAGTGAAGTAGGCGTCGCCGGGGATGGAACTTCACCAACCGGTGTCTGAGTTAGTCGGCGTTGAATGCAGGCCGATCGGACATGTCCTTCCCGGCCACAGCCGGCGCAAGTACGCGATTGTCCGTCGTACATGACAATGGCTCTGCAGCCGCCAATTACTAGATAGGACGGCTCATGCTTCGTCAGTTCAATCTTAATTTGTCTCACTCCATTTAAGACGGGGTACGTCTCAAACGTTTGCCATTTTTCAGCCAAGTGGCTTAGCACGTTGCCGTACGGTTTGAAAGCTGTCATCACAACATCTGGCGGGACTTCGAATGGCAGCTCGAAGACCCTCAGAGTGCGAAGGCCTAATCCAGCGTGGTCGATCGTGACAGTTCCTATGTGACCATCAGAATGCATAAATTTAAGTCCACGAGCGTGTCGGCACACAATATCAGTGCACGCCTTTTCATTGATCATTTTTATGTAGGAGACACTTTGTGTTATAGAAAAGTGGATCCCAATGATGTCTTGAGGTGCAATATGAAGTTCTTCCCGGGTGAAGCGTTCAACGTCAAGTGCTCGAGGTCTTGCGTAGTCCGCTTGAAATGTGATCTTAATTGTGGACTTGCGATACGAGTGCGCCATGGCACTACCGAGACACGGACGCGTGACACTCGCCGCAGCGGGAGGTAAACAGTAAACAGTCGCGCGCGGTGCGCTAACAGGGGGACACGGGCACGGCGACCTTGCCCCATTGCCCCACCGCTGCTAACAGCGGACTTGCCAACTGAGCTACCCAAGCACGACTCACGTCCTGTCCTTACAGCTTTACTTCCGTGCTGTGGCTAAGCCATGTCTCCGCCATATCCTTTCTTTCAGGAATGCTAGTTCTGCAAGGTTCGCAGGAGAGCTTCTGTAAAGTTTGGAAGGTAGGAGACGAGATACTGGCAGAAGTGAAGCTGTGAGGACGGGGCGTGAGTCGTGCTTGGGAAACTCACTTGGTAGAGCACTTGCCCGCGAAAGGCATAGGTCCCGATTTCGAATCTCGGTCCGGCACACAGTTTTAATCTGCCAGGAAGTTTCAACAGACTGCTGATTTACGAACGCGGTGATGGTGCTTGATACTGACCCAGATGGGTTCCACAGGATTTACGTAAGGCGAATTTTTTCGCCGAGACAACAACGCTTCTCAAACCACTGTAGGCCGGTTCTGGCTCGAACGCACAGACAGCTACACTATTGAAAGATGACGCGTCGTCGGCGAAGACATCAAGCGTGAAGGGATGCAGGTGGTTCGCAGTTGTAAGCGTATCTTCAATTACTACGACAGGTCCCATGCACGCGCAGGAAAGTGTCTCCAGTAGCATTACACTGCTCCCACCAGCCTGCGTCCGTGGCGCGCTGCACGTTTCGAGATACCCTCGATGGCAGCGGTTGTGGAGACGTCCAGCGACCTAGTGTAGCACAGATGTGATTCACCTGAAGACTCGACACGTTTCTGTTGATCGACGGTAGCATCCCGGTGGTCCGTGCCCTCTGCAATCGAAACAGAGCGTATCGTTGCAACAACATGTGAACAGGTAGGGGTGATATGCTGCGGCTCTCCATGCTCAACAGTATGCGATGAACGGTGTGCTCCGAAACACTTGTGCGTGCACCAGCGTTGTGCTCTTTCGGCAGCTTCGCCGTTTTCGAGATACTCGTCACAGGCTCTCCGTAATAAAAATCTCCCCTTTGTCAAAGACGCTTATCTCAGTGGATTTCCCCATTTGTAGCCCATATCTTTCCTAAAGTGATCACGTACGTTCGTGTCTGCTCCGCTTACGTACGTCTGTTACCGCGTCACGTGCCCGCAACACCACCAGGTGGCATCCAGTGTCGCGGTTGGCAGAGGCCGTAATGTTTTGGCCGATCAGTGTATTCATACCATATTGGCTGCTTCAACTATCGAGGAATTTGTTTTATAAACATATTAATGAGAATTTTTAGACAAACAAGCTGGAAATAAATTTTAAAATCCAAAGATAACAATGTAGCTTCATAGCTGGTAGATCATGAGTAGACCATAATTATTTTCACGTTGCGACAGATCTTAGAGAAATAGGGAAAAATAAAAAGAAGCATGGGATTAATGTTCACAGATTTATAAAAAGCATATGATACTGTCCCGACGAAAGAACTTTGGAAAGCATTACTTATGGCGAGCATAAAGGGACTTTTAATTAAAATAATACAAGAAATATGTAAAGATAACACATGTCAAGTGAAAATTGGTAATACATAGAAATTGAGAACAAGCAATGATCTGTTATAAGGCTGCTGCATGTTACCAACATGATGTACAATCTGTATAGGCATTAGTCTTAAAAATGGTCTCGTAAATACGATGAGTTTAACTATAGGAATACTAATGATCCAGATGACTTATACATAGAGGGGTAGAGAATTAAGAAGGTCAGTACTTTGGGATCCATTTAATAGATGGATGGAAAATCAGAGGTAAAAATTAATAAAAGAATTAGAAGTGGAAGGATGGTCATTGAGATGTTCGACTCAATCTTATGGAGCAGAAATGTAATAAACCGAACCAAAAGAATCATTAATAAATCTATATTAGAGAGCATTATGTATGATGTGGAGACATGGACTACTAATCTGAAACACATAAAAAAAACTGAAAGCGCAGAAATGGACTTCTGTAGAAGTTCAGTAAGAATTCCTAGAAAAGAGGAAATAAGAAACGATGAGAATGGATGTAAGAGAGAAAATACATGACGTGATGGATAGAAGGAAGTTACAGTGGTACAGGCATGTAAGAAGATTGGAGGAAGCCGTAGTACCGGGGGAAAAGAAGAGAAGAGCACGCCCTATGGCCACGTGGATACAAAATGTACAGTGAACAATGGAAAGAACTGGCTCAGAGGAAAAAGATATTCAAGACCGAAACACCAGGAGGGACATCCTGAGGAGGCACACTAAGATCTTACGTAACATATGTAATAATTTCCTGATATTTGTTATGTTGGAGAAAAACCTTTGTACAGAGGAAATCTCAGTAAATAAATAAATCTTGCGAATTGTCCATTGCGTTGAAATCATAGATATTTATGCACTTGCAAGTGTTTACCGACACACAGTATTAGGTCATGAAGTGAGTTGTGAACTGATGAGCCACGTCGAGCCCTGCATTCGGGAAGAAGGTTTATTAAGCTGGTCATGAGTGATTTGTGAACTTCAGCTACCACCATAAAAATTTACTTAAACCCATAAAAAGAGTGTGTCTTAATAACTGTTGCTAAATCAGTCAAAGTCGCTATAATTTGACGGATTTGATTTGTTTTCGCTAAAATTTCTATCATGCTCCTCATTGCCTGGATATATTCTTTGGTATCATAACGAAATACTTCTGGCCCTTTTTTTTCCTCACACATCGCTGAACAACGTACGGATGGCCTGCAAACGAGATATTCGGCATTCAGATAACGAAAATAGTGTAAAGTTATTGTAAAACCGCCGAGAAAGCAGAATTATGTGTTAATGAAGAAGAGATAATATCTGTTCACAAGTAAAAAAAAGTAAGCGAATGCAAAGTTGTGCTCCTATGACCGAACATGAATCCACTTTCAAAACAGTTGATCGCTTCAAATATTTAGCGAGTCTTTTAAGTAACAAACAACACAACTGCTATAGAAACCGATCACTGTCTAGCAACAGCGCACAAAACACCCCACAGTTATATCAATATCTTATGGAAAAAATCACTTAGTACTAACATCTAAATTCGCTTGTATCAATCAACTATTACATTGACAACATTGTATGGTTGTAAAGCATTGTTATTTAGAAACAAAGACGAATAAAGTCAAATTCGAAGGAAAAATAGTAAAGAAAATTTTCGAACACATAAAACTGCCCAAGGGCTACAGAAGACGAAGCAGAAATGGGCTGGTCACACAGCAAGAATGACGGGGAACAGATTACTTAGTCATGTGGTTCTCAACCGTGGGTAAAATTAGGTGTAAAATGAAATTTTTTGAGGGGCAAAAACTAAACGGTTCAGGACAGTTCCTGTCAGAAAACTAAATTATTTTCAAAAGATCATTACTATTATGACAATTTTGTGAGACTCTATGACCATGAACGGCTCATGGTCATGTCATTTATCTTTTCACATCTTCTATTACAGTACTGCCGCCTCGTTTTCTCATTCCGTTTACTGGAATCTGTAACTTGCTGCCTTACTTGTCCGTGAGTGGCAGCGCCAGCGCTATAGATAGTGAACTACCGTACCATCTCTGGAGCGACCGATAGTATTTCCGTGGCCGTCGTGGGTCTGGAGGTCAGTAGGAGACGGACCAGAGGGCGGTCAGGACACAGCAGCAGTGCAGTCAGGGACGGACCCCATTGAGGTCCGCACAGCCAGTACCATCGGGCACGACCGTTGGTTGGTAGTTCGGTAGGTCATCTCATCGACGACGTGTATTGGGGTGGGTTCCTGCCTGTGCAGAGATGTCGGTTGTATTCCCTCTGCATGGTTGGGTCTGAGCCAGCGTATCCAGGACGTTATCCATCCGAAGGAAGTCCGTTCAGTTGGAGATGGAGCAGGAGAGGGTTGGGACACAGCAGCAGTGCAGTTGGGGACGGAGCCCCAGTGAGGTCTGCACAGCCATTACCAGAGGGGATGACCATTTGTTGGTCGTTCGGTCGGTCGTCTCTACTATGACGGTATTTGGGTTGGTTCCTTCCTGTGCAGAGATGTCAGTTGTATTCCCTCTGCATGTTTGGGTCCGAGCCGGTGTTTCCAGGATTTCGTCCGAAGGTTGGTTGGTTGGTTTGGGGAAGGAGACCAGACGGCGCGGTCATCGGTCTCATCGGATTAGGGAAGGAAGTCGGCCGTGCCGTTTCAGAGGAACTATCCCAGCATTTGCCGGGAGTGATTTAGGGAAATCACGGAAAACCTAAATCAGGATGGCCGGACGCGGGATTGAACCGTCGTCCTCCCGAATGTCTGTTCGAAGGAATGCAGTTCAGTTGGAGATGGAGCAGAAGATCTGTCGGGGAGAGAGCGCCGGTGAGGCGTTGACAGGCAGTGCTCGCCTGCTGGCAACACACATGAACTGTCCGACGGAAGGAGATTGGAGCGGGACGACTTTTGGTTGGTCGTTCGTTTGGTCGTCGCATCAGCTGACGTGTGTTTGGTCCTTTCACCTTTTCTGGGCCTGAGTCAGTCGGTTGGCGCAGAGCAGTGAGGAGGTCCCCCGCGCAGAGTCTGGCCGGAGCTGCTATCGGCCTGCATGTGCAGTTGGAGTTGTGAGGCGCTTTTTGCGAGGGTTACGAAGTTCGTCGCCCACCGATTTTGGTCTCTAAAGTTGAGTGCTGACTTAACCTGCTATCAAGCCTCAACTGCTATCACTAATGTTCGTTTGATCCTGGTTGTTGCTTTCTGCGAGATATCCGCGAGCAACGACGTGTGTGCATCAAAGTCGGCTAGAATTGCATCCTTTTTTTTGGTTGGGGCTTAACTTACTTTAATTCACTCCTTCATTAATGAAGTGCACCAGTGGTATCTTCTGCCTTACGGCCGTTCCGGTTACCTGCATAGGGCGTTGACATAGTTTGTGGCAGTGTAGCCGCCAGGTGTGGCCTAGCGGTTCTAGGCACTTCAGTCTGGAACCGCGCGATCGCTACAGTCGTAGGTTCGAATCCTGCTTCGGGCATGGATGTGTGTGATGTCCTTAGGTTAGTTAGGTTTAAATACTTCTAAGTTCTAGGGGACTGATGACCTCAGATGTTAAGTTCCATAGTGCTCAGAGCCATTTGAACCATTTTTTTGGTAGTGTATTTTCCTTGTCGTCTTGTTGCTGTCCAACATGGCGAGTAATTCGACAGCTGAGGTGTGTTGGTGGTTTTAGGCGTTTATTCTGACTTGACTGGATTGGGCACCAGTATCCAGAACGTTGTGCTATTGACGCCTTGTTGTCGTTTTGCTCGTTGGGTGTAGCAGAACTGATTTTATTGGTTGGTTTGTCGGCTGCCCTCCGATTAAGAGGTTGTCGGTCTGGCTGCCTGTCTCACATAAACGTGCATTAGTGTTACTTGCCAGGCCGACGCTTGTAACGTCCTGAGCGCTGCTCCTTGTGTTTTACATAGTGATTTCCCTTCAGTCTTAGGTACTCCGTGTGGCATTTCAGACCAGCCGTGGTGCCGTGCGCCTTCTGTCACCGATGCAGCATTCCCTGCCCACTCCAGCAGCACGTAATGATGTGTACTGGACAGTGCGAAACCCCAACGGGCAGGAGGCGTAACTGGTGAGTGACGGACGGCAGGTGATAAAATGGGTGTGTGTCCACTTTGGCAGACATTGAGGTCGCCACTCGTCACCAGTCCACCTGCCTGGCTGTTGTTCGCGCGGCCTGGACAGGGACGGAGGGGCGTGTATCCTCCGCGTGGCTCCAGAGGGAGGGCAGGCCACGGCGGCTCGGCAACGGCCAGCGCCGCACATAAACGTCACGTGCGGCGCGACGCGCATTGTGCGTCGAGTGCGCGGCTGCGCGCGGCACCACAATGCCGCCTCGCCGCCATCTTGTCAGCGGTCTTTTGTTTCTGCAGATTTATTGTCTGTCATCCGTCGCCAAAGCCGCCGCGGCCACGCCACGCCGCGCCGCGCCGCCAGCGCCGCCACCGGCAAAAATTATCACACTCGATATCTCTCGATAGCGCGGGCGGTCGGTCGATCGCCGGCCGGCCGCGATAATCGGCGCGCTGATGGATGTCTCGCTGCCCGCCGAGTGGCCGCCGCACAATGACGCTCCGAATCCCATTGTTTACACTACCTTACCCCGCGACACGTGCATTCCCTACCTGTAAATGACAGAGGCGCTACAACGCGGACGCTATAACGTGGCGGTTGTAGGTGGCCATAGTTTGAGCAAAGTAAGAGCATATGGACTATCAGACCAAATGTCTGATTCGATTGAAGAGTTCCTAGATAACAGAACGCAGCATGTCATTCTCAATGGAGAGAAGTCTTCCGAAGTAAGAGTGATTTCAGATGTGCCGCAGGGGAGTGTCTAAGGACCGTTGCTATTCACAATATACTTAAAGACCTTGTATATAACATCCGAAGTTCACTGAGGCTTTTTGCGGATCATGCTGTGCTATATCAAGGGTTGTAACATTCGAAAATTGTACTGAAATGCAGGACGATCTACAGTGAATTGAAGCAAAGTGCAGAGAATTGCAATTGAATCTCAATGTATACAAGTGTAATGTGCGGCGAATACACAGAAAGAAAGATCCCACATCATTTAGCTACCATATAGCAGGTCAGCAACTGGAAGCAGTTAATAAAAATGGAATCATCATATAAAGTTGATCGTCGGTGAAGCAGATGCCAGACTGAGATTCATTGGAAGAATCCTAAGGAAATGCAATCCGAAAAGAAAGGAAGTAGCTTACAGTACGCTTGTTCGCCCACTGCTTGAATACTGCTCAGCAGTATGGGATCCATACCAGATAGGGTTGATAGAAGAGATAGAGAAGATCCAACGGAGAGCAGATCGCTTCGTTACAGGATCATTTAGTAATCGCGAAAGCGTTACGGAGATGATAGATAAACTCCAGTGGAAGATTTTGCATGAGAGATGCTCAGTAGCTCGGTACGGGCTTTTGTTAAAGTTTCGAGAACATACCTTCACCGAAGAGTCAAGCAGCATATTGCTCGCTCCAACGTATATCTCGCGAAGAGACCATGAGGATAAAATCAGAAAGATTAGAGCCCACACAGAGGCATACCGACAATCCTTCTTTCCACGAACAATACGAGACTGGAATAGAAGGGAGAACCGATAGAGGTACTCAAGGTACCCTCCGCCACACACCGTCAGGTGGCTTGCGGAGTATGGATGTAGATGTAGATGTAGAAATGTGGTTGGGTAAGCCTGATGTCGCACCTGTGCTAGCACTTTGTGGATCTGGCAGCCTCAGCATAGCAACTGTGGTCGTCTACATCTACATCTACATTTATAATTCGCAAACCACCCTACGGTGTCTGGCCAAGGGCACTTTACGTGCCACTGTCATTACCTTCCTTTCCTGTTACAGTCACAGCTTCAAAATACTAACAGGAATTCTTTACAGAAGAATGGAAAGACTGGTAGAAGCCGACATCGGGGATGATCAGTTTGGATTCCGTAGAAATATTGGAACACGTGAGACAATACTGACCTGACGACTTATCTTAGAAGAAAGATTAAGGAAAGGCAAATCTACGTTTCTAGCATTTGTAGATTTAGAGAAACTTTTTGACTATGTTGATTAGAATACCCTCTTTCAAATTCTAAAGGTATCAGGGGTAAAATACAGAGAGCGAAAGGCTATTTACAATTTGTACAGAAACCAGTTATAAGAGTCGAGGGGCATCAAAGGGAAGCAGTGGTTGGGAAAGGAGTGAGACAGGGTTGTAGCCTCTCCGCAACGTTATTCAATCTTTATATTGAGCAAGCAGTAAACGAAACAAATGAAAAATTCGGAGTAGGTATTAAAATCCATGGTGAAGAAATAAAAACATTGAGGTTCGCTGATGACATTATAATTCTCTTAGAGGCAGCAAAGGACTTGGAGCAGCGGGTTGAATGGAATGGACAGTGTCTTGAAAGGAGGATATAAGATGAATATCAACAAATACAATCAGAGGATAATGGAATGTATAATTAAGTCGGAATCAGGGAATTAGATTAGGAAATGAGACACTTAGAGTAGTAAAGGAGTTTTGGTATTTGGGGAGCCAAATAACTGATGATGTTCGAATTAGAGAAGATATGAAATGTAGACTGGCAATGGCATGGAAAGCGTTTCTGAAGAAGAGAAATTTGTTAACATCGACTATAGATTTAAGTGTCAGGAAGTCGTTTCTGAAAGTATTTGTATGGAGTGTAGCCATGTATGGAAGTGAAACATGGACGATAAATAGTTTGGACAAGAAGAGAATAGAAGCTTCAGAAATGTGGTGCTACAGAAGAATGTTGAAGATTAGATGGGTATATCACATATCTAATGATAAAGTATTGAATAGAATTGGGGAGAAGAGGAGTCTGTGGCACAACTTGACAAAAAGAAGGGACCGATTAGTAGGACATGTTCTGAGGCATCAAGGGATCACAAATTTAGCATTGGAGGGCAGTGTGGAGGGTAAAAATCGTAGAGGGAGACCAAGGGATGATTACACTAAGCAGATTCAGAAGGATGTATGTTTTAGTAAGTACTGGGAGATGAAGAAGCTTGCACAGGATAGGGTAGCACGGAGATCTGCATCAAACCAGTCTCAGGGCTGAAGACCACAACGACAACATCATCATCAACAACAGCAACAACAACAACATGGTTCGCGGGAAGAACGACTGCCGGAAAGCCCCCGTGCGAGCTCGAATCTCTCTAATTTTACATTCGTGATCTCCTCGGGAGGTATAAGTAGGGGGAAGCAATATATTCGATACCTCATCCAGAAACGCACCCTCTCGAAATCTGGACAGCAAGCTACACCGCGATGCAGAGTGCGTCTCCTGCAGAGTCGCCCACTTCAGTTTGCTAAACATCTCTGTAACGCTATCACGCTTACCAAATAACTCTGTGACGAAACGCGCCGCTCTTCTTACGATCTTGTCTATCTCCTGTGTTAACCCGACCTGGTACGGATCCCACACTGATGAACAATACTCAAGTATAGGTCGAACGAGTGTTTTGTAAGCCACCTCCTCTGTTGACGAACTACATTTTCTAAGGACTTTCCCAATGAATCTCAACCTGGCACCCGCCTTACCAACAATTAAATTTTATATGATCATTCGCCTTCAAATCGTTCCGTACCCATACTCCCAGATATTTTACAGAAATAACTGCTACCAGTGTTTGTTCCGCTATCATGTAATCATACAATAAATGATCCTTCTTTTTATGTTTTCGCAATACATTACATTTGTCTATGTTAAGTTTCATTTGCCACTCCCTGCACCAACTGCCTATCCGCTGCTAATCTTCCTGCATTTCGCTGCAATTTTGTAACACTTTCACTTGTCTGTATACTACAGCATCATCCGCGAAAAGCCGCATGGAACTTCCGACGCTGTCTAGTAGGTCATTTATATATATTGTGAAAAGGAGTGGTCCCATAACACTCCCCTGTGGCACGCCAGAGGTTACTTTAACGTCTGCAGACGTCTCTCCTTAGAGTTACTGTGCTGTGAAAACGAGACAGTGGGAAACATCCACAAGAGACTGAAAAAGGTGTATGGAGATGCTGCTGTCGATCGCAGTACAGTTAGTCGGTGGGGAAGCAGGTTACGTGACGAAAGCGGGCACGGCAATATTGAGGATTGTCCTCGCAGCGGCAGGCCTCGTACTCCACAAACTCCAGACAATGTGCAGAGAGTTAACGATCTGGTGACTGCTGACAGACGCATCACAGTGAACGAATTGTCACGCTACGTTGGGATAGAGGAAGGAAGTGTTTGTAGAATACTGAAAGTGTTGGCGTTAAAAAAGGTTTGTGCCAGGTGGGTTCCCAGGATGTTGACAGTGACTCACAAAGAAACAAGAAAAACGGTATGCAGCGAACTTTTAGAACAGTACGAGAATGGTGGAGATGTATTCTTGGAAGAATTGTGACAGGTGATGAAACATGGCTCCATCATTTTTCACCAGAGACGAAGAGGCAATCAATGGAGTGGCATCCTGCAAATTCAGCCAAGAAAAAAAAATCAAGTTATGGCTACGGTGTTTTTCGTCTCCGGAGGACTCTTGCATCTGGACATCATGCCAAATGCCAAATGGAACCACCATAAATTCTGATGCATATGTGACGACACTGAAGAAACTTCAAGCTCGACTAAGTCATGTTCGACCACATCGCCAAAAGCAGGATGTTGTGCTGTTGCACGACAATGCACGTCCACATGTCAGTCAAAAAACACGGAAGCGATCACAAAACTCGAATGGACAACACTGTAACACCCGTCTTACAGTCCTGACGTGTCTCCATGTGACTATCATCGCTTTGGGAAACTGAAAGACTCTCTTCGTGTAACAAGGATTTGAAGATGATGACTACCTTGTTCACGCTGCCAAACATTGGCTCCAACAGGTTGGTCAGAATTTGACCGTACGGGTATACAGGCGCTGGTTACAAGATGGCCTAAGGCAGTTGAGAGGGATGGAAATTATGTGGAGAAATGAAAATATTGTTCCTAAAGGATGTATCTACACACTGTAAAATTTTCAAACATGTAGAATAAAAGATGGAAGAAATTAGTGTGCATTTCTTTTGGAGTGACCCTCGTAATAGAGTTTCTGTAAACTGAAGAGATTATCTTCACTGGTGTCCACGAGGGTAGAAGTCTGCAGGGAAGCATATGGACGACGTACACTGTCCCCACCTCAGCTATGCTCATCCCATGGACACGGCCAGAGTGGGATGTTTTTCGTACCTCAACGTTTGTGACAGCCGTAGTGTTGGTGCAACCACGATGGAACGATATTTGTGGAGAGGACAGGCGAACACATGGTTCTTAACGAGGGACAGAAACCTCATCAGTAGCTGCTGGCGCAACATTCAAGATTAGTGACTAATCTATCTTTGTAACTTCAGCCATCATGACCTTCCCATGTTGGTACTTCGAACTGACGAAAACAACATGAATCTGCATCCATTATACATTCCTAGGATATGCAGCTCTATGTTAAATGGGTTCTACTGAAACGGGATGCAGGGCTTCTTAAACTTTCTGGACTACTGAATGCTAATGTAAATAAGCGCCCTCATATTCTCTTTTATAGTAAATTATTTAGGGTCGCCACCTAATGAAGTTGGGAATAAATTAATCACAATTATTAACTTGTTGCATAGGAACCATTAAGATGTCGGTATTCTCATCAAATGAATACTGAAATTAATTTTATTGATTGGCGACTCCATGGAGTTTTCTGTGCCCCACGACCAGATAATAGATATAATTGGAAGGAGAAACAGCATTGGTCGTATTTTTTGTTTTATTATCCGCAAAATCGATTTTCGGTCACTTAGTGACCATCCTCAGTGCTGTATTATACAATTGAAATTGGTAGGCACTGGTATCAACAAGCTTAGAGCGATCACATAAACTGAGTTTAACAGAAGAACACTGACAACGAGTAAGGCATGAAAGGGAAAGCAGCATGGTAGATTTTCTCGCAAACCACAATTTAATATTTTGCCTAAGCAATAATCCACATCTTCAATAAGTTTAAAAAAACATCATTTTATTCCTTCAAAAGCGCTATAATTCGCTGAAACTGGTGTCAATCACATAAGCATCATCAGTCGAAGTTGTACTTAATAGCGAAGCATACAAGGCAAATTTCGTGGAGTCAAAAAGTACGAAATTGTAATTGCTGCATTGGTAAGATACTTTATATTTTTTTACTCTAAGCACTTTGCATTGAAATCTTCGCTCCTAAAGTAAAACTTCGTAGTTTGAAGATGAATGTGTGACTAAAACCAATTTCAACGTATAAAGCAGAAAATGTAGAAGTTTGTGACTGTTATACTATGACTTTTTAAGCAGAGTTTATTCTTTGTTACAAATAGTTTAAGAGTCATGAAATGAGGTAGCGTACGCCTAGGACACATGGAGACATCGAGAGAATTCAGACTGATTAGGTAACAATAAGACAAATATTTATAAAAAGATTTTAAACTGGAAAGTACTCCAGAGCCAAATATGGACCCTGAACACAATTTCTTGGTTATGAACTGCAGAGTAAAACTGAAGAAGTTTCAGAATGATAGGAAATGAAGGAAGAGGAACCTAAATAATTTCGAATGTTGTTGAGATCTTGAAATCATTAGGCAACCCCAAGTAGGGCAGCAGAGGAGCCAATAGGCAGAAAGACAGGTCACAGTAGAAGTTCTTGGATAAAATACGGAATATTGAATTTAATTGATGAAAGGAAGAAATACAAAAACGCAATAAATAAAGCACACAAAAGGGAATGCAAATCTTTAAAAGTGGATGTGGTAGAATAAGAAAAAAATTCTTGAACTCAATAGTTGAGTTTGATTCCTAATCAGAAAGACTCTCAAGTCTTAAATTCACAAGCACAAACAAAATCTACACAATTATCAATGCATATGCCCCTATAAATGAGGATAATAGGAAAAACAAAGAAAAAGTGGAGGCCTTTTGGAATCATCTAAATGAATTTATTCAGAAAATTCTAGATAAAAACACCATCATTCTTCTTGGAGACTTTAATACACAGATTAGTAAAGAAAATAGTTGGAGAGTATCCTGCACACAAGAGAACAAACAGAAATGGTGTGAGGCTAATAGAAATTTGCCAAGCAGACAATTTAATTCTTAAATCCACAGCTTTCAAGAAACTACCACGAAGACAAAAGACATGGATCTCCCGAAATCCTAGTCTTGGGGGATTGCAACTTGATCATGTGGCAATCAAGAAGATTTCTCGCAAGGAAATTATTAATGTTAGGGTACTCAGGGCTGTAAACTTGGATTCAGACCACTACCTTTCTAAAATTAAGTTCAAAGTCATCCTAAACATGAAACAAATTAAGGGTCGGTAGTACAGCACTGGAAAGATATTAAAATCAGATGAATTCACAAAAGCAACAGGAGCCATTTAGACACGAAGCTGGGAGGATATCAAGGAAAACTTCATTACTACAACCGAACGGATAGCACCTAACATAAAAAGTAAAAAACATCACTGGTGGTCGCTGGAATGTAATGTCCTCGTTGAAACAAGAAAACAGGCGTGGCAAAGCTGGCAATCACAGAAAACAGAAGAAAGCAGATTAAATTTCATTAGAGTTAGGAAACTGGTAGATAGAAATATAAAAAGGATTAAGAAGACACATGAAAACAAAACTCTTCTTCAAATTGATGAAGAATTCATTAAAAACAAAACAAGAAGCTTTTACAGAACTTTGAAACAAAGGTTATCAAGATACAAAAGCACCCACCATTCAGTTTCGAGATATAAATGGGACCATCACTCACAATAACGCGGAAAATTGCAAAATTCTAGTAGGCTACTTTGAGAAACACTTGAATCGTGAACCCATCCTTGAAAAATTTGAATCCTACCAAAATAACCGTGAGAAGCCGTATTAAGAATCACCCACGACTGAAAAATTACAGAAGGTCATTTCAGAACTTAAAAACAACAAAGCGTCCTGAGAAAACTAAATAGTGACCGAACTACGGAAAAAAACTGACAAAAATTCAATTACATCTCTTCAGTGTGTTTTGGATAAAATCTGGAAAGAAGAAGAGAGACCCACACAACGGAGAACAGCTTTCATCCACTCTATCCACAAGAAAGGTTTGGAGACAGACCCCAACAATTACAGAGGACTATCACTGTTGGATACAACATACAAGATTCTTTCTAAAGTCCTTTTGAACAGGGCAGGGACGCAATTGGACCCGCAAATCGGGAAATACCAGGGAGGCTTTAGAAAGGGTAGATCATATTCGGAACAAACACTAAATTTCACAAACTCATGGCGTACCAAAAATCAAGGGCAAAGACATACGTAATCCCCTTCATTCATTTCAAAAAATCACGTGATTCGACTGATAGAGAATCTCTATTATCAGTCCTGGAAGAAATGGGTTTGGATGAGAAAACAACTAATATTATAAGAGCGACCCTTACAAATACATTTTCGGAAGTTAAATGTATGGGCGAACTATCGGCACCCTTTGAAATAAAAACGGGAGTGCCACAGGGGGATGGGCTCTCACCGTTGCTACTCAATTGTGCGCTTAAGAAAGTAGTCAGTGAATAGAACTCAAATATTAAGAGCGGTGTAAGACTGGGTTGCAAAAAGATGATATGGCCCTGTTTGCTGAAACAATGGAAGAAGCACGGGAGCAAATCATTTAACTAAAGAAACAAGCAACTAAATTAGATCTTCACATCTCCTTTGAAAAAACTAAGATATTGACAAACATCAAGCAGTCATGTAAATACCTCAAAAGTTCAAGAACAAAAGATTGAAATAGTAAAAGAATTCAAATATCTCGGGGAATCGCTTAGTTGGAATGCTGGGAAAAGCAAAGCAATGGAATCCATAAAAAATAAACTTTAACTGGCTTTTCAACTAACAAAAAATACATACAAAAAAATCTATTTCATGAGGCTCCAAAATCACACATTACAAGACAGTGATTAAGCCAAGAGACTATGTGCAGCAGAAACACTAAACATGAATTTCAAAGGCCAAATGGAGAAACTTGAGCTAAAGGAAAATAATAGGACCAAAATTTCAAGACAATAAGATTATATACATCAAAAATGAAATTCTCTACAAGAAAGTTGAAAAACTTTCAGATACTATGCGAAAAAGGAGGATAATTTTTTACGGCCATCTTCTCAGAATGAATTCCAACAGATTAATCAAACAAATCTTTGACTTTTTCCGTAATCGCAAAATGAAACCCAACTGGTGTAAAGAAACTAAGAAAGACCTAGTAGAATTAAAGATTTCAGAAAATTCACTTATCGATCTAACAGCTAAATGAATTACTTAAGATGAAAACATAAGGTTCCAAGACAAATCTACACAAAAGTTCAAACCCTTCATCTCGGAAGAAGAGAGGAAAAGAAGATCAGAAAGAATCAAGAAATACTGGGCCCTAAGAAAAGATCAAAGCACAAATAAATGATTGGTCCAGCGTGCCCCAAAGCTGGGGGAACCAAAGAAGAAGAAGGATGAGAAAAACAGCAAAGCAAAGGTGGTTGTTTGTCTTTGTGGTCTTCAGTCCTGAGACTGGTTTGATGCAGCTCTCCATGCCACCCTACCCTGCGCAAGCTTTTTCATCTCACAGTACCTACTGCAACATACATAATCTGAATATGCTTAGTGTATTCATCTCTTGGTTTCCCTCCACGATTTTTACCCTCCACGCTACCCTCCAATACTAACTTGGTGATCCCTTGATGCCTCAGAACATGTCCTACCAAACGATTCCTTCTTCTGGTCAAGTTGTGCCACAAACTTCTCTTCTCCCCAATCCTATTCAATACTTCCTCATTAGTTATGTGATCTACCCATCTAATTTTCAGCATTCTTCTGTAGCACCACATTTCGAAAGCTTCTTTACTCGATGTTAACAAATATCTCTTCTTCAGAAACGCTTTCCTAGCCATTGGCAATCCACGTTTTATATCCTCTCCACTTCGACCATCGTCAGTTATTTTGCTCCCCAAATAGCAAAACTCCTTTACTAGTTTAAGTGTCTCGTTTCCTAATCTAATTTCCTCAGCACCACTCGACTTAATCTGACTACATTCCATTGTCCTTTTTTTGCTTTTGTTGATGTTCATCTAATATCCTCCTTTCAAAACACTGTCCATTCCGTTCAACTGCTCTTCCATGTCTTTTGTTGTATCTGACAGAATTACAATGTCATCGGCGAACCTCAGTTTTTATTTCTTCTCCATTGATTTTAATACCTACTGCGAATTTTTCTTTTATTTCCTTTACTGCTTGCTCAATATACAGATTGAATAACATCGGTGAGAGGCTACAACCCTGTCTCACTCCCTTCCCAACCGCTGCTTCCCTTTCATGCCACTCGAGTCTTATAACTGCCATCTGGTTTCTGTACAAATTGTAAACAGCCTTTCGCTCCCTGTATTTTACCCCTGCTACCTTTAGAATTTGAAAGAAAGTATTCCAGTCAACATTGTCAAAAGCTTCCTCTAAGTCTACAAATGCTAGAAACGTAGGTTTGCCTTTCCTTAATCATTCTTCTAAGATAAGTCGTATGGTCAGTATTGCCTCATGTGTTCCAGTATTTCTACGCAATCCAAACTGATCTTCCCCGAGGTCGGCTTCTACTAGTTTTTCCATACGTCTTTAAAGAATTCGTGTTAGTATTTTGCAGCTGTGGCTTATTAAACATATTGTTTGGTAATTTTCACATCTGTCAACACCTGCTTTCTTTGGGATTGGAATTATTATATTCTTCTTGAAGTCTGAGGGTATTTCGCCTGTCTCATACATTTTGCTCACCAGATGGTAGAGTTTTGTTAGGACTGGCTCTCCCAAGGCTGTTAGTAGTTCCAGTGGAATGTTGTCTACTCCGGGGGCCTTGTTTCGACGCAGGTCTTTCAGTGCTCTGTCAAACTCTTCACGCAGTATCGTATCTCCCATTTCATCTTCATCTACATCCTCTTTCATTTCCATAATATTGTCCTCAAGTTCATCGCCCTTGTATAGACCCTCTATATACTCCTTCCACCTTTCTGCTTTCCCTTCTTTGCTTAGAACTGGGTTTCCATCTGAGCTTTTGATGTTCATACGAGTGGTACTTTTCTCTCCAAAGGTCTCTTTAATTTTCCTGTAAGCAGTATCTATCTTACCCCTAGTGAGATAAGCCTCTACATCGTTACATTTGTCCTCTAGCCATCCCTGGTTAACCATTTTGCACTTCCTATCGATTTCATTTTTGAGACGTTTGTATTCCTTTTTGCCTGCTTCATTTACTGCATTTTTATATTTTCTCCTTTCATCAATTAAATTCAGTATTTCTTCTGTTACCCAAGGATTTCTACTACCCCTCGTCTTTTTACCTACTTGATCCTCTGCTACCTTCACTACTTCATCCCTCAAAGCTACCCATTCTTCTTCTACTGTATTTCTTTCCCCCATTCCTGTCAATTGTTCCCTTATGCTCTCCCTGAAACTCTGTACAACCTCTGGTTTAGTCAGTTTATCCAGGTTCCATCTCCTTAATTTCCCACCTTTTTACAGTTTCTTCAGTTTTAACCTACAGATCATAACCAATATATTGTGGTCAGAGTCCACATCTGCCCCTGGAAACGTCTTACAATTTAAAACCTGGTTCCTAAATCTCTGTCTTACCATTATATAATCTATCTGAAACCTGTCAGTATCTTCAGGCTTCTTCCATGTATACAGCCTTCTTTTATGATTCTTGAACCAAGTGTTACCTATGATTAAGTTGTGCTCTGTGCAAAATTCTACCAGGCGGCTTCCTCTTTCATTTCATAGCCCCAATCCATAGTCACCTACTACGTTTCCTTCTCTCCCTTTTCCTACTACCGAATTCCAGTCACCCATGACTATTAAATTTTCGTCTCCCTTCACTATCTGAATAATTTCTTTTATTTCAACATACATTTCTTCAATTTCTTCGTCATCTGCAGAGCTAGTTGGCATATAAACTTGTACTACTGTAGTAGGAGTGGGCTTCGTATCTATCTTGGCCACAATATGCTGTTTGTAGTAGCTTACCCGCATTCCTATTTTCATATTTATTATTAAACCTACTCCTGCATTACCCCTATTTGATTTTGTGTTTATAACCCTGTAGTCACCTGACCAGAAGTCTTGTTCCTCCTGCCCCGAACTTCACTAATTCCCACTATATCTAACCTTAACCTATCCATTTCCCTTTTTAAATTTTCTAACCTACCTGCCCGATTAAGGGATCTGACATTCCACGCTCCGGTCCGTAGAACGCCAGTTTTCTTTCTCCTGATAACGACATCCTCTTGAGTAGTCCCCGCCCGGAGATCCGAATGGGGGACTATTTTACCTCCGGAATATTTTACCCAAGAGGACGCCATCATCATTTAATCATAAAGTAAAGCTGCATGCCCTCGGGAAAAATTACGGCGGTAGTTTCCCCTTGCTTTCAGCCGTTCGCAGTACCAACACAGCGAGGCCGTTTTGGTTATTGTTCCAAGGCCAGATCAGTGAATCATCCAGACTGTTGCCCTTGCAACTACTGAAAGGCTGCTGCCCCTCTTCAGGAACTACACGTTTGTCTGACCTCTCAACAGATACCCCTCCGATGTGGTTGTACCTACGGTACGGCTATGTGTATCACTGAGGCACGCAAGCCTCCCCACCAACGGCAAGGTCCATGGTTCATGGGAAGGGGGGGGGGGGGGGGGCAAAAGTGGATACAGAAGCGTGAAAGGGAAGGATAGAGGAGGTCTATGGGGAAAAAAAATAAAGACTTTTGGACAAAAGAGTAGGAGATGTATGAATATGAAAGCTCAGGTTATGAGCCAGTAATATGAGAAGAAAGGGAAGCTCGAATGTGGAAGGAATACATAAAAGCGCTATACGAAGAAAATTATGCTGAGGACAATGATTTGGAAAAGAAGGAGGAGGTCAATGAAGCTAAGTTGAGTGATACGATGCAGCGAGAAGAATTTTACACCAGAGCCTTGCAATACCTCAGCCGAAACAAGGCTCTTAGAGAAGATGACATTCCCTTAGAGTTACACAAACCTTTGTGACGGGTAACCATGATAAAGCTATTCCAACTTGTATACAAGATGCATCAAACAGGAGAAATACTCTTAGACTTGAGGAAGAATGTAATAATTCCAGTATCAAAGGAATCAGATGCTGAAAGCTGTCATTCCTACCGAACCATCAGCATAATAAATCATGGTTATAATACACTGACGCAAATTATTTGTAGAAAAATGGAAAGACTGGCAGAAGCCAAACTCGGGGTTGTTTAGTTTTGGTTTCGGAGAAATGTCGGAATACATGAGACAATACTGACGCTGTGACTTACTTTAGAAGACGCTTAAAGAAAGACAAATCGACGTTTATATCATTTGTAGACTTAGAGGAAGTGTTTGGTAATGTTGAAGCTAATACACTCTTTCTAGTTGTGAACGTAGCAGGGATAAAATATAGGAAGCAAATGGTTGCTGGCAATTATAAGCGTTTAAGAATATGAAAAGGAAGCAGTGGTCGAGAAGGGTTTCTGATTGTTCCGCATGTTGTTTAGTGTGTGAACTGAGCAAGCAGAAAAACGGAACTAAAGACAGATTTTGGAATGGGAAAGGAGAAGAAATGAAAGGTTTGACATTTTCCAATCACACTGTAATTGTTTCAGAGACAGCGAACGACTTGGAAAATTTGTTAAAGTAGTGGGCTATGTTCTAAAAAGATATTATTATTTGAATAGCAACGAGGATAAAACGTAAGAAATGGAATGTAGTCAAATTAAATGGTGCAGTGCTGAGGATATTCAATTAGGAAATGAAATACTAGATGCAGCTGATGAGTTTGCTATTTGGGCAGCAATATAACTTACGATGGACGAACTAGAGAAGATATAAAATGCAGACTGGCAATATCAAGACAAGCATTATGAAAAAGGAAATTTCTTAACACTGAATGTAATTTAAAATGTCGGCAAGAATTTTCTGAACTGTGGTTTGTATGGACGTAAAAAGTGGATGATAAGAAGTTCAGACAAGAAATGAATAGCAGGTTCTGAAACACAGTACTTCAGGAGAATGCTGCAGGTTAGGTCAGTCGATCAGGCAGGTAATGTGGAGGATGGATATTAATGGCACGTCTTGACACATAAGGGACATGTACTGAACTATCAAGAAATTCTCCTTTTATTAATGGGTAATAAATAGTTTACAAGGAACTGTGGCCTCTAAGCCTACGAGTTTTAACTGAAATTGCTCTGTGGGTTTAAGTTAAGCGGCAGTGTCAATATTATAATACGACATTCGTTCTAATATAAAAGATTGATTGAAGTGGCAACGTACTTCAAATATTGAGGTAGTTAAAAATTTGCAATCTGAGGTATTTATGCATTATTCAGAATGCATAGCCTCAACAGAAGTCTGACTCCGTCCTTAAGTCCTGGCCGGAACCATCTTCCCTCTATCTGTTGTTTTTACGCCCCCAAAACGTCATTTTAAATACGGTGTCAGGAAAATAAAACTACCACGGGAAATATTTACAAGGCTGTCAACGATCAGGAGAACTGCCCACCACAGAAAATACTGGAAACCGTGACTTCGATACCTCAGTCGATTCATGTCACGTGAGATGTTCGGGGAGGAGGTCACAGTCGGCAGCAATCTCTTGGCTACCTCGGTAGTATGATCTCTGTCCTTGCGCTTTCTGTGTGTGAGGTTAATTAAGAGTCAGGTGTACTCGCATAATCCCACTGCCTAGATGCAGTAGAATATTGTACACGTTATTGCAGCTATCCCTCTGGTGACCTGATAAATGGAGCATAGCGCTGCATCGACGTCAACGCTGACCATTTCCAGCGCCTCCTTTGGTGTTCTTGAACCAGGGTCAATCCTACGTCAATCTTATCGTGAATATTCTTCGGGCTAGTTTTATTTTTCTCGACCTGAATAACAAGTGAAGCATGTTGATGTGTGACAGAGGTTTGTTCGAGGATGTTATGTCTGCATGGAATTACCGCTCCCTTTCAAGTCTTGGGGAGCTTGTCCAGACAAATAAAATTATTTCAAACTAGCTACACTCTCATGCTTCGGAATACAAATCAAAAAGGGCTTTGTATACCGTCGCCTTTTAGATTTCTGTACCTCAATAGGTAAAAACGGAACCCTTATAGGATCGCTTTGGTAGCCAAGAAGTCAAATATAAATAAAACCTATCGAAAGACGCCAAGCAATTTGGTTAAATAAGAAATTCACAAAGCGCAGGCCGTAAATCCTTGCAGGCCATCCTAGGCAAGTAAATACAGGGTGGGGCAAACAGAAGTGACCCGGACGAACGGATACTCTTTTGAAATCATTCGTGGAAGCATTAACGGAAGGTTGAAGCAACTGAAGGGTTCTGGAATAGGCCAGTCTGATCGCGGCCCGAGTCACCTTATCTGTCAGTTTGCGAGTACTTCATGGGGAGCCCTCAAGTTAGCAAAACATTTTGAACGAGACTGCGGCAATTCCAGCAGCAATTCGATCCGCCATCGCAACTTGCCGGCCAGAGCCCAAAAGTGCCAAGAGATGAATGGTGGATACTTTCAATATCTGCTGTAGCCAGGTTAGTACTGTATTTCCTTTCCTCTGCTGTGTTCCTTTGTACCCTGGGATATGTTCTCCAGGCCACTTTTATTTTTCCCACTCTGTATAATATTAGTTCGCAGTCGTAAAGATAAGATTGCGGTGGTCAGTTCTGCCACTGAAGTAAATTTCCGAGAAACTTGTGTCACTGAGGTAAAAAAAAGTAACAGCGCCATCTATTGGTTCTTTCGTTTATTAAGAAACTAACAGCGCCACCCATTGGTTCAGTGACGTATTAAGCCGTAATGATCGTGTCACTAAGGTAAATATTCGAACTACAAAACTGTGCAGACTCCTAAAAAATTTAATTTCGATATCTTTGTTTTGATTAAGCAAAGCCTGTATGTTGCCCCAAATTACGCTCAAGTTACCTGTGAAAACCACATGAAAATTCGTCTAGTTGTTTTGGACATTAGCGTATTAAAACAGACAGACACAATAGTTTAAATGAAACTTCAATTAAAGATATCTTTTTTTATCATGATTCGAATTTGATGAAATAAAACCTGTACGTTGCCCCACTGAATTATAAGTAGAATGTTTAGGTTTTATATTGGTAACGCCACATAGTGCTCTGTACAAAAATCGCTGACTGCGCCGTGTGCAGCCTGTGGCTGGTTGGACTCATTGTTGGATGTGAACAGCGCGTAGCGTTGGGCAATTGGAGGTGAGCCGCCAGCAGTGGTGGATGTGGGGAGAGAGATACCATAGTTTTTAGAGGTTACTATGAGCGAACGATCTGCACATGCGTCCGTCGGAAAAAGGAAATTTCTTTAATTGGATGTCACAAATTATGACTTTTGAACACTATTCAGGTAAATACATTGTTTGTTCTCTATTAAAATCTTTCATTTGCTAACTATGCCTATCAGTAGTTAGTGCCTTCAATAGTTTGAATCTTTTATTTAGCTGGCAGTATTGGCGCTCGCTGTATTGCAGTAGTTCGAGTAACGAAAATTTTTGTGAGGTAAGTGATTCATGAAAGGTATAGGTTATTGTTAGTCAGGGCCATTCTTTTGTAGGGATTATTGAAAGTCAGATTGCGTTGCGCTAAAAATATTGTGGGTCAGTTCAGTGATGATCAGCAAAAGTAAAGATATAACTGTCTGAGTACGTTCTGTTTTTTTCAGTTGTTTGAAAATCAAATAACGTAAGAGTTTTTCCAGGATTGTCATTCTTTACATACAAAGAGGAAGTTTCACTGTGATAACCCCATGAAAATGTGTCTAGTAGTTTTGGAGATATATGTGTTCAGACAGAAAAAGATACACATATCATGGTTATAGGTAAAACTCTAAATCCCAATATCTTTATTCCGTAAACTGATTTCAATGAAATAAAGCATATACATTGCCCCAAGCCACATTCTTGTGAAAGCCCTAAGAAAGTGGCGTTGTTAGTTTTGGAGATTAGCGTGTTCAAACAGGTGAACACGACAGTTTTTCAGTTTTATTTTCAATGTAGAAATCTATGTACTTAGATTTTTAACGACCATAGATTAAAAATTTTCACATGTCTCTTATAACTAGAGCCTGGATTTTAATGATTAAAAGTAGCGAAATATGCAACCATTTATAACCTAATATTTACCTTTAAAAATAAAATATTACTTAATATAAGTCTGTTTGCAAACATTCTTGTTGGTACTTTTATATACCAAGTAATACAAATTGTGAATATAGCATATACTTTTAGCAGAGTTTGAAACTAACTAGAAGTTACTTTTGAAATGTCTACATGTGTCTGAAGAAAACATGTTTTTACTACTGCACACCATTTGTTTACAATATTTCAAGGTAGTTAACATAGCCTGTCAATTTTCAGTTTCTACAAAGTTTAATTGGATAACAAGGTGCATTTTCAAGTTATCCATTTTCAAAGATGTACGATCGTAGCTGAGGACATAATAGTTTTAAATAAAACTTTAATTAAAGATTTTTCTTCTCATGACCCAATTTTGATGAAATGAAGCCTTATTTTGTCCCACTGTTTGCTCAGGTTGCCTACGACGATCCCACAGAAATCTGTCTCCACATCATATGACATCACAGGAGAGCATATGAAGGCGACGAGGTCACTGCAGACCAGCTTTGGTTCACACTCTTCAAATATTGTGGCACTCTCAGAAAGACTTCCACTAATATTGTACATGGTACAATATCCAGGATTCCGCTCCAGAACACTTTGCAATTAGCTGTTCACTTTGTCAGCCATGTGACCATGAGCTCGACACAATTCACTCTGCTCAATGTCCAAGACAGCAGCAGCTGAGTACCACCAGCTTGCAGGCGAGTGATGGTTTTTGATGCCACTGAAAAATTCTGCCAAGTTTACAGGCAAAGCATCTGTAAACACATCTTTCACAGTTTTATAGCATTTGATTAATCTTTATCAACATCACAGAAGACTCTTTATTTTAGTGTAGTGGTCGCTATAATACTCAGAGCATAATGCCAAGAACCCCTTGTGTAAAAACAGACTGAAGGGGGAGGGACGGTACAGATGCTTGTTCCTTTCATTTCTGCACCCGTAGCGGAGATTTCAGAATGATTTTCTCGCCACAGTAAATTAATTTGTCCAAATGAGGGTAATATGATCACACTTCTTCTGCAACTCTCACAAATGCATGTGCAAGGCCAGCTACATACAAGGTACTAGGGTAGAGAATCGGAAACACTTTGGCTGTTTTAGCCATGTATGAAGGACCATGTGTTATCAGTAGTAAAATGTTGTCTCCGTTCGCCACCTCCAACCATAGTAACTTCACAGAGTTGCCTGACAGCATGGTTACTATCGTGTTGTTTACGCTCTCGAGGACTTCACGCGTTTGGAGAAACATTTCTGCAGCCTCGTCAACTTTTAGAACACCAGAAACATAGTGTTCGCCCATGCCGGTGGTTTCATCCGTGGACACCAGATTTTTGGATCAGCAACACAAAGTCGTATTTTGTTGAACAAGCCCTTTTAGCACACATATAAATATTTTTTGCCACTGTAGATTCGTGTGGAACTCGTTGTGCTGTATACTTCTCCGAGAAATGGTTCAAGCGTAGATTCTTCAACTTCTCCAATGGGGTGCTCCAAAACACCATCATCTCATAAACGTTCTTGAAGAATGAGTGCACAGCTGAAGATGGACCTGTCTACTCTCATTTTCAGCACTTCACACAGCTACAGTGTATTTTTAAGTAGATTTGAAAATATTCTTGGATATTGTTGATCCACTTGCTAACCAGTTTTTCACGTAACAGCAATTCCGTTCAGCGCATGTGGTGAGCCATGGTACAAACTGCTGTATGCCCTCGTCCAAGAACACTCACGCAAGTTCCTTCTCCCACTTCAGAACCTGTTTCTGCATCTGCTCGTCGGTTGAAAATTTAATTCCCTTCATGTGTTCCTTGAGGGAGGTGAAAAAAATGATAACCCGAAGTCGCTAAGTGGGGGAAATATGAGATTTGGTTGAAAATACAACAGCCAAATGAGTCGAAGAGCTCCTTGGTGGTGACGCTGTGTGAGGACGAGCGTTGTCATGCAACAAGCACGCTCCTTACGTCAGAATTCCCCTCCTTTGCTTTTGACTGCTCCTTCTGAGTTTTTTAGCGTTTCACCATATCATACTGCTCTGTTTCTCCCTCACCCCCCTCCCACCCCAAACGCAGAAATTCAACGATAATTATGCCTTTTTGGTCCCAAAACACTAGGTCCATAATGTTTTCCTCGAAATTGCGACTCTGAATTTTTTGGCAGATGAAGGATTGGTGTGGCGCCACTACGACGGCTGTGCTTTTGTCTCAGGCGTGTGATGAGGCTTCCTACGTTTCATTCCCAGGCACAATACAGCTCAAAAAATTCGTACCTTCCAGTTCAAGTCGGTCAAGAAACTCCCGGCCGCTAATGGTACGATTTTTCTTGTGCTGCTCTGTCATCTATTTTGGGACTCGTCGTGTGTACATTTTCCGGCACAGCAGAATTTCTGTGAGTATCTCGTATAAGAGAGCTCTGGAGAGTTGTGGAAACGTGGCATAAATTGCATTCTCCGTCAATCGGCGGTCTTCATGACCAGTTTACTCAATTTTTAGCACCGACTCATCGGTCAAAACGGGATGTCTTCCACATCTCTGTTCGTCAAGAACATTTGTTCTGACCCCACTAAACTCCCTACAACACGTAAATACACACGTACTGTTCATAACAGTTTCGCTGTAACATGTTTTGATTCGCTAAAAACGTTATGTAGATGTTATTCATTCCACGAAGAGGAAGCAGATCACAGCATGTGGCTCGGAATTGATAGGATTTCTTACCGACATCTTTCACGCAACTAGACAGTACAACGTGGGTTAAAATGCTACCGTGTCCCTGCGTTGCTCGCTCTGTTCAAGGGATCACCTCCCTCCCCCCTCCCCTTTCCCCTACCACATAGTGTTGCCAACCCTAAAACAAATACGAAAAACGACTGCCGTTTGGTCACTGTACATTTACTTTCTGTACATCCCTCGTAGTTTACAAAAAAAATTTCACCATGCGCAGGGAATAACGTCCCTCCAAAATCAAGAGCAAAACTTTGTAACTTCACGTGTTGGAACAGTTTACTTTCAGCACGTTCAAACACACTGGGTTTCTGTTCTGACCAGGCAATATGTCCATATGTACGATGTTTATTACGTCGAAAGCCACCTGTGTTGTCTTCGGCAGCGTTCTGTCGACACCCTGCAACCACGTCTTACGTCAGCGAATCGACTAGTGTTTTACGCTGCCGGCCGCTGTGGCCGAAAGGTTCTAGGCGCTACAGTCTGGAGCCGCGCGGCCGTACGGTCTCAGGTTCGAATTCTGCCTCGGGCATGAATGTGTGTGATGTCCTTAGGTGTGTTAGGTTTAAGTAGTTCTAAGTTCTAGGGGATTAATGACCTTAGAAGTCCCATAGTGCTCAGAGCCATTTGGATTATTTTGTTTTGTTTTGCGCTGCTTGTCTTATGTAATCCTGATAAAATAAAGCATTGTAATAATTGTTGTGTTTATTTGCGACAGTATCACCAGAAAAATTGTCATCTGAGGAATATTTTCCTGCATTTATTCTCGTGTCCTTAGGTATATGACAAATGTATGTATTTTTGGGAAGAGTTGGCCGAAAGGTGGTCTTCTGGGGTTGAAGTGGACCGAAATATGACCTATTACTAAAAAAAGATTTAAATATTACATTATATGCACAATAAAAAACATTTTTCTACACTACACTACAATACCTAGATTCGTGCTTACATTGGCCGCGCGGGGTAACCGAGCGGTCTCAGACACCTTGCTATTGTCTGGGCGACTGTCCCCGTCGGAGGTTAGAGTCCTCCCTCGGGCATGGCTATGGGTGTTGTCCATAGAATAAGTTGGTTTAAGTTAGATTAAATAGTTTGCAGGCTTAGGGACCTATGAGCTCAGCAGTTTGGTCCCATAAGACCTTACCACATATTTCTAATTTCCATGCATAAATTGTAAAATTCGCCCAGAGGTTCAGGAAATAAATATGACATGTCTTACGGCGTAAAGTCAAGCGCCGGCGGCACGCCAGTCGGGAACGACAAAGGAGAGAAGGCTGCGAGAAAAAATGGTTCTAATGGTTCTGAGCACCATGCGACTTAACTTCTGCGGTCATCAGTCGCCTGGAACTTAGAACTAATTAAACCTAACTAACCTAAGGACATCACACACATCCGTGGCAGGATTCGAACCTGCGATCGTAGCGGTCGGTCGGCTCCAGACTGTAGCGCCTAGAACCGCACGGCTACTCCGGCCGGCGGCTGCGAGAAGAGTTCAACCAATCGCACGCTGACCGGACCTCCCTCCAGGACGACAACGCGACAGCAGTGGTCTTTATGTGGAGAGGGCATAAGCGCCGCGACCGACTGGTAAGGGCCAGTTCAAAAGCAGCTTCAAGATTAGCGCCTTCAATAGCAGCGTCGAACGCTAGATCAATTCGCTTGTACTCTCTATGTAGCACAGATTTGGGATTGTTTATATTGAAAAAAATTGGTTCAGATGGCTCTGAGCACTATGGGACTTAACATCTGTGGTCATCAGTCCCCTAGAACTTAGAAGTACTTAAACCTAACTAACATAAGGACATCACACACATCCACGCCCGAGGCAGGATTCGAACCTGCGACCGTAGCGGTCACGCGGTTCCAGACTGAAGCGCCTAGAACCGCTCGGCCACACCGGCCGGCTGTTTATACTGAAGAAGATTAATTATTTCGTATTTCGCTCGTGAAACATTTGTGTAATTGGCAAAAGTAAATATTGTGATTTAATTAATAATTAATTAATACGACTTGTTTTATTGTTTGTCTAACGATCCGAGTATGCAGTGCTAGACACTACAACATGTGATTAACATCCAAACCCTGCTTATAACTTTCGACTGAGTCACTTCCGAAGCACGCTTCCCTGTCTCATGCATTTACCATTCTAAGTCGTCCCTGAACGTTGGTATCATAACGGAAAAGCACTGCGCTGTAGCAGACGTGAATATGCTGTTATTATTCTCGAGAATATTGTGTGGTGTGGTCCGGCAGGAAGCGAGTGATTCACTGGGATCTGGACAAGTTGTGGTTGAGGCGACGCGCCGTGTTGCACAGTGTGTGTGTGTGTGTGTGAGTGTGTGTGTGTTTTTGCCGGCTGAGACCTCGGCGCCCGGAAACAAAGCGGCCATTGTGTCCGGTAATTACTCGGCCGGCAGGCGCCGCTCAGGGCACGGGCAGACCGTTTCCCACGAGACGAGCCTCGCGCATGCGCAAACTCAGGTTTCCTCCCCCCTGTGTCGCTGCGAACGAGGGCACTACAACACGATAACCGAAGTGCTGGCCGAGTAACACAAGTACAACCCAAACACACTGTGAGCACGCTGGCCACACGTAGAGTCGGTGCGAATCGATCTACAAATCAAAACAGTGTGCCGGAACGTGACTCGAACCTGCGAAAGATCCCGCTGCAGAGTGAAAATTCGTTTTGCAGGTTTACAAAACACATACAGCTCCATTAGTGGTTTATTTTCTAACAATAAACTCTTCTTTATGCATTTAGATGAAATCTGGACGATGATGAAAAACACATGTATTTTTTATTTGTCTCTTTCCCCAGTATTACAAAACTTTTTTGTCGCTAAAGTTCATACTTAAACGTCGTCTTGTTTTTAGATCTCCATTCTACTAAACGTACTCATTACTGGTAAAGTGAAATCAAAAGTATTTTTTCTTACTGATTTTAGTGCACAAAGCTCACTGGTTGCTGCTTCAACACCATCAACATTTGTCTTCAGATAACAGACACTGTCTCCAACCACGTCACCATATGACTAAATTACGTCGACATTATGTGTTTCTCTCTTGTTTGGCCTTTTCTGCACAAGCCCGTTTCTAGTCCATCACATATGGAAACGTTTCTGTAGGTCTTTCTTGCTTTCACAGAGCCTGATTTGCAACTGGTGATCAAAAGTGGAACTAATTTTTGTTTGTTTTTTGTTTCGTGGTAAATCCGTTCCGCATTAACATTAATTTTTCTAATCAGCACCAGGTGCGATGCAGAAAGTCTGTGAGTCAAAGTTTGCGTCTACATAGTTTCTGGTGTTTACAGGACAAAATGTGCATCTTGTGTGTCATTATTTACGAAATTATAAATGCATTTTACGCAACATCACTTTCAAACAATAAGAAATTATTTTGGTCTCTCTATAAACGTCATGAAACTATATTCTGAAATAACTTACAGTTTTTATGTATATATATCGAAATACTATCGTTTACCGTTTAATGTTACAAATTATAGCAAACACTTGTAATCAAAATAGAAATGTCTAAAGAAATAATATTTGCTTAAGTCTTTCGTAATTTACACAATCAGGACATCCAATTTCTTAAGAAAGCTATCTTTTCTTCAAAAATGTGTAATTTCTATGTCTTTAATTCATTCTGTACGTTTGACAAACCCCACAAAACCTATTAGCAGCCGGCCGGAGTGGCCGTGCGGTTCTAGGCGCTGCAGTCTGGAACCGAGCGACCGCAACGGTCGCAGGTACGAATCCTGCCTCGGGCATGGATGTGTGTGATGTCCTTAGGTTAGTTAGGTTTAATTAGTTCTAAGTTCTAGGCGACTGATGACCTCAGAAGTTAAGTCGCATAGTGCTCAGAGCCATTTGAACCATTTGAACCTATTAGCACACCACGAAGTTCATCCCTTTCAGTTTCACAATAATAAACTGAACAGCCAAAGAAACTGGAACCATTGCGTAATATGTAGGGCCCCTGAGAGGGCGCACAAGTGCCGCAATACGACGTGGCATGGACTTAATCAGTGTCTGAAGTAGTGCTGGAGGGAAGTGACACCATGAATCCGTAAGTGTACTACGGGGTGGAGACCTCTTCTGTACAGAACGTTGCAAGGCATCACAGACTTACTCAATAATGTTCATGTCTGCGGAGTTTGGTGTCCATCGGAAGTGTTTAAACTCAGAAGAGTGTTCCTGGAGACATTCTGTGGCAATTCTGGACGTGGGGGGTTTCGCATTGTCCTTCTGGAATTGCCCAAGTCAGTCGGAATGCGCAATGAACATGAATGGATGCAGGTAACCAGTCACCTGTCAGAGTCTCACCAGCTTGAACAGTCTCCTGAAAGGCAGGGTCCTTGGATTCATGAGGTTGTCTCCATACCCATGCGCGACCACCCACTAGGTACAATTTGAAGCGAGACTCGTCCGACCAATGGTGCATGAAAACAAGTACTCCAAACCGGCATTTCAGTAAAAAAAAAATGCACCACATGTTCTAATGAAAGCATGGAGCCGTCTGACGATGAATTGTAATGACTCGAAACCGGTAACTGTGCCTTTCGAATAAAGAAACATAAAATAAGTTTGTGGCTGGTTCTGCCTCAACACCATCATTTGTCTTCAAATAACAGACACTGTCTCCAACCACGTCATCATATGACTAAATTGCGTCAACATTATGCGTTTCTCTCTTGTTTGGCCTTTTCTGCACAAGCCCGTTTCTAGTCCATCACATATGGAAACGTTTCTATAGGTCTTTCTTGCTTTCACAGAGCCTGATTTGCAACTGGTGATCAAAATTGGAACTAATTTTTGTTTGTTTTTTGTTTCGTGGTAAATCCGTTCCGCATTAACATTAATTTTTCTAATCACCACACTGTCATTTATGTCTCTTACAAAAATTATGAAAACAGGCGTCTTGTTTTTCTTAGAAATAATCAAGACATCTCTATTGTGTAACTTTGTACACTGAAGTAACAAATAAAATGACAATGTAAATAGCAAAATTAAAAGGAAGGGAAAAAAAGAAAGAAAAGAAAGAAAAAAGAAAGAAACGTAACTATGAAGTAATATATAAATAAATGAGTAGTGACGATCCAAAAGTGACTTAAAAAGAATATTTCTTACATTAACTTTTATTTCACTAGCAAGTTAGGTACAACTTTAATTAAAATAACTAAGTATAATAGAACTTCTGACAGCTTGGCCTGCAGTATTTGCTTCTGACTGAAATACGTATTGGTCCATGTCATTCACTCCCACAGCATCAGGGTGAAACACATCTCCAACTTCTGTTCCATACTTGTGCAGAACTGTAGCAGCGAAAATAATATTCCAACACTTATTTTGTTAATATCACATTGTTTTAGTGAGAATTTTGAAACGTTTCTTCCAGGTATCGAATGTACAATCTATTACACATCTGGCGGCAATATGGGGTCTATAGCAGCCCTCTTGGGCTCCTATATGGGGTCGAAACACAGGAGTCATCATCAGAGCTTAGCCACTTTCTTCAAAAAGCAACCCATTAAACTGTCCTTTTCTAAATTCATCAGCAGCTCTGCTATTGCCCAAATGTGTGCATCAAGCGTGGAACCCGATCAACGACTTACCACGTCCAACATCTTCATATTGGTATCACAGAATATTTGTGTATTGCTAGAAAATAAATTCTTGCAATACCTGTATATTTCTCCTTGTGCTCCAGAAGTACAAATTGTGGGTATATGTACACAATTTATAGCCCCTATGGCTTTGTGGAACCCATCAGATCCATAGAACACCCTTTTGTTCCTTGGTATATTTTCTTGGTTCCTTGGTGGGGGCACATACATTGGATTTAAGGCTAAACGACACATACCACGATTACTGCACACGCTGGACCTATGTGAATAACTTTAATTACAACCGCCCAGTTGTTTTACGGTATTTAGAGCTCTCAGTGATTTGTCGTTGGCGTAGTGATTTTTTCGCACGTCTCTGGGTCTTACGAGCATTTACTTACTCTGACCGACAGTTCCTGTGCCAATCATCGATCTTCGGCAGGTCTTTCTGCAATTCTCTACAGTCTGCTGGCGTTGTACCTTCTCGAACACAGTCACATCATACGTGTACAGCCTCTTAGATCTTCTGACGTTATCCACTAGCTCATTTATGTGTACAGTCAACAGTAGCTCTTCTATTACACTTCCCTGAGGTACTCCTGGAATCACCTATACATTTGTCGATTTTATTCCGCTAAAATCAAAAAAATGATTCAAATGGCTCTGAGCACTATGGGACTTAACATCCATGGTCATCAGTCCCCTAGAACTTAGAACTACTTAAACCTAACTAACCTAAGGACAGCACACAACACCCAGTCATCACGAGGCAGAGAAAATCCCTGACCCCGCCGGAAATCGAACCCGGGAACCCGGGCGTGGGAAGCGATAACGCTACCGCGAGCTGCGGACGGCTAAAATCAAGCGCTCTACACTGAGGTGAGACAAGTCATGGGATAGCGAAATGCATATATGCATATCAGCTGATTCACGTTAAAAGGTTTCCGACGTCATTATGGGCGCAGTGTGGGAATTAACAGACCTCGAACGCAGTTGGAGCTACACAAATGGGACATTCCATTTCGCAAATCATTAGGGAATTCAATATTCCGATATCCACAGTGTCAAGTGTGTGCCGAGAAAACCGAATTTCGGGCGTTACCTCTTACCACGACAAAAGCAGTGACCGGCGGCATTCACATAACGACCGAGAGTAGCGGCGTTTGCGTCGAGTCGTCAGTGCTAGCAGACAAGCAACACTGCCTGAAACAACCACAGAAATCAGTGTGAGACGTATGTCGAGCGTATCCGTTAGGATACTGCGGCGGAATCTGACATTAATGAAACTGCAAAATTTCTCGTGCACAGCCTGCAGAAAAAGGTCGTTTGGTTGATTTACGTAACGGACCAAACAGCGGGGTTATCGGTCCCATCCAATGAGAAGAGGATGGGGAAGGAAACCGGCCGTGCCCTTCCAAAGGAACCATCCCGGCGTTTGCCTGGAGCGATTTGGAGAATGACGGAAAACCTAAACCGGGATCGCCGGACGCAGGTTTCAACTGTCGTCCTCCCGAATACGAGTCCAGCGTGCTAACCATTGCGCCACCTTGCTCGGTCTGCAAACAAACAAACCTGATACATAATGACAGTGAATGATAAACCCAATGTATTTGTCGTCGCGCTAAGAAAAGCAAAATTTGCGTTTTGGAAGCATATCAGACAATTACCTGACATGTAATGAATACTTCTAATAATTTCCGGGTATGCAGCCGGATCCCGTCGACATTCTGCCACGATATTTCGGCCCAGAGACGTCCGGCCATCATCAGGTGAGTACACAACTACTGAAGAGCCCAGGTGCAGTCGCGGTATTTATACCGATTCTCGCGCACGTGTTGACATGCGCGGCATAGCCGAGTTGTACGTGCTGCCCTCGGTGGTGAAAGTAAAAGATCATCTAGTCATTGAGTATCGGATGACGCTGTCTATTCCGCTGTGAATGTATAATTTTAATAACAGGATTCCAAGTTTTATCCAGTTGAAAGCCGTTGTCACGATTTATAAGATTATCGGCAAGACGTATTTCCACTGATTCCTTGATTACGGAATCCCAAAATCCGGAAACCGGAGCTAAAATTTTTGTTCCATTGTATTCCATTGAATGTCCCAATGAAATACAGTGCTCTGCTACTGCCGATTTTGACGGTTGCCGCAGACGGGTGTATCTTTCATGTTCTGTACATCGTTCATGGACAGTTCTTGTCGTCTGGCCAATATATGCAGAGCCACATTCACAGGGAATTTTGTAGACGCCTGCTTTCTTCAGTTGTAAATCGTCTTTAACGGATCCAACCAGGGCCCGGTTCTTTGCTGGTGGACGGAAGATAACCTTGATTTTATTCTTCTTCAGTAGTCGGCCTATTTTCGACGACACATTCCCGGCGTATGGAAGAAACGCAGTTGATTTAAAGTCGTCATCAGCGTCCTCAGTGCGCTGCTTCTTGTTATGACAGTTGCGCATGGCCTTTCTTATTTGACGTGAAGTGTAGCCATTCTCTTTAAAAACCTTCTCCAAGTGTTCTAATTCTGCGTGGAGGTTTTCATCGTCCGATATTACATGCGCTCGATGTATTAAGGTACTGAGAACACCGGCTGTTTGTGCTGGGTGGTGGCAGCTTGACGCCTGGAGATACAGATCTGTGTGAGTCGGTTTCCTGTACACAGAATGTCCTAATGACCCATCATTTTTACGGCATACTAGCACGTCTAGAAATGGTAAAGTGCCATCTTTTTCAATCTCCATCGTGAATTTGATGTTCTCATGTAAAGAGTTTAAATGATGAAGGAATTTCTCCAGTTCCTGTCTGCCATGAGGCCATACAACAAAAGTATCATCTACGTACCGCCAGAAGACCGTAGGCTTTAAGACAGCAGACTCAAGTGCTTTCTCCTCAAAGTCCTCCATAAACAGATTAGCTACCACAGGGGACAAAGGGCTCCCCATGGCGACGCCGTCTGTTTGTTCAAAGAATTCGTCGCCGGGAAAATTTCAGATGTCACATGTAATGAATAATAATTCTGTAGCCCAGATATGAGAACGCAAGTGCCCCATCCTTCCCCCCCCCCCCCCCCCCCAATTACACACGCCCAGGGTGGCGCAAGCTCCCGCGGAGTAATTTAAAATGTATGAAACAAAGCTGCAGCAGCGCTGTTTCGGACAAAGAGGACGCATGTTCGCAGAAGTAGGGTCACGTCTGCCAGCGCGCCTTGTAAAGGACGCCTTTGTGCGAAAACGTCGCTGACCGTTTGATTCGCTACAAAAAGCGAAACGGCCTCGAAGCGAGATCGAATAAACAGTCCGACTGCTCGAATGGAGTGGAGCGGCCGGTTTTTGTAGCGAAGTGTGTTGCGCGGAAGAGAGATAAAATCCCGCTTTTGTGCCGTCCCGTCGCATCCTTTGTGCGTGTCCGGCCCGGAGGCTACTTTTTCGCACCCCAGAGGCGGATGGTGGGCGTGGCCGCGACAGTAGCGTAACAGCAGGCCACGCACGATAGCAGGTAGTCGGGAGGCGGGAGTCGGGTGCGCGCGCGGCAACTGCGTGGCAAACACCACGTGTCTGCCGAGGACCATTGAGACGCTCGTCAGCATTATCGCCTCCTGCTGTCCACCGTGCGTGCCCCAGCAGGCGCTGTCCCATCTCTGGCTGCATATCTTGTTTTCGAATGTGCAAAACGTGGGACTTCTTTTGAAATTTTTCTTCAAGTACTATACAATGGGTCCACTCGCACCTTACTGCCCACCAACAGTGTGTAATCACAGGAACAAAAAGTGATAACTGACGGATTTAGTGTCACAGGTTCCACAAGGATCAGCATTGGGCCCATCCTTTTTCTCATTATATGTTCATGGTGCGTCGTCTACTCTCTCTCACTGCGAATATCATTTACACGCTGACGACCTCCAGTTACAACTTACTGTATGTCCAACAAAGATGTACATTGGCATCCCATACACAAATGCTGGCTAATCAAAGTGGTCGATGGCGGTAGGTTTGAAACTTAAACAACCTAAAGCGCAAGCAATGTTAGCTGTGCACAAAGAAGTTAAGCTGCTCTGAAAAATTTAACGACAAGACGTGAAGTAATACACCATATCAATAACTCACTGGAAATTAACGAAAGTGCGGGAGCACTTTGCTAAAGGTCTCTCATTCGTGCGCAGGAAGCTGGACGTCACATATCGAGAGGTCAGGCTGCCAATAGGGACAAATAGAGCTGGCCCCGTATGAAGAGGCAGTTGAAGAAACGGGCAAGACGGTTTCTCTTAATCTGCGAGCACGCCCTATGCTGGTGTTCTTCATTACAGCATGGACCAGTGACAACATCTGGGTTATATCACGGGGGAAATAATCATCGGGCCACAGGAAAATGGACGAAGTGTGACGAGTGTAGTCCAGGCGTTTGATATTGCTTAAATCATTGTTTCACGTGCGTGGGGAGCATTCTGAACCACGGTACTCCTGCCCAATAGAGAGGAAGCCGTCAACCAAAGCTAGCTACAGCAACAGGCAACAGTTGACATTGTGAAATAGGAGAGAAGTGAGTCACGTCAAACAGCAGGGGCAAGTGACACGCCATTTAGTAGGTTTGTTAGGCACAGCAACTGCATCGCGGTGGTCTCGACGATCAGTACGTTGTCTTAGGTTGAGACCTGCAGATAGACGGCACCGTTTTCGGTGCTGCCCATAACAAGGCAACTTAATAAGCAGGAGAGGGATCGCGTGCTTTTCTCGGACGAGAGCAGATCGGTCCGAATAGTGATTGAGCGCGTACCCTCCTATGGCGAGGGATAGGAGCACGTAAAGCATCAAGGAACGTTGTCGAATGCGATCAGTTTGGTGCTCCAGGTGTTATGATGTGTTGCATGCGCTTAATGACCTCCAAATCTTTGAACACGGTACACTCGCTAGGCAACGATGTTGCGACACTGTATTCTTCCCCATGTGTGTATTTTCAGGTATGCTTTCGGTCGTGATTTCATTTTTATGGATGACAGTGCGCGACCGCGTCGAGCATCTTTGGCGCAGGAGCTCAAGGAACAAAGGAATATTCGACGAATGGACTCAGCTGCCCGTTCGCCAACTTAAATTCCATCTAGCATGCGTGGGAAGTGTTGGGCAGACTCACTGCAGCTCATCCACATGTACAAATGACCAACCAGCAGTTGACAACACCACTGGTGAGAGAATGAAGTACACTACCACAAAAAATCAGTAATATTGTAGCACAGCAGCTCGTTGTGGAGCGTGCGTTGGCGTCCGTGGTGTTCACGCGCCCTGTTCAGAACCATATCTTGCCTTTTGTGATGTCCAGGGAACCTTCATGAAATGCGGTGACTTCAGTGCAATTATTGTCTCTGAATGAAAGTGTCATTTATATTCGTCTCATTGTGTATTTCTGTTAGCTACCATCTGTATTAACCTGTAACAGTCCTTCTTACGTATGGTCCAAGGTTATTCGAGCTATGTTATTTGGCAGTGATACATCACAAGAAAGTTCCCCTTTCGCACACCGGCGTATTATTATCTCCATGCCACAGAATCTGTTTCACCCCTAACCCTAAATGAGACAGGAGTAATTTATTCTCGTGCTGCTAAGAAGTTGGGAATAACTCCGGACCATCACTTCGTCTGGACTGCAGACACAAGCACAATATGTAAGTTCATTTACTACAGAAATATAAAAAAAGATTTTCCCTGCAGCTGAAAAACAAACCTCTAAAATCACTAATTGTCTCGGCCGCCGCTCAGCAGCCGTCAACCCGCCGCGGCGTGCTACAACACGCGCGGCACACGGCGAGTACCGCTGGCGCCGCACACGGTGTCAACAACTGGCGCAAGTGAACGCGACGTCGCAGGGTTAGCGGCAGCCTACACACCACTATCGATACGGATAACCCTGGCGGCGTATCCCTTGCCATCAGAGTGAGCAACCGTATAAGGGCGCCATCTACCGACACGCTGATTGGCCGGACCTGTGGGTTTAAGCGAGCTCCCTGAGCCCGTTTAGCTTCTATCTCACCATCTATGGCCGTCCTATCGCCCTCACTCCCACCCTCGAGTACCTTGGCGTCACCCTCGACCGTCGCCTTTCCTGGACCCCCCATCTCCGGACGATCCAAGCCAAGGCACACTCCCATCTCCGTCTCCTCAAGCTCCTTTCGGGCCGTACGTGGGGTCTGGTCCCCTCTACCATCCTCCACACCTATAAATCCCTCATCCGCCCTATCCTCTGCTACGCCCATCCAGCCTGGATCTCCGCCCCCCTACCTTTTATAAATCCCTTCAAATCCTTGAATGCCATGCTCTCCGCCTCACCTATCGCATCCGTCTCCCCTCCCCCACGCAGATCCTGTACGATCTAATTCCTTTCCCCCACCTCCTCCTTTTCCTTGAAAGGATACAGATCCTGTACACCTCCCGCAAACTCGACCCTCCCCACCCGCTTGTTTCGCCCGTCCTCTCCCACCCCCACTCGCTGCTGCACCTGTATTCCCACATCCCACCCAGTCTCCATCTCTCCACCCTCCTAACCCTCTCCCAAGGTGGCTTCCGCCAGCTCCCCCTCTCTGATGATGTCCTCCTCCCATCCATCTACCCCTCCTATCAACTTTGATCCTCCCCACCCCCACTTCCTGTGTCCTCTCCTCTTGGCACCCTCCTTCCCTTCTCTTTCCTTTTCCCCTGTCCCCTTCCTCCACCCCTCTTCCCACGGGCTCCCACCCCTGTTCTCCCTTCCCCCTATCTCCCCTGCCCATGGCATCGTTTCTCCCCTCTCCTTCTCCCTCTCCCTCTTCCACCCGTCCCCCCCTCCTCCTCTCTTGGCAGGTCCCCAGACTCGTACACACTTAGTGAACATTCGCGCGCCTGAGATCGACGCCTTGTGTTTCTGTGAGTGCCGTCGTTTTGTGCTTAAGTGGTTCAGTGTAATTCGTTTTGTGCACCTACGTTCACGTGTAACAATTTTCATCTATGTCTGTGTCCAAGTGTCTGAACACCTTTTATCTTGGACTCTAAGCCCGTGAACGGCTCCATGTATTTTAAAAAGTGTTTGTCTCCGTTTACATGTCCACCCTATTTTTTCTCTCACATTGTCATCATTTCTGTCTTGTATGTTTCTCTGCGGCCGAAGAGCGGCGTAGTATGCTGGTGCAGGCCTGCCTGTAAACGGGTCTGAAAATAACAATAAAGGAAAAAAATGCCCGTTTAGCCAGTTCAGTCTTCGCCGATGACTGTGTCACTACCCGGCTGCTGGATTCACGACGACCGAACCGTACTGCGGCCTCCCTGGCTGGAAACTTGCGGCGCGTCGGTATCGACTGGTTGGCAGTGGTTTGGACTTGTATTCTCTACTAGTGGCTCTGATTTCTCCTTGGCGCTACAGCCAGCGAAGTGTTGTGTAGTCGAACTTAAGTTTTGTTTTGAGTGACAGAAGGTCAAATAAATTTGGTTATCAGGGAATATTTGTTGTGTTATAGTGCGGACATAGCACTAATAATCCGCAAAATTTATGATCGTGATAGTATATTCCTAGGACTTCGACATGACAGCTCACGCTCGCTATAATTGCCGATGAATGTTTCCGCGCCATGCATCTGTGACGTTCACTATTCCGACATCATCACCCCTGCCTACGAGGAATTATTATGTACCGACAGGCGTAAAGACTAACACACTCTACGTTTCCTCCATCGTCTTCTCAACCATTGTACTCCCTTATTACCTTAAACTGTTACACTACTATTTGGACAGGACAGTATAAAAAGTCGTTCTTAATAAAGTAAAACCCTTACGGTATATTGATAATTTTTACTTATGGATCGTCTGACAGCAACTGAATAAAACACAATTTTAGTGCCATACGCGTTTCGCCTTTATTTTCTGCAAGACATCATCAGTGGCAGGTTGGGAGGACAATTTCTTACATATTACGCTCCTGTTGCATTTTTGTTGTTGTTCTTCTTCTTATGAACGCCAATTTGCGGTTTTTTTTCCACATTCCATAGCACTATGCACTGAACGCTTGTTGTAATTTTTCTGTTGCCAACTGTCCACGGTCAGACGGTCCATAAGTAAACATTATCAATATACCGTAATATTACACGCAACTGAGGAAGACAGGACTATAAAAGTTGAAAAAAGTAAAACCCTCTCTACACAGTTACATAAAGCAGCCATCTTCTTGAAAATCATTTTCTGTTACAGTAATTAGACTTTGGAACGAGCTTCCTCAAACTGTCTGAGCTTATTGGGCAGTAAGAAGATGATCTCATCGGCGAGGTGCCTACGATGTTGATTTGTGTCGATGGGGCCCAGACATAATTGGATCATGCATAATCCAATACTTATATAGAAAGCGGATATCTTGTGACAGATGCTATAGCGTGATTTGACTGTTGTGTGGACAAAACACAAATTTCAAAGTTTCTCTGATAGTTTGCTACCATGTTAACAAAGGCAAAGAATTTCGAACAGTTTATGCGAACAGGTCATAGTTTCCTAAGCGATGATACTCGTTATGTTGTAATTTAAGAAGTGCACGACAAATCTGATATTAAGTATATTTTATTCGTAGTGGATGCTGTTGAACTCTGTGACTGTTCCTTTATAGGGCATAGAAAAATTTCTGCTACGAGTCACTGGTAGCGGAAATTTTTCTACACCTTATGATATTAACTGCATGAACACTGTTTGGAGCTAGCGCAGAAACCTGAAAACAGAGCGTATAAAGCAGTGAGAATTCAAGATAACCGTGTCACTTGGTGATTGGGTTTAGAGCCTTATGTTCATAGAAAACACCTTATTCACAAACAACGAATCAAAAAGTTGCAAATCAAGAGATTTCATACAGTCATATCCGCCAAACAGTAATAGTTAATTTAAAAATAGTGACTGGGTGACAATGAAGACTGGAAAAGCGTGGGCTTTGCTAGACTAAAGGTAGAATTTCGCCTGCTTTCAAGTACGCCAGAGCCTATGATGTTTTACCCAGAACGGGAGAAAATTACAGTGTACAAGTTATGGAACACTGAGAATATTCTTCCTTACGCTCCTCTGTTGTTATAACCGCATTAGATAGTTGCTACAACAGCAAAGAGAACGTCACAGCCTGATACGACGTAAAAACTTGACTAACAAACTCGAGCTGAAAGAAGCAAAAGTGAACGCAAGGACAGAAATGAGAAAAGCGTTCAATGAATATCAAGTAAGTTTTGACAACGGATATGGCTAAAATCGCTAAGAAGTATACGGACTGAGTCGCCCAGTGACCACACTGGCACCGAAAAAGAAGACGACAGAGGGAAGGGCGGAATAATTATTCGGTCTTCCGAAAGTGTTTCACCGCGGGAGATCGTACAACTGTTTTTCTTTTCAATCATCGCAGTGACGCCGTAATTGTGATACTGAGGTATATTACCAAGGAATAGAAAACCAACTTCAATCTCTTAATTATGGGGAAGCATCTCAAAGAAGTCTGATATTCTACATAGTTTATGAGAAAGAACTTGCTCCCCTTCAAGCAGCAGTTTATCGTAAGGCTCTGGGGCAAAGAAGAATACCTAGCTACTGGAAGAAAGCGCATGCCATTTCTGTTTCTGCGATGGATCATGGGAGAGATGCATATTGTTATAGACGTACATGGGTGACGTAAATCTGTTGTAGGATTAAGGAACAGGTTTTGTGTTGCCCCTCGGGAACGAACATCTCCTTTCAAATAGCAACGGGAACTCTGCAAGTAGAGATCTTGAGAAAACCAGCTCACTCTGTTGGGTCACGAGATCCCACAGCGCCGTTGACAAATGGCACTGGTTGATGCCGTGTCCTAGACTTCATCAAGACCCTTCGACTGTGGTTTGCAGTCAAGGCTGATAATAGCCTTCACATCACAGTGCCGAAAAAGTGTCCCTCATCTTTTCTCTTCCGCTTCCTCATTGAGAAGAGGTCAAGCTGAGTAAGAATCACGGGCTCAGATAGCAAGACAATACCAAGGAGGAAAAAGAACGATAAAAGTAGAAGCCACAACACCATTCGCAAATGGCGGATTACGACAATGACGTATCAATACCGTAGTTTGATATTGGACTGCTTGAAAGGAGAAGCGATGCTAAAAGCGAAAAAGTGGCTTTAGTCAGATGTGCATACTGTTTTCTTCCATTTTGCTTTGATCACTGCATTCACTTAATTCCCATAGGTGCGCTTTGAAGACCAAATAGCTGTGCAACACTATCAGGTCAGCAGAAAAGATTTGTTTTTCTGATAGCGAAATTATTTCAAGCAAAGAGAAATAGTGCAAAAAGTCACGACACTGCAATATGTGTGTATCTGGTCCCACTGTAATGACAGTTTGCTTCTCCGTGTTGTCAGGGTTCCTATCTTGGAATTTGAATAAATGAACATTAAAATGTCTTTTGTCGTAAGACGTGTAATTTTATGTGTAACAGGCTGATACCATCGTCTTTCAGATGAGCGATTTTTATTCTAGCACATTTTCCTGTGGTGAGCGCTCAAGGCGATATACTTCCCTTCTGAGCACAGAGGCGGCCTATCATAGCTGAAGATCAGAATTCACTGAAACAGAGCGACGATGGCATCGCCCAATGGCATGATGTCACCCACCAACTAAGAAATACCACTCGCCTATATCACATAGAACCGAGTCCAGTGTATCTACTTGCGACATCTCGTCTTTAAATAACTTTGATTTTTACGAGCAGTGATTGAAAACATTTTAAATTACACTGCCGCCAACGACAGCTGCCAAAGTCATAAACAATATGGCAAAGAGCAGCGGAACTGTAAACACGTAGCCGGACTGAGTGGCTAAGCGGTTCTAAGAGCTTCAGTCTGGATCCGCGCAAGTTCGAAACCTGCCTCGGACATGGATATGTGTAATGTCCTTAGGTTAGTTAGGTTTAAGTAGTTCTAAGTTCTAGGGGCTTTATGACCTCAGATCTTAAGTCCCATAGTGCTCAGAGCCATTTGAACCATTTGAAATTACTCTCTGTATGACAATACAGCACCACCTTTTGGATACTAGGAAGTTTTATGGGTCATAGAATTTTAAGCATCGTGTGGGAAACCAAACGTATTTATTCGGCTTTCCTGTGCTACATATGTTGTGACTTTGGCTTTGAGTGAGTCACACTCGTATATCGTGCGCAACTTTGAGGGGAGGGAAATAGTCTCGCGACATGAGTTTCACTTCTGCTTTCACGCTAGCATAAGAGGGGAATCTGCCTATTCACGAAACCTTACCTGTACTATTACGTTAGTTGTTTAACACTGATACGCAGTTAATGAGCTTTATTTTTAATGCCATTATGTTTAGTCCTGTATTTTGATTACATTGTTTATTTTTTTATTTCCACTAAATTACCGTTAATTTTATTTAATGTATGCAGTTATTCGTAAATTATGGCAAAATATGCCAAAATTTATGCGTATACTCAGTCCTTCTCTGACTGAATCTATTGTGGTGTTATGCACAACGGTGGCCGACCCACCCTAGTAATTCTACCGCCACATTTCGTCATCACGTTCGCTCACTAGCACGGACGACATAAAATCATTGAGCCACCCCGAGACCTCGTGAATAATTTTCTCAGCTTGCAAGGATATGATAGGGGAGCAACAGTTCGGAAGTGAATGCTACAGGGTTGTAGCTTATGGACATAAATGATAAACTGATTCATAGAAAAACTCAACTATGTGAAAAATGCGTCTCCCAAGGACCAGAGAAAGACAGAACAAACTCTGCATTATGGCTAAGTGAAAGGAAAAAACGGCTAATGAATATCAGAGAAGGTGAGCATTAGGCGTAAGAACATCATCCTAACGCTGAAAATCCTAGTGCCATATGCCAATCTGTGAGAAACGTCAAACTCTGACATACTGGGATTCGAACCCTCTCTTTCCAAATGAGAGTCCAGTATCTCCACGGCACCGGTTTCGTCATCCGGTTTGTGTAGAGACTGTTTTGCATCTCGATTGACATAACGATTAAGACACGTGTCGTAGTGGTGTCCCAACGTTCCTAACTCCTTTCAGAATATAGTCTATCTGTTGAGCTGTGTCGTCAAGGTACCCTGTAACTGAGGCCTTTATGGCCCATTGGCTTACAATCAGCGTAGGGCTGCGTATTGTGTGTCGTTGCTAAGGCTACTCAAATCTTTTGAAATCATATGAACATGCATGTAACCTACAGTTTCTGTTCTACTGCTCGACAACGACCTTGTGTTCATGAGAGGCTGTAGCACGTCCCAGGCCAGCACTATCTTCCTTCAGTGATGGGGTTCGAAGCATGGTTTGGGTTAAAAACTTTGTATGTACAAAGTATTTATTATTTATATTAAAGGAAACGTACTTGTTTCGTGCCATAAGATCAAAAATTAGCATATCTGTGATACGCATAGTTTTAAGTTAGAGACAGTGTTATTGAACAGGAGACGAATCATTAACTGAGTGGTACTGAGAGAAAGAGAAATGTACTCTCTTCGAGACAGATGATTTTCGGTGAAGTGACTTTGGTTATTGGACTTATTAGTAACGCTCACAATCAATTCTGAAAGGGGATTCCATGCTCTTTTAGCAATCTAGAGTTTGAAGAAGTTAAAAGATGCCCTAGTTTTTGACACTGACTGAATGTTAGTTCAGAGATATGAATTATATATTTGCGCTCATGACTGATTAGTTGCATGTGCTAATATCGCTGGTTGTCTTAGTAACGGACGACAGCAACTATATGTTGAGCTGCGAAAAATACGTCATTACTTGAGAGTATTAATAGTTTTATTTATCACAGTTACGCAGCTGATGCCCGTTAGTCCTATTAAACAAGAGTCTTCTAGAATAATTTCTTCGAAAGAAGTGACGGCGATATCGACCCAGTCAGTATTGCGATACTGCAGTATAGGTGATATTCTGATGACGATGCACTACGGCGACCACAGCCATTATTAAACACACCAGATGAATTCACAATTCCGAATAATGACTACCATCAGCTGTAGAATGGAATGACGACAGTGAAAATTTGAGCCGGACCGGGATTCGAACCGTTTAAGGTTGACGACATATGAAAGTTTGGGGGTGGCCGTGGTTCGTGCACGGATAGCAAAATGGTAAGGCGACTGCTCGCGAAAAACGGGAAATCCAGGTTCGAGTCCTGATACGGCACAAATTTTCATTGTCGTCATTCCATGGTAGTCATTATTCGCAATTGCGAATTCATCTGATGCAGTCAGTATTGGGTTCCATCAATCAAATGGTGGAACAGTTAAAGCCTTAAACTAAAGTATACTCCTCCCGAACAGGCCATGAAACCCCAACGGTGCCGACCTGCCACCGTGTCACCCTCAGACCACAGGCGTCACTGGATGCGGATATGGAGGTGCTTGTGGTCAGCACACCCCTCTCCCGCCCGTATGTCAGCTTCCGAGACCGGAGCCGCTACTTCTCAATCAAGTAGCTCCTCAGTTTACCTCACAAGGACTGAGTGCACCCCGCTTGCCAACAGCGATCGGCAGACCGGATGGTCACCCACCCAAGTGCTAGCCCAGCCCGACAGCGCTTAACTTCGGTTATCTGACAGGAGCCGGTGTTACCACTGCGTCAAGGCCGTTGGCAGTTAAAGCCTTAGCAGGATAATTTTATTAGCCGCCGGTGTGAAGACTAGTAAGCTGCTAAAGGCATTGAAAGACCGAACCGTACAACATACATCATCAGAGTTGCTAATATCGTCGGAAAAGTATTGCTAAGTCAGGTCGATTGACATATACTCAGTGACTCACTCACTCCGTTAGTTTCTGTGGTACGTGACGATCCCGCGTTTTCTCACTGACTGCTTCCAGTTCTTCCAGTCTGGTGCTGCTACCTCCCAGTACTCAGCAGTCTGAGGTCATCTCGTCTTGCCGGCTGCTTCTTTGTCTTCCAGGTGGTCTTTACGCTTCCATTTTCTTGCCATATACCCGACGGACTATTCTGCCATGGTCCATTCAAACATGGCCAGCCCACTGCAAACGTCTCGCTTTGGCGGTTTTCAATGGCGACTGTTACCTGGCTAGTTTAACTAGTTTCTCGTAGGTCTCCAAACCCATCCTTGTGTTGCATTGTCAAATATTGGCCCAAAGACTTTTATGTAAAGTTTACATACGAAGACTGAGAATTGTTGCTCTTTTTTTCCATGTTCCATGCTTCGCTTCCGTATAGCAGTCCTGATGATCGTGTAGCAGAGCTTTAGCTTCGTTTTTCAAGTCAAGAGTTTGCAAGACAGGATTTTTGAAGGTAAAAGTAAACTTTGTTTGCGTTCCGCAATGTAGTTTGGTATTCGACTCGTCTTCTGTTGCAGTCATCTATAGGCACATCAAGTTGTTTGAAGTTTTGAGTGTTCTTGAAAGTGTAATTTTACGGAAGTGTTGTCACCTTACCCTGCAGTCATATTTTCCCTGTGTATAGTTATGTATTCTGCTATCCCTTCATTGCTTTTTAAATCAATTTTCGTGGCAGTTTCATTTAGCTTTTCCAACAGCGTTTCAGTTTAACCACTCTTATGTCCTATTAAAATTAGGTCACCTGCATAAACTAGTATACTTAGAGAAGAAATATTAAGCGCGCGTTGACACGCCGCAACCTACTGCATGTCGTTACATCATCTCGACAACTTCAGCAGTTCACATCTGATCTGGTTGATTATCCACCAGTCATAACTTCAACCAGTTACTGGCAAAATACGACAAAAGAATTTTGCTTACATTACCGTCTGTGTATTTGCAGTAGATAACCGCGTAGCCCACACAGATGAAAACTATGTAAATGTACAGGTCTCTGTTAATTAAAAGAAGTTATTTTAGAAATAAAATTTGACTGTTGTCTAGATCGTAATTTTCTCTCTTGACCACTTCCGCTAAGAACAGATCACTATTAGGTGGATAATTATTACGCGTTTAAACAACACATGATTTGTCAATTATGAACAAATAACTGAGTGGTCGCTTGAGTCTCAAACAGACTATACGATACTTCTTATAAAGAGTGAATCACCTAAAACTTGCACCTCTAATACCGTCTTTCACTGTATGCCCTACCGATTTAGGAACACTAACTTCCATCATACTGTGTAAACTGTTGTAGTTGTTGTGGTCTTCAGTCCTGAGACTGGTTTGATGCAGCTCTCCATGCTACTCTATCCTGTGCAAGCCTCTTCATCTCCCAGTACTAACTGAACCTACATCCTTCTGAATCTGGGAAGTGTAGTCATCTCTTGGTTTCCCTCCACGATTTTTACCCTCCACGCTGCGCTCCAGTACTAAATTGGTGATACCTTGATGCCTCAGAACATGTCCTACCAACCGATCCCTTCTTCTGGTCAAGTTGTGCCACTAACTTCTCTTCCCCCCAATCCTATTCAATACTTCATTATTAGTTATGTGATCTACCCATCTAATCTTCAGCGTTCTTCTGTAGCACCACATTTCGAAAGCTTCTATTCTCTTCTTATCCAAACTATTTATCGTCCATTTTTCACTTCCATACATGGCTACACTCCATACAAATACTTTCAGAAACGACTTCCTGATACATAAATCTATATTCGATGTTAACAAATTTCTCTTCTTCAGAAACGGTTTCCTTGCTATTACCAGTCTACATTTTATATCCTCTCTACTTCGACCATCATCAGTTATTTTGCTCCCCAAATAGCAAAACTCCTTTACTAGTTTAAGTGTCTCATTTTCTAATCTAATTCCCTCAGCATCACCCGACTTAATTCGACTACATTCCATTATCCTCGTTTTGCTTTTGTTGATGTTCATCTTATATCCTCCTTTCAAGACACTATCCATTCCGTTCAACTGCTCTTCCAAGTCCTTTGCTGTATCTGACAGAATTACATTGTCATCGGCCATCCTCAAAGTTTTTACTTCTTCTCCATGGATTTTAATACCTACTCCGAACTTTTCTTTTGTTTCCTTCACTGCTTGCTCAATATACAGATTGAATAACATCGAGGAGAGGCTACAACCCTGTGTCACTCCTTTCCCAACCAATGCTTCCCTTTCATGCCCCTAAACTCTTATAACTGCCATCTGGTTTCTATACAAATTGTAAATAGCCTTTCGCTCCCTGTATTTTACCCCTGCCACCTTCAGAAATTGAAAGAGAGTATTCCAGTCATCATTGTCAAACGCTTTCTCTAAGTCTACAAATGCTAGAAACGTAGGTTTGCCCTCCCTTAATCTAGCTTCTAAGATAAGTCGTAGGGTCAGTATTGCCTCACGTGTTCCAACATTTCTACGGAATCCAAATGGATCTTCACCGAGGTAAGATTCTACTAGTTTTTCCATTCGTCTGTAAAGAATTCGCGTTAGTATTTTGCAGCTGTGACTTATTAAACTGACAGTTCGGTAATTTTCACATCCGTCAACACCTGCTTTCTTTGGGATTGGAATTATTATATTCTTCTTGAAGTCTGAGGGTATTTCACCTGTCTCATACATCTTGCTCACCAGATGGTAGAGTTTTGTCAGGACTGGCGCTCCCAAGGCCGTCAGTAGTTCCAATGGAATGTTGTCTACTCCGGGGGCCTTGTTTCGACTCAGGTCTTTCAGTGCTCTGTCAAACTCTTCACGCAGTATCGTATCTCCCATTTCATCTTCATCTACATCCTCTTCCATTTCCATAATATTGTCCTCAAGTACATCGCCCTTGTATACACCCTCTATATACTCCTTCCACCTTTCTGCTTTCCCTTCTTTGCTTAGAACTGGGTTTCCATCTGAGCTCTTGATATTCATACAAGTGGTTCTCTTATCTCTAAAGGTCTCTTTAATTTTGCTGTAGGCAGTATCTATCTTACCCCTAGTGAGATAAGCCTCTACATCGTTACATTTGTCCTCTAGCCATCCCTGCTTAGCCATTTTGCACTTCCTGTCGATCTCATTTTTGAGACGTCTGTATTCCTTTTTGCCTGCTTCGTTTACTGCATTTTTATATTTTCTCCTTTCATCCATTAAATTCAATATTTCTTCTGTTACCCAAGGATTTCTACTACCCCTCGTCTTATTACCTACTTGATCCTCTGCTGCCTTCACTACTTCATCCCTCAAAGCTACCCATTCTTCTTCTACTGTATTTCTTTCCCCAATTCCTGTCATTTGCTCCCTTATGCTCTCCCTGAAACTCTGTACAACCTCTGGTTCTTTCAGTTTATCCAGATCCCATCTCCTTAAATTTCCACCTTTTTGCAGTTTCTCCAGTTTTAATCTACAAGTCATAACCAATAGAATGTTGTCAGAGTCCACATCTGCCCCTGGAAACGTCTTACAATTTAAAACCTGGTTCCTAAATCTCTGTCTTACCATTATATAATCTATCTGATGCCTTTTAGTATCTCCAGGGTTCTTCCATGTATACAACCTTCCTTTATGATTCTTAAACCAAGTGTTACCTATGATTAAGTTGTGCTCTGTGCAAAATTCTAACAGGCGGCTTCCTCTTTCATTTCTTCGCCCCAATCCATAGTCACCTACTACGTTTCCTTCTCTTCCTTTTCCTACACTCGAATTCCAGTCACCCATGACTATTAAATTTTCGTCTCCCTTCACTATCTGAATAATTTCTTTTATTTCAACATACATTTCTTCAATTTCTTTGTCATCTGCAGAGCTAGTTGGCATATAACTTGTACTACTGTAGTAGGAGTGGGCTTCGTATCTATCTTGGCCACAATAATGCGTTCACTATGCTGTTTGTAATAGCTTAACCGCATTCCTATTTTCATATTCATTATTAAACCTACTCCTGCATTACCCCTATTTGATTTTGTGTTTATAACCCTGTAGTCACCTGACCAGAAGTCTTGTTCCTCCTGCCACCGAACTTCACTAATTCCCACTATATCTAACTTTAACCTATCCATTTCCCTTTTTAAATTTTCTTAACCTACCTGCCCGATTAAGGGATCTGACATTCCACGCTCCGTTCCGTAGAATGCCAGTTTTTTTTTCTCCTGATAACGACATCCTCTTGAGTAGTCCCTGCCCGGAGATCCGAATGGGGGACTATTTTACCTCCGGAATATTTTACCCAAGAGGACGCCATCATCATTTAATCATACAGTAAAGCTGCATGCCCTCGGGAAAAATTACGGTCGTAGTTTCCCCTTGCTTTCAGCCGTTTGCAGTACCAGCACAGCAAGGCCGTTTTGGTTATTGTTCCAAGGCCAGATCAGTCAATCATCCAGACTGTTGCCCCTGCAACTACTGAAAAGGCTGCTGCCCCTCTTTAGGAACCACACGTTTGTCTGGCCTCTCAACAGATACCCCTCCGTTGTGGTTGCACCTACGGTACGGCTATCTGTATCGCTGAGGCACGCAAGCCTCCCCACCAACGGCAAGGTCCATGGTTCATGTAATGTAATAATGAAAATTTTGTGCTACAAGGCAGTGCGAGGATGTCTTCAAGTTTATTATTATTATTTCTTTCTTATCTTAGACGTTATGTCTGGTCAGAAGTAGAAAGTGACGCGGACCTTGATCAAGCGTGACTTCCTTTTAACTGTACGGTATATGTTAGATTGCATTTAGGAACTTTCGGGTAATTGAACATGTATCAATAATTACGGATTTCTGTAGTTATATATATAAGTTTGGATGTAGTTGTATTGCAATGATGTACTGGTGGATATTGTGTGGTATGACTCCTGTAGTTGATAGTATAATTGGTATAATGTCAACTTTATCCTGATGCCACATATCCTTGACTTCCTCAGCCAGTTGGATGTAATTTTCAATTTTTTTCTCCTGTTTTCTTTTGTATATTTGTTGTATTGGGTATGGATATTTCGATTAGTTGTGTTAATTTCTTCTTTTTATTGGTGAGTATGATGTCGGGTTTGTTATGTGGCGTTGCTTTATCTGTTATAATGGTTCTGTTACAGTATAATTTGTATTCATCATTCTCCAGTATATTTTGTGGTTCATACTTGTAAGTGGGAACGTGTTGTTTTATAAGTATATGTTGTAAGGCAAGCTGTTGATGTATTATTTTTGCTACATTGTCATGTCTTCTGGGGTATTCTGTATTTGCTAGTATTGTACATCCGCTTGTGATGTGATCTACTGTTTCTATTTGTTGTTTGCAAAGTCTGCATTTATCTGTTGTGGTATTGGGATCTTTAATAATATGCTTGCTGTAATATCTGGTGTTTATTGTTTGATCCTGTATTGCAATCATAAATCCTTCCGTCTCAGTGTATTTATTGCCTTTTCTTAGGCATGTGTTGGATGCGTCTTGATCGATGTGTGGCTGTGTTAGATGATACGGGTGCTTGCCATGTAGTGTTTTCTTTTTCCAATTTAGTTTCTTCGTATCTGTTGATGTTATGTAATCTAAAGGGTTGTAGAAGTGGTTATGAAATTGCAGTGGTGTAGCCGATGTATTTATATGAGTGATCGCTTTGTGTATTTTGCTAGTTTCTGCTCGTTTTAGAAAGAATTTTCTTAAATTGTCTACCTGTCCATAATGTAGGTTTTTTATGTCGATAAATCCCCTTCCACCTTCCTTTCTGCTTAACGTGAATCTTTCTGTTGCTGAATGTATGTGATGTATTCTATATTTGTGGCATTGTGATCGTGTAAGTGTATTGAGTGCTGCTATGTCCGTGTTACTCCATTTCACTACTCCAAATGAGTAGGTCAATATTGGTATAGCATAAGTATTTATAGCTTTTGTTTTGTTTCTTGCTGTCAATTCTGTTTTCAGTATTTTTGTTAGTCTTTGTCTATATTTTTCTTTTAGTTCTTCTTTAATATTTGTATTATCTATTCCTATTTTCTGTCTGTATCCTAGATATTTATAGGCTACTGTTTTTTTCCATCGCTTCTATGCAGTCGCTGTGGTTATCCAATATGTAATCTTCTTGTTTAGTGTGTTTTCCCTTGACTATGCTATTTTTCTTACATTTGTCTGTTCCAAAAGCCATATTTATTACATTGCTGAATACTTCTGTTATCTTTAGTAATTGGTTGAGCTGTTGAGTTGTTGCTGCCAGTAGTTTTAGATCATCCATGTATATCAAATGTGTGATTTTGTGTGGGTATGTTCCAGTAATATTGTATCCATAATTTGTATTATTTAGCATGTTGGATAGTGGGTTCAGAGCAAGGCAGAACCAGAAAGGACTTAATGAGTCTCCTTGGTATATTCCACGCTTAATCTGTATTGTCTGTGATGTGATATTATTTGAATTTGTTTGGATATTAAGTGTGGTTTTCCAATTTTTCATTACTATGTTTAGGAACTGTATCAATCTAGGATCTACTTTGTATATTTCCAATATTTGTAGTAACCATTAGTGGGGTACACTATCAAAAGCTTTTGGTAGTAATCAATGTATGCGTAGTGTAGCGACCTTTGTTTAGTTTTAGCTTGATATGTCACCTCTGCATCTATTATCAGTTTCTCTTTACATCTTCGTGCTCCTTTGCAACAGTCTTTTTGTTCTTCATTTATAATTTTGTTCTGTGTTGTATGTGTCATTAATTTCTGTGTAATGACTGAAGTTAATATTTTGTATATTGTTGGTAGGCATGTTATGGGGCGGTATTTAGCTGGGTTTGCTGTGTCTGCTCGATCTTTAGGTTTCATATGAGTTATTCCATGTGTAAGTGTATCAGGGAATGTGTATGGGTCTGCAATGTAACTGTTAAATAATTTAGTTAGATGTGAATGTGTTGAGGTGAACTTCTTTAGCCAGAAATTTGCTATTTTATCTTTTCCAGGGGCTTTCCAATTGTGAGTAGAATTAATTGCTGTGGTGACTTCATGTTGCAAAATTATCAATTCAGGCATTTGTGGTATCACTTGTATGTGTCTGTTTCTGCTTCTATCCATTGTGCATGCCTGTTATGTTTTACCAGGTTTAACCATATGTTGCTCCAGAAGTGTTCCATGTCTGTTATGTTTGGTGGATTGTCTATTTTAATGTGTGTGTTATCTATTGTCTGGTAATATTTATTTTGGTTTGTGTTGAATGTTTGGTTTTGTTTCCTTCTATTTTCACTTTTTTTGTATCTTCTAAGTCGTTTGGCCAATGCTTGTAATTTCTGCTTCTTTTCATCTAATTGCTCTATCGCTTCTTGTTGTGAGGTTTTACCTAACCTTTTTCGTTTTTTTCTGATATTTGATGTCTTATAAATTGTGTTAGCTGTCCAATGTCTTTTCTCAGTTTTCCTTTTCTGATCTGTAGCCTGTGTTGCCATGCTGCTTTTGTGGGTTTCTTCTGTGTGTTGGTTGGTTCTGATCTCTGCCTAGTGTGTATATTTAGTGTAGTGAGTGCTCCTATATAAACCAGTAGTTGTAACTCTTCCATAGTTGTGTTTTCATTTATTTTGTTGTGTATGATTGTGTTGATAGTTTTTATTGTTGTTTCGACTTGTGGATTATTTGGCGGTCTATGCAAGAATGGTCTAATGTCTGTATTTGTGTCTTTGTATTCTATATATGTCAGCTGAAATTTTTCTTCTATATCTAACATGTGTGCCACTTCGTGTTCTATTTGTACTTGTTCTGGTGGCAGTCTTAAGATTTCGATTTCCTCTGATTGTTTAATTGATGTGCGTTGTTCTTTGTTTGTCTGCTCTGGGATGTTTGAGTCCATTACTGTATTTTCTTCTTCTTATGATTGCACATTATTTTGTTCCAGTATTTGTTGTAGTTGTTGTTTGATGTTTTCTAATTCTGAGTCAGGTATCCTGTTATTTTTGATTATTACACGGATCTGATCAGCTAGTCATTGTTCTGTTTAAAATTTTAATTCTGGGTATCTGGTAATAAATGTTGTGTATACTTGTGATCTGCATCCAGTTGTGTTGGTTCCTAGGTTTGTTGCTTGGTAATAACAGAAAATGAGGTGTCGATTAACTTCATCTGACCATCTCATCCTCTGTCTTTGTTTTCCTTCTAGGGTGGTTGCAGGAAGCATATCCTGCAAAACACCTCTGTTTGGATTTAAATCATTTTCCAGTTGGCTAGCAGTGTCGTTACCATTGTGGGCGGTCATGGGGTTCAAGCGTCGTCCCCGACCATGACGGCGCTCGTCCGAGGCTTCTTTAGTTGTGTCCTGAATCAACTAATCACACTAAAAGGGGGGTTAGCCCTATTAGTGGTTTGTTCTTTTCGTCGCCTTTTACGACTGGCAGAACATACCGGAGGCCTATTCTTTTCCCGGGCCTTGACTGGGATTATTATTATTATTATTATTATTATTATTATTATTATTACTATTACTATCACTATTATTAAAATGTCATAGAAACAACGATACAGCTGAAATTTCTAGAATAAAACAAAAAAGAGACCAAGGAAGTTACTTACAAAGAAAACCTTTTAACCATATGAGGTCATCCTCACCTAATGTTTTTATGGAACGGAAGTTCCTTGTCAAAAGAGTAAAATGGGGGGTTGGGGGGGCGGGGCTTTAGAAAAATCGTAAAAAATCGATGTCACGACCGGACACTGAATGGCACCAGAATCATAAGGCGGGAAGAGAAAACGCATATTGTTTGGAATTAATTACACAGTCCGCCCTTTAGCTGAGTGGTCAGTGCAACTGTTGCTATGCAATAGCATCGGGTTTGATTTGCGGCCGGGTTGGAAATTTTCTCCATCCGGTGGATGGGTGATTTGTTGTCTGCGTCATGATCCCATCATCGTCGACACGCAAGTCGCCCACGTGCCATCAGTTGAAAAGACTTGCAACTTGGTTGTCGAACTTCCCCAGATAGAGACTCAGGGCCTTCACTGTTATATGACAATTTCATTTCTATTACAAAAGTTCCATGAAACCCGTTCCCCGCCACACCCGACCGGGAATACTAACACAAAAACTATGCAATAGTAAATACTTAATAAATGTTTGTAGCCTGGAATGTAAACGTGGTAAGCAATTGACAAATGTTATTCTTTGATGCGGAAATTAAAATGTGTTTGTTTCAATGGTTGATTCGTTATTTTTCTTCCGCATGTTCTTACAAATGTTTCCACAAAGGTGCGTTGTCCCACGATAACTTGCATTTCATGGTGACCCTCTCAAATAGCGAAAGCTTTATTATAACCGACCTCTACTTTTATTGTGTGAATAAGAAACCGGGGGCTCGAGCGTGGACCCTTGCCTGTAATGCCCAGCGCTCTTGACAGCTGGCGAGGAGAACACGACACATGCCATAACCCAATTTCCCAGAAACTTCGCTCAGTGGAAGAGGACCTAAAGTAAGCGAATACCTGTTTCGGTTAATCTGCAGGTATCGACCGTTTCTGAGAAAACGGCGAGCAAAGTTTGCGACGTCTTAAGGCGCGATAACTTCAGCCGAAGTGGTTGCACAGTGGCTAGCGTCGTGATCTCTCACTAATGCGTTCTGTAATCGTAAATTTAAAATTACGATTGGATTTCACAAAAATTCTTATACATTTATTATTATTATTATTCATGTATAAGATCAGCAGGACCACGTGAGGTACAATCCATCAATGTCATGTTTGATAGTAGGCCTTTCTTTGTGCCAAAGTTTGTTCCCTTCTTTCAGAATGAAGTTTCTTTCATCAGAACATGGTGTTCCAGTCCGTTTTCAAATTTCCCCTTGACCAACTTTCCAATCAAATATCTTTTGTCTGAATGTTTTCCTATTTGTAAGACCTGCCTGAGTTATACCGGCTGCTTTAAGTTCCTCCTTAGTAGGAGTAATCCATTTGATTGACTCAGTTTTGGCCTTACTTCTGTCTTCGTAGAATTCTACTATTAGTTTTGTCAAGCTAGTGGGTGCCATTCTTTTAATGTGTCCATAAAATTTAAGTCTTTGTTTTCTCACGTCACCAGTATGTCTGTGTATTCTATTTCCTTATTACTTCTGAGCCTATAAGTTTCTCCGTCAGTAATTTTGGGGCTTAATATTTTCCTAATAATCTTACTTTCTTTCTTTTGAATTTCTTCAATATCCCTCTTCCTATTTAGAATTAAAGTTTCTGCTCCATAAAGACATTCAGGTTTGAGTACAGTGCTGTAACGTCAAAGTTTACGGAATTTAGAAAGTGATTTTTTATTATAAATATTTTTTGTTAATCTGAACACAGTTGCCATCTTTTGACAGCGAACTTCATTTGCAGCTTTTTCCAGACCGTTTTCGCGTCTGATTTCCCCCAAGATTTTAAACTGAGATATCGTTTTTATTTTTCCATATTTAGTGCTTGTTTGTTGCATGTCATGTATTCCATTTTTTCGAATGATATTGTAGTCCTACCTTTTCCGAAACTTCTTTAAGAATTTCAATTTGTTTTCAGCTGTGGTAACATCCCTATTTTTAATCGACTTTTGCTTTCGCCATTCTGTAATCACCATTTCCAAAACAGTTAAGCAGTAATGGAGAGAGTCCATCTCCATGTCTAACACCAGTCTTTATTTCAAATCTTTCAGAAAACTCTTCCATTAATTTAAGTTTAGATCTAGTGTTTGTTAACATTTCCTTAATCAGCGTTAGAATTTTATTATGTAGCCCTTGTTCCTTTAAAATCTGGAAAAGAGATTCACGATCAACTGAGTCGTAAGCCTTTTTGAAATCCATAAATGTACATACAATATTGTTACTAGAAATCCCTTAGTGTCTGAGGACTAGTTTTAAAGCAAGAATTTGTTCTGCACAGGGTTTGTTTGGCCTAAAGCCTGCTTGGTATTCACCAGTCTTAGGTTCTAGCTGTTCTTGGGCTCGATCAAGTAAACACTGCGAGAGAATATTGTATGTGACTGGGAGGAGAAAGATTCCTCGGTAGTTATTAACATCGCTCCTGTCCCATTGTTTAAGCAACGGATGAATTAGGGCAGGTTTTCAGTCCTCGGGTATTTTCTCAGCCTGCCAGATATGTCCTATTAGTTGAGTGATCTCTTTTATACTGTTAGGGCCAGGTAATTTTGGTAATTCTGCAATAATTCCGTCCTCTTCGGATGCTTTATTGTTTTTAAGTCTTTTAATATGTTTAGTTATTTCAATTTCGTCAGGTGCTTCAGAGTTAGGATTGGTGATATTAATCTGCTGTGGTTGGAATTTGTTCGCTGGTTCTGGACAGTTCAATAGAATCTCAAAATAATTAGCAAGTAACTTACAGTTTACCTCGTTGTTTAGAGCCAGGCTGCCATTTTCATTTTTGAAGCAAAGACTTTGAGGTTGGTAACCAGTTAGTTTTGTTTTGAATGTTTTATAAAAGTGTCTTGTATTATTCTTTTGGAAATCATTTTCGATTTCCAAAAGTTGCGAATTTTCGTAGTTTCTTTTAGTCCGTCGGACTAATTAAGATGTTTCTTTTCTGGCAGGTAGAAAGGCGTTGCGCTTTTTTTCAGTTTTGTTTCTATTCCAATTTTTGAATGCCTCATGCCTACACTTAACTGCTGTTTCACAATCCGCGTTCCACCACTGGTGCTTTTATTTCTTTCGCAGCGGAATTAAATTTTGAGCTGTTTTGATGAACTTTTCTTTAGTCTTTGTCAACTGTTTTTGTCAAGTTCACTCATTAGACTTGGGATTATTTTAGAAGTGTCAAATTTTGGAATAACTAGGATAATAGAGTTTCTGAGGCTGAAGTTTTACTTTTATTCGAGTTAAATAATTGTAAGAAGCAATATTAGCCCCTTTCCTAACTTGGACATTTCAAATTTCTTTGTAGTTAAGATATGAAATTGCTACATGATCGATTTGAAATTCCCTAATAATTGTGTTGGGTGTCCGCCAGGTTATTTGTTTAGAAGGGTTCTTTTTAAAATGTGTTGACATGATTTTAAGGTTAACATTTTTCCATGTTTGAACAAGTCTTTGGCCATTTTGGTTTGTCCATTCATGCGCAGGAAATCCACCTACCGTTTTCTTATATTTTTTCTCTTTACCTAATTGAGCATTAAAATCACCAATTAACAGTTTATTACGGTTATCCTCACTGACTGGCATATGGGTATTAATTGAAGTGTATGCTTTATTTGCGCATTTAAGAGAAATTGTCATTAGTCTATTATTAATGAGTTTTACCTCCGTTATTGAATTTGAAATATTTTTGGAGGCTGCAAAAGCAACTTCCAGATGTAGCGCATTATTAAGTACTCTTTTATCAGTTTTACTTTTAAAAAGACAATAATTGCCGAAACTCATGGTGTTTTTGGAACTTCCTGGCAGATTAAAACTCTGCTCCGGGCCGAGACTCGAACTCGGAGTGCTAGATCTGCAAGATTTGCAGGAGAGCTTGTGTAAAGTTTGGAAGGTAGGAGACGAGGTACTGGCAGAAGTAAAGCTGTGAGTACCGGGCGTGAGTCGTGCTTGGGTAGCTCAGATGGTAGAGCACTTGCGCGCGGAAGGCAAAGGTGCCGAGTTCGAGTCTCGGTCCGGCACACAGTTTTAATCTGCCAGGAAGTTTCGTATCAGCGCACACTCCGCTGCAGAGTGAAAATCTCAGCATGATGTTTTTGTGCGTCATTCGTGTTTCTTGAAGTGCCAAAATTTGAACCTTCTGTTCTTTTAATGTATCTCCCAACTTACGAAGTTTACCTGGTTGCAAAAGTGTTTGTATGTTAAGTGTTACAAAAAAAGTTTTTGTTGTGGTTTTAAGTTGGATAGAGGACTCCGACTGCCTCTGCTGAATCACATTGGATTTTAAGCTGGCCGCCCAGAATCCGAAAAATCAGTTGCACCAGTAATACCGGCGGTTTATTGACCACCTGGGATGACATTGTGATTATCACAATGCTCCTTGATAATTGTACCTGGAATCAGGTCGAGTAGAGTACAGTTATTGAGTGAACTCAGAATGTCAAGACTGGAGAGGTTAGTTCCAGAATGTGAATTTCAGCCGTGCCACTGGTGAACAGCTGACCACTTCGTCACTTGCTACAAGACAGACGCAAAGTGGATTTGGTTTCGTTTTCTCCATTAGGTTCTTCCGCTCTCTTTGCTGTTGGGAGTGGATTCCTCTTCCGCCTTCGAGACCGTTGACCGTGCTTCACCTGTAAGCCTAGGCAGGGGCCCCCACATGGTTCTACCATCCGGAGCCAGATGGACCCGGTTTTTCTTTTACGAGGTGCTACTCCTCCTGTTTCCTCATCACTTGCTAGATAAGGCCCCAGGCTTGGGATCGGCAGTGGCGCAGTTACATTAATTATATTTGTGTGCATGGTACTTTCAGGGGTTATAATTTTTTGAAATTTTCATTTTTCTTCATTTCAGTTAAGACACCGTTATTTCAATATGTGTTGGAAAACACTGGTGGAGTTGTCCGCTACGAACGTGTGTAGATACATGAGAAACAAAAAAGTAATAATCGGGTTTCGAAAACGGGGCACAACAACGGACAGCCATAAAGCTAGCTCAAAGTTTTACTCGCTAAAAGGCAAAGAAAGTACCTCGAAAACTTTGAATGTCTTTTTCTCAGAAGCTGTCGATTAGGTATCGATAAGCCGAGACACTTGTTCACTTTCCAGGAGTGTGCATTAACGGGCAACTCAGAACCTGAGAAGAGGATGTTGAGCAAGGGCTTACACATTCTCCACGACTACGCTCGCCCACACGTCGGTAGGCAAACCGTTGCTCTCCTGCAACAGTTTCAGTGGAACATAATCACCCACCCACCCTATAGTCCTGACTTGGCGCCCAGTGACTATCACCTGTTCCCTAAGTTAAAAGAACATTTGGCCCGAAAGCGATTCAGCTCCGACGACGAGCTGAAAAAAAAGGCTCGTAACTTTATCAACAGCATGGCGGCAAGCTGGTATGACATGGGCACACAAAAACTGCCACAGCATCTACAAAAATGTATCGACAGAAATGGTGATTATGTCGAAAAATAGCTAAATGTTCAAGCCGTAAACTGCTGTAAACCATTGTAGAAATAAACAGTCAATGTAATTATAAAAAATAGGAGACCTTACTTTTGGGATTACCCTCGTACTTAGTAAAGTTTGTACGAAATCGAGTTATGGCACTTGCCGATTTATTCTCCTGAGCTAGGCAGGCACTACTCAGCCCTCTCGCCAAAGAGCTTCACTCGTGCCAGTATCTCTGTCCTAACCTCCAAACACTTCAAACTTCACTTCTCCTCCGTATCCTGTGGGACTATGTCTGCCGGAAGAACTTCCAGCATTGCAGCGAGTCAGCCAACGGCGAGGCACCACACTCAGGGTTGAGATAAGTAATATTACTGACTTGGTACATTTATACCGTGTATTTGTAAAAAATTTTCATGGAGTCTTGCTGCTGGAAGTGTTGATTTTAGCCTTTGAATATGCCTATTTAGGCAAGCTGTTTTATATTTGTTCTGAAGAAGGCGTGGTTACTCACGCTGAAACCTAGGTGAACACCAGGTAGTTTGTAGAATCGAGGTGGATTTTTCATAATTATTTCTACCGGAAGAAACGATACGGAGGAGAAATGGCCTACAGGATTATTTCCAGAATCAGTCAGCGGAAAGTACGAGAGAGGTACTAGCATAAGTGAAGCTGTAAGTAGCCGGCCGCTGTGACCGAGCTGTTCTAGACGCTTCAGTCCGGAACCGCGCTGCTGCTACGGTCGCAGGTTGAAATCCTGCCTCGGGCATGGATGTGTGTGATGTCCTTAGGTTAGTTAGGTTTAAGTAGTTCTAAGTCTAGAGGACTGATGACCTCAGTAGTTAAGTCCCATAGTGCCAAGAGCCATTTGAACCATTTGAAGTTGTATGTGCAGGTCTTGATTAGTGCCCAGAGAGCTCAGGCAGTAGGAACACTGCAGCGGAAGGAAAGGCTCCGGTACACAGTTCTGATCTACCATGAAGTTTGAAATCAGGCCACACACCACTGCAGAGTGAAAGTTTCATTCGAGAAGAATGTACGGTACACATGGAACAACAAGTGTCGTCCAGAGAGATCGACTCGAAAGTTTCGGGCCGAAAAGAAAGTCCGAGTGACTCGGTTTCCCTTCAGAACGGAGGCTTTCGCCATGTGTCGCGCCACCGCGTGGCTGGAAGTGCCGACAAGCGCATGCTAGGGGCGGGTTGGGGTGGGGGCGGTGGAGGGAGGGGGGGGTGAAGAGGCTGAGGTGTCACGCCGCAGCCGCAGCGCACCACACCCCCGCACAGCGCCGGAATGCCCGCCCATTGTCGGCGGCTCTTTAATAAAGTGTCGGCAGCGGCGCTGCATTCCGGGGCCTCCCCGTGCGAAGCGCCCACTGCCACAGGCCGGCGACACCGTGGTGCTCCCAGTCGCCACCTGCTGTCATGTCTCCCGCCCAATCCGACTACCGGCTGAAACGGCTACGTAGGCTGTATCGTAATTAACATCGAAAACTAATACGTGAGAATATACAGGTTGTTCCAGAAGGAATCTACACGATCCAGTGACGTTAATGTGACCAACACCTATGTTTGACGTCAACGTGCATCAACCACTCACAGGCGACAGGTGGCAGCTCCAGCAGTGGAGGATATACAGTGTGTTACAAAAAGGTACGGCCAAACTTTCAGGAAACATTCCTCACACACAAAGAAAGAAAAGATGTTATGTGGGCATGGGTCCGAAAACGCTTACTTTCCATGTTAGAGCTCATTTTATTACTTCTCTTCAAATCACATTAATCATGGAATGGAAACACACAGCAACAGAACGCACCAGCGTGACTTCAAACACTTTGTGACAGGAAATGTTCAAAATGTCCTCCGTTAGCGAGGATACATGCATACACCCTCCGTCGCATGGAATCCCTGATGCGTTGATGCAGCCCTGGAGAATGGCGTATTGTATCACAGCCGTCCACAATGCGAGCACGAAGAGTCTCTACATTTGTTACCGGGGTTGCGTAGACAAGAGCTTTCAAATGCCCCCATAAATGAAAGTCAAGAGGGTTGAGGTCAGGAGAGCGTGGAGGCCATGAAATTGGTCCGCCTCTACCAATCCATCGGTCACCAAATCTGTTGGTGAGAAGCGTACGAACACTTTGAAATGTGTAGGAGCTCCATCGTGCATGAACCACATGTTGTGTCGTACTTGTAAAGGCACATGTTCTAGTAGCACAGTACAGTATCCCGTATGAAATCATGATAACGTGCTCCATTGAGCGTAGGTGGAAGAACATGGGGCCCAATCAAGACATCACCAACAATGCCTGCCCAAACGCTCACAAAAAATCTGTGTTGATGACGTGACTGCACAGTTGCGTGCGGATTCTAGTGACCCCGCACATGCTGATTGTAAAAATTTACAATTTGATCACGTTGGAATGAAGCCTCATCCGTAATGAGAACACTTGCACTGAAATGAGGATTGAGACATTGTTGGATGAACCATTCGCAGAAGTGTACCCGTGGAGGCCAATCAGCTGCTGATAGTGCCTGCACACACTGTACATGGTACGGAAACATCTGGTTCTCCCGTAGCACTCTCCATACAGTGACGTGGTCAACGTTATCTTGTACAGCAGCAACTTCTCTGACGCTGACATTAGGGTTATCGTCAACTGGACGAAGAATTGCCTCGTTCATTGCAGGTGTCCTCGTCGTTCTAGGTCTTCCCCAGTCGCGAGTCATAGGCTAGAATGTTCCGTGCTCCCTAAGACGCTTATTAATTGCTTCGAACGTCTTCCTGTCGGGATACCTTCGTTCTGGAAATCTGTCTCGATACAAACGTACCGCGCCACGGCTATTGCCCCGTGCTAATCCATACATCAAATGGGCATCTGCCAACTCCGCATTTGTAAACATTGCACTGACTGCAAAACCACGTTCGGGATGAAAAGTAACCTGTTGATGCTACGTACTGATGTGCTTGATGCTAGTACTGTAGAGCAATGAGCCGCATGTCATCAAAAGCACCGAAGTCAACACTACCTTCCTTCAATTGGGCCAACTGGCGGTGAACCGAGGAAGTGCAGTACATACTGACGAAACTAAAATGAGCTCTAAAATGGAAATTAAGAGTTTCCGGACACATATCCACATAACATCTTTTTTTTATTTGTGTGTGAGGAATGTTTCCTGAAAGTTTTTTTGTAACACCCTGTATAAAGCATGTCGGAGGTGCAGTTGTTTATGTAATGAGGAAACGGAGCCATTTATCTCACGTTCAGAAGGGCATGATCATTGGCTTCTTGTCCACCTTCTGAACTGAGTGGTAACGTGTTTGCCTACCATGCAGGGAGCCCGCGTTCGATTCCGACAAGGTGCTCTGCTGTCATCATCATTTCACCATAGCCTATGTGCACTTCTCCAGATGGGACCTCCCGGCCGTCAGTGCCACACGATCATTTCATTGGTTTCATGGCCAAGTGTGGAAGAATTTTCGAAATGGCTGAGTCTGTAAACTGTTCGCGTGCCGCTACTGCTTGAGTATACAGTGAATGACGAAAAGACGCTATGCAAAACCGTCGACAAGGCAACTGTGGTACACCGAAGGACACAGATGACAAGTTTGAACGACGGCTGTGGAGATGTGTACGAGGGAATTGACGTGAAACTGTTGAGCAACTGACCATCCAGATTGACCAAGGGGCTACCAACAGTGTCTCCTCAACAATTGTTCAGCGAATATTGCTGCGTGCAGGCCTCTGCAGCAGGTGCCTTGTTATTACATCCATGCTTACTGCTGTTCATTGGCGAGGTGGGCTGGGATTTGCATGGCAGTGCTGCAACCCGACGGCCACTGAATGGCTACAGATGGCCTTTTCAGGTAAATAAATTCCCAGCTGGTAATCGAACCCAGACCCTTTGGATTGACATTCTGTCACGCAGACCATCCAGCTACCAGGGGCGGACGACTTTTCAGGTGAATCACGTTTTACGTTCCATCGGACAGATGGCTGTTGGCATGCATGGTATGAAACGCCTGAAATGAAACTACCTGCAACAGTTATGGTCTGGGGAATGTTTCGTGGCTTTCCGTGGGTTATCTCACTCTCGAAGGCACTATGGATCAAGGAAAGTATACATCAACCGTTCGGGATCATATCCACCGTTACATGCAGTTTCAGAATGATGGCATCTATTGGCAGGACAGCGCTGCAACGTGTCAGCCCACAGTGAACATGCGTGTTTCGGAGAGCACCAAGATGAGTTTGTCGTACTTCCCTGGCCACCAAATTCCCCATGTCTGATCACAACGGAGAATCTGTGGGACCACCTTGATCCACTTGCTCGTGCCATGGATCCTCATCTGAGAAACCTAGTACACTTACCGAGGGCACTGGAATTGGCATGACTCGACGTCCATGTCGGTACCTTTCAGAGCTTCACTGACTCTTTCCTTCCATGTCTGACAGCGGTCCCCGCTGCAAAAGGTGGCTATACAGGCTTTTAACAGGTGGTCACAATAATGTGATTGGGCAGTGTACACAGGGTGAACATTAATAATACCAACAAACTGAAGGGAATAATTCCTGACTGGAAATGAAGGAAAGGACGTCCTGTGAACATGTCTCCGGAAAAGCATCGTTGCCACGGTAGTTGGCGCTGACGAATGAAACTTCCTCTGACCAGGAGGTGTTTGTTCCTTGTGTGTTGCAGGCTATGTGATTGACGCAACTTACTGTACGAGGGGCGTTTGAAAAGTCCGTGCAAAAATAAAGACTACTTACGTGTTTGGGATAAACCTTTTATATTTTTCGGCATAGTCTCCTATTAGACTTATACACTTCGTCGAACGCTGGTCTAATTTGTTGATCACTTCCAAGTCTGCAAATTAGCTATTAGTTGCTGCATCACCTCCTCGTTTAAATAAAATCTTTGTCCCGCCAGCCATTGGGGAACAGATAGTAGACCGAGGGAGCCAAGTCTGGAGAATGGGGTGGATATGAAACGAGTTGGAATCCTGTTTCCATTAATTTTGCGACCATAACTGTTGAGGTGTGTGCTGGTACATTGTCGTGATGGAAAAGGACTTTTTGCGGTCCAATCGCCGGCGTTTTCCTTGCAGCTCGGTTTTCAAACGGTCCAATAACGATGAATAATATACACCTGTAATAGTTTTACTCTTTTCCAGATAGTCGATGAGGATTATCCCTTGCGAATCCCCAAAGACAGTCGCCATAACCTTTCCGGCCGAAGGAATTGTCTTCACCGTTTTTGGTGCAGATTCTCTCTTGGTAACCCATTGTTTAGATTGTTGTTTGGTCTCATGAGTATAGTAATGACCGAGCGAGGTGGCACAGTGGTTAGTACACTGTACTCGCATTCGGGAGGACGACGGTTCAATCCCGCCTCCGGCCATCCTGATTTAGGTTTCCCGTGATTTCCCTAAATCGTTTCAGGCAAATGCCGGGGTGGTTCCTTGCGCTCCGTCTCTAGTGACCTCGTTGTCGACGGGACGTTAAACACTAAGCACCACCACCACCAGTATAGTAATGTATACATGTTTCATCCACAGTGACGAAACGACGCTTAAAGTGCTGCGGATTCTTCCTGTCCAGCTGCAAACCATCCTTGCAACACTTCAAACGATTCCGTTTTTGGTCAAGGGTGAGCAGTCGCGGAACCTATCATGTGGATAGTTTTCTCATGTCCAAATGTTTATGCAAAGCATGATCTAACCGTTCATTCGAGATGCCCACAGCACTAGCAATCTCACGCACCTTAACTCTTCTGTCATCCATCACCATATCATGGATTTTATCAATGATTTCTGGAGTCGTAACCTCCACAGGGCGTCCAGAATGTTCAGCATCATTTGTACCCATATAGCCACTCCGAAAATGTTGAAACGCTTATAAACTGTTATAATCGAAGGTGCAGTGTCACCGTAATGTTTATCAAGCTTTTCTTTAGTCTCCTGAGGCGTTTTGCCTTTCATAAAGTAATGTTTAATCGCCACACGAAATTCTTTTTCGTCCTCTTTTTGACAATCACTCGACTTCCTTGATTCACATGAATGCCAAACACAAATAAATGGACCAATATGGCTGAAACTTGGAGTGCTTTCTTTCCAAAGATGCTACTAAGTAAACATGACGTTGATACGCGCCGGTAATGCCATCTCTCAGACTTTGCAGGGACGTTTCAAACGCCCCTCGTCAGTGTCAAAACGGTATTTGTGTACGGCCAAGTCGGTGGAAATCGGCGCGAGGCAGCACGGCTATTGTCCGCAGCTCGTGGTCGTGCGGTAGCGTTCTCGCTTTCCACGCCCCTGTTCGATCCCCAGCGGCGTCAGGGATTTTCTCTGCCTCGTGATTGCTGCGTGTTGTGTGATGTCCTTAGGTTAGTTAGGTTTAAGTAGTTCTAAGTTCTAGTGGACTGATGACCATAGATGTTAAGTCCCATAGTGCTCAGAGCCATTTGAACCATTTGAAGCCAGCACGGCTATACCAAAACAAGGATCTTCGCAGATACCACATGACATTTCAAGCCCTTTTCGGCGTTTGTATGATCATGGGTCCTTTAAGACAGGCGAACATTCGTGGCGGTATCGGACTGTGTGCACCAGATTCGGAGAACCGGGTTCTGCCTCTCGACTGTTTCCGACTGCCGGGTAATACACAAACGCCATCTCGGCTTGTTTCCGACGTGAATATCTGACCATTGTTCTGCTTACAGTACGCGGGGTGAGTCATATCTTAGCCCGCAACTCACAAGGAAAATATGGCAAGTGGTCAGAGTTTCACTTGTCAGCGACATCTTCTGTGGCAACGATGCATTTCGGACACTTGTCCATACGATCTTTTTCCCTCAATTTGCAGTCAGGAGTCCGTCCAGGCAGTTTTTCGCTTTTATTAATGTTCACCCTGTACATGAGGGGCACTCCATATTGATTTACACTTCCTTTTTTTCCGCATCAGTCATGGAGCGCCATTTGGCTCATCCTCACACCTGCAGGTGCGTCGCGCTTTGCTCTAACCGTAGACTGCAGGACAGTCACTAGAGGTGTAGCCCCTACACACTACAGTCCACTTTTCAAACTGTTGTCACTACGTTTGCTGACAGTATGGATTGTGGTCATCAGGGACAGCACTGGAAGGACGATGTAAACGCTGTGGATGTTTACAAGCAACTGGCGACAGTGTGAGGAAAGAGTGTACCGTTATAAAAAAAAAGTGCTCTTGCAATACGACAATGTTCGTCCCCTAGGAGCCGTCAAACAGCGGTTGCATCGCTGAAATGGTGTTCCAGGTACTACTACTCCAACTGTATTATTCTGACTTGGCCCGTTTAACTTTTGCAGACCCTCCACGAATCCATCTTTTTTCTTCTTTTTTTTATTAAGTCTCGCTGCAGGACAGCTGGTAGTAGTTCCTGAACGTCTGTGGAATCATGTCTGTGATTGACTCCAGTAGGTGGTAATCAGAAGCGGCCTCGTCTGGAGAGAGTATGGTCGGTGTGGCAGCACCTGGAACCCCATTTCAGCGGTGGCAACAAACAGCAATGACGAGTCAAATGGCGCACGACGAGTGCTGCAGCTCCTCTCGCATGTATGTATGTATGTATGTATGTATGTTCCACATCCCCTTACACCACTGTATCGATTGCAACCAAACTAGGTACACGTAATATCACTTATTATCTGTGGCGTTAAGAACTACCTACCTCTCAAAGGGATAGGAAGGAACGAAACAGAAGTCTAACTAACAGTGCACAAATATCCACACTACATTCATCCAGTATTTGAGAATGAGTGAATTTAGTGACCTGCAACAAACGTCACTCATAATTTCAAACATTCAAGATAATTTTTCTATCAGATAAACCCTCAAAAATGATGAAATGAAAAAAGTTTATTGCCTACTACATTTTCGCTTTTCATGCAACAAAACTGCCGCATCAGGCTTGACTTTTAATTAATCACTTCTTTATTAAACTCTGTTAGCAACATATTTTGTCAACTGTGCCCACATAGAACACTGAATATAACTGCAAAGCCGGCCGCGGTGGCCGTGCGGTTCTAGGCACTGCAGTTCGGAACCGGGGGACTTCCTCGGGCATGGATGTGTGTGATGTCCTTAGGTTAGTTAGGTTTAAGTAGTTCTAAGTTCTAGGAGACTGATGACCTAAGACGTTAAGTCCCATAGTGGTCAGAGCCATTTGAACCATTTTTTTGTTTCCAACGTGTATACCGGACCGTTCTGCTACTACGCTACATCAATCACACATCCTGCAAAAAACAAGGAACACACGGTACGTGGTAAGAGGAACTTCCATTTGTTCATTCCAAGGAACATTCAATAATAAGGGCGAAATAAAATTGTATGCTGTTGACCTATTTTATCCGAAAATTCTTTCAACAAACGTTTCAAAATGGTTCAAATGGCTCTGAGCACTATGAGACTTAACATCTGAGGTCATCAGTCCCCTAGGACTAAGAACTACTTAAACCTAACTAACCTAAGGACATCACACACATCCATGCCCGAGGCAGGATTCGAACCTGCGACCGTAGCGGTCGCGCTGTTCCAGACTGTAGCTCCTAGAACCGCTTAGCAAAGAAGTGTAATGCAAGACCTAGTTTCACTCTACTGGTGCTGTAGTAATGTTCTTTTATTTATGAAGTTTGGAACTTTAATAGTGGCAACTATTTATTTACAGCGCGTACAAAATAGATATTTGTTTTACTGACCTTCAGATTAGTCACCAGCATTGTGTATAACCCATTGTCAGCGATGCGGAAGTCGTAGGATACTCTTAGCAGGGCCAGCTGTGTTAACAGTTCGAGCGGCGCTGTCTATTTGCCCGACGAATTTGTCGCAGTTCTGAAGTGAATTCCGTGAAGTGTTTCCTTCAGTTTAGAAATAGACTTGAACTCACGAGGGATTAAGTCAGCGGACTGCAGTAGGTGGTATAGCACTTAGCAGCCCCATCAGTCAAACGAAGCAGTAACAGCTTGCACTTACGTGGTTGAACTCTGTCCTGTAAAATGATGGTCAGGTCCTGCAGAAAGTGTCATCACTTCCGTTTCTATGCTGTTCATTTTTGGAACAAACCTAAGACCAGCTTAAAGACGGACAGAACATTAATAGTTGCCACTATTCAAGTTCCAACCCTCGTATTATACGATAGAAAAATTTATTTTACAGCTGCAGTCTGATATTTACCGCCTGAGCACTCCTTGAGAGACTTGGGCCACCGACGCGGCTTGGGCCCCGAGCATTTTGACACTCCCCCTCCCCCTTCCGACCCCTTCTCGTCGGGCCGGCCTGCCCGCCGGTAGTACTGTGTTGTCAGCGGAGAAGCTGTAACACCAAAATGGGTCTTTCAGTAGAGCCACTCACTGGTGTCATCTTAGGTAACAAATCTACGAGGGACATTTCAACTCTTCTAAAGCTGCTCAAGTCGATTCTTGGTGATGTGATTGTGAAGTATAAACGCGATGGAACAACCACAGCTAAAGCAAGACCCTGTAGAATTTCTGTACTGGTGAACTGGGACTGTCGATCATTGCTGAATATGGTTGTTAGAAAATTCATAAAATCAACGGAACGAATCACTCGTGAGTTCCAGAGTGCTACCAGCAATCCATCTAGCACTGTGGCTGTGTGTAAGAAGTTTAAAGGAATGTGGTAGGATGTTGGAACTGCTCCTCATAAGCTTCACGTTTCTATTGTCAGTGCTGTGTGATGCTTGTGGTGGTAACAGCGACGGAATGGAGAGCGGATGAGTGGGAACAAGTGATCTGGATTGATGAATCCTGCTGTATACTGTCGGAGTCTGATTCAAGGTGCGTGACGCAATGCTTTGTGGACAGTAACATTCATGAAGTGGACTAGCCTGCCCAGGGCTCTGACCTGAAGCCAATGGAACACGTTTTGGATGAGCCAGGCAGTCGACTCCACTCCACACCCCAGCGTGCAACATCGCTACCTTCTCTGGCTTCAGCTCTTGAGGAAGATTAACACACCATTCCTCTGTGGCCGCCCACTTCATCCATCGTAGCGCCTAATGCATCGGCATCCCACTTCACGTCTAACCGACACGGGATGCCTGCATCACAGGGCGCATATTCACCAGGAAAATCTAAGTGGTCTTTGTTGTCAATAAATATGAACCGGGAGGTCTCAGCTAGTCCAGGCACGTGATCGCTAATAGTTCCGGCAGATACAAAGCCTGTTTGGCGGATGTAAGGGACAGCTGCCACCCCAGCAGCCACAGCCAGACGCCTCTTCTAACTGGCCGATCTCTTGCCGGTGGACTTGCTATACTCGAACATCTTGACGTTGTGTAATAATTGTTGTGGTACCGATAGCTACGATGCCACGGCGTAGGTGCAAATTCGACGGTTGGCACTACGAAACTGACGACAGCCCCCTCTAGCTGGCGCTGTCCAGATCTACGAGCTCCGATCCAGATTCAACCCATTTTGATCAAGAGCAGACGACCTAGCAACATTGTTTCTATTTCACAGTGGGCGAACCACTACTTGTACGCAAAGTTAAGTAAAGGTGATTTTAGTTCACACTGCAGTGCCAAGAGTTCTGCCTCACCTCCTCTTCCAAGCTTCCTACTTTCGGCCTACCTTTCAGTTTTCAGGAGCAGACCCACGCGCCGCCTTCCAGGCGGGATACAAAAGCTGTGATTTCCCTCCATGGCGTCAAGCATTTTCTTCGTTATTGTATATAGGTGACGATCCTCGGTTGGGATCGAGTCCTGTTCTTCTGTAAATTGTATTATTGTTTTGGTGAATCGAATAAATTCTTTTCGGACTTTTCGCGTTTCTATTTTGCTAGCGCAGATACTTCACATTCCTCTACGCACACACAGATACTTGACAAAGTGTTGTGAGCAAGGTCCTGGCCATAAGAAAGGCGAAAGGTACACGCCCCCTACATTAATATTCGGGCTGTTTTTGATCAGATAGTGGATTACTCAACGGACATAACGCATTCGTTTTATAACTTCAGATGTCTATCTTCCTTCACTGTAATATGTATTTAAGTTCCCAGAAGCATCATCGATGGATTTTTCTTAAATAATCTTTGTCTTTACTAGTATTTGTAGATTTGAAACCGTTCCTCTCTGCTCGCAACGCGACCAACTCTCTATACACAAAAATAAACAACGGCACAATTACTGTCATTACGTCGCTGCCATTGATACATTTAAGTAAACTTCCCTTGACCCTTACCCAACAATTTACGATGTTGTAATTATAATCAATTATAAATAAATAGAAATAAATACACCATTACATCGACTGCGTATTATAGTTTCTGTAATAAAGCATACAGTTTCCGAATCAGATGTATAGTACACGTCACAACGGATATTAAACGGCGACAAATTTTGGGTGGAGGACAAGATGTTTTATCTGCATTTTCGGGGTCACAAGCGGTCTCGTAATTTTAAAAACACACGTGAACAGGGACGGAATATCACGTTGCTCCTGTTCTTTGTACTGCTCTCACATGATCATCATGCTCGTCGTTCATACTCATTCTATTGGAAAGGCTTTGAATTAAATAGCAACTGAGCTTACTGGTGCTATTTGAATTTGCCGAGAACTTTATTAATACCATAATGTAGGACATGGGACTAGACAAAAATATTCTTAAATTAGGTACGTACAAAATTTATTACATCCTACTACATTCTTCAAACGCACGTATTTGTCCTGATGTGAATTCCAAAAAGAACGATCGTTTTGCAAAGACTGTCCAGCCAACACTACGTTGTAAGTCAAAGCTTTACACTTGACCTCGCCTTAGTCGATCGTTCTTGGAACACGAAACACGCAATTCCTCAACTGAATTACCTCAAGAACGCCCTTTTTTGCTCACTTCTTTGTCCATAACTACGTGGGGAATCTGAAATCAATGGTCGTTATATTTACTTACCTATGTGAATCGTTCTCGGTTTCATTACAAAATGAAACATCTCCTATCTCAACCTAATTTAGGTGGCAAGTCTCCTTAACAGAATTGCTCGTGTGACAGTGTGGAGACAATGACCACCAGACCAGAAGATATTAAGTATACCACACAATTCGCACGCAAAATACCTAACCAGAAATGTATTATCTCTACTACCTTTTGCTGTGCATTGGCGACTACGTGGTTGTATCTGACACGCTGGGTGAGACCCACACGACAACGAAAATTCGTTCGATATTTGACACTCTAATTTACTTTTATTCACTAAAGGTAATATAAGTGAATTCAAATAAAAGTAAACATGCTGAAGGAACCTCAAGAATGACTTCTTATTACTCGATTCTATTGTGCTCCATGCTCTGGGCAACATACCAAACTTCTAACCATTGATTTTATCTGTAACGTTACCACAGAGGAAGTCGTCACATAACCCTGACTATAACTTTGCTGAGAAAGAATGGATTAGTTATGTTTGATACCTCACCCTCTTGAACTTTTGCAAACTACATGATGGAGCACATCACAGCTTCAGTCCACCATCTAGCCAGACGAGGAAATTGCGCCGAAAAATATCACACCGCCCCTAGCCGTCACTCTGCTCTTCCCTAAGAGAGAGTAGGATATGTATTTCAGGGCACAAGAAAAAAAAACCTGACATCTAAGCGCCCATGTCAACATTACGACACTAATAAGTAAAAAGTTAAAAGCTAACACTCATTAAGGCAAATAACTAGAAACAAGGATTTCCCATTTGAGAAAGGTCCACAAGAAAGTGGTGGGGAATCACTTAAATGGCGATGGCTAAACCACATTGCCCAGTACACAATCAAGCTAAAATGATTTCGTGGTGGCGAGAGAACCAGGAGAAGATCGGCCAAACCAATGGGAGAGGTGCCATTCCCTGGAGCCCGTTCCCGCGGAGAGAAGTCGAGTGGTAATACCAAAATGACACTATCTGCCGGCAGACGGCAACACGGAGACCATCCAAAGGAATGGAACAGGTAGCAGACCGAGGTAGGAGGACTGCACCCTAGGCAGTAGAACCAGCAGCCTCGTTTTCCGTCACACCGACATGACCAGGGACCCACAAACATCGCAGTGGCTCCCTCACCAGCAAGCAAGTGGGACCTTTCTTGGATCTGTTGCACAAAGAAATGAACTATGTGCAGCACACAGAGGCCGTGAAGGGCATTGAGAGAATCTGAGCAATTAAAAGGCGTGTGTCGCTGGATGTACTGGGAGGCCTGATGGAGGGCAAAGAGCTCTGCTGTAAAAAATATAGCACTGCACTGCAAGCCAAGACCGAAAGTGGTTCTTGACTATCACAAATATATCAGATACCACAGTCAGATCCGTAAGTGTACAAGAAGGTGCTATCGTTAAGTTGGGTACCAAGGTCGAGAAACGTACGGCCATAGATCGAACCTGGTGTAGTTTACCTACGAAGCAAATGAAGTCCAAGATGAACACGGGCTATCGTACGAAGCCTAAGTGGTGAAGAGTTTACACACATCGGGAAACTGGCAGGTAGTGTGAAGTTAACCTGCCAGAGCAGTAGTCTAAAGCAAACTCCTGGGGGTAACAGAAGAAGGGCGCGTCCCACACTGGCAGTCAAGGGAATCATAAAAAAGGGGGCCGTAGGACATGTGGCCGCACGGTAGACGAACGGCATGCATATCCGCTGAGGACATCATGCCGGTATAACAGTGGCAGTTTGGGAGCTTCTGCAGAGACACTCAACCAGGCTACAGTGAAAGGTGCCTATGGTCGAACATATTCCACAATGGTGGATTGTCTTAAGACTGCGTAAGATAGATGGCTGTGTAGAGGAATAAGTGAAAAATGGAAATGCCGTGTGGCCAGGGCCTTCGGGTAGACCGTTCGCCTGGTGCAAGTCTTTCGATCTGACGCCACTTCGGCGATTTGCGTGTCGATGAGGATGAAATGACGATGAAAGACACACACAACACCCAGTCATCAAGAGGCAGAGAAAATCCCTGGCCCCGCCGGGAATCGAACCCGGGACCCCGTGCGCGGGAAGCGAGAACGCTACCGCAAGACCATGAGCTGCGGACGAATAAGTGAAACAATCGCCGTCTAGTTTTGAACGGACAAGGGATCGGTACGAACACAGCAGGGTGGTCCGATCCGTTCCCCAGGAAGTACTGCTTACGACCTGTAGGACATATAAGGACCGCATACAGCATGCGGCCAGGAAACACACGTAGGAAAACCAAGAAATTTTCCTATCAGCCATGAGCCCCAGGAATTTCGCAATTTCAGCGAACAGATCAACAAGCCTACGATGAAAAGACGGCGGAAGGAATCCAATGCGCCGCCACAAATTCATACACACAGTTTTGTCAGTGGAAAAGCGAAAGCCATTGACAATGCTCCACAAGTAAAGACGATCGAGACATCGGTGAAGACGCTGCTCAAGGAGACAAGATTGCAAAGTCGTCGACGAAAAGGGGGGGAGGGGAGGAGGAGGAGGAAGCGGGGGAGGGGAGGAGGAGAAGGAGCCTTGTGAGGGAGACGGCATAATAGCGTTAATGGCTATAGCAAAGAGAACGACACTCAGAACGGAACCTTTAGGCACCCCATTCTAGATAAAAAGTTTCTTACGAGGCAAAATCCGTAAGTACATTGAAAACTCTTGTAAAAAAATTCTTGAAGGACGTGGGGCTGCGATTTCTGAAGAACCGCAGATACAGAGTATGGACGATACTAGTCTTCCAGCAGGTGTCTTGGCCTTCTTCCAAATAAAAAGATGACCACCGTCTGGTATTTCCACAGAAGACCGTTCATAATGTAACAAAAAATAAAAACACCTACAGCCGCCCTTATTATTTTATTTTATTTTATTTTATTTTATTTTGTCGCTACCAGTTTCGACGCTGCACAGGCTGTTTTGATGCGGTACAGGTTGATACGTTCCGCAAGTATCAACCTGTACCGCATCAAAACAGCTGAGTAAGACGCAATGAAGCGTCAAAACTGGCAGCGACAAAATAAAATCATAAGGTGCTTTTATTTTTTGTCACAATAGTAAACGGCCGTCGTTACAGAAACGTCCTTCTTAAAGGATGGACATACGAAACATTCATAATGTGGGTTGAAAAAGTGACAAGATGGTTAATTGCCGAACAGTGCGCTTGAAATCCAAATCATGCAGTGTTTAGTAGATTGCGAATCTCCAGACACCATACCAGGCAGCCATGAATCATACATTTCATCAACTTACAAACACAGCTGGTGAGAGCAATAGGGTGGTTGCTTTTATTTTTTGTCACAATAGTAAACGGCCGTCGTTCCAGAAACGTCCTTCTTAAAGGATGGACATACGAAACATTCATAATGTGGGTTGAAAAAGTGACAAGATGGTTAATTGCCGAACAGTGCGCTTGAAATCCAAATCATGCAGTGTTTAGTAGATTGCGAATCTCCAGACACCATACCAGGCAGCCATGAATCATACATTCCATCAACTTACAAACACAGCTGGTGAGAGCAATAGGGTGGTTGCTAGAAGGGAAGTGTTTGTCCTTACCAAGCTTAAGTGTGGGTACGACAGCAGCTTCACGCCAGTTTCTGGGAAAGGTGCCATCTGCCCTAATGCGATTTACGAAGCAAGGAGAAAGTGCCTGCTTGCAAGAGAAAGGTGCTGCAAAATCTGAATGTGAACATTGGCCGGCCCTGGGACGGAAGATTGGGGCGAAGTGAGAGTATGGTCTCGATCCCTCGTAGTAAAGGTGGCCTTGCAGTATTCACGATTCTGAGAGGAGAAGGCTACCACACTAGCCGCCTCCACTCCTCTCCAGGGAGGAAGGCGGGGTGGTTTTGGGTAGAGCTCGAAATCTCCTCGAAATAGTAGCCCAAGCTGTTTTAGATAGCAGTCGGGTCCACAGTGACATTTACTACGGTCAGGCCGGAAATCGCGGTATGAACTTTGGGCAGAGAGCCGACAGAGGGAGTGACACTGCTAAAAGAACTAGTAAATGGGATCCAGATATCTTCCTGCTACCCGAACAATGCGATGACACTGCGCACGTAAATGTTCATAGTAAATACAATTCGCTGTTATAGGATGACTATTGAAGACACAGACAGCCCGTCTCCGCGCGCGTTAGTGTCGTGGCACGTCTCAGTCCACCAGGAGACCAGGACAGCGCGGTAAAGATGAAGTGCCAGTTATGTAACGTTCCGTGGTGGTAAGGTTAACGTTCGTAAGGTACTCTACCTAGTCATCACAACTGGGAAAGTGCTGTTCGTCGAAGGTCGCCAGGGAGGAGTAGAGCCTCCTGTCAGCCTTAAAAGGCTGCCATTTGGGTTTACATACAGGTGGGGTAGGAGTCAGCAAACTGACATGGTCGCTCGAGTACGTGTCAGAGAGGACGGACCACTCGAGATGATGGGCAAGCTGGACAGTGCAGAGCGAGAGCTCCAAACGGGAATATATATATATATATATATATATATATATATATATATGTGTGTGTGTGTGTGTGTGTGTGTGTGTGTGTGTGTGTGTGTGTGTGTGTGTGGTCTGGAAGGAACGTGGGTGCTACAGTGTCAAGACAGTCTGTGCTGTGTTGATTGAGAAGGTATGTCAAGAGGGAACCTATCTGACATTTTCCCAAAGAGCCCAGAAGTGGATAGTGGCCGTTAAAGGCACCGAAGAAGGGGTGAGGGAGGTGACCAGGAAGCTGGAGTGGGTCTGCGCGGGTGATAGCGAATGGCGGGCGGATGTAGACTTTACAAAGAGAGAGGTGAAACGAGGAAAGAAAACGCAGACTGCAACAGCTTGCAGCTGGGTGTCCAGTGAGATGGTTTGGCTATGGGCGTCATCCTGCATGAGCAGGATGACTCCCCTATGAGATGGAATGCCGATCCCAGGGGCTAGGTGAAAGCGAACCGGAGGGAAACGCGGGAGGTCGAAGCGGTCGTACGTATGCAATTTTGTTTTATGAAGGTAGGAAACAACCGGACGCTGCGATTTCAGGAGCAGCTGTAATTCCTTCTTGTTCCGTTCCACGACCAACAATAGTGGGAGGAGGGAACAAATGAAGGATAGTTACGTCGGTGGCTGCCGAGTGCCAGCCATCGAAGGCTCACTACAACTACAGAGCACAGCAACTGGAGAATACAGTTTCATCAAATCTGTATTCTCCTTGTATCGGCCTGCGGATTCGAGGGCAGAAAAAGAGGAGCTCATCGGCGGAATGGAGGTCGACTGGGTGAGGGTATTACAAGGCGACACCACTGAAGAGGATCTCCGAGTTGGGGAAGGATAAAATCATTTGCTCGATTTCTTAGCGGCTTTACGGTCGACACATGAAGACTCAGACTTATAGCTGGAGATATGTAAAACGTTTTCACGGGAGTATTTTGTCTTTTCTGCCCTGCCAGTTGCGTACCAGGTTATTTCGCCACATGGGGGCGAAGATTTTGGTAGCCTGTTGCGCAACTGCAGGAGAAGGAGACACGGATACTGGACGATTTCGTAATTGCAGCAGTAAGTTTGAGGTAGCAAGTATGCACGACCATGTCCTTTGTGGAGCGAGCGTAGCAAGAGAGGTTGTATAACTGCCGGATGGTAAAATGCAGCGTTTTCCACTAGCCTAGAAGTTGAGAGCGACGGTCGGGTACCTTTTCCTCCACTTGGATCTCCTGGACAGTTCGCTCAGCGAAATACAAAAGACATTTACAGGACGAGATTGCATGGTTCCCATTACAAATGATACAGTGGGGAGGAAGCAGGCAATCACACTGTGAGGATATCTATCGTAAGTAACATTTGGCCATGTTTTGGCAGGACACATGTGGTTATAAGACTGACACAGGAATGCATGGTGACTTCATGTCCTACCTTAATCTTTGATTGGAGCACTACTCGATTAAATGTGAGAAATAATGTGTATGTGTGCACTACGCTTGCATCAACATTTGCCATTACCCGATGTATCATACTTACGCCCTGATTAGAGAGACGGCTGCATTTCTCCTGTCAGACCATTGAGCAACCGAGTGTAAGTGACACTAAGCCAATAATTCAATGTATGATAGGCCTCGACAGGAACAGGATTCCCATAGAGGAGCGAAGCTGTAAGCAGTTGTTGGGCTTGAAAATCACAATTGGTCCCCAATAGCAAAGTCCCATTACGGGAGCGAGAGCAGGACTTCATAGGGCCTGAATTGCATCAACACCTTTCTGAATAATAAACGTATTAACTGTAGCAAACGACTGATCTCATTCAGTACGTGACACCACGAGGAATCGAGATGCAGCTGGGAGAGTCGTTGAATCTTTAGTCTCATTTCTTTTAGGTTTAGTAGATGAACACAGTGATTGGCTCATTGCGAAAATATCTTCCCTGATTGCCTGCGTCTTCCACTGTGCTCCTCTCAGAGGCAACTAATCCACCTTAGGTAATTGTTCACCCCCCCCCCTCCCGAACTACTAACAGAGGGACCAATTGGCAATTGGGAAGGTAACAGCTCAGTCACCCAGCCCTGAGCCTGGCCTGTACAAGATAGTACATACAAGCCCTACCTGTCTACCCAGGGCTGAGAATTACACTTTATGCTGTCATCTGATACTCATCAAATGCGTGGGCCTGCCATCAGGAGCGCACAGAGATGAACGAGCAACAAATAAATCTCAACCGTCGAAGCAGGGGAAGGGGAGAAGACGAGAAGATGGAGAACGAAGAAAAACAGATGGACTCTTCCGATGCCACGCTATCGAAACTTCGGAGCGAATTCCCGAAACTATCCAAGACATTCCATAAGGCCGTGGAAAAAAATAGCAGTAGGGTGGACATGCAGCATGAAAAGGGAAAAGATGCTGCAAAGGCTGGGAACCCATTGGGAACCCATGGTAGGCAAGCACGAACTCGCCAAAGAGTTGAGTTTCCTGGGAGGGGGGGGGGGGGTCCTACCAAGCCTCGATGACTACTGCTAAAGGTGCATCTTTGTCAGTTCCTCACAGGAGTTAGGTTGGCACGAAAATCTAAGTAAACTATGTAGCTCTGTCCTACAGCTGTTCTGGAAACGAACCTACAATCAAAACAGATACTAGTTCTGTAATTTATAGCCGCGCAATAAGGGCAACGGGACAGATGGACACAATGAAATTATTAAAATGGTTAGAGTGCAGTCCATCCATTTTCCAGAGGTTCACTCCACCATATTACACTTACAAAAATGGTTAATGCATCATAAAATATCGTTCTGTCTAACTACGATAGTTAGCAAACACTGGGAATCACACAGAAAATATAAGACAGTTTGTACAAATCAGTTACCACTTACAAAACAGCTTTTATTGAACAAAATAGAAGCTATTTACACATTTAATATACAAATTTCTGAGTGTGATACATGCAAAACAGCTGTGTCCATAAAACGTAAAATTCACAGCCGCAGAATGTCATGGAAATATAAAAGCAGAAAAAAGTAAATGAACTAGCTTTAACTCCCAGACATACATCATTCGTCTTGAGCACCATGCTACTTCCTCTCAAACATTGTTTTGTTGTGTTGGTATCTAGTAAATTATTTTCACGTAAGCTATACTGTTGAAATGCCAGTATCTGATATTCGATTACAATATCTACTGGTGTCTATTGCAATTGAGAGTTTGGTATGGTCTTTAGCTGCGACATAATATCGGTAATGAAGTAGAAAGAGGATGAAAATATACGACAAGGCGTAAGTTGCATTCACAGAATTACTGCAACGTATCAAGGACATTAATTTATTACATATGAAGTGCTCATTTCTCTAATAATTACTGATCTCCAAGCTGATAATTTTGATCTGTATAAATTGACAAATTTTGTATATAAAGCAAGGGAATCAATATTTTAAGTTCGTTGTTGTAGTAACTCTTTACAGCATTTGGAAAGTCCAGTTGCTGTATGCACTGGATACTGAAACAACGGAGACTATAGATTTTACAGAGTCTTTGCTTTGTCTAAGAAGTAATACTGGTTTGATGGGAAGAAGCACAGTCGCTAATATCCTGACAACTTTATATTTGCATCGATGAGGTACTGCACAGATACATAAAAAATACAGAAAGATCCAAGATTGGCCTTAGGTCGTTACATTGGAGGTGTTCGATGGCGTTGCTTATAATGTAGGGTGATGGTTGCCACGAGTTGAGTGCGTTCTTTTCCTTGTTGCCATCCCACGTGGTACCGGGTTGTAGTGAGGTGTACGGCAGCGAGCGTCAGCAGTTTGACAGATCTGGCAGAGGTTTGTCCTTGCAGCGGTTGATCCAGCCGTACCACGCGTTGAAGCCCTGCCGCGAGTAGATGAGGTGAGCGCACTCGCAGTCGTCGTCGATGTCGTCGTCCAGCAGGTCTGCGGGCACAGCGAGACTGGTCGTTAAACGAGGCAGCAGTCTGGGTTACAGAGACAGGTGGCAAAGTGTGAGGCAATACTGGCCTCACGACTTATGTCAGAAGTCGGATCAAAGGAAAGTAAGCCTACGTTCGTAGCATTTGTGGATTTAGAGAAAGCTTTATAGTCCTGACGAAAACAGGTTCTGAAACTCCGGTGGTAGCAGGGATAAAATACATGAAGTCTATTATATACAACCGCAACAGAAACCAAACTCTAGTATTAACAATGTAAGGGAGTGGCGGTGAAGCAGTAGATGAGAAAGGAATGGGTCAGGAACTGAAGACTGTCCATGATGTTATTCATGTATGTACGTTCAGCAAGCAGGAAAGGAAACGAAGAAGAAATTTGGAAAGTGAAGTAAAGTTCATGGAGTAGAAATAAAAGCTTTGAGGTTTGCTGATGACAGTCAGACAACAAAACCAATAACCTATGATGACAGCAAAGGAGTTTAAAGAGTGAACGGAATGAGTGTGTGGTTAACGCTAATGGACTGTGGTAGTATTAAATTTACCAATGTTCAGATGATAAGAAAATGAGACAGTAAAAGCAGCAGATGAATATTCTTGTATTTGGCAGGAAAATAACTTATAACGGAAAAAATAGAGAGGTTATAAAATGCAAACTGGCTACAGCAAGGAAACCAGTTCCAGAAAAGATAACAATGTTTAATATAAATAGGTTTTAGGAAGTCTCTTCCGGTAGTGGTGGACGATAAATAGTTGAGAAAAGAAGAAAATGAAAGACTTCGACATGCTATATGACAGAAGACTACTGATTAAATGGATGGATTTACTCAGTAATGATGCGGTACTGAAACGAACTGGAGGACAACGATTTATGGTCAACTTTACTATCGATTGACACATCAGCAAAGGTCAAGGAACCATCAGATCTGAAATGGAGGGAAGTGTGAGGGGGTATAACGGCCAGGGGAGGTGTGGAAGGGGGTATGGGGGTGGTGTGGGCAAGGAGTCTGGAAGGGGGTACTGCTGGGGTCAGAAGGGGTAAGGGGGAGAAGATAAAAACTGTAGAGGGCTACGAAGACTGCAATACAGTAAATATTTTCAAATACACGGTCTACTCACATTTATCTGACTACTTCGTATGTGCGATGGCGACATGCAATACCCATTCACAGATGGCAGGTGGCAGCACCAGTAGTTGAGGGAAGATAAGGCGCTCGGGTGACGCGAGAAACATTACAGTCGTTTTAATGCGTTAAAGGAGCGATTAATCTGACCTCCAGAAGGGCATGATTATTGACTTTGACGCCAAGGGTGGAAGCACTTCCCAGACGGCTAAGCCTATACTTTTGTGTGCCGCCGTGGCTAAAGTATGTGCATGACAAAATGACGCTCTCCAAAACTGGAGCCGATGCAACTGTGGTGGATCACAGGCAATAGGTGACAGGCGAACGACGGCTGCGCAGATGTGAATAGGTGAATAAATGTTCAACTGTTGAGCAGCTGACTGCCCAGATTAACCAATGGACGTTCAGCGGACGTTCAGCGGACGTTCAGCGGACGTTCAGCGGACGTTCAGCGGACGTTGCTGCGTAAGGGCCTCCGCAGTAGGCACCTGATTCATGCTGACTGCTGTTCATCAGTAACGACGGATGGAACTTTTACGCCAGTACCGAAACTGGACGTCCACTGGCGACAGGTGGCCTTTTCAGATGAATCTCGTTTTATGCTCCATCGGACAGATGGCTGCTGGCGTTACGGCGTGAAATGTCTGGAAGCGAACACCGTGATACCGGGAAGTAGCGGTATGGTCTGGGTGATGATCTCGTCATTCTGGAAGGCACATTGGATCAATACTTCTACGCATCTATCCTTTGGGAACTTGTCCACTCCTATATGCAGTTCGATTTTCCTCGCCACGGCGGCATCTACCAGGAAGACAATGCAGCTTGTCACAGCTGCGTAGTTCGAAGAGGACTAGGATGAGTTTGCCGTACTATCAAACCCTCCGTATTTAAACCCAACCGAGAATGTACGTGATCACCTCACTCTCTTTGCGGCACGGATACTCAGGCGAGAATCGAGCGCAGCTGGCCACGGCATTGCAGTCGTCGCGGCTCCACATCCCTGTCGGTGTTTTCCAAAATCTCTTTGACTTCCTGCACGTCTCGACCTGCAAAACGTGGCGGTTAAAGGCGTCTGACAGCTGGTCGCAGTGTGACCAAGCAGTAAACGTGGGCTGCGATAGTTACTCAGAGTTGAAGAGGCTCGCACAGTTTCGACGAGCGTGGAGAGCTGAATCAAACCAGTCTTCTAAATGAAAACAACGCATTTCAGCCAGCAGAGGAAACAGGGGCCGTGTGGAACACGCATCAAAAGTGGTAGTTTGTGTTCGTGACCGAGTCATGCACAAGAAATATCAATCCTGTCGGTAACAGCCCTGGTAGGAACCTGTAGACCCATTACATAGCTTGAAGGTTGCTGAAACCTAACAATCATCTATCAGGAGCTGTACCGTTCTCCGTATATAGAGAAGTGGTTACAAGTAAGGAGAAGTGTTACGTAAAACCTGATGTGTTTCTGCACTCCTAAGAGGCATCCTGCACCGCAAGTATTCAATATAACACTTTCTACCTTGTTTAATTCTGAAGTCTGGCAAAGGTTCCACATTTTTTTACATTATGTAATCAGATGAGCGCTTTCACTAACCCAAGTATGTCCATTTTGAAGGGATGTACTATAATCGTAAGCATTTGAAAACGGCTTAACATTCGGATCTGCGCAGTAATAAAAGCAAAATAAAAAGCTGTTTCAGTCTGTCCAATGACAGTGTTAAACAATGTTATTCAGCTAATCTACGAGAGTCAATTAACGTTAAACACACGCGCAAGTGTTTACCTTTGCAAGCAACGTGACAGTCTCCCTCCGTACCGTTCCAGCTATCGCACCAGTAGCGGTTGTTGATCTGTGAACAAAACGGAAGATACATATTTCAAAATAACGAATAGTAAAATGGTAATTGGAACTGGGAATAATGTGACACCGTTAGGAAATATGGTAATCGTACGAAAAGTAAGTTAATCATGATCATCCTTCACCAAGTAACACGTTGCAATCACAGCGGATGTTTCAGTGCATTATAGATTACCCCAGATGCTGTGGAGGATCGTTATTACCGTTGTATGACATTCCTGCATGGCTAACTAAGTGGGTGCAGTCAACGTATTTCTGCTCTTGCTTCCCAGGCTGCTGTACGTGGGAGCAATTTCTGATTGATAAACTGTTGTGTACATAGTTCCGCGTAGTCAGCGCGTACACAACTTTCCCACTAACGCGCGCCCCGCTAAACACAACAGCGTAGGCGCAGCACTCGTCCGTCTCCAAAGGAACTTCAGATTGTCAATTATAAATAGCATCCAAAAAATGGCCCTGAGCACTATGGGACTCAACTGCTGTGGTCATTAGTCCCCTAGAACTTAGAACTACTTAAACCTAACTAACCTAAGGACATCACACACATCCATGCTCGAGGCAGGATTCGAACCTGCGACCGTAGCAGTCGCACGGTTCCGGACTGCGCACCTAGAACCGCGAGACCACCGCGGCCGGCAAATAGCATCCAGAATCAAGCTACGTAAGGTTTATGCTTGTTACTATTATAATAAATGTGTGTGAAAATTAATCAAGTTCTGTTTGAAGTTGGTCACCGTCAATCTGCCACTCTAAGCGTGCAAGTGGCATTTCTATCGTCTGACCTAACGGCAGAAGAAACACGTCACGATAAGACCACGAGACATATTGCTGACACTCGCCTACTTCGTTAGAGCGACAAGTCAAATACTCTGATGTGTGTGTTCCGAAGGTCTTACAGTACGTTTACCACATAAACTAAGGGAATTTCCAGTTACGCTGTGATCCAAGAATGTATTGACAGTACGATTTTAGTAATTAAGCATATACGATAATGTTAGAAGCTGAAGAAATGCATTAATTTTCTGCCACGGTTGGGACTTTAGCCCTGGTATCACAGCTGCAGGGACTACGCTAATCCAGTACCCTCCCCTACACTTCGAGTCACGTGTTCAGCTTGTACGAAGTGCAGGTGATCGATAGATCTGATGTCATTAAGTTTTCCTTCAGACATAGGAGTCAACTTTATCTATGAAAATGATAGAAGTTGAAGAAATGAAATTTGGGCTAGTTGCGGGATAGATTAATACTTCGATCCATCACGTTTTTGAAGGTAGTGTGTGCTGCAATCGTCTCCAGGGTTTCGTTCCTTGGCGAGCAGTTGGGACCTTACCCACCTGCATGTAGTAGTACATTCCCTTCCGTCTCCACCACTGCTCCAATAACACTGTAGACTACACAACCAGCGGTTCCACAGTTACAGCCAGTGAGCGTAGAAACATTGGCTCACCTCTCGCAGATGCCACCTGGTTTCTGCACCCACCAGGCGCCTCTGCCAAAACTATTTCATTTTAGCTCTTTTAGGCTGTCAGTTTACAGAGGTAACTGTGCCTCCGAAGAACCGCTTCGTCGTATCTATTCCAGAGCTCTTAAGCCAGTGGTCTTTCAACTTATTTGATCAAGAGCCATTAATGAAAATGTGGAGAGGTATCTTGGGCTACATATGAACCAATGTAATTTTAGCTAGTAAGCTTCACAAGACTTCTCAGCAGACTACCTACAGTAAGTAAGCGATGAGTTGGCAGTGATCGTTAGAAGTGTACAACCAATGCCAACATTTTGTGTCCGCTGTTCTGTGTTTGAGACTGCTGCAGTCTTCTGCGACCCGAAGGTTTTGACACTGGTATTGCTTGATTTAGTAGCGGTGTGTTGTCTGTGTGAGCGGGTTTTTTATTGATTGATACCAGTAACTTAACTGATGTTTAAATGCATTATACAGTATGAGGCATCATATGTTTAATGTTTTGAATGGCTTTTCTTTTCCTCATTGCGTTCTATTACAACAGCCGTAATTTGATGTTGCTTCTATACGGAACGATCACATTTGAAGATAATCTCTGTAAAGCGCACTCACAAATCCATCTTAATTCCGTGTCAAAATTAATACCATAGCATATGATCAGTACGAGTTGTCATGCCAGTGAATTGTCAGTACTGGAAGACAATAAAACATCCTCCTCTCACGTCCTCTAAACCCTCAGTGGCCACCTACTTGAGCCTCTTTGTGATAAGTTGTCTGATTTACTTAGCTCACATGAAAATTAATCACATCTTAAAATATTGTCTCTAATTTTGTTTCGTACCGAGCAGGAAAACTGCGCTTAACAAGCTCCTAGTACTAAAATACGTATCTGCATTCGGCTGTTTATTGCTAGATACACCGAAGGTCGCAGTTTCACGTCTAGCTTCCACCAATTGCCTCTCCGACTCTAGTTACGTGAAATCAGAAAGACTGTACGACCATTCTGACGTAAGTATCACCTAATAACGTTGACACGTTTCCAAAACCAAATTGGACAAAACACGTAATGTATCTTTTCAGCGCTTTCCAACAGGGCTCCTTACATCGTAGGACGAAGTCTTCTTTGAT